>NC_140090.1:66787998-71759091 GCF_964237585.1 Gallinula chloropus
AAGCACACTTTCCTTCACACATACACCCCCACAACCCTTTTATCTTCCCAGATAGGTTGGTCTCCAGGTTCACATCACAGATGTGTAGCTGATGTTGCCCAGGTCTGCTTTGAGTCCATTGCTGAGAGACAATTTGAATTCCTGTAATACAGCAGTGACTTGAATATCCAATTTACCTGATGTCCAAAAGATGCCCAGCTGTTACAGTAGTTCTAGGTTGTCCAGCACAGGCTGCTGTCACATAATAAAAGCTTTCTTCCCCAGCTGCTTGCTGTTTAAATTGTATATTATTATCTGGTTCCTATAGCCAAAAGGCTGAATCACTCCATGTTAGCTGTTTTAAATGTGAAGAAAGCAAGGCAAAAATAAGAAAGGCACTTTTATCTAGTATGGCTTGCTTGTAGTATTAAGTCTGGAGCCACTGGTCAAGCATTGGTACCCACTGTGCCATGTCCTGTGTACCTATCACAAAAGGGCTCCCTCTGCTCCTAAAGACCCTATGAGTATAACCCTAGGCAAAAACTGTGGCATGTTTTCCTTGACATTTTTTCAGAAGCAAATCAGTCACCCTGTGAAGAGTTACTGTGCTGAATCTCCGGCCTGAATGTGATCTTTGTTACGCTGTCTTACAAGAATGTCAGCCTGAAGTACAGTCCTCAAAACAACCTTAACTGTGAAGTCATTTCTAATGTCTCCACAGTCCACTCCCATTAGACTTCTGTTAAAACTTTTTTTTTTTTTTTTTTTAGGAAATGATTTGTCTTCTAGTCCTTAAAATGATTCCACATAATTCCACCACGGTTCTTTCATCTCTTTGAAAAATCTGGGATGGCTCCTATCTGGCTCTGGAAAGGCTGTCTTCAGACAGCCTCATTAATTGATTCCTTACTCTGGCACGGCATAGGAAACGATGCTACTTCTCTCTCCCCGGGGAAATATGAGCCTGTGCGCATCTGTCCTGTCTCCCTTTGTGTTTAGCCAGGCAAAGAACCGCTCACTTCTGTGCTCTTTAGCACTGCCTGCTTATCACCCTGCACTCAGTGTTTGGTGGTAGCCTGGCTGATGCTCAGTCTAGAGATTTTGTTACTATAGAGGGAGATTTCCTTCCATTATCTGCCTTACTTTCAAAAGCTCTGTAATCCTTTTGCTCCTGTATGGTTCAGACTCACCCACTGCAGTGCGTTTGAAGCGTTAGCTCTCTAGTGACAACACGTGAAGCGCACGACATGGCACCAGAGATGGATTTTGCCCGCTGAATTAGTTACTTGGGCTCCTCCAAAATCCCTGGCTTCGAGCTTTTCCACTTTCCCAGCCAGACAAACACAGCTAATGCCTTGCCTCAGAGGTACCTCTTCCTTCTCCTTGGCCGGCTTGCGTGCTCCTCATGATCCACCTCGTGTTGCCTGAGCCGGTCTCTGCCTTCGAGTGGATGGAGTTAGAGCAGTGCAAAGCCTGTGGAAGCCACTGGAGCAGCTAAGTCTCACCTAGCTGAAATAAATCAGGCTTGCTGCCGCGTGCTTGAGCAGCTCCTGCACCACAGGTTCAAGCGCCAGCTTGTGCCAGTTAAAGCCTCATTTTTGCCCTTGTTTCCAAGGCATTTCCCTGGCCTGTATCTAGTTACCTTAGGGATTAATTGATCCATCATGATTTTGACCTCCTGCACCATCCACTCCCCATGAAATGACGGGGCTGTCATGCCTGAAGCAAGAACGTTGTGTGTGACAGACAGCTTGCTTTGTGACTTGGCTGGGATCACAGGCTTCGCTTCTAAAAGATAATAGAATGGCAAGAATCTCAGCACAATATAGGATCTATTTTTTTTTAATCTGCTGTCTTAATCACACCCCTATTAGAACAAGCTTTTATTATTCATTGGGATTTGATTTTATTCATGGGATCAGAGAGGACGCCATTTATCCTCCTGCTTTACCCTCTTCCGACGTGTCGTAAAGCGATCTGAGATCACAGCGTATAGAAAATGCAGATCTGTAATTGCAAGCAAACAAAAGAGAAAAGCAGTAAACTCCCTGAATACGTGTTTGCTTCCCCTTTGTTACTGCTCTGTAAACTGCGAGCGTAGGTAGAGTACATCCATCTTCCTTTTTTAACGTGGAAACAGCAGATGGGGCACATGGCTTTTTCTGAAGGTTATAGCGCGTGCAGCAGTGAGGATTGGCAGGGTTATTGTGTGCAAAGCCAGTGGGGGCTTTATCTGTGCTCAGAAAGAGGGGTTTGCTTCACATTTCCATTTTGATTAGCAATAATGATACAAAGGCAAATTTTCTGCGCAAGGAAGAGCTGCTAATAAAGTGACCTTTCAAAATTAAGTAGCTCATTGAAGTGCCGTGCCACAATAAGAGTATACAAGCCTGGTCCCAGCTGCGGCAGGCGGGGAAACTGGACGGGAATCCAGAGAAATGCGGAACGGGAAGCCTGAGGGGATGAGCACGGTGGCACTATCGGTAGCAAAGACAATGGCCAGGTGCTGTTTCCAGCTCTGGAGGGGATGATTCACCTGCTTCATCTTTGCAAGGATCTGAAAGTGGAAGGCAGGGGCAGAGAGTGTTTGGAGCAAGGTTTCTGGGCATGGGGTTGTGCACTTAAGGGACTCAGCTATTGTCCTGCCAGTGCTGTAACATTGGTTGTGCTTGGATGCTGTTGGGAATGTGTTTCCACGGCTTTACTCATGGTAAACACAGGGTAGATTTGGGGCTGTTTCGTGGATTCCTCTTGGATACAGGTGGAGAGCACTTAAAACCATGCTGGTCCTAATTCAAACCCCCGGTTTCTATGTAGGAATTATTTGCCATTAAACTCCAGCTACGCAGCCTTTGGCAAGAGACATGAATCAATTTGTCCAGCTTTTCTGTTCTGTTTTGTCTCTGTGTGAAGGCTGATGCCCAGTGTGTGCCAAGGGGTCCTTTCAGACCCAATAATGCGCCCTTGTGTCTCGTAGCATGCGTGGAATTTGCATAGGCTGTGCTGGGACAGGCAGGTTTCTTTTGTTGCTGGAAACAAGGAGCAAGTTCTTTTCCCTGTCTCTGCTTCCTAATGCCTCTCCAAAAGCTCTCAGCACTCATGTAAGAAATTTACTTTTTTACTATTTATTTTTGCATTAAATGTTGTTAAACTTTGTGCGACTTGTAATGCTGGCTGCGGGGAGAAGTCACGTCAGTCAGTTCTAGTTGACAAAATTGTTTAATTTTCTTTCTCTGAGCCTAGATACCTAATTGTCAGAGGGAGCAGATAATCTGTGATGCTTGATGTAACTGCTGCAAAGTATTTGCATATCTTCTCTGTGGGGAAACAAAACTGGGAGCGAGTGAATAACAGCGCAGGGATCATTGCAGGCAGGGTCACTGGGCCCATACACTCGCTATTAACCCTTCTCAGGGTCTGTGTGGCCACAGACCGGGTTGTCATGGGTTTCAGGCAAAGGGCTCGCTCCACATTATGGGCAGAGCTGGCACTGTTTTGTGCAGCGCAGCCCCCCCGCAAAACGAAACGCGGATGCGATCAGATCGATTGGCAGTTGCTTTTTTGGCAGCTGATGCCGAGTTGTTGCGTTTTGGTCTTGATTTATCGCAGATAACGAACTGCTGAAAAGCGGACTGGGAGGTACTCTGAGAAATATGGCCCCCATTTGGAGTCGGCAGCACGCTGGCTAGGCCACTCTGAGCCATGCAGCTGGGAGCCTTTAAGAGCTTTCTAAAATTCTAGATGACCTGGCAAAATGCCTCGCAGTCTGCCTCACAGACCTTCTTCCTCTCCATCCTCTTGAAGGAGTCTTTGACATCCATAGAGATGAGTGGCAAGGGGAGAGGGTTCTGTACGGATTCTCACGATGCAAGTGTTGCTGAGGGCCAGCTTTCCTCTGGTTTCAGCAAGGATCTTGCACCTCGTGCAGCCTGAGTCACAGCTTTTATTCTCTTACTCGGATCACGCATCCTGGAAATCACAAATCACGACAAGATGGGCTTTCAGGTCGAAGATGTGCAGCAGTAGCTCAGATAACTGTTGGGTTGGCAGGTACTGCGGGGATGCGGGGCTGGAGTTCAGGTGATTTGCCAGCATGTGCTTTGATGTTGTCCCCTTCGCTAGTTTCTGTCAATTTACCTTAAAACAGTACTGTGCTCAGATCCCTCAACTAGTAGCTGAAGAGCTCTGTCAATTGAACCAGAGGATGTGAGGTCCGGCGGCTTGCAAACACCCTCACAGGCTGCACAGTGAGCACAGATGCCCAGCATGGACTGAACATGGCAGCGTGGCCTCTGCTTCTCAGCAGAGAATGGAGGAAGGGCAGGGGGCTTTGGTCTTCTGAGGGAGAGCCTTTGGTGGCCTCAGGGGTGATTGGCAAAGCACGTGCTGCTTCCCCCTGCCCCGGTGCCACACTGTGCCGAAGGGTCTGACGCGATCCCTGGTGCACGAGCACGGCGTGTCTACTGCCTGCACGCTTGGCAGCTGCTGTTGGAAAAGGGTGTTCAGTGGGAGCTCACAGCTGAGGAGGGATGTTCAAAGAGTGGGAAGGAAAGAGCCCAGGGGGATTGAAGGAGTGGGGAATGTCACACGGTGAAAGCATGCAGTGTGTGCAGGTGAGGTGGGCTGGCAGGCAGCGTTCACCCAGGGCCCTGGGAAGACCGGCACACCAACCAACTCACAGGCCACGCTAGCACTTTATAGCTGAGTGTGACATCTGAGCAGTAGCTTGTGACTGGAGAATAATGACACTAATCCTCATATTTAAGTAAAAGAGGGGCAGGAGGAGCAAGGTAGGCAACTCTAGCCTTTGGGTTGCAATTATTTGAAACAGTGGCAGGCAGGTGGTAATGGAAGACGTAGAAGTAGATGGAAATTGGGGTAAGATTTAAGCATGAGCATTGAGAGTACTCATTAACCTGAGATCGGTCTTTTATTTTGATTTCAGACATGGTAAATGTAGCTTACCTAGTCTCTGGTAGGGATAAGTATCTGTTACAGGTAACCCTTGGCAGAGCAATGTCACAGGTGCATCCCTTTGCCTGTGATGATGCAAGAGAAGCTATGAAACAGAGAAAGTAGGTATCAGCAGAGAATGGTGAGGTTAGATAAAGGACAGCCTGAAAAAGAGACAAGAACTGGATGAGACAAAAAGATGTACTAGAAGGAAGGTTACTAAGGGTTCCTCAAAGACTGATCCTGCGTGGTTTGTGCCGATGCTGGTGAGTTCCCGCTCAGAGTACATAGCTGGGGAGTTGCATAGCTGGCAGAGAGCAGTAGCCAAGAGTTGACAGGTTCTAACCCAGGAGTGTCTGACTGCACCTTCAGCAGATCTGCAGGTCAGTGGTGTTGCATACTTAAGGTCTCCAAGTGCCAGGGCATGGGAACTTTCTGTTTGTTGGTAGGAAGGTGGTGATGATGGAACAGCAATGGGAGCTGATGAGTATAAACTGGCCATGAAAAAGAGATTGGGATTTAGACTTCCAGGCCACAGGGAGTGAATTTCTGGGGAGAAAAGGAGACTAACTTATTTATGACTGAGAGTGGCAAGTTCATGTAAAGTATTGGATGTCATTGCTGCCTGAGCTAGTAGGTTGTAGATAACAGTGAAAGTTTTCGCTGGGTGTTGTCATGTGTTGCATATGTTACCGTCACGTTATGGAGTGCTAGTCTGGGGCTGTGTTGTACAAACAGGCCAGAAATGTTTTTGCTCCAAAGGGAAATGTAACTGCACTGTGCTGAACACTCACCGAAGACAGACAGTGCTGATGGTGTAGACTGGTAGCTCCTGTGTCAGCAGATGTCTCCTTGGGGGCAGACCAGCTGGCTGTCAAAAACAAAGCAATGAAGAGCTACTGCATTTTTTTTCTCCTTCCCTTTCTTCCAGTGATGCCATCTGCAATTTTGTCATTTGCAACGACTCCTCCCTCCGCAGCCAACCCATCATCTTCAATCCCGACTTCTTCGTGGAAAAGCTGCGCCATGAGAAACCAGAGGTGTTCACAGAGCTTGTTGTCAGCAACATCACCAGGCTCATTGACCTGCCTGGGGCAGAGCTGGCCCAGCTCATGGGAGAGGAGGACCCAAAGCTGCCTGGGGCAAACAGCACGGCCTCTGGGTTTTTTCGATCTCTGATGTCTCTGAAGCGCAAGGGTGAGTATGGCATATGAGGTGTGGTGCCCACCTTTAGGGGGGTGCTGGCTGCCATCGTCTGTTACACACAGCTTACAGTGCTTTCAGCATGGGCCTTTTGTGTGGAGCTTGTGACAATGCTTAATACTGTGGTTTTGTAATCACTGAATGTTATTCTAGAAAGGAGCAAAACAGAGGCCAGGAGGTTCATCCTGGAGATGTCCTGCCCCTTCTAGAGTACTCTTCTTCTGTGGGTTATTGTTGTGGCCTCAGTGGGTCTGCTGCTCACTGAGCTTGGTGCAGCACTAACCACAAAGGTATTGCAGCTTTGGTTCCTGAGTGGTGCTGGTCTGGCACTGTGGATAGCACTGAGCTCAGCAGGGGTGCTGAACAAGCTGCAGGTTCTTCCAGTACCCACCAAGGCATCTTGTCTCTCTGCTTGTTTGTGTCCATGGTAGTCCATGCTCTGTTTTCCTTAGCTCATTAGCTTTCCTCTTAAGTGATGGAGTTATCAGTAAAGGATCAGGTTCCACAAAGAACCATAATGCCCAGGTTTTCCAGGCTACTGACTACCCTTAGTGCCCACTGTCTCCTACAGTAACTGTCCCAGCTCTCTGGAAGGTCTTGACTGTGCAGCTCAGATGTCTGTAAGTGTCTCCCACCCAAATGCCATTGTCACTCTGATCCACATCCTGATCCAGTGAGTCAGTGACAAAGCTCTGCAGGCTGACTCTGCTCAAGCCCACATTCAACCCTGGGAGATGACCTATCTCTCATTTTCTCTGAGACAGGCATTCAGCTGGAGTTTTCTAGTAAACTGTAAGGCTAGTCTTATCTTCTCTTTCAAGCTCAGCTGTCTTGGTTATGAAACAGTAGCCCCAGGTCCCTTCTCAGAAGTCTTGAGATTTGCTTTTGAGCACAGTTGTGTTCAGAACCTCTCCTCTTCACTGCCTGGCACTTAGCACTCTCTCCTGTTGTAACTAAAAGGGTGTTCCAGGTGTGTGTGTGTGCCTTCTCCCACCTCTGCCCACACTCAAGGGGAGCTGGTTCTTCTGATAAGTTCAGTTAAAATTTCTCACTCATCTAGACAGAAACTGCCTCCACCTGGGCACCTCTCACATCCCTCCTCAGCTCTGGTTTCCTAGCTAGACTCGCTGTCTGCTGGCAGAGAAGCTGTGGGTAGCTGCCTTCAGATGTTGGCAGCCTGAGGTTGAACACTTCCAATTAGTCTTCCCTCTCCCTTTGAACAATCCTGCTATTGGAAGGGAGGTATCAGTAAGTCCGAGTGTGGCTCTTTTTTTTATCTTCAACCTTTATATGGTTTCTCCAAGCCTATATGGATTCTACCAAGCCTATTCCTCTGTTGCTCAGGCTGAATTTCTTGGTGCTGGCTTCAGCCTGGCTCACCCAGTGGGAACATTGGTAGATATGCTCACCCTGGGCTGGACAGCACTGCAGGGGAATTGCAAATCAAGTCCTTTAGCATCCTTCGGTGAGAATTATTCAATATTGCCATGACTTACCTTGTTGTTCTGTAATAACAGGTCTTAACACTGCCCCCAAACTGCAGTTAGACTTGCTCATACCTGTTACTGCTCCTGCCTCTGTTCCCAGAGAGTAGCAGACACCTCAAATTCAGGTACCTGCCACTTGACAAAGAAGCAAGTAACAAAGTTGTGGAAGTGTTTTCTTGGCATGCATGGAAGCTTCCCTGTTCTTGTCAAAACCTTCTAGCAGGGGCTTGTGAGCCTTCTCTAGCTTGTTTTTTTAAATTATCTACTCCACTGGAGCACTGCTCTTATCAGACCCGACATCCTCCGCTAGCTCTGTTCCCCAGGAGCTCTGCCTTCCCCCCTTCAGACATCTCCATGGCTGTGTGTCTCGCTACAGCTAGCAGATGTTTCCAAGTCTGCTGGCTGCACTCCCAGGCTGCAATGGCAGTGTCTCCCTGCATTGACAGGCACTGTCTGTGAACTCCTTGGCCAAAGTCTGAGAAATAGAAGTTTGTGCCTACAGAGAAAATCAGTTTCATGTACTGTGTGTTTCATCTTGGAACCATCATTTGTTTTTCTTCGTGTTATAGACCAGCTAGAACAAACAGGGTGTATTTCTTCAAAGCCAGAGGCCAAGGACCATAGAGCTCAGAGCTGATCAAACTGCAAATACTTACAACTTCTTTGAGCATCAGGAAACTCAATCTCATGCTGCTGCTTAGTTTCAGAAGGCAATCACACAATAACATCTAAGGCTTCGTAACTCAGCATCCATTCTCCAGACACGTCTTTCAAGTTTCTTTGAGAATCAAATTCTCATTCAGTTATCAACTTCTGACTTCAAAAGTAAATCGAATTTGTCAGGCCCTGCATGCCTCAAGAAGATGCATTTTCCTCCTCTTTTTCTGGCCACTATTGATTCTCTCTGTTGAATGTCTAATGAGTTTAGTTTTCTTCAAGGACAAGAATCTTTTGCCAACCATTCTCTCCCCTTGCACTCAAGCCTTTCAGTTCTTCCGTGTGGATCAAGAGGTCACATTGCCCTCCTTTCTCCCACAAGGCTGAAGCATGAGCTTTATCAGAGGGAGGTCAGAAAGTTCTTGATTTAACAGGAGGCTGGAGTTCCTGGTGGCTTACCATGTATTTCAGAAGTCCTGGAAGAAAGTGGAACATTCCTCAGGCGGAATAAATTTAGTTGCACAGGAAAGCTGCTAGAGAAGTGCACAGGGTTAACCAGGTCTTTCCCACATGCTGTGAGCATCAACACCACAGAACAGTAAGATCTGTAGTACAGCAGACTCAAAGCTAGTAAAATCAAAATGTGCTATGAAGGGGAAGAGGGAAAAAAAAAAAAGCAAGAGAAAGCTTTCAGGGGAGATAACTTCTGATACCAGCCAGTGCACTGCTTGCATTGCTGGGTATCAGCTCTAACAATGAGGAAGAAATCTTCAGCCACAGACAGCTGAGGTGCAGATGCCCAGCTTGCCCTCAGAAGTGGCCCATGCTCCTGGCAGCCTGGTCATGGAGAAGGGAGGAATATTCTTTTCTTAAATCCAGTGTTCTTTGAAGCCTAAGTGCAAGGGCAGGACAGTCCAGCTCCATACCCGCTTCCAGTTCTCAGTCCTGGTCAGCATGTTGCAGTATGGTCTGTCCAGTATTTTGTCTCTAGCTGCAGTAAAAGCCTACCCGTGTCTGAGGGGAGAGGTGCTGATCAGGGCTCTGGCTGCCAGTCAAGCCCTTTGGGAGTTCCCTCAGCTTTCTGAGGGACAGAGTGTGCTGGCTATGTATATGAGATGGAAAATGCTATTCAACTGCAAGACTACATTTGCTAAAAGATACTGTCCTGCTGGATAATCATTCTTCCCTGGGAAGTCCCTCTAGACAGGAATGGTTTCCTGCATGGATTTAACATGTGCCTTTTAGTTAAACAGGCTTTTCATCTAACGTTTCCTTCCATGCAAGGATCTCCTTTCAGCACAGTCACTTCTGTCTTTCGGGGCTATAGCTAGTCCTATTGACTGGAGTTCTGTGGCTGTTGGGTCTGACCTGCCCAAACATGTTATCTTCTGTTCTGCAGACAAAGGGGTGGTGTTTGGCTCACCGCTGACAGAAGAAGGTATCGCACAGGTCTCCCAGCTAATTGAGTATCTGCACAAAAGTAAGTGACTCTCGTATCTCAAGGGGTATCTATCTGGTGCAGACAAAGGGAAAAGCCCTGAGCTCTCCAGCAGCACCCCAGTCTGGGGCTGGGCTAGGTAGCCTGTTCCCCAGAATTGCCTAGCAGACAAGTTAATCTCTTTCCCTTTGTTCATGGACTCTTTCTGCTGATGGGAGCCAGCTTGAAGTCATGTCTCAATGCAGCTCACTGAGGTTTGCTGTCAGGCTCTGGAAAGGGGAGGAAACTGCTTTAGTAAGAAGATGAGAATCAGCCTCTGATTAATCAGTGGCCTTTTTTCTCCCATCTGCTGAGCAGATCTAAGAGCAGAAGGCTTGTTTCGGGTGCCAGGCAACAGCATCAGGCAACAGATCCTAAAGGATGCTCTGAACAGCGGTACAGATATTGACCTGGACTCTGGGGAGTTTCATTCCAACGATGTGGCCACCCTGCTTAAGATGTTCCTGGGTGAATTGCCAGAGCCCCTGCTGACACACAAGCACTTCCATGCCCACCTCAAAATTGCAGGTGAGTGAACAAGAGGCAGCACTGAGCAGAGCGAACGGAACTAGCCTTCTAGAAAGCTGGGAATGCTAGAGCCACATGCTAGGCTACAGGAGTGTAATCCTTAAAGGCAGGGAAGAAGGAATCTCCCTGCCACCTCAGCCTAATGGTGGAGAGACTGGAACTAATAATGCCAAGGAATCAGACCAAATCTGTATGCTCACACTTCAGTCTCCAGCGATAAACAGATACCTACAGGAATAGAACCCACATTGGTAACCTGGGTCTCCAGCTGTTCAATTCTGGGGGGTCTCCTAAGCAAGATGTGTTCGTAACTATTGTTGAACTACCTATATGAACTTCCTCCCTCTCGCCTTCAACCCATCATAACTCTTATCAATCATGTGGTCATATGAGAGGAGTACCACAGATTAACACATCAAAGGGGGAGTCTGGGAGCTGGGGGGAGAGAAATAGAGTCAAGAACTATTACAAGAGTTTGGAGGAGATGTGCATATGAAGGGGGAAGGGTAATTGGTTGGAATAGAACTGCTGTTAGGGAAGGTGATGTCTGTTCTTCATGTTCTACCTTGTGATTTGGCAGACTTGACACTGTTTGATGAGAAGGGGAATAAGACCAGCACTCCAGACAAAGAGCGTCAAATTGAAGCCCTCCAGCTGCTGTTTTTGATCCTTCCTGCGCCCAACCGTAGTCTGCTCAAACTGCTGCTGGACTTGCTCTACCAGACCGCCAAGAAGCAGGACAAGAACAAGATGTCTGCCCACAACCTTGCCCTCATGTTTGCACCCCACATCCTATGGCCCAGAAATGTGAGCAGTGCCTCAGTATCTGCGGGTGGGATATTGCCAAGGTAGAAAGCAGAGGCTCAGCATATGCACAGGGAAAAACCAAGATGGGAAGATTAAGTACTGATGGAGTGCTTGGGAGGGTTGGAGGTGGGGATGGTGAGGTGAGCTTCCTGGCAGGACTTAGGCCTAGTTCAGTCCAGACCTACCGTAGGTCTCACTTGAAACTGATACTTCATCTTTTTCAGTAGAATTGAAAGCACAGTACAGTCCTGCTTCTTTCAAGAATGCCACCTCCAGACAAACCTTGCAGATCTCTCTCCAAGGTTTCTTGTGCTTCTGATGAACTGTTTGGCCCCAGAGTTGTGTAGATCTCTTCCTCTCAGACCAGCTTTGGCTCTGGGAGCCCTGCCTGCCTATCTCCTCAGAGTTCTGCTAAAGCACCATGTATGTGTGTGTGTGTGTCTGTCTCAAGAGACAGCAAGGGCAGCGGGGACCCTCTCTTCTCCCCTTCTCACTGTTGCTCTTTTGGCTGTCCCTCCGTGTCAGGTGACAGCAAATGACCTTCAGGAGAATATCACAAAGCTAAACAATGGAGTGACCTTCATGATCAAACACTCTCAGAAACTCTTCAAGGTAAGCACGCTTCCAGGTCTTGCTCTGCCTGGCCCTTCAGCAGGAGACAGAATGCCCTCATCCCAGGACTCCAGTGCATATTCTGGGCGCTCTCTTCTGCGTTAGGAGAAGGAGGATTTCTACAAGAAACTGCTCCTTTAGTGCCTGGGAGGAGGTTGGTGCTGGGCAGGAGGCCCGGGGGAGGAGGATGAGGAGGCCGGAGGTGGCCGTGCCCGGTAGGTCAGAAGCGGGGTGCAGGGTAATACCACCCCCTGCTGGACACCCACCGCCCGCGGGGAAACCCGCTTCGGCTCCGGGTGGCGGCTGGGCCCCCTCGGGCCTGGCAGGGTGGGGAAGCTGGAAGGAGGGCGGCCTGGATGAGCGCTACCAGGAGCTGCCTGCCTGGTGCTGTGAGCTGTTCTGCAGGGGCAGCGTGCAGGTTGGGCTGCTGCCTGGCCTGGAGTGGGGTGCTGTCAGGAGCCTGGGGCTGCCCGCAGGTTTTCCCGAGGAAGCGTTTCTGCAACGGGGCAGACTCATGACTTCCCGGGACCTTCCTGGTCACTGTAAGCATCTGCTCACTGCAAAGAGGCCTCCCATAGAAAGTTCCCTTTCTGTCGTCTTTGGAAGGCCCCTGTTTGGCCATCTCGGAGCCGGGGGAAGTGCTGGGGAAAAGTTCCTGTGAAGCCCTGTTCTTACTCGGTGTTCCACTTGTGCTGGCTGCCTGCGGGGACTGCTCTGGGGACATGGAATCCCATTGCTTTGCCTGCCCTGAACAGCTGAGTCTTGATGGAAATGGCTCATGTGATACAGCTGCAGAGTGGCTCTTGCTGGGGACACTCTTGCCCCAGGGCCAAACATGCTAAACTTAAGTTTGGCTTTTTCTCTGCTCATCATCACAGGCCCCAGCGTACATCCGTGAGTGTGCCAGGCTGCACTACCTGGGATCCAGAGCCTACACGTCAAAGGTAAGGCCAGCAAATGCATGAAAGGGCAGGGACTGTGATGCTGTGAAGGGAACTTCTGGAGTGAAAGAAGCTGAAAACAAAACCAAGTCATGAGAGGGGATCTGTCAGAGAGCAGGAGTGAGGGAACCATATGGTGTGGTAGTGCAGGCGGCTGCATTAGGGAAATTGGGCAGAGTTGAAGCATCTGTTAATCAAAAGCACAGGGAAAGCTACCAGCCCCTGTTTAGCAGCAAACTTGCTCCCCGTGCCCAGTATGTGCAGCACCTGCTCCTTCATGGGGTTGTGCCTTCCAAACAGACAGACGTGCCTGCTGCTGTGGCCAGGCTGCTTGAAAGAAGGGCTGGGATAAAGGCTACTTGCTGCCACTGGGACAAGATTTGTCTGTGTCTTGCCAGGAAATGCTTCCCTGCCTCATAAAGCTGCAGAAGGGGGAAGATGCATTGCAAGGAGCTGCACTGACCCTTTGTAAGCCTGGAAGGGCTTCTGCAGACGGCATCCGGGAGGGGAGGGAAGAAGCAATGGGGTCACCTTTGTATTGCTGTCACCTCGTCCTGGCACAGGGCCTGCTGGTGCAGTGCTGCTGCAGAGGGGTAGGGAAAACACAGCCCTGTGCATTCACTGGGGTGGAGGCAGCTCACGAGACTCTTCCCAGCCTGGTGCAGATGGGTGGCTCGTTTGGATTAAAGCATGGCAAGCAACTGCTGTCTCCGCTTTCCCAGGACGACCTGGATTTGCTGACGTCTTCGGGCTCCAAGGAGTTGCAGCCCCTCAAGTCTCAGAAGCGAAGTCGACTGGATGCTTGCCATCAGGAGGAGACCCAGCAGCGCACGGAGGAGGCACTGAAGGAGCTCTTCCGCCATGTCCACAATATGCCTGACTCTGCTAAGAAGAAGAAGCTCATCCGGCAGGTAGTGTGGGGACGGAAGGCACCTTTGGGGTTTGCTTGTCAGCACAATCCTGTGCACAGGGCTAAAGGCAGGGCCTGCTTGAGAGCTGCTGCTGGTGCTGGGCAGGCCGGGGAGAGTGGGCTGTGGGCTAAGTGAGGGACAGAGCTCTGAGAAGATAGGAGGTGAGGAGGTCTATAATGGATTTGGCTGATGGTTGAGCTTGCTGCAGCAAACTCCGCTTCAAGCTCTCTGTTTTCCAAGCCAGGGACTTGCCAGCCAGCAGTTCCCCATCCTGATCATGGCCTTGTGGAGCTTCTTCCCTCAGAAAGGGAAAAGTCCTGTCTTCTCTTTCCTTTGGGGAGTGGACAAAATGCTCGTTTCTCGGTCTGGTGAGCATTCCCAGCCAACCTGCTGTGCCAGAGAGACTGGTCGATAGGGTCAGCACCAGTCCTGGCTGCCAGCCTCCAGCTGCTGCCCAAACCCCTTTCTGCTCCAACAGCTGCTGCTTTTTGGCAAATATGATGGCCATCACAAAGCAGCCTCACACCCAAGATCCCTGTAATCCCGGGTGGGAGATGTGGTGGTCTTCTGCTCTCTTCTCCCTGCAGCTCTGAGCTCCCCCTTTATTTTGGGGTGTGAGATCCAGGCTGAGGTCTGGACAGAGTGCAGCAGGTAAGACAGCACACAGTGACAAGGGACTGGTGTAACATACTATATGTTAACTGTGCTAACATACTGCCCTGTGTTTCTTCCTAGTTCAATAAGCATCCTACAGCTCTCACTCCTGGCTCTGATGTACCCACATCCCCAGCACCACGGCGCACCCGCTCACGCTCCTTCAGCGGCCTCATTAAGGTAACAGCAGTCTCTGACCTGTGCTCTCTGCTGTGAGTTTCTGATGTTGCTTTCTGCTTTTGCCTTACCCTGGCTTGAATGAAGCCCTCAAAGGTGGGAACTGTTCAAAGTATTGACTGCCAAAGGACGCTGACCCTCTGGGGACAGGAAAGGCGGCAGAGTGAGAATAAGCCTTGTTAGCATCTATGAAGTGCATGGCTGTAGGATCTGTGCATCTTTCTGAAGGATTGGCTGCTTCCTGGGATGAGATGAGGACTGACAGGGAGCTGGTCATGTAATCTCGCCTGTTAGCACACTGTAGGCTAGGCTCCTGGACAGGCCTCAGGTCAGCTCACAGAACCTTTACAGTCAGGCAGGCTCAGCCTAATGCCATGGTATTTCACCTGGTTGTGGTGTGCAGTCTTTGTCCCAGCTTGGCTTCCTTTTTTCTTTCCTAGCATTCAACTGCTTACCAGCAATGCATCCTGCTCCTTCCCTTTCTTTTTCACTTTGCACTCTAAGCTCTAGCCAACAGCCCTTTCTTCTTACGGCAGCGGAAAGTTTTGGGAACCCCGGTTATCCTGGAGAGAAAGAGCAGGGATGCCACACCAGAACCTGAGCGAGTCAGCAAAGAGAATATCCACCTGGTAAGAGCTGTTCCCAGCACTGTTGAAGCTGATGGTGGGGGAGCATGGGAGAGGAGTTAGAGTGCAACTTGGATACTCATTTTAGTGATCCTTGGGGGCTGCTTGCTGTTCTCTCCCCCAGAGCCCAGAGTGGGCTTGTGGGATTCTTCTCTGATCTGTGGGGAGAGCAAGAGCAGAGCAGTGGCACGGGCAGCATTGGGACCATTCTTGTCCCTCTGGGTGTGTTCCTGCCCTGAGGCATTGGGTTATGTCCCCTTCCCCCTCCCCCATCCTCCACAAGTTATACAGAGCCTGCTTCCTGTGGGTTGTAGGACTTTTCCTCCAGGCAAACCAAGAGTGGACTTGGGTGGTAGCTGCTCACTGGTGGCATCAGCTGCTCCCAGGGAAGGCTGTGAATGTCACTTCATTCCACAGTTCTCAACTCCTATTCCCCTCTGCTGTCCAGTTACAGAAATGTGGATCTCCAGCTCACATGTCCCAGGCAAAGTTGAAATCTTCAGAGGGCCGGAAAGAGGTGAGTTAACACACACAATTCCTCTCTCTCCTTCCTGTGGGGAACCTTCTGGGCTCTGCTGAAACCTGCAGAGCTGAGGTTGTGCGCACTGGGCTCTGTGACAGCTGTAGTCCCCTGGCTTGCAGCAGTTGCTCCGTGCTCAGCTGGTGGCTGGCACACTGGAATCTGGGGCTTGAAGGGTTTCACCCCTACAGGTGTGTACAGCCCTTTCCACCTGTGCACTGGCAGGCTGGCTGGCATGGGAAGCAGAGGGAAGCTGGCAGCACAGGACAGTGCAAACAGCCTGTCAGGGTGGCAGAGGGAGGGACAAAAGGTTGGTATAGTCCAAAACCAACTGCTGTGTTTGTCCCCTCTGCTGACTGCCTCTTGCCTAGTGCTCTGCTTTGGTAAGAAGCCTTTTGGGGGGGGGCAGACTCCAATGGGGAGTCCTTGCAGGGGGAGGGCAGCACGGCAGCCTTTTCCTGCATGGTGTCCTGTGTCTCAAGTGTTCAATCGCTCTCATTCTCTGCTCCAGGAGTCCTGCAGACGCATGCGAGCCCGCCTGCTTTCCAAGGACTCCTCATCCCTCTGAACCGCCTGCACCAACAAATGGGTGGGGAATGCCCAGCCTCACAAGCTGTGAATAACTGCTGCCCTGGGGGGGAGTGCTGCAGGCTCACAGCAACCCTCCCCAACACGGCAGCGCTCCTGAAACTGGACCTTTGCAAAGGCTGCAGGGACTTGGTTTCTTTCTGTATATAAATTCTATTTCATTCTACTATGGGGCAAACCACTATCTAACCAAAAGTTGTGCAGCATGTCTGACCTGCTGGCTCTGGGAAGAGCTGGAGTGCTTGCTTGCAGGGAGAGCCCTGTGCATTGCAGGCCCTGTGTGCACTCCCAGCTTTCTCTGCAATGTTGCTAGGCTGTTGTTTTGGGGTTTTTTTTTTGCTTTTTTACTCTGAGTTTTTAACACATTGGCTTCTTGTTGCTCCCTCCCCTCTGTTAGCAGTGAGAACAGTGGACTCCAACCTTCATCTGCATCCTGACAGCTAACCTAGCCTCCAGACCTCCTCTGGAGCCATGCCCTTCTCTGCTTCCTCTGGCCTCTGCTTTGCCCTGCTGTCCCTGAAGGGCCAGAGTGCAGAAACGGTACAGAGCACAGGACGGGCCTGGGAGGAGAAGAGAAGGGTTCTGGGTGCCATCATTTCAAGTGGGACCAGGGGAAAGCAGCTTCCCCCATAAACTCATGCCCCTGTTTCCACTCTTGCTCCCTGCTTGCATGTTTCCATGGCACAGCTCTACCTGGTTGAGCAAGAAGTGTCTCTGCTTTATGTTTGCCATGTGAGGCTGAGCAGGGCAGCAGGCTGGCAAAGGCTGGCTGGGGCAGGACAGCCCAGCCCTTGGCAGCTGGGTGTCTGGAGCAGGCAGAGTCTTGTGGCTGTGTGTGCAGCAGTGAGAACAGCAGGAGAGGTGAGAGGGGGCTCCAGCCATTTGTAATCTGCAGCAAATGGTGCCAAAGGCTTTGGCTCAAGATATCTGGATGGCTGGTCAGGCAACTGGGTGATTAGTCATTAAACTGGGGGAAAGGGCTGGAGCTGGGTTCAGCTCTTCAGCCTGAGACACAGAAAGGAGATGAAACCATCTAGATATGGGATAAACCCCCATCACAGCTGGTCGGTGTCAGCTGTCTTGTTAAGCTAAAGTGCTCCCATAAGCCAATCTTGCCAAGTACCTGTCTGCAGGCACTCTGGGGTAGGAAACATACAGGGTCACTACTGTGAAATAAAGATTTAATCAGCTGGGGAACCATCTGAACACTTCTCAGCCCTTCTTGGCGAAGCAAATAATCTCTGGAATCCAATTATAATTGTCTTCTAATCTTTAAGAACCAGCAGCCGACAGGAGTTAGAGCTCTGTCCTTGACAGCTTTCTGAGACGACTGGTGGCAGGAGGTGTGAAGATTGGGATGTGAGCAGGGAGTTCAGTCCGACTGGCTAGAGCTGTCAAAACAACATCAGAGCCCTGTGAAGCTTAGCTGGAGTTTGTCACTTTTTTTTTTTTTACTGTGATTTGATTTTTTTTTTGAGGTACAAAGCTACATGCCTCATGCTGCTCTGTCCAAAGAGCTGTCCCTTTATCAGACATGCCTGTCCCCAGTATGACCCCAAATTGGAGGAGCTGCCTTGAAAATGTAGGGGGTATTGGGACTGTAGATGTGTGAGTTGAGAGCTGCTGGTGTTAGGAGCCTCTGTTGCAGCAAAAAAGAAGAGCTCTGGTCCTTCAGGGACTGGGCGGGTGAGGATGCTGTGAGGAAGGGCAGAGGCTGTTTGCTGTGGTAGTAGTATGTGCTTTTTGCATGAGTCTGTAATCGTTCCCTCCAGAGGCTGAAGCTGTCTGTCTGCTCTCTTCTGAAGGGCATGGTGTGTTTTGCTGACTGCACTTCTACCCAGCCCCTGCAGCCCACTGTTTGCAGAGACTTGGGGATCTCAGCTTTGTCTCTGATGAGGCAGAGCCAAAGGTGGAGCGGCAGCACATGGGTAGCCAAATCCTGTCCTGCCTTCTGCCCTTACCCACATTGGGGGCAGTAGCTGGGTGAAGCATTTGTTCATCCCATCCCTCTCCCCATTGCCCCTAGCTTCCTTGGGCACACATCTCTGTATGGGTGTCAGCTTGGCAGACCAATCTTCTTCCTAAGACTAAATACACTGCTCCAGTAGAGATGAAAGCAACACTTACCAATGGCTTGAGCTCAAGGACCCTGTCTGGCTTCTGCACAGCTGAGGTTTACTTAGCTCTAAAAAAAATCATCTATGGGGCATTAGCCCAGTGTTCTGCATGTCTCAGATGTGGGAGGGATGGGTGCAGGCTCCATCCAGCAGTCCCAGGGCGGGGTTGGTGCCCTGGGCTGTCCATCCAGAGGAGGGTGGTAGCTGATGGGTTTGGCTTCTGGGACTGATGGGGGTGGGGGGAGGTTGCAGTCCCAGTGTGTTTACACCGTCTCACAGGTGAGGAGGGAGTTTGTCATGCTTAGATGTGTCTCGTTTGTTTGCCATGTACAGTGACTCAAGGATGCTTCCTCCCAGAGCAGCCACTAACTGTTCCCAGAGTGTATCGTTTCCAAAGTATTTTTAATCTTTGTCCTTATTTATATATGCTCTGTATGTGCTGTTTCAGACTGCTGCCTTCCTGTGTGTTCATGTGAAAACCCCATATTAAATGCTTTTATTTTTCATGGGTTTGCTCAGTGGCTTAAGCAGTTTCCTTGGGACAGCAGGGACTTGGCGGTACTTCCACCTTCAAAAGAAAGGAAACATCTGCTCTGCCCTTCAGTGCTGGGGGTGATTGGTGAGACACTGCCAGGACAGGACAGGCTTCCCATCCCACTGGGGCTTGTTCCCTCTCTGGGGTCCTGGTGTGATGCAGAGTCCTCAGACGGGCTGTCTTTCCCTGAGAGGTGTGAAGTTGGACCTCTCCTTTTCCTGTCTTCCCCCTGCTGTCATCCAGGGTGATGGGAAACCAGGTTTACAAAGAGCACTTTATATAAATAATGGATCAAATGAATACATTTTTCTCTGTAGAACCATTCTTCTCTTGCCACTCTTGGCTGCTGAGGGAGGATGGTTTCTGCCTGCATTTTCTTTTCCTCCTCCTTAATAATGGCGCCTCAGATTTTATGCAGATTATTTCTCTGTGAAGTTCTTCCACGTTTGAAATGCCCTGGGCTTGCCTGCCGTGGCTCAGACACTCATTAACATCCTTGCCATGCGACTGAAAAACAAGCAGGAGAAGCAAGTGGCGCAGGAGGTTTGAAACCGGCGCTGCCTCCCTGCGGGGTGAGCTTCAAGCAGGGACGTTCTCCAGGGCTGCAGTTGGGTGTCATGGGACTGGTGCACCCCATCTCCCCAGAGCTCGGGGAGCGGGAGGGGCCGGGCCTCTGTGCACTTAAAAGTGGATTTGGGAGTCCAGAGAGACATTTCTGCTCTTGAAGAAGCTGAACAAAGGAATGCAAAAACTCACAATAGCTATTTTGAATACTGCAAACCCAAATATCACCTCCCGGATAAGCTGTGATTCAAAGTGACAGCTTTATATGGCTGGCATCATTTAAAAACCTGATTGTTTTAGCCCCTGAAGCCCAGGCACATGTGCTTGGCTGCAAATGAAAGGGCAGCAGTCACTGGGACGGAGCACTGGGTGAAGGTGCATGTTCAGAGGGGAGTCGCTCAGCCTCCGCTGTGTTTGCTTTGGCCTCCTGGTATTCCTGCACAGCAGTGCCATTACAAACCAGATGAGTAGCGCTCATCCTTCATTTCATTAAACAGTTTTTATCTCAAATTGCACAGCACAGACTTGCAAATAAGTTCTGCAGAGTGTCACTGCTATCTACATCAATTTTTGCAAGTTGTCTTGATTTTTTTTTTTTTTAAACTGCTCTGCCCTGGTTCAGAGTTGGGAAAAGATTTTTTTTCTCTCTTAAATTACCATGTGTGGTTGGGAGCTGTCATGCTGCTGCTGCATCTCACTGCCTAGGGCAACAGCGTAGACAAAAAGCATGAGTACTGCTGGCGATAGATGTTGGCACCAGCCAGACCAGTTATCAGGCTTTACAGTCTCATTGGCATGGGTTAACTAATATTTTTTCATGGAGTGAATAAATTACCATGTTTAGCTCTGTTTGCTCATACCCCCTTCGCAAGGGTTTCATGCTGAAGCTCATCAATGGTGCAGGCATGTGGATGTCTGTGCTGGGTTCTGTAATGACCTTCCACTTGTGCTGTGGACCAGGGAGGGATCTCCACTGGCACCAGCTCTCCA
Source organism: Gallinula chloropus (assembly GCF_964237585.1). Classification (NCBI taxonomy): domain Eukaryota; kingdom Metazoa; phylum Chordata; class Aves; order Gruiformes; family Rallidae; genus Gallinula; species Gallinula chloropus. The sequence continues at coordinate 66,808,325 of NC_140090.1, forward strand.
TCCTGCTCTATCCCAGCTTTACTGTGAGGAAGTGCCCGGGCCTGAGCGATGCGATGGGGTTGTTTCTGGGTTCCTGTGCCGTTGCACAAGGAGAAGCTGTACCCAGCTGTACATCGCAAGATGAGGTTTGAATACTTCCAAGCACCAGCCTTGGAGGTGCTGATTTCAATCCGGGGCAGGGGGAGCAGATCTTTCCTTTCCCTGCTGGGTCCCTGCTGGAGGGGGCGTTGCTGCCCTCCCCTCCCCAATCCCACCCCTCCTGGATTACACCAGCCTCCCCTGATTTGCTGCTGGGAAGGATTTACAAACCCACCGCCCAGCTTTCCTACGGGGTGCTGTACATGGCTCTAAGCCTTGCTCCTTTCGCACCAGAGGAGAGGACTGGCTCCCACTTCATCCTCTCTGCTTCTGGCCGAAGCTCCTGGGTTGCTGGGGCTGAGAACTGGGACAAGTGGAGGCACAAGCCCTCCTGGGCCATCGTGGCTGCGTGTAAGCAGGTCCGTGCACAGGTCTGTGATGCCGAGGTGCCTGCGCCGGCCTGAGCTTGGTTTAGGGTTTGTTTCTTCCAGCCTTTTCGCTTGCAACGCCTGAGCCTCGCTCCCCAGGGCCGGGCGAATGGGCAGGCGGCCGGGCAGGGGCAAAGCTCCCCCCACCCAGGGGCGCAGGATCTCGGCAGCCTCCTGCACAAAAGCCTCTGGCTCCCATTGTGCCTCGCCAAGGCCGTTCTGCAGCAGCAGCGCAAGAGGGGGCTGGCAGCACGCGCTGCGGGACGGGACCCCCTGCCTGCCCCTAGCACTGGGGGGGCCAGATGTGCCCGGGGTGGTGGGGGGGAAGGCACGTTTGGAGATACCCGGTTCTTCCTCCCTGGCTGCAGCTGGAGAATGGAGGGCTGGGAAGCTGGGGTTATCGAGAAGGCTAGCAGGAACATCAGGAGCAGTGAGAAGGTGGCTGGAAGGGGCTGGGGAGGGCTGGTCTTTTACAAAGGACCATGGTCGGTTCTGCAGGTAGCCCCTAGTGTGGTCCTTCAGCTCCAGGGAGGGTCCCTGCCCGCATCCGTGGCTGAGTAGAGCTGGCACAAGGCAAGATAAACCCCTTCTCTCTCCTTCTCGACTTAATTGTGGCTACTGGCATCCTCCTGTCATCCTTCAGAGCCAGACCCTTGGTACCAGTCACTCTGGCTGGTGCCTCCGGGGCTGCTGCTCCTTCCTGCAACACCTCCACCCTGGAAGTGCCTCCTCTACAGTGTGGGAATTTGGGTGGTGGACGTGAGGGGGGCAGGCACCAGCTCCCCCATCCCACATTGTGCCGAATCTACCAGCTACATTCTGCCAGCTTCTAGCAGCTTTTAACTCTGTAAGGGGCTGGGGGCTGAGGACTGAGGATGTAGAGACACACGCTTACGACTACGGGCCTGGCACAGTGCAGAAAGGCTGCCTGCCCCCATGGAAGCCCAATGAGCCCAGTCCAGCACGCAGCTCCCTGATTGCATCCCAGCGTGGGACCAGCTGCCAGCTAGCTGTACACAGGGAGCACAAGCAAGCCCCTCTGCACCCAGGGCATCTGCGTTAACAAGATTGGGACAGAGCTGCTGTGTCCCTCATCCATCAGGCTGAGACACTCCATATTCTCAGGTTAGATGGTTTCCTAGCTCAGGGATATTGGTGCAGTGGGGACTGCAAGAAGTGAAAAGGGTTGGTGAGAACAAGCCCTGTTCCTCTAAAAGCAAAACCTGGGGTCCCTGCTCACCCCATGGGCCAAGGTCATCAGCTGAATCCTGAAAACCCACCTGCTCCTACTGGGAGGCAGGGGCTTATGGCAGAGGAGCTGCAGTTTATTGCACCGTGGAGAAATATGTCGGATGTGCTTGGCAGCAGCAAATGGAAAGTTATTCTATTAAACAGTAAATTATCCCTCCGATGCATCTTCATTGAGGAGGGTTAATGAGTGGCTCCAGGCAGAGCGAGCGGGAAGAGCGTGTGTGTGTGTGTGTGTGTGTGTGTGTGTGTGTGTGCAGCGCGGATGTGGAACAATTGCTACATCTGGGGACCCCCGAGCCCCTGATCCCACGCTGCACCAACAATAGCGTCTCCATGTGCGCGGCGCTTCACAGACACCTCCTCGCGTGTGGTTCATTCAAACCAGCTTGCGCCGCGCCGCACAGCTCCCAGCGGCTGGTGTGTCCAGCCGTGCTGGGAACAGCCTCTCCCCATCTGTGTCTGGGCTGCTCAGTGCAAATGTTTTCCTTGAGCTGGTTTTGGGAACCCAGCCCCTCTGCTTAGCCGTGCCATGAAGCAGGGATGCACTGCCTTGCAGACTGTCCCTCTCCCACTGCTTTGCAAATGCTCAAGGAAGCGGGGCAGGTTGGGCTACCCCTGTTCAGACAGTCCCTGTTGTGTGAGGTTGGGGCCAAATCTTCCTGCTCAGGGGCCTCAGCATCTCCTGCATCATCCTGGAGGACCCAATGGATGCTGTTGCCTTCACTCGGTCCCAGCGATGAGGTCGCCAGGCAGTGGGGCTGCCCCCCTCTCCTGCATTCAGCAGGGCCACGTTTACACAGCGATCCTGGCCGTGTTTGCGGGGTGATGCTGGCACAGGATGATGCTGGCCACGTTCACAGGGTGATGCTGGCAGTGTTCATAGGGCAACACTGGCAGCGTTTTCAGGGCGATGCTGGCAGCGTTCAGAGGGCAATGCTGGCTGTGTTCGCAGGGCAATGCTGGCAGTGTTTGCAGGGCGATGCTGGCAGCATTTGCAGGGCGATGTTGGCGGTGTCTCGGGGAGATGCTGGCCATGTTCGCAGGGCAGCGCTGGCAGTGTTCGCAGGGCGATGCTGGCAGTTTGCAGGGTGATGCTGGCCACGTTCACAGTGCGATGCTGGGTGATGCTTTTGCTGATTGCCAGCGAGGTAGGGCCTGTCCCTGGAGAGACGCCAGAAAGAGCACATCCCAGCCCTGCCTGTCGCTGCTGCTACCCAGGCGAGATTTACTGTGATCCCAGCGGCCCCAGCCGCCCACACCACTCCATAATAGACCCATCAAGGGCATTGTTGTGCTGCACAAGCCCAACAGGTGCCCTAAACGGGGCTGACATGCCGGCCGCTCCTGCACAATGCCTCACCCTCTGAAGCCAAGCGTGTCCAGCAGGACAAAGGCAGCCTGGCCTCCCAGCACGAGCCGAGCCAACCAGGCGTGACAAACGTGGCCCTGGCCAGTGGAGGGGCAGCCCAGGAGCCCACCCTGCATTCAGTCCCTGGGAGACACTGGGCAGCTGGAGATCATGGCCTTTCTGCTCCCAGTACATCTCCAGCTGGGTGTTGCGGCCACTGCTCCCAAACGAGGTGAGTTTGCATGATGTTGCTGGTAGGAGGAAGGGCTTGAAGCACAGCCCTGGTGCAAAGAGCCAGATCCTGCAGTTGCCAATGCTGCTTGGCAGGGCAGCTGGAGCAGGCACCGTGCGTGCACGCTGTTGCCTGTGTTTTAAATGTCTCTGCCCTGCCACCAGCACCCAGTCCTACCGTGAGAAGGGCTGGGCACTGCTGTGGACTAGTGACAGTCATGGCACTGCTCTGAAGTGCAGCCTAAACACCATGGCAAGCATGTGGGGACACACCGCCTCCTCCCCATGCGTTGAGGCACGGGGTGCAGCAGTGCAGGGCAGCTGCCTCGCAGCCCAGGTGTGCTGGAAGGTGCTGGTGGCTGCCAGTGGCTTGGGCAGGGTCCCAGCACCAGCCCAGACCACAGGAGAGTTAATGGGGGCGTTCTGCAGCCCGTCCTGGGGTGGGTGAAAATGCCAGGATGCTGCCCTGGGGGGGCTTGGCTTAAAACTGGCAGCAATTTTTGTTTGAAGCTTTGTAGCTGCTTCGCATCTCTTTGCACGACAGGTCTGGCGCGTACCCTGGAATCCTTCCCCGGATCTTCCCATGAAAACTCCTCTCCTGCAAAAAAAGCTTCTGCTTCGTTTTAACCAAACCCAGAGCCCATCAGACGATCCAGATGGTCTCTCTCTCTATCAAGCAGTTTGGCCCAAATCCCGGTGGCAGACGGCAGGACCAGGCCTCCCCCGATAAAGAAAAGTTAGGGGGTTATTTTTCTCCCCACTCCTCATCCATATTCAGAGGCACCCTGGGCCTTTCCCGGGCAGCTGTTGCTCTCCAAGTCCCGCATCACCCCATGCAGAGCTCCTGGGCAGTTCGGGATAGCCCCCGGGCACCAGGGGCTGAGGTGGTGGGGGGTACACAGCCCAACCCCCTGCCCTGCCCGCCTGCCTCACCTGACCCTTGCTGCGTTGGCAGCACTAGAAGGGAGCTGCTTTTGCTTCAGAGGAGTTGGCCATGGCTGGAAGCCCAGCTCAGTGGGGTGCTGCGTGGTGCTGGGGCACGGGCTGCTCACTGTGTGGCCGGCACTGGCAATAAGCTCCTGCAGGACAGCAGGAGGCAAGGTATCCACAGGAGGAAGTGTGGGTCTTCATCATCCTAGCCCAGCTGTCCCATAGGTACTGGGACAGGCGATGGTGGCCTCCAGGCAGGCCCCCACCAGCTACTCGCTCTGCTGAGGCCATGGCTCTGCCTATAAAGTGACCTAGTGTTGCTGCAGCTGGACACAGAGTCGGAGGGAGCCTGTTTATTCTGCAAATCACAAGGATTTGCCTGGGGCAAGTGCTTGCAAAAGGAAGGAAACAAGATCTCTCCTCCAGTTCCTGCCTTCCCACCAGCACCAGAGGTAAAGGGCAGGTTAGGAAGACAAGGCTCTGCTCTGCCAGCCAAGGGGCAAGAGGGAGTCTGGGAGGGAGGAAGGGGGTCCCAGGCATAGAACCGGTAACAGCCAGCCTTGAGGAATGCCGAGCTGCTAGGAAACAACCTTCACCTGCTGAAATTCAGTTGAGGGCTTCAGCACAGGGCCCCTTAAGATGCTCTGTGGTCTCAGTGTCACCAGGGTCCCCTGGGACCCAAAGGGTGGGCTGCGGGGCCACCTCTGCTGAAGCCATGCCAGTGACGGGTTGGCTCCCAGAGTCCTGGGAAGCAGCTCATCTTCCTCGCTGTCAGGGCTGCTGGGTAGCAACGAGGAACAAACCCCTTTCATCCATCTCAGGCTCTGCTTCCTCCTGGGACTGGGGCCAGAGGAAGGAGATGTCACAAAAATGCAGACAGATGATGGGAGCCTGCATTAGGGATGGGAAAGGGCTGCTGATTTGGGCCAAACTGGTGCAGCCCTGTGTGTGTGGGAGGTGGCCCTTGTCAGAGCAAGACCCCATGCAGACACCTCCCTCTTTGCCCTGACTAGGGAGCTTGTAGAGTACATGGGGCAGCATTCATTTAAAGGACACTCCTGCGCCTGGGACCTGCCAGTGTTCACTAGGGGAATGAGTGTGCAGTGGGGTGTGCCCATGCTCACACACCTCTCCACCTGTTTCCAGAACAGTGCAACAGGCTCCCACCTCCCATGGGTTTCACCTCTTCAGGGAGGACATCAGCAGCAGTTGTTGCCAGCAGCCAGGGCTCTGTTGGGCATCTCGAAATACCTGCTGTTTTCCTTAAAGACATAGTTCTTGGAGCCACGGGGTTGCTAAAGAGTTTCAGCTGCCATTAATAAACCAGGTAACCAGCCCTCCTGGTCACCCCATCCTGCTTTACATTTGTAGACCTCAGGGAGGAAAGTTGAAGGCAATAAAAGGAATGCAGTGCTCACATTTCTGAGACGCCAGCCGTTTGGGGCCAAGCTGGTAAGATTTATTGACTTCACATCTTTTTGTGTTCTTCCAGGTGGGTCAGTCAGACACATTTTGGTGTTTTGACATTAAGATGCTCCCCTGTAGTGGGAAAGGACATAGCTAATGCTGCAGCCAGGACTTTAGGATTTCCTGTCAGCATGTGGGGCAAAGAGCAGAGTGGAGATGCCTCCCCAGATCCTCTCTGTGTGCTGGGGTGCTTGGCTGCAGGCTTCCCACGAGCTGACCGCTGCCATCCTGGATGACTAGTGCCAGCACACTCTGTGGTCCCCACGGCCTGCTGGGTCCCCACGCCTCGCCTGGGCTCTTCATGATGGGGACGGGACTCCAGGCTGCCGGGTGGGAGACAGGCCAAGGGTGCCTGGGGCACATCGGGGCGGGGGGGGGGGGGAGTTGCAAAAGCTTTGGGCACCCCCCGAGGAGAGGCGGGGCTGCTCTGTCGGCCGCCGCACGGTTCGCAGGCTGTTTCTCTGGTCTCTGCCAGACCCCGGGTGCCTCTGCCCGCTCGCCGTGCTGTACCCCGGCATCCCGCAGCCCCCTCATGCGGGGGGTCAGCCCCGCCGATCGGATGGGGGGGCCGAGCGGGAGCCCAGCTTGCCGCAGGGCCGGGTCGATGCGGAGCCCCGACGGCTCCGGCTACCGGGGTGCCGGTGCCTTGCCCGGCCTGAACCGCTCCCACCCCCGCAGCCGCGGTGCCGGGGGCGCGGGGAGGGGCGGCGGCGGCGGCGGGGGGGCCCGTCGGGGCGGGCAGGGCGGGAGGGAGGAGCCAGCGCGGAGGCTGTGCCTGGTCCCCGGGATGGGGCGGCAGTGAGGGTGGGCGGGTGTGCGCCGACGGGGCTCTCGCCCCGGAGCCGAGCCGCTACCGAGCCGTGCCGAGCCCAACCTAAGCCCGCTCCCCGGTGATGCGCAGCGGCCCCGCCGCTTAACCCCGCTGCCCGCTGCTATGGCGGCCCCGACTCCCGGCGGGGCGGCGGGGGTCCCGACGGGGCTGCGGGCCGCCGCCTGGCTACTGGCGTGCGCCGCGCTGTGCCGGGGCCCCGCTGCCGCCTGCCCGCCGCTCTGCGCCTGCAGCGGCACCACGGTGGACTGCCACGGCACGGCCCTGCGCGCCGTGCCCAAGAGCATCCCCCGCGGCACCGAGCGCCTGTGAGTACCGCCGGGCTTTGTCCGGCCCGGCGCGGTGGGAGCGGCCGTCGCGGGCGGGTGTGCGGTGGCCCGTGCCGGGCTGCGGGTGTGTGTGCGGGTTAGGGAGCTGGGGCGAGGGCTTGTCCGGGGAGGGGGGGGGGGGGGGTGCGTGTGCAGGAGCCCGGCGGGCGGCACACATGTCCGAGAGCCTGTCGGGAGTGTACAGGAGCCCCTCAGGGGCGGCATGTGCAGGAGTCTGCCCGGGGGTCTGTGTGCAGCAGCCCGTCCGGGGCGGGTGTGCAAGCGCCCATCCAAGGCGGTGTGTATGTCTGTTCAGGGCAGTACTTGTGCAGAAGCCTGTCCAAAAGGTGAGTGTGTAAGGACCTGGCAGGGTGGGTGCATGTGCAGCGTCCCGCTCAGTTCGGGGGACAGTGTGTAAAAGTGCCTGTCCAGGGGATGACTGTGCAGGAGCCTGTTGGGTGGGTGCGTGTGCATCATCTTCTCTGTAAGGGGGGTGCTGTAGCCCCTCGGGGTGGGCATTGGTGTATGTCCAAGAGCCTACTGGGGCAGAATGCATGGCAACCCTCTGTCTGTGGCAGGGATGTGCAAGGGGTCTGGTATGTACAGGAGCCAGTGTGTGCCAGTGTGTGTGCAAGCACACAGAGTAGGGCTGGGATCAGAGTTGTGCGGGAAGGGTGGGGTGCTCCAGGGCAGCCTGGAACAGGCTGTTAGCTCCATGGCACCCACGCCTGCTGTAACTTGTTCCTGCCACACAGACAGGGGTTGCCTGCAGGTCCCTGCCACCTCAAGCTCCTACCAGTGCTGGGGACCCCTTTTTCCCTGGGGATGTCTCTTGGGGACCCTGTTCTCCCCTTGGGATGCCCCTGTGTGTATGGCTCAGCCAGCCCCACCAGTCCCTTGTGCCCACATCTCCCTGCCCATGAAAGCCTCTACCACATTCCCAGGGGGACAGGGAAGGGTCCTTGGGTCTCTCTCCCCATAAGGAAAGCTTTTCTCCCTCGGAGCATAGTGACAGTCCAGGTGGCTGCAGGGGTCCTGCGGTGCCCACTGAGGTTCTATGAGTGGGGTCCCCCTCTGCTGCTGTGGCTGGGCAAGGCTCACCCCTGTGCTGCAGCAAGTTCCCGCTCTGGGCAGATGGGTAAGAGCTGCGTGTGTCCAACCTGCTGCTGGGGGCAGGTTCCCACAGTGCAGGTGTCCCCAGTCCCAGCAGGAGAGTGGGGCTGTCCCCAGCCTCTTCCCTCCACTCAGGGGCGGTGAGTGTCCTGTTCCAGAGGCTGCAGTGGAGCCTGGTGTCACGGTAGCCGCCCCCCCTCCCCAGCCCCAGTCATGGTCCGGAGTGCCCCAACATCCCCTTTGCAGTGCAGGGAAACATTGGGCTGCTGCATTCTTGGGCTGGAGAGCTGCAGGATGTGTCTGAGGACAGCCACACACCCCGTGCTCCTTCTGCCCCTTTGCTGCGCTGCCTCCGGTTACTGGAGTGTGAATGTGCCCTTTGCCTGCAGCTGGGGAGGGACTCGGCAGGCAGGGACTGCAGGCAGCCTGGCAGCTGCCAGGGCTGCACCCAGCATGCAGCGCTGGGAGCTCTGCGGGACACCGCTTTGGTGGAGTTTTCTCTTCTCCCGCCATAATTATCCTCATACAAATGATTATCACCCGGCACGACAAGCTGGCTGCTGCGAGCTGCAGTCCCATGGAGCCAGTTCCCAGGCAGGATCCCTTTCTTCTGTGCCCAGGGTGGGGGGAAGGTTTGCAGGAAGCCTGCATGCGCCCTTTCTGCCCCTCGGGTTGCTGGGTGGGCTCCACAGCATCTGGTGCAGGGTGCTGGGGGGAATGTGGTCAGTGAGCCCCCACCTCTGCCTGCTGGACTCAGCTCTGCTGAGATGCTGCTGGAGTGGGCAGGCAGAGGATGCCCTTGGGTGGGTGTCTCGCTCCTGCCCCAGAGGGCATCTCCCCGCCTCCAGCAGTCGGTCATGACTGCTGTTCCCTGTTCTGCCTCCACTGACCCAGTCCCCCATGCCCACTGCTGCTCGGCGACGCTCCATTCTCTATGTCCCTGCAGCAGCTGCCGGTGCCAGAGCTGCTGCCTGGGTTGAGCTTGTGGTGCTGCTCTCTCGTGGGTGTTGTCTGCTGGATAACTACTTCCCGCTGTGTTGCACACCCTTGCAGGTGCTTGAGGGTGTCTGTGAGGAGCAGCTCTATCTGGGAGCAGTGAATTCCTGCTGTAACAGCTCATAAGCGAGTTCCAGTTCCCTGTAAAGAGGCTACAACATCCCAGTCTCCAACTTCTCAGTGTTTCTGCCACAGGGGCTGTGCTCAGGACTCTCTGTCTCCAAGGGCTGGGTTTCCTTGGGAAGCCAGCAGTCCCAAGCTGTGGCCCTCCACTGACTGGTTTTCCCCAAGCTCCAGGAAGTGCAGCATTTAGTGATGCCAGCCTCACAGTATGTCCCACAGTCCGGGTGAGCCGTCAGGTCCCTGCTGCCGTGTTGGCACGCCTGTTACCTGCTCACAACCTTGCAGGGCAGCCTGGGGTGGTGTTTGGAGGCTCCAGGCTTTCTCCAGCCTGGCAGCTGGCTAAGCCCATCGTGGCGTGGGTTGGACTCCTGGACAGCCACTGCAGCCACGCATGCTGGCACTGTGAAAGCCATCATGGGGACTCAGCCATGTCCTGTGGTGAGGTCTGAGCTCCGTTGCTTTTGAAACACACCCTTTTCCTTTGACGAGGGAATGATTTGCTTCTCAGAGTCACTACAACTTTGGAGAATCGCGAGCTGGGGAGAAACTGTCTTGTCTTCTGCTGGAAGGTTCCCTCGCTGTTGTCTCCCTGGTGCTGTGCTGTTGTTGCAGGGGAAAGGCGGGAGAGAGGAAGGAGCATGGGCTGTATGAGGGGATGGGGACCCCCCTTTCCTTGCACCAGGGCACAGCACGTTGCTTCCTCAGCGCCTTCTAGTCTGCAACTCAATGTAGGTGCCCACCCTCCACCTCCCCCCACCCCGGCCTGGAGCAGGCATGGAGCAGGGGGGCTAATGCTGCAGCAAGGGGGGAAGCAGCAGGGAAATCTCTGGGTGCTTTGCACAGCTGCCAGTGCTCCTGTCTATGCCTGTGGCAAGCACAGAGCAGGTCCTGGAGGCATCGCAGGCAGGATGGAGCGACAATCCTCCAGCAGTACGGTGCTGTGTGCTCCCAGGAGTCCCTCGGGTCTCAGCCGCTGGGGGAGAGCCGTGGGAGAAGAGCACAGCTCCCTTCCCCACTTGCTTTCTTTCTCTGGAAGCACCTCTGAGGAGCAGGCTGCCCTGTCAGGGAGCCGGGTCGCTCTCCCAGTGCCAGCAGATCAGTGCAAATTCGCCAGTGTCCAACGGCTGCTTCCAGCCCGGCACTGTGCTCATGGGGATGAACGGAGCCCCATGGCATCGCGCTTGGCTCCGGCTTTTGAAGTTTTCAGCTGACACCTGAGAGTTGCCCTGCTCACCCCTTTCACCTCCTCTCTGGTGGGCTGAACATCCCCCACCTCACAGTCAGCCATGCTGTGCCCCTCTAGGCACCCGATTCTCCCCATGTTGCAGGCAGCAGAGCTGGGCTTGAGGGGTCCCATCACTGCATGCCCCATGGCTCCCTCTTCTTCCTCCCAGGGTCCCTGACCTCAGCATTGCACAGGACTCCCGTTTGCCTTGTTCCCTCAACTTGGGGTCTGCCTGTGCTGAAACAGGCCCCATCCTGAGCACAGCCAGCTCTGCCATCTTTCCCTGGCCGTGTTGGCAGAATGAAGGGGCCTTGAGCCCCAGCCTTTGGGTACAGGAGCAGGGTGCTGGTGTGGCTGCACCTGAAGCGCGCTCGTGCGCTGCCCCACCGTCCCCCGCTGAAATGACAGCAGCGAGCTCTTGTTCAGAGCGTGTTTAATTCATGCGCTCATGTCTCCCTCTAGCCAGTTAATCAAAATGTCTTGCAGCAGCGCACACAGCAGCACTTGTGTGTCTTGCACTCGTTGTTGGGCTGCATCTCCTTGGGGGAGGAACATTAATTCTTAAGGAGCACCCCGAGGGGGAGTCAGCTTTCCCCTTCCCTGGGGCACCTGGGCAAGTTTTTGGTGTTGTAGCTGAGCAGACCCGGTGCAGGGGTGGCGAGGGAGCGAGCAGGCTCTGCAGAACTCTGGGGCAGGGTGCAGGACTGATAGCCAGCTGGGGCAGAGCTCGGTCAGTCCCATTGCCCTCAGCTCACCGGAGAGCCAGTGGTGGGCTCTGGGAGAATGCGGGCTGAAGGGGGGAGGCAGCCTGCTCAGCCCACCGTGGTGGCTTCCTCGGGAGCCTTCCCGGACAGAGGAAATTTGCAATTCTATTCCAATTTCTCCCTTCAGCTACGTCCAAGGCAGATGCTGTCTATATATCGCCATGGTAACGCTGCGTTCTTGCTCTCCATGGAATTGCATGCTGGAAAAATATTAGTTTAAAAAACTATGTCATGTTTGTATTGACTGGAGCCGAGGCTGATAGCGGAGGATCTATTGTCCCCTGGTTGGGAAAAGTCACCGGTAACAGGCAATAAAGCCAGGTGGATTGGCCTCCGGTGACCACTTCTCACCCCGCACGGCAATTGCTTCCCTATAAACCCTTCCCTGGCTCTGTTTTATTGCATCCTTTAAAACAGATATTTTTGCCTTAAATGTGCTGCCCCTTTGCTCCGCCGGGGCGATGCATTGTGCTGCTGGCAATTCCTCACCGCTGAGGTGGAAGCCAGGAGGGGGAATCGTTCCTGCCTTTCATTGTGGGTCTCTCATGTGCCCCTCCAAACGCCGTCCCTGCTGCTGCTGTGTGCTAGGCACGGTGCAGGATAGCACCCCGCGTGCTCGCACACACAGGCACTGTCTAGCTGGCTCATTATGGGACACGCATTTGCTTTGAGTTTCATGCTCTCCTACTTCATTGTTTCCTACCGAATCTCTGGCTGGCGGAAGAGTGAGGCAGCTGTAAAATGTGAAGGATGCTTGTGAGTTCTCCAGGGGGGCCCGGAGCCCACAGCCTGGGGGGATGGAGGGGACTTAGGGTGCCATCAGGGCAGTGTGGGCAGGGAAAGGCTGTCCCATCTGTGGAAAGGGGAATGAGCCCATGACCCCACATTGAGAGGGGTTTTTGCTGCATCCTTGCTCTAGTTTGCTCTCAGGGGAGCTGGCGAGGCGAGCACTGGAGCAGGATGTGTGCGTGTGTGCACGCACGGGAGAGGCGATGTGGGCAACCAAGGAGCCTGTCTTTGTCTCTCATGTGAGTCCTTCATGGTTCCATGCCCGCTCCAGAGGTACTTAGCGCTGCAGGCACGTCCCCTTTATCTTCAGTGCTGCCAGAGTAACCTTTTATAAAACCTGAGAGGCAGAGTGATGCTTCTGTGCGTGCTTTGCTGGAAGGCAATAAAACCCAGTTGTGTGTTAGCAAACGGCCCCATCCTCAAGGATGCCAGACTCTGATCCCTGCTCCCCGGCAGGCTTCCAGTGTGAGTAGCTCCCAGGCCAGCTCTGGCAGCTGGCCACTGGCCCCGCTCAGGGCACAGCCAGGGATGGCTGCAGTGGTAGGAGCAGCGAGCAGAGGTTTTGCTGCTGCATGGGGCCAGGCTGCAGTTAGCGACGTGGGCAGTGAGAGGGGATGTTTTGCAGCCCAGTCCTTAGGGTTGGGGTGCTGCTGGAAGCAGGAAGGGAATGAGGAGGGATGGAGGAAACCTGCTCTATTGGTGCCAGGGCAGTCCCAGAATGTCCCCTCAGGGACCACCTCGGGCATCCCTGCCACAGACAGGCTCTGGAGCTGTGTGATCTGCTTTCTTGGCATGCATTTTGGATGCACTTGCTGCTCAAAATAGCAGAGGCAAGTGTCCTATGGGGGAGAGAGGCGGCTGGGAGGAGGAAGATCAGAAAAAAGGGAAGATTAATTTTTCAAGCGATACAGCTGAGGAGCAGCCCTGGGCACCAAGAGTGGGAGAGATGCAAGCTCCAGGTCCCAGATATTTCCCAGTGGGAGGAAGCCCCAGCTCAGATACGGGATGCTCCAGGAGATCCATCTGATCCGGATTCAGCAGGCTCCCGTAACTCAGGTTACAGTGCACTTGTCCGCCCATTCCTGCTATGAGCTGCTCCAGGAGGGGTGAGCAAAGGGGGTTTGCTGAGGAAGGTGCAGGGTGGATTGGACCTCAATCGGCTGAGTGGCAGGACAAAGCCTGAGGGCTGGGCTGCCCCCCCTGCCTGGGGAAGGAGCAAAGAAGCCAAGGGGGTGGGAATGCTCCTTGCCAGGCTAGTCAGCTCAGCACAAAAATCCCAATTTTGAGGGTGTCCAGATAAATCTGAGCCTCGGCTTCCCATTTACGAAACAGAAGCGACCTGCTGCCTTTTCTCTCTCACACCAGAGTCGAGGGAGGTTATTTATTTCTTTTTAACATGAAGGTGACGTGCCACAGTGCTGGGTGAGTGTAAAGCACTCCCTGACTGCGAGCGGCTAATGGCTGTGGCACGAAAACCCCAGAGAGAAGTGAGGAGGAGTAGAAAGCCTTCCAGATCCTCACCGTTACCCGCACGATCGATGCTGTTTGTAACACTTAAAAATTTATTGTGATGCTAACCTGCTTTAGTACCTCATAAAAGCTTACGGAGCGCCCTGTGCTCTGGGGGCCAGTGCAGTGCTTGCGGTGGGATGGGTTCCCCTTTCACTAGCTCTTGGAGCTATTCTTTTTGGACACGTCACCCTGCAGGCATCTGCTAGGGTGGGTACTGTGGCAAGGTGTTTGTTCTGGGGTGTAACACACCCTTAAAGGGACTTTGATGAACCCTGGGGGCACCCTTGGTCTTCCTTTTGGGATCTGGGTAGGGCAGGGCAGGGATGGGGAAGAAAGGAGGAGAAGGGATGGGGAGGAAAAGAGGAGAAGGGATGGGGAGGAAAGGAGGAGAAGGGATGGGGAGGAAAGGAGAAGGTGCTGTGCCCCTTGTGCTGCTGTGTCAGCCCAGGGTGTGGTTGCCCTGTGCCAGCTCCCCAGGAGCACCCTGTACCCACCTTGGAGAGGATGGGGTGAGCACCTGGCTGTGCCCCCATGGGCCGCAGGGAGCATGTGGATGGGGTGAGCACCCCTCTGTGCTGGTGCTGGAGGGAACACCACCTCTTCCAGTCCTGGGAAGGGCTCTGCCCTGCCTTTTGCTGGTTGGGCAGCTCCCAGCTCCCCGTGCTGGGACTCTGTGACATTCAAGCAGACAGGTAAAATCTTGAGAAGAACTGAAAAATGCAATGCAAGTATTGGAAGAAAGGTTGCAGCTGCTCTGTCCCCACCATGCTGAGTGCAGGGGGTCAGTCCAGGGTCCGAAACTCGTCCTTGTTTCCATTAGCAGTCAGTGTGATGGGACACGAACTGCTCCCGACATTTGGGGATGCCAGCGGGCTGGGGGACAGGCTGGGATTTCAAAGCAGGCTTGGCAAGCAGGAGGAATGGGGCTGACAGAAAGGACTCTGTTGCCTGGGGACACGAGGAAGGTGTTTGGTGGGAGGAGATACCAACACCGCAGATGTGGGATGGGAGCACAAGCCAGGCAGGTCCTGCCCCTGCAAGGCAGAGGGACCCTGAGGGAGGGCTGTGCCCCTGAGGCTGGGGGTTTGTTGGGGGAATGTGGCTGCAAGAGGGGACCTGCCTGGGCAAGGGAGCAGCCTGATCTCTGTACTGTGGTGGCCAGGGCAGGCAGGGATAGGATTCATCTGCAGCGAGAGGGCTTCAGGTCAGAGTTTGTAAATGATCCTCGAGGCAGGAGCAGTGACATGCTGGGATAGGGCACGGGGGAGTGTCAGTCCCCAGCCCTGAGGAGCTGTGTACAGTCTGTCAGGATTGATGGAGGGCTTCGGTGACACTGCTGTGGGGTGTGTGACCTTGCAGCCTTCATTTCTCCACTTCATTGATTATTATCTGGCACTGGGGGCTCCAGCTGGGATCAGGGCTCTGGGGTGAGGGCTGTGGAGCTGCTGGGAGGGGAGCCGTACCCCTGAGGGCCGGTGCTCTGAAACAAGGGTAGAAATGGCAAGGCCATGGGTGCATGGAGAGAGGGATGCATCACGTCAGTGAGGCAGCTGCCAGCTCGCTGGGCACCAGGGCAGCAGTACCCCCTGGAGCAGGCTGGCAAGAGCACGGCTGACTGCAGGCATGGCTGGCACTGACCCCTCCTCCAACAGCCCGGGACACGTTTCTCTGCCAAATGCAGGGTTCTGTGTGGCAGACTTGCCCTCTTGACTTCCTAAAAGCGGGAGTCTGGGCACCACAGTGGCTGGGATTTCTGCCTCAATAGGAGAGTGGAGCTGAGTGAGCACAAGGACCGGAGCTGGTGCTTTGCACTGGAGTACGGGCAGTGGGCTGTGCTCTCTGCTCCTTCCCCTTCCAACTCCCGATAAATCAGTGCCCAGGGACCTACCACGCAGGTTGGCTGTATTTAATAAGTTACCTCTCAGCATTGGTGCTCTCAGAGGCTGTTACCCAGTGAGTGCAGCTCCAAACCCTGAGAAGGGAAAAGACGCGTCAGACCCTGTGGGACTGGAATAAGCCATCCAAAGACTGAAACCAAATATAAACCCAGACTATGCAAATCCAGTCTAACGAACCCTGCTGAAGCGCAGACATCCCATCTGGGAGTGGGATGATCCACAAGCAATGTAGCAAAGGGACCGCTTGTTTTAATGGTTTTCCTATTCCCAGGGAGGGGGTTGCTGAAACTTGAAGGCTGCAAATAAAAATTTGCCGCCTCTCCAGCAGCAGTGTGAGATTTGGGGTGCCGGGTGGGACAGGGGAGGGCAGCCTGTATGAATTTGAGGGCACTTTCTGGTATTAAACCTTATGGATTAATGGCGAAAGGGCATGCCCTGCATCTGTGCTTTCAAATCACAGTTCAGAAATGCAACCAATCTGCCAGGCTGCTCCCCAGACACATCAGTCCTTATCAAAGCTCTGCTGTGCGGGGCAGAGCGGGGTGTTTCGCTTCGCTAGGAAAGGGCACGGAGGCAGCGGGTGAGCAGCTGAGCAGCGGGGATCCGGCTTTCTGGGCACAGCAGACTGTAATTTATCTCCATGAGGAACTGAAGGGGATTTAGAGGGGAAAAAAATGGCATGAAGTTAAATAGCAGTGTTGCCTTGGCATCCTTACAAATAAGCTTTACCTGCTGTTCGTTCCCATCTTGGTTGCAAAGGCCATCATTTACCCGAACAAAGGCAAGGGGGGATGCTGAGAGCGGTTGTCAGGGAGCACAGAGGGCCTGTCCCCAAGGGAGCAGGGCTGTGAAGGGGCCCAGGGACACTGCCCTCTTTGGGGACAGCCACCAGCCTCAGTGGCAGAGCACCCCAAGGACGCTCAGTGAGCGTGCAGGGAGCAGTGGCTGGGTTGGGCTGAGTGGGCAGCACGGTTGCCCCCTAACAAGGGTGGTGTGTCCCTGGGCACTGCCCCAGAGGAGCGCATCCTGCCTTGCGCTGAAAAGGCTTTGGGTTTGGGCTGGTATGTCCCATAAGGTGTGTGGGAAAGGGGGCAGAGCCAGGCTTTGGCATCTGAAAGGACTGAATGGGGTCACATGGATGGTGTATTTGCATGTCTCTCTGCTGCTTTGCTTGTGCTCTGTCTTGGAGGACCTCAGCAGTGTCCAAGACTGCCCTGGACTTCGCAGGCTGATGTATAAACGTTGGCTTTCAGAGCATGCAGTGATTACATCAGGCCTCCCTGCTCTGCCTGCCTGCAGTGGAGATTTCCCAACTTCCACTTCCACGTCGCAGCCAGGGCGACGTTATGTGTGTTTAAAAGCAGGCGACATGGGAGAGTGCTGCTGGGGACGCTCCCTTGCTGGGAGCTCAGATGGGCACTCTTACCTCCAGCCTGGCCTCCAGCCCGGCCCTGGGGCAGTGCCAGGCCATCTGCTTTGGCAAAGACCCTTTCAGGCACTGGGGGAAACCCACTCCCCAAGCCGGGGTCTCTCCCTCCCTGCCCTTAGCTGACCCCGGAGCTGCGGTCGGTCAGGAGGTGGGCTCACGTCTGCCCGTACCGAGCCACCCCTGCTGCGGCGACAGCTGTCCCCATCCCAGCGCCTTGTGCCGGGACTTACAGCGCTTTGTGCCCGGCTTCGCTGCCGGGAGAGGGGCAGCGCTGAGCCCCGCAGGGCGCAGCCTGACGGGGTGGATGGATGGATGGATGGATGGATGGATGGATGGATGGATGGATGGATGGAGCCCGCTCCCCGGGAGCCAGCGGCCAGACCAGGAGCCCGGCGAGCCGTGGAGCCTGGCTGTGGGTGTCGGTTTAATCGCCGGGGCTGGGGAACCTCTATTCATTCCCCGCTTGCATTCATCTGTGTCTTAGTAACTGCTCCCCCCACCTCCCTCCCGACACAGGCGCACACGGCTGGATAATGGCAGGAGCCCGGCAATCTCGGGCGCTGAATAGCGGTGTAATTACGGGGCTATAATGGCGAGCTGGAACTCATTAGCCATTATCAGCCGTTTCAGCGGGACAATGGCAGCACCCCGGGGTGTGCGGCTGCGCTGGCTGTACCCGGCGGCCCTACACGCTGCGCGGCGGCTCCGCGGCCCGCCCGTCGCTGACCTCGGCCCCTCGCACGGCTGCAGGACCCGGCGGAGGGAGGAGGATTTGGCTCTGGATGGAAACGATGGGCTTCGTGTTCAGCCCCTCGTGTGATGTGGGGCATCCCTACTGTCAGGGCCGGGGGGGTTATAGAGCCCTGGGGAGCTGGGGTCCCATCCAGGCACCGCAGCCTGCTCCTGTCTCTCCCTGCCCTGGCTCCAGCAGCTCATCCTTTTGGCTGCCTCCCCTTTCCCGTAGTTTGTTTCCACTTTATTTCTGTCTCTGCGTTCAGTGCAGGCAGCAGGTCCCCAGTGTGGGATGGGCCGTGTGATCCCATAGGCATCCTCCATCGGCAGGGCATGCTGTGGGCACATCAGCCTCCTGGTGAGGGGCGAGCACTGCCAGGCTCTGCGCTGCTGCTGGGGTGGGTCACAGGGACCCCCAGCTCTGCAGGCTGTGGGTCTCGGGGCGGATGGTCCCTGCCTCTCCCTGCAGCGCTCACAGCCCATAATGCAGAAACACATTGCAAAGCTGAGACGCTGAGGTGCAAATCTCTGCAGCTCCTGGCTCAATATATTTTAAAGCAGGATAATCCTAGCAGGGGTACCCTGGAGAGTGTGGCGGGGGAGAGCTGGGGAAGTGTAGCCAGCAGGCTGGGAGCTCAGCCCCTGTCACACGTGGGTCTGGCAGTGGGGCACACTTTGTCCATGTCCTGAAGAGAGCCTGAGCAGGATAGAGGCACGGGGTGGGTGCAGGCACTCCACAGGCCACCCCTCCCCCTTTTATCCACCAACAGGGTGAGCAAGCCTGGATGGTGTCTCCCCTCTGGCTGGGATGCCTGTCCCTGCACTCACCCAGGGCTTTCGCACAAGGGAGCAATGCCAGGGAAAGCAGCCTGTCCCTTACCTGTGTGTCTGGCAGATGAAGTGTGGGTTATTCTCTGAGTAGATCTTGCAGAGGTGGCACAGGGCAGGGAAGGGTTGGAGGTGTTGATCCCTGAACTGGTTGTGATGCATGTGGGTGACCTGCAGCTGGATGTTTGGAAGGATCCAGCTTTTCTGGGGGGGGGGGGGGGGGGGGTGGCTGTTCACTTTCTTATTACTGCTGCCCTCTCTAAGTGGGTCTGTGTGTTTGGGATGACCCTGCCAGGTGTTTGATGCATTTCCAGAGTGCAGTGATGTACATTGCTGCTGGCATCGCTGGGCTGCTTACTGCATTGTTCATGGCTCTGGGGCTTCTGTCCCAAGGGGGACAGACAGTGTGGGGACAGGGAGATGGGGGGAGCTGAAATACCTTTAGGAAAGATGTAAGCTTACATATTCTTGGCCAGCCAGACTTCTGTGTGCCATTGAGGATGAGGGGTCCTCTGCAGAGCCAACAGCCAGCCCTGCTGTTCTCAGCAGAGAACACAGAATTGTAGCAGCTGCTGCTGTCCTTTGGGCCCTGTCTGCCCTTTTTTGGGAGCTACTGAGAAGCCCCAGTGTCTGGCCACCTCTTCATCGCTGTCTTGCTGATCTCTGCCTCTTCTCTCTGCAGGGAGCTCAATGGCAATAACATCACACGGATCAACAAGAATGACTTCTCTGGGCTGAAGCAGCTCCGTGTCCTGTGAGTTCCTGGCAAGGGGGCACCTGCCCTGGCCTTGGTGGGCACCATGTTTGGCTTGTGACCCCTTCTGAGGCTGGTGGAGATGATGCTCAGCCCATTGCTGGGCATCTGCCAGCAGGGCTGGAGGGCATCCCTGTTGCACTGAGCAATGTGGGCTTCCAGCTGGGAGGGAACGGGGAGAAAGATGCCAGGTTGTGTGGAGGGGATGGGGGCAGGAGGGTAGGGTGGCCCTGGGTCTAGAGAAGCATTTGGAGGTTGGGTGGGGATGCTGGGGACCACCTTTCCAGAAAGCTGACCCCTTCTCTCTGCAGGCAGCTGATGGAAAACCAGATCAGCACGGTGGAGCGTGGGGCATTTGATGACATGAAGGAGCTGGAGCGGCTGTGAGTGTCCAGGCGCAGAGGCGGGTCGGTGACGGGCTGACGGGTTTATTTGCTGAGAGCATCCTTTCCTTGCTGCCTTAAACCGTAACATATCGGTGCTGCCTGACTTCAAACGGCTTCTCTGCTGCGCACTGGCGGTATTTTACGGTGTGGGAAGCAAACCTATTTCTGTTTCTATAGATCTTAAAGCCCTTTCTGGTGCTTTTGAGGTGAGGGACAGGTTAACCACAAATCACTCTCGCTGTTATCAGCTGCGTCCCGTGTGCCAGTGAGGGAGCTGTAAGTTCCAGTCCAGTACTCAGTAAAATAGCTCAGCAGTTTAAAAATCCTGAGCTGCTCAAGCAAATATGAGGAGCTGAGTGAGCAGCAGGTTAACAGTGCAGCTAAGCAGCAATCAGCAGTTTATAGCTCCAGCTCCTGTCTGCATGCAATTACAATATTGTGAGGAAGTCTGTTAGTGCCCCGTTGGTTGCCTCCACCTGGGAGTGCAGTGAGCAGGACACGGGTGCTCTTGCTAGCTGGGATGCTCTTGCTAGCTGGGGTGCTCTGCTCCAGTAGCCCCTCTGAGTGTGCCAAAGCTCCACAGCTGTGCCTGGAGCTGCCAGCTGAGTTGCATGTGGGTTATCGCTCAGACCCTGAAACCCTGACTCTTTCCTTTTTCCTCACAGACGGCTGAACCGCAACCAGCTGCACACCCTGCCTGAGCTCCTCTTCCAGAACAACCAGGCGCTGTCGCGGCTGTGAGTACCCTCTGTGCCACTGGGGCTCCCCTGTCTGCCTATAGCATAGGCTTACTTGTGGGGCTGCTGTGGGGCTTGGAGGGGTGCTGACATTCCAGGGGGGTGCAGCTTCTGGGAGGTTGTGCTGGTGGTTTCTTGTCCTGGTGGGTGCCTGGTGTGTGACAGGGAAACACACCCTGCTTCTGAGTGACCCAAGTGTGCAACGTGGCAGGGAGTTGGCTTGCAGAAGATCCAAGACCAGTGCTGTTGAAGATGGTGTTAAATGTCCTTGTGGTGCGTGGGGTTGTTGGAGGAGGTACTGGTGATTTGGGCTGGTGATGCTGAGCCCGGCTGTGCCTGCACAGCACTGGTTGCAGAAGTGCTGTGAGCCCTGCAGCCTCCTCTCTGGGTGCGGATCACAGGCTATGGAGCAGGCCATCACGGGGAGTGAAAGAGGATGTCTCCAGGGGGCTGCATCCTGCCCAGAGACTTCTGCAGGGCACAGAGTGCCCTGTGGCCCTGCTCGAGGGCTGCTTTTCTGCTGGTGTCTGGAGCAGCTGCCTCCTCTCCACAGAGCTTTGCCTGCTCCCATCCCTGTCTGTCCCTCTGGACCCACAGAAACACTCCAGGGACTGTGTCTTGTTGTGCAAGCCCCAGCTCTGCAGACCCCTCTGCTCCTCCGAGCAGCAGCAGGCAGCCTGGGGAGGGCTGCTGGGTTTTGATAAATATTCCCTTTTCCATATTGGCTTTCCCTTGCCTGGGCTGCTTTGCTCCATCAGTGGTGCTGTTGGCAGTGCCAGCATTGTTCAAACTGCAGGAAATCCTCTTAACAAAGCGTTTACCAGCTCTCGGCCATGTAAGGCACTACATGCGTTGGGAAGGGGGCTGTGAGGAGAGGGTGCATGCCAAATTGGGGCTGGGTGCTCTCCATCACTTGGAGAAGATGCTTAAGCCCTGACTTAAGGCTGACTTGTGCTGTGTTGGAGCAGTTGTGGCCGGGACGTGAACCCTCTGCTGACTGCATCTTGTATCTCTGTACCTCAGCTGTGAAATGAGGATGCCAGGTCCCTGCGGGGACAGGGTGTGAGCATGTGAAACAACTGAACGGGCTGGGGCATTGCCAGGACAGGCAGGCTGTGGCTGGCTGAACCGTTTTGCTCGGCGGCGATGCCGGTTTCTTCCAACGGTGCCAGGGAGTCAGTCCCGGAGTCCAGCCGGAGGCGGTGTAGCGAAGGGTTAAAACGCCGTGTGGGTTGCCAGCGTGGGACGTGTGAAACGGTGGACTGGTGCCAAAGATGGGCCTAGGTAATGGCAGCTGATAGCACAGGCGTTCAATTAATTATCAAATGGCATTTGTTGCGCTCAGCTGTGCCGTATCGTGGCGCCAGCAAGGGCCCATCCTCCTCCAGCCACCCGTTGCATAACAAAAACATGGTTGAGAGAATTATTTCCCAAACATTAATGCTTCCCTTTTAATCTCCTCCAGATTTTAATACCGGGCTCTCTCAAAAAGCAACCCCCCACGCTGCACTGGTTGCTGGGGAAGGACAGGCTCCCAGGTGGGTTGTGCAGCGTGCCCTGCCACAGCTCCCGGGCTCACGTGGAGCCAGGGATGTGCCACGGCACACATGGGGCTGCGTGTGCTCTTGTGTGCCATGTGTGCCCTTGTCCAGCATGTACCTCTGTGGATGAGGAGGGGTATGCAAGGTGCCCCGTGCAGACACCCCGTGTGCAGGTGTGTTTCAGCCTCTGCCTGTTGCTTTGCCATAGCTTCCCAGTTGTTTTGAACCTGCTCCTTCTTGCTCTGCCTAAAAGCTGTTTCCTGACCATCTCTGCCACGACAAACTCTGCCTGGGCACCAGCACCAGTAGCTTTTCTTGTGCAATCTGGGGCTGTGTGAGTAGACTTGTGTTTTTGCAGTCCCTCGGCTGTTGAAGGCCACATGCTTTGGGAGCTTTGATGGATGTTCGGAGCCCAGGGTCCCCATGATGTGCTGCGGTGCTGGGGATGTGCTGAGCTGAGCTGCCCACCACCCTTCTATGCAGCACGTTTCCCTGTGTGCTGCCTGTGTTAGTGAGAGCAGGGATGTGGTGCTGGGGTCTGCCCTCGGTGCACATCAGGAGTCGCTGCCCTGGAAGAGCCTCGGGAGGAAAAGCCCTGCAAGCCAAAGGACCTGCTGCTCCCTCTCCTCGAGGCTGCCTGTTGCTGAGATGCCCAAGGATGGTTTGGGGGAGACAGCAGAGCAGTGGGTGCCCAGGACAGAGCTTGGCTAGTCACAGTGTCGTGCTAGTTTAGCAGGAGGTGGGATCCGGGCTGGTCCTAGTCAGGCCAGCATGAGAGGTCATAAGGACATGCTTAAATTGCTGCAGACCTGGCTCAGGTACTGGGGGTATGAGTCAGTGGGGAGCAGACTTAAGCTGAATTGCAATCAGCTCGCCTGGAACTGAAATTGGAGCCTCTCCACCAGGCTTTGTGCTTATTTAACTGCTGAAATGGATCTGGGGTGGCCCCATGGATTGGTGTCCCCTTCCTGCCCTGGAGGTGGGCTGGGACCTGTGCTGGTTGGGTTGGGATGGAAAGAGGGGCCTCTTAACAGCACTATGCTCTTACAAATCCCGGTCTCCAGACCATTTCCAGGAAACAGGACCTGCACAGGCTTCCCCTCACCCTGCCTGCTGTGGCCACCCACGATGGATGTGCTCCTCAAGCTCCCAAGGTACCTGCTAGGACCTCATGTCCTAGCGCTGTGGTACCAGGAAGTCTTGAATAAGCAGAAACTGGCTGAGAAGGCTGGGCTGTGATGTGTTTAGCAGGAAAACGGGGCTGCAGGGTCTGGCAGGTGGGTGTCAGCTGAAGAAAAAAGCCAGGGCCTGGTGCAGGAACCAGTGGGGTTTGCTTAGATGGGTATTCTGGTGCTGGCCCAAGTGGTCCAGCCTTTTCTAGTCGTAGTCTTGATGCAGCAGCAGCAGCATGTAAGTAGCACAGCAGCAGGTTAAGGCAAGTCTGTCACACGTGGGGTATGTGATGCCCATGGAGGAGTTTTCCAATGTACTGTGAGCCTCATGGAAATATCACACAAGCACAGGGAGAAGGACCTCGGGATGGAGAGCTGTTTGTCTGCCTCCTGGGTCTGAGTGTCAAAGCCTAATCCACGTTGGTGGTGCTCTGTGGTCTTCTAGCTCGGCTTGAGCTGCAATTAGTTACTGGAAGCTGGGCTATAAAGAGCATTTGTGCATCGGGATAATGGAAAGGATTGGAGTTAAACCTGATCCGTCGGGGCTTAAATAAACCAGGGAATGGCAGGAAAGGGCCAGAAGAAAGCAAACCTCAAATGAGGGCATGGGGGAGGTGAGATGCCTGGAGAGGAATGCATTCCCCTCAGTATTTGGGAATACTGAGCTGACGCCTGCTTGGAGCCCATGTTGGTCTGACATGGTGGGGTGTGGGGGGGCTGTGCCAGCACCTCAGCAGTGGGGCTGGGAGGCAGGAGTGTTCTCCGCATGGTCTCCCTTATTTATATCTGCCACAACAAGCGGATAACTCATTAAGCAGTCCCAGTGGCTGGAAATGGTGCTGATCTGTGGTTTCACTGGAAAGTGCCTGACCCCGGCGACCCCATCTCAAACTGGGTTTAATTAAACTGTCAGCAATGGACAGAAGAACAAAGCGTCATGGGCCTGGGGGGGGGGGGGGAGCTGGGGTCCCCCCACAGTTCACTGGGGAAGAGCGAGTCTCCTGCAAGGTGGAGAGCTGATAAAAAATGGATCTTTCCTTCCATCGAGGAAAATTACCCAGGCAAAGAGGTGACCTCTGCTGTCGCACTGCCCAGTGCTGGTCCCTGGTGCTTTGCAGCCATGTGCATCTTGGCTCAGCACCGGGACCAGCAGACCTCACTTAAACATCTCTCCTGTTCTGGCAGGAGGTGGGTTTTTTCCCTTTGGATTCCCTTGGAAGGGGGGACCAAAGCGCTTGAGTTTTTCTCAGCTCTCTTGGGAGGGATGGGAGAAGGATAGGAGTTTTGTAGCTCTGTCTCCCTTCTCTCCCCACCTCCCCTTACAGCCTCCTCCTGAAGCTGTTTTTAAGACCTTTTGGGGGTGCTGGGTGGGGGATGCGAGGAGGAGAGAGGAGGCTGGGATGGCCGTAGCAGCAGGGTGAGAACAGAAACGCTGCAGGCGCATCGTCAGGGAGGCAAAGACGTGGGCTGTCAAAATGTGCTAAAGGCAGCCAGGATGGCTATAAATAAATGGTTTTCTCCAAGGGAAAGCCGAGCTGGTGCGAGGTGAGAGAGAAGCGGTGGGCGCTCAGCTGCGGGGAGCTCGGGGGAGATGCTCCCACAAGGGGAGAAGTGGTCCTGCCTGGATGTATCCCCCAGAGAGCAGCTGCCCAGAGGTTTCCCTTGCCAAAAACTGCAGCCAGTTGCTCTGTGCTTAGCAGAGTGGGAGCTTGAGAGAAGTAGAGAGTAGAGGATAAAAGTCCTGTCTCCTGAAGGAGGAAGATTCGGGACACAGCCCACCGGCTCCTGTCAGCCCTGTGCTAGCAGAAGCGGTGGAGGAGATGGTTCCTGGTCCGAGCTGGCAGCCAGGCCCAGGGGGAAGGGCCAGCAGTGCTGCTCTCCTGTCTGTAAGGGCAGGAGCTCCCTGGTAACGCCATTAACATCTCAATCGGGACGGGTGGCTTTCCGAGCTGGGGACTTGTGAAATGCTGCCGGAGCTGGGGAGCTGTAGGGTTGTCAGGCCCCTAGTGGGGCTCTTCTCTCACACAGGAGCAGCGTGCCTCTGCCATTCTGTCCGGGAGACCCGGGGCTGACCCAGCCCCCCTCTCCGGACCGAGGGTATTTAAAGATCTGGGTGATGAGAGAGGTTTGGGCTGAGTTGTAGGGAGCACCGCAGCTGGGTCTGCTGCCCCGGCAGGAAAGGTTACATTCTGCTGGGTGCTGGGGGCAGGTTCCTCGCACCATCCCTGCATCTGGGCAAGCCCAGCCCTAATTGCCTTCAGAAAAGCAGGCAGGGGAAAATGGAGCTGTGCTAAATAACTTGAGAAAATGCAAATGACATCCCTCAAGGAGGAGAGGACCACAATCGCGCGGGAGGAAGCTGTGAGCTGAGTAGTAGCAAAACAGGGTGACAAGTGAAAAAGGAGCTGTCGGAGAAAGGAATAACAAAACAGGCCCTGCTGGGATGGGGCTGGCTGCGCGTGGGAGGTGTTGCTTGCGAGACTGTACCAGTGACCGTTCCTCTTGGTGCTGCGCTGGGAAAACCCCCGGATAGAAAAGGGAGAGATGGAGAAACGTCGGGACAAAAAGCACGTGTTCGGTGGTGGCTGGATAGAGGAGCGGTCCCGTGGCCATGCCGGTGCTGGGTGGGAGGTGTGGGTGCAGGGATGTGCTCACCAGGGGCTGCGGGTGCCATGGATCTGCTCCCCTCCCAGCCAGGGGGGACTCGCCTGCCTGAGCCCTAGTTTCGATCTGATGGGGGATTTTCGGTGCCTGCCTGAGTGTTGGCTCCCTGGAAATCCTGCCATGGCGGTGGGCCGGCTCTGGCTGCGCGCCGGCTCTCCTGTGCCAGACACCCGCCCCGTCCTCCCACGGCCTCTCCTGTTTGGGCTTTGGCTGAGGTTCCCTACCTCCAGGGAGGTTTTGTGCTTGTTCTGCAGTCGGCGTGCGCCGGGGAGCCTGCAGCCGCTGCGTGGGAAGGGCCCTGTGGGCACAGCCTTGTGTTTCCCTCTTTCCGTGCTGGAGCACGGGCGCTTTGGCTCCCTGGACGCGTGCTCCTTTGCGCCTTGCACAGATGTGTATGTGCTGCTGCTTCTTGGTGTCTCTGCGCAGAGCTCTGTGGTCCAAGAGCAAGGAGCCATGGTCTGGAGCAAACCTCCCTTTCCCCAGCATCCCCTGTTTCTGTCCCAGCTCCCCCCTCCGGCAGCATCTTTCTCCCCTTGCCGGGTGAGGGCCAAGTGTCCCTGCTGTCACCATGCCCATGTTTTGGCCATTGTCCCCTCGACTCTGGGTGCCGTACCCCCTTGCGATCCCTGACAAAGCTCCTTCTGTCGGGGACAGAGTGGGGCTGGGGGGGAGGGGGCCGGGTTGGGATGTGTCCCCCCGAATACCAATCAGGAGGGGGACTGTGTTTACACCAGTAGCTGGGGGGCAGCTGCGGGGTCTGTGGGCAGCAAGACCCCCCTCGCCAGCCAGGGGGAGGGGGAAGGGAGGCCTCGCCACAGCCCCCGGGGAACAAAGAGTCAGTGTGGCTGGTGACAGCTCTAAGGAAACGCGGGGAAACAAATGTGCCACTAATAGGTGGGGAGGTTACCTAGGAAAAGATGCTGCCAGGCGGGCGGGCAGCCAGCTCCCTCTGGGCAGGCAGGCAGCGAGGGGCTGGGGCTGGCACCCGCGGCCTTGGCAGGGGGCTGGGGGCTGCAGTGGGGCCAAGGCAAATCTGTGGGCTGTGCCTGGTGGGTTGTGCTCTCGTGCTGCTGTCCCCCCCCCGGTGGGGACTGCATCTTTATGGGTGTGGTAAGGCTGTGTCAGGGGGGTTGTGCTGGGGGCTCCGCTGGCACGGCTGTGCAGGAAGCTGCTTGCAGTCTGCTTGCTCTCCTCTTCCTTCATCGCTAGGATTCCGCAGACCTCAGATTTTTTGGGGGGCCCTGGAAACACTCCCCAGGGGATCCCGAGTACAGCCAAACCTCAAAGCCTCACTAATTAAACACTTGTTTAAGACCTTTTTATATTTATGCGTTTCCGTAAGCTTTCTGGGACCTGTCTGGGACAGGAGTGCCAGGGTGAGGGTTACATCGCTGCCCTGCCTCAACCTGCTGCTGAGAATCCTGCCCTTTCGCTTCCCACCAGCCTGGGCCCTCTCCCACCAGGGTGATGGTGCAAACCTTGCATGGGGGTGCCCCGGCCCCTGGCTCGATTCTGTGCCATTATTCCCCTGGTAAGCCAGGACTGCCAGGAGCTGGCATTGCCAGCCGGCTGCCTGGAGATAATCTGCCCCCTCCCTCCACGCACCCCGTTGTGCTCCTGACCCGCGGCCGGCTCTGGCTTTCTGAGTGTTGAGCTGCTTCCAAGGTTTCCCTGGCAATGTATGGGGTCGAGCCCCGCTCCTGGGGCTCGCTCCTTGAGCCACTGGCTCCTTTGGGTGCACCCTCAGTGTTGCTGTGGGTGCAGGGCTTGGTTTGGCTTTCTCGCCATTACTAAAGCAAAAGGGGTCTGGGTCTGTAGTGAGGTGCAGCTTCCAGCCCCCTGCCCCTTTCGGCAAAGTGGCCCCCCTCCCCACCATACCATAGCCCTGTGTGGAGCATGTCTGCCCACCTCTCTGGTGATCCCTAATGCACTGGCAAATGAGAACTTGCAGCCTGCAGGAAAAAAATGATGGAGAATCAAGTCTTCCTAATGCTGGGCAGCAGTGCTAATTACACAGCTGCTAAAACACAGGGGAATTATTTGTTCCCTCCCCCCCCCGCCCAGTAGCAGCTTATCGCCTGCATTGAGCCTCATGCACCCCTCAGCCACCTTTGGTCCCCTGAAAGAGTTAAAAGAGCTCTTGGAGGAGCTGATCCTTTTTGGGAGCAGAATAAAGGCATTTCCTTCCTCCTGTTTTCACAGCTCAGATAGTAGAAAGTAATTTTAAAGAATCGTGAGGAGAATTAGCCTTTGGTAATTTGACTTCCAGGATGTGGAAGAAAAAAGCCTTATGCAGTGATTTCAGGGCGAATTATAACTCGGTACCCCTGCACGTGCACCCCACGGGCGTGGTAATGTGCAGAGCCAGGCAATTAACCCCTGTTTGCTGGTTGATTCTCCAGCGGGTGGGTGCTGGACCCCCTTGTCTCTCCTGCTGGGACTGCCACGAAAACACCATCAGCGGGTTCCAGCGTGCTTGTGACAGCTGCCTGCGAGGGTGCCTGTGCCATGTCCCTTCCCCGCTGCTCCTGAGGGGCCCGTGGTGCTGTTGGTGTAGGTGCTGGACTCGGTGGGCACTGGCTTCTTGCCCAAGCAGCTGCCCGGGGCACTGCTTTGCGTTACCCACTGTGGTAGGTGGGTAATTTTCCCCATGTTAAAGTGCCATAAAGACCAAATGTGGGTGTGAGCAGGTAAGATGCCCCTTCTCACCTTGGGGGCTGGGGGGGTGGGGGTGTTCCTGGTGTGGCAAGGCTTGTAGGCATTGCCAAGGGGAAGCTGTGCTCTGCCTGCGGGGATGGGCTGGGGGCATCCAGGTTTGGAGGTGCCAGTCAGCATCCAGGCACAAGCAAAGGGCAGCTGCCTGCACAAAGAAACACGGCCAGCAGCGGGTGGTGTTAGGGAGGTGGGGATTCAGTTGCCAGATTCTCATCTGTGTTAAATTAATTATCAGCCCAGGCTTATCCTCACTTAACCAGCGAGACGCAGACGTCTGTGGTTGGGACCCCCACCGCCCTGCCAGAGCTAAGAAGCATATGGATTGGGGGGGGTCTTAGCGGCTGCCTCCCCCGGCCCCTCTATGGTCATTGCACCCCTCTTTGCCCCCAGAGGCTCTGGTCCCCATTTGTGTCTGTATTTCCCTTCAGGACAGGAAAAGCTGGATTAATTTTTACTGCTCCCGAGGGAGCTGTTGGTAACTGAAGACATCTCGCTGTCTTGTTTTCTGCAAACTGGGAGGCAGGAAACAGCAGGGATGGTTTAAAATGGTTTCCTCACCCCCCCCTTCCCCCTGTCTGGTCCTCACTGGCTCTCCAATGCGGGAGGGCGTTTGGGGCAGACCTGCTTGGGAGAAATAAAGTCACTCAGACTTCTTCCAGGACCTAAGGCTGGATGAGAGAAGTGTCTCTGGGAGGCAGGAAGAGCTTGAATATCCACTTGAGTGTTTAGGGAACAGTAATTTTGGGATCCTACAAAGCAGAAGCGCGGAGTGTCAGCCCCATTGCACAGAGTATTCAAAGTGGACAGTACAGGAAAAGCTCCCAAAAAGTGCCTCTCACCCCAGAGCTGGGAAGTCCTCCATCCCCAGACCCCTCCCATGGCAGAACTGGGAAAGGAACCCAGGAGTCCTGGCCCTGCGTCCCCCCTGCCTTCCCATCCCCGGTACAGCACTGAAAGGGGCTTTTGTCCAGCTCTGAGCCCCACAGGTGGGTGGGCGCTTCACACCCCCCACCCCTGGGCTGGGATGCTTTTTCCCAGGGGCTGCTGTTGGCCAGTCGCTACGCGACGCAGGCTTGTGGGTCGCCTCGGCAACAGGGGCCTGGGGATATGGGTTGGGGGTCAACCCCATCATGGGACCCTTTTGGGATGTTTGCCTGGGGGCTGGTGATCCTGCTTTCTGCAGACCCGTGCTTACCCAGGCTGCGCGTTTCTGCTGGGTACGTGCTGGTGTGCGGCAAGCGTGGTGGGAATGCGACATCACCGCGTGCTGTGCTGGTGTGTGCAGGGCACAGGTACCTGGCGTTGGGGTCTTACCCCAGGGATGCTCCAGTGCAGCGCTCTCCATTGCACAGCCAGGCTGTTACTGCCCAGCAATCACCACTGGCGCTATTAATTACTGATCATAGGGATGAAGTCGGGGCAGCATAGTAGGGGGAATCTGTGCTTGTGGGGTAAACGGGAGCAAGCAGACAAGGAGCAAGCAGGGGGGCTGGCTGCATTCCCGGGACTCGGCAGCATTTCCAGCTCTTGCTCTCCGACCGGAGGCATTTCCACCTCCCGGCGTTGCCGTCCCGCTCCGGCTCGCTTGTTCCCTTCCCCACGGGCGCAGCGTGTTGCTCATTCCTGCATCCTACGATTTCACAGCATCCCCACAGCCGGGTGTTAATGAGATTAGACCCCAGCTTTAAGATGTCTCTCTCTCTCCTTTGCCATCCAATTACACAGCCCGCATGGTATCTGATTGCCTGCAAGAGGGAAGGGCTGGGGCTGGCTGGGATGGGAGGATGCAGCTGGTCTTTCTGGGTATCAGCCCCGCCGTGCCGAGTGGTTTTCTTTCTTTTCTTTTCTTTCTTTCTTTCTTTTTTTATTTTTTTTTTTTACTCCCCCCTTGGCTTTGAGCTGCTTCGTTTGGCTTTTTCATCGCCTCTCGACGTGGCGGCTGGGCAGAATTTGTTTAAATTAACTGCTTGAATGGCAGCGTTTGTGTGTGTTGGTTGGGGGGGGGTGGGGGGAGCTCAGACAGCACCAGAATGGATGAGGGGGATTAAAGGTGCCTAATGGGTTCCAGATGGGCATCTCGGACTGGGAAACACCCCCACAACCCCAACCTTAGCCGGGGGCCACTGGCAAGGAACTTGGGGCTGAGAGACAGGATGCTGCGGCGGGTGGCTGCCTGGTTCTCGGGTAGCAGTGCGGCTGCTCCGGGCATTTGCCCGTGGCAGCAGGGTGCCCTGAGGCCCTGGGTGCTGGCTGCCCCGGCATCACCTGGCCGTCCCTGGGGTGGCCAGACAGATGCATCACAGGAGGCACTTTCTGCCTGGCTGGCCTGGAGTGTGGGGTGCAGCAGGCTCTGCTCTCCCCTCTGGGGGCTCTGGGGACAGCTGGTGTGGGAGTCTGGCTTTTGGATGCGCCTCAGCTCAGTTGTTAGCTGACACTGCAAATGCAGCCTGCAGCACAGCACCACTGGAGCAGCAGTTTCTGCCCAGCAGTCTTGGGTGCAGTGTGAGGAACGATAATATTGTGCATGTGGCCCTGCCGGTTGCATTTCCCAGACCTGCAGGGATTAGGGGTGTGGTGACTGCCCTCCCCGGCTCTCTCAGGGCTGTGCCTTCCATCGATGGCCACATTTCTCCTCCAGACCTGCCATGTGGTGCCAGGGCTGCTTGTTTGCAGCCTGTCCGATGGCAGTGCCTAGCCTGGAAGCGCTTCAGTCCCGAGTGAGATGAAGCGTGAAGGGCTGCTGGCAGGGGTGTCACTGGTGGGGGCCACAGGGTTGTGGGCAGGATCATTGCTTTTGAGTTGTAATAATGGCTGGGAGCAGGAGTGGGACATAAGCTGTGAGCTGGTTGCTGGGAATATCACTCATGCTGTAGGATGGTTCATCATTGCGGGGGGGTTAAGCTGCTTAGAGGAGTGGGCTGCAGAAAAGCCTGTTGGGGTTAATGGGAGTGAGCACTGAGCAGTATCTTTTGCTATTGAAAGCTGGAAAAGCCCCATTCCCAGTTGGAACAAGCCCACTCACCTTCCTGGCGCTTGGCAGCAGCCCCACTCCAGTAGGGCTGCAGCAGGAGGCTGGGGATGAGGAAGGTCCAGGCAGGGTGGCAGGGGGGTGCGCAGGGTGCTTGGGAAGCACTGCCTGGCTGCCCTTGCCTGCTGACCCTCAGCTGATGCTCTGTCTGCCAACCCTCCTGGCCCATCTTTGGCCCCACATCCCCCTGTCGCTCCCCCCGCCCCGGCTCTCGTTTCCTTCCACAAATACTGAGAAAATAAACAGTGCAGCTGAAAGGGGACATCCCTGCGTCCCTCCACACACAACCACCTCCCCAGGGAACCGTGCAGGTGGTGACCTCGCATTCCTCAGACCAAGGGTTAACCGGAGAGAAAACAAATACTGTCTTCTCTGGGGGCCGTTCCAGCCAGCCCGTGCCTGTGGCCAGGGCTGCTTCTTGCCTGAGGAAAGGGGCTCACAGTGTGGGCAGGTCCCCGTCCCTGGCAGGGGTGGTTGCACAAACCTGGTGAGGACCCCATGAGGTCCCTGCTGTGGTCTGAGCCCGCTCTGTGGGGCAGGAGGTGCCCTGGCACAGTGGGGACAGGCAATGCCTCGCTGGTGATGGGTTGGAGGGTCAACCTGTGCTGCTGGCTGCAGCGGGCTGGGGACACGGCTGGTGTGCTACCAGGGCTGCCTGCCCCTGCCTACTGCTGCACCTGCCCCCAGGGCCTCTCTGCCCTGGGGAACTGAAGGTGCTGGCCAGAAAGGACTCGTGGCCACCCCACAGAGAGCTCCTGCGTGCAGTGCCAATGGCACAGGCCCAGGGCTGACAACTCCTGCTGCCTGCCCCTCTCATCTGGGTTCCTCCCATTCCCCACAGCCACATACATGGTTTTCTGACCTAGGAGCCGCTCCACAAAGCCTGTGGGACCCACGTTGATTGCTGGGGCCTTTGCAAGTCCCCCAGCTCCCCAGGGCAGGCTCTGACCCCAGCAGGGCCCAGCAAGGTGTATTTTCTGTCTTCCCCCATCCTTCTTCGCTTCCTCTGCCCTGGTCTTGTCTCTTAGCACCTGCCCCTTGGCCAGGACCTGGGCTGTGCAGGGAGTGATATGACACTTTCCACGCGTCAGTCGCTTGCCACCAAGAGTGACCACGAGATCGTTAACCCCCCAGCACTGTTGGGCTGAGGCGTGTGGAGCGATGATGGAGCATCCCTGTGACGCCTCTGCCCCAGCAGCAGCCGGCTGCTCTGCCTCCAACGTGACACCGATCCCCGCTACAATAACGGTACGGGCGGCAATCAGGGAGGAATTAAAGGATAATTAATGCCAATCCACATGGAAAATTGCTCTCGTCAAACAAACCTGATATCATTTTTTTTGATGAGCTGACAAATTGGGTTGATAAGTAGCGACTGTGCTGACATGATATACCGAGACTTCTGCAAGTCATTTTCCTCTTGCCTGGAGGATATTGCGATGAAAACATTAATATTCTGCAAAAATCAGTGTAGCATTTCTGACAATGTGCTTTGCTAGTAGGCTTCCTGGGGGAACTGCAGAAGTCGCCTCTCTGGCAGGGTGCAGCAGGGCTCTGGTGATGATGAAGTGGTGTCCACCACCTCTGCAGAGACACGGTGGTCCTGGGATCCTCAGCAGCAGTACTGAATCTTGCCAGACACCCCCTGCAACCACATCTCCCGGCCTCTCATGGCTTCCTGCTTTCACCCTGCCCCAGCCAGGGGCGCACGGTGAGCTGGGTGGTGTAGGTGATGTAGCCATGGAAAAAGCCACCTGCACCATCACGGAGCTTGGTTTGGCAGGAGGGATGATCTGATAGGAGCAGGGCTGGTGCTGCCGGCAGGATGCCGGGCTGGTGGGATGCTCTGCCTGAAACACCTGTGCTGGAAAACATCCTCTTGCAAGGTCATGCAGCTGGGGAAAAAAAAATGTAGGTCACAGCTACGAGCCGGGGAACAGCATCTGGGGACCCAGCTACACTGAAAAGGACTTAGCAGCCGTCGCGGCAGCCTGCTCTGGGATGTGGGCTTCCAGCACTGCAGCTTGGGGAGTGATGGATAAACGGAGCAAGTCATTTTACTAAGTGCCGGGGGGGTGGGGTCACCGTTTTGGGGGGCAGCAAGGAGGTCCCTGCTGTGCATAATTTCTGCTTCGGGGCCCACGGTTTAGAGAGGTGCTGGGAAATTAAAAGTGCTCAGAGAGGAAGTGGAAGATAATTGGAGGTCTGAAAAACGTGCCTTCCAGTGCTCAGCCTATTTAGTGTATGCAAGAGGAGGTTAGGAGGGGATTTGATGCCCATCTCTGTGTACCTGCATGGGGAGAAGCCTGCTGGTAGGCACCTCATTAATTTTGTAAAAGGAAAGAAAAAGGAAAGGAAAAGAGAAAAAGCATAAAATCATCTAATAGCTGGAGGCTGAAACCAGACATTCAGACTAGAAATGAATTTGGCTTTTTCACCATGGAGAGCAGTTAACCATTGAACACTCAGCTGTGGGAAAAGGTGGGTTGGATGTCCTTTGAAGTTGTGAAGGAGACCGTACTTCTTTCCCTGATGGTGAAAATGGGAAGGGGCAGGGTTGGAGCAGGAATCCCAGGGAGGGCTCTGTGTCTGTGCTGGGTGTGCAGAGGCGTGTCGGTGATAAAGTGTCCCCTTCTGGGTGATGGATGGCATCCAATCTGCTGTTCCTCTGTGGGCATGGGGGACATCAATACAGTGCATCCATCCCAGGCCAGGACCTTAATTGCCTGCAAAGCCCCGGAGCATCCTTGCTCTGGGAGGCTGGCTGAGCAAAGCCAGCTGCAGGGGCTCTTCACCATCCAGGACAATGCAAGGAGATGTCTCAGCAGGCACGTCTGCTGGTGAGGACGGGGCTGCTGAGAGGGGTGCTCCCAAGCTGGCCCTGCTGCTCTCAGCCAGTCCAGGAGAGATCCACTGGCGCCAGTCTTCCCACGCTCTCCCAGGGGGATGCTCAGCCATGGCCTTCCCGACCCCTGCGCTGCAATCCTGTCTGAGCATCTTAAGCAGAGCTGTATTTTACTAGGGTGGTAAAAGGGAAAGACGCCTTCACTTTAATTTTATGAGCTGCAAAGGATCTTGCCTGGTTAAGTGATGTCTGAGCTTTGCAAGGGCTCTGGCTCGAAGCTCCCAGGGCAAACTGCACTGTGGCTGGAGATGCAGTCTCTCCCCTGCACTGCTCCCTCATCCATCACAGCTGCTCTTCCTCCAGTGTCCCAGTCTCCAGAGCCGGACAGGATCTCCTGTTCCCACTGCCAGCAGTGACCGTGGTGGTGAGGCAGAAGGGACAGCTCCTGGGTTGTCTGTCTGGCTGCGGGGTTTTCCTGGCTGCTGGTCCCCTGAAATTGTGCCTGGGGCAGTGGGAAGGTGAAAGCTGTAGCTGAGGACGTGGCTCTGGGAAAGTCTCACCCTGGATGCACCTTTGGGGACCAGACATGCCGAGCAGGAGGATGCTGCGGGGAGCTATGGGTGCCCCCACTGAGTCCATGGGCCCTTGTAGCCCACTGAGCCTTGATTCCCCAGTTAGGGATGTCTTTACACGCTCTGGGAATCTTTGTGCCCCGTCCTTGCAGCCTGCCACTGCCGGCCTTGGGGTTTTGTGCTCTTCCTTCTTTTTTTTTCCAGGCCTCTTCACAAAGACACCTATTCTCCCCCCACCCCGCCCCGAGCCCCGGGATTTAGGGAGCAAGCTCACCCTCCACACGGCCACAGAAAGGCCCGGGCGGCCGGGGAGAGGAAGCTCGCACAAAATGCGGTGTGTGGCTCTTTGTGTTCCCTTTGTAATTCCAGCACAATGGACTGCCCCGGCCACCCACCAGCCCCGGGGTACCCCCAGGTGCCCCATCCGCCGTGCTCTTCGGTGCAGCAGCAGGCAGGGCTGGGGATGCTCCTTGCCCGGCAGCCGAGAGCGTAGCTTTTGTGCTCGGGAAAGGGGATATTTGGGTAGAGGAGAGATCGCTGTGTTCCTGCGGCCGCAAAAAGCCCCCTTGCATCCCCGCTGGCCCCCGGGCAGAGCGCTGGGGGGGGTCCCTCCGGCAGAGCCCTTCCATCAGCCCTTCTCTGACGGCTTTTAACATGCTAATGACCCTCTCAAGGGCAGGAGCAGCTCTGTGTAAAACCCATGTTCAGCCCTCGGTCATGGACATTTGCTCTGAGACAGCGTTAAATATTTATCCCCCCCCTGCCTCCTCCCCTCCTCCACGGGCATTAACAATAGCGATCGCAACTGGCCCCTTCCCCCTCGCAGGGAGCATGTGGCTTCTGGGCCATGAGAGCCAACGTTATCGTTTGTACCTGTGAATTATTGATAAGGTATAAGATAGTTCTTGCGGTGAAAAAGTAATGAGGGGGAGAGGCTGTTTGCCTGGTGGGGCGGGCAATGCTGCCGGCCCCTCTTCTCTGGGGGCAAAATGGGCGGTGGGACCCTGCTCCTGCCCGGCCCCGTCCGCCAGCTGACTGTCCTGGCCCTGAGCAGCGTGCGGCCGGCACCGGGCTGTCTTTGCGGACGGCGGCTCCTCTCTTGGCGTGGGTCTGGCTGGCGCCTGTCCCCTCCTGGCTGCCCACTGCCTTCCCCGGGGGAGGTGGGCAGCTGCCCTTCCTCCCCAGCCCCTCACTGCCTGCAGCCACCCACGAGGTGGGGGATGCTCGCTCAGGCAGCTGCCTGCAGGTCGTGGAGGTGAGTGGGGATGTCCCAGCTCCGCGGGTCGGCTGCCCATCCAGCCGTCCCTTGGCGGGGAAGGGGCAGGTATCGCCCAGCTCTGCAGATGCTGTGGCTCCAGCAAGCAGATGGGGGTGAGCCTGGGAGAGCCTTTCAGCTGGTGGGGCTGGGGCAGCTCTGGAGGTCTCCAGGGGCTGGAAGAGGGAGAGCGGTCCTCAGTTCTTGGCTTTGTGGCCACAGATGTGCTGTCCCTGTGCCCTAATCTGTCCCTGGAAAAAGGGAGGTGAGGCTGCTTAGAAAGCAGGTGGCAGCCCTGGAAGGGGGTCTACCATTTCCCCCCCACCTCAGGCTGTCCTTTAGCTGGGAGCGGAGCAGAGCAGCTCAGTGCATCTGTCCCCTGAGCTACAGAGGTGACCGCCTGTCCCAGAGGAACCCCGGGTCCCCCAGCACTGGTGGGTCTGGGCTTCAGCTGTGGTGGGGTGCAGATGTGATGTGCTGGGTGATGGGCTGCAGCACATGTGCCGCAGGGTGCATGGGTGCGATGGGAGATGCTCCCTGGCAGCGCGACCAGAGCTCCTGGCCCAACGGTGCTCCCGCATCAGGCACTGTTAACCCTGAGCACAAGCTGCAGCACGGGAGCTGAAGTGAGGAAAGGGCGAGTGCAGCTCCTAGCACCTGCTGTGGCAGAGCATCCTTGGGCTTTTGAACGATCCCAGCTTTAAAGGCTGTGGGAGCACCAGATCCCAGCATTAAAGGCTGTGGGAGCACCAGCCGTGTCTCCTGCTCCCTGACTCCTCCAGTCCTGCAGCAAATACAGGCCAGGCCATATCAACTTTGAAGTGCAAATTTCAAATGGTCCCTCTGTCCTCATCCCCTCTGAGGTGTCTGATGGGATGGAGGTGCAGAGAGCAGCAGGAGCACCAGGCACATGAAACAGCTCTCTTCAAAGCCCAGCAATGTGGTTTCCTCTTCCAAGCCAAGTAAGTCTGCAGGCAATTACCCAGCGTTATTCCATGCCTTCGCTCTCGGCCTTTTCCCTCGCAAACTGCCCGTTCTCTGCTTTGCTTTTAGGGGAAGAGCCCAGCACCAAAGCAGCTAGAAGCTGCATCAGGCTGGACTCCTTCCTGCAGGTTACAGCCAGGGACTCTGTGTCCCTCATGTGCCCCATCGAAAGGTACCCGGGGGTCTGTCTCTGCCAAATTTGGCTCACACACCAAGCAGGCGTTGAAGGTGGAGGCACAGATGGTTTCTGTGCAGGGGTAAAGCAAGGCAGCCATGCTTTGGCCTTGTTCTGAGCAGTCACATCAGGACGAGGCCAAACCCAAGTGCTTTTCTCTCTAGCTGCTTTCTGGCTCGAGGGGTGCAGCGGGAACAGCCCATCCCACACTGGATCCCAGCGCGCTGTGGGATGCTCACACGCTCAGCTAGAGCTGGGGCTGTGCCTGTGTGGGGAGGATCTGGCCCCTTCCCTGTGCGAGGCAGAGGCGAGACGGGCGTGTGTGAACTCGACTTCACAAGACATCAAATGCGCTGCAGTCGGATGGAAATTGGCTCTCAGGGCTCCTTTCTTCTGGCGCTGAGCAGCTCCCTGCTCCTGCTCCCCCTCAGCGGGTGGATGGGCTGATAAAACGGGGAAGCACCGGCTCCTCTCCGAGCTGTGGTGCCTGAGAACTCATCTCCAGGCTCGCCGACAATTTGCATTAATGTTTCCTTAACTAACCGGGAGCCCCCTTACATCCCAACTGCCTTTGCTGCGGGGCTCATGGGGGCGGCGGGCCTGGCAGAGGCGCTTCTGGGCTGCCTCCTTTGTGCTCCAGGAATCTCAAACCCTCAGCTAAAAACCTTCTTTGCCAGAAGAATGGGCCCTTCTCCCAATTTACTTGAAAAGATGTCCCGGATTTCTGCCGGGCCAGGACGCCGCATTGTTCCCAGGCAGGGTTCCAGTGGGGGAGCCAGCTAATTTGCAGTATTTTACATATCTAATATGTTGTCAGAAATGTTTTTAAATCCCTATAACACTTAATTAGGAGGCGGCTTTTGGCATATTAGGCGGGAACCTGGCTGTCTAATTAGTTATTGGTGATTTCATCCCCATGAAGGTAATTATGTTAGGTAAAAGTGGGAGGCAAGCTCCCCGTGCATGCATCCACGCCGGTTTGGAGCTGCTCTGGGATGTAGTGGGGTTGATGCTGCTTGTCTGGCTTCGGAGCAGCACATACTCATCCAGGGCTGCTGCTGGGCTCTTCCCCTGCGTGGGGTGGCTGTTTCCAACAGCAGGGACCATAGTCCCAGCCTGCTGTTCTGGCTGGAGCAGGACATGTCCCACCACAGTTGGGTCTCTGGCTACCTCCCATGGGACTCTGATGCCTTCTTGGGCCTGTGACGTGCTTGTCTCCAAAACCTGGTATCTCCCAAACCTGGTATTTTTAATCTTGCGACTGAGCCGGGATCTGACAAAATATGAATCATCCAAGAGATGTAAGAGCGGGCAGAGTCCCTGGCAGACTGGGGTGTATTTTTAGCCTGCACGTGTTGGAATTTAACTGTTTCTTAGGGAAAAAAAAAAAAAAAAAAGACAGACATTTTCAGATCTGAGCATTTGGCTCTGGCCATGCTGAGAAGCCCAATGCACCAGCTCCACAATGCGTTGCTTGCCTGGAAAATAAAGGTTCATGGCAGTGTAGGCAGGAGGATGAGGATCAAGCTGTGCTCCTCACCTCCTCCTTTGCTGAGGACCCGGGTCCGAGCCCTGCCCTCTGGGGTGCTGGGATGGGCACATGCATGCAACTGGGAGTTGTCTGCTTGCCCTTCTGCTGTCCCGGGTCAGTAGCCGTGGCTTTGGGTAGCAAGGACAGAGGTGGTGATGGCTGGGATGTCTCTGGGAGCACCAGCACCCGAAGCTGCACCTGTAGCCCGGCCATGCTGCCATGTTCTTGCACACACGCCAGTGATGGATGGGATGTATCCTTCTCCAGGCTGCTCTGAGGTGACTCCTGCTGCATCCTACAGTGTGGCCCCAGCCTGTGATGCTGCTGTTGTGAGATAGGGCTCTATGGCCATCCACCTCCCTCCAAGGGGACTGTTATCTGCCTGGCTGTACCTGTGTGAGTCCCTCCACCTCTGCAGGGTTTGCAGCCAGGACCCCACTGTTCGGGAGATTTCATCCCCCCTTTAATCTTGGCAGTTGGAAGCTGGGGAGCCGATAATGATGAAGGAGTGTAAATGTCAGCAGGAAACCAGCTTCAATCAGAACTGTTAAAAATAAACCCGCCAGGCCTGCTCTGGCAGGGGTAATCAGCCTTGGCAGCTCCTCTCTCCGGGTCCTAGAGCACGAGCTGCAGTCACGCCGAGCAGTGCTGGGCCACCCAAAGCATCAGCAGGTCCAGCCCTAGCCAGCAGCTCCCTTGGAGCTGGGACAAACAAGACCCTCCCCGAGCCAAATGGGGTGTAAGATCCTGTCCCCACTCCCTGGATGCATCCTGG
The DNA here is from genome assembly GCF_964237585.1 of Gallinula chloropus. NCBI lineage: Eukaryota > Metazoa > Chordata > Aves > Gruiformes > Rallidae > Gallinula > Gallinula chloropus. Next base: position 66,847,738 of record NC_140090.1, read on the forward strand.
CTCTCTGCTTAGCAGGAATCCCTGCTGCAATCCCAGCTGGGCTAGAGAGAAGGTTTTAAATGGAAGGGAGAGGAGCGTGGAGGTGAGCTGCTTCTGGCACGTGTACTTAATCTTAGGGATCTCCACAAGCTGCATGCTTTGGCATTGCATGGGCAATGGTGGTGAGATGCTCAACTTTCATGGAAATCCCTGTCCAGAGCCCCCTCCCAGCTCAGTCGGGCTGGCAGGAGACGTGGACACACAGATAACACAGCCCCTGGCTACTAGGGCACGTCCTGGGCTTTCAGGCTCACACAGCCAGTATTCCCACCTGAAGTGAGGTGTGCTTGGAGCAGAGACAGGAGGTGCATTAACCTCAAAGGTAATTAACCTCCGGGCAGCTTGCAGAGGGATGTGGGGCTGCTCCATTGCTTCAGCTTTTATACAGAGGCTGAAGGTATGTGCCCACCCCAGATGCCTGTGGGCTACTCCCGGGTCTGTGTCTTGTAGTTGGGCTCGCTGCTCCTTGCAGGCTCCACAGATGTGGGTCAGTGAAAGGCAGGAGCAGCACCCAGATGTGCCTCGGGCAAGTCATTCCTGCTTCCCTGAAACAAGGAGGAGCTGCTGATCCCCAGCACAGAAGGTCTGTGGGATGCACGGTTTTATGGCCGTGGGGGCTGCAGCTGCACTAGCTGCCCGCAGGCAGAGGCTTTCCCAGACTTCTGGGGTGGTTTTGTCCTGGGGCCTCTTCAAAGAGCTTCTCTGTGGGGAGAAGCCAGCATGGCCCCATGGGCTGGGGTGCAGCTCCTCATCCCCTCCAGCATGGCCATGACTGGGTGCTGCTCTCCCAAACCCTCTCAGGGGTGATGTTACAGCTTGGGGCCAGGCTTGTGGCAGGGCTCTGCTGTCCTGCCAGTGGTTTTTATCGTGGCTTTGATGTGTGCCACATGGGATGGAGTCCCTTTATCTGCCTGCTGGGTTTTCCTGCTGTGTGCCCCGTGCTCAGTTTCCATGCACGGGCGCTCTCACAGCCTTGAACTCGCCCTGCCCTGTTTCCCACCCTCCCTTCCCTTCAGACCCTTCTCCTATCAGGGCTGCTTCCTCCCAGCCCTGTGTAAAGTCACATCTCTTTTTCCAGCTGCTGGGCTGGATTTGAGATGTCCTGCTGGCTCCTCCTTGGCTACCAACACCCCACAGTGTATCTCCCGTCTTGCCAGCTCTGTGGTTGCTCCGAGATGCTTTCAGGGAGCCAGGCTCTGAGATGCAGTGACTGCTGGGGCAAGAGCTCTGCCCGTCTTGGTGCCAGGGCTGAACATGAGGAGCCTGAAGGACTTGGTCATCTTGCCAAACAACTCCATCTCAGTCTTGCAAGGTTCAGCATTGGTTTCAGTGCATCTTCCAGGCCGGAGTCTGCTTTTTTCCTAAGCTGGAACCAGGGTTTAGAGTTGCTGTCCCAGGACCTGTACAGCCAAGGAGCAGCATTGCAGATCTGCAGCGTTGTTCCTTGGCTCACCAGTCTGTGCCATATTTGGGACAGCCGGGATGCAATTCTCAGCTTGGCTCAGTCTCATTCACACCTCAGAGGAATCCAGGAGGGCCAGCAGGGCTGGCTTCACACTTATTAGCAATTAAAAGCCTCAGAGCCTGGGAGTCAATTAGCTCTGAGCCCAGCAGTACCACAAACCCAGGGGATGAGCCGCAGCCAGCTCCAGGCTGGCTCTGTGGAAGAGCTATTTGCTTTTTCATTTGCACCTTGGATGAGTGTGGCTGCATGGAGTTTGGGGTGTCTTCACAGGCATGAGCTGCCAGGCAGGGAGTACATGCTGCATGCTGGAGGGTGCGATGCTTTCCGGCACACCGGGCTGGAGCCTGGCACCTCTCCTGGCATGGCACAGCACTGGCACCCAGCAGGGCTCTTTGCTCTCTGGGGTCATGGTGGGGCTGTGTGGGGGGGTCTGTCTGTGTCATGCTGCTGCTGGTGGGAGATAGAGCCATGTCTGGTTCAGCAAATGCCCACCGCCACCTCCCCACCCTCGCACTCCCCCCACCTCATTCTGCTGGGCTGCAGTACCCTTATTTGCTGGGCATCCAGGGGTGTGCTGGCTGTGGGAGTGATGGGATGCTCAGCTGTGGGCAGCAGCAATGGGAGAGTGGTAGGGCAGTGAGCAGTGAGGGGTGTGGGCTTGGGGGAGGCTGGCGGGGCCCTGCAGCTCCCAGCAAAGGGACAGCTCAGTGCCTTTGATTTGCAGCACGTCAGGAAGGTGCTGGAAATGAGCTGGGTGACGCAAAAATGAAGCAGGTAGGTGCACAGGCTGGAGGGTGACGTGGGAGCTGGGAAGAAAACATGCTTTGGTGGAGGGTTTTGTAGGCATTTCCCACTATTAGAAGCTGAGACAGAAGCAAGAACATGAAAGGAGGGAGGAAAACAGGCTTGCTGAACACTAGGACAGGGGGGACTTGGTGAAGAGAAGCAGGAGGCCATGCAGCAGTGGGGCCACTGGCTGGGTGCAGGTCCTGGTGGCAGTGGGACGTGGAGGTGGTGAGCCAGGCAGGTGCAGCTTTAACACCGGGTGGTGTCCAGTCAGACGCTGCTGGTGGGGATGAGCCTTCATCCATCAGCCTGTGGGAGGGACCCTGTGGAGGTGCCACACGGCAGGGATCTCTGGGGAGATGTCACAAGGCAGGTTGGCTGCTCCTGAGCGTGTGCTGCAGGGCACCCCCTTGCCCACCCCAGCCTCTGCCAGACCACAGAGCACTGGGCACAAAGGATGCTGTGGCTCTCTCGAGATATTTCTGCGTGTCAGGGAGTGGGTGGTGATGCCTTCGCCTGGAGTTGGCTCCCCTTCCCGCAGATAACGAGGTTGCAGGAACAAAGGGACAGTGTGGGGAGGGGGCGGTGACAGGCACGCAGGGTTTGCAGCTCGTTATTTCACTTGCCTTTCCATTAAAGCTGCTGCTTTTAACTTGTTTCAATCTCTGAAGAGGCTCCAGGGTGGGTGGCAGATGCTTTATTCCCCTCTGCCTTCCTCCCACCCTCCCCTCTTTTCCTTGGCCAGCTCCCCTTGTTCCCATAGCATCTCCTCTCCCGCAGAGGCCGAGTCCTGCAGCTCTGGCTTTGCAGTGCAGCCCACGCAGGAGCCGCTCCTTGCTGGAGCTGGACCAGAGCCACCGTCCCTGCACTGCACTGCCCAGCAAAGCCCAGCCCATGCAAAAGCCTCCCCTGTGCAGGCTGTCCTGCTTGTGATGGGTATTGCATGTCCCCAGCTTCCCCTGTGCCCAAACAGCACGGGGCTGTTGTGTCGCCTGTGGTGCATGCAGTGATGTGCCTTGGCATCCCTGCTCTGACCCCTTGGCATATGGAGGCACTGTGGGAGCAGCACAGGGTGATACCAGCTGGTGTCAGTCACTGGTGCTCTGGTAAGGGCAGCAGTCTGGGTCATGGTGTGGGTCAGCAGTGTCCCTTTGAAGCTGCTGAGATTTATGTGTGCCCTGATAGGTCTTGTTAGACCAGCACCACCGCACTGGTGCTGGGACTCCTCTCACTAGTTTCCATGAGCATGTGTTTATACACATACTGCTCAGCTGTCCAAGCAACAAACCTCTCCAGCTTTAATGTTTGGGGAAGCATCTGCATCTCCTGGGAGGGAAGGGGCCAGGGCTGGAGCCTGGGGTCAGCAAAGCACTTTGGAAGCCCTTCCTGGCAGAGGAGTGACATGAAACATTGCTCTCTGGTCTCACCATGTTCACCTTTACTCTTTGCCTTCTGTATGTATGTGGTGGACAAGCAGAATTTGTTGATCAGGCTCATGTCACTGAGGATGCTCTGAGATGCTTAGTGTGACATCACGATTTCTAGCAGTGTGTTGCATTTCTCCAGCAAAGGATTGTTTTGTCTTTACATATATGGGCCCAGAAAGGATGAGCTGTGATCCACTGCTTGCACTGGTGCTGAAGTAGCAGGAAATATTACTGCAAAAACCCTGAGGTGGGGATGGGGGCAGTTCTCCTAAAGGAACTGACTATTTAGTGGACGTCACCTGGTGTGTCATCCTGTCCACCAAGGGTTGCTGAGGACTTGTCCCTTTGGGATGCCCAGCTCATGGCCAGGAATCACCTCACTCCTGCAACGGGTAGTGTGTGGGCAGGTGATGGATGTGACAGGTATGTGGCCCTTGCATGAGGCAGGGGACCCCCAGGGCGAGGCAGCCTGTGTGACTCAGAATGTGGGGACCCTGAAACTCACAGGTTGGATGGGCCATGAGCCTCACTTACCAGCTGGGCTGAGATAGAGGTGTGTGTGAAAGTGCACAGAGAGGCCAAATTCCCCATGTGTCAGGAGCAGTGAGACCTGTGAAGGGCAAGAGAGGACAGTGGTAGCTTTCAGGCTGCTGTGGTGGCCAGAAGGGAGGATGCTTGGATCTCCTCATCTCTAGGGACCCTGTAGGGACACCTCTCTGCCTTTGCATAGTGCTTCACTGTGACACAGACGTCTCCTCTGCTGAACACCAGTTGCTGCCACCATCCTTGTCCCCTCGGGCTGTACCAGCCCCTCTCCACACCCTGTCCCCAGTACCCATCAAGGCAGTCTGGGGCAGGAGGCAGTTTCTGTGGTGGCAGGTTGTGGTCTCCCCAGAACGCTGCGGGCTACGGCACCGGGAGCCAGGAGGATAATGAGATCTTAATAGTCCAATTATATCCCATCGATTTACTCAGCACGTAATTGTTGGCGGCTGGGGCTGCCTGATGAAGTGCTCGCTCGGCTGCCAGCAGGGAGGGCTGTGTCGTGCCGCCCAGCCTGGGATGCTCCATGCAGCAACCAGCTGCTCCTCCTCGAGCTGCAGCCCCCGCCGTCCCCCCACCAGGAGGGGCAGGGACGAGAGTGGGAGGCCGAGATTGGAACGAGGACCCTGGCACCCTGCCCTGGCTGGGTGGGGAGGTGCCTGCGTCAGGCTGACCCCGGATTGACATCGCCTTTGCTGCTCAGGGGAGCAGAGGGGTTGTTGTGCATCTCCGCCTCCTGCTAGAACAGGCTGACAGGAGGAGTGAGTCCCAGCGGGTGACAGTCCCTGCCTGCTGAGCTGCATTTGGGCTGCTGGCCGTGTCTGGCAGCCTGCACACCGGCTACCAGGTCCATCCCTGGCCGGTCTCCTGGCAGCAGAAGCTGGCTCCTGAGCACCCACCTGCAGGTGGTTTGCACTGCAACATGGCTTGGCAGGTGCTTCTCTGTGCTTTTCTTCCATTCATTTTGAGCTGGTTGGAGCCAGGAGTCTCAGGGACTACAGATGCTGCGTTTGGAAGAGCCACTCCTATCTGTGGTTTTAAGTCTGTCTTCATGATTGTGCCGGTCATGCCTTGTTCTGATGTTCTGAGAAGCAGCAAATGTTCCCTTTGCCCCTTGCCGTGCTGCTTGGGATCCTGTCCCATCCCCTCCTATTTTCCTTTCTGGCCCCTGCCGGAGTGACCTTTCCAGAGACCCTGCAATCTCTTTCCTGAGTGGTGGGGGCTCGTGCTGAGCCCACCATGCTGTACCCTGGCTTGTTTGCACCCGTGCATCAGGCTCTGCCATCCCACTTTGCCCTGCAAAAATACCGTCACCCCCAAGAGCCAGTGTCACTGTGGGAAGCAGGCAGCAGCAGGCAGCCTGCAGGTTCCCCACGAGCTTGGGGATGGCAGGGTGAGGTGGGAGGTCTCTCTCTCGTCCCCCTTGTCCAGGATGGATCAGTGCCAGCAGCTGGGCCAGCGGAGCCCATTAAAAATCAAATAGCCTGACGTCATGCTGGGGGCACGCCATGAGAGCCTGAACCTGAGACAAGGCTGTGGGGCTCTGCTCACACCAGTGCTGGGGACTGGGGCAGGTGATACGGTGGACAAATCCCTGCTGTGTTTTCACAACACCCTGCTAATGCAGCAGCGGGGCACAGCAGTTCCTCTCCAGGACACCCCTCCTTGGGTGCTTGGTCCTTGCAGGGCTGGGATCTGGTGTCCATCGCCTCAAGTAGGCTGTGCATCTGGGACAGATGGGTGACACTTGTTTCCCCCAGGGTGGGGCTGTGGGTGCTGTGGGCAGCACAAGCAAGAGGTGCAACTGCTCCTCCCCTGCAGTGAGGAAACAGGAGTGCAAAACCTCAGGGGGACTCCAGGCTGCTCACTAATGTGCTGATTAGTCTATTGATCTTGTGTAATGTGGAGGTCTTTCTGTCCCTTCGTGCTTGCCCTTGTCACCTGTCAGGCAGTGGAGGTGGCGGCATGAACAGCCACACCAGTGGGGCAACCCTGAATCTGCCTGTCCCTCTGCCCCAGGCAGGCTGTGCTGGGACAAACAGCGTATGTGGGGTGACCCAAGGGACATCAGACTGCTTACTAGCTGCCAGTGCCACGGTCCTTGCTGTTTAGTCCCTTGGGGAAATGCTGGCCATGTCCTGGCATGGCCTCCTCTAGCACAGCGCTGACCAGGTGAGGCTGGGATGCAGGCAGCGCCCATCCCAGCCTGCAACGCCGGCATGGCCCAGGGCTGTGCGGTTTTGTTTGCAAAGGCATCTGCCTTGTTTGCTCCAGACTCGGCATGTGGTTGCTGTAGCTTGAGCTGGTGCCTGCAGTGGCTGGTCCCAGAGCCGATGGGGCAGGGATGCTGGGGAAAGGACCCGAGAGACGAGCAGGGATTTGTGGTGCATTTTCACAGTGGCAGCAACAGCCTGGCAGCAGCTGGAGGGTTAATGCCTCTGGTCTGCCCCAGTGAGCGGCAGCGGGTCTGAGAGCCCGCAGGATGCTAAGGAGCTTCCATCAGGGAAGCTGGGGAGGAGACAAATTAAAACGGGCAACACCCTTTACTTCACCTGCCTGGAGTCAGCAGCCGCTGCTGCGTGTGTGACACTGCCAGGGCCGAGAGCCGCTCGCCTGCCGTGACGCGTCTCGCACCCCTCGCCAGCTCGGCCTGGACGTGACACGGGCCGCAGCTTTGGCCTGGGCAGGGGTGTCTGCTGAGCCCGGGCGAGACTGACCTCTGCCAGCCCTGGCCGTGCTGCCAAGGCGGGCTGCCCGGCGAGGGGACTGCCGTGCCGTGCCGCGCCGTGCCGCGCCGTGCCGTGCCAGAGGGCTGCCGGTCCGTGCCGTGCCGTGCCGTGCCGGAGGGCTGCCGGGCCGCCCCAGAGCTCTTGGCAGGCGGCGGCGGGGGGGCTTGGAGGACGCGGGGCCAGCGCCGCTGGGAAGCAATTACCTCCCTGCTGCGTCCGGCCCTAATCCCCTCACACGGCGTGCGAGAAGCCGGCTCGCCAAACAAGGCTCAATCAGGTTAAAGTGTGAAGTCAGGATTAGCCGAGAGAATGAGAGCGTGGTAATAGCCTCGGCCTCCCCGCCCGGACGGCGCAGCCCCGCTGTGGCCCCCTCCTTCCCTCCCTCCCGCCCGGCCTCCGGCCCACCGGGCTCTTGCCGGGGAGATTAAGGCTGCCGGGGTTTGTTTGCTTGAGTGGGCTCCCCACTGGGAAGCGATGTCGAACAGTTTTGCTCGGGCGCCCCGCTAAGTGCTGGGCAGGGCGGCGCGCTGGGGGGTTGGCTCCCGCTGCTGAGCCCCTGCCAGCCCCGGGGGAGCCGTGCCCCGCCGCTGGCTCCTCGCCGAGGCTCCCCGGGGACCGGCGGCCGTGGGGCCGGGGCTGCCGGCTGCCAGGAGAACCGGTGCTGGGGGCGCCTTTTGCGTCTACTGCACCGGCAGCCATCGTGCGCACGGTGGGGCAGGGCAGCGGGGGAAGAGTGTCCCAAATCCCAGCCCCTGACCACCACCGTCCTTCGTGCTGCTCGGCCCGGGGGAGGTTGTGCGGACATAGCTTTGCCGTAAGGCTTTTGGGGGATGCAGAAGGAGAGCGGGTACCCTCATCCTCCCCGTTGCACAGCCGTGGATTGGAGAAACCCCTCAGGAGATGAGCCTGGGGACAGGAGAGGTCTGGGATGGAGCTGAGCCAGGAAGGGGTGGAAACGGAATAGTTTCCTGGGGAGCAAGGGGGAGTCCGGCTTTGCAGCGAAGCTGCTGAGAGCTTCCCACAGGGCCATGGCGGTGTGCTGCAGCCTCTCCCCAGGGTCTGCCCAGCATGTTGGCAGTCCAGGTGTTGACTCTGTCCTCTGGTGCTTGCAGGGACGAGGCTGTGCATCCCCCCCTCTCCTGCTCACCCCCCACCATCCTTCCCCCTTGGCACCCCAGCACTACCCGTGTGTCGTGTGCCCTGTGCCATGTGGGGACAAACTCCTGCTGTGTGGTCCCCATGGTGCAGGTGATGCTGTGGATGGTCCAGTTGCTCGGGCACCCCCTTGAATTCAGTAGCCAGGAACTCTTAAACTTGGAGCTTTGGGAAAATACCTGGAAGTGAAGCCAGAAGAGGCAGAAAGGGCGGCTGTGACACAGGGCAGGGGGCTGCTTTCTTTGCCCTTCCTCAGCCTGTGCCGGCCTGCTGGCCGGTCCCCAGCAGGGCTGTTGGATGTGTCAGTGCTTGTGGTCACTTGCTGGCACTCTGCGCGTGATGGCAGCAACACGCTTGTGTGTGGCGGGTTGCGAGGTGGCACCGGTGCAGCTGCCAAGGGTGCCGCAAGCCGTGCGGCGGAGCGAGGAGAAGCCGTGCCATCTGCTGTTTCTTCAGCGCCAAAGTGTAAAGCAAACATAGCTGGGAGCTACGAAACACCAGGAGGGAAGGGGCCGTGCCTTGTTCCAGTGCCGGGGCCTGAGGATCCCGCAGGCAAAGCATGTGTTTGTCCTGGTGCCGTCAGCTGAGTGACTGTGCCGGCAATGGAAGCCCGGTGCCGGGGCCTTGCTGAAACCCTCGCATCCAGCGTCTGTCCCTCTTGGCTTCGGTACCCCAACGGCAGCACTTCATCAGTGACTGTCACAAAAAGCTGTGAAGGGGAGAAGCCTCGCAAAGTCAGTTGCAACCTTCTAGCAGCGTTTCCCTCGTGAGCTGTAAGTGAGCAGCTTGCAGACAGACGCCTGGGTTTACTCCCTGGGCACGCTGGGACTCCCATGCGCTGTGAGTGGAGAAATGCAAGCAAGTTTTCCACGGGGGAACCAAACAAGCTGCAGGCAGGGGCTTGCCTGCACAGGCAGTGCCCGGGCTGGGAGGGGTTGCAGAGCACTGAACCGTGGTGGGTGCTCCTATGCTTGGCCTCGCTGCAATGCGTTTAATGTTGGTGGTCTGACAGTTGCCATGAGGGAAAAGAGCATGATGTGATGTGTACGTTGTTGGGAGGAGCTGTGAACTTCATCTGGGGTTTTCCGGAGGGATTTCGAGGGGGATCCTCCTCCTATGACTCAAAAGGGAAGGGGGATTTAGGGCGACACTGTGTTTTTCTGAAAGGTCAGTGCAGTTCCTGGGGTCGCCGCGTCCCCAGCAGAGGATGGGGAGGGGGTGTTCGCGCGTGAAGGGGTGATGCGTGTGTCAGGTCCTTCTCCTTGCGGGGGGAGTGCGAGGCGACCACCATCCCTCCCTCCCTCCCTCTCTCCCTCCGCGCCGGCCGGGCTCCGAGCCCTGGGAAGGGCGGGCAGGGCCGGGCAGCCGGGCAGTGCCGCCGCGCGGGTAGCGGGGAAACTGCGCCTGCTGCGCGCCCGGCTAAGGGCAGGGGAGCGGCTTCCACCCTTACCGGGAACCTGGCTCCTTCCGGTGCCGGCATCCCTCTTCCTCCGCCCCAGCGGCGCTGCTCTGCCAGCCGGCTTTGGTTCTCCGGGGAAGAGCCAGAGGGATGCATCGGCCCCTGCTTCCTGCATCCCGTGCCAGAGCGGTGTGTTCTGTGTGCGGGGACAGGCGCCAGCGCATCGCTCTGGCACCTTATGGCAGCTCCTTGGTTGACCCAGCATCTCACTGTCCTTTAGTTTAACTTCTCTTTGTCACCCGTGCAAATGATGCTGGCACTTCCCTTTGGGAACTTTTCCCTGTTGTGACAGTGAGGTTTTCAGCCAGGATGAAGTGTCTATTTGGAGACCTCCAGGTCTTTTGTAAGCAGCTTGTGGGCGACATTGAGCTCGTTTTCTGGAGGAAACGGTGCACGAGGAAAAACATGGATCCTGTGCCTCCAGCCTGACCCAGCTCCCCTGTCCTGGGATATCAGTAGTGAATTGGCTTCATTTTTGAAGCAGAGCTGGTGAGCACAGAGTATGAAATGCTGACACCAGGGACACCCTGAATCACCCCTTGGGTGGTATTGGGATGTCTGTGTGGCCCATGTAATGCTGGGGGGTGTCTTGGGGGATGTGGGATGCCTTAGTCCTGCTCCTTGCTCACCCATGGGCTTGCTGCACAGGATAAATGCCGTGTCATACCTCAGTTTCCCTGTGCCTGGAGAGTGCTGGGGACTTGGCCTCCTGCCCTGTGGGTGCCTGGAGCAGGGTGGTGCTTGGGCAGGTAATGCCTGCTGAGCTCGGAGGAGCTCCTGGCCCTTGGTGTGGAAGAGAGAGAGAGAATGGCAGCACTGGAGACAGGGGTCACAAACACAATAGGCAGGTCCCATGGAGGATGGAGTGAGCTGAGCCAGTCCACCCAGACCCTATTTGCAGTGAGATGTTTTGGCCTCTGTTTGTTAAAAGCCAGCCCAGGCGCAGCGGGGATCCGACCTGCTGCCAGCCCTGGAAACACAGAGCCCGTGCTGGCCCAGGCACACCCTGGCACTGCAGCGTGGGTGATTACACGGACAGTGCTGTGTGGTGATCAAGTAATTAATGACCCGATTATTTGTGCCCTCTAAAGTGCGGGGCAGGCTCCACAGGAATGCCTGCTGGAGTCACTAAATGTAATTACTAGTTAATCAGCAGGGACCCGTAATTATAGCAGTCACAGGGTATTTAAGTATGGAGGGTTTTGCCAGAGCTGTGCCCTGCTGCTCTGCTTATCAGAGCTGGGGGGCACTGGTGATGGGGAGCCCCGGTCACTTACAGCCACCTCGGATGGAGCCAGACTGGCCTTGGCATGGCCAGAAGGGCAGTGGGCAACCCAGGGCCTGAAGCAAAATTACAGTTTCACAGAGCCCCTGAGGTATCACGGAGTGCCAGGGCATGTCCCTGCCTGTGGACATCCTGGTCCCATGGGGAGTGGCTCATTTTCCTTCCTGCCTCTTTGTTCTGCAGGGACCTGAGTGAGAACTTCATCCAGGCCATCCCCAGGAAAGCTTTCCGTGGGGCCACCGACCTCAAGAACCTGTGAGTCCCAGCAAGGGGTGTGGTGGGGGAGTTTGAGGTCGGGTCTGGCAGCAGGAGGCATCCGGAGCCGCTGGTCTGCCTGGGTTGTCCCAGCAACGTTCCCTCTGTCTTTCACCTGCAGGCAACTGGACAAGAACCAGATCAGCTGCATTGAGGATGGGGCTTTCCGTGCTCTGCGGGGACTGGAGGTCCTGTAAGTGGCCAGGGACTGTCTGGACCCTCCAGCCCACAAGCCCCATATGGGGTGAGGGTACCCCTGGGTGCTCCCTGCTCACTGAGGCACTGCAGGGACATCCCTACTGTGCCCTCTAGCCGTGGTCCCAAGGAGGGGCTGAGCAGGGGTCTGGTACTACTGCTGTGGAGCTGTGCTTCAGGGCCTGATCATGCTCCATGGGGTCTACCTGCTTGCAGCTGGCTGTGGAGGGAAGAAGCCTGGAAAGGGCAGTAAGCCCTGCCCAGGGGTTTGGGCTGTTCCCACTCCTCACCTCGCTGCCCATCCACCCTGTGCTCCCCAGGGTTTGGTGCCTCCTGGGTCATCTCACACTCCCATTTATGGCCTGGCCGCTGTGACCTGCCTTCCTCTGTCTTTCTGCAGGACTCTGAATAACAACAACATCACTTCCATCCCTGTGTCCAGCTTCAATCACATGCCCAAGCTTCGGACATTGTGAGTGCTGGGTCTGTGGGGGTGGAAGGGACCCCCTGGGCTGGAGTGGGATGTCCCCAGCTCTGCTGCCAGTGCTGGCAGTTCAGCGGTGCCAGGACAGCTCCTTGGGGAGGGAATGGAGGGGACAGCCCTGCAGAGCATCCCCAAGTACTGCCAAGCAAGATGACCTCGGCAACTGGCACAGATGCTCTCAGGCTCCTCCATGTCCCCCTCTGTGTGCCACCAGCCTTTGGGATCAGCCGGAGAGCAGGGAGGGGTGGGCAGGAGCGGTCCCATGGCCACTGACTGCCCCATCTGCCCACAGCCGCCTGCACTCCAACCACCTCTTCTGCGACTGCCACCTGGCCTGGCTGTCACAGTGGCTGCGCCAGCGCCCCACCATCGGGCTCTTCACCCAGTGCGCCGCTCCAGCCCAGCTCCGCGGCCTCAACGTGGCCGAGATCCAGAAGAACGAATTCAGCTGCTCTGGTGAGGGGGACAGGGGAGGTGACAGGTGCCAGAGCAGGGACGCAGGTGGGGGAGACAAAGCCTGTCCCATCAGTGCAGCCCACCTCTGCTCCCAGCTCAAAGCCGGGATGCATGCCATGAGGTCAGCTCAGGTCAGCATTGTCCCTGGTGTGGGGACAACATGGTGACAGCCCTACTCAGTGGGATAAAGGGTGCGTCAGTCTGTGCCCTTGGACCTGCGTGCCTTTTGCTTGGGGTTGGGGTGCATGAGGCAGGGCCTTGTGCCGGCCACTCAGGGGTGCCGTGGGTTGTCACAGCACCCCAAGCTGCCACCAGGCTCCTTTCCTTGGGATGCTGCCATCCACCCGCCTGGCCCAACTCCTCTTCTTCCCTGGCAGGACAAACGGACCTGGCACGTGCCCAGCTCTGCAGCCTGTCCTCTGGCTCCTGCCCGGCCATGTGCACTTGCAGCAACGGCATCGTGGACTGTCGGGGCAAAGGGCTGACGGCCATCCCCGCCAACCTGCCCGAGACCATGACGGAGATGTGAGTAGAGCTGGGCTCAGGGCGGCTCAGTGGGGGCACGGGCAAGCCCTACGGCGCAGCCACCCCGCAGGGCGGCAGGCCTTGCCCTTCTCCTGTGCTGCCCAGATTTAGCCCTGGCTTTAGCTGCATTAAAAATGTAAATAGAGAAGTAATCTCCTTAGGGGAATCCAATTATGGAGCAAAGCCCCTGCTGGGACGGCGCACAGAGCACATGGGAGGCAGCAGGCACCCCCAGACCCAGGGTGCTGGGGGGGTGGAGGTGTTCCCCCAGCCCAGCCAGCATGGTCCCCCCACCCATAACACCCCTCCCTGATGGAAAAAGCCCTGGCCACAGGCTGCTGTTCTGGGGGTGAATGGTGTTACCCCTTTGGGGTAACTTACTGCAAGTCTAGCGGGGTCTTGCCACCCAGCCTTGTCAGTAGGGTGCTGAGGCTCGGCCAGCCCCTCAGCCCTCATCTACCCCTCTTCTTTTTGCAGACGCCTGGAGCTCAACGGTATCAAGTCCATACCCCCAGGTGCCTTTTCTCCCTACAAGAAGCTGCGGAGGATGTAAGTGTGCAGCCCCTATCAGCCACCCTGAACCCCTGCACCCTTCACCCTGCTGTCAACTGCCAAGAGCCTGCAGCCCCCTACTCCCATAGGCATGGGGCACTTGACATGGCATGGGTGCCCTGCATGGCAGCACTGGGATGGGATCTCAGATACCCCCTGTTCTGTATGTGGGGTGCTGGGGGTGGTCCCCTGGACCCAGCAGGAGGGTGGGGACATGGGGTGAGAGAAGAGGGGTCCAGGCCACCTTCTCCCTTTGGGTTTCAGAGACCTGAGCAACAACCAGATCTCAGAGATCGCCCCTGACGCCTTCCAGGGACTGCGCTCCCTGAACTCCCTGTAAGTGCCTCACCAGGGTGCATGAAGCGAGGTGGGCAGATGCTGTGCCCACTGAACCGTGCCCCACACTGCATCCCTGTCGTTCTCACACCAGCCTTCCTCTCCCAGGGTGCTGTACGGCAACAAGATCACAGACCTCCCCAAGGGCGTCTTCGGGGGACTTTTTGCCCTGCAGCTGCTGTAAGGCGCTGGTGGCTGGGTGGGATGCTCTGCAGGGACACCAGGGAAAGGGGCTGAGGTCCCCAACGCCCATAGTGCAGTGAAGGGGGTGCCCTGTCTCACCTCCCTCTCACCTTACCCAGGCTTCTCAACGCCAACAAGATCAACTGCGTGCGGGCAGACACCTTCCAGGACCTGCAGAACCTCTCGCTGCTCTCGCTGTACGACAACAAGATCCAGAGCCTGGCCAAGGGCACCTTCACCTCCCTGCGGGCCATCCAGACCCTGTGAGTGCCTGTGGCAGCTCCTGTGCCTGGGTGGGCGGGTGCCTGGGGAGAAGTATCCTGGCCCATAGCCAGAGCTGGAGCTGGCAGTTACCCGCTGCCACCATGCTGTGTCACCCGCTGTCCCTGGGGGTGTATCACTCCTTATCCCTGGCACAGGCACCTGGCCCAGAACCCTTTCGTCTGTGACTGCAACCTGAAGTGGCTGGCAGACTTCCTCCGTGCCAACCCCATCGAGACCAGCGGTGCCCGGTGTGCTAGCCCCCGGCGCCTGGCCAACAAACGCATCGGGCAGATCAAGAGCAAGAAGTTTCGCTGCTCAGGTGAGAGTCGCCCCTGTCCCCATCCAGCTGTCCCCAGCCCTGCCCCAGCCTTGTGTCTGTGTACTCAGGGGTGCTGATGTGCTCTTTTCTCCACAGCCAAAGAGCAGTATTTCATCCCAGGTAAGATGATGGGCCAGGTAAGATGTGTGTGTGGGTCTGCACGTGGTGCCCTTCTGGCCAGGCTGCCCATAGGGGTGGCTGTGCCAGAGCCCTGTGGTCCGGCCCTGAGCTTCCCATCATTTCTGGCTGCTGAGATCCCAGGTGCTGCTGTAGCAAAAGTCCTGGGTACCAGGATTTGTCAGCATCTCCCATTGTGCTATTCCCCAGTCAGGCACAGGCATGTCCCTGGCGTCCAGCTCTGGTGGCGGGTGGTGGGTGATGGGCAGTGCAGCCCCCCCATATAACCAGGGCAAATATCCCTGCAGATAAACTGCTTTGGGCACAGAGAGGGGTAATATGTGAGTGGCAGCTGGGATGAGGGGAGCTGGGGAAGAGATGGAGCCTCACTGGGGGTGCGGGAGGATCAGGGGAGGGGAGGGTGCAGGTGCAAACCCCATGCCGCTGCCTGCCGGAGCCCACGCTGCCCTCCTGGTGTACAGGGGCAGAGGATTACCAGCTGAACAGCGAGTGCAACAGCGACGTGATCTGTCCCCCCAAGTGCCGTTGCGAATCCAATGTGGTCGAGTGCTCCAACCTGAAGCTCACCAAGATCCCGGAGCGCATCCCGCAGTCCACAGCCGAGCTGTAAGAGCCTCCTCCCTCCCACCCTACTTTCCCCCCAACACCAAAGCATCGCCAGCGCTGGTGTTTGGCTCAGGGTTTGGTCTGTGCCAGGCCCTCCACAGCCATCTCCTGAGCTCTTTTCCCTGCTGCCCACCCCAGGCGTCTGAACAACAACGAAATCTCCGTCTTGGAGGCTACTGGCATCTTCAAGAAACTCCCACATCTGAAGAAAATGTGAGTATCAGGCAGGCACAGCAATGCTGGGAGTGCCCAGGGGCTGGGAAGGCACATGGGAGGTCCTCATGCCAGGGCAACCAGGGGTGTGAAGTGAGGGGCACACCCCAACTGGAGGGACTGGGCATCACAGGGTGCTTGCTGGGACCTGGGAGAGGCAGTGTTCAGGATAAGGCTAAGGCAGAGCTCCCCATCCCAGCCTGCTTTCCCTTCTCCACAGCAACCTCAGCAACAACAAGGTGTCGGAGATTGAGGACGGGGCATTCGAGGGTGCGTCCTCCGTCAGTGAGCTGCATCTCACCGTCAACCAACTGGAGTCGGTGCGGAGCGGCATGTTCAGGGGCCTGGACGGGCTGAGGACCCTGTGAGTCCCCCTTCTACCATGGGCACAGGGATGGGGATGTCCCCATTCCTTGCTTCCCTGCCCTGCCCATGGTGTAGGGCTATTACCATCACTGCAGGCCCAGCTCAGGTGTACCTTACCCATCTGCTGGCCATGTCCAGAGCCGGGCAGGGGCTGGTTTTTGCTGCTCAGGGTCAGGCTCAGGCTTGTCCTGCTGGCTGGCAGCGAGGTGGGCACAGCCCGGCCACTGCTGAGGTGGGTTTTTTCCATGTCATTCGTCTGGGTCATTAGGTCTTCTCGTCCCCTTTCCTCCACAGGATGCTGAGGAACAACCGCATCAGCTGCATCCACAACGACAGCTTCACGGGGCTGCGCAACGTCCGCCTGCTCTCCCTGTACGACAACCAGATCAGCACCATCACGCCGGGTGCCTTTGACACGCTGCAGTCCCTCTCCACGCTGTACGTCTTGGGCCCCAGAGGGGATGCTCCCAAGCTGTTCCCATCACAGCGAGGGGCTGCAGGGGGTCCCCTTGCCCGGTGGCTGCTCATGTGATGCCCTTGCTCTCCCTCCTGTGTGCAGGAACCTGCTTGCCAACCCCTTCAACTGCAACTGCCAGCTGGCCTGGCTGGGGGACTGGCTGCGCAAGAGGAAGATCGTGACGGGGAACCCGCGGTGCCAAAACCCCGACTTCCTCCGGCAGATTCCGCTCCAGGACGTGGCTTTCCCCGACTTCAGGTGTGAGGAAGGTAACTCACGGGCCCCACGGCGCTGGGTGTGAGGGGGAACCAGGCTGCTCCTCCCGGGCTGGCACCACGCTCCCTTTCCCAGCACCGTCCCTGCCCCCGGGATGCTTGGCAGTGCCCCGTGGCAAGCCGGTAGCTGGGCTGGGGGGTTGTCCCTCAGCCTGTTAACATCCTCCCCTAACGATGCAGAGGTTGCCCTCCCCAGTACCCAGCCCTGAGGGCATCCCTCTGAAGCTGGGAGGGGAGTTTGCACCCACTGCACCCCACGGCAGTGCCCTGGCAGGAGCACGTGTGTAGGCAAAGCCCACTGGGCTCCACCCTGCTCCTTCCCTTCCCTGCCGGCGCTGGGCAGGTGGAGCAGGCAGGGAGCACCAGTGTTGAGAGAGAAGCTGCCTTTATTTATTTGTTTTAAAAATTCAGAACAGCTTTTGAGCCCTCTGGAAAATATTTACAAACAAATCATCCTTTCTTCTGCTTTCCCTCCTCCACCATGTCAGAGACTGAAGGGTTGCACCCTGCACCGTCCCTAAGGGTGCGAGGTAGCATACGGCCGTCCCTGGGACGCCTCTCCCGCAGAAACCATGGCAGGGAAGGGGGAACGATGCCAGCTCCTCTCCCTCCAGCCTGTGTCTGGGGGAACAGGTGGAGGAGGTTACTTCAGGAGGGTTTGCAGGACTCCCCCTTCTTCTGTGCCCGCCTCTCAGTCTTCCCCAGGATGACATTTTTGCCTGAAAACAGTGAAAGTCAGAGCTTGCTGGTTGCATCCATCCCAGCGGGGCAGGGAGTTTCTGGGTGCGGGAGCGATTCCTGCTTGCTGACTCCCAGCTGAGCTGGGCTTATTCCCTGCAAGCAGGCTGCCTGCAGCCCCCTGCTCTGGGGGCAAGAGGAGATGGTCGGTTTGGGAGGGGAACAGTCCTAAGCATCCACCAGGCATGGAGCTCAGCTTCGTGTGCTGCCTGAAGGGTGGGTCCTGGTGACTGTGGATTTCTGTGCCTGGTGCAGGTCAAGAGGAGACTAGCTGCATCCCCCGGCCCCAGTGCCCACAGGAGTGCACCTGCCTTGACACCGTGGTCCGCTGCAGCAACAAGCACCTCAAGGCCCTGCCCAAGGGGATCCCCAAGAATGTCACGGAGCTGTGAGTGGTGGGCGAGTCCCCGGGCTCTCCCCATAACCACGGCTCTGGGTGGGAGTCTCTGACTGTGGGATTTCAGGTGTTGGGGCAGAGATGCGCTCTCCCACATCCCCATCCTGGACAGGTAGTGGAATTGGAACCCCCACCCAGTCAAGGAACTCTGTCCAGCCCTGACAGAGCAAGGAGTTCAGCAAGAGTCTCTCTGCTGACTCAGGGCTACCAAGGGGTGTTGTCACAGCAGCTGGGTCCCTGTTTTTTGGGTGGGGGCAGTGTGGGACAGGCACCCCCTGCAGCAGTGGTCCCCATGCAGCCATACAGTCCAGGGCTCTGCAGTCCCCAACAGCCTGCAGTCGGCAACAGGGACGGAGCTCCCCTGCCTTTGCTGGCTCCCCACCTCCCTCTGCCGCTCCCCACCTGCCTCTGCTGGCTCCCCCCCTGCCTCTGCTGGCTCCCAGCCCCTCTCTGCTGTCACCTGTCACCGTGGCTGCAGGGATGCTCTTGGCAGCCCCAGCTCCAAGCACACAGGCAATGGGATGTGGTTTGCCTGGGGTCAGGTACCCATCAGCAAGGGTGTTGGGGAGATGCCCAAGCAGCTGTGGTGGGTCTGGATGTGTGTGTGTCGCTGCCAGAGCGGCTCCACACCCATCTGGGTGGGGGGACAGCAGCAAGTCCTGTGTGCGGGAGGGTGTAGGCACTAGTTGTGCACAGACATATCTATACCACCCCCTCACACCCCTGCGCTGTCTCGCACACCCCTCCTCTCTTCACATCCTCCACTCTCACACACGCCTTGGGAGCGGCTGTGGCCGCCCACGCTCGGGTTGGATGTGTAAGCGTCGCACATGGCTGGCTGTGCCCGCACACACAGGCTGCTGGGCGACTGGCCCTGGGGACCCTCCTGCAGAGCCCCCAGGCACGCTGACCTGCTCACATGCTAGCTCACCCCAGGTGGGGGGTCCCGCAATAGCCCCGCAGGCCCTGAGAGCCAGGAGGGCGTTTGATCCTGGAGATGCTCCTCAGGGTCTGGTGGGGAGTCTGTACAGGAGAAGCAGGAGGACAGAGGGAGGGACTGCCTGCTTCTTGGCCATCCCAAGGTGCTTTTGTTCTTCCTTGCAGCTACCTGGATGGAAACCAGTTCACTCAAGTCCCAGGGCAGCTTTCCACCTTCAAGTACCTGCAGCTTGTGTAAGTAGCCAGACCAGGTGCCCGGGCAGCCAGTCCCACTGCTGGGACCTGTGGGTGAGGACAGAGGCTGTGACTATGGTGCATCATCCCAAGGAAAAGCCTGACAGTGTACAGGGACCCCCGACAGCCCTCTGTGCCCCCCATCCACTTTGGGATGCAGCTGGCTGGCAGGGATGCTCAGCCCCTGGGAGCTCACAGCCTCTGCTGGGGCTGGACATGAGGCAGAAGGGTGACAGTGGCATTGCTGCCCACACCCTCTGTGACAGCCCTGCTGCTCCCTTGGAGGTCATGCTGTGCTGCCCTCTGCACCCCACGGCCGATGAGCAGTGAGGGGGAGTGGGGCCCAGCTGGCTGCAAGCCCCAGGGTTTCTCTTTTCCAGTGATCTGAGCAACAACAAGATCAGCTCCCTGAGCAACTCCTCCTTCACCAACATGAGCCAGCTCACCACCCTGTAAGTGCAGTCCCTGCGGCGTGCCATGCCAGGCTGCAGCCCAGCTGAGCTGCACCCTGGGGGGGGTCTCTGTTCCTAGGGGACTCTGAAGATGGGGGTTTCTGGGGACACCAGGGTGTCCCCCTGGGTGAAGCCGTGGTTAGAGCTGGGGCTCATGCATGGGGTGTCTGGGTGAGCATGCAGCCCAGGGTGGGTTTCTTAGGAGCATGTGTGGTGGTGTCCCCGGCACTGTGTTGCCTCCTCCTTCCCTTCCGCAGGATCCTCAGCTACAACTCCCTGCAGTGCATCCCTCCTCTGGCCTTCGAGGGCCTCCGCTCCCTCCGGCTGCTGTAAGTACCTGCCCAAAGCCCTGCTCCTGGCACCACTCGCCCCTTCTCTGCCGCTGCCTGTGTCCCCGTGTCCCTGTGCCTGCTTGGAGCTGGGTGCAGGCAGGGTGCAGGCTGCAGGAGGAGCAAGGGAAGAAGGTGTGTCAGCCTCCCAGAGCCGATGGGTGTATATGGCGCATTCACAACAGTGACAGTGTGGTGGGGTCCAGCTCTGCAACCCATGCCTGGACCTGTGGAAGGGGGGTGATGCAGCCCAGCTGGCTGTGGCCCTTGCTGCCCACCCTGGAGCCACAGGGATCACAGGACCCTCTGTTCTCTGCAGGTCTCTCCATGGCAATGACATCTCCACCCTTCCTGAGGGAATCTTCGCAGACGTCACCTCCCTGTCCCACCTGTGAGTACTTCCCGCTCCACAGGCCAGGGCTGGATGCAGGCTCAGGAAACCTCTAAAAACCACAGGTCTGAGCCCAGCTTCTCTGGGGGGCTGAGCTGCCTCCTCTCCTCATCCCTGGGCTGGTACTTGGGGCAACATATGGGGCAGTGCCATGTCTGCTCCCCTTGCTTAGCCCCTAGGTCCAGGCAGGCAGCTGAGCCTCCCAGTGTTGCTGGAATGATTCTTTGGGCCTGGCTAGAGGTGACATGGAGCCCCCCCTCACCCCTGCCAGGTGCCCTGTGTCCCCTAGATTAAGCCATGCAGGTGCCCCAGATTAAGCCATGCAAGATGCTGGCATGGCTGTGGGTTGGCAGGGGCTGCTCTGATCTGTCAGCGTGTCATTAGCCTCCTGCCAGGGTGCTTCCATGCAGCAAGCACCCCCACATCTGTCATTAAGCATCCTACTGGTGCCAGTGCTTCAGCCCCTCTTTGAGGGACCCCCAGGTCCCCCACAGTCCCATACCCACTGCCTGGGGTTCAGCCTTGCTCACTGTGACCTTTTGGTCCCTTCCCTGTGCCTGCTAAGCCATTCCCACCTGCCTGCCAGCATCCAGTCCTGCTCCAGTCCTCCTGGGTGGGGGGCTCTCAGGCTGTTCCTCCAGCCTGCGGAGAGCAGCTTGATTCCTGACCCTGGCCTCCCTGCGTTTTTTGGGAGCAGCAGTTAAACTGCTCAGTCTGGTCTTCCCTGGCCCTTCACCGACTGCCCTTGCTGAAGCTCGGCGCTGCTGCTGCCCGCTGGCATCCCCAGGTCCTGCAGGGCTGAGCTGTCACCAGCTGGCGCTGTCGGTGCAGTAGGACCAGGACCAGGTTTGTGGGCCCCAGCAGATCTGCTGCCCCAGCTGCTTGCCCTCTGGGCTGCCATCTCCTCACAGGTGTCCATCACACCAGCCCTCCTTCACCGCTGACCTTTGCAGTGTAGGAGGATGCAAAGACACATCAAACCCCTCAGTCTCCCACGTCACTCCTGCCACGGATCAGAGCAACTCTCCCTCCTCCTTCTACTCCCTCGGAGTGATTCCTGCTCTCTCCAATATTGTCCCCAGTTGCTCTGGCTACAACCTGCTGCTTGTCCTCAGCAGCCCGCTCCTGTGTCCCTGTCTGCTTGCACAGCAGAGCCCAGACTGGCCCTGCAGCGCCTGTGCAGTGGCCCTGTGGTTTCTGCACAGCCTCCTGGTGCTTCCCTGGTTTGTGCTGGGCCCAGGCACCTTTGCTTCCATGCAATACTTGGAGGGACACCCAAGTATTTCCAGCACGGAGCCATGGGGCACTGCATGGGCTGTGGGGCTGGCAGGAAGGTCACCTACTGGGCAGCATTGTGGGGCTGTGTGCCTCAGCCCCCCCACCAGGCAGACTCTCTGGTTGGTCTGGAAATAGAGGCAGCCCAGCCGAGTGACCAAGCCCTGTCCCATTCCCAAGGTCTCTAAGCCCCGTTTCCTGCCCAGAGCAGTGGGTGCAGTTTTGCCCTTTGTCCCCCTGGCAGAGCCATTGGTGCCAACCCCCTGTACTGCAGCTGCAACCTGCGCTGGCTCTCCAGCTGGGTCAAGACAGGGTACAAGGAGCCAGGCATCGCCCGCTGCGCTGGGCCCCCTGACATGGAAGGCAAGCTGCTGCTCACCACCCCCGCCAAGAAGTTTGAGTGCCAAGGTGAGAGGTGTCCATGCTGTCTGTCTGTCCACCCATGCCCTTCTCAGGCAGGGCAGCAGGCACCTTGGGAAGCTGGGCTGCCTCCTGCCCTGTGACCAGCTGAGCGATGCTCTGTGATCTGGGAGACTCCAGCATTTCATCTGTTGAGCTTCCTTGTGGAGGAGGGTCACTGGGACGCTTCTGTCCCCTTACCTGGCTGGTGTCACATCCCTGGTGACCACACTCACAGCTGTCCATCACGTGGTGCACGGCCCCTTCACAGGGCCCCTCTGCACCCTGCTGCGGCTGGGGCTCTACCCCCCTGTGTTGGTGCCCACAAATGGACACCTCCCCATCGCTCCCTGCACTGACATCTGTCTCCATGCCGCTTGTCTTGCAGGTCCACCTGCCCTGAGCGTGCAGGCCAAGTGCAACCCCTGCCTCTCCAGCCCCTGCCAGAACCAGGGCACTTGCCACAATGACCCCCTTGGCTTGTACCGCTGTACCTGCCCCAGTGGCTACAAGGTACCCTGGTCCTGGGGGGTCCCCAGCCCTGCTCCTGGCACATCACAGTGCCCCCCAAGTGGGACAGGGCAGGGGCATGGTGCTGTGACACCCTTCTTGCTCCCACCTCTCCCTCCTTTCCCAGGGCAGGGACTGTGAGGTGGCACTCAGCAGCTGCTCCTCCAACCCCTGCGCCAACGGGGGGACCTGCCAGCCCCAGGAGGGGGAAGGACCCGGGTTCAGGTGAGTGCTGGATGGGAACCCATGGAAGATGGATGTTTGGGCAGTGGCAGGAAGCACAGTGCCAGCAAGGCTGAGTGCTGGCTCTGCTGCTCTGTGCCACCCCTGACCTGCAGGCTTCTGGGGTGAGGGCATGGGGGAAAGGGGGTCCTACTGCCACAGGAGGTATGGGGAGACAGAGGGCAGCGGGGTTTGGGGCTGGGGTCTGGCTGCTGCAGCGGAGCTGACCGCACAGGATGGAGCAGGATGTGGCCCTGGGGTCGCTGCTGCTTCCTGCAGTGTTGCTGTGCCCCTGCGCTACCCTGGCTACTCCGAACGCTTCAGCTGTTCTGAGAACTGGGGTGCAATTAGTGGCTGAAAATAGAGGCAGGCCGGGGGCGAGGAGGTGTGCTGCGCAGCCGCCGGGCCCCCGCGCCCAGCGGCCTCTCGCCCGTTGTCGTGGCAACTCAGCATCCCTGTGGTGGGCTGCGTACAGCCACCCTCCCCTGAGCTTGGTGTTCAGGCAGGGGGGCACCGGACCCTGCCCCCGACGCCTCTTGGCATGCATGCTCTGTGCCAGGGTCCTGTGCCTGCGGTTTTGGGGGAACCACCACGAAAAGCTCTGTTTCCTGCCCCCTGACATTGCTCCATGTCCTGTGGCAGGTGCCTGTGCCCGGTGGGCTTTGAGGGTCCGACCTGCCGCACCACCAGTGACCCCTGCAAGGAGCACAGCTGCGAGAACGGGGGGTCCTGTATGCCCAGTGCCACCAACTACACCTGCCTGTGCCCTACCCACTACACAGGTACCCAGAGAGAGGGCCAGCCATCCCCAAACCTCATGTTGCAGCTGGGTGATGTACCCAGCATTTCTCCCTTCTACCCAGGAGGGCTACTTCCTCCTCTGCTTGCCATGCCAGTGGCCCTCACTGTGGTCTCTGGGCTCCTCTGGGGCGAGAGCTGTGTCTGCAGAGCCGAGCCCTGCGCCCATGGCAGTGCAAGCTTTAGGTTTGATGGCTCCCAGCATTGAGCTGAGCCCCCCTGGGGCTCCTCCTGCCCTGCGGGGTCCAGGGATGCCCCTCCTGTCCCGGAGCTGTGCAGGGAGCAGGCTGGGCACCCCCTGGCACCCCCTTTTCTGCCTCACAGGGGATTTCTGCGAGCAGCCACCGGATTTCTGCTCAGCTGAGCTCAGCCCATGCCAGCATGGCTCTACCTGCATCTCCACCAGCCAGGGTCCCAGGTGAGCCCCCCACCTCCAAGCTGCTTTCTCCTGTCTGCCAGCCAGATGGGGGGGTTTGCTTCCAGGGGGCTGCAGCCAGCAGGCTGGGGAGGGGGTGTGGGGAGGGGGACACTGGGAGGAGCAGGCGGTAAAGAAAGGGGTGGCCATGAGCCCCCCCCACCTTCCCCAGGTGTGAGTGCGCGCCCGGCTACGTGGGGAGCAACTGCAGTGAGGACTTCGACGACTGCCAGGACCACCGGTGCCAGAACAATGCCCACTGCCTGGACGAGGTGAACGGCTACTCCTGCCTCTGCACCGAGGGCTACAGGTACTGCCAGGGAGATGGGACGGCACCGGGGGATAACGGGCATGGTTGTGTGTCACTGTGCAAGAGGGACTGGTCCTGACTAATCCATCCATCCACCCATGCTTCTATCCCACTGTAAGAGGGAGGAGGGGACTGAGGGTGTGGGTGTCCAGGGATGGAGGCTGAAGGGAGACAATGTCCTTGGGGAGGGACCTCAGGGCAGGGCTTGGCATCCCCCTGATGCCGCTGGCTGGAGAGCCTCCCTGGGGACCCCAAAACAGGGTGGTGCTCTCTGAGCCCCATGGGGCAGTGGGCAGTGTTTAGCGTGCTTTCCCAGCCCCATGCCCAGCAGCACCCTTGGCCCTGCAGTGGCCAGCTCTGCGAGATGCCACCCCGCACCGCCGGCCAGCCCGGCCTCTGTGAGCGAGCCGAGTGCCAGAACGGAGCCCCGTGTGTGGAGCGGGGCACCCGTGCCCTCTGCCAGTGCCTGCCTGGCTTTGGTGGCCCCAAGTGTGAGAAGCTGCTGAGTGTCAACTTTGTGGACCGTGACACGTACCTGCAGTTCACCGACCTGCAGGACTGGCCCCGGGCCAACATCACCCTGCAGGTGAGGTTTGGAGGGGGGTAGGGTGGGGGGTCAGTGGGGGGTGTCATTGGGAGTGCTGTCCTGGGGATGTGGGTTCCCACCTCACCCCCTGCCAGGTTTCCACGGCTGAAGGCAATGGCATCCTGCTGTACAACGGCGACAGTGACCACATGGCTGTGGAGCTGTACCAGGGCCACGTCAGGGTCAGCTATGACCCCGGCACCCACCCCAGCTCAGCCATCTACAGGTACCTGCCACCCCTTCCCTGCTTGCTGGGGACTGCAACCCCCATTGGGTGGGCTTGGGGTCTCCGTGTTGACCCAGCCTTCCTCACCAGTGCCGAGACCATCAATGATGGGCAGTTCCACACTGTGGAGCTGCTGACCTTTGACCAGATGGTGAACCTCTCCATTGATGGCGGCAGCCCCATGACCATGGACAACTCGGGCAAGCACTACACACTGAACAGCGAGGCTCCGCTCTACGTGGGAGGTAGGAGAGGGCTGGGGGGCTGGCAGGGGGGCAGCCAGGCATGCTGACAGCACGGTTCTCCCCAGGGATGCCCGTGGACGTCAACTCGGCCGCCTTCCGCCTCTGGCAGCTCCTCAACGGCACCAGCTTCCACGGGTGCATTCGCAACCTCTACATCAACAACGAGCTGCAGGACTTCACCAAGACGCGGATGACGCCGGGGGTGGTGCCAGGCTGCGAGCCCTGCCGCAAGCTCTACTGCCTGCATGGCATCTGCCAGCCTGCCGGCGCCCAGGGGCCCGTTTGCCACTGCGAGCCCGGCTGGGACGGGCCCCACTGTGACCAGCCCCGCGACGGCCCCTGCCAGGGCCACAAGTGAGTACCCCACCCCATTGGCTGCCCCATGGGGACCCTTCAGTAACCTGTCTGCCTCACTGGCCATCCTGAAGCAACAGCACTGTCCCACTGGCTGCCCCACAGCAGTTGTCCTCACCCATTAGCTGTCTCACAGTGATGCACCTGCCCCATTGGGTCTTTGGGCACCCCACTTCACTGGCAACCTCACCAAAAGCACCCTGCACCACCTGCTTGTTGGCTGCCCCATCCTCATCGGCTGCCTTATCATTGGCTGCTCCTCACTGGGGACCCCTCACATCCCTGCCCTCTCTATTGGTTCTTCCTCACTGCCTGCCCTGCCTACCCCTCCCACTGGCAGTCCACCACCCTCACCTGGGTCAAGCCAGCAATGCCATGCCATGGTGGTGCCGTTCCCTGTGCTGGTAGCAGTGCCAAGGCTGTCCTGTGCTGGTGGTGCCATGCCAGCGCCATACCCATGCCGTGTCGGTCCCTGTTCAGTGCTGTGCCGGTGCTGAGCCAGGCCGTGCTCTGTGCTGGTTGCCCACACGTGCCCGTGCCACACCGGTGGGTGCCTGACCATGCCGGGTGCCCACAGGTGCGTGCATGGGCTGTGCCTGCCCCTCGACGCCCTGTCCTACAGCTGCCAGTGCCAAGAGGGCTACCAGGGTGCCCTCTGCAACCAGCCTGCTGAGCCACCCGACCCCTGCCGCCGCCGGCCCTGTGTCCACGGCCACTGCCGCCTCACCCCGGGCGGCCAGCCCGCCTGCGAGTGTCACAGCGGCTACACCGGAGCCCTCTGCGACCAAGGTGGGTGCCGGGGAGGTGGGCTCCTGGGGCGGGTGGCCCTGCGCCGGCACACCAGGCTGAGCATCGCTGTCCTACAGAGCCGGAGTGCCGCGGGGAGCCGGTGCGGGACTACCACCAGGTCCAGCGGGGCTACGCCATCTGCCAGACGACGCGGCCGGTGGCTTGGGTGGAGTGCCGGGGGACCTGCGGCGGCCCCGGTGCCGGCTGCTGCACTGGGCTGCGGCTCCGGCGCAGGAAATACGCCTTCGAGTGCAGCAACGGCGCGACCTTTGTGGAGGAGGTGGAGAAGCCCAGCAAGTGCGGCTGCAGCCAGTGCCTGTGAGCGGCCACCGGCCCCGGAGCGGCAGGGGGCCAGTGGGGACCTCCCCCCACCCCGGAGCCAAGGACCTCGCTTTGCCCTGCAGCCGTGGTGCTGCTGTCCGGGCACTCGCAACCTGCGGCTGCACTGGAGGAGCCCGCGGAGGGTAGAGCTGTTGCATCTAGGAGGTTGTGGGGTGGGGTGGGGGGTGGGGGGAGAAAGAAAAGAAAAAAAGAAAAAAAAACAAACCCACAAACAAAGCAAATGTGTAGATAGAGAATTTTTTAAGAACTGCAGCTACACAGATGTGTGGATACGGGGCAGGTCCGCTGCCCAGCTGCTCCCTGCGGTGCTCTGCCTTTCCCCGGTGCAGCCCAGCAGCCACGGAGGGCAGTGCCCATGTCCCCCTGTGTGTTCCCTCCCTGGCAGCCCCAGCCCTTGCATCCAGCTGGGTGAGCTGGGGGCTTTTCCAACACCTGAGGCTGGAGCAGAGGGGCCTGATGCGGCTGAGGCTGATGGCAAGATGGGCTTGGCAGAGGCCTGCAGAGTCTGGTGAGCCCAGAGCTGGGCTCCTCTCCCCTCGCAGCTCTGCTGAGGTCCTGTCACTACCCTGATGGCCCCTACAGTGAGCAGCTCCCCAGTGCTGTGGCTGTGGTGCTGGAGCCTTGAGCACCCCAAATAACATCACCAGCTCTGTGGCCACAGCCTGACCCACTGGTAGCACCCCTGGGCTGTGCTTGTGGGCTGGGCTCCTGGGGTGCACAGGGAACTGCTCCAGCCCAGGGTGGTGATGTCGCGGTTACACTGGGTGGACCAGGACCAGGGTGGTCCCAGGAGCACTGAGTGGGTCACAAGCAGTGGGGTACAGATACATCTGGGGGGTCCAGCACTGTGCTGATGATGCAGAGAGGGTCCTGTCTTGAATGCTCCCAGCCCAGTCAGGTGGCTCTGGGCAGAGGTGGGAGCTATAGGGCGTAGTACAAGAACCCCTTTCCTCCAGGCTCAGCACTTGGGGGACTCTGCAGCTGAACTGAGGTCTTCTGTGTCCCACTTGCCCAGTGAGCCGGGCAGGGGTCTGCCCGGCCAGCCAGGGTGCGGGTTTGTTGTGCCCAGTGCCCGGGCTTGAGCCTTGTGGGTGCTGGGGCCATTTGAAGAGGCTGAAAATGCCCAGTCCTGCAAGCCTGGGGATGTCACCGCTACCAACGCAGGTCCCACCAGCTCCTGGACTTGGGTGCTGGTGCCTGGGCCCACACCAGATGTGCTGGGCTGTCATGGGAGCACAGGCCAGCGCTGGTGCAGCATGGGGTGCCTGTGCCGGGGTACCACACACCCCCAGCCTCTGCAGCATCACTTCTACACCCTTGGGGACCAAGGATGGTGGGGACTCAACCTGGAACACACCACACGTGGCTGGACAGGCTGTAACCACATCACTTGGGCAAACTCATCTCAGGGCTGCAGGCCCCCCCCGGTCTCTCCATCTCCCTGCTCCAGCGCATCGGCTCCAGGTCTGCACCGCCAGCTGCGGCCGGGCTCCGGGCGTCTCTGCCGGGTACAGCCAGCTTCGTGGGTGCCGTCACCATCCCTGCTCACCACCGGCATCCGGGACATTCCCAGCACCACGGGGATGTGTTTCTGCCACAAGCACCCTCCCCACAGGAGCCCCCTCTGCCACACAGAGGAGTCGGGATGCGTCTCATTTTGCCCGGGGCTTGGTTGTGTTGTGTTTCTGTTCTTGCTGTAAGCTAACCGCTAAAGTATCTCTTTATACAGAATACTTACAGATTCTAATATATATTTGTATTTCATTTTGTTATAGTATTTTTATATGTTCGGGGTCAACAAATGATGTTTTCTTTTTGTTTACAGATGCTACTGGGCAGGAAAAATGACGGTGGCTTTGTTTGGCCCGTGGGGTTTGTGTGTGTCACTGTTGAAGACGCTGGTTTGTACTAGGCTGGCGAGGGAGGCACTCAGCATCCTTCCGCTGGCAGAGGCTGTATTGTTTTAGGAGATGTTTGGTATTGTCTATGTTGTCTTCCATGTGAACATGACATTTATTCATTCAGAGGCTCGGCCTCTTCTTTCCTGGAGGGGAGAAGGGGGGCAGCTGGTGCTAAGGAGCTGCTGGGCATGTGAGGAGGTGGCGCAGACTGGAGAATGTTGGTCCTGCTGTGGGGGACAACCTGCTGCTCCTGGAGCCACATCCAGGCAGAGCATCGCCCACAAGGTTCTGGGACACGGAGCCCCGGGATGAGGCCTCAGCTCTGGGGGGGAGATGGGGTTACCCCTGCGATGCCTTGCTAAAGGAGCTGTCACTGCCTGGGCCGGGTGTGGGGCAGCCTGAGAAGGTGCAGGGCCAGGTGTCTGCTGCAGGGGTGGAACAGCCCTGGGGGTAACTGGGCACCTCTAACTCCTTGGGGAAGGGGAGAGGGCACCTGGCAGCATCAAGGGGTTGCCTGGCACGAACACAAAACAGCTGCAGGAAGCAGCACCATCAGCTCATCACCTGGGCATTTATATCCCCCCACCTCCAGAAAGGAAGGGGTCGCACCTGGAGGGTGCCAGCCTGTGCCCCCCCCCCCCCCGCCCAGTGCACTCACTCCCCTTAGCCCTTCCCCAGTTATCACACCAAACAAGCATTGATATCAAAGAAACGTTTAATAAGCTGCAATAAAATACGGACCTTTAGAAAGCTCATAGGGTGAATATTGACAGTGGAGGAAGAAAAGAAAACAAGGTGGTGGGAATCCTTGAGGAGTTCAGATCCGAGTCAGGGACCTCTTATCTGGAACAAGAACACGACTTCTTCCATAGGCCAGGATGAAATAAAAGACAGGAGCACAGAGTTCACAAAATGTCAACATTTAGAGAGTTGATACATATTCAAAGTTCAAATGACCCAGCTCTTATAGCTATACATATTGATTTAAAGCAACTTAATATAATTTTATTATTTTTTTTATATACACTTTCAAAGGTTTGTCAGGTGAGGTATGTAAACATCATCTAATGGAAACCCCTCTCCACATTTCCAACCAAGAATTCACAGCAGACAGTTCATTTTCCCAACTCGGTACGCAGTACTTCCCGCTCCCAGCGACACCGGGAATGCCGTCCCAAGCCACGGCGCTCCCTGGCGCAGCCACTGGCTCCCCTTGCCCACTGGTCTGCACAGTTCACATTGCTTAGGCTCAGACATACAGTACCAGACAGGAGGACTTCTCAGCTCAGTGTCAAAAATTCAGACAGAAACAAACAGAGAAACAAAACTCTCCCGGGGAAGCAGACACAGATGAAGGAAAAACATTTGCCATCAGGGTGGAGATCATAGTTAAATGTTGAGCATCTTAAGTCAATATTACCAGATTGTTGTTGCCTTTCTTTTTTTTTTTTCACTTTCTTTTTTTCTTTTTTTTTTAATTTCTTTTTTAATTTTTTTTTTCCACACACCTGTTCCAAGGGTGAAGGAAGCGTGGGGCTGGTGAGGGGGTCCTGCAGGGCCAGGATCCGGCCGCTCGCCCCGCTCCACCCTCCAAAGTCAGAGACCCAGCACCATAAAAGCAGCAGTGACCCTGCTGCTGCTGCCCCACACAGCCAGCCAGGGTGGGGGGGCACAGCCAGCAAATGCTTCCAGGCAAAAAGGGGGTTGAAAAATAAGAAGAACAATCCAAACAGGTTTCAGTGAAAAAACAACCAAATGACCTCGAACCTCCCCTAGAAGGAGAATAAAAATGGTGGAACGGCAAGCAAATACACACCTGACCTTCTGGAGCCGGCACTGGGACTTTAGGGGAGACAGCGGGGCACTCCCTGGGTCACCCCGACCCGCAGGAAGCGCAGGAGCCCCAAAGGCAGCCGCTCGCTGCAGCAATGTGCCAGCAGGAGTTTGCTGCCAGTAACTACCTACCCTACTCCAGCCGTTCTGGGGGTGTTCCCTGGAGGTGACGGCAGCCCCCACCTCCTGCATCCCTGGGGACAGCTCCTTGGGCATCTCCAGCCCAAGAGCTATCCCCACCCCATCCCATGCTGGACTGAGCCCCCACTGGGAGTGGGGTTATTCCCACCTGGCCCTGAGCCCCGAGAGCCCCTGCCATCGAAGCAAACATTATTACTACAAATCTTATTGCTTGCAGTGCCCCCCACCCTGGGGAACAGCCATCCCAGCCGGCCATGGGAGCTTACCACTCCCCCAGGGACCGTGGCCATCGACCAGGTCTGACATCATTAAAATGAGATGAAGAGAAAGAGTTAATGCTTCAACTTGGATGTGACATAAAACCCAAACACCGCCACCGCCCTCCCCCCATCCCACCCCACCCCATCCCATCCCATCCCACCCCATTTCCCCCCCCCCCAGCCCCCAACGGCCAGCCCTTTGGTTGTGGTACGCTGCGTGATACAGCCCCACCAACCGACACACCAGTCAGAACAAACACCTGTGGAAAGCCCATGAAATAAATATCTTAAAAAACTATTTACAATATTAGATCTGTGACCATGAAGTGAGAGAAAAATGCTTTTTCCTGCCCCAAAAATGCTTAAAAAGTAGGTTATCATCCTGCTGCCTAGCACAACACTATCTTACATGGCACCTACACATAATATATATTCACATTTCATTTTAAAATTAGGTACTCTTACAAACAGACTTAGAAAACATTGGCTAGCGACGCAGCTTGAGGGACCGCCAGCCCTCCGGACCCACGCCGCAAACGCCGGCCGGCCACCCCCCAGCTCCTCTGGCTGCCCCCAAGCTGCCAACATGCCCTGAATCAAAACTGCCAGCTGCCCCCCCGCCATCCTTCAGGGAGGGGGTGGAAGTGCTCATGAAAGAGAGGGCTTGTCCACGGGGAGGGGAGGAGGAAGGATGGGGACTGTAATTTCTGCTAAGCCTAGGGGTGAGCTTAATACAAACAAGAACTCCTGAGAACATCTTAGAACAGATGGATTCATTTCACAACCACCAAGCTAAAGGATGGACCGAATGGACGCTACAACACATGGGGAGGGGACACGCGTGTGATGCAGGGACATCGTAGCCTCGTGGTTTGCTCACAAAACCTACTGCTACAAGAAAAGCTGCAGTGGCGTTCCTTGGCAGGGGGACCTACTCCCCACCTCGCTCCCTGGCCATACAGGACCCGAGGACGCCTTGGCTGAAGCTCAGTCCTCTTCTCCATCATGACCATCAGTGTCAGAAAGGTGAGAGCCTAAGCCTTAAGGCAGCCTGCATGTCCCTGCTGCCCCAGGCATGGCCCATGCCTGCGGGGGGTTGGGAGCCACGGCTTTCCCAGTTGCTTTCGACCAGGAATGCAGCTGTCAGGCTGAAAGAATATGAGCTGGAGAGAGAAAATGTCCATCGGTTAAAGTAGGGCAGCGGTACCTCCGTGTCCTTCTGAGGATGCATCTCTGTTTCCTGGGAGGCCACTTCTAGAAACTCCAGCATTTCGAGGTGCCATGAGAGTGGCTGGGATGCAGCTCTGCTCATCCGCACGCCAGCAAAAGGCGGCTCAGGCAGCCTGCCTGGTCCAGTGCCACCTGGGTCCCCCAGCATGGGAGGGACAGGGGCACGGCAAGCAGCGGGGACGAGTTCATCTCACTCTCCCGGCTCATGGAGGATGAGCGGCAGCACGATGGGAAGTTTGCTGAAAGCATCAGCGTCAGCTCAGCAGCTCTTTGGAGAAGGCTTGTTGCAAATGCTTCTCACCGACGCAGTCAAACACAGAGACACCACCTTGGATATAGTGCACGCGCCCCATCAGCAGAGAAACCCTTCCCAGGGCTTCCATCGCTAGAGAAGAACCTAACAGCTACATCCTGGGCTCAAACTGCTCTTCCTCCAACCCCCCCAACAGATAAATGAGCTGGGCAAACCCAGCTCTTCCCAGGGGTTAGGTAAGGTGCATGGTTCCTGACCATGAGAAGTATGAAGGCCCAGAGCTGCCGACACCAAGGTGAGAGAGGAAAAGGGACTGATGCAAATGAGAGAGGGGGTTTGGCAGCAAAGGGACAGCAAGGACATCTGCGGAGGTGCAGAGCTAAGAAGAGGCTACACGGACTGGGTACACGGACTGGGGAGCTGGGATAGAGACTGGTTTCAAGAACAGGACAAGAAAATGGGCAGCAAGGGAAGTCAAAGTCAGGGAAAGGAGAGAGGTCTGGTGTGTGTGGCACAGCACTCCTGCTGAAATCTGGAGCTGAAGCGGCAGAGCAGGGAGCTGCCCAGAGAAGGAGGAGAAGGAGGAGGAGTGCAATGAGGCTGCAGAGCTGAGGATGGCACTGTGGTAGTGCCAGTGGGCAGCTCTGCACCCCAGCAGACAGGAACACACTTGATGCCTGCGTGGAATAAGGCGATAAATCGTGTTGCTTATTTCCCTCAACTCATTAAGGTGGTCTGCAGCTCCCCAAGCATCCCTTGCTTTGCAGGGAAGCCACCTTCATTGGAAGCTGGCTGCTCTGAAGCAGGGGCTGGGCCTCAAAAATGCGCCTTGCCACTGCCTCACTGCAGAACAAGCAGAAACAAGAAGTGCAGGTCCCAAGTCACCAATAATGAGCAACAGGTTATGTACGTGTGCTGCTCTAGCTGAAACGTGTGTGGAGGGAGGCAGTTGGGAAGTAAATTGGGAGGAGGGTAATGCAGCATCAGGGCTGATCAGGAAAAAAGGGAAAGGAGAAGAATTTCAAACAGCTGAGAGCTGATAGAGAAAATGGAGCTACCCCAGCAATGCCTGCCTGCCAGGCGGTCACCTCACATCCAGACCCTTGCATTTGGTAGCAAATTAAATTGAAATTTAATTTCCTAGCAAATTACCGCATTCCTCCTTCCTGCCCCAAAATACAGCACTCACAAAAGCAAATGCAAAGCACGTTAGAAGCAGATCTTGTCCTCAGCAAGACCTGGATGCAACTGCTGGTGTGTCAAGTGAAGAACGCGCAGGGAGAGGCAGAGGGGCCAAAGACTGCATGTCCCGGTGCAGTGAGAGCCAGGAAAGCAGCCTGGCAAGGAGCTGGGGCTTCCCTCTCAGCAGAAAGCCTTAACACCTCTCTAGAGATGACGACAAGCCCTAGCCTAACTCACCTCTGGGGTAACCCAAAGGAATCTGAAATTCAGAGACTTTATACCAAAGCACCAACATTCCTAGCTTGAGGTGGGCTGGAGGCCATGCCCCAAGTTTGTGCTGCAATAATTCAGCCACAGGTAATGGCTTCACCCTTGGCAAACATGCCTGCTCTCCATAAAAGCTATCTATCTGCGGGAGGAAACGCTCCTGCCAGCTCCTCACAAACAGCACAAAGTAGAGAACAATCACCCTGTTTTTCCTCAAAATTCTGGTTTTTTTAATAAGGAGGCAGCAAAAGGCAGAGCAGCACTGAGCAGGGTTTCCATGCCTGGCCGGGGAGAGCCCAGCATGGACCAACCCCAGGGACAGAGTGGAGCAGGGAGCCAGGGAAGGTCCCAGACCATCTCACCCCTGCCTGGACAGTCTGGCTGGGCATGTCCTGCAACCCCCCTGCTCCCTGTCTCTGCAGATGCCCAAGGTGCTGCTCTGCCACCTGCCCACCCAAGCCAGGTGCCCACGAGGGACGCGCAGTATGCCTGGCGGGGCTGGTCGCAGGCCGCAGTCTGGGGCTACTGTTTGTAAACCTGGCTTTCTCTGAAAAAACACCCCAACAACCCCTTGGAATTAAGTGCTTTTTCTTCATTTGCTTTCTGAAGACAAGAATAACAATCCCCAGCCCAGCCTGGAACCCTCTCATCAGCCCCACCTTGACACACAAACACCCTCTACCTTCCCGTTTTAATAGGGGTGCAGAAATTCAGACTCACACTGCGAGGCTCAGGCCCGCTCCCATCCTGTGCAGGCTCTTTGCACAGACTTTGTGAGTGTTTCCTTTGTGCAGGATGTGCCAGATCAAACATGGGAAATCCAGGCCTTGCTGAACACTTCCAGCACCCTGGATTTCTCCCTGTGATAGGTCCCAGCCATTCCTCTCTGGAATCAAGGCCTGGCAGGGATGCTGCCGGTAACCTCAGCGTGCTGACCACCTAAGCCGAGCAGTGCACAAGGAACTGGGATGGACGCCCAGATGCTGCTCCACTCCCACACCAGAGTGATGCTCTCCATCTCCCAACCTGGTCACCCTGAGCCAACTGGTGGAGCCCTGGAGCACAGGATGGCAGCCGGGGGTGGGGGGGCTAGAGCAGCAGCACCCCTGCTAGAAAGCCTCTACTTGCTTGGTCAAGATTTTGATCCTGATGAGATTCCTGCTCCCAGAAGCGCAGAAGATGGAGAGCAGGACAGCCTGCACTTACCAGCAGCTGAAGAATGGAGGAGAACAAGAGAGAGGGAAAGCCCCGAGGTGTGGTCTTAGTGAGTGGTGCCTGGCACAGGCACTTCAGGAGTGATGGAGACGGGTGGGAAAGGAAGGGGGGGGATTTCTGCGGAGAGGCTGCCCCAGACAGAGCTTAGAGGAGGGCCATAAATATGGACGGAGAAGCAAGAGGGAAAGACAACCTGTGAGAAAGGCAGAGATCAGTTGCTTAACTGCCACGGGTGCCCTCCTGCCTTGCACCTCTCCTGAAATGCTTTTAAATCTTTTCTGACGGAATGTTTGACATATTTAATGCATGCAGTAAAAATTAAAGTAATAGATAACTTCATATTAATCTGTACAGGGACTGACAGGCTAGATTTAATCACTTCCTAGCTGTTCAGAGAGTTAACTTATTCTAGCGTGATTCAAAGGAAAGGGAAAGGATTATTATTTTTTTTTTCTTTTTTTTTAAAATCAGCCATTTCATAGTAAGAGAAAAATGTGCCGCAGCCTCGTGTGCGTCAGCGCTGGGGGAAGGGAATACCTGCAAGAGAGCCAGAGGTGCTCTGCAAAGGGCGTGTGAGTCTCAAACGCCTCCTTTCTTCCTCTGAACGGGTACAATGAAAGATTTAACGACTATCATCTGCTTTCCACTTCCACTCCATAGGCTTTGGGAGGTGGAGTTCAATGCCAACCGTGGGAGCAATTCCCATTGCATCCAAGCCCCCTCTAGCCTCTGCCCCCGGGGCTGGAGCGTGGCCGGCCCCGCAGCCTGGCTCTGAGCAGGGACAAGGCACCAAGCAAGGGCCGGCGAGCAGCTGCTAAAGGTTGGGTGACCCCAGTGCCCATGTGGTGCCCCCTCGGGCGCTGCTGCTTGCTGCAGGGGAGGAGGCTTGCATGGGGATTCACACAGGCAGACTTTGTGCGGCAACGTGGAAGTAAAGCCATGGGGATGCAGCGGCTGAGCACTGGGGTCCTTGCCCCAAGCGCAGGCCGCAGCAGCCCCTTCTCAGCCGCTGAGCATCTTGGCCCAGCCAAGCCAGCACAGCCGTGTGCTTCTAACAGGCCCTTCTCAGACTCCACAGCACCAGGCGCAGGCAAGGACGAACCAACCGTGCCTTGCTAGCCAAAGGATGAAATGCAAAGTATGGTAAAAAAGCCAAATGTAGGTCAGTCCCTTCTCTGAACCCCACTCCACCTGCAAATCCTGGCTTAGGAGCACGGGGCCAGGGCTCCCCTTGTGCAGAGCACCACCGTCAGAAGGAGCTCCAGCCCCTGTAAGGGGAGAGATCCAAACCTCAGCGCTGCAGAGGCTGCTTTGCCACCAGAGACCACAGAAATCACCACGAACACAGCAAAAACGGGAGGAGGAGATCTGTCCAAACGCAGGGCATGGCGGGACCGATTCACCAGCAAGGAATAAAGACGGATAGAGCCCAGCACGCCCGCCCAGCAGCAGTGGGTGCGGCAGCCCTGTACCCACAGCAACACCTCCGCTGCGCCCGCCCTGAGCGGGGCCTCCCCACCCCACGGGCTGCGCAGTGGGGAACCATCAGCAGTACACACACCAGTAGCTCAGTAATACTTCTACGCAGGTAACAGTACAGGACACCAGCAGCTGCTACTAACAAACCGACAAAGGACAGATGCACCTTTTTCTCCCTCGCTGATGGGAAATGGTTTTGGTTTTGCTTTAAATGCCACTAAGAAGACAGACAGAAGGAGGACTCTGAAGGAAAGGGAAATGTTTGTGTGCACCCAAAGGCTGCCGAAAGCTACTTCATGTGCACGAAGGTGGTTTTCTTTCTGCTACAGTACAAGTGCTTGTGCCTCAAGTATAAAACGCAAGCCTCCAAATCACACAGACGAGCTTCTTATTTTTATTTTTAAAGTGATAAATAAGGCACTGTACTTTTAACTAAAACTGCCTGGTTCCAAGTTTAAAAAAACACCCAAGGAACGTTCAAACTGCAGAAACTTCCTTCTGAACAGCAGAGCCAGACAGGCCAACCTCTTCTCTGTCCAAGCCACATCTGCTGATGCCTAAAATCACGGGCGTTATCCTTTAACTGCGGATTTTTAAAGGCTTGCTACAGCTTATAAAAGCAGCTTTAGTTAATGCATGGTAAAGGGTTACTACTATACATCAGTTTTGTACATGGCTACCGGCTCTTTGCTATTTTGGGTCCAGTCGCGAGCGCTTGCTGTGTGAACAGTCCACTTTTGCCCTCAGCTTCCTCTTGCCCTGTGACCCGCTGCTCTCCTGCATCTTCTTCATGGACCTCGTCAGGGTCTTCCCCCCGCTGGGCTTTTTGTTGGCCATCTTCTGCGACCGCGTGGAGGACTCGCCCAGGGGCTTCTGCTTCAGGGACTTGGCCAGCTCCTCATGGGCGGGGGGCAGCACCGCCCGCCTGCTCGTGTTCTCCTTGCCCTTCCGCACGGGGAGCCGCACCTGCTCCAGCTGCCTTTTCGGGGCTCTCTTCTCTTTCAAAGACATTTTTCTAGCCAGCTTATTGCTCCTCTCCATGGCAGCCTGCTTTCGGGTGGCAGGAGCTTTCGTGCTGACCTCCGAATGCTTGATTTTACTGGCCTTCTTGGCAGGCAGCTTGTCCTTGGTGGAGGAGCCAGAGCGCTCCTGGGTGCTCCTGCTCTCCTTCAGCGTCCTCTTCTTCTTGCTGAGCTGAAGATCAGCTTTGGGCGAGGGGTCCTCCTGGGACCTGCCCTTCCCCTTCCGCCCTTTCCCCATCCCATCAACCGATGGAGATTTAGCTGGGAAGGCGTCTGCTTTGATCTGCAAGGCCAATTTTGGAGACATCAGTGGGTTGATGCACACGCTCTTTCGGCTCTGCTTGCTCTCCAGGGATGGGTGGTCACCCGGGCCATCGCTCTTCTTCTCCGCCTTCACGCGGTGCTGGGCTCGCAGCTTGCCCCGCAGGTTGGAGTACTTCCGTAGGATCCGGGTGCTGGCCTGCGTGGGCAAGCTGGGGGCAGGCTGGATGGTTTTGTCTTCACTCGGGTCCTCGGTGCCGGTGCTGGTGGGAGATGTCTGGCTGGCAGCGGTGGATTCTTCAGCCTCTGCCTTATCAGTGTTCTCCCGGATTTTGGCCCAAAGCTTTTGGTTCTTCAGGTTGTTTCGAGCCGGGGTAGTGGCGGCGAACTTCTTAAGGTGTTTTTTCAGACGTTCAGCTTGCAGTGAGCTGGGGTAGAGACTGGAAGAGGAATATTTCTGCATGGGGACTTTGATAGGGGGGATCTCCCCTGGGAGACGGGTGTTGAGCTTCTTCACGATTACCAGAGACCTGGTTTCAGTTGTCTCCAGAAACCACTGGCAGATGTCGGACAGCTTAAAGGCCTTCATAAACAGCATCTGGACAGGAGAAAGCTTCTGCACTTCTAGCGAACCTCTACTTTTCCGTGTCCTTTTCTTACTTTTCCAAATCTCTTTCAGCTTGTCAGCTTTGTTCTTTACCTTGGGGGTTGGCTGCACCTCCTTCTCCAGCTGAATCCAGCCCTTCTGAACTTTCATGTACTGGGCATTGAACTCGGCAATGAGCTCCTGGTTCTCCTCTTCAGCACACCACTCCATGAACTTTGGTTTGCTGTCAGCCATGTCTATGTCCTCCAGCGCCGGGGAGTCGTCATTCCCTGAACTGCGTTCGTCCCTCGGTTTGGGGACTGCTTGCATAGACTCCTTCGCTGGTGTGCTCTTTTTTGTGGTTTCCACAGGTACAGGCGCATGCCTTAAGTTATAAAACTGCAGGGAGACCTTTTTATGCTTTGCAGCCTTTCCTGGAACGTTCTTGATGCCACCTCTGCTGCTGGGACAAGGAGGCGAACTGGCCATGGGCTCATAGCTCTCCAACTTGCCCATGTCCATGGTAATGTCAGGGCTCTCCTCGTCCTTTGCACTGGTGTCACCTGGCTTCACATCCACTTGCTCAGCATCGTTTGCAAGCACACCACTCTCTGGAGGGAGGAGAATGCTCCCCTTCTCAGAATCAGCCTGGACACCGATTTCCAGCAGTTCACCTGGTTGATTCTGGCTGCTGTTGACAGGGGGGTCATCTTTAGAGGAATTGTCTTCCTCTGCCACAGTGTCTTTCACTAAAATGCTTTTACAGGTTTCTCTGGTAGTGACACTGTCCTCCTCAGCTGGCCCCTGCTCAGCGATGCTCTCTGGGGCCTGGTCAGTGCCTGGCCCCTTGCTGCTTTTGGGCAGCGCATTGGGGAAGCAGTCGTTTGGGAAGTGCACGGATTCTGCTGCCCCATCCAGGTGCACTTCTCTCTTGAACCGCTTAGCATCAGGGCTCTTGGAGAATTTGATCTGAAGGCAAGGAAGCTGCACAGAGCTGGAAGAACCAGCGTCTTCAGCGCTGCCCTCAGCGGGTGACTGGGATTGCTGGCTTCGGAGACGCCGGTCTGATGCCACAAGCACTCTCCTGCCTTTCTTTCGCTTCTTGTCGAGATTGTCTTTGAAAGAGAGAGAGTCTTTCCCTGCAGTGTCTGAGCCATTGGGTTCAGGCAGCGTTTCCCCTTCAACTAGCTCTTTTTCACCCACTGGGCCGCTACTCTGCACTGCCTCCCCTTCCGAGATTTCGGGGAGGGCTGTGCTGGCTGGTACAGGCTCCTCTTGCTCAAGGGAGCCATCACTCGCCATGCCCAAGAGCACAGCTTCTGGTTCAGCATCAAGGCTTTTGTTCACGTCCGCATACTGCAAGGTGGCAGGAGGCTCAGGGGGGGTCTCCCCATCCTCAGTAGCAGGGGGCTCATCAGGAGCCTGCTGGCCTGGAGAGCGTGGGGAAGGCTCTGCCGGACACAGCTCGCAGGGCTCTGTGTCTCCTGCCCCTGGGAGCTGGGCAGAATCCCCGGCATCATTGTGGGCCAGGGGTGCTGCATCCGCAGTGGCAGAGGGCTGCACGGGGGACTTTGGCTCTGGGCTGGTGGGGCAAACCGGACCGGTTTGTGTGTCAGAGCCTGGGCAACCTCCCTCCCCGCTGGGTGGTTCTGAGACAGGAAGGGCAGCAGCATCAGCAGCCTGCCCACCGCCTCTGCTGTCCCCGGGGGAGTCCAGGCTGCTACCAGCCTCCCAGGGGACACTGTCTCCGGCTCTTGTCCCCCCTCCTTCGGCGGGAGGGGAGCTGGGGGACGGTGAGACAGTCAAGCTATCCTCTTTCTGGGGGCTAGGTGGAGCAGAGAGAGAGAAGAAGGGCATGGCCATTGTGGCTTCCCTTGACCGCAGTGCTCGGGTATCCCGGGGCTGCACGGTGCTCAGCTCAGCTCTCTCCTTTGTTTCTTGGCTGGTTGGCATCCCTTTAGCCAGGAGCCTCAGGGAAACCCTCTTCTCACCTTCCCGTCCTGCCCCTGCTGACCCCCCCACCGAGAGCACCAGGGGCGGCTTAGCGCTTACGAGGGTCTCTGTTCGCAGTGCAGGGTTGCTCCCCCTCTCCTCCACCCGGGAGCTCCTCACCAGCGTGCGGACAGTCGGGAGCTCGCAGCACTCCCCGTTGAAGTAGTACCCCCGGGTGCTCTTCCTCGCTGTCTTGCGGGACGACACCGACCGCTGGCTCTCGAAATGGCACTCGGTGATGGGCTGGCTGATGTAAACCACGTCACACTGGTTGTCGTAGTCGTTGATCCTCAGCCCCGACGCCTTTTTGCTCTTCCGAGTGGATCTGAGGGAGGCTGCCTTGGCACGGGAGTGCCCGACGGGGGTCCGGTGGGCGGCTGGTGCAGCACCAGCGGGCAGCCAGCCCTCTTTGGACTTGTCGAGGGGGCCCTTGTCAGCCGGGTGCAGGTGGCAGCCAGCCTTACCCTTGCCCACGGCATGCAGGTGGTTTTCTTGCTTTGGTCTCGCATCTTGTTCTTTTGTGTCTAAGTCCTGGTGCAAAGATGCTTTCGAGCTGCATTGCAAAGTGTTCTCTTTGTCGGCTCTGCGAGGGGGGGTCACTGCAAAGCCGGGATCCCAGGACTCTTCCGGCAGAGCTCTGAAAGGGGTCTTTTGGGACCCCAGACAGCTGTCTAAGCTGTCCTCACTGCCGTTCACATTTGCCACTTTGACCGAGATATAACCTTCCACAAGAGTCTTACCTGCTAGCTGCTCTTTATTGTCCTCGCACCTTCTGACAGTGGCTTCTTGCTCGTGTCCAGCAGCTTGCTGCCCTTCTGGGGTCTTTGCGGCATGATGGAAATTCAAAGAGGAAGAGTTCAACGTGCTGAGGTATCCTTGGGTGGAGCTATCCTTTGGACTAGCAGAACGAAGCCTGGTGATGGGGAGCTCAGAGAAGTCCCTTCTCAAAGCAGGACTGGAGCTTTCTGCCCTGTCCAGAGGCTTCAGCTCCGCTGGCTGCTTCGGGACTTGTCCTGTAACATGCAGGGGGCCATCACACCCCAACTGTCCTGGGTCCAAGGAAGAAGGGGGCTTTGATTCAGTACACGTAGCACCCTTATCCTGATTTTCAGTGCTTTGCTGGCTACAACCAGAGCCACAAGTAGAGGCTTCCATGCTCTCGGATTCAGACGACTGCTGGCCTTCAGAGTCTGGTTGTACTTCAGTGTATATGTCGTTTAGCACGCGAATGAATTGCTTCTGGTGATGCGTACACAGTCTGACCATAAACTTTTCCAGTGGAGACTTCGGCTGATTGTTAGAGTCTATTGCTATTGTCTCTGCTGCATCCTCACTAGAGAGACAAAGAAAGAAGCAGTCAGTAACGCATCCCAGGGAATAAAAGTTTATGCTGCAAAACTGGAATAGCCCTCTTCCTCCCACTCAGCACATCACTTGCCTGACCCCCAGCTGAAACCAGGCATGCTGCTGCCCTAGGGCTGGCAGACACCACTGCAGTCCCCAGCGTACTCACATACGTATGCATACCGCTGGCAGGACACAGACCAGGACTTCTGCTTGCCTCCCACTGCCAAAGCACCCGTAATCACACTCCTGCCTAGGACATCCTGGTGTGTGGGCACCATGTGACATGTTCAAAGCAAACCTACATGTCCCAGTGAGAATCAGATCCAGTCTCTGCACAGTGCCCAGCATAGAAGGCCGAACACCTGCGGGACCCCCCAGGAAGGCTGCACACCCCTGCACGCTTCATCCGCACATCCGGGCTGGGTGGGAGCAAAGGTGGGCAGCCACATGCCAGAAGCCTTGAACTACCCTTAGGTCTCCAAATTCTGCTTACACCTCTGCAGCAGAAGAAGGGTCATGGGCAAACCAAGCAGATCTGAGCCTCCTCTGCCATCAGCACAGAAATTTTGGCAAGCCCCCAGGCAGCAACGCACCCTGGCGTGGCACAGCACCGTGCCATTTGTGCTGACCTTTGATTTACTGCCCTTTAATGAAGTGGCTGTGCAGCCGACAGGCTGGCTGGCAGCGTGCAGTGCCACTCAGGAAGGCCTGCTCATGCAGCACGGGATCGCTGCCACTAGCTACCTCCCAAACCAAGGCGATTATCATTTACCTGCCTGGCAGAGGCAATTAATTAGGACTTATTGGTGGAGAG
The DNA here is from genome assembly GCF_964237585.1 of Gallinula chloropus. Classification (NCBI taxonomy): domain Eukaryota; kingdom Metazoa; phylum Chordata; class Aves; order Gruiformes; family Rallidae; genus Gallinula; species Gallinula chloropus. The sequence continues at coordinate 66,889,984 of NC_140090.1, forward strand.
GTTAAGGGATAATTACCCAGTGTTTGCATGAACTCATCAGGAGCGTCATGCCAGGTGCTTTTATCGAGACCGTATCTATTCCCAATGGCAGCGCAGGCGATTCCCACCCAGTCCTCGCTGCACCGAGGGGGCTGCGCGCCTTGGCACCCACGCTGTTTGGCACAGGGCCTTTGCCAGCAACGCCGGGTTGCTTTGCAGTAACAGCTGCACTTTGCACCTCCTGGCCTTGTACCAGAGGAGTGAAAGTCGTTTCCCCCCCCCCCACGGCCTCGCTCACCTTCCCCAGCATCGGACAGGGATCTCGCTCGGCTGGGTCAAGGGGGGAACAAAGCTTATTGCATGGTTCGGGGCCAGGGTGGGAAAAGCAGCTTTATCTGGAGTGGGATTTCCCTCCCCAGGCACAGGGCTTGACAGACAGACAGGGAGGAAGAACTCTGACTCAGAGGAGCCGTTGACAGAGAGGAGGAGGAGGAAAAACCAGGCACCACAGCCGGTGGTGGTGGGTGGCAGCTGGTGCACTGGAGCCAGCCCCGAGTAGCCCTTACTGCTGCTTACTTACTGCTTGCTGGCTGCTTTCTTTGACCTGACAAGCACCGGGGAAGCAGCTCCTTTCCCTGGCTCCTGGGGCCTGCTCCCAAACTCGGTGAAGGGCAAGAAAAGGCATCCGGGGGTCGCTCGGGGCTGGCCAGGTGGTACCTGGTCTCCTCTTCACCCAGGAATACCAGGCTGCAGCCCAGCCTGCCCTGAGCATCTGCTATCCAGCCCTTCTCTCTACAGCTTACCCGCACTTTTAAGAGGAGCAAGGGTTCGCCTCTCAATCACAGCCAGCTTCCTTAAACACCTCCTGAGCGAGGGTTTCCCAAAACCACCCAGAAAGGCTGAGCAGGCTTGGCACACCGAATGAGCTGCGGTACCTCCAAAACACACTCCCGGGGCGAGCGATAAACAACGTACCTCCAGACTGCTTTACTACACGCGGGCGGGAGAAAACGCCCTCCAGCAACCGTCTCACCTGGCTCTACCTGGCGCTGCGATGGCTCTCAATTTGCAGCGCCGGGGATTAGTTTGAATAAAAACGCTCAGGTACAAGCTGGCCCCTCTCCAGAGCCCTGCATGGGAAGGGTTATGTCAGCAAGGATCTCTCACACAGCCCAGCTCCTCCCCTTGCTCTGCTGAATAACAAAGGGGATAAAAAAAAAATCCCCTCTCTCACCCCAGCTGCAACAGGAGGGCTGGGAGCAGGGGGCTTTGCCAAGAGGCAGAGCCCAGCACAACTTTTTCTCCACCTTTGCAAAGAGGGCGGTTGCTTTCCTCTTACCTGCCTGTAAGCCCAGCTCCTAAGAGCGGCAGCCATCTTCCCCCACCGAGCCTGAATTTATAACGGCAGCAGCAGAGGTGTGGCTCTGCCCCGGCCCACCCCGTCGCCACGCTTCCTGGGCAGCCTTGGGAAGCCGTCATGGTGGCAAAACAACCGATTCCCTCCTTGCCAGGGCACCTCCGGGTGCTGCGCACAACGACGGCAAAGGAAGAGCCCATGGCGTAGGCGAAGAGGTTGCCAGGATGGGTGGTGAGGAAGAAGAGGCGGGCTGCAGGCTGGGTGACACCTGGCGAAGGAGGACGTTGTGGGTCTGGGTGGAGAGTCCCTGGGTTGGAAGAAAGGACCAAAGTTGCCAGGCACTGTCCTTCCCTGCCTTGCAGCGGCGGTGCGGAATGCAGCCGGTCGCAGGGCATGCCTGCGTTGCGTGGGTGTGGGGGGCTGGAAAAGACCCCTGTCCTGCTCATCTGGCAGAGGGGACTCGGGGTCCCTCATCCTAAAGGCTCCAGGGCAGCCCTTGTGCTTTTCTTTCACCCAGTTTCTTCCTCTGAAGTGTGACTGAGGCCATGGTTCTCATTTTCACCTTATCTACCCCACGGTACTCCAAGGAGTCAATGTGAGATAAACACAGCTTGTCAAGCTGTAAATTTAAAAAGTGGAGATAAATATTTTTCCTGCTTGATAAAGGAAGTAAATCCATTCAGCCTTGATGCCCTTTGTCCTTAGAAAACCCATCTCACACTCAGCAACACAGCTCACCTGCTTCTGCAGGGTCCTCTGCTTTCACATCACCTCTTTGGCTCACAGATGGGCTGCAGCTTCTCACCTGGTGCTCATCCCCTCCCTCCCCAGCCCACCCTGTTTGGGTGCTTCAGGCAGCATCACGTTTTCCTCAGTTTGAGAGGATAACACTGAGGCAGAGCTCTTCCCCTTACCTGCACCCAGGCTCTGAGCACAGCTGTATCTCAACCCCCTCCCTTGGTCCTTCCTCTCCCTGTCCCCCTGGGGTGTTAAGTGCAGCCTGTGCCTCTCCAGTCCCATGTCTCCTCGACACAGCTCTGTGCTCCCCAGGACCTGCTGCTCTGTCTCCTGCCATCCCTGCCTGCTTCAGCTACTACTACTAAATAAAAGTGCCCCTAGCCATTCTCTGGGCCAGTGGCCAAGGGATGCAGGACTGCCTGCATCCTTGCTGCTTAATGCAGCCTCAGAGAAGGGCTTGTTCCATGCACAGGTGCAGCAGAGAGTTTGTTTCGAGTGCCCCATGACTGCAGACAGGGCTGCTTAGGTACTTGCAGAGAAACTATTTATTTAACATGTCTCGTCAGAGAGGAGAGGAGGGGAGGGGAGATGAAGTGCCTTCCTGGGGCAAGGTGCTGGGTATGAACAGGTTCCTCGTCCCTGCCGGCAAAGGTGGGAGCTGCAGACTGACTGGCGAACGATGAGGATGGAAATTGGGAACATGGCTTTAATCAGGAGGAACAATTGTTGGAGGCAGCCACCCTGTCTCCACAGAGCCTGCTTTTGGGAGGCACAGGGCAGTCCGGCAGGAGCTGCTGGGCTCAGCAGACAAGTGAGGGAGCTGGGAGCTGTCTGTACTGCCTGCAGCCTTCTCCTGGTGCCCATACTCACGTCATCCCATGGGGCTTGGCCGAAGGCTCTCTTAGTTTTGGGTGTGCACAAGGAAAGTGCCATGTCTCTCAAGGGCTGGAGAAGCCATGAACCTACCACAGCTCCAAGGCCAGGGAGAGGTGACTCACTGGGGACCCTCTGTGCCTGCAGCCAAGCTGCAGACGCAGCCACAAACCTGTATGGGGCACCCAGAAAGATGTGCTGCAATGGGAGAGGCTACCCACCCTGAGCTTTCCTGCAGCACCTGGGAGATGGCAGGTCTGCCCTTTCTGGCCACCAGCCTTCAAAGCCACCTACACAAAGCTGCAGCTGCTAGGGGCTCCTGCGCTGCAGCACCCCGCTCACAGCCCCGCAGCACGTGTCGCCCCGTGCCAGTAGAAGACACCCCAGCATCCCAAGCAGATCTTCTCTCTGAGCCCCTCGCTACCTCCTGGCCCTTCTAGCTTTCCCAGGGCAGCCCCGCTCTCCCCTCCTTCCCCGCCTGCCGCAGAAGGTGTCAGAGGCATCAAGGGGCAGGAGCTGTCAGAGACACAAACGGAGCTGTTGCTACGCAACCCTGGCAGTGCAGCAATTAATGCTGGGGGAAACGTGCTGTGCTCCGAAGCTATTTGCATAGCTGCATGCTGCAATACATTTGTTTGCATTGTGCCTCTACTGTTTAGTAGAGTTTGAAGTCAGCCCTCCCCCAGCTCTTGCTGTGGGGGGAACCTGGGGCTTCCAACAAACACCACGCCGTTGGGGCGGTGGGGCTGGGGGAAGGCAGGGGTTTGTCTGTCCCTAACACCTACCTGCACAGGTACAGGATTTACCCATTGGGCAGGGAAGAACAAGATATCTGGATTTCACCCTGTGCAGCCCGAGGAGCTTTGCCCCCGGCTTGCAGAGCCCGTGGGTGCCCTCCTGACCTGCTGGTGGGGGTGTCACAACTCCCCTTTTCCAGGTGCAGCGGGGTGACACTGAGCTGGTTCTGCTTGTGAATGCCAGGAATGGAGCTTTGGGGATAGCCCAGCTTGCCTGTGGTTCAAGAGTGTATTTTGGGAGGGGGGGGGGTAAGGAAGTGGGACAAGAAAGAGAAGGAGAAATAAATCAACGGGTTCGCGCCAACCTACCTGGGATGCTGGTCTCCGAAAACCTGCCAATTGCCAATTGCAATCCTCTGGTTTGCCCACCCTGAGTTTCTCACTAGTGAACATGAAGCCTGTGCCCTTTTTGGGCTTCTTTTTTTAGCCCTTGAACATCGGTTTGATTGATTATAAGTTTACAGGTATGTTTTGTACCTCAGAGCCACAAGAAGCAGCAGCAGAACAAAAGTTCAAGGCTAAGTGTTTCTGTTCCTTTCAGACCACTCTAAGCACGAGGATTATAGTTCTGTAAAAGAAACAAAACATAGCCATAAACTTATAAAATCCAATTTAGTACTTTTATGGGGCTGACCTCTCCCCTCCCTCTCCTGCTGCCACACAGCTGACTCCATGCCAGTCGGTGCAGCGCTGCCTCGCACCACCCAAAACCAGAGGTACCACTGGAACAGCCCACCAAGCTGAGCAACGCCTCAGAAACCTGGCTAAAGGTGGACATTTGAGAAATGTGGATGCCTAAGAAAGCCTGAGGTGCGAGTGATGCTCTCCCTGAGCTGAACTCAGCGCCCTCACCCTGCCCGCTCTGCCCTGCAGTCCAAGGAACAGTGTCTCGCTGCCCCTGGGTGGCAGCTCCAGCCCCCACGGCTTTGGCCACTTCATTTATTTTTTGGAGTGAGTGGAAATGCCATTTCGAGGGATCATGAGGAGGAGCAGCCTCTTCAAAGGAGCCTGCTCGCCGCTGGCAGGCAGGTGATGCCCCAGGAGCTCTGCATACTCAACGTATGCTTGAAAGTGGCTGTGGCTATGGGTGGCCAAAGGTGGGCTCGCTTAGGGGGTGAGTGTCTCGCCCAGTGGAAGTGGGAAAGGAGCTCCCTGCCAGTCCCAGTTTGGCTTGCTGGGGCGGCTGAGCAAATGCAAACACCAGCTGGGAAAGGCACCACGGCCCAAGGCAGGAGGTGGCACTGTCTCTTTGAGCGGCAGACCACACCGATGTCACCGCAGTGGACACGATGCCATGGCTACTGCCAGCGCTCTGCCTGAAATGATTATCCCAGGGTGGCCAAAGGCAGCCCCCCACCTTGCACCTTCCCTGCTCCATCCGACCCGTGGCATCGTGCTCAAACCCCTCTGCATTCATAGCCGCAGCGAAGACTTCATGCTTTGAGGGGGGGACAGGGGACGTTTCCTCCTGCTGGCACCACTCTGGGATGCAGCCATCCCTTGCCAGGGATGAGCAAACCAGCCTTGTAAGCCACTGCAGCCAGATTTTCTGGAGCTCATCTCTCAAAGCCCCAATTAAAGGCTGACCCTGGATGTACCAGTTTAAATGCCTGCATTTCAATCCTCAGAAATATGCCTGGCACCTAACACTCCCCACACAGATGAATGAGTCCCTTCACACCTCTGTGGGTGCTACAGTAATTCTCTCTCGCTGCACTGAAAAAAAAAAGCCAAATAGAAAAGCAGCACAGAAAGAGCTGAGGCTCCACACAACAGCTAGCAAGGAGAAAAAGCATTTTTCTTCTCTAAATTAAAAGCTGAACTCGTGCAAAGCACAGCCAAAATGACTATGGAGATGGTGCTGCAGAGTTCTCAAGGCCACTGAATTTACACCGTCCTTGGTGACGTGCGTGGGGACAGACTGAGCTTACATTTCAACTGAAAAGCAGGAAGAAACAAGTTGTAGATGGGTTTTGTTTGATTGGGGTTTTTGTCAGCTGCACGTCTCCAACAAGGTACCCAGGCTGTACAATAAGCTAACTGACTGGATAAAGCACAGACATCCATTACAGCTTCAGACAATTAACCCTTCAGAGCAATGTCTTTTATTTGTTCATTTGTTTATAAAGCAGGTAAACACAAAGAAACACCTTCTCCCCACCTGTAGCCAAATAACAAAACCCAAACAAACTGAAGTCGGTCTTATGTTAGAAAAACAGCAGCAACCTCAAATAAGTTTCTCTCTGTAATATTCCTGCCATAGTTTCCTCCACTCCCACCTTCACCAGGTAACTAACTCAGCTGTGTTCTGTAGCAGTTTATCATCACTTGTGATACTTCTAATATGATATTTAATCACTAATTAAAAACCTTACCACTGAGTTATTGCTTTAAAACCAAGGGAAATTTATCATGTCGGAAACATTACTCTATATACTAGCTTCCAAAGCCTTTCCAGAATTGTCCTTGCTAATTTTTCTAATTATCAAGGACATTTGGGATCTTCCCTTTAAGGAAAAAAGAAATAAATTACCAGGAGTGTTTCTCTCTGAGGCAGTCAGTACTCAGCATCCTCTCGGAGCTAGGTGCTCCGAAAGGACAGGCAGCACCAGAGGAACAGAACAGACAGAGCACAGAGAGCTCCAGAACACAGAGAACAAAAGCACACAGGGAAAAATAAAAAAGTTCTTACACAGATTTTCACAGCTTTGCATGTTTTAGAAGAAGCATCACCCAGTTAAGGCAAGGGAGAAAGAACCAGGGGGACCGGTCCTACAGAGCGGGGAGGGATGCCGAGAGCATCTTTGATGGTCCCAGGTAGGAGCTGGGAACACACCAGCTCCGGAGCTGAGGCAAGGCAGGTGCGTGGCCACGTCCCCCCTGCACCAGCCCATCCCTGTTGGCTCCCTGTTCACCACACAGTAGTAAATCGGGGACAAAGCTCTCCCTACGCAACCGCAGAGGTTCAACAATGGGCAAATCCCTCCCCCCACAAAGGTGCACTCATCTGCAGTAAATTAAGGCTGGGGAGCAGGATATGCTGTGCTGTGATAAATCCCACCTTCCCCTCCCACGCTGCACTTGTACTGGAGGGCTGCATCTCCGGGGTGGAAAAGAACCCAAGTGCAGCTGATGCTCTCTCTGCGGATGTTGCTGGTCCCAGCTATGTCTCATCGCTACACTCGGCCACTCTCTACTACTGCTAGAAGTCTTTGAGGATCTGAAAGTCTGTAAATATCCAGGATATATATATATATATGGGGTTTTTTTCCAATGTAGACATGAAAGACCAAATGCAGCGATGAGGTAGAGCGCTCGCTAGAGCTGAAAGCCCTCAGCACAGCCCGGTCGCCAAAGCTTGGGAGGGGCCAGTGGAAGAGCATTTGGAGAGCAGAGGGTATCTTGGGTGTAATTAACAGGCGTTGGGGGATATGACCCCATTTCAGATAACCTGGAGATTCAGATAATTGGGCCTCAGATAATCAAGGCCACGCTGTTAATAGAAACAGTATTGCAACTCCTAACGGCAGCGTTCCCCACATGCCGGTGCTGAACCTCCTCGCACGAAAATGCCCGGTGAAATATGAATTAGCAGTTTGATACGTGTCTGCGTTCTCTGTCAAGCGTGGGGCTGAGCAGCAAACCCTCTCTCTTCAGCTGGCTGCCTGGGAAATAGGTTAAGGCAGAGAAGTGGATTGCAGCCCCGGATGCCTGGGGACAAGGCTGTCTCAGAGCTGACGGGCTAGGTAAGCTCTATTTTGAAAGTGGGTTAATTTAACTGTCATTCAACTACCATTAAATGATGTAGGTTAATTTTAAAGTCAGATAACTATTAAGAAACCAAAACATAAAGCAGGAAATGTCTCTATGCGTTCTAGTGGAGAGAGGTTTCCTCTGCGCTAATGCACACCCCTCCCCTTCAGCTCAGCCCTCTCATCCTTCCATTTCTGCTCATTCCTCACATCATCGCTCTGTTTTAATTTATTTTTTTTAACCCTTGTCATTACACACTATTGTCCTCCCTTCCCCTCTTAAGAGGGTCTATTCTCCTCTAAAAATTCACCTTGGTATCCTGGCCCACTGTTCTTTTTCTCCACCATTTGCATCGTCACACATCTCAGTGCTGAAGGAAGAGTAGGAAACACAAACCTCACCTGACCACGGCTAACGCCTGCTAAAAATGATCCCATCTCCCCCACACACCCACTATTTGTCCAGCTATGTGGCAAACTGAGGCAGGGAACTACCCCTTGCTTAGCACATTGTGGTTTTTGCCAGGATCAAACCACCACACATGTAAGGTGCCACCACTGCTTCTACACCCAGTTTTCCTTAGGGTTATTTACGGTACTTAAGCAACCCTAGTTTTTGGCAGCTGACCCTTTATAACTGGATAGCGTGGTTAAAGCGACCTTTATCTCTCTCTGATTCTCCTTCCCGCAGAATAACGACAGGTATTTGTTTCTTTATACTGGGGACAAACCCCATCAATTGCTGGTTCGCCATAAAGAGAAAAATAAAAGGGGAAAACAAAATAATTACCAACAACAGCCTATGCCTGCAAAGGAACGGATCCCTTGGAAAAATCAGAAGTGACTCATCACTCCTCACACAGGGTGAGGAAGGAGCGAGTGAGCACCACAGCCGGGCAGATACCCCCCCCCCCTCCGGAGACGCCCTTGCAGATTGCCTCCCTCTGACTCCTGCATCCCCCCCAGTCCCCCCAGCAGGAAAATGAGTCCCTAACCTTCGCAGAGGAAGCTAAAGCGATGACGGCCCATTAGCACACGCTGCCCATCAAGCACTCGCAGAGCTCCTCTGCCGCAGACATTTTTTATCATATTAACAGTAAGTGCACGACGCAAACCCTGAAAGCTCGGAGAAACGAACCCGCGCTTAACCACGCGGCGGTAACGAGACCACAGCGCTAATGGGATGTGGGCATTTCTACAGCACCCTGTGTGACCAGAGAAAGGCAGAACGGGACCCATCCCCTGAAACTGCAGCAAAACCACCCCTGAAAAACCCTCCTCACGCACTCGGAATGGCGCAGCCGAGAGCCCAAACCGCGTTCACCGCCGGGATTTTTGACCCACAAAAGGCTGAGTGCCAGATTCCCCGTTGCCCTGACGAGGCCTCACTGTTCATATTAATCTGCTGAGCAAAGTCCTGTTGTTTTGGTTTGGTTGTTTTTTTTTCTGCTCAGGAGCTATAAAAGAACAGACGAAACGGTCAAACCCCAAAGCCCTCAGCCTGCTCTTTGCCAGCGCTATGCCTCTACCTGCGTCACTCGGGGCTAGGTTAGAGCAATTTTAAGCTTTACTACTATTATTCCTGCTTTCCTTTAAATGAGGAGTTATTACTTTCATCAATTAGCAAGCCGACCTACGCTCAAACAAAAGTAAAGGCACCAACATCAGGATTTAATGAAGGGGTACAGGCAAGAGGGCTGGAATTACGGAGCAGCTGAGCAGTCGCCCTCCCCATACACCCTTGCATCTGTCTGAGGGAAAACCCAACACAGGTCCTGAAACAGAGGGAAAAAAAAATCTACTTTTTTTTTTATGCACCAGCAGAAAATCTCACGGAATTACGTTACCAGTAGGCAAGCAGTGTGGGAGCAGCTACTACCATGGTCCAACAAGAACTCAGTCATTAGCAAACACGCTTCGAGCACAGAGCAAGAGGGATTAGTGGTCACAACTCAGGGCTGTTTGAGGGCTAGAAATGAGAAGAAAACTTGTATTTCTGTACAAACAGAGTGCATTCGTTGTGGAAGGTTCTTATGCAAACCCAGAACCCTACAGTATTTTTTCCCCCCTACAGTCTCCTTTGCAAGTCGAAGAGCCTGTTTCAAACCACAGCTAGCACCTCAAACACAGCTACTTGCTTTAAAGGCCTGAAAGGAATCTGAGGAAGACACTGTGGGTGACCACAGCACGTTTGAAAACATGAGGGAAAAAAATAATTATATATATATATATCTCACCAATTTCACCTCAAAGGTAGAACATGGCAGAAACTACCAGAGTCTCCAACCAAGAGGTCCTGGCACACCTACCAGTGGTGTGTGTGAAAACCCCTTCACATGGGTGGGGAAGCTGTTCAGCTTCTCCCTAGTATCAGTTTTATTCTTGCGGAGCTAGAGTAACTTCCAACAATTAGAGTCAAAGCCTTCCTCTAAAGTTCAGAGAGAAGAAAAGCACAGTCAAAGGCTGGGGCTTAAGAGAGAAAACCATAAAAAGCCCCTTTCAAAGTCAGGAATGTCATTCCAAAACGAGTTAAGCAAGCCCTACATTTTATGAGCTGGGCGGGAGGGATTTGGGGCACGTGAGGATGGATCTGGGTGCATGGCAGGAAATAAAAACCAACCCAAACCTTGGCAGGTATAACAAAACTGCCTGTTTAGCACTATGATTTTTACAGCCCCTGTGCTGATAACCCTGTCCAGACAAACCACTCCTGCTTTCGGCGCAAGGCTGGCCGATCTCCCGGAGGCAGGAGTACAGCAAAGGTTGGGATGCAGGCTGCGACGGAGACAGCCCAGGTCGCAGCAGCAAGGGAGGCAAGGCAGGAGCTGGGAGAAGCCCATTGCTGGATCCACCACAGGCTGAAGGCTCTGCCCCGAGCGCTCGGTAGGTTACAGCCCAAGAGCCCGGTCGGTCCCTTGGGGAGACGCCGCTGTATTTTCACACAGGCAATCTTTGCATTTTCAGGCAGCAGCGCTTGTATTTCTACGCTGCGAAATACACCTTAAGTGATTCTAATTTTAGCTGAGCTTTAAAACAGCTCCTGGAGATTTGAGCTGTAGCCATCTCCTACAAAACCCTGCCTTTCCGTACAGCGCGTACGCGGTAACCTCCTGCAGAGCTGCACGGCACCTGCAGAGGAGGCAGGAGAAGATTTTAGAAGTTTTCTCTCAAATGCCACCTGCAAACCTCGATGCGTTAAAGGTGATCTGCAAAAACGAGATGCAAATGAGAACAATGCCACTACAAAGACCAACTGCTATTTTAATCTCTTTGCAGGCTTCACTGTATCCAATTCCTCATTGCTGGAGCTGCCCCTAACGCTTCGAGCTGGTTTTGAAACCACTTTTGGCATGTACCTCTGGTACTCTGTACATGACCCACACTCCTAAGCAGGTCCCAGGACCTGCTACTCACTTCCATGGAAAACCGCAGTGCAGCACGTACCCACGGCTGTGTGGCTGCAGGAGCAGAGCGTGCAGGTTAAGAAATGGGTGATGTGCTGAAGTATCCTCCTGAATCAGGGTTTAAATCCTCCCCCAACCCCCAGACCCACTTTTGCCAGGCCTCTAGGGAATTAGAGCGCTCGGCAGGCTCAGGCAGGAAAGCCCCCGGTGATCCGCCTTACCCAGGAGGAGAAAGCAAGCTTTGCACTGGGCTGTTTGAGGCCCAGCAGCACCAGGGCTCGGGTTCGGCTGCACGAGGAGATGAAATTGCAAGGCTCAGGAATTTCCTTAATTAAATCAGCTTCATTCACAAAACCAACGTTTCAGATCCTTCCCGCTGAGGTCAGGGAGTTGCTTGCTCTCAGATAGGTCTTTATCAGCCAGTATCAATCCCAGCACTCGCAGGCAGGGATCTGAAGCTCTCTGCTCGTCCCTCTGCCACACCAGCACAGCATCTTGCGTCCCATCTGCTGGAGTAGCTGGGTTGCAGAAAGTGACCCAGGTGTAGGCGGGGGTACAGCCCACTGCTACTCTCACAAAGGGTCTGCTACTGCAGAAGGTGACCTGATACACTCCAGTGGCAAACGGAGCGGCTCAAAACCCATCCTGAGCTCAGGCAAATTAGCAGAAGGCTTTTTAAGCTGCCTAACAGGCCTAATGAGGTTTCTTTTCAACTTCTACAACAGCATGATGCTTCAGTCTGTGTGCAACTCCTTGTGCACACTCCTTGTGACACATATTTGCGTAAGGAGCTTTGAAGGAATTGGAGACCCTGTTCCTCAACAACCTCAGCGTAACAGCGCGAGACCACCAGCGAGTCCTCCAGGAAAACCTGAAAATCTTGGTCTTTGATAATAGCAGGACTTAAAGTGTCAATTAAAAATGCTCTGGGAAAGGTTTGTGCAGTGTAATACATCCTAAAGGATGGCAGATGGGAAGGTGGTTCATCGCTTTCAAAGGCTATTTCTTTATACATCTGACAGATGTATTCAGACATACAGAAAAAAATACGATAAATGCTAGTTTACAGCATAAGGCTTTCAAGCTATTTACACAAGACTTAACTACTCCTGAGTACGTGTACGATGTAGTCTGTGGTCAAACCAACTTTTTACATCAAAGAGATTTACCCAGTACAGCTAAACCCAGCTACCTTACCATTTTGCTTTGGGTTTAGTACCTGTATCAGTACATAAGGAATACAATAGTTAGTTTGCAATGTGAGATTTCTTTAAAGATCTTGAAAAGAAATAAAGACAATTTAAAAAAATAAATCACATTAGCAAACGTAAACCTGAAACTCCCGACTCTTCAGTAGCATGAGCTGAGAAAGGCACTTTCTCAGGAGAAAAGAAACCTAAGCTAGACAGTGTGCAGCGCTATATATTTTCCCAAAGCTAGGAAATCCCTGTGCATCACTCAAAGCCACCCTAGGACTGAACACAAAGGTTAGCAGAAATGCCTAAACTCAGTCAGGCTCCATTATACACCACTTACTGTAACCTACTTTTTAGCATTCCGCATTCCGGTATCAATAATGCATAACGTCAAAAGTAGTTCAACCCGAAGCACGGGCGCGAGGAGGGAAGCCTGGGTCTCACCCAAAGCCAGCTGAAGCTGGTGTCACGGCTGCGTCTGCCCTGTGCCCCCATGCTGGGGGATGGCAGGACAGACACCAGAGCTTGCCCTACATTCACTGGGACCTGGCCCCTCTGCGGGGGCAGAGCTGGTGGTTGCAGAGAAAATTAAAGCAACACCAGTGCTACCGGTGCAAGCGAGGAGCGGAGCAGCCTCTGCCAGCCGGGTCACAGCTCCTCTGGTGCACAAGGCAGTAGCCTAAACAGGCACCCACCAACCCATCGCATGCCAACCCAACGGCGCAAGGCAACGGCCAGGGCCCCCCACTCGGCTCTTACTGCGCCGCTCCTACCTTGACTCATTACTAAGTGCTCAATGAACAAGCCCTACATCATTTATATTTTTCCCTGAGAGACCGTTCGTTCTTCGCCAGATAAATTATTTACCATGAAAGAAAGTAAGGTGGCCAGTGGGGAAGAGCAAATTAGAGTGCGGGAGTTCACGAGACCGGGCTGCTACGAGGCAGCGTTTCAGCTTTCACATCTATTCCCTACCCGGCTTTGTTACCAGCCCTGTTTGGGATCAGAACCAAGCGGAGTTGGGAGACTCCTAAACTCAATCCCTCGGCCGGGATGAGTTTTACCTTCTATTTTCACTTCCTCCCCTGCTTCTCTCGCCTGGCGAGAGCTTGGCTTTCACAGCCTCGGGTGATCAGCGTGGGCATTTAGAAAGCACACTAGAAACAACAGAATTGGAACCCCTTAAAGTCTTTCACAACAAAATTTATTAGAAGAATAGTGGTTTTGAAAAGTCTAGCATCCAGTGAAAACTACCATACACAACGTTACAGCTGGGAATGTGTTTCCAAAATGACATGGTCAAATAATACAATGGAGCCATTAAATCTTACACATGCACAACAAGAGAATTAGCGCTTTGACATACAATGCAAAAAATAAATGGACCACATGAAATAAAAATTTAAAAGTACTTATCACATACATTAAGACACAGCTTATTTAGTCCAGTCAAAAAATCAGAACTGCATTAAAAAAATTAATGTAGTGCAATCAAACCAAAAACCTTAATTTGTGATCATAAGTGCTCTACTACATAAAACATTGATCATAGCAAGGAACAAAAAATTCAAATCACACAGTACAAAAAAAATCTGTAAATAAATATAAACTACAGTACAAGAGAAATATTAAATTATACAATTCCGTCAAACTGTAAACAGTATATTGAAATGAGGTCCATAAGAGTAAAGGGGGGGGTTCCTGTTTTTTTTTCTTTTCCCATGACACTTGAACTTCTAGAGGTCAGAGAGAAATGCCATTTTCCATACTCTTCAAAGACTATGGGTTACATAAATAGAAAGAGAAGACTTTTTAGATGTAAAGTGTCAAATAATAAAGCAGAGGTGTTGCTGACTTGCAACTGCCAACAGATGACTGCAAGAGCAGAACAGCAGATTTTAAAGTTTCCCCTCCTCCTGAGCGCAGCACGGGGGGGCCGTCGCTGCAGATGTTACGTGCCAGCGCCTTCTGAATCAGCGCCCAGCGTTGCAGAGGAGACACCGCTGAGGGCCTGGTCCTACCAATTAGGCAGAAGCGATTACCTACGCCCTTACGGACTAGACTTGGACCTCTGCTGATTATCTGACAGGTTTACACGCTTGTCATACAAACACCAACTTTGGCAGAACAATTACTAATAAACTCAAAGCACTCCCGGCCCATTGGTTTCCATCACAGTGGCCAGTGCACAGAATTCTCTAAGGACATTGCATAACTAGAGTGTAGAGGTCAGACAGCCAAGGACCCGTGCTTGAGGTTAGAAGTAGTTATGGTGAGAGAGAAGCAAGAGCCACGTTAAGAAGCTGCCTCTGCAGTTTGCAGAAGCAGTTGGGAATGTATTTCATTTTTAGCTGCGCTGGCTAGTAGTGGCATTTTAAAATATATAAGTTTAAGATAACATATATACTATATATGTATATAATATAATACATATTATATAATATACATAGGAATTTCTTACAATACATACCAGGAACCCCCACGCGATCTGCTCAGTAGTAATAACTGAATATACAGAATGCCACTATAAGTGTCTGAGGCACTGTGTGCTGGAGAGTAAATATGCAGCTTTAAAATCCGTTTGGCTGAGTTATACCTGGATACCTGAACTGAGTTTTAAGTTGACATTCATCAAGGATGTGCTATCAGCACGTCAAAAGAAAAGCAAAACAAAATACAAGTCACTGCTAGGTTTAAGAAGAGAGTACAAGTACCTGAATTGAGTGAGGATAGTGTGTAAACTGTCCCTGAGGGTTTTTAAACAGTGTGTGTACAAGTTGGATTCCTAAGAACATTAGTTTAAAACTTACATTGCGGACTGATAAAATACCAATGTCTGACAATTTAACAAGTGGAGGTTAGAAAGAGTTATGAGCAAACACTCAAAACATATTTTATACATTTTAAAGCAGCAGTAAGCTGCTGTAAGCATACATCCCATCAGTACAAGCAACACATGGGACTCAGATAAAGGTTTCTATTTGCAAAAAGCCCATCATATATCAATAAGTAAAGAATATTCACCTGCTAAATTAGAATGCACCTAGTTACAGACTAGCAATTCAAGATTAATTTTTTTTAATCAAATACTTTGCTATACTTTGCTATTACATACTAAAATTCCTTAAGCTCACTAATGCTGGTATTCTAATCTAATTTTCTTTTTTAATGTTCCCCCTTCATTTAAGAAATATACCGTTCCACAACTTAAACATTAAGATCCATTTTCAGTCCTCAGATGTAAAAAGCATGTCAATGAGTTTATATTAAAAATTTACATGGTAAAAAGGCTTGAATTTCAGCCAGAGATTCTAAATACTACTCATTCCCTGAAGGCAGAAGGGAGAAAGAATCCCTACCCATTTTTTCTTGTGATACAGTTTTCAAACTGAACATTAAACAATGGTCTAAAATGATTCTTCAGTTTGGGAAACTTCCCTTTCCCTACCCATCATCCCAGATTCCAAATGTCAAGCCCTGAAGTGGCCTATTGAAATGATTAGTTAAAAATATCAGGCATGTATATCTACATCCCCTGCCTGAACTTCAGAAGATTTTGTTGTACTAGTCTTTCAAAGACAGATTAGTATCCCAAGAGAACTTGCGATCTGACCTGAAAAGCCGTTAGTGATCCTAGATTGTACGTTTAAAAGATCTCATAACCTGAAGACCAGATTTAATTAAGACTCTGGCATTGTAACAGAAAAAGTGCTGCAGTTATTTATCCCTTTTCTGGTACTTTAGAATAGGTCAGACAAGTGCTTTTTATACTGACAGTAAAGTTTACATGCTTTCACGCAGGCATAAAAAATATTATCTGAAAAAATATTTGAGAAATGTAGCACCAAGTAGTTGATAAACTGTATTAGTAGCTGTAGTAGTGTCTTCATCATTTCTGAGTAGGAAAACACATTAAGATAGACTGCACTAGGTGACAACTACAGAAACTGTTTTCTGACATCAACTTTCCCTGCTCCAGTCAGACTGAGGTCTGTATCCTAATCCCTGCTCCATCAGGTAGTAGCGTTATCACCTTCTACATTGTACTTACCAATTCGGCAGAGACAAGCACGGGGCAGGATGTTTACTACTAACGAATGAAATGCCCTGGACAGGCCAAAGAAAACAAATAATCCTTCCTCCTAGTGCTTGGCTGGGAAAAGTGATTTTTGCAGCTAAGAGATTTTTGTGAGGATTAAATAAAGGTCTCAGTATGAAGGTCTTCATGACAATACCTGAATATAGGCATAATTTGACAGGACATGAAGTCCAAAACTGCTGCTGTAATACTGGTATAGAGACTCGGCTCCAATTAAAGCAAGAACAGGAGAGGAGGAGCGAGATGGACGCTGGAATCTCTAACTACTTACCAATTGTTTCTGGTATACATGGAGTGCATCTACAGATCATTTTGAGTCCGCAGTACCTCTCTGCTTAGTGATCACCACAGCACATCGTGTTTATACACTGGATAGTTAGAAACTAATAACTGCAGTGGTTACTGTATTTGCTACATCCAAGAGAACTGCATTTAACTAGCAGCAGATTTTTCAGGTTTCTGAAGGTTCTAATTATGGAGGGTTTTTTAATGTAATTCAAGATCAAGCAGAAACCTTTCTAAGAACAAAACTGGTCTCAAAATTTAGGTACAGCTTTTAAAAGCAGTATTAGTCAACATTATCTACTGGTGTCAAGAAAAAGCAACACTGACCTAGACTGAAATTACATTTAGCTTCTGAAACATTTGCGGGGAAAACCTAGAAGTTTCTGATCCTCATGAAAATAAGGGAAACAACCCTTCCCACCCTGCCTCTGACATCTGGCAGAGAACTGAGGTTATTTAAGATATTGTGACAAAGCTTTCAGTACAGGTTAGTAAGTTTGCCTTCGTAAGAGTTTGGACTGCAACAAGCGTATGCATTCTCACACTGAAGAGTTAAAATTCTGTCTTCACTGAAGAAAGAGCTCTTTACATAACAGATGTAGCCACACTGTTTTTGAGAAACAAGGGAACGGCACTGTGTTCCCTTCACTCCTTGGACACCGTGTTCTCCTAAGACTCAAGGACATCTTAAGAGCATTACTTCAAAGTAAACTGGAAAGAAACCCATGGTAATTCCAGCTTTGCCTCTATAACAACCATTGCAGGTGATATAAAAAGCAATTCAAATCAGAACTAAAAAGTTATTCCAATCTATACAAAGCTTACCCAACCCTAAAGCCCCTGAATCACTTTGCCAGGCCCTGTGAGTTTCCAGGCATAGGCAATGTACTCTCGGGTTCTCATGAAAGAAATATTTAGACGCAAATGTCTGCCTGCCACAAGACAAAGCACAGATGATTCCTTGGCTGCCCTCAACCGGTCTAAACACACGTGCAGTTGCCTCCCATGTTTAGGAATATCCTCGAGCGCTGGAAAGCTCTACAAAAAAAAGGTGGTATAGGACTTGCTGGAGAACAGAGAAGCTGAATGTGTTCCCTTGCTAGAGGCACTATCCTACCCGTACACCCGTGTCTGTTAAAAATCAGTTGTTTCTCAACTGCCATGAAAATTCAGAGTTTGACTTCAGGTCTAGCAGTAGGGCTGGTAATGCAAGCATCGAATGATGAGTTCTGCAACAAGAAGGAAGTAAAGGCATACCTGTATTGCTTATGCAGCAACTTCTCCTGTGTAATGGGGGGGAAAAAATGGGAAATCCTAAAGGAAACTGTCTTAAGCTTTAAAAAAAAAAAAAATCCCAAAAACCACAACAGGGAATGACTGGAAAATAAAATACCTTTCGACAGAAATAAAACCGAGTCCAGAAACGTGTCCCTACAATATCTAACTGGAAACATTCAACTCTATAGCTGTACTCAAGCATTACGGCCACAATAATGCCTACAACACTGTGGAATGAGGATCCAGCTGGCTGAAAGTGAGGTAATAGTTTGTAATAATAGGTCAGAGTTCTAAAAAAGCACTTTTACATCTTACAAGTCCAAATTAAAAAAAAAAAAAGGACACATTTCATACATGTTGGGCTTTCTCACCAGAACTGTACGATAATTAACTCCACACCAGGACCCCTACCACACTAAGCCTTACTCATCTTCAATTATATGCTGCAGCAAAGATTTACCAAGCGACACCTAAACTTCAGTACAATATGAAACTTGATTCTTAAAACTTTATACACACAAAATATAAAATTACTTTTCTAGGATGGGGAAGGGGAGAGGGATTCTCCTTCATGATACTTGGACTGAAAAACTAGTTTTCAGACTGCCACAAATATTATTCACAGTTTCTTGCTGTCAGGCTTTTTCAGCTACATCAACGTAGTACACAACAATACTGTTAAGTCCATTAACTACATCGGATGGACGTTCTCGGGAGTAAGAGAAAACTAGTGACAAAAGGTACCCGAAAGGCCTCCTCCTAACGACGTCTCCATTTCTACAGGGTTGCAGCTTGTCTATGTTACACGTTAATGTGATCTCAAAAGAGCAGCAGGAGAAGACTTTAAACCTTCTCTCCTGTCCAAGTGATCCAAGTAACATAAGCATCCACTTACCAGAAATAACGTGAGAAACAAGGCTTTTGTTACAAAGACAGCAGTGAACCACACCTTCCCACACCAAAATATGGTCAACCAGGGATTTTGGCCATGCAAACTGCTGGTCAGCAGAAAATTAAGCATGCTAATGGACAAACATTACTTCCAATCATATATTTAAAATGATCCCAAATACTACTAGTTAGCTACACTGAAAGCGCCTGTAAAAAATATGTAGTGAAGAAATGAAAGAAAACATTAGTGATCACTGCAGCACTTCGAGTGATACTAGTCTTACGTGATGAATCACCTCAGAGAAAATACATTAGATGGGACTTTGAAACAAAAAGTTAACATTAAAAGGTGCACCTGAATATTACAGACTAAATTTACAAAACCTACAATAAGGTAAAATATATATCTTTTGAATATTCAGCAGCTTTTTTTTAAATTTGTTTTTATTTTTTGAGAGGCTCATGAAATTTTAAAAAGGGACCACTAACTAATCTCAACCATGCTTCACAAAACAATAATGGCTATTTTATATTGCAGTTACCAACGTAATGCAATTAGTGCTTAAAAAATAATCTACACTTTTTTCTTTTTTTTTCCTTTTTAAACAGAGACCTTTGGAGGAAATACGGTTGTTCAAAAGCTTCTCGAAAAAGAAAGATTACCTGAATATTAAGTTATCACAGATCAAGTGTTGTGTTTAAAAGCTTTGCAGACATGAGTATTACAATCTTCAGGTCTCAGGACATTTAAACTGAGAAAGTTACGCGTTTGGTTTGTTGGTTTTTTTTAAATCCACTTTCTAACCAAAGCAAATAAAAGAGTACTCAACTTCTCACTATCTATTTACAGTTCTTAGCCTACAGTCTGAAATGACAAGACAAATTCTCTTTTAAAACTGCAGCATTAAAGGGTAGGCACACCATTCTTCTGCTGCACGATTGTCACCCACTTAAACATACACATACAAAATATTTAGGTTAGTAAAATGAGCACTCCACATACACTACAGTGACAAGTTTTATAAAACTCAACTCATGTTGCTTAAATAAAGACAACTGCAAAAGGTTAAACCTCTCTGAATAGTAAAACCATGTTACCTTTCTTTTTTTCTTTTAAAACTTGCAGCAAACTTTCTACCATAACTTCCAACAGCAGATGAAACCACACGTTTAACTGTGCCTTTATTGCAATCACCAGCTAAACTGGAACGTATTGCAGAGTTTATATACTGCTACTGAGCTTAAACTGCTTCAAATGCCAAGATCACAACTAGAGAGCTACAAGGAACCAGGAGTTTGAGTACTAAAATATATTAAGTAAACAAAAACAAAGTGTACTTGGGGGCAAATGCCCAGTCCGTTTCAAGAATGAGCAGTGCATATTTAAAATGACAGCAATGGTGTGCCTAACCTTTGAAAATATGAAGTTGCTGGGGAGGGGGAGAGGCTAACAGGGTCAACTCTTCCAGAAGTCATTCAGCACCCCATGGGTTATGTAGGCCACCCTCCCGTGAGCTGTGAGAAACCACTTTCAATCACTGACATCACTTAATGCTCTCACACAACAAAAAAAACCTCCTTTTGGTTGTGCAAATGGGGAAAAAAAATGGTAACTCTATCTACCTTTTGCACAGATTAAAACCCAAATTGTTTCTACCTGAAGAACCAGCAATTCCGATTTGGTCATGTTGTGGAAAGTCCAGTAAGCTCCACCTAGTTACTGACCACTCCCGCAGAAAGTATCAAAGATAAAAGTTCTGTACAAAACTTATCCTGGATCTCCACAGAATGATAAATATCATCATACTGGAAAAAACTGGATTGGTGTTTTACGGAGTGCTTTTATGGTGTCTAAATGCTTTTTCTAGCATGTGCTAAACCACTATCAAAACAGATTAAATAAAAACAACAACAGAAAAGCAGGACTCAGATTAATTCCTGCTACTGGCAACTGTAATATTTAAAAAGGAAACACCCATTCATTGAGTGTTCGACCCTGACAGTATTACAGATAGATATGATGCAGAGCCTGAATTAGATCAGGCTACCAGTGTTTTACTTCTTCCCTGAACATTAACAAGCTCCTTCACCAATGTGGATATTTGGGCAGACTACTGAGGTTGTAACGTTTGAGATCACTGTTTCGTGGGCTTTTTTTTTTTTCTTTTTTTTTTTGTTTTTTTTTCAATATCACAGTAGTTTGTTACACAAATCCCCCCCGCCCCTCCCCAGATTAGAGTTGTTTAAACTAGTTGTTGGAACCACATAGTTTAGTAAACTCAGAATCAAGTCTGTAAAAAGCATAAAGGTCACAAAGAACCATAGTTCTGTTATAATGAGGCATACCCTAATACATCATTTAGTGTACCCTGACTGCTCCTGACTGCGAGAAGCTTGTCTTCCGTGAGATAAGGCTACATCCTCAAGCAGGTGAGTCTAAATATCACCCTTCAAAAATATCAAACAAAATTACAGCGAAGGTAGTGTTACAAATAATTAACTGACATATTCTGAAGGTAGTGTATGTAAGTTTTCCCTCCCCTCCCCTCCGGGTGAGCACTAAGCAGACAGTGAATGGTAAGTATGTTTAATTTTGAAAGAAAATAGTGGAGAGCCTAATTAGACCCAATTGATTATCTATCTAAAACAAATCTCTGAGTTCAAGAGAGGTCCCATTCCTAAATAACTTGATTTAGCTTAGATCTTTCAATCAACTGGATCAAAGAAAAGGAGTGGAAAAAAGGATTTCCAAAACACTTTGAAGAATGACAGTCTGGTTCTCGTTCAAAAAAGCCTGGCTTTAAGAGAGCATCAGTTTAACAAAGTGGACTTATTTCTATAAAGGCAGAGATTAAAAATCCAACACCAGAAGTTCGGGCAGGCTCTACAGGCAAGATGTCCACTTCCACAGATCTGCATTCTTTGTGAGGTAACTCAACTCTCTATTACAGAGAAACATGCAAAAGGAAAAAAAAAAGGGTGGGGGGGAAGGGGGGAATGGGCAGGTGAAGGAGGGAAACTGTGCCATACCAGGCTAGAAAAATTTACAAATGTGACATTCAGAGCACACCTTTCACCTGTGTCCACACAAGTCTCTGCTAAACTGCAAAGAAAGAGCATTGCAGTAAATAGGAGAATCAGGTGCGCTCAGTGGTGGTTGAACTATGCAGTAGTGCTCACCCAGTTTGCAAAGTAATTGGCACTCTACAACACCCCTACTCATCTTTCAATTCATTCGCACTTTGTGCTGCTTCTCCCTGGGGATCTAATTCAATCTTTACTGAAACATCCTGCCCCTCCGACCTCATTAATTTCATTTTTTTCTTTGGAGGGTTTTTCAAAGTGCCCAGCCTCTCTTTAACTTTGTACTCCAGTGTACTGTGGGGGATCCCATAAATACTCTGAGCTTTGGAAACACTCATTTTCCCACTCATAACCACAGAGATTGCTTCCTCCAGTATCTCGCTGTTGTACTGTCTGTATCTCCCTCTTTTCTTCCTAGGTTGCTTGGAGCCAGGATCTCCCTCTTGATCTGAGGTGGGATATGGCTGTCCAGAGGTAGACTGCTCAGCATCTGAGCCCCAGGAATCTGGTCCAGCATCCAGCAAACTTCTCCTGTTTTGTTTTGGAAGGATAGCCCTTAACTTTTTGCTAAGCGCGCTCTCCGTTTGTGAACCCATTACCAAAGAGCTATAGCTGTACTGGTCACCAGTGCGGGACTCCCATGAAAGGTCCATGCCTCGAACTTGTGGTATCTTTAAATCCACAGGAGACGAATGGCTCACGTCCTTTTTCCCATCCTGTTTAGTTTGAAGTGCCATTTTTTGAAAGGCAGAGTTTTCTGTAAGAAAAGGAAGGTCACTGATGTTGCTGAGTGCACCATTTCCCCTGAATTTCATGCGGCTGAAATTGAATTCGTAGTGTGGTTTTGCCCAAGAAGCCTCCCTGGATAATATTAAGTGCTGTCCATGATTCTGTAGTCCAGATGGCCCATGGCTGGCAGCCGTAGAAAACTGGTTTCTGCTCAGCAGTTCTTCACTAATCTGGAGTGATCGAGCCAGCGGTACTTTAAGAGATGTGGAGTGGCCATAACCTTCCCTGGTTCCATCCTGCAAGCTTCTTGGAGGTACCCCATCACCACTCTGTAGTCCCTCCGGATGGTGCTGGCTGGGTCTCCCAGGTCGCCTAATTGGATGGAAGGAAACTGATGTGAGCAGGACTTGCACAGGTAGGGAGGGATGGGTGAGGGGGCCACTCCTTTATTAGAAGGCCTTGCTTGGGTAACATCACTTTTTGTGTTATTTATTTTTCGCTAAATTTTATCTTTTTTTTTATTTTAATTTTTTTTTTTTAAGTCTCAGCATCAGTCAGTTTTTTTTTTAAAAAAAAAAAAAGAGAAGCTTTTTGGGCAAAGAAAAATGAAACCTGTTGGCTGGTCTCTGGTTGGGTTCACAAATTCTCGGAGTAGAAAAGACTTCGCGCAAGCGTCTGAAAATAGCACCTTAATTACAAAGTAGTAATCAATCGCCATAGAGCTACACACAACTGTGTTACTGGTGTGACGTTACCACTAAACAAGTACAGTAATAAAAGAGTAAGCCAAAGTGCAACATATTCAACATGCAAATATGACTGCCACCTGCAGTACCTACACATAGGTGGAAACCTCCGATGATGTTTGCTGACATCATATTGAAGAATTGCTGCTCAGGATCAAACAAAAAAAAAAGCTTAGCAGGCCTCTAAGGTATTTGCTTGACTTTCATTGATCACCAAATATGAAGGCACTGCATTACACCAGACTTACCAAATTGCTCTCTTAACAACTAATTGCATATAAACACGTCCCTGATTCTCATTTGATACACAGCGTGGCTGAGAAAAGAAAGATCTCAGTTCCAACTGACATCCAGCTCAAGGGTTAACAGCAGAAAAAACAGTATTTTTACCATTTTCCTTTCGTCGCCAGTGTTCCCTCTATGACACAACGTACCACTACTGAGGATAAACACATGTATTTTAATATTTTGCCTGCTGAGCGCCCTGTAGTAACTAAGTTACGCTGGTCTCAAAATCCAACCCCAAGCTTTTCCATGTTCCAACATACAGATTAATGAAGAGACTAGCAAGCGATTCTATTTTAATGCCCTGGGACGCTATATTGGTGTAAAGCCCTCTAGCTAAATCAGTGTTATTTAAGGATAGGACATGTACTGCTGAAAAGCTACATTACTCTTTTTAACATCACATTGGGATTAAAAAAACAAAACCAAAAGATCTTTAGAGAAAAGACATCCACTGAAAGGACCTGGCATGTAATACACAGTGCTCAATGCAGATGCTGCTAGCTTCTCTCCAGGATGCAGTAGGTCATAGTTGAAGTGGGTAACAAGAGTCAACAAGGATTCCGAACAAAATCCAGAGAAATGAATGCAAGTTTGCTATGCCGGAGAACTCTCTCAAGCAATGTGCATTCTCTGCCCCTTCTACAGCATGTATTGGCTTCAGAATGCACACCAGTGATCCTACACCTAAATAAAAGTCATCTTGGCAGCTGCTTCAGACAGAGGGTCACACTTGACCTCACTGATGCTGAACAGACAGCAGCCACCCTTGTTTCCCACACACCTGTACAAGTAACCACAGGTGCCAGTATGCCACATCCTCTCCGGACCCACAGCACTGGGCAGGACGGTGCCAGGTGCTGGCCCTGTCATCCCCGTGTGCTGGACTTTGGCCCTTGCTCTGTACACAAACAAGGGAACAAGCAATACACAGCCTGGGTGGCTTCTGCTGCCTTCCTAGGAACAGAAAGCTGGAAATAACCCACTCGGGATTGAATGAAGAGCTGGTGGGGAAGGTTTATGTTAAAGAACTGTGGAAAAATACCAAGTCTAACTTTCAAACAAGGATTGACATATTTTATTAGGAGAAATATTAAATGGAAAAGGGAATCCTGGAGGAAGAAGTCTGAGGCGGTAGTATTTTTCCAAAGAGAAATGTGAAAGTTAAGTCAGTTGTTAGCAGTACGTGGGATTGGTGGTGATGGGTTGTTAGTTTAAAATTTCCACTTTTTCCAAAGTCTATTGTAAAGCTAAATCCAGAAATTAAATGGCACTTTAAATCCTATACTGTTTCTGCACTTCACTAAAGAAATTACTTGTTCACAGTAGCTTCAAGAAATAGCTCTCCCATCAACACCCGAAATCCCCCTGACTCCCAGGCAGCCTCTCCAATACAATTAACTCAATCCTAGCTAAGAGTAAAGTGTTTCTAAATGTGTGCGCAAACGGTGACTATAGAAACATGAAACCTTAAAGAAATTTTGTTGATATAACATTCTTTCACACCTTCAACTAATTAAGGCAAGACTAGGACACCACATTATTTTTAAAAGAACTTGTCTTGTTCCGTGCTACAGTAGTCACAAATCCAGAAAGCTGTATTTAAAGTTTTCTGAACTACCCGACTCTTCCCCTGTCTTCTCTTATTTTGTGTTTTACACTATGAAATATTAACAAAGAACACCCTGTGATTTGACTCTAATTCAGCTTGGTTCATTGCCCAAGTCATTACTGTCACTAAAATACTAACTTACTCTTAAGTGAATTGAAATCTAAATGATATTGCAAAGCCTCCAAGACTCTTCATACATTTAACTGAACTTGCATCTCCACGGACGTCACGTACCACTGAACCCCAGAAGCAGGCAATGGAAATACCTTTCACTAAGCACGAAATTGGACAAGCTAATTAGTCTTCCTATCTGCAAGCTGAACCTGTCTCAGTTTGCAACAACTCTTATTTGGCAGGTGGGATGAAGGTATTTACCAAAGGTCTAAGTTGAAAAAACACATTACTCCAAAGGGTTAACACCAAACGTAAGTTAAAATTAACAGGAGGTAAGCCCACCTTTTTAATAAAATACAGTTTTAA
Source organism: Gallinula chloropus (assembly GCF_964237585.1). Classification (NCBI taxonomy): domain Eukaryota; kingdom Metazoa; phylum Chordata; class Aves; order Gruiformes; family Rallidae; genus Gallinula; species Gallinula chloropus. Next base: position 66,915,569 of record NC_140090.1, read on the forward strand.
AAGGTCATAGTAAGTTGCTTTCTCTTACCCATTTCCTGGAGTACTGGAGCACCCTGGAGAATGACTCAGAGAGGTGCTGCCGGCACAAGGACTCTTCTTAGTGGATAAATCAAGCACACCGTCTGCAGAGACAAAAGAAGGACTTCAGTGTCTGAATAAACAAGATCAGCCACGCTGTCCCTGGACAAAAACAAAACTTTTGGGCTAATGTCACATTTAGCACATAGCATTTTCTGGTTTATTTTGTTTTTAAAGAGCTAAGGCTTAGATTTGTTTGGAATTTGGCTTACAAGTGACTTCAGTATAGTCCTCAGAGGTCACAAGAGAATTTGGCACAATTGAAAGTGCATCTGTCATCAGGGGCCAGAGAATAAAAGACCACCTACAAATGACAGTTCAGAATACAACACAACCTATTGCATAGCTAACCCTCACCAGTCTGAAAACAAGGCATTCTTCAAGTTTCTGAGATTTGGAGGGTTTTAAGCCGGTATTTAAATTTCTTTTTAAATCCAAATCTCCATAGTAAAATAAATTGGGAATTTCACATTGGAAACTTGCTTTTAAATGCACACACACGTATAAATTCAAGACTCCTCCTCACCTGGCAGCAAGCTTCATCCTTTTTTCCTTGAGTCCAATGGGTCTCTAATGGCAGAGCTGCTGCCTTTCCCCTTCCTACTGTGCCATTTTACTCCCTCTCTTCTTCCATATACCAAATTGTTTTTCCTGCTAGGCTGTTTCTTCCATTCTCACTAAATGGCACTTCCTCATGCTCACCCCTGCTCCTCCGCAAGCCCTTACATAAACTTTGCATTTCTAGGCAACAGAAGAGGGAGCGAAGCGCTTTTTTGCTAGAAGAGCGTTGCTCCCACTACACTGAAATGACTTGAAATTCTGGTCATTTTAATAAGGGCAACATTGTCATAGAAGCAGCACAGCCATCTGAAATTCCTGGAAACTTTGAAACAAGGAATTTATGAGGCAACGATAAACGAAACCTGTTGGCAAGGTAAACTAGAGACATTTCAGAGCGCCTCGCTCATTCCATCTACTCAAGTAAATACCACCCAGCACAAGAACAATGCAAGATGGCTTTCAGATTGCTTAAAGTTCTCATTTGACATATGGAGAAAAAGCATGATAAACAGTGAACTAGAATTAGCTTACAGAAAGCTGTTCCACCCACTGCATTTGGGAAATACACCATAACCCAAACTTAAGCAAGCAGACAATTCTATCTCCCTTCTGAACAACACTTACGCTGCCACAAGATACAGAGGCTGGATCAGGTAGCACCTCCTTTCAGAGGCTACACTACACAGCACCCAAAGGCACTTGTACCAACACTTCCTCTGACAGAAGGGTCATTACGACCTAGAAGAAGCCTCCGAGGACAAGCACGACCAGCCTCATGCCCCACAGAGTAGTTTGCAACTAGCTGGGTTCCCCTCAACCCGCTAGAACAGAAAGACAACAAAAAGCACTACTAGCAGTCTTTCCTGACAGCTTCTTAAAGCTCTCATTAACAAGTTTGGCAAAACCTCTTCCCAATTACATTAAATGTAAATTGGAAAAAAAAAAATAATTACATCAGCAAACAGATTACTGCACAAGTTAATATGCACATGTTCTAATTCCATAACAAGTGTCACGAACATTATAAATTATCTTACAGCTTTTCCGTCACATGGCGGCTGAAGAACACGTATGCGCCGCCTTCTTCACCACCACACAATCCTCTAATTAACTAAAGCAGCAAAACCAATTCTCTCCCTGGCTCTCTCAGCACAAAGCTTCACCATGAGCACGGTTTAACATTTACAAACATATTTGCAAGTGACACTCGCGGAACAGGTCTGTGATAAAACGCGCTAGGAACGAACGCCGACCAGCTCGGCACAGGAGCCCTCCCTTGCAGGCTGACACCACGTAACCGTCCTCTGCAGCGTGGCCACAACCTGCAGCGGGCGCTCGGCATGGAGGAGGTGTCAGGACGCTCCAACTGCAGACTGTCGGCCACCTACAATTAACCTTCTTACAAAAGGCTTCATCAACGTAAGTTCCAAGAATAAAGGGATGCCTACGGTCCTGCAGTAGCCAGCAAAAGGGGATTTTAAGGCACTTTTGCTACACAGAAGACACAGAATCACAGGGTTGGAAAAGACCTTTAAGATCATCAAGTCCAACCGTTCCTGTCCTACACTAAACCATATCCCTAAGTACCTACGTGAGGATGGACAGTCTACTTCGCATTCAACAGAATGATTTCAGCCACTAACACATTTCTAAGGAAGGGTAAAGAGAATAACTTTAATCCTCTCAGTAGGATAGACTTAAGATAACCTCTATTCAACAGTTTCAGACAAAAAACCCAATGTTCCCATACTACAACAACACAATTTGCTTGTTAAAAAACATTTTTGACGGAAAGCAAGGTTTCCAAATTAAAACAAGCTCTGCAACACTGTTACAAGTTATTCAATCTGTGCTCTGCAGAACAAGTCTATTTTTAAGGTAGAAAAACGATATTTCTTCCAACATAAACCTGGAAGTTTTGTGCAGTTCATGGGTATCATTTTTACAGCTTTCACAAAGCAATTTCTCACAGACTTTTAAAAGCTAGTGTTTTCACACTATGACCAGAAAGAAAATAAAACAGTCCTTCAGTCAGACTGTGTACTGATCTCCAGAAAGGAGAAAACATTATGGTTTTCATGGCCACGTGAACTCATCCTATCAGCAAGCGTACAGTCTATTTTGGCAGACTGCTTCTTGCAGCTCCCAGCAGGAGCTGCACACTTGTCCCCAGAATTTGGAGCACGTGCATCCCCTTTACCCTTCTTCAGAAAAATCACTCATTTCCATGGCCCTACACTCTTCCAAAGGCTCTTCTCTCCCAGCCACATCTAGGTAACCATTATTTTATTGTAAAAACATCTACTGCTTTTCCACTTCCCATGCAATGCAAAAATGCAAACTTCTGATTTCCTGGTTGTGCAACAAGAATGCCATTAATGGATGCAAGACACTGGTAAGAGTCCTACCTTGTTCACTAGGTTCTGACTGAGACTTTCTGACAGTAAGGTCCAGAGGTGAGTCTTGGTCAGCCATGAGAAGTTTGCTGAGCACAGGGTTCTGAGCAGTTGCAGCCGTGGGAGAGGAGGCGACCAGAGATGCTTTCAGCAGGCTTTGGTTCTTTGTGCTATTGGGCTGGCTGGAGTCCTGAGTAGAGCTATTTTTTGAGGTATATTCAGCAGCAAACTGTCGGATCATTCGCTGCATGATCTCACGGGCCACTAGGGGAATATTTGGGTCAGTGACCCTAGGACTGTCTGTAAATATTAGAGATTTTTTTTTTAAGGAAGCACTTTAAGTAAAACAGCTTTTATATTAAGTCATTGTTTATTAAAAAAAAATAATCTAGGGAAAAAAAAAGCAAGCCAAAGATAAAACAGTTTCTGTATAAACTGTACTTTAGTCTTAGAATACCTGAACAAGAACCATTGCTGATTCTGGTATAATCTTCCCAAAAGAACATTTTTCTAAGAGAAATATGCAACCTTATCTTTTATTTTAAAATATAGATATACTTGACCAGACCTTTAAGAGGTGTGGAAACAGAAAGGAGAGCTAGACTCATGAACAAAAATACCAAGTAATGAAGCTCATTCCAAAAAAATTGAACAGGTTATTCAGTGGAAGAATTGAGTAACTTACCTGCAGCTACTGAAGGGGAGGAGGGGGAACAGAGTTGCAGCAGTCCCCTACAAACTTACTGGGAAATAAAGCCCTATAGTTCTGATCCTTCTAAAGAATTCATGAGAAGATCAAGTATTCAAGTGTTTTCCACACCATTCTATCTATTCCTTTTGACATTTCTATCATTATAATCAATCAGCACCAGATATTACCCAAAGACTGTTCATATATAAAAAGCCCCAAGATATGTTACATAAGAAATAACTCCATTTCTAGAACAACCTGCTAGAGCTAAAAGTAAGAAATGTGAAATGGAACAGGTAGGCATTCCTCTTTATTTATATGAAATGGTGCACAAACACAAAGGTATTTAGGGATGTGGGCAACCCAAAAATATATTGGAATTTTTTTTTAAAAAAATCATTGTTTCAGGCCAGTAGTATTTTGAGATGTCAAAGCAAATCTGTAACTCCAAAAATCACAGAAGCTAAGTCTTCACCTCAAATACTGCTTGAGTTCTCTGGCCAAATCAAGTTTAGTTTTTTTATTAAAAAGAAATAAAATCAAATCACAACAAAACCCCTCAACTACTCTAGAAGTGGCTCAAAAGGCTTGATTATCTATTTCTGAAGAAACATTCAGAGAAAATTGTGCAGTAGAAGACCAAACAAATCTGTAAAAGCAGGTCTCAAAACGGAACAATAGTAAAGGGCTTACTTCCTCTTTCAAAAAGATTGCCCAGGTTGAAAGGTAATCTATTGAGATTGAACTATTAGAAGCATTAGCAAAAATCTTCTGTGGGACATTTCAGCATTAGATTTGCCTTTTACCACCATTTCGGACAAAAAGGCACCAATACAACAAACCAGCTTTAGAGTACCTTTAAAGGATGATTGACACGAAGGTTTGAGCATGTAGTTGCCCACAAAGTAGAGAGCAGCAGTAAGCAGCTACTGTGTTTCTTGATGAAAATCCATACAGAGCTTTAAATACTTAACCAAGCCCAAATTCCTTCCTGTTAGATCCAGCTTTCTAAATATAAGGCCTCACAGTCAGCACGGTTATTCTTACAGCAGTATAGTAGCTGTAAACTTTTAAGAGGTTTATGTAAATACTTAATCATTTTCCTGTGAAATCTACAGGATGTTTTATTCTTGCTAAGGAAGAGAATCTAGAGTTGTAAGGCATCACACAGAGATGAGGCAAACTTAAATTTAGGTATGTTTATATTCTCCCTTTCTTCCCAAATGATCCACAAGGACACAAGCCTGGAGAAGCACAGAGTTTTTTTCATTACGGTGACATTTCTTCCATGATCTGAGCTCTCAGCTATAACCTGCTGAAGGACATAAGAAGGCTCTAGGAAAGCCCAGAGGAACACAAGCTGATGGCACAATCACACTGATACCAACAATTTGGCATCTGCCTGTAGTGTATACAAGTGGGGCTGGCAGGAATGCAGAGCTTTATGGCACCTATATTTTCTAAATCGATGCCTTTACTGTGCACCCATGTTCACATGTTCAATTCATTAATGCTTAGAGCTGAACACATTTCCAAATTCAGGGGGAAGATATTAGATATGCCTCCTATCACATACCCCTGTAATCTGCAACTTCACAGAATCAGCACACAGCTCAAGATAAACTCTCTAATTTGGGACACAAAACTCAGTTTTCAAGCAGAAGGCTAGTTACCTAGCATAGCAAAGGCTTCTTGTTTAATAAAAAGCCTGAGTGCTAAGGATTAAGGCTGTTGAAAAGCAGTGCAAAATATTTGCTGGTGCCTCTGCATCATCACTTGAAATCAACCAGATGTTTAATTTGGCTCTCAAGGGTCCAGGTTTTTTTAAGGAAAAAAAATCCACACCAAACAAAAACCCCACAACAGTAAAATTAACTAAAACAGAGATTCTCAGAGAAGAACAATATGGCCAATATTTATCAGCTACAAATAGTCTAAAGCAATACCTCCGAGCTTTAAAACCTAATAGATTTTGTGTATTTTATCTATTCTGAAGTCTTTGAAGGGCAGTACCAATCACAGAAGTATGATTTCCTGAAACCCTATCCTGCCACAAGGCAGGGGTAAAGGGCAGCCAGGTACTACGGCTCTGCTTCCACCGGGAAGTATGAGCACTTGAAAGAAGCACCAGAGTTGGAATGCCATGGGCACAAAGGAGAGGAAAAGCACGTCAGGTTAACGGACAGCAAAGCTGTTCAGAGAGTCTGTTGATCCTGCTAATTGCCTATGTATGCTAAGTGTGTGAGTGCACGTCCTTGACACGCAACAGGCATCTGTTTGTACAACATCTGCATTTCCTCTGACCTGCCTGGACTATAAAACACCAGTCTCAAATGTTACTGGCAGCGAGGATGGAAAGAGAAAAAAAGAACTAATCCCTGGCATGAAACCAGGAGAGCCAAGCAACTCTGAGCTAGGCAGGAGCGTCAGAGTTCTGCTGTTCTTTGTGTCCTCTTTGGTATAACAGTGCCTGGGGAGCCTGTGTCAGTGGCACGAGCTAAAATAACCTTCCAAGCAATCTAAATACAGCCCAGCTTGACAATGATGCATTAAGGATTCAGAACTGACTTCCTGCCAGGCTTCTTCCCCTCCCTTACTACTCTAGCACCAAGCACACACCTCTGCCAGAGGAAGGGAAGCAAGAGTGTCTGAAAACATTCTCCACAATTTTTAGACATTTGAAGTGATTTCATTATCTTCTTTCTGTGTAACACTGAGCGTTACATCTCTCATTAGCACACTGCAGTATCTGCCAATAGTTTTCCAACAATTAGGGAAGTATGCACTTCCAACAGACATGCAAAGTTGGTCATATGTGGAAATTTAAACTCAGTGTTGAAAGGATGAACTCTTAAATAAACAACTTGGAAGTGAGGGAACTGATTTTATTTTCTTCTCATCAAAAACACAATGTGGAAAAAGAATAGGTTTTCATCTAGTCTGTTTGGGGTTTTTTCCCCTCTCCTTACATCCCTTCTGGATTTAAAGAGAGACAAAATAAGTCTAAGAGCAAAAGGAAATCCCTTAAAAGAAAAAAAAAAAAAAAACACCCCAACAATATCAACCCAAACACTGAAAGGGAAGACTTGGAATAAAAGCATTACCTGAACTATCAATAGTAATGCAGTAACCATGCTCCCTAACCATCCCACATGCTTCTATATGTAATACACCATAATGTACAGTTTGTATTTAGTCATTTAAGTCATAAAAGAAAGGCTAAGATACTGTTATCTACTTAAAACACCTTTAAATATTTTGGTCACTGGGAGGAAGGGCTGAGGACTGGCTACAGCAATTTCTAATTTGTTAAACTGAAGCCTTGCATTGTCCCCCAGCAGACAGGTTGGAATTACTGATTTGGCAGATTTTCTCACACATGGGTTAGACTGATAAGTACAACGTACTTTCATTCAGGGAGCATTTGGAAGCAACCTCCAGATTCCTGTTTCTCAGATTGCTAGAAAACAGTGAAATGACTTTTGTGCCTTCCTAAAAGCACAGTTTAGCTGACATAACTCTCCAGAAGAGATTTACTGGATTTGCTAGCATTGAGCTACTGGCTTTGTTCTAAGCATATTCTACATTACTGATTTTGCAATTCTTCTGCTGGTCACGTTTCGAATTCTCCATGTACCCCCCTCTTAGCACTATTCCAACAATATTTCGTACTGGGCATTGCTGAGGGTCCAGTAGGTAATCACTACAGACTGCAGTGAGAAGACTGCTGACCTTTAAGAAAAACTGCATTCATACAGATCCCATTAAAATGTAAAAAGTAATAATATATATACACTAACACACCCACCACCACTTGCCCTTCCTTAACCAAACAGCCCATTCACCTAAACACAGGTTTCAGGGGAACAGTTCTGCTGGGTAAGAACTGAGTCATTACTCCAAAAGTGCAAGACACCAGCATTGTCATGGAGAGATTTGTTTTAGTTATGTACTCTCCTCCTCTGTCCCAAGCCCACACTGTTTTATTGCTACATTATTTGAGAGGCAATTTTAACTCTTGATGTATATATATAAATATATATATATATATGTAAGAAGACAACTGAAAAATACCGAACACACAATGACAACTTGATCTTTGATACCAGCAAAACACATGCAAAAACACCAGCAAACAGACCAGTTCCCCCCACTCCCATGAAAACCAACCTTTTCTGTAAAAGACTGCATTGAGGAACTCTTCCGCTTGCCTTTCAAAACGAATGATTTTTGCTTGCTCTTGTCTAAGCAGAGCTTCTTGTCCAGCTTCCGAGGCTGGCTCATCCAGACTGACTAAGTGTTCCTGCAAAGATATTTAATATATGTAAGATCTTCCTGACTCCAAAATTAATAAAGCTTCTTACGCATTAAATATTTCACTAAATTAAAGACTTTGTTAGGTACTCAGCACAGAGTTGAATCTACTGAAATCACAACTTGATTTTTGACTGCTCCAGAACATTGTACTTTGTCCTGGTTTTTTGTTGTAAATGCAGAAGCCTGTCAGACTTGGTAACACTAAAGGAAAAAAGTGCACACTACAGAGAAGGTAATTCAGGTATTTTACATTTGGCTGCAAATCTGGTATCTAGCACTTGTTCTCCAGCTGCTACTTTTAGTTCCCAGAAGTAACCCTTGAAGGCAAAACAGAGAAAGTTCTCCTTACTCTGCACAAGGTTCATATGAACTGAGCAGTAAGTGACCAAGCATTAGCAACAAACAGGTCATTTTGTGACCAGGTTCAGCAGTAGCTACTTTTAAAGGGAAACAAGTTAGCTGCTTACAACACCCGCAATGAATTAAAATTAATTCTATCTCTTAGCTCTGTTGTTTCAGTTGGATCTCAAGAATATTTCAAAACAAATCTTTTAAGTAGTTTAATTAAAATTTATGAGGTGCCAGGACAAATCACTTGCCTTAAATACAGTTCAAGAAACTACAAGGCAATGGTTACACAGATTCAAACTCTAAACACTTGGATCGTTGCCCCCCCCAGAAGCACAATCCCTTTTCCCATTTCTGTCAGTTTAAAGCCTTGCTCCTGCTTAGGAAAACAACCTTCTTGGCCCTCTCCCTCCACTTTCGCTTTGAGCTATATTAAAGTTACCTGTGTTTACCAACTGCAGGAATGCATACACAACCACTCTTTGGGTTTAGGGAGTGTTTTGTTTTGTTAGCCTTTACAAAGTATCAGTTACCAGAATATCTAGGCTACATCTGGGGTTTTTTTGCCTCTACTGTACAAGTTGATTTCAGGTTCATATCCTCATAGGACTAGAAAGGAAGAACTGGGAATTCATGTATAAATCATAATAAATGAAAAGAAGTCGTTATTCTTAAGTTTGTGTTGTCTCAGCTTCCAAGAAGTTTAATGAAGCAAGGTTACGTAACCGGCCCATAGTAAATTAACGAACGCAGCAGTCACATGAGTTACGTGCAAAGGGTAATAATAGGAAATGCTGTGGACTCTGGCCTGAAAAACGTGGGCTCTCGCCTCAGATTTGTAATTCAACAGCTCCCAAAAGTTCTCTATGAAAAGGAGGGATCCTGTCTTATAGAGACAAGGCTGTGTTTTATGCTAAATGAAGAGATGAGCGTGCGATGACTGAGGTCACAGGTGAGTACAACACTCGCTACGACGGTGAGAGCCTGCAGAAGGAAAGGGCTCACTAAGTGCCTGACCTTTTTTTTTCCATACCAGAGATTCCAGGTCTGCTCTCAAACCTGCTGGCTGCCACAAGAAAGGTCAGCGCTGTTGAGACAATCTTAAAGAATACAAACTTGAACCAATGGTTTAACTGTAACAAAGCCTTCACCTCTGTGCCAGGCAGCCCTTACCAGCAAGTGGTAGTGGTGCTCCCACGGTTCACTGGCATCCTACCAACACACTGAAAACGCAGTCGTACTTTTCAGACCCTTGAAATAGGTGAAGTATCTGTACAGGATTTCATAACAAAAATATTTGTAAAGAATCAGCCCAACATTTTTATACGAGTTACTCTTCAGGTGAGACTTCATAGAACATAGCTGCATCTTCTTTTTGAAGCTGTGTTTCTGCATCTGACAAAATTTAACACAGGATCTGTTCTAGCTACTGACAGCCATTCTGAGCCAAGCTCATTATGTTTCAGGTGTTATCAGGGTAACTGTAAACTCAGCTTATCAGTTTGTGTAAAATGGAGACATTTGTGCAAATTAGTAACAGAAGTAATCTAGGCATACAAAAGTGCTGAAACAACCACTGGAATATCTAAGCATTTACAGAAAAACTGCTTAAAGTTTTACTTTAAAAGGAATCACTGCAAACTGATGTGCAGAGATTTGGCTAGGGAAGATCCATTAGAATTAATCAGCATCCTCTAACTAAAGTCTCACAAGCCATTGCAAAAAAAACCCCAAAGTCTTTTCATTCAAAGGACAGAGAATTCAGAATTGAAGGAAACGTTACCCCTTCAATCTGATCTGACACTGCCCCATGACAGACTAGAGCTCGAGAGGGAGCCCCAAATAAAAATAACCCTTGCCCAACTCCATGCATTTCATATCTTCCGGGTATTTTCTGCAATTAAGACAATACATAGTAAGTACCAGCCTAGCAACTCGGTGAAAACCAAGTTCAGCAGCAGCATCCTCACCATAAACAAGTGCACTTTATTCATATAAAGGTAATGTATAAAGAATACAACTTAATCTACCTAGGGTAACTAAAGCTGTATATCTTCTACATAGAGAGGGAATGATGAAAAAGGGACAAGTCAGAAAAAATCCCACAAACACATAAGTGGCTTACACTGGTGAATGGCTGAATAAAGGATCATTTGATCTGCATTCAGGAGAAGAGGGGAATAGCAAGGCAACAGCAGTGCTTAGTTCTTACCCCTCAATGTAAGGAACATACATCTCTTTCCATGTATGGGTTTTGTCAATGTCCATGGTAAGGCATCAAAATGTCAGGAAATACAGTTATATAAGAGTCAGATTTAACCTTGTGTATAGAAAAAAATCTGCATCTATTTTCCATCAGCTGCAGTACAGTACAGAGTATGAGACAAAATATACTGGAGAGATTTCTGTTCATTGCAGTTTTTATTGTTTTCTTACCAATTGTGTTACAAGTATTCCAGCAGTCTTCGCAGCTGGTTCACTCTTAGAAAGAGACTTTAAGTTTTTGCACTAAATATTTGATTGTGATTGCTATTCAAACTCAGTTTCCAGAAGTGGGGGGTTGTTTGTTTTGGGGGTGTGTGGTTGGTTAGTTTTATGTTGAGTTTAAAAAAAATAAATTCCCACCACTTCTTCTCAATAACCATTATGTATCTTCTCTACCTTCACTCTTGTCCTCTCAGTCTACAGTCCCAAATCACATCAAAGCTTTCAACACCAACATGCACATAGCAGGAAGAAGAAAAACCTATTAACTTAGATAACGCTGTCCTTGCTTACAAATACCCCAGGCAAAACGCAACCAGTTACTTTTACATATAATTTATAACACAGCATTTGTTCTATTCTCTTTGTGCTTCTCTTCAGGTGGGCACCATGGCCCAGAGCATCCCTGGAATCCCATCAGCGAACACACGGTACCGCTATACCCAACAGGAAAAGATACCTGGAGTGGCTTATACATTCTCCCAAAGGACTAAAGCTCTTTCTGTGCGTCAAGATCTTGAGCATAACTCCATAATTAAGAGAGTCTCAGAAATACAGAGCTCAGGTTTTCAAAATGCAAGGTCAATGGGTGACCTTGAGAGACCACCTAATCCTGGACAGCCCGGCCCTGTCAGCACTGCTGCTGGATCTTCACTGCAGCTCTCCTTGTAGGAAATGATGATTCAGCAGATCTAAACGCTGAACTGCTGCCATGAAGGGAAAGGTATGATGCAGGCTGGTTTTCTACAGATACAGCAACAGAAGCTTCATGTTTAAGCCACAGGCTGCACGCAGATGGAGCGGGAAGCGCCCACAAGCTAGAGTAGCGTGAGATTTTTTCTCCACCAAGATGGATGGGAATTAAGAGGGAGGCTTCCCGCAGAGCAGCCACAGCTGAGCGGCCAACCCAAGGACCCCAGCCAGGGATACAATCCAGCCTCCCAGCCCACCCCAAGGCAAGACCAGGAACACTAAAAAACGCAATGTTTCAGCACCCTTAGGTTGTCTTCTTCAACACCTCATTTTCCTTAAGACTGTGCAGTCTTTTTAAACTCTTAGCCAGTGCAAAGGAGACTCATCTACCATTTCCTGTAGACAAGCCTTAAATTCACCAGGTATTTTTCAATTCTCAACACCCCCTTCAAAACATCCAGAACTGTTTCCAGCTTGGCATCAACTAAAATTTCAGACAGATTAATCAGTTTTTAAAATGTCCCTCACTTACTGAACACAGATACATACTTTCATAGTAAGAAACAGTATTATTTCCTCATTAAGATGACTGATGTCAGATTTATCAATTTCAAAACAAATTTAAATTGACTGATCCACAGCTACTGAATATCATTCATTACCTATATAAGGGGAGAGAAAGAAATCAGTGGAAATAAAATATGCTTACATACACTTTTATGTACAAGCAAAACTAACTCCACATTACTACTAAACACAGCAGGAGATTATCACAAACAGCCTCCTCAGGTTTTAGCCTCCATATCAAATTATTTTAAAACCACCCAATACAAAATTGACAGTCTAAATGCTTGAGTTTTTTAAAGCAATGAAATCCATTAAAAATGTTTTAGTGCATCTTCCAGCACACTTAGGATCTTTGTACACAGTTTAAACACATTCTAAAGCCATCAAAAATCATAAGAGTTCTGCAACTTCAACTCATTTTCAGATATTTCTTCTGCCATCTTCAATTATTCTATGAGTTAACGTTTTAAGTGGTAGTGCTAGATTCTCTTCGGAATTACTTGGACACTTACCACAGTTTATTTCCTATTATGTTCCTCCACAGAGAAGGGATGGCAGATTCAGGGGCTGTTATTATGGCTAATCATGATCAAGTAATGGCGTGATATTACCTTTTAGATGTTTGTGTAAAGGAATTACTTACAAGCTTTTAAAAATACCCAAATCATATCAGAGTAACTTTGAATGTTAAAATTGCTCTGCTGTGTGCTGTATCCTACCACATTTTTTTCGAAACTGAAAGAATTGTCAGAGGTCCTTCCCTGCACAGAAGCCCAGGTATTTTATGGTACTTTGAAGACCAGACTCAACCTTCTGCTGCCAACAGGATGAAACTCCAGAATATGCTCCTAGAAGTCATATTCTCTTGCTATTTGTGTAGCTTAAATATATCTACAAAATAGTTAATGTGCTTAGGAGTATTATCCTTCTTGTTCTGCTCTCACCAACTAATGAGATTAGTCATGTTCCCTCCTCTCCCTCTTTTTTTTAAAATACATACGAATTGCTTTATGTAGCTTCAGACAATAGTGTTTTCTTTTCCAAATAAATGTACCCAAATGAATCTTCTTTAAGGATTCTTTTTCCAGTTTCCTCTCTTATTACTGGTGCCTTCTTCTGACCTTATGTATATGTATCTTTTTTAAAAAAAATAATTCTTAAACCAGGCTTGATCTCCAACTATGTGCAAATGACAGTACAGAATTTGATACAAACATTCTACACAGAGCGACAGATTTCTTCTATAATGATAGCTCTGTTGGTTTACTTAAGCCACACTGAAAAATGAAGAACCGTAATTAAAAGAGGTAAGTCAAGTACACTTAAAGTTCAATTTGTCTGAATTTATGTTTCTTCTCTGTACTACCTCCTTTGAGAAGGAAAAGCTGCATTAAAAAACAAACCCACCACAAAAAAGCCAACCACCTCATAACTATACGACCTTAAGCGTTCCCCACAAAGGACAAAGCCCATAAGGAATTGAGAATTACCAGGTTTGCAGATTATCTAAATGAGAACTCACTGGGCTTGGTCCCACAGCACCCAATCTACTTCCTCTCACTGTGAGCAGGCAGCAAGAGCTGCTAACTTCTTTGTCTTTCATGCCCATCAGTGTACACATGCATTTCTGCACACAGCCACCTGTGTTAATAGCCAGGTAGCAGCTCCTCAGGTAACTCGTTATACTCTCTGATCACACCATACTGAAACAATTGTGTATTCTGCATTACAGGAGGAAAGAAAAAATTCCAGTCTCTAAAAGCTTGCCATTATTGCACATAACCCTTTGGATTTGGGCAAAAGTGTCTAAAGATTTTTAGCTCCCTGTATTTATTATCCCTTTCAAATGAAGACACTCAAGTCCATTTCTCTATCAAAACCTGTCTTGTAATTTGACTGCCAAAAAAAAAATCCATGCATTTGCTCAGTCTTTGCAAGTAGAACTACTGCTACAAATAAATTAATCTTTTCAGAATACTTCAGCAGATGGTTCTCCATCCTTTGAAGAATGCATGTAATTGAATCTGATTGCTTGTACAAGCAAGAACCAACATCACTGAAATGGATGGGAGAGCATGCAGTTTTTTTTCCTTTCAACAGCTCTGCCAACAAAACTAACCTTGGCCTCCAGTTCTCATCCTGCAGTCCAGAACTCAATTCTCCTTAAGCACAACTACTGGTCTCCTATGTTACAAGTAATTCTTAAGGGGTAAATGAAATCCAGAAACAAAATCCTCAAGATTATTATTGGCTTTGAATTTGTCAGACCAAGTACCTACACATCACTCAAAGGTGAAAAATCAAGTACACTGATTAATGATTCAACTAACCCAAAAGGGGGTATTACTAAAGAGATGCCATTGGTAGAAAAAAAAAGTAGTTTTTCCAAACTACTTTTGGAAAAAAACGCCAGCCACAGTGACACACTGCTGTAATACATGGTTTGTGGCTGTCTTGCTCCCAGCTACAGCAACTACATATCTTAATTCTGTAACTCACCAGTATACAAGCACAAAGCCAAATCGTCCCATCCTGCCCAGTTCTTTTCCTAAAATGTTAAGAGGATGCACATCAACAATAATAAAACCACCCCAACAGACCACAGGATGTGGTGCAGAAAGCACAACTGCTACCACTTTATGTTGTGCAGGACCAGGCAAGTTGTATCAGTTACAGAAGACCAAGCCTGCAACTCCCTAAAAGGAAGGGGAATTAAAGATACCATTATAGATGTTGAATGGAAGAGATTTCAAATAAACTAGTACCATTTTTAATTTATTTCAGTCCATCAGCTGAAGACAGTCCATCATTTGACTAAATATCAAATGAAGTTCCAAACTTTCTTCTAACAATTAGGCCTTTGAATTAAAACATCAAATTACAGTGTTGTTAAACTCATACTAATTGAAGGCTCCGATGAAAAAGTGATATTTAATTCTGTATTGCAAGCTAATGACATCAGCAACAGCCATCAGTACAGCAGTCTGGCATGCCCGCAGAGGAAAGGAAGCGCTCCCCCTCTGCCATCTCCCTCTGCTGACATACAGGAACTTACTAGGTCTAAAAGGAGCCATATTCTTCCCTGAATAACAAACAAAAAGCCCCAAACCCAACAGAACTGATACAGAGACAGAGAGACAGGAAGAAAAACAACAAAACAAAAAAGCCCATAAAAATCCTACAAACTCCAAAGAAGCCCCATGCCAAGCACGGGGAGCATCATCAGGATTATCACAGAAGTCTGGTTTGAATGGACTGCTTCACCCTTCCTTCCTCACTCCCTGTCCATGCAGCAAACAGACATGTGTACAAAGCTCTCTCTGCTGTTTATCAATCAGCTTTAAGAGAAATGGTTTTATCATATTTCTGTCCGGTGAACTGCTAGTGACAGAAATTTCTTGGGTTTTATTTATAAAAACTATTCTGTACCCAGGACCACGGTGGCTGACTGGCACTACCACAGCCTTTCTAAACTCAAATTTCTCTCCAGCCTGCTCAGAACTCCAAGCTTCCTTCCTCTGAACCTAGTGCTTCTGCCTAGCAGTGCTGCGCTCTCAGTCTGCACACAATCCTAAAATCTCCTTAGACTCCTGATTCCAAATCACCAAGGAGCACACCAGATGCAACCACACCTGCATCTTTTCTTTCGCTTATTTAAAAGCCACCATGTAGTACAATGGGAAGCCATATGAGACCCTTACCGTAAACATGGTAACTACCACCAGCATGAGGAATATGTCGCCAGTTTTTCAATGCTACTCAGTCATGGGTTACACCTTACTACCAGAAACTACAAAGAGGAGCCTAGCAAAGTACATTAAACAAACAGTGATATCTCAGCTTCTGACTAGGGTTGTGTAGAAGCTTGAAAATGACAAGATGCCCATGCCTTATCAGCACACTATACAGTGGATACTTGTGTCCTTAATTTCTTGTCTTCACCTAACAACCACCGATTTTCAGGAGCTTTATTTTAGTTACTGTGGGCCTATGAGGACGACTGAGATGTAAAGAGCCTTTCTGATGATCTACCCGTACATTTCCAGACTTTCCCACCAGTCTCTGATTGCACAGCAAAATTAATTACCCAATCAATTCCATGGCTTAACAAGAACTGGGCTAAACACCGAATTTTGACTTTTTATGAGGTGATCCAAGTCAAACAAGACAGAACTCCTTACAGCACAAGCATACTCAGAGCTTACCTGCTGCCAGTCTCAATGAAAGTCTCATACCTTACATCTGTTCCAAATATGGGTGTTCCTAACTCTCTTCCCTCTGCCTGAATGAACGGGTAACACAAAAATCAGCATGAACTGGCTACGTGGCCAGTATCAGCATCACCAAGGTACTTCCTTAATGAAGGAGCCATGCAGCCACGCATTAGCTGCTGCGGAGGAAAGGGTGCTTTAGTTTCATTCCTAAATTGATAGAGATCCACTCTGCATGTTATTCTACATTGTGCAGGAAGAAGTAGTAGTACTAGTAACAGTAATTAAGAGTTCCAGTAAATGATGTTTTGCCAAGACAGATGAGCCTGCCTGCCTTGCTATGCTACAGAACCGTTATTTCAATACATGGGCTGAGCAACCACCCTGTACAGAACAGTAGCCTTTGTTTCACATATAGCTATAATCTCATTAAGAAAACAAACTGCAAGTTTATTATGTTGGCAAAGCTGACTTGCCCGTGTTTAGGCTCTGACTTGGTTATAAACAAGCACAGCACAAAACCTACCATACATGAACCCTCTAATAAAAGGCTACGACCCACGGGGAAGGAGATTCCAAGATACAGAACAAAACTCTAGGCTGTTAAAATGAACCACATTTCCATACTGAAGATAAGCCCCACGTCTGACTGGAGCGAACGTGCACAAGTCTGGCTCCCCTGGGAGGGGTTACATGATCCCAACAAGATGTCTTATAAAGAGCTAAAAAAATTCCCACCCAACAAACAAAAAAACACCAACAGAAAGAGCCACTACACAGAAAAAAGAAAAAAAAAATCTGCATCACATACTACAAAGAAAAAGTTGCAGAGAAGCAGCTAGTCCCTTCATTAACTTGTATCATTTTAATTCAGAAAGCCTTTTTCTGAAGGAGGGGAAAGGGGTAGGAGGTTGCAGATTTTCTATGTTCAGTTAACTAGGAGCAGCAAACTCCCTCCCTTTGTCCCTCCCCTACAACTACTAGCTTCACACATCTGCATTGTTACCTTCACTTTTTCTCTTCTCAGGCAGCAGAAAAGACAATTTTCATCAAAAGACCAATCAGAAACACCTTCAGGCTCACAGTCTGTAAATCAGAGGAATAGCAAATTACTTCATATTCATAAACCGCGACATAAACTGGAGCCAAAAGAGAAATGCCGAATTAAATACCTGTTTCACAACATTCTTGCCTGCATTTGGAGGATGCAGGCTTCACTTCGGCCATTTTTCTAAATCCCCAGATTACCAAACCATATACATTTTATCTATGCACAACAAATCTGTTTTTCTGAGCCCTGCCAAATACACTCCCAGCTACATAAAGATGAACGCACACTCATTAGTAATTTTAGCCAATATGAAACTAACTGTGAGCACTGCCTGGGGGAGGGGGAAAAAAAGCACAAATCACCACGGTAACACACATTTTCTAGAGGCAGAGCTGGGGCTGCTTCTGTCATTAGAAATGCAGAACAAGATACAAACATAGAGATTGAATACCTTTAAACAAACTGAGATCTTTTAATAATCCAGGTCCAAACAGGCCTTCTAGAATACTTTCAAACCCTAAAAGCAAATAAAAGAATTGTTAGCTTTCTAGATTAAGTACGTCACTACAAGAATATTCACAATAGCAGTTCTATATTTATCTGTTCCAAGAACAGAGCTCAACGTGTTTTCTCTAAGTATTACAAGATGCATGGGTCAATTGTGATGACTGAACTACTGAAAAATCATGGCACAATCTAGAGTCCACCGACTCCTGTACTTTTGTAAATAGCTAGGTTAAAAACAAAGAAAATTACGACATTGAAATAAACCATTTGGAAAAGAAAATAGGAAGTTGCAGGTTCTACAGTGTGACCAGGTAATTTCTGTTAGAAAAAAATTCTCTTGCTGAAGCCTCCCAACTGATACAAGGTATGTTTTCCCAATTAAAAACATACATCCTTCTGCCTGAGTGGCATGCAGTTACTTTTCTGAATTTCAGCAACCATTAGAAACAGCATTTCCTGAAGTTAGAGGTTTGAAGAGAGAAAATTCAAAGGAAAGGGATTCAGCAGTGCCATGCCACCAAGGAACCAAATTCCAATCACAGATCCACATCTAAGATACACAGTCCGATTTACTTCAATGCCATGATTTATGCCTCACTTAAAATAAATCCAAACAATTTTACTTTATTCCAAAAGAGAAAAAAACCCTTTACCGAAATGACTGCCATTATTTGGAAATGTTAAATCAATATTACACTAAACCCCTGCTGGCAGTAAAATCTACAGAGCTATTAACTACCCAGCACCGCGAGAAGACAGGTTAGCAGCATGAATGTGAAACGTACAAAGATTCCTTTAAGGGGGACAGACAAATTCCACCTGCTTATTAAAACGTATTCCCAATATGACCATAAACTCAAGACTATCACTTACTGTATTTCCTACCCCACCCCACCCCTCAATACTTTTGTTTTGTTGGTTTAATAATGGCTTGCACACAGCTAGGGGTAGCTTCTCCTACTTGCCTGAATCTTTGAGAGGTAGAAGAAATGAAAAAAAAAAAAAATTAAGATACAAAAATGTAGTTTTACATTTATGGAAACTTGCATGGATCAGTCGGGAACATATAACTACCTGAGACAGCCCTTTTAAGAGACCAGCCAAAATCTGAATGAGCACATGCAAAAGAGCAGCAATTCTAAAATAACTCTGATATTAAATCTGTATATATTCAAAGTTATCTTTTGGGTGGCAGTCTTCAAAAGAAAGGAAAAATGGTGTTACACCTCTCTGGGTGTCACCAAAAGTGCCAATGCACCAACATCTTTAGATATCAGATGCAGGACCCTACAGGAACTGGAGTCTGCACAGGACTCAGATGGCCAGGGCACACCTCCACCCTTGATGTAAAGCCTATTGCAGGCTGATACTAAAAATCTAATTTCAGAAAGCAGGAAAAATAAAAAAAGAGGAAAAATAGAGGAGAAAAAAAGTGAAATAGTGATGGTGAAAGAGAAATAGTCAAGAGTAAAGAGAAATAAGGGAGACATCAGAAAACAAGGTGGTAGAGAAGAAACTGGAAAAACATCCCATTGAACAGCACCTTGTCAGGCAGAGAAGTAGCACTGCCTCCAAAAAAAGCCAATTCAGGCTTCAGGAAGTGGCAGGAACAGTGGGAAAGGGCCGACCAACCTGACCTAGAAGAAAAATAGGAGAATCAGGGTATTGACCCATAGAGGTTTATAACGCTGAGTCTTTTCTGGGTAGTGACCCCTCAGAATTTGTATCTGAAATGAAACCTTAAAGAAAGCAGCTAGCCAACCTCATTCCTAATCTTTTGGTTTAAAAAATTGTATTTTCATATATATAAATAAAAATCAGAAGAGCTCAGAAATTTTACTCAAACTCACCACTCTTAAAATAGTAACTGCCAATGACTCATGCCCCACGGTTTGCCATGCATGCAATTGCACACTGAAGTCCCTGCCAAGTTTTACAGCTTGGATATTGTACAATCATAGTTTGCTAGCCCACTGTTCTCAGTGATGCTAATGCCGCTCGGGTTTTTATTAATATTAAATATTGGATTTAGCAGTTGCATAGCAACAGCAGAACATCTTATGTGCAACGCTTGACATTAAAAAAGGCAAATAAGGGAAGTATGAATGTATTCAAAAATTATTATAATAAAGACTGGCAAAACTGCCACGAAGCTGAGCCCTATTCCCCCCCAAACACAAAGTGCAACGCAGCAAAGACAGTATAAGCCCTGCAATGTAGTATTCAGTCATTCGGGACGCCAAAAGAGCAACTGTGTACAGTTAATCATGCATAATACATTGAAAACAAAATCTTGAAAAATGAGCTGCCTACTTTTTATAGTATTTTTTCTCTCCATTGTCACTGCTCTTAGAAGCTTGAAAAGAACATTTCTTTTCCCACCGATTGTCCTTTTCCATTTGGCAGATGATACTTTCCTGCATTTCAAATGGAACAGAAATTAACATGGCTGCCTCTGCTAAATTCCCGTTTCCATATTTTCATCATCTATATTTCAGTGCCTGGCAGTTCACAGCAGCTGAAGAGCAGGGCCAGTGGAAAAGTTGGAGGAATAACATAAGAGAGGAAAAGGGATGAAGATCCCAGTATTTTAGTGCTTTCTCCTAGACACACTGCTCACAATTAAAGCAGGCACACATTTAACGCTCACAATGTTATCTGTGACCTATACATGGAAAATGTCTTTTGGGTGTTAGTGTAGGAATGTAGAAAAAAAAAAGTTTAATTATTTTTAAAAACCCAACATTTACAAAGTGTAAAACATCATCTCTATCTCAGAACACTCTCCATCAAGTGAAGAATTAGAGAGGGAAAAAACCCAAAATCCCAGAAAGAACAAAGAAACCCCTTAGTACTGCAGCAAGGGGGGAATAAATTTTAAATATAGATTGCTACACGCTTATTGCTATTTCACATTTGCTAGCTCTGAAAAGTAGAGCAAGATTTAAGCAACATTATTCTTTAAAACGTCCTCTAACAAAAACCAGAATATGGATGTGTTATTTTCATCCTAAGAGTAACAGGCATAGAAATTAAAGCTGCAATGAAAGGGAAAAAAGAAAGAAAGCCGAATTGACTACGCAGTTTTCACCCTGGTCAAATTTCACTAGTCTTGCCTCTGCACCTGAACAATTTTGTTCTCATCTTTTCTGGTATTTTCATCCTCTTTTATGTAATGAAATATTACAAATCTTGAATTTAACCTGTAATTAGAGTTTGTTGGTTGAACATTCAACACAACAGTTTAACTTCAAGCTTTAAAAAAAAAAAAATCCAGGTAGATGCTTGTACCATCTTCCAACTTAAAACTGAGAGCACTTGTAATGATTGAGTAGCTACCAGGCTCCTTGATACAGCACTACTAGAGAAGCTGATAGCCCAAGAGAGGACTTTCTAGGCTGATCTCTAGCCACGTGGATTAGTCAAAGACACTTTCTCCTCTCTAAAACAGGAATACAAGATCTTCAGAAGGAGATAGGTATGCATTTCTGGACTGCTACTGACACAGAGCCCAGCACTTCCAAGAATGCTTTTTTTCCTGCAACAGCACAACTCCAACATAGGCTTTGATACTCACTACACAGTTCTGCCCTACATTCACACCTAGGCAAAGCGTTAAAGCTTGTACCATCAACTAGAGGTCAAATAATTTTAGGCACAGGAGAGAAGAGAAAGGCTGCAATCCATCTTTATTATTATATAAATTGTTAATGAATTAAGAAAAAAAAATAAATAGACACAGCAAGGGCCCTGAAGGGGGAAAATAAAAAACAATGTATGCAGGTATCCTCAACCCTAATCTGTGAGTTATCAATATCATCTGTGAATCTGAAAGACAGACCTCAATAGACTAAGTACTAGCCACAGCAGCAGTTAAGTATAGCGAATACTGTAAAGCTATTGCAGTAGAAAGAAAGACAACTGATTCATCAGCATCTATTAATAATAATCAGCTTAACACATAGCAATTTGCACTTTAAGAGGACAACTTAAAAAAGCTAGAAGTCAAATCAATTAAGACAACAGTTGATAGTTGTCTACCTATTTTGTTTAAATTTCTTAACTATTTAAGAACTTTTTACTTGAAACCCTCAAAACACTATCAGGAGGGAAAAAAAAGCCAATAAAACAACCCTGACCTATGAAAAAAAACTAAGAGCCAACCAAGGCCTGATGTGGCTGAGAGTGAAAGCACAAAGAGGAGACGAGGTTGGAAGAGTGGCGGGGGGATGCAGAGCAGGGAACATAAATAAATGCTACAAAGGTCAGAGCAGAGAGATGCACACAGCTCTAAAGAAAGCAAAGATAAAACCAAAAAGAAGGCACATATGTGTATTACTTTAAAAAAAAAAAAAACCACCCTGAAATAATATGGTAGTATATTAACAAATAGTCAATAGAATGGCACACGATCGTTCAACAAAATCAAGTGGATGCTTAACATCTGTAAGTTAACAGTCTTAAAATGCCATGGAGGCGATTGATCTTTTTTTCCCTAGGAGTTACTCAAAGAATGTTTGCAGCAGTGTTTCATTCCAGAAAGTCTCAGAATATTGGGAAACTTCCAATGGTCTGGAAAAAAAAAATACTAAAATCATCCCTTTGAAATGTCAAAACATTAAGCAGGTAATTACTGGGGTCTGAACCTGGTGAAGGTTTTCAAAAACAAGGAACAGCCCAGAGTGTCCATCAACATGGGCCTACAAAAAAAAGCTATTTAATTTTACTTTTATTAATTAAAAGGTTTATTAACAACAGTATCAGGCTTAATATAATATTTTAAAATTTACTTAGCATTTTTGGGCTGGTACAACACATTTTGACTAAAACCAGCTGAGGGGGGAAAAAACCGAAACCAAACAAAAACCAGCCAAATACACATAAACCATATTAAAAATCAATTAAGTGACTGCTCTTGAAATGTTGGTGTCAATGGGAAGCCACTGCTAGGGAGATCCATCAGGTATTAGTTCTTGGCCCTATGCCATTTAACATTTTAGTCGGTGACTGGGAAGAAAGCAGTCACTAAATTTACAGGAGATACAAAGAGAGGAAGAACAGTAAATAACAAAAAGCCCAGGTCACAGAGGCTGCTTACCAAAGCAAATGCAATTAAACACTACTTGGAAAAGGGGGTGGAGGGGAACAGAAAAAGCCACAAAACACACCTAGGAACAGGAAAAACAGCTTCTCGAAGACATACCCAGATCCAGCAGCTGAAATTGGAAGCTGATCAAATTCAGCCAGACTGAAGACAACCTTAATTTTACAAAGTTCCAATTGAAAACACAAAATGTGTACTCCAAGACCAGACCAATACTTTCCCTAGTCTAGGTGCTGCTTAGGGAAGCATGGGCTGGCTGCTAAGATCTATCCCCCTTGTATTTTCCTCAGCACTTTACATTCATCATGTTAGGACTCCCATTAACTAGTAGGAAGCAAGAGCCACCACCATCACATCAGGTTTTTATTGGATTTCTCATGCCTAGATTTTCTGGTCAAGATTGGATATATTTATCCACAGCTATGGGATTTGAAGCAGGAATTAATTCAGAAAAATCTTACAGTCTGTGTGTAACACGGGAATTCTGTCTCTTTCAGGACAAAAATCTATTAAACTTGAATGTTTCAGTCACAGGCATCTTAATAGAAAAGCAAGACCAAGCAACCAGGGAGGGGAAAAAAAGTCACAGGACAGTTATTAATATACACCAAGTCTCAGGACATGCATATAATTATAAGTTGTGAATATTCTTTTATTCATGCAACCAAATAAAAGAACCTCCCATCCACCTATGCTGAGAGATCTCGTTATCTGAATGGAGCACAATTAAGTGCTCTAACTACAAGTTACACCAACTTTGTCTTAGCTTCCTGGGGAACAAAGAAAGAAAAGGCTGTGCATCTTCAGTGATTTTTCATCATGCTTCCACATTCTTGTTAATGAAACTGTACTGCTCAGGGACTTCCTGCAGACATCCCTGCTCCTGAGACAACAGATGCTTTAGTAAATCCAAGGACTTTTCAGGGACCTTAGATATCAATAACCTGGTTCTGTAAGAGCAATACAGACGTACATGCATATGGAGAAAAGAACTAGGTGGATACTGTTTAAATAGATAGGAAGATAGACACTGTTTAAAAGAACAGGTAGAACCAAGCCTTAGATAGCAACACATAGCTCTTCTATAGTGTTTTTCAGCAGAGCACCTTGTGCTCCCAGGACAAAATATGTGGTCTCAACTGCTGAAAGGCTCCCTCAATGAGCTCTTGGAGCTCAAGAGAAAAATAATTCTTTGGCCTAATGCTCTATTCACTGCAAAACAGCACCTCCAGTAGAGAAGTTTCATTTGAAGCAATCAGGAAGCCAACAAGGTACACGTTCTGTCGAACAGCCATTTTGCTGTTACAGTAACTCACCACAGCAATAAGCTGAGAAATCAAAAAAGGGGCAGAAGAACTACTACAGCAGCTGATGAGTACTGTTAGAAGAAGTGAGTGTGACCATCCATCCTGCAAGACTTCATTAAAATTCCACTACTGCTTTGTAATTTTAATAAAGAAGCAGCTGCCAGCAGGCCATCCTCACTCTCATCTCCAAGCATCCCTCTCAACCAAGCCACTCCTTTTCCTCTAAAAATCAAGTCTAAGCACATCTCTGCAAGGCATTTAAAAGTTAATGAGCTAAGTATGACAGAAAAACAGCTACGTATCTGAACTACAGCTCTGCAATGCACTTGCCTTCACAACAGAAGAGCACCCTAAGAAATCCCTTAAAAGAGGCTTGGTAGATTTCTCCTCTCTACAGGGGCGAAAGCAAGTTATCAGGCTGTTTCCTATGTTAGCACTCTAACTGGCACTGGTTACACCTGAAAAGTCAACCAAAAAACCCCAGAAATGACAAGTTAAAGCTTGTTGCCAGAGCACAGAATGTAGCAAGGGAAAAGGTATAACATCTCCTGCCCCCCTGCCACAGGGGGTGTTTTTGTGCGTGTGATCGGGTATCGAGATGAGAATTACACGAAGGCATGCAACCACCTTACCTCTAACCAAAAGCCTCAGAACAGAATTCAAGAAAAGCCAAAGACTCTTTGCCATGGCTGTCTCAACATCACCTCAAGATACAGAAATTGCTCTGGCAGACTGAGCCATAATCTCCATGTGGATTTGCGGGGGTGGGAGGATCTCTGATTTGGAGATACTGCATCACTAATCTGGCTAGTTGTTTGAGTCAGGGGTTGCAGGCTTTTGTTTTACTCTTTGACTCGAGATCAGGAGGTTTATTGTACGACTATCTGGTGTTGTTCACAGCCAGTCACCACCAATGCAGGACCTGACTAGAATCAGTTTATTACTTTAGAAAGACCGCAGTTTATTGCTTTATAAAACAAACCAGAAAACACAGACATCACAAAATGGCAAAGAACAACAGCTGCAGTTTCACTAACTGCCAACTTTCTATGTATCCTTTAAAAAAGTAGTTTTTACTTAATAGTAAAATAAGACCTACATAAAAAAAACCCCTACAAATCCAACAACCCCCAAACCAACAAACTTTAAACCTAAAAATTGAAGTGGGAGTTGTTTTCCAGTACCCCCATTCCAAAGCAGTGCTCTTCTTTGTTCAGCCTCCAGGCCTGGAGTTCCAGCAGGCAACCAGGTACAACTTTCACTGAAAAGAAACTATCCCAACTAGCTAGAAAGTTTATAAACAGATTAAAAGAGCCAAACCGCCCCAGAACAAGAGTGCTTAGCGGTACAAAACATAATGGACCAGAAGTTTACATAGAGAGACACAAACATTGCCCAAAATCAAGACAATGTTTTTCCATATCCAACAGCATTGCATTATTTAATGCAGCAAAAGAAAAACCTTGAAACTTTTTTCCTCTTGGAGACAACCTGTTAAATGCTTTGCTGCCAAGGAGAGTTAAGATGACATTCGTTAACTCCCTGTTTCTCCCCATACCCCATGCTCCCCCAGCACAAGCATAATAGCCTTGCAGCACACAGAACTGAAAGTGCCTCCCACAGAGGAGAGAGGATTTCCAGCAAGATCAATCACTGCTCCACTTTATTTCATGGCCATAGTAGTGCTCATACCACTGACCAGCCAGGGTCAGGTACAGTATCAGGAGCAACTTCCCACAAGTAGGTATAGCAGAGGCCCAAGTCAGTTAAACCATGGAGGAATGTTCCTTCTCCCCCACAGGACGCCAGGGGTTTACACTCCAGCCTGAAGAGGTAACTGTTGGCGTGGTGCAGAAGCATGTTAGAGGCATGGGTTAAACTGGCTGAGGCATTAGCTGGATTTCATACTCCATAGCAGTCCTATTTGTGAGGCTTGCCTTCTGCTAGCAACTCGGTCCTGCCTCACATCACTCAATGTCTGCAACACAGCCACCTACTAAAACCACACTCACTGAAACAATTCCACTAAAAAACAGCCCAGAAAGGGTAGGCACAAGCTGCTGAATCCATTTACACAAGGACTGCAGAAAAAGCATCTACCAAACCACAGCCTTGATCTAGCAAACCCTTTGAGTGTGACTCTCATGTCCTTTATCAGCCATTACTGAATTATCTCAATGTATTATTCTCTTCTTTCTGGATCTCACATCATAAATATCCCTTTCACCATCTCTACAGAGATTTTCAAATCTATGTAGGAGTCTACAAAGGGGAGTGAAAACGTGATTCTACTTAGGAAACTAAATCTATCACCCATTATTGAAAAATCTGATGATCTTAAACAAATAGCACAGAAATGTGAAAGTTTACTGCACATTTCTTAGTTGAGGTGAGTATACTGAACTTATCTGTAAGGTAAGAACTGCCAAGAGTCTTTTCACTCTGTCATTTCCCATTGAGAAAGTCTGTCTGATGTTAAATAAACGTCCATCATAAGCCATTACATAAGTGCCCCAATGAAGAGAATGCCTTCTGAGTCCAGCTAGCTAACAGCATCCTGAAACATCTCAGGGCATGCAGAGACACACCACTTTACTAAGTCAACTGATTATTTCACTAAAACACCTGTGATTATATCTAAATTCTGATTAAGAAGCTAAGAGAAGAAAAGAATAATCTAGATCATGGAACTAAACCTGAATCATGACTACAGTGAATATGAAGCACAACTGAATTTTTGAGAAAGCTTCCCAGAAACTCTGGAAAAGCATCCTCAGCCTTTTCAGGTGGACCACTTGGTCCTGTCTCAACAGAAATGAAGTAGGTGAAATCAGCAGATGATACAAGCAGCTACCCAAAAACGGAAGGGCAAATGCAAAGAGGGCAGGGGACAAGAGTTAGCCACCTAAAATAACCCCCCCAAAACAAAGATACAGAGAGAAATACCGTAACACCGAAAGACACCAGCACAGAATTCATACTGGGTACAGAGCAGATTACAGTGACTGTCATCACTGAAGCCACATTTTACATATATATAACCCTGAGTGGAGCATTTGAGTCGACAACACAAGGTGCAAAGGGAGCACAGCTAAGCCTAAGCCCCCTCAGCTTTACAGTCGTTTGCACGACAACAGTATCAAGAGCACAATGGTACAGAGTAAGCACATGACCACTCTTGCATACAGCACAGAAGATACAGCCCTACTGCTATTATTACTCTTGTGCCAACAGAGGTAAACACTAGCAGGAATATTCCTACCTATCCCTCATTCACATTGGGGTTATGCCTACACACTGAAGAACCTGCAAGCCCTGGTATTTCTTTGGAAACAGAGGGGCATAAGCACAGCTGCTGAGAACTTGGTACAAAGGATTATAGCAGCAAAACAATTCGGTGCTGAAATAAGTTGTGGGAACTGAAATTGCCAGATGTGATGAAGCATTACTCAGTGTAGAGTAGGAGCAGCAAACCTTCTTTAAAAAAAAAACAAAACCTACACACAGATGCAAAAAACTGACAGTAAACAGCTACAAGATAGCCTGACCTTTAGGGATGAGTGGAAATTTTCCCAAAGAGCAAGCGATTGATAAATCTGTCAATTCTGACGTCATGTAACCGGGGCTACACTGAGCTTTTCTTTCTCCTCCTTGACAGCAGCACAGGACAGAAAAAAAGGCTGCTTAACATCAGGGATTTTAAGTCACACTCTTCCCTTTTCACCGGCAATACAAGCTGTGCAGGTACATACAGAAGGCAAAAAAGAGAGAAGTAATTTTTGCTGGTATTAGTCCCAGACAGGAACAATTTCCTGGCCTAGTGCAGTTATGCCGGCAGGAGCGAGCGGCAGGACCAGGGACAGCTTACACAGCAACACTGCTGAAACCGAGTCCCATCTGACTTCCTCATTCGCTCTCTCAAATCACATTTCCCTTACTCAGATTTGAGGCAGACATCTAAGCAGGTACTGGATCAGAGCTGAAGACCACAGTCAGAAAAACGACCTTGGGATTTGTTTGATCCAGAAGTGGCATGACAGAGACTACCTCTGTCACTGCGGCCATTCAGGATTTCACAGTTATGCCCAAGAATCTTCTCTGGGCAGCCACAGTGAATTGGGTGTCTACAGGTATGTTTAACAGTTTACATAACTGAGTTATATAGGCAGTAATTTCAGCTCCTGCAATCATCCTTAAGTCTTCCTCAAGCCAAGTAATTCTGTGTGGATTTTTGACACTGCCCATTCTTCACCATGTCTTTTACTCCAGACTTTCTGTGATCCCTGAAGGGGCACAGAACACTATTGGCCTTTCATAATTAAGGAAGTGCAGCATTTAACCCACTGTACTTTGGTTGAGGCCAGCCTACTCCCTCACAACTTTTGTTTTTACTCTAATTGAAGGGGTTTTTTGCTCGAAAGCAACACATGTGATCTGGACTCGAGAGGACTTTCTGTGCACCAGGTTTCTCAGTGTCACTGAAAGACAGCAGAATCTCAGAATATTTTCACAGTTAATCAAATTATTAGTTTCTATTCAAGAACACCAAACTAGCAGACAAACATCTGGAGGTCAGCCTTCTGGAACAGCCAGTCTTGCTCCAATTTTACAGTCAATACCTCAATAAAAAGGTCTCAGCAGATGTGTGACTGCCTCAGGCCTGTTCAAAGAATGAAGTCCTTGCTTAGGATGCTCAGCATATCTAAAACCAATTCTTCGGTGCTAAGTGAAGAAACACTAAGACAACACTCAGACTTCTAAGAAACAGTCCATAGGTCCTTGGTTCAAAATCAGAGTTGATTTTTCCAGGTAATCTACGTGCAAACTTTCTCAAGCTTGGCATTCCACACTGTGTCATATGGTTAAATTCACTGAAGTCTGAAATATCTGTAACTACCTCTATACAAAGAAACAAACAGAAACACTTCACAGTTTGGAGTGCTGCTTTGCTAGAAAGGCTTCAGCTTTTAAGATGGGGTTCGCTGTCCATTTGTATCCAAAACAGGTGTTTTTTGTAACTTCTGAACAGTCCTTTCGGAGCAGAATCTCAGGAACAGATTACCTAATCCATGGCTAGGAACTGCCAGCACTACAATAAACAGTGAAGGAATATGAAACAAACTACACCTCTGCAGGCTACATGCTAACCATCTGATCCTAAGGGATTAGAAGTCTAGAGTAGCACTAACAGATACTCAAAGTTAAAAACCAGGGTGATGTCTAGGACACTTTGTAAGTATCCTCCCTCAAGGTCAGTTTTTCCATACAGAACCCTTGGTATCTAAGCTTCTCTAGAAGAAAAAGTGTATCATGCACATGTGACCAACAAAGTCTGGCAGAATGCATGAACAATAAAATTGCCAAAGAAGCATTAATAAAAAATTTCATGCAAGTCACTTTCATACTGTCACTTTTATATCCTAGAATCTCTGAAGGTAATTTCAGATAAAACCAACGTAGTGTTCTTTGACACCAGAATAATTTCCAGGCTTGAGCAATACTAGACTGCTAGAACACACTGTGCTTCAGCAGACTTGATAAAATAAGTAATAGTAGTCAGTGAGTCTCAAATTCTCTAGAAAAGTTTGTGAGCAACCATAACAAACCTGCTTTTCTATAAAAGCACAGGAATACCACCAGAAGGGGTGAGCGAAGGAAGCGGCCGCTGAAACAAAATGCAGGGAGGTACTAGAACAAGTGCTGCAAAATGCTGCACTTCCTTAGCACTCCTCCTTCTGGGAACACGTGTCAAGCAGCCAAGCCAAAGAAGAGCTGCAGCCTTACCTAAACACACTGCCCATGTACAGAGCTGGACAGCACAAAGGAAAACCCAAGCAGAGAAACTATACACAGTTACATTATGATGTTAGCCAAGAAGATGGGCAACAGTTTAATGAAAGAAATTCAAACCACATGAAGAGAATGCTCCTCTCAGTTACAAGGGGTAAAGAATGGAAGCACACTGGACAGCTAAGGCTCCAGAGGAACCTCCAAAATCCACACAGCATGATACACAATGAACATAGCCATCAGCATGCAATTCACCTCAGTAATTTAAACAGTTGCTTATAGTTGGGTTTCAGTAAGTAATTCAATTAAATATAGTAGTAGTTGAATACATGAGACACTCCAAGAGGTGGCAGAGTCAAAAATACATTTTTGAAAACAGCACATTAGTTTAATGCTGACTTCTTTATCTCTGAACTCCTCATTACTGACAGACAATTGCTTACATAACAGAAAGCATGCAATACCTCATTTTGCAATAACTACACAATCACAAAACACATTTTAAAGGAAGCTGCATATCAAATCTGCAAAAATAGTTTAGCATAGGGTTTACTCTTCCAGACAACTGGATCCTTACAAGTACCAGAATAACATGACCTGTTGGTTTCAATAAGTACAGGGATTAAAAACTTCAGTGTGCAATTTCACCTTTACGTTAACACTTACTTGATGCAGTTATTTCTATAGATTTTGATTGTTTAAAGATCTCTCCTAGGGCCTGTATTCATGCATTCAGAAGTCTGAAATGGTCTTTCATAAATATCTTGAACACAGTCTAAAGATTTTATATGTTCTTGGATTAACCTACAGTTAATCTTATTAGACAAAGAGCCAAGATTTTCAAGAATGAGTGCTAAAGCTGTAGCACTAAATAAGCCTGGCTCATTTAAAAAGCAACCCTGAAATTCTTCCTACTCCTGCACCCATTTTAAAGTCACCAATAAGCACTAGTCAGGCTACAGAAAAACTGTTTCTACCACCAGGCTTCTGAATATGCATAATGCCAATAAAGCTAATTACATTTCAAAAAAATAATAATCTATGTGCAATTAAGATACTGGCAACATTTTAATGCAAAAAATTGTTTAAATATACTAACATCCTAGTCTTGGGATATCCAGTCAAGCTACGCAAAGAGATGTGTTTGTCCCTTGCATACTCCCAAATGTGGAAGTAGGATCAGAAACTGGATCTGGAAGAAAGGGTAAACAGCATGTTAGTTAAATTCACAGAGGATATTATGTTCGGAGATGTTGCAAACATTAGTGAAGACAAATACATAAATGACCTAGAGAGAAAATAAAATTAGTTTGGAAACAAAAACGTCTCATGAAAAATAACTTCAAACACTCAATGTAGAGGAAACAGGAGGATAGGGGAAGTAAAATGAAAGAAACCTACAAACAACAACAGTGGACAGTCAGCTGAATATTTGCATTGAAAAACAGTTTGAGTTGCAGAGGCATCAAACAGAGCAGGGAAATTAAAGTTCTTTCTACAGTCTTTGAGCCAGTAACAATAGCCATCCCCTTGCACAATTGCTAGGGACTGAAAAATTCCCCTTCACTCCCAGCAAGTGGAAAGCTCTTCTCAATGGCAAATCAAGTTCTGCAGGAGGTAGGGTTTAATTTTTTTTAAGCAAAGTTAACATATGGTTAGCATAAGCCTACGCAGCAGGTTCTTCCAGTACTTCTGCTGCTCGTGGCTTTGTGCAGAACAGGAGGAAGCGAACAAAACGAATCCATTTTTACAGGTGCAACTCAACCTCATATTGTTCAGATTTATTCATGTGGTCCTTGAGAATAGAAACCAAAACAGCTAGTTCAACTACTAAAGGGGAAAAAAAAAAAAAAGAAAGAAAAAAAAAAGAAAACCCAACACCACTCTCCCCCTTACCCTTTACCTTTGCCTTAAAGTGACTTTCCCGAGAACGACATCCACTCACCCATCAGGGTAGATATCTGCACTCTGCAGCTTTAAAAGCAAAGGCAACAGGAGAAAAGAACTGACTCTACCTTCAGAAAAGCTACAAGATCCCCACCCCCGGAAGCCACAGAAATACCAAGGCAGGAGTTTAAGTAACCAGCATACATCTTCAAGGACTCTCAAGCCTTTGTCCTTCAGAAAGACTTCTAGGCACAAACTAATAACCATTTTGGGGATGAGCCTCATCCCCAAATTAACAGAATAGGCTGATTTCTCAGAATTTGTTAATCTCAATAACAAGGCTTCAGTAAGGCAACTACAAATTTTACTCAGGGCAGTCCACTGACCAAAACCCAATTAACCACTAAAAAACCCCACCAACTTTAAATAGAAGCCATCTTTCTGCTGCATCTTCTTTTTTTTTTTCAGTTTATGTATATCATCATCACACTAAACAGGAGACTGAAGGTTTTCCCTCCTCTTGACAACTGCTAAGCTTCGTGATTTCTGAAGTAAGTCACCCTATGAACATCTACAGCTTCTGCTGGTGGTGTGATGGCGAGAACAAAGGCACAGTTCCTACCAGTCTGCCTCACCTTCTGATAGAGACCGGTTAGTCCTGCATACTTCAGTGCAGATTCAAATGAGAGATTGATTCCCAGGCATCCCTTGAGCCAAAGGCATGGGAAACACAGCTTTTAAGGGTATCACAGTACCACTCTACAGCTCAAACTACAAGGCCAGTGCAGAACCAAGAACCACATCATCTCACTGAAGAACCTGACACGTTTCAGGAAGATTGTGAGGCTTAGGACATGACAAAAATTATTTTTGCTTTTTTGCACCAGGGGACACCGCAGAAGTATCCATGTAATCTTTTGCCCCTTTTGAAGGATAAGCGCTAGCATGAGGCAAAGCTCAAGGATGCACTCTCAAATCAAAGGCTAAGGATTCAAAGGACAGACTCATAAGCATAACTTTTGGCCATAAACAGGTTTTGCAGCCCTCCCCCTCTCTGCTCCATCACTCATTCCTACACTTGCACCCTTCAGTTAATGAGTGCAAGTCCATACAACTACATAAGGGACAGGACAAATTATTTTTGCCCACCCCAATTGCCCTTTTTTTTTAAGAAAAAACAAAAGTAGTAAATTCTGCCAGTTCACCTTGCATAGGAATAGCTGTTGAGGATCAAAATAGTTATAACTACCCCAGAATCCCAATTCCAATAAAGGCAAAGTGTAAGTGACCACAGCAGGCATTGCCTTAAAATAATGCCAACAGGAAAAGCATGCCCAGCAAATCCCAGAGCACATCTGCTTAAGAACCTCAAGTGCAGCTTAAGACTGCTCAAGAACAGAGCACACACTTGCTTGAATTTGTTAGGCAGGTAACTGTCTGGGACTCTTTGTAAGTGAAAAAGCACACAAGTTGCAATTACAGTGAAGATGATGGAGAATCAAGGCCTGTTGGACAGAAAGGCATTAGAGCCAGCAATACAATGTGCTGCGTTGCACAGTGTGATGCTGAGGACAAGACATACAGGCACTGCCCACATCTGTGCTCCTGCAGGACAGACCACCACACAAAGCCCCACTGCAAGGGAAAAGGATCTACTGCTGAGTGAGCACATCAATGCTTCTTACTCCACTTCTCCCTTCTGAATACTGTGCTGGCCTGACATAGCCCTGTTGTGCCCTTTGGTCAACCATCAGAGTTGGTGGCTGACAAATCAGGACAAGTGCTGATCTGCCCTTAGGCTCTACCTGGTTTTTGCCCTGGTGACTCCTGTTGGGAAGCAAGCTCTGTGAAAGCTTTCAACCCCTTGTGAAGGCAAAAATCCTTAAAGCAGTAGCCATGAATGAATATGTATCCTGTCCAGCACTACTCAACTCGTACATCTTGAGCTCAATCCATGGATCCTCTGTGGTAGGGACTATCTCAGTGAAAAGGGAAGATCCTGAACTAAAACAAGAATGCTTCACTGGTGTAATACACTGGTGTAATGAGGGGTCAGCTATCCTTAAGGAGGTTCCCATGCTAAAAATCTACTGCTTCTGCCTTGGGAGAGTGTTGCCCCTAAACAAGCTGTTTCAGCACTGCCCTGTCTTCCCAATTAGCATCATAAACCTAAAGGTGTAGGGGACCAGGGATTGTTGTCATTTCCTTAGCGGCCAAACATGCAGATCACCCAACCAGGTAAACAGTAACCCTTTCTTTAGGCTGACATGCAGAAGCATGATGACTTCAATCCAAAAGGAGAAGAATTAAGATGCCCATTATGCTGTGGGAACCAGGAAATACCTATGAGAACCACTACTGGGGAATATAGATTCAGTTGTTTTAATGTCTGAAAACAACCTTTTGCTGACAGCAACTATTGGTGATCCTAATGTCTCCATTACAGCATCAGTTTATCTGTAATTTTCTGACGATTTTACAATCTTTGTACACATTGGATAAAAGATTTTTATCTACTCACTGGAAACATACTACAACTTGAGGCACATTCACAAGGCAGCATCAAGAGCAGAGTGAGGCTTCCCTGATTCAAGTGCTTTAAAGGATGGGGGGAAAAATTCAACAGCAGTAAAATGCCTGTGCATGTAAAATGTCTGACTGCAAAATATACTGTGTGAATTGTTAGTTAAGAGAAGCCAAATAAGACAACTCAAAATTCCACGATGCATTTATCCCAAGTTACTAGAAGACAGACTACTGCAAACTGAAGGTTACTGTAGACAGTGAAGTCCACCCTGCAGCACGTCTTCAATGTTTTGAAGCTATGATTACTGATCACCTGGCACTTTAATCCATGATAAATCCACCTCTTGGCTGAAAGGGATGATCCCCACGCATCCTCCCCACCTCTCTGACGCTCACTCACCCCGCATTTGCACTGTAACAGGACAGGAAGGTTCAGGGATTGGTTCCCTGATTGAATCCACCACAGAGTGAGGGCACTAGCACAAAGGGGGTGATACGATCACCTTTCTCCTATGAAGACAGGTTTAGAGAGTTGGGTTTGTTCAGCCTGTGAAAGATAAGACATTGGGCAGACCTTATAGCAGTTTTCCAGTAACTGAAGGGGGCTTAACAAGAAAGCTGGAGAGGGACTATTTACAAGGGCAGGTAGTAATAAGAAAAAAGGGTAATGGCTTTAAGCTGAAGCAGTGCATGTTTAAATCAGATATTAGGAAGAGATCATTTCTTATGACAGTAATGAGGCACTGAAACAGGTTGCACAGAGAAAATGTGGATGCCCCCTCCCTGGAAGTGTTCAAGGCCAAATCGGATAGGGCTTTGGGCAGCCTGTCCTAGTGGAAGGTGTCCTTGCACATGGCAGGGGAGTTGGAGCTAGATGATCTCCAAGGTCCCTTCCAACACAAACCATTCTGATTCTCTGCAGCACTTTAGATCTCCACTAGATTAAAAAGTCTGTGTGACTGTGAATTGTTTTAAAAAGAAAATAAATTTCCACTGCTGTGCATCCCTTGGATTTGTATTTTAATTTCCTGCTGTGGAACCAAGACCTTCTCTGAAG
Source organism: Gallinula chloropus (assembly GCF_964237585.1). Classification (NCBI taxonomy): domain Eukaryota; kingdom Metazoa; phylum Chordata; class Aves; order Gruiformes; family Rallidae; genus Gallinula; species Gallinula chloropus. Next base: position 66,951,144 of record NC_140090.1, read on the forward strand.
GATCTTTCATACTGGCCAGCATTGACAGCAGCTCTCCCTTATACTGCTCATTTAGGTTAAGTGATGTTAAAATTGTGATTTCTCAGAATTTATGACCAGATTATTGCTCAAACCCATACCTTCTATACTCAATTTGCATGGTTTGTCAAGATCTTTAGGTGGTCTCTCAGTTCCTTCAAAGTCTGGGTGAAATGCTTTATTGCAGTTGCTCCAACAACCTCTCCTTTATTTAGAAGGGAAAAAAGTCTACTAAATGTTTCCTGTAGCATCTTCTACACAGGACAAAGTTTAGGTTATATAAACTATAATGAATGCTTGAATTTTTTTCCACTAAAATAATGATTTTGCAGAGACTAATTCCATGCCTTCTTAGAAATCTGACCCCCTACAAGCTTGCTTACACTACCATGATGTAGTGTAAGCAAGCTAAAAAAAAAAAAAACAAAAAAAGATAGCATAATGTTTAACTTTTTCTGGAAAAAGAGTAACTGGTGGCTCAAAAGCCAAGGGTGGTTGTATTAAATATTCGAGGACCACTGGACCACTTTCGGATGCTGATTTCCTTAAAAGAAGGGCTCTCTGGAGCATTTATCTAGGCAAATCTCTGTGCTGTCCTAACTCTTAACTGAAAACAATAAGCTTTTAGAACAGCTTTTTCCATGTAACATCTACTTGGTTTTCTAGTCTTAAAAAACAAACAAACAAAAAAACCCCAGATAGCAGAACCTGCCTGCTTTCCCCCACCAGTCTCTGCCTAAACACTATCCTCCAATCTTCACATTAGTGAAGGCTTCAAAATAATATATTTTTTCCTTTCTCTTGGGAAGATGACAGGTACTTACCTGAAACTTTTTCACCCAGAGAGGGAGATATTTTGTCCATTTCCCAAATATGCTTTAAGATGCATTTGGAAGACTACCAGAGTTTAGTTTGTTGTTCCAGTACCTTAAGACTAAACAGCCAGGATTTCCCTTCAGACCTGTCTCTTAGTTATGCTTACTCCCACACCATCAAAAAAAAAAAGAAAAAGAAAGCCACGAAGCAAAACACCACTAGAAACATTTATTCATTTATTTAAGGCTATATTTTTAGGCAAAACGTATTTCATTGCTTTGTCTGACCCAGATTCCATAGAAATCTCTCAACTAAACTAACTATGCATTTAGGATGGCACCCGCAACCACCTTAATGCAGGGACAGAACAACAAAACCTTTTAATTCTTTATTTTAATGCACCTTTATGTTCTTTCAGTAGATTCAAACAAGGTGAGTAATTATGCATCTATTAGAGTTTATCATCTCCTTTTCTAAAACCATTCTTCATGAAGACCTCCTTTGTGCTAAATTTGGAGTTTCAGGAGAGACCTAGTTTTAGAGAGCTTCTCATTTTCCGTCACTGGTTACGAGAAGAAAGGCTCCTGGGATATTTCAAGGCTACAATGTCCCGTTAGCTCATGTTTGGCTCTATCTTGTCTACATCCCCTCAGACTGAACTAACAGGGAGGAGCCACCTGAGTAAAAGAATGCATTACCAAGGAGACTGAAAGCCTGTGGAGAAGCATTTTGTGCGTCACTTTGAAAACGAGAGCTGGTTTGTGACTTTCTGCGAGGTCACCTGAAGCAAAAGATCACATTCCCAAGACCACCCAACTCAAATCAGCGTTAGCCCCCAACCCCACACAAGTGCTGACTGGCAGCACAGGGAGCCAGCGGTTGCACTAAGAGCCAAAGCCCAGGGCATGCTGGCTGCCATGCTGACAGAAAGCGGAGCTTGTCCATGGGAACACCTCACCACCAGCTGCTCCAGCAGGCACTGTTGCCCTTTCACAACCACCGTGAACAGAGTTTGTAGTTCAGAGGCACCGGACACCACCTGTACCGATTCCTCCACATACCTTGTCCATGGCTTTCGTTCTGACCCACTGATAGCTGAGGTCTCATATACCCTGCTCAGCCCAACCTGGGAACTCTCACTAAAGCCAGGGCCTATCAAACCTTGACTTCAGGACCCAGCTTATGCACAGGCTGCACTGGCAAAGCTATGGGGCAGCAAGCCAGTGTTCGGAGCAAGAAATTTTGTATTATTTTTTTAAAGAAAGTTTTGCAACTACCAACAGAATCTCAAAACTATGCAATGAATTCAGCACTGCAAGTCTGCCAGTACAAACCAGCTCTGAAATTAGCTCTGTCTGCTGCTTACAGGCAGAATGATGAAAACTCTTCCTAGGCAGCACCATGGCATGCTGAGAGAAAAGAACTATCTGCCTTAAAGATGAGATCAGAGAATCACTTGTCTCTTTCCCTGACCAAATACCTAAGAACTACTCCTCCTCCCATGCAGTAATGGAAAGCCCTCAAAGTTCCAGATACTAGAAGAAGGACAGACAGGAAAGAACATCAAGCAGGACTGAGGGTTAGGATGCTGAAATGCCATGACAAGCAGAAGGTGCTGGTTTCTTGGGAACTAGTGTTTTTGCATAGACTTTTTTTTTTTTAAAAGTAGGTTTAGTAGATTTAGTCCTGAAAAGAAAAGGTTTCCAAAAATAACTGCTTACTTTCTGAAGTTTGTGAGGTGTCATCACAAGTGCATTTAGCTGCTAAAGTTCATCAACATGCCAGCAAGTATAGACCAAAGCAGCTGTGATCGACTTCTCCCAGCACCACCTCCCATTATATTTAAAGCTGCATAAGGCATTTCCTATCCTAGGGCAGGAGCAGTCCTTGGGCTACGAGGGGTTGAGAAAACATAAAGCCCTATCTGCCGTTCATATTCGGAGTACAGAATTCAGTTCAAAGTACAAGCAGCAGGAAGATACGAATTCAAGATTAGTCACAGGCAAACAGATGATTTAGGAACAAGAACCAATCTGTTTGTTACAAGCAAGGAGCACAGCCTCCATGGCAAAGGAGGCTACAGTTCCGCAACATCTTTAACTTATGAAGTCAATTTTTAATCTGATTTGAAACTGAGTAACTCGTTGAGAGAGTAACCTCTGAACTCACCATTCGGTTTCATATTGTTGGCGCGCTCAGCCTGTGACCTCAGCTGGGGTTCCAGCAAAACAGAGGGAGCTGGATGAGTGGTCAGGATGGAGACTATTTGGGCTTTGATACCCAGAAGAGCAGTGCACCTAGGGACTAACAAACAGCTTAGCATCTGTTCCATACTTTAAATACAATCGAGTCTTTAAAATAAATAACTCCACGTCCTCTTGAGACTGGAAAGGAGGTTTACCTGTTGTTTCGGGGTATCTGCCAGTGCACAGTACAGAAGTGACATCAGTTCACACTCGAGCCTGTGTATTCAAAAGTTCCCTTCGCTGCCATGTAAGGGAGGAGTGCTAATGAAACCTCTAGATCCAAACTCTGTAGCAGGAGTTTGGCCTTCACAACAAGGTTCTCGGAAGGGAAAAAACAAAAGCCCTGAGTATAGGGAGTGCAGCACCTAAAATAGACCTACTTAACGCCACTCTATCCTTTTTCCAGAAGCTAGCTTTCAAGTTGAAGTTTTCCAGGGTTAGTCTCCTTCCTGAGATCCATTTCTGTATAAATTACAGCTTTAAATAGTTAGGTATGAGAAGAGAAAGGGAAGATAAAACTCGATCCTAATCTAATAGATGACTAAATATCAGCTCATACTCCTTAACACCTACAGCCACTTCGGAAAGGAAAAACAGCCCTTGTTTACAAATCATTTAGAGCAGTAATTTTCAAACTGTGGGCTCCCAAAAAGCATAAAGACCCCACGCAATTTAAACTATTGGCAATAGGCTTGTTTTTCCACAGTTGCTCCTTGCCAACTCTAGGTTGAAAACCACAGATTTAAGAGAGCCCTGGCAAAACACAGCGCTCTCAACGGCTTCGGCTTGCTCAAGAGAGAAATATGGCATTCCTGCTGAATTCCAAAGATCACAGGCAAAATGGACCTTCACATGGCCCATCTCAACTCAGACTGAAGCTGTTCACTCCCAAACTGCTGCACCTCTAAAGAAAAATTGTAGAGCCCAGTCCAAGGATTAGATTTTTGAAAACTCTTCACAAAATACTCCTGAAGGACACGAGAACTGGTTTCTTGTAGCATCTTGCCATACAGTTCCAGATGATTAAATTTTTATTACTTTCTATGAATGCACAGGATGACAAGGACAACAGAAGGGCATGAAAACCAAGAGAAATGTGCAAGTAGTAGCTAAGTGTTCTGTCAGAAACACCAAAATTAGTGTTATAGTTGCCGTAATTGTTCCCTCTGTGTAAGTTACAATAACCTAAACGTTCCTGGAAACATTTAGAGGAAAAAGCTACTTTTCCTATCTCTAAGAGACTTTGACACTTCACTTTCACAAAGGCTCTGTGCACCTGTCTGATGCAACCCATTTTGAAGCATGGATACTGATCTAAATCTACACAAAGCAAACATTTCACACCTAATTTTCCCCCTCACACTTTTCCATCCTTCACTCAATCCTGTACTACTTTGAAAAGCTAGTAAGCTACACTACACTGATGTGTGTTAAACACTGAGGTCAGCAAAACATTCCACTTCCAGTCAGAGCTTAACTTTTCCGAAGGACATTTAAAATCAGCAAGAGGCACTCCCCTTACTTAGCAGTGAGGTGAATTAAATCAGGAAACAATGCCTGGAGCAAAAGTGCCTAAATTTTTTTCCAAGAAGCTTTCCTTACGGCCTATTTTGGAAGTGAACACTATCAGATGATTGGATTTTCCATAAAAAATTAGCAAGATCTTTGTGAGAAACCCTAAAAGAGAGATTAGAGTATCATATAAACTTCATTTTCACTAGTCACTCCAAATCATAAAAGAAAAAGCTCTAGGGATAAGGCTCCTCCTTTTCTGGGGGATGTAAAGTGAATACTTGCTTTAAGAAGACTGCTTTTAAGTTTTCTTAGGCCAGAAAGTTACCTCCTGCTTTTCTATTCTCTTACATTTGCAGAGCAAAATGAAAGTGTCCAGCTCTGCAAGAAGTCTTCTTCACACAAAGAATGACATGTTTTCAGAAATGCACCTAGAGATTATGATAATGCATTACCTAGAAAGTGGCTTTCATAATTTTTGCCACAATTACAAATCCTAACCCAGATGACAACCAAACTTGAGACAATGTCTGTTCTAACAGTAACTTTTCTTTGACTTGTTCACAAAAAGGACAAAATAACTCCTAAATAAAGTCAGGAGCCAAGCAAGCTGCTTTGCTATCAGCATTTAAACAAAGCCACAAAGGTCTAATCACAACCCACCTGGAGTATCCCAAATATTTGTGTATTTCTTAAGAAGCCCAAGACTGCAGGACACATGGACAGTGTGGATAGAGGGCTCTTCTGGCTGAAGCATGCAAGCACACTACTCCAACTAACCTGAGGCTATCCCATGACAAAGTTTCAAGAGTGAACCCTGTGGTTGTCCACACATTAAGCACCAGCATGGTACACAAGAGCTTTCTGTACATGAGTTGCTGCAGAGTTTACCAGCTGCAGGACTAGCCTGCCCTTGCCAGGCCAGAGGCCGAACTTGAAGTCTGTTACACAGGTGACACAGTGAGCTGTTACCTGTAGCACAGAGTGGCAAAGGGAACCACACAGCCCACTGCTACAGCCTAATACTGACACAGCTACGCGCTCAGGGGAAAAGGGTGAAGCACATGAGGATTACTATGCACTGGCCTGGAAGTACTAGGGTGGGGAATTGCAGGCTGTGGGCTGAAACTTTCACATCCCTTTGTTAGCATAACCAAAGAATCAAGAAATGAAGAACTCTGGCTTGACTACCTGTTCCTCTTCCTATTCTGGCAGTTATGCTGCTTTCGAAACACGACCACCACCCTAACTAACCCAGTCACAGCAGAGAAGGGCCAAAGACCACATCAGATAGACTCATCTGCACAGTTCTCTCCAGCTCGATATTGGAATGCCTGCATTACAAGCACACACAAAAAAAATGTTCAAAGAGAACCTGGAAATTTTTCATTAGTAAACTCAAGAGTTAAGATTGCTTGGTGGCCTCTGATGTCTTTCCACACTGCTGGATTCAGCTTCTGAAAGCTTCCTTTGTTAATGAATACTAGGCTCTTGTCCAGTCCTCTTTTCTCCCTCCCATAAAATATCATGGTCCTCAGGGCATAAGGAACATCCTTTGTCTCCCTGCAAATCTTCCCTGTGTAGTCACTTTGCTGCTGGTTCTGGAAAACGCAACAGGAGTACCATCTTTTCTCTTCTCTGTAAGAGGAGTGGAAAAAACAGATGAAGGCATCATCTCATAGCAATTTTACTACATAGGAAGTGGTGTCCTGCAGAAATGTTGAAACACCACAACCTCCACTTCATCTTTCATGCACCAGCAGTGTTGTACAACTTAAATGTCCTCCTCAGCTTCAAGAGCGGGTTTCTTTTGTCAACTCACCATAAAAGAGCACATGATCCTACACAGCATACAAGACAAAGTAAATCTGAGGTAAAAGGTATATGATTCAAAGATGTCCAGAGAAATAACAATACAGCACTCTCCAGGAGAAAAAGAAAGGAAGTTGAAGCTCTCACTTCCCAAAAGAATCTGAGGCCACTTGGATTCACTGGAGAGAACTGAGGAGCCCCAGAGGTCTGCAAAAATACTGGAGAGAAGTGGTGTAAAGTTGCAACTTATTAATCGAAGTACCTGATGAAAGCATCCAACGTGGTAGGGACAGTGAAGCCCACAGTTCATTATCAGGGAGAGGGCATGGTATAATCCACGGTACTTTGAAGGAAGAGGGAGAATGAAGCAGTGGTTCAATGAAGTGCTACTGCGAGCGAGCACAATGCATGTAGAAATTAGCACTCATTCAGCACAAGACAACTTGGATTTGTGCATGTGTGACACCACCAGTTGAATAGCTGCAACTCTTCATTCACTGCCTCTCCATCCTCTGCAGATGTTTAGCAACAACAGCAACAACAAAGACTGTTTTCCTGTCAGGTCCAGTCAGGGAACCGATTCACCAAGCTGCCACACATAGCTGTGCCAGCACAGAGGAGGTTATTTAAACTCGCTTGGACAGCGCTGCTGTCAAACACAACCACAGCCTGTAGTGCAGTTACAAGACAGAAGATGTAAAGTAGAAGACTCCCTGCCTTTGGAGAAGGCTGTTCTGTTTGCTCCCTTTCCCTTCACCCCACAGACATGATCACATTGATGAGCTCTCCTGCTCATCTCATTCCTAGGTAGGATGAGTCAGGTTACTAAGCACCACCAGAAGATTAGCTGGTTTCACAGAGCCTTCTGTCTGTTTACTAAAAACAAACACTACCATCCCTTTTGGCTGGAGGTAGAGCCTAGATCAGCTTAGCCCATCCCATCCAATCCTGTCCTCAGAAAATCCCAAAAGTTGTGTATTTCTCAGAGAATGAGAAATATCCATCCCTGTAACCTTCAAGAACCAAAGGCTCATCCTCCAAAGAGTGAACCCATACATACATAGGAGGGTGACGAAGAGAATCAGGAGGTCCCATGTAAAATACTGCAGTAGCATCCTCTCTGTCCCAATCAGCATAACAGATAGCCCCATCAGGCTACCTTTCTTTAACCCTAATAAACGCCTGTTTTTCCCCAAACCTTGCCTAAATGAACTTTAGGGATTATCCTTATTGTTATTTTACACTAGCCATGAAAGAACACACGTTCTCAGAAACAAAATAACCCCCAAACAAAACAAAAGGCAGTACTTGTCTGGATGTAAGACAGCCTAAGAAGGGAGAGCACTAAGCCATTTAAGTACTATGCTATAAGGATTTCAAGAACTGAGCACCAGAAATGGGGTTGTGTATCACCCATTCTTAATTAAAGTGCAGTTATTGTATTTCTGTACATACCAGTATTTATATTATCATCAATATACAGCACGAACTGGCTTAAAAATGTGAACAGTCCTTCAGGTACTCTTAAAACGATGCCATGCCACAAATCTATAAATCTGCAGTGTATATATATCTCTCTCTCAACATAAATACTACATGGATTTTATCTAGGTGGATTTGGACTATTTCCTGCATGCAGAGAATGGATTACTGTAATTCATTTTGAGAAGTTCTATTAAAAGTGGATGAACTCTGAATGTCATCAGCTCTTTGTTGAAAGTTAAGCCAAAAACCCCTATACTTCCTGTAGGATGAACGTGTCCCAAGAAGGAAACCTCCCACCTTGCAGTGACAGTTATTACCTCCACATAAATTAAACCAGACTTTTGTTGAAATGAGAACCAAACCAAATGATTTAGCCTAGCCCAAAATTTAATGTCACAGCCATCAGTAGAAGAACTTAAGATGGTACAATACAAAGTGATTAAACAAGATCCTTTCTAACATGCATTTGTTTGGTTGACATCATCCCTGTCAGGGGAGAAGTTATTCTTCATTTGCAAAATGGGAACCAAGGGCAGATCTGAAGTGATGTATAGTGAATCCAAAGAGATATTTGAAACAGATCTAGATTCATCCCCCGCAGTTCAACTTCTACTGTTCTTCAGATGCATACTACCCTTCCATGCACATTTCAAGTAAAGCTAAATATCAAGCTGTAAATTTCACTCCTTACAACTAAAGATTTTTATTTTTAAATGACAGCTGCTTCGATTTTTTTTCCTGGCATAACTTTGTCATAAAAGGGTAATTCTCCCTCCTTGTTTCCATCCTGCCAACAGGCAAAAATGTTTGTGTGGAGACCAGATCTTCTAGAACAAGACTTCAGCTACTATACTGTAGAGTTTCTGTACAACGAACGGATTTAGATTAATTAAAAGAGCTGCAGGCTGTACCTACATTACATGTAGGTTGAAATACAGCAAATAGTACCACTTGGACATGTGCTGAGAGTGTATCTAAACCACTTCAGAAGAGCCCTACATTTGAACTTTTACTTCAGCACATAACTTTAACTTGCTTTTCACTGTTATTTTTTCATCACCATCAGGGCTGTAACAAGCTTTCTCATTTTGGAACAAAGGAATACAATCTGCCCTTTGAACCAGAACTACGTTAAGCACTGGGAGACTCAAGCCTACTTCCAAAACAATGAGATAACGTGGCTAACTGTTTGGAAGCAGCAGCTAATTCATATCACATACCGGCTGGAACTATACTGAAGCAATAATCAAGATAAGAAAATGTAATAAAGATTTCATAATTATTCAACTGTTATATACCTTCTCTCGTTTAATATTAGCTTCTAATACTTCCTGATGTATCATATTTCTTCCAACAGGATCCACACTTTAGTCCTAAGTGTCCAAGGTCACAGAAGACCACCACTATCCAACAAATTAGTACTCAGAAACAGATCAGGAACTCAGGTTGCAGCATTTCATCAGCAACGATCACTTAATTTTTTTTTTTAATGACTTCAGCTTATTTTGACAGCTTAAGAGTAAAATCAACAGCTAAGAAGCATCTCAATGAAACTCTGACAGAGCTCAAGATGATGGAAAATCTTACATGAATGTTGCAGGTTTTCACTTCAAGTTCTCATTTTGCTCCCAAACCTAGGATCACGAAGAGAACTAACTCGTTCTCTCCCTCCCTGCCCCCACACAGGCTGTAATTCAGAGTGTCTCTAAGAGTACAACTAATATTTAACAAAGGGCCAAGCATCATCAGCAAGTAGAAATGCAGATAACCACCTCAAACTATCACTCCAGTAATTGCAATGCCATTGCTGCCTGCATAAAAGGTGTCAGGAGGATGTTTCCGGGATCTGCGGGTTCTCTCCTCCCTCAAACTCCCCAATACATAGCTGATCTGATCTCACTGTTTCCAACTTGGCACATGCCTGAACAGCTAGGGACTGGCAGCTGGGAAAGGGGGAAAAAAGAATTTAAAAAACAATAAAATCATCACGTGCTTCCGTCTCTAGATACCTGCTTTCGGCCACTGAGAGACACTAACACTCAAGAGTGGCACAGAGAGCACAGGTCAGCATCAAATAGTTACCACCTGGCATATCACATCTCTAGAATCAAGGTCCTACCAGGACATCAGGACACTTTTTACCATTCCTGGTTACCCTCCCATGCTGTGGTTCAACAACCCAACACATCTCACAGCAAAGAGAGCCTAGACTCCTCCACTTCCACGCCACAGCATGCTGCTCCCTCAACTGCACCACAGACTTGTGCCCCACCAGCTGCACCACCTCTCTCCTCCCAAAAAACCAGCCTTGAAATGCATGATAGGGAAGGAAGATTTAAGCCAGATCAGTTCCCTGAGCTACCTCCCACAAAAAGCTGTGCTGGCACAACCGAAGGTGCAACTCTGACAGCTCAAGATGATCTGCATCTCTGCTGCGTTCTCACTCTTTCCCTTTCCACCAGCTATGTGCATTCTCACCCTCTTCCTTGCGCTACCACTGGTATTTACCTGACCCGACAGCGAAGCAGTTCAGGGAGCTATGCTAGCAGAAAATTATCCCACTCCAAAAGATGACGTTTTCTGCTAGCACAGCTCCCCTGAATTGGCTCTCTGTAGGCAACGGTGGTCCTTCAGGTCTCCTGTGGTTTTACTCCCCCTGAGAGCACAAGCTTACTTTGACAAACTGTCATGAAGCCACAGCCCAACAGAGCAGACTATTGCAGAAGCAAGAGGGAAAAGTGAATTCCTTAAGCCATTTCCATTGCAAAATTCACTACTTCCAACCACAGGCTTTTTTTTTTTCTCACGACCACACTGTGGTGTAAGAATGACTTTTCAGGGAACGATGCTAACACAGAGAACCCCACACACCTCAGATTTACTTTCAGAACTATGAATGGGTATTTCTGAAGTAACAAGGAATTTTCCTCATGCTCTGCTTCCCTGGGTTTATCCATCAGTATTTATTACAGGAACAAATTCTTAAAAGACAAACAGCCAAGGTGAAACAGAATATTACAGCATTTAACAGGTCGACTTTGAAACCTCAAGGAACATTGCTAACGCCCTCTTAAAAAGACAACAGAGGTTTATTTGGGGAAAGGTGTTAAGATCACAGCATAATTTTAGCTGGATATCCTGGGCTAGTGCAATAAGCCTTTTATATTTCTATTAAAAATACCAAAACAGGTAATAATTAACACATTTATTACGACTCAACAATTTTTGCAAAATTCACACCAGGAACAGGGCAGGTCCTGAGACCTCATAAAGCTGATCAATTTGAAGTTGAAACTATTTATGACATAGTGGCATCAAGATAAAAGTCACATAGCACTGTTACACTTTGGACTTCTTTTTCTTTTTAAATGGTTTTGTACTTTACCTCCAAAAAATCCCAGTCAGCCCTGTGCTTCACAATGTACACAGCTACCTTTTGTTAAACACACAGAGAGGGACTTTCACAGAGGGTAACCTTTTGAAGGAACAAAACGTGTATCAAATTTAAGCATGAGGAAGAGATACAGGAAGGATAGAGGAGAAAGCAACTTCTCCAGGAGCTGGCAATTTAAATGGCTTCAGGGAAGTGGAACAGGGTGTGTGTGTATAAACGGGGGTGGCGGTGGTGTTTGTTTTAAGTTTTAGTACTAAGGGTTGCTAAGAACTTTAATAACATAGAGTTTTCCTTGAGTCTGTAGATAACACAAACTTCTCCAGCGTCCCAAGATTTTCCCACAGAGCAGCATAATGAACAGACTCAACTCTCACCCCAACACAAGATTAACAGCAGCTTTGAAACTGTCACTTTTTTGTCTCTATTTTTCGGGTTTGGGGTTTTTTTTTTTTTTGTTCCTTGGAGCTTTCTGGTTAAACTCTGAGGAGCAGGACAGCTCCATTGGAGGACTGAGGGACCCAATGACAAAACAGCAGGGACCGAGAGCAAGACAAGATGACATGCTGCAAGCAGGGAGTTTAGAAGGTTTAGAACAGGTGATCCCCAGCAGCCAAGGTGAGAGATGAGAAAAGGAGATAGAAGTAAAACAAATCCGATTCAAGCAGAGGTGGAAGCCAACAACACATTCCTAACATAGCAAAGCTAGGTTCAAAATAAAACCCCATAAACTGAATCGAGAAGCATCAATAATTGCACAGAAAGAAAACCCAGCACTTCGACAAAGAGTCTGAGTTTCTCTGCAACGTATTGCCCTTGAATTGCTTTATCCTTAGAACAAGTTAATTGCTCTTATTAATCTGGAGTTAACAAGCATCTAGCGCACACTTTTATATCACAGACATTTAAACATTTAGATGAAGCTAAAAATACATACAGCAGCAGTTACAACTCCTGGTGTAACCAAAAATGGTGTTTCAAATCCCTGATAATGAACTAGGATGCTGAGCTAACTGACAATAAGAGGTTTAACTCTACACACAAGGAACTAAAGTGAATCTGTGAATGTTATTACAGATTACCTACGCTGAGCGGTCGCTGGCAGATTATGGCCATATTTGCATATTTAAAAATAAAACGAGGATTTGTGCTCAATTAAAAGCGGGAGGCCAAACAAGAAGAGCCACATCAGGGTTCTGGTTAGAAGTGTTTTAGATGACTCTGGGAGTTCACAGAGTCTACTGTTGTCAAACCTATATCACTGTCTTTGCGGACACCCACCGAATTCCCGGCCTAGAGCTGGCGTTTACGTGCATTTTGGGACCCGCAGAAAAGGCCTCCAATTCTCGCTAGGGAAAGAGAAAAAAGAAAAAAAAAAAAAAAAAGAAAGAAAGAAAAAAAAAAATCTGTATTTTGACGGGAGAAAGTTACTCAAGATGAAAGGGCGTCGGAGACCTCTTTTTCAAAGCCCGAAACAGTCGGCTGCAAGGAGCCTGCATGACAACAAACGCGCACAAGAGAGGAGAGGAAAAAAAAAGGGGGGAGGGGGGGAGAAGAGAAAAGCAATCCCACATCCTTTTAACCCCCGCGGCCCCGCTCCGGATCCACGGCGTCAACCCGGCACCGCGATCCACAACTTTCCGCCGGCCCCGCCGCCGCGCTCCCCCCGCGCCCGAGCCTTCCCCGCCGGGGAGCGGAGCGGGGCGGGCGCGCCCGCCGCCGGCTCCGCGGCCTCCCTCCCTCCCTCCCGCCTCGCCTCACGGCGGCGGGCCGGGGGCAGGCGGGACGGACCGGGCTCGCCTCGCCTCCCGCGGCGGCGGATGGGCAGTGACAGGCGGGCCGCTCCCCGCCGGCGGGCGCGGCCGTAGCCGCGCCGTAAACAAGTTTGAAGGGGCCGCGGCCGGGCCGGGCGGGGAGGAGCGGGCGCAGCGCTGACAGGGGCCGCACAAAAGGGCAGGGCAGGACCCCCCTCCCGGCTCCCTCCCCGGCGAAGGGCGGGGCCCGGCCCGGCGCCGCTCGCCTCACGGCGGCCCGCGGCAGCGGGGGGAGGGGGGCGGGCCCGCAGGCCGCGGCGCCGCTCGCCTCACGGCGCCCCCACCCCCCCCCCCCCTCCACCCGCCCCGGCCCGGTAGAGCCTCCCCCCGCGGCGGCCGCCGCCGCGGGGCCCGGCCCGGCCCGGCCTCCCCGCCGCGCCGCCGTCCCTCACCTACACAGTGAATGAGCTTGTGTCGCCACGAATCGAGCTGGTGGCGGACGCCGCGCCTCTCGATGGAGCACTGCTGCCGCCCGCACGGGCTCGCCATCTTCTGGGCGGCGGGCGGGGGTGGGGGTGGGGGCGGCGGCGGGCACGGCCAGGGGGGCAGGGACGGGAAGGAAGGGCCGCGCGCCGCACCGCGCCACGCCCACCCGCCGTCAGCGCCCGCCTCGCCTCGCCACGCAGGCGCCGCCGGGACGCGCCTCGCCGCGCGCCCCGCCCCGCCGCCGGCCCCTTCCCGCCGCGCGCATGCGCGGCCGCCTCTGCCTCCCACCCCCCGCCTCCTGCCCGCCACCTGCCCGCACGCGCAGCGCCGCCGCCCCCCGCTGTGGGGCGCTGTGCCCGTGCCCGTCCCGTTCCCCCGCCGCCGCCTTCCCTCAGGGCGCGGGGCGGCGCCGCCGTTCCCCAGCGGTAACGGCGACGCGGCCCGGCCGCAGGCTGCGGCCCCCTGTCCCGCCCCTGTGGGGACGCGGCAGCCTGAGGGGACACCCCGCCCCGAGGGTCACTGTCCCTCAGGGAACATCCCGCCCCAGGGCGTCGCTGTGGCCTGCGGGGACATCCCCCCCCCCCCCGCGGGGAGCACGCAGGGTTCCCCCGGGAGGAGCTGACATCTCCCCATCCCGGCTCTGGCGCAGCCGGGAGCAGCGGGTCAGGCGGCGGCCGCAGCGAAAGGAAAGGCACGGCTGCCGTGGGCAAGAGGCCTCCCCGGCACCGGGTGCTGCAGTGACAGCTCCCTGTCACGGCCACCCCCGGGCTGCAGCACTGCCGCTCTACCCTTCCACCTTACACCGCGGGAACAAAGGCCTCCCGGCCGCCAGCATGAGCTCGGGCCTTGTAAGGGGGGTGATGATGTAACAACACCGCTTCTGAGGCGAGCACTCAGTGCCTGGGGAGGCAAGGGGCGTAACGCCTGAGCTGGAGGGAAACCCCAAGGGATGAGCTTGGAAGACTGAAACACCTTACCCCAAATCCTGCAGCGAGGCCAGAGACAAAACCCAGGAGCCGTGGCCTTTGTCCCCCCACCCTAACCACCAGGGCCATTGCCCTCACCTTGCCAAGGTGGAGAGGTCAAAGCTGTTTGTATGCAGATGTGGTAATAAGGTGTCCCAGGTAATGTGTCTGCTGTGGAGACAGAGAAGTGGCTGCTCAGGTGCAGTCGCAGCTGCAGGAAGCTGGTTGTCCCCTTCAAAGGGGATGACCAAAAGGGATGGACCTGGCTCTTGGTGCATGTAGGTAGGACAGCAATTAGCCAGTCCTGCAAAAGGAGATCAGGACAGCTTGGTTTGGCTAGTCCAGCAAAAGGAAAGCAAAACCGAGGTGTGAATGCTCTGCCAGTGTACCAGAGAAGCTCCAGGAGGCAAAGCATGTAAATCTCAAGGGACTGAGCTATCTGAAGCCCACCAACAGCATAAGGCCAGATTATTAATTGGCTCTTTTCTTGTGGAGAAGGTCAGGGGATGGTTTCTAAATAGGAGGTAGAACTTCCCAAAGCAGACAGCAACCAGATGCAAGAAGCCTGTTTCAAGATGTGGGCTCCTTGTAAAGAGGGCAAGGTGAAGCTTGTCATCATGAATGGAGCAGGCTAGTTTAGTGACTAGGGACCCCCCGTCCTGGCTTGAAAACTGTTAGTGGTGGAAAGAAGGAAAGCATGGCCTATAGAGAATTCCTCTGCTGCAGGAAAGGACTTTGGGCACCTCTGCTCAGGAATGAAACCTTTGGCTGCACCTCAGTCTGGTTCTCGGTAATATCCTGGTCTTTGTTCCACCCTTTTTTCAGGGCGATGAGCCACTGGAGTCTTAATTTCCAGAGCCCTTTTGTCGGCAGTGGGGAGTCTTCCTTCTGCCCAAAGTCCAGACATGCTACTTCCTAGAACCAGTTCAGAAGTCTGGTTAGGTGCTGTACCAACCACAGGAATACTCCTTCCCTGAGGAGCAGATGATCTAAATGAAAGGATTGCAACATGAATGCTGTAGCCTCCAGCAGGGAACTTCTATCTGCAGTCTAGCTGCTAGACAGATTAATGGTTGCCAACCTTATATTTTATCAGTCCAGATACACAAGGACTAGTGCCTGCCCACTGTGGTCTTCCCAAGAGCCTTCCTGCAAAATCTTCCTTGCAAGATGCAACTGTTGCTCTGATGCCCACAAAATAAACTCAGTGGTGGTGACCGTGCTGGCAGCGTGGCTGTTGGCTGTCAACCTGCTACTATCTTCTTGTTTCTTCTGCGCTCAGTTTGCATCCCTGCTGTGGCTGGGTCATGTGATGCCGGTCTTACATTTATCAATCTCCATTTCAGAGCAAGTGTGGTTTTTTTCTCCCCACTGACTCCTTTCAGGAGGCTGCCCCCAAATTTCCCTTCCTTGGTGGCTGCTGACCCAATCCTCACATACCAGCAGCCTGTGTTCCCCAACCCACTTGCACCCAGGCAGTGCTGATTGATAGTCTTTTAAGCATCTTTTCTCCCCATCCTTCCCCTAACACAATTCTGTGCACGGCCTCCACATGACCCTCCTTTTTCTAGGGGGGACAAGATAAATTTTGTAGTTCCCCCTTCTGTGGCAGTTTGACTGTTACCCAGACAGCATTGACTGACCCCCAGCACGTCGGATGGGTTTTAAACATACTTTTCCCGAGCAAGTGCGAACAGAATTAGGTATGCTTTTCCACAAAGCGTGCCTGCCCTCTGGAGAAAGTATCTTGCCTGTAAGTCACATCCTACAACTTTGACTGGTGAGCCTGGGTGGGTTTAACTGTTTTGGCTGTGCTCTATCAGCAGCGTGGCGGCTGGAGGTTAGCGCGCCCGTGGCAGAGCTAGCAGGAAGGAAGCGTGCGTGCGCTGGCTGGCACGTCTCGCTGTGGTTACTCTATCTCTGATCTTGACCCCCAGCACTTCATTAATAGAGAGCTGCAGTTCTGTTGCTCTCTTTTTTTTTTTGCAATACTGTGTTCCTAGAATGACGTTTAGATAGCAGACTCGTGGAGGTTGCCCCACGTTTCTCCTCGGTCTGTGCTGGTGCAGCACCTGCCAAAAAGCTTCTGATCTCTGACCAGGTCACCTAAGAGAATGAATTAATTTTACAAAGCCTGCTGCACCCCAGGGCTAATCACAGGCTGTTAGCATGATAAATCCCAACAATTCGGATTTCCTACTCACTGCCAAAGCAGAGGGGAGCAGGATGAGAGAGACATGAAGCACAGGATCCAGTGCGTAAAGCAGGAGGAAGTGCTTGAGAGCTAGAGGATGGGAATCATCCTGTAATCTAAAAAATGGTTTCATTCACAGGCCTCCTGTGGGGAAGGGCAAACAGAGGATCAAGGTCCACTTGTAAAACAGCAGCAACAACAAAAAAGGGCACCAGTATCTGGAATCGCTAGCAAAAACTTTTGTGGTCAGAGGGACTGAGAAGGGTATAAAGAACAGTGGGGCTGACCCCAGGACACCCATCCAGAGTGACAGGTAAGCGAGCAGATCTCACTTGATCCCAGAATTAGGCTGGACCAGATCCAATGCACCAGAGCTTGCACCAGGCTGCCACCAACACCATCAGACAGGTTTGTTCCAACCAAAGTGGATCCCCCATTTGCTTGGCCAATGCCATCAGCAGGTCCCAGCAGCCATTCCTCTGCTCACTCCTGCAAACATCTTGCCACAAACTCACTAGCTGGGTCCGAGCTTCGGCCTCCCCCCGCTCCCTCACCAGCCATGAGACTTGCTGCAGCAGGAGCATTGTTTTTCCCCTGTTTCATAGTGGCTCCCCTTTGATGTTAATTGTTTGCAGGCAAAGCTTAGTGGAGAGCATAGCTGTTCTCTGGTTCATCTGCTGGTTACTACTGAGCTGCCCAGACCAGTGGAGAAAATGCTTTGATGTTAATGAGCTACAGACAATTTCACTTAACACTGAGCAGGGCCTGGCATCTCAGAGGTAAGGCTTTCAAGGCAGATCCTGCACCAGGTCTCTCCAACATCCGTTCTGCCATGGGAACAGAAAATATTCAGAAAGATGTTAGAGCAGAGGCCCGTCTTCTCACCTGGTCCTGTACCACACCCAGTGTGTTTGCAGCCCCAGAGATGCCAGAGGAAGGGAAGCAGCAGGAATGAAAAAATGGCTCTGTCAAACTGCATGGCCTAATGTGATTCATTGGAAGCATGATTTACTCCTTCACTCCCCGAACTGCCTGCCCCTCTGGTCCTGCAGCACAAGTACACAGAAACAGGAACAGGGGCCAGACTGTAAGTTACCAGTTTACAGGAGGCTTGTCCCTGTGCTGCTGGTGCTAGAAGCCACCCCATCCCAAAAGCAGCACCTTCTCCATCAGCACAGCAGAAGTCTGCACAGGCGCAGCCTTGGACTATCCTCTTTCTTTAGCAGATCTGCCCACAAAACACTTTCCTGGGGGTGGGTACAGGCAGCAGCACACTGACAAGTGCACACAAACCTCTAGGTCAGCGACAGGTCCCCTCAGAGACAGGGTACAAAAGAGCCCATGGATGTGTTGCAGCTTCCCAGGGTTCAGTCAGCCCTTCTGAGCGGGGACTCCTCCTTAGGGTAGCACCTCACATGCTCGAGGGAGAGCCCAGTTTAGGCAGAGCTCCTGCTGCAGAGAAGTGGCACAGGAAAAGCAGGGAAAGGCGATGAAGAGACCTTCCCGTAGGAAGCACGAGGTCCTGCAGCCTCAGGGAGGGAACACTGAATCACAAGTACGAACAAAGACAAGTGAGGAAAAAGGCACAAATTCAACTTTGTCACCCTCTGCCAGTCATCAGCAAGATACATTTACAATATCACACACACTCTGCTTCTATCCCCACACAAAGCAAGCAACCTCCGTCCTCCGGGGAAGCCCCCAGCCAAGCAGAACCAAACCCAGACTACATCCTGTCAAGCAGAGCAACAAATGAGACCTCACCGAAGGTTACAGAGAAACATGCCTTCTTCTGAGGGATGTGCCTTAATTCCAATACATTGCCTTTGTTAAATGATTTATAGTAACGAGAGAGAGAGATTATCTTCCCAGTTTTCTCACCAAGACAGGATTATTCCCTGCAGCAAATTTGGTAACCTAAAGCTAAACCAGTGCAAGCCAAGACAAAATCAAATGCTTGTCCCAAGCCCATTACAGGGACGAGCTCACACAAATGTGTCTACTCCATCCTATGCTGAAATAAAACCCATCAAGGGAGATATTCCCCCCTCCCCAGAATTCAGAAAAAGAAAGTGACATCATAGAGGACACTGTGACTGATCACAGGCCAAGGATGCGACACTGGAGTTTGGAAAGTCTACCCGAATCGGTGGGAAGAGGCGCAGTGTGTCCCCCACAGAGAGTGGGAAGGGAAACACTGTGATTTACACCGCTGGGCAGGAGTCTGAAAACCGCCATGGAGTGGGTGGAGGATGGATGGAGAGGGCAGCAATTGGACCCCTGCTTCAGAGGGGTTTATTGTCATGTGCACCCGCAGCTTCGCCAGAGAGGGACCGGCTATCAGCCTGAAAGCAGGGGAGGTGTTGGGTAAGTTTGGGGTGGATCTCAGTGCACGAGACGATGTGTTGTCAGTAACTGCGATACTGATGTAAATAGAAAGCGAGAGATTTGGGAGGTGGAGGGGAATAAGCTGGGGGTTACAGCAGGGAGTTTATCCCCATTAAAGGAACAGGAAAGCTGGAGGGTTGAATAATGGATCATCGTTGTAATAAAAGGAAAGGTGCATGCAGCAGGTGAACACGAGGTCAACCTGTAACTGTTTCAAGGGGGTGAGGAAACATTCACCTGAAACCAGGACAGAGCTGGAAGAGACAAGCTGCCTTCAGCAGGTATGACTTGAGGTAGTTCTTTTGCCTTGAGGCAGGGGCTAAACGTATATAATGCTATGCACCTTTGAAAGTCTTGGGATGGATCTAAAAACAAACAAACAAACAAATCAAGACCAGGAATATTGTAGGAAGATAGTAAAGCCTTTCATTTGCACACAAATACCCTTCAAATCCAAATCCATACATACTCAGCCCTCAAGATGAGTGCTGATGATGAATTCAGCGCTGAATGTTTTTCCACCCTGGATGTGTCCGCAGGGTTTTGCGACTGCCCTTAGCAAAGCAAAGTGTGGCATTGCAAGGTACCTTTTCCTTAGGCTGTTGCTGGGGCTGTGTCTGCCACCCACCACGACCCAAAGAAAAGCAGACTGGGGCCAGTTCTGCGTGCTTTGCCCCAGTGCCACTGTCCCTTGCAAATAACTAAGCATATCTCCTCTGCGTGCCACATGCATTCACACGAGGCAGCTCCTGGGTGATGGATGAGCCATTTTGCTGCTGAAGGAACAGATAATCCCTGGGTTCTGTTTTTACCCCACTTGAGGGGAGAGGGTCAGCTATCTCTTGTCTGTACCACCACTGTCTGTCAGGAAATTAGCAGGAACATAATCAACTTTGGTCTGATTTGGTCAAATTTGCAAGAACAAAGGCTTTGGGAGACCTGATCTAGTGGAGGATGTCCCTGCCCATGGTAGGGGGCTGGAATTAGATGATCTCTGAGGTCCCTTCCAACCCAAACCATTCTATGATACCTGTATAGTTCCAAAGCTCTTAGCAGGGCAGTCAGCAGGCGACAGGTCTTGTGGGTGTCAGCTCATTAAGGAGACTGGGCGAAACCATAAATGCTACAGAAACAGGAAGCAGCAAAACATGAACTCAACCAGCATGTGGGTACTTGGAGGAAGGCTTGGTGCATCCTAGGAGAGAAAGGGGGAACAGGCAGGTGCACCTTACAAGGTACCCACAGCAACAACCTGACGAGTGCAGTGCCCCCAAAACGGAGGACGCAAAGAGTTTGAGAACTTAAAAGTTGCTCAGGAGAGACCCCCAAACCTGATACCAGGATAATAAGGGCAGTGCTCAGTAACAGTTTCAGGTGTTGGTGTCCTGCACTCACAGCCACATTCAAACTACGCTACGTGTCAAACATGCCTGTGGTCACTGTGTGGGCGGTGCTGGGGGCTGTGACAAATGACTAGTTGTGATAGCACTTGCCCAGGAACTTCAAAGCCCTTCAGGGATGAAACCACGAAATTATTTGATGCAGCATACAACCCTTGGTAATCAAGAAGTGAAAAGTGGCAAATGTAGTGCCAGTTTCTGAGCAGAGACTGAGGAAGCTGGGGAAGGATTACCATTACCCATCACCCTGGCAAGAACTTGGGTGTGGCTATAAAAACCTGAATGTCTTTATACACAGCAAGCTGACCTTAACTGCAATGACCACAAAATGCTTCTTGCCCTTACAGAAGACTAGGAAAGCACAGGCAGCTAGAAAATCTCTCTGTGCTTTTCCAAGGTGATAGAAGTTTTCTTTTCAGTTAAAAATGTACATTCAGCACACTGAAAAAGGAGCTGGTGAAGGAAGACATTTTTGTGGACCAAAGCCCAGAGCTAGACACTGAACATGTGAATTTTATTTAAAAAAACCAAACAACCCCTCACCACCACCAAAAAACCCAAGCCAATGTAAGATCTTGTCTCATTGCAGTAGGAAGACGATCGCCAGAGCAGCAGCTCAAGAAGCAAAGCTACAGAAAGTGATTCAGGCTACTAGCACAGGGTTCGTCTAGGTTCCAGAAAGAAAAAGCAAGAAGAGGAAAAGAGGAAAAGAAAGAAGGAGAGAGAAAAATAGCCTGGGATGTTGTTTAAACTACTAGAGAACCATTATGCACTAACATGTGCTTAATAGTGAGTTTACACTATTGACCACCTGATTAGGAGAGTAGAATATGAAACAGCTGGAGGACTTTAAGAGGTTGTCAGGGAAGAAAACATAATGATAATGGGAGATATTAATTACCCCCATATAGACTGGGTAGAAACCATGTCAAAGAATGATGCAAAGACCACATTTTTAGCCCTGATAAATGAGTAGTTCTTAGAATGACCACTCATAGGAGCCAAGTGGAGGATGAACCCTTGATTTAGTCACAAGTAGTACATAGGAGGGAGTTGGAAACATAATAGTGAACAATCATAACGAACACAATGTGCTCAAGCCCAACATTACTGCAGGAGAGGAAAAAGCAACAAAAAAAAAGTACACTGCAGTGCAATGTAACTTAAAAGGGAGATGAGTATATTGTCCTTCAAAAGGGAAGTGGTATGAAAGTCAGAAAAGTAATTAAGGAGTACTTGAAAGCAGTTGATGAAAAGACAAAATGATTGCAATGACACTGAGACCCCGCATGTAAAGCTTTAAATATGCCATCGCTCAAAATATGCCAACAGCAAAACAAAAATCTCCAAGCCTGGCACAGTTGCACAGCTGAGTGGAGAAGACATTTAGAAGTAAAAAGACATCCTTCAAAAAGTGTAAGTTATGGCCAAAGAAGAAATATAGCAAATCCATCCCAAATTCTGCCAAGTTAAATAAAAAAAAAAAACCTCAAACAAACCCAAACCAACCCAACATATCTAGGCCAGCCAAAAGCAGTTTTGAACAGCAGCTTGTCCAAAACGTGATGATTACTAATAAAAATACGTTTTACAGAGTAAGAAAAAACCTAGAGGGACTCAGGGGCCCAACAGTGAGCTGTAAGGGGAGAAGTGGCAAAAAGAATAAATGACCTTGACCAGTGACCACTGGCACCAAAACGTTGTGCACATCCCCACCCTTTTTTGGTAGGCACCCAGTACCCTGCAGTGCCTCCCCAGCAGCTGCAGTCTAACAGGAACTGGCGTATGCACAGCTTCTGCCAGAGTTTGGGCCCAGCCTTGTAAGTGCCTCATTCTGTTCTGTGCCATCCAGCAGGCTGAAGGGAGCACTGCTGAAACAGCTGAGGGCTTCAGAGCAGATTTTGGTCCCTCTTCACTGACACATTTCATTGATAGGCGACTCTGAAGGTGAATAGTCAGATGGGAAGCACCGAGGAATTAGCTGCTAGTCAAAGCATGGTGAGAGAGAGGCGACAGAGACAAAACTGAGCCGAGCTCCTGAGTCTGGGAGGGGTCACTGCCTCACCAACCTGGCTCTCACATGGAGATGTTTAGAGATGTTGACAGAGATGGGGATTAGGGGAACAGCTGTCCATAGCAGTAAGCGGTGCGGGCTGCTGTCACCTCTTTCCCTGGTTGCTATCGGCACAGAGAGTCTGTCCTGCTCTGACCTATTCCTTTTATCCAGGCCATTAATAGCATTGCCTTCTCTGAAGTCTGCCTCCACCAGCACCCAGGGGACTCTGACTTAGCCATTCCGCCTCTTGTGGCAGCCACATGCATGACCAGGTACATCCTGCAGGTCTCTCCACTCACATGAGATCACAGGTAGCACTCACAGACTTGTCCACTGATGAAAATGGACTGAAGTGGGATCTGTCTATCCCATAGCCAGCTTTCAAAGCCTGTAAAAGTCCAAGCACAGTCTGAACTAGTTCCCAGGGCATCATACTGTCTGTTCCCCTAAGGTTATGATCCTCTGTTATACACGTAATGTGTATTTTTTAACCTGTTAAGTACTTTGCCTACATGCTAAGCAGAACTTCCACGACCCCGGGTTGCAGGGCTCCTGTGATGGTCCTTCTGTGCCCTGAGGTGCACAAGCATTGCCCAGCCTGCACGTTGTCATCGCACAGCACCTGAAGAGTCCCAGGGGCTCTATAGTCCCAAGGGTCATGAGACCTTTGATGGACTGTAGATGTGTTGCTTGATAGCTTTATCGGGCCATTTGAGTCATGCTGCTGTGCGTGCCCACTCTCAGGCTGCAGGGCTAGAGCTGTTAAACCTCTGCTTCCTAACCCTGGGCAGCACTGCTCTAACAAATAAGTGGTATTTGGGAATCCCTTTGCCCCTGGCTACTTGAAGGAGAGACGCTTTATTTAGGGCCAAGTTCCAACTGTCTCTAGGTAACAGAGAAAGTGTATTTTCTGCTGCTTCTCTACATGTTTCCTGCCTCTAAAAATAAGCTATTTAAAGATGCAGTTTCCAATACTCACTGGTTCACCTGGGAACAGAGCTTGGACACAGTATTGATGCTGTACACAGTTTCACAGCCTTGTCGCTTGCCCTGTGACTGAGCCTTCTAGCCACACTCAACTTACCTTGCGTAGCGTTTTCACAGGGACTCGTGGGTCTCCCTTGATTTAAGCCAGGAGGTGTTAAATCCACTTGTCCTAGGTCATTATCTCCTAAGCCTCAGTTGTCATCTAACAGGATCTTTTGAGGTTAAACTAGAAACTCCACGTCCTTTCTCTTCCCTCATCCATTCACAACTTCTTCTCCTTCGATTTTGCCACAGCCTGTGGCCACGGATTTTGTAGGCTTCTTCCCCAAATGTGCTATTTGCTGCAGTCACATCAGGCAAGCCAGAAATTTGGCAGTGTGATGAGCTGGGGGATGCCGGGACGCTCGTCGGAGGCAGAGCATGCTGTCTAGAACCAAGCTGCAGAGACAAGCACGTGTGGAAGCTGGCTGGGAGCACCCGGTCGGTGGGAGTTGAGCAGGGAGTTGTGAAGCTGTGCTAGTAAAGCAGGTCATTGTGAGGATGGGAAAGGGGGTGGCATGAGCAAGGTATGTCCTGTGGAGTTGTGAGAACGGATGGATAGAAAGGAGCAGGTATTCTCAGGGGCTGGTTACAGGTGCAGCAGATGCAGCTTTGAGTATAGACCGTGCTGTCTCTAAGGCTACAAGAAGAACAAAAAGTAGAAATTGTGCAAGTACAGGAGCATTTAACTTCCCAGTGAACACCAGGCAGTGAACAGCACCAGAACAGCAGTGCTTGGGTATCCTCCGACACGACAGAAAGCAGATTTCCTGATCGATTCCCAGTAACACGAAACACAACATGATTCCAGGCAGGGCTGTAGTGAATGCAGGGATCGCTGCTCAGTCAGGCAGCAGAGTGGCAGCGGGGAGCAGACACCCCACGTCAGCAAAGCCTGCAAGGACACGGGTGGGGGAAGAGGGGATGGGAGCCAGCTGCAGTCAAAACCCAAAAGTGGGGCTTAGGGGAACATGGGCTGCTGGTCTCTCAGACTAAGACACGTGATTCAGGGTTAGGGCTGATGCAGAACTGCTGCTAAAGGTGAAGATGAGTCCCACGGTTGGTAAGGAGATACAAGTGGCACTGGCCACGCTGCATCAAAACCCAGCATGACCAGGATGCTGGAAGGACATTAACGACCTATTTTGGGAATAAACTCAGGTTAATAAATCCATTGGTAATTTCAGAAGAGCCGTGTGCGAGCCCCCGAAATGCAGAGGCAGCCTGGGCTTGGAAGGGACTGCAAGTGCTGAGGGAAGTAGTTCCTCACAGAGGAAGAAGGGGATCATCACCTTGTCATTGATGGGAGAGGTGGGGTGAAATACGGCAGCAGAAGGGGCAAAGCCAAAGACCCAGGGGTCAGTGGGAAAAGACATTTGCTATAAACCGATGGAATGGAGGCACTGAGGGAACAGAAAAGACCTCGCTGTGCTGCAGGATGAACGTGAAGCAGCTCGTTGATGCTTCTGTGGAAAAGGAGTGGCATGATGCTAGGATGCATCGGACAAGTTATTTTTAGCAAAGGCAGAAACATCATTGCCGTTGCGCAAGGTACTACGAGACTTCTTCCAGAACGTCCTTGTAGCTCTGCATCCAGGAAGGATGAGTTTCCACTACACAGAGGAAAACTATTTGGGTGCAGAGATAAACAGGCATCAGCTGACGAAGATCTACGAGAAACGTTTGGTTCGTTTGTCCTGGCCAGACAGAGGCTGAAAGGGGATATGCATTTCTCAAGAACCACTGAAAGAAAACAAAACATTAAATTAGGGAATGTTAAGAAACTCTTTAACCGTACGATAATGGCACAAATAATAAGCTTAGATGGGGAATTGGAGAGTTTCTAGCCCTGCCAGGAATGAAGTTCTGGACCAGCCTTCCAAGAAGGGGCAGAGAAACCCGCAGCCATTTAACTCATAGTTTAGTAAAACTCCCTCCATAAACATCCAAATGGAAGAGCCCTGGAGATGGGCAATTCAGCCTGGGACACAGCTCCCAGGTGGCCAAGGAGTCAGCAGAGATAGGGTCCTTTGGAGGAGGTGCCGCTCCAAGCCCAGGCTTCCAGGTTTCTGCCGGTACTATGAAGATGAAGAATAAACAACTTCCCCTCTTAATTTGCTTCTAAAAGTATTGGGGGTTTCCTCCTCCTGGTGCACACTGATGGCAAGCTCTGGGCCTCGTGCACTGATGCTCCCAGCATTACAGGCCCAGAGGTCTGCTCACACATTAGGCTTAAAGCTATCACCAGATTAGGGTCAGGAGGGACTTGTCCCAGGATTGATAGAAAAATTGCAGATACGCTTTTTGTGTGGTTTTGGGGTGAGTTTTGTGTTTTCCCCCTTCTCCGAGTGTACACCTGTTTTTCTAAATCCTATGTATTTTTCTTCACCGATCCTCTGCCATCACCAGGCTGCAGACCTCACTGTCCCTAAATCTCCCCAGTGACTTTGTGTGGTGTGTTACAGCCCCAGCTTTTTTGCTGAGAGGAGTCAGGAAGCAGCTGCTGCCTGGTTTGGGGGTGAGTGGAGCAGGAGTCTGGTTCTGAGGCACTGGCAGAACACTCACTGCACCTTTACTCAGAACTGCAGGACACTTACAGGGTGACCCTGGAGCATCACCCCAAGCACACACACTGACTGCAAAAGCGACTCTAAGAGGAAACCTGGAAATTAAGCCCCCTCTCAGCTGTACAAGCACAGGTTTAAAGCCCACACAAACACAGGCTGGCCTCTGGGGTTTGCTTGCAGGCAAGCGGGGATTCGGGATAAGGGATGTGTAAGAGAGCAGAGGTGGGAGAGTGAGGGAGCCCCAAACCTGCAGGCTCTGTGTGCTGAAGGGGGGATGAGCATCACTCCCAGCTCTCAGGGACTCCCCTGAACCTGCGTTTCCCAGTGATCCCAGCATAAAAAACCCACAGCCCCCTCTGCACAGGTACCCTGAAGCTGGGTGCCCCTGCGGCACTCCCTGTGCAGGGACCCCAGGCTGGGCAGACACAGGCGACCCAGCAGCAACCTCTGTCTGTGTTGGGTCAGGACCCCTGAGCTCTTGACTGCGCAGAATCAGCCTGACCTGCAAGGGCTGTCAGTCCTGGGGTAGGGAACTGGTGCCAACAGTAAGGAACGCTGCAGAGCCAGGTTCGTGCCTGGCATCTCGTGCCACCGGGCTCCCTGTCAGCTTTCCAGATGAGCACGCTGAACATACTCAGTTGGATCTTAAGCGTGGAAGGTGCTGCTATCAGACTCTCCTGCATGCAGTCTCCAAAGGAGGCTTATGCACAGATAAAAGGCAAATCCCTGGGGATGTGCGGTAATTCAGCTGAAGCACTTAGGGTCTGTGAGACCAACCCAAACCCCAAGCTCTGTCAGGTCACCCTGTTACTGCAATTCCCCTTGCTCTAGTGAGCACGTCATCCCTTGTCCCAAGACCATGGCTGCCCCATGCACGGGCCCTTCATCTTCCAGGTTTGCCCACGATGAGGGGCCACTCCGGATCCCCTTCTAGACTGGGGACCACGTTCAGCACATACTAAGGCAAGAGGGAATGAGATGGGAAAGGGAAGATGAAGGTGTGAAATCGGCATCAGTACCCTGAAAGCCTGTTGTGGAGCACGAATGCAGAGGGCAGGGCAGGGCCTGGTGTGGGGAGCCTGAGGGACCCACAAGAGGGTTGAGTCTGGAACGGGAACAGATGTGGAAAGTGCCTTGAAGAGGCACAGAGTGAAAATGCTGGCTCCAATTGGCGACCTCTCAGAGCTGTCCCCAGCCACGGGGCAGCACGTGGCAGAGCCACTCAGGCAGGCAGCAGCTGGTGAGACTTACCTGTCGGCAAGCACAGAAGAGAGTCCAGGCACAGCCCTGCCTGGGGAGCTCCAGCTCCCGAGTCCCGACGTGCGCTGGCTGGCGTGGGTGGCAGTGGTGCCAGCCATCAGGCCAGGGCCCTCCACACACGACGGCGCTGCGAAGAGCCAAAGGCAGGTACAGCCCACCCGCACTGCAGCTCAGGGGACACACCTAGGCTGCCCTGCTACCACGAGGGCTACGTGCAGCGCTGCAGCTGGCCGGCTGAGCAAGGGACACGCTCCACGTGTTTCCCCTCACCGCTGTTCCCCCAGCCTCTCCAGACAGCTCCCCCCAACACTCGCACACCCCGAGCGCCGCGCACCGCTCCCCGCTCGCCCGCCGTCTTCTTGCCTCGGCGCCTTTGTTGCCGGCTGGGTGGCAGGGAAACACCTTTCTGCAGCTCTCACACCTGCCACAACAGGCCTTAAATCAGCAACCCCAGCACAGAGGGGCAGGTTACTGCTAACGGAAACCATTAAACTGTAAGAGGGGGGGATAAAGACAGCCCCTGACACTTCAAAGATTTATAGGGTGCAACAGCAGGGTGTTAATTCTTTCGGCAACACAAACGCTTTCACACCCCCTGCCTTGCCTCACCCACAGCAGTGAGGAGAGGAGACCATGTGCAGCCCAGCCGCAGGACCGCAAGAGCCAGCCACACCGGTGCTGTGGCCAGCAGCACCTACCTTTGGGGTGACACTGCAGTTGCAGAGCACCTACAAGTCCATGGCATAGCACGTCCCCAGGGGTGTTGGGGATTGTTCTACTAAAGGACATCCCCTGTGTCCAGCTCCTACCTGCCTCCACAGCTGCAGCAGATGTTCAAGGAAAGGCTGTAAAGAAACTTGGAGACCAGCAAAAGCAGCTGGAGAAAGTATCCCAAGCCTTTGGGCTCAAACCTGAATCAGTTTGTGGGTGTTTCTGGCAGGTGGCTGGATGGGCGCTCTCCCTGCAATGATTGTATGGGGACCCACGCACCCTCAGCACTGCTGTGGCAGCTGGCAGGAGAAGGGCTGTACAAGTGCTCAGCAAAAGGGCTTTGCAGAGCCCCAGTGAGGGCTGCCTGCATCCTCCTCCCATGCCCCTGTGCCACGTTTCATCTCCTCCTGCCCCATCCTGCCAAGCTGATGTCTCTGAGAAGAGCTGCATTAATGATTAACAGCCCCCTGCCCGCCTCCCCCTGCCATCCCACTCACACTTTTGCTTGCAGCCACCTCCTTGGACCCTCCCCTGTGCAAAGTCCAGGGCCTGGCAGGAGAAGACAGGGTGGGAGCTCACCCTCACATACCTGGGCAACTGTGGAGGCCTTCACAGCCAAGCTGTGGAGCACCAGGCAGGACCAAAGGCATCCCTCACCATCTGGTAGAGCTGCAGCCATTCTGCTGAGCCCTGCTCCCTAAGACTGCTGCACCCCCCAATCACAGCCCCAAAGGGCCACGGAGGCCTGAGCACAATCCCAGTGGCTGAAGCCCTGGCCCTGCATCACACCCACTGCACACCCCACCCTGGGTTTATTGCTGCTGTTCCCCTCCCCGCTCTCCTTCCAGAGCAGCGGGCACTGCCTCCATCAGGCAGGAAAGATGGAGACTTTGACCAGCCCCGTCCCAGTCCAGGCACTGTGAGGAGCCCTGGGGGTTCCATCCCTTGCCCATCCCTTCCCTCCACACCACCACAGCTCTGCAGAGCCCAGTTGGGTGGCTGCAGGATCCCCCACCCCAGCGAGTGCTGAGAGGGGGCCTAACTGGGCACCAGCACACCCTGCCCAAGTCTGTTCTAGTCCCAAGAGCAGACTGCAGGGCCCTGGCACTGCTGGCACAGAGAGGAGCAGGGGAGATGCTTGGGAGCAGGCAGCAGAACCAAGCACGCTGCCCTGGGAGCCTGGGATCACCTCTCTCCTCCGAGATGCATCCTGGAGAGGCATCCTGTATCCCCTCCCTGCCCCTGCCTGTCCTTCCTCTGCACAGCACCATCTCGCTGCGCTCTGCCCTGTGGAGGCCTGTAACCTCTCTGCAGTCGGGGGACACCGAGGTGACACGTCGGACATCCCTCTGCTCCTGGCGAGCTGCAGCACAGATAGCCAGCAGGCTCAGAGGGGACAGGCAGAGGTTGCAGCTGCCGGCAGACCCCTGCCCCTGCCCCTACCGAAGGCCCCTGTACCGCAGCCTGCAGCAGGGAGCAGTGGTGGAGGATCTTGCAGTGCCCCTCCGTGGCCACCACGGGAGGTGCAGGCAGCCCCAAAACCCAGCCTGATGCCCCCGGCCTGGACTGCGGGGTCCTCACTCCAGCAGAGCCTGAGAAAAGCTCTGAGGGTCTGTGCTGCCTGTCCTCAGAGGTAGTCACCCCACAGCATGCCATTTGGGGCTGCCACAGACCCCTCCCGAGAGGCTCGGTGACCCCAGTCCTGCCCCACTTCCCTCAGACACCCACTCCTGCACCCAGCCCCAACTCCCAGAGCCCAGGGGGCGGGGGCAGCCGTATCCCCAGGGCCCCGAGGGGACGCTCACATGAAGGAGAAGAGGCAGCGCTGCTGTTTGGGCATCCGCATTTATTACACGGCTGGGGCAAGCCTGGGGCTGCCACTCGCCTGGGCCCCTCCGACCGAAGGCCAACGGCCCCTTCGCCTTAAATACCGGTTATAAAACAAATTTGTTTTTTTCCTTTTTCAATTTTTTTTCTAAAAACCCCATCTCTCTCTCTCTCTCTCCCTCTCCCTCCATACTTTTTTGTCTTTTGTATCTGAGTATAAAAGCGGGGGCGGGCTCTCCGCCGCGCCTGCCGCTACCTCCGCAGGCTGCGCTGTGCCTGCCGCAGCAGCGTGTCGAAGTCCAGGGAGTCAAACTTGCTCTTGACGGGGGCTGGCTCGAAATCCTCCCGGTTTGAGTCTGAAAGGCAGAGAGAGAGGATGCCCTGAGCCACGGGGACACCGGCACAGTTCCAGCCATCCCTGCAGCGACTCCCTCCCATCTCGCCAAACCTCCAGCCCCAGAGCTGGGCTGATGCGGACGGGACCTGGGCTCCATCACAGCACTGGAGGGACAGGGAGCCCATCAGGCAACTTCCCCTCGGGGCAAAACTATCCCTGAACACGGCCCTACTGAACCAAGCCTAACCGACCCCAAGGACAGGGACCTCTAGACCTTTGGGAAGTGGAGAGGACCCAGGGTGTCCCCTCACAACCTGAGGGCTGACACAACTCACCCAGGTCAGCGTAGTTCCTCCTGCAGAATTGCCGGCGGCCCCCGAAGCAGAGGTCGAAGGGCTGCTCGTCGGGGCGCCGCAGCTTGTGCCCACTCTCAATGGCGGCAAAGGCCTCCTCAGCATAGCGGTAGGTGACAAAACCATAGTTGTCCCTGGAGCCAGAGAAGGAGGAGGAAGATTAACAGCAATGCAGCGTGCGTGTCTCCCCTTGGTCTGCACCATCCCCTTGAGCAATGGGAAAAGAGGACCCATTCCCGGGCAGGGGCTGCCCCGTGGCCCCACAGCGCTTACCCCTCGGAGCGGAAGTGCAGGGTGCACTCCTCGATGTCCCCGAACACAGAGAAGCGGTGCCGCAGCTCCGACCGCGTCATCCTGCTGGGGATCTTGCCAATGAACACGACTCGCCGCTCCTCCTGCGAGCAGGGACACACCGTCATAGAGTCACTGAGTGGTCTGGGTTGGAAGGGACCCCGAGGATCACAGAGTTCCAACCCCGCTGCCACAGGCAGGGACACCAACCTCCAGGCCTGGAGCTACACAAGGTTGCCCAGGGACCCATCCAACCTGGCCTGGAACACCTCCAGGGATGGGGCATCCACCACCTCTCTAGGCAGCCTGTTCCAGCACCTCACCACTCTCTCTGTAAAAAACTTCCCCCTAATATCTAATTTAAACCTTCCTTCCTTTAGCTTTAATCCATTCCCCCTCGTCCTGCCAGTGTGTAACTTTTTTAGAAGTTGATTCCCCTCCTGTTTCTCTGCTCCCTTCAGGTACTGGAAGGCTGCAATGAGGTCCTCCTCTTCTCTAGGCTGAACAAGCCCAGCTCCCCCAGCCTCTCTTCGTAAGGGAGGTGCTTCAGCCCTCTAATCATCTTCGTGGCCTCCTCTGAACCCTCTCCAACAGTCCTACATCTTTCTTGTATTGCAGACCTCAGATCTCGACACAGTACTCCAGATGGGAGTCCATGAAATGGGATGGAGCTCAGCACCTCCCAGCCCTCCTAGTGAGTGGGACCTCTCACATGGAGCACCCTCCCCTTCATCATCACCATCACACCATGCCCTGGCCACAGCCTCCCAACACTGCTGACTGCAAGGCTGTGACCCACAGCTTTCTGAAGAGATGGGAGAGGCCAGGGAGCCCCAAATTCCCAGACACAGCTTCCCAGCCCCCCAGCACTCACTATTGCACGTTCCTTCTGGAGGATCCTCTGCCTTTGGTAGTGGTCCTGCGCATCGTAACTGTACCTGGCAGGGCAGAAACCAGACACATGAGCTTCAGGGTCATGGGGGTGCCAGAAGAGAGTGATCTTGGGCACAGGGGATATACTGAATGAGCGGGTTCACCCTTGCCCATGTCACAGGAGGCCAGGAGATGGATCCAAGGGAGCTCACACCTCTGCAGGGTGGCCATGCTCACCTCCTCCGCCTGTTACTCCTCCTGCGAGGCGATGGGGAGCGGGAGCGGGACTGGCTGCAGGACGTGGATCTGGATGAGTAGGATGATGACGATGAGGTGGATGAGGACCTGTCCCGGGACCTGCCACATGACCCACAGCTGGAGCGGGAGGAGGAGCTGTGGGAACATCTTGAGCGGTACCTGGGGGGTGGAGAGACACAGCTCAGTGACGAGCCCTTCCCATGCCCAGCACCATGAGGCTCCGGAGAAGGAAAACCCCTCCATCCTTCCCAAGGTACCCAGCACCCCACTCAGACAGGGCCCATCCCCAGGGTGAGCTGGGCTATGGAAACCTCTCTGCGAGTTTGACAGGAGCAGCAATGTCACCACAGATGCAGATGGCTCCACACAGGGCAGGAAAAGGGAGCAGGCTCACACCAGGCACAGCCTCTCAAGAGCAAGAAACATTTGCAGAGCACAATGCAGCTCATGGCTGCGGCTGGGCAAGGCCTCAGGAGGGGCCAGGGCTGCCATGCTGAGCCCCACGCAGTGCACAGGCTAACACTGGAGCCATCACACCCGTGTGGCACTCAACAGCCGTAACAACTGGGACCACCTGTGCCTCCATGGGACTGCACTGTGGGAGGTGGCATGCACTGGGACAGGGCTGTGCCACTGTGCCTACCAGAGCTTCTCTGGCAGGGCCAGGCAAAGCTTGAGGGCAGCAGCGCTGAAACTGCCTTGGGACCAAGCTCTGCTGCCTTCAGCCAGCAACAGGGTCCCTCTCTAAACCTGATGGCCACAGGCAAACCCAGGCCCCAAGCTGCTGGTACTGCCACACACTCTCCTGGAGGGCAGCAGGTCAGGATGGCAGAATCTGTGGGGATGTTCCCCAGCACAGGGCCGACTGCGTTTGCTGGAAAGCCAAGCCAGGTAGGTCAGATCCCTGAGCAGCACATCCCTGAGACACAGCACTATATGAGTGCCCTTTCCTGCTACAGCCCCTGCACCTACTGGCCACTGACAGAGACGCGTTGGACGGACAAGCACCTGGGATGCCTCCGAAACTGGCCAGATACCCAGGGATGGGCAAGTGAGAGATTCCACAAGGAGTCCCAAAGAAATACTTCCCACAAAGACCAAGCTACCCCACTTTCCTACACAGCCACCTCCATAAGGAACCCCTGAGGCAGTCAAGCCAGATGGGTTTTTCTCTTGGTTGCCTCCAGCAGCTCCCTGCTGCCATTGTGGCTCCTCTCATGTCTACACCTGGGGCTGTACCAGTCCCACCTCCATTAATACAGCAGAAAAAGCAGCCAAGGACTTGTCCCATGGTGCTCCAGGAGGAGTAAGGAAGCCTGGCTCAGCAGAGGCTTTGCAGGCACAGATGTGGGGGTTCAACCAGACACCTGTTGCCCTGGCAGGGTGTTCCAGCAGCTCCTCCAGTCCGGGTGAGCCAGGTGCCCGTTCAGAGGGACCGTGACAACAAAAAGATCAAGCACAGACATAAGGAGGGTCCATAAAGAGGTGTCAGAACACACTCTGGCCACCAGGCAACTGCCCAGCTCAAGGAGACAGGTGCTCCCCTGCTTACCTTCGCCACCGCTTGGGCGGTGGGGACAGCGACCGGGACCGGGATCGGGAAGAGGAGGATGAAGAGGACGACTCGCTAGCTCCATCCGAACTGGAGCTGAAAGAGCGGCTGGTACGGCTCCGGCCAGCCCTCCAGCTGCCAGTGGAGGGGCTGGGCGAGTCCTGGGGTCTCCGGTAGCAGCGCAGGGACCTCTTGGCAGCAGCATGGCTGGGCTGGGCACTGGGAGTCCGCGTCTCCTGGTCCCGGCACGGGGACGCGGCTGGAGACATGAGCACCGAGGTGGGGGGGCTGCTGCACCCGGTGGGGGCCTTGCTGGGGACGCTAGTCCGATAATCCAGAGGGGCGAGGCAGGCCGTCCCCAGGGGCTCCTGGCTGGGCCCCACGGTGGTGGTGGGGGCTGGCAGGGTGGGCTTGGGCTGGTCCAGCGTCCGTTTGGTTAAGGAGGAGATGGGTTTGATAGTGATGTCCCGGTGGTGTTTGACGTTCCAGCGGGAGCCGCCCGCGGCGGGGGGCTGCGTGCCAGCACTGCCGCTGCTCTCTGCCTGCGGCGCACCCGGGATGCAGTAGTCGTGGTCTCCCGAGCAGACGTGGCTGGGGGCTGAGCCAGCTGGGGTGAGTGCTGGGCTCTTCCCCTGAAGCTTGCCTGGGAGCAGCGGCTTGGCTTTTGTCAGCTTGGCCATCTTCTGGGGCCCGTCCTGGGGCGCGGACCCGGGAGACTTGGCCTTGGCCAGCAGCGAGACAGTGGGCAATGGCTTCCAGAGTTGGTGGGGGGGTGTCGCTGGGGGGGTGAGGCCTGTGAGAGCATCAGATGGCTTTTAATGGCAGCACCTCGCTGCAAACCACCCAGCTGGGGCTCCCTCCTGCCCCACCTCCCCTCAAGCCCCGAGGTATCCCCCGGCCCCATGACAGACCCTGCCCGGACATCGTGGACTCGCTCGTCCCACGCTGGGCATTACCTGCCACGTTGGCCAGCTCAGAGGCCTGCAGGGTCTCCGGGAGCTTCCTGTCCTGCTGCGTCTCGGGCCTGAGAAGGGGACAGGAGCTTTGTCAAACCGAGTGGCCAAAGGCCAGACCCCGTCCCCACGCCTGGGGCACTCGCCTGAGCTACCCCCCTGCTCGGACAGAGGAAACAGAGCACCCAAGAGAGCTGCAAGGATGGAGGTTGCACAGCCCATCACTGCTTCCCCCAGTTTCCCCCTCGGTGCGAGCTCTGGTTCCCAGCCCGACAAGGGGCTCGGCTCCTCCTGGGCTGACAGATGTGGTCCCTGGCACAGCCTGCACCCTGCCAGAACCGAGAGCTGCCTCATGCCCCTGCTGCTGAAGGCAGGGCTGAGCCCCTGGCTAGGCTGAGGCACTGCCTGCAAAAGGCTCAGAACTCACCTGGAGCTCCCCACTGGCTGCCTGTCCTCAGGGGGCTGCACAGGAGCCTCCTCCTTTGTGGCTGAAAGAGAGCAGGTGGGAGAAGGTGGTGAGAAGCTGGGGCAGGAGGGCAGGAATGGACCCTGCATACAGGGGACACACACTGAGCACCCCCAGTGCTGCCAGTTTCCCGGTGCCCCAACTCAGCTTCTTGCAGAGAGCTGCCACAAGTCCCCTTCCTTCACAGGCTCTTCCATACCCCCTTGGTCATTCCAGGGATCCCTAGGCACTTTCACAGGCCAGGGAAGAGATGGGGACAGACACACCCCCAGGACAAGGGCAGCAGGGTAACACCAGGCCACAGGCAGCAGTGTCCTGGACCCCAGCTCCCACCCCACACAGGCAGCCCAGGGAGGGAACCCCACAGGGGATGGCACAGCGAGGCACAACCACACCTTCAGACTTCTCGAACTGCTCCAGCAGGCTGGACAGGTCGGTGGCTTCAATCCCTGGGCCAAGAAGCGAAACACAGCAAGTCAGGTCAGCCAAACCCCTCCTGGCACCGCAGGGATGCACCCCAGCCTCATCCTCCCCCTGCATCAGCCTCCCCAGGGTGACAGAGCAAGCACTAGGGACATGAAGCATCTGCAGAGCCTGCAGCAGCTCTGCATCTCCCACAAGGAGGACTGTGCCGCCTGAGGAGGGACCAGTTTGGGCACAGCCAGCCCAGACCATCCACTGGAGGCAATGCCCTGGCAGGGTGCCGGGAAGTCTGCAAGCCCACGGGCGCAGCTTTGCCACCCTTGTCCCTGGAAGTGCCAGGAACCTGTCCCACTACTCGCGGCTGCCAGCAGCACCGCAGCCTCACCAGCTATGCTCACCCAGTGCCCCGTAGCCCTCCTGCTCACCAATCTCACTGATGAAGGCTTGCACGATGTCCTTGCTGCTGTCACTGGGATGTGCAAGGCCGAGGAGCGGCTGGTGTCTCCAAGGCCGCGTGGCAGGCGCCTTGGTGGGCAGGCTGCTATCTTGGCCCGCTTTTGGTGGTGGTGCTGCAGCCTGGGAGACAGATTTTTGGGCAGGAGGCTCCTGCACAACAGCTGCCTTGGGCTCCGATGGGGCCACAGCTGCCTTGGGCTCCACTGGGGCCACAACTGCCTTGGGCTCCACTGGGGCCACAACTGCCTTGGGCTCCACTGGGGTTTTCTTCACAGCCACCTTGCCTGGCCCTACAGACTCCTCCATGGGGTGAGTGCCAGGGCCAGCGGCAGGGCACACCTCTTCAGGGCAGCAGACAGAGGAAGCCTTTGGGACCTGGGCAGGGACTGCAGTTGTGGGCTCCTCTGGAAGCTGGGTGGGGGCAGCCTGGGAGGTCCCCACGTGCTGGGCTGGTGCTGCTGGAAGGACCCCGCTGGGCTGGGTAGTGGCAGGTGATGGGGCTGCCTGGGGCTGGGTGGGGGCTGCAGGGGCCTTGGGGAGAGAGCTCTCCCCTGCCAGCCGTGCCTGCCTCCTGGGGTCTGACACCCTGCCAGTTGCCAGCCTGGCCGGGCCATCCACAGCCCCCGTCTCGCTGGCCGGGGCAGCAAGCGGCAGGGTGGGGAAGGCCAGTGGCTCTGGGCAGCCAAGTGCCGGGGCAGCAGCAGGCTGCCCATGCAGGAGGCCCGTGCTGGGGTGGCCAGCAGCTGGGAAGGCAGCAGCACCCTGCAGTGCTGCTCTGGGGTCCCCATATGCCAGGGGAGGCACAGGTGGTGGCACGGGGATTCCCGGCCAGTAGGATGGTGGTGCCCACCCCACCGGGGCATAGGGGGCCCCCGGGCCAAAGGGAATGGGGGGCGGCACAGCTGGCGGGGGCCAGGCCATAGCCGGAGGCGGGAGGCCAGGCACCATGTGAAAAGTACCGGGAGAGCTGGCACTGGGTGGCGGGGGCAAACCATGGCAGCCCACGGGCTGTGGGCCGAAGCAGGGCCAGGAAGGCACTGGTGGGTAAAGGGTGTAAGCACCAGCAGAGGATGGCGGCATCCCGGCAGGGGCAGCGCCAGCAGCTGGGGGCATGTTTGGCGCAACGAAAGGCATTGGTGTTGTTGAGGGCGGCGGAGCTGCAGCAGGTGCCGGAGCTGCAGCAGGTGCTGGCGCTGCAGTGGGTGCTGGTGCTGTGGCTAGAGCAGCAGGAGCTGTGCCAGCGGACGGGACAGCAGCAGGACTGGCGGGTTTCTCTGGGCTCTTCTGAGCGCTGGACACCTCGGCGGCAGGGCGCAGGGGTGACACCAGGCAGGGGATCTCAGCCAGCTCTGTCGGAGGCTCGGGGATGCTGGGCCACTTGCTGGCTGCTTGCTTCTCTCCATCCTTCCTGCTGCCCGGGCTGGGCTGGCGGTGCAGCATGCGGATGCGGTACTCACGCAGGCTCAGGGCCTTGGGCTTGGCTTCCTTGGGCAGGCCCTCGCTTGGCTCTGCTGCCAGCAGGCTTTGGGGAGGCTCCAGCCCCACACCTTGCTCTGGGAGCGGAGAGGCAGCCTCCATGACTTCGCTGCCCTGTCTAGCAGTGGGTTGTGTATCTCCCTTGCCCTCGGTCAGGTCTGCCAGGCTGGGATGCACAGCTGCCGGCCGCTCCTCCGTGTCTGCTGTGGTTTTCTCCAGAGGTACCACGGTCTCAGCCTTCTCTGGGGCCACGCTCGCTGTTTCTGGCACCGATTCCTTCTGCGACTCCTGCTGCGCTTTCTCAGGCAGGGAGGCCACTGCCATGCTGCGGGGCCTGCCTCGGGCCTGTGGTGCCCGCTCAGCACGCAGCTCCATCTGCCCCTCCTTCCGGGCCTGCTCCAGCTGCCGCGCCAGGAAGTCCGAGACCTGGACGGAGGGACGTGCTGCCCGCCGCCGGCTGGCATGTGGCTGGTCCTGGGGCTGCCCAGAGCCGGCTGAGCAGAGGCGGTGGGCCATAGAGTCCCTGCCTGGCCGGGCCTGCTCGCTGCGGTCTCCCTCTGCTTTCTTTTTCCGACTCTTCCTTGCTCTCTCACGGCCACGGCCCTTCTCAGATCCCTCACGTTTGCCACCCACTGGGGCCTCCACAGTGCGCTGGGAGCTGCTGTCAGGGCTCCGGGCTTTGGGCACTGCTGTCTCTGGTGGGGATGTGCTCCCTGGGGTAGAGCAGGAGGGCTCCTTCCCAGGTGGTTTCTCCTCCATCTTCTCCTTCATCTTGTTTTCCTGGGCTGGAGCTCCTGTCATCTTCTCTTGATCCTCTGGGATCAACTCCCCAGTCCCCTCTTCTGCTCCCAGGAGCTGGGACTCCATGTCAGGGAAGCTGGGGGTCAGTGGCTGCAGGACCACAGGGAT
This sequence comes from Gallinula chloropus, assembly GCF_964237585.1. Classification (NCBI taxonomy): domain Eukaryota; kingdom Metazoa; phylum Chordata; class Aves; order Gruiformes; family Rallidae; genus Gallinula; species Gallinula chloropus. The sequence continues at coordinate 66,989,405 of NC_140090.1, forward strand.
CTCCATGCTCTCCCCCTCACCAGGAACAATTTCCAGCAAGACTGGACCACTCAGGAGCTCCTTGGCCACGGGCTCAGTCTCGGGGTCCAGGCACACAGTGAAGGTGGGCAGGCAGTATGGGTGCATGGACTTCACCAGCTCACTCAGGGACACATCACCCGTGTTGATGATGCAGGGGTCTTCGTGCTCCTCCAGCGCTGCCCTGACCCCACTAACACCAAAACCCCCAGCCTCCATGCTGCTGCCTAGCTCTGGGATCAAGGCTGCCTCCTCCTCCTCTTCTTCCCCATCGCTGCGCTGTGGCAGGGGCTGATCTCGGGCCCGGTGCCGGCCCAGCTTCCGCTCCACCCTTGGGGTGCTGCACACTTGCTTCTTCGGCAGCACCGCATCCTCAAGGCCATGAGCAGCACGGTCCCAGGCCAGGTCTGTGTCGGTCTGGGAAGGGGAACCAGAACGAACATCAGCTCCTGCGCTTCTACTGGAGCCCCCCCCAGGTACAGCCAACTCTGCAGCAAAGCCCCACAGCAGACAAAAAGCCTGAACACATCTGACCCTCCCAGTAAGAAGACAGAGTTGGAAACCCACCACCCTTACGTGGTCATCTACAGCATCGCCAGTCCCACAGCACCCACCTGCCAGGGCAGCCCCTCACCCCACTGCTGCCACTGCCCATCAAAAGCATTGCTTCTGGGAGAGGATGCCTGTGCCAGGCGGGCAGGGCCTGGGGCACAGCAGCAGGGACTCAGTTATCCCAGCAGCACCCTGATGATGCTCCTTCAGCTTCCCTGTGCCAGCTACTCACCTTCCCTACCACAGAGACGCTGCTGCTGCTGCTGCTGTTGAGAGGCCTGAGAGCCTTGGGCTGCTCCAGGGCAGGGCTCTCACACTCCAGCGATGGTCGGGACAAACTGAGAAACTTCTGAAACTGCAGAGAAGGCAGGCAGAGCGTGAGGCAGCACCCTGGCTTTCAGCTGGGACAGACAATTTTTACATGGAGCTGGGAGGGGACACAGCCAGGACAAGTGGCCCAAACTGGCCAAAAGGATATTTTATACAGTATGACATCGTGCTCAGTATGTAAGAGGGGGAGCTGGCTGGGGTGGGGGAAGCTCTGCTTCAGAATCGCTGCTCTGGGATGGGCTGGGCATCAGGTTCTGGGCAGTGAGCAAATTTCTCAGCCCTTTTCTCACTTTGGTGGTCACAGGGAGCATCCCAAGGTGCTGGGGACCAGGGTGCTACCACCTCAGGGCACCCCCCCAACAGGACCTGCCCGAGCATCCTTCCATCTGTTCTGGGGTCAGGCCACCCCTGCCTCTCGACTCACCGAGGGATTCTCCCGCTCCCGAGGTGAAGTCAGCAGCTCTGCATCCATGATGGTGTCGAAGGGAGACAGGGTCTCATCGTCCGTGCTGTCCAGGATCTCGGTGATGGCAGTCAGCAGGGACAGCTCGTTCTGCGCATCCAGGCAGGCCTTGCTCTGCTGCAAAGGCAGGAGCCATCTCAGAGGGCAGTGGGACACGGCCACGGGGGACAGTGCCACCACCCCTCCCCATCCATGCCCCAGCCAGAGCCAGCCTGGCCACCACTTCCGGCGCCCACCCGTGGGCTCCCACCTCGCTCAGAGAGAGGTCCTCAATGATGGAGATCACAGAGGAGTCAAAATAGCTCTGCATTGTCCCCAGGATTTCTTCGGCCTCCAAGATGGTTTCTGCATCCAGTGATGATAAGTTCAGGTCATCGTCCTCCAGGGAAAAGCACTGTGGAGAGGCATAGGGAGCCATGTGAATGCTCTGCAAAGCACCACTACACACCCCTGTCACCACTGGTGCCGATCACCTGTGCAGCGCATCCCGGTTTCCAAGAGTGGCCAAGCTCAGCATTGCAACCCCAGCACCCCCAAAACGCACAGGGTACAGAGCTGGGGTGCAGGCTGGAAGACAGCACAAGGGACCCTCCTGCCTGGCTTTCCAGGAGAGGCTCTGGCCAGCCCACCCCACTGCACAAACCCCCGTGCTGCTTTCAGCCCAGGACCCTTTCGATTCCCAGAGACGCCTCCAGAACGAAAAACCCCACCCAATTCACCCCGCAGCTGCGTGACTGGGAAATAGGAATCGATGGAAATACAAACTGATGGTGGAGTGTCCTTCTCTGGAGACATTCAAAACCTGCCTGGATGGGTTCCTGTATGATTTAGTCTAGGTGATCCTGCTCTGGCAGGGAGGTCAGACTAGACGATATTTTCAGGTCTCTTCCAACTCCGAATGTTCTGTGATTCTTTGATAAACCCACAGCAATTCCTAGGCTCTGCCAGACACCACACACCACTTGTGCTGGACAGGCAGGGGAGTGGCAGGCTCCCCCCACCCCACGGACTGTCACGTGCGGCTCTGACTCCAGCTGTCGGAGCTCTGGATAAGCCCAAAAACGTTACGAAATTCATAACAGAAGTGCAGGAGTCAGCAACAGGGATGCAGCCGGCTGACAGTGCTGGGGCCCGACACCTCTGCTGCAGGCCACAAGAGGACATGGGGCATGCTCATGCTCCAGGACCAAACCGGCTGTTCTTCCTTCAAATTCCCAGCCCCACATCCTTTCCAGGCCCCCAGCCGGCCCCAGAGTTGTTAGGGTACCCACCTGATAACTTCAGCAAGGTCTTAGCACTGCACTCTGTGGTGCCACACAGCCTGGCACTGCAGGGTGGCTGGGAAGAAGTGAGGTGCTGGGCAAGGGCAGGGGCTGCAGCCCCAGCTGAGCAGCACTGCCAGACATGTAGCCTCTGCCAGGAGCGTGACGGCAGCGCAGACATTTCATCAGCACTAGACACAACTCAAACTCCTGTTTGCAGATGGGCTTCAGCAGAGATAATGCAAGCAGGGAAGATAAGGGCATCAAGGTCGAGCCCTGGGAGAGCACAGCTCCCTCACAAAGCTGGCAAGGAGCAGGCAGAGAGCTGTCCTCCCACCACCGCAGCACCACCCAGAGAATTCAGTGAACCCTGGGGGATGCGCATCCGATGCAGCTCACTTGCACTTCTTGCAGGTAGCACAGCTTGCATGAGCCTGAGCCCACACAGGACAAAAGGGGCCCTGTCCCTCTACAGGACCTGCCTGAATTTTTAAATCCTCTTCCAGCAAAGGGGAAGCTGCGCCAGAGGCAGAGCAGGAATTTCACTAAATAAGCAATCCCCAAACTACAGCAGCACCAAAGGCATGTGCCCAAACGCCGGGTCCCTGGGGCTCTTCAGACACTCGCCCCGTAGGACAGAGCAGGCACCTCTGGGTGCAGCACTGCCTGGAGCGAGCTCTGAGCAACCCCAGAGCATTCCAGGACCAGGATGGAAATCAAAGCCAGGACCCCTGTAGCAATGCCCCGCAGCCACTCAGCCCAAATCCCCGGCATGCCGGCACGGCAGCACCAAAACACAGGAGCCTGCAAGGCTCTGGGGCTCAGCTGGCGATTCGGTAGCCCACACGCCCTTGACCAGGATTCTCCATCTGGAAACACAGTCCACTGGTGACACTGTGACACCACCCCACCACCCCACTGTGCAGCTCAGGCTATGGAGCACTTCTACTGCTCGGCATCTTCAGTCTCGTCCCTCAGGCCGTGCTGTCAGTGCAGAGCCCGGCTGGCAGCTGGCAGAGCGCAACCCAGCCGCGATTCCTGGCTGATCCTCCTCAAGATGCCATGAGGAAGCATATCCAGGCTCACACGCCCAGTGCTGGTGTGCAGCCCTGAGTCAGCAGTGAGCACCAGAGCATCAGCAGCTGAGGGACGCGGTGGCCAGCTCAGCCCTGCCAGATGACCACATGGGGGTCTGCGGGATGCCCCGGGGGCTGCATCGCCTCCCATCGTGGCACAGAGCCGGCTCTCCCCAAAGGCAGCGCCTAATAAGAGGTTTCCAGCTGTGACCAGCACTGGACATTGGGAGGGAGAATCCTCCCACACAAACAGCTTCTTCCTGCAGCTCCTGCCCACAGCCCGGGGGGGAGGGAGGGAGAGAGGGCGATCTCCCAAGCCCTCCTCAACTCCTTTGACTCAGGGCCTCCCAACAAGGAGTCCCACAGCCGTGAGTCACCAGGGAATGAAGCTGCGTTCCCCCAGGACTCCCTTTGATCCACCTGGGGCCGGGCACCTCCTTTCGCCCTCGCTGCTCCTGCGTCGGGGCGGGGGTACGAACCAGCCCAGCCTGCTCCTGTGTCCCTGCCCGCTCTCCTGCCTGCCAGAAGCCCCTGTCCCCCCCCCAGCTCAGGGGGACACCCTCCGCATCCTCCCACCTCCCTGTGCTCGCTTTACACCCTGCAGCGCAGCAGGGATGGGACCACGGGTCACAGGGATGTTTGAGGATGGGCTTGGGCTACGCCATGGCAGAGCAGCTGGCACAGCTGGGAAGTAGGGAGGATGCCCGCAAACCCTGAGCGCGCTTTGGGCACGCAGGGAGCCGGGATTCGAGCCAACAGCTCGGGACAGCCTGAGAGCAGCCACCAGTTCCTGTGGCACCCAGCCAGGGCAGGGGACAGTGTCCTCGCTGCTGTGGTACCCAGGAGGCACAACCGAGGCGACCACGGGCAGCTGCCCGTCCGAACCACGCTGGCGACGCGTGACACGTGTGTGCCTGGCGCTCTGTGCCGGGCTACGCCCCAAGCAGAGAGCGGCCATGCTCCCCGCGGAGCCCCGGCTGGGCTCCAGCCACGGGCAGCCCGCCAAGGCGGCTCTCACCTGGCCGGAGCTGCCGGCGAGGGCGCGGGGCTTCTGCCCGCCGGGGCGTGCGGTGAGCCCGGCAAGTCGGGGGGCTCCGCCCGGCCGGCGCGGCGCCGGCAGAGGATGCTCCATGGATTTCTCAGCTGCTTTCGGGAAGCGTCAGGCGGGAACACGCCTCTCTTCCCCGGACGCAGGCGGCTCTGCCCGTGTCAGGGACAGGCGAGGTGGGCTCAGCGCCCCCCTCCCTGGCTGGGGGCGAGGGGAAGTGCCTCCCCAGCAGCCCCCAGGACAACCCCCCGGCCAAGCGGGAACACCCCGGAGGGAGCAAGAGCGTGAAGCTCCCCGAAATCCCAGCGACCGCACCACGCAGGAGCCCCCGGGTCCCGTCCAGGGATGCTGCACACCCCTCCACGCACCCCCCAAACAGCAGCGCACACAGCCAGCGCCCAGCCCGGCCCCGGCAGGCTCACACCGGGGCCGGTCGCACCGGCGGCGGCAGGGGGGCCGCGCACGGGCGGCAGCACCGCGCCTCAGACCTGCCCGGAGCGGGACACGCTTCCCCCGGGACAAACCCCCCGTTTCTCCCGGGATAACCTCCCGGGGCAGCTCGGGGAAGCCCCCCCGCTCCGGAGCACCCCGCGACCTCCACCCGGAGCTCCTGCCACCGAAACCGGCGGATGTCGGTGTCCCAAACCGGGTGCTCCCACCACCCCCCTCCGCGGCCGCAGGTGGCCGAGGGCGGCCCCAGTCTAGAGGGTCCGTAGAGGGAAGACCCCGCCGGCCCGTCCCGAGCCCCGCTTCCCGAGGACTGCCTGTCACGTCCCGCGAGGGGCATCAAGACCCCCGCCCCGAACACCCCCGGCTCCGTGCCGCGGCCCCCTCCGTCCTGCGGCTCCCCGCGCCGGTGCCGCCGCCGCCGCCCCAACCCCAGCAGAAGGGAACCGAGCGCCACGCTTCACCCGCGGAAAGGCTCCCCCGGTCCCGACAGGGCCCCCGCCCGCCGCCGGCGCGGCAGGCCCGCTCCCGGCACACGTGGTGCCGCCGCCACAGGAGCCGCCCCGGCCTCCACGTGTCACGGCGCGGCCCGCCGCGCCCCGGCCACCACGTACCTGCAGGGGGCTGCCGGCGCGGAGGGGCGGCTCGCGCGGGCCGCCGCCACCCGCCAGCCCTCGCGGAGCCACCCCGGTCACGGCGCCGCCGATCCCGGCCCCGGCCGCGGCGGGCACCGCTCCGCCCCGCAGCGCCGCCATCTTGGCGCCTCCGCTCCCAGCACGGCCACTGCCGGGCGCGGCACGTGACCGCCGCCCGCCCCGCACTACAGCTCCCGGCGGCCACCGCGCCGCCCCGCCCCGCCCCGCGCGGCGCACACCGGGAGCGCACCCCTTCGCCGCCGCCGGCGTGCCGAGCGGCGGACACCGGCCGGCGGGGGCGCCCGGCCGCGGCGTTCGGACGGCCATCTTGACGGCGGGCAACCTCTCGGCTTCGCCGCCATCTTTGCGGCGGGCGAGGGCGAGGAGGGTCATCCCCGCCCTGCGGCGCGCGGCGGGCGGGGCGACGCGCGTGTCACTGGCGGGAAGCGCCCAGTCGGGGCGGAGCCGCCGCGCGTTTTCCCGCGGCGCCGCCGGGCCCGCCCCGCCGCCGGCTCTGCTGTCCACGTGGGCGCGGCGGCCTCCGGCGGGAGCTCGCCGGCCCCCGGCTGTGGGCCTGCCCCGCGCCGGGGTGCCCGGGCGGCAGAGCGAAGCGATGGGCGGAGGCCGAGCTCGGCTCGCCTGGAAGAGCCCCGGTCCGGCGCAGCTTCCCCCGGAGGGGCAGGGGACGTGGCTCTTGGCCCGGCTCTGGGCTGGTGCCCCCTGTTCACGGATCCCGGAGCCCCTTGCGGGTGCTGTCACCTCCTGTGGCTCTTCCTCTGCCTCCGTGACGACGGGGCCGGCCTGCGAGGCGTGGGGGAGCGCTCACAGCAGCGCGGGCAGCAGCTCTGCAGTGCAGGATTCACCGGGGAGAACAATCCCCCTGGCCTGTCTGTCTGCCCCTGGGGAAACAGGCCTGCCCGAGCCGGATTCCCTCGGGGATCCACGGGACAGAGCTGCTTTCTTCAGCCTTGTGTGCCTGGTCCCTGACCCAGGGTGACTGACATGCACAGCCTCATCCTGCTGCTCTCCTTCCTTCCTTCCTTACTTCCTTCCTTCCTTCCTTCCACTCCTGCCACCCGGGGTTTTCTGCTGTGATCGTTGGTCCCATGTCACCTCCTGCCTTGCGGGGGCTGTTCCTCCCTGGCAGCCGACTGACTCCATCTAGGGGAGCTGCTCCCCTCCTCCCACAGACCTGTAGCACCTTCTGAGCCCCCCACTGACACCCTTGTCCAGCCAAAACGCTGGCTGAGGAGCAGCTGGGCCCTCTTCCCAGGCCACAGACCCAGACAGGAGCACTGGTGAACACTCGCTGAGTTGTGCACACGTGGGTCTTGGTAAGGGGGGGGGGATGTGAGCACACCCCTGGGATGCAGGGTGTAAGAGCTCATGTCAGTTGTTAACAACAGGCTCCTCCAGCCAGCACTCATCCCTGGCACTGCAGAGGAAGCAGGAAGCCTGGGGAAGAGCTCTGGGCTCCATCAGTGACCCAGGAGTGGTTGTTCTTCCCTCCGGAGGATGCTTTGCTCCTCCTGAGTTCAATACATCACTTCAATACACGTCACTTTGGAAAAGCCTGTGTCTTTCCACCAGCCTGAGGAGAACTCGGACATGATCTGGTACTCAGGGACCTGCCGACAGGGATGCAGAGCAATGTTGCCCTGGGTGCCCCACAGCTTTCTTCCTCCTGCTCAGAGCCCTCCTCTCCCTCTGCATCCTCTCCCTGGGGCATACACAGGACATGCGGTGACCTGCCTAATCCCTCTGTCCCTGCATGTGGCAGGACCCTCTGGCATTGGTCCACAGACCAAGCCTAACCTTATGGGGGCCCTGTGCATGAGGTCCCTCGGCTGTGGCCAGAGCAAAACCCCCACACAGGTACCTCTCTCCCCCAGGGAAGTGCCAAGCATTCCTGCTTGGTTTGCAAGGAAAAAAAAACCCCAAACAACTGCAACAAGCAGAAAGGAAAATGCGCATAATGCATCCCAGCTCCACAGCTCCCCTCCCTCCAGGCACAGTCATGGTGTCCCTGGCCAGGCACAGCCTGCAAACAGCCCATTGCCCAACGTGATGCTGCCTGGTGCCGCTCAGGCTGTGCAGCGCTCAGAGCCGACAGCTTGCTCGGGGAAAACGGGAACACACTGCAAAGGAAAGCTGAGCAACCCATGTGTTGCTCACAGGGTGCTCAGCAAAGAGGAATATGCACCAACCCCTGGGTAGGACCACGTGGGCTGGTATCAGCCCTTTAGCAGGGATCTGCCCTGGCTGCTGCTTCCACGGTGGGGCTGCATCTTCCCAGGGTGGCAGAGGGACAACACCCTCTCTCGTACCTGGTGTTGTTCTCCCCTGGGGTGTGCTGGGGAGGTTTTGGGAACCTGCCCTGCCGGCAGCAGGCACACAGGCTCCCGCAGAGCTGGGAGGCCAGAGGAGGGTTCCCCGCAGGACTCCTCTTTCAGGCTGATGTTTGTGGGGCAGATGTGCTGGAGGGATGCGGTCATACCCCTGCACGGTGCAGGGAGCAGCTCCGCTGCCCTGGCAGCACCTGCCATCTCTGCACAAGGTGCGGCAAACGCCAGCCACGACCTCCCCGACCGCGCAACACGCTGCTGCAAACCCTCTTCCTTCCTGCCCCCCGGCTCTGCGGCTGCCTGCCGGCCCCTTCCCTCCCACTCGCTCTCCTCCAGCCTCCCACGGTGCCCCAGGCTGGGGGGCTGGCAAGCTCCCAAACAGCACCGGCTTGGTGCAGCGCCGTGCTGAACAGCCATGGATGGCATCCTGCTCTCGCTCCCTCGCTCCCCCGCCTCCCCGGGTGGAAACCGCCACTAGCTGCCCTGGGACCCGGGTGCCGCGGGGCTCTGGGCTCGGGCGAGCGGGCTCATCCGCTCTCCCCCCCGTCCCTGGGTGCGCGCTCGTCCCCCCCGCCTCGGGGGAAGGGCAGCCCGGGGCGGGAGGCCGCTGGCCTCCTGCCGGGAGCCGCAGCCCGGCGCCTCGGGAGGGCTCTGGGCAGAGGCGCCGAGCTCCCCCGGGCCGCAGGGAGCCCGCAGGGGAGGCTCAGCGCCGCGCCGCCTCCGCAGGGAGGACAAGCCCGCAGGGGCTGCGCAGCCCCCGGCCCTGGCAGCTCTCGCTCGCGGGTGCTCAGGGAGCAGCGCTCCCCCGCGGGGCCTCCTCCCACAGCTGCACCCGAGGCCCGAGAGCCTCCTGAGTCCTCCCGTCCCGTCCCATCCCCTCGGACAGAGGGCGGGGTTGGGAGCCAGGGGTGGGGGGACGGGAACGGGACGGGGCCGCGGAACCGTGGGCGGGCGCCGGCGCCTGACATGGCGGCGCCCACCCACCCGGGGGGGGGGAGGGAGGGAGGGAGGGAGGGGGAAACGCGGGGAGGGGGTGACGCGCGCGTGCGCGGCGGCGGGAGGGGGGCGCGCACGCACGCACGCAGCACGCACGCGCCCGCGGGCGGGGGGGGGGAGAGGCGGGCATCCCGCGCACGCGCAGAGGCGCGCCCGCCCGCCCGCCGCCGCCGCCGCTGCCGCCGCCGGCGCAGCCGCCCCCGCTCCCGCTCCGCCGCCGCGGCCCCCGCCCCGCCCGCCCCCGTCGCCGCCGGTCCGCGGCGCGCCTGCCCGCCCCTGGCCGTGGCCGTGCCCGCGGCCGCGCGGGGCTGCCCGCCGCCCGCCGCGCCGGAGCCCGCGGCGCGCCGCCCATGCGAGACCCCCGCGGCCCGGGCAGCGCGCAGCGACCCCCGGCCGGGCCAGGCATGTGAAGATGTCAGTGGGCTGTGCATGCCCTGGTGAGTGCCGCGGCCACGGGGGGGTCGGGGGGTGTGGGGCTGAGGTCCCCGCGGCACTGGGGTTGGCTGCGGGGCTGGGACCGGTTATGAGGTTGGGGGACCCGCTGGTATTGGTGCTGGGAGCTGGCGGTGGGGCTGGCGTCCCCACGGCCTTGGGGTCTAGTCGTAGGTCTGGGGGCCCAAAACGTGGGGACTGGGGGCTGGCTGTGGGGCAGGGATCCCCACCGCGTTGATGCGGGTGTCTGGCTGTGGGGCTGGGGGCTGCCCCTGGGGCTGGGACCCCGTAGCGCGGGTGCTGGGTCTGGCTGTGGTGCCAGGGTCCCCGTGGAATGGCTGCCGTGAGCCAGCTATGGGGCTGGCGTGCCCACATGGCATCGGTGCTGGGGTCTGACTGTGGGGCTGGGTCCCTGGGCACAGCTGCCGAGAGCTGGCTGTGGGACTGGGGTCTCGCCAGAGTGGGTGCTGCGGTTTGGCTGTGGGGTTGGGGTGGCTGTGGCATTGGTGTTGGGGATCACCTATGGAGTGGGGGTCAGCAAAGAATGGAGATTGAGATGCCAGCACCATGGCATGGCTGATGGGTCCAGCCATGGAGATGGGGTCCCTACAGTGTGTCTGCCCCGGTCCGCAGGGCATGGAAGCTGGTGTCCAGCTATGGGGCTGGGACCCTACAGCATAGGTGCTGGGGTCTGGCTGTGATACTGGGGTCCTCATGGATTGGTTTCTGAGGTCTGCTCCTGGGACTGGTGCTTTATGGCATGGCTGCTGGTGCCCCATGGCACGGGTGCCAGCACCAGCCCCAGGGCTGGGACCTTGTGGGCTGGGTTTCACAGGGGTGCTGGCTGTGCATGTGGGTGCCACCATAAGGGGTGACCCCAAAGCAGCGCTCGTGGCTGTGGCAGTAGCTTTGTGGGGTGTCCCTGCACCCCACGTGGGTGTGGGGTCCCTGGAGAGGCTTGGATGTATAGTTGGTGGGTGTGGGTGCTGGGCACCCATCCATCCCAGCCCCTGCAGGCTGGCAGGGCTACTGGGGTACCCCAGGGGGTGTGACAAGTTGGCAGGGTCTCAGTGCCTGGCAGAGTGCTCCTGCAGGGATGCTGGCTGGGGTGCTCTGGGTCTGGGGCACACTGAGGGCAGCTGGTTTGGTCGCGTCACCAGCTGCTGGGTGCGGGATGTCGCTGTGCTGGGAGCAAAGCAAGGCAGAGGTCCCCCAGGGCCACCGGAGCCTGCTCCAGCACCTGGCGGTGGAAGTGGGGAGCCCTGCCTGGGGGCCATGGCTTCGGGGTTCTGCCACTTCCCTGGGCAGCAGGCACTTGGCATCCCTGTGGAGGGACAGCGGGGGACGCTCCTCTGCCCAGCTCCCACCTCAGCTTCCTGGTGCCCTGACTGTACAGCGGGAATCTTCTGACAGGCCAGGACCCCTGTGCTGGGGTGCTGGCAGGAGGGAAGGGGGGGGCGCAGCAATACGCTGTGACAGCACCTGGTCCCCACGCATCCTCCGGGGCTGCCTACACCGAAAGGTTTGTGGCTGGATCCTCAGGGCAGGGAAGGGGGGGTGCCCCTGCGTGGCGGCCCCCCGCCCCTGCGCTGCCTGCGCCTCTCCGCCGTGTTTCCATGAAGGCAGGCGGCCCCTTCCCCCATCCTCCTCCTCCATCTCCCACTGGAAGCTGCCAGAGCGCTGCTTCCTCAAGCAGAAAGTCACGTGAACCTCCCTGCGAGCCAGGCCAAGCAGCCACAGCACCCGCCCCGCAGGCACCCCACACCCGGGGGCTCGGACCCCCTCCTCCCCGACACAGTCCCCTGGCCTTGGTGAGGGTCCCACCTTGGTGGGGCAAAGGCAGAGCAGCAGCTAACGTTGGGGCCCTGGCACGTCCCCCCTGGGAGCTGGCCCTGTGCCACCGGGAATGTCATCGCCATGTTGGTGGGCGCAAAGCGGGGGTCCTCCTTCGGCACAGTGCGGTGGGGGGGGGGTGGCAGTGGGGTTGCCCCACGGCCACGAACATCCCTGTGGATGGCTTCATGTGTTGTCATATCCCCCCCCTCACTGTTCTCTCCCCCGTGGCTGGGAGGACACGCGGGTGTGTGCAGTGTGCGTGCACACACACACACACACACACACACACGTGTGCCCCCCCACCCCGGCTCACCCCCCCCCCCGCTGGGGCTGGGTGGCACATCCAGAGCCTGCGCCCCCTCCCCCTTCCCCTCCCCGGACTGTTTATCGGAATATAGAAAAAACAAGCTCTGCTGCTGGCCTCCCGCCAGCCAGAAACATTTAATGAGCCGCTCTGCCCAGGCTGCTCTTCGGGGCTGCGTTAACTTGGAGGAGTTTCCCGCCTGGGAGCTGCTGCCAGGGGGGTCTCAGCCACCCCCCCCTTAGAAACTGTGCCCTTCTAGGCGGGGTGACGCACACCCTGCCATCCCCGAGGGTGCATCCTGCCCCGCTGAAGCTCCTCTTGCATCCCTGGGGATGCTTCCCTGTTCCTTGCCTTCTCTGCAAGAACTTAGGGGTTTATGGGGCTCCTCAGCTGGGAACCTTGCACCTGAGGATGGTGGGGAGCTGCTGGGGTCAGTGGGGGGCTGGAGGGGCTTTGGCCCCTAGGCCAAAAATGGAGATGCGAGAAGGGAGATCATACCAGGCTCAGAGTGGGGCTCGTGGGAGCGAAAGTGGTGGCCACCCAGTGCTGGTGCCACTGTCCCTGGGGCTGCTCAGAGCAGGCACCGGCAGCCTGTCTGCTCAGCTCATCCCTTCGCACCAGGCAGGTCTTGGCATCCAGCCCCCCGTGGGGTCCTGACCCCCAGAGGCAGTGCTCTCCCAGCCTGCTCTGCGCTTTATTTTTTAATTATTTTTGTTATTATCATTATTTTTCCTCCTGTAGTGGCGGTGTTGGTGCGGAGAGGGGGAGGAGGGGAGTGGAGCTGTGCTCCCTCCCTGCGGGGCTGGCTCGGGCTCTGGCTGCACAGCAGGGAAGCGATGTTCCCGAGGTCAGCAGCTTCCCCGGGCTGCCTTGAGGGGAGCCTGCCTGTGCACCCCTCTGCAGGAGGCAGGACTTCCCGACCCACGCGCTTTGCATCCCAGGATGGATGTGCCCGGCTGGGGGACAGCCCATTGCCATTTCCCTCCCTTCTGCCAAGCTGGCGCCGTTCGTCCCCCACTGTCACGAGGCCGAGCCGTGCCACGTGCCTCCTGCGACAGATGCGCTGGGAGAGGAAAGGGATGGGGGAGCGGGGAGCCAGCTGAGCGCTGCAGTGGGGGGGATCGAGCAGATGACATGTGTGGGCTCCAGCTCCACACCCCCCCGGGGCTGCCTGGCACCTTGGCAGGGGGTCCCAAGGCCTCACCTTGCATGGCCACGTGCCCTCGCCCAGGCTCTGCTCTTGATGCCAGTGATGCCCACCTCCGTGCAGCAAAGTGCCCGCCCGGTAGCTGCCACATCACCTGCCCATGCCCGGCACACACCAGTGAAGGCAGGATGGGGTTGTGGCTACCCAGTGCTTGGCAAGGTGGTTCTTTGGGATTTGGGGTGCTGGCGTGAAGCTGGATGTGTGGCAGCACCCTTCGGGACCAGTGCAAGTTCATCTTGCTGTCAGCTCAGCTTCAGCCAGGAAAACACGGATGGGTTAGTGCCATGCCAGTGGGCTTGGTGTGGGGTGTCTGTGCTGGGCTGCAGGTTTTCTCCAGAAACCATGATATCTGGTCAACACAAAGCGCTGTGAAAGTTCCTCCCTTGGGGAGCGGGTGTGTACCAGCCGGCCTGATGGGACCCCCAGGGCAGGGAGGTGTCCCCACAACGTGGGAGCACTAGAGGCCAGCAATGCCCTAGCCCGGTGGCTGCGTGCCCCCAAGGCAGGGCAGGAGCTGCTGCCACACAGGTGTCCCCTTGTCTGTCCCATGGGGGTTCAGCTTGCTCCGTTTGTGCCACCCTCTCCTCCCCCACCTCTACCGTGGGATTCCCCAGCCACATCCGTGTTGCTTGTACACAGGCAGCGTGGGGCTGCGTGGTGCCTTGGCAGCACGCGTGCCCATGCACGATGGCTGCCCGCCTGTCCCGGGGTGTGCTGCACCGCCGGCACAGCCTGCTAGAGCCCCAGCTCCCAGCAGGGTGACACAGTTCCCGTGGGGCCACCATCAGACGGGAGCGGGTGCACCCCTTGTTTACCTCCTGCCTGGGGAGCAGCAGCGGGTGTCAGGGTGACTGGGCTGGGTGCCCCCTCCTCTGGGTGTCGGTGGGTGCAGGCAGGATGGGGCTGGGTGACCGTTATCGGCCTGCCTGCAGGCTGGGGCTGTGGTTTCCTGCCGGTGCCGGGGGCGGGGTGGGGGGAAGGAGGGTGCTGGGGAACTGGCAGGGCTGCGGGGCCCCACCTGCAGCAGGAATGATGTCAGCAGTCTGACTTGGGACCCCCTGTCTTGGGGGGTTCTGTGGGCAGGGATGGAGTGGCCACAGGTCTTTGGGAGGTTCGCTGCAACATGCTCACAGATGCTCAGGATCATGGGCTGCCCACCAATGCGGGGTGTCCCCCCTGGACAGGGGTGCTGGTGGGTGCCAGGAGGGATTGAATGTCTGCAGAACTGTCTGCCTGGCATACTCCCCCTCTCTCCCCCTGATGCCACTCAGCCCCTTCCCTCCCTGGCAGGTCGCTGCTCCAGGGTGAACGTTGGAGCGGGGTGTAATCTCCCCTGCTGCAGGGCCTGCCCGGCCCCAACCCCACCCTGCCCGTGAGGCAGCTGATAACGCCCTGCACGCACCCCTCTGTGGTCGCTTGCTCGGGGGCCCCGTGGGGTGCAGCTCCCACCCCCTTTTCAGGGTCTCGTTCCTCCTCTCTCCTCTCTCTCAGGTCTCGGAGGTCTCGCTGCACCAGGGTGGCAGTGCCTGCCCAACAGGACAGGCCCATGGTGTGGGGACAGCAGTCAGGAGCTGGCGGCGTGGGGAGCCCCCCTACTTTGGGCAGTCCTGCACCCCTCCTATGCACGAAGGGGCTGGTGCTGGGAGTGCAGCCAGATTTCTGGAGCTGCCGCCTGAGCCAAGCGGGGACGCCGGCCATGCTGGGCATGGAACTGAGCGAGGGCTGGCAGGGTGTCAGCCCCCCCGGGTGTCAGCTCCCCGTGGTGGGGACAGCTCCCTCGCCCCCTCCCTGCTCTGCAGCAGTTGCTTGTGCCAACTTCTGCTTTGCCACATTCACCCTCCTCCAGCCAGGATCATGCGCAGTGCTGGGGGCTGTGCTTGAGGGCAGGGGCTGCCCGCTGCAGGCAGCTGCCCACCCCCCCTCCTCTGCAGGGCAGTGGGTGTGAGCTCTTGCCCACCCTGGCTCCTGCCTCCCCACCGTCAGGAACAGATGGCAGGACGCTGCGTTGCAGGCACGCAGCTCCGCCGGGCACGGGGCAGGCCTGGGCACCCCAACCTGCCTGCGCCGACTGGCCCGGGGTGAGCCCGGGGCAGCTGCGGGCAAGGGCAGGCAGGAGCAAGGCAGTGGGAGCTCTCTCCCTGCCTGGGCCGGCAGCACTGGTGCAGTAGTGTGAAGCTGCTGGAGGAGCCTGGCGTGGGGCAGCGGTGCCTGGAGTCAGGAATGGAGGTGCTGCCTGGGAACTGAGGGGTACCAAGCTACTGAAAATCCTCGTGGAGGGACATTTCCTCACCGAGATGCTGTTGTGCTCCTCCCAGTTTGGTGGCCCCTGCCAAATCCTCTACACCTCCAGCCCTAGCATGCTGAGGTGCCCTGCCTGCTGCCAGCACGTGCGTGACAGGAGGCTTGGACTGTGGGCAAAGTTCCCCCTCAGCCCCAGGCTGCCCCCGAGTGAGGTAGATGAGGCTGGGTATCTGCTCTCAGCAGCTGCTGGACCTGGAGCTGTGGAAGCCATGTCCCCATTGCATGGTGGCCGTGTCCCTGCTTGGCCTAGCTGGTGGGGAGGAGGTGGCCACTAACAGGAGGGACACGCATGTTAGCAACGAAAACACGGCAGTGAGAGGAAGCAGGAGCGATGCATTATTGATGGAGCTATTTGATGCTGCTATATTCGGAGAGCCGCTCCGGAGCGCTCGGCAGCACCGCACAGGGGGGTGGCGGGGGGGGGTGGGGGTGGGCTCTGCCAGTGGAGACTTACCTGCTTTGAGTTAACCACGTGTGGTCATGGCCCCAGAAGATGTTCCCTGCCTTCTAACATGGGAGGGCGTAGTGATGTGTGGGTACCAGGAGGGATGCCAGCCCTGTGCTTATCCCCAGGGGCTGGGGGTCTTGGAGGGTGGCAGCTCCCAGCCATGCAGATCTCTGTGGAGCTGAGCCGGCGGTGGGGGGGGTGGAGGGGGGGGTGGTGGGGGTAGTCCTGCTGTGACTCAGGAGGCAGAGGGAAGGGGATGGAGATGGAGAGGAAGCAGCATGCCAAAGACTGGGGTGCTGTTCTGAGGTGAGAGTCCCTGGACCTGTGGGGCTGGGTGTCAGGGGCTGTGCCTTGATTTTACTTTCAAGCAGGGGTGTCTGTGCCTTAGGGGAAGTGAAGGTCTTCTGGGGGGATAGCAGGGAGATGCAGGGTGCTGGGTCTGTGCAGCCATGCTGTGCGTGTGTCCCTCTCCCCACCGCTGCGATCTCAGGCCCAGCTGGGCCGCGGGGACCAGCCCCAGACCAGGAAAGGGGCTGTAAAATGAACCATTCTTGTAACATGAGAGAATCCACCTGGAGACTCCAGAGGAGCCTTCCCTAAAACCCTGCAGCTCTGGCAGGCTGGCCAGGGGCTGCTGCCAGAGGGGCCGGGGCTCATTGCTGTGGGTCGCTGCACTGGGGCCGAGCTCTTGCAGGACACGCATTGCGATGTCTCAAGGACAGCCCGGGAACACTGCGGGGCATTTCTCTGGTGCTGGTGCCACGGGGAAACCCCTTGCCAGCAGGACCTGCCAAAGCCTGCCTGCAGACTGCGCCTTCCCCTCCGAGCTTGTGGCCAGCCAGGCAGTGCTGCGGCTGGCCCACCACGCTGGAGCGAGGTGTGGTGTGAGGGTGGGTACCCCGTATGGATCCCATCCGCTTTGGGGTCCTGTAATCCTCCTCCATCTCTTCTTGTTGTGGAAGGGATGAGCACAGATATGTGCACTTGGTTGCTGCTCATCCAGTGCTCGTGTACTCAGATCATTTTCTCTGTCCCCTGCGGGATGTTCAAGATGTGACCCTGTAACTTCCCGCCCTGCCCCAGCAGCCGGCTTTTCCCCAGCCCCTGGGCTTTCCTCCTGCCTCAGGGTGTCTGGAAGCAGTTTTGATTTGGAAGGGTTAATCCCAGGAGCCCCCAGGATCTGCCGCCTGCCCGGCATGACTCACCGTCGAGTTTCCAGCCTCCCCCAAGCCTCTCTCTGGGGGAACACTGGAGTCGTGCCTTCTCCAGCCAAAAAAAGGGGCCCATCCTGCCCCCAGACACCCCCTTGATCAGGGTGTACATGGCTTTAGAGGGGGAGAGAAGCCACAGGGAGTGAAGTATGTTACTTTTTGAAAGGCAGGAGGGTTTTGGGGGTGTTGGTGGCTGCTGCCTTATTGAAAGGGGTACTCTGGGGTTCATGCCGTGCTGCACCTCTGCAGGCTGTGTCTGTGTGTGTGCGACAGTGCCCCGGGTCTTGCAATGGTCTGGGCAAGTCCAGGAGATTTGGAAGTGCCAGGCCAGTCCACCCCCCTGTGCAGGCTGTGCTGTTTGCAGAGTGAGCTGATTTTTATTATTATTATTTTTTATGTAAGCATGCGTCCATGTCCCTGCTGTGTGCCTGCTGGGGCCTCAGCCGGGTGTCAGTGCGAGCCTGCCCTGCCCCTGCTGCCCAGCTTGCCTGGGATCCCTCACACGCGCTCTGCGGGCGCACCGAGCCCTGGACAGGGGGATCAGAGAGGCTCAGGCATCCCCTGGCTGCTGTGATCCCCACTGGGCTCTTCCTACCCACCTGTCTGGGATGTATCCCTCTGCTCACTCCTGTTCCTGAGCTGCTACCAGTTCCGTGGCCAAGACCTGCACTGGGTGTTGGGGCAGGCCTGGGCTTTGGGGAGTCTAGGCAGACATGGGGCCCTTGCTTGGGGGAGAGTGGAGGCTGGGATCCAGGGGATGCAGCGCCCCATCACAAAAGCCCAGGGAGCTGGAACCACCCTCCGCTCCCCCCATGCTGTGGGCATGAGCACGTTGTAAGGAAAGGGCTCCCCCCACCACCGTCGCCGCCACACACGCTTCCCAGCTGCATCCCAGCCCTTCTGCTCTCCATCCAGCATCTATTTAATTATTAACTCAGCTATAACCATAAACAGCTGGGGCTGCTGCAGCCACGTGGACCAGTCCAGCGCTGTCGTCAGAGCCGAGCAGGGACACGTGAGCAGTCCCGGAGGGCTGCTGAGCCGCGGGATAAATTGCTTGGGGGCATGTTTGCCGTGGATGCGCCCGGCTGTGGAGCCCAGGGACCGGTGGGGGCTCCTCTCTGATCCCCATGGCAATGGCACCAGCACCGGGAGTTGCTGGTACAGGGGCAAACCTCCCATTTTGGCAGTGTTTTGCAGTAACGGCAGTGTTGAGCGCTGGTGGCTGGCTGTTCCTCGTGCATCCTTGAGCCCCAGAGTGAGAGCTAGGTGAGGGCAGGCTGTGCTTAATGGCCTGCCTTGACCAGAAGGGCTGTGCCATCCCATAGCTCTCCCTGGCATTATATGGCCAGCATGATTTATTGGCCTAATGATGGTGGGTGGCAGCCCGCCGCAGCCTCATCTCACCCGGTGCCACACAGATGCGGGCTGGCAAGAGGATGGGCAGCAAAGGGGCAGTGCCCTCCCTGCCTGGTTCCCATGGCACCGAGAGTGTGGGTACCTCCAGCTGCACTTGCCTTTCTCCGAGTGGGGTTTCACTGAGGTTTTTGGGTTTACCGTGAATTTTTCTCTCTGTTTATCTGGGTTTTACAAAGAGTTTTGCTCTGCTGATCCACGTGACCCTGTAAAGCAGTGTGCCCTGCGGGTTCGGCTGTGAGGGGAAGGGGAGATTAGGCACAGCAACGTGATGGAGTGTGGAGACGGAGCCTTGCTCGGCCGATGGGTACGGAGAACAGGAGCGGGGGGCTGCTGCTGCAGAGCCTGTTTCTCTTCAGTGCTGGTCCCATCTGGCAGCACTCCGGGTTGGGGAGCAGAGGGCTGCCTCCAGTCCTCGGGTGCAGGGCTTTGGGGGTGCACAGTTATGGAGGGGAGGACCCCCCCCCCCCCCCCCAAAACCTGGTGGCTGAGGTTTTGTACCCAATATGCATGTGCCGTCGGGGGGATGAGCGTGCTTGGCGGGACCCAACCGGTTGTGCCTGCGTTACCCTGCGGCTGCTGTTTCGGGGAGGGGATGAGGTGCGAGCCTGGCCGTGCGAGTGAGGGGGTGTGGGAAGGTGTGCGTGCCCCAGGCGTGGGCTCACACCCGGCTGGGGGTGTGCTGGGAGGCGTTTGGGGAGACGTGCAAGTGCATGCCGGCCCATCAGCGTGCAGTGCACGCCAGCCCACGTGCGCAGGGTGAGATGCACCAGCGTGTGCTGTCACAGCCCCCGTGCTGAGCCTGGGTCTCCCACCCAGAGCTGGGGGTTCCTGGGGCTCTGGGGTCCTGGCTCGTGTCGTTGCTGCCTATGGGGCTCTCTAGCTGGGATGGGAGCGTAGGTCTGTGCCGGTCTGATTTGTCAGGGTGGGGAGCGGGGGCTTGCAGGGAGCAGGTGCGGGCGCAAGGGGAGGGATGGAGAAAATGGAATTTTAATATTTTTTTTTTTTGTGATGGAAATTTTCATAATGGAAGTTTTTTTTATCGAAATGGATTTTTTTTTTTTGTAAAAAAACTCCAAATTGGAAAAGGTTGGAATTTTGTTAAGGAAAGGACACCTTGGGGGTCTGAATGCAGTTGCAAAACAGCGCGTTTTATTTTCAATACCCCCTCCTAAAGGAAACAGTTGTATTTATTTCTTTTCCTCGCCAGAAAGTGGGGGAAAGGGAAACGAGTCTCAGGAAGAAAAATCCTGAAAAACTTCAAAGAAACCCCAAGCCAAACTGGGGGAAAAGTCTATTTTTATTTAAACTTTCGCAGGTGGGGAAGAAACCCTTCCCCGGCTGGTGCCGAGTTCCTCAGCGGGACCCGGCTCCCGCATCCCGGGAGCGCCGGTGCGCGGGGTGGGTGGATGTGGGGGAAAGAAGAGCTCTCCGGGGGACCCCCCCCCACCTTCTTTTGGCCGTCACCCCCGGTCCGTGGGCACCCACCTTCCCCCTAGCCCCCGGCAGAGAGGGGTCGGGGCGGCGTTGGGCGGAGCGGGGGGTGTCGGTGCGGGGGGAGCGGTCTCCGCCGCCGCCGCAGCCATTGTGGTCCCGGCCGCGGCGCAGACAAAGGAAGCGCCCCCGCCCCGCCCCGCGCCCCGCCCGCCCCGCCCCGCCCCCGCGGCGGCCCAGCGCCCGCCCGCCCGCCGCCCGCGCCGCCGCCGGACCCCCGCCCGCCGCCGCCGCCGTGAGTCACCCCGCCCCCCCAGCCCCCCATCCCCGCGGAAGTTTCCCGGTCCCGGCCTGGGTTCCCCCCCCCTACCCGTTTCTTTCCCCCCCCCCCAACCCCTCCCGCTCCCGGTGGTGGCCCCGCTTGGGCGGCGAAGGGGAGGGCCGGGGTCCCGCCCGCGCCGCCCCCGCGCCTGCGAAGTTGTGCGCGGCCGCACCGCGCCGCCGCTCCCCGCACGGCCCCCGTACAGCCCGGGATCCCCGCTGCAGCCCCCTGCCTGCCCCCCTCAGCTTCCCCCTGCTCGCCCGCCCCTTCTTCCCCCGCTCCAGCTCCATCCCTATCCCCAGCTCCCCTCTCCCTTCCCATCCCTGCCCAGCTTCCCCGTCCCTCTCCTCTTCCCCTCTGCATCCCTGGCCCCCTGGCTTGTTGCCTCCTCACCGGCTCCCTTGCCCACCCATTCCCCGCTCCCCTGCCGGATACCCCCCCCCTCCCTGCCCGTCCTCCCAGCTGCCCTCTCCATGTCCCGGGTCTCTGCTTTCCAAGAGGCACCCCCAGCCCCACGGGGTGCTGCCGGCAGCCCCCATGCCCTGTCGTGCCCTGCTTCATCCCAGCCCGCGGCTCCCTTTGTTCTTCCCCCAGCTCCTTCCCCTGCCCGAGCCCCCTGACAGCTGCCCCGCTCTCTCCCGGTCCCCCGGTGCGTGCTGTCACAGGGGCTGTGAGGCCGGTGCCCAGCTCGGGGGGCTGCACACCCAGCTCCCCTCCCTGCTCTCTGCAACTTCATCCTTGCCTGTGGCTCAGAGGGTCCCGCCAACCTCCCACGGGTGCCTCGAAGGGAATAAAAGGTCCAAGGGGTGCGAATGCAGGGGGGTCAAGCATCTTCTTGCAGGAGCTGCCCCACAAGGGGGTCCAGGCCCGGGGGGCTGTGGGCACAGTGGGCTCATCCTCCCTGGCAGACAAAGCACCAGCTCAGCCCGGGGCAGCTGGAGCAGGGGGCTGGGCGCAGCATCCTCGGGCCAGGGAAAACTCAGCGCTGCAGCTCCAACGCCAGAGTCAGTGTGCATGCTGGGGCTGCAGAAGGGTGCTTTATCCGAGGGGGGGTTGGAGCGTGTTCCCCTGAACCACCCCCTCTCAGGAACGTGTGCCGTGCCGAGCTGCACTGGGTCTTGGGTGCCTGGCTGGGCTCTGACCTCCTGCGATCCCTGCCAGCCTGCGCACCCAGGATGGGCGATAAGATAAGCACCCCAGGGAAGCACTGCCGGAAGCCGGTCCCCGTGCCGCCCCGCCGGGGCTGCCTCTGCTTGGGCAGCTCCTGATCCCCAGCTGGCAGTGGCAGGGGCCTGGGGAGGCAGCAGGAGCCTGAAGGAGAGGTGGTGGCTGGTCCCTGGATGAGGAGTGAGCAAAGGGTTGGAGGCTGCAAGGTTCCATGGGGAATCGCCTTTTGGGTCGCAGAGCTGTTCACCCTTCCTGCATTGCAACCTCCCAGCTGCTTCCTTCTCACCGGGAGGGTCTGAGCTGGCTCATGGGGGCTTGGCGGGTGAGGCAGGTGTGGGAGCAAGCACCCTTTCCTGGGGCCTCCCCAGATTGTTCTCCCTGTGCTTTTGATAGCACTTGGTCTTGGTTGTTTCTGCAGCGACCCTTCCAGCCCTGGTCAGGTATCAGCTCTTACCACTTCTGTTTATAAGCTTGGGAAAATTTGGCTGTCCTTATTCCTTCTTTAAAGCCTCAGGTTTTGGAGTGTTCTTGTTGTGGGAGAGTCGTGGGTGTTGCTGAAGGAGAACTGGACATGGTTTCTGCCCTCCTGATCTTGTAGAAATCCCAGGTCTGTGATCCGAGCACATCTTAAATGCTGGGGAGAGAAGCACCAAGCAGAACAGCACGTGAGCTGTGTGGCTTCCAAAAGGGAAAGAAGAGTTGCGATCTGAAGGGGAACAGGCTGATGTTGGAGGGTTTAGTGACACAGGGGCTTTGCTGCCATTCATGGGGGACTTTTCCCCTCACCCGCAGCAGGTCACAGACCATAAGAAATCAGAAGAGCCCAGTGAAAGGCCATAGAAGTTCACTTGTGAGCAGAAGTGCCGAGGACCTGGAGCTTCCTTCAGCTTCTTTTCAGAGAGTGGTGAAGCTGGCAGCCCTGAGCCTCCCCAGCCCCCCAAGATGTGGGAGTGGAGGGTGAGGTGGGCAGCCCAGCCCCGGAGCCTCTTCATGGCCCGAGTGGTCTCTCCCAGTGTGCCAGCCTTCCCTATGCTTGCAGCTCTGCACCGGTGTGAACTTAACAGTCTGTGTAAAAAAACATGAACCCCAGGTCCTGCGTGGTGGCAGAGCAGCACTTCTGGTCCTCTCCTTCAGAAACCTCCCATCCTTTGAGCGACCCAGCGACAGGACGCTCCCGCTGTTGTTTGCACTGCACGTGT
The DNA here is from genome assembly GCF_964237585.1 of Gallinula chloropus. Taxonomy (NCBI): domain Eukaryota; kingdom Metazoa; phylum Chordata; class Aves; order Gruiformes; family Rallidae; genus Gallinula; species Gallinula chloropus. The sequence goes on from NC_140090.1 coordinate 67,011,854, forward strand.
GTGTGTGTGTGTTAGCGGGTGCAGCGCTTGCCAGGGTGAGGTTTGCTGTCCCACAAGTTGCTGTTGTGTCAGGCAGACTGGTATTGCGACCAGGGATGCCTGGCCAAGTGGGTTTCCCTGGGGCTGTGCTGTGATGGTGGGAGATGGTTTCTACGGCACTTTGGTGCTGGGGCTGGGAGCTTGGGCTGGGTTGCTTGTGCCTCCGGAGCACCAGGCAGGCATGCTCAGACGGACCCTGTCCCTTCACTCCCTGGGGATTTGGCCCCATCCAGCGCTGGTTGTCCAAAGCCCCGCTGCCAGCGGCAGCACGTGCTGCCAGCACAGCGGTGCAGTGCGAGTCCAGCGACTGCAAGCATTTGCTGTGTCCCAGTGCTGCCAGCAGCCAGGCCCGTCCTTGCTCAGCTGCTCCCGCGTCACCTCTTAAACCGCGTCCTAAAGAGAGGGAAGTTCATCCTGAGCCGGGCTGGGGGGCAGAGGTTTGCCCTGACACCTTGAAGTAGCGATGCAGCGACTTTGCAAGCTGCAACGGGCAGGTTCCCACCATCCCTGCACCATCCCTCCCCTCCACGGGCATCCCGGTGGAGGTGACTATGAACAGTCTGGCCCTTGGGGCAAGCGCTGCACCCCAGCGCCGAGGTTTGCCCCCCAGGCACATGCCGCTCCAGTGCGGCCAGCTGGAAGGCGCCAGCTCCCACCGCATCCTCGTCGAGGGAGTTATCCAGCCTTTTTTCCCCCCCACCCGGGAGCAGGCGGCTGGCCGGCTGCCAGGGCTGCGGGGCTCCACCTAGGATGCAACATGGAGCAAGGCGGCTGTCGGCAGTGGGGACCTGCCGTCTCCGGAGACTACGCGTCCCAGCGTGCAGCACTCGGCGCCGTTGGCAGCAACAGGGAGCGAGGTGGAGCGTTGCATCCCGGGATTGCGAATCTCCATGCGCCACGTGGGGGCTGACAGCCTCCTGCGCTCCGAGGTGGCCACGCTTGGGGGTCCCACGGGTCTGGGGGATCAGCCCAGGGATCCCCCTCAGCAGCCGGAGGGACAGACCTCAGCCTCTCGCTGCCTGCAGCTCCGAGCTCCAGCCCTCCCAGGCAGATCCCATACCTGTGGAGGGCTGCATGGAGCAGCAGCCCCACAACGCTGTGCAGAGCTGTGTGGTTTCACTCCAGCACGTGCATGGCAGGCAAGGAGCTGGGAGCAGGAGCGGAGATGCTGGCTCCAGGCTCCTCAGGGCCATCGCCGTGGTTGGGTACAGCTGTGATTTTTTTTCTTGCTGCTGCAGAGCCTAAAAACCCCGTGAAGATGAAAATCCTGGTTTGTCAGGAGGCTTTTTTTGGTGGGGTGCTGACAAGGTGGGGGTTTTTCCACCCCGTGTTTCCCACACCGTGTTGGTTGGGTGGTTGTTACCCCAGTGCCTGCTGCAAGAGGGACGGGAGCCTGGCTGCTGCCAGGACCCAGCAGGGTGGCAGGGCCCAGGGGTGGAGCCAGTGGATGAGAGGGCAAGCAGCCGTAAATGTGAAAGGTGCGTTCCTGGGGCTGAGCCTGGCAGTGTTTGATTATGGATCGTCTTTGAGATGACGAGCCGAAAGGAGTAATTAGGGACAGTGGGATATTTCCCCGAGAGTCGCAGGAAATGACTGCCTCGTGGTAAGTTGATAGTAGTGGAGCTGAAACTGGGTTATCTGTGGGATTGCATCTGGGGCTTGCAGCCTTGGATGTGATTCAATTTTCAGGCTGTTTTGCAATTGGCAGGGCGTGCTCGTCTCCCGTTTTCCCTCCCGCAGAAATCCCCATCCACGTGTTTGAATCATCTGAGGGCCTGAGCGGGAAGCAGGGGGAGACTCCTGTCATGCGTAGGCTTATGGCAGGGCAGTGGGGTCCCCCCAGATCCCTGCTGAGTACCCAGCTCCGCAGGATGGCTTCCCAGGATGCCCTGGGTTCTGGCAGGGCTGAGGCTGCAGGACCGCTCTGAGCCTAGACCTCCAGATGAATGTCCTGGCCAGGGCTCTCTTCACCAGGTGTTTTTTTGGGCAGTGCCACCTTGCAGTTTGCATACCGTTTGTTTGTCACTTTGTAGTGATTAACTGCAGCTAATTATTACTTCTCTGGCTGCTCCCTTGCTTTGTCTGCTGGGGAGGGGGGGGGACTTTCACGCTAATGTTGGAAAATGTGGCCTGGAGCTGGGCCACGTGTCCCTCCCACTGCCTTGTGCGCAGGGGACAGGTTCCTGGATGCTACCAGGTCTGTGGCTGGCATCATCCTGCAGTCTCCTGTTCCCTGGACAGTCTGGTCTCCTGGGAGCTTCAGCTGGGGTCAGTTCTGCATTTCCAAGGCACGCAGGAATGTTGCACAGTGAGCTTGTCACCCCGTGTGTCTCCGGCCGGGCTGTGGTGTGTGCTTCCCGGGGTCCTGCCAGCCCGGTCGCGGCACTGGGGTTTGCAGCTGGCCTCACTCCATCCCCGCTGCTCTGGAGAAGAGGAGAGAGAGAAAAGGTGAAGGCAGGTTTGTGGGACTGCTCTGCCCGCTTCTGCGTGTCCCAGTCACTTCGGATACTTCTCTGCGTTGCTGCTCCAGCCCTGCCAGCTTCCCCAGGCAGGCAGAGCCATGCGAGTTATTCCCGGCGCTGCCCTGCGCCCGGCTCCGGATAGCCCTCTCCTGGATAGCACCCTGCCAGCGGGGCCGGGCTGGGACGATGGATTTCCTGCCGCTATCACGGCTTCCACACCCCGGCGAGGCAGCCCTGCGAAACAATGCCGCTATTTACACTTTAAAGCCTCGTTAGGCAGCCAGGAAGCAGCAGGCACGGTGCATGCCGGGAGGCAGCGGCAGCCTGTGGCGAAGGCTAGCCCCCTCTTCTTCGCCGCCGGGCTGCTGGGAGGAGCAGGATGCTCCCCGGCTGAGCTGTAACCCTCCGGCCTCTTTCAAACCCTGGTTCTTTCTTTCTTTATTTATTTATTTATATTTTAAAGCCTCCGGAGGCCCTGCCTCGTTTCCCAGCCTTGCTGCTTGCACAGGCGGCGTTGGGGCTGCCTGGCTCCTCTCTGGGACAGGGAGCACCCATCCCTGCCGACGGCTGCAGGTGTAGGAGTGAGACGCTGGCGCTGCGCTGCCTTTGTCCTCTGCAGCTCTTTGCTGTCTGCGTGCGAGGTGGGGTGAGAGGAGTGCAGGGGAGGTGCTTTTCTCCCTGCCAGGCATCAGGGAAGGCTCCGCGTGTCCCCTGCCCGGGCAAGCAGTGCCCGGGCAAGCAGCTCCCCGGCTGGTGCTGGTCTCTGCTTACGGTGCTGTGCCATCTCCTGGCTGTGCAAGGTGCCCGCTGTGCTTTTGGGAAAGCTGACGTGTCCCAGCTCTGGGGGCTTGGTTTGGGTTTTAACTGTTCCCTCTGGGCAGTGCATAGGAACAACTTTCCCCATGGGGGCTGGCAGCTCACAGGCAGGGAAAGCAGGGGAGAAGGGAGGCGGAGGGTTGGGCAGCGCCAGGCTGTACCCAAAGTCACTGGCAGAGCACCCACCTTCCCTTCCCTGGGAGCCTGCCTGTCTAGAGCTGCTTCCTTGCCTGAGCTCTCCGGCAGCTCTCTCTGTGCAGCACTAGCCAGCTTCAGCCTGGCCTTGGCAGAGGGTGCTGAGCTGGGACACCCCTCCATGGGGTTCCCTTCTCCTGTGCCTCCCCGCCAAGGAGGATCTGTGGGGCTGCCCACCTGGCCGTGGGCATCTCACTTTGCCAGGACCTGCCCGGGCCAGTAGCTCACCAGTTGCAGTGTCAGCCTGATTTTTTCCCTTGTCTGTGTTTTTGTGGTGCTGGGTGAGCTCCCGGCGACAGCTGCGGGAAGCCTCTCCCCTTGGCTTGGGGTCTGCAGCATCTCTGCTTGCACCGAGACTGCCTGGATCCTGCCTGGATCCTCCATGCTCAAAGCAGGAGGCAGAGCAGGACTGTGGAGACACATAGGCTGGGATCAAGCACTGGACTTGGCTCAGGAAGGGCCGCATCCTGTGGCTCTGGGTCTCTGCACCCACCAGGACAGAGCTTGCAGGGAGCTGGGGCTGCATGAAGGGGAGAGGCGGTGTTGGAGGGATGGCCCGGGTAGCGTGACCCTTGTGTGGGTAAAAGTGGGTGCTGATGGTGCTGCTGTGAAGTAGTTGTGCTATTTTGTGTAGTGTGAGTGTGTGCCTTGAATGCAGAATTCAGACAGCCAGTACCGAATCCTAAGGCTGTCGTTAACGCTCTTTAAAACCACCGAATCCAGTAAGGTATTTTATGCTGCATTACAAATAATACTTGATCAGGAAGGTGGTGCTGCTGAGGCTGCGTGCCCAGCTCCTCTCCACTCCTCCATCCCAAAATCGGCCAGGCAGTGAAGCCCCCTGAGCAGGCGATGTCCATGTTAATCTGCTTGGAAAGGCCCATGACAGAAATGGATGCTTGGGTCTGGGCGGTGGGATGGCTCAGCTGATCTGTCCCATCTCCCTGAGCAGCGTGCTAGGGGAGAGTCCAAAAAGCAAAGTGGATGGAGAGTCATCTGTCCCCTGGTCACACCACCCCAGGAGACCTTTCTGCATCCCCGGAAGTGAGCTGGGGACCAAGGACATTGAGAAAACTCGGGGGCTCTTTCCCACTGTCTCTCCTTGGGTGAATAGAAACAAAGCGTTGGAGGATGAGACCTGCTGGATCTGATTCTTCTCTCTGCCCAAGGCCATGGTGACCAGAAACAAGCAGTGCAGCTCCCCATCTCTTGATGCAGCTTTCTCTGCCTAATGAGCTGGTTTGTTTTGGGTGGAAGATGTGCGCTTTTAGGAAGTTTCCTGTGCATCAGGCACACCAGGACATCGGGTCGTGTAACAGCAGCGTGGAGGAAATGGCAGTGACGTGTTTCCAGCGCAATGGCAGTTGAATTACGATTTCTGTTAGGGACAAGTTAACAGGGATTAAAGCAGAAAGCAACAGTTCCCCCACACCAGCACCAACCTCCCTATCCAAAAAACGTTTATCAGTGAAAGCATTAGGTCAGAGCAAGGGGCTGGTGTAGTTAGCAGTCCTATGAGAAATTGTGCCGTGCCCCACTTAGGCTTGCTGGAGGCAGGCAGGAGCCAGGAGCGGGACCGGCGAGCCCCGGCGGAGCAGCCAGGCTGGCTCCAGCCCTGCAGGACTGGTGCGTCCCGGGGGGTGCTGGGGAGAGGCTGGCTTTGGCTGCCATGGGCAATCACTGGGAGAAGGCACCGGGGCCTCAAGAAGACACATATCAAGTGAAACTCCCATTTCCCCATGTGCATGTCAGATTTAGCCCCTCTATTTTTGACCAGCCTTCACTTTCTCAGCTGGGCAGGCGATCTCTGTGACTGGGGTCTCGGGGTCCCGAGTGGGTGATGGCAAAGTCCCAGTCATTTTGTCTCCTGTCTTGGCCAGCAGGTCACAGCACGCTGGACATCTTGGGGTCCCAGTGCTGGTGGCTTCGTTTGCCCTGATGCTTTTTACTCCCTCCTGCATCCGTCGCAGCTGGGTGGCTGCTCCGATCCTGTCCCATGGCCGGGCTGTGCGGCGGCGCCGTGCCTGGCACTCCCAGGCACTTCCCTCTATCGCTGGGCTCACCGGGTGGCAATGCTGGCAGCTCGTGGGCGTTGGGAAGTGCCCAGCCCAGGGCTGTGTGCGGGCAGGCGGCCGAAGGGGATCCCGCCTTGGCCCTGGCTGCAGCCAGCAGCCCAGTGCAGCCGGCTTTGGGGCCCCTGCCTGCGGTGTGACGGGGGCAGACGTGCCCATGTGTGACGGGGCCGGCTGAGCCGGTGGAGCCGGAGCTGCCTGGCAGCCTGCCCGCCGCTGCGCCCCATCCAGGTCAGCCCATCTGCCCGCCGGGGGGGAGCCACATGCCTCAGCAGCACCCGGGCGCGGCGTGCCGGGTCCTGCCAGCCGCGGGGTGTGCCGGGGCTCCCGCGGGGCTCGGGGAGGGGTGCTGGCAGCCGCTGCTCCCAGAAACCTGCCCTGGCAGTGGAAGGGGGCTGGCGAGCGTGAGAGCCCCTGATCACTCCTCAGGAGCCCCGATGGGGCTGGCCGTGCTGGCGTGGCTGGATCTGCTGGGCACCCCTGTCTCCAGTCAGCGGGCCCTGAGGGATGCCCGGGTTCCTTTCAGAGATGGGTGCTGGCTTGCACACGTTGCACACCCCATCGCACCCCATGGACCCCTGTGGGCTCCTCATCCTTTGTCCCGGTGCTGCGGAGGGCAGCAGGGCTTTGGGGTGGTTTGATCGGGGCAGGGAGCTTCTGTGTGGGATCTCTCCATCCGCGTGGAGCCGGGTGGCCGCTGGCCTGCCCGAGCAGCAGATGGTGGCTGCCTGAGGACCCGCCATCCGTCCCTCCGGGCGATTATTCACCCGTCACCATGGCGATAGAAAGGTCAGCGAAAAGATCCCATGTGATTCCCGGTCGGGTCGGTGGGATTAGGAGCGGCATGGGAGGGAGGGCTGGGGGGAGGATAGGGCCCAGCCAGCACCCCCCTCCACTCTCAGCTTACCAGCTGGACTGTCCCCCTCAGGCACTGTCCCCTGAGTCAGCTGAGAACCGACAAACTCTGGGCACCATTGGGATCCCCCTGGGATGAGGCCAGGCCCCTCCAGCTGCCAGACCGGAGAGCTCAGCCCTGACCCTGTGGGTTCCATCCTGCACAGGGGATGCCAAGAGCCACGTGTGGGGTGAAGGGGCTGGGCTGGGATCAGAGGGGAGCGGAGTAGGAATGGGGCTGTGCTGTCAGGGGCTTGGCTGCTCCTGCATCCTTCCTCCTTATCCTCCTCCTTGCAGTAAGGTCTCTTTTTTTGTGGGGTGTCCCCAGCTAAGCCATGTCCCCCCTCTCTCTACAGGCTGTTCCTCTAAGTCATTCAAGCTGTACTCGCCAAAGGAGCCCCCAAACGGCAACGCCTTCCCCCCTTTCCACCCGGGCACCATGCTGGATCGAGATGTGGGGTGAGCTGTGGTCTGGGGAGGGGGTCTGTGAGGTTGGGGATTCTGTGCAGGGTCTCTCTGTTGGGCTTCCCAGCAGTGTATGGAGCCTGTGGCACATGCATTTGAGTTAGCTCCTGAGAGAGATGGGCTTGGAGCAGGCATGGGTGGAGAAAGGGTCATGTTTGGGGTGAAAGAAGTTTGGTGATGTTTGGCCTGTGGGGCCAAGCCCCTTGTCAGGCCAAGCCCCTGGGATAACCCAGGACATGGAGCACTCCCAGCTCCTGCCAAAACAGCCCCTTCTCCCACCTCCGTCCTGCTTGGCACCAGCCCAAACTGTAATCTTGCCAGGCACATCCCTGGAGAGCTGCTGGTGGGAACAGGGAGGGAGGGAGATGCCCACTGGCGCTGACCTGCCTGCATTTCTTTCCTCCCACCAGACCTACTCCCATGTACCCACCAACGTACCTGGAGCCTGGAATTGGGTAAGCATGGGGGGCTGGTGGGAACCCCACCAGGAGGGGAACTCATGCCTGCGGTGGGGATGCCTCAGCAGGGCTGGCACAGTGCTGGCTAGGATTTGGGAGGGGTGTTGCTGAGACTCGTGCCCAGCCTTGGAGGGGCTGTGCATCCCCTGCTGCGGGCTCAGGACCCTCCCCGTGCCGCCGTGGCTGCCTCCCCCTCTGACTGCTTGCTCTGTGCTCTGGGCAGGAGGCACACGCCGTATGGGAACCAGACTGACTACAGGATATTTGAGCTCAACAAGCGGCTGCAGAACTGGACAGAGGTGGGAAGCTGTGGGAGCGAGGGGCAGCAGGGTGGGGGGAGGGATGCTGCCAGGTGTGTGTGTGTGGATGGGGTCTCCTCTGTGCTGCCCTCCCTCGTGAGCTGCCTTGGCTCTAGGAGGATTCCCTTGGCAGCGGGGTCCCTCCCTGCTGTGCCGGTCCCTGAGTGCCATGCCCCTCATTGGCTGTGGGGCAGCGTTCACCATCACCATCTCCCGAGTGCTCAGCCAGGAGCACAGACCTCTGCAGGCCAAACATGTGGTGGCTGCGCCTGGCAGCCAGTGTCTGTCTGTCTGTCTGTCTCTCTTTCCTCCCTGTAACCTGGCATCTGTCGTCCCCAGGAATGTGACAATCTGTGGTGGGATGCCTTCACCACAGAGTTCTTTGAGGATGATGCCATGTTAACAATCACTTTCTGCTTGGAGGATGGACCAAAGAGATACAGTGAGTAGCAGCTTGAGCCCTCTGTCCCCAGGCCATTGCCTCTCCAGCAGGGGGATGCGGGCAGGGTGTCGGAGCTCAGCTCACAGGGACCGGGGGGACCCTCCCTGTGTGCAGCCCCGTGGCACGTCTGCGTGAGCCAGGTTTACTGATGCTGCTTTCCTCCTCCTCCCGCTCCAGCGATCGGCCGGACTCTGATTCCCCGTTACTTCCGCAGCATCTTTGAAGGGGGGGCCACAGAGCTCTACTACGTGCTCAAGCACCCCAAGGAGTCCTTCCACAACAACTTCGTCTCGCTGGACTGTGACCAGTGCACCATGGTCACCCAGCACGGCAAGCCCATGTTCACCCAGGTACTGTCTGCACCCCTGGCCTCTCCCACCCCTGGCACCTCAGTCCAGCATGCCCTTGCAGCACCTGCAGCCCCACGGGGGGAGGGACACTGATTTCCATGGCTTGTTGAGTGCCACGCTGTAATTCCACATGCCCCAGCCAGCCTGGGAGCACCCCCTTTTCTGCAGAGAACCCCGGGCCGTTGTGGGTTTGGCTTGCGCAGTCTCAGGGCAGGCAGAGGCAGCTGGCTGGGAGGGTGTCCCAGTGTGCAGCAGTGGGTTCCCCGGGGGATCTGGGAAGTGGGGGCAGCCTGTGCCTGACCCTGTGCCCTGTCCAGGTGTGTGTGGAGGGGCGGCTCTACCTGGAGTTCATGTTCGACGACATGATGAGGATAAAGACGTGGCATTTCAGTATCCGCCAGCATCGAGAGCTCATCCCCCGCAGCATCCTTGCCATGCATGTGAGTACTGCTCCAGGAGTTCCCCCAGAACATGGGTGACACGGGGCTGCTGAGCTCCTCTCCCTGCTGCGCAGGTTGAGGGGACCTCTGCCCTGTCCCTTGTCTCAGGCTGGGGCACGGGAGGGCCACCCCCAGCCTGGATGCAGCTGAGCTGTCTGTCTCTCTGGCTCCTAGGCACAGGATCCCCAGATGCTGGACCAGTTATCCAAGAACATCACCCGCTGTGGGCTCTCAAACTCCACACTCAACTACCTCCGAGTAAGCCTGCAAGAAGAGTGGGGGGACACAGGTCCACTCCTGGGGTGGGGGGATGGCTAGGATGGCCACGTCTTGGACTCTCAGGTGCATAACGCCTGGCTGCCCTGGGGTGTGAGGAGGCAGCAGGGCAGTCTCTGCAGGAGCGGTTCTGCAGACAGGCTGCAGAGAGCTGTGGGGCAGTGGGTCTGCTGGAGGGAGCCCACAGGCTCCCAGAACACCTTGGGTTGGCGCAGCGCAGATGGCTGCGTGGCAGAGGGGCTTTTGCTGAGGCCTGGAGTGTCACAGTCTAACCCCGTGTCTGTCTGCTCCCTGCAGCTCTGTGTAATCCTAGAACCAATGCAGGAGCTCATGTCACGGCACAAGACCTACAGCCTCAGTCCCCGGGACTGCCTCAAGACTTGCCTCTTCCAGAAGTGGCAGCGGATGGTCGCTCCGCCTGGTGAGTCTCACGCTGCCGGCTGTGCTGCCTGCGGGTCTCCAGCAGCGCCCGCTCAGGCTCTGCCCTTGGCACCAGCTTCTCCCAACCCCGAAGTCTGTCCCTGGCCTCGTCTTTTGAGGCTGGGGTTGGCAAGTCTGGCAGCTGGCTCCCTTCTCTGCTGGCCTGCCCTCCCGCTGGGGCAGGGCAGGCTGCTGGCAGCCAGCGCTCCCTGCGTGGGGGCTGCCAGCTGCTTGTGGAAAGCAAAGCAGGGGCAGAAATCTACCCTGCACCCTCTCCCGTGCCCTGCGCTGGGAACTCAGGGCAGCTGTGGAGGGGAGGAGGGCTGGCGATGCTGCTGTGGGGGGCACGGTCCTTGCAGGGAAGGTTGCAGAGAAGGGGGTGGGGGACACCTTACCTTCTTGTTGGGACTGACCGTGTCTCCCCCCTCCGCCAGCGGAGCCAGCGCGGCAGCAGCCCAGCAAGCGCCGGAAAAGGAAGATGTCGGGTGGCAGCACCATGAGCTCTGGTGGGGGAAACACCAACAACAGCAACAGCAAGAAGAAGAGCCCAGCCAGCACCTTTGCCCTGTCCAGTCAGGTACCTGTAAGCATCCCGTTTCCATTCTCTCTTCCTCCCCCGGGGTGGAGGGGAGGGCCCCCTGCCCCAGCCCCCTGGAGTGGCTAGGGGGAGACCCCTGGGGACTGCCCCCAGCGCTCTCTGGGTAGCGGGGAGGAGAAGGGGGTGTCCTAGCTGCCTTCCCTGACCTGCAAGGGGAAGAGGATGTGCCACCCTGTACGGTGCCCGAGCCTCTGGTCCCATGATGGAGATGAGGGAGGTGGCCCCGCAGCTGGGAAAAGGGGCTGCAGTGCTGGGGGGGGTGGTCTGGCGGCCCGGGCTCCCCCCACCTCGATTATGTTTCGGGACCGTCTCCCCTTTCAGGATGTGATGGTGGTAGGCGAGCCCACGCTGATGGGGGGGGAGTTTGGGGACGAGGATGAGCGGCTCATCACCCGGCTGGAGAACACGCAGTTCGACGCCGCCAACGGCATTGACGACGAGGACAGCTTCAACAACTCGCCGGCGCTGGGGGCCAACAGCCCCTGGAACAGCAAACCGCCCTCCAGCCAGGAGAGCAAGTCAGAGAACCCCACGTCGCAGGCGTCGCAGTAACGGCCCCCCCGCCGCCCCGTGGACTCAGTCCCAACCGATCTACCTGTACATTTACGACGGAGAGTGACTGGGAAGTGGCGAGGTACCGGAGGCAGATCGGCGCCGCGCAGCCGACGGGGTGCACGGCCTGGGGTGTGTGCCAGGCAGGCAGCCCCCAGCCCTCTCCCCCCACCACCTCCTGTAGCTTCGTTATTCCCCCTTCTCCCTCTTCATCCCCGCATCTTCCCCGGAGAGCTTCTCATCCCCGCCCCAATGTTCCCAGACCCTGTCTGCTGAGCAGGGGGAATTAGGAGGGAGGTGTCGGCAGCAGCTGGTGCGACCAGGAAGCCGTCGGCGTGCAGATGCCCTGCGCTGGGATCTGGTACAGGCCAGAGACCCTCCTGCTCCTCCTCCTCCTCCCCGGGTCCTACAGCCGGGGTTTGCCAGGCAGCCACCTGCAGAGGGGCTGCACGTCCCCAGCCCACCTGCGGCTGGGTAGGGGGTGGGGACGGTGATGGAAAGCCTTCCCTGTGCCACTGGCTCTGCCACGGAGCCTCCTCCGGCCAGGTTCGGATCCTGCTGCGCTGGGGTGGTGTCGGGGAAAGGGCCCCGTGGCATTTCCCTGCTCTCCTGCATCCTCCCCTTTCCCTTGCTCCCCAGGGGCGAGAGCGCAGCGGGGCCATGGGGGCACTCTGTATATACAAAGTGCAGGAGGGAGGGAAGGGGGGCTTGGGGGGCTGGGGAGGACACAGCGGACCCCTGGGTCTGCCAGAGCAGCCAGTGCCCTCACTCCCTGCCCCGCAGCCCCTGCGTTTCTCCCCTCCCTGCGTCAGTCTGCCTGGGGCCCCTTTGCAACCCCCAGCTCCTGGTACCTCCTACTTTTGTCTTTTTTTAAGAAAAAAAAAATAATATTATTAAAATTGTAAGTTTAAAAAAAAAAAGGAAAAAAAAAACGGGACAAGTCCGTGTCCCCCCTCCAGCCCCCTCGCCAGTTCCCCCCTCCCCACCCTGAGCCCCCTCCCCCTGTCCTGACTTTTGTACAGGCTTCTTCTCTTGGGAGTCTCGTTTTATATCCAGTTCGGAGAGCTTCAAACCAAGGAGAGACTTTGCAGACTTCCTTTCTAATCCCTCCAGGGGCCGGGGGGGGGCAGCCCCCCGCCTCCCTCCTCAATGTAAATCTTGTGTGCTGTTGTCCCTGCTCCCCCTCCTCGGGTTCGTGTACCTCGTGCTTGTACATTTCCGCGCTGTAGACAGTGTGTACGATACTGTTCTTTCAATGTGTTATCACTAGAGCAGGTGCCTCCATTGATGTTAGGGGAAACGATGAGAAAAATAATAATTTTTGGGGTTTTTTTGGTTTAAAAAAAAAAGAAGAAAAAAGAAAAAAAAAATAATCCCTTCCAAGGCTTCTTCTAAGGAGAAGATGGGAGGTGCGGGGGGAGGGTGTTTGTGCTCGCCAGCTCGCCCCAGCAGCCTCAGTGGGGGGTTTTGGGGGGAAGCTGGGGGTTGGGGCTGCCTGTGGGCACCCCCCAGCATGGCTCCAAGGTGGGGTTGCAGCGAGCGCTGCTGCCGTGGGAGTGGCTGGGGGGGGGGCTGCCCCAGAGGGGGGGTGTGGGGTGTGCAAGAGTGTGTGCGAGAGGTTTGTGCGTCTGTCTGTGTGTGTGTAAAGGAGCCTGGGGCAGGTGGAGCAGCCCTGCGGTTTGGGGGATTGGCGGGTACACCCCACTCTCTCCACCAGATCCCCTTCCCCTTCAGCTCCCTGCCAGGGATTCCACAGCATGTATCCCACTGTCCCGTGGGGCTGGGGGGGTGTCACTGTGGGGCTGCCCCTGCCCTGGAGTGTTGCCTGACTGGAGGGGGTGGCTGAGCTGGTGGGGCGACAGCCCCCCCCTCCCCCCACCTTTCTGCTGTCCATGGGGTGGGACAGGGAGATGGGAGCCCCTTGGGTCAGCCCTGGCCTCATCTCAAGCCCAAACTCCCCAAGAGATGCCCAGACCAGCTCCTGAGCCCCTCCCTGGGATGCCCAGAGATGGAGCGCTCAGTCTCATGGACCCCCAGCCGCAGGCACGGGGGTCCCCACAGCCCCCTTGGCAGGTGGGGGTAGGCTCCCAGGGTGGGAGGATGGCGGGGAGGGGGACTCTGCTTGGCAATTAAGGTACGATTCTCACCGCCATGCTGCTGGGCTCCTGTGGAGGGTGCGGAGCCCCCCGCTGCCCCTGCCCCCCCACCCCAGGCCCACTGTAATGCTTTTTTGTTTCTTTTTTGGTTTCTTTTTTGTTTCTTTTTTTGGTTTATCCCCCCCCTCCTTTCCCTTCCTCCCCTCCATAGTTTGTGCCATTTATGAGTCATGTATGGTACCAATAAAATGACTTTTCGGTTTGAGGCTGTCTCGAGCGCTTCTTTCCGAGCGTGGGGCCCAGCCGATGTGGGTAAGTCAGAGGGGGGTCCCTCCCCCTGTGCCCTGGCAGGGGGGTGCAGGCACAGGGCTCGCTGGGCTCCCGGGACGATGCTGGCTGGCCTCTAGCTGCTGGTTCCCAGCCAGGCCCCGGCCGACTCCCTGCTGCGCCGTGGAAAGCAGAAATCCCAGCAAGGACGGGGCACGGGGCTGCTGGGAAACGGGCTGTCCCTGAGCCAGAGCAAACAAGCAGGGCCTGCACAGACACCAAGGTGATGGGCATGACCCCTGGGGAGCCGTGGGGGCGGTGCGGTCCTGTGGGAACAACAGCTGCTGAGCAGCTCGGAGGTGTCCTGAGCGGGCAAAGGAGGGACAGGTAGCTCCACGGTTACCCCAATTTCCTCCTCCCAGAGGCTGGGAGGCCCCGTGCCAGCAGTGTGGGGGGGAAGATGCTGGTCCCCATTTCCCCCAGACCAGGGTAGATAGCTGCGTTTTGCTCTCCCCACTGCTGGGGGGTTTGGGGGCAGCTGGGTCCAGCCCCCAGCCATAGGGACACACCGGGCGTAAACTGTGGGTGCCTCATCCAACGTCACACCCCCACACCCCCCAGCCAAGCACATGGCCCGTGGCTGCGGGGACGAGGGCAGATCTGGCAGTAATGGGGGAGGAAAAAGGGATGTGGGTAAAACCAGGCTTTTAAAACGGGGCTGATGCAGCCAAGGGTGGGGGCAGGATCGAACCCACATCTTCAGAGCAGGGCTCAGGCCATCATCCACAGTGAGGAATGTCCTCCCTCCCTCCGAGGGGGCTGCTGACAGGGAGGCTGCAGGATGCTTGTGCCATAGTGGGTTGTGGCTGAGCAGGTGGGAACAGGGTGGCCTCAGTGAGCCCATGATGTGGTGGCACCCCAGGCTGGGGGTGTCAACACCCTCACTCCTGATGTACAGTGAGCTCTAGCAGCCTCAGCAGGATGTCCTGGGCTGAAGGTGAGCCATGTCCTGCAGAAGCAGATCCGATGCAGCTGTGCACCATCTGATGATCTGTGGTCCATGCCTGACTGGATCCTGCCCACATGCGGCCGTGGGAGCTGGGCACACACTGATGAGGGAGTGCAGCACCCAGGGCAGCTTGCCCTATCCCACACAGGGTCCCCAGTGTCTGGCTCTACAGGTTCCCCTGTTCCCAGGGGCTGGCAGGCCACCCAAGGCAACACTTGGGACTGAGGTCTGAGCTGGAAAGCCCAAGGATGCCCATGAGACCCTCAAACCTCCCTCGCCACATCAGCCCCAGCACTGTGAGAAACTTGCTTAGCTCCTGTTTTTCATTTCTTTTAACTTCTTTTTGGAGCTGCATCTGTGTTTTCTATTGCCCTACCCCGATGCCAGTGCAGACCCGGAGGGTCCCACACAGCTCTTGACGTGGGCCAGGCCCGGAGGAGACCCAGGGGCAGCACTGCATTCCTCACTGTGCCACCTTTGCCCAAGGTCACGGAGAGCAGTGATGCCTGCTCCTGCTGAGGAAAGTTAAGCAGTAACCTGGGAGGGGATGGCCAGTGAGCCATCGGCACTGGGGGCGGGGGGGATGGGGGGTGTGTTTGTATGGGTGTGCTGGGCCTGCAAAGGGTGTGCAGGTACAGCTCATCTGGGCTCCCACGGTGCCCCATGGAGAGACCTGGAGGGGAGGGAGGTGTGGGGCCCGTCTGAGGGGTGGGATGGGGCAAGGTGAGCAACGTGGGGGGCTATGGGCTGTGGCAGGACGGGCTGCTGGAGGTGCCAGCACGGGGTCTCTGGGGCAGGGAAGGAGCATCACCTGGGCAGGGCTCCGGGCTCTGGGCAACCGTCTCTCCCAGCTGGGACAGGGCAGGGGCTGAGGTCTCCGGGGGCAGATGCAGGATGTCAGGCTGGGATGGGGCAGGAGCGGCGGTTCCCCCGGGGCGCGTTGCCAAGGAGCAGCGGGGCGAACACAGGGGACTCCGTCCCGGTAAAGGCGGCTGCCGGGCCGACCGCGCGCCCCAGGGAGACCCCGGGGGGGACGGGGCGGAAGGGGCGGCTCCGTCCGG
This sequence comes from Gallinula chloropus, assembly GCF_964237585.1. Taxonomy (NCBI): domain Eukaryota; kingdom Metazoa; phylum Chordata; class Aves; order Gruiformes; family Rallidae; genus Gallinula; species Gallinula chloropus. The sequence continues at coordinate 67,027,065 of NC_140090.1, forward strand.
CCCGGCCCTGCCCTGCCCACCCCTCCCGGGGCCGCCCGCGCCGCGGTGCCGGTGCCGTGCCGCGGAGCTCCCGCCGCCGCCAGCCGGGACGCGACTCCGGAGGCACTCGCCCCGCGCCCGCCGGGTGCGTCCACCGCACAACCGGGGAGACTCCCGCGGGCCCTTCCTCTCCCCCGTCCCCGGCTGCAGGTCCCGGAGCTCCGGCGGGACCCCGGCGGGGTTAGGGACCACGGACGGGGGTTAGGGGCAGAGACACGCGTGGCTCCCGCGGCGTGGGGGATCGCTTTGGCGGGCGGGGAGGGGGCGATGGAGCAGGGCAGGGGCCGGCAGACCTCCAGTCTTGGAGGAAAAATCCCTTCCGGGGGCCCCGAGGCTGTCCCACCTCGGGGGCATCGCAGTGGGTGCGGGAAATGCCGGGTTTGGGAAGGGGTTTTAAATGCACAAGTTGATTCTGTGGCCAGAGCTGGTTTGTCCCGAAACCTCGGCCAGCCCAGTAAACCCCATCCCACTGGGATGCGGCTGGTGGAGCGGGCGGGATGGCTCCCCGGGAATCACCGTGGGTCACCCAGCTCCTGAGTGCCGGCTGCAGGAAACCAAAGGGGTATGGGGTGAGGACAGGGGTTTTCCCTGGTGCCTGCATTGGCATGGGTCTGGGATGACCCTTGACTTGGGCATGGAGAAGGATGTGGGGGTGGCAAAGGTGCCGGGAGTTGGCTTGGGCAGGGTGGGGCGGTCACAGCATTGCTGCCTTCCACAGCCAGCAGCTTTTCAACAATCACAACTGAAACTTAAACAAACCATAAAGCCCGAGTGCTGGCGCTGTGTGCCTGGGCCCTGCGGCTGATGCGAGGTGCCAGACAACAGGGTAAGTACTTTGTCTCTCTTTCATTCCCCAAAGCCCCTCTGGTCCTTTGTGGGCACCTCTTGCCTGCCCGCTCCCCCCCTGCCCCTGGTGCTTCTGGGGCCCCCCATCCCTCCTCGGTGCTTTCCCTCAGCACTGTCCTTCCGGGCAGGAGCTGACAGGTGCCTCTATTTTTCTTGCTGTGTTTCCTGCTCGGAGGCAGGGCAGGCTGGGTGGCCCTGTGCCCCAACAACACTAACAGCCCATCTCTGTGCCCAGGCACTGGCTGGGGCTGCCGTGATGGAGCTGGGGAACATCTCGCAGCCTTCGTATGGCTCCGGCCCCAAGGCGCCGGGGAGCAGCACACCAGGCCTGGTGCAGATGGCACTGGGCTTCCTGCAGCTGGTGCAGCCCAACGCCCTGCCCATAGGTAGGTGGATGGTAGCGAGGGGCTGGCGATGGGGTGGGGGGGCTGCTCGGAGCTACAGGGTCCCAGCTGTGCCTGAGTCCTCTGTCCATCCGGCATTTAAATGCCGAGGTACTGGGTTAGGAGTGGTATGTAGGGGAGGGGGGAACGGGATGTGGTCCCTGAGGACTGCTAGCTGTGTCCTGTTCATGTCCCGTCACAACTGTGGGGCAGTCTCAGGGGGGCTCCGGGACAAGCGTTGGTGACAGAGCCCCCTTGCAGAGTCCTGCCCCATCCTCCTTCCAGGTATCTTTGTCCCAGTCCCCAACAAAAGGTGCAGAACAGACCCTGCACTGCCTGTGAGCTTGTGGGGTCCTTGCCTGGCTTTGCAGCTCTCAGGTGACAAGTTGTGCTTGGGCAGGAGCCAGCTCAGGGCCACCACAGTGCGTCCCACAGTGTGTCCCGGTGTCCTCACAGCAGCACTGTGGGCACCCCATGCCTGCTCGCCCTTCTTCCTCCTTCACCTCCGAGGGGATGTGTCACTGGCACAGCTCTAGCCCAAAGTGGCTGCAGGTTGGTCGAGGTGCCTGTGTCTGCAGGCTGGCAGGGGTGATGCCAGCACCCTGTGGCTGCTCGATGCTCCTGGGGCGAGTGCTGCCCACCTGGGGAAGGGCTTTGCCACTCTGGCTGCCGGCACTTGTGCTTCATCCTTTGCTGGGTTCAGCTGCTGCACCAGCAGCTCGCAGGCAAATGTGTGGCAGGGAAACAGCACAAGGCTTTGTGGCTGCGTTCACGTCACACAGATAGCAGGGTGCGGTCACATGGCACCATGTGCCAGCATGGCTTTTAATCAGGCCATGGGGCATGGGCAGGGCAGACCTGGGGATGAAAAGAGATGGTTGGGGGGGGACTTTGACCCAGCACCCATCCATCCTGGCAGGGTTCACTGTGCCACACCATGGGTGTGAGAGGGCAGCCCAAGGGCAGCCAAGGTGGTTGTCAAAACATCCGCCCCCAAACCTGCCCCCGGTCCCTGCTGGGGTGAGGGGCCCGTTGCTCGGTGGATCCCTGATGGGGGCTGGCAGCACCTTTCCTGGGTGCAAAAGGGCTGTGTGATATGATGGGAGAGAGGAACATGCCGTGCCCTCACAGCCACTCTGAGCCACAGTGCTGGAGGTGATGCTGGTGCTGGGAGCCCTGCTCTGGCGTGAGCAGGGTGCGGCGCCTCTCTCGACAGCCCCCCCAGCACCCAGCACCTGCTCACAGCCCTCTTTGCTCCTTGTCCCCCAGAGCTGATCACAGAGTTTGGGAAGTCCCAGAGTGAAGAAGCTGGCAGGGAGCAGCTTCAGAAGGTGAGCAGGCAGCCAGGGCAGGGAGCCAGCAGCGCCAGGCCACCATGGGCTGGGGGAGGCTGGCGGGTGACTGCTCCAAAGCTGGCAAGATGCACAACCCCGTGGGGGAACCCATCCTGCCCTGTGGGGGTCTGGACAGGACCCTCAGAACCGGGGAGCCTTCCAGGGTATCAGTGTTATGCTGCCTCACGTTCTTCTTCTCCCAGCTGCTGCACTACGAACTGGGTTTCCTGGTCTGCATGGCCATTGGGCTCCTCTTCATCATCTTCGTGCCCCTGGTGGGATGCTGCTTCTCCTGCTGCCGCTGCTGTGGGAACTGTGGGGGCCGCATGTACCAGAAGCAGGGCCGGCGGATGGGCTGCAAGCGCCGGGCTCTCTGGGCCTCGGTCCTGCTGGTCTCTGTTCTCCTCCTGTGAGTGCTGGCTGGGAGGTTCCGGGTGGGACCCGGGAGCGGGTGGAAACACCGGCGCTTGGTGGCTGTGCCAGGAAGCTGCCATTGTTCACCGGAGCAGATCCCTGCACAGCAGGACAAAGGAGAGGAAGCAGCAGCTGTGGGGAGCTGGCCCTGGGGGGCCTTGTGTCAGCGTGTTGCAGACCCTTCCCAACAGCTCTGCTGCAGGGAAATGTGGGTGTGCCAGGCACTGGGCTCCCCGTGCCTCAGTTTCCTGTGCCTGTCACTCCTCTGTTCCCTTGGCTGTGTGCAGGCACTCACTGGGGTGCTCCAGAAGCAGGGCTCAGCTGCATGCTTTGGACCTTGCAGCCTGGGGTCAGTGTGGGTAGATTTGGGGGATCCTGGGGGAGACCATCAGTCCTGAGCCCTCTGCGTGCTGACCCTGCCGCCCTTCCCTTGCAGGGCTGGTGATGTCTGTGCCTTCGTCAGCAACACCCGTTTCTCCCAGGCTGTGCGTGACACCTTCCCAAACGTCAACAACACCATGGACAATGTTCACACCTACCTGGCCTCCATCAACCAGGCACGCCAAGTTCCCCTGTCCTGGCTGGGGTGCCTGTTGGGGGGCAAAGAGACCCCCTGTGGAAACGTGACAGTGGAGCTGGCGGTGGGGAAGGGTCCTCACCTGCACTGACACTGCATCTCTGTCCCTCCAGCAAATCAATTTTATCATCGACAGCAGTGATGTCCCGCTGGGCCAGGCCAACCGCAGCATCCAGGGTGAGGGTGTGCGGCAGAGGGGAAGCCGAGGGGTCCTGGGGGTGCTTGGGGAGTGGAGGTGGCTGAGGGTGCTGCAAATGTTTGCTGACCCCAGGGGGGTCGCTGAGCTGGTTCTCAAGGGGATGTCTAAAAGGAGTGGGTCTGGGGGCTCCTTCAGGCTCCTGCTCTGCTCCAGCTGCTGCTTTTGCCTATTCAGGTTCCACTCAGGAGGGTGATGCAGGTGGTGGCAGGGTGGGGGGTCCCTTCTACCCAGTCCTGTGAGGGGGACGTAGTGTTTTCAGCAGCTCTCCTGCAAGTCCTGGGCAGCTCAGGGCAGCCTGGTCCTGCTGCTGGGAGTCCTGTCATTGACACCATCTCTCCCATCTCCACAGACATTGGGCCCAACCTAGGTGGCATGATCATCTCGAGCATCAGGAGCAGCACAGATGGGGTTGTGGGATCCCTCCAGAGCCTCTTGCAAGGTAGCTGTCCCATCCCTGGGGGGCTGGCGGGATTCACAGGGATGCTGGGGCACATGCATGCCTGAAGGGCTCCAGCAGGTTTGGGTAAGTTCCCCAGGGAAGTGGATCCATCTGGCTGCTCCAGCCCCAGCCTGGGCAAAAGCTGGGATTTTGCGGGATGGTGCCTCTACGTTTCAGTTTTTGGATGAGTCCCAGAGGCTCAGCTGGGCGACGACAAGCCCCTGCTGTGCTGGTAGGATGAGGTGTTGAGCCCCACTATCTCCCCAGGGATGGAGGTGCTGCGGGTGGCCTTTGCTGGCATCACCAGCACTCACCCAGATCTTGAGGATCTGCAGAGCAACTACAGCCGGCAGCTGGCCAGCCTGCGGGACAACATCAACGGGACCCTGCAGCGCTGCGGCCACTCCTGTGACAGCGTGTCCCTGGATGGCCTTGCCTTCAGTGCCAACTTCAGCGTGGTGAGGAGGGGCAGGGTGTGGGCCCCAGCAGCCCCCTCCCCAGCCTCCTGCAGTCCTCTCACCCCAGCTCTTCCCCACAGATCCCCAGCGTGGAGCAGCAGCTGGAGGTGCTGCATGATGTGTCTGGCTCTGACATAGCAGCTAGTTTAGAGAAGGTAATGGGTTCCCCTCACACCCAGGCAGAGGGCTGGGTGCTCCTGGCACTCGGGGGCTGGTGACTTGGGAGAAGCTCCGTTGGGAGTCAATTGCTGTGATGTGGAGAGAAGGGCTGGCCAGAGGTCTGCCTTGGCTGGAGCCTGCCCGCTGTCCCTGCCAGCCCCCGGTGGTGGCATGGTCGGGTCTCAGTGTTGAGGGGAGCCCAGCTGTCCTGTGCCACTGGGATCTGGGGGTGGAGGGGATGTGGTGCCCAGCCCTGTGTCCTGTGCTGCCCGCATGCAGGTTAACAGCACGCTGAACATGACCACGGCCAAAGTGCAAGAGCAGTCCCAGGACGTGGTGACAGGTAAGCAGGGCTCCATACCCCATGTGCCGATGCGCCCCTCTCCCTGGGCTCCATACTCCCTCCTCATCCCATTCCTGCCTGGAGACCTCCTCAGCTGCCACCCCTTGCCTGCAGCCCTGGCTGTCCTTGAGTCCCCGTGCTGATGCCATCTTGACCAAAGTCACCCCTGTCCTATCCTCACCCTGTCCCCGGCACCCCAGGTGGGCAGGACCGGGGCAGCAGTTCACAGCACCACTGTGTCCCTGTCCCCTGCAGAGACCCAGAAACAGCTGGGCCGCATCAGGCGGGAGATCGGGAGCTTGCGGGAGCAGTTGCCACTCCTGGGTGTGGAGGAGAATGTCGGGGCCTTTGTGGACAATGCCGCGTCGGTGCTGGAGGAGTACAGGGAACCCATCATCAGCTTCGATCAGCAAAGGTAGGCGAGGCGCTGCTGCATCCCCCAGCTCCCTTGTCCAGAGAGGCTCTGGCTCTCAGTCCCCCAGTTGCTGGAGCTGGGGGCTTGCTCAGTGGTGGGGCTGTGGGTGCAGGGTAGCCAGAGTTGCGCCCTGCAGCCACCTGTGCCCCTCCTCTGCCAGGCTGCCTGCGGGCTTCTTCCTCCCCAGGCAGGCAGCTGGTGGCATGCCAAGCACTGCTGGGGAGGCAGGTCCCGCGGTTTGACTCCTGTCCCTCCTCTTGCCTCAGGTGGAGTGTGTGTGTCCTCCTGTGCTGCATGGTGCTGCTGGTGGTCCTCTGCAATGTCTTTGGGCTGCTGCTGGGGCCCCTGGGGCTGAAGGAAAGCGTGCTGCCCACGCAGCGCAGCAGCCTCTCCAATGCCGGCGGGAACTTCTTCATGGCGTGAGGCTCCCTTGGCTGCCAGGGACGCGTGTGGGAGCGGTGGGATGGGTGGGCAGGGCTGACCTGGGGATGCTCAAGCTCTTAAATCATCAAATTTCTGAGGCTTAATGGCCTGCCCCATGGCAACTCCCCTTGCAAACAGTAAACACAAGGGTAAGCCATGGTGCTGGTGAAAGGTGGTCGAGCAGAGCCCTTTTGCCCCTTGCCAGTGGGGCCCTGGCAGCTCTGTGGGTGGGTGGGGGCTTGCAAAGCTTGAGGAAGCTCTGCTGGGGTCTGAGCCCTGAGGCACAGCCTGGCCACACTCCAGGGGCCGAAGGCAGAGCGGAGATGTGCGTGTGGGAATGGTGGTGCTTCCTGGCATTGTGAGGGGTGGGGGGGGTGGCAGTGGGTGTGCAGGCATTGGCTCTGCAAGCTGGGACAATGCTAGCATCAGCACTGGGGCACGGGGCCTTGTGTGCTAATGATGTCACTGTCCCTGCAAGAGGGGTTGGCTTCAGCTTCATCTTTTCCTGGCTACTGATGCTGCTGGTGCTGATCATCTTTGTGCTCGGGGGGAACGTCTACATGCTGGTCTGCGAGTCCTGGCGCAGCCAGCAGCTCTTCCAGGTGAGCTCCCTGTGGGAAGACATCCTTGCCTAGAACCACTGCCACTTTTCCAAGGGCTGCTGGTGGAGCACAGACAGCACTGGCCAGTTTGAGATGCTTTTCCCAGGTGCCCTGCCCTGCACCATGTCTAGTTTCTCCGTCTCTTTCCTTGCTCTCAGCTCCTAGACACCCCTGGCCTGATCCCTGGCTTCAACTTGTCGGAGCTGCTGGGCCAGGAGGGTGGCACAACAAACTTCTCAGACATGTACAGGTGGGTCCTTCGCACCGCAGGGGCAGGTAGAGCTGCTTGGTGCCTTTAGATGCTCCCTGGGATGGGGACAGGTTGCTCGACCTGCCCCGGCTGTGGGCAGGCACTGATGCCAGGTAAGGAGCAAGGTGCGACTTGCCCGCATGGGTGAGGGCACGGTCCTGGGAGGGGGTGGCTCTTGCCTGCCCCTTTTCAGCCCTGTGCCCCCCTCCCACAGGCAGTGCCAGCAAGATGCTTCCCTGTGGCAAACGCTGCACCTGGATCAGAGCGTGTCCCTGGACGAGCTCTTGAACATCAGCCAGGTGAGTGCAGAGGTGCCAGGGTCCAGGGGGGCAGAGCTGGAAGTGCAGGACTGGTGCTGGGGTGACAGCGAGGGGCTGGCACTGTGGCCTATCATGGCTCCCCTTATCCTGGCAGTACACTGGAGAGATCTCCACAGCCTTCGAGGAGATGAACATCAGCTTGAGCTCCATCTTGCTGCTCAGCCAGAGGCAGAGAGAGTTGCTGCTGAGTGCCAGCCAGGCTGCACAGCCCCCTGACTTCACATCCACCCTGGAGCAGGTGAGTTGGGCTCAGCATGGTGTTGGGATGAAGGGGTCTGGATGTGCATTGAGGGTGTCCATTGCCCCCTCCCTTTTCCTGCCATGGGAGTCCCACCGCAGCTGCCAGGGTGTCCTCTGCCATCCACGTCACTGGGCAACTGGGCATCCCCTCCACCTGGGAGGCCCTGGCTCCACTCTGCTCAGCAGGGATGGGGTAGAGCCTCCCTGCCTCTGAGCCCCATTCCCCATCCTTATGGCTCTGTCTCTGCCCTTTCCAGCTGGATCGGAACTTGACCCAGAGAAACCTCCTGGATCTGGCTGCACAGCTGGAGCAACTGGCAGACAAAGTGGTGAGAGGTCCTGGCACCCTGGGGCCACGGCCACCCTGTCCCTAAAACACTGGCTGTGGGGGTCTCCTCTGCAGCCCCACCTGGCTGCTGAGGGGAGGCCAAGGCACTTCAGCCCTGCCCAGCCCTGTCCAGCTCCAGCCTGGCCCTGAATCAGGTGGCTGTGGTGGGGCAGGGACCCCCCCATGCTGGGGGGCACCACTGACTGCAGCTCCTCCAGGGCACTGACTTGACGGACGACCTGAAGACTGATGCTCGCAAGCTGAGGGACCTGGACAAGGAGATGCAGATGAGCTTCTCTGGGCCACTGGTGAGAGTTGCTGTGGTGGGGAAGGTCTCAGGGGTGATGGCTTGGGCCCCCCCAGAGCTCAGAGCCTGCTGGTGGGGTTTTGTCTGAGCCTCTGACCCTTCTCTCTCCACCCCCAGCAAAGCCTGAAGGAGAACATCCAGCTGGTGCAGAGCAGAGCTGTCCAGCTCGAGGTAAGCTGCACAAGGGGACTGACTTCCTGAGTGCACCCTGCAAGGTACCCTTGAGGTGCCACAGTGGAGGTGGTGGGGGATAACCTGCAGTCTTGGGGGGCTGGTGGCTGCTCCCCAAATGTGCACTGTAGGGGCTGCTTATGGGGCCCACGCCACGGACCCTGCCAGGCGCAGGCTCCCTGTACCCGAGGTACTTGGGCACTACCAGCTTGTGACTGCTGGGGACACCACAGCTCAGAGACACTGCACCCCAGCAATTGCTGCTGGGCAGGAGAGGGGAGATGTGGGGACCCCACTTAGCCCATCACACTGCTGAGAGCACCTTTCGCCCCAGGCACAAACTAAAGCTGCGGTGGACAAAGCCAGTGAAACCCAGGAGTTCCTGGAGAGGGAGATGACAAACATCATCAAGAACGTGAGCTTGCCTTGCCCTGCTTCCTGGCCACCCAGGGGGGTGTGCCTGGACCCCCACACCAAAACCTGCCTCTGCACAGGGATGCCAGGCAATGTCTGGCTGCTTGTCCCGTCCTGTTGTCCTCCCTGGGTTTCCCCTGCAACCCTGGGTGCCCCCTCCCCTTACGGCAGCCCAGGCAAAGGGCTGGGCTAGTGCTTGCAACCCCCATTGCTGCTGGGTTGAGGTACTCTGACAGCTCTGATCCTGACATGGAGGGGACATGGGGATGGAGTGGGCTGAGGGTGCAGCATCTCCATGCTCTGATTGCCCCTTCCCAGGAGACGTGGGCCTTCCTGGAGGAGCTGCTGGACTTCTTTGAGACCTACATCTCCTGGGCCAAGAGCAAGGTGAGTTCCTCGGTGGGGTGGAAGGAAGGGAAGGGTGGACTGCAGGGTATAGTGGACACTGACATGTCCTGTTCTGACCATGTCCCCAGCTGACGGGAGAGGTGGCACGTTGCAAGCCCATAGCTCAGACCCTGGATGATGTGGAGGCCATCACCTGCAACTACATCCTGGACTCTCTGGTGAGTGGGTCAGTGGTGTGTGGGGTGACACTTGTGTATGTGGTGGCAGTGAGATTTCCTTGTGCCCCTCACTCACAGGATGAGGGGTACCCACCTCTGTCCTGAGCAAGCACAGCTCAGCATCTCTCTGGCAGAGGGCTGTGGCTAGGAGCAAAGGCCTGACTGTGAGAAGGGATGGGTGGGTGGTCTTTGGAGAAGAAGGGTAAGAGGCTCTCCCAGTTGCTCTCTGAGCCCTGATGGCTCTCCCTCCACACCCAGAATGCCTTCTGGTTCAGCCTGGGCTGGTGTACCTTCTTCCTGCTGCCCAGCATCATCCTGGCTGTCAGACTTGCCAAGTTTTACCGCCGCATGAATATCGCTGATGTCTACAGGTGAGGAGCTGCCCACCCCCTGCAACCATGCTGGGTCTGGGGTCCCCCTCACACACTGCAAACTGCCCCTTCACACATCCTCTGGCAGCCCATGGTGCTGATCCTGAAGTAATGTGGGCTGGGGGGGTAGCCATGGTGGTGGCTTGGGACCTTCAGTCTCCAGAGATCACTTTTGAGAAGAGCCTGTCTCTCTCTCTGCTCTGAAACCCTGATTTGGGCTGTCAGAGGTGCATGCAACCCCCTTGGAGGAAGGAGCCTGGCTTGCATGGCATGGGCTGCAGCCCCCAGCCCAGCTGGGAGTCTGTCACTGGCACCATTTATTGTGCTGAGGCCCCGAAATAGGAGCATGGCTGGATACCACGTGGGCTGCAGCGCGCTGTGTGGTTGGTGTCATTGCCACGAGGGTGCAGTGCTTGCTCACATGTCCAGGGCTGCCAGCACCCCCAGGCTGCCCCCCAACCCTCTGGGGCCCTCTTCCCATCTCCCCAGGGCCCCCTGACTGGCAGCCCCAGCCCCACCACCAGTGCAGCCACCGACCCCTGAGGGTAGTGATTGGTTCCCACTTGGATTTCCAACTGCTGGGGGCTGTGGCTTGGCAGCTGGTTTGCCAGGGGTTCCCTGTGTGCCTGCCTGCCACCCCTTCACAGCCTCCTGGGGAGCCAGGGTGTGCAGCCGCCCCATGCCCCGGCTCTCCCAGGACCCATGCTGGGGGGGGGTACGTGGTGTGTGCGGGACGTGGTGCTGTGCCAGGCTGTGCCCTGCCTGCAGCTGCCCATGGTTCCCAGGGGTGGCTCTGACACCTTTCACTTCCCCCTGCAGCCAGCAGCTGAGCTGGCTGGAGACACGGACCCTGCTGCCAGGGAAACCTGGGGAACTGAAATCACAGCGGGGGGGGGACCGTGTGCCACTGAGCTGGCAAGTGCATGGCCTCACTCTGCCTTCCTGGGGAAGAAGCAGCCATGCTCTGGGAGCAGCAATGCTTGGCATGGGGTGGGGGGCAGTAGCAACCCAGGCTTGGTGTCCAGATGAGGCAGCTGGGATGCAGGGGACCACAGCATCCTGCAGCCCCCATGTCCTTGTGTGCCCCAAGGGCGACCCTGTCCCACCAGGAGATGCTGTCCAAGGAGGCATCTTCTTTCCCCACTGACACTGTCCCCTCTTCTTTTTCCTTTCCAGGAATGAAGCCTTGGAGATGTAAGTAGCAAGGTCCTGTGTGGGGTGGGGGGCAGGTCCTGTGGCATGAGGGGGGCACAGAGGGAGGGGGGATGAGGAGGGGAACAGGGCAAGTGCAGGCCAAGGAGGGTGCTGGTACCAGGGGATGGGCTGTGGGACCTGTGCAGCGTAGACTTTCCTGGGATCCTGCCATCATCATCCTACACGCCTAAGTCTGCTGCTCCCAGCCTTCCCCAAGCTGGTGGGGTGGGCGGTCTCTGTACCCTCTTTCCTGTGGGACTGGGCAATAAGGGTGGGATGACATTTGGCTGTCTCAGTGTATCCCAGCCTGTCCTTTGCTCCCCTTTCTGGCTGGGGGTGACACAGGTGACTTTGGTTTTGCAGGCCACCCACGTTCAACCTCTACAAAATCCCCCGGGCAGCCACGAGGCATTAGTCCCTGTTGCCTATGGCACAGGCATGGAGGAGATGGATGTGGCTGCCCTGTCTGCTTTGCCTTCTCCTTGGGTGCTGTGGAGCAGCTCGAGACTCCCCTGGCTGAAACCCCCCTCCCTGGTTCCCAAAATGTGACGATGCCCTGCTCTGTGTGTGTATAGGGGGGGCTGCTCCTTGCACCACCCCAGGTGGGACTTCCCACCCACCCTGTGGGCTCAGGGCAGCTTGCCCTGTCCACGTCACTGCAGCCGGTGCTGCTGGCCCACAGGAACCTGCTCACCCAGGCCCCTCACCTATAAAATGTGACTATTTATTTTTGTGGGTAGCCTGAGCTTTTCCAAGGCTGTGATGATTCCTCTGGTGTCAAACAATAAATGAGACATTTGTGTGCACTGCAGGCAGGCGGCTGCACTCTTCATGTCAGGCTGCAATGGAAGGGCACAAAGGTAGGGGCAGGGAGGGGTCCCCACTGCTGGCACAAGCTGGGGCCAGCCTGGGCTCTCTTGCTGCAATCCCCAACTGTGCCAGCTCTCGGAGCCCGGACCTGCCCACGGGTCAGTGCAGGACCACTGCTCTGTGTGACCAAGGCCAGGTGATGTTCCCCCCACCGGGCTGCCCCTTTCACAGGTATCTGGGTGGGTACCAAGTCCTCCCCGTGCAAAAGCCTCCTATCCATGAGGTGCCCCCCATCCCCACACATGGGAACCCTGCTATGTGTCATCTGTGTGTTTCCAGCTAGTGAATGGGGTGCCTGCAGCCCGCACCTCCCTCCCTCTGCTGGGGGCTGTCAGTGTCCCCCACCATGTCCCACAGCAGCAAGAGCTGCATGCACAGGTAAGCTGAGGGCTGCTTGGTCTGTGCCAGCGGTGGGGTGAGTGGAGGTGTTACTCCGTGCTGCTCCTTGGCGCAAGCACAGGGACCGTCCTGAGAGCTGGGCCAGGCAGGGGGGATGAATGAGAGCAGCTTGAGTCATTTCCTTCATTTCCAGGTCCAAGTGTCCCTGGAGTGAGCAGTGGGGCCGAGCTGGCCAGCTCACCCTGTGCTACACGCATCTGCTTTACTGCTTTTCCCACTTGCCTTCAGATCTCATCGCTGTGCTTTCCTTCAGGCGTTATCTGAAGGCTGCACTGGCCCTACCTCCCGCTATCTGCCCCAGCAGCCGGCCCGGCCAGAGCCCTGTGCTCGCCTGTCACCCTGCTGAACATGCCCTGTGCCGTGGCTCAGCCCCGGCTCGCCCCAGGGATGCCCATCCCTTCTGGCCCTTGGCTGGGATCTCCCAGCACCAGTGGATGGCCTTTATCTCAGTTACCTGTTCACTTGCCCTGCCTCTGCTCTGTCCCCTCACCCTCCCAGGCTGTGACTGTTTTGTGCTCGTCTAGGGGCCATGTGTGGAGGTTTCCATCTCTGAGCCCCAGACGGTCCCCACCGCAGAGCAATCCCCACTTCCTCTTCCCTCGCTGTGCCTGGAGAACAGCAGCCTGTGCAGGACCGCTGCTGCCTTCAGTTTCCGCTCGCTGGCTTTGCAGGCACTGCTCCCTCCCTGCTCAGCCTCCAGGCCTCTTCTTCTCTGCAGAGCTAGCACTAGGAGGCTGGGAGCTTGATCCTCCTTGTTCACTGCATCACTGGCCACCTGCCTCCAAACCCAGCCCTGGCGATGAATATCCCAAATTACAGCACAGCCTTTGCCAAGGCACCGGGCTTGCTCTCAGCAGCTCCCCAGGGCAACATCCTGGTCCCCAAGGTGAAGGGTCTGAGAGAGACCTAAATCTATCTTCCTCCTCTGAGAAGCCCTGGGAGGTGGGCAAGAGCAGCATGGGACAGGGCCAACAGCTGGTCTGGAAAGAGGTGAGGGTGGCTCATTGCAAAATACCCACAGCCCCTCCTTCAGGCCAGGCTGCCTTCCACAAAGGGCTGCTGCTAGAATCCACTTCTCTTGTGCGGGAGGGCAACTCACAGTGCCCCACAGCCACAGCACAGCGCCCATCATAAGGAAGGTCTCATCAATAGAGAGCCTCTAGAGAAGCGTTGCAGCAGTTCCTCTTCCCCTTTGCCAGACTTTCTTCCACCACAGGGACTTTCTGAGCCCTCAGCTGGGGGAGGCCCTGCTGCATCTTTAAAGTGGTTTCACAAACCAGGATCCCTCCAATGGCAGCTCTGCCATTGTGTGCCCAGGGCAGCAGGCTCCTGCTGGGGCCATCCTGGTGCTCCATAACTGGTTTTCCAGCCAGGAACAAAGGAATGAGTTGCAGCTCTTGAGAAAAAAATTCTTCCATCCTTAATCCTATCCTGGACCAGCCACAACTTGAGAAGCCCCAGTGGCCTTTGCAGGGGGGGGGAGGGGGGAGGGGGAATGCTTGTGCCATCGAGCAGCTGCAGAGGGGATGGGAGCCAGGTAGGCCTCCTTGTCCCCAGAAACATGCAGTCTTGCTTCTGTTGAAACATGCTGCTTGGGATGGCCCTTCTGGTGTGGTCACCTGCCTGCTGGTGCAGTCCTACCTCCAGGGCTTCAGAACAGCAAAGGATGAATGGGCTAGAGCTCTGAGCCCAGCACATACCAGTGGTGAGCCACACCAGGCAGTACCAAGCTGAGTTGGGCTTTGGCCACTTTTCACCAGACACCGAATGAAACTGCCCTCTTCCTGAGAGTGTGCATCCTCACAGCATCCACCACCACCCCAGCGCTGCTTTAGGAACCTTTATTTTTAGGAGTCTGTCTTCCACACTTAACCCCACTCTCAAGAGGACTAACACAGCCCACTGACCAGCCAGGCAAGAGACAGCTCCTTCCCACCCCAGCCCTGAAGGCACAGCCCCAGCCAAGGTCCCTCTCCGGGCGGAGGGAGACAGGCTGTAAGCACCAGGGAGAGACTGGGACCTGGATCTTCCTCCATGACTGCTCTCAAGTTACACTGACTTTGCAAACAGAGGCACAATATGAGCCAGACAACCCGGACAAAGCCCCTTTGTGTGCAAAGGGCAAAGGTAGAGGAGATGGGAACAGAGGGCCCTGGCCTCCTGCAGCATAATCTAAGCTTCCACAAAGGGAAGGGAGAGGCGAGGCCAGCCCCAAGCTTGCACAGGCTGCTGCCGGCTTCTCAGCTCAGAGGAGACTTTGGGTACGTCTGGGATAGAGAGATAAGGGAATTAGGCTGCTCTCTTCAGCTAAGTAGCTGCAATCAGTCACAGCTACAGGATTGATCCCAGAGGAATTGCAGCGAGACAGCGTGCAGAGCACTGCAGCTGCCAGTGGCGTGCTGGGAACCCCGTACTGCAGAGCTGCACCCCGCTCACTGGCATTTAGCATCTGACTGAGCCCAAAGCTACAGGACCCAGTGACTCCACTGCAAGAAACTTGCCCACAGGCAAAGCTTGGAGCACCACCCAACCCATGGAGCAGAGGATGAGGGGGAAAGACTGTGTTCCTGCCCACCGCTCCACCACCACCACTCCTAAAGGATCAGGGAAGTAAAAGTGAAGTTATGAAGAGCCAAGCAAACTGAAAACAAAGTGCTTTGGGCAGGGAGCAGTTCCGTAGCCCTGCAGTGCAGCCAGCGCTTTCAGCCGCACAGGCACCCAGCATTTGTTCCTCCACTGGGCCACACGCAATTGCACTTGCTAGAAATAGCCAGAAAGCCTGCCCTGGCTTCAGACCAGCCCCCCAGCCACAGCCACCAGCAAATTCTCTGAGATGCTGTTGCAGGGAGGCTTCAGAAAGGAGCAGGCTCCAGTACTGCCAGGCAGGGCAGGATTTCCTGGGGTGGATGCAGCTTTCCCATCCTTGTGCACCCAAGGCTTCCCCGCTTCACGCAGCGTCACCCTGTCCCAGGGCCGAGGGGGAGGAAGTCCTTGCTGTGGGGAGCTGAGGGGCATTATCAGCCGTGGCTTTTGAGGGGGTCTTGTGCTCTCGAGGTGGGGTGGGAGGGGGAAAGGTGGGGCTCTGCAAGGCATCTGAGTACATCTCGTCCTGGACACAGGGACGATGTACAACCCTTTGCAGCAGCGGCTTGAGCAAGCCTACAGTCAGCTGGTTCCCCTCGCTGGAGAAGGGCACTGGGTCCTCCTGGGAGCAAGGGAGGTGCTGCAGGACCACGGTGAGGATGTCTGAGGCAGTGAGGTCAGCAGGGCACAGCGGCCACAGTGTGTCCAGATAAGGGTCCAGCTCCCGGTGCTGGGCAAACTCTGCCAGCAGTGTGGTGAATATCTCCTTGTTAAGCAAGGGGCTGAGCTTGCAGAACTTCTCTGCCACCTCCACCACCCGCTGCCACTGCTTCAGGCAGATGAGAAGGTGCAGAGCTTGCAGCACAGCCTTAGGCCTCTTGCTGCAGAGCAGCAGTTCAAGCTCCATCTCCTTATCTGCCTCACTGCGCTTGTTCTTCCTGGCCAGGACTCCCAGAGCTCTCTTGTACAGTGGCACCCGGCCCTCTGGTCCCTCCTTGCTGCTGTAAGCCCAAGAGACGCTAACGTACTGCTGGGTCAGCTCCACAAAACTGGGCAGCCACTTGGGTTTGAACTTCAGGAAGGAGGCGCAGATGAGCTCGAAGAGTGGGACCACCCCATTCTGACCCACATCCTCCTGCTGTGGCCCTCCCAGGACCTTCTTCCATACCTCTGGGGTGGCCCTGGCTACCAAAAGGCCGTCCCTGTTCTGCTGCAGCTGCAGGCAGCTCCTTGTGGCTTTCCAGGCAGCCTTGGGGAAGGAGGCAAAGACAGAGTTCAGGTAGGCCAAGTTGTCCTTGTCCATGTCCGAATGCAGAACACGACTGACCTCCTGCTCCACCAGTTCCTCGCAGTAGCTCTCTACCTCACTCTCTGGGGCACACACCACACAGGTCTTGAGGAGCTCCAGGCTCATGTAGCTCTGCAGCTCCAGGCTCATTGTGCTCAACAGCTTGGCATAAGTGTCTTGGAGACCTCGGGCTGGCTTCTGCTTCTGGTGGAGGCTGTGCTGCAGGATGGCAGTGAGGGCTATGGGAGCCTGAAATGCACCACCTTTCTTCAACTTCTCCACTGTTAGCTTGGAGCTGCTGAGGCTTCTCCTCTGGTAGTACCGGCAGGCCTCCTCGAACACCATCTCCACTAGGCATGGCTCAGACCTGCTGTTGTCCTCAGGTTTGGAGAAGCTAAAGCTGTAGATGCCAGTATGAGTGAGGAGCTGGATGCTGTCCTCCTCTCCCGATGACTCCAGGACATGTACCTCTTTCATGCTCAGGATTTTCTTTTCTATGAGTCTCCCACTGCTTTGGTCGATGAGGTACAGGACCCCAGCCAGCAGGCAGGCCAGGATGCTGCCGAAGGTCTTCAGCTGGACAGGATTTCCTTGGTCAAAGGGACCTCCCTCCAGGTCAAAGATATGCCTCTGTGTCCCATCTGGCTCCACCATGTTCACAGCACCCTGCGTGCTCACCAGCAGCAAACCCCCACTGTTGGACACAGCAGAAGTGTGAATGTCCAGAGGTGCCAAACCTGAGAGAAGACCCACAGAGCCAAGCAGGAGCTTCCTGAAGTCTGACTCGTTGCTGGAGCGCAGCACCTTACTGTGGATGAAGCCTGCAGAGGGGGCTGTGATGGTGAGCTTTGCCTTCTCGGGATGCCAGATGAGGAGGAATTTGGAAGTGGTGGCAAAGCTGCCAGTGGCAGGCACCAGGAAGATGTGCTGAGGGGAGGCCAGGACCTGGTACTCGGGGCTGTTGTGCAGGACTATTTTCACAGCACCCAGCCACACGCCTTGCTCCCCCATCTCCAGAGCCCGGGTGCAGACGCAGTACCTGAAGGCACACTTGCTCATGTCCGAGTGAGCATCCAGGGGCGGCCTCTCCTCACACCACACCAGGCTGGCTCCCTGGCTGCACACAGAGACGATTCGGGCCCGGGCACCTTGGCAGAGCTCCAGCGTCTGCAGCAGCTGCCAGCCCATGGCCACCACAAAGTGCCAGACCTCGGTCCGGCCGTGCTCCCACACAAGGGCCAGCGCCCAGGAGCCCAATGCCACAGGGCTCTGCAGGAAGAGCAGTCCCACAAGAGCGGGCTGGGGCGGCTGCCAGTTCCTCTCCAGGTCGGCTCCTCCGATGCCATGACGCTGGAAGGCCACCACCCGAGGTAGAGGGGGTGGCCGGTTCTTCTTTAGGACCAAAAGGTGCTGCCCATCGGGGCTGAGCTGGACGTGGCTGGGCTCCTCTACCTGGCACAGCAGCTCCTGCAGCCAGTGCCCGCGGCTGAAGTCGCTGAAGTCGGAGACCTGCCGCAGCATCCCGGCCCGCTTCATGGTGGGGCGGCCGCCCTGCACACCGAGAGCATGCACCAGGCTGAGCAGGGGCACGGAGCTCCTGCTGCCACGGAGCCGCGTCGTCCCCACCGGCACCTCCCGTTGCCTCCCGCTCCCCAGGGTCTCCAGAGACCCTCCGACCGGGCACCCCCTCCCCCGGCCAGCCGCTTCCGCGGGCGCCAACCCCCCGCGATGTACCCCCGGACACCCACCCCCGCCCGAGGGGGCTCCCCGCCGCCCCGCCTCCCCAGGCACCCGCGGCACGCCCCTCCCGCCGGGACCCCGCGGCCCGTACCTGCGGAGGCGGCTGCCTGCCGGGGCGCCCCTCCGCCGGGGTCGGGCCGCTGGCGGCTCAGCCGGGCTGGGCGAGAAGCGGCCCTGCGCAATCACGAGGCGGCGGGCTTCCGGGCGGAGCCGCGCCGCGCCGGCCCCGGCCGCCCCGCTCCTACTTCCGTCGCCGCTGCGGGGAGGGCGGCGGGGCCGCGGCCCGGGGGCGGACTGGGTAGCTTCGCAGGCGGAGGGGCCATTTGCTACCGGTGGGGTGGGTGTGTCGGTCCCCCCAGGGAGTGGCGAGCTCCGTCCGACCCTGGGAGGAGTCTCCCTGCCGCTGCCCTTGCCCGCCCCGCCTGCGGCTGCCGCCGGGAGCCGGGGCTGCCCCGGGAACCGGCGGGCGGCGAAGCCCGGCACTGACAGCACAACCCCCGTGCCCCCCCCCCGCACCGAATGCCGGCGGCGCTAGGACCGCGCGGCGCCGAACCCCTAGGCGCGCATGCGCAGCGCGGCCGGCAGCGCTTGCGCATTGGGAAGGGGAACGGCTCGCCCGCAGGTAAGTTCGGGGGATCGGGGCGGTGCGGCCCCCCCACCCCCGGGGCCGGGCCACGCCCCCTGCCGCCCCTCCCCAGCCGCGGCCCGGGCCTGGGGGCGGGTCGGCGGCACTGGTAGCTGGGGGGCTCTGCCGCCCCGGGGGCTCTCAGCGGGGCGGGGACGCTGTCCCCCGCGAGGGGCCTCGCTGGGAGCCGTCTCCTGGCCAGCGGCGGGGCCCGCCGTGCCGAGGCGTCCCGCAGGTGCCGCTCTCGGGGGTGCTGGGCAGCCTGTCCCCGGCCTTTGGGCAGCCGGTGCTGGCAGCGCCGTGCCGGGGGCTCGGGGCCGGGCGGACCGAAGCCCGCCTCGCCGCCGCCTCTCTCGCGGGCCGGTGCCCCTGGGCTGTGCCAGCCGCCCCCCCCCCCCCCTCCGCCCCATGCCCTGCGCGACCTCCGGCCACCTCCTGGAAACTTGGGGCCTGGGGAGCAGCTCTACACGAGCCGGTCGCCGCAGAAGTTGCGGGTCCTTTCCCTGGCTGGCTGGA
Source organism: Gallinula chloropus (assembly GCF_964237585.1). Lineage (NCBI taxonomy): Eukaryota > Metazoa > Chordata > Aves > Gruiformes > Rallidae > Gallinula > Gallinula chloropus. The sequence continues at coordinate 67,045,878 of NC_140090.1, forward strand.
GCGATGCCGTTGCCAGTAACGTTGAGTTACCATTGCCAGTAACGTGGCCTTACCACTGCGCTGGCTGAGCGTGGGCCCCTGGGTGCCGTGCAGCGAGTGCTGTCTTCCCCGAGGAGGCCTCGAAGGTGCCTGGAGTTGCCCAATGCCTGGCTCTGCTGGTGCAGCTGCTCCTGGGCCGCAGCGTCAGCTGGCAGCTGAAAGGGTTTGAGTTCAAGATGCCTTCCTAGAATAAGAGCAAGCAGGGCCCGTTCTTTTATCGTTGATCATTCTAATTATCTGGCTTACCTCACAGTCCTACAAGCGCTTGGACCGGCAGAGCAAAGGGGAGCAGTGAACAGTGGTAAAGGAGTGGGAACTCGGTGTGTTTCTTCTACTGAAGGCAGGGGCAGCTTGCTACATAAGCAAGCTTGTGGCCTCAGTCAAAACCCTGTTGCGTACCTTGCTGTCAGAAAGTTTGCTCTTAAGCAGATACTGTGATCTGAATGTGCGATGAGAGCCAATTTGGGCAGAGCAGGTGGGTGGAATATGCAAAGCAATAAGATAATTTGGATCGTTGCGATATGCGGTGATTGCAGTTCACCAGCTGTTTGAGCTCTAGTAGGAAGTGTGACAGGAATTTCAGCGGGGGGAAAAGGACATCGCTTTGCCTTTCCAGTAATAATAGTGTAATCCTCTGTCTGTGTCACCAAGGGCACTTTTTGCTGTGTGCAGAGAGACTGCAGGCAGGGTATATACAACATCAAAATGTTAAAGAGTTATTGTCTAGCATGCACAAAAGAAACAGTGAGGCTTTAATGAGCTGCTCGGCCAAGTATTCATCTGCTCGCCACCCCTGCGGACACACCAGCCATGCAGACGTCCCTGAGGAGGGGAAGGGTCAGCCTCTATTGCTCGAAGTTGCTGAGTTGCTATATTCAGGCTCCCTGCTGGATTTTTGTTGTTGTTTTAGAATCTTAACACCTTTTTATATTCGTGTTTTTCTTCCTGAGTGCTTGTGCCGCTCGTGGTTCATGTCTCAAAAAATGTTACTTCTCTGCTGCTCTACCTTTCTTATCTTGGCATGGCTCTACTCTGCAGTTTCTTAGAACATAGGAGCTTCCTCAGAAGTCGGAGCCAAGGTCATGCAGCTGTGCTGTATTCAGCATGGGCCTTGAATCCACACCGACAGCGGAAGCCATGGGAAAAGGGCAGGGGAAGGTTACAGGGAGAGTGTTTTTCTTCAGAAGGGAGACATCTGAAAAGGTGTCCAAGTGGCAGGAGCTTTCAGGTGGGAGCATAGAGGCAGTGTGGAATATTTCACAGTAAACTAGGTGGGATGGATTCTGAAGGGCTTGAAAAGCGGAACCCCAACGAGACTTTGTGACACGAGAGAGCTGGATGTTGTAGCCAGGAATATGGGGAGGAAGCGTGATGAAATGAAAAAATTAATTGGGGAAAATGGTGTGAACAGATGGAGGTGGAAGCATGTGACGCTTGTCTGGATGGGCTTGACAGGAAGAAGCTTAACTAGTTGATGGTGTGAAGTTGATGGATTGGGTGTTACTTTAAGTGGACAGATAGAAATGAAAGGCAATTATGGATGAAGTGTTAAAAATATAGCTTAGATGTTATTGTTTCATATCATTGCTAAAGCAGGTGTAGTGAGAGGCTCTCCGTATCTGCATTGGGAAGCTGCTTTTCTTGGTTTTCAAGTGGGGAAGAATAGGTCAGTAGTGGTGTAACTTTAGGTTGTGCTGTGTAGAAGCACGTACATCCCTGCTGCTCCAAGTGGGATGGGAGGACCTGCTGGTAAAAATGCGTAGATGGGGACTGTGCTGTGTGTTATGTTCCTCAGTACTGCAGAAAGAGAAGTAGGATGTGTGGGGGTTTTTGTCATGAGCACACCCTCTAATGTGTTTCTCATGATGTACTGCATGGAGGCACCTGGAAATTCTGCCAGAGGGATCCAAGGCTTGTGTGCTGTGTTATGGCTTCCTGTGGTGCTGGGCTGGGAGCTGTGCAGTTGTGGAGGAAGGTACAGGCTGAGCAGTTTTCATTCCAATGGGCAATACACAAACAAGGTTGTAAAGAATGGATGAAATATAAAAGCAGTGTGGATGTACCAGCACAAACCATAACTGAGAAGAAGCTGCAGAAAGGAATATAGCAGGAATTTGGTCATGATGGACAAAATCTAGCCCAACGTGTTCTTCCTCTCTCTGTTTTCACTAGTGGTCTGCCAGGCTGCTGCTGGGTGGTCCCTGGGCTTTTAACACTGTAGCTCAAACTGGGTCAAGGTGCTGTCTGTGTGTTGGGATTCATAAACTCTTGTGCTGGGTGCAGATTGCCTATTGCGTCCAGCGATGGATGACTGCTGGGACCTGTAGTTTAACTCACTGGTGCTCAGGCCCAGTATTGACTCTGTAGATTCATGACATGGATTAAGTGTAAGATTTTCCTGGAACTTCACTGAAGAGTTTGTTGACTACTTGACTTATGAGGCATTGCTTATGAAAAGTGGTAGGTTAACTTTTAGGCAGGGCTTCATCCCTGTCTCTTGCATGATTGAGATAATTTTTGAGCAACTTTCCTTTGGACCTGAGCGATGTACTTGCAAAACTGCCTTGAAAGGCAAAGCGTGATCACGCTGGGTCCCAGGTACAGGCAATTGGTGGTGCAGACAGTGACTGAAATATTTAAATGCTCAGGTTTGTTAGCTGTGGCAATTAAATGCAAAATACAACTTGATGGGCTGCATGCAAGATTACAGAAGTTACAGGTTTTGGATGCTGATGTCGTTACAGGGTAGATGTGCATTAGTGTTCTGTTCGCTGCAGTAGTATTTTTGCTGTTACAAGGTGATCTGTGGAATGATAATAAGTCTGTACAGGAGCTGAGTGGCAGTGTGGAGCAGCCACAGTTTCCTATGTGCATGACTTAAAATGACAGGTTAACTTTTCCTGTGGATATTCTAACAAAAGGCTCACAGAGTTGTGTTCGTCAGAATGTCACATGTGTGCTTGGAATCTCTGCTGTGAGTCCTGGATTGAAATGGAAAGGAGGTGGATGGTTGGGTGTGCTCATCCCTTTCTTCCCCACTGGATCAGCTGATCCCAGGGTTGATGATAGATAAAGCAAGAATCTGCTTGAACTTCTGTCTGCCAAGGCTTTTTATCTTCCTGCCTTTGAGCTGCCAAGACCTGTGCTCTGTCGAGGTTTCTTTTAGTTTCAGATGAAGCATCTTAGATCTTCTGCTGCACAGCCAAGTACTTGCTGTTCTAAAAATGCACATGCCTGTGCATCCCTTGGGCCTGAGGGGCAGCTCTCCTGTGCAGGATTCACTCAGCAGCATGTGTTAATGGGACCGACCTATTGACAGAATAAATTATCTGTTTGAACCTACGATGTGGAAAATGCACTGATGCTTTTAAAATGTGATGTGCTTAAAGGATAATTGTTGACTAGATTTGGTGTCGTGGTTTTCATAAGCTGTCACAGCGTCCTGATTATCTGACACCTCTACAACTTACTTATACATGTTTTGTGCATTTAACTGTTGTTTTTCTGCAGCTAGCTAGAAGGTCCCCATTAGCAAAATGCAGCTTCCTGTTCCTGTCTTTATGACATCTAGAAAATGTAATTGGATAAAGTGAAAAGAAAAAGCCATTTGTACAGCCTGATCATCGTAGGTCGTGAAACATGCACAGCCTAATAAAGCGCTGGCATGAAAGGCGACTTTTGCTTTTCCCCCCTTGCTCCTCCATATGCTCGTTTGTAGAGTAGCAAATTATAAACAAGAACATTATTTAATCCTTGCCTCTAGCAGTTGTCTTTGTATGTGCTCTGCGCAGCTTTGGTTCAGAGAATGTGAATCCCAAGTCCCATTTTGACAGAGACTGGAATTTTCACATGATCGTGGGAGCCCTCTGATGCTCACCCAGCATCCAGCCTTGGTGCCTTGTGGGATTTAGATTGTGCTGTCTTTTGGGAAATGCAGGAAGAGCGTTAAAATGCAGCTCTCCAAGTTCAGGGACTGAGCAGAGTATATTGATCCCTTCCCATTCGCATACACAGTTGATGTGAGAACGCTGACCTAGAAGCACTGAGAGTTAGTTTATTAGCTTTGACACTGGGCTTCATTAGCTGTAATTCAATTAGAAGCACGCTGATGGGTGTGTTTGTATGCCGGGGCCGGTGGCCGCTTTAGGTTCAGAAACTTAAAATTCTAGTTGGGAAATTGTTTTGTGCAATCTTGGGTAAGATTTGTATTGCTAGGCTAAAAGTGACATCGTTCTTGATTTGGTTTTTAATAGATTTCTCTCTGTTTCCAATTATGCTTCTAATTAGAATAATGTCTTATTTCCCATGACAGTTTAAAAATAATGCAAAGTCTGTAAAAGCAAAGCTATCAAGATGATTGAATAATGTTTTCTTTTTCATTTGTTAGTCTGAAACCTTTTTCCATCTTAATTGGATACATAGACCTACTAGGCTACAGGAGTAATTTTGGTATTTACAGGAGTCTTTCTTCTGTTGACGTGTCACATGGGGCTGTTCCCAGTCTCACCCCAGCGCACACACCAGCCCTTATCCAGGCAGCTTTCTGATAGAAAGACAGCACCTCTCTGCCTTTCGTATAGACCTCAGCTTTTCAAGTGTGAGATCAGCTACTCCCTGTCCTACCCTCTGCTTTCCCATCCAGGCAAAGCTCCTTCTTGTCGCACATGGAGCATGGTCTTCTGCAGAAGCTTTCCTTCTCCAGGCCCAAAGATGTTATCCTGAGATTTATGGCTGAAGGGATGGACACCTGGGAGCCTTAGTTGAGAACACGGTTGTGCTTTGACAGCCAAAAGCTGTCTGCAGTGTGTGTAGAAGAGATCTGGAACTGGCATTCAGTAGCTGCTGGAATTTGGTCTTTGAGGGAAAGACAGATCTACATGTGCTGTGGTTGTGGAAGGGGTTCAGGCAGTCTGGGGTGGAGGCTAAATCCAAAGCTGTCTCCATGGCTGCTGGCTCAGAACACTCTGGGGTCTTGGATGCTGACTGCAGTGAACTTACCTCTCTATGCATAATTTAGCATGGCTGAGTGCAGCTACCTCAAGAGCCTGCCCATGTTTTTCTGGAGCATGACTTAAACCAAGCCCCTGCCTGAGGTATGCTGCTGCTGTGTGTGTAATTACCTTTGGAGGTGTGGGAGAAAGGTTGGGAGCTGAGGGATGCGTGAAGGGATGGCTTTCCCTTTCTGCTGAGTGCCTCTGCTGACAGAGCCGTGCAGCGATGGAGGTTAGAGCAGTGCTAAAGCTGTGAGGCTTGCCAGGAGAATCTGTGGTTGCAGATAAATATGTATTTGCAAGGTCAGAGTGGTGGTGTGCTTTGTGGTGTCAGGCGCGAGGCTGAGAGTGCGCAGCAAGTGGTACCTTCTGACTCTCAGCCCCTGGAATGGGCTGACTGGCACAGGAGGTTCAGGGCTGCAGCTCTGCCCGTTACTTGTAACGGCTCATTTTGTAATAATGATACTTCTTTTTTTCATTTAATAGGATAACCAGCAAGCATGAGGCACCAATTAATTACAGTAAAACCTGTTTGTGTTTCTAGAAACCCCTTTGCTGTCAAATAGATCAGGAAATTAATCTGGTTTTAAGAACAAAAAAACTGCAAAACTTCTCCCCTGTGCTCTCCCATTCTTCTCCCCAAACTGAAGCTCATGTCATGCTTCTGAGGCTGGGGTTCTTCTCTGGCTTGATTCGCAGAGCAGCTGGTGCAGCCGAGGGATGCCAAGGTGCCAAGGCAGGGATGGGCAAGGGTGGCAGGAATGCTTTAGGGAGACCTTGCAGCCAAATGTTTCCTAGTATTGGATGCCGCCTCAGAGTGCAGAAATATTTGAAGTGCTGTGGTAGGCACCAAATTAAACAGATAAGAGAAGCCTTTTTCAAATAGTTTCAAGGAGTATTTTTTTGTTACAAGATGACTTTGAGGTCTGACTGGCGTCAAAAAGGACTGGGTATCCATTTGATAACGAGTATCACAGTTCATGCAGTGACATTAAAAGATTGCATGCTTTTCTAGATGTAAACTGCACTGGTCTGGGATCATGAATCTGTTTCTAGCAGAGAAGAATTAAGAAAATTTATCCATAAGGAGCTTATTCTGTATCTGCCTGTGTCTGGGCTTTTGTATCTTTCTTTGAAAGTGGGTATAGGACTAGATGGGACCTTTGATCTGATTTCTTATCTGCTATAGTTATTAAAGCCCCTACTTTCAGCTTGTGAGGGACCACGAGTATTTCAGTGCAGTGAAAAAGTCTTTCATGGCTGAGGCAGGGCAGATATGCCTTGAAGAAAAGTTCAAGTTTTCTTATGCTTTTCTGTCTGTACCTTCAGGGGATACAGCATGGCCCAGACAGAGAAGAAAGGTGGGTTGCTCCGGAAATCTTCAGCCTCCAAGAAGCCATTGAAGGAGAAAGTTGTTTTAATGTATGATGAGATTTTCACGGTAAGGACTTGAGCATCTCTTCTTTTTCTAAGCCTTGTGCTTAATTTTCTTGGTTTAGTTTGTGCTGAGGGTTCTGCACGGTGCATTCTTTGCCTAAGGTAAGGACTGCACAGTGTAGGCACACACTTCAGGCTCTCCTGCTGTGATGCAGAGCTTTGTTCTGCTCTCTTCCTTAATGTCACCTTGTCTTGTTTTCTACCAGGACAATTTGTGATCTGTGGGAAGTCACAGCTTTTCAAGTATTTATAAAAAAATAATCCAGAAAATAACTCAGAGGCATTTCAAGTGAGAACTGCTTCAGTTTGTCCTTCTGTATCTGGGAAGCTGTGTAGACAGAATTCTTTACTGGGAGACCACTTGGTCATCTAGTGGGATGATGTTGACTCTGAGCTGCTCATTACAATAATTTTCTTTAAATTCTGCCTGAAGGGCTGCTGATTGTTGGCTTTCATGGCTGTTCCTTTTCCTTTCAGACAGAGGACCCCAGTAAATGCAACCCTAGGTTTTGGGAGGAGCTGTTTCTCATGAAGGTAATGGGAATTGAACATCATCTGACTTGCTGCTGCTGTTCTGTCTGTGAAGTGGCAGACTGCCAGTGCAATGTCTCCAAGGTGTCACTGGTTGTGTAACGTGCATGAACTGCTTCTTAACCTGACAGGTCAACTTGGAATATCTAGAAGGCAAGCTGGAAGCACTGGATGGGGAGGAGTTAATGAAGATAAAAGATAACATCAACTGCTTGTTTCAGCACTGCATCCAGGCGCTGGGTGAGGAGCACCCAATCAGAGTGGTCAATGCATTACAGGTACTGCACTGAGAAATAGGGGATGCTGTCTTTGCTTCTGAGGAGGCAGTGTATTTGCTCCTGGTAGCAAACATCTCGTGCTTGTTTCTTGGCTTCTGAGCAGAAGTGATATCTGCAGAGCAGTTGCTGCTTATTGTCTGTGGAGGTTACAAGCATTCCTAGTCTCTTTAGTCTGTGAAGAACAATAGCTTGTTTCAGAATTGGAGAGGATTTGGTGATGCAGGATGAAGCAGATGGCGGTGGGGGGGCAGGGGCAAGAGGAGCTTGTTCACATGGCAGGTTGTCAGTTTGGGGGCTCAAGAGTACTCTGTGTAGCTTTGTCTATATTCTACTTTCTCCTGTTCGCCCTCATTTCAACCTCATGTGAATTTCCATATGGATAGGAAGATGAGGTAGCACTCTGGAGAAGTTAGTGTGAAATTCATACAAGGGACTGCTGCTACTGGACTCTTCTTAATTGGAAGCTGTGAAGAATTGTCACCTAGAATTAAGAGACATTTTCCTGCAGGTTGCTCCTGGCCAAAGCTATGCTGTCCCATGTCTTGTGTGGGAGACTCCCCTCCTCAGTCTAGATGTTTGATGTTACTAGCTCCCAGGGTGATTCACACAGTTTGGTGAATGCATTTGTCTCAGCTGTGGTAATACAGGATATGAATTTCAGGTTTGGAGAATTCATCTGTTGGATACATTGAAGAGGCAGTAGGCTGGGAAAAGCTGATTTAGAACAGAATATTTACTGCTCTGGCATATAATTTTATATTATTTTAATTTTTTTAAATTAGATTGAAAGGATGTTATTTAATATTGTAGTTACAGCTACGTAGAAAGTCTAGCACGGCCCTGAATTCCCAAATTTGTATTCAGGCTTTTGGTGAAACTTAGGCCAGGGCTGAAGCCTGGAATTGAGCTGTGTGAGTGTAAATAGGAACCAGGTAACATATCCTGAGCTTGAGTTGGAGAGCATTCCCTCAGTCAGAATTTATTCAAGTGGAAAGTGGTTCTGAAGCCCAAACGTATTTAAGCGGTCGTTTCTTGAGCATGAGCCCAGCGGCCAAAGGTTTGTTTGGCCCAGTGTCCTGTCTCTGACAGTAATGAAAAAAAGGATTACCCTTTGGCCTCTGTACAGTTCTGGAGGTCTGCTGGTTCTGTGAGGTTTGCCAGTCTCCTCCAGCTTTACATTTTCTGAAACTAATTACTTCTCACAGGTGAATTTAAGCTGGAGTCTAACACTGCAGTGGTTATATTCCTCTGCATTCCCCTTTTCACAGACCTGACAAAAGTCACCACAGACATTTCCCTCTTCTGGGGCAAAGGAGACATTTGCTGTCCATAGTTTTTTCCAGAGTGTCTGCTGGAAGCACAGTGTACTGATACCTCTATCAGTCAAGTGGTGTCCAAGGACTCTCTGTGAATCAGCAGTCTGGTGCCTGCAACAAGAAAGGTGGAGCAGATTATATTTAGTGGGGAGGTTCTTGGAGCCTCAGGGTGAGGTAGGAAACTTCAGCCACCCAACAGCCTGGAGACATTTTTTCCTCTTTGACAAAGAGTTTTTTGGTCTGGCAGTGTGGTAGCCAAACAGAAGTCTGCACTCTCTGTAGCAAAAGCATCTACTGTATGGACAGGTATAACGTGATAAACTGTTGTTGGATGTTGTATGTTTTGGCATGATTGAAATAAATTACTCTGGAAGGTTCTAAGGCATCTCTATCTATATACTGGATGCTGCTGCTCCCTTGCAGTTTCCTGGTCAGTGTTTTTGCTGTAAAGCCATGTTTAGCTATTTTTCAAAGGTTGTGGCCCTGTCTGGTACAAACTGGGTCTGAGACAGAAGCAGCAGTAACATTTCCTTTCCTCGGAGTGCTGTGAAATGAGGAGGTGAAAAAACAGGAAAAATATGGACAAATCTGCTCTTCTCTAATATTTTTGAGTTTTCAGCACCCAAGATCCTTCTTAGTAACAAAAAATGTGGACGAGAGGTGAGAGAAAATGTATGGCTTCCAGGCTGGGGGCATTCAATTAAATATCTGTGCTTTGCCAGTGATAGGAGTAGGTCTTAGGGTGGGTTTTGCTATTGAGTTGTACCTGTTGCCTTGCATCTTACCCTCTGATTTATTTTTTTTCCCCTTTGCAGACTTTGTGTGCATTGATTCGGGGTGTCCATCAGAAGAACAAATCCACTTCTGGGTTTGACATCATCAACATGCTTGTGGGTTTCGATAAGGCAGAGCTGTGCATGAAGGTAAGGCCCTGGCACTGCACAGAAACAGCTGGCACAGCAGCTGCCTTGCAGTGGCAGTGATTTGTAAACAGCTGTCCTGAAGTCCTATACTTGTTAGTGGCACAAAGACACTTGGGGTCCCCATGTTTGTTACTAATATAGCAGGGGGCTTTTCTTTCTTCTCCTTTAGTTCTGTGCAGTCGGTGTGGTGAAGAGATCTTATGGTCAGAAAAGTCTGTCACAGGCCGTTAGTACCTAGTATTGAGCATCATACCTTGGGGTTAATTTTCAGCTGATGGACAAATCCTGTGTTCTTCCATTTCAGCTGATGGTCAAATCCTGAGTTCTCAGGTTTCCATCAGCACATGTACCTCTTTAAACGTATTTGATCCACTTTGCAGTAAAGATGTTGAGTTTGGGGAGATGACAAAGCAATCAGTGGTAAAGCTGAATATTCCTGTTGTGTCTTTCATTTCTCTACAAAAAGCAGTAATTTTTTTCTCTCTACAAATAGTAGTACATTAAGGGAAAATATTACATAGTAACTTGCCTATCAGGACTCCATTTTTCCTTTAAGAATAACTATTAGCTGTAACTTAGTAGTTGGGAAGCAATTATTTATGAATATCTGTCAAACAGCTATATAGTATCTATTTTTAATCATAACTAATACGTGTGCTGTTAAATCAGAGGTGGGCTGCTTAGAAAAAATCCCACAGTGCCTGTAAGTAAAATGGAATATTGAAAAAAAAAAAGCACTCCTATTACTGTCTTCCAAGAGAAAGGAAGATAATATTTGTAGAGCTCAGAATTACTTTCTGAAGAAAACCTATTGTTATATGTATATAAATCTCTTATGCATCTAGAGAAAGCTCTTGGAAAATGCTTATGGTGTTATATCTTCAGTCATTAAAATGTAGTTAACACAAAAGAGTGCTGAGAACCAGTAGTGTGAGTATGGCCTGTGTAACAGTTATTGATTCTGGAATAACATGGCTTTATAGTCAGTGCTTTTGTATTTGCATCTCCCAAGAAGCTTTTTATAACAAACATTTAAGATAATTTTAAATACTGGTTTAAAATTATGTGATTGTTCTTTAGAATCTGATGGAGAGTTTGGACTCGCTCCTCTGTGCAGAAGGTTCTGAAAGCCTCAAAAGCTTGTGTCTGAAGCTACTTCTCTGCTTGGTGACGGTAAGTAAATGCCAGCTGTATTATAACTCAGAGGCTTACATGAGCCACGTCTTGAGGGATGGAACTGTCTCAAAACTTGAGCAGAATGCTGCAGTTTGAAACTTAAGAAGGGGAAAGAAATTGTGAATGAGAACTCTGGTCACCCCAGAATGTGCCTTGCTGCTGTAACCACGGTGTTAATACAGACCAGTGGACCTTTGTTACTGCATAAAATAGGTGCCAACTAGGGCAGAAGTCAGTTGGGTTTTTTAGGGCAGATGATAGATAAATGGACAGAGAGCAGAGGAGAGGGGTTGAGGAAAGGCAGTAAGTGTGGAAGTAAACAAGAGCGGTGGTGATGTGAAGAATGAGGAAGCTGGTACAAGTGGCCACTCAGCATCTCTTGGAGATGGTCATCTGTGAAGTATTCTGGCTGTGATAAGCCATAATTGAGTGTGGGGGAGGTCTCCCCTGCCTTGTTTATGATGGGAAAGTGCTCAGTGGAGCATATGCACTCTGTTTTTTTAATTCTCTGCCTCCTGTGTAGCAGCCTGCTTCGGCTGCTGATGGCTTTTGTCATGAAGCTGTGTAAAATGCCAATCTGTACAGGAAAGGGGGAACTCTTAGTAGTGCTTCTTGCCGGAGGGAGGGGTGGGAGGCAGGACAGATTTCTTGTACTTCATGTCTAGCTCTAGTGCTACTCACACCTTGTCTTGCTGACTAAGTGTGAGATTCTGGATAAATGTGTCCATCTGGTAGTAGAAGTGTCTGTTCCCAGAGTGTGCCAGAGGCAGTTCCAGCATCATGGGAGGCTTTGGGTGAGATTTTAAAATTTGTGTTTGTACTCAGGTGACAGATAACATTAGCCAGAACACCATCCTGGAGTATGTGATGATTAACAGCATATTTGAAGCTATTTTACAGGTAAGGGTTCTTCCTTCTACTGCAGCGGCTCTTCTTCTGTCTGAGAGCTTTCAGTGATGTGTCTGCTTTTCAGCTCTTTCAGTGCAGTATTGCTACTGTGTGTTGGTTCCATTCATAGCTCAGTCACACAGACTTTATTTTTTTAAAGTGCTGTCTCCTTCTTACTCTAAGCTGCTGTTTTTAGTCACTACCAAGTATTTAAAGTATTTTCACTTGAGACATTTGTGCATAGATAGAAGCTGAACAGATTTCTGGGCTAATTTCATGGAGAATTCCTGTATCAGAGGCACTTTTTGCAGAAGGCAGTCTGGATATATTGATGTTTTTTGCTGCTATTTGATAAATTATACTTTCTAGAAGTGGAACTGGTCTTCAGGAAACCCAGACAGCTTGCACAGATAATGTTGGTGATGCACTGAGATACTGCCCAGAGCTCTTGAGAAATTTAGTTGTCTTTTATACCCAGAAAGCCTATGTGTGTCCTCTGTGATAAATAAGCTCTGTGTGCAGAATTCCTTGGAAGCATCAACACTCCCTCAACCTTAAATATCCTCTTTCAGTTAGCACATAGTTCGCCCTTACGCGTACGTTTCACGGCCACGCGCTGTCGGAGAGCCACCACAAGCTTCCTGAAGCAGGCCTGACCAGAACAGTGTGATTATTTATTCCAGATCCTGTCCAGCCCGCTCAGTCGCAGGGAACATGGCTATGATGCTGTTGTCCTCCTTGCCTTGCTGGTCAACTACAGAAAGTATGAGGTAGGTATTCTTCTGGATAACAGCAACCTCATTTCTCTCTGCTTTATGAATTTACACTGTCCTCTGGATTGTTAAGGCAGTACAGTACAGTTTTTAGCAGTGCACACTGTAATGATTATTAGGGTATCAGCATGGAGCTGCAGAAGCTTTGCAAGGCAATGGTATTATGCTAACTGTGTCTATCTCTGACATATGAGTATAATCATGATATTCCTACATGCTCATTTTGGGCAAACATGAAAGAAACTTACCCAGGGGATTTGCAACTCCTTCGTGAAAGCATTCTGAGGAAGGTCCTCTTAGATGAGTTACTGGTGTGCCAAACTTGCGTGTTTGCTCCTGTGCATGTGACTGTGTGGTTATACATAATGTCCAAAGTAAAATGAGCTGTCAGTCATCTTGGACTTCAGACTGAATGTGTGATTCAGGCCCCGACTAGCAGGCTGAAAGAGCGCACATCCCCAGAAGAGATGGTGAAGCTGTGACCAAAGAGTGAACTGAAACATCACAGCTAGTATTTCCAAGAGAAGCCTGTCTCTATCTCTTTGACTAATTCATCTCTGCGAAACTTTATTCATCTTCCTTTTTCTGAACTGGTTGTGCTACTTTGTGGTATGTTCCCATTTTTCCCCCTGTTATTCATCACCTTGAAAAAGAAACGTTTCAAGTGTCAAAAACCCACCTCATGTTGTTTTTTCTTTGCATGAGGCAAGATGCTTTAATGCTCAATCTTTTTTTTCCCATAATGAGGAATATCTTAATATACTTAAATTGGCAAAAAATGGGGAAGTGCTGAAATACCCCCTCCTCAACAGAATTACTGAGAGGAGGCAGGCTCCAAAACCTACCTGGTTTTATCAGAGATCTTGTTTTGAATTAAGAATAGACCTAGAGAATAGGCAAAGACAGGAGCTACACAGAGTCTCAAAGTAATCCCTGCTAATTTCTCATTCCTGAGAATGTCATTAGAATCCTGAATTACAGAAGAAAGAGCCCTCTGCTCTTTGCAGTAGCTTTCTGTTGAGCATTGAGTTGGGGTTGAGTTCTTTGGATAACGTTGTCCTGGAGGTCTTCAAACTGGGCACCCAAGAGAAATTGTGTTGATGTTTAAAACAAGTTCAAACCGACCTGCGGCAAATGTGTAGCAGGGGGAGTTTCAGCTTGAGTAGCTCTCCTGGCAAGGCTGAAAGCAACTTGAAGAAAGGTTTTATGATGGCTGCTTGACACTGCCCTTTGTAAGCAGCCTGCAAGCAAAGCCTGTAGTAATGCAGTCATAATCTTTGTCCTTAAGTAGAGTAGCTGCTTTCATTTGCTGTTCTTTGGCCCTTAGAGTCAGTTTGGTGGTTGCCTGGTTCTCAGTGTATTGTAGCATACTTTCATGCCTCAAATCCTTTAGAGTTCTCTTTTTAGTTAACTGCTGCAGTTGGTAGGTTCTCTTTTGTCCTGAACTTCAGTGGTTGCTAAATTGTGTTTCCAGTTGCTTAAGAAAATCTAATTAGGCTGAAAATTCATTAGGTGACTATGATTTTGTCTGTCATTAATGTGAATGCCAGTGGGTTTTGCATCAGGATGTTCTTTCATGTTTTTGGGATGTGAATTTTGTAGTCGGCCTTGAAATTCCCAGAAATTCTGTCTGTGTTTTCACTGTAGCTGAGATCCTGACTTGCTTGTTAGCTTCTGTTCTAGGAGTAAAAGTTATTGTTGTGTCTTTACATGGAGGTTTAAGGGGATGTCCCTGATCTGAAACCTAAACATTTTGAAAAGTTGTTACAAGTATATGCTTACTCATGTCTTCAGCTATACTTCATGGGTATTTTAATCCTAGTCCTGATTTCAGAGACAGTATTTTTACCTTGGTACTAGGGTAAACATATACTAAGGAGAAACATAAGAGTAACTAAATAATCGCCTGTATCAGGAAAATGGTGAAGCTGAGTACACAAAAGGCTGCCAAACAGAGAAAATGCTGTGAGGAGGAGTATTTGATCACTTTCTCAGTGTTTTAAAGGATGGCGACTGGAATAGCAAGTTAAAACATAAAATCAAGTAGTGACTTTCAAAGAGTTAGATTCCTTGATAACACCTAGGTGGAAATAAATGTCTTTGCATCATGTTCAAACTGCTGGAATTGCATATCATATCTTTTGCTAGGCAGAGCTGAAAGAAATTAGTCAAAACATGTTGGGTTTTTCTTCCCCTTTGTGTGCTGGCCTGGCAGAATATAACGTATCCACCATCCCCTCGTGCCCGTTATGTGCACTCACCTCTCCGTGATACTGTCAGCTACAGGTGCTGGAGAGACACGTAGAAAGTGGAAGAGCCAGAGAATGATCTTTTTTTTTTTTTAAAAAAAAAAAAGTCTCACACAAGTGAAATAATTGTAAATGAATCTCTGTAACAAAAAGGGTAATTATTCAAGCTCCAATTCCCTGCAAGATGGCCTGCCGGCAGAGGAGATGGCCTCATCAGGGCTGGCAGCAAAGCTGCTTGAATCATCCCTAATGAGCGCTCAGGGAAAAGTCTTGGGAGGGATAATCGAGTGGACTCTGGCCTTCGTTTGTGTTACAGATGTGAAGATAAGATAAGCACCTAACCAGGGATTATACATGGCCAGCTCAGGTTTTTTTTTTCCTTGCTTTCTTTTCCTACCAGAAAAATTGTTTCCCATAGGTTTGTGTCAGAGGCAGAGGGGGCATGCAGGAGAGATCCCTCTGCCAGCCCTGTGTGCTGCTTCAGATAATGCTCACTTTGTGTGGCATGTCTCACCTGGGGATGGCTTTAAAAATTACCTGGTAATGATCTCCCCCTGCAGCTTCCACCTTCCTTACACCTTCGTTTCTAAGAGATTGTTGGCATCTAATGGTGGGTGGTTTGTGGAGGACATGCTGAGTATTCCCAGGTACCCCATCACTGAGAAAAAGACCCTCATGCTATATAGTGTTTGTTATCAGATGGCAGTGATGGGAAAAGACCCGTGTTCTCTGGAGAGCCAGGAATCATATTTTTGAGCTCTTTCTGGAAGCAGGTGGAGGGAAAAGCTATTTCTAAGTTTGTGTAACTACTTCACTGAAACACTTTGAAGCTTTCAAAATGCTTATCAACCACTTTTTAAGGCTGTTGCATGTTTCTGCATGTTGTGGAGTGGCGGGTGCAGCTCAGACTTCTAAAACTTCTGCTGTGATTCCCAGTGAGAGGGGAGCTGGGCTCTGAACCAGCAGGATTAGAACAGGGAAGCTGTCAGGGTGTGTGGTAGGGGTGCTTGCACAACTTGCTAGCTGATGCTTACTGTAGATGTTCAGACCAATGCTCACAGACAGTAACTGGAACTGTTGGCCCTCAGGGAGGGGCAGGAGCAATCTACATGCCCCGTGGGCGTCACAGGAAGTATCTCATCACACTGGTACAGGCTTGTACACTGAAAGGCACTAGAAACTGCCTTGTCCCATATAGAGAAATATGGGGTGTGGATTGTGCTGGTTAGTCATCTGCCTGCTGCTTATACTTTGGGAAGCCTAAAGGAGGCACAGAGTGTGTCAGAGGAATGCAGTACTTCGGACAGGAATTGTTAAATGGACTTCTGCAGATACAGCAACAGCATTTGTGAAAAGAGAGAGGGCAGAGATCTGTAGCAGGCCAGGCCAGCTTTGTGACCCTGTCAGCCACACAGTGATGGCATCTTGCTGCCAAGAAGCAGGAGACGTGGAGCATGCATCTTGGAAAGTCAAGGGCAATGGGAGCACGATGAGTTGTTCATGGGCTGTACATGACAGAGAACCCATACCCCCTCCCGTAGACCTATGTAGGTCTCAGGGCAGCCTGGTGCTGTTGGTCAGTGTAGTATCTCACAGTTTGCTTCTTTCCTGCATTTGGGGCATTGGATAACCCTGCAGCCTCTAATCCAGCATAGCCCTGCTGCCCTGGAAAAGCCCCATGACTTTTTTTGGTGGTGAGTCACAGGCTGGCCTCTCTCTTCTGTGTGAGAGCTGAGGTGTGAGAGGTTCTCCCTGTTGTATAAGGAGAGTGAGAGAGCGACTGAAATTCACAAAGCTAGAGATGTATTTGTGAGGATGGGTTTTAATCTGTATTTAATTAAAAATATGTGAAGCTTGCTTCTGCTTTACTGACACTGACTAAATTTAATTTCTGAAGGGGGAGCATGGCTGTACAGAGAGGATCATATATTGTTACTCAATAGGAGCCTCTACTCCAGCCTCAAGGAAATGTCTGTGCGTGCTTTGTGCGCAGATGGGATCTGTGTGAGTCCTCTGTCTTTCTGAGACAGCAGAGAGGGCTGTGTGCTGCTGGAGCCGGGCTGACAGACTGGCTGAGCTCTGCTCTGTTCTGATCAGTTTCTTTTCTGAACCAAAGAGAAAGCCTGATCCTCCCAAATCATCAAAAAATCGTGAATGGGTTGTTTTCTGATCACCTTTAATTTTTAACTTGCTGTCAAGCTGTGGGCAAATCAATTGGATAACTGTAACTTGTAAGGCTGCAGCTGATACACGCTTTGTGTTTGATTCTTCCCATCCATTTTGGACTTCATGCATAGGTAAAGCCCTTTCTGCTCTGTCCTGTGTCGAAATCAACTTCATTAGTTTTGGGCTGACACACATAAACCAGGGAAATCAAGTGTATGTTGGTAATCTAAAGTGCTTCCTAAATTGCTAGGACTTATTTTTATAGATTGGAGCCTGTGTGCCTTGTTTAAATTCAAGGAATTTATATTCTTCAGAGACTTGTAGCTCTCAGTGGTGTAAACTGTTAAAGTGTTGATCTCTAACGCAGCAGGAGATGAGTCTGTGACATCGTCATGCCTTCCTGGGTCCTCCTTCCTCAAAGCAATCTTTGCAAGGTGTTGCAGAAGGGAGATACCAGAACGCCAGTGTTCAGTCCCAGCTTCACTGCTTGTTCCTGCTGCATAACAGTGTGTGTGTCACAGATAACAGACTTGCAGGACAGCTGCTCCACTTTTGAGGCTGACAGATGAGCCAGTGGAGGAGCAGAAGCTTCCTCTCATCTCAGTAAAATCAAGAAGGCTGCCTGGCTGATCCAGTAAAGAAGTGTCCCAGGCAAAGCAACCTTGGTGTGTGTTGTGACTCCTGTTTCTTTGTGTGCATTCTGCTTTATAGGACAGGAGATATTCTTCAGAGGTGATTGCATAAGCTTGGAAAAATAATAGTGTTTTTTTTCCTGAGGCTGAACTTAAACCCAGTTTTCTTTCCTCCTCCTTCTCCAATGCTGAGCAGTCAGTGAATCCCTACATTGTGAAGCTCTCCATTGTAGATGACGAGGCCACACTCAATGTGAGTATCTGACTTGATTCCTCTGCGCTGCTGGGGATGCTCTTTCTCCTGTGGTGTTAGTGTAATGAATTCAGTACTCAGGTCTTGAGTAGAAAGAAGGTTTAGGAACAGTGTAGAGAATCACTTACATGTAGTGAATTTCTGCCCTAATGCATGCTTGAAAAATAGGTTGGGCAGCTCATGATTTGGACAGTTTGATCACCAGTTACCTGGTGGGAGTGGTTAAAAAGCCAGGTAGCAAGGAACGTGCTGAAGTTGATCTATTATACATTTATGAATGAACTATATGATTAACTGCTGTCATGTGCCAAAGAGACACAAGATAGCTTATGCCAAAGAAGATCTCATTTCCAGTTCTGTGTCATCTGATTTTACCAGTCCACAAGTCACCTCTTGTAGCTCAGTGGACACTTGTTACCTGTCGAGAGTCTGGCAAAATATTGTGGGCTGTAGCCACTGCATCAGGTTTGTATCCAGGCCTGGATGGAAAGGGGCAGCATGCTATGAGCTGTGTGAGCTCTGGACTTAAAAGCTTGTTTTTAGGTATGAAGTGAAAGGTAATCTCTGTGCTGACTGAAGGGTGAGAAGTTCTGAGTTAGTTAAATTAGCTTGACAGAAGGGATGGTCAGTAGCCATGGCACGATTGAGGCTGTTTGCAAGAGCTGAAAAGATTACGACTGGTTTTGGCCTTTTGTTTAAATTCTGTCTTTCCTCAGACAGCAGCTTTCTTCTGAAGTTCTTGTAGCTTTATTGAGGCTTCTTGAGTGAGTAAGCTCTGTCTGCTGGTCCAAGGAGAGTAAATGTTCTCTGTTGAACTTAGTAATTAGGTATTCAGCTTTTAAATTCTTGTATCTTGATTTTTGGATAACGTTTTTGCACCCTAGCACGTCTTAATGGTTCAGACAGCTTCAGGGGAAATTCTTCATAGCATAAGAAGAATTCATAGCATAGCTAGGTTATCTTGGGGGAAGTGGGGGCAGCACTGCTATGTGTGCTCAGAGTGTGATTTCATGCACTGAGATTTGTAATGTTAAGATTATTTTTTTAATGTTTGTTTGGTTGTTTTTTTTTTTTTCAGGGGATGGGACTTGTAATTGCCCAGGCTTTATCAGAATATAACAGGTAAAACCTAATTGTCTTTTGGTTTTCAATGCATGATAGTTCCTGTACATTTCCACAAAACTTTTGTGTGTGTGAAAGCACTTATTTATCACCTAACAGCTGTGATGTACCTAGGGGCAGAGAATAGTCTTATGCTTCAAGGTACTTCAGCTCAGTTGTTGCTGTCATTGCAAGCGTAAATGCATCTGTAGCAGCTGTGCTGATGTGCTCCAGGAGAGGTCTTGCTGTAGGGGAAGATACCTATTGTATGTTTTGACTAGCGTGGGTTTTATGTCTGTATGAACCTTGTGTAAAATTTTAGTCCCAAGTGAAAAGAGAAATGATTTACTGAGTACTTCTCTGTCAGAAAAACTGATTTAAATGAAGCAAGATCTAAACCAACCAAATGTGTCCAGGACTATCCACATGCCAGAGCAGAGATAATTAAGATGGATGCTCCTGCAAATGGTGGAGGGCACTAACAGCATCTTAAGAAAGGCCAGAAAGCCAGCAGGTAGGGGTAGCATGTTCCCAGCCTCTGATTTGTAAGGAACAGCATAAAATGTGTGAGTTTTCCTAAGAAAAAAGCGCTTCAGAAAAAGTTGTAAACTTACAGCAATTTCACCTGAGCAACCCAGCACTTTTGTGTAGCAGGATTCTCAAAGTATCCAGAAAAATGTTTGAATTTCTTTGAAGGTCTGATACTGTAAGTTCACAGATGATTTGCAAGGTCAGCAAATCATGTAAATGTATTTAACAAGGGTAAATTATTAGAGTAAAGCAGGAAAAAACCTCACCCACCCAATTTACTTCATTCTGACAAAAGCTGTCTGAGACTATGGCCTGTCTTGCTTAGCTCTTTCTTTCCCCCTTCCCCACCCCCCAAAAAAAGGACTAATTTTCTTTGCATGTTGCATTATGTGTGATCAGATTCCTGTACTAAAGACACAATAAATGGCCATGTGAGCTTTGCTAGTCCATTTTAATGCCCAAGGAAGCAACTTAGCTTAACTCTGAGAGTGAATGTTGAAGCTTTCTCTGTCCTATATCCTTATCAGATAAGACTGTCTCATAGGGATTTAGATAAAATAATCCTAGATCCATTCCTAACTCTGAAGCTTCATCCTTATTCTTTTTTGTTCAGGCAATACAAAGATAAGGAAGAGGAGCACCAGAGTGGTTTCTTCTCAGCCCTAACTAATATGGTAAGCAAGGAGGCAGCATTTTTCTAGTCCTAAAATAGGTGCATTCGTGGGAGTTCAGCAGGAGGATGTTTCCAAAATCTGTGAGTTTGGGATATGGGTTCTGCTGGGAGGAGAGGCATTGATCAGATCCAAAGTAAATACAACTGAAATGGCTGGATTCTGAGGAGTGTATTGTTGTCTGGCTGGGAAAGCTCTTTCACAGGATGAGATGTCTGTTCTGGCACTGATAATTGTTTCCTCCTCCTTCTTCACTCAAGTTGTCTTTATTTTAGAAATCACAGTTACTTGTTGCGCACTTTTAAACAGCTACTGATTTTTAAAAACAAGTTGCTGCTCTGTTGGTGTATCCTAGAACAGAGAAGCTGAATATCTTTGGGCAAATTCTAGCCTGTCACTAGCTTTAGAGATCTGTTTTTTTCCTGTCTTGTTTCTCAAGCCTGGGTGCACTGTAGCTGTTCAGTGAGCTTGGATTCTGCAATGGACGGTGTGGGCATTTTCATAGGGCGAAGGCAGCTGTGAAGAGCATCCACTGTTCCCCTTGTTCAGTTTGGCTTTGCTTTAGTCTAAGATCCAACTGACAGCAAAATGTCCTTTAAGTAACTGTAGTTCAGTGTTGACAGCTCTTTGTCAGGAGTAACGTGGGTAAAACTGCTTCTGCTTTGGGGTAAGCAGGTAGGAGACAAGACAGTTGGGCTTGTTCACCCTGGAGAAGAGAAGGCTTCCAGGACACCTTATAGCACCTTCCAGTACCTAATGGGGCCTGCAGGAAAGCTGGAGAGGGACTGTTTTTCAGGGCATGGAGTGATAGGACAAGGGGGAATGGCCTTAAGCTGAAGGAGGGAAGATTTAGATTAGGTGTTAGGGAGAAACTCTTCTCTGTGAGGGCGGTGAGGCCCTGGCACAGGCTGTCCAGAGAAGCTGTGGCTGCCCCCTCCCTGGCAGTGTTCAAGGCCAGGCTGGATGGGGCTTTGGGCAACCTAGGCTAGTGGAAGGTGTCCCTGCCCATGGCAGAGGGGTGGGACTGGGTAATCTTTGGGGGTTCCGTCCAACCCAAACCAGTCTGTGATTCTGTGATCTGTGTTGACCTCTTACAGAACTGCAGACTGGTCCGGGTTGGGATTTGAGATACAGTCCTTTTTTCCTCTTTTGTGATTTGACAGGTGAAGCATTGGTCAGTGCCAGTAGTGCAAAATAAAAATGTGTTTGTAGATCATAGTCCTGTTCCCCATTTGTATTTCACTAGTATTAGAAAGTTGCATGTGTGCCTAGGATGAGAACACCTATCCCAGGGCACTTCTGATGTAGCTAAATCCACATCTTTCTTGTCTAATACCTTTCATTAATTCCTCCTGTGCAATGCTCTTTCTTTCCATAGGTGGGCAGCATGTTCATAGCAGATGCTGATGAGAAGATCTCAGTCCAGTAAGTGCACTATGTTGGTTACAGTATGAATGGCAGCTCAGCACACTGGTCAACACGGTCCTCTCCATCAGTGAGCTGTTCTATTGTAGCAAAGCAAACTAGAGAAAGTTCTCTTGTAACTAAAATGGTGCCGCACCCCTTGGCCTCCAAAGGGGCATGCTTCTGAAAAGCTTTGCTTCTGGGGTCCTCACCTGGTGTTAGTCCTTAACTCTCTGTGCTTTTGCCTGTGTCCTTGCCACAGAACCAATGAAGCAATCCTCCTGGCGCTCTATGAAGCTGTTCACTTAAACCGCAATTTCATCACAGTTCTGGCACAGGTACGTTTCAGTGTGATGTTTGCCCATTTCTTTGTAGTGGATGTCTTTGAAATTAGAGATTCAGAAGTGGAATCAGGGAAAAGGTGTCGTCTTTTTTCTTCTTTTTTAATTTTTTCCCCCTCCTGCACAGGTGCCATAGGTGTAGATGAGCGTGAAAGATCTAAAACAGGCCAGGGTTTATTAGACTTTGCTCATTATACTGTTAGGAAATGCTTCCTGCCTTGCCAGGGATAGAGTAGAGGTTTGAGGGCACTGGTCTTGTTGGAATGAGTTGTTTTCCCCACCAAATGGGAAGGGCTGTGTGGAGTGCCTTCTGTGCCCTGTTGATACTGCCTTGGGGGGATGGAGCGAGTGGACTGCTAAGGATAAGGTTGCTGCAGCTATCAAGAGCGTTTCATCCTCTTGTTAATTTAGCATTGAGGGAAAGAGGTTGATCCTGCTTGAAGTTGGGTGAATTGTCCTGCCTGGGTGTGTGCAGGCTGCATGTTGCTGTGTGTTTAGATGTGCTTTGCTCCAGCCTTAATCGACCTGTGACATTTGTTTCAAATACTGTTTGTTGTTGAGACTTCCTTGGCGAGCCCAAAGAGCCCATCCTCTTTTGCTTGGGAGACTCACTGGAGCATGGCATTGCTCCTTGTGCTGTTTGTGGTGAAGAAACAGCTATGGCAGCCTTCTGAGAAGCAGTGGGCTGCTTCATATCTCTGATCACAAACCTCTGGATTTATTTTTTCCTAAACTCTCATTGAGCTTGCAAAGGTGGTTATTACTTGGAGACAGATGACGAGTCTGATCTGGTGCTGTAGCTGACTGGAAGGGTAGCCTGATGTGTTTAGGAAAACCTTCAGGTTTAGGCTTTTAATTCTGGTTTGTAAGCACAGCTCATAGTCTGTGAGGAAAAAAAATTTACATTAACAAATGAGTTAACACCTTTCCCCAGTTACTTCAGGTCCTCAGAGTGCAGCCATACATCACAGGCTAGATGCTTTGGCATGATGGAAGAGACCTTTGGGGACTCCTGACAGTAGTGGTGATGGAAGAAGTCTGATAGGTAGATCTACTTCCTCTGAAGAAAGCTACTGTTCCATGGGTAGTTAATTGTCTGAGATTCCCTGCCTCTCTTTTCCCAGGTTATTCATTCCTACTACTTGTGAGAGATTTCTGCTCTTTCAGGTCTGTGTAGTACCAACTCAGATGCTTCTGTGGTCAAGATATCCTTGAGGGAGGAGAAACCTTTGACAGGGAAAAGAGTAGAGTGGGAAAAGAGCAGCTGGAGTAGAAGCTCTTAAATTAAAAATAAAAGGATAGATTAGTTAGTTATGAAAATGATAGCTGAAGCAGCTATCGATCAGTGGGTTTAATTGAAGTGCAGGCTGGTGCTCTTGGGGGCTGTAATCCATCATGTATGAGAGGGCAAGGTTGGTCGTGTGGTCCTTTGGAAAAAAACTCATAAAAGCTGGTGGATGCTCCTGTCTAAGTTGGTGCCCGTTGCTTGGACTGCTGCTGTGTGGGCACACAGGAAGAGCAGGGATACAGTAGTGTTGGTCCCTGAAGTGTTGAGGTTTTTGTATACTTAGCAGCTTGTTGCTCCGCGGTTTTTGCTGCTAGGTGGCACTGTTCTCTCTCCACTGATGGTTAGTGTTTGGGGAAAAGACAGGTAAACACCATAGCAAAATCTAGGGAAACAAACCTGGTTTATGTAAGATTTTTCAATGGAAAATTGTATTTTAAAGTTTAAGTCAGCACTTCCTCTAACATACTTGCACTTATAGCTGCTCATACAATGAAGTATTGAGAGACAATGTGTAGGATATCCACTTATGAAAAATCCCATGGAACTGATGTCAGATCAGCAGCTCTGTATCCCTTTCATTTATTTTGAAGTCGTGATCATATATTAAGGCGCGTGATACGTTTATGTAAAACTTGCCCTATGAAATGGACGCTTTCCTTGGCAGCCAGACTTAAAATAGCATGGCAGATTGCCTACAGTCTCACCAGCCTGGATGGATCCAGAAGCTTACAGAGTAAAGTCAAAGCAGTAATTAGGCAGGCAACTATTAGCAAAGATGAAATGGGGAGAGTAACTGACTGATGGAAGCTGAGAGGATCAATAATGATAGTGTTATTTATGTTAGGCACTCTTTTCCTGTGGTGCCTGGGCTTTATAGTGAGACAGGGAAGTAATAAATTGCCATCATCTTTGAATATGAGCAGGTGGAGGGCAGGAGGGAGGAGAATTTGCTTTTAGAAAGAGAAATGAAAGGATCTTGGAGGAAGACTTCAAATGCACATCCATGGGTTGTTTTTTGGGGGAATCGGAAGCTTATCAACAGTGTAGGCTTCTGTATACCTTTTCCCTTTCTGTGCTGGGGAAGGGCACAGTGTCTGTGTTTGAGACAGCCACCACTTTCTGGTGTATTTTTGTTTTGTGGAGTAAAAAAAATTGATGTCCAGTTTGATTGTAAGACATCCAAGATCAGGAAGTACAGCCTTGCTTTTTGAATGAGAGGTTGAAGTTGCTTGAGTGTTCATTAGTCGTGTCTGTTGTGTGAGACCGTGGAACAGTACAAGCAGCAATCTGTACAACTGGTGCTTAGGGAAGCTATTGACCTGTATGTGTCTGGGTGTTTGTGTTTTCTGTTAGAGCCATCCAGAAATGGGGCTGATGACAACACCAACAAGCCCAATTCCGACAACACCTGTCACTCCTCTTGGAACCACCCCGCCTTCTTCAGATGGTAAGAAATGTGGTGATGTCCTGGAGAAAAACAATTAGAAACTGTAAAGACAACTAACAAACATTCTCTCAAGATGGCAACTAATGAGGTCTGTCTGGAGCAGATGTAACCTGGGGGTCTCTTCCTGGAGTGATTTGCCTTACTGAACACGAGCAAGGCTTTTTCTCAAATGTATTTCTGTTTTGCTCTTGTTTATTGCTCAAGGAAATTATGCTGATACTCCTTCTGAAAATAGTACTGTCCCAGTATCTGTATGAAGATATACCCAGCCCATTAGTTATTCTATGTAGGCTTTTACTTAGGAGTTTTTCTAATGCCAGGTTCTTTGCCTGGGATTATTGGTCATTGGAGCAGATTTACAGAGAGTCACAGTGGATTCCTGCTTGGTGTTAATGCACTTGTCCCGATCTTTGAGTTAATTGGGATTTGAATCCAGCCTGGATGTGGAGATATTCCTCCCTTTCTTGTTGCCCTTTCTCTGACAGGCTTTGTGAATGACTGCTAGCCATAAGAGCTTTCATCTAAATGAGACATCATGTGTCCCTGTAAATGCACTTTGAAATCATTTAAAATAAAATCCTTTTCGTTTAAGGAAAGGAAAGATACAATGTAGTTCAAGAGAAGAAATCAAATGGCTGTTGCCATTTACTTTAATGGCATCTTCTAGATCTGCAGAAAGTGTTTAATGAAGGCACGGAGTCAGTTTGAATAGAGCACAGTTTGGAAATACTTCTGGGGAAAAGCAGCCTGTGTTACTCAGATATCAGCTATTCAGGTCATTTGATATCCTAGTTAAGGATGATCCTTCTTGTGGATGATTTGTCTGGTTACCATGGATATCAGAAGCTTCAGTTAAAAAGCCCCCTCTGTCTCGAGTCTCCCTGTGCACATAACATTAAATGTGGAGGGACGGGCATTTTGTGGGCTTCTGTTCAACGCGCTCGTCGCAAACGTATCCGCCCACACACCGCATTACACAACTGACAGAATTTATGCTTACCCTCATCTACAGCTTGCTTGCACTCTCCTGCTTTAATTTACTGGAAAACAAAAGCTCCATCCTGCTTTCAGCAGAGGCAGTGATCTCGTGAAGCTGGAGGCTCCTTGCTGCTTTTAAGGTTATACTAAGTTTAAGGAGAGGAGCTGATCTTGATGTGCAGCAATTACATGGGGAAGTGTTCTTTATTTCTGTTTTCTGTCACCTTGCTGATCCCAATTCTCATTGATAATTTCTTTGAGGACCTCGCCTTGATTTAGTTTGGTGCTTTAATATTGCTGTTATTTTCAAGGTATGTCAGAATTTCCCTCGTTTTCTAAGGTCTTGCAACTCAGCTGTAAAATTTGCCTGTGGCTGAAAGTTAGCAAGAGGCTTTTTGGCTTTGGAATGAAAAGATTGCTTCCTCCTTTTTTTCCTGCACCTAAAAAAAAAATGCATAGTTGAGCTATTTTCAAGTTTATAGCAACATGTAGAAATCCACCTATGGGTTTCAGGTGCTTTTTTTGAGAGTTCCTATTCTGGTTTGAAACTTCCCTGGCTGTTAGCTTACAGTGTGAATTAAGACTTTGTAAAGTTTCAAAATGTGTGTTTTAAAAAAAAAAATCAAGGTCTGTAGTTACAAACCAGGATAAGCAGTGATGCATTCTTCAGAGTGATTTTTTTTCTTTTTTTTTCTTTAAATGAGACTTTTGCTAGAAACTGTTGATCCATAATATGTAAATCAAGTGTGCCTGTCACCATAGTTATCTAAATGTCAGTTTGCTTACTGTTGTTAAATATTCATTCACTGCGTTCATTGTAACAGCTCCAGAAGGACCCACTAGGGATATAAATACATTTTTTCAGACTTTTAGCTAAATCTTTGAGCTATTCATAATATTGGGGGTGAAAAAGCTTCCAGTCTCATTGCACAGACTTTGCCAACAGACTGGGCACGTTAGTAACATGTCAGGAGCCCCAGAGCTTCAAGATTGAATGGACTAAAACAGCTCATGCTTGGGGATGTGCAGCCTTTAGAAGCTAAAAGCTCCATTATCATTTCTTTGATGTGATCTGAACAGCGAGGTTACATTGATCTATTTGGCCTGTTGTTTCCAAGGGCTACAATTTTGTATTCAAGGTGATTGTATAATCCTGAGCTCCATGAGAACCTCTGCTGTGCTCTGGGCTCTCTCAGTGTTCAGTTTAAAGAATATCTTGCGTTCTACTGTTTGCTTGACTCCTCTATCCTTCTGCTTGCCTCAGTTCCAGGGGTAGGTAAGCCTTCTGGCCTCACTACAGGGTTTTTAGATACAAGGCTTGAAATACAAGATGTTGTTTGTTAAAGTAGACCTTTCCCTGGAACAAAACACAGCTGTGTAGAGGATCAAATCGCTCCCCCTCGGAGCCCCAAACCTAGCAATCCAGAAACCAGATGTGAGTAATGCCTCCCTTCTTGCAAGGTACGACCTCCTCATAAATACCTTCTTTTTTCAAGAGTGAGAAAAGCCCTGAGCATTCCTGAGGATAGATGGAAAGAGATAACATAGTTCCTAAGATGTGTGTCCTAGTGGTCTGCAGGTCTGTTTCCAGTACTGAGAGCCCTGTTTTTGGCTGTCTTTATGGCTTGAGAAAAGAGAGTTGAGCCTTCTGGTGATCATAATTCAAGCCACCTATAACCTCCTACATGTGAAAACCTGAGAGATTGAGATTCAGCTCCTAGGCAGCCAGAACAGTAGTGTTACTGTCATGTCAGGACACGCACGTAGAGCTGGAAAACATGCACTGATCTCCTTAAATTTAGTGCCTTGAGCTTTGAGGCACATCTTAGAATCCCTTAAATTTAGCAAACTCTGTCTTAATTTGTTAAATTTGTTTCCCAATAATTCCTGTTGGGAGGTACATTCCACATCTTGTGCCTTGGTTAGAAATCTTCAACTTCCCAACCTGCATTTCTTGTCAGCTTATATCCATTCACTTGTTGACCTTACTTGGGAATGCAGGTAGCTCTTTTCACGTGTTGGGTCGCTCACCTGAGTGCTTTGCTGTCTGCCAAGAAGGACACTCTGTTTCTCTGATCAGTGTACCAGCCTTTATTTAATTTTTTCCAAGTATGAGTTCATCCTCCATGAAGATGGGATCAGTGTGATTATATGGTGCATGAGACGAAGTCTCACTAGCGCCCTGTGTGGGCCATGGCTGTGTTCCTGTCTCTGCTGGAAACGCATTCCTGGGTATGTTGTAGGTGCTTTGTCTTGGTAGCTTGTCGTCTCGTGATCTGATAGTGTACCATGGTATCGCAGCCTTTCGTCTGCAGCTGATGAGCTCTCAGCTTGCCATGGAAATAAATCCCCGAATTCCTGACCTTATGGCTTGCACTGTTGGATTTCATCTTGTGTTTATTGTCTGGTCCTTGTTTTTATCCTGTTCTTTGTGTGCGGTCTGATATTCCTCTGTGTTCACATACTCCCAACTTTCTGCCATTAGCAGATTCATTAGTGAACAACTATTTCTTGTGCCCATGTCACTCACAAAAAAAGAGAGAGATGTTCTCTAAACTGACACCTAAGGAATTCAAGTATTTACTTCTTCCCAGGCTAATAATTTCTCCAACTGCCAGATCTTTGATACACTTTAAATTTCTTTATTGGTTCCCACCTATCTGCTTTGCACTTAATATTTCATACAGAGCTGTATTAAATGCTTTCCTGTCTAGCTCCATCAGTTTTGGTCTGAGCTAATTTATCTTAAACGATATTAGACTTACCTGGCAGGATCTGTAGGTAAATTCATGCTGCATTTATCCCACTTATCTTCCTCCCCCCCTCGCTGCAATATTTCTTGTAAAGCATTTCTGAATGGGGAGGCTGAGAATGGCCTTTGAGGACAGCTCAGGCTCAGTCATCAGTAAAAATGTGGCTCAGACACATGATCAAGATTTGACAGCCCATAAACTCGGTGCTTCAGGTAGTACATGGGGAGTGAGCAGGAGCACATAGTGCAATTATCTGAGTAATTGAGATAGCTTCTTGTAAAGACTAAGGCAGATGATGTCCGGCATTAAGGTGTCAAAAGTACCGCTGGCGGTGAGGAGGAGTGTGTCCTAGAGAAATGCCAGCAAACTGCTGTTCTGCTGCAGGTATGGAAAGTACATCTCTCCTCCCTGCTGTGTTGTGATTTCTCTCGCGCCGAGCTATGATTGCTTCTGCTTCCTGATTTTTATAAAGCTGTTCTTTCTGCCTCTCTTTTCTACCATTTTGGTCGTGCAGTGATTGCTACGTTATTGTCCTGTGTGTTGTCTCCTGTCGTGGTTTCACCCCGGCTGAGAGCGGAGACCCACGCAGCTGCCTGCTCCTTAAAGGAAAAGAGCAGGGAAAAGGGAAGGGAGGGTGGGGTGGGTGAGAAGTAAGGGAAGGGAAAAGGAAGGGGCAAATAACCCCAAAACCCAGAAATTAAGAAGCCCTTGGGTTGGGATAACAGAAAGATAAAATATGACAATGCTAACAGGGCTTTAGAGCAAAAATATATGAAGCTGTTGATACACAATGCAGTTTCTCACCAAACCACACAACTCAGGCCGTGCCACCCAGAGCCGTCCCAGAACCCGACTGTCTCCCAAGAACCGCGCGTCCCGGAGCTGCCGTCAGCCTTCCTGCCGTCAGCCCCCGATATCCTGGGCAGGACGTAACTGGCGTGGAATACTCTCTTTGGTCAGTTGGGTCACCTGTCCTGGCTTCGCCCCTCCTTTCTCATGAAGAGCTGAGAAAGTCCTTGACTGTCTGACAGCAACTAGAAACATCAGGGTGTTATCAGCACTACTCCCATTTTAACTCCCAAACACAGCATTCCATCTGCTGTTACAAATGAATTTAACTCCATCCTGACCAGAACCAGGACACTCCACAAGAGAGGGGACTGTTGGAACTGAAATTCCAAAACTGCTGAAACTGTGAAGGGTCTTTGCTGGGCATGTTTCTTTCCAAACTAGGAAGGGTGTGGATGCTAGCTGTGTCAGTTGTAAGAATTAATTGGATATTGGTTGAGTATATCTTGAGCTCTCTGTTGGGAATGTCGATGAGTGCTAAAACATCAGGCTCATCTCCCTCCCTCGGGGTGGGGGGAGCAGGATGGAGAAGGGTATCACCACAGCTTATACTTTAGAGCAGGAGAAATGTTCTCTGGGGGAGTGGTATCAGTATTCAAAACAAAACCTTTGCTGGGTGGTCATGAAGGAGGAGGAAGTCATGCGACCCTGTAAATATGCCGATCCTGTCCCAGATCTGTGAATCTCTGACTTGGCTCTCTGTACAGCTATCTCTTGTATTTGTGGAGGGTAAAACGTGTCTTATCTGCTTTGTTCCAGTTATAAGCTCTGCAGAGCTGCCTTTGGATGCTGACGTGCAGACTAGCAACCTGCTGATAACCTTCTTGAAGTACAGCTCGATTGTGATGCAGGACACAAAAGGTAAATAAATTCTGTTGATGCAGCTGTGATGTAGCAAGCAGAGCTTCTTCAAGGCAGGAGGGCATAAGAATGCGTCTAGTGACTCCCAAAATAGAAGTTAACTGGAGTCCCTTTAGGGGACTGAAGATTCCACCTTTTGAGAAAATGAAATTATTTCTTACTGCAAGATAAGAGTTATGAGACTAGGAGAAACCTAATGCTGGCAGGAGAGAAGTCAAATATGGAAAGAATGTAATAATAATAATAGTACCTAATAACCAAGCCTGTCCCTGTGCAGGAGGTGTGAGCTTATCTGATTCCCAGAATCTGTCTGTTGGAGAGGGGAAGTCAGGTACCAGGGAGCTGTGCTGCAAAGAACATTTGGGAGCTGATACAGGAGGCAAAGCTCAGCATTAGGAGAAAATCCTTCCTTTGTCCTTTGGTACTGGCTGGTTAAACAGGCAGCTCTTTAATTATAAAGAGGAAAGCAGTGACTCACAGTAATTTGCTTGACAAGATATATTTCCATATTGTGCTTTTTGTTTCTCCTGGTAGTTTTGTGGGGGTTAATTTCAGCTTGTTAGAGTTGAAGTATTGCTCTTCTGCCCCGTGGCTGTATGGACAGGAACATGGGTGATCTCTGTACTGTGTTTCAGCCCGTTACCAACTTCTGCTGTTAAGTTAGGTGTAACAACTGAACAAAACCAGGAAGATAGCTGCAGGGCTACAGTGCATTGATTATTGAAGGTTTCCTTGTACCTGGTAGCTTGCACTGAAATTGTACCTGGCCGTTTTGTTCAGTATGCAAACTATGTCTGGATAAAGTGGATAATTGAGACTAGGAATAAAAGGGACTTCATGAAAATACCTAGCACACCCCTCATAAGCAAGGCAGAGTCAGGTTTACCTGTATCTTTTCTTAGAGATGTTGTGAACAGGTTGGATAGAGACACTCTGATAACAGACCACCATTTTCAGACTATCCATTCTAGTATTTAACTACCCTTATTGTGTGAGAGCTTCATGTGTATCCTGGATTCTTTGCTGTGATTTAATTACTAGTTATCTTCTCCAGGATAGCTACTGAGAATGGATTATTTCTTTCTTCTTTGTGACAGCCCTTATGTATTTGAAGTTTGCTTTCATGTTTCCTCTTGCTTTTGTCTTTAAGCTAAACCACCTCAATCTTTGCTCAGTCACTTCTTACAGATTGCACGCATGAGGAGGGCTTACCGGTGCTCTCATCATTCTCATTTGTTTTTCTCAGGGTCTCTCTTGCTGATGCAAGTCTCTGATGGAACCATTTTATGTTTTGCAATTTAACTTCTACACTTATTAGTCACTGTGCTATGGAAAGTCTGCATAAGGCCTTGGGAACTGCCAAACTGGATTAGTTTCAGATGGAGTGAAATCTGATAGAGGGAATTCCTTACTAATGAAGCCAGCAAGAGATGTGTTTATCCTGGTATGAGACAGGAGTTGATGTTTCTTTATTTACTTTGGTTCTAGCTTGTATGACATGTGAAATTTGCGTGGCTTATAGACTTAATCTCCTTGCTGCCATGGAGGTATGTGGCAATGAGCTCTGCTGACTGATTGTTTAGAAAAGTGTGCCTTCCACACCGGTGCTTATTAATTCTAGCGGGTATATTTCTGTCCTTAGATTTTGATGATAGTCAGGCCCTGCCTGACTTTTTTTTTCCTTTTTGTGTAAGACCAAGCATGTGACAGCAATACAGCAACAAGAGAAGAATGGCTAACTCTAATTTACTTCATGTGTCTTGAGACAGGAGACACTTAGAAGGGAGACTAGACAGTTGTTTTGGTCCTGTCCCAGAGAGCATAATTTAATAGATTGTGTTTGCTAGATCCTCCTCTTGTTTTCTCTCTTGTGTCTCTCAGAGGCAGCTGCCTTGGGAGAAACAAAAGCTCTGCATCATTTTTTCCAATCCGTAAAACAGGGTTCATACTGCTGAACCTCCTCAGAGGAAGTGGACTGCTTTGTTCCTGTGATGAAGGATGCTGTGAGAGTACCAAGTATCTGTACAAGTAGCTGCCTGCGTGGCTGCCCTGTAACTGCAGAAGATGGTGGGATGCTCATGGCACATGGGCTGAAGGCAGAGTCCTTGGTGTTAAACAGGAACCTTTACAGCACGATCCCGAGAGAGAGAGGGGTGGTAGCAGCACCTACAGAAATACACAGGGAGGCCTTAAAATAGGAAAATAACAAGGCTCAAGTGTATCAGAGTTCTTCGAGGCCATTTCTCCTGCTTTGCTGGAGTAGAAAACTTTTCACTTAAACATTTTAGCTGAGGTAAGGAGACAGAGGAGAGACTTTTAACTCTCCCATTCCAAAATTCCTCTTCATCTTACTTAGCGCAGCAGGATAAATTCAGCACACCTCAGGGCACATCTAGTTAGTAAATATCTGTCCCTCAGCAGCATAGAAAAGAAAACAAAGGAGGCAAAGAAGACAGAACAGCTAGCTAAGCCTGTTCTATCTATGTTTATAGATTGCCATATATACACTAACTAGCAAAGCGTTTGCAAAAGTGACCTTCAAAGAGGCAGGAAGTTTGGCTGATGTTTTCTGGTTTGTGTGAAAGTGGTCTGACAGTCTCAGATTTCCCTTTCCTCCAAGTGTAACTAAGGCAGATGTTTGGGCTGGCACGTTTAGTAGTCTTACGCTTTAGAGAAGCAGGCTTAGGAATCTGCATTTTTAAGCTTCCTCAGAATCCAGTTATGTTGTTGTGGTTGATTTTTGTTTGTTTGTTTTTGTGGTTTTGGGGGTGTGTGCTGCAAGTGGTTTGGTTTTTTAGAACAAAGATTTTTGGTTTTAATGGGCTTGATTGGATGATGTCTTGAACAACCTGGTCTTAGCTGGCCCTGCTTTGAGCAAGGATGAGACCAGAGGTTTCTTCCATGCTAAGTTACTCTCTGACTGTATGTATCTTGGTGGGATTTTTTTTGCTATTTCAAGGTTAAAATTGAGACAGAGTGTTAAATAATCCAAATAAAATGCACGTTTTTCTGTCTTAGTCCCTCTCTACTTGTAAGTCTTTCAGTCCTCCAATTGTCATTCAAGGCAAAAGCTGCTTGAAGTTGTAAGGTGAATAACAAGTTGTGGAACATGATCAGGGTGGAACTCCTTTGGCTTAAAATGCCAAGTCTTTGCAGACTTCCTTCTTTCATGACTTTGCACAGAGCAAACTAGGTCATGTCTTTCAGTATTGGGGTTAAAACTCAGGACTTTGAGTGTAATGTCGGGAGTTACTCTGCTACACTGTGCTGTGCCTCCACCAAAGCTTTGCTGCTTGTTTCCTAACCTACAGCAGAGGTGATCTTCTTTCCACCATGTCTAAAAGAGGGAAAAGTGTGTGTCTGGAAATACTACCCCTAGTATTTAGAACATCTGTGGAAGTAAAACTGAACTGACACTGAAATCCCACTGGTAGTTACAGTGTTGTCAGAAGTTCAAATCATAAACTTTGCTGTTGGCACAGACTGGTGAAAAATTGGTGGGATTTAGTGGTCAGGCTGGAGGGCGAGTGCTTAATGAGAGTGGTTAGACTCTTAGCTGTCATGGAGGAAGTAGGAGTGTGAAGAATCTCCAAGGCTGGGCTTTTCCCTCACCACAGCAGCCATCTCACTCTGCAGCATTGCTCAGCTTGTGTGGCTCATGCAGGACTTGTTTTTTCTTCTTTGCAGATGAGCACCGGCTACACAGTGGCAAGCTGTGTCTGATCATCCTGACGTGCATAGCAGAGGTGGGTTTCTTGTGTGACACTGTTCAGCAGCTGGTGTGTTACAGGGCTCTCTCTCTGCACTGTCGACCAGGAGCTGAAGGCGTAGAGTGGTACCGAGTTGTGAGGGGCTCAGGCATATAACTTTCTGTTAACAAATCTGATGCAGTACTGTTAAAATTGACTTGAAACTTGAAAATTGGATCATTTTATTTGGGTTAGCCAACTCCCAGGGATGAAGAAAGGGCTTAGGTTGATTCTTTCTCAGCTGTTAACTGACCTTGTGGTGTGGCTTTTAGGTGAGTAACCTGCTAATGGCTTTCACCTTCCAGCTGTTCATGCTAAACATGGGCAGTGCCATATTCCTCCTGCCTAAGAAGGATAGAGGCCAAAAGCAAGCTGCATGGCTGTAGGTCTCTGCAGGCAAGGCAAGTAGTAATTCTGGTGGTAGTGTGAGAAAGGGTTTCAGAGCTGTGTCAGCAGTCCTGGCTGAACCTGGCCCTGTCTCATGGGAAGTATGTACTAATGGCTTGACTGATGTCCTGAATGGTGATTGAGTTTGTGTGGCATTTGCATTTTGCTTGCTTGCAAGTAAAGACCTTTCATTCGTAACAAAGAATAAAAAGCAGTGATGTTGATAGCCAGTGTAAGGATTCTGAAGTAATGTATCTTAAGGGTGCAGTGTGCAAGTTAATAATCTGCATTTCAGTATTTGTAATTAAATGTGTTTGGCACTTGAGTTCTTCAGGTGGGTGCACAGATCATTCACAATAGGAAATTCTGTCTGTGTATAACAAGGGCATGCTTCATTCTGGTATTTATCATGAAAACTTGCTGTGCTGTTTCTGGAGGAATCACTTTGATTTAAAAGTAGTCTTAGAATGAGCTTTCCCTGAGGGGTGGGCAGCTGATAGACCTGCCTGCTAGTACTGCAGTAACTTCTGGTGTGATGGGTCCATCAAAATGTGAATATAAACCTTTGTCCATAAAGTCACAGGAACTTGTGTGCTGGAGAACCACCTCATGCATTTTACAGTACACGTTAAAATCTTGACACAGTGGTGTGTGGAGTCCAGAGTTTGGGTGAGCAAAGGAGGAGAATGGAAGACAAATTGCTAACAAAACCAGCAGTAGTGCAGATGTTAACTAAAGTGGAATTGGGATTGGGAAGAGTTGTTTTGTGTGGCTAGAGACGAGGGTGGGGACAAGAGGAGATGACAGGTGGCTTTCTAACCTTTACCTCTTTTGGGAGCTTTACATTGAAGCACAGGTGAGAGGCAAATGGGAGGTGTTGGGCAGTTGGTTGGCTATTCATATCTCTTTCCTTGCCCTTTTCAATAGGATCAGTACGCTAACGCTTTTCTCCATGATGACAACATGAATTTTCGAGTAAACCTACACAGAATGGTGAGTCTTTTCCTCCAGATGGTCTGTTTTCTTTTTGGGATGAGAACACCGAGGATTTGAGTTCCCTGTATGTTGAAAACTGTGTCACAGACATCTAACCTAGATTGCTAAGGCGTGTGGCAATACTGAGGGAAATGCAGTTGTTGGGAAATGATTTTGAAATCGCTTTCAGAATGTCTCACTCTTTCAAAGAACAAAGAGCTGGATGCCCTGTCGGTGAATTCAGAGGCTTGTGTAGCTGGGGAGGAGCTGTGTGTTACGAGGTCTCTGAGGAAATTGGTGGCAGAGAGAATGTTCTGCCTTAATCTTCAGCAAGCCTTAGCCCTCGTGTGATACATTAATAGCCAGCTGGAGTGACACCGAGTGCTCTGATTTGCCTTATGCTTCATCCCAGGTGGGGTGACTCACCTTCAGGAAGATTCTTCCTGTTGGTCCCTGAGGAGGAAGTATCCTTACTGACTCGTGATGCTCTAGTTAGGAGTTGCTTGAATGGTTGTCCAAACTTGATGTGTTCTGTCTTTGTGGTACTGGCAAGTTCTACCTCATCTGCCCCTGCAGCAGCACTTGCAAGTGTCACTGGTCCAAGACAGAAACCAGCATCTGTCTAGTGAGCATACAGCAAGGGTGGTCGTCGTTCCTGCTTAACAACAAGCTTGCCATTCAATTAGCCTTTCTGTCTAATTGACTAAAGGCATTAAATACGACACACGCTGTTAAAAATGCAGATCAGACTTCTGTGTGACAATCACTATGTCAACCAAGGAAGAGGAATCGCTGTGTAATTTTTCTTTTTGCTTTGGTTTGGTTATTTTTTTTACGGCAGGGGTGGGGTGGTGTGCCCTCTTTTGGCTCCTGCTCCCCAGTGCTATACCAGTGCCCTCCACTTACACAGCTAGAGAAACAAAACCCCAGTGGTCAGCGTGCTGAAAAGTAGGCACAATTCTGCACTAGCCACAGCCTTTGGGATTAATATAGGTGAGAGAGTGTTTGCAGCAAAAGACAAAGGGAATCTGTGCCTATGGCACGATTTGCATGAAAAATACAGCAATCCACAGAATGTCACTTCAGGCTTCTGCTGACTTCTTTTCATCTTTGTGTGTTTGAAGCCAATGAGACATAGGAAGAAAGCAGCAGACAAGAACCTGCCCTGTCGCCCGCTGGTGTGTGCGGTGCTCGGTGAGTATTGTTAGTGCCTGTGTGCTCGCGGCTCCCCAAGCTGCTTTTGTTCTGCTATAGGAACAGAGATTTGTGGATTAAGGGGAGGGGCATGTGGACTTGAAAGAAGGGAGGGTGGATGTGTGCTAAAGATCCAGCAAGGGAGCGTCTATCTCTACCTGGCTGCCTCACAGTGAAAACAAACCCAAGATTGCTGCTCTGTGCAAAAAATTCTATACACATTTACAGTAAGTTTTGCAGAAGCCTGTTGTCCCCTTTTACTTGAATAAATTACACCAGGGAGGATTAATACAGAGTTTTAGGTGACTGTAGCAACAAGGTCACTGGTACTTTCTAGAAGATATAATGAGGGAAAACCTAGAGAAAGGACAAGTGTTTGAGGGAAGGTGTTTGCTGGACGTTTAGCCTTTTCTGAGAAGAAAACCCAATAGCAATGTCAGTATCTAGGGTTGGTTTTGCCCATGGATACGAAGCCACAGTTGAAAGCTTTTCACGTAGCATATGATTGAGTTCTGACACTGATTGCTGTGGAGACCAAAAGCATAGATGGGTGCAGAAATGGATGAAGCCTGGATCCCTCAGTGACTCTTAAGGTGATGCAGAAGCAGGTTCAGACTTCAGTGTTTTCAGATTGTTGAAGCTGAGACACCACAGCTGCATGAAGAATCTTTCTAGACCTGTTGGACTCTATGTACTCTGTCCCTAGACTGTTTTTAGCCCCTAATGAGTTGTACAGCTGGGCTCTTAGTGCCTTGGAGGTTATATCTCACAAGCGTTACCACTAGTGTGGGTCAAGCCCTTTATGTTGAAGTTGTGTTGGGCAGAGAACATGGTCAGTGTTATTAGCTGAACATTTGGTTAGTGCTTATCAGCCGAACGGCAGTAACTTCTCTCTTTCAATTGTATTTCTACACTCTTTGCCTGTTACCTTCACACTGTGAGCCCTTAAATGCTAGAGACATTCTCCTCTTATTTTTATTTCCCAGAGTGAGTTAAACAGAAGCTTAGCCTATGTTAAGATCAAGCTAGGTTTGATTGCTTCAGAATTTATTGTAGAGAAAAAATAGGTGTTCTCTACAATATCTTCTCTTTAAGAAAACATCTAGGTTGTGCATCATTTCTGGTAAGAATGATTTTCTAAACTGTGCTTCTCAATGGAATTTTCCATTAGTGACAATGCTTGAAATGTAAGAGCAATTCTAAGCGCCAGAATTTGTCGGGTTTTCTTTATTTGACTAACAGTGGGAGAAAGCATATGGGGAAGCAGTGTCTCAAAGCATATTACATTATGTGCCCTCAGATTCCAGTAATAGTTATTTATTTATTTATTTGTTTATTTATTTTTAATTCCAGAGGAAGCTTAATTCTCTTTAAAACAAACAAAAGGGAAATTTCTCATTTAAGCAGGACTGTTGCCTGGTAGAAGTAGGTAGATGGGGTAGTTTGACTTCATTGTTGTCTAGTAGAAGTTAACTGCAGCTAGCTCAGTACTTACTTTATCATTTTCTTTTCTGTCAGATTTGATGGTGGAATTCATTGTAACACACATGATGAAAGAATTTCCTATGGACCTCTATGTGTAAGTGTCTGTGGGGTGACTCGTGACTTCCTTTGAAGTTTGAATTTGGGTGGAATTGTAGTCATGGAGCAATCTTCCGGCTGAAATAACACTTTGTGGCTAGTGGGGAGCAGGATGGCTTTTCATGAACTCTTCCAGCAACTTATTCCACGACTAAAATGTTCTGTGTGCCAGAAAATTGAAAGTGAATTGAATTTCCACCTTTCAGGCCAATTTCCTAATCTACTTGATCAAATACAAAGAGCTTTTCAATCTGAGAGATGTTTTATAATACACAGTTGTTGCAAGAATCCCTGCTTCTGAATCTTGGAGCTGAATCTTGGAGTAGGCACTGAAACAACCGTTTTGAAAAACCAAGGACAACTGACATGAGGCCTGAAAGGCAGCATGGGGAGTGGGGGAGAGATTTAAGCCTGAAATAGCCTGCTAGGCACTAAGGGGTAAAATTTAGCAATGGGGAAAAAAGGAGAGAAGAGGACTGGCTACAGGTGAGCACTCCTTGTGTCTCCCTTTGTCCCAGGAGGCCCCTGGAATGCTTTGTTCTGCCTTAGCCTGGAGGGCAGAAATAGGATTTAGGCAGAGCACTGGCTTTGCGCTGTTAGTACAGTACTGAATTTCCCCAAGGCTTGGAACAGCATTATATTCTGTAGAAGAGATTAAGATACATAGGCTGTTTTCCCTTAAGGTCTCTCTTCAGTGTGTTCTGATTTTGCCCAAATAACCCTGCAACTCCAGTGCTGCTGTGAGGGTTGCACAAGTCAGTTATGAGCTTGAGAGAAATGTTTTTGTAATGGCCATTACAGAGTTAGTTGTAACTGGGTGCAGGACACTGGGATTTCACCAGAGGGGTGTGAAATGCTTGGGCTCAGAAGCAAGGTCACAGCTAGAAACCCTGTGAGTCAAGGTAAGGAGCAGGAGCAGCCATTGGTAGACATCTGTATCCCTTGTTTTTGGCATGTTTGTGCAGTCCTTTCACTGCACTCCTGTCTGAAACCATCCCGTAGCAGACGCAGTTATTGCAGACGAAGTGGGTGTTCTGAATGCACAAACAGTGTCATACTTCTCTGCAATACATCTAAAAGGTGACAGTATGAAGCTGCTCAAGGGAGGGCATATTAACATTTTTAGAGGAAAACAGGTTGCTTTGACCAAGGGTCTGTTTTGGCCTCACACAAAGCTAAAAGCCAGACACCCCACCAGGATGGATGACTTCATGACTAAAGCAGTGTGGCTTGGGAGTCTAAAGGTGGGTAGCTGGTGCTCTGGCTCTTTGGGCCAGGGGTACTAGGACTGTCATGCCCCTCCTTATCCCTTTTCTCTCATGCCTCAGTTTCAGAAGGCTGTATGCTACTGTGTATAACCACAGAGTTTCAGTGCTGAAAGGTGTCTGCACACAGACTGGTATTTTACATTAACAGCTACTGCAGTTATAAAGAAAGGTTTTAGCCACTGCCAGATTCTCTCTGGTCAGTGCCTTAAATAACTCTTTTGTAAAGGCCAAGTTTAGTCTTGCAGCCAAGCATCAGAACTAGCAGGTCTGTCCCCAGAGCAATGGCTGTTCCTGATCAGAAGATGCCTGTCTCTCCTAGCAGGGTTGTTTCCTTTTCTTTGTTGAATTTATGAGAATCCAAACTGAAATACAGCACTTAGTGTGATGCTCAGCTGTTATAAATGGGTTTACATTTGTTCCTCTGAAGTTCGTTTTAGTCCTTACCCCATCGTAGTATTTTTGAAACCATCTAAGGGTCTGAAAAGAATAATGTATACCTTGTGCATGTTATTTCTTAAGGCTTTTTAAAGCCTTCTTTTGAATTCTTCACCCCATTTTGAATAGTGGCCATGCATTTTTTTTTTAAATTAAATTCCTCTGTGTTTGTCTGTGAAATGTCTTTCAGTAGAGTCTTTTCAGAGAGATGTGATATTAATCAGATAACATGGTTTTGAGAAAAAAGGATTTAGGTAAAAAAAAAAAGGATTTTTCCTTTTTGAAACCTTTCTCCTCCCTCCCCCCCCAAATGTCAATAACAAAAAATAGCTTAGTCTAACAAATTCAGATTTGTATATATTTTCTGTCTTGTCCTTAATGATAGCTAATGCT
This sequence comes from Gallinula chloropus, assembly GCF_964237585.1. Taxonomy (NCBI): domain Eukaryota; kingdom Metazoa; phylum Chordata; class Aves; order Gruiformes; family Rallidae; genus Gallinula; species Gallinula chloropus. The sequence continues at coordinate 67,085,736 of NC_140090.1, forward strand.
AGAGAATTTCCTAGGAAATTCCAGGCTTTGGAGACTTCACAAGGATGCTAACTGTATGTTGGAGGATTTCAGAGCTTGTAGGTGTATTGCTTGATCAAAATTTGACAGAAATGTGTTTCTCTTTTTTATATAATTAAACTGCATGTCTCAGACTAAAAATCCTGCAGCTTGACCCTGTCATTTTCTTTACCCTCATTATTTGGGCCAAAGGAACGGAAAAGCTCCATTGTGTCCAAATTGTATCAAATCTGAGCAGAATATCTCATACATATGGCGCCTGCTAGCTAAGTTATTCCTTTTGTAGAGCTTATGAAGTCCTCAGGTAAGAGCAGCAAAGAGTGGAAAGTATTAGATATCAAGAGCAAGCTTGCATCTGTAGTTGGTCCAATCATGTTGAGCTTAAACTGTTGTACAGGCCCCTTTCTCTTGCCTTGTTCTGGTTCTTTTTTGTGGGTATTGCTTCTCTTTAGGAGCCAAAACTCTGGAGCTCTGCCCCTCTCTGATAAGCTTTGAGTTTGTCTATTTCCCTGCTGCTGATTTCAGAGATGTTGCCATGTTCTATGTGGAACTGCTGGGAAATGCAGTGTGAGTAATTCTTTGCCCTCTCTTTTCCAGACGATGCATTCAGATTGTGCACAAGCTGCTGTGCTACCAGAAGAAATGCAGAGTGAGGCTTCATTACACCTGGAGGGAGCTCTGGTCAGGTACTTCTCATCTGCAGAGACACTCAGACATGAAAAGCCCAGAGTGGGTGATGTTTAGCTGTGACCACTTGTTCCACTGCTACAGGGTTAAACAGCCAGTAGCAGTTCTGTTCAAGCATCTTTATTTTTGCTTCTTAGTTGCTACATGCAAATTACCTCTTTTGGAAAGCCAGGTCATTATCATAATGGTAGCTAATTTACTTTCTTGTCTGGCCATGATCACCATGGTTTCAAAATGTCTTTGTTTTCCTGTTTCATTACCTGTGTCCCTTTTCACCTGATTGGAGAAATGGAGTAATGTTTTATGCAGTGGTGTTTCTTGGATGGTTTGAGTAGAAAGGAGGTAGGGCCTTGGGTGAATGGAAGTGGACCTTACTTCTCCTTTTTACTGTAAGAGATGGATACACATAAATAGTGTGTGTAGCTCCTGAAAAGAGCAGCCTAGAAATGTCAGTGGGAGGGAAAAGAGGCTTTTAACTCTGACCTTTGCATTAATGCTGGATAGTCTGGTTCATGCCACTGCTATCGTGAGATAGATAAGTATGATGGGGTTTGACTCATAATCTAGTGGACATAGCTTTGTAGGACTCTCATGATGCAATCATTGTGTGGGAGGGAGGTCTGAGGAAGGGAGTAGCAGAATGAGACCCAACAGGCTGCTTTCGTGGATACGGTGCGTGCTTCTGTTCTTACCTTGCAAGCAGTGAAGTAGCTCAGCTGGGAGAGTACAGTTAATCCCCTAGCTGTTGTGGCTTAAACAAGAGGTTTATGAAAATTCAAGGCAATGTAGTCCTAATTATGTATTCCTAGAGCTGTGCTTGAGGATCAGCGACTTGGCTGGTGTAATGCAACTCCCATCAGAAATCTGAGAGAGGGTGGCTATTGAGAAAGGTGGTGATGAGAGGTTTGTGAAGCTGTTCTCAATTAACACTGAGTGCTTCCCTTCAGTAGCTTTGTACAACTGAGTGTAGGGACAGAGAGACGAACCAACAATCAGAGTCACTTTCAGTTACTAAATTTTCACCTCGTGTGACATATGGCCCATTCAGACTTTCTAAATTATTCTTGTAGAAGGTGAAGTGGGTGCCCCTAATTAAGGGATTAACGATTTCTTTTCGGCTGTTTTCTTCAGAACAGAGCCCCTAGGGGCATGGCTTCAGTGTAGTGCTGGCTCAGGAGAAGAGCATGTACAATGTGGCTGTCTGTTGTGAATGGAAATCGCATCTGGCAGTGTGTGTGATACCTTCTCAGCAGTTACCAGTGAACCAGAGCCAGTCCTATTTGACCAGGTTGAGCTGGGTCTTTCCTGGATCCTGGCAGCATGAAACTCTTAAATATAATACCTTTTGCTTGGAGATACTGTTCCATAGTTCGGAGAGCACACTCTTAGGCATGTTTCAACCTTTTACTGTCTCTATTTTGGGGGGGATGGGGGTGTGTGATAAAAATCCTTTCTACACACGGAGATTCAGTATCTTGGGATATTCTTGTTAGCTGTCTCAAATTAGCTGGTGTTTGTATAGTGCTTCTGAAACGTGCCTCAGAAGTGTTAAGTCCTGCACATGCTTTGAAAGCAAAGCAATGAAGTAAAAAGCAGTCAGATTGATCAAATTTCTGTGGAGGGCCTGGAATGTCTGCACACCTGATGCAGCTGAAGAGCTCCATGCTTACTATAGATTTCTGCATGTTTAGGGAGATGCTCTCATGCAAGAGTACATAACAGTAAGAATGTTCCTAATTTTGTCTCTTGTGGGATATTGAGGGGAATGGAGAGATTCTTTGGTAGCTGCTGGGTGGTTTGTACAGGTTGGAAGGGCCTGGGTTGAATGGTTCATGTGCCTGTAAAAGGGCATGTGCTGGCTGCTCTGGGTGTTGCTTCTAGAGTGCTGTGTGTGGCAGACTAAATGCTAATTTCCATCCCTATCTTGATATCTATTTAATAATTAACGCTTATTCCTGTCAAGGCTGCTCATGGATTACCCAGAATGCTGGTGCCTTTGATGTAAAAGAATGGGTATTTTTCTGGTCTCTGTCTGACAGATGATTCCAAACCAGAGCACAGGGACTTCTGAATGAATTTCTGTCCTTTGTGTGGGCATATTCCACTTCAGGCTTTTAGTTTGGATCCAAAACTTGGTTATCACTGCTGTATGAACAGCTAAAATGGAGCAGCAACTCACTGTAAGGTCTGAGGTCTCAGCTTGCCCCATCAGGCGTGCTTTACAGAAGGTCTTCAAGCCCACACTTGTCTTTTTGAATGACAAGGTGTGTGATGACTGAAGCAATGCCCCTGTTGTGCAGTGTGGATAATAGCAGTGGAAACCCCCCCAACAGAGCCTGGTGGAATAAAGAAGCTGGAGGGAACTGGTGTAAGGAAGTGTTGAAAGAAAGGGAGAAAATTCTACCTGGCATGTAAAAGGAGGAGAGTTGTTTCAGGCAGAAAATCGAGTGGGAGAAGACAAAGGGAATACTGTGGGGTAGGTAGTGGTATGGGGTGCGGAGGAACTGAGATAAGGGTTGTAGGTGGCAGCAGTAGCGACGTGTATGGAGCCTTCTGTTCCATTGCTGATTCTAATGTTAGCTAGTCTCTGATTAAGAAAAGCTACTTGTGTGTCATCTGATGGATAGGTGCTCTTCCATTGTGGGTGCTTTGTCTTCAGTATGAAAGGCCAGCAGCACTTTTTGAAAGTTTCTGTGTTTCTTTTGTATGATTTTAAGTTGCAGTTGTTGCAGAGACAAAGCAATGGAGCTGGGTGCTTGGCATCTCTCAGGATATGAATGGGGCTGTTTGCACAGTGACTAATGCTGTTTTTTGGATGCACCATGATGTTACTTCCGTTGGACTTCCCTTTTCAACATCTGAGCTTGAGGAAAGGCAGTATTGGTACTGAGTCTCTGGTTGTGATCCAGCCTTAGTTTCCCTGTTTTATCCCTTGTATTGAAGGGCTGGGTCTCTGGCACAGCTGGAGATTTACACTGTATTGACCAGACAACCAAGAAGGTTTAGCTGACAGAGACTGATGCAGAAGTTTGAGAGCTGGAAGTAGGACTGCGAGAAAGGAAGATCTGTAGGTGGCAAAAGTAGTACATATAACCTGTCTCTCACTCAAAGTAGTGTGTAGATCCCTAGTGAAACTAGGTTCTGGAATATCTTGGAGAGTGCTGGAGAGCAAAAAGCAGTTGTAACTTGATTAGCCTATGCAAATGATTGCTAATTGCAGATATGTGGACCAGATTCTCAGATCCAGAGATGCATGTTGATCTTGGTTCCTCTTCAACAGACCTTTTCAGCAGATTGACTTCAGTTCAGTCATCTGTGGTTTGGATGTGCCTCTTCCCTTTGAGCGCTGAAGAAAGTCTTTAGGTTATTCTTCTGTGACAGTGTACCACTGCTGGTGATTCACCTACAGATTTGGCCAAGATCAGAATCCATAAGTGGATATGATTGAATTATCTGATCCCTAATGGACATTTTGAAATCTCAACTGTTATGCCAGGTGCCTTACACTTTTTAAACACTGATTTGTTGAATTCCAAGTGTGAGGTACTTTATGAAGCTGACAGGGAAACTTTACTCAGTAACAACAATTTCCTGTTCTCAGAAAAAGCACGTTGTGCCCTGTGTTTTTCTTAGATTCTGCTCCTTGACACATGAAAATGAGATTGATTTTTCTGGTCATAAAGGCAGGGTTTGGGTTTTAATTGTTGAACTCTACTAGTTTGTACAGTACTTGAGTGATGGAAGGTGCTAGGTATGTTGTTGTTGTCAAGCGTGTATAAGCTATGCCAAAAGAGTTTTCATGAGTCATTTAAGCTTTTTATATAAAAAGACCTAATTTCTTCAACTCCTCCCACCTCAAAATTAGTAATGCTTGAGCAATTCACTCTGAGCTTAGAGGGGTGCAGGTAACTTCTTTGCAGTTGCTATGGTTTGCTTTAACCGAAAGCCATGTTTAAAGAAACAGAAAAGCAATTCTAATAATATTCTTATAATAGCAAGAGTAGACAGTAAAAAAAAATCTTAAAGATAATAATGAATAATGGAAAAATAGCTATTTATTAGGGCAATTGAGTGTAAAGTAGGATTAAAAGTGAGCTTTCCCATTAGTAAGCACTGAAGATCAGTTTCCAAATTATTGTAACATGAGGGCTACAGTTTCTTATCTTGTAGTTTAGTTAATCTGATAGATGCTGAATGCACAGTTAAAATGAAGGTGCTTCGATTGTGTAGCACTATGAAGAAGCTAATTTTTCTGGTTTTATTTTATCAAAGCAGACTTCTACAATGCTGCTGGACAAAATATACTTTTTTCCTTTTTGCAGCCCCCTTAGATATTTTTGCCATGCTCTGTATTTATAACATGAGGGTGATGCTGCTTTCAGAGTATTTTTGGGTGAATACTAAAGAGGTGAAGGGTGGAACATTTAAAAATAAAGCAGCAGTATTTTGGAGGGGAGGAAAACCCCCCACTTCAAGTATGTATAACAAACACACCCCTACCCAGTGCACATTTAAGGTGGTATTGTTTAGTCACTTGTACTTTGCTGTTTTATTTCAGTGGCTGAAATTTATTACTCATCATATTTGTTACCTACAGCATTTCTGGTTGATCAGGTCTACTTGAGCCCTCTGATTTGTGATGTGGCATCACCCCTCTATCTCTAATCCCTCTATCACTGTCACATTGTGCAGCAGCTACCTGGCAAGGGAAGCTTGTCTTCTTGCAGCTCTTGGGGAGGCAGGATTCTTACACTGCTGTACCAGACAGTGGTTCATTGGTAAAATAGCTGATCCCTGAGTGCCAGGGGAGTGTTGAAAGGTGATAGAGCTGCTTGTCCAGTTAGCAAATGACTTAAAGATTTTAGGGAAAAGACTTAAATACTTAAACTTTTACCTTCTTACAGACTTGCAGAATGTCTTATGTGGCTTTAAAAAAATGCTACCAAGGTTCAAGATCCACCAGCACTGTCTTCTGCATGCTCTGAAGTCTGAAGAGTTCAGAGAAAGCAGCCATGGTATCTGGTGGTATAGATGGGGCTGCTGTGGTAACTTCTGCTCATTGAAGAATTCTATAATAGGGTAATAAAGCAAGAACTGTCTTTCAGCTTTGAAGGATTTTGCAAGCATAAGAGAATGGTCTCTTCAGCATAGCATCTTCAGAGGCAACTAGTAAAGGTCACGTGTAGGGATAGGCTAGGAGGAACAGCAGCTCGTGTGTTTAAAATGCTTTCATGAGATGAAATCTAGGGTGAGTACAAAGAAGGTTTGTCTGTTTGTTAAAGGGTTCTACTTGAACTTACTGTTTTGGGAAGAAAAAGAAGTCGTTATAAGACACTTGACCTTTCAAATACCTTCCAGCAGAAATGCTTTCTGATTTCTCTGCGCTGCTTGTAAACTTTGAAGAGAACTATAGAACAAATGCTGGAGTTTTAACACTTTTGTAGGTCAACATGCTTTACCTAATGCAGGTTTTACTTGGTGCTTACCCTCTTATTTCTCCATGCCTTTTGATAGTGGAAGGCTGGCCCAACTTTTCAAAGTTGGCTGGGAGTGGGAAGGATAGGTTCTCTCTGCAGGGCATAGTGATAGTTCAGCAGAGCATCAGGAGCAGAGGGAGGAAGTGCAAAATGTCCAGGCTGGTTAAAGGTGAGCAGCTGCAGCAGGAATATGAGAGTTCTGAGTTGATGCGGTAGGTCAGTCTTCAGAGCCAGAGGGGATCTTGATCTGGGAGGATGAGATGAATTGGAGATGATAGTGTGTTAGGAGGGATAGGAAGCCTGAGTGTAGGAGGGACTAGTTAGGATGAGGTCTGGGTTTAGGGAGGCTGTGACATGGTGCCAGGTAGAACCTTTTGCTTAGAAATCATTGCATGATCTTGAAAGGGAGCTATTCAGCATTTGTAACTGTTGGAGATGGAACTAAATAACCTTTTTTCTATTTTCTTAATTAAATATCTTCCTGGGACCATTTGTTGTGGAAAACCAGGGAACGAGAGCCAGTGCCTAGCTTAGGAGTGTATCCTAGGTATTTTTTTCCCAGTGCTTCGTAACGTATTGTGTGTTTGAAAGGCTTTTCTTTTCTCAGAATTACGTTTTGACCATTTCACCCGTGCCTATGACTTCTTTCTGTGCCAAGAAGGATGTGGGCAGGATTTTGCAGGTCTCGCCTTAAGGGCAGAGATGCTTAGCTCTAGGATTACAGAACACAGGGAGGTCCTTTAGTATTCTGACAAACTGTGTCATGAAGTTGAAGTTTTGGAATTGGTGTTTATTTCTAAGTGGCTCAGTAAAGCAGGATTAGACTTGTGATTAACTTGCGTTTTATGCAGTGGCCTTGTTGATGACAACTTACCTCCCCTCTGTAGATAGGTGATGGGCAAGCTTTATCTTTGTTCCTTATCTTTGAAACAGAAGACAGATAATATTGGCCAGCTGTTTAGAAGGAAGCCCAGCAGGTTGATGAGCACTCGTGCTGGTTCACTCAAGTGAGGTTTCTGAGGAGGCGGAATAGTTCTGAAAATCTATTGGGGAAAAAATGTAGCTTTTCACACAAGCTAAAGGCTGTAACTGTTATGTGCCATGGAATAGGTAGTGGGAGTTGGCAGCCCTTAGAGTTGCCTATTTTCTTTGCTCATAGGAATGCTGGTCCTGGGTTGGGCGTGTGGTACTATGTTGGCATAAGCTTGATACGGGAGCACAACTGTTAGTCCTGTCGACTGTCACAGTGACTTGAGGAAAGGTTGGAAATGGAAAAATAGATTTATAAAATTATTTTTGTTTGTAGTTGTGATGTGTGGTGTGAGTTGATATTCATTCATTGATTTAATTTATACATCTGTTGGCACTCCCATGTTACTCTAGAGAAAGCTCCAATCCCATCATGCAGAAGCTCACTTGCAGGCAGGAGACATGAAAGTCACAAGGAAGACAGCAAACATTTGCTTGTAGTCTTTTGCTGCCACTCTCAACCAGTGGTCCAATTTCATGTTAAGTTCTCCACATTACCTCCTTCAGCCAAAGCTGAAATGCTTTTGTGATAAGAGCCCGTGGCCATTTGGTGAAATGTACTGGTGTAAACCCCCTAAAGGAGGTAGTGTAAGAAATGCAGGAACTCTGTGGCTTTCTTGTAGCAGATGATGTTCTGAATTCCCTGTATGGGGCATTTTTAGGAAGCATCTGCTTTTACTCAAATCCTTCTTAGTCTTCTATTACTTAGTTCTGGTTACCTTCACTTTATTTTAAGACATTTTAAAACTAATGATAAAGGGTTTGGCCTCAGTTGCTGATGGAGAGAAAAAAGTATAATACAGGATTTGTGGCACTTATTGATCACCTGGTAAGTTCAGGATGTGAATTCTTCATCAACAGAGCCTTGCTTATGTGAACACAAAGGCAATTTAGTGATTTAAGTGGACAAAACCCCAGTAACCTTTTGGTCATCCTGCCTCAGCCTGGCAGGTCTCATCTGGATAAGTTGTTCTGTCCTGCAAGTTACTTTTTAAATAAAGCTAGTTAACACTGGAGAATTAGACTGTGAATCCCAAACAGTTTGCAAGTCGTGGTGATCTAGTAGAGACAGTGCGATGATTTTTCCTGGGACACGGTCCCATCGATGACAGACGTGTAACAGCCAGAGCTGTTCACAGCCGTTCCTCTGTCTCCACAGAGGGGTTTCAGCATTCAGAACGCAGTGATTTATCCCTGTCCCCTTTTTGTTTTCAAGAAGCAGCACACCTGGATCTCTTACTTCGCTGTCTTTCCATGTTATCACACAATGTTTCTGCTCTTTCACCAGATGGTCCTCCTTTTCTGTTTTAAAATCCCATGCAAAAATGTGCAACCTTAACTCCCAAGACTACTATTTAATTAACAGTGTGAACCTGCACTGTCAGACAGAATAGAATTGAGCTCAGTACTTCCCTTTCCTCTAAAGAGACATGAAGGCTGTGGGTGTGTGCTTTTTCAGTTTTTTATTTTTAAGAAAAACAGCATATTGTTCATCTGAGCTTTAGCTGAAGTTGGAAAATTTTGGCTTCTTTCTTGCTGCTTGCTAGATTGCTATCAAGCAGCACTGCTCTGGCATCAGCAATCAGCGTTTCCATTAAGCTTGCAATTTTCACACCGTTGGCTGCGGTTAGGTGGGAACAGTGAGTACCGGGGATGGGAACTATATAAAGCAAGAGAAGGGTTGGAAGTGAAGTGGCCTACTCAACTGATCCGGGGAGTGACGGGTTATGCCAGCATGTGCTCTACCCCTCTGGCAAGCTGGTTTTACTCATTAAGAATACAGGCTGCTCTCATGCTTTACACCCCGAGAGTCGTGGGGAGAAGAGGAACAGCTGTAGATGGCGAAGATGCTGGCGGTGGGGAGCCTGCCAATAGCTTTGGTGGCCTGGAGCAGGAGTGAGCGGTGCCTGCAGGGCAAGCAGGGCAGCAATTAGGGGAGCCGTATAGCCGGGTGCTCCCCCCGTCTCAGAGCAGAGAGCAGGAGCTGAAGCATGTTGGATAGTGATGTTGACAGAGCTTTTATTGCTTCCCCTGAGAGGGCACTGCAGCAATGGGGCAAGTCTTGTTTTCTGGCGCTTGGGCTGATTGACGGGAAGCTGCAAGTGCTGTCCCTGAGTAATTGGTTCACTTGTCCAAGGATGCTGGGAGAGTTTGTGCCTCGGGGGGTTCTGGTACATTAGTTTGTAATAGCAATGTAGCTATTTCCTGGACACGCTTTCTATCCCTACTGCTCTATCTGGAAACTACCTCTTTCGGTTCTTTTCTGTCAAACCCTGTCTGTAGATATTCATCTCCTGCTGAGTTTGTTTTGATCACTGTTCTGCTGAGCATCTGCCCATGCTGAACGGGGCCAGATCTGCATCCTCTTAACACGTGGGTCATCTCAGTGTATCTTATTTAAGCCTTTTGCTTCCCTATCTCTGAGTTATTCTTCAGGTGTAGCATTTATTACAGGTGATTACTCTGTTTGGAGGTCCCTCCTCCTCCTAGCAGCACAGTCTGATACCCTAGCTTAGCAGTGGCTATCCTAGCTTAGCCCTTGTGACTTCCAGTCTGGAGTAGGAGAGTGGACTAGTCCACGGTTATGGTATTGTGTTGTGAGTGTCTCTTGTTCCCCCGCTCTGTTCTGTAGTTTCCCTTGTGTAAGTGGATCATGTTGAACTCTGGAATCTGGAAGAAAGCATTGCTTGACCTATTGCTTTTCAACAGGCACTTGATGTTGACCAGTTAGAGACAGAATACTGAGCATCGGTGGGCCTTTGGTCTGACCAGGTACAGCCAGGGTTGTTCTCATTGCACTGTTTAATCTTCCAGTGCTGTTTCAGACAGAATGGTGCTGTTTTCTATTTATGTTGAGGAACTGAAGCACAGAAAGAGGAATAGAAAGCACACAAAGTGCTGCTTCCTAAGGAATTTAATCCAGTTTCTTCTTAGTTCCAGTCTAGTGCACTAATCCTTACCAGATCTGGCTTACCATGTACTACTACGAGTAGTATGGACCTTGTCTTTACAGTATGTATATATGAACAGGCTGGCTGTGAGAGGTGTAGGATGGTTGCTGTGCTGCTGAAGCACTCGGAGGCAGAGGATTTCTCGACAAGAAGTAGCATTGCCCGGATGTCCTTATCAGCTGCCCCATAGTGATGTGTGCATGGGGATCACCCTAAGGGGGCTGTGGGTTGAAACACTGAATAGACTGTTGTTACAGTTGTAACTCCCAGAAGGAATAGGAAAAAGCACTGTTCCTCCCAGAGTGCCCTGAGAGTTGGAGGGTAGAAGGTTGGAGGATTTTATTAGGTCACAGGATCCTATTAATTGATGCTACACTGCAGCTTCTGAGGAGCCCTCACATCTTTCTCCCTTGCCCCTTTATTGAGAGCCATTACACGCACCATTAGAAGATTTTTGACCTGAGAGCACAGCAGATGCAGAGACAGAGGCCTCCGTACCGTGCTCAACCCATCCAAGCTCTCATTGATGTGTGTCTCAGGGCTGTTCTCTTCTGCTCTGTTGTGCAATAACACATCAGAGCCTTCTGACGCTCTTGGCAGAGTCTGTGCTACATTCTGACTTGCCCAAGGGACGGTGCTGCTTCTACTCCCCTCCCGCCCCTTCATAACCTACCTCCGTGCTCCTGTTGCGTTACACGTGATCCCAATGGTGAACACAGAGACACTAAATAGAACAAAAACTTTGGGTCAATCCCAAATGTGCTGGGGCTGAAGATGCTTCTGCTTGAAAGGAGGCTTACAGGGAGAGGAGGGGGTAAGTCTCCCATAGGAGGAGGACTAGGGGAAGGAGGGAATGAAGGGTGTGTGTCTGTAACAGGAATTGCCTCCTTCCTAGTAGAATAGAAGAAGAGATGCTGGCTGCCCAGTCGTCTTATAGAAGATTGGCTTGAAGAGCAGCAAATAACTGTGGAGTACTGTTGCTTCTCAGCAGACTGGCTGGCCACAGAGCTGATAAGGGAAAATGTCTGTCCTCAAAAGCAGCTGTGTGGTGGAGGAGCTAAGAGCCTCTTTCACTGCAGTAATTTCAGTTTAAGAAGCAGGGAGAGTGTCAGTAAAGCTGGTGGTACCACTTTTCAGACTTTGGCTATAATAATCCTTGGGAGAGAAAATTGCCTAAAAACCCATCTGGATGCTTTACACCACTTGCACATACAGCCAGTCATATGGCTTCATGTGCAATTTAAGGGTCCACTCAACATGCTTTTGTACCTGGTTTTGGGGCTGTAAATGTAGATGTTCAAGGCCGTGTTCTCTTCTTGTTGATTTAAGAAGCATAGCCAGTGTGCTCAGGTCGCAAAATGAGCAGCTTGCATGCAGATCCTGATGGCTGCTAGTTTAGTTTAGTTACAGTTTCCTGCTTTCACTGCTAAAGAGTTCTAGAGGCACTATTGAATTGTGAAATTATGGATGTTTTTGAGGCTTACCGTAGGGGGTGTATTCTGTCCTAGTGAGGGATGCTAAAGACAGGTATCTTTAGAAGAAAAAGGCTCTATAGGCTATTGCAAAAATGATGCTGTTTTCTAGTTAATGTTGAAATAGATCTCATGCTGAAACCATCCATCACTGTTAAATCCTGGAGCACAAATTGGGATAATGTGGCTGAGCCCCAGCGAAGGCCACAGTTCTGTCTGCCTGTGCGGCGGAGAGATTGAACTGCTCCTCCGTTGGGAACAAACATGGATAATTTCCTGGCTGCTGTGAGAGGGCAGCCTGCAGATGGGCTGTGAGAGGGGAACAGTTGATTGCAGCAGGGAAAAAGTGACACATCTGATTTGGCCTCGGGTTGCTCAGGAGTAGCAGCAGCAGTGCCCTGTTGGAGCTCAGGGGGAAAGAGGTGTTCAGCCAGTTGGACCTTTGCTTTCAGGGTTCATTTTGTATGTGTAATTGTCACTGAAAGGCACTGGACATATGAAGTTGGGTCTAAAAGTTGTTAATCCTGAAAACTCCAGGGCATAGCTGTCCTCGTTTTCAGTGAAGGGGCTGCTTTACAAGCCAACTGTGGAGACACAGGTAGCTGTATATATTTATGGGTCTTTTGCCATAGTGTTCCTGTTCCTTAGAGCCACTTGAGCAGAGGGTGGTGTGGAAATAGATCAGTTGCTTTTTGAGCATCAGTGTAATGTATATCCTAATTAAAAGCACTGCAACTTCTTTAGGAACGTGTGATTTCCAAACAGTGGGTAAATTTGTCTGTACAGTGCATGCAGGGACTGTAAACCTGGTGGATTAGGTCTTCTGACCAGCTCTAAGCCCAGCACTGAGCTTCTTCATGTGAAGCACGTCCCTCTTCTTCCTAGTTCTTAGGGAAGGAACAGAATAGATGGGCTGTGAGTGGGCTATGATGCTGTGCAATTCAGGTATGAAGATTGATTTCAAGCAGCGGTAATCTCTTGTCTTCTTTCTAACTGGAACAGGAAAATTAACCATGAGCAAATTCCTTGCAACAGCTGGAACAAACGTAGGAGTTGGTTTTGGGGTAGAACAGAGCAGCAGGTCTCCTTCAAGTGTTGTCTCCAACAAAGGGTGGCGCAAGTGCTGCGGGGAGGTATCTGAGAAATACTGCAGTGGGTGACTGTAGGGTACTTGCCCCATCAGATGATGAGTGCTCATGCTTCATACCACGGTGGTTATGCTTGTTCTTCAGAAAACAGTGTCTCCCCACCACAGGCAGCTTTTGTGTTCACTGTGTTTGAATGTTCAGTGGCTTATGATTGTGCTGCACAACCACCCTTGGCCACAGGGCTTTCTGCAGGGTTCTAGTGTGACAGTGAGAGGCAATGGGATGAACAAGAGGCTTCACTCCACTTAGGAAAAATCCAGAGCCCTGCTGATCTGCTTTCAGAAGTCCCACCTGCTCACAAGATGTGGCTGTGTGGACTTGTGTGGCCAGAAAGAGGTAAAACCATGTTCTGTCTACTAAATAGGGAGAGGGCCAATAAGCTGCTGTGGCAGAGATGCAGGGCAGCTGTCTTCACTCCAGAGCACTGGCTGTGGGGGACTCTACTTATTTTGCTGTGGAGGCTCGGTTACCTTGGAAACCTGTTTTTAGCTGGATGTCTGCTCCAGTAGAGAGCCCATCTGTACCTGCTATTTCTTTGTTTTGAAATGGCTGTTTTACAGAAAAATATCTGACAGGAGTAGTAGCAGAGCTGGATCATTGTGGAATCCAGACTCTGGTTTTGGTCCCAGATTTGACTCTGATGATGGTGTGAGGAGTTCTGTGTCTGGATTGAAGAGATGATAGTGTATCTGCTGCCTGAGGTGGGCTGCTGTCACAGGAGAGGTGCTGCTGCAGATTGTAAAATCCTGGAATAGTTGGGAAAGATAAATCACTTGTATATCTGGAGTTTGCACAGAACTCTTGTTCTGGTTTGCAGTTCAGCATCAAGCCACCAGTTGGTTTGTTAAACTGAAGTAGCTTCTGTCTGTGGTGAATAAATACCCTCACTCCTAGTGAGGTAAATCATTGTAGGCTTCCTGTTTCAGGACCTATATGAACTTGATCGTCGCAATGAACTTGCAGTATCAGAAGGTAGTGGTTCCAGGACTGTATTCAGAATCTGACAACTTTGTTTAATTCCAGATCTTACCAGTCTCTTAACATCTGTCATTTTACTGTAGGTTTTTTTTGGTTTTACCTTTTCTGACTGTTCTGTAATCCTGAAGAGGGGAGAAGGGTATCTAATTTTTGCCCTTAGCTCATTTGGGTTCCCTGTGTTTTATCTACTCCTGTCTTGTAGCCTCTACCTTTGGGCTGAGATGAATGGTCTGTTCAGTATTTGCTATGGGCTTCTCCCAAACTGGAGTTGGTTTTCTTGCAGGTGGCTGGGTAGTGTGTAACAGGGAAAAAACAGAATAATAAATTCTAGGTGAACCTGTAACAAATCAGAGTAGTGCCTCGTGTTACTCTGTTAGATGCAGTTACCAATTAGTAGGTAATTAAGAACCTTTTTAAAAAGTCTGTATAGCATTCTAGCTTGATGTTTCAGGTCATCTAATTCAGACGTTTTAAGTCTTGAAATCTGCTGACTTCAGAGCAGAGAATACATTAAGAATCTGTTCCAGGCAGGCATCAGCTCTCAGCCCTGAGCAGCTATAATTCAGAATAGCTTTCTTTTTTGAAATTTTCAAGAACTTGAAACAACAAGATAAAAAAAAACCCGTTTCATTTTATTCACGTGTATAGAATAGAACTGTTTATTGTAAAGTCTCTTTGATTAAAGCTCTCTTATCCAACCTTTTTGTTAATTCCCACTATCACTAACTGATTTTGGGTGGTTACAGCAGAAGCTTTTGTTATTTTCATAGGACAAGTGTGAACCAGATCTGTAGTCTTTACTGCACAGTCCTAGATAATTGACACAGTAAAGTAATATTATCCTTCCTTGTACCATTCCAGCAGCACTGCCATAGAGCTACAGAAAAACTATGCCATGTTTTTTTATTTTTTGTTACTTTTTTTTTAACTGCACGTATCAACAAGAGTGACAGTTTGGGGCTGACTGTACACATACATCATGTTGGTGATGTGTGAAGCAGAAACGAAGACAGTGGGATTCTCCAACCCCAAGGCTCACTTCAGGATCTGGCAGATAGAAAAATGTCCTGTGAACTAACTGAGCTAACAAGAGGCTTACCTTGAGCCTGAGCAGATTTAATCAGGAAGTCAGTGAAGGAGAGTAAATGTGGGATAGTAAAATAGCTGTAGCCTGTCCAGCACAGTATTTTAGCCACAAAAACTCCCCAAGTAACCCACATGTAAATAGATATATTTCTGAGAGGTGAGCAGCTGACATATAGATTAGTTTCTACTAGGTAATGAAAATGTGTCTGTATTTAAGGGACTTGTTGAGAATTGTTTTGCTTTTAATTTTATTTTAAAAATATATATTGTTTTCTCCTAGCATTGATCAACTTGTTGAAGTTCCTCATGTCTAATGAGACTGTGTTGCTGGCCAAGCACAACATCTTCACCCTTGCGCTGATGGTGAGTACAGACAACACAAATCTTCTTGCTCTAAACAACCTAACCTTGAATGAATCTTAGGAAAGAATCCAGGATTTCTGTCCTGGTAAGAAGATACAAGAACAAGGCCACAAGGCTGAGGAATGTCGTTGCGGTTGGTTATGCTGTGTGTTTGGACTCATTTCTAGGGTCTGTTCATTGAAATACGTAAGTGTATGTGAGGAAAAGCTTTAACTTAATTCTGCAGATTTGGCAATGCTTTTACTTGTTCTGTGGCCCTGTGTATACAAAAATTAGAGAAACCTGTTTTCCTGGCTCCAGATACGATTGTGTTTAAGCTTCTTGTCTGGCCATTCTGTACTCTTAAGGAAAATAACAGATAAAGCAGCAAAGTAATGTATTAATGTGTGATGCACCTGAGAGTTATTTCTTTGAATATTTTGGTCATAGTTTCTGTTGTTTCTGTTGCAGAGTTGATTTTGTGTAAATATTCCTGATGTAACTTCTTTTCACTTGCTTGTGTAGGTTGTCAATCTCTTCAACATGTTCATCACTTATGGGGACACCTTTCTCCCCACCCCCAGCAGCTATGACGAGCTGTATTATGAAATCATTCGGATGCATCAGAATTTTGACAACCTTTATTCTATGGGTGAGTCCTTCCTGACTAGTTAGGACTGCTGATGACTACAGGTGAGGGTGGTAGTGGAGAGGAATTTGTGTTGGGTCTTCTCTGTCCACCTCCTGCTGCTGTGTCTCTCAGTGAGTGGATATGTTTTGTGTACTAGGACATGTTTAGTAAATTGAGAGAGGGATAAACTAGTCAAAGGGATAACATTTTTTTTTTTAATTGGGGCAGAAAGAAGGGAACAGAGTAATTTTTTTTCTAGCAGCCACTTGACTCTGGTTGGAAGTGTGAATTTGTTGGCAGAACAGGGTATGTGGTATTTCATGCACCTTTGTGTAGTTTGCATCTAGCATGTTTGACAGGTCACCCCACAGGTACATGCTGCAGAACCAGCCAGCACAGAAACACACTCAATACAAACAAGAATTTGGAAGAGTCATATCTTCTACACTCACTGCCAAAACAAAGGGAGAAAACAGCCCTCACAAACCTGCTTGCAAATGACAAACGAACCGCTGGACTAGAGAATGTGCCGACTGGCAAAACAGGGAGAAGTTTTGTCCTTCAAAGAGAGAGGCATGCTGGAATGCCACCAAGTGGCACCCAGCAGGGAGAAGAGGACCAGAGGAGAACAAGGAATGCATGGAGGCATAATCAGGCAGCGTATACACAGGAGCCTGCAGCAGTGCTGGTAGAGTGCCTGCACGCTTGAAGCTGTGAAGAAAAGAACATAACTATGTTCGTCACTCTCTCTGTTCTAGAAGGACCTTTCTTCCCCTCACCTCCTGCTCCCTTTGCAGCACGCTCACCTGATGAACAGCAGGAGCTAATATAAGCATATAAGTGGAGTCATGGGCAGTGGGACAGAGATGTTTGGCTACACTGACTGCTCTTTTGACATGGGAGAGAACCATCTTCATCTAAATAAAAGTAGCCAAATCGTCCCTGCAATTGGAAGCAAAAATTAACCGCCCTTACGGACAAACTTCCTAGTTCTCATCCAGTATACAAGGGATCACTTGGCCATTTTTGTGCCCTCTGACCACATAAAACTTTTTGCTAACCCATTTCCTACTCCTAAGAATGGCAGTTAGTAAGATGAGGTGCTTTTACTAGCCAGTAACTTTTCAATCCCGTCCCCTGTGGAAACTGAAGGAAAGGGGAATGGAAGGATAAGGCACTCAAATATTTACTCAGTTGGGCTGCAACAGGCACATCTGACCTGTTGAAACAACTCATTTGTCACATGAAATGTTTTCCATCCTGCTATGCTGAGCAGCCCCCTTTGAATTAATGTTGTACATCCCTGAATGGAAACCCTCTCTGAATACATTACTTCAGATATTCAAGTACTGTTTGACAAAATCATGTTACCCAGAGCTGGCATCTTTTTTTTTTTTTACCAGTGACATGTAACAGTAGCAGAAGGAAGCGAGAAGGTAGCACTATCTCAAGTTGATGAAGGCCACAGCTTAGCCTGGTGTCCTGACAGCTTCCCTTGGCTTGTCAATCCATCTCACTGGGACTACAGTTGCCTGTCTGTCCCCTAGCCTCCGGACATTTGTTAGCACAAAGCTACCTCGTCTTTTAGTTACACTGTTAACATCGTTGAAACTTTCTGTGTTCCAGTGGAGGTGGAATCTAGTTGCCTTGGGTTTTCTTTCCTTTTCCTTGTCCTGAAACTGAACTTGATTCAGATCTTCAGGACTGAAAGCTTCTCTTGCAAGAGTATATGTTCACTGTGCTTATGGATTCACTTGTAGAATGATCTAAAGATGATCTTAACTTGGTGTTTCTAGATGATCTTAACAGATGAGCTGTTTCTCCGCTTCTAAGGCAAAGATGAACCTTTCCTGTGGAATGTAACCCCCAGAAAACCCAAATTAATAGCAAATTCCCTTCTCTTCAGGAAATATGGAAGATTAAATAACAAATGTGCTACAGGATCTGTTATTGTTTTGGTACTTACCAAGAGATGTGGAGGTAACTGCCAGTATAGAAACACTATAGATTCTGACCCAAATACTTTGGGTGCGCTGACAGAAAAGAACTGGACTCCCTAGAAGTTCTTCCTATTGCAGAATGTTTTCAGATCTGCTCACGAGTCTGTCAGAGACCATCTGTGCATCAGAACAGCACCCTTGTTCCTACAGGGAGTGTGTTTTCCCTAGGCTGGTGTGTAATCCCTCTCTGCAGCTCCAGATAAACAGGGAGGTAACGAATCCATCACTGCTGGGTCATGTTTAAATCACAGGATGCAGTCCAGCTTAGATGGAACTTTGACTAAACAGGAGCTGGAGAATAATGGACTGAAAGATATCATAGACCTGGGACACTGTCCTGTTTCTGGAGAAAATTAACTTTAATATGTGGTGATGAAAGCATTCAGGAGGACCTAGGCTCTTCTGTTCCCTCTGCTTTCTGCCTCCCAGTCATTAGCTTGTTCTGCTCACCTCTTCCATGTTCCTTACATTTCTTAGACGGGGTTTGAAGGGAACTTCTGTCCTGAATCCCACATTGTCTCAAAGATGGCCTTTTTTTCTGATGTGATTCCCAGGCTGCCATTTTGTCAGAACAGATTATTATTTTTTGTTACATTTTGGATTAAAAAATTGCTGGTTCTGTGCAAGTGCTGTTAACTGTCTTTTCCTTTCAGTTCTACGGCTTTCTACCAATGCTGGTCAGTGGAAAGAGCCTGCAAGCAAGGTGACCCATGCATTAGTCAATATTAGGTAAGGAGTAGCACTTAATAACCACTTTAATGATTCTTGTGTCCTGTGTGTCTGTGTTCTTATTGTGACACTTTCACATTTTTTGTATTGAGTTTGGTTTTGATTTTGTTCTCTTTGTTGGGCTAAATTGCTGCTCTAAACAGGGCCCACTGGGATAAAGAGAGGATTGCCAGGGTTTGATTGTCCTCTTTCTAATAATTCTCTCAGCTCTTCTGTAGACTGAGTGCTTTCAAAGCATGGCACAAGCTGTAATGAATTAATCCTCACAGCGTTCTTGGGAGAAGTTATACAGTAGGGAGCAATGCTGTGCTGGCAGAGCAATTGTGGACCTAATGGATTTCTGTTGCGTGATTCTGTTGTGATTCTGTGAAGCTATGAAGGGGTCTATAAGCCAGCTGTAATAAGCAGCTTTGAGGCCTCTTTTAATACTGCAAGATTTTTATGTGTGTTTAAAACTGATTATTTAAGGATGTTTCAGTATTCTCTGAGACCTCTTCTTCCTATTCAAGGGTGGAAGTGATGTACTGCTTGTAAAGCTAAGGAATGTCTGGGGTGCTTTTGTGCTGTATTCCTTCATGACAGCAGTAATTTCTTTCTCTGGCTTCTGAAGCAGCTGGTACTGACCAAGCTGGGTACTGGGCGAGAGGCTCATGGATTTGATTGATTGGAAGATGGAAGAATGTTGAGAGACATAAAATTTACTGTTTCTTTCTGGCTTGTAAACAAACCATAAGAGATGAGTATTTATACTGAAAAAATATCTGTCTGTCAGTTCTCCAGTCACCCCAGACACTAGGTGTCTGTGCAACACCAAGTAGCTCAGTACTGCTACGTTGCTAGTAATTGTAATTTTCCTCACTACAAAAGACATTGTCTAGGACAAACTCTCTGAGGGCATCTCTCAAGTCAATATGCATCTTATGTGTCTATAAACCACCTTAAAGGTTCCCTAAGTAAGTCTGTAAGCTTAATAACATCATGTGTGGTTCCAGAAGATTTATTTTGCTATTCTTATTTTTATTTTTTGTAAACAGACATAAATGAACACTTGTGGGCAGATAATGGACTCAGAGTGAAGCAGCAGAACAGATAACTGTTGGCAAATTAATGTCATTTAATGTGACACAAAGCATCTGTCCTGGGAATTCTCTGTATACCCAGGGAGAGAAGCCTAAACTGGGAAGAGATTAAAAAAAAAGCCAGTGGTTGTAGTAGAGGGTTGTGCTCACCTCTGGTTTGTGCAACGAAGATTTTGCATTGGCTCCTTTCCTATTGGCTGAACAGCTGCTTTTGTAAAGACCAACATGTAGCTGGAACAAGACACAACCAAAAAACAGGCACTGTGAAACCCCTCCCTGTACAGCCTGTACTGGATGTGTTCAGCCTGTTGGTGCTGTCTGGAACCAGTGAAGCCTCCAACAAGTTTCTCTTCTAGACTCCTTTTTTCTGGAGCCTTTCCTGCTGCACCCATTTCCTCTTAAAAAGAAAAAAAAAAAAAAGTAAGAGGGTAGGCTGACTTATATTGTCCACATGGTGAAAATGTTACATTTGAAAGGTTCAGTAGCTGTATGGATGTTGGAGCAGCTGTTTGTTGGAGAAATGTACTGTGCTTTTGTGAACGTGATCAAAACATCACACTGTCAAAGTGGTGACTAGGACTAGGTGACTTTTTTTGAGACTATGTGCTGTAGAAAGTTGGAAGAGACTTGTCTGGGTACAGGAAAAATGGATGAAGTGCAGAGCCTGTGATAATGTGAAGCTGGTGACAGGCCTGTAGCACAAGTCTTATGTCAGGAATGGCTGAGGGAACTGGGGCTGTTTAGCCTGGAGAAGAGGAGGCTAAGGAGAGACCACCTTGCTCTCTACAGCTACTTGAAAGGAGGCTGTGGAGAGTTGGGAGTCAGCTGCCTCTTGCAGATAGGTAGCTATAGGACAAGAGGGAATGGCTGCATGTTGTGCTGGGGGAGGTTCAGGTTAGAAATGATGAGAAATTTCTTCTCAGAGAGAGTGGATAGTCATTGGAGTGGGTTGTCCAGGGAGGTGGTGGAGTCACTGTCCCTCACAGTGTTCAAGGAGAGTTTGGATGTGGTACTTAAGGATATGGTTTATTTAGCAATATAGGTGGTAGGGGGACAGTTGGAGGCCTTTTCCAACCTTAATGATTCTGTGATTCCTGAAGACTGAATTGAGGTATTTGCAAGTTGCACATCATGCAGCAGAAGGATGAGAGGATAATTCTTCGAGCCATGCCTCAAGCCTTCTAATGGCTGAAGCTTTCTGCAGTCTGTTGGGAAAGACAGTACTGTTCTGGCCTGTTGGTTGTCCCACTTCTGCAGCAAGGTCTGTAGGAAGACCCTTAACACTAGGGCCACGCATTTCCTTCTGGTGTTGGATCGGGAGTGCACGCTGGAGCTTGTGTTGCAAGCCCAGATTGCCAAAGAGAAACAGGAAGAGAGGATGCTTAAACTCTTTAGGGCTGTCAGGTTGATGGCTTTATTAAAGAAACATGCATGTTAATGCATGGCGATATTTTCTTAAGATTTATCTATCTTATACATTGATAGGGACGTGCTGGTTTGAACCTGGCTTAGCACCCATTGCCTGGATTGCCTGTTTGATCGTAGCCCTTTGGTCTCCCCTCAGAGTGGTCTTCATGTACAGCTTCTTATTGGGATGCCTTTGCTATGAACACAATGAGATTAGAGAAATCCTCCTCACTTTGTAACAAGCTGAGGGAGAAATTCATTATTCTGGAGATCTTTTATGAGCAATGATTACCTATTGTTTGGGGTTTTTCTTCCTGTAATAATGCAGTGCAAAGTCATGCTTTGATTTATATCTTCATCTTGTTGCAACAACAACTAACTAAAGATTGTCATTTCCTTATCCAAGGCTTTTGGTGGGAAGGATTGCAAACATGAAATCCTCTGTGTGTGAGCATGCATGTGCTGGGCTTTAACAAGTGTCTTAAATCCTGGTGTACAACCTCAAGTGTGTTTCTGCCAAGAGAGGAGGGGCGAGTTGTTTACAACTTCTCAAGGCTGTGATGTCTTTGTGTTAGTGGAGTGACTGTAAACCAGTCCTGCTTGTACCCCGTGGTGCTGGATTGGCGAGGTCATCTGATTAATTGCTGTAACACAGAGTCGGGATGAGTAATGCCAGGAGAATCTTTCTTGTTTAACCTCAGCCACAGAGAGAGGTCCCACTTTGTGTGTCCTATTATGGTATTAACTGTACTTTTTAGTTGGGAGCTCATTCTCCACTAGGCACTCTGACTGGTTTTGTTGTTGTTGCTGATTATCTGGTTTTTCTAGTCCCTACTCCAGTGAAAAGAGCAGTCAGGAATATTCTTTTTGAATACTGAGAGATGGGGAGGCTATTCCTGCCTTCTCACCATACCTCTCCTTTTTACACAGTATTCATAGTTCCTGTCCAACCTAAAGAAAAATAAAAATTTGAAGAAGACAGAAAAATAATAGCCTTATCTGGCTGAAATCTTCCATATCATACTGGAATGAGAGATCCCTATTGCTGTGCTATCCCATAATAGTGATCATAACCTATCTGTAGATTTGTCTCTGTGGTTTATATAAATAATTGAGACATGATGGACTGTAGGATATAGCTGCAGCGCTGATGGGCTTGAAATAAGAAGCTGCAGCAGTTAGTGGTTTGAAAACTCACCTTCTCACCTATGAGAAAATAAGCACATTTTGAGACAAGTAATTTTTTATAAGCTAATGAGCCTCTTTAAGATAACATTGTGCAGGTTTGCATTTAATGAGAATTTTATTAACGCAGGGTTCAAAGGGGCATCTTCTGATTGCTTACTCGGTGAGGAAGGTGGCAGCTGAATCCTGGTATTCTTTTAATAGGCTTTCTCCAGGATTTTTTCAAGGTGAATAAATAGATTAACTCAATGATTAATAGTCTGAATTTCCCCATTGTCTGAAATTCAGTCCCATCTTAATTTTTAAAGTAACTTTCTTTTTCTCACTGAAATACTTTCAACAAGCAGAGAGTAAGTTTGTAGTATGGAACTAGTGATGGGATATTATTTTTTTTTAAATCCTGTTTTACGTGCTGTTGCAGCATATGCTGCAAACCTTGTTGGGCTGCTTTCATTCACCCTTCCATCTTGCAGATACTTTTGTTCCACATGAGCCGCCCTGTGTGATAATCTTTCTGTATACAAGAGATGCTGCTTCTCCTAAGGCTGCTTTTGGGGTCGTAAAGGAGAGGTCGGGGATTTGGGAGGAGCACTGAAAGCATTGCATGGGTGTGTATAAAATGATTATGCTTGCTTCCAGTCTGGACAGGAGCACTCACAAGGAATATTTATGATTTTACTTGGGTGAAAGAAGGCCGAGTTGGCCTGTGCTTGCTTGTTGTAGAGTACCTGGCATCCCTGCTTTGAAGCTATAGCTCATGTTAAATTATCAGCACTCCATTGAACTGCACT
This sequence comes from Gallinula chloropus, assembly GCF_964237585.1. NCBI lineage: Eukaryota > Metazoa > Chordata > Aves > Gruiformes > Rallidae > Gallinula > Gallinula chloropus. Next base: position 67,108,746 of record NC_140090.1, read on the forward strand.
TACTGAAAACCTTGACAGAGGAGGAGGCGCCATCCAGACATTTGTTAGAAAGTGAGTGGTTGCAAACACATACATAGTGCCTTCAGCATTGTTCTGCATTACAGCAAGGAATTTGGCATCTGTTCATGGGGAAAGAAGAGCTCAGTGCTGCTGAGTTGGATGTATGTAATGGATGGCTGTAGCATTTCTGCAGGATACGTGAAAGGGAACCTGCTGATAGATACATGCCTCTGTGTCGAGCAGAGCTCTATGGATTACTGTCAGCTGAGACTGGTGTGTATGTATAAAAGTGTAATTTTTTTTTAAAGACACTTCCCTCCTTCTCTGTCCCTCTCTGTACTGACTTAATAGAGACACACGAGTTTCTTGCCAAAATGAGTAAGAGAATAAAAAAGGGAGAGCCTAAAGCCTGTTTATGAAGATAAATGGTCAAGAAAATCTTTGTACATATATTAAGAATATGGATATCTGTGTCTAGAGGATATGTATATGTACATACATGAATGTGTGTATCTATATATGGATTTCTGTGTATATATCAATACATATACATATTCACCCACATGCATATACTTATAAACATAAATATTTATATGTGAAACACTCACACAAACATATTGCCTTAATTTCCAAGCTGAAACAAACAAGGCCTTTGCTTGTTTCCAGTTTCTCCAAGATGAACCACAAGTGTTGGCTAAGGATGCTCAGCTGTCACTACTTTGGGCAGCATTGCACTGGCTGCAGGTGTAACCCCCAGGACTGACAGACAGTGCAGAACTGCTGAGCTGGGGTGGGCCAGCGCTGAGCAGAAGCACTCAGGCATGCAGGTTAGCCCAGCCTGGTCTGGAATTCATTCCCTATCGATTCTTAAACCCACTTGTGAGGGCTACGGCTGGTGGAATAACAACTCCATTGAATTGTTCACTGAGGTGTGTTTAACAGTAATGACCTCTGACATGATGTCACTGCTAATCAGTCTGAGCTCAGATCACAGGCCAGTACAAGACAGTCAACAATTTTATTTTTTTTAAAAGCTACAAGACCCAAAGAGAAACTCATAAATGTATTTTATTGGTACTTTAAAATCCTAACGTAATTTGGCCAAGATTAAGGATCAAATGGCTGCTAAAACACTCTAAGAAAATTTTCAAGCTTTATGCTCATAATTTATTTGAAGAATCAGTTCATCACATTTTTCAGGTGGGAGCCTAACAAATTTTGATGCTGGAAAACTGAAATTAAGTGGGTTCTGGATGAGGATTCTGGCCTGGTTCTAGGTCTTTTTTAATGACCTGTAATCACTCCTCATTGAAGGAGCAAAGTTATTTGGCCCTTCTTGTAATTTCATGTGTTTCTTGTGTGCTTTCCTCGTTACACAGGGACAGCACAGCAGAACAGTTCCTGAAAGGCCACAGTGGCTGTAGCAGAGCTTGGTACTCAGAGGTCATCTACTGCCCCGGCTTGTTTTTCACTTGACCTTAGAGTGTTCTGGTATGGAAAGTTTATTTGCTGGGAGCAGTGGATTTTGATGTGAACAGGTTCTGGCATTAGCTGGCACCTGAATGGAGGAAGCAGGTAGATTGAAAGGGAAAGACCTCACGTCAGGCAGTTGTGAGCAGCAACATTTTAACAGAATTAAAAAAAAGAAGCGTTCCTATCTGGGAGTGCATCGCTTCATCTTTCCATGGCACTCTACCTGTGCTTCCAGTAATTGTATTAGCGTGCGGGATTCTTCTCATTTAATTTGGCTTCCATTATGTGATTTCTTCTTGAGACAGTGGTGTTAGTTTTCAGTTATTGCTCTTTATTTACTAGCTGATTCATCGTGGTGTGCTTCTCTTACAGAGCCGTAGCCAATTTCATTCTGCTGTAATTTTCCTTCATTCTTTCTCATTCATGCAGTGGCTTAATTAAATGTTGTCTCTGCCTCTGGCCCAGGTCCAGAGAGCAAATCTGTTAGTTGAGTGGCATCGTATGGACCCGTTCCACTAACACAGCAGCGTGGTTCAGCAAATCAGGTGCATCCCAGGTCACCTTCTTTCTGCCAGAAACTTCCATTTCAGTCACTGCTGCCTGGAAAAAGGGACTCTGACAATGTTGGCACTGGTTTATCTTTGATAAACTCCTTTTTTTTCTGTTTTTTTTTGGGGGAGCACTAGTTTCTTTGGTGTGGGGTTTTTTTTGTGGTGATTGAAGGTTTCTAGAGCTGATGCTGATTTTTGAGCAAAGCTGCTTATATGGCAGAGAAATGCTTCTACCTGAGATGCCACAGCCCTGACTTTCTTTAAGCTGCACTTGAAAGCTATGCTGCAGGGATCACTTTCTAAAATTTCATCCTCACAGGAAGCAATACCTTTTGGATTGGGGTGGGGATGAACTTGAAGTGATTTACTCCTAGGATGGCAGCTTCACTTAACTGACTTTCTCAGCTTCTTTCCGGTGTCTGCAGTTGTATCGGCTGTTTTCATCTCCCTGCCTCGTGTCACAAAGTCAACAGGTTGGACTTTCAAGAGGGAACTTGCAAAAGAATCCACTTCCATGTTTCAGCTGCTCTGTAAGGATTGCTGTAGAGAGGAGACGTCTCTTCAGGGGAGGACTGTTTCCTGGGCAGAGAGTAAACTCTTCTGCAGCATGGCTGCTATTTGACAGCCTTGTCTGAAGTTCAGTGTGTACCTTAGTTCGTGTGGCTGTCTCAAGGTGAAGGTCTCGCTGACGAACTTACCCACTTGTGAACATTTGTGTTCCTGGCCATTAGGTTGGAAACATTTCTTCCCTGAGATCTGAACGTTTTGGAAAGTTACCCAGAATCGACAGGTGACTTAGCAAAGTTTGCTGAGAAATGTTACCTCCTCCTCTACTGAGGTATCACAACCTAGATTTCATCACCTCAAATGCAGCTGCCCTGTGGATAGGATGATTTCTCTCTGCAGATCCCATTTACTGGGTTCGTGGGTGCAAGTAGTGGGCTCACAAAATGGAGTTATTTAAGCTGCTAGCAATTTTTTTCTTGAAAGCTGTGCATTCAGCTTTGGAAATACAGTGTTTGGCATGTAGTTTCAGCTTTTGTGCTTATGAATTCAGGGTCTGGAACTCTGGGAGAACAGTTGGTAGAGGAGAAAAGTGGAAGAGACTGCTCAGTGCGATTGCGGTCTCTGGTTTGATTTACATGAGTGACTTTGCACGACCTGGTCTGAAGAAGTGTGGCACCAGGCAAGACATTCATTCTAGCTGTGCTTGCCAAATACCTTTCTCTGTAGAAACATAAAAATAGTGAAGAATATGTGTTACCATTGGGAGTGGTTTTGGTGTATTTCAGGAGTGGATGTAGTATTTATTAGTTGGAAGTTATTCTTCTGACTCATAGGCAGATATTTTGGTGTTGAATCCCCTTGCTGGGCGCAGGCAAGTTCTGTATGAGTTCAGTAATATCTTAAAGCATGTGCTGCACAGCTAGTATGTGGTCTTGTACATCCCAGGGGGGTTTGTTGCAGCACAAAATTGAAAAAAGTCTGCTGTTTTTTCCCTTTGAATGGTTGTATTGTTTCATCCTGTTTATGAGAACAATCTTAATTATTTCTCTGGTACTGTGGCTGGCCTGAGTTCAATTCCTAATTGATAGATTTCAACCTTACAGTTGACATCTTTGTTGGTAGCTCTAATGCAGCCAGGAAGCAAGATGTGAATAGCCTCTGCAACCCGGTTCCCTTGGCCCCAAGAACTGGCCCTACTGGAGCAAGATTGAAGCACAGTTTGAACCAGCTGTTTATAGCTTGTTGAAACTTTGCCCATGCTGTTCTTATTCTTTGGGTAAATATAAGGGTCTCGGATCTCCACTGGTCTCAAATCCAGCTTTCAAGATTTGCTGTAATGGAAAGAGAACATTAAGCGGCTTTCTTCATAACCCAAACAATGTAAAGCTTAAAGAACACCTTTATCCCTTGAAAAATGATCTAGTGTATTGCTATTTTGCTCTTTCTGTTTAAAAGAAAGCTGTTGCTCACAGCAGCAGCCAGAATTATTATTCCCTCTGAAAGTCTGGGCTGTGGGATGTGTACTAACAAAAAAAAACCCCACCAAAGCAGCAGCTTTTCAAAACCCAGTAACGTGTGTTTCTTACTGTCTTGTACTGGCAGGGGGGCCTGAAATATGGTTTTGCTCTAGAAATGTAAATGCCTTATTCTCTTAATTCTTCCTTTAGGACTAAATTGACAAAGTACCTGCTCATTAAGTACATCTGCTCATTAAGGTAATGAAGTACCTACCTTATAATACGTTGTTAGCATGACTGGAGAACTGCAGTCTGCTTGAAGATTGCACCAGAATCTGGAGCTCCGATCCCAGGGAACTGAGGGGATGGCATCTTGTTTGTAAGACTTTGTTAAAAGGAACATGCATCCTGGCTTGCAAAGTTAAGAGACTGGGTTTTAGGAGCTCTTCCAACTGACGGCAGAGAAGGTTGTTTCACCCTACCAGCGCAGGAGCTAGTTTCACAACTATGTTAAATACTGGTTGGTATACCCAAGACCGAGGTGAAAGTAACGTGTTGTCTAGAGAAAAAAGGGAGCTCTAGTGAGTTGTGGGAGTTTTTATAATCTTTTTCCCCGCCAAAATGTTGCAGATATTTTGGGGTCTAATATCTGTGTTGCCAGTGAGAGACCGTAAGATGCACTGTTTGGGAATCCTGAAATGCAACCTTTTGTTATTACTGTGTTTAGGTTTGAAATTGTTTTCTGGCTCTTGTAGCTAAAAGTATAATTCAGGAAATGATGGTGTAGTGCTTCTAAGACAGCCAGTTCTCCCTTGGCTTTGAGGTCAGATTTCTGTTGCTTGTCTCAGTGGATGCTAACTGTAAAGGATGGGCAGTCAGAAATGCCCATGAGCTGCTGCTCAGCTATCAAAGCCAACCCGATTAAGGTAACGGCAATCTCAGGAAGAATTAATCTGTGATGGGTATCAGATTCTGATATCTCATCCTGATAAGGGCTTAGCTGAAGGATGTTACTCTGGCAAAACTGTCCCAGTGTGCTTCCTCAGCCTGTGCTCCTGTGATTGCCTGAAGCAGCTCTAAGCTGACTGTTGCTGAGCAGGAAGATTCACCTGCCATTCATTCCTACCGTCCCTCCTGCAGGGAGCAACCTGCATTGTGCAGCTGCATGTGAAGGGGGAGGCTGGAGACCTGACCCTGGATAAAACTATCTAAGCAGGAGAAAAAAAAACCCAAAACACCACAACAAAAAAGAAAGCAGCAAACCAGCTTGTTTTAGCTTGGGTCAGTTTTCAGGTCTGGTTCATTGTGTATGGATTGCGAGCGGTTGTGTCAGGCCTGTAGAAGGTGTGTGTACTGGTAGCCTGGTGTTAGAGGTAGCAGAGCAGTCTCCTGGCAGCATCGACCTGATGCACCAGTTTTAGGCTGATACGCTGCAGAGTGTTTTTTATGTTTGCATCCACTGCCACCAGGTCACTGATGTGACTTTGCAGGGCTCTAAGCACGTTCTTGTGTTTGTGTTGGGGTACTGCAGGGTGGCTTAAGAGAAATGCCACTGTAACCAAACCAAAACTTTTTAGGCAATGGTTACTGGGTGTGCAACAGTAGCACCATGACCCCAAAAAGTGAGAACTTGGGTTCTGCCTACATGGCAGGCAGTCTTGAGTGGAAGATCGCTGAGGTATTGAAGGCATCTTGCTGCAATGAACTCCTGGATAATAAGGTACAAAACCATGGTTTAAAATGTGTTTTATTTTGAGGATGGCCAAAAGTGGAATGACCTTAAAAGCTCCCTGGCAATCCTTTAGCCTGACTTTGCTAGAAGACTTTGAAAACCCAAAAGCTTTTTCATGTTGCTGCTTTAGTGATTAATTAGGTCATCACTTTGTGTGTTAATTACAGTGACATTTTCTTCTCATTAGTTGGATTATGGAAAGTTTTTGAGTCTGTGTGGGATGGGAAGTAATGCAACCTTTGTGTCCAAAGGAAAGATGATCTCAAACTTCAGAATGCTGAATTTCAGTGATGGCTTTGGGTACTGTGAAAAAATGAAAACGAAGCTGGCAAGTGCTTTGAGGGCAGGATAAATGACTTTTATTCTAAACAAGCTAGTGATGGTGCCCACACTTTGGATGAGGTATTTTAAACTGGATCCTCTTTCCAGAAGGTTGTGTGTTTGTTAATTAACATAAAGGTCTTGCTGCTGACAGAGGGGTGTGAGTATGATATACTTTATATACAGTCCTTCATGGGGTGCCTCAAAAGGCTTAACAGGGAGCCTCTTAAGCCAGGGCAGTGTACACGAGCAAAAGTCAATTGCTTCTTACTTAGCCTTTTTTATAATTACTTAATGTTAATTTCACAACACTGTTTGCTTTGGAATCTGAGCTGGATGTGATTAACTTTTCATGGACATTTGAGATGAGCTTGTCTGAGGTAGACAGTGCCTTCTAAACTCAGAGAGCAATAGGTCTGCCATATGTTGTTCTTGAACATTTGAAAGCCGTGGTTGTTTTGAGGCTCGCTCACGTGCAGTGATCTTGAGCCTTGCTGAAGGAGTAGAGTGTGCAATTCCCACTGGGTAGCACCAATTTTTCTTCCCTGTTTGGTGACTTCCATTCTCAGCATAAACTTTTGTTCTGAAATCAAGAAGCCGCAAAACAAGACTGCTCCAAGTTCCTCAGTTTGGTCAGGAAATAAATCAGGTTGCATTAAGGGGGGTTCTTCCCAAATTCTTCTCAACAGAAGTGATTCAGTACTGGAAGAGATTGCTCAGGGAGGTTGTGAAATCTCTATCGTTGGAGTTCTTCATGTGTCTCTTGGACAAAGCTGTGAGCAAACTGGCCTAACTGTCCTAGTGCTGATAAAGTTGCACCACGTAATTTCCAAAGGTCCTTTCCAACTGCACCTGTTTGATTGCAGAGAGCAATCTCTTCCGTCAAATGGTAAAAGAAGCAAGAAAACTTGCTTTGTCTGCGTGCATTGTGCCGTACGTTAACTCTGTGTCCAGCTGGTAAAGGTGCTGAGTAGAGCATTTACTGAAGCCAGCGGGGGCTCGTGGTGCTTGGCATCTATTTTCCTTCTCTGAAAGATCAGTAAAGGGTAAAAATTTAGAGTGCAGTATGTGTAGCTGCAGATGTCCAGTATTGTCTGCTCTCTGTGAACTTATCAGTAAATTGAATCCTGCTGATGAGATCCAACCATGCAACTCAGTCATCTGTGAGAAGAAACTATTCTCAGGATGATTAATGCTGTGGTCGATGCTGGGGACGGAAAGCGCGTCTTTGAATAATGCCTATAATGGCATATTCCCCTGTGTGGATGTTTAAAGGAAGAGTCTATGGTTATATGAAATTGAGAGCATTTAAGAAGCAGTTAATGACAAGTGAAAATGATAGCTAGGGTAGATTAATTGTTAAATGAATTGTGCCTGCACTTGCTGTCATTTTAATGTGGCACTGGTCTAATTGTAAGTACGGTGTTTCCTGATGCCTTCCTGCTATGTGACAGTACTGCGCCTCGGGTCGGAGGAGTTTAAAGGCTTAGCTGTCAGGAGTTTTTCTCAAGTGTAGCTATCTTCTTGCTGCAGTGGGGTGGTTTTGTTTGTTTTTTCCCTTTGGAGTATCAAAATGTGTGTTTTGATTAATTTTGCTTTTATAAGCTTTTTCCCCTCTGTTTTTTGACAGTGCAGGAAAGCAGTAGTTACTCGTCATCAGTTTGAGTTTTGTTTTAACTTCTTTTGGAATGAGAAGATACCAACCAAACTTGGTCTTGAACACAGCTCATGGATTTTTTATTTTTTTTTAATTATTACTATTTTTTTAAGAGGTGGTGGTGGTTTTAATTGCACTTTAACTCCAGGACAATTTATTTAACTTTGATTTGGCATGGGGCTACTTTACATTCATGCCTTCAATCTGAGTGGAGCATAAGGGAAATTACCAGGATGGAAGAGGACTGAAAGCAGCCAAGCATAGGTCTTATCCTGTCATTACTCTGAAGAAATCTGTCTTTTGAATTGCTGTCGAATGACAGTGGGGCAGGAAGGTGCTGCCAGCAGCTGTATTTCTCAGCAAGCTGTTCACACACACAGCCCATAGGCTCACTTGTGTGAATTGTATGTGGTTTCTAGATGAAGCAAAATGTTGCCACATATCGTTTATTTAAGTCTAGTGGTCCCTGTTACGACTTAGGTGCACTGAATGGTTCTTGGGGCCCTTTTTTCTGTCTAGTAACACTGTTTTGTTTTTTAGAGCATTTGTTGTGTTTGGATGGGAATGAGTTTGGGCCCAAGGACACCTGAGTGCATGTGAGCTTTCATTGCTTTCAGCCTGCTCCTCATGATCGAACCTCAGCACTCCAGCAGAACAATAATGCCCTCTACACAGCAAGATAGGAAAATACTCTAACAGAGAGAGCCTTTTCTAGGAAGAGAGGAGGACTTCAAATGCATCTTTTGGAAAGATAAACTTGGCTGGGGACAGGTGCAGGCACTTGGTGTGTGCTTCACCCAGTGCTGCAAAGTGAAAACCTGTGGGTGCTACTGTAGTGGGGAATAAGTGAGGTGGAACAGCTTCTGAAGCTAAAGGGAGACTTGTAACGTCAACAAACAGGTGGGGAATGAATAAATAAAAGTTGGAAGTGAAGGGATTTCTAACATGAAAGGAAGTGAGACAGCTTTGCGATCCATTAGGAAATCACTGTCTAAATGGATCTAGTTCCGTTTAAAACTAGTCAGGGCAAGATAATGTTGTACCTGAGGATGGAGAGAGCCAGAGTCCCAGAGCTGCACGAAGAGGTCTGTAGGTAAGAGATGCTCGCTGAGGTTCTTGGTGAGCATGGGTTTTTCCTGTTTGTTTTTGTTTGGTTTTGTTATCAGCTCCAGGGATACAGAGATGGGTCAAATCAGGTTGGTCAGCAGATTAGGACATGATTCAAATAGTCTGGTAAATACCATTGTAGCGTTTTCTAAAGTATAAGGCATTAGTGAAAACTTGTAGCTGGTTTATGTAAGTTATTTGGTTCCTGCGTCAGTGATTCAGAACCTATTAGTGTTAATAGGCTAGCTGGTTCAAAAAGACTGATGCCACTCCCCCCTGTCAGTCAGGGATCACTTCTCCGCTAGAGGAAGACAGTAAATGTCTTCTGTAAAATTCAGGGGCTGGCTAACAAATTGCAGTTTAGAATACATTACAGATGATGAATGTGATCTCCTTAAAGGGAAATCTATTCGTTTGACTTAGTGCTCTTACGATTAATTGCTTGCCAGATTAAATTGCTCCATAAAACGCATGCTACTTTATTCGATCTCTTCATGATGAGATTAGCTGGGCCATGCTGGTTCTTTGTATGTTAATTACAATGGTATTTTCTTCTTCAATTTAATTATTAAATTGTTTAGCACAGCATGCTTTCTCTTAGCCTCAGGAAAGACGTCTGTATTTTTCCTGGGACCAGCATTTTATGACCTTACTGCCCTTTTCCCAGACCACAAATATTCTGGGTTTCCTTTACAGAAGTATTACATGTTATAGCAGATGCATTCTGAGACTTCTCTGTGTTTTCTTTGGTGTGCTGCTGAAACACAGGAATGGTACTAACCTTGTGCAGGTTCACAGTGTGACATTCTAGGGTGAGGAACGAGGAACATCTGAACTGAAGCTGTGAAGACAAATTTCTAGAGCTGCCACCCAAACAGGAATTTTCCTGGGTACTGAAGCTTGGCTTTCTGCTTCTGATGAAAAGTGTAAAGCAGGATATTTGCTGCTTGTCTCACCTGAGAAATCAGTCCTCCACAGTTCACTGTTCTCTGTGCTGCTGAAGTTTTGAGGCAGACTTGTAGGGAACCCGTGGGTTTTCCTTGTTCTCTGCACTTGCTGACATCACCTCAGCTTTTTTCCTTTAATCTGAAAACCTACAAAGTAGAAACACAAGAAGCTAAACAGCAGCACTATTGTGGTTATAGCCTAAAATTATTGGAGACCACCAATGGTAAATAATCTAAGGAAAATCTAAGAAAAAGCTATTTGAAGTTCTCATTATGAAACTTGCCCCAGCCTTTAGGGTATCAGTTCTTCTACCTTCATCAGTCTGGGACCTGACAACCCCCGCCCCACCACACAACATAACCCCCATCCTCTTGCAGTACAAGACCTGGGATTTGCATATATCCTCATGTTCCCACAGCAACATTGTAGTAGCTCTATTGTAAAGTTGTTGGTTTTCTTTAGTTTCCTTTCACTGCCTATGCTGCTATACTGCTCTAGATTAAATAGTCAGAATGTACCAACTAAACTGTTAGCTCTAGTGTTAGACCCAGAGGCTTGAATGATTTTAAAGTGAAGCTTTTCTTTTACCAGTTAAAATATCTATTTTTTTTAAATTTACTTCTCAACTTAATTCCTCTTCCTCAAGAAATAGTTTATTATCTCCTTGGAATTGATTCCAAAGGCAAGGGAAGTTTTTGTATAATTAACCTGGTCTTTCACTTGCTGCAAGAAGAGGGTGCCTCAGAAGATCAGATAAACTCAAACCAAAAGAGATGCTGTTTTGTGCAAAACTTAGTTAAGTTGGGGAATACCTGAAAGGTTATGTGAATTTAAAACAGTGATGGTACAAATTCATGGAAGAACATTCCATTATGTGCTACTAATCATACGGGTACCAACTGCCTCACATATCATCTTGAACTGCATGTGGCTGGAAGTAAGAGTTCTTTCTGGGGCAGCTTCATTTTGTTCTTGTGTGCATTTATGTTGTTATCTGAGCTCCCATTTCCAGACACTTCTGAAGTCAGGACACCAAGCTGGCCTTTGCTGCCTGACTTACTGTGACAGTTTTTAATGTTTACATAGATTTTATCTGTCAGCAGCTTCTCAGGAATCAGTTAGTTACTTCAAAGCCTTTACCAAGGGTAAGGCAGCATGCCAGGGTGCCCATCCCACTGCCTTCAGGTTTGAAGGATTTCATTTTGCGTAGTCACCCATCTAGGTTATATATGTGGTTTGTTGCCTCTGTCAGTACTTGCAAGTCAAGAAGGCTGAAATCCCATGTTAGGTGTCCGAAGGGGCTCATAGTTAAGTGAAGGAGTCTTTACTACAAAACTCCATTTTCACCCAGATCAACTTTGCATACAGAACTGAAGGCCACCAAGCCTTTCTGTGCCTTTCTGCTGCTGTTTGTGGGTGCACAGGAAATACTGTCTTTGGTAATTTAAAAAAGGGATGTCTAAGGAAGAAGGCTGTACTTCCCTATGGGCTGGTCTCCTGTCTAGCTGCCTTTTGTTCTTTTCTGGGAGTGGCAGAAGCAGCATGTAATTTTCTGGAGCACTGGGGAAGAGAGGACTAGACTGATAAACCATGGAAAATTTTTCTTCCCTCATGATTTTACTTTAGAATTTCAGTAATTATTTTCACTGTTCTTTTTTTTCTCTAGAAAGAACTCATGGAGAGCTGTCAGGATCATGAACTCATAAATCTCATGAAAGCAGAACCCGTGCCAGCTGAACAAGGCATGATTTTAATTAAGTCTAACAGGATTTTTTTTGTGTTCCTTGCTAGCCCTGATTCAAGTAGAACAGTTGGGAAGAAAGTTCTTCATAAGTTCAGCAGCCTACTGTTCATCAGCTAAAGGAGACTGGGTTGGTGGGACCTTTTGAGACTTCATTGATTTAAAAAAAGTAAAAAATTGAAGGTCCTAGATTCTTTAATTTGGTTAAGGGGACAAATCCTTTTACTGAGCCTTTGTACAGCAAGGAATTGAGCAGGGATGTAATCCCATTTTATTCTATTGCAGGTTACTGTTCTAAAGGAAGTTCATGTTAGATAATTTATTGTTCATTCCTTTTTCCTTCTGACTGCTGCAGATCCCCATGCACTGCTCTATAAATAGATGTTCAAAAGGTTCTTTTACCAAAATCTCTGAAGACAAACTTTGATTTCACTAAACCAAAAACCCCCCACCTATCATCAATTCTCAGTGCACTGGTTAGATGAGTTACGAAAACAAATGGATCAGGGTGGGAGACCTCTGCTGTAAGTGCATCAAATAATGATCTGTTCTTTGTGAAGAGCATATATCTTTGAAGACCAGCCAAGGTGAATCGAAAGAGCGTTGTCTGGAAACAGGCAGATGTGTGGCCTGTGTGTTTCACTGTCATGTGCTGTTCCATGTTGAGCCAGCTGTGGGCTGTGCCTGTGTGGAGGTGGGGAGGGTCCTTCCCTCACTGGGGAACTAAAGCTTTGTGGCTCCACATGGATCTGTGGCCCAGTGCTGGTCTTGCAGGCCAGTTCTGCCCCTCTACCTGTGCTGCCAGCAACAGGCACCAGCACAGTGGAGGCTGGGCAGTGCCTCCTTTGGAGTAGGGAGCGGACCTGAGTGAGTGCCAAACTGAACTCACCGCCCATCCGTTTCTTCCCCAGCCCATGGCGCCTCTGACAGGGAAAGCCATCTGTGTTACTGCCTCTTTATCTTGGCTTGGGGAGAGAAACGAAGCCGAGCTGTGGTATTGCTTGTAGTGTGATGTTGCAAAGGAGTTTGTGACCTGTGTGTGCAAACCTAGCCCTGACTTTTTAGCCTCTAAATGGGGCAGGTGCAGTACTCATTAAGGATTGGGTGCTGGGAGTGCTTCTAATTCTTGAATTTCTAAGCAAACATCTCCTCCTTCGTCACCAGATATTCAGCTGAAAGGGTTTGCTTGGTGTGGAACGATGCTGCTGTGGAACCCTACTAAGGCCCCATCTGCTAAGAGCTTGTATTGATTTGTGTCTTAGTTTATAAAAGCCTTCAATTCTCCTTGTGTAAATGCCATAAATAATGCAGATGTACTAGATGAAATGTGCTGTAGGAACATCTCAGAAATTATTTTGGTCTGGGTTGAACTGAGCTAATCTAATCATGGTTAGGAGTTTCTCAATAGCTGTGAAGCAAGAAGTATATTGTCTTATTCTAGATTAATGTATTAGTCGATATGCGGGAGTAGGAGGATAGGGATTTGAAAGTGGTAATCAAGTTTATAAAACAAGAGCTTTTAATGTTAAAATATTACAAAAACTTCATCTGAAACTAGTTGTAAATCATAGATATTCACACACAGTAAAAGTACAGTAAAACCCAGTCCTCCGCCTGTGATTTATCTGCATAATCCTCACATTTGTATGCCTCTCTGTCAGAGGGACTGCAGTGCTTCAGAGGCTGTATGTATATATACTAAATAAATCATTTTGCCCACTCATAGCAAACAGCCATTTTGTGCTAGCAACGTTGCAGAATGCATTTTAGTAGGGGACAGCAATGAATAATTTGTCCTTTTGAGATTCCATGGGCTTTAGGGCACCAAAATGTATTTCAGGTTGGACTAGGTCCAGATCTGTATGAGAATTCCTTGGCAGTCTTGTAGAAAGTGTATGGGAGCTTTAGAGGTGACCCGTTTTTAGAAATTTAATTGGATTTTTGCTCTATTTTATGCCAGTTATATGTAAAGGAAGCAAAAAGGTAGAGGGATGTTATATTTGTTAGATTGTTGTTTGGGTTTTTTCTTGTTCTTTTAGAAATACCTAGCATATCAAGGTGATGGAAAGTGGATGATTTATTTCTTAGTGGTCTGTGGTCATGGCAGCTTGGGCTCTTCTCTGCATTGGAGACATCAACTGATGGACAGTGGTTCCTGCAGAGGAAAGAGAATGTATTTGTATGCTCATAAATTCATTCTAATCAATGTTTCCCTGGCAGTTACTTGATGTTAGTTACCACAGTTGCAAGATGAAGAATGTGTTTACATGCTATTAGCATTGTTAATTGTGAAGAAACATGGATAGAGCCTATTTTCAGACCTGAGACTTGTCTCCCTGTCACTTTTCTGCACTTGATGGTTCCAAAACTGCTGATGTGATCAAACAGCACATTGCAGAGTACAGCTATAAGAAAATTTCAGAACTCACTAGTTCTTCAAATTGTTGAGTGTCAAACACTTTGTCTTGGCCAAAGCAGATGAGCCATATGAGCCAGGTTAACCATCACCAGACAGTTTTTAGGAATTTAGGGTCATATGTTCAGCATTCATTACCAGAGGAGCCTCACGTGCCCAAAGGAACTTGGAGAGCTCCTGAATATCAGCACAGGGGAAGACTTCAGAAGTCATTGAGATTGCTGCTGGTCAGATTTGACTTGAAATTTTTCCTGTTGGTCCTCCAAGTATTGTTTGCTGACATGCAAACACTGTGACCATCTGCACAAATAAAAAACTTGTGACAGTGGAGAGAAGGGGTATTTAAGAACCTTTGTATGTTGGTTTTACAGCAGAGATTATTGAAGTTCCATGGACATGTGAAACTCGTAGTGTTTGTCTTGGAACTGGCATTGGTAACAATGCTGCAGATTCCAAGAACTAAGTGATGTGACAAAGCACTTGTCATGGAGCATCCCCAGAAGGGATGTTGAGGGTTCACTTCCTTAGGTGACGAGTATGAAAGCAATGCAATGGGATAAGATTCTTAGTGATCAGGAAGGACATAGGAATTTCTCACAGATTTTGCAAGTTGCTGGAAGACTGGCAGAAGGTTAAATCATGAAGTAGATGAGGCAGTGGGATCTGAATTGCTTTTTAAGCTGTTTAACATTCAGCTAAAAGGGTTTATTTGACCCTTAAAATATTAGCAGGAGCAGGAAAGTGATTTTACAAAGATATATATTTTGCAATTTTGTCTGGTGTCTGTTTGAAGCAACGTATTGAAAACCTGGAGAAGGGACAGAGAAGCCTCAGTTATGAGAGGCTAGTAAAAATGCTTTGGAGATTTCATTATCTTAAGCTCTTTAAAGGAAAACCTGAGGTCAAGCATCTTTGGGAAGATAAAATGCTAACATTAAGATGAGAAACTGCAACAAAATTGAAACTGCAAATTAGGTACCCATTTTTTAATAGGCAATTAACTATTGCGTTAAACAGAAGGGATCGGTTTTGTTCCCCTCTATCTACCTGAACAGATACCTTTGTGCAAGATGCTCTAGCTAGCTGCTGGTGTGAGACTGCATAGTGCAAGGATAATGTTGAAAAATGCAGCAACCTGTGATACACAGAACTTCGGATGAGATGATCTACTGACTTGTAGTTTCATGAATCAGACTGGATCAAACATCTCATTTTTCATTTAAAACTTAAGAAATTCATTCTGGATTCCTGTGCCTCAGACTCGTATTTTTGCTTTGAGAGACTTCTCCTTCTTTATATAAGCCTTACACTTAATGAAACTTATCCATGCAGCAATTAAACAGAAGGGCTGTCCTGAGATGTATTTTGAGGAGTTGTGAAATTCAAGATGCCAGTGGGCTGCAGATTGCCAGCACCCTGATGTCTGTGCTCAGTGAGTCTGGACCAGGACAGAGGAGTTGTGCTGCAAGGGCGTGTGGAGAAATCGCTCACCAGCTTCATGCCCTGGTAAAACCATCACATTTACCACTTACATTTCCAGGCATACATGTTTGTTTTTATATGGGAGCAAGGACCTTGCCCCTTGTGTTTCAGAATGGCAAGAGTTTTATACTAAGTTGTGATAGCAAAAGAAAGCTAGAGTGCAGCATAGAGTCTGGGGGGTTTTATGTCTGTTTCTTACTTAACAAAACAAGTTTTTACTGAACAAGTTTTCCCCAGCCTTCAGTCATGGAATTAATGGATGGGAGCAGTAGATCCATGCTGGGAAGTGGCCTCAAACCCGGAGAAGGGTTAAATACACTGTTAATTTCAGCAAAGCCTCTTTCTTTCAATAGTCCATACACACTGAGTGTTACTGTAGTGTTGGTGTTTTTATACACTGTGATCTTGAGGATGCTTGAGGCTTTAGATCAGCATCAAGACATACTTTGACACGCGGTCCTGCTTATCAGCTGCAGGGCCTGTAGCCCAGCACTCCTAAAAGGCCTCCATCTCCATGTGTGTGGGCACTCTGCAATGTGAATACAACTGCCATTTCCTATAGCAGTGCTATAGGAAACCTGTAAGGTGGGAACTGAATCTTAGTGATGCCCACCACTGGAAGAGAAGAACCTGCTGAGCTCTGCCCAGTTGAGTGGGCTGTGATGAATCCAAACTCCTGCTAGAGCTGGAAGAGAACATGACCTTTAGCAGCTACCTGTCTGACTGCAGTTTCCCTGAAATGACTAAAAACCACTTAAAAGTGATAGTATGATTGATATGTTAAAAACCATTTAAGGAAACAGGAAAGGCAGCCAATACTTGATGTGGCTCTGTCACTGGGTCATGAAGAGCTGGTTTGAGGAAGGAGCTGAAAAAGCCCAGCCCAACCTGTTTGGAGCTTTCTTTAGCTGCCCAAACATTTAAATGCAGAGAATCCATAGGGGCTGCAGGTCAGGCTTTGCCTCTTAATTCTGCCTGCTCAATAATGGCAGAGATGGTTTGGGCCAGTAAGTGGTTAAGATTTGTTGACCCTCAGGTTTGCCGTTGCTGCTCAGGAGGAAAACACACTTTACTTCTGCTCTCCTGTGCCACTTGCCTTTGATGGAGATTGTTTCTCTTGGCTCTCCCTATTCATCACAGCAAAACCTTAGAAGTTGCCTGAATATTAATTTTTCAGGCTTGCTGAGAATTGTGGGAAGGAAAGGTCAGGGAAAGTATGTTGGCTCCTGTTAAGGCAAAATGGCAGATGTTAAGGCAATGAATGGTGTTCTCAGCCTGGGAAGGATAATACACCCAAAAATTTCTCCTGCTGGCACCACCTCTGGCCTCCTGCTTGAGGCCTGTGGCCATATTTATCTGGCAGTGACTTTGTATGGAGCAACTGTACATCATCTGCGAGTATAGAGAAGCAGCATCTGAAGGCTTTGAGATCTGTGGATCTTGGGCTGAGCTTCCTGCTCCGTGGTAAGAGGAGCTCTGCTAGAGAGGGGTGGCAAACTATTAGTCCTGAGTGCTCAGTGCCCTGCTGAGCACATACACGCACCATGCAGTGAAATACTCTGTGCTGCAGCCAGTGGGTTTAGTCTAGAGATAGCTGGGTAAGAAATCGGATTTAACCATTTCCCAGTGGAAAGCCAAAATCAAAAAGCTTCACAGTATTTGTCAATTTTTACTTCGAAATGTCCTCCACTCAATTTTTTAAATTGTTGGATGTTTTCAATAAGAACATTTTTCACAACACCACCCCGCCCCCTAATCTTGTATGTCAGAGTGGGACTGGAACCTTAAATTTTGTTCAAAGTTTTCCATCAAATTAAGGATAAATACGAAATGTTAATGGAGAGGTTGAAGTTCATACAGTTTCATTTAGAATTTAAAACAAGGCGGGTTTCTAAACTTTGAAATATTTTGTAAGAAAGGGATCATCTTCTTGGGTCTGGTTTTGATAATCTTTCTTGTTGAGTATCAGAATGCAGCTTGTGTGAAGCCAAATACAGATCTACCCTTTAGATAGCATTCAAGCATCTCTTTCCCTTTGTTTCTTGTGGTGTTGATGGGGTTTTGGGAATTTTGTTTTTTGAGAGGTTTTTCTTTTTTTTTGCAGGTTTTGGGGTTTTTGTTATAGTAAGCATGTTGCCAAGCTGTGGCACTCTCAAACTGTATGTGTCATTGCTCATTAGCATCAAATGTCACAGCCCGTATCACTTTTGCTCTGTTGTTCACTAGCACGTGTTGACTGTTAAAGCAGCAATTAATCCCTTTGATACTGAATGGGTTCTGTAGTCATCTGACCTGTTATTTAAAATAATAATCAGAGTTCTATAATGACTTGTATGGTTTAATTCCTTTAGGAGTCTTGCAACAGACAAGGAAATTTTGCCATGCAAGCGAACTTACCCAGCACTGGAGACCTGGTGGGGAAAATGCTTTTTAAGTGTAGTCAGGAAAATGATGACTTAAGCAAGTACAGTGTGGGTGAAGGGAAAACTGGGTTTGGTAGGTGAGCAGTAAGCATCCAGATTGCTTTACGTTGCACTAACAGGTTCTCTGCTGCAAAGTTTGACTTGTGTTTGTGTAGCAACACCTTTACAGCATTTTACCTGGCAATAAACACTCTGTCAGCTTGGTCAGAGCGGTGCTTGAGCTGCCTTAAATTGTCAGAAACTTGTGTGTGCCTGCTGATATGAAGCAATTAAGTATGTGCACAGGATGAACGCTAGTCAAGGTAACAGAAGCCATGCAGAGTATTTTCTTCTTCAAATGTGGGGAGAGCTGCAGTATCACAGAAATGTACAGTAATTAGTGGCAGTTTAAAACTTGATAATAGTGCTGAATGCCTTTTTTTTAATTGTATTCCTGTTCCTTCACGTTTTGCTAAGTGTTTAAATTGAGCAGCTTTCCCTTCATAGCATATGGCACTGCTGGTATCTCAACCGTTTCCAGTGATGAGGTGATGCTGCTGATACTTGTTTGCAAACAACTGCCAGGAAAGCAAGCCTGGCCCCTGCGTGCAGACACGAGTGCGGTGAGTGAGATGGGATGGGAATCAGCCAGCTGCCGAGAGAAGTGTTGCCTTTGCACTTTGAATGGAAGAGCTACAAGGAACTAAGGAAAAGTCAAGTATTTTACTTCAAGAAAGTAGTCAGGACTGTGTTTTTGCCAATGCAAGTGTAATAGTAAAATGAGAACTCGAAGTTTTGACAGCCTTCTAATGCTTAGAACCTTCTGGTGTTTGCTAGAGAAGTTCTGAGTCACGTGGAGTTTGTAGGAATTAGTGCAACATGCTTTGGTGACTTCTTTTTTAGTATTAGCTATTTTGCAAATAAGAAGAACATTTCTGGCTCTTTACATCAGGCTGTCTTGTTGTTTTGGGTTTTTTTTCCCCTGCTTGTCCATTTGACTATGATGTGTTTTTTAATGTGGCCCCAGTTACAGTTGCTGAACTTGGGAAGCGGCGTAGTCTCCTCCATCTACTGAGTGTCTACAAACCTTGTCAGTGATGACTGAACACATGGATGTTTTGTGTTTAAAACAGTCTGGGTTGTACAACTCAGCAGTTGGCCCAAGGTCTGGAAGGCTTCAGTGGGGGTGCTGGTTGAGAAATTGTGTAACTTAAGCTTTGCAAAGAAACTAGCTTGAACTGTCTACAGTTACTGTCCTGTTAGAGCTGAGGTCCCTCTCAGGTACGTAGCTGTGTATTAGCTATTATAGAAGGAGAAATCAGAGACAAACCTTTAGCACTCTCTTGAAAGAGAAAAGACCAGGCCTCTGTGCTGCTTGTGGATCCTCTGCCCCCTGCTTTGTAACATGTAACTGATTAAAAAACATGTGGGTTTTCTTTTTACATCATGTTTTTGTAAGAGCCTTGAAAAACACTTGAAAACTTTTAAAGCATAAAAGGCATATCAGTAACAGAACACTAGGAGTTGGGCTTTTTCTTTGACTTGCTTTATAGGAAAACATCAGTAACGGAAAGGTTTGGTGCTCCACTGTTTCTTAGATTGGAGAACCATACTTCACTTTTGAAGTAGAAAATGCACTTCACTAGCCTTGCCTTCAGTAACACCCATACAAAGAATAGAGCAGGGGGGGTGGGGGGAAGTATGTATAAATTACAAAACCAAGGCTTTGAGTGAGAGGTGAGCACAGGTCTTGTGTCAGGTGTGGTGGTGGGTGAGAGAGAAGTGTGAGCATTGGAAAAGAAAATAATTTTCTCCTCCTCTGTGTGACATGGGAAGGTCTCCAAAGATTTGTCCTTCAGAGACCAATTCAGCTGAAGGGATTTTGTTAGCATCTGACTGAAATTTCATGCAGGATAAGGATGTGCAGACTAAAAGCAAAAAACAAAAAACCCCAAACACTCTTGAAGTGATTCTGAGAACCCTTGGTTGGTGTAGGCAGGTGATTTAAAAAGTTGCCACTTGGTAGTTGGGCTGTGATTAGTTGACTCACAGTTCTTCTTTTGTCCTCACTGTTGTCCAGTGAATTGTGAGTGGATGCACACAGGCTAGCTCACAGGATGGCATTTTGCTCTGCAGTCACATAGGATTTAATACCCACCTGTTGTCAGTCATTCAGTTGATAAATAACTTGGTCAACTCCAGTAGATCACTTGCTTCTGATCATCCCCACACTTAAATATAGAGAGTAGAGATCTCGACAGAGGTAGATGTTTGTGAGGTCGTGCAGGTATTGGGATGGAGGGAGCTTGGCTTTCAGGGATGCAGGTCTGGTTAAGGGAATTAAATAGGAAAGAAGATGGGTACGCACGAAACATGTACAGCAGGGAGTTGGATATCTGTGATGAGATGAAGCTGGGCCATAAACCAAGCGCCTTGTCTCAGGAAAACAGACTATTAATCAACTACAAAGCCTCAGCATTTCATATGTGAAATAAATGCCATAGCGAGTTCCATTCAGTCAGCTGAAGTGCTGTTTGGCTCTGCGGTTTCCTTGGGCTTGCAAACCACCTTCACCTCATCCCAAATGACAAGTGGTGACACCTTTACTGAGGACATGACATTCACTCATGGTGGTGGCAGCGGGGTGTCATCAGGCTCCATGCTTCAGTCTCGGTGTGGTATTTTGGAAGGCAAGGCATTGCTTGAGCCGCTTCCATCGGGTGTTTCTCAACAACTGTGGTGTCCATTTGCACCGCCGGCGCTTTGCGGTGTCTGTATTTCGGAGGACGGGGCTGTAAGTAACGGGGTTTGGTCGGCACAACAGCTGGTAAATCTGAAAGGCTGAGATTGTGAACTCTCTTCAGGTTTACACGGCAGCGCAGGTACAGCCATAACTGATACTTGATGTAATTAAGTTAATTAAATATCATTGTGGAACTCAACTTCATTTACTTTGCTAAGTAGGTTTAACTGTAGTTGATTCTTGCTTAGTCTTCCCCCTCTCTCTCTCGTTTAATACCCAGCTACTTCACGACCACATTGCATTGTTCTAACCCTTTACTCCCTCAATCGAGACAAACACCGATGCTTCAGTGCCTTCCCTTCCCTTTGGGCTCCTGTCACAGGCATGGGTTTTGCTGTGAGTCTGTGTTATGTGACCTAAAGTGAGAGGTTTCTGTTGTGCTGCCACAGCCTGCAGACTGGGCATTCAGGGCAATACTTGCTGGCTCACACCTGACAACAATGGGGTAATAAGAGTAATTTCCACCCACTCCGAATAATATGGAGTTGATGGTAAATGTTCACTAAGTTAATTAGACTAGCAGCCATTCTTACTGCCTTTCTCAGAGAGCTTTAAAAGGTCCCAGTGGGATGGTTTAGAAACTTCTTGAATTTCACTCTTTGCTTGGGATGTTGGGAGGCTGGTGTGTGTTGTCCGTGTGGCATTCTGCACTAATGCAACATCCAGTAAGCAAGGCTCTCTGCTTTCCTTAAACATCCTGTGATAAAATACTAATGAAGAGACTGTTAGGCATAAAAGTAATTTAAAATATTTCAGATTTTGATCATGTTTGAGGGTTTGCAATGTCTTGTGTCTCAGGAGGCTTGGATGGCAGTCTGTAATGTGAATTATGAGGCAGTGGGTAGGTGCTGACCCACTTACAGCGCTCGCAGAGAATAAATATTTGCCGAAAGTTCTTTTCTTCACGTTGTAATCAGAGGCTGGCTCTGCAAACCTGTCTGGTAAACCACTGTCAAATGGGTTTTCTTCTTTTTTTTTTTCTTCTGTTTTGTTTTGGGGGTTTTTGTTTGACTTTTTTCTTTTCTTTCCCCCCCTCTTCACCTTCTGGATATCTGTTTCTTCATATCTTGTTGCTTGTTTTGGAGAGCAGGTTGCCTGGTACATGAGGGAGTTAAAAGTAATTGTAGCTGAAGGGCTGTGTTTGGTGTTGAGGTAGTGTTTTATGACACATTTCATTGCTCTAAAACACCTGGCTACTAGAAAGTATCGTGCTGTTTATATCAAAGGATGCTTAGATACTAAAAGACCCACAGTCTGTTTGGTCCATGGACGATATTTTCTACTTGTTTGGCTCACTTGAAGATCTTTCTCTGTACAAATGAAGATATATGAGGTAAGAGGATTGGGGAACATGTGTTGCAGATTGTTTAGACTCTGAGAAAGGTAGTTCCATATTAACGTTGTTTGTTACTGGTCTGTGCAGGTTCTGAGGTAGGACCACAGCCCTAGGGCAGTAGACACCTTCTAAAAGCATACATTAAGGAACCTTCTAAGGAGGGAACCTTCTAAGGAGGGCTTCTCATTTTAGAAGCTGGTTGAAGTTTGATAATTAGTAATGCAGCTGTGGAAGCAGAGACATTGTGTCTGAAATCTCACCTGCTGGTGTATGGTGGTCAGTGCTCACATCCTGAACATGCTAGAGTGAGTTGGAGGTTTTCATACCAGCAGCCCGAGCCCAGAGGGCAGGTTTTATACCTGTGATGTTTCTGTATTCTCTCAAATAGCACCAGTTCTGTTTGTAGTTAGAGGTGAGTAGATATCAATTAACTGCAGCTCCCTGGAATTGAGGTGTGATGGAAGGTTGGCTTTTTAATGCTTTTACTTTAGTAGAAGTAAACTCTCACCTCTAGTAGCCAGGTGTTTCAGAGCCATGAGATGTGCCATAAAATGTGTCATTTGATCTCTCACAAGAAATGTATTCCTTATCAAGGCACAGCTTTGTTATAGAATAGTCAATGACAAATTGCCAGAAGAGCAGGAACACGGATCAGGTTGGTGCTCTGTGCTTCAGTAGGTATTTTAATTCCCAAAGTCTAGGCAGTATTTTCTATTTTATCATTCATATCAGCTATGCCAGTAGTGTCATTGGTTATATATACTCCTGCTTGCTGCAAAAAGGGAATAGAAAGGCATCTAGACTAGTTTCCAGTGATGCACTGGCCACGTGAAAAATGTGTGAGTGGATTAATTCCCGAGTTGTAGCCTCCCATGAGGTCATGCAACTGTCCCAAAAAGAGTTAACTGCTAACCCAGGAGGATCTCCTTAGTTAAGAAGCCAAATGGAACTCATTTACATTGGAGGTATTTGGTTTGCTTAGCTAAAATGTATGGACCTGAGCTGCAAGAAGAGAAAATCAGCATATTCTGCAAGCCCTGATGATAGTGGGTCAGTATCCGGCAAAGAGTGAGGTGGAAAGATGCACTGTGGAGCTCTGTGGTGGGTCAGAAAGCGTATCCTCAGCTTCTGCCTTTGCAGAATGGGGCTTGCTAAAACAACGCTGGGAATTATGAGAAGCTCAGTTGGCATGTATGCAATCTTTTGTCCCCTCCTTATTAAACAAATTGTCCATATATCTCTCTGTGCTGTGGAGCCTGTCATCACAATCAATAGTTTTCAGTATGGCAGAATTAAACAGGTATAGTGGGCTTATTTCTTCTGTAAAACTGCAGCAGTGCTGACTCGTGTTTTTGGTAAGCTGTAAAGCAAGTGCTTTTGACTAAAATACCCTTTTGTCTTGGATTCTCCCCTGCAGTTTATTATTGTGTCTGGAAGATGCCTCCCCCTGTGAGTTGTGGACTTTCAGCTTAATGTCAGTACTCATTAAAGTGTAGGAACAGAAGAAATTTAACAGACTGGAGCTAAACCACAGTAGAAAAAAGAATTTAGTGCACCATTCCAGGGGGTTTTCTTGCTTTTAATTGATGCACACAGCTTAGGGATGGGCAGATACATGTACTTTATAACAGTGCCTTGTGGACGTGTGTTAAAATAATCTAAAACTTCTCACCTCCTGCCAGGTGGGCCTGTACATATGGAGTAACTCAATCTAATTGTTGCAGGCACTGAACAGATGGGGTTTTACTGTCTTGGGTGCTGTGAGTGTGTAGGAGAGCAATGCCAGCAGGATCTTTGCCCCGCGCGGCAGCTTGCTGCAGGAAAGCTGGCTTGTGGCTGGGAGCTCTGCTCCTACAACCAGGGCTGTGACGACACGAACAGAGAAAGAGGATAGGTGGTTTGTGTGTTATCTGTGCTTGTCTGTAGCCTTCTGCCTGAGCAGTTTCCATATTAAAAAACTCGGAGCCCTTTTCACCTTGTTGGTTTAAAACACTTTGTGGAGACAATTCTTCTTACTCCCCTTTTACAGAGGGAGGAGTGAAGGCCTGTGAGAGGGAGCTGCTGGAGCAGATCACAAGTTGGTCACTTACCGATTCCTGCTCCCGGGCAATGGCCAGTGTATCTCAGGTCTCCCTTTTGTATTAAAGCAGCTTTGTAAAAGGGAGTGTGATAGAAAACAATGATTCCTTTTCCTGCTTCTGCCTGCTGCTAGCTGCCGTCATGGTGCTGCAAGCTTAGTGCATGCTGGAGTGTTGGTCTGTCTCAGACACCTGTCAGATTTTGCTGCAGAGGGAAAGCGAGCTGGCCGCCTTTGCCGTGCGTTCGGCTTTATGCGATGGAGGGAGAGATGTACTGTGTAGCGAGTACGGGGTCACCTGGGACTTCCTGATTGCCTGAAATGGGCAAATCCCAGTGAGGTGTTGCTGCTTCTCTGTCCAGCTGTAGCAGCCCATAGGAAGAAGTGAGATTCTTTGTGCTGCTGCTCCTGTACAAGAAATGTTTGGGTAGCCACAAGAATGTTTTATGCCAGGTGCTGCATACTCGACCTGTAAAGGAGGTGCAAAGAGCAGGTTCATGCAGTGAATGATGGCTCAGCATTCCTATCTCTATAATAAGCTTTGCAACCTTTCTGTTCTTCTCTTAGCCTACTTTCAGCACCTCCAGAGTGCTTAATTTCAGTGCTCAGGACAAGAGGACAGTGTTGTCTTATGGGACTCTGGAAATGTAGCTGCTGTCAGGCAGGAGTGGGTATTAGACAGCTCATCTGCAATAACTTGATGGGGAGAGTTTGGAGGTCAGAGAAAACGTGCTGAAGAAGTGCTGCCTGCCTGAGCAGAGTGATTTTGCTTTCCCTGCGCGTTGGACCCGGGCCCGTTTGCTGGGAGGTTAAGGCGGGCAGGGCAGCGTTCCTTCCACGGCAGTGCCTGTGGGCTGGAAGATGCTGGGAATTAAGGGAGCGGTAGCTTAAGGTTGCTGGTGCGTTTCACGTCTCACATATGATGTTACTAGTCGCAAATTAAATTCAGGAATCAATTAAATCTCCTCTTTCCATGCATGTCATTTTGGTTTTCACAGGAGCCCTTTCCTGTCAGCAGACTTGAGAAGCTGTTTTACTCCAAGCTTCTCTGAAGGGCAGCCCTGGTTGTTTCTGTTTATCAAGGAGTAACTCAAGGCAGTTTTTAAAGACATTATAGAAACAAATTTTTAAATGTCATTTCCTGGCTGGAGAACTACTGCAGCCACTGCAGAAGCAAGCCCTGATGCAGTGAAGATGGTGTGGGGGGTGTGGATGCAGCTCAGCTGGAGGTATACTCTCCCTCCCCATAGCTCAAGGTGAGAGCTGCAGTACCATGTTCCTGTTTGAGGAGTGTGTTGGGGGGAAGCCTAATACGGCCCTTATGAAGATTGCCCCACTTCTCACCTTCTAGTCCATGTGTTTTTGAGTTATATCAGGACTGGCCAATTTGTTGCAGCCTCAGGAACACAGTAGAAACTTTCCACCAGTCAGAGCTCCCCAGTTTGCAGCAGATAAACTGCCAGGGGATCAATTGGTGTTGCTCTCATCATCTCTGTCCTGTGATATTTTCACCTCTGTTTTTCTTGATCTTTGCCCTCCTGTTTCTGTACTTCTTCCTTCGGTATTCCTTTTCTGTGGTTTCTCTGCCCTTGGTTTCTCTCTAACTGAAACCTTTCATGACACTCAGTAACAGCACTGTTGTTTTCTGTTGCCAAAGTGCTTTTCTGAGCTTTCCCTGTTCTCAGTCATTTGAGATTGTTGGCTTTCTGGGTCAGAGGCTTTCCACCACTCTGTACTATACAATACCTGTTGCAGTGGAACCTACATTTACTGTCTAATAATATGATTAATACAGCCTGTAGAAATAAACAATTTGTTGGCACTTAGGTTCCCAAATTAGGGTGGAACACTTCATATTTTTTTTTCCTTCAATCATTCCCTTCTTCCCAGAGAAATAACTGTATGCAATAAATATGCAATAAATGCATAACACTGTAAATGCAAGTGTCCTGGGCTCTTCATGCTGAGGAAAATGAAAGTTGGTTCATCTGTGTGTCTCCATGACTTCTGGCATCGTGGTGTCTAGGTAGGTAGTGCTCTGAAGAGTTGCTTAAAGAAGTAATGGGGGATGTGTGTTTTTCCAAGAGCGCTGGCATGGCGAGTGTGTAAATGACTCTCACCAGGAGATCGAGGAATAAAGAATGTGGAGATGGCTTGTGGTCTGCCATAGAGCACTAAGCAGTAACCTCACAACAAGCCATTGGGAGGCATTTTAAAAAAATTTCTTAACCATTGTTTCACCTTCTGCCTGTTGAGCATCCTTCCCTCTCTTGTCAGTTGATGGCTAAACTGTGGATCTGTCAGAGGAGGCAGTGTTGCTGAAGTGACATCTCCCCAGACATCTCTCAGCCCCTAGAGAACCCTGTCCCAAAATCGCTCTGAAATTTGTGTGACAAATGGCAGCCAGCCCTGCTGAGGGACTCAGTGGGATGGAAACATGGAAGTGTACATGCTACCAAGGCTAGCTGGGTACTGCAGCGTTTTGTCTTTCAGTTGGCACTTTACCATTTCCATGCTTTACATGCACTGAAGGTGTCCGTGCCTCGTGAATATCAAACACAAGGGGCTTGTTTCCTTCTTATTTTCTTTTCTACATGATTGATGTGAAGATCTCAGTAAGAGCACAGCATAACACAAATCTTCTCCAAGTGTTTTAACTGCTCCCTTCCCCCTCCTTAAAGGTACTGGCCAATACCCCAATAATCAAGACAGTCCTGGTGTAAAACTGAAACCTGGCCAAGGCTGCGCTGTTACGTGCTGGTGTGAGAACTAACGGTGGCAAAGCTGCTGTTCTGTTGCCCATAAGGGGGAGACTGTGCTTGAAAGCTCCAGTCCCTGTTGTCTCCAGGAAAAAATGCCTGTGGAGTGGCAGCTTTGTAAAGTGAAATTCCAGCTGTTACTCAGGAGCCCAATTGCCCAAAAGTATGCCCCAGGAGCAAGATGGATTTTGAGAGCTGGAAGAACAGTGGAGATGTATCCGAGTGGCTTATGTGGAACGATGCTGCTGTTGCACACCAGCTTGGGTTGGATAGGGATGGAATTGCTTGTAGCAGATGTGTGAAGAAGAGCTGTACCACGTGCAGACCCTGGCCTTGGTAGCATATGCTGGGTGGTAAAAACCTGCCTGCACAGAGCCAGGACTGAATCCAAGCTCTTCATGTTCCTCTGTCCCAGGCTGCCTGCAGGTTCGGGAGAACTGCACTGCAGAAAATCAGGTTGTGAAGGGATTCTTCATAGTGCTGTCGTAAATGGCTGAACAGCTACTTCTGCTCACTGAGGAATTGTCTATTTGCCTGTAGGGAAATGAGGAAGGAGAGTTGAATTCTTTCTGGTCCGTAATGTCTGTTGATTCTTAGCGCAGTGGCAGCTGGCTGCTGGTGTCGCTTTCCCTGGGTGAATCCCAGCTGTGATTGCAGGTGCCGCTCCACTAGCTCAGATCCGAGCAGGGACTGGTGAGCAGGCAGCCCATGTTGAAGTGCTTCACAGCAGTGGATACAAATGAATGCTAAATCTGTTCCCTGGTAAATGTTGGAACCATGTGAGTGCACTGAACCCCTCCGAGCTGCCAAACCTTCTGTCAAGCCAGAAGTTAAGTTGTTGTAAGTCTGTGTTCCCTTTTTCTTTCTGTAGCTTGTAGTGTGTCCTGTAGGAGTGTAAATATGACTCCAGCCAGGCATGAAACATCCAACTTGAAAGCCACAGTGTTTGAGAGGCTGGGTAATGGAGAGCGTGATTGAGACTCCAAGGAGCTGCTTCACTGGCTGTCTTGAAATGAGTAGAGTCTGGACCTGTCTACCTGCCTGCTTGCCCTCTTCTGGAGGGAGGAGTGGAGCAGGAAGCCTGGCAGGGGCTCTGCTGAATTCCCTTTACTGATACAACCATCAAGTTTAGCAAGACTGTAGAAGTCCCCCTGTGCTGAGTACATGCTGATGCTGTAGGAGCAGCCGCTGGCGTGACTGTTTCTGCACATGGGCTGCATCTGCTTGTGTTGATGAGGTGTGTGGCTGGGAATGTTGCAGTGAATCTGCAGATTGTTTGGCAGGTTGGCTTTTTGGTGGTTGGTGGGTTTTTTCCTCTCTCCCACTCCCCACCACCTCTTCACTGTTATTCTTTATCTGTATTTAAAGAAGAAATGGTGCTTCAGGTGGGTATTCTTTCCGCTGTCTCTGAGTGGCACCACTGAATATCACTTATTCCTGGACTGAGGCACCAGCACTTAGCTGTGATGAGGTCTGGAGAAAGCAGCTGAAAGCCCTCCTGCAGGAGGAGGTGTGGGGAGGAGGGAACCCATTAGTGTAGCAGAGGGAGCTGGAGTGAATTTTCATGCTGATGAGTATGAGAGTGAAAGCCCTGACTGCTGCTGTGGGGTAATTTGGCTGAGGAAGCGTTCTCCAGGCACCGTCAGCACACATCTGTGCCGAGCACTGACATGGGCTGTTCCCATCCTGAGCATTTCCCTCGGCACTGAGTCTCATGAGGAATATCCCAACTAGACCAGTTGCAAACCCTGGCCTTGGGAGACTTTACTGTCTCAGCTGTCAGGTGCAGCTGACCAGCAGAGAGACTGAGGAAATATTCCACCTGCAGTTTGATTTTACTTTTTTCCCGCCAATTGCTATTTTACTTTCACTTTTAGGATTCTTATACCTGCCTCTAGAGCCACCTAGAAGGGAAGGGGAGGATGTTGGTACAGACTGAGAGAAGTGAGGCAGAGAAGTAGGAGTGATCAGTGTTTCTGCTGCCACATTTGGGACATTGGCATAAGTTATCTCTAGTGATCTAAACTGTGTCTGAGGACTAAAGTCATTATGGGAAGAAGTCAAAGTAGTGGTTATAGTGATGGATGACTGCAAGTAAGAGCCAACTACAACATTTTAAACATAGTGGAGATCCAAAGCAATAAACCATCAGCTTCAACACATCAGGCAACAAAGTTCTATAGAGCAAAATGTCAGGCAATAATGATTTTGGAAGGGAAGAGGAGAGACAGTTCCTCAGCCGGGTGAGGCAGTGATGGCCAAAAGCACTGTCTCCCCACTGGAACACTGAGCAATTTGCAGCATGTTCCCAGCAAGGCAGAGAGCACAGTCCTGTATCTGCTGGGACAAGTGCACCCACGTGTAGGGCAGTGCCTGTGCTTGCAATTTCCAGTGAGCCTGTGACTGAATCTGTATTGGCCTCTCAGCGGGGAGCGTGCCTTTGCAGAGCACGCAGTGCAGTGCGGTGAGGGAGGAACTACTACTTGCAGAACTGTGGCTCCATGTGCACTGACTGAGGCTGGCAGGGAATTTCTGCTGCGTCCCTAAGCTGTTCCTGAGACCTCTGAAAATGTCTCTCCTTTGTTTCAGAGCCATCATCAATCACTTCAATCCGAAGATAGAGTCTTACGCTGCAGTGAATCACATATCACAGCTCTCCGAGGATCAGGTAAGCCAGGCTTGTGGGGACCTTTTTACATGTTGACCGCCCCAGTATTGGTGTTCAGGAGTACCTTGTGCTCTGTGGGACTGATGGTGCTGCAGCATTAAGGGGTGAAGGTGGATGAACATTCGGTTGTGGATGAGAGGAGAAGAAACCAGGCTGGATTCAGCCTGGATTCATCGCACGCAGACCTCTTAGTACTGCACTACAGAAGGACAGGTATGAATGATGAGAATGTGCAGCATTATGTCAGCAAGTGTGGTTGGGGACCATGAGGATGCTGGTGTTTAGAGCAGGGCAGGACATTTTTGGCAGTGAATTTAGTTAACGGAGAACCGTTGGGCAAAGCTTGATTTTCTGTGATCGTGGGGAATTAGAGCTCAGGCAACAGTTGGTAGACGTTTTCTAGGGTAATTGAATTCAGTTGGTTTAGATTTTAAAAGAGAAGGCTTTTAATCAAGAGGGTGATAAGGTTAGGTTTCCCTTCCTTAATTTGGCCTGGTTTGCTCTCTTCGTGTCCTGCTTGTATTGCATAAATGTGGCTTTTTGAAAACGGGCTGGTGTGCGTGGTCTCAGGAAGGGAAGAGATGGCCTATTTCCCAAAATGAAATATTGGGATTTTATGTTAATCACTGTTGGAGAGGTAATGACTCTGCAGGAGACTGTGGTGGGCAAAATACAGACCTGACATGTGAACTGAGGGGATTGTCCCAGACACAGCTGTGTCAGCACCACTGGACCTTTTGAAGAAGAAATTCTGGATGCAGCCTAGGACAGAACTCATTTGAGTCACCTTGGATTCCTCCTTCTGCTGGATGGGATCCCAAGCTTGTGTCTCTTGAAAGGGTCCTGGCTGTATTTTGCTCTGCAATTCATTTCTCTTTCTGCCTGTGATTTTTTTACTCACAACTTGATGATACCCTTCCACGCTTCTCACTAACCTTTTCATTTGTTATCCTACTTAGTCTGTAATATGTGACACCACAAAGTCTCGGGTTGAGCGCTCTACTGATGTGGTGGGGAAAAAAATGTGAACCCTACTGCTTTTTATTCTTTATAGCTGGCTAGAACACTGGTTTTAATTCACTCAATTTTTCTGTATTGTTCTGCCTCTGAGACTCACTGTACCCACAGCTAGGCTTTGTGATGGTTCACGTTATCAATCCTCCTTCATTGATGATACACTGATTACATCAACCTAGGCCCCTAAAAAGAAAAAGCCTTTGATAGCCCAATTTAAAACTGGGGGCTTGGATAGAGGGGAATTTTGCATAGTGCTCAGGTTAGTCTGAGAAAGGAAACAAGCTTTTTCACTGTCAGGTCTGTGTAGTATTCATCACCCAGCAGTTCAGGGAGGTCAGGTTAAAGCCATTCTTCCTTACGTGTTATTCTTTAAATAAAATCTCTAGCAGCAGGCAGATAATAAAATCAGAGGTGATGTATGGAACATTCTGAGGAAGATGATTAGGAAGTTGAAAGACAGATTTCTCTTCTTTTTTTCCTTTTTTTTTGGTTTTTTTTTCCCCTTTCTGCCTTCGTGCTTTCTCTCAACGTCAGGGGAACATCAAACAAAGCAAAGCAATAACAGGCCTGTGTGAACTGCCAGGAAATAACAAGATGTCACTGTGGGGAGGGACTGTGTGGTCACAGTGAGGGTGTTCAGTCAGCGCTCTGCAATTTGTGGCACGAGGGGGAGAGGGATGAAACTTCTTGCCTCCACTTTGCATTGGTCAGTGAGCTCAGTCTGTATGTTGGGCTGTGGTTTCCCCTCCATCGGTAGCAGTAAGTACAGGAGAGGTGATGGCAGATGGCTGAGATCGAGGCCAGGGCCTGACTTTTGTGGGGTAACAGAACTAGTTGTTCTCATTCTGTGTGAGCTGTTCAGCATGGCAAGGGGCCGGGGGGTCAGACTTCCCTTTTGGCTGCTACACTGTGTGTGTGTCTTTTTTCCCCCTTTCATCTGTACCTTTTGTTTTGAACACACATGTGTGTTCACTTACTTCCCCTTCTCTCCACAGATATTTTCCACATAAACCCCACCTTTCTTTTTAGCTCTGATTTTTGAAGTATACCACACTGAAATATTTACTGCTGACATTTAACTTGTGTATCCGCACACAGTTACTACGTTTGGGATTAGTCATTCTCACCTTTGAGTTACTTCTGTAGTTTCAGAGACTGGTATTTCTTTACTGGGAACATCTAATTTTACAGTTTTAAGATCAAACTTTTAATGAAGCTTTCTTTCACAGATACTAGCCTTTGGCCAGACTCTCATGGGGCTGCTCATACTCCTCTGTGGTATCTCAGAATCGCCTATCAATCCAGCAGGCATGGCTCTGGCATAGCTCTGTCTGAAGGGGAATTTCCAGCTGCTCTGAGTTGCTTCAATTCACTTGAGCCTGCTCAGCTTACAGGCTCCTACTTCAGCCTGTGTCAAACTTCCTATGCTGCTCCCTGCCTGTTCTGTCATCCTGTTCATGTCTTAAGATTTTTTTTGGGGGGGACAAAAAAAAATTAATATCTCTAAAAATAGCTAAGTAATCAGCTGAAAGTGATTTTGCTCTTTTTCTTTTTCTAATCCTATTGAAAGCTTTATTACCTTATTAATCACTAATGTCCATTTATTACCATTCTCAGCCTGTCATTTCAGTGCTTTCTCCTTTTATTATACATAAGCATTAATGTTAACATTATTACACGCTGAGAGGATTTGTAGGCCCTTGAAAATGATGGACATGGGATTGTTTTAAGGAAGGACTGTTGCCTTCCTTGGAAGGAAAAGACTGTTTTCTTTCCTTTAAGGAAAGACCACTGTACATCTTCAACCCTAAAGATCTCCAGGACCATAGTGTGAATACACAGACCTGTGCTCTAGGCAGGTCTATCTACAAGACTTAAAGGTGCTGCATTGCTGACTGATGTGCATTTTATCCCACAGATCAGGAATACTGGGAAGAGACCTCTTTCTTTCCATATTCTCTTGAGCAAAGAGTGGGAGATTTCCAGGGGCAGGGAAATGCCAGGGATTTGATGATTAGCCACCTCAGTCTATCAATATGTGATCCTTGCCAGTGCCATTCTGCAAGGAGTCTACTTGCCAAAGCAAACTCATAATCCTTCCCAGTTGTTAGCTGTTTTGACCTCGCTGTAGTTCCTTTCCATGAAACAGGAAATATCTTTAGCCAGTTATTGGCATCTTCCTTCACTTGCTAATTTGTTAAACCTGACTTGAGTGTGAATTTGTGGGTTTGTGGTGTTCTCCCTCTCAACACATTTGGCTCCTGCCTGCACGTCCTTCAAGGAGCTGAAAGATGCTGCACAGTCAGAAAGGGTTAGCCATTAGCTGCCGATGTAATTTTAGCTCTTCCATGCAAGTGATTATTCCCATATCCTTGAAGATGTTGAGGTCCCTTCTGAAGCCAAAGGGCAAAATAGCATTCTGTGAAATGAATTCCTAGGCTTATCTGTGCCCTCCAGCTGACTGGACTGCCTTGTACTTAACACACTGGAGGCAGTGGACTTTCCATGTGCTGTGTCTGATCGGAGAAGCTACCAACATGCCTGTGAGCAGAAGAAGTTGCAGAACAGGGTCAAGGCAGTGAGAAAACAGCAACACACAAGAGTTGCTTCAGAAGGGCAAACTCAAACAGACATCCTGAAAGCACAGGGCAGGAGTAATCTGGATGGAGTTTCACATCTGCCTTTCTCTGGGCATGAAGGAGCAGCTCTTTGTAAGAAGGCAGCTCTCTGCCTCATGGTGATGTAGCTCAATTATTATAGAGAGGCTAAAGTGAGAGGAAACCCAGTACTTCTGGTGACATCTCCTCTGAGCAGGAATGCCTTGTGCTGCCCTGCATACCAAGGAAGTCTTGTGCCAGTGTCATGGTTTAACCTGGCTGGCAGCTAAAACAACCACCCAGTACACACCCAGTGGGAGGAGGAAGAGCATTGAAAAGGGGGAAGAAAGAAAAAACTTCAGTAGTAAAACTTGTGAGTCGAGATAAAGATGGTTTAATAGGACAGAAAAGGAAGATGATGATGGTGGTGATAAAAGAATATATGAAGCAAGTGATGAATAGCATAGTCTCTCACCACCCAAAGCTGATATTCAGGTAGTTACAGACACACAGCCCTACCTGTTATATGCTGAAGCATGACATCATAGGGTATGGAATGTCCCTTGGGCCAGTCTTGGTCAGCAGTCCTGCCCGTGCCCCCTTCCAGCTTCTTGGGTGCCCCCCCCCCCCCCCCGGTATTAGTCTGCAAACCGGAGATGGAAAGTGCTGGGAGCCAGAACAGATTGTGGTGGAAAAACAAGACAACTGTATCACTTTTGAAATTGTGACAAATGAGCGTAATACTCAGGTTGTTCCACAGTGTAATACCTTTGTAACTGCAGTAACTGCAATCCAGTTTGGTCTGGCAGGCTCAAAAAGCCATTTCCCTTTCCTTGAGGTCATACTCCAAATGTTGAACGTGCCTCTCCACCCACTCCCAATCCAATCCATGTGGCCTTTTGTTACTTGGTGGGGTTACTGGGGACTAATCTGAAGTGCAACTTGGGGAGCCTCCACCACTGACTTGCAGAGAAAAATCTCAAAAGGATGTAACCGGTTTTAGATGCCCTGCAGTATTCTAACTCTCAGCCGCTGATGTCATGGTTTATTCAACTTGTTCTGGTTTCTGTAACCAGCAGCAAACCCACTGGCAGGTACATGCCAGCTCGTTTTTTAGCCCTGCTGGCAGTGATGTTAAGAGTTAAAAGCTTGTTGGGATGTGGGCATTTGATATTTTAAAAATGCTGTCTACCACCAGTGCTAGGTACTACTGCAATAAATCCCCCTAATCTCTTGCATTAATATAACATGTTGTGAGGGCTCCAGAAAGGCTTTTAAATGGGTTTGGCATAGTGCTAGTTCACTTCTGAAATGCAGTGAGCTTTAGGGTAGAAGGAATTAAGCTTACTAGTGATGTGGTGCACACAGTAGTAGGAATGTGAAATTCCAGCTAAGGGGTCACCAAAGCAAAGCCCTAATTTAAAGTCATCACATCTTTGTAAATGAGGCAGGGATGTTGGGTTTCATGGTCTCATTACAGACACCTACTCATGATTAATGGCTTGAAACAGATTTTATTGTTTAAATAGAAAAGCTGAGCCATGCTAGGTGAAATTGGAATCCTAGATTTAAAAGGTTCTGTGTAAAAAGTCTTCTGGAGTTGGAAAATGACCAGTTTGCCTAGCTGATGGGGTCTTCTCTGGTTTAGATACCTTTCTTCTTTTTATTGTTTCTTTGGTGTTTGGGTGGTATTTTTGGTGTGGGGTTTCTTTGGTTTTTTTGGTGGGGTTTCTTTTTGGTTTACCAGAAAAATATCCCTGCAGTTTACTAACGCCTCAGACTGCTTTATGCAGTGTGCCAGACTGAATGGGTCTGAAGAGGCTTCAAGGACTGATCAGCTTTGCTGCAAGGAGATTTGAAGCTGGAGGTGAGCTTTGGAGCAGTGACTTTGTGCTGTGTCGTGCTTTTTAATTAACATGCAGAATGCAATAAACCGTGCGTCATTGGAGGGGGATGGACAACGTGTGGTAGGCCATTAGAGGGACAAAAGAAGGGCTTTGTTTTTAAAAACACCTTCTGCTGGAGCGATGTAATCCTATTTTATTCAGTCCCAGAAATCCCAGTAAGAAATGGGAGAAACCCTTTGACTTCCTTTCAGGCTGGACATGAAGATGCTCCGGCATCCTGCCCATTATGGGCAGTGGTTGCTTGGTGCCCCTCAGAGGCAGGGTGACCCTGAATCAGCTTGACTGCTCCAGGTGCAGAGGAGTCTTTCCACCCCTTGTCTTGCTTTCTACCACTTCTGTCAGCTGTCCTCTTCAGCAGATTAGGAACTGCCTTGAAGTACAAACCAGTAACAGAATAAGCCCATTAAACTTCAAAGCAAGGCTCGCCTTCAATTCTCATGGCTGTTTTCACACCCTTGCCTGGCTGTTGCTAGTATCACAGGGACTGATAAGGGCTTTAAAACTGCTGTGGTGTAGGTGACCACTGAATGCTGGGGACTTGTTTTGGAAGAGCTGCTTTCCAGAGCTGCTGCTCACTGCTGGCTGCAACAGGGTAAAGTCTCATGGAGCTAGATAAGGCTTTGTGCTGGGGCTACAGAGGCGGAACTCAAGGATATGAGTTATGAGCCCAGCCTGAATCGCAACTAGGAGTGTGCTGAGCAGGAGCCATAGATTTAACTATGTAATAAGCTCCCAGCCCATAATGTGGGGACAGGCTGATGTAGCTGTAGTTCCAGTGCTTGTCCTGCACCCCTAGTGAATGTGTTTCACCAAACACTTCCCAAATGCCTGGTACGTTGTTTTTATGTGTGGTACTTCCAGGGTGAATTAGCTAGAGGAGGGGGCTGCAAGCTGGGGTCTAAACTTCTTCATAGCTTTCTCCGTGCTGCCTCGAGCAAACCTTGGGCCCTGTGTCCTCCCACGGGAGAGGGTGAGAGGTGTGGAGCCCTTGGGGAGCCAGGCAGCGTTTGAAGCTCCCTGTGACCTGCTGGGAAAGGCTGCTGTGGAAGTGGAAGGCAATGTTACGGATTGCCGTCACCGCTAAGCGCCTGCATAGGGCAGGGAAAGCTGCACAGAGGATTGCAACAGAATGATCAAAACAGTCTGCATTTATAAAGATTAAATTACAACTTTGCACTTGTACGATTAAAGGAGGAGCTGTCAGAGGCTGGCTTGTGCGAGCACACAATTCAATTTGCATTTTGTAAAACTTCAGATTGAGAAGGTTTTTTAATCCCTTGTGAAACAGGAACAATAGACACTGGCTGTTGCCAGGTGCATAATGCATATAGATACTGTGCAAACTTCTTTCATCGTCCTCTGTAAGCTGGATTTATAGCCCCATACTTTGTTGCTGTAGTCCTGAGCTCCACCCTAAGCTTCCTTACACTCAGCCGTCTCTTTGCATGGAAGTCCTAAAAGCAGACAGGCTGTATGTAGCCTGCAGTGCCAGTCGCAGAGGGTGATGTGGCTGTAACCCCTCCTGGAGTCACATTCTCCTCTTGCAAAAGGGCACAAGCTTTGCAGTGACTGCCAGCCATGCTCATTCCAGGGCTTCTTTAGGATAAAAGTCCTGCCTTCAGAGACTGCTACTCTTCCTTCTCTCTGGTAGTATCCTGCTGTAACAGATGATGTTTTTCTGCCTTCCTCCTCTGGATCCTCTAGCTGGAGCTGCAGCTGTTTCCCAAAAGTGACAAATTGGGTCATCGCTCCGATTTCAAAGTGGGAAGCAAATTGAGCTTTGCAGTCTCCACGCCTCCTAGAGCAGGAGAGTATATGCTGCTGAGCCAAAAGGTGCCACACCTGAACAGAGCTCCACTCAGCTGGAAGATTTGTTTTTCTGGCTCTCTAGCACTTGGCATTTGGATGTTAAGACAGTAAGTTCAAATTTCTTGTCCACAGTAGGGAGCTGAAAGGCAAACCTTTTAATAGAGGAGAAAGTGGCACCTCTGATGTGTGTCACTCTTTCTGTCTTCATGGGAGATCTGAGGCAGGCAGTGGGATTTCTTGGGGAGCTGAGATGTGTCATTCAAAGACGGCAAGCGGGGGGCATGGATGTCCAGAGAGATGGAACTGGGGAAGGTGATTCTGTGTCAGCCAAGTGCCAGGGGCTACAAATCGATTTCACTGCCTTAGTCAGAGGGTGCCTGGATTCCCCTGTGGCTCAGTCAAGGCACAGTATGCTCCTGAGGAGCAAAGTACTGCTAGCAGCACACGCTGCGTGAGCGCAGGCCTGGGGAAGGATATTAGTTCATCGCCTGATGTTTGTTTTCACCTGAGCACCTGTTCGTAGGAGTTCCTCTTTCACTTTTTCCAAACCATGGATTTATGTTCCACATCAATACCTGCTTTGCAGCAAGAACTGCTAACAGAGAAAGTATATTCCAGTCTCCCAGACAAGAAGCTGATGAATTGGCCTGGATGATTGTCTGCAATTACCTAGGACTTCTGAAATAAGCTGATGTGATCCAACAACCATCACTTGTATCAGTGTTAAATGGTGTGTCACAGTTGCATCAATGGTGGTTTAAACTAGGAAGCTTTTCCCTTCCATGAAAACACAGGTTAGGGTGACCTCTGGCAGTAAGAGAATAAGTATGGAAAATTTTTCTGATACATCCTTAATATTTGGAGAATGAGGCAGTTTCTTATAGACCGACATCTAATAATGTTGTTTCCAGTAGCCCCTGCATGTACCTTAGCATCCTAGTTGGAAACTTTGCCACTCAAGTCTCACTGTGTGCAGAACCCCATTAATGAAATGCTGTGCTTAAGGCTAATTTGTGCACCTTGGTTTCTCAAGTGAATTCTCCTCAGCAGTTGTAATTCAGCAGACTGCATGTGGGTTGGGTTAAATGTAAAAACACGCAGAGAATGCTGTTGAAATTTTACTCTTGGACTTCCTGACTTCTCAGAAGATGCTGGGTTGGGGTCCTATGTGGAAGCTGTAGAGGTGGAGGAGTTCTTGTGAGTGCTTCTGCTGCTCGCGATGGCATGAGTGAGCTCCGATCCTGCTAATGGACTGACGGCACCTCTTAGGCAATGACAGCTGTTTGCTGCAAAATGTGACAACAGAGAAGGATACTGCATCTTTCTGGCAACGAGATCTGGTGTTGGGGAGCTGCCATGATGTCACTAGCTTACTATTGTTCTTCAGGTCCTTTGGGAAGGTCTGTACTATGTTTCGCAGAGCAAATTGAGCTGAAGCCCCCTGACCGTGTTTAACACAGGAAGAGAATAGTGGTAATACTGTGCCTATTCATTTCTCTGGGCACTGCTATCAGCTTGCCTTTGGATTATTTCTTCCACAACATCTCTGAAGCAAACCATTGCTCTTCCTGCAAGATACCAGTCTCTTCACTTAGGCACTGCGTTATCCTTTGCAGCCTTCTCCTAGTTCTGTGAAAATCAATGCTCCAAACCCACAACGAATCAATCCACATGTGAATATAGAGCTCACACAGACCCTGACACGGGTCTTGTTCTGCCAGCAGTTCTTCCAGGTGCTTGAAGGAAGAGCATGCTCAGCTGGCTAGTGACTGAGTCCCCCTTTCCAGTCCTCTCCTGCACTAGAAATACCTAAGATACACCCCTCCCCAAATCCAGATCCTAGCCTTTGCTCAGCTGTGTCATATCAGTGGTTTGCTGGAGTTGGGCACCTGTCCAACTTGGGTGAAGTGTTTGCTGCTGTTGTCACCCTCAGGTTTATGGGCGAATTTATGTGACAGTATGCAACAGAGCACGGATCTGGATGGAGCTTCACATGACAGTATCTGCAGGGTAGTTTTGTTCCTTTCATTTCTTAAAAAATGTAGCTGTGAGCTATAGAATAGATGTTTTAAGGCTGTGTTTTGTTTGCAAGAAGTACTCTTTCTATTGAACATCTTGAAACACTAGGACAGGAGCAGTCTTCCAGCTGATAGAAACAGAAACGTGGATTTGTGAGGGAGCCAAGGCAGTCATGCTGGAACTCAGGCTTCCTGGCTGGCTGTTGCTTTTTGTATTCAGGTCTCCTTGCTGGGAATTTTCTACCCTGTCGTTAATGCTCCTGCAAACCAACGACTTGATGGAAGCTTCTCACTCTTAGTTCTCACCTCAGCTATAAAGATGTGCTTTTCTATTTTAAGTGATGGACCTATTTAATTACAGTACCACCTACAAGTCGCTTTGTAGGCATAGAAAGGAACCTGGGTTTGTTGCTGGGCTAAACTCCCCTTCTCAGAAGAATAAAAAGAAAGCTACTGTAATGCCTCATCTCAGCCTTCTTCGCAGACACCTGAGCATGACACACTTTTTGCTGGGGAGAATATTAACATGATCTGAACTTAATTTCTCCAGCTGATGACAGTTTCCCACATCATCCGTTTCTTGCTGAGCTTTCCACCCTCAGTAGCACCCAAAGGGACAATATTCCAGGACTGCTTGGGTCCTAAAGTGCACCTGTCATTTTTAGTACGTTAATGTTTCAGAACTAGGACTTAGTGATGCTAGGGCTGGGCAGTTAATGTCACAGTACATGTCTTGGAATGAAGAAGTCAGTCACCATACTGGAACTGCTGACCACTCCTGTCCCAGTCGCTCATCAGGCGGTTGGTTGAACCAGAAACTTGTGGTCCTGTCTCAGCTCCATTGTTAGCTGGAGACATAGCTGGTCCCTCATCCAGAAACCCTTCACTTGAGTGAAGTATAGTTTGAAGATGGAGGCAACTGTTCTGTTGGCAGCCCTAGACTGAAGCC
Source organism: Gallinula chloropus (assembly GCF_964237585.1). Taxonomy (NCBI): domain Eukaryota; kingdom Metazoa; phylum Chordata; class Aves; order Gruiformes; family Rallidae; genus Gallinula; species Gallinula chloropus. The sequence continues at coordinate 67,148,480 of NC_140090.1, forward strand.
ACCATGGTTTTTGTACATGAGGTCACAACTCAGTGTGACCTCAGCTTATATATGTCAGGGAGAGCTATTTCAGTGATGAGTTTGGGAAAAAATGCCTAAAGAAAAATGGCCAGTTGGTTTGATCCTGATCTTTGTTAAAAAACAGGAGGTGCAAACATTTCAGAAGTCAAATCTGGGGAGTGGAAGGATTTTGTTTTGATAGCAATCTCCTTTAATAAAAAGGGAAGAAAAATCACCTGCCTGTACATACACAAAAAAGAAGTGCCTTGAACTCTGGACAGTGCAGTGGTTTAAAGGGTGGATCCAGACTCTGGAGTGTTAACCCTTCCCCCAGCAATCTTATGTAGGTGTACGCAGATGCTCACCTGTGGCTGCAGATTCTTCCGCCCTGCCTTTTATTCCTAAGTCAAGAACAGATGCTGCAGAAACATCTACAAAATATTTAAGGTCACACCTTTCCTCTCTCACTTGCTCTTGGAAAAGGTGATCAGATCATCCTGACGCTACGTGCCGCTTCCTGGCAGAGGTTTGAATGGAGTAGGGCAATGGCGAGTGGCATTTCAGATCGCAGGCTCCTCTTACTCTGTATGGCTCCTGCCATGAATTCCCTTCTCTCTGGGTATTAAATTGTTGTTCTGGAACAGTTTTTGACTTGAGTTTTTCCCCGCCCTTGTTTCTTCTGAAGGGGGGCTGTGTGCCATCACGCTGCAGACAGCACACATGCATTTGAAAGGATTCCTTTTACATGTGCCTCTTCTGGCATTTTACGATCCTGTCTTTTTCAACATGTGATAGCAGAATATAAAGTAGGTCACTTTATTTCCTTTCTGCTTTTCTCAGCTCTGCAGCTCTTGTGATCTTTGAATTCTTTCTGAATATCAGATGTTTTTGGAGGCTCGTGACTGGGAGAGTTCAGCAAGCTCCTAAAGGCTCAGTAGTCGTGTTGGGTTTGGGCACTGGGGACATCTTTCCTCATAGCCCTTGTGTGCCTTGGGTACCCTGTTGATTAGTGCCCTTGACATGTCCTAGAGAGGTGAGGAGGAAGAATGATGGCAGCTTTCCTAATGCCCAACAGTCACTTGCTGCTATGAGGCATCCTGTGGCTGCTGCCAGCCCTGCCCTCCTGTTCTCTGCAAGTTGACTGGAGCTGGCAGTTGTCGTCTAGAAGCAGTAAAGCAAGTGAACAGCTCTACTTATTGCCATTTATAAAAAAGCATCAAACGAGCTCTAGGCACAGTCACAAGCCAGTCCCTAAAAAGGCATGTGGAAGGAGTTTAGTCTCTCCTGAGGCAGGGCAGTTCAGGCTACTGTAGATTTACAGCAAACCCCTAAACTTTAAAGTACCCGAATTTTTCAACCTGCAGACTTGGTTTTGGGTTTTATTCAGACCGCCCAGGGTGGTGGAAGCATCAGGGTTAATTACAGGACTGCTTCACTGAAACGTCTCCTTGCTAATGGTTCTCAGAACTGTAAGATCAGAGTCTCTGCTGCAGAGTAATGCAGGGATGTGGCCCCCTTCAACCTCTCTCACTTGGTTTCTCAGCAGGATAAGTGCAGTACCAAATCATTCTGTGTTAACCCAGGGTGAGAATGGATCCCTATGTATTATCCCACCGTAAAGCTGTGTTACTGTGTGGTCAAATACATGCAAACTCCAGTTTGTAGAGTTTATCAACATGTGAGACCAAGTTGGAGATGCAGAGAGACGTGGTCCAAAGCTTACACCCAAGCTGTCTTCTAGTGGTGTTGAATTCCAGAGGGGACTGCTCAGCTGATAGGCCTGGTGAGGTAGGAAAAGTCAAGTAGAACTTGAACTTGGTGTGTATTAGTATAAGGTGCAGTTTCTTAAGAAATTTGTTAAGCAAGCATGAAATCCTCTTTAAGTATAGTCCAAAATTCAGATGTGAGAGTAGTATCAAGAGGGCAATGCAGCACCATTTGGGAAGAACAGAGTTTAAGATTCCCATTAAAACAAAAATAGTTGTGCAAATAAAACTGCCAGCTGATGCAGTACAAATTAGTGGCTTTAAAATATGGAGAAAAAGCAGCTGAGTTGTTAATCCCTGAACTGAAGCCCTTAAGTCCTTTTAGTGAGTGACTTCTGCTTGTCCTCTAATCCCTTTGAATCATAGAAAACATAGGCCTGGAGTTGCTCTCTGCTCTGTGGTAAGAGGAAATTTAACCAGTGAGCTAAATAAATAAATTGATTAATTGGCAAGAATAAGGAGATGTGTATGCACTGTATCTAATTGCTTTTTCATATTGTCTTCCTCTAGCTCTTTGGAAGACACAGGTTTGTGGGTTGCACATGCAAAAATATGCTAAAAAAAACCCCAGCCCACCTCACCAAGACTTTGAACCTTCAGCTTCAAAGATCATTGTGTGGATCATCCAATATTGCTTTGGACAGTCTCTAATGGGGACGATGTTCAGCCAAGCTGAATTTATTCAGTAGAAATTCAAGCTGAAATTGAACACACCTCAAAATCACTGAGTAAATCAAATCTCATTTCCTTGCTTGCAGAGAATGTGGGCTGTGTGGGCTTTCTTCCTCCTCCTCTTGCTCCCTAATTTTTATTCTACCAGGTCAGAGCTACCTTTTCTTTATGAGAAATACTGAGCAAGTGGCTTTCCTGAGCCTTATTCAAAAACCCATCAGAGCTAATAGCTTTGAAAACAGTTGATGTCCAAGAGGCACTTGGGAGCTCTAAATCCTCACGCAGGGATTTTTAGGCTGTAGAACAATGATGTCCTCCAAGCGCTGCAGAAATTACTGTGGACATGATATTTCCATTACAGATCCTGCAGGTATTTATCTGGGAATAGGGCAAAAGAGAAGTTTAGAGAGAAGGCAGAAGCCTTGTTGATCAACTCCTTATCCCCGAGAGAGTGGCATCGCCTTTGCCTAAGCCTGCAGTAGTGCTGTGTGTACAAATACATCCCATCTCTATAGCCAGCAGGTTCAGCTTAGAGCTGTGACAGCAGAGGTTGCAAGCTTTTTGATTCAGAGGGCAGGCATTGTGGACAAGTAGTTCTCTACCTTTCTGCTCTGCGTACTGATTAGCTCATCTTAAGATTCAACAGCTAGAGGTGCTTTGGAAAAGAAGTGTAAGTTCTGTTCCCCTCGTCTTTTGGAGAGAATGGGTCTGGTGCCAGGAGAAGTCACCTTGTCCTTGACTGTCAATGGCAGGCATGCAGCCAACACAATAATCTTATCTGGCCCATTAGCAATAAACCTCTGCTTTGTGTGTGTCCTTCCTGCCCATCCAGCGCCGGAACCTCTGCGGAGATAACACCCTCGCTCTCACAGAGGTAAGATGCCTCTTTTCACTCTTTTCAGCCGTGGTGTTTTGGGGGTGGTAGGAGCGACTGAATTTTAAGAAAACTGGTGCTGAATAGGTGGTAGGTCTGATGCTTCAAGGATATAGGCAGAGCAAACATTGCAGGGTTCAACACTGAGTTCCCAGGCACGCAAGCCCTTTTTGTCCTCCAGACATCTTTGGATTGCAAGATGCCTCTTTACCGTGGCAGGAATCCTTCTTGAGAGACATAGCTATTATCTTGGGTGCTGAGTGGTTTCTACTGGGTACAAGGAGAAATGAGTAGGAATAACTGAGTGTCAGCAACTTTTGGTGCCTCTGCGTTTATTTCAGAGAGTGCATGTGGACTTCTTTCCCTGAGAAAGGCAGTAACAAGCAGCAGACCATTTGATTTCTCAGAAATCTCTGACCTGTTTTCTGTGTGTGGTCGGTACCCAACTCTCTGCTTCCTATCAGACTCACCTTGCTGACTGACTATTGGCCAGCCATCCTACGCATCTCCATTGTAGCCAAGGATGTTTAGCGTCTCATCAGGCCTGCCCTGGCTAGCGATTGTCTTGGACAATAGCCTCCATATTTCCAGATGTCCCACTAGTCATTTAAACGTTCCTTTTGAACTAACTTAGCAGTCAACTTTAAGCAGCTCTGTTTTTACAGGCAAAAGACATTTTCTATGCTTGCCTTGCATGCTTCCAAGCATAAATGGTCTTGTTTCATTTCAGCTCTGGTCATTGCCCAGAAGGGGATAATTTAACAAATTAAAATGTTTACTTCGAAGGAGTAAAGCTTGTTATTTGGAGATATAAAAAATATACTTAGCATGTATTTGACCACACAGTAACACAGCTTTACGGTGGGATAATCCATAGGGGTCCATTCTCACCCTGGGTTAACACAGAAATTATTTGGTTCTCTTATTTCTGCCCTCATCACAGACATTGTCCTTTCTTATTCCTTCAGGTTAGAGTAGGATCCAAAAGCGTGTCTGGGGTTCATGAGGAGTCACTTTGTTGGGACAAATTTCATTGTCTTGGTGGGACAATATACATCTTACATGTTATATGTCATACATAACTGAACCCAATGTCAGTACCATGCCTTGTCATCAGCACCCTCAGTGCTTGCGTCCAGACTGAAGAGGCTTACCAGTTTCACATTAGCATGCCTCATTTCTGAAATCAGTGCCTCTGAAGGGGGAACTCCAGACTTTGTATTAGTGTTTAGGTGGCCTGCACTTAGATTGACTTAAACCACTTTTGCAGCTGCAGCCAGAGAACAGACATTTTTGCAACTGAAGTTCCCTTTTCACTACAGGATTTTCTGTTTCTGAGGATCATCCAGCAGCTTATAGCTGTCTGTTCCAACTCCAGATTTGCAAAAGCCTCAATAGCTAAAACTTTTATATGGGTCAAGTCACATGAACTTCCAAGTGCTGCTCACCTTTTCTTATTAGCTAGTCACCTTAGCATACTGCTCCTACAGCTTTTTAGCCATCTGTATCCGATCAAATGACTAAGATTTATTTCTTTGGGGCTGTATCTTTGGAAGGAATTGTTGACAACTGAATTCATAAGTCTTTTAAGCTGTAGTAAAAGTCATCTAGGTATTGCCACACAGAAGAGGACTCTTGGAGGATAAGCCTGGAAATGTTGGCTCGAGGCTCAACTGTGGTCAGAAAAGCAACAGAGAATTAGAAATTATTAGGGAGAGAACAAAAATAAAGCAGGGGTACTGCACTGTCACTGTGTAAGTCTGTGATAACCCATGTTTTAAATCTGGTTTATCGATTCCAGTGCCCTTGTTTCAGGAAGATATTGGAGAACTGCAAAGCAGGACAGATAATCGAGCAGTTATTCGCTCATCTGATTTCTTGGCTATCCCAACTTCTTGCTTGTATTTTACCCTCCTTAGAATGGACTTGAGTTGGGTTTTTGCATGCGATTGGGTGGGCAGGTGAGCTCTGGACTCCCTCTTCCATCGCCTCTTCACGCATCTCCTCAGGCCGATGAATTACCGCTTTTTGTTGCTCCGTTGTGCAATTAGTAGCTGGCCTTCTATTGTCACTGTTTAATTGCTTGAATGTAAGTAGGAACTGTGGAACAGATCTTTCTAAGCTCCGCTCCTCCAAATGCATACCTTCCTCCTCCAGTCCTATCTGGGTGTTTCCCTGGCATGTCCTATATTGTTTTGACTTGCTTTATATAGAGAGAGAAGCATCCACTTGGTTTGTGGCCAGTTTTTTAGCATGTTGCTATTTAGCTTTGCTGCTTCCTTTAATTAAATTTATTCATGTTGTGCAAACCAAGTTTAACAAGATTTCTGATCATTTAAAAAAAAAAAAATCCTGTGCTGGGTGGTTAGCATCTACTTTTTCTCAGGAAGTGTTAGACCCAGGGCTGTACCAGTAACATTTGCAGGGGCTGTTTGCTTGCTGTAAAAGATGAAGAAAAAAGAAAAATCAAATGTGTGGCAAGCTCCATGGCTTTTCAGAGCATGTGTTCTCCTTTTATTTGTCTTGATCTTCAAGTCAGGGTCCTGGTGAGGTTTTTTTTCCAAAGTCAGTGTCTGTAATCATGATATACCGTACCGGTCTGTAGTGGCAGCGTGAGGAGCACAAGCTCTCCTGAGTCCTCTATTGATTTCCATGAACCTGAACAGGTGACAGGCTCCAGAAACCTCCTGTGACTGCAGATGTTTGATTAGACCATGTCCAGAATAAGCTGCCCTGTTGTTTCTTCAAAGTGGAATAGTCTACCTGCCTCTGGTTTTGATTGAACAGAAAGGTTTTCGTTGCGTACACTGTTTTAATCTGTTCTCTGGACAGCCTTACTCCTGTGTCAGCTGTCCTCTGGGCAAATCTGAATTTCTTTACTAGGAGTGAAGTTCCTCTGGTGTGCACCAGCTATCTGTTGTCACCTGGTTGAGGCAACCTGAATGGAAAGTTGTGTATTTGAGTCTTGGTGTTTGCCAGGATGCTTTCTGGCTGCTGGCCCTAGAAAGATTTTTGTTTCTGACCTTTTTTTAAAATCTTCAGCTACTGTTTTTCAGGTTCTTGTAGCTGTCTTTGATTCCTGTAACAGCTTTGTATGTCCTGGCTTCTCAGTTCAACTGGAGCAGCAACTCACAATTTAAAACTCTTTTATCTTGTTTTGGGCACTAAGGTTACTGGTCTGTCTTTGGTCAGTTAACTGATGCTGCAGAGCTGCTGATGATTGGTGTTTTTCCTTGGTGTTCAGGGGGACAAGGTCTTTGGTAAATAGAGGGTTGTGCCAAAAGGTTGTACACAAATCACAGCATTCATTTGCTGAATGCCTGTTACCCGCTTAGGCTGAACGGGTGCTATGCACAGCGAGCACAAGGATGCTCTCTTCCTCTTGTCTGATGTTTTGGTGACAGGAGTTGATTTACTGCCGTTCTAGAATGCAGCTGGTAGATAAAAAGCTTCTCCTGGAACAGCCCATCACATTTCAGCACTTAAGTTAATTGTAAGCACAATGGGGAAATAAAAAAATTAACGGTCCGGTCCGTAGCGATCTGCAGTGCGTTTTAAGCCTTGGCAGGGTTGCAAGTGCTCTTACGTACGTAGCAGTGAGAAATGTTTTCATAAATGCCACCAGCTGGAGATAAGGGTTCACAACTCCAAAATGGGCTGTAACTCCAAAATAGCAAATCTATCTATCTCAGGGTTTTATGCTCCTGCCATCATCCTGGCTGCTGCCTGCCTTCCTCACAAAATTTCTAACAACAGGTGAGCTTAGCGGACCACATTCAGTTTTTGGCAGATCTTCCCTTGCAGATCTAAAACACTGCTCTGGAGGGTGCTTATTTTATTAGTTGATAATTTTTGAAATAATTTGTTTCAGGATCTCTGACTTCTTTTTCCCTGCCTGGGCTCTGGAGGTGCCAGCGTCTTGCATTTCATGGATATTCGTCCTCTTGGCAGAAACCTACTGAGCCCATTTTCCTCCCTTGAATGACACAGAATTGCCTCCTGTATTTGCTCTCAAAAGCTTGTCCCTGCAGTTTGGGAAAGAGCACCCAAGGTCCCACCTAGAGCGCCAGGCTCTTTGTGCCAAGTGGGATACGCAGGTTGGCATAATCCCACTCACCATCTGTGAAACTGAGAAAAGCAGGTTGGTCTTTGAGAAGCAGCAGTGTGAGGCCAAGTGCACTTTGGCTCCTTGTCCTTTAAACCCAAACAGGTTGTGCAAAGCGCATTTAAGAGGTATGGGGGTTGCCGTGTGTGTAGACCTGACTTCTGGGAATGACTCAAAGGATTCATGGCACAGGCTGGCTGGCGAGGTGAGCAGGCTTTTTTGCTACCCACCTCCTGGAGCTCAGAGGGTGTCACACTCCTAGCACAGCACTCTGTAGCTATAGTGATGGCTGGGTTGACATGGGTCATCAACTGCATAAGTATCTCCTAGCTATCTATACCTTTTACAAGTTTAAGTCCTCTGCAAGCTGTGCACAGAGCTCGTGTCTGTGGCCATACTTCTCTGTTGTTACTTGCCTTTGTCCTACTGCACAGCCTTTCTGCTTAAAGTAACTGCTGAATCTTGCGAAGGAAGACCTGTCCCTTCAGAGCTCGTAACCAGGATGTGTTGCACATCTACAGCTGCTTCTGTGTGGAGCTGGGCAACAGCATTGGCTTCAGGATGTTTCTGAAAGCTGAATGATTTCCAGATTGGTTGAACCAGTGAGCCTTGGGTTCCTACCACTAGAGCTGAACACCTAAACTTCTCATGGATTGTGGGTGGTTTAAAACATTTCTGGAGCAGATAACTTACTCCAAAAGGGGATGCCATTTCTGCTAGCAGAGTTCAGGCAGTCATTTTCTGAGTGAGCTTATGAATTGTCTTTAGAAGAGGCACCTGTGGGCGGAGGAGAAGGACTGTGACCGAACCCACCCACTCCATGGGTAGAAACTGTTGACTTTGTAGGCTTGCTCCTTTAAAGATCACAGATCTCAGTGAGATCATCGAACAAACATCTAAGCTACTGTGTGTCCTCTGAGCCTGACAGAATGGCTCTATGCTGAGGTGAGGAAAAGGGGATGTGAAATGCCCCCCCTTGATGTTACCAAGTAAAATACCAATAACATTTGATGTACAATCAAAACACTTTGCCTGGTGTACAGAAGTGCCAAAGCCTGATGTCAATACCACTCAAGCGCAAATGTATAACAGCAGTCCTCAGGAAGGGCTTGGGATGTGGAGAGTTAGTGTCTCCTCATGTTTGGCTGGGCACAGAGTGGTGCAGCGAGCACAGCAGGACAGCCAGGACTGACTGGCAGGGATGGAGGACAAACTGATGGGCAAACACTGCTCGCCCCCAGGCTCCTAGGGACAGTGTGTCCAGGCTTAGCCAGCTGAGCAGGGGAAGATTGGCAAACAGGAAGCAAAAGGTGTCTGAGTAGCCTGGTGGGTACTGTGTGCAAGGCATCCCTGTGCTGCCCTCAGCAGTGGAAGGAAAGGCGAGGCACCTTCTCTCCCATCTCCTGGCTTGCTCATCTTTGCTGTGTGCTGCTCAGCCTTGTCCATCTGTCCAGCTCCACATGCTGAACAAGAGACTCCCATGGCTCCTGTCAGCTTTTGTTTCTCCAGTCAGGACTGGGGCAGGTACTCATGGCCCAGTGCCATCCTGGGGCTTGTGGCCAGCTGTGACCACCACTGCAGATCTTCCTCCCTCCTGTGACCTGAGACAGACCTCTCATGTCTTACTGCCCAGCATTGCTGGTACGTGCTGTATTGGTGCACCATGCTTCCATGTCTTGGAGGAAGGGTTTGCCCTTGACTGCTGTCACTTAATCTTTAGGGTTAGCAGAGCTTTTTGCTATGGAACAATCCTCCTTCCTGGAATTTTTCCTGCCCTCAGGGTAGAGTGGATGCTTCTTCCTACTCTTGAGTGACAGTTGTGTGAGCTGATGGGGGCTGTCTTACAGACTTAGCCTGAGCAGCCTCACGTTGTCAGCCCACAGCAGGAGAGGGCTGTAGGTCCTTCACTCACATGTAGTACAAACAGGAGCTGTTTAATGGGGGACATTTGGGGCACTGGAACAGGCATGACAGCACACTGAGTATCTTGCACGTGTGTGGCATGACTACACTTGCATCTCAAGCCGCTTTTTCTTTCCCATAGCATGCACCAGACACACTCCACATCCTCTAGATCCATAGAAGTGTGCTGTACACACAGCATATCTCAGGAATCTGAGTTATTAGACTGTCATAGCAACATCCTCCTCCTCTTCCTCTTAGCATTCATGAACATGGAATTAATACTTCATTAATGGCTTCATCAGCTTGGGGATGAGAGATGGTGTTGAAGCATCAGCACTGCATTTAGCAGTGAAGGTAAGGTAGTGTTGGGTCAGATGTAAGCTCTTTGCTGCTGCTTGTCCCAGAGCAGTTGCTTTTCTTGAAGCTGTTGTGGATGGGAGCTGTGTCCAGCACACATCTGTAGTACTGGTGGTCTTGGTGGATCCTCTCTCTGAACTTGACTCCTGCAGGCAGTGAAAGAGAAAAGGGAGAAGAAGGAGGTGAGTGCAGCTGGGGTCTGGGCAGAGTCTGTTGGGAAATGTGACAGCTCTGTGTGTGTGTTTTTATTTAACTTCTAATTATTTAGTTATGTGCTTTGTCTTTGGCACTTCTGAGGATTAATTCTAGGAAAGACTCCAGCCCACATCAGCAACTTCTGAGTTGCTCTGTGAGAAGTGTGATGCCATTTGGAAAAAAAAAATTAATTTTCCATATTAATTAGAAGATACTACTGTGAAATTTATGTCAATTATCTGGCACTTTATTATGGAGAGGCAATAGCCTCTTTGTAGTCCAGGTGGCAGCAGCCTTTTCATTACAATGAGAAATGTTGCTATTCAGTTGAATTCACTAGGAAAAATGCTCAGGGACTATGAGTTGCTTGTGGAGGTTGGTGGGGAGAGAAAGGGGAAGATTTGTGCTAAACCTGGAGTAAACAAGACAGTTTGAAGACTGCAGTGTGAAATGCACCCCAGGCTTCTACGAGACTAGGGAAATTGTAATGTTTTTTTCTTACAGCCTCCATCCCCTGAGCTGAGGGGACAGACTGCTGGGTTTGCTTCTGGTTTTGTCTAGGTTTTGGAGGTGGGATTGCCATGGGCAATTGTGGGATGTTGTACACAGTCACTCCACCACCTATGTAGGGAGGACAGAAGGCACGTTTGCCCGTCCCTGGCTGCCCTTGCCCCCTGTACTGTCTCTGTACAGTAGTGCGGGTGAGGGGTTGGCATTGCACACCCCATAGACTCACTGCTCCCTCATCCAGCATGGCACAGCTGGGACAGAAGCATCTATCTGGCTTTTGCATCCTGGGAGGACTTGCTAGGCCTGCTCTGGAGAGCCTCCCCCATCCCAGCCTTGTGAGCTGCACAGAGTTGGGGCGGGAGGCAGATGCATTGTAATGTGGGGGCTGTTGGGTTTGGGTTTTTTTGGCCTTTTGCTTGATGTGAGATCATTCAGTCGGTTCTTCATCTGCTTCCATGTTGTGGTAACTAATGACTGTGTTATGGTCACAGAAGGGCTTTAGCAAGGTCCTGGTGATGCTGACTGATTGCACTCTGTTCCTTTCCTGCACTGATTAAAAAGGCAGCATAGAGACCTTTCTTTTTGCCCCTGATTTTCCTTTCTTTGTCTGTCATTACCTGTACATGCTTCAGAACCTCCCAGCCACCGGGTGCCTGGCTGGGCGGCGTGAACTGGTGGCACTCTGATTTTCTCTTCTGCCCAGGCAGAGTCTGCAGTTGCAGATGATGAAAGAGTTTTTGGGTTAAAAAGTTACTAAGCAGCGAAGTGTACCATGGCTGCCAGATAGATGGGACCTAGTTCTGCGTGTTGCCCGTTAGATTTATTGCTGGCGCAGCTCCCTCTCTGGCTGTGCTGCTGATAGAGGCTGTGTTCTCCTGGGCAGGGTGGGGATCAGAGGCTGCTGCGTGTAATCCCCGTGTTTCCCCAGGACAGGCTCTTCCAGACGGTCTCATCTCTCTGGGATAGTGCAGCAAGTCAGTTTGCATTGAGGATCAGTCAGAGGGAGCAGCTCTGGCACAGTAAGCAAAGACCCTGTGTGTAGAGAGAGGTAAAGCAAAGAACAGTCTGAGTGTAGAAAGTTTTGGGGCACGGGCAATTGATTCTGGGGCAACTGGATCCAGAGCTGGTGTCCATGAGACTCCACGGACCCTTTGGAGGCTGGTAAGCTGGTGTGTGCAGCACAAGAAGTAGCAGAAGCCTCTGTGAAATAATGTTCTTCTGGCTGCAGCAGCACGGCACGGGCTGGGTGCTGCAGAGAGTCAAAACACCACATCAGCCCCTTGGTTGTAAGCCTGTCCCCCCACTGTGTTACCTGGAGGGGTGCCCCTGCTCACAGGCTGTTGGTGGTACTGGGAGAGGAGAATTACAGCACATGGGCAGTCGTGGCTGCAGGAGGAAGCGCTTGTTCAGAGCCTGCTGAAGGGTTGGCTTGGGGGACACGTTTCTCTGGAACTTCTGGAAGATGGTTAGCGAGTGAGTGGTGGTGCAGGGGGCAGATTTGATGACAAATTATCTTTAAGTCACAGTGGTGGAGCTCCACTGACTCCTGGTTTGTTGTGGTGGAGTAAATGAGCAAATGCAGCCCGTGGGGCTGATGGTGCAGGTAACTGCAGGAGAAGAATCCAGCAGCCTTCACGTTCCTTGTATTGACCGTGTCTGAGTTGCTCACTTCTGCTGTACTGCTTTTCTTAAGACTCTAATCCCCCTGAGGTAACCTACAAAAAGAGATTTAGTTTGTGACTCCTCTTAATTTATTTTTTTTTCTACTGTAAAGATCCTGTAAGGCATTTTTTAAAAATAGTTTGCCCAACATGTTTATCCTTGAAATCTGAGGAGTGTCACATCTTATCTTCCCTGTTGCTTGCTTAGAAGCTCCTTGGAAATCATCAGTGGTCCATTTTCTTCTATCCTTGCCTGACACTAGAAGTGGTATTCTTCCAGCTGCTTATGAGATTTTAAAAAAATGAATGACTATTTAAAATCCACACGTGAGAGTCCAGCTAAAAGTCCCTTCCTTTTAAAGTTATTGATACTTCACCATCTAGGAATCAAGGTTTTTCTAGTCTCTCATAGAGACCTCTAGGAAGACCAGGTCAGACAAGACCTTGAAGGAGAAATGCTTTAATCTCAAAATTAAATTGCTGTAGTTCTTTTGTGTCTGACAGAAAGGTGCAGACAAAGATCTCGTGTGTTTAACGCAGAAGGGCGTTCTTCCTGCAGTAGTTTCCCTGAGCAGAAGTCAAAGCAGTGCCTAAGAAGGGCGAAGGATGCGAGCGTGCAATCTGCTGGTACACAGAGGATGTGAGGGGTTTTGTCATCTGTGTGGAAAGCTGATGCCTTTCAAACCTTGATGTTAGATGCTGTTAATACCTTCTGCTGCTCTTTAACCTCTCCTCTGTCTAGCGGCTGCATCTTAAAGAGCAGATGAAATCGTTTCAGGGATGGCAGGTCCTAATCTCGGTAACAGTTCCCATCCATTATAGATATGAAGTGAAATGATCTGTGAGTGGGTTTATCTCAGATCCCACGTAGTGTTTTTTTTCTCAGCGGCAGCAAGAAAAGGAAATTATCAGGCAGTGAGGAGAAGCTGTTTATTTTTAACTTACCCTTTCTAAGTTATATTTCATAATTAAAGGAGATAAGGAGAGGAAGCCAATGAAAATACATAGCTGAAGGGATAAGCTGATCTCAAGTTCACTGCAGAGATTACAATAAGTAGTGGGTAACACGGGAGAGATTTTGGGGGCTCTTGTTCTTTCCCTGTCCTCCTCCTAGAGGATCAAACCCAGTTCTTTGCTGCCTTTCAAAGGTGACACAGGAGGCTGATTTAAAGGATGCTGCTTACAGAGCACACTGTTGCCCTCAGTTTACTCCTCCTCATGGTGATTTGAGGATGCACCTGTTGAGTATCTGAAGAGATCTCTACTCAGAGCTAGCAAGGGTGAATCCCGCTTCATGGAGAAGCATGGACATCAGTGTTGGGCACCCCTTATAGCACTGTGCTTGTGGGGGCACAGGGGAGTGAAGAGGAGCCCAAGGGAAGGGTCCTGGTGAGTGTGGTAGCCCTGAGTAAAATGCCTCTGCTCTGAGTTACTACTGAAGAAGCATGTTCTACTCCTCACCTTTCAAACAGGGTTTGTCTCCTACAGCTTATTTATCTTGGTCAGCTTGGCTTCCCCAGATTGGCAGGAGGATAGGCCTCCGGTTCATGCGAGCTGCTAGATTCGTGATTGCTCAGGAGAAACTGTGTGGTACTGTTACTCTCCATCCCTAGTGGATAGGTGCATCCCAGACTAAATTATTCCTGTACCCAGGTGGCTTTCTCTCATCGTTGCTCTTGTCTCTGTGATACTTCTCACCGCTCCTGCACAGAGGAACAAGAGGGCCAGACTGAATTTGGAGATGGCTGTCATTGCAGGGGATTCTTTCTCCCTGCCAGTGAGCTGACAAGCAGCATTAGTAAATGAGTCCTGGAGAGGAGGCTGCATGCTCTTGCAGCAGCATAACGCTGACAGGCTGTACTTAAGTAACCTTGCAAAATACTGATTGCTACCCCGAGCTTGGCTCTGCAATGCTGGAGGACAGCTGAGCCGCAAAGAGACTCGGCCGTGTGACCGTCTCACCTGAGAACCACTTCCAGGACCCTTTTTTACCCTCAGTCCTCATTTGGATGATGCTTCTACCACCTTGGGCTTTAGCCTGTTTCTGAGTGTTTGCGTGAGTGTCTCTGTACTGCTGCCACGTGCAAATTTTGGGGGAAAACAAGAGAGAAAGAAGGTTTTTAAGGGAGTCTAGGAACCCTCGTGTAAAGAATATAAGGACACCATTCAGTCCTCTAAAGGGCAGGAGCTGACAGCTGCCTAAAAGTGCAATTGAGAGCTGTCCTACATCCTCTGCAGTGCTCTTCTTAGGATCTCTCCTGAACTGTGAATGCCTCGGGGTAGAGTTCTCTTCCTTTTGCACCTCACACTATGGAGTCCTCCTGGCTGAGGCTTTTCCAGAGCAGAGGCTACTGTAATGCAAGTGTCAGATGTTGCTATTCTTTCTGTGCTGCTGTTTAGCTCTCAGATCGAGTGGTAACAGCCTAAGAAAGAAGTTCATGTGTTGAAGAAAGTTGTTTCAAGCATATGTTTTGCCCAGGAGTGCTTAGCTATATGATTCCTGGTAGGAATATTATCACTACTTACCATCTCACAAATGCTTTGAGGAATGTGTTTGTCCATGCAGTGCTTTGAAACTAAAAAGCATTGTGGAAGTCCCTCTTGGTGCTCCCTAGTTAGGAAAAGGAATAGTACAATAGGACAGAGACATGTAACTGAATTTGCAAGTATAGCCCAGTGCTGGAAGCAGACGATGGCAGTAATGTAAGCTGGAGGGCTTTGTTTGCTGGGAAGGCAAGATAATGAAGTATCTGCTGCTCAGGAAGACCTGAATTTGTGTCTCCTCCTTTGCAAAACCAGAGTCTGTACCAGAGTTGGTTTTCCCTTAGTGATGTCAGAACTTTGCTCCTGTCAGGAAACAAGTGTGGTGTCCTGTGTGGAAGCTGACCTGGCAGCTGCAGAAGCTGGTGGTTTAGCAGGTTGTGAATAGCAATTAGCGAGCCAGGAGGGAGGTTGCTGGCAAAACTAGTGTTGGGAGGACCATGGGGTCAGGCAAACCTGTGTTTGCATGGGGGCTACTGTGGTGTACACATGCTAATTAGCTGTTTAATTTAATGGGATCATATCTGTTTCACCCGGTGACATGATAGTATTTGGAATGCTGGTGCTGTCATAGACTCATCCACTCTTGCCATGAATGAAGAAATTCTGTAAGTTTGAGGGCTGCTCCTTACTGGTATTAGGAAGACTTTAGTGCCTACCTCCATGGGGTTAGTCACAAGGCAAATATTGGCTGTTAAAGCTGTACCTGTTGCAAAACCAGGTGCCATCTACCTCAGCCTTGCTTCTCTTGGATGGAGGCATCTGTGGGTGCTTACTTCTCTGCTGTGTTTGGCTGTCTCTGCAGGTTTTGGAAGTGGTGCGGTCCAACTACGACACACTGACCCTGAAGCTGCAGGACGGACTGGACCAGTACGAGCGCTACTCAGAGCAGCATAAAGAGGCTGCCTTCTTCAAAGAGCTGGTAAGCTGCCTTGGTTCTGCAGAATCAACAACCCTTTTCCAAAGCTTTTCTTATGGCATTTGGGGTTACAGCTGAGCAGCCCTGGTACTCCACTGGGCTGCCTCCAAAGATGGAGCAGGAATAGGATCAGGATCTGAACAGACAGTGCATGTCTCAACCGTTGTGAAAGCTCCCTGGAGCTCCCTGCCCTGTAATACGTGGCTGTGGAGGAACCACCAGACAGCTCAAGCCAGCAATGGGTCCGTCACTGCCCTCTGCTGTGGGGATCCACTGAGCTTTGTGGTGGTAAATTTGCATGGTGGTGAAGCTGACCGCTCCCACCTCATGCTTATCATGCAGAGCAGCTCAGCCTTTAGCTGTTGTTAAAGGGGACAGCAAAGTCTGAGCAGAACGTGTGGTGCTGGTGAAGCACATACCTGCTCATCGCTTTCCTCCATCACTCACAAAATAGGGTTCCCAAGCAAAGAAAGCAAAGGCATTCCCTCAAAGTGTCTCCTTCTGCCAGAGGAGAAGGCTAATGGTAGGAAGCCTCACAAAAATAATGTAGCAATGACAAAACTAGGTCCAAATAATTTGGGTTGGTAGTTACACACAAGCCAGCTCGATCAACCCTGCTCCAGAGAACCCTGACACAACATTTCCTTGTCCGACGGACGCAACTCCGGTGAGGCAGTGGTTTTGTAGTGGCTGGTATCTGAGTGGGGAGCCTGGTTTTCCTCCCTTTTGAAGCATTACAGCTTCAGCAAAGGGAGAGATCTCTATCTCTGGCAGCTTTCTCCATCAGTTTGAGAGCTGATTCTCTCTCACAGCTCTGTCCTTGCTGATTGATGAGTAATTGATGCCTGCCCACTCCGTCACGAGTCTGCACGGGTTTGGGAATGTTATGCCTCCCTCTGTCTACTCCGTTCCAGAGCAAGTGTGCTTGAATTGGCTTTGCTTCCTTCTATGGAATGCTTTTTAGTGGCTTTTCTGGGTCATTTCAGCACTGCCATCGGGTAGGATATGGGCAAAAACACGTGCAGTCAGTCTTGTGCCCTTTTTCTGTGCTCTTTTGCACCTGTTTTTGTGTTGCTGGCCTGCTGTTTGATACCATGTCTGGGATACATGCAAAGAAACTTGGCCATAGCCTTCCTGTGACATGAGCTTCTCCTGTAACCGTACCGTGGAAATAAGATGCATTGATGTTTCTGTTGTCATCTGTTCTGTCCCAAGGGCTCCTTCCCTCTTCAGCCAGCATCTCCTTCCCCAGCCTCTTGGCCACGTGACTGCTCTGCTTCCTGCGTGCCCCACTTTCCACTTGGCCTGGCAGAAGCTCAGGCTGATCATGCCAATTGATTAAAATGACATTCTCAGTCCTAAGATCATCACAGCTACAAAACACTTCAGCTAAAATTACTTCTTCCTAGCTCGTTTGTGTTGTTTTTTTCAACTTTTTCCAAATCCCAGTTTTGTACCGTTTAAGACTCTGTTTAGTGTAACCAGCCCCTCCTCGACTCCCTTCTGAAAATTGCCCGTTCAGGTACCCCTGGGACCGTCTCCTCAAGAGCATATGAAAGCCTGAATAATTACTGTCTAAATGTGCTGATTTGACCCAGTTGTGAGTCTGTTTAATCCACATTTCTCTAGATGCCCTGAGAATTGGGACCCTATTAAATGTTCTTTACTCACAGCTACAGAAAATCCCCTGCATTCCATTAAGCTGTTCCCTCAACACAGCGGGGAATCAACCTGATATGTTATGATTTGTCTTCAGCAAACCCAGCTGGTCTCCATCCTCCGTGGTGGTTTTCCTCTAGGTGCACTGTAACTGATGGCTTTATTAATTGTTCAAACAACTCCTCAAAGAGGCCCTAGTCTGCCCTGGCCTCCCCATATCCTCGTCAAACCAGATACTTGGCTTCCTTTTTGTGAGGCTTCCGAGCCTGTACTTGGGCTTCTGTTGCTGGTGTAATAATACCCCCCAACCCAGTGCCTTGTGTTGAACTGCTGAGAGCCACAGGATTTTGTGGAGGGGACAGAGTGACATTGCTGCAGTTTTCTTCATGGGCTCTGCCAAAGGAGTTGAGCTGGTGGTGAACTCTACAGGTTTCCAGCGTGGTTTCCAAGCTTGTGCTGGTTCCATCAGGTCTTCCTGAACAGGATCTGTCTGCAAATAGTTCTGTCCAGATTCTGCCTGGTTTTCTTACCTCTGTCGGTGCGATTGCATTAAAGCAAATCCTTCTTGGTGGGGAATGACACGCAGGAGCCATTTTTCTTTCCAGCTGCCTTTTCATCTCTCTGTGCTCCCATTAAGTGGGTGAGCAGAGACTTCCCCAAGCCATTCTCTTGCCTCCTTTATGCTTAGAAATCTTGTTCTCACTCCTTTGACGTGCTTTGCTAATGCACTGCTTCACTTCCCTGGCTTTCCCTCAGTGCTGCTCTTTCTTGCTAATCCCAAAGAAAAACCTGCTTTCTTCTCCCATTCACTTTTCAAAGCAGCTTTCAAAGGCCTCCGATACTGCAGCCGCATTGTGGAGGAAGGTGATGTGCAGAGTGTTTTATCAATTGGGTTTTCTGGCCTGTTGTGCTGCCTTTGAGGGGCTAAAGGAAGGAAGTTAGGAAGTTTTCTAACACATTTTTTCTGTTCCTTTGAACCCTCAGGGATGTCGTTTGAGGTCTGTGCTGCTTTGATAGAATGAATAGTCTGGATGTGAGCTTTTTGGGCCCTCGCGTTGCAGCTGGAGGAACGTGTGGAAGGAGATTCAGCATCTTTCGAAAACAGTTGGATAGGTTTCAGCAGAGTCTCAAAATAGTCTGATTAGGGATTGATTTCTACAGGGGAAATTACACTAATTTAACTTTTAATTAGATGTGGTAGTCAGTGTAAACCTTCCTCCCATTGTACAAATTTCTTAAGAGCTGCTTGTTGATTGGAAATGGGTTTAATTGGTGGAACTTGCTGTGAAGTAGGAATGTCTGTGCAACATTGCACATGCCCAGCTATAATGACACAAGACTAGAGCTGAATAATGTTTTCCCTCACATGGTTAGTGCCACCACTTCGTCCGTTCTTTCATTTCCTCCTTGTCCTCCAAATGATGTCAACACTTTGTGCATTTCCCCTTTCTTCAGTCAGTGGGCTAAGTGTGATCCAAGCTGCAAACAGGGAGAAAACAGTTTTAAAAGCTCTTCTGGCCGTAGTGTGCTTCAGCATGCTCCATGCAGAAACAAGAGGGGACACATGTTCTGCTTTTACTTCCTTGCAGAATGAATGTTAAAGCTCTGAGCTGATGTTCCAAGCCTGGTTTTGGCCCCTTGTTTAAGCCACTCCACAGACTTCTGGTTGCTTCGAGGCTGGCAGCCAGGCCTGGGCCACCTGCTGCCCCACAAGCTTGGAGAACTCCTGGGGTGTAGCCTCCTGGATGGAGTAGCTCAACCAGACTGCTGGAAGCTTCTGAAGTCTGTCCTAGTTACAAGCTGATACCTCCCTGTGTGACCATCGGGTCTTCCAACCCCAAAAGTGAGATGAGCTCTGGCTCCCAGTGCTGACCCTGGTGCTGGAGGCAACTTGGTTGAACTCTCGAGCAGTTCTCACCTTACAGGCTGGTTGGCTCAGAGCTGCTCTCTGAGCAGAAGAAATGCTGAGCAGAGTTGTGTAGAAACATCCCAAGTCATCTTCTGTGTTGTTACCATGCCTGCTCCTCTCCCCAGCTCGTGTTAAAGCAGACTGAAGTCTATCTAGCCCACTCTTGACCAAAGTTTGTGTCTAAGCTTCTCTCAAAACCTGAAGCTGTCTTTAAGTGAAAACAGCTCCATGCTGGCCCCAGGTGATCTACTCCACTGCTTCACTGCCCATAAGTTTAAAAGTATTTCCTCTTTTCCAGTGTAAATCTTCTTTGTCTTAAATTAAGCTGAGTATTTCTTGCTCTGTCCCTGGGGAGCCAGAAAAATATTACTCACTGTTCTCTTTCTGACCTCATTTTACATAGTGGAGAGTGTTTGCTCTGTTCCTCCTAAACCTTCCCTTTGCAAACTAAACAGGCTTAATTTCTTGTGCTCTACCCCACAGCTACAATTTCTGCTAAGTCCTGTGTTCTCATCATGTGTCACTCCAGCCTCACGTTCTGGGCTGGTAGAAACTGCTGCTGCATCGTTCTTGGGCACCTTGATGTATATACAAGTTGGGCATCCTCTACTGTGGGTGCCTGGTCCCTGACAGCACCTCCTGAACCCAGGAGCTCGTTTCTGCTTGTTCTTTCTGTTGTTGGGACCCACAGAAAAATTTCTAGTCAGAATAAAGATGCTGGTTTACACTGTGTGTAGCAGCTGCCCCTTTTCTGTAGGCAGTTACTGCTCCACATCTGCTTAGCCATGTTGTTCCCCTCCTGTCAGAACCCACAGGATCGATGAGGTAGGAGCACCTGAGGAGAACTGTGACCAAATTGTATCAGTCTATCAGGGCTCCTGTCTCCGCAGGGAGACAAACCAGTGTTCTGGAGACCGCTTGCAGCAGCATTTAACATGTAAGGCAACAACAGGTTACAGCCTTAAGACATGATCCCAAACTATTTCAGTATGGAGTTAAGTCAAGAGACACCCAGAGAAGGGAAGTGGGGGATGCTGTGAGGGAGCAAAGGTGCTTGGGGTCTCTGCCAGGCATCCTGATGAAGGAGAGTTTGTTGTTTCTGCAGACACCTTAAAACTGAAATGCTCTTTCTTCAGGTGGAGACATCTTTGTAGCTTGCTCGGGCTGTTGAGGTCTGTGCAGTGGGGCTCCCTGGGTTCATTTCACAGCTTTCCCTGTTAACCTTTCACGTCTGGGTTTGTTTCCCACACTTACATATGGTGCCTTCTGGGGAGCTTTTCTTCTCCTTGCCTTTCTTTTTTCTCCTCACCAGGGCAGCAGGCAGGACCATGAGCAGTGTAAACACTGCAACCTGCTCTTTCCAGCCCCAGTGTTGGATTCCTCATTCTACTGCCATATAATTCATCCCCCAGCGCTTTTAAAAAGCACAAAACACTAACCAGGTCAGCAACAACCTTATTATCACAGGCTCCGAGTCTCTGGGAACTGTAATCCTGTTGTTTGGATGAGCTTGTGTCAGTTTTGCTCTCTGTCACTGCTGCACAGCCTCTGACACAGATGATGTTTGACTTTGTTTTCTCGTTGCTGAGTGCAGCTGAGGCTGAGCCCGGTCTGGGGCCTGCGTGTTCGGCCAACGAGTCTGTGGGCACGAAGTGGGCAGGGACGCTGCTGCACAGCAGGGCTGCCCAGCTCTTCCTCCCAGATTCTGTGGGTAACCAGAGGCCTGGGTATCATTAAGGGATAAAGGTGTCTCTTCTTGAGAGGCAGCTAGTGAGCCAGCTTCGAGTGTAAGGCGCTCCGCACAGAATACACACAGCTGGCTCTGGACCCATGGGTTTTCTGCCAGCTTGGGTGATACTTTGTGTTTACAGCACAGTAGCACAGCCCCTGTCCTTTCCTTGACTCCATATCTTTGGCTCTGTGGGTTCTGGAGCAGGACAAAGGCCATGGTACTACAGTCATCCAGGAGTCTGCTGGCTGGTGCTCCGGCAGGCACTGGGTGAAAACGCTCTTCCTGCTGCAGCCTGGAAGTGCTGGCTTTGCCTGTTGCTGTGTCCCAGCACAGGAGACACATCATAGCTCGTGCATCTGGACAGAGAATCCACTCGCATCCCTGTCTCATTTAGAAATTACTCCCCTTACTGGGATGTCACTGTAGACATTCTTGTCATTCCAGGAAGCAGCTAATCCTCAGGGATTTCCTGTGAAGCTGGAGCTTCAGTGAGAGATGGCTAAAGCAAGTTCTGTGGGACTATAACAGCATACAGAAAGGTTTCATGTTGAACCTGGAGGTCAGCAGTGTCAGAGTTGCCATGTTCATGGGGAGACGGGAAGAGTCCCTTTGCTAAAACATCTTGTTTTGTCTCTCTCAGGTTCGGTCCATCAGCATCAATGTGAGGAAGAACCTTGCTTTCAACACACTGAGCCAGGAACTGCTGCTGAAGGAATTCTCCACCATCTCCTGAAGCAGGAACGCAGCCGCTGCTCAGGGCTGACCAGAGATGGGCCTGTCTGAGCAGGGACACTTCAGATCTGCAGCCAGTCGCCCCTTGCCTTCCGCTCGCAGAAGGGACTGCATTTCTTCTAGGGGAGAGCCTTGCTGCTGTGTGTTTGATCTCAAAGGCATGTGTTTCAACAGGACTAGGGCTGAGGGGAGGTGATGGGCGTGTCGAGGAGGAGGAGGAAGCGATCTTGTAAGGTGCTGTGGGGGTGGGCAGCCATTCCCATGACATAGCAATGGGAGATTCCCTCTGCAGCCTCAGGGAAGATGCACTGGAAACCTTTGTAGCAGAGCTGGGTAGAGCTCACAACCAAAATAATAAAACCAGTCCAGCTGTGTGAGACAGTTCTGGGTGACATTGCTCGCCTGCTCTGCGGGCAAGGGCTGTTCTTTTCCATCAGCCTGGATTAACCCACCTACCCACAACGTAGGTCAAACCCACTGCCATCCTGTTGGGAATGGCTTTGGGGTATAAAACAGTTTCCCCAAGGAACAGACCCTGCTCGCTGCTGGTTCCCAGTGGCAGGAGGTGTCACTTGAACCAAGCTGTTGAGTTACTGGAGGAGAAAACTTGCCTCCAAGGCTGTTGGCTTACAGGGTCTGGTTTGCAATAATGCAGGTCATCAAACAGCACTTTGTGACTGGAGACCGGCTCTTCTCGGGGTCACTGTTGCTTCCAGTAGCCCAGCTCATCTCTGCTTTTGAGGGTCATTTTTAGATACTCCACTTTCACAGGGCAGGGGACAGGTTGACTCCCTCCTCCCACTCCCCTTACTGCCCAGCAGAGACTGCACTGCGACAATCCTACTCTTCCTCACAGGAACATCTGCTGGCACATGTTTGCAGGTGTCTGGTGATCTTCATGAGCAAAGTTGTCCTGACCTTTTCCCTTGTGTGTAGAGCGCAGTTAAAATGCAGCTGGAGAAGCAGTTACTTCACTTCCTCGCTTGCCCTCCTGTCTTCACCAAGCGACTTGCAGCAGCAGCCTGCTGAAAACTTCTGAAGGAAGAGCTCTGGGGTGATGCTCGAGGGCACTGGCAGACCTTTCTGCTCCAGAGCCAGTGTTTTGGAGACGCCCAGGTCTGTTGGAGCCTGTTTGGAGTGCTGTGTCAGGCTGACAACTCAGGAATACGCAGCATCAGCACCCGCTCCCTGCTCATGTGCTTTCAGCTTCCAGCAATGATCCTAGAGTCTGTCCTGGCTTGGTGGACTGAAGCAGAGGTTGCTTCCATCCCAGATCCACGTGTTTTTTTCTCCTCTAAACCATTTTTTAAAACAAGAAAGTGCCTAGTCCCACTCTTAGCCTCGTAGGTTAGAGTAGTGTGAGTGATGTGACCATCATGCTCATTTACTACCATTTTTAGGCCAGGCTTAGCCATGCTGTGGGGTTAATTGCGTTAACGTTTCGTCTTTACCTGCTGTGAGCACAGGAACCCAAAAGCTGTGTCCTTGGCTGCCCGCTGGGCATGGTGCCTGGTGAAGGCCGTGTATTGTCATGGGGAGCACCAGCATCTCCCCACAAAGACACTCTGCCCCAGCACGGAACTGTCTGGCTTTTATCAGCCAGGCCAGACGCTCCCTGGCTTCCCTGCCGGGCGAGAGCGTGGCGGTGTTTACATGTCAGCGGGACGGTGCCGGGACAACAAGCAGGCTCCATAAAATCTTTCCCCTTGGGAGCAGGCTGGGACACGGAGGACCAGGCAGCTCTCCGGTGGCAAATGAGTTACAGTGTGTCGCAGGGCACTGTGCTCTGTGTGTGTGGGGAGCTCTTGCCAGGCCGCCTTACCTCTGAGGGGGGAGCTTCTGCTGAAGGGGGGGGTTTGAGCTGCTTCCTTGAGGTGTAGCCTCAGCATCGCTGCCGGCAGAGCATTGGGTCGCCCAGCTGTCCGTGGGCCTCTTTCTCTGCTCCCGCTCCGGCCGAGGCTGGACAGGTAGGTGAGAGGTGGGGGTGAGTCCTGCTCCTGCCTCAGCATCCTCTGGGATCTTCACCTCTGGGCTCAGCCATCGAAGGTCTCATCTGCCCCATGGTGCTCCCTTGCTGGGATGAACTGGGAAGCCCAGGCTGTAACTGGGCAGCTCCTGAGGTCAGCCCTCATCCAAGGCTGAGCTGGGAAGGACTGTGCCACACAAGCTCTTGTCACGCTGTCACCGAACCAAGCACTGCAAATGGATGTACATATGAACCTAGAACTCAATAAACAGCAGAGCCCTGTCTGTCCAGCGTGCGGTGTTTGTCCTTCCTCGGGGTGGGGATGGGAGTGAGGTGGGATTACAGAGGTGGGCCCGTTGCTCTTTGGTGGCATGCTGGCTGAGGCAGGGCAGGGCTGCTTGTCCTTGGGCTCTTCCTGCCTGTGCAGAGGGAGGTTGTGGTGCTGCTCCCTGGTGCTTCCTCCCTGGTCCAGGCTGCAGTAAGTTGCACTCTGCCTCTTGCGTGTCCCTGGGGCTGCCAGTGAGTAAAACAGGAGCAAGGCTGGGAGCCCGTGGATGTGAGCGAGGGCTGCAGGGATCTGCCTGTGCACCGTGGGGTGCGCTGTCTGCTGCTGGTGTCAGCAAACCCCTGCTCTCAGATTCTGCTGTGGATTCACCTGCTTTGTTGAACACCACACTGCTACTGGTGTTTCGAGGCTGGCTTGAACTGAGCATGAAGTCATCTAACGCTCGGCCTCAGGACGTGGCCAAGGGCCCCAAACTTTCCCGTTCCTGATCTGAGCAGTTGA
This sequence comes from Gallinula chloropus, assembly GCF_964237585.1. Classification (NCBI taxonomy): domain Eukaryota; kingdom Metazoa; phylum Chordata; class Aves; order Gruiformes; family Rallidae; genus Gallinula; species Gallinula chloropus. Next base: position 67,172,770 of record NC_140090.1, read on the forward strand.
GGGTATTTTATTATATCTAATTCCTAGCGCAGTCTATTATTGGAAGAGCTGGTTTTGAGGCATGGGGAGAAATCAGATTGCTGCCTTTAAATTAGGCAGTCGCTGCAGGGAAACAAATATTTTACAAAATAATGACCAAATTCTGGAGGAGAAAAATTGAGTTTGAGCTAAATTTTGGAGGGAGTTATTAAAAATTGATTTGTAAGTGCCACTGTGATTTTTGGTATCATCTCTTCTTCCCGAGCTCTTATGGGTCGCATTTTTCATGCAGCCTTCAGAAAGAGGTGGCTCCTCCAGAGCTGAGGCTCCCCTGCCCAGGCTGGGGGTTGTCACAGGAGGCAGCCTGCTTTGGGCACTGGGTACCGATGGGAGCCTGAGAGGGGAGTTGGCTGTGTGTGATGGTTTGGCTGCTGCCTGGAGGTGCCAGGAGCAGGCAGTACCAGACCCTCGAGTCACATACAGCAGCCAGAGCGCAGGGTGCACCTTCACCCACCTGCTCTGGTTGGTTTGCAAGCCTCTGAGTCCTCTTCCTTGTCATGGCCGTTCCCTGCCATGATCCCACCCATGCGGTGTGGGGGCTGTACCCATAGGATTGAGCTGCCCTCCATGTCCTGTTGCCCCTCAGGACTTACTTTTTTCTCTCCCCCTGTCCTGAAGAATTGGTGTTCTTCCCCAGCTCTGGGCTCCTGCCCGTGGTGGGTGCTGCCAGAAGCCTGCTGCCCTGAGCTATCTCTAGGTGGCACTTGTGCAGGGTGTCAGCCCCCACAAGCTCCATCTGGCTCCCCAGGCTTCTCCCCTGGGCTGGAGGTGATAACCCTTCCCAGCTCCCAACACGCTGGGCAGAGAGCAATGCCACTACCCTGCCAAGTCAGGGCTGGTGCATGGGCCAGCGCTCTGTGGTGAGGTTTGCAGCTGGCTCTTGGTGCTGGCAAGCAGCTCTCCACCTCTGTGTCAGCATCGATGCCCAGTGGGTATTTATTCCCATCTCTGGTTTTTGGGCTCCTCCTTCTTGCTTGGTACTTGTTGGGATAAGCACGGGCTACACCCTGGCTGTGCTGAGCGGGGTCGTGCTGGACGGAGTCTTATCCCCGTGGAGGTGATGGGGCTTAACAGGAGAGCAATAAAGCCCAGCTTTGGGACCTGAACCCGGACAAAGTGGCAGGATAAGTGCCCCGGGACTCACAGAGGAACTAGTTAATGCCTTGCTGACATTTCCACAGAGAGGGAGCGTAGGGAGAGCAGGCAGACAAGCAATGGAGGAAAGCCTGGGCTGGGAGGCTGGGGAAGGGCTGTTTGCTGGAAGGCTTTGGGGAGCTGCCCTGTCTTGGGGCTGCTGGGAGTCCTTCGTGCCAGCCAGAGCCCTGGCTCTCCCCACTACAGCAGGGTGTGGGTGAGTTTGGGGGAACACTGGGCAAAGCACAGAGGCAGACCCCAAATAAATGGAACAGGCTGCACCCTTGAGGGAGCATCCCTGGATGCTTGTCTTGTTCCTGTTGCCCACAGCCTGGAGGACAAGTGTAGGGTCCTGGCTGCTGCAGCTCCGTGCTGCACTTCCCTCTCCCAGCTCGGTGGCTGCTGGAGCACAGGTCAGGCCGTGCTCCGTGGCCTCTGCTCTCCCGTGCTTTTCCTCCAGGGCTAATTGAATCATGTGGCTGGAAATTGAATCCAATTGAATAGATTAAATGAGCCAGGCTTGCCGCAGCACAGCTCAGCCTGGTCGGGCTGCTGCCAGAGGCTGGGAGTTCCCAAGAGTCCCATGGGGGCACAAGGGGGCTGTGGAGGCTGCAGGGAGACAGGCGCCCACGGGCCTGGTTCTCCAGTTCTCCTCTGACAGATGAACCTTCAACTACTTCCCTGTGATGCGCAGCCTGGCCGGGTCCCAGGGCCCACAGGTCACCCTGCTACAGACATGCACAGGTTGGGTTTTGCTCCTCTCCTCTCTGAAGCAATTAATGACTAATTAGCTGGAGCTCCCCTGCTCCAGAGTTCAACCAGGGCCCTCCAGGCAGCATTCAGGGGTGAGGATGCTCTAACAACCCATGGCCGTGGCAGCCAAGGCTGAACCCTGCTCAGCAGCTCCCAGCTGGTTGCTCTCCCAGTTGACAGCAAGTGATGCTCCAGCAGCGCCGATGGGCTGCACACCGACCCCACGCCCTGGTTTCAGCCCCTGTGCTGTGGTCATTGCCAGAACAATGAGATGGGAGACACAGCAGCCTGTGGAATCTGCAGTGGCAGAGTGGATGTCCTGTCCCGTGGAGGTGAGGTCAGGCCCAGGGCCCTGCCCTGACACAGCAGGAGCACATGTGTCCACAGCACAGCCCTGCTCAGGGAGGAGAGGCACACTTGTTCTCATAGCAGGCCTGAGCTGCTGGAAGGGCCCCTGGTGTGGCACCCAGTGTGGTGTGAGTGAAGCCTGGAAATAGGATCTGCTTCCTCTTTAAGTAAAAGCTGAGCCCACAGGCACTGAGCACATAAGCATGACATACTCTGTAATGCTGGGAGGGCTCAAGAGGCTTGGGGCATCTCCTGAGTCTTCAAATGCTCCAGTCCAGTCTCTGCTCTTGAAAACAAGAGCTTTGCTTCACCCAGGTTCTGTGTCCATTATGCCAAAGTGGCAGAGAAACATTCAGGGTGGGCTCAGAGCCCCCCACAACCTCCCCAGCCATGCTGGGGAGTCCCTCCTGCCTGGAGGCGTGGGCAGAGGTGGCTTTCGAGGATGCAAAGTGTGATGCAAAGTCCTTTCTCCCTCCTGCACACCCAGATTTCTCCCACCTGCTGGTTTGCCTTTGACAAAGGAGGTTCCCTTTCCCCTGCAGTGTTCCTGCACGCGAGGCTCGCCTGGCAGCTTGCAGGCATCTGTTCCTCCTCTAGCTCTGCAAGACTTCCAGCAGCTGAAGCTCCCCTCCGGAGCTGAATCTCACACGGCTCCCACCTACCCGTGGGGAGGGTTAGCAGAGAGTTATTTTTCCCTGTGTGTGTCCTGGGTGATGCCTTGCTGGGGCGTCACCTCCCCAGGACCTGCCGGTCTGCTGCAGTTGCTCCCCTGGTCCCCAGGACCCCAGGCCTGCAGTGACCAAGGGTCTCATCTACATCTCGTGCCATCCAGACCCATTTCTTCTGTGGATGTGGTTAGTGAAAGGTCTTGAGTGAGGCCATTTGCTCTACCTGGAGCCCCCCCCAGCCACTCGCTTGGCCGTGGGCATCCCCCCTCTGGGCTGGGGGCTGGGAGAGGAATAGCCCCACGCTGATCTCTCCTCTCCATCCAAGTCTGCTGTTTTCCAGCAATTTTGAAAGGGGTGAGGCTGCCTTAAGGAGCTTTCCCCTCCATCCCTGGAGCCAGCCCTGGGTGCAGTGTCTTTTGTCCCAGCCTGGGCGCTGCCCCAGACCCCTCTCTGCTGGGGGAGCAGACCTGCTCCTCACCACTGAGCATAAATCTGAGCCCAGAGGCACCAGGCAACCGCAGCCAAAATAAGATTAATGGCATCTGCTGAGAGCACATCCCGAGGACTACTATTGATGGCCATGGCTTTAAAATACTGTTAACAGTGGATAAAGCGCCGTGATTTAGAGCACTCGGCAATTACATCTCTGTTTGAAATTTCCTAAAGACAGGATCAGACTCCCGAGTCCCACACGCTGCTTTTCCCAGAGAATTAATAGGAACGGAGATATGCAATTAGACAACGCGCGGGCTGGTGGGGCAGATCGATGCCTTGTGGTTACCTAATGAAGTGTTAAATTGCATCTTCCCCTCTCCCTGTCCCCCTGTAACAGCCACAGCAGGCTGTTTGCAGAGGGCTGGGAGGGCTTGAGCCTGGGGGAGAGCCCCCCCCTGCCCCTCTCCACCCCAGCCCTTGTTTCATGGCGGTGGGGTGCAGACCCCAGCGCTCCTGCATCCTTCCGTGGATGGGAGCGGTTTAGGATCATCCTGGGCTTTGTGTCAAGCCTGGGGTTTTCAGCAGAGCCCCGTGGGGACACGTGCAGCAGCAGAGAGCAGGCCTTTGCTCCCCAAGCCTGGGGGTCGCAGCTGGAGGCATGGATGAGGTGATCAGTGCTGTTCAGCAGGGTGAGTGTCCTGGAGGGGAATGGGCATGGTTGTGGCTCAGTGCTGTCCAGCCTGGGTCTGGCTGTGGCTGGTGACAGCCTGGTAACACTGGAGCATCCCCAAACTCACCTCCTTCCCCAGTTCCCCCCCGACAGGGTGGTGTTGGCCAGGCGCTGAGGTGGGGACAAAGCCCGTCCCCTGTCAGCGTGTCCCTGTGCACACCGCCTGTCCCTCTCCTGGCTCAGGGGAGTGCTGTTAATCCCGTGCAGATGTCTCTTACCCAGTACTGCCAGCGCTGGCAGGGTGACGGATGCGCCACTTAGGGAACGTGCTGGAGCCCGTGCTGATGTGAGGGAGTGATTTCCATCACGGTGAGGGTGGATGGGGGGTGCTGGGGGGACGCTGCCTCTGAAATACACACAGCCCGGGGTCCCGCACCCCTCGTGCCCCCAGCTCACACCCTGTTCTCCATCCCTGTCCCACCCTGATGCTGGTTCTGCCAAGCCTGGGTTTCCCCCATGGCTCTCTGCAGCTCTCCCAGAGATGAACTGGGGCAGCTGGGTGCTTCTGCAGGACCCCTGCCCACCCCACCATTTGCCTGGCCCTGGGCATTGGGGTACGGGCTTCGTGGTGAGCTGTGTCCCATGTGTTGTGGAGCCTGTGCCACTTCCTAGCTGGCCTCCCAGTTACCCCAGTAACTACCAGAGCTCTTCTCATCCTCTGGAAACAGCTAATCCAGCGCAGTTTGCAGCAGCACAGACCACCAGCCCAGCCTGCAGACGGCTCCTGCCCACCCTGAGCCTGCTGGCTGCTTTCATGGTGGACATGGACTTGGCCAGCAGCACCAGCAGCAGCAGCAGGGCTGCACAAGGCACAAGGGCGCTGATTAAAGCCTCCAACAGTGCTTAGGTGATTGTCCCCAGCCAGGTCCAGCCCTTCTGCACCTGCCACACATCCCATGACGCAAGACATGCTCTCTGCACCCCAGGGTGACTTTGCTGCTGCCCCCATGCCTGGCCAAGTGTGTTTGCTGGGGTGTCTCTGCACCCAGTGCCCCAGCCGCAGGGCTCCTGCATGGGTCTGGGGGAGGGGAGTGGGCAGGGACCAGTCTCAGTTCTGCAGCAGAAGCTGGCAGAGGGCTGCTCCCACCCCAGTGTCCTGCAGCCCCCAAGCCCCCAGTGCCCAGAGGAATGTTTAGGGGAGGACATTGCATTTTTCCCAAGCAGAGAAAGGCTCCAAGGCTGTGAATCCTGGCAGGATGCCCAGCCCTCGTGTCTGCTAAGGAAAGAAGCCGTGACCAGCAAGCAAGAGACATGTGTACCCCGTTTCCTACACTGCTAGGAGGGTGACCTGTGTCAGCCTGGTCTTGGGGCTGCCCCACGCTACCCCATGGTACCCACCAAACCGCCCAACTTTCCCTCCTCTCCCCAGCCTGGCAAAGCATCTCTCTCTTGCCTGCAGGAACAGCACTTAGCTAGGATAAAAATAGCCATGTTTGCCTCCCAATGGACCAGGGATGGCAGAAGGTGAAAACTTCCCCCGTGTAGCTCTGCTGGGCCCGTCACATCTGCAGTGGGATGGACCCGCAGGAGGCTGTGGATGAGGTGGGTGAGCTTGGGCAGGGCTCAGCCCTCCCAGCCCAGGCTGCTTCCCTGGGACTCTGCCGATCCTCAGGGGCTGCAGAGAAGACATGGCCAAAGAAGTGATGGAGAGGAGGGAGAGGAGGGAGGATAGGGAGAGCGAGGAGCCACAGGATGGACAAGCCCAGAAATGTAGGGGGGGTCCCTGGGCTGGCCAGACGCTAGCACCACCCGTCAGCTAAGTGCAGGGGGCATCGCTGGGGCTGTCCTGGGAGTTTCTCTCCAGCTGGTCAGTGCATAAAGGCTCCATGGTCGTGGCCAGTCCATGGGGAGGGCTGGGGGAATGTGTTTAGTTCTCCGAGCATTTCTCCACTGCGTTTTCCTCGCTAAATGGCTCTTATTTTTAGATCCAGGCAGTTGCTAAGCATCGCTGCCTTGCTAAGGCGGCTTCTTTCATGACTTGACACCAAAGCACGCTGACAACACGCTGCCGCGTGAGCACGGCCCTCCCTCCTCGCTGCTCCGGATTCCCTGTCTGCCCCGTGGCTCCTGCGGGCTGGGAGGGCTGGGCTGGGCACCGGGGTCAGGATGGGACGCTTCGCCTCCTCCCAGAGCCCCTGCTCACCTCTGTCTCTCTATGTGAATCCGAGGATGAAGAGAGGAGAGGCGGGAAGGGCTGGGAGCTTGGCAGCCCCCGAGATGTGCCCAGGACTGCTGTCACAGTGCAAACAGGCAGGGCACAGGCAGCAGCATGACAAGACCCCCCACCTACCTTTGCCCATGGTGGGGACTCCCCAGCACAGCCCATGTTCCCCAGGATGGCATCAGGCACAGATGGTGGCAAATTACCGGGGGCAGCAGCTGGACCTCCAGGCCTGGGGGGGCTGTGAGTCCTCCTCTACGCAGCACCATGCCCCAGGGTGTGTTGCCTCTTCACCCTTTGCCCTGGAGCTGCAGGAGAGGGGGGGAAGTCTTGCTAAAAGCTCAAGCCCTTCATGGGAAACCCTGCTTGGGGTGGGAGGTGGCGAGGGGGGCGGCTGCTCTTGTGCTTGGCAGCAAGCAGGTGCACCTGGGCCACCTTATCCACACCTCTGCTGCTTCTTTTGACCTCTGCACGTCCCCTCCGCTGCTGACCAGGTTTCCCACCCAGCTTCACCCCGAGGCGGTGGGTGCAGCAGCCGCCCTGGGTTGGGCAGAGCCAGGGACCTCTGTGGCTCCCAGAGCGCAGCCGGGTGTGGGTACCGACACGCAGAGCTTGGGGGTCCCTCGGTCCCCCGCAATTGGCTGGTGGGGGTCTGCACTCCTCCCGTGCCCCGTGTCTTCTCCATCCCGCCCTCCTCCTCCGTCCCGGAACAGATCCCGAACCCTGGGGCTCTCCTAAACCTCCGGAGCCCGCACCTCAAGCAGCCCGGAGCAGCTCCCTCCCTGCCTCTTCCCCGGAGCTCCCAGCGCCGCCGGGGACAGCCCTCCCACCCCCCGCCCCCGGCCGTGCCTCAGTTTCCCCGCGGCGACGCGGCGCAGGGCGGCGGGGCCGGGCCGGCGGCTCCCGGGAGGAGGCGGGGAAGGACGGGGAGGGAGGGAGGGGGCGGCCGTGCCCAGCCCCGGCGGTGGCGGCGGGGAACGGGGCGGCTGCGCGCTCCTGCCTGCCGTACCGAGCCGTGCCGAGCCCAGCTCCCCGACACCGCCGGCCCCTTCCCGCTGCCGCGGTGAGTGCCGCGGGCGGCGGGGCAGGGGGAGGCGGCGGGCGCGGGCCCCCCCTGCCCGGCGGCGGAGCCCGTGCGCCCCGTCGCCGCTGCCCCCGCCGCTCGGCGGGGCGGGAAGATGCGGAGCAAGAGCAGGAAGGAGAGCTTGTCCGACTCCCGCGACCTGGACGGCTCCTACGACCAGCTGACGGGTGAGTGCCGCCCGCCGGGGAAGGTGCAGCAGCCGCTCGGGACCAGGGCGCGGGGGCGGCCCCGGCCACCCCGACCCTACGCCGGGCACCCCGGGCACCTCGGCCCTCCCGCTTCCAGACCCGGCTGAGCCCCAGCCCCCTGCCCGCCCCGCTTCGCCGCACGCCTTGCCCGGGGACGATGGGGGGTGGGGGGGACATGGGCGGCCGCGACCCCGGCGCTGGAGCAGGGGGACAGTCCCGGCCCCTGGGCGGGGATGCTCTGGGGTGTGGGGCAGACTGGGGTCGGTCCAAGCTTGGCGGAGGTTGGTCCGAGGCAGGTTTGCAGGGAAAGGCCCCCGCTGAGGGGTGGGATGCTTGCATTGCTTTTGGTCACCCCCAAGCTCACCCTCCCTCTCTGCTTCTTCCGAGTCTCTCAGGGCTCCAGGGTTTGGCGCTGGGCTCTCTCCGCCATGCCTTGGATCCCCCACTGCACCCTGGGGTGGCACGGCAGCACCCTGGCAGCACCCTGGCAGCAGGTTCCCCCGCTCAGCAAGCCCCAGCACCACCACAGACCCTGGTGTGTTCTCCACCTGTCACCCGGCATCCCTCAGAGCATCTCCAGAGATGCTCTGTCCCTGGGACAGGGTGGCCATGGGACAGGGAGGTCAAATATGACCCAGCTATGACCCCATTGTGTCCCTCTCCATTCTTTGTTCCAGTGGGGAATCGTCTGGCTTCCCACATCCCACCACAGCATCCATCCACCCATCGCACCTCAGCCCCACTCTCTGGTAGCAAAGCAGCTGGGCTGGGGCTGACGCCCCTCCCTCCCCACACGCTCTCCCTAGATCAGGCCAAACCCCGTCCCCTTCCAGGGTCTTTGTCACAGCAGCAGCGAAATGGGGCAGCAGCTCCCGCTTGCCTCCCGGGACCCACGACAGAGCCAAACCTGTCCATAGCCCGTGGTATTGGGTGCCCTCGTGCCGCAGGCACCGGGCTGTGTGCACAGGCGGCTCCCTGGAGTCCCGGTGATGCTTTTCCTGCCACGGTCTGGAGTGTGTTTCAGGCTTTGCTCTGAAGTTTCGAGGAGGCGGTGGTGGTAGCAGGGCAGGAGCCCCGCTCTGCTTCCCTGAGCAGCCCCACGCATGGGGAACGCTGCTTGCTGCCTGCCCAAACGTGCTGCAGGGAAGATATTTTTGAGCTGTGTAGGAACTTGGAACCCACACACAACTTTTGGTTTCTCCGGTAACTTTAAAATGCCCATATGGGTTTAAATCAAACCTAGGTTAAAAATAAATCCCAGTCTCTCCAAGGCTGAGACCTTTTATGCCTGGGTTTACCTCCGAGCCAGGCGTTCAGCAGGAACCTGGGCGGAGGGGAGCCATGCTGCTGTACCAGCCCCCTGCCCACGGGGATGAGGCTGCTGGGAATAAGGCTGGAAATGTCTGCCCAGCGTGGAAAACGGAGGCCCCAGGAGGACACGTCACTCCTTTTCCACCACCATCGTGTCGCTGACCTGGTGGGGCAGAGCTGCTGGTAGCACCAGCTGCAGAGATGGAGCTGGTGGTGGCGGCACCGATTTCCCCGCGTCGGCTGGATGCGCTGAAGCCATCCCTCCCTGTGGAGGGAAAGTTGTTTTTCTCCCAGAAAGAGTGTGGAAGTGATGCAGACAGGAGAGGAGAGGATGCAGACTTAGATCTAGGGAGGCTTTTATAGCTCAGGCCCCTGCCTGCTAACCTGACCCAGGCTCTCCCAGTTCCCTGGGGATGCAGTGACAAGCTGGGACACCCATGGGGCTCTACTGAAGCCCTGGAGTGGAGCTGGCAGTGCCAGCATGGACACTGCAGGTGGGAGGGCTCCTGCCAGCACCCACTGTTTGGTAGCTCAGCCCTGCCTGGGGACAAACATGGGCAATTTGGGGTGTTCCTGCAGCCTTGGGTACCCCACCCACCAGGGTCTGGGGAACAACTGACATGGAAGAGCTTTTAACCAAGAGATGATTTGATGTCAGACGGTGTGACAGCCCCATGGCAGCACAGGCAATCGCTGATGTGCACAGGGACAGCAGCCAGTCTTGCTGCCTCCCCATCACTCCCCAAAACCAGCAAGACCCCCCCACCTATGCATACCCTGGGAAGGGTTAGCAATACTCCCTTCAAAAGAAAATAAGAGGGACTTCAAGGGAAGCAGGACCCCCGGCTGTGCACAGGGTTAGAATCACCCCCAACCCCCCCTTTTCCCTGGCAGCACATTGATTTGTAAATTCAAAGAGCTGCTCTAAATGGGGGTGCAGTGAGAGCCCCCCACGCACCATGGCATCCCCAGGGATACCCAGCTGCCCCAGTCCCCGGCCAGAGCAGCCGTGGGCTGTGCGGGCGCGCGGCACGTGGACGTGTGTGTGAGGCGAGCGCCCGAGTGAAGGAGGGAATGAAGGCTGCGAGCGGCAGGCAGAGCCAGCGCCGGCTCCGTGTGCCGGGGGAAAGCCGGGGCCCACTCAGCCTGTGCCTGGCCCCGGCGTGGCGGTGCGGGGTGAGGGCAGGAACAGGCTGTGCCGGGGTGCTGAGCCCGGGGCTGGGCGCCAGCCTGGGCGTTAGAGAGGAATGTTTGGGTTACGCCACGAGGAATTAAACGGGTCCATTTCTGGGATATTTAGATGACGCTAGCGAGAAATAAAAGCCATCCATAAATTACATTATTCCTCAGCCCTCTAATGACAGGCGCGATTAGTGTGCAAGCAGAGCCCGCAGCCAGTGCCTCGGGACAGCTCTGGACATGGCCCTCCCTGTGGGAGACACGGGAGCCCGGTCCCACTTTGGCCTCAGGAGCGCAGGTACCACTTCCCCAGCCCCAAATCCTGTCAGCCTGAGAGGGAGGGGGGGATTGGAGGTGGCTTTCCCTCCTGCACTCCGAAGGGTGCGTGGGCAGTGGGGCTGCCCCAGCCCCAGGTGGGGAGCAGGGGTGGGTGGCCCAGGGCCACCTCGTGGGATGAGCCCATCCCACCTCGTGCTACATCCTGCAAGTGGGATGTGGTGTGCCAGCATGAGATAGGCACCCGGGCTCTTTGGGGTGGGTCAACCCCCCCCCCCCCCCCCCCCGCTATGTTTTTGGAAGGATGAGGGATTCACCTCCAGGGCTACTGGTTCCCCAGAGGGGGTTAAGAGGCTCACTTTTCACACCCACTTTTTCACCCCTCTTTCTCCTTCCCATTATCACGTTGTGGGGTCTCAAGCAGCAGCTTTGCTCCACCCCAAAGGCAGCCACAGGGTGTGCAGTGGGTGACCGACTGCTACAGAGATCACCTGCCAGAGCTTTGGGACCCTCCTGCCTTCCCAGACACGGCTGATGGGTGGGCACTCCCCAACCCATATCACTTTTAGCAGCCCACCTGTGAGCTGAGAACCGCAGGTACAGGTGCAGTGGCAGCGCAGCCTCTGGCCGAGCTCCCCTCCCCATCTGGAGGGAGGGGGTTTCAGAGGCATCTCTCCCGATGGCAGGAAGGAACGAGAGACGGTCTGAGCTGTTCCCCACAGACACCCTGAAGGGAGGATGGGTTAGTGGGGTTGGCAGGAGGACAGCGGGAGCCCGGCTCTGGTCTCTGCTGGGGGCTAAAGCCCAGGAGCTGTGCCCAGGGATGTGTCTGCCGCTGGCAGGGACCAGGCGATGGGCAGATCTAGGGCTGCGCCAGGGGCTTGTTCTGCTGCCAGCAAACCCAGCAGCTCAGCTGCGGCTGCTCACAGTCCCTGACCAGCCAGGCAGGAGGGACATCTCCACGAGCTCGCTGTCCTATAGGACTTCCACCTCCAAGGGGCATAATTCATTTCCCAGGGTGTGAAGGGAGTGCCAGTGCTAACCTCTCCCAAATCATTTCCTAGGGTGTGCAGGGGGAAGCGCTGGGGTCTGCAGCTGGAGGATGGAGTGATGGGGCTGATGGGGTGGGAGCCAGGGCAGGAGGCAGGCAGGGCCAGCTGGGCTGCGAGTGTGGGGTGGATCCTGGGGGACACACACTGAGATGGGGACTCTGCCTGAGACCGTGGCTGTGCCTCATCTGCACCCAGAACAAAGCTCCTTCTCCTGCCCAGTCACTTCCCGAGCAGTGCAGGAGCACCCCTGGGTGCTCAGCACTGCCCAGGCAGGTCTGGCTGGGCCAGGTGTGGCACCCCTGTGCCCAGCAGCACCCATGGGGCAGCCCCTCCTCCGACAAGCAGCCCCACGGAGGGATGACACACCCCGACGTCCTTTCCCTGGGGTGTCTGGCCATTGGGAAGTGAGCCTGCTGCCTGTCCCCCTGCTCCCCTGCTAACCTGCCTCCTCTGCGCTGCTGCTGCTGCCCCACGCATCCCCCGCTTCTGCTTGCCACTCTTGCTCCGTGCCCTGGCAACGAGGCTGGGCTGGAAGCTGGGCTGACCCTCAGGCCAGGTCCCCAAGCTCCCCAGGAGGCTCCCAGTCAGGGTGGGGCACGGTGGGGGAATGGGTTCCCATGGGGTCCCCTCTGTACCAAAGCGCCCTGCCCTCGACGGATGCTGCATCTTCCCGGGGGTGAGGGGAGCGTTGCCTGATTCTGCCTCATCTCTGTCTGCTGTCTCCCCCTCTCTGGCATCTGTACCCCTCTCCCTTGTCCCTCTTTGCTGTCCTGGCTTGTCTGCAGCCCTTCAGTTCTGATGAATCCCCTCTCATGGGGTGTTGTAGCCTCTCCCAACCAGAGGCTGAGATCCCAGGGGTCCCTGCCAAGGTGGATGCTGCCCGGAGCCCACGCCGGGGCTGTGCCACGCGTGGGGCAGGGGACGCAGGGGTGATGCTGCTGGGTACCGCTGCCTGTGGGCAGGTTGAATTTTGCAGGTGGAGAGGCTGGAACTGAGGTTTTGGCAGCTGCTGCTGCATCCCCGCAGGCAGAGGGAGGTCGGAGCCCGCGGGGAATTGGTGGCACAGGATTAATTGACAGGAAGTTCGTGGGTTTCAGTCGGGGTGGTTAAACGGCTGATTTCTGCAGATGCTAATGCATAATTCATGGGCTGTCGCAACTTCGGCCAAGGTGTACAGCTCCTGCCGGCGATGCGTGGGCAGGGAGGGGTTTGCTCCTTCACCATCTCTGCGTCCAGGCGCCGAGGAGAGGTTTTTTTCCCTGCAGCTGGCAGTGTTGTGGCCAGGAAAGGTGTTGGTGCTGCTTTCCTGCTGTGTGCTGTGCTGGGGCCGGTTGCCCTCAGAGCTTTGGGAGTCAGAACAGGAGGAGGTTTGGGAGGGTGAGCAGAGCTCGTCCCTGGAGCTAGCTCTGGTTTCCACCAGGCCATACTGGGTCAGTACATCCAGGCTGGGGCTGAGCCTCATGCCCTTGCCTTGCAGCCAGGGTGTCGGAGGAGGGTCGTGCCAGCCCTGAAGGACAGGGGAGACCCCACTAGTGGATCTGCCCTCCCCTCCATCACTGGCTCTGCTCATTAGTGGTGTTTTCATTAGGAGAAGTGGTTTGGTTTTGTTTAAGCCAAATTGCTGTGCTTGGGAGATGATAAATCCATCTGCTGGCAAATCGCTCTCCTGCCGCCGGGATGGATCCCGGCCCTGGGCTTTAATCGCGCTGCAGATGAATGAGCCTCTGGTGAAATGAATCTCCCTGTCGTGCCCCGTTGGGGGAGGCTGAGCCAGGCAGGCTGCCTTCCTGATGCCACGGTGAGGGGCTCTGGCTTGGGGTGGGGGATCAAAATCCTCTGCTGAGGGGGTTGCAAAACCCTGGGGATGGTTATTGCTGAGCAAGTGAGCTGCTGGGGCTGGTGCAAAGGGCTCTCCTGGGGACAAAGAGGGACAGAGGCCCCTTTCCATAGGGCAGGGGCTGCCAGGGGGTTCAGGGGTCCTGTTCAACCCACCGTCCATGCTAGGATGCTCTGCCGGCAGCTGGGGCTGGGTGGGTACCCTGCTGTGGGGGTGAGCGGCAGGACAGCACATGGGCCAGGACTGGGGATGGGATGCAGGGGATGGAGTGGCCCTGCTCCCAGCAATAACCTGCCAAAAGCAGTTTGCAGAAGGTCTGTGGCAGCAGGGCCATGCTGGGTGGGAGGCTCTTACTGGGGTCCTCCCATCCCCAAGCTGCTGTAGCTCTGGCTGCTTCTGGCTTTTAAGTAAATTTTTCTTCTGCTTCAAAGGGAAATGGGTGGTGCAGAGCCCAGGGAGTGGTGTGAGTAATTAGCTTGTTTGGAGACAGAGCTCTGCGGGACGGAGCTGGGGGCAGGACGGCTGCTGCGTTCAACAGGAGCTGACAGGGATGGGGGAGGGAAGGGGGGCCTGCTGTCTTTCCTGCCTCTGAATTTGGGTCTTCTTCAATGTTTTCTCTCTGGTCCAGACAGGGAGAGACTCCTACAAACACCCTGGGCAGGGACGCTATACTGTGCATGCCCAAGGTCCCGTGGCATCGTGCCTCTCCTGACTGTGCCTGACAGCAGCCCCAGGGCTAAGCTCTGTCTGGCTCCAGGTGACTCCAGCACTGTTTTGGCAGAGCCACTTTGCTTTTGAACACATCATGTCAGGGATCCCTTCTGTTCAGGCAGTCCTCCCAAACCCAGGACAGTGTTAGTGTCACTGCTGGGGGCTCTGGGGTGTGCCAAGAAGGTCAGTGTCTCATCCACGCTGCTCCTGCTTGCCCCATCTGGGGACATCGGGGGCCTGAGGATGCTGAGTTCCAGGGGATGTACAAGCAGGTCCACCAGCTCTAAACAGGGCTGCTTAGAGCCTGGCTGTACCTGGGACAAACTGGTGGCTTTGTCCTGCATAGGAGGGAGCGGTGTGGGCTCTGGCTGACCCACAGAGAGGTCCAGTGGGGCCGATGGGGTGCTGCAGAAGCAGAGTTGTTTGCAGGCAGGCAGGGGATGCTCAGACACTCAAGGGCTGGTGTGAGGTTGGCATTGGCGATGGATGGCTTTGCCTGTGGTCCCTTTCCCAGTAGCAGGTAAGAAACAGTGATGGAGTGACTAACTCATGCTAGTGGTGTGAATCCACTGACCTAGCTCTGCCCTGCAGAGATGGAGAGACGGACCAGCCAGGATGGGACCCCCATGGGCTGTCCCTGTGAGCCACCAGCCGTGGCAGTGGGGTTACTTCTGGGAAGGGGCTCAGCAGTCTGCAGCAGAGGGCAGGGGTCAATCCCATCACTGAGGCTCTGCGGGGCAGGAAGTGGTACCCAGCTCCTGGCTGCAGGCGCTGACCCCAGCAGCAGGACTGGGATGCACTGGCTCCCTTAACTGCCCTCTGCCCATTGCAGAAAAGTGATTTTCAGGGATGGAGCATCAGTGATGGTCTGGACAGCACCTGACTCACAAGGAAGAGAGTTTCCAGGGTTTTCCCCTTGGCAGAGCTGGGGCGGGTCCAGCCCAGGAATGCAGGGAAGCACTAGCAAACTCCTGCACCGGTGGGTCACCCTCAGTTGCAGCAGGAGCCTGGCTGCTCTCACAGGGTTCCTACAGCTCAGCCAGCCACGGTGTGGTGAAGTGAGACTCGGGCTGCTCACTAACGAGATTAGATGGGTGAGCCACTGCTCCTGGCCCCTTTGGTTAATCGCTGCTTCCTAGATTTAATTTTTTAAAATTGCATTGCTTACAGAAAGCCCCTGAATGGGTTTAGAGGCAATAATCCACCAGTCCCTCCGTCACTGCAAGGGTCCCCTGGGGCTACTTGACAGTGGGCTGTTGAAGTCCTTGGTGTGTCTGCACGTGTCTCTGGTGTCCCCAGGAGGTGGCTGGCTGGGCTGGCCAGGCCTTGATGACTCTTGATTTACTCTGGGAGAAAATATAGATGAATTTTTAATGGTCTGATTTAGCGAAGCCTCCAGGAGGTGATGGAGGAGAGGATCAGACACCAGGCGCTGCGCTGCAGCCCTGGTGCTGAGTCCCCTTTGCCCCCCACTCCTGCCCAAGAGCCATGGCAGGCAGCTGCCCACCCTGCACATTGGGCTGTGCTCCTAGGGGCACGTTGGATTTGGGGGAATCCGCTGGTAAGGCACAGCACCCTCAGCTCTGTCTGTACCTGCATGGGGGTCTCAGTTCCTCTCCTGACCCCGGAGTGTGGGGGTACAGCCACTGGTGACAGGTTTTGGGGTCGCAGCACAGGTTAGCAAATGGGTTGCAGGGCTTGGGCAGTGCAGCAAGGGATGCTGTAATACGCTGTGCTTACAACTGATCCCAGCATCCCTTGGGGACATCTCAACCCTCTCCTGGGTGGTGGGACCTGCCCTCAAACACCTCTTTCTTTCCCCCTTGACTCTCTTTTCCAGAAGTCACATCTTCTGAGCCCAGCCCCTGCCCGGTGCTGCTTGCACTGACCCAAACAAATTTCCCCCAGTGCCTGCCCTCCCTGCTTGCCTCCCCTCCCCTCCGCCGTGCGAAATGAGTCACTCCCAGGCACCGGGAATCATTCATGTCATTCCCCCCTTTGCCGCAAAGTCATTAATGCGAGTGGAATAATTTGTTGCGTAACGGAGAGGCTCAGCGGGAGCGGCGGGTGACGCCTGGCCCTGGGCTCCCCACCACCCCAGCCACCGCTGTCCTGGGAGAAGGCAGCTCCGTGGGAGGATCCCAGGTCTTGCTGGGGTTGTTGCCCGTGGTCACAGTGTGCAGGCAGCGATGGTGTCGGCTCCCTGAGACTTTTCCCCCAAAAACCCACTGAATCCTGCCAGGACCCCAGCTGGGTGGGATGGAGGTGTTTGGTGCGGCCTCAGCATCTGCTCCCCCTTGCATAGCTCCTCCAAATGTGACTTAACCCAGCTGCTCCACAGTGACAGGGGCAAGAAGAGTCCCCTGCATTGATCAGGGTGTGTTCTGTCACACCCTGCACCCCTGCCACGTCGCTGCCTCGTACCACGTGCTGCTCGGGCTCCTCTGAGCTCCCCAAGCCATGGGGTCACAGCCACTTCCCCCTGGCAGTCAAATCCCTCACGGCTTTATGCTTCAGAGCTGAGGACCCCAAAAAGCCTGGGTGGGGGTGCAGGCTGTGTGGGATCGTGCGTGGCTCAGGGCCCTGCAGCCCTGAAAGGCAGCCCTGGGACTCACAGTGAGGTCCTGGCTGACCGTTGCTGGCAGTAGCCAACCTGTGTGCAGGGTGCAAACCCAGGGCTCCCTCCTGGGGACCTCACAGCCTCCCACACAGGGGACTGGTTGGAGTTTGGAGCGCTCCCTGCCCTCACCCACCCCAGCTCAGGACTGCGGATGCTGAGAGCCCCGGCCCAAGTGATGCTGGCCGAGGCTGTGGCAGATCCAGTCTCTCCCACGCACAGGGAGAGGGGAGAAGGACAGGGAAGAGCCCTTTCATCTCTAAAAGGCATCATGGAGGCTGCCCCCCGCCCAGGGTTAATTTCCTTCTATCCCACGCTCGGCCAGGCATTAAAGATGCTGCAACAGGAGAGGGGGAGCCTAAGAGGATTGGGCTGAGAGCAGGAGGATTTAGAGAAGGGATGTGGCTGGGGGCTGCACAGGGGCCGGCAGCATCCCACAGCGCCGGGTGGGTAGGAGGGAGGAGGCAGCCATGCACCCCTCGGGACCGAGGCACCCCGGTGTGTCCCAGCCACGACTGTGGTAGTACCCAGGGGCTCCCACCAACCCCTGGAAGGGGTGGGGAGGACACAGGGCTGCTGGGCTGGGAGGGGGCTGTGTGCTGCTTGCTTGCAGCGTGGCCGTGCCCCGTGCGCTGTTTGTTTTCTCAGCCCGCCCTGCTGTAATTACAACCTGCTGTCACTCTCCAGATAATACATCTTTCCTTTTATCACTGCTTAATTAAATAACTGTGGGGAAGTGAGGGGCTGGTAACCCCTTGTTTCCTGGCATGAAAGGTCTCTCAGGGCTGGGTCAGGCGGGCTGTGCCCTGGCTCAGGGTGGGAGGGGGGGGCACGGGTGAGAGCAGGGTGTGTGCATACCCCTGAGAGGAATGGAGTGCTGGTTTTGTTGTTCTCTGGCACAGACGCTTCCAGGCCATCCCTCAGGAGGTGCTCTGGACACAATTGCTGTCACCCTGTATGTAATTCTCCCCTCTGAGCCGTGCCCACTGTCAGGCTGGGAGGTGGGTGTAGGCAGGGTGCCTGCTGCTAGGCCAGCCGCCTTTGCCCCTGATTAGTTGGTGCTAACGAGTGTCCCTGGCAGCTGCTGCTGGGTCAGTGAACTCCAGCTGAGTATCTCTCAGGCACTCCCCCTGTGAGAGTAGATGCAGGGCTCCTGCTTCCTGCTCTGCAGAGCATCCTCAGTTGTGCCTCTGCTGCTCAGCGTGGAGGTGGGTCCCTCTGTTCTCTCTCTGCCCTTTCCCTCATCCCTTTGCTGTGTCTCCACCTTTGCCTCTTCCCCTGGTGTGAAGGACCCAGGATGCCAGCTTGGGTACCAGCCATGTTGCCCCTACAGGTACTGCCCCTGTGCCTTGCTCATCCGGGTGCCCCATTCTCCCCACCCCAGCAACCCCACAGAGGTGCTGTAGCACCAGTAACGGTGTCTGTTATGGCATCTTCAGGGGCAGGATGTGGCCTTGTTTAAAAACGCGTGGGCTGGGGCAGTGGGAGCAATCCCCTGGGCACTGCCTGTCCCTCTGTGATGGGCTGGGGAAAGGTCTGCCCTGACAGGATTTCCATCTGACAAAGCACTGCACCAAGCTGCAGCAGGGCAGCCCAGGCCGGGTGGGGTTGATGAACATCTCCAGACTGCTGGCAAGCCCTGAGGTTTGTGTTTGCCTGCAGTGAGGAACCAGGGCTCTGTGCACTGGCGTTGAGATGTACAACACGTGTGGCTGGGGTACCCTTGACAATGTTCCCTGCTTGGGGACTGGTCTCCTGGAGCTGCGGGCAGCCCTGGGTGTCAGGGGGGCTGGCTTGGAAGTGATTGGTTGGGGGATGGAGAGATTTTGGGGGCACTATGGATGGGGCTTTGTGGCAGGATGCTGTGGGGAGAGGAGCTCCCTGACCTCATAGGGGCTGCATGCAGGCAGGGGAGTGTGGGGTGACCTGCAGGCTCAGGGCAGTTCTCCTGGTGTGCTGCCTCTCCTCACTAGCTGTCCTTCTGCCTGCCCTGGATTTGCAGTCCAGGAGTTGCTGTGCACAGATCAAAGCCTGGGGGCATCTCTCATCTCGCCTTACCTGGGACCTGCCTGCCCCCCAGCCCAGAGTACAGGGGGATTTGGAGGTAATCCTGGCAGAGAGGATCCTTCTGGCTAATTATAGCAGAGCCTCTCGCTTCATGGGAACCACGGCGAATTGTCCCTCGAGCCCAGGCAGCGATGGTACAAATCTGCTGCTAATTAGACTTGAAAGTCCTCCCGTGAGCTCAGGCGCAGGATGGATATTTGATTATTAACATATTTATTTCTGAGCTTCTCAGCAGGTCTTGCACTGGGAGGCTGTAGTGTCGTTGTGTCTGTGTGTCATGTGTCCCCCCACAATCCCATTTACTTCTTTCAGGAGTGCTTGGGGGCTCTGGGGAAGGGTTAGCTGTTCAGTATGCTCATTTTGGGAGGTGTCCCACCA
The DNA here is from genome assembly GCF_964237585.1 of Gallinula chloropus. Classification (NCBI taxonomy): domain Eukaryota; kingdom Metazoa; phylum Chordata; class Aves; order Gruiformes; family Rallidae; genus Gallinula; species Gallinula chloropus. The sequence continues at coordinate 67,191,738 of NC_140090.1, forward strand.
AGGTGTGTGTTAAAGACCCCTTGCTGATGCTGGGGAGATCCCAGGTGGGAGCACAGTTCCCAGGCTCTGCTCTGTACCTCCCACCAGCCCCTCTTCTGGGCAGGATGCTCCTGACCCTCGTGCCCAGGTGGGCACCCAGGGATGTCTTTACCCACCTGCTCTCAGGCCCATTGGCTCCAGGCACTAGGTAGGCAGCAGGAGGGGTGAGAAAAACCCAGTGGCCCGGAGCTGGTGCTGAGCACCACGGCCCAACACAAAGCTGCCTGCCACGGCACCCCCAGGGAGAGCATCCCTCCCTCCAGCAGAGGCAGACGAACTGTGATGGAAACACTGCCTCTGAAACAACCGAAAATAGCTTTCCTGTCCCCAAAATGTCAGTTTAAAAAGGCAGTCTCTGGGGCCCCCCGCCGGGCTGGCAGTGGGCTGAATGTGTGCCCTGGAGATGCCAGGTGGGTGGCCCTGCTACCCCATGGGGCAGGGAGTGCTGGGCAGAGAGCCAGAGGACTCAGCCATCACTCAAAGTACAAGTGGGGAGAGGGTCGGTGCTGGCATGGGGAGCCATCAGCCTGGCTGTGCAGCATCTGGAGTTGAGGCTGGAGAAAGACATAGGTGGGCTGCAGGCTGCTGGCGTGGCAGTGCTGAGCTTGTGTGCCCCCCCTGCCCTAAGCCCTTCAGGTCCCCTAGCCAGGTTGTCATCTTTGCAGGGGTTTCAGGGCAGTACCAGGAGCTGTTGGCATGGGAATGGGCAAGGAGCTGTGGGTCAGAACCCCAGCTGCATCTGCACCACTGCTTTGCTCTCCCTCCCTGCCTCATCGCTGCATCTCCCTGTGCGGGCAGGCTCTGCGCTGGGGAGCAAGGGACAGGCACCTTGCCGCAGCACTTGAAGTTATTAATAGCAGTAAACATGCTCAGTGCCTTCAAGGCAAGCCCATTTTGGGGGAGATTCCTGCCGTTTGAAGTATGTTTCCCCTCCCTGGGATCCCTTGGGTGCCTTATCTCCCTCTCCCAGCTGTGCAGCACGTGCCAGAGCCCTTGGATAAGCCACCGTGCTAATAGCCTTTCCCGTGCCACTCAGCCCGGCAGCTCCTGGCTGGGTGGTGGAGGGTGCCCCGCTGCCTGGCCCACAGGCAGCCCCACGCTGCCTGCACAGGTGGGAGCTGAGAGCCCATCCCAGCCCTCCTCCACTGTTTCCTCCTGTCACCATGCTGAGCTGGAGCTGTCGGCGGCCGCGCGAGTGCTGATTGCAAGGAAATTAGCCTGGTGCCATCTCCCGTTTATCGGAACCAAACCTGTGCGTGACTGCACGGGGATCGTTCATTTGTCACCGTCACTGTGGCTCGGTGTGGGGCGGTGAGCGTGATGAGGCTGGAGAGGAGCCTGCCAGGGGGGACAGGCAGCAGCCTGCTGGGATCCCAAGGGCTGTGCCCTCCCCTGGAGCAGATTTGGGAGCAGGGCTGGCATCACTTGTGGCCAGGCTGTGATTTTTTCGCAGACACATGGTTCAGGAGACCCTGGTGAGACTTGGAGTGGCAGCTGGGACAGGCCTGGGGATGCAGAGCTGTGTGCTGGGGATGGAATCCCTGCTGTTACTCATGTGGTGCGATGGGAAAGGAGCGGGTGGGTATCCAAGGGGCAGAACTATGTCAACTCAGGTAAGGAGATGCTGTGGCTGTGTTGTGCCCTGGTGCAGGCTGTGCATCCCCAAGCAGTGATGTCCCTGCTTGTGAAGGCTGTGCTACTTAGAGGTCCCAGGGTCTGTGCTGCCCCACTGCCTGGTATATCCTGGGTGCCCCCTCTGCTGCTGTGTATTGCAGACCCAAGAAGCTCAGAAACGGCCCCAGATGCCCCAGGCAGGCTGTGCTCTCCTTGCTTGCCAGTGGGGTCTCCACATGTCAGTCCTGTAACTGGGGCTGGGCTCAGCTCTGAGCTCTTTCTTCCCCATGCCTTGGTTTCCCTGCAGATGTTGGTGCTGGTTTTTGCCCTCCCTTTGCAGGGCATGGAGATTCTTGGGGTGCTCCCCAGAAGCCTGGGTGGGGGTAATGGAGTCCATCTTCCCTGCCTTCCCCTTCTCCCTGATGCCTGCTACCCTGTGTGTGGGGTGATGAATTATTCAGCCCCAGTGGGCAGGGGGTGTCTGCGTCCATCTCGTGATGCCAGTGGGGCCGATCTGCTGCCGAGCACAGAGAGCTTTTCTGTGTAAATCCCTGAAATATTTAGCAGAACTGGCTTTAAAAATGCAACTTGGGAGGAGCTAGTGCCTTGGTGTAACTGGGCGGGCTGGGGCCCACCATGGGTGATGGTGGGGGTGAAGGACACACCGGGGTGGTTCCTGGGGAGGTCTGTCCCCAATCTTTGCCCCGCACTTACCACCCTAGTTGCTGGTGGGACTTGTGTTTGTCCATCCAATCACCCATCCGTTGGGTCTTTCTGCTTGTCTCTGCCATGAGACCATGGCGGGGAGTGGGGTGCCCCTTCCCTTTCCCTGCACTGCAGGGGTGCTTTTTGGAACTAAATGCTGGCTGGGGCACATCCCAGTCCCTGTCCCGTGCTGCCCATGGCCTGCTGTGTGCCGGCTGCTGTCAGGTCAGTGCTGGGGGACTGGTGCACAGGGCTGGGCCAGGCTCCTTCCCTGGCAGCTCCTTCCCGAGCAGACGGATCATGCCACATGCATTTTTCACAAGATCCATCGCCTGGGAATGAGCCGAGCTGTCGCCGCAGGTTTGTGATCAAAGCCAGACATGTCCTGGCAGCCCGGGAGGAGGGTGGCCCTGCATGCCACCCCTCTCCATCACACAGCTGATGTACGCTGCGTTTACCCTGGCTGATCAGTTTGGGGAGCTGGTGGTGTTGCAGGTGTGTCACCCTTGCATCTCTGAGGGTACTGGGCTGGCCAGTGTCCTTTCCAGCACAGCATGGCAGTTCCTGAATCAAGCATCTAAGGATGGAGACAGCTACAGCACAAAGCTCCTGTTTGGCTTTTTGCACAGCCCTACACACTGAAATTGCACCTTCTGCTGGGAGTCAGAGTGAGCTGGGCTTGCTGGCAGGCAGAGTGAGGTAGGACAGGGTTTCTGCTTGTCCTGGGATGTGTTTTGGGCCAGGTTCACAGGGAAGCAAGAGAAGGTAGGGGATTCAGGGAGCTGTACTGGTTCAGGATGGGGAGCCAGCTGGCTGAGCCACAACAGGGCTGCCTGGTGGGGCAGCCTGGGCTGACAGCAGCCCTTCTTTGCCTTTGCAAGCTCACCCTTTTGTGGATGCTCCTGGAAGGAGCTGCGTGCTGCCCCACACTATACACTGCAGGGTGCGTGGGCAAAGGCAGTATGGGCTCACAGCTGGAGCACACCACTCCTCCCAAGCTGGCTGCCCCTCACAGAGCCTTCCTCCCACCTCCTTGCTCGGTTTACTCCTGTCCCCGTTGCTCCCCTGGCCCGGGGGCAAGTGGGGTGCAGTGGTGGGTGCCTGTGGTGGGCCCATACAGCATGGCTGGGGTGTGTTTCCCCCTGCAAGCATCAGCAGAGCCCCCAGGCTGCACTTCGCAGTGACAGCACATCCCATGTCGGAGCTGCTGCAAATCCTGCCTGCTAATAGCTATGCAAATTACCTCATTAGCTGCCTTATTTACTTTCTCTGGCATCGGGTTTTCAGCACTTCCCTGAGTCCCGGAGGCTGCAGGTCCCCAGGGCTGGGAGGAGGCAGGAGCAGTGGTGGGACCCCACGCAGGCCTGGCAGTGTGGAGCCTGTCTCTGGGTGGCTGCTGTGTCTGGCTCCCAGGGAGCTACCTGCCCCGACGTGATGTGGCTGTGACCAGGAGCTCACATGGCTCACACAGATGATGCTGGGATGTCCTCATCATCATCATCTCGTGGTGTGCCCTGGCTCTGGGGTGAGTGGTGCTGAGCCCTCCCTCCAGCCAGGAGCTGCTTCTGTCCATACCCAAGCACCCCCAGGTGGGGCTGACGTGGCTGGGACGTGTGTGGCCAGGCTGGGATGTGTGTACTGGCGAGAGCTGGATTTCTGGGCAGAGAGGATAGGGTGCCTGCCCAGCCCCTGCAGACTTTGGTGGTTTGAGGTTCAGCACAGGGCTGCAAGGTGTCCCTGACAGCCCTTCCTCCTTGAGGGAGGTATTGGCAGATGCTGTCGCAGGGGTCTGCCCTCTGCCAGCCCCAGGATGATTCAGGAGAGACCCCAGATGCCCTGGTTGGGCTGGCTCTGGGCTGGAGCTCTGCTCCGGTCCTGTTTCTGGGGTGTGTCCTGGGCTGAAACATTTTGAAGCTTGGGCACCATCCAGGGCTGGTATAGGCAGAAACAGCCCCCAAGCACCAGCCCAGTTTGGTGCCCCTTGGGGATGTCCATGTCCCCAGGGTGTCTCTGCCCATGCTGGGTGTTGCAGGCAAGCATATCCTTGCCTGCAAGGATAGCTGTCTTCTGGATGCATTTTCCAGGGGTGTTCATGTGCCCACGACACCCGTGACAGTGGGATGAGCTTTGCACGGGTGCCAGGGCACCCACATACAAGTGCTGGCCCTGAGACCTTGACCCAGGCACCCCCTGGGCTTGTCTGTGCTGTGTGGAGTCTCCTGCAAGTGTTGTGTCTGGGCCCACCCCCTTCTGTTTATCTGTTATTTTCCCTTTCTCTTCAGCTGTGCTAATGAATATTTCATGGGCAGGAGCCAGCGTGAACTCCCCCGGCTGCTCCCTGCCCCCAGCGCTCCTGCGGCAGGTACCAGCCCAGATGTCGGTGCCTGAGGAGTGATGAGTCTGCCAAGAAGCCACCTCGGGAGGAGAGGGCCCGGGCAGGGAAGGAAGCGCTGGCGTGGGCAGCCGTGTCGTGTCCCCGTCCCTGGCCGTGCTGTCACTGTCCCCTTCAGCCAGCGGAGCGTGGGGTGCGCGTCTGCGCACGGGTGGCTCGGCGGCTCCCCTGCCTCCTCGCCCTGGCGCTCCTGGCCCTGCGCGGGTGGCCGCGCTTGCCTCCGCGGCCCCACACAACCGCATGTGTCCCCCCTCCTGTCCCCCGGGCGCCACCCGCTGCCACAGCCGCCCGAATGAGCCGTGTCCCCGGCTCACCTCCCGGCGGCCCCGCCGCTGCACGGGGGCTCCTCTTAGCGTCAGGCGGCGGCAACGGCGCCGTGGCCCGGCTCGGGCCGCGGGTCGCAGCGTGGCACGTCACGGCTCGGGCCGTGGCCCCACGGAGCTCTCGTGTGGACTCCGGAGCATCCCAGCTGTGGTCATGGCAGAGCCCGCGGGCAGGGACTGGGCGCAGGGATGTGGGGGGCAATAGTGGTATCCAGTCTCCTTGAAGTTGCCCTTTGTACCCTGCAGAAAGGAGCTGGGTCAGTCGCTGGTGCAGGCTCAACACTGGGAGGTGTGGGTCAGCTGCTCCTCTTGCCAGAGACAGAGCATGTTTTGGGGAGAGCAGGGAACATAGCCTTCCTCCTTCCCACTGCTGCAGCTCCGCAGGTGCTCTGGGGGCACAGGTTGTCTCAAAGTATCGCTTTGGGAGATGACATCCTCTGCCTTGTGGGGACCCCGGGGCTGGGGGATCACTGGCCTCCTCATGGTGGGGCACAGGTTTGGGAGAACCACAGGCAGGGTGGACTGGGCAAGGAGGCTGATGAGGTGCAGCCTTTCTTTCCAGCAAGAAAGGTTGTGTAAGGGCTCAGCAGCCCAGATTTCTGCTGGACTCCTGATTGTCTTGACAGGGAGGAGGCGGGTCAGTGACCAAGGGGCTTTGCTGCCCTGCTACAGGGGCAAGACACACAGTCCCTGGTGCCAGCTGGGAAACTGTGCTTGGAGGGAGCCCGAGGATAGGAGCAAGCTGGCTCATGTCTGAGCTATTCCCTGTCCCTGCAAAATACCAGCTGTGGGTTGCTGGGTGCAAGCGCCAGGGGCAGAAGAGAGTCCCCTGGCTCAGGCTATGTGGTCCCCATGAGCTTCTGCCTCCGTGTCAGCACACAAGGGTGTTTCTGGAGAGCCAAGGGCCAGTTTGGAGGGGTGAGGATCCTTTGGGACTCATTCTCCAGTTCTGGACTGGTTGTAGCACCTGGGATTGCTAATGGAGGTGGGGTGAGTAACATTGGTGCCAGGCTCTTCCCTCGCACTGTGTCCCTCCAGGCTGGCGTAGGGTGGTCTACATGTGCTGAGGAGTGGGGGGTAACATGAGCTCCCCAGCCCCGTATGGCCATTACGACCAGCGTGCACAGGCTGGTACTTGCACCTCCCACCTGCCTGGGACATGCTGGGATAGAGCAATTTTCCTCGCCAGGTGGGATCTGGGTCCCGAGGACCTGGACGGTGATTTTGGGATGGATCTGCAAACTTTGTTTGCTGTCACGTCCTGTGGGCTCTGGCACCCTCCTGTGGCTGTTCTGCCACCTCTCCTGTATCCCACGGGCTTTTGGGATACTGCGGCCACCGCGGGCTGTATTGTGCTGGCTGGTGCCCGTGGAGATGCTGTGGAGCTGTCCCTCTCTTCCAGCGTGCGGGGAGCTCTGCATCTGCAGGATGCGGCCTTGTATCACACAGCTCATGGGGACAGATTGTTGCAAGAAACTACTGTCCCGGTGTGTTTGCATTGTGGGTCTGTGCCAGGAACAGGGCTGCTGGATGCTGTAGATAAGGATGAGTCCCAAACCCTTAACCTGGCCCTGGAAGGTGGCAGGAGGGGGCTGGGCACTGCTGGCAGCCCACGTTTCTGATATTTTGTCTGGGGGTGGGTGGTCTGCAGGGGGTAGGCTCAGTCAGGGTGTTGCATTCACAGACTGACCTGTGCTTCTGTGTCCACTGAGCTGCCCACTCTGCCTTGGCTGGCCTGAGCTGCCCCCTTTCCCCTGTGGGGTTGATGTCCCTTGCAGCCCTTTCCCAGCCTGGGGCCTTGTGGGTATATTACCATAGGGTTGCAAGCCCGTGCTGTGCTGTGTGTTGTGCCTTGCTCTAGTATCCCCAAACCTGGGTCAGCCCCACAGCGATCTGTGCAGCATCCCCTGGTGCCTGTCCCCCCTGACCCCAGGGCACTCTCCACCATGGTGTGAGGACTCTCTGTTGGGGGCTGTCCCCTTTTGCAGGGCCATAGCCAGCATAACAGGCAGGGAGGGCTTGATTTGGAGGGGATAGCCCTTTGTTTGGGGAGTAGAGGGTGAGGTTACCCCATACCAATCCCCAGGGGCACTGCTGGCTCTTCCCTTGGGTGTCCTTGTTGAGGCATTGCTAAGGATTGAGCAGCCTGACCACTCTTGGTTGGATCATGCCTGCACCCTCTTTCCCATCCCTAAGGGAGCAGTAGCTATAATTTCCATCAGGTCCCTTTTTGTTCGCTTCCTTCCCCCATTAATAAGAGATGAAGCTTATGAGATAATAGAGCCTGGCTGGATGCAGAACGGAGAGATCCTGCTGGTGTGGGGTGTGGATTGAATGTGGAGAGGGAGCTGCAGCTGGGAAAATGGGACTTGTGGAAGGGATGTTGTCTTTAGTCTGCACAGAGCATCTCAGGCTGGCTCTGGGAGCAGGGAAATCCCACTGCCGCCACACGCCAGACTGTCTTCTGGCTCTGACATACTGTGCAAGCTAGCAACTCGCTGCCAAGATGAGCTTTGGAGCAAACAGCTCTCAGACTGGGTGGTCTGGGAGCCTGACTTCTCTTTCTCCCATTCTTGCACCGATCTTTGTCTCCTCCCCTGTGTGGAGCCAGCGACAGTGAGAGCAGATGCCTCCGGCTCGCAGTGCCTGAGGGCTGATGCCCGGGGATGCAGGATACTTGCAGTGCTGGAATGCTGTTGCCACAGGGATGCAGGACACTCGCAGCACCGGCTGGCCAGAGCAGATGATTGATGTCTGGGGATGCAGGATGCTCACAGCGCTTGATAGTTGGAGCCAAAGGCTGATGCCCAAGGATGCAGGATGCTCTCGGTGCCGGCTCCCCTCCGGAAGGAGCATCCTTCCCTGCTCTTGGAGAGAGGCGGCCCTGGGATGCAGCAGTGCCTCATTGGTCAGCGGGACCTGTGGAGTCTGCGGGTTGCCATACCAACCTGCCTCTGGTTCCCGGCCAGCCGGGGCGTGAAGTGCCGGGTCGAGCTGGTAACAAGGGGCGGACCAGGAGCCAGGGGCAACCCGGGGCTCTGCCAGCCAGGGAGGCGTCCATCGCCTCTTCCCGGAGAGCTGGCTGCCACCGCTGGGCTCCCCGAACCCGAGCATCCCCCTGCTGCCACTCCCCCGCTCTCCCTGCAACTTTGCTGCACGGAGGGGGCTGCCACGGCACGGGGAGGGGTGGGGGGCTCGCCCGGGCACCCCTCGCCCTCTCTGAACTTGCAGTTAGATTTTCTGAGCCTAAGCCCTGGGAAGGGGCATCGCCGCCGGTCCCCCGGCCCCTCCGGATCCCCGCCAGTCTGCACAGGAGCATCCCAGCACAAAACTTCTCGGCTGGCTGCCTGCCGCCTGCGAGCGGGGCCTGACGGCTGCCGAGCGCTGCCTGTGCCCTCTCCGCCGGGCTGGACCTGCCGCTGATGTCCGCAGGCTCGCTCCGGGCAAGGAAGGCTCTGTCCTCCCCCGGGCACCGGCTGCAGCTCGGAGGAGCCCCGGGGGGCTGTTCGCTGGCTGGGAAGGGGTGCGACTGGGTCCCTCCCCAGGGCTGTGAGCTGGAGCCATGAGCCACTGCCAGCAGCGCTGCAAGAGGCAGCTGGGCCGGGTGATCCGCTTCTTCTACCAGTTTGTCACGGGGACCCTCTCCCAAGGTAGGTGCTGCCCTGGGGGGTGTGGGGTCTCTGTTCCGTGGGAGTGGCTCTCTGCCTGATGGGCTCTGTGGGGTTATTTGGGGAGGGAGGGGAAATGCTGTTTAGATGCTGAATGGTGCTGAGCAATTGAGCCCCAGGTGGAGGAGTTGTTCTGAGCTCCATGTGGGGCAAAGCTGAAGATGCTTGCAGGATGCAATGAGAGCCCCTGAAGGTCCCCTGTGGACTTGGGGTGACAAGAGTGTTTTACTTGGGGAGGGGACTGGTGCACAGTGGAGTGTGAAAAAACTGCTGAGCAAATAAGTCACAGCTGGTTCATCCCTTCCCTGCCAGGCACCTGCCTTCTCTGGGGCCAGGGCTGCACCCTCCATCCCTCTGGCAGGAGAAACCCTGGCTGTGTCTGTGGGCTGGGGCAGGGACACACCCTGGTGCCTGCATCCGCCCGCGCTTGCATCCTGGGATGCCACCTGGTCCTGGAGACAGAGCTGTGTGCTGTGTGCTCCCACTCTGCTATCACAACATGGCAGGATCTGCATCCCCCTGCCAGCCTTTGTGCAGCACAGCCAGCTGGCCAGGACCCTCTCCTGGGTGTGTGAGCTCAGAGCCACCTCCTGACCCCCAGTCGGTGCATCTCGGGAAGCTTGTGATGTGCCTGTGTGCACTGGGACCCTGGGTGCCCAGCTCCTGCCTGTGCCAGGGACAGGTTGCCTTCCCCATTACCTGGCCCCACCAGGGACCCCCAGGCTTCCCCTGTGGGCCACAGCAGTGCTCTGAGGGGGATATGCCTACTAGGAGCATGGAGAAGGCCTTATTGGCCCAACGTGTCAGCGTCATGCCTTGGAGTGGGGCTGGGACTTCACTGTAACCCAGCCTGTCTGGAAAAAACCCTCCCAGGCTCTGTCTCCTCCTTGCCCAGGGGACCCCCTAGGTCTTCCCGGCCTAAGACTACCTCTGGGGACAGAGGGTGGTGGGGGCACACTGGGAATGCTCTCAGCACAGCACTGAGAGCTGAGACATGGGAGCAGTATCTCCCTCTGAGCCATGTCCAGCTGCCATGCCCCCATGCCATGCCCATGGGGACCAGAGCCCCGTGATGGAGGGTCACCTGGCCCTAGGAAACCCTCCCCAGAGGCATTTCCCATCACTTCGCAGCCCCGTGGACCCTTCAAGGCTCTGTGCCAGCCCAGAACATGGCGACAAGGGAAGAGCTGCCAGGGTACCCATGGGCTTGGCTGAGCAGCATGCCAGGCTCCAGAGGCTGGGTGTGCCCGCAGGCAGTGGTGGTCTGTCCCTGATAGTTGGCTCCATTGGGTACTGGCCAACTGGCCCAGAGCTGAGGGGCCAGAGGATGAGTCAGCTGGGTCTGGCCTCCTCCATGTGTGAGGCACAGAGCTGCAGGTTATGGAGGGGTGGGGAGGGGACCTCCAGGTGTTCCCATCCTCACTACCTGCACAGATGTCCTGCAGGTCCTTGTGCTGGTGTCCTGGGCTTTGTAGCTGGGCACTATGGGGCTGGGTCTATAGCTGGTGTCCCCCTGGGATTTGGTGTCCAGGCTGGCCATGTGTGGTGCTGAGTGGCCCCAAGACCTCAGCCCTTGCTGCCCCTGAGGCTCTGCCAGGTGTGCACAGGGCTGGCATGGCTGCAGAGGGCATGGCTGGCCTTGGGGCACTGGTGACCACTGCTTACCCTCTTCTCAGTGTCCCTAAAGCTCTGGGACAAGCCAAAGTGGGGTGAAACCCAGAGCTGGACAGCTCTGTGTCCCAGGCTTGGAGCTCACACTTGGGAGCGGGATGTGGGGCTTGCACAGCTGCCTTCTGCCTGCAGCATCCCCTCTTCCCCAGCCCCTGCTTTGGCCCATGTGGCACATGGGTCATGAGGATGCTGTCTCTCCTCCAGTCACTGTCCTCTCCCATTGGCCACTTTTGGGGTGGCAGAGAGCCCCTCTGCCCTCCCTGTGTAGGTGAAGGAGGTCCCATGGAGCGCACTGCAGAGAGCACTGGGTGCCTGGTTGGGTGGGCCCCAGGGTGGGGTGCCCTCTCAGCTGGGTGCCCTGGGGAGTTAGCCAAGGACGGGTCGCCAATAGGGGGAAAGAGAAATGACTCAATCAATTAACCAGATTAAAACTGTGACTTCACCTCCCAAAAATAGCATTTTGCCAATATTTTAATGTGCTTATTAATAATCTGCTCGCGCTCTGATTAGCAGCGAGGTAATAAGGGATCAGCTGTAACCTAAATTTAACTCTCCCTAATGGATGATGGCCCCGAGAACCAAAAAAAAGAGGAGAGGCTCCTATCCATCAGGCTGCTCCCCTGGCAGGTCGGCAGTGCCCAAGGAACCCGGGCAGCTGCTGCCCAGCTGTGCTCAGGGACCATCTCCTCTACTGTAAGGCACTATCCCACCCCCCATGGCACATTTTGGGGGGATAGTGCCTTAGTGCCCTGCAGCACCAGGCTAGCAGCACTTGAGGGGGCACCCAACTAGGGTAGAGCCTGGCTGTGGTCAAGGTGTGTGGTCCCCTCCCAAAGAGAGAGGTCCCTTGGCGATGGATGACTGCCCCGCTCCCTCCCCATCTGCTCCCGTCCCGCAGCGGGGGACAGTCCCCTGTGCCCAGCTGCTGGTGGTGTGAGGAGGATGGGGACAGGGAACAGCTGCCTGGCTACCTGACAGCTCTGGGTGCTGCCTCACGTGTGCCTGCTGTGTGCACAGAGCTGCTTTCTGGGCAGGAAACCCCACTCCTGAGCACTGTGCTTATTCATGGTGTATGGCTGGTGGGGTGGTTAATTTTAGCTGGGTGGCAGGGCTGTGCTGCTGGCAGCACCAGCTAGCTGGGGCAGGGGTGGCTCAGCTGGGGAAACTTCACGGCTTTTATTGTCACAGCCCAAGGTGGGACAGGTCATGTGGACTCAGTGCCAGCCTGGGCTGCCCGTCCTGGCACTGCTGTGCTGGGGACAGAGTTACAGGGCCTGCTGCCCTCTCCAGTGATGAGCCAGGGTGCATGCTGGGGTCACTTTGCCACCCTGTCCTGTGTACCCTGAGGATGCTCAGAGCAGCCAGTATTTGGAGAGAGAGAAGGGAGGGGAGGATGGACCTGGACACTTGGATTCTGTGCCCTGAAAGTGTCATAGCTGGGGTGATGCTGTGCTCCTCACCCCACACCTGGGTGGCCACATTCCCTGGTTGTAACTGCAGGGTGAGATGGGATGTCTTGTATGTGAAGACGTGCCAGGGTGAAACACTTGGGACCAGCATTGTCCCCCACCATGTGTCCCATGGGGCTGGCACAGAGGTGTCTTAGGCATGTATGCGGCTAATTCCATGGGGTTTGGGGTCTGTGAGTGACCCATGGACAATGCCCAAACCCACAGCGGCATTGCCCAAGTGCACCCAGCATTATAGAGCAGGAAATGGGCTGGTTGGTTCTGACTCCAAGCTGCGAAAAACAGATGCTGATCCCAGGCATCCCTGGGAAGGTGCTGCTCTGGGGCGCAGGGATTGAGATGCCAGCACCTCTCTGCCAGATTTACCTCTCTGGGTCTGGAGCCCAGTGTCCCAAGCAAGGATGGGCACAGGCATCTCAGTGGAGATCTTGGCGTTAGCCAATCCTGAGCTGCAGCATCATTCCCTGGGGAGCCCCGTTTCCAGGACTCCCAGCTCCCCCTGTGGAGTAGCAGTGAGGGGCCAAGCCCTGAGGCTCCTGGGTCATCAATGACCTCAGGGCAGCGGTTGGGCTGTGGCAATACCTGTGGCCACATGTGTAGTGAGCCCGCTTTGTTCTCTGTCCCCTGCTTCCTTCTGCTGGCTGATGGTACCACACTCCACCCCACCCCCCCACCACCGCCCCCCGGGCCAGGAGGGTTATTTTTAACTGTTTGCCATGTGCTGCCTGAGTACAATTAAGGTAATTGGTTTGGGAGCCTGGCTCTCACACAACGCTCCCAATTACCTGCCTGCCTATACGGCCCCCCCGCCTCCTGCCCGCGGTGGCTGCTTCTCTGGTGGGGGAACTGCCGGGACAGGGCTGCCCCAGATAGTGCGGTGGGGCTGGGTGGGGGACACAAGTGGGCACAGGGGATGGAGCCATGGAGAAGACAACCCTACACAACGACAGCCTGCTCTATGCCTCCCTGATTGCCATCCTCCTCCTCATCTCCTATTGGTTCACCACCCGCTGCTTCAAAATCATCAGCGGCATTGAAGGTACGGGGCTGGGGACACAGGGGGGGACAGGGTGACGTCGGCCTGTCCTGGACCCTTCCACAAGCCAGGTGGCAAAGTGAGCCGGGCTCTTGGTGTGGGGGAAGGGGATCAGGGACATCTCATCTCTGTCTCTCTGGGGCACCTTGATCTTCTCCTCAGTCACTTTATTTGTTCCTCCTGGCCCTGGTCCTGGTCCTCCGTGTGTGAGGGCAGCTGGTGGCAGCCACGGCTGAGCCGCAGCACTGCCCAGGGCTGCTCTAGGGGTAAGTGGCTCTGCTGTGCAGTTGGTGTCTGGGTACTGCTGCCCCTCGTTGTGTGATGGGGTTGCAGACAGGCTCCCCAGTGCCTCCCACTCTGTTGAGGGGGCGTGGTGCTGATGCTGGGGGCCTCTATCTGCATTTTGGGGTCCTTAGTCCCTTCGGCCATGACCTACATCTTTGCTACTCAGCTGGAATGTTGGGGAGCTCTGGGGTGTGGCAGAGAGCCCAGTTTCCCCATTGAAGGGTCTCTCCAAGCCCCACTGCAGTTGTTTCCGTGTGCCAGGAGCTTTTCAGAGTAAGACCCCAAAGCAAGGCTCAGGGCAGGAGGCGTGGCACCAGCTCCATGTGTCTGGGGTGTGCAGGGATTCTCCTGCCCAGGGCATGCATCTCTCCATCCATCCGTGTGACCTCTCCCTGTACTGCTCATCCAGGGCCTTGTGGCTCTTCTGAGGGCATGGTCAAACATTGGCTGGCTGCAGGGGTGAGGAGCTGTCCCTGGAAGCAATGCCTCTTGGCAAGATGGGGGGCAAATCCCTGTCCCTCTTTTGGTGGGGTGTGTATGTTTTGGATGACCTTTCGAGCCTCCCTCACAGGCGGCTGCGGGTCTGGCTCCATGGGCAAAACCCACGTGTGATCCCATGTGTCTCTTCCATCCTGGGAGCAGCTCCAGATGGAGCAGCATCCCTGAGCATATGGGTGAGCTGAAAAGGTGGTCCCCTGACACTCCCAGCCTGTTTGGAGCTGCCCTTGGTGAGAGGGGATGTGCTGTGGGCAAGCAACCCTGCTGAGTTTGGGGATGCTGGGAGCTGGGCTCTGGCACAGTATGTGCGACTGGCATGTGGGACTGAGATGTGGGACTGAGATGTGGTGCCTACACAGGTCCTGGTGGGATCCTGCATTATGCTGGCAGCTCACAGTGGAGGGGTTTTATTTACAGCTCCAGTGTGTAAATGAGTAATCCTGATGCAGTGGCTGGTGGGTGATTTATTGCTGCTCCGCTGGGAAGGTCAGTTGGCACGGGATGGGCACAAGGGAAGGCCAGCTGGCACGGGATGGGCACAAGGGAAGGTCAGCTGGCATGGGATGGGCACAAGGGAAGGCCAGCTGGCACAGGATGGGCACGAGGGCTGGTGGGGAAGCGATGGCTCAGTGGCTGACTTGCCACTGCACCCTTTGGCCCCAGCATCCCAGGATGCCAGTGGAGACACATGAGGGTTGGATGACAGTCTGCTCACGTGGGTTGAGCAGGTTTGCTTTGCTGAGGGGCTGCCCCAAACCTTCTTTGCTGGGACAAGTCCTGGCTCAGGCTGGAAGGGTTCCTCTACCGCTGTCTGGCCAACATTAGGTTGCATAAATAGCCCCATGGCTTTGCAGGATGGGCATTGGCCCTGGGAGCAGCTGGAGGAGTGAGGAGAGGATATGTTGCAGCTGTGCCTTAGCAAGAAAACTGGCTTTAAAAGTACCATTGGCAGCAGTGGGAAACTTCCTCTGAGAGTGCAACAGGTCTGTGCTGCCCTGTCCCCAAAGGGACTGACTCGGGGGCAAAGCTGGTAGCCAGCCAGGTGAAATCCAGGCTCAGTGCCTGGAAACTCACCTCTTTCCAAGAAAGGAAATGTCAGGTCTGAAAATTTCCAGACTGAGGGATGTTTCCCTGGGGAGGACTTTCATCTCTCTCCCCAAGCTGCCTCTGATGCATCGCTGGCATCTTCTGCTGGCGTCAGGGTCTTGGGACTACACCCCGGGCAGGCAGGAGATGCCAAGCCTGGTGGCACAGAGCCTCTCAATAGCTCAGACATGCTGTGACCTGGGACTGAGCCACTAGCCCTCTCTGTCCTCTGCTAGGGGATAAACCTGCAACCTCCTGGGCTGGGAATGGGGGCATGGGTAAGGGTCTTGGACCTGGGAGGAGAGGAGAAGGGGAGGCATCAGTCAGCACCTCCACTATCCCCTTTTTCCCACAGGTGTCCCAGGATGATGTTTCTTCCCCTGTGACACATTTTCCCCTCCAGCACAACAACAGGGAGGGAAAGGGGCTTTCTGCCCCAGTCCTGCCTTCAGGGCCCTTTGTGCAGACAGGAAGACCCCAGAGCTGGGCAGGGGGTCTGTACCATAGTCTGGGTATCACCACCCCACCCATACGTGGGGCAGCCAGCCTTTGGGGGGCACCGGTGGCAGGGGATGCTCCCTGCCTGCTACACCAGTGCTGGAGTTGGGACTGGTCTTGCTTCATGCCCCATGTGGGACTCATCCACACAGGGGTAGGCAGTGCCAGTGGCATCCCTGGGGGAAGCTGCGCATCCCAAGGGGTGCTGAGCCCTGGCGATGGGGCAGGGACCAGCGGGCACCTGGCTGCCCGTTAGTCCCTGTGGCCTGTGACTGAGCAGCCAGGCAAGGGCTGGGATGCTGTTAAAAAAAGCGTAGGAGCTAAATATAGCCCCGTCGGTCGGCTGTGTGTGGATGTGTGCTGGAGGCACGCGGATGCCTGGGTTCGCCCTCTGCCTCCAGCTGCTGCGTGACCTTGGCTGGGTCCCTCTGTCCTGCTGAGTCCCCAGCCCCTGCCTCCACTCCTCCCCTGCCTGTTGCTGTGCTGCCTGTGGGTCCAGCAGCGCTCGCAGGCATCCTGTGCGGTAGCCCCTGCTCTCAGCCCATTCCCCCAGCCCTGCTCTCATCTCCCTGTGGCTCTCCCAGTGAGACAGCCAGACCCACCCACCTGCTCGGAAATGGGGCAGCCGGACCTGTTGCCCCAGACCCTCCCCAGGAGAGGATTGTGGAGACCGCTCAGTCCTGGTGGTTCCCATGAGGCAGGCATGCAGAGGGGCACAGAGGACAAGTCTGAGTCATCCCCATCCTGGATGTTTAGTCAGTGCCCAGCGTCCTGTCCCCTCCCCGTGTGTGTGTGCCCCCCCCCCCTCTGGGAACCGAGTGCCTTTTAATATCTGTGGCCCGTTTCCTTAGCAACTGCATTAAGCAAATCGATGGAGGTGGTGTCATTGGAATGGGAGGGCATGCCTCCTTCCCCCCCCACCCCCCCATCCCCTCCACCACCCCCCCCCCACGCCTCTCTCTGCTCATACTCACAGACACGGCCCTGTTCTGCCTGGGCTCTCCTCTTGGATGCTGGCTCTTAGAGCTCCTGCCACAGCCCCATGCTGACCCCTTGCTTGCCCACGGCTGATGGCAGGCGCCCCTGAGTAGAGGGGTAACAGCTGATCCCCCCTCAGGGACAGCAGCAGGGGTCCCTGGGGATGTATGGTCCGGCAGCCACGGCACTGGGGTGAGGGGGCTCCAGGATTCGTGTGGGGAGGGGGTGTGAGGGTGTGGGGCCATGAGAGACCCCCACCATGAACCTGGAAGGCCTTGAGATGATCGCAGTGCTGGTGGTCTTGGTCCTCTTCATCAAGGTGCTGGAACAATTTGGCCTCTTCGAGCCTGTGTCCTTGGAAGGTAACGGGTGTGGGTGGTGCTGGCTCCTCTGGGAACGTGGTGGGCAGCCGGTGGGTGTCCAGAGCTGCCCCCAAGGATGCTCTGAGGGTGCTGCATCCATGGGACAGTCCTGGGACGCGGTGTTCATCTGCTGCTTGTAGGGCCGAGCAGGGGGATCTTGGTGCAAGGCATGGGGTGTCCTGACTACTCCGTGCAAGGTCCCAGTGGCTGGGGACAGGGGAGGGGGCAGGACTGGCAGGGTGTCTGCTGCATGGTGGTGACTTCAGTGTGTGCTGGTGTGCCATGGACTGGGGCTGTGTGTGAGCATGCAAGTGGGCACTGGGGTATTTTCCAGCAGCAAGGTGTCCCCAGGGTCCGTGGTCACCTCACCCTGACCAGCACACCCATGAGAGAGGTCAGGCTCAGCACCAGCCTGCAGAGCAGCCAGGCTTGGGCAGGATGGGTCCCTTCTGCAGTCCCTGATCCTGGCTCTTCCCAGAGCCCCCCCATGGCCCTTTTAGCTGGAGACACACGCAGGGGGTGCTGCCCAGCTGGGGAGGGACCGTGGAAGGTGCTGAGCTGGGGTGGGGCTGGGAATGCAAGGGCTGGTCAGTGGAGTCCAGATCTGCATGGGAGACACTGTGCCTGGTGGGAGGGAGTTCAGGACCACTTGGCTGGGTGTTCCTTGGACTCCCAGGGGTGATGGTTGCATGAAAGGTCCCCCCAGCCCTAGTCAGACCCTGCCCGTGCCTGCAGACACCTGCGGCTCTGGGAGTCAGGGTATGCACAGGGTGAGGAGGTGGAGGACAGTTTCCCTGGTCCACTGACACTATGGGATGCTCTGCTCTGGTTCTGCAGCACTGGGTCTTGCACAACAGATGCCGACTCCCCTCCACGAACTGTGCCAGGGCACCCCTGGGCAGCCCCCCTGAGCTGCAACTGCAGGTCAGCTGTGCCTGAGGGGCAGAAGAGAGCGGGTGGACAGGGAGATCTCTCCCCCAACCCTGCAAATCTGCTTGTGGGACAGGAAAGCATAGTGGGTGGAGGCTTTCATTGCTCCTTAACTGCTTGCTTTGTCCCTGGGCTCCAGCAGCAGCACTCCTAGGGTGGATCATGCCAGGAGGGAAACTGAGGCAGGGGATGAACTGCCAGGCATCCTGCCTGTGAGCCCTAGGGGAGGGGGCACAATGACTGTGCCCAGATTGGAGCCCACCCTCCCCAGTTCTTCTTGTGATTTTGGGGGTGCCTCCCTCAAATTCTGCTTTCCCCCCTTCCCTGTGCTTTTGCTTCCCTGTGCAGCTGCCTGAAGCTTTGGACCAAAGCCGGTGGCATCAGTTGCTGCTCTGCAGCACACTGACTCCCAGCTGTGGTGGAAAGGGGAGAGGCAGAGACCCCCCACTCAGCCCCTGCTGCAACCCTGCTGAGGGGCACAGGAAAAGGCAAGGGCCACCCTTGGCCTGTGTGGCTGCTCCTTGTCTGGGATGTTTCCTCTTGTCCTATCACTTGTTACTAGGGAGAAGAGACACACACACCCCCTGCCCCTGGTGACAACCTCCTTTCAGGTAGTTGTAGAGAGCGATAGGACACCCTCAGCCTCCTTTTCCCCGGCGCAAACAAGTCCAGTTCCCGCAGACACACCCCACCACTTCACTGCCCTTTTTTGGACACGCTCCAGCACCTCAATGTCTTTCTTCTAGTGAAGGACCCCAAACTGATCACAGTACTTGAGGTGCAGCCTTGCCAGTGCTGATCACTTTCCCAGTTCTGCTGGCCACACTATTCCCAATACAAGCCAGGATGCTGTTGGCCACCTTGGCTACCTGGGCACACCGCTGGCTCATGTTCAGCCGGCTGTTGCCCAACACACCCATATCCTTCTCCACAAGGCAGCTTTCCAACCTCTCTTCCCCAAGCCTGTAAAGCTGCCAGGGGTTGTTGTGACCCAAGTGCAGGACCCAGCACTGAGCCTTGCTGAACCTCACACAGTCGGCCTTGGCCCATCGATCCAGCCTGCCCAGATCCCTCTGTAGAGCCTTTTCTACCTTCCAGCATATCAACACTCACGCAGAACTTGGTGTCATCTGCAGACTTACTGAGGGTGCACTCAACCCCCGTGTCCAAATCATTGATAAAGATGTTAAGCAGAACTGGTCCCAGTATTGAGCCCTAGGGAGCCCCAACTGGAGTAACTCCATTCACGCTTCAGCCTGGCCATCCAGCCAGTTTTTACATAGCAAAATATACACCCCTCCAAGTCATGAGCTGCCAGTTTCTCCAGGAGAATGTTGTGGGAAACTCTGCCAAAGGCTTTAGTAAACTCCAGACAGGTAACATCCAGGGCCTCTCCCTCATGCACTAAGCAGGTCACCTTGTAATCAGAGATCAGGTTAGTCAAGCAGGACCTGCCTTTCATAAACACACGCTGACTGGTCCTGATCACCTGGTTGTCCTGTACATGTCATGTGATGGCACTTGATCTGCTCCATACCCTTCCTCAGCACTGAGGTCAGACTGACAGGCCTATAGCTCCTCAGATGCCCCTTCCAGACCTCCTTGCAGACAGGCATCACATGTGACCTCCCTGGCTAGCCAGGACTGCTGATAAATGATGGAAAGTGGCTTGCTGGGTACTTCTGCCAGTTCTTTCAGTACCCTTGGGTGTATCCTACCTGGTCCCATCGACTTGTGTCTATGGGTCACACCCCTCAGCCCAGGAGGAAGCAGGTAGGAGACTTTGCTCTCTGAGGAAGGTCCCCGGCAGTGTCTGGTGCTGGGAAATGCTCAGTCCCCTCCCGGGGTTGTTTACAAGCTGTGCTTGGGCCAGCAGTGACAGCCCAGGGACTGCAAAGAGCCTGAAACCGTACACTAATGGCTCAAATCTGCTAATGGACACAGCCCCCACCACCGCTCCAGAGCCATCAATACTGCCTGCCACACTTCCCCTGCCCCAGCTGCCGCCCTGCACTCTCCCTGCTCATCCCTGCCAGTTCCCTGCCTCTGGCTGTCTCCCTGCCCAGGCTGTGTCCCAGGGATGGGCTGTGCCAGGGGGTGTCATGCCTCCACAGTGATGGGCTGGGGATGGAGCATCTCCACAGGAGACTGGAAAAATGCCCTAGCCTGGGGAAGGGTTCGGTGGGAGCATCTTGTGTCAAGAACCCACCTGCCCCTGGGGGGACCATGGAAGGGAAACTCCAGGATTGGTAGGTTCCCAGACTCAGCTGGATGAGGCCCTGAGCAACCAGTCCTCCATTTGGAGCTGTCCCTCCTCCAAGCAAGCGCTTGGATGGGAGTGCTGGCTGTCTGCAACCCCTCACCCTGTCCCTTTGGCACTGTCCCCCTCAGATCCCGTGCAGCCAGGGCTGCTGTCTGGCAGCAGCAGCAGCAGAGCATCTCCCACGGGTGCTCTGTGCTCCAGGGACAATCGATGCTGGAGCCAGTGTTGTTTACCAGCAGGTTAATCACTGATGGGCCATGTCACTGCCCTGTTCCACTGTGCCCATCCCCAGCCCTGCACATCCCCCAGAGGTGCTGCACATGTGCTGCCAAACTGCCCGAGGGGCTTCCAGCCCCCCTGCCAAGAGTCTGCTCCAGCCAAGTGCATGGGAGGGGGCAGGTGAAGAGAAACGTTATCGATTTTGGCTGCTGAAGTGCAGCATCAATAATTCAGTGTGGAGCAATTGGTCCCAGCTGGGAGGAGGGGTGGGCAGGAGGTAAAAGGCAGGAGAACCACCCGTGTAGCCCAGTCTCAGATGAATATTGGATGAAGCTGCAGATGGCTGTCAGCAGGATAATTGGTGCCTGCCTGGGGCTGTCCCTGCCTCAGCCAGGTCAGGGCCTGTGCACAGGGCAGGTAGGATTGAAGGTGTCTCCGAGAGCCTCTAATGTGGTGTTTGTTGCCCCCTGCTTTTCAGATGGGCTGATACTATTGCCCCAGAGCTGAGGGTGCAGAGGGAGAAGTGGGGCTGGGGAGGGTGCCAAACCCTTCCAGAGCCCGGGGGGAAATTAGGATGAAACAGCAGCCTACCTGGGGCCAGCTCCTGGTGCCTGGCTCAGGGAGAGGGTCCCTCTGGAGAGGGAAGAAAAGGATCATCCCTGCTGCACTGGTGAGAGTGAAGCCCCTGTCCAAGTTCTGCTTTCCTCCAGCTTTCCAGGAACCTCTTTGGCAGGAGCTCAGTGTCTTGGCTGCAGGAGGGACAGGTTGTTCGGGGCACAATCCAGCCTGGTGGGTTTGACAGACCTAAGAGGTCAAGGGGAGCGGGCTGTGGGTGGGTTAGGTCTCGGAGCATTGAAATCCAGCCTGGGACAGCTGTGGGTGCTCCAGGTTGAACTTTGGGGTTCCTTGGGCTGGGCTGCACCAGAGATTTTACCATGCACGGTGAGTTTAACCCTTGCCTTTCCTTTCCTAAGGGCTGGCAGATTTTTCAGCCAGCTGCAGCATTGGGCAGGGCCTGGTGGCTGAATCAGGTGAGAACTTCTCCCTTATGGTGAGGATTTGCAAAGCGGGAGGGGAAGGGGCAGAGGTCTAGTATAGCTGTGACCAGGCTCTGCGTTTGGATCCTGGCACAGCCTTATGCTCTGAGGCATGCTGTAGCTGGGCTGCATCCTGACAGTGCTGGGCTGCATCCTGCCAGTGCTGGGCTCTTGGAGAAAGTCTCTTGGGGACTCTACGTTTGCTCCTGTGTAGCATCTTCCACATGCTCTGCACCCATGGACATCAGCCCTGGTCATCACTGTGGGCGCAGGATGGGCTGCGCTCTCTCACCTGGAGAAGGTGAAGCTGGGGCAGAAGGGGACTTGTCCCTGGGTCCCTTTGGCTGTGACCCCCACGTCTGGGGCCAGGGCAGGACAGCTTTCCCAGCACTGAGCTCCCCAAGGACTGCAGCACCTGTGGCAGGCACCCCGCTGACTCTGGCACTGCATGGTGTCACGTCCCGCTCGGCCCAGCCAGACCTAATTAGCTTGTTGAATCTCTTCTCCCTCCGGCCTCGTGTTAATCACTTTTCACATTGCTTCCCTCCCAATTCCCTCTGGCCTGGCTTGCTCTTTCTGTTGCTGATGTGCCTGGAGATGGGAGCGAGGGGACATGGAGCAGGGACCCCACTCTGCTGCATCCTGCTCTAGAGGCAGGGGCTCTGAGCCAGTGGCTGGAGGGGCAGGAAGATCACTCAGTCACAGGGAGCAGAAGCCATAAAGCTAGAGAGCAAGGGGGCCTGCTGGAGCAGCCCTGCTCCACTGGTGGAGGATGAAACCTTGGAGTCTGGTATGAGAGGTTGACTTGGGACCAGCCTGGAGCTATATGGTTGTGCTGGGCTGCTGGGTGCTGTGAGAGCTCGGTGGGGTCTCTTTTACATCTCCCCTGAGAGGAGCAGGATTAGACCCCAGGATGGGGCACAGGAGGGAACAGAGCTGTCCTGCCAGAGCTCTGTGGGCTTGTGGTCCCTGGGCGCAGGCAGCAGGAGGTTCCATGCACCATCCGTGCTTGGATGCAGCATCCCCTCCCAGGGATGCAAGGAAATGTCTTACTCCCCATGGGCTCTGCCCCTGGGGCTTGCTGTGCCGCTGCAGCAGTGGGTGGCCAGAGCAGCAGCAGATTTTAGGTGAGAAATGCATGGAAAACCAGCTCAAGGAGACTCTCTAATAATGACTGCAGCCCACAAGGCAGGGCTTTGGGTGGGCTGCCCTCCCCCCCTCCAGGCAGCACCCTGGAGTGGGACACGTTTACCTATGACAGCCCCCTGCTGCATCTCCTCCAGGTGCCATGGGGGCACTGGAAGGGGGGGGGGGGGGGCAGGTTTGGGATAGGGCAGAGGGTCTGTTCTGGGCAGAGCTGGTTGCTGGGCTGGTCACTGGGCTGGGTGACAGCAGTATCGTGGGGGGCAATGAGCTGGAGGTTCTCTGCACACTGCTCGGCTCTGGGGTCAGTGCCACCACCTGCTGCTGTTGGGGTGGGACTCAGGGCAGCCAAGCCTCCTCCACGTACCCTTTGGTGCCAGCTCTGCATGCCTCCGTGGTTTCCTGTGCTATGGGGTGTCTGTGCCAGGCTGTGAAGGTGCAGGGGTGTCCCGGGGTGAGAGCTGACCCCGAAGTCCCTTGGACAGTTGTGTTTGCTCCCTCCTTCCCTGCGGCTTGGGTGCCGTGAGGGACCCTGGAGGGTGACGGGGAGGGAAGAGGGAGGGCCAAGGCAGGTATCTCCTCCCCTGCCCTCCCTTCTCCTCCCTTACTGGGTCTCTTGCTGCCAGACCTGCCGGGGCTGTGTCTGGGGGATGTCGGTTGCTGGGGCACCCTGGGACCCACAGGGTCTGCAAACGGTGGGCATCATCCTGCTGCTCTGCTCCAGCCTCAAGCTACTCCATGCCCTGGGCATCATCGACCTGGCCAGGGGAGGTGGGACAGGGATGGGGTTGCAGTGGGATGGAGGTGTTGTGGTGCAGATGGTTCTCACCTCCTGTGCCAGGGGCTGCAGGGTGCTTGGGGGAGGTTTGGAAGGATTAGTCTGTTTTGGGGCATTTAGGGGGATATTAGGGTGTGTTTAGGTGTATAGGGCATCTGGCAGCATTACAGTGTAGAGAGCTGGGGAAGTGAGGGTGTCTGGGGGTTGGGGTCTGGGAATGTTGGCACTTTGGGGGGGGGGAACTGGGGTGCAGGGGTATCAGGGATGCTGAGGTGGGAATATCTGGGGATGCTGGGGATGCAGGATGTTAGAAAGTTAGAGTGTCTGGGAGCATTAGGGTGGGGGATATCTGTGTCTGGGGCCATTGGGGGTGCAGTGATGTGTGGGGTGCTGGTGTACTGGGACTACCTGGGGTATGGTAGTCTGGGGGTTCTAGGCAGCAGAGGGATGGGCTTTCTCAGATGATGGGGAAGAGGGCTGCAGGTGACTGGAGCTGGGGAGATGGATTTGGTGGCTATGGGGGGGGGGGGGGGGGAGTATGGCTAAAAGAGGCTGGAGCCCCTGACCCCTCTGCCTTCCCTGTGGGGCTGTGGGAGGGTTGGAGAGGGAAGGAGATGCTGTGGGTTCTGAGTGCTGTGGATTGGCAGGTGGGTGCTGAGAATGGGGCTGGATGTGGCCAGACAAGAGGGCCCAAAACATGTCAGAGTGAGTGGGGGATATGCGACCTGTTGGATGCGCCTGGTGAGGGTGGGAGTGCAGAGAGCAGCGCAGTGCTGCTGCCTTGTCGCCTTTGGCTGCCTTCCTCTGCTGTGCCATGGACAGTCCAGACTCAGACAGGGGCTGCCAATAGACTTTCCATCGATGCAATTCAGAATTTGTTTGCATAACGGGGGCTGCAGCTTGCGTCCCCTCAGGCAGCCAGTTCTGGGGGTGGGAGCTGTGATGGGTGGATGTGCAGAGGGGTGATCAGAGGAGCAATCAGTGGCTGAGAAGAGTGTTGTGCTCACGCTGTGTTTTCAACCCCCTTGTGAGGGAGGGTGTCCCTGAGCTGCCTGGGATCTGGCTGAGGCATGTCTAGGCTTTGTCCCTGTGCCTTACAGGGGAGGGTGCGGATGGCATCTGGGTAATGGGTATGCAGAGCACCAGCTGTCTTACCCGATGTGCTGCCTGCAGCAAAGAGGAGCTGCTGCTCTTCTGTGGTGCCTTCTGGCCCGTGCCCCCATCTCCTTTCAGGATGGTGCAAAGCTTGTGTAGCTGCTCTCCTCTCTCTGGCACCACAGGGAACACACTAGCCCTGAGTCTTGGCTGTCCTGGGACCCCCAGGTCTTGCTTGGCAGCTTTGCTGCTCACAGGTCCTTCAGCCCTGCCCTGCCAGCTCTGGGTGTCCGAGCTGAGGCTGCCTCTGTCCCACCCCAGGATGGGGACTCTCCTCTGTTCCCCCTCCCTGGGAGATGCTGGCTCTGATTTCATTCCCCTAATGAATATCCGTCTGGCCCCTGAGGCTGCTGCAGGCGCCTTGGCCCTGGTTACAATGTCACTGCTGACTGATGAGGGTCGTTTGCAGAGCTGTGGCTGGCGGGACCCATCCTGACCTCCCCCGAAGTGCCTGGGGGAGCTCTCTGTCTCTTCCTCCTGCCTGCCTTCAATGCAGACCCTGGAGACTGTGGTCCCCCTGAGCAGGAGGCAGCACTGCCTGAGGCTGGATGCTGCAGAGGAGGGAGCAGATCTGGTGGTCCCTGCTGAGAGCTGAGCCCTGCACAGGGATGATAGTGAGCCACAGGTGGTGTGGGCAGCTGTGCTTGGCATCACTGCTTGGATGGGCCCAGAGCCATGGCCTGGCAGGGGGAGCTTGAGGATGTGCCTCTGGCCTCCCAAGAAAAGGTGATGCTCTGGAAGAGGATGGCATGTTCTGGGAACTGCTGACCCCTTCCCCATGCTTCCCTGAGGTACCAGCTCCTCATGACCTTCTGATTGACCCAAAGTTGCCCTCTGGGGCCAAGCAGGGGGTATGGAAGCTGCACAACCCTACCCGTGGCTGCTGGTGCTCTGCTGCCACCCTGGGATGGTGCTGTGTCCGGGCACTGACCTTGGGGACACTGTGGGGGATCTCACAACCATGGGATGCATATCTTTCCTGCCCCCCATCATGGTGATGCATTCATTGTTGGCACTGCCTGTTGGTTTGTTGTTATAGGGTCTTTTCAAGCAGGAAGGTGCTGTGGAAAAGTGGGTGGCCCCAGCCAACAGTCACCATGAGGGAGCTGGTGGCTGTGGCTCTGTGGGGAGTGCAGGGACATGGTTATGCACTGGGCTGACCCTGGCTCTTCCTTTCTCTCTGGGAAGACCAGGGTGCCGCCTAGGCTTGGGTCCCCTGTGGGAAGGGGGGGTGTCCAGCAACATGTAACCCCAGGACATGGTAACACTGGCTGGATCCAGCCCCCCAAGGACAAATCAGCTTCTGGTGCCTCAATACAAAGTGGTCCATGGCTGGGGTCATCCACCTGCTGTGGTCCCTCCAGAGCCAGCGTCCAGCAGCCTCTGGGATGTATTTCAACAGCACATGGTGGTGGGGATGGGGAAATCCCTTCCCCTTTTGGTGCTGCCCAAGGACAGAGGCTCAGTTCACCTGTGTGTGTTTCAGAGTCCCTGGGCTGTGGAGTGATGCACGGGAAGCGACAAGCACTTAGCCCTGCAGACCTCCCACAGCAGACAAATCACTGCCAGCCCCTTCTGCCCCTTGGTTCTGTGCCAGATGCTTGATGGTTCTTGCAAGGGGATGGGAGGCAGAGTGATGCCTGAAAAAGGAGCTGTTGCTGGTGGGGACAGGGCTTTGTACTGTGCACATTCCATGTGCCTAGTGGGGGGACATATGGCTGGGTTCCACTCCCTGTCTTTGGACAGAGCTGCTTCCCAGCAAGGGGGAGCACAGGGAGTCCCCAGGTTTGCTTGTGGTTTGGATGCTGGGGACAGAAAGGGGATGGTGCACCCTCCAGTGCAGAGCCCTTGGGTGCACTAAAGCCAGGACAGCAAAACCCCAACCCTGGTCACTCTCCTCCTGTTGTTAAGCTGCATGTGCTGAACATTGTCCCTCCCCTGCCCTGGGGCCCCAGGAATCGGGCCCTCTTCGGTTTCCTCCTTAAGAAAACGCCCATGTTCTTTATTTTTTTTCTTTTTCCTTCTTTATAACAAACTAAAGTGTAACTTGCACCCGACCTGACCTACTGCACGTGCCTATACCTGCCGCCCCTGTGAGTCCAACCACAGTTTACTCTCTGTTGCATCTCTTTCTCGCTGTGTGGTACCCCTCCCACCCTGCTCCCTCCCCTGGTCCATCACCCTGGAGTTGGGTGTTGCTCTGCCCACCCTGTCCCTTCCCCCTGGGTGAAGGGGCTGCTCCTGCCTCCCAGGTTTATTCCCTCAGCTTGGCTCTGCCAGAGGGACCTGGCCCCAGAGCATCCTTGGAAGGCTGAAAGGTGCAATTTCCCTTTCCCTCTGTGAATTAAAGCCCTGGAAAAGTAGCTGAGCCAAAATCATGTTTTAGGTACGAATGATGCTTGCTTCTAGGACGCAAAAAGTCTCTTTTCTTCAGCTGCCTGCAAAGCCCAGAGCAGACTGGAGCCAGGCTGTGCTGCCCTGCCACCACCAAGATCCTAGCCCTCACCCTTGCCCCTGTCACCCTGTGACAAGTGCCATCCCTATGTGTTTGCACATTGATGGCACACTGCTGTGGATGGCACTTCCCCTTGGGGACAAGTTTACCCTCTCTGAGTGGCTTTGTGTGATGTCCTGCTGGGACAATGACCTCCTGGAGCTGTTCTTGATGGAGCTGCCTGTCCCAACATGCTGCCTTGGTGAGCTCAAAGATCCTGCCTGTGGGCACTCAGAGACCAACCTGCCTAGCAGGGGCTGCTGGATGCAGACCCACATCCCTACCCTGGAGCTGGGTGCCATGCAGCACCATTTCCCCAGCACCTGGGGCACAGCTCAGCCCAAGGCTGAGAAAGCTGCTGAGAATCCCCATCTGCTATCCCCCTAGAGAAACAACCCCAAAACCAGCTACTGGGACGTGTAGTCATCATGACCTGCTGCTTGCAGATGTCCAGGGCGTTTGGAGCAAACATGGTGTCAGCAGAGCCCCAAAGGGACTTTGCACCTTTCGTCCCATTGGTGCCCCACGCTGCCGTCTGCCTCCCTTTGGGGGCTGGAGCCCAGCACAGCCTTCATCCCCTCCTCTTCCTCCCCTCCCCGCCTGCGGCGTTAGTCCTGCTCTGAGTTTGCTGGCTTGAGGCACTGCGGGGCCCTGCGGGAAGGGAGGGAGCGGGTCTGTGGCCGTGGGGCAGTGCCAGCTGGGAGACATGGGGCTGAGCAAAGCCACTGGGGTCCAGGTGGGGAAGAGGGACTGGTGGGGGAGTCTGTGCATCCAGGGGACCCGCTGTTAATGCGGGGCCACTTGGCAGTGACAGCCATAGCCCGGGCTGATATGGGGAGCCCCTCACCCAGTCCCATAGCCTGGCCGAGGCAAAGCCCTGAGCCCTGTCCCTGTCTGGCTGTCTCAAAGCAGGGCCCCAGGCTCGGATCCCACTGTCGCACTGGGGCGGGGGTGCATGACGCAGTTTGGGCTGCATGGCTGGGATCAGTGCGTGCTTCATACTCAGCCGTCGCGTGCCAGCAGGATCAAACCCGGCCCCGAGCTCTGGGGAGGATGCAGTGTCCCAGCTCAGCTGCAGGCTGTTTCTTGGGCTCCATCCTGTCCTGTACAGCCACTCAGGCAGGGGAAGATCCCCAGGGAGCAGGTACTTGACCTGGGGCTAAAGGGCACAGTCCAGTCCTGCCACCTCCTGGGTTTCTGGACTGCTGGGTGTGTCCCCTGGCATTCTCTGACGGGGGGGTGCAGAGGTGCTGGCTGTGGGTAGCCCAGTAGGGTTATCCCTTTGCTAATACCATCCTTCCGAAGGAGGAAAACTCCAGTGCTGGGTTTGTCCTGGGATGAAGCAGAAAGGCTGAGCACAGTCTGGGCTGGGCTTTGCCTTCCTGCTCCTCCTGTGCCGCGCTGCATGTGCTGCCTCCAGCCCCGCTTGCCCGGTGCCGGGTGCCCAACCCTGCTGCCCGCTGGGTCCAGGGGGCCACTGCTCTGTTAACTCTTCTTCTGCTTGGTGACTCCTTCTTTCTTCCAGGCAACCCGCCGGGCCAAACTAAAAAAGCGCTGAAGCAGCGATTCCTCAAACTGCTGCCCTGCTGCCGGCCCAAATCCATCCCCTCGCTCAGCGAAAGCAAGTGCTTCTTCTTGCCTTTGTGTGTGTGTGTGTGTGTGTCGCCAGCGGTGCTGCTGCCTGCCCTCCACCCTGAGCCTGCCCACGGGAATGGGATGCCTCCACCACTCCCCTGGCCTGGGTTTGGGGCTGTCAGGATCAGTCCTGTCCTGGAGGGGTCCAATCCGATGGGCTCTGCACCCAACTCTGTCCTCGCCTGCTTCCAGGCTGGTTTTTCCCCTCCAGCTCCCCAGAGTGGCTCTTGCAGGATACACGGCGGCGAGACCCACTTTGGAGCTGGCTTGGGGCAGCAGGACCCTCCTGGCACTGTTTTAAGGGCTGGTGGGTTGTTGCTCGAAGCTCAGTGTCAGTTTGGAAATGGAGGTGTGATTTGGAGGAGGGGGGCAAGAGGGGCTGAGCAGGGAGTGAGTGCAGAGCTGCCCAAAGCCCCCTACCCACCCTACACAGGTGCTCTTGGCCCCTCAGCAAGTCCAAGCCCTTGGCTGGGGTCTCCCCCTGCCTGAGCTGATCCCCCATGGGAGAAGAGGTGAGTATGGAGGGGCAGAGGCTGATATGCCCCATGGAGAGGGGGGGTACCTGCTGTGGGGCCACAGCCCCTCTCGGTTGCAGTGGGGTCAGGGGGTGCTGGCCGCTGCAGGCTGGGGGCATGCAGCTTGCCAGAAGGTGGGGAGAAGCCATCAATGAAGGAGGGGCAGACAGGATGGAGGCTAGAGAAAGCCAGGGGTATTTGGGTCTGGGGGTTGTGGGGGCAGCTCTCCTGCTGGACACAAGTCCTGGCACAGCCCAGATCTGCGGGATGCCCAGGATCTCAGCTCCATGGGGCAGAGGCCTGTGCCAGGGATAGGAGAAGGGCAGGTAAGGGTGCTCTCAGCGGGGAAGGGGTGGTGGGGTAGGGAAGTGGTTTTCACACCCCCTTTCTGCCCAGCCTGGGCTGTACTGGACACTGAGGCGGGGTGGGGTCTGTTGCCTGATGTCAGCAGCTGGTCTGCCCCCAGGGTGTCTCTGAGTGTCCTCTGCTGGCATACACCCAGCTCTGCCTGAGCAGGGCACCCCAAAAATGTGTCACCCTCAGCAGGTGTGAGAGGGTGGGGTGGGGTTTGCAAGGTGCCTCTCATGCCCCTGCCACGGCAGGGAGGGCAGGCAGGATGATGCTGGCCTCAGCTGCCCTCTCTTCCCCTGGGTTCCTTGCAGACAGCGTCGAGGATGAGTTTGAGCTCTCCACTGTCTGCCACCGCCCCGAGGGGCTGGAGCAGCTCCAGGAGCAGACCAAATTCACCCGCAAAGAGCTCCAGGTCCTGTACCGAGGCTTCAAGAACGTGAGTATCCCTCAACCAGCTTTGCCAGACCCCCACTGACTGCCATATCCACCTCAGAGGGTCCTTCACAGCCAGCAGTGCCTAGGGTTTGCAAAGGCATTCAAGACTTTGGGGTTGAAATACCACACCATAAGTCCTACCATTGTCAACCCTGCCTTGAATTGTTTCTAGCTGGTTGCAGAGACCTGAACTTTCCAGGGACTATAGGAACGACATTATCAAACTGGCCCTTGGGTGATAGAGTCCATCTCCAAAGGCAGCAAATTCTTGTTTCTGCCTTGGGCTCTGTGGAAGGACTCAAGTTCACCTGGGTTTTGTGGCCCTGGAAGGGGCCACAGCTTTCATCCCCACCAGGTATCAACTCTGGTACCCAAACATCCAGTTGTGTGATCTTCTTCAGCAAGGGTCACTGCCTGCGATTGATGGGCACCAAGACAGAGTGGTCTCTGCCTCCAAACAACTTTGGGTGGGAGGAGCAAGGCATGCACCTTCCTCCAAGTGTGATCCCACCTCCGTTGCAGCTCGGTGGGGAGGACTGATCCTGTGCTGCACCTCCCTGGGTGCAGCCCACGAAATCAGGGAGATGCTTCAAGTAGCCTCACCAGTCACCCCTGCCAGGCAGCACAGGGCTGGTGGGACAAGACAAGGGAGATGCAGGGATTTTTGGGGGGTGCTCAACCTGTCTCTGCAATGTGGTGACGCTGTGACTTGCCCTGGCAGGAGTGCCCAAGTGGCATTGTCAATGAAGAAAACTTCAAGCAGATCTACTCACAGTTCTTCCCACAGGGAGGTGAGTGTCTGTCCCCATTCCATGCCCTGCATGGGTGCATCTGCGGGGTTGGGGGGCTGCACAGCACCCCCTCACACTGTCCACCTCCTTCCAGACTCCAGCACGTATGCTACCTTCCTCTTCAACGCCTTCGACACCGACCATGATGGCTCCGTCAGCTTTGAGGTGAGTTGTGGGTGAGGAGGTGCCGCTGGTGGGGCAGGGTGTCACCCTTTGGGTACCACGAGCCGAGCCGAGCACTGTTGCTGTTGCAGATGGACGGAGAGCTTTGCAGGGGCTGGCAGAGTTTATTAAATACAGAGAAGCAGTGGAAAAACACTGAAAGGCAACAAAAAAAGTGTTTCTCTAGTTTCTGGATTGTGCTTCATAGGTACCTAGACTGGCAGGTGGGACCATGGTGGGGAC
Source organism: Gallinula chloropus (assembly GCF_964237585.1). Lineage (NCBI taxonomy): Eukaryota > Metazoa > Chordata > Aves > Gruiformes > Rallidae > Gallinula > Gallinula chloropus. The sequence continues at coordinate 67,222,513 of NC_140090.1, forward strand.
TTGCCCAGGCTTTGGCTGAATGGCATGTCCTGGTGCATGTAGTCCTCTTGGGTGTTGTGACCCAAGGAATTATTATGAGGCAAGTTTGGGGACAAGTAATCAGTTTTCCCTGGACTCTTTTTGATACTCAACCTTTCCCTTGCCAGCCCGGCCTTAGCAACATCTGCTTTGGGGACGAGTGCCCCCTCTGTGGGAGGGACAGAGCTGTGCCCTCTGTGTCCGTGAGACCTTTTGTGTCTGTTACTCCCATGTGCCTGCCTTGCCCCTCATTGCAGGACTTTGTATCTGGGCTGTCCATCATCCTGCGGGGCACCATTGATGACCGCTTGAACTGGGCCTTCAACCTCTACGACCTGAACAAAGACGGCTGCATCACCAAAGAGGTGGGATGGGAGTTCCAGGCTGGACCTTGGGGCCAGTGCAGGTCTGCACCTGCCAGGAATAAGGGCAGGACTTGGGGGCATTGGTTGAGTTCTGGAGGAGAGGTGTGGAGGGTCAATATTTACTGAGCTCAGGTTTGCAGAAAGGTCCTTCCTGGCCCCCTGCCACTGGTGAATCTCTGGGGTGGGGGGTGGATGATGGGGTGTGCTGATGGGGTGTCCCATCCAGAGCCCCACATTATGGACAGAGCCAGCAGGATCACATCTGAGCACCCCATGGGTCCTTTGGGAGCATCATGACAACAGTGTGGGTTTGGGACCAGGAAGAAGCAGAGCCCTGTATTGACCCTGCAACCCCTTTCCCTCCAGGAAATGCTGGACATCATGAAGTCCATCTATGACATGATGGGCAAGTACACCTACCCGGCCATGCGGGAGGAAGCGCCCCGGGAGCACGTGGAGAACTTCTTCCAGGTGAGCTGAGCACATCCTGGGGAGGCAGAGTGCCAGCATGGGGCCAGTGGCTGCCCAAAACCTGGAACAGTGAAGGAAAAACCCCACACTGGGAATGAAGCAGGGCTGTGTTGGAGCCAGGGAGAGAAAGGACCATCCTGGTCCTGCTGGGTGCCTGGGGATGACTGGGGCAGGAGTGTGCTGTGTCCTGCCCCTGTTAGACCCAGGCCTGGGGTGCTGGGCTCTCCCTGGGACTGTCCCTGCCATCCTCCCCTGTGCTTTGCTTGCCTGCAGAAAATGGATCGAAACAAGGACGGCGTGGTGACAATCGAGGAGTTCTTGGAGTCCTGTCAGAAGGTAAAGTGACCAGCAACTCTGCTCTGGGCTTGATCCACCTCCCTGTCTTTTGGGGACCTCTGTACCTCCATCATCCTCCTGGCAGAGAGGGGATGAAAGCAGAGCTCCCAGGGGCAAGGCTGTGGCTCTGCTTTAGGAACTGGATCTGTGCTGGCATCCTTGTGCAGCGAAGGAGAGCCATGGAGAGTAGGGCTTGGAAACTGCCTGCAAATCCCTGGGGCTCTTGTCTCATGGGTCAGAGCTGCCATGAGGGTAAAGCTGTGCATGGGGGAGCTGTCCAGATTGATCCATGCTTCCCACCTTCTCCCCACAGGATGAGAACATCATGCGGTCCATGCAGCTCTTCGACAATGTGATTTAGCTCCTGGACCTGCTTCCAGCTGAGCTCTCCTGCCACTGGGCCCAGAACCTGCTTCTCTTTTGACTTTTCCTTCAAGCCTTCCCTCCGCCGGCTGCACAGACACCCCATGAGAAGGGGCCTCCCTTCCCAGAGACATGGTCGGCTCCAGGATCTTTCCTTCCCCTGGGCCGGCTCTGCTTTCCTTGGGGGATCCCAGGCAGGTGCTCCTGGATGTCAGAGCATGGGCACAGCTGGCACGGGGCGAGCATTTGGCCTGGATGAACCTCCTTGCACCTGTTCCCAGGAGGGAAGCTGCAGCTTTGGGCTGCGATAGAGGCTTCCCTTGTGCACAGCACCCCGTGCTGCCACAGCTCCCCCACCCCTGATCCTCCTCAGCCCCAGGAGCCCCCAGCACTGGCTCCAGCCCAAAACCTCCAGCGACGCTGTCTAGAAACCAATAAAGTCTTGCAATGGGTGCCAGCACCTTGGCTTTCTCCCCTGCCCTGGCCATGCCCTGCCACAGGGAGCGTCTGGCGTGTCAGCCGTGAGCCGCTGGCCACCCTCCTTGCCCAGGCCCTAGCCCGGTGTGTGGGCAGAGGGGCTGTGCCTGGAGAAGGCAACAACTGCACAGGCACTCGGGGTTCATCGCTGCATGAGCTGTGGGGAGTAGCCCCTCACCCCGGGGCATCTGTTTAGCCCTAGGAGGCTTATCCTGATATGGGGAGACGGGGACTAAAGGGATCCCAAGGTGCCTTCTCGTGGCACTGGTCCCCCAGGATAGAGGATGCTGGCACACAGGGGACCTCAGGGACCCACTTCAAGGCTCCAGTGGAGAGACATCCTTCCCACCCCTCCCCGAGGGAGGTGGAGGAGGGATGTGTGCTGGGCTCTGGCAGCCACCTTGGCCCTTGGGCCACAGAGCCACACTCCCAGCATCATTTGCTCCAGACCTTCCCCTGCTCCCATGCCCCAACCCAGCCCAGCCCACCTACTGCCTGAGGGGCCAGGGAATGAGCAATGGGACAGAGAGGTGTCCCCACAGGCAGAGCCCTGGGTCACCCTCAGGGAGGCTCAGCCCCTTCTCCTGGCATGGCCACATGAAAGTCTGCCTGAGGACCCCAAGGATGGAGTCAGCACCCTGGGGCTCCCCATGTCTTTGTCACCACCAGCTCCTTGGAGCTGGGTCTGTGCAGGCAGGTCTATCCTGCCCGTATACCCTTCTGAGTTGTAGCTGGGACAGCAATGCCCATGGACCAATGACCCTGTGCCAGCCACAGAAACCCCTCTGTGCAATCCCCCAGGCACTGGGAATGCACCTTGCTCTGCTGCTCCAGCCTCTGCATCCTTAGCAGCTAAGGGAGATTGGGGTTTCACTGAGCTGTGGCATCTGGGATCAATGGGGAAGGGATGATGAAGGCCAGTACCCATGCTGGGCTGGGCCCCAGACCTAGGCTGAGCCCCTGGTGTCGGAGCCGTTAGAACCCTCCAAGCCAAAACTATGGGGCTGCTCCCCAGTGGGACAATCCCTGGCCCAGCCCTTGCAGACATGATGTGTTTTTTAGGTTCATTCAACACATTGTCATCTCACAGTCCTGTTCCTGGGTTTGCCGTGGGGCTGAGCTCCCACTTGCAGTCTCCCAAGGGTGGGAGGGCAGGTATCCCAACTCTTACCTCTCCCATCTCCTTCTCCTGTCCTCCCTCTTCCCAGGCTCTCTGGGGTACCCACCATCCCCTGCCACACAGAGCAGATGCCGCCTCCTCCCTCACGCTGCAGGTCGCATGGCGTGACCCCCCCCACCCTGGGGCATGGTGACCCACAACCCGCTTGGCATCTCCAGTCTGTATATTTTGTATTATAACAATAATATGGGTTAAAAAAAGAAAAAAAGACAATAAAATCTAACCACAATCGCTATGCACACCACTGTTACATCTTTGCTTCTGTCAGCCACCTGGGAGGTGCAGAGAGACAATCTGAGCATCTCTGCAGAGGGTTAACAGCCTTTCTGGGGTGCTGCGGCTGTAGGATGCTCTGCATGGGTGCTCTGGGAGGTTGCATGGGGGGCAGGGTGTGTGCTGGACTGGCTGGGGTCCCAAACAGCCTGGCCTTGCCATCAGTGGCCCCATAAATACAGTTTTGCCTTTGCTAGGAGGCTGTAGGTGTTAGACTGACAGGGCTGTGTCAGGTCTTAGGAGTGGGGCTGTCAGGTGTGTTATCAGCTTGTCAGGAGAGCTGCTGAGTGAACCCAAGCTTGAGACCAAGTGGCTCTAACGAGGATGGGGTATTTAGGTCGCAGCTAACAGGAAGGTGCTTAGCTATTACTTGAAGAGGTGGGCCTGGACCAGAAAGGGGTTTTTCTTATGGGTGGGAATTGATGGGCAATCACTGATCCTTGGGAAAGTGCAGTCTTGAGTCCTGGGAAAAATGGCTTGAAGGGAAAGGAAGGTAAGAAAACAGCAGAAAAACAGGATAATGGACCTGGTGTGGGACAGTGACAGTCTCCAGCATTATGCAATCTGTGATCCAGGAACTGAAAACTCAATACAAAGAGCTGCCTGGAGGCCCAAAGATCTTAAAAGGATGGGCTCTGACTATTTGGGTGGCCATGGGGAGGAGATTGCCATTTGTGGGACAAGGAAAGCTGTGAGTCTGCCTGTTCTTTCATGCAGCAGCATGAATGGGCTTGGGTGCACTTTCTCCTCTGCCCCACCCTTCCCAGCATACCCTACCCTGTGAGCTCTCCTTGGCTGGTTGCTATTTTGGGTGATGCCATCTGCAGGCTTGATGTGCCTTCTTGTGACATAGGGATGCTGTGAGCCAGTGATGGGGTCCTTTGGCACCCTCTCCCTAGGCTGAAGGACATGAAAAGGACTGGGGTGGCATGGGGGGAAAAAAGGGTGCTGTGGGGCTCAGTCAGCTTTCAAATGCTGCCGTAGCCTTTCTGCATTAAATGGGAATGGGCTTGTGTGGGGATCATTGCCAGTAGCTTGTGGCAGGGGAGTGCAGCTGGAGGACAGGGTCAGTCCCTCCAGGTGTCATCAGCTTGTTACAAGAAGTTGCTGTGTGAGGCAGGGCTTGGGACCCAGCATCTCTTGTTGGGAGGTGGCATTTAAGGGTGAGTAACTGACAAGTTCTTGGGTCTATGCTGAGAACAGAGGTAAGAGCTGACGGGTCATTTGCAAAGGGCAGCCTTGTGTTGTTTCAAGCAATCTTTTCCCAGATTTCAGAGGAAAAAAAGAATAGTTATGTGGGGAAATAGCTGAGTAACTAGATCAGGCAGCTGATGCAGCCTGGGGCAGTGATTCACTCCAGCATCCTGAATATCCCCGAGAAACACAAACATCTTGTAAAAGGATGCAATCCTGACACTGGGGAAACTGCTACAGCAGGATTATTTCAGCATGGAGCTGCTGATGTGGTACCTGCTTTGGGGTCCCTTCTGATTCAGCAGCCAACTGCTTGGTTCTGCATTTGGCAGTAGGAGAGTACTTTGTGTGTTCCACCCAAATTCTGTGCGTTTCTCCTCTCTAACCCTTCCATAAAGGCTTGTTATGTGCTAATACAATTTAGCTAGTTACTATTTAGGGTAGCAGTACAATTGCTATTTTTGCTCTTTGAAAGCTTTAGATTGGATGTGACGGTAACTAGAGATGCTCCTTGGCCAGGGGCTTTGCTGCAGCTTCCTGAGGGTATAGATGGAGCCAGGAATGCAGCCGTCTTCAGTTTCTTGTCATGCCAAGATATCGTCAGTGGAAATAAGCTCAAAAAGCAAGAAACAGACTTTCAAAAATGCAAGGGAGGGTTTTGGGAAAGCTAAAGGAGACGGTGGTGTGGCTTAACCCCAGCCAACAGTTAAGTGCTGTGTGGCTGCTCACTCACTCACTCCTTCCCACCCCGTCCTTGGTGCCATGGAGAGTGGAAGGGGAAGGAAAAAGTAAAGCTCGTGGGTTGGGATAAGGACAGTTTAATAGGATGGCAGAGGAAGAGGAAGAACAAAAATGCTAATAAAGAATACACAAAATGGGTGATACACAATGCAATTTGCTCACTGCCCGGAATCCACATGCCCAGCATGTCCCTGAGCAGCGATTCCCCCTCTTACATACTGTGCATGACACTGTTCTCTATTGAATACCCCTTTGGCCAGTTAGGGTCAGCTGCCCTGGCTCTGTCCTTTACCAGCTTTAACTCTGCACCAGCTGAAAACCAGGACAGTTGGGTGGAGCCAAACAGCATCTAAATCAGTGGGGATGCTTTTAATTAGTTTCCATTACTCTTGTTCAGGTTTGGCTGAAACATGACATGGCTGTCATGGCATCTGCAGGCTTTCTCTAGCCCTTCCTCCTGAGCTGGGGTTTCCAGCAGCTTTTGCTGGCTGGTACCTGCTGTGCTGGGGTCAGCTGGTAGGGTTGCCTCCCCAGCCTCTCTCTTTAAGCTCATGGGAGGTCACAGCCTGGGACCTGTGTGCCTGTTGCTCCCAGCCCCAAGCTGGCCGGAGCTTTCCCCTGGAGGGATGCCCTCAGGTCCCTCAGCTTGGCAGCCCAGCCTCCAGCATCCTCTCAGCCCCTTCCAGGCGTTAAACACCTGCGAGCACAACACCAGCCAGGCTGTTACCGAGAAAGGAGCGGCTACGTGGGGGGCTTCTGCCCGCACATCCCCCCCCCCGCGGCCCCCTTCCGCCCTGCGGCGGGGATCTGCACCGAGGGCTCCCGTCCACGCCGCAGTCCCGGCGGGCCCCGCGCGGGACCCCAGCAGCGCCTCGAGAAGTAGGTCGCGGCTCAAGAGAATCAGCGCGGACGCCTCCCGCCCGCCGCCGCTTTAGTTCTGCGCAGGCGCACTCGTGCTCCCGCCCGCGCGGCTTCCGCGCGCTGTTCCTCCACAGCGCATGCGTAGAGCCGAAGTAAACACTTCATTTCCCAACCATCCACCCTTCCCCCCCCCCCCCGCCTCCACCCCGACACCGCTTCCCTACACAAAGCCCACAGCGCATGCGCTCTCCCCCACTCCGGACCTGCGCGTTGCCCTATTGCCGCCTCTCCCCTTCCCCGGGGCCTTTCGTGCATGCGCGGTGGGCACGCGCTAGCTCTCCGCGCAGGCGCCCTGGGCAGCCGCGGCCTCGACCCTCCCCCCGCCGGCCTGGCGAGCAGGCGCAGTGCGCGCCCTTCCGCGTCCCGCGCATGCGCCCTTGGTAGTCTCTCCCCTCCGCCCGTTCCCTGAGGTAACTCCTTCCTCTCAGTCCGTTGTTCCCGCTCGAGTGGCGCGGTCCCGGTAGAGCGGCGAGGGAGGGGGGGCGGGGGGGTTGTTAGGCCGTGGCGGCCCGTGTCGTTCTTTCCGGCGGTAGCAGCTCCTCCGGCGCTCCCTCTGCGCTCCTCCGGACTGCGGGCAGAGCGGTGCGGACCGGTTGGGGCCAGTTCCCCGCGCAGGCGCAGGGCCCCGTAAACAGGAAGCAGCGGCGGCCCCGGAGCGGCGGAGACAAAGGGGTTGTGGAGAGGGGAAAAGAGGGACTCGTGTTGGCTCGGCTTGGCCCGGCCCAGCGAGCGGGGGTCCTGGCGGCGGGCGGCAGGATGGTGCAGAAGGAGGGGCAGGCGGCGCTGGAGGAGCCCCAAGGCAGCCCCAACCCGGCCGGGGTGCCCGGTGCTCCCTTAGAGCCGCCGGGCGCCGCCGTGGGGCCGGTACCGGGGGGCGAGGAAACCGACACGGAGACGGAGACAGCGCTGGGCTCCCGCCGCTTCCTCTGCGGCGTCGTAGAAGGTAAGAGCCCTCAGAAGAGGAGTCCGGTTTCCCTGGGAGACGGGAGGTATGGGAGGACGGGGCGGGGGGTATTTGGGCCTGCGGGAGACCGCGGGGCGGGGAGGAGATTGGTCCCAGCTGACGTTGCTGTTTCCCCGTCTCCTCTCCCGATCCATTGCGGCGCCCGGAGGGGCTTGCTCAGCGAGCAGGGTAGTGCGCGGCTCTTGGCCGGGGCTCCCTCCGCTAGAGAGGGCTGGGGGGCGGAGAAGCCCCGCGGCTCCCGGGCGGGGCTACTGCCCCTGGGGCTTGCGGTGGAAGCTGTTCGTTAGCTGAGAGTGCCCTTCGGTGGCAGCTGTTCGGCGGGGTGAGGGCGGACTTGGCACCCCCAACGGGCCGATGATGCCTCACGGAAGCTGAGGCAGTGGTGTGGCTCACTTGCTAGTACGTGTCTAAAGAGGGAGGTAGGACAGGGAGAATAGCTGCGATTATCCCAGCTGAATACTCTCTTCCTGAGCGTTACAGGCTCAGATTCAGTATCTTAGGTAGGGAATAGGTGATCCCGTAGACATCTGTTCTGGAATCAATGTTAAATGCACCCTGTTCTCTAAAGTGTTGTAGCCTACTGTTTTAATTGTGTAGAACAGTTGTCTTTTGGTATAGTTGGAGCATTAAAAGGTTTAAATTGTTGAAGAAGCTGCAGAATAAAGGGTCTCTCTTTACATTTCTCAGTTACTGCAGAGTTTATCTACATTTCTGAAAGGTTAAGATAGCTGGTTGAAAGCCAATAAGAAAAATGGTTTATTCCCATCATAATAGTTGGTTTGGAATTGTTCTAAGTTCCTGTAGACTACTATTATTTTTGTACCTATAATAGATCTCCAGTAGGAGAACAAAATGATTAATAAATGTAATGGAGAGGGAAACAGGCAGTTTATCAAATGCAGTATCTGCATTGCTTGCAAAATGCCTTTTGTTCATATCTTGAAATGATCATTTGGCTTCTGCAGATGTCACTTTGTGAAGTGCTCTTGGCCCAGTTAATGCCTTTATTTTTTAGCAATTAGTAGGGCTTAAATACAGTGAGTGTGCAGAGAGTTGTCTTTAACTTCTTAATACCATAAAGATAGATGCTAAATTGAAGGTTTTGGAGACATATAACAGTGAACAGAAGTGCAGATTGTAACAGCATGTTTTCTCATGATTCTACTGGTGCACCTTGACCATGGATCTCTTGTTCATCTGTCAGCTGCTGCATATACCATTATAGTTTTTCTTGTGATCTTAGTTACGCTGTTGATTTTCCTCTGCATGTATTTCAGTGCAGGCATTCTTGACTGTACTGTGCATAAAACATAGCAAGAAAATGGCCCCTGCCTAGTGAAGGAGTCTAACACTAGTTAGGAGTTACTGGTCTATCTATATCTATATATACGGGGAGGGGGGAAGGGACAGAGGAGTTTTTTTTAAAATGAAACCCAGAAAACAAACAACAAAAAACCACCCCACAAAACCACCAGCACCAACGGGTTGAGTGAGGTAAACGGTAGTGGGTGAAAACATCTGCCTCTTTAGTGACTCATGAGACTTGGAGGGATAGGAGAAAAACAGGGATTAACTTCAGAAGTGTAGATAAATACTTAATCATAGTGCAGTGGTTAACACAGGCTTTTGAGGTACGGTTGAGATTAAAGCAGCGAGGTGGAGAGTTTGGGCCTTTTGTAGAAAAGGTGGGGGATTAGCCAAATACTGTGCAAAAATACTGGGAGTCCACTCTAAGAATGTGAGGAGTTTATGACAGGTATCAAATTCACTGTTTTGGTGAGTAATAAGATCTAAGAGTCCTGGATGCAAAACTCTAGTACTCTGCCTCCAGGAAATCCTGGGTTTTAGTGATGGAGCACATGATACCTGGGATGAGGTATTTGGCTTGATCTGTTGACTTTGCATCAGCCTGACATATACAGGCTTGTGTAATCCAAAACCAGTTTGATTTTTAGTTGGAGAGATCCAAGAACTGTCATCCCCTTGTGACATTAATAATCTAAGAATGTGGTGACAGATGGAAAAGTATCACTTTGGATTAGCATGTTCTCTTCAGCCTTATTTAATTAGCTTTTGTTATCTGATTATTTGGTTTTTTATAGCAGGCCCCTGCTCTGCTTTAGGCTAGCAGACCTGGAACAGTAGTATAATGGGTAAAGCCAAAGTGTTCTGAATGAGTTATGAGACATAGGTGGTATTCATTAGGTACTGCAGTCTTTCATTCCTTCTGTAGGTTGTTGAGCTTCCTCAGGGCAGTATCAGTCAGAATTAGGTAATGCTAGCGAAAATGAGAAATTTGTCCTGGGTTAAATAAACTGAGAGGTTTTCATGCCTTGCAACTGATCTCAAGCTTGTTCCTCTGTTAACTGTTCTGTCACTTTGCAGTTCGTGAGGAGTAGTAGTTACGCAGCTCTGCCACTTTGTGGTGCCAGTTAGTCTATGATCGCTCTTTGAGAGACTCATTTTTAAACCTTGAGCCTACTTTAAGCCTCTTAAAAGAGCGTTGTTCACTTAGCAGGTAAAGGAAATAGTTGTTAGTATATAGAAAATGCTTCAGTTGCATCAGTTTCGAGCACTGAAAGGTTGTAGGAGGCTGGTTTTGACCTCTGTGAGACCAAATATTTAGCGACTTACAATTGTGAATAGCTCTGAAATGAGGATACTGTCTACCTTTTGAGCTGGTGTTCTGTGGGGACCTGTGAGCTTTGTGTATTAGGAGCATCATTCATCACTGAGTGGCCGTGCTGTTTGAAAATAAGAGCTTATTAAATTTCAGTGTTATTTTAGTCTGGGCTTTGCACAAACCGCTGAGCTGAAGCTTTGTTTTGAAGTGCCCACTTGTGGTGGAACTGTTTGCACATAGGTCTAAGTGAATTTACTTGACTAAGAGTGCATTGAGAGTGCTTTTTTAAAGTATTATGTTTCTAGAATAGGAGATTAGTTTTAAAACCAGAAGCAGTTACAATTTCCATGGAATTCCATAACTTTGAATATATGCTATTGTAAAATCACTCATGTGATGCTTTTATATGATTATTCAAAGACATCATCTTAGCTTGTGAAGATGTGGGAATTGTAAAGACACCAACTTGCAAGTTAATTTTGACAAGGAGCCTATTAAACTGAATAAAAGGAATGAAATCCTAAGCATTTAGTTGACTCATTTGTGCATTTTTTTTGAATTACACATCATCTACCTCAGGGTGTATTTATATACTCTGTGTGTGTATTTAGCATTCTAAACTGTACTGACAATTATGTGTGTTTGAGCTGTTAAACTTTTTCAAGTGTCTTCAGTGTGCACGTTACAATCAAATCTATTTTGTAGGTGTCTGGAGTGATAATTTAATTAGGTTATGACTGTTCAGTCTGCTCTTGTAATAATGTAGGCTTGACTTGTCAAGGGCATATGCTCAGGAATGCAGTTTGGATTCTAAAAATTAATTGCTTCAGTGGCCAAAATTATAGGACCTTAGATCATAAGAAATTAAATAAGTTATAATTGTATTTATGTTTTAGATCAGTTTAGTTTATTACACTTTCCTAATGCTAACTAGATTTTATATTTCCCTTTCTGATTTGGGAAGCTTCTTTATGAATATAGCAAAAGCAGGAGAAAATAGTGGATTGTTTATATAATGTTTCATGGAGCAGGAATAATGTAACATCTAACTGGATAATTTTGTTTCCCATAGGATTTTATGGAAGACCTTGGGTTATGGAGCAGAGGAAAGAACTTTTTAGAAGGCAAGTCATGCTTCCTCTTACTGCAGCACATTCCTTTGCAATATAATCATAATCTTCAACTTAAGCCTGAAAAGAATTGCTGTTCTAACCTGGGGCAGCATTTTGCCTAATATCAATATTCTTGGGGGCTCTTACTCACCTTTCCATCTTGCCCAGACTGAATTTGTCCAGCATCAGGTATGCATGCTATTATGACTTAATAGTATAACCCAACCTTCAATGAATAAAAACAATAATTGCATCAAGTAAACGAGTTAAAATTAGATCAAATGAAATGTGGAATTCCTGAATTTTTAGACTTTTTCCTCCCAAGTAAGGATTTTTTTTTTTAATGCTTATAGACTTCAGAAGTGGGGACTAAATACATACCTGTATGCTCCAAAGGATGACTACAAGCACAGGATGTTCTGGCGAGAAATGTACTCTGTGGAGGAAGCAGGTAATTGCCTTTATTTCCCCTCTGTGTTTTCTATAAATAGCCTCCTGAATGAATGGGTCATTACAATTGTGTGTGCTTAATCACAGTAGCCCTTTCCAAAGGTGTGTACAGACCTGTTCTTAATACCCTGCAGATGTATTTAGTGGAGCTTTGGTACAAATGTGGATTTATTTCTCTTAACTATAAATCTACAGATGATTTCTAAAGCTGTTCTTAAGGCTTTGTCTTACAAGATGCAGTTTTTTTCCAGGGAAAGGTTGCTGAAAATTATTCCTCTGGCTCTTGAATGTCTGAGCCCTATTTTGAAGTGGAAATTATTTGCTTCAGAAAAGAAAAAAAGATGGTCTCAATGAGAAGAGTACCAGTCAGAAAAGCAGCTTCTGACTATTTAGTCAGAACATAAAGGACCTGTTTAAGCTGGTGTGAGGCTTTTTATGCACCTCCAGCATATAAGGGATCTACTGTGGTTTATTAGTCTGTGGGGTTTATGGGGACTATTATTTTCCTTGGGTGAGGGGAAAAATCATACTCGCTTGAAAATAATCTGTCTTGGAGGCCACTTTGAGTCACTACAGAAACATAATCTGAACAACACTGCAAGATAATTGCCAATAACAACAAAGATTATTAAATATTCTAAAAAGAGTTATTTTTATTAATTGTATGGAAGATTAAATTCAAAGTTTGTTTCTTAAAGCAACTACTTCTGTATGTTAGTGTTCAAAAAAGCCATTTTTCATGTTCTTCAAGCTTCAGTTGTATGAATAATATGTGAATTGGTGTCATGTGAGATGATAGTACTATGCTGAATTGGCTTTTAGAATATGTGACAAAAGTGGTAAAAGTGAGTAATAAATCTGTTGACACGCATACTGTAAAAAGAGACTGCATCCACATTTGTCCCTCAGTATTGAAATAAAGAGGAATGTTTATACCTTTTAAAAATTTTACATGGAAAATAATAACACAAGGACAGTTGTTACATTCCTTTTGGTTTAATTCCTTAGAACTCTTCCAAATAAATTTGTGGGTTTTGCTGTGTTAATTTTCAGACATTCCAGCAAATGGTGATGATATTTTATTAAGGGAGCAGAGGCATCTGCCTTTTCTAATTTATTTATATCTGAGATTTTTTTTAAACTGTTGATTCCTTCTGAAATATTTGAATTTGATTTCCAGAGCAGCTAATGACTCTAATATCAGCTGCACGAGAACATGAAATAGAGTTCATCTATGCAATCTCACCTGGACTTGACATCACTTTCTCCAATCCTAAAGAGGTATCCACATTGAAACGCAAGCTGGACCAGGTAAGCATGGCACAAACTTACCACAGTTGCTCTGATACTTCATCTGAAAACTGCAGTACCCTACTCACTCTTGCAGCTTTTCACTAGCTTCTTTAATGTTTCCAGTAGTAGTGTTAGTTTGGATGCTTCTGAACAATTTAAATTGATGTGTTCAGGTTGCATTGCAGAAGTGGACAGTGATCATTTAGATTTAAAAAAAAAAAAGTCTGGTATTGGATTCTGAAGGCTTGTTTTGGGAACTTTGTCTTCAGAGTATTTTAGGACCTTGAAACCAAGATGCATTTCTAAAGCTAGAATTCTTATCCACAGAAATTGCCTTTGGAGGCAGACCTGACATACGGGTTGTCTTTGTTCTTATAATTGACTTCTCTCTCTTCTTCAACAGCTATTACAAAGTTAGCTTTTTTCTCCCTGCTGTCTGTCCAGTGAGATCAGCTAGGGATTGTCAAAACTGGAACGAATTGTGGGTCTTTAGAGGTCTGATCTTTGAGAAAGCAGAGCAGTAGGGCAGAGAGAGACATTCATTGTAAATAGATATAAAAGTCTGTCTTGCCTCACTTACTTTTTCTGCCCCATTCCTGTAGCTTTTCCATTAAAAATCTGCAGTTTGATTTTTAAAGAAAGAAATACAAATAACTTAAAAATGAAACCTTTTGCTCTTGTCTCTTGTATTAGGTTTCCCAGTTTGGCTGCAGATCTTTTGCACTGCTCTTCGATGACATCGATCACAACATGTGTGCAGCAGACAAAGAAGTTTTCAGTTCCTTCGCTCATGCTCAAGTCTCGATCACAAATGAAATTTATCAATATCTAGGAGAACCAGACACATTCCTCTTCTGTCCTACAGGTAAAATGAGATGAATCATGTAGTTCCGCCTTAAAGGAGAGGCCCTATTATCTTTCTGATTGTAAAACTGATTTAATATTTAATCACTGCTTCAAGGAGTATTTTGGGGTTGTTTGAAGAAATTGACTTAGAAAGGAAGGTTCAAGTAGTTGAAATACATGCTGGGGTTTTGCCAAATCTACATGGGTCTGAACGGCTTAATGCCAAGCTAAAAAGGCAGCTTGACAGAATGGCTTGAGAAGTTTGAACTGAAAATTAGGTTAAAGGAAGACTTTTATTTGACTTGTACCATTTTTTTTTTGGCTTCTTGATATGGCTACTTGCTCGCTTTTACTAGACACCAGGTTGCTTTATTTATTAAAAAAATAAGATTAATTTCACTCGGGTGTAATCATTGTTGAATAATTCTGTGCTTCTGTGATTGTTCTTTTAAATTGCAAGCTTTCTCCAATACCTGTAAGAATATTATAAGGGAGAGAGAATCAGTGGTGTGGGTTGGTGCATGGAAAATTCAATTCAGTTGCCATGTTATCACTACACTGTGGTGGTTTGGTTCTGTTGCAGACCTTCTCTTTAACTGAGATTTTTATGTATTAGCACTTCATAATCAGTCTATAATTCTCTTGCACATTGTCTGCTGTAACCTGCCCTTCTATTATAGACTATTAGTTTTTTCCTAACTTTGATATTTGAGCAATTCAAAATAAATTTTCTACCTTTCTTTTCTGACCTTTGTGGTAAGCATCACTCATAATGTTCTTTTTACTGAAGACTTTTGAGCCTTTATTGATTGATTTATAAATGTTTCTCTTCTCATGGTAGTATTGTGTCAGTGTGTTCATGGGACCATTGAGTGTATTGTCACATGTGTGCATCCTTCTACTAGCAGTGACATTCTCTTTCCTTGTACAGAATACTGTGGAACTTTCTGTTATCCAAATGTTGCCCAGTCACCATATTTACGGACTGTTGGAGAAAAGCTTCTCCCTGGCATTGAGGTGTTATGGACAGGTAAACATTGTTTGAATTCACTGTTGGTGTTAAAAATGATTTTTCCTAACTATTCAGTAAAATAAGCTGTCAAGTACTTGGGGAATGAATGTTCAAGTATATTCATAGCCCTCAGATTACCCTGTTTCCCTCTTAGGTCCGAAAGTTGTATCCAAAGACATTCCAGTAGAGTCCATCGAAGAGGTTTCGAAAATCATCAGGAGAGCACCAGTTATCTGGGACAACATTCATGCTAACGATTACGATCAAAAGAGGCTTTTTCTTGGGCCTTACAAAGGTCGGTCAACTGAGCTCATCCCTCGACTAAAGGGAGTTCTGACCAATCCAAACTGTGAATTTGAAGCCAATTATGTTGCTATTCACACGCTTGCAACCTGGTACAAGTCTAACATGAACGGCGTGAGAAAAGATGTGGTGATGAGTAAGTATGCCTAACTGTTTGCCCCAGGATCTGTGCTTAACCATATAAGCCATAATTTATTTAATTCTAGCCTTTCCATAGCAAGTCTTTCTTTCTAAGATCACTGAGCATTTTCTGTCCTATAAGTAAATGGCAGTTACCTGAAAGATAATGGGCATCTAGATTTTTCTATTGACTTCCAGGGAAGTATCTGTAGCATACGCTACCAGAGAACTAAGTCTTGAGAGGTGTTTGTGCTTGTATAAAGAGCACTCTCAGCAAGCGATTTCAATGCCCAAATTTGATATAAGTGTCCACAGGTTTGATTTAATTGGAGTAGAAGTGGTTCAGATCAAAAAAGGAACTCTGAATGCCAGGAAGTCTTGATATCTGTGTATGGTTTCTGTGATGGCGTTGATAGTGAGCACAGCTTTCCATTTTGTCTAACTAGGATGTAATGCTTTGTCCTGCTTTCTGAAGTAAGGCTGTTGAATGCCCTCTCTAATATGACTGGTTTTATTTTAAATGAAACTTGCATGATAACTCTTTAAACTTGCCTCTGTAGCTGATACTGAAGACAGTACAGTTTCTATCCAGATTAAATTGGAAAATGAGGGGAGCGATGAAGATATTGAAACAGACGTTCTCTACAGCCCGCAAATGGCCCTGAAGTTGGCCTTAACAGAATGGTTGCAGGAATTTGGAGTACCTCAGCAATACAGTAGTGAGTTTGATTTGGTATTGTTCTGGGATGGTAGAAAAATAGGGCTTCAGTATTTGCATTTAGCTTAAAACTATTTTACAAAGAATAGGAAGAAAAGTAGTCGTCTTTGGAAGTGGGTGTTAGATTATTGTAGACACCAGTTCTGCCTAGAACAGTCTGTGTTTTTAAGGTGGCTTTATTTTTCTGAATTCTAAAACTCAGCTGGCATGAAAACATTGGGTGAGGAGTAGTAATTAAGGTGCCATCTTCCTCAGTTTTCACAGAATAGTTTAGGCTGGAAGGGACCTCTTGAGATCTCCTAGTCAAACCACCTTGCTCAAGCAGGGTGAGTTTAGAGCAGGTTGGCCATGCATATCTCCCTTTTCCCTAGATTACACTTTTGCAGTTGAAATATGTAACTAAGTACCAGTCCTTCTACCTTGAAGTGTTCACTTTATCCAAGTAAAACTTTAGAAATTGATGCAGGGGGGAAAAGTTAATTTTGAGAGCTTTTTATTCTGATGGCATAGTCAGAAATGCTCCTGGCACCACATAAATATTAACTAATTTCCATAACATTTTCCCCATCCTATCTTTGCTTATCAGTTACATGGAGGGGAAAGTCCTGGTCTGTAATTAGTATTACAATGGCAAAAAGTGAACAGTCAGAGTAGCAAAAGAAGCTGCATTGGTCAGATGCCGTGACAATAGAATCATCAATGGTTTGCAGAAGTTGCTGATTTGAACGTTAGTTGGCAGATATTGAAAACTCTAAACTTGTTGTTTCTTATTCTCAGGTAGGCAAGTGGCCCACAGTGGTGCTAAAACTGCTGTAGGGGATGTAGGGCCTCTGGTGGCGCCATCCTCTCTAAATGCAGCAACTGTGGTTACCACGGTTTACCAGGAACCCATCATGAGTCAGGGGGCAGCGCTGAGCAGCGAGTCACCGGCCTTGGTGAAGGAGGAAGAGAAGAAGCAGTCTGATGAGGAACCAATGGACATGGTGGTAGAGAAACAAGACGATGGAGACAAGAATGCTAATCAGATACTGACAGATATTGCTGAAGCCAAGATGGCAGAGGAGCTGAAGCCAATGGATACCGATAAGGAGAGCATAGCTGAATCAAAGTCCCCAGAGATGTCTATGCAGGAAGACTCTGGTAGTGACATTGCCCCTATGCAGACGGATGAACAAATTAACAAAGAACAGTTTGTGCCTGGGCCAAATGAAAAGCCTCTCTACACAGTAGAACCCGTGACTTTAGAGGACTTGCAGCTTCTCGCTGACTTGTTTTATCTTCCTTATGAACATGGGCCCAAAGGTGCACAGATGCTGAGAGAATTCCAATGGCTCAGGGCAAATAGCAGTGTGGTCAGTGTTAATTGCAAAGGAAAGGATGCTGAAAAAGTGAGTGTGACTCTTGTTTCTCTCCTTTTGAATCAAAATTCTAAGCAGTGTTGCCTGTTGTCTGTAACAGAGATTGGTGTTCTGCTTCCTGAAAGCTGAAGAGTAATGTATAACTAATCACAGGTCACAGTAACTTTAATTCCTTCAGTGGAATCTACTGTTTTAAGCTGTGTAGTGCGGTGTAGCTATGAAGGCAGGCCAGTGACTGCGACCAGTGAGTGATTCCTGTGTTGGCCTCACTTCTAACAGCCATGCCTAGCCAGATAGTTCGTGCTGGTAAATGAAGTAATGAATACTAGTCTTCCTCCATGTTTAGGGTACATCTCCTCCTTAGAAGGGTCTGTTTGATCTTACGGATCTTTTGCCTCTGTAGATAGAAGAATGGCGTAACCGAGCAGCCAAGTTTGAAGAGATGTGCAGCTTGGTGATGGGCATGTTCACTCGCCTCTCCAATTGTGCCAACAGGACAATCCTTTATGACATGTACTCCTACGTCTGGGATATCAAGAGTATTATGTCAATGGTGAAATCTTTTGTGCAATGGTTAGGTAGGTGCCTTGGGAGCCATTATAATCCCAGATAGTGTATTTATTTTTTTGTTTGTTTTTAATTAGCCCACGGGGAAAACAAAGTATCAGGCAAATGCGTTCTCTTGGACATGGGGTCTGGTTTGGCCCTGTTCTAAAGGTTTTCCTGTCTCACTATTTGAAGCAATGCTAGATGTCAATTTGCTTTGGTACTATAAGTGAAGTCTGCTGGATGCTTAAGATTGAAGACCTTGATTTTCTTCTTGGGCTAATGAAACTTGAATCTCCTCTGACACGTAAGTGTTGACTTTAACTTACTCTTGACTGAATGCACACTGGACTATGCCATGTAACTCCCTGGATACCCTGGCGTATGATTGGAAATGACACTACGAAATGTGACCACATCAGCCATCTGCTGCTTGCTCTGTCTTGATAACATCATTGCTGTCTTCAACAGAACAATTGCAGAAGTGACCTTTCAGTGGGCCTGGCCAAGAGGGAGCCGATCCTCCCAGCCCTGTGCGCATGCGAGCTTTAGCATAAGGCTATTCTGGTGCAAAACAATTTCCTTTAAACACTTTCAAAAGTGTTGAAATTTTTTTTTTTAATTTGTTTTTTGGTATTGGGTGGAAATTGTAGAGCTGTCTAGACAGATTTAGTCTGAGACAAAAACTATTTTGAGATCAGTTTCTTTTTTTTTCTTTTATTAATGTGTGGTGTTTTACTTAGGGGTTTTTTGGTGATTTTTTTGTTTTCCTCTTAAAAGATTTTTGCGGGATCCTAAGTTGGCAGATAGCACCAGCATGGCCTGGGTAGTTCTAGTGACCTCATTTCACTTTCAGGTTTCAATCCAACTGTAAGGAATATGCTGTGGACTTGCTTGACATACACAGCAGGCAGCAAAAGCTGATGGTCTCACGTCACACTTCCTGTAGCTGTCTCAAACCTCACAGTGGTTAACCATTACACAACCTCGGTCTAGTCCTAGTGTTTGGATTGCCTTCAAATGCTACTCTTAAACATTGGCAGGTTTAAGCAGGGACAGAAAAGACCTGTTAAGTCTGTGCTCAGAAACTTCCTCTGTTTTGGCTTATTAAATATCTGATCCCTATACGTATGGTTGATGAAGAGCTTTTAAGACTGCCTTCTGCAAAGTACAGAGAAGAGTACTACCTTGGGCGGAAAACTCAGCAGCATGGTAGTATGTTAACAGCACAGTGCTGTTTAAAAACCTCAGTTCATGCGACACAACTCTCCCAACTTTACTGTTCTTGCAGTATGTTGACCTTTAGCTAGAAAGAATGCTCTCTCTTTTACAACTTAATCTGCTTAAAAATCCAGGCCAAAACTCTAGAAGGAAAACAATGATTCTTGTCTAAACATTCAGGGCCCAACCTAAGACGTCATTTCAGAATTATCAAACTGCTACCGATTTCAGCTGAAATCCATTTTCATTTTCATCATTGCTGTAAAGTTGGGTTCAAGTCTTTAAATGCATTAAATATTTGGAATAGTTCACATTAGAAGCCAACTCTGTAAATACTAGCTCTGTTAACTTTGGCACTGTTCTGTTCCAGTACTCAAACTGGTATTGGATAGTTGAAAACCTAATTTTAGTATGTTTTTGACAGTGTAATACTCTTGCTAACAATGCTTCTGTGAGAAGCGATGCTTTTGTCTTCAGCTTGCGTTTTATCACTAGTGCAAATACATATAGAACAAAGGTCTTTGATAAATACATCATTATATAAAATCAGGTACATTATAAATCCAAATTAGTTTTCACAACGGTGTGCTCAATGGTCCACTGAATGTTCTTTCTCTTCACCTCTGCTCCCAAGTCCAGCTAGCATTCAGTCCCTAAAATTAGTGTGGCTGTACAGTACTATGGATTACTAATGACTTCTATTGTCTTCTTCCCCATTGTGTACAGATGGGAGAATCCTCAGCACAAGTTTCTACTGCTATTGGATGGACAGCGCCAGATGTTCACAGCGCGTCGTCATTAATTAATTAAAATGGAAAGGTTTTGTCTGTGAGGCAGCTCAGGTAGATTAGATGTGCAATAGGCATGAACTGAAGTCACATTTGCGCAGCGACTAAGGCATTAACTATGTTTTTCATTTATACAGCTCTTCATTCACACAGCTCTTTACTGTAATAATTGGAAGTGCTAGTTAAGTTGTAGTCTCAAAGGACAGACAGATACTGTCTTCCAAGTTACTGACTAAACCTCCTTATGAAGGGTATGTTTTTACATGAGAATTCCAAAATGTGGGAGCAAACCAAATTCAAATTCTGATGCTTGGATCGTTTCTGAAATTTATCATCCTTAGGGTAGTTTGTATTTATATATTCCTAAACTCTCTTAAATGTCAGACTTGGCACACTTTGGGACTCTCTGACTAGCACAACATACTTGTCTGTACTGATCTGAGACTGTTACTTGAACAGGAGGTAGATTGCTGTCCACAACAGGAAAAGAGTATATGTGCTGCTCGTCTTGTCAGAAAACTAGGCGGGTAGTTGAAACCTCCACTCTAGATAACAGTGCTTTTTAAATTTCATTTTCCTCTACAGAGTTGTCTTTTCATATTAGTAGTTGAAGGCTGTGATGCCTTGCTGGCAGAGCAGTATTAAAAGTCAAACAGCTAATGGAAGTTACTTTTCTAAAGCAAGCGTGACTTAAAGCTGAACACTTCAGTGGGCCTGCTGTGGCTGGCTGATGGGCAGGAACCCTGATGCATCTAATATGCTTGAGGAGAAACAAAAGTAAATCAAAAGGCAAAAAAGCAAAGCCAGTATTATCTGTGTCCATCAGGGTGTACTAGTTAAATTGTGACTTAATGCCAGTTAACAATTCTTAGCATCTTAATGTGCCGGTAGCATTGGGAAGGTACAGCCTGGATTATGTAAATCTGTGTAATCTCTTGCAAGAATACAGCTTCATACAACTGTCCTGGCTGCCTGAACTGTTCCAGACTGTTTGCATGTATTGCCAGTCCTAGTTTTCTGACTAGATTATAAACAATCATTATTAAAATGTGACTTCAGAAAGGTCCATTTTTTTTCAAGGGGCTGTGATAATGGCATTTATTTGATCTAAATTTACAATAATAGCTGTCGAGCCATGTAGCTTCCAACAAGTCATCTTTTCATAGATGAAGTGGAGGTTTCTGCCACGAATGCACAAAAAATAATGTATAAGAAGTGTGGAAGCTTAAATAATTGTGCATGGCACCATTCTTGTGCCTTCTGGTCTCAGCGAGGTGGGTTAGCTGACTCACCTTGCCTGTTCTTAGACTGCTCTTTTGTAGGTAATCAAAGATTTGGAATGCTGTAATTTGTGTGCAAGCACAAAATGTTGATTAATCATACATTATTCCAGCCTCCTTCCCCAGCCCTGGATTTTCTAGCTCAGTTAGAGAGCTTTTTCCACAAGTGTGTGTTAGCTTTTTGGACATGTTAGACACCCAGGAAATCCCCCTTCTCGTAACATTCTCCGCTTGGATCTGATCTCAACAGGGTGTCGTAGTCAATCTTCAGCACAGTTCTTAAGTGGAGACCAAGAACCCTGGGCCTTTAGAGGTGGTCTAGCAGGAGAGTTCCAGGTATCAATATGACTTCACAACTGAATGACATTTTTCTTTGTTTTATGAGAAACCTTTTGTTGCACATCAGAGGTCTGGAAGGATTGGTCTGCCGAAGGCTTTCTGGTCCAAAGCCCATTAGCCTTACAGCTTGGTTTAAAATAATTTTCCTCCCCTCTCTACAGTAATTTCTCAAGGAGATGCTGCCTGTCCCACGCGCATGCGAAGCGCAGCGGCGTTAGTGGTACCTCTCACATTGTTTCTTTGCAGGTCGCACAGCATTTTTCTCTGCGCCCGCAATTGCACAATGCGCGCATGCTTGGCTGCCAACGGGAATTCCATGAGCAAAAGGGTAGTCATCCAAATTCTGGTTCCTGTCTAAAGAAAGCTGGAATGCGCTTTGTGGCAGAGATTTCGATTGGCAAATACTCTTAAATCAGCGTTTATGCCATGTTCAGATTTGTTCATGGATTTTTCAGGCGCTATACTTTTCCCCCTCACAGGTGCTCTGCGCGCAGCAAATTGAATCAGCGCATTGCTTTTGGGATAAAGCGTCTCCTCTGGCCAGTTAACCCTCTTCAGACCAAACCTTTCCTCCTGACATTCTATGTTCTTGTACAGAGAGAGTGTAGATACGATTGGTAAAAAGTATTTTAAAGCAGATAAGACTTAACAGACTCTTAATGTGCTGTTTCAATTGCATATTTTAAAACACCAATTGGATATTTTCTATTCAAATAAGGTCTTTGCATTTGTAAAGCATACCAACCCCACCTTCTTCTGGGGTGCCTGCAAGTAGCAAATGTTAATGTGGGAGTCTGCAGTGCACACCCAAGCGTGATGAGTTTTGTTGTTCATACAGTCATATTAAGTATTTTGTTTTCACAGCGTTTGCTGCCTATTGATGGAGCAAATGACCTCTTTTTTCAACCACCTCCATTAACACCCACTTCCAAAGTGTACACCATACGACCCTACTTTCCTAAAGATGAGGTAACTGCTTTTGACACTTGTCACTGCTTTGTTAGCCATGCCTTGTCTTTCGTGGCAGTACTGGTTACCGCTGAGTCCCTTCATTCTCTAATGCAACAGATGTCCTAGTATCTTGCACAAGGCACAAATTGCAGGACAGCTGAGGTCAACTGGCTTGCCTGTGGTTCAGGAATGTGCTGGCAACAGCACAGCTATACCCACATCTTGATTCACAGCCTTACTACCCCACCACTTTTTTAAATCTCAAGTGCCTTATTTGTTTCTGAAAGGCAAGTTAAAATTGTTTGCTGCTGGAAGAGGAGTTATTGCAGTGGGACCCCATTCATCAGCTTAACCTTAGGGGGAGTGTGCATACCTGTTCACTCAGTAATTATTGGTATTCTCAGGACTCTATGGGCAGAATGATGATGATGTATCTCAAAATGTGGTTGTAAAATGTGATGTTATTTCAGCCATTTATACTGGTTTAATTATGATTGTAAGCTTTTTTTGCCTGGTTTTGAAAGGACTGTCGTCAAATCTGCTTTGGAGTGTTTGATACTTTGAAACCCAGAATTCTGTATTAATCTTTATTTACTGGAGTGGGTCCCCCCTTCTTTTTCCTGAACAGATCTGCAGTGTAGGTTTATTTCTGTTAGCTTTGCAAGAAGAATACTTGAAACTAATGCATCAGCCAAGAATGGATGCTCTTTGTGGATGCGGTTTAAGCTACCTAAGGACTAACAAAGCTTGAACTTTACATTTCTGTAGCCACACTGAGAGGAAACATGTTTCCTTCGAAGCGTAAATATTTAGGTTGAATTTGCAGCAGCTGAAATGAATCATGACTTTGAGGCCAGTCATCTCCTTTACCTGCTAGTTTTAGGCTCTGCCCTGGGCAGCAAAGAAGCATTTTCCCTGCCTTAGTGCAGGACTGCTGGTTTGTTCCTTTGTAGGCAGCATTTCTAAGCCATCTAAACAACTGGTGATGCAGCTAATCATGCGGTCACAAAGACTGTGTCTTCTGAGGTAGAGTTCCCTTTTTATAAAAGGAGGCTGGAGACATGTCAAATGGAAAGCCTTTTTGTTGAAAACCCTAAGCTTTCTTAAAGTTTGACTGATGCAAGTTTACTCTGTCAAGAGATTCAGCTGAAAGCCTTTTAAGGTGCAGGAAGTCAGGGTGTGTCTGTTCTTCACAGCCATTGAATTGTTGCACTTGAACATTGGAGGTTTTAGAAGGGCACTATGTTGCAAGGGTATTGGTCTTTAGTGAGTGCTTGGCAATTAATCCTGTTGTTAATCTTGTGCTGTTACAACCTGCAGGAGGTTGGCCCTCCAGCCTTTCTTTTCCAGCCACTGAATTTAAACAGAGTGTTTTTGACAAGCAACTCTAAGAGATACTTTGGGAATCTAAATCCTATGGATGGGTGTTCTTTTATGTAACTTAGATGCCTGTCAGTACTAGTTTACAGTGGAGCTGTTAATGAAATATCTCAAAACCAAAATTGTTAGCTTTTGAATGTGACTGATGGCTTGAAATCATCTGTTCTCTCCTCTTAGGCATCTGTGTATAAAATCTGCAGAGAAATGTATGCTGATGGAGCTGATCAACCCTTCCATAGCTTACCAGATTTAATTGGAGATAAGTACGTATGGGGAATGAATGGCCTACACATGTGGTTCTGAAGGATAAAGTCCTGGCACTGTATTTAATTTGAGTTTTGAAAAGTGTGTGTGTGAAGAATGCAAAAAGCATTTGATTAAAACCAAAAAAAAATCTACCCTGTGTAGGTCACGGGAAATTGGGGCTTTGGTTTCTTAAAGACACCATTAACAGTTCTGTCTTGGTTTATGCTCTTTGTGCCCTGGTGTCACCTGTTGTGAGCTGTTAGAAAAGAGATGTAGCTGAAATGTCTGCATTAGGAAACCTGTGCATCATCATATCCTATTGTTTCAGATTTTGGAAAGTATGTAATGAGAGTTTTCTTAGTAGTTACCCTCTGGTATTTTTTTCAACCTAGTCTAATTCTACAGATAATTGAAACTTTTTGAGGACCCATCTCCCAGCTGACTGACTTGATTTTTTGGGGTTCTCTCCCCCTCCCCCCCCCCGAAATAGGTGTTACAGGCTGTCTTTATCAACTTCAAGAATAAGCAATGACGAGTGAGGTGAAGCTTAAAGGCATTAAGTCTGGGCTGTAAAATGAGCTACTTTGAGTTTTGAGCGGGGGGGGGTGTTTGTGTCTCAAGTGATTGAGAAGCTTGCTGCTCTGTCAGTGAGACGAAGGTGGTAACTGGTATCAAAACACTTGAAAGAGAAGATGGTAGAACAGCGAGGTAATGGCAGCAGAGAAACTGAGGGCTAAAGGTGATGCTTGGGTCAGAAGAGCAGTGTGTGCAGTTACCTTGTGGGATCCTGAGGTGCAGATGTCGCTCGTAGCTGAGTTTTGACAGCTGATGAGTCTGTTAATGCTTTGTAGGAACTAATTCCATGACAGAGGACTCTGTCGCTTCTTTGGATGATCCTAGAGTCTCCTCCAGAGTAGCTGATGAGCATACTTGTTCAAAGTGACCTTCTTTTGACTGAATTTTGGACCTTTCTTTCTGCAGGTTAGTAGGAGGTCTGCTCACCCTCAGCCTGGACTACTGCTTCGTCTTGGAAGATGAGGATGGCATATGTGGCTATGCTTTGGGAACGGTTGATGTGACTCCTTTCATCAAAAAATGCAAAATGTCTTGGATCCCTTTCATGCAAGAAAAGTATACTAAACCAAATAGTGACAAGGAGCTGTCTGAGGCAGAGGTTGGTGTAACCCACGAGATCAGAAGTGTGTGCTGAACTTTTTTCTTTCCACAGCAGGTCTTAGTTATTCTTACACGGTTTTGATCCTCTGTGTAATTCAATTTTTGTACCTTTCTGAAGTATTTGATGAGTGTGGCATCTTCTGTCTTAGAAGGTGACAGTAAAATTATTCACTGCCGGTGGGGTACAGCGATGTTGTAATAGACCCAGGAGGTGTAGCAATCAATGCAGTCAATGTAAGCCACCACAACCTAGAGAAAATTGTATTTTTGAAAACAAAGGATTGCTTCTGCTGTGTTCTCCTGCAAAAGGAGATATTAGTTTCCCCATGCTGCAGGTGAGGCTAACCCCTGATAGTCACATCAGTTTAAGTATGGAAAATGAATTAAAGAGCACTTGGTTTTGATGTTAAAATCTATGAGCTATATGTGGAGTGTGACAGCTGTAAATGGTGCAAAACAACATTTTACCTTTAGCAAGTGCTAAAAATCAATATCTTGAATTGGTTTTGGAAGAAATTAGAAAAGCAATGTCACTGAACTGTCAGAAATAGTGAAAAGTTCTAACTGATGCATTCCTGTCAAGGAAAGAAATGTGTTTAATAGGAAGAGGTGCTGATCCACACCTGCAAGTGGAAAGCGTGGATAAAGCTGTAGTAGAGGGAGGCCCAGAAACACAACTTCTTAGCCTTTCTCTTTCCCTCTGAAGAGAAGAAGAATAGTTTACAGATAATATATTCTCTAACAAGTTGTCTGAATACAAAGGCTGATGTCAGACTGGTGAGCCTCCTAAGGGAATCGTCAGCTGGTAAGTGCAGGACAAAAGTGGCACATGTGGCAGTGTGCCCTTGCTTTAGTTGGCTGGAATGTACAATCTTACAGGAGCTCATGGCTCTGAGAGCACAGGCTTTCCCACAAGCAAAGCAAGGTTTCCTGGGAACGGAATGAAATACTTGTCACCCTGTTGTGAAGATGTCAACTACTTATAGGCATGTTTTGGGAAAAAGTGAAGCACATTTAAAAAAAACCCAAACAACCAACCCCCCCCAAAAAAAGCACCTTGCAGCAAATACCAGTGTTCTGGGATAGGTGAGACAAAGGACTACTGCTGTTGAAGTGGAGCTAATTCTGCAGTCTATAGGTTTTATGAATTGAATTCTTCAACATTTGCACAGTGCTGTGCTTTCAACTGTATATGTAATTTCAGATTTTGAAGGAGACACAATGCATGTAAAAGTACCAGAAACTAGCCAAGGCTGTAGTAGGTACAGAAAGGGAGAAGGGGTCTTGATTTCCTAAAGTTTAAAGGCAGACTTCAGAGGGGAAGCAGAAGATGTTTTGCACTGATGACCTAGCTTTTCCACTGAGATGTTGAAAAACATGTTCTGCTTCCTGGTTCGTTGCCCCTGGGTTTCTGTTGCTCCTACAGTAACTGAGAAAGAGTCTGTTTATTGAGACTGTGGCCTTGAAGGATGCTCCTGGGAGCGTAGGGGAGTTTTGTGTACATGGCTCTTGAGATAAAATCCTCCAGCATCTGTTTGGCCTTTTGATGCTATAAAGGAATATGGAGAGTATTCAGTAGCTGCTTAAAAAACATTGTTATTGAAGGTCATGTAGGGGGAAAAATTTCTCACAGAATAAGTTTCCTTGGCAGACTTCTTACCTCTTGATAACCTCAGTCTCCACTTTGGCTTAAAAAGCTTCATTTTCTGTACTTTTTAGATAATTTCATTCAAATCATGGACTTCTGATACAGTTCAGATGTTCTCTAGTTTACTTAAGTGCATCTTGAGCCCCAAACTTTGAGAGAAAATGTTTTGTTTCACAAAAGAGAAATCCATTCCTCTGACTTGGATCATGCTGTTGTGAGCTTGTTGTGCAGTTTTGTCTGAGCTCCTGTCAGGGAAGTTTATCTGGTATCTGCTTTTCCTGACATTAGTTATTATTGGTCACAAGAGATGAATGCATCATCTCTCTAACTTCTTAGCCCCACCTGTACTCTGCTCCTTTATAACCTGTTTTACCTCTTGTAGCACTTCTGTGGTGGGAAGAAACAGATAATCACCTTTGCCTTGGTTCTTGAAGGCAGCACGGCTAGCTTTGAACGCTTGCTGTGGGATTGTGTCTTACAGCTGTGACAGAGAAAAGCCCAGAGGGAGCAGGCGTGGGTCTGAACCTGAAATAGCTCAACAGGTCTGAAGTAGTAACTTGGAACAGAGATTTTCTCCACAAGAGTTTGAGAAAGGGCAACTCAAAATTTGAGGGGGTTGCATTTAAACTTGACCTGAAAAAAATGGGGGTGTTGCTAATGTTGTGGTTCCTTGTGTCATGAAATCTTAGTTTGGGTTGTTAGGGAAATAACTTTCAGTTATGCCAGAAACAAAGTCAGGTGGCTTGTGTGCTTTGAGCCAGTGTTCTGAAAAGGTTTTATAATTGAGTAACCAGCAGGGAGAATGACTTGGGCATGTTTCAGATTTGGCTTTGTCTACTTCTGCATTACCTCACTTGACTGTTCCATTCCCAGTTAATGTCTGGTGTCACATTCCCAGAGACCTTCCTGGGTGATTGAAGTAGTCTTTAGTGATCAACAAGTCATCAAGAAAGCCTGTGTCAAGCTAGAGATAAATCTGTCTTGGAACAAATAATCTAAGGTAGTTGCATGGAAGTGGGAGGTGTGCCCAGGCTGCTGTGAACCAAAGGTTACATGTGGATGGTTAGGACACTTGGAGCTAAAGCTGCCCCTGTAAAATACAAAGAAAGGGAGTACCTGTGCACAAACTGTTAGTTATGGGTTGGCTCGTAGCTTTGGTCACTGAGAAGTCATGCAAGGGGTCTGGTCACCTTTGACAGTAAGAATCTTCTGTACTCAGCCTTTTTCTCTGGAGTGCAGTGAGCAACTCAGCAGGTAAGGAGCAAAGTGGCCATGAGGGTTGAAAAGCCTTTGGAGTTATGTTCCATGAGCAAAGCAGCCTGCCTTAATAAATGTGAGTGAAACTGAAAAGGTGTTGAGTGATTAAATGCCTGCTTCCTATTGCTTCTCAGAAAATAATGCTGAGCTTCCACGAGGAACAAGAAGTGTTGCCAGAGTCATTTCTTGCCAACTTCCCGTCATTGATAAAGATTGATATCCACAAAAAGGTGACAGATCCAAGTGTGGCCAAAAGTATGATGGCCTGCCTGCTCTCTTCTCTAAAGGCTAATGGTAAGCTGCTTGCACTCAGAAGTCCTGGCTTGCTAATTACACGTTGGTTGTAGGGTGGAACTTGGGGATGTTATACTGGCCTATTGGCACGTCAGCCTGACATGTTTGGTTCCCGCCATAGCTGGCGCTCTAGGTTTAGGTAAATAATTATAAAAGCTTTTGGATAGCTAACTTCTGCTGCTGCCTTCAGTAGAAGGTAGCTGTTCACTTTAGCTATTACCCTGCAAATTAGAAAATAGGAAGAACTAAGGGAGCAATTTGGCAATGAGAGCACACGTTTTTGCATCTTGGAACAACGCACAAATGTTTATACTCCCCCTGCTGGCACTGGTAATGATGCTTTGCCTTATGTGTGGCAGTGTGCACTCATGGGTAGTTACTGAAACTTCGATATGGGGAAGCACTTGGCTGCCTGCCTTACTGTGCACCTGAGGTTCACAGTTCCTTTGTGCTGTGTTCTGAGCCAGCGTCGGAGTTTCAGGATGCTTTTGTGTGACATAAAAGGTGTACAGAGGGGAGACAGTTTGTTCAGACTGACAAGACATCTGCAGTGTGCAGCCCCTTTATGAGATGGTCACCTACATTGCCATAAATCTGCTCTCTTTTGGGCACTATGCTCCATATGGAATTGGGTCAGTGGTTTCATTGGTTTTAAAATAGGTGGGGACTCTAGTAATTCTTACTGTAAAAAGCACATACATCAACTCTTCTCCTACAGTGTTTTGTTTCTCTCTTCCTTTTTCAGGCTCCCGTGGGGCTTTTTGTGAAGTGAGACCAGATGATAAAAGAATCCTGGAATTTTACAGCAAGCTGGGTTGTTTTGAAATTGCTAAAATGGAAGGATTTCCAAAGGATGTTGTTATCCTTGGAAGAAGCCTGTGAAGTGCTTGACAGCAAACTGTTCCAGTACTGTAGTCCCTTAACAGCTGGGCAGGTTGTGGTGGGGATCTTCCTATGGTCTAGCTGCACAAAGCCAGCAATAAGCCAGCTTGGTAGAAGGGGCTATGTGAAAATCACCCATCACACATTCAGACTGTAATTTGTTGGAAGAGGATAATGCTGCTGAAAACACTGTTTTAACAAAGAGAAACCTTGTCCTCTCCTGGTCTTGTGTGAAGTGCCAAGGAATCTTGCATGGGCTATAGCTTCTCAGAGGAATCCCTCTCAGTCAGCGCCGTGGTTGACGACAGTTCTCTGCATTCACATGTCGACAGCAGAGTGGTCTCTGCCAGAAGTACCTATGAAGTTGCAGGGTTTTTTTCTGTCGTAGGGTAGGATGTGCAACTGGAAGTTGCAGAAATGGGAGGGATTGCTTGTGTCAATCAGCAAATTTAAAGATAAGTTGCTACAGTTCTATTTTTGACTATCTTTATGCTTGTTGATAAAGCAATGACCCTTTGTCACTTCTGATGACCGTTGGTTCAAGCTTTGTGCTTTGTTAGGGACAAATGTGCAGTGGTCTGTGGCAGAAGTCACTTAATGACAAACGTGTAAATTCGGTGTATATAAACCTAGCGGTATGCTGACTAACTTTTTGTTTACTGGTTTTTGTAACTTTTTCTTTTGAAAAGTGAAAAGGTATAGGTCCAAGATGGCACTTTTGAATAACCTAAAACCACATTGGAGAACGAATCTGTCCTCAGCACTGACCTTTCTTACTGTGCCTCATATCCAGGGCTAGAAACTGACCATCTTGGGTAAGGGGTGCGGATCCCAAACGGTCCTTCCTTCGGCTGGCAGATTGTCTCACTGCTTGAGGCTATGGTCGTTCTCCTGGGACTGGAACACCAATCCACAGGGTGGTCTGCTGAACCCCTTCATTTTGGTAACGTTCACAGGGCAGTGCGGCTGAGAGACTGGGAGAGGGAGAGAGCTGGCCCACAGCTGGGACTTGTCCTTGGAACAGTCACAATGTTTCAAAGCCTGTTCGTACTAGTTTGATTAAATCAGGGTCTTGAGACCTGCGTATTTGTATCAAATAACTTTTCTATAAGAAATGCCACAATAAGCACATTTTTACACATTATTTAAATGGTTACCTACTTTTAAATGCTCCAAGAGTTTAATGTTTTTACCCAGGTCTGGCATGTTTGGCTGTGGGATGGAATCAACATAGTATGGGATCCGGCTGTGAGGTAGTTGCATTGTTTATGAAACTGGTATTTCACACAAGCCCCAGTGTCCCAGGTATGCAGTTGGCCAGTGGTATGCAACACCTCGCTTCTTTCACCTGCTGCCATCAGCTGTCTTCATCTTCCTTTTCCATTCTCCTGGGTTGTGTCAGTGGTGCACAAGGAAGTTCAGTTCCCTTTACAAGCCTCCAGCTACACAGAAGTAGTTAGGCAGCCTTTAACGAACAGCATTAAGGCTGCAGTAATGTCTATGACCTGTAAAGAGATGCTGTGCTTGGCCTTCTGGTGCAGTCACGTGCAGGGGGTGTTTGTTGGTTTTCTTTTTCCTTTGCAGAATGTGAACAATTTTTTAATGCGGTAGCGAAGTATTTAAGTTCAAACAAGTTCATTTCATTTCTAGAGAGAGGTACGGTGTTGTGCTATGGGATTTCATGTAAGTCAGAGCTGAATGCCACTAGTTTTTATACAGCTTTGAGTGCATGTGTTGAGTAGCTGATACCTTGGTTTATCAGGTGGGAGAGTTTTGTTTCTTCATGGATACCAGAGTCAACTTATTTTAGCTGGATGCATAACATTACAGCATAGGATGCTTGTGGCCTTATTTCTTGGCTTTTAAGGAGTTGCCACGTTTTCTCTTCCTATGACTTTGTTATTATTAATATAGAAGTTAATTGTATAAGCCTATGGAATGTCAGGCCAATACCATCATTCTAGGATTGTAAAGTGATATGTTGACATATCTTTCATGGTTATGAATTTTCATTAAGGTTGGAATGCCACTTTCATTAATCTGTTTTTAGATCAACAGTATCTGTAGCAGAAAAAAAACGACCTGTAAAACTGTATTTGAAGACCATGCGAGAAATAGAATAAAAATTGAGAAGTGAATGTAAATAAGAACTGTGTGTTTTGTTGTCCTGGTTTTGGTCAGGGTGGAGTTAACTTCATTTGTAGCAGTGGATAGAATGCTGTGTTTGAGAGTTAAAATGAAAGCAGTGCTGATAACACCCTGATGTTTTTAGTTGTGGTCAAGCAGTCAAGGACTTTCTCAGCTCTTCATACTTCTATTCATGAGAAAGGAGGGGCAAAGCCCGGACAGGTGACCCAAACTGGCCAAAGACAGTATTCCATGCCAATTACGTCCTGCCTGGTACAACGGGGGGCTGACGGGAGGAAGAGCAGGGGGGGCTCCAGGACGCGCGGTTTTTGGGGACAGTCGGGTTCCAGGACGGCTCTGGGTGGCACGGCCCGAGCTGTGGGTTTGGTGAGAAGCTGCATTGTGTATCAACGGCTTCATATATTCTTGCTCTAAAGTCCTGTTAGCATTGTTATATTGTATCTTTCTGTTATCTTAGTAAACTATCCTTATCCCAACCCACAGGCCTTTTAGTTTCTTGGTTTTGGGGTTGTTATTTGCCCCTTCCTTTTCCCTTCCCTTGCCTCTCACCCCCCCCTTCCCCCTTCCCCTGCTCTTTTCCTTTAAGGAGCAGACAGCTGCGTGGATCTCGGCTCTCAGCTGGGGTAAAACCACAACATTTGTGTGTGAGGCTCCAGAGCCAGAAGTGGTTCAGCAGTGTGTGTTACCTCAGTGCTCATTCACCGTTCTGTGGGGGATGGAGGTTGCAGAAGTCTCCTGGAGCCTGCCAGCAGAAACAGGTGTCACACCAAGTTGCTTGGGGATGTCTCACGCTGTAGGGGAAACGCTGTAGCTCAGCTGTCCAGCCACAACCCTAACTTACAAAGCCAAATCCCCGGGATAAGTAAAGCCAGTCCCTGCTTAGAGAGACAGCCGAGCAAAAGCCTGGGTCAGGGGTATTAAAAGCAGCTTTTTCCGAAGGTCAGTTCACAAGAGTTCACCCACCTGCTCTGGAAGTGTGCTGCTCAGGCAGTTCAAAAGCTGTGTGTTGTGGAGAGTGTGACAACACACAAGCTGAGTAGCTAAAATCTCTTCTACCCCAGGAAACGTGTTAAGAAAAATGATAGTTTTAACATGTCAGAATTGCAACATGCTGAACACAGCTGCCTTGGGTCTGTTGAACCCTGTTTCAGGAAGCTGCGGCAGAAACAGCAACATGACCTGCTGTGTCAGACCCCTCAGCCTGGGAGACAGGCTTGGGCTCTGATGTTGTGCCAGGAGCTCTTTAAGGGAGCATGAAGCAGAAACGGGCTCCCTTGCCCCCACCGCTGCAGACAGGTCGGGTGGGTTCTGTGGCTGTGGAGAGCAGCCACTGCGGGAGCAAACGCGGCGCTTGCGTAACCGTCGCTGAGCCAGCACTTGCCGTTTCCTGGGGACAGGGTCTGCGTTTCAACCCCCTTCAGTCGTGTTTCTCTTGGACCGACTCCGGCTGGAGCAGCGCTAAGGGCCGGCTGCTGGAGGGCTCCTGCCGCGGGAGCAGAGCCAGCTTCTGACTGTGTGGTGTGAGCTCATCGTCAGTGGGGTTTGGTTTAATTCAGCTGCTCCCTGCTTCCACCTCTGCAGCATGGACCAGGCTGCTTCCCTTTCTGCTTTTGGAGGCTGGTCCAGCCCTCTGCTCCCTGTGGTAGATTTTGAAGCAGGATCTTGCCTTCTGCCGCAGTCCCCAGTGTCTGGTCATGCTGCTCTGGTCCTCGCCCATCCTTAAAGGGATAGAGATGAGCAGGTCCTTCCTCTTGTGCCCCTGTCTCTGTCCCCTCCACTACCCTTCTGCATTGTTAACCTGCCTCTCCTGGTTCTACTGGTACCCCAGCTCTCCCTGGTACCCCAGAGCTGGGATGGTGCCCATGAGAAGGATGGTAGATGGACAGGGGGGAGGAAAGGACCCTTTTTTTCTGGCGTGGTGCTCCCACAGCTGGCACTGCAGTCACTGAATGTAATGTCCTGCTGAAATGGCCTTGGCTGGAGGCCCAGGATGCACAGGAGCCCCCCATCTGAAGGACATGCTGGTGTCTTTCATCTTCAGGACATCTTTTGGGTTGCTCACCATCCTCACAATGTAAGACCCTCTCCCACCCTCCAAAAAACTCTTCTGAGGGAAGAGGCCAGGTGAAGTTATTAGGGTGCCACTGGGGCAACAACCCTTCTCTTTCATTGCAAGGACACAGAATACCGCCCCTAGCACGTAGCCCCTTCCCCGCACAGCCGCCACGGCGCCCGAGCCCTTGCAGAAAGGACCCCTCGACGATGCTGACGCCAGCGGGGGGTTCCCCCACGCGGGATGGGAGACGATGCTGTGGGACCCTTCGATTCTCGTCATTCGCAGTCGGGGGCGGGGCGGCGTGACACGGCTCGGCACGGTCCGCCCCCCTCCCCTCCTCTCCGGTCCCAGCGCCGCGCTGCCGCCTCATGGAGCCGAACGTAGCCGGCAGCGTCCTCTTCGGTGAGCGACACCGGGGGCCTCGGGGCGGGGAGGGGGGTGGGGACCCCGGGAGAGGCTGGTGCAGAGCCCGCGGTGTGGTAACAGGCCGGTGCGGGTGTTAGGTAAGAGAGAGGGTGGCGGGGCAGACACGTGCGGGCGAGAGATGGGGACGGAAGGGAGTCCGGGGAAGAGAGAGAGTTTGGGGAGTAACGGGGGCGGCGTGGAGGCTGGAAAGACACGCGGGTGGAGGATGGACCGCGGGAAGGGGGTCGGGGGGAATGCGGGGGGGCACTAGGGACGCGTTGGGAGCCAAAGAGGCGCATACGGGCGGGAAGAGGCGGGACGGCAAGAGCGAGTCGCGGGTCTGGAGAAACACGTGGAGGGCATTGCTGAGCCCTGGGGGGTGCTGGGGCCGGACCCTGCGCCGAGACTCGTGTGGCGGGGTGTGGGGTGCGACCAGCGGGATCCTGGAATTTGGGCGGCCGGGCAGAGGGACACGTGTGTGGCCGGGCTTGGGAGCGAGCGGACACGCGATGGGGTCCTGGGGCGGTTTGGCTGGAGCCCGTCGGGGTGCGCGGTACCGGAAGGGACCGGGAGTAAGGGGGGGTGGGTGGCAGCCACCCGGCACCCGCCGGCCTCTCCCGCTCCTCCGGTTGATCCCCCGCGCTGCTACGTCAGCTTTTCGTGGGTGCTCTTGGCGCGGCGGCCGAGCCGTGTCCCTCCTCTCTGGGAAGAGGTTTGGACGGGGCTGTTAAACCCCCGCAACACGTGGCCCGGCGCCGCTCACCAACGTGGGTGCTACAGGCGTGCGCAGGCGTGGCCGGGCCGCTCCCGCCCGGGGCGGGTCACACACGGGGTAGCGAGGGGGGTAAGTGGGACACACACACCCCCCCCCCGGGGGGGTCTTTTGTGCACCCGGGTTTCAGCCCTTGCCCCGGACAGGTGAGCGCGGCTGGGGAGCGGTGCTGCCCCGGGCAGTTCCTCGCAGAGGACAGGCTCAGGTCTGCGCTTTCCCCGTGCCGGGGAATCACCCCGCACTGAGCAAACGCGCCCGGGGCGCTCTGCCTCCCCACAGCTGGCTGAGTCCCCATCCGAAGGGCTGAGGATGGAATTTCGCATCTCCCTTTTTTGCGTGGCTGTTCGGCCAAGTATGTAACAAAAAAATCTGCCTCAAGGCTTGCCTGGGGGACCCCAGCTCTTCATGTCCACTCCTGTTGCACAGCTCGATGAGCCTTGGCTGTGCCCCTCCCTGGAAGGGATGAGCCTCACCCTGCCTGTCTTTGGGTGCCCCAGGCACTACTCTACTCCGTGGCAGCCTGGCTCGGGATGCCGGGTTTCATCCCTGTGTGGTGCTGAGCCAGGTGCACAGCTCTTGGGGACGCTTCATCCTGGAGCCCAGGGTGCCCTGGCCCGAGGCTGCTCCTGAGCACAGGGAAGATAAAGTGGTTTAGGGAGGCTGTGAGTGTGCCTGGCTGGGGCTCGCCCTGGGAACACTTTGCCCGTGGTGCTTGGGGCTGTGTAATGGCTACAAGCAGCTTCTCCAATCTCTTTGCAGGCTGTGAGCTGACTGCCAGTACCAAATCCTACACGTTTCAGGTGGATGAGGAAGATGACACTGACCACATCTTGGCTTTGTCTGTGGTAAGAGAAATGAGAGTTAACTGTGCTTGTCCTCTCCTGTAGTGGCCCACAACCCCACCCCTTCCCAGTCTCATTCCCTTTTTCTGGCTGGGCTGGACCTGAGGACTCCCTTGGCTGAGGTCTCTGCACTGGCTGGTCTCAGAGCAAGGCACAGGACTGCCATGTTTAAGGAGATTCTTGGGCAAAGCGAAAGGAAGCTGTTCAAGAGAGGAATACTCCAGTGTCGTGGTTCTACCCCGGCTGAGAGCCAAGATCCACGCAGCTGCCTGCTCCTTCAAGGAAAAGAGCAGGGAAAGAGGAAAGGGGGCGTGAGGGGCAAGGGAAGGGAAAAGGAAGGGGCAAATAACCCCAAAACCAAGAAATTAAGAGGCCCGTGGGTTGGGATAAGGATAGTTTACTAAGATAACAGAAAGATACAATATAACAATGCTAACAGGACTTTAGAGCAAGAAATATATGAAGCTGTTGATACACAATGCAGCTTCTCACCAAACCCACAGCTCAGGCCGTGCCACCCAGAGCCGTCCCAGAACCCAACCGTCCCCCAAGAACCGCGCGTCCCGGAGCCCCCCCTGCTCTTCCTCCCGTCAGCCCCCCGATATCCTGGGCAGGACGTAACTGGCGTGGAATACTCTCTTTGGTCAGTTAGGTCACCTGTCCTGGCTTCGCCCCTCCTTTCTCATGAAGAGCTGAGAAAGTCCTTGACTGTCTGACAGCAACTAGAAACATCAGGGTGTTATCAGCACTACTCCCATTTTGACTCCCAAACACAGCATTCCATCCCCTGCTACAAATGAAGTTAACTCCATCCTGACCAAAACCAGGACATCCAGGTGTGGGGTGAAGAAAAGTGTCTTTTCCTTGTATTTGACCTTGCTGGAGCCTCCCTCTAGAACATGGTCCCACTTCACCTGCTGGGGCTCTGGCTTAGCGCTTTCCAAGTCCAGGTAGATGCAGGGCTTCATTCCTGCTTCTATCTGGGGGTCACTTTCTGTCCTGGAAGCACAGAACCTGCCAGCCTGGGTCAGGACAGCAGAAAACACAGCCCAGGTGGTCACAGGAACAGCTATCCTGGAGGGGGTCAGGGGGCGGGTGGGTTCTGTGCTCTCCCTGTATTGCAGAGCAGCATCCTTGCATGGCAGCTGGGTTGTTAGCATTGCTCTGTGTCACTTGTCCCATGGAGAGCCCTGGCTGTTCCTGCTGCATCCCCTGAGAGAGCAGTATTCACAATCTCTGCTCCCACCCAGGTCTGCCTCACAGATGGTGCCAAGGATGAGTGCAACGTGGTGGAGGTAGTTGGGCGGAACCACGAGAACCAGGAGATCGCTGTGCCTGTGGCAAACCTGAAGCTGTCATGCCAGCCCTTGGTAAGAAGTTGTTTTGAAGACTCAGGTGGGGGTGGCTACTGAGAATACCAGACATCTCTGGGTGTTTGTGGACCTTTTCCCTGGGATCCTGCCCATGAGCTGGTCTGTGGCTCACAGGGAGATGCCCTGGGTAGCCTTATTGGACATGCTCCCAGAAGGACACGTTTCACTGGGCCAGGGGCTATGCTGGGGACTGCAGGACATTCTGCTTTTTGTCTGCGCCACTAAACTGGGCTACATCTCTCATCTCCTTGCAGCTCAGCCTGAACAACTTCAAGCTACAACCTCCAGTGACCTTCCGGCTGGCAGCAGGCTCTGGCCCAGTACACCTCGCCGGCTGGCACCACATCAGTAAGGACGTGTGGGTGGGCAGAGGGGCGAGGGGCATGGACGGGCTCCCTCCAGCATGAATGCTGTCTGAGGAGCCCCTGGGGGATGCGCTTGGTGCCACCCAGCGCATGTGCTTGGTGCCTCTTGTGCCAGTTCCCCAGGGCCTGTCTGCACGTGGGATTTCTTCCCTGCCATAAAGCCTTGCATGGGAAGAGGGGCCGGGGTGACCCACACTGTCCCCTGTGTCCATGGCGGGCTGTCGCCATTCCCGTCACACCTCCCTGTAGCTGGGGTGCAGCCTGTGGCACACAAGCTGCTGGTAAAACTGCTCCAGTGCCCTTGGGCTGCTCTGCCCTCGGGGTGTCTTGAGGGCCAGTTGCATTTGCCAAAGCCATATGCTGGTAACAGAGTTGCCATGTGTCCCAGTGCACAGGGTAGATGCTTCCTTTGAGGATGACGATGACTTGTCTGAGGAGGAGGAGGAGGAAGAGCCGGAGCTTGCTCCTATCATGCCAGCCAAGAAGTAGAAGAGGAAGCAATACGGTATCTCCAGTCAAGGTGAGGGGCTGGCAGCCTCGGAGGAAGGGTCAGGATGGCCCCGGTGTGCTGAGCACAGGTGGAAGCTGCCCTGCTGCAGGAGGCTGCTGGCTTCAGTCTGGTTCTTTCTCCAGGTACTCACTGGGACTTCTCTTCCCTGACGGCTTTTACCTGGGACACCTCTTGATAGAACCTCAATGTTTGCTGCTCTGTTTTTTTGTTGGCTTTCTTTTCTTCTGTTATAATTTTTTAGGGAGCAGGGGCTGCTCCCAGCACTGGGGTGTCTCCTTTCCCACAGCCCTGGGAGGTTGATCCCAAAACTGGATGGATGCTGCTGGTATATCCCTTCTCCCCCATCCCTTTGCTGGGAGTTGGGGATGGAGGAGGTGATCCTTGCCCTGTGCCTTTTAGCTGCCCCAGACCTCTGATCTGTGCACCCCCTCTTCCTGGCTCTGAACTAGTCAGTCCTGGCCCCTTCCCCAGCAGATGGATGTGAAGCCCGTGATGGGACAGGCACTTTCACTGATTCTGGTGTGTTTGCCAGTGTGTTTGGTGTTTTTTATACACTTGGAAGCATGAAACTGGGGCCCAGGCTGCATCCTCTGCTGTAGTTATGGTGGAGTGGGAGCTCAGAGACTTTATCTGTGATTTGGGGGGAAGGTTCTGGGTCAATCTGCTTTGTAAAGAACTGTTTTTACACCCTGAATAAAGGTCACTGAAGGGAGTCACTGCTGGCTGGCAGGTTCCTCCCACACACGCTTCAATGGAAGATTCTCCTCTCTGTCCGGTCCTTGACTCTTGCTTCCCCTGCTGATGCTGTGGAGCTCCCAGGAGGGACTAGGGGGCTCCTTTCTCTCCCCTGTGAGCTCTAAAGGGTTGTGCCCTGTAAGCCGGCTCAACACTACACCCAGGCTACAGAGGGAAGAGACAGAGTCTCAGGCAGCCGTATGGGACAGGGACCCAGCTCTGCATGTGCTCCCAAAGGTAACCCAGCCGGTAACTCCTGCAACGCTGCCCTGGCTTGGGACACATTGGCCCTGGTGCTGGATGCTGTCACAGTGAGGTCCTTGTGTCCTATTCTCAACCCAGCAGCATCCTGCAGAGGGGTGAAAAGCTGGTGCCTGCAGGGTATGGGGCAGGTTCAAGCTCTGACCTGTGCTGGGGAGTCACGTCCCCCTCTGTCTGGGTAGCTGGGGGTGGGGAGCTTGATCCTCTGTGCTCCAGTCAGGTGTCACTTGTTACTCCTGGGAGCTGGTCCTGCCCTTTAGTGTTTTTCTGTCATCATTGCTGCATCTGATCTTGCACCCCTGGCCCTTGGGTTGATGCCTGTCCCAGCTCTCCCTGGCTGTGATGCTGTCCTGTCCCCGAGAGGCACCGTGTGCTGCTCTGCCCCTTGGTGCCCTGGGACAGTGGGGTTTGTGTTGCACGGACTCCAGTAGGAAATCCTCAGCTTGGGCTCCAGCCTTAGCTGTTAGAGGGGCTGTGCATCCGCATCCATCTCCCCCCCCCGCCCCCCAAACGGCCCTTGACCAGCACGGAGGGAGGTTTGACGCCCCTTGCAGCAGAGGGGACAGGACGCTGGCATCCCAACCCGCGGCGTGGGGCCGCGTCCCTGGGGGCCGTGCCTGCCCGGGGGGCGCCGGAGTGACAGAGCGGAGCCGGCCTGGGGGCGAGGCACCCCCTGACCCCCCGCGGTACCCCGCAGCAGTGCGGGTGGGGGGGAGCGGCAGCGGCGCTACCCGGTATCGGGAGGCAGTGGGCCCAGCGCGGGTACCGCTAGGTGGCAGGCGGGCAGCGCGGCGGCCCCGGCCCCGCTTCCCCGGCCCGTCCGGGGCTCCGCGGTGCAGCCGCTGCCCGGCCTCTCCCCTGGCCTCTCCCGGCTGGGGCTTGCCCCAGGGCAAGGCCGCCCTCTCCGGGTCTGGGCAGCCCCTGAGATGCAAAGGGCACCCAGCACCCTGCTCCCGGTCCCTGGGTGCTCTGTTTGGCTCTGGCCCCGCGGGGAGCGTGGGTGCCAGCTGAGCCTCTGAGGAAGTACCCATCCTCCTGCCACCTCAGGACAATAGGGTGCCCCCGGCTGGCAGTCTGTGCCCGTGCCCTCAAGCGCTGGGAGATTCCCCGACAAAGTTCACCGCCTGTGGGAGGCAGCGCTGGAGCATCCTTCCCGAGGGCTGGAGCCGTGTTTGAGAGGTCCTGGCGGGGCACAGCACGCTACTGTCCTGTCCTGACGGTGCAGGAGCACAGGGTGGCGAATGGAGCTGTGGTGGTGTCGGTGCCGAGGTGCTGGTCAGACCCTGCCGGGGCTGGCACACACAGGACCTGGTAGATATTCTTGGCTGTGTGCACATGGGAAGGGTCACGGCTAATTTGTCTCCTGGGCTTTGGTCCATCTTACTCTCCATGGAAGAACAGCTTGGCTCATGGGAGATAAGAACCAGTAGATCATTTTTAACAAGGTGCTCTTGGAAGGGTGGGATGGGGGAGGTGACTGGCTTGGAGCCCAGTGCGGGGGAGTGGGGGGATGAGGGGAGGGAGTGGGTGCAGCTTGGCCCTGTCAGGGTGGTATTTGTGCTTCACGTGGGGTGGGAGAGACAGTGCTGGCTGAAAAGAAGGACCGTTTGGCTCCATAAAGGGTAGAAGGAGATGGTTTCAGGGTGCTTGTTTCCTTGGGGATGTCCGGGTAACTGGGACAAGGGGCTGTGGCAGGAGGGACAGTCCTGCCAGGGGGTAAGGGTGGCACCATGAGGGACGTTGCTGATGATGGGCTTGAGGAGATGAAGCTTGTTCACCTGCTGCAGGCCCAGCCCAAGGCTGAGTGCTGCCTGGTTCCCAGCATTGCCGCTGGGTGATGCTGGGGGAGAAGGAACACCCCAATCCTGTAGAGGACAATGGAGGACCTGGGGATGTTAGCACTGCCAGGCCCCTTTCTAAGGGATTTGGGCAGGTTTGCTCCCCCTCCCCAGCAATGTCACAGCCTTGATGCGCTCTGCTTGGAGAGAAGGAGATAAATGCTGAGATGGCAGGGCGGGGAGGGGGATGCGCTCACACACAGCGCTTTAATGGGGAAGGATGGGATTACAGGGGTCACGCTAGGTGAGCAGCTTCCTTCGCAGAGCTGATGGTATCAAAGCAGGTGCCCCCGGCTGCAAATACCTTGGGCAAACAAACAGGGCTGTCTAAGATCAGGTGAGCGCGGGCACAGCCAGGCTGGGGGGTGCTCAGGTGTGGCGGGGGGCAAGAGGCTCTCTGTGCACGGGGAGTGAAGCGTGAGGCTCCCAGTGTGAGGGCTGTCTGGTTTTGTATGGGGAGGTGGGGTGGGAAATGAAGTTGTGTGTCTACATATTTATGTGGGCTCCTCATGCTGGAGATGTGCATGTGGGTGCAGAGCACATCTCTCTTCCATAGAGTGATGGGGGTGCCAGGACCCAAATGATGCCCCAACCCAGGTGATGGCTCTGGGGATGTTCTGGGAGGTGGTTGGCTGTGAGTATCCCTCTTCTCTTCTGTGTTTTGGGGCTCAGCCTGTCAACATTGCTCAGGATGGATCCCTCTCTATGCCGGCAGCACCAGGGAACCCTGGCCCCGACTGAAGCACGCAGCATAGAAACATGGCCATAGTACAGCTTGAGGTGGAGGTCACCATCCATGAGTGCCATGGCCATGCACCCACAGTGCCACACTCCCCATGACCCTCCCAAACTGGACTGCTCACTGCAGGGTCTGGCACAGGTGCAGCCCTGATGGGCTGGGGTTTGGGGCCCTGCCTGCAGCTGGGTGTCTGTGCTGGTCCAGTGGCTCCCAGGGGATGCTCTAGTTTCAGAGGTCAGGTTTGAGTTGTTTTTTCATGGATGGAGAAGAGGGATGGGGAGCTGCTGTGCTGAGCGTGGCCAGGTAGCGGTTTTCCTTGTGGTACCTCAGATGGTGCTGCCCCCGTGGTTTTCTTGCCGGGTTTCCGTGGCTGAGAACTCGGCCCGGGGCGACACAGCTGTAACCGTGCTGTAGGTGGGGCTGGTCCCCTGCGCCATAAGCTCTCTGGTGCTGGCTCCCACACTGAACTAGGGTAACACTGCTTTTCTCTGAGGCTTAGCTGCCTGGGTCGTGGAGGAAGCCAGTGGGACCCCCCTGGAGATGGAGCATCCCGTTATCCCAGGGCGCAGCAGCTCTGCAAGCTGGGGCAGAGAGCCGTGGGGTGCGTGGCACCTCAGTGGCAGCAGGAGCAGGCAAAGGGACAGCAGAGCCACCCTCAGCTGGGCCCACCCTGGTGGTGGGTGTGATGAGTGTCCTGTTCTCTGCTGTGCTACCCCTATTCTGGCACCCTAGGGCTGACCCCAGCAGAGTCGGGCCAGGGACATACTGCAGCCAGGCTGCTGGAAATTCCCATCCTCACGCACCCTGCGGACTGCAGCTCTGCTGGTGCACTGCATGGGACCATCCCTGTCTGCTGGAGAAGCTGAAACTCAGGTCTGGGGTCATGTCCTGCTCACTGATGCTGGGTCGTCTCCGGAGTGCCTTGAGCTGGCTGAGACCCTGGATGTGTGGTCTCTCACCCCATCAACTGCTCTACAAGAGGAGAAGCAGCTCCTCCAGCTCTCAGCTCCACAGCAGATGCCAGTGGCTGGTTTTCCATGGCTGCACATCCTGGTGCAGGAGGTTGCTTGAGGCCAGGCTCTGCTCTGGGTGTTTGCAGGCTGTGATAGCTACTCCATGTGCCTGCTTGCAGCGAGGACGTGTGTCCCCAGCTCTACAGTGCTGCCCAGAACACAAGAAGGGGCTGTTTCCATGAAGGTGGCACTGCTGCAGCAGTGGCTTTATAGTGGAACATGCTGGAGGGGCATGTGGGGACGTCAGAGCAGAGGCTGTGCCATGACTTCGGTTGAAACCACAAACACACAAAGCAGGTGCTAAGAGTGAATGTGGTTGGGCTGCAGTAGAGAGCCCCATGAGGGTCCATCACAGCTGTCCCACACGGTCCCCTCCTGCATCCTGCCTTGTGTCAGGGCGGCATTACCAGCCCTGTGCTCGACAGCCGCAGCCGAGACACCCGGAGGTCACAGGTGCCCTGGCCTTCGACCCCTCCAAGGTGCGAATCTAATCGTGGGCTGGGCTGTCCCTGACACTGGCAGGACTGTCACCGCTGGACACACGTCTTTGCCAGGTCTGGTGGCAGCTGGGGAGGATGGGTCTGCCTAGAGCTGCTGGCCCGTGCCCCAAGGGGATTTAGGATCTGCCAGAGGGATTGTCCCAAGGAGCTGCTTCACTGCAGGACGGTTCCCAGCCCCGCTGGTGGCAGATGCTCAGGTTGTATGGACAGGATTTGGCCTTCACAGCATCGTTGCTGGTGATGGCTCTGCACAGGGGCTATGGGACACCTCATACCTACTCCATACCTCCTGCTCCTGCTCCCTCATGGGCTCACAGAGGCGTGAAGAGCCTGAGCTGCAGTGCATGAGGTTTTGGAGGATGGATGGGAAGAGCTATTGCTGGTGGGCAGAGCAAAGGATTAATTTAACATGGGGGATGGCGACCTTGTCTGTGGCAGGTCTGTCTGACTAGACCGTCAGTGCTCAGCTTGCTGGGAGGAGGCAGCATGGTCTAGCAGCAGGGCTGAGACCTTGGCAGATTGGATTTTGGCATCTGTGGAAAAAACGGGAGCAGAATCATTGGAGAACTCTCAGACTCCATCTGAACCCCCTGGGTGCTTGCTTCTATGTTTGGGCTGGCTCCCTGAAGCTCTGACCCATCCCTACACACCCTGGAGATGGTGTTTGTGGGAGCTTGGGCATCTTGTGCATCACAAGGCCATGCACCAGGATGGTGTGGAAGTTCCCTACCAGTCAGTGCCAGGGAAAAGCCAGTTGCAGGCTGTGTCCTGGCTGTGGATGTGCCTGGGACTGCACATTCCCTGTCTTCCCAAAACGCAGAGGTGTGCAGAGTGGTACAGAGCAGACATGGCCCTGGGCATGAGAGTTAGAGAGGGGAACAGGAACTGTGAGCAGAATTTGGGGCAAACATGGGTCTGGCCAGAGAGCTGAGGGGCTGCAGCCAACATGAGAGAGCAGCAGGTACCATGAGGAGTGTGCCCACCTTGCCGCTTCTTTGGGGTTCACCCTTGCTGGCCACATCACCCCCCTCCCATATTCCCCCAGCTCTTGCTGGGCATGTGGGGTGTTCTGGGGGCTGGCTCTCTGGGGCCAGGGTCAGGACA
The DNA here is from genome assembly GCF_964237585.1 of Gallinula chloropus. Classification (NCBI taxonomy): domain Eukaryota; kingdom Metazoa; phylum Chordata; class Aves; order Gruiformes; family Rallidae; genus Gallinula; species Gallinula chloropus. The sequence continues at coordinate 67,266,321 of NC_140090.1, forward strand.
AGCTGCAGCTCTGCTAGGCTGGGATGTCAAAGGGGCCATAACCCTGGTGTTTTGCAAACTCCTGGGGTCAGCAGTTCAGCTGCCACTGACACGGGGCCTGGAGACACACACGGGCATTTTGGGTGGATGCTGTAAGCAAACAAATGAAGGTAATGTTACAGCTGACAGACAGACCCCCCCGGCCACCGCTGTTAGTTTTAGGCTTAACCCCCCCCTGCCACAGGCTGGGCACAGGAATCCTCTTCCTAAGATGACTCAAACCAAAGCCAAATCAGACAGCCTGGCAGGCTGGCAGCCAAGGCTGGACCTGGGCAGTGAAGGGCTGGCATTGTGCAACTCCATCTGAGCTCCCCATGGCCCTGAAGGAGCCCTCTGACTCCATCCCACAGAAAGGACAGTGACCCCCAGCATTGAGTGACAGTTCCCACCTTCCTGGGTGGCCAGTGGAGCCCCCTCCCATCCAGCCTGGCTTTGACACCACCGCCACCCCCACTTCCCCCCCTTCCCAGCTCTGCCTGATGATGTATCGTTGAAGACCCTGAGGAAGGTACTGCTGCTTGGGCTGGGGCTACGATGCTGGGGAAGCTGTGCCAGCTGGGAATGTCTTGGGACCAGATTCTGGAGATGCTGTTTGCTCTGTGCCGTGGGGTCAGAAATGAGGTGGAGCTACCTAAATACCATGAGCACACACATCCTCCTCCACATGTCCATGTGTGTCACCCCTTTCCCATGCACAAGTGTCATGGCCATTCCTGGTCAGGTTGCTTGCTTACTGACCCCTGTTAGATGCAGGGTGGATCTGCACAAAAAATGCCAAACCTTGGGTTTGAATCCTGCTGGGCTGGGGATGCCACCTTCTTCCCGAGCTGCTGTCACATCAACCGCCCTTGCTGGGAGCCCTCAGGCTTTGTTTCTGGCATGCCTAGCTCAAGTCCAGCTGCAGGATGCTGTGTGGAACCCTTCCCAAGCTGAGTGGCCACAGAGCCACCCCAGTTTTCTCTCCTTGGAGCCGGATGCAGCTTGGGCGTGTGTCTCCCCGTCAATGCCCTCCACAATGCTTCTGGCCTCACTCAGCCCTGCCAGATCTTTGCCTGGGTGACTGGCTCAGCTCTGAGCTCCCCCCCTGCTCTGGGTGTGGATGCCAGCGATGAAAATAGCACTGGTCTCATCAGAGTCAAATGCAGCCATACAGCAGATGCTTAAAACACCAACAGAAAATCCCTCTGTGCATCTATGGGCTGCCCTGGATGAACTCCTGTTCTGCCTGGGGACCAGGAGTAAAGCTGCCCCATGCTGAGCCACCCAAGCATGTTCCTGCCATGCTGGCAGCCCTGTGGATCCAAACCTCAGAAACCAGAGCCTGGCTTTGACTCCCGTGATGCCCAGGACGGTCGCTGCCTGGGAGTCAGCACGTGGCCACGGGAGGATGGTGGAGCCAATATTGACACCGGCACTTCCAGGGGCACAGCCTGAAATTATGGAAGCAAAGGCCACATTTCTAGAAAGCTGCTGGGACAGGAGGTGGTGAAATGGTCTGCAAAGGGCAGAGGCGGGAGCCCCGTTCCCTGCGAGGAAGCTGTGAGAGCAGATACTGAAGAGGGACCTAACGGGGCCGTGCCAGCCAGGTTGGTCCTGCACAGGGGCAGGCACAGCTCTGGGAGGCTGCAACCCCAGAACACAAGGGGTAGTCTTCTGGCTTGGTGTTCCCACTGCCCACAAACCATGCCTCAACCCTGCTGCTGGTAATTGAATAGAGAGGAGAATTAATTGTGAGCGGGCTGTGTCTCCCCTCCCCGCTCCTCGCCTGCCCTGGGGCTGCCTTGGCGCTGTGGGTAGCAAAGACAAGGTCATTCCCATGTAACACATCCCGGTGGGGTTCAGTCAAGTTCCTTCCCTTTTTGGGGGGGGAGCAGGTTAATGGCAAGCGGTGGGATCGCCCCGGGCTGCTCTGCACTGCTCAGCCATGGAGGAGCTGCTGTTGCCTCCGAAACGCCCCATTAATGCTGCGGTCCCTTTGTGAAGGATCAGCAGGCAGGGCTGGGGGCACTGGGCTGCAGGGCTGGGAAGGGTGAGGGTGGAGCAGGCTAGCACCCCTCTGGTTCTGCTGGGAAGCCTCCGTGTGTTTAGTCTGGGGTGGTAAAAGCTGGCTGATGGCCAAGCATCCTCCAGGTATGGCTGTAAAGTGCTAGGAGCTCCTGGGTTTCATGCTTGTTGGCACTCCATCGCATGGTGTTAGAGGGGAGGGGGATGCTCAGGTGTGAGGCAGCGCTGCCTGTGCTCGGGTGTCCCCATCTTTGTGTGTGCCAACATTTGTCTCACCCTTACCCCATGCCAGCTGCCTCACTGCCTACACTGCCCATCCCCTTTCAAAGGCAACTGCCTCGCAGGCTTGCAGAGCCCTCTGTGCCCACGGAGAGGGGGTCTCCCTGCCCTCCGGACTGCCCAGTGCTGCAGTGTGCTGCTGCACGTGCTGCTCTCCTCCATCAGCTGGGATTAGCGCTGTGTTCCTGTCCATGTCCCCAGCCTGGCAGGAGCAGGGACTTGTGCCTGTTGGCCCTTCTCCGCAAGTGACAGCAGTGTCCTGGCTGCTGCTCAACCTCAAGGTTTCCCCTGGTAGAGAGATGTTGCAGCCAAACCTCCTGCCAGTATTTTGCTGGCTACCCCTCACCCCAGCTTCTCCCAGCCTTCTCCTGCGATGTGATCTTCCAGTTTGCTAGAACCCCTTGTCTCCACTCACCCCATTTTGACCTGGCTGCCCCTAAAGCCGTGGTTGGTGCTGCTTTTTGTGGCTATGCTTCTCTGAAAGAAGTGGTGCTAGTGGGGAGGTTTTAGGCTGATGCTTACGGAGGAGCTGGTAACAGCTACACCTTGCTTGCTTCGACTGCTGTGGGGAGCAGGGGGCTTGCTCTGCTGTCCCTTGCCTTGCAGGAGGAGAGAGGTGGCTGTGGACCACTTCTCACCCAGACTGGGCCAGGCAAGGGTGATGCTGAGCAGTAGTTTGAGTGCTGGAGCTGATACTGGGCTGTGTCCTGCAGATGTCCGACAGGACATCCTGGGAGAGAGCTGGGCTGGTGCTGGGGTGGCCCTGGGTGGGTGGGGGGATGCTGAGGGTCACAGGGGGAATGGGGAGAGAACCCTGCAGTGTGCCCTGCACACTCTCTGGTCTCTGTTGTACAGTGGCACGGGCAGCCCCCTCCCAAGTACTCACAGTCCCTCACCTGCCGCTCCCTCCATCTCCTCAAATCCTCTCTGGTCTGTTCACTTCCAGGCTACAGTTGAGGTTGCTCCAGGAGCTGCTCCCATGGTTCCTGGCTGCCAGGAAGCTCTATGTGGGGGCAAAGGGGAGATGGAGGTGGAGAAGATCTGAGAGCAAGCCTGGATCCCAGCCAGGCTGGGACAGCCATCTCCATGTCCAGGTTCCTTTCTTGGCTCCTACTTTTGTGTCACAGCCCTGCAGCTGCACCCAGGCACCCTCAGCTTTACGGGAAAAGGGGCAAGAGGACTGCAGCTGACACCTCTGGTGTTCAATGTTTCATCTGCTGTGTTTAACACCTCTGAAGAACATGAAATACATGAGCTATTCTCTGAGGTAAACACACTTCTGTGCCTGCCCAGCCTCAACATGGTCCCAGTTTTGCAGATCAGAGCAGTGGGACAACAGGATGGAACCTGACCGAACCATGGTTGTGGCTTCCTCCATGGATCACAGCCTGATGGCTGCTTGGAGCACTGGGGACACAGCAGGTCCCCAAGTTTTTCTGCTGGGAGGGGATACCCTCCACCACCCTCAGAGCAGCTTGGCCTGAGGCCCATCTGGTCTTGGGAACGCCAGGCTGGGGGTTCTCTGCTCGGCAGGAGATCTAGACAAGCCATTTAGTCTTGCTGCCTGGGGATGGAGGGGACCCTCACCCCATGGACCAGGGGGCTTAGCTCAGATGGCCTGTGAAGGAGCTGAGAGGCAGGCTGATTGCCCTTGTGCTGCCTTGCACAGGAAGAGAGGCTGTCCAAAGAGCTTTGGTTTTTTACCTAAAACCCAAAGGCATGTGTGTGTGTGCCATTCTTGATGCAAACATGGGTGACTCAGTGGTGGGCTGAGAAGCATCACTGGAAGAAGGGAAATGCCTCTGTGCAGGCAGCCAGCTTCCCTGCAAGGAGCAGATCGTGGCCATAAGCTGAGGTGGGACGAGCCTGGCAGCCGTGATGCCGACTGTCCCCAGCTGCCGTCACCAGCCTGCTTGTGTCTCTCCTCTGCCCAAAGGTGAGGTAGGATGGGTCTGAAGAGGCTTTGGCTGTGGGCCTGATGATGGCTGGCAGGAGCATCGTCTGTCATCTGCTGTCAGGTGAAGTGTGGCCACCCCTGGGTGATCCCGCACCGGCTTGATTTTATAGCCATGACTGGCACTTGAGCCTGTTTGTGGAGGACAGGGGGCACGCGGGGCTGTCAGCTTGTGGCTGCCTCTGACCCTGTACAGGACACCATAAATCTCCTGTTTAAGGCAGCCTGGGCTGCTCTGGACGTGGTGCTGATGAACACTGTGTGCAGGGTAACGCGAGGCCCAGACCTTTGCCCACCAGCGGTAGAGCAGGGATGGCTGCTGGTGAGCCAGAGCAGCACCTGGGAAAGAAGCAGTGTCTAAAGCCCTGGAATTTTTTTATATATGAAAAAAAATAATAATCAAGGATTGTCTGAATTTAGAGCTGGCTATCTAGCGCTGCCTGCTCTGGTTTCACCAGGTTTTCCGTAGGGAAAGTGGATACAGGGAGCTGCCTCACCAGTGATGTGGCACATCCCTCTCTTGCTTCGGCTGTACACCTTCGGTACCCATCTTTGCCCACTTTTGCCCTCGGTTCTCCTTCCAGATAAACACAGGCTTGGCCCTAGACTTCTTTCTGCATGTAGGAAACCCCCTCAGAAACATCCTCCCAGCCTTTTGCGTCAGGAAAAAGGGAAGGAAAATGCACAAGAGGCTGATTTCGCAGGAAATTTTGGCCAGAACAGGGCAGTCGCCTGCTCAGTGCTGTGCTAGGTCTGACAATACTGGTGCAGGAGCTGTTTCTCTCCTTCGGCCCTGTGGGACCAGCCCAGGATGGGGCAGTGCCCAGGCTCCCCTGCCCTCCTGCAGCACCCCCCAAGCAAGGATGATGCTGGGCAAGGCCAGGTGAGAGCCCTGGCACCCTGGAGGTGATAGTAGACAGCGTTTTGGGGTGAAACAGAGCCTGAGGAGGGGAGAGATGTAGGGACACGTGTCTGGGGTTGCTGGGTGCTGGGGCAAGGGGGAAAACCCTGGATGTCAGGGTCCGTGTGAGCAAATGTCCGCTGACTGCAGCTGGTGCCTGCCTGTGTGTGCGATGCGAGGGGTGTATATTTGGGGTAGGGGCGAGTGCGGAGGGCTGTGCGTGTGGGTGCTGGGTCACGCGCGGCGTGCACGTACAGGACTACGTGTGTAGGGGGGCTGTGCGTGTGAGGGGCGTGAGTGGGGGCTGCGTGGGGAAGGCTGTGAGTGCGTGTGCGAGCTGTGCCTGCACGCCTGTGCGGAGGGCCTGGGCTCACGCGTGTGTGCGTGCTGCGTGTGCGGGAGGGCTGTGCACGCACGTGTGTGCGTGTGCGGCGGTGCAGCCCGCTGCTCTGTCACTCAGAGGCCGGCTGACAGGAGCTGCCTCTCCAGCGGCGGCAGATAGCGCTGATTGCTGATTCGAGGAAACAAAATAGCAATTGTAATTATGGGCTCTGATAAGATAAAGGAGGGCGCGGGGAGCGGAGGGACCGGCAGCGGGGCACGGTCGGCAAATTAGCAGCTGTCACTCAGCGCCGAGCAGGCGGCGCCGGCCCCGGCCAGGTACCGGCCCCGGGGGCCGCCCGCCGCAGCCCCGCCGCAGCCCCCGCCCCGGTGCGCAACAGGTGGCGGGGCCGGGAGCGCCGGGGCTCGCCGGAACAATGCAACCCTCGGCGGCCCTGCCCGGGCAGCGGGGCTGAGCCCCGTCCCGCCACCGCCTGGCCCCATGGCCCCGCACCGCCGACCCTGAGGGTGCCCGCCCGCCCCACCAGGTAAGCGCCCGGCAGGGATGCTCGGGGGGGGGGGTGTGGGGTGGGAGGGGGGTCCCGCTGCCAGGTCCCCGCTCCGGCTGCGGTATTTGCTCAGCCTCGCTCCCGCTCGAAACTCCGACCCTCCCCATCTCCCGGGTAATCCTTTTAATGTCTGGCACGTCCCGGGAGGGCTCGCCCGCCCGGTCCCAATCCACAACGCGCCCGCGGAGCGGCGAGCCCCCAGCGGGGAACTGCGGCCCCGACGCCCGCCTCCTTCCTAGCCCTTAAACCTCGTTTTACTGATGGGGAAACTGAGGCACGAAGCGGGGTGGGCGTCCCGCCGTCGGCTGGCCGCGGAGCCCGGCCCTTAGTGCCAGCCCCGAGTCCGGCGACACCTGGCCCGCCGCTCCCTCTGCCGCGGCAGGTACCGCCGGGGAGGGGAGCGGGAGCGGCGGTGCGGCCGGGCTTCCCCTTGCAGCGGCGATCGTCCCTCGGCAGCGCCCGCCCCCGCCGTCGGGGCTACGGGCCGGCCTCGCCGCCTCCCGGGGCGGCAGCGGGGCCGCGGGGCGGGGGGTTCCCCGCGGCGGGGGGCCGCCGGCCGTGCGCCCCGGGGGCTGGGCGGGCGGGCGGGCCAGCGGGGGCCTTTCCACTCTGTAGCCGCTTGTGCCCTCCTTTCCTCGGGGCGAGGACGCGCCGGCAGGGCGAGAGGAGCCGAGGAGCCGAGGCAGCGCCGCGCCGCGCCCCCCCCCCACCCCCGGGCGCTCCCCACCGCCGCCGGGCCCCGGGCTCCCGGCCCCGCACCGGCGCCGCGATGGACCCCTGCTCCTCGCTTTTCAGCTACGTGTGAGTACCGGCAGCCCCGGCCCTCCCGCCCCGGGCCCGCAGCTCTCCCCCCCGCCCTCCCTCCTTCCTCCGCCCCGGTTCACACCTCTCTCCTGCTTTCTCTCTCCCCCCTCCCAGGTTAATGCACTTGTTCGTCCTCTGCCTGCAAGCCCAGGTAAGTGCCCGCTTCCCGCCCGGCTTTGTTCGCCCCTCGGGGATGGGGGGGTGCCCGGCAGGCGCCGCCGAGCGCCCCGGGCTCGGGAGGAAGGAAGGAGAAACAGTTTAAAACCCAAGAGACGAAAGTCGCCTAGCTGTAAAAAGCTGAGACTGATGAGGGACACCCACCACCCCACCATTCTCCCCCCGGCACCCCTCCGGGCTGCGAAATAAGGTGCAGGGGGCTCGGGCTGCGGGCAGGGAGCGCGCGGGGTTTCCAGGAATGCCGCGGCGTGATTTTAAAGTAGCCTTAGGTCCCGTATCGCCCGGCTCCAAATGGCACTGTGGAGACCCCCGTTTCCCTTGTCCGGGGTTGTTTTCCTACACGGTTTCATCCCAAAAGTAAAGTAGAATTAATATTGGGCGGGGGGGGTGGTGGTGTGTGAGGTGGAGCGGCGACCCCCAAAACCTTACTAAAAACTGGCAGGTTTTGATTCGGCTTAAAATTGTCAGCTTTCGGCATCGCTGTGGTGTGTGGCCAGAGACGCAAGTGTCAGGAATAGCTTGGACAGCCCGGGCAGAGCCCGAGCAGCACCCGCATACCAGCGGGCACGGGCGCTGGGAGCGATGCGCCTCCCGAGCGGGGCGAAGCCCCCCTTTCCCCTGAGATCACAGGTGCAGAAGCTTTGTTTAAAATGCCCTTTAAGCTACTTTTTTTTTTTCCCCCTTCCTTTTTTCTTTTTTTTTTTTTTCCTTTTTCCCCTGGAATCTTGGAAAAAAAAAATCGAATTTCCAGCTGAAAACTAAAGGCAATGAAGCGCTGGGAATGTGCAGTTGTATAAAAACATAGCTGTAATATTTTGGAGTATGAGATGGAGACCAAATAGCAGCATGGCTAATGACCTCTCCTCCACATGGTACCCTCATCAGAGCCAGGGAGAGAATCCTGCTGCATTATCCAAAACCCGTCTATAGGAAACACACATGCACAGGCAGAAGCAGAGGGAGAGAGAGATGACATTGTCAAGGGGAGATATCTCTATAAAGCCAGATTTGGGAGAGAGCGGCGGCTTTTGCTTTTATTGGGTTTTTCTGTTGTTGTTGAAGATGGGAGGAAATCTTCCCATTTGACGTGGGGGTGGCGGGGGGTAGTCCCAGCCTTCTGATGTTGAAAGGAGCTATCTCCTAACATTTGCTCAGAATACATCTTTATAAATGTCAGGGAGCAGCGAAACTTTCCAGACTTAAAAGAGGGATTTGAGACGAAGGGGGGGGGAAAGAGACTCCTGTGCAAGCTAGCGGAGCTGGAGCTGAGGGCGGGAGCAGGTTTGGCTGCTCATGAAAATCATTTAAAGCCCAGGAGCAGCAGCAGCAGCATCGGGTCTGGAGGGGACGGGCTCAGCTGCGGCTCCGGAGCTGGTGGGTTTGGTGTGCTGGGGCTGGGGGCAGCCCCTCTGCTGGCACCAAACCTCTAGCTGCGGGGTGAGGGATGTGTTTGCACGGGCAGGGCGTTAGTGTCCTCGGGTTGTTACCTGAGCTGGGCACGGTTTTCTTACCGTTCCTATCCCTCGTCGCGTTATCTTCTCGGGGATCTTGTATTTAAAAAGCTCCATGAGTGGGGTGTTCGGGGGCAAAAAAAAAAAAAAAAGCTTGAGGGAGGGAAGGCAGCTGTTGAAAGTGGTGGTGTGGCAGCTGGGGTATGTGTCTGGGGCTGTCAGAGCAGTAGTATGCTCAAGCAGAGGCAAGAGAGGTGTGGGATGGATGTGCCAGTCCCTCAGCGGAGGGGGGGAAACCCAGTGCTTTCCTGCATGGCTTTCCTCTGCCGTGATGCCCATCTCAGGTACCCCAGTGCGAGCTGGGACCCACCAAGTCCTGGGGAGGCCTCTGGGGTCACCAAGCCCTGTCATGCTCCCAAGTCATCTGCACCCCTCTGCTTAGGGCATGTCCGGAGCGGGCACAGATCTCTAACAGGCTCTGTTCCCTGCATCCCGGAGTTCAGTGCTCCTTCTCCTGGGGAGGCTTTGCTGGCAGGGGAGCTACCGCTGCGGTCCCAGCTCCGTGCCTCCCCATAAAGCCCGGCTGGAGGCTGTCGATCTCGGCTCAGCCCATTCACCCCTCTGAGGAGTAGAGATTATAATGGTGTGTCGTATATTTTTTAATTTCCTAAAGGTAACTGTTCAGTCCCCACCTAATTTTACACAGCATGTGAGGGAGCAGAGCCTGGTGACGGATCAGCTCAGCCGGCGGCTCGTCCGTACCTACCAGCTGTACAGCCGGACCAGCGGGAAACATGTGCAGATCTTGGACAACAAGAAAATCAATGCGATGGCGGAGGATGGGGATGTGCACGGTAAGGATGCGCGATGGGGGCGGGCAGAGGGGGGAGCCGGGGAGGTGTTCTCAGCCCAGCATGGCGATTGATGATTTCCGTCCTGTTTGTTAGCCAGAAATCATTAAAATCGTTCGGCTTGCGGGGGCTTGTAAAGGGAGAACATAGGGGTCAGCGATCAGCGGCTCTGTGATTCAAGGTGAGGGCAGGTTCCCCGTGCCAAGGGAGAGGATCTGTGCCTCCAGGATGGGCTCTGCCCCTTTCTTTTTCATCCTTGGTTTGCACCTAACCATGAGGGTTTGGGGCTGCGGTGTGCTGAGCTGCACCAGCAGTTTCAGCCCAGGTCTTTTGCAGGGCCAGGAATTTCTTTCCTTTCAGAAAAGAAATAGAAAGTTGGAAGAGAAAAGGTGTGTGGGGAGTGGGGTGAGGGGATGACAAAAGAGCAATGGCTGCTTTGGAACCCCTCCCTGAACTAAAACTGTCTGAAATAGCATTTTCCCAAAGCTCACCCTGTCCCTTCTGTCCTAAAACAAAACCCAAGCGGAGGGCGAGTGAGGCAGGTGGCTGCAGATGAAGATGCTGCAGCATCTCCAGAGACAAAGCATGGGGATTCTGCAGGTGCGAGAGCCTCAGCTACGCCATGGCACCTCTACTATCGTGCCAACCCTGGAACCCCCTCCTCAAAACCTCTGGCACACCCCCCCCCCTTTGAGTCAGGAGGCACTGATCCCTCCACTGGCGATATGTGCAGCCCAAATACTTTGACTGTGTGTGCTAAGGACACTTTGGGATGGTCAAACACCACGCAGGAGTCAGGGGACCAGCAAGCCCCAGAGCCGGCTGCAGGAGGCCTGATCCTGTGCCTGTATTGGGGCAGTGCCTGTATCCCTGTATCTCATATGCAGGAATCACAACTGTTTTTCTTTGGTATTAGCTGCAGTTTCCTTTTTTTTCTTAGGGGGATGAGTAGGAACAATTTTCTTCCTTCTCCTTCTGTATATGGGTTTGTTTCTTCTGCTTCAGCTGCAAACCTCGTGCTGGACGTGTGCAGTGTGAGTGCAGCACCGATTCCTTCTGTGTGCCGTTCCACACATCCAGTGTTAATCTTGCAAATGAATTATTCCCACCCTGGAGCAGCCCTGGCTTGAAAGGGTATTAGCTAATTTCCCAAGCTAAAAATCCCGTCTTGCTTTAGACCTGTAATGCCTGGATTTTAAAAAGTGGTTAGTGCACATTTAAATAACGACCAGGTTTAAATAAGGCCAGGAGGAGGGGACTGGTGGTGGCTCAAAAAACTCTAATAAATGTAATAAAAAGAAGGTTAAGCATTTGAAGGGCTAAGGAGGAAAATGAAGACTGATCTAAACCAGAAAGAGAACAAGCAGTTTTTCAGATGTAAAGTTTTAAAAGAGTTGCAAGTCTGTAAATGTTAAAATAGAGGTTCAGGATTGTTCTATATGAATCTCTAGGGAGGCCCCCATGTCTGGAAGAACTATTAAAACGCTTCTTACTTTCACCTTTTTTAACATTTCCTGAATACTTTCTCCTCTTCGCAGTCCAGTTGGGGGATCAAGTGTGTCTCGCTGCATTTTTTCAGCATTTACGTAGCCACTTTCCCTTCAAAGTTTGAGCATGAAACATAATTTTACCGGGATAAATCTGTCACTTAAGTGAAAGAATAGAGTTGAGAACGCTGGGCTTCCCCCTCCTCAAAAAAGGGTGAAAAAAAGAACTCCCCCAAAACGTTCAGAAATCCACTTCTTAAAGAAAAGAGCCCCCCTCCCCAAGCCCGCCCTTCTGCTTTACTTTATCTCATTTTTTGGGGGTGGGCGTGTAAAGGGGGTTGATTTATTTTTGCAGATGACCCCTTTTCCCCAAGCTGACGTTTTTACAACCGACTTAACATCGAGCCCGGTGTTTTCAGTTATCTGTCTTAATTGTCAATATTTGATTGACTTTTTTTAATTCTAAGGGAAGGCGGCGGGTGGGCGGGTGGCCTCGGCCTGTGCAGCCCGACTCGGCCTGTGCAGCCCGACTCGGCCCTCCCGGGCCGTGCCTGCCACCCAGCAAAGCCGCACTGCCTGTCCCCGGGACTGACTCCTGCCAGTGGCCGGGGTGCTGCTGCAGCTCCCTGACAACTTGTTGGTTTTGTCTGTGCTCAGGGTCTTTGGTTGGGTGAGGCTGGGGTTTGAGGGGGTCTCCTGCATGGGCCTGGGGGTGCAGGTCCTTCGGGACAGGCCGTCCTCATCCTCGGCGGCTGGTGGGGCCAGAGCCGTGCGCTGGCTGGGCTCGTGCGGGGCAGCAAACCCGGCTGGTGGCCGTAAATCATGGCTGCCCTTTGGAGGGGGAAAAAAAAGCCAAAAGAGAAGAAATGTGCATCTTTAAAGCGGGTTTTGTGCTAGCTGGGGCCGAGGCCTCCCTGTTCCCTCCCTCCCTCCTGAGTCCATCCCTCCCTCCCTGCTCTTTCTATCTCTGAGAGAAAAATCAATTCTCCTCAAACCTTTTACTGCCTCTGAGATCAATTCCTCCCCCTTCCCCAATATGGATAAATAGGGGGTCCCTCTTTCAGTGCATCATTTGCAGAGCACTGTGGCTAATTTTGGGGATTCTGGGTCTGTGCCAGGTGCTGGATGTTCATACAGGGGTAGCACAGCATGGACTCAGCTCTTGCCACATTTCTTGGGTCTGAGTCTGGTCTCTGCCTGGCAGATGGGCTGTGGGCACAGGGCAGTTTGGGGACAAGAGACACTGCAGAGTGACATTTGCAGGATGAGGTGTAGGGTGGGTTTCCTCTATGAGCATGGACCACAGCTTTCCAGGCACTAGCAAGTTTTGGGATGCTCTTTCCATTGCTCAATTCTGCTGCTGCCTGCACTGGCTGCTCGTTGTCCCCACCCTCAGTGCCATTGACCTCAGCAGTACCTGTGATGCAAGGGATGCAGATCGGGGCATCACAGAGACAGTGACAGCAGTTTGCTTCTAGCCCGGAGTGTGGTTTAGGCTCATTTTAGCTTTTGCTTGTGCCCACAGCCTCCTTTTGCCATTCAAAAGCATCCTCCTGCAAAGCCACCCATTCCAGAGCCACGTTGCTGCCCTTGCTGGGCATTGATGCTGCTGGGGCTCGCTGGTGTCTGAGCATCCTGGGGTGTAGCGATAAGGGAGCTGGGGTGGGCCACAGTCCTGAGGACACAAACAGACTCTGTACAGAGGTTGGAGAGGAGGAATAAGGCAACAATGGGCTTATTTTCACAATAAGGCTATAGACTTTGAGGGCTGTGCTCTAATTACCTTGCCAAATTGTGCTTATGTCACTAGGGGCTGATGTTGGGCAAGAGGTGATGGTAGTGACATGGGACAATCTGACTGTTTCAGCCCCATGGGGAAATATTTGGTGCTTGGCACAGCTCTTCTGAGGGGCAAACAGGTAGCCACTGTTCCTGCGCCGGCTTGCCCTGGGGAGGGAAGCTGGCTCTGGGGACAGCAGCTGCAGTGTTGGGACTAAGGATATCCTGTCCCCATCCTCCCCCTTCCCAGGGGATGGATGGTCTTTGGGCTCAGGTTCCCAGGGCAGAGGCTGGGAGGGAAGGTGACAGGTCTATTTATAGGCAGCCCATCGACCCGGTGATTTGCATAGCTCCTTCGGAAGTCGATCGATACCTCCATTAAAAAACTGAGACCAAATCAATACGCCCTCTCGACTCGTGCAAAGGTGAAAGGCATTAAAAGGATGGCCATACCCTTCACGCCTCCCTTGCCAGCTGCAAAGTCACTGCTCCTCCTGCAGCCCAGGCCCGGTGGAGAGGCGTGGAGTGATGTCCCCTGGGCTGGGGACAGCTGGCAGCATGCTGTGTGCTTCCAGAGGGTGCCTGCCGGCAGGCTCGCCCAGACCTGCCTTGTTCGCAGGGAGCTGGCTTGTTCTCCACAGCCCTGCTCACTGCCCAGCCTCCCTTCTGGGACGTCCCTTTGGCACCTGAACCGCTGAGCCCCATGGAGCTGGGCAAGGCACGGCCACTGCCCCTCCAACTGAGGCCGTGCAGGGACACAGGGAAGAGGGACTGGGACTGACTCTTGATCTTGTGCCCCGATTTTAGGGCGCTCTCCAGCCCAGCAGCTCCCTGCCCTGCGTGTGCCCACTGTGCTCAGTGCCAGGTGTTGCTGAGGGCTCCATTCCTGGTCTGGCTTCATCCCAGATCTCCTCTAACCTCTCTCTGTCTTTCCTCCTGCTGCTTTCCCCAGCCAAGCTCATTGTGGAGACGGACACCTTTGGGAGCCGTGTACGCATCAAGGGGGCAGCGACAGGGTTCTACATCTGCATGAACAAGAAGGGGAAGCTGATTGGCAAGGTAGGGTGCTGGGCTCAAGGGCACGGGGCAGGATAACAAGGGGTGCATTGTAGATGTTCGCAGGGGCTTGGTGGGAGAGGAGATCTTACCTGACACAGAGCCCATCCCATCTGTGGGGATGGGGAGGTGGGATGGGGGTACCAGGGGCTCAGCCAGCACACCCTTGGGATGGAAGGGGAACGAGCCATCCCAGGAGGGAAGAGGGAGAGCAGGAGAGGTGGGCGGGTGCCGTGTGGGGCGCATTCCTTGTATCTCCCCAAACAAATAGGCGGATTGCTGGGCTATTCTCCCCGATTACATGGTACAAGTGCCAGGAATGTTAAGATGCTCCGTGGGGCTGGCCCCAAGGCTGCCCCGCTGAGCGCTGGTTAGTCACGCTCCCTCCGAGCCTCCAAGCTCCCTCCCCAGGGGCAGAGGGGACTGGATGTGCAAAATCCCGCTGGGATAGGGATTGTCTGGGATGGTTTTCTGTGGCAGCTCTCTCCCTGGGGCTGGCCAATTCAGGTTCCCCCCCTTGTCTTGCTGTTGCCTGTAATGGGGAGCTACCCCTGTGCTCCCCGCCATCTGCATCCATGAACATCAACCCCATGGACCTTGTGTCACCTCTTTGTCCCCTTGATGCCCCTCCTATATTAAACACCTAAGAGGATGGGTGAGTGAATCGCTGCTGAGATAGTTTCCCAGTTGTGATGCTGGCTGGCAAGTCTAGCCCTGGCGCAGATGGGGCAGGATGGAAGCTGGCAAAAATCTCCTTGTGATGCAGTGAAAGCTGGGACAAGCATTGTCGGGTCTTGCAGCCTAGCGTTGGCATCCCACTGGGGATGTGAGGCACAATGAACAGCATCTGCCCACCACAGTGAAAATCAGATTTTGGGCAATTTGGACGCGTGGGAGAAGAGGTGGGAAAAATAATCCCTTGGCTGCCCGCAAAGATCCCAGCCCTGTTGTCCCACTAGCTTGTCTAGATCAGGGTAGTGAGAAGGGGCCCTCTGACAAAATGCCCGTTGCTTAAATCCCTTCTCTGTCCCCTTCTCAGAGCAACGGCAAAGGCAAGGACTGCGTCTTCACAGAGATCGTCCTGGAGAACAACTACACGGCGCTGCAGAACGCCAAGTACGAGGGCTGGTACATGGCTTTCACCCGCAAGGGCCGCCCGCGCAAGGGCTCCAAGACCCGGCAGCACCAGCGCGAGGTACACTTCATGAAGAGGCTTCCCAAGGGCCACCAGACCACCGAGCCCCACAGACGCTTTGAGTTCCTCAACTACCCTTTCAACCGGAGAAGTAAAAGGACTAGAAACTCCAGCTCCAGGGTGGCCCCGTGATGTGCCCGTCTCTGCCTGCCCTGCCTGCACCTCTCCCGGAGGCCTCTCCTCTGAGCTTGGTGGACTATATGTAGAGACTTTCCCATATGGGTATTAAACAACAACAACAAAAAAACACAATAGGGAGGGGGGAGGTTAAAAAAAATAAAGGACCTGCTCTAGCTGTTGATAATTTTGGGGGGTGGGGGGGGTTCGGGTTTTACAAAAAAAAAAAAAAAAGAAAGAAAAAGAAGAGAGAGGCTCTATTTTTGTACTCCAACTTTAAAAGGAATGAAATGTTCAAAGACTGGTGAAGGGGGAAGAGCCCTTCGCTTAGAAATGTTCTAGTCTGTTTGGGGTCGTGTTTTATTTTGTAATATTTTTTTTTTTCCTAGCTCTAGGGGTAAAAGAGATAAAAAAAAATAATCACCGTGTAAAGCAAGCAAAAGGAAATGGAAATCCAAATCTGGGAGTGATGTGCTACTTAAATGAACTGAATTAATGCTTACTGGAGAAGATGGAGAGATCAGAAAACAGTTATGGGAAGGGGAATTATTTCAGAGGTGGCCTGAGGTCTCCCGGGTGGGTTCTGTAGCCTGGGTGATGCGTGGGCACCGCTGGCTGCAGATGCTGGCTGCGAAGCCCGGGGTGAGGACTGCTGGATGCTTTCCTTCCTTGGATGTGTCTACTTCTTCGGCTGAGCAAGGGGTTGCTGGAAGCCACTTGCATCCTTTGGAAAACAGGGCCGGCTTCCCAACTCTCAAGTTTTTTCCTCAGGAGGGGACAGGGGCAATGGACGCCCCAGAGAAAGTCCTGAACTGACTTGGTACCTCTTACCCACAAGAGCATCTCTGGCATTTGGGTTTTTTAAGCTACTAAGGTGAGGCAGTTTGTGACAGCTGCTGAGGAGCGGGCTGGTAACTGTTTTGTTTTGTTTTTCCATGTGGAAAATGTGAACTCTTCACCAAAAATTGATATTTTTTTTTCTGTTTATATTTTTTTATCAGATGGAAGTTTTCATCCATGAAATTAAAAAACAGTTTACAAATTGCTGTGGAGCCATTTTGGGCTGGTTTTGTTGTAATACTCCGTTGGTTGCTGACACTTCTGTTGTCAGCTATCTCCTCCAGGTTTGCCCTTTGATAAGCAATACTGCTGTTCTTGTCCTCCTAGGAGAGGAGATGTTGTCTTTCAAAAGAAGCCAAATTTTCTATTTAGAAAAACAAAACCACGTGGGAAACATGAAATCTCCTTGAGTGAACATCCCCAGCCAGCCCTGCTCTGTACATGCTGCCCTGGGACTGCGACTCTCTCCAAAGGGTTAAAGCAATTATTCTTCATGGGGAGGGCAAACAAAGACACTGGATAGGAGCCAGAACCAGGGGTGACTTTTCATCCAATCCTTTTTTGATTGTTTGGTTTTTGTTTCCTCAAGGATTTGTTTTGTTTTGGTTGTGTACAAATTGAATATTAAATGATTGAAATATTTATTTAATATGTGCATTAAAAAACCTGTATTAGTCTAATTGAGCTTGATGCTTTCCAGGGAAGGGCTGGGGCTGGAGAGGCAGGTTGGAGAGGTGCAGGATAGGGGTGAGGCTACTGCTTGGTGAGTCCCCTCCCCAGGAAGCATATGTAGGAAGGAAGATCTTCCCCTGAGATCCTGGATTCATGAGTTTTGTGGAAATCATGGTATTCCTTGCTCCAAATTCCAGGTTTAATGGGAAGATGTTACCTCCTTGCACTTTGGGTGCAGGCTGGATGGGGAATGTAGTGCAATGGGGCTTTGACCCCTGATTTCAGGTTGGGATGAGGCTTTCCAAGAAATGAAACCAGTATCTGCTCCCCTCTGGTCTAGAGGAGAGATACTGGTCTCTTGGTGTCTGTGCAAAACAGGCTGTTGGGTCCCCTCCTTTGGTGGGTACTCTGCCCTGTCAAGGTATTTGGTCTCACTCCCAGGAGCTGATGGAGGATTTGGATATGGAGTTCTCTTGGATATGGAAAGATGGAAGAATCAAATTGTTAAATATGTTTAAAAAAAATTACAGAAATGGAGCAGCCCAGCAAGGTGAGAGTCTGGCCATAGTTGGTGGCAGCTCCGCTGGTGCTGTCATCCTCATGGGCTCCCTGAGGCATCGCTTAGTGTTTAGGGTGTTGTGTACCTATGGGGTGGAGGATGAGCCATCCCCTGGCTGATGCTGCATGCTGGGCTAAGCTGTCAATACCTGCTATTAATTTCAAGAGGGAAACCCAGGGGCTGAGTGCTTGGCCATGCTCTATGTCTGAGCATCACTGCTGTGTCACAGGTTGCAGATGATTCTTGGGCTGCAGGACAGTGCTGGTAGCGTTTGCCCAACTGTCCCAGAAGGGACCCAAGGACTACAGAAGCAGAACCTGAGGCAACAAGCCCCTGTTGTGGTTTCCAGGCTACAGGAGCTAAAAGTGAATGGCTCCTGGCCTTTCCCCAGGCAGAGATGGTGTTTGATAGTCCTTAATGGGTGCTTTTCTTTCATTAATTTGGCTAATTGCTTTTCCTAATGGCTTTGTGAACCTGAGTGAATTGGTGCTTGGTTGTTGCTCCAGGTAAGGGTAGCAGAGGAACAGGACTGGCTCCATGGAGGTGAGCAGAGGTCTCCTCCCTTGTTTTCTGCCCCCAAGGACTGGACAGCAGTTAAGGGTATAGCATGGATGCTCAGCCTCCAGTAAGGCTGCTCCCCCAAGCCTGCTATTCCGGGGTGCTGCTGAGGGCTGAGCAGGGGGCACCCAGCACCCTAGGGGCTTGATACAGGGATGGACACCCCTGTGTCCTTGCACAGCCCTGTACTACACACCATCCCCAGCCCCTGCCATCTTCTCTGCTGCAGCCTGTCTCTGTGAAAGGTGCCCAGGCCTGTCTCCTGAGAAAGAGCCTGCTGCTTTCCCAGCTCGCTTGGTCTGTGGTTAATTAGGCCCTTTTCAATAAAGGGCTCTTGGGTGGCCATGCTGCCTAGGAGCACTACAACTTGGGGCTTTGTTTATTGCTAGAATTTCTCCAGCTTCAGCTTCCATCGTTGTTTTGCTTTTGCTTGGAAGATTAAAGAGCCCACTACTAGTTAGTTAATAAGTAAGTGAATTAATTAATGGCTCCTCATACCCTGTCTCTGCACTGATACTGCTTGGTGCCTGGCCTGGCTGGAGCAGCTTGCATTATTCCCAATGATCTGGACCTGCAGGGTCCTGAGTGTGTGGATCTCCAAGGCTGGTGGCTCCCACCACCCATGCAGGGAGAGGAAGACAGTCCCTGGTGGTACCTGTTGCTCCTTCAGGAATGCAGAAACCCCATCTGGTTGAACACACAGTGTCAACCATCTGCCCAAGAATCTGGGAATTTTCCCTCCTCCATCATCGTTGGGTGTGTAGACCAAGCTTGAGAATCACAGCCACCCAAATGCCCTGGGGACTGTGGGACACTGAGCTGAGGTTGGACCCAGGAGAGTGCTGGAGATGATCAGTTTTGGAGCTGGGTGTTCACATCCATCAACTCATGGTGTTAGCATGGGTGTTTGGGGTGGAAACCCCTGCTCCATGCTAGGAAAGTCCCTGTGAGGGGGATATGCCACTAGCACCACCACTCCCAGAGTCACCCTGTGGTCCCCTCACTGCTACTGGCTGGTGAGAGGGAGGTGGCAGATGAAGCAGGACAGGCCTTGTCCTATCCTGGCTGTTGGTGCAGGGATGACTGCCCTGTCCTGAGCTCCAGGCAGTGGTACATGTGTGTCCCTGCCCATGTGGGACTTTGCTGCATGATGCTGTCCAGGCACAGTGACAAGGCTGGAGCTGAGTGACGTGTGGTGCAGTCTGACTTGTGAGATGAATCTGGGAAGCTTGGCTGGTCCTGACACCCAATGAGGGGTGAGAAGTAAACGTGGGGCTGCATCAGGGCTCGATCCAACAAGCCCCAGACCTTTCAGCACATGCTGCCTCCACTTCCATCCTCTGTCTCACTTTACAAACACTTGGTCTTCATTGCAAGACAACCCATGACAACTTTTCCTCAAGGTCTGCTTGGGGAAGGGTGCCCACTAAGCTGGGTGGGCTGCATGATGCTCTGGCAGCATTGGGGCTCACCGACACCTCCTTCAGCATGCCCCTGCTTGGGAAGAGGGACTGGGGTGTTTGTTTATTGCATCAGGCTCAGCTTTCAAACATCTCCCTGCCATCCCCCTCCCCCTCCTTTAATTAATTCTGGGTAAGAAGTCCTGGCTTTATTGTGCCACCGAGTTGAGGGCTCCCTGTGGGAAAAGTCACACCTTCTGAACAGCTTCTGATACCATGCAAATGAAGGACAAGTCCAGGAAACGCTTTCATCTCAGACCTGTCCAGCCCCCTGCCCATTAATTACACACATTTCATTTGTGTGAGAGCAATTCCTCTCAGGGAGGGGGCGGGGGATGGCCCAGGCTAGTGGATCATCTCTGCCCCACTCTCTAAAGACCCCTCCTTGGAAGGGGGTTTATAGCCAGAAACAGGGATGCTCAGGGGCTCTGTGGGGGATCCTGTATTTCTGCTTTCACATAGCCACTCCAAATCAAACTGGCTTGTCACTGGGCCACATCAGACCAGCGGGGAGGGCTCAGCACTGCCCCACACACTGCATGGTACCAGCAAACCCCATCCATGGACCCAAGTGCTTCAGGAGCATCCTGAAGGGAGATGCAGGATGTTGCAGAACTGAGCTCTGTGTTTTCCCAAGGGAGTGAATCTCCAGGTCCAGGAGCTCATGAGATGGGTAACTTTGGGCAGTGTGGCTGCAAAACAAGTCCCACCTCAGGAAACATCTTTTCACACTACTGCTGAAACGCACGTGTTGAGGGACTGCATCACGCTGTGACAGCATGCAAAGTCTTGGCTGCATACAGACCAGACACAACTCTCCTGTTGATCCCTAGTCTCTCTGTGCTCCTCTCCTTTCTGCACAGCCTCTGTGACCACAGTGTCCCCAGCGGGGCTGCAGCCAAAGGCACCTCTGTGTTGGCTCCTGTTTTCCTGGGCCTGATGGGGAACAGTCAGCTCCAGACCCTGGAGAAGGAGCAGCCTGTTTCCTGGCCAAGATAATGACACTTAGCACTTCTGTAGCACCTGGGATGCTCCAAGCACCTACACATCTGCTGCTCATTACCACCCCCTTCCCAGCTGCAGTGTCTCTGCCCCCTCCCCATGCATGCCTACAGCACTAACAGCTCTCCCCTAAAAATAGGGCCACCTCCAGCTTTTCTCCTGGAAATCTCCTTCAGGGCAAGGTTGCAAGGACCCGCAGCCATGTCCTGCTTTGGGGCTGTAGGCTGCCTTCCAGGCCTGGGGTAAGCAGTTTGGAGTAGCTGCTGTGGCTTTGCTGCAGAAGACCTTTGATGGCCAAGTTTTCTGTTTACCCTTTTCCTGGACTGGGAAGGTGAATTTTGTGTCCTTTAATGTGATAACCTGTGAACCTGGGGACACATGACATCTGTGGCTTGGTGTACCGGGGAGCTGTTGGAGAGATGTTTGGAACTCAGTTCATGGGAACCTGTAGCCTTTCTGGGGCAGAGTCAGCATGAAGGTGGTGCTGGGCTCTAGCAAAGCTGCTGGCTGACCCACTGGTCCTGTGTCAGAGGATGAGAGAGAGCTTCTGTGTGGATGGGTTGAAGTTTACAGCCCTTCCTCCAGATTACCCAGTTATGCCCTAGGCTGTCTGTACTGAAACGTGCTTTAGATGCGCTGCTCTGGGACCAGGTGGGATGCTGTTTGGCTTCATGTGATTTACAGCATCTCCCAAATGTTTAGAGTGGCTGTAGCTGCAGGTCCCTCCGGGATATCAGATGTGATGACCAAAGTGCAATCTGTGGTTGCAAAGTCCTACCTCAGAGGTTAGAGGAGTCTTGGTGGTGGTGGGGAGAACTGCTCCATTAGTGCCCAGGTATTACATCTTTGCTAAGCTTGTGTTGCCAGTTGTGGACTGGAAATGGGATGTTGAAGGCTGTCAGAGCCTCCCCAGTTCAGTGGTGCCTGATCTGTGTCCCTGCTCCCATTTGAGTCCTCTGTTCAGCTGTGGAGTAACCCCTTTCAGCCACAGTCATGGCACTGCAAAGGTTCCCTGCTTTCTGGGGTGGCCTCTCCTGCCAATATGGCCAGCAGACTCTTAATTTTTTATATACTTTGCTTCTTAAAGCTTTGATAGCAGAAAGAGAAGTTTAGTTTCTCCCTTGCTGGGATTATTTTACCAACTCTTTTTGCTGTAAGAGCACATCCTGGTGGCTGGAGCTCTTAGGAGCTACTCACAGAGTAAATGGTAGCCCTTGCTCCAAAGACGTGCTGGTTTTTATGGTCGGCTGTAGCAGGTGGCACAAGCCAACACAACAGACCTAATCGCTCTCATGGGTTTAGTCACTATCACAGCAAAGAATGGTCCTGGAAAACAGATTTGAAGGAGGGCTGGAAGGTGTCCCTGTGGAAGTTCATTGTAAACATGAGAAAAAGTCCAATTGCAACACCTCCCCACCCACCTCGGCCAAAAATGCTGCTGGAGTATCTGAAATGCTGGGTGATGAAGCCCAGGATGTACACTGAGGGGAAAAATTTGGCTGCTCAGATGTGAAATGGGACGTTGTGCACTGGCTGTCCTTGTGTGCTCAGGCCTGGGACGTGGCTGTGCTCCTCATCGCCCGTGAGAAGCAGCTGCCCAGCTGGGAGCCGGCCCTTTGGTAATGGCCTGCGAATTTCCCTGGGCTCTGCTAATTGCTGCCTGGCTGCTAGTTACAACTCCAAGTCAATTGCTGGGAGTGTTGGGCCCTGCAAAACAACCCCTTGAAATCAGTTGTTAGCCCAATTAACAACCAGTTTGGCTTCGGTTCAGGCTGTTAACCATCAAACAGTTAACTGTTGGTAATGATTGATTTCTCAACAGTTGGGGCTGTGCAGAGGAGCCAACCTGCCTCACAAAGTGCCATTAAAGCCAAGACTTTGTGAATGCATCTGGCTCAGACAAACACTGGAGCTGCCCACACCAGTAGAGCAGGCAAGGTGATGGCCAGGACTGTTCTGCCTGTTTTGATTGAAGCATGGGTCGCTGGGGTTAGGATGAACTGGCAGCTGGTGGGCCAGTGCTGCCACCACACTGCACTCTCAGTAGGCAGCCACCACTGTTGGTAAAGCAACCACTCACACTCGTGGAGCATAGCAATGTTCAAAGCCCCCATGGATGGGAGCTGCTTAGTGTCCAGCTCCCTTCCACAGTTACTGTTCCAGCCAGCAAACCTGCAAAGATGAGTTTGTCTCATTTGGACGTTCAGATGTTTCCACACATCACCTGAGCTGTTTCCACCTGCACAATCAGCCAGGAGCTTATATGGGGAGGGTGGTTCCCATCAGTGTATGCAAGCCTGGGGGTGGCTCCAGAGCAGCCAGGGATGCTGGCCTCTGTCTGCTGGGAGGCGATGCAGACTCATCTCCAGATGTATCTCTATGTGTCGTGGTTTCACCCGGCTGAGGGCCAAGATCCACGCAGCTGCCTGCTCCTTAAAGGAAAAGAGCAGGTTAAAGGGAAGGGGAAGGGGGGTGAGAAGTAAGGGAAGGGAAAAGGAAGAGAAAGGGGCAAATAACCCCAAAATCAAGAAATTAAGAGGCCCGTGGGTTGGGATAAGGATAGTTTACTAAGATAACAGAAAGATACAATGTAACAATACTAACAGGACTTCAAAGCAAAATATATGAAGCTATTGGTACACAATGCAGTTTCTCACCAAACCACACAACTCAGGCCGTGCCACCCAGAGCCGTCCCAGAACCCGACCGTCCCCCAAGAACCGCGCGTCCCGGAGCTGCCGTCAGCCTTCCTGCCGTCAGCTCCCGATATCCTGGGCAGGACGTAACTGGCGTGGAATACTCTCTTTGGTCAGCTCGGTCACCTGTCCTGGCTTCGCCCCTCCTTTCTCATGAAGAGCTGAGAAAGTCCTTGACTGTCTGACAGCAACTAGAAACATCAGGGTGTTATCAGCAGTACTCCCATTTTACACTCATACACAGCATTCATCTGCTGTTACAAATGAAATTAACTCCATCCTGACCAAAACCAGGACACTATGAAGTCCATAAAATACTCTTTGAGACTCAGCATTCAGGCAGGACTTTGCTTAAGATTGCTGATCAGGTCTTCATCTCTGGTGTTTCAGGCGCTGGTACCCTGCAGTGCACTGCCAGGCTGATTGGAACACCTTGCTGATGCTACATCAAGGGCTTTTTCCCCCAGGATGTTTTCCCCCTGATCAAAGTGGACAGTTCAAGCTGTAGCATGTACAGGGAGGAGGGAGACAGCCACCTGTTAGGGAAAGACTTTGAAAATGCAGAGGACATGCTGCAGAGGTTGACCTTGTGAAACATAAACTCCAACAGTGCCAGGTAGCAGACTGGTGCAGGGCGGTGAGCACCTCAATGTGCAACACCATTGTCCTTGTGCTTTTGAGAGCACTCAGGGAGCTGTGGTCCTGCCAGCCTGAGCCCTGTTTCTGAAGCTGGGTCCTGATGCCTTTCAGGTGGACATGGGCACCTGAGACCTATCAGATGTTTCAAAGATCTTCCTGCAAGGTTCCTCCAACTGCAGATCTGGTTTCCCCTGGTGTCATCCTTTCATGGGAGGTACAGTCATCCCAGGCTCCCACTGGTAGGTACCCCAGCATGGCACATGCTCTCTGTGATTAGCTGTATTAGATAGTCTTCGTGCCAACCAAAGTTGTTTATTTCATCAAATACATAGTAGCTGTGCCCTCTCAGGTGTTGGGATTACCGTGCTGCCCTGTGCCAGGCAGTGTGTGTGCAGTGAGCTTCTGTGTCCCGGGGGTCGGTCTGGGTTTCTCCCTCTGGTTTCAGGAGAAACTGATTCTCACAGAGGGAGGAAAAAAATGAGAAATTTGGAGGAAGCAGGTCTGACAATGCAGTTTTCCCACTCCATGGCTCTGTGAGCAAATGTTTTATTTGTAGCTTGCGTGCTTAACTGGGCTGAATACAACAGCCCTGCTCTGTGCATCTTCTGAGTGTCTCATTCCCCTTCAGCTGTCACTAAATGTGTCCTTGCAGGAGGCGGTGATGGGTGCCTCTGACCTGCTGGAGCCGGGTGAGCTCTGGCTGCTCAGACCTCTTCTGTCTCACAGAGAAGGTCAGTTATAAACAGAAATGGTTGGTTTTGTTGGGGGCTTTTTTTAGACATCAAAAATGCCCCATCATCATCAGGCTGGCTTGGCTTTCAGTAGCCGATGCAAGCGGAGCCAAACCCTCAGCAGAGAATTCAGCAGGAGAAGCGGCAGAGACTTTCCAGGGCTACTTCCCCAGAGCTTTGCATCCTCCTTTCTCCTACTTGGTCCTACAGCAGCTCTGTCCCCTGTGCAGACACAGGGTGAGCCCTGAGGAGCTCCCAGCTGGAGTTGAAAGCCAACAGCATAGCCCCATTGTAGAGGAGGAGTGGTGGGAATCAATGCACAGGAAGAGTAAGATCTGAAAGAAATCCTGGCAGAGCCGCGAATCAGCCGAAATCAATCTGCAAGAGGCCAAGAAAAGGTATGGAAGTGGTCCAATGGGGGAGGCAATGTATATGTGCCTTAATCTGAGCTATAAATGAAGTACAAAACCACAAAACTGATCTCTCTCTAAACCTCGTGTCCGATTCCCCAGCTTTGACTGAAGGTTGGACTCTGTCCCATATCCTGACTGGAAGGAACTCGCTTTTGTACACGGGCAGGTTTCAAGGTCACAGGGATTACTCCAAACGTCTGTCCCAGTCTTCAGCAATACTCAGGTGAGAGGATCCTGCTGAGTGTCTTCTGAGCCAAAGCCATAGTCCCTGTTTAAGGGGAAGGAAGGATGGATATCCTGCAGAGGCTCCGTATTTCAGTATTATTCAGTATTTTTGGTTTAAAATTGCTGAATTCATGGCACTTCATCTTGTACTTTTTCTTCCAGTTCATGGTGCCATCCAACCTGATCAAACTTCTGCAGGCACTGCAAGAGGGTTTTCCAGGTCTCTCCAAAATCTTGTAGGGATTTTTTTTATTTTGAGCTGATTCCCACCTGTCAACATCTCTTGTGAAGTGCAGCCAAGTGTTTTGGCCACAGCATCTGGCGACGGAGTCCGGCATCGGACTGTTAGCATCCGGGATCCTAAGAGGAGAAATGCTGCAGTGACCACCCACTAGAGTGAGGACTCTTTGTCCAGGGCTGGTGTTTTCCAAGTGGTTCTTACAGGGACTTACAGAATGATTGAAGCTCACTGTGGAGCTGTAACCCTTATTCGGTCAGGACCACTGTAACTCCAGTCTGTTCTGAAGACGAGAGGCATGGACAGTCCCTGCAGGAGGTGTGATTAAGGCGTGGCCACAGTCTCCTGTCCCTTCTTTCCTGTTGCAAAGGTTACAGCACATCTCTAAAGCAAAGGTAGCATTTATTTGATAATGAATCCTGAAATTCCAAGTCTCGCACTTTCCCAGGAGGGCTCCATCTCTGGCCATTCAAACATTCTGCTGATGAAGTCTGAGCTATTTTTTCTCTCAGTTGTGATGGGTAAAGCCACAGCTGGTCCTCTGACTTCACTAGAATCACTCTGGATACGTTCAGATGTGAGTAGATATTGGTTTGGCCCAATTATCCTTGATGCCTATATCTGCAATTCTCTGACAGTAAGTCAGCACAGCAGCAGCAGTGGGTGTGGAGGATTTCACATGCCCAAAGGCTTTGGCAGAATCTGTGTTTCAAGAGCTGGTTGCTGTCCCCACATGCCCCCCAGGTGTGACTGAAAGGTGGAGGGGGCACGACTGGGCAGGGAGAGGAAGGGGGCTGTGGAAACAGCATGTTCACAAGCCATGGCTGTGACTTGTGGCACTGCACTGACCCAAACCCCACCACTATCACAACCTGGCTAATTATAAGAAAAGCTCTTTCCCACTAATTGCTCCTGGCTAGTGAAGGGGCATCCCCAGGCCCTAAAGGACGGGTGACGCGAGAGGGCAGAGCGGTGTTTGCTGATGCACACTAAGCCCTTGCAGCCTCCATCGTGGGGCCCGGAGAAGTGTCCACACTTCACTCCCTCTCAGAGTGATCATTGCAAGGAGCTGAGGGTTTCACCACCTCCCCCTGCAGAGCAGTGGGCTCGCTGTGCACTTGACACCGGTGCAGGGGGATGACTTGCGCTTGATGACTGTCTCCACCACAGCAGCCGCCTGTGCTCCACCAACTCTCCTCTCCAGCCACCTCAAAAGAAGATGTACCATTCTCAGTGCAAGGCTGAACACCAGGATGTTGTGGTGTGATGTGGAGATGGCCTCCCTACACCAGCTGGTGCAGCAGGATGTGGCATCCCCAGGCACTAGCCAGGGCTACCCAAATCAAAGCTGGGGTTCCCTGGGGGAGCCAGCTTTCCTTAAGCATCAATGAGGATGAGAAACTTCCCTACAGGGAAGAAAATAATCACAGCTGGGATTTTTGGCCTGATGTTGAGCTCTGTGAGCTGGGATTTCAGACAAACCTGTGGGGCTGTGATGCGTGGTCACCTTACATGTGGTGAGGATGGGGCATTTCTTTTGTATCAGGTACCTGTGGTGTAGAAGGCTTTCCTGGTGATGTGAGTAGAGGGGACAAAGTGGGCAGGACTGTGGGTAAGTCCAACTGGAAAGGCAGGAGAAGGCAGAGAGAGCCATCTCTGTCAGGGAGCTGGGCTTGCCAGTAGAGAAGGGAGGAGGGGCTGTGGCTCCCACCCCTGTGCTCCCTGGAGTACATTCCCTGGGGAGGAGGGGGAAGCTAGAGCCAGACAGCCAGTGAAACACATAGGCTTTCCATCCTCCTATCACCTCGAGGGCACCCAGAGGTGACAAATGTGCATTCTCTGCTACTGAGACCAAGAGAAGCCCCTGATGGGCTGCTTCAGGGGACTTGGGGACAAAGTCCCCAAGTTTGCCTTGCCAACAAGGCAAAACCCCAGTGGCATGAGCTAGCTTGCTGGGTGGCACCCACTGTTTGCTGTTCCTCTGCTGCCTGCTTTCCCCCAGGCTGGGTGCACCCCGTGGCATGGCAAGTTGGGCTGACCTGGCTGTAGCCTGTCCCTCCAGGGGAGCTCCACTGACTGCTCCAGGGAGATGTGGGACACTCAGATCAGACTCTGCTCCTCTGTGGGGACAGCATCACACATACTGTCCCTGGAAACCATCAGTTCTTACTGATCTGGCCTTCTGGTTGTGGTCCATGCCAGAAAGCTCTGAGTGTGCTGGCTTACTCCCAGGCTGGTTTTTATGCATGGGATGCACGCTGCCATTGTTGCTGTTTGTAGCAGGTTCAGGGTTGCTGTTTGTAGAAGGCCACCTTCTCAGTGGCCACAACACAAAATGCCACAAGCAGCCCAAAGAGCAATCAGCCAGGCAAAAGGTGAGGTAGGTGTCAGTGGGGCACAAAATGTCCAGGATGAGGAAGAGGACAGTTGTCAACATAGTATAGAGCTCTCATCCCCAGATACCTTCCTGTGTTGCTGCTTGCTCTGACTTATACCTATAGCCAGTCCCTATGGAGATAGGAACTCCCAAGCTGTCTGCTGCTATATTGTTTCAGGGACACAAGGTGTGAGGAAGCAACTCTTTCCCTCTCAAAGAAGTGAATCTCTGCCAACAGCCTGTACAGAGAAGGTCCAGCCCTGGATAAGACTGGAGGTAGCAGCGTGAATGTCAGGATGCTGCAGGACAGTGCAGTGGACTTTGCTGCAAGCTGGGTGCCCAAACCATTGAAGAGAGCTGTTGTTGCTCTCTTGGAAGGCAACAGGTCTCCTTGAGGCATTTGGCCTGTTTTGAGCTGCTGGGGAAATGTCTGACCTTCTTTGAAACTAGAGCATCCAGACCAGCCTGCTGTACCCTCTGCAGTGATCTCTGGGCAGGAAGCACAGACGTGAGCGATGAAGGCAGCAGCTTTGCTGAGGAAATGCATTTAATTCCATCCACGCTGCAGTTTTTGTTGGGAAAAAAATGTTGATGCAGTAACATTCTGCACAGTAACTAGGGGTGGATTAAAGGTCATAGAGATAATATAGCACACTGAATTCATAGGCAGCAGATGGAGGAGTCCTAGACCCACTGTGAAAGTCTCCCTAAAGTGTCTTCTCTGCAGCTTTGCCCCTTCTACTCAAGGACCTGGTTTGCTTCTCTTTCCCAGGAGTTTTCACTCTTGCTTGGACCTTTATCCTGAGCTTTAGCCCATGTTCCCCTTTCCTTGTTTTGTCCTAGCAGCCCAAGCTAATGCAGCTCTTTGCCATGCTAACTGACTTCACTGAGGGACATTGCACCTCTGCACACTGGGAATGCTTGGCTAGCAGGTCTGCACCCGAATCTTTCCCCAATGCTTTAAATGATGGGGTGGCAGCTTAGCACAGTGCGAGTGGAGCAGGGAAGTGCCACCTTCTCATGCCCACAGCAATGGCTGCACTTACACAGCCCCCCAAGGAGCAGCTTTCTGTGCACACAGCTCGGGTCTTGCTGCAAAGTGTGCTCCTGGGTGAGGGGAGGAGGGGGTTTCCCCCATCTGCTGCAATTTTTGTGGTTGTCTGAGGCTGATGCAAAAAGTCTCTCTCCTGTGGTGGAGAGCAGGTCTGTGGCAGAAGCGATTGAAAGGGCTGTTCTCAGAGGGGTTAAATCCAGCATTGCGGTGGGGGAACACCTTTGCCTCAACTGACAGAGGGGGCTGCGCGTTTCAGTTCATGACACATAACAACGGGGGTACCACCTGAGCTCCTCCTGGCCCCTGCTGAAGCGGAGACGGGGCCGAGTCACTTGGCAGGTCCCTGGAAGTGTAGCGCAGGTTTCCCGGAGGGGTTGGAGCACGCCGGGAAGGATGCTGCACCCGGGCTGCTTCTTCCACTTTATCACCCAGCGGAGAAAAATGCGGAGCTCGTCGTGGCCTCTACTGAAATGTCATGGGGGGGGGGGGGGGGGAAAGCCAGAAGCCCGGCGGTGAGGTAACCCTGTCCTGCAGACTGAACAACCCCCCACCCCCAGTATTTTGTGCTCTGTCCCAGCAGAGGGAGCCCGAGTTTATTAACAAATCCCGATCCCGGCGATAGCCGCTATCGAGGTGGTACCAAAGCCGGGGCAGGATGCTTGCGGCGGAGGAAGGCTGCAGGTGGATGGGGGTCTGGCGGTGATGCTGAAAGCAGGGCTGTGGTTCCAACCAGGAAAGCAAGCTAATGCTTCCCCAGGAGGCCCTGCACGTAACTCTGCTCCTGGGACACTGCAACCATGTCAAGAGATGGATGGCCTGTAAGAGCAGCTGGCTGTACTCGTTGCATGGGGGAAAATGTTGCACTGGAAGATGCAGCAGAGCCATGCTAAGATGGACACACTGAGTTCAATTGGCTTCAGAAACTTCCTCCAGGACACAGTCAGTGACCTGTGTACATGTATTTGTACTGGGCTGGCCAGTCTTAATCCTGTCATCTAGGCAGTTCTCCCAGTAGCATTCAAACTGCTGGTCACTGTGGTGACACATCCATAGCTGTTTACCACCTTGCACCCGAGCCTGATGCTGTTCTGGCCGCACGGCAGTGCTCTATAAACTCTGCACGCACAGGGCTGGGAGCCTGATCCACAGCATCTTAAACCAAATGGGAGCTGTTGCACTGATTTCCCTGGGTCTTGGAGGTTCTTTCTTAGTGCACAGAGGGCTCCATTCAAGGAAGCAGGAGCAGTTTTAGTCACTAGCCTTCTCAGAGCTCTTGGGAATGCCTAACGTTTTATCCACTGATAATGTGAGATGAAATGTCTCCTAGGGAGACAGACGAGTCTCAGCTCTGTGTTCTTGCACACACACATCACTTCTGTGCATGCATACGTGGATACAGGATTATTTGGGAGAGGGAAGGCTGTGGGATTGAGACACAAGAGGGTCACAGAGCATTTTAGCCTAAATCCAAAGAGTTTAAATCAACTCAAAGCCCCTCGTTAGCTGAGGCAAGCTTGACCAAGCTGAGAGATACTCTTTTTAGAAGCTGAATAACTGGGATGTTTGGAGGCACAGGAATGGGAAGGCAAAGGACTTGGGCTGCAGCCGATGGATATTTTCCAAGGCAACTTTTGAAAGGAAGGTTAAATTTCTCCAAGATAAGGAGAGCTCCAGCGAGCTGGAATGCGTCGTGACCCCCCCTCCCCAGCTCATCCTATGATAACAGCTGTTGTGTTGGAAACCTAATGCTGATGAAAGAGTTAAAGGCTGGTTGATGGGCAATATCGGTGACACACCTCTGAATTGAGCATACTCCTGGAGTGAGACTGCGGACTGGTGTTACTCAATGAATAGAGGCCACTCCAAGGGAGTTTTTCCCTGAATAGAATGGGGTCAGGGAGCCGCTTTGGGGAACAATGGTTGCCACCGGCTAGCTGAATTTCTTACAATCACACACCATACCCCCTGATCAAATAGCTCCTTTGTCAGTCTGATATAAAAACATGTCATACAATGATGATCTGGAAGAATGACAAGAGCTGGCCTTTCAAAGAGATCAGAAGGGCTTGTTTTGCACAAAAAGAGCCCCCATCAGAGTCAAGACAGAAAAAAATGGAGAATAAAAGGGGGTGAATGGAAACAAACAGCAATAACAACAACAACAGAAAAGAGGGCAAGTTGGAAACTTGGGTCTGGCTTGTTTCACAGCATCCCATGGCCACAGCAGCGCAGCACGGTCGAGTTGAATCTCTTTCGGTATGGACGTGGATGTCAGATTGCACTGCCATTGGGTCCCCATTGTCATTCTGCACTGGGACAGAAGAAATTGCTGGATGGGAAAAGGTCACTTGGCCCAACGAATCATCTCCCCCCCCCCGAAAATGTCTCAACACCATCTCTCTGCTTTCTCACTGTAGATCTCCCCTCTGCCTTTCTAATACAATGTTCGTTTGCTGCCTTTATGCTCCTGTACAAAGTTCAGATTGCTCAGAAGGCTATTCTTGTCCATCTGTTCGTATGAGCAGGAAAATGCCTTTATTCTCCCCAATTCTCTTCTTAACTTTCCTATTTTTTGTTCCTTGGAGTGTGCACCCTGTTTTCAACCCTCTTCCCAGGACTGTCAGGGATTGAAAATCTGTATGGAGAGATAGAGTTTTACCCCAAAGAATGTTTTAATCTGTGCAGGGAAGTGGATCCCTCTCAGCTTCTTCCAGGGGGACTGCATTCCTACAGTATCTATCACAGGAGTTCCAAGAGATGGCATTTACACACAATCCTGACAATTATGTGCAAGCTAGAAAAGTCCTGGAAGAGGGTGACTAGAGCTGCCAGACAGTTTCAGCACCTACAAGTGTTTGAAAAAGTTTATATTCAGACTTTAATCTTGAATTATACAAAATTAAGGAGCCCAAACAGGCAGAAGAAATCAGCGCTAAGAGACTGAGCTTTTGGGAAACTGCTCCTGAAAATACACCCACAACAAAGACAATACACTAAGATTTTTCCCCATGTTTAAGGTTTTAAAATTCGTCCTCTTTTTATCACAGTTGTTTTTTTGGTTGGTTTTTTTTTTAGCAAAACAAAGGCTGAAGCTTCCAGAAGACAGCTCAGTCTGTGTGGTTAGGCACACTAACCAGGAGGTGCCTCACAGTAGAGGTAACTAACTTTAGCCACTTTCATTTATGCCCTAAGACAAATATTTATTATCTTCTAAGATTTTCTCATCGTACAATATTTTATTTGCTGTTTTCTGTAATTTTGTCTAGAATCTTGTTATGCAGCATGCTACTCAGCATGTACTCATTTACAGGAAGAATACAGGGTAAACTGTATTTCCACAATGCACTGTTTATTAAATACAGAGCATGTTCATAAAGACACAAAAAATATTGTAATGCATAAACCAAACGAAATTCTTGCTGACCTCAACGGCTGAGCTCTCCAATTCCTTCACCTAAAAGTCTGCAATGCACAAAATTAGGGTCGTAATTAATCACCTCTTCTCCTGAAACATAGCTCTGAAAAGCTGTGCAGCCAGTTGGTGAAAATAATTAGGCCACAATAAAAGTACTTAGAAGACACTGGTAAGAAATCTCTGGCAGTTTAAGTTGCAAAGCAATGACAAGACTTGAGAAAAGGATAAACAGAAGAAGTAGAAGATAAACAGCCTGTGCTGTGTGACGTTGATTGTGAAATGAATTGGGATTGTTGTATTAAAGGTGGTACCAACAGCAACACTGTGCAAAAGGTAGGTGAGTTGCAGGTGTTAAGGGTCTGAAGCTAGACACTGAAAATAGTACTTAGTACTTAATAAAATGACATTTCCAGTGGTGTTGAGCACCCAACAACTCTGCTTGACTTTCACAGGTACTCAGCAGGCAGTGAGAGACAGACAGACGACTTTGAGTTTATCAATCTGCAGGGCAGGTTTCACCGCAATGGCCTGTATTTAGGGTTGCTCCAGCCCCCAGCTGGAAACCACAGGTAGCACAGAAGGTGACAATACAGTTCTTAAATGGGACATACCCCCAGCCCGGACTGAGTGATGGATGACATGACCTGAACTGAATGCCTGGAAAGTGGTGAGTGGGTTTTTGCTGTGCTGATTTGGATCTAGCTATTGTTAAAACACATTAAGACCTCGACGTTTTGTGGGCAACTGGGGCTATGTGAGGTGGTGCTCTGGGTGTGCCATTATCTTCTGGCTGGACTTTGCAAGTCCAGTGAGATTGGGAGACTCATAGTGTTTTTTAGGGCAAGCTATAAAATCCCACCTGGGTGTCAGGCCCTCTGGGTAGTGGTGATAACCTGCAACTTCACAACAGCTTCATTGTTCTGGCTTAAACTCTTTTGTGATGATGGTCTTTGGCTTCCACTGGACAGTCCTGCTTTGTGACTGGTGGCTGGTTGCTGGGGTTTTCCTGTGATGGAAGTTCTGGGTAGGCCAGGTGGGCAGTTTTTGTGTTGTCTTTGGGTGATACCCTCTTTTGATGTAATTCTGCTAAAGGCAGTGAAACTATTGTTTTACAGCAACCTCACATCTGGCCCTGAGGCTCCGGACAACTCAGGGAAATTAAAATTATGTTAAGGGAACACTAGATGCACAACTAACTGTTCCAAAGATTGGACGGTATAGAAGTAGATTGGAAGGTAGAGAAGTCAGGTTGCTCACACACCTTCATTCTATCCCTTTATCAACAGGTGGTACGGTCAGAATTGAAGTGACACTTCAGCCTCCTTCGAGCTGCTGGCTCTGCTCCGCTGAATCTCGCCTCTTCAAATTTCCAGTGAACCTCCTCGCATTCTCCTCTGGTTCTTGCCCTGCAGTTATAACCCTGCTATTGGGAGCAAGCCTGGAAAATTTTGGAATGAAAACTGAAACCTTCCAAAAGGTAGGAGCAAATAAAAAACAGAGGATATTAATATAGCAACAGCTGGACTTCAGCTTTAATAATGTATATTTTTTAGAGTACGTAGTGATTCAGATCAGACACAGGTATTTCTGTGTGCTTCTGTTAAATCGAGCCCCTTGCCAGTAACACAATGAGAGGCTGGTCCACTATATTAAAATATTAATTCCCCAGCCCCTTTCTTTTGATGGGTCTACTAAAGACACTTCAAATGGATATGTGAGAATTGATCAAAGATTTTGCAGGTTGTTGCCACTGCTCACTGGGCATTTCAAGGCAAAGATGAAGCTGACTCCCATGAAAAAGATACTGTGTTTTTACAAGCAATAAAAACCCGCTGGTCACTTGATTGTTATGGGCATGGATATAACTAAACTGGTCTTTCTTAAGGCAGAGAGCACGATCTAAGAGAAACAAAAAAAGACATGGGAGAGGGAGGGAAAGAGCGAGCAAGAGAGAGCTGAATTGATTTCAGTCTGTTCAGGTCTAGCTGGAAAACACAATGCAGTGAAACGGTCCCTTAGTCGGCAAGCTTCTTTTCCCAGGTTTTTCCCATGGTTTGAAGTGGAGAGGGAGGGATGGTATTAGAAAAAGTGTGTGTGTGAGAGAGAGAGAGAAGTCTGTAGGAAAGGCAGAGATGAGAGACATCATTTGGAAGGGTGCAAAATAGTCCATTCCTTCTGAGGAGTGGAAAACTTTGATGTCCACGTCTCTGGTTTTAAAGTGGCAGTGTCAGGTTCGGGCTGAAAGGCCCTGGTATTCAAATCTTTGTTTGTGCTTGCGCTCGGGACTTTGCCTGTGCACACACCTGCACATCCAAACACCTGCTAGGGCATCCACACAGCAAATGGGCCTTGCACTTCAGAGCGGGCGATGGAAAACAAGCAAGTAGGTGGGTTCACTGATTCCTTGTGCCAAGGTTCATCCTGGAAAAAAAAGCACATTTGTGCGTTCGTGTGCATGCAAAGAGACACCAGCAGCAGGGGAAAAGTGCTGTGGGCTTTGCACCTTTTAAAAAGGTATTTTCTTCCTGGCTTGACTAATGCAGTTACAAGGCTCAGAGCATGTTACAAGGCTCACAACGTCTAAACAGATGAAGCATCACAGTTACAGGTGAGGAGGGTAATCTATGAGAGAATCATGGTGCTTCATTTGCTGTCACGCTGGTAAATTCAGCATCTGACGTCTGTAAGGCAGAGACCCTTTCTCTTCTGCAGGGTCACAGGCATCTAGGAGCTACTAATAGTTCAGACATGCTAACAATGGTAAGTCCACTGCAAGCTTGGAGGGAAGGAGAAAGAAGAGGACCAAATTTATCACTTGTGACACTCAAGTGAATTCTGGTAAGAGTTGATCCAGAGTGCAAGTGGTTCTTTCTCCTTTCCTTACTTCCAAGAGCAGAAAGCTTTGCACTTGTGGCAGAGCTGAGAGTGCTTGTGCTCTGCTGGGTAGCATGCTAATCTCACTGGAATCTGCACCCAAGATTGCACCGGGCACTAACAGGCTGTGAAAGCAGAAAAGGCATTTGAGAATTATGCTGAGTTTCAGATCAAGCCAAGGACAGATGTTAAAGTTACTGTGATGGTCTTGGACTGTGAGGTCTTGGTTTCTAGCAAGAATAGAAGCGTATGTGCATGGGGTGGCTTGTGGATCCTGATGGGAGACAGACAATGGATCAATTTATGTTCAATTGACAGACCTCCTTTACTGGAGGGGGAGATTTTGACTTGAATCCCTGGAATGTCGGCATTTTCCTTCCCAATACTCATTTTCAGTTTAAATAGATAGAGTGAAAGGGCTATTTTCATGGCAGGTGGGCTAGAGAAGGGAGGCCTTAATGACTCTTTATTCTTGGATTTATAATCTGACACGCTGTACGCACATGTGTTTGTCACAAAACTGTGTGAGGTGCCCACCACCCATCCATGCATTGTCCAGCAGATGTTAAAGCCATCAAGTGTGTTTGCTTCCAGTTCCAAAGGAAAACATTCTCTATTTTGGGACGTGGGTTTTTTTTTCTTAAACTGATCTAAACAAACAAACAAAAATAGTCTTGGAGAGGTAGGGCTTACATGATCATAAGAAACCTGTGTAAATGAGGATCTAAGGCCTGTTCCCTGACCCATAAACTGGGTTAGTAATTAGTTGTTCCTGCAGTTTGTTGTTGTCATCATAAAACCTGAGGTTAGGCTGAGGACTATTTAAAAAATCACATGCATTAGCAAGACGGGGCATCTAAACATACACTTAAGTGCAGGGGCAGAGCATTAGCTGCTCCTTGTAGTAGCACCCGTGAGTGTGCGGTCGGAGCGGAGCTCGTGTCACGCGAGGCTCTGTGGCAGCGTGGGAAGCACAGTGCCCTCCCCAAGGCGCTTACAGCTGAAGGCACCAAACCTACAGACGGACCTGCCAAGTGGGACCTCGTGCTGGAGTGGTGCTCTGGTGTAGCATTAGGACCTACGGTGTACAGACGGGGATGCCTTACTCTGTATTTTTTAACATGCTTCGTTTATAAGACGATGAATTTGCCTTAAGGTTTGGCACGAGCTGAATAGAAATAAAGGCTATTTCTAGCACCAACTGCATTCCTATTGCTGCACTATAAATCACTTCAGACTGATGAATTCTGTGCTACAGCGATGAGACGAAACAGAATTAACCACCAAGCAATAAGAAGTGGCAGCCTCCTGATTGGGAAAGGACTACTCCCAAAGTATTGCCTCTGGCTGTAGGGAAGAGAGAAGGAAGCCTAGAACTCCAGTAATGCCACAAATCTGTAATTGTTGCAGGTAAAGAGGCTCTGTCTTGGTTGCCTGGTCAAGGCAGAGCTGAAACCCCTTGTAGGATTAAGTTTGCTCACTTTCTTTGAGCAAATTATTACCTTGTAAGTGATATGACAGTGGAGCATCCTCCAAGAGCAAGGGACTCCTCTGCACCCATGGGAACACTGTAAGGACACCGTCGGACTTGCTCATGGCAGTAGCTGCATGAAATAGCCATGTAAGTGGAAGGCAGATGCAGTACAAAACAGTATCACACTCACTGCTACACTGAGGATACTCTTACGTTGGTTTATAAACACTCCAAAAAGTTTTGGAACAACCTGTGGAATTAATGAAAACCGAGCTGAAAATCTCTAGAAACAACTTTGCAAGTCTCGATCTTACTCTCAAAGAAGCCAGTGGGTATTTGAATGTTTAGTTCCTCGGGCTCTAAGTATGAAAGGAAAAAGCCCCTAAAATATCTTCATAGGTAGCCCCTATAAAAGAACAAGATTCAAAAGCATTCCTTCAGGAGATCAAGGACGGTCCAGCCTTTGAAGCCTGGAGGATTGGGAAATTTAAAGATCTTTGTGGCAATCATATTGTGCCATTAGAAATCTACCATTTGGAATTGTAAAGCGTTTAAAAGGAATGATTCCAAATTCCACAGCTGTCTGGTGAGTGACAACTTGATGTGGCCTGGGGGGGAGGAAGAAGGTCATTGTTGGGAAAACAGTTAAAATGAACATTTTCTGAGCAGATGCTTTAGATAATACTTTGATAAATTAGGGTAAAAACAAATAAAATATTCTGGGTGACTTCCAGAAAACAACAGATTAGTAAAACAAACAAACAAAACTCCAAACACAAAGACAAGAAATAGGTATATGGCTGGTGCTTAGCAAATAATAGAGGATTGTTCAAAATAAAATGAACAATAAACAGAGTCTGAACCAGCAAGATGAGACAATTCTGCTGGCTATGGGAGGTGATACATTTTTTTTATTGCACTGCAGTTTTGCCAAGCAAGAGAGCTTCTGGAAGGCTCAGCTGTTCATTTTGATAGACTAAAATATTTGAGAATCCATTTTTATTGCCTTTTTTTCCAAACCATTCAAGCAGCTCAGCTGCTGATCAAAATACAAAAGCATTGCCTGTGCCCAGCAAGTGGATAATGAAAACGAGCCCCCCAGTTTAGTATCTTTGTCAGCAGAGTGTAGTGAGAAAAGTAAACAAACAGCATCACTGATGACAAACTGATTTACAGAATTGTTTGTTTTCATAATTTTCAGCATAATTATGACGAAAGGTCCCGATCCTGGGGCAGCTGACAACGTTGTAGGGACGGCTGCTGGCTGGGTGCCCTTAGTACTCATTAAAAGCTCCTGGTAGATGTGGTTTGGAAGCACACGGAATAGGGTCTGTTGGGATTATTTTTAAGGGAAGCTTTTTCCTCACCCTTTAACAGAACCCACAGCACATAGCTTCTAACCCTGATTTCTTCTGGCAGACCTTTTATAGGTAAAATCAAATCAATATGTATAATTTGGGATAAAAAGGAGAAAAATTTCCCCCAAAATTCAGCATAACCTTTTAATTTCACCCCCTTTAATCCTTTTGATAATTTTTGTGCTTCTCCTGCAGAAAAGCAATTTTGCTAATCACCTTTGTGCCAATCCCTGCATTCCTGACAATAGCGTGAACGGCTTCCATCAAAGTCTTTGATGTGGGAAAGACACACACACACATATATAATCTGAAAACAATTCAGCTCCTTGGTTCTCAATGGTGAGCACTCTGCTTTAATAGAGTGCAAGTTCCGTGGAGGTTTCTAATCCTTTCTGCCAAACAGAAGAGACACAGTCAGGTAGCACACCTTATTCAGAAGTTAAAATAACATGTTACTTGCTCTCAGAGAAAATCAAAACAACTCAAGATCAAAAACAGATTCCGCCAACCCTAACAGGATAGACTTTCTACTCAGATAACTCTTGATCTAAGTGTGTAACAAGTAACCTGCTTTAATCCCTCAAAGCGATGGTGTTACAGATAAGTACTGTAGTAGCAGAGGAGGTGTCTTAAGTTTCAGAAACACACAAAAGCATTGGTTGGAAGGAAAAACAAAACAAAGAGCTGTCCACATGATTGTGTCTTTAGCTGGAAAGGTGTATTTGAGGGCACTGCAAATAATAAAACCCCTTGAAGACAGAGAGAGAGGGAAAAAAAAACCCCAAACTGACAGGCAGGTATTGAAATGGTGTTTCTTCCAAGCTGGGCTTTATTGACTTACACTGTTAAAGCACAAACTTTTCAGGTATAAGGCCCCAATTTTTTAGCTTACAAACACTCTAAGCCATGATGCTGGAATGGTCTGCTATATCAGCACAGAACCCTACCTTGATTTTCTGGAGGTTCAGAGTGATCATGGGCCATGAAAAGATTGGGATCAAGATTTGGGGAGACTACATTATTGACTATGCTGCACATCAGCACCTGTACTGAGTCCTTTATTAAACAGAGTATGAACATGTGGCAATAATCATGCTGCACATACAGTTTTAGTAACGGTTCAGAATCTTCCTTGGTTCTTGCTCCCACAGACATGTAAATGTGCGCTTCGGCACCGCTGAGAAGACTCGTGCCAGCGGGTTCCCAGGCTGTGGTGCACAGCTTTGACAGCTCCACAGCAGCCATAGGAGCTGAAACCATGCCTGAGGACAAGCGTATGCAGGTACAGGTCCGTTTCTCTTAACCCGCACCCCTAAAACCAAAAACACCAACCCCAAAATAACAACAACAACAAACACCCCCCCCCCCCCCCCCCAAAATAATGGATGATACCTATGTTTTGGGCAAAGAACAATTATTGTTACTATGTAAGGCAATTATCCATACTAGAAAACAATGCTACATTTAAGAGCAATGCATCATAATGTTTTCTTTCTATTACTCCATGTCCCCTGTCTGGAGCATATTTGACCCTCTCCACAATTACTGTATGCAAACATGTTTCATCTTATCCAAATATTTCATATACCTTGGGTCACAAACTGGAGAGCACCAAGGCCCTGGTTCTACAGATGGTCTTGTCCACACCTTGGTCCTGTACCCCCGAGGGTCACACTGTATGTGTCAGTTTGCACCCAGGCTCCTTCTGGATTGTACCAAGTAGTTTCCTTAGTAAAGTGGCACAGCCACAGCCTGGAGACTACTGTGCACTGGAATACGGGTGTCACACAGTGCAGGAATATATACAGGATGCAGATGTTGTCCCTGTAGAATAAGAAAGCCTAAAACCAGAAGGGACCCCTTTGAACATCTCACTCTGATATCCCGAGTTAGGACTTGCCAGGTCAGTTCCTGGTTTCAGTAGTTATGGTCTAGCCAGGATCTCCCTCTAAGAGGGATAAAAAAAAACCCAATTGGGATTTTTTTTTTTTTTTAAATCCAGTAATGGTGAATCTACCATAAATCTTGATAAACTGCTTCAACAGTTACTTTACTACAAAAGCCTGCTTTATTTATTAATTTGTTTCCCATCACCTTCTGTCAAGAGATCTTATCTCTTTGTTTGCTAATAGAAGATCCTGGTATTACCAGATTTTTCTTCCTGTTTCAGTGCCATAAGGTATGATCACCTCACACCTTAACCTTCTCTTCAGAAAGCTAAACAGACTGAGCACTTTGGGTCTCACTATAAAACAAGTTTGACAGACCTGTAATCATTCTTACTACTCTTCTTTGAAACCCCTCTAGTTTTTCAACATCCTTCTTGAAATATTGGCTGGACAAATTGTTTCCAAAGCAGTCACAACAGTCAAAACCAAAGGTAAAAGAACCTCCTGGCTGTTGTTTGTTTCCCAGGGCAGCACTAGCCCTTTGGTCACAGCACTGCAGAAGGAGCTCACGTTCAGCTGATTATTCATCTTAATGAAGTCTTTACGGAATTGCAGCTTTGCAGGATAGAGTTACATCCTTTCAGTGTGACCTACGTTCTTTGTTCCTAGATGTGAGACTTAACATTTGGCTTGACTGAAATACATACTATTTGATTATGCCTAAACTGGAGGGTTATGCAGCCATAAGCATCCTTTGGCTCTTGCCTGCACATGCTTTGCGCCTTCTACAAAGCTTTGCTAATAAATTCAGAATGCTTTCAGTTTGCCAGTAAAATTAAATATTGTAGGGTTGAGAAGCTGTGCCTGTGAGATCCTACTAGAGAAAGATAAACTTGGTAAGTCTGTCTTTACAATAGTAATTTAAGACAGAGAAGTCATTCAGCTTTTAATAAATGTAATGTTTCGGATACTGTTGAAGTCTATTACAAAAGAGTTGTTGAAGGTCATCAAAAAGATAGTGAGCTGATACAAAACTTCATTCATACCAAGTTTCCATAATCCCATGTTCAGCAAAACTTGTTATATAACCTCCCTTTCAGTTTGCTACTTAAGTTCTGTACCAGATGTGCTGTTATTTCACCTAAAGTCAAACTTAGGTTAAGAAATTTTTAATTACTTGGTCCATCTGATTCACTCATAAATGCTGATAAAACACTTGCTAACTTCTGGAACTTCCCTAACTTCCAGGGTGTACTGAAACTCAGTATAAATGGACCAGAGAGGACCTCAGCCAGCAGTTCTGAACCTCTCAAATACAAGGCTTCCACACAGACAAGATGACCTTCTGGAACAGGATGCAAGTACTGTCTAAAGGCCTGTATGCTATGGTAACCTCATTATATGCTGACATTTATTGTCCTACTTCACTGTGCAAAAGGAGATGTGGTGGGTAAGTGATACCTGTTCAAAGCATTCTAAGCAGATGATTAACTTCTTACAATTTTTCAATTATGAGGGAGAAATTTCTCCAAACATTTCAGGCTTCTGTAGAGTGTAAACCATTATAAGAAATAACACAACACTACACTCTTTATCTTCCTGCTCCACTGTCTGTGGAGGGCCATTTTGGACCAGAATCCTTCTGCGTTGTCAGTACTCCAGGCTCCTGTGGATGGCAACAATGACTCAGTTATTATGAACAAGTGGCGGTGTACTTGTGTATACGTACACACATGTGAAGTAAGAGAGCTTTTCAGCCCCTGCTCTGTGGAGCCCTGGAAGGAGGAACAGACTTTGTCAAAGGGTCCCTGTGAAAATCCAGCTTTAAATCCACTGTAGCAGGGCCTGCTCTTACATGGGGATGACCTTCTCTTTTACATGGTCCAGGAATTTGGAAGTGTTGAAAACTGCTGTGCAGCACCAGATGACCCCTGCTGTCACTTCGTGGGTGACAGGCACCCCTGACCCTGCTCAAGGATAATTAATGACCATTAATCACCGTGCTGTTCGCCTTCCTTTGCAGGGGTGCAGTGCCTAGCTGGGATTGCTCCAGGTGGTGGAGCAGATGCTCTGGTTACCTGGGATCACCATCCCCACCATTAATTATTCACACTATTAATGAATACGTGGATCAGGTGATGTTAGTAATACCAGCCCCGAAGAATATGGCTCCGTGTGCCGGGACGTGGTGGTGGGAGATTGTTGCGTAGGGGGAGCCCCAGTAGCTCCTGTTAATGAATTAATTCGCTAACGAGGGTGGGCTCGGTGGCCCCGTGCCCCCTCCTGCCCCGGTAGCCGCCTCCTCCCCCGGAGGGGGGGGAGTGACAAGCAGCGGCTCCTGCCCCATGTGACTGGGGAGCGGCTGCCCCCGTCCATGGCTTGGCCTCCCCCGGGCAGCAGCAGCTCCGGCTCCCGGGGAGGAGGGGCAGGAGCTGCTGCTCCATGGGGAGGAAGGGCAGCCCCCGATCCCCCCAGGCGGAGGGGGGATCCCGGGCCGCCTCCCCCCCCTTCTCCTCCCTTCCCTCCCCGCTCTGGGCCTTACCCGAGGAGCTGCTGCTCCTCATCTGCTCCTACCTGGACGTGCAGGCCTTGGGCCGCCTGGGCCAGGTCTGCCGCCGCCTGCGCTTCCTGAGTAGCCGCGATCTCCTCTGGAGGCGCATAGCCCGTGGCTGCCTCAACTCCGGCTTCACCCAGCTCGGCACCGACCTGTAAGCGCGGCCTTCCCGGCGGAAGGGCGGGGGGGAGGCGGCTGCGGCGGCTGGGAAAGGCCGGGGATGCTGCGGCCTAGCTGGTTGCTAAGGGGCGTTCTGCGCTCTTGGCGTAGTCGCTAAGGGGGGCTCCCCGCTGCCGTGAGGGGGCGGAGGGAAGGGGGGGTTATTCTTGAAGCGCGGCTGCGCCGTCTTTCGTTTGCACTGAGAGAGGTGGCGAGGGCAGGGGAAGGGCCGTAGCGCCTGGCCCGTAGTGGGGCCGCCCCCGGTGGGGGAGGGACCGCGTGTGGCGGCCCGGGGCGGTGGGGCCTGATCCCGGCTCTACCCAAGGGGCTGGGGGTTTGTGGGGAGGCGCTTCTCGTTCCCTCGAGGAAGTGGGCGAGCGTGGCGGCGTTTTCCCGGGCCCCCTCAGCTCCAGACCCCGTGCGGGTGGCCCTCAAGTTGCCTGCGGCCCTCTCCAGACCAGTTCGGGCCCTCAAATTCCTCCGAACTAAAACACGTAGGGTCGGGGACTTAAAGGAGGTGGGAGTGTGGGGAAACAGACATAGCCATGTTGTGCAGCTGGGGTGACTTTACTCCCTCCCTGTTTCTGAGCAGCAGCCCCTGCCCTGGTCCTGAAGATTCCTTGGAGAAGAACCTGCAAGGGCCTGAGGCCTGGATGGTGTCTTGGGGAAAGGCTGGATGTACCTTATGAGGTGCAAGAGCCTCGTGTTGGGGGCTCCCAGGAACATGTTTCTTAGCAAGCTGCTCCGTGAGCAAGAGAATCCGGTATAGCTGGTGATGGCTGTCATAGAGCAAGCGACTCTTGGACTCTTCGTGGCTTCTGGGTTTTAAAAGTTTTAGGGATAGGGTTTTTGTTTTGTTTTGGGACACACCCACCCAGTGCAACAGCACATCTTGGGCAAAGTGCCAGTTTGAGGCCTCTTGCCTTTGCTGTGTACGACTGTATGACACTTGCATAGATTAAGTGTTTTTGGGGCCTGGGCCTTGGCTGGGCTGTGCAAATTGCCTTGCCTTTCCTCTCTCAAATTTGCTAGCATACGAAATACCACTTGAAGGCAGCCATGCGTTATGGGCTTTCCTTGCTACTTAAAGGATTTCCTTGACAAAGTTTATGTTCTTAGGATCTATGAATCCCTTCCTATAGTTTCCCTTTAGCTGTCAGCCCAGGATCTTTTTTGTCATCCAGTGACTCTGACATAAATCAAAAGAAGGGATGTCAGGTTTTTGAGGCCTATTTTACTATCTTGTAAATAGCACAGACTTTAGAGAAACAATTATGGCTTCTGCTGCCAGGAGCAGGTGGTGCTGAAAATCCTTGCACTGGGTTTCTAGGGCAGTGCCTCAACCCATCCAGTCTTCAGAACTTGAAAGTTAAGCACAGTTCTGCTGGAAGCCATGAGGAATAAGTGCTGCAGAATGGCTGTGCATTGTACTTGTGTCTGCTGTGATATATGGTTTAGTCTCCTGAGGAAATGAAATTCTGTATTTTTCATTAAGAATAAGGTGATACTATGCTCCTTCAGTTGCAGGAGAGATCAGGTGTACAGCAGAGCAGGTGCAGCGTATGTAAGGACCACCACTTCCCCCTGCTGAGGAATGCAGGTCTATAAACAGCTACAGAAGAGGTTTGCTAGGTCAGAGTGTTTAAGTGAAGGGAAGGCTGCTTGAGTATCATAAGCTCCCAGGGATTTCAGTGCTGTTAGATTTGTTATGAACAGGTTTTTTTAGTAATTCTAGGATGTGCTTTTGTGCTGAGTCCTATTTTCAAGTTTTCTTTAAACAACTGTAGTACTGAGCACTCCTTTTAGCATTGGTCAGCACTGCCCTGGTCCTAAGGAGTTCAGTCATGGGTAGCACACCAAGTGACATTACAAGCTGTTCATGCAGGAACTTTGAGGTATATTTGGAGGATGAATCCACTAATTACTTTTAACTTCATGGAGGGCTCAGACAGTCTTCAGTTCTTTCAAATAACATGCCCGATCTTACAGACAATACCTGAAATCCAAGTACTTGTTTTCCCCGTGTGCAGATTTGGGAGCAGTTGCAGGAGTTTGCTCCAGTAGGGTGGACAGTTGTGGCAACAGATAAAAGACACATCTCAGTACAGCAGTAT
Organism: Gallinula chloropus; assembly: GCF_964237585.1. Taxonomy (NCBI): domain Eukaryota; kingdom Metazoa; phylum Chordata; class Aves; order Gruiformes; family Rallidae; genus Gallinula; species Gallinula chloropus. Next base: position 67,310,606 of record NC_140090.1, read on the forward strand.
CTCTGCATCTCCAGAAGAACCAGTGTGAATGTGTGTGTTAAGTTGTGGTACAACTGTAAAACTTGTACTTAGCTGAAGGAGAGTTTAATAGTCTCTCTGGTAGCTTGAGGGTTTTAGATGGCCATGTCCCTTTCATACCACTTGCTCCTCATGCATATCTCCAGGAGCAATCTCCAAAATTGCTGCTCTTGCAATTTGTTTTAGTCAAACAAAGTACAACCTCTCTCTGCAAATTGGAGTAAGATTTGCAGAGAGAGCTTGTACTTTGACTAATGGATAAAAGTTCGGGAGGCTGTTGAGATGCTTTTGGGCACGTGATCTTTCTTCTGGTTGGCAGTTCTAAGGAGGAACCTGGTAGGTTCCTCATTGAAGGTTAGACTGGAGCTGAGAAGATAATTAAGCTAAAATACTACCAGTGATGGTGGTGAATGGTGATGAAGATGATGGATAGCTGGACATTCTTGATAACTGTGCTGTCTTAGTGATAGAAAGTAAATCTTGAGCTTGTCAAGCTTAGTTTGACTTGCACAAGAGCTGAAGCATTTGTTGCACATTCTGGATAAGATTCCATGCAGTGAACATTGGTTTTTGCTTTTAGGAGGTTTTTGTGCAATACTGTCTGCAATTGAGAAAGCAAAGGCTGGAACCGTTTATGGTAAATGTACTTAATGAAATCATGTGCATGTTTCTGACATTAGATCTTAAACTGATGGTCCCTGGGAGGCTGGCATAAGTTAAAAACTAGTCTAGGGACTATTTACTGTTTAAAACAAAAAAACTCATCTCGGAATAGTTTGATCACTTCTGCTGTTAAATGACTTTTGATAAGCCATCTGTTAATGCTTTGTAAAGAGAGATAAATTTGAGCTTAGAGTGTAAGATAGCTGTGAAACTATCTTACCCGCCCCCACTTCCCCATTTTTTAAAAGGGTGATTAACTTTAAAATGACACCATTTCTTTAAAATGTTGTTTCTGTTAGGTATATCTTCAGATAACAGTAACAAGAAGATCAGAGGGAACAGGCTTTTGTTTGTGTGTCAAACAACAGTTTGCACCCTCAACTTGCTAATAAAAACTTCTTTATGCTGAAATAGAAGACTCTGGTTGCAGAACACTAGCTGTGTCGTAAAGAGAAACCAGCATTCCTGAAACAATTTTTTTTTTTAAACTATCATCTTCTTATCCTGACTGTGTACCTTTAAAAATGGGGACCTGTGGTTATCTCAGGACACTTAATTAGGCTTAAAATTGATTTGCTAATGTTGTCAAAGGAACACGGTAGCTGTTATGCTGAAAGGCATATTCACAACTTTGACAGTCTCTCATATTTGCCCTTTCTACAGCTAATCAGGAGCTGCAGATGTAAGCAAAGTTAAGGATTTAAGGTATCGATTCAATCATGCACGTGCAGAAGGAGGAGGAGGAGGAAGCTTGCTCTGAGCAGTGTTGTAAACCCCATTCCTTGGGGCAGGGGAGAAATCACTAGGCTCACATCAGGGTGAGTTACATATGTCTGTGAGGGGTAGCAGGGCCTGACTTGGAAGGATTCTTAAAACGCATTCTTAGTGTTCAAAATGTGCTGTTTCTTCTTCCATCAGCAGCTAGTAAATATTTAATAAATACTGTGTCACTACTGTGGAAGTAAGCAGTGGGTTTAGATGGATGTGTTTCTTGGCACCTGTCCTGCAAGCCTGTCTGTGTCAGGCTGGCACTTGTTCTGTATAGTTGTGTTAATTTCATGCATAACCTATGCTACAACATGACTGTGTCATGAAGATGGTAAAAAGATAGTCCCTGTGGTGAAGACTTTTTGCTTTGCTCAGTCATAGGAGCTGCTGAAGCAAGAGTTGAGCCCTGTCTTCATGACATAAGCTGAACAGAGCATTTTTGTTCCAGAAGTACATGGCAGCATATCACAGAAAAGGCTTAAGAATACTTTCTGCAGCTAAACTGTAGTTGAGCAGTAGCACGAAGCCTCTGGGGTTTTTGGTGAGTGTAGTGATATTACAGTTGTGTCTGGTAGCCTGTGTCTGTTTAGCCAGCTGTTGTACAGGCCCAGCAAGAGCAGTGTCCGCCTTGATGAGCTTGCTGCCTAAATAGCCAAGGTAAACAAGGACTGGGAGGGCAAGCAGAGGCATGGAGGTGTCAACCAATCTGCCCTCTGTGCAGCAGGTCAGTGTCAGAGCTAGGAATAGCAGAGTGTGCTTAAAGCCCTTGTCCAGTGCCTGCCTGCTGGACCACCTTGGACTGGAGAAATCGGAGAGCTCATTGCAAGGTGGCTCTTTATTTAAAGCATGGAAGAAAGGAATAAAGTTGCAACTGGGCTAAACTTATTTCCTCTCTGTTATGAAGGAATTTTAGAGGGCAAGTTAGAAGTTGTAACCTAAACAGCTTGAGGATGTGCTCTTTTGTAATATATTAATAGCTGTTGTCAAAACATAGAAGTGTTCCACGGCATGTTTTGCTTCTTCCTGTCTCCTTTTCTGCCTTGCCCATGGTATATTCTTGGGTTCAGAGAAAAAGATGATTTAATGGATGAATTTATTTTCCTCGCGTATTTAAGTGCTTGTGTAAGCATTTCTGTGAGTTAATAAAAGTTGTGTTTTCTCCAGATCTTGGAAAAACATATACACCTGCAGGAGCAGGAAATGGCCAATCTGTGCATGTCAAATCCAAATGCAAACTGCAGCAATCATAGGAGACTTCTGCCTTCTGAACTGGAGTGGGAGGAAGTGTGAATGCCTGTAAAGCTGCTTCAGTTTCCTACATCTTTTAAAACTTGTTTTATCGAAGTTTCATTACTTTAAGTCAGAAACAAAGTAGGCAATGAACTGGTGCAGATTAGGCAGAGGAGAATACTCTGGGGAGAATATTGCAATAATGGTAAAAGCCTGGAAGAGAGCAAACAGCTATTGCTTTGTGCTGGGTAAGTCAGTTGTTTTTAGAAACTCCTATTTCTGACTTAAGCTGTAAGTTCTGAGCAGGACAGAACTGCCAGGACAGATCCACAATATCAAAACTGCTTCTTTGGGAATGTGAAACTGTAAGAGGTTTTTCTCAGGCATACCTACCCTCCCTTCAAAATATTCATGAGTTCAAAGTGGAACAAGGATTTTATCTAGTTCAGGGCTTAAAAACCATATGCTGTGCCCATTGCTATTATCCTTGCAGCCTGCATAAATGAACTGCCTAGGTGTTATTTCAGTCTAGTCAAATACTACCCTGTCAGTCTGCTCTTTCAAATCAGAATATACGTGACCTGGCAATGTGCACTTGCAGCCCAGAAAGCGAACCGTATCCTGGGCCATATCAGAAGAAGAGTGACTAGCAGGTCGAGGGAGGATTATGCCTCTCCACTCCACTCTCCTGAGACCCTACCTGCAGTACTGTGTCCAGCTCTAGGGCCTCCAATGTAAGAAGGACATGGAACTATTGGAGTGAGTCTAGAGGAGGCCACAAAGATGATCAGGGGCCTGAAGCACCTCTCCAATGAGGACAGGCTGTAAGAGTTGGGCTTGTTCAGCCTAGAGAAGAGAAGGCTTTTCTGGGGACACCTTATAGCACCTTCCAGTACCTAAAGGGGCCTGCAAGAAATCTGGAGAAGGAGTGTTTAGTCTTGCTGTGGATGGTGTTTTGGGATGTCTGTGTGAAGGTGTGTCTTTCCTGTGTGTACAGAAATGTGCCTGCAGCTCTTGCTCTAGTAGAGTCTGTGGCTTCTTCATCCAGGTGAATCATTCAGGAGAGCTGTGAGGTAGAGAGATAAATGTGCACAGCCTGGTAACGTCTGACCGAGATAACACAGATACACCAAAGGAGGCAGGAACAGCCTCCTTTGCAAGAGGATGGTCTGCAGAGGTCATTCCATCTCAGAGACATTTGAACCCATGTCACATAAGAAGGGGGTTGTGCAGAAGACAGACTGAACCTGGCACAAAGCTAAAATAGGGTCATGAGCTAAAGGAATTCAGGTGGAATTTTTGTCCTGGAAGAGACGTTCTGAAAGCCGTCTGACTTGAGGACAGCAACAGGAGCTCCTGACATAAATAGCTTTTCCCTCTCGACTGTCTGTTGGTGGCCTGTGACTTGTAACTGCACCGAGACCCTGCCACTCAACAGGTGTGTCCCCATTACACAAATAAGCGCAGTTGGTCCCTGTGTGAGCCATCCCTGCCACAGGGCCAAGGTTGAAAGTGGGGCTTAGCTGCGGTGACCTATTGGTTCCTCGGTATGACCCTTCCAGTCAGGCCTGAGGCAGGCTGGTGTCAGCTTTTGTGCAGACAGCAGATTGTGTCCACAGAAGAGATTTGGTCTCAGCAGGTCTCTGCAGACTTGCCTTTCCAGATGAGCTCTACAGTACTTAAAATGTAGCGAACTGGGAAAGACTTTGGTGTGTTAGGATGCCCCATGCAGCTGGGAAAATACACGGTGTGACATGTTGGTTTTATCTTCTGTAACACAGTATATGTTGTTGCAGGCACTGTTGTTTTGGCACATGCTGAAATTGTAGACGGTGGGTAGAAGTTTCACTGGGATGCAGGAAGGCACAGAAGCTCTTGCTATTGCAGAAATACCATTTCTGGTGGCAAAGGACTTTGGCTGGGGAGGGTATCTTTGAAGGCAAAAAACTGTTGGAGGTGAAGCTTTAGGAGGGCACGTGCTTAGTCTCTGTCTGAGGGATTCCTTCTTTCTGTGCTTTCTTTTTGGGGCCCTGGCCAGCAACTGCCATGGTGGCTTAGGTCACCTGGGTCAGCAGTGTTGTGGGGGGATAGTCCCAGTCTCTTACTTCAGCAGCTGAGAAGTGAGCTCCAGAAGGAATATTATATTTCTTTTGGTAGCTCTGCCAAGACAGGGAGGAAATCCATAATTTGAGAAAAATACTTTAACCTTTTTTGTAGGGTGGAGTGAGGTAGGAACAGGGAAATGAAAAGCCTTTTATAGTGGGTTGCTTTTATCCTGGGGTGCTCTCAGTCTGTAAGGAATGTTCAGCTTCTCTTTCTTAGTGCAACAAAGTCTTTGTAAAGGGAACTTCCATCAGGAGTGCGTGCAATTGGAAACGTGCATTAGCTCATGTCACGTGTTGCACTTTACGGTTTGGGACCCTGGTAGAGTGCTTTTTGGATTAATTAACTAATAATAAAGGTAGCCTTGTATGTTGTGGATCATGGAACTTTACAAGGTGCTGATAATTGTGAGCTTTGAGGACATTTTGCTTAAATTGCACTGACTTATGTTCAGTATTTACTAGTTCCTTTATCCACTTTTTTCTGCCATCCTTCTAGGATGTTGAGCTGTACTTCAGTTGACTTCTGATACATGGCTGCGTAGGTCCTGGTAAAAATAGCAGTCCTTCCTGAGTGAGTCAGCCTTCAGCAGTCCCAGAGTTCACTGTTGGGTGGCTTCTCTGAGAACATGAATGCCAAGATCTTGATTTCCCAGAGCATTTAACCGTGTACTGAATTTTAAGTGTCTAGTTTAGTATTTTGCTGGATTACATACTAAGAAAGGTCAAGGTATTCATTGGCTAGTGGATAGTGATCCTTCCACAGCGTTTTAGACAGCATTTGTCTTCAAAAGGCGGGTTAGTCACTTGAATCTTTGGCTATTCAATCCAGTTGCTGAAGTGGGAGGTACTTGGTTAAATCAACTATTCAGGATAGATGTGTGATGTCTGTTGATTGTCTCAGGTGATCATGGAACAAATCTTAAAAGATTTGCACCTATAGAAAGTGTATTGATCATGATTGAGGCAAGATGACCTTTTTTCTCAAACTAAGTTTGTACAGTGATGCCTTTTTCGCCTTTCTAAGACTTGAGAACTGCTTTTATGCATTGCAGTGATGCTCACCACCTTTTTTGATGCATTCTGGAAGCTTTTTTTGGGCAATTGTCAAATTATATCTCAGCACTTGATTACATTACAGGCTTGAGTTAACTTCTTTTCTGGTATAGGGGATCAAATATCTCTCACCAACATTTGAAAATCACTGCAGTTCAGTCTCTGCTGCTTGGTATTTGCAAACAGGAGGCAAGTATCTATCCAATTTCTTCATCCCCTTTCTCATGGCCTCCATATACTGTCTCCTTTCTTGCCTTTATTTTGAATAAATAAAACGTCTGGGAAATCAAAGATATATGCTTCTAAGATGTGTATAAATTAGATGTATCCCGAATTGCTCTACTGAGGAGGCAGCGTGGATCAACAATTTATCTATTAACAGTGAAACAAACCAACCCCCCAAAACCCCACCAGGCATTCCCTACGTAGTCCTTCCCACCCAACCTTCTCCCCTTCCCGACAGGAACTGTTGATCTGTGTGAATGAACTGGGTGTCTGTTACAGGAGTAACTGCAGTGGTGAGCTGGTACTGTGGGCCAAGCCAATGTGTGACCCTCTTCTGAAATTCCTCTTTCAGCAGCAGGAAGATCAGGGCTTCCCCCCTGCCAAGTAGAGAAGTGGCCAGCATCATAAGAGGGAGGCTTCTTTTTTGACCTCAAATTCACCTTTTTCAGAGCCTTGGAAATTACATCTAGTCTTAGTAGTTGAGCTCAGGATGTCTGGTTGGGCCAGTACATGTTGGGAGGGGGTTGTGGCGTGAGTGCGTTTTCCATCACTGTGCAGGCTGGTGACTTAAAATCTGCACGTGGGGAGAACTTAACTGAGGGCTGAGTGTGGGGAGGAGAAGTGTTTTGGAGTAATGAATGGAACTGGATGTAGGCGGAGAGTCTGAACTCTGTCTGGGAGAGTAATAAGCGGTGAGGAGGCTGCTGGACCTGACCTGACTTTTCAGTGCTGTGCATTCCTCATCCCAGACGCTATCTGGCCCCACGAGGTTCTGCAAGAGCTCTTTTTAAAAATGGAATTCCTTTTCTTGCAGCCTAGGCTAACTATAGAGTTGGGTTTTTTATTTTTTTAAAGAGCTGGGAGAAAATGAAGAGCTTCTATCTTCCTAAATTCAGTTGTACTTGGCGTGGCTGTACTGATCATAAACTTAGAGTTGCAAAGCTTTCTAGTGACAGAAAAGCTTTTTTGTGCAAGGTTTCTGTTTTTGTTTAAAATGGGTCACATGCCCAGGAATGCAGTCAAATTATAATGGTGACTAAGTGCCGGAAAACAGAGAGAAGGGGAGGGAAGGGTGAGCAGAAAAGTAGGAGCCTGAGGCTATGGAACGAAGGCTGGGAAAATAAGATTCCGGCCAGGCCCCAGGGCCAGGTTAGAGATTCCTACACCCATTAACAACCTCAGGAGATATTTATTTCCAGGAAGCTAATCTTTGTTGTAAAAATGACAGGTACGCAAAAATTCCCACTTTTGGGAAGTGGGGTTGAGGGCGTGGAAGGGATGGGAGGAGGGAACTGGCTATGACTGAGAACCAGTCCCTATCTCGTGGGGATCTTCCCTTCACCCTGTACATCTGGGAACACTGGCTGCTAAGAAATACATGGAAGGGGAATGCAGTCTTGTAAGTGGTTCACAACCCCTTGTTATAAAGGATAACTTAAGGAGTTTCTTCATATTTATATTTTTCTAATCTTTTTCTACCTAAGCAGCTCCACCAAGGATATTGAATAATTAAGTTTGATATGAGAAAAATGGGAGCTAAGTTTGCCTTTTCCCATGTCTTTAATCAATTCTGAATCATGAAAGCAAACCAGATGTTGAACAGCTGCTTGAACTGGGTATGTTCATGTAGACTCTAAAGAGACCTTGGTCCCAGGTCTCTGTGGTACCTACCTTTTGTCACCTCTTGAGCCATGTTTATCTTGGCTTGTCTTACCTCATCTCAATAACTTTGATTTGTATCCCAACAACTACTTATGAACTGCAGTCTCTCTTCTAGTAGCTTTGACTGTAAGTAGAGAATTTTCTAGTGATGTGGTGGAATTCTTTATCCTTTGGTGAGCTGCTGCAAAAGACAGGCTATCTTAGGGCACGTGTGCATTTGGTGGTTATATGAATGAATTCTATTTTTAGTTTGAACATATCTTGATTTCTTATTTTTGTATCTGGTTATGTGATTGTCAGACATGACTGGAGCACTTTCTTTAATAGTCTTCTGGCTAGACACTCTCTTCTGGCTTCTAGTTTCAGTGTTCTCCTGACTGTTTCCTCCTTCTGTTCTTGTTTCATCTTTGTTTTACGGCTTTCTTTAGTCGCTATTAGATGGGCAATGTACTCTGTTCTGGTAGTTTCTTTCCATGTCATTCTTGGTTTGATTATGTTTTGTCTGAATTGGTGTTGCATTCAGTGTACTAGACTGGGTCTTGATCAAATTTAAGGTTTGTACACCGATGATCATTGGGGATGGCTTCTCTGCTGATAAGCATCCAGTCTGCTCAGGGCTCCTTTCTTGTCAACTCTCATGACTGTGCTTGCTCTAGTGTGGCTCAGGCACCATCAGTGCTTGCCAGTTCATTGTTTGTGGAGCCAGAATGAGAGCATACCTGTGACCAGATTGAGTTAGTTGTCTGTATGATGTTGGTCCTGGTTGATGATCTCATCTCATCTCTCTTCCTTTGTTTGCAGAGCGGCTGGCATCCCAGTGAAGGAAAGGGTGAAAGTATCTCGGAACTGGAGGCACGGACGCTGCCAGAGGGAGACGGTCCTGAAATGGAAATGCAAGCAAGTGGCTCTCTTCTCTTCTATTTTGTCTTGTGTTAGTTGTCGTGGGGCTTTGGGCTCGTGTCTGTTCCCTGAAATGAGATGTTCCCAATTGCTTGTGATCCACGGGGTCTTACAAGTGATACTGCTGGCCTATTTTGGATGTTGCTGGCTAGCTGAATGCTGGGTAACTGGAGCTGCAAGATGTAGAGATTCAGTCTCTGTTGAGAGCTCCTCTCTTACTAAGAGCTTGAATATGGCATTGTTCTGGTCTATGCAGTTCTAGTGGGATTTAGGAATCTTTACAACAGACTTCAAACTGTTATGTTCCCATCCGTTGCTGCATACCACGAGCCATTTTCTGTGCTGCTCTCATAATGAACATGAGCTTACATGTCCCCTCAAAATGCTTGGTTTGTGTCTGCCACTTTATCCTGGCACCTGACTTGGATGTACCAAACTAAAATGCTAATTGCCATTCTTCTTCCTTGTGCTTCTTAATTCTCGTGCCTTATGCTTCCCTCCTTCACTTAAAAAAACCCCAAAGTACCCCAAACCCCACCATATTTTACATTAATGAGAGGAGGTTGTTGTTAAATTCTTGCTTAGCTTTCAAAGCAAATCATAAGGTAGGTCTCTGGTTTGAACAGCACATCTACATTTTCAGCCTTTACATTATCAGACAGAAGGAGAAATGAGAAAGACTATGTTTTGTTAGACACTGAAGAACATGGACCTGCTACTGAGCTTTCATGCCTCTTTTTGTGCTGTCTAGATTGAAGTGATGGATAATGTGCCACTGCTTGCCTACAGTCCTGGGAACAGCTCTAATGAGCAGAGTGGTTTTTGATGCAGGTTGTATACCTGCCTTTGAAGTGCTTGTGACCATCTGTGAAGACAAGCTCTGTGGATGTTAGAGATCATTACTAAACCAGCTTCCCAAGTGAAAAGGCAAGGACTGATTTAATGAGGCCACCATCCAAACTGCATCCTCTAATTTTAATTTATCCTGTTTCAAATTTGTTACTTGTCCTTATGAAAAAGCCATAGAAAAGGTAAAAAGCTAAACTGCAGCAGGAGGAGAGCCACAGAAACTAGCTGTAGTCTAGGTAGGCTGGATATTCACTTGCTTTGAGGACTGCGTAGGAGTGGAGGAAGGAAAGGGAAATCAAAGTCCACCTAAATCCAAAGCTGTGGCTCCAAAGATGCCATGCACTTTTTCCATGCATATGATCCTCTCAAATTAACATTATAACCTATGTTCAAGTGCTTTGTCCATGTCACTAAAAGCCTGAAGATGAATGCAGGCAAACAGGAACTTTCTACCTCATAAGCAATCCTGGCCTCTTGCTTGTTTCTAGTCGTCTCATCCCCACCACCCCTGCTGCGAAGTTATGAGGTGTGGCTATGTGAAATGTTTCTGCTGACACAGCAAATCATGACCTCTGAGGGTGAATCGTCAGCAGAAAAGGAGGAGATGGGCTTTTATGATGAGTTCCCCTGTTCTCCAGACAGTTTGTACCTGAATAGTTTGAAAACTGAATGGCTGCTCTTGAGCCTCGAATCTATGTGTAGGAAGTTGCCACAGATAGCAAGGGGTGTATGGGCTTTTCTGGAAGATGGGCAATAGAAATCGAGAGGTTGCTCTGCAATTGCTTTTGGCTCAGCAGTGGAAGAGGTGTGAATGTAGAATACATCCTCTATCTGATGAGCACAAAATTAGTGGAAAGCCTCAGGCTTCTCCTGCTGCTTTATGTATTAACATGCTGAGAATGCGGGAGGTGGAGGACTTTGTCTGTAGGAAGACCTGGGTTATTTGACATGACCTGTTCCTGTGCTCAGACACATGTGAAACAGTGGCAGCTTTGTGGTCTCTGCTGGGCATCAGCAAATAATGTGCAGGATCAGGGCTAACTGCACCAAGATCCTCACGTTAAAAGGCTCTGTTAGAAATGCTCAGCACAGCTTGCAAATGACTGATAGTCCAGTTTCTTAAAAAGTACAGGGCGTGTGAAGAGGGGTCAGGGAGCCTTAAGTATTTCCTGTCTAAACTCACCAGACTCTTGGCCATCTTCTCTTCCAGAGATTCGATGCTTCCTTTCCCTCAGCTCTTGGTTAGAAAAATGCCAGCAATGTGATCTGCTTTGTGTGTTGCTGGAGAAGCTTCACTTGACTGTGCTGCTATATTAAGCCCAGCTTTTGCATGTGACCAGCAGCTCCAACTTTACTGTCCTCTTGAGTGGGCATTTGCTATTGTTGATATGCTTACATATGCAATCTTTGTTATGCTTTTTCTTTGTGTGAGTTTGTTTTGTTCTGTTTTCTTGTCCCCTTGCACCCCCAACCTGACATCTGTTTGCAGTTTGATGCCCTGGATGGAGCTGGATGGCGAGTATCTCTACCTGTCTCAAGCAGAGAACATCCAGGCCTACCGCGTCTGCCCGGGCAGTACAGGTTTGCAGCGCCACCCTCAAGCTATCTTCTCTGGCCACCAGGAGGACGTATGTCGCTTTGTTCTTGTCAACTCCCACATCGTCAGCGGAGGGGGGTAAGTTGGGCGAGTGAAGGATCCCCTGGAGTGTGGTAGTGTGTTTGGAAAGATTGTGCACGACTCCAGTGCAGAGCAGAGGGGTCAATCTTGCTATGGCAGTGTCCTGGTGCATGGCTGTGTCCAACAGCTGCTGCTTCCTTTCTTGTGATTTGGTTCTGTCCTGAAAAAGCTGCTGCTGCAGTAACACAGGAGCTGAGTCTCATGCTGTTGACCTTATGAAGTGTACTTTTCTCCTTTGAACTTGTGTGCAAGTTCACAGGATTGTTGAATCAGGATTGACTTGATCAGGCATTTTCACTTTGTTCCCTGTCAGAGTCAGGGTAGCTAGTTTGCGTTCTGATACTCAAGACTACTGGTTAAGTGGGACCGTGGTGGTACATAAAGCTTTCTAGAGACAAGTGTAAGTTTATTAGACCTACTGATATAATTGTGGACAGGGAAAAACTGCCAAGCATTCTACCACACGCACGCTTCTCCAATTAATTTTGCATTGGTTTGGCCTTTTACATTTACAGCAAATGAGAGAACTGTTATTTATAAAGTTTTAGCTATCAATATACACAGCTGTTAAATACAGAATTGGGAGATGCAAGCATGGCTGTCTGCCTTGGATATCTTGACTCCCCCCTGTGAACTGTAACCCAAAATCCAGGTGGAAATCAAGGCATGCATTTAAAATTTCAGTAACTGTATTAGTTGAAAAAAGTCTAAATGTCCTTGTAGCTAATTCAAAGCACAATACCCTGCACAGCTGCTCTGAAGTGAATGAAAAGCTGAGGCTTGGACATGGATAGGAGTGACCTCTTACTTGTTCCCTTAGTCCAGCCATTCAGCATCCAGCCAGGATTCTGGCAAGCTCAAAGCAGTAGGAGGAGGAATGGCTGCTTTGCTAGTTTCTGCAGCTTAATACAAAGTAGAGGGTGGAAAGATAGCTAGGAAAATTTTCATGTGCAGCATATCAGGCTTTCTCAGATGTGGGATCACAAGAGAACAAGTGATGTGTGAGGAGTGGAGGGTTAACAGTGCTGCGTAAACTTCAGCTCCCATGAGATAGTAGTTGTGGCCTTTGTGGCACTCCTAAGCACTAACAGAAGGTGCACAGCCAGGAGAGATGCAGCTGGCACAGACTCCTTGCCTGGGGATTTGTTTTTCAGAGATGGGAATATTGTCCTTCACAAGATCCGTGGCTCCTACAGCTTCAAGTTCTCTGCACATGAACAGGAGGTGAACTGTGTGGACTTCCAAGGTGGCCTTATTGTCAGTGGCTCCCGGGACAGGACAGCAAAGGTGAGCAGTGATGTTCCAGCAGCTGCAGGTGCTGCTGCAGAGGTGACCTCAGAGGTCTCGTGCCATGAATGTTTGTCAGCAGAACAGTAGTGAGCCCTGTCTTGTGTTTCTGTGGGATGAGTGTCTGCAGGAGGGTACCTTGGCATGGGCTCATGCCTCTGAAAAGATGCTTGCTATGCCAAGCTTTTAAGAAAGAAATTTGGCAGTACTTGATGACATCAGCTGCTGGCTTAACTAGGAAGCGCAGAAGGCGGCAGCTGATGTTTTTCTGTTTTCATTGTATGTCTGTCTTAACTGTAGGGGAGATCTATGCCAGTTAATCTGCAATTTGCCATATCTATCTTAAACACATCCTTGCTTTGTGATGCAGTGCTGCTTCACGTGCTCTCTGTTGTATACTTGATCTCTTTAAGACATAGCATGATGTATTTTCCAAATCTGTGTGATTGTGGTTTATTTGATGTGGGTTTTGGTGGGGTTTTTTGGTTGTTTTGCTGTGGGTTTGTTTGGGTTGTTTTTTTCCTATTATTTTTTTATGGGTCTTGTTTTGCAAACTAGAAGCAAAGTTAGACTGTGAATGCTGTTAGGTCCCATTTTTCTCTTCCAGTTGGCATCAGTGAATCCTGTCATGTTGACTTTTTTTTTTGAGGAAGGACCTTGTTGATTTTTGTCCTGGATCTGGTAGGCAGTGCTATGTTCTTACATGGACCTGGGAGTTTGCTTTCCTGAGCTGTAACCAGCTCTGGTTTAGGAAACGCTGTGTAGGTGTTTCACCCTTCTCCTGCTGGCATGATGCAGCACCTGCAGCATCTTCACAACCACTCATTTTGTTGTTAGAGGTGCTTGCTGTATGTTGAAAGCTTTGGCTGTTGCTCAGGGTAGGCTGATGGATACTCTTGGTCAGTGGCATATAGTAGAGCTTTAGTGGAGGTAAGAGGAAAAACTGCTAATCCTGTTTTGCAAGAGGGGAAGCTGGGGCAAGGAAAGACTTAAATTCTCTTTCAAGGTTTTATAGGAAGTGTGCAGCAATGGGTAACCGCCTGACAGACCCAATCTGTTCTTGTTGGTCGCTCTGTATGGGTGTACTCCTGGGTAAAATTGCTCCCATGTAGAGCAGTGTTCAGGTGCAAAGGGCACTGTTGGGGATGCTGCTTGCCTCTTGGGAGTAAGGCTGTGATGCTGAGCAGCACATGCAGTGCGTGCGTGATGGCCAGGGGATCAGGCCTAGCCAACATGGGTTTACAAAAGGTAGATCCTGTCAAATTAACCTGATCACCTTCTATGGCAAGGTGACCCGCTTAATGGACAAGGGGCAGGCTGTGGATGTGGTCTACCTGGACTTCAGTAAAGCCTTTGACACCATTTCTCACATCATTCTGATTGAGGAAGTGGCTGCCACTGGCCTTGACAGGTGGACCCTCAGCTGGGTTAAAAACTGGCTGGATGGGTGGGCCCAAAAGGGTGGTGGTGAATGGAACCAAATCCAGCTGGAGGCTGGTCACAAGTGGTGTCTCACAGGGCTCAGTCCTGGGTCCAGTTTTGTTCAGTATCTTTATCAATGACCTTGATGAAGGGATTGAATGCTCCCTCAGTAAGTTTGCAGATGACACTAAACTGGGAGGAAGTGTTGATCTGCCTGAGGGTAGGGAGGCTCTTCAGAGGGATCTGAACAGACTGGACCGATGGGCTGAGACCAATGGGATGAAGTTTAACATGGCCAAGTGTAGAGTGCTGCACATGGGACATAACAACCCCATGCAATGCTACAGGCTTGGGGGAGACTGGCTGGAGAGCTGTCAGGTAGAGAAGGACCTGGGGGTGTTGGTTGATTGCAGGCTGGATATGAGCCAGCAGTGTGGCCAGGAAGGCCAATGGCATCCTGGCTTGTATAAAAAATAGTGTGGCCAGTAGGTCTAGGGAAGTGATTGTGCCCCTGTATTCCACATTGGTGAGGCCACATCTCGAGTACTGTGTCCAGTTCTGGGCTCCCCACCATAAGAAGGACATTGAGGTCCTTGAGCGAATCCAGAGAAGAGCAACCAGGCTGGTGAAAGGGCTGGAGGGCAAATCATATGAGGGGTGGCTGAGGGAACTGGGGGTGTTCAGCCTGGAGAAGAGGAGGCTGAAGGGAGACCTTCACACCACCTACAACTACCTGAAGGGGGGTTGTAGAGATGTGGGCCGATGGTCCCTTCAGTCAGGTGACAGGTGATGGGACAAGGGGAAATGGCATGAAGCTGTGCCAGGGCAGCTTTAGATTAGATATTAGAAAAAAAACTTTTACTGAAAGAGTTGGGGCCTGGAACAGGCTGCCCAGGGAGGTGGTTGAGTTACCTTCCCTGGATGTGTTAAAACAAAAGGGTAGATGAGGTACTTAGGGATATGGTTTAGCTTAGGATGGGAATGTTTGGACTTGATGATCTTTAAAGGTATTTTCCAACCTTATGATTCTGTGCTGTTTTGTCTTGCATTTAAACAGGGCTGTGGACCGTTTTTTTTCTGGGAGAGTGCCTTCTTGATGCTACCCTGGCAGCTGGAGGACAGACCTCCCTGACCTTGAGAACAAATTCCAGAAGGCCAGAGGGGAATTTAAGGCTGTTTTTCTTGGAGCTAGTGTGAGATCTTGCCCACCCAGTGCTCCCCACAGCAGAGGCTCTAGAGATGTTCACCTCCTATTTTTTATCATCTCTTTTGTAGACTGCCTTGTTTGCTTGAATGAGACTCTTGGAGGGTGGAAGGGAATCCCTACCAGCCTTTTAAAGGGACTCTAAGTGTCTAAGCTATTGAGGGCTCTGCTGAGTGTTGATTAGGACTAAGCCCTGAAGAGCTGCTAATGTACATTCCTGTGTGATAGGCACCAGATAGTGTGCTCTGAGCAATATTTTTAACCTGTAGAAGATAGGGATGCCTTAAAAGAGTTAAGCTTTTCTGCTGCTTTTGCTGACACTAGGTGCTAAATTCCCCGCTGACAAGAATAGCCTGCAATCCTGGGCATTATCAACAAACAAACAAATAGGGCACTCCCAGCTTTGAAGTCTTGAAGTGAAACATTGGGGGTAGGTTACAGGGAACTGGGGTGGGGGGGTGGGGTTAGAGTCCTGTGGGCCAAGAATGAGGGCAAGGTGGGGAAAGTGTGGACCACAAGCAGAGACCAGCATAGCAAGAATCTGGGGGACTTTATTAGGACCCAGAAACAAAGGGGGAGATGTGTGTGGTGAACTGGGGGAAGGCAACGTGCATGTATGCACTGGGGGAGGGAAAAGATTCTCTTACATTGTCAGTGAGCAAGGGGGGGCTGTTTGAAAATGGCCTGGGGTACACTTAAGAAACTTGGCTGAAAGGGGACAGTTTTATAACAAGCTACTTTACAGCATAGTTACCTATTAATTTTACAGATAATATGAATGGAAAATTTCCAGGGATGCTACAAAGTTGTCCCATACTGTTAAAGAGAATGGTAGAGGTTTCAACAAATCCCACTTGTTTATTTAACTAGAGAAGATGAGAAATATGTGCTGAGTGCATCCCTGTAGAGTGTGTGGTGTTGGGGGTGTTCTCTGTTCCCTGTGATGAAGTGGGATGGAAGGTGTTGCTCACAAGCTGAATCTTTGTGTAACTCAGAGTGCTTGTTTCTGACAGTGATTGAAGGCTTCGTTCCTCAAAAATAAGTAATGGGAATTCAGGGAGAGGATCTCTGGGAAGGTGAGCACAGCAACTCTTCCAGCACGTCAGCAGTGTGCATCCTACTTTCTGCACCTTTCTGGGTGATGTGGCATAACATACATCTCTCTCTTTAGGTTTGGTCCCTGTCCGCGGGCAGAGTTGGCCAGTGTCTCCATACAGTGCAGACAGAGGATCGAGTGTGGTCCATTGCTATCAGCCCATTATTAAGGTAACTGAGATCTCTTTATTCCCAATTTCCAACAGAGAGAGGTAAAGGCTGTGTGTCCGCAAATCTCTCCAAGGCACCAGCGTGACACTTCAGGGATTTGATGTGGATGGAGGCTGCTCAGGGTCTTGTGCCTGCAGCAGGAGCTCAGGGAAGAGCATGTGGTCTTTGTTCCCTAGAACAGCTGAGTGGCCTCATAAAGAGGCTGTAGAAATGGCCCTGTGTTCCTCTTACTGTCTATGGGGAGACGTGTTTGCTCTCACTTGCAGAGAAAACTCTGACTTGCTGTACCTTGTTAATTAGAAGCAATGAGCTCGATCCTCTTGAAGTCTTCTGTACTGAAAAGATACCAAGTTGTATTCTCATTCTCTGGCAGAACTGGTGCCAAGCCAAAAAGAAAGCTTGGAGCTGTGTGCAGTGCTTAAAGAGCTCTGTTTTATCGGTAAATTCAAAGTGCTGTATGGGAAAGATGAAAGCAAAGCTCAGGGATGAAGTTTTCCACCCTCTACTGCCTTTAGCCCTATTCTTCTAGTACAGATGTAATGCTAAAAATACAGCTTCAGCATGGGAAGCAAAGGTAGTACCTACACCAGAGTCTTCCAGGGTGTTTTTTCAAATTGTTGCTGTTCCTTCAGTAAGGGAAAATCTGAAAAAAAAAAAATAAACTCTCACTATTTGAAATCTTCCACTGGTCAGCAGTGGTCTTCTGCCCTCAAGGAAAAGGGGAAGATAAACTGTTGCAGTATCACATGGACAGCAACAACTAGTGAATTTTAGGCTTGTGCAGAACCAAAATACTTCCTACAACTGCTGTCCTCATTAGATTTTCAAGTTTGTTTTGCAGGCAGCAGAAACTTAGTGATATAGAGCTAATGGAATTGTCAGGGACAGGACCCTTGAGGCCTACTATAATTTTGCTGTTACCTTGTCCCATTGCTCTGAGTGTTTGAGATGGTGTTTTTGAAGATGTGCCATGTGTGTTAATGCTGCTGTAACGTGCTAGATTGAAGCCCTTTGCTGTCTTCTGTGCTGCACGGGTCCCTTTTCTATCAGACAGGCTCTGGCTCTAGCACCATGGCTGGTTAGAGCCCAGTGGCATGCTGCTTCCTACTCCTAAGTGATGACCTACTAAGGTGGCCTCTTGTCAGGACAGTGTTCCTCTCCCTGGCGTGCACGCTTGTGCACACTCTCTGTCACAATATTTACCCACTGTCTCCCCACCCCCCCTTTCCTCCCTGCAGAGTGATAAATGGGAGGCAGTGGAACAGCTACCCCTTGAACAAGTGGGCTTACACTGTGCACTTTTATGAGACTGGACTGTACCAGCTTCCTCTGCTAGCCCACCCTACCACCCCCCCTCTTTACCCCTCCATATTTTGGGGAGGGGGGGGATAGAGAATTAGAGCCAATTAGCCACGTCATTAATTCTTCAATTTGACGGCTGATATAGCAGGGCCTGAAACACGCTGCTGACCCCGTATAATGGGAACCCTGCTCCTTAACATATTGACGATGGGAGAAGTTAATTAAAATTCCACAGAGAGAAGGTGTCGGCTAACCTATAAACCTGTCGCTTCGCAGAACAAATCGCAGCCATCCTAGGAGAGAGAGGATCAGAGCAGGAGGGCATGTGGTGGGGGAGGGACGGGGCAAGGGGCAGGGGAGATGAATTTTTCACTAATAGGTTGTATTGCGTGCTGTCTAGTGAGGGTGAGTATCAAAAAGGTAATATCTGGTTTCTAGCAAGGTCTGTGTTGCAGAGCTCTGTGGTTTCTGCTTTATTTGCAAGTGCCCCTATTTCAGCCGTACGTATTCCCTATGTACCTGTGTGAGAAGCTTTTCCTCCCTTGCAGCCCCGTCATTCTTGCTGGAGCTTGGATGCGTTTGTTCTTCAGCGAGGCCGAACGTGGCCTGTAACCTCTGCTTCCTCCTAAACAGTTGATGTGCCTCCCTTGTGCTGGTATAAACAGAGAGCTCCTCCACAAGAACATACAGTCCTGCTGGTGTAGAACTGCTGTAGAATCAGGCTCCAATAACTTCAGTATTTTGGCCCATTGTTGCTGAGAGCCCACCATCTCTCTCTGCTGTGGACAGAGATCTCTGGAGCAGCTCAAAACGGTTGTGTGCAGTGGGGTAGAAGCAGCAAGGGCTCCTCTAGCTCTAGCCATTCAACAGTGCTTTGGAGAGGCTGCAGTTTCCTGACCTGGAGGTTTGCCAGGACTAAGACTCCCCAGAGTACTCAAGGTTGTATTCTTATTCAACCTCAACTGTTAACAAGCAGGACTGGAACTTCTCTCATTCCTTTTCATTGATACCTCTCCCTGTGTGAAGTCTCCTTAGAAAGTATCCCATGTGTTCCTGACCCACAGCTGGGTTTTCTGCTGTAGTCCTGCTCTGCTGTACTGCTCCTCTAGCAGACAGTGCCTATACACCCAAACTAAACTTAGAGACTTGTGTTCTTAAAGTGCAGTTCCTGTGGCTTCAGGCATCTTTCTTGGGCATTCTGCTTTGACTTGTCTGCAGTTTGCCCACAGAGATTCTCCTGAAGAGATGCTGAGCTTGGGAGGAGGCTTCCTTGCTCTTTGTGTAGTGATGGTGAGCTGGTTGCTCAGAGAGTCTGCAAACAGAATGGTGTCTGTAAGGAAGATTCCATAAGATAAAAAGCACTAAAAGGGTATCAGGAATACTGGATGTCCTCTTCTTACTGTGTGTGGGAGAACTGTTCTTAGTCTTTTGCATAACCTTTTCAGCCACGGAAGTGCCTTCACATCTGTGTGTGAAGCTTCACTGGAGCTTCATTGCTTTGGGGATGTTTGAGTGCCTTGCAGGGCAGTGGGGATGGGGAGGACTTGTGTTCATTCTGGGTTTTCAGCAGCTTGTCTTCCTAGCTGTGGTGGTTGGTGTGCTTGGGACAGCAAGTCCTGTGCTGATTGTCACATCAGGTACTAGAGAAGAGTCTGAAGAGTATCCTTAGAATTGTGTGCCTCAGCTTGCTCCAGCAGCAGTTTTAATTGGTCTCCAAAGCTGTCATCCTCCATGGATTAACAAAATGCTATACTTAGAGAGGCTGAGTACTCTGAACCATGTTTCTTAGCTGCTTGTAATCTCCTTCCCCCCGAGTTCATTTGCCTTTTGAACTCTGCGTCATGCAGATGTTAAACTTTCATTTGCTGGTGCTTACTGCAGTGACTTATGTGTGCTCAGGGACCAGGGCAAGCCTGAGGGCAGTAGACTAATTCAGATGTGAAAAGTGAGGCGAACCCAGGAGTTTCGAGTGGAATGGCAGCACCTTCATACTTTGTGATTCCTTGAGGTGGCAGTAGTCAAGGAAGAGTAGTCACCACTGAACACTGTTTAATTTCAGGGATAGGTTTATGGAGAAAATGAGGTCTGATTGCCTGGCAATTATGGCTGCAGAAACATGAGGTTTATGATATATGTTATACTACTGAAATGTTCCTTTATGAAGGAGAAAAATTGTTGTGATGTTTTTTACCTATTGATAGAGAAGCTTGTAAAATGGAGGGGGTGGAAGTGGACCTTGATGTTAAATTCACTGTTAATCTTGGATTCCAAAATTCTTTGGTATTGGATTAAAAAAAGTATTTAAATCTAAGATGTCTTCTGTCTTCTCCTGCCAGTTCTAGCCACTGGCATTTGCTATTTAGATCTTTAAATATTTATCGTGACAGCTGGTCACGTCGTACTTGATACGTGTCAGATTTTAAACCCAGAAAAGAGTTGATAGAGGCACAAAATTGGTTTTCAGTGTGCAATTATAGATGGAGAGGTAGGAAACCTCTCTCTGCAATTTAGGGCAATGTCAGGCAACAGTGATGTGCCCTATTGTGTCAGGTATGTGCTTTGGAGGTGTAAGCCCAAAACCCAGTCTCTTCTCTTCCAACTGTGTACATCACCTCTCTGTGCAAATGCTGGCTTGGTGAAGCACAGGTTTACTGCAGAGAGGAGGAAGGTTTTCACCAAAGACTAGCTATGTGCATTGGATGATTAATTAAAGGAAAATGAGTAGTTCTGTGAGCAGTTGAATTAAAAGTCAGGCTTGCTTAACCTCTCTTGTTTATGCAGTATTGTAGCTGAGACCTTACTCCCCTATTTTAACATGCTAATTAGGGAAGTGATTGTGCCCCTGTACTTGGCACTGGTGAGGCTGTATCTTGAGTACTGTGTCCAGTTTTGGGCCCTCCACTACAAGAAAGGCATTGAGGTCCTGGACCATGTCCAGAGAAGGGCAACCAGGCTGGTTGGAGGGGCTGGAGAGCAAACCTTGCAAGGAATGGCTGAGAGAACCAGGGTTGTGTAGTCTGGAGAAGAGGAGACTGAGGGGAGACCTTATCCCTACCTAGAATTACCTGAAGGGAGGATGTAGACAGATGAGTGTTGGTCTCTTTGCCCAAGTGACAGGTGATAGGATGAGGGGGAATGGACTCAAGCTGTGCCAGGGCAGGTTCTGATTAGGCACTAGGAAAAAAAATTCTTCACCAAAAGGGTTATCAGGCTTTGGAGCAGGCTGCCCAGGGAGGTGGTTGAGTCACCATCCCTGGATGTATTGAAAAGACTGTTAGGTAAGGTGCTTAGGGATATGGTTTAGTAGAGGACAGGTACAGTTGGACTCAATGATCTTAAAGGTCTTTTCCAACCTAGTAATTCTGTGAATCTCTGTTAACCTAATTGCCTCTCCCATGGAATATTATGGGGAAGTAATATCTGGGGAGACCTCAGACAAATTGTAATACATACTCAGAACTTGTTCGGGGAAGGAAGGAAGGAAGGGAATGGTTACTGACAGGCATTTTGACTGAATGGGCCTTTTTTCCACTGGGAGCAATCGAAATGATAAATTTTGGAGGGCTTCTTTTTAATGGTTATCTGGAAACTTTTTGCAAAACAGTCTGATCTTGCAGATTGCATTAGAGCCAAAGAGCCCACTTGAGTCAGAGCAGCTTTGCAGTGGGTTTAGCTGTACAACTGAAACCCTGAAGCGCGGCAGTTAAAACATTTCATAATATCCCCCCCATCCTTGTTTCTTGCTTCACTTGTATCAGCAGATATCCCCTACTGCATATCAAGATGAGCTGCTGGCTGTAGCAGTGCTCTGCTCTGACCTAGCTTTGCACAGTTAACCTCCCCGAGTCTGCCACAACGTGGGACAAGTAACTGGCTTTTATTCTGGTTTGTGCTCTGCCAGCAAAATAGCAGGCAGCAATAGCTCTGCTGTCCTTGGGGATCTCTGTGGAGCCTGGTCGGTTTGAATAATTGAGAGGGGACTCTGACCTGCAGCTGTTTCTTTAGCAGGGGCAGGAAGAACCTGCTCAACTGTGAGACCCCAGGGTGGACTTGCAGAGTTAGTGGTGGCGTTAACTACCGTCTCTTGCTGACCTCGGAGAGTGATCTGGATGCGGTTTTCTAGATACATGCAATAGTCATAACTGACTTGCTGCTCTTTCACCCCCAAGCTGAAGAGCGGGAAATGAGTATCAGTTTCTCCCCTCTGGAGCTAAAATGACACCTGTGTCTTATCCATGTGCCCTGACTTTTCCCTTGATAATGGGAGGAAGATGACTTTGTTTTACCTTCTTAATTGTGTGATAATGACTCTATTTGGTCTTCCTCACATGGGTGAACATACATGTCCCTTTTACCACTCCTCTAGAAGCAAGCACATATGCAAACACATCTGTAAGTTGAGAAACTGTGCAACTTACCTTTCTTTGTTTCAGTTCCTTTGCCTGTGCCTTCTAAAGCTCATACAACTTCTGACGTGCTCCCTCTTTGTCACTTGGCCAGTACTCTAATGCATATATTTTCTGTGACTCTGTGAATTTGCTCTCTTGTGGTTGTGGCAGGTGAGCAGGTTTTTGGGAGTCAGGAGCTAACTGAGTTAGATCCCAGACATCTGTTTCTAATCCTGTGGAGCTGTGTTGCATATTGAATTATTTTTTTTCTCCCCCTGCAGTTTTTTCTCATCTTTCCCCTTGCTTGAGGGGAAAGTCTGTCTCTGAAAGCTTGGGGGAAGCATCTTTCTTGTGCTGCTTGGTTTGCGCAGGAGAATCCATGTCTGTTTAATCGATGTGACAGAAGAAACTTAGTTGAGGGGGTTGGCAGCCTTATGGTTTGAGGATTCTATTTCCAGTTTGCAATCATTTTCTCTTTGCTTTTTAAATTCGCAGGGGGAGAAGGTAACTTCACCAGACCTTGGCTGCTGTTTACCTTTGCTCGGCTGTGCAGTGTGCCTTTGTTTTTCCACCTTTGATCAGTGTCCTGCCAACAGATAATTTAGCAATTGCATCCCAGGGTGGAAGTGTGGAGTTAATGTTAAAATTAGGGTGTTTTTTTTTTTCCTTTCCTAACTTCTCTGGCTGATGGAGCAGAGAGGGGGAGAGGGGAGGTGAAGAGGGCCATAAATTCTAGACCTGGTTATTCTGCTCCTTGTAGAGAAACGAAATCCTCTGATGTCTCTGCAGCACTTTCATTAACATTTAAATTAAGGGTTTGTTTTTCAGGCGGCTTCAGTCGCAGCCCTTTCATAACCCGACGCATGGAGGCTGTTCTCTCTGCCTCTTGTTCTTTCTGTGCCAATCAGTGTACAATGGTAATCACTGCCGTATTTTATTTTCTGATCTCTCAGGAGGGCAGCGACCTGACAAGCTGTACCAGAGGTTCAAAGAGAATCAGAAACGGAGTGCAAAGGTAGATGGGCAGGAGGATGCCAGGTTTCACTCCTACAATTAGAGCGGTGTCTGTTCCCTCCCCTGCCTTTCAAAGGGTTGCTTTTGGGGGCAGGAAGGGACAGGGAGGGATGGACCATTCTTGTACAGTGAGAGCCCCAGGTGCAGATGTCTCTAACCAGGCTCAGCTTCCACTGTTACTCCTCCCAGATGAGGCTGGAGATGTCACTCAGGGGATGCAAGCTCATGCCCTGAGGCGGGAAGTGGAGTTTAGTGTACTAAGATAGCAGCCTAGCCCCTCTAAAGGAGTGTTGATTCATTCTGAGGGCAGGAGGAGGCTGGTCCTCAGCTTGCCATTGGCATTTGAAAGGAAGGCGATAGTGCAGGATATTGCCTCCAAGTAAGACCTGCTGAAGTCATGTCTGCTCTGAGCACTGCACCTTACTGTGCAGGAGAGGCGATAGCTGGTTTGAAGTTTCCATCTGCATCTCGGCTTATAGCAGCCTAAACCAGGCACTGCTTTGCTGTAGCTGGTCTAGAAGCTGGTATAGCTAGGTGTAGCTGGTGTAGCTAGTTGGCTTAACATCAAGGAGAAGAAACTGACTTTTACCTACTTTAACAATTGTGTAAAAGCCCAGGAACGAGGGGACAGTTTTAAGAATGACAACGACGTGCAGTGGAGAAGCAACATTATAGAATTTATGCAAGTACATGAGTCTGTCCCAAAGCTCTTCTGGAACCTTCCAGTTCTCATCTCCCACATAGTTGGTCACTACTGGTAGGCTGTTGTCTTCTGTGGGCTTTCATGGGAGTTGGGGGACTCTTGAGTAACACAGAACTAGTGCCTTTCATGAACTAAAAGTGGATAAAAGGCCAAGGTAAAGTATGCAATGCATGAGCAAAGTGCTTAGCATAAGGAAACCTCCAGCTTGATTGCTGTGACCATCATAGTGTTTGTGGTTTACCTCTACCACCACCCCAAATTTGCTTACCTTGCGCTAAGAGCTTGATCCAGATGAGTTTTGAAGGATGCTACAAGGATGACTGCAGTAAGTGGGCAGTGGGATTGGAGTGAGTGTTCCCTACATGCTGGTAGGAATGGTGCAGAAAGAGGAGTGCCAGAAGCTTCTTTTTTTTTGAAATTCGTCTTATGTGTGCTGGAGGTAGCCATGTGGGTCTTCTGGAGAACCTAACTCAAAACCATGCACTTGCAGAAGCCTCCTTTATATGCTGATAAATGTTTCTGCCCTGGGGTTTGGATTTTTCTGCTCTGTGTGAACTGCCACAAACTGTAGTTTGTCACTTCTTGTGTGACTGTTGTCAGGTTGAAGTGTCACGTCTAACTGTTCTGTTACTGAGTGTGTGGTGATGACTATCAGACTGTGAGCGATACAGAACAACTTTTAAGGGGCAGGTGATCTTGTCCATATTCCAAGTGCTCTGGAGTTGTTTGGTGGGCTGTGCTTCTCTGATCCATGCTCTAACTGTTTTGTGCTACCCATCTGATTGCTCTGTCACTGCAGGTGGTCCTAACTCCTCCCTGTGAGAGATTTCTGCATAGTCCTAAGAACTACCGCCATCAAAGTCATCTGGATATCCTCATGCTGTATAATGCAAAGGGGATTTGAACTGTCCTATACACTACTGGCATCCATCTGCTCTTCCAGGAGCTTCAGCTTTTGGAGGTTCATAGATTCATGCTCGCTGAGTTTTTCTTCTTCAGGGCCCAGTGTTGGATGGTGCTGAGCGTGCTTTGTGAAGGCCACATAGCCCATGCAAACCAAAGCTATCAGGAATCAGGAAAGTGCCTAGTATTTGTCAAACAGAATCTCTGATGGTGACTTCTGAGCTACCTCCAGTATTGCTCAGCCTGTAACTTTTCAATGAGGAATGCTCTTAACTGAAGCTGTCATGAGGCTGGATGCCAGTATGGAGCTCCACTCAGCTGCCCCAAGGGTACTTTTGGCAAGCGTGCCGTGGCACTAACTGGGGTAACTCCTACTAAATTCTCTTTGGAAGCTCCACTGTATTTATGGGTGGAGAGGGTGGGGGAGATGCCTGCCCTCCCACCTTCTCCCATGTTGTCTCAAAAGGCCCTGGTGCATCTTTGATTAGGTGTAGGTCAAAAGAATTTCCACATCGTGACCTTAATAACTGGGGTTGATTGGCAGGCGGTCTGCGGAGAGGGAGCAGCCTGTCCCTTTCATCTCCCTTGGTGCCGTGCTGGGACAATGGGCCAGCATATTTTCCTTGTTGTTCCTCATTTGAAAAGGGTCTGGTATCTCTACTAGGTACCTGTGACATGGGGGTCTTGATTGGGGTCTCATAAAGGGCCCTGTCAGTGTGTCCAAAGGCCAGGAATACAAAGGCGATCAGTGGGTGGGGGTCTCAGCTGACCACTGAAGAAGGGAGGGGAGGGTCCTGGAAGCAGTGGAGGGAGAAGCAACCCCTGATGGGAGACCTTAAAGGGGGGAGGGGGGGAGGAGGCGGCCCATTTTTGTCCCGAACTCATCAAGCACATCTGCAGAATTGTCCCAGCCGCTGCCTCCCAGTTTCAAAAGAAAATGATCGTTTGATAAACCGTCCTGATTCACCACTTTCTCACAAGGGAGGGAGACCCACCTTTGACCTCTATGATTTCACATTGGGCCCAACTCCCCCCACCCCCCCATCCAATTGCTGGAGAAACTTTGAAATGCATCCCTTGCGCTCCCTTTCCTTCTCCCTCTTTCCCTTTACTCTCTCTTTCTTTTCCCTCTTTTTTTTTTTTTTTTCTTTTTTTCCCCTCCCTCCCCCTCCTCCTCTTCCCACCACCCCCACCTTCCCCTCTCTCCCTCTTTGTAAGAAAGCAGGCGTACTGCTTTGGAGTTTAGGCAAGTAATTAGTAAAATCTTTTCTGCAGCACAATCAACCCGCAGCGCTTGGCCCGCATATTCCCACCATTTACATACTCGCGGGCATTTGAGAAAACAGGTGGCATTCCCAGTGCATCGCTGCCTATGAAAATCATTTGGAAGGCAGGGAGGGGAGGGGAGGGTGCTGGGACCCGCTCGCTCCTGCGAGCTATAGGAATGTGCATGAATATATTAAAATGTTTTCACACAATGCTTGTATTTTCCAACGGGAAGAGGCATCTCCTGGATGAAAGGCGGCTGGCCCAGACGCAGGCCTCTCCCGAACGCTTTTTCCCACTCAGGGTTTGTTCGCATGGGCCAGATAGAGAGGGGGCCTGGGGGGGAGGAAAGGGCAAGGGTGCTAACTAGGAAGAGTAAATCTTTGTGTGCCTCCTACCCGCTCCCCATTTGTGGTCCCAGAAAGTTGAGTTATGAGGGAATAGTCTGGAGGGGGGGCCGGGGTTGTTGGAGGGGGGGATCATTGGGACTCTCTGCAAAAGTTTCTGGGGCCATTGCAAACGTAGAGAGGAAACAGCTTGTAATGGAACATACAGTGCTCTGACCAGTGGGATTCAGTGGCTGCAGCAGGAAATGGCTGAGAGGGAGCTGCCTATCTTGGGCAGTATTAGCAGAGTGCCGATGAATAACAGAAAACACTCTTGCAGTACTTTTCCAGTGTCATCTTAGTGTCTAAGAACAGGCTGCTCAATACTCAGCAATGTATCCAGATGTTCCTCTTTCCCAGAGAGCGTTTGTCCAGGCTGCGCTGCAGGTGGAACCCAGCGGTTCCCACTCCATTCCAGTTGGGAAGCACTTGGCTGTGTTGCCTTCTAAGAGGCTCTTTGGGTGCTTTCAACTTGTAGGGTGTTACCAACAGATGTGTGGTGAGATTTGTGTCTAGAGAGTATAGATCAGGGATTTCCTTTCTAACGGACTAGAACTGGAGGGAGGGAGAGGCTGAACACAAGCAATGAATGGCTTGGCTTAGGAGCAGGGTGTGAATGTAGGGGAAGACCCTGGGTTCAGCTCCAGGGATACTGTTTTGTTTGAGAATATTGGGGCAGGCTGCCAAGGGACCTTTTTGGACGAAAGAGAGGAAGGTTGGTGGCTGGAATTTTCTTTTTAAATAATATTATTTTGGTGAAAGTGGCCTTTGAAATCTATGTGGGAAGTGATGTGGTACCAGCGTGGTGATCCAGATGTCTGTCTTGTATATGCTACAGATACAGCCTGTGTAGAAAGCTCTTCAGGGCAGGTACCTTGCCCAGATGGGTTCTGCCCTGAGGATTTACAAGCCTGCCCATAGCAAGCCAGAACCACAGCAACACAAATTTATGGCTGCCACGAAGAGCTATTCCAAGGCCCCTGCCACCCAGTCTCTGCTCTCCTGAAGGAATTCATGAAAACACAGGCTCCCAGAACAAGGCATAACCCATTTAGAGAGGCGTGGGAAGAGCTTTACAGAGACTTTCTTCTCAGCGAAGACAACTTTCCTTGTCCTTTCTGATGTGACTCTCTGTGACAGGTGGGAGAGAATGTATTCCTCAGCCCTGCAAGGAGCTAAACAATTCAGCATCTCAGAACCTTTCGCAAATCAATGTTCTTGCATGGCTGCTGTTCCAAAAATGTATCTGCAGAAGTATTAACACTCTGTAATGCTGTTTCTCCCAGCTGGCCTGCACTGGTCATACTGGTGTTGGTCATGGTGCAAAGGTCTCTAACCTTTTGTTGGAAATGACCAACAACTGAACTGGCAAGAGGACTTACTTTTCTATTTTTAATTATTGTCTTCCCAATTCCCTGCTCCTCCCCTTCATCTTTCTGCATTTCTTAAAGAGGCAGTGGAGGGAAAAAAGCTTTGGTTTTTGTTTGGGAAGGGGGTTAGGAAGGGCGACGTGGCCCCTGCAACCTCTCATAGGGGTGTCTTGTCAGGGTGCGGCAAGAAGGGCACAAACAGATCATAACCTTTAAATGAAAATGCGATGGAGGGGAGAGATGAAAGCAGTGAAACAAATTAGATACATCTAGAGGGGGTGCTCAACTGGAGAAAATTAGCATTTCTTCCTAATTGGAGTGCAGGGCATTCCATTACAGGGTTTCATTACAAGGAGGAAAGCACTGGGCCTCTTCGAGGGCAGGAGGGAATCCCCCAGTTCTTCTAAAAGTAAGAAATGTATTTGGGAGAGATCTGAGAAAGGACCAAATTTGTCAGACTGAAGATTTCGGGCTTCTGTGGGAAGAGGAATGATAGTAAAGCACCGATTCTCTCTTAATAAAGAGAAGAAAGTGATGTTTGTGTGCATGTGAAGTCAGGTGTTAGTCCTAGTTTTCCTGAAGGAAACAAATATTTACAGGAGCCCACAGGTGATGGTAGCTTTCTGATGCTGGTACTTGCTGGATTGACTTTGTAGGCTGTATCTAAAATGTGCTAGTTCGTTTGAAGCACAGGGATGTGTGTTTTATGACTAAGATCGGTGCAGTCAGTTCAAGCCTGCTTTATGCTGCATGTCAAATCCATGCTGTGCAAATCCACATGTTCAAGGCACGTCTGTCTGATTCTGCCTCTAATTAGAGCTGCTGTATCCAATAGGAATTTAGATATATCCCTGGGAAGGCAATGGCCAACTTCCAGCATGGAATGTCTTGTGGCTGCACCAGGGCTTGTGCATAGCTTTGTGTCCAAATAGCTTGTGCCAACTTGAGAAACAGGCATGCCTGGATGTTCTTTGTGTGCATCTATGTATACATGGGTGCTAAGAATAACTTAGAGGAATTTCAAAGGGACAAGGTTTTGAATTTCACCTCTGGATTTAGGAGTAGGGGGAGACCCTTTATTTTTTTCCAATCAGGGATTGGATTATTTATCAGTCAGTGTGCCCAGGAAAGGAGGGAAAGAAATAAAAAAAGGAAAAAAAGAAAACCAGGTTTGCTTCAGGTGTGTGGTATGCAACCTATGTTGCTCTGCCAATCTCCAGTTACAAAATTTCCCGTTCTAGCTCAGGAAAGGGAATATAACATGATAGGAACGTGTGTTGTAGGAGACCAGTGAAGGAAGAGTCCTGTCTGCAGTGAAGGTGGGAGGATGTTTACAGGAGCAGTACCTTCATCCTGGGCTGGCTCTGTCATCTGTGTGCCCAGGATGAGGTTGCAGGTTATAAATTTACTGAATTCATAAACATAAATCTCTGACTTAACTCTTGCTGCTGCATTTTGGCCTTTTGGACACAGAGCACAACCTGCCCACAGGAATATCTTAAGGTCTGGAGAAAATGCTGTTTAAAATCAAAGCTTGGTTCAGAGATGGGCTTTCCCCATATTAGGTCTGGCATACATCAGGATGATGATGTCTCCCATCCCAGCCTTCTCCAGCCGCTTCAGTTCTTGCAGAAGATCCTTGGCAGACTATTTAAAATGAGCAAGTGCATCAGTCTGACTAGATTGGTAAAGCAAAGTAGTTTTTGAAACTCTGGGAGAGGTAGAGAGAAGATGGGAGCGGGACTGAAGTGACTGGAGTTCAGAGAGGAGCAAATGACTAGGAGGAGATGGTCAGGCTTGAAGGGAAACTGGTTCCACTGAAGAAAATGGAAATTTCTCCTCAACATGTGCAGTTGTGCATCTGACTTGTGTGCTAGTATGCTTTAAAATACAGCATGCCAGAGTGTCTCTTGCTTGTAGCTGAGCTTCAGCTTCCCTGGGTAGCTGGCATCCTGCATCTCTGTTGTGAGTGGAATCAGACACCAGCAGACGTGTGGACAGAGCTGTGTAACCATGACTGTCCCCTTGGCTCCACTGCTTTTCAGAGCAGTGTGAGACTGCTCCAGACTGGAAGAGGGGTTGGAAAGCCTGTTCTCTCTGTGTAGCATTGCCTGCAGTGAGTTCTGTGGTTCAGTATCTAGGATTTATAAGGTCTTCTCTACCTCCCCTCCCACCTGCTCACAGCACAACCGCTGCAGCCCTTTTCTTGCTCTAAAGAGGTGATGTGAGTTCATGATGCTCCATTCGCCATCTCTGCACACGCCTGCGCGGGGGATGTGCTCATACTGCATCGTAGGCATCCTGACGCTTCACAGATGCAGGGCTAATTTGGGGCTGGGTATTAAAAGCCAGCTTTTAATGTGTATTGCCTTGTCTAATTAGCAAACCCTTGTTCTCCCTCCTCTGAGACTGAGGTACATGTTCCTCGAAGTCCAGCCGTCCATCAAAGAGGACTTAAAATGAGGCACTGCTATGGTTGGTAGACACGGGCAGCTAATGAAGAGAGAGAGCCCATTTCCTTTGAGAGGAATCACCTGTACAAAGGTGATTGATAGTCTCAGAGATTTATTAGTGTGGGGGCTGGATAGAGGCTTGCAAACTGGAATCCAACAGCTTGTTTTTTTCAGGGGAAAAAAAAGTCTGGTCATCTGTGCATGTACTTTTTCCACCCCACCTCCAAGAAAAAAAAAGGAGACTAAAGAAAGAAATTAAATGATCAGAGGAAGCAATTACAGACTAAGCTGGGTCAAGCAGCAACTGCTACTATTGCTGTCCTTGGTCTGTGCCTCCTGGTGCAGCTGTCTTGAGCTTTGCACCTGCGCTTTGTTCGGTGACCTGCTTTGCCTGTCCAGGCTGATTTAATGAGGGATGGGGATGGAGCAGAACTGTCTGATGGCACAAGTTTTTTTTCTTGCTTCTTATTTTCTGTCTTGCACAGACTGTTGATTAGTACACGTGGCCTAGAGCATGTTTTCCATGTACTCCCACTGGAACCTGCTTTGGCAGGGGGATTGGACTTGATCTCTTGAGGTCCCCTCCAACCCCCTGTGCCTCTGTGATTCTGTGAGTCTGTGATTTTCCTCTCTTAGTGGAGAAGCAAGAGAGCTATCTCCAGAAATTAGAAAAGCGGCAATGTTTCTCTAGCATCTGTCTTCTGATGGTGTCAGAGCAATCTGGGAACACACATTGTGTGCTGACCTCTTCAGATAAGTTTGTAGCTTGGCAGAGCAAGGACTTGCTCCTGGTATGTGGTAGAAAGTATAAAGTACTCTGGTAGTATTGAATTCTGGTGAACAGTACTGTTCCCACTGTGCAATGGCTCTGTCCTTGGCTTCCCAAACTATAGAAGACCCTCATGGTCCTCAAACCCATGTTAGCTCTCTATCTGTCACAGTGAAGCCAGTGATGTGTGTCTCTGCTAGTCTAGAAGTGCCTGAGACTGGTTGAAGTCTCAAGGCTTCGAGCAACCAATTAACTCTAACCTGCCTCAGAAGGAACAATGAACTGAAAGAGTCTGGAGAGGAGATGCAGCAGAGGAACATTACTCTGGACCACAGAAATGACTGCATTACTAGCTTGTATCTTGTGTTTGTGGTGTCTGCCCCAGAGCATTTGTCAGAGTCAAACACTCTGCCAAAGCTACTGATGTGGTGATATTTGGGTGCCTCCATTAGGTGGTTCTGGTAAAACCAGCGTGAAAAGAAATATGGAGAGTAAGATGGTAATGAGTAGGCTTGAGTTTTGACATGTATTCAACAAATCCTACAAGAGTAGGACTAGAGACATTTGAAAGTTCAAGGGAATTGCTTTAAAATAGACAAGATATAGCATTTCTTCAGTGTGCTGTGGACTTCCTGTTCCTGAAGGATATGGAGGTGGATGATGTCAGCAGTTTTGAAAGGAATTTGGCAAATTCATGAATAGCAGGTCCATCATGAAGGACTAGGTGGGGATACGCTCTCTAAAACCCTTAATATGGCAATTGTGGGTGCTGGGGCTTTACAAAGAGAATGACCACAAAGTTGCTAGGCTTATGTGTTCTTCCGAAACAGCATCTGCTAGTATCACTGTTGGATACAGAATGGTGAGCTAAATGGGCCATGGTTTGACCAAGGGGGACATTTCCCAGGATGGTCTGGCAATGGTGGGTCAGTCCAGCATCTGTCTACCCCAGCATTTGTTGTCCAGCTGTGGTCAGTAGTAGATGACTAGGGAGAGGGCTAAGAAACCAGACAACTGTAAGAAGATACTCTTCTGCCTGTTCCTTCCCAGCTCCCAGTGATGGGGAAGTTAGGGTTTCCCCGGCTACAGTTTGCATCCAGACCAGTGTTCCTTTCATATTGCAGAGCTCTGTGAGCAGCTCATCTCGTCATTCTGAGCCTGTTAAAGTTCTGGTCTTTGTATGTTCCTTTCCAGTTCAGTGAAAAACACTTTGTTCTATTTTTAAATCTTTTGCCTGAACATCTTAAGGAGATACACAGTGAATGGTTCCTCCCTCTGGATGGCCTCTGCTCTGTTCATGATTTTAGTGTTTTTTCCCAGGCTGCCCCAACTCTGGTATCAATGGCCTCCCGTGAAGCAGTAGCAAACCATAACTGTGGTACTTGCTGGCCAGTTGTTTAAATTTAGAGTGGACTTCATGTAGGTGTCCCTGATGGGGTGAGCTCATCATTTCCTCCCAGTACAGCCTCTGACTGGTGTCCACAGAGATGCAGCCTAGCCTGAATGGATGGCCATGTGATTGGATCTTATGTATCCACATGATAAAGAGCAGTGACAGGTTTGACTGGGTCACTCCTGACTCGCTGCAGCATCAGATACTGACGTTTCAGTAATGTGCTCATTTCCGTGGAGGACACGTGAGCGAGCTTGGCTGTGGCATTTCTTCATGTGGGTGTCTGGCTTGCCAAGTCAAAATGGTTCTTTTAATAACTGTTTTTGGATGAGACTTCCTGAATTCTCAGAGTGCGTGGGAATACGGCAGGCCATGGAAGGAAAGGGAGGAAACTGTGGTTTCACACTCCTGTCTGCAAAGCTGCCTGCGAGTCTAAAGCTTCCAGACTTCTGTTCCTAGAAGTATTAGAGGACTGACTGCCAGCAGGTTGTCCTGCTTTACCTAGACAGCAGCTTACTGAGGAGCAGGAGGCAGTGGGGTACTTCAGAATCCTTTATCTGATATTTCTTGACACAAAACCTGTGTTTTAGGGAATCCTCTCTTCCATTGTGGACTTGGGAGACATGTGTTTGAAGGAGCTTTCCCCCAGTCCTTTCCAGTGCAATCCTTTCCCTCCTATTCCATTTTCTGTGTCATTTTTTTTTCTAATATACTGACATTAAGCACCATAATAAATTATTCCTTGCTACATCTGTTTTGCCTGATCCCTTTGCTGTCTTCATCTGGCTGATCTCAGTTATCACTGAAATTCAGCAGCTAAGCCTGAGTACCGGTACCGAAGATGATGGTAACCAGTGCCGTGAGTCTGTGTTTTATTGTATATTGATGTCAGGATGATTTGAGCTCTGGCTCGTGCAAAACCTTCTCAGCAGGTTTTTGGGTAGTTCAGGAGCTGTGTGGGAGGTGGCCACTAAAATTCTCATACCTTAGACACGCGTTGTCTGGGTGTTGAATGAAATCTTGTGTGCCTGTCCCTGCATTCAGGGCTGGGGCTGTCCTTTCTGGTCTGACCAGCGGGTCTTATTTCTCACTGTGGTGCTTGTTCACAATCAAGCAGATGCAGGGCAGGGGCTTCATTCAGGAGCTTGGCTGCTTGGGGGCAAACAGTTGACATGCTTAGTGGGAAAAACCTGAAGCAAATCATATTGCATAGAGTGCAGAGCTGGGGAGGGGGAAGCTGCCCAGGAGCTTTAAGGGCAAAGGAGCTGAGGTTGCTGCAAGCATGTCCATGTCAGGGCTGGAATGATCAGAGCAGAAAAGCTCTAGGAGTCATTTCATGGCTGAGTTAAACACAGATTGCTCACCTCCTCCACAGAGCACCTGTGTCTCCATGCCTCAGTGTCCTGGACCTCTGTGTGCAGCACGTGCTTCTCCCCTTTCACCTTCCCTGGTCTTTAGTGTCTCAGCCCTCTGAGCATTATTTCCTTCTACCCTGCTGAACAACTCATTTAGACTTTGTTTGGAAATGGTTTGAATATCATAGAGCAGAGGAGAAAGATCAGACACACTGTTTTTAAGTGGTTAGGCTTCTTTCCCCTCTAAGTGTGAACAAGTACAGCTCCTGCCTTTGCATGACGTGGAGAAAGAACTGCTGCCCTTTGTGGGAAGATGATCAAAGTGTGTGTTTGCTAAGAAGTCCTATTCTTCCTCACCACCCTGATCACTTTTTTCAAAATTCTCCTAAATTGGGAAGCTTGAATTTGGGAGGTGTGTGAGGGTAGCAAAATTAGTAAGTCAAAAACAATTCATGGCTTGTGGCACCAGATTCCTTCCCACCCCTACTTTTTAAACTGAAACATTCTTGGGTTTTTAGTTGTTCTGGCAAACCTGCAAGGATTCTCCCCTCCCCCGACCTCACTGGCATGCATGGATTGCTGGCTTATTGAAAAGTCATTTTCTGTCATAAGTTCTAATGGAAAAGTTTATCTAAACTGTCATTATATAAAGGCATTTTTAGAAGAAAACTTGTTAACTGAAAAATCTGCCAGTTACGTCTGAAAATATATTGGGATTGGCCTTGGCAGTCTTGAAGCTTAAAAAATAGAAAGGAGGTATTTTTAAAATAGGAGAGGTTTTCTTCTTTTGCATCATGATTCTTTAAGTGTTTTCTGCACATGGGCATGTATTTAGACTTCTCCCCAAAGCTGCTGCAGCTGGAGTATTTACTCAAGCTAATTCTACATATGCCCTTGTTGTAGGGTGTAGGGTTGTAAGAACCAGCAGCCCTGGACACTGTAAGATTTGTGATAAGGTACAAACCATCACGTATCTTTTCCCACTGGTGCTGGGAATGTTCACTCTGTTTCTCTGTGTAGCCTTGAAACTGGCTTGGTCACCTTCCATCTGCTTATATTTATTCTTGGTGTCCACTTCTCAGATGCTGGCATTGATTTCATGGCAAGCACATGTTCTTCAGAAGTGTCAAAGGTTGCTTTTAAGGAAAAAGTCTGCACCATTGGTTAGCCAAAGGCACACAGTATCTAGCTGAACTCATCTCTATGACAAGTCTTGAAGCAGTTTGCAACAAATTTGATTGGAATTTTAAAATGGACCTTTGTGTGGGAATCTTTAGTAAAATGTGGAAGGGAGATATGATCTGAGGAATATTGTGGGGTTGGATCAGGCAACTTCCCCAGTTTGCAACCTGCTGCAGTGTTGGGTCATAGTTGTGTACTTAAGGCAGCTCAGAAATTACGAGTCTGTGCCCTGGGGGTTTGCTGCCTGTTTCCTTACCACCTATGGAGTGAGTCTCTTGGGTTCTCCTTTCCTTGTTGTCAGGAATGTTGTGATTGCATCATCTCCTATGGCTTGCTCATTACTCCTATGGAACTTGGTGCTCTGATGAAAGTAGCGGGCACCTTTTCCACTTGCCTGCTTACCATTTGGTCTTCATTGCAGAATAAGGGCCAAGCTTTTGTGACAATTCTTGCTTTCTAGTAAGATGCTGCAATCGTAAGGGTCACAAGGTGAGCTTCTTCAAAATACAGTTTAACGTTTAAAACAAGCAAACAAAAAAAAACCAACCAAACAAAAAACATTACATTACACTGGAGCTGTGATCATCAAGTTAGCTGAGGAGGTTTATCTTGTCTACAGCCTTGGAGCTGCCAGCCAGAACAAGGATTTCTATCTTGAAGGCAATGGTGATAATTCAAAAAAAGCATAGTTGCTAACAAGTCCTGAGACTCAACAGAGGGACTGTGCCACAGGATGCCAGTTTCCAGCTTCTGGGACAACTGGTGTCAGTAGTTTGGTCTACCAACATGCAGCAGGTTGCTTGGTAGGTTTTGCAGAACCAAAGGCTTGTTGAGAAAGGGAGGTGAAAATTAGCTTTTCTTTGGTAATGGGAAATGGCTCAGCAAAATGAGAACCTGAAGCCTTCCTTGCTGTTCTGGTTCTGCTTGTTGCCTGACTTTTTGGGGAGATGCTAGAGGAGGTGAATGATTCTTCCCTGGTTTTCCTCAGCAGTAAGTTCTCACTCTGCCCTCAGTGCTGTTTTTGCTATCCTGTCTGGGATCTTCACTGTCCAGTTTCCTCTCCCCAAATCTGTTGCCTTTTTAAATCTCAGTGCAAAGGTCCTAGACTAGAAATTCTGCCTTGGGAATGGAGGCTGCATCAGGCCTTCAAGAATCTGTCATGCGTCGCACCTCTTCACATGGTCCTATTGTGCCTCACTGGATCTCTTTTCTCCTTTACCCCTTTTTTGGCATCCTGTATTACCCAGTTCTACAGGCTGGGGGAAAGATGTTTGTCATGAGCTGACCTCCTCAGCATGTGTCCCACCGCTGACTGTGCCCCCACTCTGCCAGGCAAGCTGTCCCGCTCCAACCCCCTCCTCCTGCTCGCCCCAGATCAGAGCCCCAAGAGGTCTTTGTCCGCCCGTTGAGAGCAGCCCCTGTCCCGCCATTCCCACATGGCACACCCTCCCCAGCAGCCCCCTCCCCATTCAGCAGTTTGGGCTGAAAGAACCTTGGCTAATTACGCCAGGCTGAAAATTACCACTTTGCTGTGTTCTCCTGCTGCTGGGCCCATTTGTGTGGGGCCTGTAGTTAGAGGGAACAAAGTCCCCCCCGTGGAGCCAGGCAGGCCCCGAGTGTGAAGCTACAGGTACAAGCAAGAGGGGAATGAAGGGAATAATTACCAGCTTCTCCAGGTGAAAGCCCCGTTAAAACTTCAATAAGCCAATTAGGGGCCAGGGTGTGTGTGGGGGAAGAGTCTCCCCCACCTATAAGTGATTCCCACCAGGCAATTAACAGAAATAATTTCACGGAGGGGAGGATAAGAAATGACTCTTAGAAATTGTCTTGGGATGGGGGGGGCTGAAACAGCACGACTGCTGCAGTGGTCCTCGTGTATTCCAATGTCCCAGCTCACTGTGTGGCCTGAGAGTGTTGGTGGGACTAGGGGGAGAGGGAGGAGGTAGGGAAAATGGCAAAGAAAAAGGAATCGCTGGAGCTTTACACCTGGGCAGGCTTTGAGAAAGCAAGGGCTGGAGTTCAGAGCTGTTTGTAAGGCTGTGTGTGGGCCCAGAGCACAGAGCCCAAGGGGGCTGCTGGGTCTGCGAAGTGGGTGAGGGTTAGGCTAAGAGTGTCTACCCCATCAGGGCAAGGCTAATGGTGTTGGGCCCGGTGGAGAGGGGATAGGTGCTGGGGTGTGAAGGCTTGAAGTGGGTGAGCAGATGGGTGAGAACTGAGTATCAGGCCTTCAGAGATTAGCCTGAGATGTGTGATGTTCTGTAGGTGCCCTGCCTGCTGCCAGGAGCAGATGGTAACCAGTGTCTAATACTTCTCTGTGTATCTCACCTAGGGACCATGTTTTTCTGCTGCTCAGCCAGTAACTTCACCTGTTTCTTCCTTTCAGTTGGTTCCAAAAATCTCAAGATGGAGATTTTATGAAGCAACCTTGCAATTCCCTTGCACTGTACTGCAGATGGCATGTGCGGCAGTCAGAACGTGCTGTCTGGCAGGTACCTAGCAGGAGTCTTGCCTGTCTGTATTTGAATGTCTACTCTGGGGAGTAGAGCATAGGATGAAGTTGCTGCACATGGCTGAGATTACCCTGGTGATGTTGAAAAGGAGAATGCATAATGTAATTTAGAAGTCCAGGTATTAGTTGTGGTTATTTCACCTGCGCTTGAAAAAAAAGATGAAGCAAAAAGCCCAAAAACAAACTCTCAACTCCTCAAAACACACATGTAACCTTAGTAGTGACTCTTTGCCTTTCTAATGTTGCAGCTTCTGACAATTAAAAATGTCCTGTGAGGTTTGGTTCTGGTTATTGGTAAACTGAAATAACCCTGCTGTAGTGGTGTTTAACCACTCAGTCTTGGACTGACCTGGACATCCCTAGGCTTCCTCCTTCTCTTTCCCTCTAGAAAGCTTCCAGCAGTAGGAATAGAGAACTCTATCACTTGCACAGCCCAGCTTTTTTACTTGGAAATGGTTTGTCAGCAGAGTCATGTTTTGGCTTCCAAGATGTAACCCCAGTGGATGCCTGCAAAGGCAGCTTTGGTCACAGAAAGGCCTGGTAAGCATGCACAGGCAAAATGGTGTTGGCATGGACTTCCTGCTCCCCTTGGTGCTTGGTACACGTTGTTCAAACCAGTGCCTGAGTTATGTTGGTGACACTTCTGGTTCTTCTTGGTTACACCTGCCTTACCTGCTGATTTTTGTTCAGTGTGTGGTTACTGAGTTGTTAGTATATAACCCAACTGTCCTGACTGACTTCTGAGATACAGCAGATGCTTGGTTCACTTCTCTTGCCATCTTGCACCAGGCACAAAGTAGAGCTAAAGAGATTGGTTTGGAGCAGTGAAGGGGCGACAGCGACCCAGTCTTGGCTTTGTCCAGCACCGCCTGAATCAAAGATATCTAGGTGGGACCTCTTGCATGTTTGTGCTGCCCATTTTCTCATGGAGAAGAAAATGCTAAACTGATGCTGTGCTTTCTTTTTTTTTTGGGGGGGGGGGTGTTTTGCTCCTGTGAATTAAATGCCCCTGGGGAAGGAGCACCTGCTTCCCCATGCAATGGCAGCATCCTTCCCTCCCTTTGTGTGTATCTCCTGTGTTGGAGAAGCCTCATGCTGGAGGTGGCAAAACTCCTTGTGCAGAGTTTCTGACCCCGTCCTCTTCCCTTCACAATGTTGTTACTGTTGCATCTGCTCCCCAGCCTCCTGGGCTCTTCAGCAGGGGCTCCATCAAGTTTGTGTGACCTTAGCACTGTATTCATGCTGGAGGAGTTACCTTCCGTAATGATGTCAACTGATGAGGTTGGCAGGATGGTGGCGGCCGCGATAAGACATGACATGTTCTAATGATTCGCCTTAGCGAGCTGCGTGTGTGTGTTGGGGGGGGGGCACAGAGGGGCTTAGAGAAGGGAGGTGGGGGCCCCACAGGTGCCGACAAAGACTTTGACCTTTGCTGCTATAATATCAGTGTTTCACAGGCAGGGCGGTTCGGTAACCCACTTTCAGCCCATCAAAAATTGATTTAATTGCAATTTTTTCCCCCAATTAGGAGCACTGGAGCTTAACTAATTGGAGTAATAGAGAGTAATAAGGCTCTGATAAAAAGCCTTCCTCTGCCTCCTTTGTATCTTGTGTCATCGCCTGTCGGAGGTCAGAGAGCTTGCATATTCTATTAGGGAGAGTTGCCTTCATTTGTACAAATTAGTTTACCCAACAGTAATTAAAATGCCAGTGCGGGTCGGGGAGAGCTGAATACAATTGATGGGCACGTTGGTGAAGGATTTGACAGCTCCAGTGGCCTCCCTTGCCAAAGCGTGTCAGTGCTGAATCAAAGGCTACACAAACCCACAGACCCGTGTGTTTAACCCGCTGCACTGTCGGCACCAACTGCTTTCTCTCTCCTCCTCTCTCCGTTCTGGGCTTGCTTTCTCTTCTTTCTTGTCCCATTTGAGACTTTTTTAAAAAAAGATGTTTCCCATCTCTGAGCTGTCCTTTCTGTTGGTCACTTTCGTAGTGCTGCTACCAGCTCTGCCCCCGAGCCCCATCCTGTCTCCTTTGGTGCTCCCCCTCCTCTCCCCCTGCCTTCCACATTCCCAGCTGCAGGGCTCTGTCAAGTAATAACTTCTTTGTTTCCTGGTCTGATGAGTCTCCCTATGTAACAGTCTCCAAAATGGAACAACGACATCCAATTCCAGGGGGTGGGGGAGCATGTGAGGAGGAAGAACAGGCACTTGCACGTGTCAAGCAGATTCTGGATTTGAAATGCCCAAAGAGCTGAACAGGACTTGAGAAGCAATCTGTTTACAGTACAGGGAAAGGGCGCAAGCCTGGGGCACGGTGAAGTTTAGATAGAAGGGGTTGGAAGGGGCCTGTTTCACCCAGGTTCCTTCAATGACTGCATTGCAGGATTCCTAGCTCAGGCACTGCTTGCTCTGAAGGCTGGGTTGACAATGAGGAAGGTATGTATTGTACTACAGGATTTCTGTCTCTTGAGCTGAGACTGTTTCCAAGCCTCATGACAAACAGTGCCTTTCCAAAAGGCAGCTGCCTCTTTTTCTCTGGTTCTTCCACATCTGGCACTGTTTGGATCAGGATGGGGTTAAGAGGGGTGCTACAGGTGAGGCGAAACACAGTAGTTGGCACCTTGGTTTCAGGCATGGGATCATTGCAGCTGGATCATAGCCGGAGCACTATGGCTGTTGCCAGAAATGCCATGGGATCTTCAACAACCACAACTCAGTCAGAGTAAAGTTCTTGTGTTTCTTCCAACAGCACTGCCAGAATGTGTTTTCTCTCATGCCCTGGCCCAGCTTCTGTTGTGGGGGGATGATCTCTAATGAGAGCTCTTCTGTAGCATAGAGAAGATCTGGCTTCAGGAGAAACAGACTGGGTTTTGTAGTTGTTTCTTGTGGTTTTTTTTCTTATTTTTTCTCGGTAGGGCATTTCAGATGGGAAGGAGAATATCGAAGTAGGAGATGAGCTGGAAAATGCCTTGCTCTGGACAACAAAAACATGCTGTGTACGAA
This sequence comes from Gallinula chloropus, assembly GCF_964237585.1. Lineage (NCBI taxonomy): Eukaryota > Metazoa > Chordata > Aves > Gruiformes > Rallidae > Gallinula > Gallinula chloropus. The sequence goes on from NC_140090.1 coordinate 67,350,934, forward strand.
GTCCATGTGTCTCAATGCTCTGCAAAATCCTTGCCTTCTGAGCATGACAGGGGTGGAAATGCTGTGTTAGCTTGCTGCTTTTTACCTCCTGGGGAGTTTCTGTGAAGACAATGAGCCCTGTTACAGAAGCTGTTTGGTGGGAGGCTGTAGTTACAATACTCAACAGCTTTCACAGGGCAGAGGAAAGCCTAGTGAAGGGACTTTTTATCTTAAAGGCCATCTGAAGCTTGGACATAGCAGTTTTAATGTAGTATGTAGATGCATCTGGTCAGTGCTTATGTACATCAGTAGCATCATGCATACTTCAGAGATGTGGGCTATCCCTACTGGCTTTCTTAAACATATATGTGTGTGTATATGGCATCTTGTACTTTTTTTTTCCCTATCTAGTCTTTCCTCTGCATCTCTGACTCCTGAAAGCTTTGTAAACAAAACAAATGACACTCACTATGCTAGTAACTCAGCTTGAGGTGTTTCTCTTGGGCAGCTGGCAAGAACAGTTGTGAAGAAGTTGCACTTCTCCTGGTCAGAGGTTTTTAGTGTGCTCTGTGCTTCCAAGACAAAAAGCCTTGTTAAAGGTAAACTGAAAGAAGCAAGCCATCAGATCTGCTGAATGATGTCTCAGAAGTTTTGGACCCAAGCTGTAAATGCTTTGCTGCAATTTACATGCTCTTTTAGACCTTCCAAAGCTGACTTGTGTTGCCCTGTTGCTTGGAGTAAAGCTGTCACCTATGCAAGGTTCCCAGTTAAAGGATGCCTGGTGGTTGAAGGCATATGCCTTCAGACCAGACTGAAGGCAAGAGAGTCTGTATTGTCCCTTGGGAGTCCAGTCTTTCAGGTCATTTTGCTCCCAGACTTTGAGTTTCTCACTGTGACCCCTTCTTGTGTAGGTCTTGTGAGTGCTGCTTTCTAATCCTGGCAGTGAAGGTGCCTGCTCTTCTGGGAGAAGTCTTATCTTTCCTTGCTAATGGGCTCCTGTTAAAGATAAGGCCTGCAAACCTGATCCTGCTGAAGTATGAGAGAAAATTCCTGTTGACTGAATGGAGTCAGCTTTCCCAGAAGAGACTTGTTTGTGGCCCTGAGGCCTGTTTTTGATGCTGGAGAGAAACCTCATCTCATGCTGCTTTTCTTTTTCTTTCTTTCTTTTTTTTTTTTTTGTTTTTTGAGGGGTTGGGGGGGGTAAGGACTGAGGAGGGAAAACTGAAGTCCAGAACTGACAGCATGAGCAGGGATTAGACCTTGCCGTTCCTCCCACCATTTTCTCCCTGTTGGTGTGCCTCCATGCTAATTTAGACCTGTGGCAACCATCAAAGCCTTGTGCATACCTTCTGCACAAAGGGGCCTGTCTCCCACGTGAGGGCGTTCTCTGCTGGGATAGAGTCAGTTTGTCCCCCAAAAGAAAAATCTTAAGCACCCAATTGCCTGCTTGACTGACTCCCTGACTGCTATTATGTTTCTAACCACGGTAATTGGCTTTAGTAGTTATTAATGGATTATGTTTGGGGAGGCAGGGACAGAACACAACACCTAGATTTGTAGCTGAGGGACTCCCTCACCAAAGTGCTGTTGTCTTGACATGGGATTTGACGTGAGCTGTCAGAGTGGGTCATCTGTGCTTGTTTTCATCTGAGGTGGGAAATATCGACAAAGGGGAAACGTTCCCTCCTGTACCCCACTATGGTGGAGAGAAGGCAGGTATTGAGCAGAACCCTGTTTCCAAATATGAGATACTGCATGCTTTTTTAATTGGCCCTTGGAGCTGCAGCAGAGCAACAGGAATTGGCTTTTCCCTAGATTCTTTGATTTCAGTCAGGGACTTCCCGTGGAGAAGAATATGTGCACCATGCAGCATCTGTGCAGAGTGCCCTGTGCTACAGGTGCATTGGCCAACTGCACAGGCACTGCCAATGAACATGGGATTTTTGCATGTAGGACAGCCTGGTTGGAGAGACTGAAATAGCTCTGGTGCTGCAGGCCTTACCTAGCCCTAGATGGCAGCTAAGGGTCACAAGACTTGTGTGAACATCTCCAGGTAGGTGAGTTTGGGGAAGAGGACTATAACCAACAAAAAAGAGCCTTGGGCTCTTCCTTGGTTCCCATACCTCTTCGAGATTAATGATATCTGCCTGCCTCTGTTGCATAGTTTACTTGGCAATGGTGCTTTGGTCTTATGATCCGGAGACACCAGTTGCTCAGCTGAAACGTGGAACCAGGATTCAAAGGTTCTGGCCTTGCTTCCACATGGCTCTTCTCTGTCTTTGAGTGTTCACTACCCTGTTGCTGGGTTCCTTGGAACACCAGCAGTAGTGCTTCTGACAGAAGTATGCGGCAAGAATCCCTTCATGGTACCATAGAGACTTGAGGACACCTTCTGATTTCCAAAGGAAGAATGTTGTAGAGGATCAAAGAAATGTTTAAAAACTGCTATTTTTACAGTCGTGTTTCCTTATTTTGCTTTCCTCTTTCAGCGGCCAGCCCAGTGTCATGCTTCAGAAGATGTTTAGGCAAAGCACAGAGCAGGCTTTTATTTAAAGCAGGCTCCATTTCCTACATTTGTGCTGTCCTTGTTGCAATGACTTAAACATAGTTTTGGCATTTTATTCTCAGTAGCTGCAGTAAATGTGGCTTTGTGAGAGGTCATTTATAACTAACTTAAAATCTTTGTAGGAGTTGCTTTCCCTTGTTTGGACTGAGGGTAGGAAGTTGGCACAAAGCAAGTGGTGTGGAGAGCCATAGCACCCGTGTTGCTGCTGCTTGGTTTCAAGGATTTGTTTGAGGCCAGTGGCCAGAGCCAGTATGTGCAGCAGGGGCATAGCATCACCAGAGAGAACTTTGGAATGGACCTTGCTGAAGAGTGTGAACTGAGCCAAATATTGCTGTAGGAGGGCTGTGCTGCCTCTAATAGAGAGCACTCAAGCACTGGGGATGGCAACCTGATCCAGCTGTGAAGTTGGCTCTGCTTGGAGCAGGCTGGACCACAGCTCTACTGTGTGATTCGTTAGGCCTGTGATGCTGCAGCCAATTCACGGTTGTGCTCACAAGTTGCCAGCAAACAGAAGCAAGACATAAAATAGGAAGTAAAAGGGAATTTTCCATGGTGTCTTTCTGCAGCTTACAGCATTGACTTGTGTATGAAACACGCTGAGTATTGTGCTGTTTTGAAAATGATGTTGTAATTTACAGCTGCTCCTGTTTTAGGTTTTCCCTTTGCATATGCAAATACACCTTTATATTCTCCCAATTCTCTGCAGTTATGACCTGCTGCATCTGGAAAGCTCAGCTGCTGAGAGCTCTGGAGCATCTCTCCCTTTGGTCCTGCCTGCCCCTTGTGAAGTGCAGCAGAATGTGCTGAAATAGTTTTGAACCAGAATTCAAAGTCTGTCTGGCAGCCTGTTTTCTCTGTCTTGCTCATGCACTGTTTCTTCCAAATGTGAGGATTAGTAAGTGGGTTTTTTGTTTGCTTGTTTTCTTTAAACAGCTCATTTGTGACGGGGACAGCCTGCTGTGGACACACCTCACCTCTGAGAATCTGGGACCTTGAGAGGTGAGTGAGCTTCCTCCAGGTTACAGGGAGGGACTTGACAAGAAAAGTGAACGAGTGCTGCAATATTGGAGATGCTGTAAAATCATGCTTTTAGTCCATGTAGGTAATGGATGTTTAAACACAAGATGTAGGGCAGAGAAGTAGTCAGAACAAGCTGGTGTAGAAAGGTGTATGTGGGGGGTGGTTCTGGTTCAGTAGGGAGTAGTTCAACTTCCCAACTTTTCTAGTTGATGGCAGAGCCGTCCTGGTTTGTTCCCATTACCTGTGTACTGTCAGAATACGTCCATTACACCTTCCTTTTCATCTGTCTTGGTTGATGCTTCAACTTGAGCCAGAGTGGTGAGGAAGGTGATCTGCATTCCCCCTGTTCACCCACTTGCAGTGCTCAGAAGCCAGAGGCAAACACAGGCTCTACAGTCACCTTGCCCTGGCTGGTGTTTCTGGTAGCTTGGGAAGGTGAGGGATGGCAACGTTGTTATCTACAGAAGTGACTTAGGCATGTTGTCTTCTCTCTGTCTTAATAAGCATTGAGGAGGTTAATTGCTGTGGCCTCAGATTTGGAACCGTTGAGTAGTTCCTGTTCAGTGAAGTTGCTGACCTTAGCAACTGGGGAAATGTTGGGCTTGAATCCTGATATGAGACTCAACTGCTGACAAATTTGAAACTCTCAGCCTGGGGGTCTTTGTGTGGTGATGGACAGATAGCAAATATTTGGCAGGATTATTGAATGGCAGCTCAGTTTCCAGGACTGGTATGCTCTGGGTAGGAGTGGCACAGCACAGATTTTCAAGGGAGTGCTGTCAGAATTGAGGTGAGCTGGTGGGCTCTGGGAAGGGAGGGCGGGAGCAATGCTAGAAGGGATCTGAGAGGTATCAGTAGAGCTGTGTTTGAGGAAGGGAAGTAGAGGAGGATTGGTGCTGCTGCAGGGCTAGTCTGAGGCCAGTTGCCTTCTAATCTGTAGTTTATATTGACTGAGTCAAATACAAACATAAACCAGTTTGGTTTTCTCAGAAGTAACAGAAGTAAATACTTTGCAAAGATGCATCCAACAAAGGACAAACTAGAGGAGGAAAGACAGGACCAGTGCATGCAGCTATGGCACATGTTTCTCAGTGACCCAGTCCAATGGTGCCTTTGGAGTACCCTGGAATGATGCAGGCTGTGCTGTGATACCCCTGCCCATCAAGTCTTCTGGCTGTTCTTGAATAGAAGCATCTGACAGGGGTGAGGAGATAGGCAACCCTTTCCCCCTGCCCCTGCCTCTCTGACAGCCTTTCCCAAGGAAGCCTGAAGAGATAATAAAGCTGTGTAGAAAATAGGATTAAGGTAATGAACAGGCACAACGGAGTTTGATCTTTCAATAATGTCAAAGCCTGAGTGACAGGCAAATAGAAAAGCCAGGGCAACCTAGGCCACTGGGCCTCTGTTGCAATGGCTGGAGTGTCAAACTTATTCTTCCCTCTTCACCTGTCACAGCTGGAATGCACCATGCCACTGGGTCTTTTCCTCTCTGGAGACCTGTGTGTGAGCTGGGAGTCTTGTCAGCACGTGCAGGGCAGGAGACTGAGTAGGGAGCATGTCCAGGAAACTAGCACGTGGAGATGATGTGACCATTCATAGTGAGGAGGGACAGAGCTGTCTTGACTTCTCCATAAGTTGCTGCTCTTCCCAGCAGAGCATTGGATTCCTTTTCAAAGGCCCCAGTTGTTGCCAGAAGTGATTTTTGTAGGGAAATGCTATTTTTTCCTTTGAGGCTTGTGCATGTTGTCTGCCTGGTCAGACTCCAGAAATGGGAGCATGGTGTGGAAACTCCAAAATCTTAGAGCTACTCAGGACTGAAAAGTTCCTCCTGTGGCCAATATGCCTTGATAACATCTGGCAAACACGGCTAGCCCCTCTGAATTTGCTGCTTACACCTTCCTTGTGGCTATGAAGGGCCAGAGTCTGACCTGTGGGGACTGAATGTTATCTATATAATGTTCTATATAGCATATCTATATAACAATTTATATCTATATAACATTATGGGAAGGATGTTATCTCGTAAGACCAGAATTCAGGCAGTTACTCGGTGGGGGAAAAAAAGGAAGCAGGGTAGAGCAGTCCTTAAGATGTGTTTTTTAAAGCTACAGGATCTTTAGCACCACTTAGATGTTTTCCAGGACCAGTTAGTTCAGTTAGCTGGGATTTTTCTGCGTGGGGGCATGTGTAAGTAACATTGCAGCAGGCTTCTATGGCATTCTCTTCCCTTGGGGTAGGTGGTCTTTTTCCCCAACAGCTGAGAGCTGGAACATGCTACAAAAGGATTTAAAGCTTAAATAACCTTTTGTGTACTGATCTTCTTAGTTCCAGGCCAGATAAGTCCTTGGCTAGTGCTTGTAGCTGTTGGTCATGGTATGTTTTCGTATTTATGACCTTCGCTGTTCCCTGACCCCGAGGCAGCCATCCTCATCCTCCAAGAGGAAGGGGATAATGTCTTCACCTGGAAATATGTTCTGGGCTTTGAAAAGGGCTTGGTTGGGTTTGATGGTGAGGAAGGGTTTTTTTGGGGGGGGAGAGGAGGGGAAGGAAACGCCTCTTGCTGCATCCCACCCCCACAACTGTCTTTCATTTCTGACTCTGCTGAGGTGGTGGCGTTGGATCAAAGCCGCAACAGGCAGCAACAAGCAATTGTCAAGGGGAGTCTAAAGTAGGGGAATGACCGCGTAATGCCAAAGCCTTGTCTCTGATGGCTGAAATTCCAGCTGCTGCTACACCTGGCCCTTTCTCTTGTAATGAAGGAGGATTTTTTTTTCTTATGCTTTTGAAGCTGGCTCGCTGCACCTCTGGAGAACATATCTCATCCCACAGATGCTACCTTGTGCCATCTGATTGCTTTTAGGTGTGGGGAAGTTGCTGTGCACTTACTGCCACTCAAGACAGTGTGGAGGGGGGTTGTGAATAACTTAGGTGATAGGAGTTCTGCACAGGAAAAGAGAATGATTAGCAGTGTGGGCCACTGGATAATAACCCATGTCCTTGCATCAAGACCCAAGTCCCCTTGCCCCGTTGTGTCAGTGAGGGATACAGTGGCGGCTCCCTCTCTTGCAGGTCAGGTACCTCTGCTGCCTTTTGCCTTTTTCCACTCAGACCTTCTTGTCTCATCTGCCAGTCCTAGTGTGTGGCTTGGCAGAACAGCCAGTTAATAGCAAGCAAGAAAAAAGGAAACTTTCTTCAGGTCCTGTTCCTCTTTTTTTTTCTCTCCCCATCTCCTGTCTCCTCAGAGTTTAAACGCCTTGAGAGATGAGGGTGGTGCACTGCTAGGAACAGCTCCAAAGCCAGCATTTGTCCTTTCAGCAGACAGCTGTTGCTCCCCAGCCTGGTCTGTGTGTCTTTAGATGTCAAATGCTGCTGCCTCAAGGATGCTTCTCAATAAGGTAGGATATTCCAGAGGTGTCTGTTCAGCAACTCATGGAGCTATTCTGCCAAACCTGGTGCTCGAAATGGAGCGGTGATCTGTCTGGCATGTTAGTCCTCATCCTGTAAACATTTTGAATGTACAAGTCCTACATTGTCCCTTCCTGTGATACAACCTGACAGACGCAGGGCACGAGAGCAGTTGTAAAAGCTGAGACAGTTAGCTGTGCCCTGCAAGCCACCCCAGGTCCTCTACTTTTTAAATATCCAGTCTTTGTCCATCTCCTCCCCCCCTTTTGAAAGCATTTTTGGCAGAGTGGTTTTTCTGTTGGCTTTTTTTTTTTAAAGAAGCCTCTAATTTCTTGTTCGGTTTTTCTCCCTCTCCTGAGCCCTTTGAAAGTGGCTTTACCCCGTCACTGACACCAAACTGACACTTTGCGTTTCCCCACTTCTTATCCCTTTATGGCAACAGATGTTGAAATTTTGTATCCCTTTTATCTGTCCCTCTTTGCCCTCTTCCTGTAATTAGGTTTCCCTTGTTAGCAGTACAAAGTGGCCCGGTTTGCTGCCTGGCCTTTTGAGCCATTGTGTCTGAGCACATTTTTTTCCTCCTCTTTCGGAAGAGTTCCTTCCCCCTTAAGTAATAGGCAGGGTGTGGGCCAAAGCTGTGGCTTTTTCTTGTTTCTTTGTTCTCCATTTATCTCTGCCACCTTTTTCAAAGGGTTGGGGGAAAAAATAGAGGATGTGTGGAAGGGGAAGATACAGAGTTGCATTTCTTGACCATCAGGCCCCCTTGCTCTTCAGGTGTTCAAGGCAGGTGCCTTTGATGTCTGCAAGTTTTGAGGAGGTGGGAGGTAGAGTGTTCACCAGTGGAGGCAAAGGGAGACTCAGGTGTGTGGCTGGTGCCCTCAGCAGAGGGGTGGGGAGGAGTCTTTCAGGGTAGACTGGCAGCTGCTGAGCAGGTTAGTAATCTCTCTTTGCCTCTAGTGCTATTGTGTTGTGCTCATTCTGAGAGCCAGCGTGAGCATTACCATCATAAGCAGCTCTCTGAAGTTTGCTAGCTTGCTGCTGCTTGATCTCTGGTATGTGCTTTGATGGGACCCTTGCAAGGTGACATCCATCTGTGCAAAGCAGTGGGCAGGAATTAGTTGCTGTCTTTCAAATTTTATTGTATGTTGATCTACATCCACTTTGGTGGCTCTTTTAGAGCCATTGAGCCAGTGAACATGAGCAATTGTCAACAAGGAGGGAGAGCTTTAAAACTTCAAGTCCTGTGCTATTCTTAAACAGCAAGTGTAATTTGACAGTTGCACTGTGAAGCACTAAACACTCTGGTTAGCTGATCATTGCTGATGCTTTCCTGTTTCAATCCAGTCCTCCTTGGCTCTGCATCTTGTCATGCTCAATTTTTTAAATGTGTGTAAGTAAATAAATCAAATGAGATGCTGCAGGTCTAGTTGTTGGTTATAAAGTTTTCTAAAGGTTTTCAACAAAAGTTTTAGCATAGAAGCTTAGCCCAAGATGCACAAGCAGACCTCTTGTGTCCTTAAACAAGTTCTGTAAAAGATCATTCTTCCCACAGATTTGAATTTCAAGGTTTAAACAATTTAAACAATCTTCTCTAATAAGAGAAGAGTTCATTGGGTGAAGGGAAGCGAATGGATTCAGAACGGGAGTTACTAGATTGAAAGGAAAGGTAGCCGACTCCAAGAAGCATGGGGAGTCTGTTTCACTCAGGCATTTAAACTGTATTTATCTGGTCACAGAGAATTCGGTGGATATCTCTGGTAACAGGAGGGAGGAGCAACAGCAAATATTATCCTGGCACTGATAAGTTTCACAGAATTTGGGGGGCAGAAGAATCATAATACCATGCTGTAGATGCATTATCCCCTCCCCTGCTCTTCTGTCGATTCATCATGCCAAGTAACTCTTTTGCCAAGAGAACTCTCTCTGGGCTTTGTGGAAAGAGGCTCCCTAACCCTTTCAGGCTTGGTTTTATTTCTCAGCATCTCTGTCTTGGCTGAACCAATCCAAAACTTGTCCAGCAGTGAGATAAACAGCTTCCTGGGCTGTGCTTACATCAGGTAATTGAATGCAAGTACGTGCCTTCTGCCTCCACCGCTCACTGCAGCAGGATGACCCATGAGTAGCTGCCCTTCAGATGTCTGCTCATTCTCTCTTCCTGAGGCTCTCTTGCTTGTTTTTTCGCTGTGCTCTTTCCCCATTGTGCCCACTGATGGCTTTGGTTGCTCTTTTTAAAGCGTCAGTTATGAGTATTCCCATTTGTGTGTCCTTTGGTTAATCAGGAACACAAATGCTAGGCCTTCTCCCTGTAATTCAATGGAGAAAGGGTTAGTGGGGTGACAGACTGGGCTCTGTTCTAGGGGAATTCTAGTGTTCAGGTGAACCCTTTCTTGGCCTGTTCATATTAAATCAATTTGGGACAACTGTCCGTGGGATTTCTAATTTGGACCTTGGGAACCATTCCCTCTGCAGTAAGGTAGGTGGGATGGAGACTTGGGATATAGATCTAGGCAAAGGGTAAAGCAGGTCCTTCTTCACGGAAATGGTAATGCCACTTGTGACCTGAGGAGCAAGACTAGATATAAACAGGTCTCCTGCCTTCAGGCATGAGTTAATTACTTGACAAGACCAGACGGAAATTCTTACCCCAGTTCTGCAGCTCTGACAGGTAGGATTTGATTCCCTTGCTCTGAGATTTTGGATGTTGTTGGAGGCAAGACACCTGGCCTATGACCAGCTACTGGAGCCAGTGCTGGAGAAGGCTTGCTGCTGCAAGGAGTCTCTTAAGTGGTGGTCTTTTGGATGGCTGTTCCTTGTACCAGACTTTGTTGCGTTCAGAGCTCTGGCTCTTGACTGGAAATGGATGCCCTGTCTTTGCAGTGCATTCCCCATGGTATGCATGTTTTCTCAAAACTGAGGCCTTGTCATTCTTTACTGACTTCTGGGGGCAGAAGGTGGACACTGTCTTTCTGAACCATCTCACATAAGCTGGGCATCTTCTGCCTGCCTTTTGTTGAGAGGACTCTGGTGTATCATAACCTAAATGTAAAACTGTTGTAAGGGGATGAACCTACAGGTGTTTACCCTAATTCCTTTCCTCCCCATGGCAGCCTTGGCCCTCCCTCACTACAGACGAGTGTGAGGCCAGCTCCTGCCCTTTGGATGTGTGCATGTCCAGGGCATGCTGTGGCCTTTGCATTCCTGCTCAGGCGTATTTATGACAACTTTACAAGGCCCTGAACAATCAGAGAGCGTGGGTGGGGGCTGGACACTCCAAGCGCATCAATCAGTTTCATCCCTCTTGGCCAAAGCAAAAGCAATCTTTATTTTTCCCTGGGTTGAGAGAGAATCAACAGAGGCAAGAGAGAAGAATGGGAAGGAGTGAATGAGGAACCCCCTCTGCCACTGGCTGGCGGTCGCTCATTTAAACAGATGGCTTTGTTTTGATTTGGACTCTCCATTTTTTTTTGTCTCCCCACTAAAGGAGACCTGCAGAGCTCTGCCCAGAAAGGGAGCAATACAGCCGCCTGTTCCCACACAAGTGGGGCGAAAGGCGAGAGGCTTTGAGAGTTCCCTGCTTCTTTTCCTTGCCTCCCTCTCTTTTTTTTTTTCTCTTCCCAGAAGAAATCACAGTTTGAGAGAATTCACCCCTACTCCTCCCGTTGGAAAGAAAGACAGAGAAGACATTCTTGACATTCTTTGCAGAGAAAAGGGGTTAAATGTCTGAATTTGGGGGTCACCATGTTATACAAATTGCAATCTAATCGTTTTTACAAGAACACACGTGTGCTAAGAAAAGAAGCCATGGACAAGAAAGAAAAGGGGACAGACAACCTTTTTTGTCCTATCTCCTTTTTTTTTTTTTTCTCCCTGAGGTTTTGGACTATTGTCATGTCCTGTCTCTCTCCCCTCCTCACCCCCGAGAGGGAGAACATTGGTTTTATAGTTAAATTGGTTCGTAAAGCAGAAGGGCTTGGTGCCATTTCTGTTTGTTTTCCCAAATAAAAGCCCCAGCAGGGTCTCTTTTGCACCGTTGTGGCTTTATTTGAAGAAACTGGCTTTTTCCCATAGCCCAGCGTGTCAGTTTATCCTCTGAACTTAACCTTACGGGAACCCGAACAACAAAAACTCACAGGGTCCCAGAGCTGGAAAGGTAAAGAAATTGTATCTTTTTATTGGACCATTTAAAGCGTGTGTGGGCCAATTCAGAGAAAGCAGAAGAAAAGAAGGCAAAACTCCCTCTTCTGTTTCCCCCCCCATGACAGAGTCTCAAACCGTCGGTGTCATTCCCCCCTACTGCCTCGAGTCCCTTCAGCTGTGCTGAGGAAGCAGAGAGGCATTTCTTCTGAAATCCCTTACAACAGCATCTCTGAGCCATTTCACATGAAGATGCTCCCTCAAAATTCCCCAAGCCAAACCCACATCTCCCCGCAGGATTTAGCAGCCTTGGCTAAAAGCATGGTAACCCTGGGGTAAGAGAACTCCATGAAGAATAACTGCCAAGGATCTGTGCTTCTCCCTACATTAATAGATGTTGTTTGACCAAGCATAAGCCGCTGCGTCCCCTGGGTGCCTCAGCTGCTGTTGCAAAACACCTGGAAGAGACCATAGCTCAGCTCTTACCTTTGGTTTTGTCATCCAATTTGGAGAGCACACCAGAAGTTGTGAAAATGTTGTACTCTGGATAATTGTTTTTAAATGGATTTTGTTCCCTTTGTTTGATGCTTGGCTTAAATATCCCCCTGTTCTGAACTGAATGGTACTCTCTCTGCTTCTCTTTTAAAATAAATACTTCCCACCTGGCTTGTTGCAAGGAGTTATTGGGACTAAAGTACTGGTTTAGAGCTGTGCTTGGTTTCTGAGTAGTCACCTGCTTATGTGCAATGGCTTCTCCTTTTTGATGGATGATTGCAGCTCACAGATGAGGTTTCCAGAGCAAATTAGTATTTCCTCAGATTCACACATCTGTGTTTCAGGAGATGTTCTGAATTCAGCAGTTTCCTAGAATTTACATATTTGTGTAATACCAATTTTAGTGATTTTGGGGTTACCAGAAATTGAGGGTGAGGAGAAAAGGGTCTGTTGTGTCATCCCAGCTTTTGGAGTGTAATTCATGTGTATTGGAAACAGCTGGCCAAGACCTGCAGCAAATGGGCAGGGTACAGGGAGGGAGGTGTGGACTTCTTTTAGACCCCAGCTATCAGCAAGGTCCCAGGGAAATTCACACTACTTGTATGACCATAACCATGTGGGTTCTGCCATGACTGAACTGATCTTACTTTGTTTTTCATGTTATTTTGTGGGGTTGAGAAGGAGTAGAGCCTTGAGCCATTGGGTCTCTCTTTGTTTGTTTTTTTTTTTCTATTTAAAAAACCCAAACAAACAGCTTGTTTCTGCCATTCCTTGGTAGCTCACTTTGCTTCCAGGATAGAAGGCTTCTGTCTTCTGGAAGTATCACATAGCAATGCTCATGGCTAGATTTCCAGCATGGAAAGAAGAGAGTGAAATGTGGGAATCCCAAACAAATAGCTTAGTTTATTTTAAAAGTAATTTTCAAAAGTCTTTTCTGAAGTTGATGGGAACTGATAGAGATGAATCAAAAGATTCTCAGTTGTGCCTGAACAAAATGCCTTTCATATTTGGACTCAGCAGTTTGATACATTTCCCAGGCACAGGGACTCTACTTCAACATCATCTTCTATCAGCAAGGAGTCCAGAGCTGGGTGCTGACACAGCTCTCCTGTGCTAGGGACAAATAGGCTGCTGGGCTTGCTCTGGCTCTGTGTTTTGTGGGCTGGCACCAGATTATTGCCAATATGATTTCAGTCTATCTAGGTGCTTAAGAGAGAGCAGGAGAAACTAGGAATGTCTGTGAGTTTCCCCTGTGTCTGCAGGTGTCGGCCCAGCTGTGGTTAAGATGCTGAAGCTGAGAGCTCTGGCTCTTGACTGGTCTTTCCAGGAAGCCTAGGCTGTCTTGTTTGTGATCCTGCTCCACTGTGGTGGAGCTGTTTCTGTCACTGCCACCCAGCACTGGGACTGAACCCTGGAGCTACGTGGCTCAGGCTGTTTGTATAGAAAACAGCAAAACTCCCACCATCTGCACAGCTACCTACCTGGCTTGCCTGAAGAAACCCCTACTTGATTCTGCTGGAGGGCCAGGGCATGGTAGGCAGGTGGTTTGGACCTTCCAGGTTTGGTCTTTCTTGGGCTTCACAGTTACTCGCTGACTACCTTCATAGCGTGTAACAAGGATGGGATGCCCTGGCTTCTGAAGTGCCAAGGATCAGCTACCTGGTTTTTGGAAGGGCTTTGGGTGCAGAGGGGGAAAAGGACCCACAAAGGAAATGAAGAGGCTGTTACACGCTGCGTTTGGCTGGTGCTGGTGATTTCTGCAAGCGTGTGAGAAAGAAGGTTCAAGACAGCTATCACATCTCTTCTGTGTCTCATTGAGTAGGTATCTTCTGTGCATGTCAGTTAAAACAGAAAATCAGTGGTGTGCTGGTGTATCTGCTGCTTTTCTCTTGCCTCTTGATGAGTTATCCGACCCTTTGGGTTACTGGGGATTAACTGTGGGATTTGCTGCCTAGGAAGTGGAAGCTATTTGGGACAGGTTTGAGGGTATTTGGGATAATGAAGGCTGTGGCACTAACCACCAGTTTGTGGGCACCAACTTGCGATCCCAAGGCTGGGAGAGCTGAGACACAGAGTTCCCTTCCCAGCATGGGTTCAGCATTGCTGCATGTGCTGCAGGACCACAGAGCTAGCACAGCAAGGTGTAGCTGGTCCAGAGACACCTTAATCTGCTGAAAAATGGGGAAGGTTTCTGATACTGTTCTGCATCTTTATCAATTTAAGCGTGCCCATGCCAGAATACTTAAGTCTTGGTTTGTGTGCCCAGGGTACAGCACAGTATGATTTTGCCCTTGTGTCACATTTTAAGTGCTTCACTGTAGCAACTAATGCTAAAGGACGGCAGGGGCTGGACCTCCCAGCTGAAAGCTGCTTTGGTTGACCTATTCGTGGGGCAGGAGAATTGAACTGATTAACAAACCAGCAAAGCCAGATTTGCTTTGCTGCAGTAAATTGCAAGTATCTGTGTAGTTTTCCTGCCTACAGAGAAAACCTAATTTTTAAATTATTATTTATTTTTATTGCCTTGGCTGGAAAGGGAAGTATGGGGAGGAAAACAGGTGTGATTGCTGGGATGCTTGGGTACCACTGCAGTAAGGTGTGAGGGCATGGAGAAACACTGGGAGCAAGGCATCTGGCTGGGGTTTGGTACTGCACAGGGAGCCCTGAACACAGGTATCCAGACTCTCTGGTTCCTGCTGTCCCTTTGATGGTGAAACTTTTGTACTTGGAGCTGTGAACCAGGCTGCCATTAAAAATTGCTGCCATCTTGCAGCATTGCAGACTGGGTCCAGACTGGGAGAAGGAAGACAAGCCTTAATGGGGTCAAGCTTGTTCTGGGTGCAATGGGTGCTTTTTCACAGATGGGAGATTGTGACGCACCAGAGAGGGGGAAGAGTGCTGGTCCCAGGGAGGAAAAGATCCCTGGATATCCTTCAGCATCCTGCTACCTTTCCTCAGCTCCTCTCTCTCCCTGAGCTCACTTTGTCCTCTACATGTTAAAGGTGTTTTACCAGGGGAAATAACACAAGCAAGCTTCACCTGGCAAGCAGGAAATATTCACCTGCTGTGACATTGGGTTGTGTGGCCTGCGTGCAGCTGCCTGTTCTGTTTTCATCTCCCAAAGTGCCACATGTCCAGGGTACCAGCCCAGGAGGTACTCTGCAAAACAAAAACAAAGCAAAAAGCGGTAATAAGTGGGAGAGATCTGTCCAAGCTGCTGGTGCTGCCTGGGGCTTGCCAAGATACATCCTGTAACTAACTCCCTGCTCCTGTCTAAGCAACTGGCAGGAGACTCTGCAGGTTGGGTAATCTAGCCCCTTACAGATCTTACAGGTAGTCCAAGGGGTCTTGTTTGGAAAAGCAGCCAACTTCTCTCCATACCTCTGTTGTATATCTTGTAACTGGGCCACACACAGGACTTGTAGGATGAGGAATGTTATGTGGAGCCCTTAAGAACTGTTGTGTGCATGTCCACCTGTCCTACTGCCTTTTCAGAATGGTAGATGGAGGGAATTGCAGGGGAGTGCTAGAGCTCAGAGGTGCCCATCCATGTCTTAGCTCCATGGTGGAGCTGAGAACAAATCTACCCCAGCATAACCCCACAGATCTTGCTCCCAGTGCTCAGACTGCAAATGCTTCAACTTCCCAACCTGCACACAGGTACGGAGCTGCCGCTGGGTTGGTTTGCAAGTAACCCTCCAAGGGTTAATGTATTGTGAGAAGGTTGCAAAGGGCTGGAGCCTGGAATCCCCTCCATCCCTTGCTTGGAGAAACACAAAGTCCAATAAGCCAGCACCCCTGGAT
The DNA here is from genome assembly GCF_964237585.1 of Gallinula chloropus. Taxonomy (NCBI): domain Eukaryota; kingdom Metazoa; phylum Chordata; class Aves; order Gruiformes; family Rallidae; genus Gallinula; species Gallinula chloropus. Next base: position 67,366,337 of record NC_140090.1, read on the forward strand.
TCGTGTTGGGGGGGATTAATTCATGCACTTGATGTTAAAGCTTGTCCGAGAGGTTTGCACGGGGGGGCCATCGCTAGGGCTGGTTGGCCTCTCTAAATGGTTGCTAGGGCCCTGGCATCAAGGGCCAATGTAGCTGCCCACAGCCACGGTCACGGAGGGAATTACACAGCCACAAAGAAATTGTTATTCTACATAATCTGCTCTTTGGAGAGTGACTGTGGGGAAACAGGCTGGCCCCAGCATGCCGCCAGCTCTGTGATCATAGAAGCGTGCTGGCTGCAAAGATCGGCCAGGGCTCGCCTTCTGATCTGGGGACACCAGGGCTCGAGGCACTAATCTGCTTTATCAGCGATTTCTCTCTCCTGACACAAAGGTGTTTACTTGTTTTAACATCTCCCGGGACTCTATTTCTCCTTTTGTGTGGTCTTTATCCCCCGACGAGGGCTTTAGCCCAGATTACAGACAGAATTAAGGCATTTGGCGATGTGCCTCAGAACTGTGTGATGCTGGATCAAGGAGCAGAAAGTAACAAAATAATGGGGGGAGATGCTGGGAGTGACCCCACTGCGGGATCCATGCTGTCGGCTTTCAGGACCGCTTCATTGTCCTGAGAACCAAGAGCCTGTTGGAGAGGGGTGACCGTGCGGCAGGGTTTGAAAAGCAGGTGCTTCAAGGTTTATTGTGTTCAACGGTTTGGATGTGGAGGGTGTGAGGAGGAAGAAAAGGAGGGCTTGCAATAGGTGGCCATCTCAAGCAGCTGGGCAGATTGTCCCCTCCGTTTGCAAGAGTTCGCTGTGGTTGGGTGTTGCTGGCTGCTGGGGCAGGTGGAGTGACACTGGGGATGGGCTGTGCCATGAGTAGGGTGTCATTTCGTATGGCCAAGGAAAGGGACACAAGCTTCTTCTCACAACCTGGCAGGGCGGACCTTCACCAGGCACCGCTGACCTGGTGAGGTGAGCTGCTGGTTCTGCACGTGAACAAGCAGCAAAGCAATATGGCCACAAAGCATCTAGGCCAAAAGCATCTGGCTTAGAGCTTCATGGAGACCTTGCTTTTGCTCTTTCACAGCAAGTAAGGAATACAAAAGGAGGAAGAGGCAGGGGAAGCTAGCTTTTGGAGTCGTCTCCAAAGCAGCCCTGGAGTGGCTGCTCTTGACCTGTCATGTTCAGCCCTAGATACGGTGTTTGCAGAGGGGGTTGAGGAGAGCAGTCATGGTGGGCTGGGTCAGGAGAGTCTGATTTGTTTGTGGGTCTGAGCTGTGTGTCAAAGATGCATGGAAATACCCCACTGGGCAGTACTCTGAAGGGCTGAGTCTGGGGTGGGGTGAGATTGACCAGGTAAATCACTATCACAGATTATCTGGAGTTAGATTGAGAATCATCCCCATAGAAATGGAGCCTCATCATTCAAAGTACTGTTCACTTCTCCCAAGGAAGATGATCCTGTTCTGCTAGGGGTCAGCCATGCCTGTTCCTTGGATGTTTCTAGGAGCTGTGACTCCTAGTTGACCCCTACATGACTCAGTGGCCCAAACAGAAGCTAGAGGAGAGAGAAGATGACTGTGCAGGCTTGTTCTGTTAAATCACAGAAATGAGATCTAGGAGGTTTCTGTGACACCATCTTAGCTGTGGCCTCCTGCTGAACTGGACAAGTGCTTTGCTCTAAATTACTCTTCCCCCATTGTTTCATTGCAGTGGTCAGCTCTTGACCTGTTTAGGGACTGACTTCCACCGTGGAGCTGGAGTCCTTGATGTCTTCTATGAAACGCCCTCCCTTCTGCTTTCGTGTGGGTATGACACCTACATCCGCTACTGGGACATACGAACCAGCACCAGGTAAGCCCAGCCCATTTCCACCTGGGGCCCATGAGATGCTGCTGGGCTCTCCTTGTGCAGTGTCTGGGGACTTGCCTGCAGCTGAATTAGCTCCTTCAGGCAAACTGGGCCTCAGCTCAGCCCCAGTTTGTGTTACCCTTACAGGAAGTGCGTCCAGGAGTGGGAAGAGCCCCATGACAGCGCTCTGTACTGCATAAGGAGTGATAAGAACCATATGATTGCCAGCGGCTCCTCTTACTATGGCGTGGTGCGCCTCTGGGATAAGCGGCAGACTCGGTGCCTGCAGGTAAGGGCTGGCCAGAGGTTGGGCAGCAGCAGGCAGGGCTTCTGGGCTGTTCTTTGGCAGCCAGATTTCAGTGTCTCTTTGGAAGAAGATGCTGGGCCATCTTTGGGGCAAGCCCACCACGGGGAACCTAACCTTTCCCCTATGCAGGGGAAAGCCTGCTTTGCTCAGGTGTCTCTGCTTTTGGATCTGTAGCACTGGTTGGGGTCTTCAGGCTGACGACTTCTTTAAAAGGTTGATTCTTCTGTTTTGTTGCAGAGCTTTCACCTGTCTTCACCCACCAGCAGCCCAGTGTACTGCCTCCGTTTCAGTACCACTCATCTGTATGCTGCCCTGGCATCTGCCCTGCACGTCCTAGACTTCACGGCCCCGTGAAGGGCACCGCAACTGCTTCTGGTCACCCCAACTCAGCAGAGTTGACACTTGGCTCAGGGATCGCAGGGCAGGAGAGGTGAGAATCGCCCCCAAGGCTTCTGAAGGGAATTTTTTTTGCCTACCAGAAAGCCACAACGAAGAGGGCACAAAGGGCCAGACTTTCTCAACCTCACCTGCCTGCTAGAGTAAATTAAGGTCGATTGTCCTTTACCCTTTGTATTTTGTGCAAATCAGTTTGTTTCATTAACTTTGGGGTTTTTTTCTTTTTTTTTTTTTTCCTTTTTCCTTGTTGTTTGTTTTTTTTTCTTTTTCCTGTGGATACAGCACTGAGGGGCAAGTTGAGCCAGGATGCCCTATCAGCTCTGTGTGCTGATTAAGTTGAGATCAGCTGAGCTCTGAGCCATGTGAAGCAAGTCTAGGCTGTGTGGGGTGGAAGGGAAATGTGCCTGGAGCAGGGCCCACTTCCCCTGTGCTTGCTCTCCTGACAGCTGCTTGCATTGTCCTTCACAGCCAAGAGCAAGAATTGAGCTAAAAGGCAGAGCCAGTCCCACTCTCAGTGTGTTCCTCCCCAAGCTGGCTGTCAGGTCGGGCTGTGCACTTGGCAGGACTGAAGTGGTCATTTTTTGGAAAATAAAACTCTGAAGGGAAACAAAAGAGATTTTATGTTTTGTTTCAAGTTCCAAAGGGGCTGCGATGTTACTCACCTCAGAGGTCTGGCTGAGCAGAGAAGGTTGGACCTGTTTTCAGACACTATCTACATGCCCAATAGGTCTCTCTCCCTAACTAGACCCCGTGACGCTGCTGCATTACAGGCGGTTCCTGGGATCTTGGATCTCATGTCACTTGTTCAAACAAGCATCAAGAAGTAGGATCTGCAGGTCACTTAAATATCTCTATAAGGAGGCATCAAACTGGACTAGTGCAGACACCAAGGCCTTGATGTGATTTACTGAGATTCTGTAGGCACATCTAAGTGGGATCTGTTCCTTTTTGTGTCAGCCTTCTGAACCCCAGATGGGTCTCAGAACAGCTGTAGCTTTCAGTGTGCTCTCTGATGTCTGGATGAATGCAGCTGTGTCTGGGGTCTGATCCTCCCTGGGAAAGGAGGTGCATGAGTTTGCCTATACTGGATAGGCAAAGGAGAGGATCTGTATCACAGTCTGGGAGCATTTCTAGGGCAAAGCACACAGCATGGCTCTTTGTTAGAACTTAATAGGGAATTTCCACCATCAAGAGTGATGCACAAAAGGTGGAAAAGGATGCTTGCTGGAGCTCTTGCCTGAGCAGGGAAGACAGTGGAATCGATCGGGTCCTCACCTGCTTGAAGGCAGCTCTCCATTCCCAGTGGATGTGAGACAACTGCCTGGCTTTGTTGGAGTATCACATTCTCACAAGGATCTTTCCAGCCCAGTTCCCTGTCACAGTTCCTGATCTAGCCCTGCTGCCACTTGTACCTGCTTACGTGTTTTCCTTGTGTGTGTCGACATCTTAAGTGCTCCAAGCACTGCTCTGCTGCTGTAAAAAGACAGTATGGCTGTAACAGTCTTCCATCAGCTCAAAGCTGTAGACCCCAGAGGTTGCAAGTCCTGGACAATGATTCTAGGGGGACTTCTGGGCTATCGGTGACACCAAGCTCTTGTTTAAAAGGTGGTGCTTTGCATCAAGGGCTGCTAGATATTGCTGCTGTATTGCTTGGAGCACTTTGGGCTCTGCATGTGAGGAGAGGTTTAGGTGATTAGGCATGAGGTAGAAGATGAGAGAGAGCTGGCAGAGTTTGGCAGTGGGAGAAGTCTGTTTTTTCTCAGGTCTTGGTGTGTTACAGGTCCTTTAATGAAACTGGGAGGGATGGTGATATTAAATGTCTTTGGTAGTGTCCCCAGGGAGAGGCTGTGAAGGAACTGGAGTAACTGTGGGGTTGGAGGAGAAGTTCTTTATTGCACTGGGATTTGGACAAGGCACAGAGTAGGAATGAGCATGTCAGCTGAGCAGGTGAGCAAGTATCACTGGTGCAGGAGGCTCTTCCCATGACAGACCTGCCTGCAAGTCTGCTGCTGCCAGTCCTGCCCCTTACTTCCTGCAGCCTGTAGTGGTGGGTCTTGTGCTCTTGCAGCTGCTTTTAGCTGCTTCCTGGCTGAAGCCTGGGAGCAGAGCTTCAGCCCCATGGTGGAGCCAGCGTGGTGGGTAGAAGGATGCACCCTAACATCTCTGGTGGCATTGGGGAATGGAGTGGCTGCCAGTGGGGCTGGAGCTCTGGCTCTGAACTCTGACAATCAATAGCGCCTCCGTTGTCTTGGGAGGACAATGCAGGTGGGCGCTGGACCCACCCAGGCTCCAAGGATTTTTTTGAGGGGAGCTATGCTGGGAGCCCACAACCTGCTCACTTAAGGTTTATTTGGGTAGGAGCCATTCAAGTATGGACTGGGATGGAAGGATGTGCAGAAATCTAAGCAGAGGGGCAGCGGGTGCAGGGTAGGGACAGTGGCTGTTTGGAGGCTGAGCTGAAGCAGCTCTGCAGGGGTTGTTCCTGTGCAGTGAGGTTTGTGAACAGGTCCTGTTTGTGCCTTCACAGAAGGGTTGCGCTACTGCTACCCGTGAGCTGGCCAGCAGCCCCTGTCACTGCTTTCCCCTCCATGCAAATGAAGGCAGCTGCACCTCAGTTCTGCGCTCTGCACAGCTGCCCTCCATCCTGCACATCACACTGCAGTAAGGAAGCAGTTGGGTGCTCTCTTCACCCTATGTCATAGGCTGTGCCTGTTCAGTTCTAAACATTGATGCTGTTTGCAGAGAACCAAAGCTGCCAGAGCTTCTCACTGCACGGAGGACCTTGCACAACAGCACTGGAGGGGAGTGGCTTCCAAACACATCCCAGGCAAGTAAACGGTATGAGGATGGGGGATCTTATTTTCCAAGTGTTCCCACCTTCGTCAGTGGTGGCACACAGAGGGAATTGCCAAGGGGAACTAACCACCCAGGTTTGATGTTTCTGCCCATGGAGGATGGGGAGAGGACTGCTGGCTGTGGTGCACTTCCTTTGCCTGCTATAACTTCCTGCAACTTACAGAAGGATTATAAATGTCTGCATAAATCAGCAGACCAGGCAGTAAAGAGATGCGACCACCCTGCTGTCTCTCTCAGCTTACAAAGATTCCTCCAAACAGCTCAATTAACAACAGGACTAATTTTTATTAGAAAAGGCAAAATAAGTACCATGAAGCTGTCCCAGAGAGCTGCTTCCCACCTCAGCCTCTTAGCAGCCTCTGCCTACTGGGTCTTGCAGTCGTTGTCCCCGCTGTTAGCTGCCTTTATCTTCTTTAGCTCCTTCTGCAGCTGCTCTTCTGCAGCCAGGATCTCCTTCGGCTTCTGGTACTGTAGGACAGAGAGAAATGCCCTCAGCACTTCTGTTCAGCCTCTGCTCCAAGCAGACCAGCTGGAGCCCTCCTGCCAAGGGAGGTCTTTCTGTTACCCCTGCCTCCCAAGCCCATTTGGAGAGGTAGTACCATCAAGCTAGGGACACTTGCCAAGATTCAGAGTGTCTTCTGCAGTGCAAGTAAAACTCTCCCAGTTACATGTGGAGTCCTGGCCCCACCAACCCCTCTGGAATATCTTGGCAAGCTGTGTCATGCAGATCCCTGGTGTGCTTGCTGACTGTATGCTCACAGGTGGGGTTTTTTAATACATATATATAAATTATGCATTTTTCAAAAAGGCAAAGAAGTAAGAGTTGCAGTTCCCCTATCTTCCCCTCAGAGCCCCCTCACCCAGCTGCAGTTTAGTGGTAGATGCACGTGCTTTTTGGCAAGGGCTTGGCTCATAGCAAACAGAAGCTCAGGACTCAAGGTGCTCCTCTTGGCCCGTTGCCTCTGCACGTGCACCCCCAGCATGCACAGAGCAGCACGTGATTTTATTTCTTTTAAGACTGTGAGACCTCAAAGTGCAGCAGGTCCTTGGACTTTTATGCTCTGAGGCAAGAGAACCTTGCTGTCCTGAGACCAGAGGCTTTTTCAGGCCTGAGGGAGGTGATATGTGGAGAACAGGGCACAGCAGGTAACTCTTCCACCTGTAAGTCACCTTGAACAGTAAGTAAGCAGGGCCCCTCCTGCAGCCTGGGCTGTCCTGGCTAGTGTCAGCACGCCCAGTGAAATCTAAAACTCCCACTGACTGTGTGACAGAGTGGGGCCCATCAGTGACCCTCAGCAGATCTCCCTGCTCTGCTTCATTTCCCCATGTGCAAGAATTTTAACTTCTCTGTGGACATAAAAGGGTGGGCAAAGTGCTCTTCTGTGTGGCAAAAACCTCACCGTGATGATCAGGGTGTTGTTGGCATGGGTGAAGCTCAGCGCTGCTGCATCCAAGGGGAGCTGGTATCGGTCCAGGTCAGGAATAGAGAACTTTTTGTAGTACCTACAAAAGACAGAGGACACAGAAATAAGGAAGGTGGAGTTCCTATTCTTCCACTCCACTGGCAGTGCTGAGCTATAGAGTGCTGTTCTACAAGGTGTAGATGAGAACAACTGATGTCTCAGGGTTGGCAGGAGGACCCTGTGCCATGTTGTGTGCCTGCTGGTGCCTCCAGGCTGGCAGAAGCATAGGAAACAAACCTGCAAACTGGAAATCAGAGCTGGCAAAGTCTGTGAGAGCATTCTTGGTCCCTCCAACTTGCCCTTGAGTAGTGCCACGCATGGTTAGTGACAGACTACTCAGCCCTACCAAGAGGTGCTCCTTTGTCCCTCCTCATGGCTTCTCATTCCTTTTAAGTACCAGTTTCCATTAGCTCTTGTCAAAACAGCTGTCAAAGCCCTTGTGCCCTGTGACTTACTTTACTGAGTGTTGCAGACCTTCTCAAACCCATCTTTTTGGCCTCTTGCTGTGCTTCCTAGATAACTTCCTGCATTGTGGGCATGGTGGTGCTCAGGCATACCCTTGGTCACCGAGCTCCAGGTGTAGCTGCCCAGAGTCACCTGATGCTCTGCAGCATCTCCACACAGCCCCCATGGTGGCTGTGGTGTTCTTTCTGAAGAGAAAAAAGTCGTTCTTTCCCTAGTCTCTATCCCAGGCTCCTGATAACCTCTTGTATCTGGAGAGGATGGAGAGGTTTTGGCCAGCTCCCTGTCCAGCCTGCGTCCCTCCACTGACCACGGCTTGCACCTTGCTCACTCTGAAGGAAAGGGGATGTGTCTCGGAACCGGAGGGGTTTATAAGCTGTCTAGGCAGCTAAAAGATTTACTAAGACTTTAGGACCAGAACCTTGTAGACCTGTGTCTGTTTTGTCCTGAGACCTTTTTTGCTTGGCATGGCTTGCCCTACATCCACTGCTGCTCTCTGGGGCTGCACCACATACACTGCTTGGTCTGATGCCCATGCAGAGGCACGGCTGGGTGCTTAATCTCTTCAGCACTCTCATGGGCAATCCTCTCCAAGGAATCGGCCTGTAGCTGGTACTGAGGTGCCCGGGGCGGAGCGGGAACAGGCAGCAGCTGCTGTCATGCCAGGAGGGATTCTTCTCCATTCAGCTGGCTATGTGTGAGGCTTGGCCTCTCTAGCTACCTCTGCCCAAATTGCAGTTTATTTTCCAAGTCACGGTGAAAACAGCTACAAAGGGCAAATGGCTCTCCTGGTGCAGTGGGAGGAATGTGTGCAGCTTGTTACCGCAGGGCTCAAACCGTTCTGTGTTGTCACTGCTGTCGGTATTTGGAAAAGGTGGCAGACATGGATAATAAGGGAGATGTCAAAGGTTAAACAGCAGAGATTAGATGAACACAAAGACATGTTAAGGAAGTGTTAACTTCTTACCGATTAGACAAAAAAAAAAAAAAAAAAAAAGAAAGAAAAAGCAGTACACAGAAAAAACCCACTGTTTCAAAGGGCCTTGGGAGTCATCAATGAAACAGCAGCATTCTGCTGCCCCAGGACTAAGGAGAAGGGGAGAAGAATGGCTTTGGCTGGCCTCAAACTAAAATCTGTGACAAGATCAAAGGAAACCAGATCTGCCTGGCCACCCCCTCCTCCTCCTAACATTACCACTGCCTCTCGCTACAATAATTGAATCAGGTTTGGCGTTTGGGGAGGTGGCTTTCTGGGTTTGTTTTTAGAGTTTAGTTTAATGGATTTATTTTACAGCAAGAGGTTTTAAGCAAATCCCACTTGAGCAGCCCTTGCCGTGGCCAGAGGGAACGGGAGTGGCTGGTGGAAGTGAAGAGATCCTGTCTGGGCTGGGGAGGTAGCTGATGGGCTGTTATCCCCGCTGAGGCAGGCACATTCTCTGCCCTCGCCTCTCACCCCATGGCCAAGGGCAGTATTGCACTCTGAGCCTGGGTCCTGGCCCGAGTTCCGTAGTGCCTATGTGAAGTCACCTCTATTATTTTCCTACTGGAAACCCACTTTTTGTCAGCCTGTAGGGAAAACTGCTACTGGTATGCTGAGAATTTAGAGCTGAGCTACTCAGTTGTGACTTGGCAACCCATCCTGCTGCTTGTGCCTCTGGCTGGCGGTCAGCACAGCTCTGTTGCTCAGAAGCAGCGTGGCTGACTTCCAAGGGCTGGAGAGGTTCCGAGGCTTCCGTTCTCTCCCATAGCGATGCTCACTCTCTCTGTGGACTCCAGGCCTTTGTTGCTATCTTGGAATTAGTTGCTGAGAGATGCTTTGCCCTGGCCAAGACCCAGGAGAAATTATTTATGGTATCTTGGAACCCGTACTAAGTGTTCTGGTGCTGGAGTCTGTCCCTGCTCCCTACTGGCAGCAAAGTTGTTCTAGTCCCAAATGAGGCAATTTTCAGCTTTAATTCCAAAAGTCCTTAACTTCCATATGCAGGCACTGCCTGTGAATGTGTAGGGATCAACTGCTTGTGGGGGAAATCCACTGTTTTTCTGACAAGTGGTATAAAAAAGCTTGAACTCAGGGTGAAATCAGTTAAGTGAAGCCTCGGTGATACATTATAACCTTCCAGCACTTAGGCAGGCAAGGAAGTTCCCACATACGTGCTACTATTAGTAGGACTGGGAGTACGTAAATCGGTGTTGGCTTGGATTTAGGCTCACTTACTCCCTTCCTGTCCTAGCTCAACAGGTACCCGTGTGTGGCTGCCAGGAATCGCATCTCTGCCACACCCTGAAGTGCCGCTGTGCTGTGATTCCCTCTGTGCACCTGCAGGCCAACCTCTTTCTGTGTCAGAGCTGTAATTGCTCGCTGCTTTCATCAGGCAGATGCCCCCTTCCTCCCGCGTAGCGTCCTCCTGCTTTTGAGCGCCCAGGTGTGCTCATGTGCAGAGCTCCAACACCCCTTGCCACCGCTTCTGATGCGGTAAAGCCTTGCCCGGGACCTGTGGGTTCTGCGATCTGAAAGGCTTTCAGCGGCCAGAGCAGTCCTTTGCCAACAGCACCACCTACAGCCAGCTCAAAGAGCAGCTCGAAGAGGGTAGGGCCAGGTTGGGAAACGCAGCGGTTGGTTTTTACCTGTGAATCTGATCTTTCTCTGTTCTGCAGCAGTGCTGGGGAGGAAAGGGAAGCAGGGGGCAGCTTGCCCAGCTTCCCACACTGGTGTATTTTCCCAATTCCTAAACAACTTTCACTTATCTTCCGCTATCCTTCTCTATTCTCCCAATACTCTATCTCCCCCAGTACAACTGCTTACCCTGGCTTTCTCACTGAGGCTGTAAGTGCTCTGGAACATGGTGTCTGTCTCATTCCATGAGAGAGCCCAAGCACTAACATGGACTAAGATTATGCTTAATAGCCTCTTTTTTCCCCCCACATCTCAAATTTCTTTTGGCAGAATATTGTGGTGCTTCCTTTCTAGACTGTCTGCCTTTTTTCTTGCTACTTCAGATCGTATCAGCAGCACTGTGACTACAGAACAAGGTTATTCAGGGAGATCTGTCTGCCTGGGCACCCAAGATTTTGCTGTGCCTGTTGAACCCTGCAGCTCCACGCATTCTGAGATACAGTGATTAGATCAAAGTATCATGCTGGGGGAGAGGATGGGATGCTCTAGCTTTAAAAGGTCTAAGGAAGCAACATTTGACAGGGAAAGAACAGAGCAAATGCCACGCTACTGGAACTGTAAGTTTGCAAAAGCCAGCGCAGAGCTTGAGGGGCTCTACTATAAATGTCTGGGGCAGTTGGGAGTGGAAATTGGACACCTGGAGACACGCAGCTGGGAGGTGTGAGGGATAGAAGGTGACAGAGGACAGCTCCCCTGTGCAATCACTAGCCTGCCCTCTGGGCCAGACCACCCCAAGGCACTGCTAGCACCAACAGTGCTGTCCTTACTGACTTCTTGTTGATGGTCCGGATGACACAGCAGCGCTGCTCCTTCTCCACGGAGACACTGTAGACCTCCTTGGGGTAGGGCAGGTTACGGATCCGCCACTGGAAGCTGGTCAGGGTATCCTTCCTCATGAAGACAGGCTACAGCAAACAAATACCTTTAGCAAGGCCCCTCTCCATGTCTCCTCTCCTCCCTCTCTCCTCCTTCCTGTAGTGTCTTGAGAGGTTCCATGTGGGAGTAGCTCTTCTTTCACATGGAGTATTAGGGAGTAACTCAAGAAATTGCCTAAGTATCACTTTTCTACAGCTAGCACTGCTCTGCCTTTACCCAGGGCACTGCCTGCCCAGCTCACAAGAGCTTGAAAGTGTTCAGTGAGGGAGCCTTGCAGCACAGGGTTACAGGGAAGCCAGGCCTCCCCTTCACAGGCAACTGAATACTAAGCTGTGCCCACACTCAGGACCTGCTGGGTTCAGTCCTGGCTCTGCCCCACTTTGCTGTGCAGGGCTGGGCTTGTGTGTCAGGTCTGTAGAAAAGGTGGTGAGACACTAAAACCTCTGCCCCCTGAGCTAGAGGGATGTGAGAATGAAACAGGCTGTGCTATGTTAAGGTGCAGACTGCTATGCACTGCCTGTCTTGGTCTTTCATTGTCATCGCCTCTGCTTTCCACGCACTGCCTCGTCATGGTGCTCTCCCTCTCTGGCCTTTCAGCCTACTCTTTCAGAAGCCAGAACAGTAAGTAGATGGCAAACACAGGAGTACAGTTTCTCTGCTTAGGGAAACTACAACTTTCTTGAAGACCCTCAAAGAACCTAAGCTGTGCCTGCTTCCTACCCAGACCCACAGCTTTGGGATAATTTGTAGTAGAGTGGTGGGCAAGTTAAAGCTGTCTCTTGGGGCTGAGAGTGATCTGCAGTCTAACAACTGCTGCTCTAAGTACAAGACCAGGTAGTTTTAGGTGCAGTTGTGCCTGCAGACCCTTACGTACATTGGAGCTGCTTTCCTTTATGAGCTCGGATTCCAGTGCTCCCAGGACAGGTGAGGTTGGCTCCCCTACTTCAACCTGCCACTTGCCAGAGCCTCCAAGGGTGTTCTTCTCTCGCCATTTTCTACCTGTGGAAGAGAGTAAAAGGACTTTCGTTATTCTGCTCTGTAAGAACTCAAGCAAATAACTGCCAACCTGCTCAGCATGCTGAGATGAATTGGAAATTCTGGAATTAATTCCAGTCATTTCCACCTTGGTGTGAGTGGATCTGTTAGCTGGTCTATTATGGAAGTCAGAAATTCTGTACTGAGTATATCTCTTTTTTGCTACTTGGTGCTGCAGCCATAGTGGGGTTGCAACAGGTGCCACGCTGCAGCTGATGTGGTTTTGGACAAGAGCCATAACCAACACCTTGCTTGTTTGCGGTTGCAGAAGCCACCAAAAAGCATGTTTCACCTCAGCTTATGCTGCAGCCCCAGTGCCTGGCTATGTGAGATGGCAATCTCGTTTAGTTTGCCTGAGTCTGTCACGATGGACAAGCTCTTTGGGAGACATCCTGGGCTAAAGCAAGGTCTGCTATGTCAGAGCAGACCCTCGGGCCTAAACTGAATCATACTTACATCCTTATAAACTTCAACTACGGGCACGTTTATTCCCAGAATACTCAGGGGGCAATTTGTTGCTTTGCAGGGGGTCCCAGTCTGCAAGTGTGGACCCATGGCCATGCACGCCGCAGCTGTGCCCCAAACCACGTCTGCTGGGGCCAGCTGAGAGCACCACTTACTCACTAACTGGCTGGTCTTCATGTCGTACTCTTCAGCCATCTCCTTCCCGTCCTCAAACAGGTAATGGATTTTCCGTTTCCCTGGAGGCAAGGCAGAAGGTGAGGGCAAATAGGAATACGTCTCTCCCTGGGAGCATGAGCCCGTCCCTGCACGGATGGCCTTGAGTCCTCAGCCAGGGCCCTGCCCGGGGTGCGGGGCCGTCCCCGGGAGCGGTCCCTCGCCCGCCCGCCCCCCGCCCGCTGCAGGGTCACCCCAGAACGCGTCGTGGGGGAAAGGAAGGGGCTGTCCCGTCTCGCCGCCGCGGTTACCATCCTGCACCAGCGCTGTCTTCCGGGCAGCCCGCAGCCTATCCAGCCAGCTCGGCACCGCCATGGCGGCCGGACCGCGTCACCGCGGCAACGCGGACACTTCCGGCCTCCACCCGGAAGTACTTCCCGCCTCCCCGGTCCCTAGGTGAGCGCGGCCGGGTCCTGCCCACGGCCCTTCTCCGCCCCCTCCCCCAACCCGCTCCTTGGCTGCGGGGAAGGCCCCGCGCCCGGCCTGGTTTGGGGGGGGGGCGGGGGGTCCTTCCTCTCCTCGGGGCTGGGGTCGTGGGGGGAAGGGGGTCCAGCTGTTGTCCCTCTGGTGTTGGGGCGGGCAGGGCGTGTGTGTGTCGGCCTTCTCGCCGCCCCTCCTCGGGCTGAGGCGCGGGGGGGCTCCCGTCTGCCTCCCCCGGTCCTGGGGCCCAGCCGTGAGGCTCCGGGGGGGCTCCCGTCTGCCTCCCCCGGTCCTGGGGCCCAGCCGTGAGGCTCCGGGGGGGCTCCCGTCTGCCTCCCCCGGTCCTGGGGCCCAGCCGTGAGGCTCCGGGGCATTGCCCCCAGCCCCGCGGTGCGCCAGGTTGGTGGCGCTGGAGCCGGGGCAGCCTGCGGGTGCTGGCGAGGCTGCTCTGGGAGGGGTTGCGGTGCTGCCCGGAGAGGCAGCTGCTAAGTCCCCGAGAGGACTTGAGCACCCAGGAGTTTGGGGGGTGGTGGCACTTTGTTTTCTTTGCCTAATAGAAAGTGTTATGCTTTCAGAGGACTTTCTTGGTCAAAGTATCCTGAAAACACCAATGTTTCTGCGAAGCTGGTGTTTAGAAACGTGGCAGGGTTTCCTCTCCCCTGAAGCTGAGCTCTTCCTCGCAGGGCCATTGGCCACAGTCCAGGTCTAGGTTGGTCTTCCAGAAAATTGTGCTTAGTGCTTGGATGAGGAGGTCACCATAAGGAGATGGGGCCGGGTGGGACCACTTTCAGCTCTTCCAGGCTAAATGTGAGAGGCTTTTGGTGGCTCATGAGAAACCTCTAAGCAAAACACGAAGTGCTGCACAGAGAGGAAACAAAGTCAACGTTGACTTAGTACTGCAATTGGGTGGGAAGGGCTGTTGGCATATCCAGTGAACTAGAGCTTAGTTTGGGCTACAGAAACCCAAACTTGCTGGTAGCTAAAGCTCCAGAGTTTGCTTTTGCAAGGCTTGTGATGGTAAAGCTCCAGTTGTGTCTGTATTGAACTTGGATAGTTAATCTTTACTGATTTTTCTATTTCCAACTGAAGCCAGATTGGGGGTTTTCCTTCTGTGGCCGTATGAAACATTTGGTGTCAGTCAGCTGCTTGCTTTCTTCTCAGCAGTGACTGCATTTCAGCCCTGGCAGGAGAGGTATTTCCCTCTTGGGAATGTGCTTGTCATGATTTAACCTGACAGCAGCTAAACCAGCTGCACAGGTGTTTCTCACTGCTCACCCCCCTGGTAGCATAGGGGAGAGAATCAAAAAGGAAAAGATAAAACTTGTGGGCTGAGATAAGGACTGTTTAATAGGACAGGAAAGGCAGGTAACAATCGAATATACAAAACATGATGCATAGCACAGTTGCTTATCACCTGGAACCGATGCTCAGCTAATTCCTGAGCTGCCCTGCCTTATATACAGAGCATGATGTCATACAGTATGGAATATCCCTTTGGCCAGTTAACCTGAAAGGTCTGATTGTTTAGCAACAACCAAAATATTAGTGTATTATCTACCTTATTCTCATCCTACATCCAAAACACAGCACTACACTAGCTGCCAGTAAGAAAATTAACTCTATCCTAGCTGAAACCAGGACAGTTCTTTAAGGAATATATATGAAATAAAGTTGCTTCTGTTGGCTGGGCAGGAAGGAGCTCCAAAATGTTAAAGTAGTTGAATAATTTCTATTGTAGGAGCTTAGCTTTAGTGGTTTTTAAGGTATTCAAGCAGGATCATCTTAAGTGGCTTTTTGGTGGGTTTTGACTTTGATTTTTCTGACCTTGTGGCCTGTGGTTCATGTATCCAGCTGCCTCCCTCAGGACAAGCGTTTTTTGGAAGGCAACAACAAAAAAATAACCTCCAAACCAACAGACAGTGAGGAAAATGAGTGAATCTTAAGTTGTGATTGCATAACACTTTTCCAATCAACATCCTTCTTTCTTATTGGCACTCAGCAATTGCAGCTAAACATCTCACCAGGCCTATGGAGCCACGAGGGATTGTCAAAGCCTTTCCCAAGAGGAAGAAGGTGAAGGATGACTCAGGGAAAAGCATCCCTCCAAAGGTCCTAAAAGAGGAAGGCACGGAGATACCTGAGGGTAAGTCCTGTGTGCCCATGATGTGGAATGTAATATCCCAGCTTGTGAACTGGAGCTGCTGTTCCCCCAAATGCTTCTTTTGCCCCCTGAGTGTGTTTTTTGTAGAGCTCATGGCCAGCTTGCTTTGGTGTGTGCAGCTGGTACCTCCCAAACACTGCCTGACCCCTTGGTGCCATCAAGTCCCATGTGAAATACATAGTCCCACTGGTTTGGGACACTGTTTTAGTTTGATACATGGTTTGGGGTACTGTTTCTCTTGTCACTGAGCTCCTGTCTCTGTGTTTCCCTCAGGAGAGTGGCTGAAACCCGTTGCTGCCTACATATTGCAAGCTGGCATTGGCCAAGCCCGGGCGGAGATCTTCCACAGGCAGATTGTCCAGAATGGGGGTGCTGTGCACCACCAGCTCTCCCCAGAGGTGACACATGTCATTGTGGCTGAAGACATGGACTGTGATCGGGCTTTTCGGCTCCTTAAATTAACCAAGTTACCCTCGGGGTTGCAGCTGGTGAAGGCATCCTGGCTGAGCGCTTGCATTAGAGACCAGAAGCTGCTGAGTACCGCCGGCTACAGCGTCTTTATCCTTCGCAAGTATGCAAATGCCACGCTGTCATTTCCTCCCCTTTCCTAAACTGAACAGGACTAAAACTGGACCTTTCCTCAAAATCTCGAACTGCAGCTCCTTGCAGCTCCTGTGGGCATGACTCAAAGTCACCTTTTCCCATACAGACTGCAAAGTTTAGTGACTTTGTGACCAGTTACCATTCTGTAGGGTAGCAAAACACGGAATGGAGCCCAGAAATGCTAACAGGAGTCCTGTCACTTACTACAGGTGCTAAAAGCACCACTTCCTAATCTAGCTGTGATAACCAGGAGATTTCATCTGAAAATGCTGAGGATTAAATGCTGTTTCTTACTTATTGCAGGTGAAGAGTAGAGAGGGAATTGGCAGCTAGGCACAAGAGGAAATAAAGAATGGAGCAGCATGCAGTCACAGGTTACTATCAAAATGTTTTGTCAAAGTTTTGGAGAGTCTAAGAGTGAGGTTGGTAGAAGTAGAAGTTGCAGGTCAGTGAGGTGGATGGAAATTGGAGAACTGAGTGAAAAACAGAGTAATTAATGTGATCTGAGAGTACAATCCATATGGGTTGTTTTCTCCATCCCAAAACACATAGGAGTTCTTAGTCAGACTTCTGGAAGTTGAGTCGTCCTCCACCTATATTAAGGCATCTGGTCTGCGACAGGTACCTGGAGGAGGGAGAACTGCAGAAGGAGCAGCAGCAGGTTCTGGGCAGTGAAGAGGTCCAGCGCCCAGCAGAGGAGGGAGCATTGAAACCAAACACTGAAGCACAGGTGGAGGATTGCTCGCAGCGAGGCCTGGACAACTTTGGACAGCAGCAGCTGGCTCAGGTGAGGCTTCCTGCACAGGCCCTTCTTGTGAGCAGATCCTGCATGCTGCCTTTCCTGGCTAAGAGCATCCCTGCAGGGGTACAATGCCAGATTTTCTCGGCAGAGGGAAGGGATTTGGATGTTTCAGTGGGCTGGTGCTGGCAGACTCAGGCTGTGGAGATGGTTACCGCTTCTCTTTGTCCCTTTTAGGCATTAAAATAGAAACAGCACCCCTTAAATTCCTGTTCCCAGCTGAAGCAGTTCTGGTGCTGTGATCAGGCCAAGGCTCGCTCTGGTGATCGTGTTTCCCCTTTGTCCTTTTGAGGAATATTCCCTTTCAGGAAGCTGTCTCTGATATTTCATCCCGTGTTCCTGCCCGAGCCACACTGACCCACTCTCTGCTCCTTGGCAAACACCCTGTTCAGACACATGTGCAGTGGATCAGGTTGCTACTGCAGTGATGGTGATGGTGTGCTTAAAATATCTGGTTGGGTTATTAGTGATCTCTGCTGTGAGTCAGCTTCTCCGACCTGCTGTTAATTTCCTTTCCTTTCTGTACTTTTGCTCCACTTGCTGAATTTTAATCTTTTTTTTTTTTTTTTACATTGGCATCATTCAAATCTATCTGCAGCAAAGTTACCCCAGACCTTTTGGAGCAGCAGCTCCCAAATTCTGTTTTGCAAAACAGAATTTTTGCAAAATTTAGTAATTGTAGTTACTCCCCAGCTGGCAGCCCACTGAGGGGCTTTCTGGTGAGTGTGTAGGGGAGGATCTTTTCTCCCCAGACTTACTATCCAGTGTGCTATAGACAGTTGGCTGCTTCTTCACCATGTTGCCTTTGCAGTTGCCCCCTCTTTCCTGTTTCTTGTAACTAACTTAATGGCAATCATTATAACAAATTTCATGCTTAATGGTAGAAAGGTCTTTTGTGCTGTTACAGATCCTGTGGTATCTGCCCTGCTTTCTGCAGGGCAGTCAGACAGCTGCTGCGAGTCCGAAGCCTTTATTGCCTTTTTTTTTTTCTTTTTAAAATCCCCTTAAGCAATGATATTCCCTGTTAGTCTGTGCACAGAAGCAGGATTTGTAGACACTTCAGTAAAATCCCTTGTCCCAAGCTCAGGACTATGTGAGTTTGGGGAGGAGAAGAGAACCCACAGGATGTGCTTTAAAGATAGTACCAACTGCTACAACAGTAAAGCTGAAATCTCAGCTTAGAAGTAGTCTCTGTTTAAGCACAGAGTCTCCTCTAGCTTGAGTGGATGTTTTTTCTCTCTAGGAGATGAGTGTGCTGGTGTGTCATACTCAGTAGGGTCTGCTCTGGGAGTTCTGTGTTTGGACGCACACCGTGAGGAAACCCTTTTACCAGTCAGACTGCAGCAACCCCTGTGTGACTGGTATCTGGATGCCGTGGTTTTCTGCAAGGCAGCCAGTGCAAGTGGTGCCAGTTACTGCCTGGACCCCGGGGGCTGTTACCCCAGGCTGCCTACCTGCCTCTCAGGTGGCGTGTTGCCTCAGCTACTGGGCTTCAGCTGCTAGCCTGGCTCCTATGCTGTGCTCCAGGCAAACCGCATACGTCTCCATCTCTCCCAGCTCTAGCAAGTCAGCTGCTGTAGGATCCTGGAGTATCTTAGGAGCATGTGTGGTTGTAAAGAGTCCATCAGCTTTGCTGGTGAAGCGTATAGAGTCGGGGTTTTATGTGTTGTTTTACCTGTGTGACACTGCTGGCCAAGAGGATGGGAATTGCACGCTCCAGCTGCAGAGTTGTTTGCGTTGTGCTTGGATAACACGCTCCTTAAATGCTTTCTGAAAAGCTTACTAACCAATCAGAACACTGAGGCTTTGCTGCCCTTAGAGAGAACAGTGTCTTAAGGGAGTTGTGTTTCAAGGTGAGTAAAGCTGCTTTAGTCTATCAAGTCCTCTATCTGATTCAGTTTTCAGAGTTATGAAACAAGATCACAAAAGGGAAACACCCTGCCTCTTCTACCTAAAGACCTCAGCTCTGTGTCTTGCAGGAGCTGTGTCCAGACCTCCTTAGCCAGCAGAACCAGAGGTTGTAAGGATGTGGCTCTGACTTACTTAGGCTGACACTCATAACAGGACTTGTGTGCTGTGTGTAATCACTGAACTGATCACAAACAGCCCTGTGCTGTTCAGGGTTACTTCCACAGTACAAGAGCTCTTGGATCTTCATGGACTCCTGTGTTTATACATCAGGAGAAAGGGAGAACCCCTGTGAGTAACACAGTCTACAAAACCTCTCTGTGGCTTCCCATTTCTATCCCCTTTTGTTCATTACCTGAAGTCAAGGCTCATTGTTTCTTAAGTCCACACAGCGGCATCCTAATGCTGAGGGTATCAGCAAATGTATGCATCGGATCTCTCTTCTGTCACTGAGGAATGTGGAGTCCTTTGTATCATTCCTTCCTCCCCCTTTTCTCTTGCAGATAGCTATGGGGAAAATAGGGGGGGCTGTAATTTACTACCCTGTTAAGATTTTGTGTTTGTAAGATGAAAACAGAGCTCAGTGCCTGTCTCCTGTCATCTGCATCATGGGGTGGAAGGTGTGGAGTCTGAATGTGAGAGATGTGACTGTGCAGCCACCAAACTGGTGATATGTTTCCCAATGGGAGCGGTGAGTCAGGATCCCCTCCAGCCAGGGATTTCAGCACTGTCACACCATGCTGCTGGCAGCAGTTGCTCACTTAACCAGCATCTTACCTCAGTCACATCTCAGGGGCTGAGCTGTAGGAGGTGTGTGCTTGGATCACAGGCACAGTCTCTGATCTCCTGTGCTTTGCAAGATGTGCGTGTAGCTTCAAGAGGTGCATGTGTAGCTTGGGGCATGAAGAGCTGTGGTGTGCAGATAACCAGCAGCTTCCAGGGAGCTGGAAGCACTGCATGCCTTGGAGATTGGTTAGGGCGCTGACTTCCTACTCTAAGGATCAACCCGTGCCAAGGGGACATATGTGAGGCATGCACTTATTCTCACATGGCTGCTTTTCTACCTCTCCCCAAAGAAAGTCTCTGATGAAGACAGTGAAGGAGAAGATGCTAGTGTCACCCAGGGAGATCTGGAAGCATTGATTTCTGGACGCTACCCAGTGAAATCGTCAGAGGAGACCAGTGACAGCTCTTCCTCAGAGGCACAGCCTGCCAGCAAGTGGGTTTGTGCTCATTCCTCCAACAGCAAGAAGGAGAATCACAACCAGTACATCACAGAGAAGCTGGAAGTACTGTCAAAGGCCTATTCTGTCCAGGGGGACAAGTGGAGAGCTCTGGGCTACTCCAAAGCCATCAATGCACTCAAGAGCTACCACAAACCAATCACCTCCTACCAGGTAAAACACCTTTCCAGGGTGCTGGAGTAGGTAGATAGGCACAGCATCCTAGCTCTGTTAGGAGCCAATTCTTTACACATGTAATAGCATATCTTCAGGCCTTGGGAATTCCATCCTGCAGGAGGGTTGTGATGGAAGTTGTGTAGCAAATGTGAGTTGCATTTATTTGCCACCTGTGCAGTTTTGAAATGAGCAGAAAAGGGGAGTCTGAGTCTTCTAGGGACAGATCTGAGCACCCAAGAGATAAACACCTTCTCCATGCTCAACACAGGGACGTTTTCATCTTAAGCATCAGCAGTGGCCACCATTGGAGATAATATATAAAAATTACTGGGTCTAGGCCTGATGGGCTGTGACAGTCCAGCCATTCAGTGTGTTAGTGTTTCAGTTCTGCATGCTTGTCCTTTTCCACTTGGCTTTGAATCAAGCCTGCCTGGAGAAGAAAGCAGCAGTCAGAACCAGTCCTAGTATTTATCAATCACTGATCAAATGGCTGTGGATGATCTGAGGGGCAAGCAGCTCCCCAGCTTACCTCTAGCCTTCACTTTTCTGTGGTGGCTCTGGTTTCTTGCTAGGAAGCCTGTAAAATCCCTGGGATTGGGAAGCGAATGGCAGAGAAGATCCTGGAGATCTTGGAGACCGGGCACCTGCGCAAGCTGGATCACATCAGTGAGAGCGTGCCTGTGCTGGAGTTGTTTTCCAACATCTGGGGAGCAGGGGTCAAGACAGCTCAGATGTGGTACCAGCAGGTAAGTTTAGTGCCTTATGCAAAAGGTTCTCAGACTAGGGTTTGACGACTGCTTCTGAGTGCAGGAGAATTACTTTGACAAGTCATTTCTAATTGCTGATATCCACAGGTGGGATTTGAGTCTGGTTTATGGTAGGAGCTGTGAGGCTGGATCCTGTGGTGGGTGTGTTTGGGCAGGTTGGAGTGCCCCCAGCTGAGACCTGAGTTTGAGCAAAGGACAGGTAACGGAGGTGTGCAACAGGAGGAGTGAAGGACACACTGCATGTTCTGTTAGCATCGCTGCTGGGAGCTCATCTGTTCACTGCAGTGACACTGCCAAGAGCCAGGTGTGAGCAAGGACAACTTGGCCATAAAGGCTCCTGATCCAGTTGCTGGCCTGTTGGTCTGGCTGGCTCTTGTCGTTGACAGAGCAGCCACCCACCTTGTCTGGCAGTTGTAAAGCTGAGGTTAAAATGATTGTGCAAACATGGGCAGCCCGGGGTGGGCTCCTTCTTTAAAACAATTTGTTACTTCAGCACAGAGCTAAGAGAGCCTGGTTTCCTGTCACCTTTGGTTTGTGACTTTTGCTGTTTTAAAAATATGGTTGTGTTCACATTGTAGGGTCTCCCTTGTCGGGATACTCTGGGTGTTCTTTCTTTACCTCCATCACTCATTTTCTTTCAAGTTGTAGGAACACACAAATATAAAGCTATAAAAACAATAGCTTTCTGTTAGGTTTATAAAGATGCAGAGTCATTGTCAGGTGAAGATTAGAGGTGGGGGGGGGTGGTAGTGGGATTGCTTAAATCCCTTCTGTTAGGCACTAGGCCCTAAGTGATCTCTACGTGTCACGTCAGAAGCTGTGACTGGTGTGATCACAAGACAGATTAAATACAACCTCCCCAAAACTTGGTTGAAAGTACTTGAAGAGCAAAGCCTGGGTAGATGTTTGAATATCATCACGTGGTCTGCACTAGGGCTTCCGGACGCTGGATGATATCCGCACCAAGGCGACTCTCACCAGCCAGCAAGCTGTGGGGCTGAAGCACTACTCAGACTTCCTGGAGCGCATGCCTCGGGAGGAGGCTGCAGAGATAGAACAGACCGTGAGTAGCTCAGCCCGGGGCCCTTGCAGTGGAGTAGCTGCTGGGAGTAGCTACCATGTCACGCAGGAGCGTGCATGTGGTGGGAATGTCCCTTGCTGTTACAGTTGAGCTCTTTAGTCTCCCCTCTGAGCAGGGTCGGTGGTTGAGGGACCCTTTTTGCTCATGGGCACCCAAGGCACTTCATCCCATAGCAGGGTTCAGTTTGAGTGCCTGGCAAGGAGGAGGATACATCATGGGAGTCAGCTCTACACACTGTTTGGAAAGAGGCTGCGTGTGGCATGGTGGGATGAGCAGGTTTCCAAGTGCCCTTTTCTGCTTCTCATGCCTGAGAAGGCCTTTAGCCAAGGCCCCCGAGCTGCATCCTTGGTGCTGCTTCTCCAAAGGAAGCTATGAGCACCCTGTGAGCTGGCTGTCAGCGTGGAGGCTGAGCACAGATATCCTCACTGGAAGCAGAGGCGGGTTCAGCTTGCAGATGGGTGCTGCTTGCTCTACTATGCCATGGCACTCCAGGATTATGGGGTGCTAAGCCAGTGTACCCTAATGTGAGCAGAGAGCCTGGGGGACACACCGTCATTGCTGCCCCTGTGCTCTGATCGCCATGGAAGCAGCAGTTGGCGTGACCCTGTCACTCGGCCACGGGGCCTAGCCAGGAAGAATGCTCCTGCCAGGCCCCTGCTGGGTGTCAGCCCTGTGTGCCGGATTAGCCCTTTTGGTGGTGAGCGGTCCCTTTCCCAGGCAGGTTGGGTTGAGGAGCTGGCTCTTGGGGATGGGTCTTTTGTTATCTTGATGGGATTACTGTGCTCCCCTCCATACACACGCACGCACCTCTGATCCAGGCCCAGGAGAGAGAATGGGGGATTAGTCACTGTGCTGCCTGTCACAGTGAGATCTGAGGAGCTTTTAGGCTCTCGGGTGGGGCTGGGAGTTTTCTAGAAATCTTCATTTAAAGCCAGAAGGGGGGCAAGGACACCAGAGGAGGGCTTGGTCCGCATGAGAAAGGCTTGTGGCTTCTTGGAGCACCTCTGGGGCAAAGGTTAATGGGTTTATCTCTTGCTAATGAAGGATGATCCCCAAGTGTGACATGGGACTGTAGGCATGGACACTGCCTTCCTGAACCCCAGCCTCTGTGATGGCCTCATCACCAGGAATTGCTGAGCCCCTAATTATTTGCTGCCAGCAGGATGATTGGCACAAGCAGACCAAGAATACTTTGCTTCTGTCCAAGGACCTTGGAACCTTTCTTAAGCTTTTAATGAATGAAGCTGTCAGAATTAGCACTACCTGCACACAACAGGAGCTGGGGTCCGGCCTGGAGGTGGTTGCATTAGGGCAAGTTTTGATTGTATGTGTCTGATTGGCATCTGTTCAGTCTAAACCACTGGGATTTCTGGGTCATGAAGCCCAGCTCTCCTATGAAGGCAGAGCTCCTGGCAGGAGTGGACTCCTAGGAACATTTGCAGATTTTCTGCTGTCTTCGGTCCTGCTGGCAAGACTCTCCATGTGCCAAATTCTGCTTTTGAAACAGGACTTGTGACCATGTTGTGTTGAACTGACTCTCTTTGTGGGCAGAGTTGGTGAGCTTTGCCCCCTTGGCCCACAGGAGACCTGAAAAAACTGTTCTCTTCTGCTGTCTCAATCTGAAGGCTCTGAAAGGTTGTATCATACTTTGCATCCTCAGCATTGCTGCATCTTCCTGCTTGTCCCAACCCAGCTCCAGTCCAGTGTCCCCAAGATCTGATGGCTAATTGCAGCACTGTGGTAGATCAGTCTCTCACTTCTCATCCCTCTTTCTCTTCTTGGAGGTCAGACAAGCTGCCCTGGCCCTGAAGCCTGGGCTCGTGTGTGTGGCATGTGGCTCCTACCGTCGGGGGAAGCCCACCTGTGGAGACGTGGATGTGCTGGTCACTCACCCAGATGGACACTCTCACCGTGGGGTGTTCAACAAGCTGCTCGACAGCCTCCGCAGGAGTGGTAAGTGGGCTGGGGACCGACACATGGTGCTCAAAGCTGTTCTTAGCATGGCCAAACTGAGGAGGTAGTGAGCTGAATGGCATTCATCTGTGGATGGTCAGCTTTCCCAAGGAGAGGACATCTTGCAAGTCCTTAGAGTACTGCCCCTGGGCCTGGCCATGCTCCAGTGGCAGCTCTGCAGCCAGTGTTAAGGAAGGAACATTGCTGAAGCTCAGCATGGTTCCCTCTGGACGATGCTGTCAGGGCTGAGGCTGCATTGCCCATGATGTCCTGCAGCATGTTATGAGACACCTCAGCTGCTGTCTGGACAGTGGGGGGTTTGGGGTGGGGGTGTCAGTCTCTCCTGTTCAGCTCCTCTGTGGCTCTTTCCTCTGCCCAGGCTTCCTTACCGACGACCTGGTGAGTCAGGAGGACAACGGTGACCAGAAGAAGTACCTGGGGGTGTGCCGCCTCCCCGGGCCAGCCCGGCGTCACCGTCGGCTTGACATCATCGTAGTGCCTTACAGTGAGTTCGCTTGTGCTCTGCTCTACTTCACCGGCTCAGCTCACTTCAACCGCTCCATGCGGGCCCTGGCCAAGACCAAGGGCATGAGCCTCTCAGAGCATTCCCTCAGCTCAGCTGTGGTGCGAGGCCCTGGGGGCGTCAAGGTGATGTCTGGCCATACTCTGCCCACTCCCACCGAGAGAGATGTCTTCCTTCAGCTGGGGCTGCCTTACCGGGAGCCCTCAGAACGGGACTGGTGACACCCAGCTGTCACCCAGCACCCTGGCCCCACTGCTGTGCTGCTGTTTTAAAGGTTTCCCCAGTGCTTCCCTGTGGTGCCTGCAGACTGGGGAATGTATCCAGGCAAACGGGGGCTCCTCGCAGGTGCAGGGCCGTGCTGCTGGCAGAGCTGTATGGTTTCACCCAGCAGAGGCCATGGGCTGGAAGTACCGCCTGGTGCCAGCCCCAGTTTACCGAAAGGACTCACTACCCATCAGCTGCCCTGGCCTGGGGTAGGGGGACGCTTCACAGGGCTGGGCTGTGGAGCCTCATGATCCAGCCCCTCCAGGTGCTTGAGAACAGGGAAGTGAGGTGCGTCTTCCTCTGTGCACAGACACCAAAACAGCGCAGGGCTGCTATACCCCCAGTGTGGCCCCCAAAGACCCCTCTCAGCGCAGAGAGGAGCGGACCCCAGGCTGTGGGAGATGTGCTCAGGAAGGGTCTGAATGTAACGGCACTGAATGTAGCACAGCAGGGCTGTGTGTGCATGGGAGGCTCAGAGAGGAGCACAAGGAAATAGTTTAGTGTTAATTTGGGTGAAGCAAAGCTTTCCCTTTGTGTGTGTGATGCTGTGGAGACACCCTGTCTTTGATCAGAGAGCGTGTGGCATGTGTGTATGTGACTGTACATGTCTGCTGCCCCAGCAGTGAGTTTTATTTCTCAGGAAACCTCAGCTATATTTTTATATTCTGGGGATGAGTGTCCTAGAGACGTCTCTGGTGTGGGCGTTGCAGTGGTTCCTCTGGGCAGAGGTGCCACTCTGCACCCTCTCAGGAAGGCTGTGGTGGGTGTTTCTGTGCCAGGCCCCCAGGGCTCCCTCTGGCCAGCCTCTGGGCCTGGCCTCTCACTCCCTTGTCTCGTGGGGGACCTGGCCGCCCCGCTCCACACTCTGCCATGTCTGTCACGTGCAGTGACGAGCTGCGTGTCTGTGGCCAGGGCAGGCACGAGGGCATTAACTGTGGTGGGTTTGCACAGTGTCTTGCTGCAGCATCAGCCGTGTCTGCTGGGCACCAGTACCAGGGCTGGGGTGTTTGCTGGGGGGCCCTTGACCGCAGCAGGGTCACTGTCAGCCCAGCCTTTCTACTGAACACCTGATGGAAAGGAATGTCTTCTGGCATGACTTGGTGCTTTGAAATGTGAAGTGTAATAAACCCCCTTTTTCCCCTCACATCTCTGTGGGTTTGCTGTCTGCCCTGCAAGTGTTGGGCCTTTTCCCTCTGGCTGACTGGGAGCCTCTCCTGTGTTGGCCTGTCTCCCCGTGTTCAGCACAGGCAGGGGAGAGGCAGTGGACACCCTTGCACTGCTGGATCACCTCTTCTGGCTCTCAGGACAGCGAGTTGCTGTCCACCGTCCTCCTGTGGCAGAGCAGGACCTGTTTCTGCCCTGGCATCGCCCTGGCAATGTGGCATAGCTGGAACTGGCCATGCCTGTCTTCTCCAGCAGAGTTGTGTAGCCCTGGGACCAGCCCCAGAGAAGATGGGATTTCCATACATGGGGTCATCTAGCCTTGGCTGGGCAGGGCCACAGCCATCCTCTTCCAGAGCTGGGGATAGTCCTGCCCCAAAGGGAGGTTAGATGGAGATTCCCTCTCCCAGCAGTGCTTCTGGGATGATCCTGGAAGGTCTAGGAAAAATCATGGGGACATCACTGAACGTGGAGATGGGACATTGCTGGGTCCTTCTTCTCTCCAAGGACACAACCCCCACCCCAGTGCCATAGGGTGCTGCAGCAGCGCATCAAAGCCCTGCCCAGCTGTTTGTGCTGCTTTCATTCAGGGAAAGGCCAGATCGGGGGTGTGGGGCCCGGGTTGCTCAGGAGCGGGACTGTTCACCCCACCCCTGGGGAAACGGCAGGGACTGGCCCCGGTGCATGCACGTCTAGGGGAGGCTGCTGGGGCAGAAGTCCTGCCAGCCGCTTTCCTCTGTTGGGAGAGACCTGATGTCTGCCTGACCCCTCCCACCCCACAGATCCCTGCCCAGGAGCTTTGGAGAGGGCAGAGGGCCCTCCTGTGGCCAGCTGCAGCTGGGAGGACCAGGGGTGAATGGGGGTCACCTTCCCGGGGTGCAGCTGCGGTAGATGCAAAGGAGCTGCAGGAAAGGGAGCACGACCAGGCTCGGGCAGCGCAGCTGGGGATGGCATTGCTGGGTACTGGAGGCTCCCACTTCTCCGTCGTCCTGGTGCGAGGGGAGAAACACGAGGATCTGGGCCGTGCTGCCAACTGAGTCGGCCCTGGGCTGTGTGTCCCTCCGGCCCTGGATGGAGGGGACAGAGCTGCCCCACGCAGTCGCCTCCTGGTGCCCTGAATTCTGCACTCCATCCTTCCAGGCACTTGCAGACCCCAAGCCAGAGGCTAACTCCAGCCCAGCGTCCCCTGAGGCCATGTGCTCCTCCAAGACCTCCTTTTTTGCCTTCAGATCAGGGCAGGACCGGGCCACCCCCTCACACCAGCACAGCTTCTGCCCCTTCCAAACCCCAGGATGCCACAGGTGCAAAGAAGGTACAAGAGATGGGGCTCCTGGTGCTCCTGGGCTGAGGTGGGTGCTGAGCCCCCAGGATGGGTGCAGGCAGGCTGAGCACAAACCGTTTTAAGGCATCTCTAATGAGGTGTTGCCTGTTTCCTGCTTCCCGGGAAGGGCCTTTGGCTTTTCCCCCTCCCAGCGCACCCCCTTCCTGCCCTCCCTGGCTGTGAGTCTGATCATCCTGAAAATTAAAACTAAACCCAGCAGCAGCAGCACTCAGAGAGAGAGTGGGGGAGCTGGGACAGGGGCACAGCTCCTATGGCAGAGCCCCCAGCTCCCACCCCCTGCTCCCTGCACCCCCAAGGTGGGTCCCTCAGGCAATTCCTGCCCTCCTCAAACCTCTCTCTGCCCTCCAAGGTAAAAGGAAGAAAACCCCGGGCCAAGCCACTGCAGTGCTGAGTGTTAGGCAGCTCTTCCCACCCTGCCAGGCAGACACCCATCCTTAGCTGACGTGCTTGTCCTTGTGCAGGTTTGGGAGGGGGCTGGGGCTGGGGCAAAGGGGTGCAGAGGGGGTGGTTTGGCTCCTAACGTTGGCGCTTTGTATTCATGAGTAAATATTTGCTAACGGCACCACGGCTGGGCGAATGCAAGGGAGCTGCTCCCCCCGCCAGAGCAGGCAGGGAAATGAATATGAATTTATCATGATTAGGTGAACCCAGCAGGGAGAGCGGGAGAGAGAGGGCTAGGCAGGGAGGGGGCGGGTGAAGATGGATCTGTGCAATAAAATTAAATAAGGACACCAAATAGAGTCACTTCTCACGCGCCCGCCCGCCCTCCTGCGAGCGGGGCCTCTCCCGCCTCCTGCGCTCCTCTGGCTTTGCTGATTTCTCTCTTTCCTCAAATTTATGAGGCCAATTATGAAGATGAGGTTGGAAGTTCTCAGAAGTTCACTAAATGCAAAGTGTAGTCCCTGCTGTTCCTATCAAATTAATTAACCAAGCGCTATTGATGGCCGGGGCAATGGCGGCGTGGCGTGGAGCGCAGGGGAAGGGCTGCTGGGGTGCGGGCAGGGCTGGTGTGGAGAGGGGGCACAGCTCCCTGTGGGGCATCCCTAGGGCTGGGGGATGCAGAGTGAGAGCCCTGCCTGGGCAGCTGGTGGGCAGCAGGAGTGAGGGACACTGCAGGGGATGCACCAGGTCCCAATGTCAACACTCAGCGTCACAGTCTCCGCTTCCAGCACCAGTCGTCTGGCTGAAAGAAGATCCAACTGGGTGATGGCAGGGCTGCCATGATGGGAACATGACATGGATATGTGGCAGGATGCCATGCAATGTCCCGTGCTGGAGGCCACAGCAGAGGTCAGTATGAGCCTGTGCCAGAAGGAGCAAAGCCTGGAGTGACTCCCCTGCCTCAGTTTCCCTACCTGTGCTGTGGGAAACAACTGGCCTGTGAGTTGCAGGTAAGATCTCATGAGCTTAATGCTGCCATCTGACACAGCCCCTTGGCCATCCCTAACCTTTGCATGAAGCAGCCTGGCTCTGTGCAGGGCTCAGGTGGGCAGCTTCATGGTGGGGTAGGGTGGGGTGTGCAGCA
Organism: Gallinula chloropus; assembly: GCF_964237585.1. Taxonomy (NCBI): domain Eukaryota; kingdom Metazoa; phylum Chordata; class Aves; order Gruiformes; family Rallidae; genus Gallinula; species Gallinula chloropus. The sequence goes on from NC_140090.1 coordinate 67,394,823, forward strand.
ACCATGCACCTAAAGCACACCAGCTCTTGTGGGACAGCTTCTGTACCTGGAATAGCCATGTTGTGCCCCACTCCCAGTAAATGGCTCTGGGTGTGTGTGTGTGTTTTCCAACATGACTGCCCTATGTCTGCCCTGTCCCATGGTGCTGAGATGCCTCCTGCATGCTCCCTGTGTGTGCAAGCTGCTGGGATGCTCCTGCAGAGCTGCTGCAGCGTGGGGGATGTGAATCCTCAGGCTGCTCAGGTTCATCTCAGACACTGGGCAAACAGCCTTGGCTTGGTCTGTCTCTTGGGGGAAATCCATGCAAAGCAGTTTATATGTTGCTCAGATATGTCGCTCCACACTGGCTGTGCTATGATGAGGGCTTGAGATCCAATAATGAAGTCCTGGATCAAACCCAGGATGTCTCTGCTCTTTACACTACTGCTCCATGCCTCAGTTCCCCCCTTCTTGCATTTCCTGAGGCTGTTTATTCTTTGAGCAGGGCCTGGTTTTCACTGGGTGCAAACAGCACCCCAGTTCCCAAGGAGCCTTGATAGCATTGAGTGAGATGTGGCCAAATAAAGGCTCAGCCCTTGTCCCCAAACTAGCTTTCCTTCCCACCAAATGTATGTGCCTTAAGGGGTTTGTACCCACCGGGCACAGGGATCTTGTCCTTAGGGTTAAGTCCTAACTTAACCCTTTGTGGTCGCTATCCCAGTCCAAGGAAACCAGCTTGTTCAAGGGCGTGAAAGATGCAGGTTGGGTCCTCAGACCAGGGAGGCACAGAGGTCCCAGGGGAGGCCAGATCTGAGCATCCCTGGGTGCACCCAGCTCTAAGTCCCAGCGCCCCCCGAGGATGCGCCAGCGCCACGCACAGCTCTGACCGTGTGCCTCTGTCCTTCCCGCTCCTGCTTCGCTTCGCTGCCTTTATTCCTGCCCCAGTGATCAATAGGCTCTGGTGGGGCTGGCAAACAGCACAAACAGAGGCATTTACAAACCCGCTGTCTCTCCAACAGGGCGGTAACTCAGGCTCCCGTCTCTGCGGGGAAGGGAGGCAGGCACTCCTCTCCCGCCGCAGCGCCGGCCGTTTCCCTCTCTCGCTTGGAGATCATTTACCTGCTTGTGTCAAGTTTTAAAGAGAAATAGACTGGCTGCTCTGCAGCTCCTGACACTCGCAGCGTGTGCTCAGGGACACACAGGTCTCCCTGAGGAAAACAAGCCACGGAGGCTGACAGGAGCGCTTTAGAAACGCCCGGAGCTCGGCGCGGCAGTCCCGGCGCGGAGTCTCCGGGGTCCAGAACTGAGGCCGAGCTCTCCCCACGGTCTGTCCTGCCTCGGGGTCTGCAGCCACCCACCGGGCTCTCCAGTGACACCAGGGCCAGGCGTCCCATGCCGCCCGCATCGTGCGGCAGCGTCCCCTGCCCGCACCCCTTCTCCGGGCCAGCAGTGCGGGGTGTGGGGATGCTGGTGTAGCAGCCCGGGAGCCCGTGGGTGAGGACCTTGGTGGGGACACTGGGCGAAGCCGAGACGCTGCTCCCGGCCGTCCCAGCCCCGATGCGGGGCGCTCGGGCAGCCGCCGCCCTCGCAGGCAGCAGAGGGAGCTGGAGGACTGGGTATGGCAGCAGTGGGCAGGCTGCGGGCAGCCCGGGCCTGTGCTGGGGCTCTTTGGGTGGGCAGCTCAGCCACTCCTATGGCGGTGAGACACCCCCCTCCACACAGGCTGCCCCCCAGCAGGACAGCGGAGGTGTCCCCAGCCTGCAGACTGTCCCCTCGGCCCCGCGGTGCCACCACTCCAAGCCTGCTCCGGACACATCACCTCTATAGGCACCTGACACCTCCTGAGCTGCTCCTCCATGCCCCCTCTGGGCTTTTAGGGGCTCAGACGCTATGATTCATTTTGGGGGCAGTGGGTACGCAACTTCTTCCTGGCTGGACCCCACTGTGTCCCCTGTTCCCCCTGTAACCAGCAGAGGCTGGTGGCACGGTGCTTCCCATTACCCTGGGGGACAGTGTGGTCCCTGGGGACCCTGGCCGGGTGCAAGGCAGGGGTAAGGTCTCCATCCCTGGACAGCATCCCTGGACTGGGGAGGCAGGGAGTGTCCTGCAGCACGTGGCCGGTGCCTGTCACTGTTGTCCCCCAGCCTCCTTGCCCATAGGAAGCTGATTTATGTCCAGGCCAGCCCGTGCTGACCTCCTGCTTTGGCTCCAGCATTATAACTAATGGCAGGTCAGCAATGCTACAGCGAAAGTGAAGTGGCTGGTGGGGGGACAGGGAGGGGGGTGCCGGGCAGGAGGGTGCTGCCAAAGCTCTGAAGGCAATGACACAGCTACCCAGACCCAGGGGCAGCAGGGGCTGGAGCAGACGTAGCTCCCACCCTGTCCCATTTCACCCTGTCCCTGTCCCCTCTTTTGAGGGATCCCCCTGATCATGCTTTACTCCTATTTTACTCACAGGGGACCCTGGATCAACAGCATCAAGCCTGGAGGGGTAGCCCCTTGTTGTGAGGAAGCTGAGGCACCACGGGTTGATGGTTTCATGAGCAGTAACAGCAGAGCCAGGGAGGGGACCAGGTCCCTGAGCCCAGTCCCTGCCCAGGACTCACTGGGGTGAGAGACCATGAGGATCTGGCACAGGTACAGCACAGTGTGATGCAGCAGTCAGTGGCCTGAAGTGTTCTCCTTGGTATGTTGCTCCCACCTCCTGCTTGACCCATGAGCTCTGGGTTGCAGAAATCTCCTGTGGGGGTTACCCTCCTCCTGCCTTCTCTGTGGGAAATGTGTGTCTACAGGCCCCAGACCCCCCACCCCAGTGCACACAGGTCTTGTGTCACCCACCCCCCTACTCTCTGTGTGTTTCTGCAGCAAGCCCTGTTTGTTTTCCCAGCTGGACTCGATAAACAGTCCAGTGAACAGCCAGGCTATGGGAGCTGAGCCTTGGGGACACTATATCAGCTGCCATCCCAGTCCCTGCCTGCAGCAACTGCTGAGCTAGGACCTCAGCACGGCTGTAAACCTTGATGTTTGTGTACCCACCGAGCAGCTGCTTCCTGTCCCTGGATGATGCCAGCCTGACCTGCCAGCCTAGGTGATCTGAGTGGGTTGAGGGAAGCCCTTGAGGATGCTCTAAAAAACACTGGCCCCACTCCTGGCTGCACATTGAGAGCTCCCCACTGTCTGGAGGTAAGAGAGAAGGTTTTAAGAAATGATGAGCACAAGGGCAAGGCTTCTGACTCCTGAAGCTCTGCGGGAGTGTTTGCAGTGGTTCCCTTGCTGTTCTGTCCTGGGGCAGGACCCGACTGTCCCCCAGGGCTGGCACTGCCATGGCTTTTCCCAGGCAGTGGAGGGGAAACTGGGAACAAACCCTCCATTGCATGGAGGGCTCCCTCCCACCCCCAGGCTGTGCTGCAGGAGCTCACTGCTTGCCCATTCTCCTGATTTGGCTTCATTGTGCCAGGAGAAGCTTTCTCTACAGTGTGTTTCCCATGTAGCATGTGCTGGTTTGGCTGAAGACTCACCCACAGGGTGGCACGTGTGATCCCAGCACAGCACAGGGTCTCTGGGGTGAAAACTGCATCCCCATGAGACGCCTGCTCAAGCCTCTCCCCTAACATCACCCCCAGACAGGGCTGGGGCCAGGATTGTTTTGCAAAGTTCGTGCTGCCATTGAGTGGAGGTTGACTCCACTGCTCTCACCCGGATTTCAGGTCGATTCTGTATGTGTGGAGCAGACATGGCAGCACCGTGCCCTGGCTTTCTGCTGGGGGAGGATGAGAATGTGTCAAACCCTGTGGATCTGTGCAAGCCACTGGGATTTCCTCCCACAGAGCAATAGCTGCCGGCCTGTGGTGGGAAGGGCTCATTTTCAGCGGGCTGTACTGCCAAGGGCTGGGGGGTGCTGGCTGCCACCCCCTGGGCCTGACAGGCAGGGCTCTGCGAGCCTCTCCTGGCACTGCCTGGCCATCCCACAGACCCAATGCATGTGCCACAGTCCTGCCAGGTTTTCTGCTGCTGGTCCACCACTGTCCAGACTGACACTTGTTGTGCTTCCCAGCTGCTAACACACATTTCTGCTCCCTGTCTCTTGTCCAAGGAGTGCTAACTTTGCAAGGCTGGGGTGAAAGCTCACGTTCTTGCCAGCACCCCTCCTCAAGGTGTTTGTCATGTCCTTCACATGACCCAGCAAGGTCATTTTGCAACATCAGGAGGGTGATGATATATATTTTACCATGTTTTTCTCAGGGCTAAGCCAGATTCAGGCAACAGCAGCTTGTGGCTCGTACCGCCCTTGGGCAGTGGCCACGGCCACGTGCAGCACACAGGCCTCAGCCTGAAGCTCAGCCCTTGGCTTGAACCTGCTGCAGAAGCAGAACCTGAAGCCTTCCCAGCCAGCTCTGGGCAAAGGTGGTTGGTTTGTTTGCAGTCATTCCCATGGCCTCTGTGCTGGTTTTGGCCTCTGGCTTCAGGAGAGCGGGTTAAATCTGTGCTGCTAGGGAGCACCAGAGGCTGAGCTCCATTCAGGGGGAGCTGTTGGCAAACACTGCTCAGCTCTCACTCCGAATGGGACTAAAATTAGGTCTGGGATGTAGAAGCTGATGATAGGTGTGCCCAGCTCCAGATTAGCAGCTCTTCCTGCAGAGCTGGAATGCTCCCACTGGAAACAGTTCCCCTTTGGGATCAGTTTCTCTCCAGTAATATTTCAAGTTTGTCAAACAACCTTTTAAGGCCTGGACAGTGTGGAAGGAGCATGGGGAGCTGTAAATAAGTGGGAGCTTAAAAAAGGCTCCTTGAAATGATCAATAAATCCCCTAGGACAGAGTAGGGATCACTCCAGTATCCCTTCAGAAGAAACTCATCTCTGCACTGCCAAGTGCTTTCAAAGCATGGCCAGAGCGGGACAATGCTGCGTCCAGGCAGGGAGCAGCCTGCATCCCAGCCTCCTTCTCCATCACCCCCAACAGTGATGGCCCCAGCAGGTTCCTGTGCCATGGGCTCCCTGTGCCTTGCTGTGTCCTGCCTGGAGATGTGAGGATGCACTCAGCAAAGCAGAAGAAGTGGAGGGTCTGAGCATAAGGTAAAAGTCGCACACACAGGATGCGGACGTAAGCTGCAGCAGGACACGGCTGCTCCGAGCTGTCCTGGGCTGCAGGGGCTGCAACCCCTGGGCATTACCCATGCTGAGCCTGGTGAGGGCTGGGGGCTGCCTGAACCTTCCCTCACATGGTGGATGGCAAATCCCCACCAGTGTGGCATCTCACCATGTCCGCAAGGTGCCAGGAGGGGTGGATCCAGCCACGCGCAGGGACCCCTGCTGCTCTCTGGGCACCTGGACAGAAGGTGCCATTGGGGGATCTACAGCCCCCTGAGACACCCCACAAGTGTGTCCACATCTGTGGATGCTCTTCAGGTCTCCAAGGAGAAAACAGGGAATGAGTCGCCTCTTGCACATCACCTTCCCTTGCACCCCACTGGAGACACCAAAGGGGGCCGAAGATTTGGGGTGTGCAGAGAGGGAGGGACACCAGACCTATCTTCTTGCAGGGGTGCTGGGAGGGGGTGAGGGGCCTGCAGGCAGCTGGGTGGGTGTGGGGGCACCTGGCTGCGGCAGGTGGGTGGCAGCAGGGTGGTGGGGGGATCTGTCAGGCAAAGCCCCTGTGTCTGCAGACCCCCTGGGGCTGTGGGATGCTCATCCTCACTGTGCACCCCACATCAAGTGCCTTTGCCTCAGTGGGTGCTGGATGTGTCCCTCTCCCACCCTTGCAGTTGGCTGGGGCCACGTCCTTGTGACTAAGGGGACAGCATCAGTGTGCTCAGTGGGTACAGACAGCTGTGTCCCCAGGGGCCTCTGATGTCCCCTGCAGCTGCCTTCCCCCACCCCTGTCCCAAAGCAAGTTGCTGCCTCTCATGAGCATTCCAAGGACTCCTCATACCCTGTTTGGTCCCAGCAATGTCCACTCCTCTCTGTCCCCACGGGAGCCGGTGGCTGGTGTCAGCATCCCTGCTCTGCAGCGGCTGAGCCTCCTCCCAGGGTGATGCCGTCCCGGCCCCGCTCCGCACACAGCGCTCCCCCTCCCTCCCTCCCGCCCCACATGCTGCAGCAGATGGTGGAGGTGACATTTGTCTGTGAATGACGCGCTTGATGGTGGCCGTGTGCTCCCCTCCTCCCTTCGCCCCGGATGGAGGAGCCTTGAGCCCACCCGGCAGAGCAAAGATGGGCAGGCACAGGCCGGGGGGGCGTCCCCCCGAGTCCCCACCTCTACCCCAAGTTCCCCCCTCAGACATCTGCACCTCTCGTCCGCCTGCACCCCGACCAAAACCCCTCTCCCGAGAGGCCGGGGTACCAGGGCGGCACCATTCCCGAGTGCCCATCACCTCAGGGGGGGCTGAAGGGCGGGGTGGGGGGGAAGGGCTGGGTGGGGGCCGGGCACGGGGGGGCGGGGGGGGACTCCTGTTCGTTCTCCGTTTTCTGCCTTAATTAGAACCCGGAGAGACCAGGCGAAATCGCATTAGCGCGGGGCCCCGGTGCGCTGAGCCATCCATCTTTTTTTATTACAGCGTAATGGGGCTGCTCGCGAGGCGCCGTGCGATTTGTCACAGGCCTCGTTCCCTGATAACGGGCATTTGTCATCACTTTCTTCCCGTGTTAATGTCATCATCGGCGAGCTGACAGGCAGACCCGTTGAGGGAGCGCTGGCGACAGACCACATCCGTCAACCTAATATTTCCATGGCTGTGGGGATCAGCCGGGCTGCGAACACACATTAAAGTGCTTATGAGGGGAGGGGGGGGAGGAGGAAAGGAGGGGGGGGAGGGGGGAAAGCCGTTGTCATTAATTAAAATGTTAGTGCGGGCGTGTGCGCGGGTGGCGCGGGGACGGGGCGGGGGTTGGGGGACGGGGGGGGGACGGGCTGCGGCGCGGGGGGCTGCGGGGCGGCGCGGGCGCGGCGCGGTGGCCTTTTAACGGAGCGCGCATCAGCTCCTGAAACCCATTTAAAGGATATTTGGGGCTGGGGAATCGGCGGCGAGCGCGGTGGAAAGGTCATTGTTAATAAGGGGGAGCGCGCGGGGAGGGCTCGGGCGCGGCCAGCGGAGGACGGGGGAGGGGGTCACCCCCCCCCGCCCTCCCCCCTTCCCCTCCCTCCCTGCGCTCGGCGGGGGGAATTGCCCCAGGGGGTGTGTTTGAGCCACTCGTGTCACGAAGTGAGCGGTCTCAGCCCCGCGTGGCAGCAGGATGGGGGTGTCGGAAGGTGACCTTGCAGCCCTGTCATGGGGTGGGCTGGGGGGAAGTTGTGGTGGAAGAGGGGTGAGTGTCCCCCACTGCAGGCTGGGAACGTGGGCATCTGAAGAGGGAGCAAAGCCACTGCGAGGGGTGGGAGAATTTGGAGGGCCGAAAGCATGACCATCCACATAAGCAGCCAGCACAGAAACTTGCCCCAGCCACTGGGGCCAGCTCAGCAGTGAAGGGGCTCAAGTCCTCAGCCTGTAATATGTGGCTGTTGCCATGTAAACAGGTGATGGGGAGGAGTGTGGGCAGTGCGGGGTGTGGGGCACCCTGTGTTTTTGTGGTGGGGAGTCTTGTTTTGGGGAGTGCTGTTGTGGGACTCTTGTGATCATACAGAATAGGAGGTTTGGGTGTTTTCTTGGCTTTTTTGTCATTTGTTTTTCTCTTAAATTAGCTTTTGGGGTATTTGGGAGGGGCTTGGGGCAGCCAGCTCTGCCCACCCCCCTCCCAGGATGTCCTGACACAACCCCAATTTCCATGGCAAAAAAATGTGACTCCAGGAGCACTGACACATCCTTGGGGGAGTCCAGAAACGGGGTCCAAAATGCTTCTTCCTCTGCCCAAATCCAACCACAGCCCCCCTGGGAGAATTCCCTGACCTTGACCTGTGACCGGGGATGGTGCAAGGGGCAGGGAGCAGGCAGCCCTGGGCACCACTCAGAAAGGGGGGACATGAAGTTTGAAAATGTGTCATTGCTCAGAGCCTTCACCCCCTACACCTCCCATGCCAGGGGTGGGCAGGGACAGGCTGTGAAGGGGACACGTGTCCCATGTCCCTGGGAGGTGCCAGCTCCACCAGCAATGCTCGTGGTGCTTGGTTTCATTGCTCTTCTTTTAAACTCCTTTTCCAGCCTTCCTTGTTCCAGGCACAGTCTGTGTTGGGGAGAGGCAGGTTTGGGTGGCAGTGTGTGTGTATGTGGCTTTTTTAGAGCCTTGGGCCCTTTATGTGTGGACATGTGGACATGGACACACACACACACACACACAGACACACACACACACACACACACACGTGTGCACACCCTCTGAGTCCCTTCTATTAGCACACCGTCCTGGTTTCAGCAGGGACAGAGTTTGTTTTCTTCCCAGCAGCAGGTCTGGTGCTGCAGTTTGGCTTTGGGGTGTGAGTACTGCCGATAGCACACTGATGCTTTCGCTGCTGCTGCTCAGCAGTGCTTACACTGAGTCAAGGGCTTTCTGGCTTCTCAAGCCCCCCCAGAGAGAAAGCTGGGGGTGGGGCACGAGGACCTGGGGAGAGGCCACATCCAGGACAGCTGACCCAAACTGGCTGAAGGGTTATTCCAAACTGTATGATGTCATGTTCAGTGCACTGCCATGGAGCTGGGGGAGTTGGCTGGGCAGAGGGTCACTGCTTGGGGACAGGCTGGGCATCGGTCAGTGGGCAGTGAGCAATTGCATTGTGCATCACCTGTATTATTATTATTACTATTATTATTATTATTAATTCCTTTTCTGTCCAATAAATGGTCTTTATCTCAAACCATGATTTTTTTCAACTCAGTTCTCTCCCCCACCCTGCTGTCAGGGAGGGATGAGTGGAGGGCAGGGTGGTGTTCAGCTGCCTGCTGGGTTAAGCCACATCATGCACCCAAATGTTTGGCTCACCCCCCTCCCCAGCCTCACCCCAGCACCTGGGGCTGTCGACCAGCTGGGGAGTTTCTGGGATGGGGAGAGCTGGGGGTGGGGAGCAGTTATCTCCAGGTGCTGATGGGGAAACCGAGGCACAGAGGAGGGTGACAGAGCCCTGGGACAGGCTGCCCAGGGAGGTGGTGGAGTCTCCATCTCTGGAGATATTCAAGACCCATCTGGACGCCTGTCTGAGTGATATGTCCTAGGGAGCTGCTTTGGCAGGGGGGTTGGACCCGATGATCTCTCGAGGTCCCTTCCAACCCCTATGATTCTATGATTCTGTGATTCTATGACTCACTGTCCTCATCCACGCTGTGGTCCCGGGTCAGCCCATCACTGACAGCATCCGAGAAGTCTGCTGACGTCAGGCAAAGGTGTCGGGGAAGTTTCCCCAGCCTGCCCGGCGGTGACCAGGCTCCCAGCCCCGTGACGTCCCGGGCCGGGTCCCCAGCCCTCCCGGCAGCAAACCCCACCGCCCACCCGTCCCTCGGCCCCAGCTCCCCACATAAATCACCGCCCTCCATTGGCCGAGGACCTTTTAAAAGGGATTTATTAGGGGCGCGGTAAGCGCGGGCAGCGCTCTGGTTTCATAAATCGAAAGGCAATAGCGCTCATCATTACCGGACTGTTCGGGGGGTGGCGCGGGAGCCTCCCCGCTCCCCCCGTCCCCGCGGCCGCGCTGCCAGCCCCTCCCCAGCACCGCTGCCTCCGCCGCTCCCCTTCGCCTCCCGGTCTGTGGAGACCGCGAGCGTGGAAAATCCCCAGACAGGGAGTGTAAACGCTTGTTCTTTGTAAATGAAGAACATAATTAACATTAAATTAAGGTAATACAAATGAAGACAACACAGAGCCTGACAGGATGAGTGTTTGGGGAGGCAGTAGAGAGAAGTGATTCATATTTTTAATTTACTGTACAAATAGACTAGCAGGGCTGGGGGGAAAGGGCCAGCCGAGTGGAGTGGGGATTTTTTTTTTCTCCCTCTTTTTTTTTTTCCCACTGTTGTTTTGCTGTGCTTTAAGCACACAATGACTATTAAAGTCAACTGCCCATATAATAGGACATCTCCTACATGACTGCTCTCCGAGAGGCAGCTTGCTGTAGCAATAAATTCTGGGAGTGCCATCTGCTGGTACGCACCCTCCGACGGGCACCCGAGCCTCGGACACCCGGACCAGCCCCGGCACCCGCTGACGCTGCCGACAGCTGCTCGCAGGGAGCCTGGACACAGACCTGTCACCATTCATACAGGATTAGTGATTTTTTTTTCCTATGGGGTAACAAACACTTTTTCTTTTCCATTTTCCCCCTTTTTTCCCCCCCAAACACGCCCTGAAATCCTTCCACATCTTCTTTTTGTTTCTTTTTTTAAGAGGTTGAGGGGAGCTGGTTGATGCTGAGGAAATATGTTGGGCTTTTAAAAGCAACAAATCACTATTGTCCAACTCCAGCTTCAGCTGAGGGCCCATTACCCACACCACACTGAAACAATCACCCATTTTACGGTTTGGGTTGTTTTGGGGGGTTTTCCCTCCTCTGAAAAGGGCACTTTGACCAAAGTCTGTGTGTATGGCAGGCTTGGCTGGAGCTGGTTCTGCTCTTTAAGGGGATAAGAGCTGTAGCTCAGCCCAGGCAGACCCTGCTGTGTGTGACTTTCAGCCAGGGGTGAGCCACGTTCACTGCAGAGTGAGGGTGTGCATGGGGCTGAGGGACCTGGAGTGGGTACAGTGCCACCACTGGGTCCTCACCCACTGCCCTGGGGGACTTCTGCCACTGTTGTGCAAAGCAAAACCAAGAGAAGGTGTCAAGAAGACCCATTCCTGGCTGAAATCACCCTTCCCAGGCAAAAGATGCCCTGGGACCATGCCAAGAGCCTCTTGGTGCATCCCAAAACTGCTCATCAGGGGCCAGAGTGTTGTGGGGCGTGTTCCTGAGTTTGGGGATGCCACCTTTGCACCCTGGGTCACTTGTGTCCTGGCAGTGATTGCCACAAGCAGTGCCTGTGGGGCTGGAGCTGGCTGGACCAGTGATGGAGAAGGGCTGGTCCCAGCTTGTCACTCCATCAGTCATGATGTTCTCCTCCCCTGCCACTCGTTCCTCTCCCCTTCTGCATTCACCTCCCATACCACCCCCAGAGTGCCTGGGGCTGCTCCAGCCCATCACTTCAAGCTTTGCCAACCCCAACCCTCACCTGGGGGCACTGGGGAGGGCACAGGGGCTGGTGCAGGACAAACCCTGTATCCCAAGGGAAGAGGTTCCCCTCTCTTTTGCCCCCCATCCCTTCACTGAAGGCTTGTTCACACACCAGACTGTGACTGAGGGGGCCGTGGAATACCCCATTGTGGGCAGTGGGAGATGACAGGGTCTCATCCTGCAGTCTCAGACCCTCTGTAAGCATCAGTGTTGAGCTCTGGTGGGGGCTGAGCTGCCCATCAACACGTGTCTGCAGCCTGGGCCTGGGAACTCATTGAGCTATTTGGGCTGCTCCCTGTGAGGTGCTGTGCCAGCTGTACCACATTCTTGCCACCGTGCAGCTCCCTGGCCTGGTTCCCCCCACTCCCAAGGAGAAACCAGAGGGACAATGACAGAGCTGTGCTGGCTCCTCTGCCAGCTTCATCTTCCTTTGAATGACCCCCAAAACATCTCATATATGTCCCAGGCCCAGGCTGCAGACACAGGGGCTATTATACAAGCTGACCACCCCTGGGGAAATGCCCCCAGTGTCCAGCATCCTCCTCCCATGGGTGCTGCACTGGAAGAATGGCTAATGAAAGCATGCATGGCCCCACCAGGACCTAAAGGGACACTGGGCCAGCCTGGGGTTCAGTTCTCCAGTGCAGCACCTCGGGTTGCTTTGGGATCCCCAAGGCCAGGCTGTGAGGCTGCAGTGAGCACTGGGTACCACTGAGCAGCAAGCCACCTGACAGAGTTGCTCAGCCCTGGAGCCCCTGCAGGGACCAAGCCTGTACCCACCTCTGCAGGGCAGAGGGGTGCTGCTCCAGCTCCCCTTTCTCCATGTGGAAGAAGGCAGGAGGAGGGTTTTCACCCTGCTTGGAGCACACAAGAATCACACCCCACTCACAACTGGTCCCTGGTGGAGCCTCTGCAGTCAGGTGAGAGTTTTGGGGCAGGGGGCGGGGGGTGGGGGGTGTGAAGGCACCCCTCTTGAGGTGACTGGGACATTTTGCTGTTAGGGCACCTCGTGGAACCAGTGCAGGAAGGTTTCAGCCTCAGAGGCTTAGTTGGTCCCCATCAGTGGCAGGACCCATCCTCAGGAGCTCATCTCTGCTGGAGCCGTGGGGAACCACAGTCACTGGTAGGGTGTTGTCCAGCCATGGCATGGGGACACTTGCTGCTTCACCAGCCACCAGTGCTTGCACAGGGACAACAGGCTGTGTCCAGCAGGTTTTTCATCAGCTTCCCAGTCAGGCTGTGACCATCCAGCCTGCACCAGGTACACTCCAAGAGAGCTGCCCTGTAGGATCTGGAAATATCCAGTGATGGGCCATCACCATTTCTTTGAGGAACCCATGTCAAAATGTCTGGAGAGTTCGTTCTCATTCCAGTTTGCCTGGGATGAGCTCCAGCCTTCCACCTGTGTACCTCAGCACTTAAACTCTCCCACCTTTTAGGACATCAGGAGAAGGCACTCATTACATTCAGAGAAAAATCACCTTCATCCTCTGTTTCTGCAAATTTGAAGAGTTATCAGGAGCATTTCCAGACATCAAAGCCATTTCTCAGCCTCTTTACATCTTCTCCAATCTCTCAAGGTCAATTTGGACACTGCTAGAGGGTACAACCCTACCCTCACTAAGGAGAACCAGTGCTTTTGGAGGGTTGACTCCAGAGACATGCTTTGGATATGGGGAAGGAGCTTGGGGCCCACCCAGCCACACCCTTCCCAAGAAGCCTACAGTGGAGTGGTTGGGAATGTCTTTCTTGGCAGGCCAAGCAGAGAAGCCCAAATCCTGCTTTTGCAAGGGTGCCAGGCCTGGGATGGGGCAGGGGGGATGCAGCTTGGGCTGATAGCCCCAGAGATCCTGCCCCAGCACCCTAAAGAAAAAGCTAGTGTCCCATGGGCATGGCTTTTCCTCACTCCTGCCCTTCCAGGTCCCAACAGAAGGATAGCCTCACCATGGTCCCCAAGAGCAAACACACCCAAAAGGCAGCACAGGATTTTGCCAGCACCCTCCAGTCCCTAGGAAAAGGGCAATTCTGGCTCTGGAGGTGTCTGAAGCCCTGGCAGAGGTGGGTCTGGGCCTCACGTTTCCCAGGTCTGCCCCATCTCACCAGCCAGCACAGAGCAGTCCTTGGCCATAAGGCAACACTCAGGCTCCTCCTCGGCCTTGCAAGGACCCCCGAATTGGGGAGCTGCTCCCAGGGGGGGGCATTGCCTCCCGTGTGGAGAGCAGGGGGCATCTTCCAAGCTATCCTGCACGCTGGGTGGGAGAGATAAATAAATACCAGAATAAATAAATACAAGTGGCAAAGAGGCCTGAAATGATGCTGTCGTTTGCTGGGAATGAGAGACACAAGTGTAATTTAGGTTTTGATATTATGAAACTCTCGCTGCTCTAAAACAGCAGGGCACTCAGTGCCTCATTAATAAAGGATAAACTTGGAGTCTATTTACAATGCACTTTTTGGGGTTATTTACACTCCATTATACATATGTAATGCTGCACATATTTACCGCTCCGCGCCGCTGCCGCGAGCAGCCGCGTCGGGAGGGAGACGGGGTGGGGAGCGCCTGGCGCTGTGGAGCCCTGACCCCCGCTCTGACTGACGGCCCTTAAACAGCTCCAGCAGCAGGAGAGCCCCGAGCCAGCTGCGGAGGGTGGAAGGGCTGAGACCAGGCACTGGGGAAACCAGTATGGCCCAGTCCCTGTCCTCATGCGCCCAGCACCCACCCGGCCCCAGGGAGCACCCCGAGGCTTTGCCAGGTGATGAGGAAAAGGGGAGCCCCCTGCACAGGTTGGAGTCCAGCACACCAGCTGGTGGCCACGAGCACCAAACATGAAAGCTGTGGGGCCACCATGGAGTGGGGAGCTGACACAGGAGGGCTGAATGTTCTGCAACCAAGTAAATCATGTCTGTGTTGGCACAAGGGGACTTGGCCTTGCAGCCCTCTCCACTGTCCAGCTTATGCCTCTTCCCAGAGCAGATTACTGTAGATGCTCTGCAAATGGAAGCTCTCCAAGGGTCTGCTGGCCTGGAAGCCCCCAGCCCCATGGTGTTCATGGAAGCTGCTGTGAGCGTCATGCGCCATGTGCATCCCATGCCCAGGAAACAGGGTATCCCCCACTGCAGGGTCCAGGGCAGAGACATGGGAGAGGCTGTGCTTGGAGAGCACCACAAGGTCACAGGAATTCATTGGGTGCAGCAAGGGGATGTGGGCGCACCCGGGCCCCCTTTGTCCTCAGCACAGTTTGGGAGGGTGCAGGGGTCCCACTGGAGCTCTCCCTGCAGGGACAGCATGCAGTGAGAGACTATGGGGTGACTCTGACCTTCCCAGCCAGGCACAGCAGGGAGGGACACAAGCCCCCCATTCCATCCTGCTGCTCCCCACTGCCTCCCAGCGCTGGGGAAGCACCCACCTGTGCCAGCACACCCTCTCTTGCTGCCATCCCAGGTCACACTTGCCAGACACCAGGTCTGGAGGCAACACTCTTTATTAAACACCTTGTGTGAGCAGCTCTTGGCAAGTCCATGTGTCTGAGAGTGATGTGGAACCCCTTCCCTCAGGAGGTCCCCTGTCTCTGGGAAGGCATCTCTTCCAGCACAGGGTGATGTGCAGCGCTCAATGCAGCCTTGGCACATCGTCAGAGCCCGTCTTGGCCACAGGCTGTGATGTGCTCAGATGTCCTGGGAGACACAGAGACAACTGAGTCTGGACAAACTGGCCCTCACTCCCCCCCCCACCCAGCCCCAAGCCTCCTCTACCACCCCCATCCCCCACAGCCCACCCAGGGTGGGGATCCCACAGTGGGAAGCAGGTCAGGTGAGGCTGGAGCCCAAGCCCTCCAGGGAGCTGCTCTCCAGGGCCCCGTAGCCTTTCAGCTTCATCATCCCGATGAGCTGGGCTGGAATGGAGAAGAAGGAGCGGCGGGTGGCAAAGATGTGGCTGATCTCCATGAAGGTTTTGTTCTTGGTCTCAGGGATGATGAGGTAGACGTACAAGGCCACCAGCAGACAGATGCCACAGAAAACCAGGTAGCAAAAGGCACCAGTTGACATCTGGGGACAAGAAGACAGCAGGGTTGGGCAGAGAGCCAGGTGCCCCAAAACTGGGCATGGCATGAGGCAGGATCCCCCCCCATCACCCTTTCCTGGGCTGGCTGAGGCCGGCATCGAGCTGAGCCAGGAGCACGGGCATCCCTGAGGTTAAGCTTGGCTTGGCTAAGCTTGTCCTGGGAGGGCAGCAGTGCCATGTCCACCCCCTCCTTCTCTCCCAGCCCCTCTGGACCAGTACCTGCAAGAAGGGGAAGATGAAGCCGATGGTGAAGTTGCAGATCCAGTTGAGGGACCCCCCCACGATGTAGGCGGCTGGGCGGTGCGACTGTGTGAAGAGTTCAGCTGTCATCAGGAAGGGGACACCGGCTGTGGAGGGAGGGGACAGACAGGGGTGTGTGGGACAAGGCTGCCTCAGGCACCCCCAGGGTCAACCTGTCCTGCCTGTCTCAGCCCTGGAGCCCAGCAGGACCCACAGGCAAAAGTAACTTGATGGAAAGTTTCAGACTGAATCCAAGTCAAGGTGGAAGAGCTCAGCTGGCTCCTCACTGCAATAACCTGCTTGTATGCTGACACATGAAATCTCACATCGGTCACAGCCACAGAGAAATGTGTTCCTAGAGCCCCCCATAATGCCCTTCCCAGCCTCCCTTTGGTTTAGAAAATTTCCTTCCACTGAGCAGCTAAAGGCTTGGACACCATGGCTGATTTGGACAAGAGAGAACCGACTCCATTTCCAAGCATCAGCATCCCCCCAGGACACAGAAATGCCATTTCCCAACTGGCTTTTCCCAAGGTGTACTGTGAAAAACCCCAGGCTGACTGAAGGGATTGCCCAGGCCAACTTGGCTGCTAAAAACTGGACAAGGGTTGTAGCTCCTTTTCCTGGAAGTAACTCTTTCCCCCCTACTGTATGTCACCCCTGAGCCCCAGCACTGTCCCTTTGCTGGAGGGCAGGATCCGAGGGTCAGCACATATCTCAGGACACAAGGGGGTCTGGCAGGGCACTGCGTGTGACATGGTGACATGGCTGGGGTCCCACTGCCTGGGACAGGGCTGACTGGGGACCTCTTTATAAAAGATGCTCCAGTGGAAAAGACAAACCCTAAAAAAGTGCCAGTAAGTGAAGGAGCAGTAGAGCCCCTGACGGACTCTTACTCACAGCTCGCCCAGAATAGAGATATATATTTTTTTGTTTTAAAACTCCTATTCATCATTGTTTGTGAACAATGAGCCATTAAAATCCTAATTAAAGATGTAATTACAGTGAATAAAGTCTGGGCTGAGGATGAATTATAGATCTGTTAACAGCTCTGCTAATACATCAACTGGGTAAACCAGTCCAGGTTTCGCTCCTTGCTGTTTGAGCCAGCTCTGGCACCCATGCTCGCTCCGGGGCAGGAGGACACTCACCAGCTGCACTGTGACAGCAGCAGGAGACACCTCCAGAGGTCTAGGGAAGGCTACCAGGGCTTTGTCCCTGCTTGGCCCATGAGCAGGGATGAGGTGGAAGGTGTCCCAGCGACATATGGGGCTGCAAGGGCTTGTAGTGGGGTCTTGCTCATGGAGTGCAGCATGACAAAGCACAGCCTGTCCACAAGGTCCTGCCACCTGCCTGCAGACTCTGCTGGTCCTGCTCTCTGGGCCCCATTGCTGCCACATCGCCCCCCATGCCCACCAGCTCAGACATACCTGGTCCCATGCAGAAGCCAGCAATGATGCCTACCACACAGGCGACGCCAACGTAGCGCATCCAGGGCAGGGTGGTCTGCAAAGGGACACAGGGCTGGGGGATGCTGCCAGGGCAGTGACCCCAAGCTTCATCCCCAGCGTCCCTAGGATGGGGCTTCATGCCTGCCTGGCAGCGGCCCTTGGGGATGGAGGGCGTGCAGGACACATGGGGGAGAGGCAGCCAAGCCATTTGCGGTTTGGGACAGAGCTGGTGAGGGTTGACTGCAGCACAGCTCAGACACTCGTGACTCTGAGATGTCCCCAGAGGTGCAGGAGCATCCCCTGGGAGCAGGCAGCAGAGGAAGGGCTCTGCAGACCTCTCCACCTCCCCCGACATTTCACAGTCGCCTCCCTGGGGACAACTAATTCCACAGAAAAGCTGCCAGAACCGGCAGGGGTTTCTCACATGGATTCACGTGCTCTTTTTTGTTTGTCTTTGCTTCGAATTTTGCTCCCCTTTAACTCTGAAGGGAAAGCATTGCTTGGAAGAGCCAGATCACCTCATTTCCATGCACAGTGTCCCCCCCGGGGTGAAATCCAACCCTTGCCACCCAGCCCTTGTTAAGGCACCCAGGGCTTCACCCATGGGGGGTGGCAGTGGCCAGACCCTACCTGCAGCAGCAGGGAGACGGTGATGCCAGCAGAGCAGATGCCCATGGCACAGAAGCCGGTGATGATGAGGGGCCGCCGGCCCAGCTTCTCGATGGTGAAGCACTGCCGAGGGAGAGCAGAGCTGGATGGGGTGGTGGGGAGCTCCCCACCAGGATGGGGGCACCCCCCCCGAAACCCAGATCCGGCTGAAGGTGGCAGGATGCTCTCAGCGGCATCTGGGGACTGGGAGCAGCTTCAGCTCAGAGCTCCAGGCTTGGTGCTGGGGCACAGGAAGAGCCATGCCACCCAGGGTGGGCATGGCCTGGGTGGCAGCAGGGTCCCGCAGAGCCCTGTGAGGGTGCGGGGTCGGGGCTGTGCGGGGTGGCCCCACGGCCGCATTGACACGGGCAGCGAGCGGGGGTGCAGGGCTGGGCACGGGGTGTTGGTGGGGCAGGGTGCGGGCCGGCAGTGCAGCAGCCGCTGGAGCCGGCAGCGTATTGACAGCAGAACAAATGCCTGTAATTTTATAACCAATCTCGGCTCATCCGTCGGGGGCCATTTGCGGGGCTGCTCCCGAGCAGGGCGGCTGCAGGCTGGGCAGCTGCCGGGGGGGCTGGGGCAGCCCCACGGCCAGGGCAGGGGAGAAGGGAACACCCTTCAGAGGGGCAGGAGGGTGACTGGGGGGGCTCCACACTGGCGCGGGTTGAGCTATGGGGATTGGGGAGCAGCCCCCCACTCAGCCCCCGTTTTCCGGGAGCAGCCACCCCTCCATCCATCTCTCTAATTGTCAGGGAGCGGATTTAGTGCCGGGTGGCTGGGGCTGGCCCCGGGTGACACTCGCAGATGGGACGAGGGACATAAATCTGCCTGGCCCTGTGCTAACTCTCCAGCTAAATGAGGCCTGGCTGGGGGGGCCGGGGCTGCTAGCCCGGGGCCAGGACGGTGCTTGGTTGGGGGGGGCAGCTGGGGACATGTGGCTCTGCTAACAGAGTGACAATGAAATCAGGAGCCAGAAGGAGCCGCTTAGCCTCCTCCATCACCTCCAAACTGCTTCTTGCCTGGCATCTCCTCACGACCTCCCCGCTTCCTCTTACCCAAAAATTCTCCCATACCTCCCAGATGTGACCCCAAAAATTGAGCCCATCCTATCTGCCCACTTCTTTTCCCCGCCAAACCCTCTACCCTCTAGAAAATGGGCTGTGGCCCAGGCAGCATTTGGGGTCCCCACTTGATGGGGTGGGGAGCTGGCAACAAGGCTCTGGCACTGAGGGGCTGTGTCCATCTGTCTGTTCATCACTCACCCCAATCAGCCCAGCGACAACTTCAATGGCGCCAGTGCCCACGGTGGTGTAGGGGATCTGGGAATCAGGGATCCCGGCGTTCTCAAAGATGGTGTTGGTATAAAACCAGATCTGCCGAGGAGGGGACTTAGCGTGAGCCAGGGAGACAGACCCACGGGACACCCGATGAAATGAGTTTCCAGGTCTCAGCTCAGTCTTTGGAGAGCCAGGTCCTGGGGTGAGGACTGCTCAGGGCTTACGGCATCGATCCCTGAGAGCTGCATCCCAGCGTTCACCACCACCACCGAGAGGGTTTGCCAGCGGACAGAGCGGTCCTGCAGCAGCCTCCAGACAGAGACCATCTCCACAGAGGAGAGTGATCGCTGCTCCTCCTTCATCTCCTCAATCACATCCTGCACATCAGGTGTCCCCAGGAACCGGCGCAGCGCTGTGGGGAGAGCAGGTGTTACGGGAATGTGTCTGCTCATAGATATGGCACAGGGTAGGGACCCTGTCTCGGCCACCCTGGGGGACCTCCCTGGCCCATGGGGCTGAGCATCCATAGCAACCAAGGAGAGGCCTCACATCATGGTGATGGGCACCTTGGAAATGCCACGGCACAGCTGGGTGGGACAGAAGAACTGAATGATAAGGACTATGGTGAGCTGTGCGGTCTGGGTGTGGAAGGATGCTACAAGGTTGCCCCTTGGTGTATCTCTTTCTCTTGGGACACATGGAACCAGCAACCAGCATCTCCCAGACCCTCTCTCCCCCAGGACACCCCCTCACCCTTGGTGGCCCCACAGACGTCGTTCTTCTCTATCAGTAGGTACCGTGGGCTCTCGGGGAAGCAGTGCAGCAGCAGGAGCTGGAGGGAGGCTGGAATGACCACCACTGACAGGAAAAGGGGCCAGAACCTGTCCTGAGAGGAGTCAAAGCAGGACGTGTCACAGGGAGGGCAGAGCAGGGTGCAGCGCACGTGGGCTGGGGTGTTGAGCTCACCTTACCCAGCAGCTCCGGGAGGCCCAGGACCTGCGCGAAGAAAACTCCCAGGCAGATGAAGATGCTGGGCATGAGGCCCAGGAAACCCCGCAGGTTCTTGGGGGCGATTTCTCCCAGGTAGAGGGGCACCACGCTGAGACAGATACCTGGGGTGGGAGAGGCAGCAGGGAGAAGGGTGCCTAGCCAGACCCTCAGTGCTTCTCCTCCCATGCCCAGCACCATCCGCAGTGCACACTCCATGACCAGGGAGGCGGCACTGCCAGTCCCATGGAGACCCCACTGCCTGTGACTCCTATGGTCACAGGCAATATGACGTCTGCTCCAGCCCCCTGCAAATGGGCTGTAGGAGATTGAGCTGTGAGGAAGGGACCATGCAGAGCTCCACAGCCCAGGCAGCACCTACCTGAGTGGAGCCCTGTGATGGAGCGGCCGATGATCACCATCTCAGGGGATCCCAGCTCCCGGCTGAAGCCCATGAAGCTGCCGGCCAGGATGACGAAGAGAGCGCTGCGGCTCAGTGTGCCATTCCTAGCAGGGTACAAGCAGCAGGGCAGCTCCTCTGGCCCCATCCCATCCCTCAAACCCCCTGTCCCATGCCACCCCCTTACCTGCCGTACCGCTCCACCAGCACCCCGACCAGCAAGGAGCCCACCAGCCCACCCAGGGCGAAGATGGAAACAGTCAGGGAGTAGAGGAGAGTCAAGGGACCAGGGGCCAGCCCATGCCCGTACCGCTGGGACCATGTGGCATTGTAGAAGGCCTTTATGTGCTGTGGGGCAGAGACACACATGGGCACCAGATGCATTGGGAGAAAAGGGAAGACAGTTGGAGAAAGGCTCCTTAGGGAAAATGCAGTGGGTTTAACAGTGATGCAGGACAGGATGTGACTGGGGATGACCAGGATGCGTGGTCTGGTTGCTCAGTGAGCCTCAGCACCAGAGGGGTTTAAGGACAGCTCAATGATGCCTCAGGCAGAGATGAAGCTGGAGCAAAGAGGTTGTGGGCAGCTTTCTTCAGCCCCTATTTTCCAAGGGGTACCAGTCTGGGGATAGTACACGAACACAGGTTCCCATGCCCCTGCCATGGTGTCTCTCTCCCCAGACTGCTCTCTGTGGGTGGGAAATGCCAGCATTTTGATGTGGGGCTGCTAAATAGTGGCCCCTCCCAGGAGAGACGCACAACCCTTCCCCTGCTCCCAGAGAGGCTGCCCATCCCTTACCACCGCCGGCGAGTTCACCACTGCCAGGTTGTAGCCATAGAGCATGGAGGAGCCAAAGGACACCAGGAGGGTGACTGACAGCAGGGGGAAGGTGAGGTGCTGGGAAAGAGAAGGAGGGATGAGCACAGAGCCGGGGACCAAGGTCACATGTGACATGAGCCCCTTTTCTAGTAGGGATGTTCCTGGCCCAGAGCAAAGCCCTCAATGTGACAGAGCACTGTGCTGAGCACGGCTTCATGCCACTGCCCAGCACCCATCCCAGCCAGTCCAGCTTCCCCGTGGCTGGTATCATGCCTGGGGCATGAGGCTTTGCTCCAGTAGTGTCCCAGCTCAGGCTGCTTGTTCCAGCCTCCTATCCCTGGCACCTCTGCCCAGGAACTGGGAGTGGGCAGCAGGTGAGAGAGGGAGAGACAAATGTCCCCTCCCGTAGAAGGGGGCACCCAAATGGCACTGCTGTGAGCTGCCCCAGGCATACCTGCCTGTCTGGGGGGGCCCAGTGCCAATGAAAGGTGCACCTACCTCCTAAACCCTCACCCCTAGCCCTCTGTCACCTGCTCGGGCTGCAGTAGGATCTCTCTGGGGGATACCTGCAGCCCTGACCCAGCCCGGGGGCGTTCAGACCAGCCCACCCCGGGATCCGGGTGCCCATCCACCCACGAGGCGGTCAGGGCTCTCCCCAGCCGCAGAGGCACCCCCGTGTGCAGCACCCGGCCTGTGTCCCCGGAGCTGGAAGGGCTGGCAGGGTGAGGCGGCATCCCCTGGGAGCAGCCCCGCATCCCAGGACCCAGAGCCCGCCCCCCCCCCGCAACCCCCCTCCCAGCACAGTAGCCGGATCCGCAGCACCCAGCAGCTCCCGGCTCACGCACCGCAAATCCCCGCTAATCCCATCAGGAATCCCGAGCCGGGAAAGGACGGGACTGTCAGCCCAGGGGCTGGGGGTGGGACGGGACACCGTAGGGCAGACAGAGAGGGAAGATAGGGCAACCCCCCCCCAAGCCCACAAGGAGCTCACCCCAGTGATGTCCCGGCTGGGCTGCGGGGTCCCTTTCCCGACCGTCGGGGCGAGGCTGCAGCCGGAGCAGGGGGGAGGAGGCAGCCCCGGTCCAGCGGCCTGGCTCGTCTCTCCCATTTTTGGATGGAAGAAGGAGGGGGAGATGGAAGGCAAGGCAAGGCAAGGCAGGCAGCCTGGGTGCCCCCGGGGCTCATTGGAGGCGCCTGAGCGGCTGGAGGAGGAGTCCGGGGGCCTCTCCGCCTTGCCGAGGGCAGGGGCAAGGGCAGGCCGGCTTCTCCGGGCTCCCCGGCCCGCTGAGGGGTGATGGCCACGCCTGGGGACTGCGGGACCACCGATGTGATGCTCTGCCACTGTTGAGAGCCCCGGACTGTCCCCTTCAAACGGGAGTGGCCTTGGGGACCGTAAGCCGGGCAGCATCCCTGTGTCACCCCCGAGGCTGGGGGCAAAGGGGCAGCCTCGCATCGTGCAACACCCCCGTGACCCCCTCCCCCTCTGTCCCCCCCGGCGCCTCTCGCACCCTGTAAAACCTGGGGACAGATGTACCCCATCCTCTGCAACTCGGGTTAGGGTACGGCCATGGCTGAGGGCAGCTGCCTTCCCCAGGCACGGAGGGGTGCAGCCCCCAGCCCCAGAGAGGAGAGACTCGCTCACAACAGCTCAGAGGAATCCAATTTTGCTGCGGCCAGGAGCTGCCTCCCCTGCTGCTAATGAAGTGCCTTTAATTAGCAGCCTAATAGCAAGCTCTTAATTTGCCGAACAGCCAGTTGAAAGGATGGGGACCCCACTAAGCCACGGCTGGCAACGGCTCGAAGGGCTTAAAAGGGACAGGGCCTGCCTGGCTGGGCCCACCTTGGGGGGTCCTGCGGGAGCTGGGACAGAGGGGCAGCACTGGGAGAGCCCCGTGGGCAGGGACACCTCTGGGCCTGCTGTGCCCAACCTGAATTGGGCTGTGTCGGGTGAGGGAGAGCTGGGGTTCCTCATCCTCCCACACAGGATGCTCCAGCTCCTGTCTCCTCCCTCCACATGAAAGCACTGTGCCCTCTCCCCCAGCCACAAGCCCGCCCCAGCCTGCTGGCCTTCAGCTTTTCCCAAGGCAGGCACCTGCTCAAGAGCTCCTGTGTCTTGCCCGGGCTCAGTTTCTCCATGTGTCTATTGAGGCATCTCCTTTACCTTTATGTTGGTATGCTGGGTGGCTGCAGAGACCTCAGTTGCAGAGTCATGGCAGAAAAGAGACCTGCAAGGAGCCATGGTACCCCAGGAGAGGGACCCATGTCATTCCCAGAGCAGCAGGTTGAAGATCCATGTATTGGACATGCCCATGGTTGAGATGACCCATCCAGAGGAGGACATGCAGCCTGTGGGCACCAGCCATGCCCAAAGGACTCACTGTGCTGCAGGCAGCCCTAAACACCCCCAGGGACTCAGCCCAAACCCTGTACTAAGCCAGGGCAAAGCAGCAAACTCAGGACAGGACAATAAACCAGTCCATGCTGTGTCCCACCACCATGCTCCCACTCTGGTCATATGGGTACATGGCTCATCTCTGAGATGAGGAGGGTTAAACGTGCCCACTCCAGTGGTCTCTGCCACAGGGAGAGGGGGAAACAGAAGTAGCCATCTCTCCCCCATCCTAAGCCATCCTAGCAAGTACCCATCTAAACTCCATCCTGGGGCTTCCCAGCCCTTTTGCACAGCAGCTTTTACCTGTCCCCAAGCCCAGTGCTCACCTCTGCAGCCACAGCCCCCTCCCACCACACAGCCTGATGCTGGGCACCGAGCAGGGACACCCTCAGGTCACCGCTCCCAAGCCAGAGGGGAGCTGCTGCCTCGATTTAGGGGGTACATCCATGTTACTGCCACCAGTTCCCAGCAGCGCTGTGGTGCTGGGAGCAGAGGTTTAGCAGTAACCGTGCAGGTGAGACACATGTGCTGGGGGTGGAAGGGGAAGGAGGAAGGGGAGGGAAGCCTGGGGTGCCAATTAGGGGTCACCAGGGAGCTGGGTTAATTGGAGACACTCCTGTGACCTGACCTGGTGACTGTGGCATATGAAGACAGAAACGAGTGTAAGCGAGAAACACCCACTGCTCTGTGCTCATCTCTGCAATTTACAGGCATCCCAGTTCCTCCTGTCACCACGTGAGGACTCCCTCCCGGGCTAAAACACTCCCCTTGGCTGGGAAAGTGGCTGTGAACCACAAACCACCCCCACCACCTGACTCCCAGGAGCTCCCATCTCACTCTTGCCTTGGTTCCCAGATGAAGCCCTGAGGCTGTTCCATCCGGATGCTCCATACAGTGGGATGCTCACATGTCTCCTCTTCTCTCCTCCAGGCACACACAGTGCCTGAGGCACAAAAAGAAACCCAGGAGGACACTGAGAGGCAGAGCAGCAAGAGCCAGCCCCAGCACCATCCTGCACAGAGCGATGGCGTTTGCCAAAACCGTGAGGATGGAGATGCTGTTGGGAACCCTGTGCTCTCCTGAGCTGACAGTGTGGTGCTGTGCAGTGTCCCAGCTGCCCATGGCGTGGGCAGAGGCAGGATCCATCCTGCCCCGAGGAGCTTGTGTGGAGGGGAAGGACAGAGCCAGGCCAGGCGCAGCGGCAGAGCCCCTGGTGCCTCCTGCCCCCCTGCCCAGCTCCTCAGGGCCAGGCACTGGCAGCCTTGAGCCAGACGTGCAGGACTCCACACCAAAGACATGAGCACTTGAAAAAATATGGTATGAGGATTTCTGCAGACTGGGGAATGTGGCAGCAGGGAAGACCCACTGGAAGAGTCCATCATCCCCTTTTCCAAGATGAAAAGGAAATCTCTCAGAGACCACACGGTGTTCAGTGCTGCCTCTTGGTGTCTGCCCAGCACCACCTAGTCTGTACCAGACAAATGTGCACAGGGAAGCAGCAAGTGGCTCAAACATCAGTGAAAGACACGTTGTTTAGCAGCCACTGGCCCTTCTCCTGCGCTGGAGGAGAGGGAACTCTGCAGCACAGGCACAGCCAGAGCTGCTCGCAGACACCTCCGCAGCTTGAAAGGTCAGAGCAGTTTGCTGGCGCTGCCCTTTCCGAGTTGACACTGCAGACATGGAGATGGCCTGGCAGCCCCCCTCCCCCTTGGAGGAGAAGCCTTCCTTGGTCTGCCTGCACAAAGACCAGCAAGGTGCTCTGGGCACAGGACGGGGCGTTTTGGGGACATCAGCTGCATGATGTTAACCAGGGGCTCGGGTTTCTGCAGACCATGGAGGCCTCCAGAAGTAATGTCCCTAGTGAGAGCACTGCTCGGGCTGCTGTCTCCTCCTTGTTGCACCTCAGAGCCAACCTGACTCCATTCTCTGGCTGTGGGAAGGCTGTTTACCTGTACAGGTCAGACCTTTTCAAGCCTGGGATTTGCTGGTCATATTCCTTATCCAACTTCAGTGGTACCTGACAGATCATCCCCACAGCTCAGCAACCACTCTGCTGGTTTGGAGATTCCCAGCTTTTCCTCCCAGCCAGGTGAGTGTGGTGTCAGTGAAGCATTTCAGAGACAAAACTCAGGGTGGGAAGACACCACTGATGAGAAACAGAGTATCCCTTGGGGATACAATGAGCATGTGTCTGACCTCTCTTAGAGCTGGTACTCACAGACACATGGACAGGAGCGGGCCAGAGGGGCATCATATCCCTGTCTGTCAGATGTCTTCAGCCATACTGGCCAAGGAAGGAGCAGCCAGCGAAGGGGACAGGCAGAGACCTCAGATGGCTGCAGCCTGTTATGCTAGATTTGCATGGGATAATTAGCACAAGCAGGTTCTTACTTTCCTCCAGTAGCCTTCTCCAGCAGCGCAGGTGCCTCTCCACCAGGACAGTGTCTTGGGCAGTATGTGTATTGGCTGTGAAGCAACGTGAGCTGTGAAGAGAAACCTCTGGGCACAGATATATAGAGAGGGCACCAGGCTCTCAAGCCCAGGAGTGGCATCTTATTCCCACACCGAATCATTTCCATGCACTCCTGGGCACTGGCAGATCTGCCATGTGCATAGGGAGAGCTCTGCCACCCGCGGCCTTTGAATGGGGCCAGGATGCTGCCAGAGCCAGGTGCAGCCTTGACAGCAGGGCAGTTTGATGCAGGAATCAGTGGCATCACCAGAGCAGGTCTGTCTGCTCAGGGGTTTTGTTTTCCTGGCCATGCTGCCTCCTTGGCTGAGAGCTCACCATCCTAACACCCCCCAAACCAATGCAGCATCCAACTGCTGAATTCATCCTAAACATTCATTGTAAGAACTACGTTAACCCCAGCCTAGCAGGTCTAAACTGGCCAATTTCCCCCTTCCAAACCCTGGCTCACTTTCCTCTTGAAAGCGTTTATATAATACAATAAAAAAAAGCTTTCATTTTAAAGCTGTAGGTTGATCCAATGCTGTTAATTTGAAGCTATGGTAAACATTACTTTCCTCCTTCATTTGAAGTGGAAATAAGGCACACATTTTTAAACAGAAAGGGTAATTAACCACTGAATCTATTTAAGATAAGCTGTCTGGTGTTCATTCTTTTCCAGTGGAAATTTACAATTGAGATTGCTTTTCTTCCTCAAAGTCTCTCTTTAGTACTTGAGGTTTTGGATGCGATGCCAGAGTTCCTGGGAGAAGTTTTGCAGCCCATGCCCTGCAGAAATCTAGAATAAACACTCTGATCCTCATCTTTAGACATCAAGGAGAAGATGGGGAAGGACTAGTCAAGAACAGCTAGGAACAGCCCACAAGGAGAACCCGTTTCTTGTAGGGCTGGGCAGTACGTGTGTCTGGGTACACACAGACCTGGGACTGCGAGGGTGAATGTGTGGGGTCTCGTGTGGGGTCTCATGTGGGTGTGCAGCAGCCACTTCTTGTTTGGGTCAGGCCGGTCCCAAACGATGGATGAAGCCTGTCACTGCAATGCCTCTTCCAAATCTATTATTGGATGGGAGGAAAGAGCAGGGAGGGAACGGGAAAGGTTAAAGTGGTGTAAATATAAATACATAAACCCACATAAAACCCCCAAACCCTTGTCAAACGAAGCATGCGACTGCTGGGAATCCTGTCAGGAGGGGAGACGGGGATTGGAAGTGACGGGAATCCTGCTCCCAGCACTTCAGAAAGGCAGGAGCCTTCACAATCTCCAGTCCCCCGCTGGCTCCCAAGAATGGAGTCAGCAGGGAGAGAGACAGCAGGAGCGTGGGGTTTGTTTGTTTTCTGACCACCCCAGGAGCCAGGATCTTAAAACTGCGGTGGCCTTTGTTTTAAAAGGGGCTGTTAAGTAAAAGGGAGAGATCCAAGGCTGCTATCCAAGGAGTGTTTTTAAGAGAAAGGTATTCTGAGGGCAAGGGTGCTTGTGTTAAAATTCGGGCGAGCTGTAAGCATGACAGCATCCCCAGCCACGGAGCTGTGTGGCGGTGCTGCGATATGTCAATTACTCACTCATTATTGAACAGCAGGATTCTGATTAGCTTATAAAACAAATTTGTGCTTCTCCTACCAGGATCCTGCGACAGTACCGAGAAAAACACAAGGTCTTTATAGCTTCTCCCCCAAGCTTTTTTAATGGGCAGGATGGCTCCAGCTCCTCTGTCAGTCACATCCGTTCTCTGGCTTACAGGGCGGATTCATTTGCCCCAGCCAGAGGCCATCAGCTATGAATGGAGAGTTTGTTAATTAAAAAGTGTGCTGTGGTTTTAGGAATAAGCAATTTTTCCAACTGCCAGAGCAGTGTTCTAAGCTGCATCCATCAAGGAGTGGCAGCTCTGGGGTGGGACTGGCCACCACAGACTCCATGTGTGCTGTGAAGCCACGTCTAGCTGGGCCTCGGGGCACTTCCAGGTGTTCCTGCTGCAAACAACATGTACAGTGCACGTGCAGCAGCAGTGTGATCACACACGGGGCTCGAGGAAGATACAGGCTTGAGATTCTAACAGTGTCCTTCACCCCAAAAGGAAAACAGGAGAGAGTCACAGCTTAATCTTTGTATTTGTATTTAAGTTACTTTCTGAACAGTTAAAAAAAAAAAAAACAAACCCAAAACACACTGTTACCATGATCCTAGCTCAAGTGAACATTAGTACATTAACTACACATCACCGTAACATAATCACAAAATTCAAAGCACTCATTACTTAAGAATCCAGATAACAAATATAGCAGAGTAACAAACAGAAAACTCTGGAGAAACCATGTCCTTTCTCACCTCTCCCACTCCCATGCCCACCTCAGCCTGAGCAGGCAGGACTGATGCAGCATGGGCTGGCCTGGCTGGCGCACAGCAACCCTAAACCTAGGGATGTAAAACGACTGGGAGAAATGGGATCTGTTACACTGTGCTGAGGTCTGCAGTGTTTTTCTGCCAGCTGAAACTGTGGCTAGGCTGAGCCCTGCAATGCCTGGCACAATAAAGACAAAGTAGCTCAAAGCAAAGTTTTATGCTCCAGATTTTCACACTGAATTGCCCCCAAATGCTCAGAGTTAGCTCCTTGGAAAAGCCCCTGCCAACAGCCCGGGACAGGCTGGCCTGCCTTCCTCCTGCCCATCATACAGGCACCACAGAGCTGCCCTGGGAGGCAGACTGGTATTTCCCATTGGTTCTCTGGCCCCAGCTGCACTCATCTCCCACCTGAGCAGAAATCAGGGGATCTTTCAAGGTGACAGGCTATTAAAAGAAGGGACTTATTTTGGAGTTGGCTACAATATCCAAAGGGCTTGTTGTACATCTGTGTACACGGGCATCCCTCTGACTTTGAGAATATCAGCTGTACTTCACCGTTATCCACTGTTGCCAGCTCCCATGGGATATCCACTGGACACCAAATGTGGAAGACCAGTGAACTCTGGGAGCAAGCAGAAAGCTGTGGAGAGAGTTTTGTGACCAAAGGAGGCTTTATTGTGGCAGTGTGCCAAGGCTCACCCCAGGAGAGATGCGTTGGGAATTTGCCAGCAGTTTGGCTACACCTCATTTAAAAAAACCCAAACAAATGAGGTGAGGGGGGAGAGAAGAAAAGCCAAACGTTCAGCCTCAGCAGGCAGCCGGTCCTCTCAACCTGCTGCTGGGGTTGTGGAGAGGGAATGTACCCAAGGGACCTGCTGCTTCTGTCTGAGATAAAAGTGGGGACAGTGTGGACCCTTCATGCCAACCAATCCGGTAGGGATTTGCTGGCAGGTGGATGGAGGGATTTCATATGGAGACCTCCTTTGGGGACAGCTGGGTCACTTGCTGTTCCTCCCTCATTCTGAGAAGCTGCTGCTTATTGCTTTGGGGGGAACAACAGCAGGGCAAGGCTCAGCATGTCAGATGCATCATGCATGCCACTTGGAGACCCTGGCAAAGTTCATTCTTCTCTTGGCAAGTGTAGTTTAGACCAACCCTTTCTCCTCATGCCCCCAACACAGTCTAATAGGGGCACAAACTGACAAGTTCCACAGGTGGAGGACGTACTTGATCACATCCTGATGACTTCTGATGGTCTCATAAAAAACTCTATTCTTCTGAGTGATCTACACCAGCTAAGAGATCTGTTTTCAGCATTGTCCCCACTTCTGCAGAGATCCATCTCCATCCCTGCACCCCCTCCTAGCTCTTTCAACCTCTTGGGTTGTCTCCTCCTTTTCCTCCCACAATTAAGAGCAAACCTGCAGTAGGAAGGCTGGCTGCTCCATCTCAACCTAGGAAGAGCTGCTAGTATCTGTGATCTATCAAACACAAACACCCCCCGCCCCCAAATGAATTTAGGAATCATCAGCCACAGAGGGCAGATCTAAAATGGTGTTGAAGGCAGGCAGCAAAGTCAGGTGAAGAGCCCAACCTTCACTTCCTATGTGCGCTGGGATGCCAAAAACCTCAGAACCAAGCCCAGAGCTCTGCTCAGACTGAGAAAGGAACACATGGCAGGGGCAGGAAACATACCTGGGAGTGGAGAAATGCACATGATACTCTCCAGCTTTTTCAGTGTTCAAAAAAATAAAGAAAAACTAAAAAGGATCCTTTGGAGCAGGAGCAGGTGGTGGGTAAGTAGAGCATGGTGGTCCAAGTCAGCTTCCAGTTTAGAAACAAGTGTTAAGCATTTCAATGTTTCCGATGATCACAGACTTCTCATCACCTGAATCCTTCCATTCCAACAGCAGATGTGTCTGTCCCTGCACGTTAACGGGGAGCAGAGGGGGCTGCTCTGGAGCAGACAGCCACAGAAGTTTTCTCACTGCAAATTCCTTCATGCCATTTTCTATTTGCATATTTTAAAGCAAGCTGTATTCCTCTGAGGATGAGAAATATTTGCAGCAGAACTGTGCCCTATTGCAAAGGAGTCACAAGCAGGAGATGGTGTGGCCGTAACGGATTGTCCTGCTCTGAATGTCCCACACCTCCAGTACTTTCCATCCCATAGTCCAAGGGGAAGGCTAATGCAAGCTTCCTACTTGTGGGAGAAGTGCCGATCTCCACGCAGCAGAGGTATTTCATTTCATTTCAAAGCGATGTGCAACACTTAAAGCCCACAGACACTTCCAGCCCTTTTTAATCTCCTTTCAGCAGGCACATTCTAGTTCTTTCCATTATAAACTCTGCAATTAACCCAACCTGGCTGAGGGATTATCCATCCAGTTCACGCTGAAGCCTCTCTCACATGCACTCTTGCACACTCACACACACACACATCTCTAAAGAGGGGGAAGTTTGAAAAAGCCACTTTCTTCTGACATCAGGAGATCTACTTACCAGACTGCTCCTCCCCGGGTGCCCAACAAACACCACCAAATGCCAGGCTGGGGCAGTTTCAAGTTCAAGTTAGGTCAGTTCACTTCGGTTTCCTCTTTAGCTATCAGAAAACGCGTGCAACTCGGGGAGTGGCGTAGGAATCCTCACCCTCCTGCAGCTCTGTACAGAGTACCCAGACACAGTCCCTTCTTGAGGGTAAGACACCATTCTTACCATGTGCTGAAAACGGATTTTGGCTGTTGCTTACTAACTGTACCTTAAAAACAGCTCTGTACAGCAGAGTTCGAACTATGGTACCAACAGTGCTTAGAAGTTGCAGAACAGCAGCATGGAGCAGCAGGGCTAGGACAACCAGGGACAATCTGCAATGGTGCTGTCTCTGTGTTTGGCCACCCTGTCTTCTGTTTCTCCCAAATTCTCTCAGCTAGCAAAATAAAATGCACCCTGGTACGTGCTGACCACAAAGATGCAATTAAAATATTAGGAAGGTCTGCAGCCTCCAGAGGCTGGAGTTAACTCATCACTGTCTTCTACAGTAACCTAAAAGACTGCAGATGACCAAACTGAGGAAAAGAGCTATTAAATCTGCAGCCAGGGTTGTATAAACCCCTGCTGATATACAACCCTGCTGCAGACCTCATAATAACTGAACATAGAGGAACAGTGGTCAAATGACATTAGGAATAAGACTCAGAACTTCAGCTCAGCAAAGTCTGGGATGCAAACTTTGATTCCCTCTGCTCCCTTGCCACTTTGGCGTTGGGACTACAGTATGCCTGATAATGTAGAGCTGCCTGAACTCAGAAACAGCCTTCCTAGACTCTGAAGTAGTGCCAAAATTAGTTGTAGATGAACTTATCATCCCAACTCGGAATTTCTATGACTCTGTAGATGTAAGTCACACTGTCAGTGTTACCTGAACAGAGTTGAGGTGTTAACCTGACTCTTTTAGAGTAATAGTTCAAACAGAAAACAGCACATGCTCCAAGATGCTCTTTAGAACTGGTGTAGTCTCTAAACTCCAACAAAATACAAGGAGCTGAGTGCTCAACACTGCTGCCCACGTGCTTCAGGAACTGCACTAGGTATTCCCAAGCAACAGCTTCCCCTTCCTCTGTAACTCTATTGCCTCCTTGTCTGTCTTAGCTGTCACCTAAATGATTTAAGCCCTCTGGACTGCTCTTTGGAGACTCCTGGCCCAGCTCCTTGCAAAATTTCATTGGTGGAAAAAGCACATCCCAAGCGATTAGAAACAATGCAACTGCTTCCCCAGCAAAGTGCAGTTGATGAGAATAGCTTAAAAAATTTCCCATCTGCCAAGTTCCAAGTTTAGGGGGTGTTATCAAAGCCTGTTTAAAACCCCTCCAGACCAGACAAAGTGCTGTGATTTCCTACTGTGGGATTAGAGCAACTCCCCACTAAAGCAGTAGGGCGTCATTCGAGACCTACAGTGGAAGATCTGGACCCAAACCCAGAATGGCCAGGGACTGATTTACACACTCTTTCCCGATGTAGATGCAGGCCTGCTGCAATTCCTTCCAGCTCTGCAAAAACAGCTGCTTTCCCCCAGACATCTCTGTCTAGTTCAGAGGCATGTGGAGTTGTTTCTCATGTCCCTGCTCTTTAGGGCTATTTTTATCTTCTAAACAATGGCAATTTGCAAAAGCCTCAGCTAGAAAGCAAAGATCCAGCTCAGCTATCAGCAAAGGGACTAATCAGCCTGTGTCCCTAAACCGCAATGCAGCGTGCATGCAGGTTAAAGCAGCACACCAACAGCTCTCCCTCCAAAACCCTTTGAGCAAGGCCAGCCCCAGAAATGCTGCAGAACCAGCCTGGAGCCACTGCTACCTGTACAGACTGTACTTGGCCACACTCATTTTACCCACCTGTCATCACCAGGGGACTGTGCTCATTCATGTGAGCAAAGTCTTATTCTCACAGCCAGAGTGTTTGTGTAGTGTCCCCACCCTAGGGTGGCTCAATGTTGAGAGCTCCACAAGGTATTTAGTAGCAATGTCTTCCAGCACCCAGCTACAACCTCTCCTGAGGGGAGAAGGAATGGAAACAAAGGAGCAACATCCAGCGTTCCTCCTTACCCCAGCCTCATACTTCCTCCAATTTACAGAATGATTCGTAAGCCACCATCAACACACCCTCTTCAGTGAGAACAGCAGGAGGAAGATGGTACAGACAATCCCTTTGCTAGTGAAATATTGCCCTGGGCCAACACTTCACCCGGGGCGAGGGTGGACAGGATCTCAACTCCAGTCCATCATGCTTGGGACTTTGGCAGAAGAGAGTTTAACTTTTCATTGACTAGCATTCCCCAGCCAAGCAGATGTTAAGGGAGACTACAATACACATTCAGCTTCCAAAGGGTTAGCATAGCAGGCAGGAGAGGAAAGAGATGGATTTGGCTCATAATAGTCAAATTTCAAGGGTCCTCTCTCTACAAAAAATAAGTCTGCAGTCAGAACAGCCAAAAGCTGCAGGGAAGTTGGAGCCGGGGGGCTGGTCTAGCTGTTATAAGTGTTTCTGTTGCTCTTCAGAGCTGAATGCTTTTTCAAACGCCTAGCAATGGATATTGATTTCGGTCTGAGAGTAGCAGCCTCCTCCCCACCCACCCTCCCACCCACCCTGAAGTGACTCTCTCAGCAGGATGCACTGTGGCTATAAGTCTTCTGCTTAACAGCAAAGCAACACATTCTGGCAAACATCTTAAATATATTCATAGGACATCTGTGACTGGGTTTGGAGGGGAACCAAACAGGGTAAAGGGAATAGGAGTGAAACAGGAAGAGGGGGACAAGGGAGGGAAGGGATGGGAAGGTTTAAAAATGTTAACTGTTCATGAAAGATAAAAGTCATCTTCTGATATAGCAGCACTTTAGCAGTCAGCCGCGCCGAGTAGACCCTGTCTGAGATCAACCGCATGCCAACTTTGTTCCAGAAACAAGTCTGAGAGCCTCTCTCTTCAGCAAGTATTGGTTACGTGGATAGTTCTTTTGTCCTGGCATTGGCAGATAATTTAAATACTGCAGCTTAAATGAGTCCTGGGAATAAAAAACAGAACAAACCAAACAAACCCTACTCGTACTACGTCTTTTAATAATTTAAAAGAACACCTGATTGACCAGGGTCAGAGAAAATCAAGACAGTGGATCTGACAGATCTGTAGTGTCACTGTACATTTACCAATCAAACCAATGGAATACAGGATGCACCCCAAGACAGAGCACTTTAAGACGAAAATGTCACCATGGACACCCCCCTGCAGAAGCCTGTCAGCTCTTCTGCCATTTTTCTCAAGCTATTAACAGTAATTGTGCATGTACCCACCAATGTGGGCAGTCATGCTATCCCACTCCACTCGTACACATCAAATCCACTCTACAACCGACCCAAACATATGAAATATTATGTCCTCCCTACACTGTGCTGGCAAAGACAGAAGGGTAAGGCGATGGGCAAACCAGCCAGGCTTGATACGAACAATTTAATGCTCCTGCTATGCTAGAGAGAATGAGGACTAAGCCCTATCAGTAAATTATTTTGCATGTTGATGCATCTCGATTAAATTTGCCTGGGCTTGTGCCTCAGTGTCTCCTCCCCTAGCCAAACTGCTCTCTTGAATCAGCTTGCTGCAGTGAGAAGAATGGTCACCACTTCAGAGGGAGGGAATAAAGCTGACGCTTCTTGGCAAAACCCTCCTGCGAGGTGACAACTGCCCAGGGTCAGGCCATCTGCATCCCCTTGTTAAGCAGCAGCTGCTCTACTCGCTCTACAGAAACCCTTCTTCCTTCTGGACAGCAGTGATAGCTGATTTAATTATTGATGATGATAGACAGAGGAGGAGGAGTTCTTCGGGGGAGCTCACAGCCACCACATGACACAAATCCTAAAACAAAGTTCCTATTCTAAGGTATCAAAACCATTCCTGCCCTTTTACAGGACAAGATGAGAAATACTGATAGACCCAGCCAGTTATTCAAGCAGCATGCTCACACTACATCCAGTGTCAACTTTGGGCCTGATTTTATTGGTTTTAATTTGTTTTTACCTGTGCGAGTGTGAGGTACAGTGTAGTGTTATTTATCTTGAGATGTAGGTGTATGTTCTGGACGGGGAACGAGTGGATTCTGCTTGTGTAGCTGGGTCATTCAGAAAATCCCAGATGAGGATGGTGTCATCGTGTGAGCTGCTGACGATCTGGAACTCGTCAAACTGAAGTCGAAAGACTCTTCCAGAATGCTCCTAAATGCAAGTGGGAGACACAGAATGTTACTTCACAAACTTGCTGGCACCTGGGATGGAGCACAAATGATTAACCTGGCCTTGGATTCTAGGGCTACATTAACTTCTTAGTAAAGCCCAGGACACACTGTGCATCACCATCACACAGTGTAAACAGAAAGCCCTCTTTCAGTGAAGGGGTTTGCCATATCCAAATATTTTGCTCACAGGAAGTTTACATTACAGTTATCCTGTTACTCCTTTAATCCCAATATTGGACTTGCACTGTGCAGAACAAACAAAGCTCCTTCCACCTCACAACTGAGTCTAGGGAGGCTGACAGAAGCACTGTCTTCCTTGCTCCACGGTGAAACTCCTTCCCGAAATCACAGCACTCCCAGAGGCAGCAGGTTACAGGGGGAGAGATGAGAGCCTCGCAATTCAAGGCTTGGCACCACTGCCACTGCTGAAGAGGAAAGAGCTTAATACAGGAAGACACTAAGGAGCTTGTTGTAAAGTCCAGTGACACTGTAATAATTCCTCCTGAGCAGTTCTAAAAATATGAACTAGAAAGGGCACGCTTCACAGGCGGTCTGCAGTCTGCTCTGAGGCTGAGTGGAAATGGCATGACGACTTGGCAAGAGTTCAGACTGTAATTAACAGGAGGAGGGAACGGCAAGATCCTGGGTATCACAGAGCAAATCCACTATGCTTTCCCTTTTGTGTTGCCTGTCTTTTTCTTGGTGCTTACACTGCTGCAAGAGTGAGCAGTGGCCTCCCTGGAACTGAAACCATGCAAGTAGAGTGAGCCCTACCACTTCTATTAATAATATATTCCTCCTCAGTGCTCACGTGTTTTAAGGGGGCTAGGGTCAGGAGAAAAAACATACTTTAAAATATTTTAGTACTGAAAATAGAGGTTTCTCAAATATTTAGACAAAAGAGAATTGCTGGCTACTAAACAGGAAGCTTCTGTCTTACAGCACAGGGCTACAAAAATACTGCTTGCTTTGCAAAGCACAACAGCAGCTTTCAAGTGATAATCGGCATTTTTAAATTAAATTAACTGAAAATACAAAAAATACCAAAGAGAAATGCTTTCCCGGGGTCTGTGTAGTAGCAGTGAAATAAGTGAAGCCCTTGCTGAAAAACACCAGTATGGCAGTCAGATGCACTGAGGGACTGTGTACCAAAAAATGCCAAGACAGAGAAAGAGTGGAGAGAGAGAAGTACTTCCAAAGCTTGTTTCCAAAACTCCTACTTTTGTGCCCATTGCAGGGGCAATAAGCAGGCTGCACACCCAAAGTTGAGGCCACAAGGACCTGAACCTCAGCAAGAAAAGCTGAACCCTGTGCTTTTTCTGTGCCTGGAAAGCTTCTGTCAAATTCATGTGGCCACTGTTCCAGCTAATGGAAGACAAAACTGGAAGGGACCTGGCATGCAGCGAGCATTTGTTATCTGTGCACTTTCCTCCTACTGTTTGAAAATTGAACACAAGCAGCAGGAGACTCACGATATTCATTGTGTAGCCAGGTTTAATTTTGGAGGCTGAGGGAAGAGGAAAAAAAAACCCCAAAACCCAAACCATGGGTAAGTGGGTATAAGGACACCCTGTTGTCAAAAACATGAAAAGTCCTAAAAGCACCACAACAGCCTCCTCTGCCCCCCTCTTCTGGCCCCCTCCATCGCTATCAAATGGGGATTTATGAGTAACTGTGTGTTGAGATTCCTCTAGTGTTTCTATCCCACCGCTTCTGATTTATAATATAATTAGCTGGGGCACTTTGGCTGTCCACTGCTGGAAAATGCAGAGGAAATCGCACCAGTTAAATTAAGTCTACAGGTTACTAGGCACACATTTGTCTCAGGCTGGAGCAGGAGCAGTACTAACACCAAGCTGAAGTCAGCCTCTTGGGATATGTGCTCATAGGCACAGAGTTGTTCCACAGTTTGGAACTGGGTGGCCGATGACAAAGGGGTTTTCTGGATTTCAGCCACGAAACTATTTGCAGTTCTATTTGGCTAACAAGAAGGTTTTTCAACACAGTACCTGCAGGCATCCAAGGCTCTCACAGACTCTTACTCTGGAGCTTATGGTCCAAATACATGATTGGAAAAGAGTTAGCACGGCTTAATGATCTACTGCCTGTCAATGGAGTCACAGTAACCCTCACAGCCTGCACCAAATGTAAAGTAAAACACTTTAGTGAAATCTACAGCACCGGCAGCAATTCAGGTGGTTGATGAGTGTACAGAAGGTCAGCTAGCACAGCTCAGCTGGTGAAGGTAACCACACTTTTAGACAATCAAGACAGCCTCAGTATGCTCTTGGTTTAGAGCACTGAATATAGTCACACACCACAGCAGGGAAAGGTTTAACTATACCAACTCCAACACTGCCCAAACACTTCTTAGCGAAAAAATGGATACATTTAGTACTCCTTTGTCAATGAGAATTTTCAGAAGAAAAGTTGGACACCCACAAAAGCCAGAAGCCCTAGAAATTATTTCTAGATCCATCCTGCAGAGTGGGTTAGGCTGACTTGAGTTTCCACGACTCAAGGCAGCCCTGATCAAGCACACTTCTCTGCCCCCTCCACCAACCCTACCAAAACCACTTACCACAAGGGTTCGCAAGCAGAGGGTCCCTGCTGGAGCACGGGGGTCCAAAGCAGCCACAAGATCCCATACTTTGATTTTCCTAGTAGTCAAAAAATGGACAAACATCATGGCTTCATTAAAAAGAGCAGGTGCTTGCAGAAAAAATTAACTGTTAATACAGCTTAGCTAATACACCAGTTCAAGGAAAATTACAGCAATCCTTCTGCTCTGGAGACCTGGTTCTTGCATTTCCCCTTTGTAAAGCTTACAGAGCTTAATGGGAGAAAAAAACTGGCTGTCAACAAAGTAAAACACATAAAACCCAGGTGGCAATAACTAACACATGGGAATGCAGATACCTAGTTTGTGATGGCAAACAGCTCACAAGACAACTACAGATGGGATAGATTGTTCTTACCAGTGGTTCAACTACAAGAGGTTTCAGGTTGAGTCAGTCAGGTATTCTTACAAGCTAAAGAATTGGACCACACACTTCAAACCACACTGACTGGCTTCAAAACAAGAAAATAAAGTATACTTTGTCCTGATTTACTGGCCATGACAAGGTCTGCTTGGTATGACATACAAGGGGTCTGATATTGATAAGGAAGATACAGCAAAGTGGGATGTGAGAAGGAGCAGGAAGATGCACTGACGGCCTCACCCATCATATGCCCCACTGACTATCCTCTTGTTATCAAAGCGTATGCATCTCACCAACTCTTCATGGCCTTCCAGTACTCGTAAACACGCCCCACACTCGATATCCCACAGCCTGGAAGACAGTACAAAGCAACACCAAGAATTTCTGAGTATCTGATCATCACAATGACACATTCACTCTTTGCTTGTAGCTAATGGAAACTTGGAAATAAAGATTACAATGAAACAACAAAGAAGATCCAAGCTACACTGATCACTGCTTCCTGCTGTTAAGCAGATGCATGCTTTTCAACATGACCCTGTTACATTATAATATCACATGGGAGATGAGTCAGAGATCCAAAAATGTTAAGACCACTTGTATCTAGCAGCTATTGCTCCAGTAACACAGGATATCTTCCAGTTATCTTCACAGTGAGCCTCATAACTTTATTTCACTGAAAATAATTTTCCATAAAAGCATCCTGCCTTTATTTTAAGATGTTAAGAGAGGGAGATTTACCAATCCCATTGGTAGCTTGTTCCAATGGGTAAGATCACCTTCACAGGGAACAACTGCCCTTTCTGTACCCCTACATGACTGTTTTGGATTTGGAGACTAACATCAGACAAACTGAGACATCACCACAGAGTGGTGAAAGTACAAGAATTAACATGCCCTTTTTATTTCTCATTTCTCCCACTGCAGGTATGTTTACTGTAATCTAGGGACCCTAGGCATATATGGGCACTCTACACTTAGTATTGTGTAATACATTTCTTTTTGCTCCCAAACAATTCCTGTGGCCCTCTGTTAACTGTTCCTAATAATCCAATACATTTTAAAAAGTTCTGGCACCAAACCCAGCACACAGTATCCCAGAGAAAGACATGGCGATGTGCTGTTCTCCCAACTGTACACATCTGGGCTCTGGGAAGGATTTTTAGTATGCAGTAGAAATTAAATTACATTACAATTTTTGGGTTGGACCCAATGATCTCTTGAGGTCACTTCCAACCCCTACAATTCTGTGATTCTGTGTTTTTTACACTTACACACTACCTTGAAAAATGTTTAAGAAACACTTGAAAGAGTTATGAAGTAAGTCTATTTCTTTTCCATGCTTCTGTCAGGTCTTTGACATAACTCCCAACTACCATGGATAAACAAAGACTGCTTGCCCACAAGAACTGGAATTCTTTGACATGTATTGTTTAGAGGTGCTCCAGCTCTGCCCAAGACATCCTCTGCTCATAGGGGGATCTTAACAGCAGTATGTGCTGCAGCTCCCTGCCACACAGCTGAAAGAATGCAGCCACAAATGTTCTACGTGTTCATCAGTTAGCAATCAGACTGACACGGACTTCACAGGAGTGAGAAATACGGGCAGGTTCATGGACTTTCTCTGGGTGACACATCTCGAAGCAGTACAGCTGCTGAGGGGTCAGGTCACTTTTCCTTGAGACAAAAGCAGAAAGAGACAAATTGTCCCCACATATTTTACTCCTGAGGTCCCTCAGAGAATAACCCAAGTTGGTGGATAAGGATTGCAGCTGTCCTGCCACAACAAGCTACTCCCACTTTGGACAACAGAGGAAGGAACTGAACTCCTCTGTCCCTATAGAACTGGGAAAGGACTTCTCCACGTACCCATCTGAGGCCAATGAGGAGCCCAAGGTGAGTATTTGACCTGTAAAGTTGAGCTTTCAGGAATCTGTGAAGATCCCAATAGTTTTCATGTGAGTACCAGCACACTGGTCAAGGACAGAGCAAGCAACTCCATAGCAAAGGTCAGCCAAAGGCACTCTGGTTGGCCAGAGAGCATTAAGTCTCTCAAGGACTGTAAACAGGACATACAATGCCAGAAATTAACTGGTGCAGAAAGGTCTGAAGAGCAATCTTGTGCCAGGAACTTCCGTGCCATGTGTTTCCATTCCTTGCCATCAATCCTGAGATTGCCAGCAGCTCTAGGAGGCTGCATCACACTAATGCAGGTCTGTAGTTTTAAATCTCAGTTTAGGTTTTACCTGAATCTGAACGGGATTAGAAGAGATGATCTGCCAAGGGTACCTCCCAGATTTGATAACCTTCTCAAATTTCTACTTTAAATAGTCAGAAGACCAAATAGCAAGAGCACTACTCTTATGGCTTGAGAATTAACTAGAAAAAAAAAATCAGTACCAAGTGTAAGCAGTTAAAAGCACTACCACTCTTCCTTCCTATAGCTTTAGGACATTTTCTGGAAGTAGGGGAAGGTCTGTAATTATCTCAGCTTTTAATTCACTTGGAAGTCCTGGCAGAGCCAGGAGTTGTACAGAAGACAGGTGAGTCTGAATCTCCATCTTCTAGAGAAAATGCTTTGGTCTAAACAGTCCAGTATCAGATGCCCATGTGTGCACACACTGGAGGTTGAACACACACATACAAACCAACCACTCGTCTAAATATTAGCCCAAGATGATTCTATTTCCTTGCTCTAAATTATCTTCCTTTTTTTTCCCCTTTTTTCTATACCATGCTTGTCTGTAGCAATTAAGAACTTTGGCCCTAGAGGCTCAGATACTGAAGTGATTGGATTAAACTTGAGGGAACAATTTCTACCAGATGGAACTCGGCACAATGACAGCGATGCCTACGTAACTGTGTCCTCATACACTGGTAACATTTCTGGCCTAAAATAAAACTTGAATGACTTTTATACGTGGAGTTTCTCTACAGAAGAAAGATGATTTCTCAGCTACTTCACATGTCTGCACATTTATAGTTGCAAAAGTAGAAATCACAGAGTCATCTTTTTGGAAAAAGTTTCCCTGCAACTGAGGAAGGATGAACTTAAAATTCTGTATCAGGAGATGGAGCCTTCTAAAGGCCAACACACAACATATAGCATTTTACAGCAGATTAAAATGAAGCATAGAAAACAATGAACCACCCACAAAGATGACTTAGTAACCTGCCCTTTCTTAATCACCCTTCCACTGACAGGTGCCCTCTGCTAATGGCTGGGAGAAAACAATGTGACCAGGTAAGTCTTGTGCCTTGCCCACACAACTGCCAAACTTGACTTTCATTAGGATTCACCACCAACATTCCTGAAATTCTAGCACAATTTATCTGTCAACTAGTGATTTTGTCCAACATAGGCATAAAAGTAACTGTATTCCTCTTTAGCATTATTGCTATCTTGAAGTTTATTTTTATTAGCATTGCAAATCATATTTTAGATAATTCCCTAACTGCTGTAATATTTAATTACTTTTTACTCTAATTCAGAGACCAATGGCAAAGGGTTATTCTTTTCTGTTTGCCGTGCAGGAGCTCTCACCATGTGTAAGTGGTGCTACTCTTACACGATGCCTGGTAGAGAGAGAGACGTTCCATCTCTCTTGGTCATGCTCTTAGGCAGCCCTATACTCACACCTGGCCCAATGACCTGGTGATGTCAACCAAAGGAGCATTTTCCTACAGAATGCAAAGCAGGGAGAGCCAGTGTGTTGCAAATGAAGTCCACAGGCAAACAGCAGTACAAATCATTCTCACTGAGGTGAAATTACTGACATGCAAAGTGAAAGGTTTCTGCTTACACTGTCCAGCTTTCAAGCTTTATCAGAAGGCAGACAATTATTAAAAGCAATGACAAAGACAAAAGGGAGGTTGCTGCTTATAAGACAGGGCCATTTCCCTACATTATGTACATTACTATTGGAGATTGGTGGGACATCCCACTGCCAGCAGCTGCAGGATGTAGGGAGAAATCCTGGCTCATGATACCAGGAGTTAAATCTCAGATTGCAACCGGGGCAGCTGGAGAAGTGCAAAAGGCAGCAAACTGAACTTTGTGTTCTAAACCAGCTGTTCCAAACTTAACCAGGTGCCAAGTACCACAAGAAGAGTTTGGCGAGAGCCCAGGAGGATTTCTGCAGAGGATTAAATGCCTCTTACTGCGAATCTGACCCCTTTAACTAGACACATAGCCCAATTAAAATATCACAAGAGGACATCACAGAAAGTGGTACTTGCCAGCTCTTTCATACACTAGAATTGTCAGAGCAATGCAACTTGTTGATTAGTATGGGACTCTTGAGATATGGAGGATGAAAGACAACACAGTAAAACAGGCTTCTAATATCTCTTTCCAGTAGTTCCCAATGTTCTATACCAAAGGAAGCATATTTCAAAGATGACAAGGGTACTGAGCACTTCAGCTGCCTAACCTCCACACATCCCAGGGAATCTAAGACAATGGGCTTGCACAGAGCTCTGCAAAGGGGAGTGTGTCTCTCACCTGATAGTATTATCTGAAGAGCCGCTCACTACTAGCCTGTCTCTGTACTGCAGACATGCAATGCCTCGTTTATGGCCATTTAAGGTGCGCACAAATTCACAGGTACTAGTGTTCCATACCTACGACAGAAAGGGGGGAAGGAACCACACAAAGTTATTAAGAAGAGACTAACAAAAGCCAGTATCTGTATGATACATAGGTGCATCCAGAATGCTCTTCATTGAAGATGCTATCATCATTACCACTCTGGTGACTCATGACTATAGTCTACAAGTGTTAGGGTCACTGTACACAGATTTTTGCCACATCATATGAGAATCAGCTTCCAAAATCAGGCTTTAGCATTCTCCATCTGTGATTTAGACAGGATCTCAATCTTCCTCAGTTTTAACGCTGCTGACTGGGATCACAGCAGTAACACTTAAATGACTCCTATCCACTCACCTTCACTTACGACCCCGCATTGTCCTCTGAAAACTATTTGAATGACTGATCCTGAACAGATTATGGAAGTGGTTAAGTTGAAAAAGAACACAGAAAAAACACCCGTTCTCAACTGCAGCTGTACCTGGATCTGATTTGCCATACATAAACAAGCTGTGCAAGCTCAACAGAGGAGGGGTGAAGGGAAATGAGCAGCAGAACACTGCCGCTAAAGGAAGATCTGTGTAATAACTGCAAAGGACCATTTTCCCTGACTGATTCTTGTTCTTGGTTACTAAATACCCCAGTGCTGCAAATAAAGCATCTCTGAAACACCTCACCTTTATAGTTCTGTCACCTGATGCTGATACAATGTACTTGTCATCAAAGTCCACTACGTTGACAGCAGCTCGGTGCCCTACTAGCACCCTCCTCAGCGTGATGTCTGTTGGTGAAGCCATGTCCCACACGGCAATGGATCGGTCTTTGGAGCACGTCACCATCATGCCGTTGTTGAAACGGAGGTGCAGTACTGCTTCGCAGTGGTGGATCAGTGTATTCAGCATCTCGCCAGCGTTCACGTCCCAAACCCTGCAGTTTCAGATTTCAAACCATAGAGAAGAGTTAAAAAACTGTCCAGTGGGTTTTCTGCAGTGAGAGAGGTAACTGACTCTCTAGGACTATTAGAGAAGCAAACACCACAAGGTATACCTGCATCTTTTAAATAGTTCATTAAAAGATCTATTATATAAACTCGTTGATTATGCATACATCGAGACAGTCCAGCAGCCAAAAACCCTGCAATGCAGTTAACACCATAAAAATAACCCAGCCAGGAAAAAAACATTCTTTAATTAAGGGAATTTAGTGCTGAGGAAAGGTATGAGATAGACGGCCTTAAAGACTGATGTTTCCTGCTTGTGCCAGCCCACTACACATTCCACTTCCAGTCGATGAGAACTTAATCGTGGAGAAGCAAGTTCAGTGACAGGTTTAATTTTTGACCTCTCTCACAGGACTATCAGCTCAAAGGATAATTTATACAGAAGCAGAAGA
Organism: Gallinula chloropus; assembly: GCF_964237585.1. Lineage (NCBI taxonomy): Eukaryota > Metazoa > Chordata > Aves > Gruiformes > Rallidae > Gallinula > Gallinula chloropus. The sequence goes on from NC_140090.1 coordinate 67,438,752, forward strand.
TAACACTTTTCAAACAAATGTAAGTAATTGCCACAAGTTGCACCACGAATTGCGTTTACCCTGCAGTGCATCTGGTACACAGCTACATTCCAGGAATGTGCTGAATTCCCAAATTAAGATAGAGTATTTATGTCAGTTTAATGTTATTGGAACCAACTGTTTCAGCTGAAAGATAATTTAAGATGAAAGTTACGACAAAGTCTTCACACAGAACTTCCAGGGCTGGAAATGAAGATTTTAAGCCTTAAAAATGTTTCTTTTGGGCCATTTTGTTGTCAAACTTCTTTAACCCTCCATGAAGAGGTTTATTTTGGCACTATCACACCTGTATCCCAGATGCACTACGTGAGAGCAGAAAATGGCTGTATCATCAGGCACATCAGACACCGTGGAAGTTAAAACCTTTCTCTGCCAATAAGGCAAGCAGCAAGACAAGGCAAGATGTGAGAAAGACTTCTAATGTCTTATTTGCTAACTGTGGAGGCTGAAGTGCATCAACTTATGGACTATAACTGTGAAAGAGAACTACATTCCAATTATAAAATGCAAAGGAGAACAACCCACAGACTGGAGACCTGAGCCATTAAGACATGAGCAGTTTGCAGAGAGGGTTGCCAAACTGAACAGGAGCTGGAGACCTACTGACTTCTTTGGACAAGTGCATGCCTGAGATCTCAGAAGCATTAAGAGCCCATCTGTACTGTCTATTGGATGAAGCCCCTCTTCCTGAGGAGACCCAAGGATAAAAGTGATGCATCCTATGTGCCTCTGGGGTCTGCACAAACATTTAGAGATACAGTGGGAAACAAAGTATTTCTGGGCAAGTAGCCAGTCTGCAATTTGGCCTGCCTGGCCTGATATGAAGACGATAGTGCTTGTTACAGATACCAGCCTCTCCTTTTGCGATCTGTTTCACACAGTGCAGTTCCCACACAGTCCCCAGGCAGGTGGTGTTGCCGAAATTTTGGATTCCTACTAATGCTAGGACCCCAAAATCTAGCAGCACCACAAGACTGCATGCATCACATGTCAGGAACTAAATTTAATGGTTATTAGCCCAACAGTGGTAGTTCACATGCAAGCACGGTCATAACCATGAAGGGCTTGCAGCCATAGGAACACATGCTAATATTGCTTCATAAAAGGCCACTGACACAGATTTTCGTTTCTATAACTTCACTGCATGGGTACTGTCTGTACTCTGAAAAGAAGAGAATATATAACAAAATAGACAAGACAGACTTGCTCCTTCAACATTCAAGTGTGTATTGCAATTCACTAACTCATATATGACTGTCTTAGACTCTCTGGGATCCTGTAATATGTCTAGTGAACTTCACATCAGCACAGCATGCACTGTAAGTGCTGACTTTAGCTGTCCAGCCTTTTGCTGGAGACTAGAAGGAAAGCAAGGTTAGAAAGATGTAATAAAAATACACATCATGCTGAAAATCAATTAAAAGTCACAGGAGATCTAGTCATACATCTCTTGTTAAAATTATGTGACAATGGATGACTAAACTTGCTTTGAAACCTTCAATCAACTTTTAAAAAGTTATTCTCAACGAGAATTTAAAACTTTCTCAGAGAGTGTCAAAACATGCAAAACCTTGGTGAAGTGCCAGATGGCCTTTCTAAGTCATCTTGATTTTGACTGGCCTTTGCTTAGGTTCTCATTTCTCCTTGACAGTCATTTGCACGGACATCTGATAAACAAGGACAGTACACTCCTGAACAAATATGCTGAACTACATCAAGGAGCTGACTGAACAGCACACATTTAGGAAAAAATCATTTCATCTTAAGAGGCAAACAGAAACTTCCAAATCACAAGCACAAACCTGACTGTTGAGTCTGAAGATCCAGTAATGATCACCCGCTCATCGTACTGGAGGCACAGGACAGAACCCGTGTGGCCGGTGAGAATTCTCTTGCACTCCAATGTGTTCTTATCCCAGATCTAAGATAGGAAACATTCAAAACCAGACAGCTCAGTAAGATTTTAATCTTTCTGCACTTACTGGTTTGACTGGTCTGGTTTTTACTATAACTCATCAACCATAGTGCAGTTAGAACATACTTAGTGGAGTCTGTAGGGTCTTCTACAGACTCATTGGTGCACTACATTAACATCCCTGATATTACTGGCTTTACTATGAACATTAGTTTCACCCTTCTCATCGGAGCACAGGGCATGGTAATTACGCTGCCTGTAATTACTGATGGGCAAAAACTCTGCTAGCGAAGTCTGTAAGAAAATGGGGTCTCTCTTGCCAGATAAAAGAAGCATACATGCTGTGCTGGTGTGAGGTGGGGGAAGGAGAAGGCTAGGTTACTAAGAAGAGATTGAGTAGGTGTCACAGAAATTAGGACACCAGTATTTATGGCATAGACACTGCATGCCATTAGTGAGCATTCTCACCTTAATAGTATTGTCTCGTAGGCCACTTACGATCTTCTGATCATCGTACTGTAAACAATAAACCCCTTTGCTTGTCTCGCTCCGGCAGTGAATCCTCTGTAAACTGTGCCTTCCACACCGCCAGTTTGACTCTATTGTCTTGAGGAGAGACAGGAGACAAAAGAGGAGTAAAAATAAAGCACAGAACTGTCTCCCCATTTTTTGAGAAGAGAGCAGATCCTTTTCTTCACACTTTTTCCTGCAATCAGGCCCTTCTAGAAGAAGTAACACATGTAATAGAACTGATTAAACGGATAAAAGCCTGGAAAACATCGTGGCTAAACTCATCTGTGTTATCTGGAATGGTGAGGGAGAAGTGTCCTAGAAGCTTTTTTCTATCTCCAGCTCTTAATCCCCTGTGACTCAAGGACAAAACAACTGCAGAGAAAATCTCAGTTGAGCTCCAGCTAAGTGCTTGTACAAACTTTTCACAACTGTGACTGAGCACTGCTTTTGCTGTTAGGAAACTAGCAGAACATGGTGTTTTGACCACATTAGATACAAGGCAGCCATGCTCAGGTGCCTCCTGTTTCCCTGGGTCTTAGGACTGCAGTCTGCAACAATGCACCTTCTCCCTGGTGCAGCTCCTGATACCTGCCCCTAACATCATATTACGTCTCATCTGTGACGGGTGGAGCAAAGTGCTGTGGGATAGAAAAAGCCAAGGCAGTATGGTGCTGCTGTGGTATCTGTCATTAAAGGTACAGAGGCTCCATCTTCAAATAGCTCACTGAACAATCCGACTCATCCTCTGTCTACAGATGCAGTGAAGCCTGGGAGTTTATTTAACTATCTCAGACCTACAGCCTCTGGACAAACACAGACACATCAGATTTAAAGACTTATTAGGATTTCAGCATCATGAATAAATCAGAGAGATTTAAAAGCAAACCACCAAACACCACCAGATATGGAAGCTGTTTCTTACCTCTATGTCCTGTATAATTTTGGGATAAAGTGCTCTGTAGAAGGAGTTGGGTGGTGCAGTCCCATCAGGAGGTTTATTTTTAAATAGATACTGTCCCCTGGAAGACAAAGAACACTCCCACTGAACACAAATCATGTTTCAGCATTTTGGAGAAATGTCTTCCTGGCAGTTTACAAATGGGTAACCACTGCTGAAAAGCACAGACAGATTCATACTCAAATTTAATTTACTTAGTAAGACAGGGTGGTTCCTTGTTTGTCCTGCAACATGTCAGTGTTGCGCTTTGACACTGAAATACTGATGGAATTCTGTGCCTAGTCATTCAGGGAAGGGAAAACTGTTCTCTACTATAGACATGAGCCCGTTCAACTCAACAGGAGGTGAGAAGAGCTCACGCCCACAATACACATACCCACATCAGAGGTCACCTTTAAAATAAAGCACACAAAGAAAATGAGAGAAGCCAAGGAATCCTCAAACTCACTATGCGTTCAGGGCTAGCTTCTATCTGCACTAGCAGGAACAGTTATCAGGTTCGGTACATGGACATTTTATTGCTCCTCCTATATTTTGGTAACAAACACTTCATCTGTGGTGCCTCCCTCATTCCAACACTGATTTGGAATACTCATATCCCAAGCTAGATTTTTGCTACAAAAAAAAATCTGTAAACGGCAATCACTACCTGCTGTGTAAAAAACTTTAATTCCTCATCCTGAAGTTAAGAAGCCACCAAACACGGTGTGGAAGCTAGTAAACCCCACCATGGGCGTACTAACTGCTGTTCTGCCTGGCAATATGCCTCACAAAGTGGAGAGAGGCACAAATGCCTCCGAGTGTAATCCTGGCATCAGAGGCACAGAGTTTACACTGGGCCAGCTCTCCACTTCTTCCTCCCTTGCTCCATTATAGCATAATTAATTGTTCAACACTTCCTTGAGCATTTCTTTCTTGTCCTTTCCATACAGTAAACCTTCCAACTCATTTAAGGGGCTGTACATTTGCTGCCCTGATGTACAAGAACTAGGGAAATTACAGTGATGAAACAAAATTTTTAGGTTATAAGGCCTTATAACAATATACAAATAACAAATAACAAATGCTAAAGAACTTCTAATAATTCTATAAATAAAACACTTTAAGTATGACTTGAGAGAAAGGTGCTTTCCACTGCAGACAGAGCAATCATCTGAGTCTTCAAATACAGAGAGCCGCAGCTGTTCATATGGGGACAAACACATGTGAAGAGGGGACACATGGACACAGGCAAACCACTAACTAGTTGCCCATTTACTTTGATCCAGTCTGGAAGGGTACATATGAGTATTATCAGCCCAAGGAGATGAAAAACACTTTGGAGATAAATACCTAGGGCAGAAGACTTGGGGGAGCTCTATGACAATTGGTGTACAAGCCTACATGCCTGAAAAGCTGTCTGTTGTTTCTAACTTTACCAGCTGATCTCTTCAGGGTCTTACTGCTACCTATTAGCCTTGCCTTGCTGCATGTAGAGTCAGTTGTTCAGCTAAAGGATTGCTTGTAGTTTTCATAGCAGCCCAGTGGCTGTTGTGCTGCAGCTCTGGGATAAAGGAACTATTGTTTGCAGGTTTTGATGACTGCCCAATTCAATTGACTATTCAGATGGCCACAATCATGCCCAGATTTTGGGCTTCTATTTTATATTTCTCTAAATCTGTGTAACCTGTGCTGCCCCCTGAAAAGCTGTGAGTGAAGGCCACTGGGCTGCAGAACTAGGTGTTTCTGGTGTAAAACCATGAGCTGAAAATGCTGAAATCAGGCAGCCCATGTGCACAGCGAGGAGCTGCAAGCACGTAACACCAGCCACCTATCACTCTGAACTGTCCAGTTACTCACCTCCTTGTGCTATGCAGTGTTAGCACTGATGACAAGCTCTAAAGCTCTATATGGCAGAGATACAATCACATTGGGTATTTCTTGTCTGCCTCTCTCAACCACTCACCATGTCTGCATATCTTCTAGAGCTAATCAGAAGGCAATCTGAAAGAAAGGGCACAACTTGCTCCTGTTGTGTCAAAGGAATCTCCAAGACACAGGGTAAAGCTGAAGAGGTGCAGTAACATGATGTGACTGTCCTTTGAGAGGAGGAGCAGGATTTGCAACTGTTTTTTCAGAAATGTCATGTGTCCATATGACTAGTAATTGGAGATGTTATTTCTCAAATCTGGAGGGAGGAACTTGAGAACTAACAGCTATGATCTCTGACAAGATGTACAGAACAGGTGAAGTTCCACAGGACAGGAAAAAGACAAATGTAGCTCTTGCATTTTACAAAGAAAGGAAGAAGGTCCATCAAGGAAATAGTGGACCATCCAACTCAACTTTGACAGCTGAGCAGTTCTAGAGCACACAGTCAATCAGATGAGTGCCTGGAAGGTTACAAGATGACAAACAACAGGTAAACTGATCAGTCCAGAATACACCATGTCAAACTGACCCAATTTCTCCTCATAAGCTATTCTCATGATTTAGCTAGAGAAGTATGATCTTCGAAGAGCAGAAGCATGGACACACAGATGGCTGGACAGCGCCGTTTACCAATGGTGCACTGTCAAACAGGGTGGCAGCTTGGATCCTGCATGGAATCTGTCCTAGATGTGTCATCATTGAACATTCCATTAATGACAAAGAATGGAACAAGGAGTGCATTTATTACCTGGACATTGATACTAAATTTGGGAGAAGCTACAGGCACTTTGGAGGACAAGATTAAACTCATAATGCTCCTGACAAAATGGAGAAATACCAAACAATAAATAGAATCTAATTTGATATGTACAGGTGCCAAGTTCACCACTGAGTAACTTCCACAGAAAGGCCAGTTAATTAAATGACTAGTATGCCCCCCCCCCCCCCTTTTATTTTTTAAAGTACATGTTCTACTGGAAAGCATAAAATGCTGTGGCCTCCATATGGCATGCAAAGCAATGCTTCCCACCCCCCCAAACTCTAGTGATGCCTCAGAAGATGTAACCCATCCAGCTCATTACACCATCCTCCAAGAATGGAGTGGAGTACTTGGGGAGGGTGATCTAAACAGAGAAAACCAGGAATGACAAGATGACACAACACAGGATTGATAGTGCATCCAAAACGTACGATCATCTCCCAGCATGGAAAAGATTACTAAAAAAGGAGAGTAAGGAACTGTCCTGTGTGTTTGTGTAGATGAAATACAACACGCTGAATCGCGGCTAGGAAGACAATCTGTATTTTAGGAAAATCTTTCTAACATTAAAGTTAGTGAAGGAGTGGAATTCCTTGCTCAGGTAAGGTCTGGGGAATCACCATCATTGAAGGTTTTTAAGAACCAAGTTAGATAAACATCTGGGAAGGCTTAAGAGAAATGCAGCTCCTCCTTTGGGGAAACAGGAGGGACTAAACAACCTCTCAAGGTCCTCTTTGGACTTACTGTGACCTCAACAATACAGACCCAAAACAGAAGTTCTGCAGAGAACAAGGTAGTAAAAGGAATGTAAAAGTTACCTACCATCGCCATGCTTGTGTTTATTTTACACTCAATAAACATTACACTATTGGATGCATATCAAAATAGTATTTATTTTTAAAGGATGTTTCATAACCCTGATTTACTCACCTTTACTTCTTGAGACAAAGAGTGTAACAAAATTAACCATAAAACAAGAGTCTTTGTTTGCAACTCTGTATCTTTTTCTTTTTAATAGCAACCAAAATGCCTGAGCTGTCACTTTTATCTTGTTTATGAAATATTCATACCCAGCTTCCTTTCTGCCAACATCCTAGGGACACCCTTGGAAAAGAAAATTATGTATTAAAGGACATACCCCTGAGAGGGAAAGTTCTAATGAAATGTTAACAGAGAGCTTCAAACTTGAGTGAGACCCACACTGTAGTAAGGCTATTCCAGCTGATTATTAACTAATCTATCTGCATTTCTAAAGTCCCCTATTCTCCGTGGTACCTACCCTCAGCTTCCAGTTTCAAAATTAAACAGATATCTAATAGTGAAAATCTGCTGAGGAAAACAAACAGACCTATCAGGAAACAACTAATTCATAGCACATGCTGCCCCACTGCCACCCCTAAAAAACCTCTTCTGCTCTGAACTGCTGACTAGTTCAGTGTTCCCCTGGGGCGTACACAGCTTCTTAATTTGAACTGAATGACAGCTGGGCATAAAAATCTCAGTCTGTATATCTCACTTGTCACAGTGGGATAAGAGCATGATCAGATGAGGAAGGTGAGGAAAAAGCCCCCGCACTGCCTGCACAGCCAAATGACACCTCAGCTCCCCAACCCACCGATTTTGATTTAAGCAACTCTCAGGTTTGGAACCAAAGTGATGTTTCAGGATGCTACATAACCCTCTTCAAACATGGTTTGAAACACACAGCACCTACTGTCCTGAATGGCGACAAAAGAGGTAAAGATGCAGTCTGCTCACCATCCTCTCCTCTCTGACAACCCCCTCCACAGGGAGTCTGTCCTGACCATTCTCTCGATGAGCTTCTTCCACAGCATGCCGTCTGACGTCACCCGGTACCACTCCTTGCACACCAGCTCAGCAGCACACAACGATTTGGCATCCAGGTATGACAGAATGTTCTCAGCAATGTGATCCAGTCCCCGAGCTGGGGTGGGGGGAAAACACCAAACAACAAAAGATTATTTGATGGGGAGACACGGAGTTTAAAACAAACTCCTGTTGACAGTACAAAGATACCCTCTCTTTCCATCTCCTCCACTGCATGCAGAGTGGCACCAAATGCACAGAAGAGCATTTGCAGCTAAGTTCAGGAGTGAACAGTGTTCTCCAACTTCCTTTGGATATAACACAACAAGTCATTAAAAATAATAAAGAATCCAAGAAGTCATTCCAATCTATTTCGATGGGTTTTAGCACTAGGGGGATATTCTATGGATGGCATTTCCAACTCAGCGACGCAGCCCCCAAAATCTCTCTATATTAGGACCATTTCTCATCTCACTGCTACAGCTGTTCTCATGTTCCAACGGCTCAAAAGCTGTTTTTGCTAAAGCAGTAGCTTTTAAACGTAATGAAGAAAAAAATATATATTCCCAATGTGTGCCCTGAAGGGTAGTGGTACCTTTAGACATGGGGGAGGGGAAGATATGCAGATGCACAGGGAAGTTGAGAGGGAAGGAGAGGCTGTGTAAGGAGAAAGTGAAGCAGGTTTGCTAGTTTAATTCATTTTAGTGGGTGGAGGAAAAATATGCACCAAAATGGTATCATTTGCAAATATTTTCCAGTGCAAGCACCAAGACTGCCTTTGTTTCAACATGGCTGGAGTGAAACATAAAGCAATTGCCTGGCTAGCACCAAGCAGCCCAACGTGACGTCTGCATAGCTGGGACCCAGGGAAGGTCATGCTACGTTTCTTAACTGGATGGATGTATTCAGTAAAAATGTTCCCTTACCCACTCAAATTTAATCACCAACAAGACTTCAGGAAAATAAGATGCCTTTTAAATGAGATGTTGCAAAAATACTGCTTCTCGTGGAGGCCGTTTAACGCACAAGTGAGACACACCATCCAGAGATTATCTCGCTTCACAGGTCACATTTCAGAGGCTTTGTGAAAGTTGTAGATTAGATGCCATCACCCCTCAGGCGTAATGTTCAGACCAACCCAAAAGGAAGCATGGCAGATTGGTATTACATGCATCTTCCCTTTGGTTTATATTTGGGACAGAGTTAAATACATCTTTTCTTGCTTTTAAGACAAGAGCCTCAAAGATCTCTCTGCTTGTGACCAACAGAAAAAGCAGCAAGTGCATTTTTACAGTCACATGTCTCTATTTCTGCAAACCCAAACTGTGTGCAATCAGCTGACTCTGATTAGAGTTTGTGAGACAGAAAAAGCTCAACCTTTGTTTTTGCCAACCAAAAGATTTCAAAATTACCTCCCAATGCATGAAAATGAGAAAACTCAGTGTGCCTCCTCTCGTTCCTTTCAAACATCCTACATTTATAATACACTTTGGGTGAGACATTCTGCCCAGCATTTTATGCTTCCATTCATACAGTAGAAAAAGCACGTGAATGATGCCATGCACAACTAGAGAGTGCAGAAAGAGGCCTGACATTTCTTATCTTTATAGATGCAAAATTAGATGTCAGCCTGCAAAATAAAAGCATCAGCAGCCTTTATTATGTATTTAATCTGAAAAGATATATACAGCCACTATGTACAATTCTTTTTAAAAAAGAAGAAAAAGTGTTTGTAAATTTAGATTGACACTACAGCGATTCGTGGAAAGGGATGTACAATGTTTTAGTGAACATGAACTGGAATCTGCAGGAATTCTGCAATTTGGTCAGGCACCCAGACATCGTTCCCCATGCTTCGCTAGCCTGACACCTGCAGCCCTGAGCTCTCTCCACTGGGTGGAAATGGATGGTATATCTGCTTTCCCCGTCTGCTCTGGTTCCAGTGGTCCCAAAGACATTTACAGATCCACCGGGACCTTCAGAAACACCTGCCTGTGTAATGTCCACACTGACAGCTTCATGTAAACAGGGCGACAGCAAGAAATTGGTTTATGGGGAGAACAGACAGGTGGCTTTACAAAGCAGGACTACTCTGCATAAACTAACTGGTCACAGCAACTGGTTTACCCACAAGCCTGCCTCTGACCTGCTGGCCTTTCTGGATCTTCAGTAGCTGCACTTTAGATCTTGCTGCAATGAGGTGTCACAACCACTTCCATGACTGTAAGTCACCTATTGCCATTGATCCTACACCCTTCACTGAGAAGGAATACTAATGGTTTGTCCTCTCCTTCTCACATTTATGAGAAGTGGAAGGGCAGAGCTATTTTGGCCTGGCTGCAAACTCAATTTTATTATTATGTTTCTAAGGAACAACACAACTCACAGATATATATATAAAACAAAGCACTGCTTCCTTAAAAAAGAGAAATCTCTGCTCACAGAAGTTTTTGCTAAATCGATGTGAAACACGATTAGCCCTTCAGCCTTCCACACCAACAGGAATGTTTCAGTTATTTCACACGTGAAACCCTTATAAAAATTACTTTCTTCATAAAAAATGTTAAACAGCTTGGAAATGCTAAGCAGAGACCTTATTTTTCAGAACAGAACAAAGTTTGTTAAGTACACAGTTAAGCTGTATTTTTCAAGCAATGTTAATTCTGTCCAAAGTACTGGGAAAATAACCTGAGCCAATTTTACTCTATATTAGTAAAGTGTGCCCACGATCTAAAACTACTTTTAATTCTGGTTATTTTGCAGGACAGTGCTAGGAGGACAGAGATAAGATGCCTCATGATTTTGAAGTAGCTTTATTGTTTTATTTACTCGAGGGGGAGAACAGGAGAGAAAATGAAGGAGTAAAAATGAAAGCAGAATACTGAACACTTGAGAATTTCAGAAAGCTAAAAAATACCTAACAAGTTTAGGGTTTTTTTTATGTGACTTAATTTGAAATTTTAGGTTCATCACTCTTGCTTAGGCAGTTTCTTGCCTTCCCTTTTCCCATTCCGCTCAGTAGAAACCTGCCTTTATTCAGGACATCCTGCACAGACTGCAGAGCCTGCACCAGTCTAACTCCTTGCCATTAATTTTCTCTAGGAAATAATTCACTGGGACATTAGCACTTTGCAAACATGCAAATTATGCACATACATTATTTAAGCAGGCATTTCCCACAACTATTCAAATACTCAGATATTAGCTCTCTGATTCCCATCTATCCTGAATTCTGAGACAGTAAAATTCGCTGCTTCCTGGGCAACTGTGAAAAGGCCACCAGCAAATAGGGTATGGCTAGGAAATTTTGAATGCCTCTGAAAATATTTAAAACATTTGCCCAAAATTTTCAGAAAAAAAAGCTTGTAGGATGAAATTAAGCAAGTGAAAATGAGCTGTACTGGCTTACTTTGATGGAGTTTTGTGCAGAAAGATGTTGAAAAATTTTGTATGTAACTATATATGCACACTTCCACTTTAAAAGTTGGGAAACCAATGCACTTCAAAATACTCCTTTTCTGAAACAACAGCTCCACAAGTTATAATGCTGCTCAAAGTACACAAGATTGTTGCCACTGGACTACTAAAAACTAACATAAAGCAGGTACTTAGCATAAGTAGGATTTTTTTTTTAATGCTACAACAGCCATTTGATTACTGGGCACAATGAGCTTAAAAATCCAGTGAGTCTATGTATTTAACTTCATAGCAAAACTCCTGCAGTGCTCTATGCTTTGTACAATTTACAGTTCAACATGCTTTTTTTCATCTTTTAAACCTAGAACTTAAATTTCATGTTGAGGAATCCTTTCTGAGGAATGATCAAATGACTGGATTGAACAAATCGTTGGAGTTCTGCAGCTCTCCAAAGGTATTCACAGAACAAGCTTTTGGCAAGAAATGCCTCTCTTCAACTAGCTATTTACAGGCAACACCTGTAGCATCTCTTGGCTCAGGTCCATCTGAAACTAAGGAACCATGCCATGGGAATGCTAATCTATTATCTATCTATCTATTCATCTACCTACCTACCAAGGTATGATCTAATGGTCTGAAAAAAACCCCAGAGCACCATGAATTTCTGTCTGGTTCTAAAACTCTACTGCTGTATAATTTTATCTCCCACTGCCTCAGTTTTCCCAACTATACGCCAGAAACAATAAAAAAACTGCATGTACACTACTACTTTACATGTGCATTCTGTGAGATACACCCAATGCCACATCTGAGAAGAGCTGAGATTCTCAATAGAAAGCACTACAGAAGTGGAAAAAATAGAACATTCCCATCCTTTGTTCTTACGTCCTCCGTTCCCTATTAGCAATAAACACATAATTGAGCGATGGCTTCAGGAAGATGTTTTACTAGGAAGGAGATATTAAAAAATCTAAGTAAGTAATGGTAAAACCTCAGCTAAGCAACTAAAAAGAGTAGTAGATTTAATTTTTAAAATGTTTGTTATTCATGCATCGTTGTGGACATTATGAGTACAACTACCTGCCCTGTGGCTTGCAATGACTGTCCTTACTATATATATATATGCGCCATCATTTACTCCTAGCCAGACCATGGTGGTATTAGATTATGCCTTGAGAGACAGTACATATTACTACATTTCATACTGGTACAGAGGTTTCCATTCAAAAGCTAGCATCTAGTTTGCCAACCAGCCCTAGAAGAGGGGTAGGCCAGAGTTGAATAGTTTTCTTAAAGACAAGATAGAGGATCAACTCCCCCCGCCTGCAGAAATACCTGGCAGTGCAGTGATGAAGTCCCGCTGCAACATGGGTTTGAGGTATGAGTTTATATGTCCATGCTGGTAGTGACACATCTGGGAGATGAGGTGCTCCACAAACTCCACCTGGTCAGACTCAGACCACTGTTCAAAATACTTGACGCAGAGCTCCTTCTCCTTCTCATAGCTTGCAGACAGTTTTCTTTGCTTGGGCACAATCATACTGGAAGTGCCATTGGCAAGTTTTGTCTGTAAACAGGAAGGAGAGAAAAACCCAAATCATACATATGGAAAGAAGCTCCAGTTTTATGATTTTTCTGTGGAAAAAAAGCAGAAGGAAAAAGTAGGCTGGTAAATAAAGTTGGCCGAGGCCATGTATCCCGTGTGGTGCTGTCAGTCGGAGCGCAGCCACCGCAAGCTGAGAGCCCCGCAGGACAATGCACTGGCTCCTGCACACAAAGGACTCTTTGGACAGGAAGCCATGAGTAACAATTTAACACAAACAAAATCCTATTTACAACTTGCAGACAGTAAAATGCACTTGGATTTCTAATCTACAGTTACCGGTTACTTCAACGCACCAAGAGAAAATGGCATTTGTAGTCTGCTTTTTTCCTGAAGAATGGACGGCTGCTAGAATTCATAGGGAATGGATGAGAGAAAAATGATAGTACTTGAGTACAGAATTGTATCCTGAAAGTAAAGGCCACTAGAACACACCCTGATATTTGGTACATGCTTCTTTTCACAGAAAAAAAGATTTTCAACTTTCTGAGCACCGTTAATATCTTGTTAGAAGGACTCAGCTCAAAGAAGAGTTTCAGGGACAAAACAAAACACTGACATTTCAATTTACTACTTGATAGCAAGATATAATTTCTGCTTTCTAAACGATTTAACTGGAAGGAGAGTGCACATTTTGCAATGCAAGGATATCCTTTGTCCAAGTAAGATGAACTGTTATCTGGGAAATTATTTTTTCTCATACTGGTCAAATAGTTTGTATTAAATGCTGAAGACACGTGATTTTCTCTCTTTCACTGCAATGGTTTAACACCTGACAGCATTGTAATAACAGTCAATATTATTACATCAGTTTAATTTACAAAAGACATTTAGAGGGTCTCTATTAATTACCAAATATTTAAAAGCAAGTGACAGATATCAGAATATAGAAAACACAAATGCAGGGATGCATATTTCTGTTCTATGATGATAATTCCAGATACCAACCTCATTAGGAGACTTTATTGAAAAAAAACAGTACCTAAATCTCTGCAAAGATATCTAATGATCTGAAATGCATGGATTCACTGGTTTTATGGGAAAAAACAACCCAAAATCCTTTTTTTCAGCAAGTGCCAAAACAGTGGGTTATTTAAAGACCACACAATCTAATTACCAAAACCTAGAATGCAGCCATTTGTCCTTTTTCAGGAGTAAATCATTCCTGCACTTCTATACCCCTCAAGCCTGACAACCATCCTGACTTTGGAACACCAAAACCTCACAATTTTAAAGTCTACTCAACAAATCACCATGTACATGCATTTCGTTTTCTAGAGAAAATCCGCCTAAATACCATTTTCAGCATTTCCAGCAGAGCTGGACAGACTTTCCTCTCCCAGAAAGAGAGTAATTAGCCTACATTGTTAAGAGGCAGTTTCTTCTATTCCTGCATTATAGTTTGACATGTTTCTTTGAGAACACAGAACATGGAGATCACCCCATCGGTGCTTAAGTCCACATCTCAATGTTTTCAACCTTACTTTCACCCCCGCTCCTCCCCACAAATATCTGTGGGCGTTCAGTAACATCATGCAGGACCAGGGCTATGACTAAGCTACACTTTATTTGGTCATCAGAGGGACAGCACTGACTGCAAGGGAGTCACAGAGCCAGCACCAGGCAGCAGAAATTAAATACTCTCTCTTGGTCCAGCTCTTTATAGAGGGGAAATCTTTAAAGGGACTGTGGGCATGAAGTCCTAGGTGTGAAAGGCTGGAGTTTTCCTAGCAAAGTCCACAGCAGGCAACAGCCTGGCAAAAAATGATTACCAGTGGACTGCACTGAACATAGGTCTTAAGGGATCCTGGTCATTTTTGCTGCCGTTAAGCTGCCTGCAAAACTGACAACCCTGTAAAGATGCTGGATTAAGACAGCAGAGGGATGTTGTATTCTACAAGCTTGATCTTATTTCATTTGTTTTGTTTGCTGTGCATCTCACAACAGGCTGTCTCTACAAAGCATTTTTTAGAACCCTATACCTCTGCCTTTTAATTTGAGAGATGGAAATCTGACTAATATGCTGAGCTGGAGGGGAGTGGACAGCTGATGTGCGAAGATCACAAAAGGGGCAATTCCTTTCACAGGGTGGCACCATGTTCTGGTCTTTCCCTGCCTCCTGAGCACCCTTCTCCCAGAAGCCTTCAGCTCCCCAGTTACCACTAAAACATCAGTTTGGGGTATCAAACAGAAGTTGCAACATCTGCAAAAACAAGTAATGGCTTCAGTGTGTACAAACAGATGGTTTAGATGGGACAAAACAACGCATTCTGCCTGGATCCCAAGTGAATACGGGCCTCGCGGGTGGAAATAATGAGTAAATTACAGAGTCCATTGACCAACACTTGTAACAGCTCTGAAGTCAAACTCCAAGTTTATACAGTGGTTCTGCTAAGAAAAGCACTATATATGTTACAGTGTTTATGTCCAAATCAGTGGTTAGGGGAACACTATATTCTTGAGGTTCATGCTCATACTTTGGTCGCATTCTGCCAATGTCACCTTGAGACCTTGTTTGCACCCTTGCCCACTCTGGTTTCCCATCAACAGGAGCAACGACAAGCCCAGAGGTAGCCATGATGTGCCCAGCAGGTCCCTGGGCAAGCAAGGCACCAGGAGGACAGCACAGGACACAAATATGCCATTTTTGCAGAGACAGACTAATTCACAGGGCTCCTAAATCTCTCGATTGCAATATATGCTCACATGCCTCCCCCAGACCTTCTGTAGCTACAGTTTAGAACAAAATTCCTGAATTTCAATTTGAGGATTCCTGAAAAATCTGCTGGGGTTTAAGTAAAAAAGACCTGTTATTAAAGAAAGCCAACAACAAAACAACAGCCAGCATCTGTATTATTAAAGTGTTAGGGCGGTTACTATCAGTAAGAGAATTGATTTGCTTCTTGAGAAACCCTGATGACTCAACCGTTCTGATCAACTGTCTCAGGTTCACAACAACCATCTCAGAACAATATCAGCAAGTATTTTCTGAAGCACACAATTGTTTGCAGCCTCTTCCCTCTCCTGGTACAAGAACCATGCTCCACCTGAAAAAACACGAACCGTCCCACATGCCATCCATACTGCTAGGGTAAATATCCATCCACACTGCACAGCATACAGTCACACTTTTTGTAAGCTTCCCTTCCAAAAGTGGCAATGAAGAACAAGCAGTGGTAGTCCATCACCTGTGAGGAACCTTGGGTATAAGAGAGCAAACTACTAACTCAGAAGACAAAGCTTTTCTGACTCTGCTTTCTCAAACCCCTGGGAAGTGAGGGCCGAGCAGTGCCCCAGCTGGCTCTAGGCACAACAACACAGGAACAGTGGAGGTGTCCTCCCACAATGGTGTGCCTAATCTAGCAAGCTGTGCCAGGAAACCCAGGGGATTGAGTGCCTCAGGTTGGTACTAGCTCAGGGATCTATGTACTATGCTCCATTGCAGCCCATAATTACAAGACCATTTCTCCAAATGGCTACATTTAACACAAAGCACATTTGTATGCCCAGTGAAGTAGAAGAGGACTAATATATGAAAGGACTTTAATCTAAATAATGGCTTGCAACTATAGGAAGGTGCAATATTTCAGCACAGATAAATAAAGCCTGGATAAATCTACTCTTCTGCATATAAAACAAAACAGCCCTGATACATCACAGCTGTAACCCACATATGACAACCAAGGTTACTTTTGGTTTTGCTCAGTACAAGGGACAAAGCATCAGAAAAAACAAACACAAGCACAATTCTCTGGTTCTAGTATAGGTACAGTGTTTTCCCACGCATATAAGTGGTCATAACTTTTTTTTAAAAAGAAAAAAACCAAACACAACACTATTTCCTCTGATCACCGCAGAGGACTTTGATAAGGCACCTTCCACAGGGTGGGTGACTTCAGATCATGTTTCTTAATGTAAGGCAGCATCCCTTAAAGAAAAAGAGAAATTGTCTCCTAGAATATTGAGAATGGCTTCAATAATCCAAGGAAGGCTTGGGACCTCCTGAACCTTCAAGACATCTTCATGCTTGAGCTATGAAAAGACTGAGAACTTAGACCACCACTGCAAATTTCTCATGAGCTTCTCTCTAGACAAAAGGAAGGGACTTCCCATCGACGTTGCAGTGCTGACAGGTCGTACTTGGCTTCTCCCCTCCTTCCTGAACTCACTGGGACTACACAGGCTCTGACACAAAGAGATGTCTTCAACTGCTTATCTGCCACCGCAGCATTTCACCTCCAACTGTTTGCACCGCCAGTTGTGGTTAAGTCACACATCTAGACAGAGCCACCTTAACAGGAATTTTGGATGGGTCTTAGTGAAGGGGAGGAAAAAAGAGGACATAATGTTTAATTATAAGAAATGATTGAAATAGGCACAGACATACCCCGGGTGCCTCTGCACTGCAGCAAGCTCTAAACTTGTTATCGTTAATGGTTTAAATTTCACTGTGCTAATCATTTCAGGACACAAGCCTTTCTTGATAATCTAATGAATTATTCCAACATCCTTCAGCAAAAAAAATCCTCCATGACAGCACTAATTACAAGACGTTTTCCCAGTGCTTATGTAAAATATGACAGAGCAGCAGCTTAGGGAATTGCAGAAAACTGCTTCTAATTTCCACTGAGAAACTGACAAACACCTCTCTTTCATCTCTCCCAGCTCTCAAGTAAGATTTAACTTTCTCATTTAGTTAATTACCGAGTGAGGATCATCATTTTCCCGGATCGGAGCAGCACAGAGCCTTTATCGTGTTAACTTGTGAACTTGATCGATGGCTGCTGCTAAAACTTAATAACTTCACCCCCTGGCAAATTGTAAGATAAATATAATAGGAGAAACTCTGACAGTAAAAACCTGCCAGAAATGAGCGCTGTGTTTATGTTTCTTTGCAGGCAGCAAAAAAACAACCGACAGCTTATTACTGGGTGCGTGTTACTTATATTTAAAAGACTCCAGGCAGTTAACTTTCTGCGTACTGTTCAAACTTTACTCACAAGATAAAAGACACTGGGGGGAAAAAAACCCAAGCAATGAGATGACAAAGAAAGGAACCATGGAGGTGTATGTCCAGAGTGAGGGAGGGAATGAAAGCAAAGCCACATTTGTGTCTATGTCCTGAATATTCTTCAAGATTAACCACATTAAAAATACCCACAGCCGTGAATCCAGACATGAAACCAGTTTCAGCAGCGACACAAAGCTCAGGAATTTTGGAGCACGTTAGAAACTGTGTGGGAAAAGCAGAGGGATTAAGAAACACCAGTGTGGCAGCAAGATGATTCGGTTTGATGCCTGTAAAGCTGCTCGTAGGCAGAGAACCTCAGCACGGCTGGCTTTTCCAAAGCTACTTGTGTGGCCATGAAGCCGCTTGTTACTGCCCGTGGTGAAGTCGCACTCAATGCCGCTCCGATGTAGCAGCCTAACAAAAAGGGTGAAATGGAGCTGAGAACCTCCATGTGCCAGGCCTCCATGCTAAAGGGCAGAGCTAATATTTGAGAATTCTGGTGAAAGGGTGTTGTCTGCATGGCCTAAAGGCAGTAACAGCATAATTAAGAGGATACAGGTTTAATTTCTATGGCTGGCTTCTTCTTTTTAGACTTGTAATTACCTAACACTGCAGAACTGCCAAGGCTAAGCAAAGTGGGAAGAAGTCCTCTGCAGCTCCCTCCTGTCAGCTTCCTATATAAAGAGCTCCTTTGCTTTGATAACTTGGGTGTGCCGAGGGGGTGTCTCACCACAAAGAGCAGGATCTTGTAAGCCACAGCACCTGAACGACATGGGAAAGGTATCCGGCTCCTCATTTTTCTCCTCTGCAGGATGAACCTGCTTTTCCAGTGTTCGACTTGACAGCAAAGCTACAATGCTAGGTCATTAAACAACTCACTCCATTTACTTTTATTTTAAAAGCTCAGTTTAGAATCTACCCATTTCTGTCCGCCTCCATCTCACATAACAGTCTCTGTGAGGTTAACCATGGGTTTAGCACATATATGGACTTACTCGCTCAGTACTGAATTAGTTTCCACGCTGCAAAGCTCACTGCAACATTCTGAAAAACGAACATAACCCAGAAGCAGATGATCATCAATCACATCTGAGAGTCAAAAAGAAAGCACCATGAAAGAAACCACAGCATCTTTATTATTTATTTTCAAGAGAAAATACAAAACACACGTTCACACTGAAATTAACAGTCCCTTGGATGCCCAAGCAGTTTTGCTCATCTCAAGCTTTTAGCTGCTTGTCCACACCTGGTTTCTGATCACACTGCAGAAAAGCTCTGATAAGAAAGGATTCATCTAGATGAAAGATCACTGGAATTATGCTGGACATAGCAGCCCAACCTGCTGTACTCCCTGAAATCCTGGGGGCCCAATAGTTTTCAGAGGTACCATCTTAGTATCTATGATATGGTGTTGGCCTGGAGGGCACCTGGCTAAGGATATTATCTCAGTCAGAGAAGAAAGGGAGGAGGCTGTTTTGGTTTCAGGCCAGAGAAAGCTGCAGACACCAGAGAAGTAACACACTGAGTCTCTCCAGCGGATGGGGAGGCAGGACTGAGCCACGGGCACCTGCACACTGGCCATACGAAGAGCAGCAGTAACACCTTGCTGGAGAAGCTGCTCCCCTCCCACACTGCTATACAGTAAACAGCAACAGGGAGAGCAGATTAAAAAACTATTCTTTTAAGCTAATAGTTAATGTTTCAGACAGACTAATAAAGTTTAATTGTCTGGAATCTCGTAGCTCTTACTGTAAACTTCCCTTTGATATAGGTTGCCCATCTAGATTTTAAGTGCTAGGAAAAACCTTCAAAGGAAGATTTTTCTGATGCTAGCAATGGATGCAGGTTGGGAGTCCCTCTCCTCCTCCCTTATCTGCAAGTTGTCTTTGCAAATAACAAGCACTGATGAGAAATCTGCTTGCATCAGCACGGCACTGGCATATGTTACTTTCCCAAACTACCATCCCTGACCAAATGCATATCTAGACATATGGGGGGGGGGGGGGAGGGCTGCCACCATCATTCTTAAAGAGCTAGATTGCAGAGCACACCTTTTACTAGGTGTAAAATGATCGTATACAAATTTCAAAGCAGATCCTCCAGTAACAGCAAATCACTTCCAGTAGAAGTCACCAAAGGAAACGCCTTCTTCCTCAGCATGGCTACCAGAACCAGAGTTGAACTGCTGGGACCATTACTTGTTATTACTGTTAATGGAGGGAAGGATTATGCACATTATCACTTGGAGAACCAGTCTACTAAAGTCATCAGGTAACGACCAGTAGCAGCAAAGGGCTCATTTATGGCAGGGAAAGGCATAAGCTATGCTCTAAGCAGCAGTTTCATAGTTTTCTGGAACAGTTGCTTCTGTTTTTAAAGCACCCAAGCATGAGCAGAGTTACTCTTTACAGGTGTTATTGTTGACTTTATTTTTTTTCTCTCCAAGTAAACCCTTAACTTGCAGGGAAAAGCAGCTAAGAAGAGGTAGGTGGACTCAAGTGATTCAAACCATGGCTGTACAGTGAAGACTATACCACTGGGAACACCATGAGTAGAGGGGCAGAATGACCAAAAAAATGTGTTAGCTGCACTCAGTAGCACAACTGAGATTTTCAAAACAGTGTGGTTCCATCTACATAAAGCTTTTATAATCAAGAAACACAAGTCTTCCAAGACAGTTTTACCCATTATTATTTTCCATGAGCTTCCTCCTTGAAGATGCATTTTGCTACCCACAACAGAGGACACAGGCACACCAAAATACCTGGCCAAGCAAAGTGAGTGATTCAGAACTGGAAGTCATGAAGATACATGCTGGATATCATATACCACTCCCCAGCTACAGGAGTACCACATATTTCCAGACATACTGGAGAGATGCAATGAACAAAAGCGCAGCAGTCTTCTGAAGAACTGCAAGATTCACATATGTGCTTTTCTCCCACTGCAAACCTACTTCTTAGGTCTGCTGGCAGAGTTGGCTACACGAGCACTCCTAACCTATTTCAGTCAAAATAAGCTTGTTAGCAAAGACCTGCTATTTAAACTGTCTAAGCTAAAACACCTCATCTCAACTGAAAGCAGGTTTGCAGTTTTGCTGACAGATCCTGGAGGGCAGCAACCTGCAGCAGCCAGATGAAGGCTGAATGGTATTCTTTTCCACCAGCATAGCTAGATCTCGATGATGACATCTTATCAGCCCACATTGACTGATACCAACGCTACTCTTACACAGTGTCAGATCAAGGCTGGTCAGAGGGCTGCAGCCAAAATCTTGACAGGTTTGCCTTGCAAATAACCCCTACAAGAGAATCACATAGCTCTCACCCACTAATCCACATTGTCTTCTCAAGCTGAGCTGCTCTGCTAACCTTACAGTCAAACGTAACCTTGCTGATAAACTGGGGTGATTCCCACCAAGATTGCTAGGGGAACTGGATGTGTTTGGCCTGAAGAAGACTGGAGGCAACCTACTAGTCTTCTACTACCTGAAGGGAAGTTAGAGAGGAAAGTGAGACAGTCTCTCCAGAAGTGCATACGGACAGGAAGAAGGGCAACAAGCACAAGCTGTAGCAAGGAAAACTGGGTATTAAGAGGGAGATTTTCAAAATATGAGTGTATAAGGTCCCAGGCAAAATGAGCTGTGAAGGTAATACTTCTCTAAATAAGATGTTGGGACTAGAGACCTCCAGAAGTGCATCTCAACCTAAAGTTTTCCATGAATTTTTATCTCAAGGTTGTGTTGGTCCATTCTTTCACTGGTACCTGGCAAGAGATTCATGATCTGAAGAACAGACTCAAAATATTCAAGCTAATTGTCTAATGAATTCTGCATCTTCAGAAATTACATTGGGTTGGGTAAGACCAAACACTGTTGATATTTAAAAGTATGTAACAAAAGAAAGACAAGGAATGGTACCCTCTGCAACAGCGAGCAACCAATTTTGACTGTAACAGTGCCTGAGGAAGGTATACTCAGTTCCACAGCTGACCAGACCTTCTCCCTATCAGCTGATACTCAAATCACACAACCCAGAAGCACAAATCTATCACACTAGGGATTCCTCTTTGGCTCAGTGCTCACCTGCTAATAATCTTTCAGAAAAAAAAATGTTAAACTAAAAGAAGGAGGGAACCCTCCAGAACTACACTCCCTTTAGTAAACTTAGTCAAAGTGGTGTTGTTTGAATCTAACATACAAGTAGGATTGCTAGTCTTGGTCCTTCAACATACTGTATTTTCCAGGTAATTTTCTTTCATTCAAAGGCACAATTCCACTATTCCTTTTAAAGAGAAGAATAAACAGTGAAAACAATATCCATCTACCTGCATTTGATTTTCTACAAATACAGGCTAAGTTTTCTTGTCTTCTTTATGTCCTATCTGTAAGAGTTAACTTTCCTGTCATATCAAGGATGTAATCAGTGTGGAACATTCCATGTGAGAAATTTCTTTCATCCTCATGCACCGATGCATCCCATTGTAAATTTACCTAACAACCACCAATGCTTTAACTTCCACTATAATAATTGGCTAAACATCTAAGAACCAATTACATGCTGTGTAAAGTAGCTTTTCCTTCCAACAGTTTTAAATATATTCTCTTTTCAATATCATTAGGTCTTCTACTGTGAGAATTGTCGTCCTTTGTGAAAGGGTGGATTAGACTGTACCACTGCACACTATCTGTTAAACACCTCTGTGATACCTCGTTTCCTCTATTTCCAGTCAGCTCACAACAACCTGTATTAAGTCCTAATATTAGTAAACTTGAAAACACATGATTTGCATCTTCTCATCTAAGAGCAGCAATTTGGGATCATGCTGGGAAGAAGCATATGCAACCTTCTGATAGAAAATAAAATGAAACATCAACAGATTCAACGTTTCCTACCACAGACCAAACCACAGATGCACCATTCATAGCCTGTTCTTTGATCGAGGGGTTAGAGCTCCCTCTAGCACTCTCGAAACAGAAGAGCCAGAGATGCTAAGCTGTGTCTATCTGGTCTCATCCAAAGCAGTCTTCGGTAGGGCTGTCCATAATTTTTATTTGATTTACTTTTTGCTGTCACATGAATAATTAACAATATATCCACCAGTTTATCTGAAATTCAGGAGAAACAAGCGTCAGGAGAAATTCCCTCTATAACAGATTAAAAATACTCAGATTGCTGTAATTAACTGTTCTCTATTTTAAAATGTAATTTAGGACCAGCTGAGGGATTATCATGTCAGCTGTGTGTATAATGTGAAATGTAGCAAGAAATTAAATGAAAAAATTGTTGAAAATTTTCAATTTTCATGGTGTAAAAAAGTCTTGCTACCTCACCCTCCCTTCCAGCTGACAAACATCCCAACGCAGCTGACAGGTCGTCTGCAGCTGTGAATTATGTGTTTCTATTTCAGCATTAAATATTGAGTAACGCCGCTTAAGTAAAACTCAAAAGGTGTAACCCTGCTGCGTTCTGCACAATGCTGAAGACAGAGAAACATCTCATGACAGAAAGAGTGTCAGCCCTTTTTAATCATAGGTTATTACTTATTAATTCTTGATAAACTGAAAGCTGGCAGTACAATGGAAAAATGAGAAAGGAATATGGGAGCCAAGTCTTTCCAATTTTACTCCTAACTCTCCTACTGCCTTTTTGTGCTGCCATAGGCAAATCAC
Organism: Gallinula chloropus; assembly: GCF_964237585.1. NCBI lineage: Eukaryota > Metazoa > Chordata > Aves > Gruiformes > Rallidae > Gallinula > Gallinula chloropus. Next base: position 67,462,377 of record NC_140090.1, read on the forward strand.
TGCTCTTCATTTCATGTGTCTATCAGTTAAACAGATGTATCATAACACACTTCACATAGAGGCAAAGCACAGCTTAATGCTGGGAACGTCTTTGGAGGCCTTTTGCAACAAAGGTGCTTGCTGAGGGCAATGTCACCAGGGGACACCACACCACACTTTTCACAAGTGCAAACTTGCTTTCAAGTGTCAGCAAGAAAATCTGTCACTTAAAACCTACACAGAACTAGGCATGTCCTCGACTTCACCAAATAGAAAAAATGCATCTGTAATGGTAACTGCAGCTGTTTTCCAAAGCAGCATCAAAAGTTGAGTGCTTTGAGAAATGTTTTTACCTTGTTTTCTCAAATGGAGCCACCACATCCAGACACCACTCCGAAAAACAATACAACCACAGAAACAACTCACACACCCCTGAAGCACAAAGGGAGAAGGTGTGCTTTAGTTGGGCTCCCTAACTGACCGACACAATCTCAACATGGAACTGCAAGGAGGCTTCTGAGCATTGCTCGGGTTTAGGAGTTTGCAATTTTAATATTAGTATGTGACAGAGACGAAGAAATACAATAGGATGTGCGAGGCTATCCATGTCTATGCCTTCCCTTCTCTGACAAGTCCAGTAAGAAAGACTAGAAGTAACTAGACCCGAGTAGATGACAGAAGCACCTGACAAAAACTTCACAGCATCGCCCGCCAGTGTCCCTCAGTCCCAGGCAACAGCTGTCCTTGCCATTCTGGGCCCGAACTCTGTACACACTCCTGCTGCTGCACCCAAATCCTGACACACAGACCTTCCCTCCCGCAGTACCGATGGCATCCAAGGCCGTTCCTTTTATCCCCTTAAGAGGACTTGGAGAAAAGCGCTGGCAACGACTTCTCTCTCCCCACACCTCTTGCATGTGGCAGGAGAGGATTACAGTCCGATATCTGACCTGTCCATCAGGAGTGAAAGGACATCTGAAGTGAAAGCAAGACCTCTGCAGTTGCAGATCTCTTAGTGATGCTGGCAACCCTCAGCTGCGTGCCTCTTTGGGCTGACACTGCAGACCACCTGTTCTCCCCCGTATCTCCAAATAGTTGTGGCTTGGATCCGAATCAGAGACAGGTAAGAGAGAGATTGCGCTGACCGAACTGCAGTAAGACGTGGCATCAGCAGCACTTCCCCACATACGCATGCCCAAGTACCGAAATTTCTGATATCCCTGATCATTTCTGTATATTAGTAGCAATATATCTCCCAACCTCATCTAGGAGGCAGTTTGTGGCTGTTGTTTCTCTGCCTTTGTTACTTCCAGACTGTGTAATTTAATGAGGTCTTTGGTGCTGTCTTAGGAGATAAAGGGAGGCAGCAGCTAGTGCCGAATGTAGCCCTTCTCCTGCAAGCACATTACGTTCTCCAAGTGTTGGCTTCATTTCTGGGTGCACTGGAAGGTAGACGTTCCATGTATGTAAAGCTTGGGAGAACAAGGGATTGGAAGCAACAAATTCAATACTGACCCTGTTCTGAGCAGAAAGTTGTGTGTCCTGAGATATCTTTCAACCTAAGTGACTTTGTGTTTCTAACCTCACAGACAAAATTCATCTACAGTTCCCAGACTTTTGGAGAGAAAAGCGATTTAGATTTTGACTGAAGCCAAGTTATAGTTGTCTAATGGTGATGTATTTCATTTATGATAAGCAAAATCTGAAATTCTTTTTCAAAGATGCTGTATAGAGAATTACTTCTTAAAGGCTTTTCAATTCCGAGCTTCAGAAGCCTTTGCTATTACATCTGCCATTCTTTGCAGCAACCAAATACCAGCTGCTTAAAAAGTACTGCAGATATGCCTGCTCTCTAGCTTTGCAAGCTGAAAGCACGCAGTATTTAAAGGACCTGTCTGGACATCCAATCTGGGCTTTCAATTCCATCCATCCAGCTATGTAAATTCTAAACTTATATTCACTTATCCCTTGAATCAATTTCAAAACTCAGGTCTCAAACAATGACTTAATTCACTGTGATGCCTAATCATCTGCAGTCTCCTAAATCAAATTTCAAAATGCTCCCATTACAACCCATCTCTGAACTGCCCAGGATTACAAATTATGATCCAGAACAGGGCTGACAGATTTAAATTAACATGGCAGGAGAATAACATGATTCAACTCTGTAGATCACACAATTTTGTAAAACCTAGTGAAAGAAAACAACACATGCACATAATTGGCATTAATTAAGTAACATCTTTACAACCTGCAATCAAAGACTTATAAGGAAAGTTTACTTGTCAGAAAGAGGGTTTTCTTTCTTGAGACATTACAAGTCTTACTTAACAATGTAATTTTTTGTAGTGCAGCTGTTAAGTATTTTCCACTTTTATTTTCTTCTAAATGAATGTCAGTCTAAGCACAAAAGCTATTGTTTAAATTGACAGAAGCGGGGTTGGAAAAAACAATACTGAAATATTTTAATCATCAGCTATTTTAACTAAATTCCCTGATTGTGGTCACTGTTTTAAGTATTTCATTTGTGTTGAGAATGAACAGGAGGATCTCAGGCTTTGTGGATATGAGAAGACAGTTAATCTGAACCTGTGCACACAATTAGTACAGTATCAGATTTCACAAATTCAGGGCATCATGCAGCCAAGTTCGCCTGTTGGACACAGGACCAACACAAAACCCTTTTCATTCCCTAATTTCAATGAGCTGAGCAGGTAAGGACTACTTGCCTGTCACTATTACAAATAAGGTTCAGCAATGTACATAGTGAGTACTGCTCTCTATCCCCAAGTTTCAGCCTCAACTGAACTGTCAGTCCCACACAACGGGGCACTGCCTGCCTAGACGAAGATACCTTGGATATGAGCTGCCCCACACAGACAAATTCAAATCTGTTTTTGTAAATTAGAGATTGTATTAATCATACATGAAAGAAAAGATAGAACAGTTTCTTTTAGTGTACATCATGAGTTATTTCCCTCTGAGAAAACTCTTTAAATTTTAAAATCTGCCAGTTAGTGGCAGTGACTACTACTGGTGAGACCTCATCCAGTCAAGCAGTACTATTCGCTGCGTACTGCGAAGAGCAGAACAACCCTCCAAGAGAACAAAGGGACCAGAACACATGAGAGTAACAAGGAGAAACACACAGTTATTTGCCAGAGCTTCCTCTTCCTTTCAGAAGAAATGCAGATTGTGACACTGCCTTAATATGATAGTTAAACCATAAACTTTGCATCAGCTAGAAGAATTAGATCTTTGCACATACATAAGACTGAGTGTTAATAATAGCTGCAGTACAGTTTAGGGTAATAATTTGGCAAATCCTGTGTATGAGACAGTGATCAGAAAAATAAACATACAAATTACTTCTAGAAAACGAACTCCTCGACCACAAATGATCAAACATCTTCTCTGTTTCTCTTCCTTCATTTCTAAAATTAAGCCACTCCTCAAGGACCACTCAATTTATCCTAATAAAACAGACAGGATATGACTGCTTGCTAAAAGTGTAGGGGATAAACACTAAAATGTGAAAAGAAATTATTAAAACAAAAGGGAGAAACAAGATGAAGAACCAGTGGTGCAATCTCTCCATGAATAAGCTAGCTTGGAAACTCGAAGAGGATTTCCAGTTGTTAGAACAATCAGGTCCTCCTGAAATTATCTTCTGATGGAAACAGAATGGAAAGAAGACCTCAGACCAACCTTTAACCAGTTGTAAGGTGAAACTCTAAGTCACCACTGACTGGGAAGATCAGGATATGACCTGCTGAGCAGTCACCTGTTGTGACTATGAAAGTCCATAGCGTCCAGGCACAATTGCCTATTGTCTCCATTAGAAGATACATAAATGATTCAATCACTGTTGCTTTCTTCTGCTAGCTTCTACCTTTAACTGACCAGTTACCTGGGTATAGGTTGCAATGGGTATTTTCCAGACTTTGGACCACAAAGAGCAAAAACTCAGAGAGGCACCAGCTGTCAGACTCCAAAACAATTCTTATGATCAAAACTTGTCCTGCCAGTCAATGGTGATGTACTTTGAGAGGCACTTGCCTTTGATGGAGGCAAGTGTCTGACCTCCAGCCAGACTATTTATGTTGAGTCACTTCAGGTCCCCCACAAGACTAAAAGTCCTTTAGCTCAGTATCACTAAACTCCAAAGGTAAATGTGTCTCCACCTGAGGACAGGATTAGAAGCCTGTTGATCTGGTCTTTCATATTAGAAGGGATTCTAAGTGTCAGCTCTTGATCCACAGAAGCTACTACATGACAAATGGTCAGAAATTAAGTTAAAGGCAATTATGTAGTTGGAACTAAACTGAGGATAAGACATCGAGTTCTCCAATGAGGACTGTTTAACTTTGTTAAATGCTATAGCAGGAGGTGAGACTGCAGACTCAACAGTGCTGCTCCCATTTCCCAGCTGATAACTTATCTATGCAACCTATAAATGCACATTTCTCTCTCCCACCTTCATGGGAACTACAAGATACATTTTAGGGAATACTACTTTAGTATATATATTGATTTCATTAGTCCAGCTAAGGCTTTGTAATCTCTCTAAAGACAAATTACATTCTGGAATACTTTATAAATGACTGTTTACCTATTGAAACCTTAATAGGTAAATTTACAAAATTATTTGTCTTTAAATAAATATTGTCCTTGTGGTTTTGCATTACTGAAAACAAAGTTTATTGTAGTTAAATTTTATAGATCAGATACCACGTTGCATTATGTGAGAAACAAAATTACCATGTATCACATCTTGAGTCCTACTGTGTATATGAAAAGGGGACAGTTAAAATCAAGTAAAAACTCTGAATCTTCCAGACTTTAAAGTGTATCACCTATAAAAAGATGCTACTGTAATTTTAAGCAAGGGAGGAATAGTAATACTGATTACACAGCTGGGAAAACCATACAAAGCCTTTGGATAGATGACACTTGCTATTACTCTTTTAAAAACCACAAAAATCTCCTAAGTTAAATTGAGTCAGAAAATTGTGACTCAGTTTAACCTGGTTTAAAAAAAAAAAACAAAACGCAAACAAACAAAACAAAACACACAAAACCCCCAAAATCAAACAGAGAGAAATTCTAAAGAAAGTGTTGCTGGTGTTCTGCCAACAACAAGTAGTTTGTAAACCTGCACAGAGCAAAGAACAAAACAGAGTAATTGGAGTAAGTAAAGTTTACCTAGAGATAGATTCTACCATATAACGTGAACAAGGTTGGCTTTGGCTTCTCCAACAGTATTTAGAAAAGCTTGTGCTGGACAAAACACATGTATTCTGGGAAGTGCACAGGTACAGATCCATGGAGCCTAGTGCTCCACTTGGGACCATTACGGGGAAACACTTTGAGAACTTTGTTACTTGAACATGGGCTGGTGTGTACTTGGATACCTGTTTCTAACAGCACATTCAGTGAGTTTGTGGGAGTTCTTTGAAAGCTACAGGGCAGGGTGAGAGAGAGGGAAGAGTTCTGGGAAAATTTCTTCCTGTACAGCCTCTCATTACTTAATGATTTTCTTCAGTAGATGCAAACTAGGCTGGCTTGTCCATATGACTTGCCCTGCAGCACTCTGTAGAGGGGTTCTGGGTAGCTTACTCAAAGATGAAAGCTGCCTCTCCTCAGAGAAGTCCTGGCTGGGTGAGGATCTCTTTAGATCACAGGAGCAGATATAGCTGCAACCTCCTCAGCACACAACATTGTCTGAGAACCTGGCCGTAGATCAAAGCCTTTGTGGTGGCCTCAGGTCATCACTACCATTACAGAAGTAGGTATATTGCTCTGTGGGGTTCCCTTTTATGTCAGTCCTGATGTTCAGAAAGTTACATCCATAAGAGGAGTATTTTAGAAAGAGTCTAATGAATATTGAGCTTGTGATGAAAATCAGTGTGAGAGTCCAGAAAGCCATCACACACCACAGAAGAGGAAAGGAAAGATGAACTTGCAGTTACAGCAGAAGACTAGACTGTCAGTAGTGCTAGCGGACAACTTCTGTTGTCCTACTCCAACTACTCCTGTTCCTCCTCAGGTTTTGGTCTGAGCCTGGCTTAGACAACCCTTTTCTCCCCAGACACTATGCAGCCACTTTGCAGGCTTACATTATTGTTCCCTAAATTGACTGAGCCTCAGGGAAAAGACACTAAAAGTAGTAACACCCTACACACAGCTCTGATCCTGAAAGACAGTGGAGAAAAACTTCAGAGTGATCAGGCAAAACAAGTGAAGCAAAACACCCCAGAGAATCAATCTTCCCCCATCTTGCAGTGGGGGGGTGGGGGGAATGTCTTCTGGTATCAAAGCAGGTCTCAAACTGAAGGGACCAGAACAGGGTGACCTGCACATGGGGGTGGGAAGAGAGACAGAAAAACTGTACTGAGAAAACGCAAAATACAGAAAACTGATATGAAAAATATGTGAATTTTTTTTAATGAAATCAACAAAAAAACAGGCTCCAAAAAACAACCAAGAACTTCCAGCACTGATAAAGTCATCCAGTTGCAAAACCCAAGCAGGTGCTAGGACAAAATTCTTTTATTAGTTTAAAAAAAATATCTGTATGTTCATTTTAACATGTAAGCAAACATTAACAATCCTTAGGCTAACTATTAATTCACACGTGGCATATTTACACTTTCTATGATATCATGCCCCATGCTGGGACATCCCATTACAGAGTCACGGTAGTGGCTCCATACTTAAGGTGAATTCTGCAACACGTCACCTCTTTGCTGTTATTCTCTTGCAGTAAGATTACTTTTGGGCAGGAATTTACCACTTGGTTTCAGCCCACAAGGGACTCTCTTTGGGAACCTACAACCTGATTTAAGCAGCCGTGGAATAATTTACTGGGGTTTGTGTTTTACTAAAGGAGAACAAAAGGCTTTGAGAGCTATTGGTGTTTTGAGCAACAAGACGGTTTAGCTTAGAAAGTGTCCAGTTTTTCTCACACTTTCCCCCTGCCACCCACATAACATCTACTGCAAATTTGACTGCAAGTATTGGTAAGATGCATATCTAACACAGCCTCTCAAAAGCACAGACAGACCTGAGAAGAGAGAGAAGTCACCAGAGGAATGAAACCCAAATCAACATAAGGTGTGTATAAACAAAAATAATGTCTAAGTACAAAACAAGCTTCAGCTGATACCACAGTTTGCAGATTCCAAGTGTCTAATAAGGAAATGTTAAGCAGTATTATCCCCTTTTACTCATGGAAGAACTGAGATGGAAAAGCAAAATATGACACAGACAAAAGATACCACAAAATCTGGAGCCATAATTCCCAATCTAACATGCCCCCCCTGTGAGGCCTCATCACTTACTATAAAGAAGCTATTTCCTCTCTAGATTTCAGTTGCAAAAGTACCTTTTAAACTTCTCTGCACAAAAGGGATGCTGTGAGTCCAGCCCTCGCCCCAAGAAACACTGGAAGGATTAATTAAGGTTTGTGAAGCACTCAAACTACAGGGGAAACCCCCAGGAGGAAGTTTGTATTTCCATATTCTGACCGAGGCTTGAAAGGCACGCAATAAGTACAGCCTGGGGCACAGAGCAAACAAATACAATAAAATATTGAACAGCTGTTCGTTAAGTGAATACTGTTCACCCCACACACCAAACTTTGCTTCTGCCTCAGGTTGCAGGGAGTCAGGGGAATCAGACCCAGGCAGGAATAAAATTTTACTTCAAAGGGTTAAATAGTAGCAAAGTTATCAAAATTGTTTCTTATCAAGGAAAATATCAGGCAACCTTAAGAGGCAGAACTGTAAGCCCCACTAATCATTAAATGAGAAATACAACCGGTTTAGGTAGTACAAAATGTCTGTGACTTCTCAGGTTGACTTTTTTGCAGAGATGTAATGTTTCACAAGCTATAAAACTATGTGGATATCCCAACTATTCATTTTGTAAAGTAAGAAAGGTCACCATACTGCAGTAAGCACGGTGGTGAGATCTGCCTAAAGAGAACCCCAAAAAGACCACCTCACCCACACAAGCTTTGCTTTCTCGTCTATCTATGTGCTGCTACCTACCGAAAAGTAGGCAATGCAGAGTTGGCAGGTGGGTGCCAACTTACAGCAAAGCCACACTAACAGCCTGCACAGTTAGCTGGGTGCAGTGTGCTGATTTTTGGCTTCTCTTGCGAACTGGTATGGTTTTAGTCGCTTTTCCATATCAGAAAGTGAGACACCTAGAAGTGAAGAGAGTCTGTGTCTTGATTAGAGAAGTAGCACGGACACTGTGTGCAGAATGATGGCACGTTGCTCTCCAACTGTTACAACTTTGGGAACTGTGGGGAAGGAGACCAGTAATGCCTGAAAAACACAATGCGGAGAGCAAGGATGGAAGAACAGGAGCCGTGTTCATCACAAGAAGGTGGATTCCCCTGCACTGCAAACAGTAACACTATTTCATAATGTTTCTTGTTTTCCTTCCCAGAAATCAGCCTCTAACATCACTTTTTCCCCACATTATTTTTTTCATTTACAACAATACCAATCTTCCTAGGACTGGTATTCAGATCTAACAGTTACTAATTCCCATGTCTATTTTTCCGAATGTACTTGGGAAAACTGTGATTTTAACAAACCTCTAGGGAGGGGGGTGGAAAAAAAGATCAAGTCAATCTTCTTATCAATTAGAGCAGCAGAACCTTTCAACTTATAATTTCTTGTTGGTAAGTGAGTAAACTGAAAACCATGGGTAAAAAAACCTCTTTGACCAAAAAAAAACCCAACAAAAAGCAGCATTAGGAAATCAACACAGTATTTGATCTCTCCTGGGTTTTTGCTGCTAAAGCCACATGGCACACACAGTATTTTTAACTGAGGAGTCTCATTTCAAATATATGCCAAGGAATCTTATTTCAAACATATACTAAATAAGGAGGGGAGTGATAAAACAGGCAGTCCCTTACTCTAATTTTATCTGCCTCCCTCCTCTTCTTTCCTTGATGCAGTGAAACTTTAAAACCAACACCAAAGCCTGTCTCTCTCTCTCTCTTTTTTTTTTTGTAAACGGTGATCAACATTTTCCTAAATGACCCCCGAAAGGACCTACTTTGAAACTACTCATTAGTAACAGCCACGTTTGCAATATTAACCTGGATGCGGCTGTTTATTAAGATCTTTTAAGGGGTTTAGAATGAAGACACACTGCCGGTGTACAGGGAGCACAGAAGGGGTAATTTAAAACCCATGTTTTTCCTCCCCCTCACCGAAAACATGCCCAGCATTGTGCAGCTGTGCTGCCAGCTTCATCACTCCCTCCATCTCCACTCTTGCTAATTAAAAGGTTGATCACAGAACAATGCTCTTCTCATTAATTTCGGCTTTCTGATTGGGCAGGCTTCCCGCTCGCTCCGCCTGATCTTTTCCACACTGCTGAAGTTAATGTGACAGGAGCCCGAAGATGGATTACCCGCTGCCATATTGCCCATCACCTCCAATCAGCAGCTATCTGGGTAAACTGATTGTTCTAATTTGCTCTCATTATTTTTACAATATCAGGAGAAAATAACGCACACAGCTCACTGTCAAAGCCGTGAAAATCAGCCATTAGTTAAACCCAGACACTGAGTGGCTTTATTAGAAGCACTGCAGTTTATTGATGCAGCTTCGGTAAACTAAGATAATACCTGCCCTCTTTAAACACACTTTTTGGGGCATATTTATGTTGAAAGAAAATATTTATTAGGATACTTGTGGAAACGCTCGCTGTCTCAGCCTGTTATCCTGATACGCTAGCAGACAACGCAGAATTAAGAACAATGGAGGCTTGACTTCCACATAAAGAAGGGCAAAATATGCAGCATTACCCGCACGGCAGCCTGCCTGCACATCTCAGCTACTAGTTCACAGTTCAAACAAAAATCATCTCAGTACCAATGACAGGTGAATACATAAACACACCCCACTATAGCACAGAATATGGTACTACCATAAAGGCAAAGAAGGTATGGGCATAATTGTGTGAGCTTTATGTACAAGGTCAACAATTTAGTTTTGGGTTTGTCTGCTTGATTATTTTTGGCTAAGCAAAGGAGCCTGTGTAGTCCAGCATCAAAACACAGGGACTGAGAGCAGGAGCTCTAAACGATAAGGGAAACTGGTTTGTAAACTGGGAACTGTTTCCCCCCCGCTATGAAAAAGCACTGTGCTGCCACAACTTGGGAATGAGTGAGAGCAGAAATGTCACTTCACTCTGAAGCCTCACAGGATCCCACAGCTAGGAAGTGAATAAAGTATTGTTAGTGTTATGAAGTCAGGCGTTTTTACACCACAGCGGCGGTAAGAACTACACCGAAAATCCTGAACCTCTGACAGTCTCTGTGCTGTACAGAAAGGGCCCTACATTATCTTGCCTGCTGCCTATCTGCATCTCAGCAAAGGGAAATGCTAAATAGAAGGATTAACAGAAATATGATATCTTAAATCTTGCTAAACATAAACCTTAAACTGGTGTCTACGATGCTGTAACTCGCAATGTGCTCCAAGAGTGACAGGCAGAGCACAGCAGACTGATTTTACTTTTAAATAATACCTAAATTAGATTAGTTCTTTGTGTAGATCTGCATGAACCAGAGGGGACATTCATCATTGTGCCAAAAAAGTTAAATTCACTGGGGTACGCTCAAAGTGAATGGTTCTAGACCTACGTTTTATCTCTCAGACACATCATCAAGATGCTGTGCCAATATGCATGAAGCCAGCTAGGAGCTGCAAGAAAGACAACGGGAGAGTAACTGGATACCAGAAAAGGTTTAATTTTTCCCTTTGTAGATTATGAATTGCTCGGGACAGGATCCATGGCTTCTCTGTCTTTTAAGCACAGAGCATCCCTTTCAATACTTGAGCTTCTTTTTTAATATTTAAACGGCTTAAACATAAGGAAGGGCATTCTTCTCCCTCCCCCTCTAAACAGATGTAATTCTAGTTCCCCCTCCTCCCCCTGCTGTAATTTAAAATGCTACAATTTTCATTACTGCTTTTTAATATTTTTAAATTCTCATTAGCTAGAGCCTGGTGTTTGGGGGTTGCTTTTTTTTTTCCTCACTCCTAGAAAAGCCACCTCCCAGCTTTGTTTGGTATCTCTTTTGACCCTTGGTAATGGTTTTCTCTTGGAGGGGCGTGCCATGCTTTTCTCCTTAAAATTCCTGCACTGAAAGACTGCACCACACCACACTCCACAAAACGTGCTGATGGCACAAATTACAAGCCCCCAGCCGAACACTCCAGCCCCCACCATTCGGGCAGATTTATGTGGGCTCTTGCCGACGTTATTACAAGTCAGAGTTTATTGGGAAATTGTTACATTATGCGGAGTGTCTAACAAATTGCTTATGCTGCTATAATTGGATTACAACAGCCGCTTGCTCCCACCGGTAAGATTAGGCAAGTAGGACTCCTGCCGATCTCTGAGCGTTAGCAGTAATTTTATTTGCCTTGCCTCTCTCTTTCCTAACAACATGCCTCTTTCCCTGCCAGCTGTCTGCTGAAAAGGCACAGGCTTGTTCCTTGGCCCTAACAATGCAATTACAGCCCTGCAGATCGCACTGTTTGTGCATTAAGTACAGAGCCAAAACGAGGCGAATTGATCGTTTGACTTTTGGAGGAGCCATGTGATCTCTGCGTGCGGGTGATCCGGCATGCATCAGTGGGCAATGCTGCAGTACACGCCTGACGATGAACTCGCTCCACGCTAGTTCCCCTCCCCTGGCCGCTCCTGACAGCAAAGACATCGGAGCATACCCCCCTCCCCTCCCGCCCCGTTAGCCCCCATCGGTCTAGGGAAACGGGCTGGTTTTTAGCAGCTCCCTCGCCAGGCTTAACTCAGAACTCGCTCTGCCTTCTGAAACGTCAGGCTTGCCCACACCAATGGCTTCCCTGCAGTGGGCTACACTATGAACCGATGACGCCAGCGTTTCACACCACCAGCTTTAGCATAAAACTTGGACGTGTTTTTCAAACCACTTTTTCAGTTCTTGCATTTGAAAAATATTGAAGACACATCTAGTTAGTGTCACAGTGCCGGTATCTGCATTCTCTACCATCTGAGGGTGCTGCCAGCGCACCTGAATACCCAAGAGGCGATGCTTCTCTTTGGGTTTGCCACCATTTACCACTAAAGTCATCAATGAATGATCTGGATTCGAAACTGTTTCACATTTCCAGCACAAAAGATCCTAAAGTACTTTATCAATGCAAGCCCAGTTTGTTTGGTAGCTCTTAACCTGGTGAAGACTCCTTATACAAATCAGAGTGACAGGACTTGAATAAAGACCTCAAGGCTGCAATTCTTTATGCAGAGTATCAATCACCAAACCAGCAAACACGTGGGGTGGAATGACCATATGTGACACTACATACAATGCAGGTGTAGGGGAATTTTAATTAAGGATGCCAGGTCAATTCCAAATTTTAAAAGATTTCTATTACTTCTTCACTGCCTGTTTAATGAGAGGATCCCAGGATGATTCAGACTAGAAGAAACCTCAGGAGTTCTCCAGCCAAACTTCAGGCTCGAAAAGCAGGGTGTGTTCTGCAGCCAGACCAGGTAGCTCCAGGCTTCATCTAGCCTGGTCTTGAAAACCTCAAGGATGGAGGCTGCAGACCCTCTGCAAGCAGCCTGTTCCTGTTGACAAAAAAGCTTTCCCCTATAACCAGACAAACGTGAGGAGTTTCTATGACCTGTGTGAGAGCCCTTCCAGGATTCACTGAACTGAACTTCAAGGTAACACAATTTGCTTTCTCAAGATTCCAAACCCAGGGCTCTAAAACATAAAAACATCTCCACTGAGTGACCGAAGTTTGGAAATTATTCTACATATCAATATTTTACATAACACCTGACCCACCATCCTTACTGCAGAGCTTTGAGAACTCATCTCCAGGACCCACTTAGAGACCCTCAGCTATAAAGCAATTTATGAGTTAACTGCTACATTAACATTTCCTCAAAGTCTCTTCTGCATTTAAAAAGAAAACAAGTGCAATTCTTTTTTTAATTCCTGCCTTCACTGACCCCCAAACCTGCTTTGGGTGGTAAGAGAAGCAGAAATGACAACCACTCCACAGTGTTTGCATAACTGAAGACTAAAGAAGCCTGTTTACATGTAGTTTAACACTCAAAAGAAACTCTGAACAGCTGAAATGCCTTATAAATAGCTCAGACCCAGAGGAAGTGCAAACGTCTGCATTGTGAATTGTAGATCTTAATTACAGACAATGGCTGGTACAGCAAGTAGCACGGAGAAAAAAAAAGTGAAACAGTTGCACTGTTCATGGTTGGCAATAATTCTTCAGGAAAATATTTACTATCAATCAGTTATGAGAAAAGGGACTCTGCGCTCATAAAACAGCACGTTGCTTCTCATACCAGGACCATTTTGCTTCAGCATAATCTGAATTTAAACAGCTTGTTTCCTGCGGATATAATTTTGGAAATAAATAAAACAAGTCTATCAAAATCTGGAGAATGTGTATGGTGGGGTGGGGTGGGGGGAGCAGGAATATCACATTTCTGTCTCAGTCATTTGTGAAGAGGTTATTAGACCGAGGGGAGGCTAAAGAATAAAGATTGTCTTGACCTAAAAAAAATATTAAAAAATTGGAAACTTGCAATTAAGAGACAAGTAGACATATTGCTAAGAAAGGAAGATCATCATTAGGTCAAAGCTTTTAGACAAATGTCAGATGCTGTTTTCTACTTGTGCAGTCTAAATCCTGAGAATTCAGAGTTTCAAAGCACCTTTTGAACATTAAGTAATCCCAGCAATGTCCCCGTGATACCCAACTTTCACACAACCCTCTTTCCCTCTTTTTACAGACAGAATACCTACAACAGCAGGGTAAAACCACATCCCTAAATCTCGATTAGCCAGCGTTTACCCAGTCTGAAAGGGCCTCAAAAACTGTAGTCCCAGAGAAAGGTATATCCAAGCCACACAAAGGGACAGTGCTCCTGAGGGGTTTAGAGTAGGAAGCACATCAACTGACAGCCTCTCTGCATCACTACACGGCAGCTTAATACTAGAAATTAAGATATGGAGGAATGTATTTTCTCATTAAAACAATGGAAGGAGTATCAGGAAACCGAATGTAGCTAGGCAAATATCTGTTCACAATTAAAATGCTCCAATTTCAATCTCGAAGACTGGAAAGGCTCCAAAAACACAGGAAAAATATGCATTATCTGAAGATACATTAACTCAGTGGTATATCACGGCAGAACTCTGAGTTGGTTGTGTTGTTCATGCAAAGTAAATGCAGGGACACTCTCAGGAAAGAGGAACCATCAATCTGTGACATAAAGGGACTTGAGAGTACAAGAGGGACACTCTTCAGATCAATTTGTCCTGCTGCCAATTGGAACATTCAGCCTGGAACCCTGAATGTTTGTTTATTAAAGAGTACTTGTGGTTTCTCTCCTTTGAATTTATACAAAAATTCTGACCTCAATGTTATTATTGTGCAGACTATTTTTATCCTAAAAATTCAGAAGTAGCGATGCAGAAAGAACTGACAAAGGAAGGTAGATTTCAATTACCAGCTACTTCCACCACTCCTTGCTTTGGGTGAATCATCCTTGAATATGAAATGTGCAGCTATAGATAAATAATACTATGCATCTTTGAAAGCAAATTTCGCACAGCATAGTTGAAGTGCCAAGCCCTGCTCTGTGTTTCCAGAAATAAGCAGAACAGGGCTACTTCTGCACCCCTGTTCACTACCAACAGCTTGCTGAAGAGGCAGAACACCACGACATGCTTAAGCAGGACTTTTCATCCAAGGGTCAGGAAAGCATCATACAGTTAAAATTCACAACACTGCTGCAGAGTGCTATTCAGTTTCCTTTTTGATGAGGAGCAAGAAAAGCCGTCATGGCTACAGAGAATAAATCACAGTGCTAAAAATAAAGGGTATAAACCCCTCCTAGATTCCTTGTTCAATCCTGTAACCACTGCAGCATGCAAGTATGATGAACAGCAATCAAAGAGTCCCTAGACAACACAACACACTTGAAAGAACCCGAGATGTCCCTTGGCTTGCCAGGACCTTAAAAAGCAGTACTAGTTATCATATGTGATAAGACTAATTTTTCAAGGGTGTTGTGCATTACTCTCTTTCTTCCTCCCATTCTACTTAGAGGCAGAGATCCTCTCCCAGCTGTTGCTAAGTTTAGAACTAAGCAGAAACCTGGGGATGCTGTATGCCATTTAGAAGGTGTCTTCATGCTGTCCTGGCAGGTATGCCACAGGATGTCTGTCTCTGGCACGTGTAGGAAAGAATTCAATGTGCAAAATGAAACTGAGAACACTTCTTTATATAGCAGACACAGGCAAACTGGAACTGACTATAGGAGTTAATAAACAGTAAAGACCTATCTAATGAATTCAGGAAATGGGTCCTGGCTGTAGAACTCCATGAGATCAGCTGTACACGAGTCTCTTGCTGGGAAAGAAAAGAGCACTTTGTATCAAAAAGATATGTCCATGATCCAGGGAAATGCAAAATCTAATGGACTTCAAGCAAACAGCAACATTCAAACCTAATACAGCCCACATTATGAAAGGGTGAATAGGTTAGACCTCAGTTTGAAAACAGGAATTAATACACACACACACACAATCCATCAGAGTAAAGACTCAGCCAAGGAGACTGGAGACACACCAGAGCATCCCTCACAGTACAGCAAATAGAAAGTGTGAAGGTCACCACAGAAAGTAAGTGGTCCTGTGAGAAACTTGTTTGCACACCCAGGAGCATCACAAGAATCCTAGTGACATACCAGATGCCAGGGGATTTTTAACTGTGCCCCTCTCTAATTGAGGAAGAAGCACGCACCAACACCATTATCTGGCCTGAAGATACTGGCTTACAAAATATGGAACAAACAATAGGAACAGATGCTCATTTGGCCAGATTTCAATAAGCCTCATTAAAACCAAACACCCTGTCCTTGGAGCTCAGGTTCATGCTCATTTCTACCTTATTTAACTACCTAGCACCAAATCCTTAAAAAGTTGTCCACCTGTGGTTGCACACCAGTAGTATCATAAAAAGAAATCCCTTTCCAAGCATTTTTTGGTTTCCTAAAGACAGAAACAGGAAAGTAGTTTGTGTGTGTATATATGTACACACATACATATTTAAAAGGTTAAATACACATCAGATTTTGAGTTATCTACAAGGCAATGGGTAAAAAGATGCCAAAAGATTAAAGGAAAAACTCCTGAGAATGGGAGGAAGCTGATGTTATAGATCACATAGACATCTGTGCATCTCAATATATAATTTTTAAGTTCCCACCTCTTCAGTTAAAACATGTGCACCCTTGAGCAATTTCTACTGCTCCTTATTTGCCTCTACCTAAATCCACCCTTCTGTGGAGTTTCAGAGGACAAATATCAGAAGAGCAGGGTTAGGAACAATATACAAAGATTCATCAGAACATGATATTCTAGTTTTACTTTTAAATGACTGAATAAAACTCAATAATCCATAGGTCTGCAAAACCCACTGAGCACCTGGCTGCACAGGCAATGTGACATCGTATAGAAAACCAGGCAGAAGATGGTGGCCCTATGCTACTTTTGGAATTGAAAATGCTATCTGTTTATTATGAACTTCTCTACCCACCATTTTAGACAGAAAGCCAGTTGTTAGGTTGGTAATTTACATCTGGATGCCCTGTGCAGAAGCGCTTGTTCACAAGAGAGCTTGATGGATGGACAGCGCTTCAGTCTGAAAAAAGATCTCTCAATATTGATGTGTGTGGCCTCAAGGGAAACTGCATTTCATTCTTTGAACAAACATTGGAAACATCAAGCACAGGATCAGTAAACAGCATTAATGCAGTCTTAACAGAGCACAATTTTCTTTTTTTGCAAGTAGGTGCAGAATCATAAATTCTGCTTCCAGGAAAAGCATCATCTCTCGCAGGCTGACTGACACGTCTGACAAGCCTGTGATAATGCTGACTGACTGTGGCTCCCAGGCAGGCCTGAAGCTGCGCTGCAGAATCAGAAAAGGTAAATCATGACTTCCAAAGTAATACTTCTTGTCTTGCACTGCCAGTTAAAAAAAAAAATAATAATTTGAAAACCCTGAAAAACCTTTGGAAAAGTGCCACAGATAAAGAATCCTGCAGTTGGGCTTTTCAGTATTCACCCTCTTGACAAAGCATTTCAAAGTCCAAGGCTGTAAGGTACATCGATCATGGAGGATAAAACACCATGTGCATAAGGCTAGGAGCCAGTCTCTGTACTCCTTAAATCCCATTTAAGCCCTTTACCTAGGGAACATTTAACAGTTGTGCCATTTGCCTATGCCATCCCTGAGCCATCTGCATTTTGCTAACTGGATTTATAAACACTTCAACACTTCTGGATTTAGAAAGACAAGCTTTCTTACAACCTATTTCATTTTTGTCTGTAGCTGGAAAAGCAAAGGGAAGGAGTACAACAGCCAGACAAAGTAGTACTAGAGGAATTACATCCCCAGAAAAGTCCTCATGGTTTCTTACATATATGTGTGTGTGAATATGTTTTTTTCATTCATCTATATATATGATGGCAGATTGTCCTAGAGCATAGAGACACACAGTACTTAAACACTTTTTCATCTCCAGGGTGATGGTTTCAAACTGTCTCACATTACTGAGGATGAATTCTTGCTACCCTACCCACACATCTTACCATGATCCCACTGCAAATGTAATTTTAGGAGAGTTTATTATTTGGGACATTAGGATGTTAAAGGTATGTCATTTCATTTAGAAGAGACTTCACCTAAATTAGCTGTAGTTCTTGCACACCCTTGCTCCTTAGGAAGATGATCAGGTCAAATAAGATGCTATAAAGCAGACGGGGTGAATGGGTTTACTCTAGTTAGCTTGCTGTAAGCTGCCTCATGGCATCAGAACAATGCTGTAGGACAACCTAACTCAGTCAGAACTGCTCTAGCACCTTGCTTAAAGAGTTTCACCTACTTTGTATCATAATGTTCTTCCAGAAGCAATACCAGCCATCTCAAGTTAAGAATGGAAGCTTTGGCATTAAATATTAGCACTTTGTACTAAGATTGGTAACTTCTCTGAGAAGCATTTCTCCAGTGGAAGGTAACCTGGCATGTCAAGCAGAGTTTTTGAGTGCTAAGCCACCTGCAAGCACCATGACAAACTTTTATGATGATGATTCCCTGACAGGAATCAAAACAGGACATCCAAATTTCACTAGCAAAACCTCAGCAAAGATTTAGCTGGGATATTATCTTAAAGGTCAATACAAAAGTGGCCCCCGAAGGGACAAGGCACCTTTAACAACCATTCAAAGTATGAAAAAAAAGGACTTCAAGAAGATCAAGGAATAAATAACTGAAAGGGAAAACAGGCTTTCTAGTGGTCATGTCTGTGGTGACAGAGGAGCAACAAAATGCCAGCTGGTTTCGGTAACAGATGGCTGCGTGCACTGATCTGTCCTGCATGCCCATTTCAAACTTCCTTTCAGTGGAAATGCGAAGCTTGCACAAGGCTAACTGCACCCTTCCTGCAGCCTTTCCATACAGACGTACCGGTTTTGTGTGGCAAGGCTTTGGCAGTGGAAGGGCTACGAGGTAGCTTCTGTGAGAAGCTGCTAGAGGCCTCCTCCGTGTCCAACAGAGCCAACACCAGCTGGCTCCGAGAGACTCGGCACTAGCACTGGCCAAGGCCATCAGTGATGGTGGTCGCACCTCTGAGATAATATACTTAAGAAGGGGGAAAAAAACCCCAACTGTGCAATTGCAAACAGAGAACAGAGTGAGAACATGTGAGAAGAACAGCCCTGCAGACATCCAGGTCAATGAAGAAGGAGGAATAGGAGGCACTGGAGCAGACATTCCCTTGCAGCCTGTGGAGAAGACCGTGGTGAGGCAGGCTGTCCCCCTGCATCCCATGGAGCACAGCAGTGGAGCTGATAGGTACCTGCAGTCTGTGGATGACCCCACACCAGAGAAGGTGGATGCTCCTGAAGGAGGCTGTGACCCTGTGGGAAGCCCACACTGGAGCAAGCTCCTGGCAGGACCTGTGGCCCCATGAAGGAGGAGTTCACACTGGAACAGGACTTGCAACCCCAAGGGGAACCCACACTAGAAAGTTTGTGAAGAACTGCAGCCCATGGGAAGGCCTCGCATTGGAGCAGTTGGTGGAGGCCTGTCTCCTGTGAGAGAGATGCCACGCTGGAGCAGAGGAAGAGTGAGGAATCTACCCCGAGGAGGAAGGAGCAGCAGAGACAGCCTGTGATGAACTGACCACAACCCCCATTCTCTGTTCCCCACTGTGCCATTGTGGGAGAAGCAGCACAGAACCCAAGATGGAAGTTAAGCCTGGGAAGACGGGAAGGGTGGTTGTAAGATTTGGTTTTATTTCTCATTCTCTGATTTGACTGGTAATAAATTACATTAATTTCCCCAAATCCAGTCTGCTTCGCCTGTGACAGAAACCTCTCTCCCTGTCCTCATCTTGACCCAGGAGCATTTCATTTTCTCTCCCCTGCTCTGCTAAAAATGGGGAGTGATAGACCGGCTTTGGTGGGCACCTGGTGTCCAAACAGGGTCAACCCACCTCAACACATTGCATCACAGCTCAAATGTTTTCCATTCACACACAGCCTTACATATACATTGTTTTAATCTAGTTATGTTGAATTTTAAGAGGGTGGCTAAAGGGACCTCATCTTTTCCAATCACATCTACTACAAATTCTCAAAGAATGACTTTTCTCTGATGGGCTAATATACCTATTTTCTTACCATTCTGACTGCCATATCTCCCTACCCCCTTTCCCTTAAATAAAGCATTCACTGTACTTTAATTGTGATGTCTTTCTTTTTGCACTTTCCCTTCAGTAGCCAAGAAAAGGAACCATGATACGAAGAGCTCCTGTGCAGTATTTTTAGCATGTATCTGGGCATTTATCATTTGAAGTTGCCACAGCTAATTACATGGCAGGCATAGGTCATCCCACTGGAAAAGCCTATTACTTGCATAGCAGAATGAATCCTTCAATCCTAGATAGCTCAGGACTCAAGTAACCATTTCCAACAGAGAAAAACAGCAAACCTGAAATCTTCACCCTGAAGGACAGAAAAACCTATTAAAATACCTGTTTTCTGTTTAAACATTTTTTTTCTAACTCTAATTTTTAACAAGAACCTTTCTTTGATTAACAATGAACAATCTGTTAAAAACCCCTCAAAACCAAAGCCGTTCCCTTACTTACTTTGGCCACACAATTTTCAGTCTTCATAGCAGTGCTTCCTAGACATACTGTTTCCTGGTTTAAGCACAGTCTGGCACAGCTGTTGTAGGTCTGCAGAAAGATTAAAATGGTTATGAACAGAAGAACAGGATTTTCTTTCAGGCACCGCATTTTTGGCACGGGAACCCACAACAACTCTGCTACATTTCCTTTTTCCTAAGGTGTAAACGTTTCGAACCAAAATAAACTAGTTTACAGCCAGAGCCTGTGTTCAGGGCATGCGTGTCCTCTGAGAGGCTACGTACAATTTTAGAGCTCTGAGATACAGAGGAAAAAAATATTTTCCTCCTCTTTTCTTTTTCTGTGGGCTTTCACAAAATGCTGCACAACTGAACAACCAAAGCAAGGTCATTTCTACCCACTAGTTATCACAGCGTATGTGAAATGTTCATAAACATCCCTGGTCTTTATCACGTAACAATACGCAGGGACAGTGTGAAGGTGACAATCAGGAGGGAGCAAACGCAGACCCCATCTCACCCGGTGTAGGACCCTCAGCTGGGGCTGCAGACTTTGGAGTCTTTGCAAAACACATCACTCGGTCTCTGCCCTTTTTAAGGGCAGCATACAAACTTTATTTATAAAGCATGCTTAAAATTACCCTTTGGTTGATTTAACTATTTAAACTAAGATACCTGAAGAAATCAAGAGTTTCTAACAGAGACTTCCCCACCAACTGTCAACACCTTTTTAATTACTACTTGATTATGCTCACATTTTCTAGTAGTAGTAGGAGCATAGTAGCACCTAAGAGCTCCTGTATTGGATTAAAACCCCAGCAGTGCCTGTCACCATTTACAGAAAACTGCTCCCAAGCAAAAGTGGCAGCCCAAAAGCAAGCACAAACTTGCTTTGTTGCAGAAGTAGTAAGTGGACCACAGAGAAGATGTTGCTACCTCAAATAGTTACATGGGGAAAACCCAAGAAGCATGTTGAAAGAGAATGAAATTAAACTTGCTACAAAGACATCTCCAACAGCACTAAGTAAAACATACTAACATTCATGATATTTTTAAGATTGCCTTAAGGGGAGGACACAAGAAGATCTGTGGTGAACTGCCTGTCAGTGCTCCCTCCCGGCAATATTCGCTGGCAATCTCCGAAGATTCTTCTTTCAGAGCTTGCTACAGCTTTTGTTTTGTTTGATTTGAAACTAATTCAAGCCCAAAGCTACCACAGGTTACAAAACCCGTGGGCAATGCTGGCATGCCAAGGGCTCCTAAACCTCTCTCTGCTCGAAAGCTACGTGATCAGAGCCAGATTCCCCCAGCACTATGCACCAAACAAATGATGTCCCCTTTCTGCCCCTCTGCCACAGGCCCGACTCTGCTCAAGATGCAGGCAGTAGCAACACGGAAACACACTGCAAAGGACATCAGAGGCAAGAACAGAAAGAGATTTAAAGGAGGTTACTCTGAGCAATTGGAAGTACATCCGCAAACCAGAGCTCCCAGCAGCCTCCAGCTGAGGAGGACAGTCAGCACCAACTGATGGGAAACGAGTGTTCACAGTCAGGTTATAACATTATTCACCTAAGTTCTTACGACCCTCATGAGACCTCCTTACTGACTACCATGGGAAGCAGGCACACTGGCTCAGGTGGATCTGTATTCGTCCCACACAATACAGACACTGCTGGGGAAATTCAGCAACCACAGTCCTTCCCACCTTACTTCTTACAGATGCCTTTAAAGTTCACCGAGGAAGAAAAACACAAAGGAGACCAGGAGCCCTATCTTCTCCATCACTTTCGTAGCAGTTCATGTTTTATTTCTGAGCGAGCTCTCTAAGCAGAGCACACCCACTGACAGACAGGAATGCACAACATCCTGGCTCCAGCAGAGCTCCTTGCAAGTCACAACACTGATAGGCGACTAGCAGCCAGCAAGTTCTGCCTCTGGAGCCAGAAGGGGAAGCTGAAAAATTCAGACAGACGAATCCTTTCGAAGTGCTGTGCAGCTGAGCAGAGTGCATCTTTCAGCAGGGGAGGTTCAGATTCAAACTGGGATTAAACCTCAAGCAAACAGAAGTCTGATGGACTCAGCCTCTTGCAAATATTTGCCAACACCAAAAAAAACCCCATCACTCTGGTATGCACAGAACTTTCTCCTGAGAAGAAAGATCAGAATGGCACAAACTATTATAAATTGCAGCTCAGATGTAACAGGCCAACTGCTGGACAGAAAGTTGACACCATCTGCTTTGCACTGACATCCAGACAGCACCATGCAAACTCATTTTATAAGCACCAAGTTAGGTAAATTCAACCATATTCTGAAGAATTGGTAAGATTTTCTGTTCAGCATGTGTATTTGTGTAATCTAACCACTTATCATAAATCTCTGATTTCTTTCATTTGCCATTTAATTCCTAAAATTCCAGTAACAGTATTTCTGCATAACTTATCTGCTACATACTGTAAATTTTATGAGTAGCCCTGACTCAAAGAATGCCACTGCTAACTCCACTTTGCAGACGTAAAGCTCGGCTACAAAAGCACTTACTGAAAGCAGCAAGGGAGCCTGTGGCTCCATGAACTGAACCATGAACGGAACTCAGATCTTGACAGTCTTTTTCCTCCCAGGACAGGTACACACAGACCTTGGTAGCAAGCCAGGTTTTTAAAAGCTAGGCTTAGAACAGGCTTTCTCTCACACAGAGAAAGCCAAATACACAATGTGAAATACTAAATGCTAAATCTAAAAGATCATAAACTTTCCAAGAAGGAAGGAAGCTCACTACACCACTATTAGTAAGTTGTGCGCATGTCAAAATGTAGATACAAATAATTATTCCAATGTGTTGCTTAATTTATATTACTTACATCTACACATTCTACCTTAGTGTGAACAGAAACAACTGAACCTCCAGTTCATCAATTCCCACAATGCCAGGACTAGTAACATTTGATGGAGCTAGTATGGTATAAATCTAAAGCAAACAAAATGAAACACTTCTTCACACAGCAGGCAGTGAACTTGGGGAGCTTGCTGCCCCAGAACACCGTGCAGAGAAACAACAGCAGTAAGTGGAAAAAGGAGTTAAACTCATGGACAGCAGACCCAAAGGAACTTGGCAGAGGTACCCCTGGTGCAGAGGGACATCCCTGGTGCAACAGCGGGAGGTGCTGCAGAAGGGGAATGGAGCAAAGAGAGCATCCAGACCCGTTTGCTCTCCTTCAACAGCATATTCCACTGACAGCACTGGCATCGGCAGACTCTGGGTCTGACTGACCTGGGCTTTCTCACACTATCAATACCTCCTTTGCCCTTCACCAACGTGCCAATAATATTTAAATCCCTCCCTCCAAACCTTTTTAACCACAGAAAGGAGAAAACAACATGCTTTTACTGTGAGAATTATTTTTTACATAATCTTTGTTATGTAAAGATCTCTGCAAGTGCTAAATTTTCAGCTGACCATATAGTCTTTTAGCAGCTCTTCGCTTCTCAATAGAAGTGGTGGGGAAAGAAAGAAAAAATCAGGAAGTATATATAGTGGATTCAACCCATCAGGATGCAGATTTGAGAATAAAATACAGAGTGATCTGCAGTTCAATGTCCATTACTAGGTTTGCAAAGTTACAAAGTTCTTATTTTCACATTCTCAGAGAAGAATGCATTATTAGCCTTGTGGGATGAATAAAAAGGGTAAAGAAGATTCATGTGCATGTTCTACAATATGTTTTAAAAGGTTTAAAGCAAGAATGTAGAAGAAAGCCTAGTTCTCCCTTAAAGTCTGGGGGGAAAAGAGGCAATGTCACTCCACCTAATAGGTCTCAATGGAAATGTATTGATAATGTTGCAAAGAAGCTGCATCTGGCTCCTGAAGTCATGGCATAAGAAGCTGGGAGAATATATGGTGAAGTTAGTACCGTACGGCTGCCTTCTAATGTTTCTCTGTAGGCAGCAGTTACCGGCTACTGAGAGACACGCGATTACTGCCGGACACGGAGATCTGATTTCATCTGATATCGTCATATTTGTGTTCATACACTAATAAGTGCTAGTGAACAGACCTGACTGAAAGCAGAATGAAGGCCATATCATCAAGTAATAGTGCAGAGCCCTACATTTTAGGGGAAACGTTTGATGGCATCTCATGCCAGACTGCAACATCAGAGTACCTCCTTTCACTCGTTCTGATGCCTATGGGAACACCGACTAACCTGAAAGAAAACCAAGAAAAGCAAAACTAAAATCAGACCTCACAAAAGCAGATTTCTCAAGCTCACCTTTAAAGCTCAACCCTTTCAAGAACCTGATCTAATTTGCACCAAAACTGTTTAAGTTTCTCCTCACCTTTCATCAAGATAAGAGGTTTCTTCGCCAAGGAAAAGCAGCCTGAAATGGTAGCCTGGTTCAACGCCACCGGCAGATAGCTTTGCGTTGGAGTGCTTTAATATGTTTTTATATTGCATATAAAGCATGCAAACATAAACCAGTTTGTTGAAAACTACCCTCTTTGTGGAAGCTGGCTGTAATTTTGAACAAGTTTTCAATTTTCGCACTGCTGCTAGGGTAAAACATTTTAAAGAGTTTAATTTTTACAGTGGCTTCAATGACATGAGATTATCTAACAAAGTAATGGTTAATCAATAGAGGGTTTAGTTGTCAGGTGAAACATATAACACACTAAAAGGGATTGATTGCAAGGCTCCTCCTTATTTACTGGGAGGTATATATTTAAAATGACACAAACTTGTTACCAAGCTGCATTCCTTTAACCTTGCAAAAGCCGTTTGAGAACAGTGTTAAGCAGCCCTATAGCAAAACAAGCTCTAATGAAAAAAAACCCCACAAAACAAACCCTACAAATATATGGCAGCACCAAATCATGTCAGAAGCAGGGGAACCACAAAGCTGTATTCACTCTCAGCCAAAGGCTTAAAATGCCACAGAGGCACTAGACTATGGTTCACTAAAGATAGAGCCGTATCTGATCTCATTCCCTAAGTGTCTTTGGTTACATTTTTCTTTTTAAAGAAAGTACCATCCTGATCTTTGACATAAACATATAAACATTTCTACTCTTGTCCACACAGCTCTGGATAAACAGCAGATGCCAACCCAAAGCCTCAAACCCCAGGCAGGACTTTTTGTGCGTGTGTGTGTGTGTGTGTGCAGCTCTTCTGCCCACTGCAATGCCTTCCTTTGGCCATTTATTCCAAGAATCCCCAGTCCCTGAACAAAACTCCACTTTTTAATAGAAGCTGCAACCCAGGAGCTCAATAAGATTTCCCCCCTCAATAGTTAATAATTACATGATTTATCAGAGAAAGATAACACTAATAAAAACACAGCAAAAAGACAAAACCCATACCCTCCCTTCAAGTCATTTTCAGGGAAAAGATTATTAAACTGTTCTTTTTGAACAAGGGCTTTTGTAGCTAAGCACAAATTGCCAAACGGTTAGAAAAAAAGTTATTAGACTCAGAAGAATTCAGCAGAAGTAGGAAGTTATATAAACAAATCACTCCAGCAGATTTGGAAAGATCGCTTTCATCTTACTGAGAGTCTTAAGAGACTTGCATTAATTACCCTTTAAAGGTCTTTCACATGGACTATTTAAAATAAATGCAATTTATTTATTTATTTCAAATGAGGTGATTCTTCTGAAAGAATTAAGTAATCTCAACAAATTTAAAAACGTTTTTATAAACAGGTAATTAAAAAGAAGACTAGAATTAAGTCAAGCTGTAAGACATTACCCAGGATTCACTGCAATTATTTTCTTAAGATGAAATTTTTGTTATCCCTAGCCCAGCCTTGGGGAGGGTAGTCTCCAAGGAAAGTCGTAAGACAAAATAAAGACTAGCCAAACAAAAAAACAGATCA
This sequence comes from Gallinula chloropus, assembly GCF_964237585.1. Lineage (NCBI taxonomy): Eukaryota > Metazoa > Chordata > Aves > Gruiformes > Rallidae > Gallinula > Gallinula chloropus. The sequence continues at coordinate 67,488,512 of NC_140090.1, forward strand.
TTTACGGGATTTTCCCTAAAGCACAGTTTGTCATATTGCAATTACACCTTGCCGGCTGCGAAAGCCAGAGTCCTTAATATTGCCACTAGAGGGAAGACGTGTCTCGACACATGGCAATGGTAGTTGGGGAGTGGGTTTTCTTGAGCAATTACCATAACAAAGCTCCCTTGGCTGTGTGTACCTTCTAATTATTCAGTACAATTAAAATGACTTACCTAAAACAAACAGAAAGAAAAAAAAAGAAAAGCCCCCTAAAACAAAAAGAATCAAGACAATGCAAACAAAAAGCCCGACTCCGACCGCCTGTTATCTGAAATTACATTAAAGCTCAAGATCTTTTTTTCCTCATCCATCAATGCGGGGGGAGGGGGGGGGGCACATGAACAAAAAACGAGTATGCCACAATGCCCAAACACCACAGGGTTGTTCAGCCACGTAAAAGCATTAAAACAAACAAAAACAAAGAGCAAGGAGAACTAGATCTCTTGTTAAAGAAAAGAAAGGGGGGGGGGAGGAAATGTCGTGGTATTTAGCCATCTGGTAGCTGCTTGAAAACAAATTGTCCTCAAAAGAGCAGAAATACAGTATGTCTTCTCTCAGTTCACTGGCTGAGGAATCAGACTTTTTCTTTCTTTCTCTTTTTTTTTTAATACAAGCATGGTAATGTGAGACTTCTGTGCTGCTGCTGCTTTCACTTCCCTCTTGTCCCACTGTGCAAAGAGAAGCGTGGTCATCCCAATCAGATCCGGTCATTCCAACTTGGATGCATTATATTCGCAGTCTTTCAGGACACATCTTGTTGGGTCCATTGTTCAAAATCTTAGTTGTTTCCACCCCCCCACTAACAGCTACTCTCTGATTTTAAAACTCCTAAATCTTTCATTTTATAAGGCACGTCATTAAGGGAAGATGGCAGCCAAGTGATTTTTCTTTCCATTGACAATTTGTGACATTTTTCCAGCAGCATGCAAGGTGTTGAAAACCTGGCAGCTGTTACCTCCCGGGATGAAGATCCTTTTTTATCCTCCCTTGACAGTTTAACTCAATGGGTCAGCACCTTTAAAGACTGCAAAGTACCACTGAAGTGGATGGAGGCTTGAATTACTGCTCCCTCCCTAATCAATGTAAACCCTCACTGCAGGTGAAACTCTCCATCTATAGAGGTGCATGGGGGAGGAAAATGTAATGCCCTGAGCCAGATGGTTTTCATCTTGTTTTTTAAAGAAGAAAGGAACAAGCTAACAAGGGGACAGCTACTTTGTTAGCTTCTTGGCCTCTCTCATGGCTTTGGATCCCCAGGGTTCCAGCCACACAAGAGAAAGAATACAGAAAAACATAAACACTTAAAGAAATATAACTAGGGGGCTGGCAACATGCTGCTTTCAAAGAGTTGAGAGCCCTGTTCAGCGCTTTATTTATCACTGCCCACGTTCTTCGGATGGTAAGTGGACATGGACACAAAGGGCAGGGGGGAGCAGACAACACTTGCAATTTACTCAATTACAGAGGAATGCAGAAATGCAGCGGGGTGACAGATTCCTATTAGCACTAATGATGAAAGAGCCCAGTGGCCTTTCTGCCACAAGGCAGCATTCCCATTGTAACTTAGACTCCGGCACAACCCGCCTTCGCTAGTTTTTTAACATGCATTAAGTGTCACAGAGGAATGGAGGTGATTTTTTGTTGTTGTTGTTGTTTGAGAATAAAGAAAAAATTTAACCAAAATCATTAATTTTTAAAAGAAGATTGAGGATGTACTTCTAGCAATTTCAGAAGGCTTTTCAGCCAGCAACTCCTTACCAGCAAGCGCTAACAGCATAAAAGAAGAGGTAACCAGGATAACTTTACAGAGCAGGTATGTTCTACCTTGGCCAGCTCTCCAACAGAAGCCAAACTGCAACTGCAGCATCCTCTCCTTGATGAAGGGCAGCTGAAGGACCCTCACTCCTTCCCTACCAGTCAAAAAGAGGGCTTCAAGTTTGCATGGCAGAAATACTTTTGAGGAGGAGAAATATGCCTGGAGAGGAGCTGCAAGCAGCAGGATGAGGCTACCAGCTGGAAGTAAACGATTGACAGTTGCTACTTTTTGCCTTTCCTTTGCTCTACCTTCTTTAAGGCTTTCTGCTTCTTACAGTTTCCTTGTGTATCAGTGTTAAACTCTTAAGACTGTGCCTATTTTAACTTTGAAATAGTGCCTAGAGCATGTTTTAGGTGCTACATGTAATTGTACAAAATCATCTCAAATCTGTAAGAGTGAATTAAGGTAATAATCTGTGCCAAAGCGGTCAGAGGGAAAATTCTGGAAAATGCTAAGGGGCCTGTTTGAATGGGGTAACAGACAGGGACTTTTTTCCCCTGGACTTCCATCTGGAAGCTTACAGAAAGACAGCAGAGTCCAATGTGAGGTTTGCAGGAGGTATGGCACGGCAGCCTCTCTGCTGCCAGCATTTCCTCACAAGGCACCTTCGCCCACAGACAAACCACAGCAGCAAAAGGCACTTCATTATTGCTCTGCCGAAGAGAAGGGAGGGAGGGTTTTAAACAACCTGCATTGTGCCCGGCATCTTTAAAAACCAGTGGGGTAATCAAGTTCAGGGCAGCCCTGGACAGCTGCCCTGTGACCTATTCATGCTGACCCCCACTATTCATCACTTTCCTTAGGACTATGAGGGCAAGCTCCTGGGGAGTGACCACCACAATAGACAGATACGAGCCAACAATAATACGGTTCCTGAAAAAAAAACAGATGGCACTGCAATAAATTTACAAATCTGCATTCATGGCTCTGTTAAAAACACCCAGAAGCTAAAAGGCTGGAGGGGCCCCCAGAGAGCTTCCCCTTCCCCGTTTCTAAAGGCCGGCTCTCTCCCCAAGACTATTGAGCTCATGTTCTTCATAAATGAAGAATGGAGACATAGCCCTTAAAATAACAAATGCCTGACCTAATCAATCTAGTGTTTGGGTCTAACGCTAAATGATAGGCACTGAAAACTAATTATGTTTTTTGGCAAGGAAGTTGAATTAAAATGGAAACACACAGGTTAAAAAGGCACTGAAGCATTTGCGAGTCCCTTTGAAAGGGCGGCACACACACACACACACACGCTCACACGCAGGGCTTGAAACAGGAACCTGATTCAATAACTCATGCATTTATTTTTAAAATGAATCAGATTAGTCCCATGTGTGACCTGCCGGTCCATCTGTATGAGCTGGACTTAATGGGCACTCTTCTCACGCTTACTTCAGTTTGAAGTATGAGAGAGATAAATTTAGTTTAATTTTCAACAGATCAAGCTATCCATTTTCCAAATGGACCATCTGGATCAGCCTATTAAAATTAATTTATAACTTTGCAGTGTGAAAATTCGTTTGTTAGCTTAAATAAAGTTGCCAAAAACTTTTGCCACTTGTCTTTGTTTTTTCTGAAGTCTGTTTTCATACTATGATTTTCAGTTTACCCCTGCAAAAAATGTAATTTTGTCAGATCAAGCACTCAACAGGAACTGAATGTTTGCATCCCTACTTCAAAGTCTGTCATAGCTTAGAGCTTTTCACTCTTCCAGTTAATAATGTCAAGCTGATTGCCTTCTTGTTTCCTTTCCCAGTGCTAACCTCCATGTCTCTTCTGCCTTGCTGCCTCATACGCTTAAGAGCGGCCATGCCTTTCACTCCAGCACACAGAGGACACAGGTCCACTTGTTGAGACTGTTGAAGACACCTTTCTCCAAAAAAAAACCCAACCATTTAAGTCAACAGAAGAATGGTATTTCACTTAGTAAGAGGCTCATAGTCCTGAGCAAGGGATGTCTTCAGCCCCTGCCTACAACTTCAGATGCTTAAGTAGCTGTTACACCTCCTCATTATTTCCACCTTCCGGTATGTCTCTGCCATAAACCCACATCAGAAAACATTTATGGCTAAGGCTGCATTCCCACACCACAAACAAGGCAAGAAAGGGTAACACACCTTTACTTAAACTTGTCAAGACATCATACTTCCCCATAAGTGGTCTGATGCATCTCATTAATTTTCTAAAACTGATCAAAAAGTACTAAATACACGGACACCTTGACTGGAAAGACCATTTAAGTAAGCAGACTTCTCCTCTACCGACTACACACATTCAATTCCTCTGAGCATACAGGTCCATGCTCCCCAATAATGAAATTTTAACAGTGGTGTCCTAAGGGAGGAATGGAAAATATGAAAGTGCACTCAATATTTACCAAGTCTGCATCTTTCCACTAAGGCAGAAGGCACTTTTTGTGCATTACTGCTTTGACAGCATTTGCAGGTCAAGTCTTTTTATAAAATATGGAGAGATGTAAGAGAGGGTCGCTACTCTGCATACCTTCCTGGGAGATGCAGATCTTTCCAATAAGTATCATTCTATTCACAGACACTAAGGGCATGTGCCTGTGTTTGTGTCTGATTTCTGCAACTAGAGTTGCAAAACCCCCCACTGCTTCTTGTCTGTCACTAACAGAGAAGAGGAGCAATCTGAGCTTTCAAAATGCTCAGCCAGCTCTATTTACATCTACGGAAAGAACGAAAATCCCTTCTACAACAGGCACAAAATCGTGGTGTCCTGGTGGTTGGCTGGGATAGAGTTAACTTTCACACTAAGCTGGGAGGAGCCACAACCAGGACAGCTGACCCAAACTAGCCAAAGGCATATTCCATACCAAAAGAGGACACCTCAGTATATAACAGTGTTGGGGAGCTAAACAAGTGGCCATGTGATGCTTAGTTGCTGGCTGGGGCTGGTTACAGCTTTTGGAAATTTTGAATTTGGGATGTTCAAGCCAGTATACTCTTATTGTTGTGTCTCCTAGATGTGTTTCAGGTCTTGCTTAGCATTTAAAAAAATTGTTTTAAGAATAGCACCCAGAGATCAGCCCCAATGGCTGAATAGTCAGAGGTGGCACAGCATGTCAGAAGAACATGGGCAGGTATCTAGAGGACTTCTCACCTCCAGTGATTTGGAGCTTCACTCATGAACAACTAAAGGACACTGATAAAGTGACAGAATATTCTAAAGGAAAATGCTGTGGCTATTCCAAAGAGACACAACTTACAGCCCTGTGCTGGGCCCTGGCCAGCATCTACCAAATATTAGGCAGCATCCTCAGGGGGAAAACAGAGTGACAGGCACTGTGGCTACTCAAACCCCAGTGACAGGCACTGCAGTGGAACCAAGAACCCAACCCATGCTGGTATCAGTCGCCCCTATACAGACAAAGAGGAAGAAATAAAGCAAAAAATCAGTTTGCTGTGCTTGACAATGAACCAAGACCATCACAAGAACAGGGGAAAGAGCCAGAACCAGAGGTAATCACCTGATCCAGGTGAGCACATTATCACCTGGCTGCTGGGATAAGGGGGCCAGCAGGCTGGAATTAGAGCCTAAGCAAGCCAAGCAACTGGGATACCTTTCTAGGGAAGGGGGCATTGACAAGGTGGTTAGGAAAAAGACACAGGTGCTCAGCTTCTGGAGGCGATTTCTGTCAGGTGGGAGGGAAAGGTATCCCTTCAGTGAAGAGGCTGTATGTCATACACACAAGTGGACCACCGTGGAGAGGTATCCCATACCTGAGGGAACTATGGCTTTGAAGAAGAGCCAAAGGACTGATAACAAGAAATTATTCATGCAGTAGCCCTTGGGCCAGTCTGGGCAGATGTGAAAGCGTGCTCTGCACCACAGCCAGAGTGAATGGCCCTACCTGGACTCCCTGACAGAAAGCACCAGGGGACACAAGAATCACCCAAATTAACAAAGGATGAACTTTGATGAAACCAAGCAAAGTGCAGCGATGGTGGAACTAGAATTGTCTTCAGCGACCAATGCCCAGCAACTGCATCAAAACTGACATCTTCAATGTGCAGACCATGAGCACAGGCCACACCAGGTACATCAGCCATGAGCTTCAGATGCAGCATGCAACAATCTCACACCACACACCAATTCTCCTGCCCTGAAAGAGTGTTATTGCAAATGTAGCCCAAAGTCATGGATTAAACAAACTCAGACATTTTAGAGGGATGGCCTATATATTTAAGACAAGAAAAGTGGTGATTAATTGGACAGCATAGGATCTGGCCATGACATAGAAGGTATAGAATAAGGGTGAATAATGTTGTGGTTTTTTACTGGGATAGAGTTAATTTTCACAAGAAGTTGGGAGAAGACGCTGCCAGGACAGCTGACCCAGACTAGCCACAGAGTTATTCCATACCATAAGACATCATGCTCAGTAGAGAAAGGGGGCTGGACAGCAAAAAGGAGTTGCTGTTTGGGGGCAGGCTGGGCATCGGGTTCTGGGTGTAAACACATTACATTAGGTATCACCCACTTTGTTTATTCTTTTATTAGTATCACTGTTTTTCTCTTCCTTTGCTACTCTATTAAACTGTCCTTATCCCAACCCATGAGTTTTACCTTTTTCTTCCAGTTCTCCTACTCATGCCACTGGGACAGGGCCGTAGGAGTCAGTGAGCAGCCATGTGGTGCTGAAGTGCCAGCTGGGGCTAAACCAGGACACTCAGCTATTGCAATGGGTAGTCTGGGGTATTCACTTAAGTCACGTCCATCAATGGGTTTAACTCTGTTACGCCAGGCAGCAACCTTGGGCAGCTGAGGCATTCACATATTTTTGCTTCTGCTGAATGAAGGTTGCAGTTTGGAGAAAGAACAGGGTGAAAAAGGATCTGAAATCACTAAATCCAACTTACATCCCCCAGATATCACAAGACAAACTCTCTTTGTTGACCACGGGGAATAAAAAACATAAGATTCCTTTGAATTGGTACGAAATTTGCCTTATTATACATAAAAGGCAAGGAGACTGTCTTTTATGAGAACATCCTTTCTCCTTTCTACCCATTAGTAATTTATACACGTGTAGAAGAAACAAGAACAGGTCATTTTTCAGGTTATTAACCTGGACATCACCTCCAAGAAAATTTACCTTCAAGGGCAAAGAAAAGCTTAATTGTTGTAGAGCGCTTTGAGAGACTGATCTGCAGCAAGGCAAAATATACTACAAACAAGACAGGAGCAATTACAGAAGAAAAGGCTGAAGAGGTCTTGATGAACACCAAATGGAGAAAGGTAAAACTAGAGAGTCACAGCTGACTGCACTATACAGAAGTCTAGATTTCTTTAGAAAGCTCCATCAAACTCTCCTGAAGGCTCAATCTCTGTATCTGATTTTCCTGGTTACAATGTGACTTGTTCAGATTTCAAAGGCAGAAAGAAGGGATTTCCATGAGCACAAGTCAGACTTCAGCTTCCAGAAGCATTTAAGCATTCAAATAGCTAGAAAGTTTTATTGCATTTTTAAAGAGACTGATCACATACCTGTCTAAGTGAATTCTTCTCGGGAATGATCTTCCTAGGGGGCTCATCATTATTACAGTCTTCTCTCTCAGAGGAATTCTGTGAAAGAAAGTAAGCTTTAATTCAGTTCTCATCCCTAATATTACTCTGCGAGAAGAAACGAAACAGAATACTTGTTCTACACAGGCTGTAGTATTTTACGCACACATATACCGGAGGCTAACTTGTACTTTTAAGCCAAACAGCTTGTTATGGCAGAGAAAGAATTTCTCCTCAACACAACAATGCACCACTGTACAGGTATCTACTGACGAAGCCTGTGCTTTGGGGATTTATTCTGAAACTACCAGCAACAGCAAGTTTGAAAAGCTGAAATGGTGGTTGGATCAGCACAGCAACACCAGTGCTCCTGAACACCCCAGAACAACGATTTCTAACAGTGGAACCTGTTGAAAGCAAAAGGCTGCTAATGGGTACAACTTTTGTTCTCTGTGCCCCTATGTGTTTAATCTGCCTAACAATTATTAATTGCACTGAGTCTGTTCGGCTGCCTAAATTCATAGAGAAATAAATGATGATAGAGATTGTCAGGAGATCCTTTGAAAAATAAAATGGTGTTGGTAGCGTAGGATATTATGGCTAGGTTTTTCACTCCAGTCCCCTGACTCTACATATCCATACAATTTCTAGAAAGTCTGATTCTCTAAAACAATCAGAAAAGAGCACCAGTAAGACAAGAGAAGGTGGACCAGAAGAAACACGAGGGCTTTTCTTGCATAAGTGAAAGATCACCAGACTTTCATCCTGTTGGCCTCACGATTAAAACCAAATATTACCTGTTTTAAAGACAGGTGATAGTTAGTTCAGGACACAGAGTCTGTAGCAAACATTTGGTTAAAAACCACAGGGTACATGGAGAGAATTCTGTCCTCACTGCCAAAGTCAGCTACTCGGGAAAACAGTGCTCCTTTGCGCAGGTTCAGCCACTGCAGTTGATAGAGTAATGACAGCCAGCTTTGGGGGAATCCCACACACACATCTAGAATCAGTTTGATCACCACAGTATTCATAGCCTTAGGCCACATTCCCACGCATTCAGTAGTGAGCAACTAAACAGGTTTTAAAGAGATACAGAAAAACTGCTTAGGGAGAGCTCTGCCAGGAAAAGGGTGGTTTCCCAGTTACTTACAGGCAAGCTCCAGAGAACGTACATTCAGTTTGTATTCTGTACCTCTCTCCCCTTGTCCCCCAAATAACCTGTCCTTTGCTGAGCATGGCTTCTTGCAGAGCCAGCTTCCAGCCCAACACCTCAGGAGACAGAAGTGGCATCTGTTGGCAAAGGAGGAGCAGGGCCCTGCGCACCGCCGGCGTGGCAGAGCAGGGCTAGCAGAGAGCAAGCAGGCTGCGGGAAGCCATCAGAAGGGCAGCGTGCTCTGTGCCCGCCGCAGAGCTGCGTGACCAGGCACCATGTAGCAGCTAAGGTTTGCTCGTCTGGAGAGGGGGAGGAGAACGTACAGCCAGGAGGTAGGGCAGGGGTAGAAGCCATTTGATGAGAAATGACAGGTAAGGGGAGGGAGGCACAAAACAAAAAAACCCCACCTGGGATGTCATAAACCCATCAGGGTGATTCTGCACACATCAAGGCTTGCAGACCAAATAGTGATTTTGGGTATTTATTTTTTTTAAAACAAGATATAGAACTTGCAAGGCATCGTGACAGCCAGGCTGCTGTAACCAGTGTTTTATAATGGAAATCAATTCTAAACAGGCCTGATAAATCACTGTAAAAGGCCAGTTTTTAAAAGTTTACATATGAGGTCTCGGCCAGGACCAAGTTATTATATTAAATCCAGTTTAGAAAGGACTGTGATCATAAAAACATAAAAGGCTAGAGTCACGTATCTCCAAAAAGGAAGGTCAGGCATTAAAGCTACTCTTTTCTGCTCACAAAACACAGTTTAGTAAGTGATTAATTCAAGGAAGGATTTTAACTTTTGTGCTTTGGAGAAAAAGACTACGTGTGAGAAAGGTAAGAATGTGAGGTGAGTTACTGTCTATTTCCAGGAAATGCACTTTGGTGGGAGAGCTAGCAGGTTGTTTACTATTTCTGGATGCTTTTTCAACATCTATCCCCTTCCCTACAATCAATGCCAAAACAATTCCCCGTTCCAAATAATCTTTCTATGTCAGTGAAATCTTGCGTTCTTCTCATCTTTCAAAGCCATTAAGGATCCTCCCTCAAAAAAGATAATAAAGCAGGGAAATCAGTGCTGCTGGTGAACTGTGAGCCCTTATTTTGAAATTCCTAGTTACTGCAAAGCATCAAGTTATCTACTTTTTCTTTAAGCTGAGTATCTGATTTTAAGAGCGAGCAGAGGGCCATTTTGCATTCATTATCTTTATAGGTGGCAAGGCTAAGAGGTTGGCTGAACAAAGACCAGACAAAGACTGCCAAGTGCATATGGTGGTTCACAGCTTGGCGTCTCACCATTCTACAGCACCAACGCAGCAGCTCCGATAGCTGACTATTAAAGAGGAGCGCTGCTCATGCACTTTTGTCGGCAAGTAAGTTCCGCTCGGTGAAGACGGAATGACTGGAAAGCATCACGCTTAAGGAAAAGCACAGATGTTTATAACTCCCGCTCATTTCTCAGGAATAGGGAGCCCATCAATCCAGGCACAGGTACAAGACCCTGCACATTTCAGGACTAACCGTAGCTGCGCGGAAGTGAATTTCACTTGATAGGGCAACACTTAGCCCTGGCCATGGGAAGAGCATAACGTAATTGACTGAAACGGTACATCTATATATTTCTCCTTGCTGAACAAGGTGGGAGGAGGGATAAACACGTGCAAGGTCAGAATAAGGTTTGCTTCAGCAGGACTTCAGTGATGCTCTCGGCCGCAAGGGAGGCAGACAAAGGGAGGAACAGCTCTGAGCACCCTCTCGTGGTTACTGAAACACTCGTCTCGGGCACAGACCTGGAAAGCAGCCTTTGGTGTCCAGACGGTAAGTTGGGTGTACTCACTGGGAATATTAAAGATCTGCAGTACCGTACCTGATAGGCAGTAGAGGAATGATGGAATTTGTTAGGGTGAAAGAAGGGAAGAAAGCCGGCACATACAAAGCTGAAAAGTGCCTTGCATCAGGGAAAAAAATTTAAATCCCTCAGGCAAGCTTTCCTTCACAGAACTAAAGCTAAGAAGTGTCTGCACTTAGGCACAGGGGTCTCTCCTTCTGAACAAGGACAAGCAAGATAAGATGAGAAGCACTGAAGTCTCCAAAGCACAAGCTGATCAATGCTGGTGAGATAAACTCTGCCCCCACCTTTCCACAGACGGGCAAAATATTTATGGTTTTTTTTTTAATTTGCCCAAGGTCACACAATGACAGTGGAAGCGATGGGAAGCGAAGCTGGGAAACCCAAGCTCACAGTTCTTGTAACCTTCACAATTTCCCTCTGGCGGGAGGTTCCCGTAAAGGGGCTCTGCCCTCCATAGCCCATTTTTCCTAAAATGGCCACTGTCTGTAATGAGACGCTTTTAAAACTGATTTGCATTTAAAACTTCAGCCTGTAATTAACAGAATATAACTCCATGGCAGGTTGTCTTAAAGACCACTACGAAATTATTACTATTTAACTCTCCCCGTGAAGCCTCCTCCACCACTGAACACAACACGCCACGACGCATACGAAATCCCAAGGCTGAAGCGTTTGACGGGAGATGACACGCCGTATTTTTCGTGTACACAACCCAGCAAAGCACTGCTGGGAACGAGATATAACACACGGAGAAATGCACTCCCAGGGACTACCAATTGGGCAGAGCTACCTTTAGTACCGCCTCGCTCATAGCGGTGGAAATCAAACCCCTGCCAACTGGGGGAGGCTTTCTTTGGTGTTGTTCTGCCCTGCACTAATTATAAAAGAGTACAGACGCAGCCTTTTTCCGAGTGTGGGGAGGTGGGGGTGGAGGAGAAGCACGTGTCTATGCGAAGAGCACAACTATTTTTTATGCTTTCAAATTCTTAATCCTGTTTGGAGCTGTCAGTGGGGGTTAATGGAAGCCTTGGATAGGAGAATTCCAATCTGGTTGGCAGATGGATAGGTTGGTTATAGCTGCATAACTATGTCTTGCCTGCAGGCACAATTCAGAACACTGTTAAAGCAATATAAAGTCTCTGTCAAGCTGAACCATTTGGATCAGTAGCAAGGAGAAATAATAATAAAAAAAGGAGTTCATTTCTGGGCCTTGCGCGTTTATGCTAGTATGCAGAAACTGATTAATTGTCATCGTGTGCTGGTCTGCTATACCTCGGATTTCTACTTCTGGAGTAGATTTTGCATGCTAATATAATCATTCTCCCTCTTGAGACATTAGCAAATAATCAAATGAAAAACAGGATCATAATTTACTGAGATTCAGGCAATTCTCTATGCAAATTTGACTTGTTATTGCTGCTGCCTCGTTAATCTGAATGCCTTTGACAAACTCCTTTGATTTATGAACTCATGACAACTCCAATGTGTATATATTTTGCTAGATTGACATTATCATTAAGAGTGGGTGGACTGAGCTCACATGAATGGCTGATTTTATTCGCTGGTGTCTGCTGCTCAACAGCTGAGCATCTCCTTCTCACAAAGCCCCTGAGCGCCAGGCTCTTCCCATCTACCCATCCATTCATCATCTCGATGTTAATTGGCCCAGGCTTTAAGCAAATTTTCAACACGATTTAAAGGCACGATGACACTGATTACTGACCCTCTGCCATACGGTGCCTATTGATTAACCTGACAGAGATGATGAGCTTGAGGGAAACTAGGTGTGTGTGGACCTCAGGGAGGGAGAAAAAAATATTATTGTTTATGCAGGCAAAACACTTGTCATTATCCCAAAGGCCAGAATTTGTGCTGCACTGGCCCTTAAAACACACTATTGCTTTAAACACCTGCATCCAATACAGAAAACGCTTGCTTGCTGTGGAAAAATGATTACAAATTTGATGTCATGTGCAGTCTGTATTTTAATCGAGTTCCCTGATAAATAGACCCCCTCAAGCCAATCAAGTCTCGCTCTAGCCATTGCGTGCGTATACATCAGCTCGAACAGAAGCCGGGGCAGGGTGTGTTTTTAGTGGTATCAGCAGATCCAACTGCAGGTAGGAAATCTACTTGGGTATTTCAGGTCTCTAAGCAAATAATGCAGTGGGAACAGAGTGTCCAAACAGTTGCAGTAGAGCAAGTGTTTCAAGGGCAAACTGGATGCCAGATGTAGCTGTCTCCCTATTTCTGTTGCCACATTAAAATAAATGCTTTAGCCACACCAGTGAAATAGTGCATTCCCCTTTTTCTGGTGCAAACTGTTGATACAACATGACCCACCTATCCTAGGTACACTGAGCAAACACAGCATTCTACCAGAGCCTGACAATAACTGACATCCTCTCTCATGTTTCTTGAAGTGTCCCTATGCCACGCTTAGTCTTCCTCACCAAGGACAGAGGGGTACTGTTTCAGCCAAGATGGAGCCACTGAATAAAGTGGCATCAGCATTCTGCCTGCAGACTGGTGCTGTACCAAAAGGAAGCAGAAGGCCTGTCTAACCCCTGCCCAGCCCCAGGTTAAGTCTGTCAGTCAATGCACACTGTTGTTCTTTCCCAGTTCAAGCTAGCAGCCTGTCAGCAATCAGGATGTTTCTCTTGTTTGGCACAGGGGGGAGTCAGGGGGATTCGGGGCTGCCCCAAGATGCTACAAAGTTAGCATCTTCTAACCTGCATCAACTGCTTGCAGGAAATGGGACATGGAATTGCTGGGTAAAGGTAAGGAGAAATCAGCTGTGACTGCCTGATGCCCATGTCAGCCAGAGTGAACCGAAAAGGGGAGGGGGAGGAAGGGAAGAGAGAGAGATGTGTGGAAATAAGTGCCACCCTAAGACTAGAGACTCACATAAGCCTTACGTTCCCTTTCCAATAACCTTTGTAAGTGATAGATGAGTCCAAGCCCATTGTTATCGTTAAGGGACTGTCAGCATCCTGATTTTATAAATGCTGTCTGTCAGTTTATAAATATCTCAGCCGTTTCAAACAGTGCTAGGATGAATCCTGGCATAGCCAATGTCAGCCTGAAAGCAGTATAACCGTTAAAAAAATATGGGGCTAGCACGCACTAAAAACATTTAAGGACAGCTTTCTCCTTTTTACTCCTATAATGAGGCCCAAAACGTTCAAATTCATGTTTATTTGGCCAGTCACTACAATATATAAAAGTAACTCTTAACATCAGCAATGTTCTTTGAGAAAAACAAGTATGAAAGCTGCAAGTTTGAAGGCAATTCTCTGCCTGTTCGGTAGATAAACCAAAAATGACAGCTGTAACACACAGGGAGATCCACAGCAATGAAAATGCAGAGATAAGTATCAGACCTCATTCCTCTTTGGCATTTGCTGCTCCGAACATTCACCAAGATTGGATCCTTTTAGAGAACACCATAAATTGCAATGTGTATGCACAAGGGGGTGACTCCAGCCCGGAATGACGGCACAGACAAGTTACCCAGCTCTTACAAGTTTAAAGTTAAATGGTACTTCTGCCAGGGGTTTATGGCTAAGCGTTAGAATGACGGAAGGAGAGGGCAGAGTAGCTGCAGTCGGCTTTGCAGCAACCAGTATCAGGAAAGGGAGTAAGCAAAACTGGCCTTCCATTTCAATGCTTGCTTTGCAGACTGGTATGCACCTCTGTACCTGGATTATGTATCTATTATCCTGCTAACCGTACAGAATCCTGGATGGTTGTCCTCCAATACGTTCATAAACTCCCCATAACAGGAATTTCTCCACCCACACCCTGAATATTTGTGTGGTGCCTAAAGAAATGAAGATCAAATTCATCTCCAAGCAGCTCTGGCACCTACTATAAGCTAAATTCTTATAATTTAAGCTCTAGCAGCGGCAAAAATGGAAAAGTCCAACAGCGCCCCTCCAACAAGAGACACACACATGTGTTCACACAAGTCCCAGTTTGGTCTGCATCTATGTTAATGCTGTCACTGACAACTGAAGTTTCAACAACCTTTTTCACAGTTGAAAACCTGGACAGCATTTCAGGTTTACAACTGTAGAATGGATCCTTTCCTTACTTTTAATTCAAATCAATAACTAGAAAAATACATTTTCAAAGCAGTGAGACTTGATAACGAAAGTTCATGACATCAAGATGAGTTTCGTACAAAGTTATTTAACATAATAATTATTGATTAGTTATAAAGGGTAAGTTAAGGATGTGGGGAGTCTTAGCATTAGATCAGTAATGTCTGTTTAATGTTAAAATACCAAAAGCCACCACAAATACCAAAGATCTGAAGAAGAGACACATTTTAAAGAGCATGAATCTAGTTGTAGTTAAAAAGTAACAGAAATGCAGGTGCTGGAATCAAGCCATTTAGGGAAATTTTAAAAAGCTAGCTTCACTCCATACACATTTCTCAAATGAGAGCGAAAGAGTCGGAGAAAAGAGAGAGAGAGAGAGAGAGAGAGAGAAAATATGGCTAATGAGAACAGTCTTTCCACGTTCCCCAGGAAGCAGCCCTGCTTAACATTTCTGTTCTGTGAATTTAAGAGAGTCAGCAGTGGTAAATTTGTTTTTAATATTCAAGCTTTCAAGCCTTGCAAGCTAGTTGGCCAATGGCCCTTTCTATTCCAGTGTTTGTTGGTGCCTTATTTACACAAGCATTACATCCGTAGAGCCTTTGAATATAATTTCACGTGGATTAAGGGAAGAACATTTGCTTCTGCTAATCAGGACATCTGGTTATTTTTGTAACTCACAGACATCTGCATTAGGCAGTTCGACTTCCCCATTCCTCATAACAAGGTTAGAGCTCAGGAAGCCTCAAGGACCTCTAGTTGAATTTTATTATTTCCCTTTTTTTCACAGCCAGGTCTGTTTCAGAATTTCTTTTCCTAAATAGCACAAATCGATCAGCACCTTCACAGGTATACATATGCTTTTATAGCTAGCACTTTCTATGCATGATTTTATAGCGTACATCTTGTACTCCAAGATTTTATAGTACTTCAAAGCTATCTACATCTTTTTAAGGAACAGAAAGCACATATTCCCAAAAAGCGTGGATGAAAACATCCAATTAACCTGATGATACACATAACACAGGTAAACTTCCAAATTTCCATCCCGGCCACTTACACAAGACCAGTGCCAGGACTTGTTCTGAATCTTATCATCACTGTGCTTTGGATTGTCTCTTACTAGTGACTTCTCTCCATATCTGCTCCCCACACTGAAAATAAATAAATAAATAAAAATCTTTCTGTTCTTCAGGACAACCTCAAAGATTTCTCCAATCTTTTAAATTCTTGCTCAAATTCTTCTTTAAACAGTTTCAGCTGAGGTTAATTCTCTGCCAGGCTGCAGAATTGTGCCACACATGCTTGAGGAAGAGGGATTTCACATGCAGCAGCCCCTAGTCAGGGCTCGGCTCTTCCTTCTTTGTTGCTTTCATTTTGCTATACTCCTCTTACAAAAATTCAACAACCATCCAATGGTGTTAAAAGTACTGAAGTTTGAAATTATACACTCTCATTCTCAGCTCCCAGGATTCTTCCCTCCCCTGAATCACAGTTTTTATCGGTGCTTTTGTATGCTGGAACGAGATGTTTTCTTGACTTTTCCCCCTACACGTAAGGGGCTAAAATAGCAGAGTCAGCTTTTACAGGCGCTGAACATAAGCCAAAACACAAAAAAGGTGTCAAAAACATATTTCTAGTACTAACAAGAGTTAGAGCAAGAGCCAATGGATCCAGGGAGTTTTTTAAAACTTTTTATTTATTAAAATTCTCTAGATACAGATTAACTTTCTTTGTGCAATATTTATTACCTCTTCATCTGCATAGGAGCTGCAAGTGCTCTGAATAGCGGGTTTTAAAACTGGCTAGTTTTGCTGTAGATTTCGTATCTGTCTTGAAGCATTATTTTCTAACTTTTTATAACTATAACCCTTGAAAGACTAATGCTGTCTCACTGGTCTCAATATAAAACCCCTTTCCCTCCCATCCCTGGTCATCACCTACTCATAATTCTATTTTGTTTTGGTTTGGTTTTTTTTTTAATAAACCAACCTCTCAATCTGAGCTTTCCTGTCAAGCAGACAAGACAACCTCCACTTCTTACCACACCACTCCCTCCCTTAGAGCCCATGGCTTTCCCACTCCATCCAGTTCAACCACACTTCCCTGTACTGATTTATGCTTTTCTTGTTTTTTCCCCTTCCAATTTTTCATTGCAAGAAAGGTGGAAAGGAGACTCAAAACAAAGGTGTGAAGCAGAAGTTAACCTGCCTGCCCAAAGGCAAAATGACACCATGAGGGAACAAACCCCAAATTCTGTGTCCCCATACTGTGTTAACTTTTTAGGCACAGTTCCTCCTCAAAATAATGAATGGAAGCAGTCCACTTCTTTAAAGAAACAGTTACCCAGTGATCTCGGTGCAGTGTCAGGCTGATGTGAATCCACAGCATATTGTCTACACCACACTGTGCAGAGGAACTCACAGCTCTTAGACAACACCAACCAGGCAACTCTGCAGCCAAAGTGACTGGCTTTTCATTCTAGAACAGGTTCAAAGTATCTACAGAGCCACCATGGACCAGTTCAGGTGACATAGCTCCATGTTCCCAATGGGCCTCACATCAGTAATTTGACCACACAGGCAGCCCTTGGTGGTTCTTCCAGCTCCCAAAGCTACATTCGTTACAGGAAGCATCATCCACCATTGGACTATAGCACAAGACTGAACATGTCCCAACCTTCCATCATATCAAGCAAAACATTTTATAATCTTTTAATAAAAGAATGGAAAATTACAGATTAGGCACCATTATGCCATTTGGCTAGCAGGCATCACAGCCTTTTAATACGCAAGAAATAAACCCCTGGGTCCTCCTGTTTTGACCAAACAAATTTGAATGTGGTAACACAACAGCCTCTCCTGTAACATTTTGCTTAAAGATCTCACTATTAGGTTCTGCTTTTACAAAATAATTCCAACTCCAAAACACCATTTTCTTGAACTAGAGCAAGGAGTTGCAAAATGTCATTACAGATGTCACTCTGCTGGGTAAGGAAAAAGAGGTGGACCTGCTATGGAGACCATCAAACGGGGTGGGTAGTCAAGCAATCAAAGCAGGAAAGATAAAGATGTGTATAGTATCTCGTCTTCAGATACCTTGGGGCTAGCAAACATTTTCTTCCTATAGGAAATTATACAGCTCTAGATCACTGCCTATTGAGATCCACTATTCGCAGCGTTTTGCTATAACATGAATGGCTTATTAAACCTACAACATATCTGTTTTAGTTAACTTCTTGGTGGAGAGGGGCCACGAAAACAAAATGTACTTAAATGCTGATTTTTTTTTTTTCCAGGCTGAATGCCTTTCATCCAATAAGACATTCAAAGCAGTGACCCAGCAAATGGATTGAAAAAGCAATCTTCCGTCTCAGTGCCACATTATCATTCCTATTCAGTATTCTCGGTGAGATATCTCAATCAGCTGGATGTGTGTGTAAGTGACAGCGCAGCCCATTGCTGGGTTAATTAAACATTTGACTTTAACACCCTCCCCGTCATTAAGCAAATAAAAACAGATAATTCAAACTGCACTTCATCCACGGGGTACACAACATACATGTCAAAATTAAGAGAGTCCAAGGCCCTCAGGGAGTTCTACTCGGGGAGGTAATCAGTTTAAATCTTATCTGGTTTATCAATTATTCTATTGATTAAAGCAGGGTGATTATACAAAACTCCTTCTTGCCACATGGGATACATGTCAGCAGAGCAGGACAACACAGGGAGGCTCAAAAACGATTTAAAGAAAATACAGACAGATGAATAACAGTCTATTAGTACATACCAGCAATCCATAGATGGAAAGCCTGATTCTTCTTTTAAGCAAGTGAATTAAGGTCCTTCCAAATTAGAGTGCCAATGTTGTTAACTCATCTGCTTTAAAATCAGATCTATATGTTGAAAGGGAAACATTTCTTTATTTTAAGCAGATGATTTTGTGCTCGGTGTTTGAAACATGTTTTGTTGATACTGGTTCTGGAACATAACAAAGAACCAAGCACAAGGAATCCCAGACTTTTAAAAGGCATTACAGTTATCTATCAATGACTCTCAAAATGTCAATGGAAAGAGCATCCTCAATATTTGAATTCTCCCACATGCATTCATGACACAGCCATAAGGAAATGTTGTATTTTAACAAAATGTGACAGCTCATCTTGGACATAAAAGGATTGTGCTTTGGATCTTTGGAGATGGGTTATTTTTGTATTTGCAGCCCTCCAAAATGAGACATTAGCAGCTGCGGGAGCTGCCACTGCCACATTCTCCTGATTTTCACAAGCCCTCACAAAATCCCACCACAGCAGTCCTTATTCAAACTTCTCTCTTGCATACAGCCACAGAACACAAAGCAATTCCAGTTACTTCTCATTTTTTGTTTCCAAGGGAATAAAGGTTCAAAGAACCTCTGTCTCTTCCAAGGTCTGATCACGTCTCAAGTTTGTCCCACCTTCGATGTCTTTCCAGTAACATTTTGTTTCGAGTTTTACTATCATATCCTAAACTGAATCCTAAACTGGCCTGTGCAAGACCCTGCCTTACACATACAAGCCAAGTACCTTTTAAAAATGAGACACTGCAGTCTATGAAAAACACAACCACTGAAATTTATTTCTAAAAGTTCCCTCAAAGCAAACAAATAGCAGGAGAAGAAAGATCAGCCATAAAGCAGGGGCATTTTTTCCCCCTTAACATCTCTTAGAATCTGTTCCATAATTTCCCAACCAGTAGTGCAAACTGTTTATTAATCACCTACTCACACCTCAATTTTTAACCAGGACAGAGGGTGTGAACTAGAGTGGTCAAAACACCGACAAGGCAGAGAGCCCCAACGTCCCACCAGCCAACACAGAAATTTTAAGAAACAAGGACAGCTAAAAAGTCAGCCTGAGGTATTGTCTCGCCCTTCACCTTCAGAAAGGGATTATATGCCACTCCATATTGGCACTGTGTGTGCATCCAACCATACTTCAGCCTCTTCTTTGTAGATCTCTTTTCTTCTTTGGCAGCAAACTAGAAGCCTGCATTAGCATGCTGTATTTTACTCTCACCACTAGAAATACTGAGGGTGCTATTTGTAATTGTATTCTTTTAAGAGGTTTGTTCTCTGCAGCTGTTTTCTGCTTGCAGTGTATTTTGTGTAATCAGCACATCATCATAAATACATTGGCTGTTCCCCTGAGGGAAGCTGTCACTGTTTAATTTACAGAACAACCTGGCCAATGTGAATTCTAACACTACAGCACTATGGCAAGAAGTTACCACACTCGGAAAAACAGGTTTCTATGAATTTTTATATCAAGAGCTGGTCCCAGGACAATTTAGGTTCTCGAAATAGATTGTTTTTAAAAGCACTTTATACACTGGATGGAATGGATTCCTTCCCACTTACAGCTTCTTAATGCAGCACCGAACTCACTCCCACATTATTTTAAAGGTGACAACCCCAATCCCCCCAAACACAACCATCTTCCCTTCTGGCTTCTACCAAAAGAAGGCACCGCGTGTCAATGCCTCAGGCTACACACCGATTTCTTTTTTTATTTTAAATGAAGAACAACCCAAAACATCAACATGTTAGTTGTCTTCATTTCAACAAGGGAATGCACTCTGTTGCAAGGTCAAATGTTATTACCTACATCAAAAGGTTGCTGCACAGTTTATTACTCTGAAGATGCGGCAGAAGAGCAAGGCATATTCCTGAAAGTAAAAACGTATACGGCTTTACTGGCTGAATGAAGAGTTGCTTCCTTTGTTTGCTGGATATATGGTTGTATTTTGAGGGAATAAATCACAAGGATTTTTGTAGAAGACAGGCAAAGTGTGGATGGTTGATCTCACTATATACAGACACAAATTAGAAAATTACATAATGGTACCAAATTATATTGGCAATCATTTAAGAACTCAACATGAACCCACATAAACATTCGGGCGTGATCAATGAGTTACTTGGACATTTCTGTTATTAGAAGCTGTCTACCCGACTACTTGGAAAAGGAGCTAAGGAGGTTAACAATCTGGGGGGTTTATATACTTAAATACGTATATATCTATACAAAAAAATAAAAATGCTACAGAGAAACAGCTACTAACATAAATAAAATAAAAGCTAATTTAATGGCTAGATTTGTTGGGGAATTCTCCTCCAAAGGCAATGTGAAACTATTTCATACATTTAAAAAAAAAAAAAAATGTTTTCCATTTTGGGGGCAGCAGGTTGTTAAAGGTAAATTTCAATGAAACTGAAAATTCCCAAGTTCTACATATAGCAGCTCTTTGCTAATTCTGTGTGGTAATTAGAAGCTCTGTTTAACATCACCAGACACAGGGCAAGTATACAAACACAATAAAAAAAAGAATCATGCACACCACAGTATTGTTTATGTATTTTGACAAGCATAGTTTAATTTTACTTAGTTTGCAGAGCATTCTAGTAAATTATTTTTGTCTACTTGAAAAGTAACAAAATCTAAGAAACAACCAGTGAAGCAAAATAAATACCAGCTTATCTCTGATATGGTTTATGAGAATGATCTACCAAACACGCAGAAAGCTGAGTGGTAATGGCTGAAATTTTATGGAAAACTGAGTCATCCAGTTGTCTATAAAACAATAAATACAGGAAAGAGAATATCAGACTGGTTTTATGTATCATGTAAGTAATAGCCAAGAGAAAGCAAAAGAAACAAAAAGAAACCCACTGGACAGCAGAGCAAAGCATGTGTCTCTTCCAGCTAAGAATTTCTAGTAATTAGCAAGTGTATTTACACCTTAAGTGTTTGGGTTTGCCCCCCTGCAGTTTGCAGTAGACCACGTAAATGCACATTTTCAAAGGAGAAACACTTCATTTTGTGCTCCTGACAGACATGTGCGTTTGAAGTTCCTTAGAAGCACCTCTGCATGGTCTGTTTCCCGAGTCACTGACCTCCGCCCAGCACTGGCTTCAACGCTGGGTGACAAAGTACTTCAGGACTCCCCCAAATTTGCGGTAAAGTTCCACATTTTAATTTTTAATTTACACTGCTTACTGGATGTGGTATTAGCTCTTTGCCACTGCTCCAGAAATAGGTATGCCTGATCTTGTGGCACTGGCTCCCTCGGAAGTGCTGCCCACGGAGCCATCAGGCTCAAATGCCAACCGAGCCAAGTGGGTTACAGCTGACTCTGCCCGGCGCTAAGCCCACAGAAACATCCATAACTGCTGTGAGGGGGCTGCAGTGGGGTAGGCTGAACGCCCTCTCCGCATTAAGCAAGAAAGATGATTAGGCAAGGGTGAGAAGACCTGGGAGGGCACGGAAAAGTCACTAAAACGTTATTTACAGAATAATGAAGTGTAACGCAGTAAGCAACAGGAAGAAGCGGGGCTGTTCAGAGCTCCCAACGCCGCGGGCTCAGGGGAAGGGCTCGGAGGAGCCGGGCCGGGGGCCGGTCGCCCCCCCCCCCCCCGCCGCCCTGCAGTTCCCGCCGGGGCCGGGAGGGCGCAGCACAGTCCGCGGGATGGCCGGGTGTGTGTCCCGTTCCCCCCCCTCCCCGCGCCCCCTCCCCGCACCCCGCGCCGCTCCCGGGCACATGCGCGGTGGCGTGCGCGCGCACAGCCTGATTCTAATTCAATTAGCGCAGCCTGCAACTCCAGAAAAGAGTAATTCAATTAGTGCGTTGTGGAGCTCTACAATACCTCCAAGCAGATGTTCACAATCCTGAGGAGCCGGAGCTAGCTTTACAAATACCTGTAACGCCTTCACCGTGGCACCGCACATGCTGTTTGTCACTCCGGCTCTGCACACCTCTCTGGCTCGGAACCGGCAGGGAAGGAACTCGCCCGAGTTTTGGTTTTATTAAGCTCATCAGCCGGAGTAATGCCGGCGTGCTAAAGACCGTGCCCTCTTCATACCATTACACGGTAACAAGGTCGTTAAGGCGGCGGCTGAAGGAGGGGAGGCTTTTAGCCGCGGCGCACTTTGGTCACCACGCTGGGCACACCGGGGTGGCACAGCTCAGCGATGGGTACTGGCACACACCGCTCCGTACTCAGGCTGGGGAGCTAAGAAAAGCACATGCAATTCCTGACAATCGGTATGGGCACATAATAAATGCACATTTCTAATTACTAAACTGTAACAGACTACCAAAAAAATCCTCAAATCGTCCCCACGATCCTCAGAGAAGGATCTCTTTGCCACCTGGAAGAAGGGAAGCATCTCTTGTCTTGCTACTGCCCAAGAGCTGAGATCTTGCAGCACAAGCCAGGGGCTGTCAGAGCTCAGTGGGCTTCCCAGTGTCACAGCACAGGTTATCCCACCAGCCAGACCAAGCCATTAGATTTAAAGGGGGATAAAGCCAAAGTATGATTGTTTACCTAAAATGTTTACTAGCCCCTTAGGCATTTATTTTTAAAAATCTCCAACTAGGACAACCCTCCTGCTCCTCCCTACAGTGAAGCTCCCAAAAATCTGAACCACAGATGAGGGTTCGAGTCAAGTGCAAAAACTACACAATTAATTTGGCTTCATTTCTACTCCTCATATCACTTCTCACGCCTTTATAATTACTCCTGCCAGGCGGTAAGACCAGGAGAAACTGCTGCAGAACACCACCAACAAGAAACTTTGCTTAAAAAACCAGGTGTCACATTGTGGCAGTTCAATATTTCATAGCCAATACAAGGAATGTGCAACAACACTGCAACTTTAAATCTTTGCCTCCCGTGTCAGTCTCTCTCCTCTCATTGTAATGCCAAAGGGAACAGCAATCAGAGTGGAGATGTTCAACGTGATAGAGGTCAGGACACCGGTGGATCAACGTACCAGAAACACGACCTTGTTTATTTTTTTCCCCAGTATTATTGTTTACAGGGTGCTTTGCTCATGTACCTTGTGGTTCTTAGCTAAAAGATGAAATTACAGCCCAGGATGAAGCGCTCAGGCACACATCCAATTTGTGTTTCCATCTCAGAAAACAAAAAGCTTCTGAGGCCCTCGGGCTGCCATTCAAACTTGGAGAGGCTGACATTTTTAACAGCATGAACCACAGACTGGCAGAGGGAATGATCTAATGCATTTCTGACTTGTCAATCAAAGATCTCACCTCTGCTGTCTTGTAAACAGTTGGGGGCCACCTAACTACATTCATAACCAGGGGAGAGCCTGCCGCCAGCCGGGGGGTGCTGGAGCCACATGCTTTGGCTATTAGTCACCAAAATTACGATTCTGTTTCAGAGGCACACCGTAAACAGCCCACGGGCACATTTCGGAGGCCGCTGGGAGAGCATGAGGGGGGAATACAAAGCAGGCTTGGTCGAGGCCGGCCACATCTCCACACAGAGAGAATGGACTGACCAGACACATCTCTCTCCCAGTCACAGGCAGAACTATGCACGCTGGCAAACACTGGCTTCAAAGGCGAACAATTTCCTTCAAACACATTTCTCTCAAATGCATTTCTGAGCAGGCACAGCTTGCCCATCCCAAGATTTTAGCATTAGCCTCCTGTAAAGCCATACATAAAGTACTACTGCTCCTCACATCGATGGCTGATTGCTGAGAAATACAGTACAAGAACAGGCTGAAGGAAATTTACAGACACGAGTGTTTCTATTACTGACAATACTTTAATAAGCACCCCACTTCCTCCCATGAAAAATAAACAGTAGGAAAAGAGATGTAAAAGTCATTCAAGAAATCAGTTCATCTCTCTTTCATGAGTGCAACAGGCTTTCATTACTACAGACCACTTCCATCTTTCATACTCTCACCTTTCTCCAGAAGTGACCTCAGCCCAAAGCAAGGGGCCATGCTGCACAACCTCAGGAGTGCTCCTGTTTACTTCAATCTGCCTAGCACGATACACCCACACTTTCCTCAACCAGGACAGAACTTTCTGCCAAGACCAAGGAGGACACACCTCACTCCTGCAAAACCAAGCAGAAGGCGGTTTGCTTCATCTGACAAGCCATGATGAGCAGCTCTTTATGATCAAGGCCCGCAATTTAGGTAAAGCTAATCTGAATTTCTGGCATTCCAGAGAGACACTTCGGTATTCAACAAGATGCTACTTCTGCCACAGAAAGTTAATCCCCCTCTCCAATTACTAGAGCCTGTTATAGACATAAAGTATCAGATCTGGCAAAACAAAGCCACCAAGACAATTCTTTTCCACTGGTGCCCAAGCTTCAAGCTGGTATTTGTGGTGGGTGTCGGTTAGGTAAAAAAGAAGAGGTGGACCACTCCCTGTGATTGCCTTGGTAAATAACCTTTGGCATTTGACACTGTCCTGCATGACATCCTTCTCTCTAAATTGGAGACACATGGATTTGACTGATGGACCACTCAGTGGATAAGGAACTGGCTGGACGGTCACACTCAAAGAGTTGTGATCAATGGCTCAATGTCTAAGCAGAGACATTCCTCAGGGGCCAGGACGTTTAACATCCTTGTCAGTGAGACATGGACAGTGGGATCGAGTGCACCCTCAGTAAGCCTGCTGACAAGAGACCAAGATGCATGGTGTGGCTGACATGCTGGAGGGAAGGGATACCATCCAGAGGTACCTTGACAGGCTTGAGAGGTGGGCCCATGAAAAACGCATGAAGTTCAAGTCCTGTACGTGGGCAGGGGCAGTCCCAAGCAGAAATACAGGCTGGGCTGATAATGAATTGAAAGCAGCCTTGAGGAAAAGGAAGGGCTCAGGACTGTTGGTGGATGAGCAGCTCAACATGACCCACCAATGTTTGCTTGCAGCCCAGAAAGCCAAACATTTAGGCTGCATCCAAAGAAGCATGACCAGCAGATCAGGGGAGGTGATTTTGCCCTCTACACCACTCTCCTGAGACCCTACCTGCAGTACTGTGTCCAGCTTTGGGGCTTCCAACATAAGAAGGACATGGATCTGTTGGAGTGAGCCCAGAGGAGGCCACAAAGATGAGGTACAGGAACACCTCTCCGATGAAGACAGGCTGAGACTTGGGCTCGATCAGCCTGGAGAAGAGAAGGCTCTGGGGAGGCCTTACTGCAGCCTTCTGCTATCTGAAGGACCTGAAGCAAAGCTGGAGAGGAACTATTTACAAGGGCATAGAGTGACACAACAAGGGGCAATAGTTTGAAACAAAGTAGATTTAAATTAGATATTAGAAAGAAATTCTTCTGTATTAGTATGGTGAGGCACTAGAACCAGTTACACAGAGAAGCTGTGGCTGCCCCCTCCCTGGCAGTGTTCAAGGCCAGGTTGGATATGGCTTTGGGCAACCTGGGCTAGTGGAGGGTGTTCATCTCTGCCCATGGCAGGGGTTGGAACTGGGTGATCTTTCAGGTCCCTTCCAACCCAAACCATTCTGTAATTCTATGAAATTGTTCCTTAAGTCTTCTAATTTATACAATAGCTTTCAGAAGTAAACTTCAGGACATGCTATGGACTCCTGCAAACCTGAAAGGATTAATACAATTATTTCCTTAGAATTACACCCATCAAGTATGACAAGTCAGAATTTTCAAAGAACTAAGACTATTAAAAGTGATATAAACTCAGCCTTGTGAACATGCATGGCACATATTTTAAAAGGTAAAGTATCTTGAAATGAAAAATTTCATGTAAACAGACACCTGTTGGCACATCTGGAAACTTCCAAAGCATGGATTTCTAGGAAAAAAGAACAGGGTCTAGATAAGGTTTTGTTGGGTCTGTGGTTGGTTGGTTTGTTTTAAGAGAATCTACACACAGGCTAGTTTTCAGTTGCTTTGCAGAGTAACAGTGCAGTAAAATATGGCATACAAGGCACAGACAATGGAGTGACTGGCCTTTTTCTCTTGTTAAAATATCCTCTTTGGCCCCTTCTTCCTATAGCACCTTATAAAAGCTCCTGGTCCAATTTGCTGCCACTTTCCACCAGGATCTCTATGAAATTCAGTATCACAATAGCCTACCAGCTGCAAAACCTTTTGAGATACAAAGCATTAATAAGAACTGCCTCTAGGTCCTTACTTCCCCCATTCCTGGGTTTAGCTTTAAAACCTTTCCCGCTGTGGGAGGATTGCCAAACAGAGCTGAGGAATCAGAAGACCCTGTTTTCACACACGTGTCTCCAGTAATAAAAACATACAAAGAAGAAAAATGAAGTTATCTGACATATTAACAGAATCATCTCTAAATCGACTATCTGCCAATGTTTCCCATGAGGAGTCAGCAGGGCTTTAACTGAGCTGTTCAAAAAGAGCCTCTTTCCACATTTCTGTCTGAGCATCTGAAGGTAAGCATGTAAATAACTAGACAAATTCAGCAGTGACTAAGTAGCCTTCCAGATGGCATCTTCTCTTTTGCCACAAGCAAAGAACATTGATATGCTTCTCCAGTTACAGCAAGCTTGCTATGGAAAAAAGAAAATAACTTGGTATGAGAAAATTTGCTGGGTTACAAGAAAGTCTTCAGTGCTTTCCTGAAGATTCAATAAAAACACCACCATTAAAAGAACTATGATATACTGCAACAACACAGCTTCAAGCATGATCCAAGCCACTACCATGTAGACTTCTGCACTGGAAAAATGTAGAAGCCATGCCTCAGAGAGGGGAGTTTTCTTCAAAGGACGCAAGTTAATGGGGACCAAACCCCATTGAAGAAAATGAGCTGAAACACGCATGACTCATTGTTGCAGAAGCTGTTGCTGGCAATTTAATTTCACTCTCAGCTGGCACTAAATGTGTTCCTCAACACAACAGTCAGTGCTATGAAGAGTACCAGTGTACATACCATTTTAGATGGCAAGCAGGGCAGACATCCCCAATTCCCATACTCAGTAAATATACATGGAAATGTGTCTCAAGATCTGCAGAAATAGAAATGTCAGTGGCCTACTACTCCCCCAAGAAGGCAGTACACAGTGAATGGTTGTGCAGCTGACTCATTTGACTCCAAATATCATGGTGATAGCAGAAAAGTTATTGTTCCTATCTACCATTAGCAAGAACATCTTGGGCTAAAAGTTGATTTTCCTTCCTCTTTGTAATATAATGCTTATTCTGAGTAATCAAAAATAATTCAAGTAGAAAGAAGAGTCCAAATTTGAGTTTAAAAATTGTTTTCCATATACTGCTATGGTTTCTCTAAAACCTCAGCTTAAAGAGATGTAAGATTTATTTAACATCAGAAAGCCAAAAAATAAGGTCCATCCAATTTAGTGAAATTATGTAAATCAGGATTAGAAATAGGAGTCTAAATTCTGCCTATTGTCTCCAGAGTCCTCTCAGACTAATAAAAAGTCATCTTCCCCCTCCCCCACTAAAAGTCTGCTTCAGCAAAGGAGGCCTGGCAGGACACCCTTCAGAGTCCATCAGTGCTACTGCTGGGTCAGCAAAAAGAGTTGCAGCAAAATGATGCAAGACACTTAAGCCTCCCCTGAGACCGAGAGGATTACTTCCACAGTACTCTCATAGCCCTGGGAGCAAGAAGCCAAATTCAAAATCATCTTTGCATGCTGTCCTGTAGAGGTAGGTAATGAACTTTCACCAAAACTGAAAATTTCAGAGAGATTCTATCTTATTCATTATGCCTCGTCTTGCAAGTTGCTGGTGAACACAACTCTCTGCCACAGGTTAGGTCAGCAGCAGCACAATCCAGCAGAAGAAACCTTGACATAAACATTCATGATACCATGAGCTCCAATGTACACACAGTCTACAGAGATGTTTTTAAGGTCCCTGAGTCACTACAGTTTGCAGAAAACATCTCAGACACACCATATCCAACATGAATGGATATGGTAACATCTCTGCTGCTCTCCTGGTTATATTCACACGTCAGTAAAAGGTTTGTTATGATCTTGAGAGCCTTGTGTAGGTTTCTAGGTGCTCACCACACAGCTGCCGTGCTCTACCCACAGGAGACTGGGTGCATTTTCTAAGATTCACTGGTCTCTCAAAGCATCTGAGCAAACCTGTTTGGCAGAAAGCTGTCTTGTGACAGAGAAAAGCTTGAATCTAACACTCAGAGACCAAAAAACCAAACAGGTTTCCTTTATTTGCCTCCTGACTGACAGCTTACTTGTACAATAATTTTCTATAGTCAGAATGTCCAGACTACTGCTAACAAACCCGAAGCAAACAAATGCTGGCATCAATTATCACTATGGCAATGGACCCACCCCCTCAGTCCTTTAAGTGGCATAGAGAAAAATTTAAATAGGAGGGGAATCACTGCATGAACAGCCAGATTGGAGACTGTGTGATGGATACTGTTTGCCAAATACAATTAAGTGGTATATTTCTGACACAATTGAAAGCCAATGAAACAGATGATGGTATCAAGCCAATTTAGACAAAATAATTATATTATATTGAAGTAATGGAAATGCCCCAGTACTGATCTGCCCTGAATCTAGACAAGATGGGTTTAAATACCAGAGATCTGAATGATACAGGAGAGGCATACCGTATGAAGTAGAATAAACAGAGGTAAAGCAAGCAAGTAAAGGAGATGCACACAGACACAGATGGAGAGAAAAGGAGGAGTGGGGAGAGACAGAAAGTACCTGGAAAGCTGGGAGTGCGCCAGTCCCTGGGTTATACAGGCATCGCAGCGAGGGCATGCTGTCCGCCAGGCTGGAGCAGCCCAGCCACAGAGATCTGGGCATAGAGCACTGCAGAGAAAGGACAACTATGAGATGGGACTGTATGAGACAGGATGGCACAGATTACAGGAACTTTTAAGGCTTAGCCAAACGGCATCAACATAACTGCACCTGGCCTTAAAGACTGAGACATCTTTAAAAGAACACAAATTACTGATGAGCCTTTTCCTTGGGGGGAGCTTTACAGATGTTCACAGTAGCAAGAAAAAGGTACTAAGGTTTGAGAAAGTAATTTTTTAAAAATCCATTTTCTACACCAATCTGTGAGTTTCTCCAGCAATAAAAACTTTCTTTGCAATTAATCAGACCCTCTTCTCCATGCACAACCACTCTCAAGGCACAACACAAAGCAGGCAATTTTGCAAGGGAAGCAGAAAATCACAGCTTTAAGAGTAATACTGGCAGGGAAAGAAATAGTTTTCTATGTTTGGTTTTTGTCTGTAGAGGGGATAAAAGGAAAAACCTGCAATCCAAGGTGAACAGGAACTTGGTGACACTTCGTAAGATTTTCACGTTTCTGCTTGCCTTGTTATTCATTAAATAAAATACAGTTATTGTATCAACTTGATTCTGTTCCTCCAAACACAAAGAAGGAACCATAGCAGCCAATCAAGGAAAATACTAGCCATTTTGATAGTTAGCCATTACCCCCTGAAATATAGACAGTTGCTTCTTCATTTTACACCACTACTATTAAATTTAGGGATGCATTATGATACCAATTGCTTTTACCAGCCAAGGAGTTTTTGATGCCATAAGCACTGCTGCATTTGTCTAATTACTGGCAAGGCAGGAGAAAACAAATATATTTTAAATTGGCAGACAGCTATGAAAACTGTGGGATGCAACAGATTAGCTACTAGAGATTTCAAACCCTCATACATTTTTTTTTGCAGTCCTTCCCCACCACCACTTTTTTTTTTTAAAGGGGGGTGGGAGGAAATCTGAGCAGAAAGGGCAGCTGGAATGGGTATGAAATGACAGCTGCCTTTTGAGCCATCGTTTCTTGCTGCTCTTAGGAAGGCTAGAGAACCTTCCACAATCTTGCACTAAATTAGTATGTAGGAGCAACATTAACCCATCCTTGAATGAGCAGAAAGGTGATCACCAACATCCATAATCTGGTACTGTGCAGACAGCCAGGGAGAGATTAACCCTGTCCATCACCACACTGGTTGCTGTACTTTGTTGCAATTTACACTCCTGTTCCATAAATAGCACTGAAAGACTGCTTGGGAACTTAACATACACAAATGTGCTTACCAGAAGTGTATGATACCTTTAAATAAATTCCCTCACCTCACTTTCATTTTGAAAAGCCCTGCAACTCCTCACTTTACAGAGACAGGGAAACTTGAAAGCTTCCCAATATTATGCATCAGATGAATTTGTAGATATGCCCATCCTGAAGATGTGAAAAAATACAGCCACAGCGTTAGAACAGGCAACCAAAATCTGAGCCATAGTTCCCTGTCTGCCATCCTAACCTCCCGGAAAGCAACTACTCCCACAAACAAAAAACTTCCAAATGCCAGCCATTTTTTCTTTGTAACAGAATGTGTAACACTTCAACTATTAAAAGTTGTTATGACAATCAGCATTTATATATATATATGTGAAGTAGGCATTTATGGTTAAGCACTTTGCTGATTTAATAATACATTTAAAGATGTTTATCACTCTCCAAGAATGAACCACAACAGTCCCTCTGATGACACACAGTAAATTCATTAGGGTAAGCATTGCCCATTACCTGCTTACCACTGCTCCCATCCTAGCATACACAATATATGACAAAATAAATACAGGGTGATGTGGGGGGGTTGTTTCTTTTGGGTTTTTTTTTCCATACTGATTTATCAATATCTCACCCAACTATCCCCTCTTCTCAGGCTTTGCAATCCCTTGTGCTGGCCCACACTTTTGTGCTGTGATAACAAACTCAAAGAACTGCTTGCCATTAAAAATAGATTGACAAGATAAAAGAGGTTACTTTAAGTGTGTGTACTGATTAAAGCACGGAAGGACACAGAGGCAGGAAAAATGAGGACCACTCTGTCCATGGAAAGGCAACCTTGCTTCCTCAAAGTTTGTGTGAGATGATAGCTCATGACAGTGTCACTGCAAACAGCAGGTATGGCAATCCATTGTGCCAGGGCACCCGCAAAGCAACGAAACATCTTCCTTTAAAACTGCCACAATAGCAAAGGAAAACACTGGAAGCCTGTGCTGCAGAACTCTCTACACCTACAAAGCATATTGTTACTCACCCATGCACTCTTGCTGCTCAGTCGTATAGCACAATTAGGAAAAACCCAGTAAAAATTACCAACACCTCAAATGACTTCTGAATCTGCTCCAGTATAATAATGAAATTTATATTGCTGACACAGTTCTGTTACCTATCTTTAAAAAGCGTGAAGCTGCACACAGTGTGGGAGAAAATATCATTCCTGTACTTGCCTTTTACCTACTGAAGGAAACAGAGACGCTAAATTACTGTTGGTGACTGAAAGAGGCTTATTCACAAGCATGAACAAAAGGCCCCAGGTGCTTCAATAGAAACAGCTTGTGTGTAAATCAGATGAGTGACCCAACAGAACAACTTCATTTACAGCCTGATCTCTGAAAAATCTCAACAGCCTCTATCCCCATCCACTGAGCAAGCCACATGTCAAACTCTCACTTTTGTACTGTCAGCTCCACAAACAAGGGACTGGCCTCAATGTTCCCTACTTGAAAGCTGACTGACAAAATCCTCTCCTGAACTCAAGTCAATCTACATTGATTCTTCAAAACAAAGATACAGACGCACAGCGCTTGGACTACAGCCAAATGGGGATGCTGATATTGCTTGCTAAGTGCTGGGCCAGGATGCAGCAGTCTCTCTACCTTCCTGACTCCTGATTGCATTAGTACATCCCATGTCTGCACAACTTTCAGACTCAGAGACATAAAGCTTTTAATTTATAAAAGCTAAGAATCTTTGATTCACATTGAGTGGCACGACACAGGGAATTGACAAAAAACCCCACAGTTCATTTTTCCAATTGACTTTTAAGTCCTATTCCCTGAACCCTGAGATATATTCTCCCACTAAAGAAATACAGGGAATACAGTTTCAAACAGGACCAGCATCCTCCTCCTGACAGAAGCTGGTACCAGCTGCTCTACTGGTGATTAAAATGGGCTTATCTTATTTTGAATTAAAATAGGCTAAAAGCATTCACAGTCACTGGCTGAGCCGAGTGGGCAGTAACCAGGAGCTGAAGGGAAGCCGTATTTTAGCCTACTCAATTATTCCTGTATCTACATTGTAAGAACATTTTTGACTACATAAGATGTTCTGCCTCTAATAGCCTACCCTCTCTCCCAATTATTTGACGTCCTAAAGACAAATCTCAATACACACTCAATGGCTAAATTTTTGCCAGTGTTAAAAATAGCTTATTTACTTTATTTGCTATTGCATTACAAGATTATACATTACAATTTCAGGCTGGGTTTTGGGGTTTTTTTTATCAAATTTGCTCTCTTCTAGTCCTTCAGCAAATACAATATACTAGGGGTAACTAACACAGTTTTAGTAAATTGTGTTACGGGTCAGAAACGTATCACCTTGTCCTGTAAAACTAAGTGGCTCTACATGGGGGAAACAAACCAGAACTTCTCAGACTACTACAGTGCACAACTACAGTGCACAGGCATCAAAATACAAACTGTACAAAATTCACTGTAAAACAAGAACAACAACAACAACAAAATCAAAGAACAATTTAGGGATATTTTCTTTATAAACACTTTGGAGAAATTCAACAGTAATACAGAATTACTTTAATTGTGGTGCATTTTAACATATTAAAGCACAGTAACTTATTATCCCTGCCTGAACCCTACACTCAACCTTACAATAACCTGCTTGCCTAAAACACCTCTGGATTTACAGGCAACCTAAGAAATATTTTTACACATCTTCATAACTCAGTAGCAAAGCCAAAAAGGAAACCCCCCTTTTTATTTTCCCCCCAAAGGCTGGTTTTTGGTCAACTGTACATAATTTCAGCTGCTAACCACATCTATTTCAATGTTTCCCTAATTCAAAATTATTTCCCTTCTAGTACAGGGTCCTGTGCTTTATGTGGTTGAACTCTAAAGATAAGCCAATAACAATTTCTACTTCTCTTGGGAGCTGGGAATTAAGATCCTGCTCATCCAGTATTTCCATTAAGGAGCATGCACATAACACAACACATGTTGACAAGAGCTAAAGAGTTTAAAGACTGAAAGAAATGGGCCTTTTTGTGGTTGGTCCAGCTGATCACAAGCCAAGGAACTGGATATGGTTGTACAAAGAAAAACAGAAACACAAGTTGTAACTGTTAAAAAAAAAACAGGACAAGATAGGAAAAGAAGCACTAGAAATTCTACCACCCAAACTGAAGCAGGTAAAACACAAGGGATGGTCTGAACAGGATTAAAACTACATACACCAGACCTGAACTTGATATAAGGAGACAGATCGTTGCCCACCCCCTTTTTTTCCATCACTGAAAGCGAATATGGGATGACTGGTGAGTCCAATTCTCCCCAAAAGTCTCTTTCACAGCACCATTCTCCGAATACTAAAATCCAATTTCCAGGAAATGCGCCTTAGGAATTTTTATCCTTTACAATGCTCTATCAAACACATGCTCAGATGTTACTATGATTCCAAATATTCACAATTATTTTTATACTATAACAGAAAAAATGGGAAAACAAGCCCCAATATTTTCCCACTCAGTTTATGTCATACTTTCTTGGCCACATGTTTAACTAAGCCAATGCCAAAAATATAACACACATCACTTTCACATTGTGTCCAACCTGCACTATTCCTGTCACCACAGAATGCAATACATTGTATGAAATGTATCAGACAAGGCAGCTGCTATTTACATTTCAAATGTTGGCCTCATGAAACTTAGTAACATTTCCAGAAATTTACTTCTGGCTAAAAAGTGATTTGGGTTTCTTTTTTTGGTCCACTTTTTATTCTTTTAATCATATACACATAAAAATTAAAATATATCTCCTATTTTCCACTCTACTGTTCAAAGAGATGTTCTCTTTGATTAAATATATGATATAGGTGTATATATATATATAAAAAATAAATTCCCAGTGCATATTATGTACTTTCACAATTAAAAAAATCTGACACACATTTCAGTTTTTAGCTTGGGCAGCTTCTCATCTGAGAAAAAGGCATTAGGATACAACTTTAAGAAAACCTGCAGAAATGGAACAAGGAAATTCTTTTTTTATTTTAGTAGGTTTTTGTGGGGCTTTATTTTCTCTTTTCTTCCCCCCACACCATCCCATCCCATCCCAACAGCGGCTACAAAGCATACTAAATACATAATTACATGAGAGAGCCACCCAGCTTTCAAAGGAGCCATTCCAGTGAATTGTGTAAATAATATGCCTTTAAAAGCCCTAACATATGAATACAGATTTACCAGTTATGGAGCAGTTATATACCTGAGAGACAAGAATACCCATTTAAAGGAAAAAAAAAATCCTGCCTAATTATGAACTTACCAAGGAGACCAGCATGGCTCAGAGCAAATTAATACTTTCATAACTTTCTCAAAGTTTTTTGTCTATTTTCATTTGAAAATAAGAAAGAAGTTAAAAGCTCTAAGTCTTAATTAAGCCAAAAGCAATGGCTAAAAGCCACAGTGTGAGAATTACACCTCCTTATACCCCAGACCACTGTTCCCTGTGCTTAAACAGATTAATTCTGACTTTGTCACTGGCAGTTTTTCCTTGCAGTCTTTCCATGGTAAGAAGATGAATTCAAAAAAATAAAGAGGCAACTACAGTACCCCTCTGAGCATGGCTGTGAGAAGGATCTCAAAGGGTTCAACCAGCCCACAAACTGTCAGCTCTTCACATATTGCACCAGAATTGTGAAGGGCAACACGCAGTGGCTGTTGCAACCAGTGCTTCCCCCAGCATCTTGGCTTCTATTACATTCAGACATTTTGGTCACATTTCCACAAGCACATAGACAACTGAAAGTGGTTTGTGCTCCTGTTTTGCTATAATAAAAGTAATTGAGCTGTCTCATTAAAGACCCTTGAAGCATTTTGACAAACTGCAAATCAAGCAACCCAATACCTCACTTAGGGAAAGCTGAGAATACGTCCCTGGGACAACTGCAGGATCTGTCTTCAAAACTATTAGGTCTCACAAATCAGAGGCTGAAACATGCTACCAGGGTTCAATTATAACACTCTTCCTAGATTCCAAACATAGGGAAGAGTGGTCATCTTACCCCAGTACAGATCACTGACTTCAGTGCAGTGGTGTTCCCCTTCAGCCTATGGTGCAGGGGGTTACCGTGCACACACAGCTCAGGGTTCTGCAAATCTCACTGCACTGCAAATCTCACTTTCCTGCAGCCTCCCACTTTGCATGTAATCACTCAGGAAACTTTCCTTAACATACATATTATGCAAACTCTTCTCTAATCTTCTTCTACCTCTCTCTCTTACAGCAACCTTTTACAAGAGATTCCAGTTCACCAACTACTCCTAAATACCAAAGATAAGGGTCATGGAAAAAGATTTACATATTCAGATTACCCAAATAATTTCCTACCTGAGTAGGGTCTGGAAGGATCAAATCAGAGCTTTTAGGTAAATGTTTGTGAAGAAATGTTTTCCCCAAAGAGCAGTTATGGGAGTTCAACCTCTGGGATTCCAGATCAGAAGTTACACACCCCAGAAAGGGGCCAAATTCCCATCAATAAGGTATACAAGATCCTCAATTGCCAAGTGCTTGAGGGAACTTGTGTAGATCATATCTGAACCAGACAATACTAATGTTTCCATAATTATAGCTCTTTAATCCATGAAGCTGATAAATCTAAACCTGTGCACCTGCAGAGCTTTAAGATTCAGATGGCATACCCTTCTTTAAGGAGTATAACATGCAGAGACTTGTGTGTGCTTCTTTAAGCAACACCAAAGATGGTGTTATTAAAAGCAAGCCCTACCCAAACTTACTAAAAGCAATCTCACCAAAGCCTAAGTATAAAACTATGTGAAGGCTTAAAATGGAGATCTTACAAAACCAAGAGTATTAGGCTCTTTTGTAAGCAAGAACACATAGTTGCTATTAAGCCACATCACACCCAAAGCCTGATTTTGCAGCAATTCTGAACAATTTAAAATCTTTGTCATATGAGATATACCTAATTCTTTGACACAGGCATTCTGCATGAGTTTGGGCAGAGTAATGCAACATCTCACCTCCACATCTGCCCAACAAGGACAGCAGACCTTCCCTGCCTGAGCGAGGCATCACACAGACCGTGTCCTTAGGAAGCTGACATATAAACACCAAAAACTGAAACAACAGGGAGCTGAGAGGAGTAATGAATCATCACCTTTATAATAAAAAGCAGAAAGAGCAATACATCAACTGCCCTAACCATTGATGAACCTGCAGAACTACGAGGCTTTACAAAAATATACCCAACCCTACTCTAAGAAACAGGTGGAAACCTCAAGAGCTTGGGACACTTCTATAACTTTGGTCTAGATTTCCATCACAAACTGCAGACAATAAACCTGCATTGGAGGAGAAATGAAACAGAGGTTTCACTAGTTTCCCCCATCTCTAGTTTTATTTAATTCCATAAAATCTCTCAGGATTATTATGTTATGCACCTACCACACAACGTTTCAGGGATAACTGATAAGTCTGCATCACACTTCACATTCTCAAAAGTACTATATGAATGCAAAAAATTAATACTGAACTGCAGGAAGCAACCTGATTTTTACTTTCCACCCAAGGAATTAGTATCTGACTTTCAAAAAGCATATGGGATCCACTGAAAATAGACTGTATGTTTGAGATGTTAAGGAGGAGATGCTAAATGAAAAAATTACTAAACCAAAACATACCCAGAATCACTGCATTTTTCTCCAAGGAAAGAAAGCACAATTCTAGTGGAAGAATCCTGTCTTCACAGTCCTGGTTTTCACACTCTCTTTTCCAGCTGACTTGACTGAAGTGCAGACCATTAATATCTGAAGTGCCTTGTTTTGATTATACTGGCCTTTGCTGGTACCAATCTAGTTAAGGTAGCACCAAGAATTTCCAGCATAAAACACATTTACAGGTTTATAACTTGGCTCTAAAAATTCTACTCCAAAAGACAGTGGGAGGCAGAAAGGCTCAGATGAGTGCATTATATTACATACCCTATGTGATGCATACTTGCTCACAATGGTATACGAAGGGGAGAGATTAGCTTTAACTCTGAATTACCATGTTTCACAAGCGACCTAAAGCGATACTTTTAGCTTCCCCAATTATGTAATCAAAATAATGTTTTGTAAGTGTTTCAGCTAATTAAGACCTTAATTCGCCCAATTTCACAGTTTGGCTTAAATCACAGAAGGTGTCAATACAGTATAGGAATTGGAATGTCAGGTCTATTGATCATATTTATACACAAACATCCCCCCCTCTTCCTCTCCCCAGAAGTCAATTGCAGCTTGGCTTCAAAGGGTCAATGTCTAGGTGATGGGATGTTACAGACTGCAGCAGCACAGTGCCACCACTGGAAGAAAGGCTTAAATGAACATCAAGGCTGAGTAAATTACCTGTAGGTGTTTGACTTTTTGTAAAAGATAAACTCAAAGGAAACTGCTGGAGTAAAGAGAGCTTTGCAGGTTACTCGAAGCGCTATTCTTACAGTAACATGTATTTCTGGCCTTTGGTGTTGTGTTTCCTCTCGGCACATAGGAACACAATACAGCTCTCCACTGCAGCACAGCAACATTAAATATAAAACCCTGCCATTAAAGGCCAGAGGGTAATGGCATCAGTGTGGGCAACCCATGCTCAGGTACTGTTCAACTATTAGCTCCAGTTTAAGTAGGCTGAAAATACGCAAATCCAGCCAGCACTGTTTTTAGATAAAATTGTCAGTTTTATGGATATTTATAGTATGTGTCCAGTCTTGCAGAACTCCATCTTCCTTCATCTCATCTGCAATATAAACCACTTTTAGCCCACATTAATACAATGTGTTACTGGGATACTTCTCACGTTTGATATAAGCCAGGCAGCAGATCAATACTTCCCTAAGCTGAAGAATGAAAAAAAAGTAATTATGTTGGAATCCCGTTAAAAAGAGACCAGGAGAATAAACCTGCTGCACAGACACCATTTCATCTGGATGCATATGTAGATTACTGCTTTTAAATACATCACAAGTGCCTTTCTTTCAATATGCAGTTTTAAAGAATCCTACAGATCTGTCCTTTGACATATATCCTACACCAAATCAGTCGCACCTCAAAAAAAATTAACGACTCTGCTGCTCAGAGCTCCTTCTTCTGATCAAAAGTTTCCACCCTTTGTAACAACTCCTTTACCCATATACTTCCTGTGGTGAAGTCACAGCACTGAAATTGGAATAGCAAAGCTATTTCCATGGCAGCACCAGCTGATGATACAAGCTCAGGTTTATAACTTTTCCTTGGATCAAGGAGGATTAAGGTGATTTTAATATAAAGACTTTAGAACCAGCAACAGTAAACCAAAAATCAAAAGGAAAGCAGCCACATAGAAAAAGGTGGGGTTTTTTTAAGAGTTAGTTTTTCTATTATTTAAGGTTGCCTAATCTGAAAGTCTCCTTGAAAAAAAACTCACTAACTGAGCATTTTGGTTTATTGGCTTTTTTCTCAGCATTTTTCAGTCAGAAAAGTATACATCCCAGCTACACTAGAGCATTGGTAATGTAATACAGCAACAACAAAAACAGGTCTGTTTGCCTCAGAAGTAAACAGAAAATCCACACAATCCTCTTCCTATTGTTCTCTAAACCTACCACCTAAGAAACAGAAACTGATGCCACGCTCCATAGGTCAACAAACTTGAGCTCTGTGAGACGATAATTGCAGAGTTGAGATTCCTCTGAGACACCTTGCCTCAAGCTCAGCAAAAGTTTAAATCAAGAAAACATCAGCTTCAGTGTCCCAGCTGACCTTCACTAGCATGGACTTAGAGAGAAAAAGGGTCTCTCAGAGAGAAGCTCCAAAGCATGCAACATAGCACTCATCCAAAGGAACCATCTGCAAATGCAATACAGAACTCAACGTCCATCTTCTTAGAGGTATTGAAGCTCTTCTCAGTTTCACAGAAGCCGATGTAAGCTGACAGCAGTAAGCAACTTGCACAAACAAGTTACTAACTACTTGTAAGATTCCTGTTAGCACCTGAAATGAAAACTCTTGTGTTTTAAAGGGTTTTGCTGCTGTAGTTTTTAATTCTCTCTCAATCCACTCAAGCAACTTGTCTCTTTGTTTCTGTTGGGCTCATGGTACCATATATTCCTTCACCACGACATTTCATCACTTCACAACTCCAGTTGCCACGACAACAGGATGCAGCTTATCCGTGCTGTTTTCATATTTCCAGGTTTTGTTGCTATAACAACACAACCATTCTGGCTTTCTACAAAAACAGCAACTTTAAGCCACATATTCTCAAGGATGCAGGATTCATCATAGCCGTATCTCCATGAGAGAAGAGACTTGTACAGGCAATTTGTAAATTAAGCTGGTTTTCCTGAAGGGGGATTTTTCACTCACAAAAGTGAAAAGCTGACAGCAATTGCTAGAGGCAGACTGCTGAGACATCTAAAGCCTGGCCTTTAATAATAGCCAGAGTAATACAGCACTAGGCCACTTCCGAGCGGGGACTCCCCACAGTGTCAGACTGTGTCAAACTGCACAATTGTTATGTGATGTGAGTAAGTGTCCATACTTGTTTCACCCAGGCAGATCTGAATTAGACGCTAGATGCAATTCTCTTGAGTTTTAACCCAGTGGCCTCCCCATTATTACCAGCACCACCACCAAGCAGTTTTGTGTTTGAAGGCCTGGTTTAATTCTGTAATTTGAGCTGTTGTTGCAGATTTCTTTTCAGACTCTGACCCTTTTCGCTTTCAGGTGACTGCATTTTGAACTTTTATTTACAGGAAGTGCACATTTATAAAACTGGTGACAAAATGTTATACAAACACAGCATGCATAAACACAAAACAGTGATGGCTATGAGGGGTATCAGCTAACATGGCACCGTAACTTCGTTACACCCTCATTTATGTACTTCACTAATGAGACAAGCACAGGTGTCCAACACAGTCCCTCACATGAGATGAATAACAATAATACAGTCCAACCTGCTTTAGCCATGCTTGGTATCCAGAAGATATAAGTTGGAATCCATCTTTTGGCATGTGTATTCGGGGCTAGGAGAGAATAGACATAAAGAGAGACCTCCTTTTACACTGGGACCTAGCTAACCTAAGTCTAAATTCTGGAGTACTTTAAGCAATGCAGATTTTTAAAGCCATGTATGATGGTTTAGTCCCCAGATTAGTTCTTGTTCACTACTCTGGTTATCAGCTGCTTTATTTGTCTAAAAGTCACCACCATTTTTACAATTTCCACCATTTCACATTTCAATTCAGTACAGGTAGGTAGTTCTTGAAAAATTCCCACACAAATGCACTTGGATTGGCACAGCCTCCGAGGTGGGAGCAGCAGGAGAGATTAATGGTTAGCAATGCTTTTGCTACTATGTAAAGCTAAACGGTGTCAGAACAGCAGCAGTCAAGCTATGAGAGTGTTCTTACAGTCACCATCCTCAACGCAGTCAGACCAGACATTGGACAATGTGAAAAGATTAAGGAAAATCCCTGAAGAGGTGTAGCCTTGTTACAGGAGGTAACAGGAAACTATATGCTCACACAGCCATAAATTATGCCTCAAACTGATAGACAAATATCATCTCCTCCTCATTTACTGTTCTCATGCTCATCAGGTTGAGGAGAAAGCAAGACATCCAATGCTCTGGAAGCACAAAACATACATAGTGTAACTTAAAGATAGGAAAATATGCAACAACAAGGAAGCGCTACCTGGCATGCATTCATCTGCAGTTTCAAGATACTCTAACAATGAAGTGGATTCAACTGCTCCTCCACCCCCCACCCCCCCCTAAAAAAAAAAAAAGAAAAGAGAAAAAGAGAGATAGAGATGCTTAGAAATTAAAATCACATCTAGGCAACAGGACTAGACAGGACATCCACCAAGTCCAGAGACCTTTCTTACTCCACAATTCCCTTTTTAATTTACTATAGTTCCTCTCCAAACCAGCAGATGTGTGCCACTCTTTTCAGGAAGGCTGGAAACATCTTTCTCATTTTCACAATGGCTATTCAAGGGAAGTTTATCCCCATTTGTTCTTGTGTCAGCCCAATACTTAGTTTGTATAAACTGTGTCCAACTTGGTACTTGTAATCCTGAAAAATACAATTGGTTGGAGAGGAAAAACATGCCACTGCTGAATGACAAACCTTCACAGCTATGGTGGGGAGGCAGTCCAACCCTGGAATTTGAAATTAGAGCACGAACTAGAACAGACTAAAATCTTGCTTTTAAACACAAGTATGCACACAGGATTTTGCAGTATGCTTTGAACACAAGTTATTTTTTGCTTGTCTCCAGTTTAAATTTAAATCCTCCTAAATTTCTTAAAGAAGCAGTAAGATTATGCCCTGGTGTCCTAGCCAGTAACCTCAGTTCAACATGAATTTTAATAATTACCACTGTGTCGATAAATTAAAGTCAAGTATACCTGGTTACTGCACTCACCTGCTGAGTTTGGACTTGAAATGCTTAACACATTAACAAAGTACGTTTTAGGGGACTTCTCACACAGCTAGAAGCATCGTGCTCCGAGACCTAAGCCTTACCTCAGCACTAACTTCATGGGTGGTTAGTCTCTCTACTACTGTAAAATGAGGACAACACTCATTTAACCCACCTCACAGGTTTGCTGAGAGGAACTGCTGACATTTCTGCATGCTTTGAAAATGGAAGAAACAATATGAAGGGCCAGGTATCTAGCAAGTACACCAGAGAAGCTACATTCTACTTCTGGCTCAAGTGCTACAGTTGCTTTTTCAAAGTAGCACAGCTCAGTACACCTATCAGTGTAAAAAGAATTAAAAAAAAAAAAAGCCTTCATAAACAACCAAAAATAATGACTTTGAAATAACAGTGTCACCAGTAAGGACACCTGAGTACCAGTCCCTGATCTGGCCAGGTTCACAC
Source organism: Gallinula chloropus (assembly GCF_964237585.1). NCBI lineage: Eukaryota > Metazoa > Chordata > Aves > Gruiformes > Rallidae > Gallinula > Gallinula chloropus. The sequence goes on from NC_140090.1 coordinate 67,530,816, forward strand.
AACAAATGTATAAAAAATGACTTAATTTCTTTCTGGTTTTGTCACCTAACCCACAAATTAAAGGATAACAATAAAGCTTTCTCCTAGGACTGACAGGCTGCTTAACTTTTGTAAAGCCCATCAGTCCAGAGTAGTTTGACTAATGATTTAAGACACTGACTTAAACCATTTAATTTGAAGACCCTGGTCCTGCAAATATGTAAGTATATTAATAGATCTATTACCACCAAGATTACCCTCATGCAGAAGCGTCTCCAGTATCAAAGATAACAATGTATTTCAATTTAGACAACTCTTATCAACACAAGTTTCTTTGTGATTTCAAAATAAAGTTGTTTTGAGTATCAGCAATGAAAGTAATAACGACCTTCAGCAGATCAGCAGCTACTGTAAACTCAATTTACTTATTTTTCAACACTGTTAAATATACAAATAGGAGAAACCAAGCAATCATCCCTCAGCACCATACCTGCAAAATCCCCTCAGTGAAGTAGGTCTCCTCTACATTTGATGAACTATATAGATAAGAAGCAAATGTTACCAGTAGGAGGTATGTCACTACTCACACACTACTGCCTGTACCACTGAAGTGGGACATCTGCGCAACTGAGACCCCATTCATGTCAAACACCAGCACCGACAGAAAAGCTTAATTTAACTAAAATCTCATGGATCCACCATTGGTTAAACTTTTACAACCAATCTCCTAAATTTTTCATTTCTATGGTTCTCCTAGGCACATTGTGAGTGACCCCAAGGAACATCTTCCACACAGACAGGCAATTAAACAAGTACACCCGGTTAAAGCTTTCTGAATGCCAGTGTCTGAATGACAGCAGACATGCAACTACAGAACTACAGAAAAGGAACTCAAACATGCCTCACTGCTTTAAAAATAAAACCCAAAAAATGCCTTCCCCCAGCATTTACAAGATCTGGAACACAGACGACTGCCTTGTTTGAAAGCTGTACTATATCAATTTTAACACTGAACCCTTCCACAGTTATGATCCATTCAAGCCAATACTATCAGCAATACAATTAATTCCCCAGCAAGACCTACTCATATTTGTGTTTTCATAAGCACACACCATTTATGCTCATGGCTCAGAATCACTCGCAAGTGTAGCGTTTTCTCCTGGCTTCTGATCCAGCATTTTCTGTGACTACAAGTCAGACTGCTACAGCAACTTCCTCTCTCTTTCAACACCTACCTCAAAAAGTAACTCAGAAACCACTAACTTCTACAGTGATATTTTGTAAATATTTCATACTATTATCTAGGTGATTAATTTGTAACACAACCCTGACAACTTCTCTAAGACATTCACGTTGATCATTGAGGACTTGCTTTATAAATGAGCCTTCCATCACTGCAGATGGCTTATTCCACAGCCATCAGTGACTTACCTAATCACAGTTCCAAAATGCAATTTTACTCCGTATGAAACATCTATTTCCTCTTTAATTTTTTGGTGGCCACAGAGATTATAGTAAGTTATCCATATATTTAATTATAGTATACATATTGCACTTGCCTATAAATCCGTGAGGCAGAATAGCTTACTTTGCTCATCTTTTTTTCTGCAACCCCTGACTCTTTTCATTTAGTAATCTACTCCTCCATTTCTAATCCATTTGATTTCTGCAGTCCCTAGCAAGGCTTACAACAACAGAATGAATTCTGAGAACAAGTCAGTAATTCAAAATACAGTGGTACCCTCTTCCCTTCCCTAAAAAGGCTGATTTTTAGAGGACATTTAATTACAGGCCTGAGTTCCTATTTTCTAAGCCTAAACACAACCCCTGAAGGCTTACAATATTTGAGTCACAGCTGGAGCTGTGGTTACTATACAGTTTAAATATCAGCCTCTTTACTGTGCAATTTGTTTTGAAAATCAAATCAGATGCCGTGTCATAAACAAGTGCTAATTAAGTACTGAGCGGAAATTGGGCTTTTTTGTGCAAGAAGGGTTCTTAAATATCTGCATCTTTCACTTCCATAAGAAAGGAGAAATATGTCAAGAGTGATAATTATAAAAGGAAACCTACTATGGTACTTGCAAGGCAGTACTGCTGCTTCTCTGTTTCATCTGCTTCCATGTAAGAAGAAATAGAGAAAAATAGTTGAGAACTGTATGAAATATATATTTACTAAGGATCTTATGAATCTGATCATATAACCCATAATGCTTCCTTTTCCCTCAGAGAGGACATTCACTCTGGGTTTCCATCACAAACGATTTAAACAGGCAAGCTAAACCCATCTCTCTCTGTCACTGCAAAGCAACAGTGAAGCTACTTACATTTTCATTTCTTTTAAGTTATGATCTACACATCGTATTTATTTGATGATAACATTGCGTTCATTAGATAGAACACCTTGCTCAATAAATATCAAGTGAAGAACAGGAATAAAGCATTTTAATACTCTGAAGGTTGCCTCTGAGTAACAGTATTCATGACTCCATTAACTAACAGGCTCTCGGCTACAGAGGCAGAATTAGATCTGTCAGTCACTGACATGGGAGAGCATGGCCAGTTGCACTGAAGATTGTCCGGTTGAGATGACTTCCATAGCAAAGGGAAATATCCCCTGTGGCCTAAATCTTGTTAATGAGTTTGTATGCATTACAGCAACAGTGAACGTGGCTACTCTAGTTCTTTAGCCAATCTGTGTGGAGTACGTTGACTGAGATCTCCTCAAAAACCAACTCCCACTGGGGAATGTCTCTTTATATTCCTTAACAGATAAAAAGACGCAAGTTTTTTATAACCTGAGAGAGCTGCAGCTACCAGGAAAACTATTTTTGTAACATGAAACACCTGGATACCTTCTTAAGGGCTCACAAGAATACTAAGTTACAATATTCAAAACCAAATGGAGACTTGTGACGGCACCCCATTAATCTTAAGACAAAGTAACAGCAAGCTCTGTGAACACCCTTACTATAGCAGCATAAAGAGATTCTCTTCATGCCCATAAGAACATGCTTGATTTCACAACCAGTTGACATTTTAAGTCTGAAACTCAAGTCCTATATTCAGTCTCCTTCAAGACCTGCAGAGAAATAATAAAAGAGATGCTACATTTCTCATGCTACTGTCTGAACTTGTGTCAGGTGAGTATCCAACAAGACCAGCAGCATCCACAGTGCAAGCATTATGTATAAAGTGGAAGCTAGAGGTTTGTCTAGAGATCAATAAAATGAGGCTGATACTTAAAAGTATCTTGTCTCTTTTTCATAAGTCCATAGAAAAAAAGTCAAAAAGCTCATCCTGGATTCTAACTTTTCACTGAGACTCAGAGAATCAGGAACAGAAAATTCTGTACTAGAGAAAAAACAATACTGTTTACAAGGTAAACAGAAGTAAGATGTCTGGAAAATTGTGATCTCCATAATCAGCAAAAGAACCTAGTGCTAGTTGTAACCTCCTTTTCTGCTCAATTTTAGGCAGCAGGCAAAAGAGCACACACAGAAGAGAGAGGGTCTATGCCAACTATCCTGAAAGAAAATCCACAGTTCACACATCAAGCAGACTATTCTGTAAAAGGAATACTATTCTTTTCCTGAAGAAATGGAAATGTTTTCAAGACCAGACTCCAGCACTCAACCACAACATTTTCCTGCTCAATAAAGTAACCAAAAAAGCTTCCTTTTTGCAGGAATGGCCATTCTATCCCAATTCATTTCTCTCACAACACACTGTACCACAATTACCATGTGGGACCTATTCACCCTTCATAAGTAACTTGGAATCCGCAACTACCTGCTCTGAGTACTTGCCAAGACACATTCAATACCCTTTCCTGATCAAAATGCCCTGCCCTCAGTTCTGCCCTACACAGCTCTCAACTCTTGAGACAGCACAAGACTCCTTTGTATTTGACTAGAGGAAACCCTTCCTTCAAACAAGAACTACCAAAGAAGCCTGCTGTCTCAGAAGACTATGATGTGACAATAAAGTAGGGGCAACAGAAGCAGGTAGCCCCTGGTAGCATCCCCATGCAGAACAAGTACCTGTATGAAGACTAAGCAGAACAGGTCTAAAACATTGCAGAAGTGACTGGACAACCTTTAAAAAGGAAAAAAAAAAAGCAAAACACAAAGAAATGAAATCTACTGAGACAAGAGTGCTGATAACCATTGCCAAAATGAAGCAGTCACCATGTGAGGCCTAGTAAATCTACTCCAAATTTAGAACAAATTAGAATTAGTGCTAGACTAACCCAATCTTCTTCTTTAAGAAGATCACTAAAGTCCAGACAAATTAGAAGTAGTTAAGCATTTGATAGATGACATGTAGGAAGTTACTAGTTAAAATGCAGGGGATTAGGATTAATACCAGAGTTGTAAGGAGGATAAGAAACTAAAAAGGGTAGAGGATCACTGGTTATTTTGAAAAGGGAACCATCAAGCTGTACAGAGATTAATCCTTGTTGAAGTCAACATTAAAATATTCTCAATAATGGGCTAAACCAGCCCCAAGAATTAACAACGCGCTAATGAAATTGGCTGAAGACAAAGTTAAGTGACATCAAAAATATACAGGACACAGCATCTTGAAGGCTTGAGTAATACAACCAACACAACACATACATAACCAAAATGTCACATTATTTCCATTATAAACTAGGGACTCAGTAATGAGAAGAGGGGAAGAGACCCTGGGATATGTTACTCATTAGACAATGATGGTTGACCAATAAGATGCAGCCATGAAGATGGCAAATACTACTCCAGGATACTGTATAAAGTGAAAAATTCCCAGAAGAGGGAAATTAGGATTACTTTTCCTGTAATATTCTGGACAGCTCTGGTCACTCACATTAATCACATTCTGCAGCTGTTTAAAAAGGTCTGCTAAAATGATCAAGAGTTTTAGGAAACATCTTATGACTGAAAGAAAAAGAAAAGAAATGCTGTTTGAGCCTGATCAGATCCAGCTCAGAGGAGAACACAATTGCTGCCCACAAGTACATGCAGACGAACACAGGGGAGCAAGAAGAGCTCTTTAAGATGAAGGACAACACTGGCATTAAAACAAATGAAAATGAATTAGTCATGAATGAAGTTAAGCTGGGAAATAAGAATGAGAATTCTAGCTTTCAAAGTAGTCGTATTTGGAACAGCTCTACAAGGGCACAGCAAAGAAAACCCTACTCAAGAACTGTTTTGAGTAGCCTGCAAACAGACTAGAGTCTGTCTCCCTAGCAAACTGGACTATCACTGTCTGCCAATACTGGACTTGAACCCAAGCTCCACAAGACCTGTTCCAATCCCATGCAGAGATGTTTCCTCTCACTGATGGGCTCTGTACTGATTTCCATCTGCCTAAAGTCTTATTTTAAGGTCAGTGAGATATGGATATATAGGAATACCTTCTTTGTGCCAGTAAAAAAAAAAATCAGAACATTTTTGCTTGTTTATGCCATGACAAAGCACAAGAACAACACACCACACAGTGTCTCCCAGTCAAAAGGAGCAAAAAAAAAAAAAGGAAAAAAATACAAAAAGATAATGAACATGAAATGTAGATTGTTGTTCTTTTGAACCTATCAACAACAGAAAACACCTTCTGTTTTGTTTGAAGATGGTGTTAACGTTGTTTGGATTTCCTGAGAAAACTGTTGAGATGCTTCCAAGACCCATCTTCTAAAACAAAATCGATCCATTGTTTCTCGAGACTACACCCACTTCTCATTGTTCTCATTTGCAGGAGATGAATGATAGCTGGCTGCATTTCTCAATCCTGTTGAGAGTTTTGGCACACAAGAAGGAAGGGTATTGAGCAGACCCAATGAACAAGGTCCCTGGAGAATTGCCAGCATCTTCCTAACAGACAGAATTTGAGGCCAACTATCCATAAACTAAAAGCAACTCCCACACAAACCCTGCTTCATTCTGCACTGCTCTCACAATAAATTACACTGCACGGAGAGAGGGAGAGTGACTGCACTGTATGATAGACTTCCATGCTACACCATTTTTCTCTGAATCAACTAGAGTCTGTGGGGGAAACCTATGGCCTGGAAATGTTAAGAATTTCTTTTCTAGCCTAGTCCTGCTTTGTATCCAAGCAAAGACAGCCATCACCTTTCTTCTGAGTATTTATTTAATCCATTTACCTGTATTTTGAAAACAAACCAACCACCAAAAAACTCACAATCTGTAGGAATACCTATGTCATTAGCTGTAAGCATCAAGAGAGAGGACTACCACAAACAAACTGAGAGAATCCATATGGCCAACTGATGGGAAAACCACACCAGAGTTCTGCAGTGGCTGGTATCTCCCAAACTTCCTTTCTACATTTTTTTCAGATCTGTTTTGCTCCAGCTGCTTCTGAAGAAAATGGGCAATCTACACAATTACAAGTACACTTACTACTGTCCTACTGACATAGAAAGGCACTGGAGAACTTCTGCATTCCTTTGCAACACATCACTGCAACTTCTCCCTTCTTAACAAGGGACGAAGGAAATTAAACCAGCACTAAGGCTCGTCCACACTGGTCACTCTGGTGGGCTCTGTCAAGAGGTTGCACAGCTCCTGCTCACAAACTCCCCCAAGAGACTGCAAGGACCCCTTGCCGAGTTCTGCCATTCCTCCTCATTCTCTCCTTCCTGCTGCTCTCATCAAGATGAATGCACAGGCCCTGTTTCAGCAACGGGGGGAGGGAAAATTAAATTGGGTGTTTCTCAGTTCTTTGTACAGAGGAGGATGAGAAGCAGCCAGAGAGCACCAAATTATGATCAGTCATTTGCTTCCAAGCAAAATCACTGCGGAAAAGTGAAATAATTTAAAAGTGAAAGTCTTCATTGCCACTTCTCAAACCTCCTGCCACCACAGCTAACAAATTTGTCTGTGCACACACAGCTGCAAGCAGGCTGAGCACCCATTGGTTAATGAAACCACGGAACTTGCAGAGAAAAGAGGAAAAAAAATGAATTTTAATGCAGTTTTTAGAAATACTTGTCATTGTTTCAGCATTGCCATTTAGTGAATGGGACCGATTTCTCTCTCAGTGGGGGATGATATTTTAATGATGTAACAATGTACTTCCCAGAAGAAAGACAAGCCTCATGAGGCAGATTAAAACTAAGAATATTCAGATCCCATTAAAAACAGACAGTTTCAAGCCATTTTTAAAATTAATTTTGTTTAATGATAAAACATGTTATCTTAACAGGTGGCTAGCCAATTGTAAAATTAACCAAAACATGGTCAGAAGCACAAGCCTTGCTACTAGAAGAACTGGTTTCTTTTTATTCTGTCTCCTATTATCAGTATAACATATGACCCCACACAAATTCCTCCAGTCCGTGACCCCGGGCAAATTTCTGAGCTTCTGCTGTCTCTTTCTGCAAAGCAGGGGAAGTATTTGTCCAATGCCAGAGTTCCTCAAGAAATTATTGCTGTTTAATAAACAGAAGCACATTTAAATCAACTCCCAGGATGTTTATTTTCACCAGTTTCTGCGGGATCAAGAAGTTTTTCTCAGCACTAATCAGCATCCTATCAAGAGAACAGCTTCATGTTTGATTGCTTATTAATTGTATTTTGAGCACTTAATATTTAGCTGCAGCCACTGGACTCTGCAAACATTACCAGTCATTTTCAGCTTCCAGAGGTAAACATGCTGCATTCAGCCCTTCTGTGCAAAATCACTTAAAATATATAAATAATGTCTTGTTGATCATCTCCTGGATTGTAGGAAGGAGGCAATGAGGAAGACTGAAGAAAATACTGAGCATTAGAAACACTTGTTTGCCACTGGAAATGGTTAAATATTACACAAATCTCACCAGTGCACGCAGAGGTTGGAGATGACAATATAAACAGACAAGGGGGTGAGAAAAACAGCTTATTTCATGTGCATTGTTGAATTTAGCATGGAAGTTCTTACACACAAAAATCAAGTTGCTCAGCCTGTGGGTCTTACACATGATTCATACCCTAAATACTGTTCCAGCGCTCACTGAGGAAATGAACGTGACAAAAAATGCATCTGTATGGACGCAAAGTCAGTGGAATCCCTTCACTCAATGAAAATTCATAATTTCCAAGTATAAATTACTTCCCTTGTAACAGAAAATAAATATTGTTAATGGAGAATACTCACGATACAAGCTACCAGCACAGTAAAATCAAAAGACGACAAAACAGTGGATCAACACATCCACTTGACAAGGGTATCCAGTCATCATTGGTACGTCAGAAAACGCTGTTTTATCCCCACCTTAAACACCTCAGAGTATAAAGTGAATTTTAAATGAGACCAGACCATGAAGTTTCCTCCTCCATTTAACTTCTAGTCTCAAAACATTCTTTCCCCTACCTCAGTAGCTGCTAAAGCTGAAAATCAACAGGAAAACAATGTGACTTTATGTTCTCATCTCACTTATGCCCTAGAGATCAGTTTGCTTGGCCACTGGAAATGCTCCAAAGACCACCATTTCAGTCTTTCTTCATTTGGCACCTCTTAAAGAGGCAATCTCTAAATACTGCACATTCCTACCTTACCTCTGGGGCTAACACAGTATAATTTTATTTCCTTCTTCTGAAATCTTCATCAGCTCTTTCCATATCACAAACCACCACAGAATATTGAGGCCACTGCGCAAGTCTTGTAACTTCCACAGATTATTCAGGAAACCCTTTGCCTAACCAAACTTTGTGGTTAGAACAGTCTGCTTTATCTTACTAATGAGAATGATAATTTAGTACCAAATACTCATGAGGAATTATAGCTCTGCTGACTGGCAAATAATTTGCCAAGGCAGATTAGTTTAGCTGCATAAAATAAATATCCACCTGCACATTCTAGCACTAATCAGGGCGTGAAATTAAACTTTTTATTCAGTGGGAAATAACTGCTGCAAGGCGGCGATTTAGTCTGAGAAGCAAATATTAAGGTCAGCCTATTCTCTCTGATGTTTATAGTATATATTACAGTGCAGAGAGCACGGTGCAACAAATTCTGCTTTTTAAGTCTATGAAACTAAATACTTCAGTGATGCGATAGCAAATTTGCCATTTACTTTTCTAATTGCATACATTTAATGGAGCAAAGTGGCTGAAATGAAACATTACCAGAGAAGCGAGGGTGAAGTTACTGAAGTACCAAAGGCCTTCACCAAGTGCAGAAAAACCTACAGCACCAAGTTTCAGGTAGAAGAAAATAAATCAACATTTGCTTTATAATATACTAGTCCCAACAAATACTCAAACTAAGAGGAATTTATGTCAGGTCTGCTGGAAAAAAACTACTAATCATACAAGTTTATTATTCAAGCAGGATTTGCAACTCTGCATTTAGGAGGCAACTCTCTCCTATTGCAGCTGTTTTACAAAAACATTTTCATTGCTTTCATGCCACCCTTGCTTTGGATACCCCGGATTCTCTGCCACAACAACTACGACACAAATATGTTATCAGGATGACTATAAGGTTCTCAATGCACAGAATAATAGCTAACAAGTCCTAGGTCTTAATCCCAGTCCACTGACACCATAAATCATACAAGTTCAGTGCAACAGAACCTCTTTTAAACTACTGGCTTTTGTCCATCTGTTCCACATATGACATACGGACAAATAGAGGGGGGTGGAGGGAAAAGATATTCCAAGTCTATTACCCTTCAGCCTCCAATTACACTTACTCCTTACTACATGACCTGCCAGTTTTCTGGAAGCTCCTACAAACATGAGAATATAAAAACCAAGGAACTCGAGGTTTTCTTTCATTAAAAAAAAAAAAAAAAAAAAAAACCAAACCAAAGCAAGAGATAAACAGCAAGAAAAACTCAAACCCATGCAGATTCATCTTAAAAGACAACCAAAAGGTCTTGGTTATCTTGTGAAACTGGAGGGCCATCAGGACCTCCTAAAATCACATTACCCAGAAAGAAAAGGAAAACTAATTTTGAGGCAAAACAGAAGAGGCGCTGATGAAGAATCTCAGTACCAACATCTTGCTATTCACAAGCCAGGAAATTAAATGAGGTACTGCAAATTGATTCATTCAGAAAATCTGAGAAAGTGAAACTTCATTAAATATAAAGCTATTGCCTCCCAAACCATCCTAGAGAGGATCCCAAACTGGTCAGGTACAGCTCCAAGCACTGCTAATTAAACACAACTGAAGTCGTCACTAGTCCATTCAAGAAAACAGATGTTGCTTCATAGAGCTTTGATATTTTTCTTAAATACCTTTCAAAATGAGGAACAAAAAATATGAACTCTTATAAAAAGGGCTTTATTGTATTTTTATAGCATATTACATACCTTGTAACAATCATTCTGTTAAGTGTGAATGTCAGTTTTATTTTCTGTCCCTTTTTTCCTGGCTATTTACAAGCTTTGTAAGAATCATTCCTTAATTAAGTCTAAACATAGTTGTATATAAATGGATTCCTGGAATTAAAAACGTTCAGACTTAAGAAATGATTGTTACAGAGACTGTAACAGGCCGTAAAAAAGAATGCCACTTTAAACAAAGATTTCTCATTTTAATTAAAAAGATAATCATCAGAACATTCGTACACTTAACAGAACCATTTGAAGCTACTTTGAAAAAATATCTACTATTCTATGCAGGCATATGTAGTTTACTTTATATGACATTTAATCAAAGTCTCAGTTGAGGCTATTGCACTCATACTTTAAATATTGTATCTACAGTTTTAAACACTTTATTCAAATATGAAAATTACTTATTGAGCACCTCATTTCTAGTACTTTTGTAAACGGTTATGACAACAGAAATCCCATGTTCTTGAAGGCATATAAACAGAGCTCTGAAAAACAAGGGGCTTTGGATGAGGTTTTTGCAGGGTTGGGTTTTTTTAAGCTAATGGGCATGTTCACCTCCCCTTTTAGCTTGTGCATCACTCTCTTACTGCAGGCTATGAAGAGTGCAGTTCTGTTTGTAGTACAGTAGAAACAAGAAAAGGGGCTGAGGTGAACTGAGACAGGTTCCACTCTGGTAAAAGCCTTAATGCAGCTGCAGAACATTGGCCTATATAATTTATAAGATCATATATTAAATCTATGAATCAGCTTTCATTTAAAACAAAACCACAAACAAAACTCCCCAATAAACCAACCAAAAAACCCAACTTTGAATGACGACATGTAGAAAACACAATAAAAAACACTTGTTCACCAGCAAAAACAGCCTTCCCAGAGTGAACAGTTGTTCAGTGTTGCTCAAAAATAAATGAGGCCTTCTTAAAATGTAAAGATAAAAAGGCAAATGAAGTTAAATTACTTAAACCTTGGAGGGTTAGATCATACATATTGTAATTGACCATAGATAACTAGGAAACTGGTAGCAGATATAAGCTAAATGCAATATTCTTTCATTGGCAAGTAATCAAGCCAACACCAACCAGCAAGAAGGTGGCCTTCCTTTACTCCCATCAAGGAGCTGCGTACCCATGAGTACATAGGGGGAAAAAATAAGTGAAGGGAAAAAAATAGTCCAGTTTGTCTTTCAAAGCATCAAATATAGATCCTTTACAGCAAGATAATTTCATTCAAAATATTAGCATTGGATGAAATCTCCACATGACATTTTTCTATTAGTTACACATTAAAATACAAAACAAATTACTAGGTCTGTCTTCCCTGTTACTTTGTGACTCAAGAGAGCTGCTCGAAGTCAATGCAAAAAAAAATAAAGGTACTGACATTTTTAAGTGGAAAAAGTATTATTTTCTAGAGAAGCACAAAATTACTACCACCTACAGGGCTGCTTTTCAATGCGAAACGAAACCTACCACAGATCCGCATCAAAAACAAACCCACCAAAAGCTAGAGAGGTAACAGGTCTCATGCCTCCAAAAGATACCTGAATATTTACCTTGGGCTTTGCTATTAATTATGGATTTTCCCTGAAAGCTTCCCACCTCAACCCAAACTGCGAGCCACCTAATAAGGGAGGAGATGCACATGAAGCGTATCCCACACTTGGATGAACAAGATAACACACTGTGAATGATTCAGCATTAGTTGAGAGGATGCACGAGCTGATCTACTACCTCTGTGTAGATAACTGCACCAAGGCCATTACCACAGCACCTAAGCACTGCTCAAAGGCAGAAACCAGAGGTTCCCCAGGAGGGCCATGCTGCTGCTTGCAACTGGTACTTCATGTATCAAAGCCACCTACCTGTGCCACACCTCCACAGACACCAAAAGACCCCACCAAGCCTGACAAAAACTTTGCCAGTGTAATTAAAGCAAGAGCCCCGTTCTAGCAAGACGTGCACTAAAGCACACGTGTTAAAGAAAAGCTTTTCTCAACCTGTAAACAAAAATACCCTAAAAAGTTCAGAGGGGGCAGATGGACACCACATCTTTCACTGCAGTTTTTTTACAAGCATTTGGCTATTAAGAGACATTTTAATAAAACACTGAGGAACTTGGGTTTAGCTTTTAGTTCTCAATGCAGCCTGATCTTGATAGTTCCTCCCTTTATCTGGTGCTCTTAACAGATGCATATCCTATCCTCCAAAGAGCAGCTCGCTCTCATGCTATCTAGTCTATCTAGTGTCAGGGAGCTTTATTGTTTTAGTGGTGCACAGCCAGCTGCGAGATGGACAGGGATCCCCTCCAGTCCCAGGCCCAGTCTTACTGAAGATCTCAAAGGCCTGGACTAAGCCCCTGGATGGGAATCTGAGCATAGGGGGTGAAAAAAGCAGCAGGTGAGAAGTCAGGGTAGCACGTTCCCAATGCTGTCTGGCAGAAGGCAAAAACCTTTCAGCAGAAACTTTTCAGGATATGAAACTGACTATCCAGAGGCAGGTTGTAATTACCCAGCTTGCCCAGACACAAGAGCAACAGGATCTGGGACACTCCTTTGGCCAATCACACACCAAAGAGAGTGGTTTATTATTACTAATTGCTACCTTGCCTATTTAAGTATCCATAGCATTCTCCCAGTTCACTGAGCAGAGACTCTGCAAGTCTGACAAACTTAGAGACTGCCAGCAAAAGGGTCAAAAAGTCTCAAGAGAAACAAGCTCTACAAGATTAAAACCAGAAGCCAAACAAGTGTTTTGAAGCTCAATTAAAAACTAGAATTTGCAACTAGCACTTCCTCAATTTCATTTTGGGCATATGTTCTGAAGGTTTAATAAAATTGCTCCTTCTTGATGAGCTTAAGATTTAATTCTGTGCCACTGGAAGCACTAAGCCAAAACAAACTTTTAGCAAGCATTGCCAGTCGTTTAAATGATATCCTTGGGGAAAGAACAGTTTTGGGCACCCGAAATTTACATTCAATTCAGTTGGCATCCGTTGGTTTTCATTCCTAAATCCTACATTTCTAGCCAAAACACTTCAAAATATCAACAAATGAAGAGAGAATGAAACTACAGTTTAAGTACATCATGTCCCAAATCTAAGTAAACATTTGAAGAGCATCTTGGATGCAAGTACCCCCCCCCCAAGGCTGTTTTCCATACCAAAGGCCAATTCCTAAGACCAAACCTAAACAATGCAAGTGCTCTCCACAATCCCTATCAGCGATGTGCTGCCGCAGCAGCAGGTGATAGATTGAAGCATCAGTATTTACAGCTCTCAGGGCAGAATGCAAAGGAAAAACAAAATAAAATTGCAGAGAGATGGTGTGCAGTACGGAAGGACAGTCTAAGGGGCAGAAATAGAGAGAAAAACCCAAGAATTTAATGCGCAACCCCTTCCGGTGCCCATGGGCCCCTCTGCCAGCTCCTGCCTCGCTCGAGTTCAACTTCTCCCGCTCCCGGGTGGCACCTGCACACCCCCCCCCCCCCCTCCCCCCTCCCCTTCAGCACAATGATACTTTTCCATGGATCTAGGGGCCCCGCTCCCGACACGCGGCCCTCCCCGGCAGGCAGCCCCCTCCCCGCACCCCACGGCGCCTCTGGGGCCCCGCTCACTGCCTCCCCCAACCCCCGCCGCAGGACAAGCCACCACCCTCCCCCGCAGCCCGGCGCCCCCCGGCCCAGCACGCCCGAGAGGCCCGGCCTTCCCCCGGGGGTCCCCTTCCCCAGTCCCCCCCATCTCCCACCCTCCCCCCCCCCGCCCTGTGCTTCCTCCACAGCCCCTCCTCATCCCTCGCCCCTCCCCCCGGCTGCCCCTCCACATACACACACACACACACACAGGTGCCCACCCCCGCTTCTGCCAACAACCGCCGCGGCCCCTCACCATGAACTTGAGGGCCTTTTCCTGCAGCACGGCTTCGGCCGGGTCCATAGTCCTGCGCCGCCGCCGCCTCCGGGCCCGGGGCCGGGGTCGCCCCTCCTCTCAATGCCAGGCCGCAGCCAGCGCAGACAGGAACCTGCGCTGTCCCGCGTCCCCCCCTCCACCTCGCCCCGCTGCCCGCACAGCGCATGCGCCCCCCGCAGGCCCACGGGAAACGGAGTCCCGGGCCGCGCTGCCGGCAAGGGCCCGAGCCGCGAGCTAGAACTACAAAGCCCGCAAGGCCGCGGGGCAGGGGGCACGCCGGGAGCCGGCTGGCGCATGCGCCTTCCAAGGGAGAGGGGGCCGATGGGAGTTGTAGTAGTGTGGGGCTGAGGCGGTGTAACTGGGGAGGCGGGGTCTCTGCTCGGCGCTGGGCACGCGGTGCAACCGTCTCTGTAGGGGCCATGTGGGGCCATGTCCAGCCCCCAGACCTTCCCTGGTGAGGTGGAAGGCTGGACCCCCACTCATAGCCCTGCGCTCTCTTCCACTAGCGTCTCACGCATAGCTAATGGCGGGTGCAGGGGGGCTGGCAGCAGGTTCCCCTCTCAGGTCGCCTCACCCATGGCCCACCGCGGCTGCAAGAGCTGGGCTGCTCCCTTGTTTTGCTGCGGGTGCACTCCATGCTCCTGCACTGTCGATTTTCAAGTCAGTTGTTACCTAAAATCAATCCCACATGCAGGCATACCCCTCCCTGCATGCGCAGAACGAGTACCAAAAATACCTGGCGACTTTTGTACCTGGAAAAAGGTGGTCCAGAGGGGCCATTCCCACTCCTTGGCAGTGGGTATGAAACAGGGAAACTTGCTTGACTGGGATGGGTCAAGCAGCCTGACATCAGCCTTGAGGGATGTTTGTTCAAATTGGTCCCATAAAGACAACTCCTCACAGCACCAGCCTCCTGCGGTGCTTCGCTGCCCTTACACACCTACCTTTTATTTTTTTTCCTAATAACGATGCTAAGTCAATTTTCCCTGAAAACTGGGCCAAGTCCTCCTTGCTGTACCGAGCAGCAAACAAACAAAAAAAAAAAACCCAGAACTGATCAGCAGCCTTTCAACAGCAGCTGCACATGGACTGGAGGGTATTTACCATATCCTGCTCTTTAATCTTCTCTCTTGAACACCAAACAAGTCCAGCTCACTCTTTGGCAGACATCACTTCTAATCCTTCTCGGTTCTGTTAATTTTGTCTAAGGTCTTTCCAATTTTCCTACATTTTTTATGGTGTGCCCAAAAGCTGAAGCCACCTCACGTGGAGCTGAAAAGAGGGATTACCTCCTGTGTGTTTAGTACTAATTATAAGATCCCAATAAGTTTTTCCTTTCTCTATAGAGAAAATCACACACTGATTCCAACGCAGTTTGTCATCCAGTAAAGCATTCAGATTCTTTTTCTTGCTGCATTTATATATATTTGACTCTGTCTTAAGCAAGTTATCCTGAACTTCCTCCTATTCAGATGCAAAGGAGCCAGCCACAAACATCAGGCTTGCTTGCTGACATGCAACCTAAACCCTGTTCTTTTTGTTCCTGTGTTTGACCTATAAACTGAAGCTTCAATTTGCAGGTATGAAACCAGCTCTCCTGTGTGCCAAACTCTTCCCTGGTTTCCTCTAAATACCCCATCTCCTCTGGATTTTCAAACAAGATAATCAAGAGTGAAAATGATGCAGGGAATATGCCCATTACTGGATTTCTTGCAAGGACATATGAGTCGGGTGGTGCCTCATGACACAGTGCCAAGAGTGTGTCCTCCAGTCAGTGACCCAGCAGAGGTGACGGGGAATGTCAGCCCATGCAGGGTGTGATGCTGATTTAAGCTACACTCCCAGAGCAGTGACTTGAGAGGAGGAGGCAGGGATAACCTTCCAGAGAAAGCGTTCAGGTCACCAGGACGTGGGCTGCTGTTCTTGGACAGGTCCAGCCACGCTCTTGGTCATCATGCTTTAAGCCCAGACTCTTTGCAGTGAAACACCTGAAATGCTTGGCTACAATGGGGCCAGGCGTTTTCCAGACTGCTGACAGCACTGAAAACACTTACCACAATTACATAAATAACAGTAATTATAATGAGGGAGTCCTGTAATTACAAAGGGACGGCTCCTGTAACAGTACTGCAGGCAACCAGGGGCTGATGGTGCTGGGCCATGGCTCTCCTGTGTCTCCTCCCTCCAGGCATCGTGTAGTTCACTGGGATGTAAATGGATCCTCTTCGTAGCAGCGTGACGGGCTCAAGGCTTTGATTGCACGGTTTATTTGTCAATAATATCTGATGCTAGCCTAATTGTAGGAAAATTGAAAAGGGTAATGCTTCAGCACTAGACACCACCGTCCCAAAGCCCTCTAGGCTGATCAATCTGTCTGGGCTGTAATTTATAGGGGATTAACATCTCTGGGTCATAAAAAGCATGAACAAAGTGGAGCCAAAACTAATGAGTGCTTAGGTGCTGGACTTAACCTTGGTGGAAGAAGAGAGCAGCTCAATTATTCTGCTATACTGCCACTGGGACCACACGATGCAGGGTGACTGCAGAGGGACAAGCCGAGAGTCTCCACCAAGCACAGAGAGACTGAGGAAGGACTCCGTGGAGGCAGCACTTGGCATGGAGGTAACACCTCAGCACATGAACCTCTCCTGTATTCCTGTATCTGCAGCCCAGCTTTGTGGCATCTTCCCACCATGAGAGGCTCACTACTGCTAGATGGATGGCTCAGTGCCCACCAGTTTGCCATGACCATGGCAGCCCAGAGCAGGAGAATGGTCAGCACACCAAGCTGTGACACCCACCAGATCCCTGCTGCAGCTCTGTGCCATCAGGTGTCACATCACACAGCAGGAAGAGAGGGGAGAGGTCTGTGCCATATCAGGCAGAGGAAAGGCACGCTTTGAGTTCAGCAGATTTACAACCCATTAAATAATGATTTGTTTGGTTTGCAAGAACCAAGAGCCAGACATGTGGCCAGTGCTGTCCCTCCACAGCAGAACTGCCCTGACCAGCTCCTCTTACTTTCCCCTTCAAACAGCAATCATATCCCCCCTTGCTGCCCTCCACACCCTCACTGCAGAGCGTGTTGCATGAAGCAAGCCATACAGCACACAGGGACCTCACCATCCTTCCAGATGAAGGATGCTACCTAACAGTAAAGATATTACTGTGATTATTTTTGCAATAGCATATTGCTCTGTGCATTCTGGACTCTGCGGACCACATCCACGCCTGGTGTAACGCCATGTTAATTTGCTGTGGCAATCATTAATTGGGTAAGGAACAGCTGGTGCTTTGCTTTAAGTGAAGCTGATTGGGTCAGTAAGTAACTGGTTGGTTAAGCGATCTACAGCAGGTACAGCCCTACCCCTCTCTCTGCTCCAGAGGGGTTTCACTTCTTGTCCCAGTGACCCTTGGAGGAAGCAGCAAGACTTGGCCATGAAACATTAGGGAGCTTTAATCAGTGCAGTTCCTTTGGGCATTATTGTCTGAATTTTAATATTTTGAATAATAAAGGATGATTTTAAATTAAATTTGTGAGCTCGCCATCTGTGTGTGCTTGGCCTTGTTTTCCCCTGCTTTGGCAGTCCCTTGACTTCATTCTTTCCAAGTTGCAGCAAAAAGGAAGGGAAGAGAGAAGAGGGGGAGCACTGGTGGAGGAACCTTTTGTTATTCCCTTTGTCCTGCAGCTGCCTTTATTGCAGATACATTACACAGTGCCGAGCGCACAGACAACCTTTGACAATGTAAAAGCTCATGAGAAGGGGACAGGGATCCTTGCACCCAGAAATGTCCCAGTGGTTCAGCTCAGCCTCTTCATTGCAGCTGGTCTGTGACAGCAGTGTGCTTCTGGCACCTTCAGCTGAAGGCGCTTGGTGTTCAGTGGCCTGGGGCATCTGGGGGCAGGATGGCTCCCCACAGCCTGCAGGCAAAGGGGCTTTTTTAGGACAAAGAAGCATTGCCAGTCACAAAAAAAAAAGAGCCCAAGATCTCACCGTATGACTTATGTTCCCTCTCTTGGAGCAGAACAGTGCCCATTACCCAGTACTAGGGAGATGTGTAAGGCTGTACATGTGGACAGGATAGCCAGGGAAGCTGGTCTGCAGAGAAACCAGCACAGGCAGGCTATGGATCGACATTACAGGTTGAGCTGAATTAATTCCTTGTGCTGCTGAAAAGAGGAGCTGCATCCCCTCTCCTGTCTGGCAGCCACATGCCTCCTCCTCTCACCTTGTGCCACCTCTGACACTTGTTTGCTAACACAGTGAGCTGTTTTAACTTGATATAGTGGCTGAAAAATTATAATCAGGATATCCAAAATAAACACTACTTTGTTGGCAAGTCAGACTGGCTTTTCTTGTGATCTGCCAAATCGCAGCACTCCTGTGAGGGTGGGTGGGAACTGCACTGCAGGGCAGGGAGATGAGTAGGATATGACTGGTCCCTCTCAGCAATGGGGAGCTGCTAATTCAGCAGACACCAGGTGAAAAACTTCATGTCTTCACGCTGTCAGGGTCTCTTCACCCTCCCAGGGGCTGAAAGCCCTCCCTGCTCGCAGCGTCATCTCTGTCACTGGAGGCTCTGGCCAGGCAGAGGGAGCTGGGGGATGCCTTGTGAAAGCCAAATCCTGAGAGTTTGGGATCCTCACAGGGATCCTGAGCTGGGAATCCTGAACATATTTCCCAATTTCCCATCTTACCACTGGCACTGCATGGTACTGGTCCTCCAGCTTGATTCTTTTCACCTCCAGGAAGAAAATGCTGAAGCCCTGGTCCCAGTCCCCTCCATAGACTCTGTAAGTACTTTAAAACATGGATTACAAGAAATCAGGGTGACAGCAACATTCTTGAACCAGGGTCATAGCCGTTGTCAGCAGCCTTCCCAGTTTCTCCCACAACCTTGCTGGAGGGCCCTGCATTGAGCCTTGGACTGCCATGCAGGACTGTGCATACACAGAAACACCAACTCACAGCCAGATGAGTGCCCCCAGCACCAATCTGGAAGCGCTTCTTTACCCCTAAAAGCAGCTTCTTTACTCAGTGAGGCCTGGCCACTTCCCCACATTTCTGGGATTCATCTTCTGGTGCTTGCAGGATCTTCTGTCAGCCCATCCTTGAGACTGTAGTGATGACGAATTCATCAGTCCTTTGGCAAACGCAGGAGCCCCAGAGGAGCATCACCAGGGGCTCAGCGTTGCTGCCTGGAGGGTGGCAAAGGGAAGAAAGATTTCTCCTTAGGAGAATGAAAGGAAACCCAAACCACCAAACCTGACCCGACAGAACAAAAACAACCCCAACAAGTACCTGGTAGTCAGAAAAGCCTTTTAAAGCCTCATGAATATTTAGCTTGTCCTCATGTAAAATATATGACTTTGTGTAAGGATCAGGCAAAGGAGGTGCATGATTTTTTTCTGATTTATGGGCCCAGCAACGGATTATTCATAGCAGAGCAGCTGTGTGGAAAGATTCATCCACTGCAAAATGTGATTGTACATCAGGCAGTGTGAGGGAACAGAGCTATGACTAATGGCTACTTTACATATAAATGAGAAGGTTTGCGCTAGGAACTGTAAAAAAAAATACAATCGTTCAGCTGACGGGCCCGGCCTCTTTATCGCATGCGCTGCGCAGGGGCCGGGGAAGACGGGAACAAGCTGCCTGGAGGCGCTGCCTTCGCTCACTGCCTCCAACATGCAATAAATAAGGCAACGGCAGTCAAGGCTTTCAAGGGCCAAATTCGTTGCTGGTGTCAATCCTCAGGCTGCAATGGAAGAAGGCAGATGTGGCTCCTTCCGGCTTGGATGCCCCTGCAAGCCCCCCCTTGGCCGGGCTGGACCCCACTCTGAGCATCATGCTCGAAGGCAGAGTGGCAGCAAGAGCCGGGGTGCTCGGCACAGCCCCGGGGTGAGCCCTTCGCTTTCCCTCCCCGCTGCGATCGCTGCCTCCCCCACACTCACTCTCCTAGCCGAGACGGGATGTCTAGACGTTGCAGATGTGGACAGATGTTGGGGCTGTAATTTATAACAATGGCCTCCAGAAGGCAATTCCAATTTGTTTCGCTAAAGCTTTAAGTTACAGGCAGCAAGATCTCCTGTAAATACTCTTGACTTACATAGTAAGTACATAAGAGTTTGCCTGGCGAAAGCCCTCTTGCTGCAGCAATTATAGCTTTCCCCATGTTTCAGAGGGACATTACCATTCATAGGTCCAAAAGCAATTGCCCTCTGCCCTGGACCCAACGAGTCCAAGAGTGACCTGAGTTCCAGAAGCTGACACACATGTGGTTTAGAGTTTGCTTCTCCAGCATTATTCACCTGCTCGGGGGAGGAGGTTGGGACCCTGTCTGCAAAGCCAACCCACATATCCCATGTGCTGTTTGCCTCACAGAGCATGTCCCTGCCATTCAGTGCCTGAAGAACAACTCAGAAAAGGAAATTTCCCCAGCCCTTTGAAAGGTTCCCAGAGGTAAACATCTTCTGAAAACAAAATGACTAACAGGAGAATTTTCCCTCTCGAGAAACCCTTTAAACCCAAAGGGAAATGAAGCACACAGCCTTACTTCTGCCTAGGCTCCCACCAGCCTGGTTCAGAGCAGCCTGAGGCAGGCATCAGGCGGCCTTCTCCCTCCATCAGATACTACCCAATATTCCAAACACACTCCTCTTGCTGCTCTAATCCTCCTGTGAAAGACAACCACAATTCCAGCTTTGCAAACCTGGGGCAGATACCATCAGGAGTGAAAGACAAAATGCAAACAGCTGTGAGCCTGCAGCCACAGAAGAAGAGGGTACCAGGAAAGGGTGCAGTCATGACTAACTGGTGTGTGCACTTCTGTCATTCAAAGCCTGCCAGGGGTGCTTCTGACAAGGGAAAGAGCATTTCTCAAGCACTGTTTCATAGGATCTACAGTTCTGCTTGTCCCCAACCTGGAGCTTGGATTTACTTGCAAAGTCCAAGGGGAAAAATGAGGAGCCCTTAGCAATTATTTGTGCCTGCAATTGTGCCTATGCAGGCTGTTCCTAAATTGAGCAGCACAGACTTTTTCACTGCTGCTGAAGGATGCAGGGCACTGAGGTGCTCTGCAGTGACTGTATTGGTGCATAGGTGCATGTGTACTGAGGGATGTGTGTGCTGAACCAGAAGCTGCTCCAGCAGTCCGTGATAAATTACCAAACCTGGTACTAACATGCAGCAGCCAGAGATCCCACCCCACAGCAGATTCAGTCAGGCTAGATGCAGTACAAAGCAGACCACTACCCAGAGAACCAGCAAACTCATTCATTTCAGTCTACAGTTTTCTACTTATGCAAGAGTGTCTGTCCCACTGACCTCTGCATCTTGGCCATGGTACCTGATTGGTACTAGTGAGAACCTGTAGAAAAGCTCAGCATGGATAAGACCACAAGCAGAAACAGGAGGTTACATCTCATGATCATCAGATGTGAAGGCCGCATCTAGAGACTGAAATCCTACCTTCAAGATCCCTATCACAGGGTATCAACCAAGAAGTTTAAAAAATGTACATAAAAAAGAAGAGCAACAGTGTGTTATATACAAAGTAGGACAAGGCTGGGAAGAGTTGTTCCTTGGAAACTCCCAGTTTTCATCTCGGAGGTGAAAGCTGGAGCACATCTATGGCAATTTCACCCATTAAGTGATGCTGTGGAAAAACGAGGCTTTGCAAAGCCTAAGAGCCACAAAGTGCTTTGATTAAAGCATATTCCTGTAAGGTTTGGTTTGGATTAGAAACATGCTTCCTTTGGATTTGCAGCTGAAATTCTGCAGCCGTGCGCCGCCGTGGGAGAGTCTGAAAGAGAAACCCACTGATCTTCGGAGGGGTGGGAGCAGAGATCAAACCAGCATAACTGCACTCTGTAAAATTTCTGTCACTTCTGTTCCAGAGTTTGCAATTAAAGCAATAGGAAAAGGCAGTTTTCAGCCAAATTAAAAAAGTCTTCCTTTCCCCAGCCCCCAAAAGTTTAATCTCAGATTTAATGAAACATTTAATTTGAAGCAATATATCTTAATTTGGGGGGAAGCAATTTTTTGAATTAAAGTAAATAAAGTAATAAATTATTTATTGTTCTTTAATTTGGAATTTGTTTTCAGCAGAGCTATCAGCTGAATTCAAGGTGAAGCAAAAGCCTGAGCCCCCATTTACCATCATAAGCAAAGATTTGCAGCATCTTTCAACCCTGTGCAGGACAGGAGAAAGTCTTGCAGGACAGGCTTTTCTAGGAGGGGCTCAGGCTTTTGGCACTCAGCTGATTTTGCAGCCAAAGGTACATTTCCGTGTTGCTTCTTGTGCCTGTGAACATCGGTGCTGTGGAAGCACAGTGGTGCTGCCACTCATTCTGTGGGCAGCATCCAACCCATCCTGAGGTGGGTGGGTGGTTTTATCTGTAGGAATCTGACTTCAAAATTTTTCTGTGCCCTGAAGGACGGCATGGGGATTGGGATCAAATCATGGGTCCACTCACATTTTGCTTTAAAGTGTGAAAAGCAGAGCCATCCTCTCAAATTTTGGTTACTCTCCCAAAATGTATCCCAGTTGCAAGTGAAGTACCTGCCCCCCATCCAGCTGCTGCCAAGTCCCAGCATGGACTTGTGCTGTCCCTTCCCAAGGAGAAAACCCAGACTTTCATGGGAGTAAACTGAGTGAGCACAGGAGAGACAGGACCCATGTCTCACCTGGACACAGAGTCTTGTGGCCCAAACCAGCTTCCAGAGTAAAACACAGACCCAAATGCTGCTTTTTCCCAGGCACTTCAGAGCTGCATCCTTCCTGACCCAGCATTTCCCAAGCCCACGTGGGATCCTCCCTACTGATGGAGAACAAATCCAAGGTTGGGGTGCACAGATGACCCCAAGGAATCAAACCAGTAGCTTCCCCAGCAGACAAGGGGATGAAGTGGCCTTGGGACTAGCCAGCCCCATGGCCATGGAGCCTGGGGACAGCACTTCTGTTTGCAAGGGGCTGGACTGGAGTGCTCCCTCCCCTGATCGCTCAAGCACTTCCAATTAAACCCGGTGGAATTCAATCTCTTGCTCTTAATAAACTTCTCTGTTTCCTTGCCAACTCCCCTCCGGACACCAAGACGCTATTACTCCACACACAACAGGAAAGGGCTATTTTTTTCTGCAAAGTTTCTGACTGAAGAGGCAAGCACAATCCCCCCTAGCAGGATCTGAGCCATTAGGATACATGAAAATTAACTGCAAATAAACACTGGGGGGGTGGGAGAGGAGAAGAGGCTGCCAAGCCACAGCAGAAGGGATGCACACACATGCACGGGCTTCCCAAGAGAGGCAAATACCTGCAGTTGCTGACCAGTATGCGCCTACACATGGGACCAACATGGTCACCGGGAACTCGTGTTCTGCTGTGAGCACATGGATCTCCAGGGATGCTGATCCTTATCTTCACACCACCACAGGTCTCTTCTCATGCATCCCAGGCTTGTAATTCTAGGGGTGGGGAAGATCTAACAGCGCCTTCCCTACTGCTGACACCACTCAGTGCAACACACACACACGAGGAGCTGCACAGCTCCCCTCCTCCAGCCCGGAGTCCTCATCCCCACGCGCTGCATCTCCGTTGCACAGACCCAGAAGATTAATGCAGCCATCTCCCCTTTCCCAAAGCCCTGGTCGCAGCTTTGCAAGGCAGGAGCCTCCTTCTCCGCTCTCCTATCCCTGACAGATGCCTCAGAGCCCGGGGCCGCAGTTAAGGTGACAAGATTCAGCAATTCTTTATGAACATTTCATTCCCGCTCGCTACACGACGTAAATTAGATGGTGTGTTACATTCGGGCAAGAAGCACGATATGTCACTGTGGCGCCGGCCCATTGGATGGAGAGGCTAATCCTGCCGTGAATTTCATTACTGCTTTTATGCCGTCGGAATTAGCTCGGTGACAGTGAGCCTGATTGTCTTTCACTAGGGGTTTGCCGGGGCGCGGGAAGGCGTCCTCCCTGATGGGAGCACTACGGAGTGACCCTGCTCCGTGGCCACATATTGTGCCTTTGCCAAGACAGGGAGGGAAGTGGTGTCCAGCTCGCAGGGATAGATAAAATGTAAGGAGCCCCCTTGCATGGGTGGCTGGCCAGGATGGGGGTGACCCTCCTGCCCATATGGGAGGGTGTTGTGTCCCTCCCTCTTGCCTTATGAGCACAGGGACTGTTATCCCGAGGATGTTTTTCTTGGTACAGTGGATCTGTCCTTTCTCCTAGCACACACCACGCCAGGACCAGCCTGAGGGCCAGGGATGCAGGCTGCGATCCATGCTGCAGCTGGGCCAAATTTTATTCTTGTATCAGTCTCTGCACTTGGGGGTGTCACACCATTGGCCAGTGTAAGAGGAGATAGAGCCACACAGAGCCGTGTTTCCATCACTGCCCACAGCCTCCTCATGCACTGATGCTCAGGCTCAGTTTGGCTGAGCTGCCTCTTGAAGCATCCTCCTGGAGGACACCAGGAGTTTGGGTGACTAAGAGCAGGTGCTGATTTTAGTGAGCAAAGCTGGAGGAGTTGAACCCATCCTGTACCTGTCCCCACACCCCTCCTGTTACAGAGCTCCTGCTAATCAGGGAGTGAAGCCAGGAACACACAAAGAACTTCAAAAACAGGCAGCACTTACCTGCAGTGAGATTGCCAAGAAGTGAGACACCAGAAGGGTGGCTGTAAGGGAGAAGTGGCACAGAGAAGCCTGGGAGCACCTGGAGAGCCCAAGCAACACACAAACGTGGGCTGGCTGCACACATCTGCTTTGTCCACTTAGCAAGTTGGTCTGTCCCTGGTAAAACAAGGGTTCTCTAAAACATGCCACAAGCTGTCCCCTGGTGCCAGTCCCCTGAACCTGGCCACCACATTTCATAGACCATGACTTTGTTTCTCCAAACTCAGCTTACGGAAAGCCTTTCTCCCCCAGTAGCTATGGCCATTACAGCCCCAGTTTAGTCCTCTCCGTTTCCTCTCCCATCCCCTCTGCTCACTCCCAGTGAGCTCCCTTTGCTATTTCTTTCCCAAGTTTAGGTGGCCCCCATCCACTTAACCAGCAAACACACAAACCCATTCCTGCCCATGTCTTACTGAAGCACTTGACTTTTCTCCTGGAGCCTCCTGGCAATGCTGCCATTTACAGGGTTTAAAATGTCAGCACAATGCCCTTCAAGGGTCCAGAGGACTGACCTGCAAAACACTTGAAGGTTGCAGATGACGTTGGTGATGGCTGCCCAGGCTGATCCAATCAGTTCTGCACCCTGGCACAGGTTCAGAAACAAAATTGCAGGAGTAAGGATAAACAAATTGATCACCACTGATCTATCATCCCAGTGCATCCCCAAAGCCCAGGCTGTGTGGTTCTGTATGACCCCAGCCTCCAACCCTCCAGTGCTTGGTACAGGCTCTGGAAAATGCAGAGGGGGCTTTAAAGCCAATGTACCAGCAGGATAACACTTCCTGGGAGGAAGGCCCAGCTATACCACAGCTCCTGAAATGTCCTGTGCCACCACACCCCTCTGCTTTCCTCTGGCTGTCCCAGTGTCTTATCCCAGGACAGCTTTGGGTGACCCAGTGCTCAAGGCACCAGTGCAGGGTCTTCACTTCAGATCATCTCCTAAGGGACTGAAGAAGCCCTTCCACACTAGGTACAGTACAAACACGGCATAGAGAAAAAATCCTCCTTCCCCCAGGCAGAAAAGCTCCTTATCTCTAGCTGGCAAAGAACCAAGATGCAACTACTGAGAGTCAAATCCACCTGGCTGGGGCGTTACCAAAGGGCAAGTTAGATTTGAAATCCATCCCTAAGGGTGCATCCGAGAGCAGTAATGGTCCAACTATACAGCACAGTTTGTTGCTCTGCTCTGGCTCTTGGCCCCCTCCTCCAGCTCCAGGAACACGAGGATGCACAGCCTTAATGCACATCTATTAGTCAAAGTGCTCTCCCCTTAGGTAAGCACTTCGGGAAGCTTTCCTAGTCCCTCACAGTAATACTTCATTAGCCCTTCACTCTAAATCTAATTAGGGGGAGGAGGAGGAGGAGTGGGAGGGGATGGGGAAGAAGGGGAGGAACTAAAACCGATTTGGGATGATGAACTACATAAGAGGTTTGCCAAAGACAGTGAAAATAATACAAGACATCAAATCACAGGTGTTTGCAGGACAAGTGCATGAAAGGTACATAGAAACAAGGTGTAGGAGAAAAGGATTCCTGAGCTCTCCCTCAAGGAGGGGGTAGGATACAGCCTTTTCCTTGGCTTTTGAGGTGGGGAGGCAGGCAGCATCCAGAGTCTGCTTAGGGATGGAAGACCATTGCCAGCAGGTCTGGGGCCAGCGGTGTTAGTTTCAAGTGGGATGAAAAGAAAGCAAAATAAATTAAAGTGAGGGTCAAAACTGATACTGCATCCATAGCTTTCTTGTCAGAGATTTCCTCTCCTCCATGATGGAATTGGATACAAACATGTCCACAAAGAGCAAGGCATAGGCAGAGGAGCCTGGTTCCCCAGAAAAAGATCAGAATGGCCTTGTGGCATGACATGAGAGGTGATGCTTGAACCCCAGAGGGCAGACACAGCCCTTTTTCTGGGGATCACTGGGGTCCAAGCATCACTGTCAGAGTGATGCCAGTCACTGCTTTTCCCAGCTTGGGAGTCCTCCCCAGACCCAGAGGTACCCAAACCTGCAATGAACTCACCTGTGATAGGGGACAGGCTCCTAGGTGGGTCCAGAAGGAATGAGCCAGTGGAGGAAGCAGCTGTTTGGGCACCAACAGCACGTGACCTTCTCTCAGCCAAGCTCTGTCACCCTGTCCCACAATGTGACAGCAGCAAGAGCTGTACCTCACCCAGCCCAAGGCCTGGGCCAGCCTCACCAGCGCTCCAAGCATCACTTCCCTCCCCTCCAAACCTCTCTTCTTCCATTTTGCCATCCACCGGGCTTCGGGCAGAGCCTGTTTTGCAGAGGCAGGTCTCCCAGCAATTGAGAGCCGTCTCAGCTGGATTTGCCCCCAGATGTGAGGAAGCCTTGGACAGCTCGTTCATCGTGCAGCCCAACGCAGCCGAGACGAGGCCAGGAGCTGTGCAGAGCCAAAATAAAAAAGTCACCAGGACTCCCCATATCATATATATATATCAGCCAGCAACGGCTCCATCGGGAGCAAAGGTATTCAAGCATTGGAAAGAGAGTGCTTAGCAGTAAAATAGGTCCTGGAAGCCCTCGGGCACTATTTACTGGGGAATGAATCTACCTCGGTGACTGATTGCAGCCTTTTAACCTGGATAAATCAGATGACAGATAAGAGCTTTGCACAGGTAGCCCTGCCGGCAGGTGCCTCCATTACAGCCCCATCCATTTCAGCCAGCTCTGTCACCCACCCGGGGACATGTCCCTGCTGCGTGGGGTGAGCCTTGCAGGGGGAATCAGGGGGCAGAGGTGCCTGATGGATTTTGGAGCACCTCTGCTCTACTCTTCATGGCAGGAAAGGTGAGGGAGCCATTGTCAGCTCAAGAGGAGGAAGAGGCAGCTGTGATGCTGAGGAGTCAGCCCTGCCTGGCTCTGAAATCCCAAAGCATCCCACATCCCAGACTGGAGCACTGCTGGGGCATGGGGAAAGAACAAGCACAGGTTTCTGAAGTACACCAGCCCAGTGCACTTTTCTCACCTGCAGAGAGCCTTTTCCAAGCTGCTTGCAGCAGGGCCCATGGCAGTCCCTGGATCAGCCCTCTCACACCTGAGAGAGAACAGGGTTAGAGCCACCCACAAAGCCACCCAGACTGCAGAGACAGCCACCAGCTAGGGAAGAAGCTTGATTTATGTTAGGATACTTGCACACCGTGAGTGCTTGCAGGCAGGGGGAAGCAGGCAGCCTGTCCCAGTCCTTTATTTGGAGCCATGCCCTGTCTGCCACCCCACAGTACTTCCTAACCAGGAGGGTTCAAAATTAGTGTTTGTGGCAAGTGTCTTTGCAATATGCAGCTTCTCTGCTCGTCCCACCTGGGAAGAGGGGCTGTGGGAACACTCTCCCATCCCCCTGTGGGGCTCACCAGCGAAACAACCCGGAGCATCAGCAAAGCTGCACAGCAAGGGCATTCCCTGGCCACATGCCTTCAGGCTGAGGCTGCTGAGGGCTGGCTTCACATGCAGACGTCCTGCCAGATCAGCCATGGCCCAGCACAAACAGTAAAACTCAGGTAAGCAGTGGTAGAGCCTACCCCATGCAGTCTGTCACCCCTCATGTACAGCAGGAGACCTATAGCACGAAACTGGGGTGTCACCACTCCTGTTTTCCTGACTCTTTATCTCCTTTGGGGACTCAAAGCTTACCAGGAGGCAAGGCAACTCACTTGATATCCACAGTTTCAGCCATAACATCTCCACCCACTCTGTGAAGTCTAACCAACATCCTACTGCATTTATGGTCCTAGTTCCTTTAGCTGCTGTTTCAGACGCTCTTTTTAGAGGGTCCCAGTGACTCAACACTCAGCCCCACAACTCTCATGATGCAGCAAGGAGGACCCATTATTTCAACTGCCACTCGAACAATTAGTGCTCCATGCACACCTTTACCTCCCAAAAAGGGAAGCCAGCCTCTTCCATGCCACAGCTTGCCCATGAGTACCTCCTGGAGCAGAGCAGGGACTCTGCCTCCTTCCCCCTCCCACTTTGTAGACTTTAGGGAAGAAAACAAGAAGCACAAGCAGGTGTTCTTGCATCTTATAACCCAATCCTGCGCTCTGCCACTTTCCCCAGCACAGATCCCACCCAAGGCCAGCTGCTGGTGTTCAAGAGAATTAATTACCCACCCCGAGATAATAATCCTAACCAAAGCACTGAGTGGGGAGGAGTTAAAGGAACAGTGTTTGGCTCTGGTGTGGAGCCTGGGGTTAGAGAACCCTGTAGTATTCCAAGCCACCACTGTCCCCAAACAGGGGGCTTCTACTGAAAACTTCAGTGGTGGAGTGCAAACGTGGGGAGGGGGTGAGGGTGTGAGGGGACTGAGCTTTGGCTTTGCACCTTGCATCAGCATAGCCTGGAAGGGGCAAAACTGCTCCTGGTTTTCTGTGCCTTGGCACGGCGGTTTCAGGAGTGAGAATGGGCAACAAAATCAAGCTGACACATTTCATCTGACTTCCTGCATGTGGGAGTGCTCCCCTCCGTGCTAACCCCATGCCAGCTCTGGCCAGAGGCGTGCAGGGCAGGCATGGGATGTTTGCTGGGACTGGGTACAGAGCAGATCATGTAGTACTGGGTTATACTGGTGATCCAGTTACACCAGAGCATGCACAGTCTGCTGGAAATCACTAAAAACGGTCTGGAGCCCTTTCTGGGTGGTTTAAGTAAATCATGCTGCAGCTCTGGAGATACTAAAATGAGCAGGAACCCCTGATCAGGGTTACTCCCTAAAAGGCTGCAAAAGGGTTTCTTCTCCACGGCAGCCTTTAATGACATTGGCTGCATCAGGAGCCAGAAGAGGATGGGTCTGATCCAGCAAATTGCTTTTCAGAGGAAAAATCCAGGCAATTCCCTGGAACAACCCTGCTCCTTGTAGTGGGTTGGATCAGGGACCTGATCCCCCTGGGAACTGGTTGTGGGGTATTTTTGTGATAGGGTTGTATTCAGCCGGATTGCTTCCCTGATCTGGACTCAGTGACTCCTCAGGGACAGCAGACCTGAACCGGGTTAGACAAACAGCTTGGCTGAGCAGCAGGGGTGAGCTGCCAAGGGTGCCCTGGGGCAGGATTAATCCCAGCTTGACACATTTCCCACACACCAGAGCCTCAGAAGAGAGATGGGGATGCTCCAGGGAGCCAGGCAGAAGCTGGGGAGCTCTGGGGACCAGGACCTCCCCTTCAGGTGGCCACCCAAGCTGCAGCATGTCCCTGCCCTGCTTCAGCTGCGTGACACAGGTGGGGCAAGAAGCCAGCTACTTCCCATCCATCCATCCATCCATCCATCCATCCATCCATCCATCCATCCATCCAGGCCTGTCTGTCCAGCCGGGTTCCACATATCCAGGATGGTAGAAAAGAGATGAAGGCGTGCTCCAGAGACTGGAGAGTACAGGGGATCCACCCAGAGCCCGACCTCCCCCCTCCATTAGAGCTCGCACCCTGGAAGCCATATTCAGCTATCATTAGTATGCAAAGACTGTGATCTGAGAGAGGGGGAGAGAGAAAGAGAGAGGGAGGGGGGAGAGAGGGAAGGGAGAGAGAGAGAAAAAGCCAGTTGTTTTATTCATGGCTGGTGATATTATAGACTGAGTGAAAATCACATTATCGTAATGGGAAAGTTAGAGTTGCCGTGATGATGCCCTGAAGCTTGTGTGCTGATTGGGGTGTGATTGCTATCTGTATTTATATGTAGAAAGCAAAGTTCACTGCCAGTTCAAGATGGTGGAGCCTGCTTCTTCATGCTACATAATTCTTCAGTAGGGAGAAACTAAGAGCAGCCAGGGCAGCTGAGCAGGCGTGGGGGGCTCCTGGAGCATGGGGCCACGGGCAGAGATGGTGAAATGGTGTGTGCTGCCCATCGGGCTCCTGGCACAGGGCTGCCACCGTGCTGTGAGCAGGGTGGGGGGCAGTGGGTGTGAGCAGGCTGGGGGGCAGTGGCTGTGAGCACCCAGGTGTAAACCTGCATGTGAGTTAGTCATTGTAGTTGGTGATGCTGGGGGAAACTGAGCCACAGTTCCAGTTTTAGGGGGGTATGGCATGATGCTGGGTGCAGAGCAGTGAGGGGAGCAATGGGAATGTCGCAATGCTGTTTGCAGGCTGGGATGGGCTGTGCCGGGTTTGGGGACTGGAGTTAATGATGCCTGTTGGTATTTTCTGATGAAGAGCCCCTGTGACAGTGTGACAGACTCTGCATGTCCCATCCATCATACAACTTCCCTCCTCAGCCCCTGAAAGCCTTTTGGTGGGGACAGCAGCCTTGGACCTTCCTGCTCCAAACTCCAGCCTATGCCGCTGCACCTGGGATGGTGATGGCTTTCTACACAGCAGGAGGTAGTGGGGATGGGGGCAAATCCTAATGGAATAAGTCCACCCACAGAAAAGGATGATCAAGAAGGTCCTAAACTTCCAAGCACACTCCTCCTCTGCCAGCCCTGGCACTTGGGTCTGGCTGCCGCAATCCCTGCCCCCCATTCTGCCATAGGCACCCCAGAGAACCTGTAAGCCCAAGAGCACACTCCAGTCCAAGAGCTGCTATTCCTCACATGGCAGCACTTGGGAAACATCCTCACATGGGACGAGGACATGCCATGGCCACCAGCTCCCCCAGGCACTCGCACAGAGGAGATCCAGGGCTGGAAAGTCGCTGCTCTGCTTGGGACCCAAGCAAGTGCTCTGATGTAGCAGCACACAGGGACTTCATTCACCAGTTTGGGTTTTTAGATCCCCAAGTGACACACATTAAAAAGACAGACTACTAACTGTGCATCTGTCAGCAGTAACGCTGAGGTTCTACTGGCATCCAAGTGTCCCTGCTGCCTCCTCCCAAGGACACACCTTCCAGTAGGCTCCTCTCTGCAGAGGTGTCTTGGTATCCAAGGAGTGCATTTACCTTCTGCTTCTGCGGTCCTTTTGAGAGAAAAACAACAACACAAGTTTGAGGGAAACAGAGGTCAATGCATTAAATCATGGAAGAGGGAAGTAAAAACAGCCAGTGTTGCAGCTGGGAAGTGCAATGGGTCATTGGAGAAGTGGGAAAGAGCAGAGGAATAGGCTGAATCCTCTCCTTCATTTGCTGAATTTCAAGAGGGTTTATACCACTACATGTGCTCCCATACCACTGGAGAGCCTTCTCCATAGTCAATTCTGCCAGATGCCTCCCATTTGGGGTTGGACCCGATGATCTCTCGAGGTCCCTTCCAACCCCTACAATTCTATGATTCTGATTCTGTGATCTAGCTGCTTATTTCCCTTTTGACCCTCATGAGGTGGGAATCTCTTGTGCATCCCCAGACTCTTCACCCTTTGGTGTGATGTACAATCATTTGCCAACACAGCTGGGGAGTGTGAAACACTCTTTGGAGGTGATGCTGTCGCACCGACATTTTGCAATGATGCAAGTAATGGCCCAAGGTTCAGGGGCCAGAGCAGCATCCTCCAGATTTACCCTCACAGGTGGGGACAAGACACATCCTGAGAAGAGACAGGCAGAGGCCAGAATGTCCCCAGCCTGTGCAGAGAGCTGCAGCAGAGCAGAGGGACTGAGGGATGCGGCGTGCTCCACAGGGACGGTTCAGCCCCAAGGTCAGAGGGAAGGACAAGTTTCCCTTTCCAGGCAGAGCTCAGCCCTGGCCTTTCCAAGGACATGTGGTGGCAGAGCCAGCTCCTGGGTGCCAAACCCCCTGTGCCCTCAGCACACCAGATGGATGCTCATGTTCCCGAAAGAGCAGCCGTTACCTCGCCCGCCTCCCTCCCGCTGAGGGAGTCAAATGTGGCTCCAAACTGTGCCATGCTGCAGAGCAGAGACTGCCTCCGACCCCACCTGTCCCCTCCACCGGCTGGCACAGGACACATATTGGACACAGGGTAGGCTGGGACTGAAGGAAAACAAACTGGATGGGCAGGAGGCATCAAGGGGCTGCCTGGATACTCTCTGAAATGGGAGAGGATGAAGGCTGCTGGCTGGGCTTGAAGGGAGGAGAGGAGACGGCAGTGGGGCGCTGTGGCGCTGGGGACAGGGACAGCAGGGTAGAGTGAAGGTCAGGCCATGGGCACAGCCACCTGGGGAGCATCCTGGGAGAGAAATGCGGCCTGGGGGACCTTGAGGCTGCCCGTGGTGGGAGCTGGTGGGAGCTGCCTAAATATCTGCCCCTGAGCTGCAGCATCAGGCCCGATGTAACAGCTCCCCACCCTTCGCCATGGCAGTCCTGCTGGCCATGAGAGCCACCCATGCCTGGGGCCAGCTCCAAGCTGCCCCCTCTCCCCCTCCCAAGCCACAGGGGAGACAAGCCAGGGGCAGAAGGGGAGAGGGGTTGCTCCAAGTTGCCTCTATGCCATACAGTCTCTGCCACGGCCAACAGTGGGAAACCACAGCCCACCTGCCTCCTTCCCCAGGAGCCTGTGTGTGGGCATTTTGCTGAGTGCATGTTCAGATGTGGGGCGCACACACTCCCTGCACACATGTGCCTGTTGGTAGAGTGAACACACATGCAAAAGGGAAGGAGCCCAAGCTCCAAAACCCTTGTTTCCCAGCCCTGACTTCCCCTGGTGTTCAAGACACAGCATCACTGCTCATCTCTATTGCTGGTACATACAAACAAATAATGAAATCAACATTTTGCAGGCATAGACCTCAGCAAACACCTACACAAAACTCAAGGTTTCCTCCTGCCAAACACCCGCGCAGAGCTGTACTGCACACAGGAACACACTGTCGTCCCGACACACCCACGTGGGATCATGGCAGCGCACCGACTGCTAAACAAACATCTCAGCCCAAACCTACATGGGTTTTGCTCTGTGTATGGAGGCCTCTCCCACGCACCCAGGCACTGCCAATCCACTGCGTAAGCATGGCAGACCCAGGTGATCAGAGGTGTAAAGGTCCGGATATTCCCATATACACATGGGTGTATGTACACACAGGCGTTTTGTTACCACAGATGCCCGGGCCAGGATTCCCACAGCTCCCCTCTTCCCATGGCACTGCCTCTCTCCTCTCCCTACCTTCTCCGTTTTTCACAGTTTAACCAGAATCAGCAACTTCTGTCACCTGCTGCTACCTGGCGCATCCCTTCCCGCGCTGGCTAAATCTGTCTGAACCCACAGATGTGTGATTAAACACGGCGAGCGTTAGTGGCGAAGCACCGCTGCGCGCTCCCCGTATGGCTGATGAGCGTGCAGCTGGAGCAGAGCTCCCTGGGGTACCCTGCTGCTCGCTCAACACGCGCCAGGTCGGGGGGAGGAAGGTGTCGACATGGCAGGGAGGGTATTTAAGCATTAAGCCATTTCTTTTCCCTACAAGGATCCTGAAACTGCAGCTTTTCCTGCTTGGATGTGTCTGGCTGAGCCCCTGACGGAGAGACTGGAAAAACTTTCCCTTGTAGAAGAGCAGCAGAGGACAGGGAAGGGGCAAATGTGAAGGGAGGGGAGAAAACTGTACAAAATAGGAGGGGGAGCTGCTGTCTCTTCTCCCAGCCTTGCAATGCAGAGTCCAAGGGGTTTCCAGGGGAACTGAACAGCAGAGTGCACGGGGGTGACACATGGAGCCTGACTCTGTACCTCACTGCCACAAGACAATGCCGATACCAGAGAAGAAGAACATGCCAGCCTGTTTGTTTTCAAAGGCAATGAAAAACTCACAGGCATGTAAACCACCCTCTAGCTCCTCTCAGTGTCGTTTGGGATCCAGAGGAGTCCCCTAGCTTATGTAGCCTGTTGCCCTGTAGTAGCCAGGCTGGCTCCAATGTGACCTGTGCTGCAGGGGAAAGAGGGAGGCAAAGGCTTGATCCCAAGCACTGGAAAGAGTCTGTTAGGGACTTGCCCAAGCAGAGTAAATCATGAGCTCAGATCAGAACAGGTCACCTGGGTCCCTTTTCCAAGCTTATCATGAGCTCAGATCAGAACAGGTCACCTGGGTCCCTTTTCCAAGCTTATCACTGTGAAGCATTTTGGGTCAGATTTAAGAGGTATCAAGAGGCATCGGAGGATAGATCTTCTGCCAGCAAAGGGGCAGAGAAGTTTCACACTTGCCTCAAACAAATAACAACTCTGAGGCTTCTTGCAAGGTTTGTCAGAGGTGGAGAAACACAGGAACACACTTGGGTAATGTGATAAAAGCCGCCTCTTGCAGCACAGGACCTGCTGTCTCTTTGCTGGCCTCTGCCATGGTCCCTGCAAC
Source organism: Gallinula chloropus (assembly GCF_964237585.1). Taxonomy (NCBI): domain Eukaryota; kingdom Metazoa; phylum Chordata; class Aves; order Gruiformes; family Rallidae; genus Gallinula; species Gallinula chloropus. Next base: position 67,565,885 of record NC_140090.1, read on the forward strand.
CACACCCTACCCAGCTTCTCCACCACCCTCCTAAACCAGACATGGTGTCAGGGCAGCTTCCCAGTGCTACAGCAATAGGATAACCACCCAGGACAGGATGCTGTCCATCTTCTTCCTGACAGAAGTGACATGTGGCTTGTTTTCAGCATGACAGCCACTGTCACCATCACCAGCAGCAGCTACAGGCGTGTGATGGGGAAATACTATGGATGCACTCTTTTGGAGTGTGCTCTCTTGCTGTTTTCCTGCTGAAACCCCATGGTTTGCCCTGGAGAGGGGAGACAGCTGGAGAAACACTGACAGGGCTGAGGAGCAGTGTGGGACAGAGCAGCCTGCCAGGCTGGGGAGCCAGCAGCACCGCTCACCTCCGAGGGATGTAGAGGCCAGGTCATGCTGCCTCTCTTATTACCTCTCCCAGCTCCTCCTTTCCCTGAGGGACCCCTTCAAGACACCAGTGCACAGCATGGTGCTCCCAGCACTGCAGCTGCAGACTCTGGCCCTCTCCCTCTTGACCATTTCTCTGCAAACACCCCTTATTTCTCCTGCCCTCACCTCTCCCCACTGGGTGTCTCCTACCAGCCTGCACCCAGCCCCTGCCTCTCTGTTTCCCTCTCCGCTCTGTTTGCTCCAGGTCTTGCAGGCCTCACCACCACCCTCCTTGCTTCCCCATGTCCTGAGTTAATGGGGAACAGATTGGGTGTGATGCTCCTCTCTGAGCCGGCGCTGCACAGGGGAAGTGCTGCGATGGCTGTTCTGCTACATGCAAACAGTTAATACATAAAGGGCAACTATAAAGCCTGGAAGACCACGAAGCATCATTCCTGGGGAATTAGTACCAATACAAATTGACATTGTGCTCTGCAGCTGGCTTCCTCTGTGCAATGCCTTGTGCCAACAATTACTGCAGGCAGGAAGAGGAAGATAAGCGGATGAATGGGTGGTTCACAGAAGATCCATGGATGGACGGATGGATGAAGGGCAGCCCAGATGGATGGTGGGTTCAGTCAAGGTTCCGGTGTAAATTCCCAAATTCCTCATATTGGTTTACTTTCCCATCTGCTGTAGTGAAACTAAACACTCCAAACTTTCCCTCATTCCACGGTTTTCCCACTTTCTGACAACAATTTGATGCCATTCTGTTGGCGCCTTGCTTGCCAACCCCTTTCTGCATGGCATAAAGTGCTGCAGCAAAGCAGCCAGGATTAACATCCCCCCTTCAATTGCATTGATACGCCTGGGTCTGTGCCGCCCACTGTCCCACCTGCCACACTGTGTAGGCTGATCAGCCACCAAGACCTTTGCACTGATCTTCTTCACCCTGAAACAGGCATGAACATAACAAGGACTTGGGGAAACAGAGAAGGTCGCTAGTCCCCGTCGCCCTCAAACACTGTGATTCGCTCACCATCAAAAATGTCTGTAGAGCCTTGGGGTGTGAAGCTTACCCAGGGACACAGATCATGGGCACAAGGCAGCAGCAATCCCCCACTGTCCTGGTTTTGGTCAGGATGGAGTTAACTTCATTTGTAGCAGCGGATGGAATGCTGTGTTTGGGAGTTAAAATGGGAGTAGTGCTGATAACACCCTGACGTTTCTAGTTGCTGTCAGACAGTCAAGGACTTTCTCAGCTCTTCATGAGAAAGGAGGGGTGAAGCCAGGACAGGTGACCTAACTGACCAAAGAGAGTATTCCACGCCAATTACGTCCTGCCCAGGATATCGGGGGCTGACGGGAGGAAGGCCGAGGGCGGCTCCGGGACGCGCGGTTCTTGGGGGACGGTCGGGTTCTGGGACGGCTCTGGGTGGCACGGCCTGAGTTGTGTGGTTTGGTGAGAAGCTGCATTGTGTATCAACAGCTTCATATATTTTTGCTTTAAAGTCTTGTTAGCATTGTTATATTGTATCTTTCTGTTATCTTAGTAAACTATCCTTATCCCAACCCACGGGCCTCTTAATTTCTTGGTTTTGGGGTTATTTGCCCCTTCCTTTTCCCTTCCCTTACTTCTCACACTCCCCCCACCCACCCCCACCCCCACCCCCCCCCCACCTCTTCCCTTTTCCCTGCTCTTTTCCTTTAAGGAGCAGGCAGCTGCGTGGATCTCGGCTCTCAGCCGGGGTAAAACCACGATACCCACTTTACTAGATTTCAACCTCTTGGCTCTCTGCACCTCTCATCTGCTCCCTGCTGCAGGAGCCAAGCTGGCCGGAGAGCACGCATCGATCCTGGAAGGGTGGTGCTTTGCATGCCACACGAGGTTTTGGGGCAAGCAACAAGGTGTTATTTGAACAGAGTCAGTGCAGTCAGAGCCTTATTTTCCTCCTGAGATGAGAGACAACAGAGCTGATGACGCTGATGACTTAGCAGGGAAGGGCAAAGGATAACCCAGCTCATGAGCTCTGCACGTCTGCAGCAAATGCTGATGGAGCTGGGTGACATTTCGAATGAGACATTTCTTAAAGCAAACTGAGTCCTTTGTGGAAACTTTTCACTTCAGTAGAACCCTCCTTGTTATTTATAATTCTGCAAAGCCCTCGTGTCCAATTTGGGCCTCGACAAGGGAAAGAAAACAAAAGGTGACAACCATGGGTTTGTTCTGATTTTTTGAAAGCCCAGCATATTTAACAAAATCTGTCTTTGAAAGCTGATTTTGGGAGAAAAGGAGGGCAAGATGCTTCCAGCCACTCATCCATAGGAAAAAAAGAACAAGTGAAGCCATTGGCAGTTGCACACAAACCTGGAGAGGCAGAAGGAAAATGTCAATGCCATGTCACAGCTCTAGCTGGTGCAAGACAGCTCTTAAACAGAGATGTGAAAGGGCTGTTTGGTATCATGTACCCTCTGTTCCATAAATTACGGGTGAGTTGAGGGGGGCAGAGCAAAGCTGGGCAGGTCAGTGGTTTTGGGAGGAGGTCCTAGCCGGTTCCTATTTCATCCAAAGTGGGTCACCTGTCCCGGCTCCTGTTCCCTCTCACTTTCAACCTTGGCTTCCTCTAGCAAAAGTCTCTGGGCAGCGGGCACCTCGCCACAGTGCTTTGCTTCTGCTCAAAACCATTTTTGATCTTGCTCTGTTGCCTTTATGAGACCTTCCTTCCCAGGAGCCACTTGTGGGGTGGGCAGAGCCAGGGGGATGGAGCCAGCTGCCCCTCACCCCACACTACTAGGGGTCCCATGGTGCTGAGACCTCACGAGCCAAACAAGCGCTGGCACGGTGCAGCCAGGCAGCCTGTCCTGCAGGCTGTAAATCATGCCTGCACATTCCTCCAGTGGCAATTCGCTCAGGACACATTCCAACCCCCAAAAGTACAACAAGCTTGCACCCCCACCACCACCTCCCCACTCCTGAGCAGCCAAGCTCCAGCAGTCCCCAGGGGCTGATGCTCAGCCCCACTCTTGTAATTTTTAAGCACAAAGAAGCATTAAATTGTAATCCACCTCCTTGGCACTCTTTCTCCTTCCCTCCTTCTTCTCTTCTCCTTCATCCCCAGTCTCCTCATCCTTCTGGGCCCATAAATCTTAATTGTGTCTGTGACTTGGGTTTTCATTTCCTCTCTCTTACTCTTTTTTTTTCCCCCAATGTTAATTAATCATGTTTAGGCCTGGTCCCAGCTGTTGCCACAAGGAGAGTCCCTTGCCAGCCCCCTCTCTCCACTCACAGCCCAAACACACATCACTTTTGGATAAACTTAACCAGTTGGAGGAATTCTTTGATTGTCCTGCAGCAGAGACAACAGACGATTCATTATGCTCCCCCTGCCACCTCTACCTCACGCTGCTTGCAGCCCTGCGCCCTTGGGTTCTGCTGCCCCCTGCCCTCACCTCCAAGGGTCACCATCCCAGCAGGGCTGGATGGGTCTCTTTCATAGAGATGCTGACAAGCCTTTGGCAAGGAGAACCTGCTGTCCCAGCCATATTTGGAAGGAGCAAGATGTGATTGAGGGGCTCCTGTTGACAGACCATCGTGGCTGCCCAGGAGGGATGCAGAGGGGAGACCCAGCCTCTCTCCTTGGGAAACCATATGGTGGGCAACCTTGGCAGAGCTTCTGGGGGGTCCAAATGTAAGGTTAATCCCTGCAATCAGTCTTCCTCTGCTCTCCCATCCTCTCCCTTTTCTGCAGTCAGCTGCATCCTTGCCTGGCACTGCTCCCTGGTAGTAGGAGCAGTGTTTGCATCAGCTGACGGGGCTGGCAGATCTCTGTGCCATGTGGCACCCTGTCACCGGAGGTGACCTTGTATCTGGCACTTCTAGGATGAACAGAGGTATGCAGGGAGGTAGCTGGAGGTTGCTTGCTCCCCCCAGAGCCTCCTGCCAGTGGATCACAAAAAATGGAAAGATCTCTCTGTGCACTACTTTGCATGGTTGAGTATCTTTGTCTTGGAAAGACAGAGGGCTGGAAGGCAAAGGTGGGAAAGGTCAGCTCCTCCATGACATGGAGTGTGTGCAGGGTTCCCCTAGCAGGGGCTGCGAGGAAAGATGGAGTGTGGGGATAGCCCAAGGACAAGAACAAAGGGTGCCTGAGCAACCATGGCAGACCTGGCACTGGAGAACTCTGGGAGAGATGGAGAAGACATGCAGGGCACCAGCAAAGGTGGTCCAAACCAGGGTTGGACATCAAGGGCCTGAACTGTGCACCCCAACTGATGTGTGAGTGCAGCTCAGGCATGGATTTACTCAGCTTCCAGCCATGCCCAACTGACATGGGGTCCCAGTGCTTCCACAAATGCTTGCCTCTTGTGCCCAGTGTTTTATTGCTTCCCAGCAGTGTGGCAGCCTGTTACACCAGAGATCCTATGGGCCAGCAACATGAAAAACCTGCAAGCTCACCCCAGTCTTGCCCCTCGCACCAGGTGTGCTCCCCAGCACCGATCCCAGCTCCTTGTTCAGGTTGTTTGTGGCTCCCAGGCTGTGTCCCAACATTGCTGGGTGTGCATATCCTATTTCCTCCTGCTCCTGGATCCCTGTAAGCTTTCTTGAATCTCCTTCTCTGTTTTGCCTCCCTTCCCTGCCGTCTGTCCCTCTAAATTATACCCTTTCATCCCCCCAGGGCTGGCTCCTAGTGCTAATACCCCTCAGATATTTGCAAGCTATCATCGTGTCCTCAGTGAGTCATCATTAGGCTAAGCTCTTGCAGTTAGCTCCTTTAATCTTTCCTTGTAAATCTTTCCCTTTACACCTCTGCTTGTTTTCATAGCTTTTCCTGAGCGTCCTCCAATCATGCCAGTGGCTTTTGGGTCATAGGCCTGGAAATGACCCTTGTAACTCTACTTGGACCATAGGCAGAGCAGCTCAGGGTGTTCCCAGGCTGATCCTTCCCTCTACAGGACTGTGTTCAGTCCCAAATCTTATCAGCTCTTTCCCGTGGCAATCTCATGGCAGTGCCCAAGGACGATGTCCCTCCACTCCAACACCAGATGAACCAACGCAGACTGAAAGAAAAAGCATGATAAAATTTCATTCTATTTATTGCCTTTGAAGAAAGCCAGCCTGTTTTCCTTTAAGCTCACAAGGGAAGAAGTGGCAACTCACATGAAAAGTGAAGCAGGTGAAAATGGATCAGGATTCTTTTTCCCATAGCAAGCCAAGCTGCCGCTGGGTATTTTGGGTTGGGAGCTGGAATGAAGCTGATGGGGCCCATCTGTTACTTTCCCTTTTGCAGATCAGCTGTGTTTTCCCAAGCTGACCTTCATCTACTATTTCAAACCCCAGGTCAGCATTCCCATGGGCTCCTTCCAGCTCCCACTGGGAATGAAACCGGGTGCTAAATATTTTGGTGTCATTTCACTGTCTGTTCCTGCCTTTACTACCACCTACAGGCTTCAGGAATGAAGCAGCCTCTTCCCAGATCATTAACAGGGAGCTTAATTAAGAGCTGTCATAACACCAGGCATCTTTGCTGGAAAATGGTAGTCCTGCTCTGCAGCTGGGTGACAGGGTGATGGTGTTCCTGGTTCCCTGTTGAGAACACAGTTTCTTTGTCGCTGACTCCAGGACTCATGGTGGCTTCAACTCTTTCTTTTTTAAGAACTTGTCCCTCCTGGCACTTTTTTTTGCCCTTCATAACATTCTGGCCAGTTTTTTTAAATGGCAAATGCCATTTTGCAGTGAAGAGTGCAGGGCTGTCAAAACAAATTGTTTCAAGTCATTTCTGTCTCTTCCCCATCTCCTCTGGAGAATTGACCACAGTGAGACATTTTGGGGTAAGGCAATACTCACATTAGAAGGTTTAGGGAAGGGCTGAAGTGGTTTCCCAATATCCACCAAAAAAATCTTCCTTAGAGTTAGATGGTGGGCAACAAGCAGTGCCAGGCACAGCCAGACCAAAGCTACCTATTGTTTTGTAAAAACCAAAAAAGTTCAAAGCATGCCTTGTTCTTGCATCCCAGGCTATCTGTGTACCAAAAGCCCCACATCTCACACCAACCCTTCCAGAAAACCACCCACTCAGAAGGGAGGTGAGAGTAACAACTGGGTACTCTTGGGTTTGCTTCATTTTCACTCATTGGGAGCAAAGATTATTGATGGGTCCCTGTGCAAGATGTTCTGAGTCTTACCTGGCTGCTGAACCTCCCCTGTACTGCGTTACTCCCCTTCTGAGGGTTTTCATACCCCATTTCTCTGTGAATTTGCTGTCTGTGAGCACAGCCATGAGCCTGCCCCACAGTGGCATTAAGAGATGAGCCTCTGTCCAAGTGTACCTAATCCTACCCAATTCTCTGCACCTCATAAGTGGGTAAAAGTCTCCACAGAGATCAGTGTCTGTCCTGCCCCTTCCTTGCTGTTTTCAAAGCTGAGCCCCACTGGGACCCCAATTCACGCAAATATTGAAGCATGCACTCAAACCACGAGCACATGAGCCCTGCCACTGCTCCCAGAGGACTTCAAAGGGTCGGCCCTGCGTGCTTAAAACTGAACAGGTGTTAAATAAGCTACCGGATCAGGGCATCAGTCATCCGCAAGGCAGGGGGCACTGGATATATCTTGCGATAATAGACCACTTTGCTACATTTGCACAGGCCTTTGCAACAGCCAATAAATCAGGCAAAACAGCTGCTGCTAAACTATTCAGAGACTTTGCCCTTCGATGCAAATTTTCTGAAAAGATCAGCCGTCATCTGGGCTGGGGGAATTTGAAGCTGGGCTCCTGCAGACCCTGATGCTGGACTAGGGACAGCCAGGGCAGTCTGCCCCGCAATGCAGAAGCACAGACGAAAGAGCAGCTGGTGAACAGGACCTGTGGACCCCTGCACCCAGCCAGCTGGACTGAGCACCGTGCTACTCGTAGCATGGGGAGCCCAGATCAGCCATTACTTTAAGAGCACCAAGCCACCCCACCGCTAAAACACCTGCGTAGCTGGGTAGGTTTTACCACAGCTCTGCTACCAGGGCTCCTCTGTTCTGCCCAGCTCAGTCAAACCAGGCAGCAGCATCAAACTTATCTCTTAAACATTTCGGAGCAAGGGGAGAGAGGAGAAACTTGGGGCGTGGGTTCTCAATCTGACTCCATTGGCTGCTCCTCAATGGCCCTGTGATTTGAGCCATTCTCTGCCCTGCTTTGTTAAATGATCCTCTCCAATTCAGCAATTTGCTGGGTAAGGTTCCCCAGGGTACATTCTCTTTGGGGTTTATCACCTGCTGCTATGAAACAAAAGAGAAAGAAACCCCCAGCATCCAGTGAGATCCCAGGGACAGGCTGTTGGAGAGAGCAAGAAACAGCTGGTGGAACGGGTAGCAAGCAGGGAAGAGGAGAGTGAGGAAGACCTGAGTACAGCCTGAACACAAAGAGGAAAAGGGGAGAAAGACCCCACTTGAGAGGAAGCCCCACATGAGGCCCGTCTATAACATCCTTGGAGCCCACCATGGAGAGAAGGGCTAAATTGCTCTCTGTCAGCATTTTGCTCCTGATCCCAGAGGCTCATTTCTGCTAATGGAGAGCGATTCGCTGCGGCTGGGATCCCCAAGGTGACGCCAGCTCCCATCTTGCTCCTCCACACACCAGCCATTTAAAGCCATCGCAAGCCTGGAATCCGTACGTTGGGGCTCAGCTGTCACCAAGGCGCTGGGGAGGCTGACAGAACACAGCTGCTGGACCAAGCAGGTCCCATGGTGGTTGGTGCTAGCACGCTGAGTTTCACAGAAAATCTCTGCTAGGTTTTCCAGAGCTGGCTACAGCTTCAATGCTGCCAAATTACTTGTTCACAGCAGGAAAGGGGAAAGGGAGTTTCTCTGCAGGACAGGAAGTATCACTTCCCTGCATAACCCCTCAGGGGGACTCAACCAGGGGCCCTTGGATTTGAAGGACAATCTTTACTCTGTAAAAGACCCAGCAGCCAATGTGTGAGATAAAACCACCAGCAGTGAGAGAACATGCTGCATTACATCAACCTGTCAGGCAACAAGTTTATGCTGTACTGGAGACTCTGCTTTCAACCTGGGCAAATATATCCAAGCAGGAGAGGGCAGCTGTGAGAAGCTCCTTTGTGCCTCTTGTGATCACAAGCCAGAGGTGCAGAATTACTCCCAGAAAGCTCCTTCTGACCTTTGTCTTTTTCCCTGATGCTTTTCTGTCTCCATCCTTCTCCCAAAAAAAGAAAAAACCCCTACAAAAGTCTCTGAAACACTCCTGCTCCTCTAGGCAGCAGAAAAGAGAACACAGCAGAGGATTTTGTTCCACTGCTCACCCATTTTTTTCACAACCATGGGGTTAACACATGGTTTTGCTCCTGGAGATGAAACCCTTTATGCTATGGTGGGGTGTAGTTGGGAACAGAGTGCTGTAAGTTTGGTGCTGTTTGTTAAAGAGCACAGCTGGACAAGCTACAAATAGTTATCATCTCACTGTGCGTGACTCTACAGGACATGGACCAGCATCGGGGCTTGTTGGGAATCCAGGCAAGGTGGCAGGAGCACTGCGGATACCTTGGGCCAGTGCTCGCTATTTGTCTGCCCTGACCTCAAAGTTTCTGGAGCTCAAAGCCAAGCCTGGTGGTGCAACTGGGCCAGGGAGACCAGGTGATGGGCTGCCAAGAGGAGGGACAGTGGCTGGCTGGCCACACACTGTGTGTTGAAGGGCTTGTTTGTCTAATGTTCGCAGCTGATAATTTCCAACACGTTAATTGCAGTGTGAGACTCTAGAAAACTATTCAAGGACTCATCATTTACCTGTATTTTGGGTAGACTCTGACCCTTATTTTTCCATGTCTCAGGTAGCCTGATGCAGCTGTTCCTCCATTTCTAGATGTGTTCCTGCCAAAACACTCAGTGTCATTTCTCTCTCTTTCCAGTCACCCATCCATGAGCAGCCAAATGTCACCCCTTTACCTGTCCAACCCCACACTGTATCTCCCTCTCCAAAGTCACAGATCCATCCTTATCTACCTGTCTGTCCATCCACCATGGGAATAAAGCACAGTGTGCTTCGTTGGGATAGCATCAGCTAGCAAAACCCAATGGCACCCTGTCTAGATGGGCATCCTTTCAGAAGGCAAAGCAGTGACACAGGTTTAACAGGAGGCAGGAAGCCCCGTGAGACAGTTTGGAAAGAAAACCAAGCAGGACCAAAATTTGGGGAAGATAAAAGGTGATAAATGCCCATCTCTTCACCAAACTTTTCCTCTTAGCCTCTTGCTGAACCCAATTACCCTAACTAAAATGAATGTGCTGTAATATGACAGACTTTTCTCTTTGATTAAAGACTTCCAGGCCTCTTGCAGGTGATGCACTCTATAACTCATTGTAAAGATGGCTGCATTTTATAACCAATGAGTTGCGTGGAGTTTAGGGCTTTTTTTTTTTCCCTTTCTCCCCCCTCTTCCCTGTTTCCTTGCTCTCCAGTTCAGACCGAACTGGGTTTAACTAGGCCTGAATAATTTAATAGAGTCATTATGCTCCTGTGTTTTTCCCTTACTGTCAACTGTAAAATCCATACAGTAGCTTCGGGAAATGGGGCTAATTTGAATTGATAATAGGAGGTTCTGGAAAAAGTCATCTATTGCCGTGCAATGGTGGAGCAGATGCATGCTAAATCTTGTATAATGAAAGAATATGCTGGTGTCAATTATGTAAGAAAACGACTTTACAGTGGTTTGAGGCAATGGGTTAGCATTCTGCTTGATATTATCACATAAAGAAACACCCATCAAAACTTCTCATAAATATGGAACGGCAAGTAAGATTACATTATAAATTTGAATGTTATGAATGTGTATGAGAGAGACAGATCGAAGCAGGATACCCACCTCTCATAACTGGAAGTAAAAAAGAGCCATATTTCAACACTTACACCACACTGTCGTCAGGAGAGCAGACCAGGAGAAGGGCCAGGGCTGTGTCCCTCCCCTGCCTGCCCCTGAGCCACCATCACAGTGTTTGCTGGGGAAAGCACTGCCATCAGGTGCTGGCCTCTTAGTCATGAGCCTGCGTGAAACAAGGTGTTATCAGGCAACGTGGCCAGGAAGGTGATGCTGCTGCTGCAGTTGTAGGGGTGGATTTCACTTCAAGAGATGTCTGCACATGGATCTAAGCTTCATGGCAGGCACGGAGCTCAGGGGAAGTACCGCTCTCAGCTCTCAGGGTTTGCTGCCGCCTGGGAACCTGTTGTTTGGAGGGGAGTGTTAATGGATGCCAGTTGCCAGCAGCTAAAACCAGTACCAGCAGCCAGTATAGGAGAGGACAGCACATTGCTGAGCACATGTTTGACTGCAGAAGGCCACAGCAGCTCTGTTAAGCACGTCACTGTGGAAAGGGTCTGTTTTCCTGATGAGAGAGCAGTATCAGCTAGGGGCATGGTGGGGTGGAGTGAGACAGAAAGGATTAGCGGATATCAGAGGGGATTTGCTTCAGAGCAGATTCCCAGCACGTGCTGGAGGGAGGGGGTGCTTGGGGCAAGGGAATTCCAGGGCACAGAGTCAATGAACCACGTAACTAAATTCATTTCCTCATAAAACACGAGCTGTACTGGGTGCAGAGGAGAAAAGGGACGGCTGGCCCAAGCCAATAGCAGGGACCGGAGGAGCTAGGTGGCCCGTCACACAGCTCACATATAGCCTGGGGCAAAGCAGGTCACCCAGCACAAACCTGCTGAGTTTGCACTGCCTGCTCCAAATCCCCATGAGATCCAAACACCGCCCGAGCCACTCACATCACAAGGCCTCCAGCAGAGCTATCGGTTAGCCCAGCTCCAGGGCTGGACAGAATCTGGACCAGATCCAGGCTCCTTGTGCCCAGCTGATGGCTGAAACCTGTCAGTTTGCTCTCCCCGGGCTCCAGCTGGCTGGCTGCAGCCCGAACCCATCAGGCTCTGTCAGCATGGTGCACTCGAGCTCCCGACGCAAATGGGAGGCATGTGTGATACATCACTTCACAGCCATTCCCTCATGCTCTCCCAGATGTTGCTGCCCTCCGCAGCCGGGACAGCTGAACACATCTCACATCCAGCCCGGAGCCACCCCAATCCACCACACGGTTTTAACCAGCACTGCATCAGCACACAGGGAAATCAGCAGACAGTGTTGATGCTGGGTTTTAAACTGTGGCACTCTGGGAGCAAATACCCAGCTGAAGGGGCAGCTTTGGGACTGGGGCCAGTCAGACACTTAGGAGTACAGCACGTCTGCCATCTGACCTTGGCCTGCAGCATTTGGGTTGCCTCTCCACTGCCCTGCCCTTCTGCTGGACATTGCTACCCTTGGAGCAGAAAGGGCAGAAGGGAATGTGGTCTCCACCCCTGCCACCCTAATCATCTGTCTGCAAATTCATCTTCAGCGGCAGGTTTTGCTGTTAGTGCCTTCTGCTGACTGGTCCAGGGCTGGTCCCTCCAGGAGCTGCAGGCTGGGTGGCAGGGATAACTTTGCTGCTACAAGATTCACCCAAGCTGAACTGTACCAAATGATATCTCAGCGTGCTCCTGCTACCACACAGAATGAGCACAGCTGAAGTCATGTCTTGGGTGGGTTGGACCTGGTGTGGAAAACTGAACAACCAACTGCCCTTCAGGGCCCGGGAGCTGGAACACATTCCATCAGAGAAGCTGTTTCACCTGGTTCTAAAACGTGGGCTCCCAGTGCCATCACCTCCGCTGAGAGACCAAGGAAATGTGCCTCTCACTGGCAATGCCCAACTTGCATAGGAAACATAACTGGAGCTGGGGACTATTGCTTTGGAACACATCCAGCACAGCAGCCCTTTCATGGACTGAACAGGCTGTGTCTCACACGAGCCTTGACTTTGGCCACTGTGGCCCTGGGGGATGCCTATTCTAGACTCTCTTTGCTCTGATGGTTGCAAATCTGCTGCTAATTTCCAGACTACATTTCTTTCCTTCTCCTTTAGCCCTGTTTGCTCCAGTGCCAGTGTCCTCTTTTAGCTTCAGCAGCTCTTCCCTGCTGTTAGCCCCGTTGACGTATTTATGGACAGCAATCAGATCCCTTCTCTGCGGGTGTCATGCTGGGCTAAACAAGCCGAGATCACTCAGCCTCCTCCCTCCAGAAGTGCTAAGGCCATCCCACACTGAGGCAGTGCAGCTGCTTTGTTTTTGCAGCCAGGTGGGAGCACATCTGGGACAGATTCATACCACCCTGGCCCCCATGCCTCGCTTGCCTCCTTGGCCTTGCTAGGAGTGGGGACAGATGCTATGCCTCACATGTCCCCTCCAGGACAGAGATGTACTTGCAGGATTCACCCTAAGCAAGAGAGGTACATCTCTAGAGACAGCCTAAAGCCTTAGCTGCTCCTGGAGAAGCTTAGTAGTGAAATAAGGAACATCCAGACAAGCCTGTGCCTGTCCACCCAACAAGGCTTCTTGCAGGTGGCTCTCAGCTTCCCTTTCATACCTTTGCTGCTCGCCACCTTGGCTTTTCAAAGAGACCCAGGCAGCATCCTGATCTAGAAGGGCAAAATGGTGGGGTTCTCACCCACCCACCCCCCAACAGCAAGCAAGGAAAGCACCATCTGAATATGAGATCAGAGGAGGACATATTCCCAAACTCATCTGCAGGAGGACCATCTGCAGCTGATGGAGTGCAGCCACATCATCGGGGAGAAGGAACACCCCCTCTCTGGTTGCTTCACCCACTGCTCCCCTCCGATCTAACAAAGATGTTGGCTTTTAAATGTAGCTAACTCAAGAGAATGACAGCTTATCTGTCAAGTTAACATACACCCCTCTATACCGGCTCTTGCCAGCAGCACAATACCAGATAATTTAATATTTTAATAGGATTCAAGCAGCCCTTTAAACTAACAGGGTAACAACTCTATTAACTGGTACACAAGAAGGGAAAATGAAGTGCTGTAAAAACAGAGGATGCATCAAACTTAGACTTTGATGGAGGGGTTCACATCACCCCGACATTTGCTTTGTTCCCCAGCACCTGCAATTTATTGCCTGGAGAGAGAAAGTATATTTGCAGGATTAGCCACAGGCTGCATGTGAAGCAGCAGTGAGGAAGGTGGTACAATGATCCAACCATCAACGTCTAATCCCTAGCACAGATCAATCCTTTGTGGTCTGCAAAGATGCCCCAGTTCTGGCTAGTTGAATCCCTAGCTACTGTATCCTGCCCAAAAGCCTGCTGTCTGCGCTACTGACCTGAGCTGTCGTTTTCAGGGCAGTAACCTTCGGTTTAGCTGCCATGGGGTCAGGGTCTGGCCAACTGAAGCCAATCTCAGTATAGATAATAAAGACACTGTGAATGAAGGTTAGGCCCACCTCTGTAGTCAACTGGTAAATGACATCTGAATCCCAAAACAGATGCTTAATCTGACTGCAAAGAAATGCAGTGGATGATGGTCATCCTCCTTTATCACTCATCCTTTGCATTCATATATTCACACTCAAGAGCTCAGCCCCACCAGTACTCTGGACCCCCCATGCACAGCACCATTCCCTCTGCATGCTCTATTGGTTTTCTTGGGCAGAGATGTTGGTCTGGTTGAGGTCCTCTCTCCTGCTTGTTATGTTCATTTCTTGACTCCTGTCTTCAGATGGTGACAGTGTGTTAGAGTTTGGACTCATGCAGCCCTCTCCACTATCATCCAATAAGGACATTCCTCACCTTTTCGGTTTTGCACCGTTATTCCTGCCGCCCAGCCTCCTGCTCCTGGAAGGATCAGCCATGGAGCAGTCAGCAGAAGGGTCCCAAAAATCAGCCTTAGAGCAAGATGGCTAAAGATCTTCCTGCTGGACAACATTCAATGAGAATGGACTATTCTTTCAATGTTGGAAAGGTTTGCCTCATTTTACCAGGATTTCATTTTGGAAGAAAATCCATAGGAAAAGTTCGGTCAAAGTTTAATAACTTAACTCCTGTATTTTCAAAATTTGCTATGTTTGGTGTTTAGATGCAACCTTTTTGTTTCAACATTTTAAAGTATGATGCTTTTAAACCTTGAAATTAAAATGCAACTAGTTAATCTGACCTGAAATCAGTGTTCCTTGAGGACTTGATTTTGTGGTTAATTTTGAAATCAGTGAAAGAAGAGAGGGAATGAGATGGACATTTCTAATTCAGTGTGGCACATCTGGAATTCTCAGTCTTCCTCCTCCCCTCTGAATTTTGCAAACTTGTGCACTTTGCAGAGCTGTGACCACCTCTTTACTGTGCCTGATGCTATATAAGCATTTAAAGGTGGTTGTTCCAATAGCAATCCAAATCCCAGAGCTTCAATTCTTATGTAGCCAAATGTTTTTCTTTTGTAAGAATGGATTTTCTCCTAGAAAGCTTTTCCTTGCTATGTCTTTGTAGCCTGCCACCCCCTTGTTTCCTCTAAACACTCCCTTGCTCTGCCACAGACCTCTTGCATAATCCAGCAATTCCTTGACGGTGAAACGGAGACACCTTGCCCAAGCAGGATAGTGTTTCGTTAATTTTATCTCTTGATTTGTTGAAGTTAAACTATTCACTGGGCTGATTTAGACATATTTACTATGTTATAAAAATGTATAAACATTCTGAAACAATTCACCTGTTCTACAGTGCCAATGTAGCTGCTCCCTGCTTAAAACAAGCCTTTTCCTTTTATTTCAAACTGCAAAACAGTTTGATGTGAGGGCTGGAACCTGAAACCCACTTGTTTAAAATGGCACGTACAAAAGTATTCATCCAGGCTTTCTGACGACACAGTTCTGGGGATGGGAAGGGGGCTGCTGTGACTTTTGGGGGTTTTTATCCTGACTTGGAATGGGACATACGTGCAACTCTCAAAAAAGAAAAAACAACCCCCAAAAAAACCCCAAGACTTTCTAATCTTAATTCAACCATGTTTCAAGGCCTCAGACTGTAAAACTCAAGGCCTCAGACTGTAAAACTCATTAAGATATAGATCTTTATCTCAACTTTGTCCTTACTCCAGCTGGACCTAAAACCCTGGAGTGAGAACACCCGGCCAGCTGGTTTCCATGCAGTATTTTGCCTCTTTTGCCTTGCCTTTTAAGCTCAGAACAGTGAAACAACCTCCCCAGCCGGCTGGAGAGCTCTCCCAGCGGTTTGACAGCAGGGCCCGGTGTGCGGGCAGGACGGACCCTGCTCTGCCTGCGGTCCCTGGGAGCCTTGCCCACATGGTGTTCTCATATACGGGGTTATTTATAGCCACCGATGCCAGGAATTCGTCAGGGACACTGCTGGAGAGGATAACAAGTTTCTCTTTAGGAGGAATGTTCCGCCCCAAACCCGGGCACAAAGAACAATAACTGAGGATTGAGTCCCTCGCAGCTGACCCGGAGCACAGCACCGTACTCGTTCCAAGCGTCCCAGTGCACACAGTTCCCTTTCCCTAGCTGATGTGTGCCATGTTCAGCTGCAGGATTGCACCAGGGGGCAGCTGGGGGATGGGACATGACACTGCCTGGTATCCACATTGTCCCCCCAGGATGGGCATCTTGCATCGCCTCCGCCTGCGACAAGCGAGGAGAGGAAGAAAGGAAGGGAGGGCTTGTAAGGCCGCCTCTCTGGGCCTTCAGGCACTTTCTATTTACATTCTTTGGAGTAAATTACCAAGCCTTAGAATTTACAGGGAAATCGCTTTGATTCTTAAACTATATGAATGAAGCTGCAGATGGAGAGAGTAATGGCTTAAATTTATTAGTGTGCATAAAATTGTTGATGCTAATTTTCAGCTGTACACTAAGCGAACAGTCGATGGGATTAAACTGGATCCCTTATTTAAACAAACTCACAAAATGTAATTTACATCTAGTTATTGTTTCCGACTCTTCCCAGACCCCTTCCCAAAGCTCCCTCTAATGTTGCCAGGTCTGTATTGCACCCGCTCCCTCCTGCTCCTCCATCACCTCTGGCAGGACAGCGATGCGACCGCTGCGGGACCTTCATGGGGACATATACATATATTTAGACAGAGCAGCACTCTCTGAGCTTTCTCTACAGATGAACTGGCTTGGATTTTTTCCACTAGAGGTGCCAGGGTTTTTTTCCACTAGACATGCCTCTTAAATATGCTTATTTTCCCACTAGTGATGCCAGTTAGGAGCCTTGACACCCCTTTTGCTTTAAGCCCTCACTAGTGGCTCTCACAAAGAAGGGAAACGTCTGTCACAGGGCAGCATCAAGCTGTCAAGCCTCAAGAACTGAGTATACAGCCTTGTCCCCTGCCTTGCAGGAAGTCTGCATATCTTTCATACACAGTACCAAACATCTCCTTTGCTTCTTGACCCCTACTACTGATGCAGCCATGCCTGTTGCACAGCATCCTGGGTTAGGAGAGAAACTAGGGGGGATATAGCAGTGAAAAAAAAGCTCATGACCACTGGAGATGGTCTCCCTGCCAGCAGAAGCCTTGCTCCACCACCTGACCTAACACTACTTGCATCTTGGTGTGTGCTGCCTTCTGCCATGGGAAGCAGCTGCTCGCAAGTCAGCAGAGAAGGCTGGACAGTCAGAAGTGTTTCTTCTGCCTGTAAAACTCTGCAGTTCTACTGAAGCTTCACTCATTAGATACAGAGTGCCTGACCTCAGTGAGGTCCATGGGTGCTGCAGAGATGTGAACCAATTAGACTGGAAAAAATCTGACTGGTCTCAGCACTGACCAGTCACAAGAACTGATCTCAGAAGTTTATTCCCTGCCCTCTGGTGCCTCCCTATGAGGGGAATCTGTGTTACGGAAAGTCTAGGTGTCGCTGGAGGCTGGGAAGGGCTGGCAGAGTGTATGGAAATACAGGGATACCACAGAGGCTGCTAATCCTGCTACCTATGGCTGTTAGGGCCCTGCCAGCAAGTCCCATGTGCTGCCTTCCTATGTCTGCCAGCAGCCGTGGGTACAAGCGCTGGTGCAGTGCAGAGCACAGGAGTCACCCAGAAAGACCTGCTGAGAGAGCTGGCTGGGAGCAGGAAGAAGGATAGAGCAGTGCGGCCAGAGGAGGGATTGCAGGGAGATGCTGGAGTCACTTGTGCTAGCAGAAAAAGCTCTCTGTGTGGCACAGCTCTTTCTTTCATGGCCTCAGATGGCAGTAGGGTCCCACCACGTCTCTGTGTGCCACGTGGGTGAAAAATGACCATGATAGAATTGACCAGAGGTAAGGAAGAGGTGACAAAATGAGTGATATTCAGACCTTCAGCATAAGGCTGCATTCAGATATTTCTCTCCCTAATGGCCAGGCAAGGGCTACCCTCAAGGCCCTGGGAAGCTCTGTCCCCTGTGTTGCAATGTGAGATGCTTAATCTGCTTGTGTGAGCTGAGCTGGTTGGAATAAGTCTGTCTCCTGTGCCCCTGTAGTGGGGCAGACACAGAGCGATGAAAGCAGGAGCAGTTTTGTGCTGCAGATCATCTTCTTCTGAGCAATGCTGAAGGTTTGCCACAGGGCTGCAAGGACAGGAAGGAGATGGAGATGTGCAGAGGGTCTTCAGTCCTCTCCCATCAAATGGGCACATCTCTGCTTGAATGGCATCTACCTGGCCTTATACATCCTCTGCATCTCAAACTCCTGGAGACACCCCACGAGGACCATCACTGCACAGAGACTGCAGGAACAAATCCTGCATGAAGAGAACATGAAGAGGAGCTGCTGTTCCTCCAGCTCCAGCAAGGACAGCCTTCTAGGCTTGGGTAACAAGTGAACAGGACACCAAGGGCAGAGATGGAAAGCCACTTCAGCATCTCTCCTCCCACCACACCACTGAGAGCTGATCAACCCCGTGTCACCTTACAAGCCACTTAATCCCTTCCGTCATGCTTCTCAAGGAGGGCGGTGTGCAGGCCAAGGTTTAGCTGCCACCAGCTGCCCCAAAGTCATATGCTGAGTGTCTGCAGGAACATGTGCAGGGGGACGTGACTGACACCTCGCCGGTCCCCTGCACCTGGGAATCACCCAGTCCTGCAACCCCAGACCCAGCTGGCCCTTTGATCTCCACAGGGGCTGAAGCCAGTTCTCCTCCGCTCCAGCTTTGGAGAGGATCATTCTGATTTTGTCTGGACATCTCACATCCTGGCAGGTGTCAGTCTTGGCTTCCGAAATGCCTTGGAGGGGGAGGTGGGAAAAGGGAGGATTGTAAAAATAAAGGAAGTGTTGAAAACCCACGTCTGTACCCATCCTTCCTCTCAGCCCATGAGCTGGGGCTTTGTTTCATCTCAGGAATGGCTGCCTTTCCTCTACCAATGACACCAGCCTCCTGCAAGAGAGCAGCTACACACTTTTTCCTACAGTAAATGTCACCTTGCTGTTTTTGGAGCACCCTGGAAGTGGAGATGTGGGTAGCTGGAGAACCTGTAGACGGTCTGTGCCCTGGTTCAGCACTGGACAAAGTTGTCCATGATCTCTACTGGGGAAGGAACCAGAGATACCACCAGGCACGCATAGGGCTGAAGACCAGAGCAAATAACTCATGGTATTCTCAACTGCACGGCTTTGGATCCCACCAGCTGCTGCTCACACCAGCCGAGCTGTGTGATGAGTCAATCTGCACTGTTCCCTGGAAGGAGCTGCTGTAGAAATAAAACATTTACAAACCAAGGCCATCTAAAACCTCAAATGTCCTCCACCTGCAGCAGGCATCTTCCAATGCATGCCAGGAGAACTGTGTCCTGCTCTTGAGTACTCCAGGACTAGACTTGGTAGCAGTGAGAAAGGATTAGAGTTCCCTTGCAAAGCCAGGCTCTTTCTGTCTGTTCAGGCTTAATTTACAGACAGAAAAACAATGGTGGCTGACAGCTTCAGCCTGATTCAGATGGGCCGAGACACTGTTTTGCTTTGGACTTCACCCTTCCACAGTTCTTCACTGTTGCTGCAGGTGGTAAATTGATCTTGCAACCAACTGAGATGGGATATGTGAATTTTTACTGTAAATTGCCTGAAGTCCAGAGGGCAGAGACATGAATAAAGTTGTGGCCACACAAAGCTGCAGGGCAGGTCATCTTACCCCTGCCCTCATCTCATCTGAACCCAGCATCTGCTTCTAGGTGAGAAATGCCTTTAAGATTGCGATTTGTTATGCTAGAGAACAAACACCTGAACAGGACCAAGTTTGCTCTGTCCTTAGGTGAGTTTTTACAAGAGACACCGATGCCTTCTTTCTCTCTTCGTATTTCTGTGGTGTCCTTCTCTCTTTAGCTATTGAGAGACCCTAGATGCTTAAGTCAGCCTAAGTGCCTTTCTAATAGCTAATGCTGAACCCATTTTTAGCCTGTTGTTCATTAAAGCAAACAGTGCTATGGGATGCTCAACAGCAGCACAGTGTGCATTAGAACAGAAGGACTGTTTGGGTCCTGCACCATGTCTGAGAGGATGCCTTAATGTCTAAGAAAAGGGTCAATGTGCTATGATGTTTCTCCAGAATAGTTTCTCAGTTTTCAGTAATCATTGGTGGGCGACTTCCTCAGCCAGACATTGTGGTTTGTATTTAACTGCAGCTCTTGTGGATTTTTTTCCCATGCATTTCTTTAAATTCCTTTTGGAACCCCTTTAAACAGCCAGCATCCCCGTGTCCCAAGGCAAGGAGTCTTTCAGTTTAGCTGTACACAGCTCAAAGAATTTATCTTTCCATTTGTTCTCCTGCTGCTTTCACTTGGCAGCCCTGGTTCTTGTATTGAAAGCAACAGTGAACAGTCATTCCTTATTTACCTATTTAATAACATTCACCTCCATCATCTGGCCTGCTGCTAGTCCTCTCACCAGCTGAAGGGTCCCAGCTCATGCTTGGCAGTGTCGATCCTCTGACCACCCTTGTAGCCCGTCTCTGTTTCTGGTGAAGCCCTGCCAGATGTCCTTTGGTGGGAGAGACCAGAACCACTCTCTGGAGCTGACTGTTCTGCTTTGCCCACAGCAGGCGGGACATGCAGAGAGCTGTGTGCTGCTCTTGGCACCACACTGTAACAAAGATAAACGCTTTGGAAAATCTGACCTTGGAAGGCAAATGGGAGGAACTGGATTTACAAAATGCAAAGGAACAGAAGGCAGCAAGTAAAAAGTATTTCTGCATATAAGGTTTTCAAATGGCAGCACGGGATAGATTGCTCTCCCTATTCAGCATGGGGACAAGACAAGGAGAGCGAGGCTCCATTTGCAGCAGAGATGATTTAGGTCAGATGTTAGGAAACTCCTTCAACTCTGAGCACACACAAACCCTGGAACAAGCTGTCATGAAGGGATGGAGCCTCTTTCACTGGCAGTATTTACAAGCAGGTTGGACACCCATCTGTTGGGAGGGTTTGGGGAGAGCTGTCTTGCAAGAATATCTATCAGGGTCCCTCCAGCCTCACATTTCTGCCTCCATGTTCCCTCTGTCGAACCATTCGGCTAGGACAGACCGTGCCATCCGGGGGCTGGAGACACTCTGCCAAAGGCCCTGAGGGGACGAGCTGCACTAAGAGGAAATCTGTGCAAATCTATTATCTGTACTCTCTGCCGAAAGCAGGGAGGGTCTCAGTATCAGGCACATCCCCAGTGGGAACTGCCTTCTCACCTCCCTCTGCTCCCCCAAAATGTCACTGTTCTAATGACAGAGGAAATCACCAAGGAAAACTTGCCAGGGGCATTGTGGATTTTAGTCATTTGTGGCCCCACTGGTTTTTCTTTCTCACTTTTCAGGGACTTTTGGGGAACACATGGTCAGGCTCAAGCCATTGTTAACCAATTGCATGTCACAGACTCATGTCCTTTCCAGAGTCACAGTGGGGCCCCATCCTTCTCAGCTGCATCAAGGCAGAGGTGTCTGCTCCCAGATCTGAGCCAGGCCACATGAAGATGCTTTGTCATGTCCCACAGCAGTGCTGCTTTTCAAGCAGCCATTCCTCAGCTGCCCAGGGAAGATGAGGTGGACAAGCAGTGAACCTCCATCTGCCTGATGGATCTCACTGAGGACACTGTTTGAAATGTAAGACACATTTTTTTATGAGTTTACATCAAAAGAGGCTGCTGATGGTTGCTTCTTTCTCTGTGGAAGCAGGGTGAGTTCCCTATCCATGTGTACTGTGGTGCAAGTGTAGTGAACAGGTGGATCAGCTAGGCCAGATGTGCATGGGCCACCCCAGAGTATGTTATCCCAGGCAATCACTTCCACCTTCTGTCCACGTGGACAGTCACATTCTGGCTGAAGGCACCACTGAACACCTCTGGCAACACAGCATTTATAATGGGAACCTTCAAAAGCGACTGGGCTTAACTAACGTGTCCTCCAAGGGCTGTCAGGGCATGTGTTAACTGCAGTACCCACCCAGAGACAATGCTCAGCTCCACTGTCATCTGCTGATGCCCAGCTCCCTCTCCAGACTTGTCTGCACCACCAGTGCCACACAGTCACTGCTGCGTGCTCTCCCTTCCCTCTATCCTAGCTCATGCAAGGCATGGCCAGAAAGCAACCCATCTTTTTGCACTTGTAAACGCATTTTACAGAGTTGTAAATGCTCTTATTGATTCCTCAGCCTTATTATCCTCACTGCTCAGCCAAGAATTAAGTTCCATTTGAGGATAAATTATTAATCAGGCTTCTCCAGGTCTATTTCATAATCACTCCCACCATCCTGGCTGTCACATAAGAAGGATTTGCATATTTATTCTGCCACTTTTCCCCAGAACAGTAAGTGGGAGCCCATGTTTACCTGCAGCCTCTTAAATCACTTTCTCTACCTTATAAAAGCATTGCTTTTAGACAGAGCAGGCCCAGCACAGTGCACTCCACGTCCTTCTGACTCATTACTTTGTGGCATATTTTTGCAGGCAAATACTTTTCCTTTTCACTTCTCTGCTTTTTCATTGCTTATTTATGATCCCCTGTAGGGTAAAACTGTGTGGTTTGTTCAACAGCCCATAACAAAGACACACAAGCTTCCAGCCCGGTACTGACTGCGGTCCCTGGCCCAGCTTGCACAGTGTTGAGCTGGTATTTGGGCTGTCGGCACTGCTGTGGGTTTTTTCCCCAGGCAGACAGAGACAAGCAGCCCACGTGCCCTGCTTAAGGCATGGCTGTGCTTCTGTGCAGGGGAGCACTCTCAATGCCAAGTGTTTTGGGAATCGCAGGGAGGAAAGGCAATGGAAGTCGGTGAAGCTAATTGTACCTGCCTAAGATGGGACAAGGTTCACGGTCACAGTGAGTCAACTGGAGGAGACCGAGCAACACCAAGGGCTGGTGTTTTAAGTAGCAGAAGGAAAACAGACTGTAAGGATCATCTGGCTCAGAGTTCCACAAAAGAGATTTCAGCAATGTCTAGCCCATCAAGAGACTTATGGAGGGCTGTACAGTGACTCAGCCCTGGATTGCCTTGAGGCCCCATCTCAGCAGAGACAACACATGGGGAGATGTGTAGATAGCTCAGACTTGAGTTGTCCTGTAAAACACCAAACAGGGCAGTGCTGCATAATTCAAGGATCCAAAACCTAGGTTGAGCCTTGAATTCCTTCAACAAACAATATGCCCTGAGTGCAAAGCAAGCCACTATTCAGCTGCCCAGCAGTAAGATAAAGGCAAGCCAGAGGGTTCCCATTTGGCTTCAATGGGCCCAGACAATGCAAAGATATGCAACAGATAGAGCACAATATAAGGGGGGAACACTGCTTATGACAAACATGGAAGGTGGCATTGTCCACTCTGGCACAGTCCTGCTCACTGTCTCCTACATCAGATATCAAATCGAGCAAAACCCCTTGGATTTAATCTGGGAAGGGGGAGCTGCTTCTCCAACTCTGGGAGGAGACCCTTCCCCCTTGGCCAGGATGCTGGCTAAGGTAACGTACCAAGAACCCTTACCTGGAGAGATGGGTAAGTGAATATTTAATATGCTTTAAGTTTTTGTCTCAGGTGATTGACTCACACACCTGTAGTATTTAGTGTCCCTGTGATCGTGTGTTCCATGAATCTGCAGTGGTTATAACTTTGAAGCTGGTGCATTGCCTGCAGGCTGTAACAGTGAGTGCTGTGACTGTTGCAGGCCGTAACACTCCTTTCCTGATTGTTGTGCTGGCAGTAGCGCATTTTGTGAATCAGGCATGGTTGTGATGAGTGGTGGTGCTTCTAACCAGCAGTAGTGCATTTCTCCACTGTACCCATGAAGCCTGCAGTAGTGACATATTGAATCTGCACGTGGGTTTCAGATAAATTATTCTTATTTTTCATTTTTAAAACCCTGCAGTCGAGTGTCTTTCCATCACACAGACCAGACCAATGCCTTGTGCGAGACTCTGGAGGAGGGCGGTGTTGAAGCCAAGGCAGCCCTCAGGAATCGGCCTTTAAACAGCATGCAGGAGGCCTCACGCTGGGAGAGCAAGATGGGCAGCCAGGTCACCCTGAGCGCCCGGTGGGAAGGCAGGGAGCGGGCAGGTTCATCCTCTGTCCTTGTGCTGTCCCCGTTACTGCTCCCAAAAGGGTTTCCATGTGGCAGGCAAGCGCGCAGGCTGATTCCTTCCAGCAGATGGTAGCAGGAGTATATGAGGGGACGGGCGTCCACGTCGGGACCCCCAGTCAGACACTGATGTTATTCCACTGCATCACAGCAAAGCCGACGTCCAGGGAGAATGGCTGCCAAGCAAGTAGCGCCCAAAGCCAAGGTGCCCTGTGGTGCTACAGCCCTTCTCTGGAACCCAGGCCATGGACAGCATGAGTTTAATGAGGGATTTGCTGCTCCCACAGTGAATTCAGATATGAAATGGCAGGGGGTTGTGCTCGTAGACTCAGTGGCCAGTTGAGGTAAGTCAGCCAAGATAGCTGGTATGGCACAGGCCAAGATGCCAGCTGTGGCACAGGCCAAAGTGGTTGCCATGGCATTGGACAAGATGGCATTCATGGCACAGGCCAAGATAGCTGCCACAGCACTGGACAAGAACTGATTTACAACCCCATTGTTCCCTGGTTGCATATGGAGTGTGGTTCTTCTCAGATCTTGTGCCCTGTTCCTTTGAGACATGAAATGAGAGCAGGCTTCATCCCTCCCTGCAACTCCTCAGAGCTCCGTGTTGGTTACTTTTTGGCAGAGAAAGCTTGAAAATGTGATGTGAATGCAATGGGAAGAGTAGAGACCAATCAATAGAAATTGAAAGGAGCCATTAAACAGACGGTTGAGGCATGCATGGTACAGAGATCTGTTTCTCAAGGGGGACAAAAAAGATTCCTTAAGCAGCTCAAGATGAGAACAACATGGGGACACACCCTAGGAGGGTGGACAGGAAGACGGTCAGGGAGCTACTGATGCTAATGACGTGGTTGGCAGCCAAGCAAAGAGTGAAGATTGGCAATATCCAGCTGGCTGCATTAATGAGCAGGTTTGGATTGGGTGTGATAGCTCAGAAAGCTTCTTAGCACCCAGTCTAGCATGCCATGGTGTCCACAGCCCCATGCAGCAAGGAGAGTACATCAACAGCAAGAGCATCAAACACACCTGCTTTTCCAAGGGAATCTTTTATATTGCTGCATGATAAGAGGCCTATATTACCATTTTTTCAAGCACATGAATAGGGTTTCTTCAAGAAGCCTTGCTGGGAATAGCCAGGTATATGATCTTGTATATACAATACATGTAGAGATGTGTAGCCACCTGCCAGAGGATTTGGTAGCCGGTGTGTCCCACTGGCTAGAAATACATCTGACTCTTCCAAACCCAGTGCTTTTGGCCCAGCCCTAGGGTGTGTGATTTATGATTGCTGCCTGAAGTGCTGCAGTTTGGGGGATTAATTTAGGGGTTCCCATGGAAGTGAGCTTTAGACCCCTGTTTGCATCTATGCCTGCCTGTCCCCTCCTCAACAACTTTTGAAACAGTTTAACAGTTTCAAGTAATTTTGACCAAGATGTGATGTTATAGCAGGCTTTAGGAAGATAAGGGCTTGGGAAAAGGAGAGATCCAAATTAGAACCTTCACTGAGAGAAAGAGCTCAAGCTGTGAAGGACGACTAACATCCCCTTGCCTTCTTTCTTCATGCTGCTCGGTGTAGCTGGTTGTCTCTGGAGCAGACAGTTTGGCTGCTCACTGCAGAGTTAGGCCCCAGGTAATCTGGGAGAGGATGCAATGCAATGAAAATGTAGCTGTAGCCCATCTACCAGTGAATCTGACACATTTACACCAACAGCCAGCGTGCCCAGTCTCCTGAAGACTTTGCATGCTGGTCCTCAAAGCCATGGCTGCAGCAGCTTCCCACCTCCAGGAGGTCCAGCTCCCATTATTCTGCCTTCTTTCCTGAGACCCCAGCATGGGACCAGAGGATGTGGGAACTCCTCTTATGACAGCATGGGGTTCTCATTTGTTGGGTGCTGAAGGATGTAGAGGTCAAGACACAGAGCTGCAAAGGGGAGAGCCAGGTCCTGCTGCAGAGGGAGCTGTGGGGCGAGTTTTTCTGTGGGTGACGTTTGACAGGTCTGCAACACATGCTGTGTCCCACTGCAGGCCTGGGCTGCCCTTTGAATCGGCTTCCAGGCTGTCTCAATGTAAGGTTAAATCCTCAGTGAGGAGTAGGAAAGCAGAGAACCAGCAGATGGAACCAATCAATTTGCTATCCGAAAACTGATCAATTTGTGGGGACCCCTCCCCATCGAAAGGCAGGGTGGGAACAGGGTCTGCTCACTGCGTGCATGCAGGAAAGATCAGTGGACAGCTCATAATAAACCCTAAAATGTATTTGCAGCCATAAAATGCTTGACATGCCTTCGGAGAGACTGTTGAAATCCCTGATTTGCAGCTGGCACTCATTTTCCATCACAGGTAGTAAAAAGACTCAGCCAAAGTGCTCAGATACTCCATTGTCAGGGTCTGTGGCCATACCTCAGCCCCACGGCCAGATCGCCAGGTCTCACACTCCTCCTCCTCCTCTTCCTTCTCAGGGCTCTCCTTTCCCCTCAGACAGGGGATCTGGACCGGGTGCAGGTGATGGGAGGGTGAGATAACAAGCTGGAGTGGCGATTTCAGGAAGTGGTTGGGACTTGTAAATCCTCACAGGGGGCTTCCTCTGTCAGAGGAGCCATCCGGGGAGCGAGGCATGTGCGGGCTGAGGTCACGCCTGTTAGGGAGGTATTTGTTCTCCTGGCCCTCGTGTCTGAGGCGGGTTGTTGTAACATCCCTCGAGCTGGGATCTGGTTGCAGCAATAAAGTTGGGTGGGTTGGGTTCCTGGCTGGGCAGGAAAGAGTTATTGATCAATGCCACAAATCCTTCCCACCTTCCTCCTGTCCCTGGGGTGGATGTAACGGATACCAAGAGAGGTGGGAAGGAAAGCAAAGCTCAGAAGGTGCTCTGGTTGGGAGTGGAGCTCAGCCAGGGCAAGGACCTGGGGAAAGGTTAAATATGAACTGAGCAAAGCATGGGGCCTTTTAATCTCTAAATCAGGACTGCAGGTGGATGTGGTTCATTCTGGGGCTGAGCAAATGCATCTGCAAACACAGGATGGAGCCAGGGGGGCAGTTAGCATTTCCCCATCCATTTGCTCAGAGGATGTCCCAAGGCCCTGATCTCTCCCTCACACTCCCCTTGGGTGTCCAGGCTGCAGCAGCTCCATGCCTCATACAGGCCCAGTGATCAGTGCTGGGGATGGTTGCTGATGGGAGTGCTCAGCCATTCCTTGTCTACTGAACATGTACATCCAAGTTCACCAGTGCTCTGCCCACGAGCACATTTAGCTGGGAGCAATTTGGAAGCAGTTCTTCATGCTCTGGGGCTGGAGAAACCCAGGGGGTGGCACAGATCCATGATGGAGGTCTCACCACAGTAGGATAATACCAGGGAAAACTAAGTCTAAAGGAACAACATAGTTGTGTCTTGCACTAGACAGGATCTCCAGGACATATTTCCTCTCCTACAGTGGGGCTGCAATCGCTGGTGGGCTATCACTGCCTGTTCACTGGGGAAACCTTTGTCATCTGGCCTGAGACCCAGCACTTCAGCCAGCTAGTCAAGCTTCATCATTTTTGATCCTGACCAGTTATTATTACTATAATAAGATTGATATTAGCAATTAGTAACAATTGCAGTAGTGCTAATAAAATAATATTGTACTCCTCCATCCAAGGAGCTCGAAGCTTTTAATGGAGATTAAATCTCACGGCATCTATTCCACTTCAGGAAAGCTTATTTAGATGGTGGCAAAGCTTTCTCCCCACCTTTGTGGAGTGCAGTCTCCTCCAAGGTGGAACACAGCAGCTAATTACGGGTATACAATAACAGCCCACAGCAATCCAGGCCAAGCAATGAAAGCAAACACCATACTCAGGGAAATTACAGGGATTATAGAGAAGACAGTCTACCAGGACACTCAGCTCAACCTCTAAGCTTTTAGATGTATTATGGGCCTTTTTGTGGTGTTCAGAACCTACTGTGGTCCATCCTTTGACTGTGGCAGCAGTGTGGTCTCTTGTCCCACACAGCGCACCCATCTGCTCCTGATTTGTAAAGCGGGGAAGGCAGGAGCCTTGCTGTCTCCTCTGTGTTACTCAGCACATCCTAACTCCCAGCCCCAGCACTCTGCAGGAGGCACTTCTTCAAATGCTGTCTTGGGGTTGTCTGCTGAGACAGAAGCTTGGAGATGGAAAGCTCTGTGTTCCCCTCCCAGAGCTATGATGGTACAAACCCGTCAGGAGCAGCCAGTCACCGAGAGTAAATCACATCCACAAGAGCAGGTTCTTGACAACTATAAAGCCTCTTCAAGCTACCACCTTTAGTTCTGTGGGCTTGTGGAAGTCACGGACACCACTGCTGCTTTGGGACATGCACCCAGGAGGTGCTTGCACAGAAGAAGCCAAAGCATTCCTGCTCCTCAGCACCCGGCGTGCTGCCCCGCGCTGCTGCAGGCTTTGATGAACGCAGAACTAGTTAGCAGCACTGGTGTGAGTGGGTCTGAGAGGTCATGCTGAAAAATGGCACTTTGTCAAAAATGTCATTGCAGCAGCATTTCATTGCCTTTTTCTTTAAATGAAAAATTTCAGAAGGAAATGAAGCCAACATGTTATTTCACTGTGATTTCAAATTTTTTTGCCTGCTGGTTTTTTGTTGTTTGTTGTTTTTGTTTTTTTTTTAAACAGCTCTTCCTCATGCCTGGGCTCCTCACCCTCTTTCAATCCATCACCTGCAGCTCAAAAAGCTGATATTTGCAGTTCTTCAGAGAATGCAGCCTTTGTGTCATGTCATAAAAACTCAGTATTCACTTGGAAAAACTGTACAAAGGCAAGATGAAAACTTTCAGTCCACAAGCTTGACCCTATGCCTGCTTTTTTGAGCAATTTTCAGTGAGCTTGGCCACCTCCTTCCACTGAACCTGCGTGACTGTGCTTTGGGGCCCTGGGGCAAGAGGACAGGATTTTTCTCCTGGCCAATAGTGGAATTCCAGGGTGGATGCAGAAGAGCAATCACAAAGCCTTAGTGGTCCTGGCCCGGTCTCACTCTCCCAGCCCGATGCTGGGAGATTTCAGGTAAATTTCAGCTACATCACCTGTGATTTGCTTCCCAGAACACATCACTTCTAGACTCAGGGATCTCCAGGAACATAACAGCCACCCCTGCCTTAGGTTTTTTGAACTCCAGCAGTTCACCTCCTCTTTTGCTTGAATATGTGGGTTTTGTTGCTCATTCTGGCTTCATCTCCAGC
Organism: Gallinula chloropus; assembly: GCF_964237585.1. Classification (NCBI taxonomy): domain Eukaryota; kingdom Metazoa; phylum Chordata; class Aves; order Gruiformes; family Rallidae; genus Gallinula; species Gallinula chloropus. Next base: position 67,594,877 of record NC_140090.1, read on the forward strand.
CCTGTATTCACTGCCAGAATAGGCAATAAGCTGCAGGGGCCCTCTGGCTTTCAGTATCATGAGGAGAAGAGGTGTGAGGGGTGGGGGTGCCTGTTCTAATCCTCCTCACCACCCTCCCCCATCCCTGCCTTCTCTTTGCCTGGGGAAGAGAGAGCAGGACCTCACCTAGGACCCTGGAGACAGGCTTCCAGCAAGTAAGAGGCTGCTGCTGTGCACGTCAGGAATGATTTGATCAGTAAGAGAGATGAGCACCTCTAGCACTGACATCAGGGGACAGGCAGAGGAGAGTGCGAAAAAGCTGGTGATGGACAGCAGGACTGCAGCAGCTGGCAGAGTACAGAGACCTGGGGCTGGGGAGGAGAACCCACAGCCTGGGCACAAGTCTCTGCTGGGGACAGTGGAGGGGCTGAGGAGATTGTCTGATGCTGTGCTGAAATTTCTTCTTCTACAAAACCAGCCCCACTTCTTCCAGCTGGGATAACGGTATAAGAGCTGCTAGGGCAGAGCTGTGTCCCTGTGCATCCTGCGCTGGCTGGGAGTAAAAACAATCGGATGGCGCAAGGGCATGTTGCTCCTACCCACGTGTGCAAATGCCCCACGTGTTATGTGTTACCTGGGAAGAGATGGGTGTATTCCCCACGTGGAGAATCTGCTTTGGCCAAGCCCTTCCCAGCAGACCCTACTTTAGCCTGCCTTTCTCAGGAAAGTAGTGCATGATCAGGCACATCTGCTGACCCTTCAAATGGACAACTCCACAGCCTTTGACTGTGCCCACCACGCAGCAGTGGGAAGGGGCTGTGTGACCCAGACTCCTTCCTCCAGACAGAACTCTCTCAGCCACCTGGCTTGCCAAGCTACTGACAAAAACCCTTTCTAATTTTCTCTCTTTAAAATTTCATTTAAAAGTTGATTTGGTCCTGACATCCCTGGACAGCAACATATCTTATTTATCCATGAAACAGAGTGTTAAGGGTCCTAAGCAGTAACAATCATGTCCTATTGTTTGAAAGACCAGATTTCCAGCAAGAGAATTCCCAGGAATTTTTCCAAGCAGAGTCCAGATGCGATGCACTCTGCACACACCCACAACTACAAACATGCTCCAAACCCCGTGGTGCTCTGCCTACTCCTGCCACACCAAACTGGTGAGGTCACCAAGACCCTCCAAGTCGTTCTCTGGCCTCCCCAGCTCAGCAGTTTCTGAGGGTGAGGATACCAGCTGCAAATTGCTTGCAAGGGCTGGATTCCCACCACACACGGCCCGAAGCTTGGCATTAAAGGATGTCCTAAAGGACCATGGGTATATTTTTGCCTCTCAGATAGCCAGGCACTTCAAGGCCTAATCCTCTTCAAGGATGCTCATGGGGAATAGGCTATTGGGTAATATCCCCTCCATGGGAGTAACTCCTCTACTTTAAGAGCTGGACAGTTTCCGGAGCTCTTTTAATACGACTTGCTCTCTTCTGCCCTCTCATCTTCAGAGCATTTTGCCATCTGTTTGCCTTTATTTCCTTTGGGAACAACTCCCTTTTATTTTTAGATTCCAGGGGCAAAACACAGGCAGGTGGCTGTGGGTGGGGTAGCCTCTTTTAGCCTCCACCTTTAAAAAAGACCCAAAACATGAAAAAAAAACCAACAGAAAGCTGAAACAAAAAAAAAATAGAGATCAGAAATGCTGCAGAGGGCCACAGCATGGTATTACCACCACGTCTACAGCCAAGCCCTCCTGTCAAAACCTTACTCTACCCCTCTGCATGTGATTCTCAGCCATACAGTCTGCTGGTGTCTCCTTGCCTCTATTTATACTAAAGCCCTTGCAGAATAAAACATCCATGTAAAATCCAATTTCCTCTGAATCTCTCTCGGAGACGAGGCCTCGAGATTGAGTAGATAACCTCTGCAGTAATTGCCTGAACCACTCCTGTTTGCTGGAAAGGTGAGATCCATTTTTCAATTATCTATCTGCAGTGACAGCAGCGAGCAACGGAGCTAAGAGGAAGGAGAGAGAGAGAGAGAGAGAGAGAGAGGGGAAATCCAGCCAACAAGAGCCGTCTGTGTCAATCCTGGCAAACGGGAGGTACGATAGATGTGGTCACAGTTCCTGCCATCAATATCCTCTAATATAAATGTCAGCGATGCCATTTTACCCACAGTCATTTCCCACAATGCTGATTACATTATCGTATAATAGAGGGGCGCCAGCCACACCGCTTTCTCTCCTAACCCTCCTTGCGGTAATGTGTCAATAGCCTGCCTCCATGAAACAAGTCAATTTTCTGCAGGCTTGGCAGCGGAATAAATCTGCCGACTATCTAGAGAGCTGGAGATATTTATACACACCGCGTCCTCTCTCTCTCTCTCGCACTCTCTCTCTCTCTCTCTCTCTTTCGCCCTCCCCCCTCCCGCCTCCCCTCCCTGTGTGTGCAAGCAGAGATGTGTGTCCTCAGCAGAATTGAGTGATTTTCAGCCCAGACTCAATAAGAAGAGAATTTAGGGCAGTCCTACAGCTTGGCTTCCAGTAACAGCCCTACACGTTTATTTTCTTTAGCTTAACAGGAAAGAGAGAATTATGTTTAGATTTATATGACAAGGGCAGTTCTACCAAAACGCCTGCGATAAGCACTGCGGAAGGGGGGAGGAAGGTGTGTGCATGTGTGGCAAAAATCAGGCAGGCTGGTGGCAGAGAGGGATTGCAACACCTTGCAGGTCACATCAGGGGGGTCCTCCGGGGCCTGGAAAAGCAGCTCTTATTTTAACCGACAGCTCCTTTTTTAGTGTATGTCCAAATCAAATGCCAGTGGAAGAAGGAGGAGGGAAGCCATGTGCTCCTCCATCCCTGCTGATGGATGAGGATGGAGGTGTTTGGGTCTGCTGTCTTGACTCTTGCAGGCAAAGAGCTTGCGGAGGACAAGATGCTCTGGCCACTGCAGGGAAGCTTGCTCTCCTGGGGATGACCACAAGACACCCTGTGGTCCATCACCCCATGCACCCCTGCTGTGATTTCTGCCTTTCCCCAGCTGAGAGGGGATTCGGCCTTCCTGAAAGCCCCATTGTCTCCCTCTGCCAGTCAGTGCGGGCTGCTTGGGCCATCCTGAGCTCCCTGAGCGCCGGCTACAATGGCAGATGCTGCTCACACTCACAAAGGCAAGGCTTTGCCACCTTACTGAGTGGCAACTCAGAGGGCTCTGGAGAGGCTCTGCTCCCTCTTGGCACTGGCCAGAGAGAGATGGACTCTCAGCAAGTGATCTCAAATCCCTCTTGGCCTGACACAATTTAATGGGAATGCTTTTTCCTTCCTCTCAGGTCTGCTTTGCACCAAAGACTTTAGCCCTCAGTGGGGGAATTTTTCGGTGATGGAAAATGTCATCAACTATTTTTTCCAGACTGAAAAGACTAATAACAAATACAAAACTGCCTTCAAATTTCTGGGCTTTGGAGGGGTTGGGTTTTTTTTTTTTAATAAAAACGTGCAAATGTTCCATCTGTTTTCATATTTTCATCAAAATTTTGTGCAAGAGGCAAAAAATGCTTGGATCATTGCTTTTGGCTTGATTGCTCCATCCTCCTGCTCCAGAACGTAACAGTTTCTGGGCAGGGAGCTGGTGTACCCTCCACTGGCACTGGGAAAAATGAGTCCACCGCCTTCCACAGTGATGGGGAAGGCTTCACCCTACAAGACACCAAAGACACAGTTTGCAGTAAAAGGTTGTTCTGTCAGCTCCATCCAATCACTCCCAGGAGCTTCCAGAAAGAAGATCTGGGAGTATCACAGTATTATCCTGGGCTTGGGGTCTGGTTCCTCCGCAGAGGGAAGACATCCAACTCCCCACTCAGTGCTCCGCTTATGTACACGCCTTCACAATGGTGTTGGCGGCTTTTTTTTTGCCCTGGCAGCTGTGTCAGAGATTGACAAGAGCTTTACAAAATTGGGAAGGAAGTGAGGCTCTGTGTCTTGATGAAAGCTTTATTTAGAAATCAATGAAACCCACAGCTCCATCACACAAACTCCAGCCCTCCCACCCTTTTCAGCCCTGTCTGCCTGGGCTGCAAGTCATCTGCACCTGTCAGAAAGAGATGCTTATGCCGGAGGTACCTAAGAAAAAACAGGCACCACGTGATCTTGCACCCAGAGGAACTTACCTAGAAAAACACTGTCTGGGAGAAGGTCTGTATTGGGTCTTTGCTGGGAAGGGCTCTCCCCACATCTGGAAGGGGCAAATCTGACCACCATGGAAAAGAACTGAAGTAGGAGATAGTTGGGGCTGCCTGGTCCAAGAGTCATCAAAGCCAGTGAGAGCCTTCCTGTTGACACCATCAACCTTCAGATGAGTCCAAAATTTGGAGACTTACCCTGGATCACAGGATCTTCAGGGGTACTGGGGCTGTTCTATTGCCAAGCTCTGAGGCAAACTGCAACAGAAGATGCTGCGTTGATATATTTCTCCAAAGTAAGGAAGTGGGGACCGACTCCAGAGCTCTGATTCAGAACCTTGTCTGCATATGTGGTATGTCATTAAGGGAGAAAAGCTGGCAGCGAGCTTCAGTCGCTTACTACTGCACTGGCAGGAAAGACAAATGCAGAGCATAAGATAAATGAGGCACTTCCAAGTGCGAGAAAGTCAATACTAGAGAGACCTTCAAACTGGAGTCTGGGGAACAGCTTACAATTCAGCTCGCTGGTACAGACAGAAAGACATCTCTGTGTGCTGAGAGCTTATCAACACTTCAGACCGGTTCATCCCAGTGGGGTGACAAGGCAGGCGGCCACGTGGGGCTGGACTTAGGCACAAGACCTTGCAGAGGCCCACTGGGGGAGATTGCTCACGCACCATCTGTGTTACAGGAGCTCTTGAAGGAAATCAGAACCTTGTTGTGCATTGTAATGTTCCAGTAAAAAAAGCCTGAGTCCTGGTGCAAGACAGTCTCAAGTGTGACCAAGCAAAGAGCAAGAGAAGAGAGAAGACACTTGCCCAAAATATCATTAAAAAGCCAGGCTGATCTCCCTGCCACTGCTCTTCAAGAAACACTGGGCATGCAAAATGCTCTGCCACGTGTCAGACCCCCTCCTGTATCATCCCCCACTTCCCTGCTGTGATGCACAGAGGGGATGCACCTTCTCCACAGCCCTGCAAGAGCCACCAGTCGTGCTGGGCACCAGCTTACTCTGCTGCACAGCATCGTGGCACAGCTGCATGCAAGGCTGGATTAAACATGGCTCTGAGTGCACACACACGTGCTCGCTCCAACAGCTGAAGGAAATGCAAACTGATCCACCCGAGGAAAGAAAGGAGACGCTGCCCTCCTTTTTTCAATTATATCCAGGTCCAAGGTCGGCGACCTCTTCCCTCCTGCACTGCAGTATCTTGTCACACAAAACCCAGAGAGAAAGGGAATGTGATAAAGATGAAAGTGATGTGGCAGGCTCGTATGTGAAAACAATCACCCTTCAATTAAGTGTGATTGATTTCCCAAATCAGAGATGCATTCAGCTTCCAACAGATAGATATGAGTGAAGGCCAGATGCTGGGGAATTCAGCACACGTGCTTGGGCTAGGACATTGCAAGGAAACAAAATGGAGATGCTATAAAGTACCAGGTGCTTTGAGATAAGTCTGAGATGGGCACAAAGCCGAGCCAGGAAATTTTTCACCTCTAAACCAGAGCTCAGGGCTGAGAAATGAGATGCAAAGAAAGGTGTTTTTCCAGACAGTAAAACTGGCTATGTAGATTTTATGAAAGTGGCAGCCAGGGACAGTCCAGAAGAGAATAGGGCTTTTCCAGATATATAGAAGGCACTCGCTGACATACAGCTGCTTCTGTACAGGACAGACAAGGGACACAGCCTGTCTCACAGGGGAGCTGGAAGCAGAGTGGGGCAAGACACTTTAGTGACACCTCACAGCATTGCTCTGAAGCCTTTGGTGAATGACTGAGAGATCCAGAATCTCCATTTGGTTCTCCTGACATCAGCTGTGTCCCCTTTCACATTCAGATGCACGTGGGGCCCTTCCAGATGTTTTACAGATCCCTGACGCTTTGTGAGCTAAACCTGCCCACACACTGTGTCCACGCTGCTGCTCCCAGGGACAGTGGAATAGAGGAGGGCATCTGAGAAGCCATTTTGCCCAAAGAGGGGGGAGCTCTGCTATAAACACCTGCAGCAAGCCCCGCTCCTCACTGAGCACTGCAGTGTGGCAGAGGAGCAGCAGCCAGATAACCAGCCTCCATTGACTTCCAGTGCCTTCAGCCCTGCACAACTCTGCACACTGAGCCCACACGCATCAGGGGCTGGCCAGAACACATGCTGTGCTTTTTGGGGAAGATAGGGTATTCCCGTGATGGTGTCCAGAACTGCTCTAGCTAGCACCCTTGATCACCACTATTTACACCATGAAAGGGGAGCTCGCCACCCTCTTAGCAATTTGCCCCCTCAGCTTTTATCTGAGCAGCCATCATTGTGGCATTGGGTCACACCATTCCTCTGAGTCCCACATGCTCCCCCTGCGTTTATCAGCGATAGGCAAGGGCAAAACTGGCAGCACCAGGGAGGTGTTTGGGCAGGGAGAAGGGAAGGCAGCCCTGCAGATTTAGCACAGCCTGTGGCTGGAGAGCAGCTCCTGTAGGTTAGTCTTGGCTGTTGTCCCGTTTCCCCTATCGCCATCAGCTCCATCCATCTCCCCTCTCTCCCCTTTGTCCCTTTCAGGGATTTCAAATAAAAGGTCTGCACTTGACCCCCCCCTCCTCCTCCCTGCAGGGAGAGGGGAAGGCTGTGAATAGAGAGACCCTCATGTTTGCAGAAGTGATTTTCACATTAATGGCAGCATATGTTTGCATTGATGCCGAGCTGCGGGGCTGCGCGCGAGCGCGCGTGTGTGCCTGCGTGCACGCTGCGGGCGGGGGGCGGCCGGCGGCCCCGTGTGTGGGGGCACCAGGTGCTTGCTGTCAGGCTGAACAAAAAGAAGTGTCAGCACTCTGCGCTGGGAGGCAATGCTGGCAGCTTCCCCCTGCCTTCAGCCCTGCGCTCCGAGCATCCAGCCTCTGACAGCAGCATCGTCTTGCGTCAGCTCTCTTATAAGCCCTCCTCCCCTTCCCCTCTCCCCAAATTGAGCGGTACAGCACATCCTGACTCCAGGCTGTCTTTTGTCACCTATGCCTGCTCTCCTGAACAGGACTTTGGATGGACAGTGGTTGTGCAGCCTCATTCTGCTGGAGCATCCTCTGGAGACTGCTCTGACCTCCTGCCAGGCTGGTGCATCTTACAACCCATGTAAAGCCCTGCCATACCCAAAAACAGATCAGCAAGGTCACTTGCTGAATTCACATCTCCAGCTCATGGCTGGCTGCAGCCTGCTGCCTCCTTTCAGACTTTCTCCAGCACTGAGACACCACAGGACTGGCACCCCAACAAGTGCCCCAGGCTGTCCTGGCTGGCTTCCCCAAGCTCTCTGGAGGAGGAAAGCCACAGTCTCTCCCCTGCATCCCATCTCGGTGTGAGTGGCACCCACACTGCCTGCACAGTCTGGACACCCCCAACCCAGTACCAACAAACCCCCAGCTCTGCCCTCCTTAGGGCAGCAAGGAAGCCAGAACTGCACACTAAGTGCAGCAGGAACCACAAGCAGTTTGCACATCTCAGTGCCCTTCCAGGGTGTACTGAACCCAGACACTTCCCCATGACGATGAAGGCAGGCATTACAAAGGGGGAGACCTGACCCCACTGCCTCGTTCACTCACACCCAGGGAATTTGCCAGTTCACAGATACACTCAAACTTTCATCGGCAAAACTTTCTGGAGGACACCAGGCCCTAATCTTTTGTTCTGCTCCATTTCTCGTGCCTCTGAAATGGGAGTCATTGCGTTTCTTTTTGCTGCACTGTGCACCCATCTTGTCTGCCTAGATCCTGACCTGTCTGATGCCCTGGAGATATGCAACAGCTCCAGCAGTAGCATCAGCATCTCCCTGAGCATCTCCAGGTATTTCTGCAATCACAGTAAACTCAAGAAGAATAGGAATAAGGTGTGGACTATGAAGACCCTCAGAGGCTGGACTGAATGGAAAGAGTAAGCATGTAGGCAGTGCTGCTGCTCAGGGCATGCTGATGACAAGTCTCTTCTCTCACTGGGTGAGCTCAGGTCTATGCCTCATTGGAGAGATGCCTCGAGCTCCCAGGTGACCTCAGCTGCTGAAGGATCCCAGCCTAAGAGCAGCAGAAATGACTCATCTTCCTGGGTAAGCCCACCTGAACTCAAGTGTGGATGCTGCAGAATTTATGGCCTGTGCCACCTACTTTACCCCTTACTGGGCAGTACATTTCTTCCATCCATGGTGAGGATTGGGATGAACAGTGACACTTGTGGGGTTTGCAATCTGGAAACTGTTTGTCTTCTACAGGAGAGCATTGTGCCATTGCAATGAGCTGTTCTGCAGGCAGAGCTTCCAGAGAGCTGTCATCATACTTCCATGAACCCACAGAGCTCACTTGGGACAGACTCAGGGTACTCCAGACAGCTGACACCAAGAATTCAACATTCATACACAGTCCTAAAACCAGGACATTTGTCCTGGGTCTTGGAGCTCCTTCTCTTTACCCCCAGCTCTTCAGCCTGTCTGGACAGGAACAGGAATGGAAACTTTTACTTTCCAGAAATCTTGGTGTTTCCAAATCAGTTTCTGTGGGCAATCAGAAAGGAATGTTGAAACATCTGAAAGTGTAAGGAAACAGTCTCCAAACTACAGATTGCAGCTAAGTAATGAATGTGGAAAGTGAAAACACCAGCAAGAGGAACCTCTACTTTGCCAGTGGAAGTGTAACTTGGGAAGGGGAGTGTTGTTGCCACATATTTTAAAATGAAATGTATCGTTGCTTTGGTTCTCCTGATCAGGAAATAAAAAGACTGTGCCAAAGTATTTTCCTTACAGTAATCTTGATGTTGGAATAAGCACGTTTTTCTCCATAAGAAATTATTAAGCAAAATAAGTCTAGTACTCTGATTTAGACAAACCCGGACTCTAACCTTAATGTTTTCCTTCTGCTGTTTGAGCTGTATCAGGTCTGATTTTCTCAGAGAACACCAGAGATGCCCATGTAAGCCCAGAATCGAGGCGCGAGGGCTATACTGAAACCACCAGATTCCGCAGAGGGGCCAAAGCTGTCCATAGTCCAGACACTGCACCGCTATAAACCGGAAGACAGGGAGGAATTTGATGGGTGCGATAGCTCGAGGCCTTATTTATAGCACAAAGCCGTGCTGCAGCAGCGGGCTGAGCTCCGGTTGCCATTTCCCTTGCTGTCCCAGCAAAATAAAAACATGTGAGACAGGCTAAGCCAGTGTCACCCACTCTCAGGAGGACACCTCCAAGGCAGGCTGTTTTAATCTGCCTGGACATACTCTGCCCACTGCTGTGACCACCCTCCTTTTTCACTTGTGCTTTCCATACAGATGCCCAGTACAGATTCATGGTCTCAAGCACCTGTATATGCAGGTCCATATGAGTTATTTGCTGTATTTTCTCTCTTGTGCAAAGGGTTGGATCGCTGCATCCTGGTGTGCCAGAGATCTGATGAAAAGAGCTTTGTAGGACCGCAGCACAAGCATCCAGGACAGGTCTTGTCAATGAATGACGGTTATTTGCACTCTTCTGTACACTGCATCCCTAGGCTGTGAGAGAAGCAGGGGATGCAGATGGCCTAAACATTCGGAGCACTGAGTACAGAAGTGTTTCAAGTTGTGAAGACTTTACTACTACCCAGCATGCAGATGATCCTCCTTATCCACCAGTGGTACATTTGATGGATAGACTTCCAACAAACTGGGGTGTAGGAATCAGGCAGGTGGCCTCATGGCATATTTGGGAGGTTTCCTTTGGTGGTTTTGTGGTTCAGGAATGGTAGAAAAATAAACTAAAGTAATCATGGGGTTGGGTTTTTTTCCAATGCAGCAAGATGGGCCATTCATGGAAGTGAAGGGACCCACCCAATTTCAAACATTAAAAACTCACACGAGGCTAGAGGGCATGAAAATGCCACCATGGCTGCTGTCCTCTGAGGCCACACCGCAACACCTACCGCTCTCTTCTTCCAGATAAGTGGGAATCACGGGCTGCTGAGCAGAGCAGGGCTGCTGTCACGTTCACAGCAGGGCAGAGCAAAGGGAAGCCCCATGCCTGCAGGGGAGAGAAATCCCTTTGGCTTTGAAAACTGTGGTTTTCTTTTGAGGCCATGAAGCAGCCAACAGCCCCAGTGGTGCAGCCGCTACAATCAGAGCAGAGGTGTGAGGGTGTCTCAGACAAGGTCTGCAGGCCACAGCCAACTTTAACTCCACAATCCCAAATGTGTATGTTAAAATTCCCTTCCTGAACACCTTCCCCCCAGCATTGCTGCATCGTGCTGACAGGATCACACACTCCCAGTATATTGTGCCTGCAATAGGAGGGCTGCAGGGATGGAGGCTGATGTAAGGGCTTAATTAATCAGTTAATTAATCCCAAACATTTTAACCCTCCAAATCCCTGCTGCGCTCTAGTTTGGCAATTTGTTCATTAGTGGAAGTTTTTTGTTTGTGTTTGAACTTGGATCATTTGATTTTTCCCCCAAGACAGAAGCGAAATATAATCATGTCATTAGGAGAGTGAGCATGTCTTTGTGTACCACTGCCTCCTGTGTTAGGAACAAGCTCTGCTCAGGACTTTTCTGTGCTATCTCTAACCACTCCTTGGATCTTCCTTTGTGCTGGACACTTCAAGGCTGAAGTCAAGCTGTGACAGGGTGGTCAAGCCCCCCAAACACTCACGCCGTGCTGATGAAGGAGCCTTTGGGTCTTTCTTGAGAAATGATCTTGGTGGGGCTAATGCCCACATTCAGCAGGACCAAAGCACTGATTTTCACCCCAGCAGCATCAGGACTGCCCCACACAACCTCCCTTGGTTTGCTGGAGGAGCAGCAGTTAGATGGATGGTCTCTGGCTATCACATGATATGGAAACCTGCGCTGCTTATTTTGGGGTAATGTTGTATCTAAAGTGCCAAGACACCACATCACATCCCCTGGTAGGTGGGTATACCTGGATGTATTTTACAGAGCTCCAAAATCTTCCTTCACCCCTTTGCCCTGCCTCCATCCCTGTCCTTGGCTGAGCTGCAGACCTGCCCCCCTTACCCACACCTCCTTACAGTCACTGTTCCCAGACCTTCATTTCATGCCCATTCTCTTCTCCCCTGAGTACACACGCTCACAGCCCCTTGCTGAATCTGCAGCCTCCCACCTCAAGACAAGCCCAGCAGCTGGGCTCAGGTGCCGAAGCTCAAGAAAAAAACCTCTGGGCAAGTGAGAGGATTTACTGCTCCAAACCCTGACACCACATCAGTGCTGTTACCCTGCCACTGTACATCCCTGTTCCCTGGGTTTTTACAGCACATCTTTGTGCCACTTGGCTACAGTAATAAGGCCCAACCTAATTGCCATTCGATAAACTCCAGTTAAATTAACAGCTCCATCCAATGATCACCAACATCTGCTGTTCATCAGGCAGCTTTCCCTCCCCTCCTGCTCCCCACATCTCCTTAAATCCCAATGTCACAAAATTCAGGCTGTCAGGTTCCTACTGAAGGGGTTGTGAAAGCTGGTCTGAGAGCCTCACTGTAGCCAGGAGGTTTTTTACAGTGTGTGAGGAGGGTCTGCGTGAGTGAGAGCAGTGTGGGATGTTGTGGGTGTGCAAACAGAAAGAGGAGTTGAGGAAGAAAATGTATGCTCAAGGGACTCTGCAGTGCCCTGTGGCCTGGAGGGTGTTGAGATGCATGTGAAAGACAACAAGAAGGGGGCAAAGGAGGACAGTGTGATGAAGAGCAGTGGGAGATCCCAAGTATCTGGTTATGCCCTGGGAAAGATGGTGTGTCAGGCAGGGCAGGTGGAGGGGGCAGGTGGATGCACACATGTACTTGTGGCAAGCGGCAATCCCTCGTGTCTGTGGGGTACACTCACGTGAGCGTGGCTCTATGTGTAGGAGTCTGCTTGTGGTGTGGTCAGCTTATTTCTGTGTTCACACACAGTATATTTGTGATGGCCATGAGCTGGTGTATCTCAAACACAGTGCCTCTGCTCTCAGCTGTGTTTGGCCACTGTGCAGACCTGCTGACATGTGTGGGAGCACATGCTTAACTGCAGTGATGGGATTAAGTAAACTGGACCAAGACACAATCATAAGAGCATACAGGCATCCCTGTGCCTTTGTCTCATAAACACCCACTGTCTTGATCTCTAGCCCCTCTGTCACGCTGGTGATTCATTTTCCCCACATTGCCTGCAGAGGAACTGATGAAGAGGGGACATGACTCGCACAGCTGACACCACCAGAGACACCGACTTTGCGGGAGCTTCACACTGCTCTGAGTCGCTGTTTCAGTGTGAGGATTTAGTTCTGTGTCAGCCCAGCTCTAACTGAAAATCAGATCCTGGATCTGACTTCTGCAGGTAGGTTGAGTCTGCCTGTTACACAGATGTGTGCAGCATGTATGAAAGCCTGCGTGTGCATCACCATCCCCAGCAGCTCCACAGCGGCTGGGGAGAGGGAAGGTCACCTCCTTGATTCAGAGGTTAACAGGGTCACGCTTCACTTGTGGAAAAAACTCTTGCCTAAAATTAAGCCTCAGCCTTGCAGAAAGGCAGGCCAGACAAGCCATTAAAAAAGGTCAAAGATATTATCAGCTCCTAATCCAATTAGATCCTGATTATCTGTGAATTCAGCACAGCCTCACTGTTAGAGCTATGCTTAGGAAAATGAGCATCTCCAAAAAACCAGCTGGAGATCGAGGGGGCTCTGAGAGCTGAGGCAGCCTTGTGAGAGTTTATGCTGCTGCCTGGGGAGCACTGGCTGTAGCAAGAGCCACGTTGGGTTTTCATAGTTATCTTTCTTCTTACATGTCACCTGGTGGGTGACATTACATTGCTGGTGAAGGAGGCAGACAGATCTGTAACCATCCCTTCTCCTGAATATAAATTTAAGAACAAAGGGAAACGAGAATTTCTGTATTCGATTAAAATCACTGATGCAGCAGCCTGACTTGTTGGGAATTCTCCAGCAAAACATTTTTAATGGAAAATATCATTCTGGCAAAACCAACAGTTTCCATGGGGAAATAACAGTTTCACCGTTTACTTGTGGAGGGGTTTGGTTTGTTTTGTTGTGGGGTTTTATAAAATTTTTGGTCAGTCCAGCAAAAAGCAGCACTTTTTAAGGAGGTTTCCTACTAGTGATGTTCTAGAAAAAGCCCTTCAGCAGGGTAGAAATCTAACTGGTTTTATTCTGGAACTTGTTTGCTTTATTAAGGGGATTATCTGATACAGTCCTGAGATACCAGGGGAATGGTTTTGCTTCCCTGGCAGGCGGTCTGACTTTGAGAAAAGGGAGCTTGTGTGTTGAATGTTGGCTGAAAGAGTTATGGAAATCACCCCCTTTGGTTTCATCCTGCTTGTCTCTGGACAAGAAGGTCTTTGGCAATTTTTTTTTCTTGCTGATAATAGGACTGAACCACGGCTGGGTTTTGCCCCTAAATGGAGCACCTTGCACATCTTGCTGTGGCAAACTGATTACATGTAGGTATGAATGGCTTTGTGTGGTTTCTTCTGGGAAAACCTCTGACCAGGGCATGTGCTGAGCATTTGCAAAGCCTGCTGTGCCAAGGCCTGGCTTTGTTTTTAGGTTGGTGAATCCTGGCTGAAGCAAAGAATGGATTTGAGGACCAGCTTTTGCAGCTCTCCCTTCCTGAAGGCAGCATCAGTTTGATTTCTTATTTATAAAAGGCAACCGATGTAAATCTCTTTCCCTCTGTTTACAGTCTCCCCATGCCTGGCTGGGCAGAGCCAGGACAGCTTTGCAATAACTAGCTGAGCTTCCAGTGTTGCTGTTTGGCTGCAGGGGCACCCTGGTTGCAGCTTCTGCCTTAGGAAAGCAAAAGCCTCTTTAAAAGCAAACCTGCCTATTAGCAGATCCACTCCTGGGCAGGGACTTGCAGATGCTGCTGGGTGGGGATCAGACTGCGAGGGTATCACTCCTGATGGAGCCAGGACTTGGGTACCACTTCCTAACCTCCAGGAGAAAAAACCCAATCACAAGGTAGACGTGCTTCAGTGCTGCAGGAGTTGAACCAGTCTGGAGCTGAGTGCCAACAGGAGCATCTTGCTTCTGACACAGATTTGCTGCTCAGGTTTGGGAAGATGGATTTTCCCCTCCATATTGTAGCTGTGAGATCAGCTCTTTGGCCAGGCAGTAGCACTCAGAGTCTGTGCTTTGGTTTTACATCTGCTGAACATCTGGGCTTGTGAGTTTAGCCATGCAGGAGTGGTCACCAGTGTGCACTTGTAAAGGGCATCTATTACGCTGCATTAACCCCAGGTGGGCACGTGCGGGCAGGATTAAGAGGCTGTAATCACATTCAGCTTGGTGGGCTTTTGAAAGAGAAATCAAATGAAGGCTGTGAACAAGGACGTCCCTGCGGGGGCTTAACGCAATTTGGCTAATCCACTTGGCGTGTAAATGGTTTGTTCAACTTCATCTTTCCTGCCAGTGTGTATAGACAAGGTGGGAGTGAGTGCATGTGGGCTTGAGACCTCAGGTAAGCTGAGTCAGGTGTGCTGAGGAGCCTGGCTCCCACTCCTCTTAGAGCAGAGCCCTTCCTTGGGAGTCTGAAATGCATGGGGGGAAAGCACAGTGGGCACAGCTGAGGGCAGGAAGCAGTTTCCCTGGCTAAGTGAAAGACAGAGGAGGAGATGTTGGTAAATAGGCTATTAACACCCAGTGTCACTCCATTAATTTCATGGAATAAATCTGTCCTCTTTTCTTCCTCCCGTCTCCAATGGCCTGAGCTGGAGGCTGCTTGCTGGGCTGGAAGGGAGGACCCAACATGAAACCAGGGCTGTTCTTGGCTCAGTCTCCCTCTTGGAAACTCAGGCACCAGCATCATCCCTTTGACTTGACAAAGGTGACCAGCAATGGCCAATGCTCCTTCCATGCCAGGAGAGCAGGAATTTGGTGGCATTTTCTATCCTCTTCCATCCACTAGAAAGGCAAGCAGATACCTCCCAGACAGCACCTGTACAGCTGTGCCTGCCCTGCCCAGAGTATCTCTCCCTCCACATCTGCAAACATCTCAACAAGGACAAAGCCCACAGAAGATGGGAAGAGCTGCTGGTCCTGTCTTTGGGCCAGGGTCTTTGCTGATAGAGAGCCAAGTCTCAAGGCAGCAGTGCCTGCAACACTGAAGTCCAAGGTGCTGTCACCTGGTTAAAGGAGCAGCTCTATATAAGAGCATCAAATAAATTAGGGGATTTTGTTCTCCGGGTGCTGCTCTCTGGACCCTAGTGTAAGCTATGTTGCAAGACAGAGTTATCCATGCAGGAGACAGAGTGAGGTACCCACAGCCTGTGGCTCTCTGCATCCCAAGCATTCCTCTGGCAAGTAGTACGATCAAAGCAAAGAGAGTGAGCAAAAGGTGGAGGAAGGAGGAGAGGCAAGAAGAGAAGCTGGCACTGGGACCACAGCTGCCCTGCAGGAATGGCCAGGCTTAGGGACATGGAGCATCTCTCCTCTGCAAAAGTGGCAGTGGCTGTGTACCTTTCTCCAGCTCATACACCTGCCTGGGTTGTAGTCATAGTTAATTCATACCTGTAAAGCACTGCTTAAAAATCCTCACAAGCTGACATCACAGAGGTGGAACAGAGGGTGACTGACCAACGTGCCTTCAAACGACTCTGACTCAGGCCTTCCCAGACCATGTGCGATTGCATCCAGCCCTTACCACTGTGGGTCAGTGGAGATTCTGGTTGCCAGGTAGAGATCTCATTGATTATTTTTTAATATTTTTTTTTAAATTGATGTTTCTATGGTAGGAAAGTGTTTTGCCCTATCAGGGAGCACACTGTTACAGTTTGTGGGAGGCTTAATTAGAGCAGATGATTTGAGTGACCTGCCTCAGCACTAAAAAAGCCTTATTAAGACCAGCCTTGCCTTGGAAAGATGGGGCAGTTGGCAAGCCCTGTCAGGATGGAGATCCCCATCTCTAACCAGCCTTGCTAACCAAAGCCCACAGCAACTTCCTTTCCAGTGTACGAAGGCTCATGACTCAGTTTTTAAAAGCCTGCTGTGCTAAACAGCTTTCCCCATCCCCTTGCCAATGTAGCCAGCACAGCTCAGTGGCACTGCTGCCTTTGCATGCCACAACAGGCCATCCCAGGGGTCCTACCAAGGGGGAAATGGGGTAGGTGGGGATGACTGAGATGGAGGGGAGAGGCAATAGGGGACCCTTTGGTTTCAGTCATGCCTGGCCTCGTGGGAAGCCAGGGAGAAGGTGAGAAGAGACCCCACTCTGGCACGCATCCCTCACATCCCCCCTTCCCATCGACTCTCGGGCAGCTGCAAAATTCACCAGTTTCCCAGCACTTGCCAGGAGGGAATAACGATAATAAAAACAAAATTAGAACAACTCCCTTCCCCAGACTGGGGGGGCGGGAAGGGAACGAGCTCTTGGGAACGGCTTGGATTTCACAGCCTCTCCTGGCAAACGTGACTTTTCAGAGAGAAAGTCGCCGCCACCGGCTTGTCCTTTGTGTCTGCAGAAACGAGGTCCTCTCCCAGACTTTCCCTTGTCATTGGATCTGGTCAGAGGGGCTGCAGTCCTGCCACTTCCCCATGCAAACGAAGCAGATTTGTCATCCCTGATGTGGGCTCTGCATTCCCAGCCTCTCTTACCTCATTTAAAGAAAAACCCCAATCCCCCAACAATGTAGAGCTTGAAAATCTTTTCTTCCTATTTGATACTTCATTATAGTGATTGCTTTTTATTGATTGACAGAGCTGCCTTTGCAAACACCCAGCACCCTCAGAGAATTGCAAGCGACCGATCCAGTCCCGCTCTTGCACACATGCCCACACTGTCTCCCACTGAGCACGATAAGGCTGCATCTTCCCCTGTTTCCAAAACACAGCTTCCCCAGAGGGACAGTGGAAAGATCAGGTTTCTCTGCCAGGCAGGGTGGCACAGAGCTGGTCCATCAGGGAGGCAGAGCATGGCACAAAGCTACACGAGGCTGACACCAAGAGCTTTATTAATAATGGCCAAAATGGTCTTTGTGTGCTCACCAAGGGCAGGCTGTGACTCCGGGTGAATCACTGCACAGAGACTCGTCACTGTATCAGTGACACACAGGTCCTGGCAAGATCTTTGCTTTCCTTCTAGAAAATGTCTCTGCTTCCTCCAAACCCATGCCACGCTTCCTGCTGGCCTCATGTGAAGGGTGGCTGTGTTTTTCCAGCCGCGCTCACAGACTGTCCCCTCAGCCACCCCTTGTCCCAGCCTTCAAATCTGCCTGTGTCCTGCAAACAGGTACGGAGCAGCCAGTGCCCAGTGCACCAGTCTCACTGGGAAGACCCAGCTCCAGATACCAGTGAGTGGACTTGAGCTTCTGCTGCTTCTGAGAGCTCAAAGATGGATGGAGCAACCCTAATTGAGGGTAAGATCCTGCCCTGGGCATAGGTATACTTTCAGGATCTAGACTGAGAGAGGGGACACAGAGCCAGGCTGCAGATGTTTGAGGTCCCAGGCTGCCTGTGGGAGAGGTCACCCTTACTGTGAGACAGACCCAGCTTGCTGAGGCACCTCATGGCAGGATGGGTATCACAGCTTTGCTCACACTCAGGGAATACAAACCCCAGGGATACGATCAGGGGGGTCAGAGCAGCCTGCTGGAGACTTCCCAACAGCGAGCCCTTTTTCCCACTCTGAACTTCTTGCTATACATGCAAACCCAATTAAGCACAGTGTAATGGTCAGGGCTTGTTAATATTAGGGCTTGGCTGGTTTCATTCCTGGCTGCCAGCAGGCAGAAACCGGCATGAAGGAACAGGCAAGGCAGCGAAACCACACAGCATAGCAAAGCTCTGGCAGCTTTCCTGCTCTCTCTTGATAGGATTTAGGAGGACAACAACTCCCAGCAGCCAGATCTCCCGAGGTGGTCTGGAGGATGCGTCTGCCTGCCCTGGGTCTTCAATCAAACCCGAGGATACTTTCGTCTCCTGACTTTCTGAGGGCACATTGCTCAGAAAGTAGGAGACAAAATGCAACTGTCAGAATACAGATCTCGGCCGTGATGTATGGGGCAGCGAGATGGGCTGCTGCTTGTTATCCCCTGCCCTGCCACAGCAACAGACAAGGGGACGATGTGGAGAGTCGCTGCCAGCCGGCAGGCAGATCACAGGGAGCCCAGCCATAAGGAAAAACATGGCCTGAAAGGATCGCTTGTAAAGGTGAGGAGAGCACTAGCTATTAACCTGCTGCAGACACTGATTAAAGAGATACTACCCTACAGATTGCATAGAAGGTTTTCTAGCTGCACTAGGAATAGGAATAATTCTTAACCTGGGGGCTTCCAGTGCTGTTTCCAGGTGGTTTACATTTTAAAACAAACCTTTTCTCTCCTTCCCACAGGAGGGCAGCTGTCAGGCTGCCCCAGCAGTGCTAACCCAGTGCTCACTTCCATCAGACCAGCACTTCAGCACCACTCACCAAGATGACTTTGCACAGGCTCAGGCTGGGGTTGCCTTGCCCTGCCTGAGCAAAACACTTAGCTGAAACAGAGGCACAAAAGACAGGGACACAAGCTGAACCTGCCCTTGCCTGCCCTGACATGTCAGGGATACTTCTTCTTCCTGCCAGCTCCAAGCAGGGGGTAGGATCCCTTCCTGACGGCAAACACCAGCAGCAGGGTTGCTCCTGGCATGGGAAGCAGCATTTTCAAGTGCTCAAGCCACTGGCTGCCTTCTTTTCCACCCCATCCTCTCTGCAGTGGTTTCCAGGCCAGGGCCGTAAAGCCACTTCAGAGGTCCCTGAGAGGGACTTTAAAACACCTCTCAGGTGTTGGCACCTGATCAACAGCAGAAAAGTGTGATGCTCTGTGCAGATGTGGAAGGAGGAGATCTGGGATTTGCCTGCTTCCTGAATGGTGGCACTTCAAGATCATGACTTTCCTCATACCTGCCCAGGACCCAGGAGGAGGATGAAGAGAAGCAAGGCGGTGACAGCACTGCAGAGGAACTTACACCCTCCCCAAGATGCCTTGGCTCACCTGAGTGCTAGGTGGCAGTACCCGCAGATGAGACAACTACATGCCTTTTTCCTCATATCCTTGGCAAGGACCTGGTTACAACTCAGACAGGAAGGTCTCCAGCTCTCTCCTTGCAGGCTGGAGGTCTGTGCTGGCATAGAAGGACCAGGGCAGCTCTACACCACCCTCAGTGCCACCGCCCCTAGACTCACCCAAATCCTTGGCTGGATCACCAGTTTAGACCTTCCCAGACAACTAATCTAGGGTATTTTCATCTCAGACCAGATTATCCTGAGAGCCAAACTACCTCCTCCATGGTGCCTCCAAGGGTCAGCCCTGAGCCAACCCAGTAGCCCAGGGAAAGCAAAGGAGGAAACAGCCCGTCCCATGACAACCACAGTTTCACAACTGCTCTGAGTCCACAAAGACATGGAGAAAGGCAGGCTGGATGGCATGCTCACACTCCCACCTGATCTTTTAGCTGCGATCATTTCTGGACACAACCAGATAGTCTTTCCCAGCAGCAAATGGCTAGAGCATGGATGCTTGGTGCCAGCATGCTGCCCCCCCACACCCAAGCCCCCTTTGCCATGGGACCTGTCTGAGCCTCCCTGATGTCTCTCAGCAGAGGAAAGCACTGGCATTGACTGACATGACCAGGCTACAGCAGTACTTTGTGTGATGTTAGTGATGGACATCAGCACCCTGCTTCCTTCTTGGGAGCCTGGACACTCCTTGGCCCCATCTGGGTGCACAGGGGAGCCCCAGGCACAGAGTGCCCATGCAGGAGACGGAGCGGCTACCAGGCCTTTGTGCCTGGGGTTCCAAGTGGCTTTGCACCCAGGAAGTCTTCACCATGGTGAGGGCAACTTTAAGCGATGCCCCGAAGCCCTGGCTTCTTGGAAGGGTTATTCCCTTTGTCTCATTTTCCTTTTTTTCCAGATCTCTCTTAAAACTGAGATCAGGATGACTTGCAGTGAGCAAAGATCCCATGACTGTTTCCCCAAGAGCCAGGATATTAGTCCTTGTATCCTGGCCATATTCCAGCTCGGGAAATTACCTTCTGCCTCCCTAAATCCCCCCTGCGGTTTCAATTGGATACAGGCTTCTTTGCTCTCTTGCTGAAACTGCTGCGCAGGGTTGCTGTGCGTGGTTAAGCAGCTGCTATTGGAGGTGGGTGACAGGATTAATCTCGGGGGTGCTGGGGTCAGAGCCGAGCGAGGGCAAGGAGCGCCGCCTGCCGAAACGCCGGCCCTGGATCACACTCAGCCCCAACCAGGGCTCCTCTCCCAGAACTGCCCTCTTTTCCCAAGCTCTTTTCCCAAGCTTAGCCCCTTCTTCTACCCTCCTTGCACTGCAGAACCATGACTAGCACACACAGATGGATTTTGCTTCATTTTCCAGCGTGTGAGCTGCCTGGGTGGACACCAGCTGCCAGAGCATCGATTTGCTCGTGCACCTGGAGAACACGTGGTCTTCTCACAAGCACATTTAGGGACAGGATCTCTTCCCACCCCGGCCCACCCTTATGTCTTTGCAGAATAACTACTGACTTCTGGCCATTCCAGGACTTGTCCCTCTAGGAGCAGCATGTGTGGCATGCTACGCCTGCTGTATGGGGTCCTGAGCAGAAAGGGGCCATGGTGCAGTGTGGGACCCTGCCCGGAGGAAGGGCCCTGCTCTGCCCTAAGCCTGGGGTACAGCCTGCACTAGGGACCCGTTGTATAATCATTGTGTCTGGCTGAGATGGAGTTAATTGTCCTCACAGCAGCCCCTCACAGAGTTGCACTGTGTTCTGGTGTCCAGCAAGGTGCTGATAACCCACCGGTGGTTTTGTTACTGCTGAGCAGCGCTGGCACAGCACCGAGGCTGGGGTGGGCAAGATCTTGGGTGGGGACACAGCCAGGGCAGTTGCCCCAAACTGACCAAAGGGATATTCCAAACCATATGGTGTCTGCTCAGCAATAAACCTGAGAGAAAGGAGAAGGATGTGGGACCATACCTTATTTATGCCATTTTTCTTCTAGAGCAACTGTTAGACATACTGAAGCACTTCTTCCTGGGAAGTGGCCAGACATCTCCTGCTGATGGGGAATAGAGAATGAATCTTTCATCTTTATTTTTCTTCCTTTGCTTTTGCTTTATTATACTGCCTTTATCTTGACCCACAAGGAAGGGGTGGGGGTGTCCATCTTATTGCCCCCACGTACTCCCATCCTGCTGATGAGGGCAGTGATAAAGCAGCTTGGTGGGCACATGGCATCTAGCCAATGTCAGCCCACCACAGCAAGCCCTTGTGCTGGGGAAAATGCCAGCATGGTCCTGTCCAGAGAGTCACCCAACACTGGAGCAAATCCCAGGAATGAGCAAGCTTGGAACAGGAATCCCAGAGGTCTCCAGACTGAAGTTGTTCAACCTCGAGTTAAAAATACAACACTGTCGAGCAGCCAGATTTTGTGTTGTTCTTGTTGCCAGAATCTATACAAGCAAATTACTTTGCTGTCAGGAATACAACAGGAGACAGAGAGAAAGAAATCCCCTGCCCGGGCACTCTGGAGACATACCCGCAATATTCTGAGTAATGCAGCCATCTCACTGACATCCCCTGACATCTGGGGAATACAAAAAAAACCCAACAGAAAACCTTTAAAGTCATTTAGTAGATGTGATTTGTGGATGAAATATAATATACAGTGAAAGGTGGAGACAACGGCCTTTAATGAAGTGTCTTGGAAATCTCATGTGTTCATGCATGTGTGTCAAGGGGAGGGGGGTGTATGTATATATATATATATATATATATACACACACACATTTGCACACATATCTGTTAAACATTCTTCCCAGGTGTTCTGTGTGTGCATATATAAATATATACAACTGTGCATGTGCCTGTGTGGTGGGCAAGAGAGCTGCCAAGAGCAGTCAAATTTCAATCCAGCGTGCAGAAAGCAGCATGGCCAGCGGACAAGAGCTCAGCCCTCTCTTCTCCCCATGAATCACAACCCATGGACAAGGATCAGTGCGGACGTCAACTCTGGTGCCAGCTCTTCTTCCCTGGCTCCTCTGGGCCGGATTCCCTCCCTGCCTGCCCCCACCATCCCCCCCCCCCCCCCCCCCCCGCCCCGCCTTCCCCTCTTCCCTACCCCCCTTCCTTTCCCAGCAGGATGACATTCATCCATCATCAGCATTTTAAGTGCTGGCATGTCATTGAGGCTGTCAGCCGCCCTCTTTGCTCAGCACAAGGCGCTCCGCTTGGCGGCTTGGTGCGACCGTTTCCATTTGGAGCCCGTAATCCTCCTATTCGGGTTAGTTCCACTCGGTTTCACAGAGCGCAGAGTGAGGGGAACCCAATGGGACAGCAGTAAATTATATCAAATAATAGAGAGAGGGCTTGCTCTAATAACTCTGACCACGGGATACTCAGGCACAGATGCACTGCCGGGGGTCAGGCGCTGCAGCCTGCCAGGGTAAATCCCTCATAGCCCGCCTTTGCCCCCGTCACCCCCAAAGCCAGAGGCTCTGGGTCCCACCTCAGTACCACTGGGTGTAAGTCTGGAATTAACTCCCCCGACTTCAGTAGAACTACTCCAGATTTATGGCTGGGAAACTGGGCTTGGGATCTGGCCCCAGCTCAAATCCAGCGGGTGTAAACTGAGCTCCAGCAACCTGGCCCCACAGCTGAAAAATGGTTTGACGTAAGGAGAAGGGGGCTGGAGACAGAGTTACTTAGGAAAGTCAGCACAACATGCCAGGGAAAAAATCACTTCGCTATGCCTTGCCCAGAGGGCTGGCATCCTCGGAGTTCTGCCTGTATTTCATCTGGTCAAATGACCACGTCCTGATGTCAAACATGCTCTTCAGAGAATTCAGGTTGTCAGATGGCAAGTACCACTGGGGGAACACCAGCACCTGCATCCCACTCCTCTCCCAAAACAGCTCCCCGTCCCCTTCAAAGCCCACACAGCTCTAACCCATGTGCGCCCTTGCCCCAGCCGCTCCAGGTGCCATGGCAGCAAAAGGCAGCCGGAGAGATGGCACAGCTGCCATCCCAACCCCGCTATGTCATGCATGGCTACTCAGGTTTAAACTGGGAGTTAGAGGAGATGCTTATTTTAGAAACAAGTTGTTTTTGCAGCATGCTTAGTCAAAGCAAAAGCAGGAGGGGAGGCAAGGGGATATTTAAAGGGAAACCCCCTGTGCATGGACCCAAGCATTGGGCTAATTTTAGAAGCCAGAATACCCTGGTGTCATGACAAGGGACTCATCAAGACTTGAAGAAGTGGGCAGCACACCAGCAGCAAGCAGGGTCCAGGCCTGGCCCGTGTATGGACTGGTGCTGAGAGCCCACGTGGATGCACTGAATAAGCTGCTTTGGGTGCAGCAGGCAACTTATTGCTCTGTGCCTCAGTTTCCCCACCCCTGTGTGGGGTTACTGCTTTCATGTGAGGTCACCAGAAGGGCCACATCCCAAGGGCTGCAGGGCTGCAGGTAGCAAATGGAGAAGAGCAGCTTATTTTGATCTCTGAGGAAAGACAAAAGAGAATTGGCTGTGAGGACTGGCTTGTCTTTGGGGATATTTTGCACACTTTGGCAAAGCTGTTGGGATAAAGGTTCACACCAGCTCCCTGGCAGAGGTGAGAGTGTTCACAGGAAGGATGCAAGCCATGGGCATAGGGCTGTATGGAGCCAGCCAACAGGTTTTCATACCACGTCTGCAGACTCAAGGTCAGGGTGCAGCACTACCTCTGCTACTCCTTCCCCACTGCTCCCAAAACTGCAAAACCCAGGAGTGAGCATCCACCTGCACACAGTGCCTGTGTACAGCAGCAGTCACAGGCCTGCAGAGCCCTGGCTCACCCTCCTCTTTTTGCTGGGCATCAGCTGAGCACGGAGCTGGGGGACGTGTGTGCACGCATGTCTGCCTGCGCTCCTTCCCTGCGACCTGCCAGCCTGCTGATCTATAAGCTAATCCTACCCCAAGCTGATCTATAACTAATTCACTTACAACACAATTGCGGTATCGATTCCCAAACTGCTTTGCAGACAGTGCTAAAATGTGTGTGCGTGCGTACGGCAGGGACAAGGGAGCCAGCTGACAACAAGCCAGAGCGCGGGGAGGGCGCGGGTCAGTGCCCGCTCTCCGTGAGGGAGATCAGAGCGTGCTGCAGAGGCAGCTACTTGCACACCCTTCGAGTCCTTCCCTTTGTCTCTGCTGCCACCGAGGGCTGTGGCTGGCTGCGGAGAGATCCAAGTGTGTCTTTCTGCCCAGGCATCCTATGGATTCTATGCATCCACCATCCTTCCATCTGTTGAGCAAGGCCTGTGTGCCACAGTGAGAAGGATGAGATCCTCTTCATCAGTTCCCACCATCTCGGGAGAGCGAGCCCTGTCCCGCGCTCTCCCATCGCTGTGGGAGTCACAGCTGCACAGGCAGGCGTAGGGCTGGGCATCGATGTCCGGAGGACAAGCACCACGAGCAAAGAGCAACTTCTCCAGCATCACACCTAATGGGGGTGGCTGAGAAAGGGGGAACTTTTCCAGCCTGCTACAGCCTTCTCTGGGGTTGAGTTGGAGCAACATTTGTCCTTATGTGTGATGGCAATCACCTCCACAGGTCCTGGTCCAACTCCAGAGGGCAGTAACTCATCCCAGCACAGCAATTCCTCTTCCCACCATGTCAGGAGCCCCTGCCTCGTAGGGACTGACAGAGCCTTGGGGCCTGGCCTGAGCCCAGTGCCTCTGCACCTGACCCTCTCACACCAAGCTGCTTTAGCATCAAAGTCTAAAAAAATCCAGCACAACCCAGGCCCAGTGATCCTGGTGGATCTAGGTGCCTTCCCAACCCCTGGGGCAAACACAAGCTACTCCAGCATGTTCTCCTGTACCGAGCAGCATGACAGAGCACGCAGGGGCAGCACACAGGTTCAACCTCTCCCAACATCTGCAAGAGGCACATCACTTCTGTCCTTCTTCCCAAATTTTACACCATTTATGCCAGCAGAGCCTAAGAATGCTGAAGCCACCAAGAAAAGCCCCCATTTTGGTCAGTGGTCTCTGAGAGCAGCTCTTCTCTCCGGGAGCCACATTTGAAAGGTTGATTTATGCAGCACAAAGTAAAGAAGACATATTTAATGACAAATGGAAATGTCATATTGATCCAATGGACAGGCTGTGAAATACCGTCGTACACAGGCTGTCGCTGAATCCACTGAGTGGGTGGAGCGTTCGACAGCAGGGCATCGATGTGGGGAGCACACTGCCCCCTGCACATATGCCTGCACAGTGAGCATCACCAAACCAGGCTGGAAATCAAGAGAAAGCTCCTAAGCTGCAAAGGTGAGAGGATTTTGAAGGACTTTCCCATTCACCCAGTGGTCCCATTAGTACTTCAAGGATGTCTGCAGGCATGCCCATGCAGGGTGGCAGGGCTGCCAACACACACAGCCTAGTGTGGCACTGACTGAGGCCATGGCAGTTCCAGCATCAAGTAATATTGACAGGAGACAGGACTGTGCATGTTGGAAGGACAAAGGTATATGTCCCTCACCCAACACAGCTCAGACATGTGCCTCCCTCACAGGCTGAGGCAGGAGCAGAGCTACCCATGTGCATCCTATGCCTGCAATCCTCTCCCCATGGGAAAGGCGATGTACTCAGGGCTGCAGTGCTCAGGCAAAATGCCTCAAGTTGGAATGTTGAAGGACAACATTGCTGTTGAGTCTAAGGACGGTCTGTAGCATCTTTGGAAAAGGGGCCCCACAGCCATACAGCCATGTGGGGTGACCCCAAAGGGACTTTGGGCACCACCTTCATGTCGCTGCCCTGCTCACGCTGCAGCTGTGAGGATCTGTTGAGCTGCTGTAGCAAAGACTTGGCTCAGCTGGAGGAAAGTTCCACTTGGACAGAGCACAGCAGAGGGGAAAAGTGATCTTAAACTGGCAAAAATAGAGCATCGGCCTCATATAATTTCTCTGAAAACAAGATTTATTGAAGTTCTGTCTGTGGAAATCACTGTAGTGTGGAACACTCAACATATAGATTCGATCACTGACTCGTACCCTACTACATTTTTCATTAGGAAAAATATTGGCTGGGAAAGTTTGACCTCATAATCTCTGCATTTTAAACAATAACTAAGGAAAACAAAAGTGACGGGCTAAGGAAATCTCTTCCACTTCAGCACTCCTCTAGGCAGGTGCCAGGAACTGAAATTTGCTGCTCTAGACCAGAGCCACCTGCCACAACCCTTTGTGTCCAGACCCCTCCAGACCTGATGGGTTTTGACCACATCTACCCCAGAGGTCGCCAGTGTGGTCACAGTGCACACCAGTACCTGCTGGAGGACCAAGCCATGCCAGCCATGGGCTCAAAGCAAGGAGGATTTGCAGAAAGGATGGCAACATTTCAGAAGACTGGACTTGGTTCTTGCCATAATTTGGGGACCTGATGTGCCCAAGCAGGGACAGTTTCCACTGCAGGGTAAATCAAAGAAAACCCTCATCTGAGACTCAACGTCTCACCTTTCTGTAATAAGATGTCCCCAGCCTGCAGTCAGCACAGGGAGAGGGCACAGTCAGACAGAGAGATTCACAGTCAGTAAAGCTGTGGTCTGTCTCCACTTCCAGTTTGGCCAACACGTCCCTGTCGCCCCGCCAGCACCATGCAAGGGATGGCTGGAGTCTCAGCTGCTGCTCCTCCACAGTCCCTTTCAAATTAATTCCTGTTTTACGGTCTAAATAAATTAACCTCCATCGATTAGAGGTTCCTGGTGCTTTTAATGTCAGTGTCATAATCAGATACCAGAATGGATTTGCCTTTCTAAATCACAGCTCCAAAAGGCTTTCAATCTAAATCTCTATTTTATGTGTGACCCAATTAGAGACTGCGCGGCCCCAGTCCCTCGCCGGTAGCCTGCTTTATATGCACTGCTTGTTGGTGGCCTTTGTGACTGAAAGGAGACCTCCACCCCAGACCCCATTCCTCCATGCTTCCTACCACCTGCACTTCTCAATTCTTATCTTCTGACAGCCAGAGACCCGCCACACACACCCTGCAGTAAAAGCCAAAGTCAAGGAAGCCAGACGTGGGTAGTGCTGCTCTGTCTTTGGTTTGTGCACCAGATCTACTTGAGAAGGAGATCTCCAAGCCATTTATGAAGATGAACTCATCAACACCAAAGCTCCATCAAAAGCCTTCCATTCCTGCTGCGACTCTCTCTGCCAACCCAAAGCCAAAACTCAAAGTGTCTGGTTATCTGCAGGTGGTGTTGGTCTCTTCTCCCAAGCAGTAAGTGACAGGACTAGAGGACCCAGCTCCAAGCTGTGCCAGGGTAGGTTTCAGTTGGATAGTAGGAAAAAGTTCTTCACTGAAAAGGTTATGAAGTATTGGAACAGGCTGCATAGGGAAGCTGTTGAGCCACCATCCCTGGAAGCATGTAGACATGGCACTTAGGGACTTGGCAGTGTTAGGTTTACAGTTGGACTCCACGATCTTAAGGATCTTTTCCAGCCTAAATGATCCTGTGATTCTATGATCTTAAGCAATGCGTGGGGCAAAGAGCTGAAATGGAGATCTTGGAGGGCTTTAGTCTCCAGTGTGACTGAACAAAACCTTTTGCCCAGGGGGAGAGGAAGGGAAACATCACAGGCAGCCTAATAGGCTTGTGTCAGTGAGAATAGACACCAGCTTTCCAAGGAGGTTTTCTGTCTTTCCCTTTATCACTGGAGATCTCAAGGCTCTTTCTGAACATCCATCTGATACCAGGGAGGGAATTCCTCTCCACCCCCTCTCCCATGCTCAGCATCTCCCTTGCAACTTCTTCCAAGACCCTTCGGTTTGATTTCCAAGTTCTGACACAGCCATTAGTTACAAAGAGCGATTAGTTTGGTTGTTGTCATTAAGTCATTTTTTAAATGGCTCCAGGCGGCATCAGAGAACAAAGAAACAAAATACCCATGAAAAGAGTTAATCACAAATTACTAATTATTTCCCCCCCTCCCTTTGCACTCTTTCCTCCCCAAATCATGAAATATTATCCCCATGAAGAAAGGAAAAGGTCTGTCCGTTCGTGAGCCCTTCACGGATTTTATACACCTAATTCATCAAACGAGAAACACTTCCTGATCGTCCGGGATTATTTTGAGAGGTGAGCTCATGACCCCCCGACCCCGGTGCCGGAGCCACGGCGAAGGGCGCGGGCTCTGATTTACATGTCCTGAGACACAGCCCCGGAGCTACAAGGCGGGGAGCGGTGGAGCCTCCCCGGCTCAAGAAATGAGCCCTGATAGCCTGGTGAGGGGCAGCGGCTGAGCCAGGCCCTTCATGTGGAGAGATCCCATGACTCCAGGCGTTTCTGAACCCATTCAGGTTTTATGGGGCTGCTGATTTCAAACAGGCCGAGCGCTTTGAACACGGAGCTGTGCATGCCATTTGGGGGGTTGCATTTATTTACGGCAAGGTCTTTATTCCTCTTTCCAGCCAGGACCTACGTGCCACAAGACAGGTCTTTACCTCAAAAAAAGCACAACCAGAGGGACAATCTTGGAGTCTGGCCTCCTACAAATTTTGGGGTTTGAGTAAAATTTGTGGGTGATGAGAGCTGAGCAGCCCAAGCCATGGAGACACTCATTGATCCCTGGTCCACATCCACTGGGACCTGCTTGTTAAATGTCTCCAGTTTGTTCAGAGTAGAGGTGCCCAGTCTGGGGAACACACTATTGAAAATAATTACTCTTGCAGATGCCAAATTCCCTGTTTGCCCTCTTCTCCCATTCCCATAGTACTGAGCATCTGTGGTTCGTTCATATACCCAAACCCACACTAGAGAACTTCTCTAGCCTTGGAGATGCTCAGTGTTCAGCTGCAGACCCACACCTAAATACCCATGATGTCATTATAACCAGGGCAAAACAAAAATCAAACATCTCTGAGAGATTTGTCTTCCAGAGCTGTACCAGCAGACAACACAAAGCAGAAGGCAGCAGCAACGCTGGGATCCCTCTGCAATGGAAGCCTTGAACATACCTGCTGGCTGGCAGGTACATAAATCTCCACCTCCCAGTATTTTTGCAGCCTTTAAGGATGGTTCTGATCATAGAGGTGTTCCAAACTGCACCAGCATTACTTCAACAGGCTCAGATTTTGCCCTTTGCATGGCTAAAACCCTTTGACCTTTTCTGTACGCATTCAGAAGCACATCCGATTTTGCGTGAAAATGAAGCTATTTGTCTAACTAAGACAAATAAATAAACCTCAGTCTCCTAGACCTGGGAGGGGACTTTGGGAGAAGTGTGCCCCTGGGCTAACTGTTGTTTTTCTCAGGACAGAAAGAGCCTGTCTGTTTTGCCTAAAAGCTGAAAGTGATGCAAAAGGGGACCATGAGGGAGTATGAAAATGCATTTGAATCAATAGGATAAAGTTAATAGGATCAGGAATAAATAGAATGAATGAAATAGGATAAAAATACCAGAGGAGATGCTAGGCTCAGCATCGCCTCAGGGATAAATGCTGGAGGAGCAGCAGGGCCAAGTTCATACTGGGTGTAATTCCCTTGACCATTTCCTCCTGGCAATTTAAAGCTCAGTGGATTTAGGAGCTTTGGATGGGATTTTTTTTTCCTCCCTATTTTGTCAGTGATGTGTCAATTCAAGTGATGTGTGAGATATTTGGGTTTACTCCACACCTGCCTCTTGTTTGGCTTCTATAAATGGGAGTTTCCCATGACCCAGCAGCACTTCTCTGGCTACCAGGATATCCAGAAAGGTGCCTACATGTGACTTTGGGTGATGACTCTAAAGCAGCCATGTTTGCAAACCACTTTTGTGTAACAGACTGCAGCCCGATTCAAGAATCATTGCTGACAGGCAGGCTTCACTCTAAGCATGTGTTTAAATCTCTTTGGCTTTCAAAGAGTTTATGCTTATGCTTTAAGTAAAGCAAGTGCTTTGTGGATTGAGTCCTGCATCCTTTAACAGATGCACCATCTTCCCATGGTCCCTGGAAGACAACAGCAAGACGTTTTAGAAGAAGTACTCAGGTATTTGCTGGTTGTTTTCCCCAACAGCTCCCTGCTGTGTGGCACATCAGGGTGCTCTAGCAGCTCCCAGTGCTCTGGCTCCCACACAGCCCTCACTACACCACAAAAAGTACAAAAATAAAGAACATTAAAGTATGTTGAAAAGCATCTTTTCTCCATACTGGTTCCCCAGGCACCTGGTGAGCAGGTGTGAGTTCTGCGCCTCAGCAAAACCATGGACCCGATTCATTTGCTGTTTTACCAAAGAGGAAAGGAAGCCCTTTGGAAACCAGCAGCCCCATGTAAGTCCTGCTCATCAGTGGGTAAGGGGATGGTCTCTTGTCACCCCAGCTCCTGGAGCATCCTCCTGGTGACTGCTGGGATCCCTGCACTGGGACACAATATTGTGGCTCATGCTCCAGTAGCAAAAACAGAGGCGTCTTCAGCAGCAAAACTGTGTCAAATGCCTTGTTTGAAAGGAGAAACCCCCTCCTTGGAGGGGGCAGTGCCCCATAGCCCCACGCCTGGGCACACTGCTAATTCATGGTGCCACTCAAGGACCAGTCCTTCATCCATCCCGATGCCTTGGCTCCCATCCAAGGCTGAATTTTGCTTAGCTTAGGAGACTGGATCAGTGTACAGCCCCAGGCGAGATGGCTGCGGGCCATCAGCTAAAATAGCTGCTTGTCATCATCTCCTTTGTCCAGGCTGTGGGCTGGCATGACCTGTCAGCCTCCGCTCCTTTTGATATCCTTTTACACCCAGCCTTTGAAGGGCTGACTGACAGCAGGACCTTGATCTTTCCTTTGGTCTTCTTCCCCCTGCTTTTCTCCCTTTCCTTTGCCACCTGCCCTGGCTATTTCCCCCTGTGCCTTTTGGGGGTCTTTTTCTCCCTTCCCTTACTGTCCCTTTCCCCTCCACAGATCCTCTCCCTACCATCCTGGAAGACTCACAGAATAGCCCTGCTGTGAGTTAAGGTGTTCAGCCTAACCACCACCATGTTTACCTCTCTGGCATGTTGGGGTACACTGGGGAATGTGGGTCTCAGCACAGGGGACCCAGCTGGAACCACGTAGCACCCTGGAAGCAGCCAGCCCGGGTGGGGGATCTGCTCTACCATTCTTCCCCAGAAATGCCTATCCCCTCACACTGTGGAGCAAGCAGATCTGTGGACCTCTCAAGTATCATGTGGACCTTACAAGTATCGTGTGGCCTCATCAGAGAGGGTTGATCAAAGGAGCCCCTCTGGCCTGGAACCAGGCTGTGCCATGGGCTCCCTCCACGGCAGGTTGCCCCTGCAGTCAGGTGGACAGTGCAGGGCGCAGGACTCTGCCAGCACAAGCAATTTCTCCCAGGTCAAGGACCTGGCACAGTGGGAGGTGTCACTTACAGCCAGACACAAGCTGGATGGCACAAGCTGGGTGGTTTAACTCTGTAAGGATCATCTGGCTCAGAATTCCACAAAAGAGGTTTCAGCTATGTCTAGCCCATCAGGCAGCTCATGGGGGTTTGTACAGTGACTCAGCCCTGGATTGCCTTGAGGCCCCATCTCAGCAGAGACAACACATGGGGAGATGTGTAGATAGCTCAGACTTGAGTTGTCCTGTAAAACACTAAACAGGGCAGTGCTGCATAATTCAAGGATCCAAAACCTAGGTTGAGCCTTGAATTCCTTCAACAGACAATATGCCCTGAGTGCAAAGCAAGCCACTATTCAGCTGCCCAGCAGTAAGATAAAGGCTAAGAACACTTACCTGGAGAGATGGGTAAGTGAATATTTAATATTAATAAGTTTGTAGTCTCAGGTGATTGACTCACACACCTGTAGCATTTAGTGCCCCTGTGATTGTGTGTTCCATGAATCTGCCGTGGTTATAACTTTGAAGCTGGTGCATTGTCTGCGGGCAGTAACAGTGAGTACAATTGTGGTTGTGGTAAGTGTGGCTGTGATAAGTGTGGTTGTGCTTCCAAACAGCAGTAGTGCATTTCTCCATGGTACCCATGCAACCCTCAGCAGTGACATACTGGATCTGCACGTGGGTTTAAAACAATTATTTTTATTTTTAATACCCTGCAGTCAAGTGTCTTTCCATCACAAACTCATCTCAATGGACTGGACCCCTTCCCAAGGGGGAAGCACAGAGCACAGAGGTCCTGAGCTCATCTGACTGCTGGGAGCAGGGTGGGGGAACACAGCAAAGTGACAACCAGCCCCAGCGCAGGCTGTGCCCTGGTGCCTGATGCCCCGGGCTGTGGCACAGGCAGAGCCAGGGTGCCAGGGCTGTCCACACAGCCTCTGTGGGATGATCCTCCTGCCAGGGAGGTGTTGAGCTTGCAGGAGGGAGATGCTTTTCCTGAGACAGTTACTTTGATGCTGCTTACCTCTTTTAAACCAAGACTCCATCCCTCCAGGTGGGCCTGTCGGATTTGAATCAAGCGCTGCTGGGATGCAAGGGCAGCTCATAGCAGGGCATCATGTGGCCTTCTGCAGATGGGTTACCAGTGCCCCACAGCAAGGACAACACCCAAACCTTGCCTTGCTGCCTCTAAGCAGGCCTGACACTCACCCTGCTGCCTCATCAGGCTGCACCTCATGACAGAGAAACCCTCTGGCCTTAGGGAGTATCTTTTCCAAAAAAAGCAGAGCCTCAGAATTCCTGCATTTACACATGAGAGACCCAGGGCTGGAAACCACATTGGGATCCAGCTCCCACCATGACAGGGTCCCAACTCAGCCCTCTCCAGCCAGACTGGCACTGACATGCCCTGGGCTTGGACTCCAGAGAGAGGGCCTGAGCCCATCCAACATGGGTGGTTTGAAAGAGGGAGGTGGCAGTCCCTAGAGCTTATGAAGGAAGTGGATGCCGAAAACATGATCACCCACCTGCACCACACTGCCACCCCCCAAAGCTCAGTGTGCCCGAGCACCACCTGGGCAGGTCTGGGTGTGCTAGATCTGGTGCACAGGAGGGTGTGGAAGGGAATCCAGACACAAGTGACCTGTGATTGCACATCAAGGACAAACAAAGCTCAAGGCTAGTGCTGTTGTCTACTCCTACAGGGGGAGATAGACATCAGCAGGCCCTATCAGTGAGGGCAGATCGCTCTTTCCAGTTAGAAATGAGTTGTTACACTGAAAATAATTGACCCTTAATGCCAGCTGCAGGGACCAGAGCATGCATTGCCATGAGGTTACGCTCCTTCCAATCCATCTGCTGTCCCTGTGTTGAGCTCAGATGACTCTCCTTCTCCCCCAGGCCCCAGCTCTCCTCTCAGCTTTCAGAGCCACCCTGGCTCCTGGGATGTGTGTTTTGCCTTTCCTTTCTCCCACCACCTCCGCCACTTCACAAAGACGAACGAGGTCAGGTGATATGTCACCACCAGCCCCTATGTAATCCAGGAGGGACCTGTGAGAAAGCTTAGCTACTCAATATCCATCAGCTAGTTGGGACATCCATCATGTTAATATCTCAAAGATGATGTTCTTCTTGCTTCATCTGAGCTATGGCTTGTCCCTCTCCACTGAGAGACCAGTCTTTCCAGGGACAGCTACTGACAGCAACGGGACAATGCTGCTGTACTTTGAGGGTCCTTGTCACATGTTGCCACCCATTTGTGACCCTCGGCAGGCTGGGAAATTTGGATCCTCTCTGTCCTAAATCTCTTCAGAAGCAGCTGCCCCATTCAAACAGTCCAGCCATGTGATTTGGTGAAGGTAAACAGCCAAGCAAACAGTACATTTATACAGTGATATATGTAGGCTGGAGGAAAGTCATTCCTTGTTTTGCATCAGATCTGCTTCCTGGCCTTGGCAAGGTCACTTCCCACCCCTGTGCCTCTATTTCTCCTCTGCTTTGTGCATGCAGTCTGCAGCCTCCCTGGAGGGAACTGGGAATAACAGGGGGGCAGATTTGAGCAGGGGTGTGTGGTGCCTCAGTGTGAGCAATAAACATGGCTGTTGCTGCATACTCCTGCTTTCCCTAGCCTGCAGGCACTGAAACTCTCCCTGCCCACCCATGTCCATACAACGTAGGCTGGGTGCTGTGCGCATTCAAGGCCTCAACAGGAGGCTGCTAGATGCTTTGGTGAATCTCTGAGCGTGGACTTGGTGGTTCACATGGAGAGCCACAGCAAGGAGGTGGGGACAGGATGGGCAGATGAAAAGCAGATGCTGCCAGGGTGCAGCGTGGCAAACAGCTGTCTCCCACAGCAGTGTCTGTCTGAAGCTTTCAGGGAAGGGAAGTCACAAAGCCAGGAAAGGGAGGGGACTGGAAGCAATACTGGAGAGGTCAGAACTTGTTTGCCCATGGAAATCTCCTTATAGTCACTGCAGGGTCTTGCCGTGCTCAACACTTTCAGGGAGAAGGCAGCTGCTCAGCCACATTCCCACCCTGCTCCCTGCCTTCCCTTTATGGCACCACTGCACAGGGACATTTAGGCAGTGAGTGGGCAGCACGAGGCCAGGCTGGCAGCACTGGGCATCGAGCAGAGCAGGTGTGCCGTCCAGGCCTTTGCAGGTGCAGGGCTACACAGTCGATGCATCTGCCATACTCAGTTCCAGGCTCCCAGCCTCCAGGCTATCTCGTATGCCGGTCCTGTCTTCCCACATCTCTGCTGCCTTTTTATCCTCAGTGCCTTCACTCGATGGGAACATCCGATCAAGATGCAGTGATGTGCTGCCATTTCCACCGGCATCAGTGGCACGGCAGGCACGAGGCAATCTGGCCACCAGCGTGGTGAGGGGCTTCAGCCCGGTGAGGAGAGGGTAGCAGGACCAGCCCCAGCCAGGGGTAAGCCTGGGGCATGGCAAGCTGCAAAACTGACAGTGACCGGCTGCAGTGAAAGGAGGAAAGGCTGATTTACATCCCCACTGTCTCCACACTGCCTGGTTCCAGCAGAGCTAAAGTGCCAGTTCTGCCTGTACTGGGCCCATCGCGGTGCAAGATCCTGCCAAAGCGTGAGAGGGATGTGCGGTGGAAAGCGTATCAGGGGTGGTATTGTCTACACGCAAATGCTCAACTTTATGTACTTTTAACTAGAGGTGTAACAGATGGTTGCATTTCGGTCCAAGCAGCGGAGAGCCATGCCCATTCCGGCTGGAGCCAATCAATCCCGCCACTCTGGGGAAAACGGCAAGCTGGGTTTGGAAGCGCGGCTGCCAGCAATCCGGAGGAAGGCTCTGCACAGGCGAGTGTGGGCTGCTGCCATGCGAAACCAGGGAAACGGGATTAAAAAGACATGGAGGCAGGCAGCAGAGCACGGCGCCGTGGGCCTTCTCCTGAGCAAATGGTGGGAGAGACAGTCAGCAGCCGCTGCTCAGCAAACGCGCGTTGGCCTCCGACTGACCGGCTGCTCCCACACGCTGGCACAAGGAGGGGAAGGGAAAGGGGTTTTCTGGGGAGGGAAGAGAGTTTTTGAGGGGATGAGGGTGAGTCTGTTCTCATGCAGTGGTACCTGGGGAAGGGGCTACCTGCAGTGGTCACCATGCCCTGCCTGATCCCCTCAGCTGTGTCCCCTGATGTGCTCTGACTGCGTGGGATGGGGACTGTCCCTCACTGCCATGGCTCCTGTTCTTCACAGCCCCACAACCAGGGCAACCTCTGACCTCAGGTACCAGCAGGGGTTGGGGTTGCGCGTCTGCAAACCCCAGCCAGCTCTGCTCCATGGGCAGCCCAGGGCACCATGGCTCAGGGTCCAGGGGAAGGAAGAGCCCTGTAGTGAGGGTACCAGCATGGACAGGACTGAGACAATTCCCACACCAGGCCCCACAAAGGAGTATTGCTGTTGGCTTCTGGGGAGCTTTTGGGCTGGTGGGAATAATAAAATGTAGAGGTGTCTGGGTCAGGCTAAGTCAGAGGTGTAGTTTAAGGTCTGGAGTGTAAGAAGGTGGGTGATGGAGAAAGATCATCCAGTGGTGGTGGTGGGAAAGTGAGCTGGGAGATTACAGCCAGGAGATTACAGCTGTTATGTTTAACATAACAGTTTTCAAAATAACAAAGAGCAGAGGCAAGCAAGCATCATCAGAAGCCTCTGCTTCTCAGGCTCCTCACAACCTAAAGCAACAGCAGAGCATTGCTTACTTTCTGGGTAAGGTGCTGTATTTCCCACAGATCCCAAAATGACTGATTTATCCTTATAGTGTGAAGGGCTGGATAAGCACACAGGTTCTGCTACTCCTTCCAGGGAGAAATCTCCACATCACACCCTCATCCAGCAGCTCCCCAAACCACACGGGCCTTTTTCTGCCTTTGGGGCACACACAATTTCTGCCTATATTGTTCACCCTTCAGCACCAAGGAGCATTTCAAATACAACTCTTTCCTTTTATCTGAAATACAGGTTTATATTGAGAGAAGGCAGACAGACCAGCAGAGGTAAAATTTCCCTGTGCCGCTCACCTCCTGCCAATGAACCTGCAAGGCTGAAGCACCATGGGAGCAGATAGAGCCAGAACAGCTGGCAGCCAAGCCTGTGCTTTATTTACGAGGTGCTCAGCAGACACCCAGGGTTTGGGAGGTGCCCCCTTGGGATGCAGCCTTGGGGAGCTGTGCATTACAACCATGCAGAGCATCAGATTGGGAACTGCAATGGGAGGTCGCAGGGAAGAAAGTGATTTTGTTTAATGGCTTCTGGAGACTGAGGGATTTTGGAAAATCACTAGAATTGTGGATCCTGGCAGGAAACCCATGCTCCATTTCAGTGCTGTCACCACCAAGCAGCCAAAAAAACTGGGAAGCAGGTTCAAAATCATGAGAGAATGCTTAAACCAATGAAAAAAAAGTGTGGCTTATCCTTGTCCCTTGCTCTGAGTGGTTGGTCCATAACATCTTCTCATCTTCAAGGGTACCTCTGTCACCACACAACTCAGGTGAGAAAGCCCACATGCGCAAGCTGAACTCCTAAGGTTCACTGCAAAAATGCAGTGAAAGCAACGAGAGTGGGTGACCTGAGGAGTCTGCCCAGCCCGGCAATGGGCAGCCCTGGGGAGACGTTTGCATCAAGGACATTTTGGTCTCTGCCCATCACTGGCACCATTCAGCAGTTCAAAAGTTGCACGTGTATGACAGACAAATGCATCCCAGTGAAGCAGCGGGGAGACGGCAGGCAGCCTTCTGCAATTAAAATGAAGTATTTCAAGCAAATCTGGCTCTTTCCTCACTCCTATCACATTGCAAAAGCCTCAGGATGTCTCTCCAGGGGCTTCCTCCCCAGCCTGGCAGGGTTGGTGCCCCCCACGGTGCCATCAAGCCTTTCACATTACCCCCACAGGGCTGGGGGTTAACCTGTTTCAAAGACCCGGTCTCCCTCCCCCCTGCACCTCCTCATTCTCTCTCATAGTCACGTTCCCAGGTACCTCTCAGCAGATGTTTACGGTGCTTTTGTAAAACATTTCCACTTTCTGGAGCTTACCAAGCGCTCTGTCTTGCAGGTGCTCTTGTCTGGAGAATGCAATGTCATGAAATGACGGCTCTGACAGCAGACATCTCCCCCAGCTCCCCTCCCACTCTGACAGGCAGGGTGCCACATCCAGAGAGACCAATCCTTGAGGAGGCTGAGGACACTCATCCTTACACACTTGCTGTAACCACTGTCATTCCCAAGGCATAATCATTCTCATAGCAGGGCCCAAAAGTCCCTTGATGTTTAAGCTGCATCCAAATTCCCTGTATGCTTCATTTTAAATCTGCAAAGCCCTCCCAGTGCTGGGAACATGAGGTACTCATAGGCACCAAAACCTGTGTGGGCAAAGGAACAAACCTGGTGCATTGCAGCACATTACAAGGTCAGGCTGAGGACAGTCAGTCTCATCCCCACAGCACTGCCATGGGTGTTGCCACTGGATGCACTCCACAGTGCACTGATGTCCATCTTAGGTCTATCCCAAGAGAGTATGTGTGAGTTTCAAGTTCCTGATCTGCTTTGCTCTCACTCCTCAGGACACCAGAGATTTTGGACTGGAATGAGCTCCCTGCCCCACCCCCACCCCCCATTTCTGTTTCATCCCAGCAGCCCCAGTAGCCAACCCGTCACATTCACAACTGCCTCCCCTCCTATATCAGCCAACCATCTTCTTCTAATTCGTCTCGATGGCCCAACATCAGGACGTGTCCAGTTCTGGGCTCCCTGGTATAAAAAGGACAGGGATGTCCTTGAGAGAGTCCAGAGGAGGCTACAAAGATGATTAAGGGCCTGGATCATCTCCCCTATGAGGAAAGGCTGAGTGAGCTGGGACTGTTCAGTTGTGAGAGGAGAAGACTAAGGGGGGATCTAATTAATGTCTATAAGTATCTTAAGTATAGAATGCAGGGGGAATCAGCCAGCCCCTTTTCAGTGGTCTGTGGGGACAGGACAAGGGGCAATGGCTGCAAGCTGGAGCACAGGAAGTTCCGCACCAACATGCGGAAGAACTTTTACACAGTGAGGGTGACAGAGCCCTGGGACAGGCTGCCCAGGGAGGTGGTGGAGTCTCCATCTCTGGAGATATTCAAGACCCTTCTGGACACCTATCTGTGCAATATGAGCTAGGGAGCTGCTTTGGCAGGGGGGTTGGACCCGATGATCTCTCAAGGTCTCTTCCAACCCCTACAATTCTGTGATCTTTCTTAAGTGTTTGCCCAAGCAAGGACACCATAGACCTCCCCACTGCCCACCACATCATGAACATCATCCTCTATTTGAGACGCAACTTGGTTTTCTTCAGTCTTCTCCATTAGCTGCCCAGTCTCAGATGATAGGACCTCTCCACAGTCAGTTCCATGTTTCCAGGCTGAAAGGCTTTACCAAGGACCACGGAGCTCTGTGCTGTCAGACAGGCTGAGTGGGTGAGCAGGGATTAACTGTGCATCGGCTCTTCCTGAACAAGTGTGAGCGGATGTGGAGTGATCAGCTGGCAGACCCATAACAAATGAAAGGAAGATCTTATCTGCATAGCTTGTAGATCAGCCGTGAAGCTCATCGCCCCAGGATATCGTGGATGCCAAAAGATGATATGGGCTGAACAAGTGGTTAGACACGTTCATGGGAGAACAATCTATCTGTGGCTATAAAACACAAAGGTATCATTTCTGGCTCAGGACTCTCTGAACCACAAACTGCCGGGGGCAGAGAAAGTATCCCGGGTAAGCATACCATATACTTGCTAATGTTTGTGTTACAATAATGTGATGTAATACTATAGTGATAATAATATACTATATAATTGTGTCTTTTGCTCCCTTTGGACATCCATCACCAGCCAGTGGCAGAGCCAGGA
This sequence comes from Gallinula chloropus, assembly GCF_964237585.1. Taxonomy (NCBI): domain Eukaryota; kingdom Metazoa; phylum Chordata; class Aves; order Gruiformes; family Rallidae; genus Gallinula; species Gallinula chloropus. The sequence goes on from NC_140090.1 coordinate 67,634,239, forward strand.
TAGGGGACCTTCATTACATCTTAGATGGTCTTCCTCAGCCTCTCACACACAGCAACAGCATAGCTCCATGCCAGGCTGACTGCCATTAGTGCTTCTGCAAACACGTAGTGCTCACATCACTGAGCTGCCTTATCACTCTTTGGAGGAGACAGAGACAAAACCTCTGATCCCAAGAGGGTTCTTGAACCTAAATCTGCATCTCAAACCCCCGCCAGTGCTGGGGAGACAAGTGGTGTTAAGATGTGTGTTTGACTGAGTTCTGGGTCTAAAGCCAAACATGCCAACCTCTGAGTCAGAGTTGTCTCAGGTGTAGATGCCTGAATCTCTCCTGGAATCAATCAAGGAAGGAAATTTATCTGAAAACAGCTTTGTGTTTCTCAAGAATAAATGCTTTTCCATTGCTCATATCCTCTTACCTGGTGCAATAATGTTGACTTGTCATCATTGTTTGTCATCATCTCATCAGCAATCCCAGAAGCAGCACCATCTCCTGTGCTCCTGGTCCATGGAGAACCATTCGCGTTCCCAGCAAAGCCAAGTGCTGTGCCATGTACACTTCAGATACTGCCATGCTCCATCTCCATGAACAAGTATAGTCCCTCTATCCCCCTCCACATACTTGTAAAGCAGAATGAGACCAGCTTACCTCAGGCAGGCATTTTTGCGAGTGAACCAGGAGCTTTGGGGCATAACATCATGGAGTTGACACAAGCCAGTCCTGATTCCAACAGCAAACATTCTGAGATCATTTCCATTGGTGTCCTTCCACCCCCTCACCTTCACAGCTACCCCTGTCAAAACACCTCCCTGCAAAAGAGGCCTGGGCATGGGGCAGATTTGAGGCCTCCAATACCAGGGGAAAGTTTTGGGGAGAAAAAGCAAAACTTCTTTTCCATTCAAATACAGCTGAAAATAAAACCAGGGAAGAACAGTGCTGGAAATATGCTAAGTAAGCAGAAATCTGGCTAAACAGAAGTTTTCCACGAGGCATCGGGAGATCTCTGAATTGCCATGAGTGCCTTATTTAGTGGTGTGTGTGCGTTTTGTCCACACAAGTTCCAGTCACTGCAGCCATCAAACATTTTTTAATAGGAGCATTAACTTAAGAATAGCTAACAGTAATATTCCTAGCTGTGTGGAAACAGCATTTTATTAAATGCTTCACACAGTTTTTGTATAATAAAGATGAATATATTATATCCTCTGCCTCCCCCAGAGTGAAACAATAATAGGAAAATAAAAAAAAAAAGCCAATAAAGTGAAACATAAATAGAACATAATGGGACTAGTAGCGAACTGAACTGACTATATAACATCTGCTATTGTTTGCCTGGCAAACGCAAACAAGGGGAGAAACCAAGAAAGATTTGAACAGCCCTAACCTCTTTCCCCTCTGCTGCAAGAAAGCAGCACCAATATCCCAAGCAGATCTGTTTCAGGGTTGACAGAACAGTACAAGGCACAACTTGTACATTTGTCCTTAAACAAACATGTCAAATTCCCTCAGCTTCTGTGCACGGAGCAATTTTCCCTGAGTCTTTTGAAGCCAGACAACATATGTGTAAAAACAGTCCCAGGTCTTCAGAGTCCTGGATGCAAACATTCATTCATTTAGAAGCTCAAGTTTTGCCGTGTGTTTGCCCCTTGCAAACATCCCCTGAAGTCGGGTCACCCTGTGAGCTGAGCCGAAACAGAGCCACAGAACTGGGCAACAAATCCTGCCAGCTGAAGAGGTACAGAAAGAGGGGACACCTATGGGCAAGACCTCAGCTGGCTCGCATAGATCATAACCAGGGAGTGCTTTCCTGTACCCAGGACCTTTGGAGAAATCAGGATACCTAAGGGCTCACACTGTAAACAGAGGGGGGAAAAAAACAGGAGGGATTTTTGCCAGGCAGCTCCTTTGCAGGTAGTGATCTGGCCAGCTCACAGTGCTGTGAACCCAAGGATCCACACCTGCAAAACCCAGTCTGGCTTTGTGACCAAACTTAAATCATAGCCCTTCCGATATCAAACTGATAACAGGACTGGCTGGAAGCTGGGGGAAGGAAAGAAGAGCTAAATGCCTATAAAAGTCATTTTGTCTTTTATTTGTTATCTTGCTTGTAATGATCACACCATGTTTCCTATCTATTTTTACAGTAAGTTGTACGCTGATCTCCAGAGGCCCCTGGATGACTTATTATTAACGATGTCTTCTTATTATGGATGGTGATTTATTATCAGAATGATTCTATTTGTACTGGGTATGTTGTTCTGCTGCCAGCACAAATCTCTTACCATCTTCAGAGCAAAAGGTCGTGTTCTTGCAGCACTACGTGCCCAGCTCTGCAACACTGAGCCGGTGGGTCTGCGGATTATACACACGCACGGGGCAAAAGGGCAAAGACTAAAGAGAAGGGCAGCCCCCACACACCCACAGCATTGCAACTGCTCTGTAGCAGTGGGGTGCACAGGCACTGCTTCTGCTGGACTTCACTCCTCCTTACCCTTTGACTACAAGCCCTGCACGTAATGAGGTCATCATTTAAGGGTGTGTGTACACCACAAAAAACCACAGCTCCTGTAAGCTTTACCTTGCGTTACTAGTTGACATGTGCCTAACCTTAGGAAATCAAAATTCCTTTCCTACCCTGTTCTGGAGTTCAGGTACTCCAAGGCTCATGGGCACTCTCTAGCTATAATGAGGGACCATCTGGACTTTGGCAACAGGTTTTCCAGGCACAGGAGACTTTTAACACCGGTTTCTTGACTGAGAGAAAGAAGCACCAGGAGCAAGCACGCAGCAGAAAACCACCAAACCCCAGAGGACTCAGCCCGCGGGAGAGGGGCTGCTCCCCGAAAGCCGCCGTGTGCTTCGGGACAGGCCGAGCTACTCCCTCGGCGGCTGTTTTCCCCCCCTCTCCCGAAGAGGCAGCGAGCCCCAGGGGTGCGTGTCCCGTCCCGTCCCGCCTCTCCCCCGCCCGCTCCCTCGCCGCGGGGCCGCAGCGGCCGCGCACCGGACGCGCTCGGCGCCCTCCCTCTAGCGGCTGCTGCGCCGCCAGCCCCGGGACCCCGGGGACCCCTGCGGGCCCCGCGCACCGGGCAGTGCTGCCCCGTACCTGGCCTCGCAAGGCTCACGTCCGCGCTCGCCTTTCCCGAAGGATGCCCCAGCCGGCCTCTTCGCACGCCCCAGACCCCGTAATTCCTGCCGGTGGTGGCTGTAACAACTCCTCTCCCGAGTCTTGCTCACCTCCCTCAGCTCTTACCGAGGGGCACTGGTAGGTCCTCGTTAAGTTGTGACGCTAACGAAGGCAGATGCAGGGAACCTGGCTGGTTTTGCAGAACCTGGGCCCACGTGTTGCTGCATAATTGGCATTAACGAAGACCCGCTTTCCACACCTGCAAAAAGCAGCAGAACTGAATGGAGCCCAAGGAGATTTCAAGCAGCAACATGGGAGAAAACTTGAGGTGGTTCCCTACACGGGCTTTACTCACTGCCCAGGGGGAAGGAAAAAAAAAAGCTCAGTTGGTAAAGTTTCACTGTCATAAGTGATCATACATCACCTGGAAAACAGCCCTGGGTACCAGTCAGGAGGAGGTAGGAATTTGGTGCCACAGGATGTCATGAACCGAACAAAACAGAGAAGGGAGGTGGATTGGACCCCAGGACGCTCAGAGGTGTAATCACTAAAGATGAGACATTTTTGTATTGATATTAAACCTTAGAGTTCAGAGTCTGAATCATTTCCCAAAGAGCAGGAGAGAGGTTTGGGGGGGGAGGGGGTGAGGTAACCTCAGCCTCCTACAGAAAGCTCTTCTTTCTCTCCCCATCGTACTGGCATGCAGCACTGGAGACAGGGAGACAGCGTGATCCGACAGCGATCGGTACAGAAATGCTGTAAGCTGACAGCAGCTATTACACAGGATGGGAAATGCCAGCCACCATTACAGGATGCTAAAAGAACCCATAGAAAGAGCCGTGCCTGATTCGAGTCCGTCTGAGGGATGTGTCAAAAGTTTCTGTGGCAGAAAGCAGAATAAAATAAACAGAGGTAAAGCATCCCATCAGAGGTGCCTGGCGGCTGTGGCCAAGCTGCTGGGGGAAATGCCACTTTTCAAGGCAGGTCCGAGATGGGCCCCAAGTACAATGCAGAGACCAGCTTGGCACTGGAGAGCAGTGCAGCAGAGCCCTGTGCCCAGGAATGAGGGCTGGGAGAGGTTTGAGAACTGGCTTGTGAACCTCAGCCATGGATGGAGGCCACAACAGTGTCCTGGCTTTGGTGAGAGAAGCAGGGGAATGGAGAGGAGGAAAGCTAGGTCTGGGGGTGTGTGTCTGCTGCTAAATGGTGCAGCAATTTCGGGGGGAAAGAACAAGGGTCATCTCAGGGCTTGGAAACTCACCTCACATCCGAGTTCAAAGACAACTGAACTGCTGTCAGACACTGCCTCCAGCTGCTACCCCTTCGTAACAGGACCCGAGAGGGACAAGGGGAGAAAAGACAGTAAACCTAACGCAAAGGGATGGATTTTAGGGACATTTTTCTTTCCGGCAGCACTTGTCTGAGCTTGAAGAGGTACCACAATGTCAGAGAGAGCGGGATGCAAAAACGGAGGGATGGAAAAACAAGAACACTGAAAGAAAGAAGTGAAAGGTAGGGAGGAGCAGCCTTGCAGCACAACAAAGTTGGAAGAGATCACAACCAAACTCTGGTTTCACATCTCAGTGCCGCTTTTGCAAGGGGTGGAAATATTAGTTTTTAATTAATTTTCTTCCTGCAGTTGTTGGAAGAGGAGGAGGGAGGGAGATCACCTTCAAAAAAGAAATACAAATAACTGCTTTAACAGGAAACTTTTGCTGCTGTAATTTATTGGAAGGCGAAATGAGCTCCGATTACATTATCCACCCGCACTGTGCCGGCAACGCGTACTTCGGATATTGCGCTATAATCCAATGACTGCTCCTGAATTATTAACACCAAGTTGTTATTAGAAGAAGTTGCCTGGCTTATTTCCGCCACTCTCCCCCCCACTCCCTTTATTAAGTTTCAATTGATTCCACACACCTCCTCCTGCCCCCCAAAAATGAGCCCTCGCCTCCCCAGCTCCTTCATAGCTGCCACAAACGTTACTTGCATTTGGCAGCCTGGTGAATTATTCACGCGTGCCGGGAGCGGCGGAGATATTACGGGTCTCGGAGGAGCCAGCGCGGCTCGGCTGTCACAGCCCCGGGTGGCTGATGTCGCTGCCCGCTTCCCCCACCCGTCCAACAAAGTTTTGTCGGACCGAGTCCAGAGCGAAGTTGTTCCCCGCTGCTCTCCCGGGTGAAGCGAGGGAGCCCCCCGGTTCGGGGCGAGGTGCCCATCACCCCGGGGGTGGACACCCCCAACCCAGCCCCCCTCGGGGCTCAGAGGTGACAGTGAAGCCCACCTCTGCGTGCTATTTCTAGCCGCCTCCGGGCACAACTCCGAGGTTGGGACGGGGCAGGGGCGTCCCGAGAGCTGCTAAATCTCTGCCTTGCACAGAGCCGGGCACGGCAGGGAGGCCTGAAATGAGCCCAGCCGGTTCCGTTCCACCTTCCTGCCCTCCAAAGGGGTCCCGCAGATTGGATTTATCTAAGCTGGTTTGGTTGGGGGGGGGGGGGGGGGGAGGGGGGGGCTTAAAATAAATTAATAAAATTCAAGTTCTCGCCTGGTCTTGAGCTGGGACAGACACGTCCCGGCTGTTCTTCAGGGGGAGCCCGTGTCTAACTGTCTTCCTTAGACTAGAAGTTAAAATGCTGGAGTTTAAAGGAATAAAAATACCTTCCGATGTTCGTATTCGCTTTTCCCTCCCTGCAGCGGCCGCAGGAGGACCCTGTCCCTGCGGTGAAACCGTAGGTCTGGTCGGGGAGTCCCGGAGCCCCGGCTGGGAGCGGCAGGAGGTACAAGGCTGATGAACCCCATCTCTGGGTCCCGCAGTAGCCAAACCGACTCACCAGCCCCCCGCCCCAAACCTCGGGGAAACACCGAGAACCCCAAAGTGGAGGCTAGGGAGGGTCCGCGGCAGTGCTACGAGGAGAAGGACGTGCTGGCCCACATTTGGGACGGGGTTATCACCGCGGCTCTCCCCGCCGCCGAGGGAAACGCTCCCCACGGCCCCACGAAAAGCGATGAGGCGGCCGGAGGAGTCGATCCGCCTCAAGAGTTTCTTTTAATTTGTGCTTTACAGCGGCCTGCGGGGTGGACAGGCTCTTCTGTTTGCCTTGCACCCCTCCCGGCAGCATCCCCGCTTACACCGGCCCAGGGGCTCACCCAAATTTAGGCTCGTGTCCCTCTCCTGGCCCTTCTGCCGGGCGGCGGGGGCAGTCCGGGCACCGCCGCGTCCAGTTCTGCTCCTCAGAGCGTTTTGGGGAAAACAAATCGGACCTGGGGGCGCGCAGGGGGTGCCCGGACCCTGCAGTTCCTCCCGCCCCGGCGCCCCTGGGTCGCCTCGGGAGTTCGTTCGCAAACGAAAAAGTGCCGGGGAAATGCGGAGAGCCTGGCACCGCACCGCCCGCCCGCCCCGGGGAGGCAGCTCCCCGCTCCCCCGCTTCTGGCCGGGTTTCTGGGGCGGCGGATTCCGTCCCACCCCCGCCGGCGGAGCCCCCCAAGGGGACGGCGGCTTCTCCGCTTTTCTGTGCCCGGGAAAGGGGGGCTCCGCGGGAAGGGTGCGCTCAGGCGAGCCGGGCCGGGCGCGCTGCCCCTGGCCCCGGCTCCCCTGCCGGGTGCGGGCACTTGGGTCAGATTTATTTTTGGTGCAGCGAAGTTTTTATGCCCGCAGGGAGCTGGTTGAGAGAGGAAGGAGGAGAGGGCGATAACTATAAAACGACCTCCAGAGACGGGCTCAGCCCGGGAGTTTCTCCCCAGCTCCGCAGTGGCCCCCGGCCCCCCGACGCCCCCTCCCCAGCAGAGCCGGGAGCCGGCGGGTCCCCAGATCAGGGCGGTTATTCTCCAAGGGGAGAAACGACGAGCGGTGCCCGGCGTCGGCGGACACAGGGCACACCTGTGGGTACATTCACATTTACATGCAGCTCTGCAATAGAGGGCTGGGACAGGGACCTCGGACCCCGCCACGACTCTCCCTCCTCCGGGTTCCACGGCGGTCCCACCAGGCTCTCTCCGCCTCTCGGCACTCGCAGCCCCTAACTTGGGGAGTTCTTAAAGACAAAAATAACAGTTATTTCCTAGGTTCCCGGCTCGCCACCCCGGCACCGTGTGGGATTCTGTGTCAGGACCCTGCGCTCGCTGTCAGCTAGAGGGCATGGAGTTTGCTCCTCTTCGCGCTGCTAACAGGGAGCGGCAACGTGTTTAGACCACTTAAACTAAGCAGACATAACTGGGAGCCATGCACGGCTCAGCTATGCCGGGAAAGGAGGTGTCATTTGTACGCAGTTACTTTGGTGATCAACACTTGAATGATTTATGCCGCCTGCTTTAATTATATTCCTGTGACATTTTCCTGGACAAAAGTGGGCCGCGCACAGCCAAAGCCGGGCAGCCCCGGCAGTGCCCTGCCGCTGCCAGCCGTGCCCGGGACGGCTCCCGGGGGAGGGCAGCCAGCGCCGACACCCCGAAATACGGCACGGGGGGCGGCGGGGGGAGACGCCTACAAAGATGCCACTCGTAGCCAGAGGGATATTTTTTTGCATCCCTCCCCCCCACAAGTAGTTGCAGATTTAGCGGTAGTTTTCTGCTCCGTGGAGGAAGAGAGGCCGCTGCTCTACTCGCTTTTCTTCCCCGGTGCAAGGCAGGCACCCGGAACGACACCTCCCCGACGGCTCCGGGGGACACCCTAATCCAGCCCCGGGTACAGCGAGTGGCCGTCGTTCCCTTCAGCCCCGCTCCCCTCCCTGCCTTTCGGCCAGAGACCCGACCCAAACTTTTTCTGCCTGCACCAGGAGGAGGGGATCAGTGCCGAGCCCCATCACCACCCCTTTACCGCCCCAGAGGTGCTGGAGTTTACAGAAGGAAAGGGGAGGGGGGTAAAGGGCCTCGGGTGAGGGTGGTTTTTCCCCAAATTACCCCAAAGCTGGGAGAAACAACCCGCAGCTACAGACAGAAGAGCTCGGAGGGATGCTAAATTCCGTGACGTAGGCCCGCACTGCCCCCGGTGCCCCTTTGCTCCCCGGGCCCCTCCGAGGACGGGGAGATGCGACGGGATCTGCCGTGGGGCACTGAGGGTCCCCGATTCGGGGCTGAGTGTCAAGCGGACTGTTAAAAAAAGAAAATAATTAAGTTTGGAGGGGTGCGGAGGGGGGATGCTGAGCTCTTCCTCTAAGCCGGGGCGGGGGCAATCCAGCCTGCTCCTCCTCTGAATTTTGGCAGCCCCCGAAGAGCGGAGAGGGAGTCGTTTGCGAGAAGAGTTGCAGAGGTTGCAAAGGCAAAGTGAGCGCAGGAAAACAAAACCAAAACCACCAAAGCCACCGCCGGGCAGCCGATAGCACAGGGGAGAGGGGTCGGTCGGACCCCGCCGGGACAGCTACAGAATGCTGGGGGGATTCGGGGAAGGGGTGACGGGACTTGCACCCTTCCCTCTCAGTCACCCCGTTCCTCAGTGAGGTGCTATTTGGGGAGTTTGGGGCACAAGGGCAGGCGGCAGGCCTGGAACCACCGGATTGAGCTGCTCATGGAAAGCACGAACCCGTCTATCCCCTGGCAGGCAGCGGTTCAGACAAACGAAGAAGGGTCCCCATGTGCCGAGCAGCCTGTCCTGGGGCTGCCGCCCGCTCGCCGGGGCTCTGCCCCTGCGACGGAGCCAAAAAAAAGCTGACTATTTAAAGCCCTGTCCCCCGTGCGAACAGGGAACGGGAGACGCTGGCTCGGGGAACAGCAGGGGATATCCTGAACGGTTTGCGGTGCTTCGCTGTGTTTGGCGCAGTTTTACCCCTGCCCTGAGCGGAACGGGCTGCGCTCAGGATGGGGCGCAACTTGCGCCCCGGATCTCCGCTCCGCAAGGAAAGCGGGCCGGGCTGCAGTCTCGGCGTCTCGGCGCATCCCGAACGCCCGCCAGCCCGCTCAAACTCTCTCCCAGGAACGAGATTATTTTGTTTTCTTTGTTTCTTTTCTTTTCTTTTTTCCCCCCCTCTTTATTTTCTTTTTTTAATCTTATTTCTGTAATTATAACACCAGCATCCCCGGTTGAGTTCTCAATAAAACCCGGATCCTGACATAAAACGCCACGCAGGAAAATAACGCGAGGGGACACAAGGGAGAGGAGGAAAGTCTCTAATTGGTTAAAATATGTTTAAATCACTTCATAAAACCCAAGCAAAGCGAAGCAAATAATCCACCTAGCAAAGCAAAGAAGCCGGGCGATTTAGAATCAGTGTAATTCGCTCCCCCCCGACCGGCTCCCCCCCCAGCTCCTCGCAGTATTTGATATGATGAATAACCCAATATAGGCCTTTAAAAATAGGTCACTGCATAAAGAGACTCCCAGAGAGCGATAAAAAATGGGAAGAGGGCGCTTTAAGGAGAGGAGCCATTTGCTTCTTTTGTGCTTGTTTGGTACCTAGCGGCCTGGGAGCTGCCAGCCGCCCTCCTCCTGCCCGTCAAGGTGAGGAGGGAAAGTTAGAGCTGGATCCAGCCCCAAGCTCCCCTCCTGCCCCGCCGCCCCGCGATGCGCCGGGCGGCCGCCGCCGCGACGTCCAGCCCCGGCCCGGCCCGGGGGCCGCGTCCCAGACGCCCCGCAGGGAGCTTAGGGGGTCCCCCCGCGCAGGGGTGGGGGCCAGGCAGTTCACCCCCTGGATCCGGGCTTTGTCTCCGGCCCTACCGAGCGACGAGAACGAAGCCAGCTGATGGCCCGGGTAAAAATAGCGGTTCTGGCCCACGCTGCCGGCCGGGCCGGGTTTGCCCCCGAGGGTGGGAGGCGCGGCAGGGCCCGCCGCCGCTGGGCCCCCCAGAGCCGCCCTCAGCCTCGCAGCAAAAGGCCTCGGGCTGGAAACCGGCCCTCTCCGGCCCCGACACAGCGCTGTGCTGGGCGGCGGAGCCCGGCCGCTGCCTACCCCTTCTCCCCGCGCTGTCCCCGGTCGGGATCACCCGCTACCCCCGGCGCAAACGGAGCCGAAGAAGCCGCCGACACCTCGGGAGCGATCCCGGCCCGCGCCTCGCCGCGCTGCCTCTCCACGGGCACCCCCACCGGCACCGGTACCCTCCCGCGGGGGCCGTGCCCCGCCGCCGATCTACTCGCCCCGGTCCCGGCAGCCCGCTCCGGCACAGGGCGCTGGGAAAGAGGAGCACCACAAATTCGGCGGAAACCTTCGGATTTTATTGGAAAGGAAAGGTCTGCCTTACCTGGAACCAGGCTCTCCCCTTCTTCCCCTCATTTAAAAAAAAAAAAAAAAAAAAGAAAAGAAAAATCAAATGGCTCTGGGTAGAGCCGGAGAGACACATTTTACAGAAACTCGTAGCCAAAATTAACAGGAGGGAGAAATAGGAAAAAAAAAATCTCGGGGGGAAGCAAAAAAAAAAAAAAAGATACCAAAGGATATTTTTCGTTTTGTTTTGTTTGCTCTTATTATTATTTTTCACTATACTGTATTATCCTGATGCAATAAAGGCTGGTTTGTAATGTAATTTAAAAATATATATGTCCAAACAAATAGCAGGGCCAGAATATGACAAGTGCATTCAGCATTATAATTCAACTGGGCTCCACCTCCATACCGCCTCCTAATTAATGGGTCTCCGAACTTGCAAAAGCCTGCATTGGACAGAGAGAGAGAGAGCGAGCGAACGAGAGAGAGAGAGGGCGAAAAGTGTCATTGAAGATAATTGATTACCTCCCAATCAACAATAACTTGTTAGCAATAGTCAATTACCCCGTCTCTTCTCGCCTCTTTCCCCCTGGTCCGAGGTCTCGGTGCGAGGGCTGCTCTCCCCCTCTCTGAAGACGTCTTTTAATTTTTTTCTTTTTTCCTTCTTTTTTTTAATTTTTTAATTATTATTTTGGGGGCTATTCGCTTTTGGGGGGGAGGGCAGGCAAAGTGTTGCGATTTTGGGTGTTTCTTAAAATAGCAGCTGGGAAGAGGAAGAGAGAGGAGAGAGAGAGCGAGCCGAGTGTGAGGAGAGAGAGAGAGGGTGGGGGGGGGGGGGGAGGAAAAAAAAATCCCCGACCCAAAACGCTGGGACAGGAGGTGCGCAGGACCACCTCTCGGCGAGGGACCGACGGCAGCTTCGCTCCCGGCCGCAGCCCGCCGCCCTGCCCGCCGCCCGACGTGGCTCTCCCCGGGAGGACCCGGGGCTCCTCCGCCGGAGTTGGAGGTGGGCTTCAACTTTTGCTCGCTGTCTCCGCCGCCGTCACCCCGCGGTCCCGCCGGGGACTTCTCCCCGCGGCAGCGCATCCCCGTCGCGGGTGGGGAAGGCAGCCCCGCGCGGCCCGGCCCCACCATGACTTCCAAAGAAGAACCCAAGCCCTCCTCGGGGGAAGAAAGGCGGCGGAGCCCCTTGGATCACCTCCCTCCGCCGGCCAACTCCAACAAGCCCCTCACTCCCTTCAGCATCGAAGACATCCTCAACAAGCCCTCGGTGCGGAGGAGTTACACCCTCTGCGGAACGGCCCACCTCCTCTCCGCCGCCGAGAAGCACCCCCCGGCCGGGCTGCCCCTCTCCGGCCGGGCGCTGCTCTCCCAAACCTCGCCCCTCTGCGCCCTGGAAGAGCTGGCCAGCAAGACCTTCAAGGGGCTGGAAGTCAGCGTGCTGCAGGCGGCCGAAGGTAAGTCCCTCGCAGAGTGGGGGGGATCCTCCCGCGGGTGGGCGCCCCGCTCCTCCCCACGGCCTGTTTTCCTTTCCCCCCCCCCTCCCCGTCTCCCGGGGTGTCGCATGGGCCGGGATGGGGGGATCCCCGGGCGGCCCGTACCGGGTGGCATCTTCCCCCCGCAGCCCTCGGGGAGCGGGAGCGGAGGCTCTGCCCCGCTCCCCCCCGATTCCAACGGGGCAGGGGCGTGGGGTATGGGGGCTCGGGCAGAGAGGCGGGCGGTGGTGGGGGGGAGTGGGGGGCACACAACACGGGGAAAGCGGCGACAATCTGGCGGCTCGTCGGCAGGCAGGGACGGGATGACCATCTTCGGGCAGCGGCAAACGCCGAAGAAGCGTCGAAAGTCGCGGACGGCCTTCACCAACCACCAGATCTACGAGCTAGAGAAGCGGTTCCTCTACCAAAAATACCTGTCGCCGGCGGACCGGGACCAGATCGCCCAGCAGCTGGGGCTCACCAACGCCCAGGTCATCACCTGGTTCCAGAACCGCCGCGCCAAGCTCAAGCGAGACCTGGAGGAGATGAAGGCCGACGTGGAATCGGCCAAAAAGCTGGGCCCCAACCCTGCCGTGGACATCGTGGCCTTGGCCGAGCTGGAGCCCAGCGCCGAGGGAAGGGGCAAGGCGCGGTCCGGTTCCCCGCCGCCGCCCCCCTCCGCCGCCCGGGAGCCCGGCGCCCCGCCGCCGCCCCGCCCCGCCTCGCCCCCCACGGAGCGGCCCCGCAGCCGCCGGGACAGCGAGGAGGAGGAGGAGGAGGAGGAGGAGGACGTGGAGATCGACGTGGATGACTGAGGGGCGGCCGGCGGGCCTCCTCCACCAACATCACCACCCCCGCCCCGTCCCGCTCCCCCCCCCCCTCGCCACCACCCCAACCCGACAGCTCCAAATTGGCACCCCCGGCCCCCCATCCCGGCCCCGGCAGCGCGGCAAAGCGGCTGTACCCCTCGGTCGGAGCAATAAGCAATAGAAACCCACCACACACACACATACACACACACACAAATTAATTTAGGGTAGAGTCGATATCCCTCCGCCTGCCACATCTTCGGAATGGTGCAATTACGGACGGCTTCTGTATAAATATTTAAACGTATATATTGGATTTTTTTTCCTTCCCCCTTCTTTTTGAGGTTTTGATTATTATTTTTTTTAATAGCTCTCCATGACGATTGTTTTGTCAATAAGGAAGACGCGTAACCTTGGAATAAACCCGGCTTCCAACAGATGTTTGGGTAGGCAGTTGTTTTCAAAGACTTCCGAAACGAACCACTTTAGAGGAGATTTAAGTTAGGCTTAAAAAGGCAACAGCGAAAATTAGCCACTTTCCTTTCCTTGCATGTTTCAGATGTGCACGAAGTAAATTTTTTTTCCTTTTAAAAATATATTTTTTTTTTCCTTTCGCAATCTTGGGAACTTGGGGATGGGTTATAATGCAAGTTGAAAAATATATACTTTTTTTTTTTCCTAGAGCATAGAGATTTGTCTCCAATGCAATTTCTGCCTCATTTTACCAATTAAAAGCTATTTTTACCATTTTCTGCTATTGTTGTGCTTTTATTAAAAAGCTGCCTTTCGTATTTTTGATATGAAGGTGGTAACAAAATCGAAAATGAAAAAAAAAATCCTAGAATTATTTTTTACTCTTTTTAGAATTTTTGCATGCTACGGAAATAAAAAAGGACAAATCCCAAGATCAATACATTTAAATATTAAGCTATAAATTAAAAAATTGTACAGATTTAAGACCTGTTTTTTGTTTGAATTGTACAAATTTTAAAAGGCCTGCTATTTAAGTTCCGATAGGGACAATGTCGCTTTATTTACTGTCTCTTAGAATTGTACAGATAGCTCTTTTTTCCGATACAATAAAATCTTTACCATTTTAATATACTTTTAACGTCCTCCTTTGTGAACGAAAAACCTCTCCGCTGGTCCGAGATCACGAGAGACTTTTCCCCCGCAGGAATCTCCCATCCCGTTTGCATTTAAAGTTACTTTAGCCGCGGTACCTGTGAGGAAACGAAGGGGAAGGAGCACACCAGAGACAACTTTAGTACTTTCTTCTTTTTTTCGTGTATTCCTTTTTAAATTCAATTTTGTTTTTTAAAGGTTAATTCCAGGTAGAGGTTTAGCAGAGGGAGAACCCGGTGGATTAAATGGAAGGCAGGAGGTGCGGGGACCGCTTCCCCGGCGCGGGGGATGCGCGGTGGCGGCGGGGCGAGCGGGTCCACCGGTACCCCCCGCCCGCACCATCCCTCCCGCCTCCTGCCCGGTATTCCCAGCCCCAAATTAGAGAGGAAAGGGGGTTTGTGAAATAAATGAAATAACCAACTCCGAACGGAGGGGAAGGAGTTATCATCGCTCCGGACAAAAGGAGCGGGGTGTGGGAGCTGGAGGGAGCTGCCCTCAGCCAAACATCCCGCGTCTGGGCAAAACCGCTGCTTCTCGGGTACCTACGGGAACACGGGGAGGGGAAACGAAACTTTTCCCCCTTCCCTTTTATTCCCCCCACTTCTATTTCTTCCCCCCCCCTTTCCCTCCCCACCCCCCCCCCACCCCCCCCACCCCAAAAATTAAGGCTGTGGTGAATGTGTTTTCTCTTGGCAGCGTGACCTGCCTTTGGAGTGGAGCAACGCGCGTTTCCCCCTATTCTTTGCAAAAATTTATGTGAGAAAGACAAATCTGGTGTACAGTGGCAGGGCAGAGCTCTGCGGAGCAGTGCCCAGAGCAGGCAGGGCTGGGCTCTGGCTTGGATTTTTTTTTTCTTTTTTTTTTCCTTTTTTTTTTTTTTTTTTGGTCCAGTTTCTCCGAGGCTAAATAAATCTTTCTCCTCTTTGAGAATGGATGGGGTTGTAATTTTTAGCGTAAAGCATGAAAACTGGGGACAAATGAGCCCTCTTCTCTGAAGTGACAAGCGACAATGGAGCATATACAGCCTCCTGCGGTTCGCCATGCTGAAACAAGCGTGCCCCTCCGCAGCAGAGAGAAGGCGAGCGCTTGGAGACCATATGGTTTTTGAATTTTCTTCACAATTTCCAGACAATTTGATGGATTAGGTTAACCCTCCCTTCCACTGTTTAACTCCACAACAATGGGAGCAGAGCTGTTCTCCCTTCGTCGGGGCATCTGTGCGCTTCTATTCTTCTCTCTTTCTCTCTTGGTATTTGGAACAAGCCTATGAATTACAATGAAATCCACTTTTCTTTAGTATTATTTGGAAGAGCACTTGTTTTCCGCCACCTCCCGCCCCCACCCCGCCATCCCCTCTTCTTTTTTTTTTTTTTTTTTTACCTCCGAGTGATAGCTTTGACTTCTGTCCAGATCTCTCGGAAAGCCTTCAATCTTGTCCTTAAGTGTTTTTATGCTAAACAGGCAAATCGTAAATGCTGAGAAACTGTGACATTTATGTGAAGATCTAGTTAAAGGGCTTTATTTGTTTTCTTTATCTGTTCTTTTTTTTTTTTCCTCCCCATTCCCTCTCCTCTTCCCCCTCCTCTCCTGTCCCCTCCCTCCCCCCAGTCTTTTATTCTTTTGTCTTGGAATGGATTTAATGAGGCTGCAAGCACTACAATTCAATATAACCAAGAAATAAAAAAAAAAAAAGAGGGGGGTGGTTGGGTGTATGGAAAATAGGCTGGGAGTTAATTTGGATTTCTGATCTATTGACTCCTGTGTGCAAAGAGAAGAGATGCCGGGCCGCCTTGCACCCGCAGAAGTTTACCACACGTGGCTGGGACGGGTTAGTAAATAAAGCCTCCTCTCGAAGATTTGCAGCGTGTTAATTTGGCTCGCCCCCATTTCCAAGTAGCCGGATTTTTGGTTATTTAATTTGCATATTGAAATGGCAAAAAAAAAAAAAAGAAACCACCAAAAAACAAAACCACAAAAAAGAAACCCACACGAAAGCTTTGGGATTTTTTTTTTTTTTAGCTTAAAAATGAAGCTCCGGCTTGTGCCCCTCATTTGTCATGCATTTTTAAACGCGCCGTTTCCTGGGATTACCTATCTGAGTAGATTTATTGCTCGGGGTTTGTTCTCCCTCGAATTTTAGATTCAATAAGGAATTGGCTTTTTTTTTCACCCTTATTTTTAATTTCTTTTCTCTCTCTGTGTTTTTTCTTTATTTTTATTTATTTTTTATTTATTTATTGTCCTTTTTCCCCCGCAGCAGGAGCAGGAGCGCGGTGACAACGCGGCATCGAGCCCTTTGGGGCCGACCCAGCCGCAGCCCTTCCCAGCCGGCTCGGAGCGCTGCTGCGGGGGCCGTTCCCCGGGCAGGCAGGGCCCGTGCGGAACCCCCCCTGCACGCCCCAAAACCCCAAATTCAGCTCCCCTAAAGCAGATGGCCCTGCGGGCCGGAGACCTGCCCCGGCCGCCGCCGGACGCTTCGCTCCTGGGGCAGTGCTGCCCTGGAAAACGGGGGAGCTAGGCCGAGACCCCCGGGACTTGCTGGCTGTTGGATCCCGGGGCGGTGGCCCCTTTGCCTAGACTTGTCCCTGCCCCCGGTGCTTCCCCCATGGGTTCACTAAGGCGGCAAAACTGGTCTCGTTTTCCCACACCCGGGCAAAAGCGGAGGGTTTCCGAACTCCACACCCCCAGCCCAGTGCTTCCTGCCCCGGCAACTGGCTCCCCGCGATTCCTCCCATGGGAAGGTGGGTATGGGGCTTATCGGGGACCAGCACAATAGGGACCGCCACACCGAGAGACCTCAGGAGGACACAGGGTGCTCCCTCCGCACGTCCCACCGGTCTTGCCCAAACGAATCAGAAGGAAAAGGGTCCGGATTTGAGCGGGGAATGCGGGATTCACGACGGGGAAAATAAAGGCGTTAACCCGGTAAGGAGGGCTGCGAAGTCTCCCACAGCTCCTGGCTCGGGGAGGTGAAAACCCACAGTTCGGCAAAAGGAAGTGCGGGAGTGTGGGGGGACCTTTGCGGGAGTGGGCTGGAGGCCTGGCAGTCCCGCTGCCGCCCACCCCGTCGGGGGTTGCCGTGCCCCACGTCCCCCCCCGTCGGGGCGAGCGCGGGCAGGTGCGGGCAGGCTGCAGAGCGGTGGCCGCACTCCTGCCTCGGGCATAGCGGCCCTCCGAGGGGGGGTGTGTGTGTGTCTCGGCCAAACCTGCACCCCGACCCACGCTATTCTCTCCCGGCAGAAGCCCCATTTCTCAAGCGCAAGAGCCAGAGTCCCCCCCTTCCCCCCCAGTCCCCACTCCCCATCCTTCATCCCCAAACCTGACAGTGCCTTGGATTTCGTGTGGAGGTAGGAGGGAAGCGGGAGGGGAGGGGGCGGTGGGGGGTGTCGTCTGCCTGGAAATGCTACTCTTTGGGGCTTGGGGGTTTTTAATGCGCTTTTTTTTTTTTTTTTTTTCCTGAGGGGGGGTGGAGAAGATCCATATTTGATCTTGTTCACTTCACACAGGGCTCCCAGACGGAGAATAAAGCCCCCTCCTGAATTATCCAACAGGGCTAAAGCAGGTTGAGTCAGTGAAATTCAGTTCCTTATTTTATGAGGTGTCAGGGCTGATGTCGAATATGGCAACGATAACTAATACTACAGTCTGAGGGACCAGAACGTGGTAATTAATCCCAAAGACTTAAGTGTATTTTAGTTCAGGAGAAAAAAAATCACTAATTCAATCGTCCGGAAAATTGAAGTTTGATGCATGAGTCTCTGCTGAAAGGAAAGGCTTTTTCTTCCCGATTCTGGGGTTGGGGCAGGAATCACAGCCTCTCTCCCCCGCTCCCCGGAAAGGCCCCGGTACCGGGCTGCTGCCCTCTCGCCCCTGGCCCGGGCGTACCGGGGACCAGCACACTGGCGACCGCCACGCCGAGGGACTGCGGGAGGACACAGGGCGCTCCCTCCGCACACACACCCCCCCACCCCCCGCCCTTCCCGCCTGCCTATCGCAGGGAGCACGACACACTCGCGGCCACATCGCGACCGTCCACTCATATCGCGACACGCGGAAAGGCTGTCGGGAAGAGCCGCGCGCCCCGGTGGCGTTGGAGGTCGTCCAGGCCGGGCCTTTCCAGCCCCTCTGAGCCGCCGGGGCTGCGCTCCTGGCCACCCCTGCCCCGATATCTCCGGCTGCGGGGAGAGGGGGAGGTCTTCAGCATCTTTCCTGCCGCTGCCCCCGGCTCCGGGGCAGGACCCGTATTTACCCTCTCGGCTCTGCGGCACCCGGGGGATGCAAAGCGCCGGGACTGCACCTCCGTCTGTGCACCTAGTGAGGGGCAGGCCCCCCGGGGACAGCCCGGTAGGGACAGGCGGGTGTGGAGGGGCGAGGAAGGGAAAGCTCCCGGCTCCGCGTTATTGATGGGACCACGCTCGCTACAGTCAGTCCCATCGGCGTTAGCATCCGTCTCCGCGTCGCCCGACCCAGACATCTTTCAGCCTTTTAAAGCTTCGGCCTTTCCTCTGAGCCAAAGCGGGGACGCCCCGTCGGGCCGCTTCTGCCCCCACCGCCTGCCCCCCTGCCCCCTGCGGGCCTGGCGGGTTTAGACGCTCCCTCTGGCTCTGCTGGCACCCCTGGGGTATCCTTGGGGTTTGGGTGTCACTTCAGCAACGAGAAGCGACACTTTCTCCATGCACACCGGAGGCTGGGCCCTGCGCCCTCTCTGTCCGGTGGAGCCCAGGGCGGGGGCGAGCGGAAGGCTAGCAGAGCCCGAGGTCACCACCCCGACCTGCCCGGCGAGGCCAAGCCTCTCCCAGCGGGAGGGTCCCCCCCGGCTCGCACCCAGGACGTCCCTACTGCTAGAGAAAGGGGGCCTAGGCACCCAGGGAAATTGCCCGTAGTCCTGTAGAGGCGTTAGCTGGGGATATGACGTCATCAGCGCTCATGGTGACATCATCACCCGTCCCAGTAAAGTCAAGTGGCCGTCGGAGCAGTTGGCTGAAGCAGGAGGGGGTTGCCGTCGGCTCCTAGCCAAGCGGGCCGGTGGCGGAGGCGGAGGCGGGGTGGGGTGGGGGGCGGGCAATGCCCCGTCGCCCCCGGCACCGGTCGCTCAAGGTGAAGCCGTGACAGCGAGCGGCGACGGATGCGGGAGGGATGCCCGCGGGCTGCCAGCTGCCGGGTGTCCTCTATCGGCAACGCTCCGGCCCCAGCTTGGCCCTCGGTCCCTCTTGCCCCCGGTTCCGCCGCGGCTTGCGCGTCCCGGCGCTCCCCCTCCGCAGGTCTGCGCGCTGTGCGCATCGCTACGCGGAGCCGGACCCGGGCCATGGGGGGGGGTGTACACATGTACAGGCCGTACCGGTAACACGTGTAGGGCTGTATCGATACCCCCACAGCTGCAAATTACCCACATTCAACGCACTTTTTGGGTGGGGTCGTTTTCCCCCACCCCCGGTAGCCACCGCAGAGTTTGGCAGCGCTGCCCTCTCGGCGCGGGGAGGGCCGTGGCACCGGGGTACCGGATCGGCCCCCTGCTCCCCGGGCTGGGAGCGGCATCTCCGCGCTGCTGGGAGGGAACTACGCGGAGCCGCGTACCGGCGGGCTCGGCCGGCGTTAAATCAGCCCACTTGGGCTGGAGGAGGGGAGAAGCAAATGGGGAGAGGAGAGAAAATAATTGCATATTTAATGAGGTGCTCGGTAAAAGGAGGTTTTCCCGGGATGGCACCGGCGGCGGGCTGGGTGGTGGGGCCACCGTTCTGCCACACACCCACCCGCGTCCACCGGCTCACACGCAGGAACCACCGTGTGCTGGAGTCGTTATCATTTTTGTTAACTTTTTATCGACTGTTTGCTAGATGGCATGTCACTAAAGTGTATGATTTGAGATGAAAAATTAGACAGATTAACCCGAGGGGAGAGCCTGATTGATTACTAAATAGGATCAATTTGAAAGTTTTAGTCATAACGTTTCTGTAGAGCCCCTTAATACTTCAAACTTCAATTTTACGGGCTATTGAACTAAGCATGTTCCTGACAAAATTGATATATGTATTAATTTGCTTTAACTGTTGATTAATTACTCTCCACTGAAAGAATTATATGGAGCTGTTTGCCTCAGATTTGCATATTAATCAAATTCTAGTTGATAATTCAGTTGGTGCGATGGATTTGAAGATGGGAGGGGGCCGAGCCAGGGCCGGGGTTTTCAGAAGAGAGAGAGATAAATATATATATATATCGCTAACCTCTGCTTCCTCCCCAGGTTTTCCATCTCGAGTCCCCTCTCTCCCCACCTCTGTGCTCCCCTCACTGCTTAGCTGCCAGTTAGTGCATTAAAATCAAAGATGCAGAACGCGTTACCCTGGCTATTTGGTGAAAACAGAAATTGCCTGTCCGGTTTTTATGATGTTCTCAGCCTGAGAAGGCTGCACTTTAATGTGTCCTGTCAACATGTCTGGGATTTAAAGGGAAAACGGCACAATTTAGCGCTGGGTAATTAATGACAAAGTCCCCCAGCAGTTAGGACGGCAGTAACGCCCTCACCCCCTCCCCGGGGTGATGCCCGGCCCGGCGGGAGCGTCCCCGGCTGCAGTCGCACAGCCTCGGCGGGGTGAGAGACGCTGTATTTCTTGCTCGGTGGAAGGGAGAGGTCTGCAGAGCCGCTGCTCCTAAACGGCGAGCAAATTAACAGGAAAATAAAATTAATTGGAGAGGCTCCGGCTGGCCAAGCGCTGAGGAAGGATAACGGTCTGGGAATTGAGGAGGTGTCTGGGGGGTTATCTCGCACGGCGGGGGATGCGTCCTGCGCCGGACCGACCCAACTCCTCGGTCCCTCCCCGCCGGGCATCACGCCCGGTACCGGCCCGGCTCGGCCGACCACAGGCAGCCGAGAGGTGGCTGCGGGCGGACGCGGGGAAAAATACATATTTCCCGGTGTCTGCGCGCAGCTATGGACTCCCGGAGACTTAGTTTCCTTCCACCTTCCGTTTCCTCTCTATCCCTCCGTCCGCACGTCCGTCCATGCGTCCATCCTTCCAGCAGGAGCATCCCTGTGCCCCGGGTCACCTCCCTGTCCGAACCTCTGCCTCTTCTTAAAGCATTTACTTAAACGTTGACACTCCCTCGCTGTAGATTGTGAGGGTCTAACTGTATAAACTTCCCCCCCCACCACCCCAAATATATGGATTCAAAGGGTAACAGTGTAATTAAAACCAGATAATTAATGAGACAATATTCCTACAGCTTACATCTTTAATGAACAAAACCCTTCAGGGCCAACGTGCTTTTCCAGGCTCATTAAAGAGAATAAAGTTGTGGGGCTTATGTACTTCCCAGAGTGTTAATAATAAACCAGCAGTGTATGCTTTAAAAAAGCATAATAGCTGATGCTTTCTATACCTTGAAAGAGCCTCTCAGAGCCTTCTGCGGCATTTTAAATATTTTAAATGCAAAGTAAGGTACAAGGGCTGCTACCAATCCTCCCTCCCGTTGTATCGGAGGGGCCGCGCAGCAAAGCACTGTGCTGATTCTGCGGCTTTTAACAGACCTAAAATACAGGGGAAAAACCCAACAACTATTCCCTGCGACCGTATCTCGCAAACTTTCTGGAACTCTTCTTCGTTTTCTCTCTCCTTCCCTCCCTCTCTCCCTACTCTCCTCCGCGCTTCGGGAACACGCAGCCGTCCAGGCACGTACAAAATCCCTCTGTTTATTTCCAAATATATTTAAGAAAATAACAGCCCTGGGTTTAATGCTGAGAATATACAGCCTGTATCTGCTGCGCGCTTCTATACATTTAAGCTTCTTGTTTCCTCCCAGATCATTCCTGTGGAAGCTCCCGAGGTAATATTTCCTTTTTAGTACTTTGCAAGCTTCTAACTCAAATTGTTATTGCTTCACATTTTTAAAGTTTACTTAGCAAAAGGCCCGGCTAACGTGAGCTGCTTGCAAGCTCGGAGAGAGACGAAAGGGCCTTGCCTTCAGCTACACTCTGCAAATGTGAAGGGATAGGGGCTTTTAGGGATGAGTTATACTGCAATCAGCTTAGTAAATCTGCATGCAGAAAGGATGCTAATTAGTCTTAATAGTCTACCAATATGCCCCAAGACTGGAGACACAACAACGTAAATCTGCTACCGATAAATATTTTTAATTGTTAAATTTACTGGAAAGAAAAGTGTATTTTCCGTAGCAAACGTGGAGGATGCGGCGGGGCCGGGATGCAGCGCGACACGCTCCGCTCCTCGGAGGGGCCGGGGCGGGGGCAGAGCCACCCCGCTCCTCCCGGCTGGGGGCTCCGGGCCGCCCCGACCCCCGACTGTCGTGTCCCGTGTCCCGTGTCGGCCGTCCGCGCCCCCCTCCACCACCACCCCCCCCCCCCTTTCCGCCCCCTAGTCCTGCCCCCCCGGGAGGGAGGGGGAGCGCCTACTTAGATTGTGCTTGGTGAAATTAGTGATGTATCACGTTAATTACCAGTGTGATCTTAAAATGGTTGCAGGCCCAAGGAAAATTAATGGAAATCCAAATTCTAATTATGTGGCTGGTGTTAAAGAGTTGAACTAAATACTCAGGAAGGGAAATTGGATGATAATGTGGAAATATGCTACATTTTCTGGCTGCTTCTGGTTATTGCATCATGAAGCCTAATAAATGCATTAGCAGAGACACTGCTGGAGGACGATCTTTGGGGAGACAAAAGGGGGAGGGGGTGTACCTGGCATAACTGCGAAAAACAGTAAAGAAATTCCGAGATCCTTTAATTTTGCACCATTCGTGCCCCCCCGGGGAAAGCTCGCCCCTGTCCGACGGGTGCGGGTCAATCCCTGCGTGCTGGGGTCTGCAAAGAGGCAAGAAGAAGAGAGCCTGGAGCCCTGGGGGAGGATCGGGATGCCCCCGGAGAGGGGTTGCAGCTGCATCGCAGTGGGCCTAGTGTCCCCGCCACGCCTGGAGCGCTGGCCCGCTCGCATATGGGGAAACTGAGGCACGAACACACATCCCTCCGGGCTGCACCTCCCTGGTCTCCCTCTACCCGCCCCGGAGTCACACAGCAATCACACAGGGAGGGCTAATTAATTATCACAATTAAGCTTTCGGTACCCGGGGCTGAAACCTGGGGGGAGGTGTACAGAAAAAAGCGGGGGAGGGAGGTTTGGGGGGGAGGCCACGACTCCGAGTGCGGCAGTGTGTGTCGCACCCGACCCACGCGTGTCCCCAGGGACGGGGACGGGGGGGCAAAACCAGCTACCCAGAGGCTTAACCCTTTCCTCGCCATCGGTCTCGGGGTCTCGGGTTTCAGCTCTCAGATCTCAGCTTCATCCATCACCGAGTTAAAAAAAGAAAAAAATCAAGAGGGAAACCAATACAGACAAACACATCAAGACTCAGGAGTGGCGACCCTTGGAAAAGGCAGGGTCCAACCAGATATGAATCATTTTTCTTTGCATACTTTAAAGGAATTACTAGTGATATGCACGGCTGTCACTGCAAACTACATTTATGGATTTGCAAGTCATTTCCATAAATCAGCTGCATTGGATCCATCAGAAGAGCAGAGCCCGGCGTCGGTGCGAAGATGATGGAGCTCTCTTTGAACGTATAATGAAGTGTTCCAAGGGCTGCAGTTATTTTTCTGCTTGTTAAGGATTTTTTTTTGGAAGGGGGAGGGGGGCCTTTTCGAATTTGATTTTAAATTAAAACGTCGCCAAGAGATGTTTTATTGGTGATCACCCTTATGATAAATTTATGCTTCAATAATTACTTTTCACGGGATATCGATTTCCTCTGGCAAAAGCCTTTCTCCCTCCTTCCCAACCCCTGTCTCCCACTTCCCGAACAAGGCGGCGCTCCCCCACCGCCCCCCCACCAGCTCCCCCTCACGGAGGACGACTCCGCAGGCAGAAACACGAGTGGGGCTGGGGGAAACGGAGCGGCCACGGTGAGGAAGAGGGTGAAGGAGGTGAGTGAAGTTCACATGTGAGCCATCACCATGCAGCAATGCAGCCCAATGGAATAACCGGGGCCATAGATTACTCGGGGTGGGGTGTGTGTGTGCTTCTCCCTACTTAACTCCCTTTAACTCCCTTTGAGGCTGCAGTGAAACCCTCCCGGTCCTGACTGCTGGGGAGATGGGCTGTTGACCCACAGCCCTCTCGGCCTCAGCCCCCCAACTGATCCAGACGCAGCCTCCCTGTGAAAGTGTGCAGCAGTCCCAATAAACAGAGGAGCCCCTCTGACCCCCTTCCCTGGCACAGTTAAAGCTCGACCACTGCCCCGTCCCACTGTGCCCCTCAGGGATCGTGCTTGCCCTGGTTTGCTGGGAGCCTCCCAGCCCCTCCTGGTGCCTAGCCAGGGAAGGGGAGCAGGCAGGGCAGCATGGCAACGGGAAGGTCTCACTGCACCCAGGCCATAGCTCCCAAGATTACAAGTGCTCTAAATAGTGTGCCAATCTACAAATGCACCCCCTGCCAGGGATCCAGCTGCCCCCTCCACATCACCCACAGCAAGCCCACCCTCCTCTTGACACCAGTCCCACTTCCCGTTTTCTTATGGAACCACTAACCTGCTGTTGGAAACATTTCAGGGCACTCAAGCAGATGAAGAGGGTCTATGATGAGTTCATAGACCATAACAATGCTGAGACCATGCTGAACCAGGACCAGCTTGTTCCACAAACGCTCCTTACCTTTAAAAACATTATTATCACAGACTGGGGTTTTCCAAGATGTCACATTCATCCAAATGAATCACTTCTGATCTGTCCTTTCCTGACAAAGCCAATACTCCTCTCAGTTCCACCCACTCCATTTATTATGGAAATAACTTGGAGTCCCCTTGGAAGGGACTCACACCATGCTCAGAGGACAGAGCAGGGAGACCAGGACAGTGCAGGGCAAGTTGCTGCAGAACTTAGAGCCCGTGCCGATTTCCCCAGAGGAGAACCCACTCACAGGGTTTTCTTCTCTTTACACTATTAGCTGGCTGCTACTCTCCTGTCCCTCAGGAGGGGACCCAGGAGGGGTTTGCTGGTGTCGCAGCTCGTGTCCTAGCTCCCACAGTAAAAAATTGCAGGTACTGCCAATTGGGTGGATGGATCATCTTGCCCCCCTGTTTGGTTTTTAGTTTAAATCAGGGAATTAAGAGCACAAAGCACCGTCCCTATCCCCAAACACCAAGTCCACGTGCTCCGGCAGCCGGTCAGGGCAGGGTTACCGTCACCCATGCCCTGAGGGTGAGGGGAAGCCTGTGAGCAGGCACAGAAAAGCTGGGGTGGGGACCCAGGTCATGAGCAGAGCCTGGGGCACCCTGTGCACCCCTGACTTCCCCTGTCCTGGCTTTGCAGCAAGCCTGGAGGACGCAGCATGCACCGTGAGGAGGTACAGCCTTCGCCAGATATTGCAGGGCCCTTCCAGATGCTTGTGGTACCCCTGCTTTTAGCTGCCACGGGGCACGGCAAGGAATAGTCCTCCTTTTTTCCCCTCTGGAGTGTTCCCAGCAGACACCCCCTTGTAATGCAGCTGAGGCCAGTCATTGCTCCCCAAATTCCTGCACACTGCCCAAGACAGAGTCGCTACAGAGCTGGCATGAGCCTGAGCTGGAGAGCTGACGCACAGCGGAGACAAGGGCAAAAGCTGGACCCGTGAGCAGCTGGGGAGCGGGAACGGGCTGTCCTGCCCCACTCCTCCTCCCCCGGCTTCTCTTAAGCGCTGGACTCTGCTCTTGCCATGACCCGGAATGCTGCTGTCTTTTTCCAGGCCTTGGCCAGCTCCTGCTCCTCGGCAGGAGGACAAGCGGCCAAGACCCCAGAATCAGCCTGCTCCCCCCCCCCCCCCCCCCCCTCCCGCCCCGCGTTACACCGCTGATTAGCTCAGGCTGCCGTACCGGGATCCCGCTTCATAGCTCCCGCACCCCTACCACCACCCCGCGGGCATCCCACCGCCGCTTTGCTCCGGACAGCGGAGGAGGGAGCTGGGATGGGGGGGGATGCGAGGGGAGTGCCTGTGCCCCTGTCGCCCCCCGCCCGGTGCCGCTGCCCGGCGCGGCGCTGCCGCCCTGCCCGGCTCTCAAAGCTTAGGCGAGGGCGCCCTCTGCAGGCAGCGCCGCCCCGTGCGCCGCTCACGCCGCGGCGCTGGGGCCGAGCGCGCCGTGCCGGGTCACTCGGGTGCTGAAGGACCTCCGAGAGCGGCCGGTCCAGCCCTGCCCCTACATTACTCACTAAACCATGTCCCTAAGCACCTCATCCAGCCTTCCCCTCAACGCCCCGAGGCACGGCGGCTCCACCATCTCTCCGGACAACCCGCCCCAATGCCCAACCGCTCATCCCGAGGAGAAGTTTCTCCTAATTTCTAACCCGAACCTCCCCTGATGCAGCCTGCAGCCATTCCACACTGGGGGGTATCGCTTTTCATGTAAAGAAAGCACTGTTACAGTTAGTTTCCACACGCTGTGGCCAAAGTCCGTTTCTGCAGGTGATCCCAGTGAGTAGGGCAGGGAGGAGTGAGACCTTGGGGATGTTCTGGCAGCAGCAGGTTTGGTTAGGCTCCATCATTTACATGCTGGATTTTCTACAATACATTAAGGGCACCTCCTGCCATGTTGTTTTGTTTTGATTTGGTGTTGATATGGGGAAAAGCCTTTCTAAAGGGAAAGTTCTGTGAGCAAAACATCCCGTAGCATCCCCTCTGCTAGGTGAGCTGTTGCTTTCTCTGAGCAGTCCCTCAGAGAAATCCAGTCATGTTTTCCCAGGGTTTGTGACACTACTAATTGCAGACACTGTGTGATGAAGCTCCATGCCAGGAGCTGATGGAGCAGGGTGCTACCTGATAATGCTGGCTGAAGGGTGAAACCCATCCCTTAGTTCACAGTGGCTTCAGAGAGGATTGGTGCTAACAGCAGTGTGACAGCAGTGCTACAGGTCTCAAGGATGGGAGGGAAGGTCAAAGCCAGGCACAGAATTAGACCTGAGCACTCTGAGAAACAGGGGGGCAACAGGGAAGCAACAAGCAGGTCCTCCTAGTGTCCTGTGTGCACATCATGCATGCCCCTCTGCCAATGTCGTGTCCCCTCCCTCTCCCAATTTAAATGTCTTGTTAAATTTCCGCCACAATGTGACTAGAGACATGGCAAGTACAGGAAAATTCAGTCCTGGGATGCTCCAAATCCTGCCACCCTCGGAAGCTGAACCTCAGTGTGGTCCCTGGGGCATGCACACAGATCCTTTGCAGCCAGAGGCACCTCTAGCAGAAACTCCCCTGTCTCCTGCTTTACCCCTAGAGCCGGGAGGGTTTCAGGGTCCCTGGATCACTGCATGCCATCCAACAAGACTTCACACCTGGAACAAGGCCGTGACTCCCCTGTTTATGGCCTGCCCCAAGCCTGCCAGCCACCCAAGCGTCAGAGGCTGCTTCATACTTCCATGCAGTTACAGCCACATGCAGAACCAGGATGAAGCCACTGCCCTGCCTGGCCCCATGGCACAAAGCTGCCTTCCTGAATGTCTTGTCCTTCCTTTGGTACTGTCAGTCCTCAATTTCATGTGCAGTAAGGGCTTTTTTAGGGCACCAGGAGCAACTCTGAACCCATCACATGAAGACATTGGCTCATGACCTCCCTGCTCTCCCAACAGTAGCAGACAATGCTTGCTGGGTAGCAGCACGGGTCTCAGTTATCAATAGTGGTGATGTCATCACATGACCATCCCATCCACAGAGCTGGAGACACAAACACCTCCCAGAATTTAACCCACTTCTTTGTAATCCATTCTAAATGCAGCAAGGCACTCAAAATGAGAGTGTCTGAAGTCAAACAAACCATCAGTATCCCCCCCTTCACCCATCAGGGGATCCTCTGCACCCTGCTCAGAGAGTGGCAGAGCTGCCAGCATGAAGTGCTACATATGTGCTGACCATAGAGCTGACCAAGGGACACGCTGCCCCTGGCTTATCTGCTGCTCTCAGTTATGTGGGCACCAGTTGCAAGCACAGGTATGAGCAGGGGATTCTGCCCCTGGATCACACACAAGAATGTTACTGCCACTTTACTTCCAGTGTGGGTGTTTCAGAAATATACCCATTTGAAGGAAAATATCATGATCTGCAGCATTATTATTATTGTTTTTATAAGGTATTTAAGCCTCGAGTGTAGAGGTTATCACAAGTCACTTTCCTTTGTGCTCATGCTGGCAGCTCCCCCAGGTGTCCTGTGCCTGTGCATACCCTTGCACAGGCACCTGCATCCCTGCTAGGGATGCTTGGTGGGGTGTTAGAGGAGCTGGAGCCAAAGAGTACAGCAAAAAGGCTAAGGGACAATGGGCAAAGGAGGGATGGACATAAGTTGCATCAAAGAAAACTCCAGCTACCTCTTAGGAAAATAAACTTTCCACATGAAGGGTAGTCAAATACTGGTCCAGGAATCGGACTTTGGGGTCATCAACCTTAGAGACATTCAAAAGTTGCCAGAACTCAGCAACCTGACCTAGCAGCAGTAGAGAGAGGGCTGAATCAGAGACTTGCTGAGGTCACACTCTACCTGAATTACGCTATGAGTCAGTGATGAGGCAAACAAACCCCTGGCTGCTGCTCCTGCATCCTCCTGCATCCATCAGTGCTTTCCAGCACAGCAAAACAAACTGGAGCAGTCAAGCAACTTCCAAGCCCATCAGCACAAGCGGCACAGCAAAGCTGGTGTCACGCAGCCTGCAATCAGCTGCTATTTCTCATTTCTTAAAATCATATTATTTTATGATCCACTAATGCTTTTCCCAAATAGTCCCATTTGTTTTTCACCTAATTCAACCACAGCCCTTAATTGTTTGATACTAATAGCTTTCATTTCTCTCACTTCCTTCTCTCTGCCTTTGCCCCGCAGGGGAATCAGCGGCGACACCCACGAGCAAGTCTGCAGAGCAACCTCTGCCTTCATGCCTTGAGCCTTGCCCATCCCAGGGTGCAGCCACTGCGGCCAAGAAGGGAGTGAATTGTCCCACTAGGTCCATGAACACTTCAAGGGAAAGCAAAAGGATAGTTAGTGCTGCCAGATGTGAAGACACAGGCAGAATGACCCCAAAGTGAGCAGGAATAATAATTACCTGATAATGTGGGGCTACCACCAGGACCGTGTAGCCAGTGTCTGGAGTGAGATGGCCTGGGCTGAGCCCTGAAGCACCTCACTTCAGAGTGGTGATGAGTGTCCCCCTCAAAACCCTTTTGCAATGGGTTTGGTGATAAGAGATTTGAAGGAGCGGTGAAGAAGGACTCCCTGGGAAAGGCTTCCCAGCCCCTCCTGCCTTCCGTGCCACTGTGTTGCAGCCCTTAACTTCGGTGCCTTTCTAGGCTCCCTTTACAGCAGGGAGAATGAGGATTATTTTCCAGAGAAGGGTCTGAAAGAAAGGGGTTGAACAGGAAAACTTTGGGCAATGGAAATGGAGCACGTATTCTGCTACCTGCAAACACGGCTAGAGCCTGAGTGCACAGTGTCTTGGCAGGGGCTGCTTGTGAGAGTCCTCAGTGGCCTTAGCTGCTCTTGAGAGCCCCCAGGACTCAGTCAGAGGGGGAGCCCAGGGGCTTCACGACATGCAGAGTAGGCTGAGTGCTGCCTCACAGCACCTCTGCTGCTCACCTCAGCAGGACAGGACCAGGGGGTCTGGCACACACTGGGAGTAAGAGTCCACCCACAAGCTCTGGCACATGACTACCTAGATCTCTGTTTTTCACATGCCTTGGCTCTCACCCAAGGCAGGAATCTCCCTTCAAAGGAATAATGGTCACGAAAATCCATTTCTTAGACAGCAATCCAGGAGGCAGATAGCTCAGGGCAGCCCCAGAGGTGCTGGAGTTCACTCACTAGATCTCACATTCTTCTCTGTCCCCAACAAATTAAAAATACTCAAAATTCTGAAGGTCTGGTTTTGATGGAATACTCCAGAGGTCTGCTAATTGTTTTTCCATCAATCCTTGGTTTTGAAAGTAGAGCTGGATTTTAGTTGGAACAGTTCTGAAAGTCTATCAGGATCAAGAGGTGGCTGCTAGCAGCAGAGAGGTGTGGAGGAATAGTTAGATAGGTATGTGCTAACTCTTCAGGTCACAGGAAAAAGTCCCAGGGAAGTTATTTCTCACCTGCTTCTTACCCCTGCTGCAGACACAGGCTCTAAATACTGGCAGCAGGAGAGAGAGGCAGCGGTTTCTGCTGGCAGGGGCAGGGCTGCAGCCGGGAAGGATGGGGGCTCGTTGTTGCAGGGTGTCTCTTATGGGATTTTGGTAGAATAACCCAAAAATTAACCAGTTCTAACTGATGAGAAGAGCAAGGAGTTTCGAAAAGCTGCATCTTAATGAGAGTGTTTCTTCTCCTTTTTCTTAGAGCTAAGAAGCTGCAGGGCAGGTGGAGAAAGGTTTCTGTGAGCAAGAGAGACAAAAAGGTCTGTCAGAGGAGAGGATTAGCTGGAGCAGAGCCTGCCTCCGAGCGAGACAGAGGGCGAGGCGACCTTGCACAGCCTGTCTGGGCTATTTTCTAGAGCTCTGGGAGAAAGGCTGCAAAGCCAGTAGTGACAGAGGAGACCTGCATTAAGGGAGGAAATTAATTTTGCTGTAACGCCTGCTGTTGCTTACGCAGCGATGAACAGTGGCTGCCTCTAGCCCTGAAATCCCCTGGCTGTCCCCATCCCCATTGAGCACGAGCAAGTGAAACAGAGGTTTGTTAATACCAGGAGGGGAGCGCTGTCCTTGCTCTGTGGCCTACTGGGAAGTGTAGTTCAGCATGGACATGGCTATTTTGGAGTAGCCTTTGCTCTGTCTGCTTTGCTTTTCCCTGCTCGGGGCAGGAAGGTTTGGGAGACAAGGTTGGGATGGCTCCTTGGGTCCATTTGGTGCTTGCCTCTTTGGAGTGTGGGATCATGGGATATTGCTGCTTTGCAGGACAAGGGGAAGAGCTGGGAGATGCATTTCCAACACGCTGACCTGTGGCAACAACAGAGAAAGAAAATCTTGGCAGTGAGAGGCTTGCCACATCCCACCCCAGGAGAAATGGGGGTGGGCACAAGTAAACAAGAGGCTGGAAATAAGAACCCAGTGGTGTGAGCGTGTGGTTGGAGCCACCCTGGGCTTATGCATCCCGCTGAGTCACAGCAGGTGGCAGGGGGGTTAGCTCAGCTTTCCCAAGGGAAGGGCTCACACAGACGGATCATTCACAGAAACCGAAGTGAGCACAGAGCTTCAAACCATGCCTGCTGGGCTGCTGAGCAGTGGGCTTCTGGAGTTCAAATGGCTTGGAGATGCAGAAGAAGCTGCAGGACAAGAGAGGGTTAGAAAGGGCTAAGCCATCCACCCGTGGACACTGGACATGTATCTAACTCTGAGCTGTGTGTCTAACTCTGGCAAACCCAGCAAATCCCCAGCACCTGACAAAGAAGAGATGGTTTTGCACGCTCTGGAGTGTGAGACACATGTTGGAGAACATGAGACTGGCTGGGTGTTGGGAGTGTTTCTTCCCAACTGGAAAATCTGAACCATCTGCATTTCTTCCCGTGGCTTTTTTTCTATTTCCATCAAAGTTTGCTTTCTTTCTTTCAGTAAGGAGATGCGAGTTGCATCCAGACTGCACCTCCCCATTTTCCTCCTCAAAATAATAATAGCCTCATTTGCTACAGGCACTATTAGGGTATTAGCTGAAAATGAATTAAGTTTAATTCAATTGTTATTTTAGGAGCTTTGCCTTGTCAGGGTTTTGCAGAGCTTCATTCTTCCACTTGCTGGAGACCGGCTTTAACACGCCCCTGCTGAGTTGTTGCTGCAAGCCACAAACCCATCACACTGGGAGTTTTACTTAATGCTAAGGGTTGGATTTTATTTTGCTTAATGTCAGAGTCTGCCTGCCACACTGCTGGGGAGAGAGGAGAGTCAGAGACTGGTTAGCTCAAGTCCATCATGCTCGGCTTAGAAAGACAAGTGACTGTCTGGCTGGTGATTTCTTAGGAAAACCCCAGCGATCATTCTTCCAGAAAGCACCAGATTACTTCTCCTTCAGAGAGGTTTCACCTGCTCACTGCATCAGGTCTTATCTCCTAAGTCTTCTCCATCTGCTGCAGTACCGTTTGGATCATCAGTGCTTCAGAGTGGGGGCTGCCAGTGGTAGGAATTACTGGGGAGGGACTTCCCAGACTGCAGGGCTCATGGTGTGGGAAAAGGTGGGGAAATGTCCCCACATGTCAAGGGAACAGTTGTGTTCACTGATGGCTGCCAACAGCAGAAGCTGAAACACCTCCATCACTGCTCTTTTCTCTGGGAGCTGGATGCATGGAAGGCAACTCGGTGACCTTGAGGACAAGTTTAAGTGAGATGGAAAGCATGTGCAGGCGTCATCTGCACAAGCAGGAGCGGGGAGTGCGGGTGCTCACAAAGCCCAAACACTTCTCTGCGACGTGGGTATGGCTATCATCCACAGCCCCTAATTTCTTTAGCTTCAGACACTTGTAGGCCCACTTCTGCCAATCTCTGGCTGCACGAGGTGCCCTGATTCAGCTGACAGGGACCTGGGATTAGTGTTTGCCTGCAGAGCACTCTGCTGTGCTTTGCTTTTTAAATTGACTTTAAATGCAGTAGAATAGCGCTGGAGAGCATCAGGGTCCATCCTGGTCAGGAACCATTCCCCATCCCCGGGGAGGCATCAGCTCCACCCAAGCCAAGGAGAAACTTTGGAAAGGAGACAAGGAGGAGGGAAAGTAGCAGCAGAGGGACATGGGCTTTCTTGGGGTCAATGCCTGCACCTTTGCTACATGTGCAATCAGGCTCCAGGGGACCCTTAACCACATGGGGTTTGACATGACATTTGAAAAAATAATTATCTTCCTGCACAGGGCAGGGCAATAGAGGAGAACATGACCCAGAGGGGTGAGAAGAGGGGCTCAGACCACCCCAGATTGCAGCAAAAGGACATTTCAGATGAGATGTCAGCTCCCCATAGCTTGTAAAGTTGAGCTGAGAGATCCATCACATCTCTCCCCCCTTTCCCCTCTGGTTCCTATAGCAGTGAGGGAGAACAGAGGACAAGACCCCAAAGATAAATGCCCACACGCGGTGCTGGGACAGCTCAGCGGCGGTGGCAGCAAGCAGGAGGAAGCAACTCTCAGAGCACTCCCAGCCCCTAAACTTGCTGAGAGCCAGCACCCAGGATTTATGGAAGAAAAGCTTGGCAGTGACCTCTGATCCACTGCAGCACCGAGCGTGGACTCGGATGGCATTACAGCGTGATGTACGGCCGGCGGGGCTGCCGGGCAGTCTCTTGTGAGCGATGGCTTGCGATATTTCTGGAGTTTATACCTAGCTCTCCAGCTCCACGCGCTTTCTGGGGATGATTTGTGCCGTATGTAGCTCTATAAATATTGAGCTCAGAGCATTATATATGGCGACAGCCCTACAGCACTCCCAGTGATATATCCCCGCGTTTGTGGTTGTAGGCGAATAACTTTAGTTTGAGTGGTGTGGCAATGAGAACAAGGAGGAAGTAAAATAAAAGGGGTAATTCAAGCCCAAGTGAATGGCAGGGACCCTGCGTGAGGCTCGGCTGATCACTCAGAGCCTCTCCTACCAAATCACCCAGGGAACTGATGGCCAGAGTAATTTCCCAAATTAGTTACCTTATCCCTGCTGTCTCTAAACACATAGATGTCACCAAGCCTCCTGCCCCTGCACAGGGTTTTAAAGGCAGAGGAGAGGATGTGCTGCAAATGGGAAGGAGCAAGGGACAAGACTGGCATTCCAAGGACAGGGTCAGTCCCTCCCTGTCATGGGCAGCTCTCAGGTTGGAGCACAGGGGCTGAACCTTGGCTGTTACCACCCATTTTCCTGGAAAGCTGTGGTAGCATTGCCCTGGGAACCTGGCATGACAAGCAGCTCGTAGGCCACCACACAGGTTTGATGACAAGGGCATTTTTCTGCATTAAATGTGGGTGTTGCCTGACCCACACAGGATTGCTGCAGCCCAGGTGTTGCTTCCTCATCTATAAGTCCTACAGCGTTCATTCCCTCCAGCCAGGAGATGGGCAAAGGGACTCAGATCTGTGTGGCTACTTACCCTATTCAGGCAGACATTCATGGCACCTCAGATCAAACTCCTGAGTGGGTTGTTGGGCTGATGATCAAACATCCATCTCCATGAGGAAAAAAAAATCAAGGCCAGGTTTCATGCCACGTCCCATCCGCTGTGATGCCTCAAGATGCTCAGGTTCCTATGTTAATGCAGGGCAGGTCCAGTCTGACAGGTTCAGAGAAACCACCTTAGACCATTTAAAATTAATTTCCAACCTGGCATCAGAGCTGAGCACTTCCACAGGAAGGGTTCATCCTTCAGCCCTGCATCCCACCACTGCAGGTGACAGGGGGATGGATGGGTGATGCAGCACCACGTCCCTTGGCAAGCAGTCTGAGGCAGAGCCTGTAATTAATCTCAAACTGTGAAATAGGTGAGTGGACAAGCACCTGAGGAATAGGATTATGAGGGAGTGGAAAAGGACTGGATGGGCTCAGGCTGCTAACGTGCTTCCCAGTGCAACCAGTCTGCTGAGTTTCAGGAGTGCCACATGCCAGTACAACTGCCATACTTGGCTCAGTACACTTATGTTTCTATCATTGTACTACCACAGACCACAACCCCTGGTCCCCAAAAAACCTCCAACTGTCCCCAATTTCTTCATTGGTGTAGTGGCATGAGAGTGTCTGGGTGGAATCCAGCTCCATTTCTTAGTCCGTTGTCAGTGAATAACCCCAGCAATAGACTAACACAAAGGAGCTGAGGTTCCTTCCCCCTGGGAAACCCACAGCTTCCAGCTCCCTTGTAACCATCCAAGGACACAAGGCAATGGCAAGGTCTGGTCAGAGCGCTGGGTGATGCAAGGCAGCAGGCCAAGAGTAGGAGAGGCCACTCACAAGGAGCTGGAGCTCCTTCTGATGTTGTGAAAAACCAGAGAACTATCGGGCTTCTAGGTGGGTCTATGTCAGGAGAAGGGCTGCAGCTGTTTGCAGTCACAACCATTGTGGGCACAAAGGGTGGGAGAACTGATCCAATTTCTTCTGTCAGAAAAGATTTAAGCTCCTGAGAACAAAACCTACTTTGTGCTGGAAGCTGCTTCTTTAATCTTGAAGATTCACAAAATGCTCAACGAGTTCAGGACTTGACACAAGGCAGTCCAGGGTTAAAGTGGCCACTTTTAACATGGGAGAAGCCTTGTAGGGCTAGGGTAGGAGTGTAGGTTCTCAATCACAGAGACCCTTTAATCCAATGTGGACATCCTTCTAAGAGACATGCTACAAGTCAAGAAGAAGGAATGGTCTGAAACTAAGGGGGGAAAATGTGTCTGGGAGATGCTCCTGCTGTGCCCCTGCGTGCCCATCTGGCCCCCAAACAGCCCTTTTCTCCCCAGTGCTGACCAAAGGTCTTTGCGGGACAAGGACAGTAGGGTCACCTGTGAGGACCCACAGGGCATCATTTCCCTGGTTCTGCTGGCCACACTATTCCCAATACAAGCCAGGATGCTGTTGGCCACCTTGGCTACCTGGGCACACCGCTGGCTCATGTTCAGCCGGCTGTTGACCAACACACCCATGTCCTTATCCACAAGGCAGCTTTCCAACCTCTCTTCCCCAAGCCTGTAGAGCTGCCAGGGGTTGTTGTGACCCAAGTGCAGGACAGCCTTGTTGAGCCTCACACAGTTGGCTTTGGCTCATCAATCCAGCCTGTCCAGATCCCTTTGTAGAGATCTGTTCATGAACAACAGGTCCAGTGGGGAACATTCCCTAGTTAGCTCACTCACCAGCTGTGTCAAGAAGTGATCTTCCACACTCCTCAGGAACCTCCTAGACTTTTTTCTCTCCTCTGTGTTTCCAGCAGACATCTGGCAGGCTGAAGTCCCCCACAAGAACAAGGACTAGCAATTGAGAGACTTCTCCCAGCTGCTTATAGAATATTTCTTTGGCCTCCTCATCCTGGTTGGGTGGTCTATAAGAGCATCCCACCACGATACCTGCCTCTTTGACCTTTCCCTATGATTCTTACCCATAAACACTCTGCCCTATGGTAGATCACCATCATCAACCACTAAACAATAAAAGCACTCCCTAACATCCTAATAAGCCTTCTCAGGGAGAATTACTTGTCTAGCAAATACTGGGGAATAAATGCAGCTTTCAAAGCAATAACTTGTTAAGCAGAGACACACACGAGCAGACCCCATTAAAGTCATTTGATGTGAGCCAGGGAGAAGTGTCTCTAAATCACATAATTATTTGAAGAGACAAAGACACTTTGCTTAAACTGATTCGAATCACGTTTGGGGAAGGAGGAGCGAGGGTTTGCATCTGCACCATTAAGTTCTTTGATTTCCTGCAGCTCACCCCAGAGTCTTGTTGTAATAGCATTAAACATATATGGATATGTGACAATAAAATACAGGTGAATTTTACTGACTTCCTATGGCACAAAGTGAAAACCATTGCTGCCTTGTTTACCTGTTTTAGAACTTCTTGGGTTAATATATTTTATCTTTTAATTAATGCAAGCAGCTGCTCGCCTGTCCCAGAGAGCTGCTGCAGCCTCCTGCTTTGACCAAAACTCTTCCCTCTGTGCTTCAAAAGTCCCAGCTGCTTGACCCCAGTACTTACTGCACCCCGTGAGCCAGGAGGCAGGGGCGTGAGGGATGAAGCCAGACCCCTTTCTCTATCCCTTACTGGAGCTCAAGGAGTCAGAGGCTCGCAGGGGTCTCAGCTTTGTGTCCTCAGCGTGGCTGCAATCCCTGAGACGGCACACGAAGCATCAGGAGGTGGCGACATCCCGTGCAGAGCCTGACTTCTACATCTCGTGGGGAGTGCGGGAATCAGGGGGAGCCATACGCTGAACTTCGCCTTTCTCCGAGACCCCTTTGGGAACAAGCTGTGCCCTGACCGCCACGCTTGGAGCGTGGCCAAGTCGCCCTCCTTCCCGAGCCATCCCCTGCCCAGCCTGGAGCTCGGCTGCCCCTGAGCATCCCCACCCGAGCGGGCGGGCGGAGGGTCAGGGCCTGCGGAGCGGCGGCGCTCGCTGGCCCCTAGATGGAGCTCGGTACCCGCCGTTTGGCTGGCCGGGGGCGGGGGCGGGTGCTGCCCGGCAGCCTCATCCCCGGCGCAGAGCCGGGAGGAGGGAGGCAGGGTGTCCCCGCGGTCCTGCGTGCCTGAGACACCCGTGGGTGCTCACGCCTGGCCGGAGAGGGGCCACCGGGACAGCGTTTCACTCCAGCTAGTGTGCGCCGTCCTGCACTTCTGGCCAGTTCTATGGGTCACAGTGTCCCGGGACCACCCGTGAAGGGGTGGTGGTCACACCTTTTGGAGACAACACTGATAGCTGTGACCCCTGCTTTTCTAGCGTCTCAGCGGGGGTGTGTCTCGCACTAGACTTTCTCCGTTGGAGGAAACCAGGCAGCCCTCTCCATCTGCTCCAGAGGGGCCCGAGGTCCCCTGGCCCCCATCCAGAAAACACCCATAAGTCCTTAAAATAAAGGCAAATAAGGGGGGTGTGGATGGCTCGCTGAGACTGAAATGAAGGGAAAGGGTGGGGCACAGGTGAGGAAAGAAAGACCATAGGTCAGAGCCATACAAGGCAGCATCTGTAGCACTGCCCACCCACTTCCCACCACCCCTTTTATATGGGGGGATCTCTGCTTCCCTCCATCTCACCAGGGCTAGTTTGGGGAGGGCTATCAGCTACAGTTAGGGTTTCCCTCAGGAAGAGGAGCAGGGCTGGAGCCAGGACCTACCTCCTGCAGCAGTGAAAGGAGAGAAACCAGCTCCCAAAATGCAGATGTTCGGCAACAGGACACCACTCCTGGTTCCTCACTCCTCACCCTTTGTGACAGCACCTGTGGCTGAAAGCTCTCTCAGGAAACCCTTTCCACCAGATAACTTACAGGTGTGTCTTTGCCTGTCCCTGGGCTTCCTCAGCTGCAGCTTTTTTGTGCTTCCCTGGGGGCTGGTACACAGGTCCTGGTACATGGTCTGACTGCTGTGCAGCACAGCTCTCCTCAAGGGTATATGTACACCCAGACCCTCAAAAGACCAGGCCTGGAGGGAGACCTTGTGGGAATGGTTGTGGGTCCACCACAATGATCTTCTTATATTGCTCCCTGGAGCACATGCTCTATTCTACACCCCAGCTCCTGCCTCTGGATGTGGTGGTATGAGCCACAGCCAAGGCAGGTTTTAGACCTGTCATAACAACCGATAAGGTTTCAACATTTGTTTTCACTCCATCCCGAAATGAAAGCCAGATCTCTTCAAGTGTTTTTGAGAGGATGGGGGGGCAGTGGGGAATGCCCCCTCCACAGATCCCTCCCTTGCATACAAGTGGCCAAGTCGGTGGGCAGGACTCTGAGGACACATCCCTCTGCAGTCGTGTGGGTGCCTCCAACAGCAAAAGAGCACAGCCTGGCAGTGGCAGAAATCCAGCAGTGTTGTAAGTGTGTACAGAACTTCCCGGAGATTCATCCTGCTCTGAAGGAGGGCAGTGCCCTGGATACAGCCCAACAGCTACTGCCACACTCCACGTCTGTGTCACCAGGGGATGAGACAGCCAGGACCTGCATTTCAGTTGAAGCCTCATGATGTGATATCTCTGGACACTGTGAGGTCCTCCAGCACATGCCACCTGCAGCAAGGCCAGATGGGCTGGGGGACAGCCCCCCTCTGGCCAACCCAGGCTCCCACTGGACCATGACCCTAAATTCCAGGTGCCCCCCATTGCTTGCCCCAATACCCCATGGGCCTGCAGAGACTTGATGCCTTTTCTTGGTACATTCAAAAGAGCATCCTTCTGGTACACCACAGCTCCCACGGACCTGCTGGCATTTGTCCTCTTCTCCCCCCCAAGACTGGCCTCAGAGGACCGTCTCTTCTGCCCCAAGCTCTCAGAGCTCTTCTGTGAAAACAGCCAGATCATCTGGGGCTTACCCCAGGAGAGGGACAGCTGTGCAGAAGCCTGGCCAGAACTCAGCACACTTGTGGCCACTTCCACACAACCCTGAGCAAGCCCCTTCCCTACCTACACCTCTTTCCCCCCCTTCCTTTGCCACTTTACCTGAGGAGATCTAGCGGTTGAGTCCTGCCTGTCAGCACCCTTATGCCCTGTAAACTTACATCCCGATAGCCCCCGCTCAGCCTTGCTCCCACTGCCCACTGCCATCACAAGGTCAATGCTTTCCAGGTTCAAACCCAGAGAGGAAGAGTCTGGCCAGCCCTGACATGCAGCTGAAGGGTGAACATTGGCATCCCCAGGTACCAATCACTCCATGAAGCAACTTCCCAAAAAATTCCTCTTGCTGAGACAGTAAAGTCCCTGGGAAACAGGACTTTTCTTCATGTTTTCATCTATCCCCATCTTTGTGCTGCTTCCCAGCTGTAAGTTTGGGTTTTGTTTTTTTTTTTAAAGGTCTATATTGATTGATATTTTTTAATCACTGCTTTGTTAT
This sequence comes from Gallinula chloropus, assembly GCF_964237585.1. NCBI lineage: Eukaryota > Metazoa > Chordata > Aves > Gruiformes > Rallidae > Gallinula > Gallinula chloropus. The sequence goes on from NC_140090.1 coordinate 67,673,356, forward strand.
TTTTAGGCAGCTGCAATCTAGGAAAGACAGACAGCTAACCGCAGCTCTCAGACCAGCGGGTTTGCATTCTTTGCAGGCAACAGGAAAACGAGTTTTCTCAAGCCTTGCTCATTCCTGCTCAAAAATGGGACTGGGACTCCCCATCTATTTCTGCTCATTTTGTGTTTGCTCCAGAAGCAGAGAGGCAAAGGGCTGCTGAGCGGAGGGTAAGTACTGAATTTCCAGCCCCCAGTAAGGGCAGGGCAGGGCTTGTGGCTCTCTGCAAGAGGGGATTTGGACACCTTCAGTGCAGTTTCGGGTGGAGGTTTGGTGTGTAATCAGCTTTTAAGTGTGCAGCTCCTATTGGAGACACCCCCATGCTTACCACAACTAGCTGGGGAAAAAAAGAAGGAAACAAAAAATTATTCTCTAGACTTGGAAAAAACCCCAAGATTTTTCAGTGCCTTTGGAAAAAAAAAAATCTCTTTGAATACAGATTTAATTTTGACTTAAATCTATGTATAAAAACCATTTAAAGCTTCCAAAATGATAAGGAGGTTTTAATCAATGGAAAGAAATAGGGGCAAAGAACCTCTGACCTAATCTTGGGCAAGCACGGACACATCAAATGGAGATTTCCTGCTGTAATGAAGGCAATAATGGTAACAACAGCAACGAAAATTATCAAAGTCCCAGATAGCTTCACAAACAAAAGATGTGCAAAAAAGGAGACAATCTGGTTTGACTCCAGCAGAAGCTTGTTGTGATAATCTATAGCTTCCTGTGTTTCTATTCTCCACTTAGTATTTGCTAAAAAATATTTTTAATCTGATTTTTTCCTTCACAAATTAAGATCTCTCCATTTAGAAAGCATCCATCTGATATGTTTTGGTAACTCCAAATCTTATTTTACAAATGTTTTTTGAATGAGTGGCCACCAAAGCTCGCTGCTTCACAAAGAAATCAGTGTCACTCAGTCAGCCTGCTTCTGGGGGAGGGGGGAGGGAGGGGAAGAAAAAAGAACAAAAAAAAAAGAAAAGAAAAAAAAGGAAAGATTAATTCAAAAAGTTCCAGCTGTCCCAGACCCCCAGAAGGGTCTGGGTCTGTACCATAACCCAAACAGTTTTCAGCAAAGCCATTTTCAGTTTTGTCAGTAAATCGGCTTGGGTTTTCTTCCTCATCCAGCCTGTGGAGAGGAGGGGGCTGCATCCCGTGGGGCTGGGGTCCTGCTGACGCCACGCTGAATCAGCAGCCCCAGGGTTATGCCTTTTTTTTTTTGGCCTTTTTTAGGGTTTTATTTTTCTGGGTCGGTTAATTAGGAGCACATCTTAAAAATGCTCATTTACAGTCCCAGTGAGGTAATTAGAACGATCCTGTACGTGGGCATTTGTGGGGTCAGAGCCTCCGTTTATTATCAATTAAACAAATCGCGTTAGAGGACACACTCGCTCACCTGGGTTTTCCTCCAGCAAACACAGGTGACTCTCACAGATGATGCTGCAGGAAAAATCAGCATTAAATCTACAACAACTGCCCCATAAATGGGATAATGCCACCCAAGAAAACCACACAGGGTCTTTACTCACGTAGAAATCAGGGCGCACTCGTACCACGAGGGGCCAAATGTGTTGACTCAGGCCTTTACCCAGTAAAAAACACAACTGCAGGCTCCATTCAAGGCAGGAAGCCCCAGCAAAGACCCCCTCAAACCTTCCCTAGGCCCATCCCTCCACAAAGATAAACCAACTGATCCTCATTTAGATGACTCATGTGCTTAACTAATTGGCTAAATGGGGGCCAGACCTCTGGTTCCCTCCTGCCCAGATAGTTTGCTGAGCTGGGACCAAACCCAGACAACCGCAGCCTGTCCAGCTGGGCTTCGTCTCCTCCAGCTCCACACAGATGTTTAATGCTCCTCCTGCTCATGCAAAGACTGTGCTTCCCCCCCCCACCACCTTACCCCTCCTGCCCCAATATTCCTTTCAAAAGCTCAGCATATCTATAGCCAACCCAACACGACCGACCGCTCTTGGTCTGGGGAGCATCGCGGGTGACGGAGATGTGTGTGACCACAGTGTGCTCTCCTGCAATGCCCCTGTGCCCTTGGCTGTGGGTATCATGCAGGCTTCCCCCCTCCATCCCACCTTGAGCTGCATTTCCTAGATACAGGCAAACAGTGGAAAAACATTCCTTCCCAACTCCCATCTCACGTTTGGGATTCGCTGTATTTTGAGATAGAGGGAAGGGGGAAATTACTTTTAAGGCATCTTAACCTCATTTTATTCCCAAATAGGTAGAATAGGAAAAATTAAATCAGCTTTCAACATGGTATGGATGGCCCTGGGATATGACTGAGGTGATGTCAGTCTACAGAACATTATGTGTCATTGTTTTGTGTCATTGCTTATTGATTTAATTCCATCGTATTTCAGGCAACTTTTATTGTCTAGGTACAGATCATCATATTAATAACTAGTAGAACATATGCAGATCTCAAAAGCACTTCCCGCCACTAAACCAATTTTTAAAATGAATCCAGGAGAAATATTTTAAGAGAAACCCCTCCCAGAAGCAATTGTTCCAGGGACAAGAAAGACCAGGCAACTATTTTTCTGGTGCTGATGTTACATAAATTGTCATTCCATATCCAGATTTCTTTTTTTTTTAAAAAAGAAAACAGTAAAGATTGATAAGAAAAGGAGGAAACCAACAGTTTTGGGAACAAGGTGTGGCTAAATATTGTATCTGAAAACATGCCCTGGGATGTGCATTATCATACATTCAACTTCGCTGGGGAACGTTTTGGAATATGAACTGAATAATGTGGATATTATAAAATGGCTGTCCTGGAATTAAATTTTACGATATTGATGTGTCATAATAATAAAATAGAAAACACTTTTAATATCAACGGTGAGGTCTATCATCTTTTTTCCTCCTTCTTATTATTATTTTGTGGTTGGTGCTTTTTTTCCTACGCAGAAACCTTGAAAACAAAACTGTACACTGCAACAAACTGTAACCCATTAAAGATTTGTACCCAGGGATGCCTCCTGAAGGAGAACACCCCAACCCCAGCATAATCTTTGGAGTCAAAGTTGGGCACATATTAAACAATGAGCTTAACCAGCTCCTAAAATTCTCTCTGTAGCATGAAACAGAATTCAAACAAAAGAATTCTGTGCAATTTCTCTTGGGAAAACATACAAGGCATTTTGTTTTAGCTTTTTTTTTGGGGGGGGGGGGGTGTAATCAGTATCTTTTTAAGATATCTCAAAAAAGGTGTTTCCTCTTTATTTACTTATTTCCCCGTGTTTTCCCAATTTTTTTCTTCTTTCTTTCTGGTCTCTCCGTTGCTGCAGATGTTTCCCTGTGTTCGCTCGCGTGTTGGATCGCAGGATGGGAAAATCCTGCAGCACCATAAATTTTCAGCCCGATCGTGCAGTAATAGGTTTTGGATAAAGCAGGGTATTCATAGGCTTCCTTAACAAGCCCCAGCAGTGCTGCACCCAGAGGACCCAGCTTCCAGGAGCGCTATCAACCCTCACATATCAAAGGCTTGGGGTTTTCTATCGCCCACATCCCACAGGCAGTCCAGCCCCCAGGGCCACATCGGGGGTCCCTGCCAGCAGATCCTGGCTGGCCACTCTTTCCAGCCCTCTCCTCCAACATCCTTTACCCAGTAGTTCCCAGTACTGGAAGGAAATACCAGGCTGAAATCCACACAGCTTCTCTGGCTGTAAAGCTGGGAATCTCCACCAAGGAAGCCGGTGGGGAGTTTTCCCACCGCTTTGATTTTCCTCTAGGAAAGGCTTACCTAGCTGGGAACAACGTCCCCAAACAACGCTGAGGGTGAACAGAAAACAGGGTCCCTAGGAAAATCCTGTGAGGTTCTCTCTAAAGTATCATAGATTTTTTTTTTTTATCCAAATGATACTTTCTCTATAAAGTTTCAGGCACAAATATCTCAAGACATACACACCCCACACACACAGCCCCGGCCCCAGCCCAGGAGAGATCTCACTCCCAAGTCTCATTCAAGAAATTATTCAACATGAGCTTATAGCTAAACCCCGGTGCCAATTCCTGCCACTCCCAGCAAGCCCCCCCCCCCCCCCCCAGAGGGCTTCAATTAAAACTGCTGCTAAATGCATTGTCGGGTAGGAGCCTAAAAATGGTTACAGGATCAGGGATTAAAATACAGCAAATTATCTCTGGAGCTTCCAAAGCCAAGTGGACCTCAGCAAAGTCAAATGGAAATGCTAACTCTATTTTCATTAAAAAAAAAAAAGAGGTTTCAGCAGTAGTTGTGATGTGCTGTCTCCTCTCAGGGAACTAATAGACAGGGAAGATCAAGGCTTTAAATGATTTATTCAGTACCCTGGAGATTATTTTTTTTTATTTCCTTTTTCGTTTCCACATAAATTACACAAGCACTTTGTAAAATGAATACACATAAACCACCTTATAAGTGCATAACTTAAAAAAACCAAAACAAAATGAAACCCCAAATGAATGAATGTCTTTAAAAATCTCACTGAAAATAGGTTTTCTGATTGCTTGTTTGTACTAGCTGCTTAAATTGGCAGTGCTGTTTTAGATTATAAGTAACTGAAAAATATATACTGTATATATATATATCTATATACTCCTGGCATTTACTATAAGAAGTGCTTTGTTTAATTGTGTCTCATTCCCTTGGTACAATTAAAGAAACAACTAAGTTCAACGGCTGAGAGTGAAATCTGGGGTATTTTGCCATCAGGAATCGCCTTCTAAAAGGAAACAGGTAAAATAAAACATTGGACAACATTTTGCAAATGATATGGAAATAATCCACAGAAAGAAACTGCATTACCCTCGCAAACTGCCACCGAGGTCTTCTCATTATTAAAACACACACTGATGGGCACGGAGTCCGTGGCAGCCGGGGACAGTTTGGGCTCTTCATACAATTGAGATATCATATTTACCGTCCTCAGGAGTCTGTCAGATCCTTCTCTTATTCCCCCCTCACAAGAAAAAATTAATGAAAAAGGGGAGGAGAGATGGGGAGGTGAGATCCGAAGGGTTCCCATCTGGCGCAAGCAGAAATTGCTGCCGCTTCCTCCATTTGTTGCATCCCCGAACGTCTCCGGCGCAGACGACCCAAGGAGGCTCGCGGCAGAGACGCGCTTTCCAGGGAGCCTCCTCCTTTTGTTTCAAGCCATCAGTCCAAAGTATACATATATATATATATACACACACTCTATATATAGATATATATATATATATGGACACATAGAGGTGACCTGAGGCTTTGTGTCACCGCCAGCAGACTCCAGCGGAAGTTTTCTGTCCCCGGCTGGGTGGATGCTGGCGGCTGGCTGTCACAGCCCGGCTTTTGTCTGGCAGCGCTCAGCAAGTTCACGGTCAGCGTCAGAGACTTTCAAGAGAACAAAAGGGTTGGGTTGGGGTGTGGGGGGTAAGACACCACCGCTGCTCCAGCAGCCCCATGGGCAAAGAGGCTTTTTGGGGTGATTTCCCTTCCTTTTGGTCCTCATCGAGAGTTTCCTGGGCAGGACGTGTGGGATGCACGTGTGGCCGGAGGACCACAGGGTGTCAGCCTTCCTTAGACACAAGAGGGATGCCACATGTCCCACTGGGGATGCCACATGTCCCCCTGGGGACAGCCCTGCCGGCAGAAGGTGCATGTGCCACCAGCAGACGCCAGTCTTATTCGCAAGCGGAGGCGACGGTGGTGACGCTGGTGATCTTGGTGGAGTCGTCAGACCAAGGCTGGAGGTTCTGGAGGGCGAAGAGAGAGGAGTTGTGGACACAGATGGGGTCGGCTTGGATGGGCTGGTTGATGGTTTTTTGGAAGGCCTCCTGCTGCAGCTGCATGAGGATGCGGTTCGCTTGCTGCCGCTCAGCCTCCCGCTCCTCCGCCGTCTGCCTCCTAGGAGAGAGGGAGCAGTTAGGGGGGCCTAGGGGAGCAAAGGAGAGGTATCTCCGGAGACAAAGCAGTGAGCTGGATGCTTAGGGCTAGGAGGTAGGAAAGGAGGGTGTCTAGCCACAATGTGGTCCCACATCCCCTACATAAACTGCCAGTAATGCCATAAATCAGAGACTGGTGGCGTCAAACCTACCAACCCCAAAAAACCTGTTCTGATCAGAGAGCCAGGAGCAGCCCACAGCTCTGCTTTATTTTCTGCACAGGGAAAAAAATCCAAGCAGAGTCAGAACACTTGAACAGGCACACAGTGGGGTCGCAAAAGGTGCAATTCCCTGCAAACATGCACTGTGCCCAACGAGAGCCAAGCACTCAAAGTCCCAGCAAGGATTGGCAGTGCCACACGGCTGGGAGATGGGCAACGACACCTGGGCTTCACCTTCCCTGCAACTGGGCCTGCCACCTCCACTGCAGTGAGCAGCTGGTGATAGTTGGGGTAAAGGCAACAGCCCCAGGGCAGCTAAGCCAAAACTCAGAAAAATGTCAGCTAAATACTAGAAACACATTTTTAGCAGTGAGAGGACTCAAAACCCAAAATAAACTGTCTGGTCAGGGTGGAGGAGAACATTTTTAAGAGAAGGTTGGACACGCATCTGTCTGGAACAACACCAACAGAGCTGATCCCGCCAAGGGGGAAGGATTAGGGGGCCTGCAGGAATCCTTTCCAGCACTGGTAGGGTCCCAGCACTGGGTTGTCTGGGGAGAGGGGATGGGATACATAGAAACTGTTTAAATGCACTTAAATCCACAAGAAAAATCCAACACAGCCCCTTGCTGAGATAACAGGTTAGTCAAGAAGCTGCAGCCTGTGGTCAGCTCCACTTTTACTGGCGAACATCACCAGGCACCTCCAGCAACACTGCTGGGTAAACCTGGGGGCAGCTCACAGTGGCAGTCCCGGAATTATCCCCAAAGCACACACCCCACCCCCCCCCACCCCACTTACACCCCCAGGCCCAGATGATGCTCTGCTGGCAGCTTCAGTGGATCACTGACAGGGGAAACGGCAGCTTTTTAATTTAGCAACTCAGGGGGATGTGAGACGTCTCATCTTCTTTGGCTGTGGGGATTGGAAGTGGCAGCTCTGAGCTCTGTGGTGACATCTCAGAGCACAGGGCCGGGCATCCCTGGTTTCTCCCTGGGGAGGCAGGAGAGGGTTGGACAGGCAATGGGCCTCTGGGGCACCTCAGCCTCCAGGAGTGAGGGCAGGGCTCCCATCCAGGGAGCAGGTAGCTCAGGGCTCAGTCCCTGCTCTAATCACTGTGTCAACATCTCACATCAGACATCCTGGGGAGAGGGGGCTCGGAGCAGCACCAGCCCTCCCCAGGCAGCCCAGGAGCAGCTCTGTCTCTGCTTCAATGAATATTTAATGACGCCCTGCACAATGAAGAGATGCTCTGGGAGGAGGGAGAGAGACCCACATCCAGAGTGGTGAGAAGCACAGTACCTGAGAACACTCAGCTCCCAAGTATCTCCCTGATTCCAGCAGCTGGCCCATTCAAGCACTCATGTCAGCCTGGGATTTGCAGGTTTGAATCTGCTTGGAAGGATTTGAACCTCAAAGGCCCGTGTCTCAAGCAAGAGCCCAAATCTGGGTGGGGATCACATAGACACCTCACTGCAGCAGAGACACCCAGGAAACGACTCTCTCCCCATAACCTGCATTTATTTAAGAGTTAAATGCCTCAGAGGGCTTAAAGCAGCTCTCTCATCTCAGATATTCCCTGCTGCCTGGCTCAGACGGATCCTGCAAGCAACTCCTTCCAGTACCCAGCACTCCAAGCCCACTGCTCAGAGCCCATCACCCAGCACAGCAACCCAAGGCAGCCAGCCAGGGGCACTTGCATCTCCAATGCAATGCCCAACGTGCATGGGTGCAAACAATCAGAGTTTATAAACCCGAGTCCCTCTGGCTCAGCCCGGTGAGGATTCTCCCATGTCTAAATCTCTGGCTGAGGTCAGGCTGCAGCCTTTCCCTTAGGCAGAACCAGGATTTGGTTTCTCTTTACCCAGCTATTTTTTTGTGACAGGTATGAATAGGTTTGTATCCTCTGCTCTTCTGCCAAAGGCGGCTGAACTTAGCCAACAGATGCAAAGAGTACTGACAGACAGATGGAGAGCCAGCCAAGCCACATTTGCCTCACTTCCTTAGGAAACCAGCTTGGAAGACATAGCCGACCCGTTCTGTGGGGAACAGCAGGACTGTTCTTCCTCCTGAGCTCTGCTCCCAGATAACAGAGATCACTCCAGATGGAGACTTCCTGACATGGGGAGCTGCTCTTCCATGGGTCCCTCAGGAAAGGACTTGCTGAGGGGGAGATTCACCCACACCCTTGGATTCAAGTTCCTTGCCCCCCATCTTTCATCTAACCCCACCATGTCCAAGCAATCACTGCCCAAAGTGGGAAAAATATCTTTTCCCTGGGAAAAGAAGTTGATGAAGCTGCTATCTGCCTGCGCCCAAGCACCCAGCGCTCAGCACCCAGCAATGCCCCCTTTCCCTGACTTGCCATGGACTTGTCCAGATCCCATGTCCCCCCCGTAGTGTGCCTGCCTGGAACAGGGCAAGAGATTCATCCCCGAGTGGGGTGCATCTTCTGGGGACCAGCCCAAGAAGCTGCAGCCTGGTAGAGGCAGCAGGGGCATGGCAGCAAAGCCCACGAACCCGACCTCCTCCTCCCCTCCTGCCCAGCTTTAGCGGCACGCCCAACAGAAGGCAAAAAAATAAAGGCATTTTGGCAAGGATGTGCCCTAAGCCCCGCGGGAGTGAAAATCTTCTCGTCATGCAGGACCCGATATCCCGGCAGCACCGGGTGCAGGATGCGGCCCGCGCCCCGCTCCTTCGCCGGGGTGCAGCCCGGCGCCAGAGGGTCCCGCCGCACCCCCGCCGCCGCCGCCGCACACTGAGGGATCCGGTCCTTCCGCTGCTCCCCTCCGCGAGAACCAACCCCGCCAGGGCTCGCTGCCTCCCCGGGCGCACCCCGCCGGACCGGAGCAGAGCGGGGCTCCCACACGGTGCTGCCAGCGCTGGAGCCGCTGGCACCCAGCGGGCTCCCGGTGACACCGCCCGCAGCCCCCGCACGCAGCCCCGCACAGCGCGCTGCCTGCACGCAGGCGTGTGCGCACACACATTCCGCCACGCTGCACGCACGCCTACTCGCATACACACGCAAGTGTGCTCACACAGCATGCACGCTCCCAATGCACGCTGCCTGCACCCACGCTGCACACACGCACACAGGCACGTACACACACACACTGCGTGTGCGCGCACCCGCACGCACAAGGCCTGCACACAATAGCGTTCACTCGCACTGTACAGAGTTATACACGCATGCCCTGCTTGTGCACACACCCACAGGTGTGCACACACTCGCTGCATGCACGCACAAGCATGGCCTACACCCCCCCCCCCACATGCACATGCACACACACACGGCGGTGAGTGCATACATGCCTTCCCACGCATACACACACACGACACCCCCCCCCCCCCCAAGTGTGCACTAGCAGGGTTCACCCCCACCCCACACTGAGCCGCCAATGCCCTTGGCAGAGCTGGCAGCAGCTGCCCCTAGGGCATCCCCAATTCTTGCAACCCGTGTCCGCTGAGACACCCTCCCTCCTCAGCCCCTCACCTCCACTTGGTGCGTCGGTTCTGGAACCAGGTCTTCACCTGGGCGTCCGTCATCTTGAGGGCCTTGGCCAGGGCAGCGCGCTCGGCCGAGGCCAGGTACTTCTGCCGGTGGAAGCGCTTCTCCAGCTCGCAGATCTGCAGGCGGGTGAAGGAGGTGCGCGGCTTCTTCTTCTTGGGGGGCGTGCGGTTCTGGTAGGGGTGACCTATACGGCGTGTTACAGTGAAGGGTGAGAGGGCCACTGGGGGGGACACGGGAAGGGGGAGGGGGGGATGAGAGGCAAAGAAGCAAGCAGCGACACATCAGCAGAGGGGCTTCGGCTCCCGGGCGCTGGGCTGGGGACACCCCCCACTGCGAAGCCGCCGTTTGCCCGCTGACACCCGCGCACCGGCTGCAAAAAAAAGCCGCGGCTGCCCCGGCGCCTTCCATGGGAGCTGCCGGCACCCGCCTGGCATCGCTCGGCTTTGGCGACGGGACAGGCGGCCGCTTGCCCGAAGAAGTGCCCGGGACGGGGGCTGCCCGTAGCGGCAGCCGGACCCGGCGCCGGGACGGGGCTTCGCGCTTCGTGCAAACGGGACCCAGTTTAATTTCGTTCAGACGCCGCAGTAATCCCGCCATCCTCGGCCCCGGCGCTTCGTATGCAGGAAATAACTTCCTGGGCTGAAAACGGGAGTTCCGATTCGTTGTGGGGGATTGAATGCATTTTTTTGGGGGGGTTGAATACATTTTTTTCTTTTTTTTTTTCTTTTATTTCTCCCACTCACACCCCATACCATTGCTTTCCCTCCGCCTCAAAAAATAATTGTTGAAAAGCCATGGGGTGTTTCAATCGCGCCGGGGCAGGACGGGGCTCCGTGAAATTCAGCCCTGCGCCTGCCAAGGGAACGGCCCGTTCACTCGCCCGCGGCCGTGCCCGAGCCAAGAGCCACCAGGTCGAAATTAAACGTGAACTTGCAGAAATCGGGCCTGGGTTTCTGCCCCCGGGAAGAGGAATCAGTCCGAGAGCTGCAGAAACTGGGGCCGATATTTCCCCGTTGTAATTTCGTTGCCCTTTTTTGTTCGGTTGGTTAGTTGTTGGGGGTTTGGTTTTGTTTGGAATTTTCGTTGTTCCGAGTTTTCGCTTTGTTAGCGCCGAAAGACGAACCCGTATACACCTGAAAGCGGCGGCGGGTCGGGAAAATGGTCAAGCCCGAGCCCGGCTCAAGGCTGCAAAAAGTCCCTTTCGACGAGGGAAAGGCTGAGCCGAAACCCTCAGCAGGGAAAAACAGCCCGATTACGGTACACGGGGGGGAAACAGCCCTACGAGTGGCCGGCAACAGGCCGGCCTTCCCGGGCAGGCGAGGACCGGCGCGCCCGGGCTCTCTTCTCCCCGTTCCCCCGCTGCGCCTCCGAAATAACCTTCCCTTCTAAAGGAAACTTTCCCGGGGTGTTGGATCGGGCGGCGAGAAGTGGGCAGCCGCGCCTGGGACTTGCGGAAGGTGTGCAGAGTTTGCCATCCCGTTTCCTCCCTCCCCGCCTTGCCCGGGCCGCATCCGAGGAAGAAAAACAACAAAAAGCCAAGAAAAAAAAAGAACAACAACAACAAAAAAACCCGCAAACAGAACCCCTCAAAAAATATTAAAACTGAAGTCAAGCATTTGGGAGGCGGAGGCCGGAATGCTCTTGATTTTCCATCCCTTCTTGCTCCCGGCTTCCTCCAGGATCGACGGCCCAGGGCGATTCGGGCCGCGCTCTCCACCCGGGGCCAGATCCTGCTTTCCCCGGCGGGCACTGGCTGCCGCGCCGAGGCCGGGCGGCGGGGAAGGGAGAGGGGCGGCGATAACTGGGAAGAAACGGAGGGCCCCGGTGGCCCGACTCACCTGTGAACCTGTCTTTTGTGTACCGCCTGTTGCTCTCCATCCAGGGGAAGGTGAGCCCCGTGAGACTGTTCATGCCGTTCACGGCGGGCACGGCGGCGGAGAGGGGCTGGTGCACGCCGCCGGCCACCGGGCGATGGGCCGGGACGCGGATCACCCCTCCGGCCGAGCTCAAGGTGTTGCCGTTCATGCTCACCGCCATGTTCACGTTGTAGGAGCCGGGCAGGCCGCCCATGCTGCAGGAGGTGCCGGTGTAGGCGCCGGCCGCGCCGCCGCTCGCCCCGTAGCCACCCGTGACCGTGTTGTAGGCGCTGCCCACGATGCAGCCCAGCCCGTAGTCCGCCGAGTCCTGCAGCCGCGGGTGCGACACCATGCAGCTGCCCGGCTCCGAGGTGTTGAGGATCTGGTCGATGCCGAAGCTGATGGGCTCGGCTTGGCCTTGGTGCAGGTGGTGAGCCCCGAGGTGCTCCATGCCTCCGCTCGGGAGCCGCCGCCGCCGCCCGGCCCCGGCAGCGGAGCCGCGCACAACGCCCCGGGGCACCGGGGCCGGACCTCCGCCCCGGGCAGGGCAGCACAGCCCCGCACCGCCCCGAAACACGGCAACGCCACGCGACGGAGCCGCGCACAGCCGGGGCACGCCGGCTACACGCTCAGTCCCATAGCACAGCACCCGCGCACCCCGAGACACACCAGGAGAGCCACGCACAACCGGGACAGGGACACGGCAGCCACACGCTCAGCCCGAAAACACAACAGCAGAGCCATGCGCAACCGAGGCGCCGGAGCTAAACAACCCCGCAGCCCAGCACACGACAGCCGTGCCCAGCCGAGGCACAGGAGCTGCACACTCGAGACACAACCGCTCCACGCACACCCCGCCCCCCCCCTCCCCCCCGGACCCAACTGCCTCCAGGAGCACAGAGACGCGACACCCCCACCCACGCACACTGCCCCCCGCTCTGATGTGAGATCCAGCACCCGCACGCCACCGAGACACAATCACCCCAAGCCAGGGGCCACTCACCCAAGCCACCCACACATACACGTACACGCGAAGATGCCCTCGGGACCCCTCGCCGCCGCGGGCGGTGGGGAACCGAGAGCCCCGCGGAGCAGCGCGGAGTGGAGCGCGGCAGAGTGCGAGTGCGAGCGCCCCGCCGCCCCGCTTGCCCATCAATCACGCTACCCCAGGCCTGCTGCTCCCGGGCCCTCACTCTCCATTGGCTGGATGCTGAAAGGAGCCGAGTGAATGACAGCAGAGAAAAGCACACGAGAAAAGGAGTTTCTTCTTCCCCATCTCCCCCCCAAGCTCCCTCCCCCCCTCCTCTTCCCCCCCCCCCCCCCAAAAAATATCACCACCCGGCTCGGCCTTATAAAGTCAGTGCTGGGTGTGTGCTGGGCATCAGGACGGGTAAAGGAGTGGCAGGTACCGGGAGGTGGAGCGGGACGTTTTGTCCCAGAGTTTGTGGCCGTAGGCTGCTGGAGAGCGGGGTCCTGGCTGCCAGTGCCCGCGGGGGTGTCCGGCCCTGGGGATGTCACGGGGCAGCAGTCCCCGCGGGTCGCCAGCTGATCCCGTGAGAGGGCTGAAGCTAGAAGAATCCCAGCCCCGCCGTGCCCCTTTCCTTCGGAGGGGTGTTCTCAATTTCAAAAGTCAGGACCTTTCAAAAAGCCGCGGAGGAGGAGGTGACTCCCCCATCTCCTGGCCGCAGAACGGGTAAACGAGGGCGGGTCAGGAGGATCCCCAGGCCCGTCGAGGGGTTATCAAGAGAAGAGGCGATGGGGGCCGGGGCCACACCTCCCCCCAGAAAACCTGGGGGGGAGCTCATTTTCCCGGGGCGAGGGCTGGCTCCAGCTGCTCCCCCCGGGGCAGCGGCACACACCAACGCGGGACGAGGCAGAACGGGGCACCCGCTGCTGTCGGCCCCGCAGCGGCTGCGCCTCCGCCTGCTCGTGAGGGAACGAGCCTTGTAGTTAAATAAATAATGAAAAGCCGCTGCCGTGATTTGTTGCAAAACTTGTTTTGGCCCTGTCCCGTCGGTGCTCCCGCTCTGTGCGGGGGGGCAGAGCTGCCGGTGGGGCGGGGGCACGGCCGGGTCTTAGCCCCCCATCCCTACTCCCCCGGTGCTACCGGCCGACTCTGCCCAGCGCGGCCCGACACTCCCAGACGCGGTGTCGAGAGTTTCCCGATCGGATCGTGCTCCGCCAGCACCGGGTACCCCACTCCTGGCTGGGACCAGCCTCCCCGGCTGGGACAATCGCTGCCCTCTGTGTCTTCAATGCGCCGGTAGCTTCGTGCCCATGGGGAACCGCGGGGGTCCTGCAGGACCCGATGCTCAGTGCCATCCCCATGCACTGGCACAGAACCCCGTACCTGTGCACTCAGGTACAGGTCCTCACTCACGGTCACTCTGTCCACCCACATCCTCCCGTCTCACACACAAAAGTCCACACACGCTCACAAACACCCTCATGAGACCACAGGCACCCGTGCTGCCACACAGCCCCATACATTTACTTGCACATGCACCTGCATTTGTGCAATTATTCACACCCACCCACCCCCCATTCCCACAGACACTGACAAACCCTCCCTGCACCCACACGTTCTCATTCACACCTTCACAACTGTATGCAGTCACACGCACTCACTCCTACAACATGCATTCACCACCACCCCCCACCCCAGACCTCTGCATTCAGACACCCCCAGACACACGCACACACAGAGACATCAGTGCTCATGGGCTTTTGCCACCCTCACCCTGGCCACAACACTGCTGTGACACCCCAAAACCCACCACTGTCGCAACAACACCCACCACCACAGCCCCACACCAGGGAGGCTGCAGAGGCACAGCAAGAAGCAGCAGTTCACAATCGTCTGTCCCCCAGCCCTATGCCCAGCCAGTGCCCAGTGGCTGGCCAGCCTGTTCCCCCTCCCGCCACCCAGCCCTGCCTGCCAGGGTCAGGTTTCCCCCACCACCACCCCCCATACCTGCCTCAGTTCTTGACTTCTGAACTCTTTAGGGAACTCGCTGGCGCCAGCTCCATCAACCAAAGTCCTTGTGGTTAGGGGGAGCTGAGAGGGGAGGGAGTGAGGGCTGGGGCCATCAGGCTGCCCTCAGGCAGGGGGTCTTCTCATTCCCCAGGGCTGCAGCTGCCTTTTTCCTTCTCTAGGATCAGCCTGGGGTTCTCCTCCAACCCCTTCCCGCACAGGGGACATTGGGCAGAGCCTGCTTGCCAGCCCTGAGCGTAGCAGGTCATCTCCACAGGAAAGTGGCAAAGTGCACAATGCCAACCCCACACAGTGTCACAGAATACTCTGCCAGCCGGGGTGTGTGTGTGGGGGGTGTCCCTCTGACATCCAGAGGGACCCAGTTCCACTGCTGAGACCTGAGAGGTGCCCTCTCTCTAGTATACAACACAGCTGTCACCCTGTTTTTGTGCACGTGGAAGACCTGGGCTGATGCTGAGCGAAGTCTTCGGCATGAGAGATCCCCCAGGCTGAGCAGATGCTGGGGGCCCCTGAGGGACCAGCCCCGAGAAATCACAAGGTCACCACCAGTGAGCTAGACTGGCTAATGGGGGTCACAGCCCCCAGCTGCTGAACCCAAGGCAGGGGGTTTGGGGCAATAAAACCTGCCAGGAGACAGACTACAGGTAAGTCAGGTTCTGCTCAGTGCCCAGTGAGGACAAAGGAGAAGGGCAGGGAGGGCCAGGTCCCAACTGGGATTTAAGAACACTGCAAGTCAATGGGAATTATTGATGAGTTTTGGGATGATGCACAGACCCAGGATTTAATCTCTGCACAAGCTGCAGACCTCACCTACAGCCCTGGCAAAGCCTCACAGCTCCTGGAATTGGAAGTTTGAGCACTGCAACTAAGCTCCAGGACAACACCCAGTTCAGACACTCCAGTTCAAATAACTCTCAGCCTCAGTTTCCCCTAAGGTTCTCCCTCCATACGTGGGGCTTGAGCAGTGATGTAGAGCTTGAGGCTTCATTAATGCCTGGTCTCATGCGAGTTGGCAGCAAAATTTATAGCCTTTGCATCCAGCTCTAATTCTGGGGCTAAAGAGGACCTTTGTCCTCGAAGAGGACATACAGTGCTGCAAGTGTGTGACCCCAGGACACATCAGGGTCAGATTTGGTGCTTTCAGGTTCATATCTTAATGGGAGCATATACCTAGGTCAGCATTGTCTTCTAGGTGCATCCAATGCACCGATTATACAAATGGATCTCTGGAATGGGGAGCAGGGACACCCCAGTCAAGTAAGTTCTGCCTGGCTGGTGCTGAGAGGCTACTACCAAGTAAGTACACCGAGGAGACCTGGTGTCTATTTCTCCAGAGTGTCTCACCCCCTTCAAGCATCCCTGGCCACTTACATCCTGCCAGCCTTGAAACTTTTGTCCCCGCTCATTTGAGCAGCTGTTGGGACAGACTCTTTTCCAATGTGGTGGTTCAATCCTGCTCCAACTGAGGGTTGGGGGCTTGTTATATTCATGCTAGGGATGGCAATGGAGACGAGTGATGCTTAAGTGTCCCCTCTCCCTCCCCCCATGAAAGCCTGGGATCCTTTCTCAGGTTCTCTCATTGATCCGGTGCATCTGCCTCCTGCTAGGAGAGAGGGGCAGCCCAGCCAGGGCCTGACCCCCACCCTCCACTCCCCTTTTCATCTGCATCGCTGGCTTTCCAGGGCTCCCCTGGTCCACGCAGCTCCTCTACAGCCCAGGGCTCGGGTGAGCTCAGCATCGCAAGCTGCCTCCCCGCCTCACAGCTGCTGCGCAACGCAAGCCCTCCTGCAGGGACCGGGGACAAAAGTGGCGTGTCTGGGACCTTGGCAGAGTCCCAGCGAAACGCACCGGACTCGCTCTGAATCCTGCTCTTCAAACAGCACTTTCGGGAACCTATAAAAACCTCCCGTTTTTCCCTGAAAGAAAAGTGAGTGATTCCACCGCAGACAGGTGCGTGGGGACAGCACACCCGCACCCCAACGGCAGAAGGGTGCACCCCGACTCCTTCCCTTCCTCGCTGCTTAATTCGTTTAATTCGCTGGGTGATTATTCACCCTTTCGTACATCCATCACCTCCCGCAGTTCTTTCTCTCCCGCCCCGACCCCTGTGAAATCAATTAGGGCAGAGGAGCCGATGCCCGTGCGGGGCCATGTGGGCCCGGGCTGCACACAGGAGCTCGCCGGAGGGCTCTGCCGGGCGGCCCCGCCGGGTAGCCCCCGCCTCCCGCCCCCCCCCCCCGGAGCAAGGAGACGCGATCCCCGCTTCCGTGGGGGCTCTGCCTTTCCGCGCTGCCACCCTCACTGAGTTAGGTCGCAAATGTCGCGACAGCCATCGATACCGAAGCAGGGCGACCCCCGCACCAACCAGCCGGACCCCCGCAGCAACGTGAGCTTCACAGCGCGGAAACTCGTTTCCTGCGCGTATCCCACCGAGACCCACCCCATATGGATGGACGGCCGGTCCTCAGAGCCCCCCACCCCGCCGGCGGCGGCTTTTCCCCAGCTCCGCATCCGCGGGAAGGGTGGGCCGCGCTTCCTGCGCATTAAAAGCAATTAACACCATTTGGGGAATTTTTAATTGCTCTATAAAGCACGCTGTAAATAATTACTCCCAGCTCTGTTGATCCCTCGAATACGCACTGACAGTTGTAATTTATGGCTTTGGAAACGTGGCCCCTTGTATTCAGCATAACTCCTTATTACAGTAATGACTTAGCGCCGCTGCACTTAATGAGTATAAAGTGCCCGGCGCAGCGGGAGCGGGCGTGAGCCGCAGCATCGCAAGAACTTCGCCCGCAACAATATTTCTCCCCTTTATGGTTACAAACGACCGAGGGGCTACGAGTTAATACGGCGGTGAAGGAGCGGCGGGGCCGGGAGAGCGCAGCAGGGCCCGGGCGCGGAGCGCGGCAGGATCCGCGTTCTGTCAACGACATCTCCCGGGAGCAGTTGTTATCTACCAAAAATAAGTGTTTAGAGCAGTCCAGAAACTACCCCTCTCACCCCCTTATAGTCCCAGGCTGCCTGTAGAAAATGGGTTCAGGAAAGGGAAGAGAACGGTCACAACTCATCGCACCTACGTACACACAGAAGCCGCAGAGCTCCGAAGGACAGGTCGGCCTGCGCCCACCAACCCACCGGCTGCTTCCCTACAGCCCGACACCGCTCCGGGACTTCCCGGCTCCGCGCAACAGGCCGGGGGGCTCGCATCCCCCCCGGCCCCGCGTCTGGGGCCACTCACGAGAGGGAAGAGAACGGGGGTGGCCGATGGGGGCTGAAGTGCCCGGCGGCAGCCTATGAATATTCAGCGTTGCCGGTTGCCGGAGGAGCATCTGCCAATAAGTTATTGGTCCTGCGGCACCAGCCCCTCTCCACCGTGCAGAAATGCGTGTAATCCCATTACCCCCGTCCCCTTGGCCACCCGCCCCGCACCGGCCCGCTAATGAACGGCGTCTGGCCGCCATCCCCGAGGGCGCCGACGGCAGCGGGGGACACCGGGGGCTCTGCCCCGTTATTAACTCCCGGCTTAATTACACCTTCCGTGCCAGTTAATATAGCCTCGCGGTAAGGGAGGACGGGTGGGCTGCACACCCGAGTCCTTCCGCCTCCTCCTCCTCTTGGGTCTCCTCCGCCCTGAGAAGAGCTGACCCCTGCAACAACCTGGCCTGTCGCAACGTAGAGCGTGTCAGTCGCGATTCCCCGATCCTGCGGCTCCCCCGCGCCCATGGGGGCTGCTCACCGCCCCCGGCAGCTGCCTTGTTTGTTCGCTCGCCGGGGGAGCGGCGGCTGCTTTTGTCTCCTGCCCGCTCTGAGCCGCAGGCCTTTTCCCCACCAGACAAAGTCCTGTTTTGCCAACAGATCTGAGTCTCTCTCCCCCCCAATCCACGTCCTTCCCCATCTTAAAAGCAGCCCTGAAGGGCAGGGTCGCAGGCAGCTCCGCAAGCACCGTGCAGGAGGGAGCCGGCACGCCCCGCCGGCTTCCCTAACAAAGTAGCTTTCACTAATGAACAAGAAGATCCAGTAATAATGGTCTTAATTATTGCAAACATTGTTACGGGCTTAGCTGTAAAAACCTCAAACCCCTCCTCGGTAAATCCTCACTTCTATTTATTTTTCCCCCTCCCCGAGGTTAATTAGCTCTCAAAAAGCAAATACAAATTATGGCAGAACCAATGGGTAAACTTAAATCTAATTCGCTGCTGTTTGCATTAGCCTTCGGAGAGGAGGACCGGGCAGGAGGGGAAGCACACACACCGCCTTCCCCATCTGCCCTCCCCCAGCCAGCTGCTGTACAGGTGGGAGGCTGCGGGGACGAATCCTTGCCCTACCCGGGGGTCTCTTGCGTCCCCGAAATTAGGGAAACCCGGGGGGTTCAGACACTTTTCCTTCAACGGCAGAAATATATCCAAGATCTGGCAGGGCACCTGCAAAACTCGCTGCGCGTCGTTTGCGGTGCGGAGGAACAGAGGGTGTTTGAGATTAACCCTGATAAAAAACAAACCAAACAAACAAAAAACAGCGGGGAAACGGCCTAAAAATTGGACATCATCGGGTTTTCCAAACCTCCTTGGCACAGCCCGCCCAGCACCTCACTCCTCCCGCAGTGAAGCGCCAAGCGAGCCCTTCCCGGGGACCGATGCCCCGGGGACCGGGAGCGCAAGGGATTATCTGCATTAAAACGCCATCGGCCATTTATGCAAATAGCATTTTCCACACGTGTAAATTTAATTAATTGATTGCGTTTTCCACTGTTTTATTAACTGTGTTTTCCACCTGTGATTAGTTGTAATTTCCAGCGCTCCAGCCTCCCGGATCACCGAGCAAGCGCCGGGAGAAGGCAGAGCCGTCACCATCCCGAAGGTTTTGCGGATGCTGCTTCCAGCCGCCTCGGGTGGGATCCCGAGAACCAGCCTTTAGGGAGCACCGCGGAACGCAAACTCATTGAACGGGGCGTGTAAACAGAAGTCGGGAGAAGAGCAGGTGACACCGATTTTCCAGCGCCACGCACCGCGCCAGCAGCTTGCGGTTGCCAGCGCAGAGAGCCGGGGGGTTGTGTACAGTCGCTGTTTCGTGTCACTGCTCCCTACGCGATTTGCCGGAGCTTGCGGGACCCCAGCAGAGCACGCAGTGCCTCGCCGCCTGGTCACGAAGGGATGTAGGTGGTTGGAGGTGTGGAAATGAGCTTTAATTTCTGGGGACAAATGCTTGAAGGCTCCCAAAGAATGGAGCTGTCCGAGGCATAAGTTAATCTTCCGCTCTCTGTCCCCTGCTCTAGTTGAGCCCAGAACAGCACACCCCGAGACACAGGGACAACGTCCAGCAGCTCATACCCAGCTGCAAATTCCCAAAATTGGAAGCGTTGAAGCTTCAGGTGAGGGTGGAAAGCTGCGTACCCAGATCTGAGTTCCCAGGGTCGGGGATGCTCTCCCCGGGATAAAACTCTGCTTTCCAGACCCTGCTATCGGACCGTGAAGTCCTACGGAGAACCGCAGCGCAGGTTGGGTGGGTTTCAGTCCTAGGAGAAATCCAAACCAGTCATCTCCCCGTGCTCAGCGGGTGCAGCCCCATCGGAGAGGCTCGCCGGTACAATTAGGAGTGAGAGCTAACGCAGGCAGTAGCTGAGCTCGCAGCAGCATCGCGGCGATGTCCGAAGAGCGCTGCGGTCCGACACCCTGTCGCGTAGGAAGAAGAGGCTTTGCCAAACCCGGGTCCATACCCCAGGCTTGCTCACTTCCAGGAGCAGCTCAGCGGCGAAACTCGAGTTTAGACAAAGTCCTGTCAAACACCGAACTTGCTGTGAGTGAAGCCGCAGCTCAGGCATCCTCTTCCCAGGCTACCGCAATCCCCCCATCTTTTTTTTTTCCCTTTTTCCCCAGGACTTTTACTGCTCGGAGGAGATGAGCCAAGACATTTCCCTCTCCCCTTCCATAAATATTGCATCTCCCAAATGCAATTACCAAGGGCGAAGCGACACAAGTGTTTGCTAAATAAGATTATGTGATAATGTTAATGTATTTTATGCCTGTGCTGTGACACCAGACAATCCCCCTATTAATAACAGCTCAATGAGATGTGGAAGTTCTTAACAGGGTGCTTTGGGGGATTGGGGATTTTATTTTTTTTTGCACACCGGGGGAAGGCAAGCACAGTGCCATGGCATGGGCTGGGAGAAGGCAGGGCCACTCCCAGGGATCAGCTGAAACGGCGAGCAGAGCCTCAAGTAGCCCAGAGGGTCGGGTCGTGCTGTAGGTAATGCACACATGGGTTAGCTGCTAACGGTGCAAACCCACAGCACTTCATAAATCAACAGGCTTAGGGAGGCTTGTGCACACTATCATGACCCTGTGACTGAATTACTGCAGGGCTATCAGCCATGTGTTATGTATTTGAGGGCTCATCAGAAGTACTTTGTGCCAGCCCACCCGTCCTCAGCTATTAGTAATAGTCAGAGCTGCACCCCTCTCCCTAGCTAACACAAGGCCAAGAAAAGCAACAATAAAACCCATCCTTGGGTCTAAGTTCCCTCAGTCACAACAAAATACCTCCATCAAATCGCAGCTCTTCTCTGCCAATCTCCAGCTCCCCAAGCTTTATCAACTTGTCTTTGCTTCTTTGCAGTGGCAGCGTCCACCTGCCACCTCCTATTGACCCATCCACCCCTTGTGGTCTTCTGCCTCTATCATACAACCATCAGCCCTGTACCTACCCCTTTGTGTATGGTGAAAAGTAATGGGTATGTTTTTTGCCCAGCCCGAGACATTCAGATGTGGCTCCCTTTCAGAAAGGCCTTTGAAAATTCTGTACTGCACAGCCCAAGGTATTCCAGCAGTCCTTGCTCCCAGTGCCCACAGGGTTAACAGAGAAACACCAGCTCCTAGGTCCATCCATCTGCAGGGCTCACAGCAGCCCACCAATGACTTGGCAAGACTTTGTGGGAAACATGTCAACTTGCTTGTGCCAAGCTGCCTGTGGAGCACCACGCTGAAAGCATGAGCAGCCCCAGACCTCCAAATCAGGGATTTCCCCTTTCCCTGTAGCCCCTTTCCTGCACGCCTGCTTCAGCCCTTGACTCAGCACAGCATCCCTCCTGAGCTGCTGGCCAGAGCTCGTAGCTCTGGGTGGCAGGGCAATCATCCCCATGTTGATGCAAACAGGATAATACACAAGCCCTTTGCCTTCTTTGATGCTTCCAGGGAAAATTCCTCCAGAGCCTGCAGAGTTTGCCCCTCTATTTCACATTAGCACTAGTTTGTAGCTGCCCTCTGGCCCTCAGGGTGGAAGGTCAATCCTTTATTTACTTAGTCCCTCACTTAGTTCATCTGCAGGCCTTTCGGTGCTTTGGATACCAGACACAAAGTGGGCTGCTAACCTGTTCCCTGGCCAGGATCCTGAGCTCCCCAGCTCCTGTAGCAGGTAGAAGAGCGGTTTCCTCTCCGGATGATACCAGTGCAGCGCAGCAAATCAGGCTGGGCAGGCAGCAGCTCTTTCCTACCCAGGAGCAAGGTCTGATTTGGCATGTAACATAACAAGGGATGCAGAGGCTTCTAAGCACTGACATGCTCAGGTTAAAAATCCTGAATGGTAGGGGAAAGTGATATCCCTGACATCACCCAGCAGGTCCTCTTGCTGGTGCACTGAGTCCTTCACTGCCCTGAGGAACAGCAGCACCCCTCAACGTTGCAGCATCTTTATGCCATCCCACTTTTGGAACAATCCAGGTCCTGCCATGAGGCCCAACAGATGCTGCTGCACCTGTGTGAGCCTCAGCAAGCAAACTAGAGCTCTGTGCTGAGCAGGGGAAACATGCCAGGTCCAACCTCCATGCCCAGCACAGTCAGCTGGCTTCCCCCAGCCCAGTGTCCTCTCCATAGTCCTCTCCTAGGATGTGAGAGCCTGGTGGGTCCCAGCCAAGCCCTGGTTATCCCAGGGTGGCTGGTGGGTGAGCTCAGAGACAGAAGGTCTCCCAAAAGCAGAGGTGCAGCTCCATGGGGCAGCCACAGCCCTATCCAGACAGGGATGGCCACAAAACCAGCAGGTTTCAAACCCTGCCTGCTTGCATGAGCCTGGGGAGTGGCATTTTTCCAGTCCTGTCTCACCTGGGGACAGCCACCATACTCAGGGTGATGCAGCTTGCCCTGGGGTGCCCGATCTTGCCCTCAGCCCCCCAATGTCTACGAGTAACTTCAAACCAAAGCAATCAATAGAAGCAAAAAAGCAGTATTAATAGCTAAGTAATTATAAAATCCTTGCTATTGAGTCATAAAACCTTCTCAAGCACCCCCTGCTTGTGCAGGGCTTGGGCCCTGAAGAAGCAGATAAGGGATCTTGACTCCCTCAGAGGAGACCATGCACCAGACAGCTCTGCGGGAGGCAAAGGACAGCCCCATCCCACCCTCTGCTAACAGCAAGGGAGCCATGGTGCAGCTGCAGGCACCGGTGGCTGCAAGGAGCAGAGGCGGTTTCCAGGGGCCAAACACAGACACAAAAGGGGTTTCCTTGAAGGCTGCAGGCACTGGGAGGGAAACGTGCCCTTCACCTGGGTGTCCCTGGCCGGGTGTTTATTCAGGTCCCACAGAACAATGCCCCAGCCGGAAAAAGACACACACACCCACACACACCCCTCAAGTGTGGTTGGAGGGGCCATGCATGTGTTGTGTCCCCCTTCCCTGAGCTTGTCCCCAGGGTACCTTGGCTCATAGCCATGCTGCTTGTGTTTGTCACCACAAGGCCTTTTTATTTTTTTAAATCTTTTCGTTTCCGTGCTCTCCTATTCCTTCAGAGGACGGGAAATGTCAGCTTCTTGGAGAGGACCTTGGGGATTTGGGGAGTTTCAGGCTGGGAGGGAGCATGAGATCATCTGCCCTGACCGCCCACTGCAGCCCCATCCCACAGCATCCTCCAGCTGCAGCAGTGCCAGCTGTAACCCAACATACACTCCAGGGAGCCTGGATGCTCCAAGCCAACATCTGGCCTTAGGGGATGGCTCCTGCTAAAGAACCAAGCCCCTGCTCCAAGGGTCCAGACAGACCCAAACCCGCTGCAGCTAAGCTCAGGGGAGGAAAGGAGGGGAGTAAAGGCCCACCTAGATTTCCACTTGAGGGCAGGAGCTTCCCTGAGGACCCGCACCTCAGGGACGGTGACAATTTAAGGCAGCACTAAGCTGAGCTCTAGCATCCCCACACATCCACCTTTCCCTGGGCAGCCTGGAGAAATCAGCCAAATTGGAGCAGTGGCCTGCTGAGGGCTATAGGGCCAAGGCTGAGCCAT
Source organism: Gallinula chloropus (assembly GCF_964237585.1). Taxonomy (NCBI): domain Eukaryota; kingdom Metazoa; phylum Chordata; class Aves; order Gruiformes; family Rallidae; genus Gallinula; species Gallinula chloropus. The sequence goes on from NC_140090.1 coordinate 67,697,101, forward strand.
ACCCCAGGTGCTCAGCATTCAGCAGGATTAAACCCTCACAGCAGTGGGAAGCTTTTAATCAGCTGGAGGAGGTTGCAAGGCTGCCTTCTGCCTGAGTGCTCCTTGTGTTCCCTGAGTGGGATGTGTTCCCACTTTGATTGCGTTATAGGATGTGACAAGCCCACCCCTGCCAGGAAATTAATGAGCCCCAAACACCTTGCCCATCCATCACCACCCCAATCAGCTACCTCACACACTACCCACTCTGGCCACATACCCAGTGCTGCTGGGCATCAAAGGGTGATGACAGCTTGGAAACTTCACTTTCCAAGGACTTCATGCTGCTGCCAAGCTGGCAAGAGGCTCAGTTCACCGGTGGTCCAGCACATCTCCAGCCCTGTCTATGTCGCAGCAAACCTTAGCCAGCAAGGGCTGGTTCTCCTGCTCATTGAAGAGCTGGTACTCAGCTGCCTCTGACCTCTGCCCCTGGCTGCTGCCCACAGGAGTCTCTAAGCCATGATGGTCCCAGGACCATGGGGAAATGCCCTGTGACTACTGGCAGACTCAAACCTCATGTTCAGCGATGGCTGGGGCAGGTTAACACGGAGCTGAAAATCAGAGCAGAAAACCAGGGAGGCAGGAGAAGTACCTCCTCACTGAAACAGAGATGGTATTTGGGGGAAAAAAAATAAGGAAAATGAATGAGAGTTGTTTTAGGATACATCAGTGGGGAGAACATCGTCCCAGGGCTGCATTTCCCAGCCCGAGGTGCAAAGGGGCACTTGCAAAATGCTAGCAAGTGGTAACAGGTTTCAGAAAGCATGATAAAAGGAGCTGGAAGGTCAAATGGATGAAGGCAGTTCCAGCTCTCCAGGACTGGCTCCACTCCCCAGGGTCTGATCCCCCTGTGCTGCCATAGCATAACCAGTATTTCATGTGCTCACAGCCTTGCAGAGGATTTTACAAGCCACTGGTGTCTTGTGCCACACTGGCTCATGCTTACAGCTTGCAAGGTGGACCCCCAGAAGCTGCTGATGGTTTTTGGGGCACTGATGCCATTCAGCTGATGCTTAGCAGCGTAGCAGTGGTGAGACGACAGCTCCCTGGGCTCGTGCCAGGCAAGCAGCCACCCTGCCTGGCACCACAGTGTCCTGCTCACATGCCCCACTGTGAACATCTGGGGTTGGCAGAGGGGTGCTAGAGGGTGGGGGAGATGGGGGTTCCCACCTCCCCAGGACGAGATACCCTGGAGGGGAGGTCCCTGCTGAGAGTCCCAGTGCCCAGATGTGGCCCTGGGGAAGAGGAGCAGGCTGGTAGAGAGATCTCCTGCAGCCATGGGACTGGAGGAACAGGGGGCATTGAAACCCCCAAACCTGCCCAGCAAAGACTGGTGACAGCAGATGCAGGCGAGGCCAAGCAAAGCTCCCGTGGGTCTTCACAGAGAAGCCCATCTGTAATGTCCTTTTGCACCTCCACACCACATGCAGAGTCCAGGGAGGAGGCAGGGGGTCAGCTCCCAGGGCTGGGGTTGGGTCCCAGGGATGGGGATGTCTGCAGATGCTTTCCAACGAGCTGCTTCTTTCCCTGAAAAATGGAATTTCATTAAATCAGCTTTGAAGGGGGAAATTCCAACGTTGCGCTTGCACTTCGCTTTGTCTCCATTGGGTAATTATGAAAAATATAGCTTTCCAAGAGTGTCACTTGTTCTTCTTCAACTTAAAAATTTCTCTTCCACCTTGTTCTCCAGGCAGCATTTTTTTACTTCATCTCAATTGTGAGGAAAAAAAAAAATCTTCTATTTCTGGTACTAAACCAGAGAGAATAACTTCCCAGCTTAAGACTTTCTCACAAACAAAACAAGGACCAAGTGAAACATTTCTTTTTCCCTTTTGTTCCTCTTGAAAAATTAAAAAAAGGAAAAAGCCACCAAAACACAAAAATCCAGTAGTTTCCTCCCCGAGCTGATGGAGATCTCTCTGGAGGAAATATGTCCGATAAGCTAAAGTAGAGCCGCCTCCCCTGCTTTATCTCAAGCAGCGTGTCAGATGGGTATATCGAGCAGGATCTCTTCTGGACACTCAGAGCATCGAATTACCCTCCCATCCTGTACTCCTCTGCTGAACTGTTTTGGAGCTGCAGTGGGATGAGGTCCTTGGACTGGCGGGGGAAGGGCTCTCACCAAGGGCAGGCAACCCTGCATCTCCATCCTTTGAGCCTGCTGCTCCTTCTCCCACCCAGAGTGCTTGGGAGAGCCTCACTTCACCGGGGGGCTTCAGTCATAAGAAAGCTGTTTGAGTGCCTCAGTTTCCCCACTAAGTGTTGTGAGCAGACACCTCCTTGCTGCCTTTCCTAAAGTAGGCATGGACCAGACCAAGTTGCATTTCTTGGCATGACAAGCACGTCAATTCACCCTTAAATCCAAAGCCAGCAGCCCTTGCTTCTGTCCCCACATGGGGCCATCCAGGGACCTAAACTCCTGAAAGCATCCAGACCCAAAGCACCCCATGGCTCTGGCTGGGCAGAGACAGCAGTGGGGGTGCAGGGCTGGTCATGCCCTTACTCTGTCTGGGTCCATATTCCCCACCTTGAGGTTTGCTGCTAACATCTCTGCTTATCCAGGGAAGTAACCCCCTTGGCTGCCATCACTGGGGGATCAGCCCACACCGCTGTCCACCAGCTCCCTCCGGGCTTTGCAACCAGGTGCTGCAACAGAGATGCCCATCCTTGCAGTGGAGAGAACCATGAGGAGCCCAGACCGGAAACCCTGACCTAAACTGAGGCCAATTACCCATTAATTGATGCCACTTACTCCCAAGTGATTAATTGCCAGGAGAAACCATGTCACATTTTGCAAGCCCAGACTCCAGCGCAGCGACACTGTGGGTCCTTTATCAGCCCTGGGGCCAGCGGCGGCACCAGCCTGTCTGAGCCAGCCAGGTACCTCCACATCCCAGGGCTTGTTTGTTTTGGTGTAAGCCTGAGTGTAATTGGGGCTAAAGAAAAATACCCACAGCAAAACAAATGCGGCGCCAATGATGGACACAGCCCTGCAGCCAGCACGAAGACAGATGGGAGGAGAGCCTGTCCTGAGTAGCCTAGGTGGAGATGCTCAGAGAGCTCAACACATGGCTGTCAAACGTGCAATTAATTTCCAGCAGCCCCTGTGAGAGCAAAGACCCTGTCCAAGCATCTCCTGCAGCCTGGACATGCCCAGGGCTGGAGAGAGAGCCCCACCACATCCTGCTCTGCCCTCCCAGCTGGGAGAGCAGGGCCGCTTGTGCCAGCCACAGGACTTTCTTGTGGCTTTCCTTGCACCTTCCACCTCATGGCTTTCCCCCAGAACCACCCTGAATAATTCATGTACGAGACAGAGAAGAGGATAAATCACAAGCAATGATTAACATGAGTTATTTTACGTGCTGGGAAGATCTATCGTCCTGACTCTGCCAGGTTGCAGTGATTAATGCAGCGCTGCTCCCCAGGACAGAAGCCCTTACATTCAATTACAGATGCTGGGGGGCTCCCAGGCAGCAAGAAATCAAACAGAGACGAGACTGACTGGGGAGATCCCACTCTAAGAGATTTCGAGTGGATCCACCCCGTATTAGCCTCAATCAGGTTTAATGGCATCCAGACAGGTTAAGAAACCAAACACACAGAGAAATCAGGCACGCTCTGACATCCCCCAGCGCTTGTGATTTAGTGCAAAGCCATCAAAGCTGGTTCTTAGGTCACGTCCATCATGCAAGTCTGCAGGTTTATCAGGCCAGCCCTCTGATGCCCTGGGAGAAGACTAGCCTGGGGTGCAGAGCCTGCTTTAAAAATAAAATATAAACCCCGCAACATCCTGGCTTGATTAACATTAATTAATTAACAAATCATTAGAATTAATTAATGAATCATTAGCATTAATTAACAAACTGAATGTTATTTTAATTCCTTGGTAAAAGCTGACTCTGGGTGCTCTTTTTCACCCTGTCTAGGGCTGTCTCTTGTGATGTGCATGTTTCCAGGCTAGCCTGGGAGCTTCGGGTTTTTGGGGCAGGATCCTTCCTGCACCCCACAGGTACCAACTGATTTATTTCTGATGACCAGCAGCCTTACAGAAATGTTCCTGCATCTGCTGGAAGGCTCAAAGATAGGAAGCTCTGGGGTTTGTAGCTGAGCCTGTACCAAGCTCGCAGGTGCCAGATATGATGTGGGTTGAATCCATCTCCTGGGCTGGCTCTGAATAGTGACTGGTTTTTTGTTGTTTGATCTCTCTGCTGTAGTTACACCAGATTCCTTCCTCTTGTATTGCTGGCTTTGGTAACAAAATGCCTGTTTATTTGGATCTAGATCTTGCTAATCAATGCCACACCAAATTTAGGACCAGGAAAGCCATCGTTGAGATATCTCTGAGTGGTCAGCCTATAGCTACGTATTTTAGAGCCTTGATCACACCAGACCCACAGCACCCACTGAAAGGAAGGGGAAAGGCTGTGGTCACAGCCCTGTGGTGACAAAGCCCCCTGCCCTGCTTACCAGCATGTGCAGCTCCAGTTCCCTCTGCAGCCAGGCCAGGCTCTTGCTCCTCACAGCAAGGCACAGCGATCTGCCAGGGAGGAGCTACATTAGCCCAAGCCATTAACACAGAAAGTTATTAGGAGGCTCTTGGGCAGAGTCTATTTTCATATTCATTTGGCTAATTAAATGTAAATCATTGCTCAGGATTACCACAAAGGATCCCAAACCCCATCAGTCAGCCTGTATTCACAGGGGAGAAAGGGTGTCACCCCTGCACAGAGGTGATTCATGGTCACCCAGGACATACCCTGTCTGCTGTGGCAATGGGTGATGATAGACACAGGGGGGTGATTCGGGCTATTTGGGCTTCCAGGAGCAGGAGCTGCTTCTTTCCACCTGCAGGGTGTTTAAAGTGGTGACATCTGGCCATGGCTCTCTGTGACGACCAGACTTGGAAGACGCCCCGTGAGCATCCCAACTGTGATCAATATTTGGAGCCTGCTGTCCCTGGCTACCCTCCCCAGGGCTCAGTGGACCATATGGGTGTGTTCCCAAGACATCAGCTAGTGTTGCAGCAGCTTTTAAGATGTCACTGACCTCCTCATGGGGACCCTCTGCCAGTCACGTAGGCTGAAGCAGTGGGGAGAGTCCAGAGACCTCTCCTGGATCACACCACCAGCCTGGTCCCCATACCCATGCTGGTGCCTTGCACATCACATAGTAATGCTACAAAATCTCCAGAAAATGGGATTTTCTGCTCCAGGCAGGACACAGAAAGGCTGTGTGTGGGAATAGGAGGGGGAAATATGGATGCCCTGGAAAGAGGCATGAAGACAGTTCCCTGTGGCCAAGGCACTCACTGGAAGGACTGTCTCTCTGGTGAGTGCTGGCCTCCTCCCTCTGTTTACCATGTACCCTGTGTTTGGGTTGGGACCTTGCTGCAAACAGCAGTGTGGCTGGATCTGGTTTCACTCCCTTTCTCAAAGCAAACACAGACAGCATCACCCACTGTGTCAGCAGCAGGGGCACTGGTGCAGGCAGGCAGGCTTCATCCTCCCAGAGCTGCTGCACGCAGCTGGCCTAGGGCTGGGTTGGGTGCTCCACACTGCACCCACCACATCCCACTCCTCAGATGAGACACCAGCTCCTCCTTGCATCCCACTAGTGGGAGAAGCCAACATGCTTCTCCTCGTGGCAGGGGGTCTCAGAGCTGCCATGCCACTCCCAAGATGATGGAACTTTGTGTCATATACACAGGACAGAAGCGCATGTCATGTGTGGGTTTGGTTAGCAGGGCTGCCCAGAGACCTGTGAGCATGGCACTGCGTCTGCAGGGTGCCTGAGGGATGGGCAGGGGAAATCAGGGACGAGATGCAAAGTCAAGGGCAGGGAATGAGGAGGGGTCCAGGCTGGGAAGAGCATCGGGCAGAGCCGGTCCAGTCCCACTGTTGGGTGTCTGCATTTCAGAGCCCACAGCAAAACCCACCTGCCACTCAAAGCAACCTGACATTCATCTGCCCCCACAGCCTGGCCCCCGCTGCATGTCCTGGCTGGTTGCAAACGGATGGGCTGGGAGCTGGCCAGGAACAGGCAGAACTGCCTGCCAGGGGGGCTTTGCCCCTCTTTGGGGCAGCTGGCAGGCAGAGCAAGCCCAGGCTGCCTGCATGCACTGTGGGGGCAGAGCTGCAAGGGAAGGCAGGTCCATACTTTCCATCACCAGCCCCGTCTCAAAGCTGGGCAGTGGCTGGGGCCAGCACTGCCAAGGGTCCCCTGGTACTCTCACTGGCTGCCAGCATCGTGCTCTTCCCCCAGATTCCTGGGTTTGTTTGGAATGTGCCGCCCAGCTCCCTGAAATCCAAGACAGTGCTGGTAGCTGGCAGCACCACCAAGCCAGGAACATGCCTACAATGAGCCCCACAAGGTGGGGAAAGCAGCAGATGGGACGTGGTTTGTGGGAGTCTGAGGAGGACACACTGTGGTCAGCCTGTGTCATGCCAGCTGCAGCCTGTGGGCAGGGAAGGAGCAGGGGACTCACTCTGCCCACAGGTGCCCTGTCCCCTTACTCTGCCCCCAGGAATTCTGCCCCCTGACTCTGCACCCAGGTGCCCTGCCCCACCGACACGCCTCTGTGCCAGCCTGTAGCCTTGCTGCATGCCATCCCCGCCGCCTCCTGTTATCAGTCACTGAAATCCCACCTGTTTTCCCTGTGGTTTGTACTAGTAGCCCTGTCTGTATTAACCTCTGACCCCACTGAGCTGCTCTTTTCTTCTTTCAACAATTGTGTTTACCAAGTGCTCAGAGGTTGGCTTTTTTCTCCATGCCAGAGCTCAGCCATCCTGTCTCCAGCCTGGGATGCTTCCTGGCCTTTTCCAGCTTGGAGGATCCCTGGCGACCACAGTCCAACTCAAGGACACTGCTCCTGCCAAGCCAGCCAGTGAGCCAGCACATTCCTGGCGTCCCTCAAAAGCCTGGCAAAATCTGGTGTTCACCTTTTGCTGGAAGAATTTTGGAAGAAGACTCCCATCTTCTCTGGTGCTCGTCCCCCACGAGTTCCTACAGGACCCCAGCCTTGCCTGGGTACCAATGGGGAGGGTTCTAGCCTTATCCCTTCCAGTTCCACAGTGACCTGTGCTCCTGACAGCTGGACCAGTCAGACCCGCCTGGGACCTCGGGAGCAGATACAGGAGAGAGCTTGAGGGTGAAGGCCAAGTGCAGAGGGTGTGGGGTGACAATGCTTCTGCAAACCTTCACCAAGCCAGCCTGACCCAGCCTCTGGGGACTTCTGTTTACTCTTCTCCCCTCACTCACCCTTAATTATTCTTAATGGGCAAGCTCATAAGTGCTTCTATTAACTTTATTACCAGATCAATTAGTGCTTCTTTTCCCTCCTCCTCCTCCCCCTGTGCTAATAATCCCATCAAATATGAAGACAGCATTCTCACCAATACCCAGCAACCTGGAAAAGGTGCTGGGAAACGCAGCCTAGCCTGAGTTCCAGCTGCTTTGTTGGGCACTGCCGAGATCGGTGGATCCTCCCAAAGACGTGGCACAGCAAGGCAGGAAGAGAGCCAGGGAGGGTGAAGATTAATTGGAGAAGACTTTGGCACTGAACAGCTCCAAAATCCGCCAGTGTGAGCTGAGTGGGAGCGGCTTGGCACTGGGATGCAGCCCTCTTGCCTGCAGCCCTGCGAGCTGGTGGGGTCGGCGCAGCCGGCAGAGGATACAGGTGTTTGTTGGTGGGTCTGGGGGAAGCAGCCACAGCATCAATCAGAGCTTTGCAGGATAGCAGGGATGGGGCCATGGGGATAAGAGATGGGGGAACGGCTGCAGCCACAGGCTCTGAGCAGAGGGGAGAGGACACCTGCCCAGAATGGGGGTGAGAGCAGCCCCAGCTCCACTGTATGGGAGGCACGAGGGGAAAAACAGGATCACCCCAGGGACACCCACACCAGCCACCACAAGAAGGCTCTGGGGAGCCCTGCACACCCTTTGGAGAATGAGGTATGTAGAGAAGGAGTGCCGGTGCTGAGCACATCATCCAGCAACCCTTTCCCAACCTCTTCCCTCTTTGGGGACCCGTCCCAAGCACCCCAAAGGCAAGTGTCCCCCTCAGCACAGCCCTTGCATGAACACAAGTGCCGGATGCACAGATATGGGAGCTGGCTGCAAGTTATGCAGGATGGCCTGGTTCACAGCGGGGCCATTGCAGCCTGACTGACAGCCCCTGAAGGGGATGGGCAGGGAAACAGTGGGAATGAAAGGATTTTGAAATGTTTGACCAGGGGACCTTGCTTGGAAAGGTCCTCTTGCAAGGATGCCGGCTCCCACCCCAGAGTGTTTCTCAGAGATCTCTTGGCAGCCCACGCAGTTTGTTCCAGCCCAAAAGGAACCACTTGAGCATCCCTGAAAGGCCACAGTGTTCCCAGCAGCCCAAGCCACGTGTCCTGATGGTGTCATGCTCATAGCTTGCAGCTTTGGCACTGGAGAGGACTCTGGCTTGCCAAAGCCACAGGGCAGCACAGCTCTGAGCCAAGGGGCTACCAGCCCAGGGGCTCAGGATGGGCTCTCAGCCCCATGGCCAGCAGGGCAGCCAGAAGGGTTGCAGTACTGGGAGGTCTTGAGCCTTTTCATTAAACAACCATTCACACTTGGATAGGGTCTGAGTAGCCACCAGCCACCAGGAGTAGGACCCTGCAGAGTCAGCCACCAGTCCCCATGCATTTCATCCATGCTCAGCCCTTGGGTTCAAAGCTGGGACCTCCTGGAGTATGTCAGATGGGGCACCAGCAAAAAGAAACAACAGCTTTTGGTGGCTGCTCATGGTGACTTCTGCATGGAGACATTGCTCCTAGACTACATCCTCTGAGATGTCTCCAACAAGAGAGGAGTTAGCAAGGGATGGAATCCCACACTTTCACATAAGGAGGTCCCACTGCCTCCTAATATTATGGGTGATTTGCTATGAACATCCAGCACCTGTGTCCACATTTATAGCCAACAATTCCACAGGGCACCAGGGGCTCTCCCAGACACACTGGAGTGCAGGCTGCTGGCTGAGGACCCTAAGATCCTGGTCTTTCTATCACCTTCCAGGTGGCACTAAGCTAGCTCCTTCCTGGAACAGCAGATTTCCAGGTCTCCAGCTGGACTTGCCTGCAAGCCTCCTTTCTCTCTGGGGGTGATCACTCTTCTAAAGGCCCAACACTGAGCCTGAAGGACCTGTCCTGTCCACCTCTGAGGTCTCTGCATAGCACCTGGCCATGCAGGCAGAGCTATTCTCTGCTGCTGTGGGGTTGTCACTCTCAAGGCTCAGAGAAAAGAGAGAGCAGGCCAACTCTCACCACTTCTAAGCTGCTTCATTTGCACCCCATTCCCAAGGAAGACCTCCACAGAGAGCTCCAGGCTTCCATCCACTATGGGCTGTGCAGACTCAGCTCGAAGAAGCTCCAGTTTGCAGCTGACCTGGAGTGTCTCAGTGTCTCAGTGGCTCTGAGGACACATGGGGACTGTGCCTGCCTGGAGGTGTGCCCTGCAGTGAGCACCGCAAGCCTGAGGCCAGTCTCAGCTCCAGGACTGGCAGGGAAGAGTAAAGCCCCCACCACAGGTCAGGGAAGAGGAGGAAACCCAGCCTGAGTCTTCTCAGTACCAGGCAGAAAATCCAGTATCCCCTCTTGGAAAACTGACCCAAAAGGTCCCCAACTTTGTGGCCAAGGGCTGCCCCCTTCACACATGGAGGTGACGGGCACGTGAGGGCTATCGCTGCTGGGGACGGAGGAGGAGAAAGAAAAACGCCACTGCCCCCCGCCTCCCCCAGCCCTTCCAAAATAAACAGGCCTGGGAAATAATAGCCAATGTGAAAGGAATTAAAAAGGCTTCTGCGTGTGTATGTGTGCGCGAGTCCTGCCAGGTTAATACCGCTGCCGATTCGCCTGACAGCTCTAAGATTGATTACCCGCCTCAGCGCTCTTTATAACTTGATCAGTCGAATTAATCTCTGGCTGCGGGCCCATCTGATGCCAGGCATCACAAATTTAATTTGGAGGTGTACGGGATCTTTTATTCCTTCCTCCCTCCGCCCTCCCCGTCCCTGTCCCTTTTTTCTCAGCTCACCAGCAAGCGCGAGGCTCCTGCAGCCACAGGGATGACCTGGGCTGTCAAAGGCTCCTCGGGGCTGCAGGGAATAACATGGGCAGGTAAAGCCATGCTACTCACAGCAAAACAAAACACCAAACAAACACCACCCCCCTACCCTCCCCCCCAAAAAAAACCCGGGAAAAAAAAACCCAAACCAAAAACCAAATGAAGGCCAAAGCAGACACTAAGTAAGACATATTAATGTACTAAAGACTTAATGAAGTTTGGGGGGGGGGAGTGTGGGGATGGAGGGGAAAGTGCTTACTTTATTAGTTTATGGCCGATTAATGGGAACGGTCATTACAATGATGGAGATGGATTGCTCCCATCAAACACAACCACCAGCCCCTGTCAGAAGGTAGAGGGGTTCCGACGTTAGCATCTCGCTGCTTGGCCAGAGTCTGGGAAGCAGGGTGCTGGGCAGGGAGGGGAGAGGGGCTCAGGGAGGGCAGGGGGCTGGGAAGATGCCAAGGGGCATTGGAAGATGCCATGAGCTGGAGTCTGACTGAATGAGGGATTCAGGTGGTGAGACTGAGGGCTTGATGCTTTGGAGGAGGAGTCCTGCGGAGGAGAGGAAAGGGAAAGTAGGGAGGGAAAGAAGATCCCATGCTAGCAGACACCTTGGGGGCAATTTCAGGGCCCCAAAGGTGTGTTCAGCTTCCAGGTCCAGAGAAAGGGCGTCTTGGATGCATTAGTACCCAACATTCCAGGCAAGGAGGGCACAGGACAGACAGACAGACTGGGAAGGAGCTCAGCTCCATGGGGGGTAAGCAGCTCCTACCCCCCACCTCCCCCAGGCTCTGTGCCAGGGCCCCCAAGTGGGGTCTCCAGGACCAGCCCTGCCCAAGATGTGGAAACCACTTTGGTTCACTCCAGACCATAGTTAAATACATACTCCCAGCCCAGGTACCCCGTGGCAATGACCCGGAGGTCCCCAGACATCTCATGATGATCAGAATTATCCAATAACCCTCCAGCTGCTAATTGGTAGTTACCCTTTAGCTCCCCAGGGCAGGGCAGTAATTCCCATCCCCCTGAGCCACACCAGCGCCTGTGGCGGGGGAATAAATACAGCAGGGAAATGCTCACACTCACATCCACTCAACAGCCAGCAATTCCTCCTGTTCCATGGTCACAGCCCCTTTTATTCATCTCACATCAGAATTTACACCACCTGTGGAGGATAGGTTACTTTTTTTGCCTTTAATGGCCAGAGCATTTACACTGGAGATGGGAGTTTGGAGTGAGCATTGTAGACATTTGTGCCCACTTCGGTGGAAAACTGAGGTCTCTTGAGCTCCAGCTACGGGTGAAAGGGACAGAGGAAAGCATAACTCATCTTTTCTGGTCCCAGGGTACAGCCACGACCTGCTCTGGCAGCCTCCTGACCTACCTGCCCATGCACTGGGTGGCAGAACTGGGAGTGCATCTGCCAAACCCTTGGAAGAAGCAAACATGCACCCAAAGCAGCTGCCTTCCCCATGCAGCCTCACCCGTGGCTGTTCCAGTCAATGTTATACCCAGGTTCTGCCACAGCCTGGGGCACCAGCCATCCCTGCACCCACCTCCCCATAACTCTGCTCCCACAGAGCATGGCCTTTCTCACTAGGGTTGTGCCTACCCTGTTGAACAAAGTGCTTTGTGAACTCAGGGAGCAGTGGGAGATTGGCTTTGCCCACTAACCTGAACCATATAATTAAACCCTCAGGAGCAACACCAGAGTCTGATGGAACAGAGTGGGGCCACAGGTTTGCATACCTTCAGGTCCTCTCCCAACCCAGCATCTCTCCATCTGCATGCATTACCTGGCAGCTCAGCCAGTTTCCCATCTGACTGCTGGATAAGCCTAAAATGACATGCAAACCTAGCATGTGACTGGGAGCTGTGAAGGGCTTGGGATCATCCAGCATCTCACTTGCCATCCTCCCCAGCAGCCTGGCACTGTGGCCAGGGAAGAGCCGGCATGGAGCAGCGCTGCCTCTCTCCAGCATCCACGTTGATTCACAGCCTTTCATCATTCCCGAGTGATGAATAACCACCCTAATGAATGGAGGGAAATTGGATTAGTGCTGAACACCCATGTGCTTAAACTGTGCCTGATTAAACCCCCATCTGTGCAGGGAAAGGCCAAGTTTCCTCGCTGCTCAAAAGCCAGGGAGCTGGCAGCACTTACACGCAGCCTCATCTGCAGCCTGCTCGGACATTTCAGGTGTGCAGGAGCTTTGGTCCCACCCCAATCCCCAAGCAAACTACCCCTTCAAGGTTGAACTGGAAAGTTTGGGGTCAGTTTTCCTCAGTCTGCTTTTCCCAGCAGATGCTTGTGCAGCTAGAAGTGGGAAAGTTGTATGGGACTTTAAGTCATCACTAGACTTGCTACCACATCCTTGCCTCAGCTGGGAAAAAAATCAGTGTAATCTGCCATGCCTCGGTTTCTCCATCTCCAACTGATATGAGCCACAGCTTCTTACACAAAGAGACCATTTTCTTTAAAGCAGAGACTGTCTCCCACTAGGAATTCGCCCAAAATTCTGGCCAGTGCAGAGATCACCTCTGCTTTTCTTGCTGGCTTTTTCTAGACCCTTCTAAACAGCCTGGGGACACCAATGGGGCTGACAGGGTGCCAGGACATGCAGTAAGAAACCTGCCAGGGCAGAGTTGCTTGGGACCACTTCTGGGGAGAAACAGCTGCCACAAACATGACATGCCAGTGCTGTCCTAAGGACACATCCCAAGGACCCCTTCCCATTCCCATCCCAGAGGCAGCACCTTCCATGTCCAGGGCTCTGCAAGACACAACAGCACATCTGCCATGTTTTAACCCCAGACAACAACTAAGCCCCACACAGCCAGTTGCTCACTCCCCCCCATGAGATGGGGGCAGGGAACCAGAAGGGTAAAAGTGAGAAAACTCCTGTGTTGGGGTAAAGACAGTTTAACAAGTAAAGCAGAAGTTGTGTGTGCAAGCAAACCAAAGCAGGAATTCATTCCTCACTTCCCATGGGTGGGCAGGTGTTCAGCCATCATCAGGAAAGCAGGGCTCCATCATGTGTAGTGGGTACCTGGGAAGACAGACACCATCTCTCTGTACGTGCCCCACTTCTTCCCCCAGCTTCACATGCTGAGCATGGTGTCATATGGTGTGGGATAGCCCCTTGGTCAGTCAGGGTCAGCTGTCCTGGCTGTGGCCCCTCCCAGCTCCCTGTGCACCCCAGCCTACATGCTGGGGGGTGGTGTGAGCAGCATCAGAGGCCTTGGCTCTGTGTAAGCACTGCTCAGCAGTAACAAAAGCATCCCTGTGTTGTCAATACTGTTTGCAGCACAGGTCCAACACACAGGTCCATACCAGCTACTATGAAGAAAATTAACTCCACCCCAGCCAAAACCAGCACAACATCCCACAACAGGTTCCAGCCCTATATCCAGTCCCCAGCTCTGGCCAGTGCTGCTCCATCTTTCGCCAGTCTACACACACACACAGAGGTCCAGGATTTGAAACATCACCAGCCTTACCACGAGCTGCTTTTACCATGGATCAGAACAACCCAGGGTTTGGCTGCCAAGTGTTTCTGGCATTGATTTTCTCTCCCGTTTGTATGAGATAAACCTGCAGCATCTGCTGAATGGGCATCGGCATGTAATGAAATGCAGTTGCTGCTCTGATTGACAGCTCAGCAATCCTGCAGAAGAACCAAGGAGCAGACAACTAATCCAGACATCATCCTCTGGACAGATTTCCCCCAGTTTCCATGCTGGGTCAGGTCCCTGGGCTCCACTGGGTTCAGAAGAACAACTGCTGTCTTAGCACCTCATGGAGCTTGGCCACTAATGCTTCTTTAATTGCCGGGCTCCTTTGCTACTAGTTCTTGAGCAGGTGGGCATGTGGCTGCGTTTGTCAGCTGTGGAGTGTCATTGCTGTGCCAGCCTTGCTGGGAGGTGGCTGTGGGGCCAAGGACCAACAGGCATGCAGGGCTGGTGTCTGCATGGACCCAAGGGGAAGTCCAGCACCAACCCTTGACAAGATGGCATTATGGTCCTGCACAGAGCCCCAAAGCCCGTCTACCCGCTTCATGTCCAGCACAGGATGAGGTTGTCACCAAGGATCTGCCACAGGTAATGGGAGCTCAAGCTCCATAACACCAAGGTTCCTGCCCTAGACCTCAGGCACACTCCTGCAGCTCACCCTGGGGCTGGGACTGCCCACCATAGATAAGTTATCAGCTCTGTTCCCATACACCTCTATTCTACCCCCATCAGCGACAACCTGAACCCCTAAATCTAAACCCCCTCCTCCTGGGGACTGTACCACAACCCCCCAACCCAGCCTGCCTGCAGACACCCCAAATGAGCTTTGCCCCCCTAGCTGCGCCAGCAAGGGTGGTGGGGAGCCCTTCCTCATGCACCCAGCAGGGAAGGGCTGCGGGTGCCAGCAGCTCTTCAACCATAATGAAAGTCTCAGGTATCCCAGCCTGGCCAAATCACCTCCTACAGATGCAGCACGGTGCTGGAGTAGCAATAAAAGTGTCAGGGATGTCTCCTCGTGCATCACCAGACTGCAGCATTTCGGGAGCCGCCTGCGCAGAGGTTAATTATTGCTTCCCTCTCTTCCCCTCTCGCTCCCAGTTTAAGATGGATCTGACTGTCAGGAGGGGTGACAGATGAAGACAAAGCACAGGTACGGCTCCCATGAACTCTGCGCCCGCCTGTATCATCCTAGAGCAGCTGGGAGCGTGTGGAGCGGAGCTGGGGGGAGGCAGAGGAGGCGGGGGGAGAGTTGAGAAAGCAGCAACCCTACCAGCACTGGAACAGATATACTGTGGGGGACGTGGGGTTGTGGGGCTGGGAGAAGAGAAATTACAGCTCCTTCCACCTCACTGTTACAGGAGAGGGATCTTTCTCTTCCTGCTTGCTTCTTCATGCAGCTTCATAGCTTCACATCATACCGGCAGAGACCTTTCCCCAGCCATCAAGTACTTCGGTTGAGCACGAGAAAGAGCCCCATGCTCTATGGGGCTCCCATAGCTGCAAACACAAAACACGTATTCAAACATCTGCCCCTTGAGATTCAACACAGGAAAACCTGGGATCACAGTCCCAGCTCTGTCACCATCACAGGTCTCTCAAGTCCCGCTCAGTAAAGCAGCTGCTGGCTGGAACACTCAAGAGGTTTGGGTAGAAGGAGGCTTGGAGGTGCTGTTATGAGCAGTCCCCAGGAGTCCCTCCTCCATGTGCAGTGCCAAATGACTTGTCTTTTGCTTTCACTCCTGTCCAGTGGTTTAACACTAGCATAATTATTGTAATTAAAACAGTTATTTGACCACAGGAGGTCACAGAAGTAACCATGACCTTTCTTTCTGTTTCCCAGGACACATGCCCCTTTCTCCAGAGAAGCTTTCAGATTTACTGGCCTGTTCTGATCAGCTCTGTCCTCCCAGTGACCAGACCCACTGCCCAGGAGGCACCCAGCCCCACTGACCCCAGTGAGGACAGGACACCGCTGCCTTCAAAGTAGCTTCTGCCCATTTTCCAGCCAGATGGAGAAAATCAGTTCCTACGCAGCAGGCAGGAGTGCATCAGGCTTTCCCAGGAAAAGCCAGCTGCTTTGCCTCCCAGGCAGTTTTTTGGTAGTTAAGGGATGCTGTGACAGGGGGACACGTGCTGGTTTTCCCCCACGCAGGAATTCCCCGGGCAGCAGGAGCAAGGGCTGGCCTTTTCCACTCCAGCAGGGTTTGGAGGGGTTCATCAGGAAGATGGATTTGCACCCCTTCCTCTGACACTCCCTGCAATCTGGTTTAGCTCTTACCAGTGTGGAGGGGCTGCCAAAAGTGTTCAGCACCTGGCTTTAGGAGGCTGCAGGACAGGAACTTGGAGATGCACTGGTTCCTCTGGGCCAAGCAGCACCCAGGTCTCCATCTTCAGCCTTCCTCTTCCTTTATGAGTGCTGACACTACCGCCATTTCATCCTGGGTGTCTGGGGTACCCCTCTGAGAAGTTACCTCTGTTGCCACTTCCCAAAATGGTTTGTATTTCATCCCATGCCATGAACTGAGGGATGAGAAATACCAGCATCAGCAGTTTTCATCCCCGTGGAAAGGCTTTCACAGATGACCCCAATAGGAAGATCTGCCTCCAGCCATTCCCAAATGGTACCTTTCCTTTCCAGGCTTTCCGGCTGTTGTCAGCCTCATTTGATGCCATTTAGCTGCAGTTGCTGAAGGAAACATCACTTCAAATTAAACCAAAGGGGAGCACTTCAGCTGGACAACTTTGAAGTAGGAGGTCTTGATAAAAGCCTGTATTTCCTTCCCCCTCTCCAAATGGTGAGCTTTGGCATGGCTGCTCCCACACAGCAACTCCCTCCCTCCACCAGGCATCTCCCCTCACTCAGCCAAACAGCCTCATCCCCAGGATCATGGGCTCAGTACCAGCAGCTGAACCCAGGTTCAATCCCTCTGTATGACCCAGCGCCAGCACAGCAGATTTAAAGCAAAACTGATCAGGGGTTCTTTCTTCGTCCTTGTATACCCTGAACAGTCCAGGTCCCAAAACAGGCAGGGTGCAGAGCCCAGAAGCTATTTCCTTGGACTTAAGTTCCTAGAGGAGAGGAGCAGAAGAGTTACCCTCACCCGCTGCCAGCCTGCCCTCCATCGGTTATACACTGAGGTTATCACACTGCAGCCAGCATGGAATGGCCTCTCCAGAGCCAGAAACGTTCTGTCTCATTTATACCATGGGAATAAATGAGAAGACACTTTAAAGCTGCCATTTAGCTACCCTGTGCCTTCCAGACAGCTCCCACGACCCCAGGAGACTCTGATGTCCCCAGCTGCTTTCCCAAGCCCTTTTGAACCCCACCCCAGTGCTCAGTCCCAGGCAGGCTGGACCATCAGTGCATTGAGCCAGCCAGGGCTCTGCCCAGCACCTGGCAAACCCCCAGTGCTGCCCTTAGATGGAGGCTTATCTCCCACCTTCTCCTCACCAGCCTTCCTGGAGGGCAGTGGGAGTACCCAAGGTGCAGGCAAGCATGTGTGCCTGCCAAGGAGGATGTATAGGAAAGCTGAAAAGCTCAGAGCACATCCCTCCCTACGCGACAGCTAAATGAGCTGAGACAATTAAATGTGCCATTTGACGGCTGCATGGCAGAGCCAGCATCTCTCTCTCTTTTAATAAAAGGCCTCTTTCCCAAAGTCGCTCAGGCTGCAGTGAGGGCTGCAGCTTGTGAAGTGCTAGAGCCCTTCACATTTAATTAAACAGCCCATCCAAGCCTGCATCATGTCAGCAGGGCTCACCACGCTGCCAGAGATGCCCTGGCACCTTGACCACATTGCAGCCCTCACTGAGTGACCCCCATCCCCAACCTGGGCTGCTTGGACAGTCCTGCCCCCTTCCATCTGCACCCCCGGTACAGGTAGAGCCAAGCCCCACCCGTCCCAGGATGCACAGTGCCACCCCAAGCCAGACTGCCATGCCCTCAGACATCAGTGCCCAGAGGGTACTCACACCTCGCAGAGCTGCCGCCCCCTGCAACGTGAGCCCTGATCACCAGGTGAGATGAGACCCAGCAGCTCGTTACATTCAGAGTGTAGCTTCCTCTCATACCCCAGGGTATGAGACAGCCAAGGACAAGGGACCCCTTCCGTGGGTCCAGACCCACAGGGGACCACATCCTTCCGCATCTCTGACCTGCGGCTACAGAGGCCACTCCGCAGCCAGGACACCATGGTCACGGCCTCCCAGAGCCTTGTTCGCAGTCAGTGCTGGCTTCCGCCTGTCGCCAGCTCTGGTCCTTGTCAGCCCAAGGAGGGGAAATGCCCTGCTCTTGCCCAGGGCAGATAAGGGAGATGGATAAGGCTAAGGGCAGAGGGGAGGCTGAGCACTTGGGTAGCCTGGCTGGCTCTTAGGAGAGCACTTGCTTTGCTGAGACCTGCAGCTTAACCCTTCCTTCCCTGAGGCCAGGGCAAGTTGGTAGTGGGGGATAGCTGGAGTTTGGGATAACTCCTGAAGACATCAGCCTAGCATGCTCAGTCCTTTCAGCCATCTCCCCATGGTTAAGGTGAGCCCTGCTGAGCTGGCATCAGCAGTACTTATTTCTGGCTCTTCCATCCTTGTCCGGGACAGACAGCATCTTCCCTCCCAAAACATTTGAGGGAACAGCTGCTCCCATCCTACAACTGCAGCAGCCTGGTGTCTGATGGTTTTCTATCTACAGACATGGGGGTTCAATCCACTGGCTGCAGCTGTGCTTGCAGGACAAACCAGGGCTTCCAAGACCCTCTTGGTCCCACTGACCTCAGTCAAGATGCAAGAACCTATTCCCCCCTGCTCCCTTCACTGCCTGAGCTCTCCTAGCAGAGAAGGGCTGGCTCCTGCAGATACCCTGGGGAGATGCTGAGCAGCCACCCCATCCCTCCACTGCATACAGCGATACATGGCTGTGAGCAAGAAGGGTGCTCGTCTCCCACCGCTCCCACCTCTCCTCACAGCCATGGCTGCAAGAGTGAGGTTATTAAAGGGGAGGGCTTAGGCTGTGCTTTGGGTGTGGGCATCCAGCCAAGTGAATATTTGGGGTGATCACTAGTAGCCCAAAGTGGCTGGCCCACGGTCCCCTCCCACGTTCCTAAGCCAGCTGAGCCCAGGCAGCCGGGGAGGCTGCTGATGGGTCCAGACACTTCCCAACCCGCTGGGGCTCAGGGGCTGCTCTGCAGAGACCCCATCACTCACACTTCCAGGCCTGCCAAGTCAAAGGCACAGTAATTGCAAGCCAGATACCCCTCCACTTCCGAAATAGCATGCTCCGGCAGGGACCAGGCAAAGGGGCTCCCATTTCCGCCTGCCTCCGGCTGTTACAGAGCAGAGAAGTGACAGAGAGCAGCCCTGGGGCAGAGAGGGATGCGAGGAGAGACAGCAACCAGCGCTCAGATAAGGCAGGTCCCTGCTGAGCTCCTCCTTGCTTCCAAGATAACCCGCCCCAGGCACTCTCCAAAGGGTACCTGTGCTCTCTGCAGGTTGTGCCCCAGCACAGGTTGTTACCTTGCTCCGGCTCATGCCCCTGTCACCATGGGGTCAGACCCCAATCCCACACTCCAGCCCCTTGCAGAGGGGAAAGCCCGGCCCAAGGGGAGCTGAATATCAGATGGGCACAGAGATACAACCAGGACCACTATCCCCACATAGCACCGAGGGCAGGCCCTGCCCCCAGTTGAACATGAGTGAAGGCCAAAAAGCATCTGCCTTGCAAAGTCCTCATCTCCCACCCCCCTGCCTCCTTCACAGGAAAAGCTGCTGGGTCCCCCTCCAGTCCTCCCTGGGTTGGTGCCACTCCTGGTGGCCCTGCCCAGGGATAGTCACCTCAAAGGGACAGGAAAGTTACCATGTCCCCTCACTGGATCCAGGTTCAACATCTCACTCACAGCCTTGGTAGCAGATGCACGGAGAGTCATTTCAGCAGCCCTTGGGCTTTTAAAGCCAGAGGCAGTGGAGTTTTCAGCAAACACAGGGAAAAGAAAAAAAACACACCGAAACCAAAACCCAGTGCCAAGTTAGCCTTTTACAGGCTCCAGCGAGGCACCAGTGCTAGCAGAAACCAGAGGATATAACCCACCATCAATCCCAGCATGAACCCTCTGCTGTCAACACCAGCTAAAGGGCCTGTGAAAGCTGCCCCATGCGCAGCCCTGCCAGCACTTCAGCCAAGCTGGAGGAAGGAGGCTGCCTGCATGGCTTTATCTGGCTGGAAAGTCATCCTTAAGATAAGGGTATGAAGGAGCTACAGGTGCCCTGGAGCTCCAGGCTATCTCTTGGCTGGACTGGTACAAAGCCCCTCATCTCTCTCAGCCCTCGGGGGGGGGTCTCAGCTGCCTAGTACAGCACAAGCAAAGTTTGCATCCAGGGACCTGCCTCTCCTCAAGGCCAGGGCAGTCATGCAAACCCCATTTCCATAGGCAACCAGCATAGGTAGCCCATGCAGCTCCTCCCAAGACACTGTGCTGGTTTCTCTGGAAGGAGGCACGGTGGTTTGCCAGGACCCTTCCCAAACAGAAATGGTACTGGTAGGAGGCAATTCCAAGGAGAAGGAGCAAAAAGCCACATCACTGGGATAAGTGTCAGCATTCAAACATCCAAGGAAGCCCTCAGCAGGGACAGCGAGAAGGCAGTGCCCAACTCCTGCTAGGTGAGGAATGTGCGATGCTACAACCTTCTTCACTCCTCAGTTGTGCCCAGAGGTATCTTTCCAGCCCTGAGGAGGAGAGAACCTGTTACCTCACACGCAGCTCCAACCTGAGCCACCTTACCACAGAGCAGCTGCCTGTCACCAGCTCTTGAGCAGGCCCAGAGCCTGAGAGGACAGCCATGCAGCCCAGCAGGCACACTTACTGCAGCACCAGCAACTAGCCCCAGACCTTCCACAGCAACACCACCCCCTCACAAGCTCAGCCTTTAAAGGTGGGCCCAGGGGTGGTGAGGGTGGAGGGGGGCAGGGCTGCCCAGGTGGCTCTCAGTTAGGGAGATGTGGGTGAGGACGACTTGCGGGGAGAGGGACTAACCCCAAGGTTTCAATCTGCCCTTACAGGCACACTGCTGTGCCAGGGCAGAGTTCCGCTGGGCTGCCCTGGCTGGCTGGGCAGCTGGAGGGGATGTAGCAGGCAGGGTGCAGGCAGCAGCCTGGAACAGGTAGCGTTTTGTGCCTTACCCACTGCCCATGCAGCAATCCCCACTCCCCCTGGCCTGGCTCACATCCCCGTGCCCTGCCCCAGGTCCCTGCAATCCCAGCTCAGGGGGGGTACAAAGCAACCCGGCTCTGCAGACCCCTGCAGCTGGCTCGGCCAGCGTCCCTCCTCAGCGTGTGCACACCCCCCCTGCTTGCTGTGACTGATACAGGGAACCTGGTGCTTTTATTAAACTCTTTGCTTCCTGTTTTAAGCTTAATAATAAATTGCATGTCACATTATGGCTGTGTTTATTAAAACCCATTGGCGTGGGCTCTGCTCGGCAGCAGCATTTGAATTATTGAAAGCAGCCCCCCGTGGAGACCGATTTGCTGCAAACGCAGGAGGATTTATTTCCATTTTGTTTATCAGATGGCATAAGTGCTGGGTGGAGGCAGGGAGCCGGGCTTGCTCTCTTTATTTTCTCCCTGAACCAGTACAGCAGTGCGAAGATGTGCTGTGCAAAGGGCACAAGGGAAAATGTCACCCTCCCCTCTGAGATGGGGATAGGTTAGGGACAGAAGTTCTGAGTGTAGCTGGCCACTCTGCCCCTTTTGTCTCCCTAGCTCTGGTTGAGTTCCCCATGCCTGGCTGTTCCGTGCCTCAGTTTACCTGTTATCAGAGTGAGGTTACAACCCTCCAAGTTTCCATCCAGGAGTGACCAGCTCAGGCTGTCCAAGGCCACTGCCAGACGTCCCCCATCTCCCATGGTACAGGGGAACCACACGGCAGCCACGAGGGACTTGGACCTTTTTGCAGCCCTGGCTTAAAGCACACACTCCAGGACAGTGGCTGAACATCTCCAAGCTCTGCCCCATCCCACCTGAGCCTGCTACAGCCACCCAAAGTCGGGGTGAAGAGCAAGCTCTGGCTCCTGTGAGCATCCTGAAGGAGTTTAGCACTCGTGTCGCTTGGGTTGGCATCACCCTTCCCAGCAAGGCAGAGCTGCTGCCAGGGGCAAGAGGAGGACATGAAGCAGGCAGGGCTGGATTCGGGGTGTCCGGGTGCTCCAGGGGTGCCCAAGGCCCCGTGTGTCTGCCCAGCGCGGTGGCAGGTCTCGGCGTGGCCGGTGGCTTTGCCAGGAGATGGCACTGTTTAGCGGCTAATCGCACCGGTAGCCCAAATCTAGACCCTGGGATGGAGGCATGACGTGCCTCCTGCCCAGATCCAAACTGGGACAGGTCCCGGCACCCCCGAGGGCAGGGAAGGACAGGGACACCTTGTTTTCGTGTGCACCTGCCCGGCCCGGAGGTTTCCCTGCAGACCACAAAGCCCCGAGGCTCTGGGGCTGCTCGGGGTGCCGGGGGCCAGGAGATCTCTGGGCAGCATCAGGGGGTGCAAGGGAGGGGTGTCAGGTTGGTTGCTCGTGGAGCAGGGCACTCTGGGTCAGGCATCAACAATCTGGATGGCCTCCTGGCCCATGGTGGTCCCTGGAAGGGTCTGAGGACCTGGATGGTGTCCCTGCACTGGAGGCTGGAGCAGTGGGAAGAGCTGAGGTCCCAGTGGGCTGGGTGCAACTCAAACCACGGGTTTGGGGCAGAAAGCAACTGCTTTGGAGGCAGCACACACACACGGGGGATGGGGATGGGGGGTGTGGGGTGTGGGGTGTGTGTGTGTGGGTACTTTACCTGAATTTCCCCCCTAGCACCCAGAGCTGTGAGCGCAGAGCAGAGGTGGCCAGAAAGCTTGATGGTGGCAGGTCAGTGTCCCCACAGGGACTGGGGTCCAGTGGCTTTTTAACTGCAGTTTTGGCTACATTGTCCTGTGTCTTCAGGGTCTTTTGGGTGCCAGCAGGATGAACCCCTCTTTCTTTGTCCCCATCCTTGTGGTGACCTCCAGTACCCTGGGAGATGCCCACACCTCTGCTCACCCTGGGCAGCCAGGAGGTGCCAGGGCCGGCGTGTGCTTGGATCTGAAAGCCATGTTAGTGTTTCCCAGTCCAGCTGACCCTGTCCCTGACGTCAGCCTAAAATTTTGGTCCGTGCTGCTGCTCTGAGCTCAGGCAGCTGGGCTGGCAGGAGCTGCTGGGGCCCCTCCACCCCTGGAAAACAACGGCCCCAGGAATGGTGTGGTGAAGAGTTTTAGTGCTGCATGCTGCTGTTGCATGATCTCTGTCCCCAGGGTGACACTAGGTGAGGTTTGGCTGGGTCCCTGGGACCTTCTGTGGGCCCCCAGGACCCTCTGTGAGCCCAGAGCTAAGCAGAGCAGAGCATCTGTCGCCAGCAGAGACCAGGGGGGCTCTCCTCAGGACAGGGGCTGTGGGAAGCATCCAAGCAGCCGGTGGCAGAGCTGACCAAACGCTTTTAGAGCCAACAAATAACCTCAATTAAGCTCTGTGGCAGTGACCGATTCCAGCCGTGCAGCGATATTGGCCCCTTTAATTTTTAAGTGGCTGGAAATGGCAATGCTGGGAGCTGGGGGGGGGGGACGGGACATGACACACCAGCCCCCCTTGTGTCTCTGGGGCTGCTCTGCCACCCCTTGTCTCGGGGGGAGCAGAGCCCAAATACTGCCCTGCTGAGGACTGAGCTACCAGCCTGCGATGCAGACAACCCTTTCCCACACTGGGGTGCAGGGAAGCTGGGAGATGCAGCCCCCAGTGTGGTTAATTTTGGCCAAGCTCTCCTCCTTTCAGCCACCATGTCCCCACTGCCCTCCCTCCAGGGCAGGAGCAGGGGCTGACAGCACTCCCTGCCAGGTACCTGGGGGGTTACCAAGGGACTGGGTGCAGAGCTGATGGGGGAAAGAGGACTGAGGCCAAAATGCCCACCCATGCACAGGTAGGGCATCTCTCTACAGAACAGACGGAGAACCGAGGATGGGGATCCAACCCATCTGACACCCCTCTCAGTCAGCCCAGCGCTGCACCCACACCCAGTGCGACCTGGATTCGTGCCGGCGCAGGCAGGGTGGGCAGGGTGAGCCAGCCCTGGGGAGGGTTGGCATGGCAGCCCTGGCCAGGGGCCAGCCCCAGGCACCGGCAGGGAGCCCAGCGAATGGCTCTCATCTGCAGGAGCGCTGGGATGCTCTCGGGTTTCCCCACGGCAGCCTCAGCCTGAGCGTGGCCCAGTTCCACCAGCCAACTTGTGTGTGAGGCGGGGCGGGGACCGGGATGGGTGAAAACGCCCTGACTTCTCTGGGAAGCAGGTTTTTCACCCCAGAAAAAAACAAAATGAAAGCCAACACCACATTTCTGTCCCTGGTCCTTCCTGAACAAACTCCAGCTCTGATGTAGCAGCCTCAGGAGGATGCCATCACGATGTAAGACAGAAGGAGAAACTGAGGCACGGGTGGCTTTTGCATTTCCCTTGCCAAGAAGGGGCTTGCTGACAGAGAGGACAGGCAGCCCAGCAGGCAGAGCGGCAGTGCTGCCGGCTGTACCCTGTCAGGCTGCAGCACAGGGGCTGGGGCTGGCCCAGCTTCACTGGCTGCAGGAATTTTGCTCTGCTGCCAACTCTAGACAAATCCCTTTTATTTGCCTGTTCAGGTTTCAATGTCATAATTGCATGGCCTGAGCCAGCTCTGGAGAGAAAGAGGAAGACAAGAAAAAAAAGCTGGGGGGGTGGGGTGGTGGGGGGAGATGTGGGGGGGAAGCAGCACAGCGCCCAAGCCAACAGCTCCCAAGCCAACAGCCTCATCGCATCCTTGCCTGGGGACAAGCCAATTCCTTCCTCCTGAGGTCTGGCTCCCTGCCACAGCTCCAGACCTCCCTGGAGATGAGACTGAGTGACCAGGGATGGTTTGGTCCACAGGGAAGTTTTAAGTCTCAGAAGCCCCGTAAATGTTGCTGGTTTGGGTGGCAAAGCACCCCTTGAGTGTGAGCTCAGCCCTGGGATGCTCATGGGAAGGGTCCTGCCAGCCTTCTCCAGCCACAGAGCAGCACAGCACAGGTCTGGGCTTCCTTCCCACCCTCACCCAAAATGACAGCTTGCTCCAAATCACCTGGTCTGGGAGGCAAGTGGGTTTTCTTTAAATATTGAGCATTTCTGGTGGAAATGGGAACCTCCCTGTCCTCCCCCAGCCAGGCACAGAGCTGCT
The DNA here is from genome assembly GCF_964237585.1 of Gallinula chloropus. Taxonomy (NCBI): domain Eukaryota; kingdom Metazoa; phylum Chordata; class Aves; order Gruiformes; family Rallidae; genus Gallinula; species Gallinula chloropus. The sequence continues at coordinate 67,721,961 of NC_140090.1, forward strand.
GTGCCCTCTCTGTGCTGGCAGAGCTGTGGTCACCTGGGTGGAGGTCGGGGGGCACAGGACCCTGGGATAAAAATGGGCAGAGGCAGGATGGGACCCAAACTGACAAGGCTGCAAAGAATCAGCCTGATGCATCCCCACCACACAGGAGATGTTTGGTTAGAGACCCTTAATCCCATGTGAGGTGAGAGGGGCAGGACCCACACCAGGACCAACTGTGAGCACCAAGATGGGCAGGAGAGCTCTTCAACCCAAGCATGCCCACAAAAGACAAAGGAGCATCCACAGTGTTTGCACCCCCCTCATCTCCAGAACAACCTTTGTGGATAGAGGACAGTCACCTGGTCTGCATCAGCTTTGACCTATGTGTGTATTTTAACTAACATCAACTGAAAGGGCAAAGGAAAGAGCTGCTTGGTAGGGAATGCACAGAGTCAGCTGGAAAAGGCTGTGGGGGTGGTTGGGCTGATGTTGTCCAGGGGAGCAGAGATAGTGCTGAAAACCATGTGTTTGGTTTCCTCAAATTGCTACTTTTCTATCCAAAAGCAAACTGAGGATGAAGGGTGTATGGGCAGCAAGTTCCCCAGGGCCCAAGGAAAAGACTGGCTGTCCCCACTTTGGGGGACACAGACCGGCCCTGAGGGTGATGAACTGGGTGTCACAGCCAGGTCCCAGTCCTCTGCTCCAGCTCCCCCCAAATGCTTTGCACACGGCAGAGATGCCCCTGCCCTGGCCTTCCTTCCCCAGAGGCTGCTTCTGCCCCCAGCACCAAGTCATTATCACACATGGCATGGCTGTCCCCACAGCGTCCCACCTGCCACTGCATCCCTGCTTCATACTGGAGGACAAATTTCCCCCCTGCATAACTGTCCCCATTCCAGCCAGTGTCCCCTCCCCAAGCACCCACAGCTCATTCAGACAGGATGTGTCACCCTGTCCCCCAACCCCAAAAAAAGAGGCTGCTGTGCCAGGACTGTTCAGAGAAGGAGTTTTAGGCTGGCAGGTGCTTGGTCCCGAGATGTCCCCAATCCTTGGAAACAGCCACGGTGATCTCTGCAGCCAGACATCCCACCTCTGGGCTAGTAATAGTCCTCCTCACTGTCCCCGTAGTCCTCGGGCACTGTGCGGGGCTTCGGCAGGGAAAAGCCTGTCAGGTTGAGCTGATCTGAAACGGCAGTACAGGGACGCTGTGACATTGCCCCCTGCAGCGCCTGTCCCCTTTCCCACCAGGGCCAAAGCCAAACCGTGCACAGCAACTCACTGAGGCATCCCCAGCACAGCCCTGTGCGCCAGCAGCTCACCCTGCCCAAACCTCCCTGCCCTCGTCCTCGTGAGAGCGCGGGCACACGGGCAGGGTACTCACCCGGCGTTAGGACGGTCAGGCTGGCTAATGCCACCACCTCCCCCACCTTGTTCCGGGCAAAACAGCGGTAGGTGCCTTCGTCCGTCACTCGCACGCCCTGGATCTGGAGCCAGCCTGTCACTTCGTATTTCTGGGGGCCACCTCTGAACTGTAAGGTGGGGGACTGTGGTTAGCAGTGAAGCCAGGAGAGCCACGTGTGGGACTGGGATGAGTGGGAAGGGGGATACAAGCCCAAGGAAACTCTTTGTTCCCCCACCTAAGTACCACCCCGGGGGTAGGCACAGACCACACAGATGTAAGTTCCCTCTTTCCCTGCTACCCAGGGCAGGTAAGGGCATCATCCTGCCTCCACGAGGGCCCAGGGAGCCCTGCTTTGGGCAGGACCCTGCAGCCATGCCCCAGGCTCCCAGCTGTGCCCCAGTGCCACCATGATCCCAAACAGCAGGACGATGCTGGGGGTGGTGTTTTGCAGCATAGCAGAAGCAAGAGGGTTTCTGTGCCATGGGTCCAGCCAGCCTGGAATGGCTCAGAGGAGCCCTGACCTCCCTGTTTCAGCAGGCAGAGAGGTCCCAGGACCACTCTGACACCAACCATGTTATTTTCTCTTTGTCCCCAGAAAGAAATAGCCTTTTCCTGAGCCAGCCAAGCTGCAGCTGTGTTTGCAGGCTGCAATTGTGGTGCAGTGGCTAGGGGTGGAGGACAGCTGAGTCTTCTATAGCCAGGCAGGGTAGCCCTGCTTGGGGTGAAGTTCTTTGGCAGACCCTGTGACAGGCTATGGGGGAATGTGAAGGTCAGAGAAATGGAGGGGGACCAGCACATCACCTTGCAATGGTGCCATGTCCCACCTAGTTGTCTGGCTCCCCCCCTCCATCTCACAATAATTTCCTTCCCACAGTCCCTGTGCCTCTGCCCACGCCCTCTAATAGCTGGGTATGCCTGGCTGGGTGCTATATTTAGGACTGGGTGCTATATTTGGGGCTGAGCACAAGCAGGATGCAGACCCCTGGGTCTACCATGTCTGAGAGGGGAACCCCGCTCAAGGCAATGAGCAGAAAAGGGCAGAGTCTGCTGGTGGGAGCAGAGGATGACCCGGGCTGGAGGGCACCTCAAGAGCTGTCTTCTCCTCCAGGCCTGCTGGTGGTGCTGCTGGTGAAGCCAGCAGGCAGAGCAACCTAAAGCCAGGCAGGTGGGAAACTCCCTGCTGCAGGGCTCTGCACATCCTAAAAAATACTCATACATTCAAAAGCTACTAGAGAAAATTGCAGAAGAGAACTAGGTTGATGGCTCCTGCCACCAAGACACCAGCCCTAGCTCAGCCAGTCCTCATGGTATGCAGGCTCAGGTCACTCCTCCTCACCCCCAGACAGCCAGGCTTGGCCACCCCCTAAGGATGACCATCCTCAGGTCTGGTTGCCCACAAGCTTTGGGAAGGGCTGGGTCACCCTAGGGCCATGCCCAACGTATCAGGCACACCACTCACCTGAACAGAGATGTGGGGGTCATCTCCAGGCAGCAGCATCTCCATGCCATCCTTCCTCCACTCAATGGAAGCCATGGGGTAGGCGAAGACCTCGCAGCCAAAGATGACGTCCTGCCCGGTGACGTTCCATGTGTCATAGGGAGGAGAGGTGATCTGTGGCTCTGGGAAGGGTGGACAGAAGAACAGGGTTGGCTTATATGAGGTCCCACAGGCTCTCCTGGGCTGGTCTGAGCTTATCCCCTCTTGGGTGGAAGCATTTGCCTTCACATAGAGGTACCACGATCATTCCCACACCCCTCTCCTTTCCAACCCATGGCAGACCCTCCCTCCCCAGCCCTCTGGCCCATGGGGGGCTGCCATCCCCCCTGGTCTCGCTTTCCCACCTGCGCAGTGAGGCTCAGGGACACACAGGCAGCAGGAACTGTTTGATAACAGCAATGCTACAAAGTAAAGCTCTCCTGTGCAAGCAGAGCATGCCCCTCCTGTGCAATCACAGGAGGAAAGGCCATAGGGCACTCATCAGCCTGAGCCTGGTGGGGATGGATGGGAATGGGTGAGGTGGATGGATTAGGCCTCTACTCTGGCACCAGGCTCATGCCAGCAGTGGAGACAGCAGTTCCCTGGATGCTGTATGGACCCAATACCCCCAGGTCCCACATCCCTTCCCTGGAGGGATGGAGTGAGGATGACCCTTCCTAGCCACACCTGCTCCAGGATCTGGCCCGTAGCATGAGCCAGCAGCCAAAGGAAAGTCTCCACCTCTGAATACCTGGTGGAAAAACTCAAGGATATGCTGATCTACAAAAAAAATAAAGTCAACCTTGATGCCCTGTGGGCTGTAGGTGCAACTCCACAGGGCAACCTGCGCAGACCGGACAGGCTGGGGCAGGGACACTCTGCCACCCCCCCTCCCCGGCCCTGCCTTCCACCTCACCCCAGCCTCCTCCTGAGTTTCAAACAGGAGATGGAAATCGTGCAGCCAAGACAAACCGACCCAGGTTTCCATTTGCAGGAAGCAGTCACATTTCTCAGGAGCGCCAGGCCAGCATGAGCCCAGCACGGCCGCCAAGAATTCGCTAACAATTCCCTGGAACTTCCCCATCTGCTCCAGCAGGATTTGCTGCTTCCCATAAACCCCACTCCCACTTGGCAAAGCTGTTTCCAGACCTCTCCAGGCGCTGGAACTGCAGGGGCTGACACAGAGCAACAAGGTGGGGGGACTGGGGGACGACCTGCACTCTGTGATGCAGCCTCCCCCAGTGACATGTCCCTGGGGATGCCATGGGTTTGGTGCCAGGCAAAGTAGTTACAGCCAGACCCCACTGCTTGTCCCCTCCCAAGAGGTACAAGCCTCCATCCTGCCGCCTGCACGGCTGCTCTGGGGGCACTACCTGCCTCGCAGGGACCCTCGTGGGCCACGGTGAGATTGGTGTCAGGGTGAGCACGTGCAACCTCCAGGAACCTGCAGATCTGGGCGTAGGTTTTGCCATCGGAGCCGCAGAGAGCCAGGTGGGAGAGGCAGGCACACTGGGGCTCGGGCACCTCTCCGTGCTGCAGGTCCCCGGTGTCCAGTCGGCACTCCAGGTGCTCCCCACACTTGCCATAGAAGTGATTGGTGTTGTCCAGGTCGCAGATCTGTCCCTCCAGGTTGGCACACTCCCAGCAGCAGTCGCAGGCATCCCGCACCGTGCCAGCCAGGCACCCGCGCGGCGCCGGGCACTCCTCCAGCCGGCACTCGGCGCAGCCCTCCCCTTCCTCCAGCAGCCGCTGCCAGCCCCTTTGGAGGTAGTCAGAGGTGCTGGGAAAAGCCTGGCCCAGCTGGAGCAAACCCCAGTGCAAGGAGAGCAAGGAAAGCACGAGGCAAGAGGAGCTCAGGGTCTTGGCTTCAGACATCCTCACTGCAGCTCCTCTATCCTAGTCCCACCATCACTTGGACAGGGATCTCTGGAACTGCCCTGGCTTCCCCGGCTAGATTCAAGGAGCCATCCTGACCTGCAAGGAGGGAGGACAAGTGTTACCAGGGCAGGGAGTTTCTCCCACCACTCTGGCTCCCAGCTGGCTTGCCCCAAGCTCAGTGCTGTGTGATTTGTAGGGATGGGCTGGTCCCAGCCTGAGCCCCGCTGCCATGTCCTTTCCCACCCTGGGGGTCCCCAGCTTCTGCCAGGCTCCTTGACTAGCCCCCATCCTGAGCTGCTGAACATCCTCCAGTGGGATGGGACTGCTGACCACAGACCCACCGGCTTCCATCCTTTTTCCCTGGCAGGAGAGCCCAGCCCCTGGGCTGGGAGCCATCGGGGCTGCTGGGGGCCAGACAGGCTGCTCCCCACTGTCATGGATCAGATGGTTTGTACCCCAACTCCTCGGCTCCTCTCGGGGAGCCATTCTCCAGCCAGATGCCCCTTTCCTTTCCCCATTGCTTTGCAAGAGTCACGAGCCATTTTTTCCTCTGTCACCATCCAGACAAGCGCAGCAGAGCGGCTGATCCTGCAGACAAGGGGCTCTTTCCACGCTGGAGGCAGCCAGCCGAGAGGAGCCGGGCCAGCAGGATGCTCCCAGTCATGCCTGGCTTTTATCCTCCTCCCCTCCCTGCTCTGTAACCCCTCTTTTTAGGTACCTCTACACTCAAACAGGAGCTGAAATACCACCCCCCCCCCAAGAGAGCTCCGTGACCCCTCCAGTTATCACACAGGCAACTGGCTGAGTACAGGGGAACTCAGTGCACAAGTCAGCACACTGGCAGCAGGCCCAGCATGGTCAGCCTGTACTGGCACAGTGGGGTCCCTGTCCCCAAACCTCAAGCCCACATTACCTTCCAGGTAAACGAAGAGGCTGATTTATCCCTGGGTTTCCCATCCCAGCTGTAAAGATCCGTGGGGTCTTGAGGCCCATCCCCAGAGGGGTGATGATGAATTCAACCCCTTTATTGAGGGCACCCCAGCCCCCAGTTACACTCTGGCTGCCTTGTCTGAGGTGGAGTAAGGTTAGTGTGTGTGTGTCCCCATCCCGTCTCTGGGCCACCACCCAACAGCCTGGCTGCCCCCTCCCCTCCTGCTGAGAGCTGCGTGAAAGGACGGTCTGCAGTCCCCTCAGCTGGACCCTGCAGACACCCCTCACCCCCCCCCACCCCTCCCCCCACCCCCCACCGCACACCCAGAGTTAAGGTGATGGGGATGGCCAGGTCGGCGGATTTGCAAGGTTAAACACACGTGCACCCCCCGGCTAACGAACTGCAAAGCTCTGCCCCGTTCAGTGGAGACCACCAAGCATCCCGGGGTGGAAATGGTCCCGGTGCCAGAGCCCCCTCCCTACCCGGGGCTGTACAGAGCAAGGCTTCAGCCCCGGGGTGGGGGATAACTGCAGAGCTGGCCTCTGGCTCCCCAAGTCCGGGATGCAAGGGCTGGTTCCCGGGGCGCAGAGTCCTCCGGGGTGCCCCAGGAGACCCCTGCGGGAGCCACCCCGCTGTAAGCCGCTACTTACCGGAGGTGCCGGGGCCAGGGAGGTGCCGGGACCAGGGAAGCCGCGGTTTCGGCGGTCCGTGCGGCGGGGCTGCTGGCCCCCGGCTTCTCCGACACCCGCCGTGATGTCAGCGAAACGTGAGTCCTCCCGCCCCTCTCCGGCCCATCCCTGGACCGGGACCCAGGCTGACGGGCACCCCTTCCCTGCCGGGTCCTGCCACCCTCTGCACCCTGGCCCCAGGGCTCTGCCCTCCAGTGCCCGGCACCGGCACACCTTCCCCCCCCCCGCCCCCCCCCGCAGACACTGGGGTCACCCTAAGTTGGGATGATTCCCCGGGGGTAGGAGGGTAGCAGGGGGCGGGGAGAGGGGAAGGGCAGAGAATAGCTCAGCTTTGCAGGGATCTGTGAGGACAAGTGAACGGGAAGGAAAAAGCCAGGGGCAGGCATGCATGGCTAGGGAAGTGAGTAAAAGCATCCTTCAACCTGTATTTCGGGTGGGAAACACAGGCTGGAACACTGAGAAGCTGCTGGAATTAAACGGGGGGAGAATTCCTGGGGATACCTGTGATCACCCCACCCCAGGAGCCAGGTACAAAGAGGGAAATGGGGTACAAGCAACGGCATTACCTTGACTGGAGCGGAGCTGCCAGGAGCAGTGTTGGGGCTGCTCCATGTCACAGCAGTGCAAAGCCTGAGTGCATGGAACTGGGGGTCCAGAGCCCTCTGACAAACTGCCTCACTGCTCCTCACCTCAGTTTCCCAAGCTCTGAGGAACAGTGGATCCAACATGCCTTTGCAGCAAAAACACATCATGCATTTGCATCTTGCTCCTGCTGCGGTGCCGGGGGAAACCCACAGCCCACTCCCTTCCTCCAGGAGAGGAATTTGTGGGTTTTACTTCCCCGGTAAAGCTCAGGCAAAGCAAAGCTGTTGCAGGACCCCTTGGAGGATCTGGTTTCCTTCACCATACTGCAAAAATCTGCTTTTGCTTTCCAACACCCTCCTGCAAATTCATTCCGGGCTCCACAGCTTTCACTCAGTCACACTGTGAATCTGGTCACAGCCAACGACAGAAAATGTGCCAGGTTTCAGCCCCCCTAAATCCACCTTTGACAGCCAGACCCCCCTCCAGCCCCATGCTGCAGAGGGGGGTTTCCTGTTGGCTCTGCCTTTGGCCTCGTCTTCTGCTCCCTCTCCGTGGCCCCCAGCTCCCCTCACTCACTGCAACTGGCTGCAAGCTCTCAGACCCCACAGCGATGAGCTGCAGAGCAGCTGGGGGCTGCAGCTGCCTTGAGCGTGGGGGAAAAGTCAGGGAGGGCTGAGGTTCCCCACCTGGATCTCCCAAAGCTGGTTCAGAGGCTGAGCAAGGAGGAGATCAGGCTGTAGGTGACCCAGAGGTGGGTGCTGAGTACCCTAGGCTGCTCCTGCTGTGCCCTGCTTTGGGTCAAGGCATCACCCATGTGTTTGGATGTCCTTGTGCCAAACAGGGGGCAAAGCAGTGGGATGAGCCTGGCCTCAGAGGCCACCTTCAGCACACAGAAATAAGGCCAGCACTTAAACCTCAGGCACCTCTGAAAAGTGGGGCCAGTGATGGTCCCTGTTTATTTGCTTCTTTTGCCCTTGACAGAGGGACAAGGGCGGGGGGGGGGGGCAGGGCAGACCCCAATGCTGCTGGGCCCCAACCCTGGCTCCTTCTCCCTTCTCCCAGGCACCTGATGTGTCCCTGTCCCCACGTAGTTACCATGACCTCTGAGAGGCTGAATTCACCCAAACACCACTGCAGCATCTACCACTTGCAAACTGGGGAGACACCACACATCTGGATGGAGAGTCCATGGCCAGAAGTGAAATCCCACCACAGATCTGAGCAGGGGAAGCTCCAGCTATCATGCAACACAACTCAGCACCTGGAAGCCATGGGCTGCTCAGCTAAACAAGATGGAGCTCCAACCTGGCAGGTAATTAACCTCCTGCTTAATGAGACTATTGAACACGCTGGTAAATAGTGACAGCTGAGAGTAAGGTGTGAAACTTTAACCTGTGCTGAGCAAGGGCTGTGCTCAGTCACCCCTTGATTCAATCAGCATCCCCAGCTACATGGGAGACAGATCTGCTGGGGACAGATCTGGGGAGAAAAGGGTGGTTGCAGCCCTGCATGACCTGGCACTGGAGTAAATCTTGTTCCCAGCTCTTTCCCTGTGCTGGCCAGTTATCCCTCCTTTCTCCTCACTTGTCCCAAGCCCAGTTTGCTTGGGCAGCAGGTCTCAAGCATCAGAGTCCCCTCCTCCTTTAGCAGGTTGCTCTCTGACACCATTTTCCCCTCCTATGATGGTCCCACTGCAGCCAGGAGTCTGTGGATGCTCCCAGCAGACCCACGACTGTGGCATCCCTCCAGAGCTTTGTCATCAGATGTGCCCTGATGGCAGAGCTGTTGTGGCCAGTCTGGGGTGCCTCACTGATTTCTTCCTCCCTCCTGTCAGCCCTGGGCTGGTCTCCTGGACCACCCCACAGGGATCTAGGGCTTCCAGCGGTCAAGGCCAAGGAAAAAAAAACACCCTGGAAAAAAAGCCCTGAGCCAAGTGACTCAACACACGTCATATCAGGGAGGGTTGGCGAGCGGTGTCAGTGCTGGTGAAGATGGAAATGTGGGTTATGTCACAGCAGAAGCAACTTCACCAGGAGATGCTGGGACAAGGGTGCTTCCAGCACACTGCCTGGGGCTGCAGGGGTCTCATTCTGCTAATAAACCAAATATTCCTAGTTTCAACTGAAACCTGCTGCTCCTCTCCATTTCTTGCTGTTCCAAGCAGCCTGACACAGCTGGGCTCTGGCCAGCACAGCTTAAAGCTGTGTGGTTCTCAGTGGGTCCCATCCACATCCCGAGGGTCCTCTGTGGGGACAAGCTGGGCAGCAGGCACACACATGCCAGGCAGGACCCGCGCTGGGAAGCGGCCGGGCTTAAGTTTCTCCAGGATTTCCCAGAGCAAATTCCTCCCTAGAACAAACCCGTCAGCAAATTCTTGGGGAAACAGTGGCAGCTGCGAGCAGGAGGGACGGGGGGAGCTCTCAGGCCGGCCCCGAAGAGTGGCGGCCGGGTGGCGAGGGATGACCCGGTCCCCGGGCTGCCGCGGGGTCCCCGGCCCCTTCTCCCGTAGGAGCTGCGGCTCGGCGGGGCGGGATGCGGCTCGGCTCCTTCCCCGCAGGAATCCCCCCACACACACACTCCGCTTTCGCTGGGGTTTTCCAAGGGGCCAGGAACCAAGCGGGAAGCGGGGGCTGCGTTCCCGGGGGTGCCGCACCTCCGCCCGCCGCCCAGCCCCCCGCCTGACACGGCCGTGCCGACTTTGACACCCCGGGGGCCGCGTTAGCGCCGTTCCCACCTCTCCGCGACATGCCGCGCTGCCCTCCAAACAAGGGCACCCTCTCAGCATCCTTACCCCTTACCCTCTAACCCCTCCGCCCGCGGTCCCTGCCCGAGAAGCCGGCCCGGCGGGGTCTCTGCTGCCACCTCCAGGGCGCTGCGGGGCTCGTCTCCGTCCCGCTGCCGCCACGCTGTCCCTGCACAGCCCGGAGCCACGCACAGGACCGTAGAATCACCTGGGCTGGAAGAGACCCTTAAGGGCATCGAGTCCCACCGCAGCCTAATCCTGCCTGGCCCATCTCCAGGTCGTGTCCTTAAGCACTTCATCCACGCGCCTCCTAAATACCCCCAGAGATGGTGTCTCCACCGCCTCCCTGGGCAGCCTGTTCAAATACCTGACAACCCTTTCAGTACAGAAATTCTTCCTGATATCCAACCTAAATCTCCCCTGGTGCAATTTCAAGCCATGCCCTCTCATCCTATCACTTGTCACTAGCGAGAAGACCAACCCCGACATCTCTGCAACCACCTTGCAGGTAGCTGTAGAGAGTGATAACGTCTCCCTTCAGCCTCCTTTTCTCAAGACTAAAAAGCCCCAGCTCCCTCAGCCGCTTCTCACAGAACTTGTGCTCCAGACCTCTCACCAGCTTCGTCGCCCTCCTCTGGACGTGCTCCAGCATCTCAGCATCCTTCCTGTAGTGAGGGGCCCAAAACTGAAGACAGTACTCGAGGTGCATCCTCACCAGAGCTGAGTACAATGGCAAAATCACTTCCCTACTCCTGCTGGTTACACTATTCCTGACACAGGCCAGGATGCCCTTGGCCTTCTTGGCCACCTGGGCACGCATGGCCACCTTAGCCATGTTCCACCCTCTCCCCCCACACACACTTCAAAACAAGCCACCCCTCCATGAGCAGGCCCCCACCACAACATTGTGTCCTGAGGGGCTTGGGGACCCTCCTGAGCAGGAATCCCCTGCTCAGCCATCCTGGCTGCACGGGGCTGCTCAGACCCCCAGCCAGGATGGGTGGTCCTCAGGGTGCTGCTGGCTGGGTGGCACGGTGCCTTGTGCCCTCTGTGTCCATGTCTCCCCAGTCTCCAGCAGCACCAGCAAGGCTGGGATGCAGCTAGGGAAGGTGACCCACTGCCAGCGCCCCAGCTTGCTCTGCCACAGGGGTGGGCACTGGGGAGGGGAAGCTTGCCCACCCCCTCCCCATAAGAGGCTGCCCATTTCCAGGCGTCATTAAAGAGCAATTAGCTGGAAATTAAGCTGAGAACAAGTATTGATTAGCTCATTAAGGCTGGGGGAGCCGTCTGTGGCAGTAGGAATTGCTGCCGCTCGCCCTCATTATGGGCAAGGTTAAAGCTTGCGGTCGGGCAGCTCATTAAAAATGCCAGGGACCAATCAATGTCCCCGGCCTGGTGCCGCCCAGCACCCCTGGGGGACACCCAGCCACTGCTTTTCAGAGACTGGCCCATGACCTCTGCGATGAGCTAGCTTGGGAAGGGACCAAGCATCCTTGCTCCTCTGCATCCACAGCTGCATCCTGTGCTCCCCTGCAGAGTCAGTGGTGTTGCCTTTGGGCTTGTCAGCACCCCAAAACTCACCAGCCAGGGGGTCGTCTTTTCCTCCAACCAGAGAACTCATGGGGACAGGTCCCCTCTAGCCCAGCAAAGAGACCAGGTCCATGGGGTCACAGCAGTGCTGTCAGCACCAGGAGAGAACAGCCAGTGTAGCTGGTTTGCAGGGCAGCATCCCAGACCTGCTCCCCACCAGAGCTGAGTTTGTCAGGTCTCATCCTAGCAGTGCCAGCTTGTGTGGGTGAGGGACAGACCAAAGGGGATTGCAGGGATGGGATGAAAGCAGCTGAAGACATGAGAAAGACACCTGAGTGCTGCCATGCCACCCTGCCCTGCACTGTGGCCCTGCAGCTCTGGAGCTCTTGGGGCAAGCCCAGACCCTGCCAGGCCATCCAGCCAGACCCAGCCACCACTGTCCCCTCCAGTGTCCTTCCCATCCCCATCTCTGCTTCTGGCTGCTGCCAGCATTCCAAGGCCAGCTCTGAGATGATGCACACACGGGGGGTGTCCCTGCATAGGCTGGGGAGGGGGGAGGGGGGGGGCAGGTGTCATCATTATTTTTGTTTTCTTTGCACTGCCCTGGAAATGTATTGTATTCTCAGCTAATCCCCTTCAATTACACCACAATAAAACACATAATAAAAACGTAATTCATTTTTCCCGAGCGCTCCATCTCCCTGTGTCTTGGCAAGCTATTAAAAATTTGTCTTCATTTTTCTGGCAAGAGCCTTGTACCTTTTCATCTTTAATTTATGAGAGCAGAATAGCTACTGACAAGCCCTTATTGCACGGCGAGGGGCTGCATTATTTATAAGCCGCCAATGGCTGGCTCAGGGGAGATATTTGCAATATGCCGGGGCCGGCAGAAGGAGGGGGGCAGATACCCAATGCGCCCATCCCAATCCGCTCCCCCACCCTGGGTAGGTGCTGGGTGCAGGTGTCCTCCTGGCTGCCCCCGGGGAGGGAGCACCCCTGGTTGGAGAACACACAGCCTCTGCCAGCCCCTGCCTGCCAGGGAAGCTGCTGCACAGGGTGGCTCCTGGCTGCCTGGTCCTTATCTCGCCTGCTGCTGTGTCTGCCCATGTTGGGCTTTGCAGCAGCTCTCATGCCTCCGTCCTAGCTCAGTGCATGGGCTCTGCACAGTGTGCTTGCCTCCGTTCCTCCTCTCCTTGCATGGACATTCATTGCTCCTCCTGGCTGCCCTGGCCTGCGGGTGACACAGCTGCTGCCTTGCAGCCTTGCCAGTGTCCCACAACGGTGATGTGGGACGACAACACGCTCTCCGATAGCCATGCATAGAGAGTGGGATAAAAATATCCTTGTTGGAGAGGCAGGCACAGGCCTGGGGCCGGGGACAGAAGCAGGGCGCCCTGTGAGTGGGCTGCGAGAGGGGGTGGGAGTGTGGGCAGAGCTGGGAGCGGGGAGATGACGCTCCAGCCTCTCCAAACCAGCTGCATCCAGGGCAGCAGCTTAGCAGAGCCCTCTGCGTGACTGCGAGGTGCAAAGCTGGCTGTGCTAAAAAAAGCCCTCCCGACAGCTGGATGAGCTTAGCCACACGCCAGGCCAGCCAGAGCTGCTGCAAAGGCAGTGGGCTGGGAAATGGGAGCAGAGCCCAGCCCCGGGGGGGCACCGAGGCACCCAGCAGCCCTCCCCCCACTCCCATCCCAACCCCCCCATGGCAGTCCCTCTCCACCATACACAAATTAGCAAGCAACACACTTCTCTTTGCTTTGGGTTTCGTATAAACAATCTGCCTTTATTATCTGGTATGTATAGGTACGTACTATGTATATCAAAAATAACTAGAGGAAACCAGGGTGCACTTAAAGCTATTTGAGAAGGTCCACCTGAAAGCAAGCGCTCCAGGAGAGGGTAGTGACCCCTCAGGGGGAGCCCAGCCCTGAACAGAGATGACATTAAAATGGGAATAAAAAAGGGGAGCTCTCTGCTGGGATTAAAATATGCCCTTTGCTCTGGGGCTGGAAGGAGCAGAAAGCCAGATTAAATCCCCAGAGGAGAGCTGAGGGTGAGCTGAGAGCCCCCGCCCTGGTTCCAGCTGCTGCGTGCGCTTGAAATCCCTACACTGGGTATGGGGAGGTTTCCTCTGGGAAAGCTGCTCTGTCATCCCCCAGCACCGGCTGCTGAGCCACTGGAGTACATGGGGTGCGTGGGGTGCCTGTGGACAGTGCAACCCTCAAACACCGTGATTGTCTGCTGCCTCCTAAAGCTGGGGAGAACCTTCTCTTCCCCGCCCCACATCCCTGCTTGCAGGGTGGCTGGTGCTGCTGCCCACACTCCCCCCTGCACCGCACACAGCTATGGGCACAGGCAGGGTGAGCACAGGAGAAACACACAGGGGTGCCAGCCAGGTCCCCAGAGCAGGGCTAAGCCCAGGCGTGGGGACAGGGCGCGGGGTGGAGCAGTGCTGCGTGGCTGCAGGCATCCCGGGCAGCGGGGCTGAATGCCTGGGACCTACGGACACGCGACAGCCAAGGGAAAGCGGCATCAGCCCCAAGGGGATCTGAAGGGCGAAGCTCCGCGATGCGCTGGCCCGGCGGCTCCGCTGCACGCATCTCAGCTGCCCTGGGACCCCCGCTCAGAGCCCTTTGTTGAAGTAGACAGTCTCCAGCTGTGGGTCTTTCTCCCGGATCCGAGCTTGGACTTCAGGCTCCAGGTGGCTCACGGGCATCGAGCTACCAAGGGGACACGGATATAGAGGATGGAGGGGGTGTACCCATTGGCAGTCTCAAGTTGGGAAACCACCTGCTGCCACCCCTTCCCCATCTTCACCCTACAAGGACACTGTCCCAACAGCCCAGCAAAGATCTTTGCGTCTGCACCGCTGCCTGTGCACAGGGACGTGCATGTGCACCCCTTTTCAAGCCTCTGACTGCTCTGGGAAGCAAAAGCATCTCTTGGGAGTCAGAGAGCACAAGGAGCCCAAACATCCCCCACCTGCACCCCACACCCTGCCCCACAGGAGCCACACGTGTGTGTGAGATGCTCATCCTTACCTTTTCTGTGGGAAGAGTGCACAGCACAGCGGGGTGGCAAACACCAGGCTGCAAGGGGAAGACAGGGCTACATAAATCACCCACTCCCACCCATGGAAAGAAGCAGCCCAGAGCTGTGCTGGGTGCTCAGCCAGGAAAGGGGTAAGGAGATACCCTCTCTAAACTCTAGACCCTGCATTTACTTCCCAAAGTGGGGTAAAGCCTGTCCCTGTCACTGTGGGGGAACAGCAATACTGAGTAAAAGCTCATGGCAGGCTTGAGAGACATCAAGATGGAGAAATACAGCTCCCAGCTGCAGGACCACGTACCCCATCCCATCTGCCACGGGGACACCAGCCTGGGTAAGCTCTGGCATACACCTGAGGAGCTCTGGGATGGCTCTTACCCGCCCCCTCCCCCCCCCCCCCCCCCAAGCAGAGCCCCCTGCAGCACTGCCCTGTACCCAGGCTCGGTCTGTGCCCAGTGTGACAATACCCCTTGGCAGAGGATGACTTACCAGAGTCCCACCAGGCCGACCTGAAGAGGAGCGTTCAGGTACGGGTACCGCTGCGGGGGACAGGGACAGGCTGCATGTCAGTGGGGCAGGTGGGGCAGGAAGGTGCCTGTTCCCCAACGGGGTGCTACCCGCGTGGGGCCCCAGCCCTGTGACAAGTTAGAAGGGTGTCCCCTTGCCCACCCTCCCCTCCCAGGACCAGCAGTACCTTCAGGAAAGCTCTCTTCTCCAGCGCATTCATGATCACCGGGGGGATGGCTGGGACAGAGGGGAAGGAGATGAGCTCCCAGTGCTCACAGCCCCCCATCCCACGCTGCTGGGCACCAGCTGCAGCTCCCAAATACAGGTGGAGGAGAGGACACTCACCCATGGCTGGGGCAGCCATCCCAATCCGGGACACCACCACCTGGAAAATGGCCTTCTGGGCTGCAGCTGTGGATTCACCCAGGCGGTTTCCATTCTCATCCGTGACAGGGATCCCCAGCTTGAGCTCTCTGTAGGGAGAGTGGGGGTGAGGGGACCCCCAAGGCATGCAGGTAGGGGGATCGAGGCAGAGGTCAGGGACACTGCACAGGGGCACATCTCCAAGGGAGGTTGTTGTCCTGTATTCCACATACGCTGCAAGCATATGGGGGTCTCAGCTGGACCCACATTCACACTTGGGGGGTCCTCAGCAGGGCTGAGGGAGACAGAGAGACAGCCCTTTGGGATGCAACCAGGTGCTTCTACCCTTGAACCAACCCCACAGTGTAAGGGATGCCAGCAGGACCAGGAAGGAAGTCCCCTGCAAGCCCAAAACATTGCTCCCCCCACCCCCACCAGAGTCTGGTGAACACCAACACGAGCCCCAGCACCCCAGCCCAGGGGCTCACCTCTGCCTCATCAGTGGGATGTTGATGCAGTTGGCAGCAGCCACGGCCGCAAAAGGCACGTACCGGCCGATGATGGCTGGCAAGTGCTAGAGGGGAAGCATGGAGCATGTCATGCAGAGCTCACTGTCCCCAGGTCTGCCACCATCTCCCTGAAAGACCCTGAGGTGTCCCAGCCCTGCTGAGGAAAATCATCCCTCCCCCCCTGCAACTCCCAGTCAGTGAAAGTTGTAGAACCCAGGGGATTCGGGGGGTCCCACATCCCCTCCCAGCCCTGGAGGGAGGCCAATGGGTGAAAGAAGCCTGGAGAGATATAGCTGGGGGTGGACTGGGGTGGAGGGACAGGCCACCTCTGGAGCCATTGCTGGGGAGAGGGGCTGCCTTGTGTGGGTGTCCCCTGAAAACCCCTTTCCTCCACTTTCTCCCCAGCTCAGCTCAGACCTTGGGGAGACCCCATGGGGAGGTCCCAGGTGCCCCAGCCAGTGATGGCCAAGGGCTGCCTTACCTTGGTGAGAGATTTGAGCCCCAGCGCTGTGACAACTGCCCCTGTGGTTGCACTCACATAGGCCGTCCCCAGCTGGCTGCAAGAGCAGGAGGTGACACCAGTAAGCCAGGGTCCCCCTGTTCCACCATCCCCACAAAGGAAGGGACAGCCCTGACAGCCCCACTGGTGAACATCTCTGGCTGCACCAGGTCCCCCTCATCTTGTTTCACACACACACCCCACACACATATTAAAGAAGCTATTCAAGGCAGTCCCCTGGCATTTTTGGGTGCCCTGAGGATCTGGTCAGAGGGGTGCTTACCTGGGGGTGATGGGTGCATCCCCGCTGCGGTTGGTATAGTTGACGATGGCGTTGAAGGACTGGTTGACCCACTGCCAGAACAGCACAGCCGGTGTGGTCCTACCAGAGAGAAGAGGTGCCGGTGGCACCAGGGGAGGTGACACGTGCTCCTATTGTATGGGATGTGCCCCCTCTTCACCCAGAGCCAGGAGGGTGCTCAGACAGGGAAGAACCACCCCAGGCACCCTCCTGATCCTGGGGTGAGGAAGGAACAGTTACCTGTAGAAGGTCAACATGCAGCCGGTGATGGTCATGTTCATGGGGACCTGGGCGGACATGCGTCCCACGAGGAGCATCTTCTCACCCGTGTCAGGATGGAAAGCCGAGTCATAGATGTACTTCGCCCGCCACAGCTGGTCCTCTGTTAGCCCAGGGGGTACTGTGCCTGCCCTGCCAGGTAAGGGTAGCACCCATCAGGAGACCCTCTGCCAGCACCCATGCCACACCTTGGGGGCCAGCCAAGACATCTGGGAGGCTGGCTTTTGCCAAGGAAGGCCAGTGCCGCTCCCATTCCCACTCTGGGGAATAGCCCTAAGGCCAAACCCTGCCCTGGTACGGTGCTGGGGGTACCTGCCCTAAATACCTGTAGTCTTCCACCACCCGGCGGGCCTCCTCCAGCGTGGCCCCTGACAGCAGCAGGTTTCGGGGGTCGGTCACCATGAAGAAGTGCTTGGCCCGGCCCTGGAAGGTGCTCTGGTCCCAGCGGGGCTCCCGGATATTGATGGTGGCGGGGAGGGATGGTGGCATCTTCTGGAGGTGGGGGCAGTTATGAGGGTGCAGTGCCTGTGTGTGTCCCCCCACATCCCTGCTAGGGCAGCTCTGGCGCTCCCCCAGCCTGGGGGAACAGGGAGGGGGGCGGGCACAGGGAGCCCCCTTGCAACGGAGCTGAACTGGGACCCCTGAGCCCACCCAGCAAAAGGGACAGCTCACGGGTGGGGTGACCCCAGCACGATGGCCCCCTCACCCTGCAGCCTACCAGGGAGAGTCTCACGAATCTGGCTTATACCAGGGAGTGGTTAGCCCCCCCCCCCCCGCCCCGCGCTACCCAGCACGGCCCCCCGGGAGGGAACAGGGACCTGCCGCCTCGCGGGGAGAGCTGCTGCCGGTAACGGGGGGCGAGGAAAAGCACGGGAAGGAGGAGTATCCCCCCGGGAAGGCACTGACACACACGGCACGGCCCCGCGTCCACGCCCGCCCGTGCCCGCGAGGAGCGGGACTCTGCTCCCCCACCCCGGGACGAGCCTCCCTCCCCCACGCGTGACACCCCCACCCAATAACGACGCGCCCCCCCCGCACTCACGGCTTCCCGGGCAGCGCCCTCCGTGCCCGCGCCTCCGCCGCTGCCACCGCCCCGCTCCCGCCCGGCGCGCTGACGTTCTGCCTCGTCACGGGGGGGGGGCCGGCCCCGCGGCGGGGGGAGGCCGGGCGGCGCCGCACGGGGGGCGGCGGGGGCCACTCGGGACCGGGCCGGCAGCGGGGGGGGCCGGTACGTGCCAAGCCGCACGCGGCATCTGCCCCCCCGCTCCTCCCCCCCGGTTACGCGCGTGGGGGCGGGGGCGCGGGCGTACTCGAGCGTGGGCGCGCGTCCTCACGCGGGTGTGCGCGCGTGTGCTCACGTCGGTGTGCGCGTGTACGCTCCCGTGCGTGTCCGTGTCTGTGTCCGCGCGCGCCGGCCTCGCGGGTGCGCGTGTGCTTTCACGTGGGCGTGCACGGGCGCGTTTCTGCGCGTGGCTGCGCGCGCGAGGGTGCCCCCCCCTCCGCTCCAGTCGTGTGTATCCGGGGAGGGGGGGGAGAGGGGGGGGCTCACGCGGGGGGGGTGTGGACGCCTGTCCCACGCGTCGCGTCGGTGTTCGCGCGTGGCACGGCGTCCCGGCACGCGTGGCTGCGTGCTCGCGCGTGCTCGCGGGGGGGGGGGTGGGGAAGGGGGGGGCCAGTGCGTGCGCGCGAGCCGGGGCCGTGTAATCGCGCGCCGTGGGTGTCCGTTAGCGCGCGCGCGCGCCCGGGCGGCGCGGCCGCGCTTGCGGTGCGGACACGCATGTCGTGGGCGTGCGGGTGCATGGGGTGTATGTGCGTGTGGGTGCGTGTCCCCACACCCGCCGTGCCCCCCCAGCCCCTCACCCAACCGCTCCCGTGCCCCGGGGGGGCTGCCTCGGCGCGCGGCGTGGACCCTCACCCGGGGGGAGTGGGGGGACACCCCCGCTCCCGCCGCCCGGCCTTAGCCCCCCCGAGGCCCCCCCGGCCGCCGCGCATCACCTGAAACCGCCGCGGTATCGGGTTCGCGCTGGCGGCGCCCGGCCCCGCCGAGGGATCGCGGCCAGCCCGGGGCGTAGGCGATGCCCCCCGGGGAGGGGGAACACGGGGGGACACCGGCTTGCATCACCGGAGTGAGCGGGACACGCGTACACCCCCTCCCCTGGCCGTGCCTCAGTTTCCCCTGTGATCCCTCGGAGTGCCCCGCTCCGATGAGGGGCTCGGGGCCGGGGGAGCACCGCACCGCACCGCACCCTTCGCCCCACGCAGCCCCGCGGAGAGACGCGCCTCCCAGAGCCCCACAACGCCGTGCCGGTGGGGGACACACGCAGGGCTCCCCCCCGCCGCCGCAAGGCCAGCCCTGGCCGCTCTAGATTGACGGCTCCCGCGCCCGATGGCCACGCCGGTCCCGCAGGGGCAGCCAATCCCCGCGGGCGAGGGGGCGGGAGGCGGTGCTGCCCCCCCTCGGCCTCTCCATCCCCCCCGCACTGCCGGGTGTCTCTTTCGCAGGTGGCACCATGGGGACAGGTGAGGAGGGCACGGGCCGGGGTGGGAGGGGAGCGGCAGAGGGGTTCCCAGCGCCCTTTCGGGGAGGGGGTACCACCGGCTGATAACGGGGGGACAGCGGGGGGCGCGCAGGAGTGGGGCTGGCAGGCGGCGGGGACACCGACGTGTCCCCCTGGCTGGGGCCATCACTTATTTATTGAGGTCAGGCTGGGGCGAGCGGGGGAAGAAGCGGGGGGGCGGCCGTGGTGGCGTTTCACCCACACCTGGAAAATCCCCCGGACACCGCGGACCCGTCCCCAGCCCCACGGCGGCTTCGGGCGGTGTAAGTCTGGAGGGGGGCCGGGGCGGGTGGGGGCAGCTCACCCCTCCTCTTGCGACAAATCCTCCCTCGAGAAGGCCGGCGGGTCCGGGACCTGCTCTCAAGCAGAAGCAGAGGTTCCCCTATCGCCCCCCCCCCCAGCCCTTCTGGACGTGTGCCGCCAGCCAAAGCCCCTTTGCACCCCCTATTCCGGATTTATGCTGCCAGGCAGAGCCCCTTTGCACCTCAGCATCCTTGCCCACGGGCAGGACAGACGGTGCCTGCTGCCCTTGCAGCGGTACCCAGGGACACTGGAGCAGTTTGGCCCCTAGGACGCGATTAGGACGGGAGGGGACAGGGCTGGAGAGGGGGGCATGAAGCTTCTTGTGTCACCCCCCCAGGCTGTGCTGCTGTGCCTGGGACCTGTCTTGCCAGCGCCGAGGAGTACCCACGCCAGCCGGCCCCGGCATCGTGCTAAGAGGGAGCAGTGTCCGAGCCCGGGCATGTGCTGCTGGACTATGCCATGTCCCCCCGCGGCCGGCCGGCAGCCCCGGCCCTGTGAGGACACGGCCAGCCCCGACCTGGACGCCAGGACACCGGGGTGCCCAGCGCCGCCATGGCCCAGGGCTGGGATGCGACGCTGTCGGGGATGACGACAGGCAGCCGGTCGCGGAGCTCCAGCAGCGAGGCCAGCCTGGCTCCCCGCTGCCTCCTCAGCAAGCAGAGCCGCCTGCTCAATGGGACCACCCGCGTCAGCCGCACCGCCTCCCCCATGGGCCGCGTCATCCTCATCAACACCCCCATTGAAGGTGCGTGGGGTGCCCTCCTGTCCCTCTGCCCACCCACGTGGCCTGGATGGGCCGGGACGCCTGGGTTGTCTGGGTCTGGGGACAGGGAGAGTTGTTCCAGGACGAGGGGCATCCCCAGCAAAGACAGACACCTCTCCCTTGCACTCAGCCTGAGTGACATGTCCCATCTTCTGTCCCCACAGCCAGCAGCAATGAGAGTGATGTCATCAATGCCATCACGGTGGAGAAGAGCATGGATGGCAAGCTGGGCTTCAGCGTCCGTGGTGGCTCTGAGCACGGGCTGGGCATCTTCGTCAGCAAAGTGGAGGAGGGCAGCGCTGCTGGTAAGTGGGGCAGGGTGAGGGATACCAGTGGGAACAGGCAGGTGCCAGCAAGACCCTCTTGGGGAGCTCCCAGTGACATGGTACCACAGCAATGATGCCACCCTTCACGGTGGCAGGCCAGTAGTTGCTCCCAGCCACCTCTGGCCATGGAGTTTTCAGGCTTCCCCAGGAAAAAGGTGGTGTACAGGAGTGGGCAGCCCCATGCCAGTGGCTCGGAGCTCCATCCCCAAGCCACAGTCAAGTGACCAGCTCCCTGTGCTTGCTGCAGCCTCAGTGCAAATGCCAGGCTTCCCTGCCTCTGTTCCCATGGGGTTGGGATCAGGTTGGGGGCACGTTTTGGGAGGGAACACAAAAAAAAAAAGGCATCAGTGCCAGCTCAGTGCCCAGCCAAGCTGTACACCCCTTGCAGAGCAGGCTGGGCTGTGTGTTGGTGACAAGATCACGGAGGTGAACAGCGTGAGCCTGGAGAACATCACCATGAGCAGTGCTGTCAAGGTCCTCACTGGCAACAACCGCCTCCGCATGGTGGTCCGGCGGATGGGCCGTGTTCCAGGCATCAAGTTCTCCAAAGAGAAGACAGCGTGGTGAGCAGGGTGTCCCCCATGTCAGCATCCCAAAGCCCAGCTCCATGGAGGACACAGTGGGGAGACCTGGTGGAGGATGGTGGGGGACGTTCAGAGTGTGGGGACATGGGAGTTCCTCAGTGAGGGTGGGAAGAGCCCCAAGGTGGGGCACAGGATAGGATAGGAAGCTATGGATCAGGCAGGGTGGGTGCAAGCCCTATCATGTCCATCCGCCATCCCCATCACGCTCATACACTGGGTGACACCAGTGTCCCCATCCTACTGGAGAATGAGAGCCGGACCTGCGAGTCCTCCCCAACACTGTACCCATGCTCCAGGGTGGATGTGGTGAACAGGCGCCTGGTGGTGGAGAAAAGCGGCTCAACACCTTCGGAGAGCGGCTCCGAGGACGGGCTGCGGCGCATCGTCCACCTCTACACCACCTCTGACGACTACTGCCTGGGCTTCAACATCCGTGGCGGCAGGGAGTTCGGCCTCGGCATCTACGTCTCCAAGTACGGCTGGCCCTCCCTGGCTGAGCCCCCCACCCTCACCACATCTCCTCCATGGGTGCTGGGGCACAGGGCCACCCGGGAGGAGGTGTGGGGGAGGAGCAGGGCTCCGGCAAGGGCTCAGCCCCATCCTGTGTCCCCCTGCTCCCCTAGGGTGGACCCCGGGGGGCTGGCCGAGCAGAACGGCATTCGGGTGGGAGACCAAGTCCTTGCAGCCAACGGAGTCAAGTTTGAAGACATAAGCCATAGCAAGGCAGTGGAGGTGCTCAAGGGGCAGACGCACATCATGCTGACCATCAAGGTACCTACCTCTGCTTGGCTCTGTGGGACCCCTGGGTGAGGTGGGGAGGGGGGGGGTCGCGTGTCCCCGCGCTGGCGCAGCCCCAGCTCGGCCCAGCGCCCACGGGGCTGGCACGGCTGCCAGCTGGTTGGGTTTCAGGCAGGTGGGAGGGGGATGCATTATTCATGGCTGGCACTGGATCGGGTTTGCCCGGGGCAGCCAGCGCACACTGACCCCCACGTCCTCTCCCCCTGTGCCTAGGAGACCGGCCGGTTCCCTGCCTACAAGGAGATGGTGGCCGAGTACTGCTGGCTCAGTCGCTGTAAGGGCAGTGCCTCACCGGTACCGGCAGGGACACGGGGCTGATGGGCAGGGACATGGGACACTCCCACGCAAAGGGCATCCGGCCCCGGTGGGGAGGGGGGAGGTCCTAATGCCATGGGCTTCCATGACATTGGAGGGGGCATAGAGCTCCCTGTGCAACGGTCAGCATCCCCACAGTCCCCACGGCCTCGCAGGGTCCCGTTTGTCCCCATCCTTGGAGGGTACATGAAGAGCCCCATGCCATGGCCAGCAGGCCAGCAGTTCCCCTGGCCCTATGGGTTCCCGGGTTCCTATGTCCCCTGTCCTTAGCGGGGGGTTATGGAGCTCCCCATGGCCCCACAGTGTGTCACCCTGTGTCCCTGACCTTTGCAGTGACCAACGGGCAGCTGCAGCAGATGTCTCAGGCCTCGGAGACCAGCTCCTCCATCTCCTCCTACTCCTCGGGGCCAGCGCCAGGGGCAGTGAATGGGCTGGGAATAGCCACGCTGGGGACAGCCACACTGGGGACAGCTGCTCCAGGGCCCCCAACTCGCACTGTGGATGTGGCGATCTCCACGGAGGATGGGCCACGGCGGAGCTGGGCACGGGAGCGTGCTGAGCGGGCCATGCAGACTGAGCCAGCTGCTGAAGGGCTGCCGGAGATGCGGCGCACGGTGCGACCCCCTGAACTGCTGCGGGACACGGCCATCCGGGGACAGGGTGCCCGTGAGCCCCCCGGCACCCACCCACGCCGGACCTTTGCCCACTCACCCAAGACGGCGCTGCTTCTGGCGCTGAGCCGGCCCCGGCAGCCCATCACGCGCTCCCAGAGTGACCTCACTGTTGCTGGTAGGCACCAGGGCATGGCCCCATCTGTGGGACTCTGGGGTTCCACTCCAATCCCATGCCCCCCAGCCCTGGGCATCCTATAGCTCAGCCCCTACCCCACATGAAGCCTCTGCCCCGCACAGATACCTGCCTTCACCCCCCATAGCCAAGTCCCTGGGCCCTACCCCAGCACCTGATAGCCCCCACCCAATACGGACACTTGGCCACCAGCCCTGGGCCTCCTATAGACCTGAACAGTCCCAGTCCTGTCCTCAGGGCTTTCAGGCACTCCAAAGCCTGGCCCCACAGCTGCACACCACAGCAAATATCTTTTCCAGTCAGTGCCTCCCAGTAGCCTATACCACACCCTCAGGTTCCCAGCCCCCAAGCACTATTTGGGGTGGCATCCCCTGGCCCCTCCATTCCAACCTCCAGCTCTATCCCCAGAGGAGAAGCGGAAGAAGGAAAAGCCGGAGGGACAAGGGGCACAGGGGGCCCCCCCAGGGCTGCACCGCTCCAAGACTCTTGTCAACCTCTTCTTCAAGGGGGGCCGTGCCACCAGCCAGAGCTGGGCCCCCCCGAGCCAGGAGCCCCCTACCTCCGACCGCCAGGCACGCGCCAAGTCCCCGGGACGCCCTGATGGGGACAGAGGTACCGGGCTGGGGGACAGGGCAGGGAGGGACCCAACCTGGGACCAGTTCCCCCTTCCACTGGCACTGCAGCCCTCTCATGGCATCCCTGGCATGGAGGTGTGATGGGGAGGGGGTTCCTGGGCATGCCATTTGGGCGATGAGCATTAGTGCCACTCACCCCTTGGGCACTCACCCCTTTCCATCTCCCTTGCAGTAGGCGCTGTGCAGAAGTTTGTCATCCGGAGCCTGAAGCGGGGTAACGGGGGTGCCCGTGTGCCCGGTGGGGGGGCTCTGGGGTAGGCTCTGCATGCGCCTGGCCCCACACTGCATGAATCTGTCTGACTCCAGCGTGGAGCAAGCTGGTGGGGTTGGGGGGCGTGAGAGTGTTTGTGGGGTGCAGGGGGTGGTCCTTGCCCTGCTGGCCACAGCTCCTTGCTGTGCCCCCCCAGAGAAGAGCCGGCGTGCCAGCATCCTGGGTCCCATGAGCATCACCGCCCTGCAGCCCAACAGCAGCAACCCCGAGTCCCGGCTCCCGCACATCCAGGACACGGCTGCACGCCTGCTCAGCCCCGATGAGGTGACGGCTGTGCTCCGCCACTGCTCCCGGGTACGGCACTGCGGGCAGGGTACGGGCAGCGGGTGGGCAGGACAGTGCTGGTGCTTATCCCTGGGCAGCTCCTACAGCCTGGGGGCACCATGGCCAGCAGTAGGTGCCCACATTAAGCTCTGGGAGGTAAACGGAGGCATGGGGGGTGAGCACCCATCTGCTGACACCCCTCTTGCACCCGCAGTACCTGCATGAAGGCAGCGTGGAGGATTTGGTGCGGCCGCTGCTGGCCATCCTGGACCGGCCTGAGAAGGTTCTGCTGCTGCGGGATGTGAGGTGAGTGTTGCAGGGGGTACCATGGGGTACCCGCATACTAGCCAGCTGGGTGGGATGGCTGTGGAGCTTCATGAACCCCTTCAACCCTGGTCATGCTCCATCCCAGGGGTTGCCGCAACCCGATCCCCCCCTCTTTGCCTCCGCAGGAGCGTGGTGGCCCCCACGGACCTGGGCCGGTTTGACAGCATGGTGATGCCCCTGGAGCTGGAAGCCTTTGACGCCCTGAAGAGTCGCTCAGGTAGAGCCTGGCACCCCCCCCCCCCAGGGACCTTGGTCCAGGGGGCAATAGGCAGGGGTGGGCACAGCTTAGGGGGGTGACCGGTGGCTCTCCCTGCCTGCAGTGCGCTCGCCTGCTCTCCGCCCAGCCCACCATGACGTCACCCCCAAGAGACACCTCATCACACCAGTGCCTGGTGAGTGCCACCCCATGGGGTCTGCCTGGCCTCAGGGCTGCCCTGTGCGGGAGGAGGCACCAGGAAGGGGTGGGAGGTGGAGGGGTACAGGGGCAATCTGGAGGAGAAGAAGGGGAGATGGGATACCTGGGTACAGGGAGAGGGGGTCTGGTGTCATTGGGTGTTGGAAGGTCCTGGAGTAGCAGGATCTGTGGATCCTGGGAGCAAGGGGGGTGGAGGACCTGTAGTCCTTGGAGAGAGATGGGGTACCTGAAGGAGGAGGAAGATCTGGGGCCATTGGTCCTGAGGAGGTGAGTGGGGTTCTGGAGTCCTGGGGGGAACCCTGGATTGCGAGGATCCCAGGGAACAGGGTTTTGGGGTCTCAGAGGGATTCTTGAGCCCTTCTCTTTGCAGACTATCGGGGTGGGTTCCTGCTGAAGCCAGCGGGAGCCCTGGAGCTGGAGGAAGCCGGGGGGCCACAGGCGAGCCCAGCCTGGCCACGTGCCTCCCCCAGCCCCCGCCGGCTTCACCCCCGCACCTACACCCCGCTCCCCGACGTGCCAGTGGATGCCTACGCCTGCACCAGCCACCCCTCACCTGCCACCAGCCCTCAGCCCCCCAACTGGCTGCTGGCCGAGCCCCCCATGGGTGAGGGCCGTGGGCGCTCACGCAGCCCCCGGCCCACCTGGCACAAGGAGCCCCCCGGGTCAGCACCCGATGGAGGGGCTGAGGTGGTGGGGAAGCCCCGGCGGACACGGCATCCCCTCGCACCCCTCTTTGGGGGACCAGGGGGTGAGGCAGGGGCTGGAGCAACCACCAATGGACCTGGGGATGCTGGCAGGGAGGAAGAGGAGGAGGAGGAGTACCAGCTGCTCACCGTCACTCTCTCCAAGCTGAAGCACTCTCTGGGTGAGTGGCACGTGTGTGGGACCCTAGGGGTGGGGACCTTCTTCTTGGCACCAGCATCATGGGGATGGGTGGCATCCCCTTGACAAGAGGTATCCCAGTTAGGGAACAGGGGAGCAAAACCCTGAGCACTCATCCAAAACTACAAGGGGAGAAGAGGAACTGACCCTGCCCCAGCCCCTTGCCCACACAGGGCCCATCAAAACAGAGGCACGGCTGCCTGGGAGGGGGTGCCATGCCTGGGAGTGGTGGGGGTCTCAGCCTACCTGGGTGTGAGGATCTTATGGCTGTCTTGCAGGAATCAGCATCTCCGGCGGCATTGAGTCAAGGGCGCAACCGGTGGTGAAGATTGAGAAGATCTTCCCTGGGGGAGCCGCCTTCCTCAGTGGCGTCCTCAAGGTACAGGGGACCTTGGGGGACCCAGTGCACCCCATGGGGTGGGCAGGCGTCTGGACACCCCCATCTCCTGGTCCTACTGGGTACTGGCAGCAAGCCCCTGGTACCCCAAAAGTGGCTGCACTTCACCACGCTGTCTTCTCTTGCGCGGGTCAGGCTGGGCAGGAGCTGGTTTCGGTGGACGGGGAGAGCCTGCAGAATGTCACCCACCAGCGGGCTGTGGACATCATCCGCCAGGCCTACCGCAACAAAGCCAAGGAGCCCATGGAGCTGGTGGTACGGGTGCCTGGAGCCCCCCCAGAGTGATGCCGCACCCTCCCTGGAAGAGCCATCCAATGCTCTGGAGGAGCCAGATGGCTCACTCCTGCACTGAGCTGTGTCCAGTCTCAGCACAGCCAGACGGGGAGAGCCAGCACCTCCCCACGGGCACAGAGGAGCTGCCTGCAATGGGACCCGAGCTGAGGGAGCAACGCTGGCGATGCAGGAGCAGGGCACGCAGACCCTGTCCCTGCTCCAGACACACGGACACAGCCCTGAAAAACCCCACAGCCAGGGGCTTGTTTTTAATCAGCGGTTCTGGGTGGTACACGGGGAGGGGGGGCTGGGACACGACCAAAATAAAGTACAAAAATTCCCCAACTTAAGCTGGGGGCGACCAAGCCAGAGCTGGGCACAGCCAGGCTTTTCCTTTGGTTTGACGACTCCTGGGTACCCAGTTGGGCCCCCCAACCTCTGCCCACCCCAGGGGTGTCCCCAGGGTGTCCCCAGCTGGCACCCCAGCACTGTGCCCCTCTCCCCTGGCAGGCCAGGCATCACCGGGGCACAGGCCAGGCTTTTTTCATTCTTTCTTGGGGAAACAGAGGGATACTGGGGGTGTGGGCACGGGAAAGGCACTGAGCGCAAGCTGCCCCATGGCAGGGGTGTGGGGGCACAGACAGGGGCAGCGTGAGCTGGGAGAGAGTGATATGTTTTGGTAGGTCCTATAAAAATAGAGTTATTTTAAATGGCACAGCAACAAATCCCCTGACAAACACACAAGGTGGGGCAGGAGGGTTGGTGGTGGGGAGACCAGTATGGGCAGGGATAGGGCACACACTCTGCAAGTGGCTGGGTGGCAGTGCCATCAGGGAGAAGAGGGAGGGGACAAACCAGCCCTCCCCCTGCCCAAGGTGACCCTGGCTGAAGCCAGTGCCGCTAATCCCCTGGGCGCTAAGAGGATCAGCGGGAACGAGCTCCAGGCGGCCTCGAGGCCAGGATCCAGCATCCACCTGGCCCCACATCTTACCAGGACCCCGCTCTGCAGTGGGTGCCATCACACCCTCACCCCAACACCTCCAATGCAGGGGAGGGGTCAGCGCCTGCAGTTCCCTCTGCCCCCTCCCAGTGCCAGCGGTCTCTGCAGAGCCGGGAGAGCAGGAATCCCCCACGACTCCCAAAATCCCAGGGGCTGGAGGCCCCTCTCCACCCTCCAAGCACAGGGTGAGAACACACAGTGTCTCAGATCTCAGTAGCCGTGATCTCCTCGAAAGGTGGGTCGGGGCTGGGAGGGTTGCAGGGCTCAGGCGGGGGGTCCTCGCCCTGCAGCCGGAGATGCTGGAGCCGCTGCTCGAGCCGCCGGTTGCGCCGGTACATCTGGATGTAGCTGTACTGCAGCTGCTTCTGGTAGCGGATGACGCGCTCCTTCTCACCCTGCCACGTGCCGCGCTCCTGCTCGAAGGCGTCCCGCTGCTCCTGCCCACGCTGCCGCTCCAGAACCACCTCCGCCCGCAGCCGCTCCAGCTGCCGCCGCAACCCCGCGCTGCCCCGGGGTTCCTCGCCGGGCTGGGGGCATCCCTCGCCGGCGGGGGGACACCCCTCGCTGGGTGGGGGGCATCGCCCGTGGGCAGCTTCCCGCAACCCCGCCACCTCCTGCTCCAGCCGCCCGGCTTTGGCACGGAAGAGGTCGGCCTCGCTCTTGCGGCGCTGCAGTTCGTTGGCGCAGACCTCCAGCTCCAGGGCCTTGAGGCGGGCAGCCTCCTGCAGCCCCTGTGCCCGCCGCTCGCCTGCCTGCAGCTGGGCCCGCGCCTCCCGCAGCTGAGCCCGCAGCCCCAGCAGCTCCGCGCCCCGCTGCGCCAGCTCTGCCTGCGCCTCCTTCAGCTGCTGCTTCAGCAGCGAGATCTCCCCGGACTTCTGGCACACCTGTGGGGACAGCGAGGCTCAGGTGCTGGCCAGGACCCCTCCCGACCAGAGCCCATACCCCTCGACTTGCCCAGCACCATCACGACTTACCTCCCACTTGGTCTCCTCCAGCCGGGGTGCCAGCTCGGTGCGCTCGCGCTGGAAGGAGGCGCAGCGACGTTCCAGCAGCTCCCGCTCCTGCAGCAGCTGGGCCAAGTCCTCCTGCAGCTGCTTCTTGTCCTGCTGCAGCTGCAGCACCTGGAGCTGCAGGACCTGCTGCCCTCTCTGTGCCGCCTGTGCCGCCTGCCGCGCCTGGGCCGCACAACGCTGCCGCAGCCCCTCCAGCTCCTGCTCACAGCGCCGCTGCTTCTCTTCATACACCTGGGGGGGAAAAGGTGTGCTGAGGGGCAGGGCAAGGCACCCCCCACACGCTTCTGCTGCCCTCCCCGGGATGGGCACCCTCTGCTCACAGGGAGGCAGGTGGCATGTTATCCCCCCACTCTGAGCAGAGGAAGCATGACCAGGGTCCGGAAGGAGTGAGATGTAGCAGTGCCCCTCCTGCCTTGTGTCGGTCCCCCCCTGTCAGCACCCCCAGAATCTATAGGGCTCCTCCAGCCCCACCACCAGCAGGGAGAAGCTCCAGGTGCATCCAAGAGAGGGCACCCCAAGACCAAGACCAGGCATCCCAGTCTGTACAACTGGTCCCCCAACCCACACTAGGGTCCCACAGGGACTGTACAAGCCCACCCAGGAGTGGGAAAAGTCCCTATTCCCAGACCCACAATAAAAAAATATCCCCACACAAGAGTTCCCAAAGGGGCACTTCCACCTCCCAGCTGTGAAGGACACCCACCCACCCAAGGTGCCCCAGGGAGGGGAAAGAGGACAGGGACAGGACAGCGGGACACCAGAGGCTTACCTGGCAGATGGCCACCTCGTTCTCATCCAGGCTGTTGCGCAGGAGCTGCAGCTCGGCCTCCCTCTCCCGCAGCTTGTCCTCCAGCTCCCGCACCAGCATGGCCTCCTCACCGGGCAGGGGCGAGCGCCCGCAGGAGCCGCTCTCCGAGGAGGGCCGGCCCCGGCCGCTCAGCGAGCCCGTGCTCTTGCTGGAGGACGAGCGCCCGCTGTCCGAGTTGGAGGGGCGGCAGCCCCCTGCGGGGTCCGGGGGACCGTGGGGGGTGGTCGGCAGGGTGCCTGCCTCGGGGTGCTGGCTGCAGCCTGTGCTGTAGGTGGGCAGGCTGGAGAGGGAGTTGCGTCCCGAGTCCGAGAGGGTGCTGGCGCGGCAGCTCAGGGCGCCAGGCTTCTCGGCACCCAGCAAGTGGGTGAGGCTCACCTGGCTCTCCGAGAGCCCTGGGCGTGTGGCCGGCTGGGCGCTCCGGAACTTGGGCACCACTGGCTTGAAGGCCATGGGGCGGATCAGGGTCTTCTCCACATTCTGCCAGGGAAAGAGGGGAGAATGAGGGGTGAGTGAGGGGAGCCCACCACCCTCCTGGATGGACTGCCTGGGGCAGTGACAAGGGGGTGCCCCAGCCCCAATGCTTTCACACCCGGAAAGAGACAAGGGGTGGTCACTGTTGGATCTGGCACTGTCCCTCCCCTCCACAGGGTGCCCAGATGTGCTCCCACACACACCCAGGCATAAAAGAGGGTACATCAAGGGCACAGAGACCACCACACCCCGAGGGACACCAAAAATGTGGCCACGTGGCCCCAGACCACATGTCCAAGCCAACAGCCCCAGAGCAGCACGGGGAGCAAAGCAAAGACCCCAGCACCCACCCACCCTGCTGCTGCCCACCCCATCCCCCTCACCTCCTCCAGCTTGCCAGAGACGGGGATGAGCTTGGGGGGTGGCCCCTGGAGGTGGCCGCTCGGGGTTCGGTCATCACGGGCCTCATCCGAGTCACTGCAGGGGCTGGCAGGAGAGGGGGCATCAAGCCAGTCGCCACAGAAGCCTCCATTGGCATAGGCGTGGACGATGCCAGGCACGGCTGTGCAGGGCTCCTCGGGGGACGGGGCATCCTGAGGGGTGGCCCTGAGCAGCCCCTCCTGTTTGCGGAAGGAGGCGGCAGGCGGTCCCCCGTCGCAGGGCTGGCCAGCGCGGTCGTGGCGGGGCCGGCCAGGCAGGAGGCTGCCTACGCTGCCCATGGCGGCGGGGGGCGAGCTGGCGGCGGCACGGAGCTGCGCAGCCCCCTCAGCGGCAGCCTCGAGGGGCACCGGCAGCGTCTGCACGATGGCCATGGTGGGCGGACCCCCGGCAGGGAGGAGCGCACAGGCAGCCTGCGGGCAAGGGAGATGGGGTATCAGAGAAGCGGGCACCACTGGTCACGCCTTGCCAGCTGCCGACTTCCCCGGGTGGACACAAGGGTATGCCCAAACCCCATCTGCCACCCCCAGCCGCGAGGGTGCAGGCTGGCCCCCGGGGAAGCAGGCAGAAGGAGATGTCAAATGAACCAAAATAAAACCAGGATTAGCTAGGGGGGCAGCACCAGCACCCCCCAAGCTGGGCTCAGCAGGGGGAGCAGCCCAGGGGTGCCAGTGGCGCTGTGGGGTAGCGGTGATGCGGTCCTGCCCATCACTGTGTCCCAACATGACCCCGACACGGGAAGCGTGCCAGGGCTCAGGCGAATCTCGAGAGGCCCACGGAGAGCTGGCTCCTGGGCAGCCTGTCTGCCTGCCTGCCCTCCGGCACTGCCTGCCCCCCAGCACCCACCAGTGCAGCCCACACAGAGCTGGGGGCAGCCCCACACACTGAATAGCCACTTCCTCTGCCTCCCACCCCCAACCATCCACAGCAGGGCATGGAGTCCCTCAGGGTGCCGTCCACCCCCCAGCCTCTCTGCTTGCCAAACCCCTGCTGCCCAGGGGACCAGACAATGGAGGGTCTCTCCCCAGATCCACCCCAGGGTGGGGGGACCACAACATGCAGCCCCCTCTGCTACTGGGTTATCAGGCAGGTGGGTTGGCACCCACATGGAGCAGCACAGGGGAGGGGGCTCTGCCCCAGCCACCCTGTGCTCAACCCCTGCAGGCCTCCCCCTCCACTGAGGGGGCAGCTGTGGGGCAGGCAGGTGGTCCAGGATGTGGGTACCAGGCTCTTTCCCAGCCCCAACACACGGGTATCCCTCATTCCTGCCCTGCATGCCACCCTCCAGCTTGGGGGGGGCTCTGCTAGTACCCCATTGCACAGCCCCCCCCATCCCAACCCACACCATACGCCCGCGTGACGTGAGGCAGCCGATGGGCCGGATCCATCCCCCGCTGCCTCATCGCATCTTGCACATGGCTGCAGCTGGCACAGGGTGCGGGCAGGGGGGGGCTGCTGCCCGCATGGTCTCGCCTGCCGAGCTGTCACCTGAAATCAATCCGCCTGCCAGTGCCGGAGGGGGGACAAGCAGGGGAGAGATGCCGGCGAGCCAGTGCCACCCCCACCACTGCCAGCCCCATCGGCATGGGTGGCCCCTGGACACCGTGACCTCGCACTGCAGCCGTGACACCCCCGGGTGGGAAGGTGGGTGACCCTCCCCAGCTCCACTCACCTCGCCAGCCGCTGCCCATCCGTCCGGTCCACTCAGACCCCTGCACTGTGAACACGGCCCTGTAGGTCCCTGGGAAGGAGACAGAGGAGGGGGTCAGGGTGCCAAATGGCACCAGGGGTTCTTGTGCCCCCCACAGCCTGCCCTGCCCAAGCTCCCCAGCTGGCAGGACCAGGACAGGTGGTACCATCGTGGCACAGGGGCTGGACAGGGAGCCTAATGTCAGGATCCCAGGACCTGAGGATGGCTGTGGCCACCCCAGGAGCAGTGGGGACAATGGGGACCCCCTCAGGGCCTCCCCAAAGGGACATCTCGGTCCCGCCAGGTGCAGCCAGGCAAAGCGCAGCACCCTACCTGAGCAAACTCCCCCCCCGGGATATGCAGGTCAGGGGGACACCCCTGGGGACAGTCGAGTCCCCAAACAGCCATGGAGGAGACACTGCCACCACGGGGGCTCTGCGTTTGGTGGCAGGGCCAGGAGGCGGTGGGAAGTGACTCCATCTTCTCCCTCCCACAAACCCCTACAGACCCCTGTCTGTGTCCCACCACCGCCCAAAAGGGACAAGCATCTGGAAATGGGGGGCAGCAAGCCAGTCAGCCACCAGCACCCAGTGAAACCTCCCGCCAGCCACCCAGTAAAACCAGTCAGCAACTGGGGTGGTGTCACCACCAGCTGCTCCGGCCAGAGCACAGTGAAGCCAGATCCCACCGTTCCGACCCCAAAACAGCAAGGGAAAGCTCGGGCCCTGCTCGGCTGGATGCCCATCCTGAGCCACTGGGTACTTTGGGCCCCTGGGGGCCTCTGCACTTTGGCAGTGTCTCAGGGTCCTCCAGGGCAGAGGGAAGCAGCCCCTCACCCCTCCCCAAGTACCCAGCTCATGTGGGGTGGACAACCCCCCATGCCTAGCTGTGCCCCCACACCCCACAGCTCCCAGGGTGATGCTTCCTCCCTCGTTCACCACAAATCCTCCTTACCCCCTTACCCTCCATGCACCCCATGCTGCCCCACTGAGCCCCACAGTACCCAGCCTGCCCCAGTGTGCCACTGTCATGGTTCCCTTAAGTGCCCCATGGCACCGCCAAGGCCCCCCTGCCCCACAGCTCACCCAAAGTGCCCTACGACACCCTCTGAATTCTCATGACACCTCAAAAGTGCCCCACAGAGCCCCAGGGTTTGTACTGACATTCCCCCCCTCCCCCCGCCCCGAGTGCCCCAAAACACCCCCAAAGCACCTCACAAGAGCTCCTGGGCTTCTGCTGCCCCACAGCTCCCCCAAAGTGCCCCTAAAGCACCCCCAAAGTATGCCACAGTGGCCCTGGGCCTCTGCTGCCCCACAGCTCCCCCACGGCACCCCTAAAGCACTCCCGAAGTGCTCCAAAACACCCCTGAAGTGCCCCACGGGCCCCTGGGCACGTGCTGTCCCACAGGTCCCCCAGAGCGCCCCTAAAGCACCCCCAAAGCGCCCCGCGCCCGCCCCAAAGCACCCCATGGAGCCCCTGGGCCTCTGCATCCCCAGGACACCCCAAAGTACCCCTGAAACACCCCCAAAGCGCCCCACGGCACTCCAGGGTCGCCGCCGCCCCAAAGTCCCCCAGAGCGGCCCGGACCCCCCCCCCAAAGTAGCCCCCGGGGGCCTGGTCCCCGCAACCCCCCGAGCGCCGGCAGCTGGTCGGCAGCTCTCCCGAACCTTCCTCCAGACCCTCCCCCGGAGCGCCCCCCGGGGCCCCCGCGCCTCGGGCCCCCCCTCCCGCAGCTCTCCCCCCGGCACCGCCGCAGCCCCGGCCCCACGGGACCCCCCGACCCCGGCCCCCGCACTCACCGCGGCCCCGCTGCCGCCCTCCCGCGCCGCGCCGCGCCCCGCCGGCCCGCCCCGCGCAAGCCCCCGCCCCCTCGCAGACCCCGCCCCCGCCCCGGGCCCCCGCCCCGCCCCCGGAAGGCCCCGCCCCCAGCGGGAAGGGAGCGGGGACGGGGATGGGGACTCCTCGGCTGGGTCAGCTGCCCTCGGCCCGGCCGCAATCGCGTCCCTTCCGGGAGCCATCCCCTTCCTCGCACCAGCCAAGACCTCCCTCCCCACCTCAGGGCTCTACGCCCCCCAGAGCAGCACGAGAGCCGCGGGGTGGAGGTTGTCCCTGAGGACCTGCACCTCCCCCAATTACTTGGGAGGCCTAGCAGCCCGCCAAGGGGCCCTGCCCCGTTTGACATCGCACCCCGCACCCCTCCGTGAGACGTTGTGGCTATTGTCGCCCCTGGCTCACTCCCGGGGAGCTCCAAACTGGGGGAAAAGGGAGCAAAACCAAACTCACGTCGCCCCACCTGCAGCATGGGGAGCCGTGGGTACCCACCTGCCCCCTGGGCCTGGAGTCACCCACGGTTACTCTCCATCACCCCCCCCAGCTCCAAGGAGGGCCAGGTGGGAGATGGGGGTCCTGGGCTTCCATTACACATCCCCCTGACAGCACCTGCCCTGGGCTGGACTGGGGGGAGATGGGGACCCGGGAGCAGGAAGGGGCCCCTGGGCTGCAGGGGACACCCACGACCCACACCCATGCAAACCCTGACCCAGCTGTGCTGGGAGGTGAGGCCTGGCTCCCCCCACCCTCCTGTCCCCTTACCTCCACTTCCCCAGGACCTTCTTCTGCCATCAGGCCCTGCCTGCCCCAGGGGGGCTCACACCTGTGCCGACAGCACCCAAAGGCGCTCTCCGGATGCACGCCAGAATCCCGGGGCTGGGTGTGTACCGCCCGCCCCGGCCCCTCATTATGGCTCAGGATGAAACTATGCCCGGTGCGGAGGCCGGTAATAACCCCTGTGCCAGGGCTGGGCTGGGCTGCCAGGCAGCAGGGACCTCCCCTGGCACTGCATCCCCCCACTCCAACCAGGGTCATTCCCCAACCCTGGGGTCCCCCCCTCTCTGGGAAAGCGGCACAGAACAGCACTCACATTTACGCTTTAATAAAACGAGGAAGGGTAGAAAAACACACAAAAGGATCGGACCAAGATCCAGCTGTGGACTCATCCTACCACAGCGAGGACTGTCCAGGTCACAGTATTTGCAGCCCGCAGACCAGAGGGCACAGGGTTGGCCAAACCCTATCCCCCCCCCAGCCCTGCAGAGCAAGACAGGGCTGCTCCACCCGAGGTTTTACTGCTGGTGATGCCCCCAGGAGAAAGGGGCCAGAGGAGACCCTGAGTAAAGGGGGCTGGGTCAGGCACTAGCCAAGTGGGCAGAGCCACATCTTACCCACCAGTGCAGGAGGACGTCAGCACGGCCTTCAACCCCCTGTGAGCAGCAATGTCATGGGGGTCCAGCTCCCACAACGTCCTGTGGGGAGCACACAGCTCTAGGGCAGGAGCCATCCACCATCTCTCACGCTTCCCCCAACCACCTTCCTCTTGCTGGCTCCATCCCAGCCTGGACTGAGCCCAGAGATGCCCCCACCTTGAAGGGGGAGTTCACACCATGTGTCCCTCTGCACAGTGCCCTGCCAAGTGTCCCTCCCACGACTGAAAGCCTGGGATTTTGGCTCCATTTTAGCTACAGTTTAATGACCTGGCCCAGGTCCCTGGGCTGCAGGTCACTGCCCCCTCTCCCTGCCATCACCCAGCCCATGCTGACTCGGCTCTCTCCCCACTGTGCTCCCAGCACGCAGCACCAGCACAGAGACCAGTGTTTGCCAAAGCACCCTTCCCTGGCTGCTATTCTCTGGCGTGAGCCCACTCCTCCTCTCAGTGGCCCCACATCCCAAGAGACACCACACCGGCAGCCAGGAGGCTTGTTTCTGCAGGAAGAGAAAAGGGCCACAGTGGCACGTGGCCACTGCTTCTGGGGAGGAGGAGCTAGTGTACCCCAGCCCCACTCCCAGCACCAGTCCCCGTCCCTCCTGACACACAAAGGAAGAGACCTGCCAGGCTCACGGCTTCTTGGAGGCTCCCGAGCCTCCCTCCAGATTCTTCTTGGATGAAACAGCCTTCTCCTCCTTCACCTTCTTCACCTTGACCTTGTTTTTGCTAGAGGACGAGAAGGTGAGCGAGCCCTTGTTGAAATCCATGGGGAAGATGCCCACGTCCCCATCAAAGCGGTTCTTGGACACCTGCAGGTAGCGCTTCCCTGGCCCCGTCACCAGCTTGCGATCCTGCAGGATGAGGACGTTGTCGGCCTCCTGGCTGGCCTGTGGGAAGGAAAACAGCTCCAGGAAGGTGCTGGGATGCAGCCAGAGTCATAGGGCGCAGAGGTCATCATAGGCTGCCTGCCCGGTTCCTCTGCGCCCCATTACAGGGCAGCCCAAGCCACAGCAGCTCCAGCACCTCTCCAACACCAGCCCCTTGTCTTCCCCTGGGACATGCTGGTGACCTGCCCAGCAGACTGGCTTGTGCTGAAGCCACAGCATGTCCCGGGAAAGTGAGTGAGTACTGGAGGGCTGTGCTCACTCATTGAGCACCTCTTGCACAGCACAGGGTCATTCCGCACCACAGCAGGGACTGGAACAGAGAGCCCATCCCTGCACACTCCCTGTGTCCTTTAATTATCTCATACTACATCCCACTTGCAGTCAATAGCCATTAATTAACTACACCTAAAGCCCCAACAGAGCTTTAGCTGGCAAAAGGGTTGCTCCCTGCCTGCATCTCCCTACTGAGGCCTGGCCAAATCGGGACTCTGCACATCTTCAGCAGGTGACTGGAGACATCCTGCCCCTCACAGAACCTTCCAGGTCCCCAGTGATGACTCTGGGTGCTGGTGAGAGCTGGGGACAGTTGCCTAACATATCCCAGTCCCTTCCTGACAAACACACTGTGCCCAAGGGCCAGGAAGGGCCACCCTGGCCCAGCTCACCTTGGCAGAGCCAAAGATGGAGGCCGTCTGCAGCTCCTTCTCATCATCCTCCTTGCGGGGATGGATGACCAGTGTGATGTGGCAATTGTTGTCTGTGGCAAACTTGCGGAAGGCACCAACGATGTAGTCCTGGGCAGCGAGCCTGCCAGGGCAGTGAGAATGGGGTCAGTGGCTGCTCAGTGCGGGAGGCAGCAAGGTGCTGCCCAGGTTCAGCCCCGCAGCAGGAAGCACCCAGGGCAGTGGTCACCACTTACAAAACAGGGCTGCCAGACAACACTAAAGAAAGGGGACACCCTACGTGGGTCCCCAGCCCCTGCTGTGACACCCAACAGGACCAGCTCCATCAACAAGGGTGGCAGGAAAAGGCGGGGGTTGGAAAAGAATTACCTGTCTGCAGAGATGTGCTCATGTCCCATCATGAACTGGAGGTTGTCAATAACCACGTGGGTGATGTCATACATGTAGACGGCATGCTGCATGGTGTCAATCACTGTCCTGGGTGGGGACAGAGGGGAATCATCCATGGGCATGAGCAGAGGTGAGGATGGGGATACTAAGCCAGGCACAGGGATGGGGAGAGGCAAAGCAGGGAGGCACCAGGCTGGTGCCACACGCTGCTGACCACCAGGCACCAGTCATGTCCCAGCTCCACACCTAGCCCCCACAGGTAAGGGCAGCTGGACCAGGAAACCCAACTACTGCCCCCACAGCCCCTGCCCAATGTCCTGCGATCCCCCCAGCCTGTGGGGACCCCCGGTGTGCCTGGGGGTGCATTCAGGTGCCCTAGCACCTGGTGAATAAAAGGAGCTGGAAGCGCCTGTCCTCTCTCCCTAGCAAACAGCAGCACTACCGGCTGAGCAGGGGGTGGGGTGACACATCCTGTCAGGGGCAGAGGCTGGTTTTAGATCTGCCACCAAGCACAGGGACAGGTCCCCTCCCTTCACCCCCACCTCAGAAGCAGGCTGTCGCAGTCCCCATGACAGCGGGGATGCAGCCAGTTGAACCACACAGTCCCCATGTGCCAATCCCGGGACTTGACGAGCCCCAACAAGCCTCCTGCCAGCCCCAAATCCGCGACCCACTGTAGGGTAAGAGCCCTCCCCAAGGCCCCGCAGCACACGGTGTGAGGGGTAAACTCCACCAGGCATGAAGGTGCGTGACCATACTTGATGTTCTGCTGGCCGTGGAAGGTCATGAAGTAGAGTGGGAGGTCCTCGAAGCGGTCGGCCCACTCGTCGTACAGCTCCAGCTGGTCCTCCAGGCGCTGGGTGGCGAACTGCGTCAGCATGATCTTGGCCAGGCGGATGTTGTTGATCTCGAAGCTGCCCCACAGCGTGCACACCCCCTGGATGCACAGGTCCAGTGCATACTCGCTGATAAACGTTGTCTTCCCACTGCCAGTCGGGCCTGGTGCAAGGACAACAACAGGAAAAATTAGCTGGGGGAGAAGATCTGACCTGCCCTGAACCCACCAAGGGTAGTTTAGAGGTGGAAGCACTGGGGAGCAGACTAAGAGTGGCCTATCTGCAGCACTCTCACCATAAACTAGCGGTGCCTCATGCCAGGCTGCGTGTCTGGGCACGTGTGTCACCTCCAGCAGCCGGCAGGTCCCTGGGTGATTGGTGGGTGGGCACAGAGAGGGCTCAGATGGGATGGGGGCAGGGGAAGTCCCTGTGAGGTTGCAGGCACAGAGCTCATCCTCGCATCAGCGTGCCTGGCCCTGCTGCAGCTGGGAATGCAGCCCAGCCTCTCACGCTCCACCATGACAACCTCAGCCAAAGCCATGAGCAAAAGGGACCAGGAAGACTCATGATGTATCACCCCCAGGAGGACAAAGCCACCAAGGAGCCCTCTGCTCCTCCCGTTCACCAGCCATTTGCCCATCACCTGTGAAGATGGTGAGCTCCCCTCTGCGGTGCCCTTTGAGGAGCCTGTTTAGCTCGGGGAAGCGTGTCCACTTGATGCCGGCCACCTGCTCAGTGTTGACCAGCTCCCCGAACACCTCATCTCGCAGCTGCTGGAAGGAGACGATGGATTTGTGGCTGGCAGGCAGGGCGGAACGCAGGGTCTTGGTGAGGTTCAGTCCCTGGTTCAGCGCCTCCAAGGGCCGGGGCTGCAGGTTACCGGGGCGCACCAGGGAGCAGCGCCTGACATTCAGCTTGCGGGCAAAGAGCTTGGCGGCTTCCCAGGAGCGCAGGTCCTCACCCAGCCACAGTGTGATGCGCTTGAACTGCTCCAGGTAGGGGAGGAGGGCAGGGGGCAGGCAGGTGGTGCCCCGCGGCAGGGCCACGCTGGCCACCCCTGCAGCTTGGTGCAAGGCCAGGGCATCCAGCTCCCACCCGGTTAAGACCAGCTCTGTGTCTCGGCGGCCTATCAGAGGCAGCCCAAAGAGGTTGTGATACCAATCGAAGCGGGGTATGGTCTCTTCCACATACGTTATCGAATCCCCCTTCTTCTCCACCCTCACGAGCTTCAGGCCCTTCAGGGTGCCATCGCGGGGGCTGAACCATGGGAAGACGAGGGACTTGGCAGTCCTCAAATAACGCACCCCAAAGCGTTTCAGGGTGGCATCTGTCACCCGGGAGATACCGAACATGGCCTTGGTCTTGCTGGTCTCATCCTCATCCAACAGCTCCCAGAGTGGCAGCGCCCGGTCCCAGATGCAGCGGGCATCCTCATGGGCCTGGTGCACGTCCTCCTCCAGCTCCTCTGCGCTGGGAGACTCACCGCGGTGCTGCAGCTCCACGTTGGCCTGGAAGTCCTGCCAGGTGCCCTCGGCCAGCGTGGCCGTGCACAGAAAGCTGCCCGTCATCTTGTCGATGAAGAGCGTGTAAGGAGCGCCGGTGGCCGCCGGGCCCTTGCCGCTGGCGAAGAGGCTGGGGGCGTGCAGGCAGCTGTACCCGTCGTGGAAGGGGATGCCCTGGGCGCGCAGGTACTGCCGGATCTCGGTGATGGAGACGGAGGGCACGGGTCCCTGGGGGGAGGGCAGCACGTCCTTCTTGTAGCGGCGCTGGGTGAGGCGGCCCGGCACGCCGGGGATCAGCGCGGCTCCCTTGCTCCTCACCCCCCCGCACAGCAGCGGCAGGAGGCGGCCGGCGGCTCTGCAGGGTCGCGCCAGCGGCACTGCCGCCATTCCGCTGCCGGCCCCGGCGTACCCCCGCTCCGCTGCCGGCGCGCATCGGCCGCGGCCCCGCGGGTGCCCGCCGGGGGTCCCCCGGCCCGCCGCCCGCTCAAGCCGCCCCCTTCACGTGGGTCTCCCCGGACGCCGCCATTGCCTGACACCCGCCGCCGCCGCGCTCAGCGCGTCACTTCCGGCAGGGGCCGGAGGCGGAGGCGCTGCCCCGGGCGCGCCGGTTCGGTTCCGGGTGAGGGCAGCGCCATGACGGGACGCGGGACGCCCAGCCGGTTCCTGGCCTCCGTCCTGCGCAACGGCGTGGGCCGCTACGTGCGGCAGCTCCAGCGCCTCCAGCTCATCTTCAGCCCCACAGCGGCCGACGCCCGCGGCGCCAGGTACCGCCGGAGACACCCGCTGCTGCCGCGCCCTCCCGGGCTGGGGGCGGGCGGAGAGGCCCGGTGACCCCCGAGCGGGGGCCTCTGCCCGCTTGTGCGGTGCGGGCCCCTGGCCGGCCCCGGGTGGGTGGTGATCCCTGAACTGGAGGTGGCACCGTGACCCCACCTCTGACCTCGGTCCTCTCCCCCCCCCCGGGGCTGACCTGTCCCCCTGCCCGCCCCCCCCCCCAGGCAGTTCGTGGAGGAGGCGGCGGTGGACTTCGCCCGGCGACACCCCGATGTTGTCCTCTATGTCAGCCCCCGCTTCGGCCAGGCACCAACACTGATGGCAGAGTACTGTGAGTAGGGGGATGCAGCGGGTTTTTGGGGGCAGGATGGGGATGGGGCTCTCCGTGGCTGCTCTGTGGGGTGGGGGAACAGCAGCTGCCTCTCAAGGGGGGGGGAAGAGGTGGGCTGCAGGTTGGGGGAACCTCAGCCTGATCCCCCCTCCCTGCTCTGCTGCAGTGAACGGGACAGTGCGGGAAGAGCTCATCGCCAGCAAGACGAGCGAGGAGATCATGCAGCTGGCCACCAAGCTGGCTGGCCAGTCCGGCCTGGACATCATCCGCATTCGCAAGCCCTTCCACACTGACAACCCCAGCATCCAGGGCCAGTGGCACCCCCTCACCAACAAACCCTCCGCCCTCACCGTCCGGGGTCCGCGCCTGCAGGCGCAGTAAAGCTGCTGGCCCCTGCCTTGCGTCTCTGACTCCATCTCTCCTCCTGCCCACTCAGACACACCACGTCCACATAGAGCCGCGTTTATTGCTGGGGGGATGTGGGGCTGTGCACAAGGGGTGCCAGACACAGTGGGTGTCAGTTCCCTTCCTCTGGGAAGGGTGGTGCTTGGTGGTAGCTTACCCCCTCCTTGCAGCAAAACATCGGGGGGCAGAATGGGAGAGCCCAGAAGTCCAACTCTTGCCTTTTCCTGCTAATCCTTGCTCTTCTGGGGCGGGACAGCCCAGGCTCCAGCCTATTAGGGACCCCAAGGGCTGCCACCCTCTTCCTACACCCTGGCAGGGCTGAGCTCCAGGCAGTGTCCTGATCCTGGCAGTGCCGGCAAGGAACAGAGAGAGGACACACCCCCCATGTCTGTCCCTCCCTGGCTTCTCTGGTGTCACTGCTATGTCACCAGGGTATGACTCTCTTCTCGCCCCAGTCCTATGGGTTCCCGCACAAGGTGGCAAGAGCAGAGGTAGTTGGGGGGATTTAGGGGCATTGGTTGCCCCTGGAAAGTGCCATGAAGAACATGAGGGTCCAGAGGGAGGCAGGTTCTGGTCTGGGATTCCTTTTCCTCACTGTATAAAGACGTTTCTCCTCCCACACATTGTCACAGGGTTCAGCTGTGCCTGAACCCCAGGTCTCTCAATGGTGCCATGCAGGATGGCAGAAATGTGGTGTCCTGGAGGTGGGCGGCACTGTGGGCACATGGGTGCTGCACCAGTCCCTTGTCACAACTGTGGCATGTGGCAGTGGCTGCTGGTCCTGTTGCTAGTGCATCTTCTGCCCACTGCTGCATCCTCTCTTCCCCTGCAGCGCCCTGGGGAGAAGGGACAGAACCCTGTCAGGGTTGGAGGCCTCAGGGGTGCCACATCCCCAGGACACCCAGACCTGAGCTTCACCTGGGGCCTCCTCACAGCAGGCATACACCGCTCCACCAGCTGCTCCAGGACGATCGGGAACATGGACTCCTCATCCCTGCTCAGTCCCTTGCCTAATCGTCCTGGATAAGAGACCCTGGGGAGCAGACGTGGGAGAGCGGGAAGGGGCTGGCAGCCACCAAGGCTGCCCTGCACAACACAAGATGTGGCCACATCCCTTCGCTGGCCTGCAAGCAGGCAGCTGGGGGTCCCACCCCCCAGCCCTGTGCGAGGAAGGGATCCTGCACACTGCAAGAGGTGCAGGCACCGTGTGGCAGCCCCCAGCCCCGCTCCCTGCTCCTCACCCACCTCTCAGCAGGCATCCGGCTCCGTGTGCCAAAGTATGCCCAACGGGGCAGGCCAAGTCCACGCGTCCACAACATCCACAACAGTGTCTCTCTCTTGCCTGGACAGACAGACAGACAGAATCTCTCCCTCCCCCCCGGTGTCCACCTTTAGCCAAGCACCAGTTCCTGCCTCCAGCTTGTGGCTGCCATCGGTGGGTTTTTATATATAAATAGATCCGCCCAAATTTAAATAGATTCTTCTCTTTGTTTTGCTTCCGTCCTACAAGTTGCAAAAGTGAGTGAAAAGCTGAAAAAATGGCCGAGCCTGGGCCTGGCCCAGCTCTGCCACTCAGGAGGTAGTTTGGCTGCGTCTTGTAACACTGCTGGCAGGGGGTGGGAGAAGGGGCCAGAAGGGAGGAGGGTCCCACTGGTAGGACCCTCCTCCCGGCCCCTAAACGGAGCTCTCGTCCAGCT
The DNA here is from genome assembly GCF_964237585.1 of Gallinula chloropus. Lineage (NCBI taxonomy): Eukaryota > Metazoa > Chordata > Aves > Gruiformes > Rallidae > Gallinula > Gallinula chloropus. The sequence continues at coordinate 67,764,780 of NC_140090.1, forward strand.
TCTCCACCAGCTGACTGTGTTTCCGCTTCTCCAGCATCTTGCTGAGCTCCTCTGTGAAGGACACGTTGTACAGCGGTGAGGGCAGTGGCTCCTCCTGCTGCTGCAGCAGCATGTAGCTGTTGCCATTCATCTTGCGGAGGACATTGGGCAGAGACCCCACGCCGTTGGTGAGCTCAGCCGGCAGCGGCGGTGGTGACGGCAGCGGGGCCACAACAGGTGGCAGCTCCTTGACTGGGGAGGTGGCAGCCGTGGGTGCCTCACCAGGGATGATCCGCAGGCAGCCGTCCGGGTAGGCGAGTCCTTCCTGTTCCTCTTCCTCCTCCTCCTGATGTCCCTTGCGCAGGCAATTGGCTGAGACAGTCTGCAGCTCCATGCTGGCTGGCCGTTGGGGCCCCAGGACGTACTTGCCCTTGCGCTGCTTCAGGCAGGACACGTAGAGCAGGACAATGCCGAGCACAACGCACAGCACCACCAAGGTGACGATGGCAGAGATGTAAGCCACCTTCATGTCACTAGCCACCTGGCTGGCAGTGTGGGGCTGGGGGGCGGTGGTGGAGCTGCGGGGCAGCTCGGGCAGCACGGTGAGGCTGTAGGAGGCCAGCAGCGTCCGGAGACCCCGCTCCTCGCCATAGCAGCGGTACATGCCGCTGTGCTGGGGCAGCGTGTCTGTCACCAGCAGCCCGTCCACCCCCACGCGCAGCCGGTCTTGCCCCGTGCTCGGCACCTCACTGCCGTTCAGCAGCCAGATGGCTCGTGCCAGGTTGGAGCGCTGGTCGCAGGGCAGCAGCACGTCATCCCCCTGCAGCACCGTCCGGTTCTTCCACGGCAGGATGCCTGCAGGGACACGTACCGCCTCATACCCATCCCAGCCACCCAAAGGGATGCCAGGCAACCGCATCCCCTGTGGTACTGAGGGGTGGCACAGACTCACCACGCCCAAAGCTGGTCCGGCATCCATCCTTGCCATTCAGAATGTCCTGCACCAGCCCTCTGCTGCAAGACATGAGGGGCTTCAGCTGTACAGCCCCTGCTGAGCCCACCCTTGCAGAGTCACCACCACCGGCAAACCCACCGCTGGACATTAGACCCTTGGGGGTGGCACTGGGGTGACTGTGCCACAGGGTGATGAGGCGGGTGGAAAGCTCGCAGGGACCCTGCTGGGGACCGGCGGCCTGTCCCTACCTGTCTGTGGTGGCAGTGGCGCGGCAGGCCCTGCCGTCCCAGGCACAGTAGGGGTCCCGGGCGAGGATGCAGTCGTAGCACGAGGTGTACCTGGCGCAGGAGGCCAGGGGCACCTGCAGGATCCCACTGGCTGCCCCCACATACAGGCTCCTCTGAGGAGAAAGGGCTGGCTCAGCACTGCCCTGGCACAGCACAGCCTGGCTGTGGGGTGCCCCACAGTGTCCAGAGATCCCCACCAGCCCCACAGTACGGCTCTCCCTTGGTGGAGATGCACAGGGAAGGGCCCCCAACTCCAGTCAGTGCCAATCACTGCAGCTGGCACCTGGCAAGGAGGCAGGGGCCAAGCCAGCCCCTTCCCCCCAGTTGCCTTGCTGGCATCCAGCACGTATCCCGGCAGTCATGGTGCCCCAGGCCCCCAAACAGCCCAGCACAGCTTGGGCTTTGCAGCACAAGTGCACCCCATGTGTAGGGCCCCCCCACTTCTTTCACCCCTCACCTGGGCATGGGAGATCACCAGGCTCTCCACAGGCTGTGGATCCTTGAACACCTGCACCTCCTCCACGATGTGGACGCTGGAGCCCACCACCACGGCTTTGTGGATCCATCCGTCCCCTGGAGAGCGGAGCAGGGGGTCAGGAGGGAATGTGGTGTGTCTCCCCTGCACAGCAGAGACCCAACCAACCCATCCCACGCTCACCCGTCCCCATGAAGAGCACATCATAGGACTGGCCATTGAGGGCCCACACCCTGTCCACGGCTAGCTGGCTGTACGCCACACTCTTCTTCACTAGCAGCGGCTCCCCATCTGCCGGCTTCACCTCCTCAAACATGAGTGGGTGCACCTTGATGAAGTCCAGGACGCTGTTGGGCAGGTCCTGCGAGGAGTTGTAGCCCTTCCTGCGGGAGTGGTCGGTGATGCACTGCCCAGGGGAGATGGGGGTCAGGGGGGGATGCGGCTGCCCCACGCTATCCCCTGCTCCACACCCCCGGGCACTCACAGAGCCAGGCCGGGGCTCGGGCACCGCACCATCGTAGCGGGACCACTTGCGAGCTGAGTCCTGGTACTCCATGTAGGGGCCCTCGAAGGCACGCTGCACCGCTGAGATGCTGTAGCGGCACACAGCTGAGGCCTCCATGCTCCTCCTAGGGGGCAAAGCCCTGCCTGAGCCTGGGCAGATGCAATTGTGCTCCCCACCAATGCACCCTCAGATGCTCAGCGCCCACTTGCACATCCCTTTGAGCATCTCTGATTCCCCCTGCGCAGCAGGCTTCTAGCCCCAGGCATTTCAGCTGCTCACCACTGTGCTGAGAGAGTGAAGGTGGCATAGAAGACGGTGCTGGCCCAGCTGCCCTCATCCAGGCTGCAGACACTGCGCAGCACCTCGTAGTAGGGGATGTAGCAGACCAAGCGTGCCTTCATGAAGGATGTCCACTTGCGCTGCAGGATCTTCTTTCCCCCCATGTCACTCTGGGAGGGCACAGGGAGCATTTCTGCACAGGCTGGCGGAGGTTTGTGTACCCCTTTGCCCGTGACTCAGTTTCGCCCAAGGTACAGACATGCAGCACTTTGCTCCCTGTGTCTGGGGACATGCCTACCTTGCAGACACGGGCCACCCGGGCCACCCGGGCCACCTGGCTCTTGTCGAAGAAGGATGTGGTCTCCTCACCCGCCCGCTCCGTGAAGAAGTAATAGATCTTGTCATCATCACCCACAGGGCTGTCCTTGCTCTCCCGGACCAGCATGGAGGCCACAAACTCAGCATCTGGGGAATGCAGAATGAGATAGAGACTGGGGACCCACCACAGGATGGGGGATCCCTCCCTGTCTCAGTTTCCTCTCATGGCAAACCACACAGGACCCCGTGGCTACCCTCCACCCCTGCTCCATGCTCGCTGAGGCAATGCACAGCATCCCATGGCCCATGACACAGGTCCCTGGGGGATGGCAGTGACATCTCACCATTCAGCCAGTGCAGCGGGGACTCCTCCATCTTCAGTGGCCGCTGGTACAGGTTCCTTCGGATGTCGGGGAGGCTCCGAAACTCGTAGCGTGTGGCCGTGTACAAGCCGCCATCTGGGCAGGGCAGGCAGCCGTCAGCATGGCCCCGCATCATGGGGACAGCCCCAAAAGCCCCCAGCATCCCCGTGCCCCAGGCAGAGAAGAAGGACCAACTCCTGGCTTGCTGTGGTGCCACACAAAAAGGCCACCCAGCTGGGGACCCTCTGCAGGGGTGCTGGGGATGGGGCCAGGGTCGGCAGCATCCCACAGGTCCGTGCCCGCCAGGGTACCACTTACCCACGATGAGGCCGGTGTAGCCACGGGCAGGGTCGTAGGGGCACTTCTCCTTGCCTTCCTCCAAGCGGGCGGGCAAAATGAACCTGTTGGCATCCTTGGGGGGGACAGGGGACTGGGTCAGGCAGGAGGGGACAGACCCGCCTTTCCTGCCAGCCCCAGGCTCTCCACAGAAGCTGCCAGCAGGGACAAGCGATGCCCATGGCTGTGCCCTTTCTATTCCAAGCCCCGCCAGCACCCTACTTTGGCACTGTGTGGGTGCCAAGCAGGAGCTGGCCAGTGCAGCCAACGTTCCTGGGCTGTGCAAGGCCAGCAGACGCTGCCCAGCCGGGCTGGGTCCCCCGAGGTGACGTCCCAGTCACAGCAGGAGTTATTTTCTTTGGGGTTTGCAGTTCAAAGCACATTAAATAATGACGGGGCCCTTCCAGCTCATTGCTCCCAGGGCGTGCAATGGCCAAACCGGACCAGCGGCATAGCCATGGGAACAGACACAGCCCCTTCAGGACTCCCTGGCCATGCTGGGGACACAGGCCCCGGACCCTTTACCCCCCAGCTCAGGGATAAAGGTGGGCAAAGTGCAGCCAAGCCATGGAGAGCCACCGCACGGGGGTGAAAGTCCCACTGCTGGGGGATATGGCTGCGCTCAGCTGATCTGCCCTGAGTCACAGCCACATGTGGCCTGTCCCGGGAAATCCCTGGGGAAGGGCCACTAAGCCAGCTCTGCCACCTTCACCCTTCCCGGCGATGCTTGCCACTGGCCACGAGGCAGGCTGCAGCTCCTGCTTGGGGAAGGGAGCCTGCAATAGCAGGACTGTGGACCAGCTCCAGTGTTGTCATGTCCCTCCCTGCTGAGCCCACGTGTCCCTCCCACAGCACCAATCCCACCAGCCATCTCACTATGGGGACAGAGTCCAACCCCAGCTGCAGGGTGGGACTTTGGGCATCTCTGTCACAGGAACAAAGGGACGAGGGCAAAAAGGCATCAGGGCTGTGGGTGGAGATGGTGGGAAGCGTTGGGGGCTGTGCCACCCCGAGGTGACACAGTGGCAGGGGGTGGGTGACAGCCATGGTACTCACGATGGTGGCACAGAGCGGGTGGAAGGCGTAGGTCCCGCAGGCATAGAGGTGGGTGCTGTTCAGCCTCTGCAGAAACCGCACGTGGTTGAAGCACTCAGTCTGCAGAGGGGGAGGACAGGTGTCACCACCCAGGGAGAGCAGCGATGGCCCCCCGCCCAGCACCCACCCGCTGGCTCCACCTTGTTGTTTTTGCCCTTCTGCAGGCAGTCCATCTGCGTCTCTGGGGAGGCATCCCAGTGGATCTGCAAGGGGAAGAGGGACTGTCACTGAGTGACCCCCCATTATGGCGTGCCCCCCCCCATCACTGCAGGCTCCAGCCTCTGCCAAGAGCCATCAGAGATGCTAACATCCTCTCTGTTATTTAGAGAGCTGCTCACAGCACAAGATGGCACTCTGCCCACATCCCCCCAACCCAGGGCACGAGCGGTGCCACACCCCAACCTGTAGGCAGAAACCCCAGAGCACCCACAGGAGCTTGGCAGATTTTGGGGTGTCCATCCCAGAGGGAGCAAAGGGGTGCTCTTCCTCCCCTGTCCCTCATCCTGCCGGAGCATCCCCAGAACAGGCAGCTCTGAGCTTGGGGATCTCCCACTGCTGTCCCCACGCTGCCCAGCTGGGGAGAAGAACTAGGGATCCACAGGGAAACTGGGGACAGACCTGGGGACAGCCCCTCCAGGCAAGACCCGAGATGGTGAGCGGGAGGCTGAGCAGGGACAGGGTGCCCGTGATACAGGCAGGGACCGGGCAGCGCGGGACAGGAGGGAACAGGCAGCTGGGGGCGGGCAGAGGGACAGGAGGGAACAGGCAGCTGGGGGCGGGCAGAGGCCAGGCTCACCGTGCGGTGGGAGCCGTCGGCCACGTCGCTGGAGTTGAGGGCGAAGATGGCTCCCCTGGCGCCCACGTAGAGGATGCCCCGGTCGTCCTCCAGCAGCAGGGTGCTGTAGTTGAGGGTGTGCGTGCTGAAGCGACGGACACCTGAAAGCTCTGCAAAAGGAACAGGGGGCTGAGGGGGGACCCCAGGACAGGCAAGGTGCCAGCCACTGGGAAAAGACAGAGGAAGGAGCCGGGAGGGGGCAGGAAGGCACCCACCGAGGTTATCAGACAGATGGTGTCAGTTGCCAGCGGTTACAGCAGGAGGAAAGGAAAAGGGGAGGTTTGGTAGGAGGCAAAAGGCACTAATTGGGCTCAAGCTCACAGGGGAAGTTTCTCCTCGCTAATTAAAACAGCAGCTCAGAGGTGGGAGCTGCGATTTTCGTGTCCACCACGGACCTGCCTTTGCTGTGTGGGGTACCGCTGGAGGAAGCAAAAACACAGCAGCGCAACCCCAGCTCCAAACCAAACACCCAGCCAAATACAAGGGTGCAAAAACACTGAACCAAAGCTGCCATGCAAGGGAAGCTTCTGCAAAGAGCCTGGGAGATCCCTGCCCACCAGGCTGGAGAAACCATTCCATTCGGGGTGCTGAGAAGTATGAGTGGGACCCCAAGCCAGGCTCAGACCCTCCTGCTGCAGGAGGGGAAAGTCCATGGGGCTTGGGATTCCCCAAGGCAACTGGGGAGACAATGATCCCCCAAAAGGAGGCACTGCCTGGAGAGAAAAGAGCACCCCAGCTGCAAACAAAACCCTCTCCTGCCATCAGCCACTGAGCTGGGTTTCACTAACGAGGTCAACGAAGTCGCGTGGATGCCCCAGGCATGATGACACTGCAGGGCTGGCTGACAGTGCGGAGGCTGGAGGCCAAGAGCCCCGCGGCAATTACAGACAATCATGGAAGCAAGCTCCCTGCTGAATATTTGGGCCATGAAAGCCCAGCCCCGGTGTGATGCCTGGCTCAGAACACCCTCCAAGGGCTGCTGGGCAGGGCCAGGGCTGGCCAAGGATGGCTCCCTGCACATCCTTGTACCCCCTGGCTTTCAGGGAAATGCCTTTGTCCCGTTCCATCCCTCTGGGCACACTGACTCCGGGCAGCCAATGCAGACAGCCATGCAGGCTCCGATTTCTGGAGCCCAAGGGTCCAGAGGCCCCCCCTGTAGCCACCCTGCTGTGCTGAGACCCCCGCTCTGGGGAGGGCTGGATGCAGTCACGACACACCAAACCTGGTGCCAGTAAGATCCCAAACCGCACCGCCACCACCACCAAGACCCACACCCCCTTACCATCAAAGACCCACACCCCCTTACCATCAAAGACCTGTACCCCCTTACCATCAAAGACCTACACCCCCTTACCATCAAAGACCTGTACCCCCTTACCATCAAAGACCTACACCCCCTTACCATCAAAGGTGACTGTTGTCCTGGGAGTGGCATCCCGGTCGGTGGCAGACCGCCGTGATGGGTATCCCGTCACCGCTGTCACCACGAAGAGAGCTGTCAGGAGATGGGCTGTGCCTCTGCTCATCTTCCCGCTCCCCTGGCAAGGGCAGCCGCCCAGCCCGCTGCCGCCGGGCCAGCACAGCTGATCCTCAGGACAGGATCCCCAGCTCCCTCGGACAGGACCAGTCGCCGAACCCTCCTGAAACACAGAGCACCAGGTCAGATGCTCCCACTCACTGTCCCCAGCACCTCAGCAGCAAAAAGGAGCTGAAAGGAGCCGGCTACGCACATGCACGGACACTTGACTGGGCATGGCCTCAGCCTGGGGATGGCTTCAGGGAAAAGGGAAAGGCAACCCCTTGTTTGCCAAAGGGGAAGCAGAGGCATGGCGCAAGGTGTCGAGCCTGCAGCCAGCATGGGGCAGGGAGAGGTTTGAGCAGAATGACCCTCCACAGTATCCCCCTAGCTCAGTGTCTGCTCCGTCAAAGCGGTGGCAGGCACTTGCTGAGCGCTTGGTTCAGCTGCTCAGAGGCTTGTTTTCCTCCCAGCCTGGACTCCTCCCTCCTTCGCTGCCGGCCATCTCCTTCTGCAGCTCCCCGTGACTGAAGGATACACTTCAGTAGAGCCAGTTGATCCCCCTTTGCATTTTCATCCCCAGAGGCAGGGGGACAAGCCCCTCTGTGGGTTCTTTGGCACAATGGAGTTCTCCAAACCTCGGTCCCCAAAACAGCTGTGGTGGGAGAGGCACTGGAGGGCTCCCAGGGAGCTCAAGGGCTCCACTTCTCCCTGAAAGCACAGCTGGCCATCTCCTGCCATGCAAGACACTTGTCTCCAAGTTTAGCCTCTCCCAAAATGACAAGACTCCCAAGCACAGAGGCGTGGGGGAGGATGCTTCAGGCACGCAGCGACGCAAAGGAAAACCCAAGCAGGAGTCGCTTGGCATCTTCACCAAATCTTTTCAAGCGAGAACATTTTATCCCCCCCGAGTCTTTTTCCATGAGATTTCAGTTTCTCTTTCATCCCAAGCTGCCTTGAAGCTCAGCATCTACCTCAGTTCTTGCTTTCATGCATCCAATCCCTCCCAAATAACCCCTCACCCCGCCTTTCCCAGCTGCTTTGAGCCAAGCTACCAGTTCCTTTTACAGGTGCTGAGGAGAAAGGAGATGACTGAACGGAGAGCTCCCCAAAAGCAACCAGTGCCTATATGTTTGCTTAGGTGTTGGGGTTGGTATTTTTTTTTAAATACATATATAAAAACCAAATACCGGGTCCTGCAGAGAAGCTGTTCAAACATGCTTGCTGCAGACAGCTTCCCTGAAGCAAATACCTCCCCAAGTCTCAGGCAGAGGGGGGTAAAACCAAAGTGAAACGAAAGCAGAAAGGGCTTTGGAGCTGAAAAGAGAAGCGAGGGGCTGGATGTGGGATCCAGCCATAGTTCTGGAGCCTGTGTCAACCCACTCGTTCCTTTGTGGGGGTTTCGGACCCAGACCTTGTGCCTGCACTGGCTGCTGCCCTGGAGCATCTCAGGAATGGAGCAGGGGGCACATGTCCCCCCAACTCCCTCCCACCTCACTGGTTCCCAGACACCGGACCAGCACAAAGCACCCAACCCAGGGGGTGGCGGGGTGGGGGGGGGGGGTGTTGCCTTCACCCCCCCTGGGGCTCCACTCCCTAGGGACAGAAGGATGGCAGCCCAGAGCATCCTCCTTCCAAGTAACTCCTATTCCTGGGGCAAGCCCCGTCCAGAGCAAAGGTCTGTCCATAGTGCAGGGCAATGCACTGCAGGTGAGCAGGGAGAGGTCCATGAGGAAGAAGTTGCTTTGGTGGCACTGAGTGAGCCAAACCCAGCAGAAAGCTTTTTGTGCACATCTGCAGCACCAAAGCACCAGAAAGCGCTCTGGCCAGTCCAGTGCCAACAACTCTCCATCCCACCAGTGGGACCAGGGCCATCCCCTCAGCTGCAGGGACCCTTCCCCAGGCCTCCGAGGAGGGACACACACCTGGACTCACGCACAGGCCCCCAGAGCTGCAGCGCACCTGGGCTGGGAGAGCGGCGGGGAGGAGGAACTTTCTTACCACAAGGCAAACAACCCTCTCTCATAAACGTGTTAACAGCCCTGTGAGCTGCTCACATGCTGCCAGGAACCGTCACCTTATCTCCCCCTCCCCGAACAAACAAGCCCTGAACTTTGCCTGCTGCCCCCGCTCCAGGCACATCAGGGATCGGAGCTGGGAGCGTGGCTGGGTAGGGACGCTGCTTATCACGGGGCAGGCGCAGAGCTGCGAGCCAGCCCCAGCTAACATTTAACCAGTGCAAGCACCCAGCCAGCACGGGGGAGGGGGGGAAGAATAGTAAGAATAATAATTAAAAACAAAGCAAAAAGATTGTGGGGCTGTGCAGGTTCCCAGCAAGACAGGGGGGAGCAGCCTTCCCTGCCACCAAGGCTGAGCCCCTCTGTTTTGCAGGGGAGCAGCTACACCCATTTCCATGGACTCTTTTCCCTGAGATCAGATGTAACTTTGTCCTAAAGGACATTTAATCAGCTAGGAGAGCCAGTTAATATTTTACTCAAAAGGGAAGGGCTGCTCCAAGCTTCTCTATGCATTATTTTTTATTTTTCAAACCTAGAGTAGGGGAGAAAGGAAAAGGGAACTGAAACCATCCTTAGCCCTGCTCAGAACATCACCTTGGGCTGCAGCTGCACCAGACACCCCCCAAAACCAACATTTCCCCCTTTCAGCAGGGCTAAAGTTCAAAGCTCCGGGCAAGGGCAAGGGTCAGGGCAGGAGGCAGAGGAGGTTCCAGACTGTGGGACCCGCAGGTTGGGCTGGGGGTGGTTGGATTGCTCAAGCCCAGCTCCTCCTTGGGAAAGGGCGAAAAGCCAGGAGGGGGAACACCACAGAGAGCTTTCTCCAGGGAAAGAGAACAAAAGGGGGAGAGGAAGAGGCTGAAAACCAACAGCAGCTCTGATGAAATCTGGGGTTTAAGAGAAAAAACACCCAGAAAAACCCATCACATCCCCAGGAGAAAGCTCCCAAGCCCCTTGGTGCCTCACCTACTTCCCAGCACGGGGGTGGTCGACATAAGACCTGAAAGACGGCCCCAGCTCCCGCCCTGGCCGGCGACACTGAAGAAGAAGGCTGGTGGAGGCAGAATCCAGCCACGGGACTGACGACGAAGCCAGGAAGCAGCCGCTCTAATCACAGCAGCCAAAGCTCGCCCTCCTACTCCCCGCCACTGGGGCTCCCACGGGATGCAGCTGCGACTCCCCGGCACCGAGCCGGGCGAGCCTGACCCAGGCGCTGGGTCCCACCAGCAGGACGGGTTTGCTGGTCCCCGGGGAGCGCCAGGAAAGCAGCGGGGCAGCGGAGGCGTGCAGGCGTGCGTGAGCGCGCTGCGGAGCGAGCGAGCCCCGGTCAGGTCTGACTGGGTTTACTGGGTCACGACGGAAGCTCTACGAGCATGACTGTTCCGGCCTCATCCTCCCACCGGCAGCCAGCCGGCAAAGCACACCCAAACGAGCCGGCCCGGTCGGCACCTCCTTAAAATCCCCAGGACCAGTGTCTCTGGAAGTGCAAAAAAAGCTTTTGATGAGTGAATTTCCCAGCGGCAGGTCTCACCAACCTGGATCCAGCCAAAGGAACCCGCCGTGCCACATGAAGCTGCCACACCCCTCGGCAGCCGCTGCGCCCGGAGCTTCTCCCAGACACGGTGGTCCCCTCCTGCTGCCTCGCAGCCCCCAAAATCTGGGAGCAAGAGCTGGCGGCAAGCTGGGGTGAAGGGAAGCCATGCTGTCAGGGGGCTGGTAAATATGGAGGGACCTCAGCTGTGAGCCCCATGGCTGTTTCCTTGGTGGCACAGCCAAAACTTGCATCGGCTTTGTAATTTAATGGGAACCCATGAGAAAAAGAATGGGAATGTTGGGTGGGAGCAGCCTTTCTCCAGCTCACCCCCAGCATCCGTCCTGGAGGACAGGATGGAGATTCGCAGGGCAGTACTGGATGCTTCCCCAGCCCATCACTCTGCGGAGAGCCTGTGGCTGCTCCACACTGCTCCAGTAAAGCCCAGAACTCCCAAACAGCTGCCAGACCTTCCTCCCCTCCTTGTGGGCTGCCCCCTTAGCATTGTGCACTCCTACAAGCAAGCGTGGCTGTCTTCCCGGTGGGGGCCAGGATTTCCAGGAGCTCTCCTCTGGACTACAGCATTGCAAAACAGCCTCACCAAACCTCCCTGCCGGGACTGCACCAGAAGCCACCGCGTACGCCTTGCTTTTTAATGGCAGCCTGGCCCAGGCACCCCAAATCCCACGCAGCCAATTCAGCTCTACTCATCAGGGCCATGCTGGGTACATGGCCCCCAGCTCCCCCAGCCCCCCACCGTTTGCTCCCCCAGCCGCGTTCCCACCGTTTTACCCCCCCAGGGACCCACGCGAGTTCAACTGAAACAGCCCGACCCGTTCCCGGTGCAGGGAAGAGGCGCCTGCCCCGGGGAGACAAGGCGGGGATTGCTCCCGGCTCCCAGGCGTGGGAATCAGCCAAGGAATTAGGGAAAAGAGCTGTAGAGCGAGAGGCGAGCCTGGCCCGGGTCCGGCTGCGAGCACGGCGCGTTTCAGGCCCCCCTTTCCCTGGAGCCGCCAGACCTTGGGTGGGAAATCCTGCGAGATGCGGGAAGAGGCGCCGGGATGGAGGTTGCCAGGCAACTTTAATTCAGCCCTTGACGAACTTCCAGCACTTTGCTTCTGCTGCAGAGCCCAACCAGCAAACGATAAAACCTCCGCAGGTCCAGCCCCAGCCCGCAGCGTCCATCAGAGGGGCTCGCTCATAGCTCCGAGGTGCCCGGCAAGGCAATAGGTCCCCCCGGCAGCATCCCTGAAGGCCAGCCCAGGACGAGCTGCCCTTCCCGGCAGAGATTTGCAGGGGTAGGATTTGACCCGTGGGACTGGGCTGGCGCTGCTGCACGGATATTTCTCAACCAGCCAGGATTTTTGTCAACAACAGCAAGAAAAAAAAAAAAAAAAAACGCTAACTTGTCGAAAGCCCTGCGGGAAGAGGGGATCTGCATGGAGCTTGGGGGCTGGGGCTGAGGAGGGAAGGAGCGCAGTGACCTCCCGGGAGCCCCTCGCCAAGTTTATTTTAGTTGCTTTCTTTAAACAAAACCACTCTCAACCCTGAGGCGCTTCAGCGGACACACACGAAAGCTTTGGTGGTTCGGGAAGCAGATATATCCCTCCTTTACCCAAATTTGGGATTCGGTCACAGCAGAGGGGAGGGAGAGCAGTGACACTGGCTACTCTCAAGGAGCATCCTGCCCTGCTCCCGCTGCAAAGCCCCCACGCACGGCACAGCTGCTGTGGAGCCAGGGGGGCAGGCGGCAGGCACCAGCAGGCCATGGGAATGGGCTCCAAACTTCCCCAGCACGGCACGACCCCCATCCGCTGCCGGCAGAGCATCCGGCAGAGGAGAGAGCCCAGCTCTGATCCCACCAACATCACAGCGGGGAGGAGGCGTGTGAAGGAGTAAAGTGATGGATGGGAGAGCGAGCAGGGCTGGCCGGGGATGTGGGCCTGTTTAAGGGGCACCAGTGCCGACAGGAGCCAGACGCCTAAATATCCCTAAAAAGACAATAAAACATAAAGCCCAATTTCTGACAGACTTTGCCCACAGGCCCCAGCACCAGGCCTTCATCTCCATCTCCCCCTCTGAGGGACGCTGCCTTCTCAGAGAAGGGCAGGGACCAGCCATGGCGTCCCCCTGCACAGCTGCAGGGATTGGGGTGTTTTACCTTCTCCCCAGCTCCCCATTTTGACTGATCTTACAAGAACTCGTTCCTCTCCTCCATCAGGTCGGTTCTGATGTGGAGAGGGAGGTTCAAAGGGGCTGGCAGGCAGTGATGGAGCACACTGCCGAGCCTCAGAGAGAGCTCTCCTGCCATTCCCATCCAAACCTACCCAAAGTAATCCAACTGAGAAAATAAGGAAAGCTGCTCTGGCCTCTGCCATGGGCAGGCACCACCTGCCTGCAGCCACCTGCCAGACGTGAGGACGGCTCTGCTCCAGCAGCTCCCTGTGTGCCATGAGCACATGGCAAGAACCGGTGCCCAGATTGGCAGGACAAAGCGCTCCTCCACTCCCTGTCCATAAGGAAAACCCACCAATGCCAGTCACCAGACAAAACAACTCCTTGCCCAGCTCCATCACCCCAAAAGCCTTGCTCAGAGCAGCCCTGGGAAAGAAGCATCCAAGGAGGGGAGGCTGAAGGGCAAATCCTTGCAGATCAGCAGTGTCTGGACCCAGCACCCCTGGGCAGAGCAGCAAACCTCCCTCGCAGGAGCAGTTCCCCATGTGCTGGAGGCTGTTTGGCTCTAGCAAGCTGGCAGCGAGGACACAGCCCCGCCAGCTTCTCCCTCCCATCTGGCAAGTCTCCCCCTGCGGAAACCGCACAGCAGCAGCCCTGGGTTGACCCTACTGCCTGAGAGCACCTGAAACCCCAGCTGGGAACCGTGCAGGAACTGGGAAGTGAAACCGAAGGATGCAGTCGCCTGACACTGACTTCAACCTGCTGCCAGCCTGCCCCCACAGCCAGGCCACAGGGAAAGCAGAATCTGAGCCCAAGCATGTGGGGTGCAGAACTCTGGCATGCAGGGCAGCATGGGGGAGACCCTCGGGAATCCCCTCTCCTCCATCATGGGGAAGAGACCATCTCAGCCACCCCCAAACCTCACCATTTTCCATCCTTTCCTTCTTCTCCTGTGGCAGGCCAAGCTTCACCATTTGTCAGCAGCCCTTCGGAAGAGCAGCCAGCCATCCAGACAGCTGGACAGACAGCCGGACAGACAGCCCTCCACATCACAGCACAGATTCCCAAAGAGGGGGGGACTCACATCCAAGCACCCCAACACTGGATGCAACCTGCAGTTCAGCCTTCAAAGGCGTTGTGGCTGAAGCACATTGTCTCCATGGCATAAGCAGGAAAAGAACTGTAGAATTTAACTCCCAGGAACAATTAGAAAGCAAACAAGACAAGACCCCAACCCTAAATACAATGGGAGGTTTCCCAGTCAGATTTCAGGGCTTTTTGATGCACTTGGATCCATTTGCTTGTCCCCGTGGCTGCACTTTGTTTCGTTTCACTGGGCTCGTACAATGCAAGACACGGAATTAACTCAGCTGTTTGTTCAGAGCCGGTTTGTCTTCCAGTTTCCTTCCAAAGCCAGGTTTGAGTTTCAAAGACGTTTCTTGGCATTGCCCAGGGTTCCCACCATCGGCGCGGCACGGGGCTTCCCCAAGAGGAAACTGAGGCTCAGAAATCAGACCTGCTGTCTCCATGGAAGCATGGGCAAGAGCTGGAGCACAACCCAGCTCGCCTGGTGCAAACACGGGGCTCTCCGCCCCAAGCCTGTCCCTCTCCCATTTATTTATTCCAAAGATAAACTGTTTTCTTTTCAAAAGTCCAGCAAAACCAGATGACGGGAGCAGTTTTATGGCTTCCGGCTTTACGATCCTCTTCGTGTTTCCTTTGCTTTCCCTCCAACAAAGCTTCAAATTTGGGGTCAAACCCAACTTTGCATTCAAGACTGTGCGGCGCAAGGTGGTAGCACCTGGCCTTTCCCACCGCCATTTGCATACCGCCAGCTTTGGTGCCCCAAAATCAGCTCCCCACCTCATTTGCACGGGCTTGGTTTTGCAACAGGCAAACGAGAGCCCTCCATCAGGTAAGGGGAAGTGGGGTTGTACCCAGAGGGGAGCTTTTTAAGCAACAAGAAGAGCACAAACCAGAGCACACCCTGAATCACCGATCTGTGTTCCCACACCAGTCGGTAAGACGGCGCTCAAAACCCTCCTTTCACTCTGGACAGCGGAGCTCAGGCCCAGGAGGATGGAGGGGACAGGTTTGGCAGTGACCTTGCTCTTGCAAAGCCCTCGGGCTTGTAAATCATCATGAACAGAGGCACAGCCAGGCAGGGAGGGACTGCGGCAAAATGCCAGCAGGGCAGAGAGCTCTCACCTTTGAACAGGAAAAGGCGCCTGCCCAACACCCACAGCAGCAGCCAGCCTCTGCCAGGGGGGCTTTAGCAGCTGGGGAACGTAAAAATAACCTCAGAAGGCACCATCCTCCCCTCCCTGAGAGGCAGTGGGTCCTCCTGGACTGGCACCTCGCCACCGAACCACCCATCACATGAGCTGCTTCCCAACAAGTCCCATCACGATGCCAAGCGGAGCTGGCGGGCGAGCGCAGGGAGGGAAATTCCCCGCACGCAGCCAGGTGAGGCTGGTACGGCGTCTCCACCACACCCGCCACTGCCCTCCCGCATGGGGTGCCAGCGGAGCCCCCCCTCCCTGGCCCTGCCAAGCACACCTGGATGCTTCTTCCCAGCACACGACCTGCCAGATCTCCTGAATAAACCTCAGGGCTCCAGCAAACCCGATGCATTCCTGGCGGGGAAAGCGGTGAAAGGTTCAAAAGGATGTTGGAAAAGGCAGTGGGGGGAAGAACAAGCCTACACCACAAAGCTCTCCTCTGCGGGAGCCGAAAGGGCTGTTGGGGTTTTTTGTTTGGGTTTTTTTTTTTCCTCCCCCTCCGGTTGCAACACAAAAACAAAGTTAAGATAGGGATCGTGGCATGCTGGGGGGCGGGGGGGGGGGGGGGGGCAGCTCCCTGCTCTCACCCCTCTGGGCACAGCAAGCCTGACCAAAGCAAGATGAAGCAGAGAGCGTCCCACAGGACACAACACAGCATCCCCACAGCCATCCCACCCAGGTTTGGGGTTCAGGCAGCAGCTCCCAGCCTGCACCCACTGCGGAGGGAGGCGAAACAGCCAGGGCCCTCGGTGGCAGGCCAACTAGCACAAAATATGCTATTGCTGTCATTAATAATTTCCCTGCCTCTGGGGGAATCTGCACTCCTCATCCATTTTGGGCAGTTTCTTTGTCTTTGGAGACTGTTTGTCTTGGCACCTGAATAGTGTTTTCATGGTCCCTCCTCCCGCTTCGTGCTCTTGGTTTTAAAGGCCAGGCACAAGTCAGCAGCCCACCTGGACACCGGTGGGGAGTGCAAAGAGAGACGCAAACCACGGCGCTGCCTGGCTGCACGGCAGGTCCCCTCTACCCTCAGATAAGCAGATATGAAGCTCGAACGCGACGCAGACAAGCCCCCAGCACAAGTCAATCCCTTCCACCTGGGAGCATCTGCAGCCCCCCCAGCAACGCATCCTGAGGAGATGAATCCCAAGGAGTCAGGGCTCACACAAGCCCCGTCACCACATCTGTCCCACAGCCTCCTGCCTCCCAAGGGGAAGGGGGTGGGAGGCAGGGATTGCGCTGCACCACCTGCATTTGTTTAATATCTCATCACAGATGGCTGAAACACCAACTGCCCCAGGTAACACTCAGCCTCCCCAAATACCACTAGCAGTCCCCAACCCTGCAGACCCCCACAGGGGGTCTTCTGCTTCTGCTGCCAGGGAAGAGGGGGGTGTGTGTGCTGTATCTAGCTTTTCCCCTCCCCAGGGAAGCTGTTGCCCTGTGGGGCTGCAATTCCCACCATCATCTTCCCTCACAACCTCAGCATGTCCCCCTATCACTCCTGCCCAGGTCCCCAGCCCCACCTCACCCCAAACCTGTTCCCAAAGCAAGCTACCTGCACTGCAACCAGATATTGCATACCCCCACGTCCCCTCACGCCTGTCACCCCCAAATCCTCACCTGCATCAGACTTTCCCCCAAACCTCCCCTCCATACAGCCCCCATAGCTCTCCTTCCATTTCCCTGGACTTTGACCCCAGCAGGTCAGACACCTACTCGTCCTGTCTGGACCCTGCCTGTGTACCCCTGGCTTTGCCTGCACACCCAGATCCTGCCCCAGACTCGGCATCCAGATCCAGCACCCCAAACCCTGCCTGCAGATCCAGACCTGGACGCAGTCCAAGCACCCCAGGCCCCACCAAGGGACTTGGCACCCAGATCCAGCACACCAAATCCTGCCTGTGGACTCAGCACCCGGATCCAGCACCCCAAATCGTGCCCGGGGACCCAGCCCGAGCCCCAAACTCCCCGACCCCACCTGAAGATTCACCACTCAGACCCAGCACCCCCGTCACTGCTTGGGGACTCCGCACCCCGCTCCTACCTGTGCACGCAGCACCCGGTGGCCAGACCCAGCTCTCCGGATCCTGCCCGCGGACGCGGCGCTCAGCCCAAGCAGCCTCGGCCCTGCCTGCGGAGCCGGAGCCCGCAGCCCCGGCCCTGATCAGGACCCGCAGCCAGCACCCCGCACCCCCCGGACCCTGCCAGCGGACCCGGGACTCAGCGCACCCGGCCGGCGGCTCTCCCCGCTCGCGTCTCCGCGGCACTTACCCGGCGCGGTGCCTCGCTGCTCGGCTGTGCTGGGCGGCGCAGCAGGTGCGGGCGGCCCGGCCCGGCCCGGCCCGGCGAAGCACGGTTCGGTTCGGCGCGGCGCAGCGCAGCCCGGCTGTGCGCGGCCCCGCCGTGCCGTACCGAGCCGTACCGAGCCGCGCCGCCCCCTGCCGGCCGCGCCGGGGCTCGGCGGCTCCGGTGCGCGGCGGCTCCTTTGGAGGCCACGGTGCCCGGCCCCGGCACGGAACCGCCCGCCTGCCCGCACGGGTCCCGCGAAGGAGGCGGGGAGCCGGAGCGGGCAACTCCTGCCTCACAGGCAGCGCTGGGCTGCCCCTGCCCGCACCGGGCGTCCCCGGTAATACCGGGAGGCAGACGGCAGCGTTCCCTGTGGTGGAGCTACCGCCGAGCAGCCCCTCGGCCCGGGGACGCTCAGCCCCGGCCTGGCAGAGCCGCTCGGCGCGGGCGGTTGGGGTTAGCGAGCCCCAGAAAGGCGGCTGGCAGAGCCGCAGGTGTGCGGGCCCCTGGCGAGGACAGGTGGCGAAGGGCTGTAGTCGGGCTGCGGCTGTAAAAACACGTTACCAGAGTGCAGATAAGCATCATCCTGCCCTGTCAGCACCGCACAGCCGCGTGTGTCATCGCGCCGCAGCCACCCAGCTGGTGCTGCGGTGGCTGCCGAGGCTTCTCACCCCCCCTGAACCCACCCGGGGTGCTCGCATCCCCGTGGCACACACCTGACCAAGGCACCGTGCCCCATCTTCACCCTCCTGTAGCACGTGCCTCCCCATTTAGTCTGCATTTACCCACGGTGGAAGCTTGGCTGGAAACACGGGCAGGTGCTAATGGTTTGGCTACAGCCCTGTGTGTAGCCTTTTGTCTCGGGTGGCTTCTGCGGCTCCTCCCCACGGGCAGGAGCTGCCAGGTTTGGGCCTGTGTTTGCTTTCCTTTCGCAAGCTCCCAGAGCCTGGCCAACCCTCCCTCCTCACACAGTGCAGGAGGCAGCAGGCCTCCCAAAAGCAAAACCCCAAGCGCTGTATGTAATCAGCAGGTTGGATCTAGGGCAACTGGATATCATCTGGAGCGGGGGAGATGCTGTACTTGCACATGCTGGATTACAACTCCCAAAGCTGGTGGGGTGGCCAGATACTGCCAGCTGATGGTTATGCAGCCGTGGGGTGCCCAATTCTAGCACCAGCACCCTTGGATGCCAGCTCATTCCCTCTGCTCCACACGAGGGAAGAGGTCTCCAGGAAGGGCACAAGGGTCCCCCTGTCCCTGCACCCTCCAGACCTGGAGCCAGACTCATGGCAGGGCTTAGTGCTGAGTGGGTTGCACTGAAGTTTCTCAGCATCGTTTGTGGATGAGGATCAGGCCTGGGTGACACTCCCCATCACCTAGACCTCTTACCTGGGAACAGCAGCTCCTGTGGGGAGGCCAGCAGACATACCACTCTCAGAGCCCCTAAATGCCAGGGTCCTGCCTTCCAAAAACACTGTGGGTGGGAGGGAGCAGCAGAGGCTTGAATGCCCCCAGTCTCCACACACTAAGAGGTGTCAGCCAAGGAGGCACCCATCTGGGTGCTCCTGCAGATCGGCTGGCCTCTGTCACCATCACACACTCACCAAGCAGCCACCAGCCCCTCGTCCTGCACGATATGCTGGGCTCTGTTCACCGGCCCCAGCCCAGGGACCCTGAGAGAGCAGAGCAGAGATGCCACCCACCTCCTCCAGCACTCCCTGTCCTCCTTCCTGTATGCTCCAGCAGCTAATTACCATTTCCTCCTGTCCTTGGGCCAAACCCCAGCATCTCTCCTGTGCCTCACCGCACCTCTCCACCCACCCTGCCTAAGTGGGGTGCCCAACGCACCGGGAGCCAGGCTCACCCACAGCCCTGCCTGGCAAGACTCAGGGCTCTCCTTGGGCAGCAGGAGGGCAGGCTGAAGCAGCAGGCACTGCCTGCAAGGCGAGGATGCTTTTGGCCAGGGATTGGGGATTCAGGTGCTGTGAGGCAGCTGGTCCCTCAAACCCACTCCTAATCCCATCCCCTGCTTTAGCAGAGGGGTCGGTTTTGGGGAGGACTGGTCCGTGAGCACTGGGATGGGGCTGTCCAAGTCTCCCTCCCTCTCCAGGGCGCTGTGTACATCCCATCCGGCAGCAATGCTCCCTGCCCGTGCGGGCAGCACAGGCAGGCGTCCTCCCACGTGGCTGCGAGCCGAGCCCAGCGCAAATTGGAGCTGCGTTAGCTCCTGGCCTGGCAGTGGGGTAATTAGTGCATGAGCAAAGAGCGAGCAGAGCCTGTCGTGCTCAGCACTGCCTATTTACAGGCCTGAGCTTGTGAGGCTTTAATTAATTAACTCGAGTCATCGGCAGCTGGAAACAGATCTATTTTCAGAGCCTGCGCCTGGTCTGCTGCCCCCGCGAGATTAACCGAAGGAATTCAGGGCCCCGTGAGGTTGAAGGCCAGGGCCTTGCTCGTATTTGCGCGGCTTCCCCGAGCGCCAGAGCGGGACGCGGGCAGCAGCGAGCAGGGGCAGGAGCAGAACCAGGCCCTGGCCCCTCCCACAGAAAGGCACTGTGGATCATGGAGGGCTTGTTTGTGCTCCAGCCTCAGCCCAGAGCCAGCAAGGTGCTGGAAGGGGCATTTCCCATCAGAGACCCCCTGCGGCCCCCAGCCCAGGGGACGGTCCGGAGCAGGGGGCACTTTGGGTCGTGCCACAGTGCCTTGGGAAACCACCCTACCCACAGCCAGGCAAGGAGATGAGAGCCCTCATATTTTCTTCTCCCTGTTAATCCTAAATGCCTTTAGGAAAAGGAGATGCTTTAAGCACCCTGATCATTAGCCCACAATCCGGGTACTGTTGAATGTCTTCGGAAATACATGTCCCACGGAGAGAGGGCTGGGAGAGCAGGTTTGTGCCGCCAGACAGCCCCCATCCACACCAGTCAGCTGCCCTTTGCCTGTGCCGGCAGCTGTCTGCCACAGCACAGCCCCACCACTCCGGCACATGGCAAAGCCAGGGAGATGCCCACAATCAGCTGGCACGTTCTGGTTCACCCACCTCTGCTAAGATGGCCCTACCCCCAGCAGTGGGTAGGAACACACGCAGACAGCCCCTTTCGCCCCTCTGATGCCCAAGGAGCCAGGGCAAAGCCGCAGCAGCTCTCATGTTTCACTTGGCACCGCACCCCCCGTCCCAGCCAGCATCCCAGATGACACAAGGAATTATAACAGGGCCACAGCGCCGTGAAATATTGATGGGATTAGTGCGGATCAGCTCTCCCAGCACACATGCTGTGCTCACCCCGAGCCTGGGAGCCGGCGACCCGCACGTGCTCACGTTGCAGCTCAGCGCCCAGGGCAGCAGCGCTGCCAGGTGCTCCCTGCTGGAACCCCAGCCAGAGACATTTCTCCAGCCGCTGCCAGGCTGCAGCCTTCCTGGGGAGACAGGGGGGACCACGTCATGGCACAAGATGACACGTGTTACGTTGCTTAATGCACGACAGCGCTGTGCTTCAGGCTCTGCTGGGGATGAAGCGTTGTCTGGTTTAGTTGCATCTCAGCACCCACTGCCACCTTGGGCTCCAAGGGACCCCCACCCTGTGTGCAGCCCCAAAATATGCCAGCCCCCTGGCTTCATCTCCTCCAGCCCCCTTGTCCTCTGTCAAGTTCATCCCACACAGCCAGGAGGTGGGATGTGTGAGGGTGGCCTGGGTGACTGTCAGGAGACTCCCACCCTCCCCACTGCTGTGTGCCCCCACTCCCACCAGTGGGAACCAGGGCTTGCCAGGAAGAGGATTTCATTATGGATCACAACGGCACAAATGCAAATGACTTCTCAGGATCAAATAACAACCAGCATTAAATCTGAATCGCGCTGGCAGGGGTACACACCCCGGCAGCAGCGCATCCCTAAGCCCCCAGTGATGTCATGCAACGCTGACAGGGTGTCAGTGGCCATTGAACCCCCGGGGCTGACCAGGATCTGCAGCCTTTGGCAGGAAACTGCTTCCTGGGGCAGGTCTGGCTCCTGCGCAGCAGTGTCTGCGTCCTGCCTGTCCCTGGGTGAGAGAAGTGAGGTAAAAACCCTGGTGTCGGGGATTTGGTTTGCCAGCCTGTGCGAGAGGCAGCTGTTTCGAGCTGCTCTCCAGCCTGGTTTGAAAGCCGACTAGGAGTTACAAAATAACAGCACTTAGGGAGCTGGGGATTTATGAAACCCGCAAAAAGAGTTGTGAAACTCACAGTAGGGCTGTGCCAACCCACACTGTGCTGAGAGGCGTGTTAGAGTGGCAGAACCACCAGCGGAAAACCAGGTACTTTTCCCTTTCAACGTGAGAAAGCAACAACGAGCAAACCAGCCCTTCCACGGGCCCCTCCATCTCTCAACGACGCCGCAAGACCGGCAGCGCTGCTTTGCCTGCCTCCATGGAAGAAAAGCCCAGCGGGGATCACACCAGCTCTGCATCACAGCGTCAGTCTCACTGCTCCAGCATCCACCACCTTGGTGGTCCCCTCTGCCCACCCCAGGACCAGTCTGCCCAGGCTCTGGGCTGCATGAAGCAGAAAAGATGCCCAGGCGATGGCAGAGGCCAGAGCAGCAACTCAGGGCTTCCCAGCAGCTAAGGACACATTCACCAGGCTTGGTTTTGTTTCTTGAGAGCGTCATGGACTCATCAAGCCAAGCGTGATGCTCCACAGATTAGCCCCGGGGAAAGAAAAATACTCCAGCGGGCACAGAGTATGAAAGGCTCAGGAGGCTCTTCCCTCCGAGTCACTGAGCTAACTTTCCAAACCACTGTTTCTTTGGGCTGAGAGCCAGCAAGGAAAATTACAATTGCAGAAGAATTTGTCTGAGAAAGTTGTAAGGAGCTGGAAAAAGGCAGCGACTGGCCAGAGGAGAGCTGAGCAGCCAGCCCATGCTGCAGCCACTCCAGCCTGGGGCTCGGTTTCAGGTAGGGATGAGACTTTTCCCCCAGCTCAGTACAGCAGCAGAGCTGCTGCCTCGACTTCCCACAAGATCAGATGCTGGATTTCTCCCCTGTAAGTGTTTGGCGGTGGAAATCGGGATGTTTTGCCCAAGGCCATTTGTTGATGAAGGCTGCCAGGTGCCTGCCGGCAGCCCCAACTGTGGAGCTGGATGCGGTGCCAGGGCGGATTTTCTCAAGGGAGAAGCAGCTGAGTCACGGCAGCCACCGACCTGTTCCCACAAGCCCGACTGCGAGAGACACGCCGGGGTTCACAGAGGGCCCGTGCTCACACAGGATGCCGGCGGGGTTCGGTTTGCTCCTCTGCAAACCTCTCCGAGCTGGCGGAAAGCGTCTTGGCGAGGGATCTGTCGGCAGCACACCTGCGGGGAAGGGCTGGTGAGACGGCGGAGGGGGAGGAAGGCTCCTGACCTGCCTTTCAACTGGGCAGGGCTTCTTCGAGATGCTCCTGCAGCACAGGGGGCAAACACCAGCAACCGCTGGGATCCAGTGGGAGAGGAAGGGGTGGCCATCCGGGGCTGCTGTAGGGCCCCGTCCTGGCTCTGGGGCACAAGAAGGAGCAGGGTGGCTGCAGGGGAGCAGAGTGGCAGCTCCAGCCCCAGGAGGTAGCATGTGGCTCCAGCCCTGGGAGAAGTGGCTGGCTTGGCCAGACATAAGCAACTCCACTGCCCTTCCCAGCAGCTCCCAGTAAGAGCAAGCAGGCTCCAGCCTGGCTGGGTTGTGTGGGGCTCTCTCCCTGTGTGTCTGCAGCCCGCCGCAGTGGGTCAGGTCCCTGGCACGTTGTTGACAGCAGCGGCACACAGCCCTGGGGCAACATCGGTGCCATCAACGAGCTGCCCTTTTTGCTGAGCTAACCTGCAACCCCAGAGCTAAAGCTGGGAGCGTGTTAACAGCCCCCAGCACTCACCCCCTGGGACAAGGCAGCAGCTAGGATCCACCTCTCCATGGCTTCACCTTTTGGCCATCTGAGCCCCTAGTACCTGGGCGACCTCTCCTCAGCCCTGCCTGTTCCAGCCCAAAAGCTGAGCTGAGGTCCCTCTCCTTCCTTCCTTCCAGAGCATCACCTCCTTCCCAGCGCTGCCATCGCTGCCACTGAAGAAGAAACCACCCGAGCAGCGCAGTAAATAACCCCCCGCGCGCAGGCAGAGCACTGGCAAGCAGAGCCGGGCGCATCCATCACTCTCGCGGTTTTTCTTTGGCTCTGACACTTTGATAGGGGCGAGGGGGTGGGGGAAGGAGAGGCGCTTCCAAAATTTATGAGCTCGGATTTAAAAATACATCTCCTCGAAGCACTGCAAAAACCCCAGAGATGGTGAAGGCGAGTGGCTTAAAAGCTGCCTCTGGGAATGAATGCGAAAGCCGTGCCTACCTCGGAGAGAAGGATTTGGGAGACCAGCCTAGCTGACGTCGCAAACCATGTCTCTGTTGGGACCATTTTGCAAGTCACAGCTCTCCGTGCCACGCATGACAAGTGAAATGAAAGGCAGGAGTAACAAACGACATGTTAAAATCCCTCCAGCCCTATGGTAATGTCAACCTTAACGCAGCTAGGATTTGGACTGTCACCTTCAATCTCCCAGAGTTTCTCCTCTACATCCCTGACCTCCCGCTGCTCCACACGCAGCCAGTCTCCCAGCCCCATTTGGAAACAGATCCCCTTATGCAAAGAAAAAGAGCTCGTAGCAATAAATTTAGCTGAAAACATCTCGACCGCAGGGAATCACATATCAAATAATAAAGCCAAACGAATGTCAGGGAGAACAGCCACGATATCTGAGTCCTTGGTCTTTACAGATGGACTCTCTCACAGCAGGGTGCCGCAGAATGAGCAGCTGAAAAATGTTACCCCATCATTAAAAACATCTAAAAGTAATTTAGCCCGAGTGACAATGATGCTCAAAGCAAGTTATTTGTCTGCTGAGATAAAACAAGCTATTTCAAGCTCATCTTTTGTTGTAGTTCTCTTTTAAAGTCGGAAAGGAGTGAAAAACGCTGAGCCGACAGCCTTACCAGCAGAGCCCTGCCACTGCGGCAGCGGCACGGTGTGGGGAGTGTTACTGCCAGCTGCCCTAATCCCCCCTGCCATCCTGCTCCCACCTCCTCGGGGAAGGATGCTCAGAATGGACCTGGAAGATGCGCCCCGGGGCCACCGCCGCATCTCTGCTGAGTTACGGTGGCATTTAGGCTGATGGTTTTGCCATGGAAACACCTCCCTCCTAACAACAGCTCTATCAGCACATGTCCCAAAAGCAGCCCGGCATTAATTGCGTGATAATTTTTACTTCCCTGTGATGTAGGCCAGAGCCTTCCCCTTCCCTGTTCTGCTTTAAAAAACACCCAAAACCCCAAACAAAACAAATTACCCCATCAGATTTCTGGGTTAACCCACCAAAAACATTGCCCAAGCCCCAGGCTCCTTTAAAATCTCCTCTGAAGGAGATTTTTGGTGGGCTCTTTAGATGCATCTAAATATATCAGGTGGAACACAACTCTTCTAAGCGCAGCCGACCTTGCTCCGAAGCTCCAAACCAAGTGAAATGTCTCTGCAGCCTTTGGGAATTGGTTTGCTTCTTGCTGGCACCGTCTCCCCGTGCTGTTCAGCTGAGTTTATGTATTCCAAAGTGTGAGTTTCTCATTTCCCCCCCCCCTCCCACGTAATCAGGTTTTGGGAAGCTGAGCTCTCAGTTGCCTCACAAGCAGTTTTTGTCCTCAGGTGTTTTTGGAGCAGGCAGCACCCATCGCATGCGGGCACTTTAAGCGCATCTCTGTACAAATGGTACGTTGGAGAGCCAGCTGGAGTCGTTTGGTTCATGTTCCTGCGCATCCACACGGCTAATTCACCTTTATTAAAAGAAACAAGAACGGAGAGGAGAAGAGGGAGCTATTACAGAGGACAGTGCCAAGGCCGGAGGGCTGGCTTAACGAGCTGCGCGGTCGCTGCTGTCCGAGCGCCCAGGCTGGCTGGAGCCAGGAGCTGCTGTCCCAGCAGGGCTGACTCAGTCCTGCGTGGGGCAGAAACGGGCTTTGGAGGCCCGCACCCCTCTTTTGGCTTCCCCCTAAGCTCCAGGGTCTGTGGTTAACCCCGCTCGCTCCAGCCTCCTTTGCTGGTGTTTTCCTTGGAGGAGGGGGGGGGATCCTGGGTGTGTTGGGCTTGGGATAACCCCCCTAACCCAGTCTCTGTGGCATTGCTGTGCTGCGGGGAGAAGGTGAGACGGGAACACAAAGCCATCTGCCCTCAGATCTCACACGAAGGTCGCCCCGTTCCCCTCCCACGGCCAGACAAGCACGCTGCCTCCCCCTCTGCCTGCACCAGCGATATCACGGAGCTGCTCCCTTGCAAGGACACTTCCAAGGCGAGGGAACAGGGATTTGCAAGACACCACCCATTGTGATCGTTTATTCTTGTCATTTCTGACCCCTCAGGGTAAGAACAACATCAGAGCACTGCAGGCACGAAACAACAAGCTTTGTAGGTCATATCAACGTGTAAACTGCCATTAGGAACCACAGCACGAAGCATGAATAATACCGCCTTTATTTCACCCTATACCTCAACGCCCTTTAAAGAAATGCAAATGGTTATGTATGGATGGAGTTTGTGTGAGGCATTCACTCAAATACAGGGCTAAACCAGAGCTGGAGCGGTAAGTTTACTCTCCCATTAAGTACAAGTCAGAGCAACTGCAGCACGGAAAGGCTTAGGGATAGTCCAAGGGATCCCAAGCAAAAGAAGAGAAAGGAGATCACAGTAAATCTTCCTTGCGCAGATTTATGCTCTATCCATTAAGCCTGAGCCTCAAAGCACATGTCCTTCCAACACCACCCTCCTCTCCATGAAGGACAGCAGGGCAGGAAAAACTTTGAAGGACTCCAAGCCTGGAAAGAGACCTTCAGGAACAGATCGCATCATTTCTGAAAAGCAGCGAACAGCCAGCCTCGGCGGCTTTCCTGAAAGCCTTTCAGCAAACAGTGACCTCAATTGCCAAAGCCGATCCGATACTGCAAAGGCCGAGAGAGATGCGCAGTAAGTCACCATCTCCCCCTGCTTCTGCGGGGACAGAAGCCCCGCTCCCAGCTGGAGCAGGCTGAGGTTGCCCCCAAGAGGCAAATCTGACACAGCAGCTGGAGAGGGAAAACGCTGCGTGTTCTGAAGGTACCACATAGGAAGGATTTCTTAATGCCCTTATGCCCTTTTTTTAACTTCTCCGTAGCTGAAAATATCTGATGGGGTGGGAGGGGGGAGGATGGAAACCGGGTGTTGCTGTGTTCTGCTGGGGCTCCTGAACCACACGACTTGGTTTCCTGGTGTCCCCTGCAGTGTCATTAGATCAAAAACAGTCACTGGGTTTCCTTCAACCACGAGACCTTTGATCCCGTACACCTCGCCTGGATCCTCCTGAGCAGGGGCTGGCAGCACCTTCCAGAGCAACTCCTGTCTCAGGAGCAGGAGAGACGCAGTTGTGGACACGACAGAGATGACATAGTATGAACTCCCTCAGCCATTTGGGTAAAGCACAAAGGCAGACAAATGGCTGGGCCACAACCCTAGCACCTCACATGGGGAACATGAGCAGGACGGATGCCAGGGGTACCTCCCCGGCACATGCGCTGCCCTCCAGGCATCGGCAGCTAAAACCTCCTCAGCCAGGGACAGCCGCTTTGATTTCACAGACCCTGATGGGTTTCTCTGCTGCAAATCGCTCTTTGAACCTCTAAGCTTTTAGCATCCACAACATCCCGAGGCAAGCAAATCCCCAGCTCTTGTCTCCTCTGCTTTGAGCTTTCCTGCTAATAAAAGAACTAGAGTCGGAAGCCAAATTACAGAGTAACTTCTCACTATTTACCCTTTTTAGGCCATAGAGTGCCGAGCTCTCCATCTTACTTTCCAACATTGCAACTGTTTCAGGGCTGGAGAGACGCAGCTGACTTAGGGCCCCCACAAATCATTCCTGCCCTATACACACACATGCAGGTTCTCTCCCAACTGGCTAAACCTGTGACATAAGCCAGGCTTTAACCGCTCCCAGAGCTGCTTTTCAGGAGCACACAGTTTAAATACCCCAGCCGAGATGTCCCCAAGGTACTCACTGCTCCCACGTCAGGCTCCTTGTGGGTCCCCTGCCCCGCTCAGCTGGAGAACATCCCTGCATCCCCGGCGCAGAGCCCCTGCTGCAGCACCCCAGCTTACTGTCAGCTCCAAACTGGAAGCGTCATCTCCAAAGTGAGTGTCGCGCTGGCTCCTGCCAGACTCTTAATTACGAAGAAGGCTGACACAGTTTCTCAGCAAACAGTGTTTGCGTACTGCGGGGAACAGAATGAGGGCAAGAGAAGAAATGGGCTAATAAGAGAAAATCAACTGGAGGGGAAAAAAAAAAACATGTCGTGCTGTGCAAACCTTCCCATAACAATGCTGGAACCCAAAATACTGGGGGGAAAATTAGGTTAGTACACAGGGGAGGCAAGGGAGCGCTCCACAAACAGATAGGAGAGCTCATATGCAGCATCTCTGCATCCTTCCACAGCTGCCAGGCCTCTCTCTGCAGCTTGGGCTAGGGCAAAGGGGACAGGTTCGGTTTCCAGCACGCAGATCAATGTGTCTGAGAGCCTGAACGATACTGGCTGATGAGCCCACAGCCACCCTGCATGATTTACACTACCTTTATAAAAGCCTGCAGTGAGAATAAAGTGTGAAACTTAATGCCTAGCCACCTCCTCCCCACCGCTGAGCCTGGCAGCTTTAAGCTATTATTTTTATTCCAGCCACAGCCTGGTGGTCAGCCCAGAGAGGAAAGGGAGCCCCTGTTCCTGCCTGCGCTCCAACATCCAGGACTTTCATCTCCAAGCAGGCTTTGAGACCCAGAGGCAAAGCCATGGAGGCTGCAAGCTGAGCCCTGGCTCACAGTACTCACTGCTCAGACGAAGGACATTCGCCCGGTAGCACAGAAGCAGCAAAAGCCCATTTATTTCCCCCTTCGGCTCTTTGTGAGGGGGAAGGAGCATCCATCGCTCGCCCAGCTTCAGGCAGCTGCAGAGGTGAATGCAACCCCAGAGGGAAGCACTGGGAGAAGGGTGTGTGAAAATGGCCCCGTCTCCTGTGGCCAGGAGTCCTCCCCCACTCACCACACGGGCCAAACCTGCCATGAAAGGCTTCAGGTCTCCCCCCGGGCTGATGGCAAAGGCGCCTTGATGACAACCAAAGGGAACAACTCCAGTTCCATCCCCTCCCCTATGACCTCCCCGTGGGCAACTGGGAGGCGGCAGGGAAGCTGAAGATGAAACACTGACAGCAGCTCACTGTGCAGAGACGGGGAGGCATTCAAAGGAGTATGACACATCAAACGCTGCTTAAAAGTCACTGAAAATGCATCTTAACCAGCAGCCTGGAAGCACAGGGACCAGCTTTCAGCACCCAGACCAAAGTATCATGATGGGAAGATGTGAATGGTTTTCCTCTCTCACCACTCAGCCCTACTTTTGATACCAGATAAAATATTCCCTTTCAAATTCCTTACTGCAAAGGCAAAGCTGCGCTGACTGAAAAAAGCAGCATTCAGGCAACACTAAAAGCACCTCTGCAAGGAGCCCTTCGAGGAATTTACTTTCTCTAGGATCCTCCCGTGCACTTTTCAACACCAGATAAGAAGGGGCCCCACCAGAAAAGCTGGCAAAACATCCACAAGGCAAACATCAAGGTATTTCAGCGCCCGGAGGGAAGGGAAGATGGGAGAACAACAATTTGGACATCTATTAAGAGCATTTTGATAACTTAAACCACAAGGAACTGGCAGCTCCTTTGGAGCTCCAGGGGCAGATCCCACGACAGCTGCTCATGCTCCTGAGACCCTTCTCTGCTCTCCAAGCCAGCCAGTCCCGAGAGCCTTTTCTCTTTTTCAGGGTGCCAAAACAAAGCACTGACATTCCAGTCACTGCCCCTTTTGCACACTGGGGTGTTTCCCACTAGGGAACTTTGGGTAAGAAATTTCTCAAGAGCTGGTAATCCTAAGGAACAAGATCCCATGAGGAAGAGGGAGGGTTGTTTCCAGCAGCACCCAAATTTGCCCCTTCCAGCAGAAAAGAAAGTCACACAAACACTAGAAGCCCGTGGCAATAAACACAAACAAACCACTCACAAACCCAAGCAGAGATACTGTGCTATACATACCGTTCTCCTGGAAAAGAAAAACAAACATACTGCAGCTTGAAGGACTCCTGGGAGCGATGGGGTCAGCAGCAGGATCTGTCCAACCCAACTACCTAGGAGCATGCTGTCTTCTGGAGATGAAAGCAAGTAGTCCCTCGCAGCCCACACACCTCATGCCCACCCTGGGCTAGGCCATCTCAGGCCCAGAGCTGGCTGCTGGACCAGGAGAAGCACCAGTACCTTTGGCAGAGTCAGACCCAGGTTGTCCAGGCCACAAAAATGAACACTGCTGTATCCATCCCTCATTGTTAAATCTTCTTTGGCACTGAAATTCTACCTCTAAAACCCTATTGTGCAGCGATCTCACCAGCTGCTCTGCTGATACTAACGGCACACTTGGCGGGTTGGTTCCAGTCTTCTGCTTTTCCCAAAGACACTCTCAGCTCAACTATCAGCTTTGGGGACTTCAGAGAGTTCCTGCAGCCACCGCATCAATGAAGCGTGCGTGTCCTACTGACCTTCAGCCAGACCTACCTGCGAGTCATTAATCACTTCTGAAATCCCCATCCATTACCAAGTTCCACAACGGGAACAGGGAGAATATGAGACGCACAAATAGTTTCACCAGCAGGTTTCTTAACAAAGAAAAGCTGCTGGTTTGAAGCTGAAGTCATAAAAGGCTTGTCAGAAAATAGTAAAAAAGGCAAAGAGCCACAAATGTATATAGTCACCTTTAATTATCTGTGACTATTGCAATAAAGTGCACCTAATTTCACATGAAATGAGAAAACATGGCTCTTAATACCGCCAACGTAATATCAAGAGATAAACCTCAGTGCAAAACGCTTGTCTGAAGACAACCAAAGCAGGTAAGACATTTACTGTTCAAACAGCCTTTCCCAACACATGTGACTTGTGGCTGGGGGCCAGTAAATGAGTCAGCAAAACACCAGGGCAACAGTTTCCAGGAGTCCTGAAGCTCAGCTCAGCAGTCCCTTGTAAAGATGCTGCTGCAGTGATGCTTTGGGATCATCCCTGTAAGGATACCGATGAACTCCAACTCAACCCACATCTAGACTTAAGCAACAGGGGAACGACTACTCAGCTATGGAACCGATGGATGAAAAGCAGGAGGGGAAAGGGGGGGAAATGCCCGAATGCTCACACAGGCATTAAACATGAAACGTGGGACTGGCTGACGTACGAATGACTCCGAGACCGTCTCCATGTATAGTAAGCTGATCGGCTGCAAAGCCCTGAGACTGAAATAGGACCCACAGCCTTTTGTTTGTGAAACAGAGCTGAGGCAGGCCGGTTTCATGTAAGGGCATTTCATTAGAAAAGCATGTCTGGTTTTATTTGTTCGTTGTTCTATTAAATAAAAGGAACTATCAAAGTAGTAATTTCATCTGTGGGGTAAAAAAAAAAAAAGCCAGTAGTTTCAATGTGCTTTGAACTGCAGTACAAAAGGTGTTCATCTAACCCTCATCCCCTTCCTTCTCCAAAATATACAAGACAGCAACTTCAACTTTACAGGGTAAGAAAATATGTACACATTACATACAGTAAACATTCTGCAATTTAAAAAAAAACTTTATACAACACTAATGAGGAAAAAAAAATAAACATTAATAAAGTTACATAGAAGATATTCAACATAGCAAGCAACTGCTACCAGAGGGAAGGCTGACAGAATACCAAAGAGGTGAAGGATGGCGTTGCCATACCTATCTAACACCACATAGCGTTTTTTTTTAGCCTAAAGCAATTGTATTAATCAAAAACATCCTTTGAGGTAGATTCTTCCAATTTTTAAATAACATGTTGAGATTTAACAAAAAGGGATTTTGTCCCCCTGCAGTGCCATGAGCATGACTTTTGTTTGAACAGAGATAAGCTGATTATACCATGAAGGGCACAACGATGCAGCAGTCTTAGACTAACTCTCTAACAACTGAAAGACTAAACATTTCGTATGAATTTTACAAATAAAATGCCTCCCCTCTAAGACATGTCTATTCTATAGCAGTTCCTTTATATGAAGTATATGTACTTAAATGTGAAAGCTCTGGGGTTGTTTTTTTAAAACCTTATTTTACATTCTCATTAGAAAGTTGTAGAGAATTTACCATACAAGACAAGACAGGGTAATCTACAAAAATTAAAAGGAAACAGTATTATAAAACACTTATGTTGATATTATTAAAAATCTGATTTGTTGAGGGAGTCCCACAGTTGGTGGGGTGGGGCTTTATACAAATACTATCCTTCCATACATGCTCACATCCTACAGATAAAACCACAGTGCAAAATTGAAACGATGGCATCTGCACAGAGCGCACACTGGGAGATCACAGCTTATTTCACAAGCCTTGGAGCTCTGCACACAGATGGTGTGTGTGGCCAGACTGCACGCAAAGGAATTCAGACCTCCTCACCTCCTCAAAGATCCACCTGAGAGACACTTTAGGGACAGTATTTTCCCCATTCAGAGCCAGTGCTGAAGCCAGTAACAGAAATGCTCATTTCTGGAAGAGCAACAGTACAGCCATCTCATTTGTAACTTGGCCTTAGGGAATCACTGCTGGCACAGTCACACTCACTGCATAACTGAATTAGCGTCTGCAGATGAGGAAGTTAAAATAAAGGCAACACTGTAATAAAATTCTGGTTTGTTGTTTTCTACAACACAGCCACAGAACAAAGCAGCATCCGCTCAACCTGTCTGGGCACAGCCACTCTTAAGCTCTGTTCCCATCCTCAAGTGAACAGGAGAGCAGTCACTTTTTCACATGCAACTGCTGCACTTTGGATTTCTGAGAGACATCGAAGGGTGGTATCAATTCTGCTTTGCAGATTTAACATGTGCAAGCTGTTATCCAGTTCTGAAACACTTCCTCACCTGCTCACATCAGGGGATGTCTAACACTGTTTCTGAACTCACATTCCATGTCACAGGGCAGTACTTTCCCAGCCATCCTAAACCAATACTTGCAGGTGGGTGCTGGCAAGAAAACTCACACATAAGGTTTTCAGATACACCTTGTGATTAACAATGGAAACTATAAAACTTCCCTTAGCTTCCAATATGATAAAATATTTCTAACCAATTCAAGACACAGCTATAGAAATAGCCTGGGGCTTTTTCAGCTCACCCACTTCAATTTTTCAGAAGTAGTGTGTTTGTAGTAAAAGCAATGTTAATCAAATTAGATCCTTATGTTTCCAGGATTTGCCTGACCTCAAGCTCAAGTTCTAACTTGGGTGACTGATTTCTTCTGTTCCAGCCACAGCGAAGCTCCATTCATTCCACATCTTCCTTGGATTCAGAGTTTCTGCTGGTTTTTCCCCTGAACTAGGTAAGATTTCATTAATTTGGTTCCCAGAAGTCATGCAGTTTTCCCTAAAAACAAAACAGTATTCAAGTCAGAAAAACAAGGACAGGAATAGGCAAGTGCTTAGCTTGAGATCACCCCAATGCGTTGCAATTCCCTAGAATTTTGTTCTGAAATACTTTTGAGTTTCCCCATACAGGAGAATCAACTCCAACTACCTCTGAAGTAACAACTCTGAAAGAGCTACATTCATTCTCAACTTTTATCAACAGCTAAGCAGCTTCTGCAGCTATGTGTCACTGTCTGATTCCCTTCCTTCCCCCTCTGCAGCCAGGAATGTCACACCCACTATAAATGATGTCTTTTTTGCACAGAGAGATTAACAGTCTTTACAGACAAAGGGCTGATGACAGAACTTTTAACTGAAATAAAAACTAAGCATATATGTATAATTTAAATTCTATGCAAGGCATGCACCACATTACTGGAAAGCGAAGCTTTTCTAAGACAGGTAGCTTTATATTCCAAGACAGGATGCAAACAGTTGGCCTTGATCCTGTTACAAAAGAAACCTTACAACTCTAGACAGGAAGAAACAGCTTGAACTAGGGTTATCAGTAAAATTATTCACCTATTCCACAAAGGCCAGCTCAATATCATAAAGGCAAACATTTATGCATGACTAATCGTGACACTATTTACAACTGCACAGAGAGCATGAAAGGCTTTTCCTAATCATTGCCTGGAATTCCACACATGCAAACGGGGTGGAGTTACCATGAGCCGTTAGACACAGACGGATAGAGCCTCGGACTCAAATAGTCTTGAAGTTACACACTGCCAGACCACACAGGAAATGCATCACTGCATTCCTGCCCCGAGGTCCTTTCTGAAGCATCAGCTAACAACTATAATCAGAGACAGGCCCTCTGACTCGACACAGTGCTAACATCTCAGTGTATTACGCAAGTCACTTATGAAAGCAGCACTTTTCAGGTTAAAGATGAAATCTTGGTTTTACTGAAGCCAGCAAAGTAAGAATTGTAATTAAAATTTATTCTAACACATCCAAGGGTTACTCCACAGCCAGGCCATTTGTAAAGAGATTTTTTTTTTTCTTCATAGGAACATGTTACTTTCAAGTGCTAAAACTGACTTAAACACACCCTACAATACAAAGAGAGAGAAAGAGATTTCATTACAGTACCTGAGTAAGCCGAGTGCTCTGTATCAGATCTTGCCATTTGCCATAGATCCTAGCCACTAAATCTTTTACCTGCAAATTCAGATTGATTAATTTAGCCATTTATTTTTAAAAAGCCAAAATTGTAACCACCTGACTTCCATCCCCAAAAAAACCCTGAGATACCCCTACCTTTACTAGGAGGGAATAATTTTACAGCTGGCACAAAGTACCACCGCTCAAGTCCCTGTAATTTGGGACTGAATATAGTCACATCCTCCACAGAAACACATTGCAGGTGCATGACTCCCTGAATGAAGTGTCTGGAATCAGCATGCAACCCTCTGGCTTCCAAACCCTCACATCATCCTTGGGGTGAATTCAGTCTGTTGCACAAGCCTGATTGTACCTGGAAAGGTACCTTCAACTGCAAAGGCCATCTACACAGCACTGTCTGCTTCTGAACTTAATTCCTTATATATAAAACTGTGTTTCTCAAAACCAATCACAGAAGGTGTTGAAGCCAAGCCATTCAGAACTGCGATTTGCTACATATGCTGTGTTAAAACCCAGCACACTGGTGGCATTCTCTGGAAGTTACTGTACTATGACACAAATGAAGTGGGGGGGAAAAACTGAGTAAGACTTTCCCCCCCTGCCTCTCGGTGCAAAAGCAATAGAAACAAAAGTGAAAGCAACCTGAGATACAAAAATCCAAGGCAAGACTTGTTAACTCATTAAAGAGATCCATGCTAAACTGATCTGGCTGAGTCATAAAAGAAAAATCTTCTGGAGAGGTAAGGATGCACACAGCTTCAAATATTTAATTTAAGCTGAAGAAGCCACGGCTTTTCAAAGCTCAGGTCAGTCACTTTATCACTGATCTGCTTTGGATTGGTGTGACAGCACCCAAAGCGTGATTAGGACTCTCATCAGGAGCCCCACACCATACAAAGTAAATGAAAGGCAATTATCCAAGCGTGATGCTACATCACATACACTGTTGGCCTAAATCCACAACATTTTAAACTCACTCATTAATTTGAAAACAAACCAGAGACACATGCAAAATAGCCTAGTTTTTCAGCCCACTGTATCCTGCCCTGCACGTAGTCTCTCCTTTTTAAAAGCAGTCAATTATCAGTGACCACCAAGAGATGAGACCATAGTAACTCTGGGTCTAGAAGTTGAGATGCCTGGCTAAAAGGAAGACAAGTTCACATTTTACAGTTAAGAGTCGTGGTGTTAGCAAAAAGAGTGTTTTCAGTATATTAAAATGGGCACATATTTGTGTACATGCAAAAAAAACCCACATGGGAGACAGAGAAACCAGGGTGTACACGGCAATTTGATCCGTGAGAAGCTCTTACAACTTCAAGGGCTGGGATGAGGGAACAATACACATCAAGAACACTAACACATACCCCAAAGAAATAAAACCCACCCAACTTACGTGTCTTACCTTAGATCGATAAAACAGCTTTGCATCTTCCCTAATATCACATTTTATGTGCTTATCTAAGGCACCGCAAAGCTTCAGTAAATGTTGCTAAAGAAAGACAAAAGTATACAGCTATTCAAACCTTCCAGGTCAAAACTAAAATTACTTCAATTTAAATTTATATGCTTCCATTAGAACTCTCAGAAATATATGGTAAGGGAGGAGGGGAAAGAAAAAGTCACAAGATCCTCTATCAGTTGCTGGTAAACTGGTAAACCACATGCAACTGGTAAACCACGTCTTAAGAGCTTTAAAGAAGTTTGAAAGCATAGCAGAGCTACACATTACAGATTTTAAAGTTCCTACTACCTAATTTGTAAATCCTGTCTATCCCCAAAGTAGCAAGTGCAGTGCCATTCCCATCTTTTTATCAGAAAAAAAAGGGTTCTGAAGTTACAATAGCTAAAAATAACCTTCCCAGAACTGATTACTTGGGCAATTCTGTTGTGTGGGAATTGGCTGAGCAGGTAAAGCACATGCAGGGTTTATGCACTGATCTTTTACTTCTCTTTAAAAAAGCAGTTTTGCAACTTCATAATCTCTTGATAATGACTCCCAGGATCATTTGCATTCTGTGAACTTCTTCATAAAGTTCCTGTTTTCAATCCCTCACTGAACAGTTGTGAAAGGTTCTGCTCTGGAGAACATGGTGACATGATGAAATTCTACTCAGAAACATAGTGTTTGTGCTGGTATCTCCATACCATGACAATTTACTCCACCAGACTGGAAGAGGGACAGAAATTAAATGGTTGTATTGATTTTATACAAAGTCTAGCCTGTGCAATATTCAGCCACATCACTCTTGCCACTTGATGGCTATAAGGTCAGTGAATAACAGATTCTTTCTTCTTTAAGCAATAGACATTAAAAATATTAAAAAAAGATCAAGTTCTCCACAACTGTTTTTTTACAACTGCCCTCCTGAACACATCTCAAAAGATCACAACAATATAGTTATTTTCTTTACCAAATATGATTTTGCTTCAGATTACATTCTGAAATGGTTTCCTAACGGATGGAAAAAGACAAAGACACTTCAGCCTGGAAACACAACCACACATTATATTCTTTGCCTCTCTCAAGTAGCTCCTATAACAGATTTCTTAGCAGCCAACAGTGATTCCACAGGGCAGAAAGCGTATACAAACACCTTGCAGAAAACAACTTGCAGTAAATGATCACAGAAATCTAACTAGGATTACTGACAGGCTAAGCAGGAGGCATTACTTAGAGGCTCACACCACCTGGTGCAAGGGAACTATCACTGGAGAAGAGGTGGCTCTCACTGCACAGCTGCACTCCAGCACAGGAAACCATAACGTGTTGGAACACATTTTACTGGATATTGTCAAAGTGACTTTCTCCTAGACTGACAAACCTCAACCCTACTTCAGAAGTTCACAGGATCATCTGACTTCTTGGAACATGTGTTGAGTTCAGCTCCAGTAACTTTCTCAGCAAAATTAACAAAATCAGCCTTATGTTTTGAGGTTGCTATTTGTGGAAATGCAGAAGAGGTTTATTTCTCTGCAGTAAGTGCAGAGAAAGTTCATCTGCATTTGCTTTGCTCCAGAACAGAAGCTTCCTCCAATGCTGTATTATCCACTGCTGATCTTCTATCACATGACAGTTCTTACTAAAGCTGACCAAAAGTACAGGATAAATAAGTCTTTTCAAATCTAAAAATCTACCCACTGAGGTTACTTACCCTTTGATTAGAATTTACAGTCTCGAAGAAACTAGCCTCACTGACTAGGTGAAGGAGGATGTAGATTAGGTAGTATGCCTGGAGAGAAAGCAACAAAGCTTTAGCCATCAAAGCACAATCCAAACTCTTCACATCTAGATATAGCACTGCCTTTGCTTTCTGGAATGATCCCTCCAACAGCCAGATCAATAGACAAGCTCTTTACACATTTGCCTAAATCATAACTCGAAGCAGTCCATTCAGCTACTAGAAGCATTGCAAAGCAGTATTACGCTGTCTGAAGCTTCCTAAGTTATCTACAAAACTTTCTGTACCTTTAGTTACTGAAAATTAAATTAGCAGCTGTCTTTATTCTCCCACCATCTACATCCAGATCAAAACACTTGCTATGAGATTGCATGATAGACTCAAATAACTGAACCAATATTCAGTTTTGGATGGATGCAAATACTGAATCTTTCCCATGCTTATTTATGAAAAAAAGATTCATAAATCTGTTTCTGAGGCCTGCAGGTGAAGATCTGGCTCAACATCACTTTCCACTGATTACATCAGAAGGAGGGGGGAGAACAGTTTTCTGAATACAGAAGACAGGACTTGAGACATCCATGTGACTTCGCCACGCAGAAAACCAGACAATTTCCCTGTTTGTGAAACAGCCCAATGCAGCTTCCTCCATCACACGCTGCTTCTTTCCTTCCTCCAGGACTATAACCAAACCTGAACATGATACTATTTTAATCTTAACAGAGGAACAGCAACAAGACAATGTAGGTACATTTCCACATACGAAACTGTCCTTAGTTAACAGAAATTAAAAGAAACAATTCTCAGAACTGTAGGACATGCATAAAACAACACAAAAAAGCACCACCAGCTCTATACCTCCTGTTCTAGTTCTGCATGAAGGTGGTCTCCGTCAGCAGGCTGCTGCCCCAGTCCTTGTCTCATCTTCCTTAGTAGGTTAGAAGGTTTCATGACCACCAGAAACTGACGCAGAAGACACATCTACAGATACAAACATTAACAAATTGGACTGGTTTACTGGCAACAGGAAGTTGGAAGCCAAGTGCTGCTATAATATTATCTGTCCACCACGATGAGATTATAAAAGGGATTTTAAATTAAAATTAAAGTTTTCATGCTTTGGGTCATTTTTGATTATTCACAAACTAAAGTGTTTATAAGTTGCCTCAATAAAAGACCAGCCAGACAAACCCAGCGTGACTCTACATGAACACAAAAGGAAGAGAGAAAGAAGTAGAGACCTTTTTCTTTCTAATGTTCGAAATGAATGTTTAGGCACAGAAACAATATTGCACTTACAAGCTGCTGAACACGCAGGTTACACACATGTGCAGATACTTCAAACACTAATCTAAACTAAAAATTACTACTTGGTCTTTTTTGCAAGGTTCTTGTATTGTTCCAGTATTAAAACATAAACCACAAACAGTAACATACATGTTTTCTAAACATTTGAATTATACACACAGATGACATGTATGTAGTACCTGCTTGTCACCATCTTCTGGTATTTCTGTACGCTTTGCATCAAGAAGCTTGGAAATTATCACTAGGCTAAGTCGTCTTCTTACTTCCCTGAAAAACAAGTTAAAAAAATGTCTTTCCCAGAGAATTTCTTAAATCCACCCTGTTTCTACAAAGCTTGTGATGCTATGCACGGCTTCTCTGGCCATAAACTTGCTAGCAACTATTAAATTGAATTTTCTGAATATAAGTGCTATGACACTAGTGAAGAGGCTACAAGTGAACACTGCCAGATACATGTCTCCAAGCCTGAAATCAAGAACCCAATTCAGTTTCCTAGCTCAGATTTATTAATTTCGAAGATACAGAACAGGTTTGACATTTAAAAGCAGACATGAATCACCCAAAGAAAATTTAATTCTTGGTCATTCAGACAAGAATTAGAGCAGGTGATGGATGACAGAATTTAAAGTTGTTAAGTCTTTCTTTACTGCAGGGTTAACAGGAAGACCACAGCCCAGAAAACTACACAAAATGTAAAATAATCCTTTTTCTCAATAGAGGTGATAAAGAAGCTATATATAGCTATATACACACACAACAAGAACTGCACATACATCTGTAGCACGTCAGAGAACTCCCTTTTTTTTAAAGCCATGTAAGACTTAGTGCATTTATCAGACTTTGAGCTTTTACACATAAATCATCTGTTGATGAGAGAAATAAATTAGCTGTTAATAACACTAGGTATTTCTGATGATACAGTGTCATTACCGTCCACGGACTGTCCAGCCAGGCACCAGCTTAACCAGCCACAGGAGATTATGGTGATGACTGGAGAGTTCACTCACTGCCAGGCAGAGCTCAGGCATCTTTAAAAGAACAAGAAAAAAAGATTGATACTAAAGAATGGATATGATGGGCATTTGTTTTATTAGCAGAGCAGTACACACCTACTCCCTAGAAACACGAAGGCCATAAATTGCAAAAGGAATTGATCTATTAAGAAATAAAAGTGCAGGAAGGTAATTCTGCCAAACACTATTTTACAGTAGGGTGGTTGAGATCAGATTCCTTTTAACGACATTATGAGCTTAGTGCAATCAGTTCTTCATTCTCTCAGACAGTCAGTTTAAACATGCAGCTATTTCAGTAAATACAATCTTAAGTTCAATACAACGTTTCTCTTGCAGAAGTGGACAGGCAAGCATAATGTCATACAGCAGAATCCCTCTCAGTATACCCTCCCATCTCCTATACCCCCCACACAAATCCAAAGCTCCCAATTTATCCACATTACATTTCCAAGCAGCGTTTTTCTGGCATGTGAAGAAAAATATGAAAGCTTCAATACAGAAGTTTCTTGAAAACTGAGTTGCTGTTTCATAAATCTAGTACAAGAAAATTATTTATGAAGTTACCTTTGCATCCCAGTCTTTTATATTGATCAGGAGTTTCACGAAAAGGCACTGAAAATCTATCAAAGGAATTTGCCTTAACTGTTTCTCCAAGCTTATTTTAAATAGCAGTAGAAGGAGCAGCAATATTTCTTGATCACTATAGCCACCTGGAGTTACTGTTGAACAAAAATCTAGAAACTTTAAAAAGAAATAAAAAGTATTAAAGTCTGAAATTGGCTTAGCTTAAAGTACAATGAGAACTTATGTTTTCCACCCTGACATTAATATGGGTGCTTCCTCTTGATTGTATAGTTAAGAATCTAAAT
Source organism: Gallinula chloropus (assembly GCF_964237585.1). NCBI lineage: Eukaryota > Metazoa > Chordata > Aves > Gruiformes > Rallidae > Gallinula > Gallinula chloropus. The sequence continues at coordinate 67,805,066 of NC_140090.1, forward strand.
AATGACATCGGGAGACTTAAATACTTTGACAAGAAACTCTGAAGTCAGTTACAAGGTCAGTACTTCCACCTCACTTTAATCACAGAGACCTAGTCTGTGAAGCATGACCAGCATTTACTCAGCCTATGGCCTCAGGAGACACAGTGCATGGATCTAACAGCTCACATCCACAGAAGAACCAGCCACAGCTCTGCCTGCCCTCTGTGAGCTCCCACCTCATTCTCCATGTGCTCCACAGGGACTGACCACATACCTCCCAGAGCTGCACTAACACACTGGGGCAGCACAAAGCATACCACTCAGCATCAGCTCCCCTCCCCTCTTCCTCTGGAACACAGAAATTAGTAGTTTCTTATATACAAGGGAGCAGTGGGACTGTGCAGCTGTGAGTGAAGCCAACGGACGTCAGGGAGAATGGAAACTCTACAGTTTGCAATAATCTCTTCTGAATGTAAAGCTGCAACTCCAGGATAGTATCTACTCACAAAACATGCCCAGGACTAGATTAAAACACCAAGGTCTTTTATAACAAAATAAAACCCAAAGCAACACCATCCCCCCCCCCAAAAAACCCCACACCAACATCCTCCCACACAAACTGGAGTCTTCTCACCTTAATCACGTTAATTAAATTGGTTTGTAGAAGACTGGAGAAGGCTGGACTGGCAAAGGTTAGGTCTCCTCTTGGCTGTTGTTTACACACTGTTTCTTGCATCTGCCTTCTAATGAGAGACACTAATCTGAGCAATAAATCAATTTATATGTCCACAAATGCTTATTTGCATCAAACTGAAGAAAAAACAACTTTGTATGTTTCAAAACGCCTCCAATAAAAACAATCCTCAGTTTCAGAGCACATGTATCTATCTCAATTTATAACCAATTAAGTACAATTCTGCCTAGCTCTTTAGGCAACAATTTTGTACACTTCAATTAGGAAGATGCAGGACAAAGGACAATACTCTGGCTTGTGGAATCCTCACGTGGTAGGCATTTTGTAAGGTTCTGGCTTATTTACTCTAAGGCCTGATCTGAGAAGGGTATGGCTTGATGGGAGGAGAAACAAAGAAGAATCTTCTCATTCTACAAGCACAAGGCTTGCTTTCACAGAATCTAAGTAATAAATATCAAAAGGAAAACACTTACAAAATATCACATTCATTAAAGTTGGGCTGAAGATGCTGCAACGGAAAGAGAGATCTAAACCCAACACCCATATTGACCAGAACGGCTGACACATCAGCTAGTGAAGGAATCCAGGGTTCATCACTGATTAAAGCTGCAAGTAGGAGACACAGAATGGGTTAGTTTTAAATTTAGTTCTCAGCATTACTTCCTTTTAAGGGAAACAAACAACCTCAGCAGTCTGCATCAATTCTACCAGCTCTCATCTGAGATGGTACACTGAACCATACACTGAACTTATTTTCAGAACAGGGGTGAAAAATAGTCTAACACAGTATTTTATGCTAGAGAAACATCTTGTCTATGTAACAGGTGAATTACTTCCAAGTTCCACCCATTTTCCCCTCACAGCTCTTTCATCACCAACAGCAGTATAAGCAAGGAGGCAACATCTACTTTTAAGAGAATACATAAATCACTGTTCTGCGTGGGCACTGGTAAGAGGGTGTTACCACAGTGATAGAAGTGAAGCTAAATAACATTTGAAAACAGGCAAGGTTTCTGGAACAGAAGTGCTAAATAAATGGAATTCACTTGTTTGATAGAACTAAGAAGCAATGGTCAGTGACAGAAAGGGCTGATCGTATGACAACTTGTATATGGAAGTCTGCAAACTGTACAGAGGTTTCTCTGTAGGACACAACTAACAAGGTGACATCAAACTAAACACAGTGTTTTCCAAACAGTGACAGAAGTCACTAAAATTATGAACTGGGTCAATTTTGTATCTTAGCTCTAAGTCTTTAAGAAAAAACCCAAATACAATAGAACACTTAAGACACTGCAGGTTCAGATACCAGTGTTCAATTCAGTTAAAAAAAACCAAAAAAAACACAACAGAAAAGATGCATCCTCAGTTAAGGATTAGAACAGAATGTCTCAGAATGGTTGAAAGACTCCACAGTTGGCAACTTCAGAGTGGTTAGACACCCTTCCAGGAGCAACTGTAGCCTATGTGATCCTGCTCCAAGGTCTGGTAGCTGCTGGGATCTTTCCCAGCCTTAATTGTTTGAATGGTCATTGATCAGCCAGAGCAATTCGTTCAGAATCAAGCTTAAAGCCAAGAAACCACAAATAAAGGAGGCTGCATTCCCTCTCATCTCACAGTCCTACTTCAAATAAGACTCAAAATACAGGGTACAATTTGGGCAGACCTGAGGAAGTACTTCAAGAAAACCATATTGCTTTAACTGTATTAACTGGCAGGCTTAAATCAGTCAGTGACTTTTTTCAATGGATCTGAATAAAGACATGGAGAACATACAAAGGAACTCGTATTGAAGAAGTATTTGAGACTACAGATGGAGGCAGGCAAAATACACAAGACACAAGCAGCAGTGTGGGCTGAAGCAGATCCTTGAAAGTGTTTTTGTGGAGGTGTACAACTCCACTTTTGCCATTTATTTGGAAAGTAAACTATGTAGTGCTACACACTTCACTGTAAAAACCGTCTGCATCTTTTAAAGCAAAGATGGAAAGGAATAAACTTTTGAGCAGACTAGACTCCTCTTCAGGTCAATTCTATTTGTGAAACAACAGAAGGGAAATGCCTTCATTCAGGTGATCAGTTTTCTAGCCTTGCAAATACTCACCATTTTTTAGTGTTATGTCCATCAATCTGTCTAAAATCTGGGTGGAAACATAATAGTCAGGATGAACAGACATCATCTGTGTAGAAAATAAGAAGCTATGTGTCAAACACCAAATTGCATGATGTCATCAGTTTTCTTTTAATTAAAGAGATAAGCCAACTCTTTGGTAAAGTAAAGAAACAGTAACAAAAAAAATCCCAACACCACAATCCAAAGTTTCAAAAACCAAGATACACCAAGAAGAGAATCTTACAAGGACTATTTTCTACAAATAAACATTAGCAGTATCAGAGCACTGGAACCCCATGGTGAATCTGTTGTTTCATAAGGAAGTGGTGAGGGTTAAGAGGACCATAGTGTACACCATAGTGTACCCCTTTGGCACCTGTGATTGTCTGGTTCAGCCCTGACCAAACCCAGGAGAGCGATCAACTGAACTCCTTGATCAGGAGCAGGGGCAGAGTTAATTGCAACCTTTTCCATTCATGAGCACACTGAACACATGCAAACCTACACAGAAAGAGTGAACTCCTGGTTTGTCATAGAACTCTTAGCTACAAAAACATGACTATGAAGTACAGGTCAGGTTTCCTAGAGCACTTCACTAGCCCAGCAAAACAACTACTTTCTTCCCCTCCAAGTGCTGGACTGCTTCCTGCTCTAAGTGAGCTGAATTGGCTCACACATCCTCCAGGAAGTGGCTCTGGGGACTGGCCAGGGCACACAGAAGGGGTGGAATTTTTTACTGGCTTGAGGGAAGGACATGGAGGAGCAAAATATTTCACTTTCAGGAGAAGGAGAAAACCAGTCAACAGATACAGGCTGCAATTCCACAGGCAGTCCAGCTTCCTTTTCTTTTTCAGGCACACAACAGACCAGAGTCAGGCATCTTTGTGAGTAACAGAAAAATGTAAGTTCCTGGGGATTTAGATATGGACACAGACATCTAGAGAGCAGGCAGCCACCACACTTCCTTTAAGAATGGCTCCAGACTTTTGCTTGAGCTATAATGCATATTGACCTTTTCCAAATGAAAAAGGCAGGAGGGTGGGACTGGGTGATTTTTTAAGGTCCCTTCCAACACAGACCAGTCTGTGACATATGTATGAACGGTACTTTTGCACACTGCAGCATGTTCTGGTTTTTATTGTGCTGGTTTTTCAGGGTGGAAAGTAGTAAGATGAGAATTTGCTTGTGATTTGGCCCATGCCAAAATCACAAGCAAATTCTCACCTAGCACACACTGTGCCCTTTTCAAATGCAGTAACACATATGGAGATGAACATGGATATGCAGCTTTGCCATCACTCAAAGTGTAGAGGAAGTGTTATCTCTGGTGTTTTACCCCCTAGTAACAACTGAAGTACTTCAGACTGGAGAACAAATCAGAATCCAGAAAGAAAGAGTATTTTGATTTAGAACTTGTTAACCTAACTGGCTGTCAGGAAGAATCTATATATATAAATAACTTGCACAGAGCATAACTGCATGGAATAGTACCACCTTACCTGGAAAAGCCACTTTAGAATTGGTATGGGACATAAGATACAGCTGTAAACAGAACTCAGAAAAGCACTAGTAGCTAATGAAAGCTGCTGTGTTACACCAGAACTGTAAGACAAAGATGGGGGTGGGGAAAGAGGAGAAAAAACCATTAGTGGTCAAATCAGCACTTTCACAAAAGCATTAAGAACATCCCCACCACTCAGATCATCATCAATAGCCAAAAAAAGATCTGAACATTGAGAACAGATGTTATTCTTATGCTCTTACTTATATGAAATACTATAATAATTAAACCTTACTTGTTATTTAGAACCACCTTTTCCCCCAGAATGCCATAGTGTATAATTTGGAAATGTTTGTATTATTAGAGAATAATAGCTTCAAACTATCATTGATTTACACTACTGTACTATGAATCATTATGCCTGTCCTTACAGATGGGCTGCTATGCTCAATGAGATCACCAATCAAGACTTTTGCTTTAACTGTCCAGTGACCTTTGCCAACACTTCCAGAAAAGCAAAAATGCTGTGCTTGAATTTTTTAAAATAACATTTTAAATAAAGAGTCTGAAGTCAAAGTCAATTAAAATTAGTCTAATCCTACAGTGCAAGTTTGTGAGGGGCAAAAAGTAGCTGCTGGGGGAACAGAAAATATGTAAGTTTTATTACTGAATTATTTTAGCTTTAGTTTTCTTTAGAAAGTCAGTTATGTCAGAGCAGCTGAATTAATGATATCCAGTTTGTCACATACCCTTCTTTTACTATCTATTAAAACAGATAGCTCTGTTGAGAGATGTGTGTCCTAAGTTCTCTATACACCCTCTACCTGTCTGGCAGAACAAGTAGCTAGGAAGACATCCATATGCCAACTGGACGGCAAATATGTGCCAGCTGTGCCAATTAAATCATAATTGCCTTCTGCAAGGGATGACTCATTTAATTCTCACTCCTCCAGTCACTGATTTACAAGATATGTTTGAAGCTTCTATCTTTGTGATCTTCAAAACATTAATAAAGAAGCCTGAAGCCAAAGGAGTACACCACAAAGATCACTTCCTCAAGAGAGGAGGAGAAGCCACCCTCCTCCTCTTCACACCCATCACAGCACAAACACATGAACAAAATTTTTTGAGATTAAATCAATTCTCTCAGTTTCACTGGTGCAAGTCTGGAGTAAAATGCCAACCGAAGTAACCAGAATTTTTCAGGATTTGCACTTGTGGTATTAGGCAAGAATTTATCTAACTATCTGCAGTGTGACAGCCTCATATAGAATACAGACCCCTGTGAGTTACACAACAGTTGTTTATACACACAGGGACACTGCCAGCTCAGTGACTGAAGCTAGCAGATGTCAGAAATCCTGACTTTCTGCAATCCTCCAGAAGTGGAGCCCAAAGTCCCAGGCCAATTCGGGATGAAAACACATAAAAGTCTTTCAGCAGACATAGTGTAACTTTAGTAGGTCAGAAATCAGTTCAGCACAAAGTCCCTCTTCTGGGATAGTTAAGCTTTTGTTCATTTTAATACTTCACTCCTGCATTTATCTTCCACAAACTGGTGACAGTATCCATGATAGCCCAACATATTAGAAATATGCAAGAAGCCAGAACACCTTTTTTTTTTAATCTTATGTTTAAGATTTTTTTTCCCAAGGATTCTAGAGGAACAAAAAAAGAGGCTTCAAGTAACAATTCACTGTTCTGTGGAGCTTATACAGAAAGGTGAATTCCAGGGAAAGGGAGACAGTCTTGCCTACTTAGTAAGACAAAACTCATTTGCATGCAATAATACTTTCTTAATGTAAAAATTGCTAACACTGAAGAAAATCTTACAAGCAAGCACAGAGAGAAGATTTTTTTACCTAAGTAGCAGCTTTTCTACAGGATTTTGAGGGATGAAGTGAAAATTCCTCAAATCAAGATTATGTTGATTGAAGACTTTCCCAAAGGTTGATAAATCGAATATATCTTCTCCAGGGTGGTAGTCAGGTATGGCATGGGCTACCACTGAAAATTTCTTTATAATTTCCCTGTAAAATATTTTAAATTGCTTTTAGGAATTTAAACATTGAGAGGCTATTTATTGGTTGTGACAGTTACTTTAACATGATCGACACAGCAGCTTTATGTGAAAGCTGAATTGTCAAGAAAATCCACCCAACCCTGAAAGACAATGAAAGCTGTTCACATGATCCATGTTAACAGTGACTGACAGAAAGAGAAAGAGGTCAGAAAGAAAGGCTAGAAAAGCAAAGAACTAGATTTAATTGGTTTTGGAGTTGGAAGGACCTGTGCTCTTCTGAGAGATCTCCATCCCTGCTGCCATCCTCCTCATCATCTTCAGCTGAAGAATCAGTTTCTCTTCCTTCTAGGTCTTCCTGTAACTGCCTTTCTAGTTCATCTACCCTGAAAGAACAGTAGCAGCAGAATGTATCATCACCATTTGGTACAGGCAACAGAAGACAGTAAAATTCAAATTCTGAACGTGACCCTGGGAATCAGTAGCCAATTATGCAGAGCAAAACCACATGAGACCCTGCCTGTGCAAAACCCAAGCATCTCACTGTTCCAACAAGTTCTTTAATAAAACCAGTTAATCACACATATATACCCACAACCACTTGCCATTAGTACATATACCACATTACACTTTCTACCTGAAACACCCATTGCAAGGATAATCCTTAGTTCTGTTCACTGAATTGTGTAACTACTCAGATACTAACAGTCTACACAACTTTGGAAACCAAATGCCTTTGAAGAAACAGGTACAAGTCAGCCTATATAAATAATTCTATTTCATGCCTGACCAGCAGCTGCTGCTTGGCTCAGTGAGCTACAATGAAGGCATCATCAGTAAATTTAGTCTGGCTCTTCAGGGGTAGACATACACATCACAAATCACCCATCGTTTCTGTGAAGGAGCCTATCATTCAGCTTTTACAGTTCAGCCACACTTGTAGGTGCCATCAGATGTATCCTGGTGGCATCTGCAGGCAAAGCTGATCTTGTTGTCATGCAAACTTCATCAGTTTTTGGGGAGGTAAATCTAAGCTTCTGTAACTCCATCCCAAACTTTCCAAAGCAACTTTAAAAAAACAAACCTTTTAGATTCTTCTTTCTCCTTCAAGAGATGTTCTAAGCTGTTCACATATGACACCTGGCTAACAACAGGAGGCCTAGAAAGCTGTAAATAAAATAGTAAGACATACCACAAGTTATTCAGTCAGTGTCAGACAATAAACAATCAGAATAGAAACCTCTTCCAGTTTTAATTATATTTTATCTAAAAACTGAAAGGAGACCCTGAAAAACAAGACAATTAACAGTTTAGGTTTCTCAGTCCCTTGACAGTTTTATACAATAGCCAAATCTCTCTCAGTAATTAATTTAGAAGTAACTGTGGATCTGAACAGCAAAGCAAGTCTCTGCTCTTCTTCCCGACCTCCATCTAACTAACAAAGAGCATTAGCAGCAGGAGCTTTATACCTCACAGCTTTATTATCATCATCCACTGAGACCCCAGGAATCCCCATTCTCATGCACAAGACAAAAACTATTCAGCACCTCTTTGTTACTTTCAGGAGTCCCTAGAGGGCAAAGTACCAGTGTTTGTGAAATCACTTCTGAATTCACCAAACAAAGCTTCTGATCAAAACCCTAATGCAAACACAAATTAAGCAGCTAATAAATAGAATTAAAAAGACAACACAATGTCCAAAGAGTCTTAACTGCTAGCAGTTTTTCAGTTTCCAGTGTTTGTTCAGCTGGTAGCAGACAACACATTTGAAATATTTTATGGCCACGATTCGGTTCTTAAGACATGCAGTGCCCTTCTATGACCACCTTCTTCAGTTGCAAAGCTTTTACTAGGGATGAAGCTTCTTCTGTGAGCTCCTTCATTTTAGGAGAAAATACCCTCTCATTGTAGATTTTCTATTCCCCCAAAGGTAACAGAAGTTACTTTAAGATGTTAGTGCTCACCTGCTAATAAAAACGCCAGTTAATACAGCATTAATTTTTGGTATCCAGAGATACCTTCCCAAAGTCACCCTACGTGCCTTTGTATGGGAAACGTGGGGAAACTGAAGGCCTTTTAACCAGATAAAAATAATGTAATTTGCCTAAACCGAATTTTGAACTAAGGAAGCAAGATGTTATTCCACTGTGCACTTTCTTGTAACACAAGGAAAGAATGCTAGCATATTGAAAAACAAGTCATGGGAATTTTGGGACAGTTCTTAATGGCTTTTTCTTACTTTGCCATTAATTACGCAGAAACAGGACAGGCCAAATGTTGTTCTACAAGCATCTGATCTAGGCTGCATCTCTGGATCAACCTTAACCATTAATTATGTACCTGTGTTTGGTTAACATAGTGGAATACGTATAGAACCACAGAAGCCTGAAATCTAATGTGCTTGCATAATGCACCGTAAGGACAAATGAAATAGTTATGGCTGTTCAACATCTGCCTACAGAGACAGCAGCTGTCACCAAAGAAATGGTTTCAGAGATTTAAAACCAAGAGGACAGGAGTAGGAGGAGAGTATTTATGCAGGCATTCTGCTGTTTGCTTTCTATGGTAGAAAACTGCAGTGGGCTGACCCCAGCCAGCAGCCAAGCACCACGCAGTGTGTTCATTTCCCAGCCCTGGGGTGCAGGGGAGCAAGAAGGGCAAAAGTGAAAAAACTCAGGGGTACAGAGAAAGGCAATTTAGTAAGTGAATGAAGTGAGGGTCAAGAGAGAAAAGAAAAAGTGATGCAAAGACAACCACTCAGCACATCCCACAAGCAGAAGGATGCCCAGTTAGAACCCCAAGTCACGCCTACACGCCAGTCCTGCTCGCTTCTGATTGCCAAGCATGACACTAGGTGGCCTAGAATATATCCTTTCCATCAGCTGGGGTCAGCTGCCCAGGCTGTGTCCCACCCTAACTGCTTCTGCACTCCAGCCTTGATGCTGTGCTGGCACTGCTCCCAACAACCAGAAGTCTGGTCTTTTATCAACACTGCTTTTGTCAAAACCCACAGCACCATACAGCTGTTACAAAGAAAATTAACTCTATTCCCAGCCAGACTCAGTACAAAATCTTTTTATTTAAAATGCAGCCAGTTCCTACCTGCAGCATCACTGTCAGGAATGCCACGCTAAATCCTACTACAGGAGCCTCCTAGTTAAACCAGTATTTTATAATAAAACTTCAAAATCACTCCTGATCTGATGAGCTGTTACAGAACAACCAGGCTGACTTTTAAACACAGACCAATTCACCACCACAATATCCTGTAAACTGCGATTCAAACACTTCTCCAGCCATCCCTTATGAGACACCATTCACCTTTCTGAAATCCATTCTAAAGTACTTCCAGTTTCCATTAAATTCAACCTCCAAGAAAACATCACACTTACAGATCAAGAACTTCTACACTTGTACAGAGATGATCAATGGCTCCAAGTCCAGATGGAAGACAGTGACAAGCAGAGTTCCTCGAGGGTCTGTGCTAGGACTGGTGCTATTTAATATCTTTATTACTGATACTGACAGTAGGATTGCGTGCACCCTGAGCAGATTTGCTGATGACACCAAGATGAGTGAAGTTGATGTGCCGGAGGGACCTGGACAGGCTGGAGAAGTGGGCCCAGGTGAACCTCATGAGGTTCAACAAAGCCAAATACAGGGTCCTGCACCTGGGTCAGGACAATCCCCATCATCCATGATGTGCTTGGAAGCAGCCCTGAGGAAAAGGACATCAGAGTACTCATTGATGAGAAGCTGGACATGAGACATGAGCCATCAATGTGCATCTGCAGCCCAGAAGGCCAACCGCATTGTGGGCTGCATTGAAGTAAGTGTGGCCAGCAGATCAAGAGAGGTGAATCTGCCCTTCTACTCTGCTCTGGTGAGAGCTCACCTGAAGTACTGTGTCCAGCTTTGGAACCATCAACACAAGAAGGACATGGACCTGTTGGAGCATGTCCAGAGAAGGGTCAAATGATCTAAGGGCTGGAGCACCTCTCCTGTGAAGACAGGCTAAGAGAGCTGGGCTTGTTCAGCCTGGAGAAGAGAAGGGCCCGCAGGGACCTTGTACTGGCCTTCCAGTACCTGAAAGGTGCCTATAAGAAAGCTGAGGAAGAATTGTTCATGAGGGCATGTAGCAGTAGGACAAGGGACAGTGGTTTTAAACTAGAAGAGCGGAGATTTATGTTGGATATTAGGAAAAAGTTCTTCACTCTGAGGGTGAAGATCACTCGAACAGGTTGCCCAGAGACGCAGTAGAAGCCCCATCCCTGGAGATATTCCAGGTCAGTCTTGATGGAGTTCTGAGCGATCTGATTGAGTGAAGATGTCCCTGATTACTGCAGGGGGGTTGGACCAGATGACATTAAAGGTCTCTTCCAACCTTACACATTCCATGATTCTATGATTTCTGACAATCAGAGATAGTGACAAAGATACATAACTGCACTCTAGCACACCTGTCTCAAAGCCCAGACCGGTTTCCTCTAATTAACTTCAACTCATAAAAACCTTACCTGATCAGCAAAATGAGAACATTAGTCCCCACGCACCTTCTAAATGAACCTCCTGCCCTTTTCTTTAAGGGGAAAAAGCAAAACCAGAATGACTAAAACCCACCAAAAGGCATAGAGCTACTGTGATCCAGCTGCACAAGCTGCTCCTGAGCCATTCCAAGGAAAAGCACAGTACCAAACACACCCTTTCTCTGACTAGATAGTACTGTACATCATAGGACCCTTAAGCTCAGCAACTACTTCTGCAGGCAAGTAACTCTGAGCTTTAATGCGTTCTGAATAAAGAAAAAAAACATATAAAAACACAACATAAAAACAGCTGATGCAACACTTTGTTTTTTGGGGTTTTTTCAAGCTACTTACATGAAGGTTCAGCAATGGAGTCACGGTGTCCTGAGAAAAACAGTCAAGACCAGATTCTTCCAGGGTTCTCCCCTGTGGCCTGTGACTCGAGGAGAGAATTTCTTGCAGTGGCACGAATACTTCATCATCGTCGTCGTCATCATCATCATCATCTGGACTGCATTCCAAACTCTTATCATCACTATCAAACCTGCTTTTTGATTTTCCAATCATCTCAGACTTGTCTTTACAACCACTTTCAACTTTTAACTCTTTTGAAAGTTGTGAAGACATATGGCTGCTGTCCATGCACTCTTCTTTAAAAGACAACAAATGGGGACCACTTTTACTAGTCTCTGAGAGTGCAAGTCTCCCAGAACCTTCCACTGAACAAGAATTAGAGGCATTTCCTGAAGTCTTCTCCTTTATTTTTGAAAAACTGTTGCTGGATTGAATACTGTAAGCTTTACTGTGTGCCCATCTTTCTGATCTTTTTCCATCTTGTTCTTTCTTAGCATCCAATACCTGAGATAAACCAGCCTTCTGAAGATGAGGCTTCACACCTTTTGTTTGTGTTAAGTGGTGGAAAGGCTGCAACACAGTACTTTTTTCCTGAGAAAAAGGAAGGGACTTTTCAAAGAACAAGCATGAATTAGACGCCTGCAATTGATTTTCTTTGGTATCCACAACAGAAGTGTGATTGTTTTTACCAGGACTGTGTATAGAATATGAAGATAACAAACTTACAGATGAGCAATTATTTTTTTCATCACTTGAGTTGAGGTATTCCTCTGGAAGAGTAGAAGCCTGTTTAGGTGGAACAGCAGCCTCCCTTAGTTGTAGAACATCACCACAAGTAGACTTTAAAAAGATATTGTTTAGGAAGCTCACATTTTTGCATTTTGCTGGTGAACTACTATTCAAACTCGATGGTTCAGACCGATTTGAACGGTCATCATCTACATTCACGTCAGCATGCTTCCTTTTCCCAGGGAAGTCTGTTTGTTTGGGTTGCCCAGAGGACATCTCAGCCCTAAGGCGGCATGAAGGGACAGGCTGGCTCTTCCACACTGGCTCAGATGGCATTCTCAGTGCATCTGGAGATGATGTTTCATGTTTTGAAACCCACTTTGACTTTGGTTGAGATGGGTCATCTACCAAGTGTTTCAGAAAAAGAAAGTAAACCACTGTTGTCATGTTAAAAAAAGTTAATCAAAACTATAAAGGCTTTAGAACAACTAACTTCTGCTCTTAAGTCAACTATGACTGCAATTTTTATAGAAACTACAACACTTCCAGTCTGTTTGAACACAGTGGACCACGATTAAGATTTAGCTGGTACTGTACCTTTACATTATTACTGTAACTAACTTGGAAATGAGATTAAATCCTTTTCTTTCAAAGCAGCTCAGTAGTCACTGTAGAACTTTTGCTATACACTAGAATTAAGCAGTCTTTGGAAACAGGGTGAGGTTTCCAGGTTGAGGTATGGGACTGGAAAAAAGTTTCTGTACTTTATATATAGGGTTATAAATAATGAACAGTATGAAAAGAAATTTGGAAGCACTACAATAATTTTACCAGTCCTCATAAACAAGCATTCAGAATATGCAGAAATCTGTCTTCAGGCCATGATTCTATGGCACCAGAGCCCACCTTTGTCACCATGCTTTGCTGCTTTCTGCTTTAAGCAGGCACCTGCACCCTTCATGGCAACCTATTTCATGAGCTGTCATAGCAGAGAACTTCTCAACTCTATCTTAGGTAGAAAACGAAGCACAGTGGCAGAGAGACTGAGAGGGTTACATAGCCATGGGCTCATGACATCCTCAGTATGAGGAACTCTCCTTGGTTTGGGTGCCCTCACCCTCCCTTTCTTTTTCCCCTAATTGTCCCACTAACCTAACTCAAGTTTCAGTTTACATAAGCTTTTTATACTCAAGTCTGTCTACCACAGAACAAAATTATGTGGTTGAAAGGCACAAAAAGCAACAAGAATATCAGCTAAACATTAGTGCTCTGTTCAACAAGAATGTTCTTCTTGGATTAAGCTGAAAGGCAGAATTTGTTGGCCACCACAGTGAATGTGGATTTTTCAAAATGCAAGAGAAACTGTAAAAATAATCAAGGACTAGGGGCTTAACACAAAGAAATATCATCACTTTTAATTAAGTCACAATCTGTTTTTCACTAAAATATCAAATTACTTTTAAGCCGCTCCAAGGTTGCCATATATTAGAAATAACCTTGACTATACAGCTTTTTTGAAAGAAAACAGAAAAACATAACTTCAGTTAAAAACCCCACATTAAATAGAAACACTAAGCAATGAACCTGATTGTTTAATTAATATTATCAGCACCGTTTCTACCTGAGGCAGTCTTCCTTGAACCAGAATACCGTCTTTTTCTTAAAGGACATACATTTCCCTAAAAATAAAGATGGAGAAGATAAAAAAAAAAAGTTAATCACATACTTTTAAAACCCAAATACTGACATCTTGAATCAAGTGTTGAATCCAGACTGAATTCTATACCTGCCCTCCCAAACACTGTAATATACTTTGCTTTAAGATAAACTTAAAGCACAGCTGCAGGGATCTCATCAAAAAGGACTCTCCACAACCTGAACTGCCAATCTTTTCTTCAGTTCTGAATTTCTGCACTTCTGGGGCCATCAGCCACTTCTGTTCGCGGTCTATAGGGCAACACAGCCCAGCCCACTCTCTTCAAACAAGTCACTAGAAGCTTCCATAACAAAATAACAGAAAGCACAGACAAACAAATACAGAGGGAGGGGTGCTAAGGAGAAAAGGAAACACAAGCTGAACAACCTTTTTTCTTCCATTCATAGCACATTATGGAGACACAACTTGTAAGCACCCAGCAACCTATTAAAGGCTCTTCTTTGCAGGTAAAGAGTGTACATAATTCAACCTGTAATGACATACTACCTACTTAATAGGATCACTTTTACCTCTGTGCAAATACAATGGCTTAAGTGCATAAATCTGAACTGCTATTAACTGCAACTTCTAACTAGCAGAAATTGGCCAGGCTGCTTCCTACATTTCACTGTAAGAAAACACAAGGTTATAAGACATTTAAAATAAAGATGCTTTCTCTACAAAAAAATAATTTGAAGTTACACTTTCTATTGCATTTTCATGCTTGCATCTAATCCAGAATATCTCCCCTGCTTTTAAACCAAGATTTCTCATTTATTGTAAAATAGTTAAGAATATGCTCATCCAAGCATGAACTAAAATTTACAAAGGAAGAGCAGAAGAGTATAAAATTTTGTGGTATTTGAAAAAGGCAACATCAAGACTCTTATCCTACATTGGAAAAAATATAATAAAAAACCCAAACATGCCAAAAACCACATGCACAATGGGTCACTGATTTCCACCTTGAACCACCCTTTTAAACACACCTGATGTGGTACACTTGTTCCTGAGAATGGCTTTACAAAATGTGGCTCAGAGCGCTTCATTCTACGTTTCCTCCGCTTCCTTCCTCTGCAGACAGCTTCCAGTGACACCCTGTTTTCAGAGTCAGCTGGAGTGCAGGGCAATGCCATGGGAAGACCTGGGTTCTGGCACAGAGATGTGCTGTTTGCAGTGCCATTATTTCTAGCGCAGGCTTTCAGAGTATCAGCTTCTGATGGGGAAACCCATTTGTCAGAGTCTGAACTACTGTCTTCTAGATCCATACAGTCAGTTTTCTGTTCCCAACTATTTCCACAAGACAACGGTGCTCTTGTTACACCCAGACATTTCTCATTTCTTCCCTGTTCTGTCTTGACAGTTTTATCCTTCTTGGCCAAGAAATAGCTGCAAGACCCTTCAATAATGAGTTTTTGAATCACAACTTTGGGGTACAATGAACCCAGTGCTCTGCATGCTCTGCCATTCTCTAAAAAATCTACTCTATCCTTTTTCTCCTTAATTCCTCTCCAAAAGGCATCTACATCAAGACTTTTATTTGGTGTTCGGTTTGACATCTTTTTTCTTCTGACCTTCTTTGGAGAAGATAGTTTCTTTTCAAAATGCTCAGCATGTAAAACTGACACATCTTTTGCATTTCCTCTGCCTGGTGAGCCCAACACAGTTCTCTCTTTGTGGCCAAGATCTAAGAGGAAAAAGAAAAGACAAATTATTCACAATCACAACTTTGAAAAGATAAAAAATAAAAATCATCCTGGACTCTATGACTTGACACTGCATCTCTCTCACAAACAACCCAAAACTAATTTACTTCATCATTTAGTTTTGCTAGTGCCATGCGATTTAGATCAAGCAGTTCCTATGTATGAAATACGTCTTAGCATCAGTTGTTATAAACAATACACCTTAAGCATGAGACAAGAACATAACTATATCACTATTTAAAGAGTTAATTTTCACAGGAAATAGATGCTTTCAGTTACATTATTAGAAACAAAATAAACGTGCTCATTTTGACATACTTGGTAAGCCATACTCCTTACAGTGCTGCTCCAATTTGCAATGAGATTGGGCTACACTTCTGCACACTTATATAGATAAAACTCATAAATATCTTCCATTTAAAAAAAAAATCATATAATTACCTTGCTTTAAAACGGGTTTGAAGAACTCTGTAATGGCCTGGTTTCTGAAAAGAAAGCATAAATGACAATTTAAAACAACAATGCCTAATTGTCCAAACAATGAGTATAAAGTTAAAATGCTGTCATTTATTTCTACAGATTTTTTAATGCCAGCAGCTCAGAGCAGAGAAAGCATCATCATCCTCATCACCATCTAGCCTTCACTCTGCTTGGCTAATGAAGTCAACACATCAGTTTCCTCGCTCAAACGGTTTCCTTTACCATCCTTCCAGCTTACACTAAACCTTCTAAAATGGGACTGACCTCCCAGTACCCAGTATTTCAGATGAGACTTTATTGGTCCCTTACGCGATGGTATGAACAGCCTCCCCATCTCCACTGTCAACACTTGTTAGCGGTTGCAATCAAAGAACTTATCTACATGAAGCAGATAAGCAGGCGCTTCCTTATGGCAGCGCTGGGGAACACGGGGATAGCTCCACCAAAGACATGTTTGCCAGCAGGTACAAAGCACAACGCATTTATGCAGATTTTTAGCACAGTCATTGTTCAAAACTGCATGAAATGCTCGCTCCTTAATTCGACCTTTACAATGATTGGCTTTCGATTACCTCACCTTACCTATATTCTTGTTCTACAGAAGTCATTGGTTAACTTCACCGATTACTTTGAATACAAAGAGAGGAGGGTGAGGATTAGCATGTTTATGTTATTTCCTGGCAGTCATTATCATATGCAAATGTGCCCGACGCATGCGTAGGTATGTTGAGTGAGGGGCCTCTGGTGGTCATCGACAGTCTTCCTCACTGCATCCACTGATTGAGCCCATCCTTGCACATGCTCATTTCATCTTTGGCTGATCTCTTAAACCAAAACCAGTTCCTTCTGGTACCTATTGTTTTGACTCAAGGTCCATAACCAGTACTCATTGTTTTAACTCAGGGTGCGTAATGACTCCCTTAGCAATCAAGGCACACACCGTTCTAGTTGCCTATTCCTAAAGGTCTTTACATGCTTTATATTCTCATAGCTGCTATAACTCCTTTAAAAATCAAAATCATATCCTAAACTAAAATCAAAATAACCTACAATTCATGCTATTTTATTAGGGTGACTGTAACACCTTCAGCTGGTATCTCCTACTGCAATTTTTTAAGGTTTATAGTGGAAAGCAGCTGGCCTTATCGATACTGTCAGTGACCAAAACCTCTTCAATGCATTATTAACTGCCACCAAGTCTAATGACAAAATTCTATCTGCAACTTGTAAAGCTCCTGTAACTTCCTTCTTGTTATCCAAAACCCTCTGTGCCCCACTGAGTGCTGGTTTGTTGGGTTTTGCTTCTACACACTCGTGGTGCCAGGCTGGGATGCCAATTCCCCTCTGCACTATTATCAGACTTCTCAGCAGAACTTGTACAACTCATGTCCCTTAACGAAGCACACGTCAGTGGTCTCCATCCCACCACATGACTTCCAACAGAAAGAACAGTCCACAACCATCGTATTTTTACACATACACAAGGGAATAGCTTTAAATCAGAGGTATTTTCTCCTGCAAGAATAAGTGGGACATGGGAACACTTCTCCCTCAGAGAACACCACTTCTAAAAATGGGCAGAGTAGCGTACAGTTTGAATATTAAAATACATTAAGAACTATGAAGTTGCTATCTTCATCTTCTTGAATGCAGCAAGAAAGTTCAAGGCTGAACTTATGGCTCTTTTGGAAGCATCTCTTCAAGTTCCAACAAGACACTGATGGAAGAAAGGAAGACTAACACAGATTTGTTAAGACCTTCTTCCATCTTTTGCAGTATTTTTGTGCCTTTCAAAACAAAGTTACATCCTTACTGTCTGTGTGACAGTGATTACAAAGGCAAAACTTACTTATTCCAAATTCGAAGCTAACATACTCAAGCACCCATATATGACTGTGCTTTCCCAGACTGAATGAACATTTTTGAAGTTCAGGCCAGAAGAACCCACCACTCAATCTGTTCCACCCAGATTTAATTTTCAGTATTTCCTTAAGATAGTTACTTTCACTTTTGCATCTTCCAGCACGGCCTCTGCTGTGTCAGCACCAATACCAATGCAAAAAAAAAAGCTGTTTATAACACATTGACACTCCTTCAATCAGGCTACCAGGAAGCAGTGGCGTTTGAGAATACTGCAACTCAGTGAAAAGCCATTTGTCATCAGAACACGTGAGTGCACGAAACTTTTTTTTTTCCCCCAAAAAAAGCTACTTGTAAAGACTACCTGCCTCCAATCTGTCCCAGGCAAATTCACCCATTCTTCTCCAACACTGAAGCAAAAAGGTCCCCAAATTTCAGTTCAAGAGAAGAATAAACAGGATAAATTTCAGGTTTATTTCCTGTTACTGCTGTTGCTGACTGATCTATCTTTCTGCCTTTGCCCACCTCCCACTCTGACACCCTGACCTCACCTCACAGCAAGGGTCTCCACACCTCATCATCCTGTGCCCACTGCCTCACTTTCCAGACCCCTTGTTTTCCTAACTAATCAACTGTTCTTCCTGCTGTTGTCCCAAAAGCAGGATCATTTACCCAATGTACAGTATGCAGACACACACACAGAGCAGGGGCATTTGATTCCATGTTGTCCTAGAGATGGGTACTAGGTGTTAATTCCACACAGCTAGCACACTACACACAGAACCTACAACATATTTATCTTGTTATAGAATCAGAAAAAACTGAATTTGCACTATTAGGTTAGTAAGAACCATGTTCTCTACTACTGGTTAAGCATATTTATATTAGCACCATACTCTTGAAGGTGCGTGGAGTAATCTGCATAGTACTTTAATAGGGTGGGTAGTCACTAACTTCCCCAGCCACCTTTACCTTCCCCTAGTTACTGCCTTTTTTTTTTTTAATTCAGGCCTCAAACGTCCAGCTCTCAGCTCCTTCTGGGGCAGGATGATTCCTCTTTTGTCAGTTTTCCAGCTCTTCCTCAAGAACAGTCATTAGCAAAGCAAGCTTTATAGGAGTTGGACTCAATGATCCTTATGGGTTGCCTCCAACTCAGTATATTCTATGATTTTTATCAGTCTTCAAGTTTCTTCTTCAAAGATATAGTCTAGCAAGCCAAGGTAGTGTATTTATCTGTAAATTAAA
Organism: Gallinula chloropus; assembly: GCF_964237585.1. NCBI lineage: Eukaryota > Metazoa > Chordata > Aves > Gruiformes > Rallidae > Gallinula > Gallinula chloropus. The sequence continues at coordinate 67,823,969 of NC_140090.1, forward strand.
TGATGTTTAAGCCCTAACCCCAAAGCGGAAAACTCTACCTTATAGATATCACTTCCAGGTTAAAGCCCCATCTACAATACAAAGCACCATCAGCAGCCTCATCTTCAGTTACCTCTCAGATTTCTCTCCACACTGAAATCCTGAAGACAAACCAAAGCCTTCTGCTATTTTCTTCCTTCTTGCCGCAGCAAATCATTTCAAATGACTGCCTGCCTCCCTCCCACAGCCACTACCACCTTGTTGCATCCTTTGCCTGTCTTTCATTCTGAGTGCAACAGCTTTGTAACAAAATTTGTGTTTGTGCTGGAACTATACAAAGCCCTGTAGAATGTAACCCAGAGACTGGTGGCACAGTCACTTAAAGAAAAAAAGGCTGAGGGGGTATAAAAGTTTAGTTTGACTGGACAATAGTTTGTCTTAAGACTATTTGCTTTAAAGTGCTTGTTGAGTGACACATTCTACTTTGCGTTCTACTCCTTTTTGGAAGTGCAAGGGAAAAGAGCTGTCCAACTAAAGCAGAATAATAATTTCTCAAGTGCTGCACTGTATTTCAGACAAGGAAGTGAACTACAAGCTTTAAAGAAAATCAAAAGGTGGGGAAAAAGAAAAAAGCAAGTGCTACAATGCAAGGAAGAACACAAGGTCTTCCACCCTCCTTTTTATATATATGCAAGTATGCAAAGAACACGTGATTTTCTGTGTGAACAGGAACATAACTGTTCAAAGACTATTCACAGGACAACTTTTCCTCTTGTTTTAAGAAGAGGCCAAATAATCAGCCACTGAAGAATGAAGAACTGATGAAACAATGGTAATTACTGGGTTTTGCTCTTTTACCCCACACAGAAGTCACTATGGTTTAACGTATCTTTGTCAACAGCTATATAGCTCTGGTTAATGCTTTTCAGAAAAATATGTGAATTTAGCAAAAGCATCTTTATCCCCACTAAAAATGACTCCATCTTTTTTTTTTTTTGTGAAATCTCACCTTAACTGAGGCAGCAGGAAGACCACTAAAAAACCCAGATAAGAAAAGGCAAGATCTGTAAATAGATGATCTCATTTGTCGAAGAAAAAAACCGCAACACTACACAGCCAGGAGATGCACCTAACAGACCTTTCAGGTCTTTCAAAATTAAAGGCACAACCTCCATGAAATAGGGTGGGAGGAAATCCTTTCACTTGCTTAACAAGACACACCCTGGGTATTCTTTAAAGGTAATTAGTGTTTACAGCAGTAGCAGTGATTAGCTCTGAAAACTGTGCTTTTAAAAATGTGCTGGGAACACTAGCAACGGTTCAGAGGAAGCAAAGCCACATAACACAGAAATAAGCTAGAAAATGTTTTGACATCTTTCATGAAACAGAGCATCCTGGTTCCGGCCAGATCAGATTTAAGCTGGGGCTGGGGTTGCAGTAGAGCATGGGACTCAATCCTAGGGCCACGGGTTTGAGCCCTGAGTTGGGCACTGGAAAGATGACAGTTGCTGTTCTAGAGCTGTGTCAAAACACCTCTCTCAAACGAGACCCTTTTATGGGGGAGTGATATCAGGTGGTGTGGAAAACAGCCCAGGCTAACTCAGCTCACCTGTGCTGGCCAGAACCAGGACACAGCATCTCAAAAAGCACTGTAGACACCATAAAGACAGAAAGTCACGTGTGAAACCTCAGAATTATCCTTTAGAGGACCACAGCAAAACCAAACCACAAGGTAGTTTCGGTTTCTTGCACAAGAGGCAACACAGAGAGGAACTTAACTTTTACCTTCTCCCTTTCCTTCAAATGTCAGAACTATAAAAAGAGGATCACCAGAAACAAACGAAATGAGGTGCTGCTAATGGCCTAACAAAACAAGGATCTACCTCACACTGCAGGACACAAAACTTACTTAACCTGCCAGCCTCTGAAAAACCTCATCGCATCTTCAGCTGACCTTGGATTTCCAGTTGGTAGACAGGCTCGTTATGGCTACAGCCTGTCAGTGGCAGCCACTGCCTTCGCTGGAGACCCTGCACTGTGAGCAGTGCATCTGGCAGCCCGAACAGGCTTGAGAGCTGAATCAACCACCGAAGACCTCCCTTTGGAGCCCCACTGCTGAAGCTCTCTGGGTACGCTCACTAACAAACCCCGAGCTCTGCTGCGGGAGGGCTGATGGGGAGACAAGGGAGGACTCACGTACTTTGAATGCTGCGCGGAAGGTGCCCGTCAGTACCCAGCGAGTTCCGGCCTCCCTGCGCGGGCTGTCCGGCCGCCCCGCGCCCCGCGCCCCCAAGGGCCAGGGCTGGGGCTCCCCGCGGCGCCAGCACTGAGCACCGGCCACCCCGACAGACTCAACCCCTGTCTGCCAAGCTCGGCCGGGACCGAAGGGCCAGGGCTGGGCACGGCCCCGGGGCGTTGCCGTTACCGCCGCCGCCATGGCACGGGCCGCCCCAACAGCCCCGGCCCCGCGCGGGGTACACCGGGCGCTGCCCTCCGAGGGCGCCCCCTGTTGACGGCGCGGTGCACGCCGGGAGAGCCCCTCCGCCCCGGGAGGCGCGGTGCACGCCGGGAGCGGCACAGCGTCCAGCGGCGGCTGCAACCATCTCCCGCGCCTCCGCCCGCCCCCCGCCGGTACCTCAAGCCTTGGTTCGTCTCTCTGGCCGCGGTCGCTGGCGTAAAATGGCGCCGGGACCTGAGGACGGGCGGGCCCGGCGACGGCACGCCCACGCCGAACGGCCGGGTCATGGCGTGGGTTACCCGCTTGATTCCGCGCAGCGGAGGCGAAAGGGAAGACCGGCCGCCCCGGGATGCATAGCAGGACCCGCCGGCCCGAGCGACCCTCGCCGCCGGGGGCTGCTGGGATGTACGGGGTGTGGTTTGTTTCCCAATCGCTGATTGGCTGCGCGGCCGGAGGACTAGCGCCTCTCGCTGGCTCTCGGCTGCCAGGGGCGGGACGGACAGACAGAGCGCTGTTGCGATTGGCTGCGAAGGGAGCAGGAGGGGCGAGCGCTCTTCCGCGGCCGGAGGAGGAAGGGCTGTTTGGCGCCTCGGTCTCGTGCCGCTGTGCCGCTGGAGTTCCCGCTCTCTGATTGGTCGGGGCGCGGCGGGCGGGCTCACTCCGTCTTCCCCGACGGTCGCGTCAGCGGCCCCGGCCTTTCTCTCTCGCCTTTCTACCGGCCGGCGCCTGCAGTCTCCTCCTGGGGAGAGCGCCCTCGGCTTAGGGTACGCGAGGTCAGCGGACAGGGCGAGCCCCGTGAGCCGCAGGCCGGGGGGCTTGTGCTCCCGTCTGTGAGAAAACCCAGACCGCCGCCCGTCGCCGCAGCCACTCGACAAGGCTGCGGGGAGGCCAAAAAGCCTTCTGAACCGGAGCTTCCCCACACCGGCGCGAAGTCCTGTGCCCTACACTTCGTGTGACGCCTCCTCTGAAAACAGCACCTTGCACCGTCGTCCCGCACTCTCGTTTCAAACATTTGGAGCCAGGGTCGAAAGTCTGGACTAGACAACCCAAAGAAGCAGATTTGCAAGCTGAGGGAGGCCCAGGACTGGTAGCTGGGATGTTCTGCACAAATTTAGGTTTATCAGTCCCTGATAAACCCAGAGCTGCTGCCCCAGCAGCTGCTCTGACAGTTAAAAGCAGGCACTGATGCCAGGTAGCTCCTGCCCTCAGCCTGCAGGAGTAAGAAACAACCCAACAGTGCCACAGAGGTTAATCTGGAGCAGTTTATGCTGAAAGCTTTTTATCCTGAGGTTTGAGGTTTTGTTTAGCACTTTGCCTAAGAGTGGAGATGAACGAATGTTTTTCTTGGATCCAGAAGCACCGGGTCACAACTGACTCAAATGGAAGAGACCCACCTGATGTCTGTTTCCACACCCTACCTGAGGTTGGCTGGTCTAGGGACAGGATGCAAAGCAGAAGCAACAGCATAAGTCAAAATAGGAAACTTTTTGAGTCCGATGCTCCAACCCATCAACTCTAACAGTCTGTTTTTGAAAAGCTTTCATCGATGTAATTGATGATGTCTTAAACCCAACCTCAAAAGAGTAAGCCATCAGCTGCCATCACATCACATACCTTGCTTGTTCCTTGCTTTAACCCATCCTACACACACTGTCTTCAGCTGCGAGCTCTCTGCCCCAGGGACCATCCCTGTCAGTGTTTCTAAGAAACACACCAGGCATCCCACTGTTTGACAACAGACATCAAGACCCACCATGCACACGGGTACAGTCAATCCCTGTTTATGCTCTGTGTAACTTCCTCCAGCAACAAAGAAAGAACAGTTGCACTTGCTGTCATACAGATGTGCTTGAAAAGACAATAGTGTGTATTTGAATTACTGCCTAACAACAGGTTAAAGCAGTTTCATGCCCAGTGTTAGAGAGGAATTCCAGAAATAGTTGTGTCACATTGAAGGAGGAGAAAGTTGAAATCATATAAACATTTGCTTTACCTTTCAATTTAATACTTTAATCCCACAAAAACTGCTATAGACCTAGAGGCATTTTTACAGTTACATGAGCTGGAGTTGTAAACAGTTACAAAACACAGCAAGAGAGTCGGATTTGAACACATTGGTAAGTCAGCAGGAAACCCAGAGGCACCAAGCAGCTTCTACAGAAAGTCTCATTCCAGCACTGACAATGACAAGGTGAAGCTGTTTCTCATAAGGAGCAGACAGCAAGGAGACAAAATCACAGTAATTACCTAAGTAATAACATGGCTTATAATAAACTGCTTATTGCTAGTGTCTGAAATACAGTCGCTGCAGAAGGTAGGGTACTGTGGCACTGGAGACAACAGGGGAAGTAAGGAAAAGGTGTGACAGCTGTAGTGGTATCACCTTGTTTGGTTCCCCCACACAACCAGGAGAGTTGTAGATACTCACATGCTGTTTAAACTAATACATGCCTTACAGCAGGCCTTAATTTCAAGTAAATAGCAACAGTACTCATTAGGCACACAAGTATAGCTATTAGTAATTCCCCATAATGCTCAAACTACGTTTTAAACTTATTTTGGTTGTAAAAACTTTTCTCTCTATAGATACTAGTTATTCCCAAGAGACAATCTTTTCCCTGACAAGCTGGGAGCACTTGTGAACCACTTGCAATTTCCTTCCTCCAAACAAAGCACAAGTTAGAAGACACGTACCTCACGCCTTGCTTCAAAGCAGTTGGAAAACCATTTCCCTCCTGCCCAATCCCATATTAGTCCAAATCATGCAATCCAAACACCCACAAGTAACCAGAAACTTTGAAAAAACAGAAATCTGGGAAACCTGATAAGGTTTTACAGGTAGATCTGGAATTATAGGGTGGGTGTGGAAGAGTGGCTACGTGAGAAGCAAGGACATGGCTCTACAGAGCAATTGTTCAAGCAGTCTCCTGTGTAACTTAGTATCAGTCTCCTGTGAAACTTAATAACAAGAGTGGGCCTCCCACCATCCTGACCCAAACGATAGAGAGGAAGGTCAGTATGTTCTTGATAGTGATGTTATACAGTAACAAGATGGATGGTGTTACACAGTAACAAGGTGTAGAAACAAGATGTATGTTTCAAGGATCTGCTGTTCCTGAGGATAAGAAAGAAGCACAGTTCCCAGACCGCAAGATGGGTGACGTAATCTGTAACCAAGAACCAATCAGGTTGTAACAATTACAATATGCATCACCAATAGTATAAAAGAAAGCCGTTAGCCATAATAAATCGAAGCTTGCTGATCACTCATATTGAGTGCACCTGTCTTCCTTCCGTCGTGACAGGTGGGGATGACAGGTCATTCTTTGCAATTTATTTCATCTCTTCCTTAATTGCCTTTCCAGAATGACTCATGCTTTTCTTTCCAAGCAAGACCAGGAAGTGACCTGGAGCACAGCAGTTTGAAGCAGTATCCACAGGGAAATGCCCTACCCCCCTGCACAGCTATTTCATTATGAGGAGCCATGAGCTGGCCACAGCCCATTAACACATGAAACCTATCAGTCTCAATACCACACAATCTATTTAGAATATTTACATTAAAATATTATAATAAGAGTTAAAAGCTCTGAATCTTAAAGGGCACATATGCTTTTGTCAAAGCAGCAAAGGAGGCAGAATCAAAGCACCATTTCTGGCCTGTGAAGAAATTGCCCTTAGGCTTTTGAAAACAGAGCTGGACTTTAGGATTGTCCAGTTTTCATTTTAACGCATCAGTACATTCAGCCTTCCTTCTAGAAATGCTTAATTCACTGCTGAGTTACCATTCTTAAACACTAGAAACTATTTCTGAAGTCTTAGATTGGCAGCTGAAATCATACTGTACATCAGTTTCCTGAACAGTTTGTTTACTTTTGATTCCAGAAGCCACAGAAATAGTTAATACCTCACATTTATTTGTAGAAAAGGAAGAAAGCTATCCCTTCCCCCTGTGGATCTCTCACCCAAGAGTTTCAGCATGGAGACACGTGATCCTCTGGCAGGGGTGAACTTTTCAGACAGACTCCAGCTCTCAGCCCTCCCAACAACTGCAAACCCCACCCATAGTAGGCTCTGCTTTAACCAGAGCAGACACCCATGGCTGACAGAGCACCAGCAGATTACTCATGGGGAAGTAAGCTTAGGTATATGGGCCCGCAGACATTCACACCCTCAGCAGCCAGAAGAGGCTATAGCCTGTGTTCAGCCATTAACTCAGGCTTCCTTGTCACACAATTTGTGAGAAGAATGCAGTATTCCAGGGGGTGGTTCACAGCCCTGATCTAAATGAAGGAGGCAGTGCTGCAGGTTGCACAGGGATAGCCCTTAAGCTATGAACACACATCCCCTTTCTAGCATGACTGTTTCAAAGTTCCATATGAAATACCCTAACCCCATTCTTCAAAATTTTAGAGACCTCCTGTCTCATTAATGAGACTCTTCATTTCCCCCTTTTTTAGTATGACAGACCTCACCAAAGGCACAGCAAAGGGTAAGACATTGACCTTGTGCTACCTCAAGGGAATCAGAGTGAAAAGATAAGATAGTTTTCTGAAGTGGCAGAGGAGCATGAAACTCTCCTGGTACATTAAGTACAAGAACAGCAGCAGACAGAAGCAAAGAAACAAGCAGTGAGGCTGCAAAAAGATTTCCCTAAGGAACCAATGTAGAATGACAGGTATGGCCAAAGACACAGGGTTCAAGCATTGTAAATCACTTTCTCTATACAGGATTAAGTCTGGAGAAACCAATCAGCCTGTATTTATTAGGGTATCTTTTGTTAAACCATTATAATAGACTTATCAATAGCAGATAACTATCCAGATAGTAAATTCAATTATTCTTGCATGATTCACACACACAGAGTCACCCATCATTACCCATGGGGAAGGGGAAGCTGAGCACAGTGATTTTTCTTAGATACAGAGGTTCATACTGATGTGCCTGTGGCCTCGGGGTCAATGTTCAAAAGTCAGTCTAGTTCTGCAGATGTGTATCTAATCCTGTAATCTTTGTCAGCATATAGCTGCCACCACCTTCTTGGATATGGATATGCCCCATTGCTGATGTGTGCTGGTGGCCTTGTGTAGATTCATCTATCTGTGTCCTGGGATAATCCATTCCTGTGGATTCAGCAAGGCCTCTTGGCTCTGCTTCCTGGGACACTTTCACACACTGCCTCTCAGCATATGTTTTATCACGTCAGCTTCCTGTCTTCTGGTAACCATTTCTCCATGCACATGCATCTAGATATACCTAGAGACTCTGTTTCACCTCGGAAAGGGACTTAGAGACACTAGGTGTTGTGTCTCCAAGTCCCCTTCTGAGGGGACTACTTCTGTAGGCTGTTCCAGGCACAGCACAGGCAGCTCTCCCAGCTACTGCTACGAACACAGTTGGTCACGATTTGCAGCACAGGTTCCCTAATCTGTCTCCAAACCTGTGCCTTTGAGAACACTGCTCACCCAGCATGGCTGACCTGCCACCACTCCAGTCAGGCATTGCCTTTATTTCAGTAGCAGGAATGGCTACACTGTGCATTGGCAATACAATGACACACCTTGGGGGGAGCTCAACACTCCAGCACCCCAAACCCAGATTTTCATCCATCATGCTCCTTAGAGACATTTCAGTAATTTCTTACACATTGCATGATGCATTTTCCTGCTTGCAGTTATCTTCTACCACATACTTTCCCATCACTTATTACACATGCATTTAATGACGCTTTCAAGCTGTAGCTAATGCTTAGCTACTAGCAGTTCATGCTGTATATCCCAGTGCTACAGTCAGATGCTATCACACATGACACTACCATATCCTACCGTAGCTGTTCTGACAAATACCGTTATGTTTGATGGCTACAGACACCTGCACATGGGACTTACCTAGTTACTTACTAGTTGTGTTTTCAAGCTTCCCCTTATTTCAGCGAAATAACTATAATAATGATGTTGCCCACCTTTCACAGCTTTGCTTTGACTTATCCTGTTTCTGTTGTGTGGTGGGGGTGAGACAGGAAGCCAAGACCAGCTCTGTCTCAGCAGCCACTCACACATGATTTTGTGGCACATATCACAGAATCACAAGGTTGGAAGAGACCTTTGAAGATCATCAAGTCCAACAATCCATATGAGACATATGGGAAAAGAGAGAAAAGCAACAGAAAACTGCTGACAGATTTGAACATGAGGATGGCCAGGAATGGATAGAGACAGGAGACATTTATAAGATTTTTTTCTTTGCTTTTTCCTGGGAGAACACAGATGCTGAAAAGAGTTGTGGAGCTGATAGAAGGGATAAAGCACACACTAATGGGGAAGTGTTCTGGTACAGGCAGTCATTTCTCTTTGCAGTGCAGACATAGATGGGACTGCTGAACACCACACTTTTTAAAGTAGAAAAACACTCATTCATGAAAACAGAAGAAAGATGTTTTCTTTTGATTTAGGCTGGCTTCCCCTGAAGCATACAGCTAAAAGCAGCTTGCGTGAGCACATCTGAACAACTGTGTAAGCTCACGAAGTTGATCTACTTCTTTCCCAGGCACCTGCAGACCAACCTCCCTGGCTGTGCCGGCCTCAGCTGCTCTTTGCTCCCTTCACCACCAACTTGCTGTGTTGTTTTAGCACAGCCACAGATTACAGTACAGCTCAGATACAGACATTCTCTGGCATTCTCCTTTTCTACCATCTTTATGGGTAACACCTCCCCTTCCCACATGTTATCAGCAAAAACCCTGCTAAGCACTCCAGGAGCCAATTTACACTTCCTTTACCAGGCAGACACAGATAACCTGACATGCAGCTCACAGAGGAAAAGATTGCACTTTCATTTAGGTGAACATCTGGAGAGAATAATTATGGTATCAGTTTGTGGTGGTTTAGCCCTGGCTGGAGGTCAGATGCCCACCAAGGTCAGTCTATTACTCCCCTTCTTAGTTGGACAGGGGAGAAAATATATATTAAGAGGCTCAGGAGACAAAATAAGGACAGGGAGAGATCATTCTGTCAACAATGACATGGGCAAAACTGACTCAACACAAAGTGAAGAAGAGAGAAACTACCTAATTTATTACACTACACTACAAAGAACAGTGAAAAAACCGGAGTCAGGAGCATGACCAGATCTTAAAACAAACACAACCAGATCTTAAAACACTTTCCCCCCACCACTCCCTTCTTAGCAGACTTTAGTCAGGATTTTGCTCCCTTCTTCTCCCTGCTCACAGTACAGGGGGGCAGAGACGGGGGAAGATGGGGATCTCAGTTACTTCTTCATGAGCTGTTTTCCTTTTCCAGATCTTAAGACACCTCTAACCTCCCACCCCCCAGCTCCCTTCTTAGCAGACTTCACTCTAGTCATGATTTCACTCCCTTTTCCCCCCCAGTGGCAGCACAGGGGGGCAGGGACTGGGAGATGGGGGCTTCGGTCAGTCCCTTACTAGTTGGTTTCCTTCTTGGCCGGGGCAAGGGGGGGAGCATTCATTCCACACCCTCCCCCTGCTGCACCGTGGGGTCTTACTCACAAGAGAGAGTCCTCCACGAACTTCTCCAATGTGAATCCCTTCCCACAGGGCTTTATCTCTCTATCACAGTGTCTCTCAGTTCCAGTCCTCCATGGGATTCCAAGCCTCCCCCCAGCAAACCTGTTCCGACGCAAAACTCTCACCTCTGTGTCTCTGATTCTCCTCATGGCTGCAAGTGCTGACAGGGGTTTGTTCCAATGTAGGGTCACAGCATCTTCTCTATGTCTCTGATTCTCCTCATGGCTTCAAGTGCTGGCAGGGGTTTGTTCCAATGTAGGGTCACAGCATCTTCTCTATGTCTCTGATTCTCCTCATGGCTTCAAGTGCTGGCAGGGGCTTGTTCCAACGTAGGGTCACAGCATCTTCTCTATGTCTCTGATTCTCCTCATGGCTTCAAGTGCTGGCAAGGGCTTGTTCCAACGTAGGGTCACAGCATCTTCTCTATGTCTCCACCTGCTCCGTCCAGCGTGGAGTCCCCCACAGGCTGCAGGTGGGGTCTCAGCCTTTTCCATGGGTTTCTCCACGGGCTGCAGGGGCATCTTTCTCTCCAGCACCTGGGCCGCATCCTCCCCCACCCTTCTCCAGCCTTGGTGTCTGCACAGATCGTTACATCTTCTCATTCCCTTCTCTGGTGGCAAAATGCAGCTGCTTCCGGGTTGTTTTCTCCTGCATGTTATTCTCAGAGGTGCTTGACTATCTCTTGGGCCGCGACTTTGGCCTTGAACTGCTCGTTGTTTATAGTTTAGGCTGGCAGAAAACTGTAACTGCTGCTTAAAGAAACCGTCTCAGCAGCACAGCCTCACAAAACTGCAACACAGTTTAAGCTGCAGTAATAATTTTATCAGTGGGGAGCTTTTGTATCTCGAGATTGTGAAGCACTTGCTCCTCTTTCAGACCCTACTTCATCCAGGGAACTGACATCTCTAGGCAGGAACTCAGCTAGCACACTAGTTCCCTTTCTTTGGCTGGACATAAAGCTGGCAGCATTGCCATGGTATGTCAAGGGGACATTGTGTAAAAAAATAATCTCTCCTGGCTTTGCATATCATAAGAATTCTACTACATTAATATACATTTACTAACCACTACATAGTTTGCACACACCTTTAACACACTGATCATTCATAGCCATTCCCACAACCGTTTTAATGGAAAACTTCAAATCAGTCTAGGTGAGGTAAGTTCCACCTCATCCTATATCCCATCATTCATAATTTGAGCCTTCCAAGTTGCCAGTGCCAGGACTCTCCAACTTCATAGGCAAGAGCCATATAACAACACACAGAAATTCCCTCATTGTGAACACCAGAAATAGCTTGGTTTACAGCTTAAGCAAATTAAAGTAAAAACAGAAATAGCCTTTCCCTGCACCTGACAGCAGATACCACCTATCCTGTTAACATCCACCATAGCCAGTTCCCATCCTTGCAGATCGCTTTCCAGGGAAGCTGTCTCCTGGAGAAGAAGAGTGCTATATTCTCGGTCAACATCCTGTTCATCGATGATTGTTTTTTTCAAAGATTAATCACTCTTGACAGAAAGGTCAAACAAAATACAGCGATGAGGGGCAAGCTGCTGCTGGCAGTCAGTGAAACAGTTTTCCTTTGGCAGCTTATCAATGTTTCCCTGTCTTTCCTTCCACAACAAGAACATGCTGCCTTCAGGACAACATGCAACAGAAATTTTATTCAGTAAATTCAGTCAGCCAATCCAAGTTGCCAGACCTCTCTCCTCTTCTTCCACCTACATGTTACCCTGCGATCAAGCCCTTAAAATCTCTTTTGGAAATATTGAGGGAATCCCTGCTTCAGCTTCAAATGTTATCTTTCTTTTGCAATCAGACCTAACAAAGTCAGGGGCTCCTCAGCCTGAAAAATAACTGGAAAACACCTGCTGGGACAGGAGAATAATCACAACCTCCATCAGAGCAGAGGCAGGATATTTGATATCTAGTCAAAGTGAGTGAAGACTGTGTTATATTTCAAAAACAAGATGTGCAGTCAGTCAGTAAAGTCCTTACGCTGCCTTACTGCTATTTTAATCTTAGGTTCTGTGTCTGTGAGAAAAAAATAGAAGGCTGATATATCAAAAGAGGCAGGTACTAGCAAATCTTTTTTAAATGACTTTTTTTCATTAACCAGCTAAGGCTGCAGGACCAGCCATTTCACCTAGAGGCCAGGGACTGCACACTTATCACTTCAGTGAGGAAAATGCCTAATGGATGATATCATCACAGTGTGGTGAAAAAGCATAAAGAGTTAGATGTTAATAGAAGGAGAGTTTAGGCCAGCAAGTTAAAACAGCTGGGCTGGCCAGATCTGTGGCAGTAACTAGGAAGTTGTTCAGTTTGGGTTTTTAATTTGGCACTGCTACCACAAATAGACCTGAAATACCAGTTGGCCTTCAGAAAACAGACATAATCACTGCAGTAGAATGGTTGGGCACATTTAGCAAACCAGCAAAAGCCAACATCTACATAACACAAATGCAAGCTGTAATCATTTATCTGGAGTCCCTCAGTTCTATGACCAGTATCAGCAGGCTTTGTGGATGGCCTGTGAAGGGAACGCTTCCTCCTACACCAGTTCTAAGAGTCATGACACCTCTACAGCCAAGAAGGCTGGGGTTCAGATAGAAATGCAGATATTGGTAGCAGAAATATGAAGGAAAGCACCAACAAAACCTGTTCATCAACCAAGGGCTAGAAAAGTGGCTTGTATCAATAACCAAGAGCATGGTCAACAGCAATCAGACCGAAACATCTACAGATGAGATGTTTACATCATGAAGCTTGGGCTCTGAGGAGGCCACAGCAGAAAGAACTCACTAGGAGACATGTGCTCCAATAACAGGAGGATGGTATCAGGGTTACATCACCTTGTATGTGCAATTGCTTTCTGCTGTCCTAACAGGAAGGCAAACTGGCCATAAGGATACTCACTGTGAGACAAAAACTTTACACCTTACACATTGCCAAAGACAGGGAAGAAGCAGCAAAGTTCTTGTGGGGAAAAAACCCAGTGCAATAATTTTCTGATGTCTTGAGGGAGTAAAACACCTTCTAAAATTGGTTCAAATCAACTAAAAAAGTAGATTTAGTATGATCAAGAGGAAAAAAAAAGGAGCAAGGATTTGACTGCCAACATACCCTTTGGTTACACAAGTGACCCCTGTGAGCTTTGACATGTCTTGGAGCCCATGTGTATGCTGGTGTGAAAATGCAAGTGACATCTGTGACAACCTGAGCAAAATAAGTTCTCTTTGAGGTAAACTTCACCTTCCTTAATGTTTCACCATGTTTTTTCTAAAGACATAGGGCAGCAAGCACAGGATAGGTCTCATCTTTCCTAGAGTCTGGTGTGGTTTTCTACACGCTCCCAGTCTGGCACCCCAGCACGCTCCCCCATGCTGGTCCATGTCACAGATAACTCAAGATGAGTCATAAGCTTTTTCTTGGATCTAAAGCCAAATCACTGCTAGAAACACACGGAACTGGGCAGCGCACAGGGTGGCTACAACTTCCACCTAAGAAAGATCAGGTGTAGCTACAGCACTCCACTAATCACTGTCCTCTGTTCCTCCAGCGACTAACAGCAAGGGCCAAACCCACAGACAGCACTCCCATGCCAGCCCTGTGCAGAGCAGGGGGACCTGTCCCCATACACACAGGGTAACACCTGCACGTACACCTAGGATTGCCCCCCTCACACTGGCTGTGATGTGCTGTAACCTGCAGATTGGTTTTTGCAGAGCTGCTGCTCTCCACCTGAGAGTCTTGAGCTCACTGCTTTGACTCACTGCAATCCTTTCTACAGCCCCTGATTACATTCCAAAGCTACTCTCCAGATAGGTGTGAACTCCAGGCCTGGTCTCACCACCCCTCCCAAACTAACAAGCACACTCCACAAATGTGTTAAGTAAACCTTTTACACCATCCTATGGAGTCTGGACAAAAACACTGAGTGCCCTTGGACACTGCACAGGCTCCTGTAAAGCTCTAGCTAATAAATCCTTCTCTTCTGCCAATGAGCTCTTAGCAATTCACCCATCTATAAGAGAGTACCCTATAGATACAGATGGCCAGGAGCTGGTGCATTTTAGGCAAAACCCCTCATGTTAGCTTTGCAGGCTGTATGCCAAGACAGACAGGCATCTGTCTGCAGTCTCCTTGGGCTCTAGAATTGGAAGAACTGTCAGTGGTCTTTGTCATGGTGTACAGTGCTAAAACACACACACAGCTGTTCACACACCCGCCTACCCCCACATCAGGGTGGGGCAGAGAATCAAAAAGAAAAAAGCAAAACTTGTACATTGAGATAGAGACAGTTTAATACAAAAGAAAAAGAAGACTATAATAATGATAAAATAATATAACAGGTGATGCACAGCAGGACTGCTCATCACCCAAAGCTGATGCCCAGCTAGTTCTCAAGCTGAACTGCCCAGCCCCTACCCCCTCCAGTTATATACCAAGTATGACACCATATGGTAAATGAATATCCCTTTGGCCAGTCTGGGTCAGCTGTCCCAGCTGTGTCCCCTCCCAGCTTCTTGGATGCCCCCTCACATACTCTTTGGCAGGGCAGGATGAGAAGCTGAAGAGACCTTGATTGTTTGGCAACAACTAAAACATCAGCATCATTCTCATCCTAAATTCAACACACAGCACCATAGCCACTGCTAGGAAGAAAAATCACCCTCTCAAACTAGGACAGTTTTGCAAGAAGCCATTTCTCCACAAGGACCATGAAGTATATTGTCACAGTAATTAAAGTCAGTTCTTCTTGGATTATTCCTCACCTGCTTTCCTTTACTGTTCAGTTCCTACACTCAGTATCCCCAGCTTGGCTACAGAGGAGGGGTACTTGGTGCATCCCCCCATGCTCTACTGTTTTCATAGCTAAGCACTACTCAGTACTTTATCTGCCACTTAATGTTCAACTGTTGACTCTGGCATCTACCTAAACTATTTGTGCAGATCCACAGGTCAAACCTTGAACTACAACAAACTGGTACAGTTTCAAAATAAGCCTTGGAAACTATGAGTAACTTTCTAAAGCCCCCGTTGACATTTTATGCCATAGAAGCTCTATTTGTAGGTGTAAGGTTGGCATTTTTAATGGGCTTGCTGACTTCAATTACCTGAATATCATCACAGCTAATAAAATGGTTTGGAGCTCAGCTATGCCTTTAACTTTATATTGTGACAGCCCCAGTTTATAATTAACTTGTAATTACTAACATTTTAATTATACTGTTTATAGAAAAGTCAGAGAGGCTCTTTATTCTAAAGTCTTTGTTTTCATGTAATTGTCTTGAAGAAATTGAGGGTTTTTTTTAATATACGAAGCACAATGCAGCATGAAGTCACCTAGGAAACATTCCCTGTGTTAAAGCTAAAAAGTTGAGTCATACAAAGCATAAAACCTTTACAGATTCATTAAATGGCTACAACAAAAATAAGATGGTTATAACGTAGGTATTCTTACACTTCCCTCTGCTGGGCCAAAGGAATTCCCTTTAATTCCCTCTCAGGGAAGCATTTAACTTGTAAAGACAAGGCTCCAAGCAATCTAATCAATTTGTTCATCTGTGTTCTCCATCAGCCACCGCCAGGCAGGACAGTTCCTTGCCCTCTGCTAAAAGCCACCACTGCCTCAGCTCTCCTATCCTGAAACTAAGTGCCCCTTAGAGTGCCTGTTTCCAAAGAGCTTCTCCTGCCTTATCAGACAGACTTTTTGCTAACCCAGGTCGATTGGACCGACAGGAGTGTATCTGTGTAGAAACAGAGATCCCTCTACACGCGTTTCCCCACCAATAGCTCCAGCTCGCGTGTGTGCGAGTTTAACCGCGTTTCCGTGAGGCAGTTCACCTTTGCCTCAGTTGGGCTGATCCCAGCAGACAGTTACCTCAGAAGGTTTGTGGGTGTCCCTATCAGCCCGGCCCTTCACGAGGAACAGGGTGTGCATTTGCAGTTCGTGCTTGCCCTTCCCACAGTCCGGCCCAGAGGGCGGCTGTGGCCTTCCACAAGCCAGGAAGCAAACCCCTTTCTGAATGTCAGGCAAGAAGGGCACATCTCACTCCCATACGCTCACAGAGCTCAGCTCCAGCTTTTCTTTTAGGATGAGGACCGGAAGAGCATCCCTCAGCAACAGGCTTTAGTGGCACTTTGAGCCCTGAAAGGGGGTTCTGCTGTATCATCCCACCTGGAACGCCTCCAGCCTCCTCCTCCTCGCACCACCAGGCATCCCTACAGCCCTGCGGCGAGCAGACCGCAAACCGAAAGTAACCCAGAGGCAACGAGAAGAAAGCTTATATATTTCCAGAGAAATACAGGCTGCATACCTGTGGGGGTGAGAGGGAGGGCACGAGCCAGCGCTGACGGAAGGGATGGCGTTTGCTTTTTCCCCAGCTGCCACAGCACCAAAACCCATCCTTCTGCAAAACCAAGGCAAATTGAAAAGGCTGAATTACCATACCCCACAGTCTGAAGAGAGAGCAGGGGTTATTCTAGAGAGTATTGTGATTTACTGCTGATATCTACAGCAGAAGTTAATGTTTAGGATCAGAAAACAGACAGACTGAAATAAGAAACAGGAAAGGAGTGCCAGTGGTTAACTAGTAAAACAAGTTATCAGAGGAAATGTTGGTTTTTCTCATTTCCTCATGTCTTCAGATATGTCTTTTTGGGAAAAAAAGATGTACTCTAGCCCACTGATTTATGCTAAAGTAATGTCAGAGAAATGTGAAGAAATTGTATGGCCTGTGAAGGATGGGAGGTCAGTCCATGGTGTCTGATTGGTTTCTGCCTGTTCTGCAGAGCTGAACCCCAGAGTAAGAAATAAAAGGTTTATTTTACATCTGCATACACATTCAATCTGGTGCCCACCAAGTACACACAGGCAGGCAGCTAGTATCGGGTCCCACATGGGGCCCATCTCCCAGACTGATTAGCTTTCGGGGGAGTGCACAGATTTACTTCTGCCCACCAACAACAGCATTGCCAAGTAAACACAGTCACCATCTCACAGGGAAACACAGGTCAAGCACTTACATAAAGCCACATCAGAACTCATTTAATTACCAGTCTTAAACATCTGCTCCCACCTGACAGAGCTACACTTGCCCAGACTCTTCTGGCACAAGCAGCTCCAGCAGTCACACCTGCAGTGACCCACCACTTGTCTGCGTGGGGTTCAGGGTACTTCATTTTAGACTCCCCCATCCCACTTTCATGAAGGCTTTGGAACAACCAAAAAAGATGGGTTTATTATCATCAGATTGATATACATTAAACACTTCTCAGAGAAAGCAATTAAGCTCAGAAGAGTCTCTGCAAGCATAGAAACACTCAAGATGTATTTTCATGCAGAAGAAAATCATGTTAATGCTAGGGAGTCAGCTTTTCCTATGTACCATTCTCTGAAGTGTGGATCAGAGCCAACAAGTCCTTAACCTAACCTGAAACAGAAAGCTTCAGTTTTCAAAGAGGCAATAAATATGATTATCCAGTCTGATACAACAGCAAGCAAATCTGATTTAGGATTGCTTGTGTTCTCATTGGTGAGCCTGTGCTGACAGTGCAATGAAACTGAAAATATTCTTTGATTAGAGGAACACACTCACTGGTGCTGTGAGACCTGTAGGGTTTAACTCACAAAAGCATTTCTGAATCCTCCCAAGGACACTGTGAGCCTAGCCTGGGCAAGTTGGGTTCTACCTCAACTCCCAAACAAGTGTTGGCTTTTTCATCCCTCACCTTTACGCTCTATCAGTGCCCTGAGCAGTACCTGCAGACATTCCCTCATCCCCAGCTATTCCTGCAGTTCTTTTCCCCACACTCCATTTATATCAGGCTTCTGGTGACAAAGCCCATCAATTTTCCTTTATTCCCCTGGCCAAGCAGGTCATTGCAGGGTAGGACGAGGCAGGACTCAAACTTGATGAGCTCATACAGAGACCATCTCTGACAAATGCCTTCCCTGCATGCCACCGACACTGCTGAAGACAGAGGTTTTACTTCACACACCCCCTGCCCAGAGCACACGTGCAGAGTGCATCTGCTGCATACTTGAGGACCTGTGTCTCTCACCAGGGCCCTGAAGCTTTATCCACATGCTGTGTGAAAGAAGCCAGCCATACTCCCAAAACAGCGCGGGAAGAGGGCGATGTGGTCAGGCAGCGCTGTTCTCCCAGCGTTTGGTGCCTCCACCAGGTCTCAGAAGCGTTTTACAGCACAGACCGAAATGAGCCGGTTGGTTACAGCAAGGCCAGCTGGGGGAAGGAGAGCAGGCTGAATCTGCTGCCGTTCTTGCTATCTGATATGGTACCCTGGCCAAGACACTTGACAAGAAACAAGACCTCGAGCAGCCCAGCTTAGAGGAGGGAAGGCTGTGAGATGCTTTGAGTCTGTACACACATCCTAGGACAAGAGTGGGGATGAAGGGGAGCATTTTCATCCTCTGCTCTCAGCAGTGCAGAGCAGGGAAGTGACCCAGAGATAATGTTCACCCAGCTAAAACGTAAACATCTCACATACCTTGAGGTACATTGAAGAAAACATCAGAATTTCCACTGGTTGCTCATGGCCAGGAGCAGCACTCGATGGGGCACAGGGCTCCCCTGAAGATGGGCTGAAGCTACATGCTCTCAGGTGGCAGGATTTAGAGATGACTTCTCACAGGGTGCTCAAACTGCAGGCAAGCTTTCATCTTGCATAGAAGACATCCAGCATGCCACAGCAGGTCCACCTACAAGAGCATGGGCACACCAAGAGGTTATTGGAAGCAAAATACAGAACTCCACTAAGGGAGAGAACCTGGGAAGAACCTAGAACCACAGAAGGTCTCAGTATAGCAAATAACCCTGCAAGAGCTTGCAAATGGGGTGTAAGGGCTACAGCTGGCCCCAAAGCATCAGGGACTTCCTTCAAGGGAACAGAAAGACCAGAAGTAGCAGGGGAGGGAGGAAAGAAAAAAAAGTGGTGGACATAAGTGGTCACGTGAACATTGCTCAAAAGTCACTTGAGAGTCACTTTGAAGACTCAGAGTCTAAGTGCACCTTCATTTCCCACCTTTCCAGTGCTGCCAGGTTCACTAGAACCCATGTTAGGAGGGAACCCAGCAGATCCCCCAGACCAGAGGGGGATCAGTCACACCTGCACCATCCTCAACATCAAGCCAGGCACAACTCACTGCTTTTCACTGTGTAAGTTTGCCTGGGCAGCAGCAGAGCTTGGGAAAAGCACAGCTAAAAAATCCCCACCCTCACCACGCAGTGGTAACTGCTATTTCCTCACAGTCACTCTCTGCCAGGTCCCCAACTCCAGCAGGAGGTAAGGAGCATTTCCTGAGCATCCCAGCAGCATTGCTGTGAGCATGCAGCTCTCCAGTGGCACTGGCCCAGCAGCACTGCCTCAGCTTTTTGCCTCTCAGCCATGATTCATGGAATTGTAGGGGTTGGAAGGAACCTCCAGAGATCATCGGGTCCAACCCCCCTGCCAAAGCAGGTTGCCTAGGACAGGTCGCAGAGGGAGGTGTCCAGACGGATCTTTAGTATCTCCAGAGAAGGAGACTCCACACCCTCCTGGGCAGCCTGTCCCAGGGCTCTGTCCCCTTCACTGTGAAAAAGTTCTTCCACATATTGAGGAAGACCTGTCCCTCCCAAAACCACTCCTGGTGAGCAGCAGGTCACTGGCTTTGCACCCTGAGACCCATGGCATTTGGGGTTTTTTATTATTATTTATTTAAGCTTTGTGGCTTTCAGCCACACTCCTCACATGTGGCGCCTGCCCAGGAGCTCTCTACAGCCCCTGCTGTTCAAGCTCCATCCAGCCTATCACCTTCCCTCAGCACACAGGGGTGATACACATCAGCATTGAAGGGTAAGATCCCCATCAGCCCACGCCTTTTTCTGGTTCCTCTAACATAGCCACCAGCACTGAATATTTCCCCATCCCCTGGCGCATTTGCTCTGGCTCCAGAGGCAGAGCCCAGGCTTCTTCAGGGTCTCTGCCCCAGTGTTGCTGCTACACTTCAACACCTCGTGCATGATCTGTCCACCCTGTCCTCTCAGGCAGGTGTAACCTCACTAACCCCAAAGAGACCAAGGCAGGGTCAGGGTGGCATCATGACTGCAGCTGGAGACACCCTGCAGCCACAGCCCTGTGCAAGCTCAGCCCCTTGCTGCCCACTCAGCAGCTGTTACCACCCCTGCTGAGGAGCCCAGGCAGCTTTCAGGGCCATTCTGCCTTTGCAGTCTCACTCACTTCCATCTTCTGCCCCCAGAAACCTTTCTGAAAACACCAGAACACATTTCTTGGAGGAACCCAGCCTTCCCTGGACCCACATCACTGATACAGCAGCAAACTGCTGGACCTGCCTGCCACGACCTTTATTTGCTGGCCACAGGTGCCTGCAGTCTGCCCTTCCCATCTTCCATTGGTGGATCCTAATAAGGCCCAGACCTCATCCCAAATGCTCTCCAGGTGCTAAATGAGGCCAGCATCACCCTCCTCTTCTGCTGCAGTCCCGGAGGCACAGCAGGCAGGTCTCAGCACTGGGCAGCCTGGTGTAAGGCCACATCTGGGGAGGAGTGGAATGGTTGCTGCAGCTGGGAGGTCACACAGCTCTTTAGGGACACGTGCCTCTCATCTGTAGTTTACTGCAGATTCAAGTAACCTTTTCTTGTGTGTTGTACTGCGATGCTGAGGGATCAGTTTAGCTGCCTGAGTTCTGCCTAACACCAGAGAGTACCTGAGAAAGCCCACAGGGCTAACAAAGGCATCAGAGGACCCCAGCAGACCGATGTCCTTCTGGAGGCCAGGTGGAGCACCCCAGGCTATCTCCAAGGGCTCTGTGCTTGGGCAGCTGTAGCAGCCAAATGCTTAACATAGCACACCTGTATCCTGACCTTCTCCCATGTCTAGAGAAAACCATTTATTTCCAACGGCTACCTCCTCCCTGACAGCCAGGACATCTGCCTGACAAACCACAGTTGGGAAGCTCCCCACACTGGCCCGCAAGGAGGAGAGCACCGCTGCTGCCTCCTGCGATGGCTTTAGCCACCCTTGCTTATTGGGCTACCGTCAAAATGAGTACCCTGTCCCAAGCCACCAACCCCTCCCAGCAGTGCCAGCCCGTGCTCCCATCCCTGGGGCACCTGGATTGCTGAGTCAGGTCCGATCCCTGTCAGGTATCCTCTGGGCAGCTTTCAGTTACTCGGAAAGCTTAAAAAGGCCCAAGTTTTCCTTCCCCGCAGAGATGATTCACTGCACTTTCCTCTGTAAACAGTGGGTGGATCCCAGCTGGATTTCCGGGAGCAACACAGCCCTGATTCCCGGCTTGGAGGGCTGTGGCTCCTCACCTTCTTTCTCCTCGACCTCCTAACCTGTGCTGCAGCAAAGCACAAGTGCAGGAGTGAACCTGTGGTCCACACATACCTGTACAACACTTTGGGGGCGGAAGGGGAAAGTCCCAGCCTGCCCGAGACAGGCTGCTGGGGGTATCCCTGACTGCCACGTACCCCTTAATGCCCCCCCCCCCCCCCCGGCTTTGCAGGGTCCTTTCCCCACCTCGGTGGGTTGCCGCCCACCCTGGGAGGAGCCCGGCATCACGGCAGGCTCACTGCATCTGCCTCACACTGCCTGGGAGAGGGCTGATGTAGCTGAGAGCTCACCAGTGCTCGCCTCTGCTGTGCCCCAGTTACAAGATGAGGGCACTGTTTGCACAGACAAGTTCTGGCTAAGCCCAGGGTCTTTATTTGTTTTTTCCCCGGGGCTAACTGCAAGGCTAGCTGAAAGGAATTAGAGATGAGCTGGCGTTTCCCTGCACGGACATGGATCCACGAGGGAGCCGCCACGATGCCCCCCCCCCCCCTCCCCCGCACTGGGCAAAAGCTCCCCGTCATGTGTAACATGGTCCCAAATCCCAAGTCCCCTCACAAAGCTCCATCTCCTTCTTGGATAAGACCTGGGGCAGGCGGGATCACCCCCCCCCCCTCCTCCCAGCATGGGACTGACCTGGGGGAATGGTCCCCCTGCAGCCCTGTGTCCCCGCCTGGGCGGTGCTGGGGGCAGTGGGAGTCCCCAGCCCTGGACTGAAGTTGCTGGAGGGAGGAGCAGGAGGTGGGGTGCAGCCGCAGTGGTGAGCACAGCTCTGGCACTGTGTGATGGGTCCCAGATCTGGACACGGGCACTGACCTCTCACCCTGCAGTGCCTGAGCTCAACCCTGGGCTGGGACACATCCCAGGACCCATCCTGCTCCAGACACGAACAGCACCTGACCTTGCCCAGGCTCTTTTCAGCAGTACAGTGGTTTTGCCTGTCAGGGGGATTTAAACCTTGGGGAAATGTCAGCCCGGGGTGCAGAGTGTAGGGAAGTGGCACGATGCTGCCTGGGGCTCACCAGCCTTTGGCAGCAGGGAAGCCCAAAATGCACCCTGTGTGGGTGCTGTGCACCCTGTGTGGCTGCTCTGCACCCAAGCCTCCCACGGGCACTCCCAGAACCAGCAGCACCCAGGCAATTCAGAGGCTGCACCAGGGGCAGGATCCTCATGGGTAAGCACCAGGGCCACCCCCTTTCTCCCTACAGTCCCTGTGGGCAGGGACACCCTTTTGCCATGCTTTCATCCCTGGACAACCTATTGCCAGCCTGCGACTTTTGGGGCTGCTCCTCCACCCCTGCTGGCCCCCACTACAGGTGGGAAACTCCAGCTCTGCCGCCTTTCCTCCAACCCCTCTGCCACCCCTGCCAAAAACACGGGCTTCTGCTGGTGCTGGGGCAGCATTTGGGGTGCTCTTTGCCCTGCCCTCCTTGTAAGCTGCTCTTCCGCTGGCCTGAATCTCCAGGCAGCATCCGCTGGGGCCACCACCTGCAAACCATCCCCCCGGATCCTGCCCTGTTTGCCAGTACAAAGCCTGGAGAGGGACCACCCCCAGCCCATCTGCATTTGGGAAATGCTGACAGGCAGCAATGCCCGGCCAGCACCCTGCTCTGCTGCTTCTGGTAAGAGGATCGGCTTCCCCACAGCCCCACTCGCCTTGACTCTCGCTTCTCCTTCACCAGTGCAGCTCTCCCCAGTGGGAAGCCTTCCTGCCTTCTGATGGAAACGTGCCAGGGCGGGTGGCAGAGGCTGCCCTGCTGCTGGCTGGGTGTGAGCAGCCAGGGAGGCCTATCGTGGGGAAAGGATGCGGCCGTTCCTGTAAGCTGCCCGTGACACCCCACGCAGAGGTAGTGGGAGGGGGGGGCTCGACTGGAACTTGCCCAGATGCAAATGCCTTCGGAGGAGTGACTCAGCCCTGTGGTTTTCCTCCCTTCCCTGCCAGCAGATTTGGTTCCCAAAGTTTCAGGCCTCTGGCAGGCAGGGCTGTGGTGGCAGTGGGACAAGGGGGCACCCCTGCCTCCTTGTGCTCCCCTCTTCTCAGCCCTCCTCAATCTTCTGGGGTCCTTTAGCCTCAACCATTTATTTTGCTCCCTCTGCAAAGCTACATAGGAATAGGGGCCAGCTGCCAGCATCCGTGGACCAGGGCTGGAGGGGAAACAGGAACCCTGAAGGGAAAAACAACCCTAGAAACTCCCCCCCCCCCCCCCCCCAGCCACGCTTCCTCTGGGGCTGCCAGTGTGGAGCAGACTGGTTTGTGCTGCCACAGCACACTTGGCAGGGAGCTGTGTGGGGTACGTGCTGCCTTCAGCTTCTCTCTGGGGGCAGAACCAGGAGATCCTGAGCAGTAAATGCCATCTTTGGCAGTCACACCAGCTGAAAGCCCTGTGCATGTCCTCCATTTGTTTCCATTTATCCCCCATCCCTGTAATTCTGGAAATCTCACCCAATTTCTATCCATCTGGGTAAAAGGGCAGAAAGGCTCAGGAATGCAAAAATCTGAGATGGGATATAAATAAATAGCCAGGCAGGTGGAGCCTGAGCTCAGAGAGATGGGATTGGAGTGGAACCCTCTCTGCATACAGAAAGCTCTGCAGGGCAGAGAGGCAGAGTGAGTCCCTGTGGTAAGAAAATACCTACTGATGGCTGTGCCTTCACAGGGAGGGTTTCTTGTGAGGTGTCACTGATGGTTAGAGCTGTGGCTAAGCTCCTCTGCAGCTGCACAAAAGCCCAGCACAGCACTTGGTGGGCTGGAGCCCTTCACACCAGCATCCCCGGGGCTGCTGCCAGTCCTGCCACCCCGGCTCAGAGGCTGCTGCTGCGGACACTCAAACCTGGTTTTGAGGGATCAGGCTCCACCAATGAGCCAGGGATGCTCGGCTGCTTCAGCAAGGGCATCTTTGGCCTCACGCTGTCACAGTTACACAGTGGAAGAAGCACCTGCTGAGCCCAGACTGCCCCAAACACCACACCTTGCATCCCACGGGAAGGCTGAAAGGCGTCATCTCCCCCAGGTACTGCATTTCTCAGCGGAGGAGCAGGATGCACGGGCAGTTTGCTGGCTTAGAGGAGAGAGAGAAGGCAAGAAGCACAGAAGTCAGACACTGAATCACACGATGTCGGATGTCTGTAGTTCTAGGTCTGGAGATAGACTGAGCCTCAGCCTAGGCTGAAGCATAGGATTAGCTCTGTATCAGACGCCTGCAAGTCATGCCGGAGAGAAACCTTGCCTGGGGAGGGCAGCTGGCACTGCCTGGACACAGTCCTGGATCTGGGCTCTCCTCTGGTCTTCTCTAGTGTTCACTAGAAGGTTGAGCAGCAGCTGCTGCCCTGCAGCACCTCTAACCACAGCCCCAACCTGCTGCTTCCTCCTGGGAAGGGACCACATCTCAGCCAAGGTGGTCCTGGGGAAGCCCTTGTCCCCCTCAGCCCCTGAGGCTGTGCCTGGCCACTGGGACAGTTTCACCCATCCCTTTCCAGGTGTCCTCCCCAGGGCACTGGGCAGGTGCATCAGCTTTCGTCCAACGACCCGCAGCTCCAGTGCTCAGAAAGCACACATCAGCCCGTCCCTCAAGGGCACTTGCTGCTTCAAGCCATTCCACCCTGAGGTGTTTTAACTGCTGGCTAACTTCTGAGCCCTAAAATGCACCTTGGCCCTGCTTGCCAGCTTTCTCTGAAGTTGCAGGAGCTGTAAGGTGTTTCTTCTTTAAAAAACTTTGGATGGGTGGGAAAATCCAGGTGCCATCTCTTCCTCTGCCTCCTCCCCAAAGCTGGAAGGTGGATATCCCTCCCCAGGGTCAATGAAGCCCAGCCCTGCGGCAGGCTGTCCCCCCACTTTCACTCTCATGGGACCCCCAAAGGCAACCCCCCCACACCCACCCACCCATGTTCCTGCCCCAGCAAGGCTGCAGGAAGCTCTCACTTCCCCCTGAAAAATGCCAAGCTGCTTGTTTCTGCAGGGAGCCAGGCCAGTCCTTCCTCACATCCACTGCCCTTGGCCAAGGCCAAGGGATGGCATTGAGCCTCAGTTGCTCTATGTCCTGGGGAAGGGACAGGTTCCATGTGCCGCTGGGTGAGACCCTGGGTCTGCTCCCACTCACCCACCTCTTCCCAGGAGACCCACAAAAACTGAGGGCCGACTGATCTCCCCAACTGCAAGCACATTCCTCCTCCTCTTCCACCTCCTCCCTCTCCTCTTCCTCCCATGACCTGCATGAAGGTGGGGAGCCACTGAAGCTGTACACCCCGTTCCTCCCACCTGCTCTGCTACCTTGCTGGGGGAGTGGGCAGCCATGGCACTGGGAAGGGGGAAGAACCCTTCTGGGGGCAAGCTTTGTTCTGCTGAACTGCATCAGGGGCAGCAGTTGGAGGGATGTCTGATTCCATTATCTTGATGTGCTTCTAACTTCAGGAACAGCACCAGGGTGGGCAGGGACATTGCCTGGACCCTGTCCCCGACGACCCTGGTGCTGTGGTGCTGTGTTGGGAGGGCTTAGCAGCCAGCTGGGGCAACAGCTAACAGGGAAGGAGACAGACAGCTCTCCAGTGTAGGACGGGGAGCTGCCGGGGTGATGGCTGTGGGGACGGAGAGCGGGGTGCTCATAAGCAGTGTCGTGCCTGGGTGGGACCTGCTGTGGGTGGGAGAGCAGACCAGCCTTGAGAGACAGGAGAAATTTCAGCTGATTCCCACACCAAAATTCCCATCTGGCCCCACTGCAATGGAAACGTGGGGTAGAGGACAGCAGCCAGGCAAAGCTGGGGCATGCAGCCAAGCCCATGCCTGGCCACCCAAAAATACACCCCAAGGCCCCCAAGATAACAATGCTGGTTGTTTTTCAGGGATTTGCATGGATAAATCTGCAGCTCCAGCTCGATGATCTCTGTGGCACAGCCTTACAGGTGCTTCCCAACCCAGAAATGCTCAGGAGCCCCCAAAAGACATAAAAAACCCCCTCTGTAAATGTTCTCTGAGCCCGGGCAGGAGCAGTGCAGGCAGACAGGTGTGCCAGGGCATCCCACCATCCCCCTATCAATTTATTTGCCATCTTACTGATTGATTTGGTTGTCGTGGCACAGGAGGAGTGGTGGTGCTTGTCCCATCGGCAGCTCAGCCTGCACCGGGGCCCCAGACTCTTGTTTCCAAACCGCCGTCGGAGGGGAACCCCGGGGGACCTGACGTCATTTCTGAGCAAAAACAATGGTTGGGCGTTCAGCAGCACGGGGGGAAAGGACGGGAAGAGGATGCTGGCCAAGAGGACCTTACGGAAAAGGAGTCCCACCAGGCACACGCACTCGCCCCACTAGAGAGGGGGGTGACCATGGGGGGCTACCTGCCTGGCCGTAATGTCCCAGGGGACACCCTCGATGGCTGTCCCAGGGGAGGGCTGACAGCCCCCTGGGGTGCTGATGGGGACGCTGCTGGAATGAATGCCAGTGTGTTGCCAGGCCCATGACTGAACGTGCCTGCTGCTGGCAGGGCTCTGCGGGCTGAGGACGAACACCACTCACTACAGGTGTCAGCGATGTGGAGGTGACCCCAACGCCGCACTTGCAGAGGCACAACGTTAAAGGAGGAGGTGGGTGGGCGCTGGCAGGGTGAGGCCAGGATGTGTGTGAGTCCTGGGGGCGGATTTTCAATCCCAAAGGAGGAGGCTGGGTTGGTTGGGCAGCCCCTTGAACTTGTACCAGGGAGGCAGCACTCAGGCACCCCCTCCGCTCGGCTGGGGAGCAAAATCCACCCCCCCAACCCAGGAGGGTCATGGGGTGCTGGACAGCCCAACATGGGCACAGGGTGCTCCTGGCCATGCCACGTCTTCTCGGGAAAGCAACCCCCTCTCCTGTATCTGCTGCTTCCCGGGAAGCAGAGGCTGCTGGGGCTCATGCTGGGGAGGCTGCTGGGGGCCACAGCCCTGGCACAGGGATGCCGGTCGCTCCCTCCCACGGCTTCCCCTTTTCTCAGAAAGCCTGGAAACCAAAGGTGAAAGAAGTGGGTGGAAACTCTGCGAGCTGCCGTCCAGGAAGAGAAGTGAGTAACTCAGCTGCAATATTTAACAGTGCCTCCAGCCCCACCGCTCACAGACCTGCCTCGATGGGCGCCGGAGCTGCTGGGTGAGTGCTGGGGTCACGCTGCCGCTGCGGGAGGGTCTGCGTCGGAGCAGGGGGTGCCGGTGCAGCCGGTGTGGGGTGATTTCATGCTGCTGCTATCCCTTGGGAGCCGCAGCCAGGGCACCGCGGAGGGCGGCTCTCCCCGTGCCGATGCGGTGACGTTTCGTGCTCGCTCCCGGCTGCGGGAAGCGGTTGAGGAGGTGCCAGACCCCGCATGCTGGGCACAAGCATCTTCACTTCTATCCTCGACTTTCTGGGCAATCTGCAAAACCAACCCTGCTAAGATTTTAAAGTGTGTGTGTGGGGCTGGGATGGGAGGCATGTAACTGTGCCTACCAACTTCCCAGGAAGATAAAGCAAAACACCCTGGACTAACACTCCAGCCACCATGTCAGCGTGGCACCCGTGGCTGTGCAACCCTGCTGCCTGGCCCTGGGCGCATCCTGGCTAATCCGTAATTCCTAGGCTAATTAGCTGGCAACACCTAACGGAGGGTGCTGCTGCTTTTTAAGCCACATAGAGCAATAAATCTTTAACCACCGAGCCGTGGTGGTACCTGGGGGGGGTCACATCCCCTCCCGGAGCAGGCACTCATACTTTGCCTTCCCTGGGAGTCAGGGAGAGGGCAGCCCTCCAGCCGGCCCCGCGTCCCCCATGGGAGGGAGGGTGGGTGAAAGCCAGGAAGAGCTGGATGTGACCGGCTGCTGAGGGCTGTATCGGTGCAGCGCTGATCTCCGGGCAGTGGGGCTGGCTGTGCACCAGCACCTGCTGCCCTGCATCCTCCCATCACCTCCTGACCCTGCTTGCTGTTGGGAAACGTGCTTGTGTGACCATCTCTGCCATGCTCCGAGGGCCAGGTCAGGTAGCTCCCGTGGGCTGCGCTGCCTTGGCCGGTAACATTTCCCTCACTCATTGCAGAGAAAGGAAATGAGGGTTTTGCAGGGAAGGCACAGTGTACCTCAGCACCACGGAGAGGCTGGTGCTGGACACATGGGTTTGGGGGAATGCCTCCCTGGGGTGGCTCAGTACACCCACGGGTGCTGCTGTGGGTCCCGGGCTCAGCTGTCCTTGGCTCCCACCTGGCTCTTGCCAATCACTGCTGCCATGGGGCCTCAGAGCCCCCAGCCCCGGGAGCAGGGGCTGCGAGGGGCTGCAGGTTAACTCAGTGCAAGATAGAAAACCCCATGGCAGCAGCATCCCACTGGGTACCCGCTTGCCTGGGGCATCTCTCCTGTCACCAGCATTTTCAGGCTGAGGTTAGGAGTCTTGAGGAGATCTCAACTTCTTAGCTCCTGTGCTGGAGCCCATCCTTTCTCTGGTACCTGCTCCAACTAGCCATCACCGTCATCAGGGTCCCACATCCAGACCTCTGCCAGAGGCGGGACAAGCCCAGAACAGTCAGAACCAGAAGGGAATGTGTACCTGAACCAGCACGGGGATGGGATGCTGCATGCCCCAAGCCAGGCAGAGGGGAGGAATTAAGCTGTGCAGTGGCAAGGGAGGCAGATCACAGCAGGGCTACACGTTGCATGGCAGACAAGCGGGCTGATGCAATCCTCCCTGGGGCTGAGCTGGTGTCACCCAGCTTCAGTGCAGACCAGGGGCACCAAGGACACCCCCAAAGAAAAAGGGCCAAATCTAGCCCTGGCCCTGCCTGGGTGCAGGAACACAAGCTAAAGCTGGAGATGGGAACACCATGAAGCAAAGGCAGACTCCAGAGGAAGACATGTGCCTGGCACATGCAGCACTTAGGAACTTGCACCAGCATCCCAAAAACCCCATGGGTAGCACCCGCTTTCCTGAGAATGGACAGGTCTGGAAGCAGGAGGTTGGGTAATGCCCTCTCTTTGCCTACAGTGCAGGAGTCCAGTAGCACTGGAGGGGGGTCACAGCCTCCTGCCCCCCACAACTGCCTGCACAGTCATTGCCCAGGGATAGACCGCATTACTCCCCAGTCCAGGGGCCCCTTGGTCCCAGGGGTGCTGCGGGTGCCATGTCGTGGGGATACTGGTTGCAAGAACATCCAGGAGTGAAAGAAAAGAGTTGGAGCTTGTCTGTGTTTGCATTTCGACCCCTTCTTTCCCAGCTTGGCCCCCAGGAGCTTTCCATCGCACCCGGGTCAAGCCACCCCCAGTGCCTTTTGGGCACACTCAGGCAGGATGCCAAAAGTAGCTTGCTGGAGCTGTCCCAACCCCATCCTGGGGAGGGCAGGGGCACAGGGCGTGGTGGAACACATGCCAGACAACTTCTGAGCTGTCTTGTGCAGCCCCAGCACCCACATCACCTCCCTGGGGACACAGAGCAAGGGAAGGGGTCAACTCCCAGAGCACCACCACTGAGGGCTCATCAGGGTGGACCCCCATCCTGCTTGCTTGCCTGCCTGCTTCAAAGCCTTCCCCTTTCTTTCAAAGCTAACCCATGGAGGAAGATGGGGAGGAAGGCTTTTCCCTTGCCTCCACCTTTCAGTTCCTGAAAGTGGTAATTGCTCAGAGCAGCCCGGGGCTGAAGGCGGGTGGCCAGCACTTTGAACAGCAGTGATCCTTCAATGCTTTTAGGGTAAACATCTCAGAGAGGTGTTTTACATCTCAACAAAAAAAGCACAAAAGCTTTCCACGTGTTTAAATAAGCAGGGACTGTGAGAAGCCCCATAGCATGCACCCCATAGCATTAGCTGGCCGAGGAGCAGCCCCAAAGCACCCCATCCCAACCAGCCATCACAGGCCAGCAGGTCTCCTCCCTGGTTGTAGCATCTCTGCCTTACCCCATCTCCCTCTGCTGCTGCCCCTCCAGGTAGCTCCCACAACACTGCTGCACATGGTCCTTGGGGTGTGCCAGGGCTGGGACCCCCATCCTGGGACCCCACGGCTTGGCTCCCTCAGGACACTCAGCAGGATGGAGGGTTCACACTGCCCCACCTCAACTCGGATTCCCCAGGCACAGCATGAAACGGAGCCCCGGGCCAGCTGTTGAGCAACGGCAGTCAGCTTCTCCTGCGACAGTTGCTCGATGCTTCCCCCATTGAAACCTTTGCCCTGTGTCACTTCCCATCTCTTCTGTTGATCCCTCGGGGCCGAGGGCTCCCTTCCTGCACTGCCAGCCTACAGGCAAACGGCTCCAGCCCTCTCCCAGTTACTCCTGCCCGAGCCACTGTCATCACAGCTACGTCCAACTACTGCCATGCCAAAGAAACCCCAAACACGACCCTCCCTGCCTTTCAGCTGCCCGGGTTTGAAAGTGAACAGTTCCCACTGAGACTCCCCAGATCTGCCAGGAAAATCAGCACCTCTGCAGCTGCTCGTGGGGAGTCCCCAAATGTCCTCCAAATGTCCTCCAAGTCTGCCCCTCCTGCAAATAAGCTTTGCAGCCCAAAACAGAGCATGGGGGTACACGTGGAGCAAAGGGCATGTGCATAGTTGTGGGATGCACCAGCATGTCCCAGCTTGGCCCAGACTAAGAATAATCCTCCCCTGGATCTTCTCTCTGAACTGCCTGGAAAAAAAACAACCCAAACACCTTTCACTGTTTCATTTTAAGGTGCAGAATTGCCCTCTGCCCCTTCTCAGTCCCAGTCTGCCAGCTACTGTGCACCTTGTGGTCTACCCGCAGCAAACCCTTTCCCTTCATCAGCTGGCACATTTCAGGTCAAGCACTGGTTTTTGTATGAATGGGACAGGTAACTGGTGCCCAGGAGCCCCAGGCAGCTCCTGCAGTGCTGAGCATCCCCCACAGCCCCTGGCATGGCTGTGCTCTATTTTCAGACACCCATGGAGGAACAGTTTAGGAACACCCCCCCCCCCCCCCAGGATGAACACACAGGCAGGATTCCCAACTCACCTGCAAATACCAGCCCCATCTGGAAGAAGTAGGATTTCTTACAGCAGGTTTACAGGGCTCAGGACAGACCTGAAGCTTTGCAACAGCTCTGAACAACAGGAAGACACCAGGAAGCAGCAGTAGCAAAAAAAAAAAAAAAAAAAAAAAAAAAAAAGAAAATAGCAGCCAGCTTGAGCAAAGTTTCCCAAGAAATCTGGGGCTACTTGTGCTGCTTCTGGGCCAAGAGGTGCCAGAGTGCTCTCCTCACAGCAGCTCACTGTTGGGGCAAGCTGTCAGCTCAGTGCCTGCCCTGTGTCAGCTACATGATGAGCTCTAGTTTTCTTTCCCTCCCTTGCAGATGGGGATACAGCCGGCTGGGACCAGGGGAAGTCGACTCACACTGGCTGCTTGGCTCTGAGAACTGAATTCCATAGGCATTAAAGCCTCCAAAAAATGCCCTATGGATTCAGTTCTGCAGCTGGGCAGCAAATAAGCCTCGAACCTTCAGGAAGAGAAAATGGCTGAGAGCTGTTTCTGCAAGGAACAAGCAAGTCTGCTCCCACACAGAGACGAGAGCAGGGATGGAGGTGAGTTACAGCCACCCCAGGAAACCCTGAGCTCACAGGGCTGCTGGGGGCAGGGGCTGTTTGTGTCAGGCTTTCCCTCAAGAGAAAGAAAAAGCCCAACTACAAAATGTTTTCATCTGTCTGGAAGTAAAATGGCACTTGAGAAAATAAAGACATTGCTACCTCCTGATGTACTGGATGCGATTGTAAACCTCTGCTAAAAATACACATTGTCAGAACAACATCCTGGCTGTGCCCAGCCATCTCCTGTTCAGAGTCCAGGCAGCAAAACCAAACAAAACTTTGGAGAAGATAAACAGACCAGGTAAAATTAAGGGCTGAGCCTGCTCTCTCCCCCCACAGGCCCCAGAGACACCCCCAGCAGGGAAAGGTATTTGGACAGTTTCCTTCTACCCATCCACTGTATACCTTTGGGAGACTTTGGCTGCCTGCCTTGAGTTTTGGGGACATTTTCCACTATAACAGTGCAAAACTGCAACCAGGAATTCATCATCTGGAGGACTGGCTGTTAGGATAAATAAGAGTCCTGGTAATTTATGGACCATCTGATCATTACCACAGGGCAAACCCAGTGCTCACCTCAGAGCTGTTTGCACTTGCTTAGGATCCCACCTAAACCAGCTCCTTTCCAACAGCACCCTTCCCATGGCAGGCAGCATCCAGACATAGGGGGATGGGGAAAAACCTCCTTCCAGAACCCATCAGTGTCACACTGCCCAGGTAAAGATCCAATCCACAACCTTTGGTTTCACTGCTTCAGCCACTGCCCACCAGAGCAGCTGCTGCTGCAAGGACAGACACACCACCACCCACGCTGCAGCAAGGCTGCTGCAGACCAGGACATCTAACTATACATCTTGACTCATGCCAGGATACCCTGCTTACCCAGAGAGTCAAAAAATACAGGAACCACTGTGTTTTTCATATAATGGATAACCAAAGGCCACCAGCCAATAGCAGAGGCCTTTTCTGGCCCATTCAGTAAGTTCCCTGACCACTGCTTGCAACACAGCCAAGGAGCATCAGCTTGGTCTGAGGTTTCTGCAGCAGTTTTTCTGGTTCAGGCTCTTGCAGCTTTATCTGGCAGCAGAGTTAACCCATTTCCAAGAAGCTGATCAGGGAAGGGGAAATCCAGATAGTTGCTGAGACGTTCTGCCAGTTGCTTAAACAAACAAAAATTGTTGCATTAAGTTGAAGATCCACTTGCTTAGACTTCAGAGCTTAAATTCAGAGCCTCCAAGGGCTCCTTCCCTTTGCAGATAGGGAGCTCCCAGTGCCCTCCTGCATGAGGCAGCCTCTCCCCCACACAGCATGTTGGGGGAAGGCGACAGGGGGACAGAACAGGCCCCCTTTTTCTCCCATATGCTCAGAAAGTGCCTGCTGGCCCCCAAGGTGGAAGTTGTCAGGCAACAGCCAAAGTGGGGCAAGGCAGGGTGCAGCCCAGCAGAACCACCCCCAAGCTGGGCAAGAGCACCGAGTCAGAAGTCACCTCTAACTCCACAAAAAGGCACCAGATCAGGTTGCAAGTTGTTCACAGGAGACACTGCTGCCAGGTTGCCAAAAACCAGACATATAAGCATTTGCATCTGGGGTTTTTATTGTTTATTTATCACTTAAAAGGTAGAGAGGTTTACAAGAAAGTCATACATAGATCCTCACAATCCTCCAGGTTTCCAGCACAATCCTGAAATCCACCTTTCCAAGAGACCAAACTGGGGAGATGCTGTGGTTCACACAACTTCAGTAACCTTGCCAGAGCACCAGCACCTCCAACCAGAGCCAAGTCAGACACAGAGCAGGGCCTCAAGCAGCTATTTCAACAACAAAGTGTGGCCAGGAGAACCAAGCACCAGATTATCAAGTGTAAAAAAGATGAGGACACCAGTATCTTTGGCCAAAGTGTAGGTGAGTGCTGTGTACAGGCATCACATGGTGATTAAGAACAATGGTATGGGTCATAAACAGCAGTGACTAGATACAATTGCTCTTTACAGTGTTCAGGAATCCCTCTAAGGCCTGCTCTGCCCCCAGCCTGAAGGAAATCCCACTTTGACCTCCTTAACCAAGTACCAGAAAGAGAGCCAGCTCCCAGGACCTTCCCTTGGACAGGGTAGGAAGAGGCCTCATCTTCTAATAAAAGGCTTGTCTGGAAATTTCGCCCCCTCCCTCCCCCCCAACCATAGCCACTCAACCAAACCAGTGGAAAGCAAACATCCATTTCAAAGCCAAGACCAAAGAGCTAATTCAACAGACATTCAAGTGCCATGTGGTTTCTTCACAGCATGGGCTTCATGCATCAAACAGTAAAGCTGCTGCAAGCTCGTGGAGGATAGGAGCAGTTAAAAGCCAATAGGGGTGGTGGCATCCATTGCTTGTGCTACTTGCCAGCTGCACCAAGAACAGCTGCCAACTGGTTCCCATAAGGGCTCTGGAGCACCTGTCCATCGGACAGCTGATGACATCAACGTCTCAGGTTCTTCTTCTTCTTACGGTTCCTGTCCTCGCCGCTGTCATCTGCCTCACTGGCACTGGGGGTCACAGCCTGCTGGATGACTTTTCTCTCCACTGCATACTCCTGCTGCCCCACCTTCGGGTCTCCCTTGACCAAGAACTCCCCTTTCCGGTAGGTTATGGAGACATTGGTTCGCGGGTACGTGCCATAAACCCTCCGGAGATCATCCTTCACAAACTCTGGGAGATCTTTCCTTGGTCCAAACACCTTCCCGAGTTTCCCCCACTGAAGCTCCCCTCTCATTGTGAAGCCTTCAGGCCACGTCTCTCGATAGTGATCAGGCCTCTGGTAGGCAGTGTAGGGATTGTAGCTTGCGTAGGGGTTGTAGAGAGGGATGGGGACCACGTGAGGGAAGTGCCAGGTGTAATATGGACGGAAATAGGGACTGGAGGCACCGTAGAGGTGATGGTACTCCACCTGACCTCCTGCATAGTCAGGGTAGCTGTTCCGGTCCACCACAAAGGTGATGGGTCGACTGTAGAAGTTGTGCATGGGGATGGGAGGGAACATCACTGAGCTAGTTACGTCTTCTGCTCTCCCGGTGTGCAGCAGTGGGTAAGAGCACGCAGAGGGGGGGATCACAGCTGGGTAATACTCCTGTGGCACAAAGCCAGACTGGTACATGATCCTGGAGCTGGGTGGGGTTTTACACCGGGGACATAACTCCAGAGCAGTTGCCAAGTTTCAAAAGCTGTGGGGATGGAAAGGGAAGAGAAACAACTTACATTGGTCATATACATTCCAGAACCAGACTGAATAAGGAGACAGGCCTAGCACTGTAATCATACCAACTAATTAATCAAGTGAGCTCACCACATCTGCAGCTTGCAGGGCAGTTAGTACCAAGAACAAGCAGAACCCCATTGCCAGGGGTTGTTTACCTGTTCATTGCCTGTTAGCTGCTCAGCAAGGCTCACCATCTGACCCACCCAGATCTCAGAGTTACAAGGATGCTAACAAGCTGGCATAAAACACATCAGGGCAGAAGTGATGGCCTCACATCCTCGTGACACAGCTCTGTGCTGCTGGGAGGTGGAAAAACAGGCAGCAAGAAGCTAGAGACCCTTGAGCAGGCAGAAAAATGGGGAAGGCAAGCACAGATGAAAGTCATTCAGAAAAGAAAGCAAAGAGAGGAAAGAGGACACAGCCCAGCCCTGCTGCAATTGTTTTAGCTGCCATCCTGCCCAGACAAAGGATCTTAAAAGTCAACTGTCCTTGACTCTCTCCCCATCCTCCCAGAGCCCTGCTTCTATTCTGATTAGCAAACAAGAGCTATGCCAACTGTTTGTCTCTAGAGCAAAAACCCAGAGCATTTATGCTTCCTCCAACAAGTTCTCAAGTAAAAGCATCTCATTCTGGTCTCACTAGCTATCACTTCAGTGTGCATTTACCTGGAGCCACTCTGACCCACAGGTGATTCTGTTCCTAGCCAGCCTTTGCTAGACAAGCCAAACACCCTCCAGTGCACTAAGCAATATCCTCCCATGACTTGATAGCTTCTTCTGAAGGGCAGGAAGGAAAGCTGTACATAGCAAACTTTAAAAAGCTATGACAGATCTGGAAAGACCAGGCACAGAACTAAAGGCAGCAAGCTCCCTGCCCCCACCCTGAGTTCAGATCCTGTAAGGCTCTTTTGCTTCATCCTAAAGATGAAGCAAAAGACTAAAATAGTAAAATAAGCTCAAAACAGCTTTGACTGAGGTCTCTACAGCTTGCTAGCAGGCACTGGGGAGGAGGAGAGAAGGCACCACACTGTTCCCCACATTTATCCCAGCTTACAGCAGGGCCCAGCTCAGGCACCCAGCAGGCAGGGACTGGGCTGGATGCCCCTCTGTGCTTGAGGGCTCCTGAACATCTCCCAGAGCTTCAGTGACCACTTTGAAGAGGTTTATAGCTGCACCTCCTGCAGCCTGCTTGAGCACCTTTCAATAAAGGTCTTAATTGACTACTTTCCAAACACATTGCTTAACTCAGAACCACCACAAAAATCCAGAGGGGTATTGTGTGTAAGCAGCAGAACAAGGTGGGTAAATGGAATAAATAGTCTGTTCTTAAACAGTCTCAGTCTCTTCAGTTCAGCCCTGATCCACTGGGCCATTTCCACAGATCCATCATCTGCAGAGATCATGTAGCTATTGCATCCATTAAGCAAAGCAAGCCCAGCTTACCCTCCCACTGGATCAGCATGCTGCTTCATGTGAGTGTGGGACAGCCCTAGGGAAGCTGGTCTCTCAGCTAGCTGACGACCAGCTCTTCCTCAAAAAACCAACCAGTGTTCCATGTACCATCCACAGCAGCACCCTGCATTTTACCTGGCAGCTGGGCTCAGAGGGGCTGACAGGCTAAGTCACTCACACTGTAGCACTAAGGCAGCTGGAGCACAGCTATTAATTGCTTTGATTTCACACTGGAAAAAGATAAGGGGAACAAGCTGGTAGCTCATTCAGGCAGGATGGCCCAAAAGAGGAAGCAAACTGCAGAGATAAAGGGGAGAATGAGATGAGAAGCGGGGCTGGGAGCCCTCCAGGGCAGCACTGTCACATGCCTGACCACAGAAGTGAAGACATCTCCCTGGAAGCAGATCACCGGGGAGAAGGGTGTTGACAGCCCACACAGCCCACACTTCACAGCCTGGGAGGAAGTTCACAAGCCCATCAGCACAAGCCTTGGCTCAGTGGCTGTGGCTCTGGATGGCTTTGCACTTCTCAGGCCCCACCACACAGAGGCCCAGCGCTGCCCTGCCCGCTCCCCTGCACATCACTCTCAGGACTGACCCACCATGGGCTCACCCCTGCAAGGAGGGCCCAAATTCCAGCTCCCAGGACACAGCCCTGCTCTGCACCCATTCGGTGTTCTGCAGAAAGGCTTTGGTGGGTAGGAAGCTCCTCCAGAGCTGCAGCCCTGTGCTCCCAGGGGCTGACAACAGGGCCTACTCCCCATGACAGCAGCACCTGTTGTTCATTCTGACCTTCAGGCTGCTTTAGTTTCCAGAGGCAGGTTTTGGGAGCAAAGCCCTGCTTGACTCTGCAGGGCTGAGCTGGGGTGTGACAAATCCACATGCATGCAAGGATGTGGCTTTGATAGCACCAGTACCAGCTTGCCTGACCCTGTCCCATGCTCACCAGGAAGCAGGAGCAGGCAGTGCTCACAGAAAACAGGATTTGCTAGGAGGGTGATCTTTTGTTGTGCCATCAGATGGCTGGAAGGCATCAAAAGCCTCATGCTTAAAGCCAACCCCCAAACACCAACACTGCCTAGTAGTTCCCCTTGATGAAAGGGCCCAACCCTCTGTCTTCTCCCCTTCCTCTTCACCTGCTCCTACTTGTCCTGTTCCTCTAGTGCCAAGGAGAGATGAGGTCCTGGCTGACCTGTCTCTTCAGGTTCCCATCCACTCCCCTCCCTTACTCCAATTTCAAGCTCCACTATACTTTGAGGAAAAAAATAAAATCACCACATGCATTGCCTGGCATCTGGATGCCCTGAGCAAGAAAGGGTAACACACCTTCAAGCTTGACCTGAGCTCTGCTGAACGCCTCTGTGGTGCTGAGCACCACTGGCAGCCATCAATACACACCAGCTCCTTCGTGGCACAGAGTGAAATGTGAATGAACAGATACCATGCTGTGCCTGGGACCCAAGCCTCCCCAGCCAGGGCTCACAGAGCTGCCAACCTCCTAAGAAAGGTCACAGCAAGAGACATCAGCCTCTCCCTTCAAGCCTTTCCAGCAGTTTCAGCCTTGCTGGAAAAGGCATTCAGCCCCACTTGGCTGGAGCTGAATTAGAAACCAGGCAGAGGGAAGATGACAAAACTCATCACAGCCAGCTGAAATGAGATCATCTCTGCTTGGTGAGAACATCGTACTTCAGGCTCCTCCTGGGCTTGCCAGAGCTGACTCCAGCAATTCCCTCATCCCCTGCTCAGCCATCTGGCAGGGCTTCTGCCTCCTTGCAAATCTTGGTGCAGGTCAAGGAGACTGACACTACAGCTCCCAAACTACTTAGGCAGCCAAGAAAATCATGCTTCAGTGCCAGCTGACCTAGACAGAGTTGCTGAGGAATAATCAAGTGCTGTTTTCATCACCAAACCAGAGAGCACACTTGATAGTGAAACAGAACCCTCTCTGTACTCAAGCTGCTCTGTTACACAGTTACTACAGGTGATGAATCCACCACTTAGTGCAGGATTGGCCAAGGCCAGCAGGGCTGTTGCCATGCCTAGAGCAACACAAATTACCTCCTTGCATTACCAAAGAGCATGATTTTGCTGGACATGTTTCAGAGCAGGAGAACTGTATTGTCATGCAAGCTAGCTGTGAGTTTGGGGAGTGCTCTTTAGGTAGTCACAGAGCACAAAACTTACTGCAAGCCTTGGGACACACAAGAAGGTACAATATTCAAGGCCATGCCAGACTGCACAGGCTCTAGGAGAGATTATAGGGAGCCTGACAGGCACAGACTAACATTCAAAACCTCAGAGAGTTCTCACATGTTTGGAGGGTGGTTTCACCAAGTCTTTTATCCACCTGAAGCAGCAACTGAAGTTAGCCAGCTCTTCAGGTCAGGCTGGCAGTTTGACCTGGCATAGATGCTTCCTCAGGGAACATACCAAAAGCAAATACAACCCTAGAGAAGTTTAACCCAAAGACAATGACATGGCCACCTATTTCACTCTAAAGGTTGAACAAGATTATTCTTTCTTCATGCCATTAACCTGTGATCAACTCCCAAGCAAAAAGAATTGGGGAAACTAGATGATCTTTAAGGTCCCTTTCAACCAAAACTATTCCAGGATCCCACCTCACTACCTTTTCTCCACTAGTCCAGCAGTCAAACTTTCAGGCTCTTCTTTCTTGCTTTCTTCTTACCCTGTTCTTCTCACTCCACAAAAACCATAGATGTGTTTCCATTGCTCTGTAGCAGCTCCCAAGGGTACAGTGATGAATACTGTAAGCAGTATTTTTCCCTAACCAAGGAGATGGAGGAGTCATGAGTTATTTTATTAGTGTCTCCATTTTGAGCAGACTCTGCAAAATCATTGCTGTCTGACAAAGCCTTGGCAAACACCTCCCTTGGAAAAAGAAAAATCCACCCAAAACTTCAAAGACTGTTCTAAAAGCAAGATGTTAAACACCAAACCTAAGCTTTGTCTTACACAGCTTTGGTGTCAGTCCCACACACTCATCCAGCACCCTAGTAGTTGGAGACAGCGCATGAGAGAGGACTATAACAAGTGAGTTTTGTTCTTTTTCCATGTCAGTACCATTCCCCCATTGCCAACATACAACTGAGATCTGCTCAGGGTCTTTCTTTGAAGAAAGAAGATTCCCAAGTCCCTCTTGAAGAGGTGGGAGTGCCGCATAGAAATCCATGCGGCATCAGTACTGATCCTTAGGGCACAGGCTTGGGTGCCTTCCTAAAGGGGATGCTCTCACTCAGACTCACCTGCCAGCAACACAGGAACTCAAAGAAAGTGCAACACCTCATTACAAGCTGGGTCCTTACAGCCTTAACTTGATTTAAAGGGAGCATATTCCCACACCAGTACTGCTTCACTATGGAAGCACTTCTGGATTACACACACACACACCCCACCCAGGTGAAGCAGCACCACAGGGGTTTTGCTGCACTCTCCAAGAGAAAAGCAAACACACACTGTCCCAGCAAAGCACTCCAAGGACAAGGCCTCACAGCATCTCAGAAGGGCAAGAGATACTGTGTGGTGGGCTGAAACAAAGCAGAGCCATCACTGTCCCACTCACGCACTGCACCCCTGTGGCCTCTCTGGTGACACAGAGCACAGCAAGGACAAGGACAGCAGCCTGTCAGCTCCCACACAGCACAGCAGGTCAGCTCAGGAGGAGCTCTCTGCTTCAGAGACGTACCCTGAGTGTCACCACGGTCACAGATTTCTATGTGCAGCTCATTTCCCTAGAGCTGCAGTGCACGTAGCAATAACCTGCTTCCTGGAGGCACTTGTGTAGCAGAACTGGGCAGCTGTTACACACTAGTGCCTCCCTACACTGATCCTCTCAGATAGTTCTAGATGGAAAGTTTGGCAAGCCTCTGCTTCTCAGAAGAGGGGTGAAGGGATTTGCCACCCTGCCTTGTGCTGTCTAGTAGCAACACGTAAAGGAAGAGACCTGATACTGAAAGCAGCTTGAAAACAGCCCACAAGGGAAAAAAAAAAAGCTTTGCAGACACAAGCAGGTACCCTGAATGGAAGTTTAATGATTCCCCAAAGAGGAGTACAGCTACAAGGTGGAAAGGGTTTGAGAGAGAAGCATGACATGAATGGAAACAGGAGAAACCTACCAATCCAGAGAGCTTTGCACAGTTGTGCTAAAAAAGGAGCTATTTTGGCAATGTCAAAGAAAGCAGGAGCACAGGGCAGCAGACAGGTGGAGGTGGCTGGGCCTCCACCCCACTTGTCCCCAGGGCACAGAGTTGGTCAGGAGCTGCAGCCAAGGGGTGACACCCTCACCTTGGCAGCAGGGTGAGCAGCCCAGTCCTCGTCCTGCTCCCTCTGAACTGTTATTAGTGCAGCAGAGAAAAGAGCTACAGCTGACACCAGTAACTGCAGAAACACTTTATGCATTTCAGTCACTCACCCCTTACCCAGGCCCTCTGAAGAGAGGGTATGTCTGTGTCAGCTATTCAAAGCAGCATTCCCAGAAAAACACTGAAACACTGCAATCTAGTATGGGTCTGGCATTCATTTCTGAGGTCTGTGCAAAGCCCATACTCTGTATGAGGTCAGAACACCAGGAAAAGCCCCAGTCATCACAGAGCAAGTCTTTACTTGACTCCAGTGATCTAAAAACCATTCCCTTGCATAACTCTGCTCAAATAGCAGTGAAAATGTGACTTGCTGCTGACAGAGATGTTTGGAGTAGCCGCCCCTCCTGCTCTCACTGCAGCTGCTGGATACCACAACAGGTCTGGAACAGCTGCACTACCCAGAATAAAACGTGGTGAGCATTACCACAGGGTCATTGCATCAGCAGGCAGGGCTCGGGAAGCCATCCCTGCCTGGGTGATCCTGACACCATCACCCCTCCAGCCTCTCCCTGGGCTATCTACTGCACCAAGGTCTAGGGTTTAGACACACTACAAGCTTTCTTGACATCTCCTTTTGGCACAGCCTAGCTTCTTTGCTACTAAAGCCACCACCAGCCTCATCTTTCTAGTAACCACTACCCTTCCAGCAGAAGTCTTCCTCACCTGAGGATCAAGTCTGTGCCCCAGGTCAGCCCTACCAAAAGTTACCACCTTTTTCACCCTTTCCAAGGCACAGCTCTGTATCTAGACACTACTTTCTTTAATCAAGTATATTTAATCTGTACCTCATCATGTTCACAACCCAAACGATCCCCTTGATGTTCGGGCACAGCCCCCCAGGAGTTCACCTGATATCCACCATCATCATCCACACACTCTCCTCTTCAAAGACATTGGTATCAGTTAGCTCAAGCTTCCAAACCAGGACAAGCCCCCAGCTGTCACTTCTGCCCAGCTGTTCCCCTTCAGATTGCAGTCTTGAGAACTCTCTCAAGAGACAAACACGTATCAATCACACCAACACATCAACTGAATGATCAATGACTTCATTAACACACCACTAATATCTCATGGTTATATCATTTTGCACAGAACTATGAAGCTACTAATCAAGTCTTACAGACACTGCAAAACTGCTGTTGAGTTACAGGTGCATCAGCCATCCCTCCCACACTATGTAGCACTAGGGTACAAGTCAGCCCCTCTTCCCTCTGCCCTCCCTCACCCTGTCTTTCCAACATAGACTGGATAGATCGTCCAGCAAGCTGTCCAAGAAGCATCACCCCAGCATACCAGTGGGTTTGGGTCCTCAGGCTTCACAACCATCTGCAGATACCTCCTGCAGCCAGCTGATCCTCCCTTCCTTCATCTCATTTTATACTTTCTTCTCAGTTTCATTTCAGGATCCACTTTTCTGCCATGATCATGCCTCCCTTCCTCCAGCCCATCTCCTCCCAAAGAGACAACCCACCCCTCATTACTTCTTCCCCATTGGCCACAGTTTTGCTACATCCATAACCAAATGCAGCATTTCAGATATCGTTACTTCAACAATCTCAGCTTTACATGGTATTACTGATAAAATACAGGTGGCCTTGCAAGCTTCTCCCCTCCAAGAGTTGCTTCAGACACCCTGATGTACTTTGTTATCTCACACAGACAGTTTGCATAGTAGAGCAAACTGTTTTGCACACTTGTTTTTGTGTTTTCACAGCATCCTGCCTGCTTTGCCCTTGAAAATGTTCTTGGGAGAGTCTCCTGGTGCCCTGCAAAGGCCATAGCTGGGTTGTACAGCCTGGTTCTCCAGAGGGGCTTCACGTTCACAACAGGTTTCTTCTAACTGCTGGCATACAATAGCACCCAGGGTCACAACAGAGCATTTGCATTTTAACTGCTCAGGATCCAAGTGCACTTAAAACACATTCCTGTGCATCCTGCATCGAGGGTGTATTGTTTAGAAGCTAGGAAAGCATAACTTGTTAGGCACTTGTGTTACTTTCCCATGGGATCACCACCACAAAAGGTGGGACAGGGCAGGAAACAGATTATCCGGACTTTGGGGCTGTATTACATATCATCCCTGAAGGGTATAAAAACACCTTCTGCTACAACAGCAACACACGCTGCATTTCTAGCTTAAGTTCAAGTATCTGAGCTAGAATTACTCATGGGACACCAGTCTTATTGCATCCCCCAAGGCAAACTGCTGCAGTATCAGCTGATCTTCAACTCCATAACAGCTTTTCTTTTTTTTAAAAAAAAGAACCCATCTACCTTCTGTTATACCCTTCAGACAATACAGAACATAGCTCACAAGTAACATTATTGATTTTTTTAAAAGGGAATCAAAAGGCAATCTTGTGTTTCCAAGAACACAATCACTCAGAGAAGTCCTTCTATCTCATTTTTTCCAAACTAAAGTGTTTAAAGCCTATCATCACACAACAATAACAATTTACATTAGTATCTTTCACAAACAGAAGATGCTAGGAAAGTTACAGACTGGAGTGCTGGCATGAATCAATGCCCCAGCTCAGTTATTCTACTATATGTGGACTTGCATTTACTAAATAAAAGAGCAGATGTGCTGGGATAAAAGAGGTATTTCTCTAAAGAAATTTGCATTTTCAAAGAGCCAAGCAAAGCATAGAGCACCCTAGTTGTATGCTACTGCTATGAACACTTAAGCTAGCACTAGTACTATTTTGGTCCTGTAACTAGTAAAGCATTGCAACATCTATAAATCTTGTCATAAGTACAGAAAACAGAAACACATATTTCTTCAGGGCATGTGTACTCACATCCTGAAAAACCCAGCCAAGATGACACCTTCACTTTTCTGATGAGCAAGAAAGAGTAGGGCACACAACACAACCATAAGAAGGCAACTTGCTTTGTACAGTCTCTTTTCACCAACACACCTTAATGACACGTATCAAGCTAAAAGATGCACTAAGATACCACATCACACCTTACAAAAACTTTCCTCTAGTAACCAAGGCTGCAATACCTGCCTGAACATGCCCCTGTAGCTAAGGAAAGCAACAGGAAGCTCATTCCTTCAGCAGTTACATTTTGCACTCAGAGATCTTTAAGTTTAGCTACCTATGCACAGTGCTACTAAAGCTAGCACACAGTATGTGTCTTAGCTAGTATGATACTTCGCAGGTAAAAAAATAAATCTTGAATATAAAAAGCTCAGGCATAATAAGAGTAGAGATCATCAGTAAAGGAAGAGCAAGAGGCAACACAAAAAAACAGCATGGAAAAATCTCAAAATCACTCACCAAAACTCTGGTTTGCTCAAAAGAACAAAATGCTATTGCTAACACACAGCAAAGAGCTGTAAATTTTAAAGCAACAGCTGAACTATACTGGAAAAGAGCCTCCCACTGAGCCCCTCCCAAACTTCTCTCCCCCTAAGTTTTCCACTCACATACAGACCCCTGAGCTGGTGGTATTTATACTCACTGATCATTTAGTAGGCTGCAGTTAATTAAGAAGGCACACAAATGGCTCTCATCAGCACTACCTCATTGTAAGCACCTGCACTGTCACAGGCTTTCACAGATATGGGTTTCATATGGGTTTAAAAAGGGAGATGTGGCCTCCAAGGTCAGCTGGTGGAACCCAGCACAGCCGCTGCCTTAAGTCTCAGCACCTCGCTCTGCTGCAGGTGATCTCAACAGCACAAGCTAAATACCTACAAATTGCTCTTTAATTACAAAACCTGTTGGCTGCAGTTAATTGCCTGGTTTCTATGAATTCATGAAAACAATGCGTTCTAGAAACTGTTAGCAAGCCTGATACACAGAAGCATGGGGA
The DNA here is from genome assembly GCF_964237585.1 of Gallinula chloropus. Taxonomy (NCBI): domain Eukaryota; kingdom Metazoa; phylum Chordata; class Aves; order Gruiformes; family Rallidae; genus Gallinula; species Gallinula chloropus. Next base: position 67,868,714 of record NC_140090.1, read on the forward strand.
GTCGTTGGGTGCAGCAATGCTTTTCTGAACTAGCAATGGGGCTTTTGCCTGTGTTTTTCCTGTTTTCCCCATGTTTTTCCTGGTGGGATCTGTGAGTAGTTGGAGGGGAGTGGCTGTTGTGGTGAGAGGTGGGAGGTGATGGGTGTGCCAAAACCGGTAGCTGCTTCTTGGAAAGGTCCAAGAGATCCCGAATAATAAAGGGCTGTGTCAGCCTCTGTGCCCTGAAATACGTGGGGTGGGGTGTGAATGGCCCCTGGGACAGAAGTGTGAGCACCCGGCAGCAGAGCTCGGCCGGGGAGGGCGTTTGGTGGGTTATGGGCAAGGCTCCCGGCCCCGTGAGCGGGCATGGTCACGGGTTTGGGTCTGCTTCTCCGTCTTGCAGCTGGGCTCTGTGCTCTTTCAAGGCTCCCTGGGAGCAGTTTGCAGTGCTTAAGGCGAACGGGCAGCGGGAGGCCAGCGGCCTTCACCAGGAGGCATCTCCTTCACCAGGAGGTGTCTTCACGCGGCGGCCCCCGGAGGACGAGGCCAGGGGCCACCGGGCCCATGGCATCAGTGGCGACCGTGCCCTTGGCACTGGTAGCCGGGTCCCGGTCCTGCCCGGCCCGGCCGTGCAGCCACAGGCCGCGTTTGCACCGCCGGATCCCGCCGGCCCGGCAGCGTTTCCATGGCGACAGGCGCGCCGCGACCCGGATGGGGCATAGAGAAGCCGGGCCGCTCTGGCTGGAAAGGCCCCGGTGAGCCGTTCTGTGCCGCGGGGCGGGACTAATGCAGATGAGGCGGCTGAGGGATCCTTGACTTCACACGAGATGGCGGCCGGGGGGGAGTGGCTTCACTTGCCAGGGTGCAAGATGGCCTCAGGCTGGAGCCGGGCGTGGGGTCGGGAGGCTGCTAGGCGCGCATGCGCGGACCGGCGGTGGCACGTCGGCGGCAGCGCCGGTACCGGAGGCAGGTAGGAGGCGCTGGGGGGCGGCGGCGGCGCTTCCCCCGCCGCGGTGCTGGCCCGGGCTTGTCTCCTCGCCTGTAGTGGGGCCGTAGGGGCGGGGCGGGGGACGCGCCCCCCTCAGTGCAGCGGGGTTGCCGTGCGGGGTGGGGGGTTCCCCCATCCCTGCGTCGGTAGAGCCGGGCTTGCGCGCTCATCCCGTTACTCGGGGTCGTCCCGCGGGGGCCCGGCGGTGCCGTTCTCTCCCTCCCTCCCTCCCTGCGTCAGGGGCTTCAGCTGCCCCGGCGGCGGGGCCGGTCCGGGTGTTGCTCCCACCGCCTCGGGGAGCCCTGGCAGGGGGAGGTGGGCCTGGCTCTGCCCCGCCCTTCCGCAGGTGCGAAGGGAGGCCGTGGCCCTCGTGTCCCGCGCCCACCCTCCCCTCGCCTCACGGTGCAACCTCCAACGGGCCGTCTGCAGCCCCGGGGCCCGCCGTGCAGTGATGGCCGTGCCCCTGCCCGGCTGCTGCTGGCTCTGCCGGGGCTGCTGGGCCTCCCTGCGACGTGAGGGGACCCGGTGCTGGGGGTGACACCCTGGCTCGGGCCAAAGAAGCGGCGTCCCTGTCTCTGGCCTTGCTTTGCAGGTGTCGTCACGCTCCTGGCATTCCTTTCCCACACATGGGACGTGGGCTGCTGTAGTATGTGACCTGGTGACGTGTTGTTCAGGCCTAAGCACCGTAGAGATCTCAAGTCCCTATCCTCAGCCCTTCTGCTAGCGGCCTGTGGCCTCGTGGCTGAAGCTAAAGGTGCTGGGGGTGGCTGTGGGTTTGAAAGGTTTGCAGGGGTGATGCGTCTTCCTGGGGATGAGGTGGAGATAGCGCAGTGGAAACTCCTGTTTGCTGCGCTTGGTCAGAGTGGTAACGAACGCTTCTTCCCTCTTTAAGTCTGAAGAAGAACAGGCAGTATCTGCAGCAATCTCTCTTTCTAGCTTCTGTGGTCACAATCTTGGGGCTTATTTTCAATAATGATTTCGTATTTACTTATAAATCTGTAATTTGGGGCCAGAGTTACCCATCAACAGTTCCCATACCAGTGCTGTGAAAGCCACTACAGGAGTAGCCCTTACACTGATGGTAACATCATTGAGAACAAGTCTCTTATCTGACACCTTTTTTTCTTGCACCATAAACCATGAGTTTTTTAGAGAAGGGATGCTGGTAAACGTCTTACCAAGTTCCAAGACTACGAGTTCTACTGAGTTAACCGCTATTAATGAACCTTGTAATCTCATTAGGGAATGAGATCTGATTTAACAAGATTGCTCTGCTGGAGTGAGGCTCCACAGAAACCACCAGCTGGTTCAAGAAGTTAATTGTTATCTTTGTGGTGGCTCTGTTTACCTGTATGTACTCAGCGGGAGTGACGGCAGCACCTGATGGAAACCTGTGATTGCCTGGAATGAGAAGAGTGTTACCAAACCTCTCATGATACCCAGGCATCTAATTACTGAATTGGGAAACACCCTCACGGTCTCTTCCTGGTGACACGTTTCCTTGCCTGGCGCAGGTGGTGTCAGGTTTTCATAAGCTTCATTGCTGTAGTGTTGGGACACTGGGCTGCTGTTGGGCAGTCTGTTAATATTTCAGGTGGGACTGTATTTGGTGTTCTCTTGAGACTCCCTGTTAGCAGCTGGATTATCTGAGAAAATGTGGCATTAGGATTTCACAGGTAGTACAGTGGAGAAATTGAGAGTCTTGGAGATACATTGATTTCTAAGAGGGTGCAGGGGATGGAAGCTTGGTCAGAGGAGCCTGGATTTTGTGGAGTGTGTCTAGATAAGAGCTTTCCTGGGATAGAGATAGGATTTTAAGACTTTAGGTGAAGAGTGGTTTACTTTCATTTCATTTAGTTCTGTTCAGCTTCATGGAAGGATTTCCATTCTTACTGAACAGAGGCTTGCCAGAATCTAAGTAGCTCCATGGGGTGAAGACCCATGGGGTGAAGACCCATGGGCTGTCTGTGCTCTGGAGGCTGCCTCATATACCATGCATGGGGTGAGGAGGAGCATGCAGACCCTTACCCCTGCTCACACAACAGCCTTGTTGCCAATGGGTAAGCCTGGCTAGATGAAGACATCCATGAATCTTTCCTCTGGCTGAGAATGTGACATACAGGGTCCAGGAGGAGTTGGCATGCCCAGTGTTGGGCGTGATGCTGGGATGGATCACGGGGCATTGGCTTTTCCAGCTCCAGCCTGGTTTCCCTGTGCATGGGGCTGAACCACCAGCAGCCTGGTCCTGTCTGGCAGTGTTGAAGTCTAGAAATAGTCCTGTCTTGGGTCGCTTGTGCAGCTGGTGGATTTATTGTGTTGCAGATGCAGGGTCACAGAGTTGATAAATGTCTGGCCCTCTGCACCAGGAGCCATCCAAAGCCTGGAATATGCAGCAGAGGCAGCGTGGTGGCAGCTGGAGCACACACAGACCTATCCTGAAGTGTTAGCTGGGATATTCCAGCCTGCGCTACCCACATGGCAGAGAATGAATGGGAGAGTCATCCTGTTGCTGTGGTCAGGTCTGCAGATGACTATTTCAAGTTCCTGACAGCTTCAGCATTTAGGAGCCCCCTGGCTCTGTGTTAAAGGACTGCCTTGGGCCAGGATTCATGTCCGTGGCTCTGCTGCCAACTCGGTACAACTGACTTCAGCTGTGGAAGGCTGGAGCTCAGCCTTATTGCAAGGCCAAAGGGTTGCTGAATCACCATGGGACACAGTGACTCATGAACCCAGCTGTGAGCTGGCTAGGAAGCTAGAGCAGATGTGCAAGCCCCAAATGTGTGTTTCCAGCCACCATACGCCAGCGCTCTCAAACGAAAGTAATGCTTTCCTGGTAGCCAGTGTTTAAACATCCTTCTCAGGAAGATAAGATCTGCAGACGTCACTGGCAGGAGCAGTGCCAGGTGTGGGGTGTGGAGGTGGAAGTTTCTGAAATAAAGTCTAGTTGCTTTCTAATTTATGAGCCTGTTGCTTTATGACTGTGCCTTAGAAGTTCAGCATGAATGAGTGATACTCCCTCCTGCAGGTCTTTTTCCTATTACTACTTAAAGCCTAATGCTGAAAAGTTCTGACATGCTCCATGAGTAATTCTCCATCCCCAGGAAAAGGTTATGAAAATGCCAGTATGGCAAGCTTAAATAACAAAGTGCTTTGGATGTAGGAGCAAAATCTACTTTTTATGGACAACTGTGATTTGTTTCTGTTCATCTGCACGCTTGCAGGTGGGGAGGGGGAAAAAATAAAGCAACCTAACAACTATCCCAGCAAAGTGAAATAATATAGCAATGGTAGCTGGCTGGGGGGCTTGTGCATCTGCTAGGGAGTGAGGAGAAGGAGAGGAAGTGAAACTTCACCTTCTGTAAACAGAGCTGTAGGTATGAATGGTAAAAGGAGGTGCCTCATGAAACTCCGTGACGTGTGTCGTGAAGCATCGTGTATAAAGTGCAGCGCTAAAGCCCCAGCCCAGGACGGGCTCTGTGCCCAAACCCAAACAGGCGTTGGGTGGTGATGTCAAGAGCAGGTTAAGAATGGCCCTAGCAGGTCAGGTGTTGGTCTGTCTCACCCCACGCTCTGCCCCACGGCGTCAGCAGGAGATGCTGTTTAGGGGAAGGGTGTGACAGCCTGGCTGCCGTCTGGCAGCCTTTCTATTTGTCCACCCCCAGCATGTGCAGCCCTCAGATTAGGGATGCTAGAGGGGATTTCCCTGCCTGTTCCCTTTAGTAGCTGCTTGTGTGCAGCTGTTTTCCATGAGTTGGTCTGATCCTTTGAACCTGCTGCACATCTCTCTAGCTGCCAAAGGAGCTCGATGTCAGATGTTTGCTCCCTGCCAGGTAAAGAGTATTTTCATGTGCTTTAAACCTATTTCCTCCTAGTTACAGTGAGTGCTCCCAGTTCTTATGTCCTGGGTGCCTGACAGTTCCACCTTCACCTTATTTACTGCTTATGGGGGACTGTAAACCTTGATGATGTCCCCCTTCAGCCTGTGCTCTCTTCTGAGGAGTCCCAGCACCTTAGCCTGTCCTCAGCAGGCAGCTACCTCAGTCCCTTGGTTGCTTTGGTGGCCCTTCTTTGATCTCCCTCATTTCTATGTCTCAGTAATGTTGTGCATGCAGTGGTCAAGGTCTGGATTCACTCAGGTTTTGTGTGGTACAAAACGCTGCTGTCTGTCTGTGCTCCATCCTGTTCATGAGGGTGCTCAGTGCTCCAATGCTGTCATCTGCCCATGAGCCAGTCCTCTGCAGGAGGCCCTTAGAGAAGAGACCCTTAGGGAGAACTCATGCGTGGGTCAGTTGTCTTAGCTCTCCCTTCTCATTAACCTTCATCTTTACACACCACAAAGTTTTGATTCCCTTTCAATTCGTGGCCATACAAAATGTGCTTTCCCCTTGAGGCTTGTCTGTCAGGCTATAAAAGTTCATTGTCTGGCTGAATTCCCCTCCAAGCCGTGTCTTCCTCTGCTCTGGCTGTGGGTTTTGGCATGGCAGTGATGCAGGATGGTGGCTCCGCTCCATGAGGACTCTGCAGTTGGATCCAGCTGAGGTCTAGCGCTTTGGCTTGGTCTAGCACTTCAGCACTTTGGAGCTGAAGTGCAGTTTCAATCTAGTGATGTAATTGATTGGAACACATGCTGTTCCTGTTTCTTCTGAGTTAGCTATGAGGAATTTGTTGGGCTCTGCAGAGCAGATGTTATTTTTGGGTTTCCAATCTTGCCTAGAAGTGGTCAGACTCATGGCTTCTGGGAAACGCTGAATGGGACTGGAGCTTCATCTGGTTTCATACCCAGCTGTTAATCCTTCCCCTTGATCTTCTGCTTGGACTTGCTGCAGCTGATGTTGCAAGCCCAAGAGGGCTGGCTTGGGGCAGTTTCCTGTTTCTGATGTGCTTGTTCTTTAGGTGATGTGAAGTTGTCCCCGCAGCACATCCACGCTGGGTGAGTGCGGACCCTGGAGGGCTGACATGGAGTGACTGCCAGCCCTGCGTTCAGATAGAGACCCTGCTGTCACCTGTCCTGTGTATGCTGTGATCAGAGCTGCTTAGGCTGGCCTCTTACACTGATTGAAGGACCCTTAACATCTCACCAGCTACACGAGTGCCTCTGAAGAGAGGTGCCTTGTGTTCTGCCTTGGGTCTGCAGCAGCTGGAGTGTGAGGAGGGGCTTAGTCTGGGAAATATGAGAGTACGTCACAGGAGGATGATGGTCCCACCTCCAGTCTGTGCTGGTCTGAGCAGCCCACCCCTCACAGCTCAGCTGGTGTGTGGCTGCTGTTCCCACTTGATTTATTTCCACGCATATTGCTGTCCAGCCAAATCATCTTTATTTCATACACTGATCCTAAAATTCAGCCCCCCCCATGCCAAGCTGGATGGCTGCTGCGTGACTCCTGGTTGCTGTTGTTGTGAGATGGCAGTGTGTCTGCTGTGTGCTGTCATGTTCTGGTTGTGCCTTTTCCTGCCACAGAGCAGCAGTGCTGCTTGCCATAAATAACCCCTGTCTAAGCCAGCCCAGGTGCAGTCAGCTGTGCCTGGTAGGGGAAAGCAGCCTGTGTGTGTGAGATTACATCACAGCTGGTGCCCTGTAAAAATAACTAAAAATTTTCACTGCTACCTAAAAACATCAGTGGCTAGGTGTGCTTGCTTTGTTGCTTGCAGCTATCTAGTTGGGTTCTTCCTGTGACCTTGCCTTTAAAGAGCTGGAAGGAGCTAATCAGCTACTTGCTGGATAACCAAGAACATCACAGGGTAAAGGACAGGGCAGTCTGCTCATGAGGAGACACTGTGCCCCTGGGAGCTCACAGCCTGGCCTCAGCTTAATGAAACAGCTTTAGTGCAGCAGACAGCTTTAGTCTCTTAAATCCCCTCCAATCCACTTTGGAACAGCTCCTCAAAGCAATGTGAATTCTGATCTCTGCTGGCGAAGGTTTACCAATTAATTTGATTCAACTTTTAGCTCATTCAAGGAATTGAATCTGGTCTCATTTTATTTTCTTTGACTTTCCTCTCCTGCAGGAGCAGCAATGGATTGGCCCCAACAGATACGTAGCAGGTGTTGGGAGAAGACATCCCATCTGAAATGGAGGTGATCGAGGGAGCTGCAGGCAGACTACACCAAGATGGGGTTGCCACTGTCAGCTTGTCTCTTTCAGCTGCCCACTGCAGTGATCTACGGGTCCCTGTCGCTGTTTGTTTCCATTTTGCACAACGTGTTCCTGCTGTACTATGTGGACACCTTTGTCTCTGTTTACAAGATTGATAAACTGTCCTTCTGGATAGGAGAGGTTAGTCTTTTCCATAAATTTCTGACCTCTGGAGTAAGAAATTCTGAAATCAAGGCCGCTCCTTGCTAGAAGTGTGGAAGAGCATTACTTGTAAGAGTAGTGCTCCCCTTCAGAGAGGGAGCAGGGGCGCCTTCTGGCTGCTAGCTTGGGCTTTTCCATTACATAAAGAAAGTAGGAGCTGGCACAGAAAGGCCAGAGACTTTTTTCTTAAGGCTGCTTTCCTTTGGGGATGTGGGTGTATTTCACAAGCAGGGAAAGCCACTGGCCTCACTGTGTTAATCTGGCAGTTGACCAGGACGGAGGAATCTCAGTGATGGAGCAGGGAAGGTGCTCTGGGATGGTTCCTGCTGGTGGTTCAGTGTGCCAGCTCAGCGCTGCTTCCTTCAGTAACAGAACTGAGCTGTCCTGGGGTTTGTTTCACTGTCCTGTTTTCTTTCCTAGACAGTGTTTCTGATCTGGAACAGCCTCAATGACCCTTTGTTTGGCTGGCTGAGTGACCGGGTGTTCCTTAGCACGCAGCAGTAAGTGAAGTTCCCTTTCCAGCAGAGGCTGGGAAATTGTTTAGTCTCTGAGGGAGATGATGTGAAATTGGCAGCTTTGAAAGGATGGCGTGGGAATGGTTTCTGGGGCATGGAACTCTTAAATGCCTCCTTTTCCTGGCACCTTTGAAGTTCAGTGCTCTTTGTGTGTTATTTCAGTACCTGGCTGTATAGAGGAAGTGTCAGACCTGTTGGATAGATGTGAGATTGACCCTTAAAATCAGAGTGGTTTGGAACCTAAAATATGGGCATATAAACTCTCCAGCCCCTGCTGTATGAACAAGCATCTTTGTGGGGTGTTAGAGTGTGTCCGTACGTGATTTGGGAGACCCAGGTTGGGAAGGGATAATTATTCCTCCTGGAATGCCTCAGACTGGTTATTCCCAAACTCCCTGGGTCATGGATCAGTGTTGCCCATTAGCATTTCTATCGGGCTTTGGATGAAAATCATGGTGGGGTTTCCTGCCACTAGTTAAGAACTTGCAGTGCTTGCTGAAATCACTCGCGCTGTGTGACGTGCAGACCATGCAGTGCTTCTGTTCTCCAGAGCCAGGCTCTCCCTGAAAGCCTTTTCTTCATCCTCCTCTGCCTTCTTTAACCCACGTTCTCAGCATATTTGTGTATTAGCTGATAAGGCATCTGATGTGGGTGCTTGTTGCATGGGCCAAAGCTGTGTTTGTGTCTAGGCTGCTTGCATGACCTCTTGGTGAGAGAGAGAGAGATTACATGGCTGTGCAGGGTTTTGCCCAGGTGTCTAAAGTTTTTGTCTTCTCTTGCAGGCCAGGAGCAGAGATTTCCTCCCCAGAAGTGATTCTGAAGAGGCTCAGAGCACTAAGCCACAATGGGCCCCTCTTTGCCATCTCTTTCCTGGCTTTCTGGGTTGCCTGGGCTCATCCTGGGTTGCAGTTCCTCCTTTGCCTTTGCATGTACGACAGCTTCCTCACCATGGTGGATCTCCATCACAACGCCTTGCTGGCTGACCTGGCTGTGTCAGCAAAAGACAGAACTAGCCTCAACTTCTACTGCTCCCTCTTCAGTGCCATAGGCTCCCTCTCTGTCTTCATGTCCTACGCGGTGTGGAACAAAGAGAACTTCTTCTCCTTCCGCATCTTCTGCGTTGTGCTGGCCCTCTGCTCCATCGCTGGCTTCACCCTGTCCACACAGCTGCTCCGACAGCGCTTTGAGGCTGATGGGAAAACCAAATGGGACCAGGAATCAACTCTGAAAGAGTGAGTGTTGCCAGTTCTGTGCCAGGAGCAAAGGCCTGGCATAGATCTGTAGAGTCCTTTTATGTACTGCAGCAAGCTAAATGTGTGGGAAGATCCAGGACGGGGCAAATCTTGTTAATCACCTGTGGTTCTTGTTTGTTGATACAGTTTTGAGAATCACCTCTGCCACACTGGTTCCTAATGCCCTCTGAAAATAGGACAAAACTATCTTGTGACACCCCTGGCCCAACAGGAGGCAGAGCCCTGACCCGCTGTACGGCCATACAGTGTTTGGAACAGGAAATGAGTTAATACCTAGAGCACCCAGTGAGGCCTGTGAGTGGCAAAATGTCAGAAGCAGCTTGTCCCAAAAGCATTCCTGCTTGAGCATGAGACCACCTTGCTGCTATTCCTAGGGAGATGGACAAGTGAATGTCTCTCACCCTTTTGCTTGCTCTAGCTACCTGGCAGTGGCTGGGCTGTTGGTGGGCCAGGACACAGCTGGCTTTCCCTGTTCAGCTCCCTTGCTTTTCCTTGGGCTGCCTCTTGTGAGCTGCCAGCATTATGCTGTACTAACCCAGCAGATCCTGGTGAGATCTGCCAGGTGAGCTAACCACAGCGATCTGGAAGGGGAACATGTGCATTGTGGAGGGGCTAATAAGAGGAGAATGCTTTTATCACCAGAGATCTGAATTTTGGGTTCAGAAGACAAGTGTTCTTTGGGAGCCCCATGGCCTGTGGTTCTTGCTAGCAGTAAGCAGACATTGCTGTAGACTGTACTGGTTTGGTTTGGCCTGGGGAAAGGGAAGGTTGGGATGGGACTTGAGCACACAGCTCTGCATCGACACAGAGAGAGCTGGGGACTCTTGGTCTGAGCATTCATGGGTGAGCCTTCTTTCCTTCTCTCCCTTTAGGCTGTACATTGAGAAACTCTCTGTCCCCCAGGAGAAGAGGATCACCCTGGCAGAGTATCTCCAGCAGCTCTCCCGGCATCGCAACTTCCTCTGGTTTGTCTGCATGAACCTGGTCCAGGTAGGCAGGGCAGGGAGATGTTGCTATTCAGAGGGTGAGCACTGGCTCTGGCTGTTGGAGGTGGCGATTCAGCAGTGTGCAGGTTCCCCAGCAAGGGCAGGGGTCATCCCCACACCCACCTGCTCTTGGATCCTCACACACATGCTGGCTGATTCAGCTGCTGGTAGCCACTCTCGCTGCCTGTGCCCAAGGATACTCCCCAAAGGAGCTGTGGGGTGCCCCTTCTGCTCTCTGCAGAGTAGGCTGGATCACAGGGGCTGGCTGAGCTCTGTGCAGCCCCCCGGGGGTACAGAAGCACAGGGCCTGGCTCATGGTGGGGGCAAATTCAGTGCAGCTTCCTAAGTGCCTGTCAGCACAGTCTCGTGCTCTCCTGAGGCTCACACTGCTGCTGGCACTGTCCAGCTTTTGCCACAGTTGGCTTTTGCCACTTTTGTTCTTCATCCTTTTCAATGATTACTGCCAAATTCCAGGAGCTTGCCCAGCTTTCCTTGTGTGCTGTGGCCACAGTTCCTGTCTCCCTGGGAATCCCTTGCTTTCCCTTAGGCAGGCTGCTGATGCTGCTCTGTGTCTCTTTGTTCGAACCTCACTGCTGCCTTGTCCTCTTGACAGCTGCCTCCTCCCTGCTGCCTTGCCACTGTCCCCCCAAACCCTTGGGGTCACTGCTGTCACCTCCTTGTGCCGCTGCCCCGGCAGCGCTGTGTGCTGAGCAGGGAAGTGGTACAGACCCCAGCAGTGCAGTGGGCATGGCTGGTGGTGGTGCAGCTTTGCAGGCTCAGCCAACAGTGTTGTAAAGCCCACAGCCAAGCTCTGCTGAAGTACTCTGGCATGTCCCACACGTTCCCTTGGCACAGGGCTCCTAGGATAGCAGAGCCCAGAGGGCCGTTAGCTTTTTCTGTTCTCTTATGCCACTGTTCCTGCTGACCAGCTCGTCTGCATGCTGCCTTCACAGGTTTTTCACTGCCACTTTAACAGCAACTTCTTCCCTCTGTTCCTGGAGCACCTGCTGTCAGACCAGATCTCTGTCTCTACTGGATCCTTCCTGCTGGGTGAGTCTCTGGTGGGACTGGAGGGAGCAGCTGGGTTAAGACCTGGCTCGGGTCTAGATTCATTCTTCCCAGACTCCACTGAGGAGAGGTGTGTTCACATGCCGGTCTCTGGTAAGATTCAGGGGTGCTTGTGTGCTTCCCTGAGACCCCAGAGTTGTCTTTCCTGGGCAAAAGACAAGTAATGTGAAGCCTTTCAGACTGGTGATGAGCCCAGTGTGCTGGACTGGGGCCTAGGCACTGCAGAGGTATTGCTCTGAGCGTTAGTGCCTGCAGATAGTGTCCCCAGGATGCAGCAGGGAACACAGCCCGGAATTTCATCCCTTTCTCTGTGGCATATGGACTGTTAGATCTGTGGGCACTGGTCCTAACGTTACACTGGGAGGCTTCTGTGTGGGATGATTTGGCCAACACTGTCCTGTCCCTCACTCCAGGGCTGAGTCCCTGAGGTTGGTGGAAGGCCTCTCTCTGTAGGAAGGGTGTGCTGGGACACACAGCACTGAGTAAATCCACTGCAGCCATCTGTGTGTGGGGGCTATGCTGTACTTGGTGTCCTGCATACAGCCATCCTGGCCACAGCCAGCCTTGTCCTCTCTCTCCTTATTGGTCCTGAGGGCACAGTGGATCTGGAAACTCCCTCAAGCTGTTTGTGCCCTTCTCTGCTCAGGTGTTTCCTACATTGCCCCCCATCTCAACAACCTCTACTTCCTGTCCCTCTGCCGCCAACGTGGGGTTTACACTGTGGTTCGAGGACTCTTCTTCCTGAAGCTGGCTCTCAGCGTTGTCATGCTCCTGGCAGGGCCTGACCAGGTCTATCTGCTCTGCATCTTCATTGCCAGGTAGGCAGCACTCCCCTTCCCTGCTCTTTGCCACCCAGGAGGGGAAATGGTTTGTGTGTCTCTTACAGAGAGCGTGAGGCAGGGAGCAGTAGCCAGGGTCACACAGAAGCAATGTGGCTCCCAGCTCTGACAGCACCTGAGCATGCGACAGGTCGTTGTAGAATCCACAGGCTGCACTTGCAGTGATGCTCAGGAGGATGGAGACCCAGCAGGGCTGGTGGCAGCCTCTCCTGGCTGCTGAGCTCAGCTACCTGGCTCCTCTGCAGCCTCAGTGCATGCTGCAGATGCCTGTTAGCTGTGGGCCTGGTCTGTCTTGTCCCAGGCCTGTCCATGTGGCAGGTTGGGACTGATGCAAGGCGTCACTGCAGGGTATGCAAGGCTTACTGCCTGCAGTAAGAGTGATACTCGCAGCTGGGGCAAAACCACGACAGTCCCCTCCCATAGACAGGGCTTCTGAAACTCCTTTCTCCTATTTCTTTCCACTTATCTCTGATTTGACCTACTCCTATCACTTCTCAGTGCTTTGCCTGTCGTTCTGCAGCAACCGGGTGTTCACAGAAGGGACCTGTAAATTGCTCAATCTGGTGGTCACGGACCTGGTGGATGAGGACCTAGTGCTGAACCGCAGGAAGCAGGCAGCCTCAGCGCTGCTCTTTGGGATGGTGGCTCTGGTCACCAAGCCGGGCCAGACCTTCGCCCCCCTGATCGGCACCTGGCTGCTCTGCTCGTACACAGGTAAGGCCGCTCCTGGGGAACGCAGTGGGGCAGGAGAGGATGGACCTGCAAATTCAGTGTCCTCCACCTTGTCCTGTGCCCTGAGTGGGTTCAGAGGGCTCGTCTAGTTGTTCAAGCTGTGCCTGGTCTTTGCATCTCCGAGCCCGGTCACTCAGAAGGTACAAGGGTCCATCCCCGCTATGCCCATTCTTAGAAACTCTTCTCTGATGCCAGGCTACGACATCTTCCAGCGCAACCCCTTGAGCCATGTGGTGAGTGCCCAGCCAAAGCTGGAGTCTGCCGCGGCCTTGGAGCCAACTCTTCGCCAGGGCTGCTTCTACCTCCTGGTCTTCGTGCCCATCACGTGTGCGCTGCTGCAGCTCCTCACCTGGTCTCAGTTCAGCTTGCATGGGAAGCGTCTGCAGATGGTGAAGGCGCAGCGCCAAAGCCTATCGCAAGGCCGAGCACCCCAAGTCAAAACCATCTAGGGGTGTCTGAGCCCCTGGCCTGTTCCAGGCTGGGGCAGGGCTGCAGGTGGAGCCCGGGGATGGCAGGCTGAGACCCCCTTGTTTACGGTTCAACTGTGAATTGCTGTAATGCCAATGTTTACTCATCCCAGGAGGTGGGTGCTGGGGAAGGCAGAGAAGCTCAGTATGTGAGGGGCCAGGGATCGATCGCGTGGGCACAGGAACACTTTATCCTGGGCTGTCCCAGGGCGCTGGGAGCTGCTCATCCCAGGGGAAGGTGCTGGGTTGCAGTGTGTGCTGGAGACAGCTATGTGCCCAGTGCAGCCCTCTGCTCTGGGGAACCACAGCCTCTCTGGCTGAGCAGTGGACTGGTCCTTGCTAAAGCTTTTGGGGGTGGAGGGGAGCGGGAGGGTCCTGGGGGACCAAGAGGGTGATTGCAGGGCAGCAGCAGCAGGGATGGGGTGCTCTGAAGGTCTTTCCCAGTAGCTGGAACCAACCCTTCCCACAAACAATGCTGCCGTTCTCGGACCAAATCCACTCTTAGGCATTTCTGGTTCCCAGGGCATTACCCTGCACAGCCACAGTCTGCTGGCTGTGCTTGTTCCATGCTGAGGCTCCCCCCTTCATGGCCTTGTGCAGGGAATTGTTGCTGGGCTGGGAAATGAACTGGTCTCAGAGCCTTGTGCTCATCTGGCATCTCCTAGTGCCTGTTGGTTCCTCACCTGCCCCCGCGGCCCTTTCCTGGGGTGGTGCCACACCGCTGTGCCGTGGGGTCGAGGTCAGGGACCCAACCCCAGCTGAGCCCTGGAAGTGCCTCGCTGTGCAGAGCAACCGGTGAGGCAGCCCAGCGCCTTCCCCTCTTGCAGGGGGAGAGCACAGCCTGGAGGAGGCACTGGGTCTTGCTGTTGTGCCTTCGATCACTCTTCAAGGCGTTTGATACAACGCTGGTCAGTCATGGGGGCAAGAGGGGCAGACACCTCTGTTTCCTCACACTTCAAACGGTGCCCGGGAGTTTGATCGTCTCACCATGGACCAGGTGGTTTGGTATCCCTGGTTCTGGCTGGGAGCAGACAGGGCAGGTGGTCACCAAAGGGACCCTGGAGGTGGGATCCTGGAGGGAGGATGTCTTGTGGAAGAGATGTGCCAAACCAGAGCTGCGCCCTTGTCTCCCTGCGGGAGAGGGTGCTGCTGTGTGTGTAGGGACACGCTGGTGTCACTCAGCCCCGGGTGTCCCCCCCCGGGGGCCGGGCCCACAAACCTGCCTTCCTGCCTCAGGCCACAGCTGCCTTGTCTTGGACCAAGACGTTCCTGCTGTGAGGCTGCTGTAGCTCCTGATGGTTCAATCATGAGTTATTTGTGTGACTTCTGACAAAGTCTAAGAATGATTCTTCATTTCATGAATTAAAGACTCTTGTTTTCTGTACTGCTCGGTGGTTTTTCTTACAGGTGGTTCTGACCTAGCTGGGGTGGGCAGTGCTGCAGGGGCACAGTTGGTGGGGTGGGAGGAAAGGGTTCATCTCTGGTCTGGGGAGCTGCCTGCTTTTTGGAGGGGGGATGAGTCCTTTACCCCTCCTCAGAGTGTTTCAGGGACTGGACTGTTCCTTCACCATTTGCTTCAGGGGCCAAGGCTGGGGACAGTTGCTGGCCTGGGGCTGTGCCCCCATCCCCTTGCCATTTAGCTCTGGGCTGGCACCAGCTCAAGACAATGGCAGCAGTGTCACTCCTGTCACCATTGTTCATGGGAGCTGCCCAGAGTGCCTGCCCCAGCCCTTCCCCACCTCAGCAGCCCTGGACCTGGCTGCAGCAAGACAGAACACAGAAAGGCTGCTGAGGGAGGAGAGTGGCTTCAGACAGCGGGGGCACAGGCGCAGCTGCAGCCCAGGACTCCCCTCCCTCGGCTCAGGAAGGCAGTCCCCACTGGAGCTGTAGCGCCCTGCAGACTGGCCAGCAACAGTTCTGCCCAGGCAAGAGACCGAAAGTCACCTCCTCAGAAAGGCACAGGGGGGAAGATGAGGCCGGGAGGCACGAGGGTTGTATATTAATTACTTTATTTAAGTATGCTGGGCACCACCAGGCAACATGGTTTGGACAGTGTGCAGGGAACAGTCAGGCAGCGCAAATAAATGCTAAATGGGAGATGGTGCCCGTCAGCCTGGTCCCTGCAGGTTACAAGCAGAGCACTGCTGCTTCTGCAAGGCCAGTGGCCGGGCTGGGAGGGGAGAAGAGCTCATGGACGGGCACTGCCTGGAGCATGTGGAATCTGAACCAGGGGGTTGGCTTCTGTCCCTCCGGATGCTGCAGCGAGCCAGGTACGTAAGTGACTTCTTTTCCAGCAGAACAAGGCTAAGCATTGATAGGTCTCTCTACCTAACAGCTTCTCACTTAAAAAAACCCACCCCAGTCCGCTCTGCAGCGTGTGGGGAACAAGCAGCTTGGTCTCAGCTGGCAACAGCCCACCCCCGTCCCTGCCTCCAGCCTCTCCGAAGTGAGGCCCAGGAATGTGGTTCCTGTGAGGGTGTGACACTGCTGCTTACAGTCACAGCAGCCAGGGCAAGGCACCAACTCGAGCCCCATGGTGGCAGCAGGCTGGCTCTGTGCTCAGGGCAGCCTGGAGCTGACATGTAGCACCCAACAGGAAGGAGCAGGAGAGGAATGGCCATGCGCAGCTCTAGCTCCACTGCTGCTGCCAGGGACTGCAGAGAACTGACGCGGGGTGGGGGGAAGCAAGAAAAAAAGCAAAGCACCAAGTAACATGTAAGAAAAGCCTCCAGGAGCGACAGTGGCACAACCTCATGCCAGTGGGGCTGTGGGCCTGCCCCGTGCTGCAGCAGCAGTGGAAGCAAAGCAGGCACGGGGTGAGCAGAAAGGCATGCGCAGTGCAGCAGAGCCCGGCCCTCGCGACAGCGTCCTGCTCACCAGCCTGCCGCTCGCGCCGGGGGCCGGGTAGTTTCTCGTCCTCTCGTCTAGTGTATTCCCAGGAGCAGCGGGACCCGCTGCAGAGCGGTGACCGGGTGGTGTCGCAGGGCCGCTCCGCTAAGCGCGTGCGCTGTGGCCAGTGTTAACATGGAACACGGGACAGCTGGGTAACAGGTGTTCAAAGAAGACCCAAAGCGTAATGCCCAGGTGCTGTGGTCAGTATTTGAGATACCCTCAGACATTTCAATAAATTAAACAATTCTTATGTTACAATGCACCTTTCCAATTATTATTTTGCCCCAGAATGGATAAAGTACACGAGAGTTATGCCTGGCTGTAAATACATGCTCCCTTTGCCCTGGCGTGGCAGGAAGGAGGGAAACAGCCTCGACTCTTACAGAGAAAGAACATGAGAACTCAGCACTGTAAATCTTGGCAGGTTGAGGGGCAACACACAAGTGCCTTCACCCCCCACTCTGGTGCGCTTGCTTCCAGAGAAAAGGGATTTAAAACAAGGTACGAGAGAATAACCGTCTAGTACAATGAAGCTGATTAGATTTGCTTTGTTCTACTCCATGC
Organism: Gallinula chloropus; assembly: GCF_964237585.1. Classification (NCBI taxonomy): domain Eukaryota; kingdom Metazoa; phylum Chordata; class Aves; order Gruiformes; family Rallidae; genus Gallinula; species Gallinula chloropus. The sequence continues at coordinate 67,885,293 of NC_140090.1, forward strand.
AATACAAACTAAGTCCTATCACCAACTTCTCCAGCTGCAGTGCAGACCCACACATCAGGCTAAGAAGTTACGCACGCATACACACACTCGCGCACCAAAAACAGTGGGGGCAAACGGGTTGAACTGTTGGGAATGTGCTTCCTCTTAATAAAAAAATCTATTAAAAACAACTTCAAAAACCTACTGATGGTGAAGACACTGGCTGAAGAAGAAAGTAGCTATGGGGCCTCTGTGTTTCCAGACAATCCAGGCACCGCAGTCGGGCTGACTAAAGCCTGCGTGAGCGGTCTGCAGTGGTTGGCTCCCTCCCGGCCGGCTAGGTGGTTTCCGTAAGCTGTTCCCTTTGTTTTTGCTTGCTTGCTTTAACAGTGACAAATGTGATGGTGATACAGAAATTAAGGGACTGAACTGAAAAAAAGGAATGGGCCATTCTGGAGAAATTCAGATTGGTGTTTCCTCCTTTCCGTAAAAAAAAAAAAATAAAATAAAGAAAAAAAGAAAAAAACAACCCTGCAACAAAAATCAAAGAAAAAAATAAAGAGTTAGTACTAATACAACCTTCCTGCTGCTGTCGTCTTTGCTCAGTGACAACGGGGCATGCTGGCGCACACACACACACACAGGCAGCTCTCAGACACTCGGACTCAGAAAAGCGAGTTTAGAACTGAAGTGAGTCTTCGGAGGAGACTGAGGACAGGTCCCAGGGCTAGAAGCTTTTTCGCTGGATGGCACGAGCTCCATCTTCTTCATATTCCTTTTTCGAAACCCACATTTTCTTAAAGGTGTCCAGTGAGGCCAGGATGGAGCCCCTGGGGAGAGACAGGCACGTTACGGGCTACAGGAAAACACTGTGGGCACTATCATATCCCTGCAGAGATGAGCTGTTTCTACTGTACAACACCTCCTGGTGTCAGAAAGGTGCTGAGGCTCCGTTACCTACAATGGAAATGCTCTCCGGACAGTCACGTCCTCCCATTAGCCTCCAACATGCTGGCACTGCCGAGCTTGGTGCCAGCCACCCCCTCACAGAGGCTGCTCCAAGCACCAGCTCCCATCACACAGGATCTACTCTCACTTCCCAGGATTAGGCAGCAGACTTTAGTTCTCTCAGTCTGCAGCAGGGACACAAGCAAAAGGGAGAATGTACCTAAAGCCTCTGCCCTGAGAAATGTACCACCTAGGAGCTTGTTCTGCCTTCACCTGGGTGTGAACACTGGCAAGACAAGGGAAGCTGAGCAGGTCCCGCAGGAGCCTGCAGGACAGAAGAGGCCGAGGGGCTGGCAGTGGGGTTGGGCTTGGTAACCACACCGAGCATCGTGCAACTCATCAGTGAAACCCCCCTAACCACGGCACCGAAGGGCCGGCAGTGTGAGTGCCAGCAGGCTGCGCCTCCCCAGCCCGCAGCCAGGCGTGTCACTGCGCAGTACGTACCCAATCCACGTGGAATACAATCTCTCCTGAGGAGCCGATATCTGGGAGAAAGAGAATCAGTCAGCACCATCCTGAGCTCCAGTCTGCTCCCCGTGGCATCCTGCCCCCCTTCCACTACAGCTGGCAGCCAACAAACGCAGGTACAATCTCTCCCACTAGAGAAACCAGGCAACATGTGTCATCCTGTGTACCCCCCGAAAACAGCCACAGGATCCTGGACAGGGGTCATGTTGTCAGAGGAGCCACCTTCCCTGTGATGAAACCAAACAGGTTTTCATCACAACAGCAAATACTGCTGGGCTGTCTGAGCAAAGCCGTTTCCAGGCTGAAGGAAATGGCACCTCACTCCCCGCGTGGCTCTTTAGAGGCCCCAGAACACCACACACAGCGAACAACAAACACAAACGAGGCTGCTCCTACCCTTATTTTGACGTCCTTCGGAGCTAGTTTCTTCACTTCACTCAGCAGCCGGTCACCAAAACCTGTGCAAGACACAAAACGTGTAGCCTGAGCCCCTCAGCAAAGTCTCCAGTTCCACCTATTAACACCACGGACATGTCCCCTGCAGCCTATTCACATCTCCCACTCTGGGTCTCAGAGGGACCAGTCTGCAGGGGCAGAGAATTCAGCCAGTGGGAGAACAGGATTTGGTCTCCCTCAGGCAGACCTCACACACGGGCTCTACCCCTCAACAGCAACCTGACATAAGCAAACAAGATCGTTAGCGAGTGCCAGAGTGGGGACGGTTCTCTCCTTCCCTGTGTCCAGCCCATTCGTAGGGGGAAGCAGGGTTTGAACAGGAAGACCAGGACCCCATCAAACAGGGTACGTCCCCCTATAGATACCAGGCTGATGGGTTCTGGCAGAAGATACCTAAGTTGATGGGGGCCAGCTGAGCCCTACCTGAGGGGACAGGTAGGAAGCTTTCTGCCCACACGTAGCTGGCACTTCATGCAGTACTGTTGAGCTCTCTGACATGCCAGAGAGCCAAAGCAACCTTATGAGATGCAAGGGCCTTTTAAGTAACTCATCTCAAATATCCTGAGCTACAGCAGCAGAATGAGCACACCTATTCAGTCCTGACACAGGTAGAGCAGTAGGAGGAAACCAATAAAAGCCCTTCCAGCCCAGGAAGCGACATACAAGGGCAGAGGTGTCTTGCATACCCAGAAGGGTGTGATGAGGATTCAGAAAATTAGACAATAACCCCCACTGAGAGAGCGGAGCTCCCACAGCTCCCATCCCACAGAACAAGTTGGGTGATCTAGGTTATCTTCCCCGTCCCACAGGAGAAGAAAGCAAGAGGTCAGGTATGTCCCAGCCCACTGAAAGAGGAAAGGCAGGAACCTTTGAAAAGCGTGGAGCCTCCAGATAGCACGATGTTGGAGAACAGTGTTCGCCTCAGGTCCATGTCTGATTTCTGAATGGCAAAAACGAGCACCTCGTGGAGCCCCTCACATTCCTCCCCGATCAGGTCTGGCCGGAACAGGAGCTCCGGGGCCCGAAAGCGGGCAGAGCCAATCTGCAAGGGGAGAAGTTAGCACAGAGGGTCAGCAGGCACAGGGTGGCTCTGGTCACCCTCTGCAGCTCGGACGTGTCTTTGGTGAAACTTCAGAGTCATCAAGCTTCCTGGGTGTTCATGCTGTGTCACTAGCTCCCAGGTGAACGCCAGCTCGCCCTACTGCTCCTAGAAAAGGTGCTGTTTCCATTTTGCAAATGAAAGGTGAAGAAACTCACTCAGCCCCACAGAGCCAGTCACTGGCAGGAAGGGGAGCAGATCCACCCAGACCTGTATTACCGTTCTGTAGAGAGCCCAGTCGTTGGAGGAGTATTCCTAACTCGCTCTTCAAAGCAACTGTTAGTGCACCTCTAGGCAGGGAAAAAGCCACATCCAAACCCGCTGCGGAATTCACAGTGAGCTCATTACTGCCTGTACCTGATCTGTGTAAAGACTTGCCAAATCAGAGCCTGCACTCAAACAGCTCAGAGTCCCCCCATGGTCATGCTGCATCCTTACCCAGGACTTCCAGGAGAAGTTGTAAGGTTTCATTCCCTAAAAATTCTAGTGCCCAGACAACAGCCTGGGATGAATTCTGGTTTTTAATATTATCCCCTCCCAACTAGCACAGCGTAAAACTTCCCATCACTAGGCAGAAGGCTATTTGGGAAACACCACTAGGAACCCTCCAAGAGTTCAGGAAACACTAGGAACCCTCACAAACCTCGATAGTGCTTCCATCTGGCAGGTAGTACTGAGCCTTCTCCGTCTCCAGAGTCTCATCCTTCTGGGGGTTTATTGACAGGTAGCAGGCACGCTGCAGAGGAAACAGAAAGGGAGAGGGAGATGAGAAGGATAAACCCAAACACCTCTCATAAAACACTTTCTGTACTAACAATCAAAAGCCATGTGTCTCTTTGGGGAGACAAATTTCAACAATATTTTGTGCTGGGGAAAAGCCTTTTTGGCTTCACATCAGGTAAAATGCCTATTCACACCACAGCTCCATGTGATGATTATTAGAGACATCAAGGATGCTCACACCCCTTCTAGCTGCTGCTCACCTCTTGGTTCCAGCTCTTATTGCTTACAAGTGACCTCCCTCTAGCACAGATGGGGTAACTACCCTGGGAGCGCTTCCAACCTACCGCAGGGCAAAGTGAAATATGGACCTGAAACACCCTGAGCGACACTGACCTTGTACAAAGGTGGGCTCAGGTAACTTTTTGCAAGAGATAAGGAGCATGAACAAAGTCCATTATTGCATTTCAAGAGGGTAAACTCAGTAACACCTAGCAGCAAAAACTTCATGTGATCTAAGCTGCTCACTTCCCACTGCCCACCCATTTTGAGTTAAAAGAATGACTTCTCAAACTGCTCCAGCACCCTATAATTTCTACTCCACAGTAAGCTTTGCTATTCCAAATGGTTCTCATTTAAGGGTTAAAAAAGTCTAAGCAGAAATCAGTGAAACATGTAGGTTGGAAGAGACCTCCTGAGATCACCCAGAACAACCCCCTTGGTGAGGTAGGGTCTGCTAGACCAAGCTGCCCAAAACCCCCTCCAGGCACGTCTGGAGTATCTCCAGAGACAGAGAACCTACAAACCTCTCTTGGCAACCTGCTGCAGTGCCTGACCCCCCAGCAAACCAGGAAACAGAGAATGATGTCTGCCCTGAAGTAAGCATAAGGGTTCCCCTTTCAAGGCAAATTCTCTGGTAGACTTTTCAACATTCCCAAACTTCTTTCCTAATTTTTTCTGCCTTTAGGAAAAAAACCCCCACCAACGTAAAAACTGACCAACTCTCTATGTCAGACAGACTCCAACAGATCACAAGCAGCTTTTGGGACTGAGGAACTCCCATGCCCAGGATCTCAGCTTTGTGCTTGCCCCAGTGCATTCAAGCTGCACACCCAAACTTCTCCCAAGGCAAGCAAGCTGCAAACACAGGCAGCAACACTCAGCCCCTCAGATTTGCAAAGCAAGTCACACAGGGCACCAGCATCAGCAGAAATCTGATTGCAGGTTCCAGGCATGTATATCTTAGAAACATGCAACACTTTCTCCAGCTCAAATCAGCCCTAAAGCAAAGCAAAAGGTGTAGGTTGGAAAGCGAGGATCAGGTTGTTTCCTCTCTCCTTCAGCAGCCTCACTGGCGAGGTTAGTCAGCATGCAAAGCAGGACCACGCTCACTTTCCCCTGCTCTTTGCTTCTCAAGTGTATAGTCCAGAGAAAAGATTGCACTGGTGCAAAACTTTGCACTTAGCAGGCAGCACTGTGGTTTTTAATAGGTTCACCATCAGTGTGCAAAGGGAGCCTGGCCATTTATGAAAAGTACAAGTGTATTTCTGGAGGACAAGCTTTTGCTTTGTCCTGTAGGGGCACTGGATCTGCAATACAGCCTATGCTGTACAAATCAGGCTGCTTCTGAAACAAAAAGTTCTCCAGCAAACCTCTGATCACCACATCTTCTGGTCCACAACTGCTGCAGTGTCTACACAAGTCAGTTTTTTTCCTCTCATTCAACAATCAACACTTGCAGAGCAGAGAGCAGCTACTGGGTTAAAACCTACAACCCTATGAAGTCTCCTGCTCTGGCAACAAGCAAAAGCTACCCAGCTGTACCATGACACAAAGCACAAGCACTGCTCCCTCAGCACAGCCACACTGAACCACAGCCATGCCAGAACAAGCAAACTATTTTCACTGTGTCCCTTTGCCATCAGGCTTGAGAATTAACTCATTACCGCTCTCAAGCCCCGGCACAGGCTGCTGCCTCAGCCCTGAATTAGCTGTGGCGATCCTAGGTTGTGGTGGGGGCTCTCAGCACAGCACAGCAGGGGCTGGCAGGCATCAGCACACAGCAATCACACCTGGTACCGGTCTGGAGACTGACCCCATGTACTGAGGGCATGGGTGTGCAGGCAGCCACGAGTCACACACAGCCTTGCTGAAATCAGAGAGGGACCCATCTGTGTGAGCACAGCGATGGTGCAAAGCTGCTGTGAGCAGTCACTGGCTCCGGGCTACTATTCACTGTCCCCGCTCTGTCCTCCTCTCTGGGCACACAACAGAAGCCAAGGTAACTGCTGCACAGCTCTGAGGTCAGTAGGCAGAGAGGGCAACCTTTTGTAAACTGTGAGTAAAGTCTTTCACAGAGCAGGGGAAGCAACTTCCAACATCGATCCCTACCTGCCATGGATTTCACAGAGCCTTACCCTGAGAGGAAACAAGCACCAGCAAAAGGTACCATCAGACTCTGAGAGACTGCAGCACAGGTAAACGCAAAACCACCAGCCTGTCGCCTTCTCCAGGTTCATAGCCCTGCAACAGGGACTCACTGTGACCTTCGCTCTAAGTCTCCCAGGACAGCTGAGGTTCCAGTGGACCTCTGTCCACTCTGCTTGTTCAAGTAGGTCACCTATAGCAGGTTGCCCAGGACCATGTCCACATGGCTTCTGAGTATCACCAAGGATGAAGGCTCCACAACTCTCTGGATAAACTGTGCCAGTACTTGGTCACCCTCACAGAAAACAAATTTATGTTCAGACAGAACCTCCTCTGCTTCCGTTTGTGCATCTTACCCTGTCACTAGACATCACTGACATGAGCTTTGCACCCTCCCTTCAAACATTTACATACATTGATGAGATCCTCCCCAACTTTCTCTTCTCACAGCTCAGTCCCAGCTCTCTCAGGCTTTCCTCATATGAGATGCTCCACTGGGTAGATAAAGGAATGAGGTGAGGAGCTAGGTAGGCTGGTACTTCCCACTAGATTTTACAAGTCACGAATTCCCTTGGGCAGAAACCCCTTCCTGGAGAAACACCAAGACAAGACACACAGCACATCACCTCCTTGATGGTCTTGACAATCTCAAACTCGGAGGTTGTGTGGAAGTCATAGCCTTCCTTCCGGAGGTAGAGCCGCAGGAAGCGTGAGACGTCGCGGCCAGCGATGTCGATCCGCATGATGGAGTGAGGCATGGCAAAGCCTTCGTAGATGGGAACCGCGTGGGTAACGCCGTCCCCGGAGTCCAGCACCACTCCTGTAGTCCTCCCGGTCGCGTAGCTAGCAACAGGGCAAAGAATCAAGTCAGAGCAGACAACTCCAAGTGACCCCACGCATGCAGCAAGCCAGACTCAGCTCAGGGAGCAGAGATTCCACGTGAACAGGAGCTAAATAAACCCCACCCAAAATCTAGTTCTCATCATAGTTCAGTAAATTCCTGTAAAGTCTTTATTAAATTAAACTTGAAATTAAAATTGTGTTTCAGTTCTTGCTTGAAAAGGGGCATAGTCAGACATCAGCAGGTCTGCCACAGGGTTCTGCTTGTGAAAAAAGACATTTCACAGCAACATTTCACAAGCGCCAACCAAAGACGAGCGACACTTACAGGCTAAGCACGGCTTGCATGGAGATGAATAGTGCTGGCACATTGAAGGTCTCAAAAAACACCTCAGCGGCACGCTCTCTGTTCTTGCGTGGGTTTAGGGGTGCTTCTGTCAGCAGCACAGGATGCTGGTAAAGAAAAGAAGGAGTCGTGCTGCAATAACCAGGGGGCAGCTAGATGTGTGTGCCTGAAAATTTCTGCTTATGTATTCAGTTTAGGAACTGCTTGGTGCAAGAGGACAGATAGAAGGGAATCATTTCAGCTACTGAGCTGCCATACACTGTGAATATCCTCTGTTAAGTTAGAAGACCAGCAGCATTCTGGGTCTAGTTATGAAGAAGTATTAGGAAATCTACTCTGTAAGCAACCCTGCCCTATGAAGGATGAACAAGATGACTCTCAGTGCCAGAAGTCAGCCAGATCACCCTTCCTTAAGGTCTGTGTTTTTTGGCTAAAGGCATCTGGTCTTAGCACAAGCCAGCAGAAATATTCCTACTCCACTTATACAGCCTAATGCTCTCAGACTTTAATAACTTTTTGGTCAGCTCCTTCCAGACCACAGAGTTGTGGTTTTCTCCTTCCTCACTTCAAATCCTGTCACTGCTGAGTGGATACGCCTGATGTGCAGGCAGAACAGGAAAAGTCAGAGAAGCACTGGGCCTAGAGCAGACTCACTGGTGAGAGTGAATAACAAATGCTGAAAGTTAAGATTTTCACTCAGGCCAGAAGAGATCTGGGGAGGAATTCTGCTTGGGCAGTTCTTGTGCAGCATCTCCTGAGAGGTCAAAGAGCCAAATTATCAACAGATGCAATCAGAAAGACAAGCAAAGGAAAAGTTTCAAATCTTCCTTGGAGTTCCAAGACTCCTGCAGTTATACACACAGAGTGACTCCTGTGCCATTAGCTAGTGAGGTATCTCACCTCCTCTGAAAATGTCTGAAGCTGGTCTTTTGAATACACATACTGCCAAATGCGCTCCATGTCGTTCCAATCCTTCACTATGCCATGCTCCATCGGGTATCGGATCGAGAGGAGACCTCTGTGCTCCTGAGCAAACAGAAGGGACAACAGTCAGAGGCTCAAACAATCACATTACAACTGGTCACCACCCACCCCACTGACAAATGCCCAGCCAGTCCCTGAGTAGCAGCCACCTCTCCCTGACCAACTGCCCCCAGTTTATATTCTAAGCATGATGTCATAGGGTATGGAATATCCCTTTCTCAGTTTGGGTCAGCTGTTGTGGCTGTGTCCCCTCCCAGCTTCTTGCACACTTCCTGCAGGAGGCTCATGCCCCCTCGCTGGCAGGGTCTGGGAAGCTGAAGAGTCCTTGACTTAATTGTTGCTTAGTGACAACTAAAACCTGAGTGTGTTATCAATGTTACCTTCACACTAAACCCAAAATGCAGCACTATAACAGCTGCTAGGAAGAAAATTAACTCTCTCCCTGCTGAAACTAGGACAAGGGCAAAAACCGAACAGCAATCACACACATCTCCCCCAGAGCTGTACTCATGAGATTAAACAGGCCTTTTACATCAGGTAGTAAGCCTGGAATTTGCAGAGCACATTCCATCCTAATACTTTTGAAGCCAACATACAGACACCTATCACATGGTATGTTTCTTCCACCAGCTCAGTCATGATATAAGACCCAACAGTGTGGTACTGGGGAATGTAGCTTGGAGCGCTCATGAGAAATGTGAGGCCATACAAACTACATGCTGACAAAAGCAGGACTGTGGAAAGCAGACTTCTTGACCACACCAAGGAGATAAAAGGCAACAAAGCAGGGTCCATTTCAAAAGTTCCCAGTGAAAAAGATGGGGATGTAACCATACAGACCTAAAAGGAGCCCAGAAAAAAAAAAAAAAAGGAGAGCTATAGAATGACTTGGGAAAGAGGTCTTTCTGCCAGTCAGCAGGCTGGCACGAGGATTTAATGAAACTTCCTTGTCCACCTTGGACACGCAGATGTCAATCTGTACTGCTTTTCACATCTGTGTGCCGATACCAAGGACCCACAGCCCTCAGGCACAGCTGCTACAGCCCCTCCTTACAGCAGCACATGGAGAGAGGAGAAGTGCAGTATACAGGGTTTCTTACCTCTGCCTTTGGACCAATGAAAATGTCCCCTTCTAAAGCACCAGCCATAACACGAACGTGCTTTGGTCTGCCCACACTAGAACAGAGACAAGGATATAAATATTTCTAGAGAGAGCTCAGATGCACCCAAGGATTAACTATTTCGTGTTCCTCTCTGTCCTAACCAGTAATTTCTAAAGCAATGGGCAAGTCTGGAGGCACTACCAGGTGCAGACAGACCCAGGTTTGCTCTGAGCTAACCTCAGAATCAGAAGCAAAGGGAACAGACTGCAGACAGTTCTGAATTGACAGGACATAAGCCAGTTGAGTCTGGCCACATTTTCTCTGATGATTCATGACTTATTTGTTCTAACAGTGCCTGGAGCAAACGTGGCCAGACTGAGCAGTGGTCTGGGCTGACAGATCCACATGTATTGCCTGACCCTGGGCAGGCTTCTCAGGTTAGGCATTTATAGCCTCATACACCTCACCATACAGAACACATTGCTCAGAACACACATACACTCAGTAAAAGCCCACCCTATTTTACGTAAAAGCCAGTGAGTGTTTGGAGTTCCTGATCCAGCAGTCCTCCCTTCAGTAAAATTCTCAGAAAACTTCCAAGGAAGTCTGGTAGGAATCAAGACATCAGACCACACCCCAAAGAAATATAGACATCTTCACACCTCTTGGTCTCACTTTGTCTTTTTCCCGGTCCTTTTCCTCATGTCTGAAGATTAAAGGATCCTACAGCTTTGGTTGGCTCTTGAGCCTGACAAAATAAGTCATCTTTTATGGTGTCATCCCATCCCCTCCCCAGAAAATCAGCAAAGATCCTGATGCTGCTGTGCAGCAGGCAGAAAAACAGTAACTCATTTATCCAGTTCTTCCCCCCTGTGTATCCAAGAATTGGTACACAGTCCTATGAACTTACCAAGCCCAGCAGAATACTTACTAGTTGGGAAAGCAGTATTTCGGTATTTGATCGCCTGCAAAACCTGCTTTAATCACACCCGAGCCCTGTGGGAGCAACAGAAAAAATACGTCAGCTGATCCTGCAAAGATGCCTGTCCAAATGTTTTAAAGGAGTAGCAAAGTACATCAGCACTGCCAGATTGTCCCCTTTTCCCTAGGAATAGCTCTCCTCGGGGAGCGAGTCTCCAGGCAGCTGGGGATGGGAAGGTGCCATCAGGCCAGCTCGGCCACTAGAGGGGAGTAACTGGCACCTTCCTTGGCAGCAACATATGGCACACGGCACAAACGCCCAGGAGCATCCCGGTACTGCTCCGTGTACACACCCAAATCCTGCACTGTACAGGCAAGCATTTTTCTATGCAGTGCTATAGCTAGAGGTGCAGGAGGCTAAATCTAAGCTCTGCGGTTTTGTATCCATCTTAAATACTCTCTGGATGGAGGAGAGCACGCCACAAAGCTGAGCAAGGGCACCCAAACCTGCCAAATTCAGCAGCCGCTGCTAGAAGAGGGAGGGGATGAAGGCTGTAGGCCTCTCAGAAGCAGTGTATTTGGAAAGGGGCGTGTGTATACGTGGATAAAGTCAAAGAAGGGAGTAGGAATGGGCTGTGTGAAACAGGTTAGAGCAGAGGCTAGAGAAAAGAAGATCAGGTGGTAGATAAAACTAGATAATGCTAAGAAGGCAGGTTGGAGAAATAGGGTCAGAAAAGACACTGGAAACAAACCCAGACTGGGCTCTGGAAAGAACAAAGGTGCCAGTGAGGCTGCAAGGGGAAGGGCTGGAGGCAGGAAGAGCAGCTGACAGGATAGGGCTTGTTTAAAAGGGACAAGGAAAAAGAGATTAGGTATGGCAGAAGGGCGCAAATCCAAAAAGCCGCCTGCAACATACAAGTACCAAACAGAGCGGGTAAAGTCAGCTGGGGGGAGACCCTGGCAGGGAGTCAGTGATGGGCATCTGGCCCCATGGCACCCATCCCCATCAGTATCATCCAAAAGCATCCTGGGAACCCCATCATCAACTTAGATCTGTGCAGACTCCTTTCCTCCTCCATTTCCTCTCCCTGCAAAAGGGAATGACATCTTGAAACCACGAGCAGCTTGCAGGAACACCTGAGTTCTGCTAACGAGCAGATTTTCATAGGATCTCCTTGGATAAGATGTTTCACTGGTAATCCTATCCCAGACTACTATGGGAGCAAGCTCTCTTCTGCAGACAGAGAAGCAGCTCCACTTTACCCCATGCGGGGAGCCAAGCATGTGAGTTTGCACTGAAACCTGTGAAGTGCCTGTTCACTTCCAAGGGCTTTGCAGCAGGACTGCTCCACTTGACACACAGACATTTTGGCTGCCCCACGGCATTTTAAAAGAGTAGCGATGCAGCTTCTCCACCACCTTCCCCTTTGTCGTGGTTTAGCCCTGGCTAGAGGCCAGACACCCACCAAAGTCAGTCTATTACTCCCCTTCTTAGTTGGACAGGGGAGGAAATATATACTAAGAGGTTCAGGAGTTAAAATAAGGACAGGGAGAGATCACTCTGTCAGCAACGACGTGAGCAAAACAGACTCAATACAACGTGAAGAAGAGAGAAACTACTCTACTTTATTACACTACACTACAAAGAACAGCGAAGAAACTGGAGTTGAGAGCACAACCAGATCTTAAAACACTTTCCCCCCCACCATTTGCTTCTTAGCAGACTTTAGTCAGGATTATGCTCCCTTCTTCCGCCCCCCCTTCCCTGGCTCACAGTACAGGGGGGCAGGGACTGGGGAAGAGGGGGTTCTCAGTAGCACCTTCCCCCCACCCCTCCATTCTAAGCAGACTTCCCTTTAGCCATGATCTTGCTCCTTTCTTCCCCCTGCTCGCAGTACAGGGGGGCAGGGACTGGGAGATGGGGGCTTCGGTCAGTCCCTTGCAAGTTGGTTTCCTTCTTGGCCTGGTGGGGGGGTAGGGGGGGACATTCATTCCACACCCTCGCCCTGCTGCACCGTGGGGTCTTACCCACAGGAGACAGTCCTCCACGAACCTCTCCAACATGAATCCTTTCCCCAGGGCTCTATCTATTCACAAGATGCCCTGGCGTGAGTCACTGCTACAGCGGTCAGTCAGAAATCACAATGTCTCTCAGTCCCATTCCTCTGTGGGGTCACCAGCCTCCCCCAGCAAACCTGTTCCGGTGCAAATCTCTCTCTCACTCATCTCTGTGTCTCTGATTCTCCTCATGGCTGCAAGTGCTGGCAGTGGCTTGTTCCAATGTAGGGTCACAGCATCTTCTCTATGTCTCCACCTGCTCCGTCCAGCATGGAGCCCCTCCACGAGCTGCAGGTGGGGTCTCGGCCTTTCCCATGGGATTCTCCACAGGCTGCAGGGGCATCTTTCTCTCCAGCACCTGGGCCTCCTCCTCCCCCACCCTTCTCTAGCCTTGGTGTCTGCACAGATCGTTACATCTTCTCACTCCCTTCTCTGGTGGCAAAACGCAGCTGCTTCCGGGTTTTCTCCTGTATGTGATTCTCAGAGGCGCTTGACTATCTCTCGGGCCGCGACTTTGGCCTTGAACTGCTCGTTGTTTATAGTTGAGGCTGGCAGAAAACTCTAACTGCTGCTCAAAGAAACCGTCTCAGCAGCACAGCCTCACAAAACTGCAACACCCTTCCCACCACTTCTGCATGGGTCAGCATCACTGCCAAACAAGCTGCTCAGGGCTCTGCCAGACAAGCTCTGTCCACAGTGGTTTCTGATAGTGCCATCCCTGCTGCCTGCCCTGTTCTGGTGCCAGAAGTTACCAGCCAGAGCAGGCTCAGTTGAAAGGAATGCGAGGCAGCCCCAGCCTCTCCAGTTCACAGTATGGTGCCTTATTCCAGAGCCATTTCCTCAGCAGTTTCAGCCAGGGTACCAGGCTCTGCACTGGGCACGTGTGCTCTGCCACCATGGCTGGGGCACTCCGGCCTTAAAACTGCCGGAGTCAGGCTTGCCAGGGAGGATCTGTAAGAGATGAGGATCAGGAACACTCTGCAAAAGAGACCTAGCAAGTTATAAAAGATAGATCGCTCAATCCTTGTCTCCTGATGAGTGCCTGCAGCCAGGCTGGCTCAAGGAGCACACCCAAGCCGGAACCCAGGCAGGGCTACTCCCTCTGGACAAGAGAGGCTTGGTTCCAGCTGCATACCAAGGTCTCCACTAACAGGTACCGGTGTGACAAAGTGGCATGTGAAGTGTTAGCAGGACTTCCCTTTAGACAGACTCTCTTCTGGCTATTCCCTTCAAAGCAAAGCAAGGAATAAAACAAACTCACTTAGCCTGGAGAAGAGGAGGCTGAGGGGAGACGTTATCACTACCTACAACTATGTAGAGAGGTGGGCGATGGTCTCTTCAGCCAGGTGACAGGAGATAGGACAGGGGGAAATGGCACTAAGCTGCACCAGGGCAGGTTCAGATTAGAAATCAGGAGAAAGTTTGTCACCGAGAGAGTTGTTGGGGCCTGGAACAGGCTGACCAGGGAGAGGGTTGAGTCCCCATCCCTGGATGTGTTTAAAAAAAAGGTAAATCAGGTACTAAGGGTTATGGTTTGGCATAGGACAGGAACGGTTGCACTCAGTGATCTTAAAGGTCTTTTCCAACCTTGTGTGTGATTCTGTGATTTGATTTTCTTTACTGTAGCTCATAAGCAACTCTATGCTTGGGAAATAACACTGCCCTTTCTCAAGCCTTGCAGCAAGAAAAGTTGAATCAAATGCAGTAACGTAAGCACATTCACATTGTACTTATTGAATATTTTATTTGAGATACTTGTTCATCTTGCTGCCAGCACAGTCTGCTGCCTGAAAGTGGTTTCAGGAGAACAGCGATGCTCCTATTTTAATGCAGAGGTTGAAACTTCCTTAAGCCAGGCCAAAAACTACCCAGCATGCCCTGGTGAGACTCCCAGCAAGCTATGCATTTCCAGATTTACATACTGAAGTTCAGAGTTAACCAAATGTGGTGGTGGTTCAGAACTCCTCGCTGGAGTCAAAGCCGAATAGCTGGTTTGGATGTGCAGGTAGGACGAGACCTCACGCAGTTGTGATTCCAAGTGCCTGGGAATACAGGGAGCTGTTTGCCATCCTCTGCACTACAAAGACCTGACAGCGTGCTCTGACCTGGTCCACTTTTCTTGAAAACATTTTACTTCTTTGGTGGTACACTGAGTAAATCTACGTGTTGCAGAGCAGCATGAGATTACTATACAATGAAAGGCAAAGTTTCAAAGGTCGAAATAACTCAGATTCAAAAGGTTTAAAGACTTGGTTTGTTTCAAATAAGCAAAATCCCCATGCATCCTCCCTTCTGCTACAAGCTCCAATTTAATAAAAACTTTAAAAGATTTTAAATTAGCATCCTTCCATCTGTAACTAGCCTGGCCAGGCTTTCATCCCCCTTTATTTATTTGGGATTTTTTTTATCTGAGCAAATGAGTAAAAGAAGAAAGAAAAACTACATGTCAATTGTAAAGGTCAAGAAAGATAATCTCAGGGAAAATTCTCGTGAGTACCTTGAAGTAACTGAACACAGCTCCACTGTGAGCTCTGTAGCCAGCCAGTTATGGGTTCAGTCATCTTGATGCATTTAGGACTCAAATTTAAATGCAAATCACCAAGAGCCAATCTGTCATGCAGCACTTTTTGTGCGCTCTCCATATTTCATGTTGTTGTAAAGCTATTTTATTAGACACATATTTCATAAGATCAGGAACAAACTAAAGCACAATGGCCCTCACTAACAGCCTGGCTGTTTAAAATGCCACCACTTTGATGACAAAGCCAAATTTTATCCTCTTTTATGTAAACAGGGACAATTCCGTAGAGGTCAAGGCATTTGCACTTGCTTAGGCCGTGGCTGCACCAAGCTGTTTCTTTACATGTGCCTTACATTGATCAGGGCTCCCAGACCATTTATTGCACAGAAACTTTGTCAGAGAGCAAGATGGGAAAACAATTCTTTTAAAAATGACTTATTGTGCAAGGAGGAATATTAAGGTTGCGCTGAGGTACAGCTCCAACCTCTCACAGTACATTAGAAAACTCCCACCTGCTGCAAACATGAAACCAAGCATACTGTTTGGGAGGAGGAAAAAAAAATAAAGCCAATTCCTTGCAGAGTTTTTAGCAATATATCTCAACGTCCCTTTGGAAAACACCAAGATACAAGAGCAGGGCTAGGACTGGGGGCAGGGGGGATGTTTCTAGCTTGTTCACCAGCTCAGTACCTCCTCCCCACCCCCATACACACAGGAGATGGGATAACACAGCCTTGGCAAGCCGCCCGCAGCAATCTGAGGAAGAGCAGTAATGAGGCAGCAGGAACAGCGGTACCTGCCCTGAGCAGCTCCACTTCCCATCCTGCCTGAACTCAGAGTACCAAAAATGCAGCGTCACCACAAGGCTCCTCCGCTGACAGCCTGTCAGCGTGAACAGCAGATGTCACAACAACTGCTTCATTCTACTTCTTGTACGGGGAGGGAAAGGGAGAGAACTCGTTTATCAGAAAGGCAAGAAGAAGAATTAGCTTTCATAAAACCAGCTGATAAAATGAGGAGTCAGCTGCTGCCACATGAGCCCTTCCTCAGGTCTGAAGCATGGGCAGCAATAACAAAAAGTTGGGCTAAATAACAGAAGGGCGGGATGAAATGAGGTAAAGGCTGCTATTTGACTACATTACAACAAACTAATCCTCACAGTACCAGAGTGCCTGGAAATAACTTTAACAGTTCTCAACACCACAGCAGGGTCAGTGCTACTCCAGTCATTCTTAATATCAATGAATCTAACTTATTCCTTAATGTCTCCAAAAAAGAAGATAAAATGTTTTTCACCACATAGCTGATTCTACTGCTTAATCTCCTTTTTCATTAGGTATCTTCCTCCAGTGTCTAACCTAAATCTCTCTACTGTGATTCCAGCAGTTTTGTGTGAAAGACACAAAACAAAAAGTGTATCAGAGAGATCAAGCTGTAGAGATGAAATTGTGATCAATAATTAGGAAGGGGTAGGAAGAATAATTGCCTCGATCTGAGAAGACCTACAATCTGTCACCTGGAGGGGGGAGAAAGCAATAGGCTGAGAAGTACTAGGCCAGTAAGTCCACGTGTCATATGGCAAACAGATTCAGCAGAAATTAAGATAATGGATAAAGAAGGGAGCCTTCAAAACAGCAAAGTCTGGATCACTGGCAGTTTAGGTCAGAAGGGAGGACCATGAATTTGTGACTTACTACACTGAAGGAGGCTGCCCCAAGATTTGCCATCCCACCCCTTCCTAGATGGTCCTTTCTCCTGGAAGGCCAGCACGGATGGCACCAATCAGAACTGGACCCAAAAGTATCTCACCAAGGCTCACGATCACTCTCATTCAACTCAAACCCAGCTATTACCCACACAGATTGAGTATGTGCTTTGAGCTCAGGCAAAGCCTTATCAGCGGGAAGCAACCATCTGCACCACCACACCCCAGCCAAATTCAAGCTGATGCAACCCGCGCTAGGAACAGTTCCTTCGGGAGCTGTGCCTCCTGCAGGCCTCTGCGCGGGACCAGGCACCTCCGGTGCTGGCACTCCCTTGCCGTGACCGAGAGTGGAAGCGCTGGACAGAGCTGGCCACTCTCCTCGTGCGGGGCCTCTGTGGGGCGGTGGCTGCAGGGTCCCATCTCCAGCACAGAGATGGGCAGACAGACCCGGAGCACGCCGGGAGTCCGGCCACGGCCAAGCTCCCGGAGCACGCCGGGAGTCCGGCCACGGCCAGGCCCACCAGGCCCCATTGTCCCCCGGGCACAAAGGAGGGCAAGGCGGGGCCGCAGAGCCGGGGGTGCAGCCCCGCCTGACGGACAGCTCTAGCGGCCAATGAGCACAGGTGGTCCCCGAGAGGGTGGGGCGGGAGGAGCCCCGCTTCGACAGGTAAGAGGGCTGCCCCCGATGACTGACAGCTACCCCAGCCAATGGGGTCGCCCCGCCCCTCCCAGCCAGCAAGCACCTCGGCGGCGGCCGCTCCCCACTAGAGAGGGGCCGCGGCCCTCCGGTGGGTGAGAGGCGAGCGCCTCAGCCAATCGCGGTTCGACGCCCCGCCCCGGCGGCGGCCTGCGAGGGCGCAGCGTACGGCGCTGTACGAGGGCCCGAGGCGGCGGCCAGGCCGGCAAGGGGTGGGGGGGGGGGTGGTGAAGCAGCGGGCGGGGCGCGGCCGTCCCCGATGACAAAGGGATTGCGGGCCGCGGGCCCTTCCCGCCCCTCCCAGCTCCCGGGACGCGCGGCCGCCTGCACTCACGTTGTCTATCACGACGGGCTGGTTCGCTATCACGTCGTAGGACTCCATGGCGAGGACCCGCCGCAGCCACCCGTCAGGGAGCAACAGCCCAGCCCTCGGCGGCGCATGCGCAGAACGGCAGCGCGGAGCCGCCTGGGTGATGTATTCCTCCGGAGGCGGTGCCTGCTGGGAAATGTAGTCTTGGCCCCGCACGGCGCCTGGCGGGAAGGCGCGTCGGGCGACGGGCGTGCTGGGACGTGTAGTCCGGAAGATGGAAACGCCGCGGGAGTACCCACGGGGCGGAAACACGGCGTCAGGCCCGCGTGACGGGGGTCTGCTGGGAGCGGGGGGGGCGGTCTGTCACTGCGCACTTCGCCAAGGAGCCGCGGGCTCCGGTCGGTGCTCTCCAGCGGAATGGATCCCCCCCCCCTAATTTTTCTAGTAGGAAGAGGGATGGCGTCGCGTTCCGTAGCGGGACCCTGTCAGCGCCGGCAGCGCGGCGCTATCCCGTGGCTTGGCGGGATCCCGCTGGCCGGTGCTGCCCGGCAGCCGGGCTCGCTGCCGCTCTGCGAGGCACCCCGGGAGGCAGCGCGGGCACCAGGAACGCGCGCAGGAGGCACGCGGGTGTTAAACAATGCGTTCCCTGCTGCGTTCTGTTCGCTGCGCAGCCGCAAACCGTTGGGAGTCACTGGTGGCTGATGGCAACGCTACCGTGGTACGTGGGCTTGAACCGATGCTTGCCTGATGTTTCTCTTCAGTGACTGTCACCGCTCCCCTAGGGTAAAGGGGGGGTGTTGTACGACGGAGAGGAGGGGTCAGGCTTCTCTCAGGACCCGTGCTACATCACCTCAGTAAACGCCTGGAGAGACTTGTTATGTGCACATTGAGTTGACGCAGCGTTTCATACACGACTCTCTTACATTTACTGCAGTCTACACAACTCTCCTGCGTTCACCATCTCAGTTGACTGCAATTGACCTGTTCATCAGGATGTCACAGGTAGTAGCATCACAGTAGCAGGGCCAGTGAAATACTGTTCCTTGTGAGAAGCAGTGATTCACAAGAATACCCGCTGCTCTTCTTTCTCCATGGAGTCATTTGTTTGTCTGCTTGCCAGCTTCTTGGCTAAGTGTAATCACCTAAAAGATACGCTGTGAATACTGATTTTCAAATGAACTGGCAGCTATTTAAATGAGAAATGCAATAGGCAGGAACACTCACCCTATCCTCCCAGCACTCTAGAGCTCGTTTCTTCTCTGTGCTGACTAAAAGCAGGAGGCTGCTCTAGCCAAGATGTGTAGGATGGCTGAACGCACACTGGCTCACACATACATACAAGGCTTTGCAGGACCACAGATGTAGTTGCAACTAAGAATGTGCCAGATGTTCAGTGCGCACAGGTGAAGATTGTCAGCCCGTTCACCCGTTTGCATTGCTTCACGGCTGCCTCTGAGGCACCTAGATATACCAAAAGGTGCACAGGGAGAATAAAGGTGCTGCAAGATCTGGAGAAGACATGCAGATAGCAGTAGTGAAAGCTGTAAGAGCGGTAATGAAGGAAATAAGGCTGCTGGGTAGCCAGGGATTGGAGTGTAGCCATGTTCCCACTGAAACGCCGGGCTAAGAGCGGTGAGATGAGTGCCCAGCCTCACACCCAGCTCTCTGGGCTGGGCCCTGCTGCGCGGGCAGATGGAGGTCCGACAGAAGCAGCTGCTGAATCGCTGCCATTTACTGCCTGGCTTCTTCAGGTAACCCCGACGCAGGCCTGAGCCCCGCCCCGGCCGAGCCAAGGCCACCAGGCCTCCCGCCAGCGGGGCCCCTGCTCACCCCGGGCCTCTCACCCGTCCCTGCCGCGGGGCGATCCCTGAGGGTGCCCCGGGCGACCCCTTCTCTTCCCTCAGGCCCACCCGGGGGGCCGGTGAGCTCCTGCGCGGCTCACGACTCCGTCCTCGCCCGCGGAACCCACCCCCCCGCCCCTCCCCTCAGCTCGGCTGCCCGCCACGCCGTGCCCCGCCTCCGCCGCTAGAGGGCGCGCTCGCGGCGTGGCGTGAAAGGGGGCGGGAAGAGGCGCGGCCGCCCCCCGGGCCGCGCGCTGCTATTGGCGGGAGCCTCGTGTCGCTCAGCGTCGCCCGGGCAGCGCGGCCCGCCCTCTCCTCCTGCAGCGCCGCGCCGCGCAGCGCCGCTTGGGCCGGGCTGGGCCGGGCCGGGCCGGGAGCAACGCGGAGCCGAGCGGGCCGCGTCGGGCCGGGGCCAGCCGCCTTCGCCGCGCCGTCCCCGCCGCCGGGACATGGAGGGCGTGCGGCCTGGCGGGGGTCCCCCCGCGGGCGGGACGGGTTCGGGCTCGGGGTCCGGGTCCGGCTCCTTCCCGTCGCTCTTCCCGCCAGGGCTGCACGGTATCTACGGCGAGTGCCGGCGCCTCTACCCCGACCAGCCCAACCCGCTACAGGTCACCGCCATCCTCAAGTACTGG
Organism: Gallinula chloropus; assembly: GCF_964237585.1. Lineage (NCBI taxonomy): Eukaryota > Metazoa > Chordata > Aves > Gruiformes > Rallidae > Gallinula > Gallinula chloropus. The sequence continues at coordinate 67,905,408 of NC_140090.1, forward strand.
TGAGGCGGCCGGGGCTGCGGCCTGGAGGGGGCCGAGGGCCTTGCGTGGGGCTGGGAAGGGAGCAGTGAGGCCGGGGGCCTTGCGTGGGGCTGGAGCGGGGGCAGCAGGGTCCTGTGTGGGGTTGGAGAGGGTTTGAGGGGAGCGGTGGAGCCAGGGGGAAGTACAAGGGTTGGGGGAGTCTTGGCGGGAGCACAGAGGGTGCGTTGAAGGGAGAGGGGCTGGGGGATTGTGTGCTGACTTAGGGGTGGGATGCGAGAGTTTGGGGGTGTGCGGTGACCTGGCAGAGGAGGCGCTGGGGGTGGTAGTTGGGTGCTCGGGAGGTGTATTTGGTGAGGTTCCTGGGGAGGATGCACTGGCAATAAGAGGAAGGGTCTAGGGAAGGGATGTGTTGAAGATAGGAGGATATACTAGGGTTTCTGGGGTAACTTGGAGTGAGGTGTGGCTGGTGAGGAGGGCCTGGGCTGGAGCAGGTCATGGGGAGTGGGAGTGTGTGTTACTCGGTGAAGAGGTTTTCACAGAAGGTGGGGGGTTGGCTGGTGTTTCCCCACATGCATAAGAGACACTGTCTTCTGGCCTGGAGCTTGGTGTTCGAGTGCAGATAGCACTGACTGGAACAAGCCTGCCTTCCAGCCTCCAGCCTGGGTGAACACTGTGTGTGTACCTGTAAAACCCACAGGGAAGAGCTAGCTTCTCTTGCCCTTGCATAGCCATGTGTTATCACAGACTGCCAATCTGCTGCTTGCTGTCTCTGCTGACACAGTGTCTGACACCAGTAACAACAGTTGTTTATATGGGAGAGTGGCATGAAGGAAGTACTTGGATGTTTAGCTATCGAGATAAGTGTCTAGCATCTAGCTCTGTGTGAAGATGAGTTCCTTTTGCTTTTTTACTATCGTTTTGCTGCTCAGCCTCCTCTTCTGGGCCAAAGGAACGTGGTCAGGTCACCCCTGAGTGTGTTTGCTGGCCCTGACATTGGCCAGTCCCTATCCCTACTCCAGCACTCAGAGAAAGTTTAGTAAATGCTCAGTTTCTTTATTTACAGTTCACTCTGACCTGTGTGTCACTATCTGATTGAGTCCTGAGCAACAGTAGAATAACATTCTCCCCATGTTCTGCTCTGACAGCCAAGCTATTGCTGTTGTCTTCCAAAGAAGTGTTGCTGTTTATGTGGTTCTGACAAGAAATATGTCTGGTAGCCTTTATGCTTAGGGTTGGGGTTTTTTGTATTTAAGTTGACACAGTGGGCTCATGTGAGATGTTGCAAATCTGAGACCTCAAAATACAAAGATTTCTTAATCATCTATGAGCGTCAGTACTGCAGTACTTCAGTGGCCTGATCAGTCTGGCTTTACACCTCTTTATAATCTTAGCTCCTCAGGCTTGATGAGCTTCTAGTCACCTTTGGGATTCAGCACTTCTTTTCCATCAGCAGCTCAAAATAATACTGACTGGAGTGATGTAAGATTTGTGTGGGACGGAGGGAGATTTAGGTCTCTGACAAAGAATGGCAGAGACCCTTATTTGGGAAGAAACCTTGCTGCTTGTTTGCTTAAGGAGTTGATGAGGACTTCACTGCAGTTGGAACTGAAATGCTAGAAAAACCGCTGTTGGCAGTGATGGGTGCATGCAAGAACTAATGTGAAGGCCTGTTTACCCTGGCATTTTCCACTTAGCAGCTTTTCCCACTTGTCAGCTGACAGGAAGAACCACGAGCTTCACTTGTAGAAACCAGGTGAGCTACTCACTGCTGTCCTGTGCAGGACATTCACGTGTGAGGTCACAGTATGCTGCAGGTACCTGCTCTCCTTTTGACAGCAAAGTTGGCAAAATGTGGAGGTTGGTTTTGTTGAAGCCTGGTAGAATGACTTCTGCCACTGCCTGCTCTCTGCTAGTCTATCCTCTGCCTGGCTGCCAGGTATTAGTTGGTTTAGATTAGAAGAGGAAATTGCTGAACGAAGTTCCCTGCCTTAGGAGAAATATTGTAACACTAATCAGCTTTTAATTATATGTATCAATTTCTCTGTAGTTTTTTTTTTTTTTTTTTTGTTCAGGGAACTGAAATTAGATGCTTTGCCTTGCAGAGCAGATCCTTACTCCACAACGTTGGAGAATCTGCAGAACCACATACCTATTAAATGAAGGGTTTAGCTGCGTGGATTATTTCATGGAACTAGTCTTTTTTTAAATGCTATTTGCATATCTTGGGAGAGAGCTTGTGATTGCAATCAGGACTTCTTGGAAAAGTTCCTGGCTGTATTTATAAAGGCTGTGTGCTGAGAAGGAGTTTCTCTCTGTTGATGCTAGTGTTCACTTTTATGTTTAACATATAGTTGAGTATCTCTAAGTAAAATAGCTTCATGGGTAGAGGCCAGGCTGGTGAAAAAGCACAGTTGTAGTCGCCTTCGTGCTAGGTTTTGAAATAGGCAGAATTTGGGCTGGTCTGTTGGTTTTTCATCACCTGTCTTGAATTTAGGCCATGTCCTCAGAATACAGCTAACACACTCACCTGTGGTGTACAGCTGCTTGGGGATCACAGGCTGTCAAAAGGTAGCTGCGAGAAGCAGTCCTGTTGTCAGCTGCTGGGAAGGGACTACACACAATCCACTAAGGATTTCTCAGGGTGAATGGATTGGGTTTTTTCCAATTATTTTTTTTTTCCCCCCATTGTGCAGCTGTTTCCTCTCTGCCCACTTTGGGTTTTTCTTTCCAGAGAAACTTCAGAGTGCTCTTAACATCAGTCAAGGGAAGACTCTTGGTGCGGATGCAAATACCGCGTTTCCCCCGAGGCTGCCCTTCTTGCTCCTGAATGAGCTCCATGAATAGAGAATGCAACAAATTTGTACTGTACCTCTCACTTTGAAGTTGGGCTCTCCTTAATAAAATCCTCCAACGCTTCCAGCTCTTTGTGTGTGCGCGTGTACTGATGTGTAGATTGTGATACAAGGTCGAGCCCTGCAACTGCGGCTGTGGGCGGGAGGATGTACCGCAGCCGGCATTAGCGGTGCTTGGCTGGGTAGCCTAGCAGTGAAACCTGCCACCGAAACTGGATAAATATCTGTGCTGACTAGCCTTTGCTGAGCATGATTGCTGTGGGTACGCTGCTAGCTGTGCTCCAGGTGGCTGGCTGAAAGCTAGTGCTGGCTGCTTTTGCCGTGGTTTCAGATTTAGTCACTGCTGCGTGCTTGTTGTCTGACCCTCTTCCAAGCCTACCAACTTTCTCAGACTGAAGACGACCTGTCTGGATTGTTGTGCAGGATGTTCACTGTTGGGAAGCCAAATCTGTCAAGGTCTGCTCTGGGCTGGTCAGAGCTTGGCTCCACCAAGCTGGCTGATGCTGCAGCTGCCTCCCAGGTAGCACAGTGCTGTGGGTCCTAGAGAGACATGGCTTTTGGAAAGAAGTGTGAGGGTGCTGGCAGGAGCAAGTGTGTGTGTGAGACCTGATGAATGCTTTTGAGTAGCCCTGGGGAAGAGTGTCCTGAAAAAGGGCTGTATAAGGGTTTGTCTTATGTGTTGTCAGTGTCAAAGTACCTGTGTCAGCAGTGTTCCAGCACAAATCATTTGACATCTAAGGTGTTATTAAACCCAGTCTGGGAGCAGGTTTTATGCGTGTGGGAGATGCTTGTTGCTTAGCAGGCGGAGGTGTTTTCCCTTCATCCTACACATCTGCTCTGGCCACTTGCTAATCTCTCATGCTGGTTTGTTTGTCCATGTATTGAGCTCCCCTAGCTCTGGAGTCTTCTGAATCAAGTAAAAATTGTGTGTGACTGCTGCTGTTTGCTGCCACTCCTCCGGGATGAGGGACTAAACCATCTGCAATTGCTTTTCCATCACGGATCTGGGAGTTACTGCTGTGGGGAGCCTGAGTGCTAGTGCTGCGCTCTGAATGTAGCCACCTGAATTGGTACCTGTGGCAGAGATCTCAGCCTCCAGTGTGACCTGGTGCTGGTGAGAGGGGACAGATGCAGATGGGATGTGTCAGAGGCAGAATTGCTTTTTTTCTGAGTGTTTCAAGCTACTACTAGACTGTGAGAATGGGTTCTCCCAGACTGTCACTGAGGATCAAACTCTGCTTAATCCCAGGGTCTAACACACGTTCTCCGTGCTTGCTCACCAGTTTGCCTTTTACACCATAAGGTGCTGCTTGTCATACAAAAAGGATGCATAATTCTGACTTAGCCCTCACCAATGGACCCTACTGCCATTATGGGGGTTGGGATGCTCACCCTCTGTCTTGCCCTGATACCCTGGGCTGCGTCCTTCACTGGCCTGCTGGGAAGCTGGAGTTATCCTGGTACTGCTGTAGTGGCCTTATGTGACTTAAGAGGAAGGAAGCTGTCCTAGGGAAAGTCACTCATGTTAAATAACCCTCCTCTGCTTTTTTTTTTCTTCCCCTGCAGCAGTAGGAGGGAGGCAGCACAGCACAGTTATGGGGAGAGCCCACCAACATTTTATTACAAGCTGATACATTGTTTTGTACAGGCTTATTACGGTTGGGTGGTAGGAACTGGGCAGAGGATTTCAAATGGTGTCTTGCTGTCACTAGAAATCTGTGTAGAGTCTGTAGGCACCTTCTGGAAACAACAGCAAACCTGTTCTTAGGGCCCTTCCTGGCACCATCTTCCCTGCAGGTGATAAGCTGGGGGAGTCCCTGTGTGTGTTAACTCTCCTCAGAGCTCACCCTGGAAAGCACCTTCTTACAGATGTGCTGTGTATTGGTTTGACTGGGTGCTGGCTGGCCTCTTGCCAGGTTGATGAGCTGCCAGCAAGGGCTGGATCCATCTGCCCAGCTGTGGTAACTGCTGCTCTGTAGAGTCTCCTGTGGAGATGCCCAGGTCCTGCAGCTCTGAGGTGAGGCCAGTGCAGAATTGCAAAGTGACTTTCCAGCACTTGTGTTCTGCAATGCCAATTACCCCAGCTCTGAAAAACCCTTTTCTCAAGGGTCTCTCCTAAACAAACTTCAGTAAATAACTGTAGTTTGTGAATGTGAACTGGGGGTAATTGTGTAAGCTCAGGGTTAAACCTCTTCTGCACTTGTTGCCTGCTTCCCAAAGACACTGGGTGTAACTAACTGTACTACCAGTGGCTGCGTTGCATTCATGCCTGAGATTGAAATGCTTGTTGGTGTTTCCTCTGTGCTGCTAGATGGGGCTCTGAGAATGGTGCTGGTCTTAGGTGGGAAAATTACAATTAAGCTTTGCTGTTTGATCTTCCCAGACGGTGTTGGTAGGACAAGGTATGGATCCCCACAGAAGAAGCACAGACACTTCCAGGAGGCATGGAGCAGTGGTAGTAGAGGGTGCTATGAGATGCTGACAAGCAGTTTAGGTGCTGAGAAAGTATTTCTTGCCAAGCCTGCCAGAGTTTGATATAAGGCAGTGGTGTTTTAATCAGGGAACAAAACTGAAGTACTCAAATGCTGTTTGTGCAGTGATACACAAAGCCCCAGGGCTAGTGAGGGAAGCATGGCCATGCCCTGCAACTAATAGACTCAGGGTCTGAGCAGACAGTGCAGCTGGGGGGAAGTGGTGTGTAATAAGTGGTTTGAATGAAGGGGGTCATCTTAGTTTGGATTTTCTTGTTTGGAGCAGCTGAGGGTATTTTACTTGAAGAAAAAGTGAATTGGAGGCAGGAAACAGTTAAACTGCTGCTCATGCTACTCCACAAATGCTTGTGGTAGGTGGTTTGTTGTCTCCTCTCTGTGCATTTTATGATTGACAGGGCAAACAGCAAGCAAAACAGTCTAGCATGTTTCTTCATTGGGGAGCTGACCTGCCTTTGCTCGGCAGCCGTGGTGGCGAGCGGCAGCAGGAGTGTGCTGGTGTGTGTGCCAGCCTGGTTCTTTCAGCCTTGTAATGGGAAGGGTGGCTCCAGGTTGTGGTGATTGCTGCTTAATGTAGTCTGGCTGTGCTGCATTTGCTTCTAAGTAAAATTCTTCTAAGGAACCTGTTCTGGAGTTGAAGCTGAGGCTGCAGTGATGCATTTTACTCACTGGTCATTAATGTCACTGGTGTATCTTTTAGGTACCGATTTTTCTGAATCAGTGGTTTCCTCCTCTGTTATTGTAACTGCTATCTTTGTGTGCAGAAGTATGGATTACCCTCCTCAAAACTTAGACAGTTCAAATTCTGCTTTGAGGAATAGCATCAGGTTTTGCTGTTTGGTTTTCTTTAATTGAGGTATGTGCCTCTGGACTGAATTAAGAGATTGCAGTGCAGATACAGCTATTGCTTTTTCACTAGTAAAATTTCCCAATTTTCTGTGTTTTGTGGGGGCTTTAATATGATTTTCCAGAGGTTTTTATGCTTTAATGTTAAAAGCATTGTAGTATGTTGCATGTGTGCACTTTACCTTCCTGTGCTTGAAGCTTTCTGGACTTAGCCCAACCTTTCTCCTCGCTGTTTTTTTTTTTTAGTGGTAACTTGAACATGCTAATTTCATTTTTCTACTAGCTAGGTTTTGAAGCAGGTCTTTGTGCAGTCCTTGTGTAGCACCTGTGGAAACTTCCCATTTGTCTTGGATAAGCTAACTTAAGAACACTTCTGTTTTTAATGCAGGTTGGGGGGACCTGACCCTCTGGACTACGTTAGCATGTACAGAAACTTGGGAAACCCAGCGCTGAATGTTCCTGAGCACTGGCACTACGTCAGCTTTGGGTTAAGCGACTTGTATGGAGACAACAGAGTACATGAGTAAGTGTCATTAAAGTTCTGGTGCTGTGTTTTGCTTTGCATTTGGGGGACCGTAGGTAAAACCCTGTCTTGCTGCTGTTATTTGAACAGCTGGTTTTCTGCTGAGAATACCATAGCCAGGGTCTCAAGGGGTGACGTGTGCTTGTTCTTGGATGTAAAAGAGTTACTACGTTCTCATCTGCAGGCTTTTGAATGCAATGTATTAACTTCTTAGTGTTTAAAGTTGGGTGATTTTTATTTTTTTCATGTTAGGGAAGCTTTTTTCAACTCCATGTCCTGTGTTTTTCACTTTTGGTAGTCTGTTACAGTCGTATGCTTAAATCCTGACCCCTCCCTGTGCATGTTAAATGCCTTCCTCTGGAAAACTGCTGTAAGGGCATTTTTCCTATTGCTGGCACAGCAGTGTTGCTGTCAGCGGACTGCCACCCCAATGGCTGCTGTATAAAGTGCCAATCTGTGTTACAGAAGCATAAAATTATAATTGTTTGACTGTCTTCTCTCCAATAACTCAATTATTTTCTTAGTTTGCTGGTATGGGTGGTCTTTAGCAGGCATTTTGTATTAGGCCAGGCAAGCAGTATGATCTACCCGTATTCTTGTCTTTTACTAACCTTGCTCTTTAACTCCAGTTAAAGTGAGTAGCAGTAGCCAAGCTGTCATGGTCTCAGGGCTGTGAACACAGCCTTTTAACCAGCCAGAAATGGCAGAAGGTTTCTACTGTCGCTGTGTAGTGAAACTGTCTTTGTGCTCTTTCATAGTTGCAGGGTAAATCTCCCTGATGCAAAACCCTGGTTTGTTCACCCAGGTTTTCCTTTGCTGTTTGTCTTGGTTGAGATTCAGCCAACAGCATTTTTTTTCTTACCCAGGTGCTTCTCTGGTAACAGCAGCAGTCAGGCAATTTCTTTAACCTTACTCATGTCCTCAAGGCAGTTTCTCTTTTTTTCCTCTCTCCTGTTTGTGGTTAAGAGTTGTTTTTTCAGAAGACAAGTCTCTTAAGACTGGAGTTTAGAAAGGACACTAGTGTCACAGAGGTCTGCCTATAACTAACAATGCTGCTAGCAACAAGAACTAGCCCTTAGTTGCTGGGGCAGGGCAAAGGTAGGGCAAGTGAAAGAAATGAAGTTAAAGGCTTCCTTCCCTCACTTCCACAAGTGACCCTACCATGGACACATGGGCCTTCACGTGCTGCTTCTCAGATGATGAAATTTCATCTTTGCCACTGAAAACTTGAGGTGGCCAGGATTAGGTGACTTGTGTTTGCCCACCTCATTTTGCTGGAATTCAATGTTGGAGGGAGTAAGCACTGTCCTGACTTACACTCCTTGGTGATCTGTCAGCCCAAGGCTTGCAGGGACTAGACATGTGGGTCTCAGCTGAAGATGTATGAAGGGTGATGTGGGTTTTTTTTATGAATGAAGAAGCAAGTTATATAAGGACACAGCCTTTTCAGCCCTGGCACATGCTCTGTCTTCTCAGTCCCCAAAACTGTCTGCTAGACAAAAAATGTGTTCTGTAGTGGAAGGCACAGACTGCAGGCAATTTCCAAGGCCTGCAAAGCAGAGGCAAAGTCTGTGCCGTGCTGTGGAAGGTCTGAAGTCCCTGAGTGCCCTGTGTGTACGTGAGCCAGGGAGGAGGCTTAGAGAGCTGGTGTGCCTAAGCTGTGCCTGGCACCGTGCTGCTGGAGGCTACTGCAGTTGGGCACAAATTGAACAGTGAGCCCTTGCTGCTGCACCGCTTTGCAAGCGTGTGCAGCAACCTCTTGAGCACAGGCCTGCTGGAATCCATCAAAGTGACTTCTGTGCCCTGGGTACATGTGTGTGTTTCCTTTCTGTATGTGGCCGGATCAGTGTTCCTGGCTCCACAGTGAGGTGTCCCTGTGTCACCCTGAGATGTTCAACTGTCTGCAGTCTGTCATCTTTACCATGACCTTGCTCCTGGAGCTACCAAACTGAATGCTATGTGTGCTGTGAGAAGGCTGGCTCTGCTGTTATGGCAGATGGTCTTAATATACAATTATGCCTGCGGTAAAATTGTCAGTACCTGCACATCTCTGAAACACTGAACCTGGAGTTACTGCCTCGTAGGTGAGCACTGTAGACAGGCAGAGAGGAGATTTTGAAAGGAGCTCAGCATCCACCAGCAATTCCCATTCCCAATTGCAGTTGCTGCTTGCACACCACTCTTGAAACATGACTGCCTACGTGAACTGCGTGTTGCTAGACCAGCCCTGGGTGCTCATTGTAGGAATGATGCACTCTCCACAGGCTGCTCTTCTCCTTCAGGAAATTTAGTAAAGGCCTTATTTAAGACAATGGGTAGCAGTCTCTCTGTGGCTTGAAGGACTGTGAGACTCTACTGTCCCAAGTAGTCTGCTTCAGGATGGTTGGTGAGAGCATGGAGCGACAGGAGAGTTATTTAAGTCTTTGGAAATTTTCCTTTAAAGCTGGTATGGCACTGAACTCCACTCATCTACTCTGGCCTCTGAGATACGGTTGACTTGTGGGGTGCTTTGTTTCCCAGCTCTCTGCCAAGAGGGCAGATCTAGATCTCCTTGTATCAGCTGGCTGGGTTCCCATGCTAGGGATGTGCTTCCATAACCTTGCTGTCCTTCATACTTCAGAAAGGGAAGGACAGTACAATGCCAAAGGCTTTTTTTTAATTGCCCATCTTGACTTTGGGTAACACACAGCTTTTCCTGGGGACCTCTTCTGGGTTCACAGTGCAGTCTGGACCAATTATAATGCAGTATGAAATGAAAAGGACTTTCTCATTTTTTGAGTGAATTAAACCCTGAATCGGAGGCCCCTGTATTTTTATTTATAATGGAATAGCAAACAGATGTAGCAAGCAATGTGAAAATGTTGACTTTAATTTATATTTTTTAATAAGAACCTGAAAAGTCTGAAGTGGAGTTCTCCCTGTGCCTCCTTGTTGACAGATTTATTTTCAGTTAGAGCAGCACTATTTCCTGCTCTGCCTAAATATCAGCTATGCTCTGCGTACGGAACTGGTCTGGTTTTAGGAGTCCATGGAAAAAGATGGAAGAAATCTAAGAATTTCAAATGGGGAAACCTTTTTCATTTAAAACCACTCAGTGTTTCATGGTATAATGGCAACCATGACACCAGCTGTGCTGGGCTGATGGCTCTAAAAATCCTAAATCATGACGTCATGACAGCGTTAGGGAACCGCAGGCCTTTCAGTGGGATTTCATGCCAAGATGCTTGCATGGAAAGAAGTCTCCCCAGTCAAACATATTGCACAACTTGAGTGGCAGCAAAAATCCTTCCAGGACATTTCTGCAGATTGTTCTCTGTTTTTAACTTTTTCTATCTACTTTAAAATCAAAACTGATGTGCAACTTCTTGACTCTATTCAGCAGGGTTAAAGAAGAGCATTTTTTTACGTTTTTTTTTGGACTGCTCTTGCTTTCTGAAGAGATTCTGTGCTGCAGTGACAAGTGTGTGTGTGTTTAGCCTGTGAGCAGGTTGGCAGGCAGGGTCTGGCTGGTGTGGCTGTGAGAGGAGTCAGGTCCTGCACCCATCTCCTCCCCGACTGGCAGCTGCTGCCCCACAGCAAAGTCAGCAGCAAGGAACACGTCCCCAGTGTGTCCACGCACAGCACGGTGCCTCAGCAACTGCAGATTCCTGCTCTGATGCCAGGCTGTTGGCAGGGCCAGGGCACAGGCACCTGAACATTCCCTGCTGTTTCCAGGCATTATGGTGACTTCCACCTACATGGAGAACGGGCACGTGAGGGAAGCAGTGTCAGACTCTGTAGGTGGACTCAGACCCCATTCCATCAGTGACAATGCCAACTTCAGCTACTGCTGTGCCACGGTGTCCAGGACTGTGCTGGCACAAGCGTTTGTAGGGCTGTCCAGAGACCTAGGAAGTGATGTGTGTTTTAACCTGCCTGACTCCTGCCTCCAGTTCACTGTAAGGCCAGGGGTGACACACCTGTTAAGTCTTCTTTTAGCTTGAGGGCTCACACTTTTTGTTATCAGTTTAAAAAGTACATGGAAAATGAGAACCAAGTGGTGATAGAAGTCCCAAAAACCTTGAGTAGTCTTATTTGTATTAAAATTGCAAGGTTGTACTTCAGAGCTGCAATAGAAAGCAAAGCTTAAGTTATGGCTAGGTTGGGAGATAAGATTTGTATTTGTGGCCATCCCACATCCTGAGAAGTAACATGCCAACTGTATTTTGCTGTTTAGCTTTTTATGCAAATTCCAATAATTGGGTTTCCTGATCTAGACAAACATCATATCGACAAGGGTGGTGTTTGGGGTTTTGGTGGGTTTTTTATTTATTTCCTGGCATCCAGCCAGGAGCCAAAGCTCAGCATCCCATTTGCATAAAATCAGAGAGATTACAGCTGCCTTCATCTCTAATACAGATGCAGGGTACCACCCGCAGAGACAACAGGTTCCAACTTGCTGTGGTCCTTTTGATTTGTGCTACTTACCATTTGGATCGGGAGGGAGCGGTGCATGCCGGGATAACGTGTTGTCTCTGTGGGTGGTGCCTCCCTATTAAAGGTGAGGGTAAGCATGAGCCTTTCAAGATCTCCAGTCCAGCTTGTGTTCTGCTTGCTTGTATAGATCCTCTGAATGACCTTAACTTGTAAAAGGGCAAGGATGCTTGTTAGAGCTGGGAGGAAGAAAAAGGAGCGCAAAACTGGATCAGGTAACAAATGCGAGGCTTGCAGAGGGGTGGATGTTTTCTGGAAGGCTTTTTCCAAGTATGAAAGGAGTTTGAAAAGAGTATTTAGAAAATAGCTTGAAAGTTGGAACGAGTGCTCTCTTTCTTTGGAGTGCGTGCTGGCTTCTCCTTTGAGCCAGCATGAATGTAGGATGGAGTGGTGCTGACAGCTGTCACTTTAGTGGCCTCTTAGTTCTGCAGCCTTTCATAAATTTTAAACCCCACTGCCCTCAGCTTGCCAGCCTTTAGCCTTAAATTTTGGTATTTAATGGGTCCCTAAGTGCTTTATAAACCACACGCCTAAAGCACTGCTGAAATATTACACCAGACTCCAAGGTGACAGTGAACGCTTTTAAAATGGTGGGGACTGACTCTGCCCCTCTTTGTTTTCATGAAAATGCAATGTAATAAAGGCTGTTTGGGAAGAAAGTGAATTAGAGAGGGGCAGTGTTAGTTGTGGATCCTTATTTCAGAAAAGGTTTTGAAACATTTCTTAGAGACTTCAGTTTTGTCTACCTTGGAGAAACAAGAGATCAGATCAGTTTAGGAGTCAAGCCTGAAATTCAAGGAGAATTATTAAAACCCCAAGATTTTCTTCCACCTTTCATGGTGTCTAGTTTCTGGCCCTGTGTGGAGCCAGGAGCTGGACTCGATCCTTATGAGTCCTTTCCAACTCAGTATGTTCTGTGATTCTATGAATCATACTTCATACAGAGGAACCCGAGGACTTTCTTAAATAATAGTTTAGATGTGCAAATTCTCCATTAGTCCTCATTTTTTTTCCAATAGGCTGTTAGTTCTTAAGTCAAAGGACACGTGCTGTGACAGGTCTGACAGCTTCACAGCAACTTCAGCATATGGAACAGGCAAGCGAGGTTGAATTTGGGGGACATATCCTCAACTTAAGGATCAGGAAATAGTGGTTCTGCTCCTGGGTCAGGTGAGGTGTGACTGTGATAGGTTGGTTGTGGGGAACAGCCACCACAACAGTGACATTCTGGCAATGTACAGTTACCTTGAGGAGCTTCTTCCAGGACTCTATACCTTCCTGCTTCATGTGGCCACAGCTTCAACTGAGTTCTACCCAGTGCACTGAGAAAACGTTTCTTCTGTGTACCGTTACTGGAGGTGGAGCATTGGCCCCAGCTACAGGGAGAGATGTGGATGTTGGAAAACACCAGTTTAGGAAGCAGGCACAAGAGCTAAGACTTGGAGAAGTCAAGTCCAAGATGGGGACCAAACTCTTAGCTTCCTTTTCCTTCCTAGATTTCCTGTTTGTCTATCAGCATTATATTTGGGGTCAATCTCTTATTTTTCCAGTTGGTGTTTTTTCTGAGAAAGAAAGAGAGATGAATGTTCATGGCAGAGTGGGAAGGGAGAGGCTGCAGAATTAGGGAGTTCTGTGACAAAAAGAATACTGTAGTTTAATGATAGCTCTTTCGAGCAGTTAGTTGCAGGGATCTATAAGATCTGAGGTTTTTAATGGATTGGACTTGTAGTTGGATTTCTTTTAAAGTGTCTAGAAAGATATGACTTAGACTGAGTGTTTCCCAAATTAGGGTGCTTTTAACAAGTCTCACCTGTGAGAGTTCTCTGGTATATAGAAATACAGTTCTATTGAAAACTGTCTCCTGGGAGTGTGCCTGTAGATCATTCTCTTCTGTCTGGCTGTTTGCCTACTTTGTAGACGTGGGGCACTTTGGGGACAACTCTTCCCTTGAAGGACATGATTGAATTTGTCCAACTAGTTCAAAAATCGTGGGTACATTTTAAAGAAGCAGATGTGCAAGTCTGGTCACGTAGGGTCAACTTACCTATTTCCCAGGGGGGAAAAAACCAGTTAAACCAAGCATCATGCCTATTTACGTGCTCCATTGATGCTGTCCCTCCGATGACTAAGGCAATGCACCAAGACTAACACTGGTGTATCCCTGCTGGAGGCAGACCTCCCTTGAAGCTCTGGTCACTGTAGGCAAATCTTTTTTTCTATCCTTGCAGGCAGAGTGCACTTGGCTTACAAACATCGTTTGTTGGAGGTAGTTAGCACTGTTAATAATCTGAAAGATGCAGGCCACCTACAGAGAGGAGTCCGCTTTGTGCTGCGCGGTGTCTGTCTGTGTGTGTGTGCAGAGGTGGTGGGACAAGAATGTGCTTCAACGGTGCTAGACTTGGATTTTTTTTTTGAAGCATTGAAGGAAATTCGTTTAACATTTACAGCACAGTAGTTGAATTTACAAGAAGGACTGTTTTCAATAAAGAAAGGGAAAAGATTGGGAGTAGGTTTATAGCTGAGCGTTACTGAAGGCATGCCCCGCATCCTGTTCAGTAGCGCATCTGCACATGCATCCTGGTAAGATGATCCTCTTGCTGCCATGCAGGGGAAGGGACATAGTGTTCAAACTGGATGATTTCTTTTTGTCAGCAGAACTTTGACATTTATGATCTTGGCATATGGGAGGAGAGCTGGCCTGAGACAGAGCTTCCGTACTCTCATCTCCCAGCTGGGTTAGTGCTGAAAGACATGGGGCAGCTTGCAGGCTCTCTCTGCTCCCAGTGAGTTCAGCCTGCTAGGAAGAGGAGCGACTGGGGATCAAAGTTGGGTCTTCTAGTGAAAGATTGTTTTATTTGATAAAGGTCTGTTTAGGATGTTCTAAAAAGCAAGAATTAAGAGAGTGGGATTGCTTTTTTTTTTTCTCAGTGTGACATGAAGGTAAAAGCGTTTTTTGAGCTGTGTGGTCATTCCAGCTGTGAGATCAAAGGAGGGTTGACTTTTTTATCCTTTTGCTTGCTGGAATAATGATACTAACAAAATGAATGTTTGAAGAGATGCATCTGAATGCTGTTATTCAGACCTAATCCCCTTTTTTTCCTCAATGCAGATTTAGCACTGGGAACATGCCTTCCTGACTAGTACTAGAATAGTCTGCGTTTCAGGATGGGACAGCAGTTGCAACCGGTACCTAGAAGTTACTATTGGCAATAAAATTACCAATTTTATTTGAAAATTTGAGCTATTGGTATTTCTCTCTCCTAAGCTAGAAACTCCACTGCGATTACCAGGCTTGGCTGTGTTTCTACTGTCATCTCAATTTGGAATCAAGGCCCAATAGGCAGTGACACCAGGCTAACAAAAGAAGGCTGCAAATCTTTGGTGGTCTCCCATTCAGATAGTATTCCCATCCTTGGACAAAAGGGTGGCTAGAGCTCCTGAGTGCCACTCTGCCTCCAGGGATGGTAAACAAGGAACCGATCATGTGGTGGGAGGCATTTTTTGATCAGTTGACAAAGCTGGGTAGATGGGATACCACCTGACAAAGGGCGGAGGTTTAAAGGAAGATTTTGCAAGGGATCATACAAAAAGTAAAAAAAAAAAAGGCAGATTTTTTGTTCAGTTTGTAAACAGGGTGGGCGGAGGTGAAGGGGGACTCGGCCATTCTTGGGGAGCTCTGATTTAAGCCTAGAGGGTAGAGACAAGGGAAGGAGGGAAGAGTGCACAGATGGCTCATTGTTTTGTCTAGCTCAGCATTCTTGCACTCCCAAGTGAAGGGCAATTGTTTTAAAATCCCTTTTGCAGAGCAGGCTGTTTGCTTTTCAGCTATCCCCCATCCCTAAAGATGCAAACTGTAAACTGGGGGGCTAGTCTTTAACACCCATTTGTCTCAGAGGGTCAGTGCTCTGTCCAAGGGGCCCAGGGCAGTGGCTGGGCTGCGAGGCATTGCTCCTGTAAGGGAATGGGGAAGGGACTGTGCACTGCAGCAGCCAGGGAGAACAAAAGGATGCACATACAGGGGCTGATGCTGAGCAGTGTTTGGCTTGGGGAGCTTTCCCAGAGCTATGAAATGTGGCATCAGCCTGGTACATAACCCTGCCTGTGGTATCTGATGTAGGCTGTCATTTTCTCATGGTATTTCTTATATTTCTTTTTTCTCCATTTTTTTTTGTAGCAAACAATTTGTTAGCAAAGATAAATGCTGCCATTTCTATACTGTTACTCTTTCTACTGCTCCAGTTGCACTGGCATAGCTCCTTCCCCTCCTCCCCTGTGAATTGTTGTGGCCTTTCTGGAGCAGGGGCCTTTTTTGGCGTAGTCGACAAAAATAATCCGTAAAGGCGGCTGTTGTTATGAATAGGGCTCAACAGGGGAATTTTACCAGTAGAACTACAGCAATATAATTATAATAGTAGACTAGTTACAGTAAATTTCCTCATGAAGACAAGCCTTAAGTTGACATTTCCTAGCTAAGTTGAATCCATATGTATAACTTTATTACGCAAAAATAATACGTCTCTGGGCCTTGAATTCTTTTTTACCCAGAAGAGTAACATTAAGCAGAAAAGCAAAGAATTTGGTGTTTGGAGATGGATGGGGGGTTTCTGTAACAGAGCTGCTGTGATGAGCTGTACGCTGAACTCTGTGTTTTACTGGGTAGGTTATTCCTCCTAAAGCCACCGGGAACGTGAGGAGCGTGTTGTGCTTACTGCACTGAAGAGTAAGCGGTACTGAAATACGCTGTACGCTGACATCTCTCTTCCAATTTTACTCCTGTTTGTAAGAGAAGCTGAGACATTTTGCAGTTTCCATAACTGGCTTGGTTGAGATGCAAAAGTATTTTGCCTACTGATGCAAAACTGTTCAGACCTACTGAAAGGAAGGGGAGAATGATACTTTCTTTCCTCCTTTGTTTGATTTAAAGAAGCCAAGATTTACTTTATACTTTTGGATTTTGTTTTACAACAGATGGAATCTATGTAACATCCACAAGACAGGTGTTTATTTCTATAGATCAAAAATATCAGCCTCTGATTCCTACCTCTGAAACTTTCCAACACTTCAGAGGAATGATAGTCTTGTAAGAGAAGCTTAATACTTAAAGGCTGATTTTAAAAAAAAACGAAAAACAACCCATAGAGTAGACTTTTCATTGTCTTGTGTTTCCCTTTTGGGTGTCTTTGCGGTCAGTGCTTCCTTTTCCCTGGAATTACAGCTTGAACTCCAAGGGCCTTTCCCTGCCTGATTAATCAGTTAATATGTCTTATGGTGCTCATCAGTATGGTTTTCAGTGCACCCTTTATGATGAAATGAGACTACGTAACAGCTCAGCAAGTAGGAAGCATCATCTTGATTTCCACAGCTAATGAAGTGAAAGATCAGGGGTTGAATCACAGATCCAGCAGGATACTTGGGTGCCTAAACCCCAATCGATCTCTGTTGCAATTCAGGCTCCTGAGAACTCCTAAGTAGCTTTTGTGCCTCAAGTTCATTTACTGCACAGCTGAGAACTTAATTATATGAGAGTCCTGAAAATGTGTTTGAGGGTGTGCTAAAGTTGTTTCTTGCATTATTTTTTTCTAACCTGTGTTCTTAGCCAGCAGGAAAGTAGTGGGAGACAGCAATGCTTATATTAAACGTAACATGTTGGAGCCCTGATCCTTGCCTGAGATTTTTAGGCAATATTAAAAGCCCCCTAACTGTAGCTGTCAGTGTAGCTTCTGGCTTTGGGGTTTTCTCTTATTCTTTCCACCCTCCCATACTGCTTTTGAAAGACGCTTTTGTTATGCGAATGGGTTCCTCCCAGCAGCTGCAGAACTTTCCACAGTAGGAACTAGGCAGGAGCCAGCAGAAACTGCAAGGAAACTGGGAAACTCGGTGCCCTTTTCCCAGCTGCTCCCCAAGCACAGCAGTACCGTCCTTCCCTGCCATGCTGGCTCAAACTTGCCTTTCACTGATCTCTTGTCTGGTGAGACTGCAGTTGAGACATTAGGTGAAGTTTTTTGAGATGTTACCATTCTCTGCAGGTTATGCACAGACTGGTGTATCAGAACTAAGGATGCAGTCCCAGTATGAAATGGGATCCACGTGCAAGGTGAAAGGCTGTGTTCCCTAGCACACTGTACAGCGCAGTGACTGTGTGCTGTTTGCAAAAGCACCTCCAGCTAAAGGAGAATGCTGGTCCTTGTAGAAGTGAAGGATAAGGAACTCTGAAGTGCAGCATAAAGGCAGCTGAAGTAAAATGTTAAAGTACAGATTTTGATAAGTTGATCTCTTTTTCATTAGTTCCCTGCTCCTTGTTCTGTGTGATAGTAAATCCCTACTGTACACCTAGCTGTTCTTTCCAGATCCTTGCAGTGGGCGTTAAGGTGATGCAACTCTGCAGCAGCTTCCCCTGGCCATTGCAGTGAGGCTGTTTGCACTTTCCCTGCAGTGCTAAGAAGTGCAGCCTCACTTGTGGGGCTGAGAACCTGCCTTCAGGGACACCTCCACTGAGTTGGGATGGGTTCTGCTGGCTGGAAGGTAGGAAGCCTGGGGGGCTCCTTGGAGAAGTGTGGGAGCCCTCAAGCAGAAAAGCATGGCCAGTCCTCTAGTTGCTTGATTTCAGAAAGATTATTTTTTTTTAAAATTTTTTAATGCCTGTTTTGGGAATCATGAGAACGAAATGGTTATGTCTTACTGGTTTAGTTATGATTGTAATGGGAGATCAAACTGTCACCTACTGGTATAGCTACATCTGTGCACCATAAAAGATAAAATAAACTGTCCTTATGTGGACATCTTTTGGTGGGGTATAGTGTGACACATCCCTTGCAACCTCCTGTTTCATATTTTGTTGTTTTAGTCATTTCCCCTGTTCAACGTTTGTCCATGCTGTGCAGAATATGGAGTTAATTTCCCATCTTCTGTGACCTTCATAGATGGAGTATATAAGCATTTCCTATATGATGAGTGTGCTACATTACCCTTTGAAGCAGGGAAATAACATTATTTTACATCTGAGAATCAAATTCCTAAGGATCTTGTTGAGAAGGATGGGAAGTTCGAAGCAGACAAGGGATTCAGACTCAGATCACCGAGGTCCTAGTTCAGGACTTCAGGAACCTTCTGAAGTTTCTCGACTTGTTGTTCAGGATGAGGCAGACAGATCCCCTTGGCACCAACAGGGCCTGTACAGCCTTTTGCCCTTAATCTGCACACACTCTCCTTACATGTATGACTGGAAATTGGCGCTCTCCAGAATGAGACGATAATGCTTCCAAGCCTCTAAAGCTCAAAGGGATTAACCTCCAGCAGCTAAGTGGGATCCTGTCCATCTTCCAGATGCTGCTGCTTTCAGCTGAAAACTGGACAGCTGAACCTCAAAGAAGCAACCCCTAAATTGCCTTAGCTTGCAGCCCAGCAGACTAAAGTGACCTGAAATTTGATGGTGGTTTAGTTTAACATGCTGGAGTGGAGACAGCATAGTTCAGGAGCTGTTTCCCATGTGGGTGGGCTGGAGCTGAGTATAGTAACTGCTTCTGTCAAAACAAATTTAACTCGTTTGTTTGTGAATTATCAGCTGTGGGCCCTGCCAGCTTGGTTTTGGACACAGGGTACCAGTAGTAAATGTTAATATCTGTGTTCTTGGCTGTGATGCTTTGTAAGATCACTTGAGTTGGAAGGGACCTCTGAAAGTCTCCAGCCGATGCCTGCTTGGAGGGCCAACTTCCACAGCCTGTGTGGATCCTATTCTAGGGTTTGACCACTATCATGGGGAAAGGATTTTGAGATACATGTAATGGGAATCGACCTTTGCCATTTTGTTGTGCATCTCTGAAAAGGGTCTGTCTCTACTTCACATTCACCCTCCCAATAGGTAGTTGAGGACAGCAATAACATTGCCCCTTCCTTTAGTTGTCTTTTATTAAGGCTGAACAAACCCAGCTCTCAACCTCTCCTCAAGTGATGTAGGTGACTGGTATGGCCACACTTTAATGACACTTGCATGCCACGTGCTTTTCACATGCCAGACTGATTTAGGCATCTAAGAAGTGTCTACTCTCAGCTTTACAAAACGCACATGATTCCCACGCTGCTTGTGTCGAAAGCTGCTGGAAAGCCTTATGGTATTATCCTGTAGCTCAAGTGACACTATCTCATGAGGCTGTTGTGTCTGCCAAGTTAGGAGTAAGGTCATTTTGATTCTGTAGTCTGAAAGTTTAGAGGAAAAAAATGAATTTATCTGTTGTATCAACATTCATTATTTACAGAAACGGCTTTTAAACAAAACCCTAAACTTTAAATCTCCAGGCTTCAGCTGAGTTTTGAAGAAGTTGAATAGTAAAATGTGTGAAATCAGTGTTGTGTGTGTGTCTGAGTGAAGTTTAAACTGAAGTCTCCTCTTCTCCCCCTCTGCCCCATAACAGCACTTCACTCACTCAATAGTAGCTGTTTTCATACTGACCAGCAGCAAAGTAATTCATAAATTTTACTCAGATGTATCTGTGTAAGTTTTCTAAGTGGATCCTACATGAGTATGTCAAACCCGCCTCCAAATAACTGTGTAGTGAGCACCTCTGCATCTGTTTGGATTTAGATGTTGGAATAATTCTCTAAGAACAATTTGAGTTGCTGCTTCTAAAAAGGTTTTCCATTTGTTTTGGTGGCTTACACATTTGATATGATGCACTACTAGAAGAGCAGGCTCTAAGCAATGGGTTTTGGCATAGCTGTAGATGGATGTCTCAAGCACTATGAGCCACTTCCTTTCCAACCTTGATTTTCAGTGAAGAGAAGTCTTAGAGCATGTGTTCTTTTTTGCATTTGTATTTGCCCTGCTTATGCATGAAGCTTTTTCTTAAATCAATATAGAAAGGAGCCCACTAAGATCCTGCATGCAGGTTTGGGGTGGTGCGAGCTCGTGGAATTTCCTGTCGAGCTCTCTGAAGAGATAACCATCTGATGTCCAGATAACCACCCCCTGCTTCTCTCAGATGTTTTTATGTGTTTTTCTTTAAAATCGATGCTTTTTTCAATGCCTGGCTACAGTCCAGGAGAATACATGAGTAAGCAGGTGGGTTTTGGCCAAAATAACTTTTCTGGATACTTTTTAAGCCTTTCATGTATGGGGGTTGTTATGCCTATTTTGTTATGAAATCGCTTGGTAGGAGCGTCACAGCATGCCATCGAGGCTCTGGGATGAGACTTTCATGTTGTTTGACAGCTGCTGTAAAAACAGCCACTTCCTGTTAGGCAAGATGCTGGAAACATGAGGTAGGGTCACTTTTTAATCTTTTTTTTTTTTTTCCCTTTCTCCCTGAAGCTCTGGAATCTGAGAGTCATTTGCTTATAGTGGGAAGACATTGTATAATGCACCTGGAGCTTGCATAATGATATTTGGGGCACATCAGCTCTGGCCCAGTGTCCTTCCCAAGAGAGGAACACGCTAGGGTGTTCAACTCAATGTCTGTAACAGTCTGCTGAAGGCTTCTCCTAGAGTGTGACAAGAGATCACCTTTTGTGTTGCTGGTTTGTTCGCAGGTGTGGGCAGCAAAAGGGAAATGATATATACCTCCCTCTACTGATTTTTCTGACCTGTTAAGTCCTTGAATTAAAAACCATGCTTTTTGTTACAGCAGTCCTGTGTTGCTATTAGTTGTGCTCTGCTAGCTGGGAGAGAAATCTTCAGGATGGTTTCTAGCTACACAGTCTTAAAACTCTTTGTGGGAGCTGGGCTCTGAAGTACTTCGGCCCCTTTGAGCAGAGTGGTGGGCACTGCCATCAGCTTGGTGTAACCACCTTCTCAGGTTTCTAAAATGGCCCAGCAGCCTGATCAGAGTACTGAAAGCTGTGGGTTGGTAATTGCTGTGGCTTTTTTTTTTGTGGGTGAGGTGGTAGAATGAAAACTGCTTTGTGATGGAAATAACAGCAGCTCTTCCTGATGCCAGACTCAAAAAATATAGTGATGCTGTATTTCTGCAGCCTTCAAAATGGTATCAGAGTGGCTCACGGGCTCACCATTGGCAGAGCAGGAAACTTCGTACGTGTGGGGAAGTGCTGCTGTTAAGGAGTTGAAGCAAAATGCAGCTTAAGTGGTGGTGATGGAATTGAACCGAAGCTGGGAGTACCGTGAGCTTGCCATCACTTCCCAGAAGAGCCCTGGTTTATCTCCCTGGAGCTGCTGTGAGTGGAGCTGTGACTTCTGAAAGTGCTGTCCTGCCTATCCCCAAGTAACCTGAAAGAGCTTTCTTCTTGTTCCCTGGCTGAAATAATCAGAGTGAAGGGCCAGCGTTTCCCTGTGTAAACTCCCGTTTTAGGGATTGGTTTGACTAGTATATTTATATACACATACACTTAAACTCTCAAAAAATAAACACCTAGTACACTCTGCTCCTTGTTCAGCACTATGTAGCTTTCAGAAGCAGCATGTCAGAAATACAGCCATTTTGCACTGCAGTGGAGCAAACCTCCTCTTGTTCCCTGCAAAAGTGAGACCAAAACTGCTTTGGCAAATAGCTTTGATTTAAACTGAAAAGCCTCTGGTTTTCAGAGCTGCTTTAAAAGCAAAGGGCTAGTTTGGCTTTTGATCCTCTTAAGCTGTGTTATTTGATGTGAAAAACGCCCTGGGTACTCTGCTGCAGAGGGGAGCAGTTTTTCAGTTCTCTGTGTGTGGCTTCAGAAGAGGGGCTGGCAGAGCCTGGAGTGGTGGGGGGCTCGGGGGGCCCGGCCGCACGGCTCTGTAAATAAAGGGACCTCTATTTCTTTGGATTCTTTTGCTGGAACTAAATATCACGATCAGTGAAACTCTTACCTCATTAAAGGAACAAGCCAGGCTCCTTCAGCGCATACGCCAGGCTGCAATGTGGTCTGTTCTGCTGAGCTGATTTGCTGAACAGATAAAGGGAGTTTTAACCCAAAGAATGGCATGTAATACATGACCTTGGCTTTCAGAAGGTTTGCTTTTGTTCATGTGACAAAATCAGGTTCTGATATTAAATATAGGGTTGGATTTGACTTGGCAGATACCAGAGCCTTCCATTACTGCTGTAGTCATAATATAAAACTATCTGATGCGTGCCAGGGGCCGTGCAGCAAGCCAAGAGTTTCTCCATCAGTGTTTGTTTTTGTGAAGACTTAGCTGGCTGCTTCGTGGTTGGGTTGGCTGCAAAGGTGACGTGCCCTCATGTTGGAAGCATAAAGCAGTAGTGGGCACAATGTGACCCATGCTGTTTCTTTATAGTTAGTGTCTTTAGTTTTGGGGCAACATATGTATTTATTTTTTTCCTTAGCATTTTTGTACTGTTCAAAAGAAACTTTCCCTCCAAACTGCAGGGTTTGGCAGAACCAAGGCATAGACCAAACTATGTGAAATATTCAGATTGCAGTACAGAAAGGTAAGGCTGTGTTGCAGCTTTCAGTTTACACACCTGGGGCCATGCACAGATAGAAATTACTAATTTTGAGGTTTCCTTCCTGCACACACTTCATCTCAGATGCTTTTGGACTGATGTATTGTAATTGTTTTGCCAAAGAAATGACCTGCAGAGCTCTTCAGTGCTGAGATCCTGAACTAAGCTCCAGAGCCTTTGTCCTAAATTGGCTGTAGTCTGGATCAATAACCATCAGATATTTAAAAAATTAAAAATCCCCACCCAAACCCACCACCCTGACCCTACCTTCCTTACTTACGAAGCAACCAACCCCAAATAATGCCAGAATCTTCCTTCTGTAGGACAAAAGTGCTTCATAAAAACTTCTACTCCACAGCTGACATAGGAGTCAGGGTCAGGCTAACCTGTTGTGGATGCTTTGCTTGGAAAGGAACAAGTGGGTACAGGTAGCACTGAATTTGGAGAGTGGAGGGACGAGGTTATGAGCAAACCTGGTTTCTGTGTGCTTCTTTGTGTCCATCTTTGGGTTATCCTCACCACTCCACCCAGTTTTCTATGGAAAATGAAGTTTATTCACTCTGTCTTTTCAGGACCTAAACTTTCAGGGCTTTTAACTTGGTTGACTGCAGCTAGTTGAAGATGGGGCAGTGGGGGCTGTACCCTACAATTAGGAGACTGCTGTGGGAATCCAGTCTTTCCATTTGGAAGTAATGGAACATCTTGGTATAAATTGTTTATGGGAAATCTCACGTTGTTAGTTCCCCCATGGTGGATGGGTTTCTTGGTTACGATGGATGCATCTTGAGCCTTGTTGGTAAGGCCTTGAAAAAATAGAGGATCTGCTTACAGCCCAGCTGTAAGTGAGCAGTCTTATCCATGGGGATAAAAAGCCATTTGTTGTTGTTCCCTTCATATGTGTATCTGGAGGTCTGGGGCTCCTTACTGGGTAAATTTATTTCCCATGCATTTGCCTGTGGCTGCTACTTGTCCCTCTGCCAGTGAACTGATGTATCCTTATCCTCAACAGATTTTTGGAGCAGGGACTGGTGTAAATGCTCACTTCCTAGCAAAAAATCTTCTGTAAGAGAAGCCAAGCTGCGTATCTCAGCTACTGTTTCCTTCCTGTGATTTTCATTAGATGTAGGGTCAGAGACATGTGGCAGGGTTACAGGTTTATTTAGATCCCGAAGCTCACATCTGCCTCCATTCTCATATACATCCTCTGAACCTCAGCCAGGAACTCTGGTCCTGGGTTATGGTCCATTGTTCATTGAGAGAAGTTTTATGGCAGCTGTTGAAACTACATTAAATTTATTTTCAAATACAAGAGGTTTTTTTTAAGAACAAAAGCAAGCTCTTTGGCAAAAATGTTAACTGAAAATGACTGTCCTAATTACATTTTGAGTATTAATCTTTGTTCCTGTGAATTCAGACTTGTCTGAATTAAACATACAGGACTTCTAAAATAATTGCAAGCTTTTAAATCCACATGTCAAGGTTTGTTCAAAAACAAATTGCCAACCTCAAATTAAACAGATCAAATAATTTTACTATAGACTGTTACCTCAGAATAGTTGCACCATACAGGTAAATTGCATGGACTTGAATTTTCACAGTAACAGAGCAGAGCAATGTATTTTCAGCAATCTGCAACCATTAACTATTCAAAAGCGTTTTAAATCTCTTCTTTCAATACAAAACTTTTACGTGCGAATAGGATTTTTCTAACAGTTAACTTAAGAATTTGAGTATTAAGAGTTGTTTGCTGCTTTGTTTTTTGGGTGTTCTTTAGAAGATATTTTGATTCTTCAGAGATTCTTAAAAATCGTAGGAAATAATTTACTATACTTGTTTCCTTATCTTTTAGTCTATTTATTTTCTAGTAGTTTTTCTCTGGTTTGGAGATTCTTTTGTTAACATGCATTTTTGTTAACATTGCCTATCAGTTTTACTACTTTGCAACTACTGCTATGTTGCTGACCAGGGGGGTGTTGCTATAAATTTGATGGATACTCACCTGAATGCTTCTGTCACTAAGTAAGTTTCATATGGATCAAAATAAAGCATGTGTGGTCTTCTCTTAAGCAGTGATTTCTGGAAAGCTGAGAGATCTGTGGAGTTAAAAGAAATCCCAAAACCCAACCCATTAACCTCTAGCTTGATGTGTATTAGAAGTAAAGCTGTGTTGTTTCAGAACATGCCTTGAAAGGAGGAAATTTGATAGGGATCCATCTTACTTTCCAAAAATTTTAACTGTGAAAGATCAGCTGGAAGGCTTTTTGTTAACTTTGATCCTTCTTAAAACTGACCCGTTCATAATGTGTTTCAGTTTCTGGTGTATGTTTTTTCCTGGAATCAATCCTTGAAAATTACCACTTTGAAACATTTTTGTTTCTCCCTTTAAGAAATATTTCTGTTTTTCCTTTGCTATCTGATACGTGAAACTAATGAAGCACTAGAGGGGTGCAGAACATACAAAGTACAACTTCACGTTTGTGAGGCTGTCGCCATCCTCTACCAATCTTTTTGGTAGACCTCAGGCATGATTGCAGAACACAGGTTTTGCTGCACATCCAGATTCCACTGGCTGATTATTCAGCAACCTCCTGCTTTAAGAATCAAATGTCATTATTCAACTTGTTACTTAAAAGTACATTTGATTCCTAAAAGAGGTTTAATGTGTACCAGTTGACTATTCTGAAAATCATTATCTGTTCATAGAGAATTTGTAACTGCCCACTCTTTGTTGAGGATAATGTGATGAGAATAATATGGAGGGGAAACAAAAAATGGATGTGGTTGTATCTTTTCATGCTATTGAATGACTATGCTATAGTCATTTGCTATATTGTTTGCCCCCTTTGCTGTAGATGTCTGACTGACTTTCAATACCTGTGCTCTCTTGTTTTTAGTCACAGCTGTTACTGTCTCATGGGCTGTCCCATAGTTCAGTTCTGTCCTTGTCCTTCTGGCCACAGTCAGTTTACAGATTTGCAGGTTTGCAGGAGTTGGAAGGGACCTCTGGAGATCATCTAGTCCAACCCCCCTGCTAGAGCAGGATAACCTAGAGCACGCTGCACAGGATCCTCAAAGTTACATTGCATGATGGAGGAATTGCATCAGTGCTTCAGTTCTGTCAATTTTAACACTTGTCCTGAGGCAGGGTTGCTATGAAGCATTTCTGCTTCAAACCAAACCCCTTACCATGGGAACAATTCATCCAGCTGGTTGCTGAGCTGCTGGTGAGCTGTGCTTTTCAAATTGGAAGTGCTCTTGGCATTTTTCTGCCTGCTCTGACTGTTTTTAGGAGTAGCCCAATGTTTGTGCTCCTCTGCCTTTCCAGAGAATTTGCCAATGACTGCAGGTGTTGGACACCTGAACTTGCAGGATGATACTGGTTTATGAAAGCTTCTGAAAGATGTCTTTAGAAGGAGTTACACTGAGCATATATACTTCTTACTTCCCTCTGCAGCAAGCAAGGGATGCAGTGATAGTGGTAAAAAGGACACAGATGTCCCAAACTTGCTTTCAAGTTCATGCACTTGCATATTTGTCCCTGGGCTTTCTCATTTTCCCCAGGAAAATGAGGCTTTTTTAGCCGTTGGGATTTTGGAACAAGAACTTGCCCTTATGTATAAATACCAAGAAAAGGATTCTTGAAGACTAGCAGAGTATTATGGCATATCCTTTATTTACTCCTTGTTATAACCTGTGATTATGATTTTATTCGCCTGATTAGACCCTATCTGACCAAACCAAATAAGTTGACACCTCTCTTTCAGGTGGGGAAATGGCCAAACTGCTTACAGCTTCTTGAACAGTAGTTGTCATATTCAATGTTTTTTCACTGTTGTTTTCCTGGCTATACAAGGAGACTGTGTGCAGGCATATACTGGAGCAAAATAACAATTAGCGCATCATGTAAGAGGTTATTAACTTTACACCTGCATCTTCTTGTTTTCTTCTCCCCTGCTGACCACCTGCAATGCAGAAATTGTGTGCTTCACAACAAAACACTCAGCTGTTTCAAGCCAGAAACCTGCTACCCAGTGTTTTAGTGGCATCCAACTTCTCAGTGTATAGAAACTTGAATTCACAAGGGCGGAATTAACGTAACTTTCTGTTAACGACTTTCTTTGGTGTTCCCATTTAGTTCTCAGGGCAAAATTTGCAATGATGTTTTGAAAACAAATTCAGGTTGCTGAAAATCCCACTGGTCCCATGTCATGGTTTCAAGACTGCATTGTTCTGACAGAAAACACTACTCTGGTAGTTATCCTTGAAATTGTGTTACAGCAGCTAACGTAATGTTACGCTGTCTGAGCTGGGGTAGGCTGAAATGGGAGCATTTCTAAACTGTTTATCTCTGAGGAGAACACTCATTTTTCCACAGTCCTAACCTTGAAGCCTCCTCCTTTTACAAGAAGTATGTTGTGACTCTCTATTTTTCATTCCCTCCAGGTTTACGGGAACAGATGGACCAAGTGGTTTTGGATTTGAATTGACGTTTCGACTAAAGAGAGAAACGGGGGAGTCGGCACCACCTACCTGGCCAGCAGAATTAATGCAAGGCTTAGCCAGATATGTCTTCCAGTCAGGTACTGCTGCCTTGGTTTTTCCTGCTTTCAGTCTGAAGGGCCACATCTGTTATGTGATAAGACATTTGTCTCGTCAATGCTCAATCAAATCTTGAGAATTAGCTTTGTGTGGGAACAGCTTGCTGGGGTCAAAACCCAACTGCTGATCAGGTAACTCCAAATCCTTAGTACTGAAAATCTGAAGATACAAACCAGTTAGTAACCATAGGAAGCCTGTCCAGTGGCCCTGTGTTGCTTTCCTGTGTTGTTGCTTTCACCTTCTCTCACTAAGAAAAACCTCATTTGCTTATCCTGAAATGGCTGCGGAGCACCCACCTGGTAAAGTCTTGTTTCTCAGCAGAAAGGCTGTAACTTCCAAAATAGTTGCAGTTTCTTCATGATCAAGTATCTTCCTAATGTCTGTGCAGTGGAGCAGCAGCAACGTGTGTAAACATGGAGATGCAGAGATGAAAAAATGTAAAAGTCATAAAGGATGCCAAGGCTGGGAGGGATGAGGAATGAACAATTGGGAATCATTCATGTGGATGGAGGCTTGCCAAAAATCTGGGAACCAGGGTACTTGGAAAATGTCCTATTGTGCTACTCTTTCTGGGTTTTGATTATGTGAGTAGATGGAATATCAGGTTATAGTATGAGCAGGTGGAAGAGTTGTGGAATGGCTGAGTGCATAGCATACTTGAAAGGCACATAGCAGCATGACAAGATCTGAAATAAGAGTACTTGAAGAACATTTTTAAACCTAGTTTACAGGTGGAGTACCTTCTAAATCAATGATCATTGCATTGGTAACATTTGGTACTTGCTCTACTAGTTAATAAATCACAAAGTAACTTTTGATTCTATTGCTGGTTTGCTGTCAGCTGGCTGACTGTCGAAGGGGAAGGGTCTGGATGCAGACAGGATTGCTGTGCTAACCTCTGTGACAGATCTCTGAGGTGGTGGGAACCTGTTTGAGTTTTATTTTTCTAAATATTGACTGTCAAAGATCAGTGCTGGCACAGGTTATTGTTTGTCTTCATATTGGAAGTGTGTCTTGTACAACAGAAACATTTTTCTTGTAACCTTTGCTGTGTAGCTGTCCTTCCAGATTGCCATCCAAATTTGGGCTTACCTTTCTATCTTGATTTTTGTCACTCTTAAACATCTAAATCCACATGACTCATAATTTTTACTATTGCTTGAGATTCCTGTCCTGTCTAAATCATGTTGTACAGTAGCTTTTTAATACTGAACATGCAATGATGAATTCATACTCACAGGGTCTGAAGAAAACATGTGAGTCTAAAGTCTTCCTCTTCTGTGTTCTCCCTCTGTATTTCTGTTGGTTACCCTATCTTATGTATAAGACCTCTTCTGGAGCCTTCCATGTTTCTGGTCTGCTGTGGCAGTCTGGTCAGAACAGTCTCTTTAATAAAGGAGTTTCAGTGCCTTCTGTTGCACCTTAAGCAGCTCCTCTGTAGCATTTGGTTGGTTGTCTCACCCTTTCCATGAGCTAGGTCTGCAGAGTGAAACAGGATTTGGTAGGGTACTTCAGGACAAGCTTCTCAGTGACTAAGCTGGCACTCCAGGCAGAGACATTCTTTGTTCAGTTTCTTGCACTAGCAGCAGCCTTATCTTTCTAACCTCAAAGCCAATTAACTGTTTCTGGACTGGAAAGAGTGGCTGTGGCCACGTGTATCAGTCTGACATGAACTTCTAAGGGCCTCCACTATTACCCTCTGCTTATCCATGCTGGCTTTGACTTTCTGTCCACCATGACTTTTTAAAGGTGCTGTTCAAGTATACATTAATGAATTCTATCTAGGTGCTGGGTGTTTAGCTCTCAATGTTACTAAACAACCCTGTGTATGAATCATAAATTGACTTCCTTGAATGCAAAATTGAGTATGAGCCAACACTATACTCATCGTGCAGTAGTCATACCACATGCTGGGTTATTTTAGGAAGAGAGCATGAGCAGCAGGTTGAGGGAAGTTACTACCTCTTCTCCGTGGCCCAGGGGAGGTCTTGCTTAAAATACTATGTCCAGTTTTGGGCCTCAGAGGTTAAGAGATGCTGAAAAATCAGAGTCCAGAGTCGTCAGGATCCCAGAGCATGTGAGCCATGAGGAAAGCTGGAGGCAGCAAGGCTGCTGGGTTTAGCCTGTGAGGAGAAGCAGCCTGATGTAATGGGAACCTGCAGCTCTTGGGGACACAGAAGTTTGTGGGGTTGAGCCCTAGATAATACAACAAAGGGCTGTAGCTCTGTAGTCTGGGAGGTTCTGGAGGGATGTCAGGGAAATACTGCTCATAGGGAGGGTGGCAAAGCACCGGGAACAGTTACTAGAGAGTTGGTGAATCTCTGTTTCTGAAAGGGTTCAGGACTTAACTCAGCAAAGCTGCAACAGCCCTGATCTATCCAACATTGGTGATGGCTCACATTCAAATCCAAGTCTGGAAAAGAGACCTCCAGGGGCCCTTTAAAATATCACAGAAGAGTTGGGTTTTTATTTTTTTGTACAGCTTCATGCCCCTCAGCAAGCAGCTGTGTGCTGTCACCGAGTACTACCAACTGCTCCTTGCCCTGGATGAAAGGAAACTGTGTGCTGGTGCAGCAAGTAGTCAAGCTCTAGTTTTATTTAAGTACAAACTTGTTTATCTCCTGTCTCTCTTGAATAAGAGCTTTCTCAGGCTAAAATCTTCTGGGTCATCATAGATGTCAGGTTAATCCTTTAAAAGTAAGACTTATAATGGGGCAGACTGTCATGTTTCCTTTTGATCTCTGGGGGCAATACCAGTTGACCACAACTAGATGCTGTCATTTTCTGATGTAGTGTAAGTTCATTCATGCTGTTGCTCCTCAGAGTCCCTGGGCCTCCTGGACATCCGACGTGTCCAACCTTGCTCTACTCCCATGAGCTGCTCCCTCAGGCTGGCAGTCTGGGAGCAGTTCCTACCCTCGGCTGATCAGGCACCCAGTCTTGGCACTGTTGTTTTTCTTTTGCCTACTGGGATTTCACCCTGCCCAGTCTGACAAGGCCACTCTGCAAAGCCAACTGACCTTCTGCTGTCACCTCTTTTCCTTATCTTTTGCAGGACATCTCTGGGCAGATGTTACAAGTTCAAAGCTGTTGAGCATTTGAAGGGGTGGTTCTTCTGCAGCCCACTGGGCATTAGGCAGGCTGTGGCACGACAGCATTGTTTTACGTGATGAAAGCTTCCTTTTTGCTCAGTTCCTTTGTACCATTTGGGGCATTTTTCAAATGCAACAGTGTTAAACTTTCTTTGACTCTAGTGTATGTACCTGGAGGTTGTCCTTGTCAGTTGTTTACAAATCTGTGGAGACTTTTTGATACTCAAAAATAGCCTTAAAGACATTTGGTGAACCAGAACAACTCGAGTAACATTTATGAATGTGCTCTGAACAAGAAGCAAGGAAAAAAAAACAAACTGGCAGGAACTCTTTGGATAGGCTCCAAGCACTTTGGCATGTCAAAGGATTGTTTACTTTGAAAGCTGTGCTAAGAGCTAAATTCTTATCTCTTGAATAACAAGCCAACATTTCAGTTATCATAGATGTGCTTTGCTGGGTCTGGTTGAAGTTGAGGGAGAGTAAGGTGTAGTTACACTCCTGCTGAGCCTGAGCATATTCAGATGGTGAGGGCTGAGTTGAAAATCCATTGAGCAGTTACTGCTGTCCTAGACATTGTTACTGTATATTGCAGCTGCAAAGCACATCTCATTGCAGGTGATGTATTTTGGTAACAAACACTTCCAGGCAAGTGATTGTTGCTTTCCTTTGTTTCCATCTCTCCTGTACCCTGTGCTGAGGCTGTGCTTTAGAAAAGCATTCTTCTGCATCAAATTTCAGACCTCTTTGAGCCTTGGCATCTCTGTTCACTGTAACAAACACTTGATGCTTTGTGCTTTTGATTAAATGGCACTATTTTTCCTCTTTCAACAAAACCAAGCTTGCAAGTCTCAAAACATTTTATTTGTGGCTTTATCTGTTCTTAATTTATCACTGTTTGATGATGACCACAAATTCCAATTCTGTTACTTTTATTTAAAAACACATACACACACACCCAAAAAAAACCCCCACAAAAAACAACCTAAACCTGCAAACCTTGAAAACAAACCTGCACAATTCAGTGACCTTAGCTTGCCATGGTTCATGGGTATACTGGATGTATCTCATGGTAGAATAAATTTAAACTTCTGCTCAAAGAGTAAGAAACATTCTTCCTACAGAGAATTTACCCAGAGCTTGTTACAATTGTTAACTCTTCAGGTACTGCAGTGTTACAACACATGATGAGTACAGAGAAGCTTGTGCTTTCTGAAGTTAAAATCTGGTTTTTTCCCTCTCATTCTAAGGTAAGATTAAGTTGCTTTAAGGGGCCTATCTGATACATGTCATGAGGGCAATGTATTGATGTAGCATGGAAACACATGTTGTGTGCATGAGCTCTTACTGCTTCCATGTTTCTTGGCCTGAAAGAAAACAGCTGCAGCTGTGAGGTGCAGGTTTGGAGAAGCTGTCAGGAAAGTCTCATCAGGCATAGAGCCTAAAGATAACGGCATAGCCCATGTCATGGTGTTATTCTCCACAGTGCGTGAGGTGTAGTGGGGAACTAGCTAGTGAAGTATTAAGGTGATGCCCATGAATTAGGGGTTTGCAGATTGGCTGAGCTTGATAACATTTGTCCCAGAACACATCAGCCTGAGCAGTCTGAGACAGGAAGCATGACAGAAGGCTGGAAAATAGCTAAATGCTGCTCTTCAATCCCACCCCAAACATCCCCCTATATCAACAACAACAAAATATCCAAACACCAAAACCAAACAAACCCCAAAAATACAAACCTGAGGTTTCTAAAGGGTCAGTCAGGCTTCAGGACTTAAACTGCTAGGAAAAACAAGCCATCTAGAAGGCATCCAGGGAATAATGTATGGATTTGTCAAGAATAAGTCAGAACTACTTGTGACAAAGTAGTGGTCACCATGGGAAGCAGTGAACGTTGGCTACCTTGATACCAGTGAGACTTTTGACATTGTCCCTTCCAGCAGGTATGTGAGCAAGCTGCAGAAACACAACCTTGATAAAAACTACAGAAAAAAGGATTCAGTAGTGGTCGGATATTTGGACAATTGTCAGTGTGTCATCAACCTGAAAAGACATGTATATTTGTCTGAAATCTGTCCTAGTGCTCATGTAACGTGGTACTGACCAGGATGATGAAATGCAGAGCATCTTGATGACGTCTGCAGCACAGGAAAGCACTGTGGCACAGGAGGCTGGAGTTCAGAATGGCTTTTCCAAAGTGTGGAAGTGGTCTGAAGTGCATAGGTGCAATAGGGTCAGGAACGTGCAACAAGTGCAGGGTCCTGTGCTTATATTAGAATAATCCAGTGCACAGCTATCAGCTGGGGAAGAGCAGCAGTTCTGAAAGGAGAAGATGATGTTTTGGAGTCAGTATCAACAACAGGCTACACCTAAGCCAACACACTCTTCGCTCTGATAGATAAGCTGTATAAATAGAAGTGTTTTGTGTATTACATGGGGTAGGGTCCTTCTACACTGCTGGCCACACCTTGAAGGGAAAGGAAGAGCACTGTGTCTCGTTTGGGGCAAAAGACTTCAAGTCAGATGCATCTCAGTTGGAGAGATTCTAGAGGAGAGCAGTAAGAATGACCCAAAGGTCCAGAAAATACAACCTGTGGAGGAATGATCAAAAGTTATGTTTGTTTAGTGTGGGGAAGAGAAGATGGAAGGAAGATGTGAGAAGAGTCTTCAGATATGCAAAAGGTTGCTGTAGGGAATAAAGCAATAAATTTTTCATGTGCCTACTGGGGTTTTGAGAGGCCCAACACTGCTAAAATGTCTGTAAGGATTTGCCATTAGGAAAAACTTTAAGTATGGTGAAGCAGTGGAGTAATTGCAGATTCCCCAGTGCTGCCTTTGAGAGCAAGTGAAACTATTCTTCATGGATATTTGTTGGGATGAACTGATCTTTCCCTTTTTGTGGGGGCAGAGTAGGAGCTGCCTTGGTCTCCTTTGTTATAAATGTGTCTTAACTGACTAGGTGTCCACTTCAGGTCTTCTAAATGTACTTTTTCTATGGTTCCATAAATACATAATTTATTTTTTAGTGCACTAGTAATCCGGAAACTATGAAAACAGATAAACGTGAGATTTGAAGTCTCAGCTAATTTAAAAGTTGAATTTTAATATTTAACCTTTGGCTAGTCAGTAGTAGGAAGTTTTTTTTTGTCTTGGGGACTGCAAAAGAGTCGTAACAAAATCTACAAGCAAAGGTAGTAGGCATGCAAGATGCAATTTGTGAATAGCAATTTACTGGAGATTTCGTCTGATTGCTTCAAGAGGAACTTGCTTGTATGAGTTACCCTTAGAAATTTGTTACACTTTTGGAAAGTGTATTGGCCAGAACTAATTCTAGAAGGTATATGATGAGCTACACATGTTGATAGGAACATGTCAAAATAATGACCAAATCAGATATAGGTGATTTATTGTCTTTGCATGGGGTTTTTTCCCCACCAACATCTCTCAGCACATCTGCAGGCTCTGCGCTGGCACGGTGAGGGATTCCCTTTTCAGAGGGTAAGGTAGGAAATACCTTCTCTTTTAGCTACTTCTGTGAAACCTGCAGGAGCTTAGCATCCCTGAGCTTCTGTCTCCTGTCATGATTTAAGTCCACAGGCCAATTTTCCAAAGTCTCTAGAAGGAAGGATGGGAGGATGGTGCTGACTGATGTGTGCAAGTGCCTGAGGCAGCACAGCCACCCAGGCCTTGGGCAAGCAGGCTGAAAAGCAAGCCCAAAATGAGGTATGTTTAACCTTCCTTAGTTATTTCTGGCACATCATGCTTTCTTCAGATAGGAATTATTGTCTGTTGGCCTGTCTGCAGCTTGAGGAAGCACATACACTATTCCTGTCTATGTCATGGGCCAAGTCTGTCAATTTGAGGGTATGTGTGCCTTGGTTTCCCCTTTGGTAAGCAAGGGTGATTGCAGGAGTTGTAAGGGCTGCAGGTGTAGATTCAGTCTTCTTATTCAGCAATTCCAATCTGATTCAAATTTAGTCTGAGCCACAGAAACACTTTGTGTATAACAGGCAGTGTAACTTACACTGAAAATGGGACTCGGTGGGATTAAGTGATTTGCCTGGAGTCACAGACCTGCAGCCATGAAGCCAGCAGATACTTTGACACCTGCTGCCCTGGCATAACCACTAGACCTCACTTTCAGGTCTCTTGGAGTCCCAGAAGGCTGCAATTTGCTAGCCTTAGAGACACTCTCCTTGCCAATATGTTTTCAAACATTCTTGAAGCAGGCTGATTTTTGCGTGTAAAAAGGGGAAAAAAACCCAACCCACAACCCAAACAAAACCAACAAACCCAAAACAAACTCCTTGCTTTCTTGAATACAAATGAGACTTGTCTAGCTTGTTTGTAAAACAGTGTTTATTTCTTCCCAGTAGTATGACTAAAGCCAAATAAAATCTCTCAGTAATTCATATATATTTTTCCCTGACGGTGCTTTTTTGTTTAACCCCAGACTGATTTATTGTTCTTTTCTTGTTGCTATGGCTCTATATAATCTATATATTTTTTTATCATCTGTTTGTAATATTGACCAGTTTCCAGTGTAGAATTGGCCCTGGCTTCTCTGTAGTTTTCCAGGTTTTTAGATTAAAAATGGGGGGGGATTAACTGTGGGTTTTTTTAGCTCCACAAAGAAATATAAATCAACATCAATTTTACTTCAACAGAACCTGTTACATAGCGAACTCTGCTCAAGCACTGAGGCTGCAGTGCCGTAAAGTTTATAGAATAGCCTCCTGGCTGTCATTTGCCATAGGTGAACAGACTCAAGCAAGTATGAGGGCTGCATGCCTTTGCTCTGCAAAGGGGTATGGAAACATGAAGTCACTGGTTCCAATTTAACCTAAGTTTGTCATGGCCAAAAGCTCTCATCATCTGATAGTTATTCAGTGGTCCATGAGAAATTGGTTGGGTTTTAGCCTAATTCTTCTTAGACGTTTCCCATAAAACAAGCTGCTCTGTGAGCAGCAGCACAGATCAAGGCTGGTGCTTTACGTCTCTCTGTGCTAGCCCCTCCGTCCCACACCACTGCAATAAATCCACTTCTCCCCACACTGCTGCCTATGAGCTCACCTCCCCAATATTTCCCACCCCTCTCCTCATCTCCTGCGCCAGCCTTGTCACATCCCTGAGCTTCCAGCTGGGACGTACGTGCTGTGGCTGGTACCAAATGACGTGCAGGCTGATAAAACCATTTGCTTGTGTGCAGAGCAATTGTCTGACCAGGCGTGACAGGCAGCTATCGAGCTCATGCGTCAGAACTGGGTGGAAGCTCTGGAGCTGCTGAGGAGGGAATTGTGAAATGCAGCTCTTATAAACTCTCCTGCTAGGCATTGCAGCAAAGTGCTGGATGAACATGGACTCTGTGCATCACTAATAAACCTTCTGCAGCACTGCTAGCAATCCAGAGAAAAGCATCTGTCTGCAGAACTGTTGATCAGACCACACTGAAGAGATATGGAAGATGTTTTTGTCAGCAAGAAGGATGACTCTGAGGAGACATTTTCTAGGCACACAAATGCATCTTCTCTTGAAATACTGCCCCAAGATTACACAGAGAAAATATGGAAGCTGGCACTAGGTTTACTCTTACCGTCTTGTTGCTCTTACAGCTTCGGATGCTTGAGGGTTGAAACTTACCTGCTGACACTATCGGATTGCCCTTCCCAAAGCTGGATGCCCTGTACTGCTTGCATGTCCCACCATGAGGCTTGTCCTGCTAGAGCATCTCTGCTTGCTTTGTGTGTGTGCCCATTAACTGATGCACATGACAGTGCCAGTTGCAGGAAATCCTTTTGCAGCACAGGAGGAGACAGCTTGTGTCATACTGGCCACAGCCTGTGTGTGCAGTTGTAACCCACAGTAACTTCATTGTGTATTGGAGCTCTCCAAGGAGAGAGGTTAGTGTTGCAGTGTGACTTTGGGGTTTTTTTGAGTGCACTTGGAAGGATGGGGCAGGTAGACCTGTTCTCCTGACATATAGTAATTCTTTGGCAAGTCTCAAGAAGCTGCCTTATGTCTGGTCTTTGGCATCAACCTTTCTTCTCTAATCTGTTTTGGTTTTTTCTGTGACTGTTCTGGGTTTGCTCCAGCAGAGCTCATTGGAAGGCATTATCACAGCTTCTCTTTCACCCCACAAAGAAACCCTAAACTTCCACCTCCTGCTTTTAATGTTTAGGGAGTCTTGCCAATCCTTAGCAGGGGTCTGTAGGGAAAGCATAGCAACATTGACCATCTGTATTGAACCGTGCTCCTTGGTGGAGGGAGCCTTTCAGTTGGAAAGGAGGGAGAGGATGGGTCTTGGCACTGGTGATGCTGAGACTGGTACACTGGTCAGCAAGCAGAGGTGCTCCTGGGTTCCCTAGATAGAATTAATGCAGTTCCTCTCTGCATGCTTGCAAAGCTTAATATTATTTGTGCATGTGACCATATTTTTTGGGACCTTCAGAGTCCAGTGCTTTTACCCTTGCTTGTGGGGCAGGGAGTCATACTCAGCTCCATTTTGTTGCTGGGTGCCAAGGCACAAGGAGAGGTATGAGGCTCACCAGTCCTTAGAAAGAGAGAGAGGAACTTCGTCCCTGGACATAGCTGAGGATTCCCTGGCTCTGAACTAGCACAGACAGGTGGCCCAGCCTTCCGCTGTGTGAGGCCTGTCTTGGTCAGAGTGGTGTCAGGCGTGGGTGTTGCGCTAGCTGAGGGCGCAGGGCAGAGCCGCAGCTGTCAATGCTGCGGGGTGCTGCTGTGCCACCGCGCGCGTGGTTCGCCCCTCTTCTTGCAGCACAGGGTTGTGTGACCTTAGAGTTTAGCTGACTAAGTGAACCCTTCTGTGATTCTATGAACTTCTCTTCCTTTCAGCATAGACAGGGTGCTGCTGCCCTTTTGCAATACTGGGGGGACCCCAGTATCAGGCTCAGTCCAGCCCTTTGCCTTGGAGTGCTGTTGCTTCTTCAGACCCTGATGGGACAAGGTGGTAGTTATTTAGCTTTTGGTGGTTTTGCTGGGTAGCATCTTCCTTGTCTTTGCTTGGGACTTGCAAGGATATTGTGCCACACCAGAGAATCTCTTCCCCATGAAATTCCTTTTGCTGCAGTGATAGAAGAGCCCTGCAACCCTCTGGCCAGGTGTAAAAGTGCTAGATCACTTTCTTTGGAACTTGAGAAGGGACCACCACCACTTCTGTGTGACATTGCCTTTTGCTTTGACAGCAGTGCTGGTGTGAGCCTGGACTGTGCAGAGGCTCCTACAAGCTTCCTCCTAGTGTGCAGTTCAGGAGTGGGAAAGCATGACAGAGAATACAGGAGTTTCCAAGGACACCTGTACCCTCATTCAACTTGAGGAAGGACAAGTCTGTGGCTTATGTTGTCAGTGAGCTAGCTGTGTAACAGAAATTAAAGCCTTTTCTTCTCTACCTCCCTAACCTCAGGGACTTTGGGCCTTTTTCTCCCCTGCAGTTTGTCTGAACTCGTGGGTCAGGCTGAGTACTTTCTGTGCCTTGTCATGGAAGCCACTATTGTCTCTCCCGACTTCTAGCTCTCAGCAGAGAACAGGTCTCTGACCTTCTCCAGCCCCAAAAGAGTAGGCTGACACTAAAGCATGGAGAGACTTTGTGCCAGGAGCAGAAGCACAGAAAGTCTTTGTTCCTTATAAAAGACTTTGTTGAAATAGAAGGAAAGCTGTCCTCCCTGGCCTGCTTTACTGATTACATAGTATTTCTAGGCAGTAAGTGAGGGATCTCAGCACTGCCTGAAAGAGGAGGCTTGTTTTTAGCTGCTACTGCAATTTAGATAAAGTAGGTTTAGGCCTAGTTGAGCTGGCTGGGTTTCAAGTGATGCCGTCCCTTTTAATTCTGTCAGCTCATGTCCTGTTCCTGCCTGGGAACTGAACTTGGCTGGTTGCTTTTCAGCTGTTCAATACAGTTCATTCAGTTGGTTTATTTAGGAAAAAAAAAAAAAGAAAGAAAAAAAGATCTGTCTTCTCTCTGTGCTTTGCATCAGTCTGTCTGTCCTGAGGCTGCTCCCAAATGCCAGGGATGGACAAAACATCAACGCCTGTAAATCTGATATACGGTTGCGTTTATCAATGTAGAATTTGGTTTAATTCTCATACTGCTCGTGGGTTGCTACTGGGTGAGAGAGGAAAGAAACAGACATGGAGACCCAGAGGAACCTGTGTGAGACATCTCCATGTGAGGTTGCTGCCACAGCTGGATTGGCAGCAGGACAGCCAGTGGGCCCTGGGGTGCTTGGATGCAGACCCCTAGCAGCTGTTTGTCCTGAGTGACTACAGCTTAA
The DNA here is from genome assembly GCF_964237585.1 of Gallinula chloropus. NCBI lineage: Eukaryota > Metazoa > Chordata > Aves > Gruiformes > Rallidae > Gallinula > Gallinula chloropus. Next base: position 67,943,939 of record NC_140090.1, read on the forward strand.
GATCAGGACCAATCTTGCTAATATTTTCTGCCCAGAGTGGAGGGTAGCCGAGCTCTCTGCAGGAAACCTTTTCTCCATCTTACCCAGAGCCTCTGAGCAGCAGAAGGATGAGGAGGAGCCCACATGCTGGGGACCAACAGTCCCGGTTAAGAGGCACATCTTTGACTCCTGGGGTAAGGAAGCGGGAGAGAAGCAGCAAATAGTCAGCCCAGCCTCTGACAAAGGCTCTGTCCCCTGTACTGAAGGAGGAATGCAAGACAAAGGAAGCAGCTTGGGGAAGGCAGAAAACTCCCCCTCCTGCTGGTGTGAGATCCTCTTGCATCCTGCATAGGAGTGTTTTGTCCCACCAGGCCTGTGCTGGGAAACGGAAGCAGCAACTCTAAATAGTTAAAGGTTTCTGCACAGAATAGTGTTGCCTCCTCCTATCCAGAAGCTGAAAGCCACAACACAGAGGAATTGTTCTGCAGTTGCAGGAGCATCCTCTCTCGCTGCCTGTGTGCAATTGCTTGGGATACACAGAGGAGAGTTTGAAGGTTACACATACTGAGCAGCCTTGTGAAAAGAACTGGTTTTTCCCTTCACAGCTGCCAAGCCCATGTTAGATGAAACTGCAGAGTGGACTGAGCTGAAACTTGGGTTCACTGTTCCATATCCACCTTCTTAAACTTTCTATTGAAGATCTGTGCAGCAAGTGGTGTTCAAACTGTGCTTTCTGCCTAACCCACTCTGCACTCTGCCTGTGAGAGTGGCAGTACACGGAGCTCATTACAGACCATCTTCTGACAGACTGGGATGCAAAGATCCTTTGCGGCAGCCTGCTCAGCTAGGAGGCAGCAAATGGGCACAGCAGGGGAAACGTTTTGTTCTTGGTGGGGAGGAGAAACTGGGAGAGCATATTCAGAGACTGCAGGCAGCCCTGAGCCTGTGAAAAGTGGATTCTCCTGTTTTTTTGGTTTAAAACAGGGCCTTAAAGGAGTAAAAGGCACTTGATAAACAGGCCAGCCTTTTTGCATTTGAACCCTGTATAAAGCTCTTGGACTAGGTTTGTGTGTTTCTCTTGCACTACTGCAGTGGGTCGGTAGAGCTCAATGTGTAACTAATATTTTACACAAATATGTGTGAATACAAAGTTCCTCTGTTTCCTGCCCTTTGACCTTCTGCTTAGCCAAAGTAAAACAACAGTTTGGCCTGTGCAAGCTTTAAATTCCTGAAAACTTAAGAGAAAATAATCAACCAGTGAGAAAAATACTACAGTGTACTCTCAAAGACCCCTGCCCTTCCTGTCTGTCACCAGCCCCAGAACCAGTGCCTGGGTACCTAGGTAACTTTTCAGAAAGGATTACAATGTGACTCCATAGGTGTTTTCACACAGAAAGTCTTTCCTTTCTCACCTTTTCTTAATTAATTTTTGCCAAAAGGGGTACCCCTATCATTTATCTGACAGAAGCTGCTTGCATATTCTTTGGGTCCTTCAGAGGAGAGCAGTGCCTTCACTTCCCTCTCGAGCACCTTGAAAGTTCTTATGTCTCATATATCTAAGGAAAGATCATGAATGACTGTACAGTCTCGTGGCGCTCCTGTCTCCAACTAAGCATCGACCATTCGCAGGCACTTGCACACGCGCAAGTATCTAGGAGGTTTAGAAACAAGGAAAAAAGGTTTAGTGCTCTGCTGCAATTCTCATCCCTCGTTGAGGACACCTAAAGGTTGCTAAATGCTGTAGGTACAAGTTCTACTTGCTTCTGCCTGAGAAACGCTCAGGTAACTAAAACATTCTGGATTTCACATGTCAGTACGCAGGGTAGGGTTATTAAATGAAAGGGAAGTATCTCTTCAAATTGGCCATGTGGAACCACATAATCTGTAAATAAACTGTCATTAAATACATGTTTTGAGCTGAGTGCTTATCTGACAGGATAACAGCCTTTTTCATTCCTGGGCCTCCGCCCCCATCCTGAGGCTATTGAGTTTCTACAAGTATTGAAGATATAAATAATACCTTTTAAAGGGGAGCTGGGAAGCATGTTCAGGTACGGATGCAGAAAGCTGGTGGCAGCACAACTGGACAAAGGTGGAAGGGTTGCTCACGTGGCGTGGAGCTCAGGATCTGACAAGTGTGTCACCCGTACTCCCTTGTGGTTGCTTGGCTTAGGACAGAGTGGGTAAGGAGGAGGTTGTCCCACTTTCCCCTTGTAAGAGGTGAAAGCAGCCTAACCCTGCAGTGTCCAGGGATGATTGGTCTGAGCAACAGGGTGTAGAGGATCCAGAGCTCAGAGCAGGAGAGTTTTGTGGTGCTGCAAATGAACAGCTCATATCTGTGTTCGTTTTCTTTCTCTGCCACACTCAGCAATGCCAGGTAAGTCCTTTCATGCTGCTGTGCCTTCCTCCAGCCTTCCCTTTCCGTAGGAGGGATCCATACAGGTAAATCTGTAGATAGCTGAGAACTGTGTTGTTGAAGAAGCAAGGCAGGAGATGCGCCCTGCCCGGGCAGCACTTATGCCGAGGGGATGCCAAGCTGGATGTGCCAGCTCTCCTGCCTCTGCCTGCTGCAGTGGCTGGAGGAGGCTGTAGGGAGCAAACATGAGGAGCTGAATGAAGTTGTGGGGAGGAGAGGAAGTGTGGGAGGAGGTGGCTGGCAGAGTCGTCTGTGTGGAGTCAGGGAGAGGACAGGGGGCCCACTGATTGCAGAGGGTGGGAGCGTGCCCTGGGCACGGGAGTCACTTGCTGTGAGCCTGCGTGAGAAATTCTCGGAGGCTGCAGTCATGGAAATTGTATTCACACGTAGAGATGGGCAGGGAGGAGGAGCAAGCCAGGCACGTAGATGTGTAAAGGGATGGAAAGAAATGTCCTGGATAACAGAAGAAGTTGAGGAGTCCCAGCACCAAATCGGTTATTGTGTGACAGCATTTTAGCATTTGGTTTTCAGTTCAAATATTGCATTCCCCAATGTCAGATAAGGTGGTGTCCAGGTGTCTGGTATCTACTTTGTGATAAGAAAGACAGCACTTCTGTCAGTGGAAGTTGCAGTGCAGAGACACATACTCCACCATCTCACTGCCAACAGGAGGAGCAAGGAACCAAGTTTTCCTGCTGGTGATGGACTCTGGGGAGGCACTGGAGGACCTGATTCTGGCTCCTTTGTCAGGCTTTCAGTCCGGAGGACTGAAGTGATCAAATAAGTTTATATGTGCTTGCATAAATCTATGGGGCTCCTTTATTTCCCAGACTTAATGACTTGGAGCTTTGTATTTTCAACCAGCTGATCAGCTTTAAAAAAAATAAATCTGCATTGAACTTCTGTTTTCTGAAACTGTCATCAAACCTCAGAGGTGAAGCAGTCCTTACAGTATTGATAACCAGGTTTTTTCCACAGTTTGGTTGGGTTTGATTGTTGCTTTTTTTTAAAAGAACCTTTTGCCTAGGCCTCCTCTTTCTAAAAGCCCGATTTGAATCCCTGCAGTGAAGCTATTGTTTCATTTTACTCCAGGGATTTAATTCTTTCTAAGGCATCTTGTCCGTGGTGCATGTCTGCAGCAGGCAGCAGCGCTGTGTGAATTTGCCCGGGCTGGGGCCGTCCCTGTTTCCCAGATCAGAGATAAGGGGCAACAAAACTGAACTAAAAAAAAAGAGAAACAAGGAGGAAAAGCATTTTTAATGCAATGCAAATATATAATGGCTTGGATTCTGCTTGTATGTTCTTTAAACATGTTCAGCTGGAGTTGAATATGAAATTATAAACTACCTGCCAGCAGCCCCACAGATTGTATCACAATTGGTTTTCCCCTTTACTGATCCATGTGTGCTGGTCTTTGTAGGTTAGGAAACTAAGCAGACAGACTGAATTTAGCATTAACTTGATTATCCATAGATTATCTTAATTTGAAGTGGCTGGCAAATGAGCCTGATGTCTTTTACTTTGTATTGGGTTGGGGTTTGGGTTTTTTAAAATTTGCATCTGTGTAATGAGTTGCAATAACAATATTACTTTGAGATTGTTAGACATGATGTTCACATTTAGCTTCTGTATCCTTTTTTTTTAATAGCTACATGTTTGCATGCTTATATCCCTTATTGAGCTAGTTAGAAATATATTAAGTTGCTCTGGTGAAAAATATAGCTAATACATTTCAGTGTTGGACTCTGCATCTGCCCTTATAGTTTCTCTCAATTAATTCTAGCTGCTCGTTCTGCAAAGTGGTACTGAAAAACAGCATCAAATCTTACTTGTGACAGATTGCCACATTACCTTTTTTTAACAGAGCCAGACTGAATATTAAAAATGTGTTGGAGAAAACACATTTATCTAATAAATTACCCAGGCTGTGCATGGAGTAATGGCAATGCAATAAATTACTCTTTCTGTACGGATCGGATAAGCTGCGTTCAATTTAAACGTCTGGCTGCATCACTGTCGTGCTGGTCAGGAACTCACTGGGGGCCTCTTTAACATTCCTGCACCCGTAAGTCATGGAGTCAAAATCCTCCTTTGCTTTGCCCTGAAACACAGAGTTTCTCTGACGTCTGTGCCTGCAGTTCTGCTGAGATCTCACAGTGGGATGCAAAACACCCGTTTGTACCCTTGGAGCAGCGAGTTTCAAGGCGCTGAGTGATGCAGATAATGTAGGTCTGGCTCGTGTGAGGGATGTGGTCATCTTGTGTGCCTGCCAGCATCCCCAGTGCCACATGCTGTTGCCAATTTATTGAGTATATGACCAAGCTAGCAGAGCAGTGCCAAGAGCTGTGCTCTCATAGCTCACCGACATTACTGGCTTGAGGGAGTGATCCAGGTAGCTGCTGCTTTCCCAAGGGACCAGCAGGACTGTTTCAGTATCACTTTGCCCATACCCCAGGATATAATGACCTATGTAATCATGGCCTGGCTTTCTGCAGAAACAAGAGGGGAACACAGAAGCTTGCTTTTGAAGGTTATGAGTGCAGTAGAGTGGCTGTTTTGCCAAACCCAAGCACGCTTAGACATTCATGAATGTAGGGCTTCTCCCACTCTGTCCAGTGTCAGCCCATAAGCTGTAACACAGTATCCAGATGGATTTATCCGACTGATCAGTCAGAACAGTTTAACCTCTCTGTTGCAGGTTTTAGCTAGCATTTCAAAGGAGGACATGCCCTAGAAGAGGTACAGAGGACTTGTCAGGCTGCAAATCTATCCTCTTAATTTGCAAATCTGTCTAAAGAGCAGCAGAGTATGACCATGTCAGGAAAGGGAATTTTCTGGCCTTTGGATGAACCATGGTGATGCAGTCTGAACTGCTCTAGAGCCAGGCTCAGTCAGGGGGCTGTATGCCAAGCCATGCATGGACAAAAGATAAGCTTCAAGTTTCCTTGCTGTCTCCTAGCTGGTGGAAGAACATCAGCTCCTTGTTTTCCTCCATATGATCCACTGTATGTGTGCCAGAGAAGATACCTGACCCCCCAGATGCCCAAGCAGCTATTTCCCATCTGCACTGGGTGCAGGGTAGCAAGATCACAGGAGGTGTTTCCTGACCCATGTTCAGCCTGGGACCACCCTTCGGATGGAGTTCTATTAGGTCCTAGTCCTTGTCTTTGTGTGCTGTCCTTCTCAACTTGCTCCCTGTTGATGTTCAAGGAAGTAAGAGCTCCTAGCAGGATCCGTGTATGCAAAACTGTCAGCTTTATAAAAGAACTTGAAAATATGGTGGGAAGAAATCTGTGTTTCTCTCTAGAACTAGGTAACACCTCTTGAATGTAGACTGCATGCATTACATTGTGTATAAAACATCCTGAGGTCAAGAATATGACTTGGGTTTATTTCTTTAGACATCAAGTATATTTAGTCAAATTAAAGGTGGGGGAATGTACTTCAAGAAAACACATGAGCAATGTTACACAAAGAAAATTTATTAGTCCACAGTGGAATGGTTGCCTCTTGAGTTATTTCCCAGGTTCTCATTATAGAGTAGTTGGATAGTAAAGTTAGGAGAGGTTGAACAGCTGAATTATGACCGTTGCTGCATGGAGGAATCTCACCTGCTTTATGTGGGCTGTAAAAGAAAATGGATAATGACATTTTAAAGACTTCAAAATATGGGAATCTTAACGGAGTGGTCCAGTATAACTGTCTTTTAGATGCTGTTTCTGCATAGTAGAATGGTACAAGAGCTGGTCTGTGGGAAATTTAGAAGGGACTTCTTACTTCTGTGGAGCTGGAGAGAGGCTTCAGATTTGCTACTATAAATTATGAAATAAAATAGTAAGTTAAAATGAAATGTTTTAGTTATTTCCTTGTTGAGTTCTTATGAAATCAATACCTTCCCTATGAAGCAGTTTGATTTCATGGCATCAACATTCCTTAACAGAAAGTTAGGCAATAAAAAAAAAAAAAAATCAGCAGCTTTTGTTAAAACACAAACTTGCAGAAAACAAACCAGCTGCAAGTCCATCCAGTGAGGATGGATCAATCACCTTGCTGCGTTACAGTCCTGCTAGTGCCTCTTCCAAGCAGGAACCCAAGAGGTTACTGTAAGCAAACCTGTGTATTTACAACAACAATCTCTTCACTGAAAGACTGGTGAAGCGTTGGAACAGGCTGCCCAGGGAGGTGGTGGGATCATGTCCATACTGTTCAAAAACCAGTATGTCCATCTTCAGGAGATGGTTTAGAGGTTATGGTGGTGTAGCACTGATGGTCTGGAAGGTCGTTTCCAACCGTGATGATTCTATGAACATGTCTAGCACTCACACAGTAGCTGGTGAAGGAATATGTATTTATCCTTATCCTGTTGGCTTTGCCATGGAGTCAGGGTGCACCGAAGGTCAAAGAGGCAGAAATCTCTGCAGCAGCTAATGATACCTGAGTCCTGGCAGGCTGAACATTGCCGTCTTGAAATGGTAGATGAGGTGCTTGGTCAGTAGTAGCCTGTGATTTTTCCACAGCTACCACTGAAAACCATCTCGCCTTTTTCTGGATTCTGGACACAAATGCTATTTTGTCTCAAGAAATGCAGTGCAAAAGGACTTTTGTACCATCTCTTGTGCTCCAGCCCCTCCTCAAAACCAGTAAGAAACATTACCCCACAGTACTCTGCTGGTCAAAGCGGTTGTTGTAACAGAGCTTGTTATGAGTAAAAGTGTTGGGTCAGTGGTTGGATGCAGGTGATGCTGTTCCTGACTCTATGTGGGCCCAGGACAGCACCAGTGCTGTGGGGGGATTCTTGCACAACCAGCTTTGCTGCTGAGGCTGTAAACTTCCAGGCTTACTAAACTGAGATAACTTGCAAAGGAATGTTCTTTCTTTGTCTGAAAGGGGAGTCATGTTTTGGCCTAAAACTGTAAATTGTTTTGGGGATGCTTATAGCAGGGAATCCTGTCAGACCAGGGCAGTGCCCCATGGATGTGAACTTCTTCCTTGAATCTTTTATTTTTACATACAATGTTTCTTTTACCTGTATATTAATACTTATTTTCTGTATTTTCAAGTACTTTGAATATAAGTAGCTTCTAGTTGTGAGTGCAGGTGCTTCATTTGGTATCTGCAGTAGGCATCAAAGTGTGTACTGAGAGTATGGCTACAAAACCTTCAGTGTTGTTGAGACCCATATTGGCATCATTATCACTGAGGGTCCTGGTCCCACCCGTGGTTTATAGAAGTGCAAAACCTCAGAAATTAGTTTGGAGGTGGCAGGCTGCTTCTCCCTTTAGCCTGCCTGGGATGGGGATGCATTTTTGGGGAAAAAAGGGAGCTGAGCTGTCTTTAGGGCCACCAGACCCGTGTGGTGTTCCTTGTTCAGTGCACCTCAGATGGCGCAGGGCACATACACTCTCCTCATGTCTTGGCTTTATGGAAATGCGTATGTACATTCAGGAAGCATGTTGTGTACTTTTGCAGATGAAAGACAAGCTGTACAAAGTATGTTACTGACAGCATTGCAAACGATAGAAAGGTGCAAAAACTACAGGAGGCTTTCCACATCCATCTGGTTGAGGAGTTATCTGGATGATTTATGTAATCATTCAACATCCATCAAAGTCCCAAGTTTAGATAGTAACTTACTTTGGAGGAATCATTTGTGAAAGCTTCATGATTTTCTAGCTAAAATACTGTTTTAAAAAATAAATGCTTAGGAAGATTTGCTTGGTTTGTTTTGCAAGCATGAGTATGGAAGGCAGAAAGGAAGGGTAGTCATCTCTGTTCTGCACCAGGCAAGAGAAAGTGGTTATCTAGGCTTTTGTTTCTGTGATTTCCTGGTTTCTGTGCAACAGGTCCTGCAATTCAAGTTGTCCTCAGTGCTGCAACTGTCTCCATACAACAGCTGAACTTCCATTCCAGATGGGTTACAATGCAGCAAGCAGAGCTGAGTTTCAGGCTGTAAATCTGAATTTCTTGCACTCTTTCAGGTTTTAATTCTATTTCAGGTTACTTGCAGAATATTATTTGTATGATTTGAGTAGTCAGTGTGAATCTTGTGGCGTACGTGTGCAGGCAAGGGAGAGGGAGATTTTCTAAGTGTTCAGTGTTCACATGGGCATAAACAGGTGGGTTTCCAGCAGAGACATTTGCATTTGAAAACCTGCTCTAAACGGGCTGGGCTTTCCCAGGAGAAGCTGCACCAGCAGTGAAACGCAGGGATCGATCAGCATAGAATTGTGTGAGCATTTGATGGGCAAAATGTTGTGGTATAAAGACAGGGCCCAAGAATAAGCTCTTTGTGGCTTTGTTTCATTCTTGAAAACTGTGACTGAGAGGCTTTTATCATTTAAAAAAAATTAATCAGCCACATTTTGGCTAACCTGGAAAATGCTACAGTATCCTTTGCAACATTCTAAGTGCCGTGTCTTTAACCCAGTTTTGATACTTTAAAAAAAATTAATTTATGCCTGCTTATATTTCCCCAACTCTGAAAGTAAAGTAATATCTGAACCTTTCCTTCAGTCGCAGAGTTGAAAGCATGTGTGGTTCAGTGTCCATAAGGATAAACTCAAAGCAACTTGCATTCTCTGTGTTTTCTTTCTTTCCTAATTTTAACCAAGGAAAACATTCCCTTACTTATCTCAACACTTCTGTTTTGGGAAAAACAGAAAAACATGCCTCGTTTTTCGGGCCACCTTCCTTGTGGTATTTGGAGTTTATTTTAATTCTTAATCAAATGAGCTGTCCAAGAAATGAACGTGAAGAACCAGACGCACAACCAGTGTTCAAACGCACACCAATGGGGACACCTGGTGGAGACACTACGAGTTGCCCAGGACACCCTGCGTGAATCCCACCACAGGGTGAGCAGGAGTCAGAGAGATCCCTATGATTGTTTTTAACTGCAGCAACTATGAGATAACTCCCTTTAGTTTATCTGCCTGATGCTGACGGCTCCCTCGAAGCATCCTGCACTTGCTGCTGGCCAGGAGTACAAGCATGCTGTTGTGGTGCTGGCACGCAGCGAGTGGTGTGCAAGCACCTGATTCCTCAGTGTCTGTTGTTTAATGTGACTCAGGACAAAGCTGCAGTTACTACAAACCTGTTTGTTTCTTGCTGCTGCAGAGGTTTCCATGCTCAAGGACTCTTAGATAAGCCCTGTAGATACTTATACACGTCAACAGGACATGTCTTAAATGTGGAGGACGATGTGGGACGGTTAGGTGAAGATCCAGGACCACATCTACTCATAGCAGCAGGGCAAAGATTACTTCTCTGAACTGGATCCTGCTCCACACCATATGAGATGCTCCAGTCCTGACAAGCAGCAACTCAAGTTACTGATAATGTTTTTCAGTCTGCAGCAGAAGTCCTAGTCCTCCTCCAGCAGGCAAGGCCTGCCTTCCCACTCTCCTGGAAGAGTGACCTTGGGAGGGGCCGTGGTGAGTTCAGCAGCTCTTGCTGCCTCCATCAGTGAGCTTGGTCAGGGAGAGGGGCACTGTGCTTGCCACCGCTTTTGGAAGTGGGCACTACTCGGTTCATCCCTGGGGCACTGCACCTGTGTCAGACGAGGGATCCCAGGCTGCTTCCCTGTATGTACTGTGAAAGCTTTGCCTGGCATGGGACAAGCACAAGATCTGAGGACAAAGCAGTCAGATAGGCAGCATTATTGCACGCGTGCTCCAGGAGCTGTGTGCAAGCGGAGCCTGCTTTAATTGGTGTGATAATGGCCGTGGTTGGTTGTTTTACTTCTAGCTTGCTCTGAAAACGAGCATTAGCCTTTCCTGCAACGGGGCAGCAATGTACAGATGGGCTCTGGTCTGCCTTCTGGCATGTGCCAGCTGTGGAACATGGGATTATCTGGGTGTTTTGTCTTTCTAAGTAGGAGAAGAGGAGAAGAAAGGAATGCTTACAGTCTTGAAGAGAGAAGGACAATTTCTGGCTCTTTTGTTTTGATGCAGCCTATTCTGACAGAGAGTGAAATTTATAGCCTACTGGTTTTCTCATTGTTTGGGAGAGAAGGAACATACTAATTATAATTCTGCACCAGAGCCACCAGACAATTGGGAGAGAAAGTGACTTTGACTTAAACCATCACAATGGGCTGCAGACTGTGGAATTTTATTAGATATAGAAGTATATTATTTGTGTTTCATTTAATAATTTATTTTATTGGCATTTCTGTGTTGGGTTTAATATCAAAACAGGACACCATTTTTTGCCACAGAACTCAAGAGGGCAGTTTTTAGGTCAGTGTTTGAAGTCAGATGGCTCAGTGAGACCCCTTTCCTGCTTCAGTCACTTGAACACTCAGAGGCTCAGCAGAGCTGGCTGGAGGTAGTCGCTGTGAGCAGCCACCAGTGACTGTCCTGCTCCACAGCAGAGGTTCCTGCCTGACAGCGGTCAGGAGCAGGTGCTAACAGAAGGAATATTCTAGCAGACTTTTTGGACTAAATATTTCTTGCTTCTCTTTCTTGCAGAAAACACCTTTTGCAGTGGTGACCATGTATCATGGCACAGCCCGTTGGACAACAGTGAATCTAGAATCCAACATATGTTACTGACAGAAGACCCTCAGATGCAGCCGGTGCAAACTCCTTTTGGGGTTGTTACTTTCCTACAGGTATGACCCAGCAATGGTGGCTCTAACTGTCACCTCCTGGGTGTGGAATGTGGTTAACATCCAATTTAATTTGCGTTAAGTCAAATGCTTATTATCCCATCTTCCACCTTTCTTCCTTATTTGATTTCCATGGATCTCATCTTTGAATTGTTATCCTGGAGATAATCAGTAAGTGCTTTGGCAGAACTGAGCAACAGCATGCTCAGCTCTCAGGATAAGAGGTCTGTCTGATGCTGAGAAGGTTTACATCCTGAAACAGACCTGGACTTGAATGTTGCATTACTGCTTTGAAATTTCAGGCATGAATATAGGGGGGAAAATATAAATGAAACACTTTTAAAAGGTAATGTAGAGCCAAATTAAAATTAAATCTATGGCAGTATTGGTAAGTGACCCACTGGTTTGAGTTCCAGGGAAAGAAGAGTTTGGAGTAGGTCTCGGGAATTCCTTTACCATTATTTATTGGCAGAAAAGTAGCTTGCAGTGTTGACCCAGAGATTTTGTAGAGAATAAGTGAGTTTTCCTGTATTGATCTACTGTTTAAGAAAAGTTCAGGTTTGCTTTGCAAAAGAAACATTTAAAGAATCCCTTGTGATTTAACCCTGCTGTTCAGTGAGGGGAGCTTCCTTGGCCAAACAGGTTTGCTTGCTTTCCCAAAGTCCTCCTTCTCAGTGACGTCTCTTAAATATGGGCTGCTGTGGATGTTTTAGAATTTCATGTGGAGTTATTGAGCTTAGTGAGAGTGCTGGAGCTCTCACCAAGTTACACCAACCACTGATTTCTCCCTGCAAGTATCTGTATTTTACAATTTAAGCTTCAGGTTGCTCCCATTTGCCCTTGGCTGTAGTTGCAACATGGAAGGAGAAGCTCCCTTAGTACCGCAGACCTGCACAAGGCAACTGCTGTGCAAGGACAAGGGCTTTCCTCAGTCTTCTGAGGTGTTTTATCAACAAGAGACAGGTGTGGGATTAATCAGTGAAAGGTGTGTTGTGGGACCTGAAAGCAGAGCAAGCAAGCCAAGCTAAGCAAGGTGGTTCCTGGCTGACTCCCCAATTAGTGCTACGTTAGTCCACATATCTTCTTTAGTGCCCAGCTGTCCTGATTCAAAGGACAGTCAGCTTGTTGGATCCTGAGGCTCTTGGCCTCTGATTTTCCACAGCACATACAGTTGACTTGTTTTTCCCCTTTGTTAGATGCTTGTTGTTATGGATTTGTTTTGACCCGTGAGGATAAACGATTACAATAAAGAAAAAGAATGAAAACAAAATAATTTTCTGTTTAGAGTTTTGCTGTTTGTATGTAATTAGTGAATGAAAGCCCAGGGAGGGGTGGGCTGAAGCAAGGGTGATTCAGATGTTCGTGGAGGAAGCCTGGGAGATGGGTGGGGATGAAGTGCATCTGCAAGGGCTGGGTCCAGAGAAAATGAGCTCTGCAAGGGGCAGGGTGGGTGTGCAGAACCTCGATGGTTTTCCAGTGCAGATACGTGTTTGCATCAAAGGCACATCACACACTTCTGTTTGCTGCTCTTCAGAATTTAGTTTTCAGGTTTTTTTCTTTTCTGATACAACATCACTTGAACAGATTTTGACCAAAAAATCAATGTTGGAAATGGCTTAGAGTGTCGAGGAAGAAAATATAGAAAGCCATGGCTAAAATAATCATTATGCTCAGATGCAGAAGCCGTTGGTTGACTGATGAGGAAAAAAACTGCTGCCTTCTATCAGCTGGAGGGTGTTTCACCCCTTCATTTGAAGCGGCTGATCTCAGCTGCTGTGAGAGGGACATCTGGTATTGCTCAGTGTGGCAGCTCCCATCCTGAAAAGCAAACACATCCTGCCTTGCACAGGAAGGCAGAAGTCTGCAGTTGCCTGTAGTGCTGAGTGGATTATGTGATGTGTAAGCGGCTTTACTCTGTGGTGCTGGGTAAGATGTAACCAGCCAGCAAGCTAGCACAGTGAGTAGGTCAAGGATTTATGAGCACCAAAGCACTCCCTTGTGACAGTGGGTCCTTTGCTTGATGGAAATTGCTGGTGCAGTATTACATTTGCCCTTAGCAATTGGCTGACAGAGCAGTGTGTTGTGTGTGCTCAGCCCCTGGCCTGTCCTGTGGACTAAGCTGCAGAGTGAGAACCCACTAGTGTTCACTAGTGGATCCTCAGCAAACCCTCCCCATAGTTAAGTTCATATGTTATGCAAGATTAAATGTTACCTATCCAGGGCACTCCATGTAGTAAGTGTGGAGAGGGGGCAGAAGGAATTGCAGAATCCCTCTGATACCTCAGGCTCCATTTGTCCTTGCTCATCTAGTTATTTTAAAGAAATGGAGCTTCTCTGTACCTGCACGGTTTGATCCAGCACAGCATGGCACACTTTCTCTACAGTTCTTGCACAGTTCCCATTCAGTGTAGAATCTCTGTGTTCATTTATTGCAGATTGTTGGGGTTTGCACTGAGGAACTTCATGCAGCTCAGCAGTGGAACGGGCAAGGCATCCTGGAACTGCTTCGGACTGTCCCAGTGTAAGTGCCCATATAGCCCATCTAGGGGAGCGTTCCCTTAGAGCACGATTCAGTCGTTTGTTTTTATTAACAAACTTTAACTTGCTGATGGAACTTATTTAATTCTGTGCTGTAGCAGGAGATGGGAATTCATTGCAGATCTGTTCTCACGCACAGGCGCTTAGATGGCAAATTAATGCATGTGGAAGTCCACATGTTCAGGGTGAAACAGAATGAGGTCTTGAAAGCTTAATTTCCTTCCTCTTACTGCCTGCAGCATTTTCTCATTGGTTCTTCCTGAGGGAGCTGGGTTAACTGTTACTGGTGACCTCTGGAGTTCAAATGAAAGGAAGGAGAGGGTCTGACTTCCAGTGCCTAGCAAAGCTTGCGTGCTGTCTGAAAGTGAGAAAGTCACTCTCAAACTGGCCCTGCTCTTGGTGGGCCAATTTGCAGCAGGAGGATTGATCATGCAAGTGAAATTCATTGTTATTTCTTCCATGACAAAACAAACACGACAGTGGGTTAAGGAGGAGATGGGGTTTAAAGGCTAAATGATAAGTTGATGCTTTATTTGCTGCCAGGTTGCAGGTAAACTGTTTTGTGTTGCAGGTGTTTTGTTTAAATATTTTTCTCTTGTTTTAGTGGAGGTTATTATTTAGCTGTGTTATTGTAGTTCAAAAGGTTTTGGTTTATTTTTAAACAAAATAGTTCTGAATATGTTTTCCTAGGCACAGTAGTACACTAATGTCACAATGGCCTTTGATTATTTGTAAGAGCTTTTGCTGCTGGACTACTTAAACTTGAACTCCCTAATTCTTCCTTTTGGGCACACGTGCAGATAATTCATGTGAGTGCCCTAGAGCAGAGTGAACAAAGCTGCAAGCTCTGTTTCTGGGACCCCAAGACAATAAAAACTGCCTGCAGCTCCTGTGGCTCCCCTAAGTCAATACAGATAGAGCACCCCTCTCCTCCGTCTGTTCTCATCTTGGTTTCTGGCTTTTGTGCTGTGGTACAAGCACCTTTCCAAGAATAAAATAAAACCCAAATGTGTGTGATGTGAAGGGAAACCTGCAAACTACTGAGCTCTGCTGATGGTGGAGTCAGGGTAAAAGCCTCTCGCATCCTGGGAAGGAGCTGAAGCAGGTCACACCTCTGCAGTTAATAGTTAACAGCTTCCAAAGTGATGCAAAGAAGAGAGTGGCCATCAACACATCTGAAAAGCTATAAAATACTAACTTTTATTGCTCCCACTCCAAGTGCTTCAAGAGACTGTAACGCAGACAAGGCCAGAGGAGGGGGCTTGTGACTACAATAACAAAGTATCTCATGAAAAACATGAAAAATGTTACGGCAATTCCAAAAGACTTCTTAAAGTGGAAAGCACCAGCTAAGGCTGACTTCTGCAGTCTGCCTGCACTGTGACCCAAAGTCTCAGAGTAGCTCATCTTCTCAGTAATCTGTTTTTTGTCACCTTTGTTGTGAAACATCTTGACCTGACTTTTATTGCTAATGAAAGCAAAGATTTCCCTGAATCATTTGAGTAACTCAACCATTAAGTACCAACCAGGTAAGACATCTATTGTGAGGATATTTATCAGAGCAATAGGCTTTTTATGGTACTCAACCCAACTGCCCATCTCAGCAAAAAAGCGTAGTCCTGTTGGGACCCTGCTGCATCTTTATATATGTAACAGGCATAAATCTTGACACCCCCACTCCTTGTCCTTCTTTCTTATACCTAGGCTACACTGAACTTCTCTGTCCCAGTTCAGTTACCTGTACGATTAAATCCCAGTTCAGTCATGTATGGCTAAGTGGGCCCACACAGGGCACAACCCATGTCAGTCCTGACTGCTTTGCAAGACTTGGTGGTGCCAGGTGCCAGGCAGATAACAGCAAGGTCATGGAGGGCTTTTGTTATGTGTCTGGGAAATGTAAAGGACAAATGCATGCTATGGGATGTATACACAACATAAAAGGGCTTCTAGGATTGTTTGAAACTTGTACTTGTGCTTCCTCCCAGTACAGGCCCACTCTGAAGACTCTGTTGGAGAGTGCTAGCTAAAGGGGGTGTCTGGTTCATTACCTTTCTTGCTTTCTTCTAGGGCTGGGGGCCCCTGGTTGATAACAGATATGCGGAGAGGAGAGACGATATTTGAGATTGACCCACATCTGCAAGTATGTCTTTAGTTTGTAATGCTCCATGTCTTTTCTGGTATCCAGGGAGAATTGGTTTAATGGTATAAAACAGTTCTGTTATTTTCTGTAAAGGTGCTGTGATCTTCTCAATTTTTGCAATACTCCTGGAAAAGTCTTAGAGACTCCCTTTGCCCAGTTAGTGGTGTTTCAAGAGTGCACGTGTCCAGCCCCAGGTGGCTGGCAGCTCTAGGAAGAAAGTTAGAGAAGGGAGACCAGGAAAACAATCTCATACATGAGACAAGTTGGTAAGATATGACTGCATGTTTTAGAAAGGAGGAAAATAAAAGCAGATAAAAGAACATAGAACAATAAAAAGTTTAGATATGGTATATCAGGAAATTCCTCCTTTGTTTTATATGCAAGCATATGGAGATACAACATGCAGAAAACTCAAAACCAACTAAGGAATATTTTTTCACAGTAAGTGTGACAGTGTAGCTATTCCTGTAGGATGTCACTTGAGGCCAAGTGGTTACCGTGGTCTGAGAAATAATGGGAAACCAAAAGTATCTTGTGCAGTTATTAATAATCCATGCAGGAAGATATATTAAACATTCTTCTTCAGAGTTCAAGTTAATTTCTGAACTTTAAAGATCAGAACGGGACCTCTATGGAGGGGTTACCATCCCATAGACTGTGTGGCTGATCTGTGCCTTTGGGAGACCGTTTTGCATCCTTTCAGCAGAGTTACGGTACTGGAGCACGTGGGTTCCAGGCAGATCCAGTGTGGTGCTGACCATGTTTCAGTGAACCACTGAGTATTTGCCTTTAACAGAGAACTCAGGGCTTAGCCCAGTAGGGCGTGTGCGTACGTACACGTTTTGTACAAGCTGTTGCATTTGCTTATGGTCTGCGTGTCTGCATCTGATTACCCTCAGTTGCCTCGCAGCATCTTTTATTTTGAAAGCTTAAGAACAAAACCAATTTCTACTTTTACTGTTTTTAAGGATTTGTTCATCTAAAATAACCCCAGTCTGACACACACACACACAATGTTCCACAAATGTCCCACAGTGTGGGAGCCAGTACAAATGCGAGTCCTATAAAGTTCTTGGGTGCTTTAAAATTTTGCCCTCTCCCCTCCTGGAGGGTGTTTCTGTTCTCTGCACACGGGTGATTCCTCGTGATAACAGGGTTTTCTTCAATTTACTGTAAATGAAAAGGCGCTCAGCTTACTGGAATCTGAGTCAGCCAAGGCAAGTTAAGGCAAATAAAGAGTACCTCTGCCTTAGTGTGTCCTGCCACTGAAAGCTCCTATGTCTGTGGTCTTTCCGGACTTCCTCACATTGAAGACATTCCTGTTTCTGTTCTCTCTTGCCCTTGCAGTAGTGCGTATGCGTGTGTGTGTGTGTGTGTGTGTGTGTGTCAGCCCAAAGACAGCAGTGGAAGATAGGTGGAGGGGAGGGAGGGAGCAGGCAGAGAAAATGGACAACTTTCTCGGGAACAGGCAAGCATGTTGCCTGCCTGGGAAGCAGGCAGAGCTTGTTTTGAGGCTGCATTGTCTCTTGTGGGAATTGATTGAGGCCTAAACCCAGCCCTGGCAGCAGCAGCTGTACTTTCTGTTCGGAATCGCTGAGAATGGATCCCAACTAAGATGTCATCCCAGGATGTCGGTAATTAATGCTGTGGCAACGCTAGCTGTTTGCTGTTCAGCCAGGCTTCCCTGTAGGTCATTCAGATTTCCCTGGCAGCACTGTCAAACAATCCCTGTTGGTCCTCAGCTCTGCACTGATTCTCAGTGCTTTGCTTCTGTTTTAGCAGATATCTCAGAAGAGAATAAAGCTGATTTGAATTTCCTGAGTTGCGGTTGCCGCTCTGCGGGTCACGCTGCAGTGCTCTGGCTCGTTTAGAAAAGGGATCAATGACTTATAAGAGCCTCAGAGCATCCCTCCCACATGCTGAGAGGAAAATGGGACAGAAACATCCTTTCTTTGAGGAAGGAAAAAGCTGAACCTCCTTTGCCCTGGGCTCCTCCAGGCTGCCCTTTCAAGGGAGGAAGAACAGCCCCTCAGCCCAGGCACATCTTTGCTGGCTAAAGATGGGGTAAAAAGCTATGTGTTTCTCCAGCTGAGAGCCTGCACTGGTTTGGGGTTCTTATTTGGTTTTCCCCCTTCACCATCAATACTTGCAAATGTTATAAAACAAGCATGCAAATTAGGCTGCCGTAGGCCAGCTCATTTCCACCGGCCCCCCTTGTTCTCCAAGGGATGCCAACAGAGCAGCACTTCTTCCCCTGAGGAAGTGCTCTGCAAAGCAGCTGAGATGCAGATGACAAGTCCCTTTCCCCCTCCCCCAGGCTCAACTGCGTCTGTGAGCAGGGGCTCTGGCTGTAGGGATGGAGGAGCCTGTCCCACCAGAGCCTCTGCTTGATGGAGTCCTCAGGGCCTTCTGGGTTCTTCTGCTTGCTGCTCAGGGGCAGATTTGGTGCTCTCATGCTTCCCCAGTCACTGAAATGAAAAATAACCTTGCTGACAAGTTAAAGCTCCCCATGCCAGCTGATCTGGGTCCTCACTCAGCGCCGCGGAGGGCCCCTGAAGGCACCACGTGCTAAATCTCACTTAGAGCATTGTTTGCATATGTAGGATCGGATGTATTTTTATTTCTTTTTCCACAACTTCTATTTCTGGGTGAAACAACTAATTTCATGTTTAGGATATAACAAAAGAAAATCCCAGCAGATGTATTATTTCTCAGATTTTCCCATTACGTTTCCACAGACGCCAGTTTCCACTGACGCCGGCGGAAGATCCCAAAGAGCAGTCAGTCATTCAGGGAGTGAGGCAGGAGGAAGGCAGTTTCTTGAATGCTTAAATCTGACAGGACTGCTCTGGTCCTGCCCGCAGCCAGCAGGCTTCTGCCTCCACTCTTGGGCCAAAGAGCCAGTTTAGGGAGGTGATCCAGCTCAAAATAAAAAGGACTTAGCTCAAGGGAAGGGGTAGAAGCACACGAAGACGCGACTGCGGCCACGTTGAATTACATCACAGCGTGCACAACTGCTGTGCAACCGCACCCAGGCTGCTCGTGCTTATCTTTGAGCTGCTCAGATCTTCTCTTGAATGCTCACAGGAACAGGCAGCGCTCCTTCTAGGGCAGCCAGCGCAGCTGGGCAAGGGGGGTGGGGGGGGGGGTGGGGGGGGCATGTCTGGGGCTTCGTACAGAAGCTGCAGATTTTGCAGAGTGCTGGATGCGCCCATGGTCTCTGGACTCCAGTGGCAGGGTCAGGCTGGAGGGTGGTAATAATGAGCGGGGAGATCCGCTCCCGTTGTGCGTAACGCAGCTCGGCCCTTTCCTCGAGTTCCTTGTCCCGCAAGCGGGGGGACTCAGCGCTTGTGTTGAGGCAGCCCAGATGTATGCAGTGAGATGGATGGAGACCTTGCTGGGCCGCTGAGTGCTGTGGGAAGTGACACCCCTTCAGAAGAGGGGGAAAATGAGCCGGGTTGATTTGGTGCCAGAGGAGAGGTGATAGTGGTCAGAGCAGCCATTCCTCGGTGTGGCTCAGTCCTGAGTTTGTTCAGCTCAATATTACCCCCTTGTGGGATGCAGGTGGAAATTCAGACGAACCCCCGTTTCCCCAGCAGGTAGGTGTCCTGTGAAACTTTGGGCTGTGGTTCAGGGCAGGCTTGCAGGCAACAGATGCACGTGTCCTTGAGAAAACGCTTGGTGCCTGAGAGTATCCAGCTTGCTTGTGGCTGGTGTGTGGCACCTTCCTGGAGACCCAGACGGTGTTTACGTGCCTGGAAAGTCCAACTTGCGAGGGAGGGAATTTGTGTATTTTGCTGATAAAGAAAGCAATGCAAAAGCTTTGACATTGAGCACAGAGCTGTGTCTCCTTGCACGTTTGTCCTTTGCTGAACACCCCAGCACACTGAAGAGCAGTTTGCAAATGATGTACTCTTGTGAATGATGAGTGTGTCTGTGAGCTGCTTTCATTGTGGGAGTGTTTGGTAAGCTTGAAAAGAGAACTTAAGTTTAATTATTCAGGGGTTTGTTACCATTGATGTCTAATAGGTAGACTGTCAGACTGTGCTTCCCACAAGAGTGCATAATGTAGTGCCATAACTGCTTTGGGTTGGTGTAAACTGGAGGCAACACGTGAAGGAGGAAAACCCTGCATACCCCAGGCCATTGATTTTCACCTCTGCTGATTTTTCACCTGCTTTGTGCCTGCTGGGGCCCCATAGCGAAGCACTGGGAAAAGGGTAGGAGTTCAGACCAACCTGCTTTGGAAAAGGTTTGTTCCAGTTTAGACCAGCTCCCTGATTTGGCTCAACGTGCAGTTGCTGTTAGCTGATGCATCAAAGCACAGGGGCCAGAGAACGGAAACAGGCCACAAGTGGGGGACATGCAGGAGCTGCTGAAGGCTGGGTTGAGCCAGAGAGGGTTCCAGCTTAGGTTCAAGCTGCACCCAAAAAAGTCTTGGGGTTTTGGATCTTTTCAAGCAGGAGAGAGTCGACAAAGGGATTGAGACAGATGGCTCAAACCTGAGTGGAGTGAGTGCCAAATGTGCCTGGGATGATCTCAGCCGGCCCCCGGAGGATGATGAAGACAGCAGGAGCATTTGCATTGGGACCCAGCCACGGCGGCTCTCTGGGAAAGGTAAGAGGTCCTGGGCCCTGTTGCTGTCATGACCTTTCAGTGTGTTTTCTGGTGGGTCTGGGCAGTGGGCTGTGAGTCATGTGGCATCTTGAGGTTCATAACAAACACCACATTTTAGTATGTCTCAGGGGAACAACACGAATTTTGGTGTGGCCTCTTTGAGGAAGGCAGGAGAGAGGGAACAAGATTCTGAATGGTTTTGTCTAAATGTATCTTTAAGGGTTTTTTGCTATTTCTGATTAAATCTGCAAATTTAAACTGAGCAGTGGGTTGAACTAGGACTGCAAACACCTGCAAGGTGAAACAACTTCATTTTCCCAGGCTGTGCTTCCTTCTTAACACTGTCGCATCTGGGTGGTAAGTTGGACAGACACTGCATGTTGCTGTAGCTGAACTCAAGTGATTCGTGCAAACAAGGAACTCTGGAAAGAAGAAATAAAATATGGAGTTCCCCTTTGCAGTGAGATGCCATCTCAGGGTACAGATGTCACAGCCATTAGACATGCTTGAAATTCTGCATCTTATCTTTCATATGAGTGAAGTAATGTAAAATTTGAGGACTTGAGATTTCCTGGAATTAACTGTACTTTCCACAGGAATGGTATCTTACCTGTTTTTAAGTCTATGGTAAAAAAAACCCCAAAACACTATGCAAATATTTTGAACTGCACTGGATCTAAACAGGCTTTTTTCCCCTCAGCTCATGGAAATGGAAAGTCCAAGACAGGTATACATGATGATATTTGTATATCTTTCAAATTATTTTTAAATAACTTGGGTCTTTTTTGTTCTACCCATTTCCCATATTTCATAGAAAAAGATGAGGGAACTTCTAAGAAAGGTAGAAAAGCACCCTGTTAAAGTATTTGGACATTAGACATTATAGGAAAATGAGAAAGTAAAAAGACTGCATCTGAATTCCATCATTTGCAGTTTATCCTCAAGCCTGCATTTGAAAATAAAGTTTGCCCTACATAAAATTCCTGTCTTTTGTGGATTTTTATTGTAAATTAATCAACTGATTTGCAAAGCCAATTGCAGAAACCCAGGGAACTCCTTGGTCTCATTTGCTAAAGGAAGAAATTCCTGTTATGCCAAATGGGAAAAGTGACTTAGCGCAAGGGCTGGAAGTGTCAGGAGGCTCCGTGAGAGCTGCAGGAACAGCAGACACTTCATTTTTGAAAGGATACAAAACTACTCAGAATTTCCTCATCAGGAGGGCACAGGACCAGAGGCTCCAGCCCTCCTTGCCTGACATAACATCACAGCCCAAAACAGGGGAATTCAAGCTGACTTTATAAAGTGAAATAACTCCTAAGGTTCAGCAAGAGCTGTTAAGAATTCTCCCTTAACATAATTTCTTTATGGAGGGGAAGCATTTAAATGAAACTGGCCTTTAAAAAAAGAAAAAAGCTGGCATCTCTTTGTGTCTGTGATGTTTCTGGGGACTCTAAATCATGTTAAAAAAATTCTCTTTGCAGATACGGAGCAAATCAGGGAGACTTTGCGGAGAGGGCTTGAGATTAACAGCAAACCTGTTCTACCTCCAATAAATTCACAAAGACAGAACGGGTTGAACCATGACCGAGCACCGTAAGTTTCACAGGGCGCACTCTGATGGTGGGAAGACGGAGGCTAAAGAGCTCAGTGTGGAAAACAAAGCTAAAGCTGGGAGGGAAAAGACTTGGTAAGGTGAAAGGAAAGATAGCACCAATTATCTGCAAAGCAAGAGGATGGGAGGAGAAGGCTCAAGATAGGGTAATGGGCTGGTACTCAGGAGGACAGATTTTGAAAGGTGTTTTAGATAAACCTTGCTAATGCAGAGTGGTTTTGACTCTGTTCTGTAGGACCTGCTCCTCACAGTGCACAGTGTTTGAAATCAGGCTGGACTGAGCCCTATAAAATGCGCTGTGGCAAACAGTGCTGTGGTATCCAAAGAGCTAAGTGGCATAGTTGAGTGTTTGCTGATATTTTTGCCTAAGCATTTTGTTTTCAAGCTCATAATTACAAACCTTTTGGATAAAATGTTATTATATTGGTTTTAAAGCGACTTTGATCTTGCCTTGCTTAAGCCAGCAGGTACTGGCAGTAATTACATGACAACACTACCCTGGTCTCTAGTAGTCTGTAGACCTACAAGGAATTTAAGTGGGTCTAGGTGGGCCTGTAGATCTCCTCATTTGATAATGTTTGTTTCAGTGAATCGATAGGAAATTACCTGTGGTTTCAAGCCATCTGCAGTATCTGTCCTTCCATCTTTACTGGTTTCTCCCATTCCCCTTTTTGGCTTATTTCAGTTGCCAGTTAAATGTCTCCCCATCAATTTTAATGTTTTCATCTAAATGATACAGAAAGGCATGCATCTCTGCTGCACTCTTTCATCTTGGTATTTCCTTTGGTTTCCTAGTCTCTGATGAAAATTTGTGCTTTCTCATTCCAAGAGTAAAGATTGTCATGAAAACCAGCTCTTTCCTGTAGTGCCAGGCAGGGACAGCATCCTGCTCTGTTTCAATTCCCATTTCATGAGAAAAATATTCCTCATACTTGGTTAGGACCCCAATGTCCTCTCTTGTTCTGTTTTGTGGGTGACTTCTTACTTGCTTTACATATGAATGTTTCTGAGTTGCCCAATCCTTTGGAGGAAGTTATGTCAATTGCTGATGCTGTGTACTAATAAGTAACACGAGATAGCAATAATCTTTCTTTTGCTCTATAGTAATTATACGGAGCTGGATTCAGACCTGACACAGATTTTGAGTCGTACTTCCCTGCTGGAAGGTTGGTCCCACTGGACCACTGGTTGGGCACATTGGCCCCACTGAAAAAAATAGTGTGATGCCATCTGACTGGCATAAATCACACCCAGCCTTGGAAAGCTCAGAAGTATTGAGCAGTATTTCTCACGGAAGCTGGGCTCCTGCATGAATCTGCGTGCCCAGTAAAACCTCTGAGTTCACAGTGGTTGGGGGTGACCAGAAATATTTGGGATGCGCATCAGGTCAGGGAGGCAGCTGACAGGTAACCGTTAATGTTGGAAGGCAGTTGTTGCTTAGATAAGAAAGCTTAACATTATTTGGGGTAAGATAAACAGAGATATGCTGAAGACAGAGTGGTGAAAGGTTAGCAGAGGGCTAAGATGAAGCACACAAATATTTACCTGGGGTTTTTTACTGTTCTGAGACAGAGGAAGGCAGGTCAAATTCAGAGCCCCATATCCGTGACAGTGCTCTTTGTTGCAAATCTCTCTTACCTGTAGCAGCTGTGCACCCACCCTGCCTGCAGCCTGAGTGGTAGGAATGGCTGGTTCCCAGTGTTTGCCTCCTGGAAGATCAATACATATCTCCTAGGTCTATGGTTACCACTCTGGAAACCGATAGCTAGCCTGTTTCTCCATAATAGCGGTTCACTTAAGGAAAGAGAGCTATCAGCAGTGTGTCTTGGTTACTCTGGTGATAGTATTGGAGGGGTAGAGGAGATCTCCTCAACTTAAAACAATGGTGTGTCCTAATGCTTTCTTCTTCCATCTTACTGACTAACCTGAAGGGAGTTTAGAAAAGGTCTTTTTCTACTCATGCAGTGATTTCTCTTCTCCAATTCCTGTAGCAGATAAAAAGGGACATTGATCGTACCAAGAGGTGTGGTTTGTGCTGGAAAGCAGCATTTACTCACAGCCTCTAACTGGTACTTAAATCAGACTGGATGATTACCCTTACTGTGCCTAAAACTTACCAGTCAACATATTTTCCAGCACAGTGTGGCATAGATGAAGCAGAAAAGGAAGATCTTATTAGGTGTCAGCCTTTCTTAATGCACTGTCTCAGCATGTCTTACGCGTTTGAGCAAAGTTGCTCAATGTTCTATTGAGTACATGAGCATGATCTGGAAACTCTTGTCTCCAGCTGCTGCAGAGGGATGTAACTTAGGAGTTCAGCTTTTGCGTATTAGTAATATATCTACATCCATGTTCCCTACAAGTGTCTGCAGTGGCAAAGGCTGAGTCGTGAAAGGCACAAAGCCCAGTGCAGACAGTCATTTCCTAAGATGTAAACACCTGAGATGAAGGACAGCTCTGCATATAGGTGGCCTTCTGGTGCCATCCGTGCTTGGGCCTGGCAGGGCTGGGACTCAGTTCTGTCCTTCACTGTAAATCTTGTGTAATCAAAGGCAAGTCATATAGCTATTGAGCTTCAGTTCTGAATCTATAAAACGGGACTAATAACAATGTCATCTTCTTCAGGCACCACAAGGATAAATATGTTAACGATTACGAGGTGCTGGCTGATGGGAAGCAGGCTTGGTGTAATCATATCCTGCACTGTACACACCAGACCATAAAATATCAAACCCATGGTTCGTTGCAAGGGTCCTGTAAGTAACTGGTGCATTAGAGGCTCCTTGGGTACTTGAGAGAAACACTCTGTTGGGGCATAGCAAATTGTTCCAAATCTACTTTCCTAGGCTGTCAAATTTGCACCCAGCTGACATGAGGATGTTAAAGCCTGACACAGACTCTAATGGCTTCGTGCGGAAGAGGAATGTGCTGTTTATTTATCGTAGATTTGCGGCCACCAACTGCTTTCCTAGTAGCTTTCTTCCCTTTCTTTCATCCTAACCCTACCACCCACACACAATAATCTATCAGGGTTTAAAGCAGACAACCTGCTCTGCATTCAGCGTCACAAAATGCTATCAGAGACACTCAAGCTTTCAAATATTTATTTGTATAGAATGTGGAGGATCCAGATTCCACGCAGACTTCCCTGTCTTTGTGTCCTTACGGTTTTCGGTGCTTATGCAAAAGCCTCACATTGTTTGGTTGCAGATAGGGCTTGATTCAGTGTTCTGGCCCCAGCAAAGCACATACTTACATGTTAAGCATGCACATTGCCAGTTGTTCACTGTCCCAGAGTCCTAAAAAAAAATAAAGTTCCTTTGAGGAAAAGCTGGTTTCTGTCAAAACCCTGTTGGGCAGCTGTAGTACTTTGATTCATTAGTGTTATTACTGTAGACTGTGTAGCCCTTTTTCTCCTAAGGATATGAATAAAAGCATTCTTAATGCTTAAAACTGCATCGGACATCTGTTTCTCAAAATGACTGTTAGCTTAGTTCACAGGCAGCCATTAAATCAGTTCGTACGCATTAAACAAAAGAACATGTAAATTAATCTTTGGAAACATGACTAATCATTTTCACCATAGGTAACATAATACTCTTGATTGCTGCTTGAAAAATGAGGCATGGATGAATACAAATGTACTGTACAGTGGCCCATTATTTGTTTCTTAGGACCCATCAGCTTGGTAGGTGCTGCTCAGACTGACGGAATGGCAAAGTTCCCCGTCTCCTGAACTGTGTAGACACACTCTTGTTGGGTACAGCAAGCTCTTCCCAATGAGGAACCAATGATGTCAGTGTAAACACTGCTCCTGTTAAGACCTCATTGTGGGCTGGAAGCTCCAGATGTCAAAGATCAGTGACACTTGTGGAGTCCTGCTTCATTTGTTACCTAATTTCTTCATGTAATAAGTTATGGGGACAAGTCTTTAATTGTTGCTGGCAATTAGCTCCATGACCTCCTGCGAGGTAGGCGGGTACTATCTGCACTTTATAGATGAGGACATAGGAGTTAATATGCCACAGTTGCAATGAGAGCCAGTGTTGGGATAGGGGAATTCTTGACCTTTTCCACCCCTCAAGGGTGCCCTTGATCACACAGTGTTGCTGAAAGTGATGTTTTTCTGCCCCTTGGCTGACTCGGACTGTTGTACTTCTCCTGACAGCTGAGACATGAAGTAGAAACCTAGAGCTAGCACGCTGCATTGCTGCACATGTCATGGCTAAAATTATCAGGAATTGCTGCATTTCATTGTGCCTGGATTCAAGTAATGCCCACGTGCATCCCCAGTGTCTGAAGGCGAGACAGAAGTGGTGGAAAAAGGTCTCCCCAAGGCTGTGTTACTTGGGCAAAACACAAGGGTTCTCCAATGTCTCTGTGCTGTATATTGCTCTCCCTTTTCTCAAGAAGTATGAAGTGGTGTGGTTCAACACCACTGATTCCCAAATTTCTGTCTGGGATTTCCCATAAAGCTCTATATGCAGTGGTCCCCGTGCACTGCGGTCATTTGTCCTGAGACCCACAACAGATGCCCCTGAGACCTCAAATCCCATCTGCATTCAATTTCCAGGCAGAAAGACAGGTTGAGTCTGGGGAAACCTGAACATATGGTAGCTCTGTGCCTGTCTGCTAATTCCATCCAGCCCTGAACACTATCCAGCTGTGCAGGGAAATGAAGGAAGGCTTCTGGCAAACGGGGTGGGGAACAGCCCTCTGGCAGGTGAGGCTGGCAGGAGTGTCCTGGCCATGACCTGCTCAGGTTGTTGCTCTTCCCTTGTGGGAAGAGGGAGGAGTTGTGCCACTCCAGAAGTCCTCTCAGGATAGCCCCAGACTGATACACACTGTTGCATGGTTTAGAGCACGTGAGTAACAGTGGCACCACTTACAGGCCTGGAGCCCACTGCCTGTGTAGTCCCTCTGACTTCGGTAGTAGGGCCTGCTGGTGTCTCCTTTCAGCGAGCAGCTTTGGGTTAATGCACATTAACAAGCTCCATCTGAGCAGCATTTCTGAGGAAGCTCTGACGGTAAGATGCAGGATTTGCTCCGAGGCGAGTCTGCACTTTGCCTCTCCCAGTTGTGCTGGGTTTTGATTGCTGCTTTACTTGGGCAGAGGGGAACTGTTGTCTGTGTAGCTGGTTTCCTGTCTTCAGTTCTTGGAGGAAAGCTTTTACATAAAGGGGAGCATTTCAGTGTTCTCTGAAACTGTCTAGTTCTGGCTAGACTTTCTGATTCTGCAACCGCTGAGCAGTAAATTTCCAATCCAGTCCTGCTTATTTAGGCATGCTCTCTCATCGAGACGCCATTCAGTGGTGTCTTGCTTGAATAAGGAATGCTGAATGGGGGGAGGCAGTACACTTTAGGGAGTGTCTCAGCGTGAGGCTGAGTGCTGGGTGACAAGCCTGTGAACTAGGAAAGCAAATGCCTGGAAAACCAGTGTCAGAAGAAGAGCAGAGCGGTCACCATGCTAATAATCTGCACTTCTACATAGCTTCCCCCATCTAAGAATCTGAAAGTGCTTTGCAAACATTGACTTAATCCTTGCAACACCCCTAGATGGAAAAACATCTCAGTTTTACAGACAGGGAACCTGAAGCATAAAAAGAGTTGTTTGACTTTGCCCGTGAGTCTGCAGGGTGCCAGTGGCACAGCCTAAATCGCTTGGTCCCAGTTCAGCTGCAGGTCTGGAACAGTCTGGCCCCTGCAAGCACTGACAGTAGTTATTATACAGCTTTCCAAAGGGATATGTGAGTGGCAAGAGGATTGTTGCTACTGGCATTGTCTTTGGAGCCCTTCTGTGCCAGGAAATGCACACAGAACATCTTCACCATCCAGTTTAACCAGGCTGATGAGCACCCAGGTCTGAGCACCCAAGCTAGCCTTGTCTCAGTGTGACCATGGCAGGATCTGTGTAACCGTGTCCTCCCTGTTTCTGCACTTGCCTCTGTGACGTGTCCCATAACTCTTGTGTGCCAAGATGCTTGGGGCTCTTTCCCACAACTGCCGGTTTGTCCTCTGGGGAAAGCTGTGGGAAAGACACTTGGAAGATTGCCAGCACTTAAGTGATCTTTGACCATATCTTCATTAGGGAGTGAGAAGGTTTAAAAGTTTGGGAAGGGAAGAAAGGGGGGGAAAAAAACCCCAACTTTCTTTCCCAGTTGTGTACGTTTGCAGTCATGGTTTGCATTCAGTAACTCAGGGTGCTGGGTTTCATACCAAGGAGCAGTAACTGCAAGGTTAGTGATGCAGTGGGCACCCACTTCTGCAAAGAGCCCCTGCCATGGCCAGTTTCCAACAGTACCTGGGAAGGTAACTTGGAAGTGCAGTGAAGTTATGTTCCATGTCAGTGACAGAGCTTGGATGGGAACTGAGACCTCCTTCCGTGACAGATGCAGGAGATCAGGCACTCTGATCACAAAGCAAAACGCAAATGCAAGAATAAATAAACCTTTCTTAATCCCATCAACCTGGTTATTCGTGAATCCCATAAAATAACTGCCAGTGGGGTTGCTTGAGAAGAGGTTGCTATAAACATGACTTTTAAGGAGGGGACATCCAAACTTTGTGCAACCCAGTGATTGCATTGGCGATCTTCCAGGATCCCCATGGGCTGCTGCTAATTGGCATAAAATTAAGAAGGTTGCAGCCACCCTCATCTTTAACACACAGAGAAGGCCCCCGGGAGGCTACAGGTTCCAGCGTGTGGCCTCTCACATCAAGGAGCACGGCACGCTGGGATGTGTGGCCTCCGTGGGCCCTTTCTCCCTGAGGTCTGGGGAAGCTGCAGGCCATGCTGGACACCTTTGCAACCATTGGACCACCCCTCTCCAAAAAAAAACCCAAAATCAAATACAGCTTTGGTTATGTTCATGGGCTGTTAATCAGCATTCATGAGATTTAAAAATTTGAAAAACCAACAAACATCATCTCCCCCCTCTCTTCCCTGCCCAGAAGCAGACTACTGGTAGAGACTGAAGCTGGAAAAAATACTTGAAAGTCAGTTAAAGTCACCTTGGTAACTGCAGCAATACACTTGCCCAGAACAGGAGACATCAAACCCAACTACAAACAGCTTTAAAGAAACAAAAAGAATGTAATCATCTAAAGAATTAATCTGACAACTGCCCACGTTTACACCTCCCACAAGCTCCCAATCAGAGGGAAATGTGCTTTAATCTCCTCCAACTCCCCTCCAGTTTCACAAAACATGAGATGTGCAGCCCTTAAACTGGGGCATTTCCGGCATGCTGCTTCCATTTAAATCTACTGCCTTTCCTAAAGCAGCAGCCCTGGCTTTTGCAGACTTGTTTTTTCTGGACACTGAGAAACATGAATTTTTTTGTGTGGGTTGGATGAAGTATTAAATCTGGAATAGACAAAGTTTGCAACATTTTACGTGATAGCCAGCTAGATCTTAGTCATAACAAATAAAACTCCACTGGCGTTTGCTGGTGATTTATTTGGTGATGGGGTGGAGGAAGCAAAGGCTTACGGGTAACTGACAGTCGTAAAACCAGGGATGTTAGTGTTAGAAAGCAAACTTTTTCTACAATTTCTTCTGGGGAGGAAAGCTACAAGCTGTGGATGGCAGCGTGTGTTACAACATGAAGTTTTTCTTAACAACAACCTAGAAGTCCTGCCGACACTTCATCTGGGCCATCACCCTTCGGAGAGTCAGCACAAGGATTTCCATTCCCAAAGAGAGAACTTTAATCCTGCCAAGTCTCTGTCATGCAACATGTTCCAGAGTCTGAAAGTGATGGTGCTGTGGCCTTGTGTTACGCACAGTCCACAACGTGCCCAGAAGTTCCACTGCTCAAAACTCGTGGCTCGGGAAGGTACTGCTTAGATGGAAGGTTATTTGCTTTCTGCATGTGGAGTTTTGGCCTAAACTTTAAATAGCTGACTCTGTGTGAGCTCCCTTAAAGGGAAACAAGCAACACAGAGACCGTGGTATTTTGGAAAAGGTTTGTGGAAAGGATTAATAACTTCGTGTCGCTCAAAGTATTAACTACCATTTTGCTTCACTCCTCCACCTTTTTGACAGAAGGGCTGGTTACTTATTAATGTGAAGCCATAATTATTGACAGCCTTAAAGTCATGACAGTTCCGTTTGATAGTTATACATTAGTCAACATCTTCTCTTGAGCGTGTAATGACAAACAGCACTTGCTGGTTTTAATAAGACTTAAAGCATTGCCCCTTGCCTCCAGAATATTGTCGTCATTCCTATTATTACATTAACAACCGGAGGCTGTTTCCCCTCTGGACTGCGGCCCCATTGTGCTCGCAGCTGTACTGGCTAGCATGGTGGAAACCTAAAGACCCCCCCCCTCACCTCAGGGGGTTTGGAGCCTAGGGGTATGGGGAACTGTCCTCCTTCCGAAGCATGAACCTACAGCAGCGATCGCTTGGGAGGCTGGGTTGTGAGACGTGCCTGGCACGCTTAGGCAGCCCAGTGAGAGGGGCACAGTCTCTTGTCTGTAGCAGTAATGTTGCTGTAAAACCTCCTGAGCCAGGAGTGGGTAAACCCTGGAACTGCATTTAGGGAGTGCAAGCTTATGGCCTCCTTGAAAATCATGCGTTGCTAATGGCTGACCCTTTTGGTAGGGATTGATAAATGAATGATTGGAAGCTGTAGACCACAGGGTGACTTTCCCACAACTCACTGTGTATATAAGATCTGATAAGGAAGTTGAAGCAAAGCTTAGTTTAAGGTCAACTGATCATTAATCAACTGTAACTGCACTTCTCAGGTAATCAGCCTGCAAAATGCTGGCCCACTCCACTCTTTGAAGACCCCACCTACAAAGAGCTGTAAAATGTTTGCTGAAGTAGATTAAACACAGCTTTAAGTGCCACCTATAGACTACAAAGCATGTTGTGTCTTTGCTTCAGGGTTAACCCACCAGACTCACATTCTGCTGACTGTCAGTCCATCAGCCCACCCTGAGCATAAGATCTATCCTGACCTACTATGTCCTTGCTGGGTCCATTACTGCCTTTGTGTTCCATTTTACAGTTTTCCTCTTACAGGGAGCTGAGCTGCTCTGATTATTTTTCTTGCATGTCTCCAACCTGACCACGTAGAGTGTTTTCAGGAAAGCACTGTGAGATATCAGAGTTTAGCTTGTATCCTCATTTCAGAGTGGGCAGCTCAGCAGCCTGTGTGGGTGGCTCACCTGGGACTAGGTGACCTGGTAGAAGCAACTGGCTGCTCTGCTTTGGAAGCCTCACTGAACAGTATTGCTACGTGTGTGGTGGATGGAAGTAATTTTGGGACAGCACCCAAATGTAAAATCAAGTAGATGCGTGATCTAAGTCAGCTCATGAGGGTCAAGCTGTTTCTTTATGATCATTTCCAGATGTACGTTAAAGGTGGCTCCGCTTGGGTGGAGAAAGGAACTGGTCTGGTATTCACAGTGGTCCCAGACAGCCACAGCCTGGTAGTCTTGTTTGGCGTTTGGTCTGCCTGGCACAATGGAACCACACTGCAGTGTGGCATCGCTCGCATGCCTCCTGCTTCCCCCACCCCCCTCCTCTGGTGATTCTCTACTATAGAAGCTCTCTGAACAAAGTTTTATCTCTATTAAGTCTCGTGTGGAACACCAGGTGACAGAAATATAAATCACATATCAGACACATCAGTCCATGTCATCCACAAAAGTCGTAACCACCCTGTCCTTCATTCTCTGTCCGGAACTATCAAGTGAAGGATCGTGCTGATGCTCTTTGAACATATAAAGTGTTTATGGCCAAGTATTTTGAGATATACTGGTTTGATTATCTAGAGGATTCTGTCTGGCAAAGTTCCTAATCGTGTAACAACATAACCTTTAGTCGTAGCTTCACAATATGCTGGTCCAGCAGAAATGAATGAGTAAGAAAGGAAAGCTGCGTTGTCTTAAAGCAGCCTTACTTACAAGGGAAAACAATCTATGGCTGTCCTACTCGTTACATGTAGAGTCCATCTTTTGGCTGTTGCACTCAATGCTGGTGGAAGCAGATCGTTCTCTAAATGTTTTGGTTGAACTGTGCAAAACAATTATTTGGACACAATTTTAGAGATGCCTCAGAACTGAAAGATACTCAAGCAAGGGCACAGGGGACTGGAAAACTCTTTCCAGCAGGCACCTACCTAAAGAATCCTGAAGATAAAACAAAAGCAGGGGAGAGGGCACACCTGGTAATTCTTCCAAGTTATTTTATAGTGGTTTGGGGTTCTGGAGAGTGTAGTTTTACCCTAATTCTTTCCAGAAATTTTGTTTCTTGCATGCTGGGAAGGGATTGCACACCAATTCAGATCCTAGGTCATCTGGTTTGAGGGACGCTGTGTCTCTGTAGGGGTGATGAAAACGGACACTCTTCGTAACAGTGTGCTCCTGTGTCCTTCCATACTCACAGAGTCACTCTGAAACGTAGCAGAAATAACACACAGCACTGGGATCCTGAATATCTGTATCTTGTATCTTCTCTCAGAAGCCGTAAGGACAGCTTAGAAAGCGAGAGCTCAGCAGCCATCATTCCTCATGAACTCATTCGCACGAGACAGCTGGAGAGTGTACACCTGAAATTTAACCAGGAGTCCGGAGCACTCATTCCCCTCTGTCTAAGGTGAGTGAAGACGTCCTCCTCCCCAGCCTGTGCTAACATGCCTCTTTTGCCTTGTGGCATTGTTTCACCATACAAACATGCATGCAATGGGTCTTTAAAGGCCAGAGCTGAGATATTTTGCCAAAACACATTAGAAACAGATGATTCTTTGCATGTGTGTTCATCATGGTAAGATTGTTTCTCATTCTTTTTATGTCCTCCAGTGTATTTTGAGTGTTGAAACAGGACAGGGTTAGTATAGGGTTGTTTTTTTATTGGTCTGATGCTAGCAACTCTGTGATAAAGAAGGGATGTCTTAACATTCCCTGTCAAAGAAATACCTTAAGTTGTTAATTCTGACTTATGGACTCAAGATACAAGTGATTGTGCAAAACCTGTCTGCAGTCAGTTTATGCATGTAATTAGAGAAATTATGTCACTTACATGACTGAAGGAACACCACCTTGCACGCATGCTCTACACATTGCCCTGTGGATGTTCAGGCTCTGTGTTCTGCTGTAAGTGACTTTTCTAGGTTTACACCATCTCAGTCAGCACTATTTTTAAAAATACCTGTGGCAAACGTGGCAGTCTTTAACATAAAGATGAACTGTGAGGTAGAGACAAGTGATTGTAGGTGATTGAGCTTAATTAGCTACATGTCTGTCGTACCAGAGTTAGCAGCAGCAGGTGCACACTTGCCTGTGCCTTTTGAGACACCAATGGGATAGTTAACACAAACGTGGTTTATTTGACATCACAAACATGTGAGCAGCCTGTCCTATCAGCTTAGCTGACCAGTAGCATATATGTTACCTGAAGTGTTCCCCTTTTCTTGTTGGAAGATATGAATGCATGTCACGTGCTCTGAGCCTCAATACCAGAGCCATGATCATCCCTGTGGAAAGTACTGAATGAAAAAAAGGAAAGTGTTACCATAGGTGGTTATGTATATGTATTTTCTAGGCATTAACTTCAGTAATGCATGCTGGAGTTGTCAAAAACAAGGGCAGTGGGTTACTAGGTGTTGTCATGGTAGGTAAGTTTGGCCCCACTGATGAGCCTGCTTAGAAATGCATCTTTTCATTCCCACATGATGCAGAGTCTAGGCTCTCTACTGCAGTTTTCATCTTAGTGAAAGACTGACAGTGCGCTGCCCTTAGATACATCAGCACCTCATCATGGGGGTAAGCTCGCAGTGGGATTCAGATGTGTTCCAGTTCTGTAACAGGGCCCTGAGATTAAGGAGAGAGAGGTAAGGGCAAGCTCCCCACCTCAGAAGGAAGCTTGTGACTTGCTTTGTGGAGCAAATTATTTGTATATTCCTGAAAAATTAATAGTTGCTGCCTTCAAAATGGTTTCTGATGGCAGAAGCTGTAGTGGAAATCTTCACCATTCTGTTGAATGCTGCTCACAGCCCCTCAGTTCACATGCAGGTGTTTGTTCCCCAGGGGGAGGCTCTTACACGGACGGCACTTTACGTATAAAAGTATTACAGGAGATACAGCAATCACCTTCGTGTCAACGGGAGTAGAAGGAGCCTTCGCTACAGAAGAGCACCCCTATGCAGCACACGGACCTTGGTTACAAGTGAGAAAACCTCCTTTTTCTCCCCCCTCCTCCTTCACTGTGTCCTAAAAATGATCCTGCTGTGGGCTTACATGGCTTAAAAGTGTAACAAACCTGTATTTTCTGGTGCAACACCTCTCGTAGCTCTTGTGTAGTGTTTTCAGTAGTTATGGACTCAAAAAATAATGGTGAACCGTTACTGTTTATGTTAATAAAGCTCAGATTGATAAGCAGTGGATGGAAAGTTCAGAAATCATCTGTGAATACAGTAGTGTCCATTTCCTGGAGTCAGCGAACAGTTTACAGGCTGTATTTACTCTTGATTTCTTCCAGAAAGGAATTTGGGGAGGCAGAGTGGAATGACCTAAACAAGAATGGAGCCAGGGCGGAAGAGCTAGAAAGCTGTGGGACTCTGATCCTACAGAGCCAAGATCTCAGTTTTACATCATCCCTAACAGGAGAGCAGCACAGAGAGCATGGCTTCTTTCAGTTTTAGCTCTTTCCTATTGATTCTTTGACAAAAGCTCGTGGCTGCTTGAAGCATCCACACATTTTCTTCACCCAGATTTTTTCTGTATCACAGATTTTCCTTGGAAACTCCCCATCTGTTTGGTGCTGAGGGTCAGCCCCGCAGAGCAGTGATGCACTAATGATATGATGGCATAGCGGTATTCTAACGTTGAATTTCTTCATGGTTGTAACCATATTGTGAAAATAATTTTAAAAAAGCTTTGGGGAATGTATTTGTGCAGAGAAGCCCACTTCTGAGGGACTGCAGGCACGCGGTACATCTCTGCCTCCACTGTAGCATTCCTGCCTCCTATTCTGTTTCGAAGGCAGGGGTTGGTTTCAGCGTTGCAGTGTTGCAGTTAACCTTCCAGTGACTTGTTTTCAAGGCATTCCACTGCCCATATTCATACGTCTGGAGGACATCATACCTTGAAATCAGTACAACTTGTAAAGGAGCTGATCTTGGCTAGAATCATCTCGTGTGTACGGATTTTCAAAGAGCTCGAGCGCTTTGATTGCACTGACTGGAAAGTGCAACACTCCTGTAATGATTAACAGCAAATGGTCAGGTTTAAGGGTGGGTCATTTGCTGTTGGTTCCTGTGCTTGCCAACACATGATACATAGGATCTTGTGACTGTGTTAACTCCAAACAGGAGAGTGTTTGTTTGCATTTACATAACATCTTGAAATTTATTGATGTGTAAAATAGTCATGTAACTTCTAAACAGTGAAGAATGGCAATGATTAGGTCACTATTCAGACATGCAACTAATATTAACCCTTGTGAACCTGTTTGCTTCCAAGCTGGCTGAAAATTATGGAATGTTTTTGGAGTAGATGGGAAGAAAAGAAGTAGAACTGCTGGCTTTTGAGGGGTAGAGAGAAGCAAGTTCCCTCTTTTGTCTCCTACACAAGGTCAACTTACTGGATCTTCTCATGGAATGTGACTGGCTCTGCTGCTGGCTCCTGCTCCATCCTGTGATGAGAATGAAGGAGGAGAAACTGGGTGGGGGAGGAAGGGAGGCTAAAAGCAGCCTGGGACAAGAGGAGGAGCGCTCTCTTGTGTGAGATACATGTGGGAGTGTCTGAAGCTCTTGGCTTAATATGCAACGGGAGTCATGATCCATGCTCAGCAGTCCCTTGTGGTGTTGGGAGCGGAGGAGGGAGGTTCATGTGGCTTTGCTTCAGAAGCAAAAGAAGTTGTGGTGCATAAAATTTCCAAGGGGGCGAGCTATGTTTGGTTTAGTCCCTTGCAGCCTGGGCTGGCTGAGTTGGCAAGCCCTGCAAAGCTTTCACAGCAAGGCCCAGAGAGGATTTTCCTCCTCCCTCGCTTGGGACCCCAGGCACAGCGACGAGCTCCAAGGAGAGTTGGTGGCTGAAAGCAGATCACTGCAATGCAGGGGCTTTCTGTAAAGACAAGTAAATGGAGGGACCATACAGAGGAAGAGAAATGGCAGACATGCCCTCCTGTGGACTTTTTCCCTGAGAGGAGGAATAAGAGCCTGAAAAATCTTGGTCTTGACTCTGCAGCAGCCAGAGAGTGACGCCCCTTGAGCCTGAGCTTTGGTACAGTGAAAGCCCAAACCTGCAGACTAAACACAGTACCTCCTGTTTACATCCCGTGGGCTGGAGCGGAGCTTGTCCAAGGTGGGACAGGCTGGGGAGCTGCTGCACAGTCTGTCAGCCCCCGCTGCCCGGGCTGAGCAATGAGCTGAGAGTCACTGGCCTGCCCTGGAGGACTAGCAGATGACAGGAGTTTGGCAGGTCCCAGCACCATTCTTACCGGACAGGTGTCGGTATCACCACCACAGCTGGTACTCGGCGGGAGCTGTTTGAGCAGTCTCAGCAGAAAAGACAAGGAGTCATTCCACCACAGAGATTGCACACCCCATTTCTACCAACAGTTTTTCCAGGTCACGTTTGAGGCATGTTAGTAGGGGAAGCCTGTCCCACTGCTGCCCGTGCTCTAGGGATGATTAGATTATTTGATTCTGTAGCGCTGTCAAATTGGCACCTTTCCCAAGTACTAAGAATTTGTGTTTTTTTCATTTAAGTAACGTTTAATTAGTTCTAAGAAGCTAAATTCTATTAAAGGCCTAAGCATGTCAGGCTGGTTTATTTCTGAACTTCTTCCACTGTCATGTATTGTTGAATAGGGAAATTGCTTTGACTCAGAAATGTACAAACATATTCAAGAAGTCCTTCTTGTTAACACTAGAGTCCTGTTTATATGCTAGTTACCGTGGCAAAGTCTCTGATGTGTAACACTTACATTAACATTACACATGATCAAAGGCTTCCGCGGTTCTTTCTTTCACTCCCCCTTCCCCCAGTGCTGTGACAGCAGAGCCCCCACACTGCTGCCTAAGCACCCCTCCCCTCCTTTCCAAGGGGCAGACGTTCCAGATGCACGGGGAAGAGTTGTGCAGGAGGTGCCTGGCCCCATGTCAAAGGGTTAAGGATGCCGATCATGCAGACAGACTCTGACATTAACAGCCCCACAACGACATGCATATTATTGGTGGAGCGTCCAAGGTTCTTGGTCCAACATCTGAGCTGTGCCAAGCACGCAGTTCGTCACAGATCAGCCTTGTTTGTCTCTCAAACCTACCCGAAGCAAGGTGAGGTTGTGCGTGTGTTCTCCCTCCCTCCCTCCCTTGCTTACGTTCCGGCAGATGATAGAGACGCTCTGTTGAAATGTGTTACTGATCAAGCCCGTCCCAATAAAGTTGCCTGAGCCTTTAATACATATTAATATTATCCTGGGGTAGTTTGTGTCAAAGCCTGTCAGCATGCATCATCCTTTGGGAATTACCATCATTAAGTCTCCAGTGATGGGAGTCAGGACATGCTTCTGCAAAGCTCCTCTGCTTTTATGTGGAGCTCTCTGCCCATCTAGCACAAAGCAGACTGTTCTCCCCTCCTACCTTGCTCACCTGGACTGCTTACTCTCCCCAGAGGGGAGAAGGAGGTTTGTTTAACGCTACCTTTAGATAATTTCTGCTCCTGCTGCTTTAGGCAGTCATTGTTCTAGTGAAGAAGATGACACTCAAGTCTTTGATCATGTGCAACGTACATGTTATGCATCAGATATTGCTGCAGACCCAGATAGACGAGCCAATACAGCGCAGTGGAAATAAACCTGTAGTTAAAGAGTCCTTGTTAACCGCAAAATCAAGCACACAGAATTTAAGAGCTATCTGAACAACACTCTGCACTTCAACCTTGCCCCTGTTAGACTTGTGTAGTTCAATACCGTATCTAATTGAAAGATTGCATCTATTTTTTTATACAGCACGCCTGCCACATTCAGGGCACAGAGATGCAGCGTGTTTGGGGGATGAATCAGGAGTGTGGAGTAAAGTAGACTCTTGCCTATAGGACTTCCACTTTGTTCGCTTGTCAGATTAGAAGGTGTGCAGTGAACGAGGCAGGTAATTGCAGAAAAATCACAATAGTCTCATGGTAAAGCCTGTTAAATGCTACCCTGGAGAATTGGATCCTGTTCTTGCCTCTACTACTGTGTTGTTTCCCAGTGCTGTTCCAGAGTCTTAAGTTGAAACATTCTCAGGTGGCAACTGAGTTTGTGTTCCTCGTGTTGTGGATGGCCAGCTGGGAATGCAAGGTCTGATCTGTGTTCCCAGCAAGAAGTCAGGAGAAATTCCTCTGTGGATACGTGTGTGCCCCACACTGCTGAGTGGGCTGGAAAGT
Organism: Gallinula chloropus; assembly: GCF_964237585.1. NCBI lineage: Eukaryota > Metazoa > Chordata > Aves > Gruiformes > Rallidae > Gallinula > Gallinula chloropus. Next base: position 67,982,237 of record NC_140090.1, read on the forward strand.
GGGGACCTGCAAGTCTAAAGATGGGCACTTGTGAGAAGTGGACATTCAGATTTAGTTTTCACTGGTTTTCCCCGTATCTGTTCAGGAAAACCTTCTTCCAGTCATCCTATGAAAATCAATTCAGTGCTTGCCAGGCATTCCAGCTCCACAGATGAACACCAGAAACAGTTTTAGGAGGAGATTAAAATTCATTCTTGCTGGTCAGGAGAGAGAAAGGATTTCTCTGGGGTAGGAGGTCAGCCTGGGAGCCGAAGACCCATGTTCAGCTCCCTGCTCTTGCAGATTTTCTCTGCAACTTCACTAGGTCTCTTACCTTCCTTTAGCCTCCCTTCCCCCTCTGCTGCACAGAGAGGAGCGCATCCCTGCCTCACAGAAATTCGAGGCTGAGCACGTCAGAGGCTGACAGAGTGGTGAGGACAGTAAGATTAGGTACTTCCAGTGTAATCCATGCTGGCAGTAGTCGGATAGAGTGTACTAAATAAAGGGGAAGAGAGTAGGAGGGAATGGGGAAACAACTTGAATGACAATGAAAAGAAATGATGACTAATGCTGCATTCAGTGAGCAGAACCGTCCTGAGGACTGAGCAGCGGGGCAGAGGTCCTGTGGGAGAGAAACGCCGGGCGATCCTGTGGTTACAGATTTGTTTCGCGAGGCAGACGGACGCTGGGGCTGAATTAGCATGGATGGCACAGGCAGTCTCTGCAGCCGTTGCCAAAGTTTTGTACAGTCAATGTTGCTGGTCTCTGAGTGTAGAGGGTTTTTTTTCCCAGGTAATTTACTCAGTTTCAGAACAATTCCTGGTAGGCAGATGGAGGCTATGGTTCCTTTGCAGTGGGCACCCTCCGATTCTGAGTGCAAGGTCTGTGTCTCCATGTGAGCTGAGGGGGTATTATCCTCTGGCACGCGGCTGTTCTTTGCTCACCTCCCATGCCAGTAGATTTGCAGCGTCCAGCAGGCAGCGTGTGGATGCTGAGGCTGTGGAAATGGGGTTCTCCTGGCCTCTCCCTGGCCCTTTGCATCACATCTGGCTTTGGCCTCTGATCTGCTCTCCATCCTGTTTTTCCGAATCTCCGTCTTCCCCTCATCCTGGCCCGTCTCTGCTTTCCTCTCCTCCCCTTCATTCAAGTTGGCAAATTCCTTCTCCTCCTCCACATGGCCTTAATTCCAGCAGAAATGCTGAGAGTGCTCGAGAGTTTCCCTGCCTTTAGTCCCCATGTGCCTGGTGCCATAGCAATCCCTCACCACCCAGAGGAATGATCGGAGGGGAAGCTACTCCCTAGCTACCTCTGCTCTTGGGCTGGGACGTCTCAGTGAAGAGGGCCCTTCAGTACATTTTTCTGCCTTTCTCTGAAGGGTTGTGGACAAACAGTGACTTTCACAAGCTTCTGACTCTGCAAAGCATTTGCACGATCAGGAGAAAGACTTTCTCTTGACCTCCAGAGCATTTTTTGCTAATCTTCCTCTCCCTCCTCCTAAGGGGTAGTTCTCATGTTTTGCAACAAAATGATTATACACGTTTGTCAGCACTGTCAAAAAGCACTTTTTCCAAAATACCTCTCTGAGAGAACTTGATTCTTTTTCCTGTAAAAACCTTTTAAAAAAAAATAAATTAAAAACAAGGCATCCAGCCTGGAAAAATAAGTTGAAGCTTAGGCCAGCAAGGTCAGACTTCTCATAGATAATGTTAAATGTGCCTGTAGGCAGGATAGGTACATGGAGGCTGCGGGAAGCATCCGGCATTCAGGAGCTATCAACATGTGCTATCTATGCTGGCAGTCATGGCAGGGGGGGATTACTGTGAGCAGGGTCATGGGGGACGATCCATTCTTTTGGTTTGGCAACCATAGTGAAAAATCTGGGAAAGAAGATCAAACTGAGCCCAATCTTTAAATATTTTCAGTTTTTCTTGCTGAAACAAAAGCCTTAAAGAGACCAAAAGCTGGGGGAAAAATGCTTTTGTGTTGAATTAAACCAGAAATAGAAGGTTTTCTTCAATAAAAACAAAAAAGAAAAAATTAAATCTAGTGTTGCAGAATTGAGCTGGAGTTGTTAGAAGTTTTGCCTTCTCTAATCAGTATTTGAGGGATAAAACACTTGCCTTGGATATGAGAAACTCATGCTTTATTCCTTTTCTTTTATTTGAACCCCTATTTCTACTTCTTGGCTTTATGGGCACCACAACTGTAGGGTATTTTGGTTCTTCCTCAGCTCATCCAATTGGAGTTGTTCCACATCATATAAAACACTGAATTAGTCACAGAGACAGAGAGCACAAGAGAATGACTCTGTTCCGGTGGAGTTAGGACATTCCCCTGGAAATGAGCACATCTGGTTCTTCTCTCTGCTGTACCACATGTTAAATCATTTATGAGCATTGGCATAATGGCAGCAGCAGAGGTTCAAAGCAACATTTGAAAGAGCTACTCTGATGCTTGAGATGCTGGCTTGTAAGTGGCAGCCATGAGTCAAGTCCTCTCTGAAGAGATAGGGATTGATGTTTTTAGTGTCCCCAAACTCAGGTAGACGTGTTATGGCTTTAAGGTCATGGTGACTTTAAGGACAACACCCACAGGCAGGTTGAAGTCATGAATAACTGCAACCTGTTCTTCTCCAAAGCTGTTTTATGCATATTTCCCCCCCAAAAAAACCCTTTTTCAGAATCTTCTGAGTGGCTTCCCCCAAGTTCTTGAGCAGGTCTAGGGTGATTTAAAGTAACACTTTCCAGTTTGTTGTCCTCCCCAAATACTCCTCAAAACCTTACTGCCATCATCCTTTTGTGGTGTTCTTCACTGCTGAATGAGATGCTGAGGAAAACTTAAACTAGGGTGAAAATGTCCCGTTAGATCATCACAATCCTCCTCCTATCAACTCCCCTGCAGCGTGTTGTCTAGTGCTTTGTCCAGGCTAGTTTTAGATGAGTCAAGTTCTTCCATCCTTCTTAAGCCGAGTGACTTAGTATCTCACTGTCTAATGCCCCTCCCTCACTACTCAAACTACATTTTGGCAACTCAGCGTAGGTTTTCTTCCACCCATTTGGAGCCTTCCCTGAACTGCCTGTTCTTCCTTTGCATTTTGACTTTGAAAGAATCAATATTGCCTGTTGTCTTGGCTCCCTTGTCAGCCCGGTCTCCAACTGAGCCAGACTTTACGTGGTCACTGAAAAAGCAGCTCTGTCTGATCTGACAGATCTCAGCAGGCTGCGCTCCGAGGAGCCTGAGTCCCTGGGATCAGCCTTGTAATTGGGAATGTCATGGAGAGATCCCACAAGGTCAAAATCTTCCAGCGTCATCGTATACTTCCTCCTCTGGGATTGTAACATCATGTGTGAAGCAATAGGGGCCCCGAGGCGTCTGTGAGTGGATGTTTTTCCTTTACAAGGAGGGTTGTGAATCTCCTTGAAGAGCAACAGTGGAATTTCCCATCAAAGGTGTTTGATGCAATGCTGGTACCTGGGAGGCTGTAATGAGAGCTGTGGAGGATTCAGGCAGCCAGGTGGCCTCTTCAGACAGTGTCAGGGCTGGGCGTGACATAGTACCATGCAGTGACAGGGCCTCTGCCCTGAACCACGTGCAGCCAAAGCAAAGCAGTGCAAAGAAGGCCAAGCCAAGGGGACAGCAGAGAGATGGGCTGAGGCACCCTTGTGTCACAAAGCATGATTCATCAGCGGGGTTTGTTGGTAATGTTTAATTTCAGTGGGAAATGCTGATGCACTTCAACTTTTGCTGTGCTCTGGGCAACAATTAAGCTGAAACTTTTTTAGGGCAAAGGGCTCCTAAAAGTTGCTGGGTATTTGCAGATGTAACAGATGACATGTGGCTTAGGGTATTGACTGCTCCACCCATTCCAGGCATAGCACCTGGATGGATGAACAGTTTCATAGAGGGTTGGTATGGTTTACATAGGGGTTTATTGCAGTGTGTCCCCACCTTTACTGGCTGAGCCATAGAAGTCAGCTCTGTACTAAGTCCAGAACTAATAAAACATGGTTTCCTTTCTTTGACAAACCTGCTAGAAAAGCAAGTGGCAGTGTTTAATGCAAACAAAGCACTAGGGATTGTTTAGTTTGTTTCTAGGTAGGCAAGAAAATTGGGTATTATCAGTAAAAGCACCCTTGCTTGATTGTCCCCAGTTGCTTCTGTCTTGCCCTGGACAAAGCATGTTTTCAGAAGTTGGGCAGAGCTGCATCTATATTCCTAGCTGAGCTTCTGAGGGTCTTCCTTGACTAGAGACTTGGCAGCTATGCCAGACTTCCATCGTGGTGTTAACTCTGATCCCAGCCAGCCTTTCCTCAGCTGAGAATTTCAAGTTCTTATGGTAGGGTTGAACACTGTAGTGAGAGGTGGGGTGTTAACTCTGGGGTGATACCTATACCCTGACTATAAAGTCTTTACTAAGCACCAGTAGCTTTTGGGAGTTAGTGGAAATGGTCTAGAGCCCCATGACCTTGTCTACATTTTTAGATCTCTCCTGTTCTCATGCAGTCACAGCCATAACAAGTCACGATACAGGTTTCTCAATCATCTGCGGGTACAAAAGCTTCTATACAAACTCCTTCAGTTGACCCATAGGTGATCCCAGTAGGTAAGAAGTAGGTGTCAGCAAGCTCAGGTGGGACCTGCCACGAGAGGGAGACATCATGCACACAGCCTGAACACATCCACCTGAGTAAGAGAGCCTAGCTTGGTATTTTGTAACATGTCTGGACAGATACAGCTGTTAGAACAGTGGTGAGAACCCAAACTCCAGACCTTGTAGGTACTGGTGATAGAAAAGAGGGACTTACATTTTGGCTAGTTGTCATCTTCCAGGCATCTGCAGCATGACTTACAGCCACAGAGAACACAGAAAGTGGAATCTAGATCTGCTAGCAATGGGATAGCACGTGTCCGGGCCTCTCTGGATCAGGTCAGGGAGATCCTGGTGCGAGCAGGACCATGCAGCACTGCAGGAGATGTTTCAGGTACCCGCAGCTGGCTGGCGAGGCCGTTCCCTGTCCGTACTGCAAACAGCCATTACAAAGGCTGAGCTACACCCCGTAACCAGCTTTGGGCAGGCCGGGCCGGCGGGGGTGTTTGCACAGAGCTGTGAAAACACAGCGCTGAGAGCGCCCGGCTGCTGCGACACCCGGGACGCCCGCTGCCCCTCGGGAGAGCTCACCCACCTCCTTCCGCAGCACCGTCCAAGAGATGTCATGGGAGAAAAGACGTGCTCGGTACGCATGGGACAGCTTCGTTTGCCCTCCGGATTGCAACAGCTTTTCCCATGGCTGAGCACAACAGCAGGGCTCTGTTTTCCTTTGGGGAGAGAATAAGCTGCTTTATCATTCTGATCTCCGTGCAGTGTCCTGTTGATAAGATCAGTTAACAGTATCGGAGGAAAACTCTAGATTCAGGTCTGAAATATAAAGTGAACAGGGCCTATTTGTTTAATTTGAGCTTCTAAGGTTTAAATCCCAGAGGAAATTAAATTAGGTGCCTAGAGCAATGGCAGTCTGTCATGTTTATTTGCTGGGAATGTCACCTTTAATATCATGCACGTATAACGTGTGTGTGTGTTAATGTAATGGGGTATCATACTGTGCAGGAGCAGGCATGCTACAAGAACTGGAAACCTGAAATACTGTGAGTGAAGGAAGCTGAGATGGGATTGGATTTATTCTCCTCCTTCTCCGTAGCAGCAAAGACTCACTTACCAACATGAAGGTGGTTTTGCTGATTGCAGGTGGGGGTGGCAGCTTGATCTATGAGCACAGGTCTTAAAGCTCTTGGGCCATTTTTATTGGGCTACTTCTAAGAGGAGAAATCTTGTCTAGATATGAATCCAGGATGACAATACTTCTTGCTTCAAAGTCCTCTTCAGCAGCTGGTGTGCTGCAGACACGTGCCTTCCCCCTGCATCCTCAGGAGATCTCAAGAGCGCCGGTTTCCTGTGCCGAGGGACACGGCTGCTTGTCCGTTTGGTTACACCTGCACTTCAGAGCCTCCCTTCTTCTCCAGCAAGGAGAGCAGGTCTCCCCAGCAGCACAGGGTAGCAGGGTTTGGGGTGGGTTTTTCCTGATTTGGGCTGTTAAGGACAGGCCCCAAGTGACACACTGTGTGAATGTCACTGCAGCAGTTTGTCATTGCAGCCGGTGACGCCTGCCCTCCACCAAAGTTAACTGTCTGTGCAGGGCTTGCAGAATGGCACTGCGATCTTTTCTCAGCACGCTGCATAGAGCAGGCTGCTGTTGCTTTGATCCCACAAACACGGTCCATGAGACAGTTGAGCTGTGGAATCCTGTGCCACTCCACTTGTCAGACCCTTCAGGGAGCCAGTTCAGCTCACTAAACCGGGGGAATTTGTTTGGGTGACTAAGAAAATTCATGAGAGGGGACAGTGAGCTGTAGATGGGCTCAGCCGTCTCAGGGGATTGCACCCCAGGGCAGTGCTTACTGCCATGCTCCGTGCAGCTCTGTCCCTTCTCTTGGGAGTCTGGTGCAGCTGGGACCTGACCTGTCCCCTCCACTCCCTCCACCCTTTGCTGTTTACCCCTGCACTCCCTGTCTTGTTTTCCTCCATCCACAGAGCAGCTGGCTGGCTCACACACGTGGTTCCCATTTCTCTCCTGCCTCTGGCACCTTGGGAGCGCCCAGGAGTCTTCCTGCTGCTCTTGTCTTCTAGTCCCCCTGCCAAAGCTGCGGCTCCTCATTCCTGCTCTCTCACCCATCCCAACCTCTGGCATTTTTGCTCATCCGTGGATGGCTGAATATTCATTTCCTCCTTGCCTGATTGCTGTGAATACCAATTCCTCCTCCTTTTTCCGGCTGCTCTGTGGATTTTGATGTCTGCCAAATTGTTTTCATTCCCTCACCCCATTGCAGGCTGCACCTCCGCAGAAACTGATCTGCTCCGTGCAGAGTCCCAGCTCCCCACCCAGCTCTTCCTCCTGAGCTGAGCGATCGGGTTGCCCTTCTGCCTCCGACATGGACAGACAGCTTCCTCCTCCTGCTGACAGTCAACAAACGAGTGCCTCCAGTTCAACAGGCAGAATAGTTACAGGCTCCTGCAAGGAGACTGCAGTAGTTTGCGGTGGTATTGCGTGTTTCAGAGCAATGTTTCTCAGCTTGCCAGTCTGCAGATTGGTGCCAGGTTGCAGAGCCTTGTCCAAAGCAGCAAGCTCCTGGCTCCTAGCTGAAGGAGGGGGGTTTTTTCAGGCTCAAGGTATGTTTGGAAAGGCTTGATGGAGGTGCCTGCATCCATGCTGAGCAGCTTTGTCATAAACCCTGGCCTGCCTGCTGCAGGTTGAAGCTAAGTGAAGAGGGGAATGTGGTGGACAGGGGAGGTTACAGTTCCCTTGTCCCCTGGGAAATGTGTGTGCCGTGGCAGCAGGGTGGCAGGGCTGATGGGAAGAGAACTGCAGGTAGCTCTCAGATCTGGATCTGGTGTTTTCAGATCTCTTGCCAACCAAAGGAAGAAAGGGAAACCAAAGTCCTCCCTTTCTCCCCTGTCCAATAGCCATGGCTGTGTGTTACCAAAACAGAGCCCAGAGGCTTTAGCTTGATTCCATCATCCTGGTGGCCACTCACTCCCCACTGACATTACTGGCACCAAGTGCCATGGGAGGTGGCTTCCAGCACGGAGATGGGACAGCCTGGCTGCCCCTCTTCCAGACATGAACTGTAGGTGACAGCTGAGAAAGCAGGGCTGGGCACTTAACCTTTGTCAGCCTTTGGTGCTGGAGCAGTCCCTTCTCTGGGTGGAAGCACAGAGCTCACTGCTGAGGAGAAGCAGGGAAAGGGGAGGGTGAGAAAGGAGGCCTGGGGAATGGCGGCTGTTTCAGGATGCAAAGCAATGCTGAGGAGAGAGTAAAGGGTGGAGCCAAGGAAGGAAAGGAGAAGCAGGGGGAAAGAAACAAACCTGTGGGCTGACATGGGAATAATCCACTGGATACTGCTGCAACCTAACTCCTAGGAATGCTGCTCCAACGCCCCCTCACTGCGTGGGGATGTTTGCCTGGTCCCGCACTGCTGTCTCTGCTCCTCTGCCAAGCCAGCTGGCCTGCCTGGAGCTCTGGCCGTTACGGCTGTTGTGGAGAGAGGCAGGACGTGTTTGCTTTTGGCTACCACGTGCTTTTCAAAGAGGGTGGGAGTTCCTCCCTTTGAATTCCCAGGGCTGGTTTCTCCTCAGTGTCTCTGGTTTGTATGACCTGGGGGGGTCTGTGGAGCCACGGTGCTGGTCCTCAGTGGAGGTTTTTGTCCCGTTGGCAGCTGCTTTCCTGCGCCATTTTGTGCATGCAAGCCTGATCTTGAGATGAGCCAAAAGCTTTCCCAGCACGTGGGATGGGCACGTGAGATACAGCATGGAGGTGCCTAGTGCAGACACCTCTGGGAGCACCTCCTGGACCCAGCATCTGGTTCATCTGAACGATGTGCTGCATTTGGGTCAGAGCCCTCCCAGTGCCCCAAGCACTGGCTCTGTACAGGTCTCAGGCTCTCTCTGTGCTGCTGTTTCCTGATTAAACTGTGAGCTTAACTTCAATGGATCAGATGAAAGCGGCTCTGTCTCCCACTGTTGTTATCTTGACCCCTTTTCCTCCTTCCCCACTCTGTCTGTCTAAAGCCGAGCCTCTAATTTTAGACTGAAGAAGATAATTGAGGGTCAAAAAAGATTGCTGTATAATTTTAACATTTTTTGCAGTGGTTGGGGTGGGAGACAAAGTTAGGAGCTCCTTGCCCTCAAACCTTTGTCTTGTGGGAAAGAAGGACGTGGGGGAAGGCATGAGCTGGTACAGTCTGCTCTCTGCAGAAGTCGTTCTGTTTCTTGGCAATTGGCTAAAACCAACTGTACTTCCTTTGCAGATCCTATTGACTGAAGAGTTTGTAGAGAGAATGCTGGAAGATTTAGAAGATCTGAATTCTCCAGAGGAAGTAAGGCTGCGTCATTCCCATATCTCCCATGTGCTGTCCCAAGAGCTCAGCCCATCCTGCAGCTTGTCTTTGATCCTCCCCTCGGCTCGCAGGCTGCAGCCCTGCCCCATAGACTTGAGGCCTTGCTAAACCTTCACATCTGCTGTGAACTAAGGCACTAAAAGAAGGGATTACAAGAAATACAGGGCAGGGATAGGTATTAAGGGAGATTCTGCATTTCCTTTCCACCAGCATCTTTCCCAGTGTGGTATCTGAGCACCCCAAATCAAGGCAGTGCAGCCCCTGGGCCAGGTGATGAAGTTCCCTCCATACTGTACATATTTTCATCAACAGCAGCTCCAGGCACATCACCTTCCCCACCTTCAGAAGGGCTGTTAATTTACCTTCAGAAGGTACATTAACCACTGAACAGACTGTTGAAGGGGGACTCCTTTTTTGGGGTTTGGAGAGCAGAAGGGGGATTTTGCACATCTGCTGCTTGGCCTTCACCTGCTGCCCCTGCACGGTGTGCAGAGGACCATCACCAGCCTGGAAGCGTTATAGCAGCAGCCGAGGGAGCTTTATAAAGCTTTGCTGCGCAGTGCTAAACTTCCCCCCTGCCATGTGATCTCTTCCTGGGGAACATTTAACACCCTGTCTCCCATGCATGCCATATAAATATTCTGCTTGACTTCAAAGAGCAGTGGCAGAAATGACATGTAATATTTTTAATCCTATTTTTTACAGCTCCCTGCAGACTCTAAAGAAACTTTCCTTGGCTTGTAGAGCAGCCCTCCCATCCCTCACCCTGCTCCCCTCCCCCAGGAAAATCTCAGGGCTCTAATTGTTTAATCCAGAGTTGATTTAATGCCAGGGTGTTCTTTGCTCTGTGAGTGAGGGGAGCACACTGCTGGCTGTGCAGTGACTTTCAGGCCAGCTTTTATCCAGTTAAACCTAATCCAAAGCTCATTTTTGCTAGTGACATGGAAGCACTTTGGTTTGAAGGCCCTTTAGTTAAGGCCTTGGATGGCTCCTGCTCCTTTGCTCTCCACTGAGAGGCAGAGGCAATGGGCATGGCAGCTCCTGGCACAGTGACTGGGCACTCGTTTCCGAGTAACTGTGACTTTGCTAACTTAAAAAGTGAAAAACAAACAAATGCAAAGGATGACTTCTCCAAGAGGATTGCTTTGGAACCACTCCTGTTTATAGAGAGGAAAATGCTTGAGTTGAAACGTGATCTTACAGCATCTAGATTCCTTTGAGGATTTGTAACTTGCAGGATCCCGTTTTGGGCCAACTGAAGGCGTTCCTCAGCAGTCCTGGCTGTTGCTCATGATACTCATGGGGTTGAATGAAGCCCTGCAAGGAGAGTCTTTCCTTTGCTGCATAAAGAGCTACCTCTGTTAAGTGAAATTAAGTTAAATGATTTGAGTATCTGTAGTGTGTTTTTCACATACCCTGGGCACTGAACTCATGTGATGCAAGCTGCACATGGGACTTGAGTTTAAAAAAAAAACAACCCTAAATTGGACTTGGGCCATTTATGTTTCCTAGAAGAGAAAGAGTGGACTTTATGGTAGCCACTATCCTGAAGGATCTTCCTACCATGCCCCCAGATCATGGGTGAGAGCCTGAACCACCAGCCCAGCATACTAAAGTCAATGAGTACCAACTGCAGGTCACCCTCGTACACAGCTGCAAATGTAGTAAGGTCAGGAGCAAATTCATGTTAGAGCCACCCTTGCCATGGAGCAGGCAGCTGGAGGGGATCTCCTTTAGCAGGAACCTGCCACTGAGCCTGTGTTAATGTCCTTCAGAAACGGGCGCTTATGAGCAGACAGACATGTGCTTGAGTAAAGATGGATGATTCTCAGGTCACTGTCCTCCAAGTCTCTATATAGACCCTGGGAAGTTTATGGTGCTCCTGCCCTTGGTCTGAGGGCTCTGCTAGGAGGGGACCACTGTATCTGTAACTCTTCTGAATTAGATGCCTCCAGGACAGATTGTTGCTGGTTTCTGGGATCCCAGCAAGATTTCCCTCCCTGGGAGTCCATCAGGGTGTCAGGGACCACCGCAGTGTTATGCGGTGCTACACTGTGGGTGTTCTTAAAACAAAATCATCCTGGAAAATGGCTTCCATAGATGTCCCCCACGTGTTTTAGACCCTCAGGCTGGACACTGGGATTGCATGAAGTGTTTGTCCAGAACTGGTTGCCATCCAGCTTCAGGGCAGATCTGTAGCCTAAGAAATCCCACCCACCCCCCCAGAGCTGATTCTGAGAGGTGTGTATGAATGCCTGGGCCCTGGGCAAAGGTGCCTGTGAGAAGGGTTGGTGGACCTTGGACCCCTGTCCTCACACAGTCATGGCTGGGCTTAGGGATGTTGAGGTGACTTCCCAGCCTGAGGTGGGGTGCCCTGCAGCGCCATCAGGACAGGACCAGTGCGCTGGCCTTGTTTGGGAAACATTGGCCAAAGGCAGTGCTGTGTAAACCAGACCAGGGCGAAAAAATCTACATTCCCTCTGCTTCAGTCAGTGTTTGCAAAACAGCCCAAGCAGCTGAGTGCCTGTGTGAGTACCAGGCACTGTACAGGCGCCCTGCAAAGCCTGTGTACCAGCCCTGGGCAGGGCTGGAGCACCAGTGCCCTTGGAGCACGCTGGGTCCCCCCAGCCGGGGCGGCAGGATTTGCTCTCCCGGAGGTGGTACCGTTTGCAGGCCCGTCACCCGGCAGAGCCGTGCACCCCACGTGCACCCCACCCCGTAGCAGCTGCCTTAAGTCTCCCTTTAAAGCAAACAGAGGGCTCTAGGGGCTGGGGTAGGTGAAAGGAAAGGGACGTGGTCAGGTGCAGCAGGAGAACCTTGTGCAGCGAATTTTCAGAGAGGGAGGCCAGGGGAAATGGCGATGGGGGCAGAAACCCTCCGGAATCTGCCTGATGAAAGAAAGGGTGCTTGGGCTGAAATCTCAGAACTTTACTTTGGCAGCTGAGGCGCAGGCCAAATTATCTAATGTCCGCTGCTGTCCAAAACATACTGATGGGGAAATGTTTTCTTAGTGACCTCTTGTTTTAAAAAATAATAATAACATAGGACTGCCTGCCTTTGCAGTGACTTTGTTGGGGTTTTTTTTCTGTAGGTTTGGTTGCAGTGATATACATTAACTGGTTCTCTTTACTGTCTTACAGTTTAAACTTCCAAAGGAGTACAGCTGGCCTGAAAAGAAACTGAAAGTTTCCATCTTGCCAGATGCCGTGTTCGACAACCCGCTGCATTAGAGCTGAATTACACCCTTCTAACAACTGGGAGAGCCAAGTTACTGTCCATTACCCAGTGACTCACAGGATAATTAATGCAGTAAAAACTCTGCCTGCAAATAAAAGAGTTTGCTGCACAACCACTGCAAACAGAAGAGGAGCTACTCAGCACCAGCCCAGACCGAACTGAGCCCTTTCCTTTCTCCTTCCCAAGGCTGAGCTCTCTGGGAACAGCCTGCGTATGTGTGAGTGCGAGTGAGAAATATTTAACTATGAAAATTAGTAGTAAGACTCCTTTCTCTCTCCTAGCTACAGAACTCCCCTCTGCCTTAGTCCAGGGTGTAGACACTCTGCACGCCTGTATTTACACATGCATTTCTGCCAGGTGCGAGCCTATAATCCATGGATTAAATGTTCTTTACGTGACTCTGGAGTCCTTTTGTTAGCCAAACTTTTACTGACTGCAGAACTGTTCTTCCATGTGCTATTTTTTTTTTCTTTTCAGAAACAGAATGGTATTTCCCCTGTTTAAAGGAGGCCAAAAGCTCACATGCTTGAAGCTGAACAGATTTAAAGATGAACTTTCTAGTTCAGTCAAGAAAAACAAACCCAGATCCTCCCTGCCCTCAAATTAGGCATGTTTTAAGTGTTGGTCTTGGTGCTATTAGCTATGGTATCACTGCGAACAGAGGCAACTTTATTCTGGCGTATCCTGTCCTTGTGCCTGAACCCCAGGGAAGGTCACAACCTCTGGTTTTGCACAAGCAGGAGGAAGAAAGCTACCGGGGTGGGGGAGATCTCCTGTTTACAGTGTGTTTATCTTTAAAGAGATACTGTCAAGTATTTTTTCCTTGCTATTGTACAGAATTTTAGAAGCTAGAAAGGACCATTTGTTCAGAGGAACAACTTCAGCAGCTCTGCAGGATCCAGAGGGCTGCTCGAAAGCATATGAAATGGAGATCTCCACTGCCCTGGCCTAGCAGAGAGGAGACTTGGCCTCAATAAAGCCATTCTCCCTGTTCCAGCAGGGTTGTGCCCTAGTGCAGCTCCATTTTTCCCTCTAGTCTCACTGCGGAGGCTCTTGTTGTTGCCGACATCCTTCCTTTCTGATAGATTCTAACTGTAAAGCGTCAAAATCAGTTTGAAAAGTCCCTGTCTCTGGATCCCTGTGGTTTCCTCCTTGGAGAGAAACATAGTACGTGGAGGAGATGGTCTCTGCAGGGTCAGGTTGTGTCTCTGCATCCAGGCGCTGGCCCCTGTGGATATGCCGCAGCAAACCACAGCAGGTTTCTGATGTGTATTCCCCTGCCTTCCTCTGCCCATTGTCTTTTGGTGACAACTCTTCACTCCTTGTCAGGGGAGGTGCAGCTTTTCTTCCACCCCTTTCTGCCTATAAGCTAACTTGGCAATTTATGCGCAGTGGCTGTGTGATCGTAATACAAGTATAACAAAAGCTTTTAACACTTAACTCCCCTGATCAAACAGCAAAGTCCAGGAGGCCTCACAGTACCCCAGGGCTGGTTTTCTGTTTGTTTTCTGATTTAATTTCTTCCTGGCACGGTCAGCTTTGATGTTTTTTGCATATATTTGACGCTGGTTAATGTTGGTCAAGAAGCAGAGCTAGAAGCCACAAAGCTTTCATTGGACTTGCAGCAGAATTCCTCTGTGGCCTCAGGCAAGTCACTCAATGTCTCTCTGTGCAGAGAGGGTGATTATTGACTAGAGGGCTGTAGGACCTACCGAAGCATGCCAGGGTTTGCAGGGGAAGGCGTGCTTTGTGTACAAAGTAGTATTTGTATTATTATAATTGTTGTTATATTATAATTTAAGGCAGGCCAAATGCAGGGTCCAACACTGCTCAGCAGAACCTTCCTTTCTGCAAAGCTACGAAAGCAATTTACATGTAAATGAGTTTGTCATTTTGTCTGAACTCACAGGATCATCTTAAAATCCTGCTGTGGAAGAACAAACTTTCAGATATCTGCTTGTGCCAGCCAGAGTGATTTCTGTGCTGTGGCAGACTGCATTCATCCGTGGGATCTCTTGGCCAGTTTTCATTGTCCTGGTTTGTACCAGGCATCCCTTCTGCACTGTAGATGGATATGCAGGGGACAGCGTGGGCAAGAATGTGGCATGGAAATATACCAATCCGGCTTCAAAAATGATGTGCCGGAGCGTCCCATGGCAAGATAATGACCAGACAGGCGATTGTGGCATTCAGGAAAAGGCAAAGGCTGTCCCAAAGCCATCCGCCAGCGGTAGTCCCTGGACCACTCTTGTACGAGCTTGCTGGGGGTGCCTGCAGCAGAGCTGGCCCATTGCCACGATGCTGGCTGCTCTTCCTTGTTTCCAGATGCTAGCTCTCATTAAAAGGAGCTTAAAATCCACATCTTAGTGGAGAAGGGACGTTTGGAAGGTCAATTGTTGCTGTTCCTGCAGAGATCAGCACGGGGCAGGGAGAAGTCCATCAGACCCTCTCTGGGCTCTGACACACATCTGGAAAGCTTAGGACCTCCTGCCCTGTGAACTCTTTGAGCCTTTGCAGCGGGGACGCGGTGCTGCAGGCAGGGAAAGCACCTCCTCCGAGCCGGCTTGTGCTCCAGTTCTGCCTTTCTTATGTGTATGTTTTCCTCACCGTATTTACTCTCATCAGACACTCTGGGTTGGGCTTTCATTGACTTCGGAGGGAGCACGTTTGAAAACCCACCCAGTATCCTTGTGTGTGTGTGTGTATTTTTGTTCTATGTTGTGTATTTATATATAGTTCTGTGTATTGGAGTTAGGAACAGGTGGCGTGCCAGAAATCTCTGGTTCTGAGACACTTTCTCACAGATCCTTGCGGGCAGCCAGATAACAATGGAGGGGAAGGTTTGAAGGGAAGGAAAGGAAACCTTCCTATTTAGTTAAGGGGAAAAATATTAGACAAATGACTGTTAAAATAGAAATGTCTGTCTTACTGTTAGATCAACTATGAGAGAGAAACTGGTGAAAGTCAGCACTTAAGAACCAAGATGGTGTTGCTGCCTCTCACCAGTTATCTAAAAGTTCTGTGCTGCTCAGTATCACGAAGAGCTGTGCACCCACAGACCTCCCCTCCCCTCACACCGAGCTTGCAGCCGTGCCAAAGGCTTACTCATTGGCAAGCAAATGAGAACTTGGAGTTTGGATATTTTCATCCTGGGGAAAGAGGACATGCCTGTGTGTGAAGGAGATGGAAAAGAAGCCTTTGCATTTTAGCAAGCAAGTAGCTTGAAAACGGGAAATGCATCGGTGTCAACAAACAGCACGGTATTTTTCTGGCCCAGACCTGCTGAGATGGTTGGTTCACTAGTGATGACCCTTTCCTAGATTGTGTAGAAGGTCTGAAGCAGGACTGTGTGAAACCAAAACCCGTGAGGCTTGTGTTGACTGGAGATGGTGATCTGAATGGACATGAACGCAGTTTAGAAGCAGTGAGCACAGGTTTCCTCCCTCCTGGAGGAATCTGGCGATGGCAGGTCGATAGGGATGTTTCTAAACATGAAGAGCCTCATGGCAGATCCGCAATGCCTTGAAAATCCAACACGTGACAGTGTTTCTGAAAACAGAGGAGTCCTAAAAGCCAGGGCTACTCCCTCTCTCAAGTCATGATTAAAAACAGGAGAAGGAATGTATAGTTTCAGTATTAAAGTACGTGGGATACGATCTGAGCAGAGCAGTCAGCCTTGTAGCTGGTGTGACCTACAGTGATATTTTCAGTGGCTTAGATAGGTGGTGCCTGCTGTGTCTAACGTCTTTGAGGATGGTGATATATTGGTTTTACTGTACATAGATTTGCCAGCAGTGATTTGAAATGATATTCTGAAGGTCTTCACTTCAAATATCCAGTTGCTCTTGGATGGCTTTTGAAATGACACCATTGGGTCATCAAAATGGTCTTTGAAGAAGTGGGGCTTGTGTTGTTTTTCATCTGTGACCAGTAGAAATATTTAGGGAGTGTAGCTTCTTAAAAAAAGAGTTGAAAGCGATGCTAGGCTTGGAGAGGGCAGATTGCTGGGGAGAAATGGCGTGGGGCGGGAGTGGGTTATTGGCCTCCCTCCTGCACCCATAGCTCAGGCTTGTTCGAGGCCATGTGGTCCTTACACATCTTGGGCCCTGCAAGGGGAACTAATGTGGGTGCAGGGAAGCTAGAAACCAAAGCCAGAGTCACAGGGCCTCATCGCAGCGCGGGGGCCCTGCAGGCAAGACCTCATTTCCATGCCAGGACCCGCTGAGGCCCTGCACAGGTACAAGCAGCCAGCCAGGCACATCCCACTGCATGTTCACGCTCTGGCCTGAACCTGCTGCTGATGGCAGAGACCACAGGTTGCTGTGTTAGCAGCATCTGAGGCTGAGGCAAAGATGGGGAGCAGCAATGTGGCTGCTTCAGTCTCATTTGTTATTTTAAATAGTGTGGGGTGGAGAGTGGAGTGCGAGCTGGTGAGAGTCCCCAGCCTGGTCACTGAGCAAACTGTACTGCTTAGCCACCCTCTGTTCCCTTTGTCACAAGTCCCCCCAGCTCCTCACAAAACCTTTTTCAGCTGTGTCACTGGAAAACATTTGGCTGACTGCACGCCTTGCAGGACGCTGGGGTAGATGGCAGCTCGGCCTGGGACCGTGGCTACTTGGCTGCTGATCTGGCCTGATGACTACTCCCTCTTCCTAGTTAGACATCTAGAGTCCGCACCCTGTTTTGCCAGCTTGTGGCAAGGCAGCGTCATGTCAGGTGGGGAGCAGAGATCCATGGATCTTCAGGCCAGGGAAAACCCTTAGCCCCTTGTCTCTGATTTTCCCCTTGCCTGGGGTATGGCCTTGCACCCTGTGGCTCTGCTGGGTGAAGTTTGGGCCTCAGCCCAAACCTCGCTATCAGGTGAGGAGGGTGTCCGGCTTCACGAGAGCCCTTCCGCCTCCTGGGGACTTGGTCTTCTACACGGCTGCCCTCTGTTTAGAGCCTGTGTTGTGCCTTAACTCTGCCGGTGGGCGAAGCAGGGAGGGCAGATGAGCTGCCAGGAACCCCTTTCTGTGCATCTGTCCCTACGGATAAACCCAGCCTGCGCAGCAGCCAAGCTGTGACCAGAACAGCCTCAAGACGTGTGTTTGCCAGCAGGGTTCACCTCCCAAGATTTTAAAGCTGGATTTACATCTCTGGGACCATGGCAGTTTTTAACGAGCTCTGTAGCAGCCTACTATTTTTATAACATTGTTTCTGTTTGTGTGGTGTCTGCTTGTTCTATGTTCTTTAAAACCCCAAACTTGTGTTCGACAGGAGTCCAGAGTTTCAAATGGAGACTAAGCCTGAGGTTCCTAATGTGTTTTAGGCCCAGCCCCGTGTCAACCTGTCTCTCTCGGGCAGTGAACCTGTCATGTGTCGTGCTTCGCCACCTCTTCATTTCTACCGTGATTCTGTTTCCCCTGAAATCGCTGACAGACCATAAAGTCACCCTAGAGCGGCACATCCATTCAGAAACATTGTTTCTAGCCTCCCGTGAAGGCAGCCCCTTCCCTTTCCCTCCCCAAAAGACCATGGCGTCGTTCGCCATTCGGATAGCAGGAGAGGAACATCGGCCTGGAGAAGGCTGCACATGGCAGATGGGGCTGGCTGGTGCCTGGTTGTTTTAAACTGTCCTGATGCTGTCTCCTGTCTTTAAAAAGAGGAAGGGAGAGAAAAAACCCCAACCTCAAAAAGCCGGAGGGAAATTTCCTGCCGATTGTTGTGTTTTGCAAACACTGGTCTTTTCTCTCGCGCTCTCCCCCTGCTCCCGGCGAGGCTGGAGATGAAAATGGCTCCTTTGTTCCTTTCCCTGGGGCCCAACTGCAGCGAAAGTGCGGCTCCGGAAACCCTCCGCTGCACGAGCGGCAAGGGTGGGAGGGACCGAGCTGTCGCCGTGTGCGGTAGGTCCTACATAAACACAACATGTGTTGACAATGCCACGGGCAGGGTGGGTGCGGGACTGCGCGGTGCTGCCAGTGAAGCTCCCGCGCGGTTCCTCCTGTGGCAGCAAGCGGGCTGCGAAACCCACGGGGGCAGAGGAAGGGGAGGCGGGTGTGAGTGGTCCTGTCGTCCGAGCAGTGACTGATCATGGGCTGGGGGGCTCTGGGCCCTTTTGTTCTCAGCTTTTGGCTTTCCCCAAAGCGGCAATTTGCAGCCCTGTGGAAGCAGACGGCATCCCGCTGGGGGCTTGTTGCTGGTGCCCTGGCCCCTGTGCCAGGATGCTCCTCGC
Organism: Gallinula chloropus; assembly: GCF_964237585.1. Taxonomy (NCBI): domain Eukaryota; kingdom Metazoa; phylum Chordata; class Aves; order Gruiformes; family Rallidae; genus Gallinula; species Gallinula chloropus. The sequence continues at coordinate 68,000,613 of NC_140090.1, forward strand.
ACCCATCCAGCCCTGGAGCCCCAGTGCTCTGCCTCTGGCCGCGGTCACGCTCCCAACCCAAGTGTAGTGATTCCAAACCCTCCTCCTGTCCAGCCCTGGTTGGACACGCCGCCTTTCCCCTTGTGTTTCTTTAACGTGACAGAGGATTTTGCCGCTCACTGGAGACAATATTTGTCTTGTGTGCTGGAGGGTTTCTGCAAAACCTAGAGCAAAGGCAGAGCTTCCCAGGGCAGGGGGACGCAGGGGGGGACTGGGGCCACAGCAAACCCTGACTGCTGGGGCTGCCCTCACAGCCAGAGGTGAACCTTTCTGTAGTGTGTGCGTGTGCGAGTGTGTGCAGTCTGCGTGCGCGGGGTCGCGTCAAGCGAGGAGCCCGAGGATGCTACCGACGGGGCTGGAAGGAGCCTGCGTTTCTGCAGCCGGTGGATCAGTACCTTGTAGATGGCCTTTCTTCCTCCCCCCTCTCCTTTCTTTTGTTTGGTTTTTTTTTTATAAGAGACAAAAAACAAATGGAAAGCTAAACTAGCAGAGGTTTTTAAATATTTTATATTAGTTTCTAATGTAAATTCTTACATGGTTATTGCAGTGCTGGGTGTGTTTCGCCTGCACGTGACTTTTTGTAATATTTTTGTGAATCACTAAACGTTTTTCTCCTCCTGTGTATTCTAAGTGCATTAAACGTATTTGCAGAATTGTTGGTGTCCTTCTCTGAGTGACTCGGCGGGACCACCTGCCTCCCTCTCGGCCCCACGGCTGCCTCAGCCACCCCTTCTCTGCCAACCCTCGTCGGCACCTTCTCCCCCCAGCCCCGGGTCAGTGGGGTCTCTTGCCCAGACCTCTTAAGGGCAGGCATGGGAGAGAAAGAGATCTTCCTTTCCCCCAAAACCCTCAGCAAAACGGCTGATCCCCATCCTTGCCCGGTGCAGGACCCTCCGCCAGCATCCCGTGAGCACCCACAGGTGAAACCCCTTGAGCTGGGGCAACCCGAGCACCCTGATGGCCGTAGCATTCAGACAAGCCAGAGTGGGGAGTGCTTGCATGTGGGTCCAAGGGTGAAGATGTTCAGCCAAGGGATGGCAACCTCGTCCACAGGCGTGGGAAGGAGGGAGCCGGGGTGAGTACTGGGTCAGGCCCACGCTCCCATCCTCTGCCCAGCACCTCTTGGCTTCGGCAGGCTTTTTGGGGGTGTGGATGTGAGTGGGAGACGTGAGTGTGTCAGAGAAGGGACACAGCAAACACGAAAAAATATTACTGAGCTAATGTTGCAATGATTTCCCAGTAACGCTGAACGATTTTGCAGTAATCTTTTTACACTCCTCAGTAATAAATTCCTTTAAGGTGAAGGAGAGAAAGGGTGGAATATTGGGGGAGGGGTGAGGGAGATCACTGTGCACAGAGGAGGGGTGACAGGTAAGGGAAAGGATGCTTGTAGGAAGCTGAAATCCAGCTTTGGGCAAGTTTTGTGCTTGCTCTTCACAGGCTTAAAATCAGCCCTCCCTGCATGGAAAGCGGAGCAGAGGGAAGGCTTTCCATGAGGGTGAGAGCCATCCTTTCCCAAAGAACAGCTCCCACGGCCGCATCCAGACACAAACCATGGTGTCTCCTGAGTGCTGCCGGCACAGAGCAAGCCCTGAGGGACATGCCCAAGGGAGCACAGCTGCTTGCAGAAACCCCACGGATCAGCCAGGAGCCCCAGCGAGGTTGGTTGCTGGGGCAGGGTGGGGATTTGGGGCAGTACGAGGCTGCCTGCAGCTGCTGCCCCAGCCCAAGTCCCCGCATGGCCCTCGACTTCCCGGCAAGCGAAGGGCCACCCGGTCAGGACATCCTGGCACAGACAGCAGAGCCAGGATGGACCCAGGGCCCCACTGCTCACACAGTCCCAGGAACCTGCCCTGCCCACCCCAGCCACTCTCTTAATTGAATTAATTAATTAAATGATCCACCATCGCTGTGGTGACTGGGCAGTGTTCCTTTCTGCAAGGGCACATCCCAGCTGGTCCCTTGGGTCAGCCCCAAATCCAGAGGGCATCCCTGGGGACTGTGGCACAGCAGGGTGACCCTTTCCCACTGTCACCCTGAGCCCCATCACCAGCACAGCCAGGCATGGCCCAGGCAGCCTCACTGCTCTGCCTCCACCCCAGACGAAAGCACCTTCGGGCTGTGAATTTAATTAAGGTTTCTGAAAAGCGGTGTCTGGGAGCCCCTCCTGAATCTGCGGCTCTGAACTTCATTAGGAGCGGTTTGTTGCTAATAATGCCGGCAGCTTCTCTAATTAATAATGGAAGGGCTGCGAACAGATGCCAAGCCAGGAGAGGGAAGGGATTTGTTTGTTTATTTCTCTCCTCTCTTAATTTTTATGTTTTTTTGGAGCGTAGAGGGAGGGCTGGGGCTCCTTTCCCATCTGAAAAGTGAGCAGCGGCACCTGGGAACCTCAATGAGGAAAAGGGTACAGCTGCGGGGTAGGAGACAGGGTGGGGTGGGAGATGGGCCCCCACAGGGTGGGATGAGGGGCAGCACCCCCAGGGAAGGGGTTCCCACTGCGCTCCCTGTTCACCCAGGGCAGAGCTGGCACAGCTGCTGGTTTTGCTGCCTTGGGCACCTGGACACGGTCCTGCTCCTCAAACCCACTCCCATAGCATCACCCCTGCAGCATGTTCCTTCCCATGGCATGTCCCCCAGCCCGGCGCGGGATGGTGCAGCCATGCGATGCAGGGGATGTGGACATGTCTGTCACACAGCACCTGGGCTCCCAGGGGATCGGTGCACCAGGTCCCTTTTTTCTCCTTCTTTCCCCCTCTTTTTGCCTTGCCTCTCTCCTCCTTGCTGTTTTGCCCAGCAGATGTTTGTGGCACAGCCGGCCGCAGCAGCACCTCCCAGCAGGCCCCAGCGCGCAGGACCTGACACATTAACACCCCGCGCTCCTGCAGGCCCGTGGCCAGGCAGTAACCCGAGAGGGGCCTGAAGCAGCCAGGCTGGGATGTGTCCTGCCACCTCCCTCCACCGTGGGACAAGCACCCCTTGCCCCATAGCTGAGCTTCAGGGACAGTGGGGATCCGGAAAGCATCCTCATCCCACTGCAAACCACAGCCTCACTGCCCAGTGTGGGACACCAGGACCTGGCAGGGGTGGGAGAGGTGCTGTAGAGAAGGAGCCCTACGTATGACACAGCAACTTGTCTAGGAGGCCGTGGTGTGCCCAAAACTTCAAGTTCCTCCAAACAGCTCCCAGAGCAACTGTTCTGCTGTCAGGCAGAGTCTGCATCGGAGAAAAAACATCCCTATCTTGCCCTGACACCTCATCGCTCACACTAATTGAAGCCATGGACAAAACGGGCCACGACACGTGGCCAGCACACCCTCCAGGCAGGTCCTGTCCCCACAGCGGGGTGGGCAGTTGGCAGTGCCCACAGACCAGGGCAATGGGGTCCCACTCTGGTGCACCCAAAGCCTATGGCCCAGCGGGAAGGAGCGTGACCAACATCTGCTACATCTCTTCTCCACGAGGCAGGTGTGCTTGCAGGGAGAAGAGTTTGGGGTTTTCTTTCCCCATCTCGCTGTGGGGCAGCTGCTCTCCCGCCCTGGGAGGAGGGGGTGGGGGGTGCTGCGATGGCAGCAGAGCACAGGTGCTGGGGACCACACGTGGCTGGCCCGGCTGCGGGGACACGTTGGTTGCAGGTGCTTTCGGGCAGCCGTTGCTGGGGCAGCTTTCCAAAAAAGTAGCTCAGGTTTGTTGGGGTCTTTTTTCCCCGAGAGGAAAAGTGGTTTTCAACAGTGCTTTCACACTGCTCACATTGCCTCAGGCTTTCCACAGTCTGGCCACAAATAACCTGCCCGAGGGCAGCCAGTGAGGCTGCCCCGATGCTGGGGGTGCTCTTGCTGCCACTGTGGGAGATGGGGTACCCACTTTGGAGGGGTTGGGGCAGAGGGAAAAGCCCAGTTAGGTGTTAAAAACCTCCAAGGGTGCCCAAGGCAACCAGGGAGACCCAGCATCCCACCCGAGCTGGGACCATCCCTATCTGCTCACTGCACAACCCCCTCCTGTCTGTTAAAAATGCCGGAGCGAATGCAGGGCCACAGCACCTCATACTCCTCACTTGCTTTTGGAATGGGAAATTTATCCAAAGCATCCAGCAAAAGGAGAAAAAATAAAGGCAAAACTGGCTGTGGGGCAGGGGGGCTGGCGGGGCCACGTGGCGTGGGGCGTCCCCGGGGGCGTGGGGCAGCGTGGCAGCCTGCCCGGCCCCGGTACAGGCAGCCGAACAATAATGTGAGGCGTCGGGAACACGCTCGGTGGTGGGAATCCCAGTCCTTGCCTTAAAAGGAGATTTTGGGGGATGCTTTTATTGGAAAATTGTTTTCTGATTATTCAGCTTATTGAGAGTTTTATTTCATTATTTGCAAGGCGATGTGAGGGGGGCTTCAGCTGCGCGTGAGCAGCGACAGCCAAGGATGTTTCTGTGGGTTTCCAGGCCAGGAGAGCCGATTAAATCATCCTGTTTGACCTCCTGTGTTTGCAGGCCAGAGAATTTCACCCAGTTCCTCTCACGTTGAGCCCAGTAACTTGTGGGTTTGACTCCAGCAGGCAGGCCAGGACGACATCTTGTCTCGGCTCGATGACTTCAAGCGACGAAGAATCTGCCACCAGCTTCCCTCACTTGTTTGTCCAAAAAAAGGAAACCAAATCCAAACCCCACGGAGAAATCCAACCCCAGACACCCTGCTGCTGACTTATTTCTGATGAGGATGATCCCACTTGTTCCCAACCTTGTTTCAGACAAAGGGGGACGCCCATGTTGCCCCTCGGCCGGGGCCCACCCCCCAGGTGAGCTTTCTGAGCTGGGTGAGTCGCAGGATCCCTCCCGGTCTGCTGCTGGTGAGCAGCTCAAGAGTTAATGAACTTCCAACAGATGTGACCAACATGTCAAGACACGAGAAGTACGTGGTATGGATGTTTATAAGTACATCGACAGAAGGCATTCATAAAAGGTTATAAACCGTGGTAATAAGCAACCCATCAACTTGTTTGGACTCTAACACTTGATTAACCATTTATTAAAAGGTGCAGTAATCATTTATAAGCCATAAGTGGGACCGAATGTGAAGCATGACTCTTTTTATGTTAGTAGATGCCTCAAGAATTTCCTCTCCCTCCACGCCATGTTTTGGGTGGTTAAAGGCTAACCCTGGCCCCTCCTTTGTGGGGTGCACAGGCTGGATTCACGCTGCAGCCTCTTGCTCTCCTGGCACCCATGGAGGAGGCGTCGGTGCCCCCACTCCAGGTTTGGCAGTGCCCCAAGATTTTGCTCACAGGGAGCCCTGGGTTTCTTTTGGCTGGGCTCTGTCTGACCTCAGTCAGTGCTGGAGCATCCCTCCAGAGCCCATGGGGGGGACCTCCTGGGTGGGTTGGGGTCCGGCAGCAGGGAGGGATGGGCAGAGAGGTGCCTGCTGCCCAGCAGTGCAGGGGACAGCACGGTGGTGGGGAAAGCCTGGCAGATCCCTGGGGAGAGGAGGGCTGCCCTGCCCGTGGCTGTGCAGGTGGGAAGGGCTCAAACAGTTCTTCCAGGCATCCCTGGCACAGCCCAGCACCAGCTCTGCCACCCGTGGGGCCCTGTTGGACCCCAGGGAAGGGCTGTGTGGAGACAGTGACCACCAAGTACTGAGCTGAGCGGGTTGGATCAGGAATCAGGGATTTCAGAGGGATTAAAACCATCTGCCCCAAGTCCCTGGTGCCATAGGGTGTCCAGGGGAAGAAGCAGAACACAAGGAGAGCTGGGGACCTGCTCCCTGTATGCCCCTGCAGCCCCCCTGCATTCCCCTGCATCCTGGAGTCAATCCAAGCCCCAGGCTGCCAACGCACCGGGATGGGACAGAAACGCCTCTGACGCGAAGGCAGCTTCATCCTTCTGTCAACAGGACCCTCCTATTTGTTTGCCATCACACTCCTCCTACCCCCAGACAGACCGTGTTTTCCTTCCTGGTGTCTTAACGAGACCTAAACCCATAATTGCTCCCATTACACAACCCAGAGTGACGGTTTATTAGCAATACTTCCTGACCTTATTTACACGGATACATACCCCCATGCTCTCCCCTTGTCCTTCAGGCTTTCAGAGGAGAGCCCCAGCAGCAGGGAGGTACATGGACTGTGACGCTGGGACAAGTCCCTGCCCTTGCCCTGCCTCAGTTTCCCGTGTCTGTGCTGAGCCAGAACTCAGCAGTGCTGCTGAACCTGGGGACTGTGGGTTTGGGGATTGCATGGGGCAAGGTGGGGATGGATGCTGTGACCTTCAAAGGAAAGCTTGGTAGCTGCCTGGCAGGGGGGCTTTTTAGCATGCCTGTGTGGCTGGGTCGTTTGGCTGCAGCCAGCTTTAATTGCGGGGAGCTTGCAGAAAAGGAAGAGGAAGGCTGAGAAACTGCTCCAGAGTGAAGACTGCAAAAGTTGCACCTCGGCTGGGCAGGGACCACAGGGGCCTTCTGGTGGGACAGGGGCTGAACCCACCTAAAGATGGAAGAGAGGTGGTGGGACTGTACCCCACAGCCACCCGCAGTCTCCCACCATTGGATCTGTGACTCAGGTCACTGGGCTGAGGAGCTCCAGCTCTCCCCTGGACATAATGTGGGAGGCTGTGTCAAAGCTTGAAGCTCTGGGGAAGGCGTTGGTGTGGAGGCACAAGCAGGGACATGGGTCGCCAGAGGGATGCTGCTCTCTCCAGGAGGTGCATGTGTGGGACATGCACCCCGCTGACCCTGTGCCCTGAGGACAGAGGCACCATGAAGCAAGAGTGGCAGGGCAGGAGGGCTCGCACTGCTGCCTGGGGGCTGTAAATCCTGGCCTCACCTCACCACCCAGACCAGGTGGGAAATGCCCCCAAAAGTGACTTTGGTACTGAGGCTGCAGCCTGGGCTCAGGCAGCACCAGCCAGGATGGGGCTGTAGGGGCACTCAGAGGGATTTGCTCCTGGCACCACCCATGGTGGGAGACACAGGATGCCAGCGCAGACTCACCACGCTGGGGTCTACCTAGCATCCCTTCCCCACCCTGTTAGGCCAAACGAGTTACTTTTAACCCCAGCCCATACGTTTTTCAGGGTGCAGTGTGGAGGCTGTGCCAGAGTGCTGCCGAGGAGGAAGAAACATCGGGCAAACCCCAGGGCTGGCAGCTCCCTTGGATGCTCACACCATCCCTCCCCGTTAAGGGCTTCCTGCTGGCAGCTCGGCTCCCACAGCACCTCTCTGACTGGCAGCACAGGGTAAAATTAGACTGAGCTGCAATCTACTTATTTTTTTCCTCCTCTCTGCCACCCAGCAAACTTCCACAGCTCTGCTCCCAGTCCGTCCTGTCTCAGGGGGAAGCAGCCGCCCGAGCAGGGGAAGAGCAGAGGGGCCCGTCTGGCCAACAGCCTCCCTCGTGTTTGGAAAAGAAAAGGAAAAAGAAAAAAGAAAAAAGAAAAAAAAAAGAGAAAGAAAATTGTGCTGGGGTTTTTTTTTGTTTGGTTGGGGTTTTATATATATGTATATATATGTGTGTGGAGGTTTTGTGGCTTTGACGCAGTTTCCTGAAAATCCTGCCTCATCCTGCCAGGGGCTGAGCAAATGCACATCCCAGCCCTGAGCAGTGGGGGAGAGCAGGAGGAGAAGCTGGGGAAGCAGAGAAGAAAGCCTCTGCCAAACTGGCCTGACCAGAATGTGACACAGAGCAGGAAATGACTCATGCCGGCAGGGCAGCTGCTCCCAGGCATTTGCATAGAAAGAAACCCACCGGGCAGGGAACCGCACCGGCCTTCCTCCCCCCTTCCTCCCGCTCCCCGTGCTATGGGCCCGGCTCTGGGCCTGGCTCTGGACCCCAGCTCACTGGCACCCAGCAGAGCCCAAAGGCTGGCCAGAGCAGCCATCCCCAGAGCGTCGCTCTGTCCCACAGCTGGCTCTGCAACCACAGATTTGGCTGTTCAACCCCAGACTGGGTAGTTCCACTCTGGATTTGTCCTGGGCCAAAGCAGAGCTTGCCGCTGTCAGCCCTCATGTGGTCCCCCTTGGCCCGCCATCAGTATTTGCTTTTGCCCTGTGCTTTAGGCTAAGGGAGGAAGGGAGTTTTGCCCCATCAGTTTTGCCCCAAGAGGAGACCCAGTTGTGCATCTCTTGCACCAGGACAAAGGTTTCAGGGGCCAACGTGGCATCACCATCCCCAGCATCCTGTCCCATCCCCATTCCCATCTGCCACTGTCAGATGTGTGGCCTTACAGTGCCTAGAGGGGCCTACAGGAAAGCTGGAGAGGGACTTGTTATCAAGTGTAGTGACAGGATGAGGGGTCATGGGTTTGAACTAAAAGAGGGCAGATTTAGATTATAGAAGAAATTCTTCTCTACGAGGGCGGTGAGGCCCTGGCATAGGTTGTCCAGAGAAGCTGTGGCTGCCCCCTCCCTGCCAGTGTTCAAGGCCAGGCTGGATGGGGCTTTGGGCAACCTGGGCTAGTGGAGGGTGTCCCTGCCCATGGCAGGGGCATGGGACTGAGTGATCTTTAAGGCCCCTTCCAACCCAGACCAGTCTGGGGTTTGATGGTTCTGTGAGGGTGTTGCTGGATCCCAACATCTCGGGGTGCTTGGGACAGGGGACTTGCTCTGCATGCTACAGGGAGCTGCACATCCAGCTCCTGGGCCCTGATTTTTAATTATAGATGACAGGTTTCCCTGCAGGTGCTCCATGCACATGCATGAACCCCATGTGCACCTTCTCCAGCAGGTACCAGGCTGTACGGATGCCACAGCAGGGAGGTGACAGTGTGAGATGGATGTGGGTGACACTGCAGGAGGGACAGGCATGGAATGGCTGGACACAAGCAGTGCATGTCAGCAGTGTGCCCTGTGCCAGCCGTGGGGACTTCTGCATCGTGCTTTCTCCATCGGGGCTGTTTCGCTTCTCCTCCACCCCAGCTGGGAACAGGGGACAGCCACAAGCAGACGGATTTAGTGCTGCAAACCAGGGTATTGCTGCCCTGCAAGTTCCTTAAATCCTTAAACCCAGTCTTAAAACTTCAGCAAAAGCTTCAATGCATTAATCACACGGAGCAGGGCGGGGGGAGCTTTCTCCATTGCACTAAGTCACCTCACCAGGCTTACAGGGAAGGGGCCAGAAGGGTGGTGATGGCTTTCCTCTGGCTGGTTAACTGAGTTACACACCACCCAAGCAGCACATTGCTGTGCTGTACTTTCAGAGGGCTCAAGGCTTCTGGAGAAGGTGCAGAGCTGGGTGCAGGAGCCCACAGCAGCATTCCAGGGACAGGGTGACAGTAGGGAGGGAACCTGTCACTTTAACCACCCACAGCTCTGTATATCTGTGTGAACACTCTCCTCCCTCTCCCATCAGCTCCATAGGGTCCACAGCCCTAAATAGCAAAATTTCTGTACGTCACTTGAGTCTGCCCAGGAAAGCAGAGGCAGGTCTTTGACACAAGCTGCCAGGCACAGCCCCTGCCATCCCCTGCACACCGTGACAAAGGCACCTTGGCTCTGTGGACCAGCCAGCACATCCCAGCTCTCTGGGGATGAGGTTCCCCTGTACTAGGCAATGCCACTTCAGTCCCAGACCCCAGTGACAAGTGGCCAAGTGTCCTTGGCTCTGCAGTGCGAGGGGTGACGCTTTATCTCCCTTCATGGGTGGGTACCTACAACCCAGTTAGTGCTGACTGGGGCCTCAGCAGGGATGCTGACACTTAGCCAGGGAGGCTGGCAGGGGTGGTGGTCTCTCCGGGGCAGGGCTAAAGCGGGGGCTTCAAGCAGCCCCTGCAGAAAAGCTGTGCCCTGCCCAGGGTGGGGATGGTGGCTGTCAGCAGGGGCTGCCTGGTGCTTCTTTATAAAGAAGTGAGAGTCACAAATAGTTTTGTGCTGACTCTTTGAGGAGAGGTTTGCCTCCACACAGGCCCAGCCGGCTGACAGCGGCTCTGACACATCCTGTGCCGTCGTGCTCAGCTCCTGCCAGTCCTGGCTGCCGGGTGGCTTGTAAAATCCTGGAGGAGATGTATGGCCCATGGGTTTTGAGGCCTGACAGGGGAATTACATGGCAAACCGCTCCCTTTGCAGGAACCAGCGCTCCAGCCCTGGAACTGTGCGCTGGGTGTGTGAGGATGGAGGGGACTGCCAGAGTGATGCAGAGTGAGCCCCTGTCCCGAGGTGGCCCTGCTGCAGACTTTGCCATGCCCGCAGGGATCAGCCAGCTGAACCCAGAAACAGGTGAAGAGGCTGCAGGAGGCTCCCCCAGAAATGAGAGGTGACCAGGGGACCCCCAAGCCAGGCTGAGTGCAGCACACTGACTGCAGCATGTGTCTGTGCAGCCCTATTGCAGCCCCATCAGCACTGTTGGATGTACTGGGGTACAACACCATTATTATTCGTTATTTTTTTGGCCCAGGGCAGCACTTTGGTACTGGGGTGTGCTGTCCATAACACACTCAGCAGCTAAAGGTATTCCCTGATGCCTGGCCAAAGCATGAAAGGAGGGGGGAAAGCAGAGGTAGGGAAATGGGATGGGGGATCACGTGTGTGCACAGGGGGTTGCTGTAATAGGAAATGGGGGGAGACAAGGCTCACCCTCACCTCAGGTGTGCTTGTTCTCTGGCAGGCAGCCCTTGTCACCAGGGTTGTAGGATGGTCTGGTAGATGCTACTGGGTGGTGTCTCTGCACAGTTTGGTCTGTGGCTTTGAGACGGCAGCTGGGGACATCCTGGAAGCAAATTGCCATCACTGACTGTGACTCAGGGACAAGGCTGGGACTGGATCCTGAAGCAACCCTCTGAGCTTTTGCCTCCTTGTCACTCCACTATAAACCTGACTGTGCACCCTGAGCGGTTTTTGGTCTAATTATTCTGTCCTCCAGCTGTCCATGTCCCATCACACCCCACACCCCCCCACACCAGTGGGGAATGTGAGTTACACCAGCAAAGTGCTTTATTCCCAGTGGCCCCGCACATTTGGTGAGGGTCGGATGCGCAGTGTCCAGCGGAACAGCTGTGGAAACGTTTGGTGCGAGAGCTGTTAAGAGAGACACCTCTGAGCCCTGGGCTCTGGCAGGAGGTGCTGGGGCTGCCGGTTTTGGGAAGACCCCACGGGACAAACGGCTGTTGCTCTGCGTGGGGAGGAAGCACTCCAGAAACGGTCCGGTGACAGCCTACCCGGGAGGGCAGAGCGGGCGTAGGAGGCTCCTGCGAGGGCTTCTGGTACCCGGGGCCAGCTGTGGCCCAGCTGTGAGCTGCCTCCAGGGCCACCGGCTACTCCACCCACAGCGAACCTGGCTCCCAACGTCGGTGGCCAGGCAGCCGCTGTGCAGCGGCTAGCGAGGAGATCCCGCCGGGGAATAGCCCCTCCTCAGAGGCCGGGCAGGGCCGGCCACCCCGGCGGCCTCGCAGCGCCGAGCACCGCGGTGGGCCCCACCGGCGGCCGCGGCCGCTTTACGGCGCTGCCGGGGCGGGGCGGGGGCGGTCTCCCGTGACGCGCGGCGGGCGGGCCCGCGGGCGGGGCGGGGCGGGGCCGGTGCCGCCGCAGCGCAGCGCAACGCCGCGCAGCTCTGAGGCGGCAGCGGCGGCGGCAGCAGCGCCCGGCGGGACCTACCGGCTCCGTCGCCTCCACTCCGCTCGCCTCCCCCCCCCGCCCCCGCTCCGCCTCCAGCCCGCCGCGACCGGCTCCCGAGCGGGGCGGCCCCTCGGCGCGCAGGGGCGGGCGCGCTCGCCCGCCTGCCCCCACCGGTCGATATACCCCCGCGGCCGACGCCCCCATGGCCGCCCCGCCCGCCCCCCCGGCCCCTAGCGCCGGCGCTGAGCCCTGCCGCCTCTGAGGCGCCGCCTCCCCCTCCCCTCTTTCCCCCCCGAGAGAGATCCGCTGCGGGGATCCGCGTCCCCCCCCCCGCCTCCCGCACCCGCTCCTCGTCTCCCCCGGGCCGCGGCCGCCTCCCTGGGGGCGGCGGGAGGAAGGCCGGGGCGTGGGGCTCCGGCGGGCGGGCGGGCGGCGCCCAGGGTGAGCCCAAGATGGCTGGAGGCGGCGGCAGCGGGGGCAGGCGCGGGGGGCTCTGCTGAGCGACCCCGCCGGGACGGGACGGCTGGGCTCAGGCTCGCCCCGCAGCCGCAGCCCCTCCGCAGAGCCCCGCCGTGCGGGCGGGAGAGGCAGCAGGAGCGGTTTTGTTCCGGTGACTTTATTGAATTTTTTTAAATACCCTTTTTTTCTTTTTTTTTTTTCCTTTTTTTTTCCCCCCTCTTCCTTCCCCCCCCCCCCCCCCCCCCCAATTATTTTTGATGCGCCTCCGGTCTCCGTTCTCAGCAGGGCAGCTCAAAATGGCTGAGGGCTGACTCGGCTCTCCCGGAACCGCACGCTTCGGCCGGCTCCTCCCGGCTGCCCGTCGCCGCCTCGCCCTTTCCCGGCGGGGCCGGACCGGGGAAGCCGCGCCGGGGAAGGGCGCTCCGCGGGCGGCTCGGACGCCCGTCCCTCTGCCCCGGGACCCCCAGCTCCATCGCATTGTTGCCGTCGGGGGGTCGCGTCCCCCCGGCCGGCCATGAGACCGGGCTAGTTCGGATCCCCCCACCACCCTCTGCCCGCGGACGGCTTTTTTTTTTACCCCCCAGCCCCGGTGGGAAGTCCGAGCAGGTTGATTTGGGGGCCGCGGGGTTTAGATTTCCCCTTGGCAAAGCCCACCCTCCCTCCCATCCCTCTCCGGGAGCGTTGGAGGAGGCTGGGAGGGCTGCGCTGGGCTGGGGTTTGCTCTGAATGACCGAGCTCTCCCATTCAAGACCTCGCAATCTCGAAGCGGGCGAGAGGGTGGTGTTTTTTTTTTTTTTCTTTTCTTTTTCCTGTCTTGTCTTTTTTTTTTTCCCCTCTCCCCTCCTCCTTTTTTTTTTTTTCTTCTTCGCTGCTCCGCCGGTTTAGAAGCAAATCTCGGGGGCTGCGGAGAGAATTCGTTTTTTCGCCATCGTCATCGTCGCTATTATTATTATTATTTTTTTTTAATCTTCCTCCTTTTCCCATTTTGGATCTTAACCCTTTGATCTGTTTCCTTTAAAAGACTGATTCCCAACTCCCATCAGGGGGAGAGGGAGGAGAAATACAGGGGAGAAACCCCCCCCCTGAGCGAGCCCGTGCTCTCAGCTGTTAGCCAGGTTGGTGGGGGACAAAAGTCCCTTTAAAATATTGAATGTCAGTTGCAAACCTAAGAAAAGAAAAATCCGATCCAGAGTGCTAAATTTAGGAGCTTTATATGGAACTTGGACTCTGCTGCTGGATTTTGTATGGATTTTTTTCAACCTTTGGTAAGTTTCGATTCACCTTCTGGGGTAAAAAGAAACAAATGGCTTTTAGGGGTGGTTGAGACTTGGGGTTGTAAATCTTACAATACCACGTTGGGGGTTTTTAACCGTTCCCGTCGGGGGTTTTTTTGTTGTTGTTTGTTGGTTTGGGTTTTTTTGGTTTTTTTTTTTTAACGAAGCGACAAGGACGTCGCGTTTTTCTCGCTGGAAATTCCTAGAGTGCTGCCCTGTGGTTTATTTTATCCCCGATTTTTAAAATCTGCTGCGGTTTATTATTTCTCGCGCGTGCTGCGGGGAAGGGAGCCCAGCCGTTCACCCCCAGGCTTCCCGTTGCAGGGAGGACAGACCCCGGCGTCCGTCCCTAGACCCCACTGAGCGACCGAAGCGGGTGGGGGGAAACATCGCCAGAGGCTGCCGGCAGAGATGGCCGAGAATTGGAAGAACTGCTTCGAAGAGGAGCTCATCTGCCCCATTTGCCTTCATGTCTTCGTGGAGCCGGTCCAGCTGCCCTGCAAGCACAACTTCTGCCGGGGCTGCATCGGGGAGGCGTGGGCCAAGGAGTCGGGCTTGGTGAGGTGCCCGGAGTGCAACCAGGCCTACAACCAGAAGCCCAACTTGGAGAAGAACCTGAAGCTCACCAACATCGTGGAGAAGTTCAACTCGCTCAACCTGGAGAAGCCCCCCTCTGTCTTGCATTGCGTCTTTTGCCGCCGGGGCCCTCCGCTCCCAGCCCAGAAGATCTGTTTGAGGTGTGAGGCCCCATGTTGCCAGTCCCACGTCCAGACCCACCTGCAGCAACCCTCCACGGCCCGGGGCCATCTCCTGGTGGAGGCGGACGACGTGCGGGCCTGGAGCTGCCCCCAGCACAACGCCTACCGCCTGTACCACTGCGAGGCCGAGCAGGTGGCCGTCTGCCAGTTCTGCTGCTACTACAGCGGGGCCCACCAGGGACACTCGGTCTGCGACGTGGAGATCCGCCGCAATGAGATCAGGGTAAGTTGGACCTTTGCGGAGATGCGGGTTTGTCCAGCCCAGGGGGGCTGCCACACTCCTTGACCACCCTCTCCCCTGCCATGCTCATTCCCAAAACGCCTGTGTTTGTGTAGGGCCTACACAACATCCACCCTGGTGCTGCTCCTCCTCCGCCCGGTCCCCCTGTGGCGGACATGTTAGGTGGCCGCCCCAGCTGAGCAGTGACGGAGTCTGTGGGTGCCAGGGGTGGGGGGGGCTCCCCAGGGAAAGGTGTCCGTGCCATGAGGTCGTAAGAGCTGTTCAGCCTTAGGACCTGCAGCTGCTCAGGTCTGGGCTGTGCTGGGAAGGGTCTAGGGCTTGGGTGGTTTCAGAGGGGCTGTCTCCCCGGTTCCTGCTGGGGTATGGAGCTGTTTGGGGGAAGACAGAGGAGCTGCCAGTGTCCAAGGTCGAGTTGCCCCAAAATCGGGCACCCCGGGGGGGGACAAAGCAGCCACAGATGTGCACCCCGTCTATTGTAAGGCCTGTGAATGTCAAACTGCCGGCTCTTCCTGCTGCCTCCCGCCGGGGCCAGCAGCCACCATCCCCTTCCCCCCCGGCTCTGGGAGAGCTTCGCGTCAGAGATCTAGGGCTTCTCACTGGCGAGCATTTGCGCTTGGGGTTTGGCCAAATAATGGGGTTTTTATTCGGGGGCACAGGGCTGCCCTCCCTCCCTGAAGCAGCATGGGGCATAGCGGTGGATTCGAGGGAAAGCGAGTCTGTATTTTGCTCGTGGCCAGACCATCTGGCGCAAGCTTTCACCCCTGGCTCCTCAGCCTGGAGTTCATGGTGGGCATTTAACAGCTCTGCGGGCAGCCCTGCCGTGACCCCACCACCACCTTATTCCCCTTCCAAGGCCGCCCCTCCAACCCTTCAAAAGAGGCCCGGCGCTTGTCCACCGAATAAATATTTAACAATGAATTGAATGGTGATTACTGTAAAATGGGGATGATTTCCTGTGTATTTTAATGTTGCCAAAATGAGTCACCATTTAGCAATAAAAAAAAAGAAGTCATAAATAAAAATTGCAGTATAATTACTTTCCAATTGGATGGCCAGGCCTGGGAGGGGGGGCGGCTCTGTGCTGCAAGAAGCCAGCCTGAGCTCACAGAAAGGTTATTTTCCTCTCCAGGTTTTCTGGGGGAAAACCAGAGACCTCCGCGGAGGTGCCAGCAGCTCCGCCACACGCGCTGGAAGGGAAAAGACCCAGTCAGGCTTTTGGAGAAGCGCTTTTCTGCTTCTATTTATAGGGAGTCATTTTGGTCTCCCTCTGCCAGGGTGGGGAGCCACCCGAGGAGGGCTACATGGGGCTGGGACAGGGATTGCGTGTGCATTTCCCGGGAGCCTTAGCCAGGGACCAAAACTATTTTTCCAGGTCCTTTTCCAGGATGCTTTGATCTCATCTATTCCTGCTCTTGCTGCGTGGTTTTTTTGTTGTTGCTGCCGTTGTTATGGCTGGATGTTTGCTGCTCCTTGCGGATGCACGCTGCTAATGACCTGGCAGAAAGCTGCCACCGGCTAGGCTGGATTTTGGCCCTGGCGTGAAATTTTAGGGTATGTGGCCAGACACTGAACGCATCGGACAGCCGTATTGTAGAGCTGCACACTTATTTTGTGACCTTGGCCAAATCCCTTGGTACCTCCATTGCTGCGTTATCTTAATTTCCTTTCTCTGCGATGATAAGCTTGTCTCTTCCCGCTGGGCGCGTGGCTCGCTTGGGTTCCTACAGGCTGGGGCAATGGAGGACAGCACAAATCTGGGGGGTGGTGTGCCCAAAGGACACCCCCACCCCGCAGTTGAAGCGGTTCCTCTGTGAAGTGGCTGCAGTAGAGAAGAGCCCGAAGGAAAAAACCACCTGGCAGGTTGCTGGCCCTCCTGCATGGCTTTGGGCAGGTCTCTGGCTGAAAGCCACCCCTTGCCGGCCGGCAAGGTGACCACCTCTGCTCCTGAATTGGGATGCATGTGCTCAGCTGGTGACGGCTTCCTGCCTGCGGGAGCCAGGCCCGGGATTCCTGGCTGCTTGCTCACCCCACGGCAGTGAGCTGCTCTTTGAGCATCCCAGGGAAGGAGAGAGGAGGGAGGAGGGGGGGGGAGCGGGGGGTGAATAATGCTGGGCTTGGGAGGTCCGGGGGAGGCCGGGTTGTGAGAGGTTTGTTCCATGCGTGGCTCGCGTTTGGGAAGCCGTTAATTGAGAAATGAGTCAAAGTTTGGAGCCTCAGAGCCCTGTCCTTGGTGCGGGGAGCTTGCAAGTGTGTGTGGGTGCGACACCGACTCGGTGTGGCGGGGGTGGCCCCGAGGGGGGACGGAAGCCTGCAAGCACCTTCCCCATAAGCCCACCTTTTTTTAGCATTTATTACTCCGTCTCTGCTGCTGGCCCATCTTGGAGGGCATCCTGCCCCAGTCCAATTTAGAAGCGGAAAAGAGGCCTGAAACTCCTTGGGGACAGCACCAGCGCTTTGTCAGCTGGCAGTTGGGGTGACAGAGGCTGGAGGCGGATGTCTGCAGGAAGAAGGGGGGAGGTCTCTGCGGAGGTGTGCGCTTGGGGGGGGAGGGTTGAGGGAAGGGGACTGTTTGGCGTTAGGCACTGCGCAAACATGCGGTGCCCTGGCTCAGAATTGGTTGAACTTCGTGGTGCAACTGTAATACAAACAGTAAATAAAATATGTGGTTAATCTTTCTTTCGTGGGCGTATAAAGCGCTTACCTCCCCTTCCCCCCTGTGAGATGTTTTCTCCTTTGTTTCCTGTTTTTGTAATGCTTAAAGAGGAGAGGAAAAAAGAAAAAAGCCAACAACCCACCCTCTTTTTTTGCTTCTTGTCGTTTCATTTGTGTCAAGGTCTCAAAACGAAACACTTTTTTCTTCCATCTTTGCCCTTCTGCCCCAGCCATGCACCTCCTGCCTGCATGGGTGAACCTGCCAGCTCCCTAGCACGGGGAAGCCTGCTTCCAGGGCTGAAAAAGAAGTTGATAGATTGGGTTTTTTTCTTTTTTATTTAATATCATAACAGAGGAAAAATACATTGGAACACGGGTCAGGAAGCAGCAGCCAGACAAGGGGACTGCCCATGTTTGGCCCATCTTTGGGTGATAGAGGCCACGTATGGCTGAGACCCAACTGCCTGTCGTCGTCTGCAGGTGCCATCAGTTGAAAAAGGCTTAGGTAGAGGCTTTACTCCTGCTTGGGTTTTGTCTTGGGGAATGGAGGTAAGATTTCTCTCTGACCTAGGTTGCAGCATCTTTTTGGGAAATCAGCAGAAAAATCCCTCCAGTGGTTTTGAACATGAAGAGAGAGAATGCATGTTGTGCCGAGACGTGCGGGAAAATGTTGAGAATCCTCCTGTGGGCCTGTAGGAGCAGCCCCCGGCGCTGGCTGTGGAGCAGTGCCTGTTCAGCACATCCAGGGGTAAGGGACTGGGCTGATGAGTCCATCCACTCCTCCATCGCTGTGGGCTTGCTTTCTTGGCAGCATCCCAGATGAGCCCAGCTCAGGTGCTTTCTCAGGTATGGGGGAGAGAAGAGGTGAGCACTTGGTAGGAGCGCAGGAAGAGATGAATCCCAAGTCTGTATCAAACTCTAGTCCTTGGCCAGCATTGGGCCCAGGGCAGAGATGGCTGTGTGGTTTTCCTACCTGTCCCAGCTCTTTGCTTCTGTGATTCAGAAGCTCTAGGTCTCTAGAGGTAAGATATCAACAGCTTCTCTTTGATAGGTGGCTCTGATGCCAGAGACACCTTCCTGTTCGAAATGAGACCCATATCACAATCACATGCAGCCATCCACGCTGGGGAGATTTTGCTGGGAACCCAGCGAGCCCCAGCACTGCGGAGGCTGGGGTCGGCTCCACTGCCAGGCTCCTGGTGTGAGCTGCCGTTGGCTGTTTTACTCTGAAACAGGTTTGGTAACTTGTGATGGGCTGGATTTTTACAGGCTTACTTATTTTCCAGATGACTTGTTTATGAGGAGTGCGGCATGCAGCTCACTGGAGGCATTGTGAGTGCGAGTGCCCAAGTGTTCGAGTGTTAATTTAGCTCTCGTGACTGTAGATGGTGTGGGCTGATGCCTGGCAGACATTTCCCATGGTGCTCTTTGAACATACCTGGTCCGGAGATGACTTTGGCAGTAGGCCCTATGAAGCCAGAGATGCGCAGGTTCTCCCTACAGTCTCCTTCTGAGCCTCCACCAGCACCCCAAAGCTGAATTGCCAGCCCCTTCCTCCTTCCCAACCAGCCTAACCATAGTCTTTCTCTCCCCTAGCTCTGCCTGGTTCCTGCCCAGGGGTCTCGGGAGTCCAGTGCCAGGCTCCTAAATGTGACTGATCATTGTGCCCTGGGATCCTGTCAGTTGGCCAAGCTGCCGTGATGAGTAATGACTTCTTGGGCCTTGGGCAGTCACAGAAATCCCAGCACCCACCTTGCCTCACTTTCTAGGTCTGCGCTGTTGGCCACCATCGATCTGTCAGGCTTTGCTGTGCTGCATTGTCAGGGCAGCGGGGGATCTTGGTACAACCGGCAGCAGTCTGTGTTGCTGCTCTGCTGCAAACCCATGTGGGTTTTGCTGCTTGAGCAGCAGTGGCTATCTTGGCAGTTCCAAATCTTTGGCTGAACTGGGACGGTCTCCTGCTTCCCCAGAGTTTGCATTAAGGGGTTTTCCCTTCTGCTTTCCTGCTCACCCTGAGCATTTTCTTTGCCCTTAGCCCCTCAGGTTACCAGTGGTTTCTTGCTCTAGACCCGCAGCTGCGAGATGTAGAGTCAATCCGAAAAGTGACAGCAGAGATGAAGGACATGGGGAGGAAGCCTGGTGGGTTTGTGTGGGAGGGAGGGGGCTTGCATGGAGGGATGGCTTTTGTAGGATAGGAGCTGCAGTGGAGAATCCTCTCTTCCCACAGGGAAAAACACTATGTGGACAGGTGCTGGGAAGAATCAGGTGGAAGGGGAAAGGAGAGGTTCATCTGAGGATCTTGAGCTGCTTTCCAAGGAGCAGCAACAAATGATATCCCAGGCTTACCCTTGTGGTATGTAGGCATTGGCTGTGCTTTGCAGGTGGGGATGTCTGGGCACAGCCTTGCCCACCCGTGTCAGACAGCCCTGGCCAGAGAGCTTCCTGCCCTGAACCCCTCCTTGGCTGGTGGCTTTAACTGAGCCCCTGAGGTGGGGGTGTCCTGATCTGGTCTCTGAACCAGTGGATGAAAACCTAGCTTTGGCTGGTGGTAAGAGTGTAATAAACTTAGCCCAGACCCTCATTTAGTCTAAATCCAACCCATGATATTTATGTAAGTGTCATGTGGCTGCTGGCATGGAGGTGTGGAACACGCAGCTCTCTCCTCGAGCCTGTGAGCATGATGGAGAGGGGGAAGTAGGAAAGATGTGGAGTGCAGTGTGACACCTGGACTTTCCCCTACCTCTTAGCCTCATGCCTTGCACATGGGAGCCCGAGTGAGCCCTTCGAGGACTGTGTGAGTCCGGGGACCATCCTTCCCTTCCCCTCCTCTCTCTCTAGCAGAGCAATGTCTTCGAGCTCTCCTGTGTGCTCAGCTGAGCTTGGTCCTGACAGAGGGGGCCCACAGTCCCTCCGCTGCTCTGGTCTTTGCCTCCAGAGCTGAGAAGTTGCCTATGCCCCCATCAGAGCTGGGGAAGCAGAAGGAGGGGGGGGTGGGCTAGCAAAGGGGGTGGGAGGAGAAGGCAGATTTCCATGTCTCACAAAGGGCACAAGCGATCAGATTCGTGCAACTGCCCAAGAATAAAGAGGCTCTTACAGTGCTGGCTGCCCTGACCTCTCTCCTCTCTGCTCCAGAGGACAGCGTGTGACCACACAGGGATTTCTTAGCAGTGCTTTGGAGGGAGGCAGTGGGTTTTCTATCCCCAGATCTGTCTGCAGCTTGCCTCGCAGTGTATTGGCCTATTTTTTGCTTGCTACCTTTCTGTTTACTGGAAATCTTGGTATGCAGTGGTAATTTCTTCTTTTCTTCTCTTGAATTTCATGTAATTGTTTTGATTTTTTTGTTGTTGTTGGGTTTTTTTCAATCTGACACTGAAATGGGGCTGAGAGCAGCAGTGCTTCCAGAGCAGGGACAAAAGTAACCAGGAAACACAGGGCAAGAGAGGAGGGATCGACACGGAAACAATGAAATAGCCAAGCAAGGGAAGACTGAATGCTCAATAGCACAAGCCTTTGCAGAAATGCCTGGCTAGTGCAGCATTTTATAATCAGCTTCTGTGCTGGGCTGGCCTGCAACAGTAGTGTGATGGGGGAGGAATGCTTTGAATTAGCTGGATGCCAGAATTAATTCTGTCAGAATTCAAATGTACATGTATGTACAGATTTATAAATAAACACTTGGAGCTGAATTCTGCTTTGCCACGCAGGCTCTGGGGTAGAATCTGGTCTGGCCTGGCTTTTTTCCTTAAAAATTAAAAAATTAAAATATAGTGCTCTGGATCTGGGCTAGGTGCTGGTGACTTTGTTGGCTTTCTGCATTTATCAGCAGGCTCAGGAGGTGCTGGTTTGGTTGGAGTAAGGGGGGTGGCTCGTGGGAGTCAGAGCTGCTGCACTTGCTTGAGGTGGTAAGCAGTTTTCTGCAACAAACCTCTGTTTGCTGGTAAAGGAGATGGGGCAGATGCTGGGGAACCAGTGAGGAGGTGTGGAATGTGCAGGACCAGGGATGTTTTACCCTTGCCTTTCCTCCATGGAAGAAAGGCTGCTAGAGGCAGCCACTCCTAATTCATCCAGGAGAGCTATAGCCAGCGCTTGGGGAAAAGGAAGAAAAGCTGCTCAGTCCCAAATGTAGAGGGAGGGAGGGATATTTCACAGGCGTGAGACTTGGGACGCATGCAAGAGTTTTTACATATGTCCCCCAGATGAACTCGGGGAGGAGGTTTCCAGTCCCAAATCCTTTCTGATAAGGACATCTTTGGTCCGATCTTGCCAGGGGATCGCTGCTGTCCCTTCTCTGTCCAGTGATCCACTCGCGATGGTAGCACGAGCAAAGTTTCCCGGCTCGGAGCGGGGCCCTGCCACTCCGCAGCGATGCTGTCTGCGTAACGCACGCTCCAAGTCATCTGCTGGGATGCTGTACCAGCACTGGAAAAAGAATAAAAACAAAGCCCCAAAGCACTAAAAAACCCTGAACACGAACCAGTTTTATTTCTCTGTTTCCTCTCTTCCCCCTACCTGTCCTTTCTCAATTCCATGTTGTGTGGATGCTCTGGGGGGGGCCGTCTCCAGAGCAGGCTGGGAAGAGCCGAGCTGCGGATGGCTCCAGATGAGGCAGTTGGCAGGGAGTGACGTTCCGGATGGCTGTGTCTCTCTGAAATATGAGTAAACGTTGTCAGACCAGCCAACTGTATGATCCGGGGCTTGAGGAGGGCTGATCTGCCCTTTCCTCCCTCTGCCTGCCTCTCCCTGTGCAGGATCCCCCGTTTGCTAGGCATCATCCTGCGCTCTCCCTGCCTGGGTGACCTGGAAGCTTCATCCTAGAGATGGAGCTTTGGAGAAAAGGAAGGAAAATCCCCCACATCCTAATGGAGGCAATGTTTCTCCTTGCTGTACGACAGCTTAATCCAGACCCTCATTTGAGCCAGTTATTGTGTGGCTTTAAAACCCCGTCCCCTGGAAACCAGTTTCCCACCCCCTTCCCTCCCAGTCAGTCCTGGTCGATGGAGCTGAGCTCTGGGGTTTGGTGCTCGGCCACACGCAGACCCGGATTGATGGTGCTGGCGGGTGGGTGGATATTTTTGTGGCAGTGTTTTTTGCTGCTGGTTGCAGTGGTTGTTGGAAAGTCAGGGGGGTTGGTGTGCGCTGTGACGGGCTCCTGTGTGTGTGGCATGAGGGGAGAGAGGGTGATGAGAATGCAACGTGTCCTTCCACTCGTTATCCTCTTGCAAGCGGGGGGCTGCATCCCTCTCCCCATCCGAATCCGTGCAGAGCTGCCTGTTCTGCGGTGGGAGCTGCTTTTCCCTGCAGGTGAACTCTTCTGCGCTCAGACAAAGGGCTGGGGGTGCCGGTGCCTCCCTTTGTTCTCCTGTCCTGGTGCACCCGCCTCTGTCGGCAGAAAGCCCCTTGAAGCGTGCCTCTCAAATGGATGGAGCGGAATAAATGTGCCGCGAGGTCTCTGTCCCCATTGTGGACCCTTTGGGGATGGGGGGTGGTGGTGGTCACGCTCCCCCTTCCCTTGGGTATTGTGCTAGCCCCTTAGTGGTGGGGGTGGCCAGATCTGTGGGGGAATTACTGCTTCTTTCCAGCCAGCTGTACTGTTTGGCTGAGGCCTGGTGAGCCTTGTTTGGGTCAGAGGAGGTTTGGTTGTAGGGGATGGTGACAGATCCTGTCCCCATAAGTGAGTGGGAGCACATTTGCAGGTTATTTTCCTGCCTCTGCCTGCTGGCATCCTGGGTGTCAGGGCATCTAGGTGGGGGATGGAAATAGTGCCTGGTATGTTGTGTGAAGAGCACCCCTTGCCAAATGTGTCTCCCAAGGTTGTGAGCCCAGCAGGTAAACTATAGTCTGCTCTCTAGCCAATTTTGCAACATTTTACTTACAGCAGGGGAGAAAAAGGTCAGTTTGAGCTCTGCATTAACCTAAAGTCTGGTATGGGGAGTTGGTGTTACCCTGAAGTAGAGAGAAGCAGTGATGAGGCGACCTACCAGGGAATCGAAGTCTGTGACAATGTGGGGAAGCAATCCTGGGGACCCAGGCTTTCTTTGGTGGCAAGTACCAGCACCAAACATGGCCTCTGATAGCTGTCCCCACCCTGGCACTTCTACCCTTGGTCCTTCCTAAGGTTGGCTTCCGGCTACCGTTAGCATCTATGAGCACACATGGTCCTAATCTCCTTTATCAAAGTGCTTGTGCAGCAATCTGATGAACAGTAGTGAGGCGACCAGCGAAAGCTCAACCTTCCTCTGCGTGTTAAAACTGTCTGCTGGAGCCTTCCTTGGGAAGTGTTCCTCCTTCCCAGCGCTCTGCAGGAGAGAGAGAGAGAGAGAGAGACAGGAGGCATCCAAGAAGACAACCTTCACGTGCACGCTGCCTCCAGTAACTGCAAACACAGGCATTGTGGAAAACATTGTCTTTCCCAAAAGGTGGAGGCTGGGAGCGTCTGTCAGCATGGGTAGGAGATGGAGAAGACCAGGGGAGTGGGAACCCCTGGGGTGGCTATCGCAGGCATGTCCCTGTCCTTGGAGCAGTGTTCCCGGGCATCCTGAATGCTGGTCCTGCTGATTGCTTTGCATCCACGTTCTGCCTGGCACCGGGAGCAGGTGTTGGTGTTTTGAAGG
Source organism: Gallinula chloropus (assembly GCF_964237585.1). NCBI lineage: Eukaryota > Metazoa > Chordata > Aves > Gruiformes > Rallidae > Gallinula > Gallinula chloropus. The sequence goes on from NC_140090.1 coordinate 68,024,166, forward strand.
TCAAGCAGGGTTTGTGTACCGGCCCCAAGGCACGGCTGTGCTAGCCAGCAGGTGAGGAGAAGCCACCGCAGAGCCAGGCTAGCAGCCAGGTTGGTTTGTGGGTGCAAGCTCAGCACGGGATGAGGAGCTGCTGTTGGTCTTTGGCTCTAGAAAATGGCAGTGCGGTCACCGCTAGAAATGGCTTCTCTGGTTGTACCCTGCACACTGGCACTGCCCCTCCCAATCCCCGTGCGGCCCTCGGCACATCCCGTAACCTCGGTGCCTCTGCCGCATCCTCTTTAAAAGAGGATAATGAAACTGAAAGGGGGAAGCAGCTGGGGGCACCTTGGACTGCTGGGCTTCATAAAGCACTGCTGGTCTGCTGGAGACCTGAGGAGGTGGATTTTTGAGTCAGGAGATTACATGCCAGGTCTGGCTGCCATCAGACTTCCTCAGGGCTGCTCTAGCATGCGCTGAGCCCTGCTGAGCAGCAGCAGCACGGCAACAGGGCTGCCGAGAGCAGATCCTCGGGCTCTGCTGGGCTCCTGAGTGCAAGCTGCGCTCCACTCTGCAGTGCTGGTGTGGGGAGAGGGCATCTGGCGAGATCCATCCCATTCGGGGATGGAAACTGAGTCTTGCATACAGCTCACACAAATCAGTAGGACTGGAACTGAGCAGAGCTCCCCAGGAGGATGGAGCTGGCTGGGGTCTGAGCTGTTGGGCTCTGATTGCCGAGTCAAACCTGGAAGATAAATGACATTTCAGGGGCCTCAGATCAATGATGTCAAAGGCTGGCCTATAATCAGGCAAGATTAAAAACCAATGACAGGTCTCCTCCTAGGAGCTGAAGTCAGTGTCTTGAAGAGGAGCAGTGGGACTTGCTCCGTTACGATTATTCCCTGGCAGTGCCCACATCCAGAACCCACATTCCTGGGCTCCCACCCTGCAACATCAGCAATTTCCCTCCTTCAATCAACATCGAGCAGGTCGCCCAACCCTCTTTCTTGGTCCCTGTGCAGTTGGTCCACAATGCTCCTGCCTTTGGGAGAGCGGTTGAGGTGAAGACAAAAGCGATGTGGTGTCCTGACTGCCAGCTGCTGTTGCTGCTGGAGGGATGAGCTGTGACTGCAGGAGGCAGAGGAGGGGAGGTTATGTTGAGGCTGTGGATGCCGTAGTGTGCTGCATGTTGTAAAGATGCTCAGCTTCAAGGAGAGGAGCCTGCCCATGGCTCTTGACTTTGTCCTGACTGTGTTTCGTTCACCTGTTTTTGTCGATTAACCACACATGGGCAGGAGGCCATCAGGCAGGACGTTTGGTTGAGCCCATTTTGGGGGTGCTGGCGTTTGAGCTTGTCACAAGGGCAGTTTTTCTCCCAGGTGGGTGCTGTTCAGGGGGCTATGACCCCATGCTTGGCTGGTGTGTGCTTCCCCTGGTCAGCAGCTGCCACAGTCTGGCTGAGGTGAATAAGTTGGATTAGTTTTATTTGCAGGAGCAAATTAAAAGAAATTGGAGTCCCTTGTTTCCTTGAAGGGGTGCATGCCCTGTCACACACAGCTCGGCAGAGCAGGGCCGTGCTGTAGCTCCTGTGAAGGTATCTGGGAAATAGGATGTTGTCTCTATTACCCAAGCTTAAGAGCAGTGAAAGGAGAAGGGGCCGTGTCACCTTCTGCCACTGCCCCTTGTGTGCACATGTGGGGAGCTGGAGGTGCTGGTTGCCTTTGCCCTGGGCTCCTCTTCCCCTTCCTCCTCACTCTCCCCCTTCCCTTCCCCTCCCCACCAGGAAGCTTGGCCTTTGTGTGAAGTGATGCCTCCTGACATCAGCGGGGCGGCGCGATTTCCTCCACAGTGGGGAGGGTGAGTGGGCAAGAAGAGGGGTGTCACACTTCCCAAGGGGTAACGTACGGTTATGGCCTCACTGGAGCACAGGGTGGCAGTGCTCTGGGGGAGGCTGTGGGGAGATGCTTGCCCCCAGCAGCATGGTGGTTTGGTACAGCTTTGCCTGCTTGTGCTGCTCTGCCTGAAATCACCATGCTGGTGTGTTGCTTCTTGCTGCCTGGAAGACTGATTGCTTTGGTAGCAGCTTTATTTGACCCCTCTAGGGATGCAGGTTTGGGGTCTGTATAGCTGAAGCTTGGGCATTGCTGGCTGTGGGGTCTTGCTCCAAAGTCAGCGGCCCAGTGCCTCAGAGCAGAAGCAGACGGGTTCAGAGAAAGGCAGGAGCAGAGCTGACGTTTCCTGTGGCCCAGGGCTGCACCTGAGCCCTGTGAGCATCTTGCTGTCTGTGCAGACACGTCACTTTGGCAAGGGCAGGGCACAGCTCGGCTGCGAGGGGGCTTGCGGGGTGCAGGCTCTTGGCTGCTCCTTGAAAAGGGGCTAATGCAACACATGGGAATTGGCCAAGTGCCTGCCAGCAAGAAGCCGTGGCTGGCACCTCGCCAGGATCGTGAGGGCCTCGCATCTCTTTAATTTGCGACGTGTTTACTGGCGCTTTGCAGCTGGCTGGCTGGAAACTACAGGTCCCAGCATGCTCCCTCCCATGTCGCCCGGCTGCTGGGCTCCCTTGGGAGCGTGGTACCACCAGGATTGTAGTCTTGGTGCTGCAGGGGTTTTGCTGCTGTGGAGAAAGGCTCTGGTTCAGCATTGCTGGGCAGAGCCAGGCTGCGAGACACGGGGCTTGCTCTCTGCCTCCTGCTTTCTTATCCTCTCACCACTCACTTGCTCAGTGCAAGACCCAGTTGGATTCTTTTATGTCACCAGGCTGGGGAGGGGATTTGGTCCTATTCTTACTCGTTTGCAACGTAAATATTTTGGTCCCGAGTACGTTGCTGGGAGCTGGGTGTCACGTTGAGGAGTGTGATTCATTCATGCTGTTGCTGCTCGGAGCACAATGAGGCAGCCTTGGGACTGGTCCCAAAGATTTCCTGTGATCACGGCTGGTGGGGAATTTGGGACGTCACGTTTGAGTAAGTCAGATCCCTCTTCATGTGATTCCTGCAAGCCAGAAGTGCTGTGCCATGCCCAGCGTGTCCTTTTCCTGCCACCCCCAAAATACAGCAGGTGCAGGTATTTTATATACGTTTCCAGAGGGAGCTCAGCTCTTGCCTTCCCCAGCTGCTGGCATGTGGAGATGGTTGCAGGGTGCCTGGTCCCAGCCAGCCTAGCAAATCGATGCACGTTCAAAACCTGCTGCGCGTCGGGAGGAGCCCCGGCAGAGTGTCCGACGGGGCAGCGCTGCACAAGCATCCCTGTGTGTTTAGAGGGACAACCCGAGGCAGGAACCTGGGCAGACAGGCCGGAGCAGTGGAAGGTGCCCCTCCATTCCTTGCTTCCACCGCTGATGCTTTGATGCCAGAAGGGACCTTTGCTCTCCCAGTTTGGTCACTGGTGCCACCCTCCGCTCCGGGTGCTTTGTCCTCGCCGTGCCGCTGAGAGCCAGGTGCAGGCTCTGCAGCACCCGGATTCGTTCTGGCATCCTTCGTTAGACGGTGTTTGTTCATGCTGCATTTTTCTTTTTGCTGGCTTGTTTGGACACGCACTGGTACATTCACGGCACTCAGGCAGTAACGTGAGTCTCTTTCCCATTAGGAAAGGGGCCAGGATTTTTTTTTGGGGGGGGTAGGGGGAGTCGGGAGGGCAGCTTCAGCAGTAGTTTCTGAGATATTTCCTTCTGCCGCCACACCCTGCATGAAAGAGCAATATCCGCGGCTTCAGCTGCTATCACAAGGCTCTGAACGTCTCTCTTTTAATATAGATTGGTATCATTTTGCATTTTAAAGTAAAAACACGCTGCAAGCTGCAGACAGCTGTCGGTTGGCAGCTTTGTTTGAACATCTGGTATTGCTGGGCTGCTGTTCAGCACGATCTAACTATGGGATTCATAAAGATTATAATCCGGGCTTTCAGATCCTCAACAGCCGCCTCACGGAAAGAAAACGGGGGAGAGAGAAAACCCAGCAGGGAGGAGGCTGAGGGGTCCTGGGCGTTCAGCAGGTTTTGGTTGTGGTTGGTTCCTTTTTGGGTGCAGAGGGGTGGATGGGCTTGCTGTATGTCACCTTGGCTGACCACAGGTGCTGATGGGCTGCTTCCAGCCTGCAAAACGCCGGGTGCTGGGGAGCTGTAGAAGTGCAAAGTCTGCTTTTTTTTGCCTTCTTTTTTTTTTGCTTTTGCTTTCTTTTTTCCTTTCTCCCCCTTCTCATTTTTTCCAACTTGTGTGCTGAATCCAGTTGAGTCTCATACTCCTCTGAGAAGTGTCTGGCGCTGGCGAGCTGAAGCAGCAGATTCTGCTGTGGCTTTCAGTAGATGTTTGTAACAGTTGTCTGCAACAGCGGGACTCGGTTTCTTTTTCTTTAAAGTAAGTGATGGAGGAGCCAAGGCTCAGAGTAAACATCTTGGCATGTCAAAACCTCGTTTCCAAGAGAAATTGAGCCCTCTTTTCTTCAAGCAACGGGAAGGGTGAGATAGCCACCTCTGTAAGCCCCATCCATCCCTCTGTGATCAGGCACTTTCCTTGGCACCTTTGAGAATTAAGCAGCCTCTAAGCCCCTAACGGGTTTTATAAATCTTGTTAGTTGATCTGCATTTTTGCAAAGCTCTTTGAATCCAGCCTATTGGCGCATAAGTCACCTTGACTTTCCGTGAGGCTTTGACTCCCAACTCACTTTCAGGCTCCATTTGTCAGTTGGAGGTGCACAGAAAACATCCCCCTTATCTTTATTAGAATAAAAAAAAGCTGCCTGGAGAAATCTAGCTGCGCTCTAGTTGGTGCAAGCCAGTAATAGAGGTGCATATAAACCTGTTCTGCCCTTGTTTGTGTTGATTTAACTTACCAGTACAAATTAAAATAGCCTTGAGCGGTTGGAAGTTTAACTAGATCAGTTGGGAGGAGAAAAAAATAATAAAATCATGGCCTTTAAATCAAAGCAGGGTTTTCTTTCCTGTGCTGCCAGAGCCTGGAGAGGGGCTTTGTGCCACCTCCACACCAGACCCCTCGTCTCTGGGTCACCAAACCAGACGCTGATGGAGCGTGTGGCTGCAGGTCATTGCCTTTGCACTGTGCAGCGGTCTCGTGGCTGGCATGTGTGGGCACATGTGGGTACCGCTGCGGCCACTCAGCTATTCAGTGGTATCTGAGTTCCCCCAAGAACCTGCTTCTGCATCCAGGGCTGAGCTCTGTCCAGAGCAGAAACGAGAAATTAGGGGGTAGGAAGGGGAAGGGGCTCTTGTTCAGAGCTCAGGTCCTCCTGTTGCGGGGCTGAGCTGTGGCAGGTGCGGAGTGGAGGTCTATGGGTAGGAGAGAGGCAGCTTGGCCTGCAGTGGGAGGAAGGGTGGAAGAGGCTGGCTGTGTTTCACCCCTGCAGGGAGAAAGCTCTGAGATCACACAGGCCAGCTGGATCTTGAATCCAAGATGTTTGTTTGGAAGAAGGAGTGAGGGTTTCTCAATTTTGCAGGGGCTGCAGATGGGGGTAGGTTTGCTGCCAAGTGATGGGAGTGGGTCTTTGCAGGATGGCTGCTTTTGAAGGCAAGGCATCCCGCCAGCTGCGTTTTGGGGGTGACTGGCCGGGACCCTGAGCTTGCAGCACATTGGGAAGATCTTGGGATTCAAAGCCAGACGAGGCTGGGACAAGAGCAGATCGAGGCAGGATCAGGGGTGCTGCCAAAGTCTGTTTGGTTTTTTTTTGTGGGGGTTATGGATAGAGCAACTCTCAGATGATATGTCAGAGCAACAGCGTTTGTGTGAGGAGCAGGATTTTGTGATTCGGCTGTTCCTGTGCTGAACAACCTCCCATTTCTGCTCAGACTGCCCCACTGGAGCTGACAGGGTGGAGAAGGTCCAGCCAAAAAGAGACTGCTGGGTTTTTACTGGCTTTATTTTTCAGCCGGATCTGTGGTTGGGAAGGGGCAGATGTATGAAAACTTTGACAAAAGAGGGAGAACAGGAGGTTAGGGCCTTGTAACGTACATGTAAATTGATTGAAACATTCAAGAAACCACAAGCCCAGAGTGGGCTGCAGGCGGAAAGGGCAGGACTCCTTACATGAGCTCTTAGACTCCAAAACCCCCTGAAACCTGATGGATCCTGGTAGGTGTAGTTGCAGGGCCCAGGTTTTATTTTCTAGTGTGGCGAGGAGGAAGTGAACAAGATGGTCATCGGAGCCAGATGTGCTCCAGCTGTTGGTGTCAGTCTGAGGTACCAAGTGGCTGGAAACAGTTACTCAGGGTGCTTGGGTCTGGACGCCGGAAACTTTCTGGGGTGTTGCAAATTCCTGTGCTCTCCCAGAGTGCCCTGGCAGTGCCCTAGTGCTGGTGCTCCGGAGTTGGTTGCTCAAAGAGTGTTTGGTGCTGGGTGGGCTTGTGCTGGGGTCTGCAGCCCTGTGACAGGGATGGCTCAGCAGCAGGGTGAATTCTGGCATTGATTTATAAACAACCCCAAATCAGGATGTTTTCCCCCTCAAATCAAAAGAGGGTTTCAAAAGAGCTCCTCTCTCACCCCCCTGATGGCGAGAAGATGCAGACCTTGTCCTTCATAAACACAGAGCTGAGGCTTGTGACTCCTCCTGGCTCTCCTTGCTCCCAGGCAAAGGCTGCCTGGACTGCCCTCCCTCCCGAAATCTGTCCAGGGAGGGCTGCTGGCCAGCATTTGCACCCAGGCCTGGGTGGGGATCTCCTCTCCCTCCCTTCCCAGCAGAGAGAAAAAGGATTTCTTGAGCTGCTCGCTGCCCCGAGGGTCGGGACGCGCCCGCAGCCCCAGCAGCTCTCAGAGCCTGTCTCTCTGTCTTGCTCCTGCACCACCCAAAAGCATCTGCTGTTCCTGCCCAGAGCAGCACAGGAGCATGTTTTCCCTTCTTGCAGGGTCAGCTCACCTGACACTGGCCCTTGCTCCTTGCCTGCAACATGCTGCAGAAGTAGCTTTGATGTTCCTGGCACCTCTGTTTTGGGGGCACATTGTCCATACTGAGCACCCTGTATCAGGAAGGCTCCTGCCTCCAGGACCTGTGAGGCTGCTGGTGCAGAGGGGATGCTTCTGAAGCTGCCAGCCTCATTTCCCTCCTCCTTAATCCCCCTTATCCCCCTTTTGCCCTCGACACAGCTCTTTGTCCCTGCTCAGAGGACACTGGCTGCAGTGGCAGCCAGGCTGCAGCTTGAAGTTGGGGTCTGGAAGTGGCAGGGAGATCCCCTGCCTCCTGCCCCTGTGTGTACAGGAGGCACGGCTGCACATAACCCCGCCGGCAGCGGGGAGCAGGGCAGCACAGAGGCTCAGGGAGGCAAATTTACATCCTCAAGGTCTTTTTGAAGGTCGCTTTCTGATGGAGAATAGGTCCCTGCTTCCTGGCCTCCAGAAATCCCACTGCTGGCCCCGTGCAACACAATGCCTCGTATTTTCCTTTTATTAATGAGTTCTTCCTTTCTACTGGATGTAAACAAGGGGAAGAGCTGACCAGGGCTGGGGGCACCCGCAGCAGTCTGGGATCTGCTGGCATAAGGCCGTGGGAGTTAGTGTGGTCTGCCATGCCTGCCATCCTGGGGTGCCACAGGGTTGAGGATGGACATGAGTACCGCTGAGCAGACGAGACTCGTCACTCTGAGGAAACCTCTGGCTGCTGTGTGCAAGCCGAGCTGAGCCAGGGTAAGGGTACCCTGTGCTGGGGTGGGCATCAGAGGTGGGATGTGGGGCTTTGTAGCTGGGGTACCCAGTGGAGGTGGGGCATGGGGTGAGAGCAGAGCAGGGAGCTGCTTTTGTGAGAGGCAACCCTTGCATCCTGTTCCCCCCAAGTCAGCAGTGGATGTTTGGCCACTAGCCCTTTTCCATGAAGCACCAGTTCTCCCAGTGCTTGGGGGTTCCCTGGATGCTAGCACAGGGGTCTCTTTGATGCCCATGTGCTGTGTGGCCACTGCTCCCATCCCTTCCTAGGGAGGGCAGCTATTAATATCCCAGGCACTGTTTCCCCTCCCCTCTTCCTTCCCCTGCTGGGGATAACCCAGCCCAATCCCTACATAGGGAGCACCGTGAGAAAAGCCAAACCCCAGAGTGGCATGTGTGTGCTCCAGGCTGGCTGGGGCTGGCGAGGCCTCCTGCTCTGGCCTGAGACCTCCCCTCCTGCCTGGTGCTTACTGTAAACGTATGCAAGATGAAACCCCAAGCAGAAAACATTTCCTTCCTGTCCCTGTAAGCGAATCAGCCTCCTGTGAATGCTGTGGGGGCTGCGGGGAGTATAAAAGAGCTGCTTTTGCCTTGGTCTGGTCAGCAGGAGACTGTAGTGGGGGCTGGGAGGGATGCTCCAGGGGCTTGGGCTGCAGGGACTGGTCCTCTCGGGCTGCGGCAGTGCAGAATCTCATGATTTGAGGTCCTGGTTTTAGGGGGCACTGGGGGGCTGTGCCCCAGAGCTGCGTTGGTGTTGAGGTGCTGGTGTGTTGGCAGGTGGGGGATGCTTTCAGGAGAGATGAGAATAGCTGGTCATGTGGGTTTTTCTCAGAAAACCGTACAGCTGATGGCAAGCAGGGCTGGGGAGCAGGAAGCCTGCGAGTGGGAGGCACGTGGAGGCGAAAGGTTGCGTTCGCCGCCTCAGTCCAGGGCTTTTGGTGCATTAAAATTCAGCCGCTGTGACTTCAGACCCGTCTCCAGCAACGTGCCGGGACGTGGGTCTCAATGGGGGCCCTTGATCCCAGTCCCTGGGCTGAGCTGCAGGTGTCTGGAGCCATTCCCGCGACAGGCATCTGCCCTTCGCAGCTTCCTTGCTCCGGTTCCACCTTCCTCCTCCTCCTCCTCCTTGCCCTTCCTCCCCCTCATGCTCCGAGCTGTTCCCTCTGTTCTGGCTTTCCGGTGGCTGCAAACAATGTCCTTATTCACTCAGAGGCTGGGATTTGGCGGCGAGGGGAAGGCCTGGGCGCAGAGGAGAAGGAAGGAGGGAGGCAGAGAAGTGAGCACGCCTGTCCTGGGCCAGCCGTCCAGCTGTGGTTAAAGGCACTCTGTGGGGCAGGGGGTGCTCTGCTCCCCCCGGCTTCCTATGGGAACGAGGGATGTGCACTCTTGTGGCTTGTCCACCTTGCCTCCTCCAATCCTGCGGTGGGTTTCAGCCCAATTTTCTGAGACTTGGCATCCTCCTAGTGTCCTGCAGGTCAGTGTGCAGGGATGGGGTTGCTCTCTGTGGGAGAATTGCCCTGAAGGATGCACAGCACATATCAGACATAATAGAAGCTCCATGGACTTCATTTCCCCCATGAAGACAGTGAGGCTTTTTGCTGCTCCCATTCTGCTTTAAACCAGAGCTCTTGTCAAGTTGTGGGACACCTCTGGCTTTGGGGAAGCTGCCGGGCTCTGTCTTGACCCTGCTGGGAATCAGGCAAGAGCTAAGAATCAGTGAGAGCTCAATCCCCAGGGGAAGGGGGCTGGCTCTCCCCAGGAGGCACTCAGGGACCTCTGGCCATCCTTGGAGCAGCAAAACCTTGGGGCATGCCAGGGATTTTGCTGCCCCAGTGTCTGTCCCAGGGCCACGGGCTGCTGGGGGATGAGAGCATTGTGCTCCAGCCGGGGCACAGGCATAATCCCCCTGTACAGCACCCTCAGACTTAACAAATCTCTCCTCTGTGAGAGGACAGGGGTAAAGCTGGCCTAGGAAAACCAAGGAGACCTCTTGCCTGTGGATTTCTCCCTGCATGGGAGGTTTTGGGTGGGTGTGAGCCTACACCCCAGTGCACCCCTTTGCAGTGGGGAGTTTCCCGGCTGACTGAGCTGGACCCATGCGTGCAGCACCACCCTGGCTTGCAGCACTGCAGCCCTGCAGTGACTCTCAGATGAGGAGCCTGGACGCCTCATATTGTCTGAGCTCTTCAACTTTTGATGACCATCTTTCTGTCTTGTGGCTGCAGATATTTAATCTTGCTGAAGTTCTGCTCTGTCGGGGCAGCCCTGTCCTCTGACAGACATCCCCCTGTCTTCTGCCATGGTGGGGGGTGGATGTGTCCTACACAGGAGTTGGACCAGTGCAGAGCTGCCCGTGTGCAGGTTTGGGGAGGACAGACTGGGAGATGCAGTGAGTGTATACTGGCCCAGCATAGTTTCCCCAGCCATGGTTTCCTCCCAGCAAGCTCTGGGCTGATGCTGATGGGCAGCGAGCCTTTCCCCGTCATGATCCATGGAGACCAGCTGTGGGGTCCTCCCTGGCATGAGACCTTGCAGAGCTTGCTTTGCACCCTGTAGAGGTGGCCCTCAGAGTGGCATTTGTCTCCAGTGCATGACCTTGGTACCCCAAACCCACCTGACTTGCCACAGTGGCTCCCCAGGATGCACCGCGCTCCCCGGGCAGTAAGCGAAGGATAACCTCCGCTTGTTTCTCCATCCACCTTCAGTGGCCCTGCTCCTGCATGGGGTTGATGCCCATGGTGTGAGCTCTTAGAGCTCAGCCTTCCCCCCACTTTGCTTGCAACTCCAGCAGAATTAAACGTGTCCAGCAGCCAGCCCCACCTTGCTCGGGCCTGCGGGGTTGGTGTGGACCAGCCGCTTACCCCAGCCACAGATTAACTTATTAATTAATTAGATGAGTTCACTCTCAGCTAGTGTTGGAATACAGAGCATTTTTGGTGGCTGTTTCCCAAACTGGCGGCGTGTCTCGGAAAAGACAAACTGGGATCATGGAGTTGTTTGGAGCCCAGGAAGGGCGCCTGTACAGAGAGAGCTGAGGTTCTCCCAGCATCAGGGTCACGCATGAAATATGAGAAATTACCCTGAGAAATTCTGATCCTGGAGGAGGAGGAGGAGTTCATGACTTCAGAAATACCAGATTTGGGAGGGGATGGAAAGGAAGGGATATATTTTCCTTTTCAAAATACCTTAGGAATTCAGCTCGTGCTGTGGAGACAATGAGATTCACCCCTTGGTGCCAGAAGGGGTAGTTCATACCCGTGCATCTTGTTACAGTTTTGGTGGCTGTGGGTGGAAAGCCCTCCCGTCCCCTTGTAATCCTGGGCACGTAGGATTTTTAAATCACCCTAAAATCAAGAGAGTGGCTCAAATGTGAGACTTAAAGAAAATGCTGCGTGTCCTCTTTTCTCGCTGATTTCTGTGGCTTTAGGCTGGGTTCTGGTCACTTTTTCCAGCTGTGCAGGGCTATTAAATTAGCTTCTGTGTATATAAGGTTATTTTTATATATACATTTCTGTTTGTATTTGGGATTTCACATAAATGTATGATTTCACGAGCGGAGCAGTGTGAGGTTTGTTACAAAACACAAAGGTTGGCAGCTCTGCCACAGCAGCTGCAGGGCAACGGGAAGGGGACGATGGTACGTGCATGTCCGGGGCTGTTTGGTTCATCCCTTGAGGGTCCCTCACACTGGTGGGGCTGGCAGGGTGGCCTCCACCCTCCGGGCATCTGGCAGTGGTGGGGAAACTTGCCTTTCCCCCCCCCCTCCAAGAACAGGCAGCGTCAGGAGGGAGAGCAGGGGCTGCCTCAGGGTGGCCCCACGTCAGACACCTGATGCGTGTGCCGAGGTGGAATGGGGATTTGGCTTCTGCCTGGTGAGCTGTGGGCCTTGGGTCACGTCCTGTGTTCTTCCCTGCCCCAGCTGTGGGCTGTGGGAGGCAGGCAGGGACTCTGCTTCTGGGGACTCTGTGGGACTCCTCCGTCCTGGACTGGTGTGGGGTGGGTCTGCCTGCTCGCAGTGGAGACAGCAAGTCTCTGCTGGAGGGAGGAGGCGCAGGGAAGGGCTTGGTGAGAAGGCTCGCTATGTCTCTTGGCTCTCCAGCTCGGAGAGCGAGAAACAGCCTGTGCTGCAAAACCTGCCTCAGGTCCCAGGCTCCACTGGCCTCCTGCAAGCAGGGATGTGGAAAGGCATCTCCTTCCCTGCACTGGGTGGCTTTCCCATCAGTTGGCTGTGGTTTCAGTGGGGAAATTCCAGCTTGCAGATGCCAGGGCAGGACTCAGAGCAAGGTGTGCTCTGCTTTGCTCTGGGCCTGTGCAGAGGGATGTTGTAAACTGGAATTTCAGCTAGTGGTGTTTGGGAGATGGTCATGTTGACATGCACCTGCCCGTGCCACTGCCGGAGCAGGCTGCTGCCCACTGTCCCTCTGCTTGGCTGCATGGGGCTGCTGTCCACCCACCCCACAGCTCTGCCTGGTGCAGGACCCAAAACCCCGTCTGAACCCCCAGAAAAGCCACCAGCAGCCCCTCAGCTGGGCCTGGCTGCTGGCACAGAACCTGGGATGCAGTTCCTGCGTGTTCACCAGGCAAGCAGAGCTCCTGCCTGTTCACCTGCTCCCCAGAGCTCAGTTCCCACCGCAGTTAACCCAGGAGCAGGTTGCAGCCTCCCAGCACTGCAGCAGTGCAAGTGATGACCCTTTTACCATGAAAACAGAAGACTTTTAATCTATGCATCAAATCTCCCACCTGTTCCTCTGGTCTTCAAAAGAGCGATGCCCTCTGACGCTCACAGCACCGTGCTTCTGCATCCATGCCCACCCCCCGCCCTGGGGTCTGCATCGCTGTCGCTGCCCTTCAGACCCTGTTTCAGCGGGTGTGCTGTCTGTGTGTCTGTCCACGTGTGTGTGGGTGGGTGTTCACACACACGTGGGCACCGGGCATGCATGTGGAGCGTGCCTGTGAGTGGGCAGCTGGGTTTTTTTAGCTCCTGAGTGTTGTTAGTGGTAGGAGCCCGGTGGCAGCGAGGCTGGAGGTGCCTGAGACCTTAAGAAAAACAACAGGAGGGAGGAGGCTTCGCATTCCTGCTCCCGAATTGAGTCGGAGGTGACAGCCTTTCCCTGCGATGCAATTAATCCCGGCAGCGCCTCTGCCACCCTCCCCCTCCCGCCTCGTCCAGGAATTAATTACTTGATGATAAATCCCCGAGCGGCGGTTTATAACAGCAATAATCCCCTCCAAACGCACCCGCGCTGCCGGTTTCTTCCCATCTCGCCCCTGTCATTGACAGTCTCTAACGCCACGTCTCCGTGCCAGGCGAAGCCCTTCTCCTCGCCCTGCCAGTGTGCCAGGTTTCTCCTGGCACAGATCAGGAGCTGATTTGGAGGGGTGTTTCGGGAAGCCCTGCCCTTAGCTCCGGGAGACAGAGCCCTTCTCTCATGGACAGTGGGCTTCATCCTGGCTGAGGAGGTGTGCAGGAGCTTGGTGCTCGTGCTGAGAACTGGGGATAAGGTTTTGTCCCAGTTATTAGGCTGCTGGCTCAGCCCCAAGGAGTGGGGGCCGGGGGCTGGCAGTGTGATGGGGGGAGGCCCTGTTCCTCCTCTCTCTGTCCCTCCCAATTACGCTGACGCTGGCTCTGGGGCTTGTCACAGAGGCAGGGAAGGGAGAAAGGATTTGGCATGGCATACAGGGGCGTGAGGGGGTGTCAATGTCTCGCCGAGCCTGCCGGCGATGGGTGATGGGTCTTGAAACGGTGCTGCCATAGTGGGAGACAAGCCTCTCCGCGTGTCCCTCAGGGTCTCCAGGACTTGGCAAGGGGGGTGGCCCCATCCAGGGGACCCAAATCAAGCTCCCCAGCTGATAAGGCAGCCCCACACATGTGGCCCCTGCACGGCCATTGAAATAGCGAGGTTTCCAGCTCCACCAGCCACGCGCAGGCTTTCAGCGCGGCGATGGCATCCCACTGGGAAGAAGCCCTGTCCCTCCCAATCCGCGTGGTCAGAGCTGGGGCAGGCAGTGCCGAAGCTTCCCAGGGCGTGCTGGGCTCTGACGGCTGCTTTTCTCTCCTGTCTCTGCAGAAGATGCTGATGAAGCAGCAGGACCGCCTGGAGGAGCGGGAGCAAGACATCGAAGAGCAGCTCTACAAGCTGGAGTCGGACAAGCGGCTGGTGGAGGTAAGTGATGCTTCACCCTGCTACAGCCAGCGTCAGGGACTGTCACCCCATGGCGCCATGGGGACAGGCTCCCAGGGTGCAGGAGGAGGGAAGGTACACAGGAAGAGCAGCCACCCAGACCTGCTGTCTCCATTCCTGTGCTGGCAGTTGTGCTTTTGGGAGACGAAACGTGGGTTGCCCTACAGCCTCGTGGGTCCTGGCATGAGTTGGGAGGCGAGGACCAAGGCTGTCCTTACGTGCCAGGTGGCTCTGCTGCCTCAGCTCAGCACAGCCTTCCTCGGGCCCCCTTCATCCAGTGTGGGAGGGGAGGGTCTGGAGGTGTGAGACCCTGTAATAAACATCTGAAATACCCAGGAGGTGGAAGAGATACAAGTGGGTGTTTGTGGGGACATGGGTGAAACAACATCAGCTTGTGGTTCTTAAAGCCTCTCAGCCAGAGCATGGAGGGGAGGGCTCTGCAGCGTGGCGTGACACCACTCTGGGGTGGGGATGAGAACAAGGACAGGGGTGAGGATTGGGATGGGAATGGGGATGAGGATTGGGATGGGCAGGTTTTTTCAAGGGAGCGCACTTGCCTTAGTGGTGCAGCAGGTTGTTGCTTGGTATTAGCTTTCCGGAGGCAGTCTCTACCCCAGGAGGTAGATCCAGGGGATCCACTGTATCAGCTGAACCTCTGCAGCTCTGGTGGGTCTACCGACACGTTGGGGTCCCACATGGCAGCTGACCACACGTTGGTCTGTGTGGGCATTGCAGGAGAGCGGAGCTGTGGTGCAGCTCTTGGGTGGCACTCACCCCTGCCAGGGAAAGGACCCAGGCATCCTGCACTGTCATGGTGGAGGTTAGAGGGCACAGAGAGAGGGGCTGACCCCGCTCCTCTCCCCCAGGAGAAGGTGAGCCAGCTGAAGGACGAGGTGCGCCTGCAGTACGAGAAGATGCACCAGATCTTGGACGAGGACTTGCGGAAGACCATGGAGATCCTGGACAAGGCCCAGGCCAAGTTCTGCAATGAGAACGCGGCCCAGGTCCTGCATCTCAATGAGCGAATGCAGGAAGCCAAGAAGCTCCTCAGCTCGGTCCAGGTCATGTTTGACAAAACTGAGGATATCAACTTCATGAAGGTGAGATGAGCTGCCTGTGCTGGGGGTGGGAGGGGGGCAGGGGGAGGTCTGCTTGTGGAGCGGGCTGGGGGCACCAACGGGGACTTGCTGGTGCCTCCAGAGGGGCCAGCAGTGGGGGAAGGTGAGGAGCAGCGGGGCAGGGTCAGTGGTCTGGTCGCAGCTTCACAGAGATGCTACAGCTGGAGATGGGTCTGGGGCATTCTGTGCCAGCAGGAGGGGGGAAGGGGTCCCAGCACCCCTGGGCAGCCTGTCTCTGCCTTGGGGCTGTGGCAGGTGGCACCAAAAGGGCAGGTGGTCACTGGAGCAGGGACTGTCCTTACTGACCAGGTCTTCTCCTTCCCCTTTTAGAACACCAAGTCTGTGAAAATCTTAATGGACAGGTAAGTGCAATGGGGCAGGCATGTCTGAGGGGAAGGGGGGCTGTCCTGGGAGCAACAGCATGGGGTCTGTCTGGAGGAAGAGTAGGTCCAGGGATGCTGCAGGGCCTGGGAGAGGCATGCTCCATGCCTCAGTTTCCCTCTCTGCTTGGGAGGATGAAAAATCCTCTCCCTGGGCCATTGTATCAAGTCTTCCCCATGGATGAGGGGAAGCATAGCGCTGTGTTTGGGGCAGGGCAGAGTTGGGCCCCGGGACCCCAGCCAGGGTGGGACTGGTGGGTTGGGATGCTGGGCTCAGCCCAGCTCGCCTGGGGCAGAGGCAGGGCAGGGGCTTGAGGGCAGCGTGGGGCCAGCAGCGTGGAGGGACGAGCCAGACAGCTCCCCTCTGCCCTCCACACTGCTGCCCGAGGGAAGGCCTTTGGCCCTGGGAGGGGGTGTGTGTGTGTGTGTGTGTAAGATCTGTCTGACCCCCTCCTGAGCGTACATTGTCCCTCCCACCTCTCCTCTGCCCACGGGCACCAACAGGACCCAGAATTGTACAGGTGGCAGCCTGCCCCCACCCAAAATTGGCCACCTCAACTCCAAGCTCTTCCTGAACGAGATCGCCAAGAAGGAGAAGCAACTCAGGAAGTTGCTGGAAGGTGGGTGAAGCCTGGGGGGTGCTGGGGGATGGGGCACAGGACTTCCCTGTCTCCTGCATCCATGGCTGGGTGCCCTGCAGATCCCAGTACAGGAGGGTGGGGAAAAGTGTCAGAGCACAGCACTGTGGTCAGCGGGGTCAGGGTGTGGAGATGCCATGAAGCCAGCTCCGGGCGCTCCCCGGGACACTTCCCTTGGCTTGTGGCATGGCTGCATTTTGGGATGACGCAGGATGGAGGCTGGCCTTTGGAGGGAAACATCAGTGGAAAGCTGGGGGCCAGTGTGGTCCTGCAGCCCCCAGCCCACGCCTGAGCAGATCTGACCCACGGAGGCTTCCCAGTCCTCTCTCCTTGGGGTCCGGGCTTTGTGACCCAGGCTTTCCTGCTCTGACCCCGATACAGACTGCTGTCACAAGCTGTGCAGGGCCTCAGCCTGCCCACGCAGCACTTGGGGCTGCTTGGGGCCAGGTCCCAGAGCGGAACCCGCAAATTCACCCCCATACGCCCCTGTGCCCAGTTTGCTGCTGGCAGGGCAGGAGCTGGAGCACGTGCCTCGGGGCTCCTGTGCCAGTGTGAGCCAGCAGCCGGGGCGCCCCGGCGCTGTGCTTGACGCGGTCTCCCTCTCCTGTTCCCCTCCGCAGGTCCTCTGAGCACCCCCGTCCCCTTCCTGCAGAGCATCCCCATGTACCCCTGCACCGTCAGCAACTCCGGCGCGGAGAAGCGCAAGCACTCCACTGCCTTCCCCGAGGGCAGCTTCCTCGAGCCATCGTCTGGGACTGTGGCGAGCCAGTACATGAGCCAGGGCGCTTCGGCTGGCGAGGGGCAGTCCGCACAAGCCATGGTGCCTTGTAGCTCCACGCAGCACATAGTTGGACTTCCCAGCGGCCCGCAGCCGGTGCACTCGGGCTCCGTCTTCAACCCATCTCACTACCCCAACACCACGTCATCTCAGCAGTCTGTGCTCTCCCAGTACGGCGGGCGCAAGATCCTGGTCTGCTCCGTGGATAACTGTTACTGTTCCTCCGTGTCCAACCACAGCGGGCACCAGCCCTACCCGCGGTCGGGGCACTTCCCCTGGACGGTCTCCTCGCAGGAGTACTCCCACCCGCTGCCGCCCGCCCCCGCCGTCCCCCAGTCGCTCCCGGGACTTGCCGTGAGGGAATGGATTGATGCATCCCAGCAGCACGGGCGGCAGGATTTCTATAGGGTCTACGGCCAGCCGTCGGCGAAACACTACGTCACCAGTTAACCATCACACCCTGGAGAGTCCCGTTCCATGGCGCGTTCGGAGAGAAAAGTCTGGTTTGGTTTGGCTTTGCCTTTTCTTTTTTTTCCCCTCCCACCCTTTGAAATCAAACCCAGTTTTCCCCACCTCACACCCCTCCAGGATTTTGGGGAGGGTTGTTCTCTCATCTCTCTCTCTCTGTTTTTTCTTTTCTTTTTTTTTTTTTTTAAATCCCTTTCAAACAAAATAATATTTTTCTTCCTTTTAATTCCTTTTTTTTGTTGTTGTTTTAATTTAATTTTGGAAAGTCCTTGCTGCCCCTCGCTGGGAAAAGACGAGGGAGAAATTACCAAGAAGAAATTGATGGGGATTTCACTTGGGCGTCCGGGTCTGTGCGTTGCGCTCTTCCTCACTCCTCTCTCTGCCTTCGGAAAACTTCGGAAGGGACGATGGCACCTTCTCTCTTTCCATTTCTCCGAGTTCATTTCTTCTGCTTCAGTTCAGTTTTTCCCTTTCCCCACCCCTCTCTCGCCCTTTTTAACCAGAAGAAAAAAAAACCAACCTCATCCAGGAGTCGGTGTGCCCGGAGACTTGTAGATTTGGGGTTTGTTCCCCTATTTTTTTTTTTCTTTTTTTTTAAGACTGATTTGGTTATTTTCTTGTGTTCCGAGGCCGCTCCTCACGCAACATACTGGCGGGTTTTTTTCCTCCTCCTTTCAGAGATTTGTAAATACACAATGGCAGGAAATTTAATGCACAAAAACAGAAAAAAAAAAAAAAAGGGAAAAGAAACTTTAAAAAAAGAAGAAAAAAACCCAACAAAAAATCCCCCCCCCCAACACAACACACCCCCCCACCCCCACCCCCCGGATAAATAAATAAAGAAAAAAAATGAAAAAAAAACCCTGTTCTAGTTTTGAGGAGGGGAAGCGTGGCCCAAACGCGCCCCCCTCCCGCGTATCGCTGATGCAACTTCCTGTAACAAGCACTTTGTATAAAAAAAAAAGTGGACTTCCTGCTCTAAGGCACAGGTATTTATTCTGTAACCGATTTTAGAACACACACACAGAGAAAAAATATTCAAATAAATGTGATCACTTAGTGCAAACGCCTCGCTCTGCTCCAGCTCTTCCCCGGCAACGCCGGCTCCGGCAGAGGCTCCCACCTGCCTTCCGAGGGACCTGCTGCCTGCACCCGCCATGGCAGGGAGGGAGCTTCCCGGCGGGGCTGTTTCGGGGATGGGGTGGCAGCGGGTCCCACTGGGGAAGGGGGTCTCCGCTAGCGTCCGTCCCACAGCCCGGCCCCACGGAGAGGGATGCTGGAGCCGGGGCTCTTCGCTGTCTCCCAGCCGGTGAGGATGTGAGTCAGGCACGGAGCCGGCTGGGCCACATCCTGCCTGTGGCCTCCAGAACAATCCCCATTGTGGGATGGGGACAGGGACAGCAGCTTTCCTGCCTCCACCGGCATCCACCTTGTCGGCCTCGCTGCAGCCCCAGCACCCGGCCCTTGAGGCTTCGACCCACCCCATGGGGCAGTGTGGGTGCTGGCAGCACCCCGGGCCTTTGGTGACCCTTGTGGGGCTGCGGGCTGGCCTGACCCTGCACAGGGGCGAGCTCTTCGTCTGGGGAAAACGGGCTGACTTGACAGAGCGGAGCAGCGGCTTCGCGCCATCGGGGTTTTTCCAGCGCTCTGGTCGGGCCTGGCTTCATTTTGTGCTTTTCCTGGTTGCAAAATGCCCCTGGCTTGGTTCTGCTTTGGATTCCCCCCTGCCGATTCAGTGGGAAACAGGAAGGGGAGAGTCTCTCGTGAGCTGGAGGCAGGGGAGCAGCAGGTCTGGGAGAGGGGGATCTTCACAGCCCGCTCCCCCGTTCCACCCCGCGGGAGGCAGCAGCACATCCCTTGCAGATGGGGCCCCCTTTCCTTTCCAGGTGGTGCTGTGCAGGGGGCCAGCACCCTCTGCCCCGTGCACTCCCAGCCACCCTCCTGGTGGGTGCTGCCCCATGCAAGGCAGCAGAGCCCAGCAGCTTGTCCCAGTCCTGCCCAGGTGCTTCTAGAAACACCCACCCTGTGGGATAGCTGGGGGTTCCCGCTTGGTCACAAGCAAAGTGCCCTGGAGTGACAGGAGGGAGCGGGATGCTCCCTGCCTCTGCCATGGGCATCCCATGATGGCTTCCTCCTGTGACACCCCACTGGCTGCTGGTGGGGAGCCCCTGTGCTGAGGGGGACACTGAAGAGTGTCTGACACTGAAGGGTGACAGGAGTGACATCCCTCCTCACAGAGGGGGGGTCTTGGATGCCCAGCCGGGGGCCAGGGCCCACCCCAGGGTGCTTCCCAGCAATGGCCCTTGGCTCAGTGCCCTCAGGTTTGCTGTCCCAGCTGTCCTTCCTCATCACCCTCCTCTTCCTCCTTGACACAGCTGCCTCCTCCTGCAAGAGTGAGCAGCTGCTGGCCCCGGGTGGGCATTAAAGCACCTGTTGCCTATAGATGGGGGGATGCAGGCACAGCCCCTAACCCTGCAGAGTGACTCCCGAGGGCTTGGGATGTGTCCCCACCACAGGCAACCCCCACCCTGCGCCTTCACCAGAGGGAGCAGCCCCAGAACAACAGGTGCCCTTTGCTGTAGCCCTCAGACCCCCCTGGCTGGGAGGAGGACCCCGGTGTCCCCAGTATGCTGCTGGTGTCAGGGAGGGAGGCGATGGCCACCCCTGGGTCACCCCCTGATTAGTGGGGGAGACGAGGGTGGGGGGGAACACGTGCCCTTGCCCTGTTGGTTTAACGGTGTCCTGGGCTGCCAGGAGGGGAAGTGCCGATGCGGGTGCTCAGCAGGGTTTTATTGATGGATGGCTCTGTCCAGGGGGTGGGAAAAGCAGGGGGAGCAGAGGCACATCCATCCATAAACAGCTCGAGTTGTGAATGGAAAGAGACGGATTAGGAGCTGGGTGAAAACATGTCACACAGCGGAAAGAAAAATGAGCAGCTGGGCCAGACCAAATTGGTGTCTGATGAAGGACGTGGGGCCTGGTGGAAAAAGGATCCTGGGCCGGCGGTGCTGCTCAGGGGAGGCTGATGGGGAACAGCTGGAGCCGGACACGCACATCTGGTGGAGCAGGGTGAGGGGAGTGGCGGCGGCGCCGATAACCGGTGCACCTCTGGGCACCGTGCTCGGGTCGCAGGGCTGCGGCTCGTCCCCTGAGTCCTGCCTTGAGAGGCCAATGCTTCACTTTCGGGTTGATCCTGGGGAGGGGGCAATAGACCCACGGCCCATCCCTTGGCAGAGCTCTACCGGGGGGGCGGGGAGGGGGGAGGGGGGTTTGGGCTCTGCGATGCTGAGGGGTCCCCAGGTGGAGGAGCCTCTGCCTCTTCCACCATTTGCATAGATGTAAATAAGCAATCAACATAATGAGGACGAATGCAAACCAGGCTTTCCGTTTGCAACCAAGGCCTATTTTTAACCTTGGGAAAGGGCTTCAGCAGGGACCCGCAGGCCCTGCTCCCATACCTGTCACCACATCCAGCTGTGGGGTGCTCACACCCATCCCTCACCCCGAAGTGCCACCGACCTCACGGCTGCGGTCAGCACTTGCCACACTCCACTTCCGTTCCCCAAGGAAACAGAAATCATGCAGCCCTGTGGGAAGACAGACACCACACCCTGGCTCATGGGAGCCCTTTTGGGCATCTCTCCCACCCCCAAACCTCAGGTCCCGCTTCAAGCTGGGGTGTAATGCCCGGGGAACCCCCCGGTGCCCTGGGAGCAAAGCTCCATGCTTAAACATGAGCGGTATATTTAGATGGCATCAATTTAAGTTTGCACATCAACCTTATAAATATGAAAGCCCATCTCGGCGAGATGTTTGAGATACCTCATCAGCCCTTGGAAAATATGCAGGAATATTAATTAGCCAGATTTGGGTATTATCTCGTAATGAATAAATGAAGAGACTTGCTGCCTAAGATGAATCACTGGCGGCTTGCTGGGGGTTTTTTTGTGAGCTTTTTTTTTAAAGTGTGTTTCTAAGGTAATTCGCTCTTTTTAACCCAAGGCCCATGGAGGGGCTCTGGGGATGCAGCAGTGCTGCCTCGGGGTGCCCATGACATGGCTGGGCCCTTATGGCTGATGCTTTACACCCCCTGATTTGGCCCCAGACGGAGGGACAAGGCTGGAGCCCTGCCCTGGCTGCAGCAGCCCCGGGCCCAGGATGGAAGTGAAAAGTGCAGGCTTAGTTCTTTAAAACTTATTTTTGGCTTCTTCCCCTCCTGCTCTGCTCCCCGGCTGCTTCGCTCCCTCCAGCCAGGCCAGGCCGGGAACTTCCCGGTTGCTGTAGAAACCCAGATGAAGGACACACTTCAAACGAACAGGCCAAACAAGAAATGGCTTTGTGTGCGCCTCAACGGCCGCTCTCCCTGCTGGGACCTTCTTTGGGGCCTGTGCTGAGCAGCAAGCGGAGGCTGGGGGTTCCCAGGAAAGGGGCTTTCGCAGTCTCCGTTGCCCAGGGGTTGCCCAGAGCATCACCGTGCCCATGGATGCAGCAGACATCTGGGTTTTGCCATGCTGGCCAGCTCTGGCACCCTCTCCCTATCCGGCATTAGAGCTGAGGCACCCCTGGGACCCCAAGGGGCATCACCACCCGCCTTGCAAGATTTTGGGGTGGCAGCGCAGTGTCCCGACGGAGAGAAGGGGCTTGGGGCTGCGCCTGGCCAGAGGTGGCAGGGATGGGGAGGCCAGTGAAAACCCTGAGGTGTGGGTCAGGTGGCCGAGCTGATGGGCCAGGCAGCAGAGCCGTGCTCAGCGGGTGCAGAGAAGAGGCTGGGAGGAGACGGGTCCAGCCTGACCCGCCAGCAGCCGCTGCCACCCCGGGAAGCCCCATCCGGACCCAGTCCCTCGGCACCCCCCGGCGCGTGGCGGCTGGCGGGGCCGGGGCGGCGCGTGGGTGTGGGGCGCTGCCGGCTGCCGGAGCTGCCATTGTTTGCCTTCAATCAAGATGTTTCAGGCGGAATCAAAAGCACCAACTGGGGAAATCATCATCACAAAAAATCTTGCGCCTGCAAAATAGGTCAAGTAAGACTCCAAAGAGAGAGAGCGTCTGATCTGCATTGCAAGGAAGAATAGCAACAGCTGTGATCTCCAGTATATATGGATGGGCTGGGGGGGGGGGATAAATATATATATCCATGCATATGTATAACCGCTTACAGCTGTTGGGCCGTATGTTCATTAGGGCCAACTGTTTTGGAGGCAGAGGGATCAGCGCTAATCGGGAAAGCGAGTTTATCATCACATTCAGAGGCAAAAGTGTCAGGAGCAACTGCAGCCCCCCCCCCCACCCCCACCCCCGGCCTGCAGCCTGCACCAGCTGTGCCACACTGAATGTGCTCGATTCAGCATCCACCCCCCCCCACCCCGGCCCCCACAGGGCTGTGAGACTTGTGGCTCCAGCCCTGGCCCCAAAAGTAGCTGCGAGATGCAGCCCTGGCCCCCTGCCTGGTCTCAGACCTGAGCGTCACCACTGTGTGCAGACTGTCTGCTGTGCCTCAGTTTCCCCATTCCCACAGAGCAGCCCCCGTGGCGTGGCCCCTTCGTTATCCCTGCCTGGCGCTGGCCTCACAGGTGCCAGCTATAAAAACGAACTCAAAATACATACAAATCCTCCTGCCTGACATCAGGCAGGGTGATGGAGCCGGGACAGGACAGCTGGCTGACCCAGCTGTGGCAGGCTGGGGACCACACAGTGTCCCCAGCCCGCAAATGATGCTCTCTGCATGGGGGGGACCCACTCCCCTGGGCTGTGTCCACCTTGGCACCCCAAGCTGCAGCAGCTTTTCTCCACCAGCCAGAAAAGCCTTAGAGCTTGCGGGCTCCAGCTCCCATCAGTACCGCAACGCAAAGGTTGCAAAGCCAAGCTGCAAGGTCAACTTCCATTAAAAATACCTCTCATCCCAATGATTTATTTGCAGGGCGTTCCTGCCAGCGCCTGATTCAGCTCAGACTTGGGGCCTTACCTCACCTGACAGCATCCCTTCCTTGTAGTATTATTTATTCAGGGTAGCGTTTGGCTGCCCAGCCATGCTGCCCGTGGGGCTGCAGCTCCGAGCTGCACCATCACGGCACATTGCTAGCAGAGGAGCTCCTTCCAACCCCTCCTCTTCCAACTGGGATTTTACTTGTGTTTTTTCCTGTTTTTCCCGTTAAAAAAGGATACAGGTATTAGTCAGCCAGCTGAATGGGTAAAGTGGAGGGGGCACACATCCCCCCCCACCACCCCATGCCATTCCCAGCAAGCCTTTCATGGCATTCCCCAGCCCGGGCACAGCCCCACTCCAGCTTTACAGGAGTTTTGCTTCCAGTCAGCCCCGGGAAGCGAAATAAGTGAACAGATTGCAATAAAAAATCCAACAAACCCAAATTCAGCCAACTGAGCCCGGAGCTGCAATTCAGCCAGGAGCCAATCACGAGGCCGCGGGCAGAGCTTGTTTCCACTTAAACAAAACAAAATACAAGAAAATTTAAAAAAAAAAAAAAAGCTTTGGTGCAGCAGCTGGGTGGGTACCCAGCTGGGTGGGCGACACGGTGAGGGCACGACCACAGCCATAGGTCCTGCTCTGGCAGAGCAGGGGGATGCCCACGTGGCTCAAAGGCGAAGGCTGAAACCCCCAGCTCCGCGGACGATGTCTCTGCCCTGATGAAAGCAGCCAGGCTGGGGGGCACATGGCTGTGAAGAGCAGGGAAACGCTGGTCAGAGAGGAACAAAAATCCCAGTGTTTATTCCTCCTCCAGGCTGGGGGTTATTATTATTATTGTTGTTTTCCTTTCTCTCCCCTCCCCACATCCCAGCCACGCCGGTCCTTGTCCTTTCGGGAGCAGTAAATTCATCGTGTGCATGTAAAGCGGGGCTGTGCGGCGAAGGGCGCCGGGCTCGCTCGCGCAGACGCACGCAAGGTCACACGCAGCCTCGCCATAAATTACGGCGTCTCCCACCGTAAACAGCAACAGGAGGGAGGAAGCGCGGCGGCTGCAGGGGCCGGGGGCCGCGGGGGCCAATACATAACGTCCTGACAACTCAAACAACTCTGGGGGTGTTCGCTTGCCAGAGGAGTATTTTTCGCATCCAATCCATTAGGCAAACAAGATGAAAAAGTGTTTCCTACTTCGCTGAAAAAACACCAGGGCTGGGTACAAAGCCTGCCTTAAAAAAATAGAGAAAAGAAATTAAGTGTGAGCATCTAGGATGGTTTTTTCCAGCGGCTCTGACAGCCTCCCAGGCACCCTGGCCTTGCAGGGCGCTGATGCTGTGAAGAGCACTAACGGTCTCCTGCTTTTTGGCTCGTCCTCGTGTTGCAGGAATGGTAAGGAGACAACCTAGTTGGAAAGAAACCACCCCAGAACTTGCTTCCCCCTCCAAACCCCACCTCACTGAACCAAACTCAGGTAATTCTCTGCTTTTCCTCTTCCCTTTCCCTGCCAGGCCGGTGGGACCGTGCCCACGACACGCCTGTTATTAACCTACCAAAGGATTTTTCGAAACAAGAAGTTTCCCCATCTCGCTGGCTGGCTTTTCCAAGAGCTTTGGACAAGTGAAGATATCCAAAGGGAAAAGGCTTCTTCCAACGGTTTTGACCCCTTCTAGTACCAGCGACGGTCTCTGCTGGGGAGATGGGGGGAGCGGTGGAAGAGCAGCTGCGCAGACTGAGTGGCAGCTCCGTGGGACGGCTCAGTCCTCGGCTGACCGCTGGAAAAACGAGCCCGCCGGAGAGGAAGGATCAGCCCCAAACACGAGTTGTCTTTCTACTAAATTTTAATTTATTTCCTTTTTTTTTTTTTCCCATTGACAAAGACATCTAAACCATACACGGAGTGACAACACGGCGCGGAACTGCAAACACCCCTTTTTGGGTGACATTCCAAAGGGAACACAACAGAGGGAGCTTCTGCGGGCGCCTCTGGCCTGGGATACAACAGCCGCCACCTTCTGCTTTTGCGGGGAGCGAGCCAGTGGGGCGGGGGCAGTTTGAGGGGGCTGCTGACACCCCAGAACCCCGGGACAGAGAGAAGTTGGGTGAGCAGTTACGTTTTCAGCAGCAAAAAGTCATCAGGGTGCAAGAAGCAGTACTGGGGGAGGGGGGGGAAGGGGAGAAGGTTGTGTGAGACTTTGGTGAGTGTCCTCTGAGGGCCAGGAGAGCCATTCCCTGATGGAGCTGCAGTGGGGGGAACACGAGTCCCCACGGCTGGCGCTTGCGGTCGGGGCAGGGGCTTGGACCCACGTGTCCTGGTATGTCCTTGGAGAATTTCACTTCTCCGCCATGCCTCCCCTCCAGAGAACACTCGGGGGGCAGGAGAGGCGTCTCTCATCCATCCCAAAGGTAAACCCGGGTGTAATGATGTGAAAGGGAGGCACAAGGAACTGCCCCGTGGGAGGGGAATTATAACCCCTGAGACAAACTTCCCGGGGCCTGGGGTGGGTCTGCCTGTCACTCCCAGCCTTCCAATCAAGCTGGGTGCCTTCCCACCAGCGATGCTCTAACCCAACCGCAAGTCACCGCGCCGACGGGGTGGCGTTTAATGGGCTGTGTTATGAGGGAGGTCAGGAGAGAGGAACACAACGGTCCCTTCTGGCCTTAAAAATCTATGAACTGATGTGACGTGTGGCAGAGCTCCACCCATACCAATGAGGGTGTTTGCACCCTCCCCCCCCAAGTCTCACCTAAAGGAGGGCAAAGAGTTGGCAGGACAAAGCTTTGCATACAGTTACCATGGACCAAACAGGAGGCAAAGGGCTGGGGAGAGGGGTAGAGGTTTGGCCAAGCAGCACAGGTGTTGTTTTGGGGGGTTAGGTGGGGCAGGCAGCTGTACAGGTGCTATTTAGCCAGGTGCTGCCAAGGGAGGAGAGCCCTGCAGAGGGTATAGGGAGCACAAATGCTTTTGGATAAGGTACAGCAGTGAGCAGAACCTCAAATCCTTTCACATCTCCCTCAGGTCGATGCACAGAGATGTTTTCCAGACAAAGAGCATTTCCAGCCACCCCTGCCAGGTGATTTACTTAAGTCAGGTCATTTTAACCCTGCCCCTCCACCCTCCCAGCACAGTTCTGTCACTGCCTTCCTCTCTCACTACCTGGTGCAGGTAAACCAAATTAATCTCCTGGATTATGAGGGAAGTTCTGGCTGGTACAGTCGCATGCAAACAACACACATAGCTGCATACAAACGTACTGAATGAGCCAGCAAACACCTCTGGATCCTGAGTTCAGCAAGGCAGTTGGTCCTTCCAAAGCGGAGCCACAGGAGAACTGCTGTATTTATTTATTTTATGGGTGTTTCCAGGTTTAACCAATGTGAGCCTAAAAAAACCGAATTACCCTTCTGGATGCTTTCTGGGTCCAGAACCGTGGCACCGGTGGGGTGCCACAGGGCAAGTTTGCCACAGCTGAAAATGTAGGGAGTGGGGAAGCACTAACTCAACTCCCTTGCAAGAGCAGGGGCTCAGCACCCTGGGGACATCACTCTGTCCTGCCTGGACCAGAGGGCTCCCAATCACTTCACTCTGCATCTGGTACACAGTGTGAGCAGATCCGAAGCTCGGGAGTACCGGTCACAAAGCTCTCCCGCTCAGCCAGCACAAACTGTGCCTACAGGAAAGGGCTGCAGTTCTTTACAGTGCTTCCATCAGGCAAATGCATCAACTGCAGGGACAAGGCGATGCTGGGACGCTTTTCTCTTCCTTGGGCTGACCCAGGAACAGGCTGTGCTCAGATTCCCAGAGCTCCCGAATGAGCTATGTTAAAATGAACATCTCTCCTCACTTTATGACTCCTTACTCAACCCATGCAAAACTGGAGCTGTGTCACTAGCGATTGCTTAACAGCTCGCTTGAGCCTGCTGTTTTCCACCCCCAGCCGTCTGGTTTTTGAGGCAAGGCTGTGCCTCTCCAGCATGCGTGTCCTGCCTCGGCGCTGGAGACAGATGCACTCGGAGGGTGCTGACTCACGGACGCAGGCAGATTAAAGCTGGATTGCTAAAGCAGTTGCTGCCCCAGCTGTCCCTCTGCCCCCAGCCACATTGAAGACAGTTAACTACCCCAAGATCAACCCCTGAACTGCTACTGTACATCCTAAAGTATGGGGGGACGAGGACAACAACCCGGAATCAGCCCCAGACGATTTAATCTGCCGGGCTGTAACGCACAGGCGGCCAGGGGCTGCTTCACGTACAGTGCAGATGTTTTTGTGGTGAGATGGAGACGTCCAGGGGAAGGGAGGAGCAAAATGCTGGGAGCTCCAGGGGTGTCAGCCGTCTGCCTGGGTCCATGAGTCAACTCGCTGACGCGTGGTAAAGCCACATGCTTTAGTACACGCAGCTTTCCCCACACTGCCCGCCGGTCCATCTCCGAGAGGTGGAAGGGGTAATGCAGTCCCTAGTCATTCTCTGGCCTTTCGCAGGCAGGCAGCAAACAAAGCTGGCAAGCAGGGCAGTGGGATTATTTTACCATCTGTGCATTAGAAACCGGCCCAGGAGTCACCAAGCTCACTTTGCGCAGGACATGGCTGCTTTGGCGTGCTAATGACTCCTGCTCACTGTCAGCTGGGGCTAGATTTGAATCGGGGATGAGGAGCTGGAAAGCACACACTCTTTCCTATTTCAGCAACCGCATCCTTTTAAAGGGGAAGAATGAATCCTCGCTTTAAAGAGCACTTCCCATCTGCCGTTGATCAGGCTCCTCACCCTCCATCAGGGCAATCCGCAGCCGGCACTGGGCTGGGGACCTCAGGCCCTGGGCAGCCAGCCCGCTGCAGGGCAGCTCCCCCTCCAAGTCCCTCAAAGGGCTAGGCAAGGCCTGCCGAGGAAGGAGTTGTGGTGGGGGGTAGGAGAATGTATTTTGCATATTTCAAAAAGGAAACCTGGGACCTGGTATCTCATTCTAGAAAGTAATCATGGACTTAATTGCATTTTGCTGCAGAGTTGCCTTAACATCAAGGGAAAATCAACAGGGATTGTTCAACATCAAGACTAATCTCACATACGGAACTTACTGAACGCAGGAACCACGTTTTTGCTGGCTCAAGGTGAAATGCTGGGCTAAATTCTCCTTCAGCTGCAAGAAAAGCCCTAGGCACGCTCATCCTGCATTATTCCGACTGTAAAGAGCTTCAATTATACACATATAACCCTTCTCTCCCTTCTACAGCGGTGTCGCAATGCAACAGTGCCTCGTTATGATCAAGCTCCTCTTTTATGGCTATAGGAATATGTGGAAGTCTTCTACCCTCGTTACACAAATGACTCCTTAGCAGCTTTATTTTAAGAAACTACCCACAATTGGTAACACAACCATATTTTATCTGTCACTGAGGGGAAGCTGTGACTGACACCTGAGCATGTCCTCAGCAACCACAAACCCGCACGTATAGGGCAGGTCCTTATGTATCTAAGCAGCTACAGCAACTCATCGCTCCCTCTGCTCCACGCTGAATCACAGTCTTGCTTCTGCTTACAAACTTGCTGGCTAATCAGACATTTAATACTATTTATGCATAGGGAGGAAATACATAATTCCTTTATTGGGATAAAAAAATGACACTAAAGAGCAGGTCAGGTTCCAACCCCAGCAGTAGGGTTTAACTGATGTTGTTCCCTTTTTTTCTTTTCTTTTTTTTTTTCCTTTTTTTTTTTTTTCCTTTTAACAGCTGTAGCTGTGCACAGATGGAAAAACATTTGGTCAGAAAGCAGCAAATTAGTGTTTTCAGGCTAGAATTCTGCTCCCACCGCTCCTCCATTTCCATGCAGCTCAGAATGCTTTATTTCTTCTTAGCATTGACATTTTTGCACACCCAGTTCATGCCGTCCTTCAGACAGAGAAAGGTAATGTTAGTCAAGCGAAGGGAAAAGGGATCCCCCCAATCCCACCTCGCCCTCCGTTCTGCCAGCGCTGTGTTCTGCCTCCTCCTGTACCCCCCGCCTGCCCTCTGCGCCCGAAACCGCCGCGGGTGAAAACAAATAAGTGCTTCCTTGCTCAGTAGATGTTGTCACACAGAGGTTATTAAATCTTTCATCTGACCATAAAAAGTATCATCGTCTCATCACGTGGCTATCTATGTGCAGGTCCTTCGAGGAAGGATGGCTCTGCAGCCAGGGTACGTCAGTGGCAGATGAAGGCTCCAGGTTCCAGGTTCAGCTGCAGCTGATGCGTGTAACCTCGGGTCGGTCACCTTATCTTCGAGACCACAGGGTTTAGGGGGCTGTTTGTTACACAGTCAGCTCCCTGTTAAGAAAACGGCTCTAATTCTCTGCTCAGCTGCAAGCCTCGGGATCCAGATCCAGCAGGGTTGCTGGCTTCCTGCGCCCCTGTCCCCAGACTGCCAAAAGGCTGCCAAAGACCTCAACTTCCCCAAGGAGAGAGGGCCACAGGCACGGCACGGCAGGCTCTCTGGGTGAGCTGAGACCCGCTGCCGTGCCGCCGCCTCCATGTTGCCCCTCAGCCATGAAGGTGGTGGCCACGTCGGAGGGGAGCTAAAGAGTTAAGAGAGAAGAGAGGGAGTCCTCAGGGCTTAATCAGAAGCAGAGAGGTTCTCACTTGAAAATACCAATTCACCTTGATAGCTGCGCTATGTGACACTTCTTATCTGAAGGGGAGCAGCAACTTTTGAAATCAGCCCTTGTTGCTGTGTTAAATAAAGAATAAACGAGCCCAGCTTGTGCTGGGGTGCGCAAGAGGCCCTGCACTAATAACACTTCTAACTCTAACCTTGGGGAGGGTTGATGTCTCCAGTTTCATTTATTTATCTCCACAGCAGAGATCAGTGTAAAACAAATTGTCTGAAATCCTCGGAGCAAATGGGAAAAGACGAGAGGTAGATTCATTTTAAGGCCCAGTAGCTTTGTGTCTTCCCCTTTCAATAACACTGATAACCTAGGTGTAAAACATGTAATGCCTTAAGCAATCAATAGCGTGGTTTAAAGCTTATCACTTTAGAGAGAGAGGGAGCCAGTGATTCCCAGCATGAGGAATGCCAGGGTTTAACAATGGGGCTAGGAGGAGAGGTGTCAAGCCTTTGGCTTGATTGTGTGCTTTAGAAATCTGCATGATTGCCTGCAAGGAGCAAAAATAAATAAATAACTAAAAATGCTCCCACAATGATTTCAGCTTCCCCTGCCTCGGAAGCAATAATCACATTTGCACACATCATGGCATACAAGGCAAGCAGAGCTCCTCATTCATTTTGAATGTAGGTTTATTTGCTGAACCAGAACAGCTGAGACAGCTTAAAGTAATAAATATCAGCTGACACCCTCTGCTATTCAGCACGGTAATCCCAGAAACAATGCATCACTGCAAAACAACAAACACGCATCCTATCTTCCACCTAATCTGACCACAACCTGAATTCACAGTGATTAAAACTCTGCCTGCTGCTATTTGGGAGCTGGGGAAGGGGGAAGACAGGCAGACTGTTTCAGCACCAGTGTGGTGAGGGTCATAAAGCAGAGTTTATGATGGGATTTACCATGGCTGGGAGCCTGGCTGCATCGAGCATGTAACGAGGGCAAAAGAATGACATAGCAAAATGCAAGAGGAAAGGTGAACTCCAAACAGGCTTGAGATATGTAAGTAGGTCACTGAACTTTTAAAGCAGGAGTAGGTTTAAAAAACTCCTGGTATGAGTTAATTGACAGGGAAAAAAATTGTATTTAATTGTAAATATCTCTCCGCCTGGCAGTGATAAAGGGAAATTGAACATGCTCAGCTCTCTGTGTGTTGTATCAAAGAAGTATGTGTGAGACACCTTCCTCATCTTCAGCCACACCACGACTACATCCACAGCTTCTGGTGCCCCTTTGCTGGAAGGATGTGTGTTCTGCAGTGTCCTCGAGTGCTTCAGAGAGTAACAAATGTGATAGGAAGCAAAAGAATCTAAAAGGTATGTTTGAGTTTCTTCCATCTAAGGTTTGAAGCAGGATGGAGGGTTGGTAAGATAGAGAAGTCCAGGGAAGCTGCTACAAACACAAAGAGCTGTTTTGGGGAAGGCACACAGGAAGGAGGAAATGGTGCTTGAAATCGAGTCAAGTCCACAAGGAGTCAAGTGTTGTCATCCTTTGTCCCTACACACTCTGTCCCTATATCTCTATGCTTAAAAGATGGCTCTGTGCAGAAAAGTACAGTTCCTACAGTTAACATTCAGGTCTTGATAGATGTCCTTGTGCTGCTTTGTTGAGACACAGAGATGTTGGCAGGTACTCTGAGGATGGAGGCGGATACAGTATTAGTATTCCAGCCTCAAGTCAACCCTGGGAAAACTTAGCCAGGGAAAAATTTCAGATCTTTCAGCTTTGCCTCTCTTAGCTCCTTAACAAGCAGCTAGTAAACTTTACCAAAGCAAAGAGAAAGAACTCCAGGGAAGAAGATAATGCTCCTGGCAGAAAAATGCTGCTCAGCACAACCCTGCCTTGCTGCAGTCGCATCTGCTATTGTGCCAAGGGAGTTGTACTCTAACGCCCTTTGGGAAAGGGCTGGTAGAGCCATCCCTGGGAGAAATAAAATGTCCTGCTTGAGATTAGCCCACTGCTTGCTTATTCTCTGCATTATCAGCTTTGCAGCTATGGGAGTGAAGTAATCTGACTTCAAACACGGAGAACAAGTCCTTTCCACCCCATAAAAAGCCTCCCGATTTCTGCTCCCCTGCAAGCCAGGGATCAGGCGAGGCCACAAACTTGTGACCCCTAACGTGACCTTAAGGACAGCAAAGCTTAATCCTTTCATGTAATCCTCTGTCTGCCATAACAAATTGGGTCAGGCAAGTGCAAAATTCTCCATCTCCAGCATTTTAGGGATGCGTTATTTTAACTGTCTCTCTCTTCTCCCTCTGCTCAGCAAGGACTGTGCCTTCATTAGGTGTCATTCCTTTGCACCTCCAGTCATCATACAGGCTGGCTTTTACAGGCTCACCAAGTGCATTATCCGTTGGGATTCGCCTGGGTGCAAGTTTTTTTGTGTGTGTGTCCTCTGAGACCTTGTATCCTTGATGCAGTGCAGTACACCTTACCCTGCTTAAAAATCCCAAGACTTTACCCTGGAAACATGGTTGCTTTTCCTCAACAAGCACTGGCTCTGCCCGCCCCAGGAGAGCCACAGTCATCAAAACTGGGTTTAAGTCACACAAATAGCCCTAGAACCTTGTTAAGATGTGGAAGATCCCTATCTACCCTGACCTGGCTAAGACATCTTGCTCTGAGGACATGCTGTTGGGATGCCTGTTCTGAATTGTGCCCTTATGAAAGCGCTGAGTCACAGCATCTGCCTAACTCAGGTCTTGGGCTTCACTTTCAACTGGGTTCCAACAGCCAGGGAGGAGAAGGTGACTCAGCCTTTCCCACAGTCCTTTGGACCAAACCACCTCTGGCTTAAATTAGAGAAGTTTAGTGGCTACTCTCAGTGCCACTGGCTTTTATCAGTCTCCAGAGGGCTGTTATGCCTGGGCAACTCTGGACACAAAATGCTGCAGCATCGTTTTTGGAGACAATTCCTTGGGGTGGGCTGAGCTCCTGCTGCCTTGATCAGAGACTCTCGCTTCAGATGAGAAGCAAGCTGCAGAGCATGGACTGGTTCAGAGGTTCAGTCATGTTTAATACACACCCTGGCCCCTAACTAACACCTCCAGCAAGAGAGCAGGCCTGCTTTCACCCCACCCTGGCTGGTCAGGGTGGGATGCACATTGCTTTTGCATGCCAAGGACTACAGTGGAGATCTGGTCATCAAAACACAACCCCAAGAGACTCTGCACAGTGCCAGAGAGCTGTTGTGAGGCAACAGTTCCCTTGTATTTCTCTGATGACATTGGCAATCGCTGCCCTTGCTTTCTGTACCCTGTGCAACGGTCTCAGTGTAAGCTGGTGCAGGACTCCGCTCCAGAGGCAGAGCCCAGGTGGCTGCAGCAGGGACAGCAGGTCTTGCTGCTCCCCTAACGGGCTGAAGGATAAAATCAGACCCAAGCAGACATTTTGCTTGAAAAAGCCTCTAAGCATGAGGGATGTCACTCCTCCCTCAATGGCACCATGAAGTCTGATTAACAAGACAAGTGCTGCCCACGGTTACAGTCAGGAGGTAATGAAGTCTTCAGCTGGCATAACTGGGGCTGCCAGCTGGTGTCCAGAGGACACTACACAGGGTTTCCAGTTAACCCAGTCACCTCTCTTCTGAGTCTGCCCAGGTCACTGCTGGGTCCCTTTTTCCTGGGTCCCTAATGGTTAATTTTAAAAAGAGAAGATGACAATATGGATTCCCTCCTTAATTAACAGATTTATTAAATAACCCATTTCAAATAATAGTTAAATTCTCTAAATTTATATCATTCTATTAACCATAATCTAATCTCATTAACCTTGAAATCCCCAGTCTTAACTACCCAATTCTATACACCATGGTGCTAGCAGCTAAACTAATTAAATGACCTTCAAACTATTTCTCCTTCATGTATTGGCATTATTTATCTTTGCTCATTGCTCTTCCTTCAAGCTATCACAAAAATCTTCCCCTATGAACTCTGTGGCTCCACGTACTCTGTACTAGATATGCCACCACTTCTCCCTGCAAAATCCATCGGCGAGGTCTCCCGTTTTACTCCAGCTAATGCACTCCATCAGCGGCGACAGTTAGTGTGCTTCCTCCTTGGCTTTTTTTCTGAATACCTGATGCTTCCATATCTTCATTTATTTTGCTGTCACTCATTGTCATTTCTCAAAGAAGTCCTTAAAGCAGTGACCTGAGATTTGACTACACAGAGAGCTCCTGGTCTAAGCCATTAGTAGAGATACACACCGTGATTCTCAAAACCATCTTTCTTACTCACACTCTTTAAACAATTTCTTCTTTGATTCCCCTAAATTCTGAGCATGTTGATCTCTCCTTATGGTGTTTTCAGTCCTGGAACATTTTTCCTCCTGTGCTGATGTAGGTTTAGTTTAAAAGCCATCTCCCAAACCTTCCCCCACCCAATGAATTTCCAAGGAAAGGGAGAGCTTGGTGTTCCTGCTGTCTGATTTGACAAGGCTGGAGTTACGGCAGAAGGGAAATGTAGGAGCTCTTTTTCTATAAGGTGTAGGGAGATCGTGACTTCCCTGACCTTTCTATAATAATCAGTTAAGGAATAAGCTGCAGTATTTAGGGCAAAGAGGCTGTAGACAATGAAGTGAGACATTATCTGGCCTGCATCTAAATTGTCTGGATAAGCATGATGAACAAAATATATAGGCCTGCAAATACTTTTATTTAGCTCTTGTCTTCCACTTTCTGGAAGTGAATGTAGAAGCAGATTTCATTTCCCAGTAGAGGGTATTGAGCTGTACATTTTGCTCTATGGGATATAGAGGGATGCACTGTATTTCAAGGAGAAGGCACAGTCGGAAGGTGCGCTCAGTGAAGAAGTGTGGAGCCCACAGATCAGCCTGAGAAAGAAGCATTTTTCAGAGCTCCTGAACAGAAAGTGTCACTTTCTATCATTTATTTCTTGCACATCCAACATGCCTCCCTGAATTCATCTGCCACTTCATTGTCCCTTTGCAGCTGGAGAGCCTGCTTCCATAAGCTAGAGGGGGGCCTGGAGCAGGGAAGAAGGTGACCTATGCCTGCCTGCAGCTTGGGGAACTGCCCCCTCACTTTCTTGATCACATTTCTTTGGACTTGAATTGCACACTGTCATTGTGGAATGCATTTTCCTCTACCACCACCACTTCAAAATAAAGATTAGAGTTGAAGCCTTTCATGAGATTGGCTCCAACATAGCTGAATTTATATCTTAGCTAACTAAATAAAGGCCCTTTGGAGGTCTAAACATCAGGTTAAGAATTGTAAATTAGGAGAACTGCTGTAATGTCCATCCAGGCCAGCATCCCCTTTCTGGATGCCAAGGGAAAGAACATGCAGGAACAGGATCTTCCTTTCTCTGCTTTTTCCCTCCCAGTCCACAGCCCAAGTTGTTCCTCATTCAAAAGCTGCCTCCAGATCTTAGTGGTCAGTGACTGCCTGGGGATCTCTTATGCAGAAATCCACTTAGTATTTTTCCAAACCGACTGTTACTTTTGGTCTCCACAACATCCTGTGCCAATGAGATCCACGATTTAATTTCACAACTTGCAAAGAAGCACTTATTTCTTTTAAGCTGTTGTCTGGTTATTTCATTAGAACCCCCTTCCTCCAGTAACGTGAAAAATAGCATTTAGTTTATCTGACATTTTTATATCTTATTTTACAAATCCTGATGATGTTCCCACTCTCCATCCTTTCTCTTCCAAGCTGCAAATCCCAACTTACTCTCAGTGTGTTCTCGCTGTGCTACTGGTCATTCTCGACAGAGGGTTCTCCAATCTCTCCTAATTCTGAGCAGATATACAAACAGTATTTTTTCTGGTAAGTGTAGTTAAGTGCTAGAAGAGGTTACCTAGAGAGGCTGTGGAACCTCCATGCCTGCAGATATTTATAACTTGATTGCACAAGGGCCTCAGCAACCTCCTCTAGACTTGCAGTGATCCCTGCTTTGAACATTAGTTTGGTCTAAAGACTTCCTGAAGATCCCCTCCAACCTCATTTTTTGTGGACTCTCTGATTCCATTACTACTAAAATCTTTTACATGGGGCAGAGGCAGAAATGAATGTCACATTCAAGGTCTGGGCCCACCATGCCTTTATCCTGCTACGCAAGAAATGTTTTCTGGGATGTTTCTTGTCTGCTTTCTGATAACTCTGTAGCATTCAATTTTTCCTCTCTGGCTTTCAAAAAAGCATTAAAGCTGCTGGTTCCAGTGATCTGCTCCTGAGTAATGGCAGCTAATTTTGAGTCCATCATGGTGTGTGTGTATAGTTAGGACTGTTGTTTCTCATGTGCATTATTTTGCATTTGCCAACACTGAATTTCATCTGCCATTTTAGTGCCTGCTCAGTATTGCAGGCTGCTTCTGTGACTCCTCATACCCAGCTTGAGACCTGACTATCCTGAACAGCTCTGTAGCATCTCTAAGTAAGGCTTTCCTGAAGCTGCAGTGAAGACAAATCCCTTCACCGTTCTGTTCCGTTAAGTATCAGTGGAGGGAATGCTCCCGACTGCTCCAATTGGGAGCACTGCAAATATTCCATTAACTCAGGAAAGCCTAGGAGTGAAGTAAACAAACCTGGGTCCCATTTACATTACAAAGAGCTACTATACTGCAGGAACTGGCTACAGCACAGGAGTCCCAGACACAGCTATTAGAGCTCAGCCCCCTCGGTGGGTTTTTGCTGCTCCACATGCTGCCATTAGAAGTGGTCCTCGCCCTGTGTGCAACTCTTGTGTTTCCCTGGGTCAGGAAAATTGATGGGTTTCTCTGTGGTGCCTGGGTTGAGCAGAATGCCACATGACATGAGCAGCAAAGGTAAATCGGATTTCTGAAGTGCACGCTTGTAACAGTCAAAGGGGTAAACAGCAAAAACCCATTTGTTTTGTGAAAATAATTAACCTGACAGCAGTCTCTCTAAAACAAATCAGTGTCTTCATTTGGGCCAGCCAAGGGGTCCTAGGTGGGGAGGCAATCGCTCTTCCCTTTCCTGGGGATGGAGAAATCCCACAGCCCCACTGCTCTCCCCTCCCTTTGCACAGGGGACAAGACACGCACCAGTTTGGCTGTGCTGACCTTCCTTCATAAGGCAGCTGGTCCAGCCCCACCCTGCAGTTCAACAGGCAGCAATCTCTTACAGATGGCCTGCTGGCACAGCAAACCTTCTCCAGAGCCTCACCTGTACTCCCTCTCCTGAAAGAGCCGAACAAGACTGGATCTGCCAGACTCTGTCCCGGATTGTGTGTAGGTTCAGTCCCTCAGCAATCTCCGAAGCAGGGGCAGCTGTCAGCAAATCCTGCTTGTTAGCGAATATGAGCACGGGGACTCCACTAAGCTTTTCTTCATCCAAAAGCTCAGCCAGCTCCTGTGTCATTTACAAGGGAGTGGGGTGGGGGGAAGATGGAGAGAGGGAAGGGAAGAAGAAAACCTTCAACCACCAGTGGTTGTCTCTAATTAGAAATATATTTAGGGCAAATGCTAGAAAAGCATGCTCCAGTGAAACCTAGATCTTATTATAAGAGAGCAAAAATGTATACAATCATCTCTGCCCAAGGTTCAAAAGCTATTTCTTCCAATTACAGGTTACAAAAATCTTCATCTTAGTCTGAAATTAGCAGTTGCCTTAAAGGCTACAACTCTGTGTTTTACCATTCCCTGCTCCCAGGAGACCAAAACTGATGAAACCACAAAAAACATGTAAATTGGCAGTATGAAGAATCTGTCTTAAGTTATTGCCTGACTGGCATTTGTACCTGAGCAGCCGTTGACACCAGCCCTGATATCTTTGCCAATAATGAGTTTCAGGGTTTCGTTCCAAGTTTTATACACTGCAATTTGAGTGGGAGAGAACTCTCTTTTTTTTTATTCTTTTTTTTTTTTTTTCCCCAGAAATGGAAATCTCCCTTCCACAAGAAAGTGCTGATGCTTTTGAAGGCATTGGCTAGCTGAAGACAAGTTAGATCAGCTTTACTAGCTGGATTTTGGCTCCATACGCAGAGCGTGCATTGGGTGGCATCTTGGGAAATGGGTTTGCTTGTTCAAAACTGGGTGACTCAAAGAGGTGGTTGTTTTTATTCTAATAGCTCAGGTCTGCAGTGGATCAGTGATGGCTGATGTTCTTCACGTCTAGGGTTATGCAAGGGCCTCACGTGAAACAAGCACATAGTCTCAAGTCACTTCTATGTGAACATCTGACAGCAGAATTCAAACCTGTATGGACTGTTTGCCTTACAGGTAGATGAGTACATGAGATATCTGCGGGGTCCTTATTTAGCTGGAAAGATACTGCCCTAACATCTTTCATCCATGGGCTAGAAACTTTTGGATTAAATGAGTGCAGTCAGGGAGATGCTTAAGCTGCAGCGGAAACCTGATTCCATCCCCCCAAAAGCAATGTTTGGTTTGGAAACCAGGACGAGAGAAGGGAGTTATAAACAGAGTTGGCTGGGAATTTTTCAACAAAATAGGTCTTTCATCTGACGCAGCTGATTTATTGAAACCAAAAGTGTTTGCGGAAATATGAGGGGTCCAGGCTGACTCTGCCTGACTCAGGCAAGTGCTCCAAGCTTCTACTTCCCCTCCCTCTCTTTTGCCCAATGAATATTCAGTTACTGATATGGAACAAAATGGCTCCAACAGTGGAAAGATTTCCCCAACCTCTACAACAACCAACAGTTCTGCTATTAAGGTGTGTCTGTGATACTCGAGAGGCAAAAGATTGAGTACGTCCTTCAAATCAGGCAGAACAGAGGGCTTTAAATCTCCCATTTCTGGGGTGGGGGGTAATCTCTTGCTAGCTATTTTGGGACACTATCACTTTCTGAATTTTACCAATGAAAGTTCAAAAGTCCTATTTTTGTTCCATCCTAAAACACAAAATGTTACAAAACATCAAAACTTTGCAAAACAGAAACCTTATTTTCTGTCCAGTCCTAGTTACAAAGTTCTTAGGGTTTTTTTCCCAATTACATCCAAAAGACAATCAAGCCAATATGATTTCCATTTCAACTTTGTAAATAAGAAAATAGGATTCCCTAGGGTCTTGGTTTGGCAAGGTTTAAAGGACTTGGAGAGGTTTCTGCTTTCTGTATTAGGCTCCATTTGCTATTATTGTATAACTTCAATGAAAACCGTTCTATTTAAACGGAATTAGGCTACCTATTTTCCTTGTCTCACATCTACCAAAATAATCTGCATTGATGTTGAAAGGCAAGTCTCTTGAAATGCAAATTTCCCTCATAAACAACAAAATCATCTTCCTAACTTTTGTGAGCAAGGGGCACTCAGAAACACGGAGTTACTTCAAAGGAAGCTGGGCATAAGTAACTCACCTGACCCGTTTCTTCAAACCTCTTCCTATCTGCACTGTCAATGACATAGATCTGAAAAGAAATGAGAGGAAAAGTTACTCTTCCCAGAAGACACTCTTGCACAGTATCATGTGCTTTAAGTGAGCTGAGCTTAATAATTATGCTTTTGGGCACAAAGATCCCCAGTATTATTTATAGCAATTGTTGAAAAGACTTCATGGTATTCTGTGAGGAGAGGAGCCACCTCTTTTAAAGCTGTGTGGGGTGTACAGACACATGGGTAGGATCAGGAAGGAGCAGGGGGCAATGCTGGGGATGCTCTCACCATTTCCACAGCATCTATTATTTGAAGACAACAGAATACTGCCTGGTATCCTTTCAAATGACTGGCTTACAAGCACAGGAGGGCAAAACCTGGGGATCCAGACACAGTCTTTCACCCTAGCAAATGGTGTACAAGCACTGCACTGGTGTGACTATGACATGCTGCCCTCTAGCAGGATGCATCACCTCCTTAATAAGCCACCAAGGCACACAATGGCACAGGGGTCAGATTAATGTATTAGGGACATTGAGTTCCTTTCCATCAGGCAGTCCTAGTGTAGCTGTGGAGGAAGGATCGATCTAGCCTGCAAGATGCCATCTTCAGCTGTCAGCTTGTTCACCAGGCTAATAGAGAAGTCAGGGAGCAGCTAGGTCACAAAGACTGAAAGTAGGGTCCTCCCTTCCTCTCAGGGCTGGGCACCACATCTCAGTCTATGAGGAGGTCCCAACCAGACACCTGTCCCCTGGTACTGCAAAGGGCAGATCCCCTCGCCTGCAGGCTCCCTGCTTTGGGAGGGGGGTCTGTATGGTCTCCAAGCAGCATGGCGTGTGCTTTCACATGTAAATGCAAACAAGCCTTCTCAGTGAAGGCAGGTCTAGGTCTGTACAGCCCTGAAAGTTCCTCCTAAATAAGCAGTTGGGGAGTCCAGCCACCCTCCTGCCCCCAGCAATGCTACTGCAGCTCAGAACACACAAACAGCAAGCTACATCTAAAGAAACGGGGAACCTCAGTATAACACTCAGACAAGAACAGCCTGGCATCTCTTTATCATTACTTGGTCCAGGAAGGTTTTTGAAGGAGAAGGGCGTTGGGACAGCAGACAGGGAAAGGACTGGTGACAAACACTGAGCATTTTGCTTCCAGTCCCTGCCATTTCCCATCAGTGGTGATTGAAGCTGCTAGCATGTCATCTGCATGCTCTTTGGTGGCTTACAGGGAGCAAGTGTCAGCCTGGTTTTCAGGGAATAGATGAGCACAGCACCCCGCCATCAAGATAAATGGCATCCTTGCAGGCAGTCTCAGCATAAGACTCCATGCTTCCAGGATAATTTCGACCAAATAGTAGGGGGAGGGAAGATCTCTAGCAGCAATATCTATTAAACTGTAGGCACTCCTTTAATGAGCAGTGTTAGTGTTGTTTGAAATGGGACCAAACACGCAGCAGAAGAATCTGTATGCCAGGCCTGAGGAGGTAACCCAGCAACCTCGCAGCCTTCTCTGCTGATCATTTGGGGTCTTGCAGTCCTCCGGGGCTGGCATGATGCACAGTGACAGAGGCTGGGGGACACGCAGCAGGGCTGGACGCAGCTGCGTGGGGGTGCGTCAGCAGTGCACGCACTCGGTGCCACGTGATGGGGAAAGGCCTGTGGGCACGAGGTGACACACAGCCTCTCCCTGCAATGTTATCCCAAGCACATGCTCCAGTGCTGTACCAGCTATGCCCATCCTCTCTGCCCCTCCCAAGCACCCACGCCTGTGCACCCCACCTGGGGTAGGAAGAAGCTGCGGGGTTGGCAGTTGTGCCCCGGGGTGAAACTGGACTGTCATCTGTCCTCCTTCAGGACGTCTCAGGGGAAGCGTAGCAACACATAAACACAATAGTTCAGTGCTACTTCTCAATTGGAAGGTGGCACCTCCCATGTTACGGTGCTTCTCTAACTAGCAAGGAAGAGCTCTAAGTCCTAGCCAGCCAGGCCTTCTCCTGCACCACTCTGTTTCTTGCTAGGGAGCTATTTTGCAAGATGAGAACTGGAGACAACGCTTGGGGCGAAAGCCACAAAAGCACAGCACAGAGAAGGTAAAGTATGTGCAGAGTGCCTACTTCCAAACCAGAAAGCACCGTGCCAAATAGCTGCAGGTGCCTGTCTGAATATGCAATCAGCCAGATATCCACACCTTATTTGCTTAGGTTAAGCTTCCAAATATCACAGGTGTGTGATGCAAGACCAAGCTCTCATTCAAAGACACCTACATGGATTTGAATTTGCAATCACTTCCTGCTTTTTAATACCCTTTAGAGGGTCCTTTCTGTTTTGTGCAATATAGTTTATGAGAAGACAGAATGAGGGGGTCCTGGAAATCATGACGTATCTCATCTCCACCTTTCTTCTATGGCCAAGGTCACACAACAGCTTGTTTCTGGTTGTGGTGCTCAGTAGCACAGTTTGAACAGCCACTGAATACACCATGTTGTAGAAACAGAGCTTGAGAAACAAATTCCCGTAAAGCCAGGTGTCTCCTTGGAGCAACAGGCCAAAAGAAAACCTGGAGTAAGTGGGCTGGGCAGAAATGGCAAGTAGTGGGACTAGATGAAGAAATAACATGAATGATAAGTTGGCTCAATTTACAGAGGCACAACCTGCACCAGGTTAGTCAGAGGGGAAAATTACTGGCTAAAATGGAGGTGAGGGCTGGCAAGAGGGAGAAAGAGAGAGAGGGATGGGGGCAGGGGGGAGGTAGAGAGTGTGTGTGAGCATGTAATCAGTATATACCTGATTAATGTGCCAACAGCTCCCAGTCTGGGACTGGGTGTCAGCACAGAGTGCAGGCAGAGGAGCTCAGGTCCACGTGTGCACCAGGTATTCCCTCTGAATCCACACCGCTGCTTCCTCCAAACTGGTTCTGCCTCTATCTTTCTAACCATTTTCTTACTTATATGAAAATAAAGGCTTTCTTTGTGCATTGCTTTAACTGAGGTAGGAGGAGGGCAAGGAAAACAACTCCTTTCATCTCCTTCAGTCTTCAAATTCACCTTTATTTCTGGCCTCCCATGCAGCACATGGTAGGAAGCCCACAGGCCAACGCCGCTCGCTGCTTTTGCCAGCAGAGTCTTCCAGGTCCTGTTTTGCAGTTGCACATTCTGTGCAGCCTGAGCACCTGCCAGAGCAGGCAAAGATCCCCCAGCTCCTGCTTTACAGTGTTGACTTTGATCTGCACCCCTAGTGCCTCCCCACCACACAGAGCTGCCGAGCTTGGACTCAATGGGCACAAGCACCTCGCAGCTGTGCCACGTCCCCCTTCTCGATGGCCACAGAGCAACCCACAGAGTGTGTCCAACTGTGTTTATGCTGTGGTGGCCTCGAACAGCTGAGATCCCAAATCAAGACTGAAAAAGGGGGATCTACAAAGAGATTACTGAGGGTTTAGTAGTGTCATTTAAGCAACAGCTTCATTTGGACGATGCTTTCTAAACTTGCAGGCACAGCCAGGCTCTTCAGGACCCTGACATGAGCCTTGGAGTAGAGTCTCCCGTTCTTAATTTTGCTGATCCTTCTGTGGAAGTGCACTGAAGCTCTTGACACATTAGTGTGAGTGTGTGACAGGATGGAGGAAGGGTGTCTTTCCTAGAGCACTTCCCACCTTCCCATGGGAGCCCTGTAGACCTTGCTTAGAATAACTTTTTCTGCTGCTACAGTAAACATTGCTTGGGGTGGGGAGAGGCCTGGCGCCCTCAGCCTGCCTTCATCCTGGCACACATGGCTGCATGTTAGACCTGATCTTTGAAACTAGTCAGGACAGCACTTGGAGAGTCCCAAGGTAGCATGGAAACACAAAGGTCCTGCACTGTAACTATAACTGTAGTCATCTGTAGCTGTAATTACCTTACAATTAACTAAGTTGTCAAAAACATTAAAGGACATTCTTATGATCAAAGGAGCACAAGAGAAGACCAAGGGGTCTGTGTCCCTCAGCCAGAAGCTTTCCTATTTGATGCCAGATACAGCATTTATTTCTGTTGTGCCTGGGTTTCTCCAACTAGAAAACAAAGGCACCACACCGACCTACATGAGGCTGAAGTCACTAATGCCCATGACAGGCCTTCAGCGTCTCCAGTGAAAGGAGCTATAGGTGAGTAAACTACAAGTTATTAATGTTCTTTCATTTGAAGGAGACTGAGATGAGAGTAAAGGAACTGGCTATAACCAGAGTCATCCTGTGAAAGTAAAAACATACAACTGAATGATTTCTCCAAACATTGCTGTATTTTTCTTACTGCACCCAACCAATCTTGCCATTTCACTCAGAATAACTCCTGTTACAATGGCAATGGTGTTGCTGAAGACTGGGACATTACATTACTTGTTCCTGAATTTCTGGCTAGGACCTTGGAAAACCATTGCATGAACACAGCATTCAACTGCAGCCAATACTCACAAGGATATCAGTGTTTTCAAAATAGTTCCTCCAGTACGGCCTGATCTTCCTCTGTCCACCTATGTCCCATACGTTCAGCTTGAAGCCTTGAGACTGTACGCTTTTGATGTTAAAGCCCTGGAAAAGAGCAGAAACAAAGCCACATAGAACACAAACTTGAATGGCTGGAGCACGTTCATAGGCAGACATTAACACCTTATATATCCCATGCCTGCAACGTGCAGCGAGATGGGCAGGGCAGCCACAAAGATGGATCGGCTGTGGGAGAGGCACTGGCAAAAGGGAACACAGCTGCCAAACCATCAGTTTGCCGGTGTTCTTGGGTCAAGGGGTGATGCTGTCATAGCTATGGAGACTTATGATGCAGTTAGTGCCCTGGGAGGGTTCAGCAGGGTGGGTGCAGGAAGAGGTGGGAGAGATGCAGATAAGGAGAAAACAAGGGCGCTGTGAGAAGCAGGACTGAGCTTGTGAAAGCTGAGAGTCCCTGCTAACATGAAGCCAGAGGTCTCAGCTCAATTCGACAGGACACAGCTAATGCTGGGCTTAAAAGAGCAACAGCTGCACGGCTGAAGGGTCCATTTCATCAATTAGAGCACCAATTGAAAGGGCATTCAAGTAGAAAAACAGGATGTGGTGTGGGCTGGCAACGTGCTGCCACACCACCCAGGGGACTGGGGCTTGGAATTGGGGTGTCA
Source organism: Gallinula chloropus (assembly GCF_964237585.1). NCBI lineage: Eukaryota > Metazoa > Chordata > Aves > Gruiformes > Rallidae > Gallinula > Gallinula chloropus. Next base: position 68,068,363 of record NC_140090.1, read on the forward strand.
GGGTTGGGAGCTTTGGGAAGCAGCTACGGGGTGGGAGGGGGAGCATCTCCCATAGCTCACTAGCAACCTCCTCTGGTCAACACAGGAGTGATGCTGCAGTGCTTCTGACAGGAGACATCTCCCTCCCGAAATCCCAGGCTCAAAGAAAGGGAACCAGAAGCATCAGAGAGGAAATGCTGGATAATGCAGGACCCTTGGAGCCAGGGCCTTGTCCAGTGCTGCAACATCCTCTGTATATGTCCCTTGTTTGGCAAGAACAACAGGAACAAAGTCTCATCCATGACCCAAAAGCTTTCTGCAGAACTCCACAGTGCTCATCCATCCACTTTTACGCTACTAGAGAGATCTCACCTGATGCTCTCTGGCTCCTTCAGGGAGCCTCCTCTTATGCAGAAAGCACACAAACTTTATGATGCACTAGACTTTACTTTCTCTCTCTTCTACTGAAATAGGCTGCTGAATTATTAGTGCTTTGTTATAGTAAGGCAGGTGGGACCACAAGAACTGCCTTGGGCAGGGAAAGACCTTCCTTACCTGTGTTGGTGTGATGTGGCTGATGTCCTCAGATGCCAGTTGTTTCAGGAGTGTGGTCTTGCCTGCATTATCCAGTCCCAAGAGGAGGATTCTCACCTCCTGGTCTGGGGCACTTTTCAGTTTCCGCAGGATTGATAGTAAACCCTAAAATCATGAGAGGGAACGTAGCTGTCATTTTTCCTCCTGACTCTCTTGCACCTCCATACCATGCCCTCCTCCTATGAAATGGGTTCTGTATGACAGTGGATCTCAGGACACCTCAAACTCCTTCCTGCTATTCCGATTCCCATTTCCTCTTCTAATGCTCCCCCTCATCTCTATTTTCCTTCATCTCAGAAAGTATTGACAAGGTCTCAGACAGCACAAATGTGGCTCAGTGGGGTGCACCACTGGCTGCATTGCTCTTGCCACACAGCTGTTTGGCATTCCCAGTGCCAGGCAGGCAGTACCTATGCATATCCTGTGTAGGAGCTGCAAACCAAGTCCTTGCGAGCTCTTCATTATCTTTATCAGAGGGAAAACCCCATTAATTTAATCTCCCTCCTAGTTAACTGCAGGTTACTATGTACCTGACATCAGTTCTTTTCATAGTAACTCCCTGATCATCTCAAACCCCGTTTATCTGTCTAAAACATGCTGGACCCATGGGGCACGTGCAGTTCTGATTCTCAGGATGTAGCACTTAACAGCTATCTCAGATCACCACACATCCTCGCTAAGAAAAGCACAGTGGATTTCAGTCATTAGCCAGGCTCAGCTCTCTGAGCTGACAGTATCACTCAGGATTAGGAAACAGAATATGCAGGTCAGCTCATTTACAACCATGCACGTTACAGCAGCACACCCAAGCTTTTGTCAGTGCCATGGCTCAGAGACCCACACCTCTCTCAAATGAGGGGAAAAATACTCTGGATCCTGGCACGTAACCAAGAGACGCAAATCAGCCCACTTCCACCTGCCTCTCACTGCCCAGCCCAGTCCCACAGGAGTGGGGCAGTTGCAGCCAAGGGCACAGGATCCCACTGCGAGCCCACAACAACCTGGGTGCCCTTGGACACGTTGCTGCACTGCTCTGCACCCACCTGCTTGGCAGGAACCACTCCTCGGAGCCTGAGCAGAGCACACCACACTGACATGCAGCCTGGGGACACAGATGCTCTTGCAATGAATTTGCCTGAGCAAATCTGGGAGAGGAATATACCTGCATCCCTTTCTGGAGTCCTCAGGACTCCTGCTTAGTCTCTCCCAGACAATTCCCGCGTTGAAGCCCACTAAGACCCAGACCTGGGCACAAAGTTCAAGAATCAGCACAAACCTGGGCCCACAGAGGCCCATCTCTCAAGCTTTATTTGTTCTGCCATTTGCAAAACAGAGACGATGCTTCTTGTCAACCTGCAAGGGTGAATCAGTTAAATGTCACAAAGTGCTTAGTTGCTATGAGGAACTACACCCTCTAAATATTCCTGCTGGGAGCCAAGGACTATTTGAGCTGTGAAGGTTGCTCCTGATCCCCTCCAGATCACAGCAATCAGAAACCTGTCCTCAAGATAAAGAGCTGCAGGATGCGGTACAACTGTCACCACTACAACACCTCCCCTGCCTGTAGCAGTGCCCTTCTGCCGACCGGAGGAGCCCAACCTCAGCCACTGGGAACGGCCACTTTCAACTGCTCATCACGCTGCTCCAAGCTGGGGAGAGATTTGGAAAGGACACAGCACCTGGGTTTTAAGGATATCTCTGGAAAGTTCCAGGATTACCACTGTTGCTGTGCTTTTAAAAAGCACCGTTGAAAGCTGAGGTTCAAAAATTCAGAGCTCCTGCAAGGAACAGTAGAACTGGGGTCTTACAGCCCAAAAAGCAGGCTCAGGGTATCATCTATTTCACAGAGAAGCTGGTAAAACCCAGGGAATCCAGGTCCTGCCCAAGAGCTGTTAATCAGCAACGGGCTCTGCTTGGTAGAGGGTGCCATGCTCGCGTGGTGCAGGCACAGTAAATCCCCAAACTGCTCTTTGTTGAAGCGTACAGGCCTGTAACGTCACGTGCTGAGCCCTGAGGGCCAGATGCTCACAGCTGGCTCTTGCCCATGGACCCGTAGCTAATGAATTTGAAGGGCTGTGTTCAGGGCAGCCAGTGGCTGCAAGCCCTCCCAACCCAACAGCTCATCTCGCTGGCTGCCGTGCCCAGCTCACGTCCTGCGCTGATGACAGTCTGTTCTTCCACACGTCTGAGGGGGAGAACAGGAACTGCCACAGAAATGCCTCTGATGCTGACTTGTTTACACGCGTGTCCTGAGTGCCCTTGACATCATTAAAAAGCACAAGTTTTAACTGCATGACTAGGAACACATTTTCTTTTCACCTGCAGTGAAATTTACAGTTGTGTTTGTTGGCTTGTAAATCCGGGGATTTCAGCTTGGTGTGGACAGACCCCACAGGAGCAGGAACTCTAAAATTCACACGTTCTCCCTCCTTTCCAGGAAAACACTGAATTTCCTATTCTTATGGGCCTGACCCAAGGCCACCATACAGGCAAAGTACTACTGCTGACTTCAGAGCGCTCTGAATCAGGCCCTATTATTTTAGTTTATTGCTCACAGTTAAAAAAAGAAGCTGTTGAAATGCTAATCCTATTCACAGCACCACTCGCTAAGAGCAGAGCAGCGTATCCCTGTGCAGATCAGGATTAGGAGCCTTTACATTTCAGAATTCAACTCCAAAATACCGAGCGCAAAGAAATGTATTACAAAGTATTGCTTATCTACCACGGAACAATTCTCAGGGGTCAGGAAGAGGAACAGTTGTAAATGTTAATAGAGCTTCTCCCATTGTAGACAGATGCTATTTCTGGGCTAGTATGACAGCCTACGAGAAAACGATCAGCATCGTTCCATATTCTACTCAAGTGACACTGCTGCATGGCTGATCACAGGATTATCTGGGGTAGCCAATAGAAGAGAGGATATATATAGAAATAAAAGTATTCTCTAAGGTATAAAGTAAGCTGATTTAAAAGGCTGGAAGACAAGCAAGCCAACACAGAGAAGTGGACTTTATTTCAGTAGCTGCTGGTATTGGTTACGTGGTCTGTACACACAATTTACATCAAGAGCCAAATAACAGTATTGGTTACTGATTGCTGTATTATGAAAATATTCTCTACAACTCGCACCCAGCATTCTCCCTCCAGTTTGGGAAGATTTAAGATTAAGGAAAGCTGTGCACAGATGGGTTTCTAACATTTTTATTTTTTTAACTGGCCTTAGAAGCACACTGGCTAGGAAGACTGAAAGCATTTCCTGACAGCTTACTAGACTGGAAAAAATAACTCAGCTGAGTTCCCTGCTGCATGCCACATTATGTGGGACAAGCAACCCTCACTTACTGCACACACACTGATGGTTGTGCACTTCACTTGCAAACACAGCACTGAAACTAACTTGGGATGATGAGAGCCAGAAAGGAACCCCTTGTTATTAATGGGGGATGCCAGGTAGTAAGCCATGGGAAAAACTTGGTGCAAAGAGGATGCTCAGAAGCAACAGGAGAGGAGCAGACCTTTGAAGCAAACAAATGTGTCAATGCTGGGACTTAATCTGCAGTGAGAAGGAAGGGTGTCCACGATGCCTGCCTGGCAGCCAGGCCAGCAGTACCCGCTTACTGGTGTGTCCGCAGGTGAGAAGCAGGACAGGTTTCAGGCAGGACAGTGGAGATGTTATCTGGCTGAGGAGCTGCAGAGACAACTCAGAGGAGTGTAAGGGCAGTATGTCATTCGCACAAAACTAAGCAGACTGCGGCATCTGTAACAGAGAAGGGAACTGCAGATGCCGCTCAGATAATGAACAGCACAGCGTGGCAGCACGTGCAGCCTTTGGAGAAGGGCAGCTACACAGAGCAACTCAAGGCTGGGCACAGTCAGCCAGCAACCACTTCTTGGTCACCTCTGGGTTAAGCAAACTATGTTTTATATCAGATTGGCTTGTTTAAAAACATCTTTGTCCTTGGCGGAGAGGATTTTCTTTACAAGCACGGTAAGGAGACAGACTGATGGGGTCAGTGATGAGGAGACTGCATTATCCAGACAGCCAGTGGGTACGTACAAAAAGGAAGAAAAAAAGCCAGAAAAACACTGCAGACAATTACTATGAAATCAGAGCGGAGCATTAAATTCAGAGATGCAACTAAATGGGCAAGAGCACTCATAAACACATCGAGCATGAAAGCAAAGCTAACCATCTTATTAGCATCCTTCAGAAAACAGGGATGTGTGGTTTTATGAAAGTATATCATTGCTAGGTTTAAAATACCCACTGAATTATCAAAGGGCTTTCAGTTATAGCTGCATGCAGTAATCCTATTCTCTTAAAAAAATATACAGACATATATAAAAATACAGTGACATTTATAGTCCTAGCTAAGGCTTTTGTGGGTTTATTCAGCTTTAAATCCATGCTGTATATGGGTCTTTTGAACTAGTTGATGCATGTAACTACATCCTGTACCACAGAAGCCGCTGAAAGGAAGATTCACTTTATAGGCCAAAGCAAAAATTGGTTTGGGACAAACAGACTATTGAGATAATCTGTTTAAATATTGTATCAGATTGGCAATATAAGGCCATAACGGAAAGAACAATTTCCCCTTGTACTGAGGGCTGGATACACAGGGCATGGATAAAGCATGGCCCACAAGCCACTGCAGAGCACAGTTGATTCCTATTAGGAAAGAGAAGTAAATGTATTCTCTTTAACTTTATTAGCCACAAAGCTCAGATAATGAATTTAAAATAAAACCACCCTCAGTCACCAGCAATTGCTTCTCTACTAGATCTAGATATTTAGCTAGAATCGAATCAATTCACCGAGATGCAACACAGCCACAAAGCTCAGCACCTCAGCCTGCCGCTGTGACCACATCTCCCCCAGCCCTACACTGATGCCCTCTTCCCCGCTGCTGGAACCACAATTCACTTGTCTTCACTCTCAAGGCCCTTCCCAGCCAAGTGCATTTTGCCGTGGAGGTGATGGCTCCTGTCTCCCTGTGGCTCGTGATGGCAGCCCCAGTGCTGCCAAGGTCCATTCTCAAACCTTCCTGCCTTTCCTGCAGCCGTGGGAGAAACTTTGCCAAATATCCATAAAACCATCCCATGATTCTCCTGCTAATTCCTTCACTGCCACACCTACAATCCTTGATGAGGTTTAGGTGGTGAACATACCGAGTTCAAACCTGTCTTAGGCTCTCCTTACTCGTATTGCTTGGTTATCTCTCACCTCAGACCGTATTTCCGCAGCACGGGGAGGGAGCAGCTCCATGTTCTGCCTGCACAGCACCTAGTGCAGCCATGCCTCACGATTCACTTTTAATTAAGCAATATGGTAGCAGTTGGTTGTTTTTAAAGAGTTAAAGAGTAAGATAGAGGGTGCACATGATGGTTTCAGAAAGTCACACAGGAAAAACAGACATGGGGGAGGATGAGGAGCTTAGTTCAGCCAAATATCCTGCCTTCAGCAGTGGTTATTTGAGGCTACATTTGTTGTCCAGGGTGCGATCCTGCACACACAGAGCTGGAGGATGCGAGTCCTTCCTGACAACTGCACTGATTAGCTGGTGCCCTGAAGAATGACGTTTGATTACCTTTATCTTCGGCTGCAGAACTGCAAATGTCACTAATGGTCATAAAATCACCCAGCCTTTTTCAAAATACAACTGAAGTAAATTAATCTATTGAGCACAGTTTATTCAATACTTCTTACTCTGGCAAAACTCCCAAAAAATCATTTGCTTGCTGCATGTCTCCACCATATGGTGTCATTCAATGCAGACTTTCTTTCCTGCATTGAAATCCAAAATTTAATGGAGTCAAGTCACCTACAGAGTTTTTCCAGCTCAAACCTACTAACATAGTTTTTCTGTCATAGAGGTCACACAGCACTTTCTAGTTTGGTATATTAACCAATATCAGCAGGAATCCTTTATTAATTAAAATTAAACTCCTCTGGTTCTAGCAAGTTTGAAGGAAGCGCTGTGCAGAGAAGAGCTGGTGCTCGGCACCAGGCAATGTCAGCTGTCTTTGTCTGGTGTCAGAACTTGAAAGCCGTGGCCAGTTGCTGGTGCACTGTCCTACCTGCAGGTATTTTCGCATACCAACATTGCAGCAATCAGTGAAATAAACAAAAAAACCCCATGATGTGGAACTGTACTGGGAAACTAAAGCTGCAAGATGCTACAAAAGATCTTGAAGGCATTTTTTTTTTTTAAATGGGGCCATTTACAATAAACCCTTACTGCCAAACAATGAGGGACAAAGGAGAAATTCTGGGTGCTAAATACACCTACAGCAGGCAACAGATAGATGACATTTTTGCTAGAAGCAGGAGTTCAAGGACAGGAGGAAGATGCCTGACTAGGCACTGAGCTGTGCTGGTACTTCATCCTCTCCATCAGACCTGCCTAGTGTCAGCTAGACACTGTGTGACTCAGTTTCTCAACTGTAAAGCAGGACCATGCTTTGATGACCCTGGTTTTGACACAAGGATGTCATCTTCAATCAACAGATTTAGAAAAACACTGTCCATCCTCCAACCCTGCCATCTATCAATAACACACCATCTCACCCAGTAAAGATTGTTCTTACAGTGAGGAGGAAGCAACAAGCTCTGCTTCACACAGCATTTCCTAAACTTTGGAGAGCTGTGTGTCCTTTCATGTAGCAGCCTCCCTTCGTCCTCAGTGTGCACCCACTACAGATGCTGCTTAACAGCAGCAAAGACTTCAGCACTAGACATCCCTCATGCTATGCAGTTTTATGGCTCATCTTCCCCTCTGTGCTCCACCTATAACCTTCCATGACCTCAGCCCCACAGCTGTGAGAAATGCTGGTATGCTCTGCAGGAGGAGACACTTCCCCTCTGTCCTAACTCCCTTGGATGAACAATGAAATAGTTTAAACCTTGGCATTAACCCTCTTATCACTGGAGCTGGAGCAAGCAGTCATTGAAGGGGGTTTAAGCACTTCCCAATGCAATCATAACATGCCAGTAACATGCTCACGGGCAGCCACCACGGCTCAGATGACAAGCAGTAAATTCTTACATCAAGTTGTCTGGATCATTTCTGACTGCTGACCCACACCCCCAGGCTGCCATAGCTGCTTTGGGTACATCTGCTGGTGCTTCAGAGAGTTTCTACCATGAAGGATTATTTTGTTTCAGTGAAAGCTGAGAATCTAGAGAGACAGTTCAGAGCTCTGCAGTTCTCTGCCCAGCCCAGCCAGTCCACCAGGCACCCTGAAATGTCACCCACCCTGCCTGAGAGGCTGCAATTCAACAAACAACTCCCAGAAATGGAAAATAGACAAAGAGGCAGTAAAATGCTGTATCAAATAACACTAACACTGGAAAACACCCGGTCCGCCCTCTCCACACACAGAGCGCTCTGGTAACAGCAGCCAGATCCCAGGCTACACCAGCTTATCGGGACATCACAAGGCAGAAGAGCAGATTTGGCTAGCAGCAGCTGCAGGCCAAGTGTGTCCCACAAAGCACTGCACTGCTGGGGGCAGCTGCTCTCATCTTTACAGCAGATGTCCATCCTGTGATGGCTTTGGTGTCTGGAGTGACGTGCTCCGTCATCAACTGATCTAAAATAGAGCAGATCCCACAGATCTTATCTCAGTCTCCTTCTCCGTGGCCCAGGAGGTGGGGATGCAGCCAGAATTAACCCAGCAAAGATGAGAAGCTGCCTTTGCTGCTCTTGCTTACACTTCCTCCCATAATGTCCACATGCATGAATCCAGCTCTTGGACAAAACATGGCTTCACCCTCAGCAAAGCTCTTTCGCCACTGCCATTTCCTTCTGCCGTGCTCTCTGCACATGCTGCATTCTCAGCAGCAGCTCCTCCACCTACTGCAGTTCTCACCCTGGCAGCTCCAGCCCTTCTTTCCAGTACCCACTGGACTCTCCCAGCATCCCACTTGTTGCACAAAACCTACTCCGGCTTCTAACAAGCTGTTTCCAACACCCCAGCCCATCATCCAACCTTACCCCAACCTCAGACCACATTACAACCTTACCACCCCACCTGTCTCCCAACATCACCCTCCACCTTAACCAGATCCTTCACTGCACACAAGACCCTAATTCTTCCCTTCAGTCCACTTTGCTCTCTCTTGAACAATTAATTTATGGCCTTGAGCACTTCTTTTCTCCCTGAGTCCTCTCTTTCTCTCATCAGCATCAAAACTCTACTTCCAGCCTTTCACACAGTGTATTCTTAGCTATTCTTTTCAGCCCAGACTGTCCCTCATCTCTCCATCCCCTGGCAAAATAACCCCACCCCAGAGTGCACAGCATCCCTGCAAACTATCCTAGCCAGGCAACACTGACTGGGTTTTCCCCATGACTCACCAGACTGTTCATCCCACCCATCTGGCAGGCTTCTTTCAACCCCTGACCACTGCGCCTCAGTCCTGTCCATCCCTGAACACCCAACCCCTTCATGCAGGCTTTCTCTGGCATGAGTGAACTCCCCTTCTAAGGCTGCTTAACAACAACCAGCCCTTCCACCTCAGCAAGCTCTCCTATAGCTCCGGTAGCCAAGATTCAAGTCCCAGGGTGGCCCCTCACACCTTGACTGGATTGTGCAGTCCCCCTTCACAGTCACAGATGCTCCCAGACTCTTTGGAGTGAATCCCTGACAGTCCTCCATCCTCAGCAGGGCCCTTCATTGCTCCTTCCCTCCTCAGGCCAAGTGGGCCATTGCTGTTCTGCTCCCCAGCCCTCCTGAGCACCCAACCCTCCATCACGTGTGCTAGACCTTAAGTGCATCCGTTCTAGGCAAGCTGACCCCATCCCAGCAAACGGGATCCCCACAGAATCCTCCAACTTCCTGACCTCTGCCAGGACCCAACTCAACCTCCTTCTCTGGGTCCCTCACAGCCTCCAGCTCCCGCCAGGGCCCAGCTCCAGTCAGGGTCCCCGTGGCCGGAGGCACCAAATTCGCACGGTCCCCAGCCCCAGCGGCACCCCTTTGGGTGCGTGCCCCAGGCCCCAAAGCACTGCGGCCCCCTGCCTGGCTGGATGTCCCTGCTCCCTCGGATCCCCGGTGTCCCAAGCCCCCACGCGCCCCCGGGGCCGGCACCCCCGATCCCGGTGATCCCCGGCCTGCGGGACGCTCAGGGTTGGTGCCGCCAGCCCTCACGGTCTCAGGCCCGCCACAACGCCTGCCCCGAAACCCGCCCGGCGGGCCGGCCCCGAGGCCCGCCGAATCCCCGGGGGGGGCCTCCGGCTTCCATCGCTCCGCGTTCTCCCGCGACGGGCGCCCCCAGCCTCAGGCCTGCCAGGCGCCCCCCACCCCCTCCCCCCCGCCCCACTCACCATCCTCCGCGCGGCTCCGGGGTTACCATGGGCAACTGCGTCACACACACGCCGCCACTACGTACGGCGTCAGCGCTTCCCGCCGTGCGTACGGAACGTCTCGACGGCAGATGGGAGGGGCGCGGCGCGGCGCCACCGCCCCGCGGCCAGCCCCGCCTCCTCAGCCGGCGCATGCGCCCGAAGGCCCACGCCGGAACGGGCGGGGGAGGGGTGTGGCGCTTCGAGGCTGGGTGATTGACGGAGCGCGGCCACGCGGCGGAGTCCGGGCGCGGGGGGCGTGCGAGGGGGCTGCCGGTAGGGCCGCGCCGCGGGGCGGGTGGGGTGCGCGGCGCAGTGCCGGGCAGTGCCAGGGGACGGGCGTGGTACTGCCGCGGCGGCGGGGTGCAGCGGTGTGGGCAGCGGGCGGGGCGGCACGGCACGGCGCCTCGGGGGGCGCGCGGTATCGCACCGCGGGCAGGGGAGTGCAGGGAGCTGCCCCGGGTAGCGCTGCGGGGGCGGTGCGGTGCCGTGCAAGGTGGGGGGAGAGCGTGGCGGCATCGAGGAGGTGTGTTTGTCAGTGTCCGTGCGGCGCGATGCGGTACGGTGCCGTGGGACAGCCCAGCCTGATGCCAGGGGGGCTGCGGTCGTTGCTGGGGTCTGTGCGGGGCAGGCTCCGGAGGATGCAGTGCCGCAGCGGGTGCGGGCAGCGTCCTGGGAGCGTGCGGGGTGCTGGCGTGCGGGGTGCTGGCGTGAGGTGTGCTGCCGTGCGGGGTGCTGGCGTGCGGGCTGCTGCCGTGCGGGGTGCTGCCGTGCGGGGTGCTGCCGTGCGGGCTGCTGCCGTGCGGTGCCAGCGGGGACTGACAGCGGGGTGGGGGATGCGGCGCCGTGCCGCGTGTGTGTGTGTGTGTGTGCGGGGGGGGTGTGCTCGCAGGGCAGTGCTGCTGGGCCCCGCAGTGCTGTGCGTGCCGCCCCGAGGAGCGGGTGCCAGGTGCTGGGGGTAGGCCACGCGAAGGGGAGCGCCCCATGTAAGCGGGGTGGTGTGGGAAGGAGCTGCCTCGCCGCAGCCTCCTCTGGCTGGCACCAGGGTGCAGGAGGCTGCCGGGCTCGGGGCTGCTGAAAGTCCAACTGTGCTGTTAAATATCAACTCTTACCCAGTTAAGCGCTCCCGTGGCCGTGGCAGGCCCACACCTGACGGTCAAGTGAGGCAGGACCCTCCTGAGCCACCTTCTCCTCCAGCCCAGACCCACGTTGAAATGGCCGCTGTCCCCCTCGGCTTCAACATTGATGCCCCACGATGGGACCAGAGCACTTTCGTGGGGCGCCTGAAGCATTTCTTCAACATCACCGACCCGCGGACTGTGCTGGTGCCGGAGGCGGAGCTGGACCGGGCCAAGGCTCTGGTGGAAAGCTGCAGGTGAGGGGCCAGGGCATGGCTGGGGCAGGTACCTGACCACCTTGATGGGATGTGGGGCTTGGAGGTGGTGGTTCCCCAGTGCTCGCACTGGGATGTCACACCCCTCAGAGACCGTTTTGGGGAGTTTCCCAGGCTTCTCCCAGGAGCCTCAAGCTGGGACAAGTTTCCCCTCGAAGGAGCTGTTTGTTTTCTCCACCTTTCATGTTTGGTGCCTGGGGCTCCCTGCCCCAGCAGGGCCAGGTGCCTGTGGTTCGGCAGGGCACCCCACAACAGGCTCTGGGCTTGCAGGGCCGGGCTGGTGCCGCCGGGAAGCACCCAGGAGCAGCTGCTCTACGCCAAGAAGCTGTATGACTCGGCCTTCCACCCCGACAGTGGTGAGAAGATGAACCTCATTGGGAGGATGTCCTTCCAGGTGCCGGGCGGCATGGCCCTCACTGGCTGCATGCTCCAGTTCTACCGGTGAGCCCCTGGGGATGCTGGTCTGGGGGACAGCTGTGACAGCCCCCAGCCTCTTGAGGCGTCCCCAACAACTGAGGCACAGCTAGCCTGTCTCCTCCAGGGCTAGCTGCTGCCCATGGATCCTGTGCCTGCCTTTGTCCTGTGGCCAAGCCCTGTGTCTCTGTGGCTGTTCCCCAGCACCCAGCCTGCAGTGGAAGCATCATCGATCCTCTCCCAGCCCCTGGCATGGCTTGGGATGGTCTTACTTCACCCTGAGCTCAGCAATTCTTGGAGCTTCTGTAATGATTAATGTGGCTAAGCCCTGTGTGGTTGCTGCTTTTGCTCCATGGACCGTAACAGCCCCCCAAACTGAGGACTGAACATGCCCCCAGGCCAGGCTGTTCCAGTGTCTGCAGCCCATGCTGACAGCCCCCTGCATTCCCCTTCCGAAATGGCAGCTGGGGGGTGAGTGGTTGTGTCCCCAGCACAGAGGACATATGGGATAGACGCTGCCTTTCCCAGTCAATCTTGGTCCCATCCCACCCTGATTTGCTGGACTGGTTTGGCTGTTGATGGTGAGGTCTGGCCTGGATGGGGGAATCTCCCAGCACCGACTGGTCTCTATGTTCCCAGCCCAGCTCCACCCTTCTGCATCCCAAAGTTTGCTTAAAGCCCTGTCTCCTCATATCCCCTCCTGCCCTGTGTCAGTGTCCCTGAGACTTCAGTGGCAGTCCAGGTGCCCTGGTCACCCCAGAGCCATCTCTGTCCCAGTGTGCACCCTCCTTGCTGCTTCCGTTGACAAAAGTTTATCTTGGCCTGGCAGGATGGCTGCCACCCTGCTAAGAGCTGGGTCTCCCACCCCTGGCTGAGTGCCCTGCAGGGCTGGCTCCATCCTGTGCTCTCCAAAGCCCTGCAGCAGAAAGGGCTCCTGGGGTCATTGCCTGGCGCTGCCACTGGCTCATGGCTTTGCTGCAGTGCCTCAGTTTCCCTTGGGAGTCACCATGCTGAGTGTATTGAGGGCATCTTGGCTGTCCTGCTGGCAGGCCTGGCCACAGGCACAGGCTAGAAGTCCCTGATGGCTCTTGGGCACTCTCCTGGTCCTTGCCTCCACAGGACAGTGCCTGCAGTGGTTTTCTGGCAGTGGGTGAACCAGTCCTTCAACGCCATCGTCAACTACACCAACCGCAATGCTGCTTCCCCCATCTCACTGAGGTGAGCATGCCCTCACACAGGATGGGGACCACCCTCTGTGTTGGGACCCCCTGGATGCTCCGTAAAGACTTCCCCCCCCTGCCCCCATGCCACATCTTGGGCACCAAAGGAACAGGATCAAGGCAGAGTTGGTGTTTCTGTTCTCTCCCTTCTTTGGAAATCACTGTCCAGGCAAATCGGGGTGGCTTATGTCACAGCCACTGGAACAGCCCTGGCCACTGCAGTGGGACTCAACCTCTACACCAAGGTATGCCAGGCTGGGGCTGGGTGGGGCAGCTGGCAGCATCCTGCCCTCCTGTGTTGATGCCAGCCTGTCTCCCACAGCGAGCCCCTCCCTTGCTGGCCCGCTGGGTCCCCTTCGCGGCTGTGGCTGCTGCCAACTGTGTCAATATCCCCATGATGCGGCAACAGTAAGTGCCATGTGTGGCCAGGGCGCTCGAGGGACCCAGCTGCCTCCAAAGGCAAGCTGATGGTAGCCAGGTTCCTTGGCTGCCTGGTCACCCTGCTGCAGCTTCCCATCCCAGGGCCTGGAGGGGGTGGGAGGGAGTCGAGCCAGAGTCGGCTTGTTCACAGTGCTGGGTCTCTGGTGGAGGGTGCTGGGTGGGGTGGCTCAGCCTCTGCCCAGAGCAGGGGGGTGATTTTGGGCTGGGGATAGTGATTCTGGGGTCTGGGCTGGAAGATCCCTCAGATGCAAAGGTCTTCTGCATGTAGTCATGGGAGAGCCCCAGTCCACAATGTTCTGATGCTGGGACCCCCCAGACTGGGTCCATGTAGAGACCTGTGTCTGCCACTTGGGGTGCCCCCCAGGAGTTGGGGTGCTGTGCGTAGGTCTGCCCCTGTCTTGGCTGTGGGTCCCAGGCAGATGTTGGCCCTCCAGATGGGTGGACTGGGCTTGCTCCATGCCCTGAAGATACCATTGGCTGAGCTGGGGACTGCAGCATCTCAGGGCAATGGGGTACCCAGAGCTGCTGTGACAGTACAGCACAAGGAACCCCCTTGGCACACTCCATCGCTGTGTCCTCATGCTTCTCTGACTATCCTGGCCCCCACTCACAGCTGCCTGTTTCTTCTAGGGAGCTCATCAATGGGATCACAGTGACAGATGAGGACAACAATGAGCTCGGCCACTCCAGGGTGAGCCTGGGGATGGGTGTCTGCGTCAGGGCATGACATGGTGGGGGCTCATCTGCTGCTTTTGCTTTCAGAGGGCGGCAGTGAAGGGCATCGCGCAGGTTGTGGTTTCCAGGATCACCATGGCAGCACCGGGCATGAGTGAGTGGAAGGCAGGAGGGTGCGGGACTGGACCAGGAGCTCCCCCGGGACCCACCACCTTGTCCTCCCCCAATTCAGTTTTCCCCAGGAAGAAGAGGGAGGGTTACCCTGCATCCCAGATGGCATTTAGTCTCATCTCAGTGATGGAACTGATGTCCCCATCCTGCCATTCCTATCAGAGTCCCCTGAGCCCCAGCCCTCCTCATCCCAACTCACAGCCCATGGGGAATGTGGGGTGCTCCCATGGCAGTTGGGCCCCACAAGGATATCTCTTGCGCTCTCTGGCCCCTTACCCTACAGCCCAGCATCTCCTTGCCCTCATGAGACCCATGCTGCATGCCCAGCAGGAGTGATGGGATGACGAGGAGCATGGACAATGTTGCCTGGGCGATGGATGGATGGGGATCCTGTGCCAGGTCCCTGCTGTGAGCAAACACCCAGTGGCCCCCCGCACAACTCACCACTGCCATGGCCCCTGGGAGGACAGTCCTGCTGGGGCAACCCTGTGTGCTGGCTTGCGGGGGGGGCTGACCTTTTATCTCTGCACCTAGTTATTTTGCCTGTCATCATGGAGCGACTGGAAAAATTCCCCTTCATGCAGGTGAGCCCATGTTTCTCTTGCCACTGTTTTCCAGTCTGGTGGTCCCCCAATTGCTAAAATTCTGGGGATGAAATGTGGGGTTGCAGATCCTGGCTTGCTTTGTCTTCTGAGTCACCAGAACACCAAAGGTCCCTCAGGTGACATGGAGAGGCTGTGGGAGGGTGACAGGGGTTGGTGGCACCTTTGGAGGTGTTGGGCATTCAGCCCTGCTTGAGGGGAGAAGTCTCCTCACCCTGTGAGCAGGACCTGTGCTGAGGCTGTGGACTCATTCCCAGCTCTTCCCTTGCAGCGGATCCGGGTTCTCCATGGGCCTCTGCAGGTGCTGTTCTGCGGGGGCTTGTAAGTATGTCACTGCTTGGGCAGCTGAGGGTGCCTGGAGCATGGCTCTGAGGGGTGATTGAAAAAAGGCCTCTTCACAGGAGGAGACTGCAGAGCTTCTTGCCTTTCAGCCTGGGCTTTCCCCAGTTATCAGGAGTTGTGGGGTGTTGTTGTGGTTTTACCTGGCTGAGAGCTGACATCCATGCAGCTGCCTGCTCTTTAAAGGGAAAGAGGAGGGGGAGAAGTGCGGGGGAGCGGGGGCGTGAAGGGAAGGGAAAAGGAAGGAGCAAATAACCCCAAAACCAAGAAACCAAAAGCCCATGGGTTGGGATAAGGATAGTTCACTAAAATAGCAGAAAGATAAAATATAACAATGCTAACAGGACTTTAGAGCAAAAAATCTATGAAGCTGTTGATACACAATGCAGCTTCTCACCGAACCCACAGCTCAGGCCGTGCCACCCAGAGCCGTCCTGGAACCTGACTGTCCCCCAAAAACCATGTGTCCTGGAGCCACCCCTGCTCCTCCTCCCATCAGCCCCCCATTATACTGAGCAGGACGTAATTGGCATGGAATACTCTCTTTGGCCAGTTTGGGTCACCTGTCCTGGCTTCATCCCCTCCTTTCTCATTAATAGAGAAATATGAAGAGCTGAGAAAGTCCTTGACTGCTTGACCACAACTAAAAACATCAGGGTGTTATCAGCACTGCTTTCATTTTAACTCTCAAACACAGCATTCCATCCGCTGCTACAAAAGAACTTAACTCCATCCTGACCAAAACCCGGACAGGTGTGAAGGGCACCTCTTAGGCTGAGATCCCTGTGGCTGTGGGGCAAATGGGCTGTGATCCCCAACACTAACACTTGGCTTTTCTGTCCCACAGCCTCCTGTTCATGGTGCCAGCAGCCTGTGCCCTGTTCCCGCAGAGATGGTACTTGTCCTACTGTTTTCCCCTCCTGTGTGGGATCTTGGAAGCTGCCTTCTTCCTTAGCTCTTCTCTGTCCATCCTTGGAGAACCATGATGGGCACCAGCCCTTCAACTTGAGGCAGCATCTGCCTGTACATGCTGGTGCCCCAGGCAGCGGGAGAGGGTGTGCCAGCTCTGTACTGAAAGCAGTGGGACCCCCATCCCCATCGGCAGCTCTCTGGCCCCCAAAACTGGGAGCAGTAGATGTCAGGGGTGGGTGGTGGGTCTTGACATGAATCTGCAAGATCCTAGGGTTTGCAGGGGACCTTTAATGGCAATGGCAAGGGAGGGTGGCCTGGTCATAGAGGAGGACTGGTGGGTCTCAGTGTCTGTACCCTTTCCCCACAGCTCCCTGGCGCTGGCTGACCTCGAGCCAGAGCTGCGAGACAGCATCGTGGCCAAGCACGGTGACAAAGTGCCATATGTCTATTTTAACAAGGGACTGTAAGCAGAGACTACCTAGGGAGCTATCACAGCCCTCCAGCCCCCTGCCACCACCAGCCTCACATTCCCTGAGCAGGGCTCAGATGCATGGTCCAGCCAGATCTGGCTCCCAGCGCAGCAGCCTCCCTGCTGCCTCCTTCCCCTGGAGCGGCAGGCTCTGGCTCTGCATGTCCAGCTTGCAGCACTTTGGCTTCTCCTGAGCCTCCCCCTTTCTGCAGCTGGCTGTGTCCTTGCCTTTGAAGTCCTTCTTGCCCTGGGTGATGGCTGCGCTTCCTGTGCCTTCCTCCTGCCCTGCACAGGAGCACCTTACCCAGCCTTCCTGAGCCTCACATGGTTGCTGGCCTTTGCCCTGCGAGGCATCAGGTTCTCCCTTGGAGCTCAGAGCACCGTCCTACCTCTGAAAGCAGGTGTCCTGCCATCAGACCAGGAACCAAAACACGTTGCTGCCTTAAGCCACTGCAGTGGCCTCTTAATCAAGAGCTGGGTTTTGCCTTGGCAGGCAGGAAGGCAGGGGGGTTGGACCTGATGATCTTTTGAGGTCCCTTCCAACCCCTACAATTCTGTGAAGGGACCGGACCTATCCCCTCTGTACTCCAAAGTCCAGGGACCAATGCTTGGACCATGCGTTCCTTGCTCTCAGCTTCAGGTTTTACTCACTTTGCAATTGCCACAATCCAGGAAAGAAATAGCTGATTGTTTTTTATGCTGTGATTTTTGCAATCTGTCCATTCCTCTGAGCACAAGAGTCAGTGATGACCTTTGTCCTGCATTTTGCTGCCCCTATGGTAGGACAAAGGGCCTGCAGCCTTGGGGGACAGTTGACTCTGGTCCCTCTTTGGAGGGGGGGAAGGAGGTGCAGGAGTCAGCCATTGACTGTGGACAGCAAATGGCCCAGAGGATTGACAAATAAACTCTGGTGATTTTTAAAAAAGCAACTGCTGGTTCTTGCTTTTTGCTGGTCTCTGGGTGTCTGCTTCCCTGGGCAGAGCTGGTATGTGGGTCTCATGCTTTAAAAGGGAAAGGTGTGGGTTCTTGTCTGACCAGGCACCAGGGTCAGCACAGGGGATGGGAGGAGGAAGAGCTGCAAGGGCTGGTATGAACCCTGAAACCCTTGGGCTTCCTATATAGCCTTCCCTGAGAGGCTCTTGGGGTTGCAAACAGTCCCAAGAGTAGTGACAAAGGGAGATGACAGTGCTGTGCTTGTGGTGAAGCTCATTCCGTTGGGAGCAGGATGCTATGTCACCCTACAACCATGGGTGCTGTTTGCCTTTGCCTGGCAGATTTGCACAATGCTAACCTGGGTCTGCTGCATGGCATCTCCCACTCACAAAACTGGGGAGCTTCAGTTCACTGCAGCCTCCTGTTTCGAGAGGAGGAATCAGCCCCAGTGCTGTGGCCAGGCTCTGCTTGGTAGTGAACATCCCCTCAGTGGGACAAGCATGTTTCTAACCATCTATATGATGCAACTGCTCCGAGAGCCCTGTGGTCTGGTGGATGATCCATGCTGCTGTAAGGGCAGCAGCATCTCAGCCACCTATCAGAGTGGAGACACAGGGTCTGCACCCAAAGGTCTTTCTGGTGCAGCTCCTACAGAGAGAGTGACCAAACCCGAAACATACTTCTTGAAGGGCCAAGCTGTACCTGCAGAAGGTTTGCTTCTGCCTCAACTGCAACAGGCAGAGGGCAACATCTCCAACCACATGCAGGTACAGCTAGAAAGCTGCATAAGAACTCTGAAATAATTCATAGCTCAGTGGAAAGTGGGAAAATGTGCTCAAATTTGTGTACCTGTTCTCTGGGCATTAATAGATTTCTTGTTAATGAGCAATTAAAAGAAAAGATAAGCACATGAACCAGAATAGATGTCGCTGCTGTTGAGAGTGGGAAGAAACCACGAGGATGTATCTCTGCTCTCTTTTTTTCTTAAGCTCCTTAAGCTGCTCTTGCCCTACACCCAAAACTGCTTTAAGCATTTCTAGAAAGGCACGGCCTGGGCTGTGTTTGGGTACAAATTGCCTCTGGCATGCTTGGGAGCATGGCAATGCCACAGCACCCTAAAACTGCTCTTCCCCTGCATGTCACAGCCATGCTCTTGCTGTTGACCCTGCCTGTGTTTGCAGCATGTGGGGGTCCTGGCAGGAGAGGGGGCTCTGCGGGCAGCAAAGCCAGGGCAGTGCGACTGTGGTGGGAAAGCCTCAGTGGTTTTGTCACTCCTTTGTTCCTGTCCCCAGCCATACCAGAGGGGTGATGGAGCAGGGGGACCCTCTGAAGAGCTATTTCCATTTTGTGCAAGTTCACTCCCAGCCCTTGGGAGCGGGACACAGTGCAGCTCATTGCTTTTGGTCAGAGGAAGAAGGTTACTCTTAGCTCGCAGGATCAGCAAGTTGGCTGGTGCCAATCTCAAGCCAGCCTTCTCCTCTGAGTTTCTAGCAGCGGATTTCCTCTTCATGTTGACGTGGATTTATGCCAGCTGACAGTTTAGCTTGGTGGAGTTTCTAGGTTTTCAGGCTGTAGCTGTAATCTCCCCATGAGGATTCAAGTAATCTTTACAACTCATGTCACTGCTGTTGGGAGATGGTCACTGCAGCTGGTACCTGCTTGTGCTCCCAAAAACCACAGGAACTCCCTAACCTGCCTTGGCCTGGCCACTAAACAGAGAGGTCACAGCCAGGCTGCAGCCTGCACGTCCCTGTGCTGCCAAGGGTGGCTCTGGCCAGCCATGCCTCTGTTTCCCATCGCCGCAACAGGAAGGAAACCTCATTACCGGGAGTCAGAGCCAGACTCATCCCTGTTTGTGAAGAACTGCAAGTGTTAATTGCTCTCCAGCAATGAGTCACACCCGGTCTGGGCTTGTCCCTGCTCCCTGTGCTCACAGCCTTCTCCCTGTTGTGCCTCTAAGTTCCAGGGCTACCTGAGAACAGCAAACAACTGCGTGTGGCCAAAATGTCAGTGCTCCAGCATGCTTATGGCCTCCCCTCAAATGATAATCAGACCAAAGACGCCATGTTGGGCTGCAGCAGTGCCTGGGGAGTGGCTGGGGAGGCGTGGGAGGCTGGGGGTCTCCTCTGAGGCACCACAAGACCCAGAAGGCAGGCTTGGCTCACTGCTCCTCACCGAAAGGCTGGTCAGGCCAGAGCACTGCCTGCCTGGAGAGAGGACCAAACAGGGCACACGTGCAATGGGTTAATACCTCCCGGCCCACGCCAGTGGCAGGCGGGTGAGCTGATCCAACAAGGTTAGGTGTGCCCCAAGTACTGCCCTGATTGAAAAACTCCAGGATAGGAGATAAGCTGCTAGGTTGATTCCCCCCCGCCCCCCTCCCCTGGCACTTCTTAATTATCTGAGCATCTGATAAACCTTGTCATGCCAGTCTGGCATGGAGGCTGCCTGTTGCGCCAGGAATGGCGCCATAGAAAGTCTCTGCTGCAGAAACACGGGCCATATTCCCCAAGCTGTGAATGAACCCAAAGTATTGGTGCCCCCACTTCTCCCAGGGATGCAATTCCAGGCAAGGGACTGCTGTGTGGGGACATGCCAGGCCCTGGCCATGGTGGGAGATTGTCTTATCCATACAGCTTCTGTCTCCTGCTGCGGCTGGCACCAACATTCAGCTGCCTGCCAGGTGCTGCCGCCGCTGTTTTAGCACCCTCTCTATGTCAAGTTCCCCAGTGCAAACCAGGCCCGGGTGGGCTGTTTGGGTTTGGGGCCCCGTGGGTGCACTGGGGAGGAGGCCAGGCAGGGATCCCCGTAGCCAGGTGTGACCAGGCAAAGGGGGGTTGCGCGCCTGGCTGCCACTGGGGTGTGAGGGAGACTGTAGCAGGATAGAGGGTGATTGCGCACCCCCCCGCCCCGTTTTGCAGTGTCCGGGTCTGACCCCGGCAGCGCATTGCACTGGGGTTGCAGGGCCAGGGGGCGGCCCACCCCGCCTCTCCGGCCAGTTCCGACACTCACAATATGGCAGCCCGGCCCCCACGCCAGGCACCCTCCCCGGTGCGCCACACTCAAGATGGCAGCTCCCTGCGGGCAGGCCCCGCCCCTCCCGGTTCTGCCCTAAGCGACAGCGCGCTGATCCAATGACGAGCTAAACAGTGCGCCGTCCGCCCAATAGGCGATCGGTTGGGGCGGGGCGGGGCGCGGGGTGCCCCTCGGCTCCCGTCCCGGGCCGCAGTCGGGCTGGGGAGGCGGGGAGCGGGGGGTGGGGGGGATGGCGAGGAGGTTTCGTGCCGCCATGGCTTTGCTGCTGTTCCAGGCCCTGTCCGAGGGGCTGCCCGTCAGCGTGGAGCCTGCCCAGGTAAGGGCTGCCCAGGAGGGACCGCCTGGGGTGGGTCTGGGGTCGCGCTGTGCTGTGGGGGGCTGTGTCCTTGGGGCGGGAGCCGGCTGTGGGGGGCGCGCAGGCCTGGAGGGGCAGCGGTGTGAGCCGGGGGGCTGTGTCCTCCGGGGCCAGGGGGGTGGCCTTTGGGGTAGGGGGTCAGTCAGGGCTGGCAGGAGTGGGAGCGGGCGCATGGGGTGCGTGGACCTCTTGGGCTGGTGGAGGGGACTTCGGGGGCATGCTCGAGTTTGAGGACACCCCACCATCCCCCTTGGCTTAAGTAAAGCTGTAGGAGATGCGGACACCGGAGTTCAGGGGTGTTTGTGTGTCGTGGGGATGGAGAGGGGTCGTAGGGATCTAGGCATGGGTGGCAGTGCCTCTCGGTGGTGCTCTGCACGGCAGAGCGGCTGCAGGACCGGGAAGAAAGGTGTGTGATGGTGTTGGACGAGATCATGGAAGAGGTGGCTATAGTGAGGGCAGAAGGCTTGAGCTGGCAGGTGCACAGGGGCCTGAGGATGGAGGCACGTGTGTCTTTTGTTGGTGGTGACAAGGAGGGAAGGTGGCCTGTGAGGGGACTGGGTTGGAGGAGGTTTGGGATGTGCTGAAGGGTGGCGCTGGGGCAGCTGGCCGGAGGAGTTGGGCCGGTAGGGAAATGGGATCTGTGTGGTGCTGCACGGGCCAGGTGAGCTGGTCTTGCCGTGGCAGGAACTGTGCTGGGCAGGTTCAGTCCAAGACTCTATGCAGAGGGAAGGAAGAGAGAGTGTGTTTCACCCGGTGTGGGGGGAACTTGGCCTTGTCTTTGTAGGCTCTCACCACCTGCATACTGCCTTCTTCATACCTGCAAAGGGTTTTAATTAAGTTGATTGTCTTCTTCATCTCTTTACTCTGTTTCCTGTCTATGCTGCAGTGTGTGCTGTTCAGATCTCTAGTGATGTTCTTGGGTCACCCTGTGTCGACACCTGTAAACCTCTCCTACTGTGATCTGTATGCACAGTGTCAGTCGGAGAGGACTGTACTAGGCCAAGCAACACGTGCACAACCTGGATCTTATTGTCCACGGAGTCAAGATGTCTTTTTTCACCCGATGTGGAACGTAGATCGAATACGATGACTTCTGATTTGATGTGGTGTGTTACTTACAAGGTGCAGATTGTAGTTTGCATTTGTTGAAGGTCTGAGCCAGTGAGATGCTGCTCTGTCACTGTGGGTTGCGTGGTGCTTAATGTCACAGGTGTGCAGATGGGGAGTGTCCCTTCTGGAAGGGGTCCATTGAAATACTGCCCAAGGCTTCTGCAGGAGGAGGAGGTGAGGATTTTGTCTGTGACTACAGATGTTATCCCCTTTTTGAATTCCCTTCTTTAAAGGGTGCTGAGAGCACCAGGTTTACTTTACAAGCTGTGTAATTCCCCGTTGGTAGTGCCATCCCAAATGTCCTTCAGTTGCACTGAGGCTAAGGTTTGCCTGTTGCTGCCCTAGGGAGCCAGGTGCGGGATTGTGGTGAACTGTGCTTTTTCCACATTGTCTCAACTGGCTTTAAGGGATGCAATACCTCCGTTTCATCTGCAAGCTGAAGTACATAAACTAAGCATATGTCAGCACATCTTGGGGCCATTTTGCTCTCTGGTTGTTGTGGTATTTCCAGCTGTGAGCAGTGGTCAGGTGGTAGGACTATCTGTA
Organism: Gallinula chloropus; assembly: GCF_964237585.1. Classification (NCBI taxonomy): domain Eukaryota; kingdom Metazoa; phylum Chordata; class Aves; order Gruiformes; family Rallidae; genus Gallinula; species Gallinula chloropus. The sequence goes on from NC_140090.1 coordinate 68,090,902, forward strand.
CAGAAGCTGTGAAAGTCTTCGACCCTGTACATGCTAATAAAAATACCATACCTGCTTTGAAGGGTGTGAAAGACACTTCCTGCCTCATACAGCTTATACCCAAGGAGCTGGTAGAAGAAAGGAATAGGAAGTAGAGAAGGAGGAAAGGAAGAAGGAAAAAGGAGGAGGGTGTGTGGAAGCAATTATACAGCTAGGTCGCTTGTGGAATAGTTGCATACGTGACTTGTGGATATTCTCTCCAGTCAGTGCACCAGAAATAATCCTAAAATAACGTCTTGAGTGGTACAATACATGAGAGTGGGGGAGAAGAGCTTTGGCAGCCTGTGTTTTCTTTAGAGCACTTAGATGTGGATGCATCTTTTACTCATTTTCTTTTCATAGTTTGTCTATATAAAACTCCTGTGGTTTATTTTAGATCTTAAATGTAGACTCTGTCTGTCAAAAGGCTGGTATAATCTCACTGCATACTAGAGATTGACAGCTACCCACTCAGAAATGACAGTGGTAATGCAGGAACTTGAAAGTGAGTATGCAACAAAACTTTGTCTGCTTTGGTGTTGCCTTAGAGCCCCATTTCCTCAGAGCTGCCAAGCGTGTGGAGAAGAGGTCCAGTGGGGCAGTGCTGGGCTTGCAAGGTCTCTGCACTGAGGTTTCCTGCATTTCTAGGTGAAACCCTGACAGCATTTGTCTCTTGTCCTCTCCAGATTGTTGCTGCCCTTGCTGCTTCTTCTGACTGCTGCCTGGTTCCATCTACCTTGCAGCCATTTGCCATGCCCTGCTTGCCCCTGCTGCTGGAGAGCTTGTTGTTTGGGGTCCCTGCCTCCTCGCCTGTAAACTGTCCCGCAGACCTGGTGGTCTAAGGCTGGGAGGTGCTGCAGGAAATATGTCCTCTAAATAATTCAGGAGGTGGAGCTGTACTGCCTAGCCACACTGAACAAACATTCCCGAGAACACCCTGTACTCTGCAGGAGGGTCTGATTTTTCAGGTTAAAATAAGTCCAGGCTGCCCAGGATCTTCAAAGACCTTTCTTTTAACTAGGACTTGTTTGGGGTGGTGGATGGAGGGGAGAAGGAAGATAATTAGCTCATTGCCATCCTGAGTCCAAGTTGTTTAACTGCCTCTGTGACTACTGATTGCAGTTTCACTTGTAATCAGAGCACAAGCCCCTGTTAGCTGGAGTTGAGGCATTTATCAGTAGATTGCGGGCAGAAATTTTGCAATTATGTTATAAAATCAGGATAAATGTTACAGGAAGAAGAAATCCAGCCATGGTCTGTTGCTACGGTAGATGTGTAGCCTTCACTGCACACTTTATCTGGTCACTCCCCTCTCGGTTTGAGGGAGAAGGAAATAAGAAATTAATATCTTTTAAAAAGAGCTTGATCAAAACTGTAATGAAAAACCTAGTAGCTTGTCTCTATGGGGCAGAGTAAAGGTTATTTGACCGCCTTAACTATCTGTCTGCTTCCCACGCCTGCAGCTTAATTATCACATAGTTTTCTCAACTGTTGTTTTCTTTAAAAACAAGAGATTTAAGTGAATGTTAACTATGTGACAAGTCTGTGGAATCTGTCTTTCTCTAATAAGGTGTTTTTGAGCCAAATTCTGACAGAAGCGTGCTCTTCCTAAAGACTGATTTCACCCCAAATTAAAGACTTTGCTTGAAGTACTGTGACTTGAGGGATGATTCATGGTATGCGACAAAGAGGACAGATCTTTGCTTAAAGGAAGAACTCAGCATGACTGTTCCTGTGGCTAACACCCCCATAACACAGAGTTTCTGTCCAAGACTGTGTGCTCTAGCTGTGACCACAGCTCTGATTGCACCAGTGTGGAGCTACCACTCCTCATCCAAGAGTTTAGCTGCATTTGGGCCCTCTCAGAGCATCACTTCAGGTAGTTTGTGAACTGAATAGCCAAGTTTCAGTTTTCCTCGGGTAAGAGAGGCTCATTTAATCTGTAATTTTAAGAAAACTGTTTTGATTAAGGGAAGGGTATTTAGTTGCAACTGCACTTTTTCCTCCTAAAATGCGCTGGGGTCCTTCAGGAGGAGAGCTGCTTGTGTAATTGTGGGATAAATTTTGTCTGCAGTGACATCTTGGTGACTCTTGGTTTTTGGCTTGCTAATTTCCACAGTTTTGGCAGGAGGCAGCAGAGATCAAAGTACGTCCTGTACTTGTTCAGAGCAGGAACCTCTAAATAACTGTGCGGATTGGATTAAGGACCGCTCATGCTGTGATGATTATACCACCCTGAGCTCCGGTGTGTCCTTTGTATAGCCTGTGTTTGCGTGTTGCCCTCACTATTGCAGACGATGCTGTCAGAATTTCTCTCTGCATCTCTGCAGCCCTGCAGCCGATGGGAAGTCTGGCCCAGAGGTGTCCGATGCATCCTGGGGAGTGAATGGGACCCATCATTGCCTTTCTGAGAATTTCCCTCTACATCTTAATTAACAAAGACGTAGCACTCTGTTAAGAATAAACTTGGGCAGCTTTTGCGGGGCTGTGCAGTGCTGCAGGGGAACTGGGAAAGTTTCATCTGCCAGGAGGGCTGTATGGGTACAGTCGGGGATTTTTCCATCCTCGCAGCCTGGCGAGCCAGGCAGGGTCAGGCCAGGTCAGCCTTGCCCAGCCAGCGGCACATCCAGTACCGGCTGTCCCCGAGCGGTGGCTCTGCTGGGCGCAGTGCTGCTGGGCAGCAGGGATCCTGCCCTGAGTACTGGTACTGCCATCAGCCCTTCCAGTTAGATGGGGATGGGTGTGTTCAGTGTGTGGCCACATTTCAGCAGCGGTAACTCAACTCTGGCTAAAACAACCCAGCGACCCCTCGCTTTGATTCCTAGAAGTGCCGCTTCCCTAAGTGCCTGAAGCAATCGCTCTCCTGTGGGAACTTTCTGTGGGGATGGTGCTCTGTTCCATAGCTCTGTCAGCCTCCCTTGACCCAGTATTGTGCTGAAGTTCACCTTTGTCTTGTCTTTCTGTGGTATTAGAAAGGTGTTAATGTAGGTAACAGATTGTGTTTCTTCATAGTCTCAAAACACAGGGACATCTTCTGAGGTAGTGAGCAGTGTCTTTAGTAAATGCAAACTGCCCACCTTTTATTTTTCCTCTTTCCCGCCCCCCCTTTAAGTCATTTTAGAAGGACTGGCAGGATTGAATAGCAGGTGTTAGTTTGTGGCAAAAAACTAGTGATCTTCTAGCCTACTTCCATTCAGTGTTGCCTGCTGTGCCCTTTGGTCGAGGCTGTGCCTGTGCAAACGTCTCCTTGCCGGGCAAGTCCTGCAGTTTTAGTAATGCTGAGCTACACATGGCCTTTTGTTCTGTCCCCTGGCAACATGCATATGTGGTACTGGGTTTGGGGATGTTCCTCTAATCTGAGCTGTCCTGTTTTACAGGGAACAGGGTAAGAATTTGCCCTTTCTGGTTAGCTGCACAGGAATCTTCTTAGCTTATTAATGCATTTAACCGGTGGCTTTATGGCTGTACACGCTCCTGTCTTGCATTTGTTTCAGGGGGTTCATGAATTCAAGATGACTGGGCAAGCTGCTCTTGCCAGGGTTGTGCTGCTGCTTTTGCAACATGGGAGAAAGAACTTGGCGTGTTGGGGTATCTCAAAAGCAGTCTCTGAGGCAGGGCCGGTGACAGTCTCAGCAGGGCCATTAGTCATGTCAGGGTAGAGATGCTTGTTGCACGTTGCAGGACAACCTGATTGCACCAGGTTTTGGTCTGTGCTTCTGAGTCAAAAGAAAGTGTGGGATGGTACTCCTGGATGGCTTCACGGAGAGATGCTGATGGGGAAGTCAGGTCCCTCCCTCCCCTTGCTGTCTTGTGTGATTAGAAAACCCACAGCTAAGAAGATAGGCTTTGAGATGCCAACACCTGGCTGATTTGGCAGCAGAGCTCTGACAGTCGATTGCCTGCATGGCTGAGCCTGTGAACAGCGCACGTAACAAACACGCCTGAAATAACAGCTGGCTGGAGGGAACAGGCTTGCCAAGCAGGAACTGCGTGCCCATACCTTGCCTGTGACAAGAGTGTGTTGGTGTGGCAGTCACAAATGATCCTTTCCCATGATTTCACAGGTACTGACTGCAAAGGAAGGCTGAAGGGGCTGCAGAGACCTGCTGTTTATCTGCTTGGAACTTGATTCTTCTCTAATGATGTGATTATCAGTAGGGTCACTGCCCCCAGTATTATTTTTAGATGACAACCACAGCCTCTGCAAAGGCTTGTGAAACTGTAACGCAGCGCTCTGCACGAGGGGCTTGCGGGGTGCGAAGCGAGGTGCTGCTGGCAGACTGATGCAGCAGGCCCAACCATTTAATGCCAGTGTGGCCCATGCTCCCTGGCATGCTGTGCCCTGAACACCACCTGCAAACAGATTTTCTTTTGTGTGGAGTCAGCTTGTGGTGTTTCTGGTTTGCAGCTGCATTCTCCACTGCGCCAGTGTCCATCCACCCGGCATTGCCTGAGGTTGGTCCAAACCAGCAAGAGAAAAAAGCATGAGAGAGCTGGGTTGTGCAGGAGATGGAGATGCAGTTACCTGACTCTTCCTTCCTCCCAAGCACTTTTACACCACCATGTTGTAAAACAAACACTGACAGTGTACTGAGAACACTTTGCTAGCAAGTCACTGCTTCAGCATGGAAGAAATCCTCAGTGCATCAGGGGACAGAGCTTTTGCCATTTAAAAGGCCACCAGTGTCTTGCTGATATGGGTTGCAGGCGTGTAGGTGGGTATGGAGAGCAGCTGCCAGCACTGACAAGCTGCAGGCTTCTGGGTTTAGGGAAGAAGGGAGAACAGGGATCTTTGATATTCTCGTGGCAGTTCAAGACCTCAGGATCCTGAGTGTGGTCCTTAGGACTAGCAGAGGAAAGAGTGGCCTCAAGAAAGGAAAGATCTCCTATCAGTAGGGAAAAGGATTTTCTCTACTCCTTCCTCTTTAATCTTCTGTATTACTATGAGGTGGAAGTTTGTTACTACTTTTGATGATGTGTTTTAATTTCATCTCTGGCTCTGGTGTGCGCAAGGCAGTGTTAGAAATTTCAGAGACAACATGAGCAGAGGTCCATGAGGTTTTTTGGTGTGGTTTTTGGTTTTGGGTTTTTTTTTGGGGGTGGCGTTAGTGTTTTGGTTTTGGTTGTGAGTGGGGGTGGGGTTTTTTGAGATCTGGGAGGCGTTATGATCAAAGCAAAAATTATCTGTATCTTGGGCTCTACTTGAGGCTGAGGGAACTTGTCAAGATACTGATTTGCCAAAAGTCATGGAGTTAGACAGAGAATGGCTTTAGCAGTAAAATGGATTTTGTTAATGCAAAGAAGACAGTTCACAGAAGGAGGTGAGCTTTATGCAGTTATCAGTGCCTGGCTCCCCATTAATTAATGCTGAAGCCACTGGACAACTTACAAACAAATTTGATAGGAAGAGACCTCAAAGATGCATAAGATTTGAGCAGAATTCCTGAAAACAAATAGGCACAGAGTGACCTAAAAAAAAAAAGCAACCCCAAAACACAACAGGGAAGCATCACTGAGTGAGAAGGTACAGTTACAAGCTTATTAAGCACTAGGAAATTTGTGAGTCCATGACTGACTGACATGATATATGCCTGAGCTTCTGGAAGAGCTTCAGTTGGAGCTCACAGTTTGCCAGCCTGCAAAGCCAGTCAGCCTTGTGGAACAGACTGATGGGAGGTCAGCTTTGCAGAGCTCCAGTGGTTACAGAACTACTTCTATTTCTCTTTTTTTTTTTTTTTTGTCTCCTGCCAGCTGAACAGCAAATTGAAGGGGAAAGGGCTGATGAGCTTTAGAGACAATTATGAAGAGTGTATTTTGCCAGGAATCTACCGGCCATATTCAGCTTTCCCTGTGTTAAGGTGTCGAGGATTGGCTGTTGCAAGTGGGGAGGAAACTCCAATGTTAATGGCATGCTGGCAGACATTGCAGGGGCTTTTTAGTGAGCAGAACTGATTCACTCTTCTCTCAAGTCCCAGCACACAGATATGACCAGTGGGTAAAGTACTGTTGTACACAAGAAACTTTTTTTTTTTTAAACCTAATATAGAGCTGGAGCTTGTAATCAAGTCAGTCTGGGAAAATGCTGTCAGTCAAACAACGGTGTAATTGTGGCAGCCACACCAGAAGCCTGATAGGGAAGGAGTGCAAAATATGCAGAAATGCTCGTCTTTGCCAAGCTTTGTATTCCTGACTCTGTAATAGGCTTTTTATTTGTTAATACTGCATCAGTAGTTGCATGGGGTTTTTTTTTCCAAAACCTCTTTCTCTGTGTGGGACCCACTTTAAATCCCAGGTAGTGGGTGATGGCCAGCAGGAAGCCACAGGACCAGCACATCTTCTCCCTCCAGTTCTGTTGCATAAAGTATCCCCCATGGCTGTGGTCAGAAAATGGGTCCCAGGGAGCTAGCAACCTGCTGCAAACCCACCTTTCAAGCTCTCTGGCTGAGCTAAGCAAGAATGGGGACTGACTGGTGTGGAATGAAAGGGTTAAACAGTGTCTGGGATCAGTCTGAGCCAGGAGGTAGGGGAAGGGCTGGAGGAGGTGATGGGCATTGTGCAGAGGTGGTGTAAAGACTGAACAAAACCTTTTAAGAAGGCAGTTGTGATACTGGGCTGACTTAATCTCATCCTGAGTATCGACTGTATTGGTAAAATTACCAAAAAGTGCTTCCCATCCCCACATACTTCTTGGGGGGAGGAAAGACTGTTTGCCAGAGACAGTCTGAAAGACCTTGGAAAGCATTTAACACAGCTACCTGAATGCATGTGAAGGTCACGACTCACGGCTGGGTCTCGTGTGATGAATTCCTCCTTTCCTTACACTGTTTGTTCCCTTGCAGACTGCTTTTCAAGCAGTGAGTGCTGAAGAGGAGGGTGAGGAGGGTTGCAGGTGTATTGTGTTGTCTTCAAATTACCTTGCTGTTTTGACTTCTGTCTTTTTAGACGAGCCAAACTTCACAAACCGCTCGCATTTGATTCTCCAATCTCCTGTGATCTAAAGCTCGGATAAGGCAGACTTGCAGACATCTGTCATTGCTGATTGTCTCCATTTACTGACACTGACCACTTGGACTCCCACAAAGGCCATCTTAAATTGCAGTGTCAAAAATAAGAATTCTTAATTTATTTTCCTCTCCGTTTCCTAGCTGTATTGTTTTCTATCTGTCTTCATTGTTTTGCTCATTTTTCCTACCCATCTTATTAGGGAATTTTTGCATCTCACGTAGATGATAATTAAATATCACTCTCATGCTTGTGGCTCATTGCTTTACCAAGTTTCTTGCTTTTCTGCTCTGTCCTTGTATCGCTCTGTTTTCCGGATATGTGATCATATTAAGCCATCACAGAGCAGTTAGGCTGTGGAAACAAGAGTTAGGACCCATTCTGTACTCTTAGATCCACCCCTTGACTATGAAGTCTGAGGGTCGTCCTGGCATTTTAAAAGATGATTCAGAAGGTCTGAAGTGATTTTACTCTTCACAGTATTACTTTCCATTCTGAAAGCTGTAGTCTGCTGTCTCTACATGGGCTAGCTGAAGAAGCAGCCCTCCTCTATTTTCAGCATGCTGTGTATTTATTGAGAAGCATTGTGCCAGGAAAACTTTAGATTAAGGGACCAGTTATTACTGTGCTGGTGTGTAACTTCAGAGTGATAGGAAGTGTGAGAGGCTTGCTGAATTCCTTGCCTGGATGAAGCCCAGGCAAATCTTTTTTTGACACCAGCCTTTAACAGGGCAGATGATCTTTAGGGAACAGAAAGAATAGCACTGATGCTTTCTTGTCTGCATCGTGTTATCTAGCAGTGCATAACCAAAAGTCTTCTCTCTATGATCCTACTCTAAAATATTTTAGAAATAAAACTGAGGGATTAAATATATTCAGTGTGTACTAATAAAACTGGACTGAATTTGTGTATGTAAGCAGTGAATGCTTGGGCTTTGGCTTGAGAATACAGAGATCTGCAGGGGAGGAAAACAGCACTAGGGGAGATGTTTCCAGTGGCCTGGTTGGGTCCTGTGCCACTTGCATCTTGACCTTCTGGAACCGAACAATGGAGGGTGACTTTGTGTCTGTGAAACTTCGGAGTCCTTCCTTTGACACACAGGTACTTTTTGCAGGAACTCACCAGTTCTGATCCAGATTTACCACATGATACTAAGAAAGTAATTCCATATTTCATACCTAAAAGGGGGGCATTAAAATAGTGAAAGTACTGTGAACTGTGGAGGTTTTTTTGTATCAAAATGCTGGGAGATTGTGTGGTACTAGGTATATAAATACTGGGTAATTTCCCTCTCCAGCTGGGGGTCTGGGTGAGAGTCTTCAGGTCTAAATTATTAATTGTTAACCAAGAAACTCCAGGGTTTTTTCTGCAAGGTTTCAGTCCAAAGGTTTTCAACGCCCTCAAGTAATATGGTCAAACTTTACCTAATTGTTGAGATACAGTTTTATTGTTCTTGGCTTCTTCTGTACTTGAGTGGGGACTGTTCTCTTTGTCTGGAAAGCATTACTGTAAATAATCAACATGTGAAGACATAGAGGATCAAGCTTTTGTGCACCTCACAAATTGCATGTGCTGTGAAAATGAATAATCCAAGTGAAAACTCTTCCTCCTTCTCATATCCCCCCTACTCCCATCAGGGGAGTTGGAACTAGATGATTTTTAAGGTTCCTTCCAACCCAAACTGTTCTGTGGTTCTCTGATCTCTTAGTTAATTGGCTCTGTAGTGAAGTCAGGAAGTTGAACTTACTGTATCATGTTCCCCCTTGAAAGCAACATCACGCAGAGATGCAGACTGGGGACTAAACCACCAGGTGCAGGGAGCAGAGCTGTGAGATGAGCGAACTTGCTGCAGTGCAAACGCAGGATCTGAAAAGGGGGTACAGAACCCAAACTGGCAGCCTGAACTGTTTTGATGGCTGTGTTTTGGTTTGAAAAATCCTCAGATGCTTAGAACAGGGTAGTCTTGTCTCTAGACCTTTGGAAGGTGTACCAAAATCTTTATGGTGGCCTACATGAACCACAAGAGCCTGTTGTGCATGCCTTGGAGAGTGAAGGTGAGAGGGAGCCTGGAGCAGGTCCTGTCTATTGTGGGACCATGTTGGGGTGGGCAGGCAGAGTAAGTGGCTTTCAAGTGCCCCTGAGATGTGGATGTCAGTGCACAATCTTGGCTTGCTTTCTTTGGCAATAGGGAACTTGACTGCCCGGCAACGGAGCTGCTGGGAAGGCTCAGACATCTGTTTTAAGTTTGTTACAGGATGGAATACTTTCTATAATACCCAACCTTTCTACAAAGACACTTCAGGTCATCTTACTCTAAGCATGACATTTTATATTTGACCACTAAAAAGACATCCTCCATTTCCAAACAAGCACGTCTCTTGCATCTATCTCCAGCTATTTTTACATTGCACCTTTCATTTAGGTGATGAACCCTCTAGTTTGAATTCCTAATTTTTCAGTCCTAACCTGCCTCCATCCCAAAGTACTTGGGCTTTCCATACAGATAATCCTCATGTCCTCCTGCAAAGAGGGAGCAGGGTACTTCTGCGTGGGTGGTGGGTGTTCATCCTTGCATTTGTTGTTCTCATTTAAGTGAGAGCTTGTTCAGCTTGTGTCAATAACACCTTTGATCCTCTTATTTAAATGAGGCAGTGGGTGTCCTGCAGAAAGACCTCTTTAAAGTGCCTTGCAAGGTTACGCTACTACATGATGGTTGATAAAAGTTCATAAAACTGTAATTGGTCTGGAGACTATGAACAGTTTCCCAAGTACAGTTCCCTGTATTGCAGTCTGCAGCAAACACAACGTATTCTCAGCTGATCAACCTCATGTGGACTTGTGCCTGTGTGAGTAGCAGCTGAAATCAGTGGTCTGAGCTCTAATCTGCAAGTCGCAGACAGTAGGTTATTATTTACAGAGAACGCTGGGCAAGTCTCTGGCTGCAGCGTTTTCACTCAAAAGGTCACTTCCGTGAGCTGGTGTGCAGCTGAATTCAATGTTCCTTCTCAGCAAGGCAGGCCACGCTGCGGAGGGCGTAATTACACTAAATACAACTTTGTTCTCTGCTGAAAAAATCCATCTGAAATAAATTTTTCCAGTCCTTCCAAGAAATGCTTTTAGTGAGATAAATAAAAGCAATTCTCGCAGATTTCACATTCATTCAGCAGGAATGTTGGTGGGTGTAGGGTGCCTCCACTTAAGTCACTCATCACAGTGCCTTCTGGGCTCTATCAGCTTGTGTATTCAATAGCTGGCTAAGGGTAGTGTTTGCAAATTGGGTTTCTCGCAAGCCAATTAAAACCAAGTTCATTATTTCTTACTTGTTTTGAATCCTGGTTATTACTTTGAGTAAAATTGTTCTTAACAGCAAGTACAGAGAGTTCATTTAGACTCTCAACTCGGGCAAACTTTATGAATGCTTTGATAGGTACATCTGGTTTTAGGGATGTACGTGTATTTAGGCAAGCTTTTGTGCCCCTCCCTTCCCCCCCACCCCCATCGTTGGCACTAAGTAGATTTGTTTTCTTTTGTCTTCTATTTTGCAACACTGGAAATACTGAAAAAGTCTCTGCTTACTACAGAAGGAAAACTAAGAGTTCCCCCCCCAACTTCTAAGCAAGTACTTAAATTAAAAAAACCCAACCCTCTGATCAGCATGTGAAATGCCCAAACTTCCCTTTCTTTCAGTTTTTTGCTAAGTACAGCCCAGGAGCTCTGCTAGTCGATCAAGGTGGGAGCTGCATCTTTGGGTGGTTTCTCCGGGTTGGTGAGCAGGTCTGGTCACCTCTGAGGTTTCAGAGGGGCTCTACAGGGTGATCCCCGAGTGTCTTTGCGCCTTCCTTGCAGAGACTCTAGAAGTGGTTTCTAGTCTTCTCCACTCAAAACCACCTCATGGTAGCTTTGGGAACTACCTGGTAATATTGTATGGTGGGTTGTTGCTGCAAGGTCATCTTCTACAGAAAATCTGAGGCTGCAAGGGAGAAGAGACTCAATGTGGCAGTGCCAGCGGTAAATGAAAGAGAACTCAGCCATTCTGCTTTTGCCATGAATTTGGACAGCCCTGTGCTTGGCCTGAAGAGCTGTGGCACCTGTCCTGTTTCCTTTTAGTGAGCAGGAGGCACTGAGGCCTTTCAAAAGGAAAGAGTCTGATACAGAGATAGAGGGAGGTCACTGAAATCTGACCACTCATCCTTCATTAAATGAAAGTAATAGTCCTGGGGATGAGGTGTGGAAACTCACTTCTTCCTCCATTCATTGTCTGCATGCTAGGTTAGATATTTATCCCTCAATGACTTAGTATCTCTTCAAGCTCCATTGACACTGGAGAATGATGAAAGGGAGAATATACCTCTGTCATTCAACTGTGGGCTTGTACCTTATGGTCACTGTTCCGCATTGATTTGGAGCAGATTTCATCAGCGCCGAGATCATGGCAGTCTGTCTTTTTTCTCAGTGTATTCTTTTCTCTCCTTGCTTTTCTCCTTTGTTCCTGCCACCACCTTCCTTTTCCCCGTGCAAGTCTCTGTGTTCTCTTGTATCTATTGAAGCAATCAGGTGTTGAATACTTTGTACTTGCTAATGAAGCTTCTTTGGCAGTGAGAAGGCCAGAGAAGCTCACTTAAACTAATTGTTGTTCTAGGATCTCTCTAGGCATCCTGACCCTCCGTGCAGACATGGTTTATTTTTTGAAAGATTGTCTTGAGTTAGAAAATCAGCTCTTGTCCAGAAACAAAAACACACATTCATCCAAACCTGAATTTCACGTGGGTTGTGTAAACATGTAATTTGGGTTAGGTCCGGTCATTGGAAAGTATGTGATGATATTGTCCTGGAATTTACAGGGCAAGAAATGTGGGGAACTTCAGAAAGTCACGTTAAGTGTCTCTGGAGAATTGCCTCAGAAATCCTGACCTCTGCATTTCTGCCGTGTGCTTTATGTGACACGAGTGAAGACGGTCACTTGAGCAACTGCAACATTATTGTACGTGTGTTTGTGTGACATTATGAACTGTAGAAGGAATAACACTGTGCTTCCCAAGCTGCTTCCCAGACACTCGGCCCCTGGATGCGGCACATGAGCCGTCACTCTGACCTCAGTGCACCCTCTGCTTTGATCCATGCCATGTTGCCTGTGGCCTATCACAGATTGCTGGGGGTCTGGGCACTTGAATTTCTAGGGGTGATGGCTGGGGTGCTTTGAGATCCAGGGTCAGTGTGTGAGGCTTTAGGTTGATCCGGATACCCGATTCCTATTCCCATCTGGTAAAGGTTTCCCGTGCAGGATGTTAGTTTTACCCTCCTCTTTATCAGTCCTGACAACAGTTGTTTCTTAAATGTTGCTCAAGATTTTCAACGTGATCCTGGGATGACTGCTAATTCCTTCAACCCCTTGTTTTGTTTTAGAATTTCTAATCCCATTTTCTATGACTAAATTCAGTTGCGTGGTTTCCACAGCCAGGATTAGAGTTTACTGCTATAGGTACGTCATTCTGCCTTTGAAGCTGCTTGCTCATGCTTTCCTTGGCAAGCTCTGGCAGACACGCTTAGCAACAACAGAGATCCTATCTTTTTGAAGCTGCAAAAGGGTTAATCACAAGCATGTTTATGAAACCAGGTTGCTTACCCTTACAAAGCTCTTACTGTGATCTTTTTAGATGCTTTTGGAAGATTTATCACCTGCCTTTGTAATTTATGTTATGTTTTTCTTTCCTTTCTTGAAGCTGTTTTAACACTGTGTGTGATACTATAAAAATGAACTATGATAAGAAACTCTTCTTGGCGAGCCCTAAATTGCACACCTCTTGGATGCAAACTGGAGAATATGACTGGCTTCCTGTGGATGGCACAAAATTTTTGGCTGGTGTGTTGGGGGTGGTTAAATGAGCAAGCATAGGGCATCAGAAGTACATCTGCAGCTTCAAAACACATCCAACAAAAGGACTCACATCCCTCGGGCAGGCAGATAGCTGTTTGTACAGATGTTTTTTTCTCCAGAGCCTTTTTGTAGGATTGGTTACAGTTGTGGTTGAGTTTACTTAGGTGTGCAGGGAGAGAGGCTGGTGGCTGTTCAAGGGTTTCATCGGGGAGATTAAAGGTATTGCTATTGATCAGGATGTTTCTTTGTGTGGAGGCTCTCCAGTGAAATGGAGCACCTGAGTATATGTAGTACTTCTTTAAAGATGTTAACCAGGATCTACCCTCTGATGGGAATTGTTAATTGTGCTTTTGGCTCTTATCTGCCTTGCTGGCAGATGTACCATTGTGAAATTTTTACAGCCTAATAAAATATTAGAGGATGCTTCACTTCAAGAGGAAACTTGATGGCTGCTTTCAGCTGATGCCTCTTTGAAACCAAGTGAGAAACGTGTGCTGGCCTCACTGGTACTTGAGGCTACCTCTGCAGCATAGCACCTGGACAGCGATGCAAGGTCCATGGAGCACAGAGAGCCCGAACAGTTCTGGTAGGGTAGATGTGACAGTGCCAGGCTCTGCATATTTGTTATGATGCAGTTGAGCAGATCATGGAAATCTTGTTTTTTAATGTATTGACTCATTTATGGATTTTGATAGAAACTGTGTCTTGATTTTTGGCGCATTTCTAAAGCCCTGAGGGAGACTCTTTGGACTTGCTGTGTTTACCCCAGGCTAGTAGTGAATGCTGAACTTGTCCAAGTACTGACTTTTGGTATGAAGTTGCGTGTTGTGTACTTGTAGTACAAGGATCTTTCAGAAAGCCATAGCAATCTGGTGACTGTTATTTCTATTTTCTTGCTTGTTCAAATCACACAAATCTAGACTCTTCTGTTTCTGAAGATTTCATTTATTTCTTTTTTTTATTTTTTTTTCCTCCCCAAGAAATCTCTCTCCTGGGATTTTAGTATTTGGTCATACAAATCTCTGTGATTACAGACAAAGATCAAGTGTCACATCACTAGGTCACCAGTTCAAATCTAGTCCGAAGTGGTAATGGGCATTTTTATAGTCCTAACACCTTTCATCAGGATTTATGCTTAGCTGCTTAAATTAAAGCCAGAGCATTTGCTATTCAGAATTATGGATTCAAGTGGAGAATAAAGACTAGAAGAGGGTTTTTTGTATCGCAAAAAACCCCATTTGACATCTGTATGTGCTAGTCAGCATACATAGTGCTTTGAAAGAAGTAAAGGAGGCATCTTCCATGAAGAGGGTGTGGTTTGCTGCATAAGATGTGTAGGGTAGAAAGGCATCCTCACCTAGCAGAGAAGCGTATGCATTAGGTATTTTTGGTGTGCTTTGCTGAGATTTTTTTTTTAATTTCAGGAGCCTTTGAAGAAAGTATAGGAGGATATAGACTTTGAGGGGGAAGAGATTTTGAATTTGGGAGTGCACTGTGAGAGTTTTGAATGGCAATTAAAACACTTCTGGATTAAGTACTTCTCAAATTCTTCCAGGCAGCTTCTCTTCTAGAGAATGATGGCTGGTTGGCTGGTCAGTTTACTTTTTTCTTGTCTCTTCTAGCATACATGTTGGGGTATTTGTATAAAGCTTCACTTCTAAATCTGACCTCTAATCTCACGCTTCTGGTCAAGAAGTGTGTGGATGTTAGAGTAAAATCTAGTTCTTAAGGTAACTCATTGGACTGTGTGTTCCCCGGTCTGTAGACAGTCTGAAGTGGTTCAGTTGAGCCGCACGGGCTTTTGCAGCTTCACAGTTTCTCCTTGTCAATTAATTATTCTAAAGCTGGGCAATCTCTCAGATATGTTGGGATATGGAAAACCTTGTAAATCTCTGTAGTCAGGGGCTGATGGCTTGTGTGCTGGGATCTGTCTGCAATCATCTCTTACTTCCAACCTTTTCCTGAATGTTTCCTGAGTTCTCTGGCTTGTTTCAGGGACCAGCTTGGCAGTGTATCAGGAATCAATAGCTGGAGTCCTTCAGGAAAGAAGCTGAAGATGCTGAAGTATGAATTCTGGTGTCCTGGTTGTTAGAATCTGTTAGGAGAGATGTCAAGATGTGAAGAAGAGAGATGTGAAAGCTGGTACAAAACTTCTCTTTGTGCTCCTGAGTTGAGAAATTAGTATCTAAGTTGGCTTCCCCATCCTGAAGGCTGTTGCATGGCTTCCCATGCTTCTCATGCCACGGGAAATTGCTGGTGACTTTTGTCAGTATTTGGAAGCACAAAAAGAGGGTTGTGAGGTGTGGAGACAGGAAAAAAAGGTATTTAGTGACATGAAAAAACCCCAACCAACCCTGCCTGTAGATCTTGAGTTATCACTGTGATGCTTCATGACAAGGATTCTAGCCCTGAGGGTCTTAAAAGTACGTGTGCAGATTTCTGCCTCTCTTGATGCCGATTTGCTTTATAAAGGCAGTACTGAAGTTCTGTCTTAGCAAAGGAATTGTTATTGTGGAAAAGATTTATTATTTTAAGTGTGTATTTGGTCTATAACGGGGTAATCTAAAAGGAATGTGCTGCTTTTTAATGAAGACTGACCCTAAAAATATGGTTGTCATCAGGAATTGCAACTTTTCATGAATGGCATGACTTTTTATTGGTTGCCCTTGTTTCAAACAAGTAACGAAATCGTGGCATGTCCATGTCTGAAACCTGTTATCTTCTACTTAGGTTATGAATTCTAGTTGTTTTCAATACAAGTACAAACATTAATACACTGAACTAGTGTGAAAAAACAATGTCAAGTCTTTTGTGTAAAGTAATAAGCACTACCACATCAAGAGTCAGAGTCAGTAAATTCTGTTTGTATTTTGCTGATGGAAATGAAAGTGGTATTGCCAAACATGAACTCCAGTATAGTTTGAGAATGGACCACAAGTTATTTGGAGTCCCAGATCTATGTTGTATAAAGGCCATAATTTGTCTTGCAAAAAACCTTGGCTAATATTACAAAATGTGTTGTCTGTCTTTTTGAAAATAGATGAAATAGATTGCAGAAGAACATATTTGTCAACAGGAAGTAACCATAACCTTAGGAGGCATGCAGGCATCCAGCACGGCTGAACAGGACTGCAAAGAATAAAGACAGAGCCTCTTTCCCCTCGCTTTTCAGGCTGTAAGTAGGACCAGAGAACACCTTTTGTGAGGGTTAAGTAGGCTTTTCAAACCCCTTTGGGGTGTGTGTGCAGTGTCTTAATGTGTCATGGTACTGGGCTTTTGTGATACTGACTGTGGGCTGTGTGGAGTGAAGCTGGAGGTTGTCACCAGCCCACAGCTCTTGCGCTCCTGGTGCCAGAGGAGCGTTTAGGTGTCAGTAGGGCTTGGTGCAGCTCACATCCAACACGGGAATGTCAAGGGGTCCCTGTGCAGGTGTCTGTAGTGCTGCCAGATGTGCCTTACTGAGCTGTTGTGTGCAAGGAAGGACCTTTTGTGATTGCGTTGATCAAGATATTACTGTGGGTGTGTCCCTCATCCAAGGGGAAGAGTGAGGTCAGTAGGGATGAGTGTTGTGCTGCAGCTCAGACTGGAAAAGAGATACTTGGTGTCTTGGGAGGGTAAGTCTCACACTTCTTTGGAGCATTCAGTCTAATGTGGCAGTCGTAATGTTATGTGGCAGGTGACTTTCTTATCTTCTTTGTTGAGCTGCCCTACTTTTTCAGGTGAAGGCCAGTTCTGCACTTTGTACTCTGTTTTTTCCTCTGGCAGGGGTTCCTTCCTGTTGTCCCCGTACACGTGCCTCAGCTCTGCCCTCTGTCTCCCTTTGGCTCATAATGACCTGCTGGTGTTGCTCCTTGTAGATGTGGCTAGGCATCCCACCCTTCAGAAAGCTGGAGGCCTGGTTTCAGGTTGTCTCCACATGTTTTTGGATGTGATATATAGCCATTTGGATGTTGGGCTTTTAGATATTCGGATGTTGTGGTGGGAAATAAAGGCAAGCAGGGAAGCAGCAGACAGGAAAATCCTCCTGTCTGCTGTATCTGCCAGTAGCCCTGGAGGAATAAAACAGAGATGTTCTTTTAACTCTTCCGCTTTTTGGGTTAGTTTTGCTTGTTTGTTCAATGAGTATTTTCTGTCTCAGAACACGTACAGAAGTGGGATGGCTACATATGCTGCTCTCAAAAAATCAGAGAAGCTAATGTTGGCATTCTCACCATTTCCCACATCATCTATACTGACACAATGATGTTCCTTGTAAATTGATGGCAAAACATATGATCTTTCTTTTTTTAGGTCTTGCTTCCCTCCACAGTTTAACTCTTGTTATGAGGTGTATATCTGATCAAAGGATATTAACATAATTTTAATCTTCTTGCTTTTACAAATTTGGCTTAAAAATTCTCTGCTTGAAACTTGGCAAACATTGCCTTGGTGTGCAAACAGTGGAGATGGGATAGGGGAAATCACTTGGCTGTTGAAAAACTACATATGGGGAAGTCACATGGAGCTTTCAGTGTTTTATTTATAATTCTGCAAAGGCTTCTTCTAATTTGAAAAATAGAAAAGACCAAATTGTGGCTTCTGGAAAGCAAACAGCTAGATTTTTCCATGAGTATTAACTTCACAGATTGTAACACTCTTTCCTCCTTAAATACTATTTTTTTTAGCCTTCAGGATGTATAATTGGGTAAACTAACATTGCAAAGAAAACCTTAACTCCTGCAGCATCTGGCTTTTTAGATTCTAATTACGAAACTGTAAGAAATGTTTTGTTTTCATTTAGCAAATACACACTGAATTTCCAGAAAGGTAACTTGATTTACAGTAAGCGTGCCCAGTGGGAACCATATGCTTTTCATGTTTGGCTTTTAGTGGAGGATTAGGGTATTTCTTTCAAAATCTCATTTCCAGAAGAACGCTAGTTTTAACCATTGAGTAACACTGAAGTAAGAATGGAAGCTCAGGTTTGGCTCTATGTGTGAACAGACATTCCCAAACACAGGTCCTTGGAATGATTGTACTAGTTAATAACACAACCATGAGTTCTGAGCAGTGTTTTGCTGATAGCAGTATAAGATAACTATAATGTGAAATTACTTGAACAAAGGTAAAGGAACAGTGACAGAAGTCATCAGCCTGAGAGACTCCAGCATTGTTCTTCCCTTGGAATTGCTGAACATGACTAACTCTTGCAGAGTGGCATTTAAGGTTACATTTGGAGTCATTAGGTTATAAACAGTCCACAAAATATTTTGCATACTTCATGTTAATATTCCTCTGAAGATCAAGATTCCCTGGGGAAACACGAGAATATGCAAGAAAAACATTCCTAGTTCTTGAGATTTATCTACAACTTCCTAGATGACTAAAGATCAACTGTCTCATGGAGAAATCATTACAAAACAAATTTTGATGCTGCTCTGAGACTGGGTAACAGTGGGGGGAATATGCTTGGTACGGCCCCTTCTTTTAGTTGTCAGATTTTCATCATTTTCCTGCCTGACTAGGTGTGTAGATTGGGATTGGGAAATTTTTCTGTCTTGAATTCGGTAGATTTATACAAACCTTCGTGTTCAAAAATGCTTTTAGTCCCAGGCTGTGTTGCAAAATGACATGGCAAAAGCGTTCCGATCTTGACAGAATGTCTGAATTTGTGCTATTGATGAGAGAGAAGGATCCTTTCATTTCTGTTTCTCAGGAAGTCTTATGGGGGGTGTGTGTGAGGGGGTGTCTCAACCCTTCTTGAAGACGCCAGAGTGTCTGAGAGACATGACCTACCATGTAACTTTTTGCCAAGAATAAATTTGTGTTTACTGTGAAGAAGTGGCTGTTTTGTGCTGGGCACCATCCATGTAAAACTGGGTCTGGGGGGGTGGGGGCTGTGTTGTGCTTGTGAAAATGGTTGTGTCCTTTGTTCTGTTCTAGCACTGGCATTTTCCACCTTTCCTGAATGCTTGGCATCTACAGCGGTACATCGAGAACCCGCTTGCCTGTGCGCCCTGCTTGTGTGGTCAGCCAACCTGGGACAGCACTCTGAAATAAAGCCTCTAGACCCACCAGCTTGTCCTTCAAAAATGAGTTTTATTTCAGATTCCACTGTTACTTTGTGAAACACTGGGAGGAGCCACTTGTCAGGATGGCTCTGGGAGAACTGTCACACTACAGCAAGATCCGGGCTCTCTGTCACACCCCTGACTTAAATGGCATTTCTCATATTTGAGGACGCAACTCACAAGGGACATCCTTGGCATCTATGTGCATCCATATTTCTTCCATCCTGTTTGGATGAGAGGTAAAAAATGGAGGACCTGACAGAGTCTCTTGAGAGCTGCTATAAGCAGCAGACACTTGTGAGCTAGTCGCAGTTTAGAGACTGTAGGAGCCACTGGTGTGCATTTCTGCTCCTGAGGAGTTTAGGAATGAGCATTTTCCATGTGTTTGCTGAGTTGTTGGCGGTCTGGTTATCCCTCAGTGTAGTTCAGAAGCTAGTTGCAGAGAATTTGACATCAGTACTTTACACTAATGAGGAAGCAGCAGGGTTGCGCTTCCTCCAGCCTGCCTGGAAAGGAGAAGTACAGAGGCTCAGCTGTTCGGAGCTACACAACTATATAAAGAATAATAATAGCTCACAGGCTTTTAACTACTCAGCTCAAGCATGCACTAACTGTGTGTTAGAGAACTAAACCTTGTTGAGTGTGCCTGATCTGATAGCAGAGATGCTTGGTTGACCTCTGATACTGATCTGGTTTCCAAATTGAACACCATCCGTAAGGGTCTCTTGGTGCATGGTGACACAGTGAATACCGCTGGTTCTGCTGGCTCGCTTTGGTAGACACAAGTTCTGTTTCACTGATAAGTTTCTACACTTAGCTAAAAACTGTTTTAGCTTTTTTGATTGAAACTTTTCTTTGAATTTCCCAAGAATTTGTAGATATTCTTGACAGTCACTTATGTTTTTTCCTTATGGCGACTTCAACTCCACGTGAGCTCAGACTTCAATACACAGTCTGCTTGTATGGTGATACTATAAAGGATAAAGTCATGCTGTCAGTTTACGCTGAATTCTTTCCACAAGTAGGTTTTAAAAAGTCTTAACATTCTTCTTTCTCATGCCAGACCTGCATTTTAAAGGAATCTTGAAATTTATTGTAATCTTTATTATTTTTTCCTGATGTTAAAACCATCAGTTGTCTAAAACTGAAGGGACAGTAAAGATTTAAAAATATTTATAGATTTTACTGTTCATATAGTTTGTCTTTAGCATAAGAATTGTCCTGCAGCTAGCAAGGGACACACACAGGCTTAAGAAAGGTTCTGCAAATTCAGTGTTCAGTGTAAAAGAAAAAAACCCACAAAACAAAAAAACAGCCAAAAGAAAGGTATTGATCTAAAATTTAATGAGGAAACTTGAGTAACTCTTTAACTGACATATGGACTATTGTCCTGGGTTTGGCTAGGATAGAGTCCAAACCCAGGACAGGTACATATATAGATACAGCATTTGCTTTTCTCCTAGTTCTCAAGGGGAAAAAAAAAAAAAAAAAAACCTCAAAAAATTCACAAGCTCCTGATTGTTGTTCTACACACATTAAAAAGAATACTAAATGTAAAGGGGTCAAATTGAAGGGAGCAAATAAGGAGTAAAAAGTTAGAAAATGAAGTGCTTCAGTCTCTAGTAAGGTACTAGAAAAAAAAATCCCTGAAAGCTTTATAAGCATCTCTAAGGCAATGGGAAATGAGCAGTGTGGATTTACCAGGAACAACCTCATGGTGGGGGTGGAGGGGGGGGGGAGAAATAATATGGTTGATTATGGATGTTTTCCGGCCCAACACAAGTGAGAGAGCACATTGGTTATGGGATGCTGAGTAGGGATCTGTTTTCAGGATTACTGTGACAGAAATATATGCTAAGGAGTAGTCTGTAGTGGTGACTGGGGACCTGGAGGGGTTGGTTCTGCCTCTTGTGCCAACAGTTTGGGAAACAAAGAGAAAGCACCTGAGGGTTTTTCTTTTTGACAGGAGAACAACTTGAAGAAATAGTCTGAAGCCTGTGTCCTTTATCCTGAGGGAAAAACGCAGGGTACTATTGGATGCAGTCAAATAGAGGGAGCCTGGGATTTTGGGATGTATCAAAATTGACTACAGTTGTTGCAGAAAACCTTATCAAGTCTCTAATGATCTAGTAACAGATGTGATCTATGCAGGTATTTTGTAATACTCCCTGTTTGTAAGTAACATGCACAATTTTTGACCCCGCATTTTAAGATGGGTGTATGGTGCGGATGGAGAAGAGCAGTAAAACTGATTTAATCCTTGCAGGCTATGAAAAATTACTTCTTTTGTCTTCTGAAAGCAGCTTATAGAGGAATGGAACAATTTTCCATTGAGCTAAGTGAAGATGACTGTGATCAGTTGTCTTGTTTTTAGTGGAGAAGAAAGAGTTACTGTCTTACCTTGCACTGAGGCTGGAATGAATGTTAATGAGAAAGAACACCCTAATTTTTTAAGAGCACTGAGCACAGGAGCACATTGCTGGTTGAGGTTGTGAGAGCACTAGTGACTTAAGTCATCTTTAAGAATAGGTTAGAGAAATGTTGAAGCTTAAGGTGCAGCAAACTGTTCCCAAAGCAGTCTGACAGGGTGACTTCTTGAGAAGCCTTTCTGCCTGGTGTCTCTGGGCTTGTGTCTTTCATTTTCAAACAGCCCTGCCCTCTGAAGTCAGCGTTAAGGAACAACTGCTGAAAGGCAGACAGTCTGATGGCCAGTCTGTAATTAAATCTGTAATTAAATCCTGCTCACAAATGTTGCTGTCTGTTCGAAAGGTCTTTATGTATTTTCACCTGGAAGATGTCTCTTTCAATGGTCTGATGACTTTACAAGCTGTGGCAGTTTTCTCACTTGTGTACAGGAAAGGAGGGTTGGTCCTGGTTTTCCAAAGGAGATGCTCAGAATTTCTACTCCCCAAACTACCTGTTTCAGGGGAAAAATACTACTGTAGAAGCCTGTGATGTGTCAGAAGCGAGTATCTGTAACAAATGAAAGTATTTCCTTGCCTTAGAGTTTCTTCATTCAACAGTCCATCACAGGTCTGTGAGCTTACCCAGTGCTGAGGAGGACAGGTATATTCACCCTTTGAAGAAGGAAATAACTGGCTTCTGACAGCTTGGGGTTTGTTTGAGATTTTTTTGTTTGTTTGTTTATTTTTAAGATTTACTGTTTTACTGTGGTCATGCTAATTAGCACCAATTACCTTCCTGTGAAAAGGAGGATGTCAATCAGTTTTTTGAGCTGTTCTGATTTATTTTTTTTTTAATACAGACACATATAGACTATTTGGTTTATGCTGTGGGAGAACTGAAAAGAAAACAATGGATGCAGAAGTAAGAGGCCACTGGTATTGTGATCTAGAGGAAGTGTGTGTCTGGAAGCCAGACTTGAGCAAGGAGAAAGCAAGCACTTACCCTCTTCTCATTTCCGTAGCCTGCAACCTTGCTGCAGAGAAATGTGTGAAAGAGGTAAAGCAGTGCCGGTCACCCTGTCCTCATCCAGCCCGGCTGCAGCCAGGGGAGTGTTGGCTTTATCTGCCAGTGGAATAACAAGCACTAATGGAAATTACAGCAGTTGGGATAAGATAATACCCATAAAGGCGGGTTATGGTGATTAGCGTTTCTTCCCAAGATAAAGCTGAGCTGAGTTTTGAGTTCCTGGGCATTGAACTATGTGAAATGAAGCATGCTTGTGCGTGCAAGGAGAGCACACCTTCCCTTGTGCCTAAGGGGGAGACACTACACATGCCACAAAGGTGGAGGAGGAGGAGGACAGCCGGGTGTTGAAGGTATCTGCCCTTGGAATGGTAAAACCGCCCGGCCTGCAGGTACGTCACTAATATTTAGAAACTGGCTGGGATTCTGGGTGCCACTAGTGCTTTTAATTCTTAAGCAGAGCACAAACTGCGTAATGCCACGGCTGATGCTGAAACACGACACTGGGACGTCGCTTCCTCCCAGCCGCCTGTTCCTTACATAACTGTTGGCTGTCCTGGGGCGGCCTCCAGATGAGCCGAGCCCAACAGGAAATATTTGGGTAACCGGTGGCAGTTCTGCTGGGCACAGAACGAATAACAATTAGTTGTGTTTAGGGTTCGATGGTTGTAATTTCTCAGACAAATTTCCGCCACTCTCTCCATTTTACTGTTAGGGAAAACAGCTGCAGAGAGGAAAAATGCAGCAGGATGGAGGAGCTGGTGATGGGAGGCATTGAATTATGTATGTTCAGATTGAACCAACTTTATTTGTACCTGAAAACCTACACCTGTGAAGTTACTGCATTATGTAAGTTGTGCTTTCTGAGGGCTTTCCTGTTCGTGGCAATCCCAAAAGCTCTCCCTTTCTGTTGGCAAAGCAACAAAGTGTGTAGCCTTTTGGGGAGCTTTTGTTGCCTTCCCAGTAAGGATGTGGGCCAAAGCAGAACCTGTACTGCAACAAGGAAGGGATTAGGCATTAAGGTCTTGGTACTTCCTGCTGTTTCACTGACATGGGTAAACTCAGCTGAGACATCACTTAACCATACACTATGCTGGTTTGTTTGTTTCTTATTTTTGTTTACTCATAATTTCAAAAAAGAGATTAGTTCATGTTTTTCTTCCAAGTACTTGGAGAGATCCTAAACAACACAGCAATTCCAGTTTGAAAAGATGAGCTTGTGTTTAAGATGAGGGTTTCTGAAGTGTTTTTTCCCTAAAGTTGCACGTTTGAAGAAGTTTTTAGCCATGGACGTTAAGATCTGGTATGTCTTAGAGTTTTGTTTAGTGATTTGAAAGTGATGTCTTTAATACTCTTGTGCTGTGATCTTTTAAATGCTTGTGGTATTGAGCTTTCTTAATAGTTAAACTTGTGGTTTCCTTTAATTCTTCACGTTGGTTGTATGAAGATAGATGTACGTGATCCTTAGTGTGCTTCACTTTGGAAAACAAGTCTTCCTGTCCTTTTGCTGGTCAGACCATGCTGTGTGGAAGGGCATTCCTCATGTTTGTGCTGGGCTCTAACCACAAATTGAGCCTCAGCCAACCTGTCACAGTTCAGATGAGTTTACTTTTCTGCCAGACAACAAATCCTGTAACTCTAGGTACTGCACAGCCCACTGGTGTTAACTGACAGACTTTAAATTTTGGGAGTATTGTATTGTGATCCACGTATATTTTTCTAAAAGGATGAAGACTCAGTTAAACCAGTGGTTTGTGTACTGCAAACCCAGTCATCTATGCAACCCAGAACCTACCTATTGATGGGGATGTAGGTGCCATGACAGAGCCTGGAGTGTGAAATCCAGGAATAACAGCAGGAAAGTGCTTGAGGCTTTCCATACATAGGACACTCCGAAAATGTTTCTTTGCCTCAGCATAACCTATGCCATATTGCTCTGCTGTGTAACATTATCAAACCATAACATCCAGAAGGGTGCTCAGAGGCAGCTGCTAATGTCTTTTTGCTTTCACAAAGGATTTCCCAGAAAATCTGTTTCTCTCAAGAACAGTAAGGCCCATGTAGAAGTGATGCTTTGCTGGAAACAGAAACTTAAGTCTCAGAACTCAATAAAAGACCTCTTTCTTGTAAACTGAGCAGGGGAAAACAAGACTTCTGGTATTTTGGTTTTTTTTTCTAAATTTGTTCAAGCTGTAAACTTAAGCACCAACAAACTTGAGAAAGATCTGACCAGGTCGTATGACTAACAGATCCCCCAGCAAAAATCTTATGTGATGGGAAAGCCATTTTAACCAGTTGTGTGCCTCCTTCAGGTTAGCTAACTGCACTGTTGCTCAAGAAAGATCTGAGCATCTTGGGGCAATCAGATGCCTGTTTGATACCACTGTTCTGAACAGGGTGTGGGGTTTTTTTTTTAGGTTTATATGAAAAGTAGCAGAGGTTAACATCAAAATCCTTCCAATTTTGTAGGGTTATCATCACTTAAATTACATGCATCCATACCCATGTGATTGCCTATTACATTTATACTTCTGTGGGTGTTTCCCATGGTCAACATGTCTGTGCTTTGTGTGCAAGACTGGGTTTTATCTGAACACTAGCATTTTGCAGAGTGGTACTTGTGAGAATGAAAAAGGCTGTGACTTTCCTTGGCTTTTGTCCTCTTGCACATGGCAATGTGATGCCGTTTGGTTCATCCTTGACCCTCCTCCCCTGTTCCAGACTTCTGTCTTGGGTATATCTTGGTGATGAAATGCCTGTATCTTCAGTGGGTTCTCTGGTTTTGTGGTCTGTGCTTTTTAAGCACATTGGCAGGCTGAGGGAGATCAATTTCTGCCTGATCTGCAGAGGCACTTAATTCTGTCATAGTTGGGCCCAGCAGTGATGGTGCCACATCCCAGATAATTTCTGCCTGTAAGTATCCTTCTTTTTGAGGACTTACAAGTTAAGATGGTCTGCCGTTATCTTAGACCCTGATGAAAAATTCCCTATCCTACAACCACAGAGGGTTGTTTGAAGTAGCATTACACCATGAGTTCTAGAGGCAACAGAAGACTAAGGAAGAAGAAAACCTTAAAATCAATGCTAGTCACCCCAGCACTAGTTCTGTTAGCTTTGGCAAATCCTGTCTCAACAATAAAGCCAGCTGCCATTTTGGCATCAAGACAGACAGACTTGGCATCAGCCCCTCTGGCACCAAAAAAACGCTTCGTGGGAGCTGGCACCAGCACTGTGAAAAAAGGGTAAGGCCCAAGGGAAATGCCAAGCAGACATGAGATGAGTACTAAAAATAGTGAGCTGCTGTCATTTGGAGAGAAAACAAATAGCACTTCTAAGACGAGGGCACTGAAGATCTGCATCAAGGTTGTGCTGGTAAGCACCTTTGGGACAATGCTGTTTCCTGTGATGACGTGACCAAAGGACACAGGCAGGCTGTATTTTTGGTGCCCACATGGTACAAGACTCTAAAACTAGAACAGTCACTTACCGTCTTGATGCCACTTTTGGGGGATCTTGTTACTGTCTGCAGGCTCTGCCTTCTTCCCTGTCTGGAGCAGATCATCTCCTTCTGAGCCGTTACCAAAGGTCCTGTTTGCTTACACTGGCGTAAGGAAAACAAGAACTACAGTGCCAAGAAGTAAGGAGCCAGGCTAGTGTCCCTACACCACCCCAGACACACTAGCCTTCCTGGAGACAGTCTTATCAAATGTTTAACAGCTGAACTCCCCCCTCCCTCCTCCTTCTCCCCCTCCCAGCAGGCCCAGAGAAAGCTGAGTAGGCTTTCCAGTGACTTCATTACCCACTCCAGACTAAAACTGAAGCCTGACATCGGTGCCCAAAACCTGGGAATGCTAAAGAGAGAATCGACCTTGCCTCCTTTCAACTCTTTAGTCCCCTTGTGCCTCAGTGGCAAAGGACTTCAAAGCTTTTTAAGACCTCTGGGCTTGAATGGCAAGGCTGGGTATCGAAACAGTGGTCATGCAAAATAGATGATGCAAATAATCACTGGCATTATAATTACATTGGTTGGCCACAACATTGCTGCTTTGAAGAAAAGAGTGCTGGACCTGTGGCTATCATTTTCTCCTTGGTGGGAAAAAGCACTGGGAAACAATGTCATTGAGGGCTGGAAATTTCAAGCTACGCTTAGCAAAGACTATTTTGGTCACTGAGAAGGAGCCTGGACTTTTCATTGCCACCACTGTCCCATCAGCCAAACAGCAGAGTGGGTAGGAGTGCCTGGAACAGCCTGCATGTGGCCTTTTTTGTCTCTGCTGTCAGATGGCTGTTGGAGAGGAGTCCTCTTGGGTATTTCCTTCACATCCACCCCTTGTCTGCTCCCTGCCTTTTCCTGAGCACACTTCTTATGACAGCTTAATAGAGAAAGCAGCTTCAGGTGAGGGGTTGGTTGCTGTGCAGAAATGCAGAGCAAACACCTTGACTGTTGGTGGACAGGCTCCCACTGAATAAACACCCGGGGACAGAGTGGGTAGTGGCTTCCTCTGCATTGCCCCCTCCTTTGGTTCAGGACTTGTGCTTAGCTTTCAGATGGGGGTTGTGGCACATACTTGCACTTGTCCACTCAGCTGATTTGATTGGAATCAAGATCCGACTGGCATCAAGCATGAACTGTTGCCACTGAAGCTCTCTGCATCACTGAGTGCATTTTGAAGTGTGCAGTCTCTTCCTCCGTGGTTAACCAGTTACTGAAAGACAGCTGACCAGTGAAGGTGAAATGCACTGTCCCTATTTGCTTATCTTGACTTAGGAACCTGCAGTAGTTTCTTGCATTTCTACACCCCTGAGTTGACAGAAGCGGTGACAGGATGCAGGACGAGGGACCTGCCCAAGGACAGGTTCTAACCACTGCAAGCCCTTTTGCTTCACTGCACTTCACAATTTACTGATCCAGCAGACACTAGCACTGGCTCACAAGTCCGTTCCAACACATGTGGTGTCCTCTCCTGCAGTTATTCTTTGCTCTCTCTAAACAATGATTAAGTTGCTTTGGCCTGACAGACATTAAATGCAAGTGACTTTGTAGTTGAACTGCACACAAACTGGGGGACCCACGCTACCATGCTCCTAAATATTATGGTAGTACTGGCCACACTGGGTCTGAACGTGTTGTTTTGGACCATGTATTCCCCTAAGCAGTAGAGTAGATACTGCAGGTCCTGTAGGTCCTGGAAGTTTTCAGACTGACCTGTTCCTGTTTGTCTTCTGGAATATTGTTGATGATGTTCTTTGTAGGCAGCACCAATGATATACGTTATATGAACCTGAGGCGTGTTCTTGTAATGGTGCTGTCAGGGTGGGGAGGTGGCTCTCCACTCTTCAGGAATCATCAACAAGCAGGCAGATTTTGCCAGCAGGTGGCTAGCCAGAGATTGCTTCCAGGCAGATGTAGTACTGCATCACTGTTCCATGATTTCCCTCCCAGTGTCTCATGCTGGTTTTGCTAGCAAACAAGCCCCTTTAGCACATTTGCTGTCAAGGCAGATAAAGCTTCGTTGTTCTTGGCTGTTGTCTTATTCTAGAGAAATGGAGGTCTGCTTTTATGCCTGTCTGTATATTTATTTCCCCTTTTTTTTCTTTATCCCCAGAGCCACCTCCAGGATGGGTAAAGATAAAGTCACCCTCATTCAGGTTGCTTCTTTCACATTCTGTTTTGAGTGCCTGACAGACCTGTGTAGTCTCAGTTCTAGCACCCAAGGCTGTGGGCCGACTGATGAAAATGGATAGCTGATGCTCCAGGGGTGCTCCTGTTACCAACATGGAAATAACAGAGTGCACAAATTGAACAGTCATTAGATAAAATTGTTCCAACTTTATGGTCAACCTGCATATATATAGCTGCAGAACCATGGTATTAAAGTTTAACTGAGGGGATATTACATACCACCCATATTTACTGTTCAAGACCCCTCCCTGCCTAGGACTAATAATGGAGCAACTGAGAGTAGCCTTGTGCTTCAAGCCTGACAGATCTGAGCAGTGCAGCTCCGGGTTTTGTTCTAATTGTGTTGTCATAACTGGATCATCTGAAGGTCAAGCTGTCTCCTCTGGGGATATCAAAATGGATATTCTATCTTGCTGCGTTACTAAACCTGCTTGCAACATCTTCCATTAAACATGGGAGCAGCTCTGAAAAGGCCCAAATGACTTCTGTCACTTCCTTCAGTGGCATGCTAATATCTGAGGTCACGAGACATGGTGTATGTTGGGCTTGTGAAGGTGTCAAGCAGCATCCTTTGCTTGACATCATGTTTGGGGCAGATGGCACGTTCAGGAGAGCAGCACCACAGACTGGTGAGTCCTAGAGGTCTTTATTCCCTCTTTTTCAAAGGAAACTCGGTCACCGTTATCCTCTAGTGGCATGAACACTGACATACCAGAAGAGGATGGCTGGTGACTGCCTAAACAGGCAGATCCTCACAATAACGTAGATCCCATAATCTGTCCTGACATTAGCCTGGACTTTTCAGAGCCCTCAAGAGATTCATGTACAGAGAAACTGGAAAAACTTGTGCTTGCTCTGTTTGCTATAGCTCAGATAGACGTGCTTTTGTGTCATAGATGGGTGGCCTTTGCAGATGTTAAACTCCAGGTTCACTGCTGAGCCTGCCTTAGAGCTACTCTTGCATTCATTAAAATAATTACTATTTCAGCTCTGGTTGCCCCCAAGCAGGGAGCAATAGAAAATTAGAAAGGTTTTGGAAATGGGCAACGAGCAGCTGAAGGCTTTGGGAAAAGATTTTACATTAAGAGGATGGGGAAGATTGATATCTTTTATAAGAAGATGGCTAACAGGTACAGAGTAATGAATGGGCGAGAAGATGGATGGGGACTTCTGTTCCCACCTGCTAATAATACGGAAGTCAGATTACAAGGAGGTGAATTCACTCCTGATGAAAGGAACTATTTGTTCACAACCACTGTCTGTGAAACTCGTTACTGCAAGACAAGCACTGGGGCAAGTAATTATGAACTTAAAAAAAAAAAAAAAAAGAGGGAGGGGGTAAAATTAGACCACTTGGAAATCCAAAGCAGCTGCAAAGATTAGGAGAACTTTGGTGATCTGAAAAGGTGTTAAGTGTATTGATTAGGGGATTATAAGGGTAGGATTCTCATCCAGTTTGTTTGGGGTTTTTTTTGCCCTTCTCTGGGGTTTTTTCCATACTCACCTATAGCAGAGTTTGTGGAGTGTGTTATAAGCCACTGCCCCTCAGAGACTGCAAGATAGAGTGGCTGCTGCCACTGCAGTCAAATGCAGTAAATGCGTGCTTGCAAACCACCTTTTTTGTGTCAATCTCTTCAGGATTGTTAAATTCACACATAAATTAGGATGCTCTTGCTTTTCCACTAAGTTACAGTCCTTCACAACTTGTCTTAGATCTGGAATGACGCTTCGCCTTTTGAGTACGTGCTGGGGGAGAGGCGGGTGGTTAAAGTTAGATTCCTTCTGACAGTAGGGATTTAGAAATTGCTGCATTGGCTCAGCCCTGGGATCTGCCTAGTCCAGGGCTCTGGATAGCAACAGCCAAAATCGGGTATTTGAAAGGACAGCGTGAGGCCACACACCAGATTACTAAAACAGAAAGCTGCCCTTTTATATCACTCCTGTTTGTCCATAGAATTGGAAAAGCAAAGGTTGTGAGTTTGTTTGATCCAAGAGCACAAAAGCTGGAAAATCCTGCTGCCTGGCTGATCCTAGTTACACGGGTGTTTTGTATCCTCCAGGAAGTTACTTATGTGCCTGTTTTCTCTAGGGGAAAAACTGAGATGTGCTCACCTTAAATAGCAAATTTATATGGTGGCATTAAGTTGGTGTAAAAAGAAGTAATATTTGTGTGTAGCCTTACAGCCTAATTGTGTAGAGGACACCCACAGTGGGGTTCTCACTGGGGAAACAACCCTGGGCTGGGCTGGGCTGGGCTGGGAGGAGGCAGCAGCAGTGGTCACTGGTGGGGGGCTGGCAGCAGCAAATGGGTGTCTCTCTCTGACACTGCTGCAAGCTATCTGGCTGGCTGGGGAGGGAGGGGGGGGGATGCTGTTCTGGGTTGAGTTTTTTTCCTTTCCTTCTTGTAATTTTTTTCCCCTGATGTTGCAAATTAGCATTTGTAAGAATGTGGTTTTTCTCTCTCTTCTGAAGTCCTGAAATTGCTGCTAAAACTGCTAGTAAAAAAGGGATTCCATGAACTCTCTATGGATAAAAACTATATTCCTTCCCTCCTCAAATATTCTAATGTGCTGAGCTCCAAAAGCCAAAGAGGCCAAAAGCTAGGGGTGTTGCCCCTCTGTCAAATACCCGTGGAGCTGCTGCCAGCCCACGTGGGAGTGGTGGTGGTGTCCCAGTCCCCCCCACCCTGGACAGACAAGGACAGCTGCTGATTAAAGTGAAGCAAAAAAAAAAAAAAAGAGGTTGCTGAACTTTCAAAGTGGAGGTAGAAAAGGGAGTTAAATTTAGATTACCTTCTGCAGTGTCATCTCCTACACTGCTGTGGAACTTGCTGTACTCCTTACTTGGGAGAGGACAAACAAGACATGCCATCCTGGGCAGCAGATGATAAATTTGTTTATAAGCCTTAATTGCCCCTTGGCATGAAAATATGAAATGAGCTCAAGTCGAATGAGAAACCTTCCGTTGGGGCTAGTTGTGTTTTCCTTGGGGAGAGGTGGATTAAAATGTCTTCCTATCACCCGTCTGATGCTGCAGAGGCCCAATCCTGGTCCTGCCGAAACCAGAGGGGTTGTTGCCATTCCTATAGTAGGACGGCTGTTACCTGGAGGGGCTGAGAGTTGAACAATGCCTTAGGAGTTGTTTACTAAAGAAACGGAGCTGTGGTGGTAGGCAGAAGGTGGCACGGGAACGCTTTGGGTCTGTGAAGACTTTACCCAGGTCCCTGGGGTCTGGAGGTGCTGGGAGAAACCCCAGTGGGTGCCCCTGGGGCTCCAGCGCCGTTCGCAAGCAGCGTCAAACGTAGCTTCCTCCTCAAAACCAGATTAAATGCCTCCTTTTGCTTAGTGAGGTTTAATCACCACTGAGGAGCTGTCAGCTCTTGCCAACATGTTTAATAGATTCCCCTGCGCTCGCAGCATCCATTTAGCAGAGAGGAGGTGGCTGCTGCCCGGCCGCGGCTCCCTGCCAGGGTCCCGCACGGCAGCGCTGCCCGGCAGCAGGCAGCTCCCGTTCCCAGCGAGCTGCCGCCTCTCTTAAGGCTCAGGGCTGGCTTTTTTTTTTTGGGTTGGTTTTTTTTTTTTGCCTCTTTTTTTTTTTTTTTTTCAGAACTGCCTGACCTGATGTCATTTCCCTCTTGCAAACACCCCGGCTGGGCTGCGTCTGAGATATGTCACGGGGAGTGGGAGGAGGAGGAGGAGGAGGAGGGGGAGCCAGCGAGTGCGTGCAGTGTCCCAGGACCCTGTTTACTTAGCATTCCCAGCCGAGGAAGCCCTGGTTTAAATAGGATCGGAGGAGCGGGCTGCCCCACAGCAGATGAGGAAATGGTCACTGTGGGGCTTTAAATTCCTGCCTTCCCATGCGCTGGTGCAGAGGATGAGCCTGCAGAATGCCTTTCCTCCTGGGTCTCAGACAGGTAACCAGCCTCGGTGCAGTGGGAGCTGCTTGCTCAGGTGGAGGATGTGACTGACTGCTTTTATTTTTATATTTCCCTACCCCAGGAAGCGATTTCTGACTTTCCCAAAACGGAACCGTACACACAGCGCTTCCCCGCCCGTGGTGCTTGATTGGGGAGCGCGGTAGCGTGAGAAAGGCTTTTTAATAGCAAGGAAGGAGTAAAACTGCAAGCTGGAGAAAGCAACTCTCTTGTTGTTGCGGCAGGGGGGCTCTTTGTGTCGTGCTGCGGTGCAGTTTTTATTTGGTTGGGTTTTAGGGTACTTTCAGCAGTTCTTAAATAAGGAATTGTGTTTACATTGCTTAAAAACATGCCAAACTTGGAACCGTTTCCTTGTGCGGGCAGTGTTTTGAGCGTTAAACTGCTGTGTGTTGGGTTGGTTTTGGTTTGGGTTTTTTTTTAAAAAGAGACTTTTACATAAATCTCATCTCTGACAAAGGTCACCAAACGGAAAATGACGATGGGCTGTGACCCCCACCTTGCTGACTTTGTTATAATCGTTCTGGGAGAGGTTAAACTTGGAGAAGAAACTTGGGATAATTTAATAGCTGGTAATGTGGAGTGGAATCAGAAACGGTAGCAACTGCCCAGCTGCTCCCCGCTGGAGGAGGTGCCAACTATGTGTTCCTAGGCTCGGGGAGAGCAAACCCTTTTTTTGGTCTGAGAGGCACGTCTGTAGGGGAATCTAACTGTAAACTCTTCCCAGCACTGCTGGGATCTGCAATCCGCAATAAATAGATACTGCATGATATCAGACTGTTGCTTGCAGTTTCTAATGCAGAATTAAAAAACAAAGATGGGAGTGCAGCATATTTTAAACTACCTACTTTTGAGTTGTTTAGAAAGGAAGGCAAAAGGGCTCAGAGCACACTGCTGAGTAAACAGTGCTCTCTTTTTCCTTATCAGCTCGGTTTTTGGTGAAATGCAGCTCCCTCCCCTCCCTCCCTGCTGAACTGAAAACAGTTTTACATAGGAAACTACCTCTAGCACAATGACCTTCTGTAACTGAATGCAGTGGCTGTAATAATGGTCTACTTGTTAGCACTCGGCAAAGAGACTTTCCCTAAAAACTCCGAACTCAACCAGAGAGGGAAATTCGGGCATGAAGGCTGAATGGCTTTAGGTAACTCTCCACTTGCAGCGAGACGTGACTGGGCTTAACTACTGAGTCTCAGGGGAGTGTTTTTCTCTAAAGTCCCTACTTCTAAATTAATCCTTTTTGTTTTAGCGAGCTGTTGGGGGTGACTGAGGTGCTGCATAAGGTGTAAAACCAGAAGTTAGGTGCAATTTGGTTTCATTTGCTCGAACTGCAACCATCTGGTTATCTCAGGGGCTGCGTGGTGCTTTTTCTCGGCTTGCAACGTTTCGGCATTGATACAGAGGCATTGACAGGAAGCGGAAAAAAGGTGTTGCCTCAAGAACACAAGAGCAAAGCTCTTGACTATTTTTATCCACTGATGAAGGATACAGTGGGAAAAAGCTGCCTGCACGGCTGCTTGAACTTTGCTTAGTTTTAATCATCCTGAGTCTTAATAATTCCTTAATAATTCGTAGACTTTTTAAAAATAAATAAATAAAATGATCCCGATGATCTCTCGAGGTCTCTTCCAACCCCTTTGATTCGATTCTATGATTCTATGATTGACCCCTGCGTGCAGATAGTGTTCAGCGATTGCTTCTTCCACTTCTAAAAGAGCGGGTTGGGGTGGGGTGGTGGTGAAGGCTTGTTAGTGAACAGCGCTATTTAATTAGAAGTGTGAGAGGAATTCAGGAACATCTTGTCACGCATCCGCTTCTATTGTCTCTTGTGTTTGCACTCGGGCTGTAAACACTTGGTTGTCTGGGATGTCCTTTCTTCTCCTTCCCACTCAGCCCAAGGGGTGCTGATCCTGGGGTGCTGATGCTGGGCTGCGCCTCGCAGGCTTGAGGTGCAAGGTGGGGTCTCTTCCCCCACGCTGCATGGCGAGGAGGAAACGGTCATGGTGAGAGTCTCATCTCTCCGGGACAGGCACCCCTTGCCTGCCGCAGCACTGCACAGAGCTGCTGCTTCTCCTGGGTCTGCCTTCCCTCTTCTTGGGGACCCGGTGGCGCGCAGCACGGCAGATGGGCTGCCGAACACGTGGTAAAAATAGGGAGCTTGGCTTGTTGGGGTTTTTGTTGTTGTTGTTTTTGTTGTGCAGTGGGGATGATGTTTAAATGCCTAAAATGCTAGGTCAGCTCTCTCTGACACCGGCGCAATGTGGGTGTTTAAAGCTCCCGTCTCAGGAAACGTGATTGTGGATCTCAGCTTTCAGTTTTAAGCGAGCATTTCCTCTTAGGGTTGCAGGTGAAGCAACATGTTCTTCTAGTTAGCTGCTTAAATGTAAAAGGGGAGGAAAAAAGGCTAAAATGTTGGATTCATAACTTCTTCAGTTTTAATTTAACTGCTGGAGGTTCTCAGTGTTGTCATCTGGTTGGTGGTTTAAAACAACAGAACTTGAGACAGCCTCCTCAAAGCTGTCATTTCCTAGAAACATCTCTCTCTAATGTGAAAGGGCTGGGACTACAGCTGGGAAGCTTCTCGTAGGTGTGAAGCAAGTAAACACTTTCACATGGCACTTAATGCGAATGTGCAGTTCGTGGAGCCTGAAAGTGAAACTTGTGATAAACAAAAATGAAACCAGCTGTTACTGAGGTATGTCAAAGGGTCCCCCAACTGTGGAAGGACAGTGTTCCTTTAAAGATTGTTGGAATGTTTCTCCCAAAAGAAATGGATGCAACAGCTAAAGGTTAATAAAACCTCAGAGGTTCTGCATCTACTGGGGGTGAGGATGGGTCTGCTGATTAATCATGGTGATTTCAGTGTAATTCTCCTGGTGCTACCATTAGCAAAGCAATCAATGTTGTGGATTAAAATTCCCATTTTGGAGATCTTTATTGTGCCCAGGACAGCTCACAGGCATCATTTCTCCCCAACTTACTATACTTTTTAAGTATTTGGATGTTTGCACTTCACACATTTTTTTTCCATGTTCAGCAAAACGGAATTTGTAGTGGGTGTCTTATGAAGAAATGTCCAGACTTGATTTATTTCCTGGCCTCAGTTGCCTGTTGTAAGGCAGGCTTAAAGGAATTTATCCCCTGTCGTGCTGGCAGGGGCTGGCATCCAACGTTCCAGTAACTCTCAGCAATGAAAGCCGGTTTCATCTTTACCAATGTTACGTGCTTTCATTAAATTGAATCCACCAAAGGCATGGAATTTGCTTAGATGGTGGATTTTTGCTTTTACATTCCAAAGGACTAGTGACTGTAGTGTTTATGAAGATGGGAGAAGGACCAGAGGCGTCAGGGTGTGGGTCAGTCCTGAGCTGCTGTGGTAATTCAGGGCACTCCTGTGTCCTTGCTGTGATCCCACCTGCTGTCCTGTGAAAGGGTCTAGTGGGGGTTTATTTTTAATTAAGATGAATATTGGTTAGGAGCTGGGGGGTGGCTGACAAACTGGGAATTGAATTAAACCCTATGGCAAGATTTGGCATTTCAGCCTAATATTTTCAATAGCAATTTTAACCTACCGCCACTTGAGACTCTTCTTTGACAGTGATGCTCATCATCTTTGGTAGCTTTGTGTTTGCATTCTCATGAGCTACTGCAGATTGACTTGGCTAGCCAACACTAGGGATAGTCTGACATGAGTCTGAGTAAAAGCCAAGTGGTGCATCATAGTGAGCATCCAATACAGATTTTCCCTGTTGGCTGTTTCTAAAGTATGTAAGATGCTGACAGCCACTTCTGTTCCGTTTCTCTAGGGGCTTCAATAATATATATTGTCCAAATGCTGATTTATAAGTTACTCAAAATACGTAATGTACAGCATTTTTTCTGAAGATTGTGTCACTTAAACCCATCCTGCTTGGTTGTTACGGGTGCAGCTGGGTACTGAAAGGAAGGGGCTGCCTCCTGTGCTGTGAGTAATGAGATTAGTGAAATAACTAGGTCAGGATTTAGCCTTTTTTTTTTAATTATTAAATAGAGGCTTATTACCAAAGGCCCCTGTGAGAGCTCTGAAACCAG
Source organism: Gallinula chloropus (assembly GCF_964237585.1). NCBI lineage: Eukaryota > Metazoa > Chordata > Aves > Gruiformes > Rallidae > Gallinula > Gallinula chloropus. The sequence continues at coordinate 68,126,962 of NC_140090.1, forward strand.
AAGGTCTGGAGTGGTCACAGGTTGAGCCCAAGTCCTGTTAAAACCAGTAGCATCTTGCCCTGCAGCGGATGCCAGCTTGGCAGTCTCCCTTCAGCCTGCTGCTGGGCTTTTCACTGTGTCCCCCTGATTGTGTGCCTGTTACTCAGCTCCTTACTCACCCCTGTCATTCTGCTGTTAATCCCCATCTCTTCCAGTTCAGACAGTAATTTGTAGTGTCTGAACAAAAGCTGTATTGAAGTTTGGGAAGTACAGGAAATTAGAATAGGTCTAAAAGCGTCTAGAGGTCTAAATAGGTCTAAAGGGTGTGTAACCTGCTGTCAGTGAATGCAAGTCCTGTTTCCAAGTGTCTTTCAGGGTGTTGGTGTGTTACCAAGGTTAGGATGAATGCTCTGGCAGGCTGAATGACACACAGAGGCCATGTAAATGCAAGGTGCTCATATTTAGGGTAATGAAGGCCAGATTTATTCAGAAAGAGGAGACAGAGCGAAAAGCTAAAATGGTTATTAGATCTCTGTGTGGTATCAGTCACTGCTGGTTTTGGTTACCTGGTTAATGCCAATTGAGGAGTCATCTTTTGTAGGTGGTTCACTGCCAACTATGCACTTTTGAGCGTGGGCTGTGGTGTTTGTTGCTGCAGTTGCACATATTAATTTTCAGCTTGGAAAACAGCCACACTGGTCTGAGATTTCCTCATCTTCCTCTTTCCCCTTTTTGACATAGCAACAGCGTTCCCAGGTTAAATGCTGACTTTTCAGAGTAGAAAAGCTTGAAGTGCCTTGATCCTTTTGTTGTAATGATACTCCACTGTCAATTAGTTCTCATTTCCCCCTATTTCCCAAGTTGGCTTCAGGCACAATAAATCCTAACAGATTTACAGGTATTAAAGCCAACCATTTAGTGCTGAAAACCTTTACAAAAGTAGGATGAGGAGGTCTGATTCCATCCTTTCTTGCAGCAAGGAGCAGTTCAGGCAACCTACAGACCTCCACGAATGCCTCCTGTCTTGATCATACCCCAGATTTTGACCTTTAATTTGTTGTGTAGAACTCCAGCAAAGGTCCAACATTGAACTGGAAGGTGGAGAAAATAATTGGGTTTTCTTGCCCAGCATTGACGTTAATGTTTGCGTTAGCTTCAGATGTGACAACATATGGCGCTGCCTTGAGTTCTCTTATACCTACCACTGCTGGATATTTTAAGGATTATTTGTAAAAGTACTTGACAGCAAAAGGGTGCTCCTGACAGAGTTGCCAGCATGCTGTGGGTTTATCACAAATGCTAAATGTCAACAAGAAATAAGTGGGAAAAAAAAATTTATCTTATTTTTGTTCAAAGTTGCTTTATAAAGTTTATGACAAGTGAAAGTTAACCTGAAACACCACATCTAAACCATGAAGAGACCCTCCAAACACACGCCAAGATGGGGCCTTCCCAACACAACTGGTTTAATGAGAAAGAGCCTGAGCTAGGTTTAACAGGGGCCCTCAGTTGGGTTGGGTGAGGAGAGAACAGACTCCAGGACTGTAGGGCCTTCTCCTGAAAGCTTCCAGCTTTCGAGTGTGTCAGGGATCCAGTGAGTTCAACCCCTCAGATGTGCGTCAGCTCACAGGGTGCTGGCAAGGAAGCAGTGATGCACGTGCAGTCTGGAGTACGTGCTGCTCTACAGGACAGAGCAGATCCCTTGAAGTTAACTGGAGATCTCCTGGGCTTTGCAGGTGGGAGATAACGGATGGCATGTTCGGGCTGCTTAGTTGCAAAACAGGAATATTCTGCTCTAATGGACTTGAATGCTCTTTGAGAGCAGACCCGTGTAGATGCTGCTTAGTAATCCTGTCTGGAGGCGTCTACAGTTAGCTGAACCAGGGCTGGTGGGTAGAGATGTGCTTGCCTGGACAACAAGAAAACAAGACTGTCCTACAGCAGGGATGCCTGTGCTGGAATGTGATAACCACTGGCGATTGGGGAAGAAAGTGCTTTCGGAAAGAAACCCTCCCTCTTCCTTGTTTGTGTAAGACTACCTAAAAAACCCAAACAAAACCTCTTTGCAATGGTTTGATTAAAAACTCTATGCTACTGAGAACAATAAAAATGAGCGTTAGAGGCATTAATAGAAGTGGAAATTAGAAACAAAGGCAGGTCAATAAAATGTGCCTGCAACTTTGCTTCTAGGAGACTTTTCCCCCTCATATATACTTTTCTTACTTACAAAACTGCTCCTTCAGTCCTTGCCTTGTCCGTGCCTGTTGGTGTGGAAGAGGAAATAATGTGCTTTCATAGCACGAACACTTGCAATAGTGTTTCCAGGAAACATTTAAGCTGCTGATAACTATATTGTTGATACGTCTTAAGTAGTTACCCTTTGGCAGCGTGTCACAAAGCATGAATGGGAGAAGGAAGTAGAAATAATACAGCACTGATGGTATGAAAAGTGCAGGCTGGGATTTAATTGGAAATGAAAGCCTGATCAGAGTGCTTGGCAGTAGGCAGAAGATGCCTTAAAAAGAAATGTTAGGGTCTCTGTCATGGTCTGTACTGATGGCAGTCCAAGACATCTTCTTTGGCTTGTGAAATGGTGCAAGAAACTGTTTGGTGGCTCAGCTTTGCACAGAACTGAGCCTTAAGTGGGGAAGGGAAACTGAAACACGCAATCTGAAGGAGACACCTGAAACGTGTCCTGAAGCAATGCTCTTTCTGGCAGGACCTTTGCTCCTCGGCTTTTTCTGAATATTTGTGGCCTTTGCGTTTTATCTCTTTCCCTGTGCTGGGTTGAATAACCTAGCGTTGGAGGTAGCTGTGCTCTGAGCAGGGGTCAGGCCATGCGACCTGCTGGGATCCTTTCCAAGCCAAATTATTCCTTGATTCTGTGAAACTGTTTGGAAACAAGGGTGACATTTCTGGGTCTGACACGTGGCACTGAGTCTGACGGCTCCGCGTTCCCAGAAACCCATTGGTGGCTGAACTGGCAGAGGGCTGCAGAAAGGCTCCAGAAGAGCAGTGTGGGCTTTGAAGAACATGGCTGGTGGCCAGCACTGCAAGGACTTTGAAACTCTGGACTTTCTGAGCTGTGGGAGCTGAAAGGTAACTGTGAGGCTATCCAAAGGTACAAGTGCTTACGCATTAGCGAGGCAGATGATTTCGCTGGACAGTAGATGGAAAAGCAGGATGTTGATTGAAACTCGATCTCCAAAAGCAGGCAGGAACAACCTGTGGAATACCAGCCTAGCTGCTGAGGATCTTCTGTTCAACATGCACACCCATCCCCTCATAGACCTGCTTGCCAGCTGAGCTAACAAGCAGCAACCCAGCACATAAGCATAGGGCATTGCGGAAAGGTCATTACAAATACAATAAGGTCAGCATGAGGGAGTCAGGAAGTTCAAATAAAAGGATTATGTGATAAAAGCTTCTGAAAATAGGACTGCTGCAGGTTCTTAAATGGGGAAAAATACAGTGATGCTGAAGCTGTTATAGGTCGCTGCTGCCAAAAGTTGCCAACGTGTTCCTTACTGCTGTTCTTCAAAGCAGGCAACACTGAATGGAAATAATTTTTGGAAGCAAAGATGGGTGGTCAAGGACAGACCAGTGCTCTGATGCAGAGGAGTTCTGAAACGGCACCATGGGGCTCTGTGACTAGCTCCATGTGATTCAGTTGCTGGTTCAACAGGTCGCATTGATCTTCATGTGTCACAACCTCAGCCAGTCACTTTCTGGCTTGTGCATTATCAACAGGATTACAATTTTGCAATGGGATCTTAATTTCTCAATTCTGTTGATACAAGAGTCAAAATCTATGCTGTTTGTCAGTTACGTTAACTCTACAAGGCCAACAAAAAGGAGGGAAAATGCAAATAAACTAGTAAGAACAGATAATAGATGTGTTCTGATTTACTTTTGCTGACTAAAACTACAATTTTTGGAATTAATAGCAGAAAGTGCTGTGCTAGCTCAGCAGTGTCTCCTAAAAGTTGCTGCCATGCACCACAGTTAGAGATGGAAACACCTCCTTACCCTATAGGAAAGATTTTGTCTCTTATTGGCATGCAGTATCTCAAGACAAAATATAAAAGCTTTAGCTACCTGTAGTAAAACAGTTGGAGCAGTCTGTTCAACCAAATGGTCTTCTGAAAAACCCTATCCAAAGTTGGTGTGACTTCTTAGGAGAAAAATGCTGCATGGGATCTTCTCTGTTGAAACTTACGTAGTAGGAGGTGGTTCTGCTTTGAGAAGGTGTGTTGCTGCTGTACTGTGGGTGCTCAAGTGAGGGACCCACGTGCCCAATGTTGGGCAGATACGGCTCTGACCAGGAGTGCTGCATGTTAGGGGAGCACCAGCACTCCTCCAGATCCCAAAACAGACTGAGTCTTCTTAAGAACTTAGTGCAGGACTCTGGCATGGAAACTGCTGCCTTACGCCACTTGTTTGGGGCGGCCCATAATTTGGGGTGGACTTTGTGCTTTGCTCATGGAGTGACTCCCCAGAGGCTCGTGAGGAGAAGCGTGCCCGTGGTGCCCTCACGTAAGAGAGGAACAGTGCAGCTCAGCACGTGGTGGGATCCACCGCTGCACGTTCCTGTAGCCTGCTGGCTGGCTTTGCTGCTCTCCCTAGCTGGTTGGGTTCGTTGAGGGTTTTTTAATTATCTGTTTGTGGTTTTGTTTTGATTTTATTTCTTGAAAGGTGGTGCTTAAAAAGTGAGTTCTTTCAACATGTCTTTCAGTATAAGCCTCCACACGTTTTCTTTGCCTTATCATAAATGTTTAGTGAAATAAAGTGGGAATGTTAGTCTTTGCTGCAGGTTTGTTTGCAACATCAGTGTTTTAAGATTGGTGTGTTTCTTAAGAAGCTGTATAGTGTATTCTAACTTCCAGGTTGCCCCAGAGAGGATGTACAAACCACAGCCTGTAAAATGCTTCTGGTTTCCTGTGTGTTGTACTTTTTCTCACCCAAGTTTTCAGACTAGCAGGAAAACAGGGACTTATGTGAAATGGTGCACCACGTGAGGACCTGAGACCTCAGACCATAGTCCTTCCCATCTGAATGTCCCGAGGACCTGCTGGGTGATGCAGTACAGCTGATTTGGCTCTGCTCCTGGGCTACTTGGCTATTCCAGGAAGAAGTTTTACAGGAATGCTGATCTTCTATAAAGCACATAGCTAATTATGAAGGAATCATTTTAGATTGGAATCTTGCAGGAACATACTGTAATTATCATTTAGATCTAAATGAATCCGAGCAGTCTTTTCTCAAGTTAAAATGTTCTGTTTATTAATGCAGTTCCCCCACTTGGCATTGGGCCCCAGTAATGCAGCAATAATGTGTAAGATGTGGAACGAATGATACCTCTTCTTTTAAGAGGTTGCTTGGCTCCCAAAACATGGTAACTTTTTAATGGTGAAGGAAAGGAATGATGAGAAAGCAGCACTGACTAGGTGTTAAAGCAATGTAACTCACAGATTTGGAGGTACTGGGCTTTCTTCTGAACAGTCCTGTGTGGGTTTTGGTGATCCTTAGCTGTGTTTTAACCTCTATGTATTTTAGAATTTTGCAAGACCATAACTTGTGACTTTTCAAATGCTTGCAGATCATTGACTAAAAGGTTACATTTACAGAAGGTACTGACAAAGCATCTTAAAAGTGTGTTTGTTTAATTTTAGGACAAGGAAACCTGCATGGGTGTCAACAATCAAAGTTACATATGTGAAACGGGCCACTGTTGTGGACAATCCCAGTGTTGCAACTACTACTATGAACTCTGGTGTAAGTCCTTCCATTTTGTATGGCTTCCCTTCCTAATCTGCATGGCTCTTGTACCATACTACAGGTCTGGCTTGTGTCCCATGGGGTTTTATCCAGCCCTTGTTATGCATTGCCATTGCGTTTCACTGCAACACCAACCAGGGTTCACCTGATGTGGCATGGGAAATAGGGTTGTTACAGTGGGCATTACTGTTTTTTTGAGGAGTAACGGGTTGTCTTGCCATGTTTGTCACAGGATATCTTTTTTTTGGGGGTTTTCACTGATTTGGACAATACTGAGGGTGCTCAAAATAACATTGTATGTACGTGAGGAGCCCGTGCTTGAAGGAGAAACGCCGATACGCACAACACTAGTTTGACACGCTTAAACAGAGACTTCATTCAGTATCTTTTATCATATTGCTTTAGTTCTTTGCAAGAATGACAGATTAAATTTGATTTGTCTTTTTAAGCTGCTCTTTTAAACAGAGGGGGCCAGGACACTTACTCTCTTCAGGACACATTGTGTTTGGAGCACAGCTTTTTGGATGGAGAAGGTCTTGGGCAAATCCTGTGGCCTGACAGTGACTGAATACCGTGGGCAGTGAGGAATGTATACTGCCAATTGCAACCCTCTAGTCTTCTCCTTCCCAAAATCTGGAATTTAAAACTAGCCGTGTTTTCTAGTGAGTGGTTGAGTGAGTGTAACCACATCCCTTTAGATGGCAGCAGGCAGTCAAAGCAGGTCAGCAAACTTCAAAGTTACATGGGAAAATGGGAAGTTGGAAGGATAGAAAAGTAAGAAATGCTGAATTTTAAAGGCAAACGTTTAGAGTTTTGCTTGTCTGATTGTGTCTTCCTTTCTTGAGGAGGAACACAAAGGGTTGAACGGTGATGTTGCCATGCTATTTGTACTGCCAGGAGCCTAGGCTGAGAAGGCATATGTTTTCCCAGAATTTGGAAATGTGGAACTCTGAATATTGTACACCCACATTAGAGACTGGAGGTATTTTCTTACCACACCCAACGATATCTTGTAGTTTTTATGCAACTGTGCTGTCTACTTAATCCCACTGCTGTGCCCACAGTTTCACTTTCTCAAAGTAGTGTGTGTGGGGAAATCTATTATACATACAGAGAGCGTCACTTAACCTGGATCCAAGGACAGGAATAGCTGACACTTTATCCTTTAGTCTGGAAACATGCTTTTACTTTTCAAATTAGCCAGTGAAGCATGGAGGTTGTGGTTGTAAATTAAACAGGACTCTAATAGATTCCTTCAAGACACACTGTGCATCGGACTGCAGTGGCTGGGTTGGTATTAATGGCAGGATTTAAATGTACTGCAGACCTTCTGCAGCAGCTTTATTTTCAGAAATCTCCAGGCAGTTCAAGAAACAGTTTGGGACTTGGTGGACAGCTCTGGGGACCCTAGCAGGCCAAGACAAAGGCATGAATGTGTCTGGCTAGGACTGCCTGCTTCAGATGGCAGCAGTCAGCAGCACAGGCGGAACAGATGACTGGAATTTGTTCGGACTCTATGGGATGCGTGGACAAAGCAGACTGGGGAAGGTCAGACCCTGTTTTGGATTTGTGTGGGTGGGAATGTAGAGGAAAAGGCATGTATGCAAGGGCTAATGGACCTTGTGGCAAGCAGGGTCTAAATTGAGCATGGAATATAGCTGCAGACTGGAGCTTGTTGCGCAGTCACCGTGTTTCTCCCATGGACACCTTGGAAGAGAGTCTTAATGGAATTGTGTGCAAACAGCACGGTCCTGAGCAACCCCCCTGCCATTGTGATGGGATGACATGACTCTGCTGCCTTTGTGCTCCCACTGTGGCACAGGCTTTTATACTTCGTGGTGCCGGGCTGCATCATAAAAGTTCTTGGAGGATAGAACTTCTATGAAGATCCTGTGAAGTTTGGCTTGTTGAGTCTGGAGAAGAGAAGGCTCCAGGAGCACCCTGGAGCACCTTCCAGTACTTAAAGAGGCTACAGGAAAGCTGGAGAGAGACTGATTACAAGGGCATGGGGTGATAGGACAAGGGGGAATGGCCTTAAGATGTAGGAGGATAGATTTAGATTAGAGAAGAATATCTTCCTAATATCTGTGGGTGTGGTGAGGCCCTGGCACAGAGAAGCTGTGGCTGACCCCTCCCTGCCAGTGTTCAAGGCCAGGCTGGGTAGGGCTTTGGGCAACCTGGGCTAGTGAGAGGTGTCCCTGCCCATGGTAGGGGGGGGGACTGGGTGATCTTTAAGGTCCCTTCCAACCCAAACCAGTCTGTTATTCTATGAAAATGAAGTTTTGTTAGAAGGAAGCCGACAGTATTTCAGGCTTCTCTCTAGGGCAAGTACACAGGTCATGCTGAGATCACAAAATAAACCTATTGGTGGCATACACTGCTGGATAGTTCCTCAGGAGGAACAGGTTTCAGTCTTGAGATTCACATTCCTTCTGCTTTGCAGAGCATCACGTACCACACTGAGATGAGTGGAGTAATGCCAACATGAGACCTATTCTTCTAGGCTTTCTGCAAATTCAGGCAAACAGCCAGCATCAATGAAAAATTGGTCGATGTTTTCAAAGCTTGTTTTGCCATTATGAGTGATAGAAAAGGGTTTCTGGGATTGGGAGGGGAGACATAAGGGACCATGTCCTTTCAGTATAAGAAAACTCGTGTTCTAGATCTTGCCACCATGGCTGCAGAACTTACCTGCTGCTCCAGGAACTGTTGAATATCTTTGGTAGGTACGTGAGGTCATGCACACCTGAGACCTTCAAGGGGAATAGCGGTGATAGGATATGTAAATAGTCTAGAGCAGTGACATGATGGTGTGGAGAGAAACAGCTTTACATGGCTGGAATAGGTTAGCTTTTTTAAAGTTATTATTAACTTTGGTTAATGAGCAGTTAAGTTAGCAGCACCTTTTAAGGATGGCTTCACAGTTCTATGTTTTAACAGGTGTATGCATATGCTGAAGTAGCTTTTGAGAAGTGTCTGTTCCTCTTGACCTTCTTAGACCACTGGTGCTATAGTGTGCCTGAGAACAGACCACCTTCCTAGTCCCCCTGAATTAAACCCTGGATTTATTCTCCACCACAGCTTTGTGGAGAGAAGCAGCAGAGGAGGAGGGTGGCATTTGAAATGGAAAAGAAAACTAGTCTGTCTTTGCTGGACATGCCTTCTGAAATGTGATCCTGTCTTGTGGCCACTTGGAGTTTTTCCCATGAAAAGGATCTTTTTCCCTGTTTAAGAATTTGAGGGAAGTTTGTCTTTGAAAATGACTGATCTCAGCATTTCTAGACAGCAAGCAATATTGCAGTAATTAAAAACCAGTCCTTGAGGGCAGTGGATTAGGATGCAAAATCAAGGTATTATTTTGTTAAGGGGTGGAGTGGAGGAATGGAGAACATGATATGCCAAGCAGGTGGACAGCCCGTGTTTAAAATTAGATAACAGCCCAGTTCAGATTCCCCACCCATCTCTTATTAATAAAAAATAGTGCCATGTTGCCAAATAATAAAACTATATCCAGATTTAAATATATATAGGTGTCATATATATATATATGCCTAATATATAAAGGTCTAATTAATTTTTAGCTCAGCCTTGGTAGTCTGGTAATATTGGGGGGGGGGAGTGGACTACATCTTTTAATTTTCTTAGAATGGAATCATAAAAAGTAAAAGGGAAGAAGGGGCTTCACTGGTGTATTTCCTCATGGGGAAAGGTGTGTGATGGGGAGGTGGCTGAGCTGGTTCAGCATTTTAGCCTAGCAGCTTCTTTGGGCTCCCCAGGGAGCTCACAGTCCCCAAGGGAGAGGTGGTGTTCTTGGGAGAATGGCAGCAGTCTCTGCGTTTTGCTTACTAACAGTTTTTATTCAGGTCTGGTATGTGATTGTGATTTGCTGGAGTTTTCTAATGTTGGCCTTTGGCCAGGCCTGACAGGTGTCTTACAGCACAAATATGCCCAAAAAACGCTTTTCAAAGCAGGGGAGAGGAAGGTAATTGAGGGTTGCAGGTTAAGAGTAACTTGAAGTGTGTGATACAGACTGAAAACCAAATCCAGGTCTCCTGACATCCATCCTTGTGTCTCCGCTTGCCTGTTGAGGACCAGCATGAGATTAGGCTGTCCCAGAGGCTCTGAACACAGCATGCAAAGCGGTACCAAGTATCTTGAGTGGTGTGTTTGGAAGAATAGGATGGAATAGCTTCAGGAGTCATGGAGTGTGGAAACACATGGCTGGTCACTGTCTGCAGATGATGTCAGTTGTAGGAGTTCAAAGTTAGAGGGCGTAGCTGGTCGTGGGTTTGGGTACTGTACAGCAAGCCAGCATTGGCAGCAGATTGAGCATTCACGTGTTGGATGTGCCTCTTTTGCTTCATTTTGGCTGCTTTAGCAGGGATACCAAGTCCCTCTGTTTCTGAAAGGAGAAAAAAAAAAGATCTTGACTGTTTGGGCCCTACTGGAAGGGTTGGACAGGGAGAAATGTTCTGTTTGCAGGCAGCACAGTGAATGTTTTTGCTGATTTTGAACATTTTGCTCATCTCTGTACACTTCCCCTTGGAATCTCCAGACAGCTCTTTTCCCCAAAAAGTGTGCTGCCAGAAAAATTTGGCAGGAATCCTTTAGTTCGCTAAAACTAAAACAACTGCTGCACCACATACATGTTCCAGGTCAGCTTTACAGTAGGAATTCATTTCCAAGACTTTGCTGCAGTTCACCAAAGCCTTCAGTCAAACAACATACCAGTCCAGTCCTGTGTTGTCTTACACTCCAGTACAACCACCTCCTTTTTCAGAGGGATTTGCCCTGTTCCTTGCCTTTCACCCAGCCTCCTACACGGATGTACTTGCTTTCTCTTCCCTAGGTATCAAGCTTCACCTTTGGCTGCTGCTACTCCTCAGCTGGTGTTCCAGCGATAACCCTGCCATGACAAAGCCTAGCTGAAAGTATAGGGCAAACAAACCAGATGTCCCAGCCGTGCAGAAACTCAAATAGGGTCACGAGGGAGTTACTTCCTGATTGTCTTGTGCTTTTTGTAGCCTAATCCCCACAGCGAAATCATCTTAAACTTGTTTTGCTGTGGCTGGGTAAAATTCACAAATCCAAAGGAGAAGGCAAGCTGTCTTGCATAGTCTGACTTGTGCCCTGCATGTCCTGCTTCCACCTGCTCCCTGTTAAACAGCGAGGAAGGGCAAGAGAGCTTGCTGGTGCTGTTTCATCCCCTGCTTCATGTACCCCCACCCCAGCTCCTCGCCAGATACCCGGATCTGTTGGTGCAGACTGTTCTTCAGATCTTGTTCCCATATGTTCTGGACATGGTCTCAGCTGGATCTTCCCCTCTGAACTCTGCCAGACCACTGCTCATGCATTTTACCAACATAGATGTTTTGGGAGGAGTAAGTCAGCTGGAATTGACAGGGCTTACAGAGGTGTCTTCTGGAGCATGGGAGCAATTGCTCTTCAGAGGCTCCTTCCCAGGACAGAGGCATAAAAAACAACATCTGCAGACTGACTGCCTCCAGTTGACTCTCATTGCAAGATAAGCAAAGGATTTTTCTCAGATGTCTTTTTCCATCTTACCTCATGGCTGTGGGTGTACCACGTATGCTGGATGCTGTCCTGATAACTGGAAACCAGCTGCAGTTAATGTCCATCTCCTCCTGTCCCACTTACCAGTCTGGCAGCAAGTGAGCAGGAGCTGGAGATACTGCCTTCAGCTGCTTGCTTTTGCCATCATACTCCACAAACATTCAGTAACTTTTTCCTGCAGTGTGCTTAGGCTGGGTCTGCAGTTCTACTGATTTAAACTGACATAAAACTGTCCCTGAAAGTCAGAGTCTTTCTCTTGCTACTGTTGAGTTTGGCAGATACGTTCCAGTCTGCTCTGGTTCCCTCAAACCAGTTCAAAGCACAGTTGCACACAGCTTTGTGCTGGCATGAGAAGAGGTGGAGGAGGCAGCAGGAGGTGTGGAAGAGACAGTCAGGAGAGGACCACGTCATTCAGCAGCCTTTTTTTTTTATTATTATTCCTTCTTAAAATGTTTCTAGGCCTATGGCCTGGATCCTTCTCCTGGCGTTCTTGAGCAGCAGTGTTGACTCGTACAGGCTCGTGTCTGAAGTGGCAGGAGATGATCTGGTCTCTCTGCCAAGGACACTGTTAAACCCCAGTGCATCTGGGTTGTGGTACCAATTAAATCTCTCTCCTGGTTTTGATGATAGTGTTGGCCCTGTGCAAGACTTCTTTTTTTTCCCCCAGTCATGACTGACTGTGAGGCCACCATTTGGGACATCACTTGTTAGTCAATGAAATTGTCCCACTTCTCCTTCTGTTCAGGACCAGCTCTCATGGAGCCAAAGCTATTACCCAGATGCTTGTCAGCCAGACACAAAAACACTTTGCAGTATGTTTTGGCTTGCTTTTAGGGGACTCCCTGCCAATAGAGCGATGGCATTTGCCCAAGTTTACCGTGAACTTGAGGGCAGATTTCTCTGTTCCTACCCTTGGAACACTCCAGAAAATGTTTTCCATTTTCAGGGGATAAAAGGAGCTTCCCTCAAAGGGAATGCTGGTGGCTACATCCCAGGTAGCAAACAGCACAGACTCAACACTGCTCCCCACTTTTCCATGAGGAGGGAATGCTCTGGGTTCTTTATTCTTAAATTATTTTATCCTTAATTGTTCTTAAGTTTGGGCAGAACTGTGTTCAGTGTTCCAGAAAGGTTTTTCGTGAAGCTTTCAGTCTGGCATGTTCTTTCATGGCTGCTAGAAAACATCTCCAAGTGCATGCCTGTCTGATGGGACTCCCTTCTCTAAGGACGCTGTAAATGTAGCAGCCTTCTTGTTCTTGGATATATCTTCTGGCTGCAAGAGATGACTTTCATGGGAGGCAATTCCATTCTCAGGTCTCTTTGCAGCTCCCTTCCTGACTGAGCTTGGAGCCTTACAGCTCTGAGCCTGGGGAAGACATCTGATGCTGGGTAGAAGGTTGGCTTTTATGAAAGGTGTTGATGCTCTGGAAGGGAAATCTCTTGGCAAAACTCAGCACCTTGGCTGGGTCTGATTCACCCTTTGGTTGCATCATTATCCACCCATTGGCATCATCAGTGAATCTGACAGAAAATACAGCTGGGTTTCTCAGTACTCAGCCTTTTTTGGGCTGGGGCAGTTCAACTTCTGACTCTTCCATAAACCAAGAGCGAGTCTGAAATCGCCTTCCAGTCTGACAGTCCCTTGGTGTGCATTTAGCTCCAAACGGGTTCATCACTTCTGTCAGTGCTGTCCATCAGCAGTTGTTTTTCCAAAAACCTTGTGTGATCTCTGCTTGTCACGTTGCCCTCAGATTGCCACTTTTGTTCCCAGTGGTCACTGCCAGGTTGGCAGTGGGAAATAATCTCTCTCAGATATCTCTTGGCAAACGTGGCTCAGGATGCCTGGTGTCTCACAAACCTTCCTCTTTTCCCAGTGACTGCAGTGATAGTGCAGTGCAGCTGAAAACCAGCTCCTGTCCGTTTGGGAAGGAGGCACATGCTGAAGAGCACAGGAAACGCTTTAGGGGATGGGGAAGGCTTTTGGGGACAGTGAGGCAACCAGAAGCCACGTTTTGCTTGGCTTCTAGAGGCCTTTTAATGCCAAACTTGTGTTGCCTCTGCACATCTCACCCATCTTCAGCACAAGGCAGAGCTGCTACCCGCTTTTTCCATGAGCGAGGTCTTGGCGTGTGCCGCTGCCGTGCTCAGCTCCGTGGTTCCTGCCCGTGTAGTGTTGTCTTTGGGTGAATCTGAAATTCCCCTCCTTGCCCTCCTGCCAAATGAGCTGCTGGGCGCTTGGGCCGGTGGACTGCTCGGCTCACCTCCCTGCTGCTGGTCTGGAGCCCGGCATCACCAGGTGTACAGTGCGCAGCTCGGCCCTGGACATCTTCACAGCTCATACTTTTAGACATAATATTTACAATTGCACTTGGCCTCGCACACGTAGCTTTATTCCAGATAAATGACTGTACTATATATTTGCTAGGCTTCTACAGGCTTTCTGTTCTGCAGCCAAAATTGCAGCTGTGCCCAAACTTCTGGCTAGGGCATGTTGTAGAGCCTTTTATGGAGGCCCTGGGCTCCCAGCACCATGCTGGGCTTGCAACCAGAGCTGCACCCGCTCCGACTCAGCGCTGGCACCCCTGCTGAGGTGACAGCCCAGGAGCCCCTCGTGTGCCTCAGCACCTGTGAGTGGGTGTCCTGTCCTCTTTGCTTCCTCTGTGTGGGGGGAGCTTTTGGCCCTGCGGTGTGTGATGAGGGGTGGGCAGAGCCATTAAAGAGGACACCAGAAGCCAGGGCAGCAAAGGACTGTGGTGGGCAAGCGCAACTGACCTCTTGTGATCATCCAGGCAAGTCCTTGGGCTCCTGCTGACTCAGGGCTTGAGTAATTCCTAGAAGCCCTGGGAAGCGTCGGCAGTTAATGAAACCGAGCAATAACTTGGTATTAGTGGGTTCTTTTTCTTGAAATTCCCATGAAAACCAACAGATCTCACCCACATGTGGTTGGGAGTGTGCACAGACCCTTTGCATGAGAATGGAGGTGTTGTTCCTGGCACTGTGGCCAGATTGCAATCCAGCAAACTGTGGTCTGTTTACTTAAAGTGCCACCTGTGGTTTCGGTAGGATCCAGCCTTAGTTTATTATCCTAAACTGCTGTATTTTGTTACTGCCTGTTGTTTACAGAGTTGCCGTCTTCCCAGGAATGGCTGAGCTTACTTTGACCCCTACTCTGAGCTTGTGCCTCGGTTTGTCTGCAAAGCACTTTGGGATTTCTCTGGAACGGGTAGAGAAGTTTTCTAAAGAAATACTATTTTTTAATCTTCTGGATGCAGGCTTGGGTGGGAGCAGTTATTCCCTGCAGAAAAACTGGGCTACAGCTGAGATTGCTTAACAGTGGCAGTTCTCCAGGACATCTTAACTAACTAAGTGCTGCTTCCTACCATTGCATCTAGAGTCCTTGGGAAAGGACATGATCAAATGTGTTAAAAAGCATCTGTTTTCATAACTGGAGCTAAAATCCCTGGATAGTTGGGTGTAATTTTCCATTGTTTTTGAACACACGATCACGGGCTGCTCTTCAAAAATAAGGAGTGCTTAGAAGATGAACTGCAGGCCTGCTGTAGTGCATGGTGCCGTGCTGTGCCAACGACCTGGTTTTGACGAGAGTGTTCTTGCTTCCTCAGCAAGCGAGAGCCAAGGGACCTTCTCTTAGCAAGAAATAAAGTGTATTAGGGGGAATCTTCAAACTGCAAGAGAGTGGCTGCAAGCTTCTGGCTTTGGAAGGAGGGGTGGACTAGACCAGTGCCTTTATTTTATATAGCAAGGCATTTTTAGAAACAGGGAAGGTGTGTGGAGAGCAGCAGACACTTTATCAGCTCGCTTTGAAGGAAGTGCAAGGGGCATCACATGTGCTTTGTCTTTTGCTTCTCTGGAGTGAAGACATCTTCCCTCTGCCCTTCATGGTACAGCTGAGCAGGCTGACTAGAAAAACTGCCTAGGAACCTCGATTTCCAGCCAAGCAAGAAAAACGGAGCATGTAACACCTTCATTTGATAGCAGGTTTGATAAGGTTTGGTATAAGGCAGAATCCAGTCCATTAGGGAAATTGGTTATGCAAGGCAAGAGAGAGATTTCAGTTTGCTGTGCCAAAACACAGGGAGAATTCGGGTTACGACACAGGGAGGTGAAAGTCGAGGCTCAAAACGCTCGGAGGCACGATACAGCGTATCCAGTTCACCTACAAACAGCCTGGTGCGGGGCTCTGAGATCTGTGGTATGGGTTGGCTGCACTTTGTCCTGATCCAGAGCAATGCCTCACTCATACTTCACATTCCTAAAGCGTTCACCTTTTCCCCACCCAGCTCTTAGCAGAGAAAACACGGCGAACTCAGCAGGGGATGCTGCAAACGACAAGGCATGGTAGAGGTGGGACTCAGAGGTTTTCACTAGGGAGAAGGAAGCTGCCTGACCTTGCAGGGCAGGAGGCAGTGCTGAAAGCGGGCTCTAGTGCTAGGAGTCTTCATTTGGGAAGAATGAAGAGTGGCAGAGGTCTTGCTGAAAGAAAAACGCTGGTGTGATCTCCACTGGGGAGCGGCTGCCAGGCGTTTCTGAAGTGGGAGCTCTCCTGGTATCCGTAGCTGCAGAAAGCTGAGTTTAGGGAAGATGAGGGGTTGCAGGTAGTGAGCGTGGGCTGGGGCTGCAGGAGACAAAAGGTTGTAGCTCTCCCAAGTGCATCTCGGAAGCATTTCTCTAGTATATGCAAGCAGGAAGGGGGATTTGTGGAAAGGGGCTGTTACTCCACACTGAGGGAGTGGGGAAAACTCAGGAAGTGCTCCTTCTAAAATTCCCTTCTGAGGAGCAGCGTGCGTACGGTACCACCGTGCACAGGAACCGGCCGTGACCACAAGCAGGGCAGAACTTAGGTTCCTTGAGGATTCAGAGTGGGGGGCTGGTTTAATTTAATTTTGGATAATTTAAGACATTGAGTACAGAAATAAGTCTTAAAAATATTTTGAGACATTTATGCAAAAAGAATGTATTTTTTGTTAAATGTAACAATGAAGGATTTGGGTGGAAATTAAAGAGCAGTGCAAACAAAAGCAAAACATAGTGCTTGGGGTTTTCCTCTTCTGTGGTCAATCTGCAGAGTGTCTTTTGTGTCCCAATTGTTATTTTCAAACCAAAGTGGCAGTGGGAGACAAGTTCAATGCTGCTCTCAGCTCTGCTTGTATTTTTTGGTGAGATGAAATAATATCCAAGGGGTGGGGGCGACGAGGCGTGGGGGGAATCTTAGCCCTGTCCCTCTCTCTCTTTCTCCTCCAGAGTTGTGCCTATTGAACATAAGGCCACGCTGTACCAAAGTGCCTCAGAACTACCCCATTCTGTCAGGGCTACCAGAGTAGCAACCACCTACACAGCCTGGTCCGTGTCGAAGCCTCCTGGCACCCCGTGCATTGCTGCCTTTAGAGCAGTGCAGGGTTCAGATCCAGCCTTTCTGACGATCTCCATCGCCTTTGTGGGGTTTCCTGGGTCTGGATGTGGCTTTTGCACTCTGGCTAACACTTGCTTTTCCCCTGCTGCAGGGTTTTGGCTGGTGTGGACCATCATCATCATCCTCAGCTGCTGTTGTGTTTGCCATCACCGACGCACCAAGCATCGCCTGCAGGCCCAGCAGCGACAGCACGAGATCAACCTGATTGCGTACCGGGAAGCCCATAACTACTCGGCCCTGCCGTTCTATTTCAGTATGTACCTCACACTGTGCTTCCTGGAGCTTGTGGGGAGCAGGGCAGCAGTGAGTTTCCCATGTTGGGTGGAAGTGGGGAGCAGTGCCTGGGCTCAGCAAAAGGAGGGGGGCAGCTCTGCTGCCTAACCTTGGCTTGTAGAGAGGAAGTGGTGTACCCCAGCTGCTTGGATGCATTTAACCCCCTGAGTCGGGAGTCGAACTACAGCAGCTACAGCACCTTCACAGTGTCCTGTGACTTGGCTCTGTGAGTGCAGTGATTCCTTGGAAAGCTCTGAAAACACCTCGTTCAGGACTTCACGAATTCTCCTGCTTTCCAGCTTGCACTTGCTGCTGGTGGGACTGAGATGTAAGAAGTGGCTTCACAAAATTCGGTCACACAGGCTGGGTGGCAGTGGTGCCTCAGCAGGGACCATGCTTGCTCCCACCCTGTGCTGCTGGTCCCAGAACAATGCTGCTGGTGAGCAGCTGTGGGAGGCTGGACAAAGGAGCTGTTGCCCACAGCTCAGGCAAACTGCTAGAACAGTGAGTCTCGGCCTTTTGATTGGAGGTACCACAGCTGAGTTTCCTGCAAGGGACTCTTGAATGGCATGTCTGAACTTGCTTTTCTTGTTAAACTCTTGCAGCCACCTCAGCAATAATGCCCAGCAGCGCTTTCCTTCCCAGCCCCAGGGACACACAACTGCATGTGGAGAGCTGCAATGCTGTCTTCAGTCTGCTCTGGCTCCACAGGCTGTTTTGTTGCCTCTTAAGAAATAAGTAAAATTTTTCATGGATTTGAGGGGCTGTAAGCACAGCAACCAAAACTCTTGCCAGTGCTGCCAGTTTAGTCTGACTGAACAGAGAAACTGAATCCAGCACTAAAACAACCACCACAAGTCAGGATCCTGAGTTCCTTGTAACTAACTGCTCGTGTCTCTCCGTGCTTGCACAAAGCTTTGTGAGATGAAGTCTTTGCTGTTGAAAGTGAAAACTCAGCTGAGAAGCTGGTGTTGGAGAGGGCTGGCAAGTCATCTCCTGCCAATGCAAGCCATCCCTTGGTGCAGTTTATGGGGCTATATGGGGTTACAGGGCAGTGGAGGGAGGCTTGCCCGGTAGCCTGAAGTGTAGACTCGAGAACTGGGAGATCAGGTTGATGTTCCCAACTGTGTCCATCTCTTCCTGTAGTGGTGCCCTCCATGACTGCTGCTTCTCTGAAAAGTGGCATAGCTTGTTTGTGCAGAGCTTGGCACTGAGTTTGGCACCCCTTGTTAAGCCGGTTGAGCTGTTTGGCAGGACAGTGCTGGTAGCTGACAGTGACAGTGACCTGTGTTAGTGACTCATGTTCATGAAGTTAACTTCTCCTTGCTTCCCACTTGTAGGGTTTTTGCCAAATTACTTACTACCTCCCTATGAGGAAGTGGTGAACCGACCGCCGACCCCCCCACCGCCGTACAGTGCCTTACATCAGCAGTGCATCCCAGCAGGCAGCAGTAGCACAGCCCCAGACACGCCAAGAAACCTGCAGCCAGCACAGAGCAGCTCAGCAGCACCCAGCAGCAGTCACAGCAGTACTGACAGCGCTGGCTCCCCTCACCGCAGGGACCCCGAGCCCTCCACCACCGCGCTGGTGGAGCGAGCAGTTGCCAAAATGCAAAGTGTCGAGCCCGGAGGTACCAGCACGGGAGCTGAGCTGGTGGAGAGGGCCAGTCCCGATAAGGATACAGAGTGCAAGGAGGAACTGCTGAAAGGTTACAGCTCTGAGAGCCTAGAGCAGAGCAGCGCCATTCCCGACGCGAAGGACAAGACGCCGGGCAGGCAGCGCCGTTTCACCGGTGACTCGGGCATCGAAGTCTGCGTATGCAACCGGGGCCATCACGATGACGACCTCAAGGAGTTCGACGGGCTCATCGATGATGCTCTGGACGGGCCCCTGGACTTCTGCGACAGCTGCAGCGGCCGCCCCCACAGGGACGAGGAGGAAGGGCTTTTCGATGCCGCGGAAGAGCAGCACCGCGAACACAGCCACCACCACCTGCCCCGGCAGCCGGTGTGTGTACTCTTGAACACAATAAACGAGCAGGACTCTCCAAACTCTCGTACCAATAACTCCCCCAGCTAAGGTGACAGCGTGGAAGGGAGAACTGGGGAGAAAAAACAAAGAAATAAAAGTGAAATAAGAGGATTAAAACTTTTAACAGGAGGAAAAGGTGATAAAACCTTTTGTTTTTGTTTTTTTTTTAGTTTCTTTTTCTTTCTCCCCCTCCGATGTAATTTGGGGACTAGTTCTCGAAGATCCGGCTCGTGGGGGAGACGGGTCACTCTGGGTTTTGTTAATCGTGTCCGTCCTGCTCTGTGGGGCAGGGACTGATGTTTCTCAATGAAACCTAACAAATGGAATTTTCCCAATGGTGATTTTGGTGATGGTTACTACGAGTTTGTTGGTTTTAGTTTTCCGAAACACTGCTATATCTCACAATCAGTAAAGCTCAGCACATCTCACCCTGGGAGGGTACGAAATCACTGCAAGGCTTCAACCTCCAGGTGTCTTCCCAGAAGCATCAGCTTCTGACAGTGCCGGCAGTCAGTAGCCCAAGAGTTCTGGTTTGATGTAAGTGCTCTTGAGGCATTGGGGATTTCTTTTCATTTTAGGTGGTTTTTTTTTTTTTTTTTGGTTTTTTTTTCTTTTTTTGGGGTGTGTGTGAAGTTTTCCCGCAGCTGATGAATACCTGAACACATCAGCCCTATTAATCTCTGGTGCTTTGGTGTTTGAGACAGCAGGTAGGAAATTGCCCACTCGAAGCTGGTGACTGAAGGACCAGTTTCTTCCAGAAGGAGTGTTAGCCTACAGTAAGCAGTTTGCAGAGAAAGGGTGTGCAGAAATTTGCCTTTATATGTCTTTTTTTAAAGACAAGGGTATTCCTTCAATGCCTCCAAGAGCACAGTTAGAAGTAGAATCCAGGCAGCTGGGCTGCCTTCCAAGTACTGTGGTCTCCAAATGACCTTTTCCCGGTGTGCTGCAAAAGGGCTTGGCTTTAGATATTTTTTTCTCTTTTTTTTCTTTTTGCACCCCAAGAGCAGCACACCTGAGTTAAAATGACAAAACAAAAAGAACAGGGCTCTCTTTGGCCAGCGTGCCTTCAAGCTTCGGTGACGCATGTTGGAAGTGGAGACGAGAGCTCCGTCCGTTGCGAAGGGAGGACTTACCGTGTCCATGTGGAAGACCTGTGCAGTATTGTTTTTAGGGTTTTTTTTCCTGATCCAAAGGTCTGGTGCGATCCTAACGTTGACCACTTAAATGAATGTCCATTTTATTTTATCTTTTTTTTTTTTTTTCATGGTGGCAACTGGCTACTGTATAACGTCTGTGAGCGTGTGTGTGCGACTGCAATCCATGCATGCGAGTCCTACTGGTAATACAAAAACCTGCTGTAAGACTGCAAGAAAATTTACTGTAGCTTTGCTTTAATAAACGGTAGAGATTTCGTTAGTAACGACCTGAAGGAAAAAAACAACCAACCTGAAGAGCTGAAACTCACATTCCCTGAGTGCTCGTGTGGAAGAGAGCACCGTTCAGACTGTGTACCTTGTTCTCTCGCCCTGGGGTTTTCTCCCCGTCCCTTTTATAATGATGGTCGTCCAGATCGTTACTGTTATGGGGGGAAAAACAGAAATTGAAAACTGAATTCAGACATACTCAGATTTGATTGATTGAAAAACCAAAATCAGTTTTAAATAAGGTGAAAACCAAAATATAATGCCTTTTCTGATAACTCGGCCCTGTGTGTGTGTATCATTGTGAGTTAATGAGATGTACCTGCAGTTTGTGGTTTGGGTTTGTTGGTGTATTGTAACTGGAGGTGTGTAGCTCTGCGCTGGGTACAGGTGTCAGAGCAAGACCAGTGCTGCTGAGCACAGCATCCCACCCACGATTCGAAGAGAGCACTTTTACCTCACAGGGTGCAGGAGAATCTCCGTTGCCTGTCAGAGCCTTTCTCTCCCATCAGAACAGTGGATGAAGACATGCTCTTCAGGTTGGGTCTTGGGGAGCTTTTAAGAACAAAGGATTTTGATTTGCATTCAGGAGGCCTCGTTCCTGGACACCTGGAGCACGAGTGGTAACGGAGAGGCCGTGCCTGCCCGGAGCCAGGCTGGCTCGCTGCACGCCACAGCCACCTGGGGACCGGTCTCTTCCAGCCCTCTTCACTGACCACGTGTAGCTTTTGAGAAGAGAACTAAAGATCCCCAGTGCCACCCTTAGGAATTCTGTACGTATTGGCACCTGGCTTTGTTCCTGGCAGCACAGTGGAAGCTGAAAAAGCACGTCACCCCTTATGGACTGGGACTGCACTGCTGTAAAGCCTGGGGATGGCCCCGTGCCCGTGGGAGACCCTCAGCCAACATTTCTCTTGGCATAAGGCAAAAAAATCATGTATTTGCTTTCCTCCCATCCCACTGAGGGCATAGGAACCCCCCACTTCTCTGGACACAGAGGTGAGTACTAGTAAGCTGCACTGATGTCCTGATCTTAAGGCGTTGGGAAGCAGCGGTGGTGTGCCTGGGGTGTGACTCCTGGAGGTCTGTCAGGTGTTTAAAGACCACGAAGAAACACAGCACAAGCTGTGTCTCTTCAGCTCCCGTGTCTGTGGAGGAGCAGCACGATGCTTCAGGCTTTTAGACTTGGACGTGAGATGGCCAGTGTGGTGAGGGGGAGTGGTGTGGGGCAGGACCCCGGCCTGGTGAGCTCCTCAGAGATGTCCAGGCTGGTGTCTCTTCAGGGGAAAAACATGGGCAGGCAGAGGACTCCCAAAGCTCCAGCTCTGGAGCTTCAGAAAGGTGCTTGATCCTCACATGTACCCCTTCATAGAAAGCCAGCGCCACCCAAGCTCCTCTCTGACAGCAGACTGTGGGTGTGAAATGACAGAGCAGTGAGGACATGGGGGCAGGTGTGCACCTGTAATGCCAGAGCACCAAACCCCACCAGTTCCAGCTGTAAGGGGCAAGTGTTGTATGGGATCATGAACATGTCATTTCAGAGCTCTGTGGCACATGGTGCAGCACAATTGAGAGCAAATCAGTGTCCATCACCGCTCCCTGTTCTTCTTTACTATGTGCTTTTAAGTGTTAATGCTGGTAATACTTGAAGTCTGTTTTTGCCAGAGTCTGTGGCCCTGCAGCGCTGCTTCCAGGGCATGTGTCTGGCTGCCGAAATTGGCTCTGAGGGCAAGGACCTGGTGGGTGTCCTGGTAGGCTTGGGATGTGTCACCTGGGGACAGGCTTTTCAGAGCACTGTGATTCAGGGTTCCTGGGACCGGTGGGCACCGCAGCATCACCTCAGTGTTCCTGAAGGACTCTGTGGCTCCCATGATAGACATTTCCCCTCTGGGAACACCCTTCCTGCAGCATATCGTCCTGTGTTTGTATAGCCCAGCGGATGGGTGTGGGCTGAAGATGGAGGAGGAGGGAATTGTGTGTCCTGGTGCTTGCTGGCAGCCCGCTCTTGGAGCGTGTACCTACCTAACTCGAGGCTAAGGGAAGCTGAGGACTAGTTAGGCCTCTGTGTTACACGCTGTCATCAAAAATCCTCTGGGCCAGGAAACCTGAGCAAGCCCCTGGGACAGGACCGAAATCAGCAGGCTCCACTGAAAGCACGAGGCTGCACCAATGGGTGATGGGAGCTTTGGGCTGCGCGCCCCAGATCCCGTCGGGGATGTGCGTCAGTGGCGACAGCCTGGGCCCTGCTCGCTTCCTGGGCCACCTCGCTTCCTGCCCCACGCAGCCTGGGTTCCCACAGCCAAATATCCTCATGTCCCCCGCACGCCTCAGCCCGGCGTGTCCCACAGTGACCTGCCCCCGGCGGG
This sequence comes from Gallinula chloropus, assembly GCF_964237585.1. Lineage (NCBI taxonomy): Eukaryota > Metazoa > Chordata > Aves > Gruiformes > Rallidae > Gallinula > Gallinula chloropus. Next base: position 68,149,816 of record NC_140090.1, read on the forward strand.
GCTTGGCAGGGAGCCGGGGCACGGTCTGGCTCCAAGGAATAAACTCCCCTTGCCTCTCCTTGAAGCCTGCTGCTGCCTGGCCCTTGCTTACCCTGCCTGTGCCACGCATCCTGGGAAGTTTCCCCCCCACCACTACCCTTTTTTCTTTTCTTTTTAAATTTTTTTCTCTTTTTGTTTCTCTAAGGGAGAAGCCTGGGCCGGGAGGGGAGTAGCAGTTGGGAAACATCCTGCAGCCTGGGAAGGCCGGCATCAGTGGCTTTTCCTCCTCAGGACTGGTTCCCCTCTCCCTGGCCGCAGGGATCTGGTGATATCAGATGGGGCTGGTGCCTGCGCCAGGCCCTCTCCGTGCCGGGAGGGGCCACAAGCTCCCTGGTTGTTTCTCCATTTGTTTTTGGTGGAGGCACAGCTGTGTCCCAAGGTTGGTGCTTACTCAGCTCTGCTGGCACCCAGCCTGCCACAGAGCCCGCAGGTATTTCTGGTGTCGCCTGCTCCTCCTGCCCCGGTTGTACCTGTCCCGTGCTTGGTGTAAAGCGAAGCCCCTAAAATTTGGAGGGGTCCTGAGCTGAGCCCTGTAGCACAGCTGGGTCAGCCGAGCGCTGTGGCGGTGCCCGTGCTCCCCTCACTGGGTGTGTGTGATGGAAAGGCTTGGGCTAACTCTGCCCCCTGCCCTCAGGCCTGGAGCTGCACCTCCACTTCATGGGGTACCCGGGATACAGAGTGGGCACAGCTGCGCGTGAAAAGGCTTCATCCTTTCTGCCATCATCAGTTCCCCTCTTGCAGACCCCCTCCGCCACAGGAAATGGATCCACTAGTTCCCAGTCCCTTTGGCACCAACCCCTCCTGTCCTGTTTGCCCTGTGCAGAGACCCAGCGTGGCCCCAGAGGAAGGGAGGGCAGGGCCCCGGTGCCTCAAGCCCTTACAGCAGCAGGATTATTTCAGTGGCAGAAGCCTCAGCGTTCCCAGCTGAGCCTGTGCTCAGCCAGCCAAAACCTGGTGCCAGGTGCTGAGGTTCTCCCTGACTGTCTGTGAGTATCAGCGCCTCATCCCCCCAGTCTGTGGGTCACTGGGCTCTCCTGTGCCAGGATGAATGAAACTACAGGGCTCGTCCGAGGTGGTGGATTTGCATGTCTTGGGGTCCTCAGTTTCTGCAGGGGACTCAGGGGAGCAGGAGGAGGGAGGGACGGAGGGAAGGGGCTGTGCAGGTTGGGTCCAGCACTGCCCCGCTGCTGCTGGCAGCCCAGGAGAAGCTGGCTGGTGGGCTCAGGGGTTCGGATGCAGCAGCAGGGCTCTGGAGCAGCTCTCAGGACATAAATACCAGCTGGATGATTCAGCAGCGTCTCTGTCTGTTCCCAGAGCGGGAGCAGCCATGCCGGCGGCTGTTTACCAGTTCGCAAGGTGCTGGGCAGCTGGTGCTGGGAACTGAACCCCCTGGGGCGGCTGCTTCTCCCGGTCAGCCGGTCGGGAGAGACGAGCTGGGGCAGGGGGCAAATCACCCCACGGCAGGGCCGGGCTCGGTGTAGTGGTGTTTGTGGTGCGTGGCTGGTCTCCAGGCCAGAAATGGGATGTGTGGGCCCTGGCGCATGGGGAAGCCCAGCTGGGGTGCGAGCTTTGGGCAGGAGTCTGTGGCTGCAGCCATTCTCTGGTTTAGAAACATCCCCCATCCAAAAGTCTCTGTTTCTGCCTCAGGGTCCAGGCTGGTCCAAGTGCACACACCCTGCAAGGTGCCAGCCCCATGCTGACTCTGGCAAGGAAAAAATCCCTTCCCCTATGGAGCACACACAGACTCCCTTGGCAGAAGGGCACAGAGGTGTAGGAGGTGCCAGGCTGATGTTCTCAGAGGCAGCGGGAAGCTGTAGTTACTGGTCACCACAGAAGATTGTAGAGGAGCCACCCTGCCAGCACATGATGCTGGGGACAGGGCCTGGGGCAGGACCGGGTTGGCATAGAGGTGCCAGTCCCCAGAGCATCATATTTAGCCAAGATTTCCCCAAACCCTCTCTGAGCCCAATCCCCCTTCACCCATCCACCCACTCCAGCCTGTGCTGGGCTTGCAGACCCCCTCTGCCTAGGGGGATTGGAAACTAAGCAGCATCCCCCGTGTGATGGAAGCGGGAAGGGGTGTGAGGCTCAGCCCTTACAAGCCAGCAGAGACTCCACACAGCGACGGTGGAGCTGGGCTCCTGCTGCACTCCCCTCAGCCCACTTCTGGAGTCAGCTGCGCGTATCGCCCCGAGGACTGTCCCTGCGGCCGGCATGGGCACCGTGGGTCTTCCTCCAGCTCCTCCCTACCGCCCCGAGAATGGGCTGGGAGGAGGGAAGGTGCTTCTGGCGCTGTGCGGGGCTGCGGGTGTGTTTCCTTCACCGCCCCAGCGCCGTGGGCCGGCGGGACCCGTCTGGCATCAGATGCTGAGGGGGGAGGGGGCTGCGTGGAAGCCAAGCGCTGGCGGTTCGAACCCCCCGACCGTCTGATGCAGAGAGTAGAACGGTCGTCGGGGGGGGTGGTGGTGGTGTAGGTTTTACGTTGCTGTTCCTGCTAGCCAGAGCGCGGGCGGGGGGAACAGAGAAGGGAGGAAACACGGGGGGCTGGGGGGCCGGGGCGTTGCACCGTGCTGCGCTGCGTGGGGCTTTCCCCTCGGCCCCAGCCGCTTCCCCCCCCCCCCCCAGGTGCCCCGAGGCACGGCTGGGCTGCTATTCCGTTAACTATTAAAAGGTGCAGTAACTAATTGCCCGCTGCCCTCCGCGCACGGCGGCTTTTAGCGAAGGCGAACACGTCCCCTCGCGTCGCAGGGAGGTTGTGCTGCTCAGCCTGAGGGCCGGTACCCAGCCGGAGGGAGGGAGGGAGGGTCAGCATCAGCGCCGGGACACCGAGCAGGCAGGAGGCGCCACGATGCTGCGCGGCCAGTGCCTGCAGCCCCCGGCTCTGTGGGGCCCGTGTGCCGGGGCTGCAGCTCAGCTCAGCTGGGTGGGAGCCTCCCAGCTCCTTCTTTTCCCCGCAAGAAGTGGGTGGGGGTCCCACTGCTGAGGGCATGCTGCCTGGGATGGGGCAGGGGAAGGCAGGGTGGGGGGAGCTCCCTCAGCCCCGGGGCAGGCTCAGCTCCCAGCTTGTGTCATGTCCGTCCTCCCTGCTCCCGTGGGGAAACTGAGGCAGGGCGCAGACAGGGTCACCCACCCGGGGACATGGCCACTGGGCACAGTCTGGGCAGTGCTCACCCACAGAGTGCCCACTCGTCACCTCTTCCCCCTTACCCCGCTGGGGTGGGCCCTTCACCCCACCAGCCATGCGGGTGGCTGGTCTCCGTGGCTGATGGATGTCTCTGGATGGGCTCCCCCACATCCCCCGGGTGGGGAGGGCAAGGGGCTGTTCCAGCTAGCAGCCCAGCAGAGGGGCCACAGCCTCCCAGCTCAGCCCAGTGCTCACATGAAGTTTTGGGGTAACCGTACATTATCTCAGGCACCCTCCCACCTCCCCTGCCCAAAAGTCAGCTGGAGCCACACTGCTTTGGGAAGAGCTTTATCTGGGCAACTCCACATCCATGGGGGAGGCGGGGTGTAGACCCCACGTTCCCATCCAGGGGCTTGTCCCCATCACGAGGCCACTCGCCAGGCGTCCCGCAGCCTGGCCTTCACCCGAAACTTCTGCACCTGCAGCACGACACCAAACTTGCCCTCCAGCGAGGGCAGGGGCTGATCCTGGGGGCACTCGAGCGTGAACCTCTGCAACACCCAGGCCAGGAAGAGGAAGAGCTCCATCTTGGCCAGGACTTCACCCAGGCAGACGCGGATCCCGGCCCCGAAGGGCAGGTAGCTGGGTGAGGGTGAGTGGATGTGCTGGCCCTGCTCATCCAGAAAGCGGCCTGCAAGAAGGGGCACCACTGGGGTCAGCAGGGATCAGTCCCTTCTGCCTGAGACCTGCCTGAGCTCATCACATGTGTGTCCCTCCCATGAGCTGCCCCAGCTGCAGCGGGGGAGGAGCAGCATCTGGCCCCCCACCCCAGGCTCAGCCTCTCCTGCTGTGCCCACCCTGTCGTCCCCTGCCCCCCCCCCAGGAGCACAGGGGGCACCCAACCCACCGGGGTTGAATTCCTCGGGCTTGTCCCACTCCTTCTCGTCGTGGTGCACGGACCAGAGGTTGATGATGACCCTGGCGCCCTTGGGGATGGAATATTCCCCGATGCTGCAAGGCGAATGCAGAGTGAGGTGGTCGCTCCCTCCTGCGGTCTCTGCCCGAGTCCCAGCTGTGCCCCGGGGTCTCACCTGGTGTCGGCAAGGGACACATGTGGGATGAGCAGGGGGGACACGGGCCGGATGCGCAGCACTTCACTGATGGTGGCCTCCAGGTAGGGCAGCAGTGGGCGGTCGCTGAGGTGGGGGTGACGTGCCAGGCCGATTTTCTGGTCCATCTCCTCCTGGATCTTCCTCTGGACCTGGGAGGGGAGCAAGGGCTGGGGTGGAAGCCCGGGAAGACGGGTGGCCTGTGCGCAGGGTCTCCCCATGGCAGTAGGGCACACCTAGCATCACCAGCATGTCCTGGCAGGTTGTGCAGGGCAGAAGTAAAATGCCCAGAGCCTGATCCTGCTTATTTGCAGCACCTGACATCTCTCTTGGTACCTGCATTGCCCAAAGCCCCCACCATGTCCCTGGTGCCAGAGGGAGCCCAGCCCCCCTGCTGCAGGGTGCAGAGCCTACCTCGGGGTAGTGGAGCAGGTAGAGCACAGCCCATTTGAGCACAGTTGTGGTGGTCTCCACACCAGCCCCGAAGATGTCCCCCACTGTCATAAGGAGGTGGTCATCAGTCAGCTCCAGCCCTGGTGCCTGGGGGCTGCTGTTCTCAGCGTTGAGTCGCACTTGCAGGAGGGCATCCATGAGGTCCCGCACCGTGCCACTGCAGAAGGCTTCCTGCCAAGAGACACATGTGAGTTGGGCTGTCGTGGCACCGTCCCCTCCTGCCCCAGCTCCAGCACCCTGCAGCTCCCGAGCATCTCCCTGTGCTGGGTCCATTGGCACCTTGTGTTCATTGAACTTCTGCTGGAGCAGCTGGTCACGGACCTTGAGGCATCTCTTCAGCAGGGCCAGGTCCTTGTTAGGGAAGATCTGGGGAGAAAAGCTGTGTTACAGCAAGGGGCTGCAGCTCAGCGCAGCCTCTGCAGATTCCCAGGCAGTTGCTCTGTGCCCAACCACGGTACTGCTTCTCATGGAACAATGGGATGGGGACCTTCATAACCGTGGGGGGGGCTCAGGTAGCCACTTCCTGCAGGACACATCCCAGCTCCTTCTGAGCTGAGGGGAACAGGCATTTTCCATGTCCCTACTCACCTGGAGCCAGGGGAAGATGTCCACCAAGCTCTCCTTGGCCACTGTGTCCACAATACCCTGGCTGTACTCCAGCATGGCCTCGAACTCGGGGTCCCCACGTTGGTAAGAGGAGTTGAAGCAGAGGGAGCAGACCACGTTGGTGACAGCCCGTGTGAGCTCGGGGGCCATGTCCAGGGCCACATCCTGTGCAGTGCTGAGCGTCTCACACAGGGACGCAGCCTCTCGGCAGACTGGGGTGAAGGGGAGAAGCAGGCAAAGGGGTGGTGGTGAAGCCGAGGGGGTGGAGGGGGCAGCTGGGGACTGGAAGGGGAGGTCCCACACTCATTCAGGGTGTGCAGCCTGCAGAGAGCACCCCCAAGGCAGGGCTGAGCCCTGAGGTGCTGGGCTGAAGGATGGAGATAGAAAGAGAAGTCTCCATGTGCGGCTTGATGCTCCTCCCAGGTGGAGTGAGGAGCCCTGGGGAGGGGGAGGTGGGGGCTGGCTCCATGCAGAGCAGGCAGCAGGGAGCTGCCTCCATGCCTCAGTTTCTCCATCTGTGAGTGGAGTGAGGGAGATCAAAGCTCAAAGCTCATGGTGGAAAATGCCACCTCAGGGAGAGGTGTCAGGGATGGAGAGAGAGGGACCAAGCCCCCATTAGGCAAACTGGAGGATGCTGGGGGGTTAGGGCTGAGGCAGTGAGTCTCCCGTTAGTTCCCGGGGAATCACAGGGCACAGAGAAAGCAGACATCCAGCCTGGATCAAGTGCAGGAGGGAGGCAGAGCTGGGAGGGAGCCTGGGGGCTGGCAGGGGCACTTACTGATCCTCTCGAGGGCAAGTGAGCCCTCCCCAAACATGGAGAGGGCAGCGTGCACCAGCTTGCGCTGGAACTTCCAAAGGGGCCCGTAGCTGGCGAAGGCGATGTCCTTGCCTCCCCGGGACAGCAGGTCTGTGGTCACCTGTGGGACAGGCAGCCCTGGGGTCACCCTGCTGCAGGGCAGCCCCAGGGAAGCTGTGTGTTGGAGAGGGGGAAAGCTGCGGGGGTAGATGGCCATCTCATCCCAGGGATGATCTGGGGGGTTGGTGGTTAGTGCTGGTGGGCAAAGCCCAGGTCATGAGCTTTGTTTTCTCCCCACCAAGGACCAATGCAGAGGTCAGGGGACAGATGCCAGGGTTAGGGACTGGGGTGCCCAGAAAACTTAAGGGGTGCAGAGAGCCTGGTGGTACCTGAACCCACACCCCCATGCCCCAGATGAAGCCAGCCCAGAGGAAGAATGGGCACCCTCTGGATGCAGGATGTGTGGGATTTGCCCTGGGGAACAGGGAAGGAGGGCTGCCTGTGCCATTGCCTTGCTGTAGGCAGGACAGGGAGAGGAGACAGATCCGTGGGTGCCAGCGCCTTTCCTGTGAGCATCCCTTGCACCACCCCACCCCACAGTGGGATGGGGTCCCCCCCAAACCTGCTGCCAACTCACGGTGCGGGGCCGTCCAGCGAAAGCCTTCCCCTTCTTCAGCAGCACCTCCCTGGCATGCCGGTAGCTGTTGACCACCACGACGTAGTGGGAGCCCATCCAGAGGGCGTAGAGGCTGCCATAGCGGCCCTGCAGGCTCCACAGCCGCAGGTGGAGCTGGGGGTGCCCAGCCAACTGCAGCAGGCTCCCCACCAGCGGCAGGGCCGGCAGGCTCCGCGGGCGTCCCAAACCCATCCCTGTCCCTGTCCTCGCCACCGAGGCGGCTCGCCGGCGTGCCAGCCCCCAGGCGCAGAGCAGGGCCAGGGCCAGCAGCAGGGCTCCCAGCAGCAGCATGGCGGGGCTGGCTGCGAGGCTGCGGCAGCACAGGGGGCCTTTATACCGGCTGCGGGGTTGTTGCCTTGACCCTGAGGCGGGCTTGCTGCCTTATCGAGGGGCTGGAGGGGGAACCAGGTGCTGGGCCTGAGGCCAGTGCTGCAGCTGAGCATCTGGCGGGGGGCAAGGGCAGTGAGGCCACGGCCGCACCGGGTGGCCATGGGGAAGTTGCATCCAGTGGGCTGCAGGCCAGGGGATGCCCAGTGCTGGGCCTGTCCCTGGGGCTCCGTCCCCAGGGCCTGGGGGGTGCAGGGGCACCTAAGCCCTCAGGGTATCCCCTAGGTGCCCTGAGCTCAGCTGGGGAGTGCTGGAGTATCGGGGTCTGTGCTCAGGCTGGGGGCCCCTCGACATGTCTGGGAGGGGATGGAGAACACAGGGCTGGGGCACGGGGAAAGCACCGGGATGTGCTGAGAAGCACTGGTCAGCACTGGTCAGTGATGAGAAGCACTTGTCAGCGCTGGGCAAGTACTGGGGTGTGCTGAGAAGCCCCGCTCAGCCCTGATCGTCGTTGGGCAGCCCCGGGCAGCGTTGGGCAGCCCCAGGCAGTACCGCAGCCCTGCTCGGCCCTCAGCCCCGTGCTGACGTGCACAGCCTCGGTCAGCGCTGGGCAGCACCGGACAGCGCTGGGCCGCCCCGGGATGTCCATGTCCAGGGCGATGTCCGAGTCCGATCCCAGGGAGGGTTCCTGGGGGCAGCCGCGGCGGGACGCGACCTCCGAGGGTGCCGTCCCGGGCAGAGGTGGCCACTCCTGGGAGCTCTCCCGCCGCGGCGGTCCCCGCGCCTTCCCAACTCTTCTGACCCGCCGCGCTCGCCGTAGCTGCACGGCCGGACTCTTCCGACCTGTGGCGCTCGCCGTAGCCGCACGGGCGGGGCAGGCGGGGCAAGATGGCGGCGGGGGCTGCGGCGGACGCCCAGGCGCGCTTCGGCCACTCGGTGAAGGGGCTTCTGACCGAGAAGGTGACGAGCTGCGGCACCGACGTGATCGCCCTCACCAAGCAGGTGCTGAAGGGCTCCCGCAGCGCCGAGGTGAGCAGCGGGTGGCGCCGGGAGGCCTGCGGGGCCGGGCCGGGCCGGGAGCGGCGGGGTGTCCGGGCCGGCGCTGCCCCCCCGCCCCCGGGGGATGCTTCTCGGGGTCGTCGGCCGAGCCGGGCGGCGTGGCCGGGGAGCGGGCGGCTGGCGCGGGGCATGCCGGGGGCTGTAGTCGGGGCCGGGCGCGTCCCCGGGGCCGGCGGGACGCCCCCGTAGGGCTGTTGGGCCGCGGGTGCCGCTGCCGGCGCTGGGGGGGCTGGCGGGAGGCCGGCGGTCGCCTGTGCCCCGGGACATCTCTCCGGAGCGCGGGGCTGGGGCGGTCCTGAAACCCGTGTGCGCTGGGGGTGGGCACGACACCGCGGTGCTCCCCGCGAGCCCTTGTGCCGTGTCAGCCGGGCCCCGGCCCGTCGGCAGCGCTGCTGGGCAGCCGCCAGAAGCGCTCGGGAAGCGCAGAGCTGCCGCCGCTCAGTCTGGTCCCTGCAACTTGTTTTTTTAGCTCCTGGGCCAAGCTGCTAGAAACATGGTGATGCAAGAAGATGCCATCCTGCACTCTGAAGATGTAAGCCACGTTTATCTGCTACAGCACCAGTGTTTCTAGTGGGCAGGCGGAGAGCAGGGTTGTAAGAACAAATACGCTGTTCCTGGAGCCCTGAAATGGAAATATGTGCATCCAGGCAGCAGGGCTGGTGGCCAGAATAATTTACTGCTTTTTCAAACCCTGTGTGCTGCTGGCCTTCCTGAGTCCTGCAGCGCAAGCCAACATCTCTACCAGAAAGCTCGAGGGCATGTAGGTTGAATCAAATCACTTAGTGTCTGTGCCTGGCATTGGGAAAGAAAAGGGGAGCGTGCCACTGCTGACAGGTACTGGTGGGGGTGTTTCAGAGGCAGCGTGGTGGGACAGTGATGGCTGTGCTGGAGGAACTCCCTGGGCGTTGGCACAGCTTGCCCTGTGATTCTGCTGAACTGCTCCTGTGTCACATTCATTCTTTGTCTTGTTCTCCACAGAGTTTAAGGAAAATGGCTATAATAACCACTCATCTACAGTACCAGTAAGTAGGGCACATGTTCTCTCTGGGGAGCTGGGTAGATTCCTCAGTCCCTTTCTGTTCTGCTTTGCATGAGTTCCGCTCAGACTGTTCCCTCTTGCCCAGCTCCTCAAAGCTGAGTAGACCCTGGAACTGGAATCTTCCAGCCCTCTCCAGCTCCACTGGTACAGCTCAGGCTGTTACGGGGTGGGAGCTGGGAGTTTTGCTTCCTGTTTGCCATGCGCTGTGTCTCCTGCGAGAGCATGTGATGCATCTAGGGCCAAGGGGGAGAAGACAGTGCTGCTCCTGTCCTCTCAGGACTTAATCCAGAAACATAACGGGGATTTGGCCTCCTGAGCCCTTTTCTCCAACATAACACAATCCCTGTTGCTGAGATTCTGTTTTTCTAATGCTCTTTTTGTCTCTTTTTTTCATCTAGGCAAGAAGCAATCCAGAAGAAGTGAGTACTCAGCTGAAGGAGCACCAGGAGGACCCAGGGACATGTGTAGGAGTTGATGGAGAGGGAAAAATGATGGAGTAGGTTGGGGCAAAACAGTGAAAATGTTTCTGCAGCTGCCTTTGAAGTAGATGCTGGCACAGAGGGATAGTGTCTCAGTGTTGTGAAGAGATGGGAACTGGAGCGAAGGGGTGATTTGTACCAGAGCTTCCAGTTGTTTCATTAACATGGTAGAGCCTGTGAAATGATTTGTGACAGGAGATGAGGGTGGCATAGAGCAGAGCTGTCTGTTTTGGGTCTGCAAAATGAGGATTGCTTGTGGAGACATGGAGGTGGGTTGGGGAATCCTGGGGTTACTCTGCTGTAGCGTTGGTGCTAGAGCTGTGCTGGTCCCTTGGGAGCAGGCAGCGCGGTCTGGGGAGCAGATCTGGCTGTGAAACCTCTTCTTGTTTCATCCCCAGCGTGGAGCAGTCGTCCAACCTACAGGACCAGCTGAGTCACTTGCTGAAATGAAGTGCAGCTGAAGGCATGAGGACATCTTGACTGGCACCGAGGGCAGTGAAGCCTCCTTTCCCCTCCAGACCCCCGGGTTCAGACCTGTGTCTGAACGGTGCTGGATGTCAGCTGGGATACGCGCAGGGTCTGTGTTTCTGGGCACATGGGGCCCCTCTCACGTGCCTCCATCCACGTCTCTGCTCCAGAACACTTACCCGCTCCTGTCTGAAACAAATTTGCCTGAAACTTTACCCCCCCCCCCAGCAATTCCTATGTCCACTTACTTCCCATGTAGCATGAGGTCCTGGGCCCACACCAGCACCCCTGGGAAGAAGCACATGAAATCGAGCCATAGAAGTTCCTGCCGTTCAGCACTGGTCTGTGTTGAGGCGCAGAGGTAGCACAGGGCGCAGTTGATTCAGGGTGTGTTAACCAGCGGGAGCTCTGAGTGCCTGGGTGGAGAAAGGCACTTCCCTGTAAACTGAGGTACCATTCCCAGGCCAGCACTCCTGGAAGCGGGATCTGGGTGTACATCTCTGTTGTGGGTCCAGCTGGACGTGGTTTTGCCAGCGTCCTTCTCTGAGGTTATCTCTCTGCTCCGCTGGAGTTTGGGACACCGTTCCCTTGCCAACCCATCTGCACTGTCTGCAGCCTTCAGCTGTGTTCTTCCTGGGCTGCTGCTCCAGCTTTTGATGGAGCAGCCTTGGAGCTGCGGGTTTGGATCTGGTTGGGAAGGTGTCCAAAGGCCTGCCTGGGACGCGGGCAGGGGAGCGTCATGAGCCGCCGGGCTCAGTTCTGCGCTGCTCTGTGTCTCAGGACCAGCGACCGGGCTCCTGTTGTCATCCCGGGGAGCGACAGCAGGCCCGGGCTATAAATACCCAGTCTGGGTTTGAAGTCACTTATCTGGAGCACTCAGCACGTGGGAAGCTCTTGTTTGCCCAAGTGTGCTTTTCATCGGCTGATAGGGGAAGGCAGGCTGAGAGTGGGCATCAGCCTGCCGTGTTCCTGCTGGAATGCTGCTGGGGTCTGGTTCCTGTGCTGCAGAGCCTTCTCCTGGGCTGGATGCCACCATCCTCTCCAGTGCCACTGCCGCCTCGGGCTTCGCCTGCATCCCTGTGAAGGTGCCACTGTTAGCTTGGAGCCCACTGGGGGTATTTTTGCCTTGGGAGGGGCCCTGATCTCCCCCTCCCCTCCCCCCCCCCCTTTGCAGATGCACTTTGGGAATGAGGTTTTTCCCTGAGCTGATGGAGAAGCTGTGATCCACTTGCTGGGAATAAAAGCTGCCCTGAACACCACCAAACTGCAGCAGAGTCTCTTCTAGGTGCCAGTGCTGGTGGGCACTACGGGGTGGGGGGAGACGGACGGTGGGTCTCTGCCCCCCCATGTCCCATGTCATGCTTTGGCTCCGGGTGCTGCTTTGGAGATGCAACGTGTCCTTGCTGCAGGTGGCTCGTCCCCTCCAAGGTCCCATCCTCTGCAGGGGCCAGAGCAGCCGTACAGCATTGAGCTCTGCTCTCCTGCCTTTTGTGGGAGCAGAGACTGGGTTGCGCCGGGGTGTCCAGAGATGCTGGAGAGGGGGAGGCAGCAGGGTGGGTTTTTTTGGGGGGTGGGCGCAGGCACAGATGGTGGGTGATGGCAGCGGGTCCCCGATGGGAGCAGGGCCAGCTCGCCGCGCTGTGCCCCGGGCTCTGCGCGCAGGCTGCGGGGCCGTGAGCCCGGGGGCCGGGCCAGGCGGCAGCCGGTGGCGGGCGGAAGCCGGGCCCCGGGCGGTGTCGGGTGCCGGGGCGGAGCGTGGCCCAGGCCGGGCAGAGTCCGGCAGGGCCGCGGCGGCTGGAGGCAGTAAGGCAGCGCGGCCCCGCGGGCACCCCCGGGGCTGAGTGAGGCCTCTGCAAAGCGCCGGGGGGAAGCAGGGATGGGGAGGGGGCGGTGGGGTTTGCTCTGCAGGGAGGTTTATGGGGGCAGCTGGGACTGGGCGCCTCGGGGGGTGATGTCGTCAGGTGCACCCAGGAGAGTCCCACTAGGCTGCAGGTTTGGGGGGGTCTCCCCGGGTGTTGCTGGTGGGTGGGGGAAAAATTGCTCCTGTGTTTGGGGGAAGAGGAGGGGTTCAGCGGCCTCGGGAGAGCCTGTGGCGGTGCCCATCGCTGGGGCGTCAGGCACCATCCCCACGTTCCCGTTGCAGTGGCAGCGCCCTGCGGAGAGCAGATTCACCGGGAAGTGCAGGTGAGGGGTGCGGGTGGGAGCTGGCGGGGGGGCGGGGTGGTTGGGCAGGGGGCCGAGCCCGGGCTCTGCCGGGATGTCTGCTGCCCGCAGAGGGCAAAGCTTGTTTCAGGGCCCAGATAAAAACATCCGGCGTAGTTGGCTGCTTTGCTCCCGTTTCCCAGGGACACGGGGACTGGGCACCCCTACGGTTCCCGGCCCTCCTTCCCTGTGCCCCTCGGGTCTGGGGGCCGCAGCCTGCACACCCGTCTGTGCTTGCAGGCAGGGGGAGCTGCGGAGGATGCTCCACGTGAGCCTGGTTTGTCACCAGGTGCAAACAAGAGTGCCGGTGCTGGAGAGCACCGGGGGGCTTACAAGCCAAGCACAGGCATGGCCCCCATGTTTTGGTGCATGGGGAGATCCTGGGGCACAACTTGCTGACGTTTGGTGGCCTCTGTCCTTCCCACCGCAGGATTACTACGGCAAAGAGCTGCAGAAGTCAGAGGACCTGAAAACCAATGCGTGTGTCACATCAGCCAGGCCCCTTCCCAAGGCGGTGAGAGATGCTTTGAAGCGTGTCCATGAGGAGGTGGTGGCCAGGTAAAATCTGGGGTCTCCCCTCTGCTGCTGTCGCCCTGTGTGCTGACAAACCCCCTCCCCCAGACCACCATGGAGCTCCTCTGCCTGGCTCAGCTCAGCATCCCCCCAGGTACTATGGCTGTGGTCTGGTGATCCCCGAGTGCCTGGCGTCATGCCGCATCCTGGACCTGGGCAGTGGCAGCGGCAGAGACTGCTACCTGCTGAGCCAGCTGGTTGGAGAGCAGGGTCACGTCACCGGGATAGACATGACTGAGGGCCAGGTATGGCGCAGAGCTGGGATGTCCTCTTGTTCCACCAGCATCCCTTCACCACTGTTCCCTTCCTCCTTCCCAGGTCGAGGTGGCGAAGAAGCACATTGCCTACCACATGGAGAAGTTTGGCTACCAAAAGCCAAATGTGGAGTTCCTCCAGGGCTACATGGAGAAGCTGGGAGATGCTGGGCTGGCTGATGAGAGCTATGATATTGTCATGTAGGTACCACATAGACCTGCTGCTGCTCAGAGCCATGGGCTGGGGTCCGGATCCGCATCCCACTGGGTTGCCTGTTTCAGGAGCACGTGTTAGAATAGGGTAATCCCAAGGCAGAGTCTGGGCTAGAGCCTGGGATTTTCATGGTCAAATTGGCATCTCCAAATCCTATGGGAAGCAATGGGACATGCAGCAGCTGGCAGATGTGCAGCATCTGGTGGTACTGAGCATGCGAGAGGGTGCACATGAGCCTTGGTCTTCTCCTCCCCAGCTCCAACTGTGTGATCAACCTTGCACCTGACAAGAGGGCCGTGCTACGGGAAGCCTACCGTGTGCTGAAGGTATACTGGGGCTGGTACCCATGGCAGGAACGAGGCAGGGTTGGGGTGCCACTGGGATGCAGCAAATGGGGTTCAGCAAGGTGGGGATGTGGGATGGGGTCAGAGGAGGGCATCTCTGCAGGGTAGGTCCCGAGCAGAGTAGTGCTATGGGGTGCCTTGTTCTCCCTGTCCCTTTCATCACATTGCTTCTTGGGGTCTCCCTTTGCTTCTTGCTGCCTTCCAGCCCGGTGGAGAGATGTACTTCAGTGACGTCTATGCCAGCCAGCACCTGAGTGAGACTATCCGGAAGCACAGGGTGCTGTGGGGTGCGTAGGGCTCCAGGATGGGGGCGGCACGGGATGGGGGGACTGGACCTTTGCCTCCATCACACACATCTGCGGTCTCTTGCCAGGGGAGTGCCTGGCAGGAGCTCTGTACTGGAAGGACCTGTACAGCATCGCTGAGGAGGTGGGGTTCAGCCCCCCGTGCCTGGTCACTGCCAGCCCCATCACCATCGGCGACAAGGAGCTAGAGAGCATCGTCGGTGAGGGTCTGACCAGAGACTGTTGGCTCTGGGCAGTCATGAGTAGCTGTGCTGGGATCCTGGGCTCTGCCAGTTCCCAGCTGGGGTGCTCAGTGCCCAGCCCTCCAACCTCTTGCAGGTGACTGCCGCTTCGTCTCCGCGACATTCCGCCTGTTCAAGGTGCCGGGCAGCAGCCGGGCCGGGCCGGGCCAAGTCATCTACAATGGTGGGATCGTGGGGCACGAGCGGGAGCTGGTGTTCGATGCCAACTTCACCTTCAAGGTGCGGGGAGGCACACTGGGGTTCCCCAGGATGCCATGTAGTCCTGGTTTGTAGGGATGGGGGGGGGGGAAGCTGATGACACAGTGACAATCAGCCACATCCTCTGTGATTTTAGGGGTAAGCTGGGTGAGGGGGAGCAGAGGTGCTGTATAAACCAGGGGAGTTGCAAATAGGGGCAGGAATGGAAGCTAGACCCATGCAGCACCTGAGGGTGAAGGTAGGAGCAGGACATTCATGGTGGCTTCACAGGACAGCCAGCTGCTTGGTCATTGTGGGTGTTTCTCAGAGTTTTGGGCTGGGCTGTGCCCCTGCATTTGCTCCCATCATCATCTGGCTGGGTGGCTGGGGTCCCCTGGGCCACATATCCTGGACCCCAGCCTTGAGGCTGTCCGTCTTTCCCCAGGAAGGAGAGGTGGTGGATGTGGATGCTGAGATGGCTGCAATCTTGAGGAGCTCCAGGTTTGCAGATGAGTTCCTGATCCGTGCCAGCGGGGCTAATGCTGCCACACCGCAGGGACGCTGCTGCAAGGGGGTGAAGGTTGGTAGCGGGCAGGGATGGTGACATGGGGACATCAGAGTTGCCCCAGGGTATCAGAGAGGCAGTGGCATGACACCAAGTGACCTGAGCTGTTCTGGGCCAGGCAGGAACCCATGGGGCACCAACGGTGCTGCCTGAGTTTGGGCAACTGCACCCCAGTGCAGGTTGGAGCCCTCCAAAGTGGGGGTCTGCTCTATCCACCAGGTGTGAGAGTCCCTTGCCCTGCCTCAACATGTCCCTGGGGGCTGCCGAGGCTGACAGCTGGGCTTTCCTGAGGTCTCCCAAGTAGAGTCATTCTTCTCCCAGAAAAATGGCTGGGGACAGCCTACCCCAGGGAGGTGATGGCCCATCGCTGTGGCTCAGTGCTGCTCAACACTCTGCCAGCTGCTGATGTGAGCTTGGCCCTGGCTGCCAGCCCTGACCCAGCAGCACAAAGCAGCTTTATCTGCTGGAAGCCTCACTCCTCCTCTTTGGTGGTCTCTCCAGCCCAAAGATGGGCCAGGAGAGGCAAGAGAGATAAAACTCTGCAGCCGTGCGTCCCTGAAACACAACCTTGGGGAGGGGGAAGATGTTCTTGGATCCTTGTCCAAGCAGGGACATTTCTCAGATAAAAGCAGAGCAGAAGTCCCAGTGAAGCTCTTGGCTTCCTCCTCGTGGCAGGGAAAAGCAGCTGGGGTGACAAGGGGCTGCCCTCACATTAGCTAGGGAGGGTCTGCCTGTGGGCTGCATGGAGCATGTTGGGGGGAAAATACCATTTTCCCGAGGTGTCTCTTGCTTGCCCCTGTCCTGATCCTGCCCTGGGTTGTTCTCTGCCCTCCAGGAGAAGATCTGTGATCCCTTCCAGCTGCTGGAGCGACTGGCAGCCCCGGCTCCTGCCTGCCGTCCTGGTGGCGCCTGTGGTCCCCCTGGGTGCTGCTGAACAGCGAGTGATAAAATATTTGGGTTCAAAAAGAAACGTGGGGAAGTGCTGAAGGGTGGTTTGCAGTGGTGGCAGCTGAGGAGGGCCTGGGTTCTAAGGGGGGGGTTGCAGAACATCTGGAATGAAAAGCATGAGCGGCCAGGCGATGCCCAGTGACGAGAAGTCCAGACACAGGCATGACAGCCCAGAATTCTCAACCCGCCCTCTGCCACCAGCTAAGTAGCAGAGCGATTAATTCACAGTGTAGAGATTAAACATAAATAATGCCCATAAATACGTTTTCTTGGGAAGTTGCCTTGCCACCTTGTCCTTTTGGTTTTGGATGAGGCTATGGGTCAGACCTGGGAGTATCATAGCTTGTAAGTTGTTGGGTTTAGAGCTCCCCATGATTAAAAGAAAAGGCAAATGGAATTGGTGTCATGTGCAGGTAACAAGGCACGCGTTGGCGGGCTTCAGGGGGTCTCCCTGGCAGACCCAGGGAGAGGAGCTCTGGGATGGTGTGGAAGGACGCCACTGATGGGACCTCAGAAGGACCCGCTGAAAACATCTGAGATGCTGTTTAATGTCTCTTCCCCCACCCTCCCAGCCCCCTGCTTAGCTGTCTTCCGCGATTACATACAAAGACTTTGTCTCAAAGTCCCCAGACGTCCTGGGGGAGGGCTGGCAGCAATTAGCCCCGGCTAGCACAGAGCCTTCCCAGCGGGAGCGGAAGAGCAGGTGGGGCAGGGGGTCCTACCTACAAACCCCTTCATTAGAGGGGTCCCTGCCGCGGCCTTTCAGCTTGCCAGGGGAGAGAGGCGCCCGCAGCCAGGTCCCCCCCCGCATGCATACAGGAAAAGGTCACAGCTAAATGCCGCTCATTTGCACAGCACTGGTTGGGGTTTTTTTCCCCAAAATTCTCAGCATTTCTGGGAGGAAGCAGCAGAGGGAACTTGACTTTTTGGAGTATTAGAGTTTTCCCCAGGCTCTGAATGGGGGGTGGGGGGGTGGGGAGGGTGGATTTTGGCTGCCTGGTTTTGCTTGTGCACAGCCGTGGGGGTTTTAGCCCCGAAGCCGTGAAAAGAGGGGCTTCCCACGTGAGGAGCCCCAAAATACCCTGTCCAGCAGCCCGGTCTGGGTGTTTTGGTGGTGGCAGCGATGGGCCCATGTCCCCCTCTCAGCGCGAAGCCCCACGTGTGCGGGGGGAGCTGGCGGGAGCCGGGACCGGTTTGTTTGTGGGTGCAGCCCGTCCTCTGCAGACCCCGAGCACCGAGGGCAAGGGGCGCGGGGCTCCCGGGCGGCTCTGAGCCTCCACAGCGGCAGCTCCAAAGCCCCGTCCCACCGGGGCCAGGTCTCGGCGCGGGGTCGCCCCAATTCTCTCCGGGGGGCCGGGCAAGGGGCGCGGGGCTGAGGGGGGGGAGAGCGCGGCTTGGCAGATCCGCGCTGAGCGGTCAAGTCCGATGGCGGGAGCGACCGAGCAGAGGCCACGCTGGGGCGCGGAGGGCGCCCGCAGTACGGAGCGGGGAGCGGGCCTCGGCCCCGAGGAGCCCTCCCCCGGGAGCGCTGCCGGCGGGAGGGGCAGCGCAGGCGGGAGCGCGGGGGGGACGCTCCCCGCCGGGCTGTGCCGCGCGCCGCCGCCAGGGGGCGCTGCGCGACCGCCCACCGGTGCCGAGGGGGTGCCGGGGACACGCGGGGCGGCGCACCGGGGCCGCCGCCGCGGGGGACGAGCGGCGCGGCGGGCAGCGGCAGTGGGCAGGGCAAAGGCGGGAGTGTGTGTGTGTGGGGAGGTGGGGGGGGGAGCGGTCCCGTCCGCCCCGTCCCGTCCGGTCCTCCGCGTCCCGCAGCGCAGAGGGTTCGCGAGCCGCCCCGCCGAGCGCCGCACGCGCCGTCCCCAGCCCGCCGGCCGCACCGCGCCCCCATTGGTCGCGCCCCTCCGAGGCTCCTCCCCGCCGGCCCCGAGTCCCGCCGCCATTGGCCGTGGCCGCGCGGCTGGCCCCGCCCCGCCCGCCTGGCGTACACACCGGAGTCACGCGCCCCCCGGGCTGGGGAGGCGGTGGCTGGCGGCGAGGCGGGGCCGGGCCGCCATTGGCGGGGGGGGCGGGCGCCGATTGGCTGCGCGCGGGCCGGGCCCCGCCCCTGCGAGGCGGGCCGGGAGGGGCGGGGAGGGCAGCGGCTTGAGGCGGTGCTCGGCTCGGCCCGGCCCGGCAGTCGCCGCCTGTCGGGTCCCGCGGGCGGTAGTGCCCGCCGCCTCGCCCGCCGCCTCACCGCGCCCGCCACCGCCGCCGCCGGGGGAGCCGGGGCACGCCGCAGGCGCCGCGCGGCGATGCGGGGCCGCGGCAGCGCCGAGCCCTGACTAAAGATGGCCGCGCTGCCCGGTGGGAACATGGCGGGGGGCGGCCGGGGGGCGCGGGTGGTGCTGCTGCTGCTGCTCGGCTGTTGCCTGGTCCGGCGGCCCCCGGCCGCCGCCGCCGCCGCGCCTCCCGCCGCTGTTCCCCCCTCGGCGGCGGCGGCGGAGGAGACGGTGATCATCGGCCTGCGGCTGGAGGACACGGACGACGTCTCCTTCATGGAGGGGGGCGCGCTGCGGGTGAGCGAGCGGACGCGGGTGAAGCTGCGGGTCTACGGGCAGAACATCAACAACGAGACCTGGTCGCGCATCGCCTTCACGGAGCACGAGCGGCGGCGGGGCGGGCGAGCGGCGGCGGGGCCGGCGGGGCGCGGCGGGGGCGGCGGCGGCGGGACGGCGGGCGGCGGCGCCCCGCAGCGCTGCGGCATCCGCACCTCGGACATCATCATCCTGCCGCACATCGTGCTCAACCGCCGCACCTCGGGCATCATCGAGATCGAGATCAAGCCCCTGCGCAAGACGGAGAAGAGCAAGTCCTACTACCTGTGCACCTCCGTCTCGGCCCCCGCTGCCGCCGCCTTGGGGCCCGGGGCCACCGGAGGGCTGGCAGGCGCCGAGGGGCCGGCCGGGCCCCCGCCCTGGGGCGAGACCACCTGGATCTACCATGACGGCGAGGACACCAAGATGATCGTCGGCGAGGAAAAGAAGTTCCTGCTGCCCTTCTGGCTGCAGGTCATCTTCATCTCGCTCCTCCTCTGCCTCTCGGGCATGTTCAGCGGCCTCAACCTGGGCTTGATGGCCCTGGACCCCATGGAGCTGCGCATCGTGCAGAACTGTGGCACGGACAAAGAGAAGAACTATGCCAAGCGCATCGAGCCTGTGCGGCGCCAGGGCAACTACCTGCTCTGCTCCCTCCTACTCGGCAACGTCCTGGTCAACACCACGCTGACCATCCTGCTGGACGATATTGCCGGCTCTGGGCTGGTGGCCGTGGTGGTCTCCACCATCGGTATCGTCATCTTCGGCGAGATCGTGCCGCAGGCCATTTGCTCTCGGCACGGCCTGGCCGTGGGCGCCAACACCATCTTCCTCACCAAGTTTTTCATGATGATGACCTTCCCGGCCTCCTATCCCGTCAGCAAGTTGCTGGACTGTGTCCTGGGCCAGGAGATCGGCACGGTCTATAACCGTGAGAAGTTGTTGGAGATGCTGCGGGTCACCGACCCTTACAACGACCTAGTCAAGGAGGAGCTCAATATTATTCAAGGAGCCCTGGAGCTGCGCACCAAGACGGTGGAGGATGTGATGACACCCCTCCGAGACTGCTTCATGATTGCTGCCGAGGCTGTGCTCGACTTCAACACTATGTCCGAGATCATGGAGAGCGGTTATACCCGCATCCCCGTTTTTGAGGGTGACCGCTCCAACATTGTGGACCTGCTCTTTGTTAAGGACCTGGCTTTTGTGGACCCCGATGACTGCACTCCGCTCAAGACCATCACCCGCTTCTACAACCACCCTCTGCATTTTGTCTTCAATGACACTAAGCTTGATGCGATGCTGGAGGAGTTCAAAAAAGGTGGGCTCGTGCCTGCGTTGGGGGCACGGGGGCGGGAGGCGCTGCTCGGTAGCCGTCAGCTTCTGCCTTCTTGAGGCGAGGGGATCCTGCAGCAGAGGCTTCTGGGGTTCCTGCTTGCAGAGGGGTTTGGGAAGGCGCGTTCAGGATGGAGGGTGGCCGGTATGCAGGCTGCTGCCAGATCTGCCCGTTCCCTGGCCCAGAAAGCTGATACGCGGCTGGTATGTGCCCCCCGGCCGCTTTTCCCCACTGCACTGGGATATGTGTGTGTGGGCACGGTGCCAAGCAAGGTTGTTTTCTTTCTTGCTTTTTCCACTCATCTGTCCGTTATAGTGAGAACTGCTGACGGGAATCCGCACCCGTTACTTGGCGGTGTCTTCTCCGTGCTTTTTCAGCTGGCCTGACAGTGAGGAGGGTGGGCTGCTCGGGTAGGTCACCCATATCTTTCAGGCTTAGTGCGCGCACACGTGCTGAGATAAACAAGACGTTTTAGCTCCATTCATAGGCTCAGCTGGCCAACCTCAGCTCTGTGCTCGTGTTCCAGCTATTTTGATTGACGCTTTGATCTTGTAACTCATAAATAGTTTCAGGGTCTTAAAATACATTCGAAAGCACTTGTTGGTGCTGCGCTTCGGAGTTACAGATCTCTTTTCCTAGGCTTCCCTCTGCCCCCCGGGACCACAGGCTCAGCCAAGATGTGACCCTTCTTTCTAGCTCTCCACTGTAGCCTGTGTGTGAATTGCATCAGAATGGGACTGAGGCTTTCTGGCTCTGTCTTAATTGTTGGAGGTGTTAACCTGACAAATGCATCTTAATATCTGTTATAAGCTTTTGCTTATGAGGAAGGAAAACCCTTTTTTAAAAAACTTTTTTTCCTTTTTAAACCTGTTCCTATCTGCAAGCCAAATAGTAACGCTGTATGGCTGGCACAGGGCAGTTAAGGGAGATTTCAAACAGATTGGATATGTGGACTCCAGTACTGGAAAATGAAAGGCAGTGGGAATGCCATGGAGCTGACTGTGCCCAGGGAGATCTGATCAAAGTACTGCTGAGCAGCTCAGTCCCTGGGAGATGCTCTGGCTGAAAGAGAAATCGTTATGAGGTGCTGACCCCACAGTTGGGCTAACGGGGAATATTTGAGTTCACCTTTAGCAGCTACAAAAGTTACCTTGCCGACAACTTGGTGAGTGGTCTTTCTAGGTAGTAAATCTAAATTGCCAGTTAAATTTCAGGTGCTGTTTTGTCCATGTGCTGAGCTTTGTCAGTATGGCATTTGGTCTCCTTCTTTCTGCTTAACTCAGTCATGGGGATTTGGAGGGTTACCCCATTGGTTACCTCATCTTTATTTCATCTTTGTGGGTTCACCTTTTTACCGACCGGGGCAGCGGTGGTTTCTTTCTGACTCTGTGGAATGATGGGGAAATCTTACTTGCATTTGGAGCTGTTAAAGGAGAGAAGAGGCCGTGGTTTCTGCACTGTGGGCCTGCAGCTCGGGCCTGGGAAACTCAGTTATGTCACTGAACCGTTGTCTGGTTGGGATGGATTTCGCTGTGTCTGCAGGTGTAGGATTTTTCTTCTGTGCCCATCTCACTGCCCCTGTTATTCAGACTCCAGATACCACGATGGGGCTCTTAACCTGCAGCAGCACTGGGGTTTTGTTTGCAGCCGTGTGTCTGAAGAAAGGCTGTTACCTTGGGCGTTTGATTTCCCTTGTCTGAAAGGGATGAACAGAGGAGTCCCTTACTAGCCGGGAGAAGGTGTGTGTTTTAATCCTGCAACTGTGGCCAAGCCAAATATGCCTCCTTACAGTTCCTGAAACTTGTGCTTAAAATAGGCTACTTAAAAATCCTCCTGGGTTGCTTGGAAGGTGCAGATCAGAGATTGCTTTCCTTGGTAGCCAGAGGACTTCCCCTGCCTGCCTAGGAACAGTCCCAGTAGCACATGTCTAGGACGGCTTCCTAACGTGTGTGTTCCCTCCTGAGATCACTTTGTCCTGGAATAGTCTCCATAGTTGTGAATTAATTCGGGCTTGTTTGATCACACTCAAATGTTTACTTCAGAGCAGCTATGCTGGTTGGTCTGTATGGACAAGCCCTCTTCAAAAAAGCGCAGATATGGTGGAAATAAATGGCTTCCTTTGTGTCCTTTGAAATGAATGTAAATAACTGATAGCTTGCTTGATCTGGCATAGCACTGTGTCTTTTGCAAGAGTTCTTCAAACTTTCTTCTTCAGAGCAACCTTGCCAAATTCCCGTGAGAATGTACAAATTAAGGGGTGAGAATCAAATTGCATGTTACTCTCTGGTAGAGTGAGGAAAATAAATAAGCTTACGGTTTTTAACTGTTCCCTTCCCATCACATTGACCTGCTGCTGCTGTAGGCTTGTCTCAAAACTCACGTGTGTTTTTTCCACCCAGGTCCCTGCTGCCACTGTTCAGTGGAATAGGCAGCTCGTGTATAGCACTTGCCAGTTGAAAAACCTTAATTGGTTTAAGGAGGGGGGGGGGGGTGGGTTTTGGTTTGATTTAGGTTTTTTAAAGAAGTTTGGTAATTAACTGGGTGGGCAGGGTTTTGAAGCTTTTTTGGAAGGGGGGGGGGGGGGCAGAATCAAAACATTCTTAACCTAAACATGGAATGGAGATTAAAGCCAAGCACAGCAGGATGTATGTCCTTACCCTGTTGCAGAAGATGAAGTGGGTAGTTCTGTACTTGTTCCGGTGTTGAGGCTGAACAGCTGGAGGATTTGGTGGTGGACCTGTTCACAGTTGTCCACAGTTGCAGAATAAAGGTGTTTCACTTCTGTGCCGTCAGGCAAGAAACTTATTTTGAAGAGAGCTGCAGCACATTCCCACTCCCTTGTTGCCTTAATGTCTTGAAGTGTGAATACAAGTGATTTTGGAAGCAGTCTGCAAAAAAGCTTCCCTTCTAAAAAGCACTGTTTGCTTACAAATAAACAAATCAATAGCTTTTGAAAGAGGGGCAATTTTCTGTTCCCATTGACACACCTTCGAACTTTACCAGCAAAGCCATTTGCCTAGGAGTTGTACAGACTAGCGTTTAAGTTACTTGAATTCATTCACTCTAATGCAAGGATGTATAAGGTACCTTTTATATGGGCCTGGGAGGTGCCCTGCTGACTTTGCTCAGCACAAAGAGGTATCTCATTTTAACGAAGTTGATTCCCATCTGTCCTGATGTTGGTGATTGTTACCTGCTCCAGGATCGATTTGCATCCTGGTTCCTAAGCTGTGGCAGGGAGTGAATGAGTGACAAAGTCGTTTTTGGAAAGAAGCTGGTGAGCTGTCTCCACTGGTCTCCTTTTTCTTGCTGACAAGTGTGTGGGCTTGCTTTTTTTAATATCTTTTTTTTTTTTTCCTTCCCCTCCTCCCTTTTTGACAGTTTTCCTAAGTCTCTGCTCAAATGCTCTCTGGAACTTGCTCTTGGTGTTTATCACAGGCAGATCTCTGCATGTGTGATCCTAAATCCAAAGTGTTCTATTTCTAGCTCCCTGCCTGCCAGAGCTACAAGAATTCAGCTTGAAAAGCCTCATGTTGTAATACTAATATTTTAAGATTGGCCCACTTTCTGCAAGCCGTTGCAGGGCTGCTTTCCTGGTGGGCTGGATGGCTTCAGAGGGCAGCAGTTTGTCCACTGGAGTCCTCCTTGTCTGGGCACTTGGAGTCATATATTTTGATTTTTTTTTTTTTTTAATGTATCAGTCTCCACTATTATGTTATCCTAAAGATCAGAGTTAATAACCTGTTACAGACAAGTGGCTGTAACTGTGTGCAGCAGTTAGAGCCCTTTTTTCTGAATCACATGGCAGCCTTGAGAAAGTTCCTAGATTCCTTATTAAAAACATTGCCAACTAGACCTTAAAAGACTTTTGTTTCCTAAAAATCTTGTCAGATTTAACTTGATCTTCTCTTCAGGCTTTGTTGGTCCTGTGTTGTCTGTTTTTAATAGTGTGTATGTTTCGTGACTACATAGGACCTGGAGAAAAGCTTCATCTCTTTCTTTTCCCTCCAAAGAAACCCAAGCCCCAGCAACCTGAAATGTAAACCCCTTACTTTTGAGGGAGTAGAGAAGAATAGTTAGACCTACTTGCTCTTCTTTTGAGCACACAGATCCTCTTTTTGGAAGCGGATACAACAGCAGCAGGTGATTGGTAGCCCAGGGATCCAAAGCTCTTCATTATTGTTGTTCATCTGAGTTGGTTTCATTCTGTTGTTAGGTCACTTACCTTTGTGGTACTGCTCCAACCCAAACTTGTAGGTGGCTTCTTTCCTTCTCCATTTGAGGTTTTATGGGTTCCCATCCTGCTAAGTCTGAGTCCAGACTTGCAGTGATTAACTCTTACTTAGTGGATCTGAATGCTTGCTTTCCAGTGTATCTGACAGGTTGTCTGTCTCCGTGTGAGCCTGTGACTGCAGTGTTATGAGAAACTGGAAGAAACTACATAAATCCCTTCTGGGATTATGAAAGGCATGTAAAACTCCTCCTTGGAAAACAATATTGTTTTCAAGACTGCTTGGCTAATAAAAGGCACCTCCTCTGATCCTTTCAGGGAAGGTCATATAAAGGGAAAGGTACTGAGGAGGTCCAGTGTGGAGACTTTTTGTGTGAAGAGAGTAGGGGGGTGGTAGGTGGGAGAGAATTTGCCACCGAGGTACAGAGAACTTAGCAGGATATATGCCTGCAGATTTGTTCCCTGAACAAAAATTGCATGTGGGGGTTGCCTCGTGACAAGCTGTTTCTTGGCTGTCTGACAGCGTAGCACCCGCAGGTACTGCGCTGCCAAGAGCTTTGCTGGCCTTGCAGAGCTCGGGGGATGCGTGCTGGTTCCACTGGAGAGGGGTGGATGTGGGTTGCTGCAGGCAGCCCTCCTGCTGGTATGCTGGGAGGGAGCTGTGGTGGGGGGTGCATCGGAGAACAGCATTGGATCTTCCTGCACACCCTACTGCGAAGCTTTTTTTTAGGGATCAGGAGAAGAAGAGATGCTTCTGGGCAGCAGCAGTGCTTCTTCACCCTGGCCTTGGTGAGGAGCCCAACTGGAGGCTCTGTTCTGCTGCTAAGAGTAGAAAGAAATATGTGATTCTGTTGGCTGGCAGGGTCAGGAGTAAGTGAGTTAAATATCTTGAGCAGTGGAGCCTTGGATCTGACACTTATGTTGGGTCTAATTCTTGGATTGCTTTTGAAGCAATTGCTAGCAGCTCTTGTCATTCAACAAAGACAAGAAGTTGCCTTTTCCTCCCCTCAACTGTTTGCTAAGTTAGCACGTGCTTTCCTGAGCTGAAGCTGAGGGGAGTGAATTCCATCAGAAGTGAACCACATTCCTATCTGCTTTCTCTGTGTCTTTAAAGGTTATCTGTAATAGGCAGAGATGTAAACTCCAGGTCAGTCTGTGCAGCCAGAAGCATTTCACAGCCAATTTTGGAGTAGAACTGAGAGAAGAGGCAGAATGTCAACTTCTGAGCAAATTAAATACTCCAGGAAAATGATCAGGTAGATTAACCATTGCAGTATTCTTCCAGGGCTGAAATTTTTTTATGTTTAGAGTTTTGTTTTTTCTCTGCCAACATGAGGTCCTGAGGAGCAGAGCACTGTCTTGGTGAGCTTCAGGTGGCTCTAAGGGTGTAGAAACAATGACAACTAATCCTCAGCAGTAGTATGTGTCTGACAATGGCTGTGACCAAGACCAAACTTCACCGTGGAAGCTTACTGATCTCATGAGGCTGCAAATCAAGAAGTGCTGGAGCTAAAGATAATGTCTTAATTCAACAGCTCTAGATGCTGTGAGTGTGTCTAATCAACACGGAGCCTTTGTCAGCTCTTGTGCATAGACAAGCAGCAGTAGTAGGGTACCTCCTGTCAGTAGCTTTGCGGTGCTAATGGTAGAAAGAAGTGGATCTAAAGGTTGTATTTCTGATTGTGACATCTGTATGAAGCCATCCAAAGGTAGGGTTTGTTTTGACAGGCTGTGATGTCATGCTAGCTGGTAAATGAGGAAATGAAGGAGTTAGCCACCTCACACTTCATATGTTATAACTCCTCAGTCCCCTCCTTTCTTTACTGAAGGAATCATTATAGTGAATGGAATATGATGGAGGGAGTTACTAGGTCACTTAGCTTGGAGCATCATTGCCATTAAACTGTAGAGAAGATTGAGCTATCTTTCTGGTGTTGGCTAGTACAAGGGTTTCTTGCTCACTTGGAGGGCAAACGTTCTAGTACACAGAAATTGAGACCTGGAGAATATGGAGTCTCACTGCTTCACCTCTTCTAGGCACCTTATAGTGTATGCTCGATATCAAGAGTTATAAATCAGTTTCAGAGCTGTTTAGGCACCACCAAGTAGGCCTAGAATGAAAGAAGTGGCCAAGCAGTGTGTTGGCTGAGTCTATATCTCATCCTGAATTCTTCCCTAAGCACTTAACAAGAGTTTACTGTTTTGTTAGCTTATGAGCCTCTACAAAGCTGTGGTGCAACTGCCAGTCTAGGTAGACCAATTGCACTTCTAGTGCTGACTCCATCCCAACTTCACTGATGAACCTTGTAAGACTAGCCCTCAGCATAGAGTACTCCAGTGCTCTGAACTGTACCCTGGTGAGTGTAACCTGGTGTTCCTGTTAATTTGGCAAGGTCCTGGAGTACAAGCTACCAGCTGCAAATAGGAGTATAAATGGTTGGTGTTACTGAGCTACAGCTAACAGCACATGGATCACAGTCCTAAGTCAGGTTCTTGATCCAGCTTGGCTCCTGCCAAGGTCAGAGTCATCTCAGGACTATCTTGTGGGGGTTTTTGGTGTTTTTTTTTTTTATAGTTTGGTTTGGTTTTTCAACAATATGTAATCATAGAAGAAGAGATGCATAAATCTGTCGTTAACCTTCTGTGGAATTCACCTTTTCCTTTGGCCTAGAAATCAGAATTGCCCAATAGTTGTCAGAAGAAGCTATGCTGGGAATAAACTAGGGCTTAGTTTGGTGGTATACCAAGTATCTGTGAGAAGGACATGGAAAGTAAAGCTCATTTAGGAACCTTAAGGGGAGGACATAACCTAGTCACCTCAGGGTCGGTGGTCTAACAGAGGTAGGTGTAGGGAAGATAAAGGAATGGCCTGGAACAGGTAAGCTGAGAAGCCCCTGGGTGTTCTAAATGGGGGTTTTTTGTGCCACATGAAGTAATGACAATCTGATTCTTCAAAGCATATTGTTATGAATGTAGGCAAAGACATCATAATCTGCTGAAAGATTTCCCATAACTACTGAAAAAACAAAATAAAAATCCCAATGTCATACAAAAAAAAAGCCACACTAATGTTATGACTCCGGGATACACAACTGTACTGTGTTTTTCACAAAGTGGACTTGGAAGAACCAGGTCCTGATTTGACAGTCCAGCTTGAAACATGTCCACATTGCAGTATCAGAAGGATAATGGCAGACAGTTCCCTCTTTTTCACAGCAAAGCCCATTATGTTTGGAGAGGTACTGGATGTTTTTTTACTTGCCCCTGTTGCATGTACCTGATGTACCTAACATAGTGGCTGGCTCAGCTCATCTTTCCATCCCTGGTCCCAGTAACAAAGAAGATTTGATTATTTGCAAACTTGTCTCCACCAATTCCTTTCTGCTCTCCTTTTCTCAAAACCGCTCACTTCCTTGTTTATGGATCTGTCTGTAGTAGCTTTTCACTCTCAAGAGTCATGAGTTAGGAGCCCTTGGAGACCTTTGAGCCATTGTTCTTAGGTTTTGTGTTAAAATTGCCTGGGAGCCTTCCAGAATTTTGGTAGGCAGCCATTTCTCACTGAGCAGAAAAATGACTTTCAGGATTTGCCACACTTCAGTGTTGTCTGTGGGGCAGGATGAGGACTGTTGGTCTTTAGTGACTGTGATGTTTAAGTGCACAACCTGTAGATGCAAGAAATGCTTCTTTGGGTTGGCTGATATGTTGGAAATGAGGATTTGTGGTTACTTCTGTGGTGTGCAGACATGAGTCAGTCTTGCTCTTTACCTACTGGTGATGATATCTGCTTGAGAGGACCAGTAAAAGAATACTAGAAAAGCAACTTATCTTGCCACCAAGTTGTCTTAAAATACCTAAGCCCTAGACTGAACAGAAACCTCAAAGCTGAGAAATCTTGTGTGGATGGGATGGGCTTGTCTCTGTATTGAAACATTTCGCTTGTAAATGTAGTTGGGCACAACAATTTCAGTGTTTAAATATGAAGCAACAGCCCTTCTTATTGAGGAATTGTACTTCGAAGGGCAGAGCAAGTGTGATGCTTGTCAATCTGAGAACTGAAGCCTGATGATCATTGGGGCCTCGGGAGTTACAAGTTAACGCGATTTTGCTGCAGTTACTAATTAACCAAGCAAGAGCCTTGCTCTAGCCAAAGGAGCTGGGGCCAGGAGATGAGCACATAGGTTTCATAGGAAAGATCTGTATGGCTTTGTTTTCTGTAATGCTTTCCGTTGGGATTGCACCACTCTCCAGCTGGCAGCCCTAAAAGGATCTGCTCTTCAGATGAGAGTGGTGTTGTAACATTGCTTTCTGCAGGGTGAACCATGCCATCCAGGCCGGGCTCCTACTTGCTCGAGGTTCTCTCCCACAGCAAGTGTGGATGAAAGTGGTGTTTTGTTTTGGGTGGGTTTCTCTATAGTGACGCTTTTTGTGGTGGTACAATCTCCTTCACTGATATGATGGAGCCACCCAGGGCTGTTGATCTTTGTGGAGCTGAACAAGGCTTTACTTTCCCCACTTGTCTGTGGGAAGTGAGGGCAACAAAACGCTGACTCTGCCGTAGGTGGATACTCTGCTGCCAGCAAACAATTTTAAGACTGATCTTGCCATTTCTGGTTTCCTTCCAGTACTCCACCTCCTGCTCTCAGAAGATTGTCCTGCCTGCCCTTTGCACTGGGGGTTTAAAGTGCAGCCCTTGGCTGAAAGTGATCCTGCAGGACCCCTTTCCATGCTGCAGTTACGTGAGGACAAGGATGATCAGTTGCCTGCTTTTATTGCTTGCGAATTGCTTGTCAGCAATTTCTAGTCACCTACAAAAAAAGAAGAAAATCTGCCAGTGTGAACTTGTTCTTGATAAAAACTTACAATCTGGCACCGAAAGTAGGTGTGGCTGTGGGTTTTAGGGAGGCTGCAGGCTTAGTTCCTCCTATCTGGCTGGGGACATCCTTCCATTGGAAGCAAGTACAGCTTTGACAGTTACAACAGGAAGTGCAGACAGTGGCCCTTAGTTGATGTTTCAGGAGCATCTAGTAAGAGGCTTCAGTTAAGTTTTGTACTAGTTAAGGTAGGCCTGAGTTGTGACTTAGCAAAACTTACCATAATGAATAACTGAGTTTGTGGGGGTTGTTTTTCCCCACACTAACTGAGGTATGGGTACAGATAAAACTTCTGACTTTCAGCTTTTATTTTAGTGTCTTGATGTGTATGTGGGGAGAGAGCAGAATCATCTCTCAAGATACCAGTTGTGTGAAGACTTGCTGGATGCTTCACTGGAGGCTGGGGCAGTGGTCCTATGAGTAACTCATATGTTTGGGCTATGCAGTTGTGGGATTTATTCTGCTCTGCCACCTGATCTGTTGTTTGTTGCATGCTGGTTTCCTGCCCTGGTGGGGAATAACTTTTATCTTCTCATTGATATTCTAGTTTGCCTGGAGCCTTTTGGAGCGTTAGGCTTGAAAACACTGATAAGTCCACAGTTAAATTCAAGGACTTCACACAGCTCACTGAGGGTATTTTTTTTTTCCCTTCTCTTAGCACAAGCAATTCTTCAACACTCTATGAATGGGATTTCTCACAGAAAAATTAAATTCCATATCAACATCATTGTCTGTTTCTCTTAATGAAAATCTTGCACTGTGTACTTTAGGCTCAACATCAGCTCCCAAATGTTTGAGTGCTTGCTTCCAATGGAAACGAGCAACTTTTGTGTATAGCATCTAGGAAAAGCCTGCTTATCTTCCTTCAGTGTGTTTTCATGGGGCTCTTACAGAAGTCACAACACACTTAAAGCTTTATTCCCTTTCTATATGATAGAGCCTGTCTCTCTGTCTTCATCAGGACTGACAGTTTTGCAGGTCTTTCTGTTCAATTGATAAAGGCCCGGGGATGATTATGATCACTAAACTGGGATTGCTTTGCCAGTAGTTTTCTAGTTTAATCCAGTTTGTGTTGTATTGACTGAAGGCTCACAAGGAGATCTGGAAATGGAGGAATTGCACAGTTCACCCTGTAGGCAGTCTTGGTGGGGGGTGAAGCTTCCCAACGTGGGAATCCCCTGAGGTTACAGCTTGAAGGCAGCTGGGGCAGTGAAAAAACTTAATTACCTGCATAATGGATGCTGTCTCCAGGAACTACAGCAATCTGTTGCTTGATGCCAAATGTAGGGTTAAGCCTGTGAGTGCAGTTGTAGTGTGTGCAGCCAATATGTAAGCAAATAGTGTAGCTTGCTTTTTTCCCCTGCTTTCTCCAGTGCCCCAAGGTTAAAGGGTGGGGATGGAGGTTTTCCCGTGTTGTGTGATGTACCACAGATGGGAATCCTGATCTCTCCTCCTCTCTGCAGGGACACACCTGCTCCATATAGCATGAGGTCTACCAGGAGAACTCTGTTGTCAATGGCTCTATTCTGTTAATGTGTTGTGGTTGGTTGGGGTTTTTTTTCCTCCTTTCCAGAACAGCTGTTTTGAATTTTCCAGTTTTTGCTGTAATCTTTGAACAAGCTTTCTTTTTTCATGAGAGGGAGACTGGGGGAAGGGTGGGGTGAAGACACATACATTTGAGTGTTGAGGGCATTTTCACTTCTGATTCCTGGCTTGAAAACTGAGTTTGAACTTGTTGCCTGCCTGCTGTTTGAACATGGTCCAGTGGTAAGAGGCTTTAATACATTTCTTCTTTGCAAATCATCAACCTCACATCTTCCAGTAAAGGAAAGAATTTGGGAGTATAGCTTCCAAGAGTAATAGCACTGTCAGCCCCATGCAATGCACAGGCTCTGATCAAAAAGTTCCAAGGAAAATAATCAGAAAGAGGGAAGTTGTCGTGTTGTATCCCTGATGGTTTTGCATTTTAAACTGTTGGGCTTTGCAGAGAGGCCAGTATGCTCTTTTTTTCAGATAGACATACAGCCATCCTGGAACTAATAACTATGCTGGATATCTTAATCCAAGCATAGAGTAGAGAAATTAACAAAATTTCTCGTATTTCCCAAGTTTATACTGATGATGGTCTGTAATTGGCCATTTTTCCTGCTGTCCAATTAATTTTTAGCTGAAAATACTGGAGGCTGCATCCAGGTACCCTGCTGTCTACCTGCATCTACCTCAGTAGAAAGAGCTAGGTGCCTTGAAGTGCTTCAGATGCTTAAAAGGAAGATGCTGAGCTGTGAGCCACTATGAGGAAGCTGGTAGGCATGGGAACTTGTGTGGTGTTTATGCCTCTACCTCTCCTTCCTCTAAAAAGCATTAAACCAGCAGAGTCCTGGAAGTTTTTAGAGGAAGTGTCGTCATGAGCATTCGTTCAGGAACTCAAGAGATTCATGTAACAAATGGGGTCATCTTAACTGCCCTCCCCAGTGCTGCAGTTGGTAGTTGCGGTAAGGAATGAGTGTGTACTGTGATTGAGCATGCACTCCCACAAGGAAAGGCAGCATGCAGTTTTTGGGAGCAGGTGGTAGTGCTGTGGTAATACTCATGAACAGTTCTTCCTAATGAGAGTAATTCTCATCTCTCAGTGTTTTCCACGGTTTTGGGGGTGATTGGGATGTGAAAAACGTGGAGATATGACTGAAAGCAAAAGTTCTTGCAAATAGGAACAGGTAACTTTTTAACTAATAAACATTAGTTTAATGCATACAAGAGATTTAAATTTCCTGTTTGTTTCCTCCAAAATGGAAAAAATGACCCAAGGAAATCAAAGACATACCTGCTTCAAGGGACTTGAGAGCTGGGCAAGGATGAAGTGGAGGGTTTGATCTTTTGGATTTCCTAGTGCTGTCCAAAGTTGCACATAAACTAATGCCTGCTCCTTGTGCTTCAGTCACTTTGCCCTAGAATAAGGACTAATTTTTGTCCCCTTCCATTGTATCAACTGTGTGGTTTTGTGGAAGTAAGTATGTTTCAGCTTTTCTCCTGCAATTTAAGGTATGTCGTAGGAGTTTGGTTTAATTTCTATGTAGTAACTTCCTTGGATGATGATCGCAACTTTCTTTAGACTGACAGTCCCTCCAATGACAGATTATTTTTCCCTTGCCCAGAGGTCAAGACAGCCCTTGGCTGTCAATGTCTGTAACTTAGTGTTTCCCTGTCCTTTCTGTAGATCATGTGTACTTCTCCAGGCACTCTTTGTTGGCAGGAGGTGAGGACAATCAGAGAGACTGGGAGACAGTAGCAACAGGTTTAAATGAGGCCACCAACTATATGGATGTGTGAAGACATAGTTAAGGTGAATGCCCCTATGGTTAATGCTTTGTTCTGTGTATCTTTATGGGTATTAAAATTGCTGCTGTAAAGTTCATTGTTGGATGCTTTCTAACTTATGTCACAGGGTTTTATTCTGTTGGGGTTTTTTCCTTACCATGTCAGAGGTGCTGTTTATCCTTTTATCCTGAGCTGCTTGGCTTTTGTTTTCAGACAGTTTTAAAGTAATGTCCAGTTTAGGATTGATTATGAACTAAGTATTTTTCTGTTTTACTGGCTGAAGACTTAAGGACTTCCCTGCTAGGTGGCATGCCCGTTACTGCTTCAATTCCCAGTCTTGAGGGATGTCGAAGTAGCTCTCTTGGTTTTTGGTTGGTTGTTTTTTTCTTTCTTGTCAGTGGCAAGGTGGTAACCAAAGTATGATCAAAAATCCTTGGCTCCCTTACAAGCCAAGAAGTCTCAAGCACTATTCCTGGCATAGCTGGAGAATGTGTTCTTGAACCAAGGGGCAGGTTGGTTACAGCAGGGGCTAATGCAGCAGTGTTCCTTGTTGCCATCCCTGCCAAGCAGTCTTGAGTGAGCTGGGTAAAAGGGATGCAGTGCCAGTCTGTTCTCACTGCTGGTGAAATCTGGGATGAAAGGGATGCCTTAGTTGGGCTTTTCTGCTTATTGTGTGTGGTGAAGCAATATGGGGAAATAGCCCACCAACCTGCTATTTATCAACAGTTCAGCAGGTGTGCAGATGTGTCCTTTTGATAGTCCAACCCTGCTCTATAGTGGTGCAGAATGCTTCCTCTGTATGCTGCTCACACTGTCCTGCCTTTTCTCAGAGTATTGATGAAGTCTGGATTGTTCCACTGCTGATGGTTTTATCGGGGCCCATGTGTATGTCAGGGTCTAGGCTGGACCTGCCTCCTTGACACAGAATTGAAAGAACCTGTGTCCTGTTGATACCATTATCACCACGTCTCTTCATGTTTCTGTTAATGACTGATGTCTGATTACAGTGTCTGTTACTGCAGAAGTTCAGTGTTGGGCTTGTAATCAAGGGCACCGTTGTGTTGTGCTAGCATGAAGAGTTGAGCTGCGGTTGTGATCACATTGATCTGTCTAGCTCTGTCCTGGTTCTTTATTGTTTTCTTTGGCATAGGAGGTAGGAACAAGATGGAGGACCTCCATTTTCTCATTCCTCTCTGAGGGGTTAGGCTTCTGTAGGGAAGGTGTGGACAGGGACTAGCACATCCTTCTTCCCTTCACTGGCTGAAAGAAGAGGTGAGGGAATGGTGTCCTCCAGTAGAGTGTGAATTCAGAAATCTGATTGGAAAAGTTACTATGAAGGAGACAGAAATAGATTCCTGGTTTCAGATAAAATCACTTTTTATTTTGTGTTGGAACAGGGAGGTGAAGGGAGTGATGATAGGGCTATGCAGGGCAGCCTTTGAGGGCTGCACAGGGAAGAGATGGGAGTGTCGCAACCTTTGGGTTGTTAACCTTTTGAAGTCGCATGGGGTAGATGTCTCATTACCCTTGCCCCGACACATGCACATTTTTACCTGTGACATACCAAGCAAATTGCCTTCTGCTTCAGCTGGTGAAGGGTTGTTAAACCTGTTTGGCTTCAAGGCAGTCATTCTGGGGATTCTCTTTATCTGCATGCGTGAGGGTCAGAGGCCTGCAGAAGCTGCCCTCCTCTTCCCAGGACTGATGTCTGCTCTGCAGGACCAGCGCTTAAGGCAGAAGCTTCTGTCTTGGGTGAGGGGTTTTAGTAAGTGCTTACAAAAATAGTGGTAGTGTCCCTGCAGGGTCAGGAAATGGAGCTGTGATGCTTGTGGGGGAAGCTGCAGCCACGATAGGACAAGCCAGTGACTTCTGGCAATAGAGAGGGTGTGCAAGTGCTTGAAGAACTTATGAGAGAAACAGAACATTAAACTAGCTTTGCAGTTTGAGTTAAAATTTGATACTAAATTATTGAAGCCAATTATCATATGTTTCTTATTTTCCCCTATCCAAGGAAGCTGTATTTAACTGAAGTGGCTGACTGCATTAGTATCTGTTAAAGTGCTGGCTTCAGCATGAAGAAACAGTTTATCTCCATCATGTACATATACACAGAGATGCGTGCTGGCAGTGGTTGTCTCTTGGTGAATAGCATGTCTGCAGCAGGTGACAGTAGTACTGAACAAAGTTGTGAGCATTTATGTTGCTTCTATTTTTTTTTCCTATTTTTCATCCAGCTATTGCAAACTCCTGTGAGATTGCTGAGAGAAGCCTGGGGATGGGGGTTGTCAAGGAGAATCCAGAAGCTCTGGAAAGAGGGGAAAAGCTAGAGAACTGCAGTTAAGTGCATGGGAGAAGGTTAAAGTATAAAATACAGAAAATCAGACCTATTATAGAAAAATAGGTGAAAAAATGTAGAAAGAGTAAAATCTCCTGATGAGAATATTCACTGAAGCATCTGACCTCTGTCTGCTGCTTGTGTCACAGCTAACACACCCCTGACCTGCTGTGTGTGCTTGCCTGTGTTTAGGTGTGTCTCAGTGATCCCTTTAATGTTACTAAAGCAGGTGCCACATAAGATGCAGGCAGATGAACGTTCTTCTTATGTTCCACCAAAGGATATGACTCATTGCTGAAGCAATGGTTCATTTAGCAGAGCAGTTAAACTAAAAGTATGGAAACTGTCAGGCTTTCCAATAATAACTATTTCCTTTGGATATTTCTTCTGTTATGGACACAGCAAAGGAACATGGTTGTGGACATTGGTCTGTTAGGAATTGACCTCTAGTCAAAAGTTCAACTGATGTGAGCCTCATATGTGGGTAACTCCTTGGCAGTAATGCAAGATTTGGACCTATGGAAGGTTATTGTCTTGATCTTTTAATCTGTCAGTTTACTCTTCATTCCTGTGTTCTGTTTGGATGTTGTAGTTTTGAGATGTTTTTGGAAAGGGTACTGGGAAGACTTGCAAACATTTTTCACGTAAGAGGTGGTTTGTCTTCGTGGCTGGGAGGGTTCATTTGGACACTTGCTCTGCAGATTTTTTTTGTTTTGTTTTGTTTGTAAAAACCAAAGTTCTTAGAAGTTAGATGGCCTTGGCTTCTTTGTTCTTCTGTCTCAGACATCTGTATCAGCTCTCTCACCAAGCTCTTTATCTTACTTGGCTTTTCTGTGGATGCCTGGAGGCCTTGGCTCACATTCTCAAGAGTGTCCACTGGTTCAAGAAGCCATCACTGCTATCAAATTACCTTGACAGCTGTTGTCCCATTTCATATTTGCCATCCCCTCCCCCTGGCTCCCTTGTGATTTTTGGCAGAAGCTGTGGATATTGAGCAATAAAACTTGGAGCTGAGAATCCTTTTGCTGGTGGGAAAATGAGATGAGAGCATACTAGTTAATGCCTTGCAACTTGACTTCTTGCTGATGTATAATCAGTAGCATCTTTATTGAAAACAAAACTACCACTAGTGACTCTGTGGATTGAGCAGATGGTTCATTTACTGTTCACCTGTGAAGATGTGTATGACCAGACATGCTCCTGATGAGGAGTCCTTAACAAATGCCTATGCATAAAGACTACAAACAGCCAGCATGCTCATGTTGATGGAAGTAACCCAGAAGGACATGGCTGACTTTGTCTTCATGTTAGTTTTATTATGATCCTTCCCCTGCACAACCTGAAGTAGAGCTCCTGTAGTACTTTTTAGTAGATGTTGAAGATGACCCTATAAGCAGCACTTGGTCTTGCTTGGATTTGATTCAACAACATGTAGAGATAGCATTTGAGAGCTGCTCTTTTGTGTGTGTTTAGGGATTTTGTTGCCTGCCTTTTAAATGCAACCATAAACCACTTCTGACAACTGACAGAAATGGTGATAATCTGGAGACCAACCATCATAGGAGAGCTGCCATCCCTGTAAAACTCTCCTTTTGAGATGTTTTGGGTTTCCTTCGTCAGTTGTTTGAGAAGTTGGCTGATGCATGGCATGCTTTAATCTCTACTATCGTTACTCTTGTCCCTGTTAGAACATGTCAGGAACTAAATTTTGTGTAACATGCTGGAAAAATTAGGAAGGAAGGAAGAAGCAGATCTTAACTGGAAAGATGACTGACAGAAAACAATGAACGTATCCAGAACACTTAGTTCTGAGGAACACATAAAGGAAAAGCATATAAAAAATCACTTTGCTTGCAATGTGTGTGATTTACTAGCTGATAACATCAGTGTGAAATGTAAAGCTTGTTAAGTCTGGATCAGTCCAGCCTTTATGCATGTCTTACAGCTCCTAAATTACTGTGCCAAAGTGGGGAGACTAGACTCCTACAGAAACACGTGCTGCGACTGTTCTGTGCGTATCTGCAGAGAGGGGTATTTTAAGCAGTTGGTGAATGGCTCTAGCTTGTATAGAGCAAAATCCTGACTTCAGCCAACGACTGTAAATTTGAGGGCTTGTGCCTTGGGACTCCATTCCAGTAGGAGCTGTTGGATTGTGGCACATGATGTGGTCTCAGCATTGCAGGTGCTGTGGAGTTCTCCAAGGTTGTGCTGAAGAAGGGCTGGGGAGGTAGTGCCACCAGCTGTGAAATCAAGAGAGAAACTCAGCAAGCATAGGATGGAAGATGTACTCTGACTTCAGAAAATGACAATTACATCTACATTACCTCCTGGAAAAGAAATAGAAGAATGGATTACATCTAGGTGAAAAATACATGAAGTGTCCTCTCCTAGCTGTAACGTGTGAGGTGCTGGGTGGGATGTGCAGGTTTTACGTTGATGTGTGGGCAAAAACCTTTTTACAGGCTTTTCTTTCCCTCTGAAGGAAAACAAAGCCCACTCCATTTGGCTTCAGTTTGTTGTACAACTTGATTAAGGTGGGTTTGTGTTATTTTATTTTTTTTTAAAAAAAGTGGCAATTAATCCTTTGTGCTCTGCATCCCTTGTACCCTGGCATTTAACACGGGTGTAAACAAGGTGCTCCCTGGTCCGGTCTCTCCATGGAGCTCGCAGAAAGCGCTGGAAGGCTTGAGCTTCCTGCGATCCCTGGCATGTCTTCCGTTACGCAGCTACGGTTATTGTAGCAGTAGGGGACTTGTTAGTTTTCCAACTGCAGTTCCCAGCCAATGTGTCCGCTCTGCTGTGTAGACTCCTGCATGTTCGGTGTTTAAATAATTCTATAGCTTTCAGGCATCTTGCATTTCAAATATGGGTGGAGAAACAAGTGTTGGCCTTTAAGGCAGGGGTTTCAAAGGCTTTTGATATCAAAGGCCATGTTGACAACTTGGCAAGCACTTGTGGGCTCAAGTGCTTAGATCTTTAGGATAGGAGCTGACTTGCTGCAGGCGTTGGAAAGGATGTTTTGCATTGTTTCAATGTATTGTCAGGTGTGTTACATCCTTTCTCTTCAGTGTGGCTGCTGAAAGGTCTCCTGCTTTCATGCTAGGCTTGGCTTGCTTTCCCTTCAGCCAGAGAAGGGGTTAATTTGCTGTTACAGTCCACTCTAGCTTGTGTCTTGTTCTCCAGTCTGTTCTGCTTAAGCATGCTCTGGTGGGGAATCCCAGTGCCGACTCCTCTGCCCCAAGCAGCTCAGGCTGTGTCTGCAGCGGGTGGAAGGGAGCTTTTGGGGAGCTGCTGAGCTCGGCTGTGAGGCTGCAGGGCGGCAGGGAGCATCTCAGCTGGGAGCCCTTTGTAGCCCTCTCCCTGATGAGGGAGGTGGATAGGGTTCTGCAAGCCCAGGAAAGCAGCTGGATCTAGCAGGGCAGAGCTTGTCTCTCCTGGTCAAGGTCTTGGAGGTCTTACCAGATTACTTGCTTGTTGACTGTGTGAAATACCAGCGTGTGTCCCTTCTGCTCCTCTCTTGCACTTTCCAGCCTTGCTGAACTGCCACTCTGCTTTTGTGTGTGTGTGTGTGTGTGTGTGTTAGCTTCTCCTGTTTGTGGTGGTGTTTGAGAGGATAGATGAACGTCTTACCAGGTCTTAATGAACTATGCTTACATCTGAAGGGGGATATTTTTATATTCTGTGTGAGGCAAGAGGAGTAGAGAGGTGGATGCTACAACACAGTGCAGCAGGATAAATGCAATGCCCTGTTGCCACCAGCATAGTTACGAGAGTGTGGAGTGCAACCGGGCTGATACCTGGCTGAAGCGATAGCTTGCTTGCTGGAAGGAGCAAAGCTGGCACGGATGTTTCAGCTGTTAAATGCAGTCACAGGTTTTGGTCTGAGGTGGAAGCATACTTGAAGAGCTACATTGTTTTGCATAAACGACTAAACAACAAATCTGTAGCAGTGTGGAGGAGAAGGCAGTTCTTCTAACTCCAGATCATGTGCTTTCACCACAAAGACCCTGTTTCTTCTTTTACTTAACTGAAGAATTCCATTAGATCAAAAGCTAGTTAAGGAAAATAGAGCCCCATGTGGTCTTGTGTGGTTACTTAGGCAAGTGCTATTTTTAGGAATCCCAGTTGAGTAAGCCCTGGCTCTTGCTGCTGTTAAAATCCATGAAGCAAAATTAAAACTTCTACCTTCATCTGAACTGCATGTAGGCCACTTGGCTCTAGCCATCTGGGGTTTTTTCTCACTTGTGCCACCCCCAGCTCATTCCCTGCCTCTGGGGGATTTCTGCCTGATCATTATCAGAGTTGATAATGAGCTCTTGCCCTCCAGTCCTAGAGTTCTGCCTAACTCTGCTCAACTGCTTCTCCTCACTTTAGCATCTGTGCCCCAGTTTCATTGATCTGCAGAAGATGCTCCCAAAGGAATGGTATGAAGCTGAGACAGGGGAGATTTAGGTGGGTTATTAGGAAGAAGCTCTTTACTGAAAGGGTGGTCAGGCAGTGGAACAGGCTCCCCAGGGAAGTGGTCACAGCACTGAACTTGATTGAGTTCAAGAAGCACCTGGATGATGCACTCTCATGCTCTGACTTGGCTGGCCCTGTGTGGAGCCAGGAGTTGGACTCGATGATCCTTATGGGTCCCTTCCAACTCAAGATATTCTATGAGTCTGTGATTCTCCTTGCCCGCTTTTCCCCCTACCAAAAGTAGGAAGCCCAGGTTTGCAAAATGTGACTTGTGTGCAACATTTTCTCCTTGGTGCTGCTGAAGAAAGCTTCTTGCTCACAAAGTTTTGTATACAGACCTGCTTGACCTGCCTTGTAGAAGCATTTGGGAGAGGGTGGTGGTAGTGATGACAGAAGTAAGACAGTTTGGTCTTGAATTAAAATATAAGAATCCAGTTCCTTTTTTGGAGACAATTGCTTGATGGTGACCAGATTCCTCTCTATAACTTCATGCCCTGGCTTGCAACATGTAAAGGTTTTGTTGGTTAGCTTTGTGATAATTTTTCTCAGAATCTGGGTAGAAAAGCAGTAGAGAGGGCATGGCAGGAAAAGAGGCTGAAGCCTGAGAAAGCTTTGGGAGTGTAGCTTCAGAAAAATCCCTGCTGAACCTTTTTGGCTGAAAAGGCTGAGAACTGCAAGTGGTGCTTTGTTTGGTTCATAATGTTCATACAAATTTATTTTCCATATTTATTAAAAAAAATACTTCCATGAAATCACTCTGTCAC
The DNA here is from genome assembly GCF_964237585.1 of Gallinula chloropus. Lineage (NCBI taxonomy): Eukaryota > Metazoa > Chordata > Aves > Gruiformes > Rallidae > Gallinula > Gallinula chloropus. Next base: position 68,189,698 of record NC_140090.1, read on the forward strand.
AACTCTTAAGCAGAACAACAAACTTGTAAGGGCCTGGAGATCTAGCCAAAGGACTTGGTTCAGAAGAGAGGGCAAACGGTGTTTTTAGTCTGAAGACTCTCTGTTGGCTCAGTATTTTTCAGGTTATGTGGTCCCTGCCTGAAGAACCCCTTGTTTAAAAACAACAGCAGCAACAAAATGCTTCTGAAATCTTGTGCCAGGGCTAAAATTCTCTGCACTACCAGGCTGTATGGAGAAGGCATAGCAATACTCAGTGAAATATTTGACGTCCTTTGAAATGCAGAGCAAGTAATGGGTGACCTTTTATGCTTGGTTGACATTATTCACTTACTAATGTTTCATGTCAGGCTGAGGTGGTGGGAAATTAGTCAGGGATGATATTTGTGCTGGTGTAAATGCAGCTAGTTAAGTTTTCATAATGTTTCAATCTTCTCCATTTAGAGATCTGGCTTGAGTTTGAGTGGCAGAAGAGTGATCTTACTTATACAGGTTGCATGTCCCCCCAGTCTTGTGAACACTAGTTAAGAGCAATGTGTAGAGAAGCCACAGGTGACTTGAACTGAAGCAGTGCATTAAAATGTTAGGAAAGTATTAGTCTCAGCACAGTTGTGGATCAAAACATCCTTGACTGTGCTTAGAGTATGGATGGTCCTGTGCTGCTGCATCCTTGGTAGTGTGGATGTGGTTGTGTCAGTTGGCAAGGCTCAGGGCTATGTAACAGGTAAATATATAAGGATCTGTTGGCTAGATGAGGCCATGTATGTCTAGTCAGTTCGTGTGTCCCCACCCACCGCTGCTATAGCTGGGACAGTTAATCACTCTCTAGAACAAGAAGGTCTTTGCATCAGAATGTGAAATCCTTCTGTGTAGAGGAGTTGGTCTTGTGGCTATCGGAGGTTCTACTCGGGACCCACTTCCATGCTGGGAACCTGCAGTCTGTCCCAGGACATTGACTTCCTGTGGTTTCACTTCGTGCCCTGTAATGCTTATTGCAGGGTTGGGATTTTGTTGGGAGTGCTGGTGTCTGTAAAACTGTTCTGCCTAAAATCAACTTAGGAAGTTCCACACCAACATGCGTAAGAACTTTTTCACAGTGAGGGTGACAGAGCCCTGGGACAGGCTGCCCAGGGAGGTGGTGGAGTCTCCAATCTCTGGAGATATTCAAGACCCGTCTGGACACCTGTCTGTGCAACATGAGCTAGGGAGCTGCTTTGGCAGGGGGGTTGGACCCAATGATCTCTGGAGGTCCCTTTCAACCCCTATGATGTTATGATTCTATTCTATGATTCTATGATTCTGATGAGTATTTGTTTGCAGACCCCCAAAAAGAAGGATGTGGTTACTGTTCCTCAGGGCTAGAATTGTTTTCTGTCTGGACAGCTTTATGGCTTCCCATCACAGAATGAAAGCCCAAGTAAATAATCCCAAATTCTGTGAAAAAATATGGAATAGATAACACTTAGCTGGCCTTGACGTGGCCTGGGGGCCAGAAACAGCATCAGTATGTGAACTGCCATAAAGATCAACTGTATAAAGTGATAGGCCTGGGAGCCAGGATTTTTCACCATAAAATATTGATTGCTTTCCGTCCGGAAAAGGAAGTAGATGTAACATCTTGTTACTGCAGAGTCTCCTTGCTGCAGCTTAACCAAAGAACAGGCTGCTGCCAAGCCACAGAATGAATTAGATGGAGTTAATGTCCCACAGTGACAAAGACTGAACTGACTGGTGAGATGTGACATCAAGTAAACAGAATGAGCATAGCATTTCTCGCTTGTATCCTTGTAAGAGGAAGAATGTTGTGATGTTTTCAGTCTGTTGAACTAGTTCTGTAAATGTGTTTTTCCCCGCCCCTCACACTTTCTGGGTGGCACTGCAATGAATGACTCGACTAGCTAGCCTGCCAGGCAGCTTTTTCTGTAGGTTTCTTTTTTTCCTTTTTTAATTTCCCTAAAAATCTTGTTCCCAAATAGTATTTCCCAGTCACCTTTTTTTCTGAAAGAAAAGTATTCTTTGAGATCTCGAAACTATATTTTGTGTGTTAGCCATGGGTGTGGTTTTCACCTTGAAGTCCTGTTGGGATACAGGGTGGAATAGGTATCATCTGTACTTTTACGAAAGATCCAAAAAAGCTGTTTGATATTGTTTTCTTCTGGCAGATTTTTTTTTTTTAAGAAACAGCTGTGGAGTATTGCCACGTTGTGTTTTGGAGCGTCCAAAACAGAGTGTAAAAGGTGACTGAATACAGATGCCCAAGAGCACTGGTGTTCATTCAGCGTTGTCTCTGCCTTCAGTCAAAGTGAGTGGAGAGGGTTAGTCCCCAAAGAGGTGTCTTTAAATGCCTAGTAGCATGGCCGTTTTCATCTGCTGTGGTCCCATGTTTCACCCCTAAGGGAAGACTGCGATGCTTTTGAGAGTCGCAGGAGGTGGAGAGTGAGTAGAAGAGCACTGTAAGAAGCTGGCAAAGAGCACCTCCGCAGCAGGGCTTCAGCTCTCGCATAGCCAGCTACTGGGTAAAACACCTGCAGCCCTTATTCCCCAATAGAGGAAATAGTGAATATTAAGTAGAGAAGACTGTGTCGAGAATTACAACATTAACAAAAGATCATCTCATTGCTCTGCTTCCTCTATTAGCTAAGCTGTGCGGAGGGAGAAGCTGACTCACGCCAACCTGCGTTACAGGCCGCTTTGGGTAGAGCAGTTGGAAAACTGTGTCACTTCAGCCCAAGAGAGCTGTAAGAACAGAAGTGTGGTAATATATTAAAATTACATCAAAGGCTCCGGGAGATTTTAATGAGATCAGCCCCATATTTATTTTCATGGTTAGGAGCAGAAATAACTGAGTAATGTCATGGAAATATTCTGGAATGAGGACATGTAACAGCCAAGACTGTCTCTAAGCTGGTCAGAGGCTTTGCTAACTCGAGGTGGGTGGCTTCGACTTAGGGTATTGAGTACTCGCAGACAGAGGGTTTAGGCAGAGACCTGGTGAAGGTCCCAAAACAAGGAAGCCAGGCAAACATGGCAGTGTTACTTGAATCAGCAGCAGGGCCAAGCCAGCATTGCTGTGGGCTGTACCATCTCTTTACGCTTAGTCCTCCCTGGTAGTCTGTGCATTCAATTAAAATGGTCTGGAGCTGCTTCCGAGAGTGGTTAGGCCTCAGCTCCCTCTGCCAGGCTGCTGCAGCGGTGGCTGGTCCCAGCTCGCCTCAGCAGGACCCCGCTGCTCCAGGGACACTTCTCGCCTCAGGATTTTCTTTGCAGGTAGCTGGGTACTGCACCGGGGTAGGACCGCCAGTCAGTTCAAGGCTTAACGTTTTTAAGGGTGTCCCATATTGCAGGGGAATTGGTGTCTTCTTTGTGGTCCCCAGAGGGTGTCAGGAGCCAGCGCCAGCTTCACCATCCTCTCTCTTCCTCCCCCTGAGCTTTTTCCAGCAGTCAGCAAAGCCCTGGGCCTCTTTATACATGCCTGTGGCATGCTCAGGGTGCTGCAGGAGATCTGTCGCTGCGTGGATGGTGTAGAGTTGTATAAGCCTGTGTCAGCAAACTGTCCATAACGGGTCTGAGAAGGTTTCTGCATATTCCCTTGCATGTCTGTGCTCTCATGGGGCCACGTATGCTCGTGCTGCATGCACTGTGTATTTGTGCAAGCAGGAGGCTAAATATTTTCCCTGGGCTTTGCCGAAGGAAAGGGATATTTTTTAAAAATGGCAGGCATTTGTTTTAGTCGCTTTGTCAGAAATGAAGGGAAATGTTACTCAGCTGGTCGGAGGTCTGTTGGAAGCAGGGTGTGTGTGGCTGTGATAGAGAGGAACATATCTGATCTGGCAAGAGGCGGGCTCCAACTGTTAGGTTACTTTGTGGCTTGTGGAGCCTATCTTTGTGTGGCATTTCAGTGGCAGTGAAGGTTTTAGGCACCAGAGCTTGGACTGTGCTCCTGCAGTTTAGAGGAAATGCATCAGCTCCTGTGGGGCTGGATGGCAAGGATGTCCCAGAGGGAGCAGGGAAGCCAGGGGCTGAATCAGCAGTGAAAGTGCTTAGCGGTATGTTTGCACCTCCCAAACAAGTATTGAGACAGAGGTGGGTTGGGAAGACATAGATAGTAGGCTTGAGCAGCGTAGTGTGTTCCCGTTTGGAAGCAAGATGAGGGATGTGGTAAAGAGAAACCTTTCAAAATGGGAACCAGTTCTCCTTTCCAAGTGACTAAGCTAGGAAGTCCTTGGCAAAATTATTTCTTAAGAAGAGTATCTAATATCCTATTTGGAGAAAAAAGAAGTTCAGTACTCTCTCTAGCATCATATTATTGCTGTTCTATTTCTTTTTAGACTTCAACTTCAATGGTACGATAAAAACTGTCTCTCTTTTAATGTACTTATCAGTAACTAACAACAGTCTTGGAAAATTGCTTGGTTTTCCTGCCTCAATCTCAAATGTTTTCCCTCTTGCTTTCAGCCACCTAGCATCTGACATACTAACATTGTGTTTTCTTCAGAGTGAATTATGCTTAAACTTAACAGAGGCACAGGAGAGTTGTGTGTAGTGCAAAGTTCTTTTATAAATGAATAGAGAAGTTGCATTTAAACAGTCCTTAAGAACTTCGTGGGTTTGGATGCCAAGAGGGTGCATGTATTTTAGTATAGGAGGACAGAAGTCAGCACAGCCTTTCAATAAGTCAAACAGCAAAAGATAATGGAAAAACTTGTCTTTAGCCTTGCTTGAGTCAAAGGAGAAAGTCTAAATATTGTTTTTTTTTTTACTTTTTTCCCCCTCCTCCCTCCCTTTTGGACAAATTTCACCTTGTGAATAGGTGAATTCTAAAGAAATCCTGTCTCTCTTATGCTAGCTGTTCATGGAAGAGTGCTATTCTTTCAGCAGGCAAGTTGCTTGCAAAGTGAAGTCGTCCAGATACTAAGAGTCTGTATTATTCTGTGATTGAAATGGGTGGTCAGTCAGGAATCCTTCAGGCTCATGAGGGTGGTGTCTATAAAAGCCTTCACTTCAATAAGAGTATTTCTCTTGCAATTTTATTAACTTCTGGTAAAAGTGTCTGGAGTTAGATAAAACCTGGGATTGTTGCAAAAGCGTTTTGACTTGTGAACATTGTGTGGTGTAGACATGGTCGTTGTGGACACAAGGCTACACGGTGCCTCTGGAGTCTCCATTCCAGTCCTGCATCTCTAAACTGCTTTGTGGTCCTGGGCTCCTGGTCATCCTGCCACCACGTTTTGTTGTTGGGTTTGATTTCCCTAGCAGGAGTCCTGGGTGTATGAAAGGTCAGGGCACAGCTCAGGCTTTTCTCAGTGCGGCTAGAGCATGATTTGAGAGTCAGGCTTTAGGAGGGGTGGGATGGGGATGTCCTTGTCTTGCAGTGTAACCTCAATTGTCTGTGTCCTCCCTAAGCTTATAAGAGAAAAGTTATAACTTAAAGGTTCAGTCATCTTTAAGGTCTCCGCGGGCTTAATCTTGTGTGTCTGGTACTAGTACTTTTCTTTCTTCGTGCATATGGCATGTTAGGAAGGCATGAGACAATTCCCTGATGTCATCTTTGTGCAAGAGGTGTTATCTGATGTTACCCTGCTGTGCTTTACAGTGGCCAGCGTTATAGTCTGGCTACTGCCAATGGTAAAGCACTTGCCTTGGCATAAAAAGAATAAACCACAGACACTGCTGGAGAATGAGCACGGAGGAGGGAGGAAGCTCTCTGAAATGTTACTTGGTTACACATGCTCAGTCTTTTGGGAACTGATTCCCATGGACTTTGAAGGGAGCAGCGCATCCTACTGTGGCTTTTCAACCAAGATATTTTTGTGGAGTGGTGTTAGCCCAGGTTTTGGTCTTATACATAGCCACAGAGGAGAAGCCTCTGAGGACTCTTCGTCCTCTTCAAGTCCAAACAGTGTTAGGCATCATAGTCTGACCCTGAAGGGTTACTTTAATCTGCTTTAAGTGAGACAGATGTATTTTATTTTCCAAAATGCTTTAATTGCCTTCTATATTGTCCTTGCCTGTCTTAAATTGGCCACTTAAACCTATGACTACAAAAGACTTGAGTCTCCAGGCTCTTTAAAGTCGAGCAAGAAGGTTTTGTTCGTGCTGAAAATGCAACATTACCCTTTGATAGAAAATAATAAAGTGTGACTGCCTGAGATGAGCAGTTGCTTCATCGTGCATGACAGAGCAAATCAATTTTCCTCCCATTGCTTTTTCTCTTGGGAGACAGCATGCCAAAATAGGCAGTACGCTGTACTGTGAATGTTCAGGGTTAGATAAATGGTGCACTGAGGTTAGTGGTTTCTTTTTCTTTCTTTTTTTTTTCCCCTCCACTAATAGCTTAAATAATTTTGCCTTTGGAAGCCCTAGTGTAGGATTTCACATGTCCTAACAATACATTTTGAGTTTAATGCTTCGGTACAGGATTTCAAGTGTGGGTATTTTCTCTCCTGTCATCCCAGATGCTTTTTTGAATTTGGCAGGCAAATAAGAAATGCAGCTGTCTTAAAAGGTGTAAGGTGCTTGTGGAGGTTTGGCTCAGCCATGTGTGTTCTGTTCGTAGGGAATGTTTTCTGGAACAGTGGTTTGGGGTTGTTTTTTGGGTTGGTTTTTTTTTTTTTTACCCTTCAGCATAAGTGTTTCTCTTGTTTTCTATAATTAACAGCACAACATTATGCTGTTGTATACAACATGTTGTTAGATGAATTATTAAAACTGTTGTGGGGAGCTGGCAAACATAACATTCCCCAAGGAGAGGGAAGCGAGATACAAATCATTCTAATCTGTCAAATTTTGTGTCGCAGAAAGAGTAATGCAATCTAGCAGGAGTCACTGTGAATGGTAAACAGGGGTAATACAAGTGCAGGAGGAATCAGAGCATCTTGAAGAAACCAGGAAGTGTCCTGAGCATTAGTGAATGTGGACTGTGGAGGGGACCAGGGGTTTGAGAAGTGATGCTTTTTGGTTGTCTCTAGCAGTTCAATGTACTAGTAAAGGCACCAGGTTTTCTGGAAGCACATAAGTACTTAGGGCTTGGAAGTCCAGCCCTCTGTGAGGGGTTGGTTTGAACAGCCAGGATAGCATCTGAAAAATGGGAGCCACAGTGCTAGAAGAGACTTTCTTAAAAGCTGAGAAACCATCTTGTCCAGTAGTGGACCTGTACAGCTACCTGCCTGTGTAACTCTGGTTTTTTGGGTGTTGTAGTTTTGGGGGTTTTGTTGTTTTTGTGTGGGTTATTTGCTTGTTTTGCTTTGGTTTGGTTTGGGTTTTTTCCCCTTCCCAAAATAGCCCTGCTACTGATGTTCAAAAAGGATAAAATAAGTAAACCAAAAAAGTTGTTTGTGAGGAGGATTTCTTGTGAACAACAGTTTGACTGCAGCACAAAGCTACAGAAATGTCCTGAAGTTGTCATAAAAAAAGCATAATCAAAGGTATTACTGCATAAAACTTCAGGTGGTGAGAGGCTAGGAGCTTAAAAGAGACAGTTTGAGTAACCAGGACATAACTACTCATGAAAGCTCCTGATTACTAGTAACTTCTACAGGTGACCAGAGTGCCACTGTTGATGCCTGTAGATGTCTGATATGTAATACTGAAATTACAGCAAAGCCTGCAACAGATGTTGGTTCCTTAAAGTAACACATTAGGGCATTGTCTTGGTTTCCTCTAGAAGATGTTTTGCACCACAGAGTATGATTTATGGAACTGAAGATGGTGTATAGGAAATGATGGTCAAAGGCTTCTTTTTTTTATGTGTCAAGCAATCACTCTTGGCTTTGTATGTTTGTAACCAGGCCTTCAGCTGAAGGCAGACCCACTAGCGAGCTGCGAGCACAGAATAAACTGAAGGTTAAGTTACATTTAATCTGTGCTGGCTGTCTGGACTTGGTAGGCTGTAGGGTGCTGCTGATTCTCACCTGAAGCTCAATTTTAAATAAGGTTGGGAGATTCTGTGAAGGCTTCAGCCTGAATGGTGTGTGCTTCACAAGTTAACACCGACTGGACTTCAAGACTAGAGTTGGGTGTAAAGTTAATAATGCAGTATATTGTGTGATATAATTGTGCTGGAAGGGTGCAAAGCGAATCATGCAGGAGTCAGAACACAGGTTGTCATAGAAAGAATCCATCTCTTGAAGGCTGCCTTGTTGGCCTTAGATGGTAGGCTTGCTAAATCTGTAAGTGGCAGAATTTCAGCTGATGGTCAGCAATTGTGTGTGACTGGAAGCGGGAAGGCATCACCTGGTTTTCTTGGTGCATCAAGTTTCATATAGACTTTTTTCCAGGTGAAGATAAAAACATGCCTGAACATGAGATAGAAAAATGTTATAGAATGTGGCATCTATTTAGCAATCCCTTTGTGGTCAAAAGAGCAACACCAGCAATGCAGCAAAGGCCAAGCTTGGCTGTCTCCACTGAATTTAAAACTTGAGACATCAAGTGACTTGACTCAACGGATGTCTCCACTTCTACAGATTGTTATTGCCAGATATCTGTTTTGAGGCACTTGAAGCCAGCATAGCTGCTGAAATGGGCTGTGTACTCATTAGTCAATTGGCAGAAGGCAGTGCACGTGTATATTGTCTGTGTTGGGCTGATGGGTTCAGGCTTGCTTCAGTGGTGGTTAGTCCTTCTGCTCTGGATGGAAGACCTCTGGTGGAAAGAGATCCTAGGGTGACTCCTAGTAACCTGCCTGTTCAGTTAGATTGTCAAAGTCAATTTTTTATGTTGCCTTCACCAGAGGGGAGACCAGCACAGCATGAAGATAAAAGCTGCTCCATCTGTTTTATTTGTAGGCATTAATTAGAAACTGATGAAAGAAACAACTTTGGTTCAAGGCTGATAGGATGCCCAAATTATATAGAGTCTGAATACAGAAGCATTGCTGCTCTACAGCTACATAGAGCACACAGCTGAAACTAAAATAGCTGAGTTTGTTCACACAGTTATGGAGGATTTATACAAATAAATGTAGATGCTGTGTTTATGGTTGCGAGTGGAAGCCCTTGCAGGGACTTTCAGTATTTGCTTGCCTTATCTTCCGAACGGCTGGTGTTGTAACTGTGTGCTTAGAGTCTTGTGTTTTCTTAGTGACTTCTACAATTTGTTCCAAATGACATTTCTTAAATCAAAATAACTTTGAATCCTGAGGCTGGGAGAGGAGATTAGTACCTTAATGCAGTCGCTTTGGTTTGTGTCTTATCGAGGTACGCTGATAAGGCTTCTACTGAGCCTTTCCGGTGTGTAAGGAAAGAATTGAGTACTTGTCTGTCTTTGCTGGTATGCCTTTTCCAAGCAGAGAAGCCTGTCTTTGTATTGAAGGTCAACCTTGTGTGTCCCCACAGACCAGTCACGGTGGTCCATCACATGCTCTGTAATCACAGTAATGCATTTAATATTTTCCATTCCTTCACAGCCGCATAGGAGGGGAAGGTAGACAGTCTGTCTGGAGGATAAAGGAAACTCAGGCTTGGTATTCAGACATGGCATGATACTCCTCTGGCGCATCTCCTTTCAGCCCTAGTGACTTTCTCACTATCTGTCTTCTATCCTTGCTCTCCGGGTTTAGTTGATGAAAAGAATTTGCAGTGGAATGAGGCAGAAGTGTGGAATTAACTTTCTGTGTCCCCATCAATGCTACTGATTTTGTGAGCTATGTTCCTTTCCTGCAGGCTCTCTACTCTGCGAAGACATTTTCCTGTTTCTTCAGGTATTTACCAGAGTAGGGCATCTGGAGTTCTGAGTTCAACCAGTTGGGAAACATGCTTTTTACTCTTGAGTGTCAGAATTCCGGAGAAGGTAGATTTGGGAGAAATCTGGGATATCCTATAAGGATGCAGACACAATCTGATTTAATAAACCATTATCTAAAATAGACAAAACCTGTTATCCTGGAGAACCTGTCTGTTCTGAGAGGCTGGAGAATGCGTGCAGCTTCTGAAAATGTGAGTTTTAAAGACAAGTAACTATATCTGATACTACCACTGGTTATGTATTGGATCTACTTCAGTTCCTTCACAGAGATACTCTCAACCTAGTGCTTCTTCCAGTACTGGTACCTCAACCTCAGTCACTCTGTGACTTTGAAATGCTTCGTGCCTATGAAAAATGTAAAAGCAAATCCAGGGATTATCTGGTGCCTTTAAACTGAGGATAGTCTGCCAACATCAAAACCATTCCTCTGAGCAGTTGTGATCTCACTGCTGCTTCTTGGCCAGAGTAGAAGAAGATATTCATCTGTGTTGATGTATCACGCCACCTGCACAATACTCAGCAGCTCTTGATGCACCTTTGCACCATGCTTGCTTCAGCAGAACTGTGTGACCTCCACCTGCCAGGTGATGCATGGATTGTCAAATGGGAAAAGAGTTTTAATGTGCCTATATCTCTTTTGAGAGAGTTGGATATACAGTTGTGCAGAGCTCTGCGGGACTGCCTGGGATTGCTGAAGGAGCAGTTGTGTTTGTGGGTTCCTGTGATTTATCAGATGACAAATGTTGCAGTTTTGAGGTCAATAACAGTACGAAAGGAAGGCTTACATATGGTGGGCTTTTCTTCTCTAGATAGTTTAAATGTCTGGAAATGATGTTGTGGATTATAATGCCAAATTGAGCACAGCATTTAACCTGGGAGATCTAATCTGCTGTCTCACAGTTCTGCCAAACCCTGTTGAAAGTTGAATGTAATCAGTTCAGTTGGGTAATTTGTACTAGGAGAGTTTGAGTCAGATGGTGGTTCCTCAAGATGTCAGAACTGTTTCTTCTAACATTTCTAAGCAGTATTCAGAGGGTCTTGGAACAAGACTCTCATCTAATTTACTTCCCCATCTCTTTCTAAGACAAGGTAAGAAGGGAGCACAGAAACTGGCTTATCTCCCCTGTTGTCATTTCGCTGTGCTGATACTGCAAGCATGCATTGGACTCTTGTTTACTTTTAATGGCCACCCAAGCTGCCCTTTCTAAGGGCTGTCCATGCCCAGTGTGGTACCTGGTGCTCACAGACATCCATGTCTGCACTCCACTTCTTGTCATAGTGCAGACAGTCTGTGAGGACCATGGCCTGCAGAAGCACTTGCTGGTTCCAGCAGAAATCCAACTCATTGCTGTCCTTCAGGATGCTGTCATAAAGGTGCTTTGCTGGGTAAGCAAAACATTGTCCTCTTCTTATTTCATGTTAGTGGTCAGCATAAGTTTAGATGACCTTCCAGGGTGGACAGGAGATGTCATCTCATCTATCATTTTGTGTCTTTGAGTTGAGAACCCAGTGGGACCTGGGGCTTGTCACAGTGGAGAAAGACTAGTGGGAAGCTTTATTTGATGCTCTTGATGTCACTTAAAGGGCAGGACCCGTTGCTTGGCAGGAAGCATGCGTTTGGCCTTTCCAAAAGCTATGGTCTTTATGCTGGTGGCCATTAATTCCATTCCTTTTAAGGCAGTGGTGAGATTGGCTTGATGTCTGAACCTTCCTTGGCTCCTGCTGGACGGCATTGACCCGGGTGTGGTCTGGAGCCTGTTCATGTGAGTATAACTATCTTCTCCTGGCAGTCTGCGCGGATCCGGTGTCCATTCTTGTACTGTTTGTTCTTGTCAGCTGGCTCTGTAGTTGTCAGGCTGTGTTGACACACCTTTCCTCTTTGCTATGGAGAGATCTAAGCAGCTCAGGCCTTGCTTCATTATTCTCTTTGGTGATCCCCACAGGCAGTATTAACACTTCCAGCTCTGAGACTGCCTGGCGCCTTTGCCATGGTACCATCACACATGACATTGAGAGAGGTGCATAAACTAGACCTCTTGTGGAACTGCTTGCTCTCTGTTTTGAGCAGTTGTTCCCTAAAATTCATACTACTTAAGCTCTGTTGAAAACTACTTCTGTGTGAGATGTATTGTATTCCTTGGTTTGCTTGGCTAGCTGGCTATCTAGCGATGCTTCACTGCAGTCAGCCCATGGAGTGGACGTCTCCTGTCTTTTGTTGGGATGAGTCTTGTTTGGAAACAGACCAAGAAAGTTGAGTATGTAGAGAACATGGAAGTTGGTGTAAAGCCTGTTGTCAGGGATGACCATGTTACCTTTTCCTTTGAGCTGTCAGCATTTCCCAGTAGCTGCTCTGACCATGGTCAAAATGGTAGGAGGGCAGGCTTCAGGGTTTGGTTGACAGAGGTGGCAAAATGTGGCACCAAGACAACTTGTTCTGTTTAAACTACACCCAGCTGTCCATTGAAAGGGCCTGGGTACTGCCTGTGCATCGCAGGGGAATCTCCTTTTGGTATTTCCCCCTCCTCTCCAAGATTGTCTCCTGTTATTTGGAATTTTTCCAGAGTTTCAGGTTATTGTTCTCTGTGTAATTATGTGATAAGGATACCAGTTAACCCGCTTCCTTAGGCACTGACCTCTGCGGGGGTCTAAGTGAGGGTGACAGTGTGTTTTTGTCTGTTTGCATCCTGTACAATGCAAGCAGTTTCTGATAGGGCTTCAGCAACGAAGTGGCAGCAATGTGAGAAGTTCAGAAATTGCTCTGATTTTAAGTTAAAAGCTGCCAATGTGGAAAAAGGCATTTGCCCTGCTCTTAAGTGTTAAAATACTTGGAATCCTGTTCCTTTGGGACAGCCATTCTCTGACTGGTCATTGCTAGAAGTTCTTTGGTGGCTATAAAATTGTATATGGCTTGGTTGAAGTTAGGAAGCAGCAGGCCTGTTAAATCACTGTGCTAGAAAGCAAGTGTGTTGGCAATCTGCTTTGCAGGTGCTGACCCTACTGACTCAGATGTCCTTATTTTGCAAGTTCAAAGCTGATAACATAGATGCTGACTCTAAGTTCCACAGAGATGACTCAGACATGATTTCTATAAATCACCAGATAAAATTGATACAGCGGCTATAAATAAACACAAATATATTCCACTTAAAACAGGAATGCAGAGTTTGAATCCAATTGCTTATATTGGAGCATTGCCAGTGCCCTAGGTAAGGCTAATTGGAAATCACAGAATCAGAGGTTGGAAGAGACCTCAAGAGATCATTGAGTCTAACCCCCAAGTTTTATAAATATTGCAGATTTAGATTCACCTTTAATCCTGGCTACAGGATGGAATATTAAGTAAAAAAACATGCAACAAACAGTAACAAAAAAACCCAAGTTGCAGAGGCTTGGGGTTTGCTTGCAAGACAGCTCCTTGTTAAGGAGGTAGAAAGTTGCTATGGGAATACACAGCTTGTGTGCTGCAAACTGCATACATTGGTTTGATGGTGTGCGCTGCATTTGGGGCAGGATATGAGGGGACCATGAAATTGCATGTGCAAATAATCAGCCAACCCATGGAAATGATGGAGCTTAAACCTGCCCTCAGACTTGCACAGCCAGTCAGACCTCCCTTTAGGAACAAAGAAGGTGCTCTGGCTCTGCAGACTTGTCTCCAGCTAAAGGTCTGTCAGGTATCTGAATCGTCCTTCTGCTCTGGGTTTTGTACTCAACTCCCTTGTAATCCTAAAAAATAAGGCAGGGAAGTGTAATTCACTTTCTCATGTGTCTGGGAATAAAGAGTAGAATGCAACTTTCCTTTCTGTTTGGTGGGTGCTGTTCAAAATCAGGCCTCTGCCAAACAGGGTCCAAGCTCTTTTCTTGCCAGAGACACTGACCCCGTAGGTAGCCTTTAGCTCATCAGCCACTAACTGTTCCTGTTACAAAATAGTGAAGTTAAGCTGAGGGGAAAAAAAAATTGAACTGGAATTTAATGTAGTTTAGAATAACAAGGGGGTTTGTTGATTTGTCTCATCTGCATTGTGTTACACAAGAGCAGTATCAATCCACCAGCAAGGTCACTAATTTGTCAGGCTATATCGATCATCTACTTCACATGGTTTCCTGCAAGCAAAGCAAGAAGGTACTGTGGTCACTAAAAAACAAAGCAGTCTGAAGTGATGAGCTCTGCATTGTATCTGTGATGTTAAGGAATGAGTTCATGTACTAAACAGTGGAGTTCAGAATGGAAAACTTAACTTGCAGCTTGACTATTGCTAAGGGATAAGCAGGGAAAACTGACCCTCTTTAACTATTTATTCCTTCTCTTTATCCTATAAAAATGTCTTTGTGGCTTTGTTGTGGCCTTGTTGCACAGTGAAACACTGCCTGCAAACCTGTGCTGAGTAGCAAGGTGGGGCAGGATGAAGCTGTGCATGCTTCACTCCTTAGGAGGTTCTCCAAAGAAGTAACAGCTTTTCCAAATTGCTCTGATTCTTCAGTCAGTATTGAGGAGGGGAAAAGTGCTGAATAATATACTAAGCCTTGCATCTGTTCACAGCACTTCAGAGTAAGGGAAGCTTCTCTCTGCTTCCACTTTCAAACTGCTTGGGAGGGACTTGGGAGCAGACATGCTCATGTTTAGAACTGGGCTGGGGTCATGGTTATGGTGATGCTTTGTTGGGGCAACTTGCAAATTAACCCCATTTTGCTATCACGTATCAAATAAGAAGGTATATTTCATGCCTTTGTGGACAGAAGCACAGCAAATCTCCTCACTTTCTATTCCAACAGGGCTGAGAATAGTCTCTGCCTGTCCTGTAGTAAAGTAATTGTATTTCTAGCAGCTAGGAGACTGGCTCTTTTGGCTTCTCTTGCTTAACAGCCTGGTCTGAATTTGTCTGACATGAAGGCAAAATCAAATCTTCTTTTAAGATTATGCACAAGAAAAAGGAGGTGATGGATCTCCACCCTGATGCTACTGGAGCAGTTTCAGTTCCCACACATGAATTCTAAATGCAATTGGTGTGGGAGCTGTGTCAAAATGCTCTGTTGCCTTCTGCTGTGGACACCCTTGTTTGCTGGAAAGGTGGTGTTGGTTTGTGCTCCTGACAAAAAAAACAACATTTATTTTTGCATTGGATAGTGACCAACATGCTTGTGTGGATACTTAACTAGATGGTAAGCCTTATTCAGAGGGGAATGTAGCAATGCCATGCCTCCCACCTGCTCTTTTCCCTCCATCCCCACAAATTTCACCTCTGGAAGAGAATTGGATCTGGTCGTGGTTGTAGCAGTTGTGCTAAGAGGCCTTTTAATCGTAAGAGGCATTGCTGCAGTGCCAATTTCTGCTGTTGTCGTCCAAGTGTAAGCTCTTCTGAAAACCCAACTCCCAAAACACTTACATGTGTATGTCCTGAAACATGCAGCTCATCCTCATGAGGAATGGCTATTGATTAAAAGAAAACAAAAAGAACACAATTCCTAATGCTTCAGTGGACAAGATTAACTTTTTAAATGTCAGAAATGGTCATTCTACCAAAGGGGGAGATTTATCAAGTTCACTCAGCTTACACTGTGCTTAAGGACCCGTTTTTAAACAAAAACTAGCTCCATGAATATTCACCACGGGCACCTGGTCTCTTGTCCCTGTGTTGTGTGTCCAACTGCAGCAGGTTTTTCTTGTGAATTGTTTGAATTTTGCAGAGTTATGGCTGAGGTTGTTTCCTGACTCCTTTATCCACCAAACCCCG
Organism: Gallinula chloropus; assembly: GCF_964237585.1. Classification (NCBI taxonomy): domain Eukaryota; kingdom Metazoa; phylum Chordata; class Aves; order Gruiformes; family Rallidae; genus Gallinula; species Gallinula chloropus. The sequence continues at coordinate 68,205,171 of NC_140090.1, forward strand.
CACAGAATTCCCATCGGAGCGCTCAGGAGCAGTGCTGCATTCCAGCCTGGCGCTTGCTGCTTGGCAATGGCCGTGCGCAAGTCAGCGGGGAAATTAAGACAACCTCTGAGATTTGATGCTAATAGGGCATTGTCCTGACCTTGTAATTCCGAATCTCAGAACAAAAATCTCTAGTCAGCCTCATCGTTAATTGACACAATTGCTCTTGGTATGATCCTGCAGTAATCATGTCGTGATGGCTTGGAACATACTTGCTAATGTAAGTGCTAATTGGTAACTTGGTTAAGCAAAGCGCTGCTGTGGGCATGTGTGTTCAGTGAAGTGTGTCCTGACACTGACAGCCGTTCATGGCTGATAAGAATACTTTGCTCTCCCTGTTCATGAGTATGTGCTCCCATTCACTTCCTTCAGTGCCAGAATTGCTTAAAAGAGGAGTCCAAGTGGGAGATAATCCTGATGCTATTGTATTTTCTCTTTGTAGACTGACTGCTCAGTAACAGTCTTCTGCAAATACTGTGTCGAAACTCCTATGTGTATTGATCTTTATAAACTGAATTATGTTCCAGTTATATGTACTGAGCTTCCAGCAAGGCACAGAGCTGGTTGGGTTGGCAGATGAGTCCCAAACACAGCCTGAGAGGAGCACACATCTGTAGTGTACAGACAGCAGCTAAACTCGCTCTGTGTACCTGGAAAATGCAGTCTCTGACTTAGTCAGATCCTCTGAGGAGAAGCCTCAGGTAATTCAACAAAGTTCTAGCTGGTTGCTGGTTTAAGAGACATCTTGGTACTTTTTCTTAAACCTAGGAGGCCATGTGAGCAAGGTTTTGTTGCAGAACAATTATAGTACTATCTGATAGTAATGTGAGAAACTTGAGGTGTGCAAGGAAAACTGGAGAAAAACATATTTAGAGGTGGTTGTCTGGTGCTTCCATAAAGGCGCCTCTGCCTCTGGAAATGGACTTAAAAAAATAAAAAAGAAGAAATTCTGCAGCTCTCAAACCAGCTTGTCAGTTCTTCCTGGAGAAAGCGACACTTGATCTAAGTGTAGAAATTCAGTGCAGCACATCTTGATGTGTCCTGCCTGATGCATCGAGGAGAGAGAAGCATGTCTGACAAACTGTCTGCATGGTGGCAGTGCTGGCTCAGCTCCCTGCTGCAGCGATCCCAACTACAGGTGATGGCTGTCCTGGTGAGAAACCTGGGTGTGGGTGGCTTTTTGGGGTTTAGTTTTGTTTTTCCTGCTCCGGCTGTCTCTTTTTCTTCCTTCTCATGTGTTCTGTTGGGGAGCAAGGTGTTTTATTTTTTGGGGGGGGAAAGGAAAAGGGAAGAGGCAGAACTGTAGCTGGTGTATCAGAAAGCACACAGAGTGTTTAAGCTTTGCTCACCATTGCACTGTGAGCTGCGCCTGGTTACATTCCCACAGCTTAACCCAGAGTGTAGAGCTTTTATTAGTAATTAGCTCGTTGTGGCTTTAGGGCTTTCAGACACGAGTAGTTGTTTTCATTGGGGGTATTAATTATGAATCACAAACCTGTAAACAGCTATAGCCAAGAATGTGCACGTTTGCAGATACGACTGTTTTCCTGCTCAGCCCTGGGTTAGCTCTGCACTGCCCTCATTGTTGTTGCAGAGAAGTGTATGGAAAACATGTTTTTAACCTCCTAGATGCTATTGAGTTCCTGCATAGCGGTCTGTGAAACTGTGGGAAAAACGGCTGCTCACTTGCTTTCTAAGCAATCTGGTTTAAGTATGATGGGTTGGAGCAAGGACTTTGAGAGCCCACTTCTCAAAAGAGCTTGCTTTTAAGATCCTCTTATAAATACACTTAAAAATTATTTGACTTAAATCTTCTGGGGAGGGGAAAGACAGTGTTTACACAGGACAGTCTTACCAGCTCAGCGTCACTGGTGCTGGCTTTATTTCCAGTGTTGTTTTACCGATTTTCTGCAAGCAGCAGTAACTAATTAAGAAATCAAATTAAATTCTCTTCCTATTGAAATTGATAGGAAATCTTCCCTTTAATTCAGTGGAGCTTAGTTTTTCCTCTTTGTCTGGCAAACTTGCTCACTGCTCAAAAAACCAGGGTCTTTGTAGACCAGGGGTCTTGGAAGGCTCCTAACAGCATCTCGTGCCTGTTGAGATGAAGCAAGACAGAATGAATAGGGGAGACTCTAGGTAGAGATGATGGGACATCTGGATTTCTGTTGTGGAAATGCTTCCCAACCATGTGGCATGAATAGTTCTTGACCACTGACTTGACATTCATCAACAAAAAGGAGAAAGGAGGAAAAAAACTCGAAATGACCCAAAGCAGGATAACAGCTTTTTGTATTTCTCTGGTCATGAATTGTGAGAAAATGAGAGCTATTTTAATGCATGTGTTGGGTTGTTGATGTTTGAGCTGCTGTTTGGGGAGGAATAGTACTCCGCTATATATGTACAGTACTGCTATATATGTATAGTACTACTCCGCTAGCTATTCTGTCGTCATGAAAGAAGCTGATCTTCCTCTCTTCGACCCTGCTTTCTGTGCAGTCCATGAGAAACTGTTTGTGTCAGATTTGAGTTTTGAGGGACACCAGAAATCCAATCGGTGGTGGCTGGGCTTGCTTTTTTTCCCAGCAGGTTCCCTCCTCTTGCTCTTTTGATTTTGACTAAACTCTCGTAGTACCTCTCTAACCACAACCCTCCCCCCCAACAAAACAAAACCAATAAAGAAACCCCCAAACCAGCCAAAACTGAAACCCAAACACGAGAAACTAATTTTGCAGAGGTAATAAAAGCTGAATCATAAGTTGGCTTTTGAGAAGTAATTTTCTTGGGCAGATTCTTGAGGCACTTTCATTATTGCTAATTTCCTTTCTTTAAATGTGTTTTGTAGTGGAATGTCAGAGAAAACACAGAAGATGTACATGAAATAATTTGGGTTTTATTGCCAGGTCTTTGTGTAGAGATTTATGTGAAAGGATGGGGGAAAGTGTTTTTATCCAGTCTTCTGTCCTCCCCTTCCAAGTTAAGAAACAGATGGTCTGACCTGTGTAAGGCTTTAAGTGTTGGAATTGGCATCAGTGTCTTCTTAAGGATTATTTTTAAAAAAACAAAACCCAGGAAGCACAGTGTCTTTGCTCAGCGTGAAAGCTGGTCTGTACAAAAATAGCAGGCTCACAATATGTGACTGAGATGATGCCCCGACCTAAATAAGGAAAGTGATTACCTGGTATTTGGAATGTGGCTTTGCTTCTGGCATTTCCTCCTGCAGGTATGTGTACCTACCTTCCCTCCCCCTACCCATCAGCATGCACTTTTCATTAGTGTTGCAGCTTCCACATATCTCATAATCTAAGCATGTCTGACGTGGCAGCTTGCAAGGTGGTTCCTTGAAGTGGGGCTGGTTTGATTAGTTGTGCACACACTGGGAAGGAAAGTGATGGAGAGTTGTTGATGGTAGAAGGTATCTGCCACATCTAATCTAGATATAGATGGCCAACTGTGATTTTAAATTCAGCCTAGATTTGTTTCCTTTTTAATGTAACACTTGCTGAAAATAAGGGAAAGCTTATTGCTGTTCATCACAGGCAGTTAGATTAATAGTTCTCCACAATGTGGAGCCCAAGCCCACAGAGAATAGATTTTTATTGTTTTCTGTAATGAGTAAATTGGTTTCAGAGAGTGATATTGTTGATGGGGAAGAAAAGCATCAAAACGGAAATCTGTTTAACACCTGGTAGGCTTTACTGGTGGTGTCTTCTCCAGTTAATGAGGTTCTGGGTTTAATTTCCAAATCAAATAAAGTCTTCTCAGTACAGTGTAACTAAGGAGCATTTCTGTTGTAAAACTTGCAAACTGTGGTTGGGAAAAAAAAGTCGCATGAAAATAGATCATAAACCAGCGTGCTTTAATAAAAAAAAAAGGACTGCCAGCCCTGCTGAGCAAATCCTGGTGAAGTATCTTTGGAGGGGTCCCTATTCACATTTTTCATTATGCTTCTTGGTAGTCTTTCTGTATGTGCTCATTGCTTTAACTGAATGAAATTATTGAAAGTCTTGTAATTTTTGCAAAACTTTTTAACCTTGTTTAACCATTGCCACCTGTCTTGGCCAGTGATTAGGCTCCAGCATACCTTTGGAACACAGGTTTGCTCTTTATGCTTGCAGAAACCTTTTGGGCTGGCTTATTCTGTTAATAGCCAGACATCACCTTGGCCTATGAACTGAGCTGTTTGGGCTGAAGGAGCATCCTTGAGAAAGGCTGCTGAGTGCCTGCTGTGTGCTCTTGGTCCCTGGGCCCTGCCATTGGCCTTGGGGAGAGAAGAGGTTCTGGGCTATGGGGAATCTTTGGTCTTGCCCATTACAGCTGGTTCTACAGAGAACCTGCTGAGCTTTGTTCAAGCTGAAGCTGTAGGCATAATTCTACCCTGTTGTTACATCTTAAATTGACATTATGTGCTTGTTAAATAAAGCTGTGATGACAGTGCAGGTGGAGCAGGGTAGTTTACTTGTTATTGCTGCCTTTCTAGAGGAGAACGTGGGAATTAAATAAGAATCCACAATTGGAGCAGTAATATCTGCTTCCTGTCCTTTCTGATGCATCTCTAACCTTCCCTAATCACCATACTCCTTTCTGACTAGCATCTATCATGTCACTCTCATGCCCTTCTCAGTGCATGCCATCTGTGGACAATTATCTTGCCTGCAACTGCTTAATCTGTTGGCATTTCCTTAAGCGAGAGCGTCTGCGGAAGAGTGTTTGTTTTGTTGCTGCCTCCTTTGGAAAAAGAATATCTGGCACATCTCTAACTGAAGCCAAATGGTTGTTGAACAGGATGAAAATTGTTTGATCTTGCTTATGTTACAATATTTGCTACCCTAAGCTGTTACGCTGAGAGCAAGGTTGGCTTTGGTTTCCACATGGCAGGCCTACACAGGCAGCTAGCCTCGTGTATAAATAACATGCTAATTGCAACAGAGCTTGACCCTTCAGCTGAAGTGGAGCTGGCTGCCTTGTGTGTCCAACCAGCTAAGAGTTTCCATATAGGCAGAGGAGTTAATGGGCTGTGAATGCACACCTACCTTGCTTGTACTTCACTGCTTGTGTCACCATAACTCCATGTAGCATGCATTATAACTTTCTCAACTCTCTGATCTTTGGGGTCACATCTGTGCCAGGATTGCACTTACATAGTTATCTGTAGGATCATATTTGTTTGCTGGAAACGCAGATGTTTGATGTGACTTGAAGCCAGTCTTAATAATACTTGGTTTGTATATGACAGGTTCCTCTTAGCCTCTCTTTATAAAGAAGCAAACCCTTTTACTTGAGTATCAGGCATGTTGTAGTTTTCATTTTGTTTACCTTAGGATAAGAAGCCCTACTGAAACCGACAATGATAACGTTCCTAAAGACATCTAATTTAGAGGTGTATCTGCTGCTCCAGTTCATACCTGCTGGTGAAAAATGAAATTCTTGCTCCTACCAATTGATATGACTGTGGTTCCTAGCTGTGGAGGTACCTACAGCCATAATATATTAACTTTGAAAGGAGGAGTTGAATGTAATGCAGTGTATTCTCAGCTGGAAACATCTAGTCTTGTTGGGGTGTCCATGCTGTTCATCCACAGTGATGTCTGGTTGCATCTGTGGAGGATTTCTAGTTATTGTGAGACCTATGTGGTATTTTGAAAGCCTGCTTGTCCAGCTCTTATAGACTGTTCCTGTGTGGTGTTTTGTTGGAGGGTTTGTTTCTTTGGGGTCGTGGGGCTTTTGCATGATTGGAGGGGTTTTTTTGTGTGTGTTCTGTTTTGTTTTCGAGCAGGTTACACTTATGGGGCTAGGGAATAGCTTTCCCACTGGAGCTAGTATGTTCTAATGAACCTTGCTTATGGTGTGTTCTTTAGTCTTGTTAGGTATAGCTAGCAGGTCTGGCTTGGCAAAATTAACTACTCTGCCAAGGTTCTGAAGTCACTAATGTTTGGGGGGTTTCTCTGCTAACCCCCTTATGCTTTCTGTAGTCTGTTCCTGTGTTTGGGCAGGAAACAGTGCACCTCTGTGCAGGCAAGCAGTTCAGCCATTGAAGGGCAGGCCCTGGACTCACCGGGGATCAGGAAAGGCAGAGAGAGTTGGAACCAATGCTTAGGATAAGTTAGAGAGTTTAGCAGCAGGTCCCTAGGAAAGGCTCACGAAGAGATGGAACTCTTTCTGTCTGTGTCTTGAATTAAGTGTATGATATTAACTTTGAAGGGAGGATGAAAATGAGATGAAATTGAGAGGTCTGTCATTTTGCAGTGGATGTGAGCTTTTCATTGAGTCTCTTGGAGGTGGGCCAAGGACAAACCATTAAATTCTTCAGCAGGGTAGGCTCAACTCTTTCTTCTGTTTTGATGGAGAAATGGCTCTCGTGTGCAAGGCGTCTGCTGCGGAAGTTCACAGAGATTCCCTGTTGGAAAAGAGCTGTCTGATTAGCTGAAGCACTTTAATCCTCCTGCTAGACTACCTACAGATGTGCCTTCAAGCGAGGTACATGTTCATCTTCAGCTGGGAGTAGATGTTTGGGGAAGTGAAGAAACAGCAAGTATGATAGATTGTCCTAATGTACAGAAAGCGAGTCCCTTCCTGCCTTTCCCCTCCAGACCTTCAGATTGACCCTCACTTACTGTTTATGTTATGCTGCTTTCTTACAGAATTACTAATTAATTTCTCCTGCTGAAATTACACCACTGTGATTGTAAGAACTTCACTGGGGGCTACTGCTGACTCACCTCTGCGACAGAGGCAAGATCCCCCCACAAGAACTTGTTTTCTTTTTGGAGGGCATCACAACAACTGTTCAGATTTCAGTGGGAAGCTACAGTGCTACAATAGTTTCTACTTAATTTCCATAGGAGCTACTTTCTAATGCTAATTTCACGCTTGATAAATACAGTCCCTTGTTGCCTTGGCAACAAGTTACGGCACAAATGTTCATTACTGCTCTACTGGTTAATGAGTCTCTAGTGTTCTGAAAAAAATTACAGCCAGAATTAAGTGGGTTTATTCACTTTTAATCTTAAATCACCCCCAATCTGAAAGCACAATCTGCAGCGTTTCCAGGTAGAAGAGATACCCCAGTGCAATGGCAGAATAACCAGAAGAACTTGTAGAAGCATTTAGTACAACACTGCCATTATAAATACATGCCTCCTTCTGCATTATTCTTTCCAAGGTCTGCTGTTTTACAAGGATGACTTGGTTGTGAACACCAAAATACTTGTTTATGAATGAGATAAATTTCCAGAAACACGCTTTTTGTCAACAGTCATCATCTTTCTTAATGTTGTCTAGCTTGACCAGGTTAGCTTAAGAGATTTTTCTGTGCTGTTAGAGCTTTGCATCCTGTTATTTCCTACTTTATTGTAAAAGAAATGAAGGCATATTTGGTTTGATGTCCTGAGGCAACGGTAATTATTTTCCAATACAAACGTGTCAAGGAACCACTTGCCAGTGGCTGGTTTTGCACCAAGTTCTCAGTTTCCTTTTTTATTTTTTTTTTTGTAGAAGGTCTCATTTATGGAGATTTGTTCAACTTGATTCAGTTCACATGTAATTAAGGCAAGAGTTCCTTGGTGCTCCGTTGGTTGAGAGGGGGCTCTGCTAGTTGACCTTTTCTTTGGTGACTCAGCGTGGAGAACTCAACACTTCCCTGCCGGGCAGAGACCATTGTTAACTTCAATTCCATTATTATTTTTCATTTAAAAGCTAATTTACTCTTTTGCCTTCAATCCCTGTCATACACATTATTCCAGCTGTTAAGTAATATGAAAGTTTGTCTTTGGCAGGCTGCACATGTCATCTTGCCTTGGGAAATCAAAAGGGAAGATTACATAACAGCTGACAGTAAATTTGGCTCCAAAATGTCATTAAACTAATGAACGTTGAGTTTTCTTTCCCAGTCACAATATTCTTGAGTTCAAAACTAAAACCTCTTTTTATGTGAAACCTAGAATGCACTTAAGTGAGTGGCAAAACTTCAGGAGCTTTCTGATCATACACCACTAAACAGAGCATACTCCTTGGTTCAAAAATCGGAAATCCAGACATATGGAAGTCACTTGTCCCTAAGTAAGTTTAGAATAACTTTTTTAACTTTGTCTGTCTCTAAAGTTACTGTTACAGCTACCTAAATTTGATGTCTGTTGCTTTTTACCTCTGAAGGATTCCAGGCTGCTTATTTGAATGCAGAAAAGCATTGCCCCCCTTTGTTTATGAAATGCTTCTAAAAAAAGGGAACTTTTTTTGATATAATTTTTTAAAAGACAAATTCTATTTTGTTGTTGTTGAAGAGTAAAGATTTATAGGGCATAAAACACCTGTGAAGGAAAAAAATGTTAGTACAACTGCTTATTTATGACATGCCTGTAAAAACTCACGAAGTGTTGGAATGAAGTTCAGTTGCTGTTATATGTATTTTAACCGAAACCCAAAGCTTTGGCTGGGAATTGCTAAATTCAGCTCTCTACCATTGCAGCTCCTTAAGGACTTCTGTAAGACCAGAGAAAGAAAATTATTGCTTCTATTTAGTTTAGCAGCATAGCTTTGTGTGAAGAAATCAGTTTTACCATCTCAGAACTTCCTCTTCCTTTGTTATTTACTGTAAGAATGTATTTGGTTGCAGCGGGGTACCGCATTTTTGCTGTGGCTATAATAGTGTCGCTATGTTGGGTGCTTGCTGTGTTAGAAGCTGTAATGCAACTTGTAATGTCAGTACATGTCCCAATCCTTATTTGTGCTAGAAAAAATTTTACAAATTATACAGTACTATATTGGCACTTTGCATGTTTGAAAAAGTGCAGTAGGCAGGTGTTTGGGATTTTGTCATTTGGGGCTTTTTGACTGATTTATTTTTTTCAGTGGTGTTTTTTTCAAAATTCTCTTTAGAGAGGCATTTATTGGGCTAATGAGAAAATGGGCTTGCAAATCAAAGGAGGGTATGTTAGGATGCATGGGTGTGGGCTGCTCTTCAGGATGCTGTTTACCGGGATGCTCTTGATTACTCCTGCTTAATAGAAAAATCTTGTTTGGCTTGTAAGTCATACTGTAAATGTTGTTATTGCCTGTTCTAAGAAACAGAATACTAATACACTTTCACATTTTTCATATATTAGATTAAGAAATTGTGGTTCTGAGGCTTAAAATGAGCCTGTGGTGAAGCAAGCCACGTGCATGATGTGAATAATGATGATGCTATGCAAGCACTCCATAGTAGAGTAGTCTCTAGTGTGGGTGATTTGGATCTTCATGTCTGTGCATTTTAACAACCCTCATATGAACAGAGTAATGCTGTTTGAAGTGGGGCCTGAGTTACACAGTTCAGACTTTAGACTTTCCTTGCACAGCAGGCAAGTCTATTTTGCAAAAGTAATCAGGAACCCAGAGCAGGTGAGATGCTCGAAACTCTTGTTATGTCCTTAGATGTGTGCTGCCTGATGTGGCCCAGGCATCGAGGGTGGATGGTGGAAAGCACCAAAGGATAGCTGTGTATGTTAAAAATAAATGGATGGTTTAGTGGCTTAATTAGTAGTAGTAAACCTGATGCAAAAGTGGAGTCTATATATGAGTAAAAACTGTTCTAAGAAGCAATGTATTTATTACTCAATTATAGGGTAATTTTCTTAAGAGTGTGTTGGGTTTTTTCCCTGGAAGCTGTGGCAGGCTTGTCAGAGTTCCTGTGGCAGTATCTGCTTGTTGATCTAACAGTACCTGCAAATTTGAGTGGAGTCTCTTTCAGCAGCACCTGTCGTGGTTCCTGTTTCTCCATCAAAAAACTGTTGTTTTGTGCAGGATCAAGGCCAGTGACTAATGTTCTCTCAAAATCTATTCAGAATCTGCTTAAAATTAAGAGCAAAATAAGCAGCACATGCTCCTTTTGGATCACTTGGTGCTTGCAATCCTGTGCTAGTGCTGCAAGTAGTACAGGCAGAGTGGGTCAGCCTGGGAACTGGAATTACGAGTGAATATATATGGTTCTGTTTACTTGATCTTAAATCTGTAGGTAGATTTGATTTACTAGTTCTGCTTGCTTTGTATGCATAGCCTACCCTGCTTGGTATTCAAAGGCAAAAAGTGTATTTACACTCTTATAAAATACTTCAAGCTGGACATAGTGTTCAAGGTGCTGACCAAGTGTACAAAATGTTTTGCTAAATGTTCAGGCCCACTGCCTCAGGGAAAGCTGTTCCAAGCATACTAAAGCAAGGTGGCAAGCTGTGATGAGGAAGGGTTAGAGAGTCAGCTGGCCAAGCACTGGCACCAGATGGGCTGGGCAAGCTCTTTGGTTGAAGGGCCTTCTGAAGGAGCAGAATTCTTCCACATTACTTGTGTCACCAGGATGATGCCCAAGTGCCTAAATTGTAGATGTGTTCTGGGGAATATCTGTAAGAGGAAAGACATACTAATCAAGAGGTGTGATCTCTTGACTGTTGCTGTGAAAAGTGTGCCGGGATAGGTGGAACTCTTTTGGTTTGACCTTGTGTGACTGTCCTGTTGGGGAGCTCCTAGGGGAGTCTCAGGACTTGGGCCATGGTTCCCCCAACAATCAAAATTAAAAGTCAAGGGGAAATGGTCCTGCCAGAGCCTGCCTTGTCCTTGCAGGATCTTCCTTTGTCCATTCTCATTCTTCACAAGTAAGTTCAAGATACTAAACCTCAAGTATCTCAATTATTTCTGGGTTAGTTTTCTGGAAATTGGGTGTTGTGAACAGGAGAGAATCAAGAAAATAACTGGATGGGGCAACTTAAGGACAGAGATGTCAGTGACTTAGTGTCAACAGTGTAAACAGTGTCTGGTGAGTATGGGAAAGGCCAACACTGTGCTGCTGCTTTGTGCAATAGCTCACAGCCCTCTGTCAATGTGTACATTAGCCTTTTTGATTGACTTAATAGAATGATGTTGTAAGTAGCTTGTAACAAGTATGAACAGCTACAAATCTTCCTGAAAGTTCCCAGCAGAGTGTTACGTTAGTCTTTTATGCCTCTGCTCCAGCCAGATGTCTTGGACATCTCCTTTACGTTTCTTGGTCTTCCTTGTTGGTGGGGATTTCAAGATGCTGAGTTAGCATGAGTGCTATCACACCTGCTTCATAAGGGAAAGCTGCCACAACTTCTAACCCTGAAGTTGAACTGTCTACTGTCTCTTGTGGAACCTCTTACTGCTCTTTACACTGTGTTTTGGATGATGTGGGAGCACCCCAACATGACTTACCTGATGCTGGGTATAATTGCTGTTGTTGGTTTCCTAACCATATTTTTTGATTGTTTATATCTCCTCCTCCTTCTCCTGCCTTTATCTACCTTTGAAAATAAAAGCTGCCTCCAGCCATTTCCAGCTTGTTAATTCAGTGCAGGCTGCAGCAGACCCGGGCGTTTGGGCAGGGGTAGCTTCACCGCTGCTGCTGCCATCGGAATGGCCGTACCCTGCACCAGCAGCCCTTGGTCTGCATCTGTCCAGCTGGGAGCATAACGAGCTCAATCTCTGTGATGAGTGAGATAAACCCCTCTGCTGGTGTTAAACTGTTCCTGTCGCTTGTTCATCCTGAACTTCTGAGGGCTCTAATTGTGTAACCTCTCCGAGAGCTGCGCTCTGTTGCAGCCGTGACAGTTACTCTTAAAAAGATGGTTTTAAGGTGGAAATCTGTGTGTGTCTTCTGTCAGCAGGCAAGATGATATTATATCCTGCTCCTATGTAAAGAGCAGTGAATCTTCCAACTGAATCAAAGGATTTAACCCCTTATAACTCCAGAGCTTTACCTGCCTGTTTTGAGGAGATGCCTAGATGCCTATTGTAACACGTTTCTGATACCTGCCTGACTTAAGAACATGTGCTCATCACTTCGGGGGGAGGGGGGGGGGACACGGACGACACACAGACTATTTCTTAAGCCTGTGAGTCTGAGGTGACTGACTGGGTGTTTTTTACATGAGAATAGGGTGAAATCCCCGTTTCCTGACCTTACTGGAAAGGATCATCAAAACCTCAGGTTGAAGGGTCTGGTGGTGGTGACAGAGGGGAGGATAGTCCAGGGGTTGCAGTGGTTTCTTTGGATCTGGTTAAATGACTTGTGTGTGAGCTTGCAGTTCCCACCTGCCCTGTAGTGGATCCACTCCTAAAGCACAAGCACTTCTGTGTACCCCTGGGACCCATTCCTCTGCTGCCTTTGGCACTGCTAGCACCAGGTTAATAAATCTGAGTGGCTGGATGAAGCTGTATCCAGTCAGAGATCCATCTTACCACATTTGCCCTGCTGCATTGTTTCCAGCTTCTGGTATGTGGAGTGGCCACCCTGGGTCAGAGCAGGAGCCCAGCTTGGGTCCCATTTCTACTAGTGGCAGAGAACAGAAGTCTTGAGAATAAAAGAAGAACAGGGTCTGCATGCAGTAGTTCAACCCCACTACACCATCTCTACTTCCAGCTACCTATAGCTACAGACCTGCCTGAAGCAGAAGCAGCATGTTTATATTTAGCTTTCAGTTGATTTTTTTTTCCTTTGAACCCATCCAGTTTTACTTTTAACTCATGTATTATTGCCACCCACAGCGTCCTCTGCCAAGACATTCTCATCCACAGGGTGAGTGCACGTGGCTGCTTACCTCTTTGATTGTTTTGACCTTGCTATCGGTTCACATTCCTTATCTCTTCTGCTAGAAAAGAGCATGAGCAAAGCTTTCTTTGCTACTTTTTCCACGTTGCTGACTTCTACAGACCTGCAGAAGCCAGCATGAGCCTGGAAGTGCTTATTCATTCAAACTGCTTATCCTGATGGTACAGTGTGACCATATGATCAGGGAGAAACTGAACCAGCAAAACTGTGACTCACTAGCTGACTACAGGAGTTGGCTGCTTCTGTCAGGTTCTTCCCTCTTCTTACCTGCTTGCTTCAATCTTCTTTCTGCCCCTGTATTAGGTTGTACTGTGAAGGGTGCTTGACAGTACACCATGACACTGCATCCAAGACAGAATAACAGAGTATAACGGAGGCCTGAAGCTGCAGAGGAAGCTTTAACGGGCCGACTGCACCCTGAAATAACTGTGCCAAAGGAATGGTGTGTCAATGTAAATTTTCCTTCTTGAGTCAGGCAGTAAAAAGCTTAATTGTCATGCATGGAGGTTCAGGGTACATGTTGGGGAAAAGTAATGACAGAGCAATGGAACAGGTTAATTAGGGAAGTTTTGGACGACACTAGGAGATGAGTATGCTCAAGGGATGAGATCAGTGAGAAGATGGAAATGGTATTATGTTTGCCTGGTTCGATTGTTTCTCTCTATCATTGTAGACCTCAGGTAGAGGTGGATATTAAAGGGGTGGGATTTTTCATAATAAGCTGGTGCCTTCTGTTGGCAATGTGTATTTTCCCTGTATAACGAACCTCCCCTGAAAACTCTCTCTCTGTTAAGATGCAATAAGCAAGGTTTGTTAACATTTTAATAAACTCAGAAGGTGGGAAGGTTGTTACATGGTCCAGAGAGTGAGAGAACAGTTTACCTGGTGATGCTCAGGTTAGATCAGCTTAGTGCTTTACATGACAGATCCTGTTTCTGTAAACGTAATTACAACATTCCATAGAAATAGGAATACTTTTAGAAAACCATTTAAGAAGGCAGGATTTGGAGGTAATACAAAGTGACAGAGCTGTCTTGGCTCAAGATAGGTTCAGCCTGCAGCTTGTATAACATCTGCTTCTTTGTATTTCTGTACTGGACAGCTAGATTCCTGTGATAATCAGTGCTATTATCACTGAATGCGGGAAAAATGTTATTTTAGAAAGAATTCTAAGCTGTGCTTTAAACAAATATCCAGAAGTGAGTAGTTTCAGTAACTTGGGTAAACAGTGCCCATTGTTGCAGTGATGCAGACCACCAGCAGCTGCTGGTCTCACTTTCCCCACGTTTCTTTTCTGAGAAGAAGGTAAGGACAGGCCCACTTTTTACTAATTTCCTTCCCCCTCATTTTTTCTGTGCCTTTTAATACCAGTGTTAGCTAATGGTGTGCATTTATTTAAAAATGCTCCTTCCTGCTTAGCCATGATTTTATTATCTTCCTGGAGATATTTGTCTTAAAACATATAGACCGTGGACAAAAGGCCAGAGTTGAAAGAACTATGACATAACCTTTGACAAGGTTTAGCTATGTATTATTTGACAGAAGATGGGATATTTTTATCTCAGCAGTTACAGGGAGCGCTGAGCTGACTTTCCTTGGGCTAATCTTAAAAACCCAAAATACAGAAGAGCCCAGTGCAGAGACGTTTGAGACTGCCTTGGGCCTGAAGCTAGCACATCCTATCTACTTGTGTTAATCTGGTGCTGTATTTAGGCTAATAAGCTGCAGGGTCTTGCAGATCTGACCTGGGTTGAGTTGTCTCTGTGCTGTAGCCTGTTTTTTGTTCTAGACGTGCTCCTTGCACACGCTGAATGGATGGTTCCAGTCTACATATAGGATCTGTGACTGGGAGCACAGTGTTGTAGAGCTTGTTTCTTGGCTGGAGGCAGGTGGTGGTGATGGTTTTCCTTCATTTCTTTTCCCCAAGACTTTGTGTCTCCATGTGGTTTTCTGATGAACTTCAAAGTGAGGGTTAAGTTCTGACAAGTTTAATGATTTATGGTTGTTTTCAGTCTCCAAAGGACCCTCCTCTACTTCCCGTCTTGAGGAGTTAAGACTAAACTTTCTGTGGGTGTTATCAGGTGTATTTGTCTTTTGCTTTGCCTGGCACCATCCTACATTTTTTCAGGGTGATGGTTGATAGCTTTGAAACTAAACCAAGCTTTTGCTGACCATTTCTGCTGTGTATTTTTATCCAGGGTACTATAGTCAGGGCAACCCAATGATGTCTCCTCTTTCTTTCTGGAAATACCATTCTGCTGAAAGTTGACACTGTTTTATCTAGGTTTTCTGAAGAAACACTAGCCTATTCCTGTCCATTATAGATGTCAGCATACTTTTTTTAAAAAAAAATAAATACTATGCTCTTTGTGTTTTTATTGCTCACCTTCTCCAGCATTGTCCCTGAATGATATGGGCGATCCCAGAGAACTTTGACCTCTGTTGAGCAACCTTTGCCTTCTCCGTGGATTTTGAATGTGTTCTTTGTCGTAACTTTGCTGTCAGGATGTTATTTCATCCTCTGGCAGTTACTGCAACATTAAGTATTTAAACTTCTTTTAGTGTTGGAGGAACACTGGCAGTGAAAGCAGAACAAGGAGGTCTCAGAGGTGTGTAAGGGAAAGATGATGCTTGGCCTCTGCACAAGATAGGTTATGTTTCAGTGGGAAGACTTGCCTTGGACCAGATAAATTCTGTTATCTCTTTAGCTGTTCCTGAGGCAGCATCAGACCTTTCCAGGTGTGTGTTCTTGTTCTTGGGCAATTGAGAGCTCCCCTGATTCCATGTGTGTACTTGTTCTGCTGTTGCTGGGTTCACTAACCTGGCATCTGAGAGCAGTACTGCAGAGACTGCTGGAGTCAAGAGTCCAAGCTACCTGTGAGGGCACCTTCACCATATTTATTACAGCAGCATGGGTTAGTTACCCTAAAACAAGGTCTTACACTGTAAAGGTACAGCATAGAGGGTGATGGCCTACCTTGGTTCTCCCCAGGCTACAACTCCAGTGGGCTAGGGAGAGGACAGCAATATTTGACCCCGAAGCTGTGAGGAGGCTTTTTGGAGCAATGGTTGTCAGTTAGGGATGGTGGAGGACTAGAAAGATTGATCATATGAGAAAGCAGACAAGCAAAGGTGAGAACACTGCAGTTAAAGTAGAAGCAAAGCTGAAGCTCTCTGAATTGCTGGTGCCTTCTGTGTCTCCCTGCTCAGCTTCCCTCTGGCTCTGCTGAGCTCCTCTCTGCTGTGTCTCATGACTGGGAGCGCAGGTACCGGGACAGTGTGGTGTGTCCTGTATAGAGCTGTCAGAAGGCTGCACTAGTCCCATTCGGAGTGTGATGATACCTGGAGGGAGATGCATAGCAAACCTCCCAGTACAAGGGACATCTTTTGGTGTCAGCAAACACCTCTGGTCCCCTCATTTTGCATGCAGGGTCATGTATATATTGCCAAGCTAGCCTCTGAATCTGAGGTGCCATCTAGCCTGACCTCACTGCACCCCAAGATTTGCATGCATGATGTTTTGGTGAGAATACCAGGCCTGAAAGATGTCTGGAGCAGACTGGCTTTTGTTTTTAGCTAATGCAAAAGAAAAAAATATTAGAATGGACTATGACCAAACTCCTCATTCTGGTCATTCCATTTCCAGAAGAAGTAGGTTAGAAGTAGGCTGGGATGAATGCATGCCTTGTCCGGTTCCTCTCCTCCTCTGCAGAGAGGAACTCAGAGTGGGAGGACCTGAGATTGATGGAGCTTGTTAACTTTATGGGGGGAGGATCTGACCTCAGGGCTAGTTCATCTTGGGGGGTGGGGAGAGAAATCTCTCTAGCAAATTTAGTGTCCCGCTGGAAGAAATCTGGCTTGGCTTGGGTGCCTAGAGCTGTGATGGAGTTATGGATGTCTGCCTCAGTTCTGCTAAATAAGCTCGGGATGAGTAATGAACTCTTGAGCAGAAATCTGCCTGCAGGAGCTGCAACAGCCCTTCTTGAATTTTGCTAATACCAGACTTTTGCAGACTCCCTTCTGGAGGTCTTGTTCCCATCTCTTTCCTCCCTAAGTCCTCCTACACCTTCCACTTCTCCTTGTATTTCCTGTTCTCTAACCATTTCCTCTAATGTATTCCTTTTGGTGTTTTCCCCTTGGCCATTGCCTTGCTTCTGACTTGTTACCTGCTTCCTTTCTGTGTTTTGCCTGGCTCCCTGTGCCTTTGTGCTTCACAGTTCTGGTAAGTGTCACAGGCAGAAAAACATGTGCTCTCAGGCTGTAATTGGGGTGGTTAAACAGAGACCTCATATACTTTAGTAATCAGTGAATTTGAAGTGACACCTCCTTCACCTCCTCCCTGCCCAATGCAGCTGTGATCCAGCTGATGTGCAACTCTGCATGGTGCTGCAGGGAAGAAGTCCTGCTGCATGTGTTGTGTGGCCAACTGCTTAGAAACCTACCTTGGTGGAGGAGAGAAGCTGGAACTCTCAGAAGGATCACAGTCCCAGGTTAGGGGCTCCAGGCATTTCTACAGCACCAGCATGTAAAAATAATGACTAGAAATTCCTATATTGCATAACTTACCCTATAATTGCTTGTGGCATCTCTAGCTCTTGATGAGCAGGGCCATTTGACAGCAGTTGTTTTCCACGTAAAAGGCTTATTGCTGTGAAGCACCTTTGTTCTTCAAGAAAGAAGCATCTCCTGTTGCAAGCTCTCTTCTGGTTTGGATCGTCTGAACCAGACGGGATTTCAGTGTGTAAAAGTCTCCAAAAGAGGTTGTTTGGTCTGCCAATGATCTTAGTTGTGCTGGAGAAGCACAGGACGCCTCGGGAGGTGGCAAAAGCATGGTGAGAGCAGATAGGTTGTCTTGGGAGGCTGCTTGTCCCCGCTGCCTTGGTTACACTGTGGTTAGCCTGTGCTGACACAGAGCTAGTGACCAAAACCTTCTTTCCTTGGCTCCTGCATGAATCTGCTGTAAGTCGTGGCTGCAGGCTGAAGCCCCTGCTCGAGTTTGATCAGTGGGCAGCTCTCAGGGAGAGTGACCTGAAAGAGAAATAAAACTAGTGTTTTGGGGTGGAAGGAGATTCCTGTGCTTCCTGTTGCCTTAAGGTTTGGAAAGCAGATGCACCTGGTCTGCCATATTCCTTATGGAGGGGATCTTTCCATGGTGAATGGGTATCCATACCTTGGGGGGGCTGCCATGTCCTAGATGGTGCTAACTTGAGCAACGTTTTTCTGGGCTGCTTCCTTGCAGGGAGGGAGGTTGGTCTGCTAGTGGTGGTGTTAGAGTCACTTTATTGAAGAGTTTGTTTGGTTTTTAAATGCCAATTATCAGTTAGCTTCCAACTAATTGCTTTCTATAGTATTGTGGCTGTGAAAGATTGGAATAAGCTCTTGAGTCTTTCCTGGAAGCATCCTGGCCTGGAATTAGGTTGTGTGGTTTTGGTGCTGCAGTTTCCAAATTGCAAAACAGTAATTATCCTCACTGTCAGGGGTCCTCTGTTTTATCAGAAATGTTTGTCATGCAAAACCAAATCAGGCTGAATGAAATAGAAGAAATGGATAGCACCAGTAGCAACATAAGTCACATCTTGGACTAGCTGAAAAGGAAAGAAACTCTGAAATGTTAGAGATGCAATTTGAAAAGCCTTCTTAATAAATAAATTTAAAAAAGATTCTCACTCACGATTGAATCGGTATATCTGACCAAACACTGTTGATTCAAGGGTGAGGTATCTCAAGGACCTACTGAAGTTGTGAGGTAAGGCTGGCTGCTCTGCCATCCTCTTGTGCTCAGGCATGCTGGGTACCAAATCTGGACCCCTGCTTTGGTAGGGGAGATGTTGCACACTCTCAACTGCTGAGATTTTGTATACAAGGAAAGACAGGTTGGAAGGACAGACCAGGGCTTGTGTGTTTTAGTGATGTTTTTACCTTCACAATATGTGTTTGAAGGAGAATTTAGAAGTGTCATCTTGAAAAGGTAGGGAAGGCTGTCACCACTGGCAACTGTGTGGGATGTGAAGTGGAGAGTGTGGTGCTCAAGGCTTGATCTGTTGAGTATCTGAATGAAACTGCCATCATCCACCTCCCTGGAATAAATAATTGATGTGAACAGCACCTTATACTTTAAGGTCTGCAGTTTCCATTTCCCTGTGGTGTTGGGTAGCTGCTCTGTGACAGTCTCGGTAACCGTACCATGTCATAATACATCATATTTTTAGTTCCTACCTGTTTAGGGTTGCTGTATGCAACTATGCATGTCTGAGTGGTCCATGCCCTTCTCTGGATGTGGTGGGCTCTGTGGCTCTGCCCAGGGCTGCATTTGACTGGCCTCTGGAGGAACAGCGCAACCCTGTGCTCACTCCCCTGTTAGGGAATAGAAGTGTGTTGCAGGAGGAGGTGCTGTTGCAGAGACTTGAACTTCAGTCCAGCAGTCGTCCAGCTCCATGAACCTTGTCCCTAATTACACCCTGAAAACCATAATGTGAAAGAGAAGGCTGTCCAATCCAGCCGTTTCGTCCTGGTCTGTGCTGTATAGACTGGAATTAAGGCACCAGTACATGGGAATGCCCAGAAAAAAAAGGAGGCAATCTCTGCAGTTGAGTTCTGACCCTGTCTTATGTAGTTTTAAGGAAGGTGTTTATACTCAGTGTCTCTTTTTTTTTTCTGTGAGCTTTCAGTAAGTGCAATATTGGAGGCACCTTTAACACTTTAAATCCTTGACTTAAGGAAAAGCCCTGTATGTGAATTGCATTTTCTGGTATGTCTCAGAAATAACAATGTTAGAGACACTGCTCTAGCATTCAGAGCATAGAGCAGCCCCAATCAAACTACATCCTTCAGCCTCAGTGACTCATGCAGGGGCGAGAGCTCTGCCAGTTCCTGAAATTTCAAACTCTGGTGATGTCCTTAGAAAGGCCCTTAGGTCAGCGGTCACCACTCAGTCCACCAGACAAATGAAACTTGATTGCATTAAGAGAAGATTTTTGTTGTTGAAAGGTGAATGCCAGACCAAGTGGGTTTCTTGGAAATGTGTTTCATACCTATTCCGTTAGTAGGCTGTTGCTTAGCCTTCTCAGGACTCTGCAGTTCAGGCCAAAAAAGGAACACAGTGTTTCAGGAAAATTAAGGAAATTGGGCAATGCAGAATGCTGGTATATGCAACTGTCCCTCTGGAGATCTTTTTGATCATAGAGGTAGGTTGTTTTTATAATCAGCTTTATTTCTCTGTACATCTTCAGATATTGGGGTTTTTTTTCCTTGCCAATCTAGTTGCAAAAATATAAATATTTTGAGGGATCCTGATGATTCTTCTGCTACAGGTAGTCTGAGGTGTTCTGATATTTTGAAAATACAGTCAATGCTTATAATTGGAGAACTGAAGAAAATTCAGCCCATGAAATGACTGCAGAAACAAGTCTATAGTCTGATAACCGGTGACTCATTTGTGAATAGAGAGCAGGTGATTGCCTATAGGAAATACGTGCTTGGATGCCATCCCAAAAAGATGCTAAACCTTTCCCAATTCAGGAAAAGGATAAGGGCAGGGGGAGGGGTATATGTTGGCATAAATAGTTTAGTGAAGTAACTGGAAGGGACTTGAAGTAGAGGAACAGCCTGAAGGTGTTCTTGGTAGCTATTTTGGCTCATCAGTTTTTGCTGGTTCACTGATCGTGTAACTATTCACTCTTCTCCATTGCAAAAAAGCAAGTTCTTAATGTTTTAAAAATATTTCTGCATCCCTAGATAGATGCCTTTTGACTGGTTCTTCAAGTTCTGGTATTTCTCACCCACTTACCCAAAATAAGTCTGCGTTACAGTAGCTCATTGCTGTAGTGTAGATGGTACCTTGTCCCCTCTTTCTTTAGATTCTGCAGCAAATTATCCCAAATGCTCCCTTGTTTTTCTGTTTTCACCCTTGTCCTCCTAGAAATCTTTAAACATGTGGGCTAAAAAAATTGTACAGGAGCAAATATTCATGACCTATTCCTGACAGCTTTTGTAATTTTCTTGTACGTACAGCTTCTCCTCTCAAGAACAGCCTGTTCTGGTTAGTTTGGAGAGGTCAGAGGCAAAAGCTTGCTGCTCTTCTGGGCAGTGTCCTGGTAGGATGGGGCTGTTTGCTAGGAACAGCCCAGTTGTCCACTGAGCAGTGACACATGCTGTGCGGGCAGGAGTCAATGGCATTCATTTAATGGTGTTAAAGATCCCTTTCTTTTACAAAATATTTCATACCACTTCTTGCTGTGGCACCTTTCAGGAGGAGGATGGAGCCCATTCTCCTCTGAAGGGCTAATGCATTTGAGCTGTGAATAGTAAATTCTGGGGATTAATGGATGGGTTTAATCCCACTACTCAACCCAATCACCTCAAATCTTATTACAGTGCTCAGCTGATTAAAATGAATGGTGATTCCGGTGGGGATACAGCTTTCCCTAACCCATTTGCAGATCTTCATGGCCACAGTTTTGTAAGCTGCACTATGCTCCTGTGAGGTGCTCAGAGATTCACTCTTTCACACCATACCTTACATGGTTGAACCCTTCAAGAACCTAGTGTGTGAGGATTGCTATAGTAGTATTCAACTGACAGGAATCGTGCTTGGATTTAACCTTCCGACTTCCCTATAATAAAATCCTTGTTAATCAGAATACGTTCCCATGGTCTGTCTTGTATGTTTAGGATCCTTAAAAAGGGAAAGAGGAAGTGAGTGCTTTTGTCATGAGGCAGAAGCTCATTGTCTGGCCTGAAATCAAATCTAGAGAATTAATATATTTAAAAAGAAAGAGGAAAAACTGTGCTTACTCTCTTCTCTTACTTGTGACCCTGAGATACAACTGATGCCGCACCCAAATGGAGAGAGTCCCAGCACTAAGTCCTGCAGTGCAGGTGGCAACTTGACTTGTCCCACTTAGCACTAAGAAGTGCAAATATCCCTTGGACAGGCTACATGCTTTCAAGCATCTCCATAGACTGAAGGCTTTTCTGTTTTCTAGCACTCTTCCCATAAGCTTCCAAATGCTGGTCAAAGAAGTTCTGAAGATAAATTGGTATAGACAGAAAAACATGGGTATGGAGGAGAGCAGGCTTGCCTAAGATTATGTTGAACCATCTGTAAAGTGGGAACAAAGTTTGGATCCCCTGACTCTTGCCCTCCAGTCTAATTGCTGGACCATACCCTCTTCATTTTTAATGATTGCACATATGAACCCAGCTTTGAGTCACTTTAATCCTGTAGAGCTCATCTGTTTGGGAATTTTAACTATGACTGATATCCAGCCCCCACTTCATTTCCAAAAAAGCTCATGGAATTACACATTCCAGTCTTTGTAGCCAGAGCTGTGCTTCCTGCAAGCTGCCCGACTGCTGGGAATGTGGCTCTCTGTGCGGCCTAGCCTTCCAGGAATGGGGAAGGGCTCTTCCCCGTGTCAGAGCTTCTCTGGAGGTGTGGAAAAGTTCAGCTCTCTGATCTGTAGTGACCATGCCTCTTGATGCAGGACAAAAAAGTTGTATTTTTCAATAAAAAGACCCTGAAAATCTCCCAAGGGTCAGTACGGTATTGCAGTATTAGGTATTGCCCCATTGCCATTGTATTCGTGGAAAGATCTGCCACCTTTTGGCCCCACCAAGACTCTTTGTTTCAGTCTTAAGAGTAGAGGTAACAGAACAGTTACTAAACACTGTCAAGATGGACAAGGCTAAAATTGAACCTTTTCTGTCATTCCTTCTCCCCCAGAGGACCCAGCAGTCTCTGAGTGGTCAGACAAGTACCCTGAAACCTCTGCTAAAGAGAGACCAAGGGTGTTGAATGCCATCTTCTCATCAATCAAATTCAGATGTTTTCAATGTTGTAAACTTTGCATCACGTTTGCCCATTACCTGTGCTGTCTTTTGGAAGTGGGCTGTGGGTAGCCATGCCTAATATCCCCTCTGCAGCAGAATTGAATGAGACATGTCTGGGGTTTTAGGTTTTCTTTTTTACCTTTAACTTCTCACACACATCCTACAAGGTCTTACATGTACAGCAAACAAGTTTACATGAAGGGCTGTAGGTTTCTTTAGTAAGAAATTCAGTGCCAAAGTTATTGTTGTCTTCCACGTTGCATAGCCAAAATCACCCAGGCCTTGAGGAGCAAGTAGTTTTCATTTGACTGAAAAGAAGTCTTCTGGTGAGAGAATTAAGTCATGCCTTGCTCTGTGCAGTGATAATGTTATGGAGAAGCTTCTAGTGAAGTATGCTCTAGGGCACTGCAATGGAAATTATAATGGGCAAGTGTAAAAGTGACCCCTCCCATACAACTAAGATGATGTGTTTGAACTGGGATTTCTCAGTTTGGAAGAGATACCTGTTGGAAGCCTTAGAGGAGCATCCTGAACAACTTTACTATTTTCCTTGTGCCTTAGATTACATTAATCAAAGGATTTGGTGATAGAACTGAACTTTTTGCCAGCTGCTAATTGCTGGGCACTTTGGAGTGGCGATCACAGTGAGCTGTGGCCCACTGGTGTTTCACCATTGTTTCTCCCAGAGGCTGACGTAAAATTAACTAAGGGAGTGAGAATGAGGGCAGCATACTTGGGAGAGAAGGGGGAATTATGCAAAAACCTGGCAGATTTTCTACAGTGGAGGGATCAAACTAAGGAGCTTTACCAACATGCAGCAGTGTCAGGGTTGCTGACCTCTGCCAAGTTACATGCCAAATCTGTGGCTGGCTGCCTGCCTCTGGTATTGTTCTGATGGATTTTTCTATATAAAGCCTTTTTCATTAAAGAACATTTGTATTGCATTCAGAGCAGGCTGCATGAATGTCTATTATTAAAAAAAAATTTTGAAACTCAAATCTTTCATGTTGTACTTAAGTAGGATTTTTGATTGTGATCTAGCATATTCAACTAGTGGTAGCTGTCTTAATGAGACCTGCTCTCATTAAATAGTCCACGTATCCTGCTGAAGTTTTAAAGTCATTGACTGAATTTGCTGGCTGAGTGCTAAGAAACAGAGTTTGTTTGAAGTGATAAAGCGAGTTTTGATGACCATACTATCATAGGTAGGTACATGAAAGAATACTGTTCAAATTTCTGATTTTTAATCATCAAATGAAATAAAGTTGGGAATTGAAGAAGCAGGGTAAAAAAAGTAAAATGAGCCCATCCATGAATAAACGAGCAGGAGGGAGATGATGGCATCTGCTAGTTCCATGAGCTGATTATCATGTACTTCAGACAGGTTGACTTCCTGCCCTGCGGACAAATCCTCATCTTTGATGGAATAGTTTTAAAATGCAAATTATGTCTAGATGAACTTTATCAGAAAAATATTTTTAAATGTTTAAGTTAAAGCTTGAGTTATTAAAATAAACTTAAATGCTGTTGCATGTAAATTTGAGTCTGCTTGCTTTTGGGTTTGATACAAATTGTATGTTTGGAAATAAACTGAACACCTAACACCGTTTCACAACACAAGGAGAAATCTGGAGGAGCAAAGTGTAGTTCTCTTGTTCCTTAAACAGACGTGGTTTGTGTTTGTGTTATCACTGAACTGGCATGCTCAAACCGCAGTGTCGGGACAGGAACCGGCACAGGAGACAGGGCCAGGGCTGCTCAGCGTGCCTGTCCCTGCGGCTCAATGTGGACCAAGCCAGAGGGTTTGCCAACAGTTTTAAAGATTTTGTTGGGGTGTTTTTTTTATGCCACCCAGTCTGGAAACAAATACTATACATCACCTGGTTTTCTATTGGAGAAGTTGCATCTGTGTTTCTCTAGCTTGAAGAAAATGTGAGTTTCAATTCCTGGGGCTCTTAATAGGAGTTTTAATTCTAAATTACTTACCTTCATTTACCTGCGTGAGGACCAGCCTGTTTATAGTGGCTGATGGCTTGTGAGCTGCTGAAGCCAGAAACCCCTGCTTTATAGTCTCAGAAAGCAGCTGTAAAATCCCAGCTTTCAAATAATATGAAGCATTAATCTCAAATTGTAAAACTTCACAAGGTGTCTGCTAAAATCCTGATCTGCCTGAACTATGGAGCAGAAGGTGCCTTCTAACATGTCCTTATTTTAAGGTTTGATGTGTTTTTGTCATTACCTGAAGCACTTTAAATGATCCAGAAGAGCATTGCTACTTTTTGAAGTGTTTGTCCTACATTTCTTAGGAGACCTCTCTAGACAACCTCTTCTGTTAACTTGTGCCTCTTCATTGTGGGAAGAGCTCCTGTGGGAGGGTGCACATGGAAACCGTGGTTTCAGACTGTGTTGTGCCTGCTTGCTGTGTGTTTTGCTTTTCAGTGAACTAGAGGAATGCTGGATAGTGATTGTAGGGTATGCAATTATTGCGTGTGGGGCTTGGAGGAATGATTTTGGTCTGTTAATTTACATTTACATCTTGCAGAGAGTGCTTCTAACTTTTCTTGTTGTAAACAGCCATTTTTCACACTGAGGATATGGCATCTAAAAGACCCCAAACCAAAAAGCAATGCTAATATTCTCAGGGGTCTCTTCCATCTGTTTCATCTCCTTTGGGGTCTTGGCTTGCAGATTTGGTGTGCTTGGGTTTAGAAAGAATAATATGTTGTAATTGAAGGCCACAGTATTGTGGTTATTCTACAGAAACTGATAGTTAAGTAGAACCCTGTTTCTCCTCACTAGGCATTGAATAAATTACGATGTGTGGTAGGAGGCTGGTAAGGACTGCAGCTTTGCTCTCTTGTGTTGTTCTTGACTTGCTGTAAGAGAAGAACTTACAGGTTCCTTTGTTCTTTTCCTGCTGTTTGTCCATTCAAACCTATTTTCCCCACAAACAGAAATAAATTGCCCAGAGGCAAAAGCACAAATGCTCTTACTTTTCTATCCCAACGAGGCAACATGTCTGTGTGCTGAAGTCCTTTTCCTACTCCTTTTTCTGCGTGCTGTCAGACCCATACTGCTCGGCTTTGTAGTAGGATAGGAATGTGTAGGGGTCAGTCACTGTGTCCCAGCTGAGGGGACTTCCAGCTCTGGGAACATAGCTTCCTTACCCGCTCTAGCACACTCCTTTGTAATCATCTCATTAAACTCGGTAAGAACAAGTACATGGTGGGATTTTGACACGTAAGACTGATGTAACAAATTAAGTAAGTACCCATTCCTGTGGTCAGACATGTATATTTAACTAGACAGAGGATATTCGGTTAGTAGGAAAAAATTGGGGTTTGGAATTGTAGTATTGTTTCAAAGCTCTTTTGCAGTGTCAGGACTTCCTCCACGTTCTGACTTTGATGAAATTGTTTTGCTCAGCCCACGTTAGATGTTTTTTTTAACTTGAATGGCTACATCAGAAACATCATCTGGGGTTGTGGTGAGTGCTCATGTTGTTTCAAACATATACCTGTGCAGTGAGTCAGTACATCTTTTGTGTAAAAATGGTCTCAAGCTTATATGTTATTTTTAGTGAAACCAAGGCTGGTATATGAAAGGCTTTGGGACAACTTCTGTGATTGAAGGTGGCAGAGAAAACCATACTGATAGACTGCTTACTGCTGAAAGCTTGCTTTGTAGTATCAGATTAATTTCTCACTGATGTCCCTGTTTAGGTGTTTTGGAAATACTGCAGAACTAATAAGTCTGATGAAATTCATTGATGAAAAACCTTTTTCTATCTAACAGAAAAATCTGCATCTCCAAGCCCTAGCTATTCCATTTAAATCTTCTATTTATCTGGAATAAACAGAGAAGTGGAAGGCAACTGCTTGCATAGGTTCCCAAAAATCTCTTAATATTCCTTAGATATATGAAAATGACAGATCCCATCAGTGGAATGAAAACACTAACCAGTAAAATTGGATTAAAGTTAATTTAAAACAGGATCCCATAATTAGGAAATTCCTGCAAAGTTGCATGAACTTGTCATCGTAACATCTTCAGGCTACAAGCATGGCTTGACAGCCCTGCTGGGACAGAATTTGAAGTTGTTAAGCTTCACTAAAACACTTGCTTTTCTGACAGCTCGACTACACAAGGCAGTGTGTAAAGGTAAATGTTACAGACTATCCGGGCCTACTCTTGTTCTGCTTGGTACCGTTTTGTTGACCGCCTGCCACATGAACACTCTTGGAAGCTCCCTCCCCTGTAGGGACCAAAGGAGATGGAGGGCAGTGCTTCTGTATTTCAAGGTGCCCTTTTGGATCCAAGGAGACAAACCACTCAGTGAGCAAAGCTGCCTGTCAGTTGGGAAGGACTGTTAGACTATTCTCCGGTTTCTTTCTCCAGATGGAGTCAAAAGGATGTGAAAGGGAAAGAGAAAAATCAGGAGACGCAAACATCCTTCAGCAAATCTATTTTCATAAACCTATTGCAGCAGGAATTAGGATGTACTCACCCGTAAATCCTTTTAGCAGACATAATGCCATTAATTTATTCCTCCTCTCAATATTATTAAAAGAGTTCTTGCAACAAAAGAACCCCAAGGCTAGTAATAATAAATTCTTCATTTTACAAAAAGACAGGACAAGAAACCCCAGTGAAATAAAATTATTTTGGAGCTGCTGTATAGTCCCCACCGTTAAAATTAAAATCTTAATGCAGCTTTAGCAGAGCAGAAAGCTTTCTGTAAGAGTGCTTTTTGAGTAGGAAGATCAATGCCAAATGCATTATTGGGCTTTATGAGCTGCTTGAATCTTTAAGGTGTTCTGGAAGGGAAAAGCGTAATGCAAGGTTAGTTAAAATTATTTCAGAAAGTGCTGCCTTGCTGAAATGTGTTCATTATGTTCTTGAGCCTCCTCATAAAATATTTGGTGCTTTACATTCTAAGGTATGACTTGCATGGGTTTCTTTTTATGGGGTGCAGGGAAGGTGTGCTGAAAGTTACAGCGTGATTTCTAATAGGTTCAAGCAAGTACATTTTAAACGTCCGTGCAGGGATACATCCTGTAATGGGCTCAGCTTTTGGCACAGGAGGTCTGGGTTTGAGGCTGATGTGTGCAGTCAACGTGCAAATAACTGTAGTAAGAATGGGCTGGGGAGAAGGCAGCTGTAACCCTACTGAGCTCCCCTTGTCTAGACTATCCTGGGAAGTAAAGTTGCTATTATAGATCAGTATACTTCACCTACTGTTGGGATATTGACCATGACCCACCATGACCCAAATCTCATGCTTGGCCTCTAGAGATCCTACCCCCATCTGTTGTCGAGACACCTCTCGTGATGGCAAGAGTGACTCGAGAAGCCTGACCCAGTAATGTGTGTTATTCCCACTTCACCCATCCACAGTGGAGCAGTCAGAAGCCAAATAAATGCGGGATCTAAGTGCAGTGATGTATTGGAGCTGAGCAAGCTGAACTCTGAAGTTACTAGAAAGGTAGGTATGGTTTCTGGTGAGAGGGAATTAGGGTTGCAACACAGTATGTACTTAGAGAAATCTTGGAAGCAGCCCAGTTTCTAAGAAGAGTTTAGGCTTAAACCTGGGGCAGTGCTGCTGTTCAACTGATCCCAATGCCAACTGCAACTGGGTGTAGGGAGGGCACATGCTTGGGCCATAGTCAGTGTTTTAGACACTGACAAGCACCTAGGGAAAGCATACATATATGGAATAAGCTGGCTTGCATGTTTGGTATCTTCCCAAAATGTTATTCAAGAAACAAGTATCCTGGTTTTGGGCAGGCTGGAGTTAACCTCCCCAAGCAGCTAGCACAGGTGAGCTGAGTTAGCCAGAGCTGTTTTCCACACCACCTGACACCACTTCCTCATAAAAGCTGCTGCTTGGGGAAGGGTGGGGGCTTGTTGCCTCCAGGACAGTCTGAGTGTGGCTGGAATGTCGGGTGGGTGGGTGGGTGGATGGATCAGTTAGTTGGTCCTTGCCTTTGGGCAGCACTCTGTAATCATTGGCTCAATAAGGTACTCTGTGTTAGTACTGGGTGTGAGTGTAATTGGCCATTATTGTTCTGCAGTCACGGTGATTTTTGTCAGTAAACTGTCCTTATCCCAACCCAATGGAGGCTGGAGGCTCCATCTGTCTCTCCTGTGGCAGTGTGCAAGTGGCGTGTGGTGCTCAGCCACTGTATGTCCTTTCTGGCACCCAAAAGGTGGGAAGATACTCATTCTTCCCCTCCCCCCACCTCCCCACCGCCTTCTTCCCTGGCCTTGGTGTCTGTACAGATTCTTACATCTCACTCCCTTCTCTGGTGGCAAAATGCACCTGCCTGTGGGGTTTTTTTTCTCTTAAATGTGATTCACAGAGGTTCTGTGATCATTGCCATTGGCTCGGCCTTGGTCAGCAGCAACTCTGGCCTTGAATGGGCTGATGTTTACTCTCTGAGGCCTGCAGAGAGCTTCTAGCTGCTTCTTGCAGGAGCCATCTCTGCAGCACCCCCTTCTCTACCTGCACATTGCTGTGCAAAACTGCGACAACAAGCTTTCTCCATTTTGGTACTAAGTTGTTTCTTGCACGGAGGTCGTCCTCTAGTCACTCAGTGCCAGCAGAACCTGCTTTCCTTTAAAGAGCCACATGTTTATTTTGCATAATCTGAAATAACTGGGATTTAGGATTTGACAGCTTCTCAGGAGCAGATTTCAGGATCTGCTGAGGGAATCCAGACTGCTACCCAAGTCCGTCGCTCCAGGGGTGTGTTATCCATCTGTGAACTTGCCTCTCTCACCGACAGCTGTAACTGGTGATTCTGCCTGTCTCCAGTGGATTACCAGCATGATTGTGGGGATAGACGACTTGATCTAAAGGAATTTAAAAGCTTGCCTTGTTTATTCCAGCTAAACAAAGGCTGAGTCGATATATTTGTTCTCTGTAGCGAATAGGAAGGATAAATATCAGAAAAGGGAGAAGAGCTGTGTGAGATAAAGGGCAATACAAGAACAAGTGTGTATAAAGTGGCTGGAAGTGAGGTGAAGATTCCTTCACCCTTACAGCATGCCAGTCAGTCATGGGAACAAGAGCACGTCAAGATGATGCTTGATGGTGCTTATAAAAGGGGTATAAACCAATATGTTTGTAGCAAATGCCCCACAACAGCATTTCCAGTCCTGCTACTATATGAGAAGGTAAGATACAGGTTGTAAATAGATCAGTCTTTAGAGCAGTGTTATGACCTTGGAAAATGGGGAGTGGGAAATTAATTCCTTTTACTTAGGAGGTGAGCAGCATACCCAGTTAAACCTCCCAGAGAAACACAGCCTCATTAGAGCCATGCTTGGCTGCTTATTCGCTTGTGACAATTGTGATTAAACGCTTAGGAAGACAAGGCTCATTTAGTATTCCCTGGTGGGCATTTGTTTCAGGCATTGTGGTTTTGATTGAAAAGCGGCTGTTGACCAACACTGAGTTTAGCTGTACTGGAAAGGGAAGAGCTGATCATGGGCACTGGGTAACACTGAGGGAAGAGGGTACCGTCCTATCGCTCCTACCAAAGAGGAACTGGGAGATATTCTCTCTTATTCCTCCTTTATTACTTGCTATTAAGTTCCTAGGTAGGTGCAACCTTGCATTTTGAGCTGAGGCTCAGGGTCCTGCCTGGGTGAATAGTCTGCCATCTGTACCTGCCACTTAAACCCCTTCCGAGATGGGTGCAAGAGTTTAGCAGAAGATAGAGGTACAATTACCTGCTCCTTTCACTATGCTTATCACCGTAGTAGGTGATAAATACAACTGTAGAGTATTGAGTTCTTGAATTACTGTTTGTATTTGTGTAACTTTTTGGATATTCTGTCTTGGCAGATGGGCATCCGTCCCATTATTTTGACTCTTGATAAAGCTTTGCTCTTGGAGTGCTGTGAGGTTGGGGTTTCACAATGTTAAGTGTTCATTGTCTTAAAAAATGTTGTTGCTTTTTTTCAATAGGTTTTGAATTTTCCTGATTCTTTTCTTTATCAGAGTGTTTAGACTGATTTCCTCCAAAAAGGCACTTTGCTGTTCTCATCCCCTTCTATATCATCTTTTATCACATTCTGTCCAATAACTTTTAAAACTCTTTTGTTTTATCAAATTTGACACATGAAAAATGGTCTGGGAATATAGATCAGAAAGTATTTGAAGGGGAGCAGAGGGAGAGTGTGAAATAGAAAATACCAGAGGCAAGCAGTGAGAGAACACGCCTGGTTTTCCATAGAGTCATGTTTCATTAGCTCTAGTAACTCTGGAATGGCTTGTGTTTTGAGAGGGAAGTAGTAACACCTATGTAGTGCTCTGAAAAAGGGATAAATTCCCTTTTGGCTAATGGGGTATGTTCCTTTAAATGAAGAGGATATGAAATTAAGATCAATATAGTGTTTTGGAGGTTTGTTTTGTTTTTCTTTGGCTTGGGTTTCTTTGGGGATTTTTTTTTGGGGGGGGGGGGGGGGGGTGGGGGGGGGTGGGTGTGTTTTCATGGAATCACAGAATGATTTGGGTTGGAAGAAACCTGCAAAGATAATCTAGTCCAATCCGTTTTCCATGGGCAGGGATGTCTACAACTAGACCAGGTTGCCCCATCCAACCCAGCCTTGAATGTTTCCAGGAATGGGGCATCTACAGCCTCTCTGGGCAACCTGTGCCAGTGTTTTATCACCCTCATTGTAAAACACTTCTTCCTTTTATCTAGTTTGAAACCATTACCTCTTTTTGTTAGTTTGTGTTTGTTTGTTTGGTTTGTTTGTTTGTTTACTTTCCAGTGGTGGGAATTAGATGATGGTATAGGCATAGCCCACATAATATCCCAGTTTTGATCTGTAAGAACTGGGGTGAAATTTGACCAAACTGGTGATGAGACAGAACTGGGCAGAGTTACAATGCCCTTAGGGAATTTAATTTGAATGGAGTTTTGTATTTAATAATGTAAATGCAGTGCTGACTTGTGTTGGTAAAACAGCCCTTGAAAAGCAGTGATTGGCTGTGATGTTACTACCAGGGTACCTCTGGATGTAAATTTAATCTTATAGCACACTAGGTCTGTAGATTTTTAAAACTCAGTGGGGTTATTTCTGATCAAGTATAATCTCAGAGCTGTAGAGGTAGAGTGGGTACTTCTTCCCCCACTCCCCACCCTCCCTCCCCTTTAGTCTGAGTACAGGATGAGAAGTTTAGCTAGTGCTGATGTTGCAGACACGATGCTGACAGAGATCATCTTTCCTGGTGATTGAAGCTGAAGTCCTGATTGTAATTTTTTGGCATTACCGTTAATCCTAACCACATACTAATGTCGTCTTCACCCTCATTTTTTTCTGTAGTTTCAGTAGGTGACATTCTTATTTCCACTTCGTAACAACCTGTGGCACGGCCCAGACAGGCACTGCTGAGGAAACCGCCGCTTTTCATGCGGATACTGAGCACAATACTAACAGCAGGAGTATTTAAGTGCCTGTGATGATTCAACTAGGTAGAGATATGTCTAAGGGCCCTTCTAGTACTCTCCAAAATTAATTTTCCTTCAAAGGTCTCAAGCTCAGCACTTAAAAGCCTTGAACATCATGATTCTGTTTGGAAAGTTGCAGAAGTTCTGTATGTGGATCTAAGGAGATATTTCACCCTTTACTAATGAGAGTAGTGAATCAAAAGCAAAAGGTTACAGGATACTATGATTAAATGCGTGTAGAATCATCACATAAATCTGTGGAGCTGAGAGGCAGTGAAATTAAGCAGCTGGTGAAATGTGCCATAGATTGAATTTGCTGCTAATAATTAGGAGTTTGTTTGAGCCAAGTGCTTTTCCCAAGCCTTGGGAAGTGCCAAACCAATGAATTATTCTTCTTACCAAGAGCAAAGGGTAACTTCTGCTACTGTATTTTTCTATTCATTGTGTTTTTACTGGATATAAAACAGTCACAGAGAAAGTAATAGAAATACCACACATGACTGAGGAAAAGGAATCTGGAGATTCTATTCCATTTGTCCAATTACTGACAGCATAGCTCCATCTGTAAATCTTTGGATAAATACTGGCTTCTTGTGAGGTTTTTCAGTCACCTCCCATAGGAATTGTCAGACAAGGTCATAGCTGAGTTCTGTCCAGCTCAGTGTCCCATGTTCAACAGGGGTAGGGACCAAATGCTTCAGGGGAACACAGAGCTAGGGATTTGTATGTGTTAGGGCCCATATTCCCACTAGATCTCATCTTGGTCTACAGTAGAGAAGGTTGGATGGACGAAGCCTTGTGCTCTCTCCCTGTTTGATGTTTCTGTCGTTACTTAGCCTTCTAGATGAGAAAGCAGGAACCTTGTTGGTGGCTTAGCTCCTTTTTGGTGGCTCAGCATGAGCCAGCAAGTTGGTCTAAGCTTGTCTTTTCTTTAAGGGGTATTTTGGATAGTGGTGCAGTGCCATCTGTAGGGAAGTAGTTAAAGAAGCGCAGAAAAGCATGAAGTGGAATCACTGTGTAGGTATGCGGATGGTAAAGAGTATATCCTGCTGCTCCATACTCAGCCACTGTATTATGTCCAGTGCTGCTTATTGACCCCAGGATAGCCTGTACATGAAAGTCTAACAGCCATCCTGAACTAAAAGAGAGGTCAAGAGCTGAAGCGTTGATAAATGAGGCTTAAAGTGTGGATGATTTAAGTGAAATGCTGATGTAACAAAGATTTAACTTTTCTGCCTGGTTTCCAGTGTGAACTTAGAAAAAGCATGTAACTCCTCTGGGGAACCCCATATATGTGTTAGGCACAGACTGGAAAATGGGGGTATGTACTTCGTGTTCCCCCATGGCCACGCAGCACTGGTGGTACTGGCTGTGGCACTGCTCCTGTACAACCCACGCCTTGTTTTGATTCACCATGCAGGTCCATGCTGAGTGAGCATCCGAGGGGCTGTTTGTAAGTATTTGATACATTTATATCTATAATATTTATCTATATATATCTATATATAATATCCTAAGGAAGAAATTTTCTACCTGATGCTGCTGGGAAAAATATAGAAGATGCTACATAGGTAGCAATATAAGCTGAGATCAGCTGCCACACAGGAGACGAAAACTGCTTTGTAATCCTGGGTGACATTAGTTTCTCTTTTGAGAATATCAAGCATCTAAAGAACTTCTCTTTCCTTTTCCCCTCAAACATATAGGTATATAAGAAGCTTAGGACAGTACTTCCCAGGCAGTGTGCCTGATTTTTTCATTAGCTCAGATGGCAGCTTTCTGTCTTTTCCAGTTTATTGTCTTTGCATATGAGGTTCTGAAAACACATGTCAAATATTACCTCTGTCTCACAGATTTGTTGCTAGCAAGAAGCATACAGCTTTCCAGGCAACTTTCCAAACTCCTGATCAGGGCAACTGAAACAGTGATACAGAGGCACACTAGCTTTAAGTCCAATCCCATGTAAAGAGTTCTGTTGGTCCCAGTGTGCTACGTGGTATGTTAATGTCCTATCACTCTGAGAGGCAGGACTCTCAGCAAGGCCTGGGAAACTGCTATTTCATTTGTAGTCTTTGTCTTATGGGGAATTTGTGCATATTGCATGACTATAAAGGTGGCTGCAGAGTAGCCTCTGTGGTCTGCAGTTAGAACTGGTTTTGTCATCAGTCAAGTCAATCTTTCCCCCTTGCTTTACTTCTGCTGTTTTCTGGACCTGCACTGAGCTGGCACATTTTGTCTTTGTTAAATGAACTGTTCTTGTGCCTGACATTCCTGGAGAATTGGAGGTGACTTCAGACAGACTCCTGTCAGAGCTCTTAAGGACTTTCCCCTTGACCCTGTGAGCTTATTGAGTGTTTGGCTTTCCAGACCCGCACAGCACCAGCTGAAAGTGATAGCTCTGGACCCCGTACTTTTCCTGTTTCATCTCTCCTAAAGTCTCTGATAGTGGATGGTTCTAAGGGATGAGTTTTGCACCTTGTGTCAACTCTTGCCAAAGCTGTGTTCTGAAGGACTGAGTTCACGTGGGTGTCAGAAAACTCTTGTGGGATGAGAAGCAGAATCAGTTGGGGGAAATCCTCAACTCCCTAAGGAAAGGTGATTAAACATTAGGTGGGAGCTCTTTGAGTGGGAATGGAGGACTCTTTCTGTTAACAGAAGTCTGCTTATGCCTTGATTCAGTTTCTTCAGGAGAAGGAGGAAGACTGTCAGCTTCCAGGAAAATGAAAAGAATTTTCTAGCTATTCTTTTGACACAATAGCCAAAAATTACTGCCCTGGTAAGGGTACCTGTAATACCATTAACTCAAAACTGCACATTAGCAAAGTATTTTTATTGAGCAAGCCTTGCCATGGTGTTTTGTTTTCTGTATTAGTTAAAAAAGGGCCTAGAATTACTAGTTTAAAACATCAGTGATTCTGCATTTTAATGACAGATCTCACAAAGTTGGGTCCAAATCCACAATAAGATATTGGAGTATACAGACTGTTTTTTAGGTTTCTTTTGAAAGCCAGCTTTCCAGTTAACTTGGGATCTGCATGGGAAAGGGCTTTTTCTTCTCCTTTACCAAACCAGACCTACCAATTTCCACATTGATGGGATGTTTTATAAATTAGTGCTTTTTGGAAGACAGGGTCAGGAAAGGGTCATCTTAGGTTTATGCTGCAAACACAGTGACATCTCAGCTTCGGAGTGACTGCTGCTCTTCCCTAGGGAGGTTCATGGATTGTCGATTCCCCACTGGGTCAGGGAGTATGCCTCGTTGCACAGTGTCCCCCACCTGAGTGGGGACAGGACAGGCTGCAGAGGGAAGGTGGGCATGCAGATGCCATGCATGGGGCAGAGTCCTCTGCTTGGAAGGTCACTGACTACTTCTCAGTGCCTGTGTGACTGCTGGGAGCAGAACGTCCCCGAGGTCTGAAGCCTCGATGCCTAAGGAGATGGGGAAAACAGGTAGTGCACCTTGACGCAATCGGTGCAAGACTAAATGTCTGTGAATGGAACAACTTACCGGCAACATTTTCCATTTGCAGCTCCATGTTGAGGTAATTAGTTCAAATGAGCTCAAACTGCTGGAAAACTGCAAGAGCAATGGAAAATAAAAAGGTCACTGTGCATTGCAGGGGTTAAACAGCTGGGCTGAAAAACCTACAGCTCTCTAAATTAAAGGGAAAACTACAGTTATTTGGTAAGTCTAATGCATCTCGGAGGTCCTTTAGAGAGGTTTATAACTTTTGCCTGTCTCTGTTTCATTGCTTGAATCAGAATTGTTTATACTTCTCTTTAAGTTTGCCTTTAGCTTCACGGTTGATGAAAACTCATCAGGGAACAGTTCCGTCTACCCCATAATTATGCGTGTTAGGACCTGGTTTCAACATCCTTGCCAAAAGTAACAAAGAGCACAGTGCCCCCTCTTCAGCACCCCCTTCCCACCAGCCTCATGGCAAATAGCTTCATTTTTAAAATAGTTTAAAATATGTTAAAAAACCCTCAAAAACACAAAGCAGTATGTGTCCTCGTGACAACTTCAGATTTCCCATCCATTTTCTGCTTGGAGCTTGCTTTTTAAAAATACCAAAATCACAAGTTTTGGCCTTGACAGTTTGGTTTGGCTCAGTTAGAAGGACTGATACTTACCACTGGTGAGGTGAATGGGGGGAGCTGGAGTAAATGAGTACGTCCTGAGGGTTTTTTTTCTCTCCCAAGAATTCTAGCTAAGCTCACAGGTATCAGTTGATGCTGTTACTTTCTGAGGCTAAGAAGAGGATTAGAGTAAAGAGGCTTTCAGTAACTGAGTGTAATTGCACTAGAGCCCTTCATAGTAGAAATAGAAAACTGCTGATGAGAAGCTATGAGGGGATCGGCATTTGGAAAGCAAACTTACATGCACACGTACTCTTGCTTAAAATCTCTGTTTTCTAATTCCCTAATTTCTCTAATTCTAATTCTCTAAAGGGAATGTGTGAGCGTTTGTGGTGGTTGATCTACTGTGCTGTTGCTGTCAAGCAGAGTAGAGGCTTTCTCTTGCTATCTCAATTTACCTGGGGGTTATGTTATATTTGGAGAAGAGGAGCTAGCTGAAACAGCTCCTGGTTCATGTGATCTTTCCTTTGTTTAATTTCTGTCTCATCTCCTTTCCTCTTAATCCAACATGACTTTTTTATCACTTTAGATGTAGTCTTTACTGTGACCAGCTCTACAGTTTTTAGCTTTGGCTATTGCTGACAGTGAAAGCGATGAAGTAGCCATCAAGTAGGGCCCCCTTTTCCCTTCTCTTCCCTCATCCCTCTTCAGTGAGCCCTGTTGTTGGGAAGGGGAGTTTGCATCTGTGCCTTGGCTTTTTTCCCACATGACACATTTGTGACGAGCAGTACTGATCACTTCCAACAAAGGATTCTAAGGAAAGGAAACGCATATGCAGGTCTGATTCCCTGAAATGGAAAGGAAAAGACGGGAGCTGTATGTACAATCATGTTGGAGACAAGTGAGCCATAGTAGGTTTCTCCTCAGCTCTTGAATGTGCTAAAATGTCTTTTGCCTTGTTTTTTCAACACTTGAGAAATGTAATTTGGGGTGGGGAAAAATGAGAGGAGGAATTGGTAAAGTGAAGATTCTTTTAGGGAAACAGTTGAATCTTATACTGACTTAGGTCTGATAAGAAAGCTTATCTTTGAACACTTGAGAAGCTTCAGCAGGTCCAGTGACTACTCTTACTGCATATTTGCATTAGTAAGGGGCTGTTCCATCACTCCATGTAAACAAAACCCCCATGACCGATGAACACCTCTTTCAAGATGCATCTGTGCACTCCTGCCTTTGAGTTGATGCCTATGCTGGTACAAGTTGGGGTAATGAATGAATGATCATTCAGGACACACACCACACCAGACTGCAGTTTCTCTACTGCTGTGAATCTGTATCTGGGCGTGGAATAAGACATCTCTGTGAGGACAGTGGTGTAGCTGCAGTGCAAGTGTATCACATCTTTGTATTCAAAACCATCCCTGTTAGAAAACTGCAAAGAGAAATGTTGGAAAAACAAAAGATGTCTTTCTGCATCATTTGTGGGAATTGTCTGATAAAAATTACTTGTCCAGGTGGGATTTTCTAGCATTTTCTGTTTTGCCTGGTTTTACTATATGCACCAAACTTTGGTAACTCTGATGTCAGTATGAGGGAGGATTTGTTCCTCTTCCTCAGTAATCTCAGCGACATTTGTTTGGCCTGCTGACCTGGTGATGTTAGACAGGACTTGCATTTCTTAAAACAAAAGTAGAACAGAGGGATTGATACACTGGGGACATCCCAGGTCTGGCCAGCACACAGTAACACAGTTGTAATGCCCTCTCTTTCTCTTTGCCTGAAGACCAAAGCATGGGCTTTTGCTCCATGTATGAGCAACATCTAGAAACACGTTGAAGCAGAGTCCAAAGCACATGTCTCTCACTTGCCTTTCATTTTAGGCCACTTAGTTCCCTTCTGCACTGCCCTCATTGGAGTTAGCAGGTCAAACCTTTATTCTTGTGATGATGTTTGCCAAAACCACCAAACAGAATTCCTCCATCCTGCAGATCCAGCTGTCTTATCATCAAAGCATAGAATAGTATGGTTTGGAAAGGACCTTTAAAGGTCATCTAGTCTGCGTGACTAAAGAGCACGGCAAGCACCAAATCTCAATTGCTGGTGTCCTGCTTGTGAAGCGATGATCTCATACGACGCAGAGTCAGGACAGTTCACTGGAGAGCCCTACGTGCTGGGACTTGGGCAGCTTTCAGCCTGGTACTCCATGTGCTGGGGCCTTCTCCCATCAGGAGCCACAGGTCACATTCCTCCCCAGCTCTTACTCTAAAGCAGGGGGCTTTGGTTGCCAAATAAATCTTTTCAGGCAGGAAGGAATGTTTTGTGGAGGGGATTTACCTGTTAGTGGATTAGGCTATCCCAGAGTCAGCGGCCCTGCCAGCTCCACAAGAACCTGCCCACTGCTGCCTACTTTGAAAGC
This sequence comes from Gallinula chloropus, assembly GCF_964237585.1. Classification (NCBI taxonomy): domain Eukaryota; kingdom Metazoa; phylum Chordata; class Aves; order Gruiformes; family Rallidae; genus Gallinula; species Gallinula chloropus. The sequence continues at coordinate 68,243,593 of NC_140090.1, forward strand.
TGTTCCCTCTTGCAGCTCTTGCGACCAGGCTCTGCCTGACCCTGCTGCTAGTTGGCAGCTTCCTCATTTCCCCCAAGTGTTGAGCAGGTAAGCCTAGGAAGGATGGTGGTGAGGGCTGCTGTCTTCAGGAATCTCATTACATCTTTCGGATGAGAGATAGGAGCCTAACTTCAACAAGACTTTACAGTATGTTGTTGATTCTTAAATTGTCCCAGGACCTCTGAATGACCAACCATCAATTAGCTCCGACCTCTTGTGGTTTCACAATCTGGATCCAAACGCTGAGGTTTGACTCTCTGTCTCAAACCCCTGACCGCAGTTCCTATTTTTAAGCAGGGATGGAAGACCGTGATCTTCTGGAATTCATTAGCTTCCCCTCCCGCCGCTCCCCCCAGCTCCTTCCCTGTCTATCAGAGACATCGCTGTGTTAGTGTGGCTGGCTTATCCTGTTCATCTCTGCAGTGGTACATCAGGGCTGCAGCTTAAGATACCTACACTGCTTTGTGTTGTACTTAAGCATCTCAGTGCAGAAGTGGCCTTTGTTGACTTATGAAGCAACTTCCAAGCCCAAATGGACTGGTCTTAATGTTTTCTCCCTTTCCTGTGGCTCGCCCTTCCTCTTCTGTTCGTGTTTTTGTTTTTCTTGGGAACATCCAGTGATATGGTTGACCTCCTATGGGTCAGGGTAGAGCTACAGGCGCTCCTGCAGCTCCTCACTCAGCTGTCCTGCTGCCCTCACCACTCTTGTTTTCCCATGGCAGCCAGACCACCTGCTGATGTCCAGCGCAGCCTCTCCACTGGCTGGCCGCTCGGCAGAAACCCCGGGGGCTTTAGCTCTCCTCGCGGAGCGCTAACTCGATTATTGGATTTCGGATTAAAATAAAGGCTCTGGGAGCAGAGCACAGATCACAGCGTTAGTCCACTGAGACGTGTGCTGAGCAGCAGGGGTGTGTTTCCTTTGGGTTTCATATGTAGGTTAGAAATGCTTTCTTTTGGGGGCCAAACTGTCATTCTCAGACACTGTAGTCAGCCTTACCATCACCCCCACAAAGCCTACATGTCTAAAGGAAGTGACAGAAATAGATGCGTTTATTTCCAAAACAAAACCCTTTGGTCCGGAGAAAAGATACCTGCCTCCTGGGAAAGGGGAGAAGGCTCCCATCTCTTCTACTTGTCTGAGCTTGAGGTCTCTTGTCCTTTTGTCTTTGACTTGTTTCCCATCGCTTATCGTTTACTAGAAAAACATTCCAGCATGTGTGCAATGTAAGACCACCGAAAAAGATGAAGAAGAGATGGATGCACTGCTGCTCCTCTATTTATAGGAAGAGAGAGATGAACCAAAAATGATATGGGAAAATTCAAATCTTTAAATACTCTGGGAGGGATGGATGGAAAAAGGACTGCTTTCATTGTTCACAGGGTTCAGGAGACTTTCTCATGAGCAGCTTGGTGTAACCCTGGGGCATCTCACTTGTATGACTGTGAGGATTTCTGTGCACAAACACACACCACCTTGTTTCTGGAGTGTCTTATTTACTTCAGCAAGTAGCTGCTGCAGCAGTTGTACCTTGTCATCTGAGTGTGCTCTTGCCTTCCTTCTGAGTATTTTCTGTGCTTGTCCTCTGGTGTAACTTGCCCACTGCTATTAGCTTTTCTGATCATTTCACTCGTGTCCGTGTTATTCTCTCTACCTTAGGCTTGCACATTTTCCTTCCAGTCACCATTTCATAATCCCCTAAACATTTGGAACATTCCCTATTTTCTTTGAGAACAGTAGGCTGCTCTAAGATAACTTTTTCTCCTGACAGCTCACTGAAGTCTCTTTCTTGAGCCATTTTCTTGCTGTGTTTTCCTATGCCTTTCTCTAACCTATTTCCAGAAGCACCACCACTTTCTCTCAGACCTCCTGCACTAATCAAGTTTCGCTAGCCCTGGTATTTGGAAAACACATCTTCCCCCATATTTGATGAAGAAATTGTTACAGTACTGGCCTGCAGATAAGTGGTTGTTCTTGATTAAAGACTTGGACTTGTGCTCTCTGCTCTCACCTCAGAGATTGGCTCAGACCCGTTGCAAGGGGAGAGGGAACAGTTTTCAGTTCTGATTTTTTGAAAGGGTCTTTCATACCAAGGTGTTAAAGCGGGATGCATAAGGGTGGGGTGTGATGCTGCCTTGAAAGCAGTGAGGAATTAAAGGTGTGCAACTGAGGGTAGGAACTGAGGTCTCTCCATTGCAGGCAAGATGCAGGGCGGGCAAGAGTTTCCTATTTGTTCTTACCCTCTTAAATGTCTCTCCACTGCACATCTAGAGCGGTGTTGACCTCATCTGTTCTTTCTGCCAGAAACTCTTCTGCAGTGCTCCTCTTGTCCATAAAACATTCCCTAGCATTACCTGCTAAGCATTCCCCTCAGGTCACCTCTGTTGTGGTGCCTGCAGGAAACAGCCATTTTGCAATGACCAGACCACCAGGCCAACTTGCCAATACTGGTGTCTGCTGGAACAGGGAAATGCATCAGTGCTTCACACAGTCATTCTGTCCCTGCCATCATCTTCCTGGTCCTTGCACCAGAGAGGCTGGGGTGTGCTGGCCTCTCATCTCCGCATTACCCTGGCTCCCACTGTGGATTACCACAGAGGAGCAGGCAAATTACTAGGTAGTCTAATGACCTGGGGTAGAAATGGTGGTTTGAGCACTGATTCAAGTTCTACCACAGTGGAAATAACATGAATCTCGTTTGCAGTTCCCAGAGTTCCTCCCTTTCCTTCTCTTCCTCCTTCTCTGTATTTTGTTTCTGTTGATAAGTCTTTAAATGCTGCCTTTAAAAAAGCCACTGTCGCCAACCGCTCATTTCAGCTTCAGCTTTCCTTAGAAATGCACCCATGTGGGATCCAGCGCTCGGGATCCCTCCCAGGCTTGCATCTGCTCTTGCTTTCTGCCAGGCAGAGCCTGGGGTGCTCTCTTTGGTGATACACCTCTCCCTGGCCTGGGAGCTCCTCTGTGTTTGAGTGCTGTCATCTGACCACTTTATGTGGTGGTTGATCTCCGTATTTGCCACGTAAGCTCTTGCTGGTGTCACTAGGAAGAATATCTTCATTACAGGGCCTGTAAGTCTTTGTTATTCTATACAGTAAGAAAGATTGCTTAATATTTGGATGGAAGAGTTCTAGAAAATAGTGTGGTCTGGTGATTTATTTTTTTTTAGCTTGAGTCCAAGGACTGTTTCTGACGTCTCAATAAAGGTATCTTAAAAACAATAAGCTTCTTGTCAGTAGAGAACTCAGATGTACAATTCTGCATTCCCACTGAGCGTTTTTAGCAGTCCACAAATTGAAAAAGGTTGAGGACTATTGTTGCAGTCAATTTGGCAAATCATTTCCTTTGAGTTGTTACACTGCATAAATATTTTGCTGTCCTGCCAAGAGCTGTTGTTCTGCCAGACATGTCATCATCTCAATGAATAATAGATCTGAGCTCCTGATCACTTGTGGTTGTAAAAGAACTTGGTGTTCCTGTGAAGCTGGGGAGATCTGGAGTTCTTGGTCTCAGCATCTATAACTAGTCTTGTTCTGTGGTCATACTGTGGTCACCGCATTGTGATATAGTCTTGTTCTAGATCAAAGGGTGGTACCCTTCCCTTGTACCATGCAGCTGGACTGATATAGTTGCTAATTTTCAGCTAGCAAGAAGCTGGTGATGTGAAGTGTGACAGAGCCCTGTGAAGCTTTTGTAGGAAAATCTGGAACTTTTACTGCTTCAGTTGTGCAATTGCATTTGTTAATCCTTGGTCCCATTTGCTTTTCTGGGTATTTGGAGCAACAGGAGTCACCAGGTGGGAGAGAAGACAAAGCTTTTTGATAAGAAGGGAAACTGGTTGCTGTGGCAGTAAGCACATGAGATGCCACCAGCCTTTAAAGACCGAGAGGAGGCAGATTCTGTTCCTGAGAGTAATTCATGTTTGTTTCTGGAAAGCTGCCTGCCACCGCTGCTGTGCACAGCTATTGCATCAGGCTCTCCTCTAAGCCCGATGGACAGTGCCTACTGTAGCCGCTCCCTGTTAGACCCCTCTCTCGGTTGCTTTGCCTGGTTGACTCCAGCACCCTACACAAGGTTGTGACCTTGAGATGCAGGGATGGGTATGCTGTTATTTCAGAAGCTTTATTGTATTTTAAGAGGGGAAAAAAGGAGTTATTGTTTAGGCCATCCAAGGGTTCTTTTTATCATGGTAATTAAGCAACTGCTACAAAAGTACCTGGCCTTCATTGCTGAAACTCCCTTTCAGGAAAACTGGGACACTCTGCTCATCAAAGAAGGTGTTCAAGCAGGAGTGTTTGGCTGGGTATTAAAACAGGCTCCTGTGACACTTTTAAATACTATAGTGTAAGTGCTGTGAGTGTGAATGGTTTAGAACAGTGCTTGAGCAGAAGTGATGAGAAGGGAGTGAAAGCTGTAAAAAAAAGGGTGAGGGGATTCTTAATCCACTGTACTATCTCTTACATTTACTGATACTTACTTTTGATCTGTTCAAAAAAAAGTGCTCTCATATTTTTTGCTTGTTTTATTTCCCTTAGTTTAAACACCAAAACAGATTAGGCAGTTTTACAGTTATGTTTGGGTAAATGCAAGAAATGTGGTGTTTGGGGCATGGAATCATAGAGGACTAACTAGAGAGTAAAATTCAAACCCCTCAGACTTGTGCAAGGAAGTCTTACAAAAAGGTTTTATCACTGTCATGTAATTATCAAACTCTATTTCTTTTATACAGATGGGGCATTGCAGTGTGGAGCACTCTCACAAGGGTAGCAGTTGTGGTTGTAGTTTGAAATGTTTGCTCTAAAAGACTAGGACCTCAGTGAAGCTGTTCTGCCAGGGAGAGTTTGGCTAGATGATCTCCAAAGGTCCCCTCTAACTTCTGTGAATCTGTGAAGAAGCTGATGGTCTTTGTTCCCCAGGAGATGGGTGTTAGGCCCCAAGAAAACCTCTTTGTGCCTCTGTCCTGGCTCATGACAGAGATTTTTCTGGAGGGAAGGAGGAAAAAAAAAAAAAAAGACGTGGACTAGATGTCTCTTTGCTGAGCTTCTTGGACTCGTCCCCTGGTTTGTTTATTTTGGTGTGTATTTCTTGTGTCAGAGAAGTTCTCAAGGGAATTTACCATTCAGCATTTCATACAGAGATTATCATAAATCCAAGAGGTTTTTTGCTGCTTTGTCTACTTTATGGCAAAGCTCACTGGAACGTTAATTCATTTTTTTTTTTGTCGTGTGTGACTTCAGTTCCACGAACTAATATTAGTTATACAGTGAGGAGACATCTATATATAAACACAGAGCTTTGTATGTTTCCATATATACCCATGTTTCTATATATAAGCAAAAAGCTTTCATAGGAATATTTAAAAATATTTTTCACATTTTGTCGTGTATTTTATGGTGGGAAAGTGTAATCGGAAAAAATGCATTGAGATCTTGTGGGACAGTAGGTAAAATAGCTACTTGTGTGAACTGGGTCTTTTTTTAGACGCAGGCGCTACAGAAATAGCCAAGTGATAGCCGTGCTGTGAACTCAGAATGCATTTCCTTTTCGCCAGGGTTTGCTGCTCTGTTTGTCTAACCCTTGTAAGGACAGCGGTGCCGGGTGCGTAGCCGGGCTCCTGGCTCATGCGAGGCCTGGAAGGATGGGGACCTGCACCTGTGTTAATCTGGCACCCGTGATGATGCTCATCAGTAGATCATGTAGTCTGTATTTGAGCTCTACTTGGAAATAAATGGTATTTGAAATAAGTAAGTTGTGTGTGGTGTAAAGTAGGTTTTGTACAATTGCTTGTGCTCACGGCTTTCTAGCAAATTTGGGATATTTTTCCTTTACTTCATCATGAAGAAGTGACAGTCCCTTTCCCATCAGTGGAAATTACAGCAATAGTTTGAAGTTTGTTGTCTCCTGTCACCGGGGAGCTGGCATAGGCTGTAACTGCTGGAGGAGGGGTAGAGGGGGACGTTACTTGGAGAGAGATTTGGGATTTTTTGTCTGGTTGGGATTTTTTGTTTGGTTTGGGTTTTTTGGTGTTTTGGTCTTCATCAGCTTGTTTGGGTTTTTTTTTTTCTTACCTGTCCTAGTCCTCCAAAGCTTTGAGAGTCACTGAGTTAGAAAAGTCAGAAACACCATGTTTCTATAAGTTTCACAAAAACGTGGTGCATGGATAAGAGAGGAAACTTTTCCTATTGCTCTCTCCGAGATGGAGATGAGAGCTCAGCCCTGACCTGTTCTGTGAAGGCAGCACCACTTGGCTGAATTTTCAGATGGACCTTTCTAGACCAGGCAGAAGATGCAGGAAGAAGCCCAAGATCATTTGTGGGCCTCAAGAACGGGTCGGGGGGAAAGGTGAGGATGGGTTGCCACAGCAATTAGGAGATCAACAGGGGAAAGTAGGGTATTGCTGTATGGAAAAATGCAAAATGTTAGACCCATCTGTTAAAAAAAACCCCAACCCATAAATTTATATATATCTGTGAGTCTTTAGCTTTTCCAAACTCTCTCATGCCCTAGTCCTTGGATATTGTCCTGTGAACCACATACAGTGACACACATCCGTTCCGCTATTGTTAATATGCTAGATAAATACTGTTGTTTATTCTATAGATTTAAGGGCAAGTCCTCAGAGCCTAGTAGACTGATTTTCTCATTGGGGTTCATGTTGATGTTTTTGTATGGGCATAACCAGAATGTTTGGATTTAGAAGCAGCCACGGAAAATAGCAGTGAAGTGTCCGTATGTATGTTGCGTGACCTAGTTGCCCATGTCTTTTCTAGCAGAAGTTAGAGCTCGTTTACTTTAGTGTTCATTGGGATGTAGAAGAATTCAGCCTAATCCTAGCTAAAAATAAACAAATGTGAGGCCGAAGTCACGACAATAGAACACCATTGCTCTGAGGCCATTTCCACAGTCAAAGGCTTTCAGGGATGCAGGGATGCTGCTATTGGGCACTGTCGGAGTGCTCTTCATGTAGGCACCGATTTGTGGGCAAAGTTGTATGGGTTGCTTGAGTTTTATTTCACTCTCTGTCCTCAACAGGGAAGCTAATTTGACCTGTGCCCATGGGCTTAACCATGGTAATTAAGGTTGTTACCCTACCTAGAAGAGTTGTGCTTTACCATAACTGTCATCAGAATGTTGCAGGAGGAGTTGGGTACGCTAGGTCAGTGGGTCATAGTCCTACATAGCAGCTTGTTCACATGGACCCTTGTGAGCTCTTGCTGTCCTGAGGTACCTCAGTCCAATGGTGTTTGCATTAGTTATTCCATGGTGTTAGAAGAAAAGTATGGGAGCCTAGACTGAGAGAAAATCATAGAGTAGCTCTGGTCTACGCATACACAAACAAGGTCGACAGTCTGAAAGAGAAGAAAGAGATCTGTCCCTTGCTAGATGAGATCGTATAAGTGTTCTGCTGAGATCAAAAGCCCAATTCCTTATGAGAAGCTACTCCATGAAGCTTGTTCTGAAGTAAAATTGTCAAAACAAGTGAAGGCCCAGAACTCTGTGAAATTAAAGCTACTTAACTTAGGTCGTTTGGAAGTAAATATATTCAGATTCATTTTGGATGAGGCTAAAATAATGAGAGAGACTTCTGCAGAATGTCAAAGAGAACAGGTTGGGTCCACTACACCTTCCCTGGGCTGAACAGGCAGACCAGGAAAGAAATACCATCCTGGCAGAATTCCTGTTACATCACTTAAATATCACATCTCTGCACTTTATGGGAAATATTTGGCAAGAAGAATTTGAATAATATTGTAATGTAGGTGTGAGTTGGATGTCATCCCCTGTCATCCACACCCAGCAGTCAGAAAGCTGTTGAGCTACCCTGATTTATGTGCTGTCTTTGAAATAATTTTTGCCTGAAAATTATTTTGTTTTAAAATAAACTAATGAGAATTAAGTCTTTTTATTGTTGTCGTGCTTTCTGAAATGCCATGCTTAATGTCTCCGTCATTGTGTTAGATGTGATAAATATTGTAACAATACGTTTTTGTAAAATTGTGGGGACAGGTTCACTTGGAATAAATCAAGGAGTAGCTTAAAATAATAGTAAAGTAGACCTGTGAAAGGCAGCTGCTGTTAGTCTCAGTTCCACACTGATTTTCTTCATGTTCTAGGTAGATCCTTAGGCATTCTGGAATGAAGGAGCTCTTCATCACAGCAAAACCAATGGTGGCAAGTTCACAAACTCACAGCTTTCTGCTTTGGAGTCTTTTTCTCCTCTTCATTTTATCTCCAGTGTCTTGTTGCCCAGCGGCAAGGCTCCCTATTCACCCTATCTCCAGTTCTCTCCGGTTCTCTTGCTGAAGGGACAGGCCTTTGCTGTCTCATCTGGGAGGCTTCCTTCCTCCTTCAGGAGCTCTGGACAAACTCAGCCGACCAGAAGGCTGTGCAGGGCGAGCCAAAGAAATACTAATTAGATGGCTGTTCACAAATGGAAACCACATAAATTAAAAGTACTCGTAGTGTAATTGCCACAGAGATTGGTCTTTGAATTCTCTCTTTCTGAAGTCTGACCCAGTAATACCATTTTTGAGAACTGATTTTGCTGCGTGTGGTTGGAAAGAGGGTGTTTTATTACTAGTTCACTTGAAAATCTTACATATGAGTAATTGAAAAGTCTGAGGAACAAAGCCAGTCATTTACATCTGTTCTTCTGTATATCTGAGTGTGTTCAGATATACCATCGGTATTGTCACTCTTTCAAACAGGGCAGTGTAAGGTAATCTTTCCCTTTCCTGGAGACGTTGAGTCAGCATTTGAACTGGCTGGTGTCTTTGCATGATAGGCATTTAAGGTAACATGTCATCAAGAGAAAATCTACTTAATTCCTTAGCAAAAAGCAAAATCATGTGGGGTTTTTTTTCTTTTGCAAAAAGAAAAGGAAAAAAAAAAAGCAGTCTGCAGTCAGTTGGGTATCTGTGATGCCCAGTTCTGAAATCAGTTGCTTTTCAGTTTGCTGTTGTGTCAGACACTTCCAGCATGTCTTTGGATGGTTTAAATAATTTCACCGCACGCTCATACCCTTAACTGTGGATCTGTACATGTTCTCAAAGAGGCATGGGTCCAGGATTCAGCTGTGCTCTGTGCTGTTCACTAAAATCACACCAAAGCAAAGTGAAGGTGTTTCTGGCAGCTTCAGAAGGTTGGAAATAGTCACTCCAGTTGAAGTTCTCTGGTCCATGATTTTGGGTCTGCCTTGATGCTTTTCAACATTTAGATGTCACACAGGTTTAGTCTTGAAAAGGGTCACTTTCCAGCCCATCTTCCCACTGAACTTGCTGTCAGTGTGAAACAGTTCTGCGGCAGCCGTTCTCGCATCATTGCACCTTGTGGGGTCTGAACCAAACAAAAAGCCAGTGGGAGATGATGATTGTGTTTGTTGTGCTCTCAAACGGTTGCACTATCCTTCGTTTCCTGCTGAAGCAATTGGAAGTTGGTCTGTCAGTGCACCCTATGTTGTTCTGGAGAAACAAATGTGCAGAGTCAGAGCTTGAATGCTCACATGGCCCCGATCCTGCACTACTGCGAAGTCAAGGTCACTGGTGCAGGTTGTGTTAGAGGTATGTTTATCCCGTGGCTCATACACGTAAGTGGTTCTGGGGTTGTATAAAACCTCCTGGGTGTGAAGGATGTTGTCACCAATTTGGAAAGTGAACAGGGTAGCTTTTTGTTAAGCTTCTGCTGGTTCTTGCCACAAGACAAGTTAGAAAGCCTTGTGCTGAGCTTGAAAAGACTGACAGTGCCATCGACCAGGCAGGGTTTTGAGCTGCTGGAATTGCAAACTGCATGTGGTATAAAGGGCCTGAAGTAAAACGGGTCATTAAAATAAAATATTAATGATGTAAGATGTTGGTAACACAGGAATCTTTTAAAATTTTTATCTTAAACAGTGAGCTAAAAGTAAATTACAGGAGCTTATGATAGTAATAATAATAATAATGATTTTTTAAAAAAGATAATATATCCAGCCCCCAGTTCCTTTCACAGCCCACAGTCCCAAGATGCTGCTCTTCCTTTTCAGCTCATACGCTTTGCTCTTAGCGTGGTTTAGGTCCTTATGTAAGCATGCTGGCCTCAGCTAACCTCCCTCTGATGTCCAAACATGTTTCTGTTGTGCCTTCTAGTACTTTACCTTTGTCAGATTTAAAATCTCATGGTGTAGATGCCAAAATCTAGAAGCTCCACAAATTAAACTCAGTTTGTTCTAGGAATTGAGGGAGGCAGGATTAGAGGGAGGATTAGATCAGTAGGATTTTTGGCTGTGATGATGCAGAATAAGGCTGTTTTTCTGTTGGTGTCGTGTTTTGGTTACCTGAACATCAAAGTCATTTGAGTTCATCGTTGTTTTGGGTCGACTTCTATTTTTGTTACTCATAAACACCTCTTGATGTTCTGGATTTTATTTAGTGGGTTAACTGTTGGTTGGCAGAAGCAGCCTGTTGGGCAGGTGGAGTGATGGAGGAGATGAGCAAGGCGAGAATTTCTCTGCTGTGCCCTTACGAAGGGCTCAAGAAAATGTTGCCTCGGGTAGGGGAGAGGGCGGAAGGTGTGGTGGGCACAAGTCATAGCAAAGCTACAGATGGAGACAATGGACAGGCAGATGTTGGTCGCTGCTCTGGAGTCCCAGGCTGAAGTATACATCTCTCCAAGAACATCCACTGTCCTGGATTCTGCAGCAGGCCAGCACCTGCTAGAGCCCAGGACCTCTCCTCTCCATCCACTCGCCGCTGGCTGAGGTGTGGGAGGACCTGGAGCTTGGAGGTTAGCGAAGCCAAGGTGCTGCGCTCCCTCTGCTGGCTGCATGTCGCTGTCTGGCGCCTGCTCTTCGGTCCTGAAGGAATGCTGAAATCCGTGGGACAATCTTGAACAAACAGGGAAGTAATAAAATTAGCATGGATCCTTTTTAGGGTCCTTGAACACTAAGAAAAAATCCTGGTTGACCATCCTGTGGGGGTGCAAGCCAGTAAGGAGATGTTTTTCTTACACTTCTTCCCCGAAAGGTCGTTACTTGCCTTGGGAAGTGGAGGCACAAGGGAAATTGCATCAGCATAAGTCACACTTCGGTATCTTCCGAATCTAGCGTGGAAGACTTGAACAGTGACCAAGAATGACTTCAGTATTCTGTTTGCTTGCCTTAAATTTTATCTGCATTTTTTGTTCTGTGTTGGCCCAGATAGCGATAGGTCTCTCCTCAGACTCAGGATTTTCTCTTTGCGTTGTTGCCACCTCTCAGCTTTAGTTTGCTGCACTCCCTGAAGTGCCTCCTTCATTTGTTTTTTCTAAACTTGCCACTAGTTTCTCATCTCAAGACACCAGTGTCCTGATATCATAGCCTTGTGCTTGGGTTAGAGTCATGGAGGGGTATTAAAACCCCTCTTGTTTTCAGGAGAGTTTTCTCTCTCAAGCGTTACATTCTCCATCTCTTCCTCTCCTACTTTGGATGCAGCGGATACTTCTTGAATCTTAGGGAAGCAGCTTGTGTTTGTCCATTTACCTGGTTGAAATCAGATGTTCTGGCCAACACTGAGTGCAGCTTAGCTAGTGGTGTGCATTTTACACCCCTGTAGACTCTAATTATTGTCAATTCCTGTCACATCCAGCCCAAATTCCCTACCGGATAAGGACTGTGTGACTGGGAAGCACTGGCCTGCTGTCCGTGGCAAGGGAGCAATTACTAATGTTCAAGGAGTTTCTGAAACTTTTCCTCTCTGCTCTGCAGTTTCAGTCCTGCTGCCTGCCTCTGCCTGTAGTAGTTTTCCCTCAATGTTCTCCCTTCTCCTGACTATTCCTTAAGATATCCTCTTTGATAGCAAATCTTTGAGTTGAAGTGACCTTTTTCCTTACACTCAGGTCTCTCAAGTTATTTCTAGTTCCCAGCTAATTTCCGTTACGCATAGACCTGTGGTGACTGCTCAGCTTCTGGTCCAGATTTCTTGTCAGGTTCAGTTCCAATGCATGTAAAGCTGAAACAGGTAGCAGCGTTCTAGAGCTGTGGTCTCACTCTTAGAAGAAGCAGCAAAGTAAATTAAGTTTGACAGTGTGCATCTCACCAAGGTCTGACCAGAACAGATTGAAGGGTAGGCGGCAGCAGTTGAGTCGCAGTGCCTACCCCGAGTGATGGAAAATGTTAGCTGGAGATGGAAAATGTTAGCTCATTGCTTCTCTTCCATCTGCCACGGGGCAGCGGAGAATTATTGAGTCCTTTCTACAAGCTTTGTCCAGTCGAGTTTTCAAAGTTGCAAGTAACTGAGCTTCTGCCATTTCCCTTGGGAAAATATTCCTTACAAATACAATTCACTGTCAGGAAGTCATTCTGAAACTCTCCCTAATTTTTCCTTTTTGTGGCGTCCTCCCACTAAAATGGGCTTTAACACAAAGAATCTATTTAAAGCTCTCCTTTTTTATTTTCCTGTGAAGCCTGATGTGGTTTCTAGTTAATGTTTGTATGAGACTCGTGAGGTTTAAAGGCGAAGAATCGCTGGGCTCCCTGTGGTTGCGCTGATACTTTCACTCGTTTCCTTGAGGGTCTGGATGAGTTTTCATGTAGCTGTATCAAGTGAATGTTAGTTACTGGGTTCCCTTCCCAAATAGATACTAAAAACAATTGTGTGTTTTGCTTCTGAGAAGAACAGGAGCTAAAAAGTCTAGGCTAGATCTAGTTTATGTTAGCGGACAAGTCTTTTGGTTTCTCTTGATTCTGTGAAGGGTGCTGTGCTGTGAACCCAAAGGCAGCATACACCAGTAAGTGCAGGGGGGATAAGGTAGCAGTCTGATTTCCCCATTGAAAATAATGAAAATGCGAAAGGAAACAGCATGAATGCAAATTTCTGGTAGTAGAAGAGAGACTTAATGTCCTTGAGCTGTGCTGCAGAACAGAAATTTAGGAAAACACTTGTTACTTCTGTATAATTGCTTGTGAGCCATTGCTACTCTAGAGGGAGTTGTTTTTAATGGTTAAATTATACAACACATTTTAAAATGGGTTGTTTTGCATTTTGCATTGAACCCGTGAATCTCACTGACAGACCACGTTGTTTACCTTTTGCAGAAATCAGTCTAAAGCAAAGCAGTCACAAAAGAATAAACCTGGAGGTTTTTCAGAAGCACAGATCATTGGTTAGCAAATTCAAGGGCAGCTGAACACCTCCTGGGATTTTTTTTCTCCATGTCATTGTAGGCAAATTAAACAGGTTATAGCTTAACGTTCCAGGGCACTTACCAGCAGTGAATGAACTCAGATTACAGTTTTAACAAAAATGGACTAGCCTGAATCTAATTTTACCAGAGAATGACTTAACAGGAATCTTCTCTTTTATAAACGTCTACACAAGCTTTGATTTAGCACTGATTTGTTGTTAATAAAAGGAAATGGAGGGTCATAAGTGGGATCTGCTTCTTGCATGGGGAAATAACATACAAATCTTCCCAGTTACTAACTTCATAACCCTCCTTCTGCAGAAATAGAGGCATCTCTAGTTGCTCACTCATGATGTAAGCTTATACATATCATGTATAAAACCCTCTGTACTGACCAGGGTGTATGTTGAGCTTGGTCAGATGTTTTAGTCTCTAGTTTGAACTGCGTGGCAATATTCTTGAGGTCCTCTCTCTAAATGTATAAATGCCTCAGCATCAAAGGGTGAATTATTTTTCCTCATATCTTTTTCAAGGAATGGTCAAGATACTGTAAGAGGCTCAGTATTTCAAACATTCCTTCCAGCTCTGTTCTGTGCGGTCAGTCAATCACATGGACTCCCGGGAGCTCATTCTAGGTTCACTGGCTCATGTGGATTTCACTAAGCATCTTCATGTTTCTTTAAAAAATGAAAAATCCAAGCTGAGTGGCAAGATTTTGGGCAATGGGATTAGACTGGCTTTGCTTTTAACAAAACTCCTTGGTCCTTTAGTTGCCCGTGAATGTAAGTGAGAGATTAGCATTTGTCACAACTTGTTTCTCAAGCTGGGTACATACATAAGTTCTGTAGACACTTGCTGATGTTACTGACCATTGCTGTAGATGGGGGAAGCTGCCTGCCTGTGGCCACAGAGGAGCTGTGGGTCAGAGCATCTCACACAGTTCTCTCCTGGTGCTGCTTATTATACATCACTCAGGTCATTTCTGCCTCTGTCATCAGATCTGGCAGTGCTGCAGAGCTGCCTGCTTGCTAAATCTCATTGTATCAACACTTAAAACAAGTGATTAAAGAAAGATTAATGTCTTAGATATAGTGTGGTTAGAGACCGTGGCTGGAAAATCAGTGAAGTATAGAAATTATTTATATAATTTCCATGCACACTTGCGCTCTGTTTGATTTGTGTTCTGCTCTCAAAGCCCTTGTAATACTATAGACTTACCTGCATGTTTACTTTATTTAACTCCTTGTTGGATATATGCTGTATCTCCTTAGCAGTGGAAAATACAGGTGAAACCTCTCTCAGTTGAATAAAGCAGTATGACAAATACCAGGGACCTGATAAAGTCTTTGAATGAAGCTGTAGCCAATTTCTATTTAAGACACGCAGAGGAGTCATTATTTTACTCCCAGGCCACTTCTGAAGTTGCGCACATGCTGTGTTGTGTTCTTTTACGATGTATAAAGAAGTCTTTGCACTCCTCTGGCTTTCCTTTCAGCCTTTCTGCCTTGATTACTTCCATACGTGGAGGCTATTTCACAGTCAACTCTGCAGCCAGTTTGGGGATGCATCTTTGTGACACCTCTGTCATCAGCACTGATGCTTCTTCCACTGTCTGATGATTTCTGGCAGACTACTGGATCTGGATCAAAATTAACTTGCAGAGACCCAAGAAATATAATTTTTGGGTCTGATCTGTCTCATCAAGTGCCTCTGTGAACATCGGAGCCAATGCAAAGGAGGGCGAAGTCTTTGGGAGCAAAAGGCAGCTTTTTAGAGGCAGCCAAATTAGATTGGCTTAAATTCCTCTGACCCCAGCAAAGTGGTGTGTTCATGAAAGTCAGGGAGAGGCAAACCTGACAGGCCAGAGGGAAGAAAGGTTAGTGTTGAGCTGTGGTTGAATAATTTATCTATTTTCAACAGAGAAACTCTCCGCAACATGTGGTTTTAATGATGAAGGTAGAGCTGAACATCGGTGCTGTCCACCAAAAAGTCCAATGGCATTTGGAACTGGGACAAGCTGCAAGGGTCTTGATACTTCAGGTGATAAATAAATCCCTAAAAATCAGAGATTATGGCTGAGGCAGGAAAAAAGTGTTTCTAGCCTTTGCTTTCTTTGTAGAAAGAGTGAAATCTCCGATAGCCATCCGTAAGTAATTCCTTATTGTCCCACTTTGCATAGGAGAGCAGTAGCTGGACAGATTGTGATCACTTGTCTCACATTAGGTACCATTGTCAGATCAGAGGGCTGTGGCTGCCAAAATGGGGAGAGCATAACATAGTTTGGTCATCCTAAATTCTTGATGGGGACCACTTTGATGGAAAGGAGGTGTAACTGGTTTTGTGGCTGCAAGTTGAGCACAAATTCCCATGCTACAGCCCCTCAGGTCCTTCCCCAGTCCCATTCATGAAAATCTCTCTCATTGCGTGTAGATGTGGCCAGGACTCCGCTCTTAGAAAGGCTGTCCTTTTCAAAATGTAAAATTACAGTACAGAAATGGAAAAACCACTGTAACTTGGTGATTCTGATCAAAGCTGAAGCTCTGAGTTGATGTTACGGTTTGTTTGGGCTTTTTTAAAATTCATTTTTCTAGGTAACACAGACTGGGCACTCAGCGCCAATGTGTGAGAGGGGTGATCCTTGGGAATTAGCATCTGAACGAGCATGTGCAAATGAGCTGCCCTGGTCTGGGTTAGAAATGGTTCTTAAAGGAGTTATGCTTTTTGACTTTAAAGCAAATATGCCAATACCTGAGCAGGCGCCGGGAAATAAATTACAAGATTTGGTGTGTCTGTGTGACAGTTTTGTGTGCCACAGTTCTTTCTGAACGTCGTGATGCTGAAAGGATGTAATTGGAGTAATATATTACAGGGGATCAGCAATGATAATAGTACTTAAATCTTTCATGCTTTTATGAAGTCGCCTTTTTAAAAAAGAATGCTGTTCATTGAGTGTTAAAAAGAGCTGGAAGTCTTGCAAGGAAGGCAAAGAAATAAAACCTGTCACGGTTAAAGACTTATAGTACAAAATGAGTGTTGATTCTTTAAAATCACAAATCATCTTTCTATTAATTCACTGTAGAATAAGGTCTCCTCAAGATAAGACTCAGCAGTGCTGTGGAGTTGGTATTTAAAGTATGTCCATCTGCATCTAAACGAGTAGCTCCAAGACAATCAGATTATGCAGTAGTTACTTTGGTGAGAATATCGCCTAAGTGGAATGGAAACTTCATTTTGAGTCTAATATTAGACCCTGCTTTGGAAAATTCCTTTTAAATGATCACAAGCTGGGAATAGCAAAAGAATTTAACTTTCGACAGACAGCATTCACCAAGAATTTGTTTTTAACTGCTTATGTTGGGTCCCTGGGAAAGCAGATGTGAAAAACTTACCAAAGTGAATTGACTTGACCTGATGCAATGTTTATATCAGTAGTTGATAAGTTTTCCTCCCTCGTCTTAATTTGTTCGGGATATTTTCATTCTTTAAGCATGAGTAAGTCTTGGTTGGAATAGTTTGAATGCTTCTTAGTCTAATAATCCAAATCTTAAACCATGCAGACATTATTGCCTATAAAGGGGGCTAAGCAAAGTTGAACTATTTTGGTTGTCTTCCACGGATGGGGTGAAGTATGGCTTTTGTGACTAGCAAGGAAGAATGTGAGACAGCGCTGCTTACCTCCTGAGAGCAGGGAAAGCATATTCATGGTGCTGTGTTTGTACTGCAGAATGCCACTTGTGTCTGGTGAACCCTTAGAATGCACACTGCTTTTTCTGCAGCTTTGCAAAGGACTGGCTTGCAGTGGCACCTGGGGAAACTGGCAACCAAGTGTATCATAGCTGATTTCAACAGTGATGATATTATTCCTGTGGCAGAAAGGAATTATAGAGTACACTGTGAATAACGCACCATTCAGGGATCTTTAGAGCCATTAGTATATACCCTGTCTTAGCTTTTCTCTTTGTTGATCAGACTCTGTCACTGTGAATATTTTGATTAATTAGTTCCTAAGTAAGCCACCTTCCTCTGGACAGAACGTGTCTAAATAATTATTTTTGAGGGAGGGAGGAGAAAGAGAGAAACTCACAGAATGAGCTGAACTCTTTTCCCCAGCTCTAGCCTTTCTTCTGTGGGTTGGGCATTGCTGATGTTTCCAAGCTTGAGGAGAACATCCACAGGAGCTTGCTGCAAAGGAAGGCTTCAACCTGGGCTTCCTCTGCCAATGCATGGATTGAGAAGTGGAACACCAGTCAACAAGATAATATAATGAGTTCAATGCCAGGGTGACAGTTGCACTGGGAAGAACATTGGAAAGAAAACACTGATCTCTTTAGCCGTTCTCCTCGAGTGCATTAGGTGGAATGTGTTCCTCAGACAGAAATCAGATTACAATTTCAAGCATCTGTTAAACTTTGCCTCTTTTTTCATGAAGCAATCAACCTTTTTGTCTTATAATTGTGTGCCTATAATTCTGCTGTAATTTCTGATCTTTCAGGAATTTCTAAAATGTCTAAATTGCTGATCTGTCTCCTTGCAGGCAAGTCTCACCTGGCTATAGTACAAAGAGTAAACAATGAAGGAGAAGGGGATCCTTTTTATGAAGTCCTGGGAATTGTCACTTTAGAAGATGTGATTGAAGAGATCATCAAGTCTGAAATTCTGGATGAAACAGATCTATACAGTGAGTAGAAATATTTGTGTTTTGTTATAGATGAAAGGGAAGACTCCATCCAGCAGCAGCTGTCTTTAATAGCCATGTTTTGAGAGATGTTAAGTTGCCATTTAAAATCTCAAAGGTCAAATGACCAGCACATCTCTTACACAGTCAAAGTAATTTTTGGTTTTGCAGTGTGGGCACCTCATCCCTTTGCACTGTATTAATTCAGAAACAGGGCAGGCTTCTTTGTTTGTCCTTTAATCAAGAAGGTTTACATCTTCAGCAGTTCAATTTCTCCTGCTAGCTGTTTTCCATCACAGTGGCCTTGTTAAACCTTTTTGTCATAGTGCTCACAACCTCCCATGTTTTCCCCTAACTCCTCCTCAAGGGCCTGTAGTCCATCTACTACTGTAGAAGTCAGGCAAATACCATGCCTCAAGGAAGAGGAATGGAGTCTCTTTAGAGTCTGTCACTTATTCAGAAAACCTGAGAATGGAAAGTCATCCTCAGGGCTAAAAACAACATGTCCTAAATGACGCCTCTTTTTGTTGCTTAGTGTACAGCTCATTCCTTCCTTTGTGTTAATATATGTTGAGGGAGATGCTGCTGCAGGTCAACTACTATTTGGGATTTGTGAGATCTGGACTCTCTTCTTTCCCACTTTAGAGTTCGTCAGGTCTTTGGCCAGTTACTTGAAGTGTCTTTATTTCTTTTCCCATCTGCACACTCTGGCCTGTGCATACAGGGCTTCCTTTCTGTCATTCTTCATCTGTCTTGTCTGTGCTTTCATCACTTGCTGCAGATGCTATTTTTTACTATCTGTTTGCATGTAGCAAAGGATGTCTCTAGATTCTGTTGTAACAGAAATAGTAATTTTAAGTATCTTTAATCCTGCTCAGCTGTCCTTTACATTCTATATCTTTCCTTGAGAGAGGGATATGAGTGTTTCTGCAGCATCCTTTTCAGGCCGACACAAGGATCTTCTCCCTGCGAGGGAGATGCTGAACGAGCACATTATGCTGCGGGTTAGACACGCTTCTGCTTTTCCTCATACACTGTTACTGCCCAAACTATTTTCTGTAGCTGCTCAGTATTTATGTGCCCAAAGGTTCATGTAAACTGCAGTTGTGTTTTACCATATTCTAACCAGCCAAGTTACTATGCAAATCACAGAAGTCCAGTTGGTGTCAATTTCTTTTCATACCTTCACAAATGAACCGATGGGCTAATCATGTTCTACAGGGTGAATTCAGACTTCCTTATACTCCACAAAGATCTTATCTTTGACTCGTCACCTTTGAGATATTTCTGTGTTTCTAGGAGTGAAAAGACACTGCATATGCTTTTCAGTGTTTTGGGTTTTTTTCCCCTTGTTTGTTAAGAGAAATCACATAGATCATTCTGTGGACAGAAAAAAAGCTTTGACCATTAATAGCATGTTAGAGGGCAAAGAAATGAGAATTTAATTTTACTGTCTGAGGACTTCATAGATTAAGAAAATAGAGCTGGTGAGGATGAGTCAGTTTGAAACTCCCCTTCCTGGGAAGATTTTACTATTGAAACTCCCTGGTTCCAAACAGGAGGGGAAGTTCACTTCCTGGGCTTCCTGGAGAATGATGGAAATTAGTGGGGGGGTCACTCCTGCTATGTACTATGAAGATGAACTTCTTATTTCTTTACACAGCACTGGAATTCATTCCATTACTTAGACCGAAGGAAACTAGCAGTAAGGGAGAGAGCAGGAATCCAGAGAAGCAGTAAGGATCACATAAGATGTGATGGGTTTTGGATTTGGGCAGAGTGATCAGCTGTAACCACTTCCAGTTGGTGCAGTGAGAGGATCATGCTTGGGTTTAGTGAAGGTACCTCATTGTCCATGATATTTTAAGGCAGCTCGTTTTTTATATTGGTATCAGCGTGTCAGTGCTGGTAACCCCATGTAGCACCAGCTGGTGCTGTTCAGTTTATTATATTGCTGAGCTCAGACCAAGCTAAAGTGAAACCTTTGGACTGATTTGCCTTATGCTAGGTGTTTACTTAGAAGTAGACCTTATGAGAAAATTTGGCAGTGTTGTTATGCCTTTGTTCTCAAGTTTTAAAAATGTTTTGTTTTGCTTTGATGGAAACTTGAAATTTGATGAAATGGGTGACCTTGGTGTAGCTGTGCCTTTCTGCTGCTTCCAGGACAATCCATTTGACCTCTCTTCGGGTAGAAGCAATTGTGTATTCACAGCTTTTGCTGAAGACTGCTCTCACTGCTGAAGCACTGCAGCTGAGTTTCTCAAGGGTTGCATACCAAATAAACATGTGGCATTCCTTCAGACTGCTCTAGTCTGATGCATCATAAAGGCTTCCAGAGATGTTGGGAGCAAGAAAGAGGTGGGAGCGAGAAAAGGTGTTAAATATATCTGGCCTATCAGCATCTGGATAGACAGAGTGCTTCTGAGCATGAGACTTTGTATTAAGAATGCTGGCAGGGTGGAGAGGGGAGGTTTGTGTCATGACACTGGTAGGCTCTGACTATGTCCCAACCAGTGTCACGATGAAGAGCCGTCAGTGTGCTGGGTTCTTAGTACTGGGAAATTGGAGCATTTTTTCATGGGTGACACACTACTGGAATCTGTCCTGCACTCCCGTGGCCCTAGCCATGGTAGGAGAGCACTCATCAACCTTTCCAGAGACCCAGGAGATAAAGGTGTATGTTCTGTTCTGCATTGGCCTCAGACCACAGAGTTCATTTGAGTGACATGGAGTTCACTGTTCTGGCCTGGGTTTGGCTGGTGGCCTCTCTTATTTCACTCTTTCTAATTGAAGACGAGTTTAATCATCCCCTTAGTGCAGCTGGAATGCTGCTGTTTTTCACATGTACCGATGCAGAGAGGGTTTGCCCTATGTGAAATCTGGGGTTTTTTTACAAATGGAGTACTTTAACACACCCTTGTGCACGTGTTCTGTGTGTTGCAGATGAATAGTCTGGTTGCAACCATCAGCTTATGTTGCATTTTGACATCCTCACCTGAGTGTGGTGAACATTCCTATTTCCAAACAGCTGTATGTGTACCCACAAACTCTGTGTCACTTTTCCCTTGTAAACCATGGAGCTACAGGAATCAAAATTGTTTGCCCTAGTAAGTATTTCCATGGTCATCCAGTGAAGGTGTCGCAACATAGAAAAGGTTGTGCAATGCTGATTGCTCTGGCAAGACCTACAGATGTTGTTATGGTGTACATCAGTATCCTACACCTAGAGAGCAGAGCTCTGTTGTAGCAGGAATCTAATCTTTAGAAAAAACAAGGTGATTGCTACCTGTTAGAAAATGATGCTTTTATCTTGTTGGCCATTAGACCGTGGACTTGCTAACCTTCTGCTGTCCAGCATCTGGCATAAGCTGCATCTTTACTGGAGGCTCTTTTAGGTGATTTAAGAGCTTCAGGTCTTGTCCTGCTGGTTTTGTCAGTTGCCCTGGTACACTGGGCAGCTTGGTTTTCCCAGATAGGGACAAAAAGGAACTGGCTTTTAGTTCAAACTGGCTTCTAGTTAGAACTGGCTTTTAGTTAATTCCTAAACGTTTCTTCTAAAATGAAACAAACTCACAGGCTTAGAAAGACCTGTGCAGTGTGTGGAGGACATAGGCAGTATTGGGGGGGAAGGTGATGTGGGAGGGCGGGATGTGGAGTGTGTGCTGAGGGAGACTGGCATCACCTCTGACTGCCTTGGGCTGGGCAGCCTGTCACTGAGTATGGGCACATGGTCAGTGAGTCCAGTCCTCTGGGAACTGTACTTTCTTTTCCTGGTCTGTCTGATAGATGCTCATCTCAAACAGTTGGTTTTCTCTTTCCTTGTAAAGTCCTTGTGTGCCAGACAGAACCGCACTTGCATTTGATGAAATATTTTTGTCCTCATTCACTTGTCTGGAGTTCACTGCAGACATCTGCTTTGTCCTAAAGGTAAAGGGACAGAAGGAGCACAGGAAGAGAACAAGAACCCTCCCAGAACATTGTGTGGGTCTATTTGCAGCACCTATCAGCCTGCTGCTTGCCTGCCCACCCAACTGATCAGAGGTTTGAACGCTGTTCTGTAGCTGGCTCCAGTCCCAGCTGGCTCCTTCAAGGAAATTCATGCAATCATTTGTGGTGTCCTGCATCCGGTCTGGAAGTTCAGGAATATTACAAGAGAGATCACAGCCTAACATGTATCTGGACCCCTCATCTTCTTGAGCTCTCTCCCTTAGCCCAGGAGCTCATGGGCAGCCTTGCTTTACTGCCTTTGACTTGATGACCTCTGGGGGTCCCTTCCAATATAACACATTCTGTGATTCTGTAAAATGTCTAAATATTCCCAGAACCTACTGAAGATAGTTGCAGTATTTGTCAATACCTCACTAAAAGTTCTACTGAGGGTATCCTTCATCCATCACATTGTTTATGTAGCAGGACCAGTGTCACAGCACTCTATAAGCAGTGATTGCTTCAGCATGCCACTATAACTTCAGTACCCAGGTTTCCATCACACTTATTGTAGAAAGGACAGTAAGAAGATAGCTGGTCTGGATTCAGTTACTTCAGTCACCATCCTATTCTTGGTTCATATGTCTTACAGAAAGCTCAGAAGTGGTTTGGAGAGGGAAAAACAAGACCATCCCTTACAAAAATAAGCCATATAGCTCTGCTCTCACTGTGTAACGTTTGTCTTGGGGGAAGGTTTCTGGACAAGTGGCTGAGGAAACAGTAGGAGGAGTCGAAATCACCCATCATTTGATTAAGAGTCTGGGTCTGTTACCTTGATGGCTGATGCAGACAGAAGGATTTAAGGCATCCTCCCACAGTGTGATGCTGGCCCTGTTTTCATGTACCAGAAGTGCAGCGTGAAGCTGCAGTGGTACAGCTCTTTAATAGGAGAAATACAGAGATGCTTTACTGCCCCACTGAAGAGACATTTCCTGGTCCCAGGGTCAAAACTTGTACTTGTGGTGATTTTTGCCTCCCAGAAGAGAGGAGTGATGGAGCTCCTTGTGAGAAAGCATGTCTGCCACAGTATTTCTCTTAGCTTTTCAGAAAAAGCACAATTTCTATTCTATTTATCTCTAACAAGAAGTAGGACCTAGTGAGAACTTCTGATGAACTTTTCTCCTATCCACTGTCAGTTGTTTTGGTATGTATCTTTCCTTTAACTACAAGTACAGATAAGGTTTGTCTCAGACTATATTCCTAAAGCAGGGATTGTTTTTAAACTTGTAACCACTCCCTTGGGTGGATTCTATTCCTGCTTTTGGAATAGAAACTGTAGTTCCTGATGTAGCCCAGATCCTGGGTAAAGTACAACTAGGGTAAGAGGCTTCTACTTGCAAAAAAGAAAAATGGGCATGAGTTGTCATCATTCTTCTCCATGTGCTTGGAAACAAGAATCTCAAAATTTTCTGGTTTGCACTGTTCACAGAATGAGCTTTAGATGTCTAGAGTAGATATGTTACTGTCAGTATGCTATTGCCCCAACCTCAACCACTCTGAGCCTTATGTAGTCTATAGCATGTAATTGGACATCACTTTAATCACCTTTGCATACCTAACCCAAAATCTGGCAACAGCTACCAGGGAATATGTGTGAGGCATTAGCTTCACCTACACCTCTTTGTGTGCTTCCCTGAATTCTCTGGAGGGAATCAATGTACCAGAACTGCCTGTGGTCCCTTAAAAGTCCAGTCATTTTAAACCAATGACAAGGGGTCTGATAGATGAATAGCTACAGGGTTTTCAGTGTCTTTCCCTACTAAGGCCCTGAGCCATGCCTCAGGCCAGTGGCTCACAGTAATTGCCCCAAGGCGTGGGTTTCTTACAAGACAGGGTGGATCTCAGAGGAGTCTGATGGCATTCTGCTGCTTATAGCCAGTGCTGCCTTACACACTGTCAGCAGAGAAGAGCAAGGTTGTGCCATCCAAGCAGAGACTTTCCTCCTCAGAATTGAGGTATACTGTACCCCAACAAGCCTATAGCTCTCCACTTGCCTGGTTTTCTAGACATTTTGGTAGATCAGTTTAGCAGGTAGGTGATAATGGTTGGGGTGCTTGTGCCACTGCATCTCTGCCTTTAGAATCACAGAATCATAGGGGTTGGAAGGGACCTCAAGAGATCATCGGGTCCAACCCCCCTGCCAAAGCAGCTCCCTAGCTCATACTGATCAGATAGGCGTCCAGACGGGTCTTGAATATCTCCAGAGAAGGAGACTCCACCACCTCCCTGGACAGCCTGTCCCAGGGCTCTGTCACCCTCACTGGGAAAAAGTTCTTCCGCATGTTGGTGCAGAACGTCCTACGCTCCAACTTGCAGCCATTGCCCCTTGTCCTGTCCCCACAGACCACTGAAAAGAGGCTGGTCATTTCCCCCTGCATCCCATACTTAAGATTTTTATAAACATTAATAAGGTCCCCCCTTAGTCTTCTTTTCTCTAGGCTGAACAGTCCCAGCTCACTCAGCCTTTCCTCATAGGGGAGATGCTCCAGGCCCTTAATCATCTTTGTAGCCTCCTATGGACTCTCTCCAGGAGATCCCTGTCTTTTTTATACCAGGGAGCCCAGAACTGGACACAGTACTCCAGGTGGGGCCTGACCAGGGCAGAGTAGAGGGGGAGGATCACCTCCTTCGACCTGCTGCCCACACTCCTCCTGATGCACCCCAGAATCCCATTGGCTCTCTTAGCCACCAGGGCACACTGCTGGCTCATGGCCAACCTGTCATCCACCAGGACCCCCAGGTCCTTCTCCACCGAGCTCTTCTCCAGCAAGTCATACCCCAGCCTGTACTGATACAAGCGATTATTCCTTCCCAGGTGCAAGACTACACTTGCTTTTGTTGACTCTCATCTGGTTTCTCCCTGCCCAGCTTTCCAGCCTGTCCAGGTCTTGCTGAATGGCAGCACAGTGTTCCTGTGTGTCAGCCACTCCTCCCAGCTTGTCTTTCACAAACAGGGATTCCCCACCACAGGGCCTGTTATAAGACACAGACAGACTAAGTGTCAAGTATTTAGCTGAATAAAGCACAGGAGCCCAGGATCACTCGCAGATTAATTCCCATATCTGAATTCCTGAAGCTAGTCCATACTTCATTCTGGCTCCAGTGCCTGTAACGCGGCCAGAGATTCCCACCCCCGGGCTGTACACCTTGCCAGCCTTTGCTGAAGTTTGGACAGGACAAGAGAAACTGCATACACTAGACATTGGGAGTTACTTGGACCAAAGGCATGTGAATTTTGCCAAAGCTGTGAAGAGTCAGTGAAGCCATGGTGCAGCATAAGAAATAAGTCACTGCGTGTTTAGTTTATGTACTTGCTGGGAATTTTCTAAGGAATGTAAATGAGAAAAAGTAGCTACCACAGATATTCTCACTGAACACCACCTTTTGATCATTAGTAACACTGAGCAGGACTCCTCCCCACCGAGAAATGCACATACACCCTACGTGTAAAACGCAGAGCCACTCTGCAATTAGACACTAGCACACAGAGATGTTCCCCCCACTGAAGTGGCAGAGAAGTGAGAGAGACCCGGGTTGCCTGGCTGTGCAGGACCAGGGCTCATGGCAGGATGAGCCCTCAGCACAGCTCCTGAGTTGTTCCTGGTTTCTACTACGTGCCGATGAGCGGGGCTTTGCCTGTACTACAGAGGGGTCTGTCTGCACCCTGTGCTCTGGGTGGCCATCCCGACCGACCCCATCCAGCGCGGTTCATGTCAGACCCCACGCTAACAGAAATCACTTCCCCTTTCTTTTCCCACTCTCCCTTCCCCAGCTGATAACAAGACGAAAAAGAAAGTAGCTCATCGGGACAGGAAGCAGGACTTCTCTGCCTTCAAGCAGACAGACAGCGAGATGAAAGTTAAAATATCACCGCAGCTCCTCCTGGCAATGCACCGGTTCCTGGCAACAGGCAAGTGCGGGGTTACCTTTCTTTGCGAGTGTGCCAGAGCCTCGGAGGCAGTTTGTCAGCAAAGGCCGGTGAGGTGGGTGGGACAGTGCAGGCGGGAAGGGAGGCTGGATTGTGGGGTGACAAATAATGCCACTGTTGTGTTTTTCTTTTTAAATTCTCTCCTCTCCTGTGTTCAGTGTCGGCATGAACCCTCTGAGACATTTACCAGGGGTGGACCAGTAACTTTAAATTGGTCTGAAAGGTAAGGATGAATGCCAAGTGCCGCACTGCATGTCTAGAGTCCGTCAGATTAACGACTAGCAAGTATACCCCATTAGGAAGAGCTCAGGGAACAAACCAAAGAGGACTCGATACCACTGGCCAGCTGACTGTAATTGCACTCTGGCGCCTTCTCCAGAAAGAGATGCTGGACTTTTTGCAGGAAGGTCTAAACCTGTTCCATGAGACTTTTTGACTCCAAGTGAAAAACTCTCCCGACACATTTAATGCAGACTGCGCAGGCGGTTGAACTGTACTTTTTAAAATGGATTTCTGGCTGGCTTGTGTGACCACCGTTGATGACTTCAGGTTTCAGAGGACAGTTGTCTCCATCTCAGAACACCTTGATGTTTTAGCCCTTGAGTGGGCATTCTGGCAGAGAGGCCAGGGCCTTGAATGGTTTCTTGCAGCTGATGTTGCCTTTCGTCGTAAAGTTGATCCTTTCACCTCAGAGATGAGACCTGTTAACGGGAGAGCTTGTGGAAAACATACCTTCCTATTGCTCGTGTTGTCTCTCTTTGACATATAAAGACTTTTCACACGCGGGCCTTTCAGACGGGCATCTTTCACATCAACATATATTCATGGGTTGAAAATGCTAAAGTTGTTTTGTCTCAAGTTTGCCAGCACCAGTTGGAAATTAGTACTTCCCCTCCTCTAAGATGCACTAACTGCCTGCCTGTATGCTCCTAGTCTGCCTTCATGCTTTATTTTGCCTCTGTGACTTGAAAGAAACATGTTCGTGATCGGTTATCACATCTCAGCTGAGGGGCAGTAATTCCTTAAAAGGCTTGGACTCCTACGGCTCATGTGCATGTGAGCATGTCCCTGGTGAAAGGAAGCAGTTCATCGGGAAGATGCGGATTTAACAGCAAGCAAGGCGCTGTTCATGTAGTGGTAGAAGACTTGATGGAGTTCCGTAAACATCTGCTCAACAGACATAGTCTTACAGTGCCACTTCTCTACTTTTTTGTGGATGAAAGGATTGTGTAGCTTAAATCCAGGTCTGTCTGTGAAAGCCACTGCTAAATAAGATAAAAGCTCCAGTTTTGGTTTCTCTGTTCTAAATTGAGAATAGTATCTTTGGCAGATGAAAGGTACCGGGACATTAATGGTCCCCTTCTGAAATGAGGTGCTAGGAAAGCTTATCAGTTTGCATGTGTGAGTCTCGACATCCCTGGCTTAACTCTCCCACATGAGGATGAGCTTTTCCGCTTCAAACAGCTCCCGTTGGGAACACTGAAGAGCAAGTGGATAGGCAATGTGTTCTGTGTGTCAGGCATTAATCCCACGTGGTTTAAACTGACCTGCACTGCCTCACACCTTGAATAACTCTTCCCATAGGAACCGTGGCAGCCCCAGTTGTATCTTTGATTTATGTAGAGCATCTATCTAGAGCAACTTTCTAGGCCCCAAACAGTGATTTTTAGGTTTTAAAAAAAATTTTTAAAGTGCAATATATGTAGTAACTTGAATACCTTTTGAGGAAAGAAAAAACAAATTCAGAGGTTCTCTGTGCCCCAATTGTATTCCATTTATACAACTCTCCAGTGAGCCTATACAGCCGTGACTCTGAACTCTCAAGAGGGCAAGACTGCCTTTTTCTCTTCTCTTTCAGATGAAGACATGTTTTTTGGTTGTTTTGAAAAATACTTCAGTAATGAAAGTTGGGGCATTCCTGTTTTTTTTCCTCCCCTTACAAATCTAACAGTGTCAAAAGACAGGAAGCCTGCAATTCCATAATGGATCTCTCTGCACCTCTGTGTCTTTTATAGGCAAATGCTTATTAACGAGTATTGATAACTTCCTGCCAGGCACATGAGGGGTAATGCCGACTTATGTCTTGTGTTGTAGAAGTAGAAGCATTTGGTCCATCCCAGATGTCAGAGAAGATCCTTCTCAGGCTGCTAAAACATCCAAACGTCATCCAGGAGCTGAAATACGACGAGAAGAATAAGAAAGCCCCAGAACACTACCTCTACCAGCGAAACAAGCCTGTCGACTACTTTGTTCTCATTTTACAGGTCAGATATATAATTATATAGATGTGTGCAAAATCCTTCATCTCCTGTTGTGTCATTCTCTGTACCTCTTCCAGTTGTTGAAATTTGTCCTCTTTCAAACATGGGCCTGGAGCTATGGCTCCTGGGAACTGCTCCTGCCTCCTTTATGGTCTTGCCTGCCTTGAGGAGCTCCCTCAGCTGCTTTCAACCTCAGTTGGGAAGGGCAGACAGCCCTTCTCAGTTCCAGCCATCTGTTGAAAGCTCTGTATGCTTTAGCTAGCACTAGGATGGGTAATGCAGAAGAATGCCCCTCTGTACAGCTGGCATTGCTTGGAAAATAGTGGCGCAAAGAATGGCATGTCCTGAGTTTGGCCAGGGTGCTTCCTCTAAGGTGGTTTTTCCTTTTGTGAAAGGAGGCACAGGGAGTTTGACAGTTTGCAGAAAGGACGTTAGTCTATGCGATTTCCAAGTCTCTACCTTTGATGTTGAGAAACACGGGTCTCAGTGGGTGCAGTGTGCCGTCTACTGAACTGCTGCCACCTCCTGCCACTGCCCCTGCGGGTCCCCGGCACCCTGCCATCCCAGCTTTGGCCCTACCTCGAGGTTGCTGCATTTGTGTGGGTTTTACATGGGAGGTGGTGTGGAAGGACTGTTTTCTGTTTGTTCTGTACAGGATTGCTTCCAGTGCTGATACCTCCCAGGTCTTGTAACGTGACAGAACGGTGAGGTAAAGCTTTATGCAGAAACTTCGTTTCTGTCCAGCACTGTTTGAGCACGAGCTGTCTTTTAAGAGAGATGTTGCTGGAAAGGTGCTCATGTTTATATCCTGCATGGCTGAAATCAGTTTTGGTTATAAAAACGTAACCATCATAGCTAAAGTGGTAACACAGGGCTTGAAATCTTCCTTAATGTGGCATTAAAAAAAAAAAAAAAAGAAAAGAAAAAGAAAAGGAGGAGAATTTGAACGCTATCAGTGATTAAAAAAAAAATTAAGAAAGCACCAGAATAGGACATTGTGTATTCAAAGAATTCTCTTTTTAAAAAGGACTGTTTTTTTCAAACACTCGAGGCTCTTCAACTTCTCTTTCTTATGTGCTGAGTTGTTGCAATCTGAAATATTCCAGAGGCCAGATAATGCTCCTGAATGAGGTAATGCTGCAAAGATGTAAGTGGAGGACATGGGCGATACAAAAGAACAATCAGTTCTTTCTGAGCTATGCTTCAATCAATAAATATTTAGCAAACACGATGTGCTAGCTCTGTAATGCGTTTGGAAAAGTGAGTCTTGCAGTACATACATGCTCTAAAAGTAACAAGGTTGGTCCTGCAAGGATCAGGAGGGGAGAAATACGCTGTTTGTTACTTGGACTTACTCTCTCATGTTGAGAAACCAAGACTACTTCCCAGTAAATGCGTGCCAGAACACAGTTAAATGTATGCTGTGTGCATGAAATTACCTAATTTAACCTCTGCAGAGTTACTGTTTCAGCTGGAATGTCAACTGTTTGCATCAGCTATTCTCTTAGCTGATGGGAGGTTCTTCTGTAGCAGTTGGAGATTTGTTTTTGCCACTGTGTTTTTTCAAAATTCCTGTTAGAATATTAAACAGTAGAAAACCAGAACCCACATATGCATGCATTTAAACAGGGCAGAACACATCTAACAGCGTGCAGGAGGAGTTCTTAATGGCTTTTCAGCTACTGTGACTATGCCACGCACACCTGGTCTTCATGTGGCCACCACTGGGAAGCTTGGAGGTGCTGCGTGTGCTGATACAGCAATGGCCTTGGAACTGAAACTGAACTCTCACTGCTAGTTACTGGTTTGTATTTAGCTACTAACTCCAGACTGGCCGTATGTGAAGATCAAACCCTGATCGTGTATGTCTTTTGGAGACCTGGTCTTGGCTGGTGAATGACTACCAGCAGTAAGGAGGTTGAGAGGTCTGTTTATAACCAGTCTTTGCCTAAATGACAGAGTTTGGAAGACTTATAATGAACAAATAAGCTACTTATTTGTGTAGTGGAGTGGAATTGGTTTTAAAAGGGATTATAATCCTTTTATAATTCCTATAGGAAGTTGTTGTTTGTGGTAGCAGGAAAGTGGTTTTGTGAGCTGGGTGCTCTCTTCCTGCTAGATAGATTATGTGTTTTTTCTCCTCTGGGGCAGTTAGACAAACTGACTTATGTAGGTTGAGTTCATTGTCACATTTTTCTGTCCCAGTACACTACTGTAATGTTAAGGGCACAATTATTTATTTTAAATAGTGCTTAATGAAGGAAACAAGGAGAAATAAAATCTACCTTTTGGACTCGTTTTGACCCAGTTGTGTCCAGTTGATGTTTAGCCTACTTAGTCCACATGGGATGGGCAGTTTCTGCCCTTTCCAGCCTAGCCAGAGGGAAAACATTGCACGTAATGGCATTGTTTGCCTGAAATCCCAACCTTTGCATAGTTCATAGTTTTGTACAGCACTCAGGGTCCTTCTAGGTGAAACCCAGCAAAAAAGCAGGATCTGAAGTCAGGGGTGATGGAATATGTAAAACTGGTAGAAATAAAGAATACCAAAGTATTCGAAGAATACCCCAAGACTGTTCCTTCAGGAATAAGGGCCTTGTTTCTGTGGAAATCTCATCAGTGAAGGCAAACAGCCTCCTCGTGTGGTGTCCCATCTTTCTTTCCTATGTTTGTGTTAGAGGGGACTCTTTGTGTGAATGTGGTCTAAGTGTCTCAAGACCCCAGATGACTCTGTTACACATCAGCTTATTGTGATATCAGGGGGGACATTTTTTCACTGTGCACTGAGGGAAAGCGGCCTGGCAGCACTTGGAGCAGGACAGTAGTACCACCTCAGGCACTGTGGTTATCCCACTCCTTTGTGGGGACTTGGGCTGGCCATAACGTACCAGAGACCAGGATAGCTCAGGGCCCTCCAGGATCAATCCATGTTCAGGCACCATTTTGAACTGCAGGGACCAAGACACCGTGTAGGAATGTCAGGCAAAACCAGCTTTCAGGGCTCAAGTCTGGTCTTGTGCCTTGAGACCTATGGTCCCTTTTAATTGCAGCTCTCTCTCCTTTTCCTTAACAGGGGAAAGTGGAAGTGGAGGCTGGGAAAGAGGGGATGAAGTTTGAAGCTGGTGCTTTTTCCTACTATGGGGTGATGGCCCTCACAGCATCGCCAGGTATGTCCTCTTACCTTCTGCTTCTGGAATGCACTCCTGCACAAGCCTGCCCATCCTGTGAGCGCAGCAGGAGGAGGCTGTGCAGGGCATCCCTCTGTGTCCATGGGGCTGATGTTATGATACCTCCTTGCCAGTGAACCTGGCACAGCATCCCCGGGAGGGGCCCTGGCCGGTGGCCACACTGACTCCGAAACCCAGTGGCTGGCAGTGGTTTGCCAGCTCCCGGAGCGTAGCGAGCGATGCCTTTGGTACTGGAGGACAGCTTTGTAGTTTTGCTCAGGGGTTGAGTTAACGGGAATAAATAATTGGTGGCAGAGGGACACCTAGTGGTGTGAGGTACAAGCTTGGCCGTGGTTTGCGTTGTCAGCGTCTTGAGGAAAAAAGGAGGGCAGCGGTGCAAGAAAAGCGATCGCTTCCCTGGGCTTGTGTGGAAATGTAACCAAGGAATGGGCAATCGGGGAAGAGCTGGTGTCTGAGGGAGAGGTGTGAGCCAGTTCCTGGCACACAAGTGACAGCCGTGCAAGCCACTGCCTGACAGGTGCAGGTTGGGAGACTGTTTTACAATGCACCAACAGTAGCCTCCAGTGGTGTATTTCAGCGTTTGGTGATGTGTTTTGGTGCCAGCAGCGTCACCACTGAGGTCTCAACCTCAGCTGGGAATCCACAGCCCCACTGGGGAGAGCTCAGGCGCTGGCGTTGGCCATCTGCTGACTCAAAGCCATGTGCTGACCTTCAAGGAGAGAGGTTTCTCTCACTGAAATCAGGTCCTCCTGTCACAGCAGGGTTTGTGTCCCATGGGAGAGGCAGCTTGTTTTAACTGTACACTCAGGAGCACTCCCTGTACGTGTGTGTACCTTTGTGTATGTACATTAGCAAACAGTGTTGGTGATTTTGCAAGTTATGAGTATAACCCTACTAAATTCTATGGACAGCTACAGATCTCTTGGATGTGTGAGCTCACTTTCACAGGCAAGGCTAACTCTCCCTTAATTATACACACTTCCATTTGATTAGTCTAGCTAATACCTTTTGAGGCTTGACAGATTTGAAAGTTGGCAGAGCACCGGGTGGATTTTATCTGCTATAATGCAGCTGCACGCGTGTGTGCAGCTGAATTATACCCTCAGCCTCGGAGCTCAGCTTTTGCAAGATGGGCCAGGCATGGAGCAGGGTTAGGCATGGCCACTTCTCCTCCCAGACCTACACTTGGAAACCATTTGCACGTCTCTGTTTTGCCAGCATTGTTCAGTTTGAACGTTTTCATGTGGGCTTTTTTTTTGTGTGTTGTTGACTCTCCCCAAAACCATGCCAGTTCCCCAAGTCCTGTGAGGTCAAATAAACCCATCTTTGCCTGCCCTGAAACCCATTTTTGATTTTGGTGCATCAAACTTAAAGATATGCACTTTTAAATTAATTTCAGGCAACCTTGGATTTATTTACCTTTGATTGGTTGGCTTTTACCAGTAGCAAACCCCACATTTTGCTGGCTTTCCCTCCAGGTTTTAGAGAATTTGGTTTATGATCCCAAGATTCATCTCATCCTGAGACTTCTGATAGGATGAGTTCATAAAAGTAGATGTGTGTTGCTCTGTGTAGAGAGGAAAGCTCAGTGAAAGTGTAAGTCATTGCAGAACAAAAGAAAACAGCCTCTCTGTGTGACCTGACAAGACATCAAATGCCTGCTCTCCCCACCTGGAATGTGAACTCAGTAACAGGAGAGTAAAGCATTAAAAAGCAAAACAACCCCGAAAATCAAAGCCAAGCCCCCAAAAACACTGACAAAAGAGTGAAGCTTTTTTATTCCCTGTCTGGGGAAGGCTTTGCAGTAATGATGAGCAGTGGGGTACCCATCCTGACAGGGATTAGCTGGGAGAATCACAGCCTCGCCTCACACTGTACTGAAAACATGAAGAATTGGTTTGGTCTGACTCTGGGCAGGAGCAGCCCTGGTGAAGCTTTCTGGTTTGTTTAACTCTCTGCCTTCCAGCCTGGAGTGGCACCACTGCTCCTTCTGAGCTATTGTAAAACTGACTGTGCCTTGATGTTCTGTGCTGGATAACCATTCCAATCAGCAAGTAAAAACTGTTCGCTTCACTGTAATTCCTTAGGTTTGGGTTTTTATTTATTCCTAAAACTGTTTAATTGTCTTTTTTTTGTTTTGTTTTGCTTTTGTTTTAACCCTTTACTTTTTCACAGTTGATTTGCACTTTGGGTTTGAGTTCTTCAGTGTGTGAACTGGCTCCTTCCCCTGTTGAGTGTGGATAGCCGCCGCCTTTCTGGTCGTGATCTCATCCTTTTTCTCTCCCTCTTCTAGTTCCCTTGTCCCTGTCTCGTACCTTTGTTGTCAGCAGAACAGAGTTGTTAGCAGCAGGTTCTCCAGGTAAATCCGCATGCTTCTATTTTCACCATTCTTGTGACTGCCCTGATGCCATAAAAAGTCAGCTGCAGTCTGTGTTTATCTCACCCCTTTGCTCGTTAGGGAGAAGCCCCGCACAGAGTTGTGCCTCGCAGGTAGGTATCCTGAACTTTCAGTTATGGTAACTGGTAGCAACGTGACAGAGTCATCAAAATGGGGAGAGCCAACACCTTGAAGAAAAAACGTATCTGGTGATGTGTGCTTGTGCTTGTTTCACATGTATACACTGGTGGAAAATGAGGAGGGAGGATTTCTTTTATGAGAAGGTATTCTCTCCCAAGCTGAGGCTTAAACATTGCTGAAGAAAATGCATTTGGCAGGGGAGAGTGTCTGCTGCTAAACTGCCATAAAAGGAAAACTTCTTTAATGAAAGAATTCTTATATTCTCCTACGGGTGAATTCTGTGGTTTATATACAGTCTGGCCGTTTCAATTCCTCAAAAGCTCTGAGCTTTCCCTTCCCGAGGTTAATGCCGTGGGCCAGCACAGTGATTTGCAGTGGAATGTGCAAGAAGGTTGTGGGACCTCCTGTTGGGATTTTCTGGTTCCCACTTGAGCCTTTTCCTTGCTGAATAACCAAGTTGAATGACACAGAAATCCCTTTGGAGGCCAGAGACCGAGGAAGGAACAAATTGGGCCAAAAAGAGCTCTGAGATGTGGTTGAGGAGTTGGAAATTGGGGAGGGTCGAGAACTGAGCTTTGCAGACACTGTGTGTACAGAGTAGTTGAGAAAAAATGGAAACCAACCAAGAAAGTCTGTAGGAAAACCAGAATCTTTCAATAATTTGGGCCACAGTGAACATATTTCTTCCTTTTGAAGTTTCCTTTTTCAGATGAAATGTCTTTCCCTAGACCTAAAAGCAAGCAAGATAATGATATGCATATTTAAGTGAAACATCTCCTAAACATTAATACATATCGTGCGTTTCATAAACTTTCACCATCTGCATCCTGTTTTTTCCCCATCTTCTTTTTTCACTTTTGAAAATGCATTTACCATCAGTCCTTAAATTAGTCTCATGCACATTACAAACAAACTACAGGTTGTTGCCCTGCAGGGGATTTTTTTTCCTGCCCCATTCAAGTTTCCTGCTGCTCAACTTCAAAGAAAGGGGAGAAATTTAATCTTTCTTTAATTAAAGTACTTGATGGCTTTCTTTCTAAGCTCAGCGGCTTTGATTATCTTTATTGCTTGATTCTTTTGTTTTGCCATGTCTTCTTTTTTTTTCTTTCTCTTTTTTTTCCTTTTTCTTGCTAGAAATAAATGTGCACTTCACACATGCAACTTGTTTCTGATATAAATGCCAAGCACATTTTCTGATCTTTTCCCCCAATTTAAAAACAAACCCAAAAGTTTTTTAAAAAATCAATAATGGAAAACAATAATGGGAAGAATCTCCTTTGAAAGGAACTGATACGGTAAGCCTGGTTGCTATGACAGTGTAGTACTGGTTTTGATGAAACTTGGACCTTCTTCTGTGTCCCTCTACAAAAGGAACCTGTTGTTTACCCCCAGATTCATAATACAGTTGTACTGATGTTTGTCTTGTGGTTTGTGCTCTATCTCCTGTGTAGGAAGGTGAGGAGTATGGGAAAAACTGGGTAGAAAAGGTCTGTCCAGATCTCTGTCCAGATCTGGGCTGCCTGCTGGGGGGCTGGCAAGGCGCTGTTCTGCGAATGTGGACCTGCCTGGTATTCTGTTGTCTGCCCTTTCTGTATCCTTCCTTCTTCACTAATTTCTCTTCTCCCTCCCGGACTTCTACGTTGTCCAGAAGTGTCATCCTTTCCCTCAGGTTTCTAGTAATCATACTTTTTTGTTCTGTCCTGTTGTTCCACTTGTCTCTTTGTGTTTTAATAGATGCTTTGTCACATGCTCTCTGTCTTCTTTGGTGTTTATTAGTAACGTACTGTAAGACCCCTGGTGAAAAGAAAGGGCAGATACAAGTCACGCTCACTTAAAGCTGTTCCAGATGGAAACCTTTACCCCAGGTAGCAGTGATGCTGTTCTTGTCACACACAGATGTGTTTCGTGCGTGCAGGTAGGAAAGACAGTGCAAATTCACACAGCCTTCTGTGCTCCTTGTGCTCCAGTGGGAATTACAACATCCAGCCCTGTATGCAGACAGAGGTTTGGCTCCTGGCAGCAGTTATTGCAGCCTGCTGTGACTTTCAAGATGGCAATGGTATGGAGGCAAACCTTGCAGGGCTCTGAGTGCTTCCCCCTGAGCCTGTACCCAGTGTTGCCATAGGGACCTGCACTAATTCCATAGTGCAGAAATGGCAGAAAAATTGCCAAGTTGTCAGAGCCTGTATTTTTCTGTTCCCTGTTCTGAAATTGAAGGAAAGAAAGCATCAGAGGGATGTTAAGTGGGGAAAAAACAGGGCAATTCTCCCATGCATCTAGAAGCATCTAAAGCGTTAGGTTTAGGAGAGGCTGGATGCAGAGATGTAGAACAGGCTGTGTGATCGCAAGGGCAAGGAGACCTGATATTTATAGTGATGAAGTGGCAGAGGTAGGGTTGAGTTTTAGAGAGCCTTTCTTTCTTTTCTTTTTTATTTTTAAGAAATAAATTTATATAGAGGAAAGTCTTCAAAAACTTGAAAAGCTTGTGAGGATACTGTTGCTGATGTGCTCAATGAGGCTTTGTACCTTAAGAGTATATGGAAAAGATCTGTCAGCTCAGAAGAGGGTGGTGAGTAGCATAGTTTACATCAAGTTTCAGTTTGGGCTGGCTGAACGGAATTTAACCACACTAAGATCCAAAAATATACCAGTCCCAAAGAGTTCTTTGTTGTGTGCACCCATCTGCAGGAGGGCTTGGGATCTCTCTTAGGATGCACTTCTGCCCTCCTGTCTTCTGGGTCACGGTGTGGGTAGAAGCTGGGGATGCAGAACATCTGTGTTTGTTGAAAGCACGTTTACATGAGAGAAGCTGTGGCCAATCACACTCACAGGGGACAGCTGCGAGGTTTTCAAGTGAAACCCTGCAGTGCTATTAAAGGTCAGTGATAAGAGAACCATGTCTCTAGTCTGCTCCTTTTCTGGACTCAGATTTTTCTCTGTAGCATGGACTGTTTCCCCTGCTTCGCTGGCTGGCTTGCACCACATGGAACTTGCTCTCCTTCACTGAGTTACTGCCCCTTCAAGCACCAGGAGGTACTATAGGCACCATCACGTGGACTGCACCCTGCTCCATGAGGACTCTCTTACCCTTATGATTTTGAAAATACCTACTCTGACTCAGGGAACAAGGCATGTGTAGGTAGCAGGTGGAATAAAAGGGGGGGAAGGTTTAGCTGGGACGACAGATGAAAGGTCTGGTATGGAGTTATGATTATAAATCATTAAGGGGAAAAAAAAAAAAGTCTATTAAGCGTGGTCTGAGTCTCAAGAGCTCCTGCAAGGGATGTGTGGGGAGTTGCCTTTCTCTGTTGGTTGCCACTCAGCAGCTGAAGTGCTGTGACCAACTGTGCACAGGCATGTCCACTGCAGCCTAAGCAAAGCCAGGTTTGTTTAGGGTGTACTCAGGGATGTCAGCTACCAGAATATACTCTTTTTCAGGGTGATTTGGCCGTTTAGCTGCATGTCAAGTTATGAGTGGATGAAGGTGGTTCTTTTGTTCGACACTGTGATTTATTATGTCCCATTGAAACTGGTGACTTGAAATGTTTTCTATTTGATTTAAGAAACCTCTTGCTCTTGCCTGTTTCTCAGCTGAAAACAAGTCTCCACCTCGGCCCTGCGGCTTGAATCACTCAGACTCTTTAAACCGAAGCGATCGCATCGATGCAGTGACACCGACGTTAGGGAGCAGCAACAACCAGCTGAACGCATCTTTCCTTCAAGTGTACGTTCCGGACTACTCAGTGAAAGCACTCACAGACATTCAGTTTGTCAAGGTAGGAAACAAGCTGGAAGGGCCATGCTGGAAAGCTGGGCTTGGCTGCTAGGATGGGGGAGCCTGGGGAAGGAAGGTCCCTCTAGATTGCTCCTAGTAACTAGGATTATGAAAGCAGCTGTTTAAAAATCCCTTTAAATTGCTTTTACCCCAGTATCTGCTGTCCACTGGTTTGTCTTCACTGTTCCTCTCATTTAGGCCTGTAAGTAGATTGGTCACATAAGTTTCTGGATTTCAGGTCCCTCAAGGAAAGATTTTAGAAAATAACCTCTCTCTGCTTTTAGTCATGAAAGATGTATCCCTGTGAAGCCTTTGGAGCCATCTGAAACGGAGACCCTTCATATCAGGCAGTGTCCTTTTCTAAAGGGCGAGACATTTTCTGTTGGTTGCAGTTTTTATTCACTTTGGATTTTGCTTTCAGTTTGAGGTTCTTGATCTTACTTTCCATCTTGTCATCCTCCTTCTGCTTGGAGAAGTCTTGGACATTTCTCTTTATCTTAACTTCACATGTTAGGCTAATGTCTCATACTACCAGTGAGTCGCTGCATGAATACAGCTCTGTCCCCAGCATGGTGCATCCCACGCTGAAACGTGTGCGAGTCCTGTGGGATAGGAAATCTAGCTAAGCTGAGGAACAGCTAATGCTGGCAGCAGTTCCAGCCCAGCTGGGAGTCTGGGGAAGCTGACATCCCATGGCCAGAAGCTGACCTTGATGCTTTTCCTAAATTAAGTGCACTTTCATAGTATCTTTGTATGGAACTCCAATGACTTGTGAACTCAACTCCTGTCAAAGTTAATCCAATACTAAGCATGTGGGATAGAGTAGAAATACTAGAATGCTAAAAATCGATTATTCTGTAGCCAAATTTACAGTCTGGCATTCAGAACGTGACAGATGCAAGCGTACTGGTCGATGGTTCAAGGTTTAGATCAGTAAATATTAATGATTGGGCTGGTGATTCTCACTGCAGATTTCAGTGGCTAATGTGCTGTATGGAGCAGCTGCTCCTATTATACTGGTTTATGTGGAGTCCTTCCAGCTCTCACTGCATTCGTGCTGAGGTTGATGAGTGCTAAACTCAGACTTGCACACCTCTCTCTGCATCAGTCTGTTATACACATAGGACAGAGTCCTCAGCATTAGTGTTGTCCCTGTGCCACGTGGGCATTTGTTCAGTTAGTACCTTGTAAACCAGGGTTCTGACCTGCTCGTGCATGTTTGGGTTTTGCTTTTGGAGTTGTGATCTCCTCACAACTGACTCTCTCCATTTCCAGTCCCTCTCTTGTGTTGCCACTGAAACTAAAACTTTTCTAAAAGTCTTGTTTCACTGTTTCACCTCTTCCACCTTCCTGCCTGCTGAGGTAACCCGCTGCTGTTGTAGCACACAGGGCTGCCAGTGCATGTGCCTCCTGCTGCCTGTCCTGGCTGAGAGGGCTGACCCAGAGGAGTTTCTGGGGATGGTTGCTTGAGGAATTCTCCCTGCTACCACAACGTGTGGACATATGGGCTGTAGGCTCCCTTGCCTCTGGGACACCATGGCCAGTGACACTCTGTGCTCTAGGCCAGCTCCTGTCCTGACTTGTGCTGAGTGCAGCCAGCTCCTGCACAGGCCAGTGGAAGACTTCAAGGGTCGCTAATTTCGACTGATCTCTGTGGAGATCCCAGTCTTTATTCTAGAATCAAATGCCCTTACGTATCCGAATAAGGCTGTAGCTCCTGCTGCGTTTGGGGGCCTAGAAGAGAGCAGTAATGCTTGTGGCCTCTGGCTCTGTAGGGACTCTTCAAGCCCCACCAGGAGCTCGCTGAAGTTGGGAGAAAGGCTTCACTGAACTCTGGTTCAGGCCCTAAAAATCTGCATGGTTAGAAGGAAATGGAGATCTGATGTAAAAGTTAAAAGTCTCTGCACAGGAATAAATCCCTGCCCTTGAACAGCATGGTGATCGCACAGCTCTGTGCTTCCACCCTCTCTGGAAGAATTCCCATGCTGTGGTGTTGAGTTGGGATGCTCTAGGCTTGCAAAGCACAGGGATTCTTTGTAGAAACAGGTAAAACGGGGTTGAAGTGTGATCATCTGGAGAGGGAGGGAGGGAGGGCACTTTGTTATCTCAACATGTCCCACAGGAGACACGTAAGTGTAACTGTCTGTTTTTGTTCCTTCCTTCCTCTGTTATTGGAGCAGATCTCAAGACAGCAGTACCAAAATGCCCTGATGGCATCCCGGATGGACAAAACACCTCAGTCCTCGGACAGTGAAAACACTAAAATCGAACTGACTCTTACGGAGCTGCATGACGGTTTGCCAGACGAGACAGCAAACCTGCTGAACGAACAGAACTGTGTGACTCACAACAAGCCCAACCACAGTATGCACAGTGAAGGAGCCATCTAGGAGCTGACTCCCCACAACCCACCCATCCCATCTCCTCAGCAGGACCAGCCCTCGCTCCTTCCTGCCTCCTCCCCAAGTGTGAACACCGTTAGTATGTGCTTGCAACACTGTGCTGCATCCAGTGTTCTGAGACCAAAGACTTTTGCGTCCATTCTGGGAGCAGAAGAGGAAGAAACAGGAAGAAAGGAGCAAAGAGCAAGAGAGACTAAAGCCCCAAGCATACTTTGGGAATGGTGAGCCACCCTTGAGAACGATGAAAATACTTCTTGCAAAGTAGAATCATGTTTATTTTTTATCTGTATTTTTGATCCTTGTTGGGTTTTTCCTCCTCAAACACATATGGAGAAGTTTAAAAGCTCCTCCAGTTATTTTTTCAAGAGAGATCATGTTTTTAAAAAGTATTTTGCAGAGTTTTAAATTGTTTCTGTCCCTCCCAAACCTCAAACAGGCTCTGTCGTGGTTTTTTGTGAATTGGCTCCAATGTCCTTAGGCCTCTTTTCACCCCTACCTGGTCCTTTTTGTTGCCCTGTTGAAGAAGTTAGTAACTGGTACTTGTATGTTATTTGTGTCCTATGAGTGAGCAAGCCTCAAACCTCTGGTTTCAGCCACCTGGAGGGCCAAGGGATGAGTATTATTACATTCTTCCAGTTAGGTTTCAGGGAAGGAGTGGTTACTTTGGTATTTAATGATCTCTACAATTTCAGAAGGTTTCTTTGTAAAACAGGCAAAAGCCTTGTTACACTTATGGTTCTGTAACCTCCAAAAACTTTGTGTATGTTGAAGACGATACTGGGGGGCGAAGGCATTACTTAGCAAACTGCAGTCTGGTGGAGTGAAAGCCAGGCATACTTTTCCAGAGTGAAGTAACTGGGTGATTTTTTTTTATTGATGTTCCTCACAATTGCATGGTGAAGTAATGTGTGCACCCCAAAATGACAAGCTTTGAAGCACTGGCGTGCTGTAGCAGGCTGCGCACCGTTACCTCGGCCAGAGCAGATGTGCAATCTTTGCTAAATACCAGAGAACATCAGGCCCCGTCCCCCCTTCAATCTCTAGTATTAACACAAAAGATGCTGCTACGATTACACCCAAAGTACATCCTCCAGGTGACAGTAAACCTCTGCCAGTGCAAGGATGGGCTCTGCTGAGGAGTCGGGACCATCCTCTCCTCTCCGAGAACTGACAAAACTTTCTGGACGCGAGTGTATTGCACTTCAGGGATTCGGAGAGGTTCGTTTCCAGGCTGTTCCCAGCCACGTTCCTTCCTTTGAGTGGATTTAGT
The DNA here is from genome assembly GCF_964237585.1 of Gallinula chloropus. Taxonomy (NCBI): domain Eukaryota; kingdom Metazoa; phylum Chordata; class Aves; order Gruiformes; family Rallidae; genus Gallinula; species Gallinula chloropus. The sequence continues at coordinate 68,284,768 of NC_140090.1, forward strand.
GCGTTTCCTTCTCTCTTGCCCCTTCTAACAGCCGCGTTAGGGATTGCCGTGGCAGCAGAGCAGAGAGCCTCCCACCCAGCTGCCGCGAGGGCACGGCACCCTGTGGCGGGCAGCAGATACAATTCCTTCACCCCAAAAGCCTGAATGCAGACTGGGTGTGAGCAAGAGGTGCCCCGTGACAGTTGTGCATCACACATTGCCTACCCACAGACGGGAGAATGAGTCCTCAGAAGAAAACAAACAGTTGTTCCCCCTGCCCCATTCCTCTCCCCTTCCCGTGCTGTCCCAAAACAAAATGTGAGCATTGCCCTTATTTTCTGGAGTGATTAATAAATCAGGCCTTGTGGTTTCTCTGTTTCAAGATCCTTCAGTGGCCCCTGGCTATGTAGCATTTCCCTTCCTTTCTTTACACCCGGGTAATCTCATCTGACCCTCAAAGAAGCCCCCAGCCCCAAACGCAACTGCCAGAGCTCTCTGTGCCTGCCCGCCTGCCCCGTCCCTCCTGCTGGCGGGCTGGGGAAGGCACTCGCAAGTTCCTGTGGTCTGTCTCTGGAAAGGTGCAATACTGTGCCGCAGGATCTCCCCGCAGGAAATCCGAGTGTGTGGTGTCAGAGCCGACTGGGTCTGTGCATGTGTCTCCCCCTCTCTCAGCTTCAGAAAGCAGCCCTAATCTTTGCTGGCCTCCTGATGGGAAAGGTGCAGCTGTGTTTCCTCGCAGCCACCCGTGAGGATGAAGTCCCCACAAGAGGGCATAAGAACTGCACAGTATTGATCCGGTGCACCTATTGAGGAGGAGACACAGGCCCCAAGCCTTACTCTCACATTTATCTTTCGATTAACTTTTGAGTCCCATCTAAAAGCGTTTCCTTAGTCTCCATCCTGGCTCCGATGCGCACCAGCGGGCACGGGCTGACCCGAACCCTGCCGGTTCCGAGAGCTGCCGGTATTGCACCTTCCCTGTGAAGCAGAATGTTGAGATGTTCCAGTGTTTGTCCTGGGTGAGGGGCTCGCCTCGCCTCACTGGTGTTTGTCTAGTGTTGCTGAATGTAAAAGTTTGTTGGAAGCGTTTGCCACGGTGGTGAGCGTGAGATGCAGTATCCGTCTTGTCAAACCTGCCGAAGGAGGGGAGGCTCGAGTCAAGGTTGCTCACTGGATCTGACTTCTGCTTCTTGTGGCAGGTTATGGATTTGTTTCAGTGTCTCTTACCCTTAAAAAAAAAAAAAAAGAGAAAAAAAAAAAAAGGCAAAAAAGAAAGCGACAATTTTTTTCCAACCAAAGCCATGTGATCCCAAAGCAAATACCTCCTGCTTCTGCCCATGCTGCACTGTTCCAAAATTCACAGGCCATTTTTTGCATGACTGGTTTTCATCATCTGTACAGTTCCAATAATGGAAAGTGAAATAATTTCCATAAAAATAGTTGATTATAGATGTGTTTCATATGGAAAATATGTACCTGACCCAGAGGGGTTAGGAGCTGCTACTACTAATTAGCTTGAAGAGCAAAGCATGGTCCTCTCCCCAGAGGGGAAAAGCCCCGTCTCCCTGTTCTCAGGGTACTTAGTTTTACTGTTTAACAAATGCAAGGGGTTCCCAGCCCTCGTGGCGGGAACCAACACAAGCAGAGGAGCCCGGCACCCAGCTCAGGATCGCTTCTGAGCCCCTGGACAGCGTTTGCTGGGGCTCAGCTCTCCCGACTCAAGGGAGATGCTGTGGCATCTTAGTCTGTGCCCTCGCAGGGGCTGTCCTGCCAGAGCAGGTCTGCTTTCTCTGCCTTGCTGGCTGCCCACCTGCATTCAGGTGGGCTCGGATGCCGTGCTGCAGTGCCATAAGGATGCGTGGCAGGGCTGCCGGTCTTCACCGCAGCGCAAGGAATGAGCTGGTGGCTTTGGGAAGCATTGGATTTGACCTCAGACCTCGGCAAGGCTTTGACTCTTAGAAAGGATACTGCATCTTCCTATGCCAACCCCTACTGCCGCCTTTGTTCCCCTCGTCCATCTGCCTCCAGGTGCAGGCAGAGGGGTGGACGATGGCCCGTTGGCCGGGGAGGCTGGGAGGGCATCTAGCCATGGTTTCTACTGTCAGTACAATTTTGCACAAGAGTTCTTTGAAGTGAGGTTTTCAACACTAATATCTTAAATGCACAACTGTGAATTATAACTTTTACACTCCTGTTGGTTGAATTTCCTTTAAATGAAACGAACCTGAATCTGTTGTAACTATGATTATTTTTTTTTTTTAATTCTGTGTATTGCCAAATCTTTGTAAAGAGTGAAGGAATGTTCTTGCTTTCCAATGAGAATCTTTCTCCAAACGAGACTGGCTCTGGTGACGTGGAGATCATATGAAGCATGCTAGTTCGGAGTGGAGAGGGGCTCAGGGCGGGCTACGCCAACCAGCCTCGGCCTCTCCATAACCCCCAAGCTCAGACCTCCCAGAGTTTACAAAGCTCTTGTTGTTTTATTCCAAGCTTGTCCACTCCCTGAAATCCCTGTGCAATTGAAGGCCGCTGCCCTGGAGCTGCTCAGGATGGGGTATCCCGTGAGGGACGAGGGGTGCTGGCAGGGTGTCTGGGCTGGACTGGGAGCTGAGGCCCCGAGGCTGGTGCGGCAGGACAAGGTGCTTCTCCCACTCACAGAGTGAGCTTCATAGGCAGGGCCTTCTACCTCTCTCCTCTTCTGCTCCAAACCTCTAGTCATGTGTAGTTCCCTCTCACGGTCTCTTTATCCCCATGCACACTCCTGCTGCAGACTGAGCAGGGATGGGATGATGCTGAGACCCATGTGGGGCAGCTGGAGCTGGCTGCTCAAGGCTTGCAGTTCTTGGGCCCCATTGGAAGAGGGGTCAGCCATTTGTTCATATTGTGCTCGCTCTTCTGCTCCTCCTCTCTTCTCCTGGACCTAACCCCCTTTTTCCTAACCCCAGGGTTAGGGGTTTTTTTTTCAGTTTTTACTTCTTTTCTTTAAGTGCCTTTTTGTGTGGGTGGAGCTGGCGAGAGAGGAGCCTCAGGATGTGGCCCTTTGCACTCACCTCAGAACTGGAGAAAGCTCAAGAGAGCAGGGCAAGTTGCCTGTGATGGCCCACGGACATCACCTGTTCGCTGCTCTGGAGCCCAGCCCAGCTCAGATGAGGAGATTTTGGCACTGGTGGCATCTGGCTCTGGCTCAAATCAGCTCAAGGAAAACCAAAGAGGTAGCTTTGTGTGAGGGGCTGCTTGGGCAGCAGTGGTGCTTCCTGTGATCTCTGCAGAGCTCAGCCACGGGGTGTGTGGGTGTGGATGGCAGAGAGCAGCACCGTCTCCTCACGAGCATCCTGCGTAAGTATCCTGCGTGAGGGAGAACACTGCCATGTTCTCTGGGACCCCCCTTCCTTGCGCTGAAATACACTATAGAAATCATTCCCACATGAAAGATGTACCATATTTTATGAGATACCTAATACACACCTCTGTGGCTTTAAAACTAGTACCTGTTGTCAAGTTATCCAGTGTCTGGATTACCAGTAGAAAACCGGGGCTGGGGGGCGGGGGAGGATGCTGCAGAGAGTACCTCTTGTTGTGATGCTCACTTGAGGCTTCATCCCCAAGGTGTCTGGCCAGCGTTGGGGGCTTCCTGTGTCCGTACCTGGACCTGGCACACAGCAGGAACCCAGCTTGTGCTGAAAGACTCGGTGTGGTACGGACCTGGGCTCGCAGCCTGCCTCTACACCAGGGCTCTGAATAGACCCAAAGAAGCACCTGGGCCTTGGATGCTGAGGCTTGGTGCAGCCCAACAGGGAAATGATGAGCTTCACTAACATGATCCGAAGCCAGACATCTTTCCAGGGCACGGAGCCTTCACTCTGACTTGGCCAGCAGCGAGGACAAGCTCTGCACTACAGGCTGGGCTGGGAAGCCGCCCTCACCCCTGCTCTGCTGTTACACTTGCTCCATCACTTGCAGGTCTCTTGTCAGTGACGTCTCTGTGGTGATACTGGCCTCTCGCGTGCATCGGCAGTGCAGGGGACTCAGAGATGTCCACAGCTTCCCACAAGGCCCCAGACAATCCTGCTCAGTGTCTTGCCCTTGTCATTGAGCCTGGCTTCATGCTGGGCTCTACTTCTCTGTGCTTGGTTACCCAGCCATGTCCCTGGGGCTGCGGCCAGGTGAGGGGAAGCTGTTGCTGCGGGTCCCAGATGGTACGGTTGAGCTTTTCAGTCTGGTTGTGCATATTTACTGCTTGGTAGAAGCTGTGTGGTGATCCTGGGGACCACAGAGTGTTCCCAAGGAGAAAGCCTGGGATACCAGTTTATCCCAGCGCCCATCCCTGAGCTGCAGGGACGGGAAGGGGGTGCCTGAAAGCTGCCTCCAGCCATTGGCATGGTACGGTTTCACACATCAGTGGCACTGAACTCATCCAGAGTGACATTGTGTTCTCATCACCCTGAGGTCAGGCTCTAGAGCAGTTCTGCACCTTGGAAATGTGGTACGCAAAGCTGCTGGTTGTGTCTCCAGCTGAAAAGCATCTTTCTGCTCTCTCCTGAGGTTTCTCCTTTGGGCTCTGTTTGCCCTGATCAGGGCCAGTCGCTGGGATCTTGCAGAGGATCTTGCCCCTCCAGCACAGATTTCTGGCTAATGAAGTGCTTGGTGTTTAATTGCCCCCCAGCAGGAGAGGTTTGGCTGTTCAGAACAGAAGCTGAGCTCTCTCAGCGCCAGGTTTGAAGTTTGTCAGCTGGCGTAAGCCAACCATGCATCAGAAACACTCAGAGGCTGCAGTCAGCTCCAGTGCTCCAGAGGTGGATTTGATGTCCCTGATGTCTCCTCCTGGAAGCAGTGAGATGGTGGCTGGGTTTGGGGGGAAGGAAGGGATGTAATGCTCGACAGAGAAGGCCAGCACCCCATTTCAGCTGCTTGGAGACCATAGAGCTTTATAGAAGGAGATGTGTTTGTTGTCCTCTGGGCATCACTGGTGTACCAAATCCTTCCAAAGTCAAGCGAGAACCTTGTGGGTGTCAGATAAGTTGCCTGGATTGAAGGCCTTTGGCTGGAAGTGCTGGTGGTGTCTTTGTGCCTTTGGGCTTTGCCATGAGTTTGGCCGGGAGGGTGGGTAAGGGGGAACTGCTGGCTTGCTCCTCTGGTCACAGAAGTGACAGACCTAGATCAGCTCCCTGCTTGCCAGTCTCAGGTTGTGGCAGGCTGGGCTGGCTGATGGGTCTGTACCCAGGGTACATGCTCTTCTCTGTTGTGCTGGCTTGGATCCAGCAGTGTGGGTTTCTGAGTTGCTGCTGCCGCATCAGCCGAGGCCCTTCCTCTGCTCTTCTCGCTGTGGTTTGGTGGGGTGTCCAGGAAGGTGAGAGGAGAAGGTACAGCAGTCAGGAACAGGCCGTGCTACGGCCGTCCTGGCTTCATTCTCACACTGAGGCTAGGAGCTGCTGCTCAAGGGATTCTGCCTTCCTTGCAGACCATATGAAATTTGGAAAGTGGAGTTCTGCAGGACCCCAGCACGAGTGCTCCGGTCCCATTTGATCCATGTTCTGAGCACAAGGGTGGCTTGTGAGCAGTTTGGGGTCGGGCCCTGGCAAGGGACCTCAGAGCCCTTGCTGTGTGCTTGCTCGGCACACAGAGCCAACCTCAAGTCATGGGGCAGGGGCACGGACACCAGACACACTGAACCCAGACACCCAAACCCTTGAGAAGTGTTCCTGGAAGCCATGAGCAACTGGTACTTGGCAGCTGGGGCGTCTCACACCAAACCCTCCCCTGCAGCCGGGTCCTTCCTGGCCACCCTGAGCCTTTTCCCAGCTGCTTTGGCCTCGTCTCCCCAGGCTCAGAAGCATGGAGGCTTGCTCCCTGCAGCGCGTTTTCCTGGCTCTCTCAACCCGCTCAGCCACTCCAGCCAGCTCTTCCCTGTGTCTTACTTGCCATCACAGGTGACCTGTGCGAAGTGTATCATATTGTACATCAGTTTCCAGCGTTGTAGTGTTCTGACTGCAGTATGTCCATGTGTGTACATAAACCTGAATAAGCACAACTGAAATCCTGAATGAAGTGTATACGTTTCATATACTGATTGTCATACGAATTAATTTTATAATTATTCCAATTTTGTTGTAGATTTTCAATCTTTCCTATTTATTTTGTACCAGATTTATTTGTATATTTTGTGATTTTGTTTAAAAGCATTTTGTTTATTTCTGTTCTTTTTAGATAAATGATGATTTCTTTTTTTTCTGTTGAACATTCCAGTTTATGCATTTTTCCCTCCTTCATGCTCCCCATCTTTCATTTCCAAGGGATGAATTTTGGCATGTGGGTGGTGGGGCTGATGTTGGTGGTCCCGGACCTGCGTCCCTGCTCTTGGCACATCAGTGATCTTTAATCGCCACTTAATCTGCCAAGAGGCTGGATCCTGTTCCCCTTAGAGCCAGGTCTTGCTCTTCGTGTGTCTGGGCTCCTAAGTCTTCGAGCTGGGGAGGGCTGTGCTGGTGGTTTTGCTGTCCAGGACCTGGGAAGCTGATGGCAGTAGCAAGCAGCTGACTTTCTGAAGTTCCCTCAAGGGTGAGGGGATTTTTTCTTCCACTAATAAAATCCCCTTATTTACAACTGGCTCTCCATATATGATGTTTGTCTGGAAGCGTAGATACAGTCTGTCCATCCAGCTGTAGCATGTGCACCTACCAGGCAGTGCGTGACTGGGAGTTGCTGGTGGAGTTAAGTCTGTCTGTCTGTACCTGCTTCCTGTGTTGGGACTTCAGCCACAGAGCTCTGCGGAGCAGGCAGTGACAGAGACTTATTTCTGAGCAGGAGACTGAGCCTGTTCTTAATCCCCTGCCCAGCATCTCTTGCTGTCCCCTGCAGTGGGGCAGGAGCAGCGCCCGAGGTGAAGTCGGCTGCTCCCAGGGCTCTGTGTGGCTGCAGCAGCAGCGATGGGCCCCCGATGTGCCAGGCCAGCTCGCCCTTACGGTGTGAGTCACGCTCAAGGTCACCTTTTGTACCTACAGGTCGTTTCGTCCTGGTAGAACCTTCAGCCCCCCCCGCACGCTGCTGCTGCTGTGTTGCTCGGAGTGCCTGGCCAGCCCTGCATCCCTGCGTGTCCCTCAGCCCTTCTGCTGGAGGTGACCAGTACCCTTGTGCAGGGCTGGGGGGCTGCTGGCTCTGCAACTACGAAATTGCCTTGGCAATGTACACTACAGGTGCCCAGGCCCTCAGGAGCCAAGGTTACAGTAGCTGCTGCTCGGGGACGGGCACGGAGCTTCACAGCCCCCGTTGTGGTTTGGTGCAGCCTGGGACTGGCTTTGTGCTCCAGCAGCAGTGGGCTCACACCACTGAGAGAGGAGCTGGTGTAAAGAGGAGCTGGGAGCAGCTGTGGTTACTTTGCCCTGTTTGGAGGTATGTGCCGGCATTCCCCAACTCACAGTGTCTGCAGGGCTGTGGCAAAGGGCAGCGTGTGCCTTGGGCTCCTGTCCCTGCTAGAGTTTGCCCATGGTGGGCAGCAGCTGTCCCTTGGGGCAGGGGAACAGGCTGCAGGGAGAGTGGCAGGAGCCTGGCAGCCACTGCAGCTCACGCTGGCTTTTTCTGGAGGTTGGAGGCAGATGTACTGCCTGGACATGGGCTTCATGGGATGGCCACCGGTGCAGAGGTGTGGGCTACAAAAGCAGGCTGTGGCCATCACCTGTGGCGGCCAGAGGCTTCATCCTGGCTCTTGCTCCAAGGTTTCTGACTGTACCATGGCAGAGCCAGCACAGGCTGGGCAGGGTGACACAAGGCACTAATGAGCAGTGCCCATGTCCCTGTCAGGCTCTGCCTGATGCTTTCCCACCATCAAATGAGGAGGGCCAAATACTTTCCATTGCTCCAGCCATGAAGAGTCTTTCCCCCCTTTGCAGTCAGAAATAGCCCTGGGCTGGGAGCGAGCTATTTGTGGCGATGGGGTTAGGAAGGAGGAATGCACGGAGCTCCCAGACCTCCCTTCCCGCAGCTGCAGGCCCTCCCCAGCTGCTGAGCTAAAGCATAAAACATTCGAGTGGCTGGACTTTGTGCCATGAGGCTTAAACACAGCAAAGCCCAGCAAGGGCTTTAGTGAAAGGGCTGGGGAACAGCTACTCCCTCACACCCCCCGCCTACACCCAACCCCTGTTAGCTGCTCTCCAGACCCCAAAAATCAAGGGGTCAAGGACCCAGTGCTGGGCTTGGGACTGTTAGCAGTCCCTGAAGTGAGGACTGCTGATTGTTGGCCACCATCTGCAGCCATTTAGTGTTGCTTTTCTGCCAGGCGCTTTGGGCCGTGGGTACTGAATATCCTCCTGTGGTGGTGCTGATGACAGGGCCTGTCTGGTTGATATGAGGGGGTTGTTGATCAGAAAGGGCTGAGCACACCAGTGGGCTGTCCCCCTTGGCTGGGCACAGGGCACACACACAGCCTTTGGCCAGGCCAGCTGGTGCCATCACTGCAGCAGCACTGCCCTTCCCTGGGTAGTCGTCCCCATTTGACCAGGTTTGCAGCTCCTGGTGAGTTTGGGCTGTGCTGTGCCACCATGGCCACAGGCCCTGCATGGTGGGGAGCAGCTGCTGACAGCGCCTGTGGCAAACAGCTCTGGAAAGGCACAATGATGGAGGTAGTGGCAGGGTTAGGGGTACTGCCTTCTGGAGGAGCCTCTCCTCCCTCACCAGGCCAGAGGCAGCCTTGGGTCCCTCCATCACTTCCTGCCCCCCTACTCCCCAACCAAGCCCTTAGTGCTAGATCCACTGCCACTTCTTGGCAAAGCTTTGCACAGCCAATTCCCAGAGCTGCCTTCCCTCTTCCTCAGCCCCCTGTCTCACTGGGACCCCCCCCCCCCCAGACCAGTTCCAGCTCTCCCTGCCCCCTCCAGCACAGCCCATACCATCGCAGTGATGCACCACAAAGCACCAGGCATTTCTTAGAAACATCATCATTTATTGAACACCTGCCACTACAGCAGCAGCGTTTCCTGCTCAGATGTTGGTGGTATGGTTTTTCTGGTTTTATTTTCTCCTAAGGTACTTTAAAATGGGAGGGAAAAAAAGAAGAAAGATTAAATGAGTTTATGGTACTGAAACAACAGTCGAATTCATTACAAGAGGGCCCTTGTAATCCCTTCACAGCGAACGGCACAGGCTGGAGTAAGGAAGGCTGCACCCATGACACGGAGGAAAACAGAAGGAGCTGCTGCCCAGCAGTGCACCAACCCCACCACTCCCCCGGGCTGGCCTTCAGGCACAAGGACCACTTGCCCTTGGGGCACTCCAGGTCCCCAGACCCTCCTTGGCCAGGGACACAGCCTTGCCCACCGCAACCTGCGATGAGGCTCCGCTTGCTCCAGGCCAAAGACAAGGGCAGCTGCCAGCCAGACTGGAGTTTGCTGGTCCTGCACGGGGCTGGCCCTGCGGCACATGCCTGTTCTGCATGTGGGGCAGGCACGTGGGGCCCGCAGCACTCTGGAATTACAGGCCCTTTTACTCCAGAAGGTGGCTGGGTTTGACTTTGGGATGCTTCACTTTCTTAAAGCTGAGCAGACAGGAAGGTCAGTAGTAGGCAGAAGCAAACAAACCGGTTAACGTGACGCTAAAGCAGCAGCTTCGAGCTTCTGGGTTAATGCTGATGGCTGAAACTGCAGGAGTTGAGAACACAGTGTGCGGCTCAGCTGCTGGAGAGCTGCGCTGGGTATCATGCATCGCATGCTGATGATGGAGGAGAGCTCTGAAACACTGGGAAAGGAGAAGAAGCATCTACAAGCTGAAACACGGACAGCTGCAGATATGCAGAGCTGGAATCCCACCGCCATCCATGACGGTCGAAGGAACCGAACCATTGCCACAGAGAAACCTGCGCCAAGCAGAGGGTAAACTGAGTGCTGGAAGCCACGGCAACACCCTGGCTAACACGGGGAGGGGGGGGTTTGTAACCCAGAAGCAGAGGGCTAAGGGCAGCAACCCAAAGGGCAGGAGGATATGGATGATTTTGTCTCCTGTGGGGCCCAGCACATCCCTTCCTTCTCCTCAGCAAATATAAGAAATGGCAAAAACCGTTCACAGGAAACTGTTCAAATGACAATCAGATGAAACCTGTCATGGGAAAGGGAGAAGCATGCAGCATCCCTAAATGTAATGGGAGCAGCACGACAGCACAGGTGGGCAGTCCAAGCTGAACGCACCACCCAGGCAGAACCCATCAGCTCTTTGAACCGTCTGCAAAACTGAAAACAAGGGTCTCCTCCTAATTAGTGTTAATTGGTTAAAAGTTTCAGGACACTTTCAAAATGTGCCTTTGCAAGGAACACACACCCCCAACCCATCACCCCAAGGGCCCCAACAAAGGAATCTGCTCCTGATCACTGCTAGAGTCACGGTTTGTCTTCAGAGACGCTCTGATTTTTCCTTCTTATTCCTCCTCCTCTTCCTCCTCTTCCTCTTCCTCCTCTTCCTCTTCCTCATCATCATCTTCATCGTGGCAATGTGTGATTTCCTGAGGTGCCTGGGGGAAGAGGTTGGGCGGTTTGATCTCACTGATGGAGCGGGTCAGCTGATGCCGCTTGTAGTCAGAATCTTTGAAATCCACTGAGGTGCGATTGCGCGTGGCCATCGGCGACTCCTTCTCGTTGATGTCGACATGCGTGTGCTCTACTGTGGACTCGTGTGGCATCTACAGAGGCAAGAGGGAGAGAGGAGATGGCAAGGGGTGTCCCAGTCCAGCGTTATCTCCCCAAGACAGATGGAGAGCAAACCCCGGAACGTGGCACCTTTGGCCCTCAGTGCATCAAATGGACGCACTTGTGGAAGCATTAGCGAGCCCCTGCCCACCTCCCCAGGGTCTGCAACTCACCAGGACGTGGGCGGCTCTGAAGAGGTAGCTGAAGGGGTAGTAGAGGAGGTTGATGAAGGAGGCGGCGTAGAGATCAGCGTAGCGCATCACCTGGCTGGCAAACAGGGTCTGCCGAGAGCCGCTGCGGAAGAGGCTCCCCATCATCCCGTAGCACATGTCCATGTCGTGGGTCACTTTCTGCAACACAGGGTGGGTCAGATCCCGAGCTGGGCAGGGCCCAGCGCAGAGCCACGACGATGCTGAAGTGGAGCACCCTGCAAGGACCTCCAGCAAGGCTGGCTGCGCTCGTGTCCCACAGCATCACAGCACAACTGAGCCCCAGCTAACGGAGGGGAAGGCAGCTTTTCGAGGGTTCAGCTCAGGGTCCCAGGCTGGCACCCCAGGGCTGGCTGACCCAGAGGCTACAGCCCGTCCAAGCCTGCACATGCCAGCAGTGAGTGCCATCTGTCACTGCTGCTGTGTGCATGAGGAAGGAGACCCTATTCCAGACCAGGCTGCCTTTCAGGAGTGCCAGAGACACCAGGGAGCTGACAAGCTCCTCTGTTCACATCCACAAAGACGGAACAGCTTTGGGCAGTGTGCCGTGCCCACCCAAAGGCAGAGCAAAGCATTTCAGGGCTGAGCAGTGGGGTTGGGTTGTCAAGCCCTTTGGGATCCAAAAGGATGAAAAGGGATTTTTACAACTGGTACCTTAATGCGTCTCTGGATGGAGCTGATGTCGGGGCGTTCATTGCTGCTACTGTCCAGATGCCTAGTTACAGGTAAACACACTGTGTGAAAAACCTTTCAGAACCAGACACTGTGGGATGGGGGCTCAGGGGAGAGAGGCTGGTCTGGAGGGGAAGGTTGGTCTGGGAGGCAGAGCCCAGGCCTGAGTCGAGGCTCCAGCAGCAGTGCCAGAGGTCTCCTCAGAGCCACTCATTAGCTGTCACTGGGCTGGGACAGGCAGCGGGAAAGGTTTGAGCACTCACTTGTAGAGTTCGGCCAAGAAAATGTCCAGACTCTGCAGCTCCTCAAAAAGGGCTGGAAAATCCAGAAAAAGAGAGGGAGAAAAGAGTAAGTTTAAACTGCTGATATCAAAAGGGCTGAAAGCAAACCCACCACCCTGCCCACTCCCCTCGCATGGCGGTGGAGGGGCATTCTGTCAAGGAGCATGGCACCTCATGCCCACTGGGCAGGGAGAGGGTTCAGTCACACTCTGGGCCACTGGCAGAGCTTTGGGCTTGGTTTCTGGTTACCCCGTTTGTTTTTGAGGCTGAACCTCCACAGTTCTCACTAGAACCTTCCAACCAGCCTGGGCAACTTGCAGAACCCCCAGACCTAACCCTAACCCTAAGCTATGTACACACCAAAGGGCCAACCTGGGAGCAAAGCCGTAGCGCTGGAGGATGGGAAGCACACAGCACTTTGGCAGCAGAGCAGCAGAGGGAGCGGGAGGAAGGAGGAGGAGGCAGCTGGTGAGCAGGGACTCCCTGCAGATGGGAGAGCAGTCATGGCTCAGGCATGAACAGGGTCTATGTCAGATACTTTTTACTGAAGAAGCCACAGCTCTGTGCAGGCAGAGCAAGAGTTTTTGGGGCAGGGTTATGGATGAGGAAGAACTCAATCCCACCCAGCTGCAGCTTCTTCCCTAGCCAAGTCAGCACTTGTCTGTTCACACAAGTGGCCTGGAAAAGAGCCTGGGAAAGGCCTGGGACCCTGAGGCCAGTGCATGGAGAGCTGCCCCAGCTCCTACCACCAACACCCAGACCCAGGGAAAAAGGGGAAATGGCAAGCCAGGGAGATCTCTCCCCTGCACCCCTATGCCCTGGCGATCTCAGGGGTGCAGCACCAGGCTGGCAAGAGCAAGGCCTGGCCTGGGGTTTGCCCAGCTGCTGACCGCTTTTGTCTGTCCAGACATGCAGCTCCTGTGCCAGCTCAGGGATCACCAGGAAGGTCCTCCAGCCCTGGCGCTTCTTGGATTTCAGGATGTCTCCAAAGATATGGTCTCCGATGTACAAGATATCCTTCCCTTTGGCGCCCAGCAGGTCACAGACTGTGTCTGAAGAGCCTGAGAGAAGAACAGCACAGCTCAGATCAGGGAGCCAAAAGGAAATGTGGCTCATTTCAGAGGGCCAGGGTCAGGGACAGTGCAGGAGCATTTGCCTCCCAGGAACCTCCACAGCTAAGTGCAGCACCCCTGCCTGGCCAAAGCAGCATTGGGAACTGCCCCCCTGAGCTGGGAGTTCACCCAGGGGCAGCTTTGCCCACCCAATCCCCCCCATGAATGGTGGCAGCAGAGGGGCCATGCTGCTTCCCACCCATGTGAGAGCAGTGGAGCCCTGGGCATCACACACAGCCCTATCCCACCTGCTGCCCTTCCATGGCTCAGAGGACCCTCCAAGCATGGTAACAGTGGTGGCAGCACCATAAGCACCACTGAGAACATTGCACTAGGCCAGCTGCAGCTTCCCCTCCACCACAAGCCCTGCAGTGGCATTTCCCAGACCTTGCCAAGCAAGGAAGAAAAGGGCCTCTGAGGAAGAACGGGTCCATTTCTTCCCTGGCTTGGGCAGCAGTGATGATGGAGAGCTTCTGGTGCAGCGTGCAGAGGGCACAGCACCATGTGCTTTGGGAAACACAGCCCTGTGTAGCGCCTGGCACAAGTTCTCTCACAGCTCGAGCAGCTGACAGCCATGAGGGCACATCAGAGCTGCTCCACAGGACAAGAAGGGTTCTTGCCTCACCTCCTGAGTACACGATGCCGTGCTGCAGTGGGCCAGTGTAGGTACCAATCTTCAGCTTCCCAGTCACCTGAGGAAGAAGCCCTTGTATCAGTACAGAACAGGTGATGGTCTTTTCTATCCTACTGATACTTCACTCTGTCTCTAGCTCCCAGGCAGCCTTGAGGCAGCTTTCCACACCCTCTCCTCTTTGCCACCTGTGGAAGGTTAAGGAAGCCAGCAAAGCTCAAGCTCTGCTATGCCCAGGTGATGGGGTTGCCTAGGGATCAATCAGTAAGTGGAGAAGCCAGCCCACCCTCACTCAGGCACATCCTGTCTGAACACTGCATTACCCGTTGCCCCTGCAAGATGCTACACAGGAGGCACAGGAGCCCCTTCCAGCCACAGAGGTACCCCCCATGTGCCACCCACCGTGTCCACCTGCCGCAGCACGGTGCCTTCCCCAAAGAAGAGGGGTTTTCGTGCATCCACCAGGATCAGGTCGAAGTAGGACTGCCACGGCCGATGGGCACTCCCAGGCTGCAAAGGTGAATAAACAAACCCCAGAGTCAGGCACAACACAATCAAGCCCAGGGAGTTTAACCAGAGCAGCAGTGTCCATAGCTGTAACCTTGTGATACTGCAGGGCCATCAAAATCCCCTAACTTGTGCCTCTTGAGGTACAGTGCTGGGCTGCCAGCACCCCCCTTCTGTGGCAAGCCAGATGAGCAGCAAGGGCTGAGGACATGGTATAAGAAAGGAGAACTCCACTGAACATCCACTGTTGTGTAAAGAGAGGCTGTGCATAACAGAATGCCACTGTTTCTGAAGGTGGCATCCTGCATAGATCCATACACAAAAATTCAGGGCTTCAGCCTCACAAGGCCACACTGGCACATTTGCCAAGAGTGGGAAACTACCCACAGTGTTCTACAGGGCAGAGCTCTGACCCACAGCCCTGCCCAAGGGACACCGGGCGCTCATGAGCCCTCTCAGCTCCACACTACTGCTCTTTCTGACCAGAGACCAACACCACAGCACGGAGTTATCACAGTTGTGGTGACTTTCCATGTTCTGAAGATTCTCCCTTGGCTGCCTTCTCCCTTTCAAGCAGAGTGTGAAAACACATCTGAGCGTGAGGTAGCCTCCCACTGGGAGACTGAGAAAGCAGGATAAATTCAGCTCACAAGCTTCTCTCCAGAAGTTGCAGAGCTGAGTTCTGACCTCAGAAAAACCATGACTAAAACATTTACCACAGTCAAGGCACAGTCAGACATAAATCTTTCTGCTGTTTATAAAACTCTTTCCTTTCCATCAAGGGTTTGGGTTTTTTTACCACCACCCAAAACACCGTGCAAGATTTCTAAGGAGCCTGGCTGCAAAATGCCACAGTTAACAAATGCTACCACTAAAATAATGTTTTCATTAACACAGATTATTGTTTGAGAACAGATGATGCCTCTTTTCTCTTTGTTATATTGCTCTTGCTTTGATCCCATTCAAACAGGACACCAAACAGCAAGTGCATTTTAACCAGATTAAAGCAACTAATCCCACGCAGCTGATGAAGCAGGATTAAAATGCTTTCCAGCTACACAGATAATTAGGCACATCAGGCTCTCTTGGAACTGCAGTCTAGAAATCACATACCTTTGGTCCATGTGGAAAGTCAAACAAGTAAGTCATAATTTTCTGAAAGACAGAAAGAAAGTGTTCAAAGATGCGTTTTTAACCACACATTTGTGCAGTTTATAAAAGCACACTCTTCTGCTTTTATCTTTTCAGGCCATGGAACTTTATTTTTGGGATTTACACAGACGTCAGTGTAAGATTTGAGTCAAAATGAACGGATGGAATTTAGAGTGACAGAATTAAACTAGTCAAAACTAATTAAACTAATCAAAGAACACATGTCCCTTAAAATCTGCATACCACTTCAGAGGTATTTTGCAGTGTTGCAACATCCTGACATTTACCTGGAGTTGGAGTAACTGTGTTTATTCCTACAGCATACTACACAGCCTGTTCTGGCTTAGACCACTCCAGGAGGTGACCTGTCTGTGCTCAGACTATCTCACTTGAAGGGGAAGTTCTGCATTTTAAAGGATGCCAAAATCAAAAATGAGTATCACTTGTGGCCTTTTAATTGCTGTGGAACCAAGTGAGGCACAGAGGGACTTCAGCCAGGCCTACAGTGGGTCAGTGGCAGAACCAGGACTACAAAAGATGACTCAAAACCTCACCTGCAGTCAGCACTGAAGCACCTTACACCTAGCTTAGGAAATACCCAGTTCTCCACCAGAAGATGTCCTCCCCAACCCCCTACACAGGAATGTCTGGCTTTTGCTTATTCCCCTATACACCAACACAGCAAGTCAAGCAGCACTTACATCTGTGTATTTGTAGTCACTGTTTGTGACGAGAAACACCTTCCCAACTTCATTCATGCGGCTGAGCAGCAGCGGCAGCTTCCCCTGAAAGCCAAGGGACACACAGTCACACACCATGGTTACCATCACGGGCAAAACACTCCCAAAAGTGATTCCACCAGCCAAAACAGAGTAAATTAAACCACTGAGCAAGCAAACTCATGTGTTTTGCACTGGCCAGAGCTGGGCAAGCTGCAGGTCCACCTGTGAAACATCCCTCCAGAGCACAGCCCAGGGTGGAAGGTGAGCGGGAAGGGCTGGGCTGGGCTGCAGGGCCTTTGCCAGTGCAGTGCCAGCCACCCTGTGCTGCTCCCACCGGCCTGCTCTGTGCCAGTCCTGCTGGCACAGCTGCTCCAGCTCCAAGTCGGCTCCCAAAGTGGGCCCAGAGGGAGGTGAAATCTGAGCTCACATGAGCCACAAGTTGGAGCACATTATAATTCCAACCTCAAATTAGGCAGAATTTACTCCTGGGGCTATTTTTATTGAATCATAAATCTCAGTCCATTGCCAGAGTAGCTGATTACCTCACAGAACAGTTTCCTAAGAATTTTGCAGGCATGTGGCTAGAAACAAGGTTAACGGCTTTAAAGTGATACTCTACCACAGAGCTCATCTGAACTAAGGAATAATTATCCTGTAAGTGGTCCAGAGGGGCCATTCACACTGCAGAGAGGGCAAAAGCAAGAGAACCACTGGAGCTTCCTCAGTGGGGTGTGCAGAACACACACTGCAGGGCTGTCAAGAGACTGGACATTTGGGAATCTTTCAGGACCTTTCCCTCAGTCCCTCGTGGTTAAATGTCCAACACTTCTGTTGAATGTGATATGCGGGCACAGAATTACAACTATATATGTAGTCACAGAAAGTAGCTCTTAGAACTTAGTCAGGTAACCATATAAAACAACTTATGGAGGAGGAAGCCTGTTTTTCTTTTCATAACAAAGGGCTTACTTGCGAAAGTCTCACACTATCTCGAGGAAAAGATAAAGAGCAAGAATTGAAGGGTGGGATGACATCCACCACAGATACATCATTTATCTCCTTGCTAAAGAAAAACAGATGACTAACAAGGACATAGATCTCCTTACTGGAGGAAAACAGATACTTAACAGGGACATAAATTAGCTCAGACTGATGAGAATACCGCAAGCTTGCAGAAAGCATCACATTCCAGGTAAGGGGACCACCATTGATATTCCCAAGACCGTTGCCCACAATCTTTGGAAGGATCTACACAAGCAGGAAGGACTGATACGCTCATTAGCACATGATGTGGGAGTAGGAGGGGTTTAGGTAATGAATATGTACAGGCATTAATTGAATAGACATCGTTTCACTGTATAAATATGGGATGGTTTTGCTACTTCGGGCGTGCGCGTCTGTGGTGGAGCGATGCCCCGTGCACCCAGCACTGAACAAACATACCTACTTCACAGCTTTCCAGTTATAGAGTCTATTTCTGTATGTCAAATGCAGAAGGAGTACTTCTGTCTAAAAAGATGCTCATCTGTTGCTTTTATAAAGGGGTCTGTAATGCACGCAGGGAACACAGTTGCTTCCACCACCAAAAGAAAGAACAGGAGCCTTGCCAGCATAGTCACCTGTGCCCCATGGTTCTAATATTTTACGTAAAAACGTGCATGTGAATAGGAAATCATGTGGATCACTGGCTCAGAATGAAGCCTGCATCCTAGCTTTCCACTTTGTCTTTGGCTATTACAATAGAAGTCACAGCGTTATCTGTTTTGTGATTTAGTAAAGCAAATCAGCATGTTTATTTCTTGCCTGCTTACTCAGTACAGAATTGCACAGAGCACAAGAAACTTCACACTTACATCTTTCACCACGTACTTCTCCAGATTTTCAAGGGTCTTTTCCTTGAGTGATCCCTGAAATAGAAACAACAGAAGCCAGTGAGGTAATGGAAACTTATGATGTAAGAGACATCAAAGTAATGCCAACTTTCACACTTTAAAATGCTGTGAAAGTACAAACCAGGGCGAATCTGAATCAGTGACTCTAGAGATGAGAGGCTTTGAGTAGCAGGGACCATCACAAACTCTGTGATCCATCGATTCCCTCACCATGGTAAATAATCCACTTCAACAGCATTTTAACCCTTTCAGAAGGGAATACAATAGAAACAAACAAAAAATAGATTTGCCATACCAAACAAGACAGTCAACGACCTGTCTCCAACACTGACCATAATGCTTTACTCAAAGGCCAACTCCAACATGTATCACACAACACTGCATAAGGAAAGAAAAATAGATTCCTGATGTCTGCATGGCTAAAAGGGCTGCCATGAGTACAACTGTGAGCAGAGTTCTCCTGTGATGGTTCTCCATCCCACCCCAAACAGACCTCTTGAATGAGCAAGAACTAGAAAATCAGGTCTTTAACCAGACATTAATGCTCACAAAGCCCTATTCTGAACTTGCACACAAGTGCTGGAAAAAGATGAACTGCCTTTCTTCTCTGAACAGAGAAGAGTTGATGCATTTCTCTGTTTAATGCAGGTATTTTCCAGACAGCATAGGACAGTGCCAATGTAAACCATTTACAGTCAAATGCTGTTTTAATAATACGGTCAATGTACAGGTTGTGGACTGTAAATGCAAATACTTTCGTGGCATCATGTCCTAAAACCTGTGAACTGCAGTACAGAAATAGAATCTGGGCACAATACAAAGGAATAGCCAAGACAGATATTTTCCAGTACTAGGAGGCAATTGAGATCTTGACTTACAACTGCAATCTGTTATTTGCTCACTAGGCGGCAAAGCAGGGCTCTTGCCCAAAAGTGGAATAATGAGTTACAATCCAGTCCCCTCTATCTCAGCAACAACTACAGACGTCCCAAGGAGTTATTGCAATCACCTTGTAATGAACCCAGTCAACAGCATCTCGGACATCCTGGAACATGCTCCTGAAGGACATGAAGAGGTCTCCATCTTTAAACCCCGTTTCACAGCTGTGAGGACAAAGAAGAGAGACCGCACTGGCCAACTGAAGCACATAAAACACATCGATGAGAGAGATACTTCAAAATGTTGTTTGGAGCCTGTGTTTTCATCTTACAGCAATACTTTACCATGGCTGAGACTTAGAAGGCAGATATAACCAGAATTTAACAGGATCTGCATGTTACCCAAGAGTGTTTGTTTACAATTTCACGATGTGAGCTCCTATCTAAGGGCCTGTGTCTCCATAGCAGTGCTACAGCTTTCTGTGACAGCAACTCTTGTTTCTCTACCACAGTATTACAAGAAAGAAAAAGACAGGAAGAATGCTGCTTTTTCCTTCTTTCCAACACTAAACATGGGGGTGTAATGGAAATCAACTAAATGTGATACCTGCTGCTGAAAGTACTGCATTGAAAAGAGAGTTAACATGAGAAATTTCCTCTACAAGATACTGTGGAGGCATCTTTGAGACACCCACGAGAGTTTGCATCAGAAGAAATACGGGTTTAAACAGAGCTGCATTTACTGTGATAGCAACCATCAAGCCTGGCCTGAGAAAGGATACTTCACCTGATGGATTATTGGCATAAACAGTTCATCTGCTCCTAGGTGAGATCCCATTAAACCTTTGCCTTCCACTCACACAATATGCACAGATGACCCATCATCACGTGAGTCAGCAACACAGCAGCATTCACATTTGCCAGTTCAAACTGCAGCTTGTTTTTATGCTTACACTTATCTGAAGGCTAGGTAAATACACAGCAGGAACAGCCTTTTATACCATACTGTGCCTGAGCATTTCACCTTTACGTGAACAAAGTCCTCAAATACGGCCTGAGGGATTTGGGGTAACTGGCTGAGGAAATCCAGCCCTTCAGTTACCAGTTCAAACATGGCTCAAATGGAACTGGGTTCAAAATGAGCTGTCTGGTGCCTGTAATCACCCTGTACAAGCCTGTGGCCTTAGAAGCTGGATCCCTCATAACCACTCTCTGCTGTATGCACAGATCATCTTGTCACCACTAAATTCTCTTAATGTCAAAAGAGCAAGAAAGAGGCCTGAACTTTTCCCCACCAAAATCACTTGAAGGGCCTCTACTGATACTAAGAACAGCTCCAACTGTGCTGGATTGCTCTCTGCAATAAGAAAAATAATAATAATCTTACTGTGCCATCAGCACCTTGAACTGGAGGGAATACGTACCTAGTGTACCGGTCACAGTTAGTAAAGAAATCCACTAGGCAAGCCAATAGGTAGGTCTCTGCAAAGAAATAAAGCTCAATTTTAAAACAAGGATAATGACACATGGACAGCAAAATGTGGGCCCTGTGCCCAAAAGAAGAATATTCATGCCAAAAAAACCCCAAACAAATAAGTAAAGTAACACATTATCAAAGCTTTGCTGGCCTCAAAGGCACAGAAACAGGCCTGTGTTGGTTCAGATTAGACTTACCTGGTAGATTGAATAATGTGTTCAGAATGTAAAACCTATCTGTGTCATCCCTCTGGATAAATTTATTTGGATATTGATCCCGTGTTTCAGGCCTGAGAACAGATAAGGTGGAGAAAAATGAAACCACAAAAACCAATGAGGATAAAATGTGCTGACCTGGAAAACACAGTTGTATCTCGCCCATTAACTACAGACCCAGCTTTCCCACACACACCAGTGGCACAGGAGCAAAACTGCATCCACCGGTGTTCCCACAGCATGCTGGCTCCAGCAGAGCAGGCACAAAGCCCTCATTGCTGAGTCAGCAAACTGAGCAGAGCCCACACAGGGGAACAGAGTGGCCGAGAGTCCACAACTCGACCTTATGCCCCATGCTGCTGGCTGTGAGGACGCCTTAAATCATCTGCACTTTCATTGTTTGCTTATCTTAAACTTTCCCCCACTTTCCACATGTTGCTTTACACTCCCCCCAGCAGCTTTCAGCAGGAGAGTGCAGGGCTGTGCAGTGGGAGGCCTGCCTGGGGCCCTCTGCAGTTAATCAGCAGGGAGGTGATGACTAAAGTAATTTAAGTCTTCTCTTTTCCTTCATTTCTGGAGCTTCTGAAGATCACCTCTGACTCAAGTAAGAACTTGGGTGTACATATAAGGGCTTTTCCTCAATTTTGGCTTTCCAGTGCAAGGACTCACAGGCCTACAACGACAAGGCTTGTCACCTTGGGAGCCTGAGCTTGCCTCCGCTTGCCTTCCATCCATCCACATGCACCCTCACAGCAGGGATAATACAAGGGGATTTTCTGGGACACTGCAGTCCCCTCTGATTCCTAAGCACCTTCTCTGGGGTAAGAGAAATGCAAGCAGCCAGGGAAGGCTGCAGGGAATGGCACACGATGCCTCACTTATGACACCCTCAAAGATGAGCATCCCAAAGGGGTGCTTGCTCTTTCCCCAAGCCAGCTCAAGCCCTTGAACTTTCTTAGCAATGGCTGTGGAGGTAATGGTCTCATGGGGCACAGGTCTTCTCTGCTGCCAGCTGCCCTTGTCCAACAGCTTCATCTTAACTGACAAGCTGCTGATGTTAAACTCTGCCAGGAACAGTGAACAGCCCCAGGTGATTCCATCAACCCCTTCCCACAGCACATTTTCTTCTATTCCCAGCATGTGACAGATGTACCTGTGCTGGCACACACCTTTCCTCTATGAAAACCCTGGGCTGTTGCTCTGTTTGGGACCCTGAGTGCATCCCCAGTCAATCCTGGAGCTGCAGGAACACCAATACAGCACTGGCTGTTACTGGAGTCTACGTTACTCCTTATACAATGGGTGCCCTGAGGATCACCAACACAAAAGCGCACACCAAGTCAAAAAGAACAGCCAAGAGTCAGCACTTACCCTCTGAGGAAATTAAAGCCGTGTGCACACACCAGGAGGTTCCCATAGGCATCAACTTTCAACAGGTTTCCATAGTGGGTATCAAACACCAGGCCTCTGTTAAGGAAGCGATTTAAGATATGAAGAAGCAAGCACAGTGAGCAGTGGATATTTTAACAGCAGTTCTTTCCAATGCAACTCTAGAACAGCTTGGCATGGGGCATCAGAAGAGAGTTGCTGTTGTTATGCAGATGGAGTCCCTACTGTCCCTTTTACCTGGCTGCAGGTGAGTAACAAGAGCCGTGCATTGCCAGGTGAAAGGTGCAGCTGATCTGTCCTCCATGAACTTGAAAATGGAACCGTTTAACCTGGCAGAGGCTTAGCTATGCATGTACCAGGGAGGACATGTGCCTCTTCCACAGGATCACGAATCTGACACTTGTGTTTGTGGTTCCAACAGCCCTGCTGGGCTGCAAGAAAGAGCAAGGTGTGCTCTCTTTTTCACTGCTCTGTCAGAGACAGAGTTAGACAGGGCATGTAACTATTGCACAAAATGCATTGGACATTCCTGGTTCCAGCTCCAGCAAAACTGTCTCGCTTAGCTAGTGTCTTGCATCTGGAGAACACAGCCTTCCCATAGAGACATCCCTTCTGTCCCCTCCCTGGGAGGCAGTGGATTTAATGGAGTTTTCACCACAGGTTTGTGAAGGGCTACTGTCTTGTTAGGGGCACAGGCGCACCCAGCAACAGTCTTGGTGTAACACACGCTGAGAGGAGGGAAGGAAGGAGACTGCCAGACTGAAAACTGGAACAAGAAGCCAACAGACCCTCTGGTCCAGCCTTTTGTAAAGTAACTCCAAAGGTGTCAAAAAAGCAAAATCCAGCAAAGACACAAGTGGAAACAACTTAAAGGTGCAGAGTAAGATCAAAAGCCTTGTTTAAAACAAGCAATGTCCTTTATACCTCTGCTACCAAAAGACAAAATGGAAGGCTTTAGTAACTTTGCACCATCAACTTTGCTTTTGGCATTTGATTCATGTAGATGAGTGAACTGGATTGGTCCAACTTCTAATTGTTGCTTACTGTCAGCTTAATTTTCAGGACGTCTTATGCACCAGTACACTCTGAATTAAAATCATTAAAGAAAAATGTTCTGAAGCGTTCTAGCAGCCTCATGGACAGTAATGGCTCCCTCTCTCCTTGATTTTGAGTTAAGTCCCAATCCAATTGCATCACTGCTGTCTTTGCTTTGAAAGGTTATTTTTGGACCATGTTTTCAGCAGGCTTCTTTTCTTGCACTCTCTCTTTGCTGGCATGGACTCATGCCTGCAAAGGCCCTCCATATCCTGGAGCAGTCAGTCCGCTCCCTTCCCCAGGATCTGTGGTCAACTCCAGGCTTCACAGGCACAGCTCTGAAAACCTGGCCTCGCGTGTTGCCTATGAACTTTCAGGAACAAATATTCCAGGCCTCAAGCAGGCTGGGTTGGTATCTGTTAGTCATTTACCTGGTAGGGAATGCAGGATCGTACACAAAATTGAGCAGCTCATGAGGGTATCCAATGGAAACTAATCTTTCTACGGTCAGGTCAAATCCAAGAGATTCGTATTCAGGGGATTTATACACTGTACCAAGATGAGATTTCAGTTAGAAAATTTTAAAACAGCTTGGGGGTTAAACAAAAGGCAGTTAAAAGTCATGTACCCATTTGCCCTCCTCCCTCCTCCACATCACACGTTCCCTTCATCGCTCCTGCCCTTTGCTGCCTCAGGTCCCCCAGCCCAGAGCCGTGGTGGAATTAGCTCATGCTCCAGGACTGCAGCCGAGCGGAGCCACAGTTCAGGTTTCAGCAGCAGAATGCACCAGATGAAACATCCGTCTGACTATCACAGCTCTCTGCATCAAGAAAAATGTATTTCAAACTGCAGCTCCCTGCCTGCAGTGCCGTTAGGCAGATGCGCGAACGCTCCCTGTTCCACCTGCTCCGATCAGGTTTTGGTTCGCTGTGTTTTCATAAAGCTGATGAAGAAACCAATAAATTTTGGGAACACATGTATTCATGGCTAGGAAGCCTTAAATTCATCGCTGCTGTGCTACTGGTACTGCTCTGGATGCAATCTCAAAGCTTAGTATTGTCTCCAGATTTCATCTCAGGGGAATTTATGTTTGCTGCAGACTAAGTTAGCTTGAAGGTAGAGCTGTCAAGTTAATGTACGATTTGTGTGTTAATAAGACCATATGGTACTGTAAAAAGTCTGTTAGCTATTAGCCTTGTGCATCAAAATGCTGCCTTTAAGCAAGCTGACTGTTCCCACAGTTCGGAGGGGCTGATCATCTGTGACACGCACCTTAGCTTGCTGCAAAAGAAATGGGCTTGTTTAACCAAGCCATTCCTACCATCAGGCCTGTCTTCCTGCAGATGACCTTCCCACGTATCAGAAATGTTACCATTTCATCAGATCATTAAATTAACATTAGAAAGGAAATCACTGTGTTTCTATAAGACACAGAAATCATGCCATTCCTCTGGTGGTGTGTTTACATTCGCTGCATGTCACTGTCTTTAATTGGTCCCAAGATTAACAAGGTCGAGTACAAGCCATGACTGCAGTGAGGGTTACCATGGGCTCCAAGGGGCCCAAGTGTCTCAAACACCTAAATGTTTCAAATTTAGCTGAGTAAAGTATAAAGATGTGCAAGTTATGCAGTAAGATCATTAGAAAACAGACTGCTTTCCCTGCACATCAGTGGGACTCATAACATATACTCATACACGCTGCCTATACAGCCCAGGTAATCAACAGCATATATATATACCATGGAATACAGAAACTCAATCCGAGAGGAGAAAGCAAATTATAAAATATTACAAAAATACTAAAAAGGTAAGGATTAAAGAAGAAATGAGACTGTTAAGAGACTCAGATCATAGTAACTGTGACAGGGCTCCCGTATCTCTTAATAATCTAGAAAGCACCAGAATCCCAGGAGTTCATTTCCCCCATTAAACTAGCACCATTAAAAATGTAAGAAGCAAACCTGTAACTTTCTTGACCAGACAACTGAAATCAATAAAGCAGTTATCAAAATTCTCAAGCATTATTATACTGACAGCAAACATCAACAACATGATACAACATTCAATGCACGTAGTCTTTTCTGACCTTTAGGAAAGGAAGGGTTGATTGAGCTATAGGCAGGAATAAGCAATCAAAAACTACAGCTAACGAAGAAAGCAGTGACTGACAAGGCAATTCTGGGGAGTGAGCTAGAGCTGGAGGGAGCAAAACACAGTTAAGTGATGAATGCTGTGAGAGGGACACCAGAGCACCATCTGGAAAAAGGAATTCTTCTGATGCAGGACAGAAAAGGAACTTCCCAGGGAAAACAGTAGTAAATGCACCTGCACATACTCTCAGAAGGTGAAAGCTCTGCGAAGCTCCCCGTTACGTGAAGCAGCCTCCAGCCCCCTGCTCTGTCCATAAAGCTGCTGCACTCTTCCTCGTTAGCTTCCTGGGAATTTGACCATGTTACCAACTTATCCATAAAACATCACTTCCAAACAAAACATTTCTCCAAGGAAACCCTGCTCTTTCTGAACTCACCAACCATGGTGATACTGTCAAGACACAAAGAATCCCAAGGAGCATACTGGCATCTCCCCTCGACAAGCAGAAGTGGTTCATGAACAGCTCCAGCAGAACCTTTCTGGGGAAACTGTACAGCTTTCTGTTAAACCACCTCTGTATCTTGCTAATGCTCCACCAGAGAGGCTGTGGTGGGACATGGGGCCAGATGCTCACAAAATGCCCTCACTCTATTTCTGCTTTTCTGTATTTGTCTCTCTGTGTTGGATTCATCACTACAGAGTTCCTTTTAATTCTCTGAGGAAACAAACTGAAGCACTGGTAGGAAAAAGGCTGAAGAGCATATCAACCTCAGCCTTTGTCTATCGAGGCAGCACGGCGACAGCATTAATCTGAGTGTTTCTTTTTGGGGGGTAGTTATTTCCTTTACCTCTCAAGCTCTAGATTTTGCTTCCTTGTTTTCTCTGAATGAAACTAAACTACTAGCTCATTTGTGCCTCAAGTCCCTTCCCTAGTTTTCTTCCACTCCACAGTATCTGGAAAATGAGAGCATTTGCTAAACAGAGACATGGGAAACTGGACTCCTGGAAACAAGAAAGGGAAAATAAACATTCTCCAGTTACCATCATACTTACTGTTGAAGACAAATTTTCCTTTAGTGAGATGCATAGAGACTGAGCGCTCGCCAAGCCCACCTTGACAGCACCCTACACCACAGCACATGCTGCATCAATTGGTACGAACCACAACCTGCTGACATTTCTCCTAAGCTGTGTGAACGCCTGTTTCAGTAACATGAGCTTCAGGGCAAACAACCGATCCACCTCCTTCAGATCAAGTATGGACAGGCTAACACGGCTGCACTTATGGCAGCACATTTGGGGAAGATGTCCCAGTTATATACGTTACTAGATGAAAAACTGTATTTCAATATTGTACTTGGGGCTGGATGCTCTCTCACATCTTGTTTACTTCAGACATCCATGGGGAAAAATAGTAGAGAGGACAGATCAGTATTTTTTTTTTCTGCAGCTGCATAATGAAAGAAAAATAGTTTAAAACATTCCTGGAACATGCCCCTTCCTCAGACCTGGTTGCTGAGACCACAACTGCAGGTAACTTGTGTGCCATGGTGATGCCATGAATTCAGCTACTTGCCATGCAGTGTCCCTGTGCTCAGCTCTTTCGCCCAGCTGAGAAGGGCCCGGTCGTCAAGCACCCCCAATTCTGTGAGGAGGCAGAGCCACGAACCCATTTTCAGAGCATCCTTGCCCAATGCACGTGGGATGACAGAAACAGCGAAGCACAATTTATATTTACATCTTATTCTGACGTGTCTCTTTCTCACTACTTGATGGCTGTGTCTCTGCCACTGTGCCAAGTTCCCGGCTCCAGAGGTCCACGTTATCTCAACAGTCTGTGCTCCAACACAGGCAACCGCTTCAGCGGCGCAGGGCAGTCAGCACCCAGCGCTTGTGGATTATGCAACCAGGGTGGAAAGAAAACAACCAAAGCTTTGAAAAAACAGAAGCCAGATGACAGCATTTCAGCTTCCCTTTAACACTATCACTTGGCTTAACATTATACTATTGAAAGGTAAAAAGCAGTACCCCGGGAGTGAATGTTGCAAGCCTTCAGGTCTGTGATGAGTGCGGGCGTCCCTGACACAGTACGTGCTAGGAGGGAAGCCGGTCTGGAATGAGCAGGGGTTGTGCAGTAAGGTATGCAATTCTCATGCATTTGTGTCGTTTTTACCTTTGCTGCCAAGACACATACAGTAACAACTTTATACCTTCCTGAAAAGGAAAAAAAAAAAAAAGAAAAAAAAGAAAAAAAAAGGAAAAAATAAAGAAAAAAAAGAAAAAAAAATCTCTACAGAGGCTCCAGCTTATGCAAAATGCTGCTGCCAGGATTTTAACTCACATGAGGCAGATGCAGATTCAGAGTGTCACTCCAGTCTTGACGGAGTTACACTGGGTTCCCCTGTTAAAGAAAAAAATCAGACTGATTTTAAAACTGCAACAGCTCTGTGCCATGTGGGACTGTATCTGCTGGAGCTCTGTCCTCTGGGAAGCTCAGAAGCCGGCCTGGCAGCTATTCCAAATATACTTACAACTGATTTATAGAGGAGGCACAGTTGGTAATCGTGCATCCTGCAGGCAAAATTCTGTCCTCATATCCACAAAGCAGTCTTAGATCATCAGCTCAATGATAATTATGGAGGGGAAGATACAAGCACATTGCCCAAGTGACACGAACCCTTCGATTTTTCTCAGACACAGAGCAACTGGTTCAAGAGAGGGTCTGGTGCTCTTTTTGGGACTTTGCCATCACTGTCCATTCCTCAGTTGGCGACAGATTACTCCTTTCAGGGCACTCACTCTCTTTCATGCCACAGAATGCCTGCACGTGTCAGCACAGGAGACTCAGCAGACTGTCAGGAGCTACTCCAGGAATCTGAGAAGAGAATTTTGCCCTACACCTGAAGGTGCTCCCTGAGACAGCCTCGCACACCAACCGGGTCAGCTTGATGTATTCAGTCAGCTGTCTGAATTCAGTAGCCAGACAAATTGGTACCAAACCTACAGGCAGTGCTGCACCACACAGCAGTGCATGGGGTTGCAAGCACACACAGGAAGGACAGACCTAGTCTGCAACATACAGGTATGCACAGAGTAACCAGGAGTAACTTTGAGATCTGATCTGCACTGAAGCTGAACAAGTCGGAATGATGTTGCAAAAAGGACCCAGGGCAGTATGCAGACCTCCTAGGCAGGCTTCTCTGGAAACAGGTGTTCAAAGCCTGTTTGTTTCAAAATGAGTAACTGGGGAAGGCCGCAGCGCATGCGATGGCTCTGCTTAAGCTGTGGGGATGAGAAAGCCCTTCAAGGGCTGCCTGTCTCTTTCTTTGTTCCTCCTCCACACACATAAAGATTTCAGGCAGGGCAGCTTCGCATTGAAGATGTAACATGGTTTCTTCCAGGGCTTGTCAACACTTCTTACAAGCTGGCCACAGGAGAGAAGCAAGAGCTAAAGATACATTACAAACACCTGTCTGTGCTGCTTCAGCCATGTGGCTTTTGTGAGATGTATTTGCTGTCTCAAACTGCACACCTGCAAGCCAGTCCAGCCTAGCCATTTTATTTCTGACCACTACAGATTCGATGTTGGGTAGCAATACACTGACAGCCCATTCCACTGAGGCAGTTTTGAGGAAGTTGCTCCTCATCACCAGCCCCCTGCTTTAGGAAGGGAAAGGTGAGCTTGGGGGGTTTCTTGTGAGCAGATCCTCTGGGGAGAGAGGCAGGGAGACTACTAAATGATGTTGTGAAGTCTAATTCATCCCTGACTATAGCTTCTCCCCATCTGTCACCCTCTTTTGCCAGTGTGCTCTCCTGGGATGCCGCAGCATCCCCTGAAGCAGTTTCACCCCGTCCAGCAGCAACTCCTTGCCTGCCATCCCTCCCAGCTGGAAAGTGAGTGCAGCCCAGGGGAAGGTGCTCATAGTGGCCCCAGAAATCCCCCCACATTGTCAGGTGCCATCATGGGAGCAGCTGCTTTCTGCAGCTGGTGCATCGCCTCCTCCAATCCACTGGGCACACATTGGCTCGACTCCATCCCCAAGCAGGCACTGAGAGCACTGTCCATGCTGTGGGCTTCCTTGGCCCTGGCCACTGAGAGCCTCTTGGGAATTGAAATACCTTTAGTCTACCCACACTGTTTTGGTTGGCAGATGAAACTAATTGGCTTCTGACTTCCAGGTGTTCAGATAAGATCAGTACTTCTCAAACTAGAGGTGATGACCTCCTCCACAGGGTTGCAAAAAGCTTTAACAAACAATCAGTCTTCAGAAATTTTACCAGCTATCTGGGTTCTCCAGAGGTCACGCAAAGACAGATAAGCCAGAAGGTGGGCAGATAAAGCAAGGGGTTTAGTCTTTTCTCTGAAGCACAGGAAATGCAGTCCATTTACTTTAAGTCTTGAAGAAATGAAAGTAAACCATTAGAAACAGGTTATTTCAGTTGCTGCTTGTTCCGCAGTGAGTAAGGCATGCAAATCAGGCAGTTAGGGACATATATGGACAGGTGGATAGCTCCTATCCAGACTGATACACGTCTCAGGCACAACATGCATAATTCAGCTTGTGCAAATACATTTCTCAAATTACACAAACCTGACAAAGAGCAGGATCAAAGTGCTGCTCATTTTAAATGTTGATCCATATTCTGAATTGTACCACAAATAAATAATGCAAGTACACATTAGAAATACATTCATATCAACGTTATGCTGACAAGAAGTGCTTAGTTAAACTTGAGGACCAAGAGTGCCTTTCAGAATCCCATCTCTCGGAACAAGTATCTATGTATCATGTCTCACCAGTATCTATCAAATAAGACCCTACACTCATGTGCCAAAATAGGATAATCTATCCACAGAGCTCCCCATTCTGTCAACATTTCCTCTGCGCGTAGCCCCAGAGCTGGGCATTTAGTGCCAGCTACTGCTGGGATGTTCTGTGACAGTCGACCCTCCATGCCCAACCACCCCCCTGACTACTTCAAACAGGCACCAAATACTCATTCCCTGGCACTTCTGATCATGTGACTTGCAACTCCAGCTGAGAACCCAGAGGGAAACATGAATGACCAGTCCCGGAGGTGGAGACACCAGGCAATTAAAAAATTAATCCCTCTGAAGCAACAATACCCATTTAACATACTAGGAAGTGTTGGGCATGCATTTCACACACTGCCATAGCATAAGGAAGGTTTGTCTTGACTGTAGGGTCAGAGGTCTGAGGATCCCCACAAGTAACTAGGCAGTGAAGAATTCTACCTGACCTCTACATGCTGACCCTCCTTTCATGGTATTTATTATCTTCATAACCTGTTACAGAGCAAAGCCAGTTTCCATATATAATTAGAAAAGAAGTGGATTTACACTCTAGAATACTAATGACTTCAGCTTCTGTGTCGTGGGGTCTTTTCTAACCAGGGGAGGTGTTGCCAGACATCATCACAGAAACATAACGAAAGAGCAAGGGTAACGTCTCACGCTGTGCTACTCTCTATGTTAAAATAATTCACTGCTTACACAGGAAGGAATCTAAAATGTCATGTTTAAGTGTCACACCTGGGTGTTAGCTTGCCTTCAGTTTTGACAGCAGAGTCACGCTGCTCAGCCCTGATGGGAGCCTAGACTTACTCCCGGCTTGCACCACCTGGCAGGGTGCTGCCATTTTGCACCGCAAACACAGCAGAGGATATTCTTTTCCATGAGAACTGGAAACCCTGCAGAGGTCCCTGTGCTGTGGGAGCCTCCGTACAGCCACGCTTGGTTGGCTTGGCAATCTCAGGACTGCAGGCAAGCACAAACCTCCAGCTCCTCTTGCCTGGCAATTCTTTTTCTGAAGGCCCGTTGAGTATTACCTCAACTTCTGCCACAGCTGCCACAGACATTTCACCTCACAGCAACCTCTCCGGACACAGAGGGAAAAACAGACACTCCTGCGGAAGGCCCCGGCTGCGTACAGCCCTGGTTTCGGTTCATCTCTGCCCACGTAAACACGTGCCTGCTATGTGCCTCCCTGCACGCACGGCAATGGAGTCGTGCACGTTTGTGCTGTGCAGAGACCTGGGAGCTCAGCGCCTGTAAACAAACTGATGAAGTGGTGAACGTGCCTAATTGTAACCACAAGAACTCCCAAACGAAACCCATGGGACAACTCATATGTTTTCAATTAGGAAGGTGGTGAATCACTCACTGACTTGCCATTTGTTTATGGACTCAGCTGAACTGTGACCATAAAGGATTTATCTACGGTCAAAACACGTTGAAACCCAGCCAGGCACAGCCCCCAATTCTCTTGACTCTTGAGTTTTGATTGTAACAGTTAGATCATAAATAAAAGTGTACCGCATTATGCAAAGCAGAACTGCAGGATTTCAGCCTGTCCTCAAACCGAGCTTTCATAGCACCAAACAAACAGAATGGGTAGCAATGGTATGTTTTGCTTCTTTGAATTCACTCAACGTTTCAATCAGAAAGGAGGGGACACTGCTGCCATATTGATGGCTATTTACATTTTCCCAAAGAAACCTTTTCAAACACCAACGAGGTCTGTGCAGTAAGACAAAGCTGAGCTTTAAGCACACGTCAGATTTAATGTACTTTTTATATTTGACTAGAAATTAGGCATTTGTAGTGACCAGCAAACAAGACCTTGATAAACCCTCCAGGTGCGTCCCAGAATATTTCGTATGCTTAACACACAAGCTGCTCTGCTGTGCATGAACAGCCAGATCTTGTGCTAAGCCTCCTGCGGCCACAGATGTTTTTGACACTAAATCTGGTAATAGGAAGCAAGGCAAGAGTCGCTAATCATCAGAGGGTCGAATCTTTTGGATCTGTGCTTCAGTGGCTCCCCAACACCCTTTTCTGACACCACCAAGTACAGGGCTTTGGGTGGAAACCAGCACACCTCTGTGGAGAAGCACACAGGCTCTGCAGTCCCCTACTGCAGCAGTGCCCAAAAAGCAGCTACGGCTCACCCTGCAGCCTAAGAGCAATGGAAAATTCCTTACCTCTAATGCTCCTGCAAACACCCCCAAGTGCACAGCACAGCTTTCAGCTCTAAAACCTCTAACCTGGAACTGTATCAGCTCCTATTCTCCCCCTTTGCATGCTAAAAGGATCTGTAAAGACAGGATTTGTTGTTGCTTCAAGGACTGACACAGTATTGTACATTCAGCTTGGCTCTGAATTGCTGGGTCTACACTTCAGGTTGGTTTCAGTGCAGTGTTTCTACTTCAGCTTTTTTTTTTTTAAAGTGTTGTCAAGTATCATCAGCTTTAACTCTTCCCAAAGCAGGCTTATTAGTGCTCTCATTGGTAAATTCCAGATATTTTTAGCTTTCTCCTGCTGCACTTTATTTACTTTCGATGTAACAAAGATTTGGGCTGTTTGGATATGCCTTAGAGGCTGGCAAAACAGAGCTTAGTGTTGGAAAGATTTCTTCTGCTGAATAAAAATGCATGGCTTGAGGTAACAACAACAGCATTGAGGTCACATTTTGCATGTTGAGAGAAGCAATTCAGACGGTCTCTGCATTTCAAGGAAACTTCAGTTTGTCTATTTTAATAGTTGACATAACATTCCTTTGCAATGGAATAATATTTTAAAGATGACTACACAGTCACCTGTTCTTTTATGGGATTTTTTTACGGTTTCTCTGACACAAGAGGATCTTTTTTTGTGCTTAAAAAGTGGCCTTCACAATTTACCTCTCTCAGATACAGCCCACTGGGAGTCATAATCCCATACTGGAAATATCCCTGCATTTCCATGGAAACAAACTACTGTGCCAAAATATGGGCTTAGTTCTTCAATGAAGACTTCTGAACAGGGAAGAAATAGTTGCACGGGCTTCATGTTCAAACATAATTTGCTAGCATCTAGAAATAAAATTACTGAAAGTAGCCATTTATTCACCATATCTAAGGGATTATTCAGTGTCCAAACAGATCCAGCCTCTTACTTCTCTCCACATTCACTTTAGAGACTGAGCCTCAATAGCTACACGTTTCTTGAGCAGTGTGCACCTGAGCTCACACATAGCACAAGTGCCGATGCTGTCAATAAGCTTTCCTGTAGTGTGCTAAAATAAGGCATTCACAAAGCAATAGCACACATGTGATCTCAGAGTTAAAGCCTTCTGTACTCTCAGCTTCAGTTCCTCCTACAGAGTAAGCTGTTCTCATCATCACAGGAGTATTTGCAACTTAATAGTACTTCTGTTGGGGTATTAAGATTACTAAATTGGGGAGGGGGGGAGGAGGGGGGGGGGAGGAGGAGTGTCTATTAGAGTGAAGAATACCTCCATGTTTCCATCTGTCTCTCAAAGACAAGAACTGGCCAGTGCTGTACTAACAGCCTGCTGACCCAGTTTGGTGTTATGCTCATGTTTTTAACAGCAAGAAAACAGAACATAGCAGCTTTTGAAACTTTCCTTACACTGTGAAGACTTGCTCTTTCAGCAGCTTGTGTCTCACACGCTGGTTCTTCACGGATCCGCAGACAGCAGATTAGCAGTTTGTCAGTCGGTGATTTACTGGGATGGAGCAAACACCACATGCTTTCTCCACTCAATCCCAGTGCCAGCATGTGAGAACCCACAGCTCTAGACCTTGGTTTGCTCGTTACGCAGCTTTAAATGGTCAAACTCCGAACAACAGCCACTGCAGCACTGGGCTGGTATTTGAAAAACATCCAGCTCAAAGCATATTAGGAACAACTTAACTTCTCCATCTGCCTTTAGCTTTAAAACACTAATGACTAAACCAGCCTCCGAAATCCACAAAATCTGCACCTGTTAAACTGGAAATGTGCAAATGTGAAAACACAGACAGCAGATGTGCACCTCATCTTTTTTACTAGGACAATTTGAAGGTTACTGTTGTCACATCTACAAATTCCTTTCTCTAGCCACCACACTATTTCTCTATAACACAAAAAATTGTTTATTCAGAGAACTGGGAAAGAAGCAAAATTCGCTAGTATCTGCTGAAAAGCCTGCGGTCCTTACATTGTGATGAAACTAAAGAGACACCTTTCACCCAAGCAGGGGAGCCTCCTTAGAACATCTGTATTGGAGGCCAGTAGCAATAAACAGGATCAGAAGAACAAATACTTCTTTGTGGTTGCTTAAATTACAAGCTCAGAAGCTTTTTTAAGTACCCAGTTCATCCTTCATGTATAAAACTCCCACATTTATACTCTCTTTTTCAGTGCAATCCAGGGATTTGTAATGCAAGGTACAAATTCATTAGTCCCATTTTGCAGTTGTGGAAGCCGGAACACAGAAAACCAATACAACTCAGCTATAGTAAAAATACCAGATCAGTCAAAGGACGAGTTCTCAAGTCAGCTGCCACCTTTTCTGCCAGATCACACACACCAAGAAGCCAATCCTACCTTCTGGTTGAGTGCATGTTTTCCAGGTAAAAGAAAAAAATTTCAAAAATCAGATGTGGGTGTGAAAAATTTCCCTCTCCTCCAAACTGCAAGTACGGCTTAGACAGAAATGCCTACTTGAGGAAGGGGCAAAACCTGTTTACACATGTTGGACTTTGGAGTAAGTTGGGAAAGGCTAAAGTTGTCTTCCCCATGTCTTTTCCTGTGTGATGAGAAGGGAAATACTACTGCTGAAAGCATAAGCAATTTTGCATTAAAATCTTTGCACTGCACCAAATCTTGGCATTAAGTTGGCAGTGTTTCCAGGACACAAGCCATATTCCAATCAGATTATGTCTCATTAATCATATTTGCGCACAATGAAAACAGCATTTTTCAAGCCTCACTTCCTCTTATTTTTTATTGAAACAGTTTTCAGCAGCCAATGATAATTTTATTATTGATTTCTGGAACATGGGAACAGCGGTGATTTAAGTACAGGAAAAGCATTTGAAATTAAAGCATCCTGTCTACTGGTATTACATCTTCTCTGCCTCAGAGAAGATAAAACTTTCAACAAGGCCATAACTTTTGGAGAAGGAGAGTGGTCACAGATGAATCTTTTCAAGCACAATTGAGTTTGTACTTCTTACTAATTCCCTCTCCATCTGCCAATGGCCTGGTGTGAAACTACAGCCAGTTTGAGAACCCCACTGCTTTATTCCTGCTCCTGTCAAGGGACATCTATCCATCACCTCACTGCACAACCTGCTCCATTTAAGACCTAGCTAATGCCAAGGCCTCCTACATTACTTTGATGCAGACCTACTAACTACACTTCACGCTGAGAAGGAAGCAGCCAAATAAAATGCTGTGTGAAACCAATCTCTCTCTGCTGCATTTCCAATGAGCCCCACCAGCTCCAAGTCTCAGGTGAGTGTTGCAGTGAAGACCCTCTACTGATACACATTTCTCTTTCTGTCTGCAGTAAACACAAACCAGAGAAAGCTGTGAATCTTTTGGATTCCATGCAAATGGAATGACTTTCCTTCACTAAAGCACAGGCAGTTTTGACAGTACTAGTAAAATAGAAAAGCAGACAAAATTGTTACTGACTGCTGGTCTTCTAGCTGAAGATGATGATGAATTCTAGCATGAATAACCAGAGATGAATCACTCAGATAATAAAAGACACTACTACTTAGCAAACAAAAATGCACTACAAAAGGACCGTCAAATCTCTCTAGCTTGAGGATTTAAACAGGAATTTTTCAGAAGTTCTCGGTTCTGCCCTGACAGCAAAGTCAGTCCTTCATGGGTATTTGCACATCCTGGTGTCACGCTGTCACTTTCTGAGGAGCAAGGGAACCCCAAGGAATCAGCCCAGGCCTCGCTCCCTGGCTGGCAGGCAAGGTCAGAGCTGGGGCCTTGGCTGCGTTAACATCACAGAAACTTGTCTTAACCTCTGCTGACAGCAGACTGCTGATGACTCTTGCTTGCGTCAAGCCCTCCAAGATTTCCAGCAGCAGATATTTAACTATGCACACAAACTACAGTCAAACCCTGCTCTTCTTCCTGCTCCTTTGTCTTTCCTCCCAATAACACCTAGCTTAAAAAAACCATTCTTTTATGTACTGAATGTGATTCACTAACACAAGAAAAACAAACAGACTGAATAGGAAGGGAACAGTCAGCTTCACATATAACAGAGATTTCTGAGCCTCTAGTATCAATGTACCCAGCACATAAACCCAGGGAGACTTGGGAGTTTCCATACGCACAGTAGATCTTATTCACCCCATGAAGACGCAACAACAATCCTTGACAGGAAAACACGGAATCTAAAACCTGTGAGAGTTATTTCAGTGTGCTTTCATTTTGAGTTCCCAACAGTCAAATTAATTCTTGTTGCAATCACAGTGACTACAAATACAGGAATTTAATGTCCATAATTTCAGAGAAGAGAAGGCTCTTTTCTTCAAGACAAAAGACTTTGTCTGCCCAACCCACCCATTCAGAGTATTTCTCAACCCTATGCAAGGAAAGAGACAAACACAATCACAAAATATACAAGTTATTAACAAGAATTCAAAGCTTAACCTAATAGTGACTTGAAAGCAAACAAAATCACTGTGGCAATGCTGTATCAAACAGCCTTGATTTTTTTCAATTTTGAGTTAAGTGGTCCTTTAATAAGTCTAAGAAATGCTACCCTATAAAGCAATGCATGAAATTGTATTTTATGTACAATGTAACATGATGATGCTAAAACTGCTGTCAGTTGGCAAGCTGACATTCTCAGTCATGCTAGTAGTAGAACACGATCACTGCAGTACGCGTGTAGTAGCTGTTACAATATACTTCAAAATGGAAATGCCACATTCCTACCAAAATGAGATTATTCTAGACAGAAAACAGCGTTACTGTAAGCAGGTTTTTGTCCTTAAACAAGAACAAAACTGTCTCAAACAAGGCAGGGTCAGGTGATTCTCATTTCTCTGATAGTAAACCACCTACTAACCAAGACTTTGGTCCTACCGGTGGCTACTGATTTGAGAAGAGATAGAGGAGAGTGGCAATGCAGTTTATTTTACTGACTCCACAGACTCCCTTCACAAGACAGGCAACTCAAAATGTTCCAAAGTAACCATTCTTCTGAGATGTCAAAGCGTATGACTGTCAGCTATGAGACTGATGCAATCAGTTTATTTCTGATGTGAAAGTTCACAACAGAGAGTGGGGAAAAGGACACGGCATACAGTTTTTGGCAAGGTCAACAGCTCTGACAGCCTTTAGTCTCTGAATATGAAGACTGTGCTTTGGATATCTTTAAACACCTTCAAAGAGAAGTGATAGAGCAATATCTGAAAGTACAAATGCATAAAACTAGATGAGGACCTGATAACAGAGAAGATGCTGTGTTCTTCTTCCTTGATCTATTTACATGTTTTGGATGGTCTCCAAAAGGCTTCTGCTCAACATGAACCATCTGGCATTCAGATACCATTTCCAGATGTTAAATTACAGATAAACTAGCTTTTTACATTGTTTTTTATTTTTTAATCTGGACAGTAGCATGTCCATGTCAAAGTGTGTGTAAGGGATAATGTGCCCAGACAGAAAACACAAAAACGTCTAATTAATGCACTATAACATACTGGTGTAAAACTTCACTCACTCTACTTCATTATTGTTTTAAATTAATTATAATCATATTCTAACACAACACTCTTCAATGCCTCTGAAACGAATAAACAATTTTCTTGTGTGCGACAGTTATATATAGCAAATAACGGTTAGATAACAAAAGCCTACATGGAGATGAAAGGATGACTGAGACATAAGAAGACAAACAGGCGATTTTGTAAGTTAATTTCCCAGCTGGGTGAAAAAAGGGGAATACTTACCAGGCGTAATGCTTTTTGTCTGTAAAAGGCTCTCCAACCTCATTACATGTCACAACTTCTTGTAAAATGATCTGCTACTATTGTTTCTGTTGTACCATGGAGGAAGCCATAGGACAACAGCTTATGCCAGAGCGGTCCAGATTTCCAGCTTTCTGCTCAGACCACATCCCATTACTTTTTCTGCACTATACCCTGTCACTCAACTCCCTTGTATGCACTGACTTTGTCTGCTTAACTGTAGCACTGTCATCTTCCTGCCTTGGAAGTCCCAGGCTTCCATGTCCCTGGGTACTGTTTTAGGACACTTGAAACATTCACATTTTTTTCCCCCTCACTGAAACAAGGATAGTTTTGTGCATAACAACACATTTGCTCTGTGTTTACAGGAACAAGCCACACTTGAGTAAAATGAGCAGTTGGAGAAGTGAGGATAGTGCTGAAGCTCTCCTTCTGTTAGGATGAAAGTTTGCAACATGCTTCACGCTCCACGCCAGCCCCACTGGGATCACCTGAGTCCTTGGGAAATGTCCCCAGCTTGTGAAAGGAACAGAAGCTGTTTTTCCACTGCAGAAGTAAAAGCCACAACTTTTTTTTTCTTTTTTTTTTTTTAAGGCATTTGCTTTCCAACAACTGTTTTGTGCTCCTTAAAGGCACTGCTGTAAGGCTGCCACAGCTGGGAAACATGAACACCAAAAGCACGCGCCTGCAGTCAGATCCAGCTTAACAACGATGCACTTTTTAAGTTATAAAGTGGCATGAACTTGAAGCAGAGGCATAAATAAGGTGTTGAGCAACAAAACCTTTTATCTATAACTACCACCTCACGGATAACTGCTTAAAAGAACAAAAGCAAGTGATCTAAATATAAACTGCAATTACCTGCCACAGCTTCCTCGCAGCACTGTGTTAAACCATGAGCACATGGAAACCTTCCTGCCCTTTGCTTAACCACTGACCCCAGCTCCCAGGACCCTCACACTGTCCCTAGCCACATTACTCATCTCTCCTTCCTTCTCAGTAGACACAGTAACTAGATGACCATAGCTGACATGCTGCATTAACCTATTATTAGGTGACCCTGACACTCTACCTCGCATTTTGTTTATATTCACAACAATTCTAAATTGAAATATCAAGGATACTAGGAACTTTTTATCCACAGCCTTGGAAATAGTAATAAAAGAGATGGCAGGATTGTACATGACATCCTCAGTTACAGCCTCTGTGATACTATAACCTAGGAAAGTAGAAGCGGGCTTTTTATCTCTTCCTTACATAAAATATGCAGAAAAAGGTAACTTCCCCCCACCCCCTTCATCAAAAGTCACAGAGAATTTGCCTGATGAGTATTTGACAGATGGAGAAGTCATGCAAAAAAATTTTATGAAACTAAAAGGTCTCATGCAACTGCCCAAAGTCTATCTGCTATAAAGAATGGGTGCAGCTTTCTAAATTAACCTATTCAGCTGACACAAGACACTCTCCCTGCCTTGCCTCATCTCAAAATAAGTCACAGATGTGGCCAACTGAGCAGTAGGAAAGAGGAAAAACGATTAAAAAATGCCCCTCCTGAGACATTGAAGAACCTGCTGTCTGAAGGTGTAGCCCACCATATGCACCAAGGATGAAAGAAACCACCTTGTTAGTCAAAGCTACGCTTGCACCAGGGACAACATCAGAATGTAGTGGAATCTAAGGAAGCTATTAGACATTATGCTTTGGTTCCTGTGATGCCCATAATAAGCAATATGGCTTGTGACCAAATACAGCTTGCAGATAACAAATTTAAGGGAAATACCTAAAATGAAAGTGCAATGAATAGTGAACAATATATTTCCTAATAGAAGATGTACCTGCTGACTAGAGTAGCCCAACAAGTAACAGGGTTTTGCTCAATGAGTGGCAATACTCCAAACCAAGTCAATCACAAAAAAAAAAATTTAAGAAGATACTCACCAGCAAGGGTATAATCCATATCAAAACCAAAGCACTTTATCTTTTCCATGGCTAAACTTCTGTTTACAAAGACCCTGTAAAGAGAGAAGAAATAAAGCCAGATGTACCAGCATTTCAAAGTAATCACATTTTAAAACAAACACATTTTGCCAGCTGTCAGGATAAGCCAGATCTCTCAGGTCAAAACCAGAAAACATACCTGAAAACAGAGGCATGATTCAGTTTTTGCCATGAGTTCTCCTGAAGCAAAGCCATGACTTTGCAGGGTTATTCTAATTATTGGTATGCTGTCTAAAGACATACACGCATGCATGCACACACACAGAGCTTTGCATGTGACCTGCAAAAATTCCTAAGAATAGAAGTGCAAAATCTCCTGAAGCAGAATTCAGAGCTCAAGTGAGAGGAAACTGGAAGCAGAGGATGGGAAGCAATACAGTTTGTTTGATTAAAACAAATTATTACAAGAGGTAATAAAGAAAAGAAAAGGACATTTCTGTGAATAAACTCGCAGCATTTGAGCCCTCTTTGGAACTCTCTCTGGAAATTCAAAGCAAACCTAAACAGATCAGGTTTTGCATTTATACCAATAGCATTAAAAACATTTCATAAACTCTGAAAAACAGCAACTCACATAAAGTTTCATGCACAAGAACATGCTATTTCCTTTGTTAAAATGTTTTATTTATAACTCCCTTGCAAATCTTTGATAAAACTGCTTGTTCTAAATTCCACGTTTACTATTAATGCTTAGTGCAAGGAGAATCTAAGCTGAACAGTTCCAGGCTCTTTTTGGTGACAACATTTTAATACAGCATAATCAATCTAGTTCAAGTTAGTAAGATGGTAAAGAAATAGGTCAGAGAATACAACAAAAGCTTTTCTTGCTAACTGTTCCAACAACTACAGTAACTAAGATGCTTACATTTCCCCAGAACTTTAAACCATACAGCAGATCTGCAATTCAACAGGACTTCTCTCCACCAGTTGTCTTATCTGAACAATAAGAATGAAAGTCAGAGCTCGGCTGTGGGATGGAAGCTGAGCTTCTCAACACTGATCTCGGACAGAAATCCCACGTACTGCTCGAGCTGTGATGCAAAGACGAAATGCTCCCGTATGAGAAATGTCCCGGAGTCACCTGCACTCTGATTTCAGTATGTGAAAATTCTCAAAATATTTAATAAGTGCATTGCTCTCAGCAGAGTAATTATCCTCTTAAAAACTGCAATGGGCAGCACTGCCGTGTAGGAGCGGCTGTGCAGGGACAGCGCTACAGCAATGGAGACGGCAAGTGCAACCCCAAGCACTCCTACGTTCGGAAAAGCTGGAAGAAACCATTGGGAGAGTCTCCTCCACACACACGTTCTGGGCAGGTGGCCGGCATAACGTGTCCATTCCACTGCCTGTGTCAATCCACCGCAGCTCGGATTTTAGCAGCAAACTGCTAAGAGCAAACTATCACACTTCTATGCAAGTCGTCTTACCTCATCTCTCACCGACGTGCTCCTTGTTTAGTTCGCAGCAGTCTGATTCATCTACTTGTCTGAATCATATTACACAATTCCTTTAAAGCTTCCCTAGTACCGATGCAATTTTGCTTGGATCTGATTTGACTTCAGAAGATCATTATGTCTGAACCAAGCCTTAAAGTACTGTATATCTTCTTGGACAGTGTTACAGAAAACACATCTGTGGCTAATTTATCCAGTCACTGGATATCGTTGTTGTTCCACACAAATCCACTTGGAATACAGTTTCTCTGGCAATAGTATACTTTCCCCCTAACCTTGCACACTCTCTCTGGGAGTCACAGTTTCCTGGCAAAGTGCCTGCCTTTGACAATGGGGCTTGTCACTAAGGGGCCTCGGAGGTTATAGATGACGCTCTTTTCTGATAGATTTATGTTTTACCTAAACAAGACAAAGTGATGGGAAAAAAAAACCCTGGAAACTGGTAAAGCAATGCCTTTCGGAAATATGAGATGGGATTGTAAATCACTAAAATTCACTCCTGAAATAGCTGGCTTTGGAGTAGGTGGAGCAAATCAGCCGAATCTGCAGTTCGACTGTCTTTTAACATCGAGATACATCTGATTTACAAGAGACCAACGCAAAATGCTAAACACAGTACCGAACACGATCTCATACTTCGTGTAATGAAGACAATTATGTTCTGTGGCTGCTGATGCCAGGAATCACTATGTATTAGCTATTCAGCACACGATTTCAGATCTCGTGTTGTGCAGTTTGTTTCTGAAAGTGGAGAGCTGTAAGAAGGAGTAACGTACCTCCCGGAGACATTAGCAACAGTTTTTGTCCAACCTGCAGAGTCCAATTTTGTCCTTGCCTCTAGGCTTAGCCCCCCGAGCATAGTTTTCCGTCCTTCTGAACAGGAAAGGAACAGGAAGGGAAATTTAAAGGAGCTCAGAAGAGCGTTTCAGAACTGCAGCATTCGGGAACGGTTTCCCAGATGAGGACAAAAAACAAGCACTAGGACGGAGCTGAATGCGCTTATAGAAAGGGTAATACGACAGGGCTTGTGAAAGGCGAAAACAAGGGAGCTGTGACCCAAGAGATCTCCTCCAGTCCAGCCTGCCTATGTTTAGATGATGACGACACCAAACTGACCA
This sequence comes from Gallinula chloropus, assembly GCF_964237585.1. NCBI lineage: Eukaryota > Metazoa > Chordata > Aves > Gruiformes > Rallidae > Gallinula > Gallinula chloropus. The sequence continues at coordinate 68,327,044 of NC_140090.1, forward strand.
AAAACTGTGGAGAGAGCTCTAAGCCTCTGACATTTTTGTCATCGCTTGCCTTCGGAGTATTTACAAACTGAACCCTGGGACTTAAGAAAAGATAACCCAAACAGCACGCCTTGATACTGAAAATCTGGAAGAGTTTACTAAAGGCAATGAAACGAGCAAGATCTATTAGCATATTTTTGTTCCAAAATAAGTCTTATGACTAAAACATGAAAATTACTATAGCAGCCCACTCTTGGTAACAGCTGGTGAAGATCTTTCTCCATCAACTCGTAAATATTGCCTATGACCTAGAAACCGTATGTGGCAGGATCTCATCATGCCCCAACAGTGCACAGGACCTGGCAGATTTCACGGCATCCTACCGACAGATTTGATGTGGTAATTACTTCACCCACCAGTGCTGGAGTGAAACAGAGGAAATATTTTAAAAAGCTAAAGAAGGCTATTACACAATGTGTTCAGGACAGGAAATATGCAGACTTTATTCAATTTAAACTTGGATATGCCTTGGCAGGTTAAATGGCAGACTAAACAGTGGCTAAATAAAAATGGGAACCAATTTGACTTCTCTTGTGAAGGCCCAGCCAAAGCTTGGGTTATTTTGTAGACACTCAGGACCCTCAACTTTAAATCCTGACACAGGAAGACATCTCTTGTGCACAGTGCCCCCACCCCCCCACCCCCGAGACACAAGTAGCTAAGTAGGTACTTACAAATACTTATGCCCAGAAGCTGACCATCTTAATTCAGAGGCTTTACTCAAAGTAGTAAATACCTGCTGTATCTTAGAAATTAAAGGTAAAAGTGGAGATTAAATCACCACAGCAGTTTCTGGGAAGAGCCAGGTGCTTCTTAGAACTGCAGACATAGCCCGTTTCAAAGCTGTGCTTAGATCCTCATCAAAGGACAGCTCAGCCTGATTTCAAGAATACAGGTCAAACATGTCTGTTGGCTACAAAAAAGTGACATCTCCACAGAAAACATGGTATAGAGAAATGACAAGAGGTGGCTTTAATGATGATAAATAACTAAGACTAAGACCCTAAGAACCCTAGCCACCTGAGGGACAAGATCCTCTAGTGTCCAAAGGAAAGGATGAGATGGTAAGTTTTTTTTTTAAGATAAACAAAAATCAAAGAAGCTTCCAGATTGCAAATGGTCGAGGTAAATGTCAGAATAACAGGAAAGTTAAAACCACCTAACATTCTTAGGCAAGGAAGTTTTAATCTAGAATTAGTTTCCCACTTGCCAGAATCAGAAGAAATTGCTTTCCCTTCTCCTGATTTTGTTTTTTTTTTTCCATTCAGAAAATAATGATTTTAACTAGGAACACCAGAGTTGAAAATTAAGCTGATTAAAAAACTTAACAGCTGTGGGCAGTAAGACAAATCAAACTGCAGGCAGAGCAAGGTTCCTTGTGCTGAGGCAGAGGTGGGTACTGCCTAAACCCAGCTCCACACCTGTCCGCACCAGAACATATCCCTAAATAGCACATTGCCCTTCTCTTGTCTTCATCTTTCCTTCCTGACGAAACCCCAAGATTTATATTTCTTCTATGAAGTAAATCCCTGTGAATCTCCCTCAGCTTTGCACTCTCTATGCAGTGTGGCTGGAGGAGTCCAGTATGTTGGTGTTTGTGGGGAAGCAGGTGAGGGACCACACCAGCCCCATCAGCACCTTGAGCCAGCCCAGGGCACAGCTGGGAGCAGGAGGCTGAAGCCTGGACTTGGGGTGCCTTAGCCTGGCACAGCTCCACATCTTCAGAAAAATGGACCTGAGGAGCTGTTTAAGAGAAACCATGAGGCACACTTCCTCCCTAATGAGTTCTCCCTCAAAGATGAAACCCTGTGGCTTGGCCACAGCAGAAGGCTCTCGATGACAGTATTTATTTTCTTCTTGAGCTCTACAAATTGTGCGGATAAGAGAAAAATGTGTTGCACTGCAAGGAAGAAGGAGCTGCTGAGCACACACAAAGGGAGTCACAGAGCCCCGATATCAACACTGCAATTCACAGTCCTTTATATTTTTACATGAGAACTGATCTTGGTTTTGTTACTGTTCTTGTCAATCATTTCCGAGGCAGGAACATAAATCCCAACTCTCCTCCAGTAACACAGGAGAGAAGCGAATGAATAGAGGGAGGAATGTTTCTATTTATGCAAGATCTCAAAAGCATTCTGTGCCCTGGATGAAATCTGCAAGCACAGTATTCTTGTAATGTGACCAGCAAAATAAACAAAACGCACAGAACTATACAACTAGGGAGGAACTTGGCCCATGGCTCACAACTCCTCGTGGCGAGCAACGGAGAACGAACAATGTGAGGCGAGGTTCTGGAACACAGCACTTCTATAATGATTTTCCAAATGTGTCTAGAAATACCTTGCAGCAAGGAGCAGTCTTTGTCAGGAGAGTATGTTTCACTGGAAATTAAATAAAACCAAAAAAACTTGCAACGGTGCTGAGTGGAAAGGGGGAACTGGCTAACCACGACCTACGTATGTGTTTAAAGAAGACTATGGTGGACAGCTGGGCTTGAGCCAGCCATAAAACGGGGACTAACAACCCAGAAGGCTCAGATTCCTGCTTCCTCAAAGCTTGAGTACTTTGGTTAATCTTCACTTTATGGACAACTTCCACGTTTTAATAAGCTAGAAAAGTTAAAAAGAAGGAACTAACTGGATTAGCTTTTAACAGCCTCCCATCTCTGAGTTCCCCACAGCCTCTTTAAAAAGGGGAAAAAAATAACCCCACTACTCCTACAGCAACTGGATGTTCTCAGTATTAATAGCAAGGCCCCAGATGTTACGTGCTGGGGAAGACATGTCTCACTACGAGACTTTATAGTTCTGGTTACAGGCGATTTCCACCAACAGCAGTGAACCAAGATGAATCCCTTGCTGACCTTGCTTATCAGGCATTAATCAGGTGAGCAACCTTAAGAAGATACTAACACATAGCAAAATTTTGTGTCTTTGGGTGCTAGATGCTTTGGTACCTGTCTTAGGGGAAGAAATAAACTGCTTTAAGTTACTAAAACCAATGTAATTCTTTTAACAAGTGACACCTCTTTAGGCAGGTAATGACCGTTCCACATGTTATTATTTATCATACTATTTTGGTTGGGGTTTTTTGGGTTTTTGTTTGTTTGTTTTACAATATTAAATTTTCAGAGTTTCCTTTTATTCCTTCTTCAACTAAAGAGGAATATTCTGACAGGTCAGTATGTTTGTAATTGCATTTGGAGACACTGTTTGGGCTGGAGATGACTTCAGGCAGATGATACAGCATCAGATAGGAGAGGCAGAAGCAGGGCATCAAAATTTCCTGGCTACTTGCAGTAACATTTCCAACACAGCGCCCTACAGTTTCACAAGACTAACCATTCTTGCACAATTATCGTGACATAAAACTGCAAAATCAGATTACAACTGGAACTTAAAAGTCTGACGAGGCTGTATCCAGAAACTCGACTGTGAGCGCTTCCCTCTGAAACTCATCAGGAATCAGATGGAAGGAGATAGCCCTGGCCGTTTCTGTTTCCATTGTTTGGGTTTTCTTCCCAGGCAACAGCAAAGTGCCAAGAAGCTCACATATGGATTCCATCCCAAAATAACACCCGTCTGCTCTGTGAAACTATTAAAGCATGGGATCACGGGACATTTGCAAAGTAATTTCTTTATTATTAATTTGGCAAGTGTTCTGCTTTCTCATAAGCTCGCCCGTTCTGCTGCCTTAACACTCCCCTCTCCCTCCTCTCTCCAATGGCTGAAGCACTGAAGCAAAATAAATAGAGAGGCACATGCTGCTCTCTGCTACACGCATGCCACTGCCAGTCCAACGAGGGTGCACAGACGTATGAGGACAGCCCACAGCCAGCAGTGCCTACAGAGCTGCCTCTTCTACAGTCACAGGGAAACGCCACGCATCGCCCATCCAAACACGTAGGATGAAAAGAACGTTTTCAGACTGATAACGATTTTTGTCTTGTTTGCCACCTCAGTGAGCTGATCATTTTAAAATGATATTCTATACAGCTACCCCAATAAACAGTTTCAAGCATCAGAGCCTAGTTTATATAATATTTCCTCCCATCTGCACTCACTGATGATCCAGTACCAATAAAGCAAAGAAACAAGAGTAGCAGTAAATAGCCCAGAGTTTACAAATTTGAACAATCTAAAATACATCTTTAACCTGAGAAATCAAAATAACCAATTGGTAATCATCTTGCTTTGCCATTATTAAAGTGTGTGCTGTTTTATCCATCCAGGATCTCAGAATATATTAACAGCTTAAATCACTTAACTCGTTATTACCACCATAAAATGCTGTGAAAGCAAACTGAAGCACAAAACTATGAAGCAACTTATTCAATACTCTGTGCCCGGTCAGCAGAAGAATTAAGATGGGGAATCACAATGCCACATCCTTTGCACTAGCCAGTAAACAACAGACTGAGAAAACAAAATAAAAACAACAACAGAAACCCCACATTCAGGATGAAAAGTCTCAAACTACTCTGATGCAAAATGGTAAAAGCATCCCAAAGCCTGTATGTTTAACAAAAAGGCCATCTCAGCCTTACTGCCCTCTTAAGCCAAAACCACAGAAAAAAAGTAAATGTAAATACCTGTTTCCTGGATCTTGGTAACTGTCAGTAACAAGAGTGGATGGAACACCAACTTTTTCCATTATTTGCTTTAACTAGATGTGGTTGCTATTTAAACCCTAAAGAGCTATGTGAGATAATCCAGAGGGTGCCTAGAAGTGCTCACTCCAAGTTAAAAAATAGACACTAGGGCAATTTGGTGGCTCAGAGTCAACCTAGTTCTTGCCTAATTACAATCACATTAAATGACAGTACTCCTCCAGAACAAATGACCTAGTGATTATCCTCTACCCGGAAAAGTCAACAAGTGCAGCATGAGGGAGGTGGCCTCACAGCCACACACACTAAGGAAAAGCCACCTAACAGCTACACATCCATTTTATTTCCGAATTAAAATGTATGTTGCCAATAGCAGAGTAATGCAGTATCCTCTTACCAGTGACCTCTGCTAGAGAATGAATAACAGCCAGCTTGCATATTAATTCCTCTTTAGACCTCACCTCCAACAGGCGCCAACAATGTTGCATGACAAGGCTGGTGGCTGATAGTAACACACTAGCTAACCAAAAGTCTTACTTGCAGCATCAGAAATACCATGAAGATAAACCCCCATCACTTCTCTTCCCCTACAGCTTTTTCCTGATTTTTGATGTTGGTTTTATGGCCCTTGAACTCTAGAGCACAGCATACATGTTCATATCCTCAAGCTTTGCTTTGTCAGGAACCTCAATACTATAATTTCTTAGGGCAGCTATACAAAGTGATCCAAACATGAAACAAAAATTTTGGGCAGAAAACAACTATAAAAACTTCATTTTGAACATTCCTGCCTATGGTATCCAAAGATTTTTGTGATATAGTCGTCATACTCTCTGTATGCATAACACCAGTTAAACCAGTCTCAGTTGGGATTCCTGCCAACAGTGTTGTATGTTGAACATCCATCCATCAAGTATGATACAGTAAGAAGTGCAACACCTGAGAAAACACATTCCTGCTATGAACCACCACAATAAAATATGACTATAAGTGTGGCATCTTCAGAGGTAATTATTTTAGAAAGTTTTTTTTAAAGTTCCATGCCCATGAGAACATTATTTTTTAAAGTAAATTATTCTGCTTGGATTGGAAAGTTCTCCCCTTATTTTATGCTGCTCCAACATTTACAATTCAAGACTGTTAAATCTGGTGTAGTTCATGACAACCATAAAGTTAAATCAATTCACCCCTGTATCTCCACTGAATTTAAGTGAGCATGAGGGAGACAAACAGTGAAACAAGTTTGTAACATTTCACAGTTGTTGAAAAAAACAAGCACTGCAAGCAGCACTTAGAAAATCCCAATGAGTAATTTCGAGCCCAAGTGCACTTCCAACATGGGTACCAAAGAATGCACCAGTTACAGTCAATGTGGCTCAGCTGCTGAGCTTCTCCAGCCTTGCAGCTTGGGCCCATACAATCACTGGGGAGCAGCTTTAAGGGGGCTGGGGGAAGCATGTGGGGATTTTAAACACAATGTTCTTTTTTATTGTTTATGTTTCTAAGTCACTTTAGATTCCTGGTTTGTTTTTTGATTTAACTGCCAAGGTAAGGAGAAAAAAGACAGAAAGAAAAAGAAAGAAAAAGAGCAAGAAAAGAATCTTGACAATGAATGCCTTGTCTTTTATACCTCTCTTTTTCACAACATCACAGTGCTTCAGCAATATCCAAGAGTCAGAGCATACTTGGACCTCATTGAAACCAATTTATATCCTCAAAGTGATGGCTGTGACAAGCACACACATTTTACATGAGAACAATTAATAAAATACTAAAAAATATAATAAAAACAACAAAGGGAAATTACTTCAGTCCTACTCTGTCATGTTAAGTCTGCACTTATCTTTTGAGTAACATCACATCTGTTAACACTAAGATCACAAAAAAACCCAGAAATAGAAATCTGACAACACTGCCTCTGGAATGAGGTTGTTTCAGATTCTCACAATACTGGATTATCAAAATAACTCCCATGAAACTGGTACACCAAAGCCATTAATAGCACAGATTTGTACTATAGTCTTGGCATCAGGTTCTCACATTTCCTCTATCCTGTTCCATCCACTCTTTTATTCCCTCCTTCTTTCTCTCTCTCTCTCCTTTAAAAAGAGCATAGTAATTTCAAAACAGAAAATGTGCCTCCCTTCAATGTATTTCCAATGTTGTGCTTTCCATGAAAATCTGGAGTGCTAGCAACATTTATGTTCAATATGTTTTGAGTGAGACAGTTCTAGATTCCAAAAAGAGACACTGAAACTGTACCACAAACTAATTTTGGACTACCAGATCCCAGCTTTAAGTGGGAAACTCTCCTTTGTCTGAGTGCCCTCTCATCTTCTATAAGGAAATTCTGACAATAAAGATTTCTTGCATGAGTAAGGGTAAACATGATAAGGACTTGAATGTGTGAGCTCTTAAGGACAAGTACTGCTTCCTTTGGGCCCTGTACAACACTTAGCAGACTGTCAGCACCTAACCATAACAAATGTTGAGGAAATATTTAGAAGAAAAAAAAAATAGGCCTTACTCTGACTTCATTTCCATCAGTCTAAATCTGAAGTTCTAGGTAAAATGATGACACAATGGTAAATCTGTTCATGAATTCAAGGAGGTGAAGATTTTTTGCCAGGGAATGGTATTAAATCCCTCTCTTTTATGTGCTATAGATAGCTACATTCATTAGATGTTTCTGTATCTGACAAACCAGCTGACAGAGGAGACTCAAATAATGCCACCACTTAAGACAGGAGCCCAAACATATTCACTGGAAGTTGGTTAGCTTCAGAAACACATCCCAGGATTCATTCCTTAGCCTTAATCACCACAACCTGTACCGCCTGGCTTATCACACCATGCTAAGGCGTTTTTCTCTAAATTAGATTCCATTTGGAGAATGAAAAGATACCTAACGCTTCCAAAACACTTCCTCAGAAATACCACTGTGGATGAATCACAAACACAACATGGCATTAAAGCATGAGGTTGGGAAACTTGACTTCTTTTTCTGTTTCTATATCAGACATTCATCTCCCCAACTCCCGCTGAATATACTCTGATCAGCATAATGCATGGCTTCTCAATTAAACAAGCCAAACTCTGAAGATACACCTCCCACCAACAAAATACTGATAATTACTAGATGCTGATGTTTTTAACTCCGTAATAGGCCAGACATCTGATAAGGAAATAGACTGCCTCCATCTTTTATGCTCTACACCTTGAACTTTGGCAGCTATGGGCTAAGTTCTTCATCAACCAAACTTCCAATGTGATCTCATGAAAACAATCTAGTGTCTGTACTTCAACTTCCAAACTACAAAATTGGAGAAGTAACATTTCTTTTATTCTATACTCTTTAATTTCTTTAGACTGTAATTGTTTTACATCAAAGACTGTTTTAAGCACACATACCACAGAAAAGGAGGCTGAGATCTTGTCTAGTGCTTCTGTGTGATCCTGCCGTGCACACAATTAGCTATCCTAAATACAATTCTCAAACACCTAATTTCTGATCCCATTTGATTTCTGCTTTATTTGTGTTTGTGCGTTCCAGTGTCTAAGGCTTAGCCCTCACACTGTGTGCTGCTGTAATTACTCTAACACTTCAGCCACTGATTATTTCTTGACTTGAAAGCTTCTAAAGCGTCCAGATGGTCTGCATTTCGTGGAAGGGACTGACACTGGAGCAGTGTGTGAAGAACTGCAGCCTCTGCAGGACACACATTGGAGAAGTTAATGGAGGGACTGTCTCCCTTTGGAGAGACCCTACACTGGAGCAGGGGTAGAGTGTGAGGAGTCCTCTGTCAGAGGAGGAAGGAGTAGCAGAAACAATGTATGATGAACTGACCGCAACCCCCATTCCCTCTCCCTATGTTACTCCCTAGGGAGGAGGCAGAGAATTTGGGAATAAAATTGAGCCTGGGAAGAAGGGAGAGGTGGGGGAGGTGTTTCAAGATTTGTTTTTATTTCATATTATCCTACTCTGCATTGACTGAATAATAAATTAGATTAATTTTTTCCCAGTTGAGTCTGTTTTGCCTGTGACAGTAATTGCTGAATGATCTCTCCCTGCTCCTATCTTGACCCGTGAGCCTTCTGTGACATCTTGTCTCCCCTGTCCAGCTGAGGATGGCAGTGACAGAGCGGCTTTGGTGGGGATCTGGTCTCTGGCCAGGGTTAACCCACCACAGACTTACCGGTGATAGGCTTCCCGGCGGTACTTTTTCAGAGCGTGACCATCCATATTTGCAGGGAGATCTGCTGCATTTTGGAGTCGGTCGCTCCACGAGGTCGTCATCTTCAAATGCTGCCTTATTTCTGAAAGAGGCAGAAGAGAAAAGCTTGCTTAAGTTCAAGGTTTGTTTAACCAGAGAGCAGTCTGTTTCCTGGTACAAAGAGATGCAATGCCACTCAGGAAGTCTTGCAAAATACCCGGTGGAATAATCTGAGTTTGCAGGTCAAGCAAGATGGTTTCCTCTGACATGTTTGATGAGATAGGGAGTCAGAACTGACGAGCTAGGAGGGGTTTTTTATGTGGCTGGAACTGCAGAGACATTCCTGTCCATCATGGTAAAAAATGGATTTAGAAACAGAGACCTTGTTTTTATTGCTGAAAAGGGGCATCTTTCACCAGAGTTACTAATATGCATTAGCCACAGGTAATGGAAAACCTACCCTTTATGGGTGAGATAAATTAGGCAGTGTAAAGCCTACAACCCCCAGAGGGACCAACCTTGCCACTTTTACACAAGGTAGAAATAAAGAGCCTTATCTCTGGCCATTTGATCCCTAAGCAAAGACAAAGCTTCAAGCTGATGCTAAATTAGCAGAAACAATTGGGAGGAAAGTAGAAAGACGATCTTTTGTCCTCTGCAGGTCGGCCACAGTCTTCAGGCAGAGCAAGAACACACTGCAAACCTGTAACACTACCAATGTGTCATTCACTAGCAGATCTTCACAAACATCTGCACTCCTTCACAAGTACTGGCTGTCAAAACCAAACCACAGGAAACTCCTTTTCATCAGAAAGGCCCCGCAGTGAGGAAACAGGGGTAACTTTCCCAATTCTTTCCCAATAATCTTATCCCCAGTTGTTAGCACACTGGGGCAAGTCCTGATTGCCCCTTCCTCTGGCCAAATGCACATCCTGCTGTGTCCCTGGCACCAGGTAGGAAGGTGAAGGAGCCCCATGGTAAGTCACTTCAACTCACCAGTCCCATTCCTCACCCATTAAAAATACTCATCCAAAAAACTGGGTAGTTCTCCACTGGTCAGGAGGCTGAACCCAGCTCAACCAGCCACAACACTATCATTAGAGCTGGTGTGAAGAACGAGGTGGGAGACACATCCCACAGTTATACCAAATTAGGTATAACATGAAGCCACATTCTTGTGCAACCCACGCAACTGCTGGACCGCAGGGCTTGGCTTGTTTGCTCTTCCTTAAATGAAACAAAACCACCCACAAGCTACACGGGTAATGATACAGCAACCATTTCTAGACACCTTTAAAACAATGACTGCCCTCATTTTACAGAAGGGAAACCAGATGATTTCAGCAGACTAAGGAGTACAGCAAGTGTCTCAATCAGCGTTAGAAGTCACAGTGCTCTGGGCAGTCACACGCGGGCTCGCTATCCTAGAGGAAATCTCTGCCATTTTTTCAGTTTTAAATTTGATTAAGAAGCAGCAGTTGTGATTGTGACAGCATTTGTTAGTCTATTTACCCACTATTTGCTGGTCATAACAATCAAACAGACAGCAAACAGCTTGGCTGTAAAAAATATGTTCCTTCCTCCCCCCAGCATGCTCTGCTTGTCTCCCAGTTACTATAACCAAGATTTACAAATGCATCTTCTGCCACATCCTAAAGGTCACCAAATTTAGGCCCTGGCAGGCAGCCCAAGGGACCGCATGCCAGAGCTGAGAGCTCTCACCCCTGAATTCCCTGCAACACACCCAGGAGAGGAGGTCACCGCAGCGAGAGGGTGGCGGGCCATTCCAGCCAGCCGCAACTTCCACAACAGGGCATGCAGGGAGAAGCAGCAGCTTCTAAAATAACTCAGGACCCGGCTTATAAATAATTACCAGCTATTTAAGCCATGCCCAAAGGCAGATGGAAGGCAGCACAGAACTAAAGAGCCCGTAAGCATCAACCTGTTCCACTTCAAAGGCACGACACTGCCTGCAGCACTGCTCTTTAATGGCAGCAAGGACCAAGGAGAGGGCCTCAGGACAAAAGCAGTGACCCTACAAGAGTAACAGGCTCCAGGTCAGCAGATAAACATGCAGTAAGGTGAGGGACCTGGTATCACCCCAACACTGCCAACTACAGGAAGGTCTTGTGTCCCCATATGGTTTAAAATCATCTACCCCATGGATATTTCAAGATGGTCGAGATCATCACCATCTTGATCTTACGTGGAGCTATTTTAAAGCTACTAACCTAGAGCTACAGATTCAGATCCAAAAGTCATATACATTTAAGGACTCTAAAAGGCAAGTTAAATAGCTCTAAAAAAATTGTTGCACGGCTGGTCCTATGACTCTTAGATAGTTCTGGGTCTAGGTCTTCCAGCTGAAGTAAGTCCAAATCCAAGCTTCCTGCCATTTAGAAGGGCTACACTCTTCTGCTTGCCCAGCCCGGCACATGCGAGATTTGAGGATTTACACCCACAGCCAAAGCCAGAGACTTTCCATTCTGCCAGGCTCTTCTTCCCACTTCATCTGCTTCCCATCACCATCACATCACAAGATACTGACACAAGTACTAGGACAGCTCCAAACGGCCATCCCTGCCAGACATCATGAGAGTTCACCAATAGTAACCTCCTATAAAATATCCCCAAATCCAGATGGCAGAGGAGTTTTAGCAGGCTACCTTCAATAATATCCCTTCTAAAATGAGGAATTGGTGTAGCATTTTGAGCTCCTATGTGATGAAACCCACCCCTACAGTAGGAGAAACCAGACTGCATGTGCTGGGATTCAAAAAGCTCAGACTTGAGAAAACCACAGTAATCTGAGTTTCCATAATTAAGCAAGAAAGGCTTGAATTATTTTAATGATCCAGCAGTATTTTGCTGCAGCTGTGATGTAGAGTTCACAGGCAGGACAAAGTTTGTAGACAGAGGCAATATCTTTTATTAGACCAACTGGTATGGCTGGAAAAAATAGACAAGCTCTTAGGCACATAGGCTTGTCTAACTTTTCAAAGTCTATCCGTTGCTCTAATAAAAGATATTACCTCTATCTTCAGGCTTTGCCCTAATTTATCTATTGAAATCTTTCTTTTAATGTTCACAGAGAATAAAAAAAAAATCTTATGCTGAAGTTTTGTATTACACAAACTCAAAAGCACTCTTAGAGCTTAGCAGGCTCCAGTTGGCGCTGTGACAATAGCTTACTGCTCTGAAATAAAGTGGTAACAACTGACAAAAGATATCATGATGGATGTTCTCCACCTAAAAGTCTTACTCATGCAAAAATTCTCACAGACTTCAATGAAATTGTTCTGATGCTTCAAAGGTGTAAAAATCAGCCTACCTGCGTGGGTAAGAGATATGGAGCCTGATCCCTGAACACAAATTCCTTCTTCCAAATAGAACAGAGAAAAATAAGAAGGGCTGAATCACTCCATACACTTGTAAGCCACTGGAATAAACATCTAAGGGAGCTGGCAGCCAGCCAGGCAAGATTCTCAACTCTGACCAACTGAAATGCGATGCATCTTTCTTTAGTTACCAATCTATTTTTGAAATCAATAATCTGTAAATAGCTTATCATAAAAATAGAAATCTTTACACAGATAAAGCATGTCAGAACATCCCCCTGTAATTTATTGCAAACATGCTCCTTGCTAGTGCAGTCTTAATTAAGCATCTGATAGCATTTATAGAGTAGACTTCATTTTGAAAAAGTGTTTGAAATCTCAGCTTCAAAGCTCTGACACAGAGCTGGCACACATGCCTTGGTCCAAAAGAACAAGATTTTTAGCACATATTTTGAAGTTCATTTGCTGCCTTTGTCAGGTTTTGGCTGATTTCAAGTGTTATCCATAGTGTACTTTTTTCAAGTACTCATCCATTATAAAAAACCATGGCCAGCACTCCCCTTCAAGCTTTGCTATTATTTTTATTTATTACCTTTTTTGGCCAACAAATAGTTCCACATTTTGGCACCTGATAATACTCGATGTGTTCAGGTTAAATGCACTGCCTATATTTTTTTCTGAGTTTATCACTTTGATGCTGCAATGCCAAATCAGAAGCACATACTCACCAAAATGTGGAGAGGAACAAAACAGCAGTTACAATCCCCCTTTTTTCCAGGATATTCTCTAAGAGCTTTTATAGTATAGCAGGAAACAAAAGCCTCACTAACCAATCCCACGGCTGTAGCGTACTCACACTGATTTGCTATGCACTGTTCTGTCTGCTTCAAGAATCATTAATACCTTGTCAGGACGACCCACACATGTACGTGCACGGTGGAAAGCGAACAGAGAGAAAAGTCATCACACCTAACGTTAGCTACTTAAAAGCTTTGCGTCTAGTCAGAGGCTGTGGGTGTACAGGCAAGTCTCCTGGTGTCCCTGCCAAGCCTAGAGCAGTTCCTGGCTCCCCACCACAACACTGCTCCATCTCAAGGCGATTTGTGGGGTCCCAGCAAGGGAGGAGTGAACCATGTTAAAATGCTGACAGAGGGAAAAAGCAAAGGGAGCAGAGCTGGGGTTGGCTTGTTCAAGACTCATCAAATTCCTGGTCCAGGTCATGGCATGACCTCACACACAGGGCAGGGGAGGGGAAAGGCAGATTTTTCTATGCCAGAGAGAACTGTCCATGTAGGGGTAATTAAGAAAAGCTACTTACTTTCCAAGAGTGTCCCTTCACCAAAGGGAGAAGTAGCTTGCATCTAGTTTAAGCTAGACACTTGGGACAGCTAGCCTCAAAGGAGGTGAAATCCACTCAGGTTAGCATCATATCCTCTGATCCTCTGACATTGTGGGGCACACTGAAGAAAGTGTCTGGGTCTCTGCCATCCCTCTCAACAGCATCTCCTACTGCCGCTGTGCGATCAGGGGCTGGGCAGGCTGCTGGCCTCACCCAGAGGGCAGCTCTTAGGCCTCTGATCCCACAGCACTTCACAAACTCTTGTCCACATACATTTAAGGGCAGCAAAGAGGTGCTGTCCCCATTTTGTCAGCTATGACAACAGGGCACAGAAAAGAAGGTAATAAAACACAGCAAGTGGCAATCAGACACAGAAGTCCTAATTCCTCAGTGCCTGTGCTGAAAGCCAGTCTGACTTCCTACTGCTGTCAGGATGAATCACTGAGATGCACTGCATCTTCCTCGCACAGTATACTTTAACACGAGTTCAAATTTCAATGCCTAGCAGCAGCTGGCAGACACTGAGAGGTCAGCTAAAAGGTATATTAAATATAATTTCACACTTAACGTTGCCAGCTTCATAAATATAAGCATACTTTGATATATGTGCCTTGCTTGAAACAGCACGGTAGGAACAATGCCCACACTGACATACCTTTAGCAAGCTCAGATCTCTACCCGTCTCTGAACATGCCTGACTTCTGCTCCCTGCAAGGGTCAAACCATACATTGGCTCTCCCATGTCACACCCACATTCTCAGCCTATTCACTTGTTTCAGTCTCTTCTTCAACACCACCACTTCAACACCATGTCCCACTAGAGGTGTCCAGAAGGGAAGAGCCTTCAAACACTCCTCAAACCCAAACTCTGTGTGTCACAAACTCACTGAAGGGACATGGCAGACAAAAGACAGTGATGAGACATCTTGGGGCTGCTGGAAGGCAAGGTGACATAGAATTTGTAGAACTAAAAATGCCAACTAATGAGAAAAAAGTTCTGTTAAGCGGCATTTCTGAAACCCAGGAGAAACTATTCATGTCAGCTAAATACCAAAATCCCTACTCACACGCTGCTCAGGAATAACAATGCAGAGAAAATGGGTGGGGGACTCCCCAGTCCACATTTTAATGTTCCTGATAACTCAGAACTACAGGTCCCAGACGTACAGAAGTCAGTATCATCACAGAATCCAGATGTACCATCAAAACCCACTGGAAAACAGGACAAACTGCTCCTCAAGCTCCTACCAGGACAATGTAAAAAAAGAAAACGTCTTGCGTTAAACCAACTTGAGAAATTTGGTGGAGGTCCCACTTTTGGAGAGCTAAGGACACTAACAAAGAGAGTTTGTAAAAAGAATCCTCAGAAGAGAGAAGAGGCATGTTTTAAAAAAAGGATGATAGTCTGTTAATCCCTCAATGATAGCAAAGCATATCTCACCCAATTCGCTACTGATGAGAACGTTAAACAATACACAGACATGTTTAATCAGCCAGTCTGATAAAGTCTCCCCAGGAATCCTACAAGAATATTTTAGGCTAGGTCAGCTTTACCTGATGGCAAACCTAGGAAACACACCGCAAATGACAACACTGGTTTCAGTTAATGAACAATTAGAAGACAAAAATATAATCAGTCTTGGTCAAGGTATTAGTTCCACTAGGTATCTAGATCATGTCTAGAAATAGCTGAAGACTAAGAACTACCTGTATTTACACGTGACAAAAGCCCCAAAGGAGAAGGCTTCTGACTCGCTCAAGCCGCAGAGATGGATCCAAATGGCACTGATTTCATTCTGAATCACAGCCTTACACACCAGCTCTGTTAGTTTGCATAGTTCCTTCCCTCTCCTGCACAATCCTGGGATGACAATTGAAACCACACTGTGTTCTACTGCCAATGCTTGTCCCTAATAGCCAATGGCAAATTGTTTCCAAAAGGTGTTTTCAATTAGTGATGCTTTTGGAAAACCAGTATGTCCGTGACTTGAGACTGCTGGCACCACTGAAAAGCCCACAGTTTCCAAATATAAGCAGTGAAGCTTGTAAATTATCTAAACCAGAAAATTGACTGTTGGTTTGCCTGTTGGGCTTTTTTTCCTCCTTGTGCCTAATGTTAAGTCCTTCATTTGAAGAACTTTGACTTCTGGGTGGCCGCCTCTCTGACAGCAAGGCTTCAAGTTCATGATGGCAGGAAGGACGAAATACACTCTTCTTATTAGAATATTAAATTACTTCCAAGACACACTTCAAAGCATATTTTCAGCTCATAATTAATACTTGAGGTTGGCTTTAAGTGGGATAATTCTGTATGCCCATTACAGGATATTAAAGAGGTAAAGATCTGCTGTTAGAAACCTGTTAAGGTTAACCACAGACACGTATCTTGAGCTTACAACAGATCCCGCTTGCAGTATGCAAGGACCCAGTGGATGCCATTAGATTGGTATCACTCTTATTGCTCCATGGATTCTACTAGCTTTCCCACCCCCAAGCTTGCAATCTCCGACTCTTGAGTTTGAGTCTTCCCACAGGAAGGGGGTAACTACTTCTCTTGGAAGCTGCTTTTTCCAAGAGTGTGCCTTTAGTGGTATTGGTACAGCATTCACAGTCGTTCATTTATTTGACTACTATCCGACTGATAATGACGGTAATGCACGGGTTATTTCTGGATGGGTAAGGTCTAAGAAGAAAGACCGCTTCTCATGGCTTATTACAGGATTTGATTTAACTTCAGGCTGAATTTTATCTCTGTCATAAAGCCAGATGCTAAAGTAATGGCTATATATCAAATATGTGGTAAAATACATTTAATGAAACTGCTTATTTTCCGTGGATTTTATCATCAGACTATTTCTGCTGACAACTATATCCACAGTGTCTATGGCTCCAGTAGTAATTCAGGACCCACGTGCATCATATGCACTAAAAAACACAGATAAATTTGGAGTTTCTTTGGGTGACCATCAATTTCTATCCAAAGAGCACTAGGTATTGAAAATATTTTGAGCGTTATTTAACTATCATCAATTTTACAGGTGCTTAGAAGGGCATTTGGAAAACTATGAAATCCACAGTCCAACTGTGTGACGAGCAAAGGTCAAAGGTGACTCTGAGTACCATGAGACCATCTATACTCATTTATCTGTAACTGAGTTTACTGCCTTGAAACGGGAACCGCAAATTCTCTAGTGAGCCAATTAGCATATTTTCCAGCTTCCATACAGCTCACGCATCTCAGTATCTCCTGCAGAATTGCCCTCTTAGTTGTTTCCAACATACTGCTTTGTACACAGACGGTTTGAGAGAGGTCATGCTAGTTCTCCACTTCTCTAAGCCAAGAGTACCCCATATGGTTCCACTCCTAGGAAGAAAGGAGAAGGACCATACTTAAGGAATGTGAGACTTGATCCAGAAGAGCAAGAGCTACACCGCAGAGAAGAATCAGTGAACATGAGCTCTCAAAGAAATGCTGTGACTGTGGGTCAGATATGATTCTTGGATGTACAGGACTAGCAAGCAGGATGCCATGTGCCTATCTGTTGCTGCTACAGACACTGCTGGAAAACTGCCTTCAGCCAGCTGTCCCCATTCAAGAACGATGCTGATTATATTGAGGAGGGAATAGAGCTGTGAAAGCGAGCCAGGCTGGCGTGAAGGACTGCAATTTGCAAAGAGTGGCTCTGCAGGTGATTTGGAAATGGGCTAGACGCACTTACCCACAGGAAGGCAGTGTGACTCTGGAGGGCTCTCCATCTATCAATGACAGAACAAGAGCCCATGACTGGAAATTAATTAAATAATAACAATAAAAAAAGTATTGAGGACAGTTAATTATGAAACAGCAAATTTCTGAAGTTGTTTATCCCATCACCAGAGGGCTTTAAATGAATGGGGAAGAGGGGGTTGTTTAAATCAGCCTATTTTCACAGTCGAGCTACACAGCAGGTCAGTCAAATTGAGCGTCATGCCTCAGCAGACTCTTTCTCATTTTACAAACCCATGTATGAGCGAATAAGAGGCTGAGGCACAAGCAGAATCCTCCAGAGAGAGGTTTTCACCTGGAGAGAACATGCATGGACAAACACAAGCTCTTCTGAGCCAACAAGAACACGAACTGTGCACCCCAACGGCCCTGGGAAAGTCGCCTCCTTGGGGAAAGGTCTTCAGCTGCCTGCAGCAACCTCTGTTGCAGAGGTTCCCAAACTGCTCTCCAACTGAGCGCCTGCCAATAGCAAGCACAGACCTGGCCAAGATGTTCTCACTGCTTTTTGTTTCCAGCTGTTAAATTCCAGTAAGAAACATGTAACATAGTTCAAATATTTTGCTCACGCTGTTTTTCCCATAAGCAATTGCTCTAGTTGTGCAGGGTCTTGAAAGGTTAAAAACTAGAGGTGAATTTGATCCCTCTGCCTTAATACAGCCCACCCTAAAGAAAATATGTAAGAGTGCCCCATACATTTGCGTTAGCTGAAAACTGGAAGGTAAACTTTGTGCAAATGCAGATCACAATTGTAACTCAACATTTGACTGATATCTGCAAATACTAGTATCACTGCTCCAAAGATGAAGCGTGACAGCATGCCAAGCTATGGGTTAACGTTAACAGCATGAAAGGCAGAAACATCAGCATGTAACAAACTGAATTCTGCAAATCAGAAAGGAAAGTCAAGATAAACTTTTCTATTCTGACTCTGTTCTTTTACATCAGAACAATCTGAAGCATCTTAAACAACAAGTAAACATGCCAGCGAGAAGAGACAAATGATGGTGCTCAGCAGCCAGAGCGTTATTCCCTCTTCTCAAATGAAACCAGTTTCTTCCATCCCCTGCAGCTTGTCACTCCTAAGTAACACACTCAAGTGTTCAGACCTGTGCAGGGATTTATTACCAACTCAGGACAGCTGAACACCTCTGTGTGAGTTACAGTTCCCAAAGGGAGAGAACAAGATGAGACATGTCATCCGCGGGAAGCGAACTGGAAAGCCATCCTTCCACATACCAATTGCAAACCAAGGAACAACTGCCACTCTAACCTGCTATTAAGGCTTATACAACAGTAGCTCTTTTGGCAGCAGATCATGGTGTTTCAAAACAATGATGCTTTTCATTAGATTCCACTGTGTTTCAGGAAGCAAATACAGACTTAACGAGGCTTTCCAGAAGCGCGGCAGCAACCGACAAAGTATTTGAGATGCACAGCTCCAGTGAGTAGCACAGTCATTCTGAAAGCACGCAAGTGGGTCGGCTAGGATAACACAAGCAGCCAAAAGTCCTCTTTATCTTCTAAACACTGAAGGTGAGGGAGGACATTTTTATTGGCTTTCCTTACTGACTGTGCTTACTGGTAAAACACCCTCGTCTCTGAAGATCACGTCCCTGCTTCATTAATACTTTATAGAAAAAGCAAAGGTACTGAAAGCTTATTCTGGCTTTTTTTCTCATCTTTGAAAGTAAAAGGACGAATAAGGATTATTTTTTTAGACACACTGGGACCCTTTTCCATGCTGGATGGGCCCTCTACATGTTTATGGGCTCAATAAACAGATGTGACAGCAGAATCAGCATCTGAACCATCTCCGCAGGCTGGAAACATGAGTTCACATCTGCCTCTAGCTTTGGCTCAGCCCAGGTGCAGAGAGCCAACTGGCTAGTCAGCACGAGTCCCAGGGCTCTGGACACACCGCTCGCCAAGGGACGTGCTGTTGAGTAAAGAAGCTGACATACTTGATCTGAGGAACACTGGCTTCTCCTTCATAAAAAAAGTTACTGAAAATAAACAGTGATATCAGCAGCTGAAGACGATCCGGTAATTCTGAGAGCTGCTCTGTCAAAACCAGTATGAACTTTTTTTTCTCTGCTAAAAGTTTTCTTTTCCAGAGCCATTCCCTTCTCCTTCCACCTCCTATAAGGAAAAAGATTACCAAATGCTCATCTACTAACTTGGTTTCTCTTTCTTTTGAGAACTTACTCACCAAAACCAGGCAGATCATTGAGAAACAAACCCATCTTTCAAAAAGATGAAGGGTGATCTGAGGTCTGTGGAACTAAGTCAGACACAGGAGAGAAATACCTGTAATACCCAACAAGGCCGCAGGCTTCATATGCAAAACTCTGCCAGTTTTCAACGTGCTGTTTGTCCACAAAACACAAGCAAGATAAAATAATGATACTCCTCAACTATAAAGGATATTGTGAAGATACAACATAAATCATTTAGGAAAGAAGATCTTGATTCTCACAAAGGGCTCCAGACTAGCCCGCTACAGATTTCATGTGCTTCTTACTTTTGTCCTTAATAATGGTTACCCATCGCTCTTCCAAGAAGCATTCCCTGAGGCTGATCTAGCCTTTCCAGTGAGAATGGCAAAATTTTCCTGCATCTAGGCTAAGCTCACCAAATTAATTCCTGGGCTGGCTCTAACACTCTACTGAAAGCGCTCACAGAAGTCACAAGTACAACTCCCTCCTTTACATTCCTCCTTGTTCAGTAACCACAGGTAGGCCTCACCTCAGCCACACAGAAATGCTCTTTCTCCCCAGACCAGAGGCTGGACACGTACTTATCATTCACCATGGGGATCAGAAAAGCACATACCCAAACCTCTCTTGCATTGTGGTCTTCGCAAGCAGTCCCACACAGCAGCTCCTTGCTGATGAGAAACCAGCTATGCAGACATTCCAACTAGGCAAGGCCAAAGACGAAAAAACAGGGAACATGAGGTCTGGAGGTGTTTTGAAGCACTCACAGTCTGAAGTTCCCCTCTGCATCCAGACCACAATTCATTCCCATTCTGACCTGTTGGGTTTTTTTTAAATCAGAGGCAAACGTGGCATTTATAGTCTGTCTGATTACAAATGAAATTACCAGTCTCTCCTTAGGGCACAATAGTGTCCTCACCTAGGTGTTATCAGCCCCCAAATCTCATTTAATCTTGGCAGATGTGTAGTACTGAAGCACCACAGCAGGCCATTCTACAAGTAAATTAATTTTACAAATACATTCTTTGCAGTATTCCCATGCTCTTCCAAAAGACTGCTCATTCATATAGCATTTCTTAGGCAACCTCCGTAACGTCATTCATCAGCAAAATAAGTGAACATCTATAATGACTCTGAGCTTTTGCTAAGTCTCTGGCTTCTCTTTGATAACCTAACTGTCTCAGCTTTATCAAGTGATACCAAAGGCCTACATTATACTGTTTTCTAACTGTATCAACTCTTTTCTTTGGAAACTTTTTACTACCCTGTCCAAGGAAAACACAAACCACCAAGTTCATTTGAGGAAAACAACGTCATCTTTCTATGGTCCCTTCAGCTCACTGTTTTTAAACACATTAAATCAATCCTTCTGACACAGGAGCCTGTTCCCTGAGCTGAGGACAACATGCATAGTGCTCTGTCCACATTTGTCTCAGCAGAGACAGTGCTCAAAGGGAACACATGTGAAGTACAAACCTACTCCATCAGCCGTAACCTGGAAGAAATCTGTCAGCCTGAAGAGTAGAGAACATTAACAAACAACTAAGAAGGTATCGCAAGCAGATCCCCGATATCCCAAAACTAGAGCAAAGAGTTCCCAATGCTGAGCCATCCCTCTGTCCAGGACGTCTCTCTTCAGGGAACCTCAAGGATCTTGTCGATGCAGACTTGAAGACTCATTCTTGTGCTCCTGGTGCAGATGGGTGAAGAATCCCCTGGGTTCTGAGATGCCTTTAAAAATGCTTGTCCCAAGCAGAGCAGTACCACAACACTGATACACTGAGAAGGATTTCTTTTTCAGCATGTTACCTGACCTATTGCAGCTGCTAAAAAACAAGCTGACCACACACCCAGCCAGCACAAAGCCTCCTGTGCAGGCACAGAAACGCTCCCTTCTAACTGCTTTCAAAACAGCAACTGAAAAAAGTCCCAGCCTGGCTCTGAGCGTCACAACACGGGAAAACAGTTCTTTACATGTCCTAACCTTTCTGATATTTGTTCTTGACCCCACGAGCACACATCGATTTATGAGGACCAAAAGTGCTTTTTATTACTGTCTTTGTTAATATCTACTCGCTACATGTCTGTGAAGAAAAATGAGCGGTAGATGAGTAAAACATTGTTAGTTTTTCATCATCCATTCCCTCCTGATTGCTCAAGTTTAGCAAGCAGTCTTTTGGCCTTGGCTCATAGAACTGCCAGTGCAATACTGCAAGAGAAGTTACAGTACATATAAGATGAGGTTGAGAACCTACCTAACCTATTATCATGTGGGGAAAAAAAAAAAGGAAAGGTTAGATTACAAACATGTTTTTAACAAACTCTTAGAAAGGCCACAGTATTATTTTCCTGGATCAGAAGTGATGCAAGTCCCCAAATTACTGAATGCTACAGGTGGGTATTTCATCTCAGATCAAAGCAAGTAACCTTCTTTCCAATTCATATAAAACTCGCTCATAAAATATCACACATATCTGCTGATGATTCCAGCACTGACACTTTTCTGCTCAGGATGTCTGCTGTCACCAGGTGGCTAATGGTACTGGCAAGCTAAAGTCTTCAAGAGGCTAAATTCATATTATTAACTAAAAAGTTAGCAGTGACGCTTTTGGGCCAAGCAAGCATTTTAAAGCATAAAGAAGGGGGGTTGTGTCTATTTACTTGAACCTCTCACAGGCTTAAGTAGCAAAAGCCCTCTTTTGTCATTTTATCACTGTCCAGCTGTCAGCTGCAACCCTGCTTTTGATTACAGGTGGAAAAGGTCTGCCGACCACTTCTTCACAGAGACCTTGTTCATGCATCTGTACTTCCCTTTAAGAGATGTTTTGTTGTCCTTTTTTTAACAACTGGAAACAATGCGGAAATGCACCATCCCAAAACTCAAAGTCTCAAAACAGGCACCGCCTTGCTGACCTGCCCTTCATCACTGGTGCACCAACTGACTGACGCTTGCAACATGAAGCGGAAAATGAAATCTGACTCCTGCCTCAGTTTCCAGACAGCAGAACTAACAGATGATTTACCAGTCTGGCTTGCTTCTATGTTAAATTCCTCCCTCCAGCTTCACTCAGCCACTTGTATTCAATGATGGGAAAGCTACAGGAACTGAACTGGAAGAGCAGTTTCCAGGGTCAGCCTCAAGCTCAGAGCACCTGCAATTTATGTTCAAATGATCAGGTTTTTTCTTTAGGGAATAAACTCCTGACCTAAAAGCATACGCAGAGAATAACATTATAAAAGTAGAACTGAACAAGCCTTGAAGAAGAAGCAACAGTGTGGCTATTATGGGAATCTGTTCTTGAAAGGTCTCAGTGAATTCTGCGTAGAATGTCAGGAACTACATCATTTAACCAGGACACTCCAGACCAAATTTTGCAGCCCTTTCCTATGACTTCAAAGTCTTTGAACACTCTTGAAATGGAATTCTTTGTAATATCCAAAAAGGTGAATTCAAAAGATCAGGAAGAAATCCTTTTGCCAACAAGTTCAGCTCTTCCTCTGGAGTAAGAAAACGATATTTCAGATAGAGAAATCAAAGGAAATAATTATCTTAAAAGACTATTTATTTTTAATCGCAAATGGTTCTATTTATTGTCTTCCAAAATTACCTAAGGAGCCTGCTCTTCACTAGCTCTTGCTCTTAGATGTTATTTATGATTACAAAGCACTGGCATAAATCTCACTCAGCACATCTTTGGGTTTCTGAGGGCAGAACATTCACATGCTCTTCTGTGACCCATGTTCCTATTTGCTGTGCACGCCTATGTGCAACTCATCACCAACTGAATCAACTGAATCAATCCAAACACCAGCTGAATTCAGCTGGTCTAGAGTTTTTAGTATGCTTTATGCTAAACCATCGGTCTTCTCCATTTTGAATTCACCTTCCTTTCTAGGTTATTTTAGAAACCAATTAGAAAGTTTCTCTTGTTATATGCCATGGCTAGGTGCACTACATTTGATGCAAATGCCAAGAGGAGAGTGGTCCGAGTAGGAAAGTAAGAGTTGATTCCCACTCACAGCTACCATTCTCCAAAGGAAATAAGGAATACCAAGTTCAGCAGCACATGCAGCCTGCACAGCTGAATGCTTCCTCCTGAACCCGGCACACACAGCTGGGATGCAGCTGTTGCTACCACAGCAGTGCAGGCAGCAGCTGCTGCCAGGGGAAAGGCTGCAGCTCACACAAGAAAGGGACAACCCACCCAGAAGGTCACACAATCCAGATCTGGCCATTACAACTGCCAAAGCTGGACCACCACAGTTGGAATGTATTTTGGGGAACTGTACCTTCCTGGAGGGTTCAGCAAGAATTTCCTCCCCGAAAACCTAGCAAGAATGTCTTACTGAAGTGTTTTACGCATTATGCCAAGGCTAACAGGGAGAGCTACAAGGCCTGGGTCAAAGCCAGCTAATCCAAAGGCCTGCTCTTAAGTAAACACTGGAAAACCACTCTACTTCAGAGCCTCCTGCAGAAACCCGTACAGGAAATCTCTGTTTTACCCTTTCCTCTGATCCAGTTGTGCCAAGTGAGGTTAAATGATAATCTTGTACATATATGCAAAATAGTGAGTCTCTGTTTGAAAATAATCTGGAAGGCAGGTGGGATCCGTGACTACCCCATAACTAAATTAGGCTAAGTTTGGACTGTATAATGATTTCAAAGAACCTTTGTTTTTAAATAAATCATTTGTGGTGAAAAGAGCTGCAACAGTGCTTCTGGAGACCAAAACTGTTGTCTTATTTACAGGATGAGTACAACACAAGCAGTACTAAAGTGTGTTGTTCCCACACATCTGTTTCTACTAACTTCACGTTGGAACAACCTTCAAATCTCAAAATAATCACACCACCTTGGGCATCCCTTTCTTCTTCCATCCACCTACAGCAACTGTGCTCACACATCCTTAAATTCAAAAGAGAAACCAACCGGTGTTCATGTCCAGCATCGTATCTATGGGTATCTCATTACTGTGACTGCTGATCTCCACATTTCATGGGCTCACACCTTTTGCAGAATTTAAAGCTGTTTCAGCTGCTATGATGCACAGGGTAAGAACCTCCTTTCTTTCTTGCTTATATAGTAAGTGAAGACAGCATGAAGATCATCACAGTGGGGGTTTCCAACCTCCCCAGTTTAGTCAGAACCTCTTCTATAATGAAACTACTGAAAAAGGGCTGTCTGCTGGTAAATTCCACAGCAGGTATTTGTGCCCAGAGCATGCCAAGCTAAGGTTATCAGCAAGCAACAAGTTTATCCTCGAACATCCTGTCCTAGTCTTGACAAAGAGATAGGACTGAAAGGGCTGGCACACACCGTTCACTACTTCTATGTCTGGGGACCCAACTGTCTGGGAAGTAAGAACCTACCTGCTTTTAACCTGATAGTAAGGTGCACACACTGTTACACGTTCAGATAGTAGTAAGATTTTTGGCACAAACTGCTGTGGGGTTTTTTAAGCTGAATTATTTGTGCTCCTTTCCTCATCTCATGCTGTTATATAAAAAATGTATTTCCCCTAATGTGGGTTCATACAAACAGGTGTCCCAAGCACCTTTTTAGCCCTGGAAAACACACACATGAGGCTCTATCCTTATGTAGGCAGGTTTAGATTATCAATTACTTACCTTAAAGACCTACTCAATTTTTTCCAGATGTTCTTTAAGCTCTATTTAGTGTACCTTAGGTTCCATTTATTGTACATGCTGGATTCTCTCTGCAGTTAAGAAAGCAGACTCATGTTATACGTGTAGAGTACACAGTCCAAGGTTTTAGGAACCATTCCAGTTAAGGAGTCATAATGATTAAAAAGCAAAACACAGCTCATCACTACCAGCATCATAACCATGACACATAATAATAATTTCTTCAGAAGCACAAACTAGACATTTTATATTGGGAAATATTTATATGAATGTGCACTTAGGAGATGTTCAAAGAATATGACATGCTTCAGCACAGAATAGCCAACTTTTGAAGACTCAGATCGTGACCATTTTGAATATAATTTCAAATGGTATTGGTTCCTCTGACACTATAAATAAAACTTTTAAAGTAGATGCAGTACAGACAATAAGTGAAGAATTCCCATGCGCTGTCTTGGTAACATATCTCATCCCAAACACATCCCAAAGAGTGAGAAAAGGCTTCCAGTCCCCGGCACATTCTGTTCAGTTTTCTGTCCTATTATTCTCACTGCTAAAAAAGCCACAGCTGTTTTATATCAGGACACCCAGCATTCGTGAGCCACCCCGAGGCAAGGACACGGCACAGAGCAAGCACTGCGAACTCTTCCCAAGGTACATCACTCGGATTGTCCTCCGGTGACACACAGCACTGTCCTCAGTTTCCCTTGGGGTAGAGCTGGAGTGCCTCACTCCCTGGATGCTGGATGGCATATGAGTATTTCTTATCCTGAGGCGATTAGTTACGGAGGTGTTCTTTTAAAGGAGTGAAGACAAGGCACAGCCCTGCCAAACAGCAAGCCAGTTCCTATGACAACTTTCCACTGCAGCCTGGCTGGAGACCATTAATGCACCTTCCCCTGGCCAAGCAGCTTCTGTGTGGTAGCGTCACTTTGGGCCATTAAAGGCCTCTGTAGGATTTTCACCAGTGGCCAAGCAGCAGCAGTTTGTGCGGTGCTGAACCACCCAGGCCCCACAGCACCCCTCAATTTCAGACTCTTGCAAAAGAACAGGTTCACGGAGTGTGACTGAGTGATCCCGCTTCTGTCTCCTGCCTGGGATTTTCAGGGCAGATCTGCAGTCAGCCCTTCACCCTGCACCTCCTTGTGAGTCAGTATCTACAATTTCTGTAGGATTCAAAGGTTGCAGATCATCACAGTTTGTCCTGCAAACCTGCTCTGCGGCCGGCCCAGGGCCATCCCCAGATAACAGCTCCTGGCTAACCACCCATCTATCAGTTTTTAACCGAGGCATTATTTTATTAAGCTGAACTGCAAATAACAGGTATGATACAAGCAAATAAACCTATCTGCTTTTTCAATAAGCATCAGTTAAACATCTTATTTTAATAGCTTGCTTCCCATTTACTTTAGATGCAAAAATAATATACTTGTATGTTTTTAAAAGAAATAAAACACTCCTTCCAATGTTTCCCCAAAGAGTACAGTACCACAGTGTTTACCAGTAAACACCACATTAAGGTTTCTGGGTTTTTTCATAAGCAAACATTCCCCTGGAAGTTAAAAAAAAAGTCTAGGATAAATATTTCTAGTGATTTTAGGAAGGGTCTATTTACTTTCATTTCAGGCTATATTAGGAATCAAACATGACAAGGAGTAAAAATTTAAGGGGGTTTGTTGTTATTATCATTATTTAAAATTGCTTACAAACTGGAAATCTGCCTGAGAAAATTTCAGCTTGCATCTGTTTTTCGCCAGCGTATATCCTAGAAACAGCATATAACACTAATGCTACCAATGCAAATATACTAACAGGCTGTTAATGTCAAACCTCAGCTGAAAACATTTCTCCCATTCTTAGAATTTTTCTCCCCATTTAACTCTGCAATTGTACTTAATTCAATGGAGCATTTTAAATGCAATTCGGTGGTGCATTTTGCCATACAATCTGTGTGAATGACGCTGTACAGAGTAAAGGTTGTATTGTACTCTATAATGAAAGTACGTCTATGCTTGAACAAGCTCCAACTGCTGTTAATGAAACCAGCAAGTTCCTGAATGATCTTTTGGATTACGGACTAATGGCAATAGATTATTTTAAATACCAGTTCTACTCTGAAATATGTTTAGGTTGACACGGGCTGACAAGGGCTTGCGACAGACTTCCAGAGCTAAGCTGATCGGGCCACAAGTAAAACACCGGGGGTTTTCCTCACTGCCAGAACTACAAATTCAGCATGCGAACCGAGGATCAAAATGTAGTTTTGAGTTTTGTTTCTGGTTTCCAATAAAACCACACAGCGCCTGAAAGGGCCTGCAAATCTCCCTATTTTCGATATACTCGCTAGAGACAAGCAGGTGTATGGATCGTTACAGTATGTTTCAGCCAGTGACAAGATGTTATTCTCAACTGACAGAAGACCGTTTCTGAGTGATTACTTAGAAAGCATTTTGCAATCTTTGAGGTTCAAATGGTAAATCTCCCAGAGCTCAAAAAACCCCCAAACTTTTAAAGCATAAGGAACAATGCCTCGGGAGGAATGTTCTCAGGACCACAGCAGAAGAGGATCCCTAGCATCCAGCTTGGCAGCCTTTAGAAACACTAGCGAGGGAAACTTGAGGGTTTCATAATCCCAGCAGTTCCAGGAATTTTTAAAACTGCCTGTGCTATGAGAAACAGTAAGTACTGCCCTATTAAGTCATCTAGTCTATCAGAAACCAGTGTAGGTTTGTTTCCACCGTGCATTTTGCAACATCATTTTTGGCACAAACCCGGGGATTTAAAAAAAAAAAAAAAAAGCATAAGCAAGATGTGAGTTGAAGCAGTTTTGCGGTGGCTTTTTATTTATTTATTTATTTGGTGCCTCACTCCTGGCTTCAGGTTATCAGCTCGAGCTCGATATGGCCGGATTGCCGAGAGCAACTCAAACCAAACAGAGCAGTGACAATGACCCCTCGCCCTGATGCAAGGCTGTCCGGGAAGCGTTCTGCCCGCAGCCGGGATCAGGCTTTCCTCAGCAAAGAGGATCGTTTCCACCCGCCTACCCAACCGGGGCGGCGGCTACCCCGGGGGGAAGCCGTGAGCTGAAAGGTGCCGCCGGGACCCCTTCGGTCCACGTGGGGCGGAAGGAGGAAACGAACACACCGGGTGCCGGCCCCAAACCTCGGAAACACCTTCCCGAGGGCTCCTTCCCCTCAGGCTGCGCCTCGGACGGCAGAGGGGGGAGTGCGCTCCCCGCGCCGGGCCGGCAGACGAACAGCCACCCGATCCCAAGGAGGGGAGCACCTCCGGGGCGCACCCCGCCGGCCACCGGGAGGGGACTGCCTGCGGCTCGGAGGGGGCAGCTCGAGGTCCTGCCTGGGGGCGCGGTGGGAAGGGGAAGGGCTCGGGGATTCGCCTCGCCGGGGTCGGGAAAAGGGGGCCCGTACGGGATGGGCTGAGGTAACGGGGGCCGCCCCGCTCGGGACAGGATTGGGCTCTCGAGGCACAGCGGCCGGGCAGGGGAAGCGGCGGATCCGGCGGGCGCTGCCTCCGAAGGGATCCCCTCACCGGTATAAGGGGAAGTGCCGCCGCCGAGCACTCGGGCTCCACTCGCCGCCCCTCCCCGCCTCAGCCCCGGCCGCGACGGCGGACAGACACCCCCCCATTCCCGGGCTACGCGCCTGAGGGGAGAGGGGAAGGGGCGCCCCCCCCCCCAATACGCTCCCCAACGGTCCCCTCCAACGGTCCCCGCCACGCGCCCGGCGCGCGCACGCGCACCCGCACGCGCGTACTGCCCCCGCGCGCCCGGGCCGCTCTCACCTCCTGCCGCGCTCGGAAGAACTACCCCGCACAACTGCCGCAGCGCCGAGGCGGCCGCATTGCGCAGGCGCGCCCCGCGCCCCGCCCCTCCCGGCGGCAGGGACCGGGGAGAGTGTGCGAGAGCGGCGCCCAGCCGCAGAGGAGCGGCGGCAGGGAGCGGCGGCAGCCTGCCGGCCCGCGGGGCAACCGCACAGACCGCCCACCCCCAGCAGCAGAGCCCGGCATCGCTCCGGCTGAAACCTCCGAGGCTGCCCTCCCCTCCTTCCCGACCCTGCGCTGCCGGCCTGCCCGCCCCCAGCAGCTCTGCCAGCCGGCCGCGTACCAGGAAGGGGCCGGGGCTCTGGTTAAAATCCCGCGGCTAGCGCTTGATCTTGTGGGGTGTGCGTCTGCAGAGCGGGCTGCGGCGAGGGGAGCCGGGGTGCACCCCATCTGCTGCGAGAAGGGGGCCGAGGAGGTCCCGGGAGCGGCTGCGGGTGGCACGGGGTGTGATGGCCAGGGCGGGGGGGGGGGGGGGCACTGGCCGCGGCGGCAGGTGGGGAGGGGTCCCTACTGCCCATCCCTGCGGGTGAGCGGGGCCCTGCGCGCATCGCACCCGTGGGACGGTGATCCGGGCTGGCGAAGCGCAGGGGGTGGCTGTGCCGCGCAAAAGCTCCATTGTTCCCAGTTACACCGCGCTGGGACGGCGCTGCCCCAAAAAGTGCCAGGCAAAAAAAAAAATAATCCTTCCCAGCAAAACAAGCCTCCCTTTTCCTGCCTGTTCTTCCTGACCCCAGAGGCCTGGAAAAGGCTGCCGCTCCAGCAAGGTCCTGGCTACCTCAGGGTGGTCGCTGCCAGCAGTGAGGGTGATGGCTGCTGTCAGCCTGCTCTGGCTCACCCCAGCTCCACACAGCTCTGCCAAACCACTGGCACATAGGCCTGGTCTCCTTTCCTGCGCTTTGGTGGTGGCCAGGGGCCGGGAATGCCTCCCCTCCTCCAACAGCAGCTTTTCCAGCTCCACCACTGTAGTGCTTCCTTTATCTCCCTGAGGACGCTTCCCTTGGCTTTCTCCATCGCCCTCTGCTCTGCTCCGGGTGATAAGGCCACCACCCTCCATGGCACAGGGATGTGCCGCTGGGCAGGGTTTTGCTGACAGGCACACCTGGCTCTCCACGCTCTTTGAGCCTTGCTCGATTGCCTCACCAAAGGGATGCAACCAATGGCACCAGCCTTTAACATACACCATTAGTTCTGGCTAAAGGAAAGCCCATTTTTGGTGCTGAGCCCATATAGCAGGGTGGCATTACCTGCCTGGGAAGCTCAGCCTGCACCTCCCAATGCCCTGGGACATCTCATGACATCTGTGCTGAGCACCCAAGCAAAGGGGGTTCACTTGGAGATGTGTCCACCTGTACTTGGGAGCTCATTTGCCTACATCCTTTTGCTCAGGACCCATCCTGGAGTGTTTGTGCATCTCCCCAGCACATAACCCTACAAGATGCACTGAAGCCATCAGGGATGACTAAAAGTACAAAACGTCTTTCCATGAAGGAAAATTAAATAGACAAATATCCCCCAGGCTAGGAAAGAGTGGGGGGAAGGGTGGGTTGTGGGGGTGTGTGTAAGGCAGAGGTCTGCAAAACCCTGCATGGGGAGATGGGTGGGAAGGAACTGTGTCCCAGCTCTTCCACTGTGTTCCACAAGACAGGGGCTTGGAATTAAATTAGCTGGCAGTGACTCTGAAGCACAAACAAAGATGATGTTTTGTCATACAGCACATTATCAAACTGTGGATTACCAAGCACGGTGGCATCCAGGACGTGAACTCGCACTGATTAGATAAGGGCCAGCAAACACATGGATATGACTGCTGCTCAGAGCTACAGACAGACAGAGAAGTTAGACCAGGGAAGCGTAAGTCTGACACTCTCAGAACCGAACTCACAAGTTAGAGGGACCCAGTACAGACATTTTCTGATTTTTATTAACAGTTTTGTGTGCATGCCATTCAGTGAATATGTCCTTCTTTCTTATATATGTGTTCATCACTCATATATGTTTTCTCTCTGATTTTGCTGCCCTTATCCACAGAGATCCTCCTGTGGGGGATCAGCCCGGCTGTGCCACGAGAGATCTGGAGCAGCCTCACAGGAGACTCTTAGTTCTGCCTTTTTCCCACTGCCAGGAAGCATTTCCGACTCACGCCGCCGCCGCTGCGGTGAAGCCGTGTGGCAAAACACCTGCCCAGAGCATTAGTTAATGGACTGTGCTGGGAAGCAGCTGGAAGGTGTGTCCCACTGCTGCGTGTGTACAGCTGAGGGGACGGCTGTTTCCTCTGAATCACAAGCCCAGGCAGATTGCAGCTTGGGAGATAAACTGTTTAACGAGCCCCATCAGCAGGCGGCTGCCGTGCAGGGAGGATGATGGAGTTTTAAGGAGTCTTTCGGCTGCCTTACATGCAAGGCTTGATTTTCAAAGCAAGTGGGAGGTATAGAATGGTCCTAAGCAATTGAATCCCTAATACAATGCATGAGGTTTCAGTGGTGTATAATTCTTAGCTATGGGACTATTTCTCTTTGCTTTTCTGCCTGCTTTCTAGCCTTATAAAGATCCCCCTGATGCCATGTGTGTGTGTCCCAACAGAGACCATTGTCTTACTCAACTGGCGAGGTTACCTGAGGCTGAATGAAGTCCAGGCACTGCCCTGATTTCAGTTTGTGCCCTCTTCCAGGTTCCATCTCATTTCAGGTCTGAGCACTGGTGTTCAGCTTGTCTCCTGTCTCTAGCCAAGAGAGGAGAGGAGAGACAATAGAATTTGGGGGATTTGGCTATGGATCTTTAAAGGATGGACTTCCAGTCTGCTGGGACATGGCTTCTTCTCCAGGACATGGCCACACTGCAGCTTTCCCTCTCACTGGGAGGGCTGTACAGCTTCTAAGGTTGTTGGCCAAATCAGTCCCTGATTTGCTTAAGGGGCTTGCAAGGGAATTGCATTTGGGTGCCAACCACCTGGGACCATCCCAGGTCCTGCTGCAGCTGCCTAGAACATGGGAACACTCCCAGATGCAGAGGTGGATCCCAAGGTCTTGGACACCCTTTGCTACTCTGAAAGAACCAGCCTTCCAGCAAGCTATGGGTGTCAGTAGTCCCTGCAGAGACCTTTGAATTTCTTCTGCTGGGAGGACTGTGACTCTCCTAACTCCACTGTTAGAGTACATATGTATGGCAGTGCTAAAACAACACAAGTGAGGAGGCCAGGATAGGCTGCACTCCACTTTTCCAAGGCAAAAGAGAAGCAGAACAGCCTTTACCGTGAGCAATAATCAAAGTCATCAAAGTGATGCCACACAAGTAACTAAGCAGAGCTGGAAACTTCTCAGTTATTTGGTCAGATACTGCCAGTAGCAGAAACCTGACTTTGAAACTCAAAGCAACGGATGTTAAGGAAGTGGTAAAATGCATTTGTGTGTGAAGAGTGTGAGAAAAACCTGAAAAAAACCAAACTCAGACCAGGGAGAGGATTTCTGCATCAGCGATGTGAGCCAGGCGCTGTGCTCCAGACTTAGGATGTCTGGCAGCCCCCAGAATGGGCTGAGGCTGTCTGCCTGGACTGCTCTGCCACCAAAACATAAGCTCCTTGGATGATCCAAGTGTTGTCACAATCACTGACCTAAAACAGGCTTCAGGAAAACTGAGTCCTTCCAGGAAAACTACCTGTGAGCAGATCTGTGTCCTGGACAGACAGGCACAGGCCAGGTCTCTCTCCCAAGTGTGTGCATAGCTCCTGTCTCCTTTGCCTCTGCTGCCTGACCCTTCTTATTCTTCCTGTGTCCTATGGGACAGACGGATGGGTGGGGGCTATCCATGCGTGTGTTGGTCCTGTGGCTGATCCCTGGCTGCCAGCCTAGGACCAGCCTGATCCTGTAGTAGGGCAGTGCTCCCTCCTGGGCTGGGCTCACCTCACTCCCAAGGGAAAGGGGTGTTTCCCTGAGGGGTTTGTGCCCCAGGCAGTGCCCGTCTCAGCATGGCTGCAGGGACATGGGCTGGACACGGTTGCTGCCGTGCCTGCAGGGCCTCCTCTGGAGACACAGTTCTGACCCTAAGGGAATGTGAACCCCAGCACCATCTCTCCATGTTTGGCTAGTCCCTTTGAAACAGTGACAGGTCTTTTGGAAGTCACAGCTCTCTTTAAGGGGCAATGGCTTCAAGTTGGAGCACAGGAAGTTCCACACCGACATGCAGAAGAACTTTTTCACAGTGAGGGTGACAGAGCCCTGGGACAGGCTGCCCAGGGAGGTGGTGGAGTCTCCATCTCTGGAGATATTCAAGACCTGTCTGGAAGCCTACCTGTGTGATATATCCTAGGGAACCTGCTTTGGCAGGGGGGGTTGGACCTGATGATCTCTCAAGGTCTCTTCCAACCCCTACAATTCTGTGATTCTTCAGTGCCAGCCCCAGCTCACTTGTCCTCCCTGCTCATCTGCTGAACCTCCTTCATGCTTCCTCCCTGGTCACCTGTGAGAAGAAATGCAGCTGAGGAGTTGGTCATCAGTGCAGAGTTCAGTGGCACAGAGATGTACAGCAGGAAGCAGGACCTGTTTGCACATTCCACCATGTTTTTCACACCAGGATCACAGTTATTTTAAGCTGTGTTTCAATCTCACAGCAACATGTTGTGCTGGTATTCTCAGAGACCAGTCACTTCCCACTGGTCTCTTGGCAGGTCCTGCCCTGGGTGCCATGATCCTGGGCATGGTGCTTGGCCTGGAGCTGGAAGGCGGGGGGGGGGGGTGGGAGGGGGGGGTGTCTCCTCCCCATCAGCTCTGCAACTCTGGTTGCTCCCAGCAAGTATCTGTCAGGGGAATGCCCACCCTACTTTTATGGACAGGAAAGAAACTGAAGTGGCTCTTTCAGTTCCTAGGAAACATCCCAGAGGCAAAATCCTCCTGTCTGATCCCTGTAGCATGCCTGGATTGGCAATGAGTCTCTGTCCTGCGCACCCCCTCCTCCAGGCATGTCCCCACTTTGCCACACACCCCCCACCTCCCTTCCCGCACCCTAACTGCCCATGGTCCCATCCTGCAGAGATCCCACACTACTGTGGACACCCCAGTCCCCACCCAGAGGAGAGGGGCTGGGATCAACCCCAGGACACTTTCACCCCAGGCACAGGCATAGACGGTGGTTTCCTTTGAGCAGCAGCTGGGGGTCCCAGCGGGGTGATTTGGGTGTGTGCACAAGCATGGGTGTGCATGCACAGGCGTGTGTGCCTGTATGCGTGTGCCTGCCTCTGTCTGTGTGTCTGCCTGTCTCTCCATCTGCCCATTTCTGCCTGCTTACCTCCGAGTTTCTGCCTCCTTGCCTGTGCATCTGCGTGTGTATCTGCGTGTGTCTCTCTGCACGTCTGCTTGTCCCTTTGTCTGTCTGGCTCCGAGCAGGTGTGTTTGTGTGCATCTTGCTGTGAACGTGCCTGTCCCTGTTCACGTGCCTGTGCGTCCGTCTGTCTCTCCGTCTGTGTGTGACCTTGTCCACCTGCCCTTGTATGCTTGTGTGCTCTTTGTGTGTCCGTACGCCTGTGTCCGTCCTTCCCTAACACCTCCATCCCTCTGTCCTTCCCCCCTCCGCCGCCACAGCCCTTCAGCACCGCGGCGCACGGACAGCTCCCGCCACCTCCTACCGCGGCGGCTCCGGGGACGCACCCGCTCCGCACCGCAACCCGCGCCGCGCACCGCACCGCGCACCGCACCGCGCACCGCACCGCGCTGCGCCCCCTCCCCGCCGGAGCGCCCCTCCCCGCGCCGCGCTCCGCCCCGGGGTACATAAGCGCCGCCGCCGCCGGTCCTGCTCCGCCGCCATGAGCTACAGCGGGGAGCCGGCGGCGCTGGCCGCCTCCTACCGCCACCTCTTCGCGGAAGCCCCGGCGGGCCGCCGGACGCGCCCGGGCGCGGACCCGGGGTCGGTGCGGGAGCGCAGCGCCGAGCCGCGGCGGGCGCGGGCCAGCGAGAAGGAGCAGCTGCAGGGCCTCAACGAGCGCTTCGCCGGCTACATCGAGCGGGTGCGGGCGCTGGAGGAGCGGAACCGGGCGCTGGCTGCGGAGCTAGCGGAGCTGCGGCAGCGGTCGTCCGAGCCGCGCCGGCTGGGGCAGCTGCTGGGCGGGGAGCTGCGCGCCCTGCGCGCCCGCCTGGAGGAAGCGCACGGGGAGCGGGCGCAGGCGGCGCTGGAGCGGGCGCGCCTGGCCGAGGAGACGCACCGGCTGCGGGCGCGCTGCGAGGAGGAGGCGCGGGGCCGCGCCGAGGCGGAGCAGGCGCTGCGGTCCCGGCAGCAAGCGGCCGAGGGGGCCGCCCGCGCCCGCGCCGACCTGGAGCGGCGGGCGGCGGCGCTGCGGGAGGAGCTGGCGGCGCTGCGCAGCGCCCACGCCGAGCAGCTGGCCCAGCTGGGCGCAGCGCTCCGCGCCGCCGCGCCTCCTGCTCCGGCCCCGGCGGGGCGGCCCGACCTGGCGGCTGCGCTGCGGGAGCTGCGCGCCCAGTACGAGGCGCTAGCGGCCCGCAACCTGCAGGCGGCCGAGGACTGGTACCGCGCCCGCTGCGCCCGCCTCCACGAGCGGGCGGCCCGCAGCCAGGAGGCCGTGCGCGCCAGCCGCCGGGAGGCCGGCGAGTGCCGCCGCCAGCTGCAGGCCCGCCTGGCGGAGATGGAGAGCCTGCGCGGCGCCCACCAGTCCCTGGAGAGGCAGCTGCAGGAGCTGGAGGAGCGGCACAGCGCCGAGGCCGCCGGCCTGCAGGTGAGCCGGGCGGCGCCGGGAACCGTCGCCGTCCCCTCCCCGCGCAGGGTCCCCGGCGCCGGGCAGCTCCGCCCCGACGCTCGGTACTGTGCGACACCGAGCATCCTCCTCCCGTGCAACCTGCCCCGGCACTCGATACCTCCATCCCAGCAATCCCACTCCCCCAGAGCTGGGTAGCACCGGGCATCTTCATCCCACGCAGCCCCACCCGGCGCCGTGCAGCACCGGCACCTCCGTCCCACTCCTCGTCCTGTGCAGCGCCGAGCATCTCCGCTGCAGCGCGCTCCATGCCGTGCAGCAGCCCCTCCCGCAGTATCGCGCGGCTCTGGACATCTTGGCACGATGCGGTGTCCTTCCCCACCCTGCACCACACAGCGCCCTCGCTACCCCGCTATCCCGCGCTGTGCTTCACTGCATGCAACATCCCCCTCCAGCCACCAGCACTGTGCAGCACCAACCCCCCTGCCTTGTGCAGTGCCCACCCGCGCCCCCGCAGCACTGCACAGCACCAGGCATCTCTGCCAGCCTTCCTTCCCCCCGGTATACGGTCTCTCTGCCCTGCACAGCAGGTCCTGCCCCACCACAGCATTGCCTGCTGCCCTCACCCTTCATCCATAGGCAGAACCCCAGAGGGCAGGTTTGGGGGGGACAAGCAGGACCAGGACGCTCTCTCAACACCCCCTCCTCACAGAGGACAAAGGTCTCCCTGCATATGGCAGTGCTGTTTGGGGCATCACCCCATCCCTGCCCCAGCCCTTAGGAGTCAGCTCCAAAACTGCCCATGTTTCCCATCCTTATGGGTAATTCCTCGAAGCTGTCTGCCCAGGCTTGGCCCCCAGCCCTGTGGCCTGGCTCTTGGCACCTGCACTGCAGAAACTGGAGCCCTGCAGATGCTGAGGCTGAATCTGCAGTCAGATCCCAGCATTTCTTATGTCCCTTAAAGGACTTGAGTGGTGGACACTGAGTGTTCTGTAGCTCTTATTCCATTACCACAGTATTACCCCATTTTCTAGATACAGGGAAACAGTCATGATTCATAATAAAATAAATCCTGAGATTGTTCTATTATGTGGCTATTAAATGATCTGTGTTTCCTAAATCAAGCTGTTTCCTTCTAAATACTGAAACAACTGCCTTACGTCATACCTGAAGGACGCAGTTACTTCACAGCCAAGTAATGCCTTGTCATTTCCAGGCTCTCTAGAATCTGTGACTGTAGCACCAAGTTGCTCAGCATCTTCCTGAATAGTTGAGGTCTTCTCCAACAAATATTGTGGAAATAGGCAATACACAACATTACCTGTAAAGGCTGAAAGGATTACACACAGTAATCTTCTTAAATAGTCATGATGCTGTGTGAAAAGAGGGATTCTGGGAACACCCTATCAATTAGGGAGAAAAATAATGCAACTGTATTCAACAGGACCATAATTGAAATTGCTTTAGCTACAGCACAGCAACTTTTTACTATGTGACCCTGTGAAGCAACTAAATAATTTCCCTAGCTGCAACCAGTGGGAAAGTATGGAAGTCTCTTAAAACAGAGTATTCCTGTTGCTTGAGCTTTTAAAATGTTTCTATAGACTGCTAAGGCAGGGATGTGCCTTTATACCAGTAGGGTGTCTGGTCATATCTGAACTGTAAGTGAGAGCATATAGTTTGCAATGGTTTGGGGAGGGGGGTTTATTCCACCCTCTGGTAGAGCTGGGGTGTGGAAGAGAGGTAGAGTAGCAAGGATAACCCATTTTTAAAGGGGGAGTGTTTTGCTCGTGCAGGATGCAGGCAGAGAGGAGGAGGCTGTAGGCACAGAGGGTCAGAGCAGCAGAGGTCTCAGTCTGAACAGCAGTGGCATCCATGTGCATCCTGGGGCTTTGCAGCTGGCACCCCAATGGTCTCCTTGAACCCCTTCCCATTGCCCACTCCCACCTCAGAGGCACAGCTCCACGCAGCTCTTCTGCTGTTGGAGGTGGTTGGGGCAGCACAGGTCAAGGCAGGGACTCCAAGGGCAGCCCATAAACGTTCTACAAGGCAGGATGTGTCCAGGTGACCGAGACACCCTGCGCTGCGTTCGGGATGCGGCACTGCCAAGGGGGTAAGCTGGGGCTCATTCTGCCAGGCTCGGTGCAGCTCCCTGCCCTTTGGGCAGCTCCACACCTCGTGCCTGTCCCTGCTCTATGCAGGAGGGAGGTTACACGGGGCACAAAGAGGGGACAGAACAGGGATGGGGACAGGATGGGCATGGTGTGGCAGGACAAAACGCGTTTGCTGGAGCAGAGGAGCTGGAAGCACTTGCAAAGGCCGGGCTGTAGGAGGGGGTGTGGGAGAGCAGGCGTTGGCAATGGCCACGGTAGGACTTTGCAGGGAGGGCTGCTCTGCAAACTGCTTACTCATTCCTTCTCCAGATCAGCTGCTCTGGTGGCACAGTGGGGCGGCTGGCAGCAGGAAGCCTCTGACTTGGAAGATCCCTGTAGCAGGGGGTTTCATTGCTTTCAGGCTGCTGCTTAAGTATCTGGACACAAAAAAAAAACCCAAAACCTTGTTTTCTGGAAAAAAAAAAAAGGGGAAAAAAAAGATTAGTCCCCTTCGTTAGCAGATCTGTCCTCAGACTCCACCACAGCTCTGGGAAACTGGATGTGGCAGCCATGGCAGGGGAAGGTGGGTGAGAAGGACCCCAGAAGGATGTCATGGTCCAGCTGAGCACCCAGCTCTTGCAGTGCAGCACCCTGACTCTGTACCACTCCATACCCCCAGATCCCTATGTCCAGAGCCCCCAGCCTGGAGCTCTGAGGGAGTTTCCAGGAAGGGTGTCAGCCTTCCTCTCCTGGATCAAGCTCTTTCCTCCTGCCCTGGCAACACTAGCTCTCCTTCCATCACCCCAGACACACGTCCCAACCCTTCTTAAGCTCCCTGACAGACCGGTGTTGCCCCTGCCCCATCTCAGAGATCCTGCTGCAGATGTGAAACTATAGAAATCACCAGTGTTTAAAGCCTTCCCCCCTGCACACACTTGCATTCCGTGGCTGGTGCTCTGCCAGCTTCTTCATCCCTGTTAGCTTGAGATATTCTCCTGATGGGATGTGGCATCATGGACCAACTGCCCATTGCAGCTTCTCTGTCTGTGATGGGCAGAGCAGAAAACCTGTGGGAGAGGTCTCTGCTCCAAGCCAGAGCCCTGAGCACCCACCCTTGTCTTTGCAGGACACCATCGGGCAGCTGGAGGATGACCTGCGCAACACCAAGAATGAGATGGCTCGGCACTTGAGGGAGTACCAAGACCTGCTTAATGTCAAGATGGCACTTGATATTGAGATAGCTGCCTACAGGTAAGGCTGCTCTGACCTGGCCTGGCTGCCTCCCAGTCCATACCCCCAACCCTCCCGGGCTATGGTATTTTCAAGGGCCCAGAAAATACCTGGGTACACATTCAAGGAACAACAACACTGTGTTGCTCATCTCCCCTGCCTGGACCTGCCATGCTCCTGCCCAGGGAGCAGCCATGGCTCCATGCCATGTCTTGATCTGGTGCCATGAGCTGCGTCCCCCAGCCATCACAGAAGCAGGTTTTTTTAATGGGGACAGTTGGGGTTGGAAACTTGTGTCTTTTGCAAAGTCCAAGTAGATGCAAAAGGCAGAGTCCCTCTGCTTTGGGGCTTTATTTTCCTGAGGTCTCTGGAGGCAGAAGAGAGAGCTGGTTTCACACACTCCGTATTGCAAGTGACCCAAAAAATGATGAATCAAAGCATATGATTTTGAACCAGTTTCATGGCACGACCTGACCTGAGACAATGTCCACTGCAGGCTGTGGTGATGGCCTGGAGTGCTCAGACTCGCTGGCAGGTCACAGCATGCCCTCAAGCTTTGCAGATGTTTCATGTGAGATGTCCCCAGACTAACCTCTTTCCTTGTGCTGTGCTTGCAGGAAGCTGCTGGAGGGAGAGGAGACCCTCTTCAGCATGGGAAGCACTGGCCTTTCAGCGCTCAATCCCCTCCCCAATCCCACTTACTCATTCCAGCCAGGGGGCTTTAGTTCCTCTACTCTGTCCTTCGAGGAGGAACGAGGAGAGGTTATTAAAGTAACCTCTAAAATATCATCCAGCCGGGCTGAGGTGATTGAGGGGACCTTAAGCTCTGCCAAGAAACGAGGGAGATTAAACCTGCATGGAGGAATCCTTGCAGATGCAAAAATGTAACCCTTGGGACCCCGTCCGTCTCGCATTTGAGGGGGAACAGTCTCCACTCGGCCTTTAAATTGTCCTTCCAGGCACAAAGCCGCACTGGGCTCACAGGAAGCCCCCCTTAGAAACACATCACCCCCCTGGGGACACTGACTGGGTGGCTTCCTCGTGGGTCCCACCTTGCGGAGGCTGAGCTTGGGACATTGCTCCCTTTTAAATGGGGCAGAGGCGCAGGCAGGTAGATAGGTGCATGTCGGTTGTTGTTGTGGTGGCACAGTGGACTCATAGCACCCATCATCCCTCCCCCCTTCCTCCCCCTATGGCAGGCGAGGGGAGCTAGCTGGGACCATTGCTCACCTGGCTCTGGGGAGGGGGTAAGGGAAACAACTCGTTTACTCTAACTAGTTCCTAGGCTGCAGACCTTCATCGACTATCCAAATCCACAAACAGCCAAACTCCTCCCCACTCCCCAAGCCATAGCAGTCCACTTTTAGTCCCAGAAGCACAAAAATAGCCATACTGGACTGTAACCACACTGGATGTCTTGTCTATGAGCCACTGACATTTTAAACTATGAGGAATGTTCTTTTTTTTTTTGGTCCTGACATCTCTGGTTTTTAGCAGCATTATTCCAGCCAAGGGCACAGGGGTCGTTAGGTGCAGGGCAGGGAACCGGTGCACTGAAGGCGAAGGCCCTACCGTTCCACAGGGCACAGCATCTGATCTAGTGCTGCTGGCTCCAGAGCGATGGAGGGTTGGGGTCAACAGGGTCCCTTGTCCAGCTGCACGGTTGCCTCACGAAACCTTGTGCTTGCATTAGTGTGTCACACCCCAGCCAGCGCTGGGAAGCTGCAGGACTCCCAAACACCAGCCCGCGAAGCATCCTCGTCTCCGCTCTAACTGTTCCAACAACGTGCCAAATTTGATATAGGATTTACAACTGTAGGTTTCCTTCAATGCCTTAACGTTGCCAGCGATCGCTTCTGCAAGAGCCGGAGACCCCGCGTGTGCGCGCGCTGCGTGCCAGTGCCCTGGCCAGGTTGTTACCACGAGACCTCACCGCCCTCCCGGTGGTGCCAGAGGAGCTCCTGAAACCAGCAAGTTATTTGCTCGCACTCTTCCCCCTCCTGTGGTAAGGCACAAGTTCATAATTAAAAAGAAAGAAATAGTTACGTGGATCACACCGAGCTGTTCTGTCTTCTTTGCTGCTGCTTCACCCCAGGAACATGCCTTGGTGCCTGGCACACAGCTGGCTCAGTCCCTGGCAGCCCTCCTGCTATGCTTGATGCTGGGGTGCAGCTGCCAAATTCTGCTGCCGGGGCTGCCGACAAGGCGGGTGCCGCTGATGGGGATGGGGCACATCTGGTCACCCCCAAGTGGGCTCACAGCAGCCCCAGCTGTGTAGAAGAGTTCACAGCTGGCTGAGGGAACAAGGTCTCCCATGGCTGAGCACACCCTCATTTGCCCAGAAAATGGGCTCAGAGGCTTTGATTTGTGTCACACCCCTGGCAGCTCAGACCCAAGATACCTGCCATTTCTCCTCTGCCCCGCGTGCTCTGCCTCTTTCTGTGCCTTCACAAATGAAGAGAAAATGATTTCTGCAGCAGCAGGTGCAAGAAGAGGGGGTGCACCCACCTTCCAAGTAACCCCAGCAATGGAAGGTCCCGCAGATTTGGTGTTGCCCTGTGCTGCCATGTATTCATAAGATGCCCCCACTCTGCCCAAGATGGGACTTTAGAGGGGCACATGGGAGGGCAGGGAGGCGTGGGGCAGGCAGGAGCAGGCTGCCTGATGGGTGGCCCTGCCAGCAGCATGCTGTCCTACAGCCTTCCCATTCCTGCCTTGCCGTGCCATGTCATGGCAGTCGACATGGTGGGACAGCCATGGGCTTCTCTGCCAGCACCTCCCTTGACCCTGCCTCACCAATAACCTTGGGGATGATGCTGGGGTGAGGCCGCTCGCGGTGGAGTGATGCAGCCCCTGGGAAGACAACCCTGTGGGCAGGTGAAGCAAGGGGCACCTTTTGGAAGCAGAGGAGGGGACTTGGTGTGGCTGGATCAGCGCATCCCACCAGCAGCCCCCACCAAAACAGTGCAGAGCAGCGTGGGGTACACAGGCAGAGCTGGGGGGTGGTTGTGGGGATAGCATCTGCAGAGTTAAGCCTGGGGCAGCAGCACATAAAGCAAGGACCAGCCTCCGAACAGCTCCCGGCTCAGCTGTCAGCTGGCAAATGCAAACACACAGCATTTCTCCCAGAGCATAGGGGAATAAAAAGCAGATGTGACTGTGCAGCTAATGTAAGATGTCCTGAACCTCACATACCCTCCAGCGCTGCTTTCTTTCTGTCCCTGGAGTATTATCAGCCTGACCTGTCCTTTACTCCCAGCACAAGCCTTTGCAGGGATTCCTGCTTGCTCAGCTGGCTGGATGCTGGCAACAAAGCTGGGAGTTTCACTTTGATGGTACCAATGGGGACAGGCTGCGGGGGTGGTAGAGGACAAAGGAGCGGCGGTGAGGAACAAGGTACTGTTTTGGAAACAGCTTTTTGACCCAAATTAGCTCTTTGCAAGGGTTTCCTGCGTTTCTGGAGCGCTGTAGTGCTTTGGTGCTGTCTCATGCTGTTTAGCTCCAGCTGTGGGAGACGGGTAGCAGGTAGGGAAAGGACCTGGGCCTTTAGGATACACCAGAAAGGATCCAGGTGGATTTTGGATTACATCATGGTTTTGAGAGCCCCCATGGGCTCTGTGCCCGTGGTCTTACAGAGGCTGAGGTGCTACGCTTTAATTACTCTGATAGCAGCAAGGACTGAGCAGCCCCATAAATGCTCTCACAGGACTGAAGCTGAGCAAGAGCCTCACAGTGTGGAGAGGCCCACACTACCTTCCTGAAGGACAAAGCCCACCCACAGGTGTGTGACAGAGCTCCTGAGGGGGCCAGGGCCACCCCTGGCTCTGCAGCACCTTCCCAGCTGCTCATGTCCAGCCTCTGGCCATAGTGCCTGGGCTGTGGGGCCGCAGATAAGAGCTGGTCCTCCAGTGATGTCCTCTGCAAGCATGTACAGACCCAGGGAGAGCTGAGCTCCTCCCTGAATGTGTGGCAACACATGGTCAGGGGGACTTATGCCTCCCTTCTGACCCTAAGGGAGACCACCCATGCCTGCACTCTCCTCATCCTGAGGAGAACAAAGCCAGCAGAGAGGGGTGAGCCTGGCTTAGCACATTACCAGCACTGACCTCCAGTGATCTCCATTCAGGCCTCCTTTTCTATTGCTGTCTTCTTCAGGCTGAGTCCTTTCACCTGCCAGCTTACAGGCACCAGGCAGCTTTCTCCAGCAGAGCACTGAGGTGGAACAGGGCATTAAATCCTTCTTTGTGGTCCCATCTTTCTTTCTGGGTTAAACACCAGAGCTGCCAGAGGAAGGGACTGAGTCACGCTGCAGATGCTTAAAGATTTATACCTCTGCAGAACCTCAGCCTCTCAGATAAAAGGCAGCTGTGGACACCAACCACACTATCAACTCGGGGAGGAGGAGAGAGAGAGGGGACCTGTTTCTCCACAATGCTGTGCTGTCTCCACCTTTACTCCAGCCTCCACACAGAGGTGCAAGCTCCCACCACAGGGACAACTTACTGGTCTTTCCCTGGGCAGAGACACTGTCCCATGTGCCGTGCAGCTACGCCTTGGGACTGCCCGGCTCTGCTCATGTCGTTTCCTGGGTCACGCTCCTGCTGCTCCAGTGATGGAAGAGCCTTGTTTCTATCACAATCCTGCCACCAAAGGTCCTTCAGCTCTGCTGGACACTCCTGCAATGACTGTGCTGAGAGGTACAGCTCCCTAAAATCGGAGTCACTGCACAGAGCAAAGCTTTGCTAGTGCCACTTGTCTGGATGCTGGAATTCATTAAAGATTAAGCCATAGAAAAAGCAGCCAGAGAAAAAAGCCCCAAACATTTTCCTTTGGCAGGAATGCAAATATTCCCTTTTCCAGACTGGGGAAGAACCCTGTCATTTAGCAAGAAAGAAACAACAGGCAATTCAGAGCAAAGTTTCTTCCAGCACCTTTGTTTGGGTCTGTCCAGCTCTCTTCTCGACAGCTCTTAGCACAGAGACTGACACAAGGAGAAGAGCTGCTTCCCCAAATGACTGACCCACGCAGAGTCCCACTGCCAGCAGACACACCTGGCTGACCAAATGGCCCCCTCAGTGGGGTCTGATATGAAAGCAATGATCATACCAAACCAGCACGAGCCATGCAAGCTCATCCAGGCAAGTCTCTGCAGGGACATGGGAGTAAGGATCGCTTGGTAAACGCAGCACAACACACAAGGGGTGCAGAGAGAGAACGTGCATCAACCCCACTCTGCCCCAGCAGATCCCCATTGAGCCAGGAGGGCTGCAGAGCCGAGACATGGGTGTGTGTGTGGGGGTGTGTGTGCACGCCTACAGACAGCCTGCACACAGGTCTGCAATTCACCCAGCTAAACCAGAGAGGAACCTGCATGACAAATGATTATACTCTCCTTGAGGCAGAACATACCAAGAGGGAAGGGATGTGCCTGGGCAATGCCTGAGTGTGGTTGCAGAGCCCCAGGCACACATCCACTTGCTGCTCGTAGGTGATGCCCATGAACATCAGCTCAAAACAAGAGCCCCTGGAGTCCATTCCTACCGCCGCAGGGCCAGCTCAGCAACTTTGCCTTTGGGCAGGGGCAGGTGCCAGCTGCACACCAGCACAGCAGACATGAGCCCCTGGTCCCCCATGCCCAGAGCAGCCTTGTGAACACAGATGCATATGCAGTCATTCCCCAGGATGGTGAACATGCGCAGACCTGAGT
This sequence comes from Gallinula chloropus, assembly GCF_964237585.1. NCBI lineage: Eukaryota > Metazoa > Chordata > Aves > Gruiformes > Rallidae > Gallinula > Gallinula chloropus. The sequence continues at coordinate 68,371,778 of NC_140090.1, forward strand.
GGGGTCTGCAAGAACCAGCTGTCTGGAGAGGTCATTTGGAAAAGCTGAGGTGGGATTGGAAACCCTGGGTTGCACAGAGATTAGGATGCCATTAAGTTCAAGCAAGTTTTTAATGGAAGTACAGAAACACCAGTCTAGCAAAGAGGCCTGGGGGCTGTATGAATAAGGATGCCTGGCTGTGCCTGAAGCAAGCCAAAATGGCAAGCCAGAATATTCTTTGCCTGGATTCTTAATATTTTTAATGCTCATCAGCTTAACTTCTGCCACATTGCAGAGCCAAACTCCTCCAAGTTTCACACAAGCAGGTACTGGTGAGGTGCACCCATTGATTAAAAAGTTGAGCTTCCCTTACTAGACACCAGAAATCCCATTCAGAGGGCAGAAGTTATGAATGCCTCAACACTGAGGCAAGCATCACTGTGGGCTCATTTGTAACCAAAAGACAAAGCTGTAAAAGCAGAAAGAAAAAAAAAAAACAAAATCAGACTGAAACAAACAATTCTTTTAAATCTGTTGACCAGCTACTTGTTTCTTAAAATCAATTTCTTTCTGTTCTTTCTGGTTGAACTTCTCCAGAGGAAACTAAATCCACTTGGAGCCTGAAGAGCCTGCAACACAACAAACCAACCGTTCCTGCTCTGTGTGTTGTGCCTCACAAATCATCTGTTACCTTATGGCCACTGACGGCTGAAGTGTTGTCCCTTGAGGAAGAAAAATGAGCTTGCAGGCCCCTGTGAAGGGTGTCAGGCTTCTCACCCAGGGAGTTCTTACCTTTCAGGCCCAGGTACACGCAAGGACAGACACGCTGGTCCGTCAGGTAACATCACTGTGTCTGTGATCCCACGCTGAGGAAAAGCCCGTTGCAAGGAACGTGCTCCCAGCACACCACTGGACCTTGGCCTGACCAGCTGCTGCCCAGCACCACCTGAAAAGGGCTCTAGAACAGCTCCCCAGGAACACACTTTCCCAGTCTGGGCCAAGTGGCCACCACCCACTTCTTTACTGTTAAAGGTTTGCCTTGGAAAAAACTAGGTATTTTAAGAGTCCTTTCCAAATAAGGCTATTTCACCAAGCAGTTAGAAAACACAAGCTCTCTTTTCCACTTTGGGAAATATTTCTTTTGCAGATTGCTGCTGCTTTGACACAAACATAACATTGTTATACTAAACCCAGTAAAGATGGTGGTACAGCTCCAGCAAGAATTATGCAGCTGTCAGGCAGCCAATCAATACCACATTTCATCAGATGGGATTACCATTTATCTCTCAAAGCCAATAAAGTGTGACCTGTTTAGTGATTAAACCCGTATCCATGGCAACTTTCTGAAACCTCAGCAAATGTAAATATCCCTTGCTCATTCAGCAAGGGTCTCAAAGATAACATGAGTAAAATTTGCTTCTCTCAGTGCTGAACTAGTCAGGTTTAAAGAAAATAAAGGAGGTAGAAAAAACAAATAGAAAGCAAAAGCAATGAGTTACCATTTGCATCATTCTCTCCATCCCTCAGCAATACCTACCAGAGCAGAATAAGTATATTTTGAAGTACCTAATCATTCAGGCTGACACCCATTGCACTCTACTGAGCATGCAGCATGTTAGAAGATTCACATGGACAACTTGACCATCTGTTTAAAAAAAGATGTAATACATAAGAACTCCCACACCTCTGGTAACAGGATCTCTCTCAATCACTGGTGAATCCTCCCTGTCCCTGCTTGTGTGGAGCACAAATTTCATAATGATGATACTTCACACTGAAGAAAAATGAAACCAGAAATGCCTGGGATGCAGCTTTGCTCCTGGCAATGTGCACAAACAGAAATTGTTGCCCCTAAGTGCCTGATGATTCCCTGAAATCCAACAGGGACCGTATCAGACAAGCTTCAGTGACTTTTCAGTAAAACTCATGTTTTCCCCACGTATGGAAATGGTTGTTAAGGGTCACCTGGCATGGGTGAGGGCTGGGTTCCCAGCACCCGTGGCAGCTGCCTGCTGCCATCGCAGCAACCCTCCGTGCAGGCAGCCCAGCTGCATGTTTCATCAGTCCCCTGAACCTTCTTAATGCACCGAATCCTCATTAAACACAGGCAGAATGTAACCAATGCAACTCGGGGCTTGTGCCTTGGTGGCAGCTTCTCTGCATTTGTAGGAAGTCCTGACACCAGGGCTCACCATCTCCTCTTGCTGGGCATTAGCAGATCTGTAAAGCAACTCAGAACTGTGCTGTAAAACAAACAGCATTGAATTAGGACCCATGTTAGCCATGACATCACTAAGCAGGTAACCAGAAAATAAAGCCAGAATTATTTCATCAATAGAGGAAACAATAGTAGTGTCTGTAAAATAATGAACAAGACCAAACACACCTCCTGTCACTTGCAGAGCACGGAGCTGGTTTATCTCCCACAAGGGCAGAAATGCCATCCCAGAGACAGCCTGTTGTTACAGCAGCTCCTCTATCATCAGGACCAAAAGCAACTGGAGGAAAGCCAAGGTTAAAAGGAGACCAACAGAAATAAAACAGCAGCAGGAGAGCTGAAAGAAGATTGGCACATTTTAAAGCACACAGACTGATTATGCAGAAAACTGCACAGCCCACGGAGCAGCCTTGGCTCAGCCAAAGGTCGCTCCTGCTGTGTGCTGATGCACCAAGCCGAGCCCCAGGGTCAGGGGGTGGCTGCAGGGCACAGGGAGCAGCTACAACATCACTGCCTGGAGGGTATGCTGTAGCCTGAAAGGAGGCACATGGTTCAGCCAGGAAATCTAGGCTAAGAATATGCTTTCTGAAGGCAGGTGAGAAATAAATAAAGGGAGAAGTGGAAAACTGGGAGAAAGAAAAAGATATCATTAAGCATTCATACCAAAATATCATGGGCAACACATCTTCAATCCTCTTTAAGTCACTGAAATCAAGTAGGAAGATCTGACCTTCTGCATTTTAGCTGGCATGTGACTGACCCTACAGAAAATCTCTCTGAAGATATCCAAAAGCACACCCCAGCACCCCCCCTCCTTTTTTTTTTTTTAAATTCTTTCAATAAACAAAGCAAACACTGACATCAGAACCAGTGGCAGCATGGTCATCTTGAGGCTATGCAAGTCAGCAGCACCCCAGAATGACATATATTTGAATTAACTATCAATTTCTATATAGCTATTAAACTTGGCAAATAAGCCCTTCCAAAGACATGAAATCCAAGCCTCGATTAGGGCAGAATTTGCAGTGTAAAATGTGACTATACTGCTGACTTATTTTTAAGCACAGAACTATATGGAGGAAACAAACCCATGAGAGATAATAAAAGGAAGCAGCAGTATGGAATAGACAAGTCAAACGCCTCATATCGATTCAGAATGATTGTAGTGGCAGAAGATGATCTGTCTCACAAGGGACTTGGTAACAACAGCCATAAGCATGAATGAAAATAATCTAGAGGTGGCTCTGACAAACTGATGCATGTACTGAGAAGAAAAACATTTCTCCTGTGTCTCAGCTGAAAAACTTACCTTAATGTCTTTGCTAGCTATTTCTCACTGAAATCCTCATTTTAATGAGAGCACAAGAAATTCCACATCACTCCAGCTAGTGATACTGCAGTTGGCTCCACTGGCAGTTTAGATTCTGGTATTAAACTACCCTCCACCATTCAACCCCCTAATTAAAACTGCCACTCTAATAACCCCCGAGCACATCCAGCAGTTTCAATATTAACTGCTATAATTTTGAGGCTAACATAGGGAGCATGCCATGGAAATACGAGTGTCCAATTTTAAATTGGCTAAAATAAAGTTTATTTTACTGTTACAATATATAATCTCTTATCAACACAACTCACAAAGTGTTTACAAAATAATCTCATTTTCTGCTGCAGTTTAAACTCTACTTTTATACAAACTTTAAAGGTAAAATAGAATTTGTAGCTAGAAATGTCTGTTACATTTTTAGAAGCATGACAAGAATGACTTTAAACAAGACTTCTCTCTCTCATAGTGTCATGTTCACAGACAAAACCAAACATTTATTGTGAAGAGCTAAGGAAGGAATCATGAAAGCTTTCTTTAGACAAAGGATGCCAGTCCTCTTCAGTTGACAGCCAACAAGCATTTGAGTTAGCCTAAGTGCCCTGAAACACCTTACAAAGGAATCTCCTCCCTTTCCCTACACTGACCATAGGGAAGGGAGAGAGCTTGGTGTGTAAGAGAAGCTTTCATGAGTCCCCACACTGATGATCTAGGATGCAGCAAGACCCTAACACACACAGCTCTAGCCCTTGATGCTGCCAAGAAACCACGGAATTCTCAAGCAGGACAGAGTTTGAAGTATTACAGTGGTCACAAAACCTAGTAACTTAATGTGTTAAAATTAAAGTTACTACTGTTGTCTGTGAATCTGGTAGTAACAGGTGAGTATTACATTACTCAACCCTGGTCTCCACTAGAATGCACTAATACATATTAGAAGGAGTGGAAAAAACCTACCATGTCCACTGCTGTTAGAACAGTATGTGCTAAAGTGAAAGGCTTTATGCTCCTGCTAGTCAAGCCAGCAGACAGATTTTACATGACAGCAGAATCAGGCTGCAGTGATTACTGTACATACAGCAAGCAGGCAGAAAGAGGTGCTACTTGTTTCGCTTTTTCCTGCATAGTTTAACCATCTTAGAGCCAGATCACCTCCAGTATGACCAGAGATGCATGATCCACCATTTGGTATAAGCCAAACTGCCAGCAAATATATGACCAGTGCAAACAAAATTGTCTTTCTTCAAGAAAAACAACTAAATTTAATGCTACTTCTCAAAACCCAATGCTTATGACGTGTCATTTTCTACCTGTTTTGGTCTGAGTTTCTGAAGTTCCCTTCCTTTCCCCAAATCACATCCCAAGACAGATGATCCCATTACATTTTTTTTTAGGCAAATGACCGTCTCCTCCCCAGAATAAACTGTACTGCCCACTGAAGATCATCCCTGAGAGCACTGTTCTAGCTAGACACTTAAGAGTAAGCAATATCTCATTGCTTCAAGGGGAAAAAAAGGCTGTTCACCCTGTGCGATCTTGTGGGGTTAGAAAGTAAAAAATGCAGCTCCTCTGAGCATTTAGATTCCCTGAGCTGAGTGAAGTTTGAAGACAGTAATTTGTAACACAAAGCATAGCAACATCTATGGCTGTACATACAGAAGCTGTGTACTTTACAGTGGTAAAGTCAGGCGTTGAGTTACAAGCATACAGCAGTTGGTGGTGGTGCCTTTTACTTGCTTCCTGTCACAGGAAATCCCACAGCCTTCTTTGGTGAAAAACAGCAGTGAAGCAGCTCGAGGGCTTCAGGTTCTTTTGCCTTCTGATATCCTGGCAATCGGTAAGTCAGTCAGTGGAGATACTACCAGGCCATAGTGCAGTACAAGTAAACCATCCTAGAGAGAAAAGAAAGAATCTTCACCATCATCATACCATTTCACCTTCTCCATGAGGGGTTTCTGTCACCACCTGGTATTACAGTCACTGTGTGGCAGAACCTCAGCTTCAGTCTCACTCACCATTTTATACCCTGTCCCTTCCATATGGTGAGTACTTGAAATATCAAGGCAAACGATTGTACTCCCCTCTCCCCTCAGACACAGAGAAAGGTGTTTTAAAAAAACCATCACTTAGTACTGTGCTTTTATTTTAAAGTTAGAAGGGAATTATCTCCTCTTTGATAGAGCTGGCTCCTGTTTATAACTCATGCTACTGTCCACAATGCTGTGAGGCAGAAGAAAAATAAATCACTTCAATAGTTCTGGAAAGCGCTGCCAAAGGCTGTGCTGGAAGAGCTCAGACTACTACTACACATTTAAGTAATGAATACAAGCGATTAAAACCCCCAAGTAAACAACTATTAGTTTATCAAGTCATGTTTCTCCTCTTCTGAGACTGCTCCACATAATGACAAAAGCTTGCAGCTGTGAAAGAGGACACTTCCTGACCCACTAGTGTTACTTATGTTACTTAACTCACAGCTGGCAAAAGATCCAGCACTCCTGCTTCCACCACTGATCTGCTGCGATCTGACTTGTTGCACTTTACCCATCTCTATGGACAGGCTTTAATAAAAGTTGTCTTTTGAAGAGACACACACCAATCACAACTGACACATCAGTACTTCTCTGTGCTTTGCTTCTGATGGTTCTGTGTGTTAACATACAGGACATAAGGTATGTTCAGAGAACTTACAGTTCTGAGGGGTAAAAAAATAAATAATTGTGTCTTTAAAAAAGTTAATTACAAAAAGACAGTAACAAGACTGTCACCAATTTACAGGTTCTGTTATGTAACACTAACAGAGTAGAAAGATTATTCTGATTATGGTGTTTTGGAAAAATATTTTTAACACAATAATTTATCTTTCTGAAACTGCTTTTGACAGGTTTGTGTAGCCTCAATTACTCAAAAAACCTCTGAGCCGTTTTGCAATGAAGGAAATTTACAATTAATAAATTAAACACAAGCCAACTCTAGAGAACATAATTTGCTTTGCAACATCTCCATGACATGCTCTTTTTTTCCTTCCCCTGGAGGAATCCTCTTCAGACAGCACCTATCAACACCTCTATGTTCAGTCTGGAAGATGACCTCTTATTAGAAAACACAACCTTTGTTTTGCCTGTGGTGCCACAAAGCTCTTTCAGTAGAAAGCTGCCCTAATTGCTGCTGTGTATCATTTTACTCATTCTTCTCCCACTAGTTTCTTTAACTTTGTCTGGCAGCTAAAGGGTGCCACTGGAAATAAAGCTATTGTTCTGAAAAAAAAAAGGCAGTGTGCTATTTTCAAGGGAAAAAAATAGAAAATTATGGTGAAAAAAAATTGAATAACAAAGGAAAAGAGAGTTGCAACAGCAATATTGTGATCAATTTAGCCAACATGCTCATTTAGTAAGACCTGAAACTCTGCCTCTGGCTACAGATTTTGTCATTTACTTAAAGAGAAGAATATTCTAAATCAGGAAAAGAAAAGACCAAAAGAGCAGCTAATTAAAAAAAACCCCAAACCACGAGGTCCTAAGAATGGCCATGCTAGGGCAGATCAAAGGGCTACCTAAGCCCCAGAGTGAAAGCCTAGATAAAAACAGATGAAAAGGGAAAGGGAAGTATGGTGCCTCCCTGTAGACTTTCCCAAATTCAAAAGCCTTTCTCGAAGTTCCTGAGCCTGAAGTCAAAGCAGCTTTGTATCAAGTGTCTTCTGATGACTTCTTCTCTGAACATGGTCTGCTGCTCTTGAATCTACAAACCTTTGGCATCCACAAGTCACAGCTAAGAGAAATCAAATCCAAATGCTTTGCATCACTGGGTACAGTGACGTCAATCATAAGATCAAGACTGAAGAGCCAGAAAAAAGGAATTAACATGCAGGCACTGAGAAAAGTGGATGAAAGTATTCTTCTGTAAGAGCTGTCAAAACCAACCAGAAAAGTCATGTTGGAAAAGGACAGCACATTAACACACCTATAGAAAAGACTACGCTCAGGCTACAGCAAATACAGATTCCCTAATTACAGCTACAGGTGACACAATACAAGCAGGTTCAGGCTGATGACAAATCTGCTCCCTGAGTCTCACACAGCATTGCTTTTGTTTAAAGGACAAACGAGGGCCTAGTGTGGGGTAGATGCCCATCAACCTCAACTTCAATGCACAGGAATGAAAAAAACCCTTCTTTTACTTCTGTGCTATTAGTGCCAGCTCACTAACTAGCTTCTCATCCTGTTAGTAAACAGAAATCTATAGCTAACTCCTAAAAGGATGCAGGAGGAGACAGGAGCTTTAACTCACACGCTTGGTGCCTAACATAAAGCAGGAGGACTATGTTGCAATAGGAAGGTAGGATCCTGATTGTCTTCACTTCTTGTTAGGGAGAAGAGGCACTGTGAAGTTACTTATGAGCTCCTTGGCACCCTGCTGTACTTCACAGAGGTATTCTTGCTCCTGTGCCCATTAGCTACTTGAAGACAGAAAACAGGAGGTATTGAAGCTTCCTTCTCTTGGTGAACTGCGGTCAAACCCAGCCTTTCCTCTGAGGCAGAGTTTCTTAAAATATTTATGCAAGAAGAAAATGCTACAATGCATTCTTTGTTGAATGAGTTTTTAAACGGTACATTTGGCACACATTGAAATAAATTACCCATCTACACAGGAAATATCCTGTTAAACCAGAGGCCAAAACCACTGCAATTCCTTACGTAAAAAGAGAAGCTGAGAGGCTGAGAGTTAACCCAGTATTGGCACTGGTTAGTCTAATTACTCACTTTTTAAGTGTAAGACATTGCTATATATGTTCAGCTGCTCTCTCTACATTCTGTTGTTACAAGGAAATCCAAGCAGAGAACGGGCTCTCACTGCTCATTACAAATCTCAAGTCAGGCTAGCTCAGCCATGCCCAAAAGGAAAGGCGGATGAACTTTACAGCAAGCCTCAGCACTGGTTTTGCCACACAGCTGTGAACCTGACTAAAAAAAAACATCCTACCTGTCACATCCAACTATAAACACTGTCAGAGTGGAACTGACAGACAGAAACATCATCATGTATAGACCCTTTCATGCTGTCAGAGCAGCAGCAACCAAAAGTGCCCCACTTGCCAAATTCAGTATCCCTACAGCAAAGAATACAAGGTTTCCATAGGAGATGTGTGCTACAGGGTCACAGTAACGAACGCTGATGGCAGCTCTCACTGCCCAGCTCAGGGGAGACCAAACAATACAATGGGGTTGGGTTAAAAAAGGTGGTCACAGTAACGAACGCTGATGGCAGCTCTCACTGCCCAGCTCAGGGGAGACCAAACAATACAATGGGGTTGGGTTAAAAAAGGTGAGCACTACAAAGAGAGCATTATAATCTGCCAGACCTCTGCACCAAGGCCAGGGACAGAAAGGAAGGTTCTCTTTTTAGCTTTTCCCATGTGTGAGCTTATTATAGCTATCAGTGATGCAGAGCTCAGAGGGCCAGTTTCAGACAGGAGAAAATAGCGAGCCGCTTGCCTTATGTTGCATTTGTGCTGCAGAGGGAAGGAAGGTAACACAGGGAAGAAATAGTTTGAAATATACTTAACACACTTCTTTCCTCAGCTACTTGATCAAACTCTTAACAATAGGCAAATCTCAATGTTTGGTAAAGAAATGGAGCCTTTAAAAATGTCAATCAGCGTCTTTGATGTCTCCTTGAAATAAGTTTCACAAGTTTCACACTGTTTTATATAAGTAGTAAATTTTCTTAATTTTTATAAATTCTGTGCAGCAATTTTTATGGTTTTGCCCTAAACAGAGCTAGAAATCTTGTTTTCAGCTAATTAGAAATATAATCAAGCACCCAGTTTCAGAAATATCAAAATATCTTGAGATGTACAAGATTAAGTGAGATTTATTCTTAAGGCTTTTTTAAACTTTCTATCAACTACTCAAATTAATACATTGCTTATATTCAACCACTACAATTAGTTGCCTATTTACTCCAATTACAACCACCCAAACAGGTTACTATGGGGCCAGTATCACAAATACTTATTTTACCATCAGATATCACTTGATCTTCTCACACTTGTCAGGAAGGCACAGTTATTCAGAACAGCTAAAACCATGCTAGCTTGCACCTATAGGAGACTTTAACTTACTGAGGCTATAAGGCATCACTAAGCAGAGTTACTTAGTAGGAAAAAAAAATTAATCCATCCTTCACATTAAACCTTCACAAAATGATCTTGAGCATTTAAGAACAATTCAGAAAGAAAGAAGTCTCTAAAAAAGTTACGGTGATCACGGCCCAGAAAAGTAAATCACACACAACATATGTTATGCTGAAACTTCCAAGGTAAGTGCTGCCAAAAAATATATTTTAAAATTAATGCCTTTGGCAAAGAGAAACTTATCTGCATTTTAAAAATAATTTTTCTCAGCAAAAAGAGTAACTGCTGACATGGATGAACTTGTAAGTGAAAAACGTGATTCAGAACAGTTATTTTTCTCGTCTAACAATGACTGTACCCATCTAAATAAAAACCACCCCAACACTTATTCCTTTAAGTGACTTTGTATTGCAGAACTAGTGACTGAAGCTATTTTCTCAGCAAGAAAAGTCTGCAGTGAATCTCAGAAACTGGTAAATGAGAACAGCAGTTTTGAAGAGCATTTCAACATCCTAGTGAGAGCTGCTAGGGGTGTTCCAAGATCCAACACTGGTTTGGAAAGGCTGGAAGGTTATGATGGCACAAGATCCTCTTGGAGATTAACGTAAAATCCAATAAACGTTCCCTTGAGGTAGTCAAAGTCTCACTGAGCCAGGACAATCATGCCCTTTGTTGCATTTCAGGTGTTGGTGAAAAAAGAAACAACCTTTACTGTTTTTAGGCTTGACTTTTTTTTTCCCCATACCTAAACATTTTCTAAGGTTTTTAAATCCTAGAAATGTATCCTATTGATTTCTGCAAAACATTATGTGAGGCTGTAAAATATGTAAAATGGCACAATTATTTTAGTAAGAAAAAGAAGTAACTATGGTTTATTTGCAACATTCCTACTGCAACAATGTGGCAACCAAAGGTTTTGTAATGAAATGCAGAAAAATGAAGGATGAACATAATTTTTCAAATTCTCTGGCAAAAGTGCCTAGGAAAGAACAAGACTTCACAAAAAGCAGAGATCTTTTTCTGTTTGCCCAACAGAGCAGGCTTGTGAGAATTCATTGCTAGCACACTGATTTTGTAATTATGAGACTTGAAACATCACTGGAGAATGTATCCCCAGACAACCATTCTCTTGGTGGAGCTGCTGACTGGCACTTTGCTACTAAACATCAATCAGGCAGACCCAATTCTGACAAGAATTGAAAGACACTAAACTTCAACTAGGCAGATCCATTTCTGACAAGAAATGAAACCAATGGAGTTTCTTCACAGTGCTTCCCCATGAGTATTTTTCATACATGAAAAGCTTTTGTGTTAAGATGAAGTCCAAAAGGATATACACTTGACTCTATGCATGGACTCAGAAGTAAAACATGCCCCTGCACGTACTGAAGCTTTCAGCAGAGGGCATTTCCAGCACTATGTCTCTCTGTATTTACTTATGCCTCGGTTCAGCTCCAGCCAGCAACCAAGCATCATTCAGCCACTCACTCAAGACCCCACACTAACTGCTGCTGGCTAAAGCAGGACAACTTAGAACTTGTTAATGTTAGAAACAAGTCTGTTACTAGTGCCACCTCCTCATGGTCTCTATCATGGACTCCCCAATATGGGTCCAGTTATATTTTCATTTTTTTCATAGTATTATACAAACAGCTAAGACATTAAGAATGGTATTTATTCCCTTTGACTGTAGAACATGAGGTCCATGCCACAGACCTCAAAGATTTTTAATGTCTGCCAACACAGCACAAGCCACATGATGTCTGCCCTGACTGTGGGATCCCTCCTAGTTACTCAAGTCACGTACATGGGATGCAATGTCCAAGTTACCTGGAAATCAGCTTTCCCCTTCTTGCCCCACACAAATGCCCTCCTGCAAGAAAGGGCTCAGTAGGAAATTTACATGGAAAAAGATCATGCCTGTGTGTGCACAAACCAGTGAGGAAGACTGGTTTTGCTACTAGCTTAGTCTTTCTGCCATCCGCTTAGATTGCTTTTCAAATAAAATACCTATCTAGATCCTATTTCTTCCCACTGTATAAGTTCAAGCATTAACTATTCAGACTTCCAAGTTTAGATTAACATACAGTTTACCAGACAACTTGATTTTACATCTGTGTCCAAGCACTGGGCAGACTACTTCATTGTTGTTGCACTTCTAAAATGTTTTGACTCTTCCCATTAGAAAGATGCTTGAAAAGCATTTTTTTTACATTTCCTTGGAATCTTTGTTATTTGCAGAGCCAGCAGCACTTAAAGACAGTAAGTTAACAAGAAAGCTGGCTATACAGTCATGCTGTGACCAGGACTCGTATAATATGCAAACATATTAATTGCATTTGTTACAAACCATCTCTGGGGTATGCTCTTTATGAGCAAGTCAACTCCCCATACCCAGTCACAAGACTAGGGATGCTTCAATCCTTTTATTTCTTGCAGATGCAATCACTAGGGAGGAAAAAAAGGAATTGAAAGAAAGGCTGGTAGAGTTTATCACTGATATGATATCAAGTTGTGTCAGAACAGGAATAAAAACCCCAAGAAACCCCACAAGCACAAAAAACTCATATCCAGAACATCAAAACCTATGAGCACATGGTATACTACTTAACTTTACACTATAAAAAACACTTTGCCTAAGTTGAAGGTTTTTTAAGTGATTTCTTCAGACAAGCTGGTGCTGCCTGGTAGCTTAAGAAAGAACTTTTCTATTTTAAAACAGAAAAACTAGAATGAATATCCAGCTGCCACACGTACCTGTACTGCATTCTCTCCTATGGCTTGACGAATTTCCCTCAGTGTCTGGTAGTGCTCTAGCAGGTGATCACCACATATTATGTCTACCTATGAAAGAACACAAGTATGGTCAAGTTCAACCTATGTTTGGACTAGCAAAACAGTACCTAAGACCTTTACATTTCATTAGGAGAGTTCAATTCTAACACGTTAAGACACTTTACCTTTGTTGTCCAGATGTATTTTGCATGCACAGCACTACTGCACTGCCCAAATACCTCCTACCCAATGTCCCTGAACTGGGGCTCACTTCTGGAAGAGAGATTATAGTTTATTGTTTCACTCCCAGTTTGGTGTGTCCTCTGAAAAAAGCTGGTTAGTAATACCTGAGATGAATTTAATTGGAATTTAGATCATGTATTAAAACAATCACACAAACATCCAGTCATTCCTCAGCTGCAAAAGAAGGCAAGGTGTTTGTGACACTGAGAAAATGAGCCACTGCCACCCTCATTCTTATCTTGAGTGAGAACACATGAATAAGTCTGCTTAATGTGAATGCTTGGAAGGAGTGTTCTAATAGAGGAGCTCACTGTCAGCAGTTACTTCACACAGCCCTCCTTCAAAATGCAATCAATACTTCTGTGATGCAAGTCAAGGGCATACTCAGCAATACAAGCAGTGTCCTCCTCTACTGCAGCTAAACTATGTCAATGTCGCCTGCAATTCTGGAGGAGGCACTTTTGTTAAGTAACTGCCCACAAAGCCACTAATTTTGGGGAAGAAAAACATCATGTGGTATTCTGAATTCTATGCTATGACTATTATGAAAAATAAGCTTCTTTATAAAGTTACTATGAATTTAATGTGTATAATGCAAATCAAGTCCCTAGCATTCCAAGTTTGAGCAGGCAGCACAGCACTATTTCTCTCTCAACTGCACTTCAGTTACATTTTCCTTATGAAGGATTTCTAGACATGGAAATGAGAGGGCTCTTTGTGAATTACAATGAAGAAACCTCAAAATGACAGTTCAGAGCATTGACAATGAGCTGCCCCACAGCTTTCTACAAGGAAAACGTCTGCCACTGCAGTACTCAGGGAGCATACTGCAATATCATTATGTATTCTCTCATATGGCCACTTTTTGCTATAGGATGCACTTTGTGCTTCAGCTGTTCAGTTCCCCTGGATTTATGCTGTTCTGCATGCAGATCCACTATCTCTCTCTCCTGTTCTTCATGAAAAGATTTAGGAAGATTTATGCCTTGCACTGGCAGACTGTTGTTCTGAGAATGAGGAACACAAGAATTCTACCCCTTAGAGGCTCAAAATGGGCTAATTTATTTTGCCATCTGTATAGTGAGAGAACAATGGGGAATACTCCATTCACATTAGGCTGAATCTTAACGTGCAGAAGATGTAAAACTGCCCACTACTACTCCTGCTTTTAGCTTCTAGGAGGAAACTAGCAATTAAAAAATAATTTGGACCTTAAATACTGATTAGATACTGATCCATATATATATATATGTGCACATGTGTATGTTTAGCACCAATATTTGCTGTGATATTTTTATCGCAGAACCCAAATAAATAACTGCAACAAGCTTTCAACAAGAAAAAAAATCTTTCTGCTGTTTCCTATCCATTCTCACCTCTACAGTTATTCCTGCAGGAAGACAGACATTTCAGCTTTGCTTTCCAGTGATGTATACAAGTTTGATTATTCTTGCTTTGTAAGATTTATATTTTTTTTATACCATAAGGCACTGAAGACTCAATCCTGCTCCTACTGAAACATATACACATTTTATGTATTTTACAGAAATAGGAAGTCTAATCTACCTGCCCAATACAGGATACAAACAGACATAGTGTCTACTGTCAACACTCTTTCAAAACACAATCAGAATGCTTGTTTGAAAAGATCCCAAATGATTCTGCTGCTCCAGTTTCAAATGCTAGTCATTCAAGATCCAGTGTCTTCTAATAAACCAAGAAGAGTTTTTCACATTTACAACGTTTGAGTGCTCTGAATACCAGATGCTGAATCTCCTCATTCCAGCAAAGCCTGAATTTCTGCCTGCTAATTGTTATGCAAGGATTCACTCTATAAGGACAAGAGAATAAAACATTCCATTAAAAAAAAAAATCCCAGTTCAGTGTGAAAATCAGCTGTAAAATGTATCTCAGAGGAATCATTGTGCCATACAGGAACGAATATATTCCATTACAAGAGAGATGCCAGAAACACTAGTGCTGTGAATTTGCTACAGTTTCAGCTGGCTGGTAAAACTGAAGCCAGCTAGTACTGATAGCCTGTGAGTCAGCAGTAAGTATGGTTTGACCTTTTGCTGAAAGGAAGCATGAAGATGCAGCTGCTAAGTACTCAGTCACTTCTATTAAAATTCTTATTAAAATTAAGTAGCCTTTCCATTATGCCATTTATTTTCATTTAGTGGCATGTTTGCTATTAGATCCATTTCTCTAAAAGCCATGATAACAGACAGCTACAAATTGACACCAAGTAACACAGAGAGAAAAATGGAAAACTTTCATGTTAGGGACACCCTACATAGAAACCACCCTAAAGGGGAATTAATCTCAAAAGGCAGTAGACCTCAATCAGTAATTTCTATGCCAAGCCATACTATCTAGGGAAGCACAAGGAAAACAAAGTTTTAGAGACTGACATGAGTATTTGGGCTAGTTATGCAAAGAGCTGGAAAAGCTTTCCATTTCCTCTAGCTGCCCTTTACTTTTCAAAGGTACCAGATACTTCTATTCCAGGGTCTAAGACTGGCATAAAGAAACTGCATCACCACACGTTTCCCTCCAATCTTCCCTCAGGCTGCAGTTGACACACACTTCCAGGAACCCACATCTGATTGCAGAACACTTCCACTCCATAAGCTACATTAATGCATCCAGAACAGAGCTGCAAGTCTTTCAGCAGTCTGTCATTCACAGAGCAAATGGCAAGGGTAACACTGCTGCAGGATGACCTCAAAGGGAGTAACAATTTAAAGAAAGCTTTTTTCCTCCACTCTTCAGAACACAAACTATACAAATCAAGCGTTGAAGCCAAGTATCTAATGGATTCCAAACACCATAGCCTCTACTTAGCTCAAATTAAATGCTGCCTACTTAGTCATTACTAGCAACTCCAGTTGCTCAAAATGTTTCTTCCTCCCAATAAATTCCAGCAAGAACATTCAAAAGAGACTTTGTAATTAGAAATATATATAAACACATGCAGAAAATTAGTTGTTGCTTGAAACACAGAGATCAAAACGAAGCACCAGAATGAGCAGTGTACAGTCTTGCAGCTCAAGTGGGAGACAAAAAGTGAAGCTGTAACCTTTCACATAGACCAAGAAATCCAAATCATATTCTTTTGCAAGCTCAAACACAGAAGACTGAAAAAAATTTGAGGCCTCAGATTAGGAAAAAAGAAAAAAGGCAGCAGCTTCAAAACTGCTTCTCAGACTTTTAAATATACTGTCACACAAGCCAGATGGCTTACTTCACCTTTTCATTAACCTCGATCCAACCCACTTCTGCAGGCCAATGAAGAAAGGCAAATATTAGCTAATATTCCACACAAATAAATTAAGTCCAAGAGGTCAAAGTACAGTCAGTAGTTCAGAATGTGTAACATGCTTTTTATCACTTCACCAAATCAGCTGAACCAGGGAACAACTCTCAAATACTTTTACAGCCTGTCAAACTCAGGTGGTACTCAGTCAAAACTGACAGCATTCACAAGACAACTACACCTAATAACCTTACTAGATGTTTGTGCTAGCTCTGGCTGGGTTAGAGTTAATTTTCCTCATCATAACTAGTACAAGGCTGTGTGTTGGATTTGCACTGAAAATCTCCTTGGTAACACAGGGATATTTTCATTATTGCTGAGTAATGCTTTCAAGGCCTCTTCTGCTTTCACCTGTCCCACCAGTGAGAAGGCTGGGGGTGCACAAGGATTTGGAAGGGACACAGCTGGAACAGCTGACAACATTCAAGGCCAGGCTGGATGATGCTTTGGGCAACCTGGGGTATTGAAGGGTGTCCCTGCCCATGGCAGGGGCTGGGTCATCTTTGAGGTCTCTTCCAACCCAAACCAGTCTAAGGTTCACATTCACATCTTTCACTTCAACACCTACATCCACAGCATCGTTCTTTCTTAGTCCTTGTTTGCTTTTTCAACACTCAGTTATATTTTACTGTTACTCAGCTCCTACCTCAGTCTCTGCCTTCATATCCTCCCACACTCACATGCTTTCTTGTCTATATATTCAGTTTTACCTTAGAAACAGCAGTATCTTTTGATTTTGAATTTCATCTGCTGAAAATGAAATGGCACTTTAGAAAATCTATACAAATAATAAAGTATTGTAATAAAAATTGAAGCATATTGCGAATGAGTTGGGAGAGTTGTTCCTTGCAGATCACAACATTTCAAACACTCAACTTTTAATTCTTACTGCATTAAAAATCCCTAACATTACTTCTAGACTTCAATGAACAAGGAAGTGTCTGAAGTGCAGGCACTACCCTGATCACAGTGAACCTGTGAGCACCACTTCGAGTGGCATACCTGACAAGCAGGGTCCAGGTCCATTTTTCTTCTGAGGAATTTCTCCACGTGTCCAATTGTTGCCTCCCCTGAAACACGCACAAACTTCTTTTCCAAAGGCTGCAAGGAATAAACAGAAGACTTTAAGACAACATGCATTTTCAGCCATCTCTGCAGCCCCCCATCTCTATCAGCACCCAGCTACTCAAAACTGTGACAATTCCTCAAACCCCAAACCCAAGTGAAAGCCCAGTAAGAGAGGAAGAGTGCTTAAATTTTTGGACACTTCTCTGATATATTTCCAGATTACCCCATAGGAAAAAGACTATAAATACATTTCAAGACTCCCTGTTGTTCAAAATAACATTTGAAAATAACGAACTGCTGACTTCACTCCTACTTCACTACTGAAGTACCAGAGAGCATTTGCTATGAATTCTATAAAGAAATCGGTATTACACAGCAGCTTAAGAACTTCTCCCCCTACAAGCAGAAGCACGTGAGCCATTTCATAAAGTCTCCTTATTTTTCCCAAAACAGGTTTGTGTACCAAACCCAATTCAGATAACTAAACCATGCCATTTTATAACACAAGGAGTTTAAGTCCTTTAGCATTCTTTAAGTATTATGGCTTGGGCTGGAATCAATAGCCCATGAAATTCCAGAATGAATTAAAATAAACTACTATGCAGAACACAAGAGCAAGACTGGTCTGAAATAATTTTGTATCATTTCTGAATACTTTCCTAGCAGGACTGCAATGACAAGACATTTGTTATGCCAGCTTCAAAAAATTTAATGGGTTTCTCTGCTGCAGCTGCAATTTCAAACAGCAGACTGGTGATAGGAGCAGCTAAGCTGAGGCACAAAGGAAGAACAGATGACTGCATTCAGTGTGATAAATGGATTACCTTTTGAGTCAATTAATTGGATTTTTATGTTGATTTCTGAACAGCTGTGATTTACTATCCAGGTTCATCATATTCTTTCAGTTTGAAAGAAGGGGAAGAGGGTCATAGGCTACCCTTGAATTCAATCATGAATTTAAATATGTATCCATGATAACTGTGCTTCCAGAACATTAGCTTGACTCATTCATGTACAAGGGCAAGAAATGCCACTCAGACCTGATCTGGAGAGCTGTGCTGCTGCAGGCTTGAGGACTCTGAACTTATGCTTGCTGTGTGTATAAATCACAGCTTATGGCCATGGACCTTGTAACCTGTTTCCTTACCCCCATCCCCATTTAAGGTTTTCAACTATTTTTTTTCATATGTATGTTCAAAATTTACTTCAGAACAATAAGATGGATAAACAAGTAATTGATGACAGAGCAATGCTAAAATAGATTGGGGTATGTTTTGTGAGAATTGGATATGAAAGAGGACTGGGAAGGTTGATGAGTAAGCCTTTTGGTCATGAAGTGGAATAAAAACCCACAAAGATATGTAGCCAAAAAAATACTAGGAGTAATGGGGAGCAGCCTTCATCTTCAACATCCCCAGAACACCAGCATTAAAGCAAGATGGAATATTTATGGCTTGAAAGAAAAAATAAGCCCAAAACCAAACAACACTTACACACAAGAAGACCCTTTCCTGAATCACACTCCTTAACGATGTTTGAGCTGAGTAGCATTTTCAAAAGGCAGCACTATCACATTGGAATGGCGTGTTTCAGGAGAAAGAAGTCTCTAACATAAATTTTTGTATTACAACATGCAAGTTAATGCAATGGTTGAACTGCCCCACACTCACTGTGTCACCCAAAATGAACAGGATACAGAAACCCAAGCAGAAACGAGAGCAAGTATGAGACAGGAAGGATGGGAGGTGATACAAGGGCAACAAGATGAAAAAACCAGCGTGAAATGTAAAGGCAAAAGGAGAAAAACCACCGGGTACATGTGGGGGTGTAGCAGGTGTAGAAAACTCACTGCAGACATATTCAGGAACATTGTTACTCTTTAACAAATTCATTTTGGGTTTGGAAACTATACTCACATTTCAACTCTCTGAAAATTCTTATTTATGTGTTTTTATAAGTTTGAAATTGCCTAAGCTCTGCCATGACAAATGTAATTACTATTAAAAATACTATAACAACTGCAATCAAATGTATCAGTTCAGATTTGTGCCTGAAAGTATCATTAGGAATCAACTCAACTGAAAACATGAAGGAAACTAGTAAAATAGTACAGTGAGGACAACTGGTATTTAAGTTACTTTTTTTTTTTCTTTCCAAATTCTGCAACAGTAAAATCTTCCTAACTGTACCAGTTATGCACCTCTCACTATCATTCTGACCCTTTCCATCTCTTGACTCCCACAATTCCACTACAATGAAAGATGAAATGCAGCATATACTGAGTAATTTTAAATTATCTCCTTCTTGCCCTTGAGTAGTCTTGTTTCCTCAATATTAAACCAAACTAATGGAATGACATATTCTGACCATCTCTAACTATAGCATATGAAATCATGAAGGCAGCCAACAAGGTGCATGAAGCCTACGAAATCATCGAGCGTGTCAGTAAGCTCATCTGCACTGGAAGGAAAGCCGGATTCTTTAGCAAGGATTGGGAATGCTGCTGCTTGTTTACAACAGCCACTATTCAGGCAACAAATGTTGTTAGGGAAGGGACAGAGAAAAGTGTTAAGTTTTCTGCTGGCTAAGGTGGTGTATCATGCTGTCTAGACAATTTGGGGTTCTTTTTGTTTTAGCGTGCTCTTTAGCACGTAGCAATTTGCTATGCTATTGCCATACCTCAGGCTACTCTTCCTCTAACCAACTATGTGAGCTCTTCACTACAGTCAAGGAAATCTTCCCAAAAAGCCGTGCTGGCTTTGGCTGGGTTGGAATTAATTTTCCTCAGTGGCCAGCATGGTGCCCTGTGTTGGATTTGTGGTGACAACAGTGTTGGTAACATAGGGATGTTTTCATTATTACTGAGCAGTGCTTACACAGAGCCAAGGCCTCTTCTGCTCTCACGCCCGCAGTGAGTGGCCGGGGGTGCACAAGGATTTGGGATGGGACACAGCTGGGACAGCTGACACCAACTGATCAAAGGGATGTTCCATAGCATATAATGTCAAGCTCAACAATAAAAGCTGGGGGAAGACAGATGAAGGGGGTGACATTCAGAGCAACACTGTCTGTCTTCCCAAGTAGCAGCTACACATGATGGAACCCTGCTTTCCTGGAGATAGCTGAACACCTGCCTGCTCATGGGAAGTGGGGAATGAATTCCTAGTTTTGCTTTGCAACTTTTGCTTTACCTGTTAAACGGTCTTCATCTCAACACACGAGTTCTCTCACTTTTACCCTTCTGATCGTCTCCCTCATCCTCTGGGCGGGGGGGGTGAGAGGGAGAGTGGGGAGTGACCAAGCAGTTGAGTGGTGCTTAGCTGTTGACTAGGGTTAAACCACAACAGTATTTTAGACAATGACTACATCTTTGTTTAGGATGTATAAGAAGCCACAGTAGTGCACCTTTTGGACAGAGATGCGAGAGCAAGATGCCAGAATCACCTAGGAGAAGTTTCATCAATATCGTTCTCATTGTCCCATCAGAACTTTAATTTCCTATTCTGTGATGCTGGTTATGACTGTGATGATGAAAGTTCAGGCTGCACTCAGTGTAAGATGAAACAAGCTAAATCGAATACATTCAGGTTATACATATTTCTAAAGTAAATCATAAGAGAAGAATTCAAATCACATCTGCACCTTAAAATTCCCTGCGCCTTCGTTAGCTCTGAAAAACAAGAGAAAAGTAAACACAATCAATATTGCTAAGGTTAACAGTTATGAATACCCTAAAGTCTTTTATTATAATAGTGGCTTATTGGTTTAGTAGTCTGGCATATCAGGCTCTTCCTTCCATTAGGCTCTAAGACATGAAACAATACTAGATTTAATTTACATATCTTTTTGTCCTACCCTTTTAGTACTCCATTCTTCTCAGGAATTCAGCTATTTATGTTTTGTCTACATGAAATGGAAAAACACACCAACACAGTCAAAAGTCATCTTTAAGCACAACATTGTAGGAACAGATTGTAATACTAATGCTGCTTAACCATCCATACCACTTCATCCTTGGCACTTGGAACTTTAACAGACAGTACCTAAGAAGTTGCTCACAGATCATGCCCAATCAGGGAAGAAAGAGGTTTTCTGGGCCAGCTGCTGGCCTTCCAGAGGTCTGAGTATGTGATCTGCTACTGATCATTTATATTCCACATCTCCATCTTGTGTTGCAACATATACATTTCTCAATTAAGCTCAATTTATGACATTTCCCTATTCCTGCATTGCATTAGCAAGTACGTGCACGGGAGAAAAAATGCAGTATTTCATTGCACTGGAGAGGAAAAAACCCCACCATCACTGAATTGACTGCATTTCTGACCATTTGATACAGCAAACAAGTGTATTTGTAGTGTTGTACACACCACATAACAGCATGGCACTTTGAGTTAGTATAATTGTGTATCTCCAGCTCTAAACAAGTACCAGTTAGTGTTAAGTAAAACTAACATGAAATTCACCTCTGAAGTGAAATCTAAAGTTACTAAGAAACAAACAAAGTTTTTCAACTACACCTGTCATTTTCTTTGACACAGTTCCACAGCCACAGCCAATTAGATAATATATTCTAAAAACACAATACAGACTGTCAGACTTTCTAAAGTAAAAAGATGTGATGGTTGGCCCAAACTATTCCAAGGGCTTTTTTTAATCTAAACCACTTTCTTAATCTCTCATTGCCAACTTAAGCTCTTTAATTTTGATGGTTGAAGAGGAAAAAAAAAATAACCTTTAAATAGATAAAGTATAAGAGAAGATCAAAAGTTTAAAAAGTCATTAAAATAAAATGCTGTTAAAGCATCTTTTTTGTTTTGTTTGCTTTGTTAGAAGCATTCTGCACTTCCTGACATACAGTAACTAAACCACAGTGGACAATTTCACATGGTGTAGACGATATTTGCACAGTGTTACCTGCTTTGCTGCCAACACTAGAGTGGAAGCTTTTAACTACCAGGGAAACAAATACAACATCACAGACTCAAAAGTCACCTTGCTTCACAGACAGATACATTTTTACTGGTTTTGAGGTCTAAGTTGCCTGACATCTTCCTCTTGCTTAGAAAAAAACCCGAAACTACACCTGCTGAGCATCACAGGAAGGGGGGAGTAACCAGCAAACTTAGAGTGGAGATCTAAACCAAAGAACTTTCACTGAAGGGAGATCAACCTGTATCTAATCCTGAAGCCAAGAAAATCTAAGGAAGCTTTCCAACAGTCACCAAGTGCTCCAACCTGAAAGGGACAGCCTTGGAACTAAAACCTAATTCCAGTTTTAAAAGTAATTTTACAGTGAAATCGTCATTGAGAAGGACACAGGGCTGTTGATATATAAGCTCACTCCCATGTCACTTCACTCCACATGCTCTCCTTGCCACCTGCCAGACCAGCACAGCAGTGGCTGATAGCCATCCAAGGACCCAGAACAAGCATCCTTCAAGTCTTATCTAAATCTTAACTTAATGAGATAGTCACAGCCAAGGAACGACAATAACTGCTTGTACATTCCTAACCCAACACAAATATAGGGTAAATAGCATCAGATTCACTCTCCTCTACTGAGATTTTAGTCAAAGCATTTCACCTTATGTTTGTACGTATCCTTTTAATTGCATTTTACCCAAAAAGGTAAAAATGCACCAGGTCACTGGGACCCCACACTGGTTTTATACTAACATTTGATACTACAGCTTTCACCATGACTTCCACTGCATTCTGCTGCACTTGTGAGCTTTCAGCACTTCTGTGAATGAAGTATACAGAAAATTAACACTGAAATTAAGTCAGATATGTGAGTCCTCAAGGACATTCTACAGAACAGTCTCCAGGGGCTTAGCTTGAAGACCTTGTCTTTCCTTCCTGCAATCCCACTCCTCATCCTTTTAAGGAAATAAAGGAGTCACGTGTTGGGCAACACTTAAAAAAAAAAAAGGCAACAAACAATCAAAAAACCAACCACCACCATCTTCACAGCCAAAAATTTACCCATGGAGTTAATTTGGTTTGCACCCTGAATAAAGTAAGGCACAGGAGAAACACTGGACATCACACCTGAAAAGACTAGGTAGGTCATGATGTCTACAAAGAATGAAGCTGAAGCAAGATGTTATGTTTCCCCATTTCTAATGGCTTCACTTCACATCACTTGTGCAATAGTTAGCTCTGATCACCTACTGGAGTTCTCTGAACATTTTGATCAGGTGAAGTCAGGCCAACAGCAGGCACAATCTGGGTAGATGGGTAAGAGCTGAAAAGTCAAGGTGCTTCTCCCCCACAAGCAAGGTTCTGCACTGTGTGGTGCTATGAGAGTAGCTTCGGCTTTCAACCCTTTCTCATCACTCACATATAAAACTGAACATGGCCAAAACAATACAATTCCTTCTTCCTGTGTTCCTGAAAACAGTGCAAGTGTTTGGGCCCTCAGGTCCATGGGTTAAAGGCCAGTCCTAATGCAAAAGCTTCAGCATAACTCATTAAAGTCTAGGAACTATCAGAAAAAAATTAACTGTGGACTACGTTACTACCCTCACCTGTGACATTTATAGGAACACTGATCTTGCTGCCCAGGCTGTGGTTTCTGCCCCAGAGTTACACGAGCAGTTCCTAACAGCATTACTGGTACTGCCACCTACAGGGATTATTGAAGCTAAGAGACAGGTATTTTATCATTCAGGTTATTGAGACTACATCACTTTGTTAAACACATGTAAATTTTAAAACTTTGCTTTTTAGGAAGCTATTTTCATAGGAAAACATCTTAAACAATTATCTGCATCATTTAGTTGTGCACAGTTGGTTGCCACTATTGCACTGTAAGTTAAACCCAGCTCCCCAGCTGCTATTTGAGGAGATGCATACTCAGTGACAGCCAAGAGCCAATAATGTCCAACACACACAAGCAGCACCCACACATCAGCCACTTGCTACTACATTTGCCCACAACTCACCCAATGAACTCCAGAAGTATGGAGATGTCAAGTTCTGGTGGGATCCGGAACATGGAGCCCAGAACCTTTCGAGGTCTTCCTCTGCTCACTGGAACTGGCTGTGGGACAGCTAAAATATTCAAATAGCCAAAATGCAAACAACAGCTTGAAACAAAAGCAGCACAGGCACTAACACGTACCAAGCAAAACAGATGAGCTCATAAGGAAAAAGAGCCCATGCAATTCATTCTGGTTTGTTGGGGGTTATTTAATTACCAAACCAGCTCTTTATACATTTCATGCTGTGAATCTGAGCCAGCATTTTATTAGCTTTCAGCATGGCACTTCTCCAAAGAGCTATTTATCTGATAGTGAAAGAAAAACTATTAGAACAATCACTCATCTGTCAACAGACTTTGAAACTCTTATTTTTACTCCTTTGTCACATCTATTATTTATTTAGGGCCAGAAAATAAAATTAATACAGACTTTATATATGTTCTAGTTGTAGGCAAAATAAAATCCATTTAAAAAAAATCCAACTACAATTTGGGTTTAAGTGCTGCCAATTGCATCTATTTTTGTAATTTGAGAACTGTGACAAGTTATAGTAATAAAGCAACAAAGAACCCTGTATTTCCAATACAACCTATCTTTTCCAGCTGCAAGCTGGAATAGTAAATATTTCCTTAATGGTGTCCTCTAAAGCAATTACAGCTCACCTGGTTTGGGCACTTCTAATCCTCTTTCTTTATAGAAGTCATGCATTTGCTTTTTCTCTCCTGAAAAAACAGATTGGAATGTTACTTCAAATGCTGAGAATATCCAGTAAGCTTTTCAGGCCTTCACCATCACTAGTATTCTATACAAGGCTGGGACACTTAAGATACCCAGACCACCAAGTCTGTTAGCAAAAACCATGAAGAAATCAGAGAAACTGGCCATAAATCATACCAAAATAGCTGCAAACACTACTGTTCTGACTCTGGTTTTATACCATATATATATATCTCCACTAGATATGTATATCACTCAACCCACACAGGTGGACCATGCAGATTCACTGGCTCCTAAAGTTCAAGATAAATGCCATGTGAGAGTGAACACACCTAATACCAGACAAATAAATGTGGCAGTGAGGAAAAAAGGAAAAGTACTTTAGAGAATCAATCTCAGCAACTTTTTTCAACTGAGGCAAGTGAAGCTTAGATAGAATGATATTTTTTTCTGTACTTAGAGAACAATACTAGGCATGGCTTCAAAATATTATCTGGATTTCTATCTGGATACAGTGACACCCATCTTTCATGACACAGGATACATACTGCTATCCATGGTGGCATTTAGTAGCCAGGAAGATGTCAGTTGGCACAGCTAATTCATTAAAATTTATAACCAAGCATTACAAAACTATTTTGAAGAGCTTGGAGTAGAAACAGGGCATTGAATTACTCTGTTTTCTGTTCAGTTTTTTCATTGTCTTGATAGTAATAAAATAAAGGGACTTACTTTCCTCCAAATTAACAACTAACTTATAGACTATGTCTTGCAGCTGTCGATCCAATCTATTAAAGAGAAAAAAAGAAAAGCATCTTTGGTGCAATACAGAATGGTTTTCATTAAATCCTAACAGAGATGTCGAATACACTGTTGAAATATGACATATATAAAGAAGAGTGACAGAGCAGCAACTATCTGTCAAAATTCATGTCCCAAAAGCAGATCTTCAACAGAAGCAGCCATGTAAAGCTAAAAACACTGCCCTTCAAGAACTCATGAACAGCTTGAGAAACTAAGTTTTCATGGTAAGTGTACCCTGCCAAAAAAGCTTTGTCTAAAAGGAAATAAAAGCAGTTAAGATCTCATATCACCTGTAACACTGAAAAAATGCATAAAGATGCCTAGAGTGGGGGGGTCACAAACCCTAGAAAGGGATATAAACTAGATAAAACAATAAAATGAGTACTTTAGTCTTCACTATTGAGGTGAAGCTTACATAAAAGAAGAACACAGTGTGTTTCTTTTAACTGTTCCTTCATTTGAAATAGGAAAGCAGTGCCAGTGTGTCAAATCAAATATTGAAAACAAAGCTGCAAAACTTTAAAATAAAATTATACCTATAAAAAGAGGCACGAACTCATTACCTGATGTTATAAAGGGGCTGTGTCTGATGTACAACAATATTGCATTTTGGACATCTGTTGCTGTAGTAGAAGTGTCTCACTATGCAGCTTTTACAAACTGTAAAGAAAAGAAACCCCATAAAAGCCACATGTCCATATACAATACCATCTGTTTAAGCAAGAGGAGCAATCACACCCAGACTTCTCAAGTCAAATTTGTCAGAGAGGAAAACAAAGCAAATCTTTCAACTTTCAAAGTCAAGTAAACAGCAGCTCTCCACCTGTACAGGATACAACACTCCTGAATGTTCAATCAGCATTAGTCCCATCAAGAATCCTAACCCAACTGGTGCAAAGATAGGTGTTCAGTGCTGTAACTGTGTTACCCAGAACAAGAGTAGAGCTAAAAACAGAATACTGACTGCTGCAGGCTAAAGGTTTGATGAAAAGCACACAGAGTTTCAGTAGAACAACCAAAGTATGAAGTTACAATTCTGCCATTTTCATTGTATTTTACATGTAGTTTAAAAATTTGGAAGGAAAGCTAATGAGTGGAAATCTCAAATAAATAAATAGCCTACTAACTACTGAATCAGTTCCCTATCAACCTGAACACATAAGACTTTCCCACAGCATTTATGAGGAAACTTCTAAATTATCACGGTTGCACTTGCAGCATTATGCTGTCCTCACCAGCAGTTATCAAACAGGTAACCAGTGTCCCACCAAAAAAGAAAAGAAAAGAGAGTAAATAGAAGAGTTTTCCCCTTTCTCCAGTGTTAGTGGCTGGAAGGACTAGGAAGCTGAGGTTCTCTGCTTCACATGGGAACATGAGCACAGCTCATGGGCCAGCTTCACAGAAAGGATTTTACTAGCTTTGAGAGAAAAAAGTTCTGTTAGCAGTTGAAAAACTGACACAACACAAGGACTGAGGGGAAAAATAATGAGATACAAGCACTGCAACCTTTATTATCCATTTCTATTCATCAGGTTCTAGACTGTTTCACAGGTGCATATTACAGTTTCTCTATCTGAACTGGTGCTTCCACACAGCCACTTCCTGCGTTTCATGAACTTACAAGCTTGTATCCAAAACAGTTTAGAAAAATCTTTGGTCTATTATGAGCAGGACCCACTCAACTTTTTCCTCAGTTACACACTCAAACTCCTAGAGCCTACTTAAAAATAAATGCAGGAGCTCTAGTTTTGTTTTACTTTGGCTTTTTTTTCCCCCTACATCATCTTCCTTTTTAACATGGGAAACCATGCTGACTTCATTATTGATTTCATGATTTTCTGATGCTTAAAAAATTCCCAAATACGTGTTCCTTAAAGAACACAATAAATACAACATGCATTCATGACAGACAGAGTTGTCTTTGTGAAGACAGAACACCACAACAGTTGATTTTAGTCTGATTTTGTAACTAAACTCTTGGAATAGCAATACTGATACTTACAGGTGTGCAGGCACTCTGTAATAGTTGTAGCATCGATAAAGTAACCTTTGCAGATGGAGCACAGGATGTAAGGGGTCAGCTCTGCCAGGTTTATCATACGCTACAATAAAGACAGTTTGGAAAAGTTTGAATACACAGGTTAAGCCATGAAATCTCCTGACTGCAGCTTCCAAAATAGCACAGCCTCAAACCATGAAAAAAAGTCTGGATCATTGTGCTTCAGAAATGGGTCGATCAGTCCCCATACACAGCTCTTTTTATAAAAACTTTTATACAGTCTTCTGAATTGACCTTTCTCTGGGTGACAACCCAATTGAAAAGCTAACTATCATAAATCCTTTTGGGAAAAGTTATTCTGGGTAAGTTCTCTTCAACAGAGTATCAAATAACCAGCAAGCTTGAAGTGGACAGGGGTAGAAAGTGATACCGTGATTTCCATGCTGGGCCTCTGCCCCCCAGCCAAGATACATCCCCAGCACCTCTCTTGTTCCTACACACAGGCCGGGATTATGCAAATACAAAGGGAAGCAAAGGCTGAAATTTCACCGCTCTGAATTCGGGCCGTGAGGTACATTTTCCTGTAACACGTATCAGTAGTTCCACAGCAGTTTTCCTGTCAGAAGTTTATTTTTAAAGAAATACATCTATAGCAACGATCTGAGGCAGGCAACACGTTAGAGTCTCTCACGTTCCGTGTCCTCCAGTCTCAGAGGCAGACCAAGGGACTCTCTTTCCCTCAGCAACACATCTCCCCCACGTGCGGCTGTTTGCCACCTCTCAGCTCTGCCAAGAGCCTGCAAGGGCTTCGTTTAAACGAGACAAAACGAACCTGGGCAGTAACACAGACCCCGTGACCTGTTACATTACCTAGGTAAGGGTCCAGATCTGTGCCTGGGAGCTCCCCGAAGCCCCCCCCCCGCCAAGGTGTAAGCGGGCGCCCGCTGCCTGGAAAGCGAGGACCCCAGCAGGGGCCATGTCCCACCAGGGGGACGTCGCGCCCCGCACGCAGCGGGCCAGGCCGCCCGCCCGCCCCCTCCTCTCTCCTCACACCTGCGGCCCCCGCGTGCCGCCCCGCCCGGGCCCGTCCCCGCCGCGCTGACGGCCGGCAGCGCGCGCCCCTACCGCGAGCCGCACGCGACCCCCCTCCCGCCACCCTGCGGCGCTGTGCACGCCGGGAGCGGGGCCTGGCGCGCGGCGGAGCCCTTGCGCCGGTAGAGGCCGGGGCGCTCCGCCCGCCCCTACCTCCCGGTCATCGTCCGAGTCGAGGTCCCCGTCGTCCATGCCGAACTGAGCCCCAGGGTCCCCCTCGAGCTCTTCTTCCTCCATCTCTTCTTCCTCGTCGTCTTCGTCGTCGTCCTCATCGCCGCTGGACTCCGAGCGGCTCCGCTCGAACTCGAAGGGGAGGGAGCGCGACCCCGAGCACCCGGGAGCCCCCTCCATCTCCTGGTCCTCATCGGACGGGCCCGCGCCGGCTCCGTCCCTGCCCGACAGCCCCGAGACCACAGAGCCAGCGTCCACCTCCGTGTCCATGGTTCAGGGTGGGGGGCGGGAACCGGGGCAAACGCGGGACCGACAGCCGGCCGCCCGCGGGGGGCGGCGGGAAGCGTAGTCCGCCCGTACCGCCGCGCTAGTGCGCATGCGCACCGGCAGCTCAGGGCATGCTGGGAATCGTGATTTTAGCGGGCGCGGGGAATGCGTCACTGCGCATGCGCTGAGCCTCGCCCACTAATACAATGGCGTTCAGCCTGCTTTTGTTATCGCCTGCGAGCTGTTCCTCCATCTGAGAGCAGACTCGTCAACGAAACGCTGGCGGATGCTAATCACGAAAGCATGTCAGTCACATGCTGTAACAGCAAGAAATCTGCATTTATCAAACGAGAAAAAACCCCTAAGATTAGAAATCAGAGGTGCCTGGAAATCTTAAGTGACCCAGCCGCGCTTAACTCGGGACAAAGGTTGTGAAAGGGGACTCAGACCCAAGGCCGCCCTTGGTCTACTCCGAAGCGGCTACAGAGTGGCGGTTTATTAACACGAAATCAACCAGTTTCTGAACAAGGTTTCTCGCAGGCGCACACCGCAAGCACTGCTGAGCTCCGTGATTCACGCCCACAGACACTACTCAGAATTACACTTACTTAGTGCCAGGGCAACCGCGACGCAACCCCTCCCCGCTCATGCCACCCTCGCTGCCATAAAGCGCTCCCGGCAGCGTCGTAAAACGAAGCCACGAGAGCCTGGATATGTAGAGGGAGTAATATCCGTCCTTTGCCCTGACTGTCGTAAGGGTGTTCGCGCCTGGCGGCGGCCGCCCGCTACCGGCGAATGGGGGGCGACGCAAGATGGCGGCGCTATCTGAGGAGCCGGCGGAGGTAGTGGCGGTAAAGCCGGACCCCGATGCCGGGACGTCACCGCAGCCCTCTGCTGCTCCTCCAGCCGCAGCCGCCGCTCCCGCCGCTCCCCCGGCCGCGGCGGCGGAGGGGGAGGCATCGGGGAGCGTTGGGGAGGCGGCGCCCGCTAAGCCTGCGGTACCGGGCCCCGCCGCCTCCCCGGCGACGCTGGACCGGCAGACGCTCGTGGCCGTGCTGCAGTTCCTGCGGCGCAGCAACCTGCGCGAGTCTGAGGAGATCCTGCGCCGCGAAGCCCGACTGCTCGGCGACGACCTCGGTACCGCCGCCCTCAGCCCCGGCGGTGCCGGGCTTCTGGGAGCCCCGGGCGGCGATGCGGACTCCGCCGGCGGCGAGGCGCTGCTCAGCCGGGTCACCGCCGCTACCGCGATGGGAGGCAGCGCCGCCGCTGTCGCCTCTTCCAGCCCCGGCGTGGCCGCGGTCGCTGCCGTGCCGCCGGGGAAAGGTGAGACCTGCACGGGGGGTGAGGGGTCGCTGCCTGGGGCTTGTGGCCGCCTCCTCCCGGTGGGTCGCCAGGGGACTGAGGGAGCCGCGGGATCTCTCCGTGATGCAGGGGCACAAGGGTCGGCGTTAGGTTGTGCCTGCCTTGGGCTGACTGTTCTTGCGACAGGAGGCGAGAGTCTACCCCGGCCTTCTGGGGCGACCCCTGAGTGGCCATCCCCGGTGCAACGCGGGAAGATACCGGGATCTCCTGGGTGTGCCCTCATCCGGAGACGCGACGGGTATCTGTTGTACTTGCAGGGAGCACTGTAAAAGCGAGAGGTGCTTCCCCTTGTCTTTGCGTCCCATTTGGTCTAATAGCGTAGCAGGAGACTGAAGGCTATCGGACTGTAACTTGTGTCGTTTAAACTTGGTGCTGAACAAGCTCAAAACTCGGTGGTATGCTTTGCTCGGGGTGCCTCACCTTATCAGTGGAGTTGATAGCCTCTAGATCTGCTAGCTCTTTCAGATTGTCTTACAAGCTCTGGTTATGTGCTAATGCTTTTGCAGTTGGAGGAGGCGTTGTTGTGGAAGATCAGCCAGATGTGAGTGCAGTGTTGTCTGCATACAATCAACAGGGAGACCCGACGCTGTATGAGGAATACTACAGTGGGTTAAAACACTTCATTGAGTGTTCCCTGGACTGTCATCGAGCAGAATTGTCTCAGCTGTTTTATCCTCTCTTTGTGCACATGTACTTGGAGTTGGTCTACAATCAACACGAGAGTGAGGCAAAGTCTTTTTTTGAAAGGTAGTTTATTTTCATTTGTGCATTTGTGTTAATTTCCATTGGCTACTTTGGTTTTATCTGTAAGCTATAGTAACAGATGTTTATATAGATATATGTGTACATATTCTTTTTCTTTTCTAACACTGAAGACATTTGGAACCTGAAGTAATGCTGCCATGGGTTACAGTAGCTGTCCTTAAATTCTTTTCCAGTCTTCTGTATTAGACGTGCAAACTAGATGCTTTTGAACTGCCCATGAGTAGATTTTGAAGCATCTTTATGATGAGCTGATGGGCTTCTTGCTGTAAAAGTATCAGTGAAGAGATGCTGCTCCTGTGGGAAAGATTGTGGGGTCATTTTTTTGGCACTGGAAAACTGTGCTGACATGCTGAAGTAACGTACGCTATGAGTATTCACTGATGTCATCGTGCATGTATACTGAAATTCTTTAAATGAGATTAAAGGAATCGGTTTATGGGTAATGTATAATTTCCTGTGCTCTTACTATGTTTCACTTCTTTATCACTTGAGAAGCAAATGCAAATGAGTTTGTTTTCTGGGTTCAGACTAATTATGAAATATCTGAATCCAAAAGGGTAACTTGGTCTCCCTCCAATATGGTCAGCAAAAATGGTTCTGTCAGCACTTAAAATGTTCCCTGCCACAACTGTTTTATAACACTTTTTGAGTAAAAATGAAAAACTGTAGACATACATTAGCTGTTAGGTAATTCAAGTGGAGAATGAGAAACATTTACACTGTGAAATGTGCACATTTGTATAGTGAATCATATATAAATGCATCCAAGTAGTCTCACGTAATAACAAATACCCTGTAGTTTATGATACCACAAATTAGGGTTTCTTTTCTGTAAATAACAGGCAAGAACCCTTTGGGTGTGTGAATTCAGTGAGGTTCCATTTGTGTGTTCTCTTTGTCTTGTTTTCTGACTGTCAAATGCTTTTACTATGTACAGTGAGTCACTGGTGTTTCTTCCTCAGGATGAAATTTATTTCAGGTGAAAAGGAAGTCCATGTGCAGCCAGTAGCTTCCAAAAGTTCCTTATGTATATGTTCCATGTTAATGTAAATAACTGTGCACTTAGGAGATAATGTTTTTGCAGTAAATCTTATTTTTGTGCCTTAAATTATTTCAATAGATTTCATGGGGATCAGGAGTGCTATTACCAGGATGACCTGCGTGTCTTGTCTAGCTTAACCAAAAAAGAGCACATGAAGGGTAACGAGACCATGCTGGATTTCCGAACGAGCAAATTTGTGCTGCGTATTTCCCGTGACTCTTACCAGCTCTTGAAGAGGCATCTTCAGGAAAAGCAGAACAATCAGATCTGGAACATTGTTCAGGAACATCTTTACATTGATATCTTCGATGGAATGCCTCGCAGTAAACAACAGATAGATGCTATGGTTGGAAGCTTGGCTGGGGAGGCAAAACGAGAGGCTAATAAAGCAAAGGTAGGAGGGGAGGATTGTTGCACTCTTATAATTAAACAATTCTCCCTAGTTTTTGTGGCACACACCTTCCTTTAGATTGGCAGTTGTCACTTGAGATCTTAAGACAGGATGAGAGGGAGAGAACTGTACAAATAGTTGTTGTCAGGAGCAAAGAGATCAAGATGTGTCACTGTGATAGAAGGCACTGTTGAACCCCTTTGACAGATCACCTTGTGTTCAGCCCACTGAACTCTAACTCCTGTATTACTCTATGGCTTTAAAATGAACACCTGGCTATTTGACTTCCTCTCTTGTATAACAAATGGAATTCTTTTTTACTACAAGGGCTGTTTGTGTGGATCTTGACAGTGTAGTACCACAGTATTATACAGACAAACTATCTCAGCTGTAAGCGTTCTGCTTTAAGGAAGTGCTAAGAGATGGTGGGAGAACTTACAGCCCTCCAGATCAGTTGCTGGGTAAACTAGCAGAACCCATGCTACATTTGCTGTGGGCTAACCAGTAGTGTGTGCAGTACTACAAACATAGCAGTTTTCAAGGGGCAGCTCTATTGCTTGGGCTATTGCATTGAAAAGTTTGCATTTAAAGAAGCTAGTATTCAGTAAGAACAGTAATTACTATTTTGTCTCTTGTGTTTTACTGGCTTGCAGGTTTTCTTTGGCTTATTGAAGGAACCAGAGTTTGATGTGCCTTTGGATGATGAAGATGAAGAAGGAGAAAATGAGGAAGGAAAGCCAAAGAAGAAAAAACCTAAAAAAGATAGTGTAGGGTCAAAAAGTAAAAAACAAGACCCTAATGCTCCTCCCCAAAACAGGTACCAAGGGAACATTGAGTAGAGAAGCCTTGTTAAATCTGGTCTCATCAGGCCAAAGGTGCATTGCTGCTTACATGACATTTTTAGCTCCTTGGCCATTTCAGCTGTATGTAGCTTTAGCCATAAGAATTGTAAGGGAGGTAATGGAAAGCTCAGTGGGTAGCCCTCTGGTTTTGCCATTTTAGTCAATCTAGATTTCCCTTGATAAAATTGTACTGTTAGCCACTAATATTTCCAGATCATGCACAATTATTTATTTTGTTCTGTTGACTGTCTGGAATTCTTAAAGCTGTTGGCTCATTTTCTCATCAGTTAACCTTTTACATGATCTTTCACATTTTCTTAATTCTCATTTCATGGTTGAATATTGAGGTATAGGGTTGCATGGGAAAGTTTTGATTCCTTTGTGTAGATTAACAATGTGGAAGGTGCTTTTAGTTCATAAAAATGTGTGTTTCTTGCAGAATTCCTCTGCCTGAACTGAAAGACTCTGACAAGCTGGATAAAGTGATGAATATGAAGGAAGCTGCAAGACGTGTGCGTCTTGGCCCAGAGTGCCTGCCCTCCATCTGTTTCTACACGTTCCTTAATGCTTACCAGGTTGGTAAAGGAAGAGTTTGGATAATGTGGAAAAGGGAATCAAAATTAAAAACATTACTCTTAATAAAGAAATACAACTTAACAGAGGTTACAAATGTTATCGCAGTGTTTGGAATAAGTGTTGCAAAGTTTATGTTCCAAAATGACCCCTTAAACTATTTAACTTCCTCGTTCCTTGATTTTGCCATAATTCCTTCTTTCCCTTTTCTTCTGGGCCCCTAAGTGTATTCCACAGAATGCAGTAGGTGGTTTGCACCAAAATACTGGAAAACAGTCCTCTGTTTTTTGTCACTAACATCTGTTCTTCATTCGTGTAGCTTTATTTTTAATAGTGCAAGAGTTTATGCCTGTTTGTCTACCTCAGAGTGATTCCCTCTTCCTTTGTATGTCGAGTTAATTTTCTTATTAGTAATATGTGAAACACACCACGAGAGATACAAACGATACACGTGTGTGTTTCCTGCGTAGGGTCTGACTGCTGTGGATATTACAGATGACTCCAGCATGATTGTAGGAGGCTTTGCCGACTCTACTGTCAGAGTGTGGTCTGTGACCCCGAAAAAGCTGCGCAGTGTGAAAACAGCAGCAGGTAATTAAGACAATAACACTTCCCATCAGCCTGCATGACTTGTGTGAGCCAGTGTTTGGTGTGAACAGAGAAAGATGTCTGTGGCAGGAGAGTTGTCTTCAGCAGTTAGATGCTTTCACTTTCAAGAAACAAAATGTGCACAGATATACAGTTGTAACTTATATGTTACTGTTTTTAAACATTTTTAAAGGAATGAGAAATCTGGTTTTGTTCACCTGCTGTGAGGTGGCCAGTGTGTGGACTAGCATGGGACTAGCCATTCCTAGTGTGGAACTAGCCATCTTACTTCTTAACTGGATGGTAACTACAGGCTGTAGTAGACAGTTGGGTTTAGGTGATCTAGGGGAGAGACTAGAGGGACCTTGGGGAAAATTATAGAAGGGAACTGAGAAGGATGGAGGAGAATGTCAGTAGCTCAAAACCGATGTAAATTCATGGAAACCAGGCTGCTTTAATTCTGCTGTTCACATTACCCTGGGTTGCAGTTGAAGCTTGATACCATACCATACAAATGTGATTTAATCTTGATACTTAACTGAGATGTGGTTGTGCTGTTCAACAACTGGTAGCCTATAGACAAAAAGTTAAAGTTGTGTGTAGTGTGCAGCTGTCAAAATGTGTCTGAAAAGCATGTGTGTCATATTAATTTCCTGTAAAAAGACACCAAAGTTTGGCATCTGTATCAAGAAGGTGTTACTGTGCTTGGAGGCTGAACAATATATGTATGAAAAATAACACACCATGATATATTTATTTTAGCTCTCAGTGAAGATTAAAGAAAGTGATTATTTATATAAACCATTATGTTCACCTTTTACAGTGGTAAAATATATTTTAAATGCCATTGCATATTTTAAACTCATGAAATTCCCAGGTATTTTGCTGTGTTGATATCCTACAGTCCTCTTTTAGAGAGAATGTTACTTGTTTTTGTGTTGATGGCATTTATCTTTGAACTGCTGACAGTTATGATATATACACTTTGAAATATTGCAGACCTCAGTCTTATCGACAAAGAATCAGATGATGTCTTGGAGAGGATCATGGATGAAAAAACAGCAAGTGAGTTGAAGATTTTATATGGTCACAGTGGACCTGTGTATGGCACCAGCTTCAGCCCTGATAGGTAAAATAAATTTACAAGCTAACAAGTTTGCTTGTTTTGAGTTTTGTGTGCTGCTGAATCCAAACGTGTTCTTTAATGCAGCTTTTTCCAGAAGGTTAAAACCATTCTTGTGTATTCAGCTATAAGGAATGGAGTGCAAGCTAAGTGCTCATTGCACCTGGGGTGTTGGGCACTGTGAGCTGTTACTGAAATCAATTGGAGTGGCAGATGCCAGCACCTTCTTTGAGGTTTGGGGCTTAGATGGCATCATTTTTGTAAGCTGTAGCTAAAACTGGCTTTTAACTAATTGAATTGTAAAGAGAAAAAATACTGCAGCATTCATTTTACTTATAGTATTGTAAAACATAAAATGAGCATATCATTGCACTTCAATTTTCTCATGCTATTTATTTTCAAAATGTATGAAATAGCATCTTTAAAGTAAGAGATTTAAAAGCCATTATGTAATTAGGAGAGTCTGGGCAGTAGAAAGGATGTTTAAATGTCTGAAGTTTTGCTTTTGCATGTGTCTAGTCAGGAAACAACCATCGCAGGAAACACAGCTGAGACGTAAACATGAATGTAGAGGCCATAATTATCAATGAGAATGTGAACATGATATGAATTTTCTTTCAGGGAATCCTGAAATTTTATTCAGTTACATTAAAAAATATTTTAAAAGTAACATAATATAGCAGTTTATTAGTGATTTTTTTTTCCTAAATCTGGAATTCCTGAGTAAAGACCAGCTCTGTAGGTTTGCTTGGGGTTTTTTGTCCCCTGAGTGTAGATAGCTGTGTCATCAGAATTAGTCAGCAACAACCACGTCTCCCTTTTTTGCATAAGGACCTAGAACTGGATGCTGCTTAAATAAGTTATTGTTACTTACTCCACCAAAATGCTGATTTATATGTGATCTGCTGAACAGATGCTGTTCAGTGGACAGTTTTTTCTGGTCATAGACATCTCGCAGTGTTGGTGCAATGGTTACACAGCCGTGTGCAAGTTTGGTTTGTAATATGCTGTACTTTCTCCTGTGACAGGAACTATCTATTGTCCTGTTCTGAGGATGGCACTGTCAGATTGTGGAGTCTCCAAACATTCACGTGTTTGGTGGGATATAAAGGACACAACTACCCAGTATGGGACACGCAGTTCTCTCCTTATGGGTATTACTTCGTGTCAGGGGGACATGACAGAGTGGCTCGGTAAGAAACTGGAAGGGTTTTCTACTTCTTTGGGAACAGCCTGGGGTGTAGTAACCCTGAAAGTGATTAGCTGATATGCTCTAGCTTACCCTGTTACTGGAAAGAAATTTTATTTCATGTCAATTAAAACACTGAACAAATGTTTTAATGGTTTTTTTTTCTTTTTTTTTTTTTCCCCAACACACATCAGATTATCTGGCACCTAAAGAAATGGTGTCTTTTTAGGTGACTAGCTGATTTTAAGCATTCTCTTCCAGTTGTTTAACAGCTTGACAGAATAGTCTTTATTTCTCTCTTCTGCAAAGTGTACTTTTCCAAAACAGATCCTGCTAATTCAATGAACTGACCAGTAAGAAGCCACTGCATAATTACTTCCTTTTATTCCTGATTGTACAACAGATACTAAACTTCATTAAGGTTCTTTTTATAACCAAGCTTTTCTCTTCAGTCTGTGGGCAACAGATCACTACCAGCCTTTACGGATATTTGCTGGCCATCTTGCTGATGTGACGTGTACCCGATTTCATCCAAACTCCAACTATATTGCCACGGGCTCAGCAGACAGGACTGTACGGCTCTGGGATGTTTTGAATGGGAATTGTGTAAGAATATTCACTGGACACAAGGTAAAGGCATATTGCTCAGTGAGCATACTTCTGTGCTGGGATTCTGAAAAGTAGCGTTTGGAACTGCTTGACTGACTGAATGTGAGTGGACTTAATTAACCTTTGGTCATTCCCCCAAATGTCTGTTTTAGGGACCAATTCATTCCTTGGCGTTTTCTCCTAATGGACGATTCCTGGCTACTGGAGCAACAGATGGACGAGTTCTGCTGTGGGATATAGGACACGGCTTGATGGTTGGAGAGTTGAAAGGGCACACTGACACGATCTACGCCCTCAGATTCAGTAGAGATGGAGAGATTTTAGCATCAGGTAAAATTCATTTGGAACAGTGAAGTTCCTGTGGTATTCCATAAATCTGAAGAGGAACAATATAATTGTTTCCTTAAATTGAAGAAGACAAAGTTGCAGCAGAAGCAGCAACTTTAAACTGCTTGTCCAGGGCAAGTACTTCACTGAGCTGTGCAGTATGAGCCTTCACTGTTCTATGGGCTGCAGGAAAGGTGTCAGGCAGTTAGACAGTAGTGAAGGTTGGGATCTGTGCACAGTTCAGGGGTGGAACCTGAAATTAGAAATAACTCTAGGGCAGACAAGAAGGGGCAGGACTAGAGAGGTGCAGGATACTGGAACAGGAGTGAGACATGCAGCAGAACTTTGAGAGGAAGGGATAGAAAGGAAGAGGAATTATCCACACCCTTACTGTTCCCTCACATGAGATTTTTGATACAGAAACGTGTGTGTAATATTAACAGTCAGGTCTATGAAGCTTGTTGACGCCTGCTGTTCTTCCTGCCTGTCCACATGGTTTCTCTGTTGTCTAACATAGCAGAGTTCCTTTGCCAGTTTTGCCTTCATGGAGGCACAAAGGTTTGTCTCTCCACATTTGGTGAATCGCTTTCTTGAAATGTGTAGGAATTTAATGAACTTGGAACTTCTTCTGTTCTGCAACTGGTTGAAATTGGCCAACAAGTTCAAGACAGAAGAAATGATGGACAGACACTTAATTACATCAGGGGGATTTCCTCATGAAACTAGGCTAGGAATATTCAGTATTCTCAATGTGTCTAGTAGGATGTTCCTAAATGCAGTTTAGTGAGAATCCTTGGTGAACCACTACTGCAGAAGGGAAAGCTACCAGAGAGGGTACAGGGTTGATTCAGCCTGCTTGGTGGCTTCTTCAGTTTATCTGCGGGATGCTCCAGTGAAAGCACAAGCCACAGGACTGGAAAATTCTGCTGTCTTCCCTGTATCAAATGAAGAAAATGTTGGTATGTGACTTGGAATGCCAGTTATTGAAATTGGCATCTAGCCCACGGAGTGGCCCTACTTTTTCAGTGCTGGGGGATATAATCCAAACCCAAGGGTTTGGAGAGGGTAATTCGCTGTGCTTTACCCACAGGGCATTCAGGTTACGCTACGGGAAAGCTGAAGTCCTGGTAATGTCTGTGTGTGTGTTCAGTATGTTAGAGGCTTGCTGAAGTCTGGTTCCAAGTTTCCTTGCAGGATGGGGCACCGTTATGAGCAAACATGATTTTGAGCATGTTTTATATGGTTTTTGAGCAGGTTTTATGTTTCCTTTTTATTAATAAAAGACTTTAAGCTGTTCTTTATTGTTTTTAGGTTCCATGGATAACACAGTTCGTCTGTGGGATGCTGTGAAGGCATTTGAAGATTTGGAAACTGATGACTTTACTACAGCCACTGGACATATAAACTTGCCTGAAAACTCACAGGACTTGTTACTAGGTACATACATGACCAAATCGACCCCGGTCGTACACCTCCACTTCACACGCAGGAACTTGCTGCTGGCGGCGGGAGCCTACAGTTCACAGTGAATTGGGAAGCTCCAAGACTGACTGTGCCAAGTCATTGCAGTAGTGACCTCAGGATGTGAGATGAGCAGAAATGTCTTGTATAAGTGGATCCCACTGATCTCTTGCAGGAAAAACAAAACTGTGTAAACTAATGCAAGCAGCATTTCTCAGTTCTGCTATTTCGTATTTATCTATGGTTCTGAAATGCTGGAGGTTGACAAGACATCATGGCTGTAAAGGAAGGAATTGTTCATGGTGCTTTTCATAAGATTAAAAAAAAAAAGCACGTATATGAAAATGGCTGTCTCCTCTCAGAGATGGTTTTGAACTCTGCTTAAACTTATGGAGAGTTACCAGCCTCGGTATGTGCTCTCAAATGATTTTTTTTTTTAAAGCACTTAATTTATGTTAGCAAATGTTTAATCAGTCTCAAACACAGGCAAGAGCTGTTCTCTTCAGAACAGAAGAATATTGTTCAACTGGCTGTAGCCTGGGCTGGGCAGCAGGTGTGGTGAGGGTACACAGCAACAACGAGGGCATTGAAAGGGTCTTGTGGGGAGCTGCCACAGGTGTGTGCGAATCTTTTGTGCATCCGTGTACTGAGTCCTGAGAAAATTTCAAGCTCCTGTGCTCTGAGGTATCAGAAGCAGATCTTGTTACTCTGTTTTCACAGGTAGCCAGTGCTGCAAGTGTGATAAACAACCAGAAGTGCAATGTGAACTTTTATTTACTTTCACACTTTATAGTATGGGGGAAAAGGGAAGACTGAGGCACAACTGAAATAATTTATTAAAAAAGCAGAGTTAACCCCTTTCAGGTTGTACTGGTTGTAAAATACCTTTAAAGTCCTGCATCCTTTCTGCATAAGGTTTAATTTATCAAAATGTAAAACCAGGCAAGAAACGGAGATATTCTTGCAGAGTAGGAGAGTAAAACAAGCAAAATGTTCTACTGGGAAGAACGTCTTTGAACAGAAACAACTGCTGGACAGGCCCAGTTTGGTGGGGTTTTGTCTTTTTTAAAAATCTCTTCCAAGCTGTACCTAGGGAAATCAGTTTTGTGTTCCTCACTACTTTCTAGTAAGGGCTTGCACACTTGAGTTCTGCTGGCTCTCTAGTGAAAATAAAAACAAGACTTGGCATTTCAAAGGCAAATTAAATGGAGAACTACCTCCCTTCTTGTCCCTTCTTTGACTCTTTAACTCTTGGGAGCACAAGTGTATTATGGGCATTATGGATCAAAATGAAAGGTGGAAAATTCATTAGGAAGCTCACCTAGAAACTTTTTTTCTAAAGAAAAAAGGTCAAAACTAAATTATTATGCCTTTTTTTGTGTGTACCTGAACAGTCTAACTCAGTATGACCACTTGAAGTACAGTTAGTTACCTAAAATACAGCATGTACAGTTTTGACAGCTTAAGTAAACACTGCCACATTCTGCCTTTGTATTTTGTACAGTTTTATACTTTTGATATTATAATAAATAATAAAACCATATAGTTTGTGTCTGTACATACAAGAAGGTATTTTCCTCCCTGGATGGCTGCAGTGGAAGCCAGAGCACTGCTTGTCACTGGGAGCACTCTGCTAAGAGAAACAATGTAATTCAATTAAGTTGCTGACTAGCCTGTTTCATGTAAATCTGTTCTATAAGTAGGTGATGGGTTCCAGCTAATTACATCTATTACACTGTTAAAACAGCCATCATTCATCTGGAAAGTTGTATGCAGCCATTTATGCAAACAAACCCATGGGAGAGGAAGAGGACTAGATTTATTCAGAAGGCTCAGCGAGTACAAATAGCTTTAAGAATACATGAACCAAAGAGAGAGCACAAAGACCCTGTTGTCACTTATCCTTTCTCCCCAGCACCCACGTTTCCTCCTGCTCCCCTCAGTCTGGGTAATACTGTGCATGCTGTCTGCATCACAAGTCCCAGGCTTGGCCCGAGCTGCTGACACCTTCCAAGCAGCACAGTGCTGCGCAATCACATGCACATGTCAGCACTAATGTGACAGCTAAGGAAGGTACTGAGTTTCAATTGAGATATGGAAAGATGCCAGAGGATGTGATGGACAAGTATTGGGGGGGGGGGGAGGCTGTGCATATATCTAATTGTAGTAGGAACACCTTATTTAAGGGGCTATGTCCAGGAAAAATTAGCACTGAACTATTATCTCACTGTTGAGGAACACACAGGGTTATAAGAGCTTGGCATCAGCAAAGTAAGCAGTTTTCTTTCTGGCAGTTACTGCTGCCAGAGGCTGGTAACAGAAAAAGCTCCAATATCATAATGTGATCAGTCTGTTTTGGGTGGGTTTCCATCAAAACAGAGACAACCATGGCACAAGCTGCAGTCTGAGAAGTCACTGTTTCCATGTAAGCTACCAGCTTGTAATGCAAAAAGTGGGGGCAACCAGGTAACTGCAAACCATGTCATCCACTGTGACATGGAAGTGTGGAGAACTGTGATCAGCTGTAAACTCTGTGCCAGTATTACTGTCATGCTGCCCAGGTCTCTCCTAGGTTACTACTAGGTGCTCAGAACACTTCAGGATGTGTTACAGCAGAAGAGTTAACACAGTAAAGACAGGAATCAGCTACTCTGTTGCCACTACAAATATTTTTGACACAAAAAAAAAGCAAACTGCCACATTTATCCTTTTTGCACCATTTCATATTTCAAATAAAACACGTAATTATTTTATTTTATTAGCCACAACAGCTCATCATCAGCTTGCATTACACTGACATAGATCAGAGGTTCAGATGTGCCAGCAACCTGCCGAGAGAAGAGAGGTCAAACATAGCAAGTCTTGCACTGTAGTTCCAGAACCAGAGTATTCCCCCTTCCCAAGCCCAAACATTAGTTAAAAGCAGATAGATTTCAGCACACCCAGGAAGAAGTGACTGATGTCTCTGTAACACACCCCAACAATGCTCAAGCTTATTCTTTTCTACGCCTTTTTGCAGACTATGGGGACAAAGTCCATTTTTTTATCAAAATTATATTTTCAGTGGAAATTTTCTATTTGAAAGTGAATCTAGAATTTTGTAAGGCGTGGTTGTTGCTGTGTAAGAATGGTCCAGTCACTTTCATGTGGGTCTTGCACAATCAAGTGTGCAATATCTACATTGCAAGGTGTTCATTCATGCTGTTCAAAGGAAGGTTTTAACAGATGTCATTAATCTCTGCTTGGAATTCTCTAATACAATATAATAAGTCCTCATGTATTACTGTTATTATTTCAGTAACCTACAAAGCAACAGCTATCCCTATCTGATACACCAAGGTGCAACATCCTTCCATGGTTACTCTTCCCCCCCGCATGCTGCCCCTAATCCTATTTACCATGTCAGAAGAACAAACAGAACAGGGTGTCCCATACTCTCTGCATTCCCCTTGAACAACCTACTTCATTCAGAATGTCCCCAAATAAGATGATGCCATACTTGAGGTTTAAAATGAAAAAAAAAAAAAAATCTGGTGCCTGTGTTTCTCTCCAATTATATTGTATTATCAGCAACTTGTCCTTTGTCACTCTTTCTTCCTAAGCTGGCACTGACTCATTTTGGTCCTGGTAGAACCCCAGCCACTTACCATTTACTTATCTGCGACAGCAGGAGTTTTCTTTTTAGGTCTGAGCTTGAAATACAAGATGAGCATCGCAATGCCTGTGTACGTTGCTATTACATACTGGAAAACATAAGGGTTAAGTTCAGTTTCATCCTAACTTCCAGGAAACACCATTATACTAGCCTACAAAAGTTAACAGACAATACATACGTTCCTCCTGCCTGTGATGGTGTAGGAATTGAAGTACTTCTGAAATCCAGTGAACTGGTGTTGAGATCCCGAGTCATGGCCAGCCATGGTTGCTTGTCCTAACAAGCAAAACAGGACAGGTAACAAGCTTTACAGTCAGTTGGATGGGATCAATTAAAAAAAAAAAATCAAATTAATCTCCACACTGAAATGAATAACTCCATTGTCAGCTTTCAAAGTGCTCTCAGGACCTTCAACAGAGAGTGGCTATACCCAAGGAGCAGGCAATTCAGAGCATTGTATCTTAAGGTACAAAACAGGTGACAAGAGCAGACAAGGAAGTGAGGGGATATGAAGGGAAAAACTTTTATTCAACCGAATATAAACACGGCAAAGTCAATATATGATGACCCTGATGACAAAGGGGAAAATTTCTGAAAGCACTTATAAAGAACAGACCCGCCAGTCCTGCCTACACAACCCTTCAACACAGGCAAATTTCTACCAATTGCTCAAGAATCTCACAGTCCAACCCCAACCTGCTCAAAGCAGGGGCAGCTACAGCAGGTCAGTTGGGAATATGCCCAGTCAGGTGTTTAGTATCTTCAGAGATAGAGACTCCACAACTGCGCTGGGGAGCCTGTTGGGGTGTTTGATCAGCCTTACAATAAAAGGGGTCTTCTTTTTAACATATAGAGATAAATTTTTCTAATGTTTAAGAGGTTTTTAGGACAAGCTGATCTTGTGACTCACCTCAGAGGAGGCATACAAGCCATCTGCCTACCCAATCAGACAGCGGCC
The DNA here is from genome assembly GCF_964237585.1 of Gallinula chloropus. Classification (NCBI taxonomy): domain Eukaryota; kingdom Metazoa; phylum Chordata; class Aves; order Gruiformes; family Rallidae; genus Gallinula; species Gallinula chloropus. Next base: position 68,415,761 of record NC_140090.1, read on the forward strand.
ATAGCCACCAGCACCCCAAAAGAGGATCACAAGCTGCTGCTATAGCAGATGTTATGCTCATTAAATCCAGCTGTTATGGCAACTCAACACAGTAACCTATCTCTCCGCTGCACATAAGATAAACATACTTGCAACTGGAAGGACTATGCAATAGCTGAAAACCTCAATGAAATAACCCCTGCAACACCTGCCCTGCGCGCCTTGGCAAGCCAAGGTCATCTTTTCTCACGTCTGACTGATACAAACGCCTGAAGAAAGGTCACCACACGCCCTTCCGCGGACGGCTCGGAGACCAGACGCCACAAGACAAGTTTTCTGTCGGAAGAGCCCGCTGCCCTTGCCAGGCCCGGCCCCGCCGGCTGCCCCGCCGCCGGGTGCCGCCGCCCGCCGCGCTCGCCCCAGCCCCGCACGGGAGCCGAGCACATCCCGGCGGCGCAGACAGCCGCGACCCCAGCGCTCCCCCGCCTCGGCTCGCGTCGGGCCGGGGGCAGGGACGCGGCGGCACCTGGTACCAGGAAGGGAGCGCCAGCACGACTGAAGGTCGCGGGGGCCCCGGGGACCAGCCGCAGCTCGGCGCCGCAGTCAGCCGCCTCTCCCGCCCAACGGCACCGCCCGACAGGAACAGGCACGGACAAGGGCCTGCGGCCGGGACGGACACCCTCCCCGCGGGCGCCCAGTGGTACCTCAGCCGCTGCCGCTGCCGTCCGGCCACCGCACTCTGCCCTTCGCCAGCGCCCTCCCACAAAATGGCGGCTACCGAACGCCGCGCGCAGCCACTGCGGGCCGCACGGGTTGGCTGCACGGCGCAGCCGGCGGGCTCTCCCCGCCCCCTTCCTCCTGGTTGGCTGAGAAGCGGCGGTACCGCTTCCGCTCGCCCTTTGGCTCGCGTACTGCTTCCGGTTGCGTCCCCGTGCTGCCTGCGCGTGGTGCCCGAAGCTCAGCGGCACCGGGTGAGGGGCCGCGGGGCCGGAGCGGCGGCGGCAGCAGGGCAGGTAAGGCCGGGGCCCCACGGCTAGGCCCCCGCGGGCAGAGCTCCCGCCCTACCTGGCCCAGCTGCGTGGCGTGCCTGGAGCAGCCGGCTCCGTTACCGGCCGCGGAAGGCGTGTGCAGCTTGGCGAGCCCGTGGGCGAGGTGTTGCCGCTGGCGCTTTCCCGCCTGAGGGGGCTGTGCGTGCCCGGCGGGCAGCGTTAAGCTCGGCAGCGCAGCGGTTCGGCGGTGATGCCTCTAGAGAAGCTCCCTTGACCGAAGCGAGCAGGGCGCGGATCCGGCAGGGCGCTCCCGCGTCGGCGCAGCTTGCGCGGGGGGCTGTGGCGCCGTGTTACCCTGCGGGGGTGGCGCCGGGAGGAAAGCGGCCAGGCCGAGCTTGCCCAGCGTCCCCCTCGCAGCGCTCTCCCCGAGGGGCGAAGCTGGCTGGGGAAATGAGACCTGCTGGGGAAGCTGGTGGCCGGAGCCGCGTGATGGGTATGGGCTGGTACAGCCGCGTGCCTTAAAAGCCGCTGCTTCAGTCACCCGGAGGCCAGCAGCAGTAAAAAGACGGTGGCTGCGTGCCTTTAGGCAGCCCGCTGTAAGGTTTGGTGCAGCCGAATGTTACCTGCGTTTGGGCGCGAGTTGGGGCTTTGTTGCTGACCGAGGGCAAAGTGGCCGCACGGAATCCTTCTTTGTGGGCTGCTCACGGCTGTCTCACCTCGGTGGTCAGTGAGGAGCTGGTGTAACGGCTGCGTATTTCATCTCTGTTCTGTTGTTTGCCCGGCAGAGGTGCAAGCATGGCATCCGCGGAAGAAAACTTCCCTCGAGGGGGCATCCAGAAAAAACCTGCAGAGGGGAAAACGCCCAAGTCCAAGTTAGAGCGCGACAATTTGTTTGATGTATGTTTGTGTCTCTGTCTTAACTCTTTTTAAGAGCTCTTCCCCTGTCAGAATGTGACCTGTCCTGTCTCTAATGAACTGTAGAAGGGACTTCCAGAGAGAGATAACTGCTGACATCCACCTTCCTCCTGATCCCTTAGAGATCCCTGATGTCTGATACAGGTTGAATATGACGACAGAGAAAGTTGAATCAAAATTATCAATCAGGCTTTAGCTTTTAAACTTCCCACGAGCACTTTATCTCAAGGCACTTGTGTGGTGAGGCTGATGGCAGTAGATATAGACTGAGTTAGCTTTTTCTTTTCTGTTAGCAGAGTGTGGATCACTTACACTACTCTTTTCCATTCCCAAGATTCATAGATTTATAAATTATCAGCCTCAGCTCAGAGGAGATCCTGTGGAACACTTGTACGTAGGCATATAGTGGTTAGCGAGGTTCTATTTTTTGTTTTCCTCTCCATTCCTACTATTTTCTTATTTTATTCTTGGCAGCAGAGCTCTGTCTTAGTGCAAAGTTAATTTTTTTATCCAATTCTTTTTTCTCCCACTCTTAAATTTTGCTATAGGTTCGCCATGAAGAACAATCCCAGAAAAGAAAAAGGAGCCAAAAGGATCAAGGAAAGCAGAAAAAGTTCAAGGCAGACAAAGTAGCTGCTGCTAAAGACAGTGTTCTTATCATTGAACCACTCATGATTGAGGTTTGTGTTTGATTTTGTGTGCATCTCTCTTCTGGGTTATGTAAAAATAGTGTGTTTTTCCTCGCTGAACCTGTGTGATATTTCAGTGAGTCAGGACAAAAGTATGTTTGCCACCCTGTTATCACTGACTTGCCAACATAGCAACAGCATGCTGTTCTTTCTGCTTTTCCAGGCACTCTGTGAGGGGATGCTGCTCCTTGGTTGTATAAAAGAGGTCAGTGAATATGAGCTAGTCATCAGCCTACCCAGTGGACTTCTAGGATTTGTGCCAGTAACACACATCAGCGATGCCTACAGCAAAATGCTGAGCAAGCAGGTGGCCCAAGGAGAACTCCTGGAGGTGAGACCTTGTCCTGAGGCCCGTGATTTGTGCCTGGGTGCACATACCTCAGAACTAACCCTGAAGTCTTGCTTAGGAGCCTGGTTCCTGGTGTTTTGGAGCTGACTTGACTTTGATCCCCTGAGGTGCCTCAGTCTTGGCTAAATAATCCTTGAACTTTGTAGACAGCTTGTTGAACGTGGTGTGATTTGTGTTGTCTGTCTGCTGCTGAAGCTAAATACTGATTCTTGGCTGCAGGCAGTGATGGGAAAAAGTTAGGGCAGTGGATGGAAAATGATGTAAGGGTGCAAGTGTTTTTCAGGGGCACGGGGAGCAGCATGGTTCTTGCAGTTTTGTTCTCTGCTGATGTGTGCAACGTGATGCTGTGTAGTGCTAATATAGAGTGACCTTGTTTTGGAACTGGCTTTGCCAACAAACTTTGCAATTTCCTGATAATGATGATTGCTAGAAGGAAAGGATGGGATCATCTGTTACCCCATCTCTGATGTCAGCGCCTCTTAAGTTTTCCTGTGGTGGTGTTGAATTTGGGATCTCATGGTTTTCTTCTCTGCTGAAGAGGGAGGTGAGGCTGGCATCACTGTTGTCTTTGTAGATGTTTTCTCAGCAGCAACCTCCTGCCCACACAGTGTTCCTCTTTAAGCAAAGCCTACCAGTCTTGCCAGCATCACATAGTGGAATCCCTGCCACTGTATTGAGATCCTGTGTTTGTGACATTTCCTGCCTTTTATTGTAGTTTTGACAGAGAAACAGGGATTTCATATGTGATGTTGATTTCAAAAGATACTTTGATAACAAATTCTGGTCTTACAAATTTTATAATATTAAATAATGTATGTTTCTCCCTTGATCATCTTGCTGGGCAGGACTTGCCTTCACTCTTGGACCTGTACTCCCCTGGGATGCTGGTCAGGTGCATTGTGACTTGTGTGGAGAAAAGGGCTGATGGTCGTCGGAGTATCAAATTGTCGATCGACCCCAAGAAGGTCAATAAGGGTCTGAATGCTTCAGCACTGGCATCGGGCATGGTATGTGTTCTGGGTCTGTCAGCCTCTCTAGGCTTCAGAAGGTGCCTCTTGCACAGTGTGTGGGGGAACACCTCAGTTTGCCCTTCCATGGTATCAGAGCAGAATGTGGAGTGGCTCCCACTGTGGAAGAGCCCTGACAGGAGAGGGCAGATCACCTGATGCGGTTTCCATGTGGACAAATTACTTTATGATTTCTTTCTGGGTAGTTTTCAGTGTCATTTATGCAGAGAATAATAATTAACATATGCAGAGGGGCTTAGCTGTCTAGTTGTTGTGTTTTCAGCTCTATGATTGTAGGCACATGCCTGCAATTAGAACACCTGCTAATTTTGAGCATGCCAGGTTTTTTTCCTGCTGGTTTGTGAACTCCATACATGCATAGGTGGGTAAAGACTGAGACTTCACTGCCAGATGAGCAGAAAGAATGTAGTATTCTCTTGCTGCTTTGGAAAACGGTTCCCTGTCCTTACGAAACAAGTGGGTACTCGAGTGGGGAGTCTCTTGCCAGATGCATGTTCTTTGAAGACCCAGTTGTTTCATCACATTACTGATTGCAGTGCTTCCCTCCCAACAGCTGCTCTCTGGCTTTGTGTCTAGCGTGGAAGACCATGGCTACCTGATTGATATTGGAGTCAGTGGGACTCATGCTTTTCTGCCTCATCAGAAAGCTCAAAATTACATCAAAGCAGTCAAGAGAGGTAAGAAGTAGTGCAGGAGGACTCGCTTCTGGGGTTAAAAAGGAGGTGAAGAATGGCAGGGATTCAAGCTTGTGTCTGTGGTGTTAGGGCACCTCAATGAGATTGGGTCAAGGTGAAGTCTTTGTGAGCTGCTGAGGAAAGCTGTTTCGTGGCTGGTCTGCCACAAGCTGTTGTGTTTTAACCTGTTCTCTGACAGACTGTGCTACTGTTCCAAGCCCATCCATCCCTGCTGGCAGCAGACTTTACTTAGATTTACAGGAGTTGTAACCACTTAAAAAAGAGTGAACTCTAAAAAAGCTTTGGAAAGAGTGGAAGGGAATTCCTGAGTGTTCTGGCTGGAGGTTTCATGCTGTGACTTATCTTTCTAGGGTCTGACTTGAAAATTGGCCAGAACCTGAACTGTGTCATTGTGGAAGTCAAGAACGAGGGAAGAGTGGTCCGTTTGTCCATTGATCGATCGGATGTTGCTGCATCCCTGGCAACAGAGCAACAGAACTGGACACTCTCCAATTTATTGCCAGGGCTGGTGGTGAAAGCACGTGTGCAGATGGTAAGCTTAGGTTTGGGTTTGGTTTGTTGCTTTGGGGGTTTTTTTTTGGTGGGTAGGTGGGTTGAGCCTTGCTGAAGGCAGGGGGAAAGGTGAAGCAGAAATGGAAGTTCATGTCTTGGAAAATTTTGTGGTTGAGGAAAATCACTTTACAGTAGCAGATGCTATTATCTGCTAGACACTTCCACTGCATTCATTTAAAGTCTGATCTCTGTCCTGGTTGTGATGTCATGAGTATAAAGGCCCCAGCCTGATGTTGATGAAGCTTGAAGCAGAACAGGATCCATTGTGTGCTTCTCTGGCCTTTACCTAGGTAAAAATGTCAACAAGTTAGCAGCAGTTCACACACAGAGTTTTAAAATATCTAAAGGGTTTTTTGGTTTGTTTTTTTGTTTTAAACAGAAATCCGAAGTGTTACTGGTTTCCCTGTCTCTTATGATGTGCTTCTTGATAATCACTGGCAGTGCCTTTTTGTGAAATGTGTGAATTGCAGCTCTGTTTGAGCTGCAGGGAAACTGAATGCAATTTTTTTTTTTTTGGCATCTTTTCCCTCCCATTCCTAGGTGGCCCCATTTGGGATCAAACTGAGCTTTTTGTCTTCCTTCACTGGCATTGTGGATTTCATGCACATGGACCCAGAGAAATCCATGAAATATTCTCCAGATCAAGTGGTAAGGGGGTTGAAGGAGCTGCTGTGTCATGTGTAACATTTCTTATCTTCTCCAACATTTATGTGGAATAATCTTTAAAATCTTACTGATGATAGCTGTCTTTCTTATCTTTTATTTAAATTATTATCATGGCTGCTTTGGAGCTGTAAAGAGCAAAGTCATTCATGGGGTAATGGAAGACTTCAATTGGAAAGCACAAGAGACTTGCAAACAGTAGAAGAAATACTGCTGCAGTTGTGTTCCCCTCACTGCATTGGTACCAGGCTAGTCTGGAAACAGCAGACAGAAGCAAGAAAACCTCTTCTGGAAAGCACTTAGAGCTGAAGTGGTGTCTCAGTAGTAATATAAGAAAGTGCCTGCATATGGACAAAGAGTTGGGCTACCAAGCATAATGTCTAAAAACATGAGCAGTGTGCTTTTCTCCTCTTTTGTTTACAAACCTGTGTTTAATGAGCGTACCACCTTCTCCCAGGTGAAAGCTTGCATCCTCTCCATCAACCCCACCTCCAAGGTGGTGCGGCTTACTCTACGGCAGGCCTTCCTCCACCCTGGGGGATCCCCAAACCAGCTCTCCAGTGACCGAATGGGAGCAGTGGTGGAAGAGGCCACAGTGAAAGCTTTCTACAAGCGGTTTGGTGCCTTCTTTGAGCTCGATGATGGCACCCTTGCGTTTGCACGGGTAAGTACCAGGGTGGGAAGGCAATTCCTCCATAGCATGCTCAGCCTCCTGGGGAAGGATGCTAGGAGGAGGTTCTATTTTTCTATCTTTATGATTTACTTTTATCCTCTTTGTGAGACAAATACAACAGAATTAAGACAATGTGAATGGTGTTTGCCAAACCATACCTGCTCTTGTTCAGGTTGGAATGTAGGTGGATTGTTGTAGAAGAACTGGGGAAACCTGCTGACAGAGAATGTTAGAGGAACAGTTTTGTCTAGTGCAACCACTTCAACCAAAGGTCAATAGCAGTGCTTCCATTTTCCAAACAGTAATTTCTAATTATTTTTTTCCTAGTTGAAGCATCTTTCAAAAAACAAGAAGTCACTGCAACCCATGGCATTGAAGGCAGGATGCAAACATAAATGTCGGATCATTGACTACAGCCTGATGGATGAAATGTGTATCGTGTCTCTGAAGCAGTAAGTTTGATAGACTCTTCCAGAAAATTACTTGAAGGATTAAAATGGTGTGGTTGGGAGTGCAAAATACAACTTTGCTGAATCAGAAAATGCCATTTGGGGTTTTTGGCTCTTACCTCTGTTGTCTTACGTCAGGTTGTCTGGGTGTCTTGCATACCCTCCCCATCCATGGGAGGATTGGGGCACCATCCACAGAGTTGGTGAGCTGAAGCACGGGGAGGCTAAATTACTTCTGCAGATCATGTTGGAAGACTGTGGCTGGACAGGAAATTGAGCCTTGATCTTCCAAGTCCCAGCTCATTTTTCTCCTCCCTCTTAGTATTTCTATCTATCTGGCTTTAAGTCATACAGGTGATGGGTTCCCCTTCCATGGGCCATTGCCAGTGGCTGGAACTATGTGACTGTCACCTAGAATAAGGCTTGGAGATCCTCACCAAACTTTGTGTTTGGAGAGCTGTTTTGTGAGCTGGGTTAGTTGGAATCAAACACAGAACTCTGGAGTTGTAGAGCACTGGAGAAAGTGTTTGGGATAATCGATACTTGGGACAGGACAAAAAGGGAACTGTCTCCTCTTATCCTGGATTTCCTTCTAGTTGACTGGTCATCTCTTGCTGTGTTCTTTCCTAGTCAGGTTATTGAAGCCCGATTTCTGCAGTACCAAGATGTCCACACAGGGGATGTGGTGAAGGTGAGCTTCTGAAGGACACGTGCAGTACTGTGCAGCCATTATACTTAGGAGAATGATTTAGCTAATGTACATTTCCTCTGCCTAATACGTATTTTCTCACTAGTCTGGATCAGAAGTTGATGAAAGTGAGGAGAAAAGTCTCTCCTTGCAGAACTTGATTAATGGAATGTGCTACTTTTCTTTCCCCGTTTTGTTCAGGTTTTTATTCATGATGCTGCCAAGGCAATAAAATTTTAGCCATGGTCAAACATTAATTTATAGCCACAAATACGTTTTTAGAAAGACCTGAGTGAAAGAAACTGAAAGTTGCCTGGCACTCAGAGTAGAAGTTCATGTATGGACCATCACAGTCAGCTGATGGGCAGAAAGTTACAAGTTGGTTGGGTGGGCTGTAGGTTGGAATGAGATCTTATTTTCTGGAGGGTGATTGGATTTGGTGATAATAGATGATACAGTGTTTTGGCTGTTTCCTACCTGTGTGTGGTCTGCTTTTCATGCTTAATCTACAGATCTTTTTCCCTGTTTTGGGTTCTAGGGCAAAGTGTTTTCTCTGAAACCCATTGGCATGCAGGTGAAAGTGACTGATGGCATTAAAGGGCTTGTGCCATTCATGCATCTTGCTGATGTGATCTTGAAGCAGCCTGAGAAGAAGTACAGCATAGGAGATGAAGTCAAGTGTCGGGTGAGAGCTGTCAGACAGCTGCTTTGCACTCTTTGATTCTGCATATTTAGCATCTGCATTGGTTAGACAGTGGCAGATGTGTTTTTTGAACCTTCTTTTACTCCATTTTTGTAGGTGCTAGAGTGCAATCCTGAAGGAAGAAAGTTGATCCTTACTCTAAAGAAAGGTCTTATCCAATCAAAGCTTCCAGTCCTCTCCAATTATGAAGACGCAAAACCAGGTCTGATCACACATGGCTTTGTGGTGTGTGCAAGGGAGTTTGGCTGCATCGTGAAGTTCTACAATGATGTCAAAGGTCTGGTACCCAAGAATGAGCTGAGCTCAGAACCTGTAGCTTGTCCAGATAAAGTCTTCCATGAAGGCCAGGTAATTGATGTACCTATGCTATGCTTTGTGTTTGAATGCAAAAGAGAAATCTGCAGTTGAGTTCAGTCTCACATGGATTTTCCCATGGAGGAGCAACCTACAAGAACAGGTGTTGATGCCCTTTCACTTTAATAGTTGTGCTCCATTTAAACAGATTAGGCTGCAAAAGGGGCATTTCTTTGAGTATTTCACAGACCTGTGTCTGTTTCTAGGCATTCTCTGTTCTGGTGTGTAGGAAGCACCATCGTATGTGATACAGGGACTAGAATGGTTGAGTTAGTGAGATCTTAGTAGAAGTTTGGTGTCTTAGGCTGCAGTTTCTCCTAAGGGAGTTAAAACTTACCTACAGAATCAGAGGGATGAAGTTTTCTCACACTGTGTTGTTCTGGTTCCCTGTTTGTTTCAAGTCCTGCATGTCTTACACCAGGAACTCTGGGAACCATTCTATTCACCAAGTTCTGGTCTTTGTTGTGGACAAGCTTATAGAGATCTAATCCCTCTTTGTTTTTTCTGGTGCTTCTGTTTTTCTTGAATCTTGTTGCTTGATGACTGTCTAAGGAGAAGGCTAATTTTCTAGTAAATATTTCTGACTGCAAATCTGGAGATCTGAGTTTTATTCTCAGTTCTTCTACCACCCTGCTACATACCTTTAGCGTGTTGTTTAATGATTATGTACTTGCATTTTCAGTCTGTGTGATCAGAAGGACATTTGGCTCTGGTTGAACTTGTTAAGTTGCAGTCACTGGCATGCTGTCCTTGGATGTCAGAGAAGTGTACTGTGTCTGTGTTTCCCTGTCCCATTCTGTAGGTGGTAGCACACTGAGGAGGAGCATCGGCTGAATTAAACTTTTAATTTTTTTTTTCTTTTTCTGCAGGTTGTTAAAGTAATGGTCTTAAAATGTGAGCCCCAGCAGGAAAGACTCTTGTTGTCCTTCCGGCTGTCAAACAAGCCAGCTCTGGAAGACAAAAAGGAATTTACTCCAAAGAAGAAAGAGGAAGTGAAGTATCAAATAGGAGAGGTATTGAATTCAGTAACTGCTATCTTTTTGCTTTTTTCTATTTGTTTTCCAAACAATTTGGTATCACTTTGAACAACTTTGGTTCAAGAAAAGCTGTTGGTCAGGAACTAGCATGAAATGTGCATTTCTTACTGTGTGGTTGGCCTTCTGGGTCAAAAACAGGATCTCTGCTGTCAGACGTCAGGATAAAGGAGTCCCAGGACTGTCCTTCTGGAGGTAACAATTAGGTACTCCTACTCCTAGGTGGAGTCCTCTTGTCAGTGCTGCTTGATGTTCTCACTCCAAAAGCAGTTGCTTTTAGTCCCTGGAAAAAGACGACTTCAGAGAAATGTTTTGAAATGTTTCTGTGTTGTCTTTGGACTGAAAACAGTTTTCAGCACCCTGCAGATATTGCTAATGCAGGAACAAGACAGTTGTAATCTTACTTAAATTATTCTCTTTGCCCTTCAAATATGACGTCACAACCAAGAGAATGTTTCTAGCTCTTGATTTCTCCAGAGCTGAGAATTACGTCTTGTTGTACTGTCAGTGTTGTCCTGCTCTTTAGGTGCAGCCCTGTTGGTGTGAGATTTTCCCGTATATATAGCTGCAAGGCCGTGTCAGAGCTACTGAGGGTGGCATTTGGAGCCCTGTGCATCAAAAGGGATGACTTCAAAGACACTTGGGGTATTACATCACAATATTTGTTCTCTTTTCAGATGGTTGATGTGAAAGTCTTGAAGAAGAAAGATAATGGGATAGAGGTTTCTATCTTAGAAGATGAAGGCAATGTGATAGCCTTCATTCCCACAGCGCATCTCTCTGACTTTGTTACTACCTGCAAGCTCCAGTGGCATTGTCTGGAAGAGGGAGATGTCCTGCCCAGAGTTATGTGCCTAAGTGACAAGGGAGAGCGGATGGTATCCTTTGCCACCTCAACCAGTCAAAGCAGGGGGAAGGAGATGTTGGGAATCCAGAGTATCTGCAACAAGCAGTAGATACACTAGTTTGTGCATTGTGAATGGAAGCACCTGTCAAGCTAGTTATGTTTCAAAGAGTCACTGTAACTTGCTCGTGTTAAAAGTGAGGTTCAGCTGCTGCTAGAATCCCATCAGAACCAGGACGTGGTTGTGAATTGACTGATGTTTCCAACCACCTTCTGGGCTGTTCCCATATCACACAACCTTAGCAAAAAATTTGCTGCTTTTGTACCAAAAATCAGGAATTAGGAAGTTAACATTGTGCTAGTGTGAAGCACACATCTTTAATGCTGAGCAGTTCAAGAGACATCAGTTGCTAAATTCTAGTGTAAGAGAGGTCAAGACAGAAACTGGAATAGCAGGATTTTGAACCCCTGTACTGTCCTAACCTACAAAATGTTCTGTAGCCCAGTGGCTCACAGCACAGAGATTTGCTTGGCATCGAGCTCCTTTCATCCATCTTTTCCTGTTTTTCCTAACTGGTTGCTCAGATGTTGAGCAGAAAGTCTGCAATCATTTCTGCTGTACAGGAAGAGCAAGTTGTGAGAAGTTTCTCTGAAATCCAGCCTGGGATGCTGTTGACAGGTTACGTGAGGAAAGTGATGCCGTTTGGAGTGTTTGTGGAGTTTCCTTTCGGTGGGACAGGACTGGCACCCAAAGTGGTAAGCAATGCATGCCCTTCAGTGAATGGCTTCTGTGTGATCAGGAGTGCTTGAAACATGGCTATGGGTCCTGCATTTGTGTAGCTTCCTTCAGTAGGCTAAAAGCTGCTTTTAGGTTTGTGTCTTAATTAGCTTCCAAAGTGAAACAAAGGACTTTTTTTATTGATGTGAACTTATGCTTCAATGAGGATTTCATGTGACTTCAGTAATTAATTTTAATTTATCTTCTGTGTTTTCATGAAGTCTGAACAGTACTGGAGGTGGTTGATAGTTGGCAGCTGTGCTCAATAACACTTGCCTTGTTGTTGTCTTTGAACAGAGCATGAGTGACAAGTTTGTGACGGACACCAAGGACCACTTTGAGGTGGGACAGACTGTGATTGCGAAGGTGATGAGCATTGATGAGGAGAAGCAACGTGTGCTCCTCAATCTGAAGGTGTCAGAGTGCAGCTCAGGAGATTCCGCTGCAGAGAGCTTTGCCCTGCTGAATCAGTATTTCAAGGAGATGAAAGAAATCAGGAACTTGTTGACAAGAAGAGGTAAAAGATTGCACATCTTCTGCTAAAGGGGATCGTACCATAAAAAAGGGGCTTCAGAAGAACAAAAAGGGAAAACCATTTTCTTTTAAGTGAAAGAAATGTCAGTTTGAGCAAAGATTTAGCTTCTGAGAGGAGCTTATTAGACGAAGGATGTATGTGCAGCATCTGCCATTGGCAGGAAGGCTCTTTGGAACTAAAGTTAGAATAAACCAGAAAAGCTGCTCTTTTTATTGAGATCTGACAGGCCTCTTAAAGTGATTTTGGGTTGAAGCTTAGAGAATTAAAAGTAAGGGGTTAAGTACATGAACTGTGAGGTCCATATACCAAAAGTGAGGTACAGTGGTACAAAAAGATGGGATTTTTGAAGGGCGTGTGAAGGTGAAAATAAGAAAGGCCAGGGTGAGACTGGATGTTCTGTGGACTAAAGCCTTTCTCCGGCCTTGGATATACCTTTTTTGTTTGAAAATTTGTAATTGCTTTAACAGCAATCTAAAAGCATCTGAGCACATCTGAGATGTGGTAGTAGTTTCACCATTTAATTTTGTGTCACATGAAGCACTCTGTTTAATTTGAATTTGGCAGTGGTTAATTTTTGCTACTCTAGGCTCGTGTAATTTTAAGAGCCTTTGAAAAGCTGCAGACCTGATACCTCTGGTTAATGAACAGATGTTAAACTCCAAAGACCTTATGGATATAAACATTTTCACAGCTTGGCCCAATACTCATCTAGTTTGCGAACAGGGATGTAGGCACATGTTTTTTATGTTATTTGATTTTGGTTGTTTTTTGGGGTCTTTTTATGTTGTTTTTTTTTCTTTTTTTCAAGTGGAAGAATGACCTCAAGGAATTTATTTCTGTCTGAGTGAATTGCCACAAAGCAAACCAGTTTGCCCAATGCCCAAACTTGAATTTCCCCAAACGCCTGAAAAGAGAATGGTGACAAGTAACATGGGAGGCTCTCATTGTGTGCAAACTCATGTGTTAGAAACAGGCACGTAAGGCCTTCCCCTGCCAGTTATTTAGTTACAACACCAGTCTCTGGATTCCAGGGCAGTAGGCACATACAAATCAGAATGGGTGTCATGTCAGTCATCTTTACTCAAAAGTAAAAAGGACATTGATTTCCTTGAGCAAGTGCAGAGATGGGCAACCAGGCTGGTGAAGGGGCTGGAGGGCAAATCATATGAATAATGGCTGAGGGAGCTGGGGATGTTTAGCCTGGAGAAGAGGAGGCTGAGGGGAGAGACCTTATCACCACCTACAACTACCTGAAGGGAGGTTGTAGAGAGGTGGGTGATGGTCTCTTCAGCCAGGTGACAGGAGATAGATCAAGGGGAAATGGCATGAAGCTGTGCCAGGGCAGGTTTAGATTGGATATTAGAAAAAAAAATTTTACTGAAAGAGTTGTCAGGGCCTGGAACAGGCTGCCCAGGGAGGGGGTTGAGTCACCTTCCCTGGATGTGTTCAAAACAAGGGTAGATGAGGTACTTAAGGATATGGTTTAGCATAGGATGGGAATGGTTGGACTTGATGATCTTCAACAGTCTCTTCCAACCTTGTGATTCTGTGAAAAGTGATGGAAGGACAGAAGACAACTGGAATGGCCTGAGTCAGTGCATCAGTGTCACTTGCTGTGACGTTAGAAAGGCTAAGTTAGCTGTCCGGTGGTAAAGCCACGATCTTTTGTCCCCTGGTGCTTTCTGAAGAATAATACATCTAAGTGACTGATGGAGAGCTAAAATAATAGAGAAGGCTTTAATTTAAAAAAAATTCCTTACTTGCCTATTATATGTGGCGGACAGCAGGTGCTCCTACTGTGTTTAAGCAAATAGGACTAACTTTGTCCATCAAAGTAAAGGGGAATCATTGACAAGAGTAATGCTGTAGTATTTGTGTGCACACTGTATTTGTTAGTAACTCATAATTGATGAGAAATTACCATTTCTACCTTCATCTAGTGCTTTTTAAACTATGGCAGTGAAGGACACTAGCATTGCTTTTTACTGGCACTAAGAACTGCTCCTGTTATGGTACAGAAATCTGCGTGTGTACATGCTGTCATCATCAAACTGGGGTTCTATTGTTGATATTTGTGCATGGGATGCCTGATTTTCACAGATGGAGTTTTCAACTGCCTTGAGCCTTAGCCAGGCTTAACTAGAAAATACAAAGATAATTATGCTGGCACTCAAGTGCTTGTGATAACCCAAACCTATTACTCACATGAGGATGAGTTGATACAAATAAATTTGTCTACTTGTATCACAGGTTTTGCCTGTAAGAGGTGTTTTCTCATGTGTTCTTCTTACAGTGCAGTTGATTTTCATAAAATTCTAACTTGTTCTTTTTATATACAGTAGTGTTTAATACTTTGTTTCCTAGAATTGTGAAGTGATAGGTCTGTTTTGTGCTTTCAGTATTAATCTATTCTGCATTCACCTTTTTCTATATGTAGTACTGTGTGTCAGTGTTTCTGTAAGGTTAGAAAATGTTTTCCCCAAAGTTATCAGATCCTTAATGTCACAAAGATGATTTTACTTTCATTAACTTGGAATTTACTTTGTATTTCTACAGATTTGGGAGCTTAAGCTTTGTATATTTGGATTTAAATGCTTGTTTGTGCACTCGAGCAAATCTGAGAACTGTCTTTGTTTCGCAAAGACAAGCTGACTTCCCACTTTTTCTTCCTTTTTTTAGAGGAGCGTAGCATGGCCCGAGGCCTTGGTGAGTTGGTGCCTGGGAAGGAGCTACAGCTGGTCGTGCAGGATGTGAAGGAGGATGGCTCAGCATTGTTCCATGGCAGCTCTGTCACGGGCTTGACTGTAACAGCCACTCGTTACCATATGGGAGGTGAGGGTCTTGTCTCTGTTGGCTGCGGTTTTCACTTAATCTCTGTCCTGAAATGAATTCTTCTGCAGTGGAACTATCATGGGAGGAGTCTGATCAGAGTAGGGATGGGCTCGTAGTTTCATTTCCTAATGTATTTCTGACCCATTTGTGATTTGGAACATATTTAAGCCTACCTGTGTCTCTGTTACCCCATCTGTAAAATGGATGTAATTTTGGGGTGTCTTGTAAAGTCCAGCTTGTGCTCTGAGGTCCTTACTTGAAGTATACTGTATATAGGCAAAGTAGTGATACAAGCTCCAGCTTGCTTTTACTTTTCTTCTTTAGAAATATGTTCATTTGGAGTATAATCTTTATCTGAAATTGCTGTTAATTTTTCTTTTAAATCAGTGTAACTTTAAGACTTTAATGAATAAACCAATGAAACCAATGTAAAATGCTGACTTCAGCAGAAGTAATACCCCTGCACTTCTGTGTCCAGAACAGTTTCTTTGTTTCCTCAGCAACAGATAGACTGATGATGGTTTTGTTTAAATTTAGCATAACCTTTTTCAAAACCTATATTACCTTGAATTTGTGTTTAATCAGCCTTCCTAGTTATTTAAGAGTTGTATCTTCTTAAAATCAATTTACTACTTCTGTGAAAGCATCAAAACTTTTTGCCCCTTGCTATTAATGTTGGAGGAATCTGTTATTTGCTTAAAGAGACTTAATAGACATTTGTTGCTAAGTTGACTTTGTTACAGTAACTTAGTTACGATTAGTAATGTAGGAGTCTTTTTATCACAGTGATCTTCAGAAAGAAGCGCAGGCAACCCTTCCTGTCCTGTAATGTGTCAGTAGCTCAGTTGCTCAAAATTCTTTGCTGTCATCAGGAGATATCTTTTTATTCTCATTTGTAGACAAAAACATTGGTCCTGGTGAGAAAACCAAGGCATTGGTTCTTCACGTGGATGCCCTCACATCCAAGGTGTATGTTTCTCTTCGGGAAGAACTGTTAAAACAAAGAGTCAAGCAAGTATGTGCTCAGTTTTTGGATGTGCATATTCCTGTTCATCTAGCAAACTGTAGGCAATTAATGAATTTGGAGGGGGGGGTGCTGTTTCTTTTAGAACTGTGGGAGGTAGAGTGGAGGGAGCTACAATCTCTGCAGGGGAAGTAACTATCTCAGTTTCTGTCTAGCGCCTCTCAGAGAACTCCCAGCACGCTGCCATCGTGCAGCACATCGCAGAAGAGTTTGCCATCGTGTCTTTGTTGGAAACAGGCCAGCTGGCAGCGGTCCCCATAGCATCTCACTTCAACGACACCTTCCGCTTTGACTCAGAAAAACTGAAGGTGGGACAAATAATCTCTGCAACCTTAAAAGTGGTGAAGGTGAATGACCACGGGGTCCTGTTAGCGGTACAAGGCCCAGCAAAGAAGAATGTCTATGTGAGGGTCCGGAACGAGTCTGAGACAGCAGTAGAAGAGATGCTTTCTGCTGTGAAACACTCGCTTTCCCTGGGGGATATTGTTACTGGTACTGTTAAGTCCGTCAAACCAACCCACGTCACAGTTGCTATTGATGACAAGCTGACAGGTTCAATCCATGCATCCCGGATTATGGATGAAGTGCCCATAGGCTCTTTTCCAACATTTACTCTGAAAGCTGGACAGAAGGTGACTGCCCGAGTCATTGGAGGCAGAGATGTGAATACTCACAGGTGAGAAATTGTGCACATCATATTACTTCTTGAGGAATACAAGGAGTGAAAGAGTTACTCAGTTCTGGTAATCTAGGCTCTTGCCTCTGTCAACAGAAGCTATCACAGCTACCCTTGCTGCAGTGGTTAAGGCCTAAGGAAATCTGCTTGCTTATTCTGTTCCAGATCCAGGTTTCAGTGAATTAACTCTCTACCTGCATCACTATATTTTATGTATAGGTTGGAGGGGTAGGGGGAAGATGTCTAAACTCTTGAAGCCTGGTGGAGGCCTTAAATGCAAGCAGGATTTAAGGGGGCTAAATTTCCCAGTGTGTTTTGAGTACCTAAATTGCCACTGAAATAGTGCTAGAAAGAACTGGAACTGAAAGGCTTTGATAGTGTTAGAGGGCTTACACCTGTTTATTTTTTTGGCACATGCAGAGGGATTACAAGTGGGTGACTGGGACCTGGGGAGATCATGAGAAACTTTGATCCTTTTTCCTGCTTTAGGTACCTACCCATTACCCATCCACACTTCACACGGTCCATTCCAGAGCTCAGCATTCGTCCAAGGTAAGTGTTGGTCTCTGCTGTCTGCAGATCTTCAAAGGCCTGTGTCCTTGTAGGTTCTCTCCCTTGTTCATTCTACCTGTGAAGGAGCTTGCTGTAAGCAAGGACTTCCACGTGTATGCAATATGACAAGGCCTCTTATTCTTTCTGTCATGATAACTTGGGTCTGGGAGCTGTGTTAAACCTCACAGTGCTCTCCTACCACGTAATTTCCTTTGAATGTCCTTTTAGCTTCTGATTCTGCCGAACTGTACGCTGGTGCATATCTGTTCCTGTTGGAAGGATTGCCTCTTATGCCCAGGGAAGAATTCCTCACAGAATGATGCAACTGGGGAGGGAATGGGGATGAATGTCACAAAGGCATTGTCACAGTAGTACTGTCTCACCATAATCTCCTGGGTTTCTAACTTGTATCTTCTTCATTAGGACCAAAGCTGTCTTGCTGATGTCCTCTTTCTTTCTTTGCAAACAGTGAAATGGAAGGGGAAGTCACATCAGTGCTGAACCTTAAAGAAGACAGTGCCCTCAAGAAATCTGGACTCTATGGTGTTGGACAGACAGTCACCTGTTTTGTGAAAAAGGTGAGGTCAGAGTCTTCCTAAGAAGTGTGCTGGGGAGGCAGCAAGGGAGAGTCAGGCCTCAGGGGCCTTCGTTCAGACCTAAACACTGACACTACTGTAGTCTTCATCAGCTGTGAGAGCAGCTTGTGCAAAGTGCAGTGTCATACGGGGAAGGCAGGAGGAGGGGGTCACACTTGCTGTACTTGATGGGGTTGAGCTCACTCACCCTCTCTGACATGCCTGTTTGTGGCCAGCAGGTGCTTCCCTCCCTGCTCTCTAGCAAAGTGGCCTTTGAGAAATTGCATATGCCACCAGCACAAAGCACTCTCACTGCTGGTCCCCTGTGTGCACTTGCTAGTGAACCACAGCAGTTGTACCTTGTAGGAGTAGAAGCTAAATCACCATTTTTGTTGGAGCAAAAGCCAAAGCTGGAGTAGTTTTTTATAGCCTTAAAAATTAGTGAATCTACCAGGGAAGGTGGTTTCCGCCATGCCAAGGTCTCATGCTGTCTTCTCTGCTTATTTGGTGCCTTTTCAGTATAACATCCTCAAAAACTGGCTGGAGGTGGAAGTCAGCCCTGACATTCGAGGAAGAGTTCCTTACCTGCTGCTGTCTCTCAACACCAAGGTAAGATACACAAAGGTTGTTTTCCGTGCAAGTGATGACTACAGACACTCCAGGCATCCATGTGAAATCATAATCCAGTGCTCTGCCTGTCAGGCATCACTGCTTCTTACTGACAAGCAAGTACTGTGCCTGTGGCTGGTTTGGCTCAGCACAGTTGAGCCATTGCAGCAATGCTGAGCTATCAGTCAAGTATACATGCCAAAGATTTGTATAGAAAGCGTAAGCACCAGTCAGAGTTGTGCAGTGCTCCTTGTCTGGTAATAAATGAAATCTGTCTTTCAGGTCTTAAAACACCCAGAAAAGAGCTTCAAAAACGGCCAGGCAATAGCAGCTACAGTGACTGGAACAGATGTCACAGAAACACACCTCTGCTTGTCGCTCACAGGTATAGTGGAGCCTTAACAATAGGACCCCACTGTGCATGATGCTCACTCAGAGGTGGGCCTGCACTGACCTCTCAGGTGAAGGTGTTACACTCCAGAGCCAAACTGTACCTCCCTGTAGGACAGAACCAAGCCCTGGGACCCTGACCCAGATGAGGCAGCATACAAGGCAAGAGGGGTCAGATCTCTGTATGCCAAGACTAAATAATCACCTTCCTACTGTCTCAGGCTGAAGCCCTTTTCTGAGCCCCTGTGAACATTATTCCCTTCTGATCTCAGACATGAAATGGTACTTTTGTCAGTTATTGTGGATCCCAGAACTGTGCAAAGTAAACGACCTTGTCTGTGCTGCCACGGCAGATATTACTGTGAACTGAGAGAGTTTATAGACTTGGTGGGTTTGATATGTACTAGGTAACTAAAGCCAGTTTCACTGACTCATTACCCCTGTTGCTTTGGCTACATACTTCTGGAGTACTATGAAACCCTCTCCCTCCTTCACTCTTGACAGGAATTCAGTCACTGGAGCAGGGCACCATCACTGTAGGCATGGTAACAAAGGTGACTCCACACATGGGTTTGACTGTTGCGCTGCCAGGTGGGAAGACTGGCAGAGTCAGTATCTTTCACCTGAATGATACTTACACAGAGAATCCTCTGGGTGACTTCAAAGTTGGCAAGATTGTCAGGTCAGTAATTCTTTCTTGTTCCCTCAAGCTACAAGGCTTAGAAATACCTCCTTCTGGTGACGGGCTTTTTGCTGCCATAAGGTGACGCCAGACCTGTAAGGTTCAGTCTGTAACTAAGAAGTAATGCTGACTTATGACCTTATAAGGGTGAAAGTCTCGTATTTTCCACGTGTAAAGAAGCCCCTTTTCATCTTGGACTCTGTTTTCAGAGTAGTTACTCTCTGAATTAAGGGACTGAGGGATGCCAGTTATCCCAGCTCTGCTGTGGTTCTGTGGGCTGTTTGGCAAGTCAGTTGTCTGTATGTTTGCAATGCACGAGTAATTGCATTGCTCTGCTTCACAGACTTGTGGGAATGCTGGGGAGTGCAGCAGGCCAAGTGATTCAGCTGTAACAATCTTTGTCTTTTGTACCAGCAATAGAGACTGGGTAAAGCAAGTTCCAAAACCTTTAGCTGGTTTTGGGAACCATTGTGTGATACTGATTTACATTAGACAGCAAGTGCTCCAAGGGACAGAGTGGTTTGTCTCCCCTAGAGCTTCATTCTGCTAGTGAAAATACCTATTTTTTTTTAACCTGGGGGGGGGGTTAACAGGTAAAAAAGCCTTCTGATTTTTCTCCTTACTTTGCCATGCAGGTGTTATGTTCTCTCCAGCGGGAATCGCAAAATCCAGTTATCGCTTCGGCAGTCCCGGTATGTGTCATCCTTCCAGTCTGTGTGTATCCTACTAGTGAAGAGTAGGATAGTGAAATACAGTGACTGCTGGTTTGGGTGGATCAGTGTGAAGTGTAAAATGGACAAGGACTGCTTTTTTTTTGGTTTTTTTTGAGGGATGAGACTTGTTCTTCCTACTTCAGAAAGATCTGTTTTGTTTCCATTTGTGTTGACAAACATGGAGGCGTCTGACACTTAATGTAGAACTGATGAAGTGGCTTCAGATTTAATTTCTGTTATCATAGTATCTAGACCTGACTTACTTTTTTGCTTCTTTGGGAAGCACTGAATCTGCAATATAAGCATGTAACTTTTCAATGTTCAGCACATTTTAACCACTTCGATTAAATAGCAGACTTAGTCCTAAATGTCTCTTAAAACTGAGCCTCTTGCTTTGTCTTCTTCTTGGAAAAAACATGCATAAACCATGGGGAATGAAATATCTTAGAAAAAAGTAGGGGGAAAAAAAAACCCAAGTCTATGCTGTGCAGAATTACTGGCAGCATTTCGGTCTCCTTATGTTCTTATTGTCAGAGAAAGCCAGGGTGATGTGTGTTGTTTGGCTTTGTTTACAGCAGCATGTCTGTTCCCTAATGCTATGTATAGTTTGGCAGAGATGCAGATAGTCCATTAGTACTTCTGAATAAACTGAAGGGTGCCTCTGACCTGGTCTGCTTTCCAGAAAGTACTAGCTGTTGTTGATACTGATTTCTTTTTTTCTGATATCCAGAGCAGAACATGGATTATTCAGATGAGTGCTTTAACTTCTAATCTCTCTTTTAGGCTAAACCCAAAGAGCAAGAGCAAAGTGGAAGATGTTGAAATAACATGTATTAAGGATGTTAAAAAAGGCCAGTTACTGAGAGGCTATGTCAAGTCAGTCACTCCATCAGTTGTATTCTTTGGGTGAGTAGCATAAGAAAACAATTCTGGGAAATGAGGGGTCTTTGAGAACTTATTTTGAATGTAGGATTCTGGAATCTTGTTTGGGGCTGGTCTCTGGTATAATGTGGTGTTACAAAATGAATTTCCTCCTGGGAATCAAGTTGTCACTGCTTCTATCTTGAGCCTATGAAATTAAAGCAGGGAAAGTCATATAGAACTGGTGGCACCACGGATACAGTCACTGCACTATTTTTTTTAATTCCTCCCTCCATGTTTTCTTCCTCTTAGCTTGTCCAGTTCACTTCAAGGCCGAATCTTGTTCCAGAATGTTTCCCCATACTTTGTACAGAAGCACTCCTTATATGAAAAGTACTTGCCTGAAGGAAAGCTGCTCACTGTCAAGGTGCTTGGGTAGGTCCAATGTTCTTTAAAAGCGGCTGTGAATTAGTAGAAAGGAGATGGTGGAGAAGGAGGGCATGGAAAGAGAGGGGATAACAGACAGGAAGATTTGAATGGAATTCATATCTTTTCAGTCGTTGTAAATGCTCTGATTTTTATTTATTCTCTTCTCTCCTTGATGCTCCTGGCAACACACTACAGTGTAAATAGAAAGGAAAAACATATTGAACTCTCTCTCCTGCCCGAGGATACTGGTATGCCAAGTGTCATCCCTGAATCCCTAGGCCTACCACGATATAGTGCAGAGGAAGAGAAAAGAGAGGCAGGTGATAGTGAGAAGAGAGAAGAGCTTAAGCCAAAGACAAAACGGAGAAGAGGGAACTCTGAAAGTGAGCAGGTATGGATATGATTGTGGAGGACATCCTGAAAGAACTTGCTTGCCCAAATACTGAAGGGATTAGAAAGAACCATTGAGAGCAGACTGGGGAACTATAAAGGGTAGGAAAAAAAGATTAAATTGCATTGGAGATCAGTGAAGATCAGAAACTCTTCCCATTTGGAAGAGTTAAGAGTTAATGGGGCTGCTAATTCAGTTGTGTTGCCTGTGTGGCCTGTTGGTCTTGGCACCATTATGTAGGGGAGCATGGGTTTCTTCTGTTGTGTCATATGTGAAAGGATAGTGGGGTTTTCTGTGCTAGGGCATTACCCTCTCTCTGTCAGCTGTTGGCCTCCACCATATTCTTGTTTCCATTTGTTGTAGGAGACAAAGCCAAAAAAAAGGAAGACGTGCCCTGCAGATGAGTATGACAGTGGAATTGAGGTGTATTACCGGGAGAAGGATGATGATGACCAGGAGGAAGAAGCAGCTAAAAAGATACCTAAGGTAAGAAGCCTGGAGAAGAACCTGAGCCTGAAATGACTTTCCAGCCCTACTGACGTGTCAGCTGTGACTTGGATGGCAACAAGTATCATTGCTGCAAACAGGAATGACAGAGACTTGTGTTTGTGGCATCTGAAAATGGCTTGAGATGGATTGAGTTTAAATTGCAGCAAAGGTGACCAGAGTTCAGTGTTTTTGCAAGTTGTCTGTTTCCAAGTGTGAGAAGTCAAAAGGACTGGCCAGAGAGCAGCCACAGGCAAACAGCAGTTGTCTGATCTCAGTGTAAACCTTCAAATTAAAACTCGGGGAATTCTCTGTCTTCTTCCAAACAGATAAGGAAACCTGGGGAAGCTCCCAGGCTGCAGGTTTCTGTGGGCTTCACGTGGGATGAGGACACGAATGCAATGGATACACCTGTGCTGAATCAGAAAGAAGAGAGCTCAGAGAGCGAGGAGGAGGAGGATCCGCATTCGAAGGTACTGTGTGCTAGCGTTGCCTGCACAAGAGACACCACATGGTGGCTGTACTGTGATGCCTCAGTATTTGCACGTCTGCCTGCCCCATAGCAAAGCCTTTTAACCCAAGGGAACATCTCTGACAGCTAGTAAAGAACTTAGTTAACTACTCCGAGCATGGGGCTTAGCAGCAGGTATCTCTGAAGCAGAGGAGAAAAGGCTCTATTTTAGCATGGCTGCAGGAAAATGGGGATTCTCAGGTTGACACACTAAAAAAGTAATTATTTTGGGTCAAACAAACATTTTCATGAAAGTAAAAATTTTTGTACTTGATGTCAGCTCTCTTTTACTTTTTTGGGTGTTACAAATTTACAGGAAAAGTTGCATATAGAAAACTCTTTCAATTTATGGTCCTCTTGTCTAGAAAAACACAAAATAATACTTCAGTGCTGTAATTAATGCTGTAATATTTCAGAAGAGTTTTCCATTGTAAGCAACTCAGCAAAATTGGGAAGCAGCTCATGAATTGCTTTCATGTTTGCTCTTCAGGATTTCCTCTGTCCCTCAAAACTTAACCCTGTGAAGACGGTGCGTGGCTGATGTTTGTTGCCCAAGGTGTAGCTGCCATGTGCGGAGAACTTCAGCGCTGTCAGTTCCCAATTTAGACCTGAGTCACTTTAGTGATCCAGCAGCATACCCCCATCTTTCACAATTTGTCCCCGTGTATTCTGGAGTTTTACAAAGTGGGGGTGGGGGTGAGCACTGGCCTGGAGGGGGTAAAGATGGAAGAATGAGAGGGTGAATTGGGGTGAACAATCCTGCAGTTGGGGGTGCAAGACTAGCCAAGTATGTGGTCCCTCAATATTTTGTTAAAAGATTTCCTGTACTGCTGCTCTTCTTGGGGGTGTGAGGGGGTGAGGTGTGTGTACTATTTTCCTCCTCTCTTAAACAACTGGCCTCATCTCTTCCTGTGAAAACTGCTTACCTGTGGACACGCTGAGGGCTGGCTGTGCTTTAGCTGGGCCTATTCCCACATGAAGTACCTGCTTTTTTCCCAAACCTCCATTTTTTTCTTTCAGGTGAAGAAACAAACAAAGAAGGAGAAGGAGCTAGAGAAGCAGAAGAAGGAGAAGGAGCTCTGCAAATTAGAGGCAGCTCTGATGGACCCCAGTCGACAGCCCCAGTCAGCAGATGACTTTGACCGCCTGGTGCTGAGCAGTCCCAACAGCTCCATCCTCTGGCTACAGTACATGGCTTTCCATCTCCAGGCCACTGAGATTGAGAAGGCCAGAGCTGTGGCAGAGCGGGCACTTAAAACAATCTGCTTCAGGTAATAATGGGGTTCTACCTTTCTTTGCCACAAAGAACAAATCATGGTGGGGTAGTGGTGGTAGAAGAGCGTTGGTAGCATCATCAGCCTGTGTGGCGTGGCAGAGTCTGTCTCGGTGAGCTCACAGGGATTAAATAGCAGCAATTGTCAGTTGGCCCTTGGAAGGGCTGCACCCTTGCATATTAAATCATCTCTACAGTATGATGAAGTATATAATGCTTTCTTGAATCATCCTTGTGGCTTTTAATTACAAACAGCAGTGACCATAAGTTGTAGCGTCAAACAAGTGCTGTGCTTTATTCTGAAAGTGGTGGTTCAGTGAGCAGCATGCCCCTTCCTTTGTTCTGGAGGCAGGTTGCCAAGTCAGTGAGGCTTTGTAGGGTGGTTTGCAAAAAGCTGATAAAGACTGGTAAAATGCTAAATATTTTTGTTCACGTCTGCTTTAAGGGAAGAACAGGAG
The DNA here is from genome assembly GCF_964237585.1 of Gallinula chloropus. Taxonomy (NCBI): domain Eukaryota; kingdom Metazoa; phylum Chordata; class Aves; order Gruiformes; family Rallidae; genus Gallinula; species Gallinula chloropus. Next base: position 68,440,140 of record NC_140090.1, read on the forward strand.
AAACTGAATGTCTGGGTAGCTCTGCTGAACTTGGAGAACATGTATGGTACTGAGGAGACATTGATGAAGGTCTTTGAGAGAGCTGTTCAATACAATGAGCCTCTGAAAGTCTTCCAGCATCTGTGTGACATCTACGCCAATTCTGAGAAGTACAAGGTGAGATAGTGCAAGCAGGTCCCAGGCACATATCCCATCCAGTCATGCCAGTAAGCTACCAGTGCTGACTGTATAAGCTTCCAGCTGACAAATGTTATGCCTAACTTTTGCCCAACTGATGGTTCTGTGATTCTTAATAGTTATGACTGACAGCAGACAGGGAACTATTCTTACTTGCTTTTCTGTCATAAGTGTTTGGAGATACCTGGGCCAAGAGTTTTAAAGCCACAGGGCTTTATTATGTATCTGTGTAATCTAACCCCACTCTGTCCTTCCAGCAAGCAGAGGAATTGTACCAGACAATGCTGAAGCGTTTCCGTCAGGACAAATCTGTGTGGCTGAAATACGCCTCCTTCCTCCTGAAGCAAGGCCAGGCTGAGGCTACACACAGGCTTTTGGAGCGTGCTCTCAAGGCTTTGCCCATCAAAGAACGTAAGCACACTCTTCCCTGTCCTTAGTGCAGACCAAGTGTTGACAGGCCTCCAGTAGTCAGACTGCTCTGTGGTATCTCTGCCTGTGACCTGTGTGTGTAGTAAGTGAACAGTGCCACCGGTTGGTGCTCAATGTGCTGCCTGTTACTCTCAGGGAAGGGGAAATGGCAACCTTGATATCAACACTAAATTCTTATGTAATAGCATTTGCTGTAATGGGCAAAAGCAAAGCACCTGAAGCAAAGATGACTTTGAGCCTTACAGCCCTCTAGAAAACTTCAGCCAGGTTTGTGGGGCTGCCCCTCAATATTGCAAGATGTGTTTTGAATGTAAGAAAAAACTTCTGTCTCCTGCAGAGAGCTGAAATGGGAAGTGAAATGTGACCCTTTTCTCTCACACTGAGCCCCCCCTTGGTCCAGAATTACTTTAGAACAAAGCCTCTTCTCTTTGAGCAGAGATGGTGGTGTCTGTGCCTGTCTCTGTTCTGTGTCATTATCAGTCGTGTTTGTTCACAGGGAGAAGAGATACTGTGATATCCTAATATGTCATTATTTGTTTCAGATGTGGATGTAATTTCAAGGTTTGCACAGCTGGAGTTCCGTTTTGGAGACTCAGAACATGCCAAGGCCCTCTTTGAGAGCACCCTCAGCAGCTATCCCAAGCGAACAGACATCTGGTCCATCTACATGGACATCATGATCAAACATGGCAGCCAGAAGGAAGTACGGTGAGTAGTTCTACAGCAGTCTGGGACAGGGCAGAGTACAGTGCTCAGAGCCACACCTGAAAAGAGCAGAGGTGTCCTGCACCATGAGGTTGTGTAGGGCTTCCCAGAGTAGAGCAAAAGAGAATTTTTATCACCTAAAGAAAGAAAACTGGGGTTTATGGAAGTGCCTATCTTTGGCAGGACTGAGGAGACTCCAAGGAGATCCATAGGGCAGATGGGGACTGATTGTAACTACTGACCTGCGTGACATAAACTAGAGGATTTGCACTGGGGCTTATCTGTCCCTCTGGAGGCATTGCCTTCTCTCTGAAGGGTGAGATCAAGCCCTTTTCTATCTTGTAACAAAAGTAGAGAAACTTTTTTTTTTTGCCTTTTCTAAGAGTTGACAAAAGGAAGTACAGCTTTCTGCATATGGATCCTGCCACATCCACTTAATGAAAGCAGGGTCAAGTGCAGTGGCCAGATCTTAGCATAAGTTGACCAGTTCTGTGAGTAAATAGAAGAGCTCTGCTTCGAAATTTTGTCCAGTTGTCAGGAATCTCCTCCTTCAAGCACCAGCACTTTGCAGCAGATTGAGTATCTCCCCTGAATTTCTGCTTTTTGTTCAAAGGCAGGTTACAGGGCTTGTATTGACTGCTATTGGCAACACAGCAATCTGATTCACTTCGGTTTCTTGCAGGGACATCTTTGAAAGGGTCATACACCTGAGCTTGGCACCAAAGAAGATGAAATTCTTCTTTAAACGCTACCTGGATTATGAGAAGAAATTTGGTACAGAGGAAAGTGTCCTGGCTGTTAAAAGAGCAGCACTTGAGTATGTGGAGACCAAGAGTTCCCTTGCTGACATCTAAGTACAGCACAAATAAAAGCAGAGACATTCAACTCTCCATGCAGCATGTGAACTGAGAGGTGTGGAGTTCTGCCCTGAGTGTCTATGGACAGTGAGTTTCTGGGGTCTATGACCAAACCAAACTGAAAAGAACAATCAAAGGAAAAGGTCTGATAAATATTTGCAGCTTTGTCCAGATGTTACAAATAGTCTTAGTCTCTTGATGACTTTGAAGACATGTTTTTAAGTATAGACTGTTTTACAGTCAACACAAACACGAGCTGTATGTGTTCTTCTTTCCTGGGGAAATGGTGCAATTACATCACGCTATTTTTAAGTATAGTGATGTCTTGCAAATAATTTCTTTCTGTCAAGATGAAGAAGAGTCTTGCACTTCAGATGGATTAACACTTTGGAAGATTTATCTCAAGTACCTTTGTGCTCTAGAAACTGACAGAGCAACACAGAATTCTGGCATAGTTGAGGTTGGAGGGGACCTTTGGGGAGATGACCTGGTTCAGACCCCTGCTTTGAGCAGGGGTCATCTAGGCTAGGTTGCTCAGGACCGCATCCAGTTTGGTTTTGAGTTCTCCTAGGGATGGAGACAGCACAACCTCTCTGGGCAGCCTGTTCCAGTGTTTGTCTATGTTCACAGTAAAAACAAAAAGTTCTTACATTTAAGTGGGATTTTTTGTATTTCAATTTGTGCTTATTTCCATTTATCCTGTCACTGAGCACCACTAAGAACAGTCTGTTTCTACTTCCTACACATCCTTGTGTCAAGTATTTATACACATGGATAAGATCCACCTTGAGCTTTTTCAGGCTGGGCAGCTGCAGCTATCTCGGCCTATGATGGATACCAGCATCCAGTTGTGATGGATCCCAATTGCAGCTGTCTCTTCTAACAAGTTCCCAGGGATTGATCACAGACAAAATGGTGATTTTTGGTAGTTACTGCCTCTTAAGAGAAATTGGTGAAGTCAAAGAAAGAAAGTGTGTTTCCTGTGCTGAAAAAAACAAGTCATCCCAATCTGACTTCCTTGGAAAAAGCCAGGTATCTTGGCTGCTTAGGGAGTCTCTGTCAGTGGTGTCGGTGCCTTGTGATCCACATTCTTGTAAGTCTCTAGTAAGACATGGATATGGTCACATGTTTTACAGATGAAGAACTGAAGGCAATAGGAAGAGCAGGGTATGTGAACTGGTGTGATTATCCAGTGTAGACACTAGCGAGTGGGTGTCCAGCTTTGAGATACCAAACTTAAAGTGTCTTACTCATTGTAGGTACTCTGAACTCAAAACCAGAGCTCTGCAGGATCCAGCTTTTCTGCTTCTGTGAATGCCCAGTGCTTGCTAGGCTGAATGATTAAGTTCATTCCGAAGTCCCTTGGGATCCAGAAACAAGCCATTTCACTTCTTTCCCCCAGGGGAGAGCAGGGTACTGTACTCAGATTTCCCTTAATGCGCTTAGAGGAAGAGGCTGCTTGCAACATCCAGTAGCAGCTGCTGCTTTTTATAAGAACACAGCTGCAATGATGGTGGCTTTTTCTTTGGATTAATTAGTTACATAATAGAATACGTAAATAAGTGTTTCAATAGAAACCAGGATCCCTTTGAGGTATTGTTTCTTCTTGACTACTGGGGCTATTATAGTCTCTACAGTTGTCATCAGGGAAAATGAAAGACCTGTGTTTAATTCCCCATACTGAAGGAGCCTGGTTTGAACCCATCTAGCTGCTGGGAAGTGTGCCCTAACTGGCAGCCCGTAGGCTGCTCTATGATGGGCTTGTTTCTGGCCCCTGGAAGAAAAGCAGTGTGAGTTCGAGCTCTCAGCCTGCATGATCTGGCATGCCAGGAAGGCGGGCAGCTCAATTTCCCTCTTGACGTTTCGGTGAGAAGCTTTGCCTGCTTGCTTGTGGACCTGTGTAAATCCTTGTGGATTAGTTCAGCTCAGCATCATCACTGGGGGAGGATGAGTGACAGGGCCAGCAAGGATATTTGTGAGGGTGATGATGGGCTATGAGGGTCAGAAGCTCAGGATGTCTCATCTGGGGCCATGCACAGGGTGGCAGATGGGGGGAGAAATTCTTACAGTTTTGAACAAGAATTTGTGAGCGTGTGGCTTGTTCCATTCCTCACTGTCAGCTGTCTGTGCAAACATACCTCCAGCAAGAGGGAAAGAAAACAGACAAGCTGGGCAAGCCCCATGCCCATTCCAGCACATGGCAAGTGGCTGGAGTTAATGGAGAAGGGAGGTAGATGGTGCAAAGGCTCATGGTTTATACTTAGGATAAAGAAATCTATTCCTAAGTGCTACGTGACTTGCTCCATTGAAGGAAAGTAGGGAAAGTGGGGAGAAGGAACAACTGGGACTATCAAGGAGAAAGGCAAGGGAAGTGAAAACGTGCTTTGTTTCAGCAAGTTACCTTGCATCTGCTGACCTGAGTGCGGGGGTGGCATGCATGTCTGCATGTTCCCACTCGAGGGCCAAGGAGAAGAAATGCAAATTAACTCTCTTTCATCTCAAGTTAATGCAATTTCATTTAACTTGCATCTGATCATTCCTGCAGATTACTTGATGGTGAGGCTGGGAGCCAAGCCTTCCCACAAATGCAAGGCAAATCTGTAGAGAAGCTGAATCGGGATCCTGGGATGCCTTGCCTGTTAAGTGGTGTTCCAGCCTCTTTATGCAAGGAAATACCTTCCAGCTCTTTCCTGCAAGGGGATGTACTGTAGAAAGGCTTCTAAACACATTCTCTGTCATTTGCTGCAATTGTGCATCCTGATGCAGAAGACTTATGCTACTCATGGCAGGAATAGCTAAAAAGCAGTGTTAGTAACTTGTAGTATGTGTAATATACTACATATAACTTCATATTCCAGGGTCATCTGGATAGGAGAGAATCTGAATGCTAATAGAAAAAAGTAGTTCTCAGTCCTTGAGTTCAAAGAGAATGTTAAATTACGTCTTTTTTTGTCCCCCTGAAAGAAACTCAGAGTCAGTGAAAAATAACTCTCTCATTTAATAATTTATTTCAAAACTCTTTGTGTGTAAGCCCCTCTGAATTCTGTGGGTTTGAGTCGTTACTTGAACAACTTAAGGCTTTTGGGTAAACAGCACAGTGTAAAAGGAAGTTGTACCTGTATAGAAACAGTATGAGCAGGAAAAATAAACTTCATTATTCTGCCAGCTCTTCAAACAGTGTTGGGTGCATAGGGCTGATCTTCAGGAGGAAAGTGCCACAGTCAGCACGGTGTCACGGTGGGGGCAGTAATTCTGCACCTTTCTGAGTTTCCTTTCTCAGAGTATGGTCAAGTCTGTGAGACCTTCTGCTGCAGGGACCATTTAGGGCAGTGGGAAGAGTTTAAGAAAACTCAGTGGTAGAAGAGTAAAGAGGGCTGCTGGCCCCATCCCGTTCCTGCTGTCCCTCGTCACTCCAGGGCTGCAGTCCCACTGCAACAGATGCTTTGGCTGGTAACTTTCCCCTTGAAGAAAGACACTCCATTAATACAGCTAAATAACTACAATTACATAGTATATACACTATACATATACGTGTGTGTGTATATATACATATATGTAAAATAGTTGTATTCTGGTTGAGGTCTTGCTGCAGCTCACAACCCAAATGAGCAGGACTCAGGGATGGTTGGATGAGAAATGCAGTGAGCTGCAGACAGTGGTGTGGCTCACTGTGGGTGCTGCTTGCAGCCTCCACCTCACCTGAAAGCTATTCTGCTGATGGTGCCATCTTCTGGGTTTATAAACTCGTGGTTGTGACCATTTGGGCTCATTAGAGATTGCCAGGCACTTCAGTAAGAACAAAGGGAGTTTGGTGTCCTACCCAAATTCCAACTTGGTAATTACAGAGTGTCTTTCTGAATACTGGGAATATTGGTGATTCCTCCTGCCTTAGTCTTAGTTATTCCGTGTGCTGCTGTATTACCAACCCATTCCTTCCTGGGTGCTACTGTGTCCCTGTTGCCACAGGAATTTACCCACTGCTTCCCTCTTTTCCCTGTGCTGTAAAGTCTGTGAAGTGCTCTGAGACCTGCCAGGCACTGTGCAACTGTTTAAGAAGGTATCAATGTCAGTAAAACAGGTGTGTGGGATGGCTGGGGCTAGTGGGGGACACCAGTGGGTCTGTTGGAATCACAGTTAGAAATGTTGTGCCCACCTCTCGTTCCCTGAGGTTTCTGCTGACGCGTGAGATGGCAGCGTGCACTGGCAGCCCAGAGGTAAGGTGTGCATCTGCTCCCTGCTCCCCTCCTGTCTCTGGGAGCAGCCACAAGCTGCTTGTCCCCAAGTGAGGTGAGGTGAGGTTTTCTCCTCCACTTAGTGTATTGCTTATCAGTCTCTACCTTGAGGCTGTTGATCCCTGTTTACCCACTGAGAGAGGAAATCCTGCTCGGAGGAATATTCCCAGTGAATCCCTCAGCTGTGCACTGGTACTGGTAGGCCTGCCTGGCAGTCTGGGGAACTTCTGCCAGTGCCCGTCTGTCTTAGGAAGCCAAAAACAGCATTTCATGGCCTTCTGGGCTTGGCCCGTTCCCTTCCACCCCTTTGGCCCATTTGTGGAGCCGGCTGTAGAGGGGGAAGCCCTTGTTCTCCCGGTAGATATAGACACCAGTGATGGCGTTCCACTGGGGGCTTGGCTGGACACCCTCCACTGGGAACTCCTGCACCAGCTCCTTCTCCTCCTTGTCCAGCGCCACGAAGCCAAAGAATTGCTTCACATTCTTGGCTGCCAAGATCCTGGAGTGGACCTCAGCCGTGCGTCGGAAGAGCTTGTCCTCGTTGCAGCGGTACTGAGCCCAGTAAGCCTCCTGCCTGTAGCTCAGTGGTGAGCAGCAGTGCTTCAGGCACTTGGTGAGGAAAACCAGGACTGCAACAATGCCAATAAGCAGCCAGCCGAAGAGCTGAGAGAGAAGAGAGAGGCTGCATTAGGACATGGTAAGATGGTCTTACCCACTCTGAGTGGCTTTTTCCCTGGTGTGCCTACCTGGGACTCGTATCTCAGCCTCCGCGTCATGTCATCCCTGAATTTGGTGAGGTTTGCTGGCACATCTTTACAGGGGAACCTGGCCAGCACCTCGGCCCCATACTCAGCCGGGAACTTGTCCGTGGAGGATGGCCTGACGAACTCACTGAGGGCGCAGATGTAAGCCTCCCCGCGCAGCAGCGAGATGACCGACCAGGTGACAGGTGCCACAGCTGCCCGGCCCATGATGGAGCCGAAAAGGAGGAAGGTGGCAGCGGCAGAGAAGTTCTTGGTGCCACGCTTGTGGCACTCAGCCACCAGGTTCCAGGTGTGATTGTTCCAGATGACGCCAATGAGGAAGAGGGCCAGGGCTGGGACACCAATGGCGGCCAGCCCATAGATGTAGTTGCGGGCAGGGGAGCAGGGGCAGTTGAAGGCAACAACTGAGAAGAGCTCCTCGCTGCCCACTGTCCCTAGGGCCACTAAACCATTGAAGATCATCACATCTTTGCTCTTGAAGAACAAGGAAAGGAAACGGAAGTTCTCGGCGATGAGGGCAGCCATCTTGTCCTGGGGTCAACAGGCAGCGTGTACTGCAGTGGGAGGCCGTGCTGGCCCACCTCTCAGCACAGAGGGATACACCGATGGGGAGTGATATGGCCTTGGGCCAGCTGACGTGCAAGGGGAAGCTCCAGGTGCACACCACCTTCTTTGCTGTCCCTTCCTCCAGCCTGGTGTCCAGCTTCTGGAGCTGGCTGGTGACACCAGGGATACTTCAATAGGGGCCAAAGAGGGACTCAGCCTAAGCAGCAGGGGAAATCGTGGTCCCTTCAGTTTTGCACTGAACCCTTGAGAAATGTTTCTGTGGCAGAGGTGACAATGGGACAGTTGTTTCTGCCTCTGGCATTTGCACGTTGTCTTTTCTTCTCTGTGGTTTTAGTTGCTTCCCACAGAGGTGATTACTGTCAGCGTTGCTGCTGGACACTTGATGATCTCTCAATCCTGCAATGAAGGAGGATGCCGCATTACTGGGGAAACTGGACTGGAGCACTGGAGTTGGGATGTGTTGCCAGCCCTGCTTGCTGACTCACGCTAGCCCAAGCACATGCAACACGTGTGTGCTGGTGCTGCACTGCCTTGAAGGTGCTGTGTGTGGCTTCTACCTCCCTCTTTAGACCTGATGAGTTAGTATTTAGTAACAGGCAAAGGTACATCAGGGAGGCAGCAAGAGGTGGTGTGAGATGGCCAAGCAGGTTTGGGGTCAGGGAGATGGAGCAGCCTCCACTGACAGGGGTGAAGGGATGCTCAGAGGCTGTTGCCATCAGCAAGAGAAGTTACTTTCTGGGAAAGTAGAGCTTATCTTTATGACTCAGGATACAAACAGCAAATGCCGATAGAGCTGGGTCAGCAATTATGTAGGAGTTTTTGCTAGGATTAGGTGTGGCAGGATGATCTCCTTCTCCCCCACAGCTGACATAACCATACTCCCTGTCCTGGCCTGCAGTCCTCCTAGCTCAGCCTCTAACTGCTTGCCTGAAATTGAGCCTCTCGACCTGCACACCTCAGTGCCAGAGATGCACTTCACTGCACTTTGTCTCGGGCTTTTCTCCCAGTATAACGCTGGTTATACCAGGCTGCCCACCCCACTGATGGGTCTGAGCTGTGTGGGCTGTAGGCACTCAGGACCAAGCAGAGGAAAGCACATGCTGATTTGTTTGGGGTTTTTTTTGAAGGACAGGAAAATACTTGGGAAGTGTATCCATGCCCTTTGCAGTGATGTCCATTCCCCTATGCTATCTGCAAGCCACATTTAATTGATTTCTTAGTTGACTTTCCATCTGTGCTGTATCCCCATGTGGCTTCATCTTGGGAAGCCTCAAGCACCTTGCTAGCTCTGGGGAACATCACCTCTGTGACGAAACCCACTGGCCTCTGAGGAACTGCTCTCACTGAGGTTTGCCAGAGACCGGAAGGACCTGGGCACCCAACTACCTGCCTCTGGCAGCTTGCACAGTGCTGGCAGTATCTGTGCACATCCGGAGCTGCGAGGGAACCCTGACCCACAGCAAGCTTGCTCTGAAATCTGCCGTGATGATGGCATCTCCCAGCAGAGAGCAAGGCTTCCCTGGAACAGCCTCAGCTCCAGGGAAAAGGCTATGTGGACATTCATCCAGAAGAGACAAAAGCACCTTAATCCCTCTAGTCCCTTGTACAAGGCTTGCTCATGTGCCACGCTTTAAATCACTACAGTGATTCAACTCATCTGCTGCCCCACCAAACCCTGCTTTACCCACTTCCTGCATGGTGTAGCAGAGGGCAATGGGGGCAGAAATTTGGCTTTGGTTCCCTGCTGTGTCTAACCCACATACTCCCTTTAAAGTCATGCTGTGATATCGCCGAGTTCAAACACAAGCAGCCCTTGATGTCTTCTTGCATCTTCCCAGTTTTCCTTATGCAAAACTCCCTTGACAAAGAAGACAGACCAGCTGAAAGCTGCTGCCACGTGATGGGGACCAGGCTTCCAGCTCCAGCTGCTGTGCTTTGTGGTACACCATGTTTGGAGCCAGGCCGTAAAGCTGCAAACTTGTTCTAGTGTGGGGGGCTCAAGACTGTTACTAGAATTACCAGCAAATAGCCCCAATAAACACAGCCCTCTCACCTTCCAGACAGGGCCTGGCACCCAGCAAAACAAAAATAAGAGGAGAAGACAACGAGGAGTATGCCATTTGGGGTGGGGTGGTAGTGTGTGTGTTTCCTTCCTCTGCTTGGTGGCTATGGTGCCTGCCTGGGAGAAAGGGGGGTAGGTAGTTGTTTGCAGCAGATCATTTTTTAGCAGCCTCTGTTACAGTCCTTCCCTAAAGCATGCACAAAAACAAGAAAAAAATGAAATCACTTACTTGAAAAGTTATTGAAACCAGTTCTGGAGCGTCCGCAGCTCCTCAAATGGTTTTGCTTGGTCTCTGGCTGTGGCGGGTTCCTGGCAGCACACAGGGCTCTGTAGAAGTGAGGATGTGGCTGAGGCCGAGAGGGTGGGCAAAGCGAAAGCTGATGAAAACAGAGCTAAGAGTTTGGCAGCGTCCCTTCTCAGCCTGCAATGTGCCCTGGGCTGTCAGCTTTTGGGAGGAGGGAGGAGGTGGTTCTCCCGCCCTGTGCTTGGGTGGGGCAAAGAGCAGGCGCTTGGCTTCTGCTGGGTGCAAGGCTGAGGTTGTGCCTTTAAAAAGAAAAAAAAAAAAAAGGAAAGGAAAAGCTCAGAGTGAGTCACTGGAAAAAGCACATCGTCCTTTTCCAGATCTGCAGCACAGCTGTGCAAAGGCTGGGGTTTGCCTGGAGGATGGGAGCAATGGGGCGCCTTGCTGGGACGTACGGGGAAAACACCAGAGCCCCCCAGCATCTGTCGCGGTCCCCAGGGGCTGCGGTCGTGCATGGGAGAAGCTCTTGGTCCCAGTGAAGGGGCAGGAACTGTATGGGAGCCAGCTGAGCCAGCGGGGAAGACACCAGCCTGGCTGGGTTTTCAGGAGGAGCAGGAACCCACCGTCACGAGCTCTGCAGGACAGCCAGGTTTCACTTCCCACTGCCCGGGACTGAGGGGCGAGGCTGCTGTGCAGGGTGATGGGGGCTGACGGGCTGGGGGAGCCATGCGTCTGGGACTGGGCGCAGCTCTCGCTCTGGCGAGCGCGGTGCATTCCTGCCCAGCTTGGCTTTTCCGCTCGCTGCTTCCTCTGCCGAGCACTGCCTGCAAGGCAGCCGATGGTGCCTCGCATTGCTCCCTTCTCTCTGCCATTGGTCCCTCGGCTCCAGCTCCCGCCCAGCCTATTGCAGAGGCCCCCAGCCTCCTCATCCCCGTGTCCCCGGGCTTAAACTCAGCCTTCCCCAGAGGATGTCTTCAGCACAGGCAAATCTTCAGCAACGCCCACATTCCCCCTGCCTAGAGCAAAGCTGAGCTCAGCCCAGCGTCGGCAGCTCAGACGGGAGCTTTGGACTGGGTCCTCCTTCTTACTCCCAGATCTGGAGGCCCTGGGTGCGTTTTCACAGGTCCCAGGTGCTTGGTTGAGGTGGTGCATCCCTTGGCACTCGCACACCTCCTGCTCCGTGCCTGCCGGCTTGGCTGCAGGCCCTGAGGCTCGCTCCGTGCTTGGGGCACTGCTGATACCTCACCTCAGGGCCGGATACTACAGCTGAAATCCCAGGGGCCATGTCAGGTTCCCTAACAAGGGGTCTCCTCCTGAAGACTGTGAACATTGTCCCCAGGCTCCAGGAAAGAGAAGAGATACCGCCTGCCTTGTGGGGACTCTGCTACTGCTGGAATTGCTATATGGGAGCAGAGCTCTGATCCTAAAAATCTAAATTAAAAGTGCAAGAGCTTCTCTTTGCCAATGCATGCCCATTCTCCAGTATTTTAATCGCTCTGCTGCGGAGTCTGCCGGCCCTGCTCACCATTGCGGGGCCTGCGTGCGCCTTTCGCAGTGAGCCATTAAGAGCACTGAACTGCAAATAATAGGAGTGGAAACCGCCTTTATCTTTTAATCTCCTTTGCTTTGTAAATCAGGTTTTGTGCCTATTAATTTCTGGGCAGGTGCCTTAATTAAAGTTTGGGGTGTGAAGATTAATGATAAATCTGTGTCACACTCCTTTCTCCTGGGAGTCAGCCAGATTCAGCCTGCCCTTCGCTACGGGCTTGCTAGGGCACTCTCACAGCAGCTCAGAGAATTTCCTCGTCATTTTGGTCCTTTGTTCTCCTCTCCCCACAGCCTCTGTGGAGTTCCACACTGATAATTAAGGTTTACGTGAACGACAGTCACCTCAGTTACCAGCCAGAAGTTTGAAGAAGACCGCGGCAGCAGGAGTTTCCAGGGAATGGGCATTTCACAAGGGATGTGGCAGGGGTAAAACTTGCCTCTTGAAAGGGGATTTCCTTCTGTGTATTGGTAATAAAATCAGAGCCACCAGGGAACACTCACTCAGGCTGCGATTTCCATAGTCACCTCCAGGGCCTGTGTCCCCGTCATCCTCAGTTTCTATGGAAATGGGCAGCCACCTGGTATTGCGTAGGGTCGGCGGTGCCTCCTCAGCTTCTCCTCTGAGCTGGCTCAGTGCTGGCCACCCGGCACTGGCAAAATGCCCTGATACACACAGCCTCAGCACCCTGTGTTTGGCTTGAGGGCCCCCAATCTTTTTCATTGCATTAAAATAAAGAAACACAACAGCTTTTGTAAATAACTTTTATAAATAATTTTGCCTGAGCTTGAACAGTAAGCCTGAATTATTTATTTGGCTCTAAACAAACACCCAGGTGGGTTTTTAACATCAGTCTTTGTGTCAGGGAGGAATCCAGGTAAAACTGGATTCAAGAACAAACCAACCTGCAGCAAATTTTTGGCAGGGGGATGGCCTGGCCCACACCCTTCATGCAACTGAATGGTAGCTGCTCTCCCTGTCTGGACAGTCCCTTCAAGGACCATCTCTGTGGAGTCCTCATTGGATAGTTCTTGTGACACCAGCCATGCCATTCCCATCACTTGTAATGCCATATAGGATGTCTCTTCACTAGCTTGTTTCTTGGGTGAAATTTATTTTAAAGCTGTTCTTGGCCTGGAAACTGTGTGTGTCTGTGGGGATGTGGTGTGTGGAGGGGTAGTGGGGAGAGTTTTGGGGTTTCATAGCTTGGTGTGAGGAAGGGGCATCCTCATTTTGTTTCCCGACCAGGGGACTTTGAATACTGCCTAAACCCACCTGTGCTTCCCAGTGCTGGGCATGTGGAAAAAGAAGGAAGTTTGCACATCTGGTAGCATCTGCCTTGGCAATCACCACAGCATAAACCTGGTGCTTGGTGGTGTGGGGAAACACAGAACTCTGTCCTGTCTGCCACATTGTGTCCATCAGCATCCCCAGGGCTCGTCCATCACAGCCTTCAGTAGCTGTGCTGTTCAGCACAGAACTCGTTGCCTGAATTACTGATGCTGTTGGATTGGATGTGGCAGCGGATGGGATCACACCAGCACCACCAAGTCCTTTGGGTCCCCTGTCCCCTCCAGCCCCTGTGGTGCTGGGCCTCAGCTCTGCCCAGATTGGACACCCACCTGGTCTGCCCACTCTTGCAGCCCCTCTTGCAAAAGCGTGGCTCTGCTTCTGCACAGCCCTGTGCCCCCTCACACCCGGCTGTAGTAGGCGGCCATCTCCCTTCGGGGCACTGGAGGATGTGGGGGTGGCTGCTCTTCCCCTGCCCAGCCGTTGCTGCTGTGGAGGGCAGGTGGGTGGAGGTCCAGTGGTGGCTTGCATTTATGCCAGCTCTTCAGGGCCGTGTTCATGGTGCCTTGGTTGGTGATGCCCAGAAGCTTCTCAGCAGCTTCCTCCACATCTGCAGGAGCTTTCCTGGGTGAGTGGCAGTGAGCAGCCACCAGGTCTGTGCTCATGCCCTCGAAGAACTGCTGGATGCAGACCTTGGCAAAGCTCTTGGCGTGCTCCGCACACGTCTCATCGAACAGCTTGCGCTCAATGTCGATGTAGTGGGACCAGTACCTGCTCTTCAGAAAGGCAGCTTGGGTGAAGCAGGGCCGGAGGGATCTAACCAAGAAAGCCAGCGTGGTCATCAGCAGCACAAAGCACCAGCCCAGAGCCTGCAGGGACGAGGGGGAACCAGACCTGTCACAGGCAGGCAGAGCACGTGCCCAGGACTTCCCACCAGCTGGCAGGAGCACCCTGGGCTGTGAATGAGCCTGGCTCTGCTTTGGACTGTTTGACATTTGGCTGTGCCCACACTGCAGACCTGGGAAAGGAGACCCTGTGTACCATGTCAGTGCATCTGCGCTGAGATTTTGCTCAGTGCACACCCATAGGCAGCACCTCTCCCCTTCTTACCATGTGTAACATCAGCAGGCAGTGACCACAAATAACACCAGACTGAACCCTGCACCCAGCCCTCACTCCTGCCATGGATTTGATTGTACCTCACCTGGCTCTAAGATAGTCTCTGACTCACAGCTAATGCTGTTCCAGATACTCCCTGGGTTAATGCAGCTGTCTAACTCTTTTCCCGAGCTGTTGGACTTAGTAACATCTATCATGGGTGAACAGTGGTGACAGGCTCCCCCATTAATGGGGTCTGACATGATGGGTGAGATGAAGGCAGAGCCAGGACCGGTCTGTCCTGTTCACCATCAGTCCTGGCTCAGGCTATCACCAGGCTGTGTAGGCGGAGCTCACGAGGGTGAACCCCGCTCTGAATGTGTCCCCCATCCCATCCAAATAAGTGCACCTGGGAGTGGGGTATCTGTATGGCACCTCTTGTTTTGCAGCTCCCAGTACTTCTTGGCAGCTGGGAATTGGGGTGTACCCAGGAAGGTCTGCTTTGTGTCTTTGGAGAAGTCTTTGTGCCTCCATTTCTCTTGTTACATGGGGGATAATCCTCTCTACTCTAAGGAAGTTGGGGAGAGGAGCTGCATGAGTACATGAGTGACCAGAGTGGGTCAGACCATCCTTTCTCCAAGGTGGCCAGAAGCAGAGGACTTGAAAGGCTTAATGCACAGGACAAGCAGTTAGTGGCATGTCTTCATTTGCGGTTCCCTGGGATGGTTAATAAACACACTCTGGCTGTTGCCATGCAAGTGGCAGAGGCAAGTGCCATAGATGGTTATCAGCCCATCACTTGCACATCTTATAATAAGCAGCAAGAGCAAACGGGGGCAATGGGTAGGTTACAGAAAGGGAACCTGCCAGGCAGTAACATCCATGTCAGCCCTTTTGGACACTTACACTAATTGAATCTCTGCATACATCTAGGCTCTCTGCACCACACCAGAGGTGTAACTGAGTACCTTGTACCTCTGCAAAATCACCAGGCTCTCCTCCTGCATCTTGATTTCAATGAGGAGATTCCCTTGAGGGATGAGCTAAGGCTCACCGTGCCTAACTCCAGTCCACCAGGAAGGGCACAGCCATGATGCTTCTTACCTGCGAGATGCAGCGCAGGTACCTGATGGCCACTTCATTGGCAATGAGCTCCTGCCCATTGTAAATCTCTTTGCAGGGGATGCGGGCAAGGACCTGCTTCATCTCCCCTTGGGAGAGGCCGGCGTGGCTGGCGTTGCCCAGGGTCTCCACAGGCACCAAGGTGCAGAAGGCGCAGGTGACACACTTGCCATCCAGCAGCGTCACGGAGACCCACACCACCGGGGCGATCATGGCCCGCTGCGCCATGGAGCAGAACATGTAGCGCAGGACAGCCGGGTCCTTCCCTCGCTGGCCCCGGGGACGCCTCCACTCCTCTGCCAGCATGGAGACATTGTTGTTCAGCACGAAGCCCAGCAGGAACAAGATGAAGGGTGGCACTAGGAGGATGCCCAGCCCATAGGCCAGGTTGTAGCGTGGCAGGCAGGGGCAGTTGAAATCAAAAGCTGAATACATCTGGGCACTGACGAGGGCCATGATCCCACAGATGCCATTCATGAATGACTCCTGGTTGGACTGGAGGAACTGGAAGATCATCCGAAACTTGTCCATCTTCCCTTGATGCTATTCTTCCCACCACTGGGGTCCAAGCTGTGGCCTCAGTTCACTTCATTCTTCCAGCCTTCCTCTTCAAAGACGGGCATCAACAAGTCTCTGTGCAGTTCACCGGTTCGTTTGTGCACTCTTACAGCCCCAATATTTAAAGCAGAGAATGAAAGTATTTTTTTCTGCTGATTTTGCTGCTTGGAAAAGATCAGATTTTGCTTCTTCCTTCTCTTCTTTGGGTCTGTGGAACCTGGGTTGTTTCTGGTTTGCTAAATCCAGCTTTGTTCTTCTGCATGTCCCCATTTCTGCAGTCTCCCAGCCACTGGTCCCCTTGTCTGGAGGGTGCAGTTGTTACCATCGTTCTGCCCTCCCTAGAACAATCTGTGCCCTGGACAGAAAACAGAGTTGGCTGTTTGGCCTCTGTGAACCCATTTGCAAATGCAGGAGGTGGGTGCTCCTCCCAGGACTGAATGGGATGCCCCACCTCTGCAGTGTTGGCATACAGTGCCTCTGCAGTGCCGGAAAAGCGGGATGCCAGAGTTTCCTCCTACCCTCCCTCCCTCCCTGCATCATCCTAGCAGCATCTTGTGCAAGCACCTCTCAGGTCCTTCAGCCCCCTCCTCTGTACCTGCCTCAGTGGAAAATGCCTTCTGGTTTGTTCTGCAGAGGAAAGGGAAGAGAAAAAGAAATGCAGAGGAAGGAGGGATAAAGCTCTTCATGCTCTGGAATGTAGTATCTGTATTGCTGAGGTCTGTCAGTGGCTCCCCTCTGTCCTGAAAACACCCACATTTCAGCCAGACTTACCAGATGAGACTTAATAGCTCCTGGTTTTCACATCTCTCTGCTCTAAGGGTTTGCTAAAATGTCCTTCAAACCCTGGTGCACATAGTCTGGCAACATCCAGAGGCACATGGTGCTTTTCTAGGCTTTGGGATGGAGAAAAACCATCATAGAAAAAACGGCATAGAAATGAGAGGGGGCTGTGGGGACAGGGGTGCAGAGGATGCACCCTGCACTGCAGACAGGTAGCACTGAGAGCATCTGCGCCCTGGGCATCTCTGTTTTCTCAGGAGATGCTCCCTGCCTAGCTGACCTCTGAGATTCGTGTTTTTCCCTGAGATTTTTTTCTTTTCACCCTCTTTCAATGAGCATTTCTGAAGGCTGCAGCCTTCTCTGAATGGCAGCAATGGAGGCCAAATGGCTTTCTTACAGCCACCTCTTGTGTGTATAATCCCAGCTCCTTCATACATTTGGGATGTGCAGGAACTAAGAATACAAGGAGGATGTGTAAATCCTGCCAGTGACTGCCTTGGCCCAAGAGCAGCTGCTGTTCCCCGAGGGACTGTGTTTCTCAGCGGTCCCAGATCACCTGCAGGCATGGACTGTGCAGAACACTTCCTCCAGTCAGTCCAGTGGGTACCAGAGCCCTGGGTGCTAAAGGTGCTGTGAAGCTGCTGCTCCTCTGAAGATTGCTTGAACTCTGCTGGGAAGGGCAAAACAAGGATTACCTGAGCCCACAATCTGCATCCATTTATCAGGAGGGTCTGGGGCTGGGATTTGGCAATATGCCTTGACCTGAGGTTAAGGTCTCTAAGGACGCATTTCCATTGCAACCAGTGCAGCTGAGCTAGCTGGGTGCTGGGCTGGCTGGTCCATACCACTGACAGTTTAGCTATGCCATGTTACCTGGGCTTATTAATTCAGTAGCAACAGCCGGTGCTACGCTCCCAAGCACACCTGAATACCTGTGCTGTCCTCTTTGCGCACCAGGGGTAGCCCAGGGAGATCCAGCTCAGGTCTGTGGATGTGTGCCATGTGTTGATATTGGGGTGCAAAGCTTCGCCATCACTTCCATCCCTCTTCCCTTTCACAAGGGCATGCCACAGTTCAGTTTGTTGCTGCCAGTTCTCCAGACCTGGGGGTTTCTGGCACAGAGATCCTGTGCATGTTTGCCAGCACAGAGCCAACCAGGCAAGCAGAGATGTGATAGCTACAGTTGGGACAGACTTAGCTCCTACAGCACAAACCTAAAAGAAGTGAACTGTGTTGCTGGTGCTCTCCTGCATCTCTATTCCCAGCTCACAAAGCAGCTTGATGCACTTGGCCAAAAGATGGGGGAACATTTGGTCTGCAGGTGGCCATAAAAGAGATGGTTGTGGTATTGACTACCTGCAAGGCGTTCCCTCAGTCCAGGAACCACCTGATGTGAGTGTCAAGCTATATCTTGGCTGCACAGTGGCTGTGAGACAACCTCACCAAGGCAAGCTGTACAAAGGTGGGTGGCATGTGAGAGAGACTTTAACCCCAGGGTTTTGCAGTGTATCAGCACAGTGATGGGAAGCCAAACCACAGTGTTGTTACCACTGGTCAATGCTGTAGTTTCTGATGTTCCCCTCACACCAGCCCTAGGGCTCAGTGGGTAACACCGAGTTCACCCTGAGATGCCACCACGTGGATACAACCTGGCCAGTCTTAGCTTTGCCTGCTGTGAAGAGGTTAATTGCATGATCTCATAATGGGAAGAGATTTGGCTGCATGAATATAGATGAGACTTACTGTGTTGCTAGCTAAGAGCTCAGGCTGGCTTCCTTGTTCACCTGGCAAGTGGCTTTTGGAAGGGCACCTCACATCAAAGCCTGCATGAATCAACCTTGCACAAAGCAGAGAGCTTTTTGATCTCCCGGAAAACTCTGCCTTTCGTTAATCATGAATGAGGGGCCTGGGACTGCTTGGTATGCAGCACTGGAAGTTCTCATTGAAACCAACAATAAGTTAGTAGGATTCAAAACAGCCTACAGAAACCAATGCCTGGGTCTTTTTTCCATATTGCCTTCTCAGGGAGGACCTTATTTCCCTGAGCTTGCCAACAGAAAGTTCACTCTAACCGATTTGCAAGAGAAAGCAGAGCTGGTGCTTCCTCCCACAAACCCAATCTGCTCATGCTTTGGAAACCAGGTTCTAGGAGAGATGGTACATGCCAAAGTGCCTCCCAGAATGTGGTTCTGCACCTGGATGCCAAGACAGACACCAAGATAGGGACTCAGGGAGGAATTTGTGTGTCCCAGCCAATACAGGATAGAGACAGGGAGAATGAAAACAGTCACAATTCCCATTAGGAGAATTTGTGAAGAATTTGGTGAGATTGTCTTTGTAGTCATCCCTGCTGTTTCACTGTCTCTTGGCAGGTGAGGATCCCTGAGCATGTCAGACATGTCTGTAGGTCAGACATCAGACCAGCCCTGAGAAACAGAGCTACTAAAGTTTGTGAATGACCTTCTCTGCTCCCACTTCCACAGGAGGGTACACACTCCTAGCAGAGCTGGTGGACCAGAGAGGTCCACCCCCCTGCTCAAAGGACATTCAGGGACACATCTAATAGGGTTGTGAGTTTCTTCATGGATGGAGGTGCCACAGTCTCTCTGGGAAGCCTGTTCCACCACCCCCAAAATAAGTAAGTGTTTTCTTCTGTTAAATGGAATTTCCTGCATTTTGTGTTTGTGCCTGTTGCCTCTTCTCCTGTCATGGGGTGCCAGATACCATTTTCCACAATGGAGAAAGGTTCTCTAGCTTCAAAGGGGAACACAGAACAGGACTTGTGGAAGTTGGGAGGGATGAACAGCCATGGCCTGGCCAATCAGAGCTACTCCCTGGCCAGACTGACCCTCCCAGCAGCATGTAAGCGTTGTAGATCTGCAAAAGTTGATGGCAGTGTCCTTAAATACTCTGGGTTTCTCCCTCCCAATACAGATTATAAAAAGCTGTTCCTCTTCCCCTTTTTTACATTTCATGTTTTGTGGCCATTCTGGGATGACTTAAAACCTGAGAACATGGAAAGCAACATGCAAAGGGGAGCTGTGGACCTCTGCTCTGAGCTGCTTAGGAAAATAGCCAATTTGACTAGCATGGAGTGGTGAGTCCAAAATTAGTCTCCTCCTGAGATTTGTGATGTCTTGGCTGATAAAAGTAAACCAGGAATTAAATTCAAACTGCAGTGCTGATTTCAGAAGAGCTTGGGAGCTTCCTGGACATAAAGAACTCCTGATGGAAAGACCACTGTGTTGTTCCCAGCCAGTATGGGCTACATCTGGCTTTGTGGCCTCTGAGCACATCCAGGGCAGCTCAGGGATTCAGCCAGAGCTTGTTTTGCTATGCAAATAAGAAAAGCTCTGCAGCCCATCTGTCTGCAGGCCGTGGCTGGCAGAGGGGTGCAGCTGCCCACAGACAGGCCATGGAGTTATTTTGCCTTCCTGTGTTTTGCCAAGCATCTCCTCCCACCTGACCCTGTGCATGCAAACATCCTGGGGATGAGGTGACCCATCTCACAGCAGCTCAACAAGTTAATTTGGGGGATTACTGTGTGCTTTCAAATCCACCCCTCATTTTGGACTTAGTCACAATGTGGTGGCAGGTTTCTCTCCCCCTTTTCCACCCCCTTCTTTTCTCCTGGACACCCTGCTTGCCCCATCTATCCATGGCCAAGGAGATGTTTCTTCTTCACCACCCCTCCTCAGAGCCCCTCCACCTTGCACCCCTCACTCCCAAGGACAAAGCGGACATCAGCACAAGCCTCAGCCTGAAGGAATATATGTGTTGCACTGGGTTAGTTTGCAGTAAAGAGTTTAATGCATCCAAACAGCAATGCTGGGTATCAGTCAATCTGGCACCATGGCTGGCAGCATCTACAACAGAGGCTGGAAGAAGTCAAGTAAGGAAGTAATTTGCATTAGAGGCTCAGAGATAAGGTTACATTCAAACGGTTTTGAAACTATGGGTGGAAATACCCAACTAGGCAACGTAAGGATGACCCTTTGGAGAGATCCGTTTGTACTAAAATCTAGCAGGGGACTGCTTAAAATCTGTGTTCAGACTTCTCAGGCAGAGTCAGCGTGTCCTTTCCATGGCACAGTGCCAGTGCTTAGAGCAGCCACCTGAACCCCAGCACAGTCCCGTGGCTCTGGGTACATTAAGCAAAGCCCCCCTCTCCTCTTCCTTCTGAGAATCCAACCCAACCCAGGCACACTTTTCCAGAGGTATCTTCAATTAAATTTCTGCTGCTCAGTGAATTTCAGTGTTGCCATATTTTGTTTTGAAAATGCATGGAAGTATTGATGGGCTGTTAGAAGGAGGCTGAACAGTTTGGCAGCTGTGCTGGGGGCAGCCAGAGCTCTCGGCAGATGGGAACACGTAGGAGGTGGTTTTGCCTTTTTGAGTAAACAAGTTGGTGTGGTACTAAAAGAGTGGCCAATTAAATCATTTCAGTGTCAGCACTGCTAACTCTCTGGAGCAGGTTTCCCTGAAATGGGCAGGAGCTCCTCACACCTCTGGGAAGCTGCCTCTCCAGTCGGTTTGCACACGCTGCCAGATGTTGCTGCCTTGGTTAAATCCTTCCTCAAGCCAAAAGGGTTTTATCACAGCTCTAAAGAGCTGCAAACCCTTTAATGTGACAAAAGTGCTACGCAGAGCCCTTGTTTGAGAAATGTCATTAGCAGTGACTTGGTCTGGGACTTTCAGATCTCCAGAGCTAGTTTATTTTGGAGGTTTTTCTCATGGAATGGAGTCATTGGGGTTGGGATTTTGGAGGAAGATGTGAGCACTACTGTAATCTCTCCTCTAGTTCTGGCTTTGTGCAAAGATATGGGCAGTGCCCCTCAGTGTCTGCAGGACAAGACCCCCTTTACACCTCAGTGTGCCAGGGCAATTTGGACTGGGGACTGGGGCTGTCTGCCCAGGGCAGAGGGGATCTCTCTAACCTCGGGGGATGCCTCTGGGTCACCCAGCTGACATCCAGGGCAGGTTTATCATAGTACCACGTTTTCAGAAGTTTATTCACCTGGTCCTGATCTGTGATGCCCCGGAGAAGATATTCCTCTCCTTCTGCTTCCTTTTCCTTCCTAGGCAAGCTGAAGCTGTGCAGCTTGATCTCTTGCCGCATGCTTTCGAAGAAGTGGAGGATGCATTTGTGAGCAAAGAGACGGCTGTGCTCACAGCAGGTTTCTTCAAAAATCTTTTGCTCAATGTCAATGTAGTTGCTCCAGTGACGTGCCTGCAGGAGGGTGGCCTGGTTGAAGCAAGGTCTGAGCCAGCGGGCGAGGAAAGCTGCTACGATAAGGATCAACAGAATGCTCCATCCAAGTGCCTGGGTGTTAAGAAATAAGCAGTGGAACAAGAGCAAGACAGGCATGAGCTGTTCACCTGGGTGAAGCTATGACAAATCAAGGAAGGGCAGGAGCAGATAACATGTGGGGGCTCTGCCAACAGAGACTTACCTGGGACCAGCTGCGCAGGTACCTAGACACTGCCTTGCGGGACGTGTTATTCCTCATGAGCTCGTCATCCTTGCAGGGCACCTTGGCCAGCAGCTGCTGTACCTGCACCAGACTGGTGTTGTCCAAGCCCACAAACTTTTCAGGATCCACGGAGCCACTGAAGGCGCAGATCAGGCATTTGCCATCCAGGAGGGTGACTATGATCCAGACGACTGGGGCAACCAGGGCTCGCTGCAGGATGGAGGAACACATGTACCTGGGGTGGGAGAGAGAGAAGTGAGTGGGTAAATGCTGGGATCTTTCTCCTCATCCAGAGCCTTGATGGATGCAGCCTGCCCTATGCCAAGCCATCCTCCTGGAACCACAGAGCCGACTCCCAGGACTGTTCCCAGCATTGCTGCAGCTAATGGCTATTCTGCTCCAGGATCTATTTGTGGGTGCTGCCTCTCCATGCAATCTGTGCTGGTGTGCTCTGTGTGCTTCCTGCATTCAGCACAGCGCGTGGTCCTCTCATTATGTACTTACCTCAACTGCATACTTATGTCTCCCATGCCCAAATCCTTGTCAGCTCTCCCTTGTCTTCTTCATTCACTCTTTCCTCATCATCTGAGAGAATCACTTTTTCTTGCAGCCTTTCTGGCCCTACTCTGTGTCACCTTGTGCACTGGGTAAGACTGTACGTAAGAGACTGAATGTGATTCTTCTTTCCCTTCCACCAGTGTAAGTCAGTAGAAACTCAACTAAAGGGAAGGAAACCACTAGGCTTGAAGCCTCAAAAAGCCAAAATCAACCAATAATCAGTGTTATTATGCATCATTCAATCAGGCTATTGTTAAAGACCCTCCATGATGGAAATGCTACTCTTCCTGCACATCTAAGTGGAAATGCCTCATCTTTTTGCATATGTAAGCCAGAGGAAAATCCCTGTGTGTGCATGACAGGGCAGGCAGCAACACAGTTTCCCCAGGTGGCAGCATAAATCCAGGCAGTGGTGTCAAGGCTCTCCTGCCTTCCTTTGCTGGGATGGGATGAGGGTCTGCCTTTGTTTCTGGTGGTGTAAATGCATTTACCATGCCCCTGCCCCTACAGACTTGTGGGGAAAGGTCTGAGATGAGAAGAAAATTAATTACTAGGAGGATCAAAGCTAGGGAGGTGAGACAGCTAAGCAGGAAGTAAAAGCAAGGATGCATGCCATTCCTGTTGCAAACCCCACCTGATGACAGCTAGATCCTTCTTTCTGTGCCCCTGCGGTCTTCTCCACTCTTCCAGCATCACCAGGGACTGTCTGTTGAGGATGAGGCCACAGAGGAAGAGGGCGATGGCAGGTATGAACATGATCCCCAAGCCATACGCCATGTTGTACCGAGGCAGACAGGGGCAGCTGAAGTCAAAGCAGGTATACATCTTCACACTAGCCAGGGCTAACAGCCCACAGATCCCATTCATTACAGACTCTGAGTTGGACTGGAAGTACTGGAAGATCATCCGGAAACGATCCATTGTGTTCTTCTGGCCAGGGGTGCTCCTCTTGAGAAACCCCTGTGCTGCCCAGCACTGCCTGTCTCCCTTCACCCACCTTCTGCTGCCACAGCACAGGGGACGCAGCTCAGTCCGCGGTCGGTTGGGGCGGGAGGATGGGGATGGCAGAGAGCTGCTGTAGCAGGGGAGAACCCTGTGCTAGGGCTTTCCCACTGACACGCTGCTTGCAGCTCTGTTTGTCACCCAGTTGGTAGTTTTTCTAGGTGAACAAATAGATCCAGCCTCCGGCAGCTGTTTTTTCCACCTGCTTTTTAATTTTCAGGGTTGTGCCACCTGCCAACCAGTGACAGTCTCCCATAGTCCCCCCCTCATGGAGATGCTAACTCACAATGGAGAGCTATCAGTGGATGCCTGTGAGCTGTCCTCTCCACTGATTGAAGGCTGTGGAGCGATTCACCAGCGAGGAGAAAACAGGCAAGTCAAATTAGCGGTGTTACTGCTGCAGCCCTGTTTCTTTTTGGTGAAGCGGGTCCCCAGCACTGAGCAAGGGAGGCAGGGAGCACATGCCTGCCCCTGAGCATGCCACATCACCAGAAGCTCAGATTTCCCTATGAAAATGGGCTGAAAGGACCAACCCTTCAGCCATGAGGCTGTGTAGAGTCAATATCTTTCAAAGCCTGGAATAGCCCTTCAGGGCAAAGGCTGCTCTTGGCTACACAATGTACACATACTGTGATGTTTGTCCCATACCGACATCCTTGTCCAAGGCCCTTGCACTGGGGGCCCTTCTTGCTCCCTGTCAGAGGGCATGGCACAACCAGAGCAGCTGGCTCATTTGTCTCTTGGCACTGGATTATCATCTTCTGTCCATTTTAAGTATCCTAGAGGCAATTCCTCTTTTCCTCTCAAAAGATTATTTTACAGATAAACACAGCTCATTGCCACAAAAGGCAGGTTTTTTGTGGTTTTTTTTATGACATGTTCGACATAATTTTCCTCTCCCCAGCCTTCATATGAAAACATCTTCAGATTTCTTCTCAACTCAGGTTTCCATACATGTTCAGGAAAGGAAAAAATAAAAAGGGGGGGGGGGGTACATGTACCTATCTTGTTAAAGAAGAGAGGAACCCTCTCCACTGAAGCACACTCCCTGCCAGCACTGAGGTACCTGCCCACACTGGCCCCCATGGCAGGGCTGCTGCCCTGATGGGACCATGCGGAAAGGGAGCAGTGGGGAGGGGGTACCTGTGTTTGCTCACGGGCACATACAGCGGGTGTGCGACACGCTGACTCACAGGGCCACAGTGTCATCTCAGGGCCATAACGTCATCTCCTCCCACCCAAACAGCAACTTGCACAATTTCTTTTTATGAAATACAGTCGCACCAGCCACAGGATTTGTGTTCTCCTTCACTTGCAAGTGGAAATGACTATTAATGTTCCATCATCAATAAAACCCCCCATGTCTAAACAGCTAATATTTCCATTTTGCCATGATAGGACATCAGGACCCCTCTGTTTTGCTGCTGTAGGGCATCAGGACCCCTGGCTGAACTCCACAGGTGATTTTTAGCCAGCATGCAGCCTGTCTCAGCTCCCAACTGCTTGAATGCTTGTTGGGTTTCTCATTTAACGGCTTGCATTTATGTGCTGACTCAGGTTCAGAAGGTGTTGTGAACTCTCTGTAGAACAATTACTTTAGAGAAATCATTTTGCCTTTCCAGCTCTCCTGGGTAAAAATATAGTAAAATCTAAATAGGTTCTCACAGCTAAGGAAAATAAGATGTAAAAAGAGTAGGAAGCATCCTCTGGACAGCACAAGCTATGAGGGAATTTTACTTCTCCCAAATGCAATCGCCTGACTTGGATGTTAAAGGTCTGTAAAAGATGCCTCAGGGTAATTACTGCACTCTGTTCTCATCTGGGATCTCACTGGTAACTCAGAGCTGAGACACAGTTGTTGAACCATAGAAGAAAGGGAATATGCCTTAAAATGTGGCAAAAGATATCAGGAGAGGGAGCAGGACACCCTTCTCCACTCCTTTATGGGAGTAAAACACCAGCCGTAGGCTTTTTGCTTTGGATGATAGAGAGGGTGCTGGGTACAGGTGTGGGAAACCATCACCCTAGAGGTGGGAGCCCTTTTGGTGCATCACAGCCAGCAGTCCCTCTTCTTTATGGGAAAAGGATGATTTCATCACCAAAATTTGAGTTGGTCATTAAAGACAGGATACATTCAGCAGAACAGTGCAGTCAGCTTTGTGCATGAGCCTGTGATGCTGGAGCAGCACTGGTGCTGTGTGCGGTGTGCATGCCTTTGGGGTGTGTGTATATTCAGAGCAAGCCCTGGTGCTTATATTTAGGTAGGAAGCAGAGAGCCAGCAGCACAGGTCCAGTGTGTCCAGGGCTGTGCCCTTGGCCTGTGCCACTGGCTCCATGCTGACTGCTGGGTCAGTCCCCAAAGGATGGAGGCAGGAGAACTGTGGCTGTCCCAGTAACCCTGCTTGTTCCCTGGTCTCTCTCAGACCCCAGTGATGAGGGAGCTGCTGGGGATGAGAGTTGCTTTGTGACACTTTGGTATCCTTTTTCTGTGCTGGGACTGGACTTTCCCCCTGAAAAGCCAATGTCTGGAGCAGACATTTCACCTGCCTGAGGCTCGCTCTGCTGGAAATAGGCTGTTGCCACCAGCACTTGTCCCAGCAGTGGGGACGGGCTCCAGGGCTCCGGTGGGAGTGCTCCTGGCCCATGGTGTGAGAGAGGTTGAGTTACCTCATTAGGAACCCTTTGCAGTTCTTTATAACTTTGACAAATTATTTAATTACCTGGACAGAATTTTTTCTGTCCTGAACGTCTGCCTCAGGCAGAATATTTTTAGAAAACTGTTACGTGGGTGGGTCAGCTGCTCCTGACATGATGTGAGGGCACAAAAAAAGGACTTCTTTTCCCCTATTAAAAACAGGGGGTTGTGCAATTGACCTGCAAAGGCACAGCAACTCTGACACCCTCCTCAGTGGCACAGTGGTGACTGTCCTGCTTGAGGAGATGCTGCAGTCAGCACCGTGGGAGGCTGTTATTTGACCCCTCACTGGCTGGAAATTTTTCAGCATCTCCAATTTATCACAGCAGAAGTCACCTTCCACTTCAACTGCCCATGAAGAAGGACACAAGCAATGTTTCCTTCCTTCAGTGCTATGCAAACTCCTGACAGTCACTAGCAGGAGAGACAAATTAAGGCACTGTTGGCTCTGTGGGTTTTGGACCACTGGATCTGAGTATTCGTGCACAGCTGAGTACTCTGCCCAGGTTCAGCAAATAACAAGTAATGACCATTAAATGATTAATGAGATGCTAGCACAAATGATGGCAGCATTGTGAAATACAGTTTATCTTAACAAATAATGATCTCTGGAGATTAGAGTCTCCTGTGTTCTGCCTTGTAACTTCATTAAAGTACCAACACACAGCTGGCTGACAGTGAAGAAATACATGGCTTAGTTAGGCCTTGTTCTTCTTAAGAGCATATTATATAGTGCTCTCCTGGCCATTAGCACTTAGCTGTTTGGCTTATATAGAAGCTCTGCTTCCTGATCTCTGCATTATCCAAACCTTGACCTAATTCACATTATTTCTGACTGAGAGAGCTTTTTGCAAAGCCATCTATGTGCTTGGGTTAGAGCTGATGCTGCAGCAAGATCTTTTGAGAGGGAGTCTCTTCTCACCTCAAGAGTGAATTAGGGAATCGGGCTGATCTCTTAATATCTCAGTTCAGAGTTTTTCAGACTTTTTCTTATTTGCTAATGCTTGCATATCTTTCAACAGATGTGCAGGCATCAGATAGCAGATTTAATGCCGCTGACATTTAACTACCTCTTCTTGGTGTTTCTTTCAGACTCTTAAAATTGAGCTCCAGCCCTGGGGACTCCACAGTTTACAGGCTGAAAACCACTGATAACACACTTATAGAGATATCAGTTTGTCTTCAGTTTGCAGAGATGTTACAGAAACTATTTGGTGTTTAAAAGCAAAGGGAGATTAGGTGATGAAACCCATCTTGGTGCCACGACCCTGGGCTTCTGTGGCTGTTGGTTTGGGACTGACACAGCCCTTGTCTGGCATGACTACTCCAGGAAGAAGATCAAGTCCTTTGATAGCTGGATTTATGGCTTTTAAGACAAAGTTTCTGTCTGTACTGTGTTGTCTAATTCACTGAGGACCCTCAGGTAAGTCACAGCTAAAAGCTTATTCTGCCACCTATTTTTTGCCACTGTCCAGAGGTATTCTTGGTTAGCAGGTGTGTGAACATTTGACTTGCATATGCTGGCTGCCAGTGCTCTAATCCCATCACAGGGTGGTTTGCTGCCATGCTTCTCCTGGCTGTTATGTTGAAACAACCATAGGATAATAGAGCCTTGCTTGATATAACACTAGGGAATATGGCTTTATTAAATAACCTCCTGACTGTGCTTCTGTGTCTCATTACAAGGTTCCATGTTGATAGTCAAGAGCACGTGTCCTGCAGGAGGTCAATTTTCTGTTGACTCTTACCAGTGATTCAGGCAGTATCCATTTGGGGTACTGGGAGTCTTGAATTTTCAAGATGTAGTCTGTAGCACAGGTTTCCTAAAACACTCCTGTGGCTACAGATATGTTGTTATGAGTCTACCTGTACAGACTGTGACTGTGGTTGAATTTAGTATTTCTGGGCTATGCAAATGATGATGTGTGAGTCCTCTAGAGAGAAACTGATTAGCGTCACAGGGCTTTTGTAAGGAGTGATCCCATATTTCTCTAATTTACATGTCAGGAGTGGAAAAAGTTTTTAAAAATAGAAAGAGAAATCTATTAGGAGGTTTCACATTTCTTTTTCCCCCAATAAAGTTTTTTTTTTAGTTGAGACCTTCAGTAATGTGTTTTCAAGGCAGACAGAGTTAGGAAGAGGCATCCTGGTGTCACTGCTCTATGCTCTGATGCAGTAGAGCAGGGGTTTTAAAAATAGGAAACTAGAGCTGTTTGTGCCCAGAGGGACTAGACTTGTGGGGGATGGAAGGGGACAGAGCAAAGCCTCTAAATGGCATGTAAACACCTCTTCTTGGTGCAACACAAAGTAATGTACTGGGCTTAAATAGTGCATGCAAAAAGAGTGAGCTTGTGCTGCTAAACTTGCAGGGGGACTCATTGCCACAGAGCAGTGCTGTGGCTTCTGCGGTCCTGCCTGCTCCCAGGCTCTTCTCCTTCCACTGCTGCACACCGGAAGGGCAATCAATATGCCAGTCTGTCTGATCATACTTGGAGGAAAGAGGGAGAGTTTTCAGGAGTGCTGAGTATCCCTGGAAGTGGTGCTGGGCAGATCAGTGCTGCCAGCCCTGCTGTGGGGTTACTCTATGCTTGGCAGATTGTCAGCAGCACCAATGTAATGCTGGAGGTTAAAGCACAAGCACACCTGTCATTCTGGTCACTTGGGCTCATCTCATGTATGTATCTTAGCTACAAAGTTTTATTAAGTTTTAAGAGACATCAGGCATTTTCTGGGCTAAAAGTGTGCTAGGGGAATGTTGGTTCTTATGCACTGCAGGTGAACTGCAGAGGTTGTGACTGGGAGTGAAGCAATCCCACTCATAGGGCTGTGTGGTGGTAAGGGTCTGCTCCTCTGTGCTGTAAACCATGAGGCAGAGTTTACCAAGAAAAGTGATGCATGCATTAAGAAATCATAAGCAAAGTGTTACAGATGTTTTGTATATACAGAAAACCCCCATCTCTCTCCATGGGGGTTAAAACTCATCTTGTCTCTGCATTCCTTGGCACTGTGAGGTGGGAGATTTAATCTTTCAGTGCCTTGTGTAGTTACTGACTCTTATATACAGTGATGGTTAAAAAATCCTGCCTCTGTAAGAGGAGGATCTGGATGCAGTGAGGCATGATGTCTGTTCTGCAAAGCTGTAAACCATCGCACACAGCAGTGTCGGAGTTCGGGTTTGTCTCGGGTTTCCTTCAGGCGCTTGTGCCGACTCCAAACTTACTCAGATTTGAGTCACAGACAGAAAACTCAGCTCATAGTGGCATTTCTCTGCAGAGAAGAAAACCCAACCAACCCAACAGTGGCTCTATCTCATCAGAAGCCTTTAGTCACATCCTTTGACAGCCCCCTTTGCCAACCACTCTGGCCCCCGGCGGCACAGTCACAGGGGTGAAGCCTCAGCCACTCCTCATCCAGGAAGACATGGCCCCACACAGGCGGCAGCTGGAGTTGCTGTCACCCAGGATGGAGCCTGCCTGGGAAGGAGTGAGTGGCTCTGACATCCCTCTACCCCTAGCTACTGCTGCTTTTCTAAAAGCCTTTTCTTCCAGATAAAAATCTATCTTGTCTTACAGACTCCTCTAGTTCAGAGTAGCTCAGCTGGAGAGCAGCTGTCGTCTTAGGTGGTTTGTTTGGGAGTAGCAGCAACAGGATTGTGTAGAAACTGTGAAGAAGGCATCTTAATCATCCAGGCAAATACACTTTTTTTTTCTCTCCTTGTTCTTCCCCCTGTCTGTGACAAAGAAGGAGCTTTCCCAAGTGTCCAGGAATCAGGTAACAACTTAACAGAAAAACACCTCCCTGAAGCTGTGGTTTATCTTCCAGCAAAATTAGAGCCCTGTTTCACAAGGCTGTCCTGTCATCTAGTTCTTGACTTCGTGTGTATAACCCACCTTCTTAT
This sequence comes from Gallinula chloropus, assembly GCF_964237585.1. Taxonomy (NCBI): domain Eukaryota; kingdom Metazoa; phylum Chordata; class Aves; order Gruiformes; family Rallidae; genus Gallinula; species Gallinula chloropus. Next base: position 68,470,195 of record NC_140090.1, read on the forward strand.
ATCATTCTTCAGTGTGTATATTTATGGTATTTATATAGGGCTGGATGTCTCCAGAATGCTGTGAACATGGTATCTGACTGTGGCCATTCTGTCTTTCTCCCAGGAAAATACTAGCTTGCCTTAAACTTCTCAGGGTGTTCTCTTCCTTTCACCAGCAGCAGATATTCTCTGTGGTGACAAGGGACTTGTGAATGATCCCTGTGGCAGATTTTGTCTATGCTTGGCCATGATAAATGGGAAAGCAACAAATCTTAGGAATCTCAAGATATTCAGACTTGAAGGTACAGATTTGCTTCCTCTGCCCAACTCATTTCTTCTCTCTCCCACATTCTGACTTTGGAGCTTGTCTCTGAGAGAGGTTTCAGAGCTTCAGCTCTAGCACCTTATCAGAGGGAACATGGGAGGAGATGTGGCTGCAGGTTGCTGTGTATTACTGCTGCATTGCTGGTCTCTGGCATGTTCCTGCTCACTGTTCCCAGGTACGTAATCACAAGGAGTAATTCCTGCATCTTTTTAGAAGAGGCAATTCCAAGAAAGAAGAAACTTTATCCAAAGCAGCAGGTAATCTTATATAAACTGTACAGCAAAACCAGCCAACTATCCCAGCCCCTCTACAAGCTCTTGTAGACTGTTACCAACAAAAACATGCCATCATCAGAGACAGGTGGTTCTTCACAAAGCCAACTTTGCCCTTTCAGTGCTGGTCCTCACTGCAGAGCACAGAATACCTTTGGAGGACAAGATTATGTACTGCAGTTTATAACTTCACTGAATACTAACAATCATGGGCTCAGCAGAAATGGCCTTTTAAGACATGCTGCAATTTTCCATATTCTCTGTCCCAAACTAAATCCTTGTGGTCCCACAGTCAGTAATTACCTGCTGTGCCTTGTGTCCTGCAGAAGATAATCATCTTCTCACTCTGCCTTTGGTAACATTCTGTTGCTGTCTAATCACTCCTGCCTCTCTGAAGCAAATAGCTGGAATCACACCGTGTGGGATGATGGGGTCCTGTGGCGTCGTAATAGCCACCCCTCTGCTCTTTCAGATTTTATCTGCAGTAACTGTTTTGGGTATGGGCCTTTTCCAAGAACTCTGAATACCCCTGAGCTGTTCTGTCTGTGATAAACCTTCTGGGGAACTCTGTGTCTTGAGTTTGGTATCACATGCAGCATTAAATATGCTGTTGTAAATTAATCCCTGTCCTTTCATCAAGACCTTTTCTTGGCAGACATCCTTACTGTCCCCCGCACCTCTTCTCCTCCCTTCTCTATAGTGGGAACTTGTCCCTTTGAACTGTTTCTTGTCTTTAAACCTCATTAAACTTTCCCTTTTCTTTAGTTGATGGCAGTCCATCTCTGCAAAATACTATGCTGTGGTGACTGAGGGGTGCTACAGAAAATATTTGAGGTCTGCATCAGAAACAACAATGGGGTGACAGCATAGGTAGGTGGGGAGGGTCAGGAGAACTCCCTCCCTTGTTTGGTCACAGCCAAGGACCCTCAGCAGTTAATGGCTGAGCAGGTTCCTTGCAGCTGATTTCCCAGCCCTGAAGCAGTACCTTCAACTCAGCCTGCTTCATGCCTCTGCACCTTTTATGGTACTCAGCTCCACCTTCCCAGACCTTGTTGTCTGGCCTGCCTGCATCTGTTGCTGGTTAAGAGCAAACCATCTCTGTGTAATTGAAGCTGATTTTGGGGGAAACCAAGCCAGCAAACAGTGGCCACAAAACAACCACAAACTGGCTTTGCTGCTGCTGGGTTCAAGCAGCACCTGGAGCTGCCTTCACTCAGATGTTTGCTAGCTTCCAGCCATGGCTTTCTGACCTCAGCAGCAAAGCAGAATGATTAAGCCATATAAGTGCAAGGCAGGATTATATTTTGGGTTATTTCAAATTATCAAATTCTCAATCTTGGCATCTGGCAGAATCATGCTTTAATTGCCTGTATCCTCTTCCAGCTAAAAGCATGCCTTGGAAGAGGACAGAAGCACTGAGAAATGAGCTTTTGCTATCGAATTCCTGCCCAAAACGAGGTTAGGTTCCACTCTAAAGGGTTCTGACTACAACAAAGATGGAGAAGGTGAAAGTAAGAACTGTAAAAATTAAAAAGAAGCAAAAGCTCTGACTTGCCAGTTGGCCTTAAATGCTAGTAAGGCCATAACTAGGGCTTTGACCTGTCAATTTGTGAAAAAGAAGCTTGAATGGTATAACCACAGTGTCTACTTTGCCTGCTGGATCAGCCAGAAAAACATCTAAGGAGCTCCAGGGACTTGCATCTCAACAAATCCAAACTGGAAAAGAGTTGCAATCTTTTAACAAATAGTCATTTAAACTAGCCTAATAGCACGGTACCTTCTCCTTTACTTGCAATTTTAAAATTAAAGGGGAATTTCTAAATGTCTCAGAGTGACAGAAAATCTCATCCTTTATTCATAGGCAAAGAGGCAAAATTTCCTTTTGAATCCACTAGGCATAACTCATGCAGAGGCTTTTAGAAGAGATAATAATGTCAGGAATATGTTGGTCAGTAAACGAGAGCAGAAAAGCTCTGTCTGTGGAGCGAGCGGTGGCGGGTGATGCTCAGCTCCTGGGCTCTAATGCCGCCTGCAGGATTCCTGTGACAGCACCAACCGTGTGAGCGCTGCAGTTCACATCGGAGCCGTTATGCAGACGGGAAAGGAGTGTTTAGTCCTTATGTTCCCATTTATTAGAACCCAGTGACAGTATCTGATTTCATGTTGTGATCTGTTGCGCAGACTGGGAATTCTGAGAAAAGAACAGATCTGTCAGCAGGATGATTCAAATAAGCCTTGCTGGGGACTCTGCTCTCCTCTCTTCCTCCCTCTCTTAGTTGTAGGCTTCAAGATCACAGTTCTGAAATGTATACTAGCTGTTTGTGGCTGTCAAGCCAAAATAAACACAGGTATTTGCTGGGGGTGGAGGGGGCGGGGGGTCAGTCCTCACTGCTGGGACGGGGCCGTACCCTTAGAAACAGAAACAGCTGCCCCTGTTCTGCTGAATGCAGCAGTCTGGTGTTCTGGCAAGAAGTGCTTCCTGCTATGAATGCACTGCACACTGTCTTTGAGAATCAGTGGGGCTTTATGATACTGAACTCGGCATCTCTGAGTTCCTGTCTGGCTCCCACCATTCAAGTCATGAAGAAGAGAAATGGTGACTTCAGGTAGAGGCTGCGCATCCAGTGCCACCAGTGGGGCCCTGTAGACTGGGAAGGTTATCATTACTATTGATGAGTATATCAAAGTTGTTCAGTGCCTTCCCTTTGATAGTCTAAACCATCATTTTAAGTCTTGAGCATGTCAAACACATTTAGAGGTACAGAGTAACAGCCCTTAACATGTGTCCCTTTTCTCTAACTGACCATGTTTAGCAAAGACTTGTTTTTTTCCACAATATTCCTTGAGGATGCTGATTTCTCAGCATGATGTAAAGTTGGCTTGCAATGACCCAATTAGAAATCTGGACACCTCCACTGTTAATTTGGGCAGTAAAATTAATTAAAAGCAAATATTTGGATGCAGAAATAGGAGATGAGGTTGGCACTGGTATTCGTTATCAAAGTCTTGATTTGTCTCTGCTTTAGCAGAAACCCATTTAGATCTGCAAAGAATGTAGGATCTTCCTTAGAAGGCAAATATATCTCAGGCTCTGTAGTCCAGCACAGGGGTCTGCCTGCCACTTCAGTAGAAATATCCACCATCTTGACAGAGGTGCATAGGTGAGACTGAAGTGAAAGTCCATTGACCAAGAAAATGTTTAAAGGGAGAAATTATACCGAAGTAAAGTGAATGGGAGCAAAAGATCTTGCGACAGTGGCCCATCTATGGAGCTGGCATATGCTGTGCTAGGGAGGAATCTCTGGAAGAAGGGGTTCAGGCTGGCTGACAGACAGTGAAACTCTGAAGGGCAGATCAAAGGCTTCACTATTAGCTGTGCTAAATTCCTGTTAGATGTCTCTTGTAGATCAAAGGACCCTTTAAATAGGGAGGAGCTGGTTCCCCTAGAAATATCCTCTGCTCGGTACTGGCCTGCCATGTAAGTCCCAGCTCAGTGGTGAGATCTGGGCCTCTGGGATATGGCACAAATGTGCCACTTGAAGCTTTCTGCTGTGGAAAGAAGCAGCTTTGTGGTTGCTGTAAGATACACTTGGGACTCAGCAGCCCCCACCAAATTGCCCAGTGAGAGGAGCGCAATCTGCTTGAATTGAAAGGGACCTAAACCTTCCTCACCTAAGTGTTTCCAGAGTATAACTGCTATTTGTATGCTGGAGCTTAACAAATGTGACCAGTATGTGTTGGAGAAATTAATATTTTCTAACCCCTCTATTTTCCCCTGTTAATGATTGTCTTCATATTATTGACTTTGAGCATAGTTCATAATGAATACATAAGCAGCGTTTTGCAAACTGGCTGTTAAAACATGTAATGGCTCTCCTGCTTCTGTGTGTCAGTACAGGGGTCAGAGCCTCGCTGTGTTATCTGTTGCATAAACAGATGGACTTTGCTCATCAAACCAGAACTTCCCAAAGGAATCAATTATCTAAAGGAAACAATTCTCTCACTCTTTTTCTTGTTCTTTCGTATGGTGCGGGTGTTGGATCTGTGCTTCACACCAGCAGCTTCAGAGAGAATGTAGCGACCAAGTGAGGGAAACGGAAAGCCAGATTTGGTGATGATATCAAGACATGCCTACAGGTGGATCTGCTGCTGGAAAAACTGTGAGAGGGCGAGGCTCTCTTGTCAGGTAAAGACAATCCATGATGCAAGGCTTGGAAGTTCAAGTTAGCACACATGCAGCAGGATAATAAGCACATGTTTTTAATGAGGACAATTCTTGTTGCATTATGTTCTCTTGAGTGTGAGATCTCTGCTCTTGCATGGTGTTTTATCCAGTAGGCTCCGGGATGGCTGGCTGTGTATATATGAGGCACCAAAGCATCTTGTAAGTGTTACTGTGGTTCTGCCTTGAAGGTCAGGTAACAGTTTCTGCTCTTGTGCAGATCCCATGCTGATGAACAGGAGAACTGCTAATGTAAAGGTCAGAAAATAAACAGAATTAATCTGAAGCATCAAGCTGCCTGTACAAAACATGTCTTCCCATCACACGCTGTAAAGCCAGTGTGTCGTAAAAGATGGACACGTTTTTCCCTATCCCCCTCATAGAAAACAAGTATCTACATTTCTTACAAAAAAGGTGACCTAGAATTTAGATTTTTCAGAGAAGGAATGCCACCTTGGATGATCACCTGCCATGATGACTTCTTGACTGCTTCCTGAGACTAAGCATTTTACAAATGTTGATGAGGCTTTACATCTACAGATCTGTTCCCCCTCTTCACTTTAAGCTACTATTTCTATAAGTATCTTCACTGTGAAATCTGTTGTCCTGTTAAGACACAGAAACCCACAGGCAAGAAGTTGTTCACCTATGACTGAGACCAGACTCTTGTCATCCTGTGGTATTTTAACTCATAATGCTGAATTTTCTTATGTCCCACCTGAGTCTTACATCCAGCTCTGCATTGGCTTCTGCAACGGGGGAAAACCTTCCTGATGTAGCAGCTTCAGAGAATTTTGTTTTGGAGTGAAGCATGGCACATCAAGAATGACATTGACTAACTGTCATTCAAGCAAGTAAAAACACACCAATTAGGAGATTAGCCCAACAGTTGGATGCAGTGAATATGCCCCAAGTGATCTCTCCCTGCAGTGTGCAGACTTGTGCATTTCATGGATAGGTAGGTGTGGCTTTTTTTTTTCCATGCTTGTTGAAGTTCTGATGCTGGACTTTTAATTACAGCAAATCAACCAACAGCTGATTTCTTTGACAGATCCTCCTTTGATATATAAAGCAAAGAGTTAGAGTAATGGGTGTGTGAAATCAACAGGGCCCAGTGGTTCAAACCTTGCTCCAGGAAGGACATGTGGTACATCCCCAGCCTCAGCTCCTTTGCTGCTTTAAGTGCCACATGTGCCAAATCAGTTCGTTGCCTGAGTTTCTCCATCTGAAGATGGAGGCAAACAGAAAGAGTGAGGAAAGTATTTTCTCTTCTGGATTGTTGAGATTAATGTTTACAATGGGTGTGAAAGGTAGTCAAGCCATTGTATGCCCAATTTCTTAGCATCTCCACTCACATGGATGTCAGTGAGTGGCCCAGGCTGCTGGACTCCATAGATTTCACAGCCAAAGGACCTGGGCACTGTCAACTCACTGTTCTGTGCTTTATTCTGTTTCATTCTATGATAGTTGTTCCCTAAGCATCCTCTTTAAGTGTAAATTCTGACATGTGTTTGCCCAAGTCTCTGGCAACTGTGGCTCAGGCTTCATGTGTACTCCTGTTCTTGTGATTCTCCATAATTATACCTTGTTTGTGGTTGCCTGATTTCTTGTGTGACCCCTTGAGGCACGATATGCCTGGAAGGCACAAACACAGGCTTTGCAAAGGGAATTTTTAACTACGCTTGCTGCATTGCTGCATAGCACTCCAGAGTTAGAGATCCTTGCAAAATACCCAGAGCTCTTGTATGGAAATGTGCTCATCTGGTCTTGCCCCCTGCACAGTCTGAGAGCATCCCTGTGTACCTTATCTACAGCCTGTCCGGTTATCCTTCTCCAGTGAGCTCTTTTTGAGTGTAGATGCTACTCTCCAGCTGTCTCACAAAACCACCTCCACATCCTGTCTCTCCCATCTTTCACATATGCCTGAGCTGAACAGCTGGAGCTCATCCTTGCACCCAGATTTTTGTTAGGGAATTCATGAGTGGTGTCGTGACTGAAGGCAGTAGATGCTGTTCCATGAGCAGGAGCAGATGTGGCTGTGTGGTGCTGTTCTCCTTGTGGTTGTGGATAATAATTGTGATGTTAGCACTTCTCCTAGAGCTCATTCAGATGAAGTTCATGGACTGACTGCGTTGTCTCCACTGACTTCTAAGCACAAATTACAAATTGGTGGTCAGCTGCCCACGCACGCAAATGCAGAAGGTGGAGAGGAATTATAATTCAGTGCAAGCTCATCCTGCTCTGTCACACAGAACACTCTCTCCATCAGACCCTCGCTTCCTGACAGGACTGACACCAAGAAATTGCACATCCCTAATTAGCCAATTCAATTGATATCTATAACACTAAGAAGAAGGGATGTCCTGACTTACTGGCATTGAAAGCCTTGCAGTTTTGGCAAGCTGTTTCAATGCTCCTTGTTGCTACAGCACAGGAAAAAGGCAAAACCCCAGAATCAGTGTGATCCTGTTTTGTCTGTCAAGGGCCCCTGTGATCACAGAGCATATTTCTCACCCCGCTCAACGTTTGCTGCAGGAAGAGCTGACATAAGTTGGCAAGGACAGCAAGCAGCCCCTCCTTCTCACTCCTTCTCCAACCAGTGTCAGGAGCAAATTCAAAGACTCTTTGATAAAGTGAACCAAGACACGATCAGAGCAAAACCCTGGTGCTGTTTTGCATTCCTCCCCACGGTGTTAACTGCAAGCTGTGGTGTCAGGCAAAGCAAAGCCCATCCCTCACAGGAGCTGAACATGTTGCTAAGGCAGATCTCTACAGCTTCCTCCTTTCACTGATTCAGCTATACATTACCTCGGCTCTCTGAGGTGAAAAGGGAGCTGGTAGAGTACATAAACTGTATCACGCTAGGGTACCGAGATTAGATTGGTGCCTGGGGTCTAAAACTCAGGGTGGATTTGGTGGAAGCAGAAAGCACTGGATGCTTCTGGGAGTGGGTCTATCCTGCTGTGAGCTATCACACAAGGCATAGTTAGCAGCGCACATGAAGCATGTGTGAGTGCCTGTCATTTAATAGATGACCACATGGAAACGGTCCCCATATGGATGTTGGCTATGCCCCTGATCCAAACCTCTGGTACTTTTCCTTTTTCAAGATCTCTTTTTATATAATGGGAAGATGCTCCTTTCCATTATAATTTGCCTTATGCTGGCACCTCTTCCTGCCGCATAAAACATGAAGCTTCCCAAAAAAGTGATGGTCCTTACTCAAGACCTCTTACAATTCAAGGACAGGCACAAAGAGAGATTAAAGGAATTGAGAAAGAAAAGGGATTTATTTTTGTTGGTTGTAGACAATTATGTTCAGCAGGACAAAAGGTATTGTGTCACGAGGAGCTGGAGTTGCCCATCTAAGGGCCAGTGCCATGTTTCTTCGTGGGCTCACTCTAATGAGCTGGCTGGAAATACAATGTCCACAAAGGATATAAATAAAGATGTGACTCAGTCTCACTTAATCTCTGTCCCACCTCTGCTCCTGAGCTTTCTGCCTGTGGAGGCAGCTGGTGGATTTGCCATAAAGCCAGAGCCTGAATTGAAATCCTTGCAGCACCAAACATCAAGAGGCTTGTGTTTGAGCAGGAGTTCAAGCCTCACACTACCATGTCAGTGCTCTGACTGGCAGGGTTATCCCTTTTCCACTTCTGAGAGGATGAGAAAGGATGTGAAAACATAGTGTTCATCTCACTCATACTGAAATTTAAAGCTGGGCAGGATGGTGATAATTCTTGAGCCTGAGCCTCCTGTATCATGTGCACCAAAAGAAATCCTCATCCTGATTTCAGCATCAGGTTTTGTTTGAGATTTTCAATGTTTCTTGTTAATATTATTATTTAACCTCAGAAGGCTTCACCTTCTCCTTGGAACGTGATGTACTTACTCAGGTGGTTTCAGAGAGCAGTAAGTCTATTGGTTCTCTGGGTGGAAAAATTGTAGTAGTAACTGTTTTCAAGATGAAAATATTCACTGTGGTCCCTGAGCAGTAAGTGTTTCTCTTATGTTTATTAAGAGGAGGGAGAGGAGAAGATGGAGATGGATGGATGGATGGATGGATGGAAGGATGGACAGACAGACCAGAACACCTTTTGAAAGGAAGCTGAACATTCAGTTTTTAATAGAAGGAAAAAGACATTTCACAGCCCTGACATAGCTGAACTGAAGCTGCCCTCAGTCTTCAGCATTTGCTGAAGCTCCAGATGAAGCTTGCGAACATGTGTGTCTCCAGAACCTACAGTGCTCTTTAAAGAAAGAGATAATGTAAATCTGCAATAGACCAGCATCAGCTGGGGATTTATTTTAATGTGGTACCAGCTGAACTGGGCCAGGTCCTGGGTTATGCTCATCACAGCAGAAATCCCTGCATGCTGAGGGGCTGCTGGGGTGAGGACAAGGGGAACCTCACCACTGTGTGGTCCTGGCTGCTTTTGTGGAGCAGCTCACTGTCCTGGGTGGCTCCAGAGGCGGTGGACAAGGTCGAGTGGAGTTGAGTCCCATGTCTGGTGGTAGACAGGCATGGTAGTAACACAGGACTTTGTGACAGCAAGGGAGACTACCATGGGGGCATGGCTTGTGCAGGTAGGAGTGAGTTTGTGTCTGCAGCATGGGTGCTCATGAATATGCAGCTGTGCAGAGGCTCAGCTCTGCACAGAGGGCTTCAACACACAGGGCAGTCCCAGTTGATGTGGGATGACATATTGCAGCAGCTTTCAGATGCCACATGTGCAGGCTGACACTTCACTGGTACAAGCTCCTGAGCTTTCTTAAGGGACCTGCCAGTGAAGTATTTCCCTTCATCCTGTTTCTACCCTGGCTGTAGCTTCTCACTGCTTTGAGCTACCAGGGTGAGTGAAGTGGGAAGCATAGGCACCCACCTACCTTGCTGGGTCAGTTGGGGACCTGTAAGGGACCTACTTGCCCCTGACTATCTGACTACCTGCCTGAGGAGCTGTTTGCCCATCTTGTTTGCCTTCCTCTGAGCGTGTGGATGCATGTATTTGCATCTGCAGGAATCCTAACTGCTTCAGGACAGCTGCATCCCAGCACAGCATGTCTGCTTGGGTGGATGTTCATGCATGATGCAGCTTCTTTGAGGTGGCTGGATCCTGGGGTCAGCCACATGTTTCCTCACTGGGAAGGCACAGGGCTGGCCCTGGGGAAGCGGGTTTAGGCCCAGCAGGTGTGACGGAACTCCAGCCTGGCATCATCCCAGGGAGGTGGAGGTGCCCTATGCCACGAGGTGCTTTCCTCCTGGGCTGGGGAGGGGAATAACGTCCCTGGCCCTGCGGCTGCCCCTTCGGGGTGTGTCGTCCTGGGCATCCTTGTGATTTAAGGGGAAGCCTGAGCCGCTCACTGCTCTGGGGGGCAGACCGGCCGTGTTTGCAGCCGAGACCCCGGGGAACCGGGACGGGGCGGTGCCGCCGCCCACCCCGCTGGGCCCCAGTCCGTGGGACCGAGCGGGGGGGAGTCCCGCACGCCTCCACCTGTCGCGCCAGCGGTGGCACATCTGGGCGGCGCGCAGCCCTCCCCCCCCCCCCCGGGGCGGAACAACTGTCTCCATGACGACGGGGCGCGGCGGGGGGGCCGCGGTGCCGCCGCCCCGCCCTGCCGTACCGAGCCGCGGCGGAGCCGGCGCGGACCCACGGAGGGCGACGGCAGCGCGGAGCATGGGGCCCGGCGGGCAGCGGGCAGGAGCGGGGCTTTCGGCGTTAGAGTGAGCAAAGGGAGACGCCGGCGGAGCGTTGCCTTCCCTCCCCTGCTGCTGCCACCGCCATAGCCCCCGGGAAGAGACCTTGCGCGGTGCCGCCCGGCCCGACCCGGCTCGGATGCCGCCATGGGGAGCCGCTTCTCCAGCATCCCCGCGCTGCCCCGCAGCGGCCAGGGCCGCCTGCACCGCGCCCGCCACCACCACCTCAAAGGTACGGCTCGGTCGGCACCCCCGGCAAGGACGGGCACCCCTGGCACCCCGAGCATCTCGGCAGGACGGGCACCCGCGGTACCCCGGGGCAGCCGAAACACCCGCGCAGCCTGTAGCAGGATGGGTGTTCTGGGCACCCCCGGGTGGGATGGGCACCCAGGCAGGACACAAACCCTGGGCACCCCAGGGACTCCTAATTGGGATGAGACCCCTAGGCACCCATAGTACCCTGAGCACCCCATGCCAGACGGGCGTCCCGAACACCTTGGGGCAGTCTGGGCTCCCTGGGCACCCCGGGGTGGGATGGCTCCGTGCTTGACAGCCCATGCTCTCTGGCAGTTTGCGGTCCCACCGCCCTGCTCCCAGCTCTACCGCTTCTTCCCCGGCAGCGCCCTATGGGTGGCTGATGAGGCACAGGTCTCTGAGCAGTGGCACCCCGGAAAAGCAAGGGCCAACATGTCAGAGGAGTTAGACCTCCAAAGAGTCCCCAGGTGTTTCTCGTTGAACGAAATCTTTTCTTTGGCATCTTTTCTGGGTGCTCTGGGAATGTGTCTGTGTGCGTGGGACTACCAGTCCTGTTTGGCCGAGGGCTGGGGGTGTTTGGGTCTCCTTGTCCAGCCTGTGTGGTTATTCTGTTCCTCATATGGTTGAAATCCCATTTCTGAAAGCACGGGGCACTGTTTGGTCCAAATTGGACGGGTATGGTTTCTGTAAGGTGAGCAGGAGTGACTGCCCAAGGTCTCCTCTGTCCCTGCCCTTTTTAACCCCCCTTTGGCTACAAGCTGGGAGGGTGGTAGCAGAAAATAACCCGGCATTCTTACAAGGGATTTCCTTGGGCAGTGGTATGCACCATATGTGTTCAGTGGGTATCTCTTCACTAAGCACATTTCGCAGCCAAGGGCACTGAGTGATGGAGGTAGAGGATGTCAGACATCTCTCTGTAAGCCCGGAATGAAGGAAGATGCTGCTCTCAGAGCCATTTCAGATGATCAAAACTTGTTGCAGCTTCCCCAGTGTGTTGCAGAATTTGCAATCACCAGCATGGAGAATAGGGGGGGTTATGTTCACCTGCATTTTTTACTGAGCTTTTCAATACTTTTTTTCATGGAGTGGAAATGGTTAATGATGAACTGGTTGTTATACTGTGATACTTGCACTATCCTTGGGTTACACCTCTCTGCTTCCTCTGCTTTACTTGGATGATTCAGAACAGCTGCATGAACTGAGGGGTGATTATATCATGGCATTTTTAATGGCCATGCAAGGAGACTATGAATGCTTACTGCTCTGTCATGGACAAAATCAGCCAGAAACTCAGCCCAGACAATGGCTCTGCTTAAAATTAGACTTACAAGGAGGGGAGTGCTGAACCCTAAATAGTGAGCCATCATCCTCTATCAAGGCAAAGATGAAGGCACATGAGTTGCTGTAGTAGTTGGTATGCAATTGTAAACTGCCAGGGAGGATTTGTTTCTTAAGAATCATGCTGTCAGCTGGAAATCTTTCTGAAGCAACCTTAATCAGATAAGAATTTATAAACTGGAGCCAGAAGGGACACTGCCACTTAATCCATTATCAGTGGCTTACGTGAGATTTTGAAGATGCTCCATATGAATCAACTGATTTTGGAGGTGTGCGGGGTGTGTGTTAATGACAGTTTCTTTCTCTAATTTCCATTTTAATTGAACTTCTACCTGTGCTGAGGCAGCAAGCAGAAATGTTCTCAAGACTGTATTGTAGCAGAACACTGAGATAATTTTGGAGTAAAGAGTTAACAAGGCATTGCCTTTGTTGTAAAACCCAAGCAACTGCCAGGGACAATATGTGCCTTTTCTGTCTTTTTGAAACCAAACTGCCTCAGGTCCTACATTTAAATGCAGAATAAACAAGTCTGATTGCATCTGACAGGTTCCTGTGAAATGGTCTGGAGGCATAGCGGTGAAAGTATGAATGTCACACAGTTTTGTTACATATCTGCCATTTAACATTTTGTAAAGTGTATTTTAATTGAACATCCCCAGTTGTTCTTCCCTCAGTGTCTGGCTCAGTGCTAGGGATACTGAACTTTGATAATCTGGCCACCATCTAGTGCTTCCCTTCTGCGACAACCTCTTCCTAACCTGGTGCCAGGGGTGATTTAGGCTCATTCCTGCTAAAGAAGCAGCTATGATTGCATTAAATTTCCCACGGTAGCCTGGGGACTCTGAAGCCAGTCCCTGAACCTTACAGATTCATCTCTGCTGTATAAGAAAGAAGATCTTTGTACATAATAGAGCTGTTGCCCACATCTACTGAAAATTTTTATACCTTTCTGTTGGTCCTGCTAAAAATGATCACCTTTAGTTAAGTAAATCTTCTGAAAATTTATGAATTTTCACTAAATTTACTAAATCTTCTGTGATACTTTTGGTGGTATTGAAAGCACAGAAGTATCGCTGAAGACCAGCGTGGCTGGCAGAATACTGGCTTTGGTTTTGCTGGTTGTGTGTGAGAAGTCAAGCACTCAACCTGTTTCTCAGACTTTGGCTGCAGTTTTAAAACCAGGTAGCTGAAATAAGCAGGTTTTACTGAAGGTGCCTGCAACAGTAAACCTGGAACCCTGGGCTGGTGATTTTATTTAGAGTTGCTTTCAGAGTAGGACAGTACTTTAAAGTCTGATATGTCCAGCCCTTTATGAAAGGGCTTTACATTGCTGTTCACTAGAAACTGCTAGATGTGAACACTTTGGAAGCAGTTATTCCAAAGCAGCATGTCCTGCCTGAATTGTTAATCCGGATTTTGGTGTCCCAGTTGTGGCTGCAGGCTTTAGCTGGTTTTGAGACGGTGAAGGCTAAAGTCAGTGGATCAGATGCCACAGTCCTATTGGTGCTGTTAATCTTACAGTCATGGCCAGTGGTTGGAAGGAGATTGTCACTTGGCAATATCATGATGGGGGGGTTGAGGTGAGATTATTTTCAGCGTTCCTGTGAGTATTTCCCTTCCCATAACCCAGACATGGCTGTTTCTCAGGGGTGATGGAAGGTGATCCGTTGTGTACTTCCCTAAAGCTGAGCAAAAGATTATCTGGTAACAATCTCCTGAATGATGCAGCCAGACAAACTCCAGGAAATTTCTGCTGTCCACCCTCTCTGAAATATGGTTTGTGGTAACTATCAGACAAGGTGTGTAGGCTGTTTGGAGTAGAACTGAGTGGGAAAACTTGAGCCATTCCTAATCTCTGGGACTGAGATGAAAAAGATCCACTTTTGCACCAGTGTGCTTTTTATGTTCTAGAGCCAGGGCAGTCTGGCTTGAACTGTTCCAACCAAGGAGACTTATATTATTTCTCAAGACGTACATCCAAGTTCAACCCATCTCCCTGCCCTGGGGTTCTTCCCAGACAGTCTATTCAATCTCTTCTCTAAGTTACCCTCCTTGTCTAGTGTTACATCTTGCGTGTCTTTATGGCTGCTGCACTCCTCCCTTAGCTATCGCTGTGTGTGTGTAACTTCTTACTGTGATGTCTGGGCTGTGTACCCTGTTAGGGCTGATGTGTAGTGCCGAGATCTGGTGGTCCACGATGCTAGAAATGCAGTTTTTGCTAGCCCTCAGGCCAGAGGTGAGGCACAGGACCTGAATGCAATCATCTGTGCTCCATGGGCAAGTGGCTCTTTATCCTTACTTGTCTCCATGTCCTCAGCTTCAAGAAGGCTTAGCCATTTCTGTGGACAGCAGATCAATATTGCATTGTAAAGGCTAAGACGTATTACTGTCTCCTCTCTTAAATCCTTTCCTCCAGCCTCCTACTCAGGTTTGCTGCTCTTTCTGGAGCCCTCTCTTGCCTTGGAAGGTAGATACAGTGAGTGACAGCGAGCAGGATTTCTTCCCGTCGGTTTTCTCACAGGTTAATACACCTATGATATTTATGCAAAAGAATGCGTGTGCCAGAGACAGCCCAAGCTAGTCAGAGATCCTCCTTTCAGCAGTGGCTTACTCATGGGTTATTCTTTATTATTTGTTTTACAGTGGCATCTGGAGGCTCCCGTCGAGATCTGAGTCATGTTGTGCTGGGTGCTTCCATGGTCCCCTGTACTTACTGCTCATTCATAACAGATAGCTCTTGCTCACGTGCCTGGGTTACCTCTGTGGGATGATTTGGGGTTTGTATCTCCAGAGTATCACATGAAGCAGGCTGGTACCTTTGCAGGACAGTTCTCAGACCCTTCTTTTGCTTGGAAACCTGAAGTCAGCAGTTTGCTGAAGGTGTAACTCTGTCATTCTGGCTGCAAGCCCCAGAAATGCAGCCTGTTGTGCAGCACTTCTCCAAGGAGGCAGGGGATTTGCTGCTTCTCATGGCCCACGGGGGATGCCGGTCATAATTATACAGTCATTGCCTGTATTTTTGCAGTTGCTTTTCCAAACTTTATATCCTGCTGACCCATAAATACATTGGACTTATTTCTCCTTTATGAGCTTCTGAAATACACGCAGAAGATAGTCATCTGGCTGGTGCAATCATTTCAATAATTGTATGTTGTTGATAGAAAAGACTATCCTGCTGCCAGCTCCATTTTGTGCACTCGCTAGATAAAACTAAGTGGGAAGGAAAAGGATGTCATCAGCTGATGATCACCGGGGATTAGAAGTTGGGGTGCAAGCAGCGCACCGGGGAGGACTCAGGTAGTGATACTGTAAGATAACCTCAGCTCCCATCGCTGTCATAATCTGTTCTTCTAAGTACCATTTAATTTTCTTCCAGCCTTAGAGAGTCAGAATTTTGATTGTTCAAGGCTTTGAAGGATGCCTCCTGCTTCCTGCCCTTCAGCTTTCATCCTGGCCTGGATGGTGCTTGTTTCTCTGTGACCCGTCAGTGTACCTGGGTTGTAGATAGAAAGTTTTTTTCTGCTGGAGGTTCTCAGATTTTTATGACCTCCCAAGCACTAGATTTTTTCCCAAGCTGCTGAACTTTGATTTATTGCATTTAAACTGCCTAAAATTGCCCAGTGCTCCAAACACAGCAATTTATTGATCTTACTTTTTCTTTCCCATCATCTTTTTCACAAGGTGCTGAGGTGTCTGGGTGGAGCAGGTAAGGCTGCAGCTTGTCAGAAATTTCCTGGGAAATCGTGTGGTGCTTTGCCAACAGGTGATGCTCTGTATTTCTCAAGGACAAGAAAGGCTACATTTGAAAACTAGTAGGAATCAAAACATTGGCGGCGTGATTGAGCTGAAAATGTTAGTCCAGGGCTCAGTAAAAGAGGGAAAAAAAAGACAAAATTAATACTTGAAATTTAAGGAAGCCAAACAGGAGAAAATAGACCATGATTAGATTGTTATATGAATCTGAATATTGTGGGGTTTTCTGATTCTTCTCCTTCCATCATCATAAAAAAGATACAGAAGGACTGTAAAAGGTTCAGAGGAGGACAACATGGACAGTCAAAAGTCTGGATTGATTTAATATAAGGAATGAGTGAATAAACTAGAACTCCTATCTCTGGAAAAAGGGACAACCATAGTGGGAAGTCACTGGCATGCAGAGAAGGGGCAGACTTCCACTCTTCACCATGTCTTCCAGTACAAGAATTACAAGGACATGAAGTTGACAAATTCCAGCTCCTTTTAAACAAAAGGAAGTTTTAGCCACACAGTGGCTGTTAACTCTGTCAAGCTCATTAATAGTGGGTGTTAGGGGTGCTAAAATGGGTCTAGTTGTGTGGGAGATTGGAGGAGGTCATGAAAGAGGAATGCTGTGAAGTGATATACTTTGCTACATACAAAGACCACACACTCACCCCTCTTGTATGGACTTCCCAAGGGCATCTTCCTAGGGCGGATAAGGATAGTGCTGAAATGAAAACTTAGAGCTTCTCCACACTAGTGACAGGTGGAGCTGTGTGTTTCAGACATCATAGTGATGGATGAAGAGATAAAGCATGCTCTGATGTTGGCTGGACTCTGGCTAGATCCACCCTCTTTTTTATAAACAACCCTGCCTAGGTGTTTACAGAGTGGTTCTTTGCCATGGCAGCATCAAAGTCACTCACAGAACATCTAGGCTTTACTTAGGGGACAGTAGGGATTGTGCTGAGGTCCCTGTGCAAACTTCCATGGTGTCTTTCTTGGATGGGGCTGTTTCTCCTGCACCTTTGATAAATAAAGGTGGTTTTGCATTTGCTCCCTTCTGGAGTAAGAGGAAGCAGGTTCTCTTTGCTTACATTCACTTCCAAGTGACAAGGGCCTAAGTAGCCCCTGCTTCATTTCGTTTCCTAGACTATTGAAACAGCAGCTGTTGTGGATATCCCTGTATCTGGGAAGGTTGCTAATACAGAGGCTTGGAAGATTTCAGATTTGGCAGCTGTTCTTACCTACTGCTGCTAGGATAATTGCAGGAATCAGCTACTTCTGCATCGCTGAAATTGTTGCCTGTGGCAAGTACATAAGTACATGTTGTTTTACTTACAGTGCCTACCTTCATGCTGGCCACTTATTTCAAACTGGGGATCCACGTGTGCTCTGACCTGGTCTGCCTTGAAATTTCAGGGCATCTGAACAATCCAATTCCAAACTGTCCTGAGGAGTGGGGTCTGCAACGCCTGTGTTTCTGTATTGTCTCTATCCAGAAATGGTTGATCTAAGATTAACCTTAATCACAGCACCGTGCAGGTGCTCAGCGCTGCGCTGCAAACTGACAAATCCCAAAGTAGTTTCTGACTTTAATCACAGCACTGTGCAGGTGCTAAGATCTGTGCCACAAACTGACAAATCCCAAGGTATTGGGGACAAGAGCTGAATTTTAACTGAACCTTTGGGTCTGGCAGTGGTTAAATTTTCTGCTGTGACTGTGGTGTGTATACCTGAGCCTGAACTACCTTGTAACCTATCTAACTCTGGTATTGCTACCTGTGTAGCTGGGGAGGCGCTTAGATGCTTACCCACACTAAGGTCTGTGTTGATGCAACTGTGCGGTTAAAATTGAGGTGGGATAGGTTTTCATACCTATTAATTCTTGGGGATCTCCTGCTGATAGAAGTATGGTGTATGTAAGAATCTAGTTCATGTTTATGCTGCTGGTTATCTGGCCTTCCCGTTACAGGATTAAAATAGGATTGTGTTTTAAAGTTATAGGGTGGAGAGTGCCACGGTGGTATTATGTTTATACAATTCTCCATTAGTCCACCTTGGTTCAACTCTTTGCTGAAGCATAGGGAAGGGTTCTCAGCTCTCAGAAAACTGTCAGGTTAAGCCTCAGGGCTATTTATGCAAAACTCTGAAAAGTAAATGTTAATATTTCTCAGCCAGCCTCAGAGATAAAATGCCATGCAGGATTTTTGTTTAAAAAAAACAAAACACTTAATGCAGTAAGTATAAACTTTTTTTTCCTTTTGAAAGTCAGTGACAAGATTGTAGACAAATTCTGAAGCAGTGGCATTGCTTGCAGAGTATTTTTCCTCTGTTCCTTCATATTCAGTATTTTGGTTTAATGCTGGTAATGCTGAGACTTCATGTTCCTGCATGTGTGGGCTTACACAGATGTGCCGGGGCATGTACTGGGATTTCTGACTGGTTTTGGCTCTAATAGGTTTTATGATATGTCCAGAATATACCCTATGTCTAGCACTGGGACTTGAGAAGATTGGTAGGTCTCATTATTTTCCAATTGTATTAAAGTCCTTTCTGCCAAACAATGGCTGGGCAGCTCCATAACTAGCCAGTGTCAGTAACAAACTAGTGGGGTAGCAAAGAAGGATCCTGGCTTCTGCAGAGACAGGGGACCATGGGATGTTGAGCAGAGTTTGTAATCTGGGATCCTTTGTACCAGTGGAATTAGTCAGGGTGACTTTTGGGCTACTGTTTTTTTACTTGGAGAGCTGAATTAGGAGCATGAGAGTCTTTATAAGATGCCCTTCTCTAGATGTTCCTCTAGCTTCACCTTACTTGAAAGCTGTGGCTGTAACCCTGACCCAGTCAGAAGAAATGTAATCATGTTACGCTTGACTCATTCTAATTTCCACTGACTTCCCACATGTCAACATATGATCTAAAAACCCCACTGATCATCTTTTATCCTCTGTTAGGCATGAGCTCTGCTTGATTTCCCTTTAACTGCTACTTGGATGGAGACGTGACTGTGTTTTGTGCTCTGTTGCTCATCAACACCACCTAATGTAAAGATTTGTATTACAGCCTTAACTTGCTCTTGCACAGGCTTTTGCCAGGTAAGCCAAGCAGCTGTGGATCCAGAGCTCACTTACCATCCAGATTCCATCAGGTTAGTTGAAATCTCTTCCTTAAGTGACATCTGTTTAATATGGCATTTAACTTTATTGGTATTACTCAGTATTTCTTTGGTTTGAGCAACTGGTGCCACTGCATTTTTAAATTATCTGTCTGTCATACAGGATCATTTTTGTTCATGGTGAATGCCATTTTTTTGTACTTAAAGTGTTTACTAGGTAGGGAAGGGATGGTTTCCTATAGAAATATTGAGTCACTGTAGAAGATGATACAAATAACTGTAAATGTTGCAAATAGAATCTGTGTATTACATGAGTCACCTAAATAGATGTGATAGAAAATGGAAAAGAGAAAATGTGTCTCACTGATTATGCTGCAGCATTTTAGCAAATACAGAAAGAGAAGTAACTGAAATAATTTACTTTTTCATTAAAAAATGCAGTGAACATTATAAGGGACCTGGGCATCCTTTGATGTTAGTACTGCATTCCCATCACTGTATATCAGTTAGTGTACCTGTTTTAACCCTTCAACAATTATATCCCTTAACAGGCATCAAATAAAAATAAGGTGTAAAAACTTCTCCCTATTTAAATTCACAAACACCTTTTGGTTTAAAAGGTTTGGAGTCGAGATGCCAATTGAAAAGTACTGATAGCTGGGAGCTTTGCTCCTCTGCTTGAAATCAGCCCTGAATCAGTCGTGGCAGAAAGTTCTCACCATCTGCTGGGTGCCTCTCGGCATGTGGAGATTGTCTGGTGTTCAGCATGTTTCCTTTGGGCAGTTGTTCTCAGACCCTCTTGGCACGTACTGGAGGACTTAGCAGAGAGACTAAAGAGCAGCTTGAGGCTTCATCCAGAGGAGTCCTGTGGGTGGGACCTGTGGCAGTGAATGGCACAAGCTCTGGTTGCTTCTGCCCACGCTCTGTGTGTTTGGTGGCTGGAGAAGATACTGCCAGTCCAACACAAAGCCCAGGAGCAAATATTATGGAGCAATGGGTGGGAACAGAGACCGAGGGTAAACTCCCAGTTTGGAAATGTTAGTGCTACATCCATTATTAATAGCCCCACAAGTGGAAGAAAAAACGCTCTGTTGCAAATGAAGCTGTGACACAGGGAAGTGGCAGGCAAAATTAAAATTTCATACTTTCTGTGGTCTTACAATAAAGGTTTTGTGATACACACCCAGAAATGCCGCTATAAATAGTCTCGTTATCTAATCTTCCAACTCGGAATATGACAGCAGATTACAAGTAGGAAAACAGTTCACTGTAGCTTTTAGCTATTTTCCCGCTGCTTCCCTTGCTTCTGCTGGAGCATTATTGCTGTGCTCCTTGTAATTCATAAGGAGACAACATTATTCAGAAGTACAGAATGTCACTAGGAGGAGGAGAGTTCAGATAAAACCCAGAAGATTTATGACATGGTTTAGATAAGGCCATGTAGGAACTGAGACAAGGGGAGTAATGGTAATTCACAGTCCAGCGGCATTTCTCAGGGTGTGGTGAGAACTTCTTGATGCCAACTCCACTGGGTCAGATAAGGAGCAGAGCATGTTTTAATAAGGTGCTCTACATGCTTGATTGCAGCGGGAACCCTTTTTGCTAATGAATAACCCAGACGCATCATGCAGTATGCGCTCTGTCCACACGGGTCTAGGACCTGATCCAAGACCAACAGAAAGTGCCTGTAAAATTTCACAGAGGCATAGCTAGCACAGACTAAACCACTTTTCCCTTTTGATCTTATTTCCCATGGGAGAAGGAGGATGATATCTTCTCCCTTCTCTTGTTTCAGACTCTTGTTTCTGACTCTTCCTTGGAGTCCTCCCCAGCCCATTTCACATGGGGCACCTGAAGTCAATGAGGAGGGCTGGGAAAGTTCCCCTTGAACAAGTGCAGCCAGAAAGTCCTTCTGCAGCCTTTGTGTGTGGACATGAATAACCCTTTCCCACAGAGGTCTGCAGATTGCTTTCTAAAACTTCATGAAGTTTTCTTGTGGCAGCCATGGGAAGAGACATGAGGGATTGCAGCTGTTGTAGATCTGAAACCCCTTGAGGCTTGAATCATCCTCTCTTATTTTTTTCTCTATGGGGAGAGTTAGGAAGACTTTGAGTATTTATTCAAATCCCAGCACTGCTTGCTTACTGTGGGGTGGCTTCCCCACCACACAGCTTGGAGGAGGCTCTCCATTGGTGTCATGTCAGCACATGTCCAAGCAGCTCAGCAGAGCATGGTGGTATGGAGCATACACATGCTTTCCAGCCGTGGTCAACTGCAGAAATCTTATGTGCCTCTATCATACCTTCTTATACTAAAACATGACCAAACATGAGGAATTGAGCCTCTCTGCAGCTGTTGCAGGGAGGCAGGCAAGTGAGCTTATCTGATCCCCTTGTCCCAAGACAGGCTGATGTCTAGGGACGTAAAAGGAGTTATTTATATTTTTCATAACAATTTAGCAGGAGGAAGACTGCCTGTTGAACACAGTAGTCCCACATCCACCCATTCCCACAGATTTCACGTGATCCAGTTTTGCCTCCTAGGGGAACACTGGGGCTTGAGTGCTTTCCCCTGCATTCTCAGTCCTTTGACAGAGCTGAGCAGGCATTCACCTCCACCTCCCCACGTCACCACCTCCATGTTTGGCAAAGCTTTGGCAGCATCCTCCTGAGAGCAGGTGATGGCATTCAGCTACTGCTGTCTCACTTGGTTGGGCACCTCTCTCTCTTGCATCCCTCTAAAAAACATCCTTTAATATTACTAAAAGCAAAAGAGCCAAAGGACATCCCTCACCCTGCCTGGCTGAACTGAGGCCCCACACTGCTCAAAAATTCTTTACCAGCCCAGATTCTGGTACTTCAGCTTAAATTCCCAGGCATGAGGAATTCCAGGCTCTGGCAGGAGAAATGCTTTATGGACATGGGCTTTCTTGTGCTGCTGCCTATTCAGCAGGAAGGAGTGTTACCTTCTCATGATTAGATTCTGCAGGCAGATCAAATTTGCAGTTGGAACAGAGGTTTTATATATAGTAAAATGCTCCCAGGTGTGCTTTTTAGTAGCGCTTCTGGGCTAAAGCAGGGATTTATTAATAAGAGGCACCCAAACCATATTATGCACTGAAACAGAGCTGGAACAGGGTGCTTTTGCTCTGATTCAGGGAGCTGATTGAGTTCAGTGACAGATGCCAAGTATTTATATCCTTCCCTGAGTTTATCTGTTAAATTTGAAAGTGTTAACAGCAAGAGGAGTTTTTTTGGAATCAACATATTAAATAGTGATGGAGAGTTCCAGCTAGATATTGGTATTTTATTATGTGTGGTCATCCAAAGTGTACAGCTGAGACCATCCAAATAGAAAGCTGAGGGAATAAATCATTGCTTTAGATTCGCCACAGAATACTTGAGTTCGGGGAGCCTGGTGTCTTCACTTGTGACACTGCTTGATAACATGAAGAATACCATTATTTCTATATATACAACTGCATATAATATATTGCTACTCAATTGTAATATTTCCTGTAAAGTTCCCACAGTTGTCCGTGTTTCTATATTAACGTGGGAGCAGGGGGGTGTATTTTAGTTTTATGTATGTTTTTTAGCATATTGACAAGTGTCCAAACCCTAGGGAACTGTTACTTGCCTTGGAAACGGTTGCAAACATACCTCTTGGTTCCTTTTGCTTACTCTCCCTCCTACCAGCTGCCTTTTGTGCTGCTTTGGTAGTTTATCTGAAACTTCACCCAAAATAAGACCCAACATTTATTTTTTGTTTATAGCTTGTTCATAGCTCTTAATAGTTTTAAATTCTTTTGACTTTATTATCACCTCCTTAATGAGTATTTTACCCTATTAGTCATTATTTAGCCTTTTAGTCTTTCCATGGGCCATCTCAAAGCCCTTGAATGGTGACTCTGCAGCTGAATCAAGACTCGGGGTGAGGATGAACAGCTGAACCATAAACTTCAGGCAAATTGTTGCTCTTCCAGTGCCTCTGAGCCATCTTGTGCCTCAAAAATGAATGCTTCTTACAAATTGCCTTCTGCCGTGCTCCACCAAATACTAAAATGCTGTAATTATTTATGACAGTGGAAATATCCTGAAGTATTCGAGTAAAAGCCAAACATACAGGGGAAAACCAGTCCTGTGGAGGAAGATTATAGTAAGAAAGAAAAGATGGCTTGCTTTGTCTGCAGGTCACATTGAAAGGCAAGCTAGAAATGCGTGGAAGAGATGGAGACCTAGATGTGCTAGATTTAAGGGGGAACTCCGTAGCTGCTGCCATTGGACTATTTTCAGGTGTTTGGATGAGGGAATGACCCAAATACAGTCTAAGCCTGTGACTTTTTCATTTTAATAGCAATGCAAATACAGTAGGTGAAGGCTAAGAGCGCTGCATCTAATTTAGCAGTGTTGCTTTAGCAACATCGTGCGGGGATGCAAATAGTCTCCTTGGTAACACTTCCTAAGTGTCATTAGCTAAGCGATGGTTATAAACACGGAAGCAGATCAGAATGAGAGACGTGCTCTTGTGCTGTGCCTTTTTATAGCCCCAGACATCACGATTAGCAGGATGGTGAAAGGGGAGAGGGAAGCTGTTGTGAGGATCGTAGCGCTTGTTCACGTTTTAGGTGTTGTGCTCTGGAAAACTGCACCATTAGTGATGGGGGTTTCTGACTTGCTTTAATTAAGGTTTTAAATAAAGGGAGGGTGTTGTCCCTGCCCACTGATGGCACTTGTCAGAGACATTCACTAAGTGTCCTCCCACTTCTCCAGGGGATGTAGATTGCAGATGTTAACCCTTCTGCTCTCTACGCCAATGGCATACTGGTGTCTCGGTGAGTTTTGAATCTATAGGTTAGGAAGGGGAGAGGGAAGGAGGCCCCAGAGGTCAGCATGAGTGTGACCATGCTGTCCTCACCTTGGAAAAGATGTGGATGTTGAGGCTGGGCTGGGATCAGTACAGGATCTGCTTCTCTTCTGCTGAGCTTCCCCTGCCCCAGTATCACTGCTAGTGGATTACATCTCCCGAACCAGATTTGGGTTTCTCCATTGAATTCTGACGACCCTTTCCTCAAGAACAGCAACACAGTAGGGATGAAGGTGAGAAATGGGGTTACTTAGTGCAGTTGTTCCTGCTCTTGGAATTGTTGTGTAGAAAAAAGTAATGAATTGACGCAGCTTTTCTATCTCTCATGAGAACTGATTTGTTGGGGTTTTTTTTCCCCCTAAAGCCTCAGCTGCTGGACTGAAGGGATTACATGTGAATCCTAGCTTTTCTTTAACCCCCTCAGCTTTATATACTGCTCTGTTACAGAGAAAAACTGCCAGGTATAAAAGGAATATGACCTAATGGCTCAAAAATCAGCATGTGTACAAAAGAACCACCAACACTTTTGTTTTCAACTGATCTTAATTTTAATCCCACTGCTCGATGCCTGAGGATCTTATCCAAGGAATCTGAATGCCTGATAATGTCAACTGGAGCACATGAAAGCAGAAGGAGCCAAGTCCATAAGAGCATCAAAATAGGTTTATTCTGATTTGGGATAAAAGTCTGAAAGAGCAGATGGTTTTATTTTATCATGAGCTTAATCCTGCTTTGGTAGAGGCAGACAATTGGTGGACTTCAAAGTTTATTTATTTATTTATTTATTTATTTTAAAGAAATCCTCTGAACCAAAGATAAGCTAGACCCTCACAGCCTAATCGATCACCTTGAGGTCAACACACGAGCCCAATGACTGTAGACTGGCCAGTCCAAGGGTCCCTTTTTTACCCCAGCAGTCTGTAGTGCCTTGCAGTTTAGATACCTGGCAAAAGCCTGACTGTAATTTCTCTTATTCTAATGCAAAAGGGAACTCTAATGTCAATAGTCTCTCTATACAAGGAGACCTCAATTAAAAAAAACAAACCACCATCCCCCACAGCCCTTTTTTGCTCCCAGATCTTCTTGGAATTCATCCATCTTCATATCGCTCATATCTTATGGCCTCCGTTGTAAATGTCAGTGCTAATTAATGAGACCTTGGCCCTCTGTGTAGTTAAGATGAGTAACAGTGCAGTGGTTGTTTGTGAGGTAGGTGCCTTTACATCTCCCCTTCCCAGGGGAAGGCCCTGGGGCTGTCAGCCTTGTGCACGAAGAGCTGCAAGAGGCAAAGTCTGAAACAACATTCTACCTCTCCAGTGTCAAAAGCATGCAGATGAAGCTCTCCTGGGCTGAGAGAAGTGTTCCTGAAACCTCTTAGAGATTAAAATAGAAAGCCTGGGGTTCCCTGACTGAATTGCTCCCATCCCATCCCTGTACTGGGCTCCTGGGCTTTCACTGGAAGGCTTGGTGAGTTGTTTGCTCTGTGAAGAAGACACTGGGGTTACTGGGCCCCAGGATGCCATTCCAGCCCTAAGGCAAAACGGTGCTGCCTTGCCTGTGTAGTGTAACAGCTTTCATGCATTGGGTCTTGGGGTTGATTTGAAGGTGAAGTTTGTCTCTGCATCCAAATTGTTCTGCAGTGGAGGGACTGAGCAGCTGTTTCTCACCACTATGGCCCATGGCTGAGTAAAACATGGGGATTTGGTCAAATGACTCTGCTAAATGGGTGCTCAGCCCTCAACCTGCCCTGTCCTCTGCTGAATGCAGAATAGAGAGTTTCCCTCCTGGACAGCCACATTGCTGTCTTTCTGACACATGTCATTTGGATACTGAGTTCTTAAACATTTATGGACATCATTTTTTTAAACCAGCTTAGGATAAGAAAATGATCTTTCCCCCTGATATTCTTGGTGTGTTCCTGCTGCAGAGAGATGTGGTGAAGCTTATGCTTTCTGGGGAGAATCAGAGGGCAGGAGGAGTGAGTGAGGTTTCTTTGGGGTCTCCAAGTAGCAATGTCAGGGGTGACAAGAACTGGGACACAGAGACCTAAATCAGAGTCTTGTGATTAAGGACTGGTGACTCTTGTCAGGGAGCAGGTGATGTTGTGGTCATGTGTATGGACACTGCTGGTGGACATGACAGA
Source organism: Gallinula chloropus (assembly GCF_964237585.1). Classification (NCBI taxonomy): domain Eukaryota; kingdom Metazoa; phylum Chordata; class Aves; order Gruiformes; family Rallidae; genus Gallinula; species Gallinula chloropus. The sequence continues at coordinate 68,496,146 of NC_140090.1, forward strand.
AAAACCCTCAAGTCCCAGGGAGTGCCCTGGTGCCACCTCTGCTGTCATTGCTTGGCACACACGTCTCTGGGGCTCTTCACTGAGCTCTAACTTTGCAAAACCAAATGTGAAACTATCTGGGATAAATTAGGCCTGATTCTGACTTGGTCAAACTGAAGAACTGGCTGACATTTTATTCCAGAAAACACCTTAAAATGCAAAGCACGTCATATGTGACATTAGCAGACTTTCTTGTTGGTCACAGCCCAGGGTGGAGCTTATCCTGAGACTCAGTTTCCATTACAGGTAGGACTATACCAGCTCATCTGATTATGTGCAGTCCTTTTTTCACCTGCAAGGATTTCACAGGGGTACATTGGCCCTGCCCACTCCTTGGGGTGGTCAAAGCAGCCACGTTAGAGCCTTGACCTGAGCCAGCTCCGGCATTTCTACACTTGCATCCTCTGCACGATGCCGGTTCATTGCCCGTGCTCAGCAGAAAGAGCAATGCCTCTGTATTCCCAGCCCTGCTTCCTGCAGCACCTGGGTTCTCCTTGGAGATCTCCAGTTCACACATGGAGCCAGTCCCACTTCTCAGGACTGATGGGAGCGCAGGGCCCCTTGGTGAGGCTGTGTGCCAGCAATCCCCCAACCTCACCTTGCACACCTGAGACCAGAGGGCTCCTGCTGTTGTGCAGTTGCAAACCCCCTTTAAATCAGTGTTTCAACACAAGCCAGGCAGCTCTGGCTTTTCTGAGACCTTCTGTTATTTATTTTTTGTGCATCCATAGTGGGAATCCGGAGTTTGAAATGCCACTGTGGCTTTCTAGCCCACAAGGAAATCCCTGTTTTTCTCTCTTGGTGATGCAGTTTTGCAATGCAGCCTCAGTTAGAGGTGGAAGAGCAGGGTGGGATTGCACTGCGGCTCTGATGAGGGATGCTCTGTCCATCTAGAGTAGTGACAAACATTGGTCCTGAGCTCCTGACCTTCCTTGCTACCATCCCCTGTGCACTGACATCTCTCTGTCTGCCAGCCAGGCTCTCCCTGCCATCTACCCAGGGCCAAATGCTGCCCCTTGCCCACCTCCCAGCTTTTGGAGTGGTCTGTAGATGGGGACTGAAGTGTGTCCCTGCAATAGAAGGATATCCCAGTGCCCAACCCAGCAAACGAGACCCCTCTTTCTATCCCCCTCCCCATTCTGACCTCCAGTTCTCCCGTCACTGCTCATTTCTGTGAATACACCCCTTTTTGCATTTCTTCATAGGAGAATAGAAGATCTCACAGCCAAAAACCTTCCCCAAGCAGCAGGGGCAGCCGCAGGGTGACTCTCCCTTTGACACAGAAGCTCCTCATTCAGTATTCACCTCTGACAACAGACAACTTTTGGCTACTCTCTTCTTGCTCAGACGTGGCTGTTATCTGTCACTCGCTGGGCACTTCCTCTGCAGCTGGAAGCTGCTTTCAGGCCCGTGCAGTCATCTGCCGTGTCTCCAACGGGCAGCCCTCTATCCTGGTTTTGTATTTTTAGTGGCCTTCCTTATGCAATAACATGAATTATCTTTTTTTTTTTTTGATAGGCATCTTCTTAGCAGAATATTAATGTATATAATTAAGATAGTATTTAGCTCTCGAATCACACTGTTCATCCCAAAATTGGCTTAATTACACAGCTGCTCTTCTAGAATGAGGCTGTGTTTGTTTAAAAGCTTAAGTATGGAGATAGGAGCAAAATTTCTACCCCCCAAGGAGAAGATCCTCCATTTCAGATTTCCAGTTATGTTGTAAACAGTGGCTTCTCTATTTTATGGAGGGGAAGAAGTCAAGGGAATGGCACTGCTACTTTTTGTTTTAATCCTCTATATAGGGAGTGAGACACAAATCCATTTGATTCCGCCCCCCCCCACCCCCCGCATTATTTGAGCTAAAAAAGCGTGAGGATCTTGCATTCCTTGGGTTGGTTCACATATGGTTCCTCTGGTTTTCTTCTCTCTCTGACATCTTGAAACTCAGGCGTCCCTAACAGCTAGATGAAATCTGTCGGATAAGGCACCTGCTTTTCAGAAGCTTCTAGTTTGTGAACCATAAAACTAGCTTTAGCAGCAGCCTTAACCTCTCCATGATACAACAACATGGGAGAAAAATGCCTCCAGACATCTCTGCAGGATTATTTCAGCTTTCTGTGAGGCAGCTAAGAAGTTATGTTCAATTTTGCTGTCAATTCTTCTGCTTTAAATGTTGCTGCTGTAAACTATCTGTCCCTCTTGTGAGTACATTTGTGTTTGGAACTATGCAGTAAATCAGATTATAGCTGCCCTTTATTAACTCTGATGCACAGGATTTCAGCAGTAGAGGTTTGATTCAGAGAAAATGAATGGGGATAGTTAAAGTCAAATATAAATAGAGCTTATTAAAAAACAAACAAACCAGCCTCTGTTTCATTATGTGACTCTTAACTGCACCACGAGAATAGAAGTAGCTCTCATTAAAGTCCCCTGGCAGCCTTGTTCTCTTCATCTTCTGCAAACTCGCTCACGAGCTCCTAGGAGCTCTTGGGGATGTGAAACCAATCTGCACCTTGCGATCGGAGAGAAAGGAAGAAAGCAAACAGAAGATGCCTCTGTGTGTATGACAATAAAATGAGCGTAGCTCTGCCAGCACATCTGCATCCCGCTGAGCTCCCGATTGCATCTGTGCAGAATATGACTGCTCCCCTGCACTTAAGACCCCTCTCCTATGTTCTCAGCAGTGCCTGTCCTCGCAAGGCCAGCTAAACCAGAAGAGCACCCTCATTTCTCCTCCTTTGCCCAATGCCTTGGTTGGAGTTCATGCTGTGGGTGCTGGCGCTGCTGTGGAGCTAGCTCTGCATTTCCCCCTCCTGCACACTTCTGTGAGCGGGCGGTACCGGGAATGGGCTACACAGCAGGGTCAGGATTGCTGTCCAGCTGTGGGGGGGAACATCCCCTCTGTGCCCCCCAACCACCAGAGCAAAGCCCAGCATTGCCTGTAAAATGAGTATAAGCTGCTTATTCCTGAGCACAGTCTGTGAGGAGCCTCTGCCCTTTCATCACCCCCACCGCAAGAAGAGCTCAGAGTCTGATTTACACACTCACGGTGCCCGTGTGGGTGGGTTTATTCATTTCTGGTGGGTTTTTAAGTACATATGTTTTGGGGGAAGGAAGAAAGTAAAAAAGCAGTGATGTACTCTGAGCATGGAAAAAATCCAGCTCTGGTAACAAAATATAGTGTTTAGCAGTCTGTGCTGAAGAAGGGAAGATTGCAGAATGGTACCCAAAGCTTCCAATTCACTAATATGCAATCAACTATTAACTTTAACGAGGCTTCAGCTATTGTCTTAATGAATGCTTACCGTCATGAGATCCCGAGCATGTAGGTACAGTGAATGAGAAAAGAGTCTGGGAAAGAATACTGGGCAGTGTTTGAAAGGAAGACCTGTAGTTTTCGAAAAGGAAGCTACTTTCAAAGCAGAGTTAAAGTATATTTTCTTTTGAAAAGCATCTAATAAAGAAAAGACCATGTCAGTCTCATTACTGCTAGTGTAACAGCGCAAGTGAGAGATTAACAGTCTTCTTAAGCGAATAAAATTGTAATATCTCTTGAGCAAATCTATTCCCACTTGAACAGGGGAGCTCAAAAGCAAATTCCAGCTTTATGCTCTTTACAGTTGCACTCCTGGAACTCATGCGAAACCTGCAAGGAACCTGGATGTACCAGTCGCACTTTTCTCCTGGTTTTCCCCTGTTAGAAGCACCAGTTTAGTCCCGACGTTAGTAGCACTAGGAACACGAGGTCATGGAGTCCTTGGTATTTTAAAGCAATGTATCATCTACTCCTGCTCCCTGCAAGCTTACCTGGCGTGATGCCTGCCTGCCAGCCAGCCACAAGGGCTCCCATCGTTCCAACTTTCCACAGAAAACCATTCCAAAGTTTTAATTAGTTTTAATTCATGATCGCAGAGCAATTTGGTGTGTGCAGATGGAAATCAGCAGAGAAGTGTTAGTTCATCGCGCTTTAGTATTTTTTATGTATACATATGTTTTACAGAAAGAGTTGCAGCTTACTCAGAACCTGGACTGGACTGTGCCTGACTGTTTAATTACTGTTTACACTGAAGTAATTTGCAAAGTGTTAATTTCCGAAATCAATACACTCCAGTCCAATAAATATTTAATGCTTCCATCTGCCATTTTTAGTTTAGTTACCAACCCTGCTCGGTGAAGTCTATGAAACAGTTGTCTGCTGTTGACATAAAGTAGGGTTTTGAGATCCAGCTTGCATGGAAACATAGAAAAAAGCTGGTTTCATGAACCCAGTTATATTCTCTTTTCTAGATTACATATGGATAAGGAGAACATTGCATATGGAGACAGGTTTATAGCAGGCAGGCCCGTGTAAAATTGCATCTGAATTTTATGAGGGGAAACACATCAGGTCTTGCTAGTGAGACTACGACTGTGGATCCTGTGTCTGAGTTTTGGGAGGAATCTAGCTGGAGTGGGCCGTATCTTCACCAGTGGGAAAAGTCCAGTAAAGTGAAGGGCATGATGGCCGTTTGATAGAACAAAGAGGTGGAGAAGCCCCCCGCCCACCCCAGCAGGAGGGAGCGCGTGGGGCCATGTGGGCAGCCAGGACTCCCGCGGGTTGTGGCAGGATGTCACTTCGCTTTCTGCAGGACTGGGAGCAGCAAAACTTGCCTCCCTCTGGCTGTGCAGCAGGCTATTTAATTACTGATATTCACGGAGGGTTTGGAGCTCTCTGGATGGGAATGCCCTGTGCCAATGCAAATGTCACTGCTTGCAGTACAACACGGGGGCCTTGATGATTAGTTCTGTTTTACTGTTTTTCTAGTGTAATTATGTTTAATTCATGTGTTGTTTCATCAAAGTGTCTGTCACTCAGGGCTTGGCCTCGTCTTCTTAAATAGCTGGATATAAAATTACAATGTGTTCCTCCAGTGAGACTGTATTTCCAGAACATCATGACAGCTTTATTATGACACAGGGCTTTCTATTTAGCTGAACACTGAATTATCCTTTTTAAAAATCACAATCTCTTGCGGTTGGATCATTAGGCTTATGCCATATTCCATACAGGGTTACCCTAAATCAACATAATAAGGATCTTGTGTTCTGGCCTTTAAGCTTTCTTGCTGGGTCAGGGTGGGTCAGCAGTTGCGCGGAAGGCAAACTGCAAAGCTCCAAGCAAAGCAGGGCTTGTTTTCCAGCAGCTGATGTTCTCTCTTGGAGTCCTTCTGTGGCACCTCTTTGACTCCTGCCTAGTGGCAGCTTCCAGGGATTGTTCAGAAAGCAGTCAACTAGTGGGAACAACCCCTCATGTCCCTGTGGTGCCTAAAACTCCTGTCAGATCCTGGAGGAGAGTTGCTGCCAGTAACACCACGATTTAAATACCAGGCACCGAACCGCTGGTGTGGGCTGCTGTGAGACGGGCGGAAGCTTGTGGCTGTAAATGTGAACCTGTACTTTACATAATGGTTTTAGCAATGCATTCAGATTATTGCCCAGAGCTATTCCCCACCATACTCTGGCATGTAAAAAAAAAATTGCCTAAGACTAATTGGGACCCTAATGAAATTGCTTCCTGTGGCTTTATGCTGTGCAGCTGGATGAAGTAACTCCAGATAATGCACCAGGGATATGCAACAGCAAAGTTCTTCTCAATGCACTTGATGAAGTTGCTGCTGTAGTGGATGGCAGGCTTTTGGGATGGGTAGATGTGTCAGTGAAACTATAGTGAGAACTCGGTTAAAAAAATTGCTGGATTATGGAATGAGCTTTTGAATTGCTACTGTGATGGGCTACCCTTGTGTAACCAGGTACTACAGTATCTTTTTGGCTTTCATGTGGGTGGTGATGTGCCAGAAGGAGAAAAAAAGAGAAACATGGGAATCATGTTGGGAGCACAATTTGCAGTACTGCTTTGGTACAAGTCCCTCTTTTTTTTTTTTTTTTTTTAAGATGGCTTTTAAGCTTTGTGGGGCAGGTGCCGAATGGCTTCCCTATGGATTGATTTACCAGCATCTAACCTCAGGAAATCCCAGTGGCTGGAAATAAACATGAAATTCATCAGTCCTTTTGGCAAATGGCAGTGCCTCTACTGCCAGAAAAGCAGTGTCCCAGGCAGTTTTCTTGCTGCTTTCTTCTGGTTTCCCAAGGGAGCCAAGGCCATGGCAATCAGGTGAAGTGCAGGGTAGCAGGAACCAGCTCACTGTTTCTTACTCTTGATTTGGACATGTGTGTGTGGTGGTGGGCCAGTCCTAAAGAGTATGAGGCTGTTTCTGTCCCCATCATCTCCTTTGCAGCAATCTCTGCAGGAAAACAGAATCTGAACACTGCAGAAGTCTGTTTGTTAATGTAAGACAGCATGGTCTACTAATCACAGCAGGGCTTAGTGGAGGTAAATCCCTCTACTTGATGTTCCCAGCTCTCCCACGCAGATACCAAGGCATTTCACCTCTCTGCGCCTTGCAGCGCCTGTGTGTAGGGATAAAGGAAGGAGAGACTTATTATTGTTGTTGTGGTCTAATTCTAACCAGAACCAAGTGGCAGGAAAGAGCTGACAGTTCTTGGTTCCTGCGGCCATCACTTAAACCCAAATTAGTGACTCTGTGTGAGTTGAAATGAGGTTTGAGCTGACCAGTGTTGGGTCTGCTGCAGGCCCCTGTTTCTTCCACAGCAACTGGTGGCCACATGAGATAATCCATCTCTTTTGGCCAAAAAGCAATTCTTCTTGTCTTATTTTGAAAGGCTCTTTTTTATCTGGGTCAGGTCCCCAAACTGGCTTGCTGTGCCATGCAGTGTGTCCTGAGGCAAGGGATGGGAGGGAGGATGGTCTGGCCAGGTAGAGAAGCCAAGTCATCCCCATGCAAGGATTGTCTCGTGTGGCTTTGCTGAAAATTAAACTTCATTGGAGGGACTGTACTGAAGACTGAAGGCATATTTGATCTCAGGATGTGATTTGTTATTTGACCAGTTTGTTGCCTTGATCTGATGAGCTTTTGTGCAATTTAGAGGCACTTCTCCTGATGGCACCCATTCTGCTCTCTGATGTCACTGTCAAAGCAGGACCTTCCTGGAGATGACTGCATGTGCTCTGATTTGCAACCTCCTGAAGGCCAGTTTTCCAGGGCTGTAATTTTCACGTTTTTGTGAACAAATAGTCCAACTGTGCATCATGAATTCAACAGATGAAGCCAATGAGGCAGCCTTCTGGTACTACTTCCATCCATGTATCTCCACCACAGGAACCAATCTCCTGTCTTGCAAGACTGCTTAGTTTGTGGAAGAGTTTGTGGGCCTCTTGCAAGACATAGTACATTGGCTTCTTCATCATCTCACCACAGAGGCCTGATTGTGCCACCTCTGCAAGTTGCAATCAAGGAACTTGCTTCCAAAGACCATATTAGTATTCTGCAAGAAAAACTTCATTGAGTCAGCTCAAAAGACTAGTGTGTCAGCTGTTGTAGGAAATAAAATGGCTGCTGGAAAAATTAAGCTTTTTTAGAAAAAAAAAAACCCTTATGTTCTGCATTGAATTTTTTAGGTCCAGCATTCAGAAAATAAGTTGGCTTGAAATGATGGGGGCTGGTTCAGGAGAGCAGCACTGGGAGAGCCAGCAGCCCCCCAAACCTGCAGGGTGAGAGCCCTGGACACAATTTGATGTCTGTCTTCTCCTACAGGTCCAGCAGCACAGAAGCAGCCTTGTAAAAGAGATAAGCAACCCCAAGCTGGGAAATAACAGCACTCCCATAATACTGCATTTCCTGGGTATTAGAGTAATTCTGTGATAGGGGAATTTAATAGCACACAACTGGCTGATAACCGTTTTGGTAAATAATAATAAAAGAGCTGTGACAGTTCAGCTCTAGCTTGACTAATGTAGTGATAGTATCTATCTTGAAGAGAAAAATGCAGTAGCACAGAAAGTTCCTTTCTTCTATTTGTCAGGTGTACGGATGTCATTGGGTGACATTCAGGCCCATGTTAGGGACCAGCACACGCACACACCTTTGGGTCTGGTTTAGGCCTCCTTAAAATACCCCAGTTCTATGTCCTGAACCTTTGGGCTTGATGCATTTCATGCATTGTATGGAAAAAGCAGCCCCCTTCCCACATTTAATGTGGAGATTGCTGCTCTCTAACAGGCAGGAAGGAGTGAGGTAGCAACCCAGACAGTCTGTTTCTCCTTTACTGCATTAATAGCATCTGCTAGTGTTAAGAGACCTCTGCAGTCCTGGGCAGCAGCATGGGCTGTGTGTTTTTCTTACTTAATGACCAAGAGGAGCCAGAGATAGGTGATAAACTTGGCTAAACATCAAGTGCTGAATGAAAGGGCTTGGATCTGACCAGGTTAGAACAGCAGGTTCACTGCTGCCTTCCTCTGCTTCCCCAGTCATACCTTATGGCATTAAGAGCTTGGATTTATTTTGCTTTGGGTGGTGTTAATTGGAATAGGCTGCTGAGTCATCTCCAATTTGCATATTAATGCCACCTTGCACTTGTCTTCCTTTCCTGTTCAGTCTGGGAGCAGAGGGGTGAGAAGGCTGCTTGGCAGTATCTGCATGGCAGAGGTGGGTGTTGAAGCTCTGAGACCTGGTTTCCCTCAGCTGTGGTAACTGCTGGGAGGTGTTGTCTTCCACTAACACATTTGCTTTGTGTTTGCCTCTTCTGGTTGCAACCAAGGTACCCTGCATCCTTCTTTCCCAGGCAGATGCTGATGTTCTTGTGTGACCAGCTTGGGAGAGGTCTGCTCTGAGCAACAAGGAGATGTTGGGAGCTCTGCTTTAAACTGCAAGCATGCAGTTCCTAACTGGTAGCACAGATGAATTGTTTGGTGCATTTTAATTTAAATAATGCTTCTTAGGACAAAGAATAGGCTGTACAGGCCAACCCTGCTCCCATTTACTTGGATGGGAACAGGCTCTGGCTTTCAAAATGGTAATAACCAGTGTTGTTGGAGCTTATCTTAGAGTAAGCCTGAAGTCCCATCTAGGATTATGGTCCATGTGTTCTGTGTGGTATGAAATATGCAGGCTCTGCCTCAGACCATGTGTGCCCTTTTTAAAATGGTTTCCTATGGATGTCTTACTTGCCTGTCAAGCTTTAGTTAGCCCTGTGTCAAAAGAAGCAGTTTTAAGTGCCCAGAAGTTCAGCCTCCTTCTTCTTTCTCTTTGCTTGCTGGTTTTAAAGAAAACTAAATTAATTAAAATGGTCACTTAAGTAAGGTAATGTTATTTCCAGCTTTCTAAGAAAGTGTTGGAAAGGGAAAGAGCAAACCTTTGTGAGATTTGGCAGCTTTCTTGGAAACTCTATCCCTGTGTGAGTGCATTAAAAATAATGCTCTCTGGCAGCTCTTTTGGAGCCTGGAAACTAAAAGTTAGTAACCAACTCTGTATCATGGATTTCTTACATCTTCATTAAATCAGACATCATGAATCTCTCAGACTTACTACTCAAACTCCTAGAGGAAAGCAGCTGGTCACACTTAATTTTAATGGCATTTCAATATTACATTGTTCTTCCTCTCACCCCAAACCCTGCACTGAGATTTGTGCTTCTATATGATAACAGAGAATGAACCCCACTAAGTCTCTCTGACGGCCGATCCCTGTGTGTAAGTTTGCTTGGAGCGTCTCGGCTGATGCCTGCTGCTATGTTGTCTCTTCAGCTGGGACTTCATCCAAGTTTGTAAGTGGAGAGGAGGCTCAGCCTCTGAGTTTGGATGCTGCTCTTGAGTTTTTCTGGAGTGCCAACTGGCTGAGTGTTGGGTACCAACTGTACCAACTCTGCTAATAAATCACACTGTCTTGGGTGATAAAAATCAGTTCCTAACTCTAGTGGTAGTTGATACTCACTGAAGAATTGGATTCCCCCACCTCCAAGTTGTTACTAATCAGAGGTGTGTGCTGCTGGAAACATCTTTATTTTTCTGTGTGTCTCTTTCCCTTATTGCATAAAGGTTTATCCAGTCAACACGTATCACAGTGCAAGAGTATTAGTAACCTAAGCTTAGCGATATTTGGCATTCTGGTGCTTGACTAAAGGGAGGATCTACAATTTAAAAGGGGATTGGAGTAATAAAACCCCAAGTGTAGCCTGTGCTTTGGAAAAAACAATAGTTGATAGCCCTGAGGGTGTTGGATTTTTCACTTAGCAGTGAAATGAGATCCTCATTTGTGTGTAATTGTGCTGGTGCTTTGTGTATGGGGCTGTGGATCCTGTTCATCTTCAGTGTGATGTGTGACCTGAAGAACTGCTTTGCTAAGGACACTAAGAGGTGGCAACAGCACCAGCTGTCTTTACGAGGTATTTCTTGGATTCCCCTAAGTGTAACAAAAAGGCTGGTTTCTTTACTCCATGACTCACAGAACAGCCTTGCATAATTAAAAAAACCAACCCCAAACACAAAGCCAATCTGCAAGATAATCGTTCTTTTCCACCACTCTTCTGTTTTATTTCAAGTGCTCTGGTTTTGCATGCAAGTGGGTTGGGAAGCCCAGGGCCACCCTGCATGGAATAGAGCTGTCATGTTGCTCTTGTTTCAGCAGACTCCAGCAAGGAAAGTAATACAGCTAAAGCTGGGACTGGGTTCCTCCTGCACTGTAACTCTTCTGACTTTGTAGACCAGCCAGAGGAGTGAGTTAGCGTCTGGAGTCTGAAATTAACTCTCTTTTAATCTGTGCTGTACAGAAAGGCTGATGAGTAGAAAAGGCTTTTTTTTTTTTTTTTTTTGGTCAGGAGGCCAGTGTGGGGGATATTTATTTTTTTTAAATTTTAAATGTGGGGGAAATGAAACTATTTGGAGGTGAATGAGTCACTTCCATGAGTCACCATTAGTGGGAAGAGGGGATTTAATATTTGTGAATCAGAATCAAAAAGTACAGTCTGTTCCCTGCTTGGTGTGAGAGAGGAAATAATGGACAGTTTATAAAAGTTATTTTCTCCACAGAAGAAGAATAAGAATCAGGTTTTAGACTTTTCAGCATCTTGGAGTGAATGGCTGCTGTTCTTCCTGGCACTGTGGTCCCTGGGTCAGCTGTACCCAAAGGTGTTCATTGCCTTGTGGGTTTTTCCAAACCTTGGGACTACTGTCCTACGTGGCAGGCTTCTTGGTGCAACCTTGGGCATACCTCCTCACCACCTGTCCCTCATTTTCTCTTCTATAATATGTGGCCATTGCCAGTAACTTAAAATTTAGGAAGAGCCAGACTTTGTGCCTTCAGCAGCCCATTTTCTTCCCCACAGAAAGAAGATGCATAAATGCAGGCGAGTGCCACAGGCAGCGGGAGGGGGTGGCAAGGAAACTGCGAGGCAGTAAATCATACCCTGGCTATGCTAATAACTCTTTCAAATGCTGGGTTTGTGCTGCAAGAGAGTGTAATCACCCAAAATATCATGAGAGAGAGGGTGTACAGCCCTGGGCATAAAAGCACTGGAGTGGGACCACTACCTGCAGCTTGTGAGGGCTCAGTCCGGGGGGGGTTGTGCTCAAAGGGTGCAGGACCCTCTCCATGCAGTGCATATTCTATGGCTTCTCTCTTCAAGGAGTGTGGGTTGGGAGGAGGAGGAGGAGGATGATGATGATGTGTGGGGCTTCCCCCCATGTCCGCCAGCTGTCACTGTTGCTGCGCACACTCGGGGCGTTTGGTCCAGCTGTGATTTACAGCTGAGCCTTTCAACACTGACACCCCTCCAGGCTGGACCCGGGCCCCGTGGATGGACATCACAAAATGCATGAGATGATGTTTGCTACCACAAATGACTGGGGATGTTTGGCTCATCCACAATGTGAGAATATTTAGCCTCAACTTAACAACCTGTTCCTGAAGCTAGAACTTTATTGCCTATTAAAAGGCTCTGTAAGAGCTCCAGAGATAATTTTAGTGCACACACATTTCCCCCCTTCTGGGTGTTACCATTTTAGAGTTGATTTTTTTTTTTTTGGAGGGGTTGTTGCAACACTAAAACTCCCTCACACTGCTGCTCTGATTAAACAATGGTTTGTAAAACTGGGAGGGAAGGAGGGGGTAGTAATAGTAAATTAGGAGTAGTGGTCACAGCAGGACCTGGCAGGCTGTGGCAGTGTGCATACACAGAAATGGATATCCACACAGCTATCGCTGTGTGTATAGGCACTCAGCTTCATCCACATCATACTCTGTGTGAATTTCCCTGGTTTAGTTGAATTAATGAGAACTGCTTGTGCTTGTGAAGTGAAGGAGACAGAGTTTTATCTCCCCGTTGGGAAACAGCTCAGAGATGGAGGCATTCCTGCGTGCGCTTGCTGAGGGCTACCCTGAAACTACTTGTAGAAGCAGTTAGCAACTCTTCAAGGTATTGCACTTTTACCCTCTGAGCTGGCACACACAAAATTCAATTTGCACTCATCAAGCTAAGACAAAAGTTGTCTGAAATTAGCCCAACATTCTCCCTGTGGTTTAAGAGACCATATACCTTTATTGTAATTAAGTTTTATTGGAGTTTAGATATCCCAGAACTTGATACCTGAGAGGACTGGCTCAGCATACTGTTACTTGAATTAACTATTGATGTATTTTGTGGAGATTATGCAGCAGCAAAACCCCCCACTGCACCGTGTTTTACTTGTAACCTTGTTTTGGATTTGAGGTCCTGATACTTATTTGATCCAGATTCTGCTGTGAGAGAGACAGATGTAAATTGGAAGTCATGACACCCCTCAGTGGTGCTGCTCTAGACCTGGATCGAAGAACAGCATCTGACCTTTACAATTTAATTCTGGTAAAAGCAAGCACCAATCTACACAAATTTCTCCGTTTTGAATGGATCCTGCCTCACACAGACATAATTCAAAGGAGAAAGTGAGCTCCTGGCAGAAACAGATGGATAGTCCCAGCCTCTGCCTTGAGCTCACACTCTTGGTGGTGTCTCATTTCAAACCTATGCTTTCTTGTTGGCTGTCTGTCTCTGTTAAGAAAAGCCAATTGATGTTCTTCAATAGTTCTCTTAAGTCCTGACTGGATTGGAAGTGCTGACTGTGAAGAGGAAGGATTTGTGGGAATGCGTGGCCGTGCACAGCTGGGGCTGTGTGGGGAACCTCCAAGGGAAGGGGGGGCTTTCTGCATCTGAGCTACTGTGTCAGCCACGCTCCTCTGTGCTGGGTGCCTGCTGGGAAGGGGTGGGGTGGCGTGTGAAGGCATCTTTCCCATCAGCATTTCTGCTTTCAGTTTGTCAGGGCAGAGGCCTGGTTTGCAGCCCAGTGAGCTGCTGCACTGGAAGCCGTGACTGAGCTGCCTGCGTCACTCTGTCCGTACCATGGGCTTGGGAATGCAAAGGAGGCGAGTTGTGGTCAAAAGGCCTGTTTGTTTCTCTAAGGTATTTACATACACAGTTCAAATAAACACAACCAGAAATGATGTGTCCTGGTGTGTGTTTTGAAAACATTGATGGACTCGAGGATGTGGAAGGAGGCTGATAAGGAGTTTGGTCCCTGAGCTCTCTTGCTGCTTCTCCTGCCTGTGGCTGGGTGCTGCTGCTCAGTGTTCCCACAGACTTTTTGATTGCTTTCTACTGATGTAGTGACTTCAGTCTGGATCTCCAGGGGGCTGGCAGTAACACAGGGTAGTAGCTGTGTAGCAGTGGAGTCGGTCCTTATCTGGGATGCCTCCCTGCTTTGTTGGGTACAACAGTCCTCGGCTGCTGTGGCTCCAGCATTTACCACCTGGGGTGGGGAGCTGGCCACCCACTGTGCTGAGTTTTGGGAAGAACAAGGCTTCTCAATAGCTTAATTATGGGGAAATAATGTATTAATGGGATTGATGTGACTTGATTTAGGCAAGATGATCTGGTGATGTTTTTTTTCTAAGTGTTGGTGAATGATGGGGTTTGTGACCACCTTGACTTTTGTAGCACCTTCCCTTGTTTCTCTACTGTCTCTCCCTGTTTAACCATAAGCACTGCATTAAAATTCTGTTGCTGAATAAATGTCACATCCTGTGCAGTATTTGTCTTTTTTCTGTATTTCCTTGCCATATTGAGGCTTATCTTGTTTATCAGGTTTGAGTAAACAGCCTGTGGCTGTGCAGAGATGGGGAAGAGCAAAGGAAGGGTTAAGCAGGCGATACCCAGACACTGCCAGCTGGGATGTGAGCATATGTCAGGCAGAGGCGAATTTAGTTTACCTAGGCTGAACCTGAGTAAATAAACTCTGCTGAGAGGTGGTAATATCAAGTTGAGCTCAGCACTGCACAAAGTGGGCATACAGCTTCCACGTGGCTCATGGACAGAAGCTGCATCTGTTAAACTAGTGCAGCCTAAAAGTACCTAATGCAAGCTTTGCTGTAGTAATTAGCAGTCCTGATAGTTAGGAAGACAACTGAACCAATTTCCCCCATTAAATCAAGTGGTCATCTCCTATTTACATCCATGACAGCAGATACAGGTTATGTGGTGTAAGTTTGCTGCAAATCAGTGAAACTTCTGTGATCTGACATTCATATAGATAAGCTTTAAAAAAAAAACAACCCAGAAAATCTGACTTCTGCACTGGTAGAAATAATGGGGAAATACAAATGAAGAACTGCTGTGGGGCCACACATCAAGCCTGGTCCACATCTGCAGAAACTGGAGGGAGATGGTGTGGCTGCACTGAAGCGTGCCTCAGGGCTGGCACGTGTTTACTCCTGACTGAATCTATCCCAAAGACTCTTAAGGAAAAGGAGATAACCCGGCAGTGGGTTCACTGTGGTGTGGTTTCCAAAAGAGGCCGCTGGCCGCAGGACTCTCCTTCATCTGCACTCTGGAAGCAAACAACCAATTTTTCATTTTTAGTGGTTAATTCTGAAAATATGAAGGTCTGTTTAGTCTTGTCTCCCTAACATAAACCAGCCAGAACAAGGCAGCTTGAGGGGAGTTTGCAACAAGTTCCCTTATTTGGAATAACAGTCAGTGTTGTAATGTGGCAGCCGTGGGACTCTCCCACCCTGGTGGTGGGGCTCAGGGGGTCAGGCTGCTCTTAAGGCATTGCAAGGCTGTGCTGGGGGAGCAGCAGTGGTAATGGACATGTTTGAGGAAGGCTGGATTCTGTTCTGAACGCTGGGTTGCACCCAGTTTGTAGGAGCAGGTTGTGATGGGAGCCTGGAAAGATGAAACGTAAGATTTATGTGGATTCAGAGTCTTTCATGTAACTTCCATGGCTGTCACTTTTGTTTTCCTTCTGTACAGCACAGTGTCATCCCACAAACTCTTTCAGGATGAGCTGCTGTCCCTTTCCAGTGGGCAGGTGCCACATTTGCAGGATCCTTGTGACGTGGCCCTGAACAGGTTGTTGTGGTGGCCAGATGGTTGTGGACCTGCCCAGCACCTCCCTGTTGCTGCCCTCCTCCTTCCTTCTCTCCATCGCCATCCTCACCCTGCTGCTCACAGTGATTCTGGTCCTGCAGAAGGATGCACAGAGCAGCCCTTTTGCATGTTAAACTCTCCTTAATGTGGTGTCTTTTTCTCTACCATCATCATGTTTTCAGTAACCTGCTAATCATGTAAACTTGTACACCCTTCAAACTTACAACTTTCTGTGGTCTGAAATGGCATCCTTCCAGCCTCAGCAAAAGGGGGAATGAGTTGTCTGAGCTCCTGCTGAAGGTGTGCTGAGAACTAGGGTTTGTAAGATGGGCTCCCCTCAAACTGTGGTGTTTCTGGTTGTTTGAGGTCTGGTGACTATTTAACTTTGACAAAAGTGGAAAAAAAAGAAATTAAACACACACATTTCACTTCTATATTTTGCTTTTGAGGTAAATTATTGGCCCTTATACTGAACTATTTATTTGCACACTCTTCAAATGCTATCCTTCTCCATTCACTGGTAGTACAAGAGCTGCCTTTTGCTCAGCTGCTGCTGGTGAGAGTGCTCTTTCTTTCTTCTATCTCTTCCACTGTTAAAATGTCTTTATTTGTTCTCTGTGCTGGAATTGCATTGCAAGCTACTATTGCATGGCAGATGCTAAACACGCTTAGAATATGATGAGTCTTGAAAGACTCTGTTTTTTAAATTTGTTCAGTAAAGCACTAATGGCAAGTTCAGATCCCAGACAATTTCTGTGTCCTCCCAAGAGCTTTTGCAGTATCAGTAAGCTTGCTTTTTGATTCAGCTGTCTTTATTAAACTTGTTCATAAATTTGGAAGGTAAATCTGCTTCTATAGGTAGATATTTATCATTTCAGAGTCTCCTAACCAAATTTCCATAAATGGAGTTTTAAACACTGTCTAAATTATTTCCATGCCATCTGAAATGTTTCACAGACCATTTTCATGTCCTAATGATGATTGTAAGACAATGGAAATCTGCATTGCCATGAAGAAATGTTTCCTTTTCGCACAGCATTTTTCTTTTAAGGAGTCACTATAATAAATTGTGTTCCTGTTCAAGGTGCTTTATAAATTCTGGATTGAGTTCAGCAATCCATCCCTATTTAACAAAGCATGTAAGTGCATATTTGAATTATACCTGCTACAAAAGAGTGAGTACAAGTTCACATACTGGGGATGAGAGAAGACCCAGAAGAACCTTCTCCCTGGCTCTTGAGCTCACTAGGGTTCTTGAGGTGTTACTGTGAGTGCTGCAGCTGCCTGTCCAGGGTTTCAGCCACACTGCCACTCTAAGATTTCTTCTGGACTGAAGTAAGATGGGATGAGGGGAGCTCATCTGAGACACTGTCTGTTCAGCACTTGTTAAGTCAGCAAGTTTTGACAAATTGCTTCAATTAGCTCATGTTCTGTGTTTGGAGAATGGAGCAATGTGGCAGCTGTCCTGGCTTTGGGGACAGGGGCAGTGGGGTGTTTGTAGGAGCTCCCCGGTCCTGTTCAGGCTGCCTGGTCCAACACCATTTTGGAGCAGCCAAGCTCTTTACTTTCACTGCTTAGTCAGATGGGTGGGTTGAGCTTTTGTAAATTTGCTGCTTTTTTTTTTTAATCTTTCCATTACTAACACTCACTCTTAATTGACAGTCAGAACCACAAGAGTTTATTCCCCCTTTCCGCCCACCTTTCGCTTTAAAACTCCCACCTCCAGAGCGAGCAGCAATCACAGATGCCTTCAGATTGCTTTTGCTCTTTGTAACACAGAGCCTGACATCTGGCATATTTTGAAGTTACTTTATTGAATCTTGATCGTTCCTGTAAATAGAGCGCTTGTGTGTCATACCTTAATGGCAGTAAATAGATGTATCTCTTCCTGCACAGACTGAAGAGGAGATCCTCTTCTGGGCAGCCCTATGGTGGCTGCAGGCAGGAGGACTGATGCTCCCCCAGCTGAATCTGTGAAACAGCGACTGTTTCTGCGTCAGCAGGAATGTGTGTGTGTATTCCTGACTGCATTGGTGTTAAGATGCTGGCAGGAATGGATCCTAAGATTGATAAAGAATATAGATGGAAGAAACAAAATGCTGTTAAGAGTTGAGAACTGAGTCAGTTTTGGGGGAAGCCTTGTTTTGTTACTCGGATGTGGATGGGCATGAACCTCAAAGGATCTCTTCCAGATTTAAAAGCTTTTATTCCCTCCCCTGCCCCCAAACAGAAATTCCTTGCTAGCATGGTATGAAATCCTATAGTTTCTAGTATAAGCTAGGTGTTTGAGTTTTATTTTTACAAATTGGGAGATGTTTGCAAAGCTTCCTGCATTGTTTTATACTTGAAAAACCCAGAAACTTCCAGTGTGAAGGTACAGAAGTACTATATGTATAGCATGAAATTCAAAGACAGTCAATGGCATAGAAACCAGAATGAGCTTGGTTTTTAATGCAGAGGTAAAGTCAACATCTTACTCCACGTGGCAATCTTGTGAATTGGTGCTGTTGTGTTTAAGATGTCATTTCCTGTCTCCCTATAGCGAAAAGTGGCCCTAAAAATCATTAACAGAGGATATTTTCACAGCTTTCTGCTGAGGTGAAAGTGTCATTCCTAACTTACAGGTTGGGGACAAGGCAAAGGGAGGTGAAAATATTTGTCAGGGATCATAGAGGAAGGTTAGTAGGGGCAGGAATTGATCCCAGGTATCTTAAAATCTCTTCTGACTTCTTGACTCTGGTGGAAGCAACTTTTCTGCACTCACTATGGGAAATGACAGTGGAAAAAAACCCATAAAATTTAAAGTTACTTTTGGTATAAGCACAATTCCTTTTCAATACTTTGTGTTCGTGCGTGGCTTGTGACAAAGGAAGACTGAAATTTGTTATGAAGGGCTATAATACACATTGGAGGGGGAGGAATGAAATATTTCACTTAATCTCTATAGCATATTCCATATTTTCCTTGCTTTGGTTACATTTTTGCGAGGCGAACTATGAATTCCCTGGCCTATTATTAATTTATTGTTACTGGAACATAATAGCGTAGAATGCAGTTCATCCAGGAAAAAGCTTCAGCAGGGAGTGAGTCACTGATGGTAATAAACTTCCGTCCCTCTCAATAGACCATAGGACCATTTAGAAAAATGTTTTTGCCATGATTCCTGATTGCTTGTGTTTTGTACAGCAGCTGGTAGAGATAAAACTGAACGGAGCTGGGCAGACTCCCTGTCTCCCCTCTATTACTATAGCATGTTTCTGAATCATACACAAAAAATGGGTTTGGTATGTAAAAGGGACTTCAGAAAAGCAGCTCTGACTAGAAAACAGCCAGCGCTGCAGTGAGGATACGTTCTCAAAGCATGATATTGAGTGTGATACCTACCTTATCTATAGATAGTACTTGGGGAGTTGGCAATGCAGCGATGTGCAGAGCTGAGCGCCCTGCCGTTACCCTTCCGTGAGATGTGTTATATCTCCTACGAGCCCTGGGGCCTTCAGGAGCCAAACCTGAACTGGGTCAGACAGCATTTCGCAGCTGCTTGGGTTGAGATGCAGCTTTGCACGTTGCTCTCTGTAGCCTCCATCTTGTTCAGTGCGTGAGATCTCAGGTGCAAAAGGCTGGTTTTGTGTTTGATGGAGCTGTGTTGCCTGTTTCTGGCTCTGCTGGATCCTGGTAACCAGGGGCAAGTGGCCCGTTTGAGTCCAGGGGAGTGAAACGTATTTCTGGCAGTGATCTTTTGCTTTCCCTGTGAAGAGGCCGTGCAGTTAGTGACTGGATAGATAATAAACACTTTTTGAGGATCTTGACTCTATTGAAAATGGCACTGCTGGAGTGTGAAGAGCATAACTGTTCCTTGGCCAGAGAACAGTTTCCGTGGTGTGGGTCTTCAGTGTGTAGTGACAAGCACTATATATATATATATATATAAAATATATAAAAAATAAATATTATATGAAAAGCATTGTTATATTAAAATGCTTTAAATATAATTTCTAGCCTTCTTCCTTCAGAGTCCTTTCAAGGCTCCTGGTCTTCCAGGGTTGCTACTGCAGCCAGAGAGGAGGGTGTGTTGTGGTGTTGCTTTCCAGAGCATTTGGGGACCTGTGTTGCTATCAAGAACCGAACATGTAACCGTGGGGGCCAGATTCAGTGCAGCTCATTAGATGATGTATTATGTATCTGCAACAGGCTGTGCCCATCATGTTAATGTGCCGAGTCACGTAAACATCATGACTGAAGGTTTTGCAGCGCAGCTCCAAATGAGCGGGAGGGGATTGGTGTAGCTGCCATGTGAACTGTAGAGCTGTGGCTGGCTGACACTTTTAAAGTAGCTCAGTGCCAATGGGAAGCTGTATGGCACAACCAGTAAATGAACCCAGCTTTGCCTGAATAACGCTTTTATTTCTAGTTTATCATCTGATGGCTTTAGCTGACAGATTTTATGATTCTAGCAAGCACAATTGCTGTTATCCTTCAGGGCGTGTTTTCATTGTAAAGCCTGCAATTGGGTGACTTTTTTTGGAGTGCTGTGGTGTTATCTGTAACACTGCCTATTGGAGTGCTAATACAAGCTTTTCCCCTTTTCTTTCAGTAGAGTAACAAGCCATATTTTTTTGGCAGGAGATAATAAGGTATTATGAACTATTCCATCATTTTTATCAGTGTTTAACAGATTTCCAAATCTTCCTTCATTAGAAACCTCAGTAGACTTCACACAGACACAAAAATATTTCACTTGGTATTCCTCCCAAGCGTAACACTGCTTCTGGAGTGGTGCACAGCAGCAGCGCTGCGGGTAGGGGTATGCAGCATCCCCCGGGAGAATGACGTACAGAGTCAGGCTGTGCAGGCTCCTGGGCTGTCATCTCTCCTAAAGCTGATGGTCCTGTCCTGCTCAAGTATCTTTGGGTTTATATCTCCTCTGCCAATAGAAAGAAGATTTCTTTTTTTTTTGACACACTATGCCACTGTCATGAGAGTGGTGAAGCCTCAAAAAAAAATACCCACTTCCTCCCCACCTTCAACCAACAAAAGCTTTTCAGTGTTATACATAAAGCTCCTAGGCTACCATTAGGACATGGGACATTCTGCAGGTACCCTTGTTATTTACTAGAAGATGCAGTCTGTATCTCATGCAGGTCAATGTTGTAGGTAGACTTCTTGCCTTGCAGTTCAGAAGGTACCCTTCTAAATATTTGACACTGCCTACTTGCTAGGGTTTCAGGCTTCCTCACCCCTCCTGTGCTTACAGTCCTTGTTCTCTCTGCTTGTGTATTCAGGAAAGCTGATTTTACACACGAGAGGTATTTGCATTCACAAAATGGATGTTTTGTGTGCACCACTCCTTGTCCTCTCAAGTGCTTCCTCAGTTGTAGAAATGCTTGATGCATGTCCACAAAACTCTGCTCAGATGTATCTCTGTCTGTTGATGAGATCCTCATAGACATGTGACTTCTATCTCCATTGCAGAACTGGGCATTCTGGCATTTTTAAAATGCAAACTCCAAAAACAGAAGACTTGGAGGTGTTTTGTGCTGTGCCACTGTAAGGGATCTTGTCAACTCATTGGAGCAGATGGGGCTGGTGAGGTTGCAGAGGTGAGAGCAGAGCTGGAGCAGAAGCACTGGCATCAGCCCACTGCTGTGCACTGTGAGCAGTGATGATTCTTACTGCTGCTGTAGCGCACTGAGACAGGAATCACTTGGGAGCTGCTCTGTACCTTGCTTGCATATGGCCCATCGTGTTGCCTGTTACTCCTTTCTTGCTATGACCTGGAGTATAACTTGATGCTGCCTTGTCTAAGCCAAGCAGCGGGGCAGTGGCATCCCCCTGGGCTGTCTCTGTTTCCTGAAACCTGCTCAGTGAGTTCCTGGCTGTGGTGCCTGCTGTATTTGGTTTGCATGGCAAGGTTTTGGTAGCAGGGGGCCTACAGGGGTGGCTTCTGTGAGAAGCTGCTAGAGGGTTCTCCCATGTCTGAGAGAGCCAATGCCATCTGGCTCCAAGACCTGCTGCTGTCACAGACCAAGCCTGCCAAAGATGGTCATAGCATCTCTGGGATCTGGCATAACATAGTTAAGAAGGGGAAAAAACCCCACAGTTGCAGCTGGAGAAAGGTGTGAGTGTTTGAGAGGAAAGGCTTTGCAGATGCTCGGGTCAGTGATGAAGGATGGGCAGGAGGTGCTCCAAATGCTGGAGCGGAGATTCGCCTGTAGCCGGTGGAGAAGGTGGAGAAATTGGGAGAAAAGTTAGATCCGAGAAGGAGAGAGGAGTGGGGGAAGGTGATTTTGAGATCAGGTTTTATTTCTCATTGCTCAACTCTGATTTGATTGCTAAATAAATTAAATTGATTTTCCCAAATCGAGTCTGTTTTGCCAGTGATTTTAATTGGTGATTGATCTCTCCTTGTCCTTATCTTGACCTATGAGCCTTTTGTTGTATTTTTCTCTCCTGTGTCTAGCTGAAGAGTGGTGTCCAGCCAGGGTCAGCCCATCACATCTGCCTAAAATGCCATTAACTTTAATGGAGCAATCCTGATTTGGTTTTGCATAAACGAGGTTCAAATTGGGTTGCAGCACTCAGATTTTTAGATAGCGAGTGCAGTACATTCTGTCTGGAAGTCTTCAATGTTGTAGGTACCTAAGCTGGACAGCCAAGAGGGTGACCTGGAGACCAAACTGTCAGGTCCTTTGCTGAAAGGGAACGGGAGCTGCACAATCACAGCACATCTGACAGTTGGGGATGTGTGTTTTAGGTGCACAAATGCCATGTTTCTGACTAGCACCCAGAAGGTGTTTATACCCTGGCTAGGACTGGCTTCATTTGTTTTATCATTAATTGTTTAATTTTCTATGCTGGGACAGGCCAGCACAGTATAAACAGAAGAATAACCCGAGTCACTGCAATTGTATTTAAACTGGTTGGAGTTCATAAAGCAGAAGAAAAATGATGATGTGTGCTCCTGTTTTACGTTTACCTACAGAGGTCTTCGAGTAGCAGGAGAGCACACAGTGAGATGCAGGATGGGCTGTGTGTGCTCCGTGGTGGTGCTGCTGATACACAGTTAGTTGCGTGGGTTGTGTAAGGTGTTCTCCAATGTGCACATTTAACCATGAGACAACCAGGCTGAAGGCAAGGGAAAGAAGAGGCAGGAGGCAAAAGAAGGCAGAACATATATTTTATTGGACATGTGGATAACCGCTGCACTGTGCTATGGGCACAGAGCATCCAGTGTATAAGTGTGAGTTGCAAGTGCAGGGATACCCTCTTTCCCCTGGGTACATGCTGCATCCGCAGGCAGTCCTGATGCAGGGGTTAGCGCAGACTCCTGACCAGCTGCAACAGGTTTGAAGGAAGCCCAGGAAATTCACTGCCAGTTCTGGATAGGCTAATAAATCTTAAAAACCTCGAAAGCTGTGTGGGGAATCTCTAAAGAAAATAAATGTGGAGTGCTGCAGGGAAGGATGGCTGGATGCTGGCTGTTTGCCGTCCCCAGGTCTTGCTGGCTGCTGTGTTCAGCTGCCCTTGTAACCCATCAGTCATCCCTGTTCCTTTGGGATATTCTCCTTCCCCAGTCCCTGCTGACTGCTCTAGCAGGTTTACCTCCTTTCCCAGCCTGCACAAGCTCCTGTGACTGCTGCTTGATCACCCAAGTTCAGCACACAGCACTGCTGTCGGGTAATAGTAAATCACCACAGTGCCAAATCTAACAGTGACTGCGTTGCTTGAGAGTGACAGAAGTCCAAGGCCCTTCTTTCTAGAAACATTGTTCACAGGAGTGTTGTGGAAACACTTGGGGGGCTTTTGCTAAAGCCGTGTTGCCTGTGGTATGTTGAAAGAGCAGTCCCTGCTCTGGTTGGGCTCCTCTGCTCTAGACCCACAGAAGGGATTTTCTGGGTAGACATCACTAACTTTTGTAATCAGATCAAAATGTTTCATTTTTGCATTCCACTAAATATAAGGAAAATTAGTGCTGTCCTATTTAATTCTAGATACTTTAAAAAATGTGGGTGTGTACTGCCTGGCTTTTTGGGTTTTGCCTGTGTAATTATTGGACATTTGGGCCATAAACTCCACTGGACATCCCAATCCAAAATTAGCGGGGAAGAAACTTCCTCCTAAATTTCATGTGTAGTTAATCTAAGACCAGTGTGTTTGCTTTCCAACAGAAATGGGATGCCTTTCTGATAGAGGAGTTACTTCTGTTGATTCTTATCTAATACAGATAATTTTGTAGCACTTTCCTGTCTTCAGCAACTGGTATGGCTTTGCTGTAACCTTTTCTTTTCCCCTCTCATTTCCTACTTCTATGATTATCTGATGGTTGCAGCAGTCGGTGATCTATCTGCAATTGGTTCCTATTCTTGTATGTATTTTTGTCCTTTTGAGCTAACACACAGTAATTGCTGTTATTTTCACTGAGAATTAAGCAAGTAGCCATCATCACTTGTTCTCATTTGCTGCCTATTCTTCAGAATAACGCCAGATGCTGAGATATAGTCAGTGCTTAACACCGAACTCCATCGTGACCGTGTGGAGAATGCTGACAGTCTGTGAAAGGAGTTCGTGTTCTCAACAGCTTCCCAGTGGATATGTCTCTGGATTTACCCAGGTGACCTCAAGTTGTGTTGTGGGTTCAGAATAGCAGGTGTCCACTGAAGAGGCAGAGAAGTGATCTGTTAATGCTTTGTCCCAGAGGTCTTTTGATCAAGGGCAGTCTTAGAAGATGGGTGAATAGTGGGAAGGTTGTATAGATACTGTGGAGAGCAGCTTCTCAGTTTATCTGCATTCAGAGTGAAGGTGTGTTAAGCAGATTTGTGAAAAGTAGGTGTTGCTCAGTTAACACTGACTAACAAGTCAGTTTGTCCCTGTGCTCATGACATTAAACCTTAAGGAGGAAATAAGATGAAGTTACTGCTTGCTAGCTTAAGCTGGATCCTCCCCTGTGATGGGCACCTCTCTCCAACAGTGCTCTCAGTTTTGTCTATTAATGTAATGTTGTGTAATACACATTAAAATCATTGCTAGCTTGTAAATATTCTACTGTTTGAATACATTTTAAAAGGCTGTTTAAATCTGCACCCTGAAATGTTTTCTTCATGGCAATTAGAGGCGGCCAGGGAACGGCGCTTCAGCTTAATGGCTTGTGAATTCAAATTGTAGCAAAGCTGTTTCCTAACAAGTGTCTCTGTAATTTTCAAGAGCAAAGACCAGTGAAAAATTAAAATATTCACCATGTTGGAAAACATCCATCTTCAATCCTGGGTCTGTGGAATGTGAAATACAATGTATGACCTGATGGGACTTTATCTTGTGTGGGAGATTTGTTAGCTGGATGAAATAGATTTGCCCTGCCTCAGTTGGCTTCAGAAATAATTCTGCTTATGAAATAAATATTTTGACAGATCTTCCCCTCATAAGAATGGACTGAACTGGAAATTGCTGTATTGGGCGTATAGTATTCCAGGTGTAGTCATCATAAATCATACGTGGTCATAGAGATTGCAATCATCCCAATCATTGTGTAATCATCCTGGTCCTCTGCAATGACTCAGTTTTTCATGTTGCTCTCTTTAACACCTATATATCAAATTTACTTTTTGTTACTATTTGTTAATATTCTTCAAACAGGCAGGATTTCCTTCTTCATAGAATTTATCGCAGGGTATTCAAGGTATAACCAGTTTGTACCCTTGGAGTCTGCTCTCCCTCTTCTGTCTTCTGCCAGCTTTCCCAGCACCTCTTGCTTATTTATTTATTTAATCTTCCTAGTGATTACGTTTCTCAATCTGTGTGTTTTCATGTTTCACTTAATGCCTTGTCGCCCCTTTTAGGGGTATGTGACTGGACATGCATCTGTCCATCAAGTGATCCTATGGATACCTCAGCTAACTCTTTCACAGAGGAAAGAGGAGTGTGTGTGTTCTGTGGAGTGTAATTAATGGAAAATATCATGAATATCATCGTGGCAGCTAGTTTCTTCCTGCCAGCTCAGCCACTTAAATCTGTTAATGGACCTGACTGGTGAAACATGCACTGTTTTCTATCAGCTTTTAAAACAATTCCTGACTATTAAATTGTTTAATAATTCAATCAAATTTCTTTCACCCACTTTTTCATATAATTTTGGATTTTAGCTCATTATATTTATTTTATGAAGCAAGTCTATATTTTTTCTGAGCAGACTTTTTTCTTTAATTGTCACTTTTCTGACATCTGGTAAAATATCTCCATCATCAGTCATATTTTTCCATTAATTCTTTTTCCCAGCTAATTTTGCCTGTAATTGCTTTCATTTTTGTGAGTTGGGTCTTTTTATCATATGCATTATTCTGTAATTACTGTTTTGAACTTACTATATTTCATATGCCAAATGCAATCAAGTTGAGGAATTGGAGCACCTGGCTGCTACTATTTTTACTCTTTAACTCCTCTTTCTGTGTGCGGATGAGATCTGATGTGGTGTTTCTGCCCTTGCTGGAGATCTTGGAAGGTGAACGTTCAAATTACAGTTTAACTTCCATTAAACACTTGGGCCTTATGAGACGTGGGTAGGAGCTCATTGCTGATGGCATTGCTGGGTCAGGTGCTGGCTGCTGTGGGTCTGCGTTCTCATGGTGGGACCCTCCCTGTTGTCCTTACTGGAACTTCTCCTGCAAAAGTATTTCCTCTGTCTTCTCCCCAAATGACTTTCCAAGCTGACAGCACCCGAGACGCTCACTGTGGATTAGAAGAGTGAAGTGCTTTGGCTTGTGCCTTCCCACTGCTCTACCAGGAGTGCAAACAATGCAGTGTGCTGCACCTGGTGGCATCAGGGGAGCTCTGAAATAGCTGGTGCAAAGAGATAGCCAGTAAGGTCTTTTGTTTTGCCTCTTTTGGAGAGTCTTAAAATATTTGACTTATTTCAAGTAACCTACTTGTAATCCTCTCTCTGTATTGGTTATCCACTGTGTCATAATTAAGATGCCACTTAGGGCAGGCTTTTGATGCAGTGATGTTTCTGAAATGAATACTGCTAACAAACCTTCCCTCAGGAATGTATTCACCTCCATGATGAGAGAAGCTACAGCTTTTTACTGCACGTTTCAGCTGGCTGAGAGCTTGGACATCACCAATTAGTGTGGCTCTCTTGCTGGGGGGTAATTAGTTAAGTAAACTGGTTATGTGCCTTCAATCCCTTAACTGGATCAATGACTTAACCTAGCAAAGCAATTCCTAATTACTTTATGAAACCTTGCTCAGATCCTGGACTCTATCCAGTCCAAGAGGTTGCTGCTTTTTCATTAGTGGTTATCTAGGAAAGCAGCTAAGAGCAGCCTTTAGAATTGGTGTCAAGAGTGACGTTAAAGGAATATTTGTTCTTATTTTAGGTGCAATAAATAATTTTAAAAGCAACAAATTGGCCAGAGAAAAATACCTCAATCGATCAAATGCCTGCAGCACCCCTCTGCCTGTGATATTGATCTTGCCCTGAACAGCTAAACTCTACAGCAGATGTGAGGTATGACTGCTGGAGACTTCAGTGAGATGATTTTTTTTTTTTGGAAACTAATTTTGTGAAGTGACCGTAAAAATTGATAACTAACAACTGTATCAGTAACTGTATTTGGAAAGAAGGTTATCTGGAAAATACTTGCCTGTGTGGCTTTTTTTTTAGTGGCTTAATGTTGGAGGCAGGCTAAAGTTCATACTGTTGTTGGGAGTCATTTAATTTGAGTGAAATCTCCAGAAAGGTATGGTATCTGTCAGCTGACCAGACCTGCAAGCACTATACTTGCTAGAACTTCAAAACAATCTGGATGATAAAATTTGAGAAGTGGTAGGGAATTGTCAGATGTGACTCAGTAGAGACAACAGCACAATACTGTTCTTGAAAAGAACAACAGTGCAATGGGGATCTGGGAGGCAAACTCAGCATGAACTGCTGTAATCCTGCTGCAAAGAATGAAATTTTATTATACATAGAATTTTCCCTTGAAAATTTTAAGTTCTAGGAGCTTGTCTGGAGCAGTCGTTTCTGTGTGATGGAGGGCTCAGCTTGGGTAACATGATCAGTTTTGGCCAGCATGCTTTGAGGAGGCTGTGGAAACACTTCATAGAGCCCAGAGGAGATAAACAAGAGCAATGAGGCAGTAGGAACTGTTTCCAATGAGAAAATTGGAGGAAGAACTGGATTAATTTCCCTTGAGAAGGTGAAGGGAGGTAAAGTCTCCCTTGGAGAAGGCTGTGAGAAAGTGCAGAGCAATCCCCTGTCCTTCAGCAGCAGGGAAGGGGAAACCACCTTCTGTGGAATATTTTAGCCAAATATTTCTGAAAGTCTTCTAGAGGTTAGGCTAGACAAGTGCTGGGAATGGTTACAACAGGAGAAGCCTGTTTTGAGGGAGGCTTTAGTAACAAGTCAGACAACATCCACCAGGTCCAGCTTCTCACTATATATGGCCTGTATGTGCTGCAGCTCGCTCTGTCCCTGCTTCCTCACACCCATACACACACACACTGTACATCCAAGCAAGTCCCACTGGCAATGACAGTTCTCCTGGCAGAGAAATTCCATACAAGAAGTATAGTCCCGTGGCATTATTGGGATGAGCAAGGGTATGGTGGTTTAATCCTGACCTGGTGGGACCACCTCAGGAGAGAAAGGGTGCTCAATCCTGTGGAAGAGTATTATATTATAGGATTAGGATTGATTTGCTTAGGGGTCAAATGGGCAAGCCTGGATTTCTTTTATGAATCTATAGCTGAAATTTGAATTGAAACTCTACTTATAAAATCTAAAAAGTCAAAAAGCCTCCAACTGTAAAATCCACAGAAGTAATTTATAGATCATTTCTTGCCAGTGGAGAGGATGAAAATTCAAGGTGGCTGGTCTGCATGTACCTTAGTGTTGAAGAAGCTAAGAAAAGTAGGCAGGTTTTAGGTCTTGCCTTACTGAATTTGTATTTCTTTCCTCCCCCTGTTAGGTGTACCATTTTATATCTCTGTATGCCTGAAGATTTTTCTGTCTCTGATAGAAGAACTAAGTTTGGGATATCACTTGAGAGCTGATCTCTAAGGTTTAACTGCTAAATAATTGGTTGAATTTTTGCAAGTTGTTAACACAGCACTGTTCTCTTAAATCCTCACCGAAGCCTCAGGAGTTTGATTGCTCAGTGATACCCAGACTGCTGTGAATATCCAGCCTCTAAAATTCGGGCCTATTTGTTTATTTGCTCTGAGCGGTGCTGCTTAAAGTATTATGTGATGGATGAAGTTAATGGCTGAGCGTTCCAAATACACCTGCTCTGGTGCTCACCCTCCACATGTATCCAACCCTCTGTCCTTCTGAAGCTTCTGTGTTACGTTGCAGGGTCCTGTAATGCGAGAAGAAGTCAGGACTGAGCAGAAATGAGCTTTGTGAGAGCATTTAAGAGCAACTTGCGCTGGAGCAGCAGATGTGACTGTTGTTTTCTGCAAGTAGATGATTCCCTAATCCTCTTAAGGACAGCCTGGGTAAAATCCCCTTTGTGACATTAGGCACAGCTCTGGGCCAGGTGGCCTTAGCTTCTGTCACCAGCTTTGTGAGCTGCTCTGCTCCAGAACTCTCTGTGCTGCTGTTGAAAAGCCACAGTAAAAGCAGCTGAGCTGCCAGGCATGCAAGAGGAGCCCCAGGTAACAGTCAGCACTGTGGTACGGCGAGACCTGCTGAGTGCAGCTATGTGGTCCTGTGTGGTTTTAGGTCCTTGTAGCCTGCAGGTGTTGCAGAGATGCTGAGTGCCTTCCCAGCAGTAATGCATGTAAGAGGGCAGTGGAAAAGCAGGCAAAAATGAAAAGGGTTGGCAGTGTGAGGTGAGGGATGAATGAGTTATTATGGGAAAAGCTTAATGGAGTGAGCTGACCTGGCACAAGGAATATTTTGTAACTCCCTCTGCCTTTCTCCAGGGAAAACTACTCCTTTCACTGAAGTATCTGGCCTGTGCAGTTGCTGAGGAAGGTTCTTACATGTGGTTGGATTGTCAGGAGGTGGGATGGTGGTCTGACACTTGCCATTGCTTTTCAGCCCTGTTCTAGAATTTGTGACCTTGGATGATATTTCAAGGTGAATCATGGAACGTACCCCCATCTCTGTAAAGTCTGAAATAAGGGCTTGGAAACTGGGACATTTCCCCCACTTGCCTTGATATTCCTTATAGAAGTCAGTAGCAACCCTTTAGAAAGTGTTATTATGCATTGTTTCATGCTTAATAAAACATTCCCTTGTCAGAAGTCAGATCCCAAGCTCTGTCCCATTGCCCTTCATACCCTCTTCCCTCCCATGAACTATACTGCATCATGAACGTTACACAATCTTCACCAAAATCTGCATCTTCCAAACCTATTCTTACAGGGACTGATGAAGGACATGTATGAGTGCCATATGCCACCTTCATATTTGTAGCATAACACTGAAATTACTGTGAAGACAAATGGCTTTGAGATTATTGTTTTCCTTTCAGTTTGGTAGACACCACTATTTTTGTCCTTGTTTTAACTAGCCAAAGAATTTTGGTAAGCCAAAATTCATCTTTGGAATGACACAAAATGCATTGTGGGAACATGTCAAGGCTGCTAAATTCTCTGGATTTTGGTGAAGATAATTTTGGAGGGTGCAATCCTGAGGTTCTCGCTTGGACAAGTATCCCATTGACTCATCCAAGACTACCATGTTAAAATCATCAGGAAAAGATTATGAAAGGATCTGAGACTGTATGTGGTATGTTTCTGTAATGCATTTTGTGTGCGGCCAAAGCAATTGGTATTAACTTCATTTTCATGTTTTCTGGTTTATTTTTAATTCCTTCACCACTCTTGTTCATCTGTTGTAAAAAAGACCCTTCCTGACATGACAGAAGAGGCAAACATTTCTTGCCTGGTTTCCTCTGTAGAAGATGGTGATGGCAGGGTCTAGGGTTGCTGGTACTAACAACTTAAATGGGGAGAAGATAACATTTTAGTCCAATTAAACACAGCAGCTTATCTGTGGCGACATGCACCACCCTCACTTAGTCCTTGTGACGCAAGATTCAGTTGATAAAGCATCTGGGACACTGGAAGCATCTCCAGGCTGGAAGTTCATCTTGCTGTTAGTCAACTTCTGATTCTCTTCTACAGATCACATATGAATAACATGTAAAAGGTGTAAGATGTATCAGTTCACAAAACTTTTTGATAAATTGTGGTTTGCTTGGTTTAAACTCAAAGAAATTTATGCATTTCAAAAGAGCTTCCTCCTTAACTGTGTTCTAACAGCCTGCTGGAAGTCCAGTGTCTGCCGTGGAAGTCCAGCTCCATGGTTCAGTCATTCAAACAGGAGCAAACTGAAGGTATTCTTCTCTGTTCAGCATCTTTTCTCAATGAAACTACTGTTTACAGAAAGACACTCTGTGAAGGAAAGGAGTCTGGGGTCTGAGCTTTCAGATGCTGAAACAAGCCGTTGACTTGAAGTTTGGTCACCCTTGGTTCAGCTCCTGCCTTTGAGGAACTTCAGTCTTTCTGGGCTTGATGCATTTCATGAATAGGTAAAAAGATGATGAAGAAAAAAAATGAGGTAGTGTTTGCATCAGATTGGCTTTTAACAAGCTACAAGCCATGGGACTGTTGCAGCATTGCATACTTCTTGCTTCAGTGGGGCTATTCCACATTTCCACCAATGTGAAGAAGATCTGAATCTGTCCTCTTGGCTGCTCCACTTCAACAATTGATTCTAAATCAGCCTTGCTATCCAAACACATAGAATTAAAGATTTGTTACTAATTATGTAGCTGCAATTCCTGACCATTTTTCTTCCTAGTTTAGTCAAAATCTTTCTGACATTTAGCAGATTGACATTCTCTTAGCATCTCCACAACAATCTGTCCAGTTTGTTTAAGAAGGCAGCGTTTTTGGAAGAAACTGCAGCATCTCTGCTGGAAACTCAAGTACCTGGCAAGAGACGCTCAAGATACTTGTTGAGCTGGCCAAGTTCAGCTTCTATACATAGTAATTGCAATGGGCAGTGGTGTGACCTTATGTGTCTTCTACTGTCTAGGGTTCACCTTTTACTTTCTGCTAGAAAGATTGGGATAAAGCAACAAGAAATTACAGACCACAGCAAGAGCCCTGTTGCCCTGTATGGTTCATTCTCTGCTGTGGTGACTGCTCTCTTTGAGAGGTGATTGATGCCAGCATGACACATTGGTCATATTTCTCCTTGTTCTTGTGGTGAGGATGATAACTGCGTGCTGGTCAGATGTTGTCATCAACACTCAGTGAATATTTGACTCACCTCAGGGAAGGTATAAAGTGCTGGCTGATGGTTCCTGTTCCCAGAGATCTGGAGAAGACTGGAGCAGGCAGAAAGATTTCCATAGTAAAGTCATCACTTTATGACTTTAAGAGTCTACTTAGTTAAGAGGTAAACTACATTAAGGATGAGACCTGTGTCCTCTGAAACAAAGTAACTACAGAAAGGCAGTCATCACTCTGAAAATAAACATGATGGTCAAACAATTTACCCCCTACTTGCACGCTCCCAACTCCACCTGGAGCCAGCCTTTCTCCAACCACCCAGTCTGCTTTCTCTGCCAGTGTCTCTGCTCTGAGAGCCTCCTTGCACTCTTTTTTGATACCTGAATAGCTTCACTATACACTTAATTTTTATTTCCATCAGTTAGTGGTGAAATGGTCTGTCAAAGAGGCTTAACAACTATGAAAACAATTTGAAGTGTATAAAAATACTTTAGAGGCAACATCTATTATTTTCTGTTTTGAGCATGACTCTTTCAGGTGTTTACATGCGTTTCAGTCTTGAAATCATGCAGACCTCCACTGATGCCTGTGCAGATTAAGATGGGGATGAATACATGATGTGTGCTCAGAGTGAGGGTCAGCTTTTTCTGTTCGTTTGGTTGTTCTTTACTGCAGTTGTTGGGTGGCTGCAGGCACTGTTCCATCTTGTTGGGAAAATCTATTATCTTGCAGGATCAGATGTGCTCATCATAGGCAAAAGTGGATTGCATGTCTTTTTTTTTTTTTAACATAACTTACTGCTCAGCAGCAATTGTTTTCTGTTGTACCTGGGGACAGGTACTGAATTCCAGGTTAGCCATACTGAACTATACGCTATTTTTGCTACAGTCTATTAGTAGAACATAGTGATGACTTTGGATGTCACCAACTGATCAACAAAGGTTACTTGGAGTTCAGCTTTTTAGCAAATACTTAGCTTATCTGCACTTGTCCCTATTAGAAGATCACTGTTTATTCTCATTTTGAGCTCCATTATTTGAATAGCTTTTTACACATTGCTCATTATAAATTATACATTGTGTGTTTCCATTTGGCCTGGATTCCTCTCTCTTTAAAAGCTTATTCTGGGATTTGTTCACTATCTGTTTCATATTCACGTGGCCCTTTTATAACCTTGGTGAGAATTTGCATGTAATTTAAAGCCTTGTGTCCAGTTTCAGTTTGCAGCTCATTTTCATTTACGGCACAAGCACAGGCTTTGTTCTGCTGTAGATACAGCAGTTAAGTGTTGTTGAAAACTGGTGAAGACTTGGTTGCAGACTCAACTTACTGACAAACTGATCACTTTGTTAATTTTAGAATGACAGCAGAGAAAATGAGGGCTGTGCTGATCTAGAGCATCAGTGATAACATAGTAGTAGTGCCTCTCAGCAAAATATTTAGTGGTGGATCCCCACTTGTCAAAACTTTGGGGTAAAAAAGGCTGGAATAGATAAAGAAGTATTTTCCCTCTTTCCCAGGGCTCTTTGACTTCATCTAAAAGATAACTTCTCTTTTGCTCTTGGTTGGAGAAGGCACATGACTTCCTTAGGCATTGCTTACTCTGCCTGCTGCTTTGCTAAGAGACTATCTATTAAGTGGTACGTTGGCAGAAGCTTATACTCTTTTATATAGCACTTGTCATTTGAAGATCTCCAAATCTGTACAAAGTGGAGGAAATTTATCATCTCTATTTTGTAAATTTAGAATCTTAAGACACTCAAGGTCAGAAACCGTTGCCAGCAGTGTAAATGTAACCCAGCTCTTTTAAGTCATGGCTTCTGATCTTGCTAAAAAACTAGAGCACAAGTGGAGAAAGGAAAACAGTTCTTCAAACCACAATTTTAATTTACATCTGAACCTATCTTCTGTTGCAGTTAAGTTGCTAGGCTCCCACGGTCTCTTATTTACCCATGCAATACAACAATATAAAGCTGTTTGCACAGTGTAACTCAAAACATCGCTTTACACGCAGTGGCAGTAAACCACTGCATAGTTTAGGAGTGCCCGAGCACGCTCTGGGAAGGGTTCAGTTGTGTGGGCCACTTGTCCAGCATTGCAGCTTCAGCTGTGGAGCTGGATCCAATGGAATGGGCATTGTCTGCCCCTAACTATGTACAGAGCCTGGCAAAATATGCCTTCATCTTGCTTCTATGCAAGATGTTGCTGAAACGCCAACAGTACAATAACATATTTTTAGATGCAAAGGCACTAAACTTGTAAGAAGAAAATGGAAAATCCTCATGTGTGGCAGCATCCAGTGAACCTGCTGTGTTTTCTTGTTTCCTCGAGTCACATACTATTTGACTCACTGACAGGAAGCAGGGAAGTGCTTGCAGACCCCCAAATTTGGAACCGAGGACAAGAGAAAAATAGTTCTTTCTGCAGAAGAGCTGCAGAGACTGTCTTCTGTATGTAACTGGCTTGGAGAACATTACTGCACGCTTAGAAATACCAGATTCTGGCTTGCTGTGTGAGGCAGCACCTCTGTGGGAAAGATACTCGAGTCCTAATTTCTACCAGTCCACTATTGGAGAAAAGGGAATTAGTTTTTTCATCCTTGTCTCTGGTGGAATCATCTCCTTTCTGTAGATTCCAACTCATCTCTGCTAGAGGTGGCTGGAGCTTCAACATAATGCAAACATTCAGTTGTATCTATATTCTTAAATTGGTCTCAATGCTTCAGCATTTGGATTTGGAAATTCTACTGACATAAATAGCCACCTTGGATTCGGCATCTTGAATGCACTTTCCAGGCTCTGCATATCTTTGGGAATAAAATGTACTAGGAATAAAAATTGAAAGTATTTCCAGTGAATTCACTTAGGTGCAAAGTCACTTAAATTCTCATCCCTTTTAGCCATTCTTGCTACCAGTCATTTGTACAGTGACACAAAGAGATGGTGCTCACTGCCTCCACGTTCACCCCAGTGTGTCGTCTGGTGGGCTGGGGGCAGCAGCTTAATGGGATCCCTTTGTTAGAATAGGTAAGTCATCTCTGGAATCGAAGGCACCTTGATCTGATTGGAGATGGTGGGGTTTGTTTTGGTGGAATAATGCAACAAAACCCTCCTGTGTCACACTGATATAGTTGACAACTTAAAAAATCCTTGGCTTGAAGGTGCTGTGGGGACCTGGTGCATCCAGCCCCTCTAAGAGCAGAGGGGAGTCTGAGAGAGAGCCTACCTCTTGATTTCTTTCTATGACAGTGCTGGGACTATAATTTTCTAATTCTGAAATAGGAACTAATTGAAAGCTGAAGACCATTTGTGCAAGCTGCTGCTGAAATGAGGTGATAAAAATTCCTGAAAGGTCTGTTAGTCTAAAGCAAAGTGAAGGGGTCCACTGTGCTTTGCTGCAAGATGTCCCAGCAGGCTTGTTGTGTTAAAGATAGTTTGCAGATGGGCTGGACATTCTGTTGTGTTGTCTTTTCTGGTTTATGGCATGTAACTTGAAAGTTTTTCTTTCAGGTATGGTTCATTTTTTTTTAAGTTTGGGGATCCCTGCTCCCACACTTTCAGTTTTGCTTGCTCAGGAGAGGTCCTGACACAGGGCATGCAGTAAGAGTGAAAATGAAATCTTGATGATCTGATGGGATAAAGGATTTTTAAGTAGAATGCTATGAAACTTTCTTTGATTAATATCCACTTATGTTCAAAATCCAATGGGCAGTTTAGATTCCTGACTAAACATTTCTTGAATTTCCTTTGATTTATACTCATTGCAAATGGGCCTAGTGATTGTCAGGGTCATTCCAGCAGCACAACCAGCAATGGACAGATTTTACGCTCCTATCTAAGCTCAACACCAGGCTGGACACCAAAGCAAGCCTTTCTGTATTGTCCAGACTGTTGAAAATCTTTAGACTGTTCATGGTCCCTCCTTCAGTGGGGACCTTTAGTGAGCATTTTATGATTTACCTGTAAAATCTTTTCGAAGAAGTTTATTATTCATGTCCTACTTAGGGTCTCTGATAGATGTGCAGGTATCTTGAAGGCTTTGAAGGACTGATACAGCATAAGAAAAATCACATTCTGCTTGGGCTGGATCAGATAGTCTCTTGTATACTTACATATAGTTTTTCTTCTGCAGCCCTTCTTGTCTCAAGGTAGATGCTGTAAACCATAGTGAACAAATTTAGGATGAAGCTAAACCAAAGCTGTGTGTTTTGGCACTGTAACTGTAGTTTTTTTCTTAATTGCTTCTAACTGCAGAACCATGTATATATTTGTAAGGAGCTGAGTACCTTGGTCTCTTAAGCTGTAAAGCGTTTAACACCTGTGGGATTTAACAAAACACATGGCTGATTTTCTCACTTGCACATGTTCTTCTCAGTTGTATGTAAGTGTGAAAAATAACTTGTGGTTCAGGGGATGGCCTGGGTCTATTGAAATTGTAGAAACAGAGCAGGTGCTCCCCATCAGTGACTTATATCTTCTCTGCCTAAATTCTCACTGCTCGTTTCCCAAATGAAGCTCCTGGACTAGAGGCTTTGGGGCTTTCTGTAATGGAGATACCCACTACAGAGGCATAGAGAGTAACATCCTTGAGACCAGCCACTAAACTCATCTTAAAAGTAAAGTAAAAATACTCTTTGTGTTTGGATGTTTTGGTTGGTTTGTTTTTGAGGTGTTGGGGTTTTTTGTTTTTTTTTTTTTTTTTGTGGGTTTATCTAAATGCACTGCTTGGTAGGATTCAGCAGCCACAGGATTTGATGCACAAGGAGAAGCTGGTCTCCTGGACACACCAGGGTAGCACCCTACAGCCTCTCCCTGACCCCAAGCCTTCCCATGCTATTGCTGCAGTCACTTAGTTTCCCTCATCTAATTACAAGATTTTCAAGCTAGATAGAGTATCGCTGGTCTGGGCAGTGCTGAGGGTTAGGAGACATCATTATGATGCTGGACTTCCTGCATCCTCCACTTGGGCAGGTGGGTATTTCCTGTGGTCTCTGCTTGGCAGGGTGAGAGCTGGCTGTCCTTGGGGCATCTTCCAAATGTCTGAGGTGGCACTGATGGCAGCAATGCCAGCAGTGGAAGGAAGGGTGTTAATCATGCTAACACCTAACTCCGTCTTTATGTTTACATAGCAAAGAGTTGCACGTTTTGCCTCTGTAGACCACACACATTGCATATACAGCGGTTGTTTATGTCTCTCTATTCCTCCCATAAGGATCCCACCCCTTTCATCCTGTATTTTGGAAGCTCCCTGCATCTCTGGGTTATCACAAGGATTATAGGGACTTATGAACAACATTACCCTCCCACTCTGTGCTCAGGGCTCTCTGTATCCCATGTGCCAGTTCCCACAGGTCAGTGGTTTGTGTGGCTCCTTTCCCTTCTCTGTGGGAGAAGTCATGTAAGGTGCAATTTTCCTAT
This sequence comes from Gallinula chloropus, assembly GCF_964237585.1. Taxonomy (NCBI): domain Eukaryota; kingdom Metazoa; phylum Chordata; class Aves; order Gruiformes; family Rallidae; genus Gallinula; species Gallinula chloropus. Next base: position 68,533,141 of record NC_140090.1, read on the forward strand.
AAATGTTCTAGGGATTGGGGACAGAAGTAAGATGAAGAATCGTCTTGGCTGCCACTACCTGTCACTTCATCTGCATGTAATTACACATGCACCAGCTGTAGTGTCTGCAAATTGTATACAAACAGATCTGTTTATCTGTTCTACCCCTTTTCCCCCTGATTTTTTTTCTTTTCCCTAATGATCCCCCCCATGTTGATAACACTCTGCCTCATGGCACCTGGAAGACTTCCTTGCATTTTGCAAGGGATCCAGCAGCGTGTTGCACAGTTGGGCTCAAAGAGAGCGAACTGATTGCTTGTGATCTGAGCAGAATAATGTAATCTTCTCATTATTCTGAGCCAGGAAAACTTTTATCTATGTGCTGTCCTTCCAAGTGCCTCTGACAGGCGGGGGCCCTTGGAAGATGCTCTGGTGTGGTTTACAGCAACCTCTCTCCACCCATGGGCAGCTGAAGGAGGGATCTGTTTTGCTGTTACTCTGCTGTGGCAGAGTTCTGCCTACAGGCACAGAGGGGACTGTGGCATTGAGCAATGCAACTCATGCCCACACTGTATCATAAAACAATTTAGAGGTGTGTTCAGTTTCATTGTTGCTTTTTTATAGGACTTGGCAAACAGGCTCTGTTCCACAAATGGGCAAGGGCAGTCCACCCAGATGAGGGAACGTGTAGGGAGCAGCAAGCACTGTGGTGGTGGTTGCTGCCCGATTGCCACCCATCCTCATGTTTGGAGGAGAAAGCCCTTCTCTCCATGGCTTTTCCTGGGCTCCCATTTAGATAGAGCAGTGGTAGGGATAACCTTGTGCATCTTCATCCCATCCTCAGCTATGGTGAGCAAAGGCTGTTTTGGGAATGGGAGTAAAGTGGGTATGTGAGGGGACTCTGCTCCATGGAGAGAGGAGTAATGAATGACTGGTGATATCCTGGTCTCCATCCACAGCCTTGGTCAGATTGTGGCCACCAGAGCAGGCTCTGTCCTGTCAGAGAGACATTTTGTTCTTAAGCCTCAAAGCAAGAATGTGCATTAGTCATATTTTGCCAACAGCTGATGCTGTAAACAGGGAAATGAGTACACTGCAGTTTAAGAAGGTGCTATGGACGTGTTATCTTTTGTGGATTGGGCAGAGAGCAAACCCTGTGACTCTTAGTAAGGGTTACTGCTGTTTGTTTTTCAGTTTCTTTTCAAGATTTCCTTGCTGTTGACAGTCAGTCATCCTCCAAAGTCCCTCCAGATGCTGAAAATAGTATGTGCTGGCTAAAGGTGTTGTGTGGGTGACCTCTGGGAAAAGAGGTTTTGCTTTTGATCCAGTTTCATTTTCTCATCACAGGTGAGGAAAAATTGCCCTTGAAATTGCTTCTTTGATAAGAGCATGAGCAGAGAAGCCCAGGATGGTGGTGGCTGGACAGGTGGTTACCCACAGAAGGTGGCCTGTGGGAAGGGTCCCTGTGGGCTGCAGGTGCACCTCAGGCTGGGTCCACTGTGTGTAGGGATCAGTTTGAGTTTTCCCATTCCCTGTTCCTGAAGCGCCTTTGCTAAATCTGGGATGTTTATGTGTGTGCTACCAAGTTTGTCTGCTCCTGGTTGAACAATTAATAGCTTCTGACCTGTTAAAAATGAGTTTTCATTCACTGCTCACTGTCCTGGCACCTGACTGGTCTCTTAATGATAGTGACTCTACTTACTGGCTGGGTGACTGTAGCTGTGTGGTTTGGGATGGGAAATATACCTTCTCCAGACACTCCTATTAGCAGAGTTTCACTTGTCTGTGTTATTTACCAGTGGTGATTGCAACTTACGTCTGCATATGGTGGGTTTACATTTACCATTAGTGTTTCAGAGCCTTGCAGATGTCTAAGATCGGGTTGAGGGAGAACTGTGATACTGTGGCCATGTTGTAAGGCTTGGAAAAGGAGGAGAGGCATTCATGCTGTTTTATTTTTGCTTCTTTTAACTTTAAAATAGGTTTAAAACTTTTTCACTTAATACTATAAATGCTGTTTGGATGTGAAGAAATAGCAGAAGAACTTGCTCCAGCAGGGAAGCTTGCTGTACACAAACAGTAATCAGAAAAGATGCTGAACTTAAACCTCAAGCCATTTGCAATTATTGACATTTCTTTAGGGCTGGTAATGAGGAACTTGCCAAGTGTCACAGCTGGTCCATCACCAGCAGTGGGCCATTAAAATGTTGTTTGCTGCTTGGCTTGCATCCCTGGTGGGAGGAGGGGCAGAGGAGTGGGCAGCTCTCGAGCACCGTGGTCCGAGTTCTGTGCATCTGGCCCTGGTAGCCTCTCCAATCTCATCTGGGGTCTGACTCACTGCTGGGTTGGGATGGCAGTCTGAGGTCCTCCAAGGGCTCAGGATCTGACCCAAGGACTCGGGATCTGACCCATCTCATGAGTCTTGCTGGCCACGTTTAGGGGTCAGCATTCATCCAGTATTGCTCTTCCTCTTCCACATCTTGCCTGGTGTCAGAGCTCTCTGTTTCTGTGCTGCCTCTTCATATTACTCTTTGTTTATTTAAAAAGGAGGAAGAAAGCCAGGTGGTGTCAGGCTCCATTCTGCATGCTGCCAATTCACCCTCTTACCGCCTTACTCTGTAATTTTTTGTATGTGATTAAAGGGGAATCATTCTATGCACTGCTCCATTTTTTTTTTTCAGAAATTTCTAACAAGGTTTTGCAACAGCTGAAGAACCCCCCTGCCATTTTCTTCTTTTGAAGATGAAGCCTCCAAATTTAATTCTTTTGACTAAAAAACATGAACACCTGACTTACTAGGTAAAAAAACAGATGGCAGAGGCTTGAGGGATAGTGTGCACACACAAAACATCTGCTATGCAGATAGCATTTAGAAAATGATGATATCTGAGCCTGTTGCATTCTGAGGGCTGCAAATTGTGGAAATGTGTCTTATCAAACAGTCCCAAAACGGGACCTAATCCTAGATTTGACTGCCCTGAAATGCTAGACCTGCATCTAGTTGTGGTGGCTTGAGGTTAATTGTTTGAGGTTAGTGGGAGACGATCTGCTGAAGAGCCTGTAACCTTGAAGACCTTGGCCAGTCTATACGTTAGGGGCACCTGCAAGGACAGTCTGTGAGTAGCAGTATGGATCTGTCACACAGGAGTTTTAATTGTTCAGTTATGGGTAAATTAGCAATTTAATTATGTAATTAGGTTTTCATGGTCCATTCAATCTTGATGACTCTGTAGGGACTGTGCTGTGATGGAGCTGTGATGGTATAACTGTCATGTAGATAAAAGTCCTCAGATGCTGCCAGTAAAATGTCACCTGAACAAGTGACTTTGGGGGAGAAGGTGATGTATCTTTCGTACTATCCTGATCTGTCTTTACCATGGGAATCTTGAAAACATTTTATTTGTTTTGGAGCTTGTCTTCCTCTTCCTGCCTGGGGGATCAGTTGTCCCTGCTATCAGCAGGGATCTGTTGGCCAATGTGTTCCTCCTGCAGATGCCCAGGAAAGGAGCTGCAGGGCAGACCCCATGCTCCTGGCTGTGGCTGGAGCTTCATTTACCAGTGCTCATTACTGATGGTGATATGGTGAGTTTGTGCTGGGCACAGGATGACTTCTTCACATCTCAGCAGTGTGTCTTACCGTATGAGGTTACCACTATGTAATAATGTTGGGGTCAGCCTCCATGCTAAGTGGCTGTTTGGCCTTTTCCTTCAGCTAAACCTGTCGGTAAGTGAAATACCAAAGATATAGCAGATAACTTTAAAGTATGTCAACCAATGTACAGCCTTGCAATTATTGGTTCTGAAATGCTTCTAAACCAAACTAGGAATATGGAAAAAATAGATATGTCTAGTGACTAGCTCACTGCTGAGTATCTTCCTAGCTCTGTCTCTGGGGGTTGCTAAAATACCTGATGGAGTGAGAGATGAGCATTTCGATAGGTACTTTCCTTCCAGTGCATCTGCAGAACTGCAGCTTGAGGAGTGATGCATCTGACATTTTCAGTGTCTTGGAGCTTCCCCTATGTGTGTGCCAGACAGACCACCACTGTGGCCAGCCAGGAGAGGTGAAAGGCTGGGAAAACCCACAGGAGGTAGAGCCTAGCTCTTGCTCAGGGGGAGTTAAAATAAACTTACACAAAGCTTTGCTCAGTAGGAATCTGTGTGCCCAGCATACTCTCAGCAAAACATTCACTTTTTAAACTGATGGGAGAGGGGACATGGAGAGACACATTTCCAACATCTGCCATGCTGTCAGGGGTTTAATATTTGCAAATCTGGCTGGGAAAGAGTTTGGTGCCCCTCTTGCTGAGCTCTTTATAAAATCTGGCCTCCTTGTTTGCCAACTTGATGGGAGCCAAGAGCTTTCTGAAATATGTCACCCCTCCTACCTCTTTTGTTTCTTCATTTATTTCTTGTTCCTCTTCTTGCTTTTGGGCTGCTCTGTAGGTTTCTCTCTGGTTCCTTATGCTGTTGTTCTGCTGTCTCCTGATGCAGGTCTGCTGCCTGCACGACTAATCTGCTGAGTATCCCTGGGTTGTGATGTGATACTCCAAGTCCTGTTTTTCTGTTCTGCCTTGTTATCTTCATTAGATGTTCTGTGCCCAGTGAGATATTAATTTCTGAATACAGTGCTTTGCTTTCCACAGTGACTGACTGCTCAGCGGCCATCTCATTATGATCTTAAAGATATAAGGCCAGATGCTTTCATTTATACCAGATAAGGATTTGGCCTCTGTAGCTTACATGATCAGTTCCAAAACATTAATAATTTACAGAAATACTTTCTTTTAATTTCCAAGAAGTTTGAGGGCTACTTTGACAAGAAATTATTTACAACAAATTTTATCCAAATTATTTTCTAGTCTTGAGAATGCATCTTAATCTCTATGTTGTAATCTTTTTTCCTCTCACATGTCTCTTGTTTGGTGATTTAGTTTGACTATCTAAATGGAAAATCTCTCTCCAAATATGACTCAGCATAAGCAGCTTTTGCAGGCTTCAAAACTCTGCAGATCATGGCACACTCGTACTGTGAAAATGGAAGTTTAAAATCATCCACTGCCTATAGTATGTTATTTATCCATCTCATAGGCTGTGAACTACAGCAATCTGTATGAGTCTAACATAGCAAATGTCAGATGTTGCTTCCATTTCTGCTTTTGTTTTGCTTCGCTGGCAAAATTCTTATTGATTTTAGTGGTGGCAGATTAAGCCCTGCATATGTTTCATTTCCATGAGGCAGCAAAAATATCTTGTGCCCATCTCCTTTAAATATTTCTGTGTGTCTTTGCACAACTCTCCCACTCAAATTTCAATGTCTTCCAAGTCTCTTTCCTCAGCTCAAGTTGTCTAAATCCTGACACGTATTGGCTCAGAGTGTGGTCTCAGCCAGATGAGTGTCCATCCCAGCTGTGGGATAAACACACTGCTTCTCTTTGCTCGAAGGGAAAGTAAGGTATTGAACAAAGATGATTTTCTGTGTCACCTGAGTTTTGAGATCACACTGTCAGGTGTTTCACAGACTTGCCAAACAGTAAATAGCTAAATAGTATCAACAATAAACAGTTGTTGGTGGAGAAAGAAGTACAAATGACTGATCTTCAGGTTTGCCTGAACAATATCCAGGAGGAAGGACAAGCAAGGAAGCTCTGGTCTCTGAGTATCCATGGACAGATGACTCCTTGTCCTCCTCAACAAGAGCCTCTGACTCATATGGGAGCTACTAGTGTCACTGTGGTATGGGTTGCCCACAGTCTCTTTAAACCTCTGCCTTGACAAGTGGCACTGGGGTTTGTCTTGAAGCAGAAACTTATGCCTCGGAAGATCACAAACTCCTAAGACCTGGATCTTTGAATAGACTTCTAACTGTTAAAAGGACCTTCATCTGAAATAACGTCGTGTCCATGCCATGCACAGACCTGTCCTGCTAACACTGAACATGCAGAGATACTAATCTTTTCATGCGTATGTCTAATGTTCCTATCTTAATATAGACAGACGGAAAAAGATTTATACTTCTAAACCACTCTATATTAATGAAAAACATTCTTCTTTCGTGTTCTCCAAACACATTCTGCAGCTGCAGGGGAAATAGTCTCTGAAGTGGGAGTGAGACCACAGTTAGACCATGAATGAGATCTTGGAAATGTCAGTGGACTCTGTATGCTGTGTATGAATTAGAAGTGAGTCACAGCACAATCTGAGGAAGATTTGATTAAAGTTCAGGAGCACACAGTATCAACTGTCTGTGTTTTTTCCTTGGAGGTGAAGTCTGCGTAAGTGTCAAGTGGGAATTCCCCTGGGAAGAGCAACAGTCTCCTGTGGTCAAGGACATGCTGATGCCACCAAAGCCTTGGTTTTGACTCCTGAAGTCAGAAGGCAGGAGAAGATGTGTGATAATGTCTGCTTCTTCCCTGACAGGTCAGAAACATTGGCAAAGAGTGGGGTGGCCAATTCCCTTTGAGACACAAGAAGATTTGTTTTCAACAGAGCAGTCTACCTGGATGCTTGGTGTGAGCCTGGTTAAAGACTGTATATGCATTGTGAAGTCTCTGTTGTTGTGATGTTGAAGATGGGCGTATCATCTGTGTGGCTACAAAAAGCTAAAGTGACAAAACTTATTGTAGTTGACATGTTACTGCACAGGTAAATGCTTTTGTGCTGATAAAACATCTCCAGGACATAAGAACAACTGAGTTAAGATGACTTGATGGGAGGGGAAGTAATGCTCTGTTTGGGCTGATGTTGTAAATGATGTCATTGCTGATTTTTACCAGCCCTGGGGGATAGCTCACAGGTCACCTTAAGAAAGCAAAGCAAATAGCCACACAGAATGGCTTAGAGTTTGAGTCATCCTGTGGAACATACACTTTGGTCCTAAAAAACAATTTTTATACCTCATTGACACTCAACTTCTTTGGTTCTAATTCTGTGTAGGAATAACAGACATTCTTTTTAGCCCCTCATGCTGAAGAGAGTTCAGATGTATTTTATCTGCTCAGTGACCAGTTGTGCTGGGGTCAGATTCTGCCTGTTGTTAGGAATATGTGCATTTAACAAAATCTCATGTTCATTTCTAAGTTAACCCTTTCTTGTTTCTCAGGTAGGTGTGATTTAACCTACAATGTTCCTGTAGTGAAGGTCTTTTCCTGTAGTCTACCATAACCAAATAATAGTTTGGGAGGCTGAGAGAAAGAGGGCTGGGAAGAAGCAGTCATCTAAATAAAACATATGTCGAATGGGAAAAAAATCAGTCATCCTGGGTTGTGGGCCTGTGATTATTTCCACATGCCTGGACCATATCACTGTGCTGTGTGCCATTAATGTCAGTAGATGCTTTATGCCAGAGTGGATTTTTTGTGTGTGCTGATGAGACTGCAGGATTGGGACCTTGATGGGTGAACGCTGCCAGTGCTGTGTCAGCACTGTGGGTGCACATGTTGCATGCAGAGGTTTGCACCCTTCCAAACCCCCTTGTGCTGCATGGGTGGTTGTGTGCCCAGCCAGCCTAGCAGTCCCCAAAGTGCCAGTAACTGCCTGGCTGGTTAACCAGTCTCCGGGCAGAAGAGTTTATCCTCAGCCATTTCTAAGAAAAGCAAACAAGAAAACTGGCTAATCAAACCCCACTGTGTAAAAATGGGTATTTTTAACTGATACTTGTTGCTGGAAGAAAACAGGGTTAAAACTAAGCTTAATGTTCCTGCTCAAAGGTGCCTATGTGTCAGGAAGAAATGCCAGCATTTCCCCCTTGCATTTGTCGGGTGGGATTTGTGAGAACACGAGACCATGGGAGCCAATGCCATTCCCTTTGGTTCGTGGTGAAAGGAAAAGAGATTTGATTGCTCCCTCCAGATAAAAATACAGATGAGACCTCTAGGCCAAGAAACAATTTCTTTCTGCATTTTCTTTCTTTTTTTTGGTTGTTGTTTGAGCCTGCTGGATTGGTCTGCTCCCTGCTCTCCAAGTGTGTGGGCAGCACAGAAGAGGATGCTGAGACAAAGAATGGGGGATGGAGGAAAAAGAAGTGAAAAAGACCCTTGGATTGGAGGCATGGTGTATGGGAGGGAGAGAATGTAATGGCAGAGGCTTTGATTTGCAGAAGATTGCAGTGGATCAGAAGGTCAGAGACAGTCTAGATGCTGTGGTGAATATGTTAGCCTGGTTTAGAGCCTAGGCACACAGATATTGTTCTGCGTTTGATAATGTCATGAAGTTTGTGTCCTGTTGAGCTCTGATTCCTCCTACTGGAAATGGGAATGTCAACTGGAGGGGAATTCAGTACAGTATTTGCATTTTGTGATCATCAGCTTTGTGCTTTGATGAAGTAAGTCCAAACCAAGTGGTGTTTTGTGAAGGTAAAACTCTGATTTTGTCCTGATTCAATCCTGCTTTGCTGACGAAGAATGAAAACTCATTTCTCATTCCAATAATAGCTGCCCCCAGTTTACTGCATCTGGCTCATGATCTTTTATAACACTTTTGTGCGACTGAGTTGCATGCAAAATGTCTGAGTAATAGAAGGAGTTAAAAGATATAACTTCAGACAAAACTTGAATAGCCATGAAGAGTCTGGGATGAGCAGTATCTGGTAAGGGGGAGCAGGAAGCTGGGGAAGAAGTGAGCAACAGATTAACCGAGGGAATAGGAAAGGGCAATGTGTGTAATGGGCATTATGCAATTTATTTTGTGTTTATGCCTGCAAGATTCATCTTGCCTAGGCTGGAAAATTCACCCTGGTTGTGCATTTTGCCCTTGGAGTATGTGACCTCCAGCTCCTTTGGTTCCTTGAAGTCTAACATAAAAAAACTCCATGAAAGCAGCCCAGTAGCAGCAATTTTTGTAAATAAATCCCACTTCCTATAGGATGGCCCTGCAACAGGAGACAGGGAAGCTTTGAGGTGAGAAAGAGTACACAGTCCTGCAAGAGGATTGTGGACTTTGTGGCCTCAGGACCCTTTCCAAGCCCAGGCTGAGTCTTTGTGCGGCTACACATGATGGGGGACGTTGTCTTGTGGATGTATGGTGTGGTCCTGCTTGCCTGTCTCACCAGGCCAGAAGGTCTCTTTTGGGCTCTGCTGCTCCTAGTCACCCTCCTTGAAGGACTTTCAACGGAGTAATAAAAAGGTGTTCCACTGCTGGGCTAATATTTACATCACAAACACAGGGCGCCTTTGCTTGGTTACAAACATCAGTGTGTGCAAGTGAGAGGCATTTCTCAGAAAGGGTGGGACAGGGGACACACAGGTTGTTCTCTTGTCACTGTATTTGCTAAGGAAAAGCTTTACAGAAATTGCACCTTTACACCAAGGGAATATTACTAAGATGACAAAGTCAAGCTTCCAGAAGCTCACACGTGCCTAGGTAGAAGTTGTCTGTCTAACCTTCATTTGTACCCCGGGGCAGGTCCTTTCTGATTACCTTATTTACCTCCTTGGTTTCACAGAGCTCCTGCCTGTACTCTTTCCAGAGGGCACTGAATGAGGATTGGTAGAGTGGATTAACCTGTTGCTTGTAAGATCCCTGTTTAATTTTTTTCAAAAATCAAAATATGCTTCTCTAGCTCAGGCAGAGAGATGCACCACCTCGTTGTACAGGAATATTGTGAAAACAAATTGTGGTGTTTGCTCAACAATCACATGTTACAGGGAAAATAGCATAAAAAGGATGATGGTTTTGGTTGGCGATTTCTTTTTCGGCGCAGAGTTTGAGTGTTGCTTATGATAAGTGTGAACAACCTCCTTGTACAATATGCATACTTTTAAAGAATAGAGTATTGCCTGAAGGTCTGTGTGGAAAAAATACTATGGTTTTGTCGCTAAAGGCTGTTGTAGAGCAGTATCAGATGGGATGATAATTTCCAGAGTTTCCAAACACTTAATAGCCACAGAACGAGGCTTGAAATAACAGATTTTTCAGTCCCTCCATGCTGTCCTTGTGCTGTGCCTCCAGCCAGAGTCAAAAGAGGATATTCATGCAAGACTTGAGAAAAATCTTCGCTTGAAGACAGAAAGTTTAGTTTTCTTTCTGGTTCTAACACTTGTTCCGAAAGCAAAAGTCAGCTTCATTAGATGAGTGTTATAAATCAGCACTTTATTTTTTTAAATTAGAATGCTGCTTTTATCTGCATTTTCCATTTCATTTGGATAGGCTGAAGATACTTTTAAAATGTGTTGTGCTTGAAGAGTTAACATGAAATGGCAGTGAGAGGCAAAGCTATCAATGTTAATTTAGCACTGGAAGGAGTAGACTTGGTGTCATGCACTGCATGATGCTTTCCCTTGGGAATGGGCTGTTGGCAAATTGTGGGCGATACAGCCCCAAAGCAGGCACAGGTTTTCTGTATCATCTAAAATCTCCTTTTCAGAAACGCTGGTCAGCCCAATACGACGCCTTATTGCAAAGCACGTGGAATTCGGACATTTTCAGTCTCTGCTTTGTACTGTCCTACAGGGTTTTTTTTCAAGATGTTATCCCAAGCATTCAAGGAGGAGGGGGAACTCTTGGCTTTTGGGGCATTAACTTCTTTCCTGACATCTTCATGCACAGTCTTTGAAGATGAACTCAGCATCCAGGGAGTCTTGTGAGAACATTTGCATGCTGATGGAAAAACATTGTGCAACTTGGTCTGGGGTCAGTTTGGTTCCTTGCCTTGGAAACTGCTCAGCCCTGTGCCCTTCTCCCGCACTGACGTTTCCCTCTTCCACTCCTGCAGATGGTCACACAGGGAGGTATCATAAGATGCTGAGTGCTGGCAGGGTCAGAGTTAAGCCTGGGATGTCTGTGGCAGCTTCGACTGCCTGAGAAGTGTCTCAGTCCCCATACAGTAACAGGAGACCTTGGGCTCTCCTATCTCTGTGTCTCTTTCACCGAATCAATCTGCATCCTGGACATCCATTACAAAACCTTTCTGATGTCTTCATTGCTCTATGAGAAGCAGTCTTTACCGCTGCGCCGCTGCGGCTCCTGTCACCAAAGCAAATGCAACTGATGTCTCATTTAAGCTGAGTGCAATGTGAGATGGATATTAAGCCTAAAGATTTTCCCTGTTCTTAAATCTCCCATCCTGCTGTGTGTGCCTGCAGAGAATTGCACAAGGATTATTGAACCCCCAGGGTCAGTGGTCGCGGTGCCATAATTTGTAGCTGATCAGTGATTCTGATTTCAGGAATTTGGGCTAGGATTTTGAATTTCCTTTGACTCACACTTTGAGATTTGGCTTTCATCCAGAGCTGAAGCTTTATAATAATGCTTAATAACGATATAACTCATTATATTCTCAAATGGTTGCATAAATGTCAGCTAATTAGCATACCTTTTGCTAGGGTGGTATCTATATCTTTGTGTTACAGATAAAGAATTAAAAATACAGACATGTCTTTGGTCTAAGTCCCCTCCATTAATAGCAATTAATTAAAGAGGCTACACAGAATGTAAGATTTCTTAGATCTGGTCCCTGTTTCTTGTGCACTAGCACATGCTGGTGAGACATTTTCTCTTGGATGCTTTCCGGTTGAGAACATCATTTTTCCTCTGGAGTTACAGTGGCAAAGATTCCTGGAGGAAATCTGTTTTCTGTACAGGTGAAGTTTCCCTGCTAAGAGCAGTCAGAGACTCATGCTGAAAAAGCCCCCAAGAATGTGTTTCCCTAAATTTTCCCATCTTCCTAGATGATGTCCAGCTGTCTGCTGAGAGCTACTGTATTGACTGAAAAAGGGCAATTTCTAGTCAATCTGTTTGTTACCTTAAAGTTAAGTGCAGGTGGTATTGGAGAAATGGATGAATCTTTGTAAGCATAAAAATCATTAAGAGAAGATTCCCTGTCCCTGGCAAATATCAGATTTCCACAGTTCCCTGCTTTCCCCCCGCACTGATATTCAGGGAAGCTTTTTGGACTGTTTGGTGGGATGTGTCTAGCTGCAGCACCATTAAAGTGGGTGAACCCCCCACCAAGAGATGTTTTATTGCTTGTTTGCCTTGCTTATGAGGAGAAACTCCAGTAGAGCCAAATCCAATCCCTGGAGAGTTTTAACTGCATGAGGCTCACATGAACTGGAATTTCGTTTTCCTGGCCTGGCCTGTACATATGTATAATCTTATCCTCGATCTCCATGAGGCATATTTTCACCTTCTCCTTCTTCCCTGTCTCTCTGTACCTTTTTCTGTGTCGTTTCTGGCACAAGGCAGGTCTCTGCAGAGCAGGCTTTCCCCGCTGTGGTTCCCTGCAGGTAACTCTTCCACTTTCCATTAGCTGGGGTGGAATGAGCTGTGTTGGGGATGTCTTTTTCATGACCGTGGTGGGTCTCCACATGCTCCTTGCTGACTGCCAGCCTTCTGACTGAAATACCAGGGAAGTAATGCAGACCCCTTGACTTCATACCCAAACTGGCTCCCCAGTGCCCTGGGGTTGGGAGTTTTATCCCAGGAGGGGTGTGCAAGGTGCCCTGTTTTCTGCTCAAGGATGCTCAGAAATATCCAAGGTCTAATCAGCAGCCTGATGACTGAAAATCTATCTACAGAAGCCCTCTGCAGCCTCAGCATCCTATTCCTGCGGTTAATAAGTATATTTAGCAAGATTGGACGTTGCCTCAAAATACTCCTGCGGCAGATTCTTCTCGGCTTGGACAGCAGTGCTGTCTGGCTGGAGTTTGCTGGACGCTGTTTGTGAGTGGGAATGGCTTTAGGGGCTGGGTTTCCCTTGGGTCCAGCCCTAATACCTTTGTCAGTGATTTATAAAGAGGTACAAATGGTGATGATATTGATTTTTATACTTGATGCCAAAGTTGGAGGCCATGTCAGTATTGGCAAGGGCACATAAATACTCCAAGGGGACCTAGAGGGTGTCGGTACAGGGAACTGTAAAATAGCAGGGCTGCAGATAGGTGTTCTCTGTCTAGAGAAAAATCAGAAACATGAAAGACTAAAGAGGAATTTGGAGAAGGGCAAGGTCTGAAATGGACCTGGAGGTGATAAGAACGAATCAGGAAAGTTCCAGCGTGACATGGCTGTGAAGGAAAGATTTGCCATCTGGCAAATAATCCTCAAGGAATTATCACAGAACGGGGCGGGCAGGCTGTTTAGCTACCATGGATGACTCTGTGGGGCTACATCCCTTAGAAGCTGCTCCACAGCACTGGGGGAAGTTCAGAAGAGGGGTGTGCTGGATTTTTTTCCGGGGGGAAAAAAAAAATGCAATTTTTAAATAAATTGAAATTGTTTATCATTTTCTGCCAATTGGGATGACTCATTCTGGCAGTCTGCCCTCTCCACCCTCCCCCTCAGACAAACAAACAAAGCCAATAAGTTGCAAAAAATAAAATAATCTGAAAAGATAACAATTCAAAATTTTCCTTTTGGTATATTCAAAACAAAGGGCTTAATGTTGTTTGAGTTTTTTTTTTTCAAGACATCATTTGAGAGCTGGATTCAATGACCATAACATGAAAAAATGAGGTAAAAATAACTCCAAAAATAAAATGCTTCATTTTGAGTTAAAGAAACATTTTGTTCAGCAAGACGCACAAAGCATTCGGTTTTGGGCCAACGTTGAAATGATATTTTTTTCCTAGCAATCTCTTGGTTGAGGCAGTGAACCAAGAAGTCAATTATTCACAGAGCTGTAGCAAGATTAAGGTAAGGATGGAAAGCAGAGCTGAAATGAGAAACTGAGTGAGAAAATTTGGGCTTGAATGTCCAAGTCAATCTTCATTCCTCCAAGTGAAACATGGCAGTTGATGGTGTAAGCGCCCAGACCCCTTGCTGTCAGCCCAAACGGGTGGGCTTCCAGCCAGGAGACAAAACTGGTGATGTTCTTATGCAAGCAGAGCGGGGTGTTGTGATGGGTTGGTGTGACCCAGGAGGTGTCCTGAACCCATCAGAGGTCATGCTGCGGTGGTGATGGGGATGCGTCCTCACCCTGCACTGCTGCTGCTGTAAATGCAGCATCGTCTGGGAGGGGAGGGAAAAAAAGTAGAAGGGGAAAGAAAAAAAAAAGGAAGAGCCTCCTGCCAAGAAGCTGCCGTAAGCTCTGCAGAGTGTGACTTTGGGCAGGGAGGAGCGGAGCGCTGCCTGCGTGCTGCTCAGTTAGTGAAGAGCTGCTGCGTGGCTCTGGGGTACGGGTCTGAGTCTCTTTGGCTGGGCAGGCGGGAGCCAGTGGGTGAGCTGGTGGTGGTGCCTGGCTGCTGCTGGGGGGCTCGGCAGAGGCTCCTCTTGCAGGTCGGAAATGCTGGGCACAGCTTTCCTCACGCACGCAGTGTTAGTGCAAATACCCTGACTCTGCTTTCTGGCTTGAGCTTCTTTTTTGCACTGCTGTTTTGTTGTTTTGTTTTTTTTTTTTTCCAGGAGTGCTGAGACCTCAGCACCCGGCCATCCTAAGCAATAATTCTTACAACACAGGCAAGAGAAAAATCTTATTTCCCGTTTTTCCGGTGGCAGAGGCAAGGCAGTGGGATGGCAGGATTTGCCCAGCACCATGGTAAGAGTTAGGAGGCAGAACTGCACTCGAGGCTGCATAAGTTTGACTCAAGCTCTTTTACAGAGTGAAGAGCGACTGCAGCATAACATAAAGATGCATGAACTAGTTTGAAATGGGCCAGCTGGGATATGCCATGGCCGGCTGTGGCAGCCCGACTCCTGCTGTGCTAATTTACCCTCAGAGCAGTGGACAGGGTAGGTACCCATCCGTGTGGGTAGAGGGGTGTGTGGTGCTGGAGATGAAGAGGAGGGAATGAGCAAGCTCCTGCACAAACCGAGGGGTGCAGAGAGCAACTGAGGAACCAACCCTGGCTGCGGTACCCTGCGCACTTCCCTGCAGCACCCTCGGCATCCCCCTGCTTTTAATAACGCTGGCCATTATCCATCAGCGGAGGTAATGAGCTGGAGAGCAGGAAGCATTGTATCTGGGCTGAGCATGCAAGCCTCGCACAAAAGAGTTTACGGAGGGTAATGTTTTATTATTACAGTCCGTGGCGAGCCATTCTGAATTTCAAGCACTTCTTTGCTATTAAATAATTAATAATTAACCAGCAGAAGCCATTTGAAGACTCTGGTGCGGTGATGTCTGGTAATAATTTTTTAAACTTTTTTTGGTTTTTCAATTCTAACTGTGCTGGGATACCAAACCCTTGGGTAGCCAAAGTTGCAAATGGCCAAAGTGGTTTGATTTTTATAAATGAGCAGCTCTTAAATTATCATTATTATTATTTTTTCAGTGGAGTTGGCAGTGCATCCCCCTTTGTTCTTAGCGGAGCCGGGTACCGCCGGGTTTTCAGCCCGGCCAGCAGACCCCTCCTTCCCTCCCCCTCCTCAGGTAGCATCGCGCGTGGATGCCTTTGCCCCGCTGCGATCTGCGCCGTGTGTGTTGGGGTGTGTGTGTGTGTAGGGGGAAACGGGGGGACACGCTGCATCGATGAAACGCCGGCAGCTATTTCAGGAAGCCGCGAAGTCTCCTCCTTCTTATGTAAATAAACATGACAGCTCCTAGCGCCGGTGCCGCGGCAGGAGGCGCGGGAGTGGGTGGAGGCTGCCGGCGCGGGGCAGCCGGTTCCCGCGTGGGCCGGGGGCTGCTGGCGCGGAGCGGAGCCGCCCGTGGCCTCGCCGGGCTGCGCGGCCATGGGGGGACAGGTGACGAGGAGCCTGCTGTACGGTAAGGACCGACCTGCCTTTGCGTGGGGTGGGGGGTGAAGGCGGAGGCGGCGGGATGCGGGCTCTGCGCGGCGTGGCACCCCGGAGCATCCCTCTCCCGCAGAGGCACTGGCCCGGGGGAAGCCCGGGCTGGGTCTGGGGGTGTGCTCGCCTCGCTGTTTTCCGGGCCGTGAAGGAGAAATACCTGGCTGCGGGGCGCTGACGGGCGCGCTGAGAGGTGTCAGGGGCGAAAAGTGACGGTGTCCGTGTGTCCGTCCGTGTGCGCGCTGCCTGACAGCTCCCACCAGGGAGAGACCGGTAAAGGTCACTGCAAGGCGGCTCGGCAGCTCTCGGGACAGTCACCTTGTTTTTCCTTTCCACCATCGGTTCCGTCTGAAGGCAAACTCGGGTTTGTTGGAGATTATATGGCTTGGAACGAACGCCGGTTTGAATGGGCTGGTTTTAGAAGAAGCTGAAGCTGTTAATTACAGCACGCTGTCTGTGTTCGCTGGGTAACGTAAAGCAGGGGAGAGGGGGGAGCTGGAAAGGGGCTGGCACATCCCACACAGGCCTATGTTAGACCAGAATTGAAATCTATAGGCAGCGTGCAATACTAGCCACGTCCCTGTGCATGCAGGTCTCATGCCATAAACACTGCTGTAAGAATGCTGCACTCCTTGAGATTAAACTTGCCTAGAGCTCTGAAATGTTCTGTTTAGCTATTGATGCAATAAACGTGCTGCGTGTTCAGCGCAGAATCGCTGTGTTTCCGGAGACACTTCCTTGTTACTATAGTAAATACGGGTGTGAAAGATGCAGGTAAAGCATCGTGTGGGCTTGGTCTCATACAGGAGCCACCTGCCCCGTGCTGTGTGATGTATCTGAAAGCAGCACCCTTGTCTCATAGCCTTTCTTTGAATAGAGATGCACGTGGTGTACGCACTTAGGTCATGAGTATTTCTCATATTTTCCACCAAGTCCAAACCCTATAGTTTAAGGAACAAATGGACATAGTTAGGAGGTAGATGACTTTCTCCATAAAGATATTTAGCAAGCATGTCTCAATAGAGATTTTTATTTGGTCATCATTTGTGTTCTGCTGTTTCAGTGGCCAGATCTTATTTCTTCTCTAATCTCATGGTACACGTGCAATATGTAGAATAGCAGCACTGTTGGGTCAATATTAAAAAAAGCTCTGGCTGCTGTCTTGTGCTAGTAAGTACCTTTCCCTCTGAAGCATGATTTGAACGAATTTGAAAAAAAAACCCCAACCCTGTCTGTGAAAGAATATGTTTCCTGCATGTGCCAGGGACTTGGTATTCCTGCTGGGGCTTTCTCCTGCCTGCAGCCGGCAGCACACTGCACAGTAATCATGCAACTTCTGCCTTTCAGCAACTCTACTCCAGTGAGCGTGCTTCTCTTTAGTCTCCCTCTCCCAGGAAAATAAAAATTAATGAGGAGATGGGAGTAATTAAATCAAATTTCCCTCTTCGTACGGAGGGGCTGTTACATTGAGAGGTGATGCACTGCTGTATTTAGCACAGTGATGCTTTGAGGAAAAAAAGAAAAGATGTAGCATTATATTAAAAAATAAATAACAAAAAGTCCTGCAACAAAGCACATTTAAACAAAAATAGATTGCATCTGCACTTGTGGTTTGTCTGTGGCTACTGTTTCTCCAGTTCCATATTTCTGTTGAATATTTCTGTTTCAGATGTGTCTCAAAATAGCTGGGGAAAGAGAACTGAAACCTTATCCATTTCTCTGAAGGATAATCGAAAATGAATGTAACAATACTGAAAGGGCTTGTATTGACAGTCCTGGGGGCTGACAACCTTTGTTTTCAGAAAGCATGGGTAAAACCTAAATTCATGTCTTCCAGACATTTCTGGTGACCTCTCTGTGTGGCAAGAACAGGCTGGAATTTTCACAAGCACTTTGGTAATTTAACCTCAGTGAAAATCAGCTCAGATGGGGAGATACTGTGTAGGTTGGCTGCTTGTGGCTCTGTCGAGCTGGTCCTGGGGAGGCAGCTGGTTTCCTGAGCCATGTGCTGGGTGCAGTGTGCCAGCCCCTGCCTCCCCAGGGGCCCACTCTGACCTTGATGGGGTCAGAAAAGTAAACTGATATAAAAGCTCCTGAAATGGATCAGGAGGGTGCTACCCTTTAAAAAATAATCCTAAAATCAGGGTGGTGATGTTCAAAAGTTGTAGGTGCCCTGACATAGGGACAGAGATTAATAGTAAAGTGGACTGTCATGTTGAGGAACGCCTGGCATCATTTTACTCTCGCCCACAAATCTGCTTTCAAGCAGCAATGTAAAGCCACACAGCATTCCTGTGGGGCAGAGGAATCTTGGAAAGCCATGGGTGGGCAAAGCATCATGCTTAGGGATGTGGGGTTGTTGGTGGTGATGCTGGATGTCCCTGGACCTGCACTGCTGCTTGGGTCTATTCTGTGAAGCCCAACCACCTGGTGCTGTGTTGATCCTACAGGAGCCACTTGGTGAGGTACATGCATGCTTGCATGGGCAGGTGTCTCCTTGAATGACAACACTGCTTTCCCATTGATCTGGCAGCAGTGCAGGAGAGCCACACAAGTCTCTGCTAATGATGGAGTTGATGCATGCTCAGTGGGCCCTGAGTCACTGGAAGAAAAGTTTCCCACCTCTTGGGACTGGGAGGAAAAATAAAGTTTGAACCCAGTTGCCTGAGCTTCCTGGGAGAGACACACCTTGACTTCATTCCTCATGAACAGACAAACCCCAATGGGCTTGTACCATGAAAGACAGCACCTTTATTTTTGAAAGGAGACATCTGATGGCTTTACATGTTGTGACATGGGAACTGGTCACTTCTCTGTGAAATGACATACATTGCCCAAGCATTCCCATGCAGACTCCATCTATGTCGCTGCACTTGGCAACATGACAGCCTCTGCTCCTCTTCCCCGTTCTCCCTCCCCTTCCCAGTGCCATCCACAGAAGTGCTGAGGTGCTTCCCAGAGCTCTCTATGCAGTGAGAAGCAAAGTCAAAATAGGAAGTTTAAAGATAACACAATCTTGATGAACAGGATGTTTAGTAGTTATTTTAAAAGTCTTCTTGAATGAACTACATGAGTTTCTGTCCAAGAAAAATACCCACCTGAGTGTTTTGTATTTCTTTCACTCAGAACCAAATTAACACAAAGTGGTGGTTTAGCCAGTGAAGCTGCTGCACTGTGCTGGGAGAGGGATTCAGTGTATACAGACGTGTAGAGGTTAGTGATTAATGCATGCATCTCTTCAGAGGGCTTTTGACTAGCTAGAGGGTACACAGTGGATTAATTCACGTGCAAGGGATACATGAGTCTGTGAATACCTGCACATTTGCTCAATAACCTGCCCTCCTATAAGTCATAATTACTAATAAGCCCCTCATTGAAGGGCTTTGTTTTATTTTTGCTTTCATTACTCACATGTCACAAGCATTCATCAGTGTTTTGCAGTGGAATAATTTTTACAAGGAGCAGGGAAAAAGAGTGTCTCATGCCATGTTTCCTGAGCTGTAACTGTATGGCATCAGTGTAATTGCAAAGAGGTCCCCAGTGAGAGCGCATCAGCTTTTTGACCTGGGAAGCAGTGTTGATTCACAGGTGTGATTTTTTGAACGGCAGAGTTTTTCAGCTGCTTGCAGGTGACGCTCCCTGAGTTGTGGATACAGGACAAATAATGGCTTATGTGTCTTTGTGTGGTGTATATAGAGCCAAATGTAAGTTTCCTGCATGGTTGGGCTTTCCCCTACCATGTGTCTACGGGCCTGGTGAGCAGCGTGGCCATGGTTGCGTGGTTGTGCCAAAGAAAGGGAGAAGGAAGCTGGGCTTACAGTGTAGCAGGACTCCATCCAAGCTGCATGGTGACAGGCGTTTGGGTGGCTGTCTGGAGTCATTTCCCATTTCTTTGGGATCTTATTTTCCATGGACTTTCCTGTACCCAGCTGGGCATAAGTGTCTGTGCAAAAGAGGTGTGAACCACTGGCATTGCCTTTTGAGGGAGTTTTGTTCTGGGCCTTGCTCCCACTTGTGGGCAGCTGGTATGGGATGTTCAGGTACAGTGTGGGAACCCTCAGCCCCAGCAAATACTGCTGAGCTGCCACTGTGGGGCTTTGGGGAACAGCAGCGGGTGGGGGCCATTTCCCTAGTGTTAAATACCTGCTGTATGCAGCTTCATTTACTCTTACTTTGCACAATAGATCTCTATTTTTAGCTTTCTTTTAATTCCTTGTGATGTAGCAAATGGTCTATCTACATGCAAGTGCTGTAATCATCCCCACACTTTGTTTCTCTGCACATTCATTACCTATACTGCAGTAACTGTTCCAAATACATTTCACTCTTGCAGTTAAGATCACCAAACAGAATTGTGCTCCAGTGCATGCTGCTGTACACACCTTCGAGTTAATAATTTCCATCTTCTTACACCTAATTAAAACTGCTAATATCGCAGGAGAAATAAGAAGTAACAGTAGTGTGGAAAAAAAGAAAAGACCTGGCAATGTTTATCTCCTATTGGTGATATTTCTTTGCAAATTGGTATTAATTTGTATTCTTATCTAAGTTATCATCTAGATTTTGTGGTAGCTTCTCATTTGATGGAGCAAATGGTGATGGGATCAGCCTCACTAGGGAGTTAACATCTCCCATATTGGGCAGACAGTTGCTTATGGAAAGCCAGTATGGGATTGGGGAGAAAAGGCTCTTTCTAAACTTTCAGCACGATTTGGTATATAGCCCTGAGAGCAAACGAGTGTTTGTGTGTATGAGAAATTAATCCTGCTCAGGGTTGGATTAACTGGTGCAGAAGACCCCGGGCAGGATGCCAAAGCAGTGCTGGCATTTGCTGAAAGTGGGGCTCCCAGAGATTATTTCGGTTCATGCCTCTGATCTGTGGGTCACCTGCCAATGTCCCAAGGTGGCTGATAGTAAAGTGTATCGACTGCTGACCATGCTTCTGAAAATGAAGTGTGTAGGACCTCTATATATAGATTTTATGGGTAACCATGTTTATAGTTGAAAACGGTTCTATTTACTGTGAAAAGCAAATGAGCTTTTCATTAGTCTTGTCAGTATTTGACTGTAGGGGTCTTGTTACAAGTGGTGAGAGCACAGAGCATCTCCGTTCTCATTTTGTCTTTTGCTTTCATGGCATTTTCCTGTTAGCTTTTCTGTGCCTACTTGATGCTTTGTTCTGGTGGGATCTGAATGTCATTTGTCATGTTTTGTTGTCTTATTTGTCTCCTCATTGACTGATCCTCCCCACCCCCCACCCCTCCCAGGCCCCGATCCTTCTTCTCCTCTTCCTTTCTTCACTCTTGTTTCCTTAAGAATTAGGGGTGATATGCTTAGCATACATAATAATACAATTATCATGCAATCAATTTAGAGGTAGCTGGTGTCTCTCCAGGAAGGTTTGTAGGATCCCCTGACATGTCCTGGGGAATCGTTTGCAGGCTTAATCAAAGTAAGTACTCCCGCAGACAGAAGATTCATATTGGTAATAGTATAAAATAAATTTGCAAGACAAATACAATTACCATTGCTGACATGTAGCAGGAATCAAGAAGAGGCAGTCTCTAGACATAGAATCTCAAATTTATAGGCCTGCTCTCTTTTTATTAAAGAATTTCACACTAATGGTACCCATACAGTCAGGGGATTGCATTGAAATCAATCTAAAAAAGATTAATCCTAAAGAAAAAGGTGTTTCCTGGAAAGTGAAAGCAAGCAAAGAATTGATCCCTGTCAATGGCCCTTGGGATTTGTCAGGAATTGTGGATGGCACAGCCAGGTACCAAGCTGGAGGTCAGGAGAGATCTTGTCTCCCTGAGGCTAAACAAGAGAGTGGCTGCCATCCGCAAGCCTCACAGTGTGAACGCCCATGGCCAGAGCATATGCTGCAGCCCTGCATATTGCTGTGCTTTGCCTAGGGTTGATCCCTATTAGCATTGTTATCTGTTCATTTTTCTCCCTGTCTATCCCCCTCTAAATCAGTGTTTTATTTTGGAAACATACTCATCTGAGTGTAGCTGGTCCAAAATGAGGCCAAGCTGCCTTCTCTGTAGCTCTTGTTCAGTTACTCTCACCGATATTTCTGCTCCTTGGCTCTGTCCTTGATTGTCTCTTGAAGGGATGCTGTAATTTGTTGGCATTAAAAATAACATTCAAGATGACTGCAGTTGATGGGGCTGGGGAGAGGAGTCCTTTGGTTTTATCTGAGATTTACTGTGGGTCTGACAGCACAGCAAAGGGATTGGGCTCAGAGAGAACAGTGATAATTGATGGGATGCATGAACATATTTTTCCCATTAGAAATGTTAGTAGCACTTTTAAAGAAAAAGAAAATAGTAAAAAGGGGATATAATAAAAGCCATATACATTAGTGAATACGATATAGAATGTAAACAGTGTTCTCCCAATTGCTCCCTTCCACAACACTTAGCATCATCAGAAATCTGGAGGTCTTGCCCTCTCCACTGAGTTGCAATAAACCAAGGCCCATGGCTGTGAGAATCAGCTTTTTTTTGTGGTTCAGATTAGATCCTCTTCTGCCTAGAGCAGTAAATTTATCCTAAAACAGAGGGGAAGCATGGGGTAGCACGAGGTACCCATGGTCTTAAGTTGCCCTGTCACATTGTACCTAATGCAGCAGTTCTGCAGAGGGGCTGCATACAGCTGGTCTGTGTGAGGTGACCTACCCAGACACGCTGGTTCAGCCCCCCAGCTTGAGAAGTTGACCTAACACTTGTCCCAAGCAGGGTGGATGTGCAGTGATCTCTATAAAATGTGCCTGGATGGCAGAGGTTGTTTCTGTCTCTCAGAGAGATCCTGAGCCCGAACAAGAAAGTCCCACAACTGACTTGCAAGTGTCTTGGTGTGGTGCTGAAAACACTGGCTTAGTCTCACTGTGGGTAAAGTCTTTGAGTTGCTTAATGTGATGTCATGAAACTTTCTCTGGCTGATGCAGTCATATTTTCTCTGTGATAGACCTTGCCGTGGAGAAAAATTTTTGGCCAATAGACTTGTTGGTGAAAGCAGGACCTGCTGTGAGATACCAGGGCAGGACTGAAAACATGTTTTTTAAGGAACTGTGACGCTTGTGGCCTGGTGTAAGCAGAACTCAGGCATCCAGGCTGCAACCTCAGAAGCAGTGCCCGTTGAACCAGGAGGCAGGCTGACAGAAGCGCTTGTTTGAGTTGCACCTTGGCAGGTCTGGAAGTTGTTTGGTTTTTGTTTACTTGGACTACTGAAAGAGCCTGTCCTTCTGTTCCCAGAGTGCTCCCTAGCAACTGAGCCCTTCACATGCTTTATGAAGTTCGAGTGATCATCAGGCTACTGCAAGTCCCAGACCCGTGCTACCAGCCAGAGAGAAGCTGCGTAGCCTCAAGGAGGGTGGCCGGGTCTGAGCCTGGGAGAGCTCTCCCACCCACCGAGAGGAGGTTTCCACCTGCAAAGCACAGATGGGCAAGGTGCTGTGCAATGCCTTGGTGCACTGCTACCTCCTGCTTGCAGGTGTAGAGGGGAAATTGAGCCATAAACCACACCATGGCACACAGAGAAGCCATTTTAATTTCTGTCTCTGCTGGAAGCACCACACGGAAAAGAAAATGTGATCAGTATAAAAAGAAATGTTTATGTTTCCAGGAGAAGAGACCTCCCAAATAATTAACATCACTTGACAAACTGCTGTTTAAAATGCAAGTGGTTTAAGTACTGCAGCTCAGAAGGCATTCGTCACAGCTCTGGCGTAAATGCGATAAACGCTGTGGGTTGGTTGTTGCGTTAAAGTGAAAAAGATTTCCGGTAAACAGCTTTTCCTGAAGGAAAAAAACCTTCTCCATGATTTTACTTTGTCTTGCTTGGAAAGCCTAAGTGTTAGAAAACTGGACAAATGGCAACTCGGTGGCAAGGGCACTGGGATATGGATTTGGAACTAAATAAATCCTACATTTTAGTTTCTGCTGCACAGATTAGGCTTTTGGTCAGAAGACAGAAATGTTTCATTTGCGTTAGCTTTAGGGAGGAGGAGAGAGGAGGGAAAGAGCTTTTTGGAGGAGAGTTTTGGAAGCTACAATTTCAGCTCTGATTTCTCTAATATTCACTGACTCAACTAAAACTACTTTAAATAAAGCCTTACTTTTCTCTTAGGGCTGGTGAGAGACTGACTGGAGACGTGAAGATTGTTCAGAATTGGTATTTTTTTGAAGTTAAAAAATAGCAGCTTACAAAGAGACTGAGATTTTAAAAAAAAAGTTAAAAGAAAAATGTCTCTCTGGAAGATAGAATATATGGGTGCCTATAATGTGCTGAAGCTTCCTAGATCAAAATGACTTCTGTTTTTGCACACCAAATACAATCAGATTATCAAATATATAATAGAGCCTTAAGAGCCTAATTCCTTTTACAAAGACATTATTGATGCTATGAATTTCATGCAACTTGGAAATGGAAAATTGCTCAATTTATTTTCTGGTTATCCTAAAGTAGTTCAGTGCCACCCTCTGATTTTTCATCTCCAAAGGAAAAGAGTCTATCATTTGTGTTGCCTTCTTATTTTCCAATTCTGAGCAAAATTATATATTTAGAAGAAATGCAAGTTTGGGAGCCCTGGTGGGTGCTGGTCCATCTCGCATGGAGCTGGGGCTGAAGCACAGTTGGAATTGCTGTCCTTCTCTTAATCCTTCTCTCTATCAGTAGGTTTGCAAAATTGGCTGGAGTGACCTTGATCAAACAGCATGGCCATGACAAGGTTCCTGGGCAACCCGTCTCCTTTCTGTCCATCCCAAGGCTCTATTGCTTGAGCAGGGGTGTGTGATTCAGTATCTAGATATTGTGCCTCTGTATCTCATTGCTTGGATTTTGGATGGGCACTGACTGTAAAATGACCTTACTCTCCTTGGCCTATGATATTCTGTGCATGGCTTCTAGCAGTCAAGCTTAGGTGGGAAAGTGGGCAAGGCTGTCTTTGTGATGCAGTATAAGAGCTTGCATCACTTTAGAATTTAATCCCCAAAGTGCAGATGCAGTGATTGCAGGTCCCTGTATGCTTCCTAGCCAGATGTGCAATGGCATTTATCATACGAAGGATAAAATGTTCAGGATATCTGTTCTCGCAGTAGAAAGAGTAAAATGCAGAGAAATAGGCTTCAAATGTTCTACAAATATATTTGAAAGAGTGCTAAAGTCATTCAGTGTATGTGCAAGAGATGACTGCAGTTTGTACAGTGCTCTTCTCCAGAGATCTGTAACCTCAGCCATTTTTCTGGAAGAAGTTTCTCCCCCATTATCTGTGAAGTCACTACCTGACCTTTCTTTACCCACTTGTGAGTTACCCCCTCAAGACCTTTGTGCTCTGAACCCTCATACAGCAAAGCACTCTCTGGGGACTCCAGGTCATACCTCAAGCTGATGGCAGCTTCAGACTGACCAGTGTACAGCAGTTGCTTGATGGAGATTGTGGAGTTCTTTAGGGTTTGATAACTGGAATCTTTTAAGATTCATTGGCTATTTATACATGACAGGACGCTCTTTGCATCTTCTCTTAATCCTGTGCTTTGGGAAATCTGTGCTTGAACCTACATGGACAGACTTCATCCATTTTGTCTTCAGTATATGGCAGAAGCAGTCAATTTATGACACATACATGTCCAGTGCTGCTGACTCAGTTGATGCAGGAGGAGGTGTGTAGTGTTGTGTGGGCAGCTGTAATAAAATGTAAATATGGGCAAGTTACCTTAAGTAACTTCAGTAGTTGAGAGAAATAATTTTACAGTGCACCCTCTGGGAAAAAAATAAAGATCAATAGCAGTTTTGGATTTACTCAACTTCAGTTTGATGAAAAATATTTTGCATTTTTCCTCTGTGTACTCTATTTATAACAGTAGGTTCAGATTATGTGTTGAGATCTGCTTTTGGGTGCAGAAAACTAATCAGGGAAATGCTTCATGGCCCAGAGGTCTGGATGCATATACTCCAGTTCCAACAGCTGCATCTCTGTCTGCTGGGAGGAAGGAGCATCTGTCAGGGATGCAGTGTGGTCCTTATTAAACTATAATTTAGTGCTGCAGCTTAGAAAAAACAGATGCAATTATATTCTAAAATAAATAAATAAATCAACTGGTCTTTGCAATCAGGAGAAATGTCCCTTGGCTGGACAAAGACCAAAGGATTTTCTATAATTTTTCAAGCTACAAAGAGCAAAGAAAGTGATTGAATGAATTGGCCTCTACACTTATTTGCTTCTTGCTCTTCTGAAATAGTGTAGGTGTCTTTCCACCAAGAGGATAAAGCCTCCTAAGCCTTTTAGGCTCATTTCTTATTTGCACATTCTTCCAAGGCAGTCACACCATGAATGCAGCTACATCAGGAACAATGCTCTGAATCATTCCACTCTTATCAATACCTCAATATGCAAAAATTCCCTTTTGCATGAACTTTTAAAAAAGTATGGTGTTCCTGTTCCAAGCTGGCTTGTTTTTCCTAGCATGTCTCTCTTCCTTCACCTATTTTGAAAGGCAGTTGTCTTTTTATCTTCATGATGTGCCTTCAAGAAACCTATTATACATCATATGATTTTTAGTAAATGGTAACTTGTAATCTGAGTTGGGAAAAGTCATGTGAGTAAGTCTGGAGCTGTAAAATTGCTGAAGACTGAATCACTGGGAAGTTACCTTCTGCATGGTTTGCACATGTTGAGTTCAGCGTGAAGTTTCCTTGACCCCTCTCAATAATAACTGCTGGGTAGCCTCCTCTACAAAATGACTTGAGAGATCAGTGTGGTTACACAAGTTATAAGAAAATGAAAGTTCATGGGCGTTTTGTGAGGGCTTATGAAAGAACTGAGCTGCTGGTTTGAAGTGTATTTTTGCCTATGCAAATTGGAGAGATCTGAAGCTCTTCTGTGTGATGTTATGCTGACAGGAGAGGTGCAGGGTCACCTCCTGCTACCCTCTTGTACAAGGAATCACATTGGCAGCGAGTACTGAACAGCACAAGTGCTGAGAGACTCACTCAAACTGAAATTCAACAAAAACATACCATTACTACAGTTTTCTTCTTATTCCCATTTAATGCTGTTTCTTATATGCAGAGTGGAAACAGTTTGGGGCAAGGCCTATCCTTTCTCTTTGAGAGATGCATAAGGAGGGGGTGGTGAGCAGACAGGGTGACTTTTACAGAAATAAAACATCTCTACACGCTCTTGTCCTCAGGCAGTAAGGATTCAACACCCGTGGTCATTTACTGGCTGACCTGTTGCAGCAGATGCTAAGGAAAACAAGTTCCTGTATGGAATACTCCAGCAGTTATTTATAGCAAAACATTAAGTAATAACTTCATGGGTCTGGCATGGGAATTGCTAGGAAGGATGATGGAATAGTATTCATGCTTTTTCTTTGGAATAAGCGCCAGGGATGCTGTTTAACTTTGTTAAAATAAACTGTAACTTTATGCCCTGACTGGCTGTTGAAGCTTCGTGTTTTAATTCAATGGTCTGGGTTCAGATGCGGGTCTGCTAAAGAAACAGGTTTAATTATTGGTAGAGAGTGTTTAAACTGGTGCAAAAACACTGTGTTGCAGAGCCAGAGTGGGAAAGTCAGTAATTTAGATTCCAGTTGTGAGTATGGTACAGCAAGTGCAGATTAATGAAGGAATGCGCTTGTGGATGGCCAAATTCTTGCGTAAAGGGAGAAATGTTGCCCTTTTTCCTGGTTTTGCCTCAGCAGTAGTTAGATTATCTGCCTGGAAAAAAAATAGTATTTTAAATCATGTAGCAGTTAACACTTGTAGTGCTATTGGAGACCTCTCTGGGCTGGGCAAAAGCTCTTGGTTATAATTTGTATTTGTGCAGTGAGAAGCTGCAGGAAAGTGGGGCTGGTGTCCTGCCCTGGGTTGGCAGCTCTAGTCCTGTGTTCATCAGTAGGACCTGTTATGTTTTAGGACAGGGGTGGGTTTTTGGTGAGAGAGAAATGTGCTGGATAAGGTGAGGCCAGTGGAGGAAGTGGAAGATGTGAAAGAGGGAAGTAGCCTAGTGACTTGTGACAAGGGAGATGGAAGAGGAGGAGGAGGAGGAGAAGGAGGATGTTTTGGAAGGAAGGGGTGGCAAAACAAGCAGTGGGGGAAGGTTGTGTGTTCTGTGAGTTTTCCTCAAGGAGACACAGGCAGAGGGAGAGGTGAGAGTAAAGAAGGATTTGAATAGAGAAATAGTGGAAGAGGAATTCAAGAAAGTACGTGACTTTATAATCCTGAAACACTGAAGAAGGTGCTAAACAGCGAAGGGAATAGTTTATCTCATCTGCCTGCTAAGTTGCTAGCTCAAATACCCCCACACTTTAAGAACTTACTTGCTGCCATAGTCAGGAAAAAAATGACATTGGAATCAGCATCTTTTGGTTCCTTAGACAGGACTAAGTGCTCACCCAGCCAGCTCTTGGGGTAGCGTGGGCTCACCCTCAACCCTGCTTGATGAGAGCAATGCAGCTGCAGAACAGAGTCTGCCACAATGGTCTGGAAGTACTTGGTGTCTGTTGAGGAGTGGAAGATCTTTGTCACAGAAAGCCTCAGTAGCTGGGCATTGTCCTTCATCCATGCTGTCACCTCAGAGTGTCTGCTGCAGCTCTATGGGAAGGGTACCCCTGCCTCTTCGGTTTGGAGACAGGCTGTTTCACAGGAGCTTGCAGGCAGACGTTAGTGGAGGAGGCATGCTTAAACCACTGATGGGAGGGAATGGGAGCCTTGGGGCAAAGCACCCCTTAGGCTCCAGAAAAATCATCACAGGGTCTCAGAATTGCTTGTTAAGCTTTAAATACAGATGTGGTAAGGGATGCTCTCAAGAGTCCCAAGAACAACAGTGGGGAACTTCAGGAGGAATTGTGTGAAACAAACCTTACTTGCCTACTGCGTTTTTATATACGACTGCACAGAAAACGACTCAATTTTGTGGTACCTCAAAGTGACTTTAAATGGATGCTATGTATTGGGGGAAAAGGCACACTCCAAGTGTAAATTTCATGTATTGATAGAAGAAAAACTGAAAACTGCTTCCTGAGATTCTTTAGAAATGGTACTACATCTTAAAGCTTGATTTTATGTGGTACTGAATGATAAACATAATCTACACTGTCCAGCTGGGTGAGAGAAGCAGAACAGTCCCTGGGATATATATCCTGACCCATCCAGATGCTAAATTAAAATGAGCACATACACATGTGATGTTTGCTATAAACTCAAGCAGCAAAATGTAGAAGAGGCAACACAGCCACTGGAGATTTCACAACTGTGGTGTGAAGTTGTCAGCAATGTTTCTGGTTTGAAAGGAATATGCTGGCTCACATGCTCTCCCAAAAGGCAGGAGCACGTCAAGGCTGTGCTGGGTGTACCTGTGCTGTGCACAGAGATAGGTATTTGGGAAGATGCAAGGGATGTGTGGATACTGAATACCCAGTGTGGCTGAGCCCCTGAGCTCTTGAGGAAAGAACTCCTTCCTGTTCACTGTGATTTAAGCTTACCTACCATTTGGGTCTCTAAACTTTTAATGCCTTTGAGGAGCTGATGGTATTAGAGGGTAAAATTGCTGTAATCTCAAGGATATTTCAGTTAGTGCAGCTCTAGACTTGGCTGTGAGATGAATGATGCCATCCCAGTCTTGGAGTGTTTTCTGGGCTCTTAGTAGAGGTATCCATCCAGCAGTCTTTATTCTCTGCCCTGAAGCTATGAATATGAGCCCAGCACCCATACCATCTTCCAGCAAATGCTGTCTCTGCAGAGATACTCCTGTTTTCTGTCCGGTCTTGGGGAGCCAGTGCTATTCAAGGTCTTATTGTTCACTTAGTATATTCCAGGGACACTAGACAGAACCAAACTTTTTGGAGGGAGGAAGGTGTCTCCAGTCTGGTCCTTTTGTCTTTCTTGGTCAGAAATGGTCCCTGATTAGGGCGCTGTGCTAAACGAGACACTTAGGATATGAGAGGTCAGAAACAACTGGAGATTTTTGGCTACTGTTTCCCTAATGTATAGTCTCATGTGTTAGGATGAGCATCCCCCAGTTGATGATCCAGACAAGATGCTCTTCATTACCTTTTTAAGACCCTGTCTTTTTCCACTGGTGATAGGAGTATGAAATACAGCATCCTAATTTTTAGCTCATTATATTGCAGATATGCAGTGTGAGTAGCCTGCTGTGGGCACAATGCAGAATCTTCAGTCCAGAGGCTCATAGAATATCCCGAGCTGGAAGGGACCAATAATGATCATTAAGTTCAACTCTCTTCATTTTCTGCCCAATTAATCTGTCTCTGTCTCAACCCAAGAGTCATATAGGTATGATTCAAAGCTAACTCGAAGGCTTGAGTTCAGGACAACAACTTCTTGAACTTTCATTTTCTTTGCATTGCTTTGTATGTAGGTTACACCATTTTCTACCATCTCTTGGATTTTGGTTCTGTGGGTTCATTCTGCTTTTTGCTACCACTCTTACGTTTGCTTTTTTCCTGCTCTCCATTGCTTCCACCTTCCTCCTTGTCCTGGCAAATATCTAAAGTTTATCCTCGACAGGTTACTTCTGTTTCTGGTGACCTCTCAATATTCAGACTTCCAAGCTATTACCACCGTACATGGAAAATGTGCCCAGGATAGACTTTCCATTAAACTGTATTTAAATTGGAAGAGAATGCTGGCACATCTACAAGTATTCCAGAATTAGATCCCAAAATACTGAGGCTTGTTAATCTTTTGGAAGAACAAAAACTCTTACTGATTTATATTTAGCAGAGGGAATGCATTTTAAAAACACAGTCTATATGAGGCCCCTTGAAGAAAACATCTTTTACATTGATTTGTAGTGCATGGAAATACTACGTGGCCATAAAATATTTGCAGTTGGGCTCTGCTTTTATGTAGCTACTTTTTTTTTGCAGTGTGAACTGTCATGAACCCTCTGAGAGTGGCTGCTCTGCTGTCTGTGGGCTGTGCAGCAAAACACGGCTGCTTCTGGGGTAGCAGCCTGGCTGTTCATCACGGCTCTGCCTGGCATTGTGGGAGGGGATAGGAGAACGCAACATACAGTTGGCACCACAGTGGAACTGCTAGATTTGTGAGGACAAGCCAATGTAAGGTTTGTACTTGTACTGTACCCTGGGACCTGTCTACAGAGGTGCCTCCTCTGTCAGGAGTGAAGGGATGTGCGGTTGAGGAGAACACATAGGGAGCCAATGTTTGGCTGCCTGGCAGACCTGCATGAGGATGTGGGTGAGAGCAGAAGCTGAACTTATCCTCTCTGTGTCCTTCTGTGAAGTTAGAGAGAGGGATGGAGGTGCTGTTGGCCTTCATCTCAGCAGCACCACACTTAAGTGCCTACAATATCTGCTTAGACTTAGTTTACAAAATTATAAATTAGAAGGAACTCCATAATGAGTAAAATGTTCTGTGCATAGTTCTGATCTAAGAATCTGATCTATACTAAGAAAAGGAGTGTCTGGAATTATGGCAGGAGGGAGAGTTCACTGGGTTGTTCCAGGTGGACAGTTCCTGGAAAACGAGCTAGGGTATGTTAATTGGTGCATTAACACAGTGGGTCAGAGAAGCAGAGAGAATTGTTTTACAAAGTGTACATAATCTTATGGCCAACAGTGTATCAGTTTATCTTTGAGAAGATAAGGATTGTAAGGAGGAGGCAGCGTGGAAAGTTTTGAGGTTTCTTTTCTTCCCTCTGTCCCATCATCTGCAGCATGGACAGATCAGCCATCACCCTGGGTAGCTTGTTCTTCCTCCTCATGAAGCATCAAATATTAGCAAAGGAGATGATTCTCAAACTGTGCATCCACAAGAGAATGATAAACAGAACTGGACTTAATCTTGTTTTCTTTTGTTCGGTTACATAAATACATTTTTATATCTCTTCTTAGGCTGCTGACAGACCTGGCCTGATCACAGCAGAACAAAAATACTCTAGATCAAGAAAGAGATCTTGGGTGCTTCCAGAGCACCATTTTGCACTTTGATCTTCTAATTTCCTACTCACAGCATTTAACTTATGATGCCTTAGTAATAATAATAATAAACCCAAAAGGCAAAGAAAATAAGATCAGAATGCCTTGCTGTTCTCAAAAATAATTAACCATATGACCATGCAAGTTGGTCCTGCTGTGGATCAGAGGAGTGACTAGATGATAGTGTGGGGAGAAGTGACTGTTGGGGTCTCCGTCTCCTTTCCATGCGCCTGGCTGGACCCTGGGGGATGCAGCTCCTGAGGCGATTAATCCTCCTGTGGCCCAGCATCTTCCTGGGGGAGCTGCTCACCCCCTCTCTCCTTACATGACAGATGGGAGCATATGGCTGCTTACTTATGCTCTTGGTGTTCTTATGTGCTTAGTGGACTTATGGTTCAGGAGGTTTTGGGGGGATTTGCCTGGGGAGAGGTTGAGAAGGGAGCCTGCAGAAGGTGGGCTGCACCTGCAGGAAGCAGTGACTGAATTCCTGTAAATGACTGAGTTGCTGGGAATGACTAAGAGACATGTTGAATAAGCAGTGCCTAGTTAGGGACCAGGAGGTGGTTAATGATTACATGGCATCGCTACCGAACATGTCAAGTTTAAAAGTTCATTTATAAGGGGAGGGGGTTTCTTCTAGCCAGCCTTGGTATTTTTAAGTGCTTGCAGTGCTGTCAGCTGTATTGTTTCATTGGTGTGCATGAGGGTTTGCATTCACAGTTCAGTCTTGCCATGCTGTCCTCTCTTCCTGCCTGCCTCCTGCATTTTGAGGGTCTTCCTCATCTTCCTTCCCACATCTGGCATAGGCTCCTTTAGGCTGTATCCAGGAGTATCTTTTCATCTCTCGGTAATTTCAGCCACAAACATTAGTTCAGCTGTATCCTTCCTACCATCAAGTAACAGATTCACCTCTCCTCTGTAGTACTTGATTCTCTTTTGGCCAACCTAAATTTTTGCTCCATTATATTTTTTTCTTTTAAAAATAAAATATTATAAAGTATTATACAAGTCAGGCTTAAGGTAACAGAAGCAGTGCTTTTATTCTCCTGTCACTCCTCAGCTCTATTACCTTCTTTTTTCAACCTTTTAAAAAGTTGCCACCCTCCTGACTGTTACTAATACTCATAACCTCAGCATCATCCTCAAACAACTCTTCATAAAGCCTCACACCTGAGTTGTAGGCAGGGACTTGTAAGTTAATGGCCCAGCAGACATTGTTAAAAAAGCCCCACACCCAGGTTAATTGCTTGGCACTCCTGCAGAGGTGGTTCTCTCTGCACCAGGAGTGGCTGTAGAACCGGACATGTTTCTGCTCCTCAGCTGCTGCACTGCATGCGATGGAAGGCAAATAGACATCCCGATGGAGCAGAGGGAATGGCAGCATCCTTTTTCAGCCCATCCTCCTATATCAGCTCAAACACATCAGTGTCCTGAGTTTTGTAGATTGTGCCTCTGTCTGTCTCATCTGTGACATTTCCTCTTTCCTTTCTGCAAGCCTCAGTCTTCTCTCTTCTGCCATTGACAAAGTCTTGCCACAGTTGTATTTATTCTCAATTTCTGTTCTGCCTGTTTTCCTGCCCTCCATCCTCACTGTCACTTTTTGTACTTCTTTCATTAGTTTTATTTTTCTCCGTGGGATTAAAAATTAACTTCTTCCCTCTGAAGGCTCCTCACAGACTAACCATTCCCCATCATCCATCAGTCAGGTTTGAAAGATGGATCCATTGTGGATCATCCTGCAGTCAACTCCATCTCCCACTTTTTACACCGGGGAGGGGAACATGACCTTCTCATAGATGCCTATTTAACCACCCTTGCTGTCTTTCAGGTCTGTTCCTTTAAAAACAGTTTTGCTTCTTGGCCTTTAAAAAAAAAAAAAAAAGGCAGCACAACTCCAAGCCCGTCCCTGACTGGTATTATCTCCTTTCATGTGCATGTGGTCTGTCTGCACCTGCCTCTTGTCTTGGAGTTTGCAATTTAAATGGAAAATCTTACACTGTGTGCGAACCTACTCTCCTGATACATCTCGTCA
This sequence comes from Gallinula chloropus, assembly GCF_964237585.1. Taxonomy (NCBI): domain Eukaryota; kingdom Metazoa; phylum Chordata; class Aves; order Gruiformes; family Rallidae; genus Gallinula; species Gallinula chloropus. The sequence goes on from NC_140090.1 coordinate 68,566,786, forward strand.
CTGCTAAAACAGCGCAGATGAAAATAAGTTATGTTTTGGCTTTGACTTATTTTGGACTCTTGGATGGGAGTGCTAGATCTGACCTGCTGGCTTGGATCTGCCTTGTAGATGTCTCCCTAATTCACTGGCGTTTAACCCAAGATGCCCTGTAATTTCAGGTGTTCTGGATTTAATGCTCCAGAATTAACCCTTTGCTTTTCTATCACTGAGTGCCCCACCACCAAAGCTAGAGTCCTTCTTTGTGGAAGAGCGAAGCTTTGTTTCCTGGTCATCTTGTAATGCCGAGGTGAGTAGTTCACAGTGGTGTGAACAGTGAGAGCACTGTGCTAGGGTCATGATTGTTGTAACACGCACAGGGAGAGCTGGATGTAGACTGGAAGTATGTGATTGCTTATTCCTTCAGTAACAACAAACATGTTTTTAAAGGCAGTGAAGAAACCCTTGGTTTTCATTTGCATTAATTTACAGTTCCCTCTCATCTGTGCACATGCCCTGGGTCAGGCTGTGTGTGAGAAAACAAGGTTTGCAACCTCTTTTCACATTCTACTGGTGTTAAGCTAATATTTATTTTTAGTAAACTGTATCTGGAACCATGTTTTTAAGAATCCATTTTCAAAGCCTGCCACAACATATTAATTGTGGTTTTCTCCTTTCAAGCTTTATTAGCAAATGTGAAGGCTCAGTGTAACTAGTTGCACTGTATTCCATTGTCATAATTCCCCAAAGGATAGGAACACATCAACTGGCATTAAGGCTTACGAACATTCATCTCATAGTTGTTTTTTCTCTGTGTGCTGCCTGTAAACATCCAGCTTTGGAAAGGCTGTGCAGGTGCTCTGTCAGAGCTAGGGCTTTTCTTCTGCACCGTGTGTGTCCCTGGGGCAGGAGTTCCCTTGCTTTCCGCATGCCCGCATGGGGATTCTTTTCCTTCCTTCTCGGAATCCTGCCCTTTAAATGCCTGTACGGCATGGCCAGCTGCCAGGTAACGTGTTCTCTGTTAACCTCTTTGGATAGTGTGATCATTTTGAAACCCTTCCCTCCTTTCATGGTGTGGTGTTTTGCCCCGTCCACCCTTTTCACTGTCGCTCACCTGCAGGACAGGTACCTCTGTCACCAAGCCCAGTCCTCTCCTCTGAGGGTGGGCAGAGATTTGTTGTTCCCACTAGCCTCTGTGGTTCTGTTCCCACTAGTCCCTGAGTTCTGTTTTGAAATTGTCTTTTATCTTTCTTTCAGTTGTGAATTCCCCTTATTTCACACGCTCTTAAGTTTTATCTCAAATACCTTGCAGTTAGTTTGTGGTATGAAATGAGTTTGACAGTACTCTGGTAGGTGTCTATTGAGATTTCTTTCAACTGGAAAAAAAAAGTATTTTAAAAAATAAATTCCAGTCATTTCTTGCAGCATTTAAGAAATCCCAAGCCTTTAAGATTATGCCTAATATTCACAGAGCATGAACACTTCCGGTGAAAACCCCTAACAGGCTTTGGGATGCATTTTGCTAAGCTGAGAACATCCTGTGCTGCCTTTTATATAGCATGCAGATGCTGCTCAGGCCTTGAGATCCAGGAGACCAGGGACAGCTGATGCACACGGAGGGAGAAGTGTGCCACTTTTGGAGCAATATTGTGTTTTCTCAAACATGGCTCCAAAAAGGATCTGATTAGGTGTGGGACACCTGAAGACAGAGTGCTTCAGAGTGCTTCACGTTGCGGTGTGTGTAATGTCTCCCTCACATTGACACACTAAAGGTTTCAGATGATCCATCCCACAAGCTTGTGTCTTAGGGGAGCAAGTGGCACACTGCAGCTTCTGCTGCTCTTTTGGTGGGACTCGTGGTATTAGGAGCAGGCTGGGGTCAGGGTTCAAACCCAGTACTGAACAAAGTGTTTCAAACTGCATCTATTATTGGGCACGGATTGAAAACTGAAGACTAAAGATGTATCAGTGAGCAGATGCTGTTTTTTGTGACCCCCAGCATGAAACCTAGAAAGCTGTACAGGGGTCCATGGTGCCTCTCTAGATTGGCAGCCCTTTGGCACAGAGACTGTTTCCAGACAGGCGTGGTTTTGCTCTTGTGATTTTTGTCACAAGATAGCAGTTTGCATAGTCCTGGCATGTTGTTACAACTCCTGCTTATAAGGAGGAAGTTGTGTTACCTTGTGGAGTGGGAAGCCTGCAGTGCCCTTGAATATGCTTGCAGATATCAGCCTTCTTTCAAATATTTATTTGTTTGCAATTTTTGTTTCAAGGAATTACTTCACCTTTGTAGGTGACCGATAAGTCAGGTTGTGGGAAGCAGGAGTCTGGAAAGGCTCTCAGTTAATGAAGTCTTGTGCAGTTGCTGTGAAATCAGGAGGACTTTGCCGACTGAAAGTCTGAGTTTGTGAGTCTCCCTCAATTCTTTTACATCAAGAAAAAAATAATTGAAAGGGCCTCTGCTGTAGTTGTACCAATATTGCTGGTAGCAAGGGCTGAGGATGTCAAAATGTGTAGTAGTTTAAGCAAGGGAATAGAGAGAAGGCTGGAGTCCAGGTCGAGTCCAGGTCAAGCCCGGTGTGAACAAAAGCTTTAAGCAGATGATTTATTTTAGTTTTCGCTGGCCGAGTAACGACAGTGATGTATCTCACCAGCTTGTATTTTTAAAGTGTCCCTTTCATAGTCAAAGTCCAGTTTTAGGAGTTCCTGTTGCTACCAGAAGTTCCCCAGTGTCTCCTCCTTTTGGAGTGGTTAGGCTGCCCTGAAAAAGTCAGCAAAGGTGTTTGTATTTGGCCCACTGCTTTGTAACTTCTCTAAGCCTTTGTAGGATGCAAAACCCCATTATTAAACATTTGCATTTCTAAAAAAATAAGACCTTTTCTGGTCTTCACCAGAGAGTGTATTCATCATGAAGGTGTCATTGCTGCCTTAGAGCATTTGGGAGCAAGAAGGGGGTCTCCTCCCCATTTGCATTATCCACCTGTTGAAGCTGATCCCTCGGTGGTTTCTTCTGTTCCTGTACACATTGGCTGCCCCACATGTCAGCTGTGTGCTGGGGGCACCCGTTCTTCACATGTTGGTCTTGCTGAGCTTGACCCATTCTCCTGTAGCAGTGCCAGACTGTCAACAGCAAATAAGCATTCATTTAACACCCTTCCTGTGGGGTCAGGCATGGCCTGACAGCTCTGTAATGCAGCTCCAGCAGATGCTCTGGGCATATGTGTGTTTTTACCAGAGCCTCTTTAAAAAGCTGTGGGCAGTATTTGCTGACTCTGTTATTGCATTTTAAAAGGTTGCAGTGTCCTATGGAGAAGTGTGACAGTTACCACAATCACAGTTACCCAGTAAAATGAGAGCATTGAGATATTGAGTCAAATGAATTAAAATGCATGTGCCTTTGTGCTGCCCACATTTCCCTGAGGGATCCCATCAGCATGATACCACAAAAAATGAGGACCTAACAGGGTTCCAGAGGGGTGGTCATAGGATATATATCTGGTTTGGAAAAAAGCTAGTGATACTGGAAGGGATGCACTCTCCTGTCCTTTGGGACATAAGACAGCCTCTAATGAAACAGGTCTTAGGAGGTGACCTCAGAAGGTTCTCTATGGGGCTGCTGCAGCTTGTGTTGTCTTCTGACCCAGTCTGGGCTGTGGAGAGAGGCAGGGTCCACTGTCCCAGGTCAGTAGTGTGCCCAAAGAAAGGTCAGGCTCATGTGAGCTGCTGCATCCTGATTTTCCCCATGTGAAACTGCCTCTTCCATGCAGTCTGTTCCTTCTGAAGGTTTCCCTTTCTGGCCTGCCGGCTCAGGTCAACCTCTACTTTTGCTTGGTATGCTGCACCTTATTTGTTCTCCTCCATGTGTAAGGAAGAGGAGAATGAAAAATATTTATATTCCACAAAATTTTTAGCATCAAATAACTCCCAGTTGATTCATCTCTCCCTTAAAGAATTAATGAAAGTTTTTAAAGTCCTGTTTGTGTGGTGTCCCTGCTCTGGTCTGAAGGGACAGCAATGTTGCTTTAAAATGCAAGGGAAAAAATAGCAAGATGAGAGGAAAAGTCTGGAGTGACTGATGCTGAAATTGAATTAAAATGTTCTCATCAGACACCAGGACTTTGGTGGTAGTTATTCAGGCTTGCCCTGATGATGTGCCATTACAAATTCATGCAGCTACAAACTAAAGCTACTCCAAAGGCTGGAAGGAATAGGGACCAGACTTTTTATTACAAAGCCAAGAATTACATTAGAAGTGTAAGCATTATTTTATGGCAACTATATAAAGACATAACTGTCAGCAATTAACTTGTGTGAAGAATGTATACAATTAGTTTCTATAGTTTGCGTGTTTGAGGAACAGAGTTTTTTAGCCATAGTGTTTAGTCATTCATCTTTACAGCACAAACTGGCACAAAGTTAAGGTCATATTTGCTTTTGTTGCATCCCTGAGTCTATCACAGAATAATCTTTTATTCTGTTGATACTCTGTTTCCTAATCTACCTCCCAAACATATGTGCATAATGTGGTGTGTATGTGCACACAAGGAAAAGGAAGCAGATGACTTGTGCTCAGTATAATGATTGTTTTGTGCTTGAACTGCTGCAGGCTCCCTGCTGAAAAGAACCTCATGTGTGCATTTGTTTGTGAACAAAGCTGCTGTCATGACTGTGTTGATTATGCATTGACTCTTGTGGAGGGCCTTGGTTAGCAAAAGAAGTGATCTTCTCACAGCTTCATAGCCTCTTTGCTTTCCTCACCATAATCATAGTGTGCTGATCAGTGCCTTCATGAGAAGTGGGATCTTGGCTGAGGTTTCCATCAGTGGAGGGAGAGGAGAATGGATGGTGGTTGGAGGAGGAATCCAGGTGGGTTGTTGCTGAGTGGCACTGGAGTATAAATTAGCAGTGCCTGTGTCTGAGCTGGCACTTCATGTGAGTGGATAGGATGGCAAAGACACACGGAGGCAAGGATCGATGGAGCTGCTGCTGCAAAGGAGGAGTGAAATGGTCAAGTTGCGTGGTAGTCCTCTGAAAGTGGAATATTTTTCCCAAAGTGTGACAGCTTTGCTGACTTCACAAGTGCTTTGCTCCAGCTTTGCAACCAATTCTTGCCTTCTCTTCTGATATGTGGCCTCAGGATGGCCTGTGATTGCAGTGATGAGCTGTGGTCTCCATGTTGTGCTCTGTACTATCAGACTGGCCAGATGGGAGCTTTAGGTATCTTCATAGTCTTTTATGGCTCCAGATGCTTAGTGATTTACAGAGAGGGTATCTGAATAGCTGTTATTTTGATATATTGTTCCCCTCTGAAGCACCTCTGCTTTTTTATTGCATTGAAAATTGTTTACTTATTACTCACATCAGATTTTAAACTCTTCTTTTCCCCATTCTGCTTTCAGATTCCATAGGTGGGTCATTTTCAGCTTCCTCCCACCGATGCCACCACAAGCAGAAGCACTGTCTCCCCATCCCACAGTGTGGAACTCTGTCCATCAGCCCATTGCTTTTCCATCCGCACACAAAGGGATCCCAGATCATCATGGACACAACACAGAAGGCAGTGAAGCGCCAGGCTAGCTTCTGCAATGCCATTACCTTCAGCAACAGGCCCATCGTTATTTATGAACAAGTCAGGCTTAAGGTGAGTAACTGATACCTTCCCTCATTGCCATGTGAGCTGCTGTGAATGGATGTTGGGTTGTACCAAGCTTTGATGCTTGCACTGGAACTTTAGCCCTTCTTTGAAAAGCAGAATAGACAGAACTTGCCTTTAAAGGTCTGCAAGCTTTGTTGGTACTTCATCTTTTGTCTTCATAGTTCTCAGAACCATCAGTACAGAGCTCTACAGAAAAGGGGAAGAAAAAGGAAATCTGTGCTCCAAAAGAGCTCTTCTGGATGTTAGACAAAACCCAAGAGGCTGCTTGGAAAACAGCAACAAAAAACAGGCTGTATTGGTCATCCTGAAAGGCAGCTGCTTGAGTATCTCTCAAGCCAATATGTCCTGTGGGCTTTGCTTGCATCCTGCAAAGGACCTTTGCTTGGTGGGCTGAGGGAAGGTGAGGCTTTAACGTGTTCAGTTCCAAAACAAGCCCTTTTTTTTCTGCAAACAAGGCAGCAGTGAGGGCTGGTCTCACGGAGGTGGGAGTCAGCCTCTCCACAGCCAACAGAGAAGAACTGAACAGGACCTGGAAGGGAAGGCACTTGCTTGTGTGCTTACAGGGAAGATGAAAGGGTTTTGCTGAAAGGATGAAAGGAGCAGTCCATGCAGTCACAGTTGCTGTCTGAGAAAGGGATCTTTCTGGCTGTCTGCTGACTGCTTTGTTGAATCAGTCACCTGATAGCATTAAGGTCAGAGGAAAGAACACTGCAGGCATTACATTTTTCTTGCTGGCAGAGGCTGATTTCACTTCCTTTGTGTCTGTGGTAGCCAAGAAGATGGAGTTGGTACCCCTTGTGCTGCAGCTGGTGTGGGAAGTTCAGCCTCTCTAAGACAGCATGCTTCCATGTGCACTGGGAGATGCTTCCCCATGAAGCAATTAATCAGTCCCCTTAGGAATTGAAATGCTTTTTAGACTCAGCACCCTGAAGGAGCTTAGGGCCCCTTGCACTTTATCCTCAGATTTTTTTTTTCCAATTTTTATGGCCTCTAGTGTGTGGGACTGTGTTTTCCTGTTCTTAGCTGATACTGTGCATTTCACTGGCACAAAGTAGGTCATCATCTTTGGCAGACATGTTCATGGCACGAGTGAAAAGTCCTCCTGCAAATCCTTCATCTGTGCAAAGGGACTTTTCCAGGTTTGTCTGCCTATAGCTACTGAGTCTGAATGATCTTGCTGTTGCCCCTTGCCAGAGGTCCCACAGTGTTGGGACCTGCAGCATTGTATCAGCCTTCTCTGAGCAAGAGAGGGGGAATATACCCCCTTCTGAATACACAGAGAGATTTCAGTGGTTGCAGGCTCGGGCCCATAGGTAGAAAACCACTCCTTACATGTCTGTTGCTTCCTGGGAGCTCTTGCTGCTCCCATTCAGGCTGGAAACCCATCAGGACTCCCTCACGTCGCCTAGTGGGACTTCTTCCATGTTGGCCAGCAGTTTGGACAAACAACTCTGAAAAATGATTTGGGAGGAGATGAAAGCAGCATTTCGCTTTTGAAAACACCATCAAAGATTTGAGTGGATTTAGTGATTTAGGCAGAGGTTCTGGGTTATTCCTTCATTCTGAAACAATGTAGCTGTCTCCCAAAATTCACACTTGTTTATCTCTGTATATTTTAGGATTTTGGCTTGCATAACTCGTGTGAAGGATACGCATGCAAATCTTTCGTCTCTGCGTAAGGGATTTACAAGTAGAACTCCTGCTGAGTCTAATGTGAAGGTCTCGTGGGTGTAATCAACAGACTTCAACACTCTAGGGATGGATGGAGGGAAATGTGAAAACGTCTTTGCTTTTCTGACGAGTCCATCCTGCACTTGCCTTGTTATTGCCTGTGCCTGTGGAAAACAGCGTCTTAAAACTTCTTCCCAGCTAAAGACTAAACACCAACCAAATCATTCAGGTCCTAGGGTGTCCAAACTTCCTTTGATAAACTAGAAGAAAGAAGTCAGGAGATGCCATTCTAAGGTGCTGTGCCTTGGGTTTTATTCTGAAGTTTCTTTGCAGCTTTGGAAATGCCATCAGGCAGCCAGAGCTGGGTGGGCTTTGGGAGAATTCCTTCTTCCTGATATATGTCCCAGTATGGTTTCTTTTGTGTAAGACAGAGTGCTGCTCTTAGAGGGGTGAGGGGTGAGGCTGTTGAAGATGGCACAGGGGCAGGAACCTGAATCTCTGGAAACAGCCATTGCTTAGCGGTTTGGATTTGGATTGTATCTTTTCCTCCCCTTCTGGTATCCAATGAACTTCCCAAGCTCTTCTGGAGGCAGTGGCTGCTGAAGAGAGAATTTGGTCCATCAGTAACCACTGCCTTTTTTGGCAAAACTGTGTACTCTTTGTCCAGCTGTGTCCAATTCTTGGCAGGCTTTGTACTAGAATTTAATTTGGATATTAGCTTGCCTGTGGTCAGGCTGTGCTGAGAACTGTTTATAGGTGCCGGTTAGTGCATGGGATATGTGCAGCCTTGATTACAGTCTGAGTATTTACTTAATGCTGCCCGTGACTTCTGTGAAGTATTGGCAAGAGACTGAGAACGAGAAAATTGTACAAATAACAATGAAGCCATATTTATCTCAGACTCCAAAGTTTTTAGGGCTTGCAGTAGATTTTCTGCAATAGCGTGCATATATTCCCCACTGTGGCCTGTGCATGCCCCTTCTGCTCCCCTTCTACAGGGGACATGTATGATGTTATTTGCCTGGACGTTATGTGGCCAGGCAAATCTGCTTCAGTCCTTTTTAGTGCCACCCCATTGTCCATCCCATGAGAGGGAGCTTCCCGTGGTTCCTGGGACTGAGGTCAATGCTCAAGTGTTTCATGGGAACAGTTTCGCGTGCTTGGCTGGACTGGGTAGGGATAAGGAGTAGCACTCACTTAACTGAGGAATTATCTGTTGATAGCTCATTTTTTGAAGACTTGAGTTCATTTCTCTGCTACTTTAATTATAAACCAGAAATCTCTAGGCTTTGAACAATGTCTTTCTTGCGAGATTATTGTGTCCCCAAGGACACATCTTCCAGAGCTGTCTTGGAGAGGGACATGTGAAAGAAAAATGCAGTATTTACAAATGTGGTTAGAAGAGAATTCACAAGGCCAAAGAAAATATCTTGGAGAATCCCTTGGTGAAAATCTTGTGCTGTTGGTTTCCTAGCTGGGACACAAGGACCTGCTGCCAAGCTTTTGAGAATGAAGTCCTGCAGTCCTGGCCAGTTCAGTCTTTGGCATTGCCGCTCATCTGAGCCATTAGCATTTTAACAGAGAGAGGAATTACAGTAAGGTAGCAAGTTTTGCGTGACATCTGACCTGTGATACCTATCCATGTTTCTGCCCCTGTCCTGCAGCCAAGACTGAAACTGCTTGAGGCTGCCAAGGCTTTGATGGAAGAGGGTTATCTCAAGTGCTATCATGTTCACTGCAGGTTCAGTGCATGAACAGAAACACTGATTATGTCTCAGGTGGCTTGGAGGAACTGTCCTGGCCCACATCAGAATTGGATCCAACATCCTTAAGGCTTTAACTTCATAGTCTGTATGCTGACAGGCTGAATCCCTTTGAGAGGAACAATTCCCCAAAGGTTCAACAAAATAAGAGAAAAAATTCTCCAGGAGCATCATCTCCATCTGGGGACCATGCTTATGCAAAGCTGCTTCCATGAGAAGATAGAGACTGTAACTGTGTGGTGTTTGGAACGTGATGCATATATTGATGACCCACTGCTTGCTCCCTCAGATTCCTTTTAGTCCAGAGCTCAGTTCATGTGAGAAGTATCCAATGACTCTGGAGACATCTGTGGTCCTTTGTCCTGCTGTCTGTCATGTGCAGAAGGGTGGATGAAGCACATACACCACCCCAAAAACTGTATTCCTGACCCCAGACACACCAAGTAACCACATAGTGACAGGTGGGGTATAGAGGTGCACAACGTATCTTGAAATCCACCACTTGCAGTTGAAGTAAATAGGTTTTCCCCAATCATAAGACAACATCTATTGTTGCCTCCTGATTGTGTATTAAATATAGTTAAACACTTTAAATTGTGCTTTCCCACACACAAATGCTGTGCTGCAAGGCTGTGATTTCATCCAATCTGACAAGCCAAATGGGTAAGACTGTCTTTTACTTGGCTGGGAAACCCAGAAAACGCTATGGTGCTGACTGTGATTCTGGAGCCAGTGCTTTTCCCTCAGGTCATGAGAGACCCCATCATCTGAGCTCCACGGGGGAGGAGATCTGCTGCTGCAGGTGCTGAGATAAAAGCTCTTATGGCCCCTTTTTAGCACATTTTGTGAGATGATGGTTCTTAGGCCAAAAGGAATTACCCTAGAAATAAAACCGAGTCATCATGCAGCTGTAATTACATTTCACCTCTCTGCATAGATTTAATTTGATTTTTTCAAAAGATGATGTGCATTGTATCCTAAGAGTGCAGCATTGCTGGTAGCAGATGAGCTACAGCAGTGTTTGGTGAGTAAATGTTTCCTAAATCAAGTGAGCTCATCTGCATGGTGGCCATGGGTGCTTGATGGCACTGAGCCTGTAGTGTGCAAGTAGGTGTTCAAGTGGCAAATGCTGTTATTGCTGCTGTTGTCTTTGCAGATCACCAAAAAGCAGTGTTGCTGGAGTGGGGCTCTTCGACTTGGGTTCACTTCCAAGGATCCATCACGGATTAACCCTGACACTCTGCCCAAGTACGCGTGCCCTGACTTGGTTTCCCAAAGCGGCTTTTGGGCCAAGGCTCTGCCAGAAGAGTTTGCAAATGAGGGAAACATCATAGCCTTCTGGGTGGACAAGAAGGGACGGGTTTTCTATCGGGTGAATGACTCCGCTGCGATGCTCTTCTTCAGTGGGGTGAGGACAGCAGAGCCCCTCTGGGCTTTGATTGACGTCTACGGACTGACCCGCGGAGTGCAGCTCTTAGGTGAGTACCTGGATCAGAAGGCACAGGGATGATGCTGAGCTGTTCCTGGTGAAGGGCCAGCCTGACACTACTGTGCTGGGACGTGCAGGGGGGGGTCCTCCCCAGAGCATCTCACAACATCAGCCTGCATGAGTGGGTATGTCAAACTTAGCACATAAATATAACATGAGTGGGAGGTGGGAAACCACCGCTACAATATAGCACTAGAAGCCATCTGTAAGTGGATTTCTGCTTGGAGGTGTTGCTGCATCAGAACACAGTGTGAAATGTGGCATGTACCTTGTAAAACTTTCTTTTTATCTCCTCTGCTGCTTTCCCCCTGCTGCTGTGGCAAAATGCATTTTATGTGTTTTCGATAAATCCTTCCTGGCTGTTTTACTGGCTGTATTTGAAACATGGATATCTTCCAAATTACCTGGGAATTACTTGTTTTGCCAGGATATTGCTTTCATAGACAAGTTTGTTTCGCCCTTTGGAGCTGGAAGGTTGTATATACGGTTGGGGTTGGACGACAAGGAGTGTTAAGTGCCTGTGTCTTCTGCCATCCTCAGATGAAATGGAGGTAGTCTGGCATTCATGAGGACTCAATCTGGCCCCACATAGATAGACTGTCAAGGTTTGGGCTATTTTAGTTTATACATCTTAGAAGAACTGAAAAGAGTCACCAAGGACCCATCTTGGGGGCAGTTAGGTTGCTGGGAGATGAGAAGTGTCAGCTTAGAGTCTCAGAGTTGGCTTTGCATTGTCACTGGGCAAATCACTGCACTTCTCCACATAACAGTAGTTTTGTGGGTCTTGGTTTTGCCATGGAGAAGGTTAGATGGTACCTGCTGACCTTCATGAGCTGAAGTTCCTTCTGAAGATGAGATGATCTGGCTAGGCTGAGCCTTGCTGCCTTTTTCCTGTTGTGCAGCTGATGCTCTCTGTTAAGATTATATTTTCCTGCTATGTATCAAAAACTTTAATAAAGCTTCTCTCTGGCAGATTATTTCCTTTCTACACTGATTGCTGTATTAAAAAATAAGATGGCAGGACTGCATGTAGCACCCTACACTGCATGAAAGAGGGATGTAGGTCCAGGAGATGAAGAGATGGGACTGACCTCCTCTTGCTGCAAAAACTACTGGCCCAAGATTGCACAAGGCTGAGGAAGTAAAGAATTTCTTAGCAGCTTTTTGGTTTCTTTTAGGAGCAGAAAGATTTATCTTTTGTTGTGAATCAGCTTGAACCAGAGCCACTAGGCAACTGTTCGTAGGCCAACGCATTGATATTTGAACTGGGATCTAGAATTTGGGCAAATGTCACGCTGAGGTTTCAGTTAAGAAGAGTTTACAAATGACTCCAAGTCCTCTGGCTGTTCTTGTGAGATTTGGCACCTTGGGACTCCTCCGCCTGATTGATGAGGTCCCATAACTCTGGATTATGTGTTTCCTTTCAAAACACCCGAGAAGTCATTTCCTATCCGTCATCCGCCCCTGTGTTGTCCTCGCCTCTTCCACATCCCCTTTCACAAGGAGAATGTGACTCTTGCCAGCCACTGACTTGCCTCTAGTCTAACAGTCTGTGGGCTCTCCGGTGGGTATGAAGTCCCTGAATGAAGCAGGCAGCTTCTGAGTTTACACAGTTGGCGTGGAGCTCAGATACGTATTTATAGCTTGTTCCAGCAGCCTTCAGCAGGCTTTAAGCCTAGCAACTGTGCCGAAATGTCGTTTCATTATTACACAGCACCAAAAGTCAGGGCAGGAAAATCATCGGCTGTGTTTCCTCTGGATCCTATAGACATACCCGTTGCAATGCTCTGCATGCCTGTTTTAGTGCAGCAGACCACACATACAGTATAGGACAACTTGCCAAAAAACTCCCAGGACTTGAAAAATGGATTTCATAGCTTAGCTACAAACATATGGTTGAATTCAGCCTGGTATGGCATGCAGGGCATCTGATGGAGGCTGGGGATGCTGGAGTGGTATGTTGAACAGAAGAGTCCAGCACTTCAGATTCCAGTTCAGTGATTTATTTTTCCTTCACCCTCAATATGTTCCGTATTCTTGAGCCTCACTGTTTTCCCAGTAACTGTAGGGTTGCAGGGTCATACTGCACCTCTGCACTGCCTCCGTTTGCTTTTATGTGCCTTTCACCCAAGAATCTTGACCAAAAGCTTTACCATTTCTGGTAAATCAGGTTTGCCCAAAAGAAAAACATGCAGCAACGTGTTGTGTCATTGCAAGATCTCAGCTCTGCCGGGGAATGTGTAGGGTACATTTATGTCCCCAAAAGTCACAACTTCCAAAACACCACATTTTTGTTTGGCTTATCTGCATTACAGTAGCAGTTCCAGCCAAATAAGGAAAGCAGGGCGCTGACCAAGTCTAGTGACACTGTTCCTGTCCGACAGATTTAGTACAGAGTCTTGAACAAAAGGGAGCTCAAAGCTTGGGAGAGCTAAATGATTTGCCAGAGGTTATGCAGCAGTGACACTCAATTCAGGGAAGCCATCGGGCTTGTTGTGCAGCTCAGTCCTGCCTCCTTGTCTATCAGCATCACAGGCATTGCACAACACACTTGCATCACTAAATTGTGTCTGTAGATGAAAGAGAAACAACTGGTTTGTATCTTAATTTTTCATTTCCATCTGCGTATGGCTTTATGCATAGTATCAACCACACTGGTAATTACCCACACGTCTTTACTGCTGTCAGTGCACCGGTTTATGTGGCTGTCTCAGATTTTCCTGGGTCTGACCGTCCTTGCTGTGTGTTCAGAGGCAGAGCCCTTTAAGCACCTTCTTTACCTACTTGATTTTGCTCTGAAACAAGTAAAAAGGGCTTGTGTGGCCCACTGCATCTCAGCCAAGGGGAGGTCAGGAACTGACTTTGGACCACATCTTGCCTGTTGAGACTGGAGTGAGTCAAAATGAGCAACTGGCTTAAATCCACCTTGATGGTGGTTTCAGCAAGGAGGTTTGCAGTGCTCAGGCTCAGTCAGAGGTGAGAAGCTACTCCTTGCTCTCCTTACCAATACCCACATTATAGAGATGAAAAGGCTTAAATTTACCCCGGAGTCCGGTCATCTCTGACCACGAGGTCTGGTCTGGTTTCCTGCCACAGTGTCAAGGCCCATGTAGGGGAGGTGGATGCAGTTGAGCGCAGGCATGTTCTGTGTTTTAGGGCATGAGTGCAGGCTTATGTGACCTGTAAACACGTCCTTATACAGTGAGTCCCCTGCTGACATGCTCATCTTGCAGGCAGGATGGTTTACAGCTCTGCTGCCCTTTTTGGGCAGCTAATTTTGCACAAGTGCACTTTTACATTCCAGGATAATTTAAAGTAATATTTACTAGAAATGTGGCTTAGCCTTATGTTATCACTTCAACATACACACATGCTCATTCACACTTCAAAAAGAGTCCGAGAAAAATGGAACATAAGCAATCTGCTGCCTTGCTGCTGTAATAAAGCATCAAAAAAGAAAAGGAAAGGAGCAGCTGTTTAAATCCTGAGGTCTTCCAAGCCCTTGAGGAAGGATGGCAGCTCATGGGAACCAAATGGGGGTGTTTCTCTTTAGCCTGCTTCTTTCAAGCACTTGGCTAGTGAGCCTGGTGTAGGCTGAGAAGTGCTCACGTAGGTTTTGTGTGGACTCACTGAGGGACAGCAAAGATGATGTGTAAGTTAAAGCACAGTTCATATCTTCAGCATTTTGCTGTATCTTTTTGTGAGGAATTCCAGGCCTACCCACTGCATGGTGCCTTTTGGAAGATTGCTCCTTTTTTTTTTTTGGTAGTGCTGTTGTAACACAGGATCACAGAATGGTTGAGATTGGAAAAGAACTATGAAGATCACCTAGTCCAAGCATCTAGTATCTTTTCTTTCAAAGTATGACAGATACGCTCTAGCAGTATGGAAAAATGGGACTGCAAAGAAAGTATGATTTCAGCCTATTGCCCTGTCTTTCTGGTAGGGTAATGCGAGGAACTATCTGTTGATTTTCCTTAGTTCTATTAGTTACCAAAGCCCTTTATTGCTTATTACTTCATTTGTGCTCTTCTCCCATCCATCTGTGTGTTTGTTCATGCAATATTTCAAAGTGGTCTTGGTCTTTTACCAGCACAAACTTGGAAAATCAAGGTTAATTGTTCTTAGAGTAGCAGACTGCAAGGCACCTGTTGAAAGCAAAGCTGCACCACCTCTTGGAAAGAAAATATGTGAGACCTTGCAAACTGGGAAATTTGAAATGCGTATGCATTGTATGTAGGTGTATTAAATTTACCTAAAATAGAAACAGTATAAATATGTGCTTCAGTCATAAATACATATACAGATTCTAGTAGAATTAACTGGCAGTGTTGTGTATTGTATTAGATACTAGGGGAATCTTTTCTTTCTCCAGATCCCCTCCTTAGCTTCTTATTGCTTCTTGTTTGCAAAACATCAAAAGTCAAAACATGAACTGAATGTGGATGGAAACGTACCCATCTTGAGACTCAGGCTAGTGTATATTTGACAAGGAAGTTGAACATTTTGTAGGGAAGGAAGGAAACATGTTTTCCTTTCTCTGCCCCTGTCAGTTCTTAGGTAAATTGAATCTCTAGCTCCAGGGCACCTTTAGAAGAAACATTAAATAAGCCTCAATGAGGTGGATTTATGGGCAAATTTCAGGTGTGAATGGTATAAGACTGGTGATAAATCTAATTTATCACATGCATCTGCAGTTTTACCATGTGGTTATTACTATTTTATTTTCCAAGTGCGAAACTTATTTTCCATTGCCCATGGGAATTGATTTCTGTTGCTATTCTGACACATGCAAATAAGCAGACTGATCTGCTGAGAGTGCTTCGCACTAAACAAAATGGGATAATCAAATATGACTGCAGTGTATTTTTATAGTTCACTGTTGAAAGTGGAAGCTATAAACTATTTACCCTCTCCGTGGAAGTCTCTGACAGTCTGATGGAAAAGAATAATACGTGTTTAAACGGAGTCCTACTTAATGAAGGCAAGATATACATGACCTGCAAACAGTCAGTTGTCATTGTTTTTCCGCATCTCCTAAGGGGAGAGAGAATTTAAATTGCTCATAAACTTTTATTGTCTGTAGCTGTGGTCTCTATGGCAGCTGCAGGAAGCTCGCTAACATGGCTAAAAATGTGAAAACAGTTTAATAAATAACTAATCTCTTGCTGTTTTAATTAATCCCTGCTATGCCATAACACCTCTGGAGGGACATATTTTTCCATATGCTGTAGGTACTTGCAAGTTAGCCCAGAGCCCAAAGGCAGCTCCTTATGCATGAAGGTCTGTCTGTCCTCCAGATCTGTCTGTCTTGCTTACGATGGTAAGGCTGCTGCAGACCGCACTTTCAAACAAGCCAGAGCTTGTCCTGGACTCATGAACAAAGTGGCTTTTTTTCCTTCTCTTTGTGATTGCTTGTAAACTGCAGGGAATTTGTGCCTCCAGCCCTGCCTGAGCCAGGGAGGGAAGGCAGCATCTCCCCAGCCCTGTTCTACCCTCCCGCTGCCTGTGCTGGGCATCCCGGGCTGTGCACGTGAATGGTAAATACCGAGTAAGTCAGAGCAGACAGGTGACAAGTAAAATAAGGCCTCCAAGGAGTGAACATTTCACACTCACTGGGTCTCAATGAAGTTTTGAATCGCCAAACAGCACACAGGCTCTGTGTGTTACATATGTTTTATCAATGTTGCTCGTTGCTGTGACTGTTTTTCTGACCTGAGCCACCTTTGCCATGGCAGGACTGCTCGTGGAGCTAAAGCAGAACAGAAGGGACAAAATCTGGCACATGGTGTGTTATCAGGGATGTGCACATCAGCCAAAATTATATCCACATCGGTGTCAGGAGGGCCTGCAAGTGAACCCTGGTAGGAATGAACTTGAGAGGGATTAGCCTGGCTATTATTGCCCAGATGGAGAAAAATGAAGGCTGTAACAAGACAGAATGATCAGTGGAAAATAAATTCTGTGCTTTATAAAGTTCCTTTAGTTCTGGTAAGCTGAAATATTGTTCCTAACACAGGCAAGAAGGGCTATATAATAATATTTTCCATGTTACCAATAAAAGCACACCGAAATATGAAAACTCTGACATTTGTAAGTGGTGTTTGGATTATGGGTGTGCATACGCTGTAGTTCAGATGCTGACACTGCAAAGATAGGCCCCAGTGTTAAAAAAATGATGCCTTCACATTAAATATCTGTTCTGCTGAGTGATGTGGCAGTCGCTTTAAGGAGGTAAATATTGCTGGTTTACACTAAGAAGTTTATCTTGCCTTTGCTAAGTGGTGTTATTTTTTAGCAGGAGTGTGGAACCTGTATTCTGGAAACAGTGAGTCCGTTTAAAAGTGCTCTGACCTTATTTTACTTCTACTAAAGGTATAAACTACTGGAATTCATTACACAGTTGTAGTTGGTTACAAAAGTTTCTACTATAGGCAGGCTCTTAGAGAATAGCTCACTGCTAATGGAGCAGTGTGTTTATTGAGAAACATTTCAAAGAGTTCCTTATCTTAGCAAGATTGTGGTGCTTTGATTTAAACTATTAGGATAGGGTATCTATGTTGTTTTTTAAAACAATGCCTTCCCTTAACGAATAATGACACGTGTAATTGTATTCTCCTGAGTTTGTCTAATGTGGTTCCTATTGTAATTCTGTAAGTAATAGGTGCCTTTCTTAAAAAGAAAAGTGGAGAGAATATGTTGGTACTGGGAATTAACCTTTGTAGCTTTCTTAATACTCGTCTCCAAAATATTCAGCAAAATAGCTTAAACTGTACAAATCTTGGGCTGTAATGCTGAAAGCCAGTTCCTCACCATTCGTCAAGAGTGCGTTTACTCCAATGTAAGACTGGAGGTAAGTTTTGGATGTAAACTGAGTAGATCATCTGGTAAAAGTATAACAATTTATTGTGGTAATCTTGCAATTCCATCTGTTCCAGCTGTGGAGGCTCTTTCCCCTAAGTCTGTATGACAGATGATGGCTAAACTTTGCTTATATGATAAAACTAAACACCGTCTCTGTACGGTATGTCTCTGCTGGCGTGAGACAGCACTTTGTCATTTCAATGTCTAATTTGTATCTCCGCTGCTGAATATGCAATTTACCCTATAGAGGATATGATTTTGTTATCCCTGTAGGTGTCTGGGTTATTAAAAAAGTTTGACGCCTTTAATAAAATTAAATTGGCTTTTCCATCCATATCAGCAACAGAGCTAAAAATGAGACTGCTTTGTACTCTGAAGTCTCCATTTGTTTTTCCAAGCAGTTCAAGTAGGACTGTTGGATTCAGTCTGGAAATCCTTACCTACTCTACTCTCAGTTTTACCAGCCTAAACTTTGAGTCACCTGTGGAGTTGCTCTGTGAGCAGAATCTAAGCCTGGGTTTTTGCTCACTCATCGCTTCTCTTTGACCAAACACTGAGCGGGAGGAGATCCTCCAGACCTTGCTGGCTCGTCCCAAAGAAAACAAAGCATTTTGACTGAGGGCTCTGTGCTGATCCAAGCCAGGACCTCCCCTTCCATGTACCCTTGTCAGGAGAAAGGAGCCTCTCAGGGTGTGTGTGAGTGTAACGGCTCTCAGGTGGCTGAAAGCTGGTGAAAATGCAAGTGGTGTCATCTGCTTGTGTTGGATCAGAAGATCTTTCATTAGTGACTCAGGTCTGCACTCATTGAAAGCTGCTGTCCCAGCATTGGTGGACTGGTGCTGCAATGCCCAGCCAGACGAGCATGCAGTGCTGCATGCATTAAACTCTAACCAAACTGTGCTGTCAGTGTAACTGTTGATAAATTATGGTGCATTCTTGCATAAAAAAGTATTATCCATATGTGATGTGTAAGAGTGTGCCTGATACCTGCTACAAGTATCTGGCTGTAGACACCGAGTTTCACACTAAATCGTGATGCTAATAGAATGGCCCATTTGTTCATTTCTGCCAAAGGTATTAATTAGTTGGGATTTCTTAAGCAGAAAGAACCTCTCTGTGCATCATTATCTGTATGTGACACATCACTGATGTGTATGAAATGCAATTGGAATGACTGTGTGTCTCTGCATAGATCAAGGATGCTTTGGGTCAAATGAAAGAATTTCTTAAGAAGTACAATTTGATGCCAGGGCAGGCAAATGCAAAGAGATCACCAGTGCTCTGGGGCAGGGCTTGGGGAAATGGGGAAAGTGCATGGAGGAGGGATCCCTGCACTGCCCCGTGTGTGTGTGTGTGTGTGTGTGTGTGTGTGTGTGCTCCTTCTTCAATGCTGGAGGCAGAGCCTGAGGCTGAGCGAGCCCTTGGCCTTGCACCACTCTTCTGTCCTCAGCTTCCTGCAGTCTCGTTCCCTGGCATTAGCTTGGGACAAGCACCCTGAGTCGCTGAAGGTCTGGTGAATCCAGTGTCCTGTCTCTATCCTGTCTCTGACAACAACCAGCATCTCTAGGTCCTCCTTGGAAAAAAAATTCTGCAAGTGCAGGTGTTACTTTCTCCTGCTTTTCATCTTTAGTTATCCTGAGCTGTTACTACTGCTCTTCAAGACAAGCCACCTGCATTGAGTCAACTCCTGATTTTGATGTGGAGCTTATACCAGCTCTGCTCATAGTGCAGATGATCCTGCAAGGTGCTGTGCTTAGTGAGATGCCAGGATTCTCTCTCCTGCTCAGACACTTAGGACAGTCTGGATCTTGCACTCTACTATCCCACTCTTTTAATCACATTTTTTATTATATGCTTTTCTGACAGTATTACGTGTTTCTCCCACGTTCTAGCATTTGGTGAAAATGTCATCCCTTGTACTGGCATGCACTAGGTGAGTGCTTCTTCCCATTGTCATGGGAATTGCAGCAAGGTATTGTTGGCAGAAAATATTTGCGAAATTTATAAAAAGCCTTTCCCTGTATATAGGCTTATGTCCAGTCTCAAGTTCTGATTTTCATGTATTAGCATAATTTTGATGTTAAAAACCTTTACAGAAACATTTTAAAAGATGTTTTCATTCTATCTGCTCCTATTAGATTTTTCAAATTAAATTTTTGCTAGATTTTTAGTCTGCAGCTAGGGATAAAAGATTGATAAATCAAACTGCCATCCACTGAACAAATCTAGTGCCACTGGCTATGGCTGGTGTGTTTAAGAAGATGAAAAATCTCTTGTGATGCATCTGGCCACCAGTGTGACCCTTCACAGACAATTAATTCTCCTCAGAAAAAAAAAAAAAAAGTTTAATTGCTCTATCTTCTTTTAAGAGGATAAAGACCACTCCAGGGAAAAAGCCTTTAGAACCCAATGATCCTATTCCTGCACTGGTACTGTGCCAATAAATACTGCACCACTCGCATGGAAAAGATCTGACGCCTCCAAAATCTGTACTGCAGAGCATTCCCTCTTTTCCTCCACACCTGAGTCTGGAGGACCCCAGCACCTCGGAGCTGTGTGTTTAAATGAACCAGGAGACTGATGACAATTTGATCAATGTGTTTCCACAGACATTTACATTTCCTCCTTATTCTGCAGTGGTGTTTCCCTGGTTCATTTTCTTTGCCCTCTCTGGTGTCCATAGGCAGCAGCCATCACCTTCCCGAGCCCTTCACAGGCATCAGCAGACTGCACTGCTAGCCCAGCATGTCTTGTGTGAAAAGCGTCTTCTTGACAAAAACACCAGTGCTGTTGGTTTCTGCTCCAGTTTCTAAGGCCTGGTTGGTCCTAGCTGGATCTGATTCAGTGACTCTTTGCACTGGAGAGTACTTGTGTTTCAGATGAGCCTTGACATTGCCTGTGTTTGTCAAAACACTTTTTATTACTTCATTCCTAATATGGTAGAATCTGTAGATCTCAACCGTAGTGCTGTTTGGGCAGGTGGAAAAAAATTGGCCTCATGCCGAAGGTCAGTGCTGGAAACAGTTGGAAAGAAAACTGAACTGATGGAGAATTTCACTGTGGAGCTGCTAGGACTGGCAATTTCAACTCGGCCTAATTGGCTCGCTCAAAAGAAATGCATAAAAAATTTGGTCTTAGGCCATAATCACTCTGATGAGTGTTTCTACAATAATGTCTAGTGCTTCGGTTTGGGATATGGGACCTAAAAGCCCAATGCCCCCTAAAAATCAGATAAGCACCAAAGAGGCTGAGTAACAACCCGGTGGTGAGGCAGGCTGATGGGTGAAAGCTGGTGGAGGAGCTATTCAAGTGGGAAGTGAGATGCCATTTTTTAAAGGTGTATAGTTCACAGCTGTACAATTACCCATTCTCAGCTGCTCAGAAAAGACGACTGCATAGTCTGCAAGGACTGAATCCAAGAGGATGGTTAACTACTTACCCACCTCTTGCACATATGTAGTTGTATCTGGTGTGCCAGAAATCAGGTATATGCTCGAGTAAGTATGTTAATTCACATTCCTAAAGATAGCCATGTGCTTAAGTGCTTTGCTGGATCTTTTTCTTTGCCATCTGCTTGTTGCTGGGTTCAGTGCAGGGCTTGCTAGGTCAAAACCAGTGGTCTGTGGTTAATCAGTAATTGATGGTTATGCAGGGATCAGGCTCTGTGCTTAATGGTTTTTCTGAGAAGCAAAGACTCTTTTAGTAGGAGGAGGGAGATCAGCTTGAGCAGAGGAGGTCGGAATGCACTGCTGAAAGTGGAGGGGAGTTAGAGAGGTTTTTCTCCCCGCAATGCTTGCTTTTCTTGGAAAACTAGACTTGTTTCTGTGCAGGAAAGTTTAAGAAGGGAGCCAGAAGCGTGAGGGAAATAGGAAGATAGAAGTATGGCAACAGGGTGAACTGCTGTCGGAAAGTGATGGAAGAAGGACAAGTTTGACAAAGAGAGATAAGGTTAGCTTGATGGGAGAAGGCAAGAACAATGACCAAGATGTTATCCCTTTCTTGCCTGGTTTGTTCAGTCATAGAAGATTCAATTTACACTTGTAAATCACTGGCTCATTTTAAGTTTGTGTTGATGATTCATAACCCAAAGGCTTTGGTTTTCTTTCTCCCCACCACCTTCCCCCTTATCTGGACAGTGCAGGGGGCTCGGTGTGTTTTGCATGGGTCACTGTGGATGCCTGACATGTTCCTTGAAGATAAGTGAGCTCTTTTATCAGGTCAAGTACATACTACTGACACTATTAATGGCATCGTGAAGATACAGGAGAAAAACGACACATGGGGAAATATCTGAGTCAGATGTGTTTCTTACATCCCAGACTAGTTTGGTGTCTCTTTGTTGTGGTCTTGATAGCACCTATTCCTCTTTGTGCAATGGTTCTTTTCATCATATAGTTAGAATCATAAAATTGTTTAGCGTGGAAAAGACCTTTAAGATTATCAAGTCCAACCACTACCATTAGTTAATTTATTTTAGAAGTCTTCTGCTAATAATAAACATTGACAGATCTATCATGGATAGAAGGTGAGCAGGCTGTGTGATGAGAGAGTAGATACTGTTTTGTTTGTCAGTGCTTTGCAGTGGGGATTTCACGCTCTCTCAGTCTGTATCTGTGGAATTTGCTGCCAGATGAGTCCTGTCTGTTGAGTTGCACTTTAGAGTCTAATCTTCCACTCAGTAGCACCTCCATCTTGCTTGGTTGAGGGGAAAACTTCTCTAAAATATGTACTGTATTTTCCTGCAGAGGGTTTTGTTACAATGGAAAATTAATGCAAATTACTTGCAAACACGGCTTTAAAAGGGACTAGTTATGCCAATCTGAATCATTTCTATGGGCAAGCATTTAGAATTAAAATAGCTTGACTCTGGTTCAGCTAGAATTATAGTGAGTTCAGCTGGCATTTTATTTACTTCAAGACTTTTGCTGGCAATCACAAAAGTGAGGGGGAAAAAAATAATCTTAGCCCCTCTCTGAGGTGGGTACTGGGGTAAACGGTGACTGCTGCACAAGCCAGGGCAGGCATCTCCTCCTGGCTTTAGCAGAAGGGTGAAAACCCGAGGTCAGTGACAGCAGCTTCTCCAACTGTTATGGATAGACTGAAAGACAACTGCACCATCACCCCTGGAGATGTTTCACTTTTGGAATTACTCTGGCATAATGTCGTCTCGGGCATATTTGCAGCCAGCAGTCCCAGATGCTTACAACTGCTGTCCCATCCTCAGAATGTTCCTGTTGGCAGATACTTGACCAAGCTATTATTTTATGGTATATTTAGTTCTTTTTTTATCTTTCCTCACTGTCAGTCTCTCCAGCCCAATAATCATGTTTTCTTCTTTACCACAGCCTCCATACCCTGCTGTCATTCTAAAAATTCTTCTGTGATGTTAAATCTTTTCCAGTTATATGATGAGAATTAATTCATTCTGACACAGCCATGAAAATCTGATTCAATTCCTTTTTTTGGTATCTCAGTCACAGTCCTTGATCACAAATCAGCATGAGTCAGAATTTCCCAGGTTATTATTTCCTCCAAAAGGCTGATTGCAACTCTGTCTCCTCTTTTAATATCCCTTTCCTAACTGTGGTGAAGCCAAGCAGTTGCGGCTGTAGTGATTTTGTTTGGAGACCTGTCTGCTGGGTTTTTATTTGTTGCCACAGGTGGAAACCAAGGTGACATCAGAGAATATCCCAGACCAGTTTTAGTGTTGCAGTTTCCCATCACCAGGTGGTTGAGTCAGTACTGGCTCTACAGCATGAAGATGGCTACTGAAACTAGCGGGACTTTTTCTCTGGCATCTAAGAAACTTTGGGTCACAGGTAGAGCGGGAATACAGTGGCTTTATTAGCTTGTGCCAGGACATGAGAATTTAATAAGAATGGGTTTTCAAACTGGCCATATTGTGCTGAGATGTTCTGCTGAAACAGACTGTCCTGAGATGTTTCACAGAGATAGGTTTTGAATCTGACTGGTGAAATGAGTAGCTTATCTGGTGTTACTAAAAGTAGACCAGAATGAAAAATAAGTGGGAAATGCTTTCTTTGTGGCCCTTACCATGAATTTATTCTCTCCACTACCTATTTGTCTCAAATTTTATGCCTGGAGGGCAGGACCATGTTGTCTGTCCATTGAAAGAATAAAGTGCCGTCATTCTGTTCTTCTGTGTTGGGCTGTGCTGTGGCCAGGAGGGGTTTGGAGGCACAAGGAGGCTTCCCTTTCCTTACAGAGAGCCTCTGGCTTTGGAAAAAAACACAGGAGGAAATCCTGCTTCCACTTGCCATTGTACCTCTGAAGGATGTGCTGTTTGCTGAGCCCCAGCTGAAAGGGCTGCAGGAAGGACCAGGCATTGCTTCTTGCAGGTCACAGGAGGCAGAGGAGGTCCCTGAGCCTGCCCCAGCAGGTTTGTTGTTGCACAAATTCAATGCCCAGCTTTAGGATTAAGGAACCATTTCCATGTTTGCTATTGACTGCTGCAGTTTCCTTTTGTGGTTCCCTTGGGTTCTTCTAATAGGGCAGTAGTAGTTTTAATACCCACTTGAGATTTTTGCTTGCTTGTTTGCTTCCTGCCAAGCTCTAGGAATATTTTTTAGCACATTAAAAGAGAAAAAAAATGCCTGGACGGAGATTGGTCCATTATTTTTATGAGGGAAGAATATTTATTGGGATTTAATTGTGCAGGAAAAGCAACTAAGTATTGCCTGGAGGGGAAAGCCTTTAAACAGTGGTATGAGTACATCAGATCAATAACCAATGGTTAACAGACAGGGACAAAAAACCACCCTTAGTTTTAGTCGTAAAGGATTAGTTCCCAATTCGGGCTCAGATTTCTCATCTTCCTGGGACAAATCACACAAGTTTCTGCTTTCTGCAGGTGGAGATACTACTTTTCTTCCTGAGAGGGGACTGCAGGGTTTGACTTCTATAAATTATTGGACTCCTCAAGTGCTAAAGTGGGCAAGCCAAGCTACCGGTCCAACAGAAGTGCCTTACCTTTGACTTTTGTGCCTTGTGAGTGTGTTTCTGGCAGAGACATGAGTTACTGCTACATGATTCAATTTTATATTGTGTTACATATGCTAAAGGCTCTGCTGTGATGCTCCTACCCTGCTAGACACAACCATTATTAAAGCTTAGGTAAGTGAACTCAATTTCCCCTAAACTTTCCAAACAATTCTAGGTATTATTGGTGAGGATAATTAGGATGAAATGTTGGTACGCTGAGCAGAATGGGTGGCCTTTGTGAAACTCATCCATTATTAATCAGCCATGTAATTTCCCTTAAGTGACAAGGTGCGATTGCTTTTTATAGGCCCAATTGCATCTTCACGCTACAAGCAGAGACGAGACCCTCTCACCTGCATTACTGTCAATTACCCATTTGGGAAATGAGGATACTGTAGGCTGGAGATGCTGCCTGGGAGCTCTCTTGTGACACAGAGACAGTCAGGTGCTGAATAAACAATAAATTATTTCTTCCTCCCCTTTCTCCTTTACACATAAGGGACAGGTTTGTGTTCGCTGGAGCTTTGCCTCCGTCAGGGTTGCAGCACAGAGCCAGGGTGTGCTGTCACACTTAACCTTTTGGCATGTCAAACAGCAGCTTATGGTGGGGGCAAAAAGCCGTCTCTGCTGGCAGTGGCTGCTGAACATGCCTGCAGGGTTAGTGGGGCTCTGGAAGGAGTGCAGGGGTACCAGCCCTATATTAAAACAAACTCCTCACAGATGGAAAAAATGTAGTACTCTGATTTAGTACAGCCTAATAGTTGTGCTTCAAGTGACTTACAGCGAAGAACAAATCACTATACGCTTCGTTAAAAGCAGAGTGATAGCACAATAAACATAACCTTTTTGAACTCGAAGAAGCATAAATCACTTGTAATTCAAAAGTGTTATAAAAAATAATTATGATTCACTGCTGAACTCTGGTTTACGGTCTGTGAAAAATTCTTATATTTTGCTTTCAAAAAGGCATTTCTCTTAATCAAAGTTGTTGCAATTAGAGGGAGTGGTAATGATCCAGAAGACAGCTGAGTGATGTTGCCTTTTTGAGGATCTCTACAGCTGCCATTTTCATAGTGAGAATAGTGATGCTCGGTGTTGGCAGGGAAGCCCTTGTGGATCAGAGCTCCAGCAATTGGAAATGTTGTGTGTTGCAATACACTCCCATTCCCCCAAACCTACCGTGATGTTGAATTCCATCCACTTAAAACAGAGCCTATGTTTAACAATAATTTAAATCATTATCCTGCCTGTCAGCTCGGAGTTAAGGGGCTATGCAACTGCGATTCTCTGTTTAGAAACTGCCTGGAATAATAACTTTCAGATGTCTCAAATATGCACCACTTATCTATAACATCTAAATACAAATGTCTCCCTGCTGAGCAAGCCCGACACTGTTTACCTATCGTTTCCAAACCATTCCAGAGGGTTTGCTTGGCGTGGAGCGGAAGGCCCTATATCCGCAGCTCCAACAGCGCTGTCAGCGTAATGTTTTTCAACTCCTCCTCACCTTTAGGTGATTGCAGAGAAAGAAACAGCCTAAGCCCGGGGGTGACAAGTGAAGAATGTCCCCACACATGTATCCCCCTCCTCCCACCCCCACGCCAAGGGTAAAAGTGCATTGCGAGCCAGCCCTGAGCTCTTGCAGACGGGATGATGCTCGCGCCGTTGGATCCCTGCCAGCCTGCTGTGAGATGATCCAAATGCTGAATCCCGCATGCCCTGGGCGTGCTGGGGCTGGGCAGTGTCGAGGCGCTGTCGCCGGCTTGGGGGCCTCGGGCTCTTTCTCCGCGTGCAGACCTCAGTGGGACCTGTCAAGTCTCATTGAACGTCAGGCTCCAGAATTGGCTTGCGCCGTATGCTCCCCCCAGCTATGGTGTGCTGAATATGTGTGCCACGCAGCCAGATGGCTCTGCTGCCACCCGGGGAGCTGCTGAGCTGGATGCGGGCGCTCAGCATGTCCTTCGGGGCTGGGGGGTGATGGGCTGTGGTGTGGGTCTGCCTCTGCAGCTTCTCTGTGAGTAATCAGAGCAGAGAGAGCTGAAAAGATCCTCTTCTCCTTGTTACAGCTGATCTGTGGCTTAACTTGGGCAGTCCTTAGAGTTTCAGGCCCTCTCCCAAAGATGTGGAGTGTCTCATGCCATCCGTGCCTGGAAAGAGCAGAGCTTTGTCCCCAAACTTTGCTTTGGGTACCAATGGCATGATACTCCTAATGCATCCTGGGGAGGCCTGTGCAATGCTTGTGCTTTGCTTGTCCTGGGCACAAACACCCATAGCTGGTGTACGCTGTCCTGATGCAGCCACTGAAGGTTAAATAAGGAGAAATGAGAAGCATTTAACGCATCTTTGCATCAGCTTTGGTCCCTAGGTGAAGTCTGAGTCACAGCTCTTACTCCATATATCAGATCTATGCAAATGTTATTGACGTTCTTCCTGGGGCTCTTACCACTTTGCTCACAGTTTCCAACATTTACAACCGGTAATTCAGGAGAGCACCACTGCTCTCCTCATATTACACAACAGCAGGTTTTCTGAAATTTATGTATTCAGGGCATTGAATATTGCTATTATTTTATTAGTTTTTATAGAGGTGTGGAAGTTAGACTGATAGCAGGGGCCAGGCTTGATACCAAATTGTTTTACATGGCTATAGCTATGGAAACAAGCCTTCCCCTGTCCAGTTTGGACAGCAGTTAGCATGGTTCCCCCTCCACAGGCACGAGGGGCTGCCACGGAGGAGCACTGCTGATCTGCCTCAGTGGTCAGGTTGAGCCCATGATAGTGTTTTTCAGAATAGCTGCAGTTAGTGAAGTGTGCATAGCTTTGGCTGAGCTCAAAACGTGGTTTCTTCTTTTTATCTTTTTATTTTTTTGAATATAGGCTTCCTTGTAGGGATGTGGCTTGGAGAGGAGTCCTTTATAGCTTGCTCTCAGCCCACTCAGGAAACCAGGTCAGTGAGGCTCAGTATCTGATGGCTTTCTTCAGGCAGCATGCCTGCCTCTGTGCACATGAATATACGGTCCTGTTTACTTGCTTGAAATGCCCAGATCGTGTTTCTGTTCTTCACGAAATATTCATCTGCTTGACTGTTGTAATCCGGGTTTTTCTGTTGGCCAGTGGTGTTCCTGGGCAGAAGTGTGCCCAGGCACATTGCCCCAGTGCCCACTCAGCTTGCTGGGGTTGCCTGTCCCACCTACCTGTCCAACAGATTGGTGCTTGGGGAGATGCTCTGCCTGGGGAGTCGCATGGCTCTGCCATGCTCAGGGAATGAGCTGCTCTGAGGCTGCCTTCCCTCCATTCATCCTCCCACATAGTATGGTTGGTGACTCCATCTTCATGGGCCTGTCTTCACATGTGTCAGTATCAAAATGGTTGGGGATGGGAACCAGAGCAGCGTGCAGGACCCTCGGGCTCCTCCTGCACACTGACTTTATCAGCATCTTGTCACCTCCTCTGCAGCTTTTCACTGACTTTCTCACCCTCACCTACACCAGAGGGCCTGGAGCAAACTGGCACAGTAGAAACGTTTCATACATTTAACCTGTACACCACTCTGCTGTGTGTCTGTGCTGCTTGTGCGTGACGGTTCAAAGCTACCTGTATCACTTACACAGAATGTCGTGTTTTCTGGGTATTCTCTGATAATGCTTTGTAGCTTGGCCATGTATATGGGAAAATAATTTTCAGGTAGCAGAATTGCCTTCATGCTGTTTGTTGCTCTAAATTTGTACTGGGTGTTTGCTGCCTGGGTGGAGAGAAGGCTGCCATCCGGGATGCTGGCATCTCAGATGTCTTCAGCGAGACCCCACCAGTGACGTGTTTCATACCAAGTGGCATCCTGAGGTGACATGACAGAATGATGGACAGATGGTGTTAGGTTGCACAAGCAGTGCTGATGGCCAGAAAGGTATAAGCAGCTAGTGTGAACATGTGTGATCAGGTCCAGCCAGTCCCCATAAGGAGATGGAAGTAGTTTAATTTATTTGGAGTGGGAATTGTTTGCTATGATAAGTTAAAGGATCAAAACTGAATCGAATCACAGGCTCCTCCAAAACCCCTAGTGCTCTTCGATCTGGTGTTTTGATTACCTGAGCCCATTCTAAATGCTAGCTCAAGCGTCAAGCCCTCACATTTCCATTTAGCTGTTCAAGGAAAACAATTTTAATAGCTACCCAGCTATTCATCAGGATTAGGCCCTGCTGGACTAGTTTGGATAACACACAAGCTAAGTGCAGTATGGTCTCAGTTCAACTTTGGAACATCCAGAGCTACCAAAAAACATTTGCTTCGGTAACTCAGCATGTTCATCAGCCCCTGCTCTTCGTGCTGCTGGCTATGTCCAGTACCAGGAGAGGAGGGGCTGTGGGAGAGCCCACTCTCCTGTTATTCCTGGCCTCAGTGGAAACAGGGAGAAGCAGAAATATCAGCAGGAAGCATGCACTTTTGGAGCTCCCACCCCTGAGTCGACATGGATGCAGAGGAGAAAAGCATCCACATACTTGGGCACTCTCCCAGCTGCTCCCCCAGCAGCAGCGCCTCTGCCCATTGCTCACTGTGCACATCCCTGCATGACCCAGCACGGAGCACAGTGGTCTCCCAAAAACACCTCTGGGATTTGAGTGGGGAAAGCTAATTTGTTCTGTATTTATTCTCTAAGTTTAGATAGCTAGTACACCGTTCTGCCAAGTGCTGAGGGGAAAATTCCTCATTCCGCCTTAAATGTTTCTTGGAGTGGCTGGTGCTGAACTGAAAGTCCCTGGCCAGCCAGGGCTGAGCCAGATTTCACATTGATGCTGGAGACAGTAGTGGCTTCAAGGCTTGGGGATGCACATGGCTTTCCTCTCATGTCCATGTATCTTCACACAAACATCAAGAAGTTCTATTAACTTAATATCTTGCATTTACTGGGAAAATGCTAGAAAATGTTCTTTTTCTAAAAAAAAAGAACCTGTAAAGATTAATAGAAATTGACTAGATTATGGTTGGGTTTATGCTGCCACTGCTGGCTTACTTTTCCCTCTCCAGATTTCACTGGAAAATGTTGAGTGATTCCTGCAAGAGGCTCAGGCATCCAAAGAGATTTGGACATTCAATTGCTGTAGTGATGGGGGACTTATCAAGGGTGATGCTGGTGTGGAATCGCTGAGATCTGGAAGTGGGAGCTGGAAATCACATAAGAATTTGGTTTCTTTAAGTACTTTGACCCTTTAGATTGGCTGTGGAGGATCCTGGGACAGCAAAATTTATGTAAGACATTTTGCAGTGTCATCTTTTTTTTTTCAGTTTTAGGAATGTTGAGGCTGGATGGAGTTCAGCGGGGTGAAAGGGATGGTTTTCTTGCCTTTAATAACTGCTGCTGCTTGTTTCTGAGGCGTGTCAGTTGCTTTCCAAGGGAGGTGGGATAGTATCTGCTTTCTATCCTGTAGGACAGCAACCATTTTATTCACAGAGTGGTCTGAATAAAGATAAATTATTGAATCTTGTAGAAGTCTTGCTGCTGAGACAAAGCCCTTGCACTAACTGAAAATAATGTTGGGTTTTTTTAAGCTCTCTCTGTAAATATTTACACACCTGGATATACGTATAGGTATATAATCAAAGAAACCCCAAAACAAACGCTGCAAAGAGACCAGAAATCTTCCAGACTTTCCCCATTTTCTGAAAAAGCAAGGGAAAAGCAATACATTAAATTGTTCACACTTTTTTCAGTTGTCTAGACAGTGCTGTACTGAAATAACACAGCATGTCTAGCTGCAAAGGGAATTCACTTAGAACTGCGGATCCCATGCAGACAGAAGGGAGGAATTGTTGAAAAGCTTTGGAGAAGGGTGAAAGGAAGCTGTCCACCTGGGCCATACACCTCAGAAGAGGTACTGCAGCTGAAAGTGGCTGTCAAATCTGCCATCGTTAGCACTGTGTCCATGAGACCGAGGTAGAGTTCAGCTGGGAGATTCAGCACCTCCAGAAAATACAAATGATGCAGGAAAACGGGCCTCGTCTCTGCTTCTCTGAAAAATGGAGAACTGGCCATGTTGAAAGCAAAGTAAAACTGTGAAGGAGGAGGTTTAGCTCTTATAGGTTATGTATTCACAATAATTTGAGGATCTGAAAAAAGAAGAAGAGTGAATTTGTTGTTGCTTCTGTTGTCATGGGACTGTTCTTCTGGCCCCGTGCTTCCCTGCATTGCACAACAAGCACAAGATGCAGCTCCTGTGTAGGGGGAAGCATGGCAACTCCCTTGAAAACTTCAATACCTCTCGATTCCTCTAGTTGGACATGCAGTGGCATGCTCTTGTTCTTCCCATCTTCTCCTTCCACCTCCCCAAGCATGGAGACATGCAGCACTGCCAGGTGAGCTTGGACAGAGCTGCAGCCACGCTGAAATATTCAGGCTGTCCCACCTGGATGGCTCTTGAGGCAGTAGCAAGTGTGAAGACAAATGTTGTCCTCTCTTCACCCTGCTTTGGGCATGAGATGAAACCTCTTCAGTTCAACACATGTGATGCAGGGGGTAAAAATCAGAGTAGGATGTGTTTGAATTTTAGGCATCCTTGAGTTTTGTAGATTGTAGCTTCTCTGATGATTTTTAATGTGGGCAGAAGGTTCAGCACCATAATTTTGCCTATCAGCACAAAGTCAGCCAGCTATTGCAAAATGATCTACTAGGAGAACATTCAAGTGCGAGCAGGATAGACTCTCTTGTTGGGAAGTACATTTGCAGCATTGCAGTGTAGGATGGTAGCTGCCCTCAGTGAAGCAGCACTTAAAAGCCATGCTAAGTGTCTCCCCTCTGTCTGTCTGTCAGTGTCAACTGAGCAGTGATGTGTTTAAGCCAGCGCTTTGTGTTTCTCTTTGGGGAGTCAAGAGATACCACGGGGTGTGCCTGCTAAAGAGGCACTCAGGTCCCAGCATTTGAGGAATCAGAAGTGAAGTCCCCATTGATTTTACCTAGGTACTGAATGGTGGCAACAAATTTGGCCGTTGTGTAAACTTCAAAGCAGAGAGCTGGCTGGTGAAGGAGAGCTGATCCTGGGATTTCCTCCAAAAGTGGATAGTAAGAGTCCCCTGCAGCCTGGGGAAGGCTGACAGGTATGTTGAAAGCAGCTCGTGCTCAGCCACAAGAAGGCTGCTGAAACAGCAAGGGATGGGGTGGGTTGTCAAGGACTGTCACTGGTTACTATGCAGTCTACAGCAGGTTTATTTGAAGTTTTATAGGCTGTTTCCCACTTAAAACTGCAGATTTACAGAGAAGTTCAGCTGCTGGGCATCTGCTCCCCAGAGGAATTCTTCAAAGGGCCCTTTCTCCCTCTTTACACCTAAAACATTTCAACATTCAGCAAGGTGAGTGTGGGATCTGTCACTGATGGCTCCAGGACCTCACTCCGTGCAGAGCCCTGGGGTGGTAATCAGAGCATTGGGAGCAGCTTGCAGGAGGAGGACTTGAGTCACAGATCATGGACATGAAATGACCTCCTGAAGGCTTGGTGGGAAGGACGAGGCACAGGAATAGAAACTGAGGAGCCTGACTTTCTCCCTCTTATTCGCAAGCCCAGCCTGTTCCCATGGTATGATGGGTGACTGCAGATGCAGTGGGAGAGTGGTAGCAGGGAAGGAAGCTTTGGGCAGGCTTGGGAGCAGAAACAGGAGAATAGGATGAGATGGAGACCGGTGGTTGGTGGTATGGAGAGCAGGGAACCTTAATGGCAAAAGCAGAGGTAGAAACCCCACCAAATGAGTCATTACAGAGAGTGCTCATTTTGCTCATTTTGGAGAATCCATACGTTATTTCAGAGCACGCTCACAGGACAACCCACCCAATGTTTCTAATCTGAAATCCTGTTGTCTACACATTTTTTGGCTGTTAATATTTTCCAATCTATTGTGTAAATAGATTCTATTTTAACATTTTGGCAAATAGCTTCCTGGGAAAAGCCCAGTTCTTCCACTACTCCTCCAGGGTCCCATTGTCCGGGGTCTTATTTTTCCTTCCTGTTTCACATGAACGTGCACAGCTTTGACAATTGCATTTGTAGTCTTGAAATGTGAATGCCTTCCAAAGCTGGAAGGAGTCTCTCAGTTTTTGAGACTGACCTTTGATTTCCAGTGACAGCCAGGATGGATTTCTGCAATTTTTCATGCTGCCCAGAGCCTGACATTGACTAATAGAACTGGATATTCAGCAGGAATGGCAGGAAACCCTTGGTGATGAGATTTATTCATGCTGTCCATGTGTAGTTTCAAAACTGTAGGGTTAAGTTCCTGTTTGGGGTGAGTGGAGCAGTGTGAACTTAGACCATTGCTCCTGAAGGCACGGAGTAGCTCTCTCATTCAACCTCCCCGCCGATCTCTTCCATCAACAGCAAACAGTCTGTGCTGCTTCAAGTATTGCAGTAATGACATGCAAAATCACATGGCTTTCTCTTTAAAACCACCAGTGATCCCATTGCATTTGTCTTTTGTTTATCTTTCTTAAGAATACTGCGGATTCTGCCTAGTTTTACTGGAATAGTCCCTTGCTGGCTGGAAATTACTAGCTATTTAAAAAAAAATGTAGCAGGATGTAGCTCGCTATTCTAGAAAGGTTTCTGCAGAGCTTCTACACAGAATGGGGGGACACACCAGGGAAACAACTCACCAGGGGAAACAGGGGGCACCCGGTTATGTTTTTACAGACGACTGGGGTTGCTGTCAGCATCCTTGTGACCTGCTCTCTACTCCCCTGGATGCCTGGGAAGACACCAGAGACCATCACGGCTGTGCCGTTTGTTCAGGGTACCCAGGGGCATTGGCTGTGCCACCACAAAGGAAGGATGCCAAGCACCCTTGGGGGGCTCTGTGAGGAGGGGAGAGGTTTTGGTGCAGCTTCATCTTTCCAAGTGGAGCAGATGGGGGCTGCAGGGAGAGAAAAGGAAGCTTTTATGCTCTGCAGTTAGAGATCTCTGAAGGCATTTCCAACTGTAGATAATTGGAGTAAATAAACTTTCAAATAGATGTTGTCTGCAGAGCATCGGTGATGTGGTAGGACATTAGGGCTGCTATTTTAAAATTCTTCATTTGGATCTCTAACTGTCCATGAGTATAACCTCACATGATTAAACCAAACCTCATTCTAATAATTGCTTCATTTCTTCCTCTCTTTTATATCTGGGGCAGGGAGAGTAGATGAAACCATTTTTTTTCTCCTGTTTGCTAGTTAACATTTTCATTTAACCAGTACTAGTTGAAATTAGGGGAGGATTTGATTTTTATTGTTATTTTTATATAAGTGAAGCAGTATGTGAAAAAAGTCCTCATTTATCTATGGCTATTGCTATTTTTTGGAAAACAGAAATTTTGGACAAAGTTTGATGTGACAACATCGTTTTCAATCCAGGATCGCTTTGAACCCCTCACTCATCCTCCTTTGTTCTCAAGGGCACTGTGCTGGATTTCAGAGAAGTTGAAAATCACATCTCCTTCAGTTTAGATACTCTCAGCATCCACTGGTAGCCCTAACATGGCTCATCCCTTGCACAGCAGCCAATGGGACATGTGAGATACATGTTTTCTCCCCGCCCTGTATCACCGGGCAAGCAGTGGCTGCGCTCTGGGTACAGAGCCAGGGGGAAGGATGTCCAGTCTGCTCCTCTGCAGTAAAACCAGGGAGGCAGTGCTAGTGCAGCATGGCGTTTTGCACCTCTTTCCAATGCTACTGTGACCTCCTCATTTCTCCCTGGGCTCTGGTGCTGGCCCTCCTCCCGGCCTGGAGAGCATCCCCACACTGGGAGCCAGGCCCAGGAAGGTCACTACTAAAGGATCAGCAAGCATTTACTTGGCTTTTTTAAGTGCCCCTTTCTGCCTCTTAGGTCAGAATTTGACCCCGGTTCAGGCAAAACAAGAACTGAGCAGCCGCTCCCCCAGCATTCAAAGCAATGCAAGGAGTTCAAACTGATTTCAAAATCAAGGCTTTCAGCTGACAATTCATTTGGTCATAAACATACACTCACGAAAGCAAGATCCTCAGAGAAATTCAGCTGCTGAATCCTTGACCTCCAAAGGACCCCTAAATATAGTATTGTACGCAATGTACCTCTTTTTGCGGGTGAGATGTTAAGAGCTTATTTATTTATTAGAAAGTGGTTTATAATGTAAGTAAATTAGTGAGTTCCAAGGTTCTCTCCCAGCTGCCAGATGCTGGGAGGATGTTTATGGACACTGTAAATAATTTCGTAGCTTAATACAAATATATTTTTAGAAATCAAGGGCTGATGGATGCATGTTTATGGTACAGTTGAAGATTTATCAATTCCTCTAGAATAAGACAAAGAAAATGAATGGTATTTCAGACATTTTAAAAATTCATAGGAAAGAAAAACCCCAAAGGTGTTTTTCATGCACAGTGCTGTGGGCTCGTGTCTGCGTTGCTTTGGTTGAGCTCTCCGAAGTCTCATCAAGTCAGTGAGATCAGAAATAGCTTAGCATCCTTCAGGACCCAGCCCATGCATTTTGGAGACAACAAAGGCTGGAGCTTCAACGGTACAGACCATTTCCTCTGCAGAATATGTATTTGGAGATCACTTCACTGCTTCCTGAATGACCTTTGCTAAGATCAGCTTTAAATGACAGGAATCAGATCCTTCGCAGTCAGCAGGGCAGTAAGGTAGAGCAGCACATGGGGTTTGCTGTATGTTGTGGCTGAAAGGTAGCAGAGAGTGACCGACATCTGATGGTACCAGCAGCAGGGTGGCTCTGGAGGGAAACCTGCTTCCCAGGCAAAAATAGGACATAGGATGAAAATGGGTCTGGAAGGAATTTCCTTTTCAAGGCACGTGGGCAGCGAAGAGTCAGAAATTGGTGAGGTGACGTCAGAGCGTATGTGGGATGCTTGGTATGATTTCTGTGAAAAGTCTCAGTGCCTCAGGGTGGGACAGGCAGAAATGAAGTATTACAGATGCTTCATTTGAGCTTTAGGTCTATTTTCAGCCTTTGTGTGGATGGCAGCAGAGGGCCTGCAAATATCAGCAGAAGCTGTGGGCTGCTTCTGCCGTGGTGTGTTGTGGTGGCTGCATGTTCCCGTGCTGTGCTCTCCATAGCAACATATTTTCAATGTAAAACCACAGAACCAGCTGAATAGTTATGAGCATTTACACTCCTTGTGCACAGGGAAATGCTGATGTGAGGGAGAGATGTCCCTGGCTTTAAACTGCAGCCTAAGCTGAGCTCTGGGTATGGAGCTGACATGCAGTTTGGCAATGGGAGGTACTTAGCTGAATGGACTCACAGAAGCCTTGTTCTTTTGGGGGAAAAGTGACCCTTTTTATATTACCCGAGAAGTCCACCAAGCAGCATTTTGTTCTGGGGGCAGGAGGCTGCCCCAGGTCTCCAGCAAGCCAGTTAGATGGCTTGACACAACACTCTGCCCAGGCTAATGGTGCCAGTGCTAACTACAACTAATTTAAGGCAAAATAACTTCTTTTTTCCCAGTTTTGAGATAGCAGTGAATGCCAGTGTGACCCTGCCTCAACTCTGACAGGCTGATATTGGTGTAGTCTCATTGCAGGGATATCGATTTTGCAAGGAGTGTTGCCTGGCACCATCCTGATCCTCTGCCTTGGTGGTGCTGGACTGCCCGCCTTGAATTTAGCTGCAGGGGCTGCAAGCTCCAGTGAGGTGGCAGCAGCTCTGCAGCACAGACAGGCAGGAAACGCATGGCCATGGGCGCAGTATGAAGAGGGCTGGGGAGGCAGAAGGAAGGAGCCTGCAGGGCTCAGTGGCTAATTCTGGCCATGCCTGACCTGCTTGTGTCTGTCCCTTGAACTATTTTCCCTCCTACCAATTCCTGGGACTGGGGATATGCCTGCTGATGGTGGCTTTGAGGTGGTTGGGCAGGTACCGCAGTGGCTGAGCATCCTCTGAGTGAGTAGGCACTGTGAGGGAGCCAGCTCTTGTGGCTCTGTCTCTAGCTGCCCATGGATCAGGCATGCTCAGCAGGATGGCAAAGGCACAGAGACAGTGACAGCGTTTGATATGTCTGTGCTGAATGACTGGGAGTGTTGGGGAGCACCAGGGAGTGAGGCTGCTGACCTAGAAAACAAGCTGAGATTAAGAAATGTCAAATTTCTTGGAAGATGAAGGTTTCCTAGAGGGCTGAGAGGTGGAGAAAGTAGACTCCAAAGGTTACTTGGGATGGTTGATTTCAAATGGACCGTGAACCCTGTCCTTGCAGTGGTGCCTTGGGGAAGGGCCACCCTGACACCCTGCTGTAGCTGGGACTCACCTCCCTCGGCTGGGTATGGGCAGAATCGCCAGGAGGACATGAGTGTGGAGGAGACCTTGTCCTCCTGAGGACAGAGCCGGAGGATGATGCCTTCTAATCAACACTCTTTGGGGAGCTTCTCATGGGGTTAATGTAACAGTGGGCAGGCTAAAGTGGGCACATGAGCCACACTGTCCCTTCTGACCTGCACCCATGGGTGCTGCAGCCAGCTGGGCCCCAGGCAAAGCTACCATGTTGCAGTGAACTGGCACCCTCAGCCCTGCAGCAGCTTAATCTACAGTTAAAAACCTCCTAACCCCATAGAAGTTTTGGGTTGTGGAATCCAGCAGCCACACTGTTATTTGTTTCCTTATTTGATTCTGTTTGCTTTGTGTTGCCCATAAATAATGAGTTTTCAAAGTGCTGCAGACCTCACTCTGAAGAGAATTTGCACTGCCCGAGCCTGGGAGACCAGAGATGACCAAGGCAGCTTTAACAGGCCTGAGTGAAATGCTTCTGACAGGTCAAAGCAGTGAAATATAGTGGATAGCAAAGTTGTCATTTATCACTGTCCCTGCAGATTTGTGCCACCGTGGCAGTCTCTATCCATTTCTCTGCAGATGGGGCAATTTTCCTGCTGCGGGCAGCTCTTCTGCTGTGAGGTACCTGTCCTGGCAGAGGTGATGAGGCAGAGCCAGCAGCACAGGTTGGGTGAACCTCACCTCTCCATCATAGGATGCAGGGGATCAGAATGCACTGTGCTGGCTGTTGAGGAGATGGCAAACGGGGAATATTCCTGTCCTCAGTGCTGTCTGTTTGTCCCCCTGCTAGTAAAGTTTGTGTGGCCCATTGGATATGAGGAGAAGGCTGTGGTAACTTGGACTATTTGTGACCCATGTTTTTCTTTGCTGTTAAGTCCTATTGCTCTCTGGACAAATGCATGCCTACTCCAGCTGGCCTTTTGAGCTCCATGATTTCTCCATGGCAATTCAGGGACTAAATGTAGTCCCCACATCCCCCCAGATGCCAGGCCCCGTTAGAAATGGCAGCGCTGCAGAGAGCAGTGGGAGCAGGATGGTGCCTGTGCACCACTGCGACCTAGTGGAGGGAAGGACGTGTGGCCAGGGGGGGTTCATAGGCCTGGCAGCTTTTCAGAAGCTCCAGAAACCCCGAGCTCCTCCGCTCCAAGGCCTTGCCCGGAGAGGCTGTGGAGCTCAGCCCAGAGGCTGTCAACACTGAGTGGCTGCAGCGTTACAGACCAGCAGGCCCTTTGCAGAAATGCACGGGGATGCAGGGCCCTTGGAGTGTTTAATAGGAAGACTAAAAGACCTGTCAGGGAATATACACAGCATCTCACCATCTCACCCTGACCCTCTCTTCCCTGTGTTTATCATACCCTCTCACTGTGTTATGTCTAATTTGGGTCGTAAGCTCCCCTGGGACGGGACTTGCCATTTTTCAGTGCCAGGCACACCTAAGCCACCTTATAAATAATACTGCTGTGCAGAGGGAAACTTGACCCTGGGATGTAAAAGGGTGGCTATGGCAACAGCTGTCTGGGTGCTTTGCGTCTGCTGTGGACACAGAGTGAAGTGGGCTGGTAATGTGGCTTCAGCTTGGGCTGGAAAGGAGCGTGCACAGCTTTGTGGGGCCCTTTTTGAGCACATCCACCAGCTTTCTCCAGCACATAAGTCATCTATACTCCTGTGGGATTTTTTTTTTCTTTTTTTCCCCCTTCCTTATTGTGATATAAAAAAGAGTTACAGAACAGAAATGCAGCTAGTAGTAACCCTTTCTTCTCTTAGGATGTTAGATTTGAGCACATAATCTGCTTTTTCTGCTTGTCTGGCTTTCAGAAATGCAGGGGGTTTAGCTATGCACACCTTCCCAGTATCATCCTGTGGCAGGAAGGAATGAATGCAAGTGTGAATTATCCAGGTTTTTGCTCTGATGCCTGAACTATATCCCTGCTTAGAAACAAAGAATATTTCCCCTATTTTAATTAAAAAAAACCAAAACAAACAAAACCCATGTATTTTTAAAGTCAATACTGTCATACTACCAGGAATGATGGGACCGTACTGAGCAGTGTATAAAGAGGGACCATTTTTTCCTCATAACCAGGTGCCAGACAGACCTTGGATCGGTCCCAGATTCCTTAGACTGAGCAAGACATCACTGGTGCTAGTTATGACATTTCAGTTGATGTAAGCCCAGCA
This sequence comes from Gallinula chloropus, assembly GCF_964237585.1. Classification (NCBI taxonomy): domain Eukaryota; kingdom Metazoa; phylum Chordata; class Aves; order Gruiformes; family Rallidae; genus Gallinula; species Gallinula chloropus. The sequence continues at coordinate 68,605,658 of NC_140090.1, forward strand.
ATTTTTATTATTATTTACAGGGGTCTGATAGTTCCCACTGACAGTTCAGAGTAGGTGCAGAAAGGTTCACAATAACATTTCCACCAAATACAAGCAGTATTTGATGTTGAAGGAAGCAGAGGCTAAAGAGAAATGAGACTAATAATGGGGTGAGAAGTCCTTGAGTTTGGGAGAGTCACCCCTGTATTGGTTACCACCTCTCTAGTCCACACAGATGTCAGCAAGAGAGATATCAGCATATAATGCTAGTATCATGGGCTAATAGAAACAGAGGGTAAAAATAAAGGCATGGCAATCTAGCACTGGACAAGTGGATGAATGGACCTGGGCACCTGGCTTTAAAATTGTCAGTGATGGTAGGAGCCTTGGTCTGGGAAGCGTGGGGAGAAGTTGGGGAAGGAGTCATCAACTCTGCGCCTGCATAAAGACACACGGTTAAATGAAAGTAAGTGAAAAAGGATAAATGCAGGATACATAAATGCCACAGAAGGGAGGATGATGGATGGGAAGGAGGAAGAAAGTACTTGTTTTGAAGAAAATTGCTGTCAGATGATTCAGGGGCTGAAGAGATGTGTCTGATGTAGCTTGGGAATGGGTTGTGAGTGCTGAGATGCTATGGAAACATTCGCACAGTAACATAAGAAGGATTGGAAATAGAGTTGTTGGAGGGCCCATGGCAGTCTGCCACAAAGTACATGAAGGTAAAGTCATGGTGTTAGCACTGCATGCATGTCTTACATGAATAGGTGAGATAAAACCACCAAAATTTCTATGAGAAGAGTAAAAGGGATGCTAGAGCCAGGAATCGCTGCCTGTGAAAAGGGGGCTCTATAAAGTTACTACACAATCAGGAATTGCAATTATTGCCTTAATTTCCCCTGAAAAAGAAGAAAGTATGAACTTTTCTATAGAGAAATTTACATCAACATCAGGAATCATCAGATACAATGACAATTGACAGTTTCCAGGAAGAAGGAGTTTTGCACAGGTAATTAAAACAAGCAATAATGGATTTTCTAGCCACAGAAAGAATAAGAGACAATGGAAAGAAAAGGGAGAGTGCTCTACAAAGAGAGGCAGGACTGAGATTAATATAATGTAGGTATGGTCCTAAAAGTGATGAATATTTTGCTGTGGTTTTCAAGCAGGACAGTAATATCTGAAAATGGAGACTAGCAGGCATGGGGCAATGGAGGTGGAAATCATCACACTGGGAAGGAAGTAAAATTCAGGGACGTCATGTGTGTGAGGTAGATTAAGGAGTGAAAGATGGGGGCTGGGTGATCTCCACAAAACAGAAGGCACAGATTTCTGCTCAGACCATATTTCTCTGACTTTGCGGGCAGTCAGGAAACATCAAATGGAAAAACCCATGAGCACAATAAAAGGAATCAGACATGGAGGTGGCTGGGGCAGTAGTGGCATCTTCAATTTGAAGGACATCTATCAGTCTTATGGACAGCTGGCCAGGGAGGATGAGCATATCCCAAATGGAAAGCTTTCCTGAATGAATCCCAGAGTGTGTTGTTTGTAACACAGATGTTGCCAGCACCCTGCAGACTCTCTCTGAGCATCAGCTTTTGTGGAAAAGAAAACAAATCTAAAACTGTAACGCGCGTATGGAAGTTTGTTCTCCATGATCTACTGTCAAGCTCTTTCAAAACATTCATATTTGCTAAGGAAAACAGTAATTTATTCTAATTTTATGAGGCTAGTTATGCTCTTTGTGCTGTTTCATATGTTCAAATCCATTTGACATGCTTACAGATGTTATGCAGAATTGTATGAATGTTTGTTACGAAACACACTGGTTCAGAGCACGTTATTAGACAGCACATGTCCCAAAACTACAGTTTTATAAGTCAGTACTCCACGTTTGTACCTTCAGCTATAGACTTATACATGTATGAAATTGTATGCTTTCATTCCTTAGATTTTATTTAAGAATATGCAGATGATCAATTCAATTACTAAGGTGGTGTGGAAACGCAGTTATTCACTCTGGCATAAAACCAGCTGCAATTCCCTAAAACTCAAGGGTTTGTATTTTTTCTTTCTGAATATTTCAACTTGGAGGCTGGCAGCACATGAACTCACATTCTTTTAAAATCTGGATTTTTTTTTATTTGCTCATTTGTGATTTGTTTTCTGTGATATTTTATCTGTACTAGTGGTACAGCATTGACAATTCATGGCAAGAAATTGGTGATAATCCCAGTAAAACAAGGGAGAATATTTATCATGTAATCATAGGATCACAGACTGGTTTGGGTTGGAAGAGACCTTAAAGATCACCCAGTCCCACCCCCCTGCCATGAGTAGGGACACCTTCCACTAGCCCAGATTGTTCAAAGCCCCATCCAGCCTGGCCTTGAACTCTGCCAGGGAGGGGGCAGACACAGCTTCTCTGGGCAGCCTTTGCCAGGGCCTCACAGCCCTCCTAGAGAAGAATTTCTTCCTTATATCTAATCTAAATCTCCCCTCCTTCAGTTTAAGGCCATTACCCCTTGTCCTGTCACTCCATGCCCCTGTAAACAGTCCCTCTCCAGCTTTCTTGTAGGAACTGGAAGGTGCTATAAGGGGTCCCCAGAGCCTTCTCTTCTCCTGAATGAACAAGACCAACTCTTGCAGTCTGTCCTCGTAGTTCCAGGTATGATGATCAAGGTGCTCCAGCCCCTTGATCATCTCCATGGCCTCCTCTGTACTTGCTCCAGAAAGTGCATGTCTGTCTTGTAGTGGGGACCCCAGAGCTGGACGCAGTACTACAGGTGAACAGCAGGTAGAGAATAAGGCATTGAACGGAGAGTTAGGAAATGAGAGGGTGCACCATGGAAAATGGGGTGGTTTTGTCATGCACTGGGCTAAACCCAAGGTATTTCTTTTAAGAGCTCTGCCAGAGGAGTCATCTATCCCCTTGGACAGCTTACTCCATCCCACGGTTTCCAGTCTATAAAATAAGAACATTAATTCTTAGTGCCTCCCACTCAGCATTTATATATCCTATCTATTTACATGGTGAGGAGTGTTTTCTGCTGCAGGGCCCAGCAGCTTAGTCCGGATATCAGATTCAGTTTGCCCCAGAGCAGCTTTTACTGTCTATTAAAGAGCAGCCTGAGCATCTTATTTGTATATATGTGTGTGTGTATATATATATATATATATAGCTGGTACAAGTGAAATTGTCTGTTGGCTGTAGTTTTACATATATTCCTGTAAGTGTGTGCTAAACGAGCCAGCACAGTGAGAGCAGAAGGAAGCAGCTTTATTTGAAATGAGATATTTATACTGTCAATGAAATAGAGACATGCACATATGCAGTTATTGTATAAGTAGGTATCTACTTAACTAACATCCTTGATTTGATGTGGGTGTTTTCAAAGAGAAGGAATGGTTGAATTGAGGCAGTAACTCAGGCAGTTTGATTTCTCAGTTGTTCATAAAGGGAAATGTACTTTGTAGAAGTGAATTCCTAAGTATGTGGCAAAGGAGGTTTTTAGTCTGAATCATTCCTTTGAGGGATTTTAAACATTTGGCTCCTATATGCTACAATAACACTCTGAAAGTGGCTTCATTGTATGATCTGAGAAGCTGCATGCTGGCACCTGATCGTTCATGAGATATAAACACAATGGAGTCATCTCAGATCCTATAAATTCAGGATTTAACAGCAGCAAGCAGGGAGGGGAGTGGGAAACTTGTGTGCAGCATCAGAACAGAAGCACCCACCCGGGAGCGTGGATCTCTGCAGCGTTACGCTGAGTGCAGCAGAGCCCAGCCTCCTCTCCAGACCTCACACAGAGAGTACAAGTTTGCAGAAAAACAAATAGTTTTATGAGTGTCTGCTCAGACACATCGCCAGCAGGCCAGAGCACTTTGGACATGCTCTGTAAGTGGAGCTTCGCCTCTTAATGACTGAGCGTGGCCTCGGCTTTCTTCACTTCTCAGTTTTTCTCCTGTGTTTATTTTAAGTAAGGGTGATTTTCACTCTCCTGTCTGCTTAGTTTCTTCTGGCACAATAAAACAGTTAAGATACACGTGGCAGAGCCCGAGAGACCCAGGCGCAGAGCATCCCACAGTGGTGAGGACGTCTTGAGCACCATGAGTACAGCAGGCTGCATGACAATCTGCTTCCAGTTGCCCTTTAGTGTGGCTGGATTTTGAACCCAGGGCCACACAGCGGTTCTCCAGACCCAGTCTTGGCTGCTGTTCTGATGATGATGGTGGTGGTGCTGTGGACTGGGTGCCATACACACACTGGGCAAACTGGTAACCAAAAGGGTTTGTGAACCGGTATTGCTCCTTGCTCCCAGTCACAGTGATCTTCATCCTTCTTTTAGGAGGAATAAATGAGAATATAATTTGCTTAAATTTTCCCTCCTGAGTCACCTTATAGTACATAACAAACTGAGCTATAAACAACGTATAGAAACTGTTCTGGCTGCTTCTGTGCTGAAGTATGGCAGTTCCCCAGCAGAATACATCAGTTTGGTAGGACTGAGTCAGCAGGGGAGCAAAGACTGCTGCAGCACGACACGAGCAGAGTTTGCAAGACAGGCAGCTGAGCTGGGATTAATACCTGCACTCCCACGATGGGGAGTATGGGGCTGTGAGTGACAGAAGGTTTCCAGAAGCACGGGTTTATTTCTTGTCTTATGACTGGTTGTTTTTCCCAATTGCCTTTGAGTGCAATGTTATTTTACAGCATGGTACATCTGCCTCCTATTTCAAACACGTCTCCCTGCAATGTCAAAGTCTTGCCAAATGGACCGTTAGCTGTGTAAGTCTGCTGTAGACCAGGGAGGAGATAGCGCAAGACTCGAAATGTTGTAAGGCCGGCTGTATTCCCTGAAAAAACCCTTTGTGACAGGTAGTGCTGATGGTGGGAAAAGGAGCCTTCATCTGCATTCCTGAGCGGGTATGGAGCCCCTCCAGTGTGGTGGGAATCGTACAGTATGCATCCTTCTGCTGCTGTGTATTTACATATTGTGTCCTTTCAGGGGCCAATGACTTCAAGATGTCTTTTTGGTAGATAACCCCCTCTGAGGTTCCTTGGTCACAGAGATGATACAATGAGCACCAATACCTGTTACAAATACTGTTACCCAGTGAAGTAAGGAATTAAGAAAAATACATTTATGAAGTGGTAAAGCAATGAATGACCAGCAGGAAGATCATGGGGCTGCACATGAGAAGGGATGGAGTATACAAGCAACGTTCTGACCTTACCATTTTTTTTTCTCTTTGCTTAGTAGCTGAGGAGACAAATGTTCTCCAGATGCAAGGAATGGGTTTTTCCTTGTTTTCCAGCATTTCTCTCTCCTGGGTGGGAAGATCATTAGAAAAGGGATAGGGTCTTAGGTTATCAGACTGAGTCTCTGGATTTTAAGGGTGTGGGTTTGGGTTGGGTTTTTTGGTTTTTATTTTTAAAGTAATAAGTCTTAAATATGGTTTATTTATACTAGGTCTTCCATAACTCATTCTGGAGAGAGGTTGCAGCCCTCATATTCTGAATAAATACAGTTCGTGTGAGGTCACAGGATTGCACCAGTCTCTGAAAACTCATCAAGAGGGGGAGTCTGTCCCTGAAGCTTGTAGTTAAATCCTTGATTCGGCGAGTTTCCAGCATGTGTGGTGTGCTGAGGTTGCTCTGCTTTCTCAGGTTCCGTACAGGTGTGTGAATACAGGCTGCTCATGACCTTGGGAAGTCAAGCCTTCAAGCAGTAGTAGACAGTACTGAAAAGGAGGAAGGAAATAGTGATTTGACAGTCTGGCAGCAGATGATGTGTGCATGCTGGTGCTTAGAAGCGCATTTGTGTTCCGATGTGCAGGTAGCTATATTAAAAGTGCATGTAGGGGATATCTCTAACAAACGTTATATATCCTGTACATGTTTAAGGAAATAGATGATTTTAAGAAGACAACATTTGGCAGTAGTTAAAAAAAAAAGTGGTAGTGAAGTACTTTTGATCTGGATGGACTGATTTACAGCTGTATCTGGCTGCTCACCAGCTCCTGGTAAGTGCTATTGTAAAGTGTTACTACAGTTTCATTGAGGCTGTACAAAGCAGGAGACTCTTCCATGCCCTCTGAGCAGGAAAACAGAGAGCTTTGAAGCTTCTAGTTTGAGGAAGATACTTTGAGCTAATTTCCTGTGTAAAGCATCAGCTGTTGAGAATCTAAATTTTGTAGATAAACCACATGAAAGAGGAGGAGAAAACAGAAGATGGCTGAACTGCTCAAGTGCCCCTTGGTTCTACTTTCCCTCCCTCACATTTTTTTTTTTCTTAAACAAAACCAGAAAAAGCTACAAGGGGATTTGTGAAGTTAGGCACCTTGGGCAACAATGCAGTGTCTCAGATTCCCCAACTGAGGAGCAGAAAATTTCCATTAGAAATCTTTTCCTCTTTGTCTATGTCTATATTGCTACCAAAAACTATAAATCTCTAAATCTGGCATTGGCACTGTATGTGCACTGGTGTAGAGCTCAGCAAAGCCTCTCTGGAAACCTACCTGGGCAGCAAGCCTGCATTGAGCTGCTGTGATTGTGACCGGCTTACTGGTGGTACCCCAGCCAGCTGGGTTAAAGTTTGGTGACAGAGTGAGAGCTGTGGTCTCCATTCACAAGTCCATGTATTCGCACCCAAGGGGGTCGGTCTTGCCTCATTTGACTTTTCCCAAAGAAACACTGCCAACTGCCTTATACAGAAAATGTTATAACCTTGAATATTTAATAAGAAGGGATGATTTCCATATTCTTTAAGCTGAGGCTGGCTGATCTCCTCAGTAATGGGCCATTGGACCCTTTTTGTATTTTATAGTCTCATCACATAAGGTCATTTCATCTTTTTGATGTGTGCTCCAGGTTTGTCTGCAAATATAAATATGTAAACGTGCCTGAGCCCTCCTACATGGAGAGTCCCTCCTTTGTAGGCATTAAAGGTCAGTTGTGAATGTTCTGCAGGAGTGAGGTTGCGTTAAGGGCCACTCCAGCATGAACAGGTTGATCTGTGTTAAAAAAGTGACAACTGGAGCTTTAGTGGAAGAAAGTATCTTGTTCCTGGATGTCTTCTGATGAATGAAAGTGCTACAAGTCATCTCATTTGTTTTACATTTCATTAGACTTGTTCTTTCATAGCCCGTGGCCATTATTAGTTATTTTAGATATTTTTAGACATTACACATCTCTTCCAATGTACCACCTCAGAAGATGAATCCAAATTTTGTTTTACTTTATTTTCAGTGTTTTGGGGGAGTTTTTCTTTGTTTTGTGATTTATGAGTATTTTGTGATTTATGAAACATATATCCCTGGAGCAGACTGGCATCTCTTAAAGTCTCATCTCTCTCACTTTTCACAAACCCACTTCAGATACCAGTAAACCACAATCCTTACTTCCATGGGTATTTGCAAACACTAATGAACTAAGTATCACAGTCAAATCCCATATGCTTGAAACATCCCTTATGTGATGAGGCATCTGAGCTACCGATGAATTTAAGTAAAACAGTTGGATGTGTAACCCTGGTTTGCTATCACTGCCATGTGTCTTTACAGAAGAACTCCATCTCTCTTAACCTCTTTTCAGATGGAAAAAGATATTTTGTCCAGCAGCCAAAGGGAAATGCAAGCATCCTGGTGGAAAACAAGCTGTTTCAAAACCCTGGCTGCAAGCTACCCACACATCACAGTTGTCAGCCAGGCTGCACATGCATAGTTACAGGGAATAAAATAAAGAGGACCTTCTGTTCCTATTCAGAAAGGTCTCTACCCATTCACCTACACCAAAGGATCATCGTCAGCTGCCAGTATTAATTTGTTCTCCTATGTGGGTCCCCAGCCAAAGGAGGTTAAAATAAGTTGAATTCTATCCAGCAGGAGCCCTTGCATTGCAAATGCTAGCCTGTATCTTACAAAGCATTAATGTGACCCACTTCTAAGTTACTTGGGGTCATTTCTGATTTTATTTATTCATGCTTTTTTTTTAATTAACTCCCATGAAGAGAGGCTGAAATATCAGTATGGGAAAAATAAAATATGAGAAACAAAGCCCATTTTTATTTTGAGACTGTGTTTGCCTTGTAATAGCAGTTTATTTAAAGAGGAGCCTGGAATAATCCAGTTTAAGCAAAGCAAAGATCTCTACGGAAGCCAAACTGTGTGTGGGTGTGCTCTTGTCAGGACTCCCAGAAGAGGAGGGTAGGAAAGGCTGTTAGTCAGACCGCAGATACTGCAGGAGATGTTGGGTATTCAGTAGCTGGCATTTTTCCTTGGCACACTGGTACAGAGTCAGTGCTCTGGTGTACTGGTACAGGGTGCGTCCCACTGGGCAAATCCTCAGATAACCCAAGTTTCTGCTTTTTTGTTGTCGTAAAAGAAACTCGCAAGGATACGTAGCTGGAAGAGGTGCCCACCACAAGAGCCTGGCAGGTGGTTTAGGAGTGAGTCTCTGCTCCTCTGCCTCTTCTTGTCATTCCACTGTATGCCATGTTTGCAGCAGATCCCAGGCTGGGGTCTGATGGTGATGTTTTGTGTTAGCTGCAGAGGATTGGGCTGTACAGGCTGGCCCCACCTCATATCATTTGGACCCAGTCTGGAAGCCACAACAGTCTTCAGGAATAACTCCCACAGAGGAACAGTCAGTATGGGTCACAGTGTATTACAGCATTTGCAGAGAAGCACTCACATGTTCAGTTTTCTCACAGTGAATGGTCTGTTGATGTCATGGACTGCTCAGAGTTCAGAAAGTCAGGGATAAGTAAAACCGTTTGATTTATCTCGGCTTACTTCTATAGCCTGTTTAAATAATGTTTGGGTTTTTTTCTCAGTATATTGCTCTTTAAAATTTCTATGGCAACAGCATAGCTAAGGAAATGTTAAATAAAGGTAATTTAGGCATTAAAGGCAGGTGACTGTGTTCCTTAGAAAAAGAATCAAATAAGTTGACAATTAGCTCTTGAAACAGCAGGTGAGATTAGCAAAGGGATAAGGTGCAATTCTGTTTCCAGGGGTGGATTTGAATGTGTAAGCATCATCTTTGTTACATATCCATGGATTTGATTTTTAATTATTTGCCTTGGAGATAAAAAGTGATTATATGTTATTTATAGAAAACTGCATATTCCCAAGTTCTGCACTGTGAAATCTATGTCTGTACTGGTTTGCAGTGAGCACCAGAACACTCATGATTAATTATATTTGGGAACATTAATTAATTTTCATGCGATGATAAATTAATTACAACCGAACATAGCATTTGTTTTAAAAATAAAAATGAAAAAAAAAGTATGGTTAGATATTTATTTCCTAATGCATGGAAATTGTTGTAGACAATAAAGGGGGCATGAAATCTAAGAGCCTGTATAGATATTGATTGGCATGCTCAGGGTGCATTTCAGACATTTACCCTCTGCTTCCCCTCTCCAAGGAGATCCTCCCCTGGTCAATTCTTTCCATCGATTTTGAGTCTGCCTGCTCAGAAGCTGAAAATGGTGATGCTGGTGGGGAAAGTACAAGAACAGCAATCGATTGCAAATACATTTTGTGATACTCTGCTTCCACGGTTTAAAGGGGAAAAATTATTAATGGCAGCAGGTCTTTGATTTTCCCTTTTAAACATATCAATCACACCAACGGTGGTTTGCAGACTCCCAGATGTTTCCATGTTCTCTGGAGTGACCCCTGTTTTGTTTTCGCTCTCCCTGCAGACAGTGAAATCATTCCTCCTGACTGCCTGCGGCCCCGCTCCTTCACCGCCATCCGCCGGCCCTCGCTGCGGCGGGAGACAGAGGACACGCGCCTCTCGGTCAGCCTGTGTGACCTCAACCTGCAAGAGGAGACCTTCCACGTCACAGCCACCACGTGCCCCATCCCGCAGAACTCCCTCAACTCCCAGCACTCCCACCTCCTTCCCTCACAGCTGGAGAGCGACCTCCGCTTCCACCACCTCCGGGGACCCCATGTCAAAATCCTCGATGACCAAACTGTGGCCCGCCTGGAGCACACCCGGGAGGAGAGGACTTTGGTTTTCACCAGCAGACCCCTTCGGATCAACGAAACCATTTTCGTCAAAATCAACAAGTCCAACGCTGTGCGCACAGGGACGCTGTCCTACGGGGTGACGTCCTGCGACCCCAGCACCTTGCGCCCCAGTGACCTCCCCTATAACCCTGAGTCCTTGGTTGACCGAAAGGAGTTCTGGGCCATCTGCCGAGTCGTGGTGCCCCTTCAGAGTGGAGACATCCTGGGATTTATGGTGAATTCGGATGGTGAGCTGCACTTGAGTCACAATGGTGCTGGCACTGGCATGCAGGTCTGCGTGGACTGTTCCCAGCCCCTCTGGATGTTCTTCGTCTTACATGGCGCAGTCATACAAATTCGACTGTTGGGTATGTCAGAAACCCTCTTCCCAAACCTCACACATGGGACAGCATAAGGGGGGACATCACAGGGTAAGGGTGGAGGGAATGAATAACTCCCTCCTTGCTCTAAGATCAGGTGCAAATTTTGTTTTTATAAGAGGGGGGAAGAAAAAGGCAAAGTCACACATGGATATGAGTTATGAGACTTACCTCTTTGCACTTCTGCATCCTTCATTTGATGGTCTCTAAACTCTCTTCCAACAATGAATTAATCCTCAGAGACCTCCATTAGGTACAGATGAGTCACCACTGACCTCGGAGAAGGGAGGAAAGGGGAGGTGCTTTGAACTGAGCTAATGTAGCCAGCAGGAAAAATGAGATCTGATTCCTTTTTGTTTGTGTTAGCTATCTGGCGTGACTGACTCCCCAAAAGAGACGTCCCTTTGCTTTCCCCAGGCTCATATGTGAGAAGCAAGCTAGCAAGCAGGGAGGAAACCCTGTTCCTTATGATCCCAGCAGGGCACACAGCGGAGCGTAGACCAGCATAGTGGGAAAGGAGTTTCCTTGTCCTCCAGCCCTGCTTAAAGCAGCATAGGTCATACAGGGTGATGGACTTCTGAAGAGTTGACCTCTTTCTCTTGCTATTTTTGTGCTGTTTTTAAGCTCTGTTATTGGAAATACTTAATTTAAAAGCTGAAAATCATGTTTGGAAGGTGTGTAGGGAAACACATTGAAAAAGCATCTGCTCAGGATCAAATGTACTTTCTTATGTGTGTGTATATTGGACAGAAGTGTAGGATGCGTTTGGCCATGAATTTGGACCATATCATGGTTCTGCTGGTGTCAGGGTCAGAAAGTAAATTATGGATTCTAAAAACATGATGTAAGTCCTGGTATTCCTCTAACTGGAGATCATTTTTGAATGCTCCTTTATCATTTATACTGCTATATTCATAAAACCTAAAATATATTTATATTCCTTTTCACTTCAAATCCTCACTATTAAAATGCCCTTCTTGCCTAATAGGAAAAAACCCCAAACCTAAAAGCCAATCCTTTTTTAGGATTTATAGTCTTTGAAGATAAATTGTGAAGAACACACACGTCTGTTTGCAGGGTGTAGTTCACCTTAATCAGAGTATGCAGTGCCCTATACAATTTGCTTAAAGTTGACCATGGGCATATGCTGCAAGGATTTTGTGGCTGTTAAAGGCTTGAAGATGACAAATATAATACTGAAACTTATTTCCAGGAGCCCAAGACTCAATCCCCGATAATTCAGCCTGATTACATTTGTTCTTTGTACTGTACATAATCCATGACTAGCTCTGCTCTCCACCAACATGTCATTGCGATTATGGTAGATGAAGTCAAACAGATCCCAGTAAAGTAAGAGATTAAATGCTGCTGTATACATTAGCAGGAAAACATCCTCAGGTCATTGCGCTGCTGGTAGAAGTTAAGTCATCACCCAGTGCTTCCTTTCATATGAGATCACTCATTCTGGCAGTTTTTGGACATAGTGACTTGTGTTTGCAGTAGGTCCTGAAAGAGGGCAGAGAGGATGTGTCCTACCAGAGGAACAGAAGTCAACAGAACAAGGGCTTGTGCACAGACCTTTGGCATCCTGGGCAAGCCTTCTGCTAAGCAAATGATTTCTTTGTCCCAGTGTATGTCCTCCCTGCCTGCTCACAAGTTCAGCCAAACCCAGTATGCTCCCAAGACATGTGTTTGTTAGATAAATCCATATTTGTGATAATACCTGTATTTGTGGCCCCATAACGGACTTTTCTGTCCTTGGTCACTGGAGGAGAATCTGAAAACAGGCTATTGTTCTTAAGAGAGATGTACGTGAAAGGAAACAAAAGTTGCTGACCTTGCCTTACTCAAGGAAAGGGTAAGAGCCTGCTGAGTGTACAGCTTTATCCACGTCAGCTTGGGCACGAAGCTGCCATCTCCCAGTTAAAAGCTACGACATTTGATCTTGCTTGTAGTCTTTAACAGGTATTAAAATACAAATAGATGTTTACAGACCTATGTTTCCAATATAACAAGGGTGGGAGCAGTACAACCCCAGTATCAGTACAGTACAGCTGACCAGAGAAGAGCACGGACACTGTCCCAACACTGCACATCTCTGCAACTGCAGTAATTATATGGATCAGCAATATTCCAACAGAAGGCTAAGAAAATAATGAACTCCCATCTCTAGCCTTTGTAATGTTATTAGGGAGGTGATGTACACTGTTTGCACTGCAGTGGAACAGATTGTGGTGCTTGCCATAATATCTGTCATTATAATATTAGAAAATGTAAGAAGAATATAAAGTGTTCATCCTTCTAATGACAAGCTCAGTCTTCAGAATGCAAACAAGAGTAATTTTGTGTGATCTGTCTTTTGTAGTTTGAGCTTTATATCACAGGAGAAGACATATTTATAGTCATCTTTTCTAGTTTTAATGGGAAAAGTGAAGTTCCATATCTTTGAAAGAAATGAGATACAAATTCTGCAAGAGGCATAATTGTACCAAACCTATCTTAAATAGCAGATGTCATTCTATTTCTGGGGGGCATACCATTGTTAGGTTAATCAAAGCAATGTTATGCAGTGTTAAGGGAACATTACTACTACAGCCAGCTATAAAATGAAATGAAAATTGCTGATTTTACTTCCTCTGCAGCTTTTCTGTTTCATTTTTAGGCTGGAGAAGGTGGAGAGCAACAATATCACTCTAGCACCTAGAGAAGGTCTATTTTTCAGTGAGAGAACAAGACAGCTCAGGGTATCGATCACTGGATACTACATTTCATGCCTTGAGATTAGTTACCTGGTCCTGACCAAGAGCAGGACCAAAATCAGGTCTCTCCTGGCTTGTGGAAATATCTGGGGAGACCACTTCTATCCAGGCTCATGGTCTTACAGAACTCTACAAGAGAGAAGGGTTAGGCTTGATAGTAAAGAATTCTGACTTCTGTTTCCATCTTGTCAATCTGGCATCATCTACTGGCAATACATTTGCTGTAGGAGAAATAAAAAAGCAGAAAATAAAAAATGAGGTTGGGAACACTATTTTTCTTTATGTCACCTTGGCAAAAGGAAAATAAACGCAAACACCTCTTTAGAGGCCACAGTGATCTGTAGTGGGAGGTAGAAGGATGTTAGTTTGCTGCAAAGTAAAGGTTAAAAGGCAACTTGACCATGTTAGAGGGAGGAAAAATGAAAGAGGAGGGCACTTTAATATAGCAGATAATAGCATAAAAAATACCAAGCTGCTGGAAAATGAAGGGACACAAATTTAAATGAAACATAAGTGAGGGTAATTAACTACAGAAACCAGCTATTGAGGGAGGCAGTAGATCTTTTTTTCAGGATTGGAAGCCTTTCTAAACATTTTATATGCAAAGTGCTGGTCTTAATTCAGAAATTCTGTGGGTTATGCACATAAAACAACCAAACAGAAATCCATAACATCAGACATGTAGAAGTGAAACAGCCTTTGCTTATCCTTTAGGAATTCCATTAGTTCAGGTTTGGGTTGGTTTTTTTCAGGCGTGATTCCTGTACAGTTGACAAAACCAGCCTAATAAATTTGATTTACTGCTCTCAGCTTTTGCTGGTAAGCATTTCAGCTCACACGCAGTTTTATTGACAGCTCTGAAAGGTTGAAATGAGCCAGCCTGGATACACTGGTCTGGTTTTGGTCTGGTTTTGGTCTGGTTTTGGTGGTGTAATCCATTTATGAAGTTAAATTGATTGACTCCATAAGGTTTTGAAATGTATGACTCATGTCTGGAGGAGCTATCACAGCAATAAGTTTATATATTTAGTACTCGGGGATCCAAATGTTTGGGGATTTCTTTCATTTTCTTTTGTCTCCGAGTGAATCACCAGCATGTAAAACATCTTCCTTTGTCTCCTTTATTTTGGTTTTTGTTGGGGGTTTTTTTTTGTGTGGTTTCCCTTGTGAATTTCATCTGTTCCAGTAATACTGAAGTTTTCTTTTGAGCAATGAAATAACATGTTCCATCAACAGTCATACTAATGAAGCTGGGTTGCCAACTTATCTGTATTCTTTCTATCCATGCTCTTCAGTAACTCCAGCCCCACCAGACAAGCTGCATAGCATTGCAGCTCTCTGGATGTCTCCTAATGCTGGCCAAGAGCCTGCATTAGACCTGAAAAAACAAGCCAAGGGCCATCATTTGGTGTGGATAGGTCTGTATTCGCATCCATGCTTAAGAAATGCAGAGTGTGCACGTGGGCTTAGCTCTCCATGTGGGCTTAGCTCTCCCACCTCCTTTACCATAAGCATTGAGTTGGGGCTCCTACTTAGCCTCCCATCATAAGATATTTAGCAATCAGCTGTTACTGAGGTTTCCATGCTTTTTTTTGCACTTTCTTGAAATTGATCAGTGAGCTCAAAACTGGGGAGGTGAGGAAGGAAGGGCTGGGCCGTTGCTCCCTGACTGTCCAGGGACTCCAGCATCACAGGGCAGAGCACCTTTCTGTTCCGAAAGGTTACCCACTCCAGGTGCAGTTATGGCCTTATAATAACTGCAGTGGGCCTGCAAAATATTTAAATCATCATTGGTGGGTCCAGTTGTTACACACGCTGCCCCTACAGACAGCAGGTACAGTTTGCAGAAGTCTCTCTCACAGGCAGGGAGAATCCAGGACTTTGGTTCTCCAGCTCTCAGTTTATAAGTTTCTCCTGTTTGAGAGAAGATGGCTAGTCCTTTTTAGTAGCAAATCACATGCCCCATCTCTGATCTCAGGGGTAGCCAGTAGGTAACCCATTTGGGAACCTGATCTTTCTCTGCCTCAGTTCATTCCAGTGATGTGGAAATTGCAGTTAAATACAGCACAAAAGAAACCTGATAAATTCATAACATTGTTGCACAGAAATGCATATAATGAATTGCTTGTTTTAACAAGTCAGAAGTGCCACAGAGTTTTATTGTCCATGTTTTGGGTTTTCTTTTTTATATTTTGAAAACATATCTGACTTGTATGGAAAATTGACTAATTAAGCTGATTGGGATCTAATGGGCCTGTGTTATGTGGCACTTAACTGCCTAGAGATCCTATGCACTGCAGGGTCCCTAATGTTTTATGGCATTAGAGACTGGGGGGCAGAAGGGAGTTAATACTCAGTGTCTCTTGGAAAGAAATCCACTTGTACTAATTGATCCCTCTTCATAAACCCTCCCATCAATGCGTGGTTTTATCTTTCATTGCAAATGAAGTACACATTCCTGATGTTCACTTGTAAGAGCTGCACAAGAGCATTACAGTGGCTGTAACTTCTGGGCTTGATTCTGGCACTGCACAGGGCTCTCCATTCACATCTTGGTTTATATTCATCATTTTAAAGGAGAATTAGCAATAGGGAAGCTGTTGTGTTAGAGAGGACAGGTTGCTTAACAATTTGTGCCTTGGAAAACTGCACAGTCACAGAGAGTTGGATGCAGTCAAATGCTTGTCCCTCACTGTCAGTGTCAGCAGTGTCAGAGTTAATACCTGCTTCTGGCACCTTTGTACCATCCAGCTGAAGAGCTCATCATATGTGACAAGTAATTGACCCATACTTGCCATGGTTAAGTCAGGGAGCATTACCCTGTGCACTGAGGTATCAGCCAGCATCTGGGTAAAGGCTGGGTTAAGCAAGTGGCTCTCCTCTCAATGAAAGCGGCAGGGCTTGCACATACCTTGTCCTCTGCACACTCTCCTCCACAAGAGCAGAAATTATCATCATCACTAGGATAATAAACTATCCCTGGTTGCAGTGAGATGTTCAAAGTAAGTGATGTATAGATCTCCCTTATCTCATAACGCCTTTGCCTGCCCACAGTGAATATACAGGATGTGGGATCATATACCAGCTCTTTGAATTGCAACTCATCTGTCAGGACAGATAAAATCTGCCTGTTCTTTGCACTAACACTGCCATGACTTAGCTTTTCTGGCTACTGTGAGAGCGACATAACAGACTAAACTTTTCCTTCCTTGTCAGATGCCTTTTCATCCAACAGAGTCCCACAGAAATTCAGAGTAGTGCTGGCCAAGAAAAGTGAAAGTATTTGTTTCTTGTATGTATCTGCCACCTTATTTATACACACCTCCCCTGGAGAAGCACAAAGCTTGGAGGTGCTGGGTTAGGCAGCAGTTTTCTTTTGACTCACAGAATGACTTGTTGTGATCTCCCATATACTCAGAGCTGAATAGCCTTTTTGAGATGGAGCTGTAAAACGTGCTGTTATGAACAGAAGCATTTTTGGTCAGAGTAATTAATATCTGTGATCTTTTCAAGAGCTTTTTGATTATATTTTTTCTTAAATGAGATTAAATCTCCAACTCTCATTTTTCATGCATTTCAGCTACTCAATCCAGTCTTCTTTTTCCTAACCTCATATTTATCTAAGCATTTGGGTGCTTTGTTGGTCTAGTATTTCTCAGGTTGAGAGATGGAAGCCCATTAGAAGCTCTTTCACTTTGGCTAAGCTCGATGTTCATTGCATGGTGTCCATGCCCTCAGGATTTTGCAGGATGAAGTACTGAGTAGCCGTGATCTATCAGGTTGGGAAAGATACCTTGCAAGTTTGCTGAGTGCTCTTTGCTATCAGACAGCACACTGGGCTTGGGCTGTGAGAGTTCCTGGATCAAAAACTTCTCTGGTGCCTGGAACTTCTGTATTCCTCCTGCTTAACTGGAGTGTGCATATGAATGCAGGAGGGTAATAGATGTGCTGGTGCCCTGCTGCCCTTCACTGGCTCCATAAAATGTGCTCCTTTTCTGATCTGCATCAACGTCTGAACTGTTGTTCTCCATGTGCTTCGGATCTAACTTCTACTTCCCCAAACAGTGGCTGCGTGACACCCATCTGCAAATACAGGCCATAACATTTTGCATGCAAAATCTGCCTTTTGACCTATTTCCGGACATTTCCATAGCATAATGCAAAATCCTTTATGTTTTCATGGGTTTGTAAAGAACAAAATGCAATATTGTTCCATTCAGAACAGTTTTAAACTCCCCCAGGAAATACTTGAATGCAAAAAACACCCATGGGCCATCATCTGATGCTGGTCACCTGAGAGGCAGAGATGAGTTGCAGCATAGAGACTAGGCTCTGAGAGCATGGTTGGCCAAAAAGCACTGAGCCCAAGGGGAAGGAAGCTCCATTTTCTGGTCAATGCAGTATTGTTCCCATCACTGTGGGAACGTAACAAATGGCTGTGTAAATACGTGTATTTTATAGCATTCAGAAGTGATGGATATGCTTACATCCTTCCCTAACATGATTGTTGATCTTTAACTACCGTGTGCCCAGGCAGCAACAGGTGCTTTGTTCCTTTGTTTTAGCACGATGGATTCAAAGTTGGGCAAGACTTAAGTGGCCCTGGGGAACAGAACGGCTCTCCTGCAGCCTTGACTGGAGGCAAGAAAATGTGGTAATATGCAGAAATCTATATGGCTGCTCTTAGGAGTGAAAACACGATGTGGGTAGGGCTGTCATTTTATTCTTGCTGAAACCATGTTTGGTATTTGCAGCTCTCTCTACGGATGGTTTTTTAAGTGAACATTTGCGTTAGTGAAGATTGTGCCAGGTTTTTGAAAGAACCTTGATCCTATTTAGATAACAAAATCAATGACCCTGGTGCCTTGAGGGTGTTAAATGTGAGAATGGATATTGAGCAGTTTTTCAAATAGGGGAATTATTTCAGCTGACAGGCTTAAAAATCTGTCTCCTAACAAAGGGAAATCAAGTTGAGAGTTTTGAAAGGCATCTAAATGACTATGACTGTGAGGTGCCCAGTGCTCACTGGAGTAAGTACACAGCTCTCTTGAGCACCCTTAAATATGCCGGTGGAAGGCTGCAGGGAGATTTCAGCATCTGTTCTGATCCTTTCCACTGTGTGCTGGATGCTGGGACCTGTGAATGGATTGAACAGCATTGAAAAAAACCTGTGATTACTATTGGTAATTACCTGATCTTTATTAGTTCTATTTATGCAGCAAATGTGTTACAAAATGAGAAGGGGCTGTCAATGTGCTCCACAAGGTACTCAGCATATGGGCAAGTCAGTATGTTCTGTAAAAATTTATCTTCCTTATAAACTATGGTGCAACATTTAGTTAAGATCCTGTCAGAGTCCTTAAGATGGATATGGGTAAGGAAAGCCCATTAAAAAGGTGAAGATGATTGAACTATGTGGTTATATATTATTTTTATAATGCTTGTGAAATAGTCATTAAGAGTCTGGGCAGGTAATGCAACTAGCAGGAGGTGAGCAAAACACCTGAGATTGTGTTTGGTATTGCCAGAAAGTGTTCTGGGGGCAGAAGTCACGATATCATTCCTGTTTGCAACCAGCAGACACTTGGTATTGCTCATTCATTTATTTTCTCCTTAAAACCAAACCCCCCAGACTGTGCAATACCCCATTTACACTTCAAAGCAGCAGACTTTTTTAGCCTTTGGAGCCTGGTTTCTGCAAAACTTCCACAACGACAGTCCCAGTGCTCTGATGGAAACATTGTGCTTGCAGACCTTTTGGGCTAAGAGCTGAAAAAGTGCAATGGGACTATGTTTAATTTTGAGGGGGAAAGGAATAAGATGGGGAGACAGAGTGTTAGTAAAATGGGTAGAGTCTTACTTCTCTCTTCTTAGGTATGTGAACACTCCTCGTCACACTGAGACAGTATGAGCAATGTCCTGGTCAGATCCCAAGATGTTACTGGGTATCTTTCACTGGCTGATGGGATAGTTTCATAATCTGATGGAGTTCATCCTGTTGTCATTATTTGAGTGCCAGGAATGGTCCTGCCCCACTGTCACCTCTCTCGGTAATAGCACATAAAGAAATGTGTTATGAATACCTTAAACTGGTAGCTTCCCAACCTTCAGTGATCTAAAGCCAAAGCAATAAGGAAGGAACGCACTCTTTGGCATTACTTTACTTTACTCTCCATCTCAGTTTGAGACTGGGAGTTTTAATATACTGCTTGCTAGCAATGGGTTGGGACTACTCGCAGAGTGGATTTGTGGCAGCTACTCCCTGCTCTAGGCCACAGAGATGCCCTGGGGATTTATTTGCATCATAGCAAATGCCCCTAAGCATGCCCAGAAGGAGAATACAGACAACACATCGCTCTTCCCACCTGGTTTTGTTGTTGTGGTTGGTTTCCAATTGTCTCTCTGGGGCCTACTCAGTAATAAGCAGCTCCACATAATCACTTCGTTGTGAGAAAGAAATGCAGAAATAATATTTTTATAAATGAATTAAGGGGAGAGTTAAGTTAATATTTTCTGTATTTTTCGTCAGTATTGACATTGAATCTGGGTTTCTTACCAACACAACTGCTTCAGCAGCACAGCTCTCCCCAGACATCTGCCATTAAGAGAGATGAGCAAAAAAGTTGTCTGCTTAAAAGTTGGGGCAGCCTCAAGAGAGGTCCCCTGAGAGTGAACTGCAATGTTCTGAGAAGCCACACTGTTCACCACAGAGAACCCAAAGCATCTCTCTTGGCCACTGCAGCTGCCTTTTGGTCACAGTTGTGGTGTTCTATAAAAGGGCACTTATGAATACAGATAAGGATTCTCATAAAAATCATAAATGCTGGATGTGATCTCAAGAGACTACCTGCTTCACCGCCCTGACCTTAAAGACCACTGGTGATGGAGATGTCACAGCCTCTCTAGGAAGTCTGATTGCTCTACAACACTTCACTCTCTACATAATGTCTAATCTGAATGCCTTAGGAGTCTGAAACCCGTGATTTTTTGTTTTATCCAGAACTTTCATGAAGAATATACTGTTTCTTCTCACCTTTTAGCAGCCTGTGAAAAATGTTGTCATATTAAAATCATAGAATCATACAACATTTTAGGTTGGAAGGGACCCCTGGGAATTATCTAATCCAACCTCCTGCTCAAAGCAGGGTTAATTTACAATTTAGCACAAGGTCACATCCAGTCAAGTTTTGAGTATTTCCAGGGATAGAGATACCACAGTGCCTCTGGCTCCTGCTTCAGTCCTTGACCAGCTTCATATGACCCTGGATTGGTGCAACCTTTTCCTAACAGGACAGCTTTGTTGATTTATGATCATCTGGCGACCTCCAACAATCCCCAGGCCTTTTTTTCTGTAAAACAGCTGTATTTGCAATTCAGTGCACTAATTCCCTGTCTTGTATTTTGGTAGCTGATTATCTGTGCTTAAGTGCTGCATTTTGCATATGATCGCATTGAACACTTGATCCTATTTCCAGTTTGGCAAGATCATTTTGAACTCTATACCTTTAGCATGTTACAGTCTTTGATGGCATGACATCATCTGTACATGCTGTTGTAATACCTTCATTTACTGCAAGTATAATACACTGTTTCCTTTTGTGGATGGACATACAGGTTTGTTTATTTGCACCTCTCCCAGAGTGATGACAGAAGTAGAGAGAAAGAGTCCATCTGCATTGCATTTTGCTAATAACTGGACTGTGCAAAGATAAAACAGCAAGCAGAATTTATTCAAGATACATTTTAAGGAGATTCCAGTGTGTTTGAGATCAAGCCTGAGACAAGTTAGCAGTAGAGACAATATATCTGTGGGCTTTACCGAGAGGAAGAATGTTTCTAAATCTTTATTTAAATGGATTTATTTAGAATTATTGGATGTTTTAAAATCACAGTTTGAAAGCTAGCTCTTGGTGGGAGCTCTGTGCACACAATGAGCATGTTTGGCCTTGAGCACATCTATCTGGTTTTAGTTAAGCCAAGCTGACCACACTTGTTCCACCCTGCACATGAGCTCATTCCATGCTCCTTGTCATGGTATCTGCACACCATCCAGCAATATGCTAACAGCCTGAGTAACGTGTCTTATGTTGATTATTCTGTCACCAAGGGAGAATAGTGTCTTCTCTGCTAGGGAGCTCAGAGTGTTGTAAACAAAGCACTGTATTTACGCTGGAGAAAAGTGTTGTGCCTTGTGTTGGGAGGAACAGTTGGGGAGGTGGGTGTTGGCCCTTGGGCAAGGCCACGCTGGGGCGCAGATCAGCCACCATTGTGGTTTCTGCACTGACAAGCGCTCCTTGCACTGGGGAAAGGCTGTTGGCATGTTTCAGCAGTTCATACTCTGTGACACTTGGGGCACCTCCTAATTCATCTATTAGCCCAGAAAAAAAAAAAAAGTTCTTAATAGTTGTTATTTAGCATTTAATGAAATGATGAGGTTGGTGTTAGAGATGCAATGTGCTCTGTGTCAGAAATGTCTCCAGGCTGCAGGGAGGAGAGGAAAGGCTTGAAAAACTTGTTCAGTTGCTCCGGGTTGGTGGTTATTCTGTGTGCAGTGAACAGCTGAGATCTGTGCCCCTTTGGGGCCCGTTTACAGCCATGTTACCCACAGGGCAAGTCTTCTGCTGTGGTCATCTGTCAGACTGGAGGGGAAGGGCTGTTGCTGGTGGCTGTCATTAGACACTGCATCATGCTGAGCAAAATTCCAGCCTCAGCTCCTGCCTGTGTGATCAAGGAGGTGCCTCTCTGCAGCATCTCAAGTCTCATCTGAGAGCCCCAAAGCCCTTTGCAGAGGCTAATTCAACTTCAGATTTTGCCTGTGAGCAAGGCCCTCCTCATTTGAAGGGCGGTAGAGCTGAGGGACTGAAGGCTGAAGCGAATCACTTATTCGCCTGTACGCAGTCATCAGAACAGATTTCAACCCAAACATGACCCCCTGCTCTGTCCCTGTGCTACACTTAAACTGCTCAGTCTTCTTCTGCTAAAAAGGGCATCGGCGGCTGCTGCGCTTTTGCTTTGTTGCACAATCTGCAGCTGGCACTTGGAGTCCCCGCTTCCCAGGGTTGGTCCTCTGTGGCTTAATAGCCTCCTGGCAGACAGGAACTGAGGGACCTTTCTGGCATGGCACATGGGGTGTTCCTGGCCTCCTACTGCTGCTTTTTCTCTGGAGAGTAGCTCCGACTCATCGAGGACACTGTGGATCCAAACCCTCTGTGCCTCTTGGCTCCTTATATGGTAACGTGAAGAAGTCTTTGCATTTTAGTTCTGATTTGGAGTTATCCCGCTGTTTTCTCAGCTGGGGATCTAGAAACCTTAACTTTAAAACCATACACAAACTGGCTCTTACCACCAAGACACCATTACCTTGGTTCATGCATGTGTATGCTGCTTTCTCACTGTCTTATTGAAGACCAGGCTGCATCACTGACAATAAAACTCCCCTACAAAACCTTTGGTGCAGCCAGAGTTTTAAGTGTTCCCATTATTTTTTCTTCCCTTCTGAAAGGGGCTTTAATATACTTCTTATTGTAACAGCAGCAGCAGAAGGCTGAGGTGGCTAGGGGTGCCCAGCGGGCTCTGGGGCAGAGCTGGCTTTTCTGGCAGACAGCACACTAACACAAATGTGGTGGTAGACAGTGAAAAGAGGAGGGTGTGGAACTGGGGACACCTAGAAAGGACTTGGAAGAGGCTCTGCAATCTTGGTCCATCACACCAGGACACGTAGGGAGTGGAGAAAATGCTCCTGAATGGGGGAGAGGTGTCCTTGTTTATCTCAAAGCCAAATGCATTTTGGTGACATCTCTGGCTCTGACAGAAGCCACCCTACAAAAGAAGCAGAGCAGCGAGCAGAGCTGTTTCCCTGATCGCCAAAACCTCGTGTCTGTGAAGTGATTGAGGGACATGAATTTGTCAGAGTCTGGAACGCTGTAGTTTTGTTCTGGGTTAGTGAAGGGTGCTTTGCCAAGGTGATCTGTTCTGGTGTGGAGTCCAGTGCCCTACTGCAGGCCGTGTCCTCCCTCTGCTGGCTGAGGGCACAGAGGAGCATCAAACTGTAGGGAAGCAACTGCTCTTATGGACTTGAAACACATTTATGAGCAGAAACAAGGAGCTGTGATGGCTACAGGAGCTCCAGCAAATTTCAGGGACTCTGGGAGCTCAGTGTGTCTTCGGGGCCAAGCTGCTAGCATTTTAAAAGGCATATGATCCCCCCTCCTCCTTCCATCTCTTCCCTAGATATCATGCTGATGAGTCACAAATCCAGACAAGTCCTGAGAGCTGCACAATCCCCCTGCCCCCCATATATCTCCAGTGCCCCATCACCCCAGTTTTTAACTGCAACTGTTTGTTTCTTTTCTCGTGGTGCAGGTTCCACCATACTAGCCGAGCGGCTGGGGCTGTCTACACCGAGCTCACCTGCATCCACACCTAATTCCCCCACCGTCCTCTGCAGCGGCGTCTCTGATCCCATATTGTCTACATGTGGCTCTGGCCCCCTCTGCAACTCTATCAGTGGTAAGTGTGGTGGGATCCCACGCTGCCTTTCCTTTGCTCCCTGCCCACTCCTGCATTGCCCCCCTTCACAGTCTCACACTTGTCTCCCAGCAGACTCTAAAAAACCACAATGATCAACAGTCTCCTGTCAGCTCCCCCAGGGAGGAAGGGAGAGCCTTTGCAAAGGCTATTTTTGGTCTGTTTTACGTAGAAGCTGCTTCAATGCCTAGACAGCAATATTTCTCCAACCCTTTTCATCATGAAAGGTCCCAAGGGAGGCAGCAGAAGTTCTTGTCATGTGCGTGGCCCTGTGACGCACAGCTCCTTCTGGAGAGCTGTGTGGCAGTGACATGTTGCATGCTAGCTTAGAATGGAGCTATGGACATGCCTACAATCCCCCCCTTTCCCTCTCCACATGCCTTCAGTACCCTCTTCAGAAAAAGGCAGTATTGGCATTTCTAATATATATGCTGATGAATTCCAGCAAGACTTAGATAAATGTACATGCAGTAGAAAATGATAGATGGCTCTGCAGCATTTTCAACCCCCCAGGCACCTTCATGATCCCAAGACATTGTTGATGGAATATATACCTTACCAAATCCTTATCATTGTTGTTCAAACCTAGTGGTGTGATTTTTTTTTTTGCTGACAGTATCTACCACTCTCAAATCTAGTAACTGGTGACAGCAAACATTCAGATTTTTAATGGCTCTTGGGGAAAAAAAAAATAGAAATTTTCTAATTGTCTTGCTACTTAATCTGGCTTAATTAGTGAGACCCCATTATGGGCGTGCTGAGAGCATGTTGTGTAGATGTGGTGCTTGGGGACAGGGTTTAGTAGGGGACTTGGCAGCGCTACATTAATGGTTGGACTTTGTGATCTTAAAGATCTTTTCCAAACTAAACTATTCTATGATTCTATAATTACTGTAGCTCCTCATACCTCTCAAACCAATGACCCACTGTGAGCTAGATGTGGGGCCAGGTGGGTATCACCCCACCCTAGTTCTGAAGGATCCACACAGGGTGTGTGGATCCTTCACAGTGCCAGGCATTGTGGTCCCACAGCCCTGGATTGGCCCTAGAGATGAAGCACTGCTTGTCTTGGGAGCTGCTGCCACCATGTGTCACCTGGCCTCTCCTTTTTCGAAGCAGGCAGCTTGATCTGCCCCTCCTGTTTCTTCTTTTGCTAATTTCTAGACAAAGGTTTAAAAGTGTGAAGCTGCTTTTTGTCCCTGCTGTGTGGGAACAGCTGTCCCTTGGTTTGCTCTACACAGGCAGCAGATCCCAGAAGATGTTGTCTTTCTGTTGCCTTGAGCCTTGGCATATGAACTAGAGCTCAGTGAGTGAGACAGTGGGTCACAGGAAGGGTCCCTGGCCCTGGACCATCCATTTTTGCTAGGGAGCAGGTCCTCCCTCTGTAGCTGGCTTCAGGGCAGAAATTACCCTGCAATGTCAAGAAGCCTTTTAAGCAACATGAGTGACACTGTTCTTTGTGTTTCAGGCACGGCTCCCAACTCTCCCATCAGTTTGCCCGAGTCACCCATCTCCCCATCCGTCTCAGGGCCCTGGGGAGATGAATGCACCATCTGCTACGAGAA
Source organism: Gallinula chloropus (assembly GCF_964237585.1). Lineage (NCBI taxonomy): Eukaryota > Metazoa > Chordata > Aves > Gruiformes > Rallidae > Gallinula > Gallinula chloropus. Next base: position 68,630,906 of record NC_140090.1, read on the forward strand.
CATGGTAGACACGGTCATTTACTCCTGTGGACACATGTGTCTCTGCTATGCGTGTGGGCTGAAGCTGAAGAAGATGGCCAACGCTTGCTGCCCCATTTGCAGACGGGCCATCAAAGATATCATCAAAACATACCGCAGCACTTAGAGCAGCAGCAGATGCTGTGGTGGGAGCAGGGCAGGTGGCAAGGAAGCTTTGAAACAACACAGGTCTTGGTCTCTATTCGTCATCCAGGAGAGTCAAAAAACATCACCCACAACCACCCCCCCTGCTCCCCTTTTCCACGGACAATGGATAAGACAAGCTTAGACACTGCTCTTCTACTCTCCAAGCAAGCCCTGGGGCTGAACTCCAGTGTGTCAGGGAAGTTGTGATGGACTACTCTCCCTCGTGGATTTTAAACTTTATCTCAAAAAAACCAGCTGGCAATCATCCCTTTTCTACACCATGCACAACAGAGAGAAGTCTCCGATGTTTAGCAGGGATAGCAGGCGGTAGAAGGTTCAGTGCTACACATCTCCTTCCAGAGACATACTGTATGCAGAGGACAGCTTAAGAGCAGAAGATAAGCATCAACACATTTCTGTGTGCAACCAACCTGACTGTAGGAAGCCCCTTAAGAAAAGATGGAGTGAGGCAATTGACCCAGAGAGCGGGGTGCAGCGAGCACATTCACAGCGGAAAGGCTTGGGCCAGTGCAGCCAAGGACCCAGGATTTGTGAAGCAGAACCCACCCTGTGCCCGCAGGCAGAAAAGCGGCTCCCCGGCAGCCCCTCAAGGGACATCTCCTCCTGCTCCCTTGCTGTTCCTTGGCAGAAGCGTTTGTGGTGGGTTTGGCAGCCAAGACTGGCACTGGCCTTGCTCCCTCCCAGCAGCAGCATTGAGCCGCCTCCTGTCACCATCCCCTTGCATGATGAGCAGCTCTCAAACCCCACTGCCAGTGATTTGCTGTGGCTTGTCCTGAATGTTCTCCATGCACCACAAGGGATTTGGCAGCATCTCGGCCCCCATGTGTCTTCCTCGCCTTTCCTGCTCCTACCATCCAGACAGCACTTGTGAGGGAGAAAATAAAAGAAAACAAGAAACAACCCCCTCCAAACCCCCTGGGGAAGAATGTATAAGCCCATATGTCTGCGGGTTTCATTTACTGGTAACTTTATCACTGTGCTTTAAGACAAAACCAGGCAGGTGGGACTTGACCCTTCACAGCCAGCCTGCTGGCAGGACATGGCTGTCCTTACATGGTAGCAAGGGAGGAAAGAACAACAAAAAAAACCCCAAAACAAACAAACAACACACCCCTCACACCCCCAGCCCCCCCCCCCCCCAAAAAAAAAAACCAAAACCAAACCACCAACAACTTGAGGGGGTTGTGTTTGCTTTGGTTTATTTAAGTAAATCCCTTCCTTCCCGCCCCAGTTGGGCATGGCTCTGTCCCCATGGAGGGTGCCTGCCATGGCAGCCCTGATGGTTGCTGTTACAAGTACCACTCCCTTGGCCCCAGGGCTGGTGGCTCTGCAGCAGCAGGAGCTGCCTGTCTCCCCTCTGGCCCTGGCCTGCTGCCTTCCAGGGCAGTGCGGGAGGAAGAGAGGGGTGAGTAGGGCTGGGGTACAGCCATGTTCACCCTGCCATGCTGCCTGTCAGGCCAGTCAGGCCCTGGAGTTTCATCACTCCTGCCAAGCCTTTTCGGGCATCTCTGCATCTGGCCACTGACAGGAGGGGGAGGTGTTTTGTGTGGTGTATCAGCATGGCATAGAAACAAAAGTATTTCATATACATGGCTACTCACTGCAGGGGGGGCATCATGCCCACCCTTGACAGCTGGTTGTTGAAGGAGCATTTGCAGAGGCTGCTCCCAAGAGTGCCTGGAAAACATCCTTATCCCATCCTCTTGAAGAAGTAGAAGCAGCTACTAACTGGAGAGTGCAGTGTAGAGCCTTTCTCTAAAGGCACTGCCATTACTGCAGCTTCCCACGGGGGTCTGCAGCTGCCCCCAGCCCACCCCAGTGGGCAGTACTAACTTGAATGCTGATATTCTGGTTACAGGGATTTATGTTATTTTGTTGCATACCTCTCACATACAGCCCTAACCCTGCCCTACACTCCAGGTTGGCTGTCAAAAGCCCCCAGGCGCCTGTGCCCAGACACCCCCACAGAAAGGTGGGAAAAGGTGAGGTTGGCACAAGTTGGGGGGGGGAATCACAGCAGCCATGCCAGGAGCAGGGCAAGGGCACAGGCATGCATCCAGCCTCCAGCTTGCCCGAGGACAGAGCTGTGACCAGCAGATACACGGCGATGGTTTCAGGAGAGAAGGAACCTAAAGGGTAGGAAGGTGTTGATGATAAGAGCAGATGTGGGGAAATGTGCAATAAGCAGCCTCCTGAGCCTTCACAACGCCCGTGGGACTGGTTCCCCTCCATGCAGGGCAAGCCAAGGGGTACATTTTATTTTTCAAGAAGTTCCATCCATCAGTACCAGTGCAGTGGTGTGAACTCCCTTTTCATCTTTCAAATACAGAGTGTTTTAATATATAACTGTGTTTGTTTTACTGTGGACCAAATTCTAGGAGTTAACAGAAGCTGAAAGCAGCCCACAGCATCTAAGCTCAAAATTTGGGGTTAAGTCCTGCTCCCAGCATCAGCTGGCCTCGGGTTGTGAGCAGGGAAGAGGAGAGCAAGGCTCTCTCCAGGGAGAAAAACAAACAACCCACAAACAAAACCAACAGCAAAAGCAGTAACAGTAACAACAATCCTTTTGTTTCCTTTGACTGGTGTAGGTTCCCAGGTACCTCCGTGTTCTTGTGTCATTTGCATTTCATTGCTTTACTTTAAGATGTTTTGTGTTCTGTTTAAAGAGAAAAATAACTCATTGTGAAAAATTGGATAACTGTGATTGTGAATAAAGTTGATTTAGGTATCCTGCAGCAGCATGAACACAACTGACTATTTACCATTTCCACATCATGGCAAAGACAGTGAGCAGTGCCATGGCGAGAGGTAAGAGCCTATTCCTCGGGGAGAGATCTCAGGCTTTCCTTCAGTCCTTGAGGATGAAGGGATATTCACAGCTGGGCCCCTGATTGACTCCATGCACATATAAGAAATAAAGTAAGCCATGTAGCAAGGGACCCAAAGGGGATTTGGATTCTCCAGAGTGATGCCAGCTCCTCCAAAATCCAGTACCTCCTGGTGTAGGGATCTGCTCAGGAGCACACCTACGACACAGCCATGAGAAATTTCCTCCCCATTCTTTTGTTCAACTATTACGCAGGTGAGAGACTATCTGCATCACTCTCTGCTGTCACAGGACATAAGACGTCTTCTCCCTCCATGTGGCTGCTCCATCTGCCAAGAGACAGGGACATCCCAGGAGAGACGTCCTCACACTCTCCAGCTGAAGCTTTTCCACTCTTAACAGCTCACCAGTGGCCTAAAATTCCCCAGGGTAGGTAAAGCAAAGCCGCTCCTGCACTCCAGCTTGTCCCAACACCACCCTGAGCAGTTCTTGGCTGTTCAGACAAGGCAAATCTGCACATGCTTGTCCTGCACTCCAAGAACTTCACCCAGCTCCTGCTTTCCCAGGGACCAGAGGGCACCTAGTGGGTCTGGAAATCCCCCCTCTGGCCACAGTCCAGTCATGGGAAGCCTCCTTGTCCCCTCAGGAGCCATAAAATGAAGATTGCCCCTAGAAACTGGGGGCTCTGATCTGCCAGACGTGCCGAACCCAAGCACTGCCACATACTAGGACAAGCAAAGTAGTAATGGTCTGGGCCAAACCACATCCTACCCTCCTCCAGCATCAGTGCTACATCATTGCCTGTTGAGTATTGCTGGAGTCACCCTGTCCTGCCCTCCCTCCCCAGGCCATCACCATAAGTTCACCAAATCCAAACCAGACCTGCAATTTCACCATCACTCCCAAGCTATTCTCCACCAAGACCAAGAATGGTGCAGCATAGACCTTCCCCCAGTGACAAGGCATCCCACTACCACAGCCCTCCGGCTGCTTCAGACTGGACCATCCCCACGGTTTCTCCAGCCGGCTGCAGCACAGCCCGGGGGGGGCCGAGCCCACGGACCGCTCTGGGTGGGTGGGGAGGACAACGAGGAGGAGGTGGAGGGAGGATGCTCCGAAAGTGGTCCAGGAACGGCAGAGCTGGTCCAGCATCGCCACCTGGTGCTCCACAACAGGCACGGCACACAGCCTCTAACGGCCCGGTGGGGGGGTTGTATTTTCACCTTTCTTTCCCTACTTTCCTCTTGATTTTTCTTCTTTTCAAAAATACTACAAATACACATAAGTAGGACCAGAGAAAATCAGCCTGAGGGCAGCACGGCTCTGGGTGTAGTGCTCAGAGAAAAATGGGGAATGAAGGGAGTGATTAACAGAGGGTTGGTTATGATACACACGGGGGTACATTAGTACATGGCAATTACACCAGTCCAGCAAAAGGCTTTCAACCCTAAGCTGGCTACACACAGGGGAAGAGAGGGCACGGTCCCCAGGCACAGCAGTCACTAAGTTTGTGCCTTAAAATGCTCAGGACTGTGTACTGCCTCCACTCTAACTCCTGGCATCCTGGCTGGCATGCCCATGGGGGCTCCTTCTGCATCACCTGCCTGTATGCTGGAAGGGAGGAACGGCAGGCCTCTGATGAGAGCTGGCTCATCTCAGGGCCTTGGTGAGACTCATTTCTCTGCAGGATGTTTGCCAGGTGCCACAGAACATGGTGAAGGCATAGCCCCACACTGAAGTGAGGAACACATTCACATGAGGTCATTCTCTGCTGCAGGAACAAAATGCTGGAGAGGGTCAGCATCCCCCTGCAGTCCTGCTTTCTGAGTTGTAAACCAGGCGCTTGGGCATGACCTCTTTTTCCTACAGATTTGCAAACTGCAAACAGATAAGGAGAAAGCAGGCACCACCTCATAAAGGGTTCCTATGAGAGAGTTGGGGATTGAAGTGCTGGAAAGCAAACTCATTTCCTCTGTACTGTTACATCCCCTAGTACAACCCACCCCCCCATTATATCTCCAAATCCACTGCCCTCTGCACCCCAGAAATCTCCCACATAAGAAACAGAGATCCATTAGGAGAAGCTTCAGTTTTACCTGTCCGCTACTTCACACAGTGACAAATTTCTTGCTTTAGACATCCCAAGCCTCCAACCTTTAAAGACAGGTACGAGGAGTCAGCAGGGCCCAGCAATTTTGCAGGATCAGGCCTTCATATCCTGTGTTTGAGTCTGCACACAGGGCTCATCCCAGCTTGCAGCACAACCCTTTTGTCACAGAACAAAAGGGCCACTTACATAAAAGGATGCTTTTCTTATTTTGGATCTCATGCCACCTCCCTCTCCAAAAAAATGGAGTACTTTAATGACCCTGCTCAATACAGACAAAAGGTCTTCATGGAGGGTGGAGATGAGCAGTCCATAAGGATCTGTGGATTAGAAATGAGACAAGAATACAGAATACAACAACAACTCGGGGCCAGGAGACAAGAGAAGCTCCTTGAGTGGAATTATAACAGTACTGAAAAAAATGGAAAAAATAAAATAAACCAACTCTATCACAATTAAAAAGGTCAAAAATTTATTTTTCCTTAGGGCATAAGAGGCAGTGTAAACAAAATACAAACAAACAAACAAAAAATCACAAGTCAATTCTTACAGTCTGCAAGCATTTGAAGATAGAGTACCCTTTTCCCACCTCCCCCCCAGAACACTGCAAGCCTGCTCAAATGTTAACAATTCCAGACCCTGAAGATCCAGTGAGTTTTGCCATGTCCCAAGCCAGGACTAAATTTCTCATGTAAGAAGGACACTGCATCTGTTTTATCAAACACAGAAAAAAAAAAGTCCAACAAAATATAAATATTACAAAGATCAGATTTAGCACCACCTTTGGTCCAAGCAGTCAATGAACTGGGAGATGACAGGTACACTGTTTAGTAAGTCCTTTCTGCCTGAGTCTCTGAAAACATTAGAGGTTCACATTGCAAGAACTTGTAGTAACTCTGAGAAAACAGCCCTCAAACTCTGGCCGTCACTCACAGTCTCCCCTGGTCCTCAATTTGTCCTCTCTTTCCCTCCAGGAGTTTTCAAGCAGTCTTAGTTGACCGTTATTGAGTGCTGTTCAATTCCAAGGTACCACCAGCTCTAATAAATGCCTCAAGAGAAGTGCCAAGATCTACTTACAGGCACAGCAGTCTGAAGGTTTTGCTTTGCATCATCACAGGCACAATTGCCTGAGAGAATTTGCATCTCTCACTCCCCACTGAAGGACCCATGCAGAGTCTTCACCTTTACAGGCCACAGACACCATTAGAATTCCCCAAGCAAACATTTGTTTTTAAATTCATCGCTTCAGAATGTGATGCCTCAGGGAAACCCCCCAAACCTCAATTGCTTTACACTGTTCTGCAGTTCCCTGAGCAAGCCCTCAGGCATGGCACGCAGCCGTTCAGCAGTTGCTGAGAAGAGGGCAGCCCTGTGCACACAGGCCCTGTCCCATGCAGGCCCTGACCCAGTCACCCATGCCAGTGACATGAGCAGACACAGCCCGATCTGCTCCTATTCAACTGCCTGCTTACTGCACTTGGTCTGTGACACAACCATGAGAACTGAAAACACTTCTGGGCAGGGCACTGAAGTCAAGTCCATAAAGTCTGGACTAGAGAGATGATGTTTTGTGCAACTCTTTCCTCCCACCACTGACAGATCCAGAGCAGTGGAAACATGGTGCTAGATAATTTCACTAATTCCCACTGGAACATAAATGCCCTTCTATTGCCCCAGTCACAGAACAAGGCCTGCAGTACCATATGTATCAGCTAAATCATTGCAGGTCTCCAGGTGATGTGTGCTAAAGTTTGAGGGACATTTCTACAGGGTCATTTGGCAATAAGGAAAGAGATGTTTTCCTCACTGATAATGCATTTCTTGTGTTGGCATGTGGAGACGTTACTCGTCTTTGGTAACTAGTACTGCAATCTGTATCAAATCAAGCACATTTACGTGCAGACTCAGGGACTGGTCTTCTGTTTTGTGCCAGTTCAGACAGGTTGGGGCATCTGACTCCTCATTAATGACAGCTCTTGCCATCAATGGCAAAGAGTCTTGCTAATTACAAAAGTCCCATCATTTTTCTGGGTTTCAACTTTACTAGGATGACTGAGAAAGGCAAAATTTTCTATTGTGCACATGATTTCCTTTTCTAGCAAAGCATCCCAGAGCCCCAAGCACATCTGGACCCTTGCAGGAGCTGTTCACTGTACAAACAGTTTTATCCAACTGGTCACCATCTCAAGTTCATTAGATAAGAACTGGACGATGCATGAGGCTGCAGTTACTATTTCTGTCTCTAGCTCACATTTAGCTATAGGTACATTAAGGAGTGATGCCATGAAAGTCAAAATCCTTGTCAGCTCTGAAAGAATCAATACCTGGCCAAAACCTCTAACATCTGCATGATGAACAATATTCACTGCACTACCTTCACTGGAGCTGGATGATTTGCTTAAAGAAAATATGGTCCAAAGGTGTTACCACAAAAAAAAAAAAAAAAAAAGGGTTTTCCCAGACTCATTTTATTCCTCTCTTGGCTTAACGTGCAACCCAAACCAAACTGAAAGGACTCCTGCCCATAAACTCTCTGAAAAAGAAAAAAAAAAATTAAAATCTCTCACTTACTCCTTCTCATATATACCACAACAGAAACCACACCAACTTCTAGACCTTTCCCAAGCAGAACAGACAGAATGGTTCCCATGTTAAAAAGAAAATAAACAAACAAAGACAAAAGTGTTACCAACTTGACCACGCACACTAAGACCAGCCACACGTTTCTCTATCTCTGATCACCGACATACTATCCCAAGCTCCCACCAAGTACATTCCCACCAGCTAACCACTAGAAAATGGAACACCACACCAACAGAGAAATGACAACAGCATCTAATATTCAAGGTTGCATTAAGAGAATCAACCAGCCAGAAAACCCACTACAAAACCTTCCTTAGACCAAGTCTATATTTTTTTTATGTTGTTTAGGCTCCCAATAACTGACTACCCACCACTTCTAGAGACAATTTGGGCTAATTAACAGCTCTGGAAACATCTACAGATGTACATGTCCAACTGAGCTGCTTTCAACACCCACCTTGAGTTATCTGTGTCTGAACTTTAGCCTATGCAGCAATCAATCAAACTGCTGGCAAAACTTCTCCTGACAGGAAATTTGATATTGAGCCTTAACTGAGGGGGCTCATCTGCTTGATCCTCCTCAAACATTGCAAGCAGAGTAATGAGCACTGCTGCTGTCTTCTATTACATCTGCAATAAAGGCACAGCACTGATGCAATGTGAAGTTAGCCAGACAGCAGAAGTGCACCTACTCTGTACACCACTGACCCCACAACACTGCACTTGGACTTTCAGTACAAAAAAGTCATTGTAATGCTATGTGCACTTTGCTTTTGCAATACTCTAGGTTTCAGTAACGAGCAAGTCTTTTCAGGAAACCTATTCAGCAAGATGCAGAAAAATTTCTCCTAAAGAACTGGAAACAGTTATAACTTGCCTCCCCTCTCTGCCATGAAAACCCAAGACAAGAAACAGTTTCAGCTATTCATTCCAATATTTCAAATTTTGAAAGGTTCCTTTTAAATTAATTTTTTTATGTGTTTCAGTTCACTGATTGTTACAGGCCAAGTTCCAGTGACTGCACTATTCTCTTTGGTCCTGCTTCTAGGGGACAGAAGCAAAATGAATCTGAGTGCGCAGGGGGACCCAAAGTCACAACAGAATTTGATCCCCCTGCCCTCTAAACACCAAGAGTGATGATGGGGTTTTGTTTTTTTGTTAATACTTCCCTGGTGACCCAGAAGCAGTTCAAGAACAAGCTCTCAAACCACAGACAAACTGTTTGCACAGAGAAACCTGCCACATTGCTTAAGTTTCAGACATCAAATAAAGAGTCACTAAAGCACAGCTTTGAAATGAAATATCTGGAAAAGCCTGAACTATTTTAATATTAAACATTACACTTTACTAATTCTCCTACCAGGCCAAGTGATGCTCCCTCCCCCGTGTTTATCCTCCACCAAACAGGGACCAAAACAGACAGGTACCATTGTAACCAAATAACCCCAAGCATCAGGAATAGAGCACTAAGCCCAGTGTTTTCCCAGAAGTGCCACTAGCACAGGGCTGTTCCACAGAGGGCAGATGCAGGCATGCCTGGAACTGCCACTCTTCCCGCTCCACCAGCCGAACCTCAGTGGATACAAACTCCCAGACACACAAACCACCTCAACTACAACCGACACGTGATCGGTGTTTGACTTCCTTTGGTGAAGTATTGGCTTCAGGATACAGATTGTCATAGTATATCATGGAGTGAAAAATACCTCAACTCTTTTCAATAACGAAAAATCCTAACACAGAGCAGTGTTGTATTAAAACCATCTACACAGAGAAAACACCTGCAGTGTCAGGCCCAATACTTTATGGCCTTCTTGGAACATCCTTTTCCACATATTTTATCTCTCTCCCCTGCCAATATAGTTACTTCTCATTTCTTTCCAAATTATCAACTTAAATCCCATGATTTTGATTCAGTAACAAACAGGAGTCTCAACTCAGGACAGTAGTGGCATATGCTGACAAGAACAGGTCTGTAAAACGCCAGTGTGAATCTTTAAACCAAATTTATTTATTAAAAAACAAACACAAAACAAAAAAAAATTGCACTCTCCAACTAGACTCAACACTACCTTGATGCAAGAACAAATGAAGAACATTGTTGATGGGACCAGCCCAGCCCTGATATTATAAAATGGGAGAAACTAATTTGTTCTGCCTACCCCAGTCAGGTGCACACACGGCACGGCTTTTGCTCCAGGAGTCGCTGTGGAGCCCCAGCCCTGATGTGAGGGCACCCAAAAAGAAAAAAAAAAAATAAAAAGATCCCCTCACTCCACCCTTGGCAATGCATGCACACCCCACAAAACTGACACCCCAAAGTAGAGTTATGGGTGGCTTTTTACAGACATCTGTGCTTTGCTCCAAGTTGGGTCCAAGACGGAGGAGGAAGAGCAGCAACAAAAACCTACATCCCAACCCAGAGTCAACTGACTGTGGGGGCTTCTGGATCTGGCCCTACATACAGTACTTTATTGAAAATTACAGACATGCACAACAGACATGACTACTGAGCAGCACAGAGGGAGAGAAAGAGAAATACAAGCACTGGGCAGAGCTAGCAGAGGCCATCAAACAGTTCAAGTGTGCAGACACATTCCCCATGCATCGTCGCATCGGTGGTCCCTGCTTCTACCAAGCAACAAAAAGCAAATGAAAATCAAATAACTTAAACATTTGCTCTCAGACCATCGCGTTGGCAGTTATCAAACACTGCATTTACACACAGCGCTTTGTTACGTGGCTAAAGAGCATCTGAAGTTGCCAGAGAAGGAGCTGCTGGTTATGGGAAGCCACCAGCAAGTAGCAGCAAAGCTCCAGTTGGTTTAAAAAAAGCTGCAAGGCCTGCAGGAAAGTGGATCATGGCATGGCAGCACCTCAGTGGTCCTGTGCACCCTTCAGAGGTCTAGGAACCGACAGCACAATGCTTGCTTTTGCTGAGAATGGCCCATGCTGAGCACCCACAAGGCACTTTACTCCACTGCAGGTCTTCTGTCAGTGTAACTCTACTGACTCTCACGGACATCTTGCCAGTTTAGACAAGAGCATGTGAAAGGATGAAGTTGCCCCCTTCAAATCAGATTAATTTGTAAAATATTAGAGGTTTTCCAAAACTGTGTAACCAATACTATTTCAGTACAGCTGCTCAACTCGGGTTTTGTTTGAATGCAAAGGGCTCTGGTAATATTGAGGCTTTTTGACAAAAGTTAAGAACAGCAGGACAAAAATTAAGCAGAAAGCTGAGGTACACCCCTTCTTCGGGGACATGAACTAGAACCACAGGAGATGTACTTCCCATAGCTCAGAAAATCAAATGCTCTGGCTTTCACATTTCTCTTGCATCTTATGAAAACAGTCCAGTTTTTCATAGGTAGATTTTGCTGCTACCTGGAACGTCACATTATTTTGGACAGATGGCAGGTTTCCTTTCATTCAAATAGAATTTAAGACAAAACCTCTTTTGAAGAGCAAAGTTTCTGCTCAACATTATCGTGGACCTGAGAGATCAGCCTTTGCAAGCCAAGAAATATGAAATCAATACCCAAATCAGCTGTGAAATTCTCCAGGTGAGAACTAACCCAGATAAAGTGGGGACTGTTTTCTTCAAGGAAAGTAAAGGAATAAGGACCTGTAAAAATATTCCCCTAGCTCTTGCAATAAATACAAGTAACAATACAGTATCAAACCTTGGGACTGCACCAGCAGAATTATTTTCCCTTCTGAAGTTATCATCGATTCTGAAGCGTAGCAGAGAACATAACCAGCAGAGACATACCAGAAGATAGTATCATGCATGGATGACATACAGAGTGTTTCAAGCATAGCTCAGAAGTCCTGTATTGGTAAGGATGTTATGCACCTTCTATACATAATCCTGGCAACGTGCTGCATGATCTTTACACCTTCAGTAACAGGTGATGCTTTTTTAGTGAAAAGCAGCCATTCCCACCCCAAGCCGCCCCAACTATCAGTCCCTACATACCCAAGGGTCCTGTTTTCATCCAGCTGCCCCCTCCCCTGCATTTCCCCTTCCCCTAAGAGTGCATAAATAGAGAATTGCAAACATTTCACACTGCACGTTCCACTCCAAGTCCTGGATGAGGGGCCTGTTTATTCTATGAATATTGCACTTATCCACTCATTGGATTTGTTTTTTCTCAAGAATGCAGAGAATTTGGGAAAAAAAATAGAAAAAAATTAGTAGGATACAACACAGGAAAATATGGGTTATTAACAAGCTAGCTATGAAGATCTAAAATTAAATAGTACTAGTTCTATTCTGTTAATACTAGTAATATGAAAATAATGAATGCTTTATCAAATTCCCTTGTTTTTCATATAAGATTAAAGCAGTAACTTTCTTTTTAACTGAGGAAAGCAATGAATATATATTACAATAAAATACGATTCATTAAGATCTGAAAGTGATGAAAACAATTATATAATGCCTTCGTCAAACTTTATAGCATCATAACGGAAGGAGTCTTTGGGGGGAGTGGGGTGGATCCACAAGGGCCAAACCCATTTTTAGCTATACCCGTGCAGATGTGAAGTTCCATTTTTCAGAGTCCATCTGTGAGCCAATTCCAATCCTTCATTGTTGTGCATTTGCCACCATTGTACACATCCACCAAAAAGCTTCCCCTTGACAGACACATCAGGTAAGTGTCCCGCCACGTGCCCACCTCTTCTACCTGCAGAAGTCTGCCTTGCAAAAGACCGGTACGTATGACTACACCCACCCATTGCAAGGCACCAGAGCTAAAACAATTAAGAGGAATCTCCTCCCACAGAGAAAGGCTTCTAGCAAACCCACGTTACTCCTGCTGTTATGAGAAAGTGTTTTGAAAGGGAAGATGAGGGAAACCAGCAATTTTTTCAGGCATTATATAAACCTCAATAACGAACTCAGAAGTGCCCATTATTATTAAAGTTGCAGTATACAGCAAGACACAATTTTCACATTCTTCAATTTTGTTCTCTGGCATCGGAGTTTGGATTTCCTGCTGGTCCAATTTCAAGACTTTTTGGAAAGCACGGACAGCGGGGGAGAGCAACGCGGTGACGGCAGCCGCCTCATCCATCCCCCGGAGGAGGGCTCCCTTCAGCTGCAAATGGCTCTGCCCAAGCCCTGCAGAGCTCTTCCTCTGAATCCGGTTCAACAATAACCCGGAAAAAGAGAAATTCAAACAGTACTATTGATTTCTGCATTGAGTGTTCACTGAGGTGTATGTTATATTTAAATATTGCTCTTGATCCAGTGTCAGTTTTGACGAATTTCGTAAATAAAGCTTAAGGCAACATTAACATTTTAGAAGAGAGCTAAAACATTTACATTGTCTTCTGAGGCACCCTGCTAGGTTTTCCTGCCCTGCAATCAGCTTTTCTGATTTAGCTTAAGGCCTTTCACTCTGTTTCACAGCTAACAGGGGAAAGGGCTTGCTATTTTGGTTATCAGTAGAGCTGACCAAAAATAGCTGCTCGCTGATGAAAATAACTTTTTCCTTATATCTTAGTTGCAAGAATCAAAAGAGAGATCAGTGAGAGATGCTGTGACAATGGTAAGATGGGATGGGGAGAAACTGCATTGGGGGAATTTGCTTTGAAAGTGCCTTTTTTTTTAAACACAAGCAGTCAAACCAGCCACCAAATAAAGGGAAGCCCAAACATAAGCTTTTCCCACCAGGTAAGAAGCCCTGTGCACCAAGGCAGTAGCCCACATTAATTTCTAGCATCAAGTAGGACATTTGCACCCCATCCTTTTTGCTGGTGCAGGTTGGGGCAGAAGGAGGAGAGGCCACAAGTGTGGCTTTGCAGCCCATCTACAGGCTCTGGCCTCTAGTTAGGGGGACACAAAGCCTCTGAGGTGGGATAAAGGAGTAGCTGAGCCACAGGTACTGGGCTGCTGCTTGAGAAAACCCTGGCAGTACAGCAGGCACCCTAGATCCATCCCCTGCACTGCTGGGAGCTCAGCAAACTGCCTCCCTCCAAAGGCCAGAGCTGGAGAAGTGAGCCTGTGAGGTGGAAAGGGAGCTGTGGGACACACTGACAGAGCTGGCCCGTGTTTCACGGGCAGATCCTGATGCCTGATCACTGACCTGAACCTCACAGCGAGCCTGCAGCCTCTGGGGACCAGCCTTGTGCAGGGCACACAGCAATCAGGCACCACAACCATCTGCCAAAGGCATCTTTGCCACCCCAAACCCTGCAAGGAACTCCTGCCTTTCAGAGGTGCTCTCTGTGCTCGGCTTTGCTGGATGCAAGTGTGATTATTTATAGTAGTCTGGGCTCTCCCGTCCAAGTGCTGCTTTCCTCTCCCTGGGTAGGGGCTTACATCACATCGCACCATACTCAGAGAATTCAGTGGCTCAATGCAGAAGATCTGGGAGCTGTGCTTTTACATCCCCCCAAAGAGATGACTTAGTGGGAATGTCTTTAAACAAAACTTTAGAATATTTTAAATAAGTTAATTCTTAATAAATATGTGCTTCAAGAAAGTGATAATTATATACTGCACCTTTAAATAATGCACTTAGTTCTCTGCATTGGCTTCCATTTTGGTTTCTTTTATTGTTAAAGTGCATTAATTCAAAATAATGAACCACTTCCGCATCATTATTGTTAAAATAAATCATAACAACATTAATACGAGTCACTAAGTCACTACTATTAGTACTGCAATCTAGCAGATAACTCTATGTATTGCTCTATTTAATACTGTCCAGCAGAAGAATATAATACTTCTATTATAATCTCACAACAGCTCCAGCAGTCTTTTATGGCTGCTACCATATTAGTACAAGTAAAAGTGGGGAGAAGTATGAGAGCCAGGGCCACAATGCCTCCGATACACATCCAGTAAGATGTAGCTAACTGGATATATACACGTGTATGTCAAGACCTTTAGGTACAGAGAGGATCCTGCACACTGGGATATGAGCTGTTGTGCAGATATACCTCCTCCTCCTGCCACCAGGATTTAAAGAGATCCCAAGCAAGCACCCTCCCTCCCCACTTGGAAGCAGAGAGCTGCTCGACCCACAGCGCTGTTTGTGGCCAGTTGTGGCACCTGGATGTTGTTTTAGTTACCAAAAGGACATCAGTCAGGTGACCTGTAGGCAACTCTCTCAACGTTACCATGGAAATTAATAAAAGACCCCAAACTGAAAAAAAGACAAGAACCATGTACAAACTGTGTAATTGGTTTTTGACAGAGAAACATGCCCAGTAACACACGATATTCTTGTGCTATTTCACTTGGGCCCTTGATCCCAGCTATTTTAAAGTCTTTGCAACCTTTACCTTCCAAGTCAAATCAGTACGAAGCTCTAGTGGAAAAAAGGGCATGTATCATTTTTTGTAAGCCAGTAGTGAAATGGTTTGCTTCGCCCCACCTCCCACCCCCACCCCACCACCCACTCCCACACCCCTTAAAACAGATTTACAATGCTGCCTATTATTTCAAGGAACTAGATATGGATCTTGAGTGATTAACAAGGCCATTAAAAAAAAGCATGACTTCCTCAAGTACAGTAGGGATTTAGCCAAGGATGTTTACAGTACAAGAGTTGGCTACTTCAAGAGTAACTCCATATTCCAAGCCTATTCCAATGGATGCCTCTTCCATTTCCCACCGCACCACCTTCACCATGTGCCACGTTTCAAAGAATGAGTTAAGAAAGGCAAACAGAAACAGAACTAGAAGAGGCGGCTTCCTGGTTAGACTCATTCTAATTGCTTTGATATTAAATCTCTGAGCCTGAGAAGCCCAGGCACACCTTCCAGTACAAATGTACTTTTTGGATTCAAGTGGGAACAGAAACATGTATTTGGCTCCTACTTCAGTTTTAAGTCTCCTGGTAAAACAAGATAAAAAAGTAAACCCAGAATGCACAGAAAATACAAAAACAAAACACAGAAAAACAATTCCCCAAAAATATACAAATTAAGGATGTGCAGACTGAGTTTGATGGCTTCCCTCCCACCCCACCCCACTGTAAACACTGATGTTGCAGAAAGTTATGGCTATTTCTAATACCTTGGTGGGCCCTGCCAGCAGTCAGCACACAGATTCAGACCAGATCGCAAAACCAGAAGTAACACATCTGACAGCTTTGTCTTCTTAAGGGACATTCGCACATTTTGATTTTATGACAAATTTTGAGAAACCCAATTCTGGGAAGAGAATCAACCAGGATTGCCCGGCAGGAGTCAGGCACAGAACCAAATACAGAGCCCATAAAGTAATCAACATGCTTAAGCGTGTGGTTTGTAGGTTTGTTTTTACAAGCACCAGTAGGCATTGCTGCCCTAGAACACCTGAAATCCCAACTCAAAGAACAAGACAAGGAAAGGAAACAAAAAGCCCCCAACTGACACCACCCAGTTGCCTTTTCCGGTGAGTTAGCAGTAACAAGAAAACACAGCTGAAGTCAAGAGACCAAATCTCTTCACGATGAAAAGGCTCCAAACTCTGGACCAACCAACTGTTGTAAAAAAACCGAACATCTCCAAAGGATTAGAGTCCCTCTGTTTCAGAAACTCCCATTTGCTTCTCACTGTAAGCTGTAGAAAAGCATCCAAAACTCTTGGGTATTCCACATACGGACAAGAATAAGGAGAAAGGGAGCCAAGATTGTAAAACAGAGTTTGGCACAAAACTCCTCAAGTAGATGCATGTGTATTTCTCTCTCAGAAAAGGCACACATTTGGTTTCCTATCAATAATGGGAAAGATGGGATGTCATACCCTGTTACACATACAAGATTATTAACAACTTCACAAAAAGGCATTTGACTATGCTGCATCTTCCTTATAGTTGCTTACGACATGTTAACCCCACAAACCTCTCCAGAACATGGCAGATTTGTCCTCAGCATAGACTCCTTTGTCCCTTTGTACAAACTGGAGCACGGGGAAACATCTTTTTGTGTAGCAATTGTTTTTTCCACATGTACACAGCAGGAACAGTATAAATTAGGGAGGTTAAAGATATTGCAATATTAGTTCTTTTTCTCTAAGTAATTTGAGGGCACCCAACCTTTGAACGGCTTCACACCATTCATGATCTGGCAGTACCACCAGCCATTTGGGTTCCTTTCGAGGACCTCCATGCAGACACCTTCCTGAAACCCTGCAGTCTCCTCATCCCCTTCATAGTCTGCAATGGAGACATAGATGTCCTTGAGATTGTTGTGGATGAACTGGGATTTCTCAATGGGCTTTGGCCTGACTGTGGATACAGGAATCCCATTCCTCTGGCTGGGGAGGTTGGAGGTAGTCTCCGAGCCCTCTGTACCTGACCGCTCAGGCTGCTTTCCCTTTGTGTCACCAGGCTGCAGTCGTGCATTGCTGAAGGAGGAATTCCGACGGACGGTCCGAAGATGATCTGTAGCTGTTAAGGACTCATTTCTGCGCAAGGAGCACGAGAGGTTGTTATCCTTTGGTGGTGGAGACACAAACACTGACTGTGGCCGGACAGCAATTTGCCTCACACCATTCCTCATTTTGACTGGCCCTGATGATGTTTTTGAAAAGCCACCGGGAGGTTTGCTTGGGATGGGTGGTGTTGCACGTTTGCTCTGGTTGATGGTATTCAAAGCCTGAACCCTCTTCTCTATCTTCTCTAAACTGTTTGACTTGTTTTCATTTTTCCTGTTCCTGGCAAATGAGGCATCAGTCTCTGCTGATGTGTTTTCTCGCTGGTTATCAGGAAGAGCCAAATAATGGGAAGGAGCCCAGCCTTCCATGTCTCCGTATTTCAGGTACCACCACCCACTGGCTTGCTTTTCCAGCACTTCCACTTCTACTCCTGCTGGGAAGCAGATTTCAGAATCCTGTACCTTTTGGTATGAGTCGGTGGTCACATAGAAACATCTGGAGTCATTTTCTTGCTCAGTCTTTGCTGGATGGCTAGAGCAGAAAATGCCATGGGAAGGAGCTGTAATGAGATCAGCTGAGCTCCTTCTAACAGGATCATCTTGGATGTCAGAAGCTGTGTGTGGGGGGCTCTCAGACTCTTCACTTCTTGAACCTTTAAGTCCACCTCTGAGTTGCCCAGTTGGCCTCAGCTGACGCCTTAAAGTGCTAATATCCATCTTTTCTTGGCTTTGAGAATCTGCCTTGGTGAGGAAGGGTTTGGGCCTAACGATTGGTTTTGCTCTAATGGAAGGACTCTGCCCAGGCTCTTTCTTCATGCCTGTTCTTGGCACACTACGTAATCCAACATCTGAGGCTGACCTTGGTTTTGTCTCCTCGTTTCTGGAATAGTGACATTTTCCAAGATCAGGCTGGATGGCTTTATCTGTCTTGAGCTTCACAAGTGATGATTTAGGAGAGCTAGAACATGGGGAATTCCTTCGGATCAAGGAGAGAGAGGAGCTTTTCTGAGAATCAGAGTCTCCACTACATTCTTTATTGGACAAAGCATCTTCCACGTAACGCCTGAATCCCTCATTCTCATAGATGGTCTCTTCTTCATGAGCAACATCTTCTGAAGACTCTCCTACCTTGAACTTTGCTTTCTGAAGTGATGATGCAGGGGAGGGCTTGAGGGACTGAAACAGTCGTTTTTCAGGAGTACCCTCTTCATGATGACTTTCACTCACTTCACACTCTGAGTCAAAGCCAAAGGCAGGCACATCATACTCAGGTTCTTCATATTTCAGCTTGTGGGGAGAGTCCTGGGTGTCTCCTGAAGAAACCGTTCCAGGAGTTGTTCCTTCTTCAGAGTCTTTTGGTTTACTGGGAGGTGCTGGGGGAGGAACTTTCGGGCGGGTTAAAGTACTGGTTCTTCTGTTTAAATTCGGCTTCTTCCTCTTGTCAATGTAAGATGCTGGAGCCCACCCTTCCTTCTCTCCAATCTGCACATACCACCAGCCACCGGAATTCTTTTCTATAACCTAAGAGATGACAAGGGACAAGTTACTTAGTTGAAAATAATTTGATTTCTTTCCACTCCTCCCCCTTCAAAATAACAATCTTCCAGCTGCCCTGTTAAGGCTCACCTCTGCTTTTTGTCCACCACGAAAACTTATGCCATCAGAGATACATGACTGGAACTCTGCAATGGTGTAGTATTCCACTTCCACAGAGGGTGGCTCTGGTGGTTTCGGCAACTGAAAACCCTACAGCAAATAGGAAGTTTTGTTCAGTTAAACCAAAGAAGCAGGGGGCTGAACAGCAATATGAAAAAATATTTGCCTTTATTCACTGAAACCCTTCCATCCTCCTGTGCTACTTCCTAGTGATAACTTCCCAGTTCTCCAGAGTGGCAGTTGATGCACTGAGAATGGCCACAAGAGAAGCCTTTCAAAACACTCACTGTGCACGCCGCCTTCACCAGCTATTAAAACTGTGATAATCTTTACCTGAACAGTGAAACGTTTTACTGATGGGCCATAAAGCGTCAGCTCCCATTCCAGTCACAGAAGCAACAGCCTATTTATTCTGAGATTTTGTCCAGAAAGACACAGTTCTGGATGATGGGTTGCTACAACTACAGAAAATTGTATTGCAACAGGACTATCGTCAAGTATACTACCTTAAAATATAATCCTAATGAATTATTGCTCTTAACCTGCTGACTATTTCAGATTTAGAAATTTGTGATATGAGGTGATGGGCATCCATTACATCAAGAAACAAGGAAAATATAGACACCTATGGAGAGTTTTGCTCAGCTACAGTGGAAGGAGAAAGTACGAACTTTGCTACAGCATCAAAAGATTCCAGTTCCTCCTAATAACTGAGACCCAGACCTCTACTTAATCCCTTCACAACCTGCATTTAAATTGCACTGAGGCTCCATGAGGTCCAGGACACTGCTATTTACATCCATTCTGGCAGCATACCAGACTTCTCTGAAAGTTAAGTGCCTTTACATTAAGCTGTCACTTCTTAAAGTTTGTTATAATGATTTTTAAGGTGATAAATGGGATAAGGCTTCTTGAAAGAATTTCCATATCAAAAGTGTTTCAGATTAGCACATTGCTCATCTACAGCACAACTAGATGATGGTGAAACTTCACAGCTTCTGCACTTCACTGCTTATGGCTCTAATATCATAATTACAGTATGTCAGGATCTCTTGAACAGGTCAGACCTGCCACAGACAGCTAAAGACACAAAATGATCCTAAATCATTGATGGGAGAAAGACAAATGGCACGCTGTGCTTTATTCACCCACTCCCCTGTTTCTAAGATATCCTCATTGTAACTAACAATCCATGTTTCATCACGCACAGCGTGTGGCGCTTCACAGAGAATGCATCGCTGCACCTTAGGAACTGTGTCTAACAATGTTGTAATTGGATGTTTCTGCACCATAAATGCCAAAATACAGGAGAAGTGCAGCATAATAAAATGCCTTCAGATAATAGGATGGTTTGGATTAAATGAAGATAATTGGAAACAGCAGACATGTTCAGGGTTTCACATATATTATCGTTGTTATTTTTAGCATGTGATTAAGTATAGTAGCCTTGCCAAAACAAAGTCTAATTGAAGGACACAAAGAGAAATAGGAAGAAAATGCTAACATGTACTCATCTAGTTTGCTAAGAGGAATCTCAGATGACACAGAAAAATTACCAGTCACCTACAACTCATGAAGGCTACAGCAGAAATTAAACACAGCACATTGCCTAGTTATCAACAAGTTATTAGCATTATTTTTGTGCAAATAGATTACTGAGTAACTCCCATGCAAAGATGACCATCCCAATCTCAAACTGTGCCAGACTCCCAGAATTCTAGCTTTGAGAAAAAACAATCATAGGAAGTCTTATTCCTGTAGCACACATCCTTCCACAGGATACTACATCACCTGCAACATACACACGAGTGAAGTTTAGCCACCTCAAATCTGATTGCAGCGGAATGAGGGGAGACATTCCCATTAAAGACAAGGTCAAAACATCCAGACTAGGCTAAAGGCACCCAGAGGAATTTTTAAACTTTTCAAGCCAGCCAAACTGGCTTTAATGTTCATGTACAGAACATAGCAGCTTTACGATCTTCTCCCTTCAGTTCAATACCTGCTTAGCTGGGGACAATGTTTTGTAAAACAGAAGTGCCCAATTAACATTAGGATGGCCAGAGATCTGTTCAATACTTCAACAATAAAATGTAGAGCCATGGAAATAAAGGATTTCTGAGATACCCCCAGCACTTTGTACAACTGTAGGAAGTCTCAAAGCACCCGCGCACCTACCCCACTGCTAGCATATACCATAAAACAATACAAACCAGACTGGATTCTCTTCGTGGGGGTGGTCTTGTTCTTAGATTTGGAGAACCTGGGCAGGGAAGGCAGAGGGGAGAACTTATTTAGCTTCGTAAGTACTGCTAAATACATTCTACAGCAGCTCGCCACTGCTACACAGTTTGAGAATATTAGAAGTCAGTATTCACAATATTTAAGGCATCTCTATGAAACAAGATAGGAAACTATGAGGGTATATTAGAAATACCAAGGTAGCTTAGCTATTCATCTCAGCTAAGCCAGCACATTTAAGAGGAAATCATTGCCAGAAAGTAGTGGATTGTATTTTCGGCTGGAACTGACCAGCTCTGTTGGAGATTGGCCAGCAAAGAATTGGCCCAATATCTAGTTTTCCCCCAGCAGTAAAAATAATCCACTAAATTAATAACACTCACACTGTCCTCTATCACAGTATCTTGCCATTCCTTACACAGACTAGTGTTAGCATCTGCATTTTGCAGATGAAGTAGTAACAATATCATAGCAGCTTGCCCCCAGGAAAAACAGCAGAACAAATGCAAGAGAAGACATAGGTGGTCTCCTTGCCTTGAATACTCTAAAATGTGCCCCTCAGCCCCAGTCATGCACGTGATGTGATGGTGTGTTAAAGGGGAAAAAAAAAATCTCTGGAAAGAAAAAAAGGAAAAGCACACTGAATAAGATAAAGAACCAGACAGCCCTTGTATAAAGTGGAGTAAAATTTTATCACTACTAATGAAGGATCAGGTCTTGGAATCCCTGCGGATCTACAGACAATGGAAAGATCTGCTCCTGTGGACTCAGTTAGAAGACACATGGGACCTTAGCTGACAGGCAATGCCAGCCCTGAAAGGTAGAAAACAAGAACTCCTTGCATGCCAGTAGAAACCCAGACTGCTTTATTGCCTTACTTATTTGAGCTCTTTGTGGTGCTATCCTTGCGATGGCTGGAGATCCCTGGGCCAGTTTGGAAGCCTGCTTGTCAGGGGTCATCATGGCATTGCCATTAGAGTCATTGCACAGGATGGGCAAGCTGATTTCCTTCTTGGTGATGTGGGTTTCTGCCGTCTCATTTTCTGCTTGAGTTTCTTTATCAGTGGAGGATTTCTTGTTTAGCAGGTTACTAATCTCCATGATGTTTCCTATGATTTCCACTGGCCCAGTTAAGTTCTTTTTCCTAGATGGAAGATCATCTTTTGCCTTCTTCAGATATGAAGCAGGAGCCCAGCCCTCTTTGCCTAAATACCTGCAGGTGCAAAAGGAAACATCACATCAAACAACTTTCTCACACAGCTTTCTAACAGCTAAGGCAAAAGTGTTAAATGATAATGTAAAACAAAATTTGCAGTTCTCAGATAAGCCTTTGTGGTCTCCATTCATTTATTACTTATGGATTAGACATCTCAAATTCAGGTGAGCCACCAGTGAATTGTGAAGTGCTGTTAAAAACCACTTCTCATCCTAAGAAAGAAGTTTATCTGGATAGGTTACTCACAAGACAAAGGGCTTTGCCACTTTGCTTTATGCCACATTTAGACAGCACTAGGCAGACTCGGTATTTTCCCATACAGCAAAAAAAGCAAACTGGTGAGTAAAATATCTTAACAGCTTTAATACTTCCTAATGGCAACTCAAAGTGGAAAAGGACTGAACTAAGAGTGTACAGAGCTCAGTACAGAGCCCCTACATCTGCAGTTTATAAGGCCCTTGGGCAAGACTCCCCTCTTGCAATTGTAATAATGAACACCACCCCTCCTCCCATAACTCCCAGTCCTGTATGATCACTCTTACAGAGATATGGGACTCTTACACCACTGCAGCTTTCTCTAGCCCTAAAAGGTCAAGAAACAGTTTGACTGCAGAGAAAATGGCTTCAATGAAGACTCATTTTCCTGAACAAACTAAGGGCTATTTGAATAAACTGGGAAATCTGAACAGACACCTGAATCCAGTACAGGCTCCCAGAGCACCAGCCTGGGCTGCTCAGGCTACACTTTAAACTGAAGTCATTCTTCCACAACTGGGCTTTTGGGGAGATGGTTTTTCTAACTCTTGCCATTCCTAACACCTCAGCGGGGATTTCAGATTACAATCAGACTCCAGGGAGGACCACACGGATGAATTCTGCTTTCCCTAATGAAACCCTAACTTGCTGCAGAGTGAGTCACTGCAACACTTCTCTCTTTAATCTCTCAAGGTACCCTAAGCAGGCGCTTACTGTAAAGTGTGACAACAGGCACCATTAAAAACCCTGGTGCTCAGGAAATCTGCTGAAATACAAAGGTTAAAACAGTATATGAGACAGTAGAGGAAGGAGCAGGTGGAGGAGGAATGTCAGCAAATCATTCCCTGGCAGGTGAGTAGCTTTGTCATGCCAAAACTTGGATTCTGAGATTTGCAGTGAGATTTCTGCACCAAGGCTCACCCTGGGCCCATTCACCTCATCCAGACACTCAAGAGTGGCACAGGAACTTTATGGGCAGAACAGACAGTGTAAGCTTACTTCCCTAGACTTCTTCATTAGTCTTCCTGTACAAAATCAAACACAACTACTATATTTCTAGCAGTGACCACAGGACCTTTCTGTCCAAAATTTTGCCTTTTCTTCCCCTGCTACCTAGGTCAGCCAGGACACTTGAGATGCTGCTTCTCCACACATACCTGCCTTCTGTCACACAGATTCTCCCTGCTCAGAGAGTTTAGCCCAAGTTTTTCCAAAGATTCCGCTGGCAAAGGAAAGCATCCCAAGAGCCCTGGGCTTTGTTTGACATGGAGACTAGCAAGTAGTAGTAAAATGCCAGTGACTTGATTTGAGTTCCAACAGATACGCAGTATCCAGCTATTGACTCTATATCAAGATGCAATTTGGATCTATACAAACCTGTCCCCTTTGTGGCTCTTCTGATAAGCCTTAAACCAAGTCAAAAAAAGAAGAGGGGGAAAAGAGTCTCAGTATGTGCCATGTTCCTTACTGGGACAAGGCATCTTTCAGTGGCATTCTTCAAGCCCTCATGACTTTTGGCTTCACCCCCTTTAGCAAAGCAATGACCAATACATTCTGCTGCCCCTGCATCAGGAAGTTGTTTTTGTTTTTAAAGGACATTTATAACTTTATATGATCTGGAGCTGTAAAGATTTTCATCTGTGAGAAAGCCACAACTGGTCAATGCACCGAGCACTCAGTTCCAAAGGTTAGTTTCAACAGAGCTTGATTGTACAAAATCAGTATAGAAAAAACAGTTTACATCCATCTTAGTTTGTGGGAGACTTCACATGTTTAAGATCAGAAAGGCAGCCACAGGCAGGTTCTGTATTGGCTCGTTAGTTCTCCTGCCAACTGTACGTAGTTGGATCAGACCATATAACCCCACTGCTTCAGGTACCTCTGATCTCACAGTTTCTCCCAATGAATAGTAGCAGCAATAGCTGGACAGTTAATAACTCTGGGCAATATACCCTCAGTAGAGAGACTGTTGCTGGTTATTTCTTCCTGTGAGTTACTAAGTTCAACCTGAAATTAATGTTGAGCAGTAGCTGCCAGCAACTGCCAGTTTATTGGTGCAGCTTCACAAATAAAAGCTACTTATTTAAGTCAAATAGGCTTACATTTTCCACCTTAGTCCTTGAACTTGGCAATCTCAAAGCCTTTTGAAAACATCACTTTAGAAGGTTACTTGATCTGCCCATTTTATACCTGTGAAAAAATAAGGCAGCTGCTAATCAGCCTCAGAGAAGTCCAGTTGTGACTTTCATTTCACATCCAGGAGTTGAATGACAAGTATTCTTCCTTCATTAATATTCACAACCTATTGATGGCATTTCAAACTCCACCCAAGATTCCCCTTCATTTCAGTGCCACTACCACACACACCTGTACTTCATTCACATGGGCTGAGGCTCAGAACCAACTACAAAATGAAGATGCTGGCAAGTAACTGAAAGCTTTAACTTAGCACATTGCTACCTACTTGCCCTTCAATCCACTTGGGTACATGATATTACATCCAGGTGACAGTAACAGATTTAAATCAAGATCTAAATAATGGATGTAATGCCAGCCGTGATCAGAATGGGAAGCATACAGATCCACTGAACTCAGCAGAACAGTAAGAAGGATCCCAGGTCAGAGCCTTCCTTTCACCTTTCCAGATTCACAGTGATTTTTTTTTTTTAATTATTAATTTTTAGAAAGTCCTAATGCACACAGGGCAAAATAAAGGAAGACACCGATACTGCCTCTAGCTCCTACAGCACTGAATTGGGAGGGTTGCAGGATTAGGTGCAGTGATTTGGTTCCTTGCTAATTCCAAAGCCCTCCCTGTTTATATTACATGAAGGAAAAATATGGATTCAAACGATAGGAATGTGAAAAAAAAAAAAATCAGAAGTGCCTCTGTGAGTCTGACTGAGAGTCACATCTGCTTTCCAGCTCCAGAGCACTGGAATTACTCCAGAGGGAAGCAAACTAGGGGAAAAAAAAAAGAAGAGAAAAAAAAGAAAAAGGACAGGAAATGAGGATCAGCACATGGCCAGGAATTTGGGGAAATTACATATTTAAGGTGGAACACACTAACATCTTTAAGGTGGATTCATTTGCAAGCTGCTGGATTTGTTTTTATTTCTTACACACTGATGTGTGTGTTTGGTCTGTGTTACACAGCTCAGCAGACAAGGAAGCAGGATTCAAGCACGGTCTCTTCCTGCTCCCTCACCCCCTCACACTCACTACAGGGGAAGGAGTTGCTCCTTTTAAAGTGCTCAATAATCAGTACTGCTGCAGAAGAGGAATCTTTCTCAGTGGCACCTGACAATATTCAGAGCAGTTTAATAAACAGCACAAGACGTTGGAGGTCAGATACTCGGGCTGCAAAGAATCAGCTTGCAGGGATGGTCACCACATCAACATTTCTGGAAGTGTTGCCCATGGGCTAAAAAAAACCCCAATTGTTATTAAGAGCAATTTAATCCTCCAGCATAGTGCCTCAGAGCAGCAGAAACGATGATGCCTGACACCCAATGCACTTTTCACACACATATGGGGAGCACTTAAACCACCTTTCAGTAAGATGAGTTGCTCAACTCAAAACACCTCTTACAAAGGGCATGCTGCTTTCTCCAGCTACCACGAGTGGCTGGGGGATCCACTCTCCTTCCAGAAGGCCACCATGAAGGAGTCACTTAAGCCACTGCAGCATGTTTCACTGTCACCAGAATGCTATACAGGGAAACGTGTCTTTGGCCCAAAGGAGCATATGAGGAAAACAAAAAGGAGTAAAAAGAAACCACTTATTACAGAACTGCTAATAAGGCAAAAGGGAATCAAAAGGGAATTCCAAAAGGAATACTAAAATAAACTAAGATGTCTTGCAAAGTTTCTCTACTCAGAAAACCTATGTACTCTTGATTGCTCTGTCTGCAACTGTGGATTCCACTTCTGTGAATGATTAAAGGAGAAAAAAATGTGACCTGACCAAACCCAGGCATTTTTTTAGTTCCTTCTATGTAGAGTGCCTTCCTGGCTCCACTGCTATCTTGATTAGCCTATTCCTTCTACAGGACCATTAGGCAGGAGAAAAAAAAAGAATAAACCCAACTAAACAAAACAATTCTAAGTAAGGGACAAAGAAAAAACAACATTGTTTCAGTCAGCATTTTCATAGTCCTCATTCATAGCTGATAAATCAAGTGGAATTCAAAACAAAAGCAAGTTATGGCTTGGAAATGGAAAGGGGGAAAATAATCACTATAATTACAGGCTGAGTGGAAAAAGATGACTAGATGAGATGTTCTGCACTGCTTGAGAGATAAGCCCCTGGTTTTAAGCTACCTGTTGTATCCCAGCTTGATTAAAGACAAAAAGAGAATGTCACAGCACTGCCAGATTTATAGGTACAAAACAAGGGGCAGAACCACGAAAGAGCTCTAAAACATGAAGTACCATGTGAACACAGATGGAGAAAGCTCTCATTAAGTACTTATGGCATCATCTATCATCAGCTGAGACATATCTAACCTACATTCTCCCCATAAGCTTTTAAAAAAGGGGATTCTTAAGTCACAAGTCTCCTCTGTGACAGTTGTTTCAAATACATCAAAGTTTGATAACCAGTAACTTCACCTGCCCTTGGGATCCAGTCCCTCTACATTAGGAATGTCTAGTGTAGACTGGCAGAAACCAAGCAAATTAGTTGAAACCATCGATAAGCTTTGGAAAAGGATATAGCCAGCAAACTGATCTCTCATAGCCCTGAAAACAGCACTACCTGCCCCAAACAGCTCAAGAGACCACAATCAGCCTTTTCAGCATTGCTATAAATAGATTTAAATGTGTTGCAGAATAACTCTGATACTGGAAACATGTTAAAAATACACACAACAGAAAGCCTTGTGAGGTTTTGCAGATCTTAAGTGAGATATGGACTTTTAACTTGAAGGAAGAAAAAAAATAATCTACATATTCAGGAATTTCCCCACTGGAATGGTCCACAGATTTTGCGGAGCCTGTTACTTTAATCACCATTGTATCATCTTAGCCTCTTCTCTACATTTCTTAAAGCAGCATTAAGAACAATTTGGGCTTCTTTGCCCAGCTACAGAATTATTTAAACACTAATGTTAAGTGAATGATCAGAAAAGTTAATTGTCACAGGTTCTGCAGCAACCTGGCTGCACAGCTTCTTTACCTTATGTACCACCATCCTTCCAGGTTCTTTTGGATGACCTCCACGGTGACCCCTTTTTCGAACCCAATCTCATCCTTCCCCTGGCTGGCGTACGGCTGGATAGTGACATATTTCTCTTCTAGTGAAGGGAGAAAAGGCAACATCAGTTAGGGTCAGAATTAGTCCAGCTGTTTTTCTGTTCTGCTTGCTTTTAAACTGTTATGCAGTGATTACGTGGAGCCATTACAAAAGGCGGAGCCCTGCTCAGGGGCCCACTGATTATTTATGCTGACGACATGATAGATAATCAGCCCCTCGCCACTACCCTGCTGCTGATAATCACAAAGTGTTTCCATGCCAATAATGACACAAAGTCCCCAGAGACCTCCCCCCCTACACTTCTTCCCTACCCCCCCTCCAAGTTCCTCCAGCGGGTAAGGGAGAGGATTTGAAGCTGGACTTAACTCCCATACTGTAACTTGACAGAATGAACCCGGTTGCCAAATCAGCCAAGCGTCACCACGGGAGCTCCAGCCAGTTGGCTCTTTTGAACACGCACACGGCTGCATGAAGCATTGTGTTACTGAAACCCGAGACCTGCCTCCCAAGAGGGACTGATCCTCCCCAACTTGGAGGGGCTGGCCCATCACACTGCTCTGTTTTGCACCCCTTGAACAGCACAGGATGATAGCAACAAGCTTGAAACGGTGTTAAAAAGTGACAAAAGATTAAAAGATGCTTGCATTTGTCAGGAGACCATGCATAATATTGCATTCATGGGTTGTGAAGTGTTTTGCAAACATACTTTTGCTAGACTTCACTCCAGAGAAATACACGGGTGGCAGTGGTAAAGAAGGGCCAGAACTAAGATAAATGACAAGCACAGACTAGACTTCAAGTATGGTGTTTGAGTCAAAAAACTTAGCAACCCCACTCATCTCCAGTAGCTATCGACTTCCCAGCTGGGCAGAGGTGAACAGGCTTCCTGAGAGCAAGGCAATGAGCACAGCAGAACAGACACTTCCACAGCATCTTCCTCCACCCACCAGGAGTCATTTACTGCAGCATTTCCATCATACTCAATGTCAGCCTTTTCCTCCATTAGCTTAAAAAGCTACAACTGTCATTGAGAACATGAACTACCAGCCTTGCTCCGCAGGGCAGACACAGAGGCTTTACCAAATCCCTCTCCTGAACCCAAGTTATAGTGCATGTAACAGCATGAGTTTCTGTAGCTGGATCCAAAACAGGGAAGGCAAGCAGTAACACACACCCCAACCAGCCTTCTGAGCCGCAGTTGCAACAAGGCACGGCCAGGAATAAATACAGGGTTGTCAGTGTAGAGGAATGGGCAGGAAATAAGTGAATCCAGAGCTCCTGATCTCTGCAAAACAAAGGAGCTGTAGAAAGGTTGCAGCAGTTTGAGGCAAAGACTCTTTGGGAGAGAGTGAAGTAGACCCAACCACGTGTGTGGTTTTGTGGCTCAACTGTGTTTTGTTGCTGGGCAAAGCATGAAAACTTTGAATAAAAATAAAAAACCAAAACCCCTTACTAATACAAATTAAGGAATAACATCTCAAAGGGGAAAAATATATTGGCAGAGCAGCTGATGGCAGAAAATTCAGCTAAGCTATATCTCTCAAGTCAACTTCCCTCAATGGGTTACGGTTGGATCCTTCTAGTTCTGGTGGGGTAAACCCTGTCAAAAACCCTTCGGCTCCAAGAGAAAATCAGTCTCTCCTGCTCTCCCCTAGGAAGGCTGCTTTAGCTGTTTTATCACTGCTAAGGAATTCCAGATAGTTTGTAATTAGGACAATCAGGATATGACACCTTCCCCACAGAAATATTCTTTTACAAGATGGAGCCTGGCGAATGAAGCCTGGCTAATGAAACCCAGCTTCAAAGTCACTGGACAGTTTTCCTAGAGGGGTTTCTGCTCTGCACCGTAAAGGCAGACCCATTTTTCCCCTATTTCAAGCGACTGCTGCTGATGGAGTTATGTGCCCAGTTTCCATTGCATGCAAAGCCCCAAACACTGAACTGAACTGCAGAAGATGCCTGGAGAGCTAGAGCTCATCCTTGAGAGGAAAGGGCCAAGGGAAAGCTCAGATGCTGAAGAGCACTTTCCAGATACAACCCTGGAAGTGCCTGAATATGTATCTAGAAAAGTAATAAAGAGCTAAGCCATGTGTTTGCTGAGCTGTTAGAAGGCGGCCCTGCTTTGTCTCTTCCCCATACCAAAGCTGCTTTATGACCCAGGCTATTAGAGTTCAGCCCTGCTGCTACAGCTACAACTGAAGTGTCTCTATCTTATTTCTCCTCCACATAAACAACAGTTCATGCTGCAGCTATTCAGCTCCTCCTGCCAGGTAGGTATGTCACCTCCCTCCCACAGAGGACAGGCTAGGAGGCCACAAGTGAGGTGCTCGCTCAGGGATTTCAACATAGCTTTTCAAACTCCTGCTCCAGCAGAACTTCTTCTGTGTGAGGAACTGAGACAACGGGCACCCATCAGCCCCAACTGGATTTCTGAATCTGATCATTCAAGGGAAATCAACATTTGTATGAGAGTCCTTTGGAAAGTAGGATGTAATCACTGCCCAAAAATTAACTCCTTTCCTCCTCCCCACAAAACCACTCTCTCCATTCCAAATGAGTGGCTTGCCAGGGAAAAGGGCAACAGGTCCATGCAAGCTCCTACAACAGCCAGCAACTTCTGCAAACATAACTTCTGAGCCTGAAGCTATGCATGTGGGCACACATCATTGCTCTACCTGTTCGTTACTGCCTTCCTCCCAGGGAAGAGAGAACAAAGTTCTTCCATGAAGCAGGACAACTAAAACAGTGTTAAAAATTCACTTAGAAGAGAGGGTCCTACAGTGTTTTTGTTTAGCAATTCTATTTTTAAGCCTACAGATAAAAGCCAGGAAGCCACCATTACGTTTCCCCTTGCAAAGCACTTTCACAGCAGAAGTCACAGCCATTTCCAAGATTACACACGGTTGGTTTCTTTGAGTGGTGCAAAGGATACCACAAACATACATGAGGTTTTAACATAAACAGTATTCTGGAGATATGGGGCCCCTTGCAACCAAAGTGTAATTCTGTTTTGCTTCTCAAAGACTTTATCTAGCCAGTGGATGTTTTGTATAAACCAAGACTTGCTGAAGGGAGCAGTGGAGCTTTCAGTGGATGTGTCACATAGGAGGATTGATATAACATTCAACATATCAGATTACTATTTAAAAGTCTTTAAGAGAAGATATTTGACACTTCACAACTGATACATAAAGTTACTGGAAAGACTTAACACAGACAAATGGCTTCATGATAGAATCAGCAGAGCATTGACCAGTAGAAAGACAGTGCTCTGTGTTACACTGAAAAATCTGAAATATGCTAGTTTTGTTCAGATATTATGACAGGCAATGGTATGAAACAAGTCAGTGAACTATCCCAGACCTACCATCAAAGTTGCATGACCAGATCTACAGAGAATACAAAAGTGTTTAATTTTAATTCATTAAGTTTTGACATAACAATTACCAGCCAAAAAAAAAAAAAAAAAAGGCAAACAAAGCTATAATTTGTATTCCCCAGCTGCAGCTTTCATTACATCAATTTCACTTTTGAGGTCAAGTGGGCAGGATAAACTTTACATTCTACAATGCACATTCATCCCATTATTTCCAAAGTGCAGCCTTTTAGCTGATGTCCCCTCCATCCTCTTCAAGATTTGCTGAAAATTGCATAAAGGTACCTCTGTTCTTAGTGTGACACCCAGGGATCCGTTAACAGGTCAATTGGACAACTACACTTATAGTTCTTTACCTCTAATCTGCAGGTCAAAGATACCTTTCCCTACTGAGCTGAACGAGGTACCTCTACTGGAAACTCAGCTACACTAGTAGATCTGAACAAGGCACGTGTGAGGAAGCAAAGCCTGCCTGGCAAAGAGCGATGATACACGTCTGACAGATCATGTATCATCCAACTGGAACTCACTTGGCCTGGAAGACAAGGATTAGCATGTGTCACTCTTCCCCCTCCCAGGACACAGACACTATTTGAAACATGCACAACAAGAATGTCTGCACTGTTTGGACTACACAACTCATACTATCCACTTATAGCTGTGTTCTGTCTAGGCCTCCTAGACACCCTGGCAGCCCAGTACTCAGTCCATTAGTTATTCCAAAGCCTCACTTCCCTACCAACCTTCCTCCTCCTTCCTTTACTCCTCCTGAAGTCCTCCTGACTCTGGTTCTACCTAGAGTCTCCTGCAGACAGACAGTACAGGCTTGGGGTCAAAACATACAGACAGATCCTGGTGGATCACTAGGAAAACACTGTGGACAGCAGAAGACAGTGCCCATGTCCTTGTAACAGCCCCCCACACTAGCAAGGGCTTTTTCTGGCATATGAGATTTCCCACCAGCACGTGTAGCAGATGCTGTTGCAGTCCAGCTACGAGGTGTGTATACATACAGGACAAAGCAGCTGAGCTGTACAGTGCCCTAAGTTACAGCGATGTACAGCCTGTGTTTTGTACAGATGTAACACAACCATGCTATTGCCAACAGACCTGGCACAAGGGAGCCAGTGGCATTTGAGAGTTAATGTGTTGCTCCTTCACAAGCCTCAGATATCTAATGCCCTTCCATGGCTGTCAGAAGAGACAGGGTGGGGGGCACACACACAACAACCAAAATCAAACCAACACCACAACTTTGTGTAGCTCCAGCTACATAACCATGCTCTGCCAAGCTGAGGCCTTTCCTGTACACAAACAGCAATAGTTTTAAACCTAAATGTTGCTTTAAAACCAAGTTTTGAATGCATGCCTAGTGCTACAGCAACTGAGACTGTTTTCTTTTCCTTCCTTCATCCTGCTTCACATCCACCACTTCTCCTTGCACAGTTTGTAACTCTCCTGAGATGGACTTGAAGCCAACCTGGCCAAGGAAAAGTGAGCACGACCCTTAGTCTGATTTGGTTCACTGCAGATCTGCATGAGCATAAAGGGAAGATGTTAGGGAGGGCGAGACTGGTTCATTTAGCGGTGGCATCATAAACTCTGTGCAAAAGTCTTCCAAAACTCTTCTCTGTACTAAGCCAGGACAGCTTCGGTGCAGCTTTGCTTCATTTTGAGGAAATAAGCCTATTTCTGAGACTGCTGCAAGCAGTGTCAAGGCAACCCATATGAAAATTGATCCAAAACCAGACTAGGATAATTTAAGACTGCCCACACGTCTTCTCTCATCAATTTTAAGATGCAACTGAATCAAGTGCAACTTTTTGCATAAATAGAACTTATAATAAAGCTCTTCAATCATCTGATTCACAGCAGTGCAAGGCAACCTGTAAACATCTTGGCAATGCCTATCAAGTAGTAAAAGGTCACTTTTGTAGTCACAGCATAGTGGGGACTGACATTTCTTCTGTATTGCCCAGCCTGTACAATGGGTATGATATAACATACTGGTTGCAGAAAAAATAGGGATGCTACATTTAACTTGTTAAATTTTAGGAGGACAACATCAATGAGAGTTATTTTTGGGTAATGGCTGATCATGACAACAGTGCTTCGTGCTTTATCCTTTTGTGTAGGACTACAGCTAGCAATTAAAGAGCCAGACACGTCCATTCCATCACACTTCTTTTAAACAGCATACACTCAATAGGTTTTCCTGTTTTACCTGCTGTATTTCTACTACATAGCAGTAAAGAATTTTTAGGCATTGGACATGGCATTTTCCATATCAGGTGACTTGTTTAGACACATTTTCCACAGGAAAAAGCAACCAAACAAAAACTTGGAACAGTTTTTGTTTGGTTGCTTTTTTATGGGGGGGATGAAACTCATGACAGCTTGTGAGGCTACTCCAATCTCATCTGTCAAATCAGAATTTCAAATTTCACACGTGCGCTTGTGCACACACATACTGCACATTAAAATGATGAGGTGTCTTGAGAAGGCAACTTGGTCCCTCCTCTGGTTGTCTGGATTTATACTTACTGTCAGGTCAAGGAAAGCAGACCTATGATTTTACTGCTCGAGTTGTAACATAGAGCTTCAGTGGTGCTTTCCAAATCTTCCTTATTCAATCTTCCCAATTCCCCTGCCACTGGTTATTTCAGATTCCTCCTAGTCTATCACCAAGGTAACAGTTCCTTTCCCCAACACCTTCAAAATCCTCTACCACTGCCGCTCCTCACTGCTACAGCCCTGATCCGGCCTTTCAATCTCTTTTGCAGTCACTACAGCCACCTCCCGCCTCCTTCACTGCCTCCTTCCCAGCCTTTCAGCACACTACTCTTGCCCAAGGCTCTTGGCACATAAGCACTCTGGTACTTCAGCCAGACACCTACCAAATGTACACCCATTTCAGTTGTCCCATCATGAATTTTCAAGCCTGTGTGCTGTGCCTTGCTTTAATACCCAGTGCAGACTCTCACATGTCTTGCTGCCTTTGGATTTCCCACTCCCCCAACTCCTTTCATCTTTCCTTACTCAGCCCCATGCCTTTCTTATGATGCCTCAGCATCCTGAGTAGGCTCCCTCCTCTGTGGTATCAAATAACCTGAAACTTTCAAATCCTTCCTAAAATAAGCCTTACCTACCCTGACTTCCTGCCTTGCCAAACAAGCTTAGCTTTAGCCCTTCTCCAAAAGCTTTTAAAAATACCAAATAAATATCACTTTCCACTGTGAAAAACCTTTTGGTCGTAATAAGATGCATGCCAAATTGCCA
The DNA here is from genome assembly GCF_964237585.1 of Gallinula chloropus. Lineage (NCBI taxonomy): Eukaryota > Metazoa > Chordata > Aves > Gruiformes > Rallidae > Gallinula > Gallinula chloropus. The sequence goes on from NC_140090.1 coordinate 68,665,269, forward strand.
CTTGCCCAGGCTCCTTTGATGCTCGGATCTTGTTCTCTTTGTTTAGGCTGTAAACTATTTGGGACAGGAACCTTGCCTTTAAGCTGCTAAAATACCATGCACTTTTCCAGCCCTGTATAATCAGTCTCATCTCTCCCAGGCAGATGGCCAGTGCACATACATTTCTGCTTCCAAGTTCTGAGTGCCCTGCTCTGCATACCTCTTTCACCTATATTTTATAAGTTTGCTCTTTTCTGCCTCCATAAATAAATGTGGAAGTTATCTGCAGCACTTCAGGAGCCAACCGGGGGAGTCATTTCCTTTACTCAGCTGGTGTACATGCCCCCAACTTTCTGTGACCCCATCCTTGTTTGATATGCTGGCAGGGGTGGGGATAGGGGGGAATCGGGCTAAAAATTAGCCAATTAACGATTTCTCAGCAAAATGCAACAGCCCAAACCCTACATCTTCCAAACCACAGAAGAATTTTCTTTCAAAATACTTTCCCCTCAGTCAGCAGTCTGCGCTGGCCCTCCCCCACTCCTCCGCTCCACCTCCCCTTTGTCAGACCTGCTTCTGGAAAAAGTCTCGCTGTTCCAGAAAGCGATGCATTAATTCAGCATGGGCTTTGTTTTACTTGTCTAAATATTCAGCAGAGAAAGTAACTTTCCACAGTTATCAAGCGTGTTCATCTGCAGACAGGAGCTCTTAGGCCTTCATCTCTCCCTTGTCTTGTGTGTGACTCCCCCACACCTTCTTTTTTTTTTTTAACCCCCACCCCCCATGCCAATAGATAGAAAAGAATAATGACATTTCTTCTAAACAGCTCTGCACTGCACATGCTCTTTCTTCAACCAGCAAGGGACAATAAACATTTACTACTTTCCTTGGAACACAGAGGAGGAAACAAAAGAAGAATAAAAAAAAAAAAGAGAATAAACTAGGTCTGAAGCAGCTCTGTGCTGGTTTGATTTAGCAGGGTGAAGCAGCCTTTGGCTGTGAGGGATAAACATTTCACCAGCATCCAGGACAAGCAGGGAAAAAGTGAAAACAAAAGGAGAAGTCCTGTGGGTAACAAAGGGGCTGCTAAAGAGGGCAACACAGCTTTAGTGGGATGCTGGCAAGGGTAAGAGTGCATGAGCACACCAGCCAGGCTGGATTACCAGTACTGATGAAGGGCTCTTTCCACAGCTAAAAAGCTGGCTGCCAAATGATCCACTCAGCCCAGGAGAAGGGCTTCAAGTATCAAGACCAACTCAAGATGGGGTTCAAGTATCAAGACCTCTGGGTTACACAGCTGCCTTCCCTCTACACCCCATTCACCTCTCCCCATCTAGCTTCCTTTCTCCATACGTTAAGAATGCAGTAGGAAGACCTATAGTTTCCAAGTTCTAACTTCAATTCTAACTTCACTGAATGGCTTATTTATTGTGCTAGCACCTACTAGACTCATTTGGCAGAAATTCAGTCCATGTGTCACTACGCAGTTTATATTAATAACTTTAAAGTACTTTCCTTCATTGTCACAGCTCCAGTTAAAAGCATTGAGCACAATACCAAAGCACCAATAACTTTTGTCAAATAATTGGCATACAAAACAGGTAGGTTAGCCCCCCCCTTTTCCCAATCAAACTGTAATAGCACAAATGACTTCTCATGAAATTAGCCTGAAAACAATCTTAAGTCCTTCTTCAGAGGAAGTTCCAAATAAATGCCTGTGTAGAATTAGCATTTTACCCAGTACAAAAGAACATGAACTCTGCAGACTGTTGGTCTAACAAGTGTCAAGACTGAGGAAAACCACAAACGTTCAGGCTTCTCCTCACAATCCATATTTGTATTACTGGAGTTTTGTAAGGTATAGACAAAAGTTCAGGAAAAGCACCACATGTAAAAACAGTTAATCTTAAAAAAAATAAAAATCAGGCTCTGCAGCTACATAAGAAACAAACCAGTATAATCTCTGAGAGCTGGGCACACCATGGACCTTTTTAAAGAGAGCAGTTCAGCAACAAATGTCATCTGTTTCTCTTTGTAAAAACAGACTACAGCTGTTCTCTTTGCAGACTTTTTTCAGCTTTACAAAAGGAGGATTACCACAATGTTCAATAATTTGTCTTTCATCTTTCTTATTCACAGATCCAGTAACATTGCTCCCAGGTATCTGAAGTTCAGGGATGCTTAGCAACTTCAAGTGGCTTTGGAAAGGGCAGAAATAGGCCACAGGTTACCTCTGATAATTTTCTAGTCCCCCGATTACAGACTGCCTAATGGAAAGCAAACATTCCTCCCTTAAAAACACTGTAAAATCCTGAGTGCATAATATGTAAATTAATTAGAATATCCTGGCCTTCAGAAACAAGCTTAATTCCTTCAGTTCTAGCTTTTAAGTGATTCTACCATAGACCCAGTTGGTAAAAACACTTAGGAACACTCAAGCATAAATATAAAGGGAAGCATTCCTTGCAGCTTGCTTTTAAACTCCAGTGAACTCTTGGAGCTAACCCTTCCAACAGCAAGGACTATCTCAAGCAGAGTATCACTGGGTGGGAAGAATTTCAGCCAAAATGTTTAATTGAATTTATTTCCAAGAAAGAGGCCAAGTGGGGGAGGGGAAGCTGTTTTGCCTGCATCAAACAATTCAGACAACCTCCTGTCTGAGCAGCTCTAGTCTTTCTGTGCTTTGGAGCAGAGACTTGGAGGTTGGCAATGGTTACATGTGTACACTTCATGCATTCTGTCATTTCTGTGCAAACCCACCCAAATTTGGCCTTGTTAGAAGTCTTCTGGGCTGGGGTGGAGGGAAAGAAGGGAGAAAGAATCTCTCCTGACCTCACATAAACTGCGATCTCTTAGAGAGAAGCCATTGGGACACCCAGAGAGACTCATACTTTCAACAACTGCAGTTTGGAATGGCTAGATGTCTGCACAGGCTGCATCTATGCCAGATTACAAAGCCACTGTCTCCAACTTGTCCCCAAGTATTCAAATAGCTTTTAGTTCTAATGATCCTGCTCTTATAAGAGCTCCCTAACTTACTATTTCAGATGACATTAAAAAGCTTATTTTCAGTTATCCTTGCTAGCTGTGGCTGAAGTTCATTGGAGAGAGCTTACAGAACCACCTCAGTCATGGAGGGCACCCAAAACCTTGCATGGTTTGCTGCAGTTTGCTCCAAGTTCAAGTGCTGAGATTCAGCTTGAGATGAAGCACATTCTCCAACACACACTAAAACACAGCATTGCTTGGGCCTAGTAGGGAATAAACTGTTATGGAGCAAGGAAAAGGTAGAGATGGAAGAGACTAGAGGAGCCTCTGGTGGGAAAGACTGCCAGAGAAGGCACTCTGACACTGGTCAGAAGGCAGGTTTGGAGAAGATGCCCACATCTGGTGGGAAAACCCGGGAATACAGCACAGGTCCTTGAGTTTTACCAGTCAACTATGCCAAGGGTTGCAACCTTAGTGTTTTATGAAGGTTTGTTTGCAACATTGTCTAAATATGAAAGGATGCAGTTGTTTAAAAACTATTAAACAGTTTGTTCAGAAAACTGATTGCCAGAAATTCTACCAGTTAAATTGCCAGGAACTATCTGGCAGAATTTGACAATACAAAGTAAGTAACTCCTAATCTCTTGGATCACAGAAGTAAGCATAAGTTCTTTTTCACAAGCCATCATACACGCTTATGGGGGAGTTTTTTTGGTGCCTTCAAAGTGTATTTGGTGGCTGAGAAGACAGACTTTGTCTTCCAAGGCAGTTCCATTTACTGCAGGGTCAAGCTACGGTGGGAAGAACACTCCTTCCTCAATGTTACTTTGAGACAAAGGTAAAAGGTCACTGAAAAGTTGTATGTGCTTGACGCAGACATGAGTCAGTACATAGAACGGCCACAAAATCCAGAAGAAATTTGCTACTTCAGAAGTATATTCTCTCCTTTGTAGGAAAAGGCACCTTTTCCTCAACTGGGAAGCTTCTCTTGTGCTTACATTTGATTCCATCCCCTGAATAAAGTTGTCTGCAACTTACACAGAGGTTCCAGTGGTGCCTCCCCCCCACCTCCTTCTTGCATCCAAAGTACAACAAATACCACATCTGCACAATCATGCAAAAAGGGGAGAAGAGGGTAGGAAGGGGCACTTTTACACTGTGAAAGATGATTCACATGCACTGGAGAAATGCTTGGTTTGGAAGATTCCTAACACTTCAGAACACATTTGTTCCCCCCAGCTCCACAGGCTCCCTGTCAGAACAGCAAAACTAAAAATAACCACCATACATGCTGCTAGTGATGGCATTTTAAACATTTAGGACTGACACCAAAAGCTCCCAAAAGTTCTGAAGTCTGTCTTTAGTACCAAGCACTGCTTGCAAGGCAGCGAGGGGTCTGAAACTGGACTGATTCTCATCTTTCCACACCAAGTGCTTTTCCAGTGCGCACATCTCTCACCGTGGCTTTTTGGCATTCTTCTCATTTTAATAGCCCTGAAAGTATCACTTGTCCTTACTGAGGTAGGAAAGATCGAGTATGAATATGCCTAAAGTTAAAACACAACAGATGTGAGCTTCCCCCAGCAGCACAAGGAGTCAGACTGCAGAGTTACCCCTGGTTATTGGCCTCCAGCTCCTGGGGTGCCTAACCCTGGCTTCAAGACACCCTCAAGTTATTACGTATGAAATCCACGTCTGAACTCATGAGCCTCTCTCTACCAGAGTGCCAAAGATGCAGACCCTGTCGCACAACAGCTGAAGCTGCAGTGTGGCTTTTGGTGCCCCCTTAGGGGTTGGTGCCATAGGAAGCTATTCATTCACCTCGACTCTGCTGCCTGTTGACTATCCCGCCCAGCGTCCATCGCCGGTCCAGGCGTCTCAGATGAGCCTTGCGTCGCTTAGAAACTAGTTTGGAACATGGATGGAAACAAAAAAAATATAAAAAAAGGAAAAAAACGATGGGAGAGTGAGGAATAAAAACAAAACATGGCATTTACAAGCACTGGTCTTACTAGCAGGAACGGATTAGGTGGGATGCAGAAATTTTGTTTTAGTTTATACAGTACAGTGGAACAAGTTAGCTTCTTGAGCCTGAGCAAGATGAACCATGTAGAGCTGTCACAAATTGCCACTGGCTTTCCTTAGTAACAAAAGAATCCCAAACCCAAATAAGACCCAAAAGCCATACACACACCCCCAAAGGAAGTTGCGTAACTGAAGACAACTTGTCCAAGGAGGCTGCAGTGGTAGGTCAGATCAACATCACTGCTGTTGCATTTGCTACTTACGCTGCATGATCTTTGGAGAAATCACTCTATTGCATAGAACATCAAACTCAACAGGGCTCAAACCCCATCTAAGCAAATTGTCACACTAGAAAAAAACCCATGAAGAAAAAGCAACTTCTCTTATGTGAGTTCACTTGTAGCAGCAGCACTCAGGAACAGAGCCCAAGTGAAGTGTCTGATATTTCCTTGCTTGCAACATGTGACTCACAATCACTGCCACAGCTAATTCTTATGATCTAAATGTCTAAACATACTGACTACAAATATAAGGAAAAACCTAAGCTTGCAATTATCGAGCAGGCTCAAGAAGCTAACAAGCTGGAATTGAGAATTAGTGACACTGAAACAAATTCTGCTTAAACTGTAAACAAAGACAAGACACCTATGGAAATGGCATTGAAAGAGCAGCTGTGCACAGAGGACACCACTTGTTTTCTGGATTGCAAACACAGAACTGTACTCAGTTCCTTCTGCTTGTGTGAATAACAGGAACCACTGGACCAGCACAGAGACACGAACACTTCTCTCTCCATTCAAGGGTTTCTACAACTAGTTTGGCAACTACTGCAAGGGTGCTTGGTGCTAGCAAAAAGCAATGCAAAATATTACACTTCAGCTATTTCTAGGGTGCAAATACAACTGTTTTGGTAGTGATGCTGGGAAGCTGTTCATAAATTATGATACCACATCATCAACAATCAGTTCTGCTCATGTGCCCTCATTTGGGGAATATATTCCTAAAAGAGCAGATACCATTTTCTTTTTGGAACTATGTTGTGTAGACAGTTGGGCACAGCAAAACTATTTGATTGTGGAATGATTAGCTGAACAAGTAAAAAAAAAAAAAAAAGTAATTTCTCAAAAAAATGGATTTTGGCTTTTTGCCCTTTCCATCTGTCAGGGTCTTAGACTAGATTTCTGCAACCAGCTCACTCTTCAATTTCTCCTTTGCTATAAGGCCTAAGCCTTTCCTAGTCACCTTAAGTGGAGGTGTGATGAGCAGTGTTGAACAGACAATACCTGATTTGTGATACTCTGTACTTCCCCTTTGATCCCACGCGAGTCAAAAAATGAACCACAAATAGAGGAGCTGGATTTCAAGCTCATAGCACACTCTTGTTTTGGCTGATGGAAACAGTGATCCTCTTGGAAGCCCATGAAGGCACAGATGATGAGCTGTCTTCACTCTTTTCTAGTAGTGTTTTTCTTATTAATTGGTTTGACCTGGTGACTTTCTCCAAATCAACAGGATGTTAGACTGTCAGTTACATACATGCTACAAAAGAGGCAACATGGGACACCACACTACACATACAGATTATAGCAGAGAGAGAAGCTAAAGTTAAAGATCACAGTAAGGCTGCCTGCATTAGGAGGCTTCTATACAAAAGGGAGGAAATGAAAGATGTTGAACTCAAAGGCTTTGCAGGAGGTAAGGGTGTGGAAGGGGTAGGAATTTGCTTCAGGTGTCAACACAGAGAAGTCACCCATAGCTCCTTGCTTGTACCAGAATTTGGAATGATTCAGCCATCCAGGAGCACCCTTTGAACACTGAGTCACACAGATTCACCACATCACATCCTCCTCTCAATACATGACTGTGCCCAGTGACAGACGTTTTATACCACAATGATGCTTTTGTAAGAGTCAGATTTTTATCTCCTCAACAATACTGAATGGGGCCATTTGATCTCAGACTTGAATTTGGTTGGCCATGCCACAGTTATTCACCATAGAGGTTATTTATCAGTAAGTGTCTAAACCTTTACAGAGACCTTTTTAAGATGTTTACTTTAACGGCTCCTGTGGCTGCAAATGTTTCTTTCTGAATGTTTTCCAAGCCTTGTAAGATGGTGTTGATCTAAACACAGGACCAGGTAGCAGTCAACTGTCTACCCTCATCCTGACAAAAGATATTGTGCAGGCTCAGACGCAGGGATGAAACATTTTTGTCTTTCTTAGGCAACAGACTCTTTAAACAGAGACACACAGAAATGAGTATACTCTCCCAGTATGCAGAGGCAGCATTATTACCAAGTTACATTCAGCACCTCCTTATCTTATGCCTGCCAGAGTAGACCTCTGGGTCTGCCTGGCTTGTGGACTTGTTCCAGGCCTGCTGCCAACACTTGGAGAGGGCCAAGAGGCTGATATAGAAAGCTCCTTACATTAGTGCTTCCACCCTTTCAAAGTAGGCAGAGCACAGATCACTCAGTTACAGGAAGTCAGTATCTCCAGGAGTCACTCTGAAACTTGTGTGAACTATAAATCCAGGGGCTAGGCCACTTACTCCACTTAAAGTGCTTTCCTCAGTTATACTGGAGCACCTTTCTTGTGCCTGCTGAGAGAGTTGGTAAGTTTTCTGTGTAAGTATGTTCACTTTCATACGGTTTTCTTTAAGAAAGTGAATCTGAGCTGTTCTTTCCTCTCTCACAGAATAACCATTAGAAAAATAGCCCAAGTAAAGAAGTGGAGCGGGTTGGGGGATAATGGAGGGGGTAGGGGGTGGAACACAAAGAACAAAAGAAGTCTCAGCTTATGTGGTTAACAACATAAAACAAAGTTATTGAAAAGCAAGCAAAGCTGGGGCACATCATCTCAGCTGCAGAGGTAATGCAATTAGATTTGTCACTGGGATGGAACTGAACCATCTCAAGTGTCAGCATATCTGGATTTGGAGTAAAGCAAGGAGTACAACTGCTGACCACAGCTCAGGAGAGCAGTAAAACAGATTAAAGGGAACCAAGAGGAAAAAGATAAGGAACATTTGATGGATTTTCCATTACCCAGAAAAGACTGCTGTGTGGCAACAGTCCTGTACACAGTACACTCCAGAGGGCAACATGAAAGGCAGAGGAGAGCTTGACGTGAAAGCAGTTGTTAAGCATGCCCCGTATTTAAGAATCAGGAAAAGGAAGGGAGCTACAGACCAACAGACAAAGCATTAGTCAACTCTCAGAAAAGAGCAGTATGATTTTGTTCTTTACTAACAGGGAAACATTAATAACTGCTTCTGCATCTGCTAATATGTTGCATCATACCAGACTGGTTCCCGGCCTACCAGTCTACAGCCAGTCTGTCTCTAAACCCTAAGTGACCCAGGATATGGGTAGCTTTGAGCAGGGAAAAATGCGTTACAGAGCCAAAGATTTCAATAAGCCACAGATGTCACCCTTGGGGCCCAGCACAAAGTTATGTTTTGCCTGTGTACTGTCTTAATGGGCAGATGGTCACCCCAACACATCTCTAAGCCTCCTGCCTGTGCTAAGGAAAGGTCAGCTGAGTTTCCACATACATTTTACATAAGTGGCATGCTAAATTTCTAGGTGCTCTTGACAAGAGATTCATTAGAATTGAGCAAATCATAATAAAAGTGTCCTTTGTACACAGTTGCTACATGAGAAGTCCATTAAGATGTGGTTAGTCTTTCATAACGGAACAGAGGAACATGTGAGGTTGTACTATTCCATTTCTGGAACCTGAATTAAGCATCTTTAGCCAAAAACCAGCACAGTTAAATATGTATACATGACAAACAGCATCTCGGTTTTAGCAGAATGAGACCACACCAAATCAAATTACCTTTCCACACAAATCATAAATGACAGAAAACAGCAGAGAAACTAGTTTCACAGATTAATTTAAAAAAAAATGTAATGAGAAGCAAATTGTAAAGAGAAGAGCTATTGGAGTTAAATCTTACTCCTTTTAATGGCCTGTGGCTATAGCATGCATATTCCTTCAATAAAAAGCTCTCACTTGTATACTTTCTGCAAGCTCTCTCCTTCCATGGACATGAGAGTCCAAGACTCCTGTCCGACCATACCTCTTGGACTTGTATGTTAAGTTGTTTATATGCCTTTTAAGGGTATTAAAAAGTTCAAAAGCTGAGATTATGTTCATTTTGTCACACTGCAGCCCAAGCTAGTCACAAAGGGACTACAAGCAATTGTTGTAGGTTTTCTTCTACAACAATTTGTTTACTAAGAAGAGGTGGTGAAAAGGCTACTGCATTGCATTCACAGCCACAAGTGGCAGCAAGAGTTTTCAGAGATTTCCTATAAGGAGAAAAAAAAGCACAAAGCAAGTAAATACATTTTCACCTGATAACAAAAAGCTTTCCATACCTTCCCCAAGTTTGGATGTGTTGATGTCAGAGTCATCTCTGGTTCCATTTTGGGATTCCAGGTATGTAGCAGGGACCCAGCCCTGCTCCTCTGCTGTGCTCACAAACCACCAACCTTCAAAAAGAAGTAAAAGAAGTTGTTAAGATGAACCAGAACATCAAAATACCACTGAGAAGGTGGCACAGTTTGGTGCAAGTCCGATTTATTCTGTAGCCTCCTAGATGGAGAGAGTGTTCAGTCTTATACCATTTCTATCAGATACTCTCAGTGTGGTAAAAAAACCTCTGCAGGCAGGTATTACATAAAAAAGTGTTTATTTCAGTTTATTTAAAAAAACTTGAAGTCTATTCATGACAACTGTGATTTTGAGATCTCAAATTCAGACTCTCAAGTCTTGCAATACGTACATCTACAGTATCAAAAGACTTTGTATGTGTATGTGCATATATGTGCTCACAAACACATGTAAAATATCACAGATGTTGCCCTAATCCTAATATGAGGCATCCCAGAAGGCAAAGGATGGAAATAGGAAAGGTTTTAATAGGAAGACACAGATTTCAGAATGTGATAAAGTAATAAGTGCTTCTATAGCGCTTTTCATCCCAGCCAGAGTTTAACAAACATGACTCAAATTCAATGCCCTGGGAATCTGGAAGGACTGCACAGCACAGAAACAAGAGAGAAAAAGCTGACTGAAATGTAACATTAGGTCATAAAGTACCAATTATTTGCTTTCCCACCTTAATATCCAAGTTTCTACCACTGTCTACTAAAACTTGTATTCACCAGCTAGATGGATCTAACCTTTAGGTCACATCCATGGATGGATGAATAAAACTGCAGATGAGCCATCTTTTGGTTAGATGCAGCCCAGTCATAACTCTCCTTTCCTCTTTTCCTGCTTGGCTATATTAATTTATTAAATCCTCCTCTGGTTCTGATGTAGGCTCACCAAGAGCTTGCTGCTCTCAGATATTAGCATAACTAGATTCTGCTCTTTTTCAGGTAAAGTCAGGGTTAAGATACAGGACAATAAAACCCCAAGTAGGTAAATGATTTCTGTTTTCTACAATCTCACAGTCCCCCCGCTCCTCCCAAAATGCAAGTTGCTTTGTCAGGACAATGCAAACTGTTGTTCAACACCAGTCTTTCTGCCTCCCCAAAGGGATTTGGGAAAATGGCTATTTCTGTACATGCACCTCAAAAGAATTTATAGACTTTAATGGTTGTCATAAACCAAACAAATTTCACAGCCCTGGGCCTGGCAGGGGGATGGGAGGCTTCTGTCACCATGAAACCTTCTTTAAAGAATAAAAAAAAAAAAAAAAAAAAAAAAAGCCTCCTGAAACAATGCTCAAGTGTTCATGGTAAAAGTCACCAGAATTCATTCCAAATCCTGTCACGGAAGATTTTACCAGAAGACAGTAGTTACAAACCCTCATTTTCTTCCCTGGGGCCTGTGGCTAAGAGACAACGTGCCCCAAGCAAGAAACCCCTCACTTGCCACCACACAGCTGCTAGGTAGCTCTCTATTTACTCTCAAAACTCAGACATTGCTTTCCATTTTCTGACCCAGCAGAGGTTTGGAAACTTTGCTTCACAAGGCTCATGGTTGGAAAGTTTAAATTTAGTTATCCCTCCTCAGCAGGAGGTGGATTCTCCTGCCATGAAGCCTACAGCAGTGAACCCACAGGATCTGCCAGACTGTTTCAAAAAACACATCTTCATGGTTGTTCCTTATTTTACTAGTAATGCATCAACGTGGGTAGCAAACACAGCTTAGCCTACACTTATTAAGCACAAAATGTTAGGAGCTGGTGTTCAGCTCATATCAATTAGACTGGAACAGTTTATGTAAACTCTTCCTCAGAAAGAAATTAAACACAATTGCACAAAAAGGACTCATCTACACTTAAAAACATGTGCTTGGGCCAAATTTGAACCATAGTGAAACCGTCTTTGGAGGGCTGGATCACACAGCTTTGACACCAACCCAGCACTAGCCCATTTCGCAATACAACTCCTCTGGTTTGGCTCTCTGAGCTGCATTGTGGCCTTAAGCTGAGTTTAAGCTTAGTGTAGCTGAGCCTCCAACCATCCAAACAGGGCTTCCTGCTAAAAGGCAATCCCTCACCCACATGCCTCCCTAATGCTGTTCCCTGCTCCAGAAAGGCCTTGGCAGGGAAGCATCACATCTCCACTCCATTTGTGAATGGTCTCCCATGTATCAGCTGGAGGTCAAGTTACATTTGAGCTAGGTTACAGTTAAATAACTCAACCAAATCTATTGCAACGTGCAGACTGAGCATGTAACAATCTAAGTTAGGTTTTAAGCTGCTTTGATTCTTCCAGCCATCAGTAAGATTATAGAGCTCATTAAAGTTATAATTTCTTTCTAAAGACATCCTTTAAACTCTGTGCAAGGGTCAAGCATAAACGAGAAACCTCTGCAACTACTGAGAAATCAGTAGCATCTGTCCACGTTCAGAGAAAAACAGCCCTCACTCTGAAATTCTCTTCTCCCACTTCTAGCTTCCTTCTCAGAAGGACGAAAAAGACTTTAATGCAGCTCTTTGGAATAGCATGTCCCCAGGAAAAAAAGAAATAAGAAAAAAGTATGCTTTACTTAAACAGCCTGAACAACTGAGAAGCCTGAGGAGCTTCCAGCAGCACCCCCCAGCAGCAGAGCACACTCGCTAGCAAGACGTGCGAGGTCTCAGTGGCGAAGCAGACATTGCATAGGCAGCTCACTCCTTACGAGACGAAAATCTGAGTTATGATGGCACATTTGAGCCATAACCCTACAGAAAGGAAATTACAGCATAGTGCAAGAATTGACAAACTCCTAGCAAAAAGCTGAAGCGCAGACAAGCTCCACAATGCAGCTTACGCGCGACAGCCACAGACAGCAGAACTTTGCCCAGCAGATCACACAGTACTTGCTCTGCACCATCCCCGCTTTAAAAGCGTTAGGGCAGATGCCATTTGGTTCCCCCCACGTTCATGGGATTCATGGTTTGCAGATGAATTAGCCAGATTTGCCTCTGCTTGCAGAAAGTCAGGGCTATAATGGTGCAGACTCTCTCTTGTCCCTTCCCCTGCCATCTTTCCCAGCTCAAAGCATCACAGAAACGTTGTTAGAAAACTTGCTTTTGAAACACAGAAAAAAAAAATAGAGCATTTATTTTGAGTTCTCCCTCTATGCTGGAGTTGACTTCAACTTCACAATTCATTATTAAAACCATTTCTGCAGCAACATCTGCAGGGAATTATGTAAAGTTATCTCTCTGCACTGCCAAGCCAGTCCGAGGTTCACTCTTGCACTCACACCATCTGTAAAAATTAGGCAGTGCTTTACAGCCTGAGTTAACCCTTACAGATGACCCTATCTCTCAGGCATCAAAATACAACTCTAAAGCTGATGTGGCATGGATGTCTAGACTGAGGCTCATCAGCCCTCATACCCGATGAGGGCTCAAAGGGAGTCTGAGCCTCACAGAAGACACAGGGAGTTGTAGTTACTGCACCCAGCTCAAGCTTTGCGGCACTAGTCTAAGTCCTACCTTAATTTTTAAGGTAGAATTGCCATTTTCTCCAAAGATGCCAAGATGAATCTATACTTGCAGAATCTATCTGGGCTCTGCTATATGTCAAACATTTTCAGCATGGAGCTAGAACACTTATGAAGAGATAAAAGGTTCCATGTCAAGATAATGATAGCAAAAGCAATTGGTCCCACCAGAGAATGAATAAGTGACAAAAACACTTCAATTCTAAAAATCATGTTTCTTGCTTTTAATTGTAGTCCCAGTTCTCTCCCCAAAAGGATTTTAAAAGTGAAAGAATCAAACAAATATAATCCACAATTTACTCCATGAGAAACTACTAGAATATAGTTAAACATCCATGCTTCAATATTGTCCCATTCTTCACATAAACTAGCTATTCCTGTTGAAGACTGCCTCATTATAAGATGCTACAAGTCACTTTCCAAAAATGAATAAATGCAGGATAATGCCAAACACTGGCTTCTAATTCTCCCCTCAGCCATTTATTACTTTACAGACTTGATTATCAATTTATGAGCTTAAGTAAAGTAAACGAGGAGGACAGCAACACTATAAAAGGGAATGGGAATGTCTCCTGCATGAGTAGACTATCCATTCTTCTAAACAAATACTTAAATAACACTCTACCTCTCAAGAGCCTTGGAAAAGTCCCACTCAAGCAGCAGTCTGATACATGACATGCGCTCTTTGGGCTTCAGAGAGTTGCTCCCCTTTAAGTTCTGCCTTGGAACTATGTCTTGAGGGATTTTTTTGACCCAACAGTTTATGTTGTCCTACAAAGCAGTACTAGATGCAATCAGGTCACTTCCAGACCTGGCACAGGGATCTTTTTGTACCAGCAGCTAATTACTTTCCTTCTGAGATGTGATCTGCTTCATTAAAGAGACCACACAAATACTTGCAAAATGTGCAAATGAAGGTGCTTGCTTTTCCACCCCTCTAGAGCTCTTCCCAAATACACAGTCCATGTATATACACATAGGAAAGCCAGTCATAATTGCATCAGACAGATCTGCAAAGAATACACAGAAGCAGACATATAAATGCTCTAGAAGCAGCATTTTGCAAGAAGAATTTTTACATTAACCATATTCTCACACCTACTTCTTAAAACTTCACTATGGTATCTGTGGGCTGCTAGACACTGTCACTGTGCATGCTGGCTCTGCTCTCTGTAAAAGGCTCTTTCAGTCCCACACACTTGGCAAAGGCACCGTCTCAAAAGCACCGAATTCATATGATGGCCACTATCTGATTTCTGAGCATTCTGCCCTTGCGATTCACAGGAGAGGCATCTTTCTTTCAAATATGGAGATCTAGGAAGAAATCTTTCTTGCACAGAGCTGACTATAGTTTAGGGTACAGAAGTCTACACATGAGTCACTGCACAGCAGACTAAGGCTGTCATCCCAGGGTGAATTATTAAAGTTGGTGAAATATTAAAGGCAGCTTTCATCTTTAAACACATAATGTTTCCCAGCCTGTGTGCACTGCAGATTTAACTGCAGCCACCATTTAACCACAAAGCAAAGTTTGCTTCATTTTAAAGATGGAAGCAAGGCTCAGACAATGGCATGCTCAAGACAGATAGATAAGCTTGTAGCAGACGTCCTACTTGAAGACAATTACGATCCACAACACAGGTTCACAGCCCTTAAATGTGCAATATCCAAAGGAGATCACAGAATTACAAGGTTGGAAAGAACCTTAAGATCGAGTCCAACTGTTCCTGTCCTATACTAAACCATATCCTTAAGTACCTCACCTACCCTTTTTTTAAACACATCCAGGGATGGTGACTCAACCACCTCCCTGGGCAGCCTGTTCCAGGTCCTGACAACTGTTTCAGTGAAAAATTTTTCCTAACTTCTAATCTGAACCTGAACATCTAATATGAACCTGAGATTGGGCCACACATTCAGCTTCCAGTTCAACCACGTGTCGTGATCCTTCCATCCAGTTCACATGGCATGGGGAGCCCCACTTCTCATACTAGCTTCATGTTGAAAAGCTTTGCAACTCCAAGAATCTGTGCCTGACTGCTCCAGTAGTCAAGAGTGAAGGTTATCTGGCTACTCTGATTGCACTCTAGTTACTGACTGCTGCTTCAGGAACTCAGAAATAAAACCCACCACCCCAAGTTACAGCTTAACTCCAAGAGGTTTTTTTAATTGGCTGATGAAATAGCCACAGCACTGTGACAGGGCAGAGTTGTTAGCTTCATGTGAGAGAGAGGAAAAGGATCACACCTGTCACTCTTTTCTTGGTAGCTCAGCATGGGAAATTGGAGCTTCTAACACCACCCACCCCCACACTCCCTAATGAGCTTCTCACCTCAAAGAAAATAATTAAGATTTTAAGTGTAATAAGCAAACATTTTGCTCCTGGTACCAGGTATGCCGCAGAATCTGACAGAAAATATGTTAGAAACCACACACTTGCTGTTGAGTAGCAGTCACACAGCCATAGGCTACATTCTGCCCAGCAAGTTACCCCCAACATTTGAAGGTGAATAGTAATTTTATTATTTAGTGAAGAAAGAACACCTTAAAGATGAAAGGAGGAGAGGCTGCCCACTCTTGTGCCTTACTCCAGAGTCCAACTAAAATTTACAGAAGTCCCTACAGAAATACAATAGGAATCTGAACCTAAAAGCATCACTTAGGAACCCTGACAACTGAAAGCACACATGGACTACCCGTGGAAACGCTTTTTGTTCCCTCCTTCATCTGAAAGCCAAGTTGAGTTCTCAGGGTACAGACTGGAGGTTTTTGCTTAATTTGGTGATGGAAGCAACAATTGAGAAGAGGGCTTCCTGAGGTGAAGGAGATGAGGGGGAGCAGGAGGTGGGGACTTCTGGAAGGCTGGACTCTGTTCAGACCATTTGTCGGCTGTTAACAGAACAGCACTTTGCCATATAGAGCTAAAACTTCAAACAAAAGGCCAAGAGCTGAGACCACAGTTTGCTGTTCTCCACCAATATTTGACAGTAGCTGCAAATGCTTAGGACTCAGCAGCAGCACAGAAAATTACATTCCTTGCACTGCTTTAGGTGTTAACTGAGTTCAAGGAAAATAGAAGTGAATCCCAGACTTTGGCTGCTGTAACAGATAAGAGAGAGAATAGTCCTTTCCTGCAATGACTGGCTTTTGAAGTAATTAATTGTTTCAAGTCTATATAGCTATGGATTTTCATCCTAATCCTTCCAGTCTACCTTCTTCCTCCACCTCTACTACTAATCTTGTGGCAGTAGTAGATGGAGCCTTCTCAGCTGAGCTGTTAGCATATCCCTTTGCTGGTGTACTCCAGTTCCTATGGTTGCAGAGCTAGCTGGCACAGAGGGCTGACTACATGTGAATAAATATCCTGGTTACTGCTGCCACACAGGTTTTTCCTGGACCAAAAGCAGCTCACTAGGTGTGTACATAAGTGCTCAATATAGAGTCCCAAAGTGCGTCTCAGATTCTGGCTTACACATCTTGCTTGCTTGGATTGGTTTCACATCACATTATATGCATAAACACACACATATATATGTGGAAATTCATACCCTGACCTCTGCATTCAAATATATATTACCCTAGTCTTCTATTGGGATTGGAACCATGTTTCCTTGTACTTCTGGAAAAAGTAGAAGTGTTCAGAACATGGGAAAAGTTCATGGGAAAAGAGAAAACTGGATAATATACAACTCAGCTCTAATACTTTATAGGTTACATCACTAGTAGAGACGATGGATATTCTGAGTATTAGACAACTAGGAAATACCACATTACTGTATTTGTTCAGATCTTATAAGATAGTAGGTGACAAGGGTTTCAGAGGTGCACATTTGGGAAAACACATATTTATCTCTTATTACAGTTGTGACTTCTTGTACATATGTGTGTGTTGGGAGTTAAGTAAAGCACACAGTTTATCTTTGGGTTCTGATAATACAAACTGATAGTCATGAACTCCAAGTGCTGTATCTGCAGCTATTTGCTGTGGCTGAATTGTTACCCAGGGGCTTCCCCTCCCTATTTAAAAAAAACAAGAAAAGGGACTCAGATTTGTGTATTGACACAGCTGGAATGAAGGAATCTGCCAAACATGTTTTTCAAGAATTGGCACATATATCCACAAAACCATCATATAATCCAGAACAAATTACACAAGTTGTGTCCTTCAAGCAACGGAGTAAAAGCAGTACCTATTACATTAACAGCTATGGAAAAGTCTTGGACATTGCCTGTCCCATCACACTTCCCATCAACAGCTTCCCCAAGCACCCTGGGCTTCCCAAGACAGCAGCAGAGGACACCACCACTTGCTAAGCCTGTCCATGGCCAGCTCCAAAACACACAGAGCTAACATGCCAAAGGTGTTGGCCAGCATCCCCAGACCACTGAAATTATGGGATCCACAAAGCAATGAAGTCAGCCAGTTCAATGGGCCAGTCAGCACCCAAGAAGTTGCAAAAAGGTTTGTCAAAGCTCAAACATCCTAATGCCTTCTAAAAATAAGTTTAAAGTAATCTTTCCCTTCATGCTTTACTTTATTTCAAGAACACCTAATGGTGAAGCTGTCTGTGCAATGTGACCTGCATTCCACATTGCCCAACATGTTTGCAGTTCAGTCTTTGTTCAGCACAGGAAGAAAAGAAACTAAGAGAGGGAGTGCTTTACTCAGAGGAAACCTCATCAATCACAACAAGGAACAAAGCTATCTTTGGGCGGGCATGCTATACTGTGCAAGCAGCCTGGCTGCATCTGCTAGCCTGTGAATGCCAAGTACTGATCAGTAATGGTGTTAAGATAAGGTCCATCCATAGCCCAGTAGCTTTCAAGAGGTTACTGACTTGTACTTGCATATTGGTCATCTGATCCTGACATCCAACCCACAGTGCCAACTTGGGTATTACAGAAAATACCTGTTTCCTGATCACAAATTTTCCTTTTTTCATCCGATCTACTTGGAAACAGGATTTCCTTTCTGACCTCAAGTTCTGGTCACACTACATACCAATTTATTTCACACCTTTTCTTACAGTCTTGTTCTATTCCTCTTGGAAAGTGATAGATTTATATGCACCCTTCAAAGAAAAAGTCTGCCTGATTTTCAGTAACCACAAGGCAAGGTAAGATTGCTAAGGAGTGCTCAGATTAAAGAGCCACTATATAAAGCTGTGCATTAAGTGTCTGTGGGCAACAAGTAGTACTGGACAGTATCTTAGCATCTTCCCTTCTTCCTTCCCTTTCCTTGAAGTTTTCTCTACTTGAGTAGGTTCCAGAAATTGACCATGAGATACTGACTACTGCTAATGTCTTTCACTACAGCTTCCCTGATCATGTAAGTTCATGGGTTGCTTCCCTTCCTCCATGATCAATTACATCCCACAGTATTTCATCTACTTCTGAGAAGACTTCTGTCCTTAATCTATTACTGTTTCTACTGTTAGGAAGATGTAGCTCAGGTAGGAAAGTTAAGGAACAAATCCATCTCCCTCTACCCTTAAAGCCTGTCCCTCCAGACCTCCTCTCCAGCAGCCAATCATTTAAAGGTTGAAACCTATAGATCCAAGGTTTTAACCAACCTGCCCAAATGATACTGCAGCACCATGTTTAAATAAACAAGAAATTGAAAAGAGCTCCCAGCCACAAGTGGGTTTGCTGGGGTGAGGGTAGAAGAGGACTGCAGCACACAGCAGCAAACATACAGAAATCAGGTGGACAAACCCAGCCCGTGGCCAGCAAAGAAAGCCCACTGCCTTCAGAAATGCCATGCCAGCACAGCCAGCTCCTGCAGAAGACTTTTGCAGAGCCACGAACAGCTGATTACAGCAAAGCCACGCACACAGGTGGCTTTCCACCCCACAGGGCAAGGGGCTCTCAGCCCCAGGAGCCAACGGCAACTCTCCATTAGTCACTACCAGTTGTGGGGTTGTGTTTTCTGTGGTCAGCCAACAGGGTGCAACAGTCAAGCTCACAAGTAATTTCCTTTACGTTCACAGGACTTAATCCTAAAGCAAACACATTTTGTGTCCAAGCTTTCTTTAGAAAAACATGAATAAGCTTTCAAATGGGCCTCACAGTAATCTTGTCCAAAGATTACAAATTACTTCCCAGTGGTTTAAAAAAGTTACAGACCCCCAGCCCCAGCTGATAGGAAACAGCCTTCATGGACAGCAGCGAATAGCCAATATTTACTTCCTGCACAGATTGACAAAAGTCCCTTTTGTTTTAATTTCTTACTCTGAAGTCTGTAGAAAATGTGTCAGTTGCTTACTGGGAAATCCTCAAGACCATACAGAATTGGGAAAAAGAGACCATATACTAGGAATGATCCTAGCAGAGCAGCAAACAGCACTCCTGGATCAAAATTGTAAAGGAACTCGCTATTTCAGTTGAAAATACATCTACCACCTCTGAGGCAGGCTTCAGTTATCTCAGGACAGAACAGAACAACACTGGACAAGAGCTTGAAGCGAGGAACAAAGGCTGTACTATAGCCACCAGAAATAGCAGACAAAGCAACCAATAATACTAGTTCAGTCTGAAGCACAGCTGAATCACCAGATTAAACACACTGCCTTTTACAAACAGCTTCCGTGGGATCCCTCTGAACCCCAATACTCCTGCTAAAGGAACAGAGCAGAGACCCCTTGGTTTGCTGGTGCCCAGCCCAGTGTGAACAGCAGCACTGCTCTGCAGCACTCACATAACCATCTCACAAACTGACATTTCCATATCCTGGCTGTTCCTTGAAGCTCTGCTGTCCAAATACAGCTTCTCTCCAGTTCTATTTATTAGCCAGATCTGGCAAGATCATAGCCCAGATGCTACATTATCACGAATACTGGTGTAAGCCAAACCCAACACTCTGCTTTTCCCTCTGACACTGCTTCATTGCTTTTGTCCTGAGCTCTGTTCAAGCCGTGTTTCTGCAGTGACCCCAGAAGCTGAGCCTCAAAGAGCTGCCTGCACAAGGCTACAGGAAATGACAGCTTCGGAAATGAGTACCAGGGTGATGAATAGCAGGCTACAAGAGCAGCCCGTGTGTTAGCGGGCTGCCAATTAGTGGGCTATGTCGTACTGAACAAGGACATACATGGGCAAGTAGTATCACTAGCACTCCCCAGATGAGATTACAAACCCAATTCAGTATTTTCTGAAGGGCTTTTCGAGGCTTTATAAACTTAGACATGTTACTGTATTTTGTTCAGCAGGAAGCTGAACTGCCCCCATTTTGAGCAGATTATGGAAAAGTGAAAGAAGGAGGAAAATGGGGAAAGAGATCTGCCTTTATCCATCATGAAGACCTAGACAATGAGAACACCTTGTGTAGGTAGAAGCAGGACAGGATATTCACCTTTAGGTAGGAGATAACTGTGCTCACCTACACAGACTTCAAAAAAAAAAAGAGCAGGAATTACTGGGGTATCTGGTTCCATCAGGTCTAACAAAACAGTCTATCAGCAGCATGAGAAGAGAAGGTAAATACAGGAAAGCTACCAAGGCAAAACCTCCTGGTATGATGCCCATTTTCCCCTCTCAGTTAAAAAAGCACTTGTCTTATGATGCAGAAAACACTCTGCATACACCCAGGTAACTAAGCATTTGTTTCTATTCATTCTGGCTCAACCTGTGGATAAGCAGGCTACACACTTTGCTCAAGTATCTTTGCAGGGTTCTTGCTACATGGTAAAAAGCATGCAGTTTCCCTACAGCCTGCTTGGTTGTCTAACCAGGGATGTTGACTTTAGAGACTGGTATTTACCTTTTAGTGCTCCTTACAGACTGGAAAGGCAGACTAGATTCAGAGCAAAGAAGGGCTCTGCCGTTAGAGACTAGAAACACCCCACTGAGCTAGTCTTGCACTATGGGAACATCAATAGCAACATTGCTATTAACACCTTCACAGAGAGGCTGGGCTGCCAGCAGACTCAGTTGCTGGTCTGTCTCCAGGAAGGCATCATTAAACGTACAGCAAGTCAAACTCCCAATATTTAAACATTTTCATTTTCTGACTCTCCTTTCAAGCTTAATTAAACAAAGCCAGATCAGGTACTAAGCATAGATTTGCTGGCAATAATCAGTAAGGCTGATCTTCTGATGCTAAATAAAGGTTAACAAGGCAAATTAATGATGTGAGAGACAGAAGAGCTGTCAATCTCCATGCACTTCAGAGCTGAGACAAGACAAATGTATCATTGTGAGGCTTATTCCCTTCCATTAGGAATATATCAACCACGAAACAAGGGCAGGAGTAATGCTCTCCTTGAGTGAAAAGCTGAGATTTGCAGACCCTCCATTACACACACTCATTATACAACCCAGCACCATTTAAAATAAGCAGCACAGTAAGGGATTACCTAAACCTGTTAGGCAGATGATAGAGAGACACAGTGTTTATCTTTTACAACAGGGAGTCACTTAAGCTTACCTTATGGGTGCATGCAAGATTAAACCCCTCCCTCTCCCCAGCACAAGACCCAAAAACGACAGGCTGGACTGCCTAAAACTACGTACAGCCAGGCTCTGCTACATTTTCCATACATCTCCTCCTCTCTTTGCAGAGGCAACTGCTATTCCCAATCACTCCAATGCCAACATCCCCAGAAACCTCAAGTTCAGGCATTTTGCAACCTCGTGCTTTTCAGGATCTCATTCTTGGCAGATTGACAGCCTCCCCCCACCTTTTTCTTTACATTCCCCCAAGAAGTACCAATTTCCCCATCTTATTTTGGGAAAGGCCAGTGGTTTTAGCAAAAGGCTGCATGTTTAATGCAAGCTGAGAAAGACAATAGTGTGGCTGCTGCGGAACTAGCCTAGCTTTAGGGAGTTTTCTGCAATAGAATTGAGAACCAGACCAGTTCTTTTTGTGGGAGGAGTTCTTCCCTCCCCAGTTTCCAAGTCTTAGTTACATTACTTCCCTTCCCCTCCCCCACCACCCAAATTTGAACAGTGTTTCCTTTGTCTATCCCTTATGTGGACTTCCATTCCCAGGAGACAAGGCATAAATGTCTAGCACAACAGGACCCCAATCTCAGCTGGGCTTTGGGCACTGCCATAAAAACAGAGATCACAGAAGTATGGCTCTTGCAATGTAAAACAGCCCAGATAGTAAATAAGGTTTTGGATAGGTCTCTTAGGTGCGATATTAATGATGATCTTGGAATGCTATGGCTTAACAAAAGCTTATGTGGCCTGATATTTTTCCAAAGCATCCTATTTAGTGACTATGTGCACACATTTCTCAGGATAAGCTGGAGTTCAGTGCAATACTAATGTGAACTATATTGAAAAGTACACCTCCAGCAAGACCAACTGGACTACTAGCACATTTTAGGATGACTAATAAATTGAAGTTTTCTTGGCAAACTTCCCTCACAAGGGCTGTGGGCCAGGATTACAGGGTGGAAAGAGTCCAACCTGGGTAGAAAGTACATGGTCCTGTAGCTGCTAAATCCCTACTGGGGAAGAGGATTTCCCATTACATTTCAGAGAATTCTACCCCCCACATCCCTTGTTGCATGGATTCTTCAATACACACTACATTCTCAGACTCCAGCTCAGTAACACATCAGGCAATACAATCAGCAGAAGGCAACCAAGACCACACATTCTTTGGGAAGGTTGAACATCACTTCCAACTCCCTTCAAACTCATGCAGAGACCCTCAAAACCAGGCACAAGGGGAAACCACTTCCAAGGCACACCAGTCCCATAATAAATTTCTTGGTCAGGCTTCTGGCTAGTAACCAACACCTCTTGTGTGTTCAAAACTGCCCCCTGATGTTCCTCAACCCCTATGACAAAATACAGCACAGCTCTTTTGTGCTTGTGAGCCATTTATATGAAGATCATGCTCTCCTCACCAGACATATGTCACCAGTTACTTATGTAAATCTGCATAGGTACAAGGGTTCCCCACTCACAGCATGGGCTGGGAGCTCAAAAGTTTTCTTATTTTAGTAATGGCCATGCTATACTTGCAGTATTGCAGGGGAATTATTAGCTTGCATTAATTATGCAGTATTAACTTGTTAAATTTATTTCTTAATAAACAAGTATTTCCAGTCTGCCCTGCTAATGAACAAGTACATCCAGATGCCAAACAATAATTGGAATTGGCTTAATAAAATTTGGAAGTCAGCTTGGCATGGTGCTAAAATTAAGGGCTTAAATTCTTTGCCCTACAAAAGGTTAGATTTGTTGGGTCATCTGCAAGCATGTAGCATCTCAGCTCTAAGCTATGCCCCTACTTGCTAGTCTACCCTTGAACCTGAAGAAAAATGAAGATTCAAAGGAAATTTAACATCTGGTCTAGTCTCTCGCATCTTACAAGCCATAACTGCCACATCACCTAGGTCATCAACGCTCCATCTAGTAACCTTATCTACTCACTATAAACAGAAGGGCTTTTTTTCACAGCTGAAGTTACACTATGGAGACTATTGGAGAAACGCAGGAACTAGCCAGCAATATATAAGGAATTATCATACATATATGTAACCCACTTCCCAACATGCTTGGTGACAAAGGTAAAAAACCTCAACCTTCCAGTACTTGTCTAACTAGATTTTAATTTTGTTTTTCCAATTTTCCATGCTACTTCAGCTTCTATGTTTACCTTGGCAACACCTCTCAGAATTCACAGAAAACCTCAAGGATGATGCTGACAGTCTCAGCTATTTCTATCACTCTGTTACATCAGCAAGTGGAGTCAGAGGGACCAAGCCATAACCTTGAGCATCACAGCCGTTGAAGTTTCAGAGTATAGTTTCATCTAATGAAAATGTTTATAGTTTGAGCAAAATGCAAGTCAGTATTTTCATGTTGTACCTCCTAATGCTTGAGAATATCTAACCCTATGAGAAGATGTTATTTGCTTCTACTCTGATGCAACAAATGACATGTAATGGACAGGATCTCAAGAAGATCTCTCCCCCTTCCTACTGGAAGAAGCAATGAATCAGCCTTGCTCACATTTGTTTCATTTAAGTCCTGATCTCTAAAGAGAAGAAGATACTCATAAGAGTATCCTCAGTTTGATATCACATTTGAAACATTTGCTGATGTGATGTACAGATGACAGCATGATCATAACCTGCATTCAGGAGCTCCCTCTCTCCCCACTATTTCTCCCAGAAACTACACACACATTTTTTTTCTGGTATCAATTTTCCAAAGAAAATAGGATGGTCAAAGCTTTTAACCAGTTGACTTCTCTTTTTTTTTACCACTTTGGCCTCTCTCTTGCCAGCGCAGTCCCCTACAACACAGGAGTCAGAGGAGGCTAAATCTATCTCCAAGCAGAGGAGAGACTGCCTCTCCATTTCTGGCCTGTCTTCTGCCCAGTGGCAGCTCAGGTGCTTTCAGTCCTGCTTTCTCACCATGCAAGAGAATGGAGTTATTACCCTCTCATGCCATTTCCACTTCTAGCTTTACAATTGCAAAAAGGTTCACACTACAGTTTATGTATAAAAAGCTGGAAAAATTTTTTTGACCTCAGTTACCTGAATAAGTTGTAGTCTCCTGCTCAGTAAAGGTATTTAGCAGGAACAGTGAAATGCCCTCAAACTACATCTTCTAGTCTAGTAGGCTTAAGCACTGTGAAGAGCAGAGCCAAGGAGTGAGCAACATCTTTAATAAAGAAAAACCCCATCTGCAACGAGCCACTTGGTCCCTCTCCGAGGGCCGTGCCACCACCACAGTGTCATTAGGCCTTTCACTCATCACAGCTTTGGGCCATCACTTCCAGTCTCGCTGGCTTTTTCCTTCCAACTAGGTCTCAAGCCTTTGGATGAGTCTGTGTTTGTTTATTTGCAGCTTAGTTTTCAAATCCTGAGCCAGGGCCAGCAAAACAGAACAACTTTTCTTGATGAGGTCCTAGAAATTAGCTATGGAGGTTTCCATACAGCACAGTAAGGACACGGCCTCTTCTTCCTCTCCAAGCTAAAAAAGGGTGTGCAAGTGGCACAGGTATTGCATAGCAAGGAGTGGGAAAAAAGAGCAAAATGAAACCTTTATAACTGGGAAAGGAGTTACCCACTTCCAGCCCAAACATATAAATTCAAAATACAGCTTACCTAGCCAGTTGCAAAGGACTTTAGGACATTAGGAAATAATGACAGAAGTGAAGAATAAAGGATATTGACAGCTCTGCCTTGAAGCACTTCCAGCATACGTTAGAGTATACATCTCCTACCTGCACAATTAAGTGGCATTGAGTGAGTCTTAATACCACTTTGGTCTTCAGCTTCTGAGAAACATTGTTAGGGCAGACTACTTCAGTGATAGTTATTTACTTTTCAAACAGACATAAACAAGCAAAATGTGACCCGCACTGTTTCTGTACCTGTAGCTATACCATTTAAAATGCTATCAATAAAAAGTCCTACTTTGCCAGCAAGATGCTGGTCTTTAACCAAAGCTACAAGTCTCAGGAGTGAGAGATTTTGTTCAGATACAGCAAAAGACTTCTTATGACAGAGGTGAGGTATTGATTAAAAAAAGCAAGCTAAAAAACCCAATAAAAGCCACACCAAAAAGTGCCTGGTCAAACAAGCTATAAATTTGAAGAAAAAAACCCAAGCTTAACTTTAGTTTAGCTCCTCTGTGCTTGCAAATACTCTGTGACAATGATTCCCTGCTGCCAACACCCACTCTGGCTCTGAAAGAGGGGATGATGACATCCAAACCAAACATATGCATGGCTGGAGAGACTTGTGGCAGATTAGACAGTTCTTCTTTGTAGCGATACATGGAATACATCTGGGGCACCTCAGTTATATTAAGGGCACATTCCTTGGCTGAGCCAATGCTTGTTGAGCACTGCTGCAGGCCTCAGTGATACTCATGTCTGGAGCACTGGTACAGCTCTTCCAGTGGCTCCCCAAACTGGCAGATGGAGATCTCTGGGGTTGAGACTTGCGAAATACCTCTGAAGGGTTGATATTCTCACTCAGATTATCTAAATCCTAATATGGAAAACATGCCAAGAATATCCTAACTCTAAATCATAATGAAATGCTCAATAAGAGGCTGGATTCACTGAAAGCCAGCTGCAAGCAAATGCAGTCTTGGACGTCAATGTCACAAGCATCTTCAGTCTACTCATATCTACAACTACATGTCTAAGACAAGCTCTGACCTCAAAGCCCAAAGGTTCAACAATGTTGTGCATTTGGAATCAAACTCTGAGTTTGCAAACTCCAGAGACAGAGCTGCCAATAGCTCCATTTATCAAGGTTTTAGGTTTTTGTTTGTTGGAGGTTTTCTGTGGTTTTAAATTTCTTTTTTGAGTTTTTGTTTTTAAAGAAAACAGGAATATTATAAACTACTATTATATCTAAAGAGAAAAATTTAGAAAATAGGATATAGAGTTCTGTTATTATCCACTTCATCAAACATCAGCACTCTACACTACTTTAAAAGTGTCCCATCAAGAAAGTATGAAAATTTACACTGAATCAGAGGTCAAGGGCCAAAACCAAACCAAGTTTATACACCACGGCTTTTTCATGGATTTAGCAGTAAAACTTTCAACTGTACAACATGAATGTCCAGTTTAACATCAGTAAGCACTAGTCACATCACTGCCTATGTTAATCAGAGATTATTTGATAGGGCACCAGAAGACTGAGAAAGAGAATAGGCATCTCTACCAGCTGTGAGCTCTTGTCCATGCAGCACAGCCTGGGCCAACAAGAAGCTCCAATGTTTTCCAGTCCTTCTAGTGCTAGCGTTGCCACAACACTCACACTTTGCAGTGGTTTCAAGTTTCCAAATCAGAAGTCTTCCTGGATTTCTAGTTTCTAGAAAAAAAAAGGGTCTGAAGAATTTTAATTTTTCCAGACTGCATACCAGGTTTAATTCCTTATTTTGTTACTATTTTCTATGAGTTCACTTGACAGTTTTCAGCTCTTCAGATTTACAGTCATTCCTAGCAAAGTATTTCATCCACAAATAAATGCAACCATCCTTTTTCTGAAGGCAAAGGAAAAATATATAGAAAGCACACAGATGTTTGGCAAGTACATCAAAGTCAGGCTAGTCAGTACAAAAACCCTCCCCAAGCCCCCTGATATTCTCAGTGCTTTAACAATACAATCAAATTTTAAATATGAACAGAGGGGGATTTCAAATGGGGACACAAACATCTACAATAATAAATTAATTGGAAGTGCACAGAAACCTGGACAGAAAAGTGCACAGAAAGCCATTCACTGAACAACTTCAACATACCACTTCATTCTGTGAGGCCAGTCATGCTGAGCCTGAGCAAATCTTTGTTTTTCACATTAATACGAAATTAGATGAAGCTGGGCAGTGATATCAACTCCTGGCCAGTAGGTATCAGCTTACTGTCTTTGGCAAAGGTGTGCTCTTGTTCTCTGCATAGATGGAGGATATGGTATTTGGCTCTTCAAACCCTGCAATTCGTTACTGACCCATGTACATTCACTCAGATGTTCTCAGATCTTTGGAAAGCAGAGAGCACTTTCCCCTCTGACAATATTTCATAACTTCAGCACGTAATACCTTTTCCAAAGTAGGACAGATGTGCAGGAGTAGTTTCAGTCTTCCAAGAAGTTTTCCATCAGGAACTTGATTTTTCTCTGGCTGTGTAGCCCAACAGCACAACCATGGTCCCTGCAAGGCTGGAGATGGGAGGCTGCTCCTCGAGCAGTACTTGCTGTGAGCAAGCCATCCAGCTGAGGCCGTGCCCAATTACTCCCCAGGTTCAGCTGCACTGCTCCAAGGAGCCCAGCCAGTGCACAGCAACTCACCCTTTTCTGGGGACCTTGAAAAAGGGCATCGTGGAAGAACAGCTTGAGCCCACCCTTGTCTTACAAGGGATACTTCAGCCAGAAGCCACTATGTCAAACATTCAGGTTTTTGAGGGGTGGGTGCAGGGAATAACTCTATTTTGCTTTCAGCACACTGTATATCCTAGCTACAGGAAAGAAGCCAGCAATAGTGCCTATCCTGCTCACAGTTCAGGTTTAGGTTTGTGTTTTTGTTTGGGGTTTGGTTCTTTTTTTAAGTTTCACAGGCTTTGAAGACACGAGGTAGAAAGAGGAAGATACTGAGCTCCAAGAATTTCACTCTCAGCATGCCAAAGCCATCAGTAGAAATGCCTGGATTTTCCACAATGGCTTGGATATATGCCACAGTAAAAGGAAGCCACTTCGTAGTAAGCTCCTGTCCGTGAGTAGCCACACTTCAGATCACTGCTTCAGGGAGAAGGCACTCCTTCCCTTTGCTATAGGGAAACCTGGTCTGTATGTAAACTGCTCCTGCCCAAAGAGCCATCAGGCTGTTCAGTCAACCTGGGCAAGTAAGGACATAAGCAAATTCATTGTCATATTCCACAGAAAGGCATCAGATCCATGATGTTCTAGGTTGATTACTATGGGCTAAAGTAGTAGAAACCCCGCAAAGAGGAGAAGGGAGAAGGAATTGACAGGTAAGAGGACTCTTGTATTCCTAGAACTCCAAGAAAGTGAAGGTTTCCATAGGGATTTGGAGGCTGGAACCAGAGAGACAGCCACAAGTTAACCTTTTGATATCTGCACACACCTTTGGAAGCATTGCTTGTTTCTGGACATTTCTATTAGGATGTGCTACTTTTTGCTTACTCTGTTTTTTTGCCAGGAAACCCTGATGTTGCCATCACATGATTAAGAAGTTGCTCGCTAATTCAGTGGAAACCTGATGCTCCACTGTCTTTGGCTGTAGCTGCTGTACAAAGAGCATTTGGGATCCTGTGGCATCTGACAGCTTTCCCCTCCTCCAAGACTGACATTAACCAAAAGCCTCCTATCCAAAACAAAAGTGCTAGACAGAACACAACCCACATTCCTCCTATTTTGGGAAAGTCTGAATTGCAAACCCAATTTCTCATCTTGAACCCATGTGTAGCTGTTTAAGCGTAGCTCAGGAGCCATATGACTTTTACAGCTTATTCCCATGAAGGCTACAGAAAGCTAATAAAAGAGTGAGAATTATCAGCAAAACACACTACAAAACACAACACAGAACAAACTGGAGCAAGCACTGATCATACTTGTGCCACTGCTGCCCATCAAGGATCTCCTGCTGCAGAGGAGAGATCTGGTGTTGGGAAAAGGCAATTTAGTAACAGCTCCAGTTTTATGAAGGGAAGCTGGGCACTCAGCTCCATTTCATCCCAAACCTGCTCCACACTTCCATGAGAAACTGCAGTTGGATTTTCCAGAGTCTCTGCCACCAGTTTTGAACAGAAACAGCCAGCTTGTGCTGCTGCCAGTTCTTCAGCCTCTACTTGGTCACACCATAAAGCCCTCTACTTCTTGATTCCCTTCTACCAGCCTTCAAACAGTAATTTCTAAACACTTTGGAGCAAAATTCCACCTACTACTGGCTTTGAAACAGAAAAGAAGAGATACACATCCAAATACAAATTGAAAGCACTTGCTCAAAAGACTCTGCTAGTGTCTCAACAGTTCTTAACTAGTCAACACCTTAAATTTTTATTTTTAAAATGTGTTTCTACCGTGGTTCTTGGACCCCTTAAAAAAACATCATCAAATTCCACTATGGATTTAGACTTCATAACGTGACTTCAGTTCTCCCAAGCACAGAGTAAGAGTCTTGTGAGAAGGTTTCTTTTCTGCCAGCATCCACTTCCAAGTTCTCCAGCCCTGGATAGCAAAGGAGCAAAACAGGATAGCTGCGTAACAGCGGTCAGTCTCCTACGCACTCAGGAGCTTCCTGGCTACAGTCACACTATGAATTTCATGAGCTGTCAGCAAATGGCACCAGGTCTCACTGTGTGCCCACTGGTTTCGAACTGCACAGCCTGAAGCTGCACACATCCAGCAAAACAAACACCAAGCACAGTCGGGCACCCAGTTACATGAACCAGGATGATCAGGAACTATTTGCTGACTCCAGCAAAGTTGTTATTCTCACCCATTCAGTAGAAATTCTGTACAATTTCAGTCAATTGCTGCCGCAGTGTTGGCATCCCTGAATGCAAAGCAGCCAAATAGAAGAGAAAGATAGATGGGAAAACATGCCCAGCTACACAATTGATTTCCCTCCTCCACACTAGAAGCTAGCCCAGACACCACAAAGCACAAGGGGCAAAAGTTAAGGAACAGAGAAGGGGCTGCATGACAGAGGGATGCATTTCGGTAGACACATCAAGAAAGGCAGAGATTTTAATGTTCCTTTGCCTTTCAGGCTAAAGGCACCTCCCGTAACTAATGCACCTGGAGCATTTTCAAGGATGCTGGGCACATGCTGCTCTCATAAACTTCATGGGATTAGCAGTACTGCCTGTGGGATGAATCACTCCTATATCCTTCTTTTTTTATCCCACATTAAAATCTCAGAAGAAAACAGTGGCTTGTTCACAACAGAGTCTCTCTCCCTAACCTCCAAAAACGCGCAAATGACTTGTTACAACGTGGCTGTTGCAGAGGCTGCAGATATCCTCCAGAGTATGCACCACTGAAATAAAAGCACCAAAGTTACTTCGCATCATTAGCTGTACTAACATCTGCCATTCTTTGTACAGCTATTTGTTATAACACCAATGGAAGTGGTCTGAAGTGAGCTGGCCATAGGTAACCAGTCAGTGGAACTTGGTTATTTCCAGGAACTAACCTGAGTCCACTTTTATCCCAGAAAGAGTTACTGTTCAGCTTCAGAAGTCAAAGATAAGTAGTTCTGACCTCTGTTGTGACTATAGTCAAAAGGGGGTGACTATAGTTGTGAAATTTGCTTTCTTAAGGGATGACTGCTTTTACCAATCTAGGTCAGGCTCAGCGATCAAGGATCTTTCCTGCCAACTCACTTGCAAGAAAAACACCAAGTACCAATCAATGGTCTGACTCCAGAGCTCTACCTTATAAGTGCAATTCTAGTCCATCCACCAAGATCTGATGAAGGCACAGCTCTGAGACAGTTATAGAAAAATGCCTCAGCATCACACTGTTGACGTTCAGGCAAAACACCAGTCCCACAGAAACATGGGGTTCTGATTTCCCTAAACTGAGAGATGTGCTGTGTTACATTTCCTTAGATCAAAGTGTGTTCCTAACAGGCAAAATTAGCAGAGGATTTAGTTATCACAGAAGATCAGAAAGCATTAATCACATGGGATTCTCTGCAGAAAGTATAGGAGATCAGCAGCAAAACAAGAAACACAGCAGAATAAATGATACCCAGGAAGGAAGTCACTAATCTCCACCTGCACTTGGTTAGCTTCATTTCAGACCTCCTCTCCTGAACTCACTTAGGTTTCTACCAAATTTACCTGGGGCAAGTCAGATGGTCCACTCAGGAATCTGCTTAAACAAGAGGCAAAAAAGAAACAGAGGGAGGATTATAGGATTGAGTATATGTAGAAGAATTACTAGTTTAGGCAAGTTTCAGCTGAAGCAGATGGTGTTCCTGATGTACCAAGGACCTGGCACTGTTATTTTAAAGAAGCCAGAGTAGCTCACCTGGCAGCCTGCAGCACTCACTAAGGCACAGATGAGCTTGGCCCAGTTACTATTTCTATTCCTGTCACTGCACTGCTCCCAAGACACACTTGCCAAGGGCAAGCACACACCCAGGCACTCAGCCTTCACTGTGGCTGCACGTAATGGCTGGAAAAAAAGACCCTTGCGCAACTCAAGCACACCATGCAAGGAAATCTAAACGCTAACATTTGTCACAGCCTTGCAAAGGGTGCCTCCATCTCATATGTAATGGAAATTTCCTTGAAGCCACCAGCATTTTCCCTCAAATGCCACTACACAACAATTCCTGGTAGACTGAGCCAAATTTAAACCAGCGTCAGCAAGCATCTTGCAAGCAATCCCCAGAACCGTTCACTCCACAAGTTCCCACTTGCACATTCTGTGGGCAGCATCCTCATTTGGGGGATGTTGGTTTCTGTCTAGGATTGTCTGCAAGGGTAGTGTAGGGAAAGCAACACCCTTTGATGTGGCTGGCTCTCAAACCTGGATGCTTCTGTAAAAGAAATATTTAACTTCCCAGTTCTGAGTTGAATGGAAGGGTTGACACACCAACCCCCAGAGGCTCAATTCTTATTTTAAAACCAACAGCTCCAAAAATTACACCAAAGATGTCTGGAACAACCAAGTGTGTAATTTAACTTGTAGTTGGTAAAGGAATCAATTCTTGATGTGCTCAGGAGGAGCAAAAGAGGCATTTTACATAGGGCTCAGTTATCCCATTTGCTTGTCACTGAAAATAGCATCCCATTTCTGGTCATTCTACTTTTATTCCAGAACATTTTGGTTGCAGAAGGTCTACTTGAAGCAAGGGAATAATTTGAAAGCCTACCCTGAGTGTACAGGCATCCTGTAATTTTCATTCTTCATACTCTGCAAAGAGTTTCCTTCTTGGTCATGATAAGGAATTTAAGCTAGCATTAAGAACAAAACCTCAAAGAAACTGTCTCAGATTCCTGATCCTGTTTTCAGGCAGACAAGCAAGCTTCACCTTCTCTCCCATGAGTCACCACGTGCAGTCTTCCCTCTGCCCACACACAGAAATGCAGATCCTTCAGAATACTCTCCAGGGCACTGAATAAATTCTCCTTGAGTTTAATACTAGGCTTTCAAATGCTTAGTGATGGATTTTCTTAGGTTCATATCACCCAACCTGAATTTTCAGTTGAATGGTCTCTCTCCAAGCAGCTCAGGTTTTCCTCATGCAGGGAGGCCTCCAGTAACATCCAAATAAGAGCCTCTGTGGAAGACTGAAGTGCTATTTACAGACTTCTCAATGTTCAAGGCAATGATTCAGGTTTAATATTAAGTGTTGCTCTTCCAATCCTACGATCACCACTGCATGGAGATTTACCTTGCACCCCTTCCATCACCTCCATCATGTTTGATTAAGAACTGTGTTCAGGACATCCTTAAATTTGTTTCAGCACACTGAAGTTTATTATTCCAATTGCCAGGCTGGAACTGGAGTCATCTAGACTCCTTAAGAGCTATTGACCTTTAAGATGGATGCATTTCACCTGCACATATGCTCACTGTTTCAGAGTCAGCACAGTGCCTCAAGACCTGGACATCACATCATGAAGGTGTTACCTTACACTTGTCAGACAGTGTAGACACATGCCTGCCAGCATTAGTCTAGCTAAGTCAAGCTGCTGTGAAAAAACAGCAACTTATTTTCCCTTTTATCCAAGCATCAAACTAGTCTGGGATCCTTAAGCAAACACACAGCAGCTGTATTAATAGAGGAGCAAAACAAAGCTAGGTCTGCAGCACGAGCACACTCAGCACTGCCCTTAGCCTCCAGCCTCTGGGAGGTATGCTTGCACTGCAGCCCATCCCACCAGCACGCTTACCAGAAAGGGTGTGCGCACGCCATGGGAGAGAGGAAAAGATCAGCAGGAGGCAGTTCTGTGAACAGAATTCAAACAGCTTTTCAAGGCAGCAGGCTGGGGCTTTCCAGCACACGTCCGCATCGCAGGGAGAAATAGGAGATAGGACTCGAGCGAGGTCTGGGAAATACTTGGCATTATCACCGAACTGAAGTTTGACTTTGTTGCCAATGTAACTGCAGTCCAGCTTCATTTCAAATAAAGCCATGTCCCATTGCATGTGAAACTTTCAGATGAAGTCACACGGTATCAAGATACAAAAAACCTGAACTGGCCAATAAAAATAGTAAAGAGAAGCCAGCCAGTAAAACAGAGATCCAAGAGAGCCCATCTCATCCTCCACATCTTCCAGAACTGCTTCAGTTAATCCAGCCATGAGCCAATGTCTCTCTACCACAAAAATAATTAACATTTGCCAGGAATGCTGGAAAGTCTGATGGCCCAGCCTGAGGGGTGGACAGTAAGAGCTGACATTCACCCCTCTGTCAAGACACCCCCTAAACCTTATTGTATTATGAAACTCCAAGGCAAGGCAATTACTCCTATAGGTTTCGCTCTATCTGAAGATGGACAGGCAATTGTTTTGTGGGGAAACTGAACTCCTTTAAACATAAAAAACAAAAGTAAGGAGTTATGTTGCTGGTTGTAACTGAAACACGTCTGCTAATGATTACAGCTTCCATTTTACTGCCAACATATTATTAGAACTGCTTATTTGCTGTGCAGCTTAGGGAAAAAAAAAATCTCTTCCATCCTTTATTAATCTTGTCCTCATCTGACACAACAAAAATGCACCATCAGTCTTTTGCTTACTTTGAAAAATGGGCCTGAAAGTCACAAGCTCCAAAGCCTTTATGTGCAATTGCTTTCTTCATTAGCTAGAGCAAAGGGCAGAAGATGTCAGACACTGTGCATTAAGTTTAGCAATTTTAGGGCTTAAAGCCATTTTAGAGACTTGCCTTCTTAAAGGAAACTTTAATACAGCAAAAATCGATGCAATAGTTGCTTTCTAGGATTAATTTTTTTTGTTTGTTTTCAAGGCAGTCACATTGCAAAGAATGGAGCCCACAAGGCAACTACAGGACTCAATGGAAGGCCTTAGTTAATACCCTCGTGTCTTCTTGGCCCCAGGTAGTTTCTTGCAGCAGTGCTGGGCCAGTGACCTATTTGGCTGATATAGGAAACCCAATCATTAGAAAGTTTATGTATTCTAATATGAAAAGCAGATTTTCCTTGGAAACATTTTCTTGGGGCAGGTTTCAGGGTCCTGAAACTGGCAGTGACTGCATAAACAGAGGAGGTAATGAGTAAAGGCTCCAACCAGGGATGCTGCGTAAAACTTTTTCCTTTTCAGCCTGCCATCCTGGGCTCCAAACAAGGTATGCAGTGGAAACAGAATTTAACTATCTGCCTGAGTATAAAGTCTAATCCTGCTGAGCTGAGAAAGGAAAGAGGAGGGAACTTGCAGGCAGCTGGATATTTCAGAATTGAAGTTTTCAGGGGGCTGGTAGATTGTCTCCTGTTCAGGAGTACCTGGTGATGTATGGTGAACAGAAATGCAGTACTGCTTGCGTCTTTGCTTCTCCATGCTTACTGATGTGCCCTGTTCCTCTGAGGTTAAATTGCCTTTATAGACAAGTAAGTCTTCAAATCTGTGGTTTCAGTGGTCACATCTCACCCTCTCCCCAGCAGCCAGACTTACAGGGAAGTCTCAGAAGTCATGGAACAGATTTCATGTCTGCAGCTACCAAACACGAAGTCCAGACAGGCTTGTTCCCTCTCCTCCTCCTCAAGGGGGACTTAAGAGTCTCAGCCCTTCAGATACAGGCAAGTCAGAAGAGCTGCAGATAAGAAACAATCTTCGAAGGGCTAACATTGACTTTTTTCCCTTTGAGCTACACTGTGGTTTGGAGACAAGAAAAGTCTGCATATATGCTGACCTAGCAACTCTGTGGGACCTTCCATTCTTGCCTGTGCAAAGGCTTTACCCTGGTACGTGGCCGTGCAGGGCAGGGGATCTCCTCTCTGGGCTCCCATTCCTTCAGAGATTAGAGAACCGTAGAGCTAACCGGGTAGTATTTCGTTCCACATCAAGCAGCTGGAGGGAAGTTTGAAAAGGGAACCTGTTTACTTCAGTGGGATGCCTAAAAGATAGCAGATGGGACAATCCCAGCCAGAGGAGATGAACGTTTAATATATCCAGATACTTCCTACTCACAGCAATAATCCCTCCCCCTAGCTTAGTGAAATCTAGATGTGGGGGAGAGTTGGCCCATAGATATATGACATCACCTAAAGGCAAACGAATGCACAAGTCCAAGTGGTCAGACTTCAGATGTCTTCATATAAAGGAAAAAAACCCCCACCCACACATAACTGAACTAGCCCTGTCAGAACACCAGTTGCCCAAGGTTAAGACAATGGGAACGGGACTGAAAAAATAAATATAAACCACATGCTATAGCCCAAAGCATTTGAAAAAATATGCTCTAGGGGGATAATTTCAAACTGAGAGTTCAGTTCAACTGTGTCTTTATCTGGAGAATTGTTCCTTTAAAACAACTTCAAACAGTCACTTCGTAGAATATATTTGATAGGCAATTAAAGAGGAGAATACTTTAGATGAATATAATCCCATGACATCTCTTGTGTCTCTATTACTTGTTAGTGATTCTTTTCCCTCTATATGAGAATGAAAACAGGCAGCATCACTTGGACAATAGTCCTTAGTTTCTGACTACACTGAAAACTTCCATGATGAACCAGGGGGAATAACATCACTAGTTAACTTCAGCCTGGCGGTGTCCCAGGAAAGCTTCAGCAGAATTAGGCACTGCAAAGGGCAGAGTGTTACCAGGCCAGCCAGATTTCAAGTGTTCATGATGAGCTTGTCACCAAGAAGTTACAGCAAGTACACCCTGCAATTCAAAGCTAGGCAAAGGAAAATGGAGCAAGGATATCTATGAAATGTAGAAGCTTCCTAGAAGAGATGGAAGTGTCACAGCACAATTAAAGGGACAAACTCTTTGTCACAGGGCTAGAGTGAACCTCCCTAGCAGAAGAACAGAAGACCACACAATCCCACAGCTACAAAACTGCAGGGATTTCATAGGTGTCAATGGAGAACAACCTGATTTTCCACAGTGACAGAGGACAACTACAAAATATTAACAACCCTGCTTTGGTTCCAGCATAGATAATTATCTTCCAAGCTCTTAAATACAGAAACAAATGTCACTTGCCTTATAAGTTACTAAGCAGGGTAGAGGAAAATTAATTTATACACTACAATATAGCAGCATGAATATGCAACACATTCATAATTCAAGCACTTTGTTTTATGCAGCAACCTCCCAACCTCAAAGACGTCAGTGTGGTGATGTTCAAGCAATAGGCAAGAAACATCAGTCCCAAACAGCTGTTCAAGACCAGGTTCAAACAGTTCAAGACCAGGTACAAGGCAGACTCAGATGTAACTGCTTCAGAAATGTTGTGGCATGTTTCTTTTCTGTGCATGGTGAGTGTAAGTTAAATTCTTGAAATAAATGTGAGTTTCAGCCAATATACCAACATTGTTTACCTGCTGAAAGTTAAATAATCTGAAAAAACATCCACCACCTCCTTATCCTTGCAAAGGCACACAACTAAAAATCCCAACAGTTCAGGGGGAAAAGAAAAAAGGACAAGAAAGAAGGGGTTAGAAAATAGCTTACAAAACAGACTCAGAGAGGTCAGGCTAGGCTGTCAAGGGCTGCTTCCAGATTAGTACAGCTGCTGAAGTCATTAGACAGTGTCACCCCACCCTTGGGCTCCCAGGGGCAAGAGCACAGGAAGGAGAGTTCCTCCTCACCTCCTGCTGATCCAGCCATTTCTGGTGTGAGTGTAAATTCTCTCCATCCATTCAACGTTTTGCAAACAGGCCACTGGAAGAGGGAGTGTCTGTCTGCAGTATTTGAGGGTTGGTCAGGCACTCTATTCCCAGAAAGGAGATGATCTCTAGTGAGCACTTGGCTACAGCAAGTCATTGCATCCAGTTTTAGCTCTGTGCTTTAAGCTTGTCTCAGGCTTCCCCTGGAGCCAGCACAGAGCCTGGATAATCTAAGTGTTCCTGGCTGTCCTACCAATACTCTGTTGACCCCATTTCCATTGATTACTTGAAAACAAGGCACCCAGGATCTCTGCACAGACACCAGCTTCTAGACAGCTGAAGTTTAAGCCCATTCCACCCTTTGCAGCCAGAGGCATCAGCAGGATGCTTTGCTTATATCACTGCAAAACAAAGCAAGACAACAACCAGCCTGGTCTTCAGGCTTTTTGGAGATAGTGATCGGAGTCAAAGACACTGATGCATGGAGGCAAACAAGTGTCATTGTGCTGAGGGTAAAGATGCTCAGATGGCTCTGAAACTCTGCCTGCAGAGAAGCACTTCTTGAGCTCCTCAGCTGCAAACATATGAAGGAGAAAAGCCAGCATTGTCCCTGGTTGGAGAAAAAAAAACTTCTACAAACACTGCTTTTCAGAACATTAAACAATTTTCCAGTAACTCCTAGCCAAAATTCCTAATCACCCACCCTGCCTCCTCAGATGCCTGTGTTTGTCTGCCTTAGTACATACACTGGGCAGAAAGCTGCAGCAGGACAGGAACTGATTCATAAGTGGATCAAGTATCCTCTGCTGCAGGGCTGGGGACAGGCCCAGAAAGGCAGGACACACAGAGTAAAGCAGCACTGCGCTCAGAACCAGGTGCTGGAGTCTACAGACCTTTGTTTTTGAAGAAGGGGTTTGGGGTGGCCCTTCCCTGAACTCAGCTCTGCTTGTTAAGAGAGTTATGAACACTGGTGCACACAGAAGTAGTTACACAAGCTATCCCAGGTATTTAGTAGAGACCACTCACCTAAACCTGTCCTCTGGGATGAAGCCACTGGTGCTAGAAGAAAGGTGTTTGACCTACACAAGTGTTTGTTTCTCCTCCTCAAATTCCAGGAACAGCTCAAGGACTGATGAAGAGAAAGGCCTGTTGTATGAGGGAGTATTTACTTTTTATATCATGACTGTGGTCTCTCACAGGGTTTAAAATTCAAATACACAGCCGTGCTGGGAAGAAATGGAAATGCAAAGAAATGAAGTAGCTTTCTCAGAGCAAACTCTGGGCAGGGCTGGATGTACAAACAGAAATCAAGACCTGAATCACATCTGTTGGGCCCTGCACTCTTGAAATGCTTTGCAAGGAGAAAAATAGCTTTCCAGTGAAATCCAGCATGCACAATTGCACCTGAAACAAAGCATGATGCTGGCAATTAGGGACACAGTCTCTGGCAACACATCCGACCAGTGGATGCACAGTTACTGACATTTCATAAGCAAACACAGTAACTGCATTTGCAGTTTGCTACAGAGCTACACCCACACTTGAAGCCTAGGAAATGACAAGCGTGTCTGTTAGAATAAACAGAAGCACACAGGGTAATGGCTGGCTTTTGCAAGATGATAATACTAATGCTCAGAGATATGTGCTAGCAGTGCACACAGTGCCATGCTCCCCCTGTGTAAAGGGGGGATCACAAAGTCAACATTCTAGACAAAGGAGTAAAGCAGCAGAAAGCACATAAGACAGGAACAGTTGTCTGTACAGAATTAAAAAAAAAAAAGAAAAATCTCACCACACTACAGAAAAAGCCCCCCCCCAATTAAAATTCAATCCTAGTTGCAAAAGCAGGCATGGCAGAGGGATATAGGAATGAAAGACCCATGAAATGCAAAACCAGTCCCTAGTTCTCTGTTTCTATCTGGATCACTTGAATGGTACCCTTTAGCCAAGATGCTGTAATTTAAGAAAGTAAACTTGGTCCAAGTTAGTACCAGGTAAAAAGAGTTACCCAACCCCAGAAAGCGATGCCTTCAAATGAAGCATGTTGTGTTTCTAATGAAGAAGCAAAAGCCAAACTCAAAAAGCCCTCAAGCTAAGAGGATGAAGTTTGCAATAGGGGAGACAATGTATCCCTAGGAGTCAGACTGACAGGAAAGCTGGGGTCTCTGTGTTCCTCTTAAGTCATGACTGCAGCCAGTGAGCACCACAAGTGAAACCAGTGATGCAGGGCACACTGCCAGGCACACACTTATCTCCCAACACTGTGTGGACAGACAGCAAGTCCCAAGACGCCTACGCCAGGATACTGAGACAAGCGGAGACCTTCCTTAGAGGGATA
Organism: Gallinula chloropus; assembly: GCF_964237585.1. Taxonomy (NCBI): domain Eukaryota; kingdom Metazoa; phylum Chordata; class Aves; order Gruiformes; family Rallidae; genus Gallinula; species Gallinula chloropus. Next base: position 68,704,823 of record NC_140090.1, read on the forward strand.
CTTCAGTGCCATGTCCCACATCCAGTCAGGGAGAGAAGAGCAGTCTCCCTTCCCAGACATGCCTTTGTATCCAGATAGAGTTATGCTAGCTATGAACAGCTTTGTTTAACATATTATGTATAATGCAATAGTGGACCTTGGTCTGCAGTTATGCAATTCCAGAGGAAATGGCATTGGTCCTGTTCAGCCCAGTGAAGACACCATCCCATGGTGCCTCCTCCACAGACACGGCTCCTGGGGGCTGCAAGGGAAGAGCCCCGTCCTGCTTGCAAGCAGAGCAGCAGCCGAGAGTATGCTTACACTTCACTGTCTGTCAGGTTTTCCATTGCAAACACTGCCACCACAGTTTATAGCTTGACCGTTTCAAGCCACATCCACACAAATCTTGGCAGCGGGAACTGCTCTGGCCCAGCCCCTCCCACTTCTACCTTAAAGAAATCTGTGTCAAATTCCTGCTTCAAAGTCACAACAATTCGTTTCTGCAGCAGAAATACATTTTTAATTCATTCCACAAGGTTTTTTTGGTTAAAGTTTACAAGGAGCCTATGTACTTCACAGAAGAGACTTGAGTCAACTGTTCATATGGTTATCCTGAAACAGCCCAGAGATGTGTAGATAGCTTTGCATGGCACAGATTGGTGCATTTAAAACACGTCAGTCACTTCCAACAAGGAACACAACTTAACTAGAGCCTGTTCCCAGACACCATCTGGAGAGACTATAAACCTCTTTTTTTTTTCTCCTGGTGCATTTGTGACCATTACTACATGCAGATTTTCCTCCTCAGCTGACAGGGGAGGAAAAAAAAAAAAAGAAAAAAGATATCTGGTACATCAGGCACATTGTGGTTCTTCTGCTCACATAACTAGAGCTCAGGAGGACAGGTAGCAGCTGGTAGCAGACAGGTATGGTTGGACTCGTGGATCTCACAGGTCTTTTACAACCTGGTGATTCTGTGATGGACAATTTTTGTTGAGGCAATATAGGTATTCACTGCAAAGAATCAAGTGTGGAAGTTGGAGACCTGGTACCTTACTAAATAATCCTACAGATTTCTCTCAGTCTACCAAGATTTGCTTCTGTGGCAACTACAGCAACAGTTGGGTTACAGTTACTCATGGACTTCCTAACTGAGATGAAGGGTTTCAGACATCATTCACCATATAGGCCACCTACATTGACCTTACTTTTAAGTCATAACACTGAAGAGAAATTGCAACTTGATGTCCAAGTAGTAATTTTCACTCTCGTGACAATGAAGGCAACTGTATCCAACTGTCTTTTAGTGAAAGAGAAAGCTGAGACAAGGCCTTACCAAGTGGGTTGGCACATGTCTGACTGCAGCAGGCCTTAAATCCCATCTCTGATTTGGGAAAAGTAACACTGAACAATGCTACATGGTAAATGCAATCCAATGTTAGTTAAGAGAAAGTTAACGTAGCTCTCTGGTAGCTAGAGAATACTGCAATAAATCAAATGCCAGGTTCTTTTCTACCTTCTACTGCTGGCCTATATGCTGACTTTGGAAGCAGAGCTTACTTCCTTCCAGGGGAATACAGAGTTTGGAGGCAAACCTCAGAGGAGATGGTAACTCTAGCTCATACCCTAGAAATGTTCAGGGGAAGACATCCAGCAGGGCACGAAACCTGCACCATCATTTTGATACAATTTTTGAACTCCTCTGTGTAAAAATAGGATAGGGCCACCTGACCAGTTAAGTGAGGGTGTTTCTTCCCTACAAGGTCATGGAAGAGGGAAACATGAAAAAAGTATTCAAATTTGAGTGTCCCTAGGCATCAACCTGCAGCCCTATTCAGGCAGTGCTTAAAAAAAAAAAAAAATCAGTCATCTATACCATGCAGTACATACAGTCATACACAGCTACCTTCCCCAAAGGACAGTCAAAACCCCAAACCCAGACACGTGATATGCTATATGCACACAGACAGACAAGGAGCGTTGTGCTATTGGCCCACAGCAAACACCCAAGGCCCATTGTCCAGTTTGATGGGTCTTCTCAGCCACAGAGTTGAGAAGCCACCTGGCCATATGTCCTTCCTCTCACTGAGGAAACTGTCCCTGCTGTAGACGGCACCCATAACACCTTTGCCTGTCTGGGTCAGAACAAGAAGCCCTATTGTATAAATTAGAGCTGTAGTTTCACAACACTTAAGCCAATATAACCATGCTGTCAGATATATTGCCACACACGTGCATAGTCCAACAACCTTATTTTCTTAAAAACTGCATCCCCATCTTCTCAGAAGTCATAACCACACCTTCTAGGTGCACTTTCCTAAACTAAGCAGATACTCAATTCAAACAATAACTGAAGAGTTACTTGAGAAACTTCTGCTAGTTTCATTACATCCATTTATAGCTTCAGCTTTAGCCCAAGAGACAAGAAGTCGTAGTATTAAAGTCATTCCTGTGGTATCCCTAACCTAGGAGAGAGGGAGAGCATATGCTTGGAGTTCTGTTCTTGGAACAACTCAACCATGAATTCACTGCCAGAACAGTTCAGACAAGCATCCAAAGCAAGTGGTGCTCACACCAATCTCTGACTTTTTTTTTTAAAAAACATGTATCTATATCAGCATTTTTTCTATCTATAAAGGACAACATCATTGCATAGGGTTCAGAACTTCGTATTTCCTTTTCTGTTTATATGAACAATAAGTCTGGCTGCTAGGAATCAGAATATGGTCTTAAGAACTATAATCCAAATTTGAGCATGTTTCTTTAGAAGAGACGCATTTCTGGACCCACTAATTACATTCAAACCCTGACACTCTCCATTTATATCTCCACACACCATGTGGTTCAATGCAATGTGATGTGAACAGTGCAAGACAGAGGGGCCACATTAAAAGAAAACACAAGGGAATTGTAACTTGGAATTCAGACCCTTCTTGCATTATTTAACAGCTCAATTCCATTAGCTTCATAAGCCATTTGCAAAGACTGGGATATCATGGGTATGAATGTAAGTTGCCACAATAACCAGTCTTGTTCTGACAGCAGCAATACCCATCACTGACAGCAAGGAGCCCTCAGGCTTGGAAGGGAGAATGCTTGTCCACTAGGTCAGACACAGTTGAAGAAACAGAGACATTCCTCTCCCCCATTCAGTCATAGCTATTGCTTTAACGTGTGGCAGATGAGCATTTTGTCCTCTATTAGTTCTTCAAGTGATACAGACAACACCCAGGAGACAGGCATTTCTGTTCATGCTAGCCAGTTCATTTCCACACACTATCCTCTTGGACACCACACTGCACCATTGGCCAGCAACCGACTGCATTACTTGGAGACAAACAAGCACGAGGCTTTCTTACCACTCTGTTAACAATAAAATAATACAATGCAAGGTCATCATCATGGCTAACCTGACTCAGAGGTCTGGAAGATGGATTTGAGCTTAAGATGCGGGTGTCCTGGTTCCCCCAAGCTCTGGCATGCCCAGGATGTTCCAGAGCCAGCCATCATGAAAGCCCTGCGTGTGGGGTTACTACAACAGCAGCCTTTGATTGAATGGCTCCAAATAGCAGCAGCTCCTCTCGATGAGGACACACAAGTCACGAGTGGGCCGGAAACCAGTCCAGGACAACAGCTCTGGATTAATTCATAAGGAGCACTGAAGGGGAGGAGGGGAAGCTGCTGAAGACAGGCAGTTATTCAAACCAGCTGCTAACTCACTAGAACTGCTTACATGCACAGAGTCTCCTGCATTTGTTCAGCTGAACTCAGAGCTACCAGACATTCGAGAGTTAAAGTACACAAAAGGCATCTATACAAACACTTGCCAAAACCCCTCATTTTCCAAGTGGAAGCTGCTTATTCCAGGAATGGCAGAAGGGATTTCAGCTTGCATTTACATGACAGGCTCTGCCTCCTTGTCTTAAGATTCCCCAATTAACACTTTCTGCAAAAAAACGTTTTGAAACTGTACGTGGCCACGTATTTATCTGTGCATATTCTCTCCCCTCCCTACCAAGCTCCAGGCCATGGGCTAAGTTGTCAAGGCAAGTTTTATCCCAAGCAATTTTTAAACACTCATCCTATAAATCCTCAGAAAAGGGAGTTTGTAATGGAAATGCTGACAGAGATTTGAAGAAACAGCAGAGCGACTATATCAGTCTACTATACATCAGCTTCATTAGCTGCAGATCCTTCTCTTTCACCTTCGTTTTCCATTAGTGGACTTTGGCTAATTAATGCACAAAACCTATGAAACATTCTTACAGTAGAAGGCAACATTTGGCCCCAAGCCCAAATCAACATAGAGAAACTTCAACATCCTCAGCCAGACATAGTAACTGTACCAGATGGAGCTAAAGCACAGCTACGAGTAGTGATGAAGAAACCGAAAGAAGAGGAACACATGCAAAAATCAGACCATTGGAAGAGCAAAAAAGCAGTAAACGTGTCTTACCACTTTCATTTTTCTCTATGACATCCACGACCTCTCCAGCCTGGAGGCTGATCTCAGAGTTCTCCTGCTTCTCATAGTTGGACACCACCACATATTGCTCCAGGATCATGGGTTCAGAGCTAGCATCAGCACCTGGGGAAGGGAAAAAGCAAGCTGTAAGCCAGCTTCCAGCCATGGCTCCTCGAGAGCGACCTCCGTCCATCCGATTCACGACAGGCCAACTTGTCACCAGAGCCAAGCGAATCAGCAAACAACCTTGGCTCGCAGCATATCCCCAAATGGCTGGCCATATAGAAACAGCCTCCTCTGGCCCACAACCCAGCAGCACAGAGGGACATTGGAGAGAAGAAAAAGAAAAAAGGGGAGGAAAAAAAATACGAGAAGGAGCCTGAAACAGTGACTTAGTCGCAAAGTTTCATGATGGATTCTGAAAATAAACCTCTTCCCAACATGGTTTCCACAATCCTTGCTCCCATTCAGAGAGAAAAATCCTGGGCAGAAGCAGCATAAATCCACAGCTGAGCCATCCCCCCAGCAAACCCAAAGAAAAAAAACAGCTCTCCCCTTGGCAGCTCAGCTCCTTCTCCACTCTAAAGGCTTGAGCTGAAAGTCAAGAGGGGGCTGTAGATGCCAATCATATTCGTCTGCACTGCAGCCCTTAAATAGAAACACATGAGCGGGATTGAAAGAGAGGGAGGTGGGGTGGAGGGAGAGAGGGGAGGGCGGGGAAGAGTGTTTACTTGAAACAGAAGAAGAAAAGAGTTCTAGCGCCAGATCCTTGCTCTAACACGGCCACCCCCCACCAGCTCTCCAGTTCCGCATTCCCCGCGGCCGAGCGGCCGCGAGTGGGACAGGGCACAGCGTGCTCTGGCTTCCCCCTCTCCATCGCCCTTTGTCGTGTTTTTGGACACCTCAGACCCAACCTCTCCAGTTGTTCGGTTTCTCTTTGCACTGAGAGCTTTCAGCTGTCAGAGCCGTTTATGAATGAGTGGAGGCTCTCACACCAACGGGGGCAAAAAGAGAGGGACAAAATAACTCTTCTCCTCCCTTCCCCCCCCCACTCCGAGTTGTTTCGTGGGTTTTTCTGATTTCTGACTTTTCCATCCCCAAACTGAACTCGTGTGCTTCGGGGTGGAGACGCAGGGCAGGCGCGTTGCTGTGCCAGATGCAGGGGGAAACTCCTCACTCTGCCACTCGCTGTATGAGGCACATCTTGGCTCCCCAGTGCAATGCAGCTGGTGCAGCCAGGGCCTCTGCACCCCCAAGCCCAGGCACAGATCAATGTGGTCTGCCTGGAAACCACCCTGAAGAGTTGTGAAAACCTTTAGAACATGAGGGTTTCTGGAGTGTGTAACAGAGTGAATTAAGAGTGCCAAGCCAGAACAAAAAGCACCAAGATTTTCTGGTTAAAGAACCACCAGGCATGAGACTTTATGCAAAATTACTTTACAGGTTTCCTAAATTACAGCAACATGTATTAAGGCAGAGTGATTTGGGCCAACAGCATTACTATACATTTTACATAGGAAGAGGCAGTTCCTGTCTCTCTAGATTAAGGCACAGATGGAAAGGGGAGAAAGCAGCAGATGTATGACCTGCTGCATGTCCCATTTCACGTGATGGGTGCAGAGCCAGGAGCAGACTCCAGGTCTCCTGAATCTCTGACAACTAATTGGCTACAAGAGACAGGAAGGAAGCAGCATGGCCTGAAGTTGTCCACTGGACAAGTCAGGGGACTGACAGCCAAGCACAGGATGCTCAGTGCTGTATTTCCAACAGCAGCATGTTCATATGTGATTGGGCTGAAGATGCAAAGTGATTCTACAGACGAATAATTAGCAGCCTTGCCAAGAGAGAGGTAAAGAGTGCATCAGCCATTAAAACAGCATCCTGTGAAATGAAAATCCTAGAACAAAAAGTAATTAATTGAACCATTTCCTGAAAGGAAACACTATCACAATGCCTCCCTTTGGACCAGATTTAAGAAATCCAGAAAATTAGAAGATTTCCTCACTCCCTAAGCGTGCCTCTGGCTCTCCTCAAGTTACATAGGTTAATTTTCTTTTAAGAGAAGTCATCTCCTCTAGAAGCCTGTGTTTAAGGGATTTAGCTTTTCTATGGATAGTTGAACCATAGCCAATTGCAGAAGTAAGGGGAGAAGACCATGAACTGACAACGTTGAAATTTATTATAGAAGTTTTCACCATAGCTGTTCATTCCAAATAAGCATCATGTTTCTGCTCATGATGAATCAACTTGACTTGTGTCTTCTGGTTTAAACCAGAGCGTGATGAGATGTTTTCCCCAGTTTCATATGGCTTCCCACACAGCCCCTTTTCCAGTCCAGAACAGGACAGCATTATCATCTTCCTCCAACCTATTTATGCAAGTAACACCTGCAACCCATACTTCATTTTAATTTTAAGATAAACACCAGTTCTCCAACCAGAAACAAAAGCCACCATGCCAGTATTTCTATACATGTATATCAGCAGAGAATTCAGTGTGTGGAAAGGCAAGAGGAGGGACTGAACAGTGGCAAAGGGAACAAGGGACACACAGGAAGCTACTTGCTAAATGGACACCCCAAGTTTCTTCTTTCCTCTAATCTCTTTGACAGTTTTCATAATAATAGAGTAAGGAAAAAACCCTCAAAACCACAGCATCAGCTTGGTGGCAGGAGTGGTGCTCATGTGATGTGCACATCCCTGCTGGGAACAAAAAGAGAGAGGACCAGGCTAGAGCACAGGCTGGCAAACACCCTGCTGCCAGCCACCACAGTCAAGCCAGGGACCACGTGGACAGGAAGCCCAGAGAAGATGCATTTCAAATCCACCTCCGCAAACTGGCTCCAAAGAAAGTGGGTTTACAGCAGTCTGGCAAGGTAGGTTTTATCTGCACTCACATATCCAAAAACCCAGCAGGACTTTATGGTGCTATTTACCGTCCTACCTTGAATAAGTACTCGCTGCAGGAGGATGATTGTTCACTATGGTGGTTGGTGCAACATGTACAACTAAGAGACTGTTTTAACAGAAACTTGTGCGAGAGTTACAGCATTGCTATTAATACTACAAAAAAATAAGGTGATAAATTCCTTGGTCTAGGAAGTAACCAAGGTCATATTAACTTGTTCACTTACTGCTACAGCAAATAATGCTTAGAGGATACCCTGCTTCAAAGGGTGGGGTCCCTTTGGCTCCTGGGGGGATGCTAGTTCAGGATTAAGCACTGCACTTCAGGGAAGACTTCAGTAACAGTAAAGAAAGAAGGAAATAGAAGAGGAAAGAAAACAGGAAAAAAAAAACAACCACTCCTCATTGTAATTGGAAGCCTTAAACATTTTCTGGGTAGACTGGTTTAGGTTGTTACTATATTCCCTTCAGGAACTGCCAGTAGGGAAAGTCCGACAACCCCAAACCAAAAATTTTTAGCTCTTCTTAGCCTTCCATCCTCCACAAAGATCTTTAGATTAATTACTCCTCAGTGACACTCAGGATGGCCTCAGCATTGCTGCTTCATTATGCCAGACTGCAGGTTTTCCACCCAAAGGGGATTCAAAAGAACAAGACAAGCAACACCAAAGAGCACAGCACCAATTACACCCTCTGCCGTGGGCGCTTCCACATCCTTGCCAATTAGTTCTGGTCTAATTTGTAACAAAGGACACAGCATCGCAATGCAAAGTAACAGCCTGCTCAGCTTGAAGAATGCCAGAGAAGAGGGATGCAGAGCAGCAGAGTTCCCCAGCAAGCTCACATGCATGATGCAATGCCCCCCAACGTTACAGCCCCACTTTTTTAAAAGCCTCTTCATTGCAGGCAGGAGAAAGAGAGTAGAGGATAGGGTAAGACTGGCACTGATGCCAGGTGAAGTTCCCACCTCCTCTCCCCCAAAAAAGCAGAATTGGAGTTTTTGTTTAGCTCTAACTTGCAAGCCATCCCAGAGCAGAGCACACGATAGATCACTGGCTGAAATAAGAGTTTGCTTGCCTCTCCGTTTATTTTTGCCTCGAGTCCGTTTCCTGGTTAAAGTCTTGAGGATACCCCTCCTCCTCTCCATAGGGCTCCACTTTACAATCCTCCCGCTCCTCACCTCAGCAATTCCCTTCCTGGGGCTGGGCAGAAATGTCATCGGAGCGTGTCCATGCCCCTCACTGCTGGCACTATTAAGTGACACAGTTGCACCCTGTCCCCCTCACCAGGCAGCGAGGAGGGAGCATCATTCCTCCCGCAGTACTCAGAGACCAGCGGCTACTGGGAAAGCCTCCTAAATAAAGAGCGCAGAGCGCCTGTTCCAAGCAACGTCTTCCTCCTCCTCCTCCTCCTGTGTTGCAACAGCTAAGACCTACAATGGTTTTGCAATAGCCAGAAATTAAAACCACCAACTGGACTCCAAAAATAAAGTCATCTGGATATGGAAATGAGAGACTCCTGATCTTTGCCAGAGTACTCTGTTGTTATCAGGCTATAAACATGTCTGCTCTTTTAATCCATACAGTGCGCAGGCTTTTATGCTGCCTTTTTATGATTATCAATCAAGTGTTTACAGATTCAGACTAAATGAATTAGTACTGGGCTGGTCAGTGGAAGTTTTGCAGAGGCAGCCAAACCCACAGTAACGGTCAGTGAACGCCATAAGGATGATTCAGAGCTGAATAACCAGCTGGCAGGTAGTCCCGCCCTTCCGACCTGGGCACAACCACTGAGGACCCGTGTGGGGTCTGTACACAGAGGTGTTTGGCAGAAAGCATCCCCAGGTGTCACAGCTTTTCATACTATAAAGGCAGAGCTTTGCACTTTCCTGTGTGCAGGGAGACATAAATGCAGTAGCTTGGATTTAGAGCTGTGGTTTCTTGTTAAAGCCAATTCTTCAAGGATAAGTCGTTATGTATCTCTGGAAAACTCCTTCTGGGAGGAAAAAAAAAAAAAAAAAAAAGAATACCCAGAATAGCAACAAGGCTACTTAAAAATCCTCAGTCTGTCCCCTCACAACAATCATGTGCCCAGCTCTAAACACAGGGATTTTCTTCCCCTAAAATCTCTACCTCTTTTCTTTCTTATCAGAAGGACCACGTCACTATGATAAATAAATGTGTTAAATCTGCATGTTTTCTTTAAACCTTCCACTAATGATTTATCCCCAAGTATTTTAAGATAGAGCGCCTAGGTCTGCCTAAAAATTGGGTTGTCTATTGCACACAAGACAAAAACCAGACTATCATACTAAGCAGATGGAATTCCATAAGAGCTCACAATCTCACAGGGGTCGCAGAAAATCAGTTCCTAAAATAACCAATTCCTAGAGTAAGCAGTGAGATGAGACTGATGCAATCTCCTACATATCTTTGGGGACAACATTGATTCAGATCAAAACTATGTTTCTAAACCTAGGATCTCTCTTCTACTCAGTGGGGTTTACTTTCACTAGTTTGGTTCTTGTTCTTAGTGAGCCCTAAACAATCAGGCCTCTGCCTCATCTCCTCGATATTCCTGCACCCCAGCCTGTCGCTTTTCAGACCCCTCTCCACTCTAACGAAATTCAGGCTATAATTACATATCAATTCTTCTCAAGATCACTTGCAGCTTATGACAACAGGAAAGGGGATTCATCTCTATCCCTCCTGCCAGACAGGAATGCCCTCAACGGTAGTAGCATTTGACTTCAGAGATCAGCAGCTCTTGGTGAAGCAGTTCTGACCCACAAAGCTTTAGGGACAGAGGCAGAAATTCAGCACCACCCTTAATAATGAAAGGAATTCAGTACCAGTCTGGTCTCCAGGTCTTAGCAATAAAACACTATTGGCAAAAATCCCTTTGCCTCATTACAGATAAAAAATAAGTGTTTGGATAAGTCTATCAAATAGGTTACTAATACACTATCATTTCTGTGGTTCTTTCCTGAGCTTAGCAGGGTAGCTCTTTTACTAAGGACAAAGCAGTGCTATTAGGTTTACAGAAAAGTTTCAGAAGCAGGTGACACCTGCTATTAGGCACAGACAGGGTTGCAAGCAGTCAGAGAAGGGTTTGGACCTCACTATTTAAATAATTCAGAAGACTCAAAGCCAGAGAAGCTTGGCCTAAAGCTTTGTCCAAATCCCAAAGAACACCAGAGAATAAGACAGGGTTGCACACCATCCACGCCGTGATGGCCCTGTCACCATGCAAACCCTTCCATCCCACATTAGCAGCCACAATTAATATACAAGAAGTACGGACAATCACTTGTAGAGAAACATCTCCCTCAACTTCACAGAGCTCATACTCCATGAGCCTTTCAGCACACAGTGCAACAGCTTCCTTGCAGAGCAGCTAAAACCCTAGTCTTGTTTTCTTCCTCGTTATGCATGCAGAAGTCTGGTAACTCCATGATCTACACTAACTACCTCAATGGTTCCCTTGGGTTGCTGCTACAAACAGCTACAGGGAACCTAAGTCAACAGCATGCATCACCACCAAGAAGGGAATGTAGCCAGCCATCGCGGCAGCAGAAAGTGAAACTGGCTCCTAGATTTCACCCAGTATAAGGGTTATATAGTATTTTCTAGTACTTTCTAAGAACCAAGACCTGGATAAACCTTCAAGAGTTTGAAGTTTAAGGTAGACTCTGGCTTCCAGCACTGGAGTATGTGTCTGAAGCACAGCTAAACCCAGCAGCAAAATATCAGCCCCCATAGAGAGTGCATCAGCAATGAGCTTGGCCCACAAGAAATAGCAGGAGCTCTCTCAAGCGAGCACTACAGTTCAGTTCTTCCTTTGTCAGTCCTCAGCAGCACTTCTAACAAAATCCTAACAAATGGAGAAATTCAGTGCTGACCTTTGCCAAGTGGAACTTGTTGGTCTCAATTTTTAATTTTTATTTTTGATCTGCTAGGCTTTAAGACAAAGCCAAGAAAAATTAGAGGCAGGAGGGTGAAAGAAAAAAGCCAACAAAAAAAGAATTCTCTTTCCACTCCTTCTTGGAAAGTTGGCTCTCTGAACAGTTACAGGCTCTCCAACTAGGTTACAGGTAGCAACAGTTAAGAAAGCTTAAATATTTTGCAAAAATATCTGTTAAACTGCTTGGAGATTTTCACACAGCTGCTAGACAGCGTGTTCCACCAGGCTGCATATATACTCTGTGTGTGTCTATATATGCCTATACATTCTGGAATTTGCCCTAGTCCTGCTTAGCAGTGCAATACATTTGCATTACTCCACATGACATGAAGCAGGCTAGCCATGGAATTTAATGAGCACCTGGGGTGTCCCACTGCAGCACCTCTTGGGATCCAGCTGTATGGCACCCATCTCTTTCCGAAGTAGGAAATGAAATGACTTGTAACCCTTGGTTAGAGCCTCCACTTTGTGGAGCAAGTTCATGCCTTCAGCTGGAGCTTCAGCACCACCAAAACAGCTTCTGTTCTAGTCTCCAACCCCCAGCCTAGGTACATACCACGTGGTCAAAGATCACATTCAAATTCAAATGCCCTCTGTCAGCCTGTCATATTATGATACAGCCCACAGCAGGTCTTGAACTTAGAGGAGCTGTGCTGGAAACTAGGGGTTCATTTGAATGAGAAGTAAACTGAAAGACCACATGAACTGGAACAGCATGAGGTGGTAAGAACCTGCCAGATGTATTACCACAAGACTTCGAGCAGGACTGCATATCAACATTCACCTTCTTGATCATCATGCAATGCTATTAAAAACTTAGGTTTTCCCTATCATCGTGCACGGATTTTTGAAGCCAAGCTAGCAACATGCATTTAGCTAAAAGCAGCCAACAGAAGGGAAGAAATTTGTATCTATTGAAGACTTCATGTGCTTGCCCTTTAAGAAGGATGAAAACCATGGCATTCAATTTGACATTTTACATATAGCAACATGAAAATGGTCCCAACAGATATAGAATGTCAGAAACCCAACCTCACCCACCCCACTCCAGCCAGGTAATCTGAAGGCTTCTTGTCATTCTTCTCAAGAAACACCACCTCTTCTGTCTCCTCCTCAACATGTTTCCCTCCTGCTCAGTCTCATTCTGTTTTTCTGTCTGGTGACCTATCAACCACCAGGTTCCTGTGACTGCTGTATCCTCAGATATTTCTACACTTTTACATTCAACTACCACCCTGAAATTAGAACTACTCTGCTAAGATCAAGCAAGAGCCTCCCTCGGGTATATATGCAACTTCTGTCAAGGATGGCATTTCTGAAATTACTGCAGTCTTGCTTAATAAACTCATAAAAGCAAGCACTTATCCATTGAGGATGGTGGGATTTTGCTCATATACTTTGAACAGGTCATGAACTTGCCTATTTGGCAGATCAGGTATAGAAGGCAGCAGGGTTTTTTCCATTTTTCCTTGAATTAAGACCTGTGCATAGCATTAGTTTCCTGGGTGATCAGACCAACATCCTATACAGACACAGGGTCTATGACTTGTGATCATTCTTCTTAAGTCTGAAGGAAGAAAAGGCCTTTTCTCTGGTATTCCAGAGAAGTCCTGATTCCTTACACTATAAAGTTTCGGTTTTGCCTTGTATTGAATTACTTCTACCCATACCCTGACACCTAGAAGTTGTTTCCCCACACCCTCCTCCTCTCCAACTCCTTTTTCCCAAGGAGCTTGATGTTCCCATGAAAATTTTGCATCTTCCTCAGAGCACCATATTTTCCATATAAACACCTTTCCACTTACTGTAGAAAAACAAAAGAGCTTTTCAGAAGAACAAAGAATACACAGTCATCTTCCTCACCTTTATGTCAACCTACAAGACTTCTCATTGTCGCTCCTGCCCTTCTCTGCCCCACATGGGACAGAGAGAGAGCAGCTGTGCAGGTACTTTGCTGCAGTCTGGATCAACCTGCCACACGAGGGGAAGCTGCTTTGGATTGTGGCTTTCAGTTAGGCAAGGAAGATACAACACAGTAAACGACTATACACTGCTAGCAGCCACATCCAGGAGAGGTAGCAAACAGAAAAGCAAAGCCTTTCTTTACTAGAAATCATGCATCATAAAAAAAACAGTGTGCAAGCAGAAAACAGATCCTGAATATCCACTATCAGAGCAATTTACATTCAAGACATGTCCAAAACCACACAGAGTTTGAACTACAGACTTCTCTTCAATGGCATGCACAACACCAAGACACAAGAATTTACCTGAAGCAACACTCTTTTTTGGAGTCTCAGACAAACTGGACATCCAAACTTGAAATCCAAGAAGAGGGCAGCCATGAAAAGAGAAAGTAATTAGAGAAACAAGAAAACAGTCACATCAAAGATTGAAAGTCAGTCAAGACAGCTTTGAAAGAATTGTTATTTTTTTTTCTTAAAAGTGGCGATGGCATGATGGGGACTTAGTTTCAAGTAAAGAACCACCCAGGTTTTGGGGTTTTTTTAGTGGGTTTTTTTTTTTTAATTTTAATTTTTTTATTTTAGGAGACTTGCAGAACTTGTGAAACTGATCAGTAGGGAGCCAATTTTGAGATTCTGGAATATGATAGGTTCTGAGCCTATTCCCAGTAGAGCAGGGAATGCATACCAAGAGACAGCTTGACTCATTAAGCCTCAGACCTGCAGAAGTATTTAGCTTTGCAGCTGTTAATGATCCCCAGAAGACCAGCAGGCAATTCAGAGAGACTGAACTTAGCAAACGCGTGTAAGTTTCTACAAGCATTTGGTTACCCTGGAATAGCACTAAGGCAAAGAACAATAGACAAATAATGCTCCCTGGAAAAGAGCACAAAGCTCCAATAAAGGTGCATTCAAAGTGTAGCCAGAAATACCATTTTTAAGCCATTGAATGGGACAGAAACCTGGTTGAGGAGAAAGCTAATGGAGTTGCTACCAACAAGGTCAAAAGATTTCCCTCCCCCTCCATGAAATGAGGTGCAAATACTTGGCTTGGGATTCTGGGAATAATCTTCAAATGTTAAGTGGTTTGTTCCCCCCACTACCCCTACTTGAATACACTGGAAACACGTTTTAAAAGTTAGCACATTTGCCCCCATTTCAAAATAAGAACCAGGAAGCCTTCCCTTTCTGTGGGATGAGGGAGCAGAAAGAAGGGCAGCTCTTATGCTCACATTACTCAGGAGAAGAGCCTATCATATAAACACCTCTTTGTGTCTAAGAATTCCCTCAAAATAGACACTCAATTCCAAAAATGCACTTTTAATAACTCATTTGCAATGTTGAGCCTAGCTCTGGATTCATCAGTTTAAAACAGCAAAGAAGATGCAGCCATCAATTGCTTGGAGAGAGGAGCATGCTTTACTGGTGGCCTTGTTTGTTTGATTTGTTATGGTCTTCTGACCTGCAGAATATCATCAGGGCAGCCAAAAATCAGTAACAGATTCCCAGTATGCATGTAACTGAGAAATTACTAGCATGATACTAAGTATAAGAAACAGCTTTCCAGCCTTCCCCCTGGAAACCAGTGCTCCAAGAAACACATTGTTGTATTTCCCCAGCACTAAGGGAATGGCATGATTTTGAAATCCTTTCTTTACATCAGGCACACAATTTTCATTGCACTGGAGCAAAACTGGAATTCAGATGGACTTGGTGCTTTCCCTACTTTTAAGTAAGTTCTCAGCAGTGGCAGTCTGAAGAAAGATCTGAAGCCTTCTAACCATCTAACCCCCAAACCCATGCACTGCACTGTCACAATACAGTAAAATATACACTGGGGTAAGGAACCATAGTTTACTTTGCATTACCGTTTAAGAAAAAAGAAAAAGGCTCTGCATGGATAAGAGGAAATCATCTGGCAGAGGAGCCTGTGCTCCAGGTAGTGGAGGGAATATATAGCATGTTTCTATTACAGGCTCGGGGCAAGCACGAGAAAGGGTGTGAAGGAATTGCTGTCAGCAACCTGTCTATTAGCTTTTGAATAGACTTCCACTGCCTTCAGGAACAGGATTATGAACTTCAGTCAGCTGTCAGATCTTCTTCCAGACAGATCCACCTGAATACAGCAGCAATAAATAAAGCACGAGACACATTGTAGGAGGAACTGGGCAGATTTCAGTTTGCCCCAGTCTAAGCTGGCAGCAAAAGGCTGAAACAGGAAAACTTTGAAACAAAGGGAGTAAATTGTGCTTTACACAAGATGTGGGCTTCCCTGCCCAAGAAGGGAGAGAGGTTAAGGCTAGATCTGCAGTAGCCTTATCTAGAAACACCCCATGTGAGATCTCAAGGAACAAAAAACTCATCATAAAACACAGTTCTGTTACCTACTATAATTTAATTTCTTTTTCTAAAACAACATATTTTTTCCTCCTTCTCGAAATGATTGGTCTAAACCAGAAAAGGGCCAATTATTAACTGGCAAACAACCCCACAGGTTCCCAACGGGGGCTCCCCAGCACAAGAAACTGCATGAAAGCAGCAGCACTTCTCATCTGCCCCAGCCTGACAGCAGCTCGATGTGGATGAGGTTGCTTCTGAAGCAGAAGACAGCTAGCATATTTCAGCTGCTCCTGCACATCTGCTTAGCATTAAACTTCCTTCTTGGGGATTTTTTTTTTTTTATTCCAAGACATTTAAGCTCTAATTGCTACCAGCTTCTAAGAGTTCCCCCTACAAATAATAAAAATATCAGACATCAGTGATGGATTCCACCTCACAGAGAGCTCAAACGAAGAACCGCGAGGGAGCCAGGGTATGGGGATGAGGTCAAAGGCCCCAGAAGCACACTGTGCCCCAGCCAACACAACACAAGCTTTGAATGGCCCTGGGTTTCCCCTTTAGGACAGAGCTTTACTGGAATTCTGCATGGAGCTTGGAGCCGGTTTCCAATGGGATTGGTAACGGTAAACGAACAAACCCTTGCTTCCTGCCCCTCCTCTCCCCCATCGCCACACGGCTGAGTGCCGGCTGGTCTCAGATGACTTGGAGGGGGGCGGGAATCTCAGTATTTGGAAGGGAAATTAAAGTTGCTTGCTCAAAGCAAGCCACTCCTAAAGCAACAGCATCCCTATTCTGCTCCTAAAACCAACCCCCACAGCCATTGCTGCCGGCTTCAGCCAGAGCCAGAACCACCCCCTGACTGGAATTATTTTTAAAAGCTCAAAAGAAACACAGGTCCGTAAGTTACAGCTAAGCCCTGGGGCCAAGATGGTTGTGAACAGTGCAGAGGAGGCTCCCTGTCAGAGCCATGCCACACAGAAATAGCAGCAGAGCAGGCATGTTGCTGGAAGCAGCTGCTGAACCCCATCCCACCCGAGCTGCCACCACACAGGTGGGCAACTCTTAAATGGGTCAGGCTGGGGTCCTCAGGTGGGAAAGGAAAGGAAAGGAAGGAGTTGGGGTGGAAGGCTTAAAGACATAATTAAGCTAGTTGCTGTGATGAACAAAACATGTGAAAATGATTATTTTAGATTTCACCAGAAGCTTTTCTGCTGCCAGTGAGACTGGTTTGCTTGCTGCTCCTCCCACCTCTAGCAAGAGAACAGGCGCCAGACTGCTGGGGACCAACACTTTACACTTGCAATACAGCCCCACTCATCTCATTTTAGCAGCAGACTATTCATCTTGTGTGCAGTGTAAGAAGAGCGAGCTTCACAGACAGCCCACAAAAGCTGGAGTCAAATGCACCAGCTCAACATTACTCAACTCCAGGAGATGCCACACTCATGGTTCAGGTCAGCACTGCACATGCAGCTGGGCCCTGGTCCAGCAGGTGCAGAGAAACTCCTCCTCCACAGGCTTTTAGCAGTAGCTGTGGATGCAGGTTTCTTTGTCAGCAGCACCACTTGAAGTGTTCAGTTCAATGTTGAGCCCAGCATATGTTATTTAATACTGCTGTACAGGCCAGAAGGAATGTCCTCCTCAAGATTCACAGGTTGCTTATCACTGGGGCTACCAGGGACCTTTATAACAAGCTTTAAAACTAGTGTCTGTATAGCTGTCTGCACTACATAGTTCACAATATTGCTGCAGTAATTCTGGGGAATTGGATCATACTGGCCATGAGTCTTGGCATAGCTGTAGTTCTGGGCATGTGGCCCTCACCCAAATGATTTCTGCACATAGCTGAGAAGTTCATGTAGACCAAAGACAAGTGCCAACAAGTGATATGGATGAGCTACCTTGGTTTGGAGGGTAAAAAAAAAAGCTTAATTATACAGGCATAGCCTGTATATGGAAGTTGCCTTACAAAGGAGATAACAGACCTAGGTCAATTTAATTAATAATGCTCTTGTTCTCCTGAAGCCCTACTTTAAATGTCACCTGAGACTATTGAAACCTCACTGCAGCTATTAAAATGCATCCTAAAACACTGAGAAAAGGATTAAAAGACCAAATGGCCACGCTGAAGAGATGGTAACATCTGAAAGAGACTATTCCTTTCCAACAGCACTCAATTCTGCAGGTCATTAGTCCTCTCCATGAGAAGGTACTACTGGCTCAGTTCAAGGACCACAGCATTTTGCAGATTCATTTCCCAGACATACCTCCTTGCTGTCTTAATTGGAAGGGTGAAAAGAGACTAAGCACTACAGTCTTAGAGTAAACCAAAACTATATGGGTTTCCTGGGAAGTCAGGAATCAGTGCTGCACTCCAGAGAACTTCACTGGAGGTCCAGTAACTGGCAGCAGTTCCTCAGACTGGAGCAGAGGGAAGTAAAAGCTGCTTCTACTTATCTTTGTTCAATTAAAAGGCATTAAAAAGAGGAATGAGAGTCTTCTCATCTCAACAGTGGTATGTGATAGGTCAGCAAGAAGGAACAAGACTGTTCCTTAGAAGTGTCCATTTCTTAGAAGTGGCCTAGAACCTTGTTTACTCTAACATTTATCACATATGGCAGGACATGAAACAGAAAGTAAGCCTTTATTTTGTCAAGCCTGCCAAGGAGTTGGCATAAACGCAGTGTCACTTTGTTGTCCCAGGTGCTCAGGTTGGCCACCTTACTGTCCAGAGCAGGTAAGGAACCCCAAGGGGCTAGGCTCAGTCTACTCAATCCCTCCTCTGGCTCTTCCAGAGTTTCTTGCTGGGATCTTGCTTCCACTTCTGCCCTTATCACTTCCTTTCTGCTGTCTTCCGACAAGCAAAGGAACAACCTCCTCCTGACAAGGTAAGGATAGCCATCCATACAACCAAGAGCAGGAAGCTCTTGTTTCTGCTCCCATCTGCAGACAGGACATCATGCTTGGTCCCCTTGTATTCTTGGGAGCCATCTCCAAACTCTTCATCTCCCAGACCCACTAACCATCCTGTGTCATCATGTCTACAGGTTTCTATCCTCTAGCCCCTTCCTCCTGAGCTGGGACTTAACACTGTGGTTAAATGGGAAGTCAAGAAGATGCAACAGAAACTAGGGAAGGGAGAGAGAAATACTTGGTACTTCTAACCTTCCATGTTACAGAAGTAGTGTAGCCCTACAATATGGCTGTAAAACAGTTTAGAAAGAGAAGACGTAAGTCTTAATCTGAATTAGAACCATTTTCATACATTCCTAGCTCACACAATCAACTCATTCAACTGGGCAGAGAACAACAGAGAGTCAGAGAAATGGGAGGATGGCACAGAGAGGTTGCAAGTGTTTTGATCTATTTCCAGCACTACCACCCAAGGCACCCTGTTGAACTGTGCCATTGACACTTGTCCCTGCAGAGTCCAGAGGGATCTAAACAAAAACAACATTTGTGCCTGGTGCCCGACCCAGGGTGGGCCTGGTCTGCCATTACACATCCCAGGTACCCCAATGACAGATATTTGCTACTGTGACTGCTGAGCAAGCAACAGCCACCCTTGTCCCTCACCAGAGCAGCTTAAATAAGTTTTCTTTGCTCTTATCTCTGTGGGATGCTAATGCATCATGTTTAAAAGCAAGCATTTTCAGATAATCCCACTGGGAGACCGCATTTTATAGTAAGCCTCTCACTCCTGCAGGTACCTACTTCTCTATACTCAAAGCAGAAGATCACTTCCACTCCCCATACCACCTGTAAGAGGTAGTATCTTTATCTTGGGAAAAAAATATTTGACTAGTAGATTATCAAACATGCAAACCCAGCTGAAGCACATGTGTACACAGACTGGCAAAGGGCATTAAATAATGCTTTTAACTTCAGTCCTATTCCCGAGTTCAGCCCCATCACAAACAGCCTGTGTGGGATGTACTCAGGAAGAGGCACAGCCTTTGTGCAGGGAGTGGGGAGAGATGTGCTGAGCTGCAGCAACAAGGCCAGCAGGCACCTTCCTCTCCCCAGCAGAAGTGGCTGCCCCGGGAGCTGCTGGGGCTCCTCGCCTCCCCAGCGCCGCACTGCAGCAGACCAATCTCAGACCATTTCCACTTGCCACGTAAGCAGAGCTGCCTGGCGTACGTTAGACCCACACACACTGCCTGGAAAATGCTCACATCTGGCTTTCACGTGACTTGAGCGTGCCTCACAAATTCATCATCTGGCTAACTCTCTCCTACAGGGGAGAAACCCACAACCAGAGCGCCCTTTCCTGAGTCGGAATGGAGCAGCGGGATGAGAGGATCGTGTGCTCGACAAACTGCTCAGCAGCACGCTCACAAGCTGCATCTCCACAGCCTCATACAGTCCCTCGCCCTTTTTAAAAGCAGAAGTGTAAAAAAAACTTAGTCTCAATTTTCTACCTTGCTTACTTCTGCAAAAGCCCATCCTAATCCCATTTGCAGACCCAGAAGTATCCAAGATTGTTTAGTTTTTGTTCTGGCAGCCATAGCTCATATTAACTCTTTCCACATGGCAAGCAGGAATGCTTCCCACATGACTGCTGTGGCACAGCCCCTGCACATACAGCTTTGTAGCAGTTCCCAGTTTTGCTGGGAAGTACCTAGAATATCTGAACACTAATCCGCATCTACAGCTGTACAAACTCAGAGTAACACCCCTCTGACAGAAACAACCGAACTGAAAAGGACCAAACAAAACCCCTCCAGTCTCCTACACTGCCAAGGCGGAGGGCAGAGAAGCCCCAGCCATTGCACTGGGAAAGTCACAGGTATGTACTATCACCAGGATTCATGCATGGCTCAAATTAAAAAAAGAAGAAAAAAGCACAAGCATTAAGTCCCAGCTGCAAAGAAGTCGCACTGCCAAGCACAGAGAAACGTACAGCAGCGTCAGTGTGCCCAGGCAGCCTGTTTTAACTGCCAGCAGACTGAGCTGGCCAACTGATGCACACGTAACTCCTGCTGAACACCTGAATGTTTCCAGCCACCTCTGGTTAGATGAGCCACTCCAGGCAGAGCAAACTGGTGAGGATTTTGCCTGTCACACAGCCCAGACACAGGCCAGCCAGGATGTGACAGGTATGAAACCAGGCACAAAGCTGGAGGCACTTGGGGAGCGCTGTTTTAGGAGCAAGTGCTCTCAACAGCCTAAGGACACACACTGCCATCCAGTTTTTCTTCTCAAAAGACAGATTTAAGTTTCAGGTGCTCTCCAGACTAATTTATCTAAAAGACTCAGGTCTGCTCCTCTCAGCTAGCCAGCCCTGCCTGAGCCACATACAGATTCCTGCAAAGACTGAGAGTCACTACCCTTCTCTCCAGCATGTTTCTCGCCTGCCTCAGCCAACATGCCAAAAATCAAATCCAATACCACACAGTTCTCTCCATGCAAGAGAGGAAAAACCCACGCAGGCAGTGTTAATACCATCTGCCACCAGCAGACCGAGGGGGAGGCAGAGCAGGAGCAGATGGAGAATAGAGAACTCCTTAAAACCACAGAAAGCGTCATTACATCCCTGAAGGTACTGAGAACTCTCTCAGCACTCAAGTGAAGGCTCTCCCAGGCATTCGGATGGGTGCATGCTGTTCCACCACGGCTGTGCTCAAGCCACACCTCATACTTGCAGTCCTTCCCTGCCTGTCCAGCCTCCCTGCCCCAACATCGGTGCTGAACTGGGAACAGCAGAGAGCACAAACACATTCCTTTCCCTAATCCTGTACCCTGTCCCCACGTTTCAGTTTAAAAGCCAAGGAGGAAAACAAAAACCCACACAACACACAAACAACTCTTCCTCTCTTATCCTGCCTTCCTCCCACCCCAGCATATGGGCCACCCAGAAGACAACAATCCTATACATCTGATGGGCCTCATGTATCGTCAGCAGAAAACCAAAGCAGTGCAGAATAAACTCTCCTATCTGCTCTTCTCTTCAGTAGCCTCAGGCAAAAGTCCAAAGCATTTCAGTTTAAGCAGTGACTTTAAAAATATGGTGCATGAGGAGAAGTGTGAGATCAGTTTCCTCCTGTCAGAATACCACAGACTGGATTTGGAGTGTGGGATTGGAATGGACAGATTCACATCTTGACTGAAAATGCAGAATTGGGTCACACACACACAGATGCCACAAGGAGATGAAGTCTGCCTGACTTAGCTGAAGCTCTTCAAATCCTGCTCTGTGCCAGTGCACCTGAGCACAGAGCAGTGGCCCAGCTTTGGGAAAGACACAGACTGAGCATTCCTTCAATTACATGGACTTGTCAAAAAGAAGAAAGGGACTCAGACTTGTTAAAAAAAAAAATCAGGAAAGAACAAGCTGGTTTAGGAATTACTGCACCAGGCAAGAGCTAAACAGAAGCTAGAGTTTAGGAAATTCACTACTTGAGGAAGAACAATTCTCCATCATGAGAAGAGGAATCTCTGTCATCAAGGACACAACTAAAAGATGCACATTAAGATCTTTAATGACTAACTTCTTCTAGGACCAGGCCCAAGATGCACATCCCCAGTAATCATATGCTAAGGTTTGTTTGGTCCATGGTTGTTACGCTTCTGCCTAGTCTCTCCTTTTATTACTAAACCCTTTATCATCCTGTTTAAAAAGAAAAGAAAAGAGCTATGTGAGAACCAGAATGTTCTGCCAGAATCTGCTGTTTTTAAATTCCATGCAGTAATTAGAACATACAGCCAAGAAGGTTAATTGTATGATGGGAGAACAGATCCTGATTTCTGATCAAAAGCAATCCTGTCAGTACATGTTTGTGGGGTTACAAAATAGCGGCTGGCAAGCTACCTAGTCCAGCCATCCATATCAACAGGCCAAATGGCACCAAGGAGCCAGTCCACTGTCACCATTCCTGCACTAATTGTGGAAAACAGTACCAAGAACACAGCATGCAGGCGTGATTCATCAGGACACAAACAAGAGCACGAGCCTCAGTCTGTGGGGATCACGTCACACCACAGATTTCTTACAAGGATTAAGACACCAAGCCCAAGCTACATGGTTTAAGACATTTCTGGGACCTCACCATGGACTTGGACAAACTTGGATCCCCATTTACCACCTAAAAAAAAATATTATTTAAAAATAGCCTTCAAAGCTGAAGGTTTCCTTTTCGATAGAGTATAGGGAAATGGACTTCAGAGACAAGCACCATGAGCAGAAGGACTCAAACTAATATGTTAATTAAAAAAACCCCACACTGTAGCCTTACTGCTATCACCTAGGCTCAAATTCACTAAGGAATAACCAACTTCTTGCTTTGTTACTCGTGCTCAGTGCAGGTTGCCCCAAGACATCTGCTCCAGGCACCACCTTGACAGAAGATGCATCACCTCATGCTGAGCACCATGTTAGTTAACTGGAGAGAGGAAGCCAGAAACAGAAATAACAATGAACTGAGTAAGTTAAGACACACCCATCACATGATACCAGTCGCATCTGCGCCTCTTCTAATATTACAAGGGCAGCCCCCACTTCAGATGACATGCCCCTGACACTGCAACAATTTTAAGGTAAATGAAACACAGCACCATGCCTATCTTGCAGAGACCCTTCCTTCTTCCACTGCAGCCATCTCCCACAAATATCAAAATATATGCCAGGGCTGGAGGCCACATGTTCCCTTCTCTCCTAAGAGCCTGCTGCAGAGCTATGAAGCCGGATGAGGGCTCCACACTCACAGTTGCACCAGCAAAGCTTTTTCCTAAGGGTTGGCACTTCAGTCCCACAACAGGTAGAGAAGCTCCAGCCACGCAGCCTTGCTGGTCCAGCTAATGGCTCACATGCTTATGACCCCACTGAATGATTAAGCACAGAAGGGCTAGCACACACCATTCATCTTCTCCATAGCGCCTCAAAAGAGCCAGTTCAAACTGAAGTTAAGAAAATAAAGCTCATTTATAAAAAGAAAAAGTGAGATGTGCCAGAGAGCTGTAAGTGCAGGCAAGACATGTGCAGTGTGACAGGACCAGAAAGATTAAGCCCTAAGGTGATGAGCATAGCTCAGCTATAAAGACAAAAAGCCAAAAGTTAAGCCATTTTCCTTCATAATTACAAATGAAGCCAAAAAAGTCCCCTACCCCAATAACTCCAAGAAACAGCAATTAAAGCATCTCCCTGAATCCAACAGAGCACACATCCTCAGCACACGCCTGTCAGTTTCCCTAGTAATGAAGAATTAGGCTAAAGCAACAACTCTTGCTGTCAGCTCCACCCGTAAGCCCAAGGCAGCGATCCCACAAAGTGATCAGTCATGCAGGCCCTTGGTGTTGTTACAACAATCCACTTGTTTCTCACTTGGAGGCCCCACTTCCATCATTGTTGCAACTCTCTCAACTCTACTTAATTTCCCTGCAGAGGGAAGAGACCATTATAGATGTTTCTATAAAAAGTTTGAGAAGTAGCTTCCAGTGGACTCTGAAGGTTTTGTTTATTTGCCAGAGGATACATCCTCCCTAGTTTTACATTACAGGAGAGAAAGGAAGCAAAGACTGTTGCCTGGGTGCTGTCATACTCAGCCAGTCCAAAAATTGGGGGTAAGAACCAAGTTGAAGGATAGCTCTCTCTCCACAGAGGAAGCAAAGCCTCATCAGCATCCTCACCGAAGCAGCACCGACTTGGACCAAAGTGAAGTTAATATTCTAAGTGCTCATTTACAAGGGTTATTTAAATAGATTTCAGCTGGCAGACTCAGCCAAAGCACAGACAGCTTGATGCAGGCAGGATCTGATCAACTAAAGAAGAGAGACACTGCAGTACTGATGGAGCCACAACTTTTACAGTTTGTTCCCCCTCCCTTGGAGGAGCATCCTACTGCACAGTGACAAGGTGCCAGAGAAGTCTGCCGAGCAGCAGCTTGCAGCCAGCTGTGCCCCCAGCAGCAGGCTGAGCAGCAGGAGCAACCAAGCAGTGGGGTTTTTTTGTTCTGATTTCAGATGGGGTTGGCCAGCACCGCTCCTGCCAGCATGTACTGAAAGCAGTGAGCACAAGGGCTTGGCTACCTACAAGGCAGATGGCAGAAGCCCATGCCTTAGTTTTGAAAGAAAAGGTGAAACCACATCTATTTCGACCCTGCTGTTAGCAAGGAGAACCTCCTCAGTAATTGAGGAGCACTGACTCAGTGTGGAAAAGCTGTGGAGCCCACATCAGCTCCCTATTGCCACCAAACACCAGGTCCAGATGTGTGTATCAGCTTCTCAACTGAGGATCTGACACCAACTTTGGCATGAAACCAGACATGAAAGATTATCAGCAAGGAAAGAGGGCAAGATTATCTTACTTCAAGAGTCTGAAACTTGCTCTAACCAGCAAAGGGGTTGTGTAGAACACATCTTTGGGAAGAAAGATGCTCCAACTAGCTTTAGAAGCCACATCAGAATTAGCAGATGTCTCAAGGGTTAAATTGTTCACCATGCACAGATGGTAGCTGGTAGGGTTTGCAGAGTGGATTAACCTAATTTGTGGTTTGTAATGTACCATGCAAATATCCATTACTAGACCTGCAGCAATTCTGCCCTTTTTTTGATTTGATGAGAGAAAAACCACACAGTGTATGCTTGCACAGAAGTAATGCCTATTGTACTGACAAATGAGTGGCTGTTCATTTGGTTAATGCAACTGACAAATCTGAATCTGAAAAGTAATTCCTTCCCTTTTTGCTATGTAGGGTCTTTAGAGAGACCTAGATGAGACCATTTGTTGCGAGCACACAGAACAAGCCCACAGTAACAAGTCCTTACAGTTGTACTGAGGTCTCTTTGGCACTGACAGATGGTCATTGAGCAACAATTCAATTGCCTGGAAATATGGAGGCTGCTTTCTGAGGCGGCTCTGCAGTCTGTCAAGTAAAGCCCTACAAATCCAAGGTAACAGCACATGTGGCAGCTCAAGTCACAGCAAACGCCCATGCCTAGGCAGAGCCTCAGTTGCTGCAGTGAAACACAGGTCTGAGAGCTGACTGCAGGTTAAAGCATTTATAATTAGATCATATCCAAGTGAAGGGCTACATGTTTATACAGCACTTTTCACAAGAGGAAGCCTGGCATGCAGAGGTGCCTCAGTTCAGTGCAAGACTCCCCTCTGTTTAGCTAAGGATGTGCCATGCTATTGCGTTTGGTTCACAAGGTCTCAAATGTTTACAAACAGTATCAGCTGCAGCTATAAATGTTTCCATAACGCCTATTAAGCTCTCAGCTTATCCAATTTCTCCCGGCTCTAAGGGGCAAGCACAGGACTAGCTAGACAGTCTGGCAAGGCAGAGGTCAGGGTAGAGGTGACACTGGCTGTCAGAGGCATTCCCCAAATGTTTGAGCCATCAGCCACACTTGGGTCATGCCTGCACATGTTTGAGCTGCAGCAGCTGTGGGATTCCTGCTGGATGGTGCGGGACAGCCACGCTCACACCCAAAAGCCTCTTTCCAGGACATCTTTAGTCAAGACAGAAGATGTTTTCACAGCTCTGATTTTTGGGATGTGGTTGCATTTAAAAGTACCTGTTTACCTCTTATTTAAAGACAGACTAGTGTCTGCACCTATGGAAGAAACTACATTTTAAAGCGATTTGTTATCTTAAAAAGACTCTCACAGCACACCCTGGAAATCCGTGCTTATTTACCCCATTGCTTGTTCAAGCATCATAAAGCTGGTCTTTGTTAGAGGCTGTAACTACCAATCCCCTTGGCATCTTCCCTCGCTTGTTGTGTGCACACTCCCACAACATCCAGCTCCAAACAGAAGGAAGCATTCCTCCGGCGCTCTAAAAATCAGGGGAGATGGCTGAGAACAGAGTCCCTTTATGCAGCTCATTTTGGTCAGAGGGCTGCTTGACATTCCTCTTCCTACAGGGTAAGTGGAGAAAAAGCACCCCTAAAACTCTGTTTCCAAGCCCTAGCCATATATCAGCCAAGCACCAAGAAGCAATGAGGAAACTGTCCCAAAAGCACACCTTGCAGCATGTGGAGGTGGGACAGCCAAGGGAGAGCACCTGACCTGGGCATTCATCCCTCTCAGGGCAAGAGGACAACAAATAGCCCAGTGGGGAAGCAGCCACAACTGGCATCTCAGCTGCACTGACTCAATCCTTCATTCCCCCAGTGTCATGGGCAATCAGCTCCCATTTCCCCCCAGAGCCACAGGAATGGAGGAGGAACAGTTTCTCACACTCCCAAAGCAATTCCTCACATCTCTTATAAGAGTATTGAACTCCTGTGTGTGTCAACTGGTGCACTAAGATCAAAGCTCTCCCAGCCTCCTAATACTGTTCAAGGTCAGTGCTAAATCAGGTTTCCCCAGAGACTTGAGCAATCTTTTTCACTGTCTTTCCACAGCCCAAAAGATCCCAGTGCTCAGGATGTGGTACTGAGCCAGGAGCTCCCATATTCAGTTCTGCCTTGAACCTTTATGGTCAGCTCTAGGTTACCATGTCAGGCCAGCACCTTGTACCATGCTGGCCTCTTCATTACCACAACACACCTCAGGGAAAGGGCACCAAGAGTGTTGTCTTTCAATGGCAACAGCCACTCAGTGTGCAGGAAACCAGGGTGAAGCAATACCTTCATTTCAGTGCATCACTTAGCTTATTACAGGACTATATCTTAAAAGCTCTCATAATTAACCAACAAATCAATCCTGGCAGTGACATTCATTGGAATCCAGTATGCTACATTCATCATCCCTTCCTTCCCAGAGATTAAGCTGTTGCAGTGCTTCTTCATCATCTTAAAAAGCAAGAAAAATCCTCCCCTCCCTTGCACACAGGCCAGAGTTTTCCAGGAGTTGCTATTGGTTTGAAAGGCGTCTCTTTGGATGCCCTGAATGCAATTTGGAGAACCCAAGACTCCAAACAAAGTCAATGAGAGTTGCAGGTGCTCAGTGCTGCTTGAGGGGAAAAAAATAAAATAATTTTTTAAAAAAAGGAAAGCCCTGACACATCCAGCTCTGAGCAGCCAAACCCAGAGGCCCATAATTACATGTCCCTGTTGAGAACACATCTGTAAAAATCACTAAGAGCTACAAGGGGAGGGGAAAAATTGGATTTATATAGTTCCAGATCAGGGTTTTATAGGACATTTGAATCCAGCATCTTAAAAACAAAACCCTGAACTAGAATCTTTGAGGCAGCCCAAACCCAGATACAGGCACTAAGAACCTCAACAGAGCTTTCTGAGGCTCACAAAAAAAAACAAAACAAAACAAAAAAACCCCCAAACAAACAAACCCAAAACCCCACTATTAAAAAAAAAATAATCAGAACAGAAAAACATGCCCCTCCTCTCCAGAAAAGGACCCCAACTCTCAAGCTACATTTTTTTGACTGTTTGTTTAGGTAAAGATTGACTGAAGAAAAAAAAAATAAAATAAAAAAAAGACAATACATTTAAACACAGTTATCCTCTCAGACTGGAGAAGGGGATGTATAAATACAGCCAGAGAAAAGCAGTCATTTTAATGCAATACTATTTAAGGCACATTTCTTCTCCTTCCCAGTGCATAGAAACTGATGCCTGTCTGCAGCAACAAAAAGTTAAACTGCAACACAACCTCATGCAATGCAAAGCAAAAGGAAGGGAAGGGGGGTGATCGTGCAGTATGTAAAAAGCCCAGCATCTTACCTGATTTTCTCTTTGAAGAGCCATAGTCCCTGAAAAAAAGACAACAACAAATAGACATGGTTAGAGCTGGAAACGGTGGTGAGAGAATGAGCACCTCCCCAATTTCCACCCATATGCTCAAGGGCTCATCCTGTACCCTCCCTCCTTTAAAGAGGAGGTCAGGGCTGCAAGGCATTGACAGGCAGGGGCCAGGACGGGTCCTGAGCAGCACCAGCTCCTCATCATCAGCAGCTGGGGCTTCTGCAGCACCAGGGGCTCCGGGAGCATGTGATCAACGAGACAGAGCAAACCATCCACAACCAGCAAGGCAGGGGAGAAGGGTGTCATTTTTTCCCCTTTAAATTGAGCTATTAAATGCACAGCTACTGAATTAACCCTTGATGTTCCCCGGAGAGGAAAAGGGATGTTAACTGTTTGCTGCAGGGGTGCGGCTGCTACAGGCTTCTCTGGCATTGCTTGCAGTCCTCTCGTTTCAGTAGCTAATTAATTTGTGAATAACTTCCAGACCCCTCCTCATTATCTTTGATACACACTTGTCTTCTGCAAGGAAAAAAAGCCACGCTTTCCTCCAGGATGGGGAACGCACCCTTACTTTTCTGTGGTGCTTTAAAGGGTGCTGGCACCTTCGCTTGTGGCAGAACAGCTGAAAGCTCGGACAGCTGCTGCAGAAGTGGGAAGAAATTACAGAAGGGAGCTGTGAGAACTGACTCAGGATGACCAGAAGTGAGGACAGAAACACTTCGCTATGGCTGTGCTTCCCCCCAGAGCTCTCCGGAGCCTCTTGGACCCAGCTCTGAAACGGTCTGTGCAGGCAGCAGCACGGGCAGTGACAGATCAGGCAGAGACAGCATCTCTGTGTGGGCGCAGCACCTGCAGCACGGCTACACACCCACCCGGCAGCCCTAGTGCTGGGAAAGCCACAGGCTGAACCTGCTGCAGAGGCAGGCTGTGCTTAAAGGAACCCCACCAGAGGGGCAGGCAGCAGCCCCTAGAGTTTTGGGGGCAGGCTGTCAGGAGTGGGTGTTTGTGACTCGCAGCATGCTGTGTGTTCTGGGGGAATCAGAGGACTGTCCAAACCATGTTTTTCATTTCAAGAGAGTTTGGGGGATCATCTGAAGAAAAGACATGTGTCTTGAGGGCAGAGGTACGTCTACCAACAAATTCTGTTTCTGCCAGCACTTTGCATGTATCCCATGCCTTAAATATCTAAGATTTGCTTCCAGTGAGTAATAACTACTTGGGAGATTTTTGCATCCTCTTTGAATTTTCCAGTGTCATTTCTACTTCAATTAAATGGTTGTTTTCTCAGCCATGTCTCAGTTATATTTGATGTGAAGATGCTGCTGCTAATGAATAGGCTGTTTCTTCTACAGAAGTGATATCATATGCAAACATAATGCTTGCTATATGGTGCCCAAAACAGAGATCCCTCAGAACAACCCAGGGAATGCTCAATCCCCAAAATGTAGTCCTCTGCACTGGCTCCACTCCCATGACAGCCTGGAGCTTTGTGGTTACTGTCAGTACAGCTCTCTTGGCATGTGAAATTCTGTGTTTGGTCCTGCCCTGAACTGCCTGTTCTGGCAGTGCTAAATGGTGAGAAGGTTAAACCCTGCTGAGATCCACACATGCAGTTTGCTTTAACCTCTTATCTCCACTGTGCTCATGCCTGATGATCACTTCAATCCCTTCCACCTGTCCCAGCTTTCTGCAGCAAAGCTATTATTCTGAGGACTATAACCTGGAGCTGGGTTCAGCTGGCTTTACCCTCTGGACCACATCGCCTCCCCATCTCCCTCTGTCACGCAAAAAACACTGAACCCAGCTCTTGCAAATGTTAGCACCCAAGAGGACCCTGGGAGGATGATGTAGCCACATGCAATCCCTAGAAGAGAAACACAACCAGCCTTCCAGTCTTTGATGGGAGGAGCCCAGCACATATATTTCCAGGGCAATCTCCTGCCAGCCAGCCACCCTGGAGAGACCCCACAAGCATCCTAAGAGATGCCATAGGTGGACAGAACACACCCAAAAGGGTGAAGACAAGCAGCATTAGATAGACCCAAAAGAGCCTTCAGCCTGACTAAAGTTTCAAAGAAAACCCAACTCTTTTCTGCACTTAAAAAAAAAAAATGCAATTTATATGATTAGAAATGCGGTCTTGATGGATTGATATGATTAATAAGCAATGAAAAATGGATAAAGATGTTGCTGAATGTCTTTGCCCATCAGATCAGGCCAAAGTTGGTACCTGAGTTTGGCAAGCACCACAAAAGGCTCAGAATTCGAACCTCCACCCTTGATGTTCTCCCACATCTTTCAGCCCAATCTCTAGCTGGTTTTAGGGCTTGTGTGAGTGACAGCAGCAAGGTTTTAAATGTGGCTTGCTCTTTTAATTCTAAAGCATGAAATTTACAGTGATGCAAAGGAGAAGAGCAAAATTTTGAAATTTCTTTTCTTTCTCCATGCAGATCTGGGCTGACAAGAAATACTGCATAAAGAATTTATTTAACTAATTCTTCCCCCCCCAATAATTTCCTCATTTGACTGGCATTTCTTCTACAGCAAAAGCACATCATTTATGGAAAGTGTACCTGCCCTTAAGTTTCCCCACACAAGCCCTGTGGTGGGCAGAGATGTTCCACATCACACTGCTAATGCAAGCACAGAGCACTGCCCTTGATATGATGTGACAAGGCAGATTTCTGGTGAACAGCAAACATGGTGCCAACACAGGCAGTAACCCTTCATGTGGGCCAGGAGCGAGGCCCAGGAAACCTCATCATTCCTTCTCTCATGGTTTGTGCACAGTGAAAACAAACCTCTGTGTTAGTTTGAAGAGGATAAAAGCCCTTCACTGTCATGGCAAAATGCACAGCTGAGCAAC
The DNA here is from genome assembly GCF_964237585.1 of Gallinula chloropus. NCBI lineage: Eukaryota > Metazoa > Chordata > Aves > Gruiformes > Rallidae > Gallinula > Gallinula chloropus. Next base: position 68,735,960 of record NC_140090.1, read on the forward strand.
TCGGCATCAGCCTCAAGAGGATGAAGCAGCCAGTAGCTCTCAATGATATTCCTTTTGACATCAGGAGGGTAACTAGCATCATCAGACGATCCAGAGTGTATCCAAACTCTTGAAGGCAATTGAATCTGCAACTTCTGGTCTTAATTTCTAGTCTGAAGCACAAGATCATCCTTACAGAAGAAACTACAAAATACCTCCCAACTCATGAGGCTCACTAAAAAAACTCAGAAAGCCAACAACCAACCTATTCAGCACCTTTTCATTTTTTAATTTATTCTGTTTGTAAGTTTTAAAGTCAAGTTTTACCAGGTTCTGATTTTAGAGTTCCTAAAGTCTGTGTACCTTGTATCTTGTCTTTTCACTTTTTTGTACACCCACATTTCACTCCTGAAATCAGGACAAAATCGTATCTCATAAAATAGAGCTTGAAAAAAAATCTTCATCTCCCCAATAAAACTGTGAAAACCAAAATGTGTTCCTCCCATTGAGGATGGGAAAAAAATAGAGCACATAGAAGGTATAGCAAATAATCTGCCCAGCTGGGCAAAGTGCTCTTTGCATGCATGTTCTTCTCTCTTCTAATGAAGAAAGCCTGTGCTGCTGCTTTGCAATAGCAGCAGCAAGGAGCCCTCTCTGACCCCATATTTATTTTCTATGCCCTAGATTTCACATGTGGTTCATTGCTGTCTTTCCCCTCTCCTAAGTGATGATCTATAAGGTGAATACTTCTTAGCCTCACTTTTTGCAGAGGCGCATTAGTATGAGGCTGAAGGGTTATGTCTCCAGGATAATAAAGGAAATTCTTTAATGGTGTATCTTAATGTAACAACTTCTAAGTAGAAACTCTGTTCTTCTCCTGCAATACAAACTGCACCTGGCACATTGCTTGCCCTTAAACAAGACAAGAAACCCTGCCTTGCAAAAGAAAAGCCCTTCCAAGGAAAGGGATGATGAATGTCACGTCTGCAGCTATACAGGGAAGCTCACTTTCTCTTCAGCTCTTGTTCTTTATCTTTTTTATCTTTACAGACATTTCCATTCTTCTTCCATTTTGATATAGGAACAGACACCACCATCCCCATTTCCCTTCCAGACTTAGCTACCAGAATAGCAATGAAACCAGCGGGTGCAGCTAAGAATAGTTCTGGCAGGTCCCGTCTTCATTAGCCAGGATCGCTCCATCCTTGAGCAAATGCCTTTTGCAAAAATACCATATTTCCAGACTTTTTTGTATAAAAAGATAGCAATCTTGTCTAAAGTCTTCCGTGGGGCACCACCTTTAGCTGACACTGAATTTCATTACTGTCAAGGGGAATATTTCCTGCTGCTAACAATATTAAAATATCACTGGTGCCAAGCACGTCTCACAAGCTGGACACACTCCTCTTGCTTTGATGATAAAGGAGAGGGAGGCTGGATCTTCTTTCTCATCAGCATCGCACCAGGATAATGTTACTCACTTGACTTCTAGCAATGAATGTGAAAGGAAGATCACGAGCAATGCTATAAAGCTGATTGCCCTGTTATCACATTAAGCTACCCACAGTCAGTCTCCAAATTTGTGAAAGATAAAAATACCTTACGTGATTGAATTTATGTGTCACTTGCAGTTGGATTTATTTATGAAGGTTATATTAACAATGTTACAGGGAAGTTTTATGGCACATCCTTTCTTTAGGGGCTGGTTCTACCGCTGTATTCAATGGGAGTTAATATGCATTGATGTGTATGTGCGCGTCTTCATCTACCTAAACACAGATATACACAAACAAGCCATGGCACAATTGATAAGCTGTGTAATGAATCAGGAGTATCCTGACATTTGCTCAATAAAGCCTAAGAAATATTCCAAGAGGAGATGAAGACTGGAGGTGACTAGATGCATCTTTGATGGACTGTGCCTATTTGTTTAGCCCTAATTCTCATTCACCTTTGAAGCCCAAGGTTTCTCCTACATCCTCAGTGGAGATCCAGCACGTCAGCAGAAACCTCCTGCTGGAACCAGGAAAGTTTGCAGAACAACACTGCATCAACTGCTGTGTTGCAAGGCTGCAAGGCTGCAGCTTGGCTCCAGCTCCCCCTCGGAGGAGATGTATTCAGTTAGGGGAACCTCATCCCTGGAGCAACTGTGATGCAAAGCTCTCTTAAAAGCTTCTCCCTTTTGCCAGGGGACAGTCAGCTCACTGTGGGACTCATCCTTTCCCAGACAGGTCACCTTTTAGCCTGTCAGTAAAGCAAGGGTCAGCTTCCACTCAACTAAGATTTCAGACAACTGAGTTTCAACCGTGAGAGAAAACAGCTCCTGCAAAGCATGAGGAGCTGTCAGAGCCACAGAGGAGCATGGCCAAGGTTGCTGCACAGCAGACATTTCATCAGACGAGAGAGAAGCTAAAGGGAGAGTAAATCATCTTTCTGTCTGTTTCTCAGTGTTTGCTGTCCAAAGGAGATGAGACAGTGACAAACCCTGAGTAATGTTGGTTTATCTTTAACCTCTAAAGTATTTTAATACATAAATTAAAACAGTTCAGTATTTGTTGCCTTTTGCTAACTCATGTTTAAATACACTGTAGGTGTTTATGTTCCCATGCTCCTTAATTCCTAGAAGTCTCTAGTGGTGTGGGCAGGCTGTGGTGGAGATGTATGACATTTCAAACAAACAGCTTGGATTATCATTTAATCGCCAATGATTTGCCAGGCAGATTAAAAGCACAAAAGTGTTTTAACAAGAAAGTCCACCCTCTCCTTCCCGACACTGATACAGTTTGCTGTCAGTAATGAAGACCACTTTTTCGCAAACTATTTGTCTTAGGATGGCTATCAGATTCTGGGACTGTTTTTAAAGAAAACCAACACCAAAATACTTCGCTACTGCTCTTCACACACACAGAAACCTGAACCTTGAGAATATATTTGCTTCTTGAAACTCTCCTAACTGATTTTCCCCAACAGCCAGACTGGAATTTTCTATTTGAGACAAGGCACAAAATCAAGTATGACCAAGAGCTCTCACCAGGTACCTGCCTGTCACCAAGGCTTACAGTTGGAGGAGCACCCAAACACCTTGATATTACACAAACACACAGGAGCTACATGGAAAGTGCAGGGTTAAATTTTGCACTCATGGTACGCAAAGTGCAAAAGTTTAACCATGTGCATGAAGGGATCTCCCTTCCCACTGAACTCTGAGACTCATATAACATGTAATTAAGCAAAATTAACGCTCTATGTTATGCATCAGGAACACCAACCCCCAAAACATGGACGCATAGAGTTATACATTTCCCCCCTCCAGCATTCCATCCTCAAAAATCATAAAAGCACAGCTGATCTCTTCCCTGAGCCAAATAAACAGATGAAGGATTTCCCCCCCCCCCTTTTTTTTTTTAGAAAATATTCTGCTCATTTCCTGATATAAATCGTTGCATTGTGGAACCGTCTCGAACATGAATCTGTCCTTTCTGAGCAGAGGTCGAGCTTTCCAGCCATGTCAGAAAGGGCCCCATTGTGGCAGTCCCAAGACTGCAGAATTCCTTGCCCCGAGCAAAAGGGACTTGAGGGGCAAGAAGAAAATCTGGTGACCTGACTTCAAATCCAGGCATTTCTTGCTGGCTGGAAGTGGTCTCTGCTTGCTGCTAAGAAGGGTAGAAGCCACTGTTGGCTAACTAGCTCCTTGAGCAAGAGAAGACAACACGAAAGAGAGAATTCTGCCTTCCTACCACCTTTCTGTTGTCTTCCCAGCATGGCTGTCATGATGGCATAGGTAAACAGCACACCATTTTAACTTCTTGTTAGGTTGCAGTGATTCTCTGAGCATCACATAACAATTGGTGGTCCACTTTGGCTCACCAGGACCCAGCTGGAGGTTCTTATTTAGAACTGACTTCTGAACACTCCCTTGAACCCAACAAAATGAAAGGCAATACCAAGTTCTCCCTGAGGAACTTGAAACACAACACTGGAAGCTCTACTATGTGTGTGGAAGAGAGCTTGTCCCTATACTAGTAACCATAGCTCATGCAGAAAAGCCAAAGAGATGGACACTGCTTCCCCTCCAGTAATGCTCCCTGCACCTGAATCCATGGATTTGTACCATGACAGAGAGGTGCAGGAGACGGAAGAGCAGTGTCCTCTGCACTCAGAGGAGCCTTGAGGTTAGCCCTGCACAGCCCAACTTGAGCTCTGCCACCAGCTCTGAGGTGTAGGGAATGCAAACTGCTGTGAGACAAATGCCACCTCCATGGACCACCTCAGACTCATGCAGACCCATGGTGTTTGGGGGCATCTGTTACTGGGTTTTGTATTTTTTTTGCATAGGAAGGGTATAGAATGATGAAATAGGTTTGAGGCATCCCGCCCCTTCCCTGAATGTTTGGGGAATGTCACAGATTTCTGTCCCAAGATTCCTCAGCAGTGAAGCTGATCACTTGGCTCCAGAGTGCAACTTCAGTATTTGGCTCGGGCTGAAGAAATGCAGAATTAGCCTCTTGAATTTTTCACAATTATATTTTTTATGATTTAGTTATCCTCCTGGAAGAGGACAGGGCTTTGGAATTGCATGTTCAGCATTTCACCAGGCTGTGAGCTACGGGGCAGGGTGATCTGACAGCAAAGCCCAGTCTCTCCGGCACCAGGGAGAGACAGCTCGGCACAACCTGGAAGCTGCAGGACACTGGGGCAATGAGCTAACGCCATGTGATCCTCTACTGCGAGGCTTCAGTGGCCTTGAAAAAGACAACGTGAATGTTTATAGCAAGCTTTTTCCTGGAAAGAAATATAAAAACAAGGTCTTGCCTAAGAGTCACGGCCTCATCTGTTTTTGTTTTACCCTGTTTATTCCTTCAGATGGCAAATTTCTCCACAGGACAGAAAAATGTATTTACCTTTGCAAGAACTCACTTCTAAACTGACCTTGCTTGTCCCTTGTGGGGAGGCCAATTTATCTCTGTCTTACAGTGACCAGGCATGTGTCACTTTATTATAGCCTTTACAGAATAAATGCTGAGTGATAAAAACAAGGTAATAAAAATTAATCATTCTCATGTGCAGCCTTTCTAGTTGTGCTCTTCACTTTTGGATTTTATTACATACATCTACACACAGATACAATATATGTGTAAAAGATGCATCTAATCATAGTTACAAATTACGAACTTAATATCAGGATATGTACCTTATAAATGAGCTGGGCTAATGAGCTTGCATATATCTCATACAAATCTCATAAAGAGCTTGAGAAGGCAGCACAGGCTTTGAATCTTTACTTGATTTTCTCTCGAGACCTTCCTGATTTGAGGGTGGGCCCCTCAAATTCTAGTTTCCATAGGAGATTTGAGTCCAACCTTTGATCAACCACCACATGGTCCATCTGGGTTTCTAAATTGCAATCCAAATGGTGTTTAGAAGAAAAGGCAGAGTCCCCTTGCTGACCCCCTCCAGGGAACATGTTCCTTCTGCTGTTTCGAACTGACTTGATGCACTGGACTGACTATGTGCACGGTGCTGCCACTGTCTCCTCCATCCCACGGTGTCAGTGCCCTGCTATGGATCACTTCCACAAAAGCAGATATTGCTCACTACACATCAAGTTGTGCCTGCTCACAGGAGGCAGAATACCACCTCTTCCACTGGACACCAAGTGTCGTCCCAAAAACTCTCCATGCTAGAGCGTCCTTGGAAAACAAGAGAAAGACAGAAGCAGAGAAAACTTGCAAGTTGAATATTTCAAAGCCTCAGACTGACTGCACCAGGAAGAATTGTTAGAGCACAACAGTTTAAATCAGACTAAGAGCTTCTGCATGCAATGCAGTTGAATCCTGGTACTCACTGGTTTTAGACATTATAATCACCCAAACTAGACTTAGGTTCAAAAAGCAATGAGATAAATTCATGAAGCAAGGATAAATGGTGGCTATTGTACTCCATGCACTGGATGCCTTGACCCAAAAAGTCCTGTAACTGCTGAATGCCAGAAGCAGAGAGGATACACAAGGGAAGCTCACTCTGTATTTGCTTTGTTTCTTGTGTTGGCTGTAAGCCACTGTTGGAGACAGGAGACCAGATGGGGCCCTGGTCTCACCTAATTGTGGCCTTATAATATATTATCCTGTAAAAGATCAGACTGGATTAGGATGAATTACACCCAAATCATGCTGCATTACTCAGCACATTAAATTGTCCTTAATCACATACTCTGATGGTCTAGATTCCTGCTTAAATTTACCTCCTGTGCATATTTCTGTGCCTGTTCTGTTGAAACCACTGCTGAATTTCAACTATACATAACCAGGCTCTAATGAAAAGCCAATAAGGCTCTTTGATCAAGCCTTAATAGGACTCATCATGGGGACATACTCTACTGTGGCAAAACAGTTTCCTCATCCTGTCTCTTTCAGAAATGTTTTGTGAGCCTTTAAAAGCCATTCAGCCCTGATTTATGTTAGCTAAGTGATTTCTGTTGCACATGTGAGTTACAAGAAAAGCGCTCTCATCTCAATTTGCTACACTGCTCAGGAAATCAGTTATAAATGCTGCAGTGCCTTCAGTGTCTCTGACTTCAATGCAGCGGAAACGAGCAATTTGAGTAAATACTTCATCATTCCCAATTCTCCCATACACCACTTCCAGTACTTGACAAGAGGCAACCTAAAGGATATTTTTTCAATGGTTAAAGGGTACTGAGCTTCCCCTGTCTAAGCTGTTTACCTAAGCTGTTTGCAGAAGCTATTCAAGGAAAGAAACATGCAATTCTTTAATGGAGAGCATATGAAACATGTTGATGACTATCTAATAAAATCGAGTGTGCATTCAATGAGAGTGAGTCACCTCATCACAAGTTTAGAGATGAGGGATGTAGAAATGGTGACTAAGCAAGCTTATGCAGTAAGCCAGGGATGCAACAGCAACCCAAAATTTTTGATGGCCTGACCTGACCTGCCAGTGTCATCCAACCAGCCCTGAGCATAGGTTAAAGAAGGTCTCTTCACACCAGATGCCAGTAGAATGATAAGAGCCAGAGCAAAGTGCCTATGGGCAGGAGAGCTGTTGCCAGTGTGATAAGTGCTAAAACCATTGCTGCTGCTTTGCTTACGGTGTTTGTGAGCAAAGAAACACCTCAGAATTGATGAATCCCTGAAGTAAAGGATCTCAAAGAGCACATCAACCCTTCTCCCACATTTTCATTTGCCAGAGAAAACAATGTTGGTAACTACTAGAGAAATAAGTACCTACTTTCTGTGAAGTCTCTTTTATTGTCCAGTTTGAACCTTCCACACCACTCCTATTCACATTGTTTGCCACTACCAGCAAGACTTTGACTCCAACGTCTCTGTAACTCCTCTTCAAGAAGGTGTAGGTTGCTGTTAGATCACCTCTTTACCTCCTCTTTGCCAAACAAATAACAGAAACAGAACAAAAATATCCAACTACTTTTATCTCATTTCTTCTTGCTCATCATCTTGAGGCAGATGGACCCAAGAAAGGAGCAGTGACCCCAACAACAGCAGTCTGGGCTGCCTTCCTCCTGCTCTTCCCTCCTACTTGTGGGAAAGCCCTCAGCATAAGCCATCCCCTTCAACTCACATAGCCTTATCAGTCATATCCCACCTGTGAGCACAGTTCCCTGTGGCAAATCTGCAAGGACTGGTGACACTGAGCCCTCAGGAGTCCCATGGAAATGGGACCCTGGAGAGAGCCCACCAGGAAGGCAAAACAGAAGAGCATCCTGCCTGCCTTACTCCTTTCGACCACCCAAGTTGTGAGGATACCTGCACACATTCTCCCCCAAAATGCTCTCCTTTGCCCCATACCAGCCTCAAAACCATCCCATGGTGGGCACCTGGTCTCAGTGTTACTGCCTGGGATTCCCCACAGCCTGTCCCAGTACCTGGCACAAGTGCTGCCACTAGCCCAGATGCCAGAGGCTCACACAGGGAATTCCTAGGTTGCCGCTGGCATTTTTCACATTTTAAAGGCTCTAAATTAGCAAAGTAAGAAATGAGTTACAGGCATTTCCAGACAGAGCCCAGGCCCTGCTAGACCTCTGAGTTCCCAGTCTAAAGGAGAGTGTGCCAGATGCTTGGTATTATACAATTTTGCATTCCTTTCTGGTGCTGTTCTTATGGTGCCTAACACTTCTGCACACTCATCTGGCTTTTTAGCAACTTGCAGCTTGGACCTTTCTGTCTTGCTGCTCTTGCTACGTGTCCAAGGGCAGTCGGACCTGAAAGATTAAGACCTCAGTGTGCATAGACAGCAGATGGCTCTTGCATCTGTACTTACTTTGCCGTGCTAAATACCCTATTGCTCTAGCTAGTTTTACATCCCCTTTTAGCGGTAGATGTCTCTCCTGACTTTTAAAAATCATCTGTTGTGCATATGGCCCTTAAATTGGTAACTATTTTTTCCAGGAGAGGCAAAAACTTACGATGCACGTGGGAAGACAAGATCAAGCCCACAGTATGAACTCCCACTTCTTCATCTGGTGACTGAAGTCTTTTCTTTCCTCATTATATTTCCCTGAGTTAGAACAGCAAGGTTAAAACACCACCGCTTCCCAAATCTGCCTCAGCAGCATGTCCTCAGCTCACTGTCTTGCAACATCAAATGTCTTCCCAGCACACTAAAGAGCAATGTAGTTCTCTGTAGGACACTGATTTTATACACCTTTGAATCATTTTCTGCCTGTTTCCTACAAAGTAGCACATGGAAATATCTTTCAACTGATTGGGTGCTCTACTAGTCAGAGACATAAATCACGCCATGTAAGATCTAGTGTGAGTTCATGAACTCTAGGGAATTTTTCTAATCATTGTCCTTTGAACTGAGCTTTTTCAGACACTGTAAAACTCCAAAACATATCTACTAAATGCATCTAGTAAATTTTGCTGGATTGGCAACTACTAAAAGCAGACTTGTCTTCCCTGATTACCTACCAGCATCGGGCAGTCTTAAAACATACTCTGTGGTTCTTACACTAAAACATAAAAGAAAAAATAAGTCCTGAGCTTGTCTTGCCCAATATAACTGTTGGGATTCATTAAATGATTCCAAATTATCACTGACAGGCACCAGTTAAGCCAGAAAAGTAGAGACAACTTCCCAAAGATAAAACCTTTCAAACACTAGGGTTACTTTTCAAGGTAATGATCATAACCCATTTCAAATGCCCAACTCTGATAACAACTCCCAGTCTTCTGGGCTCCCCAAAAGATTAGAGAGGTAAATTACCTGGCATTTGCAAAGAAGTATCACAAACTTTCCTTAGTGCTCCACCCTTGGAAGTATCAGGCCTGCTGAGCTGAACACCTCATGAATGAATGATGATGTTACTTTTCATACCATGTGTGTGAAACAGTATTTTTTTACCATAAAAAAGCTCTATACTTCAAGACGATGTAAGAGAGTGCTTCAGTCTCAGTGCTCAGCTCATTTTGGGAAGGAAATAAAGAAAATAGCACAGCTTTTTCAGACTCATCCAATATATAATTCCTGAGACTAGAGACAGACAGATACAACTTTTAGAGACACATAGTCTAAATTATCAAAACTTCCAGTAAATTTTGCTTGGTTGGTGCTTGATCTCGCACTTATAGGTTATAATACTGAACTTAGAAAACACTTTTCAGAGGCAGAAGATGTTTTTCCTAGTACATGTACAGACCCATACTAATACTTAATGAAAAGGGCAAATTAAAAAATCATATTAAACTCAAAAATATGCCTATATACTTGCTCCAAAACACTTCAAATCATCTCAGTTGACTTTCTAAGGTGAACAGCATTAAATATGAAATAACTCTGGGGAAAATAGGAAAGTATCATCTTTTTATATGCCTTTTAAATGTATGCAGATCCTCAACATTGAGGCACAGAAGTGCCATCACACATGATTGAACAGTGACATATCTGAGTAGACCTTAAATTTTGTAGTCCAGTTCAGATACAAATTTGGATGTTTTTCAGACATGCTGACTTAGAAAACAGTAAATTTCTCCTTGTTCCTTTTATGTAACTCCTGCCCAATTCTCAGTCCACACATTAACTTTTAATTCACCTCATACATCTCCAAAGGGGGTGTGTGTGTGTGGTATTTCCAGTATCTTTTTCCATGTTCTAGGTTCATAAAAGTGAAGAGGCACAATGAATGGATTTAATTATTTCCATCCATTCAGCTAGTTATAGAAGACGACCTTTTAATTCAGCTAAAAGAGAAATTAGTTGTTGCTTCAAAATGAACACTGATTCAGGGGGTATTTCTGGCCTGAAACATGAAGGAGCTCTATGTTTTCAAAGCTAAATGGCCACTGGCAGCTTATTACTGCTGTAACTGTTCATGTTATCTCATATAGAGATATCAGATGCGGGTGAAGGGAAAATGTAACCAATATTCAGGAATTACGCCCCCTCCTTTTGGGTTGTTGATCTCTCTCTCAGTAATTTACAAGTTCAGAATGTCAATGAGGTTCTGCAATTGTCCAGCCCTGCAATCAGCTTTTGTGCACTATTTTCTTCCTTTGTCACTTAAAATGCCAGAATCTGGACAATAAGAAACCACAGCAGGAACATTGCCTTTCATTTCAGGGGCATGTGGTGCTGGGCAGTGAGCTCTTCTCTGCAGAGCTGCATCCACCACAGGGTGATGAGAGCATCCCTGAGGTCCTGGGGAGGTTTGTGTTTCCTGAAGTGCACACCGCAGCGTCCAGCCAAGCAGTTACACTGGATATCATGCTGGACTGCAATCATGCTGCATAAAAACAACTGTCAATGTGAAATGCTAAGGTCTGCATCGCTCTTAGCTCCCGGTAGTGAGTCTGAATTCAGGGCTATTTTGAATAATCTCTCACTGCTGTACAACACTGCAAGATTCAAAACTAGGATCTAGGCTCACCAGCCATGAGATGCAGAATAGAGATTATAAATCTGATCATGAAACAGTGTCCTGCTGCCAATAACCTCCTTAGCAATGATTTCTTCCCTAGTCATCCTCTGGGATTGAAATGGATTCCTGGAACCTTCTGCTTTGCATCCGCCGCTTCTCCCCCACCGGCTACCTGCCCTCCCTCGCTTCACCGCTTCTGGCCTCACCCTGTTGTCCCCTCTGTAGCTGATTGCCTTCCTTTCCTCTTTATAACACACCTCGCTGTAAGGCAAAATCACTCTGATCACTACACAAACATACAACCCCCCACAACCTGACCTCCCTAGCACTAGTGTGTGCAATGCCAGAAACTCATCTCTCCATCTTGCCCAGCTAGAATAATACACCTCCAAGCTCTGCTGTACATCTCATCCATTAGCAGCGCCTGGGGAGCTGTGCAGAGACCTACCTCATGATTAGATAAAAGCTTTTCCTTCTAAATCACTGTTCAGAAGAAACCAAGGGTCTGGAAGAGTGAAATCCGCATACATTAGAGGCCAGGCATGTCCCCTATGCTGGTTATTTATGTGTCTTTGTTTTATGGTGAAGAATGCAAGGTTCTGTAGTAGGGAACAAGCGGCTTCTTTTATCTGCTGTGATAATGATACCAAGATCCTTTTCTTGGTAAAGACACAAAAAAGGTAAAGTGCCCCAGTCTTAACCAAGAAGAAACACTGTTAAAATAATGTCATGAAAGATCTCAGAGCCCTGTGTGCATCAAAACAAATCTGACGGAGATGGAAGGGTAATGAAGGTCAATGATTTTTGGCCATCTCTCTGCCCTTGCTCCCCCAGAGTCTCATGCCCAATAGGCCCCAGAACTACTCTAACCAGTCAAGAAACAGTAAAAAATGCAAAATTATACTCTGTCCCTGCTCTCTCCTTCACTGAGAGTCTTCAAACTGCCGTTGAGGAAGCTGTGAAAGCAGCTGACCATTGAAGCACATGCCACAAGGACATGCACAGAGATGGTCCCCATCGTGTGTGTGTCCCAGAATCACAGCTGAGTGCCAGCTCCAAAGAAAGGATTTGGAAAAAAAAAAAGAGCAACAATGACATGACCACTGCAAAGGTGTCTCCAAGTGCAGTTTTGCTCAATGCAAACAAGTCAGGAACATCTTGGGAGGAAAACAGCAGCTGAAGCTGGGAACAGACTCTACTTGAAAGACCTCTGAACATACAGTCGCTAATGTAACTATGGCTACGTTATCTTCACAGCTGAGCACCCAGAAATCTGAGTGTATTTCTCTCCTCAGAAGCAGGGACAAGCTACCACAGCACTACACAAGAAGAAAGCTCAGCAAAGAGCTCCTGGCCCAAAGTCGCAAAGGAAGAGAGGAGGCCAGGGTTTAATTCCTCAGTTCCTCAAAGCCTTCAACTCAGCTGGGCCAACCTTCATCTCATGCCTTAGCGTGAGTTTAAAAATACACTGTTCCTCTTAAAAACGTGTCACAGCTCTAGAAGCAAGAAAATCAGGTCGTGGGTGGGAGTAACCGCACAGAACATATATACACTTTTGAGCAGTCTTTTAAATTCCACTTTAGAAAAAGCACTTCAGGAGTCGAACACACAGTTATTATCAGAGGCTGGAAGCAGAACTGTTGGAAGAGGTAGGGGTCACTTTCTATTCGCTTTTTAGGAAACACACAATCCTTTGCAGCTCTGTTTTTTAGAAAAATAATTATTTTATGCTCAGTCACAGCTTTTCAGTGGTAACGTCACGCCCAATTTAGAAGATATGAGCACGAAATGATTTGGCACAGGGATATACTCAAACAAAGGAAAAGAAACCGCTTACAATTTACGACACGCTTTGATAGCTGTGATTTAAAAATGCCAGTGTTTCATTCCAGCAAATGTTAGAATAACAAGCACAAGACTAATGACCTGATGCCTTGTCAGAGATGTTCACAGGTCAGATAAACCCACCACATTGTATCTGCAGGGTTCAATGTTTCAAAGACAGCCCTGTTTGAGCTTCTCCTGGGCTTTGATCCCCTCAAGCCATACGTCAGCACTATCCTCCCAAAAGCTGGCCTCACGCTGAGGGTTTTTCTGCCGACACACTTTTAAACCTCTGAAATACGCCTGGGCTGTCCTACCTCCCATCCATGGCCATCTGAACCACCCGAGTGGTTTCCTGCGATATGAGGAAGCAGAGAGAGAAGAGAACGTTCAGCCCACATCAGGCTTTGCCAAACAGCTGGCGAAGAATAACCTTAGAAAAACTCAGAGTTAAGCAACTGTGGAGGAGATTTGTCCATTTAAGAGAGGCAGAGTGAGATCATCCATTACTTTCTGTTGTCTTTTGGCTGAAAGCAGCCAAACGGACAGCTGGACGGCCCCGATCCTGCACTTAAACACAGTTGCAGAAATATTTGCATTTCATCGTCATGTTGCATTTTCCTCTTCTTCTCACAGGCCTTCCCCCAGCTCGCCCCGGGGTTTCCAAGCCTGTATCACATCCCTTCACACCTGCTGCGGTCTGTTCACATTTAATGCTGAGCAGGGCGTGTGAGCAGTAACAAATACTGTTCTCAGCATATTCAGTATCTCCTTCTTCAATAAAGTTTGCAATTTTTTCAGAGTTCCCCATTACTTACAATTATTAGCTACATAATCTGGGTAAATAACACCAGATGATCCCTATGTAGGATGCTCTGAGGATGTGATCACATGAGCTCAGAGGTATGGTAGTGAACTGTACTGACACACTGCAGCAGAAACTTGTGCTGGTGACACTGCTCATGGATCGCAGGACACATAGGCGGGATTTCAGCAGCACCTGCACTTTTCAGTTACTCCACTCACTACAGAAAAGGCTTAATTTCCTGGAGAATCCTGCAGCACTTTGATTCCCTCATCCTGCCAGGCCATGCTACCCTTGAAGAGGCTGCACAAGGACCATGCAGGCAGCCCTGTGAGATGTGGAAGGAATTGCTGCAGTTACTTAAAATAACCTGACAGAGAAATGATGTTTTGCTGGGTCTCTTCCACCTGTCTCTGCACAGACATGGTTGAAATTCCTCCCCAGGCACTCCAGAGCAGCAGCAGCCCTGCTCATTCCAGCCCTTGGGGTGAATTGCAGCCACACCTTGGAAGTGTTTCACCCTCTGCATTTGATGCTTCGCCCACAGAGGGAGAGAGACAGATGTACAGGCTGCATTCACATGTAAATAATGCACTGTCCTATGTTTCCTACCAGTAGAAATGGTCTTCTGAAGGCCCAGGTGCTTGTAAGAAAAAGTTTCTCTGTTCAGAGCCAAGTTGCCCTCCCTTCTGCTTTTGCAGAAGATATAATTCAAGGCCAGATGCATCTTTATTTCATAAAGCATTTTACAGATCAGTTTGCCAATCCAGATGGATTTTCTGATCTGCTTTATCTGTGAAGTAATTAGTAGAGTTTGCCATAGAGTATGTGATTAGGAGAAGACTACAGACCAACAAGATTAAATGGAGGCATCAGAAGTTAACCTACTGAGTTTACTGAGCAAATTTTATTGCAACATGTGGTACATTCTTTCCTACCAGAATCCACGTCTGCACCCTCTCCCTGGACCCACTGCAGTCATGCCAAGTCTGTCAAGAGATAAATATCCAGAGACACAATGATGCTCATCTTCCCTTCCTGCTGCAAGATGCTAAAGAGCAGCTGATGCCTGGACAAAACCAGGCTGCTTAGGGCTGACTTTGCACCCAACCTTCATCAAAATGGGCTTCCCTCTGCTCTGTATCACTCAGAATATCTGCGTAAAGATTTAGCACTTAATTTCATTATAGTCCATCTGCTCCTTGTGGCTCATTTCCCATTGTCTGGAAAATACTTCAACATGATTTGCAAATGATTGCAAAATGAGAGGACCTAGAGTCAGGTGAAATCTGTGCAACCCTGAAAATAGGACAGTAATGCTATTTTCCTACAACTATCCCCAAGGAGCAAGGCACAGGAGGAAAGGCACGTGGAAAACAGAGCTCAGGCACATGATGGGCTCTCAGGTCCCTGAGGAGCAGGGGCTGAGCACAGCGCACGACGTGCTGCTGCCTGATCATGCTGGGGCACAATTGCAATTTCTGCCCGAGCACTACAGCTGTGTTTGCTGCCACATTTTCAGCTGTTTGACGACTGGTGACAAACACACATCCCCCTCCTGGCAGCAGATTAAATTTTCCCTGCTGTGATACATGGGCTTTTTAACTATGCGTGGCAGATTCCTGCTACGACTGGCTGGCCTTGATTGATAGGTGGTAAACGGGCTTCATTCTTGTCCCAGGCAATAGCCACAGAGTCCCTGTCCTATATAGAGGGCACTGACCTTCGCTCTCTGCCCACTGAGCCCCATGGGAGGCTTATCTGGTGATGGTTTCTGCTCCATTTCTGGCTCCTTTCTCTGACACACTGCTCCACACCTCCTTATCTCTATGTGCTAATTGCTTTGGATCAGCAGACCTGCAGCAGGGCAAGGGTTGGTGTTAACTCCAGTGAGCGCTCTTAGCATGGCTGCTCTTGGTTTTCAGACCAGGTATCACATTTCAGGCAGGTTGTGGCTCACAACAAAGTCCTGGCAGCACCCAGCTGTCACAGGATGGGGGCTCAGACACAACATCATCTCCTGCATCCTCTTCCCTCTCCAACTGGCATCGGCCACACTGTGGATGGGCCCAAGCCAGCCCTATGGGGACACCAAGCTTGGGTTCAAGCCCAGACACTGAGGCTCTGCTTTATCTCTGCCCTAGAACAGAGCACAATGAAAAGCAACTCCTGGGACACTGCAGTGACCCATTAAAATTAATGGGGTTAAATCATCCTGGTGCAGGCCACCAACTTCAAAAGAATTGCACAAGGGATGAATCTGGAGCCATTATTTTCCTTCTTTGTGCCTTTCAGAAAGATGATCTACTTTCCAGACTGCTACGCTCAGCTTACACTCCAGTCAGCCATTCTAACTTTCTACCCTCTCATCAGTCTCTTAGTCTTTTCAAGCAACTCCAGGAATCACCTGCACTGATTTTCTCTGTGCAAAATATCCCTCATATACTTACATCTGGCCTAATTAATCTTGAAAGAGAGAGAGAGAAAGAGAGAGAGAAAGAGAAAGAGAGAGAGAGAGAGAGAGAGAGAGAGAAAGAAAGAAAGAAAGAAAGAAAGAAAGAAAGAAAGAAAGAAAGAAAGAAAGAAAGAAAGAAAGAAAGAAAGAAAGAAAGAAAGAAAGAAAGAAAGAGAGAAAGAGAGAAAGAGAGAACGAAAAGAAAGAGACAATCCCAAAAGCAAAGTTTCATTAGAGAAGCCCAGAGTATTTGCCATGTACCCACATGGCAAATGTCTTCTCTATCGGAGGTTGCAGCTGTGGGCAAAAGAGCAAGTACAAGTGAACACTTGTACCAACACTTGTGCCCACCCCCCTCCCTGCTTAAAACTACAGTGCACAAAACCTGACCGTGACTGATGTATGTCACATACACTTTTCTGTAATTGGAAGCACTCGTTTGAGCTAAGGAAGTGCAGGAGGCCAACGAGACAGGCAGAGAAACCTCACATGTAAAAGATATAAGGTCCCAGCTACACTGTTTTCTGGAAGCCAGTCTTGCCTCTGTGGTGGTTCTTTCAATAACAGCACCAATGGAGATGGCCTTCAACTCTTTCAGCAAAGAGCTCAGTCACCTTCAAAAGCATAAATCAAAACTGTTAAAACTGGCAGATGATTTGATAGGAAGAAATTGCTTTTGGGAACTGCTTTTTGTCTGCCAAATTCACCCAGACGCAGGTCCACATATGGATTTCTAACCTATCCAGGTTTCAGTGGTGATTACAGCAGCTGTTGTGGTATGAACCATGCCAGACATATTATTCTGGGAGAGCTGATGCATTCGAGGTAGAGAATGAAGAGCGTATTTGGTCTGTGAGTTAACCCACCTCCATAGTTCCCAGGTATTCAGCTCTGGGGGTTTTGGCACTGGAAAAGCAGACTTGAAATTCAGCTCCTGAACCGGTTTCAAACTTTGCTGAAAGTCCGGAGGTGTTTGGATCTGGGATTTTGACTAGTAGCTCCCAAAAGAGGCTGCTGATTTCTCAGGGTGAGGCAGGAGAGGATGGGAAGAACCAGTGTTATTTCACTTTGCTCTAAACGCCGTGCAACCATCTCTGCAGCCGCTAAACCGTGGGGCCTTGAAGGAGCTACAAAACACTCTGACTGCAAAGTCAGTCGCTGAGAAACAGTCGCTGCCGAGCTGACACAGCCTGCTGGTACTCCTCAAATCCCTGGAAGAAATGCGGCCTGACAGCTGCTTTCTATCTCCTGTGCTTTGGCCCCAGCGTGTCCCCGCTAGTGTCTTTTACAGCCCTGGTCAGACATACACCAACCATGTACCAGGATGAGTAACGGGCTAAATACAAAACTACAGAGAGATCGGGAGCTCCACAAAGCGGCTTGTAAATCTACTCAAAGTGGCATGTTTCCATAACAAACAACCCGTTATCGCGTTGCTCTGTTCCCACTTAGCGGTCTGCTGAGAGAAGGGAAGAAAGAGGCCGGTTTGCAGGGCGCTGCGTGTCACGGGAGACAAGCAGACAGTGTGCAATGCTCCGCGCTCCCTCTGCCGGCTGCGCCCACTGGGCTCAGCATCCTCCCGGAGCCCCCGCAGGTGATGATGATTCTGCTCTGCCTGGCACAATCAGTCCTGACTTGCACTGTGGCAACATCGGTGTGGGCACCTTCCATGAAATGAGACGGTCTCTGCTGGGATTTACACAGATAAAAAGAATCGAAGTGGCAGCACGTATGTGAAAGATGAGGTCTGCGTGGCATGGCACAGGGCTGTGATGACTGAGAAGTCCTTGCTGGCACGTCCGGGAGATGTGATCCATCACCGTGCACAGAACATGCACAAGGGACATTGGGTTCCATGGGAGGGATGCACTCAGGGAAACAAAAGGTTTGCGATTCTGTTACAGGCAACACTTTCATTTCCCTTGCCCTGACGAGCTCTTTTGCCAATGTCCCTGGAAAGGCAGGGCTCCCTAGCTGCAAAAATCATCTGTCTCCCAAAAGATCGGTTGGTGAAATATGTTTGGCTCAATGTGATTGATCATGTCATGCCAAAACTGGCAATACCTGAAAATACAAAGGTATATAGATACATGCAGCTGGCAGGATCAGGGATGGAGCGTACATGTACCCCCATGTATTTCATCACAGTAAAATACGCATTTCCAAAGCAGAGACTTGATGATGTTACCCCATCATTGGAAGGGCTTTGGAAAGTCTGAATCAAAAAGCACAGAATCACTGTGTTACCCATCAGCCACAGGTATCCTCTAGCAGGAGATGACCTGAGAGCTAAAATATAGACTAAACCATGCACAGGGAGACGAAGCAGCTCCTGCCAAAAAAATCTGAAGCAGAGAGAGAATCTGGATTTAAGACTTCTAACCCTTTCCTCCCACTCATCCCATCAGCCTGGTTGCAGCACCGTCTGATGAGGTTTCCACCGTACTGGTTATGCAGAGCCCCTGACCACCCAACAGTGATGGCAGGTGCAGGGCACCTCAAACCTACATTGAACAGCCTGTTTCCTGCTAATTACATCTTGAAGGCTAATAAGACTTATTTTTCCTATATCACTTTTGATATAATGGGGGCAAAACAGCTCATATCAGGTATCAGGCAATTAAATTTCTTGCTTCTCTGGTCACCTCTGAGCAGACATAACCCTTCTGATGTCCTGACCTGTGTTTTAAAAACACATGGCAATCATAACAGTCTAGAAAAGCACATACAATTATGAACGATAATACAATTAACTACTTGCATCAGAAAGCAAGATCTCTTCCAACTCAAGCCCTCCTTGAAGGCTTGCAAGTAAATGAGTCAGATAACAGTACAAAACTCCAGATAAAGAAGACTACTGCTTATACAGAAAAAAAAGGCCAACAAATTCTTCAAAAAGCCCTGACTAGGCACTGTCAGAAAGATTAAAGACAGGAGCAGGTCCCTAGCTATTAGATGGCAGGGTCAAATTTCATGTAGGGTAACTGGAGGCAGAGTTACCCTGGGCATGCAAAGGATTTGGATCAGCAGTGAACTACAAGTGGGTTTTACCCTTGCACTGAGTGCAGCTTCAGGATTAGTGCCTGTGCCCCCTGTGAGGTGCACACACACACACACACACACACACACACACACACACACAGAGCAAACAATGAAAAATGCATGATTTTTGCAAAACTCCTACTGAGGATCAAAGCTGCTGCCCCCAGCAACATTTGCTGGCCCCAGCCAGCTTCACACTCTGCCTTTTTGAATTTTCTAACATGGGAAAATACATCAAATGCCTTGAAAAGGAAAAAGTGCATCTGCAGGGGACAGCACCTTAAGGAAGCAGGCAGTATTGCGAAGGAAGGTTGGGGTTCTCAGCACTCAGCTCAGCAAATACCCCAGGCACAAAAGTAGGCAGTTTCCCAGAAGAGAAAGAAAACTCCACTTGGCCAAATCCAGAAACAATTAACCCAAGCACATCCCCTTCGACACTGGCACTGCAACAAGGAGACTCCCTGCCACAGCTGGGACTGACTACTCAGCACTTATGAGAACCAACCAGCGAGTACAAATGTAATGGATTTGAGTAACTGGACTGAGACTGGTGCCTATTCTCAACAGCTTTGAGGAAGTTTCTCTTCCCAAGCCGGGGGGACCACAGGCAGCTGGCTCAGATCAGAGTCCGTAGCATCACAGCCTGGGTCAGCATCTCCACTGCTGGGGGCTCTCCCCAACTTCTCCTCCTTTCCGAGGCCACTGACCCTCCTCAGTGGGGTAAGGATGCACCTTGCCTAGGACCTGCAGCCCCAGCTCCTCTCCTGTTAGGAGACACATGTGACCAAGGCAGCTGCTGCCCAAGAGGGCTTGGCCAGGAACTGCTCTGGACACGGCTGACCGGCAGGAGGCCATGAGAAGGGCAGAGACCCCAAGTGCCCCAACAACAACTGGTCATGGATCTGAAACCTCAGAAGCTGTTGCTCCGGTTTTTCAGTTTGTAGTTGCAAATGTATTTTCTTCTTAAGACCATTTTACCAACGGTTTATAACTCTGTGGCTTGTGAATTGCCCAGCTCTGGGTCAGGCAGTTGCTTGCAATTTTAAAAGTTGCTTGACTAAGTCAGGTTAAAGAGGTCCCAGGTCCCTCTCCCCTCCCTATGTCATTCTTTCCTTTACTTCATCGTTTACATCTTTATTTTGCACCACTCCTGCCCTTTCCCTGAGCTTTCCATTTCTCCTGCAAATGAAGAGCATTTTTCCTTCAGAGACCCACTTGGAGGGCTTTGATTGGAAATTTGTCAAAGGCTTTGTGGTTCCAACCGGCTCCCTGCTCTGGGTTGAAGGGAGCACCTTGGAGAGCTGTCTATCACCACAAGGCAGGAGCAGGGCCTGGCAGGGAATAACTCAGCCTGGCTGGGAGGATGCTCAGCTGCTGGCTGCCAGATCCCCAAAAGACTGTATGAGGTCCCCTGATACCACTGCGCTGGGCAGGGAGGGATGGGAAGCATACAGAACAAGCACAGACAGCCTCTGCCACCTAGGGCAGAACTGTGCCTGGGAAGCTTTGGAGGGAAAGACAATCTCGGAGCTTTGCTAAGGAACATCAGTGTGAATAAGCAGCAGCCCAAGGGAGCCTCAGCAGATGTGGGGTGGGGTTTAATCCTTCCTGGGTCAAGCAAGCAAGCCAAAACCTGGATTAATATGCAGTGTGTCAGGCTGCACATGCAAGGCACTGGCAATACTATTTGGACGACAGCAAGCACACAGATTAGGTGCTGACAACTCCCCAAAAGGATCATGCACAAAATTTGGCCGTAAGGAGAGCTGTCACTCTGACTTTCACAGCCAGAAATGTGAGCAAGCCAGTGACACCTTCCACATTGAAACCCAGCCGAGTGCCCCGGCACAGCCAAAGCTGGGGATGAGAAAGGTTTCCTTTTCCAAGTCAGCTCTCTGGCTTAGTGGAGCTGGAGCAAGGAGAGCCTGGTGATCGGCACAGCTTCCCAGGCCTGGGGAGATGATTCAGTCCAGTACTGAGTATTAAAGAGACAATTAGATAATCTTCAATCTCTTCCATATGTGTACAAATGTCTGATCCAGGTGTGGTTCTGGAGTTGTTGGTACTGATGTCCAAGACTGTGAGCCTGCTTCTTTCCTGTTCCCTCGTCAAGTCTTAGATGCAACATTATTAAATACAAAAAAAATGACTATCATAAGACCAACGGAAAAAGATAGGGCTGTAACACCTAATAAGAAGCCAGGTGGAAAAGCTATTTCATATCTGTTCATAGCAACATGTCACAGCTTTCCCGCTGTTGTCTAGAGGAATTCCTGCTCTCTGAAATACTAGAGCCAAGAGAAAGTCAGCTCTGCCAGATGAGCATGGCAAGAGGGTGAGGCAGGGCACCTCCCCTGAGAGCAGAACGCACACACCACCGCACCCAACATCCACACAAGCCAAAGGCATTTTTCTCCCCAGCTCGGCTTGTGCCTTTTGCTGCCCGGTCAATGCCTGTAAAGCATCATCTCCCCACGAGGTGGCAGGAGCTGCCCGCAGCGCCCGTAGTGCTGGGCCTTCCCATGCCCCCATCAAGAGGAGCTATTTATAAAGGCTGTAAGGGGCTGTGGAGCGAACACGGCACTGCGAGAGGGCAGGAGAGTTCTGCAACCACCACCAAAGGCAGCCCTGAGAAATGTTGAAGTTTGCGTGTGTCATTAGCAAGGTCCTTTGGCCCGACTGATCGGCAGGTTGCCTGTGAAGTTCAAGTATTGCCATTCATTTCAAACCAGAAAGTCAGATGTGGGGATGGTGAGCTACGGCTGTGGTGGAAGGAATGTACACATATATACATATATACACAGGCACAAGAGAGCAAAATATTATTCCCTGCATCAAGTAGCTTTTGACATGTAATGGACTTTTTGGATAGGTCCTGTGTGAAACCCAGCCAGAATTCTCTGCTCTCTGGGGCAATGTTGAACACAGGGCATTTTGTGGACAGGGGTAGACATGTTAATGTCCCTGGCTGCCCTCCAGCACGATGAAGAGCGCTGAGAAGTCCCTCGCCTGGCTTTCTTGGAGGGGAAGGACACTGGGCAGGTGAAGCCCTGCCTGCCCTGCTGGGAACTCAATCTGCAGTGCCAGCCATTGCTAGTGAAGAACAGGATGTAGGAGCAAAATGGCCTCTCCCTGGGGAAGCTCTTTGTAAAACAGACGCCAGGGTTGGGAAGGAGACACCAGACACCAATTTAATTTCACCGCGGTCTCAATGTGGTCTGCAAGGACAAAGGACAGGACACGCTGACAGAGCTTGTGTAAGGCTTGGAAAAGATGCTGCTCCCTCCCTATTAACAAGGCCTATGGCAGCATAAAGGATTCACTTCATCCCCTGGCATCTGGCCTCCAAGAACATAGCCATCATCCTCTTGACCTTCATGCTGCCCTCCTCACAAGTCCTCTTTGCAGCAGAATTCATGAGATCAACCCTCTCCTGAAGCTGCTCCTGGAAGGCACCTTGGCCCACCGAACACTGACAAGCAGAGCTGTGGCTGACCCTACGCTGGATCTGCTGGGAGACCAAATGGGTTGTGTCACCAATGATGAGAATAGCAGTTGGAAAGAGAGGACAATAAAAAAGGGCAATAAAGGAGACCAGGGGGACCTAAGTCATGTCACATTAGATATCATGGCATTTGCCTTCAAGCAGTATTAGTTCAGTGAATATTACAGACCTCAGATTCAAGAGTCATCTTCAGCCAGCAAGGTTCAGAGGAGACAATCTATAGACAATCCATGGCTCCGCAGGCCTGGGGAGCAGGGGAAGGTGGGCAGTGTCACCTCCACCTTGCACAGGTGGCCCATGCACTGCCACTCTTATGCAGAGGTTGCTGACATGTGCTCTACCTGTGGCATTGTGCCCCCCATCTAGAGATAAGGCAGCTTTTTAGGGGTCCATTCTATACTAGAGGAATGGGACCATATGATGCAGGGAGTGCCCTGCCTTCGGTGGGAACTTTGAGCCTCTCAAAATTTGCTTCCCAGCTCGTGCATAACCTTCAGGCAGGGGGAACAAAGAGAGTCATGCTTATGCTTCCATCTCCTTCCACCTCAACCTGGAGACATGAATGAAGAGGGAAATGCATTGAGACAAAATTTGCATAGAGGCCCTATGTACTGGCCTCCAGTTTTTTCAGGAGAGTGAGGTCCTGCTGATGACGCTTGCTGTGAGCAGAAACCTGGATGGTGTGTGGCCCACGGAACCCAGGCAGAAGATGAAAGTGATGCCATAGCACACACAGCCCAAGGAGCTCCCAAGCAGGCACAGCTCAGCTTTCCCCACACAGTCCTGCAGCAGTAGGAACGGCTACACAAGCAGCCATGTTCCCAGGCAGCCCGGTGCTAACTTGCCTCTCTCTCTCATGTGGTTTGGACAGCATTTCCCACAGCATTGCCAAGCCATGATCCCTTGTCTTTCTGGGATGTGCGGATATCTGCAGGCAAAGTTGGCAGGGCCTCATGCCCAGAGTCAGTGAGGCTCCGGTGCTGCAGGCAAGCTGCAAGGCGAGAAGGGCAGGGGGCTCAGGAAAGCCGGACAGGCTCCCCCCCAGCTGCCTGCATCAGAGCTGTTCTCTTGTGATAAGAACTGTACCTCATGCTCAGCTCTGCTGCAGGAAGTTTATTCTTGTCACCCCATTTCCCACCTTCCTCCCCTCTCCTCACAGGCTGGGGAGGTCGCAGCCTGGGGCGAGCAGAGGAAGGAGGCACGCAGGAGCAGGCTGCCACTGCCACCCTCTTCCTAGCTGGCCCCTCCGACGCCTGCAGCAGGCCCCCCCCAACAAAGCAGAAGAGCAGCTCCAGCAGTTTGATTTGCCTTGTGAGCACAAGCCTGCAGCAGGCTGCTTGTGAAAGAACCAACGAACCCCACCATAAATCCTTCATTTATTCCCTTTCCCGCCCTTCTGTCAGGTTTGTTCCCTGCACTGCACCAGGCTGTGCAAGCAGCTGATTCAACATCTAGAGTGAGAGGGGAAGAGGTGGAAGCTCCAGAGCCATCCACTCTTGGCACAGGACTCTGCTGGCAAAACCAGCTTCTCTCCAATTCGAGAGCTCCTCTCCAAGTGCATCTGCCCCCACAGCAGATCCCCTGCATCCCCTGATGCTCCCTCCAGTCCCCTCTGTCCTGCGGAGCACCAAGCACATTTCCATCACTTCTCACATGGGCAGCCAGAGGAGAAACCCTGGTGAGAAGAAGGAAGGAGGCAGGAATGAGTGGCTAGGAATCTCTTCAAATGGTAATAAAAGAATAAACGGCTTTAAGCAGCCCAAGAGCAACTGGAAACAGCTCCTAGGGACACACTGCACGCTTGGGCTGGGAACCTCTGCCCTCTCTCCTGCCTTCACACAGGAGTGATGGGAGCTGGAGCCACTGAATCAGCAGCACATCCCTCCTGGCTTCAGGTTTCAGCATCACACCCTGAGGCTGGCTGACAGCAGGGCAGGGAAAGGGCAGCCACTGCCTTACTCCCGCAAAAAGCTTCCTCTCTGCCACCTCTCCTCCATCCACTCTCTTGCTCTCAGACACGCTTAAGACACACGCACGGTGCCTACTCGGCAGCTATGGTGATCGGCACAGATGGATATTGCAGGCAAAAGGAAGCTGCCAACAAACTGTTTGACAATAACAGCACTTCCCAGACATTTGGCACTTCTTCTGCCAGAGCCTCCAAGTCCCAAGGGAGCTAAATAACTGGTAGGCGCCCCTAGGACATTCCTATCTGTAAAATTAAGAGAATAGGCCATTAGCCATTAGCCTATTCTCTTAATTTTACAGATAGGAATGTCCTAGGTATTTAAAATACTAAATTTGTTCAAGATGTCCCCCAGTTCTGCAGGCTTACAGATACCTGCAAGACACACTCCAGCTCTACTCAGGCCTTTCATTCTGAAGTGAAGAAACCCTGGACAGAATTTCCCACCTGAAAAGACACTCACACATCAGATGATCAAGGGGCTGCAACACTCCAGGACACTCTGGGATTTGCTCTCCATTTTCAAAACTACTGCTTTTCCAAACCTAGGAACATTGAATCCATGTCCTGGTTTTGGTCAGGATGGAGTTAATTTCATTTGTAACAGCGGATGAATGCTGTGTTTGAGAGTAAAATGGGAGTAGTGCTGATAACACCCTGGTGTTTCTAGTTGCTGTCAGACAGTCAAGGACTTTCTCAGCTCTTCATGAGAAAGGAGGGGCAAAACCAGGACAGGTGACCGAACTGACCAAAGAGAGTATTCCACGCCAGTTACGTCCTGCCCAGGACATCGGGGGGGCTGACGGGAGGAAGGCCGAGGGCGGCTCCGGGACGCGCAGTTCTTGGGGGACGGTCGGGTTCTGGGATGGCTCTGGGTGGCACGGCCTGAGTTGTGGGTTTGGTGAGAAACTGCATTGTGTATCAACAGCTTCATATATTTTGCTTTGAAGTCCTGTTAGTATTGTTACATTGTATCTCTCTGTTATCTTAGTAAACTATCCTTATCCCAACCCACGGGCCTCTTAATTTCTTGATCTTGGGGTTATTTGCCCCTTTCTCTTCCTTTTCCCTTCCCTTACTTCTCACCCCCCCTCCCCTTCCCTTTAACCTGCTCTTTTCCTTTAAGGAGTAGGCAGCTGCGTGGATCTTGGCCCTCAGCCGGGTGAAACCACGACAATCCAATAAATGGGTCACCCTAAAATGTGTCTTCAAATATCAGCTCTGGTGGCAAACCATGCTGCTGAGATGCCATGTCCTGAGACCACCTCAGATTCAGGTAACGTTCACCTGTCTCTCTGCCCATGGTCACCATTATTTTTCTCTTCCAGAAAAAGCAGTGTCACAAAGAGGTTTTGGGGAGCAGCTGCACATGGAGGTGGAAGAAGCTTCATAGCTTTTAATGGGAACTGCCTGCTGAGGAGTCACTGGGCTGAGCAAGAGGAGGGAGAAGGTTTCTGAGCTGCCAAGTCAGCACTTTACAACGCCTCTGTTTCTGTGAGCTCTGCACGGGCAGGTTCAAACCTTTCCTTTAGGTCAAAGAAGCACCACCACCAACTGAAGTGCAGTGGTGGAAAGCAGGATGCACGCCACAGCATGCTGCAAAGCTGAGTAATAAACTGCCCCACCTCATACCTCCAAAAAAACCTAGGGACTGATGGATCCCCAGGGTAACTCAGCTGACATCAACAGCGTTACCACACATGGTGCCTGCCCTGTAACGTTATACAGCTCCAAAGAGGTTGCTCCCTGTGCCAAGCACCATGCGGCTGCCCCTGCAGCAAGAACCAAGTGTGTTGCAGGATCTGCCCAGAGTGCTGGACTCTGATGGTGCCCTGGGGTGGGGTGGGGGGTGGGGGGGCAGTTCACAGCCTCCCCTTTAATGCAGCCCGAGGGAAGTCCTCATAGCAGGGCACAGGGAGAAGTTCAGGTGCATGCTGGTTTTGACAGGCCATTTGCATGCCAGAATTACTACTTCCTATTATTTTTTTTCCCAATTCACCCAGCCAGTGCAAAGTGAAGTTGTTGGTATCATGCAAGCTGCAGCACCTCACAACCGGAGAGCTAATGCTACCCATTGTTTAAATTTATCCTTCCCATGTCTCTGTTTGACCCAAGAGAAGTTAATATCCTTAAGGTTGAAGAGAGTGCAGCACAAGGGATTTCTTCCATAAATGACCTCGCACCAAATTCATTCATGTCATAGGAAAAACCTCTATCAAGAGAAAACCAGTTTAAAAAGATTCTGACAAGCCCAACAGATGCCATTTTTCCTTCCCCTGTATCTTTTAGGTGTCAAAACACTGTGATGTCCCCAAGTTCCTCAGGATCAGGGTCCAAAACATTAACGCTCGCATCTCCATCTGCTTCTCGATTCTCCTTCTGTGCCTATGTGAAGTCTCTGCTATTTCAGCATGTTCCCTGGCAGACAGCAACTACTGATGGTATATGTTATATCAGGCCTAATGGCCTTTATGTTTGCTGCAGATACATAAACCTGCTTGTTTCTGCCCCAAAACTTGCAATCTGAATGGCCAGAGAGGGCAGGGTGAGGGAGCAGAAAGCCAAAGCTGAACAAACCCAGTGCTGGCTGCAAGTTGAACAGAAGTCTGTGTTTTTCTGGGGTAGTTAGTGGTGAAAGTGAAGTGATGGTGCTAAAAGGAGAGGTTGGAGCAAAAGGCCAATCAGCCAAGGGAAGGAAAGCCTGTGGCTGAACTGCAGGACATTCTCTGAAGGTCCCATCCTCTTGGCTTGGCTGCTTTTACAGCTGCTAGGGCTGGCTAGAGCCTGGCTGTTTTTTCTCTGCAATTTATTTCCACAATCGAATTGTCACAGAAGAGAGTAAGGATGCAAAGCAGCAGGACTGTGGCACTCTCCCAACGGCATGCATGCTCCCTGCATGCTGTCAGGACTACAACCAGCACGAGAGAGATGTGTCTGGGCTGGGTACCACTTTCATACCGCTGTCCCTCAAACACAAATCCTGTATGAGCCTGTTTCTGCCTCTGCTCCCACTAGCAGGAGTCTGGCTGATACAGTCTGTCTGGCTCATGTTTGATCTCCAGGATCAAAGAGGAGCTATAGGCTTGGAGGGGCAGGAAATATCCTCCTTGCCATCTGTCTGAAGGAGTAACACAGCCTCGGCTCTTAAGCTAGTTTGTAGGCGTTTCCTCACAGCTTTTGCCCTGCTATGCACCCACTGATTCCTCAAAAGCTTCTCCTGAGTCCCACTGGCATCAGAGCAGACCTTGCCAGAGCAGCAGCACGGAGGAACTACAGCAAATACATACAAAATCCAATCCTTCTGCTGCAAGAATCCTGGACAGAATCCAAGAAATGACAACCCTTTGCTTCTTATTTCCACCCCTGTGACCTCAGATCAAGTGGCATCTGAAAACCAACAAAACAGGGCTGAAGGCACCAACCCTGGAAAGCTGAACCAAGAAACTCATCTTCAAACGCTGGCAACGGCTGCCCCTGCTCTAATGATCCCCTTGGAGGCTCTTCTGCATCTCAGCTCAGCAGAGTAAGACTGCGTTACGTTTATTCAGACCATATGTAATACGCGCAAGAGCCCATAAAAGCTTAAACAGCACAATAAACATTTGGAAAAGCACAGTGACCAGATTTACGGGGTTTGGATACCTGCCAGCATGACCCACCAGAATCAGACCCTTAAGTTTTTGTATAAGCCCAAGACATACACACAACACACACATGAATGTGCTGTTATCCTTGGGAAAAAAAGATAAAGAGCTCCCAAAGCCCACCCCCATCACTGGAATACGATGGCCTTCCACTGTGTCTGATTGGAATTAGTGTAAATCAAGGCCATAAAGAAGGTCTTGGCAAGGAGAAATAAATGTATCACGACAAAACGTTACCCCAGAGCACACACTAGAACTGAGAAAGAGGGAAAGACGAAAAGATTTAGACACCTAATTTCCATTAAAGGGGAGATGAGCCCTGCTGCAGAAAGAGAGCTGCGCTTTGCCAGACTCCCAAGATAATTCAACAGTGATTTTCCTCCACAGGGATGGTGTAATACCTCCTTTGCCACCTACCAGTCTGGAGGAGGGGACGGTGATGGCTCAACAGAAGGGAAGAGGTGTGAAGTGATGACGGATCCCAGGGGGTGCAAAACATTTTGTCCCAAGATTCTGCAAAAATCTTGAACTTTCATGTGTACAAAGTACTTTGGGATAGTGGGAAAATAAGGCACCAGAGGGATGTAAAAGTTCCTCTGCTTCCCAAGATGAAGAGTCCTATTTGAAACAGTCCCAGTTTCCTCATTTCTTGGGTATTCCAAGACTTTTTTTTCCTCTTCTTTACATTAAATAACATTTATGGCTAAACCTGGTATTTTGCATACCGATAGCCCCTTTCAGCTCACAAAGTTACTGCACAAGCAGCCGTGAGCATCCAGTGCTCAAGACAGAAGCCAGGAGTCCTGGGTCTGCTTTTTGTGCTCCAAAATGCATCCAGGGCAGAACCAGGCTTAAAGCAAAAGGAAAGAACAGCACAAGATACTGCTTTTGAGAAACCTGCCTTATTTGTTATGAAGAAGAGTATTAGGGATTAGCTGGCAAAACATGGAAGGAGTTGCCCACCTCCCACACATAACTTCCCAGAAAATGTTTTTACAAGTTTAAGACAAGTTGCTACATAAAGTTATACAAAAGAAAGGCTGAAGCGTGATGACAGATTTACTTACATGAGGCTCGGGACGTGAAGATGCTCTTGCTGTGGAAGAACAGGCTCAGAAGCACTGCTCTGCTTTGCTAATTACAGCACACAGAAAGGCTGTTTGTGTTTATCTGCTGCTCCAGGAGGTGGATTGTGCACTGAGAACAAAAGCTACATGCAAGGGCACATTCTCTCACCCACTGGCACGGCCGCGCTCAGGGACAGCTTTGCGTAGGATGAGGTCTATCCCCAGCAACAGTGGGGACAGGGCAGGGGGCCCTCCAGGCAGTGCTGCAGGGTATGAGCTGCTGCAGAGACCACACATTTGGTGACCGCAAAAATCTAGTGAGGAGGCACAGAGAATGAAAGGGTCCTAAGGGAGGAAAAGATGGACTGAAGAAAGGGCCAGGATGGCGTGGGTAACGGAGCACACACCAATGGAAAGCCTTAGTGGCTCCTTAGGGGGACATCAGGCAGCTGAAGGTCTATCTGAGGCAGATGTGCTTGTGTTAACTCACAAGTCAACAGGTACAAGTTAGAGATGGGAAAGACAGGATGGGACAGGCAGGGAGAGAACGATGCCGGGGGGAGGGCAATGCACTTTTGACACATTCCTCTTCCATCCGTTTGGGAAGGTAACCAGGAGCAGGAAAGCTCTGCTCAGGCTCCAACCTGCACGTCTGCCTGGCTGCTC
Source organism: Gallinula chloropus (assembly GCF_964237585.1). Classification (NCBI taxonomy): domain Eukaryota; kingdom Metazoa; phylum Chordata; class Aves; order Gruiformes; family Rallidae; genus Gallinula; species Gallinula chloropus. The sequence continues at coordinate 68,765,810 of NC_140090.1, forward strand.
CAATGTCCCAGCTAAGCCTCCCTGCACAGGCAGCCCCATGGGGCTGGAGGCACCTCCAGCACAAGCTACCACCAGTAAGGGACATAGGGGACAAACGGTGAAGGTGACAACTGAAGCAAAGAACAGAGGACATCAAGAGACACCCAGGGCTGACTGCAGCCCCAAATGGACTGAAGTGCTGAGGGCTGAAACAGAGAGCAGGCTGACGAGCAGTTTATCTTTCTCCACCAGACTCTGCTCCCAGTACTTAGAGATGTGGTTGAGGAAGAAGAAGGATGCCCAGGAAACCACCAGCCCTCTTCCCTTCCTCCACAGTCACACTGATCCTTTCAAGAACTGTGGTGGAGCACATTCTGAACAAAAGTGGCTTCTTCATCCACCTCACAGCGACAGCCCACGCCGCTCTCCATGCTGTCCTGGTGTACACAGAAGCACAGACTGGTCTTTGTGTCTCAAATTTTCCTCAAATATAAAATTTTACAAAAACTGATATGGAATCTGACTCACTCTTGTACATCCAGAGAGTTGCATATCAGCAAGCCAAACCATTGGTGTGCTAGTGATGTTCACAAAGGCAAATAGTAGAAAGTATGCTGAGAGTCACAACATGAAGCTAAAATTCAGACCTTCTGGCTCCTGTTCCAGCCTTGGTGACCTTTCAAAACCATTTTTGTACTTTTGCTTCCCTAGTTCTAAAATAAAACCTGTATTTCACAGTGAAGCTGAGGCAGCAAGTTCATGTTTGGGCTGTTCGAGGTCTGTGGTGAGGTAGCTCTATAGAAGGGCAATGCAATGCTGTTGCCATTGCTATTACTGTATGATTCACGTGATGCTTTCTTTTCAGTATTATTCTTAGGAACAATCCCTGGGAAGATTTTTGTTTCACGATCAATTATAGGCAGCTAGGGACAAAAATAATCCCATTCCCATGTGGCTTGTGCTATTTAAAGGGACACAATACCTATTTTTGAAAACACCAGTATCACAAGACAAACAACTGACACCTGTCAGCACAAAGAAATTTGGAAAAAAGCAGACATAATGTCATTTTCCAAGAGCTTTAGGTGTGCCTGAGATGACCCAGAGTACAGGAGCTAGGGTGGAAGCATGCCCTGTGCAACAGAGCCCAGCTATCTCTCTGGCAGAACATGAGTGGAGAGTAGTTACTCTAGCTGATGTTTAGAGGAGGATCTTGGTTTCGAGCCAGGAGGTTGAAGGGTGAACACAGCAGACCAGGACTGGTTGCACAGGGAGAATATTTTGTCCTGTGTTCCCACACTTCGGTTTGCTGTCCTGCGTATGGTTAGGTGGGAGTAAGCACGATGCCACGTATTCAGCATGAACTGCAATTCCATCTAATGGGCTGGGTTCTCCTCTGCTGAAGTATCTTATGGCAGGACAGAAGCCATTGAGCTAACACCACCTGTGTCTCAACAACATTTGGAGGCACCAGGGAACTGAAGATGAGTGGGAATTTGACCCAAACAGCAGTAGATAAAGCAGTAAAGTCTTATTCCTCCTGCATTCCCACTGCATCTTCCATGTCTGTCTGCTGGGGACAACCGTCTGTCGAGACCCAGAGGTGTGAGGATGGGCTGAGGTGAGTGCTGGAGCTGAAGGACATGAGCAGAAAAAGCAGGGACTGCAGGAGAAGCTGAGGGATGCTGCTGGGACTATTAGGATTTCACAACATGGAAACCACGGCGGGATCACTTTTGGTTCTGGCGCATCCTGACCCTCATACCATGGCTGTGAAACATTAACAGCAGTTGTCCTGGACTACAACCTGGAGGTAATTTAGCCATGTCTGCAACATGGAAAATCCCAAGCCACAGACTCTAGAGTTAGTTTGGGTGTGTTTAGATCTACATATTTTGTTCTGGTACACTCTCAAATTCCAGCAAAATATTGGGTAAAGATCCAGCAAAGAGAAGGACCACATTCAACTTGGGCTGGTGCTGCCCATACAGTTACTGTCACTAACAGCTGGTGGAAAACCAGTGAGAGATGTCTCAGATGCAACACCTTCAGAGAGAGGTGATCAGCACATCTCCCAATGCCATCTCATTTATTCTGAAGACTTAAAACAAAAGGTTTGGGGCAACTGCAGATAGGAGAAGGCTGAACACAGAAGAGTAAACTTGCTTTTGTTTGTCTATAATATTAACAGGCACATTATGTAATTTCCTTGGCTTACTGATGCAGCGACTCTGGTTACAAGACAAGATGGGATTTCCTTGAGGTCATTCCCCCAAACTGTGTGAGTTGTTATTTTCCTGGCTCACCCACAAACAGAGCGGTTTGCTCTTCTGAAACACTAATGTCCAACTGTTGAAAGGTTTTGCCAATCAAAACATTGTGGCCTTACCCCGTTTTAATAATCTAAGGCATCAATCTCCCCCGTAGTATTTGTTTGATGTGTTCTGCACCCTGCTGAAATATCCCCTCCAGACCTCCCTGAGCTCAGGCTCTGATTGAAGAGAGATGCCATGCATCAGGCCCACAGCTTTCTCTTGAAACATTTAGCAGGGGATAGAGGTAAAATGTATTTATTTTCATGTATTGAGGAAAGACCATATATTCCAGCCTCTTTTTTTTTTTTTTTCCATCACTCAGAGATGGGCCTGAGGCCAAAACGGTGCTGCTAAGCTTGTTTTCTATTTAAAACCTTCATTTTTATTAATAACCCTTTACAGCCTACACACCAGCACTGCGGGAGTTGCATTTCCGTGTTATGTCATCGTGAACCGTTATGTATTTAATTCCTGTACCCACAAACCCATATGGACATCATTAAACACGCACCGTACAGTATTAAAACTGTGTTCCATAAAGTGTGATTTAGAAAAAAAAAAAGACCTATGAAGTGCAGATTTTTTTTTTTCCTAAGGTCATGGGAAAATGAAGAAGTAGGGGAGAGAGAAAAGGTTCAGCAGTGCTGTGGGTTAGCTCAGAGCTCTCCATGCCTGCAGACCAAAAACCCAGCCTGCCTTATCCACCATGGAAGATTAATTACCCAGTAATTTCAGGCCAGAGATGACGAATTTCTATTTGGCAGACCACAGAGACAACTTCTACAAAAATTACAGGTTACTGACCAGCACAAGACCTTGATTTTATTTCTGCCAAATTAGGTTTCCATCGCGTCTCCTGCAAGAAGTTGCCTTTAGTGGGGCAAAAGAGTGGGTTACTTACCAGGGCCACTAGCACAGGTGAGGGTAGACCCTTGCCTAGAAATGTCATGCATGGCACAGGGTTTACTCCCAGTTTCTGTTACAGCCCAAGACTGGCTCCTCCTGCCTGTAGTCTGTGCTACCAGCAAATTCAGGAGTCAGGCAATTTCTGCAAGGCAGCCCAGGCATGCTTAATCCTCAGGATTTTGCATGTGCCTAAGACGCTCCTATCATCCCTCTGTTATCTCTTATGTGGGATTGGGGATGAAAAAATAAGGGAAAGAGAGAAAGTGATGGAAGAAATACATCACAGAGAAATAAACCGAATGTATGGAGTACCAGTTAGACAAATAGAAATGAGTGTAGCAATGCTGGGATAAGCAACACAGAACATATTGAGAAGGAAGGAAACAATATCAAAGGATGAAAAAACCCAGAGACAGTTAAAAACGACACAAGAAAAGATATGTCAATGTGAGGCAGAGAGGCTGATGCTGTCAGGGATGGTAGAAAAGCAAAAAGAAAGCAAGAGATAAGAACAAAGCACAATTTAAACATGTATGGTAAAAGATCTTTGTAAAATAGGAGACAAGAAGTCAATTGCCCACAACACACACCAGACAGCTTGCAATGACCTAGTCTGTGACACCAGACTGAGACCCACCGAACCTTGTTTGATACCTGAATTCCCTCTGATTGTGGAGCAAGCACTAGCTGAAGCAAACAAACCACAAGAAAACGGTATCAGGGAGGATTTTACAAGTACAGCCACAGAAAAGTATTCTGCATAGTCTTGTGCTTACTGTTTTGTCTTAGGGCAGCTGCATTTCCTTACGGAGACTATTGGTGCTCCCCAGATTTTACAGCTACACTGTCAAAAGGTCCCCTCAAAGACACAGAGGAAGACACATACATACATATATACATACATACATTCAAGCTCTGTGGGGTTTTCTTTACGAAATATTAGTAAAACTAAATTCATAAAAAGATAATTTAGCTAAATGTTCAGGCCAGTTGAGCCTCTTTGCTGGTTTTGCTGTGTGACACTGACATCTGTGTTTTGGAGTGTCTGAGAATAAATGCCACCTACCCTCAACCCTTGAAAGTTGGTGACTTATTGCAAGTTAAATTTGTTCGGTTGGCCTCAAAATCTGTGTGTGTGTACTCCATACATGTCCATCTCCAGGCAAGAGAGGAGTTAACAGGATTTGCAGAGGGGGTTACTGATGAATGAACCTCCTTTACATCCCAGCCCTCCCCAGAATTTTTCACTCCCATCAAACAAACATACATGAATACACACACAAATAACTTTGGGTGCACGTGTGCTCCTGTTGGATTCAATACAGTTCTTCACTGTGTAGAAAAATACCCAGGTGGATAAATGTTTGGAGGAGGAGGACCACTCTTGGGATGAGGCTGACAGCAAGTTCAATGTTACCTAGCTGTGTTACTCCGGAGGCGAAATGTTTCTGACACATGTCTCTGTAGGGCTGTGTCCTACTTCATCCAAAAGCTGGAATTTGTTTTTAATGTTTCAAAACTAAAGCCTTAAAAGAAGAAGCAAACACAGTTCGAGAAGCATCTCAGGAAACTTGCAAAGGACCATTAGAGCCCAGAGCTGTTAATTACTCTATTTGGGTCACTGCTCTCTTAAACAGACAGTGCTATCTTCTACTTACACAGTTCCCTGACATGGAGTATAGGCGAGTACAGGTAAACTGAATGTATCTGAAATGGAGGGAGGATTAGAGATTTTCTGAGCACGTATCAGGATAGACTAAATCATGGCAGAAAGCAACATCTGTCTGTTAAAGCCAAAAATTCACTGTTTGCTGACATTAATTCAATCTTCTCTCACAAACAGCATTTATCCTGCCAGGGATCAGGACTTATTGGGCAGTAAACCAGGGCTCAGTAGTTTATAAGCCTGTCAACAAAAAAATTAAATATAAAACACTTGTCATAAATCCACACAGCTGAATTTTCTGATTTATGAGGATGCTGAATGATTCAGGCAAGAGTATATTTAAAAAAAAAATCCTTAAGAGAAAGCAGACCAAAAAGGAAGAAAAAAAGGTAATAACTATATAGTGCACCAGAGATCAGCCTTCCATAGGAGAAGGGCAAAGGGACTCCTCTTACGATGCCTATTTCATCCTTTGACTAATAATCCAAAAGCACCTAACTTTCAAAGTACTGCATTTTTCATAGGCTGGAAGCACGACAAAGCATCCTTCATTGGCCTGGTGTTTTGGCAGTTCTCCTTCTTCAAATGCAAATGCTACATCTGGAAAAGGCAGGAATCCTCTCTCCTGCCTGAAAGCCTCCTTTTATCTCCGTCCTCTGCAGAACTACTACTTCTTGCAACCACTCAAGCCAACATACTATTTTACTGAAGGGATTCAAAGCTTTCTCCTCATCTGCTGAAGGTCTGCCTCTTCTTAAAGTCCCAGCTCACCTCCAAGGCCCGCTCGCTAGCTAGTGCGGGTCACCTTGCCATCCCTCAGCCAAGCATCCAGAAAACAACCCCCTCCTGAACACACAGGTGAGCATGAAAATGACAGCAATGAAGATGAACAGAAGTTTATTTGTCAGGCCTGGCAAGAAGAGCATCTCTTTAGCTAGTATGGTCTGTGCAATTCAGCTGCCGGGGGTTCCTCCTCCCCCCAGGGGATGACACTGATGCATCATGAACATTAATAACATTGTTAGTGTGTGTCCAACAGAGCCCTGCTTTGTACATTGAGACATCCCGACAAACAATAAGATACTTTTCCACTGACCTCTTGCTGGAAGAGTTTAAAGCTGTTTGCAGGGATGTGAACAACTCTTGCAGCTTTCTGTAGTTGCCTCTGGCATTTAGTTTCACTATAAAGATATGTATGGAGGTGAAGGGACTAATCCAGATCCAGCAAGATGCCTCAGTACCCAAGTGACAGGCTACAGGGACTGCAGAGGTTATGTACAAGATGAAGAACCTTATTAGGTACAGAAAGAAAAGAGCTCTGTTTTGTTACCCACATGCTTCCCCAAATTCAATAGCTGTATTGCTAGAAGGTTGCATTCTGTGGGAAGAAATGCAGAACATTGGCAATATGTACTGGTCTCCACTACAGAGTGAAAGTTACCCCTCAGCCTGCCGACCTGGTTTGTATTTGTCTTTATTTCCAGGGTGTTGATGACAGCCTCAGATCCCACCTTCTGGTCCTAAGTTCAGAAAAGCTGAAATCCTTCCGCATGGGGTGAATATTCCCTGTGCCATTGCTGGTGTCACAGTGCTATGGCTGGGCTTATTCACAGTGAAACCCTCCATGATCTTCTTTTCTTTAACAAATAATTGTAACATCCAAAACAAGTGTTGCACCAGGGCCTGCTCTTTAATGTGTTCATGAACCACTTCTTTGCTCTCCAGATGCTGGCAGGGGAGAAAAGGATTGACCATGGGACTGATGCTCTCCCAGAGCTGCCCTCTGGAAGAGTGATGCAGTAAGTAGTCAGGACACATCAGCACCATGAATGACAGATCAAGCCCCAACCATGCAGCACCCAGAGACCTGAACACCACTGCAGCAGGGATCTGCTGCAAAGCTGTCTGCCAGATGTCTCCATACACATCTGTTCATTCCACAGCCATCTTGCTGCTCAGTACGACTGAAGAAAAATATCCAGATTCTGGGGTTTGGGACCATGTTCCAACAGGAACCAAGAGGTTAGGCTTTGGTAAAATTTTTTCTTGAAAAAGAAAACTCTTATTTTAGCCAGATTTAGAGGATAATCAACACCTCCACAAAATACTGCATTTTCACAGGAGTAAGTGATCTTAACACCCTCAAGAACTCTACAGTTACCCTGGAAAAAAAGGACAAGGTGAGGTTCTAATCATTAGAAAAAGGATTGACACCAGCAACCTATGCAACCAGGAACAGCAAAGATGGCAACACTGCTAATTCACCAGTGAATCAGAACAGCTTCAAGCCTCTGATGAACTCCTGTCTCTGGCATGAGTCATTCACACTTCATTCCCAGCATGCTTGGAAAGGAAAGGAAAAGGTTTATCTGTTAGATTTGGTGCCCCTTCAGCCCTGCCGTCCTAACCCCACAGTGGTTGCAATGGGTATCTTCTCTTTTTTTTGCCCTAACATTCATCATTTTCGTCTTCTTTTATATTTTCAAGCACTAGCTATCTCAGGTTACTGGTGATATTTTGCAGCAGTTCCCAAACGACCCTGAACTGCTCTGATTTTTTCAAACCCACAAGACTGTAATTGAAAGCGAATGTAATCAGACATATACAATGTTTTGAGGTTCACCACAGTACACTGCAGTCAGCATTACTGGAGTGGCTATTAAAACTCCTTGGAGCTGGGAAGCAAATACAGCTTGCAAGAATCCAGCAAATAACCAGCATTTATTAGATTAGACCGAAGTATTGCAAAGCCACAGTCAATCCTCTATTCAGAAAGTATCTGAGGTCTGTTTAAACGAACATCTTTCCTGAGCTTAGGCCAATTGTTTTAAGAGCTGTGAATGGAAACAAGGAAAGAATTCTCCTTTTAACACAACAAATTCTGCAATCCTTACATCAGCGTAAATCTCGAACAGTCCATTACTGTCAGCAGTGTCCTTCCAACCAAACTGGCATAACTGGAAAAAGAAAGTGGCCCAAAGACAAAGAGCATCTTTGAACCCAGACACACAGCTCTAGCTAGAGATAAGCAGTAGCAAATCCCTTCCATAAACCTCCCAAACAAAATGCAAGCATTCAAAGGGGGGGTTGGGGTGGGTAATTGAATTCCCACTGGCACTTCAGTCTGCACTTAAAAGCAGGTCTAGGGTTATCTGTGAAATTTCAATTAAATCAAAAGCTTTGATAACATGATAAGTCACTCCAGAGTTTGGAGTCAAAACACGTTATTTGATCCTGTGCTTGTGTTTCTGGGAACGGCATGCATGAAAGACAGTCAGCTGCAGACCAGTCAGGAAGATGGAAAGGGTGGAAATAAATCTACCCATAGATCACTGTGTCTCCTACAGCCAGAGCCACTGGAGACCTGGTATTTTTTATACATACTAAGTCCTAAAGAAGGCACCCCATTCCTCAAGAGACATAAGGACAGAGCAAAGCAGATCATCTTGGACGCGTGCAGCACTCCAGGGGATGGTTCCTCACTGCCACAAATGTGTTTTCTTTCCAGGCGTGCTACAAGCAAGGTTTTAAACAGCAACAGCACTGGGAGATGAATGCAAAACTCTGGATGTGAAACACAAAGCCCTGTGTACGTGATGAAATGGATTTCCAGTGTAAATCCTTCGGTGGCATGGGGTGAACAGGTGAAGCTGGGTGCACCAAACAGTAATTGTCTAATGTGCTGCTATGGTACAGTCAAGCCAGAAAGGAAGCCCAGCTCTCCTCCTGGCTCAAAGCAGGAGGTGATGGCTCTCCAGAGAGACCTGACTTGCTATACCTGTTGTTCAGCAGTCTTTGACTGCTAACATTTCCTGCTCTTCAGAGGCAACTGCTGGATGCTAAGGGCAGTACCACATACTCTCAAAGTCCTGTTTACTGAAGAACATTGCCCCTACTTCCCAATGTTTAGACAGAAATGTTCCACATTAAATAAATGTGAGATGTCAGCTCTACCTAGTCTGTAGTCAACAGCATTAAAACACATTTTAAGCAATGCCTTCCCTTGTAACACATAATACAACCTGACAAAATCCTATCAAATGTAATGGGATAACTGACTTTGTGCCAGCCAGCTCAGAATTGCATACAGGTTTGCACCAGGCAAAAATGCTGGTTTTATAACCAGTGAGGCTGCTGATGCTCAACTGCATTAAAAACAAAGGGACTCTCCAGATAAGCAATGTCAAAATAACATAGCAATCCACAATAGGAAGTGCAGAGCACTGAAAAGTCCCTTCTGACCCCAGGCGCCACTGGGGGATAGTATATCACCCCATTGAGTACGTCTGTCCCTAGAACCCTCCTCTTCAGAGTGGAAAAAGATCTTCATTAAACAATAGTGTGACCATATTAAATATAGACATGGTAATGACAAGCTGGATTCTTCTCTGTGATATAATTATATTTGTAACATAAGCTGCCTATTCTTGTTTTTCAGAGACGTGACACACAGAGGACAAGACAGGCTATACTCAACTCTGTCACGCTCCTGAAAAGAAAACTCCACCCCATCTCCTCCTGCCTGGCAGGTCATGAGTCAACAGTGACAGATACCCCAGTGCTTGCAATTAACCTGCTAGCAGGGGCTCACCAGAATAAGAAATCCAGATAAGAAGAGGAAGTCCCTATCCCTCTTCCTCTCCTCAGTTCCAGGCTTATCCACAAAGCACAGCCAGACCAGACGCTTCTCTTCTGTGTGGAAAGAAAGATCTCTTCTGCTTTTATCAGCATGGGCAATTCAACCCTATGGGCTACCCTTATTCTGGGGCGTCAAAACAAGCATCATCAGTCTTTAATTGGAGACTTTCAGGAGATACTGTGACACTGAACCAAACATTTCTAGAAGTGAGGGTTCAAGGATAGCGGATGCTCCAAATCTTTCACAGCGAGCTTGATAACGTCTGAATACAGTTATTTTGGTTCTGCTCCAACCATGCTTCATTAGCTGAGGTTTCCCTCATTAACAGATGAACAAATATGTTCTTTTGGCTCCCTAACTGGTTTTGCATACAGAAGCACCATCACAACAAGCTGCTCTGACAGCTGTTTCTTCCAACACTGACCAATGATTTTAAAAACAATTTCTTTTCTTTTTTTTTTTTTAATTGGCCATTTCTAGATTTATACTATGGAAGGAACAGGGTTTCTTTACCAGAATCAAACCCTCTTAGCAAATCTGCTGTCATACCACAGATCCAACCAGGAGATGTGAGAGCCCTTTCCAACATCGCAAAATAAATCAACAAGACAAAAAGGAGCAAATTTCCCAACCCCCTGCACTAACCACTAAACTTCTCTTCTCCGGAAGGCAAGAATTTTATTGGTTAAGTTAAACATTAAGCAAACTATTACTTTCTAATCTACAAAATAGGCATTGGCAAATTACCAGGAGTGATTGTTCCTTTAGGATATGAACTAAAATAACTGGACAGGAAAGAGGCCTTCAAGCCAACGGGCCTGGCATTTAGTTCCTCTAAAGGCAACATCTCTGCATTTCAAAATACCTCTTCAGTTCCAGCTCTTCTACTGAGAAAGAAAAAACTGTGTCTTGAATTTGTGCTCATAAACTGTGAACTTTTACTAGCGCTGCCGCTGCCGTCATGTTTGGTCCCAGCAAGGCAGTGGCCAGTGCAGCAGCTGCTGAAGCAGCAGCATGTTGGCAAGGCTCTGATCTCGTTCACATTCTGATGGAGTTTGGATAAGTCTGGTTATTCTTAATCCGCCCTGTGCCCATGACAGCACGCTGCTTTTAAACCCCGCAGCACGCTCATAACCAATCCAGGCGAAAGCTATTTCTGTACACTTGGTTGCCAGTGTCAAGTGTCGGTACATTAAACTATCTTTACTCCTCACAGCACTGTGCCCTTTCACTGTCAGACCTACTAAGCATGAACAGTCCCAAATGTGATATACAAGGCAAGGAAGAAAAGCTCTTGCTGTATGATAAGAGCAATAACGAATGCTGTTCCAACTGCCAGTCTCCTACTGATTTATTTTTTGTGTTCGCTGAATCTATTTCATCAAATGTGTTTTCTGTTTTCCCCCAGGTTTATGGTTGTTATTTGTGCACTTATAATTTCTTTTTTCATTTGCTGGATGATTAGCAAAGCGATTGAAATCTCTCAGGAATGCTGCATTATTGACTGGTATCACTGATGCTGCAGCCAGTAGCAAAATTCAATACCCTACATTTGATTTTCCACCCAAATTTTGCAAACAAAAGGGAAAGTCCCATTTGAAACTGAAGAGGACAAGTAATGCAACTGTTACTTCCTCCATACCTGACTCCCCCTCCATGCCTCTACTGGTGTAGTTTATTTAAGATAACAATCTCCAAGGGAAACCTTCCCAATGATCATGGCGACACACACTGATGAAAGGCAGCGTACAAGCGTACACTCTTGGAGTATCTAGAGCCCCATTTGACAATGTCCGGGTCCCAGAAGCTGAGCTCCTGCTTCCCAGGTTCAAGGGGGCACAACTGGTATCAGCCCCACTTCACCCCCGTATTTCTGGAGCACAAGGCTGCCTGACCTCCCAGCAACAAGCTGATTACAGTCCCACACTCAGGGCAGGATACTGAAAAAGCACTTCTGCGATTTAGAAGCCGAAAAAGCATTTTCATGATAAATTTAGGTGCTGAGGCCAAATATTTCTAGTAAATACAACCTTAAAATAGGCACATTTGGAAAACTACACACAGGTGCTGAAATATCAAACAGCTCTGGTACCTGATTCCCACTGAAATCAGCGAGAGCTGGATTGACTTATTAGGAGTAGCCAAGAAAGGCCCTTGGTAAACTCATTCTGAACAGGGTATTGCATCCTTAGCTACCCAAATCTCAGTGAAAGTGATTGAGTAATTTTTGGAAAATACTAGCTTTTTCTTCCCTTCAGAACATTGGGTCTTAACTGCCTTACCTTGCCACCATCTTTTATGAAAACTACTCCTGCTCTTTATTTTACAATTCACTTCCCAGCTTATAAAAATAAAACTTCCATCTTTTTCTGATTTTTCATTTCTTAGGGAAATTAATTTCCATTCTGCATCTCTCAAGTGGAATTAATTTCCCTAATAAAATCTGCGTATTGAGCAGTCACGATACTACTGCCAAGTGCAGACTGCAACAAGGGTTGTCATAAAATGGTGTTGACTACATTCCCTAACGATGTGAAAATTATCTGTCCGGTAAGAAAGAGCAACCACAAAGAAAGAATGGCAGCTTTCCTCATACCACATCTGCTCAGATAATCAACTATCAAATGTGTCAGGAAACACAATTCTAAAGGGGTGAAATATAAGAGCAATGTAAGGGATGACATGTAAGAACATTTGCATAGTATCAAATGGGAACACAGATAGATATTTAACAGATTAAAAACTTTTCTGCTTTACGAAGAAATATTTTAATTGTTATTAGAGGGTGGATCAGAGTACATTTGGTAAATAGAAATAGTCATATGTGAACACATTTCTGTCGATGGATGGAAAAAAATTATTAGGGAACTGTGCTTTAGCACTGGTAGACAAAGCAAAACACGTTTCTTTAACATGGTTGCTGCATTGACCTGGCAACTCCTTTTCAAATTACTCATCAGACCTTTGTAGTACGTGAAGAATAAAGGGAGAATCCAGGTTGCATTTTACAGTGACTGCCTGGCATCCGGGTACAGTGTTACATCAGTACTTATGTGATGGAGACATGATCAGTAAACCTTACCAACTACAGACCACAATAATACATTTCTGTTCTTTAGTAAAAGGCACCTTCAGCATTAAGTCCATTTTCTGCAGCAGTCCACATAATATTATATCATGTACCTAATAAATTCCCTATTTTCCCTGGATTTGCATATTGTTTTAAAAGCATTTAATAATTCTTACAGGAAAAATATTCTCAGATACTGAACACTGCTTTAATACTATTAGTGGTGGTTTAAACAGAAATCTCATTTCAGGCTGCATGCATTTCTTCAGGGGGAGTATTGGAGAACTGAATCCTTGGCTGTTGGTCTACTTTTTTAGGCTGGATCCAGACCAAGAGGGAAAAAGTGAACCCTCACGAGGGCCTGGCTGTGATACATTGAACCAAATGACAAAAAAAGACATAAAAGCAGTGGACCATATGCAATGTCTAATTGATTAATCCCACTCTTTGGGTATTTATGTTATTTCTAGTAAAAAAGAATCATTAAAAAAATGGATTGTGAGATTTTGTTTGTTGACTATGAGCCCTGGCCTGACCTCAGCCTGGAATTCAAATCCCCAGTAGAAGTCTGAAATTAATCCACCTCTGGCTTAGTTATCGGTAATTGTAATTATTAACACAAGTATCCAGTAGATGAATGACTTTCAATGACATGGTGTTTTAACTTCAAGTAACGGATAAAACTCACTTCCTTCTTTCCTGACAGTATCTTTTCCCATAGCAATGCAGGATCTGGTCCTCATATGGGCATAGACACAAAACACAAGCCCATCTATTTACCTATAAACATATACATATGCTTGAACGCTAAAATTCCACGTTTTACAAGCCTAAACAGTTGAGAACTGCTCCTCTTATGCTGGAGCTGATGGGCTGAAGCTTGCTTGCTCCACAGCTAATCAGCGGACCAAGAGCAGCAGAAGCAGCCGCCCTTGAAACAGCAGCACCAGAGCTCTAAACCCTGCCTCGCACACCAGTGCTCACAACATGTGACAGCTCCCTTAGAAAGAACATGCTTTCACCATGTGAAACGGTCCAAGAGAGCTCCCTCAGTATACCATGGAGGAATTCAGTGTCCTCCTACAGTCCATGCAGCATGAAGGAACCTGCTGTTGGGAGCCATCTGACCCGGAGCCAGTTCCACTGGCAGAAGCAGATTCAGAGCCAGTTCAAACTCTGTGATTTCTTGTGACATCTCTCCAGCTATCTGCCTGTAAGCTGCTGTACACGGAAGAGCTTTAATGGGGCTGAATGGAATACCTTCTGCCTATTGTCACAGGACTCAAAAGCCTGGACCATCACCAAAACAGGAAACAAAACCTAAGCTGCAAATCCAACCGCACAAATTGGCCGGATTATAAGAGTGTTGGGAAAGCCCATCTTTTATTGTAGCTGGATTGCGTGCTGCTCAGCACTGCGGGTGATTGGAGCACAGCAGCAGTAGGAAGTGACCCTGTAGGGAGCAGCCCGCAAGCCAAACACAGTGTTACCCAGAGAGGACAGCCTGCAGAAGCAAGGAGGAAGCAAGGGTCGGGCAGATGAAGAGTTATAAGGAAGAAGCCAGGAACACATTTGCAAAAGTGCCTGAGGGACCACAGGGAACTGATAGTTTCTTTTAGGACAATAGGAACAGAAGAGAAGGGCACAGCTTCGCAGCTGAACTGCTGCAGTAATGCATAAATTACTGCATGTGCATCATCATGAGTCATAGCTGAACAATTAAGGGCATGGATACCTCTCCACACATTCCAGTTGTGAAGCAAACCAGGCTTTTTTGTGCCTCCTCCCTTGAAGTTTAAGCTTTCATGTTCTTCTGGCTGTGAGCACATGCTCAGTCATTGCTCTGCGGACACGCAATAACTCTGTGGACTCACTGGGTTCAATAAACCAAATGCCTATGGGATTAAGGCTCCACTCCTGAAAATTAGTTAATTAAACCCTAGGTCAAGCTTTGTCTTACGAGACTGAGCTGCTGCAAAAAAAAAAACAGAGTAGGTGATCATGAAACTAAAGACCATCTCATTGTACACAAAGAAAAGACACGCAGGTGGCACATGCAATTCCACCCTTTGGTGGCTGAGTCCCTCGCTTGGCAGTATTTGCTCTTTAACCCAGCCAGTTGAGTACCATGTCCATGCTGACATATGAGCCACCTCTGCATCGAAGGCTAAAAGAAGCAGCTGAAGAAAAAATAATTAAGATAGTCTAGATGCTGTCCCCCTGGCTACATCCCTATAACCTCTGGTGAGATGGATGATGGACCATGCAGTACAGGGAAGACTAAATTCATAGAGCTTGGGTACCACTGGCTCACTGTTCCTGGAGAGGCTTGGCAGAGGAGCATAATGAGGGAATAAATCAAAGATTTCTCCACTGATCATGCTCCTTCCTGCAATGAGTGCTGTGGCTGAGAATCGCCCTGGAGGTGTCCTTCCCCCAGACCCTACACAGTGGTCCATCAAGCGCCAGACCTCCTCCCTTCCCCCTCAGTTCACAGAAGAAAAACACTAAGATGTTTCCGTTGGCTTCTACATCATCTTTTTGTAGAGACTAATCTTCAGTTTCAACAATACATCTTTTGTGAAGCTCTCCCAGCAGAAACTTTAGACACCTTCCCTAAGATCTGTTTGCTTACAGAAGACGAGGTAGGATTTGTTTAAACCCAGCTAGATTAATGTCTTGCAGACATTAGTGAAGTGAGATTTAATCAGGTTATTGCTCTACATTTTCCAGGGAAATAAACCACACTTATTACAAAGTTGGAATAAGATGCAAGGCTTGGGCTGAGAAAATTTCATCTTTTTTGTTTTTCCTGGGGGAAGTGAATAGATAACTTGAAAATTGTTGCAAAGCTATCTGACAGGGAGCTCAGCAAAATGCCCCCAACAACTTGTAGGAGGGAAAAGAGAAAGACAGTCATAATGGCTAGTACCAGCCTAGGGATGGACCTCAGTTCTCATTCCCTGCCTTGTGGAGGTCCAATCCTGACTCTATTTTCCTCAGGCTAATGCTGTAGGCTCTGTGTCTGTACAGAAAACAGACAGAAGTGTTAAAACACCATTTAAAGCAGACTCCTGAGGTCCATTTCAGATACACCAGGTGAACTCTCACATAACGTTGGAGACCTCACACCACCTCTTCTGGATGTCTGTTTCTGTCTGGGACATGGGGATACCTCTTTGCATCAGAGGGATGCTCTGCCATCAAGCAACCTTTGCCAACCTTACAGAACCTGAGTGTAAACTGTGATGGCCAGCAGGTCTCAGAATGTAGTCATATCCTGCTGCAATGGTTTCTAACTTTGCAGTATGTGTTTAACAATGAATTTGGGGTATTTATACACCCCCAGACATTCTTCTAAAGCAAGGCTGGCTAAGGAAATAAAACCCCAACACAAAATATCCCACCTCTCTTTTCAGATCTTTGATTTCAAAACTGATCTTTTTCTCATTCAGTAACAAAAAACAAGGTTTGGTTTCACTCTCAGTTACGCTAGCAGTGTTTTCTTTAGAGTAAATGTTATCATATCCCCTTGTACAAAACCATATAGGTACAAGAGACAAAGCTTGGGAAATCAAATTGCAAAGGTCCTCTCCTCTACACCAGCACAGGAACAGACAGCTGAAGCCAATGGAAATCTTTTGCTAACAACAGGTTTGCCTGCACTGAAGTGCTCAGAACTCCAAAGCTTTATATCCATTTCCACTTACTCCATGGGCTGTATAAGCACCAGAGAAAGCGAATTATGGTAACACAGCCTGCAATCAAGTTTCAAATCGTGCAACAAAGCAGCACAAAATACAATGGGACCAGGGCAAAATCTTGTGTGAAGCACAATAAAATATATCCTGTTCAGCATCAAGGAGAAAAGGAAATATCAGGTGAGGCAGCACAGTTGCTTGTAAACACCCTCCTGCCAATGCTTTCCCTGGATAAATCAGTCCTCTGAACCATGACTGCATCAGCATGAATCAGCCTGTCTGCTCCAAGGTAAAGGCTACCATTCTGTTTTGTGTTCAGTGGGAACTCTTTTCCCAGCCTCTTCTTGGCTTCCTGCTTAGAAAGAATAGACTCTCCAGAGACAATTTTGGAACTGGACCACAATCTTGCTCCCTTCAGATAACTAAGTATCTCTGGGCAAGAGTACATTTAAAGAAGCAGCTGGTAATTATGAGCCAAAGTGCTTACTGGCAGGATTTCCCCCTGCTGCTGAGCCAATGCTTTTGGGAACTAAATGACTCTTTGGTGATAATTATCAGGTAAAACTCAGAAGCCAGGGGAGGTTCCCTTGTTAGAACCATCAGCAAGAAACAATGTGAAGGTGGGTGGAGAATGGCTGAAAATTGCATCTGAGGGTTGCTTGGCTCCCTTGTCGTACACACATCAGACTCGGTTGTACGTAAATTGCTGGGCATTTTCAAAGTAGTGTTTGAAATATACAAAATCTGTTCCCACACCTACAGCTGTAATAAAACCAAATGACATTTTCCTCCCAGCTAATCAGAAAGAACTGAGCAGCACTGGATATCCACTACAGCACTTACTCTTTTGGAGGGTTAAGGTCTTCTGGGCGAGCCTCGAAGAACCTGAAGACTTCATCGCACTGTGAAATGTGAGGAGGAAGCCGAACCAGTGCCTGCAAAACAAAACAGGGAAGAAGAAATACTTAGAAAAGTCAGATTCAAAACATGGCCTCAAACATCTAAACAAACAAGCAAGAGGAGTCAAAACAGTCCTGCCAGGGAAAGGGGATACAAGTGGAAAGCATCATGCCTGGCTACTTACCTGAGAAGAAGAAAACAGCATGTCTTGACTGCAAATGTAAGTAGAAGGCAGTCAACTGAGACAGCAATGGTTTTTGGAGTCAGCCAGAGTAATCTTTTTGTCATGTGTACAAGAGAATTTGGTTGACTTGTAAAACCATAATGTTGAGAAGATAAGTGCTCTGAGGCTGAGACAGTGTCCGTGACATGTTTGACAGCACCTCAACCAATGCTGTTAGGCTTTGTGGGCTCTTTGTCAATGCACACAAATTCAAACAGTGAACATCTACAGGCTCAACACCCACTAATAAAACAGATTAATGTGTTCCATAAAGCTTTCCACTAAGAAATGTCAACAGAAAAAGCAGTTTGCTAAAACAAACAAACAAACAAAAAACCCACAAACAAACAAAGAAAAAAAAACCCAAATCAAACAACAGTTTTCTCCTAAATTAACAGGAAAGGAAGTTTGATAAAGTCTCTGAAAAAAGAAAAAAAAGGCAGAAAGGCTATTTCTGCATGAAGGCAGCTTTGCAGCACATTCTGGCGGTGTCCATGCACTTTGCAAGGCATGGATACAATACGCTTGTTGCATCCAGCAAGACTGGGAATTATACAATAGGATTTGGGAAGCAAGCATATTATCTTGATGTGTACTGGGAAGTAAGATTTCAAATCAAGCTTGATGGTGCCAAAAGAAGCTAAAGAGCTGTCCCCAGTCCACAGAGATGGGACAGCAGTTCCAAGTGGCACAACTCTGAGACTGCCTCCAAAAATTACCATCAGGAACAGAAAAGATGGAGGTTACCTCCTCCTGTGCTAAGTTATGTAGAAAACAGGCTACAAGTTAAATATAGAACAAGCTCCCCAGAGGTGCTGTAAACCTGTTTGACAAAGTGAGTTTGTCTGGCGCTTCTACTAGTTGCAAGTAGGACAGTGTTGAAAGACACATGAAAAATTGCACCAGAGCTAAGTGAAAGTGTACTAGGATGAACTGGTTATACTGACCCATAAGACATCGGATTGATCTTGGTCAGGCACACCAGAATGTCCAGCCAAAACACGAAGGCAGGACAGGGCAGTTGGTTACCCTTCACATCTGTTTTTAACTGTGCTTTAAAAGTGGCCAGATTTGTTTGCAAGACTATTCCTGCTTGGAGATGTGAAGGAAAACAGCCGAAAAATATAAACATCCTGCTCTGAAACTGCAGGTCTCTGGTATTAGATGATGGGGTCTTGTTTTGTGGTGGTCTGAAGTTTAAAGCCATGTGTTTACAGACCTACAGCTCTCCTTTGCATGGTGGAGGGATGATACAAAACCCCAAGAAAAATCCACTGGATCTCAGCAGGCGTATAAAGAATGCAGCACTGGCCTTTTGTCTGCACTATAGAGCTGAAAAAGACACCTTACAATAAGAAGCAGCATCAGATACCAAAGCCTGGCTACAGCCTGGTGGGTTGAAGTGTTGGGCCACGTGTAGAGCACTGCTGGTTGCTGCATTAATGCAGGATGAAACATTACAGGTAGAAAACTCAAGTGCTTTAATTTGAATGAATGATGCCCTGGTCCATACCACTATCCACTCCATCTTGCCTAAAAACATAACAAAGGTGTGAACTCTCTGCTCTTATTCCTAGTGTGTGTAAACATATGCATTCAGCTGGCAAATCAAGGCTGCCACTGGGAAGTCAGAAGCTGCCCAGGAATAGCAATAGTTATGGCATGTTGAAAGAGAAATGCCTCACCAGCACAGGGCAGCAAAGACCCAGACAACATTAAAGCATGTTTTATTCAGCTGAATCTCAAGCAGGAGACAGACAATGCAGAGAAGCAATGCTGTCTAACCAACAGCGGATGGAGCTGAGATTGAGCAATGGCTCTATTACTTACACCCTTCTTGGTTTGGGCTGGTTACTTAACCTCTTTCCATCAAATTCAGCAGGGATATTATCTTCAGTTACCCATTTACAGCGCTGAACAACAACACTTACCTAATCTGCAGAAAGGTTACGAGGCTCAGATATTTAATATCTAATGTGTATTTTGAAATCTCAGAGGGCTTGATCCTGTGCGGTCAATGGGGCAAGAGCAAGCACTGCAAATGATACCTATCGTTACTAGAGAAACACAAATACCTAGGTTATACCTATCATGGGGGGTCCTGGACATCAGACACTTTCTCAAAGAGTCACTACTTCTTTACAGATCACAGGTGTTCACCCTTCCCTACCACCAGGCTACAGATGTCAATACTGAGCTGCAGCACAGAGTGGCTTTTAAGTGATGGAGGAGCACAGGTCCTACAAAAGTGCTGTGGAGATTTGTGTTTCTAACTCAGAGGATGCTTTAGGAAATCTGATCCCCCTGAATAAGTGGTTCCCTTTCTGGAAATCTCCAGGAGCACTGGTGGTCCTGCCAGGCCCAAGAGGGATAATCTAAAAGCACATCAGTGGCTCCGGGCTTTCACAGGCAGTGGAGAGAAATCATATGAAGCCATTTCCACACCCAGCCATTCACCTTCCCACCTCAGGGACACGACAGCCCTGGGGCAGGGCTGGCTCTCCTGCTTCTGAATCATCTCCCAAAGTGCTGCAATTTTCAGCCCTGTGCACAGAGGTGGAATGTAACCTGCCATTGCATGCTTATGAGGAAGCTCAGGTGTAAAGTCTGCAGGTAGTCAATTTTTAGTTGTTTTTGTTATAGAACAAAACCCTAAGAAGTGGTAAGAAATATTATGAAAGGATAAAAAAAGCGCAAACAAGGGTGTAAAATCAGGCAGAGCTGGTCTATTGATTTTGGACAGTGGTAGTGAACAGCAATGCTGTTTTGAGAAATAAACATCTCTTCAGCAAACATACAACATCCACCTGGGAGCAAGCCAAGTCCAATGCAATTTCAGCGAGTGAACAAAAAGTGCATTGAGAAGATGAGGGACACTGCTGTCACTCTGCAAGGGGAAAACGCAAGTTTTGGAGATTTCCAGCAAGACAGTTCCAAGGTAGAGCTGCAATTGCCTGAAAGAAAGACTGCAGGGTCAAGGAAAGAAGGGGAAGGAAAAGGAGGAAAACAGATGGTGAAAGGATAGACAGGAGAAGGAAGTGACAGTCTTCCTAGGATGTAGAAACCAGAGGTAAATGCACACAGCTACGACTAGTAAGCATCCAGAAAGAGCAAGGAATTTGCACAGGAAAGGTGAGAGATAAAAAGCGCCAGTGAGCTGAATTCAGCCTTGCACAATCACTGAGTATTATCAGTAATAGCATGTTTCCTTGCTTGGCATGCAAAGGAGGACGTGCACTGCTCAGACCTCACATGCTCCTAAGCAGATATGCTTTTACGTGCCGCTTCATCCTTTAACGATGTCTGTCTCCCTATATTACAGGTTTCAGACAGTCTTGTGGATGAGTGATTCAAAAGGCTACTGAAAAGCTGCAACGTCAGGCAGGGTGTTGAGCAAGCAGCCCTGGGCATGGGGGATGGCTGGCTCTTCACACAGCTCCAGCTCACTGGCAGGTAAGCTACAGCACGCTACCAGTGGCATCTGAAGCAGAGCACCAGGCGCAGGCAGGGGTCCATAGCTTAGGGATACGTGAACTGCAAACAGCTCCATGGGACTAACTCACAGCTAGAAGGCTTCACAAAATACATGTGCATGGGTGTAAAACCATGCAGGTACTTGTAAGGACGCACTGAGGGCTGTGTGTTGCACTTATGCAGATACATTTGTAAAAACCAGATGCACAGGTGTGTATATGTAGAGATACAGAGCGTGTGTAGGCATGTGTGTATGTATGCACAGAATGATACTCACCCCACTGACTCTATGTGTCTAAAATGGGAGTACTGGTCGCACTTGTCTATCAACTTGTATGATCACTGGAGAAAGACCAGCACCTTCAGGGGCAGCTCTGTGCAGACCATCATGGGCACCTATCTCTGAGTGGGGTGAATCACTGGCTGTGTCTCCCCACAGCCCCTTCAGGCAGTTCAGATATACAGCTTCAAGATCCCTAATGTTCAGTGGGGTCCATCCCAGCTCTGCACACAAACACACAGAGCCAGCTGACAGTACCATGTGGTTATGACTCCCTGACTTTTCATATTAAGTATCCTTTAATTATTGTTAATCATTGGTGCCAGATGTTTGGGAATGGCCATTAGTTCAGCAAGAGGGGAAGGTGCAATTAAACCAGTTCATTTCTCAGAACAGAAAAATGTATTGGTTCACCTCCACAAAAACACTTTCTGTCTCTGTTTTGTTGAGAGCCTCAAGTAGCCCCAAACTTGAACCCAAGTGTGGAGGCTGGAGGGCAAACACTGACAGTCAGACAGAGAGGTGGATGAAAAGCACACAGTAATGATTCAGGCTGGTGAAAGGGTGTAGATGTGGAAATAAATAAAAGGCTGGGGGGAAAAGAGGGTGCAGAGTTTCTGAAGTAACCAGGATATAGGCCTGAGCCTCTGGCAGGACCATAAGGCAATGGAAAGCCAGGTTCTACCCTAGGCACTGAGAGTGGTTTACAAATAAGTAATTCTTGTTCCTGCAGCTGTTCTGAAAGGTAGATTTTAAAATGACAAATCAAGTTGAACGTTTTTCACTTAAACTCTTTCATTCTTGACCAGAATTAACTATTATCCTATCTTTGATCAGCACTAGTTTAGTTGTACAATGGATAGAGACAGAAACATCCGTGTAACTGTCTTGACAGGTTCAAGGCTTAAAACTTGAAAGAGAGGCAGGACTGGGAGACGAAGAGGGAGGTAATTATGTTTTTGAAGTATGGTCTCTCAAACTGTTAATATTAATAAAAGTGACCCATATTCCTGGCACTGACATGACTTGCTCACATAATTTTTATTAGAGTGACGTGCATTTGGGTGCTCAAGCCTCACTAAAGAAAAGCCCATAAGCTTCTACTTAAATCCACCTCCAGTCAGGACATTGTGAAGGTGTGTGACAAATTCAGGTTAAGTGTTTATGACAATGAGACTTCAGATCTTAAGAGCTCCTCTGCACAAAGATGTTTCCCTCAATTAAGACCAAGACGCCCAAAGATGCAAGTCGGCAAACGCTGGACCGAGTCTTCCCAGAGGGCTGCACAAGGAGACCGTGGTGAACCTCCAACCTGAGAGGTCCTTCTTGAACACAGGACCATACATACTGGACAAGCACACACCAGAGGTGTGTTTGGGAGATCAAAAGCTTAATAAATAAAATGCCCCTGGCAAGGCGAGGCTATGAAGTTGCTCTTTCTTTCACATTGGCAAAAACTCCTAACTAAATTAAGAAAACCAGGCCCAGTGAGCCCAGAAGACCTTAAATCACACTAAACCAATTCCAAGCCTACAGTTAAGAGGGAAATCATCCAGAGATACCAATTCCAGTGGGCAGCACACATTTACTGGCGAAACATTGTTTGTTTGGTAACTCACTCAGGTTACCAGTAAGAACACTTCTTGTTTACAGATGGGAAAAGACCTGGAAATTTTCCCTTGTGTGACCCACTCTGGTTTTCGTTGCAACTTCAAAGCTTCTTGCAGCCTTAGCAAAAACACTGGCCTAATTGTCTCTGTGACAGCATTTCTCTAAGCTGGTACAACGCAATGAAGAACTGCCTGGGTGTGAGGGGTAGGGAAGCATATGGTGTAGGGTGCTGAGGTCTCCTGTCCCTGATACTGAAGATTTTGCAGACCTGCCCTTACAGACCTTCCCACAAACTCTCAGACAGCCTCTGCCTGCCTCTGCTCCTGTGCCCAATGCAGGAACACCACCACATATAAACAGCAGAAGTCAGACCTGCTTCTAAGCCATGCAAATCACCGTGCTCTGTCAGAGACAGTCTGAAAAAACAAAAGACCAAATGGTCAAACATTTGCACTGCTCATTTGCCAAGGCCCATCTGTGCTTCATCTTTCCAGGGTAGGTGAAATGCATGGAGAACCATTATCTGGCAAAAAAATTCCCACCAACTTTGCATCTGAACCTTCCTTCCTCCTCTGCTTCCTCACAGATTCCAGTGGACAAAGTTCTATTGTCTCATTCATTTAATTATACCATGTCATATTTTCTCCATCAACTTCACCCACATAATTCCAGCATAATTCTTTACATTTTTCATAATTAAGCATGTTGTCTGCCTACCCATTTTAGGACCAGCATGGGCCATAAGCTTTGCAGTTTTCTTCTATAAAAGTGGGACTGAACTTTTCAAAATGATGTTCTTCCTGTACAGATCTATACCATTCTCCAAATAATCAAAACATGCACTGGACAGGGGAAGAAATGCAGGAAAGAGTTAACTTCCAAAAGGTGGGCATGATCCCACTCTCTGACAACGCACATACATCAGTAGCTGCTGCAGAGTAGGAAGCAGTACTAATACTATTTTATCAGAACCGCTGCCCCCCCCCACCCCCCCAAGCCCCCTTCTTAGACCAAGAGGGGATTCATTGCTTTTCACTTCAGCTTTCTAGAAGTTAGCATCAGTAAGCAAGTCACTCGGGTTCCCTCTGTAGTTACAGCTGAATGGAGAGTGACAGGATGTCTGGTTTAGGCTAGTGAAGTGAAGCTACTCTAGTTCAGACTCATGGCTTAATTTTTTTCTACGGCAAATGCAGGGGATGGGAAAAAAAGCTTGTCATTGCTTCACTTCCTAGCACTGGACAAAGCTCTGGCCCACCTGAAGCCCAGCATGGCTGGGTCTGTGCTCATAACAGTAAGCTTAAGTAAACAGCTTGGCTTTGGGGAAGCATCCGGCCATGTCTCCGAGCCGGGCAGCAGCAGATCTGCCCAGTATCATCTGAACCAGAGCGAACTGAGCCAGACTTCTGCAGGAGAGAAAAAAGGAAGCGAGGAGGAGGGCGGCAATCACAGCGCCACCGGTGTCAACGAACATGCCAGCGGTCGACGCCACAACATATCCCTCGGTCATGACCAGCGGGGCGCCAGCGGGCCTGGCCAGGTCAGGTCGGGTCTGTCTGGGGCACAGACAATGGGGTCCCAGAGAAGCAGCTGCCCCCCCAGCGTAAGTCACTGCTTTCCCCACCATGCATCTGCTGGGTGAACCCTGACATCAGCCCTCACTGCTCCTGTCCCGGGCAGTTCCTGTCTGAAGGAGGGCGGCTGGGGACGCAGTAAGGCCCAACATATTTTAAAGAGAGCCGTTGGGCCGCCGGCAGGAAGACAGTGCGCTAATTGTCACACAAGAAAGCCCGATCTCATGAGATAAGACTTTAATCACAGCTTCCTCGCCCAGGGGGGTGCAGATGGCATGGGTTTCACTGCACCCCTTCAGTACGCCTCAGGCACTTCTGCGATCTGCTCCCAATTTTGGATGAGCAAATGTCTGACTGGAGAAGTTCTTGGGAATGTATTTTTTCCCCTCCACCTGCTCCTCTGGCTTTCTAAAAACGGAAACAAAACCCCACGGGAAATAAGAGAGGAAGTCTGGGGTTTAAATTATGTGCTGACGTGCACAATACCTCTACAAAAACTGAGTATCCGCCTTGCTTAGGGATGACTTTTAATCTACTGTCAGAGGATTAATTATCATCAAATCATAAACTTTAAGCTAGAGAGGAAAGATTAGGTGACTAAACATTCTTCCTAACACAGCCATGCTTTTCTGTCCTGCAATAAATTTCCAGGCTTTCACTCATCAGGAGCACTCCTGGAAGCTGCTGGTCCACCCCCAGCATGGCAACAGCTGGCACAGTCCCTCATGTGGCACTGGGGGGACAGGCAGGCAGGGAACAGAAGAAAATGCCATCGTAGATCTGTGCCTCTCTGCCTGCTCAATTCTTGCTTTCATTGAGGCTGAAGTACAAATAAAACCTGTGTTTAGGGCAGACAAGGCTTACAGCCTTTGCTGAGTAATTGAGGCACCAACCCGGTGCACAGAGTTTGCAGGGGCAAACACTCCGAGGAGCCTGGAAGCAAACAGCAGCCTCTCTTTTAATTTGCCCTGTTATTCCTGGTGGTGTATGGGAAGGACCACCCTTCCTTACGATGGACTCCACACAGATGAAGTTCTTAGCAGTATCTGTCAGGGAAAGCCCAGAGTTGGTGGTGGCTCTAAGCCCATACCCAGCAGGGTTGCCAGATCCACCCCCCCAGAGCTCTCACCCTGCAGTACTCGTCGATGGGCTTCAGCCTCTTCACTGCTACATCTCGAACGTGGCTCCTCCGGAACAGGATCTTACCTGCAGAGGGAACAGATGAAAGGGGAGGGTTAGGGGCATCGTCTGCCATGTGGGATAGTGCAACAGCACCGAGCAGAAAAGACAGCAGACAGGGTTTCATCCCTGACTTCAACCACGGCTGTCGGCAGTGCCGGTGGCTGAGCTCTGCAACCCTGTTATGTGCTGTGATGGTGGAGTCACAGTACTGCTGTGGTTCATACATCCGCAGCTTTGTGTGACTCTGGCCTCCCTGTCACTACAAGACAGACAGGGTGGCACACTCGGAGGAGATGTGAGCAGATCTGCTCCTGCCCTCAGAGCAAACTGCACAGAAAGACACAGTTGGCCAGGCAATGGAGGACGTGGGGCAGCAGCTGTTACAGGAACATGCACAGCACCTCTCGCAGCTGGGTGCTGCTGGTCCTAAGTTTGCACAGGAGATGCAGGACACGGCCAACATCTAGCACAGGCACAGCAAATCCGTAAAACTGAATGACTTCCACTGAAGTCTGGCTTGTATAAGCCGCTGGAAGGGAACTACTGCAATTTACAGAGCGGAGAGTTTTTTGGATTTCATCCTATAGATAAGGCAAAAAGTTTGGGTTACCCTTCAGCAATTGTGTTCTCCTGGAATGGACCAACACTATGTTATGACTCTCTCCTACTTCAGGGCTGCTTTGGCAAATCCATGCTGGAAGCCCTGGGAGCATTGCTGGGCTGGGATTGGGCTCCAACTACACCCCATGCCTGCCCATGCAACTGCCTCCAACTGAGGATGCTCCTGCCATTGCAGACAGACAAACCACACAGCCAGCTCACAAGCAAATACACGGCTGTTGGTGACAGAGCCCTTATAAATCTTCAGAGGGAAAATAAATAATGGTAGAAAAATAAACAAACTTTCTTTTTTTGAAAGTAAAAAAAAATAACAAGCTCAGTGTCCTTACTGGATGACATTTCTGCAAGCAGTTAAGATTAAACAAACGGCTGGGTTTTGTGTGAAACTGATTGTAACAAAGTTTATCAAAATAATCTAGGAGCTGAGTTTCCCCACACACAAGGATGTCATACAGTTGGTATTTTTTTGGCTAGAAGGGATTATATCTTCATATCCTTTTTTGGTGGTTTTCTTCCCTTTTTGTTTTTTTGCTGTATTTCTTTTAATGTAACGAGACAAGAATAAATTATATGTTCTCCTTGTGGTAAAAGAAAACAGTATCTGCCAGCATTATTTAGTCCATGAAACATCTACGTAAAAAAAACACTGACATACATACTACACCCTGCTCCTAACTACTTCTGCCAATAGGCAAGTAACATACTGATCCATAGATCATGGGATAAGAAAATGGACTAGAAAAGTAAATCAGATCCAAATTCGGAATATGTGGCTTTGATTTTGTCATGATTACACAAGCTAGGAGGTTAATGAAATGGCAGCCTTTAGCAGACCAGTAGCAGAGGCTCCAAACCCTCCCAGCCTCTGCCCCTTTTGGTTGCCTTTTCTTCCATAGCTGCTAATCTGGAAGGTGTTACAGCCTTTTGTTTCAGGCAGGAGAAAGGGATTTATCTCCATCCCCACTTCTGGCAGTAAACCAGTTTGCCCTTGTGAAGTAAAGCCATTTCCTAGCGCCATAAATTTATCTCTCTGGGTTCCCTGTGGTTATCTCATTACAAAGCTGAGCCATTCCTGTGCGATGTGATGCCACACACTCATACAGCATGGGGTAGAAACCTTCAGTAGGCATCTGAGATGTATGTCCAAGGGCTGCTGGAGAAGGAAGGCGGCATCTGCCTGCACCAACCAACTTCGGATACACTAAAACCTTGATGCTTTCCTGCTTCTCTGCCCCATAAATGGGGAGAAATAGTGGCAGTTCCAAAATATTTTTTATTATTTTTGATAGCCTCCAGGATCACACAGCACTTGCACTTCATAATTGCAGTAAGCCACTTGTTTTGGAGGGAAGGGATGTAGGGGTAGCTGTAGAGAAAAGACTGTTTCCTTTCTCAGTGCTCCAGCAAAGCTGGTGTGGGAGATCCTGGCATTTCTCTGCCACTTTTAAAAACGCTGCAAAGAGAAAGCGACATTTTGGAAACATTCTCCCTTTCTGGCTTTCCTGTTTTCAGTTCAAGCCACGTGTCAAAAGTCAAACTGGTAGCCATATAAAAAACATAAAGGAACCCAAGACTTAAACACATTAAAGATCTCCTGTAAATGCAATTCAGCTTTCCTAAACAGAGAGTTTACAGGGAGGCCCAGTCTTCAAAGTAACGTAATAAATGAAAGACTCAAACATAAGAAACAAGATAAATATAATAAAGAACGTTACATTAAACACAGAGTACAAAAAAGACCCCAGGATATGATGAGTCTTAATTCAGTCCTTAAATGGAGATGGAAAATATCAGGATCACTGCGGTGTTAGGACAAAGCAAAGCCCAGAAGGTGCTTCCATTTTTATCCCTTCAGAAAAAAAGGAAGATTTTCACTCTGCTACTGGATGCTGGAAAAGGTTTGATGAGGGCTGTGGGGAAAACCTCTAGCTGCCCAGTCCAGTACGGCATTCAAAACTGAGATCTGGAGACGGTCAAGTCATCTAGAGCACCAGGGAGTAGCCATCAACAAGAAAAAAAGAGGAGAATTAAAAAGAACACTCTGCAGCACATCCAGTTCTGGTGGGCAGCAAAGGGGAACCCTGACCTCCCAAATCCTAGGGGTCCTTCAGATAGAGAAACCTCATTGCCAGAGGCACAAAAGGACCTCTAAGAGGGATCAATTCCCCAATTCCCAGCTTCTCCCCTTCTCTGAGAAGACAAGATCATGCTTAGAGAAGCTCATCTGAATCCGTCACGATCAACCAGCAGGAACCTTGCAGATCCAGTATAAGTTACTACTGCCTTCTCCAGTTCCTCCATTTGTACTGGTCTTCCTCTGAAAGCAGGGGAGGTTGCATGGGGCTGGAAAAGGACGGTAACAGGCAGACAGCTGAGCGGTGGGGGCACGTAAGAACCAGGGAGGAGCCCTCAGGATGGCAGTGGAAAAGAGGGTTTCCTGCAGTGCAGAGGTGAAGCAAGGAAGTCCTGGGGTTGCTGGTAAATGCTGAGCAGCCCAGGCAATTTCCTTGAGAGGGTGGAGTAGTGGTTTATGTGCCGTTTGGCTTTTCCTCTGGGTGGTTTCCACATCTCTAAGGAAGGGATCTACTTCCAAGCAAGTACGTACAGCCCTGCTTCCTCTCTCTTGAATTTTACTGCAGCTCTTTTAAGCCTCCTCAGGCACTACACCCCCATTTTCCAGAAGGACGAGCGGTGCTTTAACCACACTGCAGCCCAGCTAGGAAGTGAACAGGGAAGCTGTCTTAGACTCAAACAGGAAGATATAGGTTAGGTGGGGTGGTGCTG
Source organism: Gallinula chloropus (assembly GCF_964237585.1). Lineage (NCBI taxonomy): Eukaryota > Metazoa > Chordata > Aves > Gruiformes > Rallidae > Gallinula > Gallinula chloropus. Next base: position 68,794,732 of record NC_140090.1, read on the forward strand.
CCTCGTGCAAATATTTTACTCACAGATATGCCAGGCTCAGACTGGGCCAAGGGAGGTCTGGCACATGTTGGGAGGGACTCTGAAGATTACAGAACTGGGAAAGAGAGATGTGGGGAAGACACAGGGCTCCAGCCCTGCTGCTAATGCAGGATAACAATATTTATTTTTATCCTTTTTTCTTTAAAGAAAATATTATTCCTAGGAAATTAATGTGGATAAGAGGCAAAGTATCAGGTTTAGCATTGTAGGGGACATCTTAAGTCATCCCTTCATCTTTCTGTATATATATATAGATACAGTCTTTAATTCTGCGACCACACACCTCTTCTCCCACAAGACCTCAGTTTCCTCCTGTAGACACAGCGGGTGCACAAAGTGGGAAGAATAAAGCTATGCAGGAGACCGTCAATCTGGCAGCTGCTGATTCCATAAGCTTAAAGGTATCCTCTGAGTATCACTTTATTCCTGCATAACCTTATAGTTCGAGGGGCATAGATTTTTAACAGTGCCATGGACCCAAGAACAAACAGGCTTAAAAGCATCCCAATACTTGGGTCCTCCCATTAGCCTACAGGGCTGTGCTCAACACAGCAGAAGGGTCCATAGCCTAATCTTTGTAATGGTTACAGACGTGGATGGTGCAAGGAAGAAGCCCAGATCCTGGAGGGCTTGGTGACACAGTGGAACACAGCCTGAAGCCTGACAGCAGTGGTCATCGCTAGGCACTAGGAGTCTCCAGGGGGATGCATAGCAGGAGAATCCAGTTTTTCCTCTGGAAGAGCAGAGGATATATACTATACAGCCCCTACAATCACAGCAGACACCAGCTGTCATAGCAGCTACTGCCCTAGACTGCTGATTTGTAAGCTCTAAAACAGCCCCTAAAACAAATCTCCTCGTCACACCTTTCACTGCCAAGAAGAAGCAGCTCTGCCAGCTTTGCTGCTCTTGGGAGCTGCAGCGGGGCAACGGGGAGGCAGGGAAACTGCTGTTTAGCTCCCTTCTAAACCTACCAGTGATCAAATCCACCTCTTGCTCTTACTCTCCAATTGCTGAGCTTGAACCTCCTTTCAAGGGATATCTGGGTGACAGATTGATCTAAGGACACCAGCTGTTTCACACAAGGAGCATGAAACTTATGCCAGAGGTTTGGAAGAGCCCAAACCCACTGACAAATGGACAATGGACAAATGCATATTCTCATTTAGTCTACTTCAGGTACCATCACTACAATTCAGAGGGCAGTACGTGAAGCAAGCCACATGATAAATATTCAACAGTGGGCAGCCTGAACACTAATGGGTGCATTAAAAATACTGTAATGTCTCCTCTGATCTATGTTTGAGAGAGACATGTGCTGCCTCCAACTACAGAAGCTACAGCTGTGGAGGCTCTGTCAGTCAGCTGCCTCCTAAGAGCAGGGAAGAGCTCCTGTTTCTGCCTCTTCATGGTCTTGTTGCTGTGCTGTTGGTACTTTCCTCTTTTTACCTGAGAACCTGTGAGGTACCAGGTCTGTACATAGACTATCAATGTGTTCTACCTAAGAGCAACTTCTCTCAGAGAAGCTGCCCATGAGATGACTCAGATTCTTTATGCAGTTATACTGGGGTTGCATTGGCAAAAAAAAAAAAAGTATAAAGAATTTACCCCTCATACAGTTAAGAGGTTCTCCTTTTGTGCTAAGAAGCATCCTCCAGTGTAACTAAAACCATTTTGCTGCTCAAGTATTTTTAAAAAAGCTTCTACTCCTCACACATAGCTGTTAATATTATTTTTGTACACTGAAGAAGCACAGATGGGCAATTAGATACGACACAAATTTCTCTCGACCCATTTAAGCTGTGACATCCACCCCAGGGTTCTGCAAGAAAACTCTCAGGCACCTGTCACACGATGTAATTCCTAAATGGAGCACTGAAATACACACTGCCACCTTGCAGTGTAGAATACATAACTCAACAGCATGACACTATGGCACAGAATAATTTTGTTTCTCATGGAAGTACGTGCGATTGTCAACGGATGGCAATCTGAGAGCGGCCAAAAAAGAGGTGTGTTCCTTACAAAATAATGTCTTACTTTTACATGGGGATCCCAGTTTCCATGGATTGTTTCATCCATGATTTCCTGGAGTCAGAAAGCCAGTGCCAGGACCCTAACATTGATGGCATTTGCTCCTGACAAAGAAAGGGGAGGGAAATGATTCATACAGTTTCCACCGGTGGGAGTGGGAAGAACTTTTTTAATAAGTACAAACTCGTGACAGTCAGAACTGTTGACTGAACTTGGCTGCCAAAGAGTCTCAGTTGATAAAGGCCTTTGCTAATCAGCAGAAATTACTATGAAAGGTGACAAGAGGTGATGGAGACAGATGGGGCAGCCAGGAAAGCCAACACAAGGAGTAACAATATTGCCTTGAGATACAGGGGATTGTGGGGAGGACGTCCTTCTGCACTTAGATCCTGTTTTTAATGTGCATAAGCTGCAATGTTAAAGAAAATAACCAAGAGACAATAAAGCATGGGAAATTACATGGGTTGATTACAAAATAAATTTGCTAGGAAGATAAATCTTCCTCCATTAGAAGTGATATGGCAGAGTATGTCTTTATGTGAATAATTACAAGGGGAAACCAAAGACAGGCAAGAGACAAGGCTGGATTCCCCACCTGCAAACACCTCCTACCTCTGAACCTGGCTGCTCTTCACTGTCTGCAGATGTGGCTACTACCCGCTAGGGACAACAGCACCAGGTCTATAACAGCTTTGCTAGCACAGAATTCCAGCACCAGACACAGCTGGAAGAGGGTTAAAGCCATGAACAATGACACTGAAATTCAGGAGTGACAGATGGGGGCCACCGGGTGCAAATCTCGAGCTAACAGCTCTGTTACTGTTTGTACAGTGTTTTGCATAAGCCAAGAGCTACTTCATGTTGTTCTGTGTCCTGCTGCTATCACCCAAACAACTCACTGCTCCTGTAATCTCTTCAGCCACCCCAGCTGCAAAGCTCCCACCTCTCCAAAGCAAGACAGGAATCATGGTGTAGTCAAGTTATGCAGCATTTGGTCTGGAATAGGTAGGTAAAAGTGGTACAAAATTATCCTTTGAATTTTCTTACTGTGCATTGATTTGTACACACCAGCAGATCCATCTCCCTCCTTAAACCAACTTTACTACCAGAGTACATCTCAGTAAAGCATCTGACACCACACATGAGGTTGGTCCCTTAAAACTGAACTTCACAGTCAGTGTTTGCAAAATGTTGGGAGTGTTGATTTAGTAAGCAAAGTCTTCAATTGCTGCAGTGAAATCGGTGCCTCCTTGAAGGACACAGCTCAGCCTCCCCCAGGTGAAAAGTGAACTCCTTGGTAATTACTGGTTGCAAGTGTTAGATTAGCCAGCAAACAGCCAACTGCTTTGAATTGCAGAAAGCAGTGAGTTTGTCCAAGGGGAGAGGGATAATGGTATTTATATCTTCAGCATGCAACACCGGCAACTGGCACACCCTCACCCAGAGGGGCTGACCTGATGATAACTACCAGTCCCAAGGAGACAAGAGGATCACATTTTCAAAACATCCACAAAACACTGCCTTAGGAAACAGCATGGCTGCCTCACACCAAGGATGCTGGAGCATCTCTGTCTTTGCAGAATCTTTGCTGCACTGGGAGCAAAAGGCACAGAAAACCAGGAAAGCCTATGCTGATCCAAAGCATGTCCCTTGCCTAGAAATAGTTTTCCCCAGGATAAGAATCTGCATGCTTACACATCCACTGCAGCCACAGGTTTTGTGTCTAAATTAAAGATCCAGTTTCATATTCCCTGGACCAAGTAATCTTACATGCAGAAACATTGGTTTAAATAATCAAACTACCTAGACCCCACGCCAAGCTTATCAGCAAAATGCCAACCACACCTCATCGCTCACACAGAAACACGTGGCACATCAGCTCATGCCAGTGTCCTGCTTCCACCCAGGTAGCTAGTGGCTCCTGACCTGTGATCTCCAACTCACTGGGGGTCCACAGTCTGCAAAGGTATATCCAAAAGTAACATTCACTCCCTGGGTGGTGTGGGAATGACATCACTCACTGTATATTGGTCCAACAAGTTTGGGAACCAGCAGACTCTGTTCATATTACTTATTTTCTGGTCAGCATGCTTGTGTCATCCGAACTACTGTCGCTCCTCACCCCAGAGTGGGCAAAGACAAGAGCCTCTCAAAAGGCTTTGTGACACCTTAACCATGAAAAATGTTCTTTCTGGAGGACAAGACCATGCACCCCTGTAGATACACCAACTAAACCCTGCCGTTTACAAATAAACATCAAGTACCACCTTGCTCGCTGGGGTCACTGAAGTCAACAGGAGTCTCTACTAGACAGTGGTATGGCCCATCAGGGAAGTACCATATGGTCCCACCTCAATCTTTTTAAGCAGCGGCCTTAACACATTGAGCCTATTAAAACATTTGCACCCTCTCTTATGAGACTTGTCATTAATACATATGCTGGTGTGACACTAAGCCCAAGATGCTACTAGTGTCTCTACACTGGGCCAGCCCCTGCCTTGCCGATAGGCACCCTTTGAGCTACATCCACTGGGGCTGAAGACCTTGTAGCAAGGTCACTGGAGGGAGGTGAATTTGCACTGTATCCTTGCCAAACTACACTGGAAAAGCTCAGTAAGGTCCTAGCCACATCCTTTGGTGTGACTGGCAATAACACTGCTTGGGAGCTGACTCCACCCTTAAGATGGCTGAGAACTGGAGCTGTGAATAAAATAATATTTGCACTCACACCACGTAGACCAAAGTTGTTCTAGGAGGTAGGTCATGCAATAACTCTGTGCTACGGCATATAGTCTTACAGGCACATTGCAAGTGGAAATTGAGGGGTGGGGAGGCGAAGGTGGCTTCACAAGGTCACAAAATGAGCACGCACTAATGAGAGCAACAAAGCCAGGCCCTAGATCACTCTGCTGATTGCATGCAGAACGAAAATACATCTACCTTGGCATCTGGGGGTAGAAAATCTTTCCGTTCAAACATGTATTCTAATCAAAAACAAATCCTCAATTTCTGCCGCAAATTAGGGAAAATTCTCTCCCATGGAAGACCCTGATTAAGTTGGCTGCCAGGTACACGTCCCACATTACAGGAGGTAAAATTCTGCAGTCATGTTGTCAGGGACAGTGCTTCTCTGAGCAGTTGTGGTATTTGGAAGGCACCAATTAACACAGAAATTAAATAAACAAATAACGTGGCAGCAAACATAACTAGGTGTCTGTGCTTGTCAGAGGCTGGAAGTCAGCAACTAGGGTTTCAGAGAGCAGTATTCAGAAACAAAATCCCCTGGTGCTTTGCAAAACAGAGCGCTGTTTGGAAGTGCTCTCCTGGAGTCCTCCAAGCAAAACCTCTGACTAGTTTTAAACTGAATTTTCAGTAGGCAACAACAGGAACAGAAGCAAGATGTTGAACAACAACCAGACCAAAACTGGCTTGCCTCCAAGTCAGGAAGCTCATCGGCAGACCAAGACACCATCTCAAACCACAGGCATCATTATTTGCTTCCAGACATGTCTTTTTAGTATGTCTTACCTTTTTGTACCATTAAAGCAATCTTTGGCAGGGATTTCCTCTCTGCCTGCTCCAATCCCTGATAAAGCTACTATTGATTTAAAAGGCTCATGAGCCCCATCTCCATCTCCCTGTGCTGACCTTCATCCCTTCCTCTGCCTCCTCAGCTTGCAGCGCTGGATCCAGCTGGGTTATGTGACCTAGCTACTTTGCCTAACAAAACAGCCTTTGGGTCAGGTCTGTGGCCAGGCCACCCAGCAGCACCTCCTCTTTAACCTATGCCAACTGATGGAGACACAGCTAACCCACTCCCTTGGTAGGCAGTGGGCATGATGATCCATAGCCTGCACCAACATGAGCCAGTATCCCATCACTCAACCTCCCAGGGACTGCAAAGCTCACTCAGATCGCTCTACCTCGGCTAGATGACTAAAAGCACTCACACCAGCAATCACATGGCTCAGCTAATGCACAGGAACAGGGAAATGATTTTGTAATTACTTATCAGATAACCAGCCTCCTTCACACCCAGCTCCTCCATATGTGAGCACTTCAGCCATTTCCAGCTCAAACCACTTAATTCAAACTACTCTCAGGTGTGACTTGGCACCAACAGTGCCAGCTGACACCAGAAGGACAATCTCCCTCAAAAACTATTCTTGGTTCCTCCACATGTGAGCAAACACTGTATTAAAGGTGTGAGAACATGCCAGAGGACAGCGCTGCTGCCCTGGAGCTCAGGGTGGAGGGTGCTGAGCATCCCTCACTTTCCAGGGACACCTTCTCCTGGGTGGAGGAGGAAATGGCACTGTCAGATGTCAACAGTTTTGCCCACTGCAGAATAAAAAGCCTCTTTCAGGGATTAATGCTCTAGGCAATTACTAGCCCCTTAAAATTGCCTTCAGCCAAGGTGACAGCAGGACCCTAGGACTATACAGGCTTTTGTTTCTCTTTCACAGTTAATATGGCCTTTTCATTTCCCAAGGAGAAGGAAAAGAGGTGGACTGAAAACTAATGTTTTGTTACTTTTTGTTTTTAATAAGGATCACTGGGCCAGCAGCATAAAACATAAAACATAAAACATACCCCAACTTTACTGCTAAATGAAAGAAAAAACAGTAACATGAATAGGCACAGGAATTTGAATTAGGAATGTGAGCTGATAATTACCCTGATTAATGGCATTTGAAGCCCTGGAGACGCTGAGCAGCCAAACGGGATGGACTGCTAACAAAACCCACACCACCAAACAAACTGGTCTTTCTCTCCCTGTGCCACCACACGGAATGGCAGCTCCCCAAATGTTGTTTGCCTTTGTGTCCTGGTGTGCCCTACTACACAGGGCTGGCCAGAGGTACAAAGTCCCACTATTGAATACCTCAGATAGCCCCTCTGAGGTGGTCCAGCCTGCAGACTTGTGGTCTCCAACAGGAAGGTCAAGAGTGGACACACGCCATCTCCTCCACTTCTAAATGGAGGACAAATGGAGCACACCATCCATGTGTTTAGCTGCTACAAGGCAAGAAAGCAGCTTCACTGGTAGCTACAACATACTGACAATGGACATAAAATTTAGTTCACTTTGTTGCAGCTGTGTAAGAGTGTTGTGTTCCCCTGGGTCAAAGTTCTCTGTAGTTCAGCTCCCTGTCTACAGGAGTGGCCAGTAAAAGGGAAGAAATTCAAGGAACCAGAACATGTAATGGGATCCTCCTGATATAAACTCTCCATTCCTGCACATCACTGATTAGATTATTTGCTCAGTTAGAAAATAAATTTTCACAACCAGTGTTGGCTCCATCTTACAGAAATTGTTCTAGTACATGTTTGAACCCACAGATATTGTGGTCCCTATAGAGTCCTTTGGAAATTAATTTCATAATTTAATCACACAGCATGTGATTACATACTTCCTTTTGTTCACTTCAGGTTTGCTTTCCAAATTTCAAAGGCTGCACCTGGTTTTTGTATTCTGAGAAATAAAAATAATCATGTCCATCCCATTCTCCAAATTTCTTTGTGATTCCACAAACTTCTACTGTCCCACCCATCACCCCTGTTCTGAAGACTTTTAGTCTATTCCCCTCACACAGAAGCCAATTCACCTCTGAAATCACCTTTGTCATCTTTCTCAGCACCTTACTTTATTGTTCCCTATTTGAGAGGCAATGACCAGACCTCCAAGCGGTATTCACGATGTGGGGAAATCATGGATTTCCGCAGCTGAAGCTCTGGGTTTTGTTCCCCATTCTTTGCCTAATTCTTTCTAACACCACCTTTGGCTTTCTGACTGCTGCTGACTGTTGAGCCGCAGTTTTCACGGAAACAGCCTCAGAGCTACTGAAATATCCTTCCTGGATTGCAATGATCCTTTGTTTCTCCCCATAGCACTACTTTGTACTTGCCAACACTGAACAGTCTTTTTACCACTGATATCATGAGACCCTCTTCCAACTTTTTGCAGTCAGCTCTGAATTTGGATACCCTAAGTAATTTCATGATATTAGCTAAGTTAGTTATATCACTAACACCCTCTTTTGCAGATCCTGGGTTGAACAGCACAGATCTGAGAACAGATCCTTCAAGAACCCATGATAGTAAAACCATGTGTCCTTTTTGGATATAAAGTTTTTAAGAATTCAACACCAGAGGATGTATTGTTTCAAACTGTGGGCTCATTTTTACCTTATTGGTTTTCAATACCCTATTTTTAAAACGTACCTGTAACATTTTTAATTGCAAATATCAGAAACCAGGTATTACTGCTAATGTCCACAAATGCCAAAGCATCCATTCTTAAAGGAAGGCTCCAATCTGGCAGAAAATAAGCTTATAGCCTATGTCAATCATACATCAAATAGCAAGAAAGGCTGTTAATATAATTATCTTCTTATTGCTATTTTGGGAGGCACAGTAGATTTAGATGGAGCTTGTAGTAATAGGATCTCTTATGCCATAATTTACGAGCACGTCTGTCTTGAACAATTTTCCACATGGGAAATTAATCACATTCTGCCTAATGGGAGGAAAAATATCCCCTTGCAGTTTGAATTGGATTTGCCATGGTCAATTGGACGTGAGATTCTCCGTTATCCGTACTCATTATCCAAGGTATAGCATTGCCAACCAAAATTCATTGTGTTAGACTCCAAAGATGCAGGTATTTCACCAGTGGGTGATATTTTTATGCAATGCCCACAATGAAATAAAGTCAAATATATCAGCATGGCATAGCCACAACATTGGATTGTGGCACGTGTCAGGTATTGTAGATAACTATTGCAGACCCCACCTCACAATAAATTTCAGTTCCAGCTGATTTGAAGGTGCAAACCAAGTCAGGGGGTACAGAAGTACCTAAAACTTTAATGCTCCTCCATTTGATGTGTGTTTGTCTCTAAGTGGTACAACAGCAGTGAACTTAGCTAAGACAATGAGTTCATACTTGAAATAAGTAGCTCCACTTGGTACAGGAGTGCAAGATCTCTCAGCAGAGCTGCTACCCATCCAAAAGTGCACTTGCTGGAATGATTTCCCCAGAGACATAACTGGATGCTGACAGTCACTAAAGACTTGGGCTATGATACAGTTCTGAATGACATAGGACAAGGTATCAACAACTGCTCAAGGACTCACACATTTCATTCAGGTATACAAAACAGATATTTCTTACAGGTAAACTCCTGCAAAACACAAGGAATTGTATATAGGGTTCCCTGTGTGTCAGGGTAATGACTCATTTGGAGTCTTGATGTTCTTTATATCTCCACAGCCATTCACAGCTGAACTATCCAGAAATGGGAGCTGAGCTTCCCTAAGGTTTTTACTGAGATAAATTTGCAAAATTTCAGATTAAGTTCAGATTGTAATCCTTTCCTTGCTCCCCATCAAATACTCAGTGTTTGCAGAGTGAGTGTCCTGGTGTCGATTCATCTCCACCATGTATCTCAGAGACACACTTCTGCTTGGAAAATCCCTGTTTGTTTTCAGTTCCACTGGAAAGGGGGGAAGAAAAAGAGACTCAGAAAGAGTGAGGGAAAATAAACTAGAAAACTAACACTGTAGCTGGCACCAGAGATAAAGAAGGTGTTTCCAGGTAGCAGGAAAGGAAGTCAAAAAGATCTGTGTCTCTGGGATCCCTTGGCTTTGACTTTTAGAGGCAGAGCACAAAGTTTCTCAATGTTTCTTTAAGGCTGAAAGACTAAAGGAAAACAGGATGGCTTAAAGTAAAAAGGAGTAACCGTATGACTGGAAACTATGAGTGCCCCTTAGCCAAGCACCCAAAGGAACTGAGTAATGTTCATTAGTCAGTGACTTTATTGGTACTTGGGACTTTCGACTGCTGACCGGGATTTAGACCAAAAAGATATTCTGGGGCATGCTACTCTATTTATGTTTGGACAGAATTCAGCCTCACCCCATACAACATTTTTCCATGCTGATTTGAGAAGAAGGAGCCCTCACTTTTTCCCTGGGCAGGCTAAGAGCGGACCCCTTTTCAGGATCAACACAGAGGAAATGTCAATTCCCAACCAGTGGTGCAAGGGCTGGGGGTAAATGATTGGAGAAGAACAGTCCTTCTGCAAGGAACTTAAAGATATGTTCCAAAAGATGTACTGCCAGAGCAGAAGCCTATCCACCATCACAGAGACTGCACAAACACAGGGCAGTCCCGTTGTTCACAATCAAAACGCTCAGTACCGCTGTGGCTTTTGAACAAGTCACCATATAGCAGAGAGGTGCTGAGCACCTGCATTAACACTGGACACCCATGCAAAACAAAATCCAGGCTATACCCCAAAACTACCAAACTGCAAGAAATATGTAGCTGCCTGTCCAGCAGCTTGGTGATACTGCGCTTGCTCCAGCAGCGTTGGGTAAGATCAGGCATTGGTAAGGTCCAGTGTATGGAGGGATGGGGAGAAAAGGGAAGCGAGACCAGTGGAGCCCAGCAGAGAAATTCATCAGCCACTCAACAGCCCGCTCAAGCCAGCAGAGCCTTCCACTGCACTCATCTGCAACATGTAAAAGAGAGTATTACTTGCTGTGTTGCACAGCCTATGTTGTTGTGAATGGATTTAACTTGGCTTTTTCCTTATGGACAGTCAGAGAAAAGAAAGAAATAAAAAGTGTTTCTTGCAAATACTACAATGAATGCTCTGTGACATGAGACCTTCTGAATGCAACATTCATAGGTGTACACTTTGAAGAGCACATTTAACTGAGGGAATGGTAATGGTGCGGTGGTGACAAGAATCATACTGGTGCCACTTAAAAATCAGAGGGATGTTGTCCAGAAATTGTGAGGTTTGGATTAAAAACCTGGAGTAGTTTAGGAAAACATCAGATTCTGAGAAGCTTCTACTACTGGACTGACTAAAATTCTTCTTTTTGAGGTTGAGATCTTACAACCACGAACTACTGACACCTCACATCTGATTGCTACACACTCTGAATTAATCTTCATTGCAGTCTTTTCACAGTATGGCTCCAAATAGCAAATGACAGAAACACAGCACTGAAAGGGATCTCAAGAGACCAGCAAATCCATTATCCTGATTCATGGCCCAGTCAACTCTACCTGTGGCACTACTAAAGAGTCTGTTTATCCTGTAGTTACAGATCTCCAGAGGTGGAGACTCCTCACCTCCTCAGACAGTCCAAATCCAAACCCACCTCTCCAACACACTACAGGAAGTAAGGATGATGCACATTCAGTATATTTAGGACACAAAGAAAACTTTAAGTCTGGTCCAGCACTGTCATTCCCCCTTTCGCCTGGTCTAAGCCCACGGTTTCAGTAAATCTACCTTAAGACACACTCAAGTAATGATCAGTTCCAGTGACTTTATCTCCAAAGTGAGCCTCATACCTTGAACATTCTGACATGATGAGGAAGAGACACAGTGAGGAGAAGACCAACAGGCAGCAACAGACTATGTGCACTGAGCCTGATCACTTGTTAAAGACCTTATCCAGAGCATAGAGGAAGCAAAAGGCCTTTTTTCCATTCACTCAGGCTGTGTCAAGCCTTAGCTTACACAGGTCTTAAGCATTTTCTCAAGTATGCACTTTCCAGTCTTGTTATTTTCCTTTCTCTGAAAGGAGAGCCATCTGAATCCCAAGCAGATCCTTAAATCACTCTGACTCGATACACAAATCTTGTTTCAAGTACCTTCTTTTTTATGTTATTTATCCAGAAAAATTACTAAAGGAATCTTTTTCACAGGTGTTTCTTTTACAGTTCAACAGTTGTTTGGGTTTTTAAAAATTTTTTCTTTGGATGACACCATTTTCCACGTTGTTTGTTTTAACTCACTTTCTATTAATTTTGGTTCATGTGCTAAGAGGGCAAGACGGGTGCATTTCAGATACTGCACCAGAGTTTAATTAAATAACTATTACTTGAAAAAGAGAGCACTGAAATGACCTTTTTGAAAATCTTCACAAAACAAAGGATCTGATTTATTTCTGATATTTTTGAAGGCATATGGAGCATTTTGGTCTTAATGACAAGCAGATCAGTCCCCTGCAGTCAACTCTTCAGACAGCTCAGCTGCCTGGGAGTGATTTGGGAGGGTCACTTCTGAGTCAGCTCAACAAGTCAGGTTGCTTTAGATCATCTTATAACCCCCAGGAAACCTGCATTAGTAACAAACCACAGAATCAACCCAGAGCCCCCGAGGAATTCCAGGCATCACAAATACTGAAAAGAAGAATTCTTTCTTGGCTCTTTCTAGGCATTGCAATAGGGAAATGCTACAGAAAAGGAAGAGGGCATTTCCGAATGAAAAAGCCATTAATGAGAGCAGAGAGCAGCCCCAGCACTAGCACACATCAGAACCAAACCAAGGGACATCAGAGACAACGTCTCATCACTACAGCTGAGAACCCAGCCTGGCTATGCCACTAGATTAGAAACATATGTGGCATTGGTGAGCCTCTGGGGAACAGCAAACTGTTTCAGGCGATAGATGAGAGAAGAAAAGAGAGGAGCAGTGGGGTAACAGTCCCAGCATCGCATACTGGCATTGAGATGGACCCTTTAGAAAGGGACACAAACACCCGTGGTAGCTACTCTGCAGCACCACTAAGACCTGTGTGTGGCTCATGGGGCTGAGGAAGCCAAGAGAAGCTGCTTCCTTGTGCTGGAAGCAAGTAACATGCAAGAGTCAGAAGCAAGGGCCAGCAGTTAATGAGACTGAAGAGGATCATCCCCTCTCCCCAGGGACTCACGGGTAAATACACTGCATTAAAATAGCTAACCCATTTGAAATAGAAGTCGAACTTGTAAACACACACACACACACACACACACCAGGAACACACGGACACTTTAGAAAACAGGAGCCGGGGTCAGATGACACTTGGGATCTTCTGAAAATTTCCTGCTGGAGCCTGTCACCCTGTAGAACAGTCCTGAAATAATTTGAACACTCCAGGGGGAAAAAGCAGCTGCTTCCCAAAGTCAGCTTGAGACCTGCTCTTGAGATCTTTCGCTTCCTCACCCAAAATAATCACATTCTTGGGAAGGAAGCTTTTACTGACTTCCCCAACACTCAGAAAAAGCCCAGTTTGTCGTCCCAGTGTGAGGATCCTACACTTTGTCTGTACCAGCGTCTGCTTCCATGAGGCTGTGTTTTATGAGCCCAACAGCACTGCTTTGAAGGAGGACAAAAAGGGAGTGAGAGACTGTAAATTGCCTGGGAAGAGCAGTGCTTTGCTCTCCCATGCTGTTCACAGTCCTATACCCACACTCTTCGAGTGTGGTACCAATGCCAAGAGAAACCGTGCCTTGGGCAGCCTAATCTAAAGCAGGCTCCTGAGGAAGACAGTCAGGCACAGCCAGGAGGAGGGACCAGGCTCCCACCAGCTCCCCTCCTTCACGCCGTACTGCAAAAGCCACAGACCACCCTGTGTCACCCACCCTGCCAACTGACTCAGACCTTTGATGCCCAAATTCATATTCCCTCCTTGCATACACCACCCTCCCGCTCTGAGGATGCAGCTGTGAACTGTTGTCTCTCAGTTATGCTACTGCACACAGCAGCAGCCAAGAACCAATTTTGCCTTTGCAAAGAAACCACTTCACCGTAGTGTAGCAAATTTACTCCCCAGTAATTAAAAAGCTTAGGCTCTAACTCACACTTTCAAGCATTTGCTCAGAAGGGAGGTAAACTAACAAAAACACTCACAGCCATCACCAGAACCATCCCTGTGAAAGGCCTAATTCCCTATATTGCTTTAATTAAAAGCGGATGAATAGCAGTCCCCCAGTCTAGAATCTTTTAAGAGAAATAAAGTCAATCTATAGGCTTATGAAAATAAAACAGGAGGAGGGAAACAAACACAAAAATCCTGCCAGTTTTAGGGCTTACCAGAGGATTACAGAATCTGGACTCTTTTCAAGGGGAGATGAACCAGGCAGTGGATGGTATGGAGAGGACACAACCACCTCTCGGAGCGAGTGTCAAGCGCAGAGAGCTGGCGTTGGGAGAAGAGGAGCAGAAAGCTGCAGAGAGGCAATACCCTTCCCCGCACGGTTTTGTCTTCATGGCTGCCTGGAGGAACACTCCTGTCTGCTGACACCACAGAACAAAAGATCTGGTGTAATTGTAAAAAAAAAAAAGGGGGGGGAGGGGGGTGCAGGGGGAGAAAATCCTAACGGATGATGAGTATAGCTGACCTCCAGTGAATCACAGAACAACTCTGCGAGGAATAATCTAATCCATAAGAGCATGGTATTTATCATCACTGCTACAGCAAGAGACCACCCTGCTCCAGAGGACATCTGCAAACAGATGTGAGCATGGAGGCCTTAAACACAGCAATAAAGGCACCAGTTGGGTATAGGTGATTACAGGAGGACTCTAGTGCTTTAGTATTTGAGTGCTACACAATGTTTTATGGATTTATTATTTTAAGACCATGGGGAGATATGGCAGCTCTCATTTGTCTCTTTTTTTTTCCCCAACAAAAGAAGTGCAGGCAGATTGGAACCCCCTATTTCCCACCTGAGTACCCAGATCTTCTGTTTCCCATTTCTAAAGCACCTTTGGCCTCGGGAGGCTAGGGACAAGTCTTGGGCTGAGTTATATCTGATGGTTCCTGAGACTGCACCCCTACAGGTGGGGAACAGAGAGAAACTGAAACCAGGCCCCCAAAGTGGGCTCCAGCCCCGCCAGCCAACCTCACCTGCTTTCACATGCCCAGGGAAAGCGCACATGTGGTGGTGGGTAGGGAATGTCATCTCCAGGGCTTCACAGAAGCAGCATCGCCACATGCCCACCATGCACGCACAGAATGAACCAAACCCCATTGTTTTTCCATTTGGGTGAGAGAAAATTAAAACCTTGTGAAAGTCACTTTGTCTTAGAAATAAAGCAAATTTACTTTGCTTAGCTTTATTACATCTAACCCTTCTTATCAGTTTGATTTCAGCCATAAATTGTTTTAAACCCTAGTGTCATATAACCTGGCAGCTACAGTGATGGGCTTTGTACAGAAAAACACAGGGAAAGGGTTTTCAAAGGCACTCGGACCCGCTGCGACCGCTCCTGCTGAAGT
Organism: Gallinula chloropus; assembly: GCF_964237585.1. NCBI lineage: Eukaryota > Metazoa > Chordata > Aves > Gruiformes > Rallidae > Gallinula > Gallinula chloropus. The sequence continues at coordinate 68,809,876 of NC_140090.1, forward strand.
CGACAGTAAATCCAGTGATACCACAGGGAGCAGAGGTCAAGGCTGAGTGGGCTCGATGCTAGAGAAACTTACGGGTGGGATTTTCTATTTCTTCAGAAACGATTGCTAATAACAAAGTATATTAAAAATAAAGAACTAAGCTGTGACCTTGAAAATATTTACATATGTGCCTAGCTCACAGCTTGTAAGTAATTATGGGGGGCCTGATTTCTCTCACTTTCTCTAATGTAAGCCAGGAATAATGGTCCAGATGCTGTAGAAAACCTTGGCTAGCAGAGAGGGTCAACTACAGTGATTTCAGTGGAATTACTCATGCTCTGCAGAGCAGAGGCATGAGCACAGCAAGATTCCTTAGGAACACCAGGATCTTCCGAAACCCACAGCCACGCTGACATGCAAACACACCAAATGTGAGACAGGGCTTTCCTGGCTCTGATGGTGCGTGCTGGCTATCTGCAGAAACAGCATTAAAATCCACTTGCTTCTATTCGACCATGGTAAAACTTGGATCAGAAAATGGGGGCTAGTCCAGAAAAACTGGGAAACCAAATAATGTGTGTTTTATTATTTGTGCGGATCTGACTCCGTGACATGAATTAATCCAACTTCAAAGGAGGAAACATCATCATTACAAAGCCCTGCACCAAGTATAACTGTTTCCAGGCTATTATGCAACCCCAACTGAAATAATATTATGGGTACATGATTATTCAAGTTCCCTATTAATCCCAAAAAGAAAGGGGGATGTGACTTACTTTCTCATCCTGACAAATCATCTCAAGTCATTGCTGAATCAGACACACTGGCAGCTTAAGAGGAACTAGGGTAAAACATTCAGCTTTTATTACTAAGTTTGAGGATTCATTAATGAGATTGTAAAACCAAACCTCATTTAAATCCCTTCATTGTTCACGATATAAATTCCTAGCTTGTGTAGTTACTCTGGAATGGAGAAAGAAAGCTAGAGAAGGTCACCTCCCTGACTATTGGCTTCCAGGCAGTCTCCCTTCTAGGCTCCTGCACAATACAGCAGTCTTCCCTATAAACGTTTCAGGGGAAATGCTTTACTTGCATAAAGGCCACAACTGTTCCCACTGCACTGAAGCCATAAAACTATTGCAATTGAACCAAAACTTGATAACAGCTTAATGGCATAAAGCAATATTTGGACTAAATTGAACCTGATCATATCACTCTAAAGTTCTTTTCCAAGTTAAAAGGCTTTTATTTATAGTCTTTACTTACACCCAAGAGACTCTGACATATTTTAACTAACCTGCCTTCCTTGTCTTCTTAACCTTGGTCCTTTTCCAAGAAAAAAGATGTCATCTGACCACAGATGGGGTTTGATTTCCAGCAGCAGTATTAACCCACAAGACAAATCCCTTGTGTTTATTCACTGAGTGATGGTGTGTATCCTGGGGAGTGAGCTTACCTAATATTTCCTTGACGAAAGGGGTGGAGGGGAAAAGGCTGGAGGTACCTCTGTTACCACATTAACCACTTGCATGAAACAAATCCCTGAATCCCACCTATTCCAACTCTTCTAGTTTCACAGACACTACAGGGAAAACAGAATACACCCAGACCTACCAGTGGATCAGGGTCACTATTACTGGGACTTGATGAATCTCCTTACATACATGTCACCCTGTGTTGACACAGCCATCGCAGCCTTATGTACTGCAGAAAGCTGGCTTAAACAGTGCAAACCCACCTACAAACACAGACTAATTAGACCTCAGACAAAGAACACCGCAGCCTTCCCTCCACCCACTGTGTATACACAGGAGGGACCTTGCAGCTGCTATCGTGTCAAATGTACACAGCATCAGTATGGCACTGCACCAGCCATCCCAGTCAAGGAGGGCTAATGAAAGAGTAACTGAGCAGCATTTATAGACCGGAGAGCATCAATTCACCCCATCTTGGACAGGGCTGGAAAAAGTAACATTTGTGCCTAGGGTGAGGGAAGAAATTGAAAACTGCAACTATATCAAAATGAACAATGCCATGACCAAAAGAAAATCTTCTCCCTGCCTCTGAGGGTCTTTGTTGACCTGTGTCAGAGGGTCTTTTTCAATCAGATCTAGTGAGTGCCTCCTCTGCAAACGTCATGGCTCACATCTGCTCCAGACCTGGCTGGCAGTGGCCATGTGATGTGGTAGTGACACCACATGAGATGCTGCACTCCCCAGATCCTGGAAAACTCACCTACCTGAAGCAGCACTACCCTGAAAGCTTCATGCCTTCACTTCACCAACCGTCTTCCCAAGGCTGCTCTGGGGAAGGAGCAGAGATATACCTCACAAGCAGTGGTACCTCACTAGCTTGACAGTGTTAGAGCAAGACCAAGGAGCGGGAAGAGAGTCCCAGGCAGGTGGTTCAAGCAAGCTCTTGGTCCAGTAGTGGATCCCTGGCTATGGGATGCAGCAGGGAGCAGGGCAGTCATGAAGGGCAGTATCACACTGCAGAGGAGCAGCTTTTGCTTGGCAGACAGTGTGCTCCTTCCAGCTGTGGCCAGCTCACTGGTGACTCTCCTGTCCCTTGTCACCACGTGCTGAAGCCAGTAGTAAGTAACCCCTTCCTCTCCCAGCCTCTGGGAGAAGGGAGTGGCTGGGGCATTGTGCAAAAATAAATATTTACGTAGCCAGGACCTTTTCTCCCCCTTCTTAAAACGTCACAGATCAGCTGTGTTCACAATTGTGCAGGAAATGAGCTCCCTGCTGGCTGGCAGCTTAACACTCCTGTGCTGGGTCTACTGCGGCTGTGCCACCCACCTCTGCTGCTGGCTCCTGCATCCACCTGGGATCTTCAGAGGATGGGTTTGGCCAGAGGGGACAGTCAGGGACACAGGCACAGTGCTGCATAGCCAGAGTAGTCCTTCTCATAGCTGCAGCTTAGAGGAACCCCTTTTCCCTGGTCCATGGGTCAGATCAGGATCCCAGGAGACCCGACACTCTGTTTATGCCACTTCAGAGCAAACATCCATACCAGACTAACAGGGCTTCCTGCCTGCACGCAGCAGTGAGCACACTCAGGAAATTCAGGCGTATTTCAAGCTCGCGACTTTTCCTTTGTTCTTCAGACAAAGCCGTTGTTCATTGGAGATCTTGCTAAAAGGATTATTATCTATAGGAGACTTCTCTTCCCAAGAGGAAATCTGCTAAACACACAATTCTGCATTTGCTCTGTTTTGTTGGAGCTGGGATTGAGATACAAATATTTCCCCTTCTGCTCTCTGCATCTAATGATTTAAATAGCCCAGCCGTGACGCCACGGCCTAGTGGGAACAGGCACAAACTTTTTACCCTGCGCTCCAGTCTGATGCCTTTACTGCTTGCACGGGAGGGTACCAAGCCAGCCAGTGTTTGGTGGGAAGAGGTGGAAAAAGAGTTGGAAGAATTTGGTAGGAATCACATCTAATGGCACGCTCAGTGAAAAAGTTAAGTCTGCCAGCCAGCTTGAACACCTCCAATAAAACTCCATCAAGGGCCAAAGGAGACTGTAAATGTTTTGCTTACTCCGGGTCAGCGCTGTGCTGTTCAGAGCCCTGAATATGAGAAGGAACCTGCAAGCCTGAACTTGTCGATGCTTAGGATATAAAAGCAGAAGGAATGTAATTTTCTGCTCTTTATTTAGAGGTGGCAAAACCCTGATAGAAAATGACATGGTGAAAGTGCTTAACTTCAGACCCAAGGAAATTTGAGAGCAAACATTAATTACCTCCATCCTGAGTACAAGCCTGGGGCCTGTATTAGCACCTCTCTGAATGGGAGAAGCTTGAGGATTGAATTTCCCACTTCTAGGACTTACTTTCTTTTCCTCATCTACCTACCCTTGGTTTCCTTTTACTAATTCCCACGTTATTTCCTTCCCTTCACCTCAACTTTCCCATTAAACAGGACTACAATTCTAAAAGAAAAAAGAAATAAAATCACAGGGGTGCAGACACTGCCATGGGTTATTTCATTACAGTGGAAAGAGATTCAGTCTGGCAAACTCCTGCCCACAGTATCCCCTCACTCTGCTCCTGAGTATAAAGATCCCCTTATGAGGAAGGACAAACGTGTTCACAAGAGCCTGCAAACAGCTGCACTGTGGATCAGGGAGGTCTGCAAACACCCACTTAACATCAGCACCCAAAAAGCTTAATAGATAGAGAAAATAAAGCAGGAGAAATCACTTGCAGTCTAGCAGAAAATTCCCAGGTTCATTGTTTCCAATCCACAGGAAAAAAAATAATCACAACCTATTTTAAGTATGTGAGTATATAAATAAATCAGCTGGCCCAGCCAAAAGGCAAAGTAGGCTGAAAGCAGATTCAAACAGAGGTCTAGACTATTACTGAGCTGTGAATCTCAGCTGGGCTCTGCTCTCCTCTACTGCCCAGGCACCTTAAACCTGAATACAGCAGAGACAAGATCAGGCAGAGAAGTAACATCCAGAGGGAATACCTAGAGCCTGTGGGGTTGCAATGCCATCTGAGCCCCTGGCAAGCCTGACTCCCATGTTAAAAAGCACTTTCATTATATGGGCCATTTGTTGATGGATTGTGGGGAAACGTCAGATTTCAACCCAGAGATGAAGACAAGAAAACCCTTATATAAAGCCACCCTCTCCCCAGCTTGTGGGTTGAATGCAGAATGCTCTCAGACTTGCTACATACCACCCACTTTAGATTACAGACTTGCAGAGTTATTTTTAAAACGTAATTATGGTAGTAGGGGACACACTCATCTGGAACGACTGCCCGAGGAAACGACGAGCCCAATGCAGCTCAAACTACTTTTCAAGTCTATAATCGTGTTTATTTATTGCCTTTAAAAACAAGAATCAAAATCCAACTAATTTCTGAGTAAAAACGCCTGTATATTTCCCCAAGGAGTCCAAGCAGCTATACTGCACTGCAAACCTGCCCTGGCCTTTTCGGTCTAACATCCAGTGCTGAAAAAAGTAAGTAATTCCCATTATCTCTCGCTTCAAGCCTACCTAAACCAACCCCCCTCTTCTCTTCTTTGTTTTCCATTGAAACTGCGGCTTGATCATTACAAAACTCTCATCAGGAAACTTGAATCGCCTAATGAGAGACACATCACGTTCTGCATATGCTGATTTCTGCCCAGAGGTGGTTTCTGGTTGAGCAAAATACCCACTCCTAACCTCTGTGAGAGGAGCAGGTACAAGCCCCAGAAAAATATCTGTAGGTTTTTCCTATTCCAGCCTCTCGTTTCAGCTGCTGGCTGGTGAATTCTGGATCTGTACACTGAAAAAGGACTCAGAAGAGACTGAGAGGAAGGAGTACCAGGTACTTGGGCAAATGCCAGCTTCTCATCCCACCCCCTCCCCATTTTTCCACCTTTTTTAATGAAATCAGGCCTTTGGTCCAAGCCCTATTAATGCCCCCAGACTTCCAGAAGGTCTGAAAAAGCCTTGTGAAACAAGGCTCAGCATGCAAATGGAAAAGCCCCCCCTGCCCTCCATTACATGTGGCTCGTACAACCCCTTTCCTCCTTGGGCACCTCTGAAAGCTGGCAGTCGCCAGCCACTGCCTTTTCCAAAGCTGCTTCAATAGGAAGCAGCCCGAGGGCATCCTATGACCTCATGCTTGACGAGTCTGTCTTTCAACTAGAAAAGATTTAAACCCTAAAAATATCTCCACGGAGACTGAAGAAAATAATACGCCTGCCAGCCCCCCTCAAAAGCATCAATCCTCCCGCCGTCCGGCTGAGGAACAGCCGCTTCCTCCCGGCAGCCCCTGCTTTCCCTTCAAGCCCAGAGCCGACAGGAAATCCATTATCCTCTTGTGAGAGACAGGAGATGAATTTTCCGCAATAGCTCTCCTAGCAAGGCAGAAAATAGAAAGAAACAATAGAAACTGCTTTCCCAAACAATGGGAGCTCCTGAAGAGCAGCTCACCACAAGCTCAGCATCACTCAAGTCCTAAATAAGCTGGAGTGGAAACAAGCCAAGGACCTGTAAACCATCTTGTTGACACACTGGCTCAAATATAAGTTCTTCTTAAACCTGGAGGCACTCTCTCCTTTCAAAGAACAGGCAGGAAAACTGAAAATACATGTATTAAAAGGAAATTATATTGTATTATGGAGCAGCCCCCAAAAGGCCCTCCCATAGCCACACAACCCCCAGCATCCCATACCACAGCTGCTCAGAGGTGGGGACAGGGGACTGTGATGCTGATTTACTGGAGGTGTGTCGTGGGGGTTGAAGGGTCAGAGCTCCTCTTTCTCCATCCAAGAAAGTTTGCACAGGACAGTACAGAAGAGTACCTTGGTGATTTGTGCTATGCAGGAAAAAACAGATATATGAGACTCTTCTCTGTGTGTGTCTATTGTGACTGCAGTGCCTACCCCTGCACATTAAAGAAACACCATTCAAGATGACTTAATTTATATTTTAAGCTAAAAAGGTCTAAGATAAAGGGAAATTTATCTGATCTTTATGCTACTTTTTTGACTGGCTATGGACTGCTGCAACACCTTTCCAAGCAAGTCAGGAGTTCAAAATGAGACCACAGTAAAGTTAAAAATCACTTACTAACACCTTGCTGCCCAGGTTCAAAGCTCTGCTGGAGGAGATAATAAAAAATGGAAAACAAGCCCAAAATCAAAGAAATATATTTCTGGTTCATAAAATCCAGTTAAGTATTAGGACAAGGAACGTATTTCCTTTTAAATTCCCACCTAGCTACCACCTCTCTAAAGGAGAGAAGAGCCTGTAGTAAGAATATCTCTGAGATTTCTAAGGGTACTCCTCCAGCAGTGAGCTCCCCGCAGCCACCGTGCCCTCTGCCTCCTGAGGTGGGCAAAAACCCCACGGAAAACACCTCCCACGCACTGACCACCGCTGAAATGTAAAGTTACAGTGGCCACATCCTAACTTAGCTGATTCTGGTCTCAATTTACACAGGTGGGGCATGAACCAAAGGTGACCACAGTACCAGTTGTTAGGATGTTAGCCCATCACCTCTGCTTCAGCACAAGAACCACCACCCAAGGTCGCTGAAAAAATGCTGCTTCTCCTCCAGTCCAGGGAAAAACAAAAGGAGCAAAGCTGGAACATACACAGCCGAGAGGGAAGAAAGCTGCTCGCATTGCCACAGATGAAATCCTGCTGTTGCAAACCTGCTCGAGCCTTTCTCTGCAGTTTCCTCTTCCCCAAAGACAGCACTGGGGAGGCAGAAAAAAAACCACCCCAACGAACCAAACCGAAACCAAAAAGCAGACATATCCACCTGGGATGCAGTTCATCGGCAGATCTCCTTCCCCACTGCAGCCCACAAATGGCAGACACGGAAGCGAGGAAGGTCCCGGCCAGCGCTGGAAAGAGAGGTTATTCCTCGTCCTCCTGCATTGTGCAAATCGGGGAGGCTCCCGCCCGCCACCAGCACTCCCCGCCTGCCAGCACCCCTCGCCAGCCCCAGGTATCTGGGCGGTGCTGGGACGGCCTCCCGCGCCCGCTGAGACTGCACCTCTCCCTTCCCACAGCCCTCCTGACTCATGCCCCCAGCTCCCACTTTGCCCGGGGAACAGCCTCCAGCAAACTTTGAGGAGGAAAGGCTGGGGTTCCTCAGGGGAACCAGGAGCGTTGCTCAGGGATTAAGCAGTCGGGCAAAGCTCTCCTGACGCGGAGCAGCTCACCCCGCTCCCCATCTCCTGTCGCTGGCATGAGCCACACGCTGCAGCTGCCTTGCAAAAAACACAGGGCCAGGCCTTCACTGCCTGCAGGGATCTGCCTGCCGCCCCTGCCTTTCCTCAAAATGCCTCAGCATGTTCCTGCTGCCTTGGGGTGGAGGAAGAAAAAAGCCCCAGAGACCCCACAGACATTTCAAGGATGTTTCTTGGGGAAAAAGCAGGTCTTTGGGGCATGGCAGGCCCAGGCAATAGCTGACAATACCTTATCCACCATACCAGTGTCCCTTACAATGCCCTGGGATGTAGCCACCAAGCTCTGCCGGCAGCATGATCCCCCAAAGGGCTGTCTTTTTCTTTCCTTGCCCTCATCAAGGAACGAGGAAAATCCAAGCAGGAAAGAAAGGAAGAGAGAAGGTGCCTCTCTGGCAGAGGCTCCCAAGTGCTGGAAGCAGACACTGGAGCTGGACCCTTACGTTCCTTCCTCAGCTCACTGACAGCTGGTAGGGCAGCCTGCACAGACCCCGCTGGTCCCCTGGGACAGGACCTGGCTTCCAACCAGAAAGGAAGATCAGGCACATAGAGCAGTCTCCTGGAGTGGGATGTCTCCCTCTCCAGGCAGCAGGGAAGCTGTAGAGCAAGCACTCCATGGGGATCTTCCCCTTCTAGCACAGCCTATGCAAAAAACCACTGTTTTTTCAGCAGAGTTCAAAACTGGTTTGAAGTCCAGGCAAGGACCAAGCTGGCATTTGGGCAGAGAGTGCAAGGGGCTGCCAACAACAGTGCTCAGACCTCCGTGCCATGGAAAGCCAAAGCCTCTGTCCACAGCAGGGTTCTGCAGCCCAGTAGTCAGCATGATGGGACAATTTCATGCTGTGAAGTACATTTTCCCCAAGGCCACGCTTTGGAAGACATGGTGGAGTAAGAGGAGCTGACATTCCTCCAACTTTAGCTTTGTCTCCAGATGGTTCCTCCACTTGGTGCCAAGAGAAACAAAAAATAATGTAAGCCCTGGAGTCCTGGGTCAACCACTGCAAAACTATTAATCCCAGAGTCGCGCTGCCCCATCTCTGCCCATTTATTTGCCACCATCTTCTCCAGAAACTCAGCAGACCAGTCTTAACCTTCCAGCTGATGTTCCTTCATTAATTACCTCAACATCCCCCAAATAAGGGAGCCCAAATACATAACCTCTTCTCTCTGATGGTGTAGATGTAAAAGTATCTGAGAGGGTGGGAGCAACGCTTTGCATCCACACTCCAAAGACATGCAGCAAGAGAGGTGGTGGAGAAACCAACAGCCATACAGCTAGAGCCAAACTGCCCTTTTCATCTGTGTCTTCCTACAGACACAAACAGTCTCTGATCTAGAAAGGGATTTTTTGCAGCAAATTTTATTCTAACTCTTCCACAATCTCCCTCCATCCTCCCAAACAAAAATGTCATACCACCAACTACAAAAAATGCTCTCTGGCCACCCCACAAGCAGGGTTTCTTATGTGGTTTTCTTCTGCCTTACCTCCTCTGATTCAGACTTTTCCAACAGCAAAAAGGCATGAAGGCAGGGGAGTGACTTGCAACTGTATAACCACCTCAGAACAGCAGCAGTGAGTGCAAATGGGGCTACCATTTCTGGTAAAGCAAAAACTCACAGTCAACACGTAAGAGGCCAGCAGAGCAGCAGCCATCTGCACCCAGGTTGGAATGAAACCTGCAGCAAACACTTTCTCCTATCCAGGGAATTTGCAATCTGTGCAGGCAGTGGGAGTGGGAGATGTACAGCCAGGAGCTGAAGAAAGCAGTGGGACACTTTTTCCTTTCCTCATAAATCAGAGTTGTCTATCACCAACCCTGCCTTGTGTGGGGTATACTGATGCCCAAGCGTATGTCCAGCCTCTTGCTCCAGATGCACAGCTGACCGGTGCTCCTGACGCGACTGGGGTGAGAGCTGAGCACACACCAGGGAAGGAGACACCAGATCTTGCATTCACCCAATAAGACCCTCTGCATGGCCTGTCTGCCATCCAAACGATCATGGATAGACCAAGAGGGTGTCCCAAAGACCATTCATCTCTTGGTTAGACATCTTCTCTTCTCCCTTTCCATGCCAGAAAGAGACCCAGAGTGCTGGATCCCCCAACCCCTGCTGCAACTGCTGAACAGTTAGGGTGTAGAAAGGGAGAGATTAGTACTCCTTCTTCGGGACCCACAGCAGGCCACCAGCAGGGCTTGGTGGCCTTTTGTCTTAACCAACTGTGGCAATCCCTCAGGTCCTCCTTACCAGCTGTTGGCCAGAGCAGGAGATTCAGGTACCGCCACTACCCACTTCTGCCGATGGAGCATTGACTGCACAGGCTTCTGCTGCAGCTCCACCACGCTACAGGTGACCTTTTAGCTGGTCCTGTATGCAAAGTGCCCTGGCAAAGTGACCTGAAAAGATGACTCCTCAATTCCCAGGCTCAGATCATGCATTTATTTCAGGAGAGCACTGTGGCATTGCTGAAGAGGGAGTCATGGGCTGGCATGCATTGACTTCCTAAACCAGGCATGAAGGGGGGAAGTTGCCCATGCCTGCACGCAGCACTAGCAAACCCTGGGCACTCAGAAGCCAGCATTCAGCTTGATTGAATCAGGCCCATAATAAGGAAGCAAGATCACATCATCTTCATAAAAGTAGGATTTAAGTACAAACATCTGCCCAGCTGTTTTTTAATTAAGACAGTTTATAGCTGAGTATTCGTTTCGGTAATCCATGGCTCCAGCTGCAGAAATGCCATGCGTAGTCTAATTACAGCAGCTAGTTTATTTAACAGAGTTTGACATTGTTTGACGTTTAGCTGAGTCACCTTGTTCCTGGGTAAAGCAACAAGGGCTTTTCAGCAGTTCAACAAGAAAGAGGCAGAGATTCGATATCAAAAGTAGAATGCATATCACAGAAACTTTAAATTAAATACAGCTGAAGTCTATTCTATTCGGGCAGCTTCTCTCTTTGGGACACTAAGTCAGCCCAAATGTTTTCCAGATATAAACATTCCCCTCAAGGACGTGCAGCACTACCATCTCCCTCACGTTCTTGGAGGGTGGGAAGGGTAGGAAGTGTTGTAATGGGCATATGGGATGTATCTCATCCTCTGCAAATATCACCCACCCATGTATTGGGACACCCGTCACTGAGAACTGCACGCAGGCTGAGCATCAGCCACCTGCATTCAGCCAATATTCTTCTAGGGCAAAGTAAAAGAAATGGGTCAGTGACAGCCAATGCAGGAGAAACAACTGTGACCTGCAGAGAGAGATTTTCCTACGGCACCTTGCTGTACTGCTGTACAGTGCTTTTCAAGGATCTCACAATACTTTCCAGCAAGAAAGGCAGGCCAGCAGTACCCATCCTCATGGGACAGAGGTTTCACGAAATGACTTGTCTATGAGTTCGTTGGTGGCACAGCTGAAAACAGAGCCCACTCTTGGACTCCTCTCCTCATCCCTGCTTGGAAACAGAAGGCAACACCACCTCCCCCTGGCTTCAGAGGGGCTGGATGCAGCACAGAGCAAAGCCCAAGCCTAGGGCTGCTTTCCAGAAAGCCCACGCTGCTGTGCTGTCCTGCTTCAGCTCTGATGCTTGTGTCACATATTTGTACTGCTGTTTTCCAAGTCCTTGCTTCTCCGCTCTCCCTGGAGCTGTGCTTATCACACATCTGGAGCAGCTGCTTTGCCCACAAACAGCACTGGGGTCCACAGCATGCTCCTGGAGAGGACTAACCCCTACCACCCCAACTTCTCTTTACAGACATTTGGGGATGATCTGGGATCTCCTTTTTATAGTTAAACACAGAACGGGCCTTTCAACAGGCTGAAAATACTCCATTTATCCTGGCAGGCAGTGCAGCCAGCCAAACTTCAAACCAACAGCCAGAATCGTGCAGTCAGACAATAGAGAGCTGGCCTGAGTGTGCATTTCCGAGAGCACACTGCAGCCTGGCTCATCTTCCCCTGCCATCCCTGCAGTCACTGCTGGGAGAAGCTGTGTGGAAGTATGTGCCATTACCTTGAGGAGAGGATATCCATCATGTCCAGCCTCTATCTAAAAGCTGTCAGAGGGACAGTGGCTGAGGCCAAAGAGATATTTCCTTATCTTTTTGGCTAGCACTGCAGAAATACTTGTTTGCATTTAACCTTCTTTCCGTTTCCTTTATATCTCAGTGGCAACTGTAATTATTAATTCTTTATTGTACTCTAACAGGGTTTGCAGAGCCACAGCATGCACAAATGAAGAAAACAGTGTCTCTAGTCTCCAGTGGTCTCCCAGTTGGCAGCCCAAGCTCAGACTGTCTGGTTGCACCCCACAGGCACAGCCCTCCAGAAGCCATCGAATCCCCTTTGTACAGCAGGATGTGAGCCAACCTGAACCACTGATGCAGGCTCCCCTGGGAGCCCTAAACACCATGCCAGTTATTTTAGGAGGAGGTGGAGGTTTGGTATCACAAGGCTGCGTGTATGAGCTCTCAGGGAAAGGTATTTGTTAAGACAGGTCAGAAGAAGTACTAGGGAGGGTGGCTGGGGAAGTGTAGTCCCAATTGCTCTCACCCATCTTTGTTTATGGCTTTGTCCACAGCATTACCTGGCAGAAAAGGGATGATTCTTTGCTTGGGGTCTTTCTGGCCTCCTTCAATAGGGAACTTGTCCAGAAGCTGCATCTGCAAAGGAAAGAGAACAAACGTCTTAGGGAAAAAGCAGGGGCTAGCTGTGTAGGGACCAGGGGACCTCTTGGTCCGTGTGTGGTTTAGAAGAGGATTAGCAAAGCACAGCAACTGCAGCAATCCCTCTGCCTCGTTGCAGGGAGTCTGTGCATAAAAAGGTACGATACAGTTCACTCCAAGAAAGGGAGGGCAAGTCTCTGGCAGCACAGAGGAGCTGGGACGGGGCCCAGGCAGACATCTGAGCCTGGCCTTGCCACCGTTCTAAAATTAGGCTCTCATCCTTCGTTACAAAACACACGCTTTGCCTCTAATCTCCTGCCTGCCTGGGTTGGTGGAGACACAGTCTTTACATATCCTGGCGACAGACCACCTACCTGGCGAAAAGTGCTGTTCAAGCAACCGGATTAAAGGTTATTTACTAAAACACCCACTCTGCCTTCTCGCTGGCACAGCACAGCTCCCTGCTCTGAAGAGATGGTTCAGGGGAAATATCTTCTACTTCAGTCCCTACGTGGAGGACAGCAGCAGAGAAAGGGCAGGAGGGACAGAGGCCCAGGGCATCCCGGAGACATCACCACCACCACGAATGGCCAGAAGGCACAGCTTAGGGTGGGTGTGCTTTCAGCCTGTAACAAGCACTCTTTAGCACATGGTTATGAACCACCTGAACCAGAGTTTCATCCACATCAGCTAAGATCTTGCCCCACTGGCTCCTAAACCATGTTCACCACAATACCTGTTTCTGACACCCCCCTAAGGGCTGAGCTGGCTCAGGATCTGGCAGAGCCACATACAGCCTTCAGCCTGAAGAGCTCAAAGGGGTATTGATGGCTATGGCCAGCTTGCATGGTGGAGCTGACCACCTGTGACTTTCTGTGAAAGCAAGGCTAAGAAAGCTGTACACTGACCTGGTGTTCCTCAATGGGCTCTGCAATTTCTCTTTTGGTGATGACCCTGAATGGGCCAATGTCACAGAAGCTGAACACTGTCCAAGAGCCCATGCAAAACCTCAGCCAGAATGGAAAGAAGCACTTCCTCCAGTGGTACCTTCATGGACCTGCCCAGGAGAGACTGGCCCCAGCACTGAAAACTGCCAGAGCCTCTCAGCCCTTCCATTCACACTCTGTAACCTTTTGCTGTCATTCAGCCTGTGGTGCTACCAAGATAAATACCCAAATCTTCATAATCTATTTAATTCTATCCCACATTTCAGATGTAAAATGTCCCCATTGATGCCACACAGAAACTCCAGCTCCCTTGGGCTGGAGGAACACCAAAGCTCCTGCTAGCCCAGTGACTTGCTTCCAAAAGATGTCCTTCAACTCACAACTCACAGGCCCTGGGGCCTCTGAGGAAGGTAAGGAAGAAAAGCAAGCAGTTCTGTTACTTGACCTTGCAGGACCCTTATCTCCTCACCTGAACTGGACCTACAGCTCAATACAAATACCTAAAGTGGCAGCAAAAGCTGTGGGGGTGGGAGGTTTCATCAATCAGCACTGAATCTCATCAGTGCTATGTGCCCAACAGTGAGGGTGTGTGAGTTAACAGCTTTGCTAGCTCAACAGATTTCCTTTAAAACTTTTTTTGCTAACATGAGGAAAAAAACCTCATCATTTTTTTACTGTTTTTGTTTTAAGCACACAGAATCCTTCTCCTCTTCAACCACACACAACATCTTCAGCATTTTCACCATATGGTACAGCAAACCAAAGATCAAGAGGAAACCCAGGAGTAGAAGGAACATCTGTGCAGGAGAAAAAGTTAAAAGATCCCACATGTTTCCCCATCGGGGAGTCAGCCTGGTAAATAAATACACCATAGCTTTGCAGATTGTTAGCTAACTCACTTTTCTGCCTATAGAGACATGGGTTTTATTGAAAATGGAAAATGTTGTTTTCTTGTAGGTAGAGCCCTGGGTGTCTGAGGTCAGGCATGGGCAGGAGTTTTGTTCAAAGGGGAAAAAAATAAAAAAGATGGGGGAGGGAATCCCCACCGACTGACTTCAAGTTTCCCAGTTGCTCCACTTCAGCCAGGAAGGCGATTCTCACTTTACTATTCAGTGACTGACTCAAGCTGGAAGCGATACAGTCAAATTCCCATCGTTATTCTTGGAGTTAGATTAGCTTGGCTAACACAAGCCTTTTTAACCACATCAAGTGGGTCACAACGTGTATAATTTAGCGCTATTTATCTAAAGGGTGGATATCAGCAAAATAGATGCAATAAACTGCAGCTGGAAGAGTTTGGCTTAAATTTCCTAGACTACACTTTCTGCCACAGCTCTTGCCTCTGCTGGGAGGGTCTGGATGGCAGGGAGCAGCAGGGAGCTGCAGGGAGGCAGAGGTGTTCAGGAGGCCACTGATTTAATTCATGGGGACACAGCCTGTCCCAGTGCAAAGTCCTCAGGAAACATGGGAGGTTTCTAATCATCTTCAACATGTAAGACAATATCCCAATGGCCAACATGCACATATCTGTGAGAAACTGAAGGTAAGGAGTGTAGCTGCTGCTCCTCAAGAGGCCATACAAGGTTAGACACCCATGGAGAAGTGTGGCAGTCTCTCTTTGAGCCTTGACCCCAGACAACACTTGCTGCTGGCTGGTAGATGTGTCCCTGGACCAACAAATTTGGTCTGGTATTTGTGCTGCAACAGCAATAGAGACAGGCTGGTGCTGGGCAGCTATGCAGGAGGTTCAGGAGGAAGCTACTGGCCAAATCTCAAGATGACATGAGAAACCTGACACACCTAAAAAAAGATCTAAGCAAGCACATAACTGCAGCCCATCAGCTATGTCCCTGCCACTATGCCCTGCTGTTCTCATTTATGCCTAAAAAGGCACTTCCAGCATCACAATGTCTGTACAGAGTAGCAGTAACAACATGGAGACCTGCAACCCAGACTGGAGGGCAGCGACCCATTCAGCTCTGCCATGAGCTGAACCCTTCAAGACCTTCAAGATGTTAAAGCCGAAGACCACACAGAGCTTTCCTCAGCACATCCCTGCACCCGGTTCTGCCATTCACAGAGAGCAAAATTTAGATCTAAAATCCTGGAAAAGCAGGATTCTCTATCCTCTCACCCACAGAGGAGGGGGTGAAGCAGAAGAGGAGGAAGAGATGGATGCAAGGGGAAAAAAATCAGCAAAGGGCCTGAATGAAACATCCCTATTCTTCCAGAAGTGATGGGGTACCCTGAGCCAAAGCCTAACAGCCTGGCTCAGCCTGGCCGAGGAGACAATAACTGTGGAGATAAATGGAGCAGTTGGGAATGGAGGGAGCTAAGGGCTGAACTACAGAAACATCTCCTGAAGTCACAGAGCTTTCCCCATGCAGATGATTAACAGCAAAAGACCAGTAAACAGATTTTCAGTTTGCTCAGACGCATGCAGTGCATCTGAATAAACTCTTAAGCCTGTGATAAATGTTTCTTCATGAAAGGAAATTATTGTTATTATTGTTATTATTGCAACTATACATATGATGGAGCATAAAAATCCTTTGATCTGGTTATTCTGCTCCAACATGGACAGTCTCCACAAGTTGTTACTCACATCTTTGGCAGATGACATTTAATTTGGGGACAAGATTCACTGAATGACAAAATAACTACTTGTCACTTGAAGTAAAACCATTGCAATATGTAGGAAAAGAAGGGCAGACTGGATGAGGAGGAATCCCAGAGGATGGAGTCTTTGGGTAGACAAGAAAATGCAAGTGGACAATGCATTTTGCAGACCTAGAGGAGCTCATACTCAGCCCATCTCCTTACAAGCATTAGTTTGTGAATCCCACCATGGGGGAGCCTCCAATTGTATGACCAATGCCATGAGCAGAAAGAAATCTGTTACCATGTCACTGTGCCATAGGGTGGGAGATCTGTTTGGAAACAGCGAGGGTATATGGCAGCTGGGAAATGAACTTCCCACCAGCTTGAGCAGCATGTATGGAGTCAGGTTGAACAAGCAAGTACCCCTCCTGCTTCCTGCACAACAGATGTGTCCACAAATAACACAATACCAAAAACACCTCCCCAGGCTTTGTCTTTCCAAACTGCTCTGGGTTTGCCAATAGCTTTCCTACATAAGTCCTACCTGGAATTCTGCCTACTGTTCCAAGCAGCTTTCTTTTTGCTTCTGCACTAAAGTCATTCAGAAGATCTGCTTTAAACCCTGTGGCCCAGATTATGACGTTCTTATAGCAGTCAACAAATAACTATGCAATTAATCCCATTAAAAATCAAGGGAATTACTCATTGAAGTGAGAGCAGGCTCAGAGCACTGGCCCACTCCTCTCCTTAATACCTGCACCTAACCACAAGATCAATTTACTTGCAAGAATGGACTAGGAAGATTTCAGTGGTACCAACTCTCATAACTGGCCTTTCTGCTAAGTCCCAGCTCCTGGAGGTGAGCAACTGTCTGAGAATCAACATTCACTGTACAAACCAACTGAACAGAACCAGCTCTAGATTGTATGGTGCAAAGCATCAGTTTGCAAATTCATCCTTAAACACCCAGAAGGTGAAAGGCAAATAATACAGTCTGCACTTTTTTGATATAAAATAGGGAGCTATGAAACCTGCCTCATGCATGTAAATGGGAAATAAGAGGTGCAGCTCACTTACAGCTAGGCTGTTACTCTGGTCATTTATATCAGCTCTGCTGTGAAAATAAAATTCAGCCTCTGCCTGCCTTGCAGTGGTACCACCTTTACTGGTATTTAATGTACCACATTTTATTTATCTTGGTTAGATTTTCAGAAAACAGCATTTCTTTCTGTTGTAGATATAAGGACTTAGAGCACATGAGACTAAGGAGTGACTTTTACAAAAGAGGTTTTTGCTCTGCCATCTAATGCTAGGGACATGAACACAGAAACTGGCCTGATCCTGTGGCATTTGCCAGTGGGAACTTTGTTCCTGACTGTGGGAAGAGTTAAAACTGCTGCAAAGAAGGAAGGGGAGGAATTAATAGCTCAGCAGGAAACTCCAGCTAGAGTCTGATATAAGGCATATGTGGAAGTCAGGTAGGTGTCTCAGTAGATTAATTTCAGGGATTTAGATTTGGTCACAAATTTATAAAGTCTCAAGACCAGAAGACTAATGTTCTCCACACCCCTTAAAATAAGCAAGTTAGGAAACCCACATAATCTCTTATCAGCAGGTCTATCTTTCTGGTTCCCTTCCAAGTGGACATAGGTTTGCCATGTGCACAGATAAAGCCTGGCAGGAGGTCAGCACTGTTATCACAGGAGTTTTATTTTAACTTACACAGACCCTGAGGATGACTTTCATCCAAACCCCTTACTTTGGCACCAAAACAACATCCATGACTGTAGAGGGACGTAGGACTCCGACCTTCTGCAGAGAGAGATGGGCCTTGCTCCCCCTCCAGAGTGTCTAATTTACTTTTGCCCCAGAGATATGGCAAATGAAAATTAAACCATGACCAAGAGACCTAGAGCGTCAGTTTTTTTGAAAGGTGCCCCCAGAAACATCAGTGAGTTTGCCACCTTACTCTTCATCACTGAAGTGGTACCAAGGCTACAATTCTTCCTACACTGAATGCCAAGAGGCGTATTAGCTTCTCATTTTTCAAGTGCTCATTAGAAAATGCACTTTTCATTAAAAATAAGGGAAGCCAACCACAACTTCAATTTAGCCACTGCTGGACTTGAAAGGTAAAGTACAGTTGGGCGCCAGGAACATGATGATCCCAGCTCTCAGTGATTCCCTTCTCATATGGCTGATCTGAGCCCAGAGTCCCAAGACAGAAAGGGGCTAAGGCCAACTGAATCACAGAATTATAGAATCAGTGTGGTGAGAAGATCAAGTCCAACCATTAACCAGCATTGCCAAATTCACCACTAAACTGTGTCCCTAAGCACCACGAATCTTTTAAATACCTGCATGTATGGTGACTCCATCACTTCCCTGGGCAGCCTGTTCCAATGATTGACAACCCTCTGGGTAAAGAAATTTTTCTTAGTATCCAATCTAAACCTCCCTGGCACAACTTTAAGCCATTTTCTTTTCCTCTATCACTTATTACTTGGGAGAAGAGACAAATACCCACCCGGGAACAACCTCCTTTGAGGTAGTTGTAGGGAGCAATAAGGTCTCCCCTCAGTCTCCTTTCATCCAGACTAAAAACCACGGTCTCCTCAGCCACTTCTCATAAGACTCATGCTCTAGAACCTTCACCAGCTCCATTGCCCTTCTTTGGGCATGTTCCAGCACCTCAATGTCCTTCTTGTAGTGAGGGGCCCAAAACGGAACACAGTACTCGAGGTGTGGCCTCAGCAGTGCAGAGAACAGAGGGACTGTCACTTCTCCAGTTCTGCTTGGCCACACTGTTTCTGACACAAGCCAAGATGCTGTTGGCCTTGGCCATCTGGGCACACTGCCAGCTCACATTCAGCCAGCTCTGTGTGACCAACCGCATCCTCTTCCAGCTCCCAGCTGCTCTTCCTAAGCCTGTACCATTGCAGGGGTGTTGTGAGCCAAGTGCAAGACCCAGCACTATGCCTTGTTGAACCTCCTACAGTTGGCCTCAGCCCGTCCAGATCCTTCTGTTGGGCCTTCCTACCCTCAAGCAGATCAACACTCTTGACAACTTGGTGTCATGTGCAAACTCTCTGAGGCTGCACTCAATCAATGCCTTCATCCAGATAATTGATAAAGATTTGAAAGAGAACCAGATCCAGTACTGTGCCCTGGGGAGCACCACTTGTGACTGCACGCCAGCTGGATTTAACTCCATTCACAACTCTCTGGGTCCAGCATCCAGACGTTTTTTTACCAAGCAGAGTGCACACCCATCCAAGCCCTGAGCTGCCAAAGTGGGGCAGAGGAGAGGAAACATCAGCACATGTATGGGGTTGTGTGCACACGTCTGGTAAGAGAGGGCTGCCAGAGACAGTGGAAGAAAAGCAAAGATGCTACCAGGGATCTAAAAGTTCCATCAGGTGATGATGGAACTTGCACCCTCAGCAGGAGGGGTTCATGGCCTCTGCAAATCAGAAAAGATTGAAAGTCCCCGATAACGAAGGCTTAGATGAGAAGAGGAGGTAAGATACCAGAATAGAAAAAGAGTTATTAATTAAAACCCTGAGGAACAGCAGCAACTTCCTTTCATTTTGAAGTTGAAAACCAGCTGTGCTGCTCACTGATGTGACTGATGGTTACAGCACCATCAGCTATATTTTGAGTTATAAATGGTGTGGTCTGCAAGAAAGGGAAAGACCATTCTGCTGTCTACCAGAGTTTTCTCCTGGATAAAACTCTCTGGCCCTGTCTCTGCTTTTGCATGAGGTCTCAGGAAGGTGACATGAGATTTAATAGAGTCATTAAATACTGCAGGAGCCAGAGACCAAATTCAGAGGAACTGTACTCTTTTAAAATCAGCAGAACAAGAGCAAATGGAAAAGTATTATCAGATATGTTTATCCTCCCATTTGTGGACTTGCTGACCTGTAGCATATCCCAAATCAGGCTTAACCAGAGCATCCAAGGGGGTCTTTCGCTTCAGGAAGATGGTGAGGCACCAGCAAACAGATCTCACGCTATTAGGTAATGTATCAGCATTTAAATGCCAACAGGTGAGAAGAAGCAAGAGAGTAGAGAGCATGAGAGCCTGTCTTTACAGATTCACCTTTTTCATGGCTGTTCAGAGAAGGTTGCTTCCTCGATAGTTTGATTTCAGGACAGGTTTTCTGTTACAGCTAATAAGCAGAGCATCTATGACGTAAGTGGAAGGACCTGATTTACTTCAGCCCAGGACTGTACCTGCTGAGACCAGTGACAGAAGCTCATACACAGTGGGGAACAACACCGCTGCCCTTAGTGCAGATCCCTCTGCAGGATACAGCTGCTGGAGGATTTCCCCTGGATGTGGGTTGCATTGAGCTTCTTTGTATTCCTCCCCTGCTTCACCCTCTCACAGGAACAACAAATCAGTTTGCTCTTACAGACACAAGACAGCAGGAGGTCTGCCTAACTCCCAGCCCTTCAAAATTAGGCAAAACAGAGCTGTTCCCAACCGTAGTATCGATTAGCAAAAGGTTGCAGAAAATGAGGAGATCTTCAGGCGAGGGCATGAAACAGACTGAGCACAGCTCAGCCCATCTGTTAGCAGCTCACATGTGTAACTGAGATCTAATGCAGCAGAAGGAGGTGAAACTCCATCTCTTCCTAAAGCAGTAACCAGTTCCATGCTGCAGTGGGAATAATTGTATGAGGCAGCCAGTGACACTGGCTCTCTCCTGGTGTTACATGATGCCACAGCATGCAAGAGAAGTGCATTAATTCAATCCCTGAGAAGCAGCAGCAACTGGATTTCCTTTTATTTTGAAAGGAAAAAACCCACCCCAAAACCTAAAGCAAAACCCATCCGGATAACAGGCTGACATGCCTGACAATTACAGCATTATAGGATATGTTCTGAATTAAATATAGTGCAATCCGTGAGAAAGTCAAACAAAAGCAGGAAAACGCATATAAAGTGAAGAGAACAGACATTTACAGCATGGTGTAATCCCCAAAGGGAAAATGCCTCTCTCAGGTCTGAAAATTTCCACAAGAAATCTTGGAAATCTTACAAACCTCTCAGTATCCAACTAAAACAGCCAAGGGAGGAGGAGGAGGGGGGGAGGCGGAACAGAGACTGGGGGTCTTTCCCCAACACGATCCATCAAAGGAGGGAATGCTGTTTCCCAGCCGAGACATTTGGTATTTTTCATGCAGAAATGCAGCTTTCTCTACAGGCTCCACAAAACAAGCCCAGCATTTGTGGCTAACACAGACTGGCAAAACATTCGGAGGTGCTGGTTTGGGATGACAGAGGCACTTGGTGCATCTCTGAAGAGCTCCTCAGAAAGCCCACACTGTCCTTTCACAGAGCAGCTATTGATGTCTCCTGCCAGAAGCATTTTCTTTCCCCACTGCTAAATTAGACTGGCCTCATCTGACTTAACCACACTGGAAGATGCTTGGACAAAGGCTACTTCATACTTTTCCATCTCTCCATGATGATTATACATCTCTTGTTACTCCGGTATCTATGGTGAATTTGTCCCAGCAGCATCCCTGGGAAGTAAGGCCATACAATAATGCCTGTTTTAGAGAGGCTCGATGAGATGAATGCTGCAGTTATATGACACAGCAGGCTTGTGCAGAGATGTCAGAGCCACGCTGATGCCATGCCCCATCAGATCAATTAGCCAAGCTTCTGTGGAAGGCTGATAATATTGGGAAGGGGTGCAAGCGTTTTGCCTCTTTTCCCCACAGGTAGCACATCCAGAGCCAGCTCAGGTGCTCAGACTGTTTAACCTGGGCACATCCTAAAAGGCTCTCTGGAGGTCACAGTGAAAATCCTGGCTGGGGAGAAGAGCTGACCTCAACTGTAGAACATCCTTCATCACCTACTGCAACTTTTTATCCTTACAAAAGTCACAGGCCTTGAAGTGTCCCTTCAGACTGCACCTCAGTGGCAAGACACCAACATGCTCCAGTGACAAACACTGCAGCAGTGGTGACAGTGGCCCCTGGACATTAAGGGGAGCCAGGACCAAGCTCTCCTCTAACACCAGCCTCCAAACAGCAGCAAAACTGCATCTGACACCACCATCAGAGCAAAGGTACCATTTTTAAATACGATAGCAACTTCACTGACAGGGAGCAAAGCACCAAGGTCACTTCCATTAGTCACCTGGGAATTAAAAAAAATACTGTCCTTCCATCCTTCTTTAAACTTTCAAGCCAATCACTGAAATACAACATAGCCCCACTGAGCTTTTTGGAGTTTTTTGGTGTATCGACCTTACTGAGCCACTCCAAAGACCCCACAGTGTAAAAGCTGCAAGTGCCTCAATCTTACCCAGGAGGGGCTGCACAGTCAGGAGCAGCTCTGCCCAGCGCAAAGGCCAGACAGGTCAGTGGGAGGCTGCAGAGCTACACACCCTCTTGCTTTAGGTCCTGAGGAAAGCCCTGGCAGCACTGCTGAATGCCACACTGCAGCTGCAAGCAGGGTTCCAGAGGGTGCATCCTCAAAGCAGCGTGGTACCATTAGCAGAACGCTGCTGTTTATTACATACTTGAGGTTAGCACAAATCACACACCAAATATTAAGGTCAGCAAGATTTGCAGGCTGGTTTGGTTTTGCCAGCCTGACTCCTCCAAGGTCCAGCTGGTCCTCCAGAGCAATAGGGGTATCAAGGGCTGGAGAACCCCATCTCTTGTGTAATCTCCTCTTCTAACATTCACTGCTCATCTTTTGTACAGGTGTAACTGCTGATTTCATCAGCATTTTATGCAAGAGCTACCCAGCCTACCCACTCCATCTCTGCATACTGATTTTGTTTGAATGGGTGCAAAGCCAGGAGCAGGCAGGCTCTGAAACCTGATTTATACATTGGATGGTCATTGATGTTGCACCCACAGAATCAATCCTCAGAGAGGCTTCTACTGCTCACACAGTGGTAACCACGGTTTTAACCAAACCTGCTTAAAAACACACCCTTAGTTACACTGTTTCGTGAGCTGGCAAGACTACTCCCCTGCTTACATTACTGTGAGAGAGATGAGATTTTAGCTCCAAATGTATGAAACTTAATCCCTGTTTTCATAATCTACATCTCGACAGTCTGTTAGCTCTGCTTAATATATCGTCCCCTGGAAACCACAAGTAACTTCAATATTGAAAACAGAAACAATAGCTCTGAACACAATGGCACATTTTACTTCAGAAACTCCATCTGAAATGGTATCTACTCATCTCCATAGGACACCACTCGTAGCTCTGGGGAGACGGGGGAGAACGACCGCCCAGCTTGGTACAATGAAGAAACCGTGCCAAGCTAAACATAACCACAGGTTTTAACTCCACGCTGGGAAGAGACTCCTTTGTCTTCTTTTCTCTCTCTCTCACTACCTCCAAACCCCGAGATGTTTTGCCTGAGTATCTGGTTCCAAACACGTGTGTCTCACGTCTTTGGGGAGGATTTAGAAAGGAGCACAGACAACAAATCCCACCGCCTGAGCAGGCAAGCAGAGCTGTGCATGTAACAGATACCTTGCTCCAGGCCTCGAGGGATGTAAGCAAGCAGGCAGCAGGACAGACAGTTTCCAACAGTTCAGAGCCAGCTGCCAGTTTTCACGCTCCCAGCCCTAGCGTGGGCCCTTCAGCTCGGGCACTGCCCAGGCCCAGCTGGGCACTGTCCAGGTGCTGGCATCTCCCTAGGATGCTCATCTGGCATGTAGGGACAGTGAAGGTGTCTGGTGCACAACTGGACAGGCTCTGAGCCAGGGTTTCCTGACTGGGCTTGCAATGGTGGGAGGACAGGATTTAGTGGCTGGAATAAAGAACAAACTTAGGCTTGCAATAGTCTGTCCCTTCTTACCAGTGCCTATTGCAGTGGCATCTCGTGGACTTCTAACTCCATGTTGGGAAGAGACTCCTTTGTCTTCTTTTCTCCCTCTCTCACTACCTCCAAACCCCAAGATGTTTTGGACTAAATTCTCTGCAGATTGACTTCTAGACAGGAGAGACAAAGTCCACAGATACCAGAAAAGCTGTTTCAAAGAGTCCTCCCATTGCTAGCACAACCACACAACACAGATACCTTAGTTGGTCACTCAAACCCACACCAACTCCTTCCAATTGCTGCCCCAATGCACAGCACAGACACTTGTTCTCTCTGGAAAAAAAATGTCGATTTGGGTAACATCTCACCCCTCAAAACCCATGCCCAGAAGAAGGACCCCAGGGGACCTGTGCAGCCATCCCAAAGGCCCTTGCAGATGGACCAGACTGCGACACAAGACTGCACTGGAAGGAGGGACTGCATAGCCCACGGGACAAATCCAATCCAGCCAGCTGACAAGGGAGGCTGGGATTAAACCCTTTTCCTTTTTTTTTTTTTTTTTTGTAAGTACAAGTCTGCCTTAGGAGCTTTGTTAATTTAATTAAGAATTAAAGCAAACTCTGGGAAAGTAGCTGGGTTTGGACGGCGGCCATGGCGGCTGCGTGTGCGTGGCTCGGAGCAGGGGGGCACAGCGAGCGTTCACAGGGTTACGTTCTGCATGCTCATGTGTCACTCCAGGGTCTTCATTCAGATAATAATCATCCATCCTTGGACAGGCCCCTTGCAGACCAGATGGTATTCTGTGCATCATACCAACTAATCACATGCAATATTTGGCAGGGTATTAAAAGTAGTGATGGAGGTCTTTGACAAGGGTGGGAGTTTTTTTGGTCTTTTTTCCTCTCAGCAGCTTTTAAGTGGTACAGGCATATCATCAAGAAGTACTGTCAGGGCTGTGACTTTTCCAAACTTGCAGATGATAAAAACCACTACAAGTTGTGATGGACAAACTACACACGGAGGCAGATGCCTGCATCCAAGAGGAGAGAGATTCCTTACAGCTCCATCCTCTGATCAGGAGTTTTCAAGCCTGTATCGCTCCTGGGTAGATTTTACAAGACTTGATGGTGGGACCGTAGTCAGCAGGACTAGGTGCAGCAGTTACCTGATATGTGGCTATCTGTGACAGGCAGCATGGCCCTGCCTCAAATGTCAGAGCTGTTGCCCATGCAGGAGACTTTTAAGCCAAAGGTGGCCACAGAGGCACATGTGGTCTTGCTTTGCAGGCAGTTGGCCTACATGTCCACCTTGCCACTAAGCATCCATGCCCGCTCTCCTCTGGTGGATGCTCTTCCAGTGACGCAAGGGGAGGTGCATCACTAGGGACTGTTTGTACATTACTGGGCATGTACTCTGAAAACACAAGTTTCTGCCAGCCTGCCTGGCCACACATGCAATCCCCTCTGGGCAGGTGATGAATACACCAATCAAGTGATAGAGGCACGCCTGGGTGATGCAAGGAAACGGTCCTGGGGAGAGCAGGCTGGAGGCAATAGGCAGCCACAAGTCTTCCAATCCAGCAGCTCTTTCCCAAACATTTCAGAAGGGCTTTCTGAATGGAAGGTGGTGACCTATGTGTTGCTTTGGTGGCCAGGCTGATATACAACCAGGAGAAGACCAGTAGGGATGCAGATCTGTATGCCTTTCCACATTGTGTGACCCACTGGACAGGGCAGACAGGCAGGCCAGACAAGCGGAGCAGCCACTGACCCTGCTGGGTACTGCAGGCATCCAGAGACATTTTTGATCCTCCCCATGGGTTTGCACTCATCTGTCCAGTCCTCCACCCCATCACACAAATCCACAATAAAGAGACATCAGAAGAATGGCCAGATTGTGGAAATATCCCTGCCCATGTGTTGGAGTCCAAGTGTAACCAACAAGCTGCAGGTACCACACAGCTCTCTTCTGGCTTGAGCAGGGAATTAACATTTCACAGAATTTACTTGATGATGCTTTGTCACAGAAAGTACCCAGGAACACAGTAACTTGCATCAAAGAGATTCTGGCCACATCCAGACTCTGTAATTCCCTTACCAGCGTCAGCCAAGCTTAGGATGGCACTGTGGTATCTAACCCTGGCTGCTGGATTTATGAGCCCCTGTAATCCTCATGTGCTCCATAGGGCTATTTATTTGATCAGCCTTTAGTGATCAGCATCATGGCTGTAAGGGATCAAGGTACAGCTTCTCTAGGGAACTGCATCTTCAGCTACCTGCAGAACCCAGCACTAAAAGTTCAGCTTTTTTTAAAACAAGGAAGAAGGAAAAAAAAAATGTCCAGTGGGGAGAAGGTGAGAGGAGAAGTGCCACACGAACTGCTTTCTACCAGGAGACAAGCAGCTCTGAGTATTACATTTCATGTACGTATCCTGGTACCCTGTTGAGGATGAGATACGCTATTTCAGAGCACAGAACATCCTGTTTTCCATCAGAAAGCAAGACTCCACCTCATCCATGCCCAGCTATTGCTAACCTCCCTTCAGCATCAAACAGGGATAGAAGAGGGCATGGGAGGGCAGGAACTACACACCTGTGGCCAGCACACACGCAAGCACAGAGACCTGCCCTTTGCCAACAACCCAGATGCAAACTTATCTGGCTTCATTAGGGCTTCCTTGGGGGGGGTAAACCTTGGCTAAAGGAACTGAACAAATAAATTACACTACCAGACACACACAAATAACCTATTTTGCTCTGCCAGGTGCAGACGATTGTTTCTAGCCCTTCATCTGAGGCTGGGGCACGTCTCTCCATGAGGTCAGATGCAGGAGCTGGCCAGGAACGGAGGAAAATCTGAGTGCAGCTTAAGACAAACAGAAACAAAACTCAGAAGGAATATTCCTCGCTCCAACAGGTGCGGAGATGTGATTATATATGCTTCCACACATAGGCTTTCAACACTGCAGATCTAACATGGTTAAGGAAGCTTTGAAATCTCAGCCCTGCTTTGAACCTTCCAGATCTGTATCCATGTGGAGAAGGATTTGAAGCTGGAGGAAGACGCTCGTATTTCGAAAGCAAGCGCCAGCAGGTGAAGGGGCAAGCAAAGGGGCTGCTCTCCAGTTCAGGCAGCAAGAGCAGCCTGGGCAGGCGATTCCCTGCCTGGATGTGGGACTTAACAGCATGAAGCAGAGCAAGTACAACAGCGGCTTCAGAACAGAAACAAGTTTCCTTTCTTAGCCATATTGAGGCAGGCAACAAGGCAAACTGCCAGACAGCTTCTCCTGCCCTTCTCTTAAAACCGAGCAGCAGAGTGTGATTCAAACATCAATACTTCCAATGACAGATGGGCTGATACTGTAATAGTATCTCGTCTACTTAGAAGCACCTCTTAAATGTTCAAGAAGGTAGAAAAAGAACTCCAGACTTTATATCCTGAGTCTGAATGTGTCCCTTGAGGTATTGCTTCCAGATTTGACCCATGCAGAAAGAGCGTATTTCTAATATCAGACAATAATATGGAGAAAAGAGGAAAAACTAAGAGGAGGAAGAGATACTCCTGGGGGGTTACAGCATTGAATCTCAACATAATGCTGACTCCCAGGAGTTGCCAGGCCCAGGAGATGTGCTCTACATGCCTGCAAGGAGATGATAAAACAATGAAACCACTCAGAAAAGCAAGGGGAAGAGCTGGTTTCTGTCAGTCAATGATTTCCAGGTTGAAGAAGATCCCTTTTGCACTTCATGAAAAGGCAATTATTTTTTCCACAATGCCACTGGATTTTCAGGTACCACCAAACTCCCTCCCCAGGGAAACCTCTCTTACATTTTCCCTCCCAACTGGGAAGTCTTCAGGAGCTATTATGGTGCCACTGACAGCAGTGACCACACAAGGATTTTCTTGGCAATGAATAAGACAATCTGTCTTGTATTCTTTACGGAGATGGTGGTCAAACACTGGTATAAGCTTCCTAGAGATGCCTTTGATGCCCCAGGTCTGTCAGTGTTTAAAGAGGCATTTTGACAATGCTCTTAATAATGTGTCAGCCCTGAAGTGGCCAGGCAACTGGACTAGAAGATCACTGCCAGTTCCTTTCAACTGAAATATTCTATTCTAATTCTGAAGACCCATAATAGGATGGACATATAGCAAGGATTTCTGTATTTCTGGTGTTCAAGATGGTAACAATGTCATAAAATGAGAATTTTCTCTGAACTTTTAATGCCATTGGACCAGAATGCAATACCCAGGCCTGAATTTAAAACTCTGCAAGGAGAACAAAATGATCAGTCTGAATTTTCATCACAACCCTAGTCACCACTGCATCTGGGCACTTGATGGCCATGAATGAATTTATCTTCTCAAAAAATCCATGGGAGATGAAAGCTTTTACAGAATGGACATAGCAACCCCCAAATCTCTAAACCCCAACTTTTCTGCTTTAGTCAGGGCAGGGGGGAAAAAAGAAAGAAAAAAAAAAGGTAGTATTCTCCCTTGCAGCCCTTGTGGTACTTTAACCATCCTAAGAAAATAAGACAGAAGGTCAATATGCTTTATGTGCATTTAGACCATGAATTATGGTTTGCACCAAAGGGAAGAGACACCATCACTAAACTTGCCACCCCCATAGAGAAAACCAGCTCCTAGTGCTGGTGGGCACATGGAAACCACAACTGTAACCCTCCCTGCATGAAGCTCTGGCTGCTGATCTCCAGAGGGCAGGGCCACAGCTGGTGTCCAGCACAAGTGGCTTGATCCTGAAGTCTCACCCCAGTTGTCTCCATCTCCTTTCCCCGCATGGTAAAACACTGTGAGTAGTGTAATGCTTTTACCTCAACAGAGAGCTCCTGAGACTAACTAAGCATGGTGAACACAAAGGGATTCATCAGGGCTGTGGCTTCTCATGCATTTTCCAGCCCCTAACACCAGAGAGACCTACCTCTGCTCAGAGCTGGTATGTGCTACTGAAATACATAAATTAACAGGTCACCACGAGGGAAGGAAAGGGTTATTTTTCCCTTCTGAAGACTGACTCGAGAGCCTGACGTATCTGAAATCAATTTTTAAAACTATGTTTAAAAGGGCTCTCCTTTATAGAGGGACTTTGTTATGATGTGGAAAATTCACAGCTCCTAACATCAAGCCATGGGTGGAGGGAGCCTGGAGTATGAATTAAAAATAATGTGGTTGTTTGCAGAAATTAGCGGCACCGATTTAAATCCACACCCCTCTCCCTCCTCAAATAATCACCCTGTGAACGGAGGTGGTTTATGGAGCCCTCTGGAAAATGTTCCTCATGGCCTCCGTTCCAAACCCAAAATAAAATACATCACATCGCAGCAAATACTTCACTAGGGTGCTGCTCCCTGTTCCCCCCAACCCACGCCTCCCATTTGTTGCTAATTAAATGAAACAGCAGGTGCTTAGACCACAAGCACAGCCGGGCTGCAGTGAGCAGAGTGATTAAACCCCCCTGGAATGTCTTCTTGGAGAGCTGCATCTTTCCAGGGACCGGACTTGAAGAGGAAAGACAAGATTAGAGGCAAGGGTTGGGTCAGTCTTTGGCTACAAGCTCCATGTTCAGAATCTGTTTTCTAAGAATGGGTCACTAGAAATGTCAGGTTTCAGGGAAGACATGTGCTGCTCTCTGCTTTTCTGAGGCATCCTTGCTATGGGATGCAGGCAACACAGCATGGTCTGCCTCTGGGCTGGAGACATCTTTTTCACACAGGCAGGACACATCATCCCAATGCACAGCAGCCTTCCGCTCACCAAGGCACCTGTGGGCAACTCAAATCTCCAGGCAACAATCAGCAACACGGTCCCTGAGAATCCATCCCAGCCTAACACTGGGAAAGGCCAGGGAACAGATAGACAACAAGCTGGGGAGTCAGAGCTGGCTGGGAAGGTTAGCAGCCATGTCTGAACACGTGACACATCAGGCCACACTAATGAGATGTTCCTAGTTGACACCAGAGAAATGGGTGCAAGCCCAGAGATCAGTTTTGTAACAGCAGAGTCATCACACCCCAGATCCTGGTGCACACAGTTACCTGCTCACCTCAATGCTGCGATCCCATCCACAGGCACACAGCAGGGACTGAACCCACCCTATTTCCTTCACACAAAAGAAAATAGCCCTTGCTGCCCCCAATGTCATCACCAAGCCTCACCTCCTGACACCAAAATCAAGAAAATCAGAAGGCGAATGCTGTTCTGTTACAGATAGGGAATAGGCAATGGTGTAGGAAATATATAGGCATGGAACAAGGGGCACTTATGGGCAGCCAGAGCTGGGAGCACCATCAAACCAGCCTTCCTCTGCATCCTGCCCTGGGGCCTCCTTGTTTCACCCCAGAAAACTTTTTCCTCTGTTTGCCATATACCCCATCAACAGGCACAGCTCCCTTCCATCCCAACGTGCCAGGTTTGCTACAGTGACTTCTCATCAGGCCAAACTGGGAGGATAGAGCTGCTGGAGCAAGTCCAGAAGAGGGCCACGAAGATGATCAGGGGGCTGGAGCACCTCTCCTATGAAGATAGGCTGAGTGAGTTGGGCTCATTCAGCCTGGAGAAGAGAAGGCTCCAGGGAGACCTAATTACAGCCTATCAATACTTAATGGGATCCTACAAGAAAGTTGGAGAGGGTCTGTTCATCAGGGAGTATAGTGATAGGACAAGGAGTAATGGCTTCAAGCTGAAAGAGGGTAGGTTTAGGTTAGATGTTAGGAAGACATTCCTTACTATGAGGGTGGGCAGGCCCTGGCACAGGCTGCCCAGAGAGGTCGTGGCTGCCCCCTGCCTGGCAGGGTTCAAGGCCAGGTTGAATGGGGCTTTGGGCAATCTGGGCTAGTGAAGGTGTCCCTGCCCATGGCAGGGTGGTTGGAACTAGATGATCTTTGAGGTCCCTTCCAATCTAAACCATTCTATGATTTTGTGATTGTAATCACCCAAAGGAGACCCTAAACCAGTTTCCAACTGAGATAATACAGTACAAGTGTGGAAATAGACTCATCATTACTTCTACAAATTCCACTGCTGGCAGCAAAAGTCCATGGGACCAGGACATAATCCCAAGAAAGAAAAGCACTATTTATATTTCTCCTGAGCAGTTCACTTCTCTTTGGTCACTCTGCTGACATTTCACTTCTCCACCAAAACCTGTTAGAAATGGCTGGGGGTTTGGGGGAGGAGGGAGAACATGGTCATTAGGGTCTGGCTTAGTTACTGTAATACAACTAACATTTGGCTCTGTTAAAAAGACTCCCAGTCAAAGACTTCAAAGCATTTTGCAAACATTAATGAATAAACTTTCTCCAGGAGGCCTGATTATAGCCCCCATTTTATGGGTGGGTATTTCCAGATAACCTTCCTGCCACACCAGCAGTTCCCCACTCCTTGTTCCACGCCGCAGACTCCTGGCTCCTAATTACACAAAAAACTAAGGCGATGAAATGTATTTTGACCTAAGAGTGGAACAGGACTTGACATGAGATTTCTTAACAGCAACAGGCAGGAACCTACAGCCCTATTGCTCCTGCAGCCCATAGCACACCCCTGACCTGCAATACAATCCAGTGCTGTCCCACACCCAGAACAAACCCAAAGCTTTTTGGGGCTTCTCTCCACCTTGGAAATGCTTTTTACCAACTATTCTTCGCTTAAGGATAGCCAGAGACCACCTTTGTGGAACACCACCACCCTTTACTGCTCCACCCGCCTTATTCCCAGATCCCAACAGCAACTGAATCACTGCCACCCCCTGAAATACCAAATCCTCCCCTTATGTGCCAGCGAGGTGTGTCACAGATCGGAACCCTCTAACCCCCATCATGGTGACACAACAGGCACCACAAACAACTCTACAGGTTTTTGCAAAGCTGGGGTAACAGCCACCAATGCACCAAAACCTGTAAGACAACCTGGACTTGGTACAGGAACACATCACCATGTACCATCCCAAGACATATTTTCCTCATCAGGAAGACACACACACCAGTTTTGCTCAGGCAGCTGTAGCATATCACTGTAGTGACCAGGACAAGCCTGAATTTGGATTTCAAAGCTCCCCAGACCACAGAGAGGCCAAAAGGTCCCAACACACTGGGCTGTCAAAAGCCAGAGATTAGCCAGATAAAAAGAAAAAACTGTGAAATATTTTTTGCTCCAGGTGGATAAGATACACTCCCTGCAAGACAGAGCTTCGATCATTAAACTCACCTTAGTCCTCCGAAGGAATTTTTTCCCTGCTATCATTTTACTTAGTTCTTTTCTGCTTCGCTTTCTACTTGCTTCCCATTTGGCATTTTCCCCTCTCTCCCACTCACAGTGTTTTTGTGGCCGTCCTTCCCCTCTCTCAAAACACCTGGCTGAGGGTAGTGGCTCAGCAAGTCCCACTGGTTTTCTTAACACACCCTTAAAAAAAACCGAATGTGTCAAGATCCAGGCACACAACTCTGATGTTAACTCAGTTAGCAAAATTGATTAGGATCTGCCCTTGATTGCACCTGGTAAATCAGAGACATCTCTGCATTGGCCCCAATGCCTCACAAAGGGCTTTGGTACAGAGCCCTGCCTGCACTGCAGGTTGACAGAAATTAGTTAAAAATGGGGTGCTTTGCTGAGTCTCTGCTTCGTGGGTTTTTTGAGCTTGCTCACATCTCCAACCAACAGTTTTCTAGGAACTCACTCCACTCCAAAGCACAGACCCCCTCACTGGACCGCAACACCCTGCTCTGCTGGCTTCGCACCTTGATGGGGTCCCAGCAGCTCTCAAATGAGTCCCATGTGCAAGGCCCCTCTTGCACCATTAGGGACAACTGCAGCTCACCCGCCCTGCTGCAGCTGCAGGCCCAGAGAATGCAACCAACAGCTACGGATCTGCAGATCCTACCTAGAATTAGGCTCTCAGGGTTTGGACCTGGGAATGCAGTGGGTCTGAAACACTCTCTGCACGCTCCCAGGACACCAAGGGACCTTCAACCCTGTGTGTTTTTCCTGGGCATGGGCAGGGATGAACAAATGCTAACCCAACAGTTAAGAAGCTCAGAAAGCAACAGGCAATGACAAAAAATCTGGCATACTGTAAGAGTTCAACTCCTCCCTTTCCTGCATGGATCCTATAGACCAGATCTCTACTTTTAAATTTAAAGAAAAAGGTGGAGAGCAAAGCCCCCAGCTTGGCTGGGTGTTGTTTAAACAGGGCACCCAGGAAGGAGAGCACACAAAGCTGCTGACCCAGAGCAGGACGACTCCTGCTTTCCACATGACTTTGCATCAACTGCTCAGCAGCGTGGATTCTCTGTGGGTTTTGCTGTCATGACAGTTCACTCCTCTGGAGACTCTTCAGTGCTTCCTCTGAAGGAGGGAAAGGGGAAATTGCAAAAGACGGTTCTGCAGTGGGAATACTTGTGTTCACACGAGACGTGGAACTGCTCTGGCTGCAGAAAAGGAGAAGCTTGCCACAGCTCCAGGCAAGCAGGGAGTGAATAAGGCAGAAGATGCACTCCCAACTTGATGCTCCATACACTGCTTCTGCAGAAAAGGTCAGTTATTCATTCAGGTGCTAAGGGGAAGAAACAAATAGCTCCCAACGCTCAGAAATCAGGCTGGGGCAAGCCCCATCAGGAGCCCTTCCCTATGGCAGGCAGGACTACACGCAGTCCACAGTGGAAGAGACGCCAGTTGACTCTCTTGTTTGTCTGGTAAGCAAACCCTGGTGTTACAGGACTGAGCTACAGCTCCTTCCAGACAGCCTTCCCACATCTGAGCCTGTAAGAGCAGAGAGCCGGGAGGGGCGAGGTGGCAGGGAAAAGAACCCTGACAGAGCCCTGCATAACCTTTCCATTATGGCTGGGCAATTTTCTATTCGCACTTAAATGCAATAATGTAAATAAACTCCCCGTAACCCTTACAGGGCTATTTAGGACGTTTGCAAAAACAACCAGCTCCTCTCATCATGAGCCAAGGGATGCGAACACAACAGGCACTTCTCATCTCGGTCTCCACACACTTAATGAAAGTGAAGGATTGTATTCCCTGCACAAAAGCAGAATTGTGTTTCAGGGCCGGGGGTGTGAACTCGGCGCGATTTTCCGGCAGTATAAATAATTGAAAGTTGAGTACGATTAGGGGAGAGTGGCAAAGTGGTGGAGGGGGTGGAATTGTCATGCCTGAACTTTTTGGGCTTGGGTGCTTCAGGGAAGAAAGGCCACAGAAAAAGCCTGCCAAGGAATTTAATTTTCACACAGAGATTCCAGGGGAAAAAAAAAAAAAATAATAAAAAGGCTGATCTTGATCTGTGGTAGAAAAGGAAATACGCTAATAAAGCGGTTCTGGGAGAATTCATTGCCTGTGTGAGAGCAGCCCCAGAGCTGTAGCTTCAGCTGGGGCAGGTCCCACAGCAGAACTGCTCTCCTGTGTTTTATTGTTCCAGCAAACAAAACCTGGAACAAGGTTAACAAACAAACGGGCTCCTCCCAAGGCTGAGCTTTAAATTCTGCTGTGGAGACCTAATGGGCTATGACAACACCTTCCAACAGCAGAATAATGGAGATGGGGATAGGATAACATGAGAGGCATACATTGAGCCTTAAAGATGCTCTACTGAAGAAAGACTTTCTGCTCAGTTTTACCATGATTCTACACAATCCCTTGTATAACATTGTCCAGGGTCAAAACCAGGAGGCACGGGCCAAATACCAAAACCTTCCTTCATGATTCAGAATTTTTGGCTATTTTTCTAAACACTGCAGGGGCTCATGCAACCCAATGCATTTCATTTTTAACATGAAAAAGCAACCAACAGCTATGAAATAGGTCTGAATCCTCCTCAGCTGAACTCAGTTCATTTGAGAGAACTTGCTACTCTTCCTCTCTGTGGCTGCATCCAGGAGAGCCCTTCCCACACTGTAGGGTCCCCACCATCCTCAGGGGTCAGTGATAGGCATGGGATGTAGGTACTCATAGTGAGAACTTACACAAATCAAACCTCTAGAAAGCAAGGGAATAATTCCCATCAAATAACCCATTTGACTAATGTCACTACAGGCCCAGAAATGGAGTTTGATACTCTTCAGGTATTTCTTGGAGGATCTTTGCAGGTAACAAGCTGTGTAGTTCAAATAGTGGATGCAGAGGATCTGACAGAGCTAACTTTCCTGTTCCCCAGCAGAGCAGCTTTAATCCTTTATAAGTCAAGTTCCCACTCCAGACAATGTGAATTAATCCACTGGGAAATGTGCTATCCATTACAGTTCTGTAGTGTTCCCTTGAGATTCTTGGGTTGGACAAAGCTCCTTGAGTGAAATTCTTTCTAGATAATTCATTAAAAATGCATGCACACAGAAAGCAGGTAAAGTGATCTGTTGATAGGTTCAAAATAGCCACAGAGACCTCTCCAGCCTTTGTCCTGTTCTAAAAATACTCTCCCATGAATGTGTGAGCATCTGGTTACGTGGCACTATTTCACAGCCATCAGTTGTGAACGGGAGAGACACACTGGCCCGGAAACTGGCATCACAGCTGAACTTTCACGAATCTTTCCCAAGGCTTATGTGTTTTTTTACTATGAGTACCTACATATGAGTACCTTCTTATATGAAGAAACATTCAGTGAAGGTTTTTCTCTCACACTCAAAGTCCACACACCTCCTAAAAAATTCACCCCACTGGACTCTTAATAAGCAGTGAGAGTCCATCACTGCTGAGCTCTGCCACTCATGTAATTGCTAAGATTTCCCTGACTGTACTTGTAACTCTGCAGCCAGGGGAAGCTCTGAAATTTGAACCACTTTGTAACTCCACACTTTCCTCTGAACCTCCCAAGGCCTTCTTCCATGAAGCAGAGCTGGCAGCCATCGCTGTGCCAGCACGATCACGCTCCTTGGAGACAGACTTCACACTCTCCCGTGGCTGATGAGATTAACAGGGTGCTCAGTGTGGGATCCACACCTCGTGAAATCACACAGAGCAAACCCCAAACCTTTGTGTCATCAGAGGCAGCAATTTCCAAAGCATTACCCACCTCTGATCACACACCACAGTCCCCTTGCACCAGGGGCACAGGCTCTTCTCTTGCCAAACAAAATTTATCTGCTGGCCCAAAGCAGGCAGTTGAGTAATTCTGATTTACTCCAGCAGGGATCAGGGATATATCTGCGTGCATCTTCCTGCAGTGATGATGGAAGTTGCTTTCTAAGAAAGTTGAGGAACAGTAGTATAGTTAAAAGGATGCAGTAAAGAAGTCAGCATCATCTTTGTGATGCTCCCAACCTTTCAAAAACCAACCCTGCTCATTTGTCTAACTACATATAGAGCCTGTAGCTGAATTTGGTTTACTTCTAGCACTGGGAGCATGCCTAAAGTACTACAAATTGATTGTTAACAAAGATCTGCCAGCACTGAACTTCTCAAAGGCTACAAAAGACAGGAAATCAGTAGTGACAGTGAATTCCCTTCAGCAATCAGAACAGATCACTAATTGCGTAGCCCCTCTGGAGCAGTTCACATTGTCACAGCACATGAGGAGACTGCAAGAATGGATGGGGAAAAACTCATCTTCAGAGCAGCCTGTCACTCAGTGTTATGCTCCTGCAACACCTTGGAAGTGAACTAGCATTTAATCTGGGTCAGAAAAGGCAAAGCTTCTTAATTGTGTGATTAAATGTTTCAATACTACTGATTCCACACACAGGACATGAACACTGAGGAAGTAAGGACTTGTCAATATCCAGAAGAGTATCAGCATTGTACAGAACAATGCCCATATGGTACAATAACCCCAAACAGCACAGTGGGGTCCAGGACCCTGGTCTTGTGCAGCAACAGAATAGAAGAGGACAAAACTTTCAGAGATGCAGCATCCAGAGATTTCTATCCCACACTGGCAGCAGGACAACCACCCAACCAATGCCCCAAACTTTGCTGCCACCTTGTCCAGAACAAGTAAGACTCCTGGGGGTGTTCCTGGTATTGTAATACCTTTTGTGAACAGTGAGAGGTCACGATGGCACCACTGGAAGACTCATCTCTGACCCACGTCAGTCCCCAGAGAAAATAAAAACCTTAATCCTTTGATAGCAAAATCCATTCCCTGTCATTACAGAGGGGCATCTCTATTGACTCCTCAGGCCACTGAGATGGGGTAGCAGGGGTATCACTGCTGCTCTTGCCTTGCTGCTGCCACACTCTGAGGAGCTGGCTAAGCCACAGCCTCACTTTCTAGGCTCTCCCATTCTCCTGGCAGGACCTGCACATGGTGCAGGCAAGGGAGTAATTTAAATTGGCACTGAGAACCAAATATCACCCCATAGACATTATGCAGAAGATTCCCACGCTGCAGCATCTGAGTAACCTTCAAACGTCAGCTCTTATGCTGTAACAGCACCCAAGTGCAGGAGTATGAGCGGGAGAGGTCTCCTAGGTCGGGTCACTTTTGCAACTGCAGGTTACTCACAGCATTCACTGAACGTGGCCTCTATTGTAGCTTGGCAGGCACTTTGCCACTTCCCCATGATGGCCCTCGTCTTTGTTTGACGTGTAAAGACTCTTTAGAAACAAATACTGGAAGCTGAACAGATTGTTTTGCCAAGCAAAC
This sequence comes from Gallinula chloropus, assembly GCF_964237585.1. Taxonomy (NCBI): domain Eukaryota; kingdom Metazoa; phylum Chordata; class Aves; order Gruiformes; family Rallidae; genus Gallinula; species Gallinula chloropus. The sequence continues at coordinate 68,847,186 of NC_140090.1, forward strand.
ATTTAAATAATGATGGAAATAAGAATTATAAACAATTCCATTTATTCACTAAAGACAAAGATACTGCCCCAACCTAGCTGGTATCCTAAGGCACTGACTGAGCACTAGGAAGAAAAATGGTATTTAAATAGCCCTTAATTCATCTGAGACAACCATTCTCGGCTCAATAACCATATCAGCTATTAATTTCTTTTTCCAGGGGCATCTCGACTCCCCCAGCAAGCCCTGTTACTGGAAAGCTTGCTGCTGGGCTATTCTTCCAAGGGCAAGCATCGGGGGGTCTTTGCTACTAAGCGTGGCTGTACCAGGAGCTCCAGCACAGCTGCCAAAACACAGCAGGCACGGTCAGCAGCTCAGGGCTCCTCCTGGAAATCTGGTTTTCTGAATCACCTGCAAGCCTTGCCACTGCCGGCCTCTCCACACACTGTCTGGGATAGCAGCAGCAGACAACTAGCCTGTGTTTACTCGGAAGGATGTGCCATTTCTCCCCAGGGACCTGGCGCTGACCTTTGGGAACAGACATGTTGACAGAACCATGTTCAGATTTCCTCTGAATTTTCCCAGGCTTGTTTCAGTTTCAATCCTGCTCTTAAGGAAGCTTTTTTCAAACCAATCCCTACATCCCAACTGCTGGAGTGACTTCCATCCTTTACAGCCCCGTGACTGTCAGGGATGACCATGAATCCACCCCCTGGTCTGGAGGAGGAGGATCTGACAGCAGCTCTCAATGTCTACAGCAAGGCCAGGATGCTGAGGCCCATCACCTGCTCCAAGGGAACGGGACCAGAAGAAATTTGATCCTTGCAACCTAGACCATCCTGTCAGAGGCCAGCACAGCCCAGAGCAGAGAGGCAGGCATGTGTGCTGACTGCAGAGTCCAGAACCCCTGCTACCAACACAGCCCAGGAGGAACGATACCAGTAAGTAAAACCTTGCCTTGCTCCCCTCACGTTTCACTGTGCATTTGCACCACTGCTTGTACAACAACCCTGTGCCATGCTGTTACTCCCTGCCTTACTCAACCCCACCTTCTTCTCCAGCTTTCCCTGCCTGTTTTGCAGGCACCCTCAGACGCACATGGAGCTAAACAGAAACTCTCCCTGAGCTCATCAGAGACTGACAGTTCTTTCAATGCAAACTTCCCATGCTGCAAAAGGGAACAGAGCCACATCAACAGCCCTCCTTTCCTTCCCACACCACCCAGAGCTTTGTGCGCTGCGGCACCCATGGAAAAGAGCATCACTCCTTGCAGAGGGACCCTGCTGCTGCAGATGGCTGAGAAAAACAGGCGATGACACAACTTGTCCTGCTGCAAAGGCCCAGTGGGTTGAGGGTTAGGAATCAGCATTTGCAAACGCGGGAACAGGCTTGAGCCACTGCATTCTTACCTATACTCCTCACCACTGACAAATTTAGCACATGCTTGAGCTTGTCCATTTGCTGCTCCTGCAGAGCTAAAAGCATGAACGTTACAACATAAAACATCATAGGTCTTACAAAACCAGTGATTACTGACAGACTGTGCTGGGCCACCAGATTTAGGGACTGTGGGTCTCCACTTGGGTAATTAACCCAAATTAACTGATGGAGTGTATAGACACAATTCCCTCAGAATCCCATCAGGCACCTACCTACGCTGCAAGCATCCTGCGCCAATCCCCCCTTTCCTCTGCCCCAGAAAGCCTGTACACCAAAGCAGCCAGGTTGTGCTTTTAGTCACATTACTGGGGTGAAACATAGGGTGCTCAGGCACATGGCACAGTTACAAACCCCAGGCTGGAAAAGTGGATGTTACAGCATCTGGTACAGCTTGGGGTAACAGAAAGGGAAGTTTGCACAGAAGAGCACAGAACGGAAGAACGATCAATAGCAGCACCATTCGGGTGAACTCCAGCCCGAGTAAGAAAAGCAATTACTGTTTTTTCATGGTACCATTTCTGTTTAATGTGCTCTTCAATGCTCAGTTACTCCATTACAGCACTATAAACAATCAGGATGACCCCAGCAATAACAAATGAAGCTCTTGATGTTTTATCGTCAGCCTGGAAACAACTTACATCTCTTTCCGCTCCCTAATAAAATTCTTGATATTCTTTATTTTTTTAATGTTCTAATTGGCTGCTAGTGAGTTCCTCTTTCTGCACCACTTTGAAGAAAACCTGCTTAGATCAGCAGACTGCATCAGGCAGATAATTTTTTGCTAACTGATACACAAAGGCAATGCTTGAACAAAGCCTTGTTTATTTGCCTTTTCAAAATTGTGACATTTCAGATGTCTCCTGGCAGCCAAAACATCTGTGTGGGTCATTGTGTGGAGAGACGGCGATCTGCCTACCTAACATTCCTGCTGCAGCTCCAGTCACTTGCCTCTCACACAGCCAGAAACACAACTTGGTATTCTGGCACACTGCTAAAGCTACTGCCTGTGTTTTGCCTTGGAGAAAGCTGCATTTTGCTATTGTTGAGAAAGGATCTTCCATACACGGAGACCCAGACGTGCTCACAGAAGCAGTAGAGGCACTAGTATCTGAACATAGGGTTTAGTCCCTCTGCTGATGCTCTGGTCCTGTTCATACTCTGACTCCAGGCATGAAGTAAGACAGGCACAAAGTCAGACTAGAACATTTGGAGTCACTGGATAAAATGCAGAATTTGAGCCACTGGTGATTCAAGTGAAGATATCAGGCACTGTAGTCCAGTCATATTTTCCCTTATTGCTTTGCTGGGGAGAGAGTTTTGACCCAACTGAGGTCATAACATCTATAAAAAGAACAAGGTGGTACTGAGCAACAGTCAGGGTGAGGAGGGAAGCGGGGTGAGAGCCACCCTTCATACTGGTCAGCTGCAAATACTGCTGCTGCTTCTCAGCCCAGCATGGTAACTGGGAGGGTGAGCTGGCTGCATCTCCGCACTTCTCCACCTTATGCTTTGGGTAATCACTTATGCACACACTCAGCTGCAAATCCCCATCCTGCTAACAGTCTCCAAATGCACTTTCCAGCAGGAAGAACTTGAGTCTTACGTCTGTAGATGTCTTTTCACTGCACAGCAGAAACGCCAAGAGTTATCCCTGCTATCCCAATAAAACAGTGTCCTTTCTCTGCATCTTTGTGGACAACAGGAGTATTGCCAACTTGAACTACCAGCTCAGGAGAGGATTCTGCTACCACCACCAGAAAATCTATCAGCAATGGAAGGAAACCATGGATGGCATCCAAAGAACAGGCCTGAATAAGCTATGAGCTGTGTCACCAGTGATGTTCACATTGCCATCTCTCTCATCGATGAGCATCTCATGCTCCCCCATTCTGCATTTCAGACAAGAGCCAAGGACCCAGGTGCAGAATACATGAGAAAGCAGCACTTAAAATATTACATTAGGAGGTGCATTTGACCCCACGTGGTGCTCAGGTGCAAATGCCTCTCCAGGGTGAAAGACAAAAGATAATTGGACTTGACAAGCAATTTATCCTAATGCTTTCATCTATGCAGAGTTAATTCAATACCTTCAATCCTATTTACTGAAATGTTGGCACCCCCATGTATTCTGCTGCCATCGTTTGACCTACACTCAGCAGCAGATGTGACTTGGTTGCACAATTAAATGATGCAGCAACGCCCTGATTTAATTTAAGTCTGTATTTATAGCTCTCTAGCCCTCACTGAAGCAGCACAGGGCTGACACTTGGCTTGTTGCAGAGGGTTCTGTATGCCTTACTTCTTGCACCATCATGGGGCAAATTCCAGCTTCCAGATCCCATGGTATAGTCCCATCTTGCTGCCCTGTTACTCATCTTGAAAACAGCCTGACTCCCAGGCTGCTGAAATAGCATGACCAAAGGCTTCTGGGGGTTGAATCCTTGGGACAGAGCAGCCTCTTGCTGCCTGCAGTGCCTAAGAGGACTTTCTAGGAAGTTTTTAAAAGCCCTGGTATCTAGTACTGCACGGGCTCTCAAAACCACTGAGCCGCTTCCCACAGAGACAGATGTTCAAGGAGGGATGGGCTCCTTTTTAAAGAAACACAGAAGTGCAGTAGCAAAATGAATAATCTATATTCCTCCCCCCTTGCCCCTGGGCAGCCCTCAGGTTTCCCCATGGGTTCTATCCAGTGTCACTGTCAGCAGCAGGCATTGCAGGCCTAATGAAGTCATTACAAGTCAGCCCTTGTTCCTCCACTTCCAGTCAGGAACAAACAAGACACATGCAAGCTTAGCAAGCCCTGGAGTGCAGCTCTGTCATGGACACAGCAGGATGAGCACAGCTGGCAGAGACCTGCCGACTCCAGCTGTTTAGGACAGTAGTGGTGCTTACAAATCAGCTGAGTTTTACTCACTGAGTATTTGCTTGATGTTCTGCTGGAGGGGCCATGTGGGGACAAGCAGGGACATAGCCAAAGTAGATCAATTATCCTAAGGCCAAATTTCCACACGTGGTATCAGGCTGCAAAATGCAGGTCCAACCAGTGCTAGGTGAGAAGTTTGAGCTTCCACCAAAAATCTGGAAGCCACAGGTCATCGTCTTATCTGGAGCACAGTGAGGGGGATCTAAGGAGAAGGTCTTGATCCTCACAATAAGCAGATGACACCTCCAACACCTATCACATGGTACATAACCAAGAGACAGGTTCAGACCTTCAAGGGTTTGTGGAATGTGGACTAGCAGCCCCATGTTGCACTCCAACTTTCACTAGGAAAGGCTCTCCTTTGGGGTTTCCACTGGAAACATCACCCCTCCATTCAGGAAATCTTAGTGTGACTGGGATTCGCTGTCTGCAAGGCAAGATGCAGTGCAGCCCAGAGCCCCATTACAGCACAGCCACGGTTCAGGCAGCAGACATGGGGAAACTGCTAAACCCTGAAACAGCTGCTTTACAATACCTGTATTTTCTTGTAAACATTATGAAGGTGTATGAAGGTGCCCTAACCTTCCAGTTGATTTCCCAACTCCCTCTGCTGGCTTCATTAGAGTTGTAAGTACAAATTGCAGTTCAAGACACAAAGCCCTTTTCCCTTGCCTCACACAAAGGAGATGCTCTGGCAGCATCAAGAGCTCAGGAAAAAAAAAAACAAACCAAAAAGTCCCCAGAAGAATCACCTCTAAAAGCACCTTATGACAAGCCTTGTCCCCAACTTACAGCTGGGAAACTGAGGCACGGATCACCAAGGTGACATAGAGACATGTAAACCCTGTGTGGAAACCCCAGGTGAAGACCTCAGCTTTGGTAACTGTACACCTCATGCTGCAAGAGCTAAAGCAGCTGTTGCAGAGGGCGGTCACTGCTGGCGCAGTTGTGGCCCTGACAGAGATTCCTGGGAGGGAAAAGGGTTAAGGAAGGGAATTTTGTTACTTTCTTGTCGTATTTTCTCGTGGGGGGAGAAGCGTTGTGCGAGCGGGAGTTTTCCACTGGCGCTAGGCCCCCTTGCACTTATCAATGGGACCTTTCAGGACTCACTCCCTGATTGAGACATCATTTCCTGTCCAACACACTAACCCCATTGATAACTCCACTCTTGATGGGAACTTTTCAAACCTACCAGGAAAGGCCAGGAGACCCAGAAGAGCATATACATGAAAACAGAACTGGGGAAGAAGGGAAAAAAAAGAAAAAAAGAAGAGAGAAAGAAACAGTTTTGGCCACAATCTGCACCCTGACAGCAAATGTTTGTGATTATGGAGCTGTGCATCTTTGGCGGGTACATCAGCCACAAGGAAGCCACTGACAAAAGCTTTGCAGCAGTGGAAACGACAGGCCTAGCGCTTCAGACCAGTAAGAAGTGGAGGGGTAGAAAAGGAAGCTTAAAAAAATCCCTCTTTTGTCTTCTAGCCATGCAGCAAACAGAAAGAAGTCCTGGCCATAGAAGTGGTCTTGTTTTCCATCAGCAAAGTTAGGAGGCCATAACTGACATAGCCTGCAAAACAGACTAGAGACTTCAGATGTCCAAGTACCGGCAATGGCACATAAAGGAAAGCAATGATGAAACTAGGACTCTTCAGGGTATCTCAGAGCAGGTACCCAAGGGAGGAACTGCTTTTTTTCCCCTAATTTATTATGGCAGAAGGCTCAATATTGTTTCCCAGGTCACAGCCTTGCCACCTGTATACCTCCTTAACACCAGTAGCAAGGACTCTGACATTCTAACCACAGCTCTAACCAAAAGCTCCACCCCAAAGTCAACATTTCCTCCAAAGCTCAGGAGTCTATCAAAGCACAGCTTTTGTTTCCACCTGTTTCCAAACAGAGATTTCATAACCCCAGGCAATTCCATTTTTGCTGTCTGCAAAGGTATGCTGATACAGAGGTATCGATGAATCCAGATTACTGCTAAATAGGGTAAGAGCCAGAAAGCTCTCCCTACCCATGCAGGTGCTGTGTGTGGAGCAGCACTAGAAATTCAGCAGCTGGTGGCCATTGTAATTTGGACTCAGTGCTATTTTCCTGGCTTCAGAATTCAGCTTCTCAGCAAGAAAGCTTTTGATGAAATCTAAATAGACTGGCAGGGAATACAGCAGGAGCCAAGACACCAGCTGGCTCGGTAGATGGTCCGGAGCAGGGACTGTAAGGTTTCCACTACCATCTCCATTACTGCACTGCCTGGGAGCGTGCAAAAGCTCTGCTGTTATCAGTGATCTGGGTAAGCAGTTTCTGGGGGCCCAAAACGTAGCGCTCTCTCTGTTCTAAGTGCATCTGAAGCATTTAAAATTAGATCCCCTCCTCAATAGGAACCATTCATGAAAATGTCAACTTTAAATGTCTTTACAGTACAAGCTACTCACTGTGAGCATACCACCCACTTATCTTATACCCTACAAGGACAGAGTCTGAAAAGTTTCAAGATCATGACATGTAACAGACCAAATAAGCACAAAGCCTTATTTAAAGGCACGATTAACCCAGCTTGGAACATGACTAGAAGTGTGAGTGGAAATAATATTTTATGTCAGATGAGACAGGCTTACCTGCAGGTCAAAGAACTTGCTGTATCTCCGGTAGATGATCTGGGAAGTCAGGTCGGACCATGTTACATTGATGATATAGACCTGTTCAGGGAAAAGAAAACACAAGTTAAGGTGGGCTCTGAGGCACAGCCAGTTTCATCCCCCATCTCCCTGGGTGCTCCTTCTCTCAGTGAGGAATATCACCCTGGGTGCAGCACATCACAGCCTTTAGCAGAGGTCTCAGGAGAGTACCCACTATTCTCCCTCCCATCCCCATCACTGGCCCCCACTGATTTTTCTCTCCCTGGGATGAAAGTTTAATTGAGCAATAGCACATTTTCCAGTCTGCTGCAGCACACCTTGCCCTCTACCTCTGCCTGATTGGAGGACATACTGCAGGCACGGTTGGGAGACCTATTCCACCCCTGGAGCTGCAGCCCATCATGGGTGATCTCCAACCCATGCTCTGGGTTTCCCTTGTACATGGGGCTGTGACATGACCATTCCCAGGCAAGATGCAGCTCTAGTTCGAGATGGAAATGCAAAGGGAACTCATCTCCAGTGTGTCAGTAGCATTACAGCCCTGCATGTGCGACAACAGCTCAACCCTACCGCACGCAGCCCTTGCTGAGTCACGTCATATCACTCAGCACCTCTGGCACCAATCGGACTGATTGGAAGGTGATGTAAAGCAGGTCACCGAGAGTGACATTGTTTTCTTACTGTGGTAGAAACAGCAACACAAGCCCAGAACAAGCCCAGGATTTCCCCTGTCCAGCCCTAGCCCATCCCCAAAACAATCACCTTATAGAAACACTGTTTTGCCGGAAATTGTGATAAAAAAATGACTCGCACGCGCATGCACACACTTCACATGCAACACACAAAGGTTTCCTTTTGACCCTACTACCTCCAAACCATTTTTTAAAAAGGGAAAAACAAGCCAGATTCTGTGCTCTCATACACTGCCCTTCAAGGCAAATGCTGGAGCTGCTGCCTCAATGACAGATACACAACTAGACTCCAGCAAATATGGGATGAAGCCATAAAGGATGATTACTGAGGGGGACTGTGCAATGCCAGTGTAATGGAAATCACAGCTTAGCCAGCTCCTGGGTCTTTAAGCAATTTCCAGGCTTCACATATGGAGTGAGATAAGGATCTGGCAGAGGAAACAGGAAAGCATCCCTCCTACCTCAGCCCCAGCGCTGCAGCAGGAGCTCTCCCTTTTGCCATGGATACAGAAGTGAAGCTCTCTGTCTCCAGCCCTGGGAGATGGATAAGCATCACCCTCTTCTCCATCTCCCCCAGGACACTAGCCCATCTTCCAAGGTGCTGATATAGGGTAATTGCCTCTGTGCTTTTAACGATAAAAGGCATTGCACGAAAACCACTGGAGGGATGATGAAGAACACTCTTAATATTTTTCCAAGGATCACTGAGAGATTTCCCCTCTTTCCCAATAGAGGAGAGGTGCCATCTGATGTCCTGGAAACGATGGAGGTCCTGCAGCCTTACTTCCCCCTGTACTTGTTACAACTACATTCAGTTCCCAAGGCAGTTTGCTCTGTCTCCTGCAGCCCAGTTTCACGGCATGTGAGAACTAGACATATCAAACACAGGCTGTTAAGGAGATCTGGGACTTTTCATAGAGTACTAAGGGTCAGGATTAAGAGCCTGAATTTGTTATCATATCAAACCTACCGGCTGCTCCCACCAGACCAGAGACCAACTGAGGCTGGCAAAGGAAAGACTGCCCAGGGATGAGAACATGACTCTCAACAACCCAGATTATTTCTCTGCTTCATCTCATGCTTCTCCTGGAAAACCAAGCCATGCAACCTCCCTCCTGCAGTACCCACAATCACAAGGCTGACACCAGCATTGCCCTGCTGCAGGGAGCAGAGGTCAGGCCATGTAACATGAAGATCTCATGTCCCTTTTAAAGATCTTACCCACACAAACAAGCCAGAGAAGTCAGGGAAGGCTGGGAAGGAAGCTGCTGCTGCCAATTTCCAGGCCAGCCACACTACACGGCAGAATATTTTTCCATGTGTTTGTTGTGTGTGTGTGGGGGGAAGTTTGTAACTTCACTCTGAGCTAATTCACGACACAAATATTTCTACTCATTCTCTATCCAACAGCTACTTTCAGATGGAAAACCCATTTGATTAAAAACAGATCATGACAGATGGGAGCTGACTGGGATCCAAAAGCAACTTCAGATACTGTAATTCTGGCCCCAGGTTCTCACAAAGGGGATGAGACAAGGATAGAAGAAACATATTGTACGTGCAAATAAAGCTTATAGTTATTCTTTAATTATGAACATTTTCTCCATAAGCTAGGAAAAAATACATAAGCCACAGACAGCCAGGCTCTTTGAATTTCAAAAAGGCCTCCCCATGTTTCTCTTCAGAACCCACAAAAACTCTGTCCCCCCCAAAATTTAACAGCCTGCAAGTCTGTTTGAATGAGATTTAACCCAGACAGGCATTAATCCTGCTTTAATAGTCCAGCATTGTTCAGTGGTGCAGGAAGTGGCACAACACCCCCATCGCATGAGAAATGGGCTGAGCTGGGTGTGAAGAGAGATTTTGGGCAAGAGGTTGGATGTGTTTGGTGCAGGGAGCGGGTGCAGGAGCAGGACCCTGCTGCACAGGGCAGATATGGAGCCAGCTCTGAAATGCTGGCTTTGCAGAAGCCACCACTGACTTCAACCAAGCTGGGGCTTTGCTGTGCATTAAAAAGGCGACTGAATCTTTCTGAGCCTTAGGTCTCTTCAAGCTCAGCAAATGATGAGTGGGGCAGCATGCAGATGCACCGACTTGTGTTTCGTGGGAAGATCACAGCAGGAGCAAGACAAGTCTTCAGTCGGAACCTGGAGCTCTGTGAACCAACGAAGGGGATCAAAATCTGTGTGGTAGGACGCAGGTGCAAAATCTGAATACGCTATTGATTTTCTTTGCTTGTTTGCATAAATCAAATGGCTTCTGGAAAGCCACCATTTAATGTAATGGGGAATAAATGCTTCCTTGAACTCAGAAAAGATCTGTAAAATGCCAGATTTTATATGCAAGGTCTAGAGGTTTCAAAAGCCTTAAATATCACATTTCTCTCCCTCAGAGATCAGAGTTTGGTGATTATTCACTTCTGCTGCCTTAGCCGGACCCATAACCTTTTCATGAGCAGCAAACATTACATGAGCTTACCTCATCATTTTTTAGCTCAGATCTTAAAATGGGTCGCTGTGAAAGCGATCAGCAGTATCCCTGGGGAGAATAAGAAAAGCAGTCCTGGAGGGTGCCTGAGGTCGTGCAAACGCAATGGGACAAGGAGGCAGCAGGAAATGTCAGATAAATATGGAGAGCCGTCCCACGCTCAAACACCCAGCAGGCCCAGCATCGTCCCCATGAGCTGCTGGGTGTTTGAGCCAAGGGAGGGCTTTCCATGGCATCCAACAGCTCCCCAAAACTGAGCCACACAAGCCACCACTCCAGCACATAGCTGGTCCTTCCCACAGGAGAGTCCTTAATAAAAGATGATAAAATCAAAGCATCTTATATGTCTTGGAGCAAACTCTTCCATGCAAGTACAGTGTTTTACCACAGTCCCTGCATGCAAAGAACTAAACTTTAATCATAATTGGAAATTAACAATTACTACAATAATTAATTACTGTTTAAAGACCTGCTTTACTTATCTGTCATGTTTATGACCTTAAAGAAGTCAAAATGCAGCTGCAAATGCCTCACTTTAACAATCCTTAACAAAAATAATTTCTTAGCAATAAATAATAATTGAAGTACAAATTATAAACATTGTACTGCTCCAGCCACTAAGGAAGTTCAGTTTTAAATTTCACAAATCCAGTCCTTTTTCAGTCTACTACGTATTTTAAAGTATGTCCTTCTTTAAAGAAACAAGAAGCTGGCCTGCACAAACTGAAGAATATTGAGGGACTGAGCTTGATAAGCAGCTCATAATATTCATGTGGCATGAAAGAAGGTGCAGGATGTCAGGTGGATTTTTTTCAGGTGCTAATTATTGCTTAATTCTAACCTGAGAAACTTCCATTTTACCCACCACAGAGCAGAAAATGTAGTTATCTCTCTCTCTTTACTGCCTGCACCAAGCAATGAGGAGAGATGACTTCCTACTACAAAAAGCATCCACTCAAATGGGCACGACTTTGTCATTGAACCTCTTGTTTTCAATGGAAAATATCCAGTTCCAGCTGGCACAAAACCAGAGGTAAAGAACTGAGGTTATTCTCATGTGACCGAGTTTTCAATTGGCTTTTTAGAGCCTAATGTTTTGTTTTCTACAGCCAGATGAGCTGGAGTGGGAGATACATGCCTGAAATGAGGAGTCTGATGAGACCAAAATAAGAACATTCACAAGTACACGAGCTATTGGCAAAGACAAGATTGAGATCAGAGACTAGAAATATCCCCGCACACATGAGAGAGGGTGCTGTTAACCTTTAATAAGCAATTATGGTAAATACCAGCTATAAGGGAAGTTTTATGAATGCAAAATCAATGCTATGGTGCAATTTGTATGCAGATACCATCACGACAGCCCCTTTTATCCTGGAGAATGTCAGCTTCTTCAAAGCCTCATATTAAAGTGTTGGATGTTTGTCCTCCAGTGAATCATGACCGAGTTGGAAAAGCCACTTCTTTTCCCCATATTCAGATGCTATCACTGCCTGTCAGCTGGAAACTTTCCACTAGCACAGCTCAGCACGTGCATGCTCCCTGGTCTGCTTCTGTGCAGAGTCAGCCCAACTCCTGCAAGGTGCCCAGCCATTTCAGATGGTTCATCTACCTGAGTTTACATTTAACCACCCCAAACTGCAGCAGCCGTCCACAGCATCAACATACATTCATGCCCTCAATTACTGAAGTAGAGGCACTGCATGGATTCACTGCTTGCATAACCCTTTGCATGTTCTGATGAGTACAAAGCAGTGCTGGCCCAGACCCAGATTTGGAGTGGTAACAGCCTCTTGGTACCCACAAGGTTGAAGTAGCAAAGGTGCTTGGCTTTCAGAAGTGGAATGACTGATTTTTAGGTACCTTCTTGCATCCCACAAGACACTGGCATCAGTTGCCAGGGTTTCTCCACCTGAATACATGGCATGAGAGCCCCTGGCATCCTCAATTTCTGCCTTATACATAAAAGCCATCATAGCAGTTGGGAGAACAAAATTCCCCAGGAATATGCATGGGGAACACAACCTCTCCTCGCACACACATCACCTGTGCCTTCCCTTGCCTTGGACTGTGTTTGGACTTTCAGAAAGTTTGCATTTGACTCCGGATCCAAAGAGTGCAACATGGGCTCCTTGCCCAGCTCACCAGCATGCAGGCAGCCCTGAAAAGCACTGAGACACCTGGGAAATTCTCTCAGATGTGAAGTCAGACCATCAGCCCCAACCCGGAGAGTCCACCTCCGATGCCATGCAATGATGTCAGCTTTCAGCACAACGGTCTCAGAGGGACTGCAACTGAGCTGGGGCAGGGCCAAGGAAGAGCTATTTCCAACCCCAGTCCAGAGCTGTTCTCATCCCCATCTCATTCTTCTCTCATTTGAAGACCGAGCTGAGCAACAGGGATGAGCCTCGGAAGAAATGTGAAACCCAAGCAGCCCCAAAGAGGAGAGCTTCTTGCCAGGTGGTTGCTGCCGTGGCAGGGTCCCAAGCATGGGAGCTTATGCAGGCTGCTCAAAGGTGTGGGGTATCTTGCTTTTTCATGAAGCAGATATGATTTCATGGATATTCAAGACCCGTCTGGATGCCTACCTGTGCAATATGTGCTAGGGAGCTGCTTTGGCAGGGGGGTTGGACCCGATGATCTCTCAAGGTCCCTTCCAACCCCTACAGTTCTGTGACTCTGTGACATCCCTCACATTTCCATTACCAATGGGGGAAAACATAACTGAGAAAAAAGCCAAAATAATCCACTGGTCTCATGGAGCAATGTTGCATGTACCTAAGTTTTGGAAGCAGAGTCACAGCATGCTGGGAGGGAACAATTTGGATAATCCCAGCATTTGCCAGTTCTCATCTGTGAGCAACCACCACACGGGTAATTTAAGCCGGACACAGCAATTCCACTTTGCATCACAATTTGCAAGCTAGTTTACAGTCTAATTAAACACAGAGAGGGAGGGAAGTGGGAGAAGTGACAGGAAAAAAAAAAGATAGGAGAGTTTTCCTTCCTGCATTGTTTTCTTTTGTGGATCTCGTTTCAGCTCTGAACAGCAACGCAAGATAATTAATGCTGGGCTAACGCTGCAGCTCTTTTCAGCCACATCACATCAAATCTGCTCTGTGTACAAGAAAAATAGACTGTAGCTCTGAACCAAGCCGTATGACAAGACTCAAGTTGGGTCCTTTCTAGTTAAGAGACCCTCACCACTACTGCATCCTATATGGGCACAGATCTTCCTCCTGGTGGAGAATCAGCCGGGATGAAATCCTTTTCTCTTCCCTCAGTCCTAGTAATGAGAATAGCAAACAACTGCCTCAAGCAAGCCAGCAGACATCTCTGGGAACACAGGAAGAGGAGCTTATTTCAGTATGGACACACCTGGCTAGATGTTTTTGCTGGTTTTCTAGCTTCAGGGATACAGACCAGACAAGTAACCATCTCTGGGTTATGTCGGAATGACGAATCCAGCTCATTGTGCTTACAGAAGCAGAGTAAGATGATACTTAGCCTCTCATATATTGATGAGGTTTCAAAGTCCATTTCTTCTTAGTCTCATCCTCACCCCTCAAGGCTTTTGGCGTTTTCCAACTTGGGGTTTTAAGCACTGACCTTCAGGCCTTCACAGCACCTTGGTGCTAAGAAGATGCTAAGAAGTCCCACACAATCAGAACACCAAGACAAAAGGGGAAAAACCTCCCCATGGTATTTCTTTGTCTAATCATTTGTGTGGCCATGAGAGGCACAACAAGGTAAAAAGTGGAATTTGTACCATCTGGAATAATAACTTGACCAGAGAGCTGCAGAACTGGAATGGCTGGGAGCCCTGCAGCTTGGTTACAAATCCACCTCCGAGCCTCTTGCTGGGCTTGTCTGATTGCTTCATTTAACTTCATTCTTAGGGGTGTGCGAGCAAAATATGCTGTGTCTGATTCCTGCAGACATGCAATATCTGTGTTGCATTAGCAGGGCTCGCTTTAACTGATATCCTGGGTCATGTCAAAGACCCGTCAAGGCTCCCATCTTATCTCCAACATATCCAATAACCAGAGCTTACAGGAAGAATCAGAAACAGGACTAGTGAAAACAGGTCACTTCCCTGTTACCGCCTCCCTGCTTCAGGAAGCAGAACAGCAGCCTCCCTGCAAGGAAAGAGCAGACAAGGGAAGCAGACAACCTCTACCCATTAGATTTAAATATGTACAGGAGGGAGGGAGAGCATTGGTGCAGAGTGCATCATGGACTTGAATTTTGTGTTCTAATCTGTTTCTATCCACCTGCATTTACTTTCCATGTGTTGATGAAGCTATTCATGAAGTGGAGTAATTACAGGACAGAGTTTCTGCCATTTGAAAGTTGACAGATTAGAAAGCACAACAACTAAGCCTACAGAGCATTAGAATAGCAAAGCAACAAATGTAACATGGAAATAGGATACACAGGCTCCTGTGAAACCTGGCTCCCTCATGGACTTCTCAAATGCTTCACCTGGGTCCTAAAGAGGACGTCTATGGCAAGTAAATGAAAATAAGCCAGCTGCACAGAGAGGTAAAAAGTTTTCAGCTCATTGCTTCTTAAATCAGAATACCACCTGATTTTAGTATTTTAACACAGTGCTTGTCTTTCTCCCCAGCAGGTAGTTGGTGTTTTCATGAGAATGTCCTGGTGATAGAGAAGGTCCTTTCAAAAAAGGAAAAGGAACTGGGAAGATCAACAATCAACAGACAAAATAGCCCCTCTGGTATTTGCATTTCACATCCTTCAAGTAAGTTTTGCTGAAAGATTTAATACAAAAATGACATCAATTTCACTTGGTTTGAGAAACTGATTTGTAGTGGAAGGTGTTCTGAAATGAAATGTATCATGCCTGAAGAGTACAGCTCACTGTAGAAGTCCTCAGTGCCATGCAGCACATGGAAGGGAGGTGGATGTCAATTCTTATCTTATAGCCCTCATGTTGGTTGCAGGGTAAAGGACAAAGGGAAAATAGCGCTCCTAAAAAGTTATTTTAAATAATGATGATAATATCATCCTCCTGCCCTTACTCTCCACAGGAACAGATCCTAAAAACTGACTTAAGACTGGCTTCATCCTGCATCCACTGAAATTAGTTATAATAAGAAAGTGATTAGGCCAGCTATGAGGTCCTTTAAAATCTCTCCTTAGCTTATATTACATCTTTCTGGCATCAGCTATGAGAGATCACTGCTATTTGGTCAGTGTTGGCAGTGCTCAGATGAGAGCAACATCTGTAAATTAAACACAGTGTCAGTCCAAATGGGTGTAACCTGCATCTGGCTTTGACTGCCATTACAGAGTCATCAGATCCATGGAAGCCAGTTTGAGGAGTTTCATTCCCTTCACGGTGCTGAATTAAACCTCACATGAAAGTGGGATTGTTAAAATATCAGAAGGATGCTGCCAAAACAGAGACACTTACGAGAGAAGCAGCTGAACCAATGCTGGCACAAGAGGAATCGACTTGGGGGGTGTTCAAAATAGGGACTGCTCATATTTAAGGCAAAAAGTAATTTGTCATCAAGTGACCTAGGGCCAGGGATACAGGAATATCTTGATCAAATGAGGACTAACAAGAACCTGCTTGCTACTGTGTTAAATACATCGACTGACAAGAGAGAGAGAAAAAAAGCATGATCCAGCAATTGCTGTTTCCCAGTTAACACCAAATCTCACACATCTCTGCACAGAGTTATTTGATGCCTGTGGGAGATTTCTCCAAGTACCTCTGTTGCTGCTCTGAGAATGAGGGCCCATCAACATTGTACCTGCAGAGGTGTACCAATGCGTTTTCCCAGCTATGGAGCAGGTACACAACAGGGCTTAGAGCTCCCACAGCCTCTGGCCATGCGAGGACAAGAGCATGACGTGACTCTCTTGGCCCTGTTTCACGTAGGGGCACGGAGCAGATGATTGCACTCTGCAGGTACCCAGCCTTCCTTACAGACAGGACAAAAACTCCCTGCACAGCCTCCTTCATAAACGCAAAGAGGCACTGCTAAAACCCAACCTCCCTTTCGGCTTCTCATGTTAGGGATTCCAGCTCTGCACCAACACTTGCATGTAGTTTATATTAGCATGCAAATCTCCCGGCTTTGATTTGTAACCTTACATATGACCCCCAGATGCAGTGTTGGAAAAGCAAAGCGAGGGCCTGGGAAAGGGAGCAAAACTCCTCCAGGCCTTTCCAGAACAATGACAAAGCTCTGGGACATTCCTAGTCCAAATAATGGAAATTCTCCTGGGATTTTGCCATAGAATAGTGGGATTTTATTTTTTTCTACTCATTTTGAGTAGAGGGAAACAAAAAGTTCATGTCAACCAAGAGACCCTTGGATTCACAAAGCCAGACCTGAGGAGTGTGATCTACATTCCCTAACAAAAAGACCACTCAAAAACTCTTCTAATTTCTACAAAGTTTGTCTACACGCATTTTCTGTATACAACTAAATAATAAAACTTGAGGTGAAGTCAACTGGATCAATCAGTAAAGCATCACAGAACTGCCAGCGTAACGCGCTGACCAGTAAGTATTTGCATTTTAATTGCAAAATGTTATGAGTGGCTGAAAAATGGACTTATTCTCAAATCAGAAACATGATTCAACAAGCACGCAACACATGCAGATCTTTGATTATACACACACATAAGACTTGTTCTCTACAGAACAATACTATTCATGTGAAACCAAATTTAGGAAAGAAGGGAAAAATCCTCCACAATCCCAGAATTGCATCTTTCTGAATTCACTGGGAAAAAGTCTTTTACTGAAGTTCAGGCTCTAGAGAAATCTAAGTCTATTGTGGGGAGAAGAGTACAAGCAGAGAATTATTTTGTGGCTTGGTCTTACAAAGAACACCTGAATTTCAGTGTGAAATCCCAAAGAAAAGGCAAATGCAGAGAGCCCTCCTTATTCTACCCAGTGCTTCTGGCCAAGACAGGAAAACTAATGCAAGAATCCTGCACAGGACAGATTTTTCCCTTCTCATGGCACAGCACTGAATTAAACACAAAATTACCTTCTTCCTGTGGAACTTCAGGGTTTTCAGGAAGATATTCTGCCAAATCTTCGCACCCTCAATCACTGCCTCTTCACTAAGTTGAACTATTGTCTCTGCCCTTTCCTTCCCTCCTACTCTTCTCACAGTCATCCCCCTTTTCCCTCCTTTTCCCACGCTTGGCTTCCTGCCTTTCCACTTGTAGGAACACCCTCTCCCACCGCAGATGCTCAGGACTATCACAGACAGCATAAATCCATCCCTCTCCAGCTCTGCAATTTGCAGCCTGGGCCACACACAGGCAGACACACATACAGACATCCTCACCGGTTTCCAGAGCACGCTTATTCGGTACACCAGGCTGTGGATCCTGTGGATGGGCAGGCTCTGCTCTGTCCTCCCGGGATACAGCTTTCTGGAGGAGATGCTTTTTCACCCTAGAGCCATACTTTGGGCATTGCTGCTCAGAAAGTCACTCCTCCTTTAAAACCTGCAACTGTAACGATCCTACAGTAGGAAAACATAGGCATAGAGATAGCTGCTGGACAGGGCAGTCATGCTATGTGTCCTTGCGTCCCCAGCTGAGGATTTGGGAGATGAGTCTTTAGACTCTACTACAACCAGAGGAGAAAGTCCCCACATTGTGCTACTGACCTGCACTGTGCACCAAACCAGCCTGCAACAAAGGCAACGGGCCTCTGAGAGGATGTAAATTTTCAGGATGTGGCTACAATCAGTAGTTATAACCATACTGGCAAAGGACACAATCACCCAATGAGCCCCCAAGTCTGGGTCCTTCACTGCCACAGCCCCTGGCACAAACCATCTCCTTGGCTCCCTGCAGTAAGCGTGGACCCTTTTGGTTCAGGGAAGAACATGATCTCCAAAGGATTTTTAACCACCTTGGGCTGGGCTTTGCCACTTGCTCAGCTTCCCTCCATAACAGACTCCCTATCTCCCCTGGAGACATGTGCTGCTGTTCAGTAATGCACTTCCAGTGAGAGCTGCCAGGGTGGCAGTGATCGTGACCACACTAATTCCTTCTCGTTTACCTATCACAACCCATCCACCGGCCACACATACCCCGGCAGTTACTCATTTTTGGAAGGAGAGCATGCAGCTGCAAGTCAGCATGTGTCACCTTAGAAATAAGCCTTTTAAGGCCATGCCTATATTATATGTTCTATCAAAACCAGTAAAAAAACATGAATCAACAAAATTACTATGCATTTACATTTCTGTCAAATTCAGGGTTTACAGAGCTTTGGAACAATAAACAAACCTCTTCCTCTCAGTCCCCAAGCCTGAGTATTCTCCCACTCATAGCCACTTAAATGGAATTATTAATGCTCCACAGAGACAAACTATTAAGTCTGCTTAAATGACCACCCAAAGCCCAGCAAAATTACTGTAACAGCAGGCTTTCAAGAACTAATACAGCTGCACTTGATACATGCAGCATCTGGAGACAGCAGCAATTCACCAGGCAGGATTTTGAGAAGTTTGGTTTTATGCATCCCAAAGTTGGGACCTCCAACCAGTCAAAGCTCCTCAACCTCAGATCCCTCTCTAGGTATGTGGCTAGGGTAGACATCAGTCTTGAGTTGCCTCTTCCTCTGCCTGCAGGAGGATCCTATGTTAAACAGGCATCTAATGTCTGCAAGCCTGAAGTTAAGGTAGACATACAACAAGGAAAGGTACACACGGTGCAGAGATCCTCAGATTGGCACTGACCTGTCTCTCCTCCATGGTGCAGCACCACCAGTCCACGGTGATCCATGAAGCAGGGTGCCTGTGTCAGCTCCACCTACGCTGTACAGCCCCACATTTTGCAGAGTACGTAAGCCCTAGCACAGCATCACCGGGATGCAGCTGCTCCACTTGATGGAAGCTCTGAACCAGCCCCACCACACACCTCATCCACAGCCACAGCTCCAACTGCTAGCAATGTAATGCTTCCAAGTGCCAGATCTTTTTAAAAACGAGGACTTGACTCCAATCCTCATTCAGAGGATTCAGAGTTTTTAACCTGGGTCCCCAGAGCGATTTTAAATTCCAATTTATGAAGTGCTAACACAGGAAGGAGCTGGAGGCACCACTATAATTTACCATGCAATAGATACGCAAAGATAATAATCCTGACAGCAGGCCAGGCCTGGCTGCCAGCACACCAGTGGCCCGTGCAGGCACAGCATGGATCAAAGGCAGCTCGTGCGTTTAGTCACCACAGACCAAGGCAGTAAGTTCTGCTCATGGAGCCTGGGAAGAGAGCGGGTATTTTTTAGGAGATGCTGGTTCTTTGGCTTGGCTCAGCATCTGGTCTCAGAGCAGTGCTCTTGGCGTGCAGCTGCTTTGCCAACACATCCCCAGGAACAGGCACACAGCAGGGCTGATGGGTTGGTTCAACGGTGAGTTTAGACAGAAACACCCTGCCACTCTGCAGGTGACCTGGGAGACAGACAAGGAAACAGTAACTTTTGTTCTACCCAAGAGCAGAAAATGGGTTACTCTGTCCCCGAAGTGAGCTGCTGGATGAATGCATCTCCTGCCAAGCCTTTTGTTAATAATAATCTGATTTGAAAATCCTTTCCTTAAGCATTCACTCTTACAGAGAGGATTTGAAGCAGAAGACTGAGATCAAGCTGGATGTGCTCAACAACTTCTTGACCCCTTTCAGATTTCAAACCCTGCCTGCTGCTCCCAGACACCAACCCTTACTGCCCCAAATGTTTCCAGCAGGTAAGAAGAGCAGTGAAGATACAGAGCAACATGCAGCTTCTCTCATACCTCACACACCCTTGGGTTTTTTGCTAGGACCAGGGATCTGCTTACAGGTAAGGATACAACAAGGTCACCTTGGATTAGGCAGATGGAAAGCCTGCCCCAAATGGATGCAGCTATGGCTGCCAAAGGGAAAGACAAAATAAAAAGCAGCAGAGGAATAGCCAAGCCCTGCAGCCATCTCCATGCAGGCATCTCCACTTGAGGGCTGAGCTGGCAAGAGGTCAAGCTGAGCCAAAACCATCCGCACTACACACGCGGGGCAGGAGTGAATGCCACAAAATGCATGAAAGGGGTGAATTACAGCATAATTCACACCCTGAGGTGTCTTACTGTGATACTGCTCAGGGCAGAGAGAGGATTTTTTTTCAGTGTTGTAATTCTCCTGCCTCTTTTCTCTCCCCTGCAACCACCCATCCAAAGAGGCTCAAATCTCACCCACCTCAGCCCTGTGAAATGAGCGCAAAACTAGCAGGGCTTGGTCCACTGTGCCTCTTCTTAAGGCTTCAGTAACATTAAATTAATACTCTTCACATATAAACCACTTGTTGCTTTGGAATAATAGAAAGATGGATGCAAAATCATCCAATTCATGCATAGGTGCTATCAGCAGCCTCTGGTACGAGCCAGAGCACCCCATGCTCTAGCAGAGTGCTTCCTTCCCATCCACCTTCATGCACCATTTGCCACAGGGAGCAGATGGCATGGAGGTGAGATGTAAAGGAGCATCTCCAGGTTCAAGCCCCCCAATCTCCATGAGACCAACTCTGTCTGCAGCCCACTGATGAGAGCTGGGTCTCCACCAGGAATTGATAGAAATCAACCTTTGCTCATGTACCAGCAGATGCAGGCTCCCATTTAGCACCAGAGGGGTTGCTCTCAGCAATGCTGCCCAGCCATCTGCTCCAGGATTTGCCCTGGTCTGCCTCAGGTAGCAAGAATGGACATCCTGGACATTCATCACTATGGAGGCCAGCAGGACCAACAAACAAACGAAAACAACCGACCAACTAAAAAAACCCCACAAAAAAACCCCAAACAACAACAACAACAAAAAAGAGCCAAACAAAAAAATTAAACCAAACAAACCCAACCAAGCCACAAAAAACCTGGGGCAGGAATCTGCTCCCAGGTCAACCAAATCCCACTAGAAGCAGCAAGCAGGAAGGAAGACTCCCAACAGGACATATCAAACCCTGACACAGCCACCATGGCTGCTCTCATCTGAGGAAAGAGATAAAGTCAAAGCAAAGACAGGAGCTGTTCCAGCCACAAGCTTGGGTGCCAGAGACACATCATTAGGTTCCCACAGCCTCTCCTTTCTGTTAACCATCCAAATTCCTCTTGAGGGTAAGCAAAGGAGGCCAGTTGGAGAACTGACCAGTAGTTTTAGTGGGGGAATAACCACCAGCCCTTAGACATAGCTGACCACAGGGCAAAACCACTGCTCCCATCAGCATTCTCCAGAAGTGTCTGTCTCAGCAAGCCCCAGACTGCCCTGGATGGGACAGACAAGAGCAAAACCTGGGCCTGCAAGCCTGAGACCCACACAGTACTCCAGAGAAAGCAATTCTGCTTCCCTGAGCTGCCTGTGAGGCCTCTCTACCACTAACAAAGGCAGCTGAAAAATTCCTCGTGGCTTGTAAACATGGAGGAAAATCTTACTTGATGGTAACATGATGGCTTGATGTTTCAGTTTCCAGTTCTTTATGGTCCCAAAAAAAAGATCTCCCCTTGTCTAAACACTGATATGATGAGTGCTTTGTTCTGGTCCCATGGATAAACATTCTCTCCTTAGGAGAGGAAATTTTCCTGGAAAATGTAGGACAGATACTGAACAGTCTGCAGAGATCACAACAGTGATCCCTTGGAGGCTCAGACTGCCTAGACACTGAAGGACACGATACAATTCAAGAAAGGGCCTAAATTTACAAGATTTCAATGGGATTTAAGCCTATACTTAACACTGTTACTGACTTGCTGCCTGTCACTGTCTTCCTCTGTCACATTGTCCAAAGAAATGACAAGTTACATCCCCCAAACTTGTAGTACTACTGATTGGGGCTCTGCCAAAAATCCTAACTCCTGGTGACTATCATCCTTTGGGGTTTTCCCAAAACCAGGCCCATGCAGTCAGCCTATAACCCTGATTATCACAATGCTCTTCCAAGCCTTTCACAGACGAGCAGGAGCCCTCCAGCCTGACATCTTCCCAACTGCAGCACACATCAATTGCTCCAATACCCTCATTTCACACACCAGTTACATCCTTCCAACTTTCAGCTGGAGATAACTCTCCAGATTGTCTCCTTGCCACAGCTGCAGCGGTCCACACACATTTCCAACCATTGCTAAATGACCCTACTTGTGGATGCCACACTGCCAGTCCTTCAGCCTGGGGAGGGGTCTGAAGCAGCCCCTCCACAGTGGCAAGAAAGCCAGGTCGTGATTGCAGTCACTCAGCAAGCAGAGCTCCTTGGAGGAGCTGCCACATGGCTTTGGTCTGTCAGCTGCATTACCTCTTGACTTGCAACCAAAAAGAGACACAGCCAAGCAAGCATGTCACCAGCTCTCCAAGCCATCGCTGTCAGGGTGGGAAGTCATGCATGCAAAAATACAAGTGTGACAAGTGTCACACCCCTTCTAGCTGACTAGCCCCATTTCTGTCCCATGGATTTAAAGCAGTGGGACAGGAGAAGGAGGCTGAAGGTTTTTTCGTGATTTCAACAAAATCCCATCTGTGGGAGAGGAGGACCAATTCCCACCTGCAGACCTGGCCACTCAGCAGGTCCACCAATCCCCTTGGAAACACCTGCCAGGCCAAGTGGAGACCCAGCTGCCTTCTTGCTGAGATGGGAGCCCTCCTTACCTCAAAAAATTACTCCAAAACAGCACTGAACTGCAAATCTCCTTGGCAGGGTAAATTATTGAAGCATGATTTAAATGTGAGCTCTGAAGCTAGGGAGCTCAGCCAACTCCTGCATCTGGCCACAATATTGAGAGTCAATCCCCCAGTTAATAACCTCAGACTCCATCGAGGTGTGACATTAAAAAACAATCCAAATAATATCCCAGCCGTGTCACTTTATTCTTTTTCCCCTTGAAAGGGCATCTGGCCTGAAGCACATGGGTTTTCCCTCATTCCAAGGAAACCAACAGCAACATTTTCCAAGGGTCTCTGTTCCCTAACCAGGGAGTGGAAGGGATGCAGTCAGTTCATGCACAGATCCTAACGTTTTTTCCTACCAGCTGGACTCCTCATCCCCTTCTCCTTCCCATGGAGAAAGACAGTTGCAACAGTCAGCCTACAGCCAGAGAGAGAAAGAATCGCCAAAATCAGCAGCTGATGGCAGACTGCAATGCACCTTCAACCTCCTTTAGAAAGGTAAAGGCACCTCTCCCACCTCACACAAAAACCTTCCAGGAACAAGTGTCTCAGTCTCGGCACATCTAGTTATGGAAACAGTCTTTGATCTGTTTCTAAACCCAGCTCAAGCAGAGCTTCCTCTGTGCTCTTTCATGTACCTTTGTACATGTACCCTTTGGAAGAGCAATTTCAAGACTGTTCCAGTCAAGCACCATTCCCTGTTTTCAGGCTGACAGAGGCTGGAATTCTCTTCCAACTTTGAGTTCATGTGATTTTTTTCCAGCTGCCAAGAAACCATGTTTGCCCCAGAAGGAACTGTGGAAATGGGCTTGGATACCTATCACAGCTCCAGCAACCTCAACAAACTCCTCACCACAAAACCAGGTAGGACTCAGACCAACCCAAACAGCATCTAAACTTGAACTTCTACCTTCAAGTGAGCACATGGCCAAGGGCCGTTGATGCCAGTGAGATGGGTGTGAAGATGGAGACACTGAGAGGTCCAATCTGAACTATAACTGTGAAATATTATAGAGTTCTTTCCTTAAAATGAGAACATGGCATTAAAAAGAACCACAGCATTTCCAGAGGAAAACTGAGTTGAAGCTAAACCACTGAAATGGAGTCACTGCTTCAAACATGTCTGGTAGCTCCTCTCCAAGAACTAACAGAACCATGTGAGTGGCTCAAAGCCGAGGGGATGACATCTGGAGGTGAAGGAGTGGGAGAGGATTTTCCAAGAATGGAAGAAAAACACTTCAGGAACTTTTGCACTTAGGTCTTAAAGACCTATGCAATGAGGAGGTGAAACACAGAAGGAATTCACAAGCAAGCACACCTGGGGAATGCCAGCATCACAGCACACACACCTGGGGAATGCCAGCATCACAGCACACACAGTGGGCCAGGTAAACTCAACAGTCCTGGTCACAAGGCAAAAGAAGAAATGTTTTGGAGGTGAGGTGGGTATTTTTTCCAGGAAAAGTGTGTGACAGGGCTATAAAACAGTGCATTTTCATAGTGAGTTTATTTCGAGCCTTGGGCTGCAGGCAGTGCTCTCCTACTGACTGCCAAGCTGGCTACTGTGCTCCTCTTCACTCTGCAGTACTTATTTGATTGGCAAGGTACTATTTCAGAGATCTAAAACCCTCCTGGAACACGCTCCCAATAAACTGAATTCCTTTTCTCACTAATCATTTTATTTGCCTAATTATTAGCAACACTTGGAACAAATTAGAAAATGCAGGCAGAATCCAACAGGGTTCAGTCCCTGCCCAGCAGCTGTTTTTACCCTGCCCTACAGAGGACTGAGGTTTCCAGCTCAGCTCCTCGTGTGAGTCTGGGCAGCAGAACAAGCAGCAGGCTACCAGGAACGTGCTGAGGAGCTGCCTGCTCTAGGGCATGGTGTATTCCCAAGTTTAATGACATCTGACTCAACTTCTATGTCTACGTTGGCTTAGGAAAGATGCTCTCTTTTGGGTACTTGCCTTCAAGGAGTAGTGAAGTCCTGGCTGTCCATTTCAATATAGGCAAGCATGGTCCTACAGGGTGCAGTGTCCCTCTGCAACGAAGCAGTTGCTCTTTGGCAGGGATGAAGAAGAGCGGTATCTGTAATTTCTCAATACAAAGCAAACGAAGTACTTTGCCTGCATTTCTTTAGCAGGTATTATCTGGGTGCAAGATCCAGAAGACTGAACTGCTCTCCAGCCCTTATGGAAGCAGCACTGTATAAGCAGATCTAGTTAAACCCAGGTAAAAGCCATTCTAGGGGCACCTTAGAGCAGACATTGAAATTCTGGAGTTGGAGGACAATTATTCACAGAAATGAAGGATGAACAGCTTTGTGAAGCAAATATCAAGGGCACTTTTATACTTAAATTCACAACCTTCCAAATAGCACTGAAATAAAACTAATACAGGCCAATATTAAGAGGGCATGTTGCTGAAACACAGCAGCAGCTTACCCCACTCAATGAAAGCTGCCCCTTCAACAAACTCAGCAGACCCTCTTTGTAGCACCCTCAAATCCTACTGGATATTTAAAGCCTGTTCGAGTCTCCTGGCATGGAGGGACAGCAGCTCAATGACTCACAAGGATCTTCTCTTAAAACATTTCTCACCTACCCCTGTGTGCAGGCACATAGGGACATGTGGTCTCCCAGTCCAGCGGGGATGGGATATCCCAGTATCAGATGCCTCAGGAAGTTCAAACACTAGTCACGTCCGACAGGGAGAGCAGCATAGGCTTCAGCATCACAGGGGAAGGAGGGCCTCCTATGTCCTGATAGACCTCCTGCTCCATCTCCTTTCCTATGGAGCTTGAGGCAGTATTTCCACTACAGTCCTGTTTCCATATGCCCAGGGCAAAGGCAATCTTGGGACAAACCTGTGGTGTGCAACGTGCAGAGGGCAACAGAAATGTCCCCAGGACAGGGAACGTGAGCTTTAAAATAATGTTATGGGGGAAAAAAAGGACAATATCCTGAAGCATAAAACTACTTTAAGCACGCTCGTTTGGCAGTTGCTGGAATATAAAGCCAAGCCCTGGAGCTCTGCCAGCCAGTCAGTATTTTTATGACCGTATCAAAGCACATGATAAAACCAAAAATCTTAAGGGTCAAACTCAGTGTCAGGATTAGTAACCAGGCTGAAGTGAATAGTGTGGTATCAGGTCTGACCAGGATCCTCTCATCACAGGCACTTAAAACATGTTTGTTTTTTTACACAGGCAGCAGTCATGCCTGAAACCCGTGTGCCAGATTCCTCCTTCAGCCCGTGCAGGTGGAGAGGGCTTTGTGCAAAGTCTCTAAACCCTCTCCACAGAGTCTGCAGCTGTTTTGAGTCACGTACATGGCCCCGAGGAGCACACTGTCCAAGCCCTTCCCTCATCGCTATTTCAGTCCCCTTCTGCAGACTCTGCCCCCACCAGGGCTGCTCCCCACAGCAGCAGAGCATTTCCCTGCTTTAGGCACCATCCAGTGTATGACATGTTGGCAGGCTGGAGCCTGCAAGCACCAGGACATGAGAAGGATTCCCTTCTGAGTAGACTTCAGGTTCTTACCAAGAGGGCTAAAGACAGATATTTTTACTTTGTTCAGTACATGGAACCAGTCAGCTTGCACCAAGGGATTTAGTGGAAGCAACAGCATCAGATATTAGAAATGCCAAGGGGTTCGTTCACGCTACTTCAGAGACTTGTGAAGGGGCACCCATCACAGAGCGGGACATCCCGACCCCAGCACTGCCACAGAAGCTGCCTTGGTGACCACTGGCAGCAGAGACACACTAACTCAGCCACGTGGGAGCCCACCAAACGGTGGCTGGTTTCCCCAAAACCCAGCACAGTCACTACAGGGTTACGGAATGGTTTTATGGCTGGGATGCTACTTCCTGCCACTGCTCCAGCCCAGAGCACAGAAGGGTGACAGCAGCTCCAAACTGAACTAGAAACCATCAGAGACACCTTCTCACCCTATGGGTACCAGCACCCTGTGTCTCTGTCAACTTCATCCTGACAAGGCAGGAGGCAGCAATGACAGGCACGAGCCATGGAGCGGGATGGGGGCACTGGTGGGTGGTGGCGTGTCCCCTGCGGATTGGCAGGACACAGTGCCATCTCCTGCCATTGTAGGCCCCTTCTTCACAGCTGGAGAGCCAGGGAGTCCAATGCAGACCTCACTTTCAGCTAGATTTCTCTTTTATCCAAGGGGACAGGAGGCTTCCCTATCTAAGAGTCTCCAAGAGTGAATTTTAATAGAAGAGATCAGAGAGAAGCTTAAAGCTTGGGTTGTTTGTTTTAAACACTGGATGTTCCCTGAGCTTGGTTATTTTGGCCATTAGTTAAGCTCCCTTTTATGTTACACATAGAGATAATTTCTTCTTTTCTATGGCAGGGCTGATCAAAACTGGGAGTGATTTCCTTCCAAAATATTTTTTTTAACTAAATAAAATGACTTATTTGTTGCATTCAGTATTTTTCACCGGTGGCAGAAGGTTAAGTGTTTTATTCCAGAGAATGTAGATTCAAATAAAGACTTTGGCCTCCTGTCTTTCAGGGTAAATGTCCTTTTTTAAGGTATTAATGTTGATCAAACATGAACTACAATGACAACACTTCAGTTTGGTTTATTTCACTAAAAGAAAAATAAGAGTTGAAAATGCTCATTTTAACTGTGACCAGTTTGCACATAACAACAAAATTACAGCTGGAAAAGAGAACTGGGGGAGGGAATGAGCATGAATAGAAGAAAAGCCTCCTCCCCCTTGTTTGAGCTGTCTGTCACCCATAACTCATGTCCTTATTTCTCTGACCTTATTTCACACAAGCTGCCAAAAAGCTCTCTTCCTGCAAAGTGCTACTCCCACACATCAAGGCTTGAGGGATTTGAGGCTGCAGCTCAGCCCCCAGAACGCATCAAGATGGCACAAAACATCACTTCCACACTTTGCCCTGGGCAAGCTCTGATTTTGACTAAAGAAACAAAATTTCTATCTCCCCCAAGGAGCCTCAGCTCCCACTCAAATTTTTCTTTTGATCCACCTGCCCCTTTAGTCAGTTTTTTAAGCAGCTAATAGTGCTGTCTTCAGTCCTTCCTCATTGGACCCACAAGGCTTGGCCAGGGCTACACTCAAATCACATCATACAATATTATGCCACCTCTGATGCAATGTGTCTTTGAGAGAGATGATGGGGTTAGACTGCATGTCTGTGCACAAAAGAGGAAAGCAATTTTGGGGAAGAAAACAGAAAGAGGAACCTTTCCAGGAATAAATTAACAACCTGCCACAAACATGTGCAGTAGCTTCTGTTTCCAGCTACAGCTTGTCTTATGGAGCATTTAAAAAAACCCAGTAGTTTTCACAGGGTGGTTTTGACCTTCTCCCTTATCTGGAACTTCAGCTAATATCAGTGAGAAAAGCACAGGTCTGACCACCTTGCAAAGAGGAGGCGTAGCCTTCCCCAGAATATACTGTATATCTAGTAAATCCCAAGGCTGCTGTAACATGTGGATCCAGAAACCTGGTGTCACTGCAGTTACATCCCATCAAGGACAGATGGGCAGAGATCAAATCTAAACCTGCAAGTACTGTCTCCTCATGACTGCACACATCACTTGTCTGACCCTATGAAGGCATCTTCCGCTTGTGAAGTTGAAAGCATCTGACAGTCAGAAAAACACCACTATATCCCCCAAAACTGAAGCAGGGAAGAGACATGGAAATGGCAGTAGCTTGGGTCAAGCTAATAAACACCAGTGACCACTGTGGCCTCCATTAAGGTAATTTTGCAACTCTGATTTAGAACAGAAGAAAAAAAGCCTAAAGAAAACCCCAAAACAACAGACCATGAGTTATTTGCCAACAGTCACATGGTAGATTGCAGCAAAGAGTGAGAAACTGCCTCCTGACACTCAAGTCTCTATGAAAGATGTTTCACTATAGCATCTTCCCCTCAGAAATTACTCTCACTGAAGCCCCAGTTCAAATATCCCTCACTTCAAGGGGATAAAATTTCAAAGGAGAGGAGCCCTCCCATGCAAACTCATTCTCAGACTGTTGTTCTTGCTGCATGGAGCAGCAAGATGCTTCTTCCATTTTATAAGGAGACATTAACAAACCAAAGAGATTGGTTTTGAGCCACTTGCATATGCCCATGGTGGACTGAACACCACTGAAGGAAAAGCTGAAGTATTTTGGGTGGCCTGTCCAGCCACAGGCTTTGATCATGGAAGCTTGCTTCTGTGAACCACCTCGTGAGTGCCAGAGACAGGAGGACCAGAACAGCTTAACAGTATGGGGACAGCCAGCCCAGGGCCACAGCTAGCTCAGGCGCACCTACACAAAGTGCTGTCACAGCCAAGAGCCATTTTATTTAGTGAGAACAAAGATGAAAACTGATGGTCTTTCCTGAGAAGTCCCTGGTGGCTCTTGATGCTCAGCATTCACAGAATCACAGAATTGTAGGGGTTGGAAGGGACCTCAAGAGATCGAGTCCAAACCCCTGTCAAAGCAGGTTGCCTAGGACAGGTCACACAGACAGGCGTCCAGACGGGTCTTGAATATCTCCAGAGATGGAGACTCCACCACCTCCCTGGGCAGCCTGTTCCAGGGCTCTGTCACCCTCACTGTGAAAAAGTTCTTCTGCATATTGGTGCAGAACTTCCTGTGCTCCAGCTTGGAGCCATTGCCCCTTGTCCTGTCTCCGCAGACCACTGAAAAGGGGCTGGCTATTTCCCCTTGTGTCCCACATTTGAGATATTTATAAACATTAATAAGATCCCCTATTAGCCTTCTTTTCTCAAGGCTGAACAGCTCCAGTTCTTTCAGCCTATCCTGGTAAGGGAGATGCTCCAGTCCTTTATCCATCTTCGCAGCCCTCCGCTGGAGTCAGATATGTGAGAGTCCAAAGACCTGCTTCACATCATCTCAGAGATGTGCCAAAGCAGGGAGACAGTAGAATTACTGCCCATGTGGGGCTTACATTTTCTTTCTTACCTCATCTCTTGGACCATGGCTCTGGAGCATGTAGCAGGAGCAACTCAAAAGGCACCAATTTATAAAGAAATGGCTCCCAGAAAAACACCTTTGCACTCCATCTATGCTGAGCACCGCCACGGAGCAGGCCAGAGCCCCTGATGCTGTCACTCCTCCTAACCAAGGAGCTTACGAGGATGCCTGTGTGAGATGTGCAATCATATTTCTACCACCAAGGAAAATGTTCCCTCAGAACATCCAGTGTGCACACCTCAGCCAGGTCAGACAAACAGTGACATCAGCATGGCACTGCCTCCCATCCGAAACAGGTGAGACCCTTTAAATTGTTCTGAGGACTAATGAGCCACATCATACTGCAGTGGTGAAGTTGACTTGCCTCTTGCTAAGCCTTATTATGACTGTAAAAATCAAACAGCTTACATAGAGAGTGGTAAAATGATTCCTACTTCAGAACACAACTCTCAGGGGAAAAAAGAAAGTTAGCAGTTTCAGCAGGGCAATGCATGAGATTGTCTCTTAATTAGCAAAGGAAAGGCAGCTGGTTCAGTTCCTGCTATCTTAATTTTTCTCTTTGATGTCTCGATCGCATCTTTCGAACAACATGCTTGAAGCTTAACACTGCAGAGAGCACTTATTTTCATAATGAAAGGGAAATATTTTGCTCCATGCATAATATTTAGTTATCCTGATATGCTGCCTTGATAGGGCTTCATATATTGTGTTTTCAAGCTGACGCTGAGTTTAAAAGAGGCCTGCAGGGTTGTGCAAGACTCCTATCTGGATGATAAATATGCATTTGGTGTACGTGTCTAGCATGCTTTAAAGTGATATCAAAAGGTTTCTAATAAGAAAGATCCAAGCACCCAAAACTTTCTTGTCCTGAAGGCATAAAAAGAAAGTTCACTTGTTTCCCATTTTAGTTTTAAAAGTTAGAATTTGTAGGCATTGGGAAAACTGTTAAACCTTCGCACAGCATGACAAGGTACCTGCTGCCCTATACCATGCAAAATCAAAAACCTCTCTCCACTTCCCACAGACACCAGAGCAAGCACAGAGCTTTGAAAGCTGCTGATAACCATATGGGGTTCTGTGAGAATCACAGCAACCTGTAGAAAATATACCTGTCTACCCCTTCACACTGCGAAGGAAAAGCAGGAGGGTGACCCAGCCACACGTACCTGGCACCAGAGTCCTTGGGAGGCAGCTGGCCAGGCGTGCTGGGACAGCAGCTCTACTTGCACTTTGGAGCTCTTTTCTTGATAAATGGGACCCATGCAATTTATCAGAATGGTGTAAATCACAATCTGAAGTCAACGAGGATATCCCCATCAGGCTGCATGCCAGAGTAAGGGGTAGTGCATCGTGGAGGGGAACTTGCTCAAAGGTTTTCAGAGGAAAAACATCTCCAAAATGTCTATGGCCTGAGCACAAAGTTGAGGGCTGTGGCCAACATTCAGTTTTTACTCCAGTTCTCCACATACTAGCTGAGTCTTGATGTTACAGGTTACAGTCAGTCTATCTAAACAAAATCTAGCTGTGGAGGAGTGACTTCAGGATGCAGACTTTACTGTAACCGTACCAAACCGTATTTCCTCACTCTTCTACTTTAAACCAGATGTTATTATATTTGTGTGTGTGACATTTACACTTAACAATGCAGACTCTGGTCAGATTTGCTGAAACAGGGAACAAACCCCATGATTAAACTACTTCCTATATGCAAAGGCACTTTGAACATCGTGTGTGTCACGGAGACCGACGAGTCGGAGACGCAACTGCTGCCCGGCTGAGGTCAGACATGCTTCGAGCTGCAGCTGAGCAGATGTAGGAGGCAGCTGGTCACCACCCACCATCGACTGTCGCTGCCCCTTCCTTCCAGTGGTTACCACCACCTCATATCTGCCAGCAGGACCAGGTGTCCTGTCCCTTGAAAATCCAGATGAGAAAAATCCTACTAGGAAACGGGCTGTAGTTAATCCCTGCTGGTGTGGGAGAAGGGAGGGCACGGTGATGGCATCCACAGGAGGATGTGACCTCTGGCCAGGAGTAGCTGGAGGCGATGACACTTCACTCCAGCACAGGACAGCATCCCTGAGCACAGCCTCAGGCTTCCACTGGCAGACAGAAAAGCTTCTCTTCCAAAAAAGGAAATAATTTGGGGCTTTTTTTGCTCCCTGAATTGGCTAACCACAGTCTTAGAGAAGTGCCAAGGCAAAGTGGCTGCAGGGAAGAGGACCAGGGCTGCTTTTGGTGGCAGCTACCCCTGGTTCAGCAGCACTGTCACCCTACACAGTTGAGGCCTGACTGACTCTGGGACCTACCTGGTCCTCTGGCAGCAGCTGCATGGGAGATTAGGAAAGGGACATATACCATGCTCCTGGATATGCAGGAACAACCTGAAGTCACTCATACCCTGTGTGAAAGGACAGGCACATACACCTTCCCAAGCACCCCTGCTCTCAAAAGATGAAAGTTTGAGATTGAAGCAGAATGACAAAGTTAAGAGGTGCAGCAGCAGCACTGCAGCTGGAGTTGGGTACCTTGAAGCAATCCTCCCCAGGTCAGAGACACGTCTGAAACAAGTCAAGGATGAATTGAACAAAGGAAACAGCCCTCAACACCCACAACCTGCAGAGGAGGTCCTTCACAGCCATCGCTTTGGTGCTGCACACAGGGGGCCCTTGCTGGGTACATTACATACTGCGGAGAGGCAGGGCTGACACAGCCAAGATCCTCCTTCCTGCCCTCTGTTCACCAGCACACCTGAGCTCTGTTAGCAACCATCAGGCTTTGGACATGCCTACAAGATGGCTAAGAATGTAGATGCCTCTAGCCCCCTCAGCAGAATTTTGGACCCATTTCTACCTACATTCATTTGACATCTTCTTCCGCGCCCTCTATTTGTCTCACTGCAGAGCAGCTTCCTAAACCTGCTTGCTTTTATCTTCAAGAAAACCCTTTCTGTCCCACTTAAGGATGTTGCAGAGACAGACATGGACTGTGAACAGCCCAAAAACCCGCTGGCCTGCTGACAACAGCCTCCCCATGCTCTACTTGTACGTTCTCCAATGAGCTCAAAAGAGCTAAGAAAGGCTGGGACCAGCATTAACACATGCCAGCTGAGCCTGTGGGAGGCAGGAGAAGGTACTTGCCTGGGTGTAAGCAACACTTGTCCTGTCCTTAGAAGAATGGTGGGAAAGGCCTCTACCCTCTGCAGTCTTCCTCACAGGGAGCAGGAGACACTCACATGTCCCTCAGCCACAGTTTCATCTTCTAATTTAGCAGAACTAGATCCAGCCAGCCTCCAAAAATAAAAATAGACTGAATTTTGTTGCTGGGACAGCCCCCTACACTCACAGAGCCAGCAAGGGGCTCTTCTCTGCCTTGGTGGTCTCCCTTGACAGCTGAGCTGCTGATGCACTGGGATGTGCTGAAGGAACCATCGCAGCTGCAGGGCCAGCTGAGAGCCTGGGAGAAACTGAGCCCATGCATTCTGCAAGATTTTATGGAGCAGTTGCTCCTACAACTTTAATTTCTCACCCTGTACCCATACATCTCTCCCTCAGCATTGGGCAGCCCATCTCATTTTTATCAGCATCAGTTTGTGCTACCTGGGGAATGCTAAGCATGCAGCTGAATTCTCTTTAAGATTCATGTGTATTAGAAAAATTACATTTCTAATGAACTAACCACATTTCTCTAGAGAAGAACAGGCTTAGGGTGTGCTTTGGAATACTACTGTATATCTGAATAAAACTGGAAGATGTATTTGGTGTGTTGGAAGTTTGGCTGATTTTCAGCAACAGTAATGATAATAGTATTTATATCCTCTTCCTCTTTCTTCCAGCATGAAGGAAACCTCTTACACACAGTCTGAGGACAGCAACAAACAGGATAATAAAATCACTGATGGTTGAAATACAAATACACTCAAAATACATCAAGTTCAGAGTTGTAATTAGAGAGAGTGAAGCATCTCAAGTTGTGATAACACTCTTCTGCTAGTAAAAACATAGCATCCATGGCCAGAATCATCATAACAGGGTTTCTTTACAAAGATTAATTAAACCAGGGCAGAAATTTATAGATCTTCCCAGTGGAACAGCAGGAAAACTGGTGAAGCAGTGAGTCTCTCTCAATTCACCAGATAAATCATTGCATGTTGAACCATCAAGCCACACTGAAGAGATGGAACCAAAGGCTCCTGCTCCTTGAAGCCATCCCAGATAGGTCACCGAACGATGCAACGGACTGGTCAGCCACGTCACCACAGTGCTATGACTTACTTTATTACATGCCTTAGTAAATGCATGGCAGCTTTGCATAAACCTTCACTTGCACTGCAAGGTAGTTTGGCTTTGTTCAGCTGCAAAGAAAGAAAGTTCACTCTGCCATGTATCCGAGCCCAGGATGAGCTGGCAGGCAGAGTCAGCGCCCCGCTACTCACGCACGGTTACTTATTAAGTCGCAGTAAATTGCCCATGCGATTTCAACTGAGATCAAAGGGAGACCAAATCCCATCCCTGTAATTTTGGCAACAGCATCTCTTCACAAGATCAGTACCAAGCCTGTGGAGTCAAAAATCACTATTACAGCTCACTGATCAAGCATGAGGAACCTCAATTCCTCTGCCCAGCAAACCCCCATGGACACAAGCTGGAAGCCAGCTGCAGCAGAGTTAATTGGTGATAGTCAATCAGGTTTTTCCCTCAGCTGTGTGCTCCAATTATTCAACTTCAACTAACCAATTACTGAGAAATCACCTGGGAGCAAAAGGCTCCAGAGAGAACAGTTTTGCCATAAACATTCTAAAGCTTAACCCCCTTTGTATAATCTTTAAGTATCACTGTAACAACAGGCCCAGTAAGTATTTTACAGCCAGAGTTACACTGCTGAATATTAGGCTTTTTTTTTAAAAAGTGACAGCTGTTGGCAATCCCCCCAACCCAGCTCCTCCTGCTAATCCCCATCTGCCAAGGAGGTAACACAGCCTCAGTTAACAGGCCGGTATCTCGGGCACGTTATCATTAATGCTGTCCCTCCTTAGCACTTTACACTGTTTCCATGCCTCCATGGGCACAAAAATCTCTGGGGGGGTGGAGATGGAGCTGGACATCACCTGTTTGACCCAGATGCTTGTAGTTGCATCTGATACCACATGGCTCATTTTACACTGCAGGTCCAGCCATGTGACTGCCCAGAAGATGTCTTTCCCTGTCTCCTGATGGTCAGTCAGGAGCACTGATCCCAGTCCCCCAGGCTAGCAGCTAGATTTATGTACTCCTTAATGCATTCAGCAATAACCTGAGAGTGCAATGGGTAGCCCTTGTCCTCATCACGGAACACATTTGGGCAGTGAGTGCAGGGGTGGAAAGCCAGGGTTGCACCTGATACTGACCAAGACTAGCAGAAGGGCTGTTGGGGTCTGCAGCTCAAAACCTCTCTAGGAGCAGTCTGGTTTCCAACACACAAGTACTCACCACCTCCTGAGAAAAAGCAACGCCAAATCCACACTCTCACAGCCACTGTTCCCTAATTTCACCACTGATCTGCTGAGTGACAGCAGGCACATTGCATTGGGTCTCATCTTGCAGGCAAAAAAAGAAAATAAAAAAAAGAAAGAAAAAGCCTAAGACAGATGTGTACCATCGTCCCTGCAGGGCTGTGCAGAGGTTTCACTAGCTGTGTATGAGGTTTTCATGCCTCTCTCGGAGAAGCAGTGAGCTGGACGCACAAACTATCACTGCCTTCTCACTAGCAGGCAGCCCTGGTTCCTCCCCACCACAAAACTTTCAGCCCCTCTACACATGAACCCTTCACACAGAAGCTTTAGAAAGGAACTGCCAACAACCAACCATTGCTATCCCAGCACAAACATCTCATTCCATCCAGAAAACCAGCTTGGAACCTTCTGGTTTTACCTTTAGCAAATTACGTTGAAGAGTTGTAAGGGTTTCTCCTCATGATCTGAGGTTTCCAAGGTAAGTGCATGCTCCAAGATGCTTCTGTAGTTTCACCAACACTTGTGGAAAAGTGCAAAGATACCCCATATAGTTTTAGCAAGTGGTCTCTGCACGTTTTTCACCCACTGAACTGTAAATTGAAGCCTAGGAAAGGCACACCTACTGCCAGCTGTTCCTTTTACTAGCAGTTTTGAAACAAGTGTGAAAACTATTGCCTGAAAAAATATGGCACTATGCTCCACTCCTGGATCTCCCAAAGAAATCAGCCCCTACAGCAGAATTAAGCATCTAAAGGGCAAATGAATGTCAAAAGAACTTTGAAAAAGCAAGCTGCAGCCATCCCAAAGCCTTCTTAGTTCACTGAGAACAATTCAGTCCTACAAGATGCGTGAAAACTGGCACTGCACATGCTAGCAAAGACACTGAATGATCTCCATGTCAGGTCCTGGGAACCTTCCCTAGCAAAGAAGGATGGAG
Organism: Gallinula chloropus; assembly: GCF_964237585.1. Lineage (NCBI taxonomy): Eukaryota > Metazoa > Chordata > Aves > Gruiformes > Rallidae > Gallinula > Gallinula chloropus. The sequence continues at coordinate 68,883,439 of NC_140090.1, forward strand.
AATCATCAGCCAGGAGGATAGCTGGCCAAACAGCCAGGGTCAAGGATGGATTTGGATGAGGAACTCAGTACTTTGGGCCAGAGTCAGCACCCAGCTTTGTAAAGGGGACAACTTCAAGCATCGTGATTTTAATGGCAGCAGATCTATAAACACACCATTTGGGCTCATGGGGACTGAAATCCCAGGGGCTGCTATGGCCTCATCCTTACCCCAAAGACAAATGCCAAAAACATTAGAAAAGAGCAGATATGGAAGCTGAAAAGGGAGTGTTTGTCTGAAACATCCCAGCATCAGTTTTGGATCATCAGCATCACAAGCCAGCCTACAAAGCAGCTTGCTGATAATCACCCCAGCTATCTCCACTGACACACGTGTGATGTGGCACGTCATTTCTGTGCCTGCCAACACTACAAGCTCCAAATGTGACCCTGGCTCTCTTCCCCAGGCACTGAGAAACTCTTGTTATGTTTGGCTCCCGCCATGTCCTCCCTTTACAAAAACCAGCACGCTTCCACAACATCACTCTGGAATAATTTACTGTTGTTGAAGCTCAGACAGAAACCACAGGCCACCTCTCCTCTCACCCAAGTGGGATGCACAGAGGTTGCCCAAACGAGAGGGCTTCACCCAAGTGCTGTAGCAACCCTGCCAAGCATCTCATCGGGCAAGCTGCTGCCTGCTAAAACAATGTCCTTCATCTCTCCTGCTCCATTCCCGAGACCTGCTGAAAACTAGTTTATCTGTGTTTTCATAACATTAAGTAGACACCATCTGCTTAAAATTACCCTCATTAAAGCTAACATGGGAACATAATCAGCCACATTTTCTCTTCTCTGCTTTTGCAAGTGGAGTGTCATCTGCAAGGTTTTGGGACTAGCTCTGGAACTCCCTGACAGGAAGAAAACGAAACCATGAAAGAACCCCAAGTTACTCTCCAACAAGCATCATCCTTGTGTGGACACAGTGCACAGGTCAGGCACAGGACAGAACTTTCTCCTCCAAACCACATCTGACTACATCTGGCAAATCACCCTATTGAGGTCAAACTCTTTCCCAGGTGGCTGATCCAGCTGCTGCCAACATGGACATGGCAGCACCCAGCAGCACAAACTAGCCCCCTCCATGCTTGACATTGCCCAGACTGAACTGCTGTCAGTGCCTAGGCTGAAGAGCTTGCTTGTATTCAGTCTGCAAGTGTGGGACAGCAAAACCTGCTCACTGCACACCTTTGAGGGAGGAGGCTAGAGCAGCTCAGCAGAACAAAGGCTGAGGGACATGATCACTCTCTACAAAACAGATAGGAGATCAAACTGTGAGTGAAGAGACCTATTTATGCAAAAAGACAATACTGGTGTGAGCACAAACAGGATGCTTGTGAATAAAAAAAGTCTACAGTGGAAATCAAAGGCTATCAGAAGTAGTTTGAAGTTTCCAATCAAGCCTACCTAGCCACCTTGAAGGTTCCTGTATGGGAATGCAATATACTTGCACACCATTAATGACCTAGGTCTGTCCCAGGTCTGTGATCTACAGTCCCACAACCCACTCACAGTACTTTAAGCCATAAAAGAAAAACTTTTTCCATCAACCCAAGTTATCCACAAGTCTTGTGACAGCTTTGAGAAGTCACTTCTGTTGGGTGACACATTGCTGCAAACACAATGCTCTCCCTGTCTGATCTGCCTATCTTGCAAAGAGGTGCTGCTGCTCAGAATGTTGGGGCACCTTAGATAAAAGGCACAAGTACAAGGCTTGAGTGTATATTAATAGTAATACCAGACATGATATCTCTACAAAAATAAATTGCCACTTGACCTAAGACTGGAAGGCAGAAAGCAATCTGCCAAGACCCAGATGCACAACACTAGCCCACAAATGCATGATGGAATCCAAAGAAAAAAAAAAACCCTGAAACCTTGCATGAAGAAGAGGAGGGAGCTGGAAGTGATGATGGGAGGCTCACTTCCTCATGGCACACACTGTGCTTCCTAACTTCATCTGGTCAAGACTCAAGAGTTGTCACAAATATTAGCAAGATGCAGCAAGCCTCAGAAGCCTGAGCTACTGCCATACAGTAAAGGGACACGTGGACAAGCATCGGGAGACCCAGGCTGAGCCAAAAATCAAGTTCCACCTAGGTTCTGCGTGCTGTTTTTAATGAAGCTAGATGGTAACTGCTTAATACCATCAGAGAAAACACCGTGTGTTTAGTCTTTAGCAATCAGAAGATTGGAGACTTTGACCCAACCACCTACCTTGACTGCTCTGTTTAGTAGCAGCCTTGTCCCCAGAAATTTGGGCATCCATTTTTTGAACCATTTGTATTTCCAGGCTTCATATAATTTTTCAGCAAGGTGTCACACAGCTTAATTATATGGTGGAGAAAACCATTTAATTTTATTCCACCTCATACCCAAGGATATTGTCATTCCTGTACCACTACCAAGAGGCTGAACCTTTTCCTTTCCATCATCTATCCATGTCTGTAGCAGAAGAATGCAGTATCTTCATTCAAACTCTTCTCTTCTCTTTCCCCTGCTTTTAGACTGCTTCAGCTAAATTGGGCTATCATTTCAGACAGGTCTTAGTATGAGAAGGACTGAACTGTTGCCAGCTCCAGAAAGACTGACTAGAGTTAGGGATGGGAGGCTTGCTTGTTTTAAGCACATTAGCTCCCAACCACTGACAGTAACTTTATAAATCCTTACTTTTATATTCTTCACAGAGACGGCTGGCAGTCTAGAAGCAAATCAAGGAACAACCATTACAGGAACACTATAAATGGCTTTATTTCATCTGTGCTGAGTGCTGTTTCTGAAAGGGAAGTTAATTCGTAATGTTAGTGATTTGACAATCAGGCTTTTTAATAGGAACTCAGCTATTGTGTTTTGAAACAAACAGGAGCTAGCATGGGCAGGGTATTGTCCGTGGCTATGACTACACTATTACTTTATCAATTAGGAGCAAAGCTGGGTGGCAAATCCCTTCACCTTGTTTTGCATGCAGGAACTCAGGAATCCAAGAGTTTGTCTTAGCTGGTCACCAGAAAAGAAAGCTTTACAAAACAAGACATCTTCACTAAACAGGCACAACCTAACTAAGACAAATAGGTTGGAAAGTGTTAGCCACAACTGCTAGACCCTACGTGTTTTCCATAAAGCATCTGTAGGGTTTTGATGGACACAGAGACCAGAACACGGGCAACAGTGGGAAGAAAGAGCCTGGGAACTCGGGCCCCAAAGTGAATGGGCGCTTGCTGACGACAGCACTGTACAGTTGGCTTTGCTGCTTGGCTTCTGGTAAAGCAATGACATAATGCTGTTCACTAACAGGGAAATCTGAGGGTTGGAAATGGGTCTGTAAAAAAACCACTAACACAGTTTTTTGACAAGCCAACAGATTAACATCTATTGTCACTGGGGCAAGGCCAAACTCAGCTGGAAAAGGTCCAGGAGTTTGATGTCACCGAGAGGCTCACAAGAACGTCAGCTAAAGAGCGTTCCCATGTCATTTCAGCATTCACTGCTCTGTTACTGCCTAAAACGAGCTATTAGCCTCCATCACCTTCTGTTTAACCCTTTCTGTCACAACATGTAGTAAAGGCAATGTGCTGCCCTTTCGGCAAATAGGGCTTTGACCCAGATCTGCTGCAGCTCACATTAACCAGATGCAGAAGATTGATGAAGGACCAGGCAGGACAGGGTGCTGGCAGATAAAACACAGTCAGTCAGGTTTGGACCATCAGTCCTATGTTAGAACTAACTGCAGTTTCCACCTTTCTACAAACAGGAACTGTGGGCATCATTTCCACATTTGACTCCTTAGGATGTCTTCAAGTCCCCTGTGAATGAAATCATGTGGCCGGTTGCACCCCCCTCTTGGTCCGAGCCAAGGTCTTGATCATAACTGAGCCAACACCTCTCACATCAGCAAGACCACAAGCCAAGGGGTTTCATCTCCTCCCTGAGATCCCAACGCAAGGACACCTGGACTCCCATAAATGCCAATGCTCAGTAAAGAGTGGTCTCACTTCACCCATCAGATAAGGTGGAGCCCTGATGTCTTGGCAGCACCAAATGATGCGGTGGGCAGAGCCCCTCAAAACCGTCAGCACACGGGGAAAGTTTTATGTCCCCTCTCCTCATGCACCAAGGCTGCAGTAAGCACATGAGCACTATACTCCTAGTTATTCTACAGACCCTCAAAATGTAGAGGAAGTTTCCTGGTGCTTGTCCACAAGATATTGTTCAGTCCAGTCCTACTATAGTTGGAAGGTCACCTAGAACTCCAGAATTAGGACAATGGAAAATAAACCCATGCTGTTGGCAAGATGAGAGCTGAAGGGAGAAAAAAAGTGAAAGAATGAGAGCATTATTAAGGTCTGTCCAGGACTGTGAAGTCAGCTCCAATGGGACATAAAGATCCTTTGCAAACCTCTGCTTCCCACCCTGTTTCCTTGACCATGCCCTCTTCTTGCTCAAACGCAAAGCAACACAGAAGTTAAAACAGAAGCAAGTCACCTGCACACACACAAAGTCTTATACCAAAACCCCAATTCCCTGCACACTCCCCCAACACAAGAGGAGAAGAATTACATAAAACAGTAACCCAAATGTACATCCTGGCCAACAACAGGGCACACAAATATAAAACATAACTCACAGCTGAAAGAACCAGTAGAAAACCCAACACCACCACAGCCAAGCAATTCAGCCAACATATTCATCAGTGATGCCAAGGGTCTGAGCAGCAATGCCTTGCTCCCATCCTCAAGCTGTACGTCCTCAAATCCCACTCACTTGGGCCAGAGCACTTCAGTTCTTTCAAAAAAGGAGACTTCTCCCAGATGGTGATGTGCCCCTCTGACACCAGCACACACAATCACCCTCCAGTGCCACTACTGGATTGCCATCACTATGCAGAAAGCCATCAGACCACAAGCCAAGTGGATAGAGGAGGTTTAAAGACAGACTGATGGACTCTCCTGCCCAGATCATGACTACTGCACTCTCCAAGGGTTGTTACCCATGACAAATTAATTCCAAAATATTTGTAGTTTAAACTTAAATATTTATACTTATCTCCACAAATCAGGGTCATCTGTATGAAAGGATGAAATGCAAGCTACAGCTGCCCAGCTGAGAAACAGGTGGAACGCTGCTTCCCCAAAACAGTCCAGAGATTTGACACAGGCACAGAGACAGCAGCAAAGCATTAAACACAAAATTTACTCTTGTGCAGGAACAACAGCCAGAAGAGTCTTCCATATGCTTCAAATGAGAGTATTTTGGAGGCTGGCACTAGATTCCCTCTGAGTAAAACATCCTGTGTTGTCTTTATAAAACACCTGCTGAAGGATTAGAGGGAAACTTAATGGGATTCAGGGAAAGGAAAGAACTTGTTAAGGATGTCCAGGGCTTGCAAAATGCTGAAGATACAGGATTGCTACCCATTGCTATGTGGAAAACCAGTATGGGCATTCCTCTAAAACTGGTCACTTTTTATTCCTTACTTCATCCAACAATTCTAATCTCTCATTGTTAAGAGTAAATAAGCAGCCCTTTTGTTAATAGAGACATTAGCACCAAAACTGGCCCAGGGATTCTGACCGTTTCACCTGATATATAAAATACACACACAGAGGCACAGAGTTTCTCTCCCCCGGCTTCCTCTGTCCCACCTCAGAAGGCAGCTCCAGAGCCTGCTTTAATCCCACTTAGGAAACCACTGAACTCCAGTCTTTCTTCCTGTGACATGTTTGGGAGATGGGAGGAGGGAGATGCACTTAATCTGTTCTCTGTGGCTTTTTTCCAGGAAAATACTTCACATATCCTTGTTTGTTTGTTTTTAAATTCTAAGTAGCTTTACTGCCAGTGAAAGTTGCTGGAGCGACAGCCCTGGGAAACTGCAAGCCTCCCACTTCCATGCGAGCAGGGGCTGTGCCAGCTGCCCTGCTTCTGCTGAAGACCAGGAGCTCAGCTGCCTCTTGTACAATCCATCCCACAAATAACTATCCCTCAAGCTCAGGCTACTCAAGATGAAGCAGGTGTCAGGGGGTGCCAAATTTACAGGCAAAGGAAGCATGCTGAGCTCAGAGGCAGTGCAGCAAAGCACTCGCAGGGCAGGGGAATGGAAAAAGGGTTTTAAAGTGATTTTCAGAGTATTTTGCTTGGGGTCACAGCTTGCACCTGCTGGAGAGGGGAAAATCAGGAATAACATTCTACCCACAAAAAATACATGCATGGGTAAACTTATAAATAATAACAGAACAGCCTGAGCCAGAGTAGGAGAATCTCAGGGCATGCCAAGGGAGCAATTAGAAATCTCATCTTCACAGCTAGGAAAACTGTAATTCAGATGCTCTCTGCTGCATCAACCCCCCAAGGGTGCATGAACGCCTGGCAAGAAGATTTCACCTCTGCCAGTGAGCTTTCCTAACAGGGAATACAGAGACACTGGAGAGAAATCCCACAACAGCAGCAAGTAGCCCACAGCCAACAGCCTCACTACCAGAAAGACCACGCTCTGTGCTTCTCCTCAGGTACCTCCACAGACCCTGGGACTCCAAGGTGGCTGTAAGCATCTAGGGCATTTCTTCCCAACAAGCAGGGCTGGTACCCTAAGTGTACATTCTTCTGTAGCTTTTATATCATCCCATTTATTACTGTGTCTGCTGAACGCTATTAGGGAAGCAACACTCTGACTCCCATTTTCAGTAACAAAACAACTTTGCCATTCTGCAACCACTGCTCCAAGGGTGGGCCTGCTGGTAGAGAAACATGACCCAGACTCAGGGGTTTCAAAGCCTGTGCACTAGCAGTCAGCCCTTAGGTAATACACACATCTTTACGCCTGATGAAAGGTGAGTAAATCCCCTTAGTTTTGCAGCAGAGCACACTGAGATCCAGAGAGGTCAAACCACCAATCCAAGGCCACACCACCACTAAAAAGGACATGCAAGCTCTTCTACAACACTGCACAGTGTCTTACATGGATCACACTGGATGTTAGTTCGAACCTTTCTGGATGAGTTATGAACTCTGTACATTGAAGTCTGCACTTACAAGCGTGTCCTGGACAGTGGAAAACCACACTGCCAGTATTTCAGGGGCAGCTATGAAGACTTCTGTGAAGAAGACAGAATGGCAGCATGGAGCTCCTGTTTAAACACAGCTGTGATTAGCAGTGGCTTGACATGCTTCCTGTAATGAATGCAGATAGGGACGTTTTCCTTGCAAACAAGTTTGCATCAAGCCTACAGAATCGTGCTGCTGACTGCTGAGCTCACAGGAGCCCAGCGCATCACCGCGTTCCATTAGCGCGGTTTGTAGGGAAAACAAACCACGCCCCACTGGTGAAAGAAACAGTGCCAGCAACATATCAAAACATAATCATTGCTAGTTATGTTTCAAACACAGTACACACAGGACCACGCACGTACGTATGGACACTTAAAGCCTATGAGGATTTTATTCCATCCGATGAGTCAGCCATCACAAACTGAAGAAGTCGCATTATAATAACGAATGTTTCTGTTCAGCGTTACTGTGAAGCTGTGGTACACCCAGATCCCATGCTAGTTAGTGACTATTAAGACCAATTAACAATACACTGCAGTGTACTAGTGCACTATGTGAAATTGTGGAGATGAGAGATTTGTGGACATACATCCTGCCTACAGAAGCAGAAAGCTCCCAGTCTAAGGACTTGGTTCGTTACATTACACATTGAATTCCTCTTCCAAAAACTAGAATAAGGAGTAGCTTTGCCAGAAATCAATAGCTCACTAAAATCAAGAGTACAGTCTTTATAGGTGCCACAAAGGCCACCCTAAGCAGATCACCACCAGTGAACACCACCACATGCAAGCACTTACAAGTACTACAGTGAATAGAACATCTCTCTGCTCTACCTTCACCCTAGGACAATTTAAAGTGTGATTACATTGTCCTTCTTCATGCCTGTTCTTTGCAATGATGACTAAATGATATCAGACAGTAGCTTGGGTTACTATTATATTGAGAGGATTACCTGCTCAGATAGTTGATCTTGTCTCACTGCCCCCACCTGCCTGTATCTGTGTGTCATCGCTTGTCTTAACGACCCAGCTCAGAGACCATCCTTCAGGTCGGTCTGCTCATCTTTCAGTGCAAAAGCATCCTTGTTTTGTAATAAAGGCCCTTGTGCATTCAAAAAACACCCCATATGTACAGATACATACCAGGTATACTATATTACTGGCATTTAGCAAATGTGCATTTGAAAGACCATCTAGATTATTCACCTAGAAGGTGGTACAAAAAGTGAGCAAGCTGAGTTCTAACCAAGTTGTAAGGTTTTCCACGTTAACATCATTTCAGGTGAAGAAATTCACCCCCCACTTTGATGTGATGATGTCCCTGCCTAGAAGAGGATTACAGAGAGATCCTGAATAATATATTTTCACTTATAATAAAGACAAAGGGAGATGCAATATATTAAAAATCATAGTAATTACAAGCTCCTCAGTAAAACTTTGAATAAAGCCTCTCTCTAAAGGTGAGAGCCAAGGCCCAGGGAAGCTACTGGGAGGTGGTTTGCTTTTTTTTTTCTGTTGACTCAACTGTATTTGGTTTGACACTACCTGATTAAGCAGCAGACACCACCAATTTCAAACAGTATGCTACTGTGCAGCTCTCTGCATTCTTCATACAATATTTACACAGCACCCTCCAGGCAAGGTGTCTGCTCGAGCTACAAGCATTCAGCTTCACAAAACCAAACAGCACACGGTGCTGTCAGCCCCCTCTAATGATCCTGCTCTCCTCTGTGGTTACTAGAGCTCAGTTCCCTTTGCGTGAGCCGGCACAGATTAAGAGGACACGGCATGAAAAAGGAAGACAAAAAAAAATAAGAATCTCACATTAGAAGGTCCAGCTGTTTCCTCCCAAATGACTAAATTAGAGAGCTTGTACGTCACCTCCTGCCTCAGGTAGGGTTACATTGAATCCCTCTTCCTGTTTAATCCATATGAAATGGGAAATGGGTTTTGAGGAAGACAATGACAGAATAAGAGGTCAGTATTTTTTCAGGCTGTGTACTTTTGTTAGATAAATTACAAGACTGCTTTGGAAGCCAAAGAAAAGAATAGAAAACGCTGCCATATGCTTCATGGGTGGCCTTGGGCCAGCCACTTAACTTCTCTTTGCCTCATCTTTCCAGTGAGGGTACCAGCATACACCCTACCTCACAGGGATGGGAGGAGGACAATACCAATACCTTTGAACTGCTCATCTCAGGGCTGGCTGAGCGTGAGAGATGAACAGACTGACTGCTCTGGGATGCAGGAAGTCTGGGCTCCATTTCCTATTCCATCACTTGCTTCCCTAGGATGTCTGTTCATCTCTCTCCCTCTCTCCAGTCATCCCTTCTTGGGCAAGGGCATGATTTGCATGATCTGGGTTCTCCCATTCCTCTCCCTTATAGCTTAAAACAGGGAGACTTGGCATAATTTTGACTACAACCCATCAAACTGTGTTGCATAAGTGGGGCCCAGCACCCATCAACCCACCCCATTTAGGGCTCTCATGAAGCCAGAGGTCACCTGCAGCTTGCAGCAGCTGGAAGTATTTATGCTGTCTCCTGGCTCAACATCTCCCTGGTAAACAAGTCCAGGGGAAAGTCAGTAGTAGCATCTTAGTCACTTCTAAGGTGGAACTTGGAAGCTCTCAGAGCTGCTGCCCCCAGCTCATGCGCTTGCTAAAAGCTTTTCTATGAGCTTCCTTTTGGCTGCCCTCCCAGCATACTGCAGGCTCAACCACAGGAGAGCCAGCACAGGCAGCCTGTCAGGATTTAAAGCCTCCTGCATTATTTCATTCTGCCCTGACCACAATGAATTAAGACAACTACCTTGTCTCTCTATTGGCTTTTAATCTACTCTTAGGGCTGAGGACAGCCACTTACTTTGCAAACTGCTGATTTTAGATGCTACAGTCTCTTGGCTGGATGTCACCAACCAACGGCTCTGCTGGAAGAAAGGACTGTGAGGGCTCCTTGATCTACTAGGCTACCCAACCACCCACTGAAGAAGTCTTGAGTTAGAGGCAGCAACTGCTAGACAGTGCATGACAAAAAGCAGATAGATGCCAAAAGAAAACAGCTCTGAACAAGCTCAAAGGACTGTGCCTCTCTTGGACACTAAGTTAAGGTAATATAGAAGAGACTTCCAAGAGAGAGAATTACAGGTAGGTATGGCATTTGAAGGCTAAAAGGATGCTGAGAAAAGCTAGTGAGTGTATCTTTCAAGGCAGTGAATAAGGAATGCCTGTACATTTCATTGGCCTCAAAATATGGGGGTTTCGCTTCTTGGGCACCAAGAGGACACAGGAACTAAACCCTCCGCTGTTAGGGAAGCATTTCACTTCCATCAGCAACTAGGTGCAGTAATATGGAAGAGAGAAGCCCACTGAGCACCAGTGGGTGCAGACAGCTTTGGGCCAGCAAGGTTTGGCCACTCTCTCCTGCTGTCCCCGCTCCTCTGGCCATTTGGGAGCAATGACAGGGAGTTGAACCAACCTACAAAGAACTGTCTATCCACACTCTCCAGATATTTTAGAAGTATCCAGAAATATTTAAAAATATTTACTTTTCTTCCTGACATGTTTCATTAGACGTTAAACCAACAGCAAACATTTTGTAGCCCACAAAAATCATAAGATCTGCATCTAAACCAGGCAGAGCACTGGAAGTCATCTTTAAAAGACATATCCCTACCCTAGCAGGGTGGTGGTCTACTTGCAGAGCAAGCCACCACACGAGAGAGGGAATGTTTTACCCCACTTTGTCTTCTCCTGAGCTCTCCTCTGCTCTGCACACAGGGGATCACAGCCACCTTTGACACAGCCCTTGCCAATGCACGGAAGTTCAGTTCCAAGGAAAGATGAAGTCACAGAGCAGCCTGATAGTGTTCTGGCTCTATCCCAGCACCCCAGGCAAAGATAATAGTAATAATCATAATAATTCAGACCGGTGAACAAGCTGGATCATGGCCCCTGGAAGTAAGGCCACACAGAGTGCCTTGATGAGGGGAAGGGGAGAGCAGAAAATGGATCTTAAGTCCTAAATAACACTCTGTCTACTGATCTAACACTGCTGCCTGATTCACATCAGGCCCCTCACTGTGGTCTACCCACAGGCCACCAGCCACGTGAGCTCCAGGTATGTCATGTCCTCTGGAAGACATCTGGCTCCCAATCTCCAGCTCTGCTAATTAAAAAGGGTCAAAGAAAAAGAAAGAAAAAAAAAAAAAAAAGAAAGCAGGCTGAGCCATTTTTACCCCCGAGCTGCTGGTACTCCTACCAGAAGGGGCACATGAAGCATCTCAACTCAGACCTGCAGGCACAGCCATGCTGGACAACCCATCTGACAACCCAGGGCTCCTCCTCCCATGGTAGCTACAAGGGACCAACACCCATGAAGTGTCCAGGCCTTCCTTATCAGTGCTGGCCTTTGCATAACCAGCAGCTTGCAACAAAGAGAAATAAGGCCATGAAGATGCCTGATCACATCTGAGTCGCTCTTGAGCCTAAGCAGTAAGCAGGAGGAGCTAAGACATAAGGAACAGAGCTCGACCCTAGTACAAGTATTTTCTTCACAGCACACTGACATTTTACAACAGGCCACTTGTGAAAAGTGCACTCACGTTCTCCTGGGATCAGTGCTGAAACCCAACCCAGCAGGGCTCAACCTCTTGCAGAGCAGCAGCGCCAAAGAGGTGCCCCGGAGAAGTTAGCTGCCATATCCACACAGCAGAGAGATTCCTACAAGAGCTGTCTCCAGACATTCAGAGATAGCATTAAGAAACAATTACCCTGGGGAGGAATGGAGACAGCATGCAGGCATCTCAAATGACTAAAATCAGCAAAACACCTCACAATAATTGGAAAGAGACAGAGCAGCCACTTGTAAGCCAAGAGCGTTTTACCTTCTCTTCAAGCTGTACAGAGCTGAAAACCACACAAAGCCCAGCTGCAACGGGAGTACTGATGTATCCATCCCTGCTCTTGGGATAACACAGGCACACTTAGAGACCTCAGAAATGACCTCAAGCTTATAAATGTCTAGTGAGATAATGCACATCAGTAACTAGTCAGTCCTCTGCAGAAGAGCAAGTGGTCAGGGAGGGGGTGAGGGATCCTGTTCATCTGGCTCCTAATGAATGTTTGCCATCACCCAGGCCCAGCAAAGCTGTGAACAGGTGAAGGTGCCAGACCCCCCTCTCACCTCCCCAAGAGCCGGATCAAGCACATCTGGTAGGCAGAGGCTCCCCGCAGGGCTTCTAAAAGACTGGAGGTTTGGGTAAAGGGAAAGCTATCTGCCTAAAGATAACCTGGGAAACAGAGAGGGGGGAGGATGTCTTGTTTAAGCTCCTCAATGGATGGTTAAAGGAGGCAAGAATCAACAGTGGGTCTTTTTAAATGGAGAATGCACTTCTGGTTAGGTACCATTTCATGTTTAATTCAGACAATCACATTTTCAGAGTAAAAGCCGGAGAAGCTACCCCATAAACAGATCTAACTTCAACAACTGAGACTTTCAGATTGTTTAAAACTTAGCAGGGGCCAGAAAAGGGATTTGGATTTTGTTACCAGGTTTTTCTCTTCAGAATGATTAACTGACACCTTCAACCATTAACTGCAGTGTCCTAATCCACCCAGCCTCACCACCACATTGCTCAGCCAGTGTATGACCCCTGTTGCACCAAGGGTCTTTCCAACAAACCCAGACTTGACCTTCCTGACATTGTTCTGGTTAAAAGAAAAGGGAAGAGGGAAAGCAAGGAGATCTAACATTTTTGAAGTATTATCAAGTACAGATCAATTTTTAAAAGACCATCAGTATGGAGAAAGAATAGGAATTTAATTTGGAAAGCAGTAAGGGCAGCAGTAGCTGATATCAGGGATAAAACATCCAAGAGGCACATGGTTATTGATCCAACCTTGTGTTTATCCTTTCACATGGTGCCATTCAAGCTCCCCAGCCAACTGGGCAGTGTTGCGCTGCCTATCTGCTGACAGGGATGCAGAGGGAGGCATCGCAGATTCCTTCCCTAATAGAGGCTTCCAAGGAGGGGAGAGACCTGGCTGGGTTCCTATCAAATAGCACTGGATCCAAGATGTTAATCTCGCCCCACGTGCAGAGAAGACAAACCTTCAGTGAGGTATTAATCTCTTCAGAAGTTTCATGCACAGGGATCATAGCTGACGACACACAAACCCACCTTCTTTCTTTTACGTTATTGAGCCACAAAAGCTATGCTTGTATCACAAAAGCTCCAGGGAGTGATTCCTGGCATCTCAGCCAAGAAGTGCAGTGGCTTATGTGCTACTCACATTTAGCCCTCTCCACATGCCCACAATGCCTAAGACTTGCTTCATGTCTCCAGGCTCCACAGTAGCCCTGAAAAAATCACAATTGAAAGGAAAGGGATACATGTTAAAATACCTACAATGACTATGTCACCACCCACCAAAGAAACACATCATTAATATACGATGCCAGGATACATGTTGCATGGCCCTAAGGCATGGTCTGAAGGTGTTTGCAGATGTTGGAGGTAGAGGGGCTTTTTGATATTACAGAGCCACACAAGGCAGAGCACACCAAGTTTGTGATCTCCAAATTATTCACAGGCAATGGGAAAAGAACCCAAAATCTCGAGTCATATTTATATTCATTTCACAAGAAAATAGTTGCTTCATGTTAAAAAAAAAGCACAGAATCAAACTAACAACGATCATGGATCAGACCCAGGGAATTAAATTCTTTGACAGCGTGGGTTCACTCCAGCCAAAGCCAGATGAAAGGCTGCAGCACACACATCTGCAGCAAACTGCAATCGAGGAAACAAAGAAGAGTCCAAGACCGTTGGACCTGTGGGCTACAATGGACAGCTATTATTGTTAACTGAATTACTCCAATGCTTGCTTGTGAACCAAGACCCTATTAAACTGAACACTGTACAGCCAAAGACTGAGAGCAATGGGACAAAAGGCAGACACAGCAATAGTCACCCAACAAACTTTGCAGGTTTTTTTGGCCAAGAACTGGACACACATGGAACTGATGTGCAGAAGACATTAGAAAAGGTGTATGGAGAGAAAGACAAAAGGGAAGAAACATATTTTCCACTAGAAGCATTAAAGACAGCTTCTTGGAAAACTAAATTTACTGTTATTACAATGCAATGCCAGTGATCATCAAGGAAATGCAAATGTATGTTTCTACAGAAATATTTTCTTTCAGAACTGTAAATACAGGATTTTAATCCTTGTTTTATGGTTATTTTCCAAAAAAAGAAGAAACAAATGACATCAATTTCTCTTGGCCATCAGAAAAGTGTCGTTACTGGCTCTTTTGTATGTCTTTGTACTGGCAGATGTACTTCTCTAATGCAGAACTGCCACCACCTTTCAGGTGAGGTAACAGCCTACAGCTGTGGCAGCCACAATCCACAGCAGCTGCTTGCCAAAGCTAAAGACGCCTTTCCCACCTGGAAGTGGTGAATGAATAATGGACTGAACGCACAGGTCCAACTGGCAACCTGAGAGGACACGAGACCTCAAACTTCCACTCCTATGAGCCGAGCACAAGATGCTTAATTCCATGGTAGATGAGAGATTCAGCTTCTCACCTACAAATCAGCATCTCTCAGCGACACAGTGCCCTCTAGCCTTAAGCGGGGTTATGGTTTAAGCTTTAAGAGGAGAAAGCTCACAATATGAAATACTAATACAAAGCTTTATGTCCAACTTTTGGCCTTACCTTTCAGACAACCAATTCAAATGCTGCCCAGCTCTGAAGAAACCCGGCAGACACGCAATGCCAGGAAACACAGTATACTCAGAGTGATTTCACACCAGACACAACACCCCCTGGGGCTTTTCCTTACCAAAGCTGAATGATTTACCTTCTCTATATACAAAATCCAACTTTTCGTGTATTAAAATATGGGTCTTTGAGGAAAGAGTTGAAGGATTTGGTGCAACTAAAGCTCGGAAACAGCCAGAGAGGGAAGAAGAGATGCCTTTTCTACTTAAATGGATGAGTGAAAGCTGCTCCGCTGTATGCTGTGAACTCCTACAGGCAAAGACGCTTTCACATGACAGACACCCTGCAATACTGGAGTCTGGGAAGGCTGTTAAAAATCCTCCCCTGATGCCGCTCTGTTGGCAGGAAGGTGTGAAAGGAAGAAGCCGAAAGAGAGATGAAAGAGATTCTAAACGCTGAGTCTACCCTGATAACCATGCAAACCAGCTCCCACCCTCCAAACAAGTCATACTGTAACTTACAGGAGAAAACGAGCAAAGCTGCGTTCAGCACCTCTGTCTCGCTGACCCTACAAGCGGCAGAGGCTCGTCCCACTCCCCACCAGGCACTCTGTAGTGCCGCAGCCAGAATGGAAACGAACCGAGGGGCAGAGGAACCTGTCCCATCCCGCCCTAGATCCTGCTGAGCCAGAAGGGCAGATCCACCTTCTTCAGGGAAGGAAACTTCACAATGATAACATTAAGGGAAAAAAATACGCCAATAGCTGCATGGGATGTAAAAGGATGAGGACGAAGAGCTGCACTGCCACAGCAGCCACCTTTCCACGCACGGAGCGGGGCCGCGCTGTCCACGGCCGCCCACAGCCCCGCGGGCTCCTCCTCACCTGCGCCCCGCCGGCGCACACGGGAGGGTGGCACGGCAGCCAGGGCTGCACGGGGGTGGGGGCCGTACCCAAGGTCAGGCGGGGCACAGCTCCCCGAGGCGGCACCGCCGGTCCCGGCGGGACACGCTCCGCGCTCCGGGCACCGCACCGGGTCCGGCCCCGTCCCGCCGCCCGCACACGTGCGCCGCCCCCCGCGGGCGGGCAGCCCGGGGGCTCGGCGGGGCTCCGCCGGCACTCACGTAGTGCTTCGAGGGGTTCCTCCGCTTCTCCACGTCCACCACGTTGGCGTCCAGCACGCTGTAGGACAGCATCTTCGCGCAGCCCGCGGCGGGGCTCCGCCGCTCCCTCCCGGCGCTGGCAGGCAGCACCCGGCGTGGCAGCACCCGCCGCGGCGTTGCCGGCCGGCGCGGCGGGCGGGCGGGATCGGGAGGGATGATGCCCCGGTGCCGGCTCCTCCCCGTGCAGCGGCTCCCCCTTCACAACGGCGACAGCCCAACTCTGAGCCCTGCCCGCTGCCTCAAGCTGCGCGGCCAGTGCGGCGGCGGCGAGAGGGGAGAGGCAGGGCCCGACCGCAGGCTCCGCCCCCGCGGCTCCGGGGGGCAGCGGCGGGACAGGACGGGATGCGACCGGGAGCCGCGGCCTGCCCCGAGATGGCGGCCGCCCGCCGCCTCCCTCCAGGCGCCTCTCGCACCCCGCGGGGTGGCAGCGAAGGCCGGGGCTCTCTCCCCACCGGAGCTGCCCGCGGCCGGGCCCCCGCCCTCCGCCTCGATGCGGGGTTGCTGAGACCGGCCCTGCCGCGCGGAGACCCCGGGGGAAGGGAAGGGAAGGGCGGGATGCTGCCGGGACCCCCATTCCTGCACAGAGCGGCCGGCCAAGGTCACGCCGGAAACCCGCGAGCGAGCGGGGCCGAGCCCGCAGCCCACCGGGCTCCAGCTGGCAGCTCAAGGCCGGCCGCCGCCCGGGGAGGGCCAGGCTGTCCCGGCCGCGGGAAGGGTCAGAGCTGGGGGAAGGTCTCACGGGCGCTTTGTCATCTGAGCTTTTAGAGCGATAAACCCATTTCAGCTCTGTGGGTGTAAATGAGCATCACCGACCCCACACTTTGCCCTAGAACATTCGGGGTTGGTTGGGTTTGGTTTTTCATGGTGCATCATTGCTTTGCATATGATTGTTTGTAAGTTACATCAGAAATGGAAACTTGACGCGTGATCTTCTGTCCCTCAGCTCATTGCATGACATTCATTAGCTGTTCACCAAATTAATTGAAGTCACTGAGAATCTTCATTCCTCTGAAGCCTCTTCAGCAGCAGCCCATGCAGATTTTCCAGTAAGCTTCCAGAGTGCTGCTGAGATCTCCAGAAACTGCAAGCCTGGGAGTGCAGAAAGGTCCCAGGTCCTGGCAAAAAAAAGTTCTCCCAGTGAGCACAGTCAATCTCAATGTGATTTCATTACACACGCTGTAGGCACAGTTTCTGAACTACAGCTTTTACAAGCATTCTTAGCCCTGCAACAACGATCGGGAGAGAGACACCAGAGTCACAAAGCCATCGGTAGCAGAGCCTGAGGGATGATGTTTAAAAGTGGATCATGGAGCACACCCTTCTGGAAACTGTGCTCAGGCACATGAAAAATAAGGAGATGATTGGTGACAGCCAACATGGCTTCACTAAGGGCAAACCGTGCCTGACAAATTCGGTGGCCTTCTACAACAGGATTACAGCATTGGTAGATAAGGGAAGAGCAATTGGTGCCATCTACCTGGACTCATGCAAAGCATTTGGCACTGTTCCACATGATACCTCTGCCTCAGGACTGGAGAGGAATGGATTTGACAGATGGATAGGAATGACTCAGTGGATAAGGAAGTGGCTGGATGGTCACACTCAAAGGGTTAGTCAGCAGCTCCATGTCCAAGTGGAGACCAGTGGCAAGTGGCATTCCTCAGGAGTCAGTACTGGGACTGGTGCTGTTTAATATCTTTGTTGGCAACACTGACAGGGGACTGAGTGCACCCTCAGCAAGTTTGCTGACAACACCAAGCTGTGTGGACTGGTCAACGTGCTGGAGGAAAGGGATGCCATCCTGAGGGACCTTGGCAGGCTTGAGAGGTGGGCCTGTGCAAACTTCATGAAGTTCATCAAGACCAAGTGTAACACCCTGCACAAGGATTGGGGCAATCCCAAGCACAACTACAAGGCTGGACAGAGAATGGATTGAGAGCAGCCCTGAGGAGAAGGGTTGGGGGCATTGGTGGTCAATAAGCTCCACGTGTGTTGCACAATGTGCACTAGCAGCCCCGAAAGCCAACCGTATTCTGGGCTGCATGAAAAGAGGCATGACCAGCAGGTCAAGGCAGGTGATTCTGTCCTTCTGACTCTGCTCTTCTGGGACCCCCACCTGGAGTACTGTGTCCAGCTCTGGGGTCCCCAGTACAAGAAAGACATTGAACTGTTGGAGCGAGTCCAGAGGAGGCCACAAGGACAATCAGAGGGCTGGAGCACCTCTCCTATGAGGACAGGCTGAGAGAGTTGGGCTTGTTCATCCTGGAGAAGAGAAGGCTCTGGAGACACTTTATTATGGCCTTCCAGTACCTAAAGGGGACCAACAAGAAAACTGGGGAGGGACTGTTTACAAGGGCATGGAGGGATAGGACAAGGGGGAATGGCCTTAAACTGAAGGAGGGGAGATTTAGATAAGGTATTAGGGAAAAAATTCTTCTCTGTGAGGGTGGTGAGGCACTGGTTGACTAGAGAAGCTGTGGATGCCCCCTCCCTGGAAGTGGGAGGGCCTTTGGGCGACCTGGTCTAGTGGAGGGTGTCCCTGCCCATGGCAGGGGTTGGAACTAGATGATCTTTAAGGTCCCTTCCAACCCAAACCAGCCTGTGATTCTACGATTAAAAAAAAACCCAACAAAACAAACCCATCCCTCCATTGTTAAAGATATTCAGGGTTTGTTTTAAATCAGCTTTCAAAACATGTTATTGTGAGGGAAAGAGACAAAATACATCATTCACCAAATGCTCTCCCTCATCCTTCCTGACATTGGTACTAACTGGCATCTTCATTGCTATTTTTGGTCCCACCTGAGCGCGAAATTTTGTCAGGCACAGACCGGGGTTTGTGCTCCCTGAGTGCCCACCCCACACTTTCATGGCATCTGGGTCACACTGTTTACCTTTCCTCTATGCAAGACAACTTGGTTCTCCACCACTCCAGACAATATGCTTCAGCTGCAAAGCCTGTCCAGCCCTTGTACAGATCTGGCTCCCCTCCTCCTCCATCGTCTGCCAGTTTTGTGTTCACCGCCACCTTCTGCTCTCCCTGTTTGTTTGCTGCATCCCTCCATCTACACAGGAAAAACGTATGTTGCTAGGGGCATGGATTGTTCTTTTAAAATATGCACAACACCCAGTCTAGTGGGAGCCTGATCCCAGACTATTGCAAGACTGGCAGAAAAATAACTGAAATCCCTTATTATGCTGCGGGCTTGGGAAAATCTGCTCCTCTCTTAGGCAGCAGCTGGGAAAATGAAGCTGACGGCGCTTCCCAGCCCTGCGCTAGAGAGCCAGGCTCTGGCTGCTGGGACTGAACAAGAGAAAGACAAAGTACACAGCAAAGAGCACAGCAGGTTCGTTGGATGACTGACCCCACGTGCCGAAGAGCCTGTTCATGGACTGGGACCATGAACACACAGGCCAAGACACTGCGAATTTATGGGAAAATAATAAGCAACCCTAGAGATTTGACTCCCAAATCTCCTAGTGTTTGTATTTTTTTCTTACAGTCTCCATTACTAAGTCCTATTGTTACATGGAAATATCACTGTTACTAACACATGTTAATATCAACAGCTGATTTAATAATTCACCTCTGCAGACTCATGCTTCCAATAAAATTCACCTGAGGAAAACCCTGGGAAATTCAGACTTCTGAAGATAGATAAAATGGCTATTTTTAAAGCTTTTTTTCCTACTTACCTACTAGGGGGTATTTGGGAAAAGATTTTATTTTTTAATTCTTTTTTTTTTTGAGCAAACAGGTAATCACATTAGCCTCAGATCTAATGCAGCGACAGCCTGGCAACCTAGCCTCTGCTCCAATTACAGCACAAGCTAATGCGTGACAGAATGTGTGTGCGATGGTCTCAGGGCTGGAGCATGACTTGAGTTTTCATATTTTGTATTTCAAGAGGACTTTGTCATGCTGGCAAGTTTTTTTGTAAATAAGCATTTGAGTTGTAAATTGAAAACACTTGGATCGTGAAATCAGTGAGAAAATAAAACGGGCACCAGGCTTTTCCGTGCTCCATTAGGGCCATTTCTAATGCCTCGTATTAATTCATGGGATATCACTGTAGATAAGTAAACCTCCTGAAATATTAACCACACTTTGGTCTAACAGCCCTGTCTGTTGTGGCTGGAATTAATGTTAAAGGCAGATTTTATTTCTTGTTTTTGCTCCTCTGTTTTCTGGCTGGGCAGCCAGGTCAAACACAGTGTTTTCCTGTCCCACTAACTAGGAGAGGCTTGAAGGGTGCTCAGCACCCTGGGGGAAGCAAAGCGCCCCGTGAGGTCAGCCCCTTGGGGGAAAGGGAGCGTTGCAGTGCCGTGCATGACAGATTAGCCACACAACTCATTACTGGCAACTAGAGTTGCATGCATAATCTGCTAGACATGGTACTAGAGACGTGCCCCTCAGGGTTTTTTTGGCTCTGATGTGCAACAGCACAACACAGAGCCTTTGTTACACTCCCATCTCAGCTTCTGTACTTACAAAACCTCAGCTTCTTAGAAAGGCTGCTTTCCATGCAGTCCTTCCACTTCAGGGTTTCAACGTACACGTCTTTTGATAGGAGCAACAAGAATAGTAGAGCCTGTCTGGCATTCAAATCTCAAACTCTGAAACACAAAGCACGATGTGATCTTTTTTTCCCCCATTTTTTTTTAAAAGCCAATAGCATTTCATCTTCTTGGGGGATTATTGCTCTTCAAATGAAATTCACTCTGGAGATAAATAGGTTCAGATAATGTGGTAGAAGGGAGCTGAAGAAACCAGCTGCAGTCCTGGCAGAGCAGCCCCCCGAGCACAGTGGCGTGCCCCTTCCCCCCCCAGCCTCCTCACCAGAGAGTGCAGCTTTATCAGCCCCTGTGTGTGATCTAGTATACTGGAAAAAGCAAAATAATCATTCCCCCTGCTAGCTGTGTACATGCTTTCCCAAAGGCATAACAGCTTTTACTTACATTATGAAAGAGCTGCTTCACCCTCTTGACTTAAATTATAGATTACCCTTTTCTTGAAGCAGATCTCTCACAATTTAACCCTTTCACAACTAATGTTATTTTTCAGTGCTCTCTTAGTAGTCCCGGATGAAGGATTTCCACCCACAGTACGTGCACTGCACGCTCCGTTTAGGGAAGCAGCAGTAAACTGAAGACTGTTTTTCATCCCCATACACCTTGTACTTTTCCATTGTTATGAAGGCTTTGTAGATAACTGTTGACATGGTTAAAAAACAAAGCAACCCCAAAACACACTTTTCTTTATGTATTATATACATGTCAAGCTTACGTTTCAGGCAGCTGAAGTCTATCAAAATGATCACAGGTTTGGCTTGGGATTCCTCGGGTTTCTTCCCGGATGCTATCCCCGACTCCAGTCGTTCTTGCTGTTCTCAAAATAGCACATTTTGAGACTGGCTTCTGCCTCATCCTCTGTAAAAGTCTTGGCAATCCATTATTGAAAATGCAAGCTTGTTGCACATGAAGTCAATCTAGGAAGAAACAATCTTTCTTCACATTTTCTACCTATGTTACACATGTGGACACGAAGTCTGCTGTATTAA
Organism: Gallinula chloropus; assembly: GCF_964237585.1. Classification (NCBI taxonomy): domain Eukaryota; kingdom Metazoa; phylum Chordata; class Aves; order Gruiformes; family Rallidae; genus Gallinula; species Gallinula chloropus. The sequence continues at coordinate 68,904,969 of NC_140090.1, forward strand.
CAGAGTTAAGATTCCCACCAAGCCCTTTTAAAACTCAAATTTCCTTGCTGACTATAGTTACTCATTCAACCCCTCATGAAACAAAACAGTACTTTTGTTCGGCTATGTATCCCCCTTGCAGAGTTTATCTGCCAATATCCAAAGCAAACATTTGACTGATGGACTGTGAATTATAAGAAACTATCAATAAAACCTTATGAAATGTTAGTCATGGAACTGTGGTTAGACCATAGATAATAAAAGCACAAGTGTGATAGCATAAGGAGGAATCTGTAATGTCCAACCTCTACCACACAGCAGGGGAGTGCATTGATTTTTATTTTTTTTTTAACCTACATGCAAAAGCAAAGTGGTTTTCCCAGCAGAGATACTTCTTTAGGAGGTACTTTTGTACCTCCCCTGCAGTAATATCAGCTCACTAGTATATAAGTAAAATAAACAGTATTTTTACCCTCTCCAGTCATTCCCAGGTTAGACTTTGTAGGGCAGTAATGGAGATGCTTGGAAAACCAAATGCCCTGCAAGACGGCTATTGCTTGGAAAAAGGAATGAGAGAATCCCAAACCAGCAAACATCTTGTGGAAAGCGGAGCTATAGTTCTCTTTCAGAGCCTGGTGTAGGTACTCTACTCAGTCTGGAGTATGCCATCCACATAATTAAAGGTATTTATTTGGATCCAGGCACATGTTAAGCTATGGCCATACAGCACCAGGGATGCACTCTAAAGACCGTTTCACTAACGGGAGTCTTTCTCAGGCACTGGTCTAATGACTGAGGCATGCAGAGACCACCTATGAGAAGGGCAGCTTCTCCTTCAGGACTGTTTCCATCAGTTAGCAGCAGCATCTGGGCAAGTGACAGTGACACTATCCCGAACATTTTGATCTTCAAGGGCATTTTGGTGTCCAGCTCTTACTTTAGTATCTCACAGAGCATCCAAGGCACTGGTCTTTTAGAAAGGACAAAACACCCCACAGAACAGAGGAACAGTTAAAGGGTAATATAAGGAAGGCAGAGGAAGAACATAAAAATATTACTGTGCTCTTTATAAATTTGTCCAGCTGTTTATGATAAATGTTCTCTTACTCCATTTTTTCCTGCCCTCATTTCCTCCCCTGCTTTCTAATTGCAGAAAATAAAATAGTTCAAGTTCTTGCTTTCATTACATGCAACACCTGCTGCCTGTTCCGAAACAGATGTCTAAAGCATCATTAGGCAATTATTTCTTTAGCCTTTTTCAATGGGACTAATGTCAAACATCTTTGTGCTAAGTCCTCCTCCCTCAGCTTCCTCTGTACTTCTCATCCTTTCCTACATTCAGAGTTCCAACAAAAACTCCTCTCTGTATCAGTTTGCTCCTGTTACGTTTGTCCTGGATCACCATCCATACAGAAAGACAGGGAGACTATAACTACTCTGAACCAAGAATTAAGTTTGGGAGACTTTACTGGGGGGAAAAAGGCAAGGTGAGGGCAGGAAACAATGAGAGAGTCAGCAGTGTAGGCAGTAGTTTCAGAACACAAGCTGGCTTGTTACAGCTGTGGGGCTTTTTGCAGACATTACAGCAAAGAAGAGCTTTTTGCAGACAAGGACAACTCCTACAGACAAGGACAACTCCTATACTCTCAACGTGAATAAATTTTGGCAGTAGGAGAAAACCCTAAGTCCAAGCACCCTTTTCATTTCCCTACCACCTTTGCACCTGGCCAAGACAGGTGCACATTAGAATCAGGCCTGGAGGGCTTGCACAACTCCCTTGTGGGGAAGACATGTAAGGAAACTGATTCCTCCCTCCTTTTTTCAAGTGTCACTGTAATACTTGGATGAGGTCTGCACTCCTGGGAAGGACTGTGAGCTTTCCAGATCAATAACAGACTTGTCACATGCTTCATTTAATCGGATTGGCTGTTACAGAGTGACTGTTTCTCTTACCTGGTTCCCAGCAGAGGTTGAACAATGTTCTTGTCTTTTAACTTGGGGAAATTAAAAAAAGAAGAAGAAAAAGCTAGATGTTTTGATCTCCTGTGGAAGCAGCAGTTGAGCTGCAGTCACTCCTCCAGTTCTCAAGCAAAACGAGCAGATGTTTTGGCCTTTACATGCATGTAGATTGACAGCTTGTTTATCGCAGGCTGGTGGCAGAGAGCTCCAGTTCTGACTGGTAGGGAAGGAGTGTTCCTTCTTCCAATCACTAACAAAAAGCAAGCTAAAACAAGAGCTGTAGGATATGTGCCAGGTTAATTGGCACCGCTCGGTTCAGTGGTTCAACACTTGCTGAAAATCATTCCTTTAGGTTATTTCTTTCATTAGAAAACCCTGGTTATGTTGTGTTCAGGCCATTTTGTTAATCTGGGCTGGTTTCAACTTGTAAATTGCTGTGACTAGATTAGTATAGCCTCCACTGCACATTTAAAAGATACTAGTAGGAGTGGGCTGGTGGCATCCCTAAATCTCAGTTGCTCCACCTTGTACACAGATGTAAATACTGTAACTTTACTAGATTTTAGTGCTTTGATTTGCAGTTTCCCATCATGAACACCTGCTCTATACAAGCAAAGTTCAGGAAGAACAGTCCAGTCATTTCTTAGAAGAGCACTACAGAATAAGTACTTCTTGTGGCAGATGAAGTCACAAGAACGTGTTCCTTGGGACTGTCTTGTGTGCAATTTCTCTAGTGCTGTGTGGCTGAGTTCTTTCCTTCCTCTTCACAGAGGCGCTAATTTGGGCTTCCCGCTTCTATCAGTGCATCCATTTTTTAAAGATGTGGAACATCACATCAGCTCAGGGTCATTCACCCCTCTTAACCAGCCAACTCAGGCACTTGGGGTAGTGGGACAGAGGGTGGCAAATGCCCAGACACAGTATAATCACATCAGAGTATAATCACACTTTCTTGGAAAAACAGGCTAACACATGATAACTATTAGACACACAGACCAAAAGTTCACATCAACTTTACACAGTGAAATCTGCAAAGACATGAAAGCAGCAGGGAGAGGCAGCTTCTGCCAAGGGCACGACTGGGGCTTGCTCAGGTCTGGGCAAGACAGAAGTGATTTATTTTTGAATTGTATTGATTTTGTACTTGGATTCCTGCAAGAAAACCACCACTAGAATCTTCGAGGGTGCTACTGAGTTTTTGGGAGGGTGGGTTGGAAAAATTCTTTTCCCAAAATTGTGGCTCTTTCCTGCTGCAGAATTTATGGGAAAGCAAGCTTAGGAGTGAAGAGGATGGGATCTGCCTCTTCTGGTGCCTAGACAGTGAGCAGAGCACTACCTGCTGGAGCAGGAATGGGCTGTGAACAGGCCAGATTGGTTAAGCAAGGCGATTATACTGAAACTTCCAACAGCCAAATGCTGACAAGGATTTACTGAATTAGAAAAGAAAAAGGGAACAGTGTAGAGAGGAAGGAGGTTTGACCAGGATCTGTGGTGCAGAGGTGAGCCACGAGACTGAATGAAAAGCCTAAGAAATTGCAGTTAGAGGAGAGAAAGGAGAGCAGAAATAAATGAAATAACTTTGTGTCAAAGCCCCTGTGCGTGACAGGGCACATTGCTGGGAATGAAACCCAAGATCCCTGCTCAGCCTTCCCCTATTTACCAATAAACATCCACAAAAATGGTTCCATAACTCTGGGGCTCCTGGAGGATGGTAACCAATTATTATAGCTATTTTTTTTAATCTTTGCAGCTAAACTTGTGTTTGCTCACTAGTGAGGAGTGCTGGGGCAGGAGGGCTGGAGACGACACTGAAAGATGGCAATAAAGAACCGAGTGCCGCACTGACAGGAAGTTTCAAAGTTCAGGTTGCCCATGGGATCTGAACTCGCTCCCTTCCCATTCAGAGGTAAGTACAAAGATACAAATCTTTGCTGGACACAGCTTTTCCCCACAGGATCGGCTTGCTTCCAAAGTAAACCAAACTGCATTTCTTTGACAAGCAGATTTTCAGTACTGTGTCTCATAATTCTCCATGTGGCTCCATGCCTCACTGGCTGCTCATTGAGGAATTCTCATTCTGAATAATGAACTAGCAACTCCTATTTCTAGTGTTCTTCACTGGAATATGCAAGTATGGGCAGAGCCACGAAAGTAACAGCTTTCAGTCATGTAGCCAGTCTTTAAATTTTTCATTTATTACTTTAAAAGTAAAGCTTAATTTCTCAGGTAGCTTGTGTAAAATACATGTTCTCATGGATACAAATTCACAATCCAAAGGTTTGAGAGCAAGAACACTCAGAATTCATTTATCTGGATTTCTATTTTTAAAGAAATCATCAAAAAAACCCCCAGGATTCCAGGAAAACATTTGGTACAACTGCAAAAAGGGCGACCATCAATGCTTCACAGGACCTGGAGACCAAAAAGTTAAGACAGGCAAAGCAATATGCATGGAAAGAGAAGCAGAAAAAAATAAAGCTATTAGCAAAAGTGGGTCTTGACATAGAACTAAGTCCCACTCCAGCATCTACCCATTCATTCACTCTCACAGAGCCCTCCTCTAGCAGCCCCCACCAGTAATGTCAGGCGCTTTTAACAGTTAACATTAAGAAAAAAATGAGGCTTATGCCCCACAAAGGGAGTTGTAGTATTCCTAGTTTACAAAAGAGGGAAACAAAGGCATAAGGCAACCTTGTTTCTTCTCTCACCCAAGTACATGGTGGGGACTGAAGGTAGAGCTGTTCCTTCATTTCCTCACCAGGAAAGCAATCACCTTATATTTTGCTAGAACAGAATATTAAGATTCTTTGGCTTAAGATTTTTGTTGTCAGGAGGTGCATTTCTATGGAAACATACCTTTTTAAGGTAATCAGAATGCTGCTTGCTTTTAAAAACCACATTTTACTTACCAGCCTTTTACTGCCATAACTGTTTCTATGGAAACTGGAACTGGCCACACAGTCCTACAACATGAATTCTCACTTGTCAGTTTTACACTGAAGTGCCACCTTCAAAGTCCTTTAATAAACTAGTAATAATTGTGTTGCCTAACAAGTTTTCAAATTAAACAAAACAAGAAAGTGTGCTTTCACTGAATGTTCCACACAATATTTTGTAGGTGTGGTCTAAGAATTTTAACAGTGTGCATGATATGACTCTCTTGGTTAAGGATATGATCTTTAAACAGAGAGACAGTTTATTAGCAGTAAAAGCCCTAGTGTGTGTAGTTAGACTTACATAAAGGTGACTTATACCAATCTGGGTATGTCTAGACTGCTGTCACAGAAGCACACTGTAGAGATACTGAGTAAATGGGTAAATCAACCTACAGAGAGCTCTGTGCTCCCACAGCTAGCTGGGGTACCTCTGTGTGGGCACATGCACACGGTATTCCCTGTAGGTACAAGAGAGGGAATGCACTCAACCAGAGTGAGTGTTAGTCTGTGCTGGGTGGGTACCGTGGAAAAAATAAAGCGTGCAGGCTGAAGGCACAACCATTCCCTACGGTTATTCAGAGTCAGAATCTGTGTAACTTAAACCTGGGCTCCTCCACTCCTGTAAAAACTATGCTCCCTTATGTTCACTCCTATTTCCCTGAGCTAGTTCAAGTGAGAAAAACCTGTTCTTGGGAAGCAATCTCCAACTGAATGCATCCTTCAATTACAAGAGTCTAGCATTGCCAGCAAGGACCAGCGTAAAAGCTTCCACAGACAGGTTCTTCCCAGAGTCACTTATGCACCCTTCTTGAGATAAATTCTTCCCACCTCATCTCTGATGCTTCACAGCTGATCAGTGCTTTTAAATTGCAATAAGGGCAGAACAGAGAGAGAAGACACTTTGTGTCTGCATCAGCCTCTAATGCCTAGAAAATTGGTGACCATGGATTTCAGCAGCCTTCACAGACGCACATATGCTTCCAAAACACACGAAATGGAGCATCAAAATTGGAGGTGACAGAACACATTAGCTGCTGCATGTATGACTATCCAAGCTACAAAGGACAAAGATGTAATCCTATTTTGGTATGAGCTTATCTTAAAGAGACCCTAAAGAGCAGTATGATCTCCAGACTATGTCTTCCTCCAAGATTCAGCTGCACAGAACTCCTCCCAAAACTCATCCAGCCCACACACTTGGCTGACACCCTTATGAGGACCAGAGCCTCTCTCTTGCCTAACCTAAGACCTCACCTTTCCAACTGAGCTAGAAGGGCTCTTTTAACCCTTTGCCAGCAAAACCAGACTCTGCTAATGTAGCACTTTTCAAGAAAGTGGCCAAGCCACTTTTTAATTAGATGCCATGGTCTTCCATGTGGTCCAAGACACTACACACTTCCTTTTAAAATAACCTCAAATTCATGCCAAGTAGGTGACTTGTCCATAACCAAGCAGCAGCGTATGGTTAACTCCTGAAGTGAGTCTGAATTTAGGAACCAGTACTCCAGATTACTTCCCCAATAGACAGCCTTTGTTTGTTAGCATCACTTCAAACTAATCAGTAATCACAGCAGGAATGTGAGAAGCCAGTCTCCCCTGTGGCCAACCAGACCTTTTTGTAGGCTTAAATTAAAGGTGTGATTTCCCTCAGAACCACTGGACTTCTTTCCCTGCTTTCCAGAGACATTCATGGTGGGAGGAGACAGGGGACTTAAATCTTCCTTAATTTTCTTCTCTTTCATTCTGTACAGGCAGATCCCTTCAGCACCTGTTCAGCCACATATTAAGGCCTGAGTAGAAGGTACCCAACTCAAACCAGAGCAGCAAGACTAGGAGTAGGGCAGCCTGCAGAGAAACCAACCACTGTGCCCTGCAGCAAGTAGGGACTTAACAGCAAAAGAATGATTCATACATAGTTTTCCACTATGGACAAATGCACCATCTCTTTAAGGCCAGACTTTTCCACAGGCCTCTGAATGCAAATGCCAAGTATTCTGTCATGCTTTTCTCTTAGCCTATATCTCACTGCAGCCAGGGCTTGGAACGAGGCATATAATATAGCAACAAACCAGAGACCTGGCACACGTAGGGCTACTCACTGGCTTTCCTCATGCATATGGTTTATTTTTCCCTGCTATGTCACTCCTTATAGGGTTTACCACTACATTTGCCTCCTGGGAGTCTGCTATTTCAGCTGTTACAGGGAAGGTGCAGAGGAAAGAGCAAGGATACATTCTATCCTCTCTGTTCTTTTCAAGTTAAAGGTCTCACCTTCACATCATTAATTAGACAGATTAATTAAACAGACAAGCCCCTGCAGCAGCAAGCCCTCTCTGAGGATAAATTGTGAACAGCTCTGGGCTTTGAACATAACAAAGTTCTGATTATACCAGATCAAACATCTTGCACAGTAACCTTTTTTTTTAGGCCCTTGCTATTTCATCAATGTCTTCTTGTTCCTCTGCAAACACAGATATGGATAGTAAATTCTCCCCAAAGGTGACAAGGAACAGAAGACACATAAGGCACCAGGGAGCATGGAGATTACAGTGGATCTTGCTGGCTTTCGTATTTTCTTTTCTGAAGCATCTGATTCACAGTGTACTATTTGTGATGTAGGAAGCAATTTAAAAATAACCAGAAAACAGAGGCTGATTTTGAGAATTCTGGTCTGAACAGAATCCACACCAACAAGCATCAGTAGTGCACATGGTAGTCAGGGAATCCAGGCAAGCTTGACAAGCAATGAGCAAGGTTTTAGGATGGGAAAGGGGTGCAGGACCCTGCTTCTGAATATTGCTCTTCAGAGAAAGGTGAGGACAGCTTTAGTAGGGGGAAAGCTATGTATATTCAGGAATCTGTACTTACAGACATTTACCTACACCACCAGGAAGCACAGGCAGATTGTTTGATTGTTCGTTTGCACATCATTTCTCTAACTATTATAAAGTACACGTAAAAAGAAAGATCCACAGCTATTACCATATGGAAGGATCACAAGATCAGTCTTTAAACCAGAAAAACACATCCTGACCACAGCTGTAAACAGCACTCTTCTGCCATGACTTTTCTTTAGATTAGGGAAAGACCCCAGCTTCTTTTCCATCTCCTCTGCTGTATTAGGATGTCCAGAATCAGTTTTATGCAACTTTCACTAGAAATAGCGAGGAACTCAGGAAGAATATTAAAACAAGTGTTTGGACAACTTCTCTAGAGCTGTACAAAAAATACATTAGGAGAATGAGAATGCTTTTTGCCCATAGCAGCTTTCCAAGGTCACTAAACTTTTCCTTCTTCCCTCCTTTATCTTGAATGGACGAGAAAAAAATTATCTTCTATTTTTAAAATGTCATATAATATCCTTCCATAGTGCTGAAAACATCACTGTTACTCTCCAGCAGTTCCAAGACACGATGCATCACTGCTTCAGCCAGAGAGGGGTTGTAGCTCTGCCGAACACAGTTCAGGATGTGGAGGAAATGGCAGCCTTTCTCAGCATCTGCAGAGAAAGAATGAGAATCCATCCAGGCATGGAGGAAAGGCTTTAGTCTAATTGCCTCTTTTTAACTATTATAATCCAGATTAGCTATGAAAAAAACCCACAGCTGTCAGAGAAAGAATGCCTTAGGTACTAAAATGGAGATGTATATCTCCAGAGGGAGAGAAATCCAGCCTGTGTCTACAGTTCTGCAATTATCAACTGGTTTTATGGGCAGTATCAGGGCTGTAATGAGGATGAAAGATAAGCAGTCTTGCAAACTCTAATATACAGGGCTCATTTGGTACAACCTGATGCCGAGGTTAATAATTTAAGGGTACCTCCACTGTACACCTCTGCAAACCATCCAGTTTCTGCAACTCCAGAAAATAAAAAACCCAAATTAAAATCCTTTTTCTCATAACCCAACTTCAAAACTATCTAGCAGAAAGAAATTTTGTGGCCAGGACCTGTCACTGCTTGCCCAATGCTGACATCTTGTGGAAAAACTGCTACAGTGCAACTTTTATTCACCTAGAAATACAATCCCATCCCCGCAATTCAGACAGCTAAAACAATTACAGGAATTTTGTCTCCTATTAAGAACCAGCCCTGAAAATGTACTAGAGAATAGAAATGTAAAAATAATCCCCTTTCCTAGTCAGCAAGCCAGAGACATAGGTCCTTAATGGCTGCAGTATTGTGTGCAGCTACTGTGTGCCTGGTGTATGATGGTGTATGGTATGAAGCTCAGCTATCCAACTGAACATTTGCCCCAAAGGACCCTGCAAACCCACTGATCACCAGTGCTGCAGGCTCCCAGTCTCCCTGAGTATTAAACCCCACAACTGATTTCTTTCTTCTCTGTGCTCAACAATGCAAAACAAGCATAAATGAGCACAAACAACTTTCCTCCTCCTCACACCTCAGCTCATGATGTAAGGTAAGTTTGATAAGGGTACTGAGAGATTTCCATGAGCCAGGGAGATCTCTGTATTTTGGTGCTGCTGCATTTGGTTGTATTCTTCCCAGTCTCTACTCTAGAATAGGGTGAGCCCCAGAACTGCCTTAGTGCTGAGAAAAGCCAGTGGTAGATAGGAGGCAATAAACAATTCAGCCCATTAGGCCATGATTCAGTAAAGACTTTTCTTTAGAAGTCAGTGATCACTTGTGATGAAAGACCTTTGCAGCTTGTAGCCAAAAATGCATCCACCACCCTAGGCTGGGTAAGTGCAGAGAACAGAACAATGCCTCTATCTGGCCATAGTGACTGTTTTTGCAAACAGTGTGGGTAGCTACATTTTGCATTAGTCATGGGTTCGTCATAAGAACGTCAAGGTGCCCATCCCTGATCTACAGTAATTTAGCTTAAGTCTCAAACTACTGACTGTTACCCAACAGCACAGTACATACTTTCCTCCTAGGTGCTGGCAGAAAATGGTATTTTGGGGTAGCTGAGGTGTATAAAATCATTTAGCAACCCTGAAACACTCCTAGACTACAACCCAAGTTTGAGAGAACACACTCCTTGCAGTGAAACGATGCTGTTCCTCTTTCATTGACATACTGGGTTCTAGCTTTTGTTTACCAGCTGAAGCAAGCCAGGCTGCAATTAACTGTCTTGCCTGATTACCAGTATCAGAGAGGACAGTTATGGAACAACTACCATTTCTCCACTGTGGGCATCTTACACAGGGTCCATTTTGACACATTAAATTTAACTTCAGGAGGTTCTGTTTTCTTCCTCTCTACTATTAGCCTAATCCAAGCCTACAACTAGAGCAAGTGTAATCAGGCTGTTTAGAATTACAACTGCAGCCAAGGACTAGGATTGTCATGAAGGCATATTACAGATTGGGGCTGTGAAGCTCTAACTAGGCATGCTGAAGATTTTTTTATTTGTGCAATAGTTCCAGGCAGCTGGGTTGGGCCTGAGTATGTGTCACAATTAAAGCAATGGGGCGAGGCATTGCCTTGAAAACTGGCAGAGGAGTAACTTGGAGGGAAAAGTTTGGTTTATCATAAATCAGTCTTCCAGTCATGGAAGATTAATGTTACTCTTGAAGGAAAACGGGTAGAAACATCTTGGAACAAACAAGCAAAAGCCCTTGAGGTATTAGCATGGTATTTTCTCGGGAGGATCCTGTGCACTAGCCAAGGCCAAGCTAAGAGTGCCATCCCGCCAGCAGAGGGGGCCGGCAGCCACACTGAGCTCTCTGCTCTTGCATCATTCAGTGGAAAAACGGTATTCTGCAGGAGCCTGCTGCTTGTGACTGAAGCTTCTTGGCTCTCCGTCTCAGAATCTGCTATTATTAGTGACCAGGACACTGAAATGGTCCTTCTGAAAACTAGCAAAGAGACACTGACTTGGAAATTGTCCTCTTTGTAACAGGAAACAAAGTAGGTGGAAAGTTTCAAGGAGAAAAGAGGATCTGCAAAGCAGTTACTATTTTTAACCTGCATAGAACGGAAAACATGGCTTTGAGGACTCAGGACTCTTTCTGTGACTGAGCTAGGAGTTTCTCTCTGCTGTTAACTCCTCCTGACCGGAAGAAGGAACTTCCCAACCTCTCTCAGAGCACAGAGTAATTTACCAGTGCGATAATGCACAAGGGGGGAGTTAAACACCAGGCAGTCACTCAGTGCCCTGTGTCACCTGCATACTGATTCTGGCTCTTATAGTGACACAATTATTAAAAAGAGAAAAAAAAGGAAGCATTCCCAGGAGATTTAGCCAAAGCATGAAATGGGCAGAGGAATGATTTGACTCTGAGATAACGTCTTTGTTAATGAGTAAAAGACAATAAAACAACGTAACACAGTAACTTGTTGCACTGAAACAGCCTCAGGCAAACGAGCCCATCTTCATCCCCATGCCCAGTAACATCTACTCCCTCCATTCCCCGAAGATACAGAACTTCTACCTCCACCTATAAACCTTGTCTGCAAGTGCACCACTGCGTAAGGTAGCCAGTTGAAAACTCAATACAACTTCACTTAACCTTTTTACACTGTGGGATAACCATCATATACCAGGTCCTACAAGCACCATTACAGTTGTGATAGTGCAAGGATATGAGTAGTTTGAGATTATATGCCTTGTGTTATAGCCAGGCATTTATTCTGTGCTGAAGTGCATTCTACCCCATAAATAGCTGCACTCCAGCAGCAAGTGATCCCTGCTGACACATTCTGCCCAATGAATTGAAAGAAACTCTGTAGCAATGTACCTGTGTAATTAGCAGACATTCAAGTCAAGCACAAGTTATCGCTATGGCAATGAGACACAATAGGCTTAAGGGACAGGGATCACTCAGAAGTCACACAAGGTACATTGTCTGAAAAACATGTGCATTTTGTTAGCCTGAAATCCCTACCTGCAAAGAACAACCATCTGAGCTCCACCTGAGCTTAAAATCTACAGAGAATAGTCTACTGACTTAAGTAAATTTTATTGCTACCCTAATGGAGGCAGGTTTTTCAGCTTTCCCTATGGTGACTTCTCTGTCAATTCTGCTGTAGAAACTGAACCAGTAAGACTTGCTACTTACCCAGCCTGTAAAGTAATAGTTGCTAGGTGCTGACCTAACTTTATTACACTTGGTTCCTCCCAAAATTTAAGTATTCTCTATATCTAGATATAGATCTAAGATAATGGCTCAGATCTGAGAGGTGGGATTCCTGCTGGGCACACCTGCTCTTTCTCTCTCCTTGCTCACAGGAAGCTGCTCTTGCACTCCCCCCTGTAGCTACGCTGATTAACTGCACCAGCAACTCAGCTCTGGATTCAAGGGTCAGTACAAGAAGCGTATCTAATACAGCAGCAGGAGGAGATATTGTCATCAATATATCAGCACCAGCTCAGCAGAGCCCTGATCACACTGGTACTTACGCCGGGGTTTTCGACAGTCTTCTTTAATCACATCAAGGGTCACTTTAAGCAGCTCCTTATCATGGTCAGTCACCTGGAGAAAACAGAAGCAGCTGACAATTTATAGGAGTCTATTTCACAGTAGATGGCATGAAAAGCAATCCAAAGCCATGATGTATTCTAAAGTAACACTATCATAACTGCAGCCTGCATTATATACTGCCTCCAATATTAATAATGAATGTTAAATCTTCAGTTATTATTTTTAGTACCATTGGCAGCTTCCATGAGCTAGGTGAAGAATACGATATACCAGAATTCAACCCAAAGGAGGGCAACTGACTCAGCAGAACATGGAGTCCAGCTACCATTTCTGAAGCATTTCTACTGTTTCTGCTGAATATGAAAGTCATACCCCAAATTTGTTTGCAATCACCTCAGTTCCTTACATGATATAAGTCCTTGGAGCTACCAGGTTTCTGGAAAGCCACTCCTTTTTCTTGTAGCATCCGGATTGCTTCCTTAAAAACACTGTGAATCCTTTTGGAACTGGAGTCACTTTTTGATTTTACCTGGATGGAAGGAAAGGAATGAAGGAGATGATGAGAAACATCAGCTCAACTACAGTTACCAGTAAAAGCTCCAGGTGCTTTCAAGAACAAGAGAAGTTCAGGTGATTTTGTTATGCACAACAAATTCACAAATCATATTTGTTGTGTAAGAACTGACATCCATGAGGTTAAAAAAACCCCTCAAACAAACACTAGAAGCCTACAGTTCCTTAGCAATACAATCTCCTCACTACCTCCTTTGTATCTGATTACATACTGAAAACTCTCTTGGAATAGGTTTGTGATGCCTGCAGCCATTTCACTGTTCAAGGTTAGTTCATATTCAGAGTTTTTCTAGTAATAAGAGTAGGAAGTTAGGAAGATCAGTGCTTTGTAAAGTGCTCAGGAACAATCCAAGTTCTGAGGGTTAGATTCCCGTCTTCTGATTTGAAACTGAAGTGATGTCCAAGGAAAAGGAATAAACTTGGCAAGAACAGTATTTGTCTCCTTCGTTTGCAAATCTTCTATACACATTCTGGAGATTTACACACATCTCAAGAATTTCTTCACAGCCTGATGACATGAAAGGATAAAGAGTATGCAAGAAAATAAGACAGGTATATAAGATAAGGGAACAAAGGATTCAGTTTTGAAGGCAGGTAGGAAACCAGGTAGGAAACTAGTCTCTTGTGAAAGGATAACCATGTGCAGGGAATTCTGTAACTGGTGAGGTTATTTAGAACAAAGGTTTCTGTGTTTGGGAAGTGTCTAACAGAGAAGGACGGAAGGAAGGACGGACGGAAGGAAGGAGAAGAAAAAAGAAGAATTGGGGTAAAGCATGGTTTGAAGTAAAACAGAGCTAAGACAGTGGAAAGACAGCTAGCAAAGTGGAAGGAATTAAAGTATCAGTTGTGGAGAGGAGAAAGCCTGAGTAGATAAGAGCAAGGCCATAATTTACTCTGTATCTGTTCTACTATGCCCTTCAACCTCCCATTTATTTCCACAGATTGCTTCAATTCCCCAGTTGTTTCCTCATCTATTGGGAGCACACTGTGCTCTCTACGGTTTTCTTTAAGAACAGTTAAACTGCTTCCCACAAACCACCGTGTGATAAGTAGAACCACACCAGAGCAACCAAGGCAAGATTCGCCAAGCCGTTCCAACTATCCCCATAAATGCTCCCATCCTGTGCTGAACTTCATGTATGTTTCACTCATGAGATTCACTGCAGAGGCTTCTGTGAGTGTAACAGGCAACCACCGTGCACCAGGATGAATTCAGAGGGCTTTATGAAACAGAAATACTCCTCTGTTAATTGAAGACTATCTTTTCACAAAAAGTAAAACTCTGATTGCTTCTCAGCCTGGAAACTGATGTGCCTAACTGGGAATAGTTCTGAGATCCAACAGTGATATCGGCATCAGTGTGCATCATGGGTTTTGCCATCACTTTCCTCCAGCTAATCCTCAGTATTTCAACAGGCCACAATCACATCTCTCTTCCTCTTTGTCCCACAAGAGCTAACTATTCTTTTGCTCTCAAATCAACAGTCAAAAATCAATTGCCTAATAGTTGAAGAACATTAACACAGAACAAGGGGTTTCATTCTCAGTTCAGTATTCTGTTTCACACTGAAGGCCTTCAGTGCCCACACATTTGTCTGTTTGCCTGTCCACCACATCTGTATCAGTCTGGATAGCCACAGACACCGCTTCTAGCTACAAACCTGACTGTACATCTGGACACCACTCCAGTCACCATGTTAATACCACTATCATATTTCTCTTCATAGTGCTTCTGATGAACTGAAGAAACAAACATAAAACATAGCCGGAAAGCAGGAAGGGTTAAGTGAAGACTGAATACTTTCTCATGGAAAAGCACATTCTCATAGCCATATGTAAAATGAAGAGACTTTGCAGTAATAAATCCTCAAGAATCTAGGAAGCTAGTAGCAAAGCAACCACCTCAAGACTCTGATCAATTTTTAATATGAAAGCAAACATTTGGGGAGAAAAGAGAAAAAAAAAAAAGATAAAAATATCTCCAAAGCTGCACAATAATTATTCAGTTTGGCTTAACACTGAGATCCTGTCAGAAAAGGGAGATAATTAGAAACAGACTCTGCATGAACTGACACGCCACTCTGCCTGGATAGATACTGAAACAGAATCACTAAGAACGCAAGGGATTTGACAGAGTGAAGGCAGAGAGTCAGGCTTGGGAGCAAGAAAATAAACAAACAGCTGCTTCATATCAGCACCCTCTTGTATGTGCTGTAGAGTCCAAGGGAAAGGGCTCCACAGCAGAAGGACTTTTCCTAAAGAAAAATTCAGGGCTCCTGCCCTCTTCAGGGACTTCAATAATGCCCTGAAATGACAGGAGAAGTTGAACATGCTTCCTCCTCTCCATCCCTCCCGGTAAAGCAACAATTGAGAAACTTCTTTGTGAATACAATCTAAAAATTACTTCATCTATTCTTTTGGTCCAGCCAAAATATCTCCAACACCTCATCCAGAGAAATAAGTCAATAGTACTTCTTCCCAATATCTTTTCACATTTCCTCTGGACTTGGATCCCTCCTTAGAGCCAATGTATAGGTAAGTTTGTGGTTTACTCTACAGAGACAAAATCTACAGGAGATTGAATATGATGCTACACACAGAGAAGAAATCTAGGACTATTAAATCATATGTGATTTCAAATCCCTGCTTTTATTTCAGGAGGAGTCTGGAAAATGCTTGCATTTCAGCAGTTATAATGGTGTATTGTAGCTGTTAACATAGTTCCTTCTGAGTCCCAGCTTATTAGCTGTCACTTCACTAAAGCTTTTCATCTGAGAAATGCAGATATTAAGCAGTTTAACTGCTGATCCAAGCCATCAGCAAAATTTGAATCTGGATTTCTGAATTTCTCTCTCACAGTGTTCAAACCTGGATTGGCAAAGTGCACTCCTTTGGCATGCCCAGGTTTCACACTGCACAATTTCAGGCCCCCTGAATCACTGACAATAGGGGCTCCTGCCCAGCCTGCGTTTCCCCAGTCAGATCCTTTCAAGTAAACGAAGCTGAACCTCCAAACACAGAAGCATCTAAAAATCATTGCTCACTTTCACAAAACAGGTGTCCCTTCCCCCACCCTGGCCTCACAGAGAGAGAAACTGCTATAAAGTAACAATTTTACTATCACTACCCCCCCTCTCAAAATCAACCAAGGACTCTTTAGCAAAGCCAACAGAAGAATCCATGTCTCCACTCCAGAAGTAAGCTGATGGGTCTCACACAGCTTAGTGGGCTGCTGCTGTGCAACTGGTTATTCTCAGATGTTTAACACAAGTTAAAGTCTCTGTACAATCAGTAACAGGCCAAAGAAAGAGGTGGTAAAGGAACTGCACTGTCTGATCAAAACTGTAAGAGTATGTAACCTTTGACACATTATGAGTCACAACACACTCTGATGGTGTTAAAGCTTCCTGGTATAACCACACACGTGATTCTACTCATGGAATTGCCCTTTGCAATTTCTCATGCAACATTTAATCCTTAGCTTAGACAGATGACAATTTTAGTAATAGTGATTCTGGACATGTCAGTGCCAAAGGCCTATAATAAGCATTGCAATATACATATTTAAAGTAGGAGGGAAGCGTCCTCAAGAGGCACGAGGAGAAGCACGTAGTATCAAGTGTGTATAGCACATGTATAATCTTATACTTACAGCATAATGTACAGGGTACATACAGTGAGCATAAATCACACTCTAAACCTCCCTGCTTTAACTACTTGCTGACACTGTGATAGTATTCAAATCAAGAGAAGTACAAACAGCAGAGTCTGGAAAGCATAACCCAAGTTACGCGGTCAAGCTGGTGACCTACATGAACTGCAGTGGAAATACTAAGACAGCACACACTACAGCTTATGGATGGAAGAAGTGCCTAAAGATGGTTGCAAATTGTATTTAATCTAGTTGAGAAACTGGACATGTAGTTTTCTTTAAAAATAAAAAGGACCCAAAGGCTCATCCATTTGCCAGACACAGTTGCCTAAGTCCAGCAAGGACACTCTTAGGGTTCTCTAGGCACAAAATACTTTTTCTGGTGGTTTTTTGGTTTGTTTGCTTTTTGGGTTTCTTTAACTTGTAGTCTTCCTTGAAGTACCTACTCCTCCATTCTCAAAAGTAATTTGTTTTAAGGGATAAGGGAAAGGCTACAACTTAGGGGGCACTAGTTATAATTTTTAAAACCAGTGGAGCATAACAGATTTGTTAGTTATTATTTTTTAAAATACCAATCCTTCCAAGTCTTTTACCCACCCTCTGTAGACTATAAAATAAAATGTTCCCTAGTACAGGGCAGAGTTCCCTAGTATAGTCCTGAGCAGAGGACATGATTTGAGTTCTGCCATGTGCATCTGCTAGAGGGAAATTTATTCTGGAGAGCTAAAAGACTGCACTGCTGCAGAGCCATCAGGACTGGAACTAAGTACATATATGGGATGTGGATAGGGCTTAGGTACAGTAATGTTGAAAACCAGAGATGCTGCCTACCTCGAGCTATCCCAGCTACCTCATTCCAGCTTCACTCCCTGCTCTGCTCCACTCCCAGTGACTCCACAGGAGCTCACCACCTCCCTGGAGATAATATTCCAAGAGGACATACCCTCCCACTATGATGAACACTGTGCACATACTTTAAGAGATGGGAAAGAGATGAAAGGGGTGCACCACATCTCCTAGGATCACAGGGAAAGCAAGTGAGAGGCAAGAAAAGAGTTTAACAACAAGTGTGCTCTAGAACACTGGAATCAGGGTTAAAAACAAAAAAAAAGTTCTACATCCAAATAACTCATCCTTTCACATCCAGGAAAAGTACAAGAAGCAAACGAGTGTCTATATTGTGGTGCAGCCTAATTAGTTTGGTCCACTAACTGCCACCTTGCCAAACAGGCATGAAATAACATCGTTCCACAGCAGCAGCACCCTTTATCCTTTTGGTTTGAGGGCAATGCAAGATAGCAGGCTACAGAGGTGAAAAGAAAGGAAGACGGACAGAAATTAGATCTATTAGATTTATTTTTGTGGATGAAATTGGGTACTCGACCCCTTGCCAGTTATGAGAAGCAATACCTTCAAGAGACAGAGCAGAGGATCAACGAAATGCATTTCCAGAGCATTACTAGGCACTCCCATTAAGCCATTCAGGTCACTTGACAAGTGCAGGTTCTTTCTTATGCAAAGATATATTAAGCCTCTTTGCAAGGAATTAATACCAAAGGGCAATAGGGAGAACTGCAATTTCTAAATAAGCATCTGTGTGCCCAAATTCCTGGGACTCATACTCACACATCAGGGTCAGCAGCAACTATTAATTATGATAGCTCTTCATGACTGCTAACAACACTGATACTACACTGGTTTCATTGACATGATTTTTTGGTTGATTATTTTTTGGTGCCTCTCTCCATTCTGCATCACTTCCTACTTTAAATGGCTTTACAAGTTATTCATCATGATCTTCCTATAAATACTGAAACTTCAAAGATGGAAGTTACCAGTATTAGTCACATCGAACACTACTTCCCTTTGGGAAGCTTCCATTTGGGAGCTTTTAATACTGTTCCAGCTAGTTTAGAAAAAAAAACCCTGTCCCATGTTGGATATGCCAGTATCAAACTTCTATGTTCATATCCCTACTTGCTTTAAAGAAAAGAGGAAAAACACATTTAATAAAAAATAAAAGAAACTGCTATTAGAGGCAGTTCAACAAGGCCAACAAGAATAGAGTTTTTCATTATTATTTGACCTCATCTACAAGAAACTGGGCTTGTTGACTGTTTGGGTAGTTTTACTGTTTGGGTTTTTTTAAGAATTAAACAAACATCAGACCTTAAGATAACATAGAAGTTAACTTAACAGTGCCTATGAGAATCAGGCAGTGAAAGTGACTGCCATGGATTTATTTCTCTAAACAAAACCAAAAAGTAAACAAGTGAGTCAACACTCTTGTTTAAGTTTCAGTTGCCACGGGCAACATGGTAAAAGCTGTAACTCTGTTACTTTTGCAGAAATTTACTGCTTCACACCCATTGAGAACCTGGTTTGTAATTTATCCAAATAACACAGAGTAATATAAAGTCATTTTACAAAATGCTTTTTGTTTTGTTTTCCATTCTGCAGTTGAAGAGAACTGTATCTCACTGGAAAGTTTAACAGTTTGGTTCCATGCAAGTGCATGCAAACTGATTTCAAATAAATCCCCACCTTCTTGGGGGCTTTCCAACAAGAGAAACATGTCGCAGGGAGCACTGTTCATCCATTCATAAATAAGAAAAAAGACAAAGATTTTCTGCTCCCTTTTCCAGGTCAAACACCTGTCCCAAACAGCTCAAGCATCTAAAAGGGATCTCTTTTTCTGATACTGCCATTATTTACAGATACAGATAAGTTAGTGCCTGTTACACACTGTAAAGTTACTCAGCCCTAATACAAAGTTACCCTTAGCAACAGAATCTTCTCACATGACTTTCTTCAGTCCAATTTTATGTGTCTCAACTGACACAGTTTCCTTAAGCTCTGTAAAAAAAAAATCATGCATAAAGCTAAAGTACTTGCATTTTTTTAATCATCTGAAGGTGCCAGGCTCATATCTGGTTATTAATGCTGAAAAGTATTATTTCCTCCCCACTGCAAACTCGAAACAGTTAAATTCACTCACCTCCTGACAGCTGGAACTGGATAGATGCACACCTGCCAGTGACACCAGAGATTCAATTGTTTCCAACTCCTGCTGGTAAAAGGTCTGAATTTTGTTTTCTAACAGAAAGCTTTTCACTTTCTCATACAGCATATTGATTGAGAAATTCTGACCCTCCAGGTCACTACAAGGATAAACAGAACGTGTCAATAGACACGAAATACATTACTAACATTTTTTAGAACAATTACCTAAAGTTTGACTGCTAAACTAGTTTTCGAAGGTCAAAATGTATTTTGCTGTCCTTAAAGAATCTGAATTTAAATCCTGAATTAAACCAGACCTTTTTTACACACAATAAACATACAATTGATCCTCTTCAATCATTTGTTGCAAGTGTGAATTTGAAGATCTGCAGTCTCTGAAACCATACTATACACACCAGACCTGCCAATAAACCTGCAGCTACCCTTAAATGGAATAGAGAAATGTGTGTGTGACTCAGTTTGAGGTTACCTATTAGTGATTTGGTGACGACACAGGCAGCAGAAGTAGAAAACATTTCAATGGAATAACTCCTTATCCTTACACATAAAACAAAACCAGGTAAGGATGCTCCATCTAACCTTTTGACCTCACCCTCTAATCTTGATCCAAACCCCAGCCTTCTTTACTAGATGGAATAGGTCAGTACACAGTGTTCTACTACTTTCCTAAAATTCACCTTGGTTCAGCATTATATTTCTTTTCTCAGACTGTGGATGGGTATCTCATCCATGCGGATTATCAATTGTTTGGGAGAAAAGCAGGCTGCTGTATGCTTGTGCAGAGTCTAAATCACAGTTGGGCCCTCTTCTATCTTACACCACAGATACTACAATAACAAATAAACAATAATAAAATCCCACACCAGCCTGGATACTCCATTTACCTCTGTCCCTCCTTAGGGCATTGGAAAGGTTTATCATAAACTTCTCTATAGAGACAAGGGAGCTCCAGCATTCTTGAAATCTGAACATCACAGACAGGATCATCTATTTTATCTGGAGCAGCAAAAAGAACACACAGACTTGGTCAGAACTGCCATACCAATCTTTTAAGCAGCATACCCGAGGCAGCACAACAGAGCTTCATGTGTCAATATTCAATTGCCAGATTTTGTTCGCTGTTGTTTTTATAAAAGCAAACCCACAAAACCCACTCCTGCTTTTACAGTTTACAAGGAAGTAATTGACCAGTTATGCTGCACTGCAGATTATGCTTTTGTCTGACAATTTATTTAACTGGAATTTATGACTTATTTTACCTTTCAGTAGTCTTCATCCATTAGATGAAATTAACACATGGTAAGGAGCTTTATTTGGGCCAAAGCAATTTAGAGGCTATTTGAATTACGTGTCTGTCCTTTAATGAAACAATGGCATTATTACCAGCCCTTGAATGGGTTATAGATTCATAAAGCTTCTGTCTGGAATTCCCTCTCATTTTAGCTAGAACTGAAAAATCTGCAGCCATTTTGCTGAGCTACATAGGGTCTTACAAAGATGGGCTTCCCCCCCCCCAAAGGAATCATTTCAGTATTGTTTCTGAAAGATTTCACTGGGGAAAATCAACTCTTACACAATAGCTCACACACAGAGGAGAGAAGTTATGCAACTGCAAGCTCACAGGGTGTAAACAGTGGGCCCAGGGTAGCACTTGCATACAGATCTGTGCCTGAGTGTCTGAAGATGAAGAACACTTCTCAGCTATTCTGCAGAAAGAGAATTTAGAAGAACCTGAGCTTCAGTGGTACAATAAACCTGGGCACTGCTGTCTGCCCAGAGAATGGGCAGAATGGGTTGTGTAGGCTGTGACAAACAGGAACTGTTTCTCCAAGGCAGCTAATGCTCTTGGTGAAGCGTGACATAAAAGGTCACCAACTCCCTTCCCATGGGCTTTGGCTGTTCTACTTCAATATAAAGAAAATTGAAGGGCAAGTCACTCATTAGACACTCAACCAGAGTATCTGCATAACATTCCTGTATGCATGCTAGTCATCTTTTATAGATTTGCCAGGAATGTCTCATTTAGAGCCAATCTGGCCCTACACATTAAGTAGTATGTTTTCTAACCTTACTCTGAAATAAAGGCACACAGATTAAAATCTCTTTAGAAAAATGAGATTCCAGAAAAAGTGGAAATTAGTCAATGAATCATGTGCATCTTAGGTCTTTTCACAAATTCAGACAATTAAATTACACGTGACACAGATCCATAACACTCACAAAAACATGAAGCCTGAATTTCTCTTTGTTGCCTGTACGTTCGGATGTGACCTCTGATCCTGACAAAATCCCCAATCTCCAGCTTGGTTTTCTGGCTTACTGCTTCTTGGAGTTTCTTCATCTGTTCAAGCATAGTAAGACTGCTGTGTGTGCTTGGACAACCTGTAAGAAGCAGGGAAACGAGATCAGGCATTAAGGACAAGAGGACTGTCCTTTTGCATTCATCCAAATGCCTAAGCATCACAGGAGTCTTGTTACTAAAAAGAGGGTAAGCTCCCAGGGACCAAAACTTTTGGGTGACAGAGTTAGCTTACAGTTTTATACTTGCTTAAATAGTTCACCTGAGGAACATGGAGGAGAGGGAGGAGATACTAATTTACCACTGAGTATGTCACAACACAGATGTGTTGCAAAATTGAAACATTAATTTGAAATAAGTTTTGCCATTTTTTTTATTCTGTCATACTAAGATGGATGAGAGGGGAAAAGAAAGGTCAGCTGAATTTTTAATATAGAATAAGAATGAGTCATCTGAGGTGGGGCCAAAACATTCATGTGAAGTGAATGCAACTTGACAGAACTCTACATTTACATAAAACACCTTTGCAAGAGAGTAAATTTTTCATAACTTTAAACCTGATTAATGATCCAAATATCCCTGATCACAGTTACAAAAAGGCTGGAAGGAAGTTTCCTGTGCCCCCAGGAGCTGTTTTACTTAGCAGGTACAAATGAATTAATTTCCATTACTAACATAGTGTCCATTCAAGCACTACTGATGTACATGTAAAATAAGTACAGGCGGCTGAAACAAGTGTCATGGGTTCTGGTTCTATTTCAAGCAACACTTCATGGAATTCCTTTAATGAATTTAAGTTCCTCATAAAAACTTAATTTGATGGCAGGTCCCCATTATTTCTTTGGAAAGCTGTGTTATACCATCCCATCTCAAAGAAAGAGCTGTCTTCTAGATTCTAGTTGGGATTGTTTATACCATTTGTCCTATCAATGCTAACTGTAAGTAAGTATAAATTATCTGTGTAAATGGGCTTGTTCCTCAGACGTTGGTGGGATAAAAAGCAAAGAGAAAGCCAGACACTAGTGAGCTGTTCTGGTTTTGAGTGCTATATAGATTAATTTCAAATATACAATTTCTGCACATTTAGAACCTTCTCAAATCATAAAAGACCGCTGGCATCCCCCCACACTGTGTTTTAAGCCACTTTTGAGTTCATCACTGACAGTATATGCATAGCAGGAAAATAAGAATGCAAACAAATAAGGGGAGGTGAATCTGAAACTATCATATCACAAGGGTGGGGAACACAGACAACATTGCTGGTCAATGGATTGACTTTGGAAGGAGAAGCTGTGGCAGGTCCCCAGCCTACTTCCTCACCAGCTGAAGTTACAAAGAACCAGAAGAGGAGAATTTTCTGAAAAATATCACAGCACAGAACTGAAAGACCATATTAGTCAGACAAGGAAAAGGCATGACAGGTCACAATGTAGTGGTTTTACTGTTATCACTACTGGACACAACACAAAGAAATATGAAACTCCTAAAATGGCCCAGGCTGTAGAATGTGATGATTTAAAATAAAATAAAATGGAAAAAGTTGAATTTGCTCTCCTGCAAGTTTCATCATTTACTAATGATCAAAGCACAAGATAAGTAAAAACGTCCAGTCAAAAGAGGAATTATTTATTTGATAAATTACCTGATAAAGACATTTCTGCTGCCATGGGGTTTTTCCAGCAGACACAATTTATAACTCCAGTACTATCATCCACTGGGGGGAAAAAAAAAAAAAAGAAAGAAAGAAAAAGCAGGTTCCAAACAATGAAGATAAACAGATATGGAGATGACTACCCAAGGTATCTCGTTCCAACTATTGAAAGGGAAAGTGCTCAACCGCTACTTATACCTGTGAAATAATTTCCACAGTCACTTCAGTCCTGGAAGTAGCCCAGCACCAGATACCGTGCTTATGTGCATAGTCAGCTAAGCAACAGGTATACTCTCAAAAAAACCCAGATCGATAGGAAATCAGGCACAAAACACAGAAGCATTGCTGTAACAATGACAGAACAGCACTTCAACATCAGGGCTGGGAGGGGGGGAATAGCTACAGGCATGTGAATAGACTAGGAGTGTTACTACCTCCAGCTACATTGATTTCCATGCTAATATTGTGCACAGTCTGCTGGCCTTTCCAGTCTGTACAAGAGGATGCTCCAGAGAGAGGGCAGGCAGCTCCTCTAGCCAAGAAGGACAGAGGAGAGGGCATGCTTGTGGTTCTGCTCTAGGCCAGGAATTCCCAACTCAAAGCATACAAACTGGTGGCATGCAAGCCACTTCCACTTCCGTTCTACAAAAAGCTTAACACCTTCTCCTGAGCAGGGGAGCTATCTAGCTTTTCCTGTTTTCCTAGTACCTAATCAAAATATGTTTTGTGATTTCTGCTCCATGTACTGCATTACCAAGGACAGTAGAAAAAGAGAAACCCTAAAAAAGTATAAAAAACCCTATCAGAATCTATTGCCCTACAGATCAAGAGACAGTATACAGATGGCATGTCTAACAAATACTCTAAATAACAAGGCAGTAAATGTCTTTCAAACCACAGCAAGGATCACATTTCCAGTCCAGCTAATGCTCCAAGCACCTTGCTCATTGAATGGAGCCATCTCAAAGACCAAGCTTCCACTCATCACAAACTGGAATCTGCAATTTTCTTCTGCTCCTTAAATTATATTCACAACTACATCAGTAACAGCAATGTTTACCAGGAAGGTACTGATTGGTACCTGCAGTCGTTTCCTCTGGGAACCACAGCATCAAAGCAAAATGCCTGTGCATTGTCTCACATGTTTTGAAACAATCTCCATACTTTTGGGGTCCAATTTCAAATCATCGCCTTACCTTCCTGTTTCCCAGTGGCTTACTACTAACATTCCTACTAACACTCATACACCATTCATAAGATGCAGGTAGTTCCAAATTCCATCACAAAAATATGCTCATCTCATTGCTATCCCCTCTTGAGCTGCTGTGTCTGAGATATTTCAGCAGCTTCAATTTTGTACTGGAGCACTGATAATGATCTAGCTGGTAGGATTTCCTCTCCTTGGTATAGACAAAAGGCAACTATTTTAGCAGGAGTCAGGGCCCCCATGCCAAGACAGTAATGGCAATAAGAAACAGGGCACATGACATTTGACTATTACATTACTGCAGCTTCCAGATGTTCCAGCTTGTGTCTGGCTCTGTTGCACCAACTGCAACAGATATGCTTCCTAAGAAGGGCTTAGGAACAAATGAGACTGAAGGATGAGGCGGCCAAACTCCTCCTCATCAATGTAACAGCTGAAAATGGGAGTCCTGGAGAGACTGACCTGTTCTTGACCGCACAAGGAATCTGTCTCTGAAGTAAAGTTTTCCCAGTTCACAAATAAAAGCTTTGAGCAAAAAGGCAAATAACTGCTGAAGCACAGATGAATGAGATCGCTAGCAATTGTATTCTAATTACACAGGAGAATGTTATTCTATTTTAAATGCACTTGAGTCCACAAGCTTCTGAAAACTTCCTGTGCTCTCTGTGCCACCCTTCCTCATCTCCTTGCATTTAAACTTGTGTTTGGTTTTTGTGGGTTTGTTTGGGTTTTTTTCCTTCTTTGTTTGTTTGTGTTTGGGCATGTTTTTCTGGCTTTATATTTTACTCTTATGTTAACTATTTGAAGGGTAACACTCTCACAGCTACCTGGTAAATGAGAAAACTGTGTTGATTTTTATTTCTTTATAATAAAATGGGTACGGTTCTTGTAGGGCCTATGTGAGCCAACTGGGATCCCAGTGAGATCTTTTTGTTGGTTTTTAAGGCAAGTGCCTTTCAGCCTTTCAAACCAATTCTGGACCATAAGAAAGACCTCATCTGACATTGTTTAGGATTTTTTAAAAGGAAAGGAAAAACCCCCAAGAATATGAGCTTGTTCAAGGCTACACTTTAATCAGATATCCTTGTAATTAATCATAACAATAGCAATAAACAAATTAAACCCATATGTCAAAAATCAGGTTTTAAACAGCACATTTTAATTGCTCTGGGGTTTGTTTTGTTGGGTTTTTTTAAACCAAGAAAAAGTCATTTCACTCTTTCTTACAATTAGTTTGTTACTAGTTCTGGCTGTATGGTTTTCCAGAACAGAGAGGACCTAGGTGTCTCTTAAAACGAGCAGTGTCTATTCTGAAGCAGAGAGATAGGAAATGCAGGGGGGAAGGGAAGATAGTGGCAGTGATACAGAGACATTTCAGTTCTCGATCAGAGAAAAAGTACAAAGGGGAATTGCTTTGTAAGTCACTTATGAGGAGATGGAAAATGGAGCAAGCACTGAGCAGCACTCCAACTGATGCAACGCCTGCTCTATGACTCACTAACCGGAGCCCGCTGAAGTGAGATGCAAGACGTTACAATCAGGAAACTGTCTAAGAAGTTGCCACTTCACGCTGGTGGAGTCAGCCTGCCTGAAAGGGAGGGCAGGCTGGGGAGAGGCACCCTGGCAGGTAGCCTGAAAGCTCAAACCAGGAACTGCTGGAACAAAGAGCGGAGTTGGATGTGAAAGGACAGCAGGAAGCCAGGCTCACTGAGAGCTGTACTTAAAGGTCAGCTGATCTAACACTAAGGCCTTCCACTCTGCAGTTTCTTTTTATTTCTATTCCTCTATTTTATGCCACATTTCCAACAAGTTTACATCTGAACTAGTGCTGACAGTAGCATGGAAAAGCCTTGCCCATAGAATTGGTTTTCCCTTGGTCATTTTCATCGTCTTCCTCTGTTCTCATGAAGTGATAACTACATTTGCATACTAGTGCAATAAAAGAATAAAAACTAACGTTCTACTTATGTCTCAACACTTTGTTACATCATCAATTACATGTCTGCCTCAACTTGGGTGCTTATTTAGCCTGTGCTACTTCAAGTGCCAGAAAAACTCATGCTTCAAAATATTTACAGTCAACTTTTTAGTTAGCATAATGGCAGGGTAATAATGAACATCCAGAAAGTAGACTAAAAAAAGAAATATAGAAAATATCCACTCTAAGAAAGTTACAGGGACATTTCTATACAGCACAGAGACAACTCTAAGGAGAAGCAGCTGCACACAGTGCAGCATATGCTATATGCACTGGCAGTTAATTCAACTCTGCAGGAACATGATGCAACTGCAGGTGTTGTGGAAGCTGAGACCTTGTTAAGTTGTCATCTGTATCTTCACAGTACTACTGTGAGTCAGGAAATTGCTGCTGTCTCAATTCTGCAAGTGATGGGATTGGGTAAGAAGTGGCACTCTCTGACTTACCTCCCTCAGGTGGAAACCCATGGCTGAGGAAAACACTGGATAAAAATCCTGCAAGTCCTCCGACAGGATATATGCATTTGGCTTCCCCTTCCTACTGTGAGATGACCTCCCCCACCTTTTGAAACTTGCCACATCACCACTATTCCACTCTGCTTTTCCTCCAGATGAAACAGACAGATGAACAAAATTACAATCAGATGTTTCCATGTTAATAAAATAGTCTGAATATTGAGAAAAGCAATAGGGAGGAGATGTCTCCCAGCTGGTGCTGGCAAGGGCTGGTACTATGATGCTGGAGTTAGATTTGCTAAGGATCTTAGCCATCTAAATATAAACAAGCTCCTGACTGCTATTAAAAGCTGGCTCTAAGATACAACAAAACATACAAAGAGCAAGAACAGAATTCTAAGGCTGAAAAAAGGAAGAAGTGACTTCCCATTTGCAGGTACCATTAAATCCGTTTATATCTGACCTAGGGAACTGCGTATGTACAAGAGGAAGATGGCAGAGTCCAGTGGCAAAGCAATAATCAAAATGATTTGCTAAATGACACAAAATGAAGCAGTTACTCTGCTTTAACTATTTGTTTCTTTACTTTTGTGGAGATAAACAGCAGCTTCCCTAAGTTTGCTAAATAATCTGAGCTGTAGAAACCCGTTTTAAGGGAAAATCATAGCAAGAACAGATAATGATCAAATTAGGCAACCTTTAAGTTCTAACGGTAACTAAGATTAGAAGGCTGATAAGTACCAGAAGAAAGAGAAACTTTTCTTACCTCCATAACTATAAAAGGCATCTCGCTCCTTCCTTTGAACCACCGTCCCAACAACATCCACCTGTCTTACTGGGTGTCCATTATAAAAGAATACACCTAGACACAGAACATCCTTGGTAAGTGGAACTATGTATTTCATTGCACATCCTACCCCATATAGTCATGTTTGACAGTAAAACATACTTTCACATATTTAACATATCTTGAATTATATCTATGCCTACTCGTGAAAAAAAAAAACCCTGGATCAGTGAGGAGTGGGAACTCTAGAAGGAAAAATTATCAGCTCTACTTAGGATACCTACACTCACTTCAGTAGTGTCAGAACTTTATTAACCTCTTGTTTTCTTACTCATTTGGACCTGTTGTTTTTTTAGGGGTGGTTGTTGTTGTTCTTTTTACATCTTCATCAGGCTTCAGAATGAATAATAGAACACAATGGAAGCAGTTTGAGCTTCTCACAAGGCTACTGTTACTGACTGAAGCAGAACCTGCAAAATGAAAACCAACATAATCCTACCTTTCATTTCTGAAAGAAGAGGAGCCATTGGAGGCAGGGGAGAGAAACAGCCTTCCCAGATTGGGGAGTAGATTATGCAGTCATTGTGGACAACATTCTCAACTTCAGTTTCTGAAATAACACATTCTAAAAATATCCCTTCAAAGCTATTTTTGTGCATTTATAAAGATAACTTGAATAAGAGTAACATGTAAAACACATCCTGGAAACGGAGGAATCAGAGCCCAGCAGACCAACAGCACTGAAGTTGCCACAGGCTGTAATCTCTTTTCAAGGGAATGAAAAATGTTAACAAACACTGATGTGAATATTATACACTAGAGCTTCACAGTCCACTAACAGGAGGATAACAGGGCAATAAACTCCAGATATATCCTGGGCTGGCTAATTTTCAGTCAATGTGCTTCCTTCAGTTTTCTAATACCGCTGCTTTACTGAAATATCCCATCTGGGATGTTCAGTATCTGTCTTCCAAAAACTAGATAACTCAAGGGACTCAGAAAGGAACATTTGCCTCCATACACTGTAGCAAATCTTATTCTTGCAAAGGGAAAGAGAAACACTGCAGCAAGGGAGTCAGAAAAATATTCTGTTAAAAGAAAAAAAAATAAATCAAAACCAAGCTCCAAAAATAACTTGCCCTACATAGCTGGCAGCTTTAATGAGCCAGGAATTAACTTTCTTCACATAAGACTGACAAAAAGACCACCAAAGTTTCTGAAGAAATTGTAGGTGTTCAGCTAAGCAGCTCAAATTGTATTTTGCTCTTAAAATCCACTGCAATGTGTTTTTGAGCATGCATCTATCACTGTTACCTGAAAAACTGGCTATACTAACCATGCAGTTCCTGATCAGGTCTGGCACAGATGGGTGTTTAGTAGGTCTGCACACTTTTCTCTCATTCCATTTACTAGGACATCAATAAACCCCTCTGTAACAACCCTCAATGGAGATGCTCCCAGATTATATAATTATGCACTAAACCTTACAAAATCTCTAAAAAAGATGATCTGGGTCAGTTTCAGGATGAGGCTGTGGAGCAGACACCAAGCTCTTGAATATGCAAATAAACATGTAGTTATATTCTTTTCCCAATTAGTAAGCTGAGTTTTGACAAATGACAGAAACCAGATAAAACTTTCCATTCCCATAAACTCACAAAGAGGTCCACCACTGCTCTTTGAAAAACTATTTGGATTAATATGAAAGATAAATTGTATTTACACTATTAAAAGTTAATGACAACTTCAAGTTGTACTTTTTTCTCCTGCCACTTTATTTGTTCCTATTCGTAGCAATAAAAAACCATACTGAACATTTGAAGCTATGTGCAAGCACAGTCAAGCTCCTAGTAACCCAGTAAATAACACATACTATGATACCACAACAGGAAGCCACAGGAGAGGTAGAGGGGGCTACAGATACAGAGCTTCCATGGTCATGTCTTTACCAGCATTACCCTCAGCTGCTTGCTATTGCATTAATTATTACTGCCTCCTTTATTCTGTGTGTAGCTTCCCTCGCTCCCTGATAAGCTGTCACAATGCAGCAGTGCATGATAACTGAGAAAAGCTCATTTCCATGATGTGATTATGTGTTACAACTGAGTTTGACACCCAGTCTCATTTCAAGGCCTCTAACACAACACAATTGCTGTTTCTATCTGGGAGGTTTTCCAGACTTCTTGTCACCATTTATAGCAGGAGAGTAATTGGCCAGGTTTACTGCTTTCCTCTGTGTTGTTTTTAGGGATTAGTCATTGTGGCATCAAATGCTTTAAAATGGAAAGAAAAAACTTATTAGGTCATTCGGTCCATTTCCTCAGGGCCAAAGTAAGACCGTTCCGTACAGTAAATTCCTGGCAATCTGTACAATCAGGATATAAACAATCCCAACGAAGGGCATCCCACCTTTTTCCTGGGAAGGTTTCACAGTTTAGCAGATGTCATTCTAAGGATGTTTTTCCTGACATTCAGTCTGTGTTTCTTTCCAATCCTCCTAGTTACAACTCTTTGTTTAGCGCTCATTCATTCTTAATTACCATTACTTCATGCCAGATTTATAGCCAATCATATACTTAGCTTCAGCTGGTCATTAACAAACCCATTAAAGGCAGGAAACATTGACAACAAACTTCTACCTTCCTCCTTACCCAAAAGATATTTTTTTAGTCTTTCTGTTGTGCCAATGAACAAGATATGTTGAAAGATGTCTGGCTACACAACACCAGGAGAATGAACAAGATTCTGGATGTTTGCTCCATGAAATTTCATTTTATTATTTAAAGTTTGGTTTAGAAATTGATATAGGATTGCAAGTCTAGTTGTGCAATATGCCAGATGCACAGGAAGTGGAGAAAGCTCACATGCACCGTTTTTAAATGCTGGTATCTTGACATAACAAATATCACTTCCTTAGGATCATTTTACAGGGAAAAAAAAAAAAAAGTAATAACAAAACTGAAAGGGTTCCTGAACCATAAGGGAATTTACTTGAGTAAAGAGTAGGAAGGGAAATGAGAAAGGAAAAAATCAGGTAACAGAGGTGAATGAGAGCATAGGATTGTACCTTCTTGGGCTGTTCCAGCTCCTGTGAAATACACATTTGTTGATGTCTAAGTTTCATTATTCTATTTTTGCAAGTATGTACTAACCTCCAAATTACAATCTGATTCTGCTTACATGGAATTACTTTGTACTTTGTTTAAAAACAATTACAATGTCTCTAATTGAAGGAGGCTTTTACAGAATGCATTTGTTACACTAGTATTATAAGGCTACGCACTTTGAAAGACCTCTAAGTACAACTCACTCTGGTACAAACATCAACAGACTATAGCCTAATTCTTGCAATGGAGTCAATACAAAATCTTCCCTCACATTAAATAACAAAGAGGTATTATACACAGGACTTTGCAGTTTGTGAAGTCCCTATGCACATAAAAACGGTTGTGAAAAGAGCAAAAAATCCCACCAGTCCTTAATATTTCTGCAATAGCAATGCTGTTATCCTTTCTGCTAAAGAAAAATAATGAAATATTTAAGCAGCCAGACAGGTGTACCTTATGTCTGTGGGAAAAAAATAAAAATAAAATAAAAAACCCAAACAAAACACCAAATCTGAATCTAAAACACATTCTGATTAGGGTTTACTGATTTGCCTCATTAATTCTAGGTTCAGTGGGTTCCTCCTTGATAATTTGCACCTTGTCAAGCTTCAATTTGGGGTAATGAACCATTCTGAAACAGAAAACATACTGCAGTCTATTTGAAGTATTCGTAGTGAAAACAGAAATTCAAGGTGAGACCCACTTGGCTTTGGACAGATTACACATGTGGGTGATATTGGCTGAACACCAGTAGGAAACAGACTGCAATACATACAATTCCCAACAATGGTCAGGAAAGAAAAGGTGTCATTTAAGATTTAGCACAGATGACAGAATTTACAAAAGCATTGTTCAGATGTATGAAGAATGTCACATGGCTATCATATCTTGAAATTAAAGACACAAAACTTCAAAACCCATATCTGTTTTATCATATATTAATATCCAGAAGAAAAAACAAAAACACAGTCACACTGTAATGCCATCAACTGTCAAAATTTTACAACAAAGACGCATAAAATAATTCTCAAGTGTTGTAGAGACAGTGGAAAGATGTAACACGCATAGCTAGAAGGGACCTGCATTTTTAGAATTAACTTCTTCAGAATATCACAAGCATTACCACACAGAGGAAACACAATATTACCTCGTTGTAAAAGAGGTTCTATGTAACTATATCGTATATTTGTGGCTAAGAGAGCCAATGGGATCCTGGGGTGCATCCTGAGGAGTATAGCCAGCAGGTCAAAGGAGGTGATCCTCCCCCTCTACTCTGCCCTGGTCAGGCCCCACCTGGAGTATTGTGTCCAGTTCTGGGCTCCTTGGTTTAAAAAAGACAGGGATCTCCTGGAGAGAGTCCAAAGAAGGGCCACGAAGATGATTAGGGGCCTGGAATATCTCCCCTATGACGATAGAATGAGTAAGTTGGGACTCTTCAGCCTTGAGAAGAGAAGACTAAGGGGGGACCTAATTAAAGTTTATAATTATCTGAAGCAGGGGATGCAGGGGGATGCAGGGGGAATCAGTCAGCCCCTTTTCAGTGGTCTGTGGGGATAGGACAAGGGGCAATGGCTGCAAGTTGGAGCACAGGAAGTTCCGCACCAACATGCGGAAGAACTTTTTCACAGTGAGGGTGACAGAGCCCTGGGACAGGCTGCCCAGGGAGGTGGTGCAGTCTCCATCTCTGGAGATATTCAAGACCCATCTGGATGCCTGAGCGATATGTCCTAGGGAGCTGCTTTGGCAGGGGGGTTGGACCCAATGATCTCTTGAGGTCCCTTCCAACCCCTACAATTCTACAATTCTATGATTCTATGATATGTGTGTGTATATATGTGAGAGGAAGAAAAACTATTAGAGTGAACACATTTTATTTTTCACATACAACCTGTTGTTCCCAGAACTGTTAGAGAAACTAACGTCACTTAACATGGAAAATTACTGGTGCTATGAAGCATTCAGTAATTTCTGGATAAAGAACATAGCACAAATCAATTATAATTCTGTGTGTATCACAACTAACACACATAAGTACATACCTGGCACTTGTTTAGATTCTCTCATTTCTTTTATATCTTTAACATAGAGTCTTGCAAATGCAGAAAATACAGGATCCAGCCCCCAGTGCAGAGAAGGTGTCTCTTCTTCATACTTCTTTGACTCAGGCTGCATTCAAAACCTGTGAACACAGAAAAACTTGTAATTATTTTTTCCATAGATGAAGAGCTATTCACTTACTTTCCAGCAGAATGGAAAAATAGCTTGAGATTTGAACACAGTAACACAGCAGACCTGATGCAGAGACACAGGAACTTATCTAATACTCTGTTACCTTGGTGTTACCACATGAAATATTCAAGACTTCAATAACAATGATTTACTCAAGTACTGAGACTGGGCAGCA
This sequence comes from Gallinula chloropus, assembly GCF_964237585.1. Taxonomy (NCBI): domain Eukaryota; kingdom Metazoa; phylum Chordata; class Aves; order Gruiformes; family Rallidae; genus Gallinula; species Gallinula chloropus. The sequence continues at coordinate 68,938,372 of NC_140090.1, forward strand.
ACAGCATTTTGCCCAGGTCCTTCAAATGAAATTGAATTTTGGGGATTTCTCCTCTATGGACCCATAAAAAGAAAACCAAATTCAACACTTCTTTAAAAGAGCAGAATTGTGGGATACTAATTGGTTAATTTCTGTACACTTGCCTATTTCCACCATAATACTCTTTCCATTCCATAAGATATTCTCCTCATTGCTCATCCTGTGCTTTATTGCAGGGGGCAGGGAGCTTAGTTTGTATCTAAAAAAGCAATGGGCTTGCTTTATTTTTGGCATGCAGCCTCCAATAACTGTAATTGTAACTTTCCACCTCTAATTCCCTGTTTAATGCCTGCTATCTTCTGCCATTAGCAGAGCCAATTCTCTGCTTATCATAGAGATGATGGAAAAAAACCAAACAAAAACCCAACAACAACAAAAACAAAACAAAACAAACAAACAAACAAAACCCACCAAACCATACCCAAACCAGGAACGATCCTTGTAGATGTTTGGAAGCTGCATATACTTTTTATTAGCTTCTGTATGGATAGCTAAATTGCTTCCATAAAGCTTTCAAGGTCAGCTTTGAATGGGTATCAGTCACATAGCTGTAGGGCAAAGGTGGTAAGTGGACTAATTTTGAATAGTGTGTAACCAGGCTGAGATTTGGCTGCTACAGTGTTCTGAGAAGGAGCAGCTCCCTGCTATGGGTTACTATGCTTATTTTCATAACAAAGTTAGTCTTCCCCATCCCTCTCTTTTTGCTTGCAGTCTCTCCAACAAGGCTGCCTGTATTGTCCCTATGCTATTGTGCTTTTATAACTTCTATTAAAACAAAAGTAGATAAAAAAAGAAGAAAAAAAATTAGCCTAACAGAAGGTCATGGCAAATAAGAAAAGCTCACACATCAATCCATAAGCATACACACTACAGTCAATGAACTCTAACACATAATAAAGTGGAATAAAGAGAACCACTACCAGGTGGTGTCATCCTGCTTTCCACACCCAACTGCTCACTTTTAGCAGCACTTCCCTGACAAGAAACATAGATACAATCAGTCCTGTTCTCCAAGACCATCTTTTATACAAAATAATATCCCTCTCTGTAACATGCTCCCCAACTTACTCTGCATGGTTACAAAGTCTGTCATAGTAAGCACTGTTTTTTTTCTGCTAGACAGATGGCAGGCTTGTTACCTGATTCTCCCTAATTTTTGTATTTTGCATGAACAGACACTTGCTGAAGTAAAAAACAGAAGTCACCCCTGCACATGTATACATCTGAGGGGAAAATCAATGAAGCAGCACCACTGGAGATAAAAAATATCTGCATTTTGGTATTTCAGAAAACATCTGTCAAGTCTGAAATGCACAAACATTAACAGTTCATTATGCAGAAGTCCAAACACCACTTCTAGCTTAAATGAAGCATCTCCCCAAATATTTTATTGCTTTCCTGTCCTGAAAGGAGAAAGATTTCTGTAGGAAAAGCTCCTTCTCTCTCAGAAACTACTGGGAGTTAAATCTCAAATTCTGGAGTTTCCTTCTAGCTTCCAGGCCTTGCTACAGTTCTTCACTGGAGAAATTTACACCCATCAGATCTATCTTCATGTACAGAACCACTCTGCTGCATGGTTCAACTCTGCTGCAGACAGACCAAGTTTAATCTTACAGATCTGGCAAAGATCCCTTGATAAAAAGTAAATCATGTCTCCAGCAGCACGAAGACATCACAAAATTTCTTGAAGTCCACAGGACAAATCTGCTCAAGTCATGTGTTACAAGACAATTCATCCACATCAGGCTGGGACAATGAAACCATACTCCAGCCAGCCACTCAGAGCAATATCTGACAGGCACATGAAGAACATTCTGTAGGGCAGTCTCCCCTCTTCATGGTCCCAACAGCGCTCACAGTCCCTGCCACCACCCAAAAACAAGCTCATTTTCTTTCTTCCCTCCCAAGTGACCATTTGGTGTAAACTACATTTAAACAGTGACATATTTAAAGCCAAAAGCTTGTGGCCTGCTGTGAGGAAAAGATATTCACTGCCTCCTGTATTGCTTGCCTCCACACACTGATCTTACAAATCCATTCTTCCCATGTGTTAACAGCAGTTGTTTTTATGCTCCTAGAGCAAAGGAAGATGTTAAGTCACAGAAGCAACGCTTTCCAAAGTACCTATTTTTCAGTTAGTTTTCAAGCTTGTTTCAGGCAGATTCATAATAGTAGAAAACATAATTCTTACAATGCTGATAAAATTCTTCTAATTAATTTCTCTTTTTCTACGCAATAGTAACTTCCTGTAATCTTAAACTGGCACTGGAAGCCTCTCCATCCCAGGCAGAATATCTCAGGAGTTAATGAATTAGCTTTATATCCTGGGGAAAGTGGAACTTTCTATTCTGCTGGAAGCGTTTTCAGCTCTTAACTGGTACCACTGGTGATATGCTATCAGCAAGGAAGATAGCAGCTACCCTGCACAATGAAGATCCAAGGAGCAAATAGCAGGCATTGTGGAGATGCACAGTATTATAACCAGAGAACACAGATAGCTAACAACAGACAATTCTGAACAGATGCTATATGTACAAATGCTTAAGGGTTAAACTGAGGTTTGCTGAAAGAGGGCAAGATAAGGCTTAGCCAGACAAACAACAGAGTCCTAGCAAAAGGTCATGCCTTTCTGCATTTTGGTTTAAATGCAGCGTAATGACTTTACAGTTGCTGTAGTGCAAGGAATTCAATCCTGCTACAGGAGAAAAAAGGCTAGAGAAGCATTTGGTCTACAAGTTTATTAGATATAAGATATCTGTATTCTATTTTTACCTCTCTATAAAATAACTCCAAAGAAAGGCTATAAAGGCATAATCAAAACCAAAAACAGAATTAAATTCTGCTATTGGGACCACTTCTTGGGAATACACTTCTCTTTCAAAAACAAAAATCTAAGGTTTACACAGATAAACAAAAAGCCTCAATTTGAGATTATTCTAGGCACTGACCTATTAAAACAAAGCTGTCTCTTTCATCTACTGCTATCAGCGTTGGCTTTCCTGACTGTAGTGAGAATGAAACCAAGTCCTTAACCTTCAGTTACCTTGTGAGCTCAGCAAGGTATTATCCTAAAAGGGAAAGAAGGGAAACCAAGGAAAATTGGCAGGCTTCCCAACACCACCACCACCCAAAACCAAGCCCATTTTCTTTCTTCCCTCCCAAGCAGCCTACCTGGTAGCCTTGTTAGAATAGCTCCCTGTTTAACACCTGAACAATCTCTCAACAGAAGCAGCCCTGGCCAATACATTTTTTGTCTCCCATTCTCGTATTCACTATGCACCTTTTTCAAAAATGGTAAATAGTTAAGGGGCCTTCTTTCAATCCCAGTGAAATGAAAACCCCAGAGATGAGAATTTGTTTTAATCATTCTTATTGTCTTTTCTCCATATGCAATTAACAACCAAAGCTCTTGGAGAAAATTGCCTCAGTTTGAAATTAATCATTTGGAGCCATCAAAAAGGTATCTTGCCAGCAGTTGTCTGCAACTACTCTGCAACTGCTGGCAGACCACTGCTAAGATTCTCTCGTGTCAGCTGTGAATCAGAAGCAGAGAATATTTAGCCACCAATACAGGCAGCTGAAACATCCTACCAGGCATTCACTCTTCTCCAACAACTGCCACTACTAGACTAGCACAGATGATTTACACAGAAGGTAGCTCTTAAGTTGTTAGAGTTGCCCACCCAGTCATTAAAACAACTTACAGTCACCATTGCTTTACTTGAACAAATCAGGCTACAAACTGAAGCTGTTAAAGAATTCCTTCATGCATCAGCTGTCCCTGCCCCAGAGAAAGCAACTTGTGTAAAATGGAACACAGTCAACAGCTGGGTTTTGTAACAACCTCCCTCATTTGAATTGTACTGATACGTGTTTGAGTCAACACCCCATGTGACAAATGAGTATTACCCAATTCTTCATGTGATCAGCAGAGGCAATTCCAGCATCATACAGTTAGAACTCCCATATTTCAGGAAACGTTTTTAATTACCCAAGGTCACATACAACATTTTAAATCAGAAACAAACTCAGTATCTTATTATACAAGTAGATCTACGTGAGCTGGAAAGTAAAACCTTTGGTTACCAATAGTATATAGACTCTCAAAATGAAACTCACCTATAGACATTTTTAATTATGTACTTTTAAAGAAAGTTATTAATACCACTAACAAGATGAAAACCATCACTAAAACACATCACTGAAAGACAAAAATGGCTCCTGAAAAACGTGAATTGATAGCAAGTTTACAGCCATAAGAAAAATTATCCAAAAGTAAGATAAGGTCAGTTTGGATCCAATTCCTACCTGGTGATGCCATTAAATATCGAAGTAGGGTAATCACTTTCTGTCTTCCCTAATAGACTATCTGCTGGTGCTGCTCACATGAAGTCCTGCAAATTTAGAAGCTATGTGCTGCAGCAAGTATCAGAAAAGGCACTACATGTCCTGCAGGTCTTACATACAAGGCAAGTATAATTCCAATTGAGAAAAATTAGGAGCTAGAACTCCCCTGAACTTCCAGAAGTTTATCAGTTCCTGAAATGTTATGTGTACAGTGCTAACATCTGTCTCACCTCCTGAGAGAACACATTTACCAGAAAGAAATAACTGCAGAATTTTTCTTACAGATACTGCTTGAGTTTGTAAACATCACGTGTCTTGTAATTACACTAGATTCTGTTACAAGACACTTCCCTGGCAAGGGAAGATGGTGCAAGAAAAAACACCCATCACCACAAACTTCAGTCACTAAGGAGTCCCTCAGCAACATATGAAGGTATTGCCCACAATGCCTATAATAACAGGGGTATAGACAGGAGCAAGAAAAGCTTTGTTTTATCAATAAACTGACACCACTAATCTTTGATAATCTTCCAGTAGACTAAATGTCTCCATGGCTACTTGCAACCTGTAATGCATTTCCCTCTCTCTGTTTTTTCCTTTCCCCAGTACTACCTAGAATTCCTACTGGAATGGCAACACAAGACCAGACAGATGGGCTCCTCCAACATCAACAGTCCTGGAAGGAAGGGGACAAACCTGGCAGTTCTAGATTGCCTTCTTTGGCACTGCCATTTGTTTTATATGCAAGTTAAACCTTGTAAGAAGGTTTTGGCATCCAGTTTTCCAAAAGCATGATTCTGGAAAACTAACAAGGAAGTGTGCAATAAAATAAACAGTAGAATCGACTCCTCCTGATCCTTGTCCCATGCATTACTCACAAGATATTTTCCTATGTATCAAGAAATCATCAAACCATGCAACAAATCAGTAAGTGAGCTCTGTTCATCATGGGCAGCTGTAAGCTTAGCATAGAGAAGGTAGTACTACTTAGTCAGAAAACTTCAGTTGTTATTTGTATTTTAAAGCTATTGGATAATCATGCTGAAGCACCTTCTTCAACTAATTCTTTAACCTGTCTTAAGTGAGGAAGTCTATGAAGATGATTAATTCTCTCTGAGAGCTCTTAATCACCCACAGTGCTGCCAGAATGAGCTGAACTGCTGAAAAGACATTCCCTGGGAGGGAAGGTTTTCAGCTATTTGCGTGAAATAAAAACAAACAAAACCAAAAATAAATTACTTCATACAAATAATAAGTTTGCTACTTGGAAAAACAGCAGTATGGAAGCCTTGATAGCAAAAGGATTCCAAACAGGCTCTTGGCAAAGGAATTTTTTTGACAGATACATGCAAGCTACTGAGATCCAATACAAAGGAATATTAACTCATTCAAGCTAACTAACAGAGTAAAGAGAATAAAATCCAATTCACCCCATCTTAAGGCAACACAGCTTGCCTTGTCTTTGGCATAGCAGTATAAGACAGATTTTGTGCCACTTCTTGATTGAAGACCTTCAAATTTCAGAAATTTGAAGTGGCAAAGACTGGTTAATAGTGTTCTGCAGCTATTAGGCCTGGGAACTCCCCTACAGGGCTGACTTGACTTCTAGAGGCAAGTTTTCCTGCCCATTTCCTTCCCTACCCTTTAAATAACCTAATGTATCTGGTGTAAATTAAAACAGCCTCTGGTATAAGAGCAAAATTTATACAAATATTCATAATGTGAAAGAGCACTCCATTACAACCAGAGACTTCCAAATAATTAACCTACCATTTGGTCTGAGAACATAGTTGTGATAAAGTTTTCAAAACATTCCCAGTGCATACCAGAGAATAGGACAGACCTGTCTGTTCTGAAATACATTTCAGTTTTTTCTTGGCTATACAAAAGAACTTTTAACTATATCAGAACACTGTGAGGCTGCACTTGAAATCTGATTTCCAAATTGTACTGTTGCTGGTATATACAAAATAATTCAAATCAGAGTAATTTTGAAGTCTCAGGTCCAACTAGGACCTTCATATATTTTGTGAGCATAACTAGAGATTGAGATTACTCATTTGGTTCTCTTTTGGAAGACTGAGACCTAACTGTTACTCAGCTTACTCAAGATCTAACTATTACTCAGGTAGCTTGACACTGATCCCTGTTTCTAGCCAGCCTGCATTTCTCTGGTTGGCTTTTTTATGCTATTCCACAAAATTATTCTTTTTCTCCTACAAAAAAAGACTCATAATGCTTCCTGTCTGAAGGCACTTCTTGTAGAAAAATGTTTAGATGACAAGGCCATGCAAGACGAAAGGCAGTGGGGGTGGGGATATTGAGACTATATATATACACAAACATATAAAAGTCTTGAGACTATATTACTACATCACTTTCTCTTTTACTGGGAGAAGTCTGAACTGTCACCATATCCAAGAACAAAGCTTTTGTTATGCTTTGCTGATGCATAACAACACACAGCACACTCAGGTCCTCTCAGTTAACACCTAAGAACAGCATCAAAAGACTGTTTTTTTGTATGAAAACCAGCACAATTTCCAGCCTGCTCTTCTCTCAATTTCCTTTGTAACTCTGCCTCCTTTCCAAGGACTCCTACCTGAAACCAAGCACAGGATTTGCTAGTCACACCACCCAGGCTGCTCTGGCCTACAAAATGAAAAATGTTTAGAAATGCCAAAGGTGTGGAGATATTTCTTGATTTCTTAAAATAAATTGTTCTGCATAACTCAAACTCTGCAGAATGCAGAAAAGATTACCTAAAGGGTAGTGTCTTCTCAGTTAAGGAAAGTTGGTGCATCATCCATTATCTTCAGCTGATAAACTATTAGGACCCATTAAAAATCCGAGATTTTGTCCTCTAATTACTTCCAAGTTAGCAATTTTAATAACTCTCCAAGTATGTTCAGACATCTTACAGATGCTCCCTCTGAAGTCTGCCCAATTTTCATCACTGAAAGCCTATATAGGACTGATACAGAACCAACCCAAACTGTTCAGAAACAACTGTCCTGCAACACAAGTATCTTCTTAATAGCTTTCCTCCATACAGAGCAAAGAAGGCTAAGCTTCTTTGTTAGTAATGATTTTTGCCCACCCCTAAAAACTTTTCCTGAATCCCATAGGAAGGCATTAGGTGGACATAACACTATTAACATACTTGAAAGAAAATACCTCACTGAGGCTGTGGCTGCAAATTCTTACATTCCCTACATAAATCACAGTCACAGCTAAAGTCACTCCTATTTCTGATTTTTTGGTATGTGAAAAACCCCAGCCTTTTATAAACAAATGTATGTCTCCTTAATTGGATTTGAATGTGAGTAGATGCCACTCCCTACCTCATGCTTCTGAAAGTCAAGTCATTCTGTATACTCCATCCAGAACAACACGTTATCCCTCAGTGAGAAGACACAGGAATTATTTTTCCTATAGGTAGCTATATTTTCTGCTACAGAAAATTTAGTCCATTTAATGTAATGGGCTTTTTGGCTTATTCCATAAATATGGAGCAGTGTACTATAAAACATGATTTTGTGGATTAGATAAAGGTCCCTTCTGTCCTAAAGATTCCAGAACACTCGAGATAAAAAGCGCATCACATCACAATACTGTTTTCTCATAAGCAAGTCCTAGTGCCCAAAGTTAGCACAGACTATTGTTGAGCACACAATAGCTGCTGTTTGCCTTAACAATTGACACTTTATTACAGCTCCACACATTGGTACTGGACAAAGAAGAGTTCCTACATGAAACAAAATTCTACTTTACAACACATTGTAAACTATTTTTCCCCCCTCAAAAATCAAGAATAGCCTGTTTAAACCTAAGCAAAAAAGAGAAGACTGTTGCACAGAAACTATTTTAAATATGGTTACAACAGAAAAGTAACATTTTTCAATAAAAACTATGCTGTTTTCTCAACAAAATCTGTTTATATTTTGAAGTCTAGCTTTACATTAATAAACAGCTGGTATCTTGCATTCTAAAGGTTATTTCCCCTTTTGGGGAAAGACATCTGGAGTAGACATGGAGAAAGACATGGAGTAGACACCTCCAATATTATCCCACTGCAGTGTCTCTCTGGGTTATTATTAAATGATCAGTAGCTTTCAGTTCTAGCTCTTTGTCAGATTGTTCTTTTGTGTGTGTGAAGTGTTCTCTACTTCTCAGAATAGTGTCTTTTCAATAATAGTTTTAGAAGATATAACTACCTCTCTGTTTATGTTTTCCTAAATAACCAGGATTGGATTTGCTGGCTGGCTGGCCAGCCATAATAAAAAGCAGATTTAAAAATAACTAATTTTCATGTTACAGAACAAGTTATTTGGTCCCAAGATTCCAGAGCTGATCAGGATCACAAGAGAACACAATGTCCATTCTGGAAAAAAAGTGCTCCTGGGAAACAGAGGAAAAAATTCAGGATTTGCAGAAAGAAAAGCAGCAACACATGTGGGATTTTTGTTCAGACATTTATTGTGCCAGTATTGACTGAAAGCAATACTGAGATGCAAAGCTATCTTTATCCCTTAATAAATTTCTAATCCTAGCTGCTATGTGAACTAATGCAAATTTGAAAGCCACAAACAAAAAGAGCAAATCAGCTTGTGACTCCTATGCAAGAGGAAAAGGTCTAATTACCATCTGGAGGAAAGACAAACATGGCGAAGCATTTGTAATACATGCTTTCATGCGACTTAACTAAAGCTTCTAATATCCATCAGATGAAGAGGTTTCTACAAGTTTTAAATACTTTGCCTTTTGTTCATGTACATTTTTGATCAAAAAGATTTTTCTTTAAATGAAACACAATCACAAATTATGAAGATGGTATTTTAATTGTACATTATTTTTAAAGAAATCAATACTTTAGACAGACTTATCCACACATGGTTCTGTGAGAGATTGTTACAGTCACCAAGATACTCAGACAGATATTCACCAATGCAGCTCAGTATTTTATTAACTGAAAAAAAAATAGTTTTTCATTTAAATACAAACCCAAATGTGTCCAACCTTCTTGAAAAACATTACCACAAAAGACAACCCAAAGTTTTAAATAGCATTAGTCAGCTAATCAATAAAGAGAACCAGCTATGTAAACGTCAAGTTGTTGATGTTTTCCATTAAATCTGAGGTTTCTTTCTCTGTCAAATAAGTATAAAAGCACAACTTACCCCTCAAATTATATATGACTGTTTCCAAATATCAGTCTTGAAGGTGGTTTTCTTGCACCAACTAGAAGCAACAAGAACATTTCTTTTTTGCAATAAATTCAATGAAGTTAATACATTATAGCTTGAAAACCTTTGACCCAATGTTTCCAAGATATATGCTTGCTCTATTTTTTGAAATATCTGATCCTTATTCAATATTTCTATTTTTATATTATTGGTTTTTCTTCTGAAGTTTGATTTCAGATGCCTATTGAATAAAACATCATTGGTTCACTTGGAAACATTCAGGGAATTTGGCAACTTTTATATTTGCTCTATCACCATTCCCAGAGGTGTTGCCTGATACCAAGAGAACCCAGGAGTTCTGCTGGCAGCAGTATCTCCATAGGTAGGAAGAACTATCATGCATTTCCAGGACAAGTCACCTCATGCAGTTAAATACTATATAATAATGATAGGCATCTAAATGGGAAAGGGTGAATTACCCTCTGAAGATACTCTCCCCACTGAGTACTGAAAATGCTAGGCCAATTTAAACTAAACACAGATTTTTCTGCAGCCAAAATTAGATCAATCCTAAACACTTTAACACTTTTTTTTTTTTTAAACTGCAAACATCAAGTAATACCCTTACATGCTGAAGCTTCCAAATGCTACATGTTTCTATGGCAATTCTTAGATTAAACTGGTCCTACAGTAAAGCATGGGTGAAAAAAAAAGGTAAAAAAAGTCATGTAATGTATAGTTTCCAGATTATTGGTAGGAGCCTGAGCTTTAATTCTGGATAATGAGATACAGGCAAGCTCTTGAGCATCTAACCTCCAGGATTACAATTTTTTTCCTGTATGTATTACATATGACTAAACTATTGCTACTCCTTATATCAGAAATACTCAAAAAATACCAAGTACAAAACTGTTTATTTTTTATCCTTTATGATTAAAGCATTAAATTTAAAATGCAGAAGAGAAATACAAGTCTCTAAGCTACAGATCTATCAACCATACATTTAAAAGGAGGGGTTTTATGAGCACTACATAGAATATGGTCCCTTGTCTCAAAGCTTCCAATAAATGGGCAATATGACTGGATGCTTCTTGGAGGAAAATGTACAGACTTTTAGGTTGTCCTCTTACATCATAAAGGGAAAAAAATTAAGCTTTCTTTTGTATTTCTTTCTTCACCTTGCCATAAATATGGGTTGTTAACTAATAATACTACTAGTTCCTCTGAACTTACAATTAATAAGATCATTAGGAGACAGGAGTCAGGAACAGAGTAGTGAGTGTAGGGGGGTCGCAGAAAAAGGACAAATTAAAAATCTGGCATGTACACAAAGAAAATGGAAATGTCACAGAGAGAAGAAAAGGAAAATCTTCAAGGTAAATACACAAGATGGAAAGATACTGAAAACACCATGGTATTTAAAATCCACTGAACTTGGGTGCTCCTACAAGGAGGCAACATATTCAGAACAGTAGAAAAGGCAAAATGACTGATGCTGAACAGCAGAATTGAGAAAAAGGTTAGGTATTGGGAAAACCCAACAAAAATTTCTCATAAAGCTTGAAGGACTGATGAAAGCTATGGTGGTAGAAGGTGAAGTAACAGAACTTAAATCCATAAAATCCCAAACTTCAACAAAGAAAGGAGTCAGATTCAGTGGGAAGCAAGACAGCTTTTGGAAACAACTTTAGATACAGAACCTGGACACACAGTCTTTTGCAGGAATGGAAAAAAAGAAGGTTAAAAAGGAAGGTGGGTTGTTGACTAAAAGGATCTGGATGTTACAACAGCACTTAGAACTGAAATTAGCCTAATAGCAGACATTAACTTCATGAACAGAACAGAGTAGAAATAACTGCATCTATGGAAAACCACTACCATATAATTGGAGAACGTCAATGAAAACACCTTGTCTGTCAAGTAAAGAAAACAGAAGGGACAGTGTTGAGTGCCAAAGGTGACAGACAGATTAAGAAGGATGAAACAAGAATAATGCCTCAGATTTAACCACAAACAAGCCACCTGTGACCTTACAGCAGATCAATGAACTCAAACATCAGAAAGAAGATTGGAGGAGATCAGTGAAAGAGTGGGTGGACAGAAAGTCAAGACAATATAAAAATATACCATTAAATATTTTGAAAGAACTGAAAACAGGATGTAGGACTGCAGTGAAAGGGCAATATATGCTGTGAAGAACACATTTCAAATTCAACGTCTGAAATGTTTACAATCAATAAAGAGAAAGTGAAGCAGAGCAGTTTAAATGAAACAAAGGTGGAATTTAGGCAGTTAGGGAGTGTAAGCGATGAATTCAGTGGGAAAGGATGGGGATATTAAGCAGCAGAAAATAAAAAGGAGATGAAAAAGCCTGCAGTGAAGAGTTACAGCTATTTTTAAGCCTGTGTATTCCATGTGCTACCAAGATAGTTCTTTAGCATCTTTACTCTGACATTTTAAAGAAGCAGCGAATTTTCAAAGTGTATTGCATTAAATTCTTGAAAGAGAAAATTTAATGTACTTGGTAACACACTTTCACCTTTTTACCATCTGGAAACATTTACAGTTGCTAAAAACTCCTGCTACCAGGAAAAAAAACCAAAACAACACACAGAACCTCAGGCTTCATACAGCCTCCTCTATACCAGGAAGTCAATGCAAATTGGGAAGGATTTGCTACTAGCACTTAACCTTCACCTTACAGAGTTTATTTTTAGGATCAAGTGGTAAGCTGTAACTATAGAGTGAAAGAATAAAGGAAAAACTGAGACTGAGATGCAGTCGCATCTTCAATTTCTTGTTGAAGAGTAAGCAAAAAAAAGTTAAAAGCAAAGTTTTATCACTAGATTAATTGCTCCTTTCTTACACCAGCCTTTCATCTTTACTTTTTATACATATAATGTTGAAATATATATCTGAAACAGGAATTCTATCTTTATAAAAGTCTACAAGAACAAATCTCTAGTACCTACTAACATTTAGTTGTTGGTAGGAAGCCACTACTGTGCCTGTTCTGCTTTGAGTACAGCTGGTTTATAACACACAAGTTCAAAGCAAAGTGATATATCATATGGATGCTGCACGTGAAGTACTAACAGGAGAAGTTCATTTATCAATAGAGCCAAAAGAGAACAGGACCCTGGCATCCCTGTCCCATAACTGCCAGCCTCATTAAGACAGCAGCTCAACTACATTCATTCACCTTTAGCTCAAGAAATTTTTAGTTTTGCATGTATTTGCAGTTATTATTATAAGCTCTGACACACACACATACACCCCCTGCTGCCCTATGACATTAACCCTGAGGCTAAAAAGCTAATCCTGACTAGATAGAAGGATTTCATGCTATGGCTTTAGATTCCTTTTTTCCTCCATCCTCTTCAATCAGTCATTTCAAACAGATGCAAATTGGTATCAAAGCACTTTTTTATCTGAGTTAAAATAAAAATATTCCATTCAAAAATAAATTAAAATTGTTACCAAAGCCATCATTCTATTTTTACATCCAAATCAAAGCTATCAACCCACCCACCCAAAGAGGTAAAAAAAAAAAAGTATTCTAGAGAAGAAAAAGAAATTTAATTTTAAAAAATAAGATTCTAGAAGCTTTAATTGCTGCTGGTAACAGTGGGTAAGCCTTATCAATCACTCTTTGTTATTGTATGTAATCCAAACTATCTGCATGAAACTTGCAAATTAAGTTAATAGACACAGCCTGGTAGATCACAGAGAAAGGAAAACAGCTCATCTGGATCACAGTTGTTTCATGGAATTGCCCTTACACAAACACCCTCCTCAACAGTTTTACATTTTGTGACCTGTCAATACAAAGGAACCACAAAGCCCAAGACAATTTTTGAATAACAAATGCTGATTACTAAAAAAAATTAGGAGTGCTATCAGGTTAGCAAGAGTAATTGAATGGCTCTCCACAGAATAGTACTAACCTTAAAACTGATTTTATACAGATAAAAGAAATTAACTCATGACACAACAACGTTGTTTGATTCATAAACTCCTCGTGGCAGAGGCCATCTTGTTCTGTGGTGGGACCATGCCTAGCACAGTGTGTTCCTGTACACTATAAATAGTATTAGCACCACTAATTACTCAACACACAACACCAATATATTCTTAAAAGGCTTCTACCCCAGCATGCCTCAGCCTTCAAAAACATTGTTAACACATGATGTAAAGTTCAGTCCCAGGCTAATTTTATGCCTTTACTTCTTTCTGAAGAGCCTTTCTAATCTTCATGACTACAAACATGTGTACTATTAGACAACTCCTTTGCTGAAAGCCCTTTTTTGAGTCAGCCCAGCACTTTCTATTCCTTAAAGCCATGCTTCTTTCAGGACTGTTGAGGCTGCCATACGATCCCCCTAACTGGTGCGTCTCAATGCCTTGACTACTAAGTTTACACATGGTCTACCCTCCTTAGATAGCAAACTGCTGTCATGTTAATAAAATGGTCTGAGGAATGATGCACACCAGAGGCTGGATCTTTAGAGCTTACATTGCAGTTTAAATTAATGGTAACTGCAGGCACTCAGGTTCATATAAGGCATGACACGATTTTTACCCGGTGTTTGTCTCATCATCAGATCTCTCTTTGGTCTCAGATCATTGCCTTAACTGCAAGATCAACTTCCTGCCTCCTGTCACAGCCTACACTTTACCTCCTTGATGCCTTCTAATTGCCCCTTATCCAGGCAATGGGCACACCTCTTGCTTTCATGTGAAGAAATACCATACATTTGGTGGCATCTAAACAAAACAACTATTAAAAAGCAATCATACTCCAGGCTGATGAAGGAATTGCTTGTGGGAAGAGAAGGTTGTTGTGAGATAAGGAAATTCAAGCCTGTGCTACTGATTAAATCTCACAAGATACCAAACACATGCAGCACATTAACATCACAACCTGCTATGACTGAATACTGCGACAAACCAGTTAGCAGGCTTAAGAACAAGTAAACAAAGTCTTCCTACATCACTTTTTTCTACCAACACCCTCCTCAGAGAAAGTCCTGAGCTCAAACCCTCCAGAAGGAATCACTTGCCATCACAGAATCATAGAATATACAAGGCTGGAAGGGGCCTTTAGAGGTAATCTAGTCCAACCCCTTGCAGTAAGCAGGGACATCTTCAGTAGATCAGGTCACTCAGAGCCCCATTAAACATTATATTGAGTATCTCCAGGGATGGGACTTCCACTACATCTCTGAGCAATCAGTTCCAGTGAATCACCACCTTCATATAGAAGAACTTTTTCCTAATATCCAACTAAATCTCCCCTTTTCAAGCTTAAAACCATTACCCCTTGCCCTACTGCTACATGCCCTTGTGAACAGTTCTTCCCCAGCTTTCTCACAGGCACCTTTCAGGTACTGGAAGGCTGCTGTAAGGCCCTGCAGGGGCCTTCTCTTCACCAAGCTGAACAAGCCCATCACAACCCTCCTGGCAGAAAAAAAAGGCCTCACGTGTCCTTCAGCTCCCAGTCAGACTAAAAAGCAACGCAAGGGGAGTCAGAAATCTACCTGCAGTGAGGAAGTACGACAGTAGCAGAGCGTGCTTCGGGATACGGGACTCAGCAGAGAGCAAAGGACCCCTTTTCCACACAGCCCCTTCCCCCATTGGCTCCCACGGGACAAAGCCACTTCCCTCTCCCCAAACTACCACCTACCCACAAAGGGAAACCTGGGGAAAAGGACGGAAACTCGTCCGCCCCACCCACCACCTCCCCAGGGCCTGAGTACCAGGAAGGGGAGGGAGCCCTCCCCCTCCATCTTGGAGCCAGTCACCAACTTACCCGCCGGAAGCTTCGGCACGCGCCTATTGGCTCGCACCGCCCCCGCCGCGTCACGCGGGCAGGAGAAAGCGCCGCCTCCTCGCGGCTTCTGCCGGCTGCGAGTGTTGGTACGCGGTGTGCGCATGCGCCGGAGGAGGAGGCGGCGGTGGCGCGCGTGCGCTGGCGCGGTGTGGTGGCGGTGGGGGCGCGAGGCGGGAGGCGGTTCCGGGAGCGCGGGAAGAGGGGCGGGGGCACGGAGCGCGCGCACGCGCCGGCGGCGAGCGGAGGAGAAGGAGGTGTCCGCCCCGCCCCGCAGGAAACGGTGCTGCCTGGGCCCCGCTCCGCGGGAGAGAGAGAGGGGGAGCGAGCTCGGGAGGGAAGCGTCGTCCTCCTCTGCTCTGCCACCCCCGGGCGCTGCGGGGCTCCGTTCTGCGAAGGCACCGGCCGGGAGTCGGGAGCGGGGCAGCCCCTGCTCCTCCCTGCATCCGCCCCGTTTTCCGAGGCGGGAGCGTCCTCTGAGGACAGCGCGGCGATCGCTCCTCCGCTGCCCGGCGCGCAGCCGCTGCCCCTTTCCAGAGGGAGCCGTGATCTCTTCGCCTCTCCCCTTCTCCTCAGGGTCCGTCCTTTGCCCGCCGCTGCTAAGCCGCCTGTCCCGAGGAGGGAGCCCGGCACTTGTTGCTGACGCGATGGTCACCGACCCGGCCGAGTAGGCAGGAACCGCCGAGCCCCTCGCGGGAGAGGATCGCTGCGGCTGGCGTCAAGGGCCCGGCCCCTTTGGGGGGGGCTCCGGGGGCGATCTCGGGGTGTTGTTTCCCCTCAGCGGCCGGCGGTGACGGCTTCCCGGGAGGCGTGCGTGAGGACTTTCCTCGGCCCGCGTGGGGATCGCGCCCGGCAGAACCGCCCGTTCCGGATGGTCACGGCGGGCTGAGGGGGGGCACTGCCAGACGCCGCCCGCCCCTCGCCTCCCTTCGCCTGGTCGCCTGGAGGCTGGCCTGCCTCGGCCGAAGGAAAAATGTCCTTCTTCAACTTTCGTAAGATCTTCAAGCTGGGTGGCGAGAAGAAGAAGAAACAATACGAGCACGTCAAGAGGGATCTGAACCCTGAGGAGTTCTGGGAAATTATAGGAGAGCTGGGAGATGGAGCTTTCGGTAAAGTGTTCAAGGTAAGGGCGAGTCGCCACTCGAACCGCTTGTATTGCTCGGTGCTAAACAAAAAATAACTTCTGGCGCTGGTTCCGAGCCCAGCGCTGTGCGGAGCTGGGCTCTGTCGCCGTGGGATGCCTGTCGGGATGCACCGAGTTTCCGGAGAACTTGGTTGGGCAGGTGAGCGGCGCCCACCTGCCGCCCGGGACGAGGGACGCGTCCCCGTTCCCGCGGCGTGCCGCTCGCGGCGCCCGCCGTGTGATCCCGGTGCCTCTACAGAGGCTCCTGAAACTAAAGATAGAAGAGACATATTAGGTCATTGTCCCGCCTTCTGCTCCACCCTGCCAGTTGCTGAATCGCTTGCTCCCCTTGTGTTGTTGTTGGGGGGTGTTTGGACTCACGGGCGGTAGGGCCGCTGGTTTCCATGAAAACCTGTGTTTTCTTTGGTGTGGAGTTCATGCTTCTGTTCCGTTAAAGTTTCTGTTCGGAAGGAAGCCTTTGAGCAGTGAAACGGACTTTTGTGCCCCGTGTAGCTTGCAGGGCCAAGCTCAAATCGCTTTCAGTGGGCCTTCTCATTTCTCGTTCCGTATGGAATTGAATTGAATAGTTTTATTATCTTGTCTTCCCTTACATGGCAGGCTTCCTGGGTTGGTTCTCCCAGCTTGTCTCAGTTGTTTGATCTTTAAATCTCTAAGTAGTGTTTCTAAGGATGCTTATCTAGAATTTATCAAGCAAAGCAGAGCACGGTGGCACAGATATAACACTGCCAGTGCTTGACCAGACTAGCTTTCAGGCAAATCTCTAGCTACTTTTCCCCCTTCTAAAAGGGCATTAATGCTCCACATTTGGTTTAGGTGCGGTGCTGAAAAAACCTCACAGAGTATAAGTATGAGAGAATTGGAAGACTGACACGAATTGAGACTCTGGAACAGGTTCTTGAGACTAGAATAGTATAAGAATAGCATTTGCAGTGTTTCTGAAAGCTGATTCAGTCAAGAAACATAGAGAGGACTGCATTTCAGAGTTTGAGATCTGGGGGCACATGAAAACTCTGCTATTTTTGGTAGAAAGAGTACAATAAAATTAAAACAATGGTGCTACCTGTGTTTAAATTGGAGCAAATGTGCCAAAGTTAGTTCAGAATGCTAGGTGGATTTTTTTCACCCTAGGAATTTGTCAATGTTCTATTTTAAGAGCATCTAGTTTATTTTGATGTTGGTGTAATGCATAGTCTGGACAGTGGTAGTTATGTGAGTGTGAGAGAGGAGTAATGTTTGTTTTGACTGAAAGGACTGGGAGATACATCTGAAGTTGTAGTAATGTAAAGTTTGACTACAAAAGCACAGTGTTGCTTCTAACAGCATTTGCATTTTTTTTAACTTTACACTGCAGTATTAATTTCCTTTTAATGAATATAATGCACTGTCCCATAGAGATGACTTGGTAAGCCTCAAAGGTACAACACCAAATACTGAAGTACCTCTTGCTCCATGTTTATTTGTAGGCATCTCTGCTAGTAGTCTCTAGAGGAGGGTGTCTGACCAAGACAACTAACTGGTGAATTTTACATTTCAGTGTACTTTGTGTACAGGAAGAATTTTTTCCAGTTAGATGTGTTTTTTTCACTTTGAGATTAATGTTGAATGTGAAATGACAAAGTGTAAATTGCTGAAATATAATTTTTCAAAATTAAGCTCTATTTTAAAAATAACAGCAGTTGTAAATACACATGCAGTTAAACTGGTAAACTTGGTGAATGTAGGGTGTGTGAAAATTAAGAGGTACTAGTTCTTCTGGAAAAAAAAAAATCTCCTACTGCATGTATTCAGCAGCATTCATTTTGTTTCCATCTAGTTTGAGAACAAGGATTACACACAGATACTGTGCTTGTGTGCTCCTGCATCTGAGCATGCTTGGCAAGAAACTGTTTCGAAAGAAGGGTGTGTTAGGTTGTTCTTTCTGGGAGGTACAGCTCAACTGAGAAAATGCAGGATTATAACCATTCAATACCTTTTCAAGTTTTGGAATCAAAACTATGAACTCGAAAACTGACAACCTTTGAAGACTTTAGCTTTAAGTAATGAAAGTGTGTGGGGCCTGGGTTTTAATTTTTTGTATGGCAGGGGGTTTGTTTAGAATTTGTCTCTTATTGGATTTTGTTGTTGATTTGCCTTTGGTTTGTTGTTTTTTGGTTTGCTTTTCAGAAAAAGGCCCAAACACCTTAGGTGTTGTTTACATTGACCAAACCTACAGTTGTCATTAAGATCCTAGAATCAAATGTGTGACAGGGTTTTGTTAGATACATGATAAAATGGAATTGCCGGATAAATATGACTTTGTATACTTTGGACTTGTAATAAAGCATAGGTTAGATTGGTTACATGCTATGTGTTCCCACAGTGAAGTATTTGGTTTAGTTGTGTAACTTGTCTTCTGGACAAAGTATCATCTATTTAAAGAAAAACCCAAAGGCAGCTCTTAAATTATTCTGACAGTATTATGAAGTCGAGCTGATTAAATTATTTACATAAAAGATGCTATGTCTAGTGATAACCAGTTTTGTATGTGATTCAAACTTGGGATTCATTCCCCAATCTCAAGTGGCTCACTTTTTTTTTTAATGACTTTATTAGCCAAATTACTTGTGTTCTTTAAAACTGTTTGTTCTAGTTTTCTAAAGCTTTTTTAGCTCTCACAATTAATACATTTTTGGTCACTAACTTAGTGAACTAAGAAATACTCCTAAGTGTTTCAACTGCTGTTGCAGTTCTCTTCTGATGAGAGAAGCTATGTAACTGCAGACTACTGATGGCAAAGGTTTATAGCTGTATAGGACTTTTCATTCTAGCCCTTTTCAGCCTCTTCAAAGAGAGCACTTTGAGGCTGTTTTCTTTTCTTTTTGCTCTTGGCTAATGAATAATGGTGTAGTTTTCCTCCTTATTCAACTTATAGACCCTTGCAGTACTTCAGTATCAGGGGATGGCCCTTACAAAGAGAATTTTGAGGCTGCTGATGATAGACTTTTTTTCAATCGTTTTAAATTACCTTTTATGGGTTATTTAGAATTACTGAATGGGCTACCAGGGTTCTGAAAGCCGCTGAAGAAGCGAAATATTAACACTGGAGACTGATTTCAACTTTGAAATTTAGCAGTTAAATCTCAAACTTTCTTTTTTTAAGAGAGATTGAAGGTGCTCTGGATTTGGTAAGGTTAAGACCCCGAAAAATCTCAGGCTCACAGTGTTAAGTGTAATCAGTTTACTTTAGAAATTACTTACAATAAAGTAACATGATATAATAATATATTGCCCTATTGTATCAAATGTCAGTTCACTGCACTTAGTAAACATTAAGGTAAATTAGTATCAGAGTTAAACTATCGTCATTTTAAGTAACCACATCTTTAAGCTGTTTTATAAGTTCCCAGAAGTTAATGTTCAGATGATATTCTGTGGCTCTTGGTAAAGTTCCTGATTGAGAGTCTTTATCATACAGATGCAGGCTAACTAAATAAAATGCAGATAACTTCTTAAGTTAACCTTTTGAGTGAAATAAAGTGCTGGGAATATAGTTAAGTAAAATTTGCCAACCTTTTTTTAGTACGCTAGCATAAGAACATTTACATTGCAGAAAGACATTTTCCTAGTGTTTAGTTGGTGCCATTTACAAGACCTTCACTAGAGGATACTCCTCCAAGAAATTAATGGCCTTTTTGGCAATCATTATGAGAATTATGGCTACCATCTCTAAAAATGCACTAATTAGAAGTCTCCTGTGGGAGCAGATTCTATAGTGCTAGAATATATGTAGCAGTATACTATATAAGATATAGGATATCTATATATGGTATGTGTATATAGAATGTATATAGTATATATATCTTAATATAGGTTGACAAATTATTATTAGACAATCCTTTGTACTTGTCTGGTTTTGAATTGCATCCCTGCTTCTCAGTGTGAATTATAATATTCTGCCATTTATAGTATCTCATCTACTACTCTGAATCTAAGATGTTGGAAGTGTTGTGTACACACAACTCTCATAGGAATTTGGAAAATCAAATATTTGTATTTCATCTAAAGTTATGAAGACAAGTTTTCCAACTCTCTGCAATTAACTGGTGCTTGGTTAAAAGACCTATTCTGCTTTCTCTTCAGATTCAGAGAAGAGGTGTTGTGGAAGCTGATAGCCATAATTGTGGCGAACCAAATGTCTTATCTTCTGAAAATTAGAACTACATTGTTTATATATATGTATATTTGCAATAGTAGCCAATACAAACTCACTCTGGCTAATTATAGTGGACTTTTGATAATAGTGTTTCTTCAGGTCCAATAAATTAATGATGTTGCTTCATCTGAGTTAAGCTTGTTTCTGAATTTAAAACAGTCCTACCTGTAATGTACCTGTATGACTTACAGGAGAGCTTGTTTTTTCCCTAATGCCTTCTACAGCAGGTAGAAGTAAATAGAATTTTTAAATAGTGATTTAATAAGACTGGACCAATTATACTATTTAATGATAATGCAGCCTTGATTTCTTTCAGTGCTAAAATATGAACTGCCAAGTGATGGCTGCTTCAAGTACCTTTTGCATACTATTAACATCATAACTTATTTTTCTGATCCTAGAAAATACTATAATTAGTCTGACCTGAAAACAAAATCGGGGCAGAGCAGGGAGAATTTGTTTCCTAGTTCCTGTGGCCTTACAGCACATTGTTCTAAACAATTCCTACAGGTGGTATTGCAACCTGAAGTTATCTTAATGATAGTAATGTATCCTGCTGCCTGCTAGGGTGGATGGATATCATTTACATCTGTAATTTAACAGTCATGTGAACAGTTTTTCACCACTTAATATTTAAGCTGAAACACTGTTACGCTGATTTTTGCCTGCTCTTTATCTTTTGATTTAGTTGGTGTCATTAGCTTCACTAATTCTTTAGAATAATTTGTTAGAGCTGTTGGAACTCCTAAACACTGTTATATAAAAGATAAACTTCCTTGGGGAAGGATATTAAGTTTGTCTGACATCCTGTATGTTTGATGCTAGTTGGAAGATAATTTAATGTTTGAAATTTTCCAGTGAAATACTATGTTTTGTGAACCTGAAGTTGCATGTGGGACTCTGCCGTGGACTTGGAAAGAAAAAGCAAGTGAAAGTGTCCTATATTGAATTTTAATACGTGATAATGAACCAGTACAGAACTTGTGGCAATTTTAATTAAAAGTACTTGCTATCCTAAATATATTTTGTTCTAATCTATTTTCATTCATAACTGGCTATATAAGTTGACCTCTGATTAAAATGGAACAGTGAAATAGTGCAGTTGTCCTCAGGAGATCTGAATTAATAATACTCCCTTAAATGCTATGTTGCTTTGTTTAGCTGTAGAGGCATTAGTAGATAGAGAAGAGAGTTGATTTAGTCTCCTCAAGAGACTAATATATACGATGGCAATGTTCAATTTTAAATATTTAGGCTAAGTAAAATAGACCTAAAACTTTACCTAAAGCTTGCTGAGGCCAGTAATTTCTGTAAGAGTAGCCTGAGTATTTTAGGGCTGCTAGATGCAAAAAGATGTGACCATTCACAGAAGACAAATGATTTTAGTCTCGCTGATTAGCTTGGTGAGTTGCTCTATAATGTTATCTTTATTTTCACACTATTGCAGTATTATCATATTGAAGATACCAGATAAGGGAAAGGCACTATCACTGTTTTAAAACCCTGGGAAATGTGTCAAGGGGAAAGGTTTACGGAGCTCTTTACACCTTTTGTCACTCTAGCTGCCTTTTCGGAGGGAACTGGTAGTGCGAGAAAGGCATCTGTAGACGGTAAACCGGGATAATTTTCTTGTTATAAACGGCTATTTGCAGAAGGTAGTATCTCCTTTCCATTATTTTATGTAGCAAGGAAATACTCCTAAGAAATAAGAAATACAGCACATGTTTCATGTCTCACTTTTTAGGCATCGGCTAATCAGCATCACAATACCTAACTTATGAGTAATGTATTGCTTATCTGTTGAATTCGGAACTAAAGCAAGTTTGTGGAGGATAAATATAGAATGCTCATGATGACTCCTCGGTAAGGCAGTCATCTTTTCCAAGGTGTGAGCACAGTTATATAAACCGTTTAAAACTCTAAGTAAATTGGATTTCATTGTTTTATTTATGTTTATAGAAGTTCCCTTTTTTATGTCATCTAAGATTTCATGTTTCTTGGCTATTTGTGTAGGTGCTTGGACTGTTGGTTTCCGTATGGAGAGTGAAACTTTGGATTTCAAGTATAAGTTAAATGTAACTTGAATGTCAGATTACAGAATGAATCTTCTTTTATCTTTTCTAACTTAGTGAAATAATTCTTCATATCCAAGTCAGCTGCTGTCTGTTTAGTTAACTGATAGAGGAACTAAAAATAAATATTGTGGCACTGTTTGTGTTTAACAGGTTTTATAGACAAATTGGTTAGACCTTCTGAAGTTTATCTTTGGCAGGTAAATACTCTTCCAGTAATGCAGTCCTCCAAGCAGTCATACATGCTACTGTTGCAAGGCAGTAGTTCACAAGTTTCTTTTGGCAGTGGCACAAGTCTAGTTTTGACCACTCTGTAACCAATATTGAAGAAATAATTCGTTGGTTTTGTATCTGCAAATGCCACAATCCCCAGTATGAAATTTTTCTTTCTCATTGAATGCAGTTATGAATGGGCTTAATGTATTTCAAGGGCCATGACCGACGTTTTGAGGATCTTGTAAGATTCTAAACACCATTCTCCTTCAGAGGCAGCTGTGTCTGTGCAAAAGAGGCAGCATGTATTTAAACTCTCTGGTTTGAGATTTTAAATGCATTCCTTGAGACCTCGGTGCCTGAAGTGTCATTTATGAGTTACATTTTCGGTCTTTACTTCTTTGTGCTCCCCCAATAGCCTTTAATTATATTCAGATTGTACACAGAATTGCCACATTCATATTGTCTCACCTCTTTTGCCTATTGTCTCACTTTACAGTAGCTGCCAAATTACTCAAATACAATGCCTGTGCTATCTTTTTCAGTTGATACTGTTTGGATTGTTCCAGTTTTCAGTGTTTAGTGATGGAAAGGCCAGGAAATTTGCAGTTAGAAAACGAGGCAGACTGAAAGAATAGCACAGAGAAAGAAAAAAAGAATTATCTTTCAATTTTTTCTCCCAAACCCATGTACAATATATGTTGTAAATCCCTCTAATTTTTAATGGCTTTATACCATGATTACAGTGTGGAATGCTTGACTGTCAAATATCTCTCAAATATGTCATGTAGAAGCATCTATTTCTTTCCACATGGGAAAGAATATTTTTAGAGAGCAAGAAGACCTAGTGCTTGCAGAATACATTTCAAGGATGTCAGGCAAAAACAGTCATCAAAGTAATATTCAATAAAAGCTGGAAGGCTACATCACACCACTTTGCATTTCAAATTGTTGCATATCCTCTACAGTCATAACACAAACCCACTAAAGTACATGTAGAAGATTTACCTAAAGTTAAAAAAAAAATCAGAATAAAATACTAATGGAATATTCTTTGTATATTTAATGCACCTACTTAAGCTGCCATATTTGGTTTTAGGAGGACATACTGTTTTTCAAAGCACTTCTAAACATATGTAAAAGCAACTTACAATATTGAAGTTATAGTTTTTTTCTTGTTTATTTTTAGTCTTCTCCATTAAGACTGGTTTACAGTATGTATAGAAAGTGTAATCTAAAGCTGCTAAGCATGAATGGTGATTTGGAAGCTGAAAGACACAAACTTTTTCTCCTTTACATAGCCATGTTTATATTTTATGTATTTTAGTTTATTATCTGTAGTCTAGAGAAAGAAATTGCTCATGCATAGATTGACACTGAATCAAGTTCTACTCAAGATTTGGCTTTAAGAAGATTCTGATTACCAGAATAATGTTATACTAGATTTTTCTATGGGGAAGTGAAAAAGTAGGATTGTACTATAATAACCAAATTAATTTATTGATCAGCATTTAAAACTTTCTACATATCATCTTAATGTAGAAGCCTAAGTAGCTGTTACCTTAGTGTCAGTCTTAAAAATTAATCTGTTGGTGGTTGTTTCAGAAAATCTGAAACTGAAGCAGGCTTCAGTTTTAGAAGAGTTCTTATAAAGCTGTATTAATGCAGTTATTCAAAATGAGTGGAAGGGCAACTACAGAGTCTGCTGAAGTTTTTGGAGGAGCTGTTACCCCAGAACTTACATTGTGCCTACAGCAAAAACATTTTACTTGGTATGAAAGCAATGGTGAATCCACATGCTAAGGCAGAATCATTTTGAATCCATCTGACTTGGTAATGAATTGGATAGGACTGTGCCCCAACTTTCTTCATGTCTCATTGAACAGCATTTTACATCTGTCTGAGACTTGTTTAAAGAGGACTTCAAGGACCTCTAGAAATGTTTAGTCATAACCATGATTCAGAAAACAGTGTTCTGAGAGAAGTTAGGACTTTGTTAATGCTATAATAATAGCTTGGCAAGACTTTTTTGCATTAGAATTTATTCTTCCTTTATCTTGTAGGTAATGGTTCTTATGACCTAGATTTATGCTGTAAATGCAAAGCTTTTCTCTAGTACATGTCTAGATTTCATATTTTAGAAGATGACTTTTCAATTGTATTTCTAAGCAATGCTACACCAGTATTGCTTACTTAATACTTTGTAATTAGAAGGCAGTAAAACTGTAATTGGGAAATGTCAATTGAGTGCTTCAGCAAGAATTAGCATGTTGCAGTAAGCCCTCATCTACTTTTCAGCCTTTGTCTCAATCAGGCTTTATTTAATTCATATACTGCCTTTTTTTATTTTGTAAAGTTCAGTCATGTTCCTGCCCCACCTTCAGCTTTTCCTGTTAAATCAGAGAGTCCCAACCTTTTTAGTCTGCTTTTTATAAGACAACTGCTTGACCCTTTAATGATTTTAATTGTTCTTTTCTCATTCTTACTCATTTCTGGAGATGCCACAAATCTGTCAGTTAACTCTTTGGGCAAAATGTTCTGGTTTTCAGTGCTGGATAGTGATGGGTCAGAACCCTAGGTCTATGCAGCTATATTACACTGTGAAAACTGATCATTGCTGGGGAATGTGGTCAGAAGAGTTTGATCAGGAGTTATACCCCAAATGAACTCAAATCAGTCCAGCAGCATGGAGAAATGAGTTAAGCCAAGCTTGTTTTCCCTCTTCCAACTAGTTTTTACTACTTGCGAAGATGCACTAACTGATTTTCTAAGAAATGTGAAAGAAGGAAGCACTGTGGGCTATTTTTCTTCCGCCTGGGATGGGAAGTCTGAAAGCGCTTAAGGATCTCCAACCACATAAACAGTAATACTGTCAAGTGTTTCCTATTGATTGACAAGTATATCTGGGGTACCTGAAAATGTCCCTCTTGCTTTTGGCTGTAGAAGAACTTTAAGCTGTCTCTTAATAGTAAACATAGATGTTCTGGTTCAACCCTAAGAAGTTGTTAGCTGATTTAGCATGTTACACTTAAATAACAACAAAAAAAATCCTCTGCACACAAATCCCCTAGCATTTAAAAGTGAAATACAAAAATAAACTAGTATACCAACTTAGCTCTCCTATTTATAATGTCTGTTTTAATATTTATTGGTGCTTTTCTTTCTTCTTAGTCTTTAGTGGCCCAGCATGGGACTTCATCTTTGAGACAGTGCAGTATGAAGAATATTCTTTTGAATCTCTGAAAAGCACTAAACCAGTGTGGAACCATGATGCTAAGTGAAACAGTCAATAAAGCATCTTGAAGTAGTAAATTCAGAATTGACTTTTGGATGATGAGTGGCTGGGTTTTTACCGTGGCTTTTCCACAAGAGTTTCTGACAGTGCAAGTCAGTGCAGCCAAAGTTCTGGCAGTGCATTTCCAACTCCTTCCTTATGATAGGTCTGGTGCTTGCCGACCCCATGATGATCTGGTTCAAGAACTAAGCCACCCAAAAGCTGATTGTACATGTAATCTTCTTGGCTCCCCAGACCAGCTCACGGGAGGGCTAGACAAGTGACAGTGCTGATGTAAGGGAAAAATGACAGGAGAGTGTCAGCATTGGCTTAAATGGCTATAAAAGGGAAGCATCAGAGGCATGGTGATGCTCTGAAGTTGTTAAGGTATGTCAAATGAACACTTCTTGTGAGGACAAAAGAAAAAGTAGACCTTCTGTTGTAGAAGTCATCTGCTGTTGTCAACAGTACTGATAAAAAGGCAGTTTAGCTATATGCTGCTGTTGGTACTATTAACTGTCTCTTTGCATCACTGATACCCATGCCATAAGAATTTTGTCATGTAGCCATATCTTTACACACATCTTTAATTGGAAATTTCCTAAAAGTCCATTTCCAATTTTCAGGTAGTGATTCTTTTCTTAATTCAGGTATGATACATAACTGCTAGAAAATAATTAAAGACTTTTTATTTGGCACTAAATTTACTTGTATTGAGGAAAGTACTGAAGCTGAATTTAATTTCAGAGTGAACAGAGCGTTTTGAAGAAAGAAATGGATCAGATAATTTTTCAAGAAGAATGGAATTCTGCATTCCCTTTCATTGTACAAATACACACCAAAAGGTAGCTCTCCACCTGAAAAAGAATAAAGCCTAGTAAAAGAATTTTAAAAAAAAGAGAGATAAAAGGAGGAGTATGGGAAAGGAAGAAGCCATCTCTAAGAGTATGACTGGTGCATCCTCATTGCCATCAGTTCTTGGGGACAGGGGCAAAAGAAAGCTTTTGTAATTCCATTAAAAGTAACATTGCCACACTATTAAGAGGCAATAACAGTACTTCCTCTTGAACATTTTGCATGCTTAACCGTTTGCAGCATTTAACATTATCATAATAGTAGTTCTGTCATAGGAAGAACATCACTCTTACATTGCATGGAAAGTCTCAGTAAAACAACTGTTTACCCTTTGCATATTTTAAGCATCAAGCTCTGCAAAGAGTTGAAGTATTTTATCTGGATTTTTTTATAATAATTTTTGAAGTAATGCAATTATTCCAATGGCCATTTGTATTTATCAGAAGCATACTAGTTAAATTCTTTATGAATTACACTAATCAGTAAAATGGTTAAGCAGCAAGTGCAAAAAAACTTGTAAGAATTTGACAAAGATTATCATCAGTGACATGCTTCTAAATCTAATTTCTTTTGAAATGGCCTGATAAATAATAGTGTTTGCACTAATTTCTCAAGAGCAGTCAGTTTTCTTAATTGTTTAAATTCACCAATTAAAAAACCCACAACAAACAAAACAGTTACTCTCCAAGGCAATGTTAGAAGCAACGTGTTGTGCTACTGTGCTAAATATGAATGAAGTTTACTTGCAGACTCCAAGATACTATTTTTATGGCATTTGATTAGCCAATTTTCAAGGAATTCCAGATGTGTGTTCAGATGGCTCTTTCTCATCTCCTGAGATGTCATACTTGCAGCACAAAGACAGCTATGTTGTTATAAACTGTATGCAAGTCTCCCTTTCGAAGTGTCAGAAAATGTCCCTTTGCCTAGGATGGTATGTAATTTCAAGGGCATTACTTACGAGTCACAAGAAAACAATGGGCAAGTCACAGGTTGTATAAGCATTAAATAGCATGCATCATTTTAGTGCGTTTCGTAGTTAATAAAGGTCATTGACTCCAATAACTTCTTTACATTAAAGACAGCTGATGGACAGGGGCTTAAGAACATTGATTTTTTTTGTTGTTGTTGTTTCTGCCTTTGCAGTTGTTTTCTGTTATTGTTTAAATGATCCATACATAAGGAAGCAATAACATCCCTCCAGAATTTCCTATTCTTTTAAAAATATAATAATACCATAAAGAGAATATTAATTAGTTTCTATAATGAAGTTGCTTTAGAAATGGGGATGAGATACAGCTCTTTTATGAAAGCTGTTAAAAGCTACTTGACTTCCTTTTTTTTGTTACTTCAGAAATAGGGGAAGTTTCATCTTAACAGACCAGAGCATGTGTGGACCAACAATATGTGCTTTGATAGTTTTGCAAGAGCTGTTGCCAGTTGAATGTGGTATTGATGTAGTCATGTTTCATTTCCCATTGTTACAACTATATCTTTTTATAGCATACTGTATCATAAACTGCATATATAGTTTATATTTCCACCTTAAAATACGCAAAGTATACTTTATCAATTGTTCGTTCAGCTGGACAAAGAATGAAACGGGGTGATAATGCTTCATCTTGTTTCATTTAATCTTTCCCCTCTGGCTATTTGGCTGTGCTCATTTAAGACTTGAATATGGTTCATATTACAGCATCAAATGATACAGAACCTTTTCCTAAACTACCCATATTTTTGAGCTACACTTTAAATGATAATTAAATTACACCTGTTATATCCCATCTTTTTTTTTCCAATAAATACATAAAATAATTTGTCTTAGTACAGATCTTTAAATGCCTTCCTTCTGCTATGGGAAACATAGAGCTTTCAGCAATATTCTTTACTTCTTTGACAGCAAGTTTTTTATCTTAATGACTGTGCCACATTTCATTTCTATGACTATGTAGTTTCCCTAGTAACGTGTCAGAAGGTCTTTGTTGAAAGGTTCTTAAAGTCCAAAGAAGTTGTCACATTTCTTTATTATTTTGTTGACTTGTTCTTTACCAGTTGGAAAGAGAGAATTTTCTCTGCTCAAGTCAGAATGCTCTTCTTTTTGTTGCTTTGTTACACATGAATAGCTGTGCTGGGTTAGCAAACAGCTGTAGCCATCTTACATTTGATCTGGCTAAAGGCAGAGGACATCTCGGTTTTGGTTTGTAACCTAACAGGGTAAACAGAGGAACTGTGGGTTGATCTAGCCACTTTTTCTTCCCCCCCTTTCATTAAAGAGTGTTCTAGGTTGTTATGTGTAGTATATTTGTGAATGTACACTATGTAGTCTGTAAAAGTGCTAGTAAACAAAATGACTTAGTGCTACATGAAGCCAAAACACTGTGGTGTATCTGTTTGCAGAAAGCTACAGAACATGGAATGAGCTTTTGCAGCTCCAAATGTCTCCTTGGGAAAAGCAGTTAGCAGGAGTAACACTGGCTCTCTAACATCAAGTGATGATAGATGACTAGAAGCAAAATTATAACATAGAAGGTGAAGGAATCGGAGGTTGTCTAAGTCCTTTGTTCAATCAAATAATACAGTTATCAAGAGCAAACAGAATTCTCACATCTCAACCTGGCAGCATGATAATTTTCTAAAAAAAACCCCACCAGCATTCTGGAGACAGCTTCAGCTCTTGCTTGTTTTGTCTTAAAAGTAATTATAGTGAACAGTTAGAATTTGCAATTGTTGTTTGATTAAAAATTATTTCTTGATATCATTGGTTCTTGGAAGCATTATTTATTTGTCATCTGGAATACAGGTGTGTTTAGAGCTGGAATAAAGAATTATTTTTAGGCTGTAGTGATTAAAATAAACTTGTAAATGAACAATGTGGTTTGTTTTTTTTTTTTTTCCCCCCTAATGAGACAAGCCTGAATAAATAACTGTAGGATATATCTAATCTAAGGTGAAGATACACTGGACTGCTGTCTTTCCTGAGAAGTTTTAAGTCAGTTTCGGGCCGACATTGGTGCTGGATAAAAAAGAGAGAACCTCTACCAGCAACTATTAGTGTACTGCAGATGAAAGATACTGGCGAAGCAGCTTAGTACTGCAGGGATAAATCTTAATTTATCACTCCTCCCCCTTCTCAAGTACAGGAGTTGATTGTAATGCAGAGTTGAGTATTTTAATTGCTGCTTTTGCAAGTAGTATGTACAGTTGTTGTAACTGAATTTAGGAAAAAAAGAAATCCAGTCCTTTGCACTTACACCTCTGACACCACTTAATACTTTAGTTATGAATACTGTCAGATGGTTTTCCCTGTTGCTTTTATCATGCAACAAGAGAAAGGAAAATAAGAATGTGTTGTTATAAAACAGCACAGCACATTTTGGAGATTTTCTTGCCAAGACATGGCAATTTTTTTCCTTAACTTTATATTTTTTTGTAACAGATTTGCTTCAATCAGGAGAAAGATGCAATCTGATCTAATCTCCTTGTTGAGTTTCCTCTAAAGGACTGTTCCAGTTATTTTGCACATATTTGGCAGTTCAGCCCTGGCACTTTTTAAACAGGCCTATTAATATTCCTTCTGATTTCAGTGACACAGGGCATGAATCAGGATGGAAACATTGCTTAGCTAGTATACAAAATACCGCAGAATTAATGAAAATACATAAACGGAATCATGAGGTTAAACATGAAAATTATATGCCATACCATTCCCCAAAATAACTTGTGGAATCCTCAGAAACCAACTGTGGGGGAAGTGGAAGAACCACAATAAGTGCGAAGTACAAGGATAAGTTAAAAGAGTGAGGTTGTCATGGAAACCACTCCAAAACTAGTATAGCCACAAAGGCTGCACCAGACCACAGCACCATAAAGATGTACTTCAGTAGTCTGGGTTGAACCCTGGGCTCCACATTTGTTACTAGTACCTTCACTTGAAGGAAATAGAGACACTTTTATCTACGTGTCAGTATTTTTTTCCCTGGCATTAAACATTTCTAAGTAGAAGAAAGTGTGTAGTAGGTAGTAATGATACATTGTGCAGGCAGGGAAAGATTTGGGCTCATCAGCTGTAATTTAAGGGTGTATCATCAGCTTTGGTAGGTACTATCCTTCCATTATCTTTTGAATAGTTCTTTTGTAGCAGCCATTTCAACAAGTTTTAGCTGGCAAAACTAAACATAGCTGGCTTCTAATTTCTTGGACCAACTATATGTATGACTAATCAAAAAACTGAAATCCTCTTTATTTTGCACATCCTCCCTGCATAATATTTGAAAATGTCGTAGTAACAAAAATAATGTGGCTCCTGCAGAATGCCAGGCTCATCTTAATTTCCAGAAATCTGTGGAGGTTTTCATCTCTTTCACTGGCCTAATTTGTTATCTATTGTAAAAACTGGTTTAATACTGCAGGAGTGGCTATTTGCTCTTGAATTCAAACTGGCA
This sequence comes from Gallinula chloropus, assembly GCF_964237585.1. Classification (NCBI taxonomy): domain Eukaryota; kingdom Metazoa; phylum Chordata; class Aves; order Gruiformes; family Rallidae; genus Gallinula; species Gallinula chloropus. Next base: position 68,969,966 of record NC_140090.1, read on the forward strand.
CTCTTGGTTACATTTCTCAATATTTAGTGTTAAAATTAATGCTTCCTTTTATCTGATTGAAGGAGAATTTTCTTTTCCCCCTAAAAATCACTAATAAATGCTACCTTTCCATGTTTTGAAAAGAAGTTTTGAACATTTGTTACTGGTCAGTTGTGTAGATTATTTTAGTTTCAAAATGCACAGGCCAGTGTTAAATATGGTATAGTAAATTTATTTTTTAAAAGTCCAGTGTAGCTTTTTCAGTAGACCACACTGTTGCTTACAGATTTGACTGGGCTGTTAAAAATCTGAAATTACAGCTTTTTTTTTTTTTTCCCTCTTGGTTCATGTGTTCAAGAAAGCCTGAGATTCACTATTTTGTGGTAGCTCTGAGAAACAGCTCTCTTCTTGATGTTGTGCAAGGCCGGTTTAGCAGTACTGATTATTCAGGCCTCATCAGAAAGCGTATCAGAAATCTAGATGCATCGATCCCAGGTGTACCCAGAAGTGTCACTTGTTAAATGAAAAACCGTACTTTGCTGAATGGGGATGGGCGTATTTTTCGCTTTTTGGCAACCGTGATGATCTATGATTCTGACTATAGTTTTGTTGAGAGGAATGAGTCATAAAGGAAAAGCTTCTTAATTGATTTGTTTTGCTGCCTGCAAAACATGTGGTGTGGTTATATAACATCTCGAAAAGATCAGGCGACAGGAAGAAAGGTGATGAGCAATCTTCTATCTCCTATCTCAGCTTTGTTTCCAGTTGGCTGAACAAGGGATGAAGGATGTACTTAAACACTATTTACAACTGAAAAAAGTTCATTTATTGATGCCTGCGTCCTGTATCACAGAAGGGGAACTGCATGGTTGGGAAGGAAACATTTGCTGGTGATAGGAAACTGAAACAGCTCGTCACAACCAAGGCTGAAACTTCATATTGGCCATCTACAGAAAGAATATGAGTTATATCTGAGTTGTAATCCTGTTACTCTGGAACCACCATGGCTGTTCTCTCCCTACTGTCCGTGACTGGTGGGATATGCAACTGCTTGGCAGATTGCCCAGCCAGTAAACATGCCTTTTAATAGTCTCTTCACAAAGCTTCTGGCTCAGGAACTTGTATTTGCATACATGGTGCTCAACAAAAATCAACCATTGATAAGGAGGAGTCGTCAGCAGCCTCACATACTGGCAGATCCCAGTTTTGTGTAAATGGTTATTCTTTCTTGTACTGTTACGTTACTGTACTGTTACTGTACAGTAAACAAAAGTGTTTACAACATTTTTGAGCATCAGATGTCATCGCCATTTGTGAAGGATTCAGGTTCAGAAAGTAATTTGCAAGTTCTGATTTACAAGATCATGTTTATTCCATGCAAACCTGCGATCCATGTTTCTAAACGTACTTTATTTTAGAGTTAGGAGAATTAAGAATATTTTTATGTGTTTTATTTGCCAGTGGGACTGTGCCATCCAGTGCAAGAACTGTGACATACAGCTTGCTATTCCCCTCTGCATGCTCCCTAAGTTAATGTTTGTTACAGTAATCTTAAATATATAATTCACATAGAAGGTTTGGTAGAAGGATTGCAGTATTTATGTATTGTTGCATATATTAGTTAATAATCTCTATGTCATATTGCATTAGTCAGATCTTGGGGGGAAAACTATTCCAATTCAGTTTTCAACCACTGCGTGTCCCTTGAAAACATCAAATATTGTAAATGCAAAGAAAGAAAATCTTTCTACCCACTTTCTTTCTTGTCTCCACATATGGCAGGACTGAACCATAACCATTGAAGATGCCAGGTTATATTTTTCTTATATAGGACTGAAGCTTAAATCATTTGCCATGGAAGCAGAAACACATGCTTTTAAGCAGAGCATTTGGACTAACATGAATTGGTAGTTAAGAGCTAAAATATAGGAAGAAACTCCTGGGCTACTGACACAGGACATATTTTTAAAAGGGCAGAACCTCTGGGTAAAATGAATGGTTGTTTGACTTTAAATGTTCATGTACCCAAATGGAAATTGAGTATATGCAAATCAAGCCTGCATCTACACAAACATTTTTGCTCCTTCTCTGACCTTTGGAGAATGTTATGTAGAAGAAGAAAGACTTCAGCCAAAGTCTAGGAAAAACAAACGTGCCCACACAAAGCTGTAAATGGGGTTTTTTGTTCTTAATCCAAAGGGGGTTTTATTCCCAGTCACTACTGTGCTACATAAATCTTATGCATGAACAGTAAAATCCTTTCCTACACAGTGGTGAAGAATATATTTCTTATGTGCTTCTTACAGCAAATTGTTATTATTATAGAGTGCATTGTGGGGTAGAGATGAATAATGTCTTATTAGAAAACTTCTAAAATCATGTTTAAAATATATAAAGATTATTTTTTTTTATTTTCAAGTGTAACTTGATCTATACATAAAAGGTATTATTGGTCCTCAGAAATACCCAGTGGAAATAAGCTAATTCCAAAGCTTTTTTCTTTTGAGAACTGGAAAAAAACTCTGGATCAGGACATACGAAATTTTGTTATCTCAAGTCAGAACAAAGGCAGGAGTTTGTTTCTTTTATAAATGTTAAGACTCATAAAGACAATAATTCTGTTTCTAATCACTTCTCTTTTTCAATGACCTGTTTTAATAGAGCTACAACAAGGACAAAATAAAAGAATCTTACTTAAAGTAGATTTCTTGTTACTTAAAGCAACAAGATCTGGGGAAAATAAAAACATAAAGTATTCTGTCAACAGAAAAAATATATATGCTATAAATGCAACAGACTCCCTAGCACATAATCATGTATGCTCATTTACCAATCCCCAGCTCTCTTACGGTGAAACTAAACTTGAAAACAGTAATATCTGTTATTGTTATCTTATGTAGAAGTTTAAAATAGTGTTATTTAAACAAAATATTACCATTAAATAGTCTACATGCAAATTTGTGCAAAAATGAATTTCAGAACTTTTTCTTTATTTTTTTGTATCCTTGTAAGGTATAGTGGGGTGTGGGTACATGCATGGTTCAGGAAAGGAAATTTACAGTTAATATTTTAATTCTTTAGAAAGGTGCTTTATCAAACTCTTTTTTTTTTTTTTTCTCCTCCATGTAAAGTTACCAAGTGTAATTCTGTTGTGGAGACAGAACCACCACAGACAGACATCTGTTTCACCTATCATGTTTAATTTACAGTGCAGCTCTAGAATAGGAAAGTTGGTCTTTCATTCTTGCTATAAAACATGAAACCAAAACAAACAATGTTTGTGTTATTAAGCAGACCTCTTTTATTATTAGAATGTGTCTGGTTTGTTTTCAAATACTGAAACAGATCTCTTAGCTTTGTTGTTAAAAATGGGAGGGCAAATGCTGAGGTTGGGTGTTTTTTATGTTTGGGAAAGAATATTGAGATAAAATTAAATGTTACAGAAAACCTTTACCCTCAACATGTGATAAATGAGGTAGGACTAGGCTCGTAAGTGTGTTTTGCTGTTGCTGCTGTTATACTGAATGTTATCGCAAACGTTAATCTTTAAACCTTTTATTCTCTCTTGCCACATCGAGAGAATTTATGGCTTTGAGTAATAGTGTTTAGACCTTGGAAATCATTCTTAAGAATTTGTATTTGCTGTCTCATATCAGCTTTTGTCTGGCATTAGTATAATGAGATTAGGTGATGGAAGTCAGGTTTTGGGACTCTTGCTGTGACCTGTCCTGGGTTCATCTCCACTAGGTTTGGTGGAGATGCCCCATAGAGCAGCAGAGAGACAGGGCAAACTACCTTGTGATGCTTCACATCGGGAGTTGGAATTGCTCCTGCTGGTTCTTGGGTTTTTGCTGCTTCGGGGAGAGCGTATGTCCTTACTTCCCATTCAACTTCACTTGAATGTCAAAAGCTAGGTGGAGCAAATCTAGCTCTTCGTGGTCTGTACATGTAACTTGTGAAGCAGATTTCAGTGCTACAACTTCCTTTATTCAGAGGCAAAAGCTAAACACTGGAAAAGCCTTGAAAAACTTGTGGTTTTGTGATGACGTGAGAAATATATGTTCTTGCTTAAAGTTTACTAAATTCCAAGTTACAGTGTTCCTTTGAACATCACTCACAAGAAAAGTATTAGACACATATTTATGCTGTGCATTTAATATTTACTTTATCCTCACTTTGCCTAGTGCAGTTGGATTAGCTTCTCAGCAATATTCTGGAATAAGTATTTACAGCAAGGGGTTTCTGATTTTTTTTTCCTATTTGAATAATAGTAACCCTAACTGTGATTTCTTGTTTAAAAGAAGCCAAAGAATATTTAAATGCATAGCAGAAATGGGATTTCTTTTGGGTTGGTGGGTAGCCAAGGTCTTTTCTTTTGCTTTTCAAGTCCACATCATTCTAGCTGTCCAGTTGATCTTACCACTAGAGCAGTTCCTAGCTCCCTAGTCGTAAGGACTAGAATAATAGGGGCTGGCAGCATTTCCAGCATGGCCAGCTTCAGTGAGTAGCCATCTATGGGATTGGCCCTGGTCTTCAAAAGCAAAGGGAATAAAATGCCCAAGCAAACTAATGATGGCTTGGGAGCTTTTTAACGTGGGAGCTTGAAAACGCCCATGGCTGAATTCAGGCGGCTGTAACCTACTGATTTTCTGTGCGGCTGTGGGAACAGCTGTGCTGCCACGACGTGGGCAGTGTCAGAAGGGCAAGAACGTGCAGTCGGAAATGAGAGGGTGCTGGCTGCCTAATGATCCTTGCCAAGTGTTAATGGGCAGTTTTTTGAGGAGCAGCACAGAATTACATCTTAGCAGTACAAAACAGTAGAGACCATAAGCTATTGATTATATGATGGTTTAAAGAACATGCCTGTCTCATTGTTTCTTGTTCTTGAGAAAAGTTAGGAAACCCTTTTTCTGCTAGAATTTATTTAGAATGTATGAATGTCTTTAAATGCAGCAGTTTTTTCTTTGTTTTTTGGGTTTTTTTGTAAAGAAGCAAAGGCAGGAAAGTAGTACAGAAATGTTGAGGGATTTTTTCTGTTGTGGGTTGTCTGGTGACATTCACATACATATGTTTGCTGTGACTTCTTTTTACAGGCTCAGAACAAAGAAACAAAAGTACTGGCAGCTGCAAAGGTGATTGATACTAAATCAGAAGAAGAACTTGAAGATTACATGGTTGAGATTGATATTTTAGCATCCTGTGATCATCCTAATATTGTTAAGCTCCTAGATGCTTTCTACTATGAAAACAATCTGTGGGTAGGTATTTTTTTTCTTCTCTAAATGCTTTTACTTATTTCAAAAGCTTATTGATATTACAGGTTTGTTCTTGGCGTTATTAAAAGATCATTTGTCAATCACATTTGTTCTGGGTTGTCACTATTGTGATAACTACTCAGTTTCAAAAATAATTTGTAAATTGTGAGTATGACTTAAAGGAAAGTGTCACTGTAAAATTGCTACACTGAGTCACTCAGGAGTTTGAATCTAAATTTTGAAAATTGGCAGTTCATTATGGTGTATGGAGAGAGTTCTTAGTGCTTATTTCTAACAGTGGGACTCAGATTTTAATTACTTTAGGACAGCTTAGAGTGAAATTCAGAATCCGTAGCTGAAAAATAAATAATGTGCTGAAAAGGCCAGGCAGTGACATATGTATTTTAGGTACAAGTGAATTCATTGATACTTCCAGGAGGGAGAGTTTGCCAGGTCTTGAGCCATAATTTTACTTAAAATCTAGGTATTTGTACATAGAAGTATGCCCATAGAAGTGGGCATACATATGACTGTATGCCACTCTTTCACTGTATGCTGTCCACTGAATAGATTTAGCTAGGAAAATACCTTATTTCCTTTTAGATGATCCAGTGCAACATTTCTAAGTGGGTTTCGAATTGTACAAAGAATATATGATTTATTTTTTAAAGAGTTTATAATTAAAAAAGATACCTGAAATAAGTAAAAGAAAATTTCCTTGGAGTCTTATAATTAAGCTCTATCTTTTAAGCATTGATAACAATGGAAGTGTAATACAACATTTCCTGATGTAGATTTATTTTCATAAGCTTTGTGAAAACTTCGTGTCCTCTGAATGCAGGGTAAAATGATACTGTGTAAAACAATGGAGTAGTGAAACAATTTCCATGCATAAAGGTCAGCATGAGAGCAAGTATGCATAAAAGTGGAATATGAAATTAGTGGATAGGCTTCACTGGCAGAATAAAGATTGAAGAGGAGTAAATATAATTGTAGATATATAGTTACAGTGAAATGCAGAGGCATGAAAGTGGCTAAGGAAAAACTGTAATGATGTGGTAAGTAAACAGAGTTTAGTGAAGGAAAAAAGGAAGAGAAAGAAACTTGGACATAAAATAAGTTTTTACTTCCCAGTTTTAGTAACACAGTTTCACACGTAAGAGGGCTTTGTCACATTGCCAAATCACACAGCGAATTTTAGAGAAAGAAATTCTTTATGCTTTCTCACACCCAACTTACCTGGCAGTAGGTATGTAGAGGAATGTAAATGGAATAGTGGTTTAAAGGATTTACAGAGAGTTACACTATATAATACATGTATTAGTATCATTGTTGTGAGGGTTAATTGTATTAGTAATTTGAGGTAATATGTAGCATAAATGATGTATATATCTAAGTATTATGGTGTAAGGTATAATTTGAGGTTTCCTCTTTTATGGGCAATTACACTCTGATTTTAAAAGTATTCTAAAGGAAAAAAAATAAGATATCATTTCCAAGAATATTAACTGTTAGGATTCTGACAAGATATATGCATAAGCTGTCAGAATGAAAGTTATCATTTAGTGTTCAGAGTTCAAATTGAAGAAGAAAAAACACATAATGAACAGTGCAGTGTTAGTCTTGGATGACCTTTCTTCTTTCTTGCCCCCCTCGTTCCCTTTGTCTATGCTTTTTCTCCTTTGTGCATGTTCTTTCTATCCTACATGTCGGTATAATTTGTGCCCCAAAATAGTTGCAGTTTATTTTTGTTTCAAATGGAAGCTAAGAACAGGAGATGGAGTTGTTTGAGTATTACTAGATTCTGGGATAAAAACCTTGATATAATGTAGGCATGAATGAAAATCATAGAATCACAGACTGGTTTGGGTTGGAAGGGACCTTAAAGATCACCCTGTCCCAACCCCCTGCCATGGGCAGGGACACCCTCCACTAGTCCAGGTTGCCCAAAGCCCCATCCAGCCTGGCCTTGAACAGTGGAAGGGAGGGGGGCAGCCACAGCTTCTCTAGGTGGCCTGTTCCAGTACCTCACTGCCCTCATAGAGAAGAATTTCTTCCTAATATCTGATTTAAATCTCCCCTTTTTCATCTTAAGATCATTACCCCTTGTCCTATCATGCCATGCCCTTGTAAACAGTCCCTCTCCAGATTTCTCCAGTCCCTCTCCAGCCCCTTTAGGTTCTGGAAGGTGCTGTAAGGTTTTCCCGGAGCCTTCTCTTCTCCAGGCTGAACAAGCCCAACTCTCTCAGCCTGTCTTCATAGGAGAGGTGCTCCAGCCCTCTGATCATCTTCATGGCCTCCTCTGGAATCACTTCAACAGGTCCATGTCTTTCTTCTACTGGGGATGCCAGAACTGGACACAGTACTGTATGTGGGGTCTCATGGGAGCAGAGCAGAGGGACAGAATCACCTCCTTGACCTGGTGTTAACACTTCTTTTGATGCAGCCCAGTATATGGTTGGCTTTCTGGACTGGAAGCATACCTTTCTAGGTGGTATCGAGTTTAAAAATGGAAGAAAAAGAATATAAACATCTGAATTTTTAAGAGTATTTTTCCACATTTTCATCTCATCTGAAACAAGAGAGGAGATAACATCTGCTACTGGAGAATCATGTAGCTCCCGTACTTGGACTTTTCAGTAAGAGATTATACTATAGTATAGTTTAGAAATCAAGAAATGAGCTTGCAGGGGTTACGTAAACCGCATTACAGTGAGTCAGATTCAATCTGACTGTTCTATTAGGTTTTATAAGTTTTATTATGCAATTTTAATTTTGGATTAAAACTTTTGTCTGAGGATCTCCAAGCATTTTTCAAATGAATTGCTTGATCAGCATGGACCTACTTTTAGTGGGTAACGGTACCAGTATTTTAGAGAGGTTAGTGAAATAATTTGTCAAGGCCAAGCAGTCTGAAACTCGTGTCTCCCAGTAATGCTCCCTTAGTCAATGGTTCAGTTCAGTGGAACTATTAAATTTGTAATTTGTGTATTCTTTTTTCTTTATACACAGATCCTGATTGAATTTTGTGCAGGTGGAGCAGTAGATGCAGTAATGTTGGGTAAATAAGTTGTTTCAAATAATAAACTTAATAACATATTAAAATTTAATGGCTTTTTTAATACTTGTTTTACATATATAGTTTTGAAATGCAAATATTTGATTGGTGTGCTATATGTGTTGCATGTTGGGGGGGTTAAATTAGCATTTTAGACCTATATCTGTGCACATTATAACATCTCAAGATAGATTAATTTTCTCTCATTTTTGAAGTGTGTATTTTGAAAACACGTTTTTGTCTTGATCCATTAAGTGAATGTGAAGAGTTGTTCTCGTATGCTTCTGGAGCTCTCTGTTGTTGTAACATATTTTATATGACCCCTTTTCAGGATCTCAGTCTTCCCCTTCCATCTTCTAGATTATGTTGTGATAATTGTTTATGGTCTATCAACCTAAAAGTTAAGATTTTTCTGTACCTATTCTGCAGATTAGGTGAATGCCAATACCACTAAGTAAAGGATCCTGGCTTTAGCATCTTTGTGTACCATACAAAAGAAACAATTTCTAAACTGTATAGCTTTTTCATAGTTTAGATAGGTAGGTGTACATAGTTCATAGTGAGGAGGGATTTGGGAATAAGGAATGAAATTTTAACTGAGAGGAGCAAATATTTTAAGATAGATGTTTTTCTGACATACAATATTCAGAATCTCTGGATTCATGAATTTTCACATATACCTCTATACTGATTGCTATCAACATACAACACCACAAAGTGCAATGCTGTTGTGTTTATTTCTGTCTCTTTCTCTCGTAGAGCTTGAAAGGCCATTAACAGAGCCGCAGATCAAAGTGGTGTGCAGACAGACACTGGAAGCATTGAACTACTTGCATGAAAATAAGATCATCCACAGAGATCTAAAAGCTGGAAATATTCTTTTCACGTTAGATGGAGACATTAAACTAGGTAAGTATGTTGCATATGAAAGACTTTCCCAGAACTTTGCATGGTCTTACAATGGTATATTCCTTAGGCTGTAGTTTGGACTGGTTCATTATTTATCTGTTTATATGCCAGTCTAACATTGAGAGGTTTTTAGATACAAGTGGTTTCACTACTATGAAGAAAGAGAAGAGAAAAAAAGAGTAGGGAGGTGGGGTGGAAACTTGAGTAAACAACCTTACCATACTTCACATATATCAATGACTGTACCAAGTTGTTTAAAGTCAGACATAGGTCCATACTGTTTCTTACTATAATGGGGCAACATCAGAACTTCCAAGTTGCTAGTTTAGAAAATGAGCATACTCACTAATCACCAAAAAACAGCACCTAGTATTGTTATCTTCCATTTTTGAAACAGAGAAAAATAATAAATTTAATTACTCAACTTAGTTTTTCCATGTCTTTTTTTAATTGTTCGTTGTACTGAAATGAAGGTAGAACAGTCTGGAAGTAAATGAATACAAGGTTTCTATTGATGATTCCTATTATTTTATCTGAATTTAAGCAGTCATCCACATTTTCCTTCTGATGTGGTAAGGTAAGCTCATATGCAAGGTTCAAAAACTTTTCTCTACATGACATACATAATTAGTTGTACACAGAGAGTAAAGATAAGGAGAAACAGATCACCACAGTGAACTGGGGCTCTAAATTCCTACCCTTGCTGCAGATGTTCCTTTTAAATGTAAGCAAGATGTGTCCAAATTCACACACATACCTACTATCTAACTCATATTGATCACACTGTCTCTATAAGGTATAGTGCATCATCTCTATTAAGTTGAGAATATTTAAGAACCTTCTTTTCTAGATTGATCAGTTAAGTGTATCTGTTCTTTTTTTCATGGATTCCCTTGCACAAGATTATTGCTCGTACATATACTTGCATGTGCATCTCTCATAATGGGTAACTAATATTTTGGCTTTTCTTGGAAGCCTGAAAACACCTTGATGGACTCAGTCTCATAGGCCTTATATATAACTGTAACAGAACCGTTATCTTAGTTTTTTTAGTATTACTATAAAAGAAATCACAGATCTGATCAAGAGTCTCATGTTCAGAGAGAGATTCTTTGTTTCTGCTCATGTTATTTGCCTCATACGACCTGGCTCCTCCTCATACATGGTGGAACTATTTTAAGCCTTTGTCAAGCTCAGCTGATAGGCAGAACTATGCCTACTGTCAAGATACTACTTTACAGTACAGACCACAGGGGGATTCTTCCACATGTACATTTAGTGATGTATTGAGATTTCCTAATTAAGATTTCATTAAAAAGTAAATATTTACTTTAGTTTTGAAAAGTCTGCATCATCCCTTGAAAGAGCATTTTGCTTCTTTTAAACCATTTGTATTTTGCTTCTGTTGCACAAAGAAATGAGTAATTTCTTGTTTTACAAATATGTGAATGGCAGATAAATTTCCATCATTGCATGGGTAATGACTTCAAGCTCGAAGGAGGGGAGATTTAAATCAGATATTAGGAAGAAATTCTCCTCTACAAGGGCAGTGAGGCCCTGGCACAGGCTGCCCAGAGAAGCTGTGGCTGCCCCCTCCCTGCCAGTGTTCAAGGCCAGGCTGGATGGGGTTTGGGCAACCTGGGCTAGTGGAGGGTGTCCCTGCCCATGGCAGGGGGTTGGGACAGGGTGATCTTTAATGTCCCTTCCAACCCAAACCACTTTGTGATTCTATGATTTATTTTTACAAGAATTTGAGTTTTATTATATTGCTATATGTATTCCCTCAAGATTTCAGATTTTGCATAGCTCTCTTAATCCTTTTTTTTCCTCTTTTTCCAGAGAGCAAAATTAGGCTTCTCAAGTGTTGAGCCCATCAAATAATTTGTACAGATGATGGCAACATACGGCTATTTTGTCCCTTTGCTGTATTATCTACACCTTCCTTAAGAAAGTTACATTTATAATAAGCATATTACACTTACTTAGATTTTTTTGCTTTCTAGGCAACCAATATTAATTGCAAAGATAAAGTTGATTTTTGGTTATATGTAACATCAGTGGTGCATATGTCAGCTTTCAGCTATTTAATATAAAGTGAAAAGTCTTGTGGGAAGAAATCCGTAAAATAAAGGGAAAATCTAGCATAATGAGAGCTCTGAAAATAAAAATTGAATGAGTTGTTGAATTAATGAAGAGCTCATATGCACTGAGTAATACAGCCTTTGTAGGCTAAGGAAATTATTTTCTAACTGTTTATTCTTGCAGTAAATTTATGCATTAGTCTTGTCCAACACAACTCAATGCTACCATTACTTTTTTAGCAATGGACAGTAATGTTTTTTTCAGTATTTTTTTATTAGAAATGCTGCAGAACCTTGGCATTCAGTTATCAAAACACAAATATCTTTATCTCACTTTGAAGTTTCAATACTGCAGAGTATTTGCTCTGGAGCATACAACATTTTAAAACAGAGCTGTAAAATAGGAAAATACAGTATGCTTTCCACCCCCCAGTTAATAGCTTTTTACTGTTTGTTTTAAGCGGATTTTGGAGTCTCAGCTAAAAATACAAGAACAATACAAAGAAGAGATTCTTTTATTGGTACACCATATTGGTAAGTGCACTGTTTTGCTGACTTTTTATTATGAACTAATATATCAGTATTACCTTTGTCATTAGTAGTATGGCTTGATACAGTATTGTGCAAGTGTATCAAGTGAGAGTACAATGTGCTTCTCAAAATTCTTCCGTGAATTTATCAATTTAGAATCTTTCTCAGAATAGGCAAGAGTCCATTTTCTAATGTGGTACTTCATCATTCTCTTTGCAGGATGGCTCCAGAAGTGGTAATGTGTGAGACCTCTAAAGACAGGCCTTATGATTACAAGGCTGATATCTGGTCTCTTGGCATTACTTTAATAGAAATGGCTCAAATAGAGCCGCCCCATCACGAGTTAAACCCAATGCGAGTGCTTCTGAAAATCGCAAAATCTGACCCGCCTACATTAGCACAGCCTTCAAAATGGTGAGTATGGGATTTACAGCTTTCCCCATCCAATCTGTAGATTTTTTTTCTACGAGGCATGCCAAGTTGTGTACATGCTAAATGTACATTCATGTTGAACTTTATGGGACTAGCTTTATGCATAAAGTCAGGTACATGTTCTATATCTGCTTGTACATGTATACATAGATCTGTACGTGTGTGTATATATCCTTATACAATTGGGACTATGGCTTTTTTGGCATAGCTCAATATAGAAGCTTTTATACTGAAATATGATGCAGAATTTGCATTCAAATTTATGCAGAATAGATTTTAGCAAATGCAGTACAAGATCTGAAGACCACTTGAAAAAGAAAAGAAACTAAGTACTTTTGTGCTAAGAAAATATTTTAACCATTTATCTATCTGATCATTTTAATATCTTTAAACAATTCATAGTGACATAGCAGATGAGGTGTATTATGAATCCAGAGCCAAAAGTAAACTCTTCTATAAACAGAGGAACATTTTAAAGACTGTATTTGTGCCCCTTTGGTCCTTGCATTCCCATACTCTCTTTGTGTTTATCGAAATCGGTACTAGGACCTGAAGTTGCAGTGTAGATGCATGTGAAAGCAAAAGAGTATTGCACTATACACTAGTCTAATGTCAAGAGAAAAGAAAAACCACTCCGTTTGCTTTTTGTGTTTGGCTTTTTGTAGGTCATCAGATTTTAAAGATTTTCTGAAGAAATGTTTGGAAAAGAATGTAGATGCCAGGTGGAGTGCAACTCAACTTCTACAGGTAGGAAGAGTGAATTGTTCAGAACTGTTGTTGAAAGGCCAGGTACATTTTGTATGTTTGAAAAAGCAGATCTGTATTACAGTAGCTATTTACATAATTTCAAATTAAGTGTATGCAATCCTTATTTGGTAAAACCTGATTAAATGATACCAACTGCAGATAAAATTTTTAGTTTACATATTTTGATGTGATACAACTAATTACTTTGAGTATTTAAATTATACTCTGATACTTACATTGGATGAAGGAGATATTTACATAAGTAATCTATTGCTGACAGGTGTTTTAAAGGCTTTAGTACTCAGCCACCCTCCATAATGCTGTCACTGCAGAATACCTAAACAAGAGTAGATGTGACTGGGTACATTTGATTCTGTTTAACGTCAGCACGCATTTACTTTATCCAGAATACATCCGGCATATGTTGAATAGATTTAAGCAGCAGGGCCAAGCAGAGAAGATTCAGACAGTAGGAAAAGAACAGGTAGCTGTTTCTTCTTATAGAAAAAGATGTAGAATTCTATGATCCTGTTAGGACAAATTGTTCTAAAAACAAAGCAGACTTTTTCTAAAAAGAGTATTTCTAGATCAAGCTTATCAGAAAATCATTTAACTGTGGAGCTGAAAAGATATGAAACCCATTTCCAGGAAAAGTAACCTTTTAAAAAATCTTTCTACTTTTATTCTTTGGATTTTGAAACAGGTCAGTATAAATTAATTACTTGTATTTTTAGCAAGCTTGTTAAACTACTTTCACAGTATATTTGAAGAAAAATGTTTTGATTTTAAAATTTCTGCAGAAAAAAGTATGTTAAGACAGTTATGATTAATGTTAACTGTGAGTTTGAGAGAACCTAAATAATGTTTCTCTGAAGTTCTATTTCTTTCAAGTTATGGTTTTCCCACTGTGTACAATGAAGTCAGCACTTAATATTGTGCTTATTTTTTATTTTCTCAAGCACCCTTTTGTTACTGTTACGTCCAATAAACCAATAAGAGAACTGATTGCAGAAGCTAAGGCTGAAGTTACAGAAGAAGTTGAAGATGGTAAAGATGAGGATGAAGAAGAAGAAACAGAAAATTCTTTGGTCAGTTTAAAACTTACTTTTTTAATATGCAGCTAGCTTCAGTCACCAGTTTCCTGTGAAGAACTAAGTTTCTGATGTACTACTCAACATTTGTGTCAAGTCTTCTAATAGTGGCATAAACATGCTGTAACCTTATTACAAAATAAGTAGTCAGCATTTTAAAAATTATCATGTTCTTAAACTCCTTAAGAATTAATAATATTTTACATGTTCATGTAGTATAGAATTTTAAAAATCAGAGACTGATTTTTATATAAATAATTTTAATGCAAAATTATTAGATAAACAAGTAAACGTATATTTGTGTTCCATAAGATGCTTAAAACATTAAGGAAGGCATATGACCATTATTCTATAAACTATGCTTGTATTTTTAGTGTGGCTGTCAAAGAAACAAAAGCAAAAAACCCTGTATTTTACCAAGAAAAGGTTGCGTTTATGTATGTATTTCTAAAGATCCTTCAGAATCTTACAACACAAATTCAGTTCCTCAAAGGATGAAGCCATAAAGTTCAGCGCTATGGTAGTAGGTTGCAGAGCATACAGGTAGCATGCTCCCTGACTTAACTGGCTCATGCACTGTAAACAGGAGCAGTGACCAGTACCACCAGTAGCTGCCATTACCAGCAATGGTAACAAAGCCAAACGCATGTGCATAAAAAGACAACCTCCGTTCCTTTCTCACCCCTTACCAAGCCAGTCGAGTCCCCTGCCCTGGATATGACTTCCCTGTGTACATTCCCACCAAGCTCCTCCAGGACTTACTGTCTCTATCTCCTAAGGCATCACCTCTCCCTGCTGATTAGTTGTAAAGCCATCAGTTCCCGGGCAGGTTGGGGTGAAGTCTACCCTGTGACTCAGTTAAGTGTCTTGACACAAGCAGCAGGTTAGTAAACTGTGAGGTAGATTCATTTACTTGTGGTTGTGTTAAAAACTGCTTGGAGATGAGCACTAAGCTTCTAAAACAATAACATGAAGAAATCTTTTAAATGCATTTTTGACTTCAAGAGGATTGGTTTTGTTAGGCTTAAGAAAACATTAAGGTAGGAGAGGTGCAACCAAACCATGCTTGTTGCAATGGCTAATCTAGTATGCAGATCAGAAGCCTGATCTGCAAATTACAGGGTTCTAACAGTAAATACAGAGAGATATCTCAGTCACTTTGAAGAGTGAAAGGGCAATTGTGGTTAAAATGATACTTTATTAGTATATTCTTTTGTGTGTCTGTATGTAATCCGATAACATTCATTCATACTCCAGCAGCAGCAATTTCTACAGTTATGTAACTGTTTCTATTCTAGTTCCCTATTGCCTCTTACTTATTCATCTCTGCTGGAGGTTTCCACCATTTTACTGGAATTTCACACAATTGAAAAACAGACCAAAATTTTTTCAGGCATTTTTAACAAAAAACCCAAGGAAAGATACAGCTACACAGCTTCTACCTAGCCTAACTGACACAAAGACACGTGTCTTTCAAATCCAACTGTAGATGGGAATACTGTGGAACTGAACTAATTTAAAAACTCAGCAAAACAAAACCCATGACAACAATGTGATTAGAAAAAGGCTCTTGAGGATCCTGTTAAACTGAGGTGGAGGGCTGACTATATCCCTTTCAATCACAAGAATTAGATTTAATGTTACTAAATTATGAAAGGTGGAAGAGTGTTCATGCACTTGTTCTGGGGCAACACCTAATGAAGTACTCTGAGATCATAACATTCATAGATATCTGTCTGTAAATACAATATTCATCTCTGTTCAGGTATTCTTTAATAAAACTGTGATTTATTTAAGTTAGAAAATGGTGATTAAATATTTTTCTACCTTCAATTTTTTAGCAGTTACCTGCAGACAAGCGTGCATCCTCTGACCTCAGTATTGCCAGCTCTGAAGAGGATAAACTTTCACAGAATGCCTCTGTTCTGGAATCTCTCTCTGAAAAAACAGAAAGTAGTACAGTTGAGGACAAAGCCAGTACTGTATTTCCAGATGACAAAACAGCTGGAGATGAATCTGAGGACGTTAAATTTAGGAAAACAGCTGATAATATATGTGATACTACTGTTAGTGATGTGAAAGTGCAGAATGGTTCTGTGCCAACTGGTGAAGATGAACAAGGCAAAATATTGTCAGCTGAAAAGACTAGAGAAAACCTGGTAAAAGATATGGAACCCCAGAAAGGAGGGAAAGAACTCGATGCTGTAACAAAATCAGAAATAAAGGATGAACCCGACCTAAAAATAGAGAAAGAAAGTGACATGGGAAATGAACAGACAGAAGATAAACTGAAAATAGTGCCTACAGCTGAAAATACTGTAGAAACTGAAGAAGTCATTTCTAAGGAAACAGGTGAAAAAGAAGAGAAGGAAACCGGAACAGATCTCTCTGAAAGTAAGGAAGAAAAGGTCCCTGTAGACAGTAGTACAGAGCAAAAGAAAGATAAAGATGAAGGTCATAAAGAGGCAGTAACAGACACCATCACAGAAACTACACCTAAGGCTGCAGATGAACTTGCTGATGAAGAAGAGGAACTAATAAAGCATGGAATTGACAACATTAAGGAGATAGGTGGTACTGCTGAAACACAGATCAGTGATGGGGATAAAATACCTGAGACGGAGGATAAGCCAGTGGAAAGTCAGGCTAAGCAGGTCCATGAGATAATCAGCTCTGAAGAAACTCCATCAGAAAGCCAAGATAAAGCGATCAAAGTAGACAAGAATCTGGCAGAAAGTGAAAATGAAGATAGTTGTAATGTAAGAAGCATGGAAGAAACAGAGATCAAAGACTCTGGAAAAGACGATGTAGACCAGAAAGCAATGCAGAGCAAGCCTGAGGATATTTCTAATGAAGTGATGGATAAACTGCCTGTTAAGGACCAAATTTCAGAAGAGTGCAGACCTGAGGATGTCCAGGATAACAACATTCAGATAGACAAGGAACATTTGGAAGTTACTTCTGATGAAATAACGAAGAATAAGCTTCAAGACACTGCCGATGAGCAAGTTGATGACTCTGAAGCCACTCCAGTCCCCAGCATTAGTATTAGCACTGAAGAAAATGAGAAAGTCAAAACAGACAATCAAGAGAATACCGAAACTTTGCAGCAGCTAGAATCAGAGAACTTGAAGGAGAATGATGCAGATTCGGGCACTGGTTCTACAGCTGATAATAGCAGCATTGATTTGAACTTGTCAATTTCTAGTTTCCTTAGTAAAAACAAAGAGACAGGATCAATATCTTTACAGGTAAGCATAAGCTATTATCTATTTTTATATAAAAGTGTATGTGAATGTGACCATAAAGTTATCTCTAAATTTTACCTTTGCAACAAAGAAAATTATTGACAGAGAAATAAGTATGACAGTGTGGAATACAAAACTGTAGAAACCGAAGTGTTCTAAACTGCATGCTCTAACTGTGTCTGGATTTTGTGCAGTTATGCAGCAAAGCTGGAAGCTGCAGAGCAGCTATTTATATTCTTACATTGTTGCATGACTGTATTTTTAAAGTATAGACTGTAACAGGAAGTCTAAAAATATTAAGGATGAAGATTTGTGAATCTCGTTCAGGGCTGATAGTCAACAAGACTACTCAGTGCCTTATAACATCTTATAACATCTAATCTTTTATAGGATTCCTGTCACTTCCATTGTCTGTCTCCCTGTTTAGATTTAGAAGATCTAAGGCAGAGTCTTTCCAGTTTGTTTATTCTGAACACTGTACTCCTGTGGTTGTAGTATATTGATGCAATTATGCCAGTATGAATGAGCTTAGTCAGAGGAAGCACATTCCAGATTAAGAACTTTATTTTTATCTTTATACTAACATGATTATAGCCATATTGGGATAGTGACTGTGTAACTGAGTTTGAATTAAAAAAACAAACCCCCAAACTCCAAACAAAAATAATAAGTTGGCATAGCTGTGCCAAGCATGCTCTCAGGGTGTTTGCGGTAGCCCTAACATGTGGGAGATGCAGTTTGAACAGGGGTCTGTCTTCTCTCATAATGAAACAATAACAGCTCTGAGAAGTGAGACTTCTCCAATTCGGTTAGCAAGGTCATCACGTGATTTTTTACTAATATATATGAATAAAAAAAATAAACTGTCTTGTTTACTTGCCTGCCTACTTCTGCTTTGGAAATAAGTTAAATTGCTATTGTTTCAGTACTGTTTTTCAGAATTAAATATCTTTTTGGTGACTGGGAAAATTATGGTCAAAAGCAATCAGTAATCACAGCTGTCTTCAGCTCTTGAAAACAAAACTGCATCAGGTCTGGCCGGGGTTTATCTACGAGTTTTGATTTTTTTCTTCTGGCAATTTAGATGATCAGTAATTGCAATTTCCCTTGTTGACCAGAGAAGGTTTTTCAAGTTCTCACTTGAGAGAAGACCTCCTGATTACTAGACAGTAGGCCTCACAGAAATGTTTGAAGTACTTTAGTATTAAGAAAAAAGGGATAAAATCATATAACTTAACTAAGTATGGATTAACTTACCGATGCTTTATTCAGGAAACTAGAAGACAGAAGAAAACTTTAAAGAAAACTCGGAAGTTTGTTGTTGATGGAGTAGAAGTGAGTGTAACTACATCAAAAATAGTTACTGAAAATGACTCAAAAAGTGAAGAAATGCGATTTTTACGGTAGGTGTTTTTAGAAGTAAAATTTACAAGAGGTTAGCAGCTGATTATTTTTTCTCTTTGAATAAAAAAAGGGGGCAAATGACCTTATGCCTAAAATCTATAGAGCTTAATTTTGGTTACTGGGTTAGAAAGGAATGCGAACTGTTTCTTACTAAGATGATCAATTCAAAACCAGTGTTTCTGGACCCGAGATGTAGATGCTTTTCTTCATCTTTTGAAATCTGCCAGTTCTTTTCTCCTTTCTTTTCCCATCAGCATTATGTGTTCTTTTTCATTACTAGACGTCAAGAGCTAAGAGAGCTAAGGCTCCTTCAGAAAGAGGAGCAGAGGGCCCAGCAGCAGCTCAGTAATAAGCTTCTGCAACAGCGAGAGCAGATGTACAGACGTTTTGAACAGGAAATGACGGTGAGTTTCTGGATTTTGGTGCTCTTAAAATATGACATTTTGATGGAGTTGGCAGAATACTACTAGCAGCAATCAGATGTTTCCTTTTTTGATGGCTATAGTTTAGTTTTCATTCTTGTTAATAAATGGCAATATTTTCCCTTGTGGGATGCTCAGCTCGTATGCTGGAACTCGCCTGCCAGAACAATTCGTCACGGCCATCCTCTGCTGTGGCACAGCACTTCACTGAACACAGAGCAGTTTTCTTAAAAAAAGGTCCCAAATTTATTTTTACAGAGTAAAAAGCGACAGTATGATCAAGAAATAGAAAATCTAGAAAAACAGCAGAAACAGACAATAGAGCGCTTGGAACAGGAGCACACAAATCGCTTACGAGATGAAGCAAAACGCATCAAAGCAGAACAGGAGAAGGAATTATCCAAATTTCAGAACATGCTGAAGAACAAAAAAAAGGAGGTAAGACACAGTGATGATAATATACCATAAGGAGTATGGGCATAGGAAATGGTTGAGATTAGGTCTCACAGAAGTCTCGTCAACCTCATGTGCTATATACTGAGTTGTGAAAGGGGTACTAGGAGTCAGTATTATTTTCTTTGTTTTACTTCCTAAAGTGAAATACAAACAGCTAACAGGAAGATTTAGGTATTGACTTAATCTAGTAAGCATCACCAAATTAGAAGACTTTTATTTTTCACAGAATAGTTATATTTTTTGTCAAATATTTAATTAAGAAAGTATTTTCTTAAAGATTGTGAAAAATGTATTTCTGCTTTAAGCAAATGCAGCTATAGTGACTTAGTAAATATTTATCAAGTTAGAATTTCAAAGAATCTTGTCTTCATTACTGCTGAGAACCACTTAAATTCCAAAGACGGGGTGGGTTTTTTTGTTAATTTGTCAGATTTTTATTGAGTGTGTGCTGTTGTTGTTTAGAATTCTTTTCTGTGAAGTGACAGCAGTTATATGGATTTTGTTTTTTAACTCAAAAAGGAAAGCCAGGAGAGAGAAGTCTCAGTAACCCTGTCTTTTACAGTTAATTTCATATGTGTCATACAGTTACGGCAAAATGAATGACATTTGCCGCTGACACCTTATGCTATTAATTTGCTTGCATTAGAGTAAGAAAAGGTGATGTGTTTCCATGTGAATTTTGCACCTTAAAAGCTGTTTTATTTCATTTTCAGATCTATTGTGTAGTGCTCACTTGTGTATAAATGGCTCTAATCGTTCCTAGACTCACGGAGATTTCTTTAGAAATCTGTACTGTCCGTGCTTTTGCATAGAATGATCCTGTAGTACAAAAGTGCATAAAACAACAATAATTGTATTCAGTTTGAACCATATGCTCATGTGTAAATAACAATTTTTCTTCTTTTGCGGTGCCTCTTGCATTTTTTTGAGTCTCTCTCTACTGGTGATCGGGTGCTGTATGGGGAAGCGGGAAGAATTTTACACATTGCTCTGAGCTAACAGCAGTTCTTTCATGGAAACAGGAATAGCATGTGGTGATTTGGACTCTGTTTTCTGATGATGCTTCTACTATTAAACAAATAGGTGTTTGGTTTTGGGTGCCCAGTTTCATATTTAAAGCTACAGAAGGCAATTTACAGTTTGAAGGGAAATGCAGCTGGTGCTCTATGACTCCCAATGCTACATTGGAGTGTGCAGTGTTACCGTTTTATGATTCGTAAAAATGAATAGATCACATCAGCAAATTAACAGATTAATAGTCAGTCGATTTAACCAGGTTATATATAGAATCTTTCTGCTAATCTAGTCTGACTCACCTTGGACTGAAACACGTTCCATTCTAGCATAAGTGTCATGAAAAGTTTCTTCAAAACATACTTGGTTATTGGTGATTTTTCTTTTTAAATTCTTAAGAACCAAAGACAATAAAGTAATGTTTTAGTTGCTTGCATGGTTATTTTAAAGGCATGTCCTGTGTAGATGTCATTTTTGGACACTAACAATGGCATCTTACAAATTCATGTTTGAGACAGGGTCAGAAATAGCTGTCTCAGTAGGTTTTCAGTGGAAGATATTTTAAACTTCCACCAGTTTTTCACAGCTTTACCACAAGGGTAAACACACTGTGTAGTCCTCTTGCCACAGTGCTTCAAAAAAATACCACTTCTGCAGGTGGTGGTTTTCTCAACTATTGACTGTTGTAGCTGCTGCATGAAAAGGCAAGCAGGAGACTGCCCTATCGAGAGCACTGGCAGCATTTGCATGCAAAAAGAGGCTGGCATACACCACCTTTCTGCGCTGCGCTGGCATATGTAAAGCACGTATTGTTCTTTCTCTTTTCATTAAGCTCTTTTCACTGAACTAACATCCCTGCCACTGAAATATTGCACGCTTCCCAGTACCTCTAGTGCTTGACCTGCATGTCCTGTGTTCACAGTACTGCTTGCTGTGGAGAAAAAGTGTTCTTTTTGCCACCTTCTGCATGCTTATATACACTGTAGGTTTTATGTGAAGTGGAGAAAGCACCAAAAGAGCTGAGAAAAGAGCTCATGAAACGCAAGAAAGAGGAGCTTGCACAAAGCCAGCATGCTCAGGTAACAACAGCAGCTTCAAGCTACTAAAATACAAAAGGCAGCACTATTCACACGGCTTGATGATTTCACTTCTTGTTGTTGTTGAGTGAATATGGAACTTAACTCGAACTAACCCTACGTACTGCTCTCTTTCTTCAAGTACTCCCATGCCACATCCCATAGAGCATACTGTGTAGAAATGTAGGAGCAGCAGTTTCCAGGTGTGTGCTGTTAAGCATAATATTTTGTGTGCTGGACTGAGAAAGTGTGGTAATTTTCTGTGGCAAGTTTCTTTACAGTGCTTTTATGAGTGGTAAGTACCCCATAGGTCCATCACACTACGAGGGTTACAGTCGGAAGTGAGTTTTGAGCAATATAAGCACAGGGGAGGAAAATACAGATAATATGTAAGCATGAGGCATCTTGTTTGTAGAAGCAGAACAGATTAGGTAAAATGAAGTTGTTTAAATGTCAAAGTGTAGGTGTATGGAAACTTTACAAGACATCATCTATAGTTTCACACCTTCAGATTTGCTGCTTTTATATGACCTCACTGGAAAGGGTATTTTAGCAAAACAGTGGCTCCACGATGGACACAGCCTGTACAGAGTGAGCTTGCACCACAGCAGAGCAGGTTGGGGTTGAGTAATTTAGAGATTAAATGTTTATGTGAGTGACCTAGTAGAAAATAATAGCAACTTTATTTGATTACGTGTTTAGTTCAAGAGGGGATTTCCCAGGATAGAATGTGATTGAGTTGCAGCTCTCTCCTCATAGCAAGGGGATGTGTCTCTGGACTTGTTAAGGAAACAATTAAATACTTTAATTTTCATAGTCTTTGTAATGATTTAGTTTGTTTCCTATGCTGGTTTCAATTTGTTGAAAAAAGTGAGGGGAAAGAGGCAATTTGAAAGGTGAAATATCCTTACTTGGAATGATAAGTACTAGACAAGGTGCAGGTGTTTAGTTGTAGACTATCTAGAACTTCTCTCAGTGACTACTTTTGTATGGTTAGCCTTCACACTTTAAATGTATATTACTAACATACAGCAGATCTCATTTCTTCTTTTTTTTTTTTTTGAGAACAGAAATGTATTTCATTATATTCTGACATAGGAGGTACATTGTGTCCCACAGGGTGTTGCTCAGGTTATGATTCAGTCTTTTCAGTTGTCTTCATGTACGCTTTTCAACGCACAGATGCAGGATGTAAGTCTTAAAATGCACAACAACAAAAGTTTATTTCCTTTACTTTTCAGGTGTGTATTTTCTCTTTTTCTACTCATATGTGCTGATCAATGCCAATGCTATCTCCAAACTAGTTAACACAAATTTACCTACTTACACCCTATTCATAGGACAAAGATCAAAATGAGAGTAGACATTAACTCCAGGCAAGACACTGAAGTTTCACACAAGCACAATGTAATACTGTTCTCTGGTGTGATTTGTTCAGCACATGTGAGAAGCAATGTGTGACTTCTGTGCTGTGTTTGCAGTGAAAACATGTATTTTAAAGATAGAGTTTATGATACTTAACGGGCAAAACCAAGTGGTAATTTTGAAAAGGTGGGTGGTCTTGGGCTGTCTGCTTTTTCCACCTTGCAGCATGTTCTCAGAATCCATGATCTTTATTCTCTGTACTACCTGAGTAGATGTGAGAAGTGGAAAAGCCAGAATGTTTTTGAGAAGTTGCCTGGTTTATCTTACAGTGCTGGGTTTATCTTAAATTGCAAAATTTAAGATTTACCATTTAGAGAGAGCATCAATGATACTTTAAACTTGAGTAAAGCTCAAGCATAATTGCTCTTTGACTGTGACTACACTAAAACAGCTCTTCCCCAGGTCCCCCCACATCAAAAAACTGTTGGCAAATTAAACAAAGTGCTAATTACATATCTGCACCCTCAGAATAGAAACTGTTATTAGTTTTCTTATCCTTTTTATCTAGAAAGGGAAGCAGGACAGTGTTTTTCATCAGTCCATATATATTTGATTAGGTATGTCTGACTTAATTTACGGACATGGCCTTCCAGTTCTTTTTGTACCCTCAGGTCTGCCACTGTCAGAGCTTTTCACCAACTTATTCCACTTCTGTTTTTCCATTACCTGTCTAAATGTAACTCTGCTGTCCCCTGGGAGAGAAGAAAGCTTCATCTATTAATATCTTTCTGTGAAGATGGAAGCCAGGATCCTCCTGGTTGTAATAGAAAGCACTTTTTAATTAACATTTAATTGCATATGTTTCTGGCAAATAGCACAGGGTCAGTAAAAAATAAAAATACATAGCTTGGGGAGACCCTTACACTGATAATCTGTAGCCCAGAACCGTGTTCCTGCCTCATCCCATCTCCCTTCCAACAGACCACCTTTAACGTTGCTTTGTTATGTGTAACAGCAACTGCTTCTGCTGCCCAGCTTGGCTCTGACCACAGACTGCACATCCTTTCTTTTGACCTTTACATCACAGTAGAAACGTCTGCTCTAATTTCTTGTTCTTAAAGTGTGTGTGTGTGTGTGTGTGTGTGTGTGCATGCTGGCATGTCCTCTTTTTGCCCTTTTTTCCTTTTTTTTTGATAGCTGTAAATAAGAAGGGCAACAGGGTGGCCTTGGGGCATGGGAGGGGGTGCTTACTGCTGCCTGCTTTTCATGATGTGATACACCCTGGGTAATGGGAAAATGCAGGTGATATAGGGACTGCATCAGGAAGAAGGCAAACCTTTGCAAGGACCCAGCTTGGCTCTGTATGACAAGCTTCCAGCTCCTGAAGAATGCAGTTCCTGCAGAAACCATCAGGTGTCTTCACAGCAGACTTGCAAAACTCCCAGTCTCAGTATCTTTGCAATCATGACAAGATAAACCACTTGAGATTGAGGCACAAATCTGAAAACCAGTGGTGTAAATAACCTTTAACTAATGGTCCAAAGCAAAACAGCCATACAGAGTTTTATTTCCTTACACCCATGAATCACTTTGAGTGCTTGTCTGTGCTAGCTTTGAACCCACAGCTTGTTTTGAGGGGAGATGAGATGAAATGAATTGCAGATTCCTGGCTAGTTTGTTGCCTTTGGTCTTATTTCTGAAGGTTAAATTAGTTAAATGTTAAATATACTTTAACCTCCTCTCTCCATAGAAAAACCAAGAGATGCCCAATTGTATAGCTGAGGCACACTAGCTCAGATGTTCATAGATGTGTTTTTTTTCATGTATCACTAATGCTGAGAGAACTGGGAGACTCACTAAAATGTAATGTGGTTACAAGAACACAATTTAATTTACTTCTCTTGGTTTTTACCAGGAGCAGGAATTTGTGCAGAAGCAGCAACAAGAACTGGATGCATCTCTGAAGAAAATTATTCAGCAGCAGAAGACAGAACTAGCCACTATTGAACGAGATTGCCTCAACAACAAACAGCAGCTCATGAGAGGTACCCAGCATCAGACTGTCTCTTCAAAAACAGACATTTGTGTTGGATTTTAATAAAACAATAGTCTGTCTTAAATTTATGAAATCAAAGACCTTCCTGACTAATCTAGAACTGTAATAGAACTATATCTATGGAATAGAACTGTTCTTAAAAAGCACTCACAGGCCTCTTCTAAACATACACTAGCAGGCAGATTAGAAAATGGGGTATTATGCTTTCTGAACCAGCCATCTTCCTTTTTCCAGCTCGTGAAGCTGCGATCTGGGAGCTGGAAGAGAGGCATCTGCAAGAGAAACACCAGCTCCTCAAACAGCAACTCAAAGATCAGTACTTCATGCAGAGACACCAGCTGCTCAAGAGGCATGAAAAAGTTAGTGGTGACTTGGACACTTTCTTTTGTGTATTATAATATTGTTATTGGGTTTGTTTACTTGTTTCTTTTTTAAAATGAAGTAGCTTTACCATCTCCACTGGTAACTGCTTGCACTGGTGAGACCCACACAGGTATTTCAAAACTCTGTATGTTCTGTTGAAAAAATCTTCATGTCTTATTTTAGTAACTTATTAGTGTGTTGAAGTATAAGTGTCATGTTTTTCCCTTTTGCTTCTTAAAACAAGCCAAATCAACCACACCACCAACCTTTTTCTATTAAAAATACCAAATTCTGCTTATGCACCAAACACTAAACAGAACAGTTTGATTTTTTTTAAAGGTAAAGGAAAAGATAGAGTGATGTCATAGGGTCTTCTTGGTGACTGGAGTGTGTTTCTGTGCAGTTTGGTTCATCCCCATAGCAGCTGTTGTTTTCCCCAGCTTTTACAACAAGCTGACCCTTCACAGCTGCAGGTGGGGAAGTTCAGCTCTGCAACTTCTCCCTTTGAATAACATCGACTTTCAAATGCGCTGCAGGAGCGGAACAACCGCTGGTAGAAGAGATGCTCATTGATATTCATTAGAGAATCTCATCTGGGTTGGGTGTGATCCAGAGCTCTCTGGGATAAGTAGAAGACTCCCTCCTCCCCATTGATATCCCACAGGCTGGGACTGGTTTCTGTTGAAAGAAGCCGACTCAAACATCACACTTAGTGATAAAATGAGGTGCAAGCATTCTAACATAATAGTTAATGCTGTAACATTCCATGTGTTTAACATTTTAGGAAACAGAACAAATGCAGAGGTATAATCAACGCCTTATTGAGGAGTTAAAGAACAAGCAAACTCAGGAAAGAGCGAGGCTGCCTAAAATCCAGCGAAGTGAAGCCAAGACCCGAATGGCTATGTTTAAGAAAAGTTTAAGAATCAATTCATTAGCCTCTCCAGACCAAGATCGTGAAAAAATTAAACAGGTAATCAATAAACCCAGTTTTAATAGTGTAAATGCTTCCTGTGATGTAAATGTGAGGATGGGATAGAATGTGCTCTCTGCGAGTTCATGGGTGGTTGAAAACTGGGTTGATGAGATCAGAGGAAGTCATCCTTCCCCTGTGCACTGCTCAGACACATCTGCAGTGCTGCTGTGTCACTTGCCTTCAGAGGGAGGTTATTTCAGGAGTCTGACAGAGAAACATACCATGTCTTAAGGAAAAATTGGACTGCAGGCAGAGAAATGGAATGATAGACAAAGCTATGAAGGCATTCACTTTGTAAGAATTTTTAAAAAGAAAGAATAAAGAAAAGCAGTTACTGTTTAAATCTTGTGAAACCATTCTTTTCAGTTATGTTGTTACGTATTCATTCTGTTACCTACAGTTTTTTGGCTCTGGATGAGGTACTTAGGGACATGAATTAGTAAGTAATATAGGTGGTAAAGGGACGGTTGGACTAGATGATCTGGGAGGTCTTTTCCAACCTTAATGGCTCTGTGATCTAGGGGCACAATATAAACCATCTTTTTAATTTTTGCATTTTAGTTTGCTGTTCAAGAGGAAAAGAGACAGAAGAATGAGAGACTGGCTCAGCATCAGAAACATGAAAACCAAATGCGGGACCTTCAGCTGCAGTGTGAAGCAAACATCAGAGAACTGCACCAGTTACAGGTTAAAAATAGAGGATAGAAAATGAGCATGCAGTGGGAAGATGCAGGTTAATAACAGATGCAGGCAAAACAGAAACATCTTTTCCTTCCTTTTTATTGATTAATGTAGAATTAGAATTTTTTTTCAACTTTGCTTTCCAAGGCCTGCAGCGTGCTGCCTAACAGATTCATGTGCTTCCATCAATTAATGAGAAATCGTTTTGCATGCAAGAAGAGCACGAACCCAGCAGCAGATGATCACTTCTAGAATATCTATCAAGTTCCCCTTGCTATTTTCTGTAGGCAACATTGCCTTTTAACCTGATTTTGCTGTAATGCCATTAATCAGAACAGAGGTAGGCAGCACCAGGCATTACCCACAAGAGGTTTGCAGTAATACATGGGATGAGGTGCAGGCTGCTGTGCGTACTTGAGCTTTGGGAAGAAACTTAAAAGGAATTCTCTTCTTGCATCCCTTTTGGTATGCCTTTTGTGGAAGTTGCTGCTGTATACCAGGGGTCAGACTTTCTTTTCCACTAAATCTGCTTTTTCCTGTTTCAGAGACAACAGGGGAGTGTTAAAGCTTTAAATGATCACTCACTAATAACCTTGGGGCAGAGAGATCTTCCAGTGACTAATGAAGCTGGTTCTTCTCCATTCCCTTTCTCACACGCTGCATAAACAGTCCCTGACTGTGCTGCTAATACCCCTCAGTAAATCCCCAAGTGCTGTGGGAGTCTTGTGAGAGTTTCAGCTCAAGTAAAATTGAGCAGATTAGGGTTACTCTGAGCTTCACTGAGAACTGGCCCTTAGCTGTGCTTGGGTCTAGCCAAGTGCCTGTCGTTTTGGTTCCTGTGTTTTGTACTCTGTATCACACCCATTTGGGGCCGTAACCCTGGAAACAAGAACATGGGGTTGAGACACTGCCAGTGCCAACTGCTCTTAAAAAATCAAAGATTTGATGGAGCCAAATACTTTTTGTTTTTCTTTTCCTTGCCATGCTTCAGAAGTCCCCTGAAGGTTAGGCAGGTGCACATGCACCTTACTGGGAGGGATGCGAAGCTGATGAGTGGTTTGATTATCCTTTTCCTTTTTACAGGACAGTTCTGCCCTGCAAGAGCATGTCTCTCCTCTCTAAGCCCCGTTTGTTAGTCTCAGCTCCCTGGCACTGAGAGTTGAAATATTTCCAAAAAACAACCTCCTTTTTAATGCAATTGATTTGAATAAATTATCCAAACTGTCTTTGGAAAGCAAAGCAGAAATGCTGCCTGACCTGGAGCAGCATTATTAGGCAGCGAAACCCAGTTTTGACTCTTAACACTCTCAGGTGCTGCCTTAATGATACTCAACAGTGTATTTGGATTTACAACTATTTCTTATCTCAATTGGCTCTGATGGAAAGATCAGCTTTTGATAATGCAGCCTCCTAACATACTTTTATCTTGTAATTATTCACGTCACTATTTACACGGAATAAGCTAATTAAAAAGAATTAGGACAACAGATGTCACTGTACAAATGTTGAGTTGCCTAATCTGAATTAGTTTTACATAAGGATTATCTTTATCTTGTTTTAAGAATGAAAAATGCCATCTACTGGTTGAGCATGAGACTCAGAAGCTGAAGGAGCTAGATGAAGAGCACAGCCAAGAACTCAAGGAATGGAGAGAGAAATTGAGGCCGAGAAAAAAGGTAAATCGGAGCAATTTATGAGTCTAAATCCTCAAGGGCTGGATCTAGCAGATAAAGACAGTACAAAAGGTATCACAGAGGACAAGAATCAGGCTACTGCAGGTTACAGAACTCCTGTAGTTCACTGAATTATAAAAGACATTAAAAAATGCACAAAAGCTGAGCAAAGGGCGTGTGCAACAAACCCAGCTCAAGTGTTGTCAGCCTCTCTCGGGGTTGCCTCTTGCAGGGCTTGTGTGCTATTTGCAAGTAAAACTTCTTAGCTGGAGGTGAATCTGGTTTTAGGAGTCTGTTTCAGAAGCCAGCACGTTACCACAAAAATTGAGTGCTAAATAGTGGGTGGGGTGTGGTGGAGGTTGGATTTTGTATTTCATTTTCAAAGGGTAAGTGCTAGATTCTCACACAGCCCAGAGTGTCCTGCAGGGAGGTGATGGTCTCAGCTTGCCTGCCTTGGTTGTTGTGCAGTTTCAGGATTGCTAGGAGACTTTTTCCTTTTGTGATGGTGTGTGACGTGGTGGCATTGTATCAGACAATATGTCACCAGTATGAAAGGGGGGTTGTACTTTGCCTTCTAATCCTGTGGCAATCTGATTTGGGTTTTAGACGCTGGAAGAAGAATTTGCCAGAAAACTGCAGGAACAGGAAGTTTTCTTTAAAATGACTGGAGAATCTGAATGCCTTAACCCCTCGACGCAAAGCCGGATTTCCAAATTCTACCCCATCCCCAGCCTTCACTCCACTGGGTCGTAACTCTGGGAACTGCTGTAGGGTTTTTTTTCATATTTGGAATTCTCCATCCTCATCCTCTCACCTGACTTAATCTGTGGTGTACATCAGAGGACCTAGCACATTTTATTGTCAGTGGAGACAATCGGTGTCACCATCAGTTTCTTTACCGCTGGGAATGGAAGAGAAGGACAACGGTGTTGGTGTGTAAGGGTAACGTTACGTTCTTCGGACCTGTCAGGAACGAGTGGGGTTTTTGTCTCAGTCTCAAAAACTACTTTATCAATGGTTTTGACTTTAAGCCTAAACTATTAATTGTACTCTTTCCAATCACAAGAAAATGGTTTCTCATGTGAACGTTTAAACAGTGTAATATTAGTTCAGCTACTGTGTTTTTAAGCATCTGATTTCTCCATGAGAGAATTCCACAACTGAAACTGCCGTGAGAGGCTTGAAATTGTTAAAATGTTGAGCAGAGTCTTCATAGCCAGGACTGAAACTAATTAACTCAGAACACACCAATAATCAGAGAAATTAAACCCTCATGTTTAAGCACGATTGGTAGGAAGCAAAAGCCTTTGCAGCTTCTGTAAAAAGAAGACGCTGGCATGAATTAAACTGAGCTGATCTCCATTACATATTTTGTCCATTAGTTCCATAATGAAACGGGGTGCTAGTTTAATTAACACAGTGCCTGAAACACGTAGATATGCTAATCCTGGCAACAGGATAGTGTTTTGTCATTTGAAACAATAGAACTCCTTAGCGTTGTTGTTACTGTACAAACCAGAAGATTTCTTGCTGCTACTGCCATTTTTGTTGTAAATCCTCACCCTAAAATATTTTGCACTAAAATATGTAAAGGTGGAAGAAATGCTAACTTAAAAATGCAGAGTTTAGGACTTTCCTTAGCTGTTGCAGGCAGTTCGTTTGACACATCGGGAAGCTGTAGAACGTGTTCTTTAGGAGGTGGTGTGTGAAGGGCACGTGGTTTCTCTAACTGTACCTGGGACGGGTAGAGCCATTTCTCTGTTCTTACCAAAGCCTGTTCATTTAAACTCCATCAGAAACGTTGAGCTGGATGGTCATATTTATGGCTAAAGTCTGATCCCATTAGAGGTGTTAGATTTGATTTTTTTTATTATTATTTTAGTCATTTTATTTTATAGAAAGATTTAAGTTAAATATATAGACAAACTATGTCCTGGAGTTTTTGCTTTTGTGTCACCACGTACTAACATAGGCAGTTTTTATTTTTCAGGTTCTTAGATGTAAAATAAGTTATTTACCTGACTGATCTGCAGTGGACAAAGTCTGGAATGTTTCTCATATAGCTGGTAGGGAAATGCCACGGCATTAGGTCGCCTCTTATTGGTGGTTAGGATTTGAGCCATATCAAGGCAGTGTTATAAGCTGTACCTTGGTATGCTGGAGTTCAATTTGTAAAATAGTATTTGCTTTCTGTGGCTTGAGGCCTGGCGTTGTAGCCTCTCTGGGTGCCAGCTGCAGGCGCTTTGTTTCGCTGGCTTGCAGTGAGTGGGCGGCTGGTGGCCGTTGCACGACGCCCATTCCATGGGAGCAGTGTTGGTGCATGTGAATGAACTTACAAATTAACACAGGACTTGGATCAGATGCAGTTGACATCTTGGATGCTAAAATCCTTGGACCTTGAACCGATACCTTCTCAATGAAGACACTTAAAATTTACAGCACAGGAAAAACAATTGGAAAATGCATGTTTTAATTTAAGTTTTGTAACTTTTTGGTAGCATAATTACTTTAATAGCAAGCCTTCGTTTCTGGCGGTTTATTATATAAATATGTATTGTGTACTGTTGTAAATTCACATACCATATCTCTAGGCTCTTATCTGTTGCTAAATGCAAAGTTCTTCAAATTGTTTATTTGGCAGGGCAACAAATGCCTTTGAAGGCCTTTTACTACTTAAGCTCCACCCCCATCAATTGACTGTTACTAAAAGAACATTTAATAACCCCGGTATCTGCACTGAGCAGCAGCTGTTTGCCATTCTGTGTGAGGTGGGCTCTGCGCTCTACTCAGGGAGTAGACAGGGCAGGCAGATTTCCCCTTCGGATTATCTTCACCTTCATCCACGTTAAATCCTCGTCAGGAAAAGTCAACCTTCTCTCTGTATTTTTGGCAGTTCCAGTGACGGCTCGCCAGACACACGTGGGCACACTGTTTGCCTCCCTCTGTGTCCTTTAAATCTTTTATTTGAAGATCCATTTCACACGAGCCCCTGCAATCTGATCTCATGGCAAATGGTACCGATAAGTAACTGAGTTCTGTGATAGAGCCTTCACAGGTGTTCAGTCAGGTCCCCAGCTGCAGAGCGCTGTTCAGCTGTTGCAGCCTTGTGAACTACGCTGAGAATTGGTATCAAGTGTGAACATATGTTTTTCAGGGGGATAACAGGAGCTAGCATGGGTACTTACACATTTAGACCAATGACATTGGGTTGAAGTATGAATGAGGTGTACAGTACTATATCCATGTCAGAAAACTCAATTCAAATGACTTTCGTCTTACAGACGCCTGATGGAGATCTGAGATACAAAACCCAGTCTCTCCTGTCACATCCCTTTGATACAGGTTAGACACTCTGTCTCTGAGGCAGTTAGCTGGCTTTTCCTTGGCCAAAACAGTGCACTTTGCTACTGAGTGTTTGCCGATCTCATTTTCCCCACGTGCCCTTCAGCAGATGGGCACAAGTCAGTATCTGCTCACTCTGTATTTTGCTGCATCATAAACACTCCACAGGGAAAGGAACACGGGATAAAGCCCGTGAATTGCAGGCAAGGTTTTGGTTGTCCCCCTGTACTTACAGGTGATTCTCGCAAAGAAACCTCCCTGCAGGCCTGTGGCCTCGAGTAGATTCAGTCCTCACAGCTGCTTCTTCCCGAGCTTCCAAAGCAGGTTTGAGCCCCTGCTCACTCAGTGTTCCTGGGACAGAGCCTTGTGCTCTACGAGCATCCCAGCGCCTCTTCGCAGGATCTTCCTGTCCCGCTCTAACACCACGCTGCCCGTAGCTCTTTGGCCAACCAGACCTCTGCTGGGCTTGCTGCCCTTCTGGTCTCTGATGGATCCTGTGTGTGGGCTGAAGGGAGCTGCGTGAGGAAGGGTGTCCTGCAGTGGGGGAGATGAGCTGCACCGTGGCCCTCAGCCCCCTCACGTCCCAAGGGAACTTTCCTCTTGGTCAAAGAGGAAATATTCCAGCATGGTTCTTCCCTCTCTGATTCCCATTTAAAGTATTTTTTTCTTTTTCCAAGCACTTCACTGAAGTGAGACTCCACTCACTCACTGAGTGAGACACATGTGGGCACACACAGGTGAGGTGTGAGGCCATTAGGATTGATTAGCAATATCCTGATTTGCTAAAGGTGGTTTTTTTAGAAGGTGTCAATGGAGTTGACACCTGAACTCACAGATGCTGCAGCACTGTGCTGCCCAGACTGATGGCATTCACTCAAATTGATTTTTCATATCACAGTTTAAACTCTGATATTCCTTCCAAGCTGCATTCTTTTCTTCAGACAATGTTTTAAGCTAATTTCCTTTTAAACTTGCATTCAAGAATATTCACCATCTAACCATTTCCATGGTTTAAAAACCTGCCCTGCTGCCCTGGAGGGCTTTCTGTGTTGTAGCTCCATGTTGCTGCATTGTTTTTTTCCTTAATAAATAGGAAACCTAGCACCTTAACTAAGCCAGAGCCAAGCAAAGGAGCAATGTAATCGCTTTCACCACACCAGGCTGCCTTATGATGGCAGTATCACATAGGAAGTTTTGATTCTCTACCTGAAACAGCATCTGTCTTGCAGGACATGGTACAGGAAAGGTTTCAGTAAATTCAGGGACCTAAGCCCGCTCGTAGCCAGCGCACTTTTTGGAGCTGCAGGGTAGCTGCAGCTCTGAGGACCTCAGAAACGCTCGCCAGTGCTGGGAAACAGGGAACAGACTAAAATGTACAAATGGGCTCAGTGCTTGTTGCTACCACCGAACTACTGCTCTTTGGTTCATCTGCCTCTGGTAGGTGGGCAAGGTTTTGAGGTCACTGAAGGAAGGGGCAGGGAGAGGTGCAGAGGGCGCTCACTGTGCAGGTAACGCTCTGCTTTTGCTGTTAGCATTTGCCATCCTGTCATGTTCCTGCAGAATCTGTTTCTGGATCTTGTGTTGCTGTGTCCGTGCACATTTCCTGTTCCCTGACTTGTACTGTCAGCCTCCCAGCAGTACAAAGTGAGGTTAGGAGAATTTACCTCCCTTGTTCAGAGGCAGGCCGAGGCCAGGATGCCTTTTTGTGTTTCTCAGTCTCACAGAAGATGAGCCCAGCTGAAGGGAAGGAGAAGGCAACAGAAACTCTATAGTTTGGAGCCATTAGTTGTTCTTCTCTCCCTTCCTCTTGTCTCCATCCTCCTACTTCATTTCTGAAGCTGATTCTGGCACCAGGGCAGGCAGTGGTGCCAGAGAAAGAAGACAACTCCTCAATAACAACTTGCTCAGAACCAGTTCTTGAATGAGGAGGGCTGGTGTGCTTCCATGGTACTGAGAGCAGGAGGGAGTCACTGAGCCCAGAGATGCTCTAATTTTCCAAACTCTTCCAATGACCTAGCTAGGTAGTAAAACCTCTTTTGTACTGATTAGCAAACCTAAACAGGTGGGAAGAACAATGAGACAGGGACATTGAGTGACACCTGCAGTGGTGACCTGTCACACCCCTTTTCTGTAAGAAAGCCCAGCGGGGTGGCCCGTCCTAAAGCATACAGCTCTGAGGTGTCCAACCTCACCTCATCCCAGTCTGTTGAATGTTTTGCATTGACTGCAAACAGTTATTTTTGCCTTACAGAAAGCAACCAAAAATCAGGAGATGGGTGAGTAACTGGCTGAGGGGCTCTGTGTACAGCTCATGGACATGAACTTGCAGTAGCAGCCATACAACAGGGTTTGTTTTCTTTTTTTTGTCTTGTTTTTAAAAATAATTTGATTTCCTGGCTTTCTGTAGAATATTGTAATAATTCTGCTGTAAATACAATAAAATCAGTTTGCTGAGATGGCCTCTTTTATTCATGGAAACTGTGTGTGAAACTGAAAGTGATATGTGTGAGCCTTGGCCGCCACCTGGACCTGAAGGAGCCCCTCAGGGGTGTGTGCATGGACCTGGGGGTGTGTGGCTGATGAGAGGTGCTGACCAGCACTGCGCGAGGGGCTGCCCCCTGCCCCTCTGCCAGGCAGCACAGCACAGCTCAGCCATCTCCCAGGCAATGAAATGCTGAGACCCTGCAAGGGCAGGGGCACGGCTGTGGCACCCAGGATGATGTGCAGAGGCTCCTGCTGATCTGTCTGGACCCCACCAGTGCTTGAGAGAGATGCAGCTGGTGTCTGCTTGGGGCAGTGGCGTGATGAGAAACAACCCGGACCCCCCCCAACCCCCCAGGTCTGCCCAACAATGTTCCAGGGAAGCTGGGCCTGACTGCCCCCAGTGACACTGATCAGACCAGCCTGGGGTGAAAACACACTTTAATTGGGCTGTTTACATTAAAAAATTTTCCCCTCAATGTTTAAAAACAGAAAACAATACAAAAATAGTTTTAAAAGGTCAACAAATTATGTTTAAAAGTGGGTCAGTTTGGTCCCTGTGCTGCTAGAAACAGGCATGGCAAAGCACGGGCTGACCCAGGCACCCTGCAAAGTACTCACATCAGTGCTGTGCCCCACCAGTAACAGCTTGTCCAAGGCTGGGGAATGGCCACAGCGTGTTAGCGCATCGCAAAGCTGCTGTGCTGTGAGGGCGCCGCTTCCCAAAGCGACTCACAGGCCAGGGTGCAAGCGAGTGCTGAGCCCAGGTCTGACAGCATTCCCTGGGGATGCAGGGGCAGACACCGCCCCACAGCTGGGCAGGGAAGGCAGAGCCCTGTGTCGGTTGCAGGGCTGGGCTCAGACCCCTGCAGGTGTCTCAGTGCAGTGAGTCCCTTCCCAGCGACCCCCCGAGCCCCAGCCCCACTCTGTACCACCAGCCCCTGCTGCGACAGGTCCACCCACTTAGGGCCAGCACAGCAAGAGGAAACCCCAGCACAGTGAGCAAGCTCAGGCCCAGGGTTTGTCCCGTGGGCTGGATGTGACCTCTGAAACGCTTACATCACTGGGAGCAGCAAAAGCAGCTTGGACTGAGGGAGGCAGGAACTCCTGTCAGCCCAAACACACACAAGCCTGGCAACTGTGGGGAGCTAAGCCAAACGGGAGCAGCAGGAGCAAATACCCGGGCTAGGGCCATGCTGGGCATGTGGAAGAGCCATTCAGATCTCAGCAGTGACACTGAGCCACCCAGCCCAGGGCAGACAGCTGGTCGGGAGGGGCGTTAGCTGTAAGGCAGGGAAGAGTCAGGCTAATTCTCTATAGGCTGCTGGGACTGCTGCCCGGCACAGGACTGAGCTGGCTCTTCCCTTAAACCCCAACACTTCTTCTCTTTCTTCTGCCAACATACACTTGTTCACCTGGGGACAGGAACATCAAAAGGATGGTTATTTGAAAAGGTCATGGGGGGAAGCCAAAAGAACCAAACCAGAGAGAGTTCCTCAAGTTCCTAGAGATGGGCTGGAGCCTTGGGGACCCCTCCACTCCCTGGCAGACAAACCCTCCACCCTGGGGCTGCAGTATGTTCATACCTTTCTCTCCCTTCTCTCCTTTTGGTCCCCTGTGCCCATGACGTCCTGGTGGGCCCATCGGTCCAGGGTCACCTGAAAGAATGAGAAGATCCAGATTTGCCTTGGAGCATGACTGGCCCATGAACAGGGACAGGCCAGCACGGGATGACCAAGTCAGGACAGTGCTCGGGCTGAGCTCCAGAAGGAGCCACCTCCACTGTGGGAGGCCGTGACCTTGAGCAGCCTG
Organism: Gallinula chloropus; assembly: GCF_964237585.1. Taxonomy (NCBI): domain Eukaryota; kingdom Metazoa; phylum Chordata; class Aves; order Gruiformes; family Rallidae; genus Gallinula; species Gallinula chloropus. The sequence continues at coordinate 69,006,418 of NC_140090.1, forward strand.
GCACCAACTATGTGGACACAGGGCTGTTTCCTGGGCATTACAGGGCTTGAGAGAGAGAAAGAGAGAGAGAGGATGGCAGGTCTTACCTTTGGGTCCAGGATAGCCCCTCTCCCCCTTTTCACCGGGTGGTCCCTGGATGGCACCATATGCTGGAAAAGGAAATGAAGGAGGCTGAATGAATGGCACGACCCTCCTGCAAAGGGCTCGGTCTGGAGGTGAGTCACACTGAGAGGACACCTCTCTAGGTTTAGATGGGATTGGACTGACTGAAAGCAGGATTTTGAAAAATGTTTTGGTGCAGCAAAGTTCTGGGGACAGGGTGATCTCATCTCACCAGCACTGCTCTGCCACCCCCCTCAGGATGCTCTGGGTGTCACCAGGGCTGGAGCTGCCCTATGCTCAGGGGGATTCGTGAGCAGCTGCCTCATGCTGCTCTATGTGTGCCAGCCCAGCCATGTTAAAATGGGTCACAGGGGCTGTAAGTACAGCGGCCTTCAGGGTTTGGGCTGAGTTTTCCTGGTGAGAAAACCTCGTGTCCTTCCTAACGATGAGACTGCACTTCCCCAGCAAGGGAGGAGTGGGATGGAAGGACCATCTGCCCCCAGCTTTGTATCTTGACTATTTTTGTAGCCCACAAAAGTGAAAAGATTTCCAGGTCTACAAGAGGTTGGATAGATCTCATATGCATGAGCCACACACACCAAGTCAGCATGTCACTTACTTCTAAAGAAGTCCATGAGGTCCTCAGTGACATTGCCATAGGCTGCAAAGACCCTGCTGATGCCAGGAGGACCAGGAGGGCCTGGGGGACCTGCAGGTCCCTGTGCAGTGTAAGACATCAGGTCCTGGAGAATACCTCGGCCTGAGGAATCAAAAACATCATTTGAGAGAAGCTCTGGGAAAACCCAGGCTGGGCGCTGAGGTGGGAAGGTGTGAGGGAGAGTTGCAGGCAACAGGAAGGGTGAGGGAAGGGAACAGCGTGACATCGGGCACAGGGGTGGGGAATTGGGGGCTGGGACAGGAAGGGTCGGGACAAGCAGGTTCCACTCACTCTGTAGGTTCTCTGACACACGGAGTGCCAGCTCGTTGTAGTCCAGGGAGCCACTGAAGGAGCTGCTGTGGGATCTGCTTGAACCTGCAGACCTCCTGTGGGACTCCTCCCCTGTCAGCAACCCATCGAAAGACCCATCATTGCCCATGGAGGCATCATAGAAGCCATCGCTGCCCACTGAGGCGCTGTAGGATGACACGCGGCTCACAGAGCTGCTGTAGGAGCTGCCTGTGCCCTCTGATCCCCCGTGGGACCCCTCAGCACCAAGAGATCCTCCATGCAAGCGCTCCGAAGCCCGTAACCCTTGGTATGATGAAGACATCGACCCAGCCACCAAGCCACTGTCTCCCTTGGACCCTGGTGGTCCCCGTGGCCCAGGGGGCCCAGGCGGCCCCGAGATGTAGCTTCGAACTTCATCACCTGCAAGACATAAGAGTGGGAACCTCAGGGACCCTGGGGTACCTGTCTCCCCTGACATGGCAGAGGTCATGTGCTACCACCCAAGGAAGACTGGAGTGTGAAAGCCTGTCCTGCCAGCCACAGCTGTGCCCCTCATCTGCTGCTAGTGCACAGGCAGCAGGCACATGTGTCAACCTTGACCTCCACACACGGCTGCCACCCTCCTCCCTCCTATCTCTTCCACGACTGGGTGTCCAATCTCAGAAACAAGTCCCATGAATCTGCAGAAGGGTTCACTCCTGTCAGGCCAATTTCAGCACCCCTGCCAAAGCTGCCATTCTGCGATGCATCCTCCCAAAGTGAGGGGATGCCCCTGTTTGTCAAAGGCTGCCCTGGGTGACTTGCTGGTCTGTGAGCTCAGCCCAGTGCTGTCTCAAGGAGATGAGGTAATGCTGCAGCCCCAATTCAGGGAAGGCTCCCCCCAGGACAGCCTCAGCACAGCTCTGGGTGTGTGCAGGGTGGGTGGATCGTGTCCCCTTACTCTTCAGGTACTGGATCAGCTCGCTCCTGAACTCGTCACTGTTGGTGATGTCAGCATAGGACAGGAGGCCGGTTCCTGAGAAGCCTGGTGGTCCTGGAGGTCCAGGAGGGCCAGGTGGACCCTGGATTCCAGAGAGGGAGGAGTATCCCACACCTTGAAAGAGAGGAAGAATTATTTTCTCATGGTGAGAGGACAAAGAAATCACACATGTCTGAAGATCTTGAAAGTTTAAAAACTCCATCCCCAACTTCCACAGTCCCCAGTAAACTAAACCTCAGCCTCAGTCCCCCCAGAATCACCCTGCCAGCCGTGGGGAACACAAGAAGTACTTTACTTTGCAGGTAAGCAGAGACGTCCTCCAGAGACGTGCCAGATGATCCAGGGATCCCTGGAGGTCCTGGGGGCCCTGCAGGACCAGGGGGCCCAACAAGACCACTGAATTCAGAGTCTGTAAGACACAAGGGAAGAAAAGGAGTCACCCAAACCACTGTAACCCTGATGACCCTCCCCTGACAATACAGGTAGTGCCAGCTCCAGCCAAGGACAAGGTGCTTTTTTCTCCCCAGCACCTTCTGGTGCAGCTCACTTCCCTGTGTGCAGATGTGACATTGGGAAGTCAGGAGATCCCAAAGAAGGTAGAAATTCCTATTTTTTTAAATATACTTTTAAGAAGTGGCAGAAGAAATTCCTTTAAGCTGCAGGGTCTGGAGAAGACTCTGCTCCCCCAGCCCCAAGACAGCACATTGTGGCTGCTGCTCTCCACAAGGGCATGGTGATGTGTCTCAGCCCCTTGCAGTGGTGCAGAGCCCAGGAGACCCGCAGAGCAGCTAAGCCAGAGGGACCTTCAGAGCTTAATAGAGGGATATTTGTGGTGATGGGCAAAAGGGGAAATTCTGCAACTAATCCTGTAAAAATAGCTTCTGGGGTGTGTAGGGACCTATGGCAGGGGAGTAAAGAAGTTGGCTTACTTCGCAGGTATGCTGTGAGGTCACTGTAAGATATACCAGGTGTCCCTGGAGGCCCAGGTGGTCCAGGGAGCCCAATGCTCATCCCAGAACCTGCAAAATCAAACAGACCCAACAGTAGCACCTTATCAAACATGAGAGTGAGCAGACAGGCTGCAGGGCTTGGTCACAGGCTGCGCAGGGGACGTTCCTGCAGAATAGTTCCCCTCAGCAGACTGTGCTGGGAACCAGGGCTCCAGCCTTGTTCTGGACATGGGACTGCTCAACACCAGGGCACTCGCAGACAGGCAGGCATCAAGTCTCCATTCTTGGCAAAAGCTCTGCACACTGTGAATCAGGGAGTAGGGGGGGATCCCAGGACACGTGGCTCAGCTGTGTCCCATGGGCTGGTGCATGCACTGCTCTCCCCATGTCTGCCTATCCACAGGCAGCTCCAGTGCAAAGCTTTGTGCCTTGCTTTGATGAAATGTCCCTGCTGTCCTGCTTGAGCTGTTGGGGTGCTGCTGTTAAAACAGCAGTTTCCTGCTTCCAAAGAGGAAATTCCTACTGTCTCTGGAGCAGCCCATTAGTGAGATCTGGTCTGCAGGGGTAGTTCGGAGAATGTGAGCACAGACCAGGCTCTGCTTTTAAGCAGATGGCTGCAGCTACCAGGATTAGGTGCTTTAGCACTGCTGCTGGGGATGGAGTCCTGTCTGACAGTTCTTCCATGCCACATCACCCTTCTACAGATGGGAAAATGAAGCAGAGAGGTGGGATTCGCTTCAACTAACTTTAAAGAGTTTGTTGCCTGGGCTGCCTGGACTCAAAGTGGGCATAGATCAACTCTTCCACAGAAAGTTATCTCCTGGCCACAGAGCCAACAAGAAAAGGGTTATAAAGGCATTTGAAGGTGTTGATGGGACTTCTAAGATGGCTAAGAGGAAACGATGCTCCCAGGCTCAGTTTTTAGCAAAGCAAGGCTGCATTACGAGAGTCTGTGGAAGCATCTTAGCTACAGGGTAGCTTTGTTCTCTTCCAAGTCTCACAATCCCTGCGAGGACGTCTCTGCACATAGGGATGGACACATTTCACACAGGAAGAGGTTTCACAGACAGCATGAGCTTTCTGCTCAGCTCCCAGAGGAGCAGAGGGGAATGCACACTAATAAAGACATTACTTGTCAAGTAGCTGATAAACCGTCTGGTCAGCTCATCGTAATCCAGCGACACGCCACTGCCTCCTGGTCCAGGAGGTCCTGGTGGGCCCCGAGGTCCAACTAGATACTGACGGATTTCTTCTCCTGGGAATGAAAAAATGCATCTTTTAGACCATCCAGCAGCTGCAAAGACACCAGGTGTAATGAGCTCCCAGCCTGTGAGCTGTGCTCCCACCACTAGAGACACCATCAAAACTTAGGGATGCAAAGATCCTTTCCCCTCCTCTCCTCTCCTTTTCCAGGTGTGAACTGCCCCCTGGAAGGTGTCAGAAACATTTGTGACAGGGTGAGGAATCTCCTACAACTCAGAGTTCAAGGAGGATGAGAATCTGGATTGTTAAAGGGACTTCCTTGTGCTCTGTTTCTTCAGGACAGCCTGGACACCAGCTTGGGTAAAGGGAATAAAAAGCGGCCCAGCTGGGCTCGGTGGCATTTCAGCAGCCATTTGTCTGCTTGGAATTTGGAATGTGACTGACCCCCTGCTGATCACACAGGAGGAACAGAGTGTTGGCCAGCATCATCAATGCTTTCAGGCCCAGCAAAATGACATCCTGGTTCTACCAGTCCACAGTGCAAGTGCGTGTAGAAAAGAATACAGAGCTGGGTAACCTCCTCAGCTGAAGAACAAAGACATAAGAAGGCTTTGGGGTGGGCAAGAAGGAATGGGGGGAACCCTAAGAGCATGGCGGAGATGGGAAGTAAAAGCCCAAAGTTTAGTGGAGACTGGGTGAAATTGTGGGGAATTCCTGAAAAGGAGGGACATAGAGAGATGCCAGGGAGGGAATGGGAGGAGAGAGAGTAGGAAACTTCAGAGTTAGAACAGAGAGTATGAAGAGCAAAGAGGTCTGGAAGTATAGCTTCTGGAAAGCATGCAAACTCTCCAGTACAAGACACAAATCTGTCTCCAAAGGACTTGGAGGGAGACATCCAGGTCACTCAGCAGCACCTATGGCAGGCCTTTGCCCTCTGAAGCAGCTGCTGGTCGCTCCAATTGGAGGCATGGGAATAGAAGGGAAGGGCAAATCTCCAGGCTGTTGGGATGCTTGACCCCCAACCTCCATGCTTCCCTCCAGGGTCACTTACTCTGAAGCATGTCCAGGAGTTCTTGGTACAAAGCGGATGTAGTCGATGCTGAACTGGCGTATGATGCGTAGCCACCTGAAGAGCCTGTGGGAGTTCAAAGGTTTTACATCAGGCAGGATGAGACAGAAGATGAACAGGGGTCAGGCACAGAGGGGTCAGGGATAAAGGAGAGCTGATTAATCCAGTTTAACCAGTGGAATGAGCTCCCGTGCCCCCAATCATGAATGAGCTGCCGTCTCACACAGCCTGGTCATCCCCACAGCTGTGTGGTTTGTGCTTTTCCAACTGAGATTCCAGGCTGCTTCCAAATGCTCCAAGAATTTCATCTACTTTAGGAGGGCCCAAACATACAGACAAACCCAAAAGACTTGAGATCATACAAACCAAATAGAGCCATCTCTGCTTGGGTCTGGGGGCATTACAGGGTCTAGCAGCTAATATTTAATGTGAGACTTTTCAAACAGTGTCAACTTCTAGTTAATCTAACCAACAAAATGGGACAAGGCTCAGAAGCCACCTCAGTTGTGTGGGATAGGTGGTAGGGGGATGGTTGGGCTAGATGATCTTGGAAGTTATGATTCTATGATTCTGTGAATCCTGGGCCAAGGCTGCAGAAGATGAATAACTGGGTTGGGATACTGCTGTTATTTCTCCTCTGGTTCTCACCTCCCAGGTGTTGCACAAGCTCAAACAAGAGCATGACTTAGTACAGAGCTTACCAACGTGGTGCTTACTTCTCATATAGCTCATAACCCGGGTAGCCAGCTCTGAATAATCCAAGTTCATCCCATCCGCAGTAGTGATGACTCCAGGTGGGCCTGGAGGGCCTGGTGGGCCTTGGGCACCAGTCAAATATTGCCTTACATTGTCACCTAGGTAGGAAGCCCAAGATACACCCACATTAATACAGAGAAGACGATGGGCATGTGCACAATTACCTAACCCTCTTTCCCTGGCAAAAATCAGGCCAAGAGGACAGTTCTGCAGAAGCCACAGTGGGCAACAGCACTTCACAGTATTCAACAGAAATAAGGTCAGAGCAGTGGGGTATCTGCTTCTAAAGGAGGAGTGACAAGGGACTCAGGGAGAAAGAGAGAGCTAGGGAGCTAGCCATGCATCTGCTGACCCACAGCAAAATCTTGTTATACTCACTCTTCAGGTAGTCAGTGACATACTGCTGAATCTCTTGAGACGAACTTCCACCTGGGCCAGGAGGACCAGGTGGCCCAGGAGGTCCTGGAGGTCCCTGAATTTGTCTGGATCCACCTACATAAAACATTGTAAGGAGAAAGAGTGTTTTGGCACAGCTGCATTAGACAAAGCAATGCTAAAGTGTGCTTGCACTGAGCCCTTTGGGTCTGAACAGAAGTGTTCAGCAGGTTCAATGCAGCTTCCCTAATGCCTTGTGGACCACAGTTAGCCAACATTGGATGCCTTTCTTTCACATCCCATGAGGAAAAACTCAGGCTCAAAGGATTCCCAGTAAGCTAGAAACAGAAAACCTTTCATTCTTAAATTGTCTGGTTTAACACAGGCTGTGAAAAAAAGAAACTTTGAACACAAATCCCATCAGCATTAGTTTGGCATCCATGGTTGTAAAACCCAGAGGAGCTTTTTCAAAGTTTCCACTGGGATGTCAGCAGTTCTCAATAATATCAGAGCAATGATGTTCTGGGCTCCTACCTCGAGATGCTCCTGGGATGCCAGGAGCTCCTGGGACACCTGCATCACCTGGAAAGCAGAATGAGGGAGACAGACAATTGTAATAGCTAGCACTTGTGTTATTTCATTAGTCATGTAAAACAGTTGAGCTACATGCTGTCAGAGAAGCAGCTACTCAGCCCTCGTAATGACTATCTCAAATTAGCAGCTTGTTGGGAAAAAGCAGAGGGAGAAGCCCCAGCTTTCCTGAGCCTTCTGTGACCTGCCATGGATGGGGCTTTCTGCTCAGAGCAGCTCTATCACCATGGTCCTGCTCTGCCTGCAGAGGCAGGGGTGGGCACAGCTGTACTTCCCAATGGATCAATAACGTTGCTCCACCCTTTAGTCTCAACCACTCTTGGCTGTGTGAGGCCACCAGCTAAGAAAGAAAGAAGACTTTTAACTTCACCTTTGGGTCCAGGTGGGCCTGGCGGGCCTGGTGGTCCCTGCAGGGTGACTCTCTCACCTGCCAATTGCAGAAGGAAAGTCAGAGATTCATAGGAAAAAAATGTGTGGACAAAATCCTGGCTCCACTAAAACTAAGCTAGGATCAGTAGAGCAGGGTTTTGCCCCTGGTTTCAGCCCAGGGAAAATTAATTAAAAGGAGAAAAGGGGTCACAGACTGACCATGGGAGGAGAATGCTGAAAGGCCAGGCTCTCCTGGTTCTCCTGCACAGGACACAGAAAGGGGGGAGTGGTCATATACACAGGCAAGCTACACTGCACCCCACTGCTATCCTCCTGGAAGCCTCCTTACCTGTGAATCCTCGTGGACCTCGTTCGCCTGTGAACAGGGGAGCAGAGGAACAGCATTAGCACTTGCTTTGTTCTGATGTGCAACATCCCAGCCCATACTGCAGAACATCAACATGCCTTTCAGTTTGCAGGGCAGAAATGGGTAAAGGGAGCAGGCCATCTCCTTGCATTGACTTAGCCAGGTCCACATGGCATTTTGGAAAAAGATTGCTCCCCTTTAATGGCAAATCTGAAGCTCTGATGCTCCTGAATCTAATGGGCTTGCAAAGTTGGGACCTAAATACAGCAATTGATTTGAGACCAGTATTGGAGGCCAATAAATTTCTCTGAAAAAGGCTGACTTATTTTACAGCAACAGACAAGAGTCCTATTTAGTGACCACTGTACTAGCTTTCTTATGGTCACAGAGAGGCAGAATATGTTGTTCTTCCAAGCCCTTCCTCCCTCCTTTTCAGTCTGAGGTGCTGAGATCCATCTAGCATCTTGGTGAGGCAGCAGGATACACCCACCTTGGTCTCCCTTCGGGCCTGGTGGGCCTGGTGGACCCGGTGGGCCTGTGAAGAACATTTCTGTAATTAAAAAAAGAAAAGGTTTCTTCATGACATCCAACAGAAGATGATGTAAGTGTCTTCTGGCTCCACCTGCTCCTAGTCAAGGATGTGCACAGCAAGGGAATGATTGGGAAGAACCTACCTGAAGTGGACAGGGAAGATCCTGGTGTCCCTGGTGGGCCTGGAGGTCCTGGCAATCCTTCTCCTAGGCAAAAGGGACATAAACAGGCTTCAGGAAAGATGAGCCACAGCAATGTAAGCAAATGAAAGACAGAGCTGCTACATCTCTAGTCATGACCATAGCTCAAATATTTCCAAGTGTAGGCTAACATAACTGTTTTCTCCATAAATATCTATCCCTGTTAGTTATTTTTCATTATTTTTTATCACAGCAGATGTAGCACAAACTCCTTTGTGGTATGGAGTGCCTATCCCAGCTGACCTTCACTGCAGTGAGAGGGAAAGTTCATTTAATGACACACTTGACTGGCTCCCTTTTGCTACTGAGTGGAGAGCAAGGAATGGGGTTAAGCTCCAGTCTCGTGCCCTTCTGCACCTCCTCTCTTTTGGCTGTGAAAGGGACATCTGTGCTACAGAATGTGGAGTGGGGATATATTCCTCCTGATATGAACCACTCCATCTGTCCCCAGATGGAAGTTAAAGCTGCACAAGTAAGAGGTAAAGACAGAAATGGTTGCAGTTACTTCCTCTGGAGACTTGAGGATGTTGAGTGTCTTCCCAAAAAGTATGTTTTTTTTGAGTTACTACTACCAAACCTCTGCCAATGCAAATCTCCTCTCCTGGGCAGCGTCTTGCTGTGAAACTATATTGCAATGAAATTGTATTAGTAGGACCCCCTAGCTAAAGTTCTGCTTCCAGTAAAGTCAGCCCTATTAGCTTCCACCAAGTCCAAGATTACACCTGAGATAGCACAAAGCACAGGATGGAGGCACAGGAAAAACCTCCCAGTTTACAGGTTTGTTTCAGAGAAACAAGATCTTACCAGGAGGGCCACGAGGTCCAGGGGGTCCCTGCACTGATTCACCTGATAACAAGAGACACAGGGGGATTATAGAATAGTTGCTCAGCAAACTGCACTGCCCAGGAACATGCCAAGTGTCAGCATCCCACTGCTTATGGAATGAGCTCTGTGATATTACACACCTGGTGGTCCAGGAGGGCCTGGGGGTCCTGCTCGCCCTTGTAAATCTGTCAGCACTGTGCAAATGAAACACACAGAGAAAAGGTAAAATTGTTGCTATGGAGCTACTGCTCCTATGGAAACACTGTCATTACATTGCTGTCAGAAGCTCTTACAGTCAAGGGTGGAGTAAGGAAGGACCTGGGTGACCTGAGCCAAAGTTCAAGCAGAGAGGGGAGACAAGAGATGTGTTTGGTTGCCAGCACACAGGTTAGGACATGAAGCAAAATACAGTGCTGAGCAGGCTGGCCACATAGTGCATACAAGGAGGAGAGTAATGGTTGCTGGGGGAAAGACCAAAGGACTCAAAGGCTAGAGAAGGGGGGAAAGAACTTTCAAGGTGTGGAAAGAGTCATTCAATAAGGGGCAAGTCTTGGAAGGAGAACATTATGCAGCTATTATTTAACAAGTAGCTGCACTGAGTCATCTTGATTGGAAATGGATCCTCACCTCTAGGCTGAGGCACAAACTCAAAGTTCAGTGATGCTGAGATCCCAGACTCCTCGATGGGGGATGGGACAGTACTGAGGCATCATCTGAGCCAACATGACCCTGTTCAGAGGGTGATCAGGCAAGGACTATTTTATGCCCTCCTCTGTCTTGCCTCTCCTGCACACTTGCAGAGGTCCCAGAGCCAAGGAATACTGCCTGTAAGTACACCAGACACCTAATATTGCCCTAAGCAAGCAGACAGTTTTCTTGGGATGTTGCTAAACCATTCTGTTCTGCTCCACTTATTTGCATCTTAAAATAGCGTTTGCTCCCCTGTGAGTTTGTCCTCTAATTCACAGAGAGATTTTTACATGTCTAAGAGGTTGTCCTCTTAGGGATGGCTCTGTGCTCATATTACATACAGAGTTGCCTTGTGCAAACACAGTGGCTAAGAGGTCAGGCTGAAATCTCACAGCTCTGTGATCATCTCTGCTGTTGGGGACTTTTTGCCAGTCATCATTCTTCAGCTTTCCTCTCTACAACATGGGCCTGGTGCCACCTACCTCATTCTGAAAGCACTTTGGGATGCACAGATGAGAAGGAGGGCAGAAGTAGCTGGTATTGCTGTCCCACCACAAAACACACACACACACATGCACATGCTTTACTTCAGGTTGAGGGGAATGAGGTAGAGGCATGTTCTGCTAGTGTGAGCAGGCCTTGAGACCTCTGGCACCTCTCCAAGCAAAGGAATGAAAAGACAGGTCCACTTACTTTGAGATGCTAATGATGAGACTTCTGTCTTGATTGTTTCTATCACAGCTTCACCTGGGGATCCCTTCTCACCCCGTGGACCTTTTTCAGGAAAAAAAGGGAAAGTGAATTATTTAACCAAAAGAGGGTGACATTTTGCAGCCAGTCCTTACCTCCTCGACAATAGGTTCAGATTTTTCTTATGTTATCTTGGAACATGCACTCAGTCCCTGGCTCTGAGAAGCAATGTACTTAAGTATGGAAATTACCACACAATTTGCACTAAGAGGATCACAGAAAACCAGCTAAGGGAGCTTCTTGGGAATCAGCTCTGTTCAGGCAGCTCCAAACAGATGCCTGTCCAATTGGCAGTTGCTTCACAGGGACATTGTTTCTAATTTGGGTCTAGTTTGTTCTCCCACCTTTCACAATGGCAGGAGGAATCCAGATGGCCTATGTCCCTCTCCTGGTTTGGTCTGGAACAGAGTTAATTTTCTTCCTCGTGGTAGGAATAGTGCTGGGTTTTGGATTTAGGATGAGAATAGCATTGATAACACACTGATATTTTGTTTGTTACTGAGCCATGTTTAAGTCAAGAACTTTTCCTTTTCTCATACTTCCCTGCCAGCAAGGGGCTGGGGTGCACAAGGAGCCAGGAGGGTACACAGCCAGGACAGCTGACCACAACTGGCCAACGGGACATTCCATACCCTGATATGATGCTCAGTATGTAACCTGTGGAAAGCTGGCCAGGGATTGGGATGAGACCACAGCACAGCAACCAGTTGGGCATCAATGGTCTCTGAGAGGTGAGCAACTGTGCTGTACATCCCTTGTTTTGTGTATTCTTTTATCATAATAATTACTATCACCTTCCTTTTCTGTCATATTAAACTCTCTGCATCTCAACCCATGAGTTGTAAATTTTTCCCCCCAATTCTCTCCCCTCTCCGGCTGCAGGGGGGAGCAGAGAGCAAAGGGCTGTGTGGTTGTTTTAGCTGCCTGCTGGGTTAAACCACAACGACCCCCTATCACAGAAAGGCAACTGCATTTGAGAAGTGCCTTAGAAATACCAGCCTCAGGAAAAAAATAACATAAGACATTTGCAGCAACCACATCCCGCTGGCTCCTACCACCTCCCTTCTTCCCCTGGGAAAGAAAAAAAGAGTAGAAACTCTTTACAAGATTAATTAAGCCAAATAATGCAGCAAAATGGGCTGAAATGAAGAAATCTGCAAACAAAAGGGAGAGAGATTTTGCCAAGGGCTGAGAGAATTAGTAACAAAAGAAAAGTAATGAACTCAGTTCTCTTAAGGAGCAGAATCAAAGCTGATAGAGAATCGCACCTTGCTGTCCAGGGAGACCAGCTGGTCCAACAGGACCTAGTTTCAAAGGAAAAAAACCAACAGATTGTATTAGATTTTCCTGATTGTATTTTGCAGTAGCAGGAAAGAATCAATAGTCCTTTTATAAGAACAGAGACTATAAAATCATGTATTTGTCTGCACAAGTAAATGGATTGCTATGTGGTATGAATTCATCAGTGTCCCACGTACTGCTTGAAGCTCCTGAGAAGAGTCTTATTTTCCATCACATGGCAATTAAAGTGCTTGGTTGCTCTTGGACTGGGGAAACAACTAGAACGTTGCTGACCACAACAGAAAAGCCACAGGCCTAGCCCTCCCCTTGCATTCCCTGCTGCAAATCAAGGCTAACTCTACCAAATCAGCTCTAGAATTAGCCCCATCTACACAGCTGGGAGACACACAGAAGCACCAGGAGAGCCAGGGCTCAGGAACCTTACTGCCTTACACCAGCATGTTGGAGGAGGGTGTCTGACCTGGGACAAAGGACTCTGAGGACCAAGCTCATTCACAGCCACGTATGTGTGTTTGTGTGAAAGTTCTGTAGATGTTCATGTGAATTCTGCTGTCTTGAGTTCAAAGCTAAGACTGGAAAACAAGCAACTCCTGATTCCAGTAACAGTGCTGGGAAAGGGATTAGACACAAGTCTGCTTTCCAGAGAGGTCAAAGAGTTTAATTCCACTCCCTGGATTTGGCCTACCACTACTTTGTACTTTGAATTATGACCAATTTCTTCATTTTCTCATCCATCCCTTCTGTCCTGCCCCCCTGTAATCATATGCCATTTCTTCCTTAAGGCTGCTGCCTCCCTAACTCAGCCCAAGATCTTTCTGCAGGGAAAGGTGGGGACCATGAGTACCTAGTCTGCCTGAGCAATCTTGTCTCCCTGACAGGGCAGCGTGGCAGAGACAGGAAACATCACACATTAAATTAAAAACTGGATGCACAGCAGTGTAAGCTGCCTGCAAAAAACACATCAGAGGAGCAGTTTCCTCACCTGGAACACCTGGGGGTCCAGTGGGGCCAGCTGGGCCTGGAGGACCTGGTGGGCCTGGCAGTGCAATAGTTGATGAACCCTCTGAAATACAAATGCATAGACTTGCACACATGCACACACAGCCAGCCAACATGGTAACAAATCTATCCCTCAGGAAGCCCACATCTATAGCACATGTATTCCCCCAACACAGGGAGTCCCAGTACAGGTCTGAAAGTCAAGAGGAATTTAGGAGGCATATCAAAAAACCAGAGAAAATTCTCCAAAAGCAGAAGTGTTTGAACTCTCTGAGCACTACATACCAGCACTTATGACTTTTCCTGGAGCTCCAGGTTCTCCTATGAAAAGAAAGAGAAAGAAGATTAACACCTTTAATAGAGAAGATTTTTCACAAGCTCAATGACATTACCTTATTAAACATGTGATTTCTGTTCTCTTTGGCACAGCAGTAGAAGATCACAGGGAAAGCAGCAGAGCTCAGCTAATCCAGATATCCCCTGATCAGCTTTTGAAGTGCTACATCATAGGCAATAGGCCTTGATCTGAGGCAGGCATAACACTGCTGTTCCAGTCACCAGGCATCACGCTCATGCTCAGGTTTGCTAAGGTTTTCTCAGTGGAGAATTGTCAAGTTCAATGCCTCAGCAGATGTCCAGCCTTTGGTGTATGCTCAAGGAGGCTTTGGCTACCGTCTGTTTCTCAAACCTCCCCTTCCTAAAACCACTAGATGCCGCTGTTGTTTCAGGGACTGGTCAGCAGAGCAGATAATCCTCCCTAAAATGTAGTGCTTAGAGAGAAAATAGGAGTATTAGGGAAGAAACAAAACTCACCTTTAGCCCCCGGTCGGCCTGGGTTGCCTGGAAGTCCTGGTACAAGATAGATGAACAATTTCAAATGGTTAGTATGAGTATTGTTTGTTCTATTTTTTCCAGGTATCCCAGCTGAATTTCACTTGTGGGTTTAGAGAAGGAGCTCCCTCCTCAAGGCCCTGGCTTTCAGCATTTACAAGCAGGTCCCTGACCGCAAGTGCAGGAATTCACAGTAGACTGTAGGCTAAGCTGGTAGTGTCCCTGGGCACAGATAAGGGCTTTCCTTCTTCCACTGCTGCCTGGATGGCAGCACTGGTTCCTAAATTTACCTGTAGGTTCTTCCAGGTGCTGCTCCCTGTCCTGAGGCTCCTGGTTAAATTCCCTGCTGTCTTGCCCCCCAAACCTCCCCTTCTTGCAGATATCACATCCTCTCTTTCCACCTCTATAGCTACATCCTCTCCTCTCTGATTAGAAAGACTTTTCAGTAATGCACAGTAATATGTCATTTATTGAAAATTGTGGGTTTGGGAGAGGTAAATTTGCAAGCATTCCAAGGACCCACATTCCTCAAAAATGACACATCAACCCCAGAACCTGTCTCAAAAAGCAAGCAAGATGCAGAAACCTTGAGAAATCACTTTGGAAGCCCCGAACAGCAGAGAGGGAAAATTATAAGGGGATTTTAAGCCCATGTCAAAGTGTGTCATTGATAAATTGTAACACAGTGGAAAAACCTACCTGGTGGTCCTTGGGGTCCTGTGAGACCTGTTAGAAAAAGGAAAAAAATTCTAAGATGTCTAAACAAATTCCAGGTGGGGGAAGGAAAGACAGGGAGAAAAAGATTACATTTATTTAAAATTACAGCACACCACACAAGTGGTGTAAACTGGCCTAGCACCTGGTATGTAAACTGAATGTTGGCTCATAGCAGCTGATGTTCTTGTTTGCAGTGTGTGCAATCCTGAAGTCACAACAGGTATAGATTCCCTGTGCATTTTCCTTTTACCACTATCTTACAGTACAGAGATCCTCTGCTAGCCTTAACTTTGACTGGAAAATGTTGATAAAGACATATTTTTTCTGACTGAGAAGTATTTTTGGCCTCTGTATGCTTTTACCTGGCTGTCCTGCATCTCCAACGGGTCCTGGAGGGCCTCGGGCTCCTGGCATCCCCATAAAACCTGGTTCACCTAGGGATATAATCACCATTAACAAGCCATAAGTCACTGACTTACAATCTACCAACCCATTCAAGCTTGGCCACCAGCTGTCCTGCAGCACTTTCTACCTATTGCATTCTCATAGCCAATTGGCCAGTTCCAGCACCAGTGACTGGGAGGAGAACATCAGTGGCAGAAGAGTTCTGTAGTGACAAGGACTCAGTCACAAGTTTACAGCTAGCTTAGTCTTAGTTCTGTGGTTGACTCTACAATTCTTCTGAGACAGAAAGATCCTTGAACATGAATCTACTGCCATTTTCTCCCACCCATTTTACAGATCACCCTCCTGCAAGTACTTGCACTTCTACCTCAAAGGAATCCTTTACCTTTTTCACCTGGCTGTCCATCACGGCCAGCTTGTCCTGTCCAAAGAAAAGAGTTTGTTAGCGACCACTGAAACAGTAGCACAGTTGCCCTGTCCTACTAAGCAGAGCACAGCCCTCAACACAAGAGAGTATTTTTAAATTTTTCATCATGTTGCACCTGAAAGAAACCTTGGCTAAAGTTACTGAAGATCCTGATAAAGTTCACTTGAAACTTAATGGTAATCTTCTCTGAGTATACAGACTCATCTTGGCTATTTAGAGAAAAGACCTAGGATCACAACCAGTATGACTTCAGGTCACACTGTCCCACATATAAGCACAACTGTTTTCTGATACCCACCTGCAGGTCCTTTAGGACCTGGCTCTCCTGGAGCACCAGGCATTCCTCTTGCACCTTGTTCACCTGTAGCAAAAAGGTACAAATATGAATCAAGCAAATCTTGTTGAAGGCACAATTTATGGCTGTCAGCAATATTTGGTATTGATGGCACTGTCAGGATGTTCAGGTCTCACGATTCACAACTCTCTCTAGGCATTAGAAAAGCTCAAGTGAATACAGGGCATGTGTGGGAGAATTTCCCAGAAGCTAAATACAAAGATCACTACCAAGATTACTAGAATGAAGAATGGGATCTATTTGTTTAAAACTTGAGCAGAAAAATAAATTTTTTATATGCAATAACATGATTACTTCTTCAGAAAACTAATTGGGATTGGCTGGGCTACACTGTTAATTGAAAATTCAGTGCTGGTGTATATTATATGGTTGTTGCTCCAGGAAAAGGATCCACTGACCTGTCATTCCACGAGAACCCTTCTCACCCTGATCACCTGTGGTACAAAAAAGGAAAGGATTTTGTGAGATTCTTTCTTGTAAAATGTTTCTGTCAGAGAAAATAAAGTCTGCTTTCTGACAAGAGCACAGAAGAAAAAGCCAAAGAAAGGCTAATTACCCACAGACAGTATCCACATCTAAAGGAATCTAAAGAAAATATCTACAGAAGACAGTTAACTGATCAACATACCTTTGGGTCCAGGGGCTCCAGCAGCTCCTTTCTCACCTGAAAGATATATGTATGATTGAAGAATAATAACAAGTCAGAAGAGAAAGGAATTTCATGCATCGAAGAAAATCATAGGGGATAATACAGGTACCCTGATATCAGACAAATTCAAACTGGAAATTCCTTTCCTTCAATACAGCTCCATCCATCCAACCATGTTTCCTTACCTATACTGCTCAACCACCTTTGTGACTCCTGTATTTCTTAATATTTGCTTGCAATCTCTAAGTAAGTCTAGTTCATCCTTCCCCTTCCTTAGTTTCATGTTTTTCTTTGCCCCTAGAAATGCTACATGCTCAGACCAAGTCTGCTCCTCAGAGCAGTCCTAGAAAAGCCCATCAGTTGGTGCTGCTGTAATTGCCAGGGGAAGAGGAGTTTACCTTTAGCACCTGGGAGACCTGCTTCTCCTCTAAATCCTTGTAGACCAGGAGGACCTACAGAAAAATGACATGGGGGATTTAATCCATCCCACTCACTGTTATGCATCACTGAAGAAACTATGAGATGTCACACTCTTGTTTTCTCCAGTCTTTAGATGCCACAGCAAAGGAATGCAACACTCACCTGGAGGACCTTGTGGGCCTGGGGAACCCATCAGACCTGTGAATAATGACAGTAACATAACAATTAGAAAATTAATTAATCTTTTTCAGTTTGCCCAACAGCATCCACAACCCAATAGGTGTTTAGCAGATCAGAATTCCCCCCAGCCACTAGAAGAATTGCATCACCAGCATTGTCAAAAACCAGGACAACAAGTCTACACAACTTTGAGCTTGTCAAATAGAGGAAGTCATTTTCCCTAAAGAAAGGTAGAGAGACTCAAGCCTTCCATCTTGGCTGAGACACTGGGATCTGTGCTTCAGGTGGGGCTCATTTTTTATAGTGCAATTTTTATCCCACTTAAATGGACTGTAGAGCTGTAACTATGTTACAAGCCTGTTAAGGATACAGAGTTTACCTTATTATTTCTGAAAGCAGAGAAAAAACAACTGGAAACATCACACATCTTAAAGATTGGTGTTTTGAGAAACCTCTGCCAATCCCCACTGTCATTAAAAATCTTGAAAAAAAATTACTGCTGTAAAGGCTGTGTACACCTACCACAGTAAATTTTATCTAAAATGAAGACTATTTCTTCACTTTTCTGTCTACTGCAGTGCAACAAAGTGAAACAGAAAAGCTGGAGTGCTCATTTACTCCTAACTGGTGTGGTAGGCTCTGTCTGTCCATCTTCATATTTACCTTTAAGGCCAGCAGAACCTGGGGGACCAGGTGGCCCTGGAGGACCTGGCTCACCAATACCACCTGCAGAATAAAAACATGAATAAATAGTGTAAAATACGATTGTGATCCCAGTTTTCCATTATGCCACCTTCTGTTATTCTTTCTCTGGCATGTGTCATGAATAATCTGGTGCTCAAAACACCCAAATAAGAACAGACTTTCCAAGAAAAAAAAGAAAATCCCATCTCACTGGGTTTTAGGATAAGCAAGACAAATCCCCCAGATTTGGTGACTTAGATGACAGGGAAGAAGATGACCTTGATACAAGGTGGTTTTGGTTCTGACAAATTCAAACCTGACAGTGAGACCTGGCAGTGAGACCTGGCAAAACAAAACAACCCCTGTAAATTCAGCAATAAAAAAATCTTTTAGGAGAGATTTGTCTGTGCCAGGAAATGTCTAAAAAGAAATTTGGATTTGAATAATCAAATCAAATTCTATGACTGAGTTGTTTTATAAACTGGGAACAAACTCTAGGTTTTGTCCATCTCTGCTTTATGCAAGAATGGGTCACCTAATTCCTACCTCTATCTCCTTTTTCTCCAAATCCAGGTGGTCCAGGCTCCCCTCGAGGCCCTGGTAGCCCTTCTCGACCTCTTTGTCCCATGGGACCTTCCATACCAGGATCACCTATAGGAAACAAATGCCTTGTAAAAGAAGGTGTCTTTAAGTGAGCCCTTAAGCAAGAAGATCCATGGCCACCTCCATGGGGGAAGGTAATAGTCACACCAACCTGGTGTCTGTATTCCCATGCCATGTGTCAGTCAGTTGTGACTCACAGCACTGACAGAGATGCTTACCCATGCTGCCCTTCTGTCCTTTCGGTCCTTCTGGTCCTTGGTGCCCAATCGGGCCAGGTATGCCTGGGAAGAAAGACACAACTAATGTTCAGAGCCCTTGCCTATGAAAGAACAACGTGCAGATTAGGGGAACCTGGGAACCTGAAGCCTGGAAGGATTTATCAGCTGGGGTAAAGAATACATTGCTTGGAAGGCGAGTGCTTGAACAGGGATTGCTATAGAAGAACAGAATACATGTAAGAGCACAAGGAAGTTGGACCAAGTATTTGTGCAGCTGTGGGCCTCTTTCAAAGGCAGGCTGGAATCTTCACACCCTCAAATTAGGCACGTTCAACTAAGTAGACATCAGGCTGAGGCCTTTCTTGTTACCAAGCCTCCGACCTGTGTCTGTAGCTCAGCACCAAGGTATTAATCATGTGACTTCATCTCTCTGCTAAATATTGACTGTTTTAGAGAACCACCTCGAGCTGGGATCGGGGTGCAAAATTTGTTCTTGTGTAATGTCACTAAATGTCCTCCCTGAAAGGGGGAGTGAGTGTACTACTGCCCACCTGGGACGCCAGGAAGTCCTCGCTCTCCTGTAGGAAGAAAAAAAATACAGTCAGTGGGGAATAGGTCTTCCTTGTTTGATACTTAGGCCAGTCCTCACCCCCACCCTCCATCCTCATAAAAAGGAGTTTATGTTCTTGGCATGTTTACAAGTTCTACCCTCTCCAGCAATGTCCCGTTCGTTCCCTTGTGTTTACACAATGGATTGAATCCTTTACACCATACAAAATCCTCTGAAGCACTTTCTGATTAAAACAGGTAGAGCTGAGCTTCAGGAATTAATTTCATTCAGGTGAAAGGTGTTTCTAGATTCAAAGTGAGATGTGTTATCTCTTCTACTGTGAATTTTAAAACTGTCTTTGCCAGAGCAAAAAACCCCAACCATCAGAACAATATCTGAACTACAGAATACATCAGCTTCTCTAATTTCTGAAGTAACAAGAATCCAGTCTCTGTGACAAGCTGCCAATCTGCCTGAGAAAGCAGGTAACTCCAGACTCACCTCTGGGACCTTGCATTCCCATGTCACCTAGGAAAAGAGAAAAAAAAATTGGGGGAGACCCTGGAGATACTTCATTTTGTTTTTCTAGTTGCTCTTCCATGTTCAATGAAAGAAGTTTTGAGTGAATGGGGACACCTTGAGCAGTGCAATATCTGACAATATCTGCAAACATCATCTGGCCTGTCACATTGGCACAATGCAGGACTGGGACTCCTGTACTGGTTCGGTTCAGGATTGGGACCTCTGCAGCTTAAGTATCAAGCTAGCTTTACATTCTTCTTGTTGAAGCATCAACCAGCTTCACGTTTCTCACTACTAATTACCCCTTTGTGGCAACATCTACCCAAACTTGTGTACCTCCAGAGCCAAGGAATAGGACAGAGGAAGAGAAGGACTATATGGCTGTACCTTTCTCACCAGGTTCCCCTCTTTCACCTCTGAAGTAGCCTGTAACACGAAGCAAAGAGGCTGTTAGACTCCATTACACAACAGAGTATCTACTCATTTCAAACAGAAGGATCCTTCTATTTGGATTTTGAGGGTGCAGGCTGCACAGGCTATGAAGCATAGCATGGTTTGGAAGTACAGTTTCCTCAGCAAATTTGCAAATCCATGAAACTTCTGAAGCTGGGAGAATGCAGGGTTCTCTCTTCACTTATTTCCATCATCCGCTAAAGAGTAGCAAATAATCTTTCCCTTGCTAACAAAAGTAGCATGAGAAATAAGTAGTGCATTCATTTTTCTGTGTAGTTCTTTCAAAATGGAAAACTCACTTGCTACAGAAAACATGATAAATCCTGGCATAGCATGGCATTTCCACAACCTCCCTTCTTCTCCCTTTTCTGTTGGCTTTAAGGGATGTACCACCAGTGTTAGTGGCAGCACTCTGAGACTATCTTTGAGGACAGGTGAGGGCACTACTTTTGACAGACTTCACTATACTCTAAAAGTCCTGGTCTTTAAGCTTAAAAAGGGCAATCAAACCCTCCCACTCCCCTTTACACAACCTGGTCTCATGCAGCATCACAGACATTGACTCTGCTCACCTCGTTCCATTTCCTTGTTCAGCCTGCTCTTCACCATCAGCCAAACTGACTCTTCATTTTCATATGGGAAGGTTGAGGAGGGTGAAATGCCATGAAGAAAGTCCACTCTTGAAACATCCTTTTCTATTTTTGAATTCCCTTGGTTAATTGCCAGGAGGCCACCATTGAGTTTTTCCAGGTCTTCCACACGAGATTTCAGCTTTCTCACTTCTTCAGCTGGAAGGTCAAAGGAAAGAGGTAGGAACAGGCTGCCACAGACACGTGCCCTAAATGACTACTCCTAATAGCAGGGACAAGGCAACACTGCATCAGCCAGCTATGGCCACTGAATTTTGCAGGGTTGTTCTTTGTATCTTTTTTTTCTAGCACAGATATCTGGAGTTTAAATTACAACTTTGGAATCTGTTAGTCTCTCAGAAGCAAGAACTCAGGAGGTTTCCTACCCCAAGACTGTGTAAGTCCTTGTCAAAGTTTATATTCTTTACTCATTCTTTCTGTCCATTTGCAATATCTTTGTGACAGCCATCAGGAGGTGAATACACTCCTCCTCAGTTCTCTGCCTTGATATCTCTGGTACTTGGCCTCTTTCCCACCTTACACCCTCTGTTTGTCTTTCCATCCCATTGAACATTTTGTCCCCCAGTTATTTCTTACCCAGAGCAATTAGTCCAAAAAGCAATCCAAGAAGAAGTAACCAGGTCAGAAGCAAACCCAGGAGCCATTTCCACCAGCTACAGCAGGAACCACAGGGACCACAGGATGGTGCTGATCCGATTGCACCCCCCATATCACCATTTCTTATTTCTGGAAGAGAGGAGGAGCAGTCTCCTGGTTAACGAAGAGTTCCTTGACTTCAGAGCCAAGAATTAGTTCGGCTAAAGACATCAAAGTCTTATCTATTATACAAAGGGCTCTGGAGAAAAATTTTTACATAGAATTACACTCCACAAGGTGGGTGTGATTCTAGCCCCTGCAGAAGCTGGAAACAGCATTCCCAATGGGAATTCCAAGGGGGACAATGCTCTTCTAAATGCATTTTAAAATATGAAAAACACGATTCCCTTGGGATGAATTTTTTGTACAGTTGAGCGATAAATGACAGCAATAGCCATGCATGGTCTGCCTGAGCCCTCTCATGTCCAATAATCTGTCCCAGGAGCAGGATGGTGCTGTGCTGTCAGCTATCCCATTTTCTCCAGCATAAAAGAATACCCAACCTATCCAGTCATCCACAATCAAATCTGTGGTACCAGTTCCTCTGGCATGTGCTCTGCCCATTACAGAGTAGCCTCCTGAACATTCCCTCCATCTGAAGTCACTGCACTGAGATCTCTCATGCCACTCAAGAACAATATCTTTGTTGTCCACTGTGCTTTGGTGAAAGTCTGAACTGCATCACTTACCTGCATACGTTGCTTTGTCCCTTGCTGGTGCAGATTTCAGTCCTCCTGTTTTAACAAGAGTAGAGAGGTTTTAGCAGACTTTCTGAGCATGATGAAAGTTAGACTATGGGCTTGCAAGGTGAGGGTAGTAACGGAGGCAGAAGAACAAAGTTCTACTGCATTTCCACAGGGACAAACTCTTACCATTTGCATCTGATTTTAGGCTGGTATCTGTAGCATAAGAGGAGGAAAATCCCTGCTTCTCTTTCTTCAAGGTGTCTTCTACAAAGGATTGTGAACAAATATGATTAAGCACCATTACACTAGAAGTTCAACAGGCCTATCTTCTCTCATTGGCAAAAGACATGTTTTTTACTGTGAAGACACAATAGCTCTGTCTGTTTAAACCAGATCTATTTTTTTTTTTTGCTTTCAAAGATTTTTGAAATAATCCAAAGCACACTCTTGAGCTTCAAATGCAAAAGCTAGGCCTAGAGTGCAGCTGGCATGGTTAAAGGCTAACTGTCTGCCAGAGCTTCTTGTTTGGCTTGCAGGGGGGTGAGTCTAGTGTATTGTCCTGAACAACCAACTCCCCTGTGACAGTGTCCATTTCTTTGCTCTCAGAATATCCACATGTCCCAAACAAGAGATGTTACCTCCACTAAGCCCAGTGGTAGAGGCATTAAAGACTTTGCCACTGTCCTTTGTCATGATCAAGAGCTCCATCTCCTTCTTTGGTTGGGCATTTTCCTTCTCCAGCAGCAGGAACTTGCAGTCTTTGCGCAGAACTTCATCTCCCTGGGAGCTTGAAACGGTTCCACCTGGAGTAGTGGTAAAAGATGGGAAAGATGAGTTGATGAGTGTGGGCTCCTGAGTCATAACTACAAGCCACAACACTTTCCTTCATTAAAATCTCTAGTTCCATTGTGATCAGGGTAACCACTACTACAAAATACCCAGTAAGAGACCCACTGTTCACTGAAGTGGGGAAGAGAACTTTCTGTGTCATTAGATTTCTTTAGAGATGTGCATTTTACCAGCAGGGGAGCAGCTGCTACCAGAAAAGGAGAACATCTGAAATTCAACCACATATAAAATTTACTTGCTTAATGACCTCTTTGCTCTCAAACACACTACAGAATCACAGAAACTCAGTCTGAAAGAGACATTCAAAGGACATTAGAGCCAGCACAGGTCACATTCAAAGGACATTAGAGCCAGCACAGGTCAAGCTGAGGAGCACCTTTAGCAGATCTACTCTGTCAAGCCCAAAGCATTCCATACCCTTTGGAGCCAGGCATGGTTATGAGGCAATGAAATGTAGGTTTACTGAGGCTGGGCACAGGCCAAACAAGGATAAAACACACCAGTGTGGTCACCCTTCTGCCATTAAGCACTACCAGGTATGCCTGGAATGGTGTACAAACCTGGATTTGCAAATTGACACAACACTGAAAAATCAAGATAACCAGAATGGTATTATTCCATTACTCTGGCACAAACCTGTATTAGAAATGTTAGTATAACTTATGTGGTATTTATATCTACTTTTCAGCCTTATTTTTAGGAGTCCTTGCATTACAAAAGAAACCTGGCTTCCCTTACATTAAAAAAAATAGAGACTGATTTATAGCTCTTAGAACTGGAGAAAAAGCTGAAAAAAAAAAAAAGGAAGAATGAAAAGCCTGTAGAAACCTTGGCTTCCCCCATTAAAATAAATACATCTGACCAAGTATAAGCCAATTCCTTGATGTAGAGTGGTTGAGGCTGGTACCACTGCAAAACTATGTTTAAGAGCAATCTTGCAAATGTTTTGGCTTCAGATGAAGCACAATTTCACATATGTGATCTTCTATCCAGTTACCTGCCTGTTGAGCAGAAACAGTTGCAATTAAATCATCCAAGTTACCACAAAGTGGAAGAGATCTGAATCAGACCAGCTCATTTGCTCCTTCTTAGCTTCTGGCTGATTTGCATTCTTTTCAGAAATTTGCTGGTAGGATACTTGGCTGGTGACAAATCATGCTCCTGAGAAGCCAGGTGTTGGTGACAGTCAGCTGGTTCAATCTCTGACTCATTTTTATGATGGTATGCTTGTACAAGGCCATGCCTAAACAACTGTGAATGACACACTCACCTGCTGAGGCAGACACACCAGTACTTGCCATGGTGTTGCTCTGAGAAGTGTTCTTCATCCCGTATGCTGCAATGAGGAAATTTGATAATGAAAGAGATGAAGGATAACAGGCTACCCACACACCAACCTTGAGATCCACACCATTTTAAAAAAATCTTTTCTCATTCAGGGTACCTATGACAACTCAAAGAAGCAAGGGCTTCTCCAGCAAGCAAATCTCTAGTGCTTACAAAGGCACTGTGGGCTTCTCCTGCGCATTCAAAGCAGAGGAAATGGTCCACAATATTGACTCATACCACACTGCTCCACAGAAGGAGGTAACAAAGGAGCCTCTGTCAATGTGAACTTTCTAGTCACTACAGAAAAGGTGGGAGAAAGCAGCACATACTGGGACCCTCACACTTTCTCTAGGCTTAAATTGTTGCTGACCTGCGGAGGCTGCAGTAGCATTCTGGTTCAGGGCTGAAGAGCTTGGAGACAGGTTGTTTTGAACTCCAAACACTGCAAAGGAAATCATTGCAATAGGTGGTCATAGAAGTCCTGCAGTGCAGGTGGTATTCCAGCTAAAACCAAACCCAAACCAATAAGAATAATAATGATGAATTCTCCCAATAAATTTCACCAGACAACTGGAGGCATCACAGATCTAAAGCCTTTTGTTAGGAACATCTTTGAACAGAAATGCTTTTCTCCTTAGATTACTTTCCTGTATAAGTTATTGTTGGCCCAGGACAATAATGGTGACCATGTTAAAACATTATCCCAAGTTAGATTGGGAGGCCACTTCTATAAGACACAAGGAAATTTCTGCAGTGGGACACGTGGGGAAAGGGTAAATTTAGAAAACTGGCTTGGTCTGGCTGAGGGAAAAATTAAAGAGAGAACTGCACACAATATGTGTCAAAGTACTGTTCAGAGAGAAACAAACAGCTTGGAATGCAGCACTTTTGCCTGCCAGCATCAGTGTGGCCATATTAGTGCAGTGTACAGACTGATCTCATACACCCTGCTCTCTCTGCAGACCCATTCAGAGACCCTGCATGATGGCACTGTGCTGTGTAGACACAGTGCATATGACTGTGAAAGGAAGAGAAGTGGTTTGGTGACACTGATGAGAGTCTGACAGAAATCGTAAGACAGGTGAAGAAAGGGAAACTGCAGGGAAAACTGACAGAGGAGCAGTAGGGCTTTATGGACTAGGACACATTCGTTTAGTTTTTAAGGCATTACCCTGAGTTGTTCTAGGGCAGAAATGGGCTGGCCTAACAGGTGTCATTCAAAAGACAAATTATTCTCCTTGGAAAATCTCTAGTTTTCCCTGCCTCACAGGTAAAAATGGCCAGGAGCTAACATCAGCTATACAGGGCCAACTCAGAATAAATCCACCGTAACCAAAGAATAACTGGGGTGTGCAGACAAGCTGCTGACACTGAGAGGAGAAACAGAGTGATATAGGTATTATCTCATTGTACATGGACTGAGGTGCCATGAAAGTGTGAAAAAGAGAAAAATCTGACCTGTAGAGGAAGTGCTCAGGCCTGCATTCAGAGTGTGACTGCTGGGAGCCAGGTTATTTGGAACACCAAAAACTGCAAAACGAGAAAGTGAAATGTCACTACCTCTGTGGTACCAGAAATCCAGCTCCCGAAGGTCAGCTGCACAGTCTTAAATTGGAGTCACTTGGAAATGCAGTCAATGAACAGGTACAATAATTACACACAGGAAAAATCTTGAAAATTGTGACACCAAACAACTCCTTTACTGAACTGACAAAGGTGAGAAAATCCTACTCCAGACAAATTGCAATCATCAGACAGCCTGAGAAAGCAAAGCTTTTAACAGCGTGCTATCATAAAGACTGCTCTTTTTTTTCTCTGCAGCTGGGAAATGCAGCATCCCTGACATTTAAATGTGCGTCTTTCAAGGTATAATCACACCCAACAGTAATTGATTACATCTTCAGTGTATAAGTGAAGGGTTAGGCCCAGTTCTTCTTACAATGGGCCAGGATAATCCAATGTTAAATAGAGTCTAAAACTACTTTTGATAGCTACAGTCAGGACAACAGATCCTCACAAAGTAGGATCTAAAGAAGGATCTTCAAATACAGTCACTGTAGAAGCAGAGAACACCAAGTTACAGAAAACCAGAAGAAATTCAAGCATATCCCCTGCCATTTGAATTCTTCCATCATTTTAGAAGCACTGCTGTTGACCCAGTTTCCTTCAAGCCTAGGTGGTCCAAGGAGCATACCTGATCCCGTAGAGTGAGACATAGCATTGATCAAGGAAGAGCTGTTATGGTATCCACCAAGGGAAGACCCAGCAGGCAAAGTGGAAGACCACATGTATGAAGGGAGGGCGGTATTCAGAATGGTTGTATCATACGTCCCCGACACTGTAAAGAACAAATCAAACAGAAGTGGTTTTCAATGAGACCAGGCTTGTGCCTTAGCATGCACTGCAGGTTTACATGGCAAACAACTTAATCTGCCTTAAATTTCAATTACCCTTGCGAAGTCAACACAATGACTCTAGATTAACATGGTGTAATCGATCTCAAATGCACACTGATTACAGATCACCTGAATTTTAATCAATGGAATAAAGATTGACCTGATAGCATGAACAAAACACATTGAAGCGATTTCATTGACTGCAGATGCTATAATATCAGAATAAAAACTTCTCATAATAAATCATGATGAGCCATGGGATGTGTGACTTCTGCTTCCCACATGTGACTCTGATTTGTTCACTAGTGTAGTGGACTAAAATTCCCATTTTAGACAGGATTTGAGCCATGTGCAAGAAAAAGGGTATTGCTTGTTCCTACATACTGGTGGAGGACAGTGGAGTGAATGTGAATACCACTGCCTCAAGCACTGTAGTAAGGCTTCTAAATGATAAAAGCTGGTTATTGTATTTTAAGTACTGCTTCTACTATTATCCAATTCTAGTGATCTCTGAACCACATGGTGAGACCAATACATCAAATACTGACCCAAATGCTGTCTTCAGTGCTATCTCTATCTTGCTTGGAGATAAGAGATCAAATCACTCTAAGACACATTTGCTTACAGCTCTGTCTCTGCTAGAAGCACCTCTAAATTAAAGCTGGTGGCAGCAGGAACTGGCTTATTTTTACAGAAATGAGAGAAGTTGCTAGGAAGCTATCCCAGAGGGCTCTTGTTAGGGCAACATCTGGACAGCCCTCCAGTATTCTGACCTTTTTTCTGTATTGCCACCACTGTCTGAGACATAGACCATGTAATCTTACTCAGATATTCTTAGCAACTGTGTATTTTTATGGCAAATAAAGTTCAGAGTAGCTCCAGCATTGCTAGCTGTCATCTGCCAAGTACCTGATTGAGAGCTCTCAGTAACCATCTTCGTCTCCACCACAGCCTTTTTCGGTATCGGGAGTGTACTTGACGGTGATCGAGTAGGGCTGCAGCTGGCTGATCGACTTCCTTTCAGTAAACGTTTCACATCATCCAGCTCTGTCCCTGGCAGGAAAAACAAGTGTCCAGAGTTACACAAAGCCATTGTTTCATTGATCTGTAATCTTGACCTGGCTAAACTTTTCAGTGGAATTTACCTGTGTCTATGAAGTTGTACTTTCAGGAAGGGCCTTCTGGGGGTGCCACTTACTTAATAACAAAGCTTCAGGGCCTCATTCTGGGACTAATTACAACTACATTCTTGCAAAACCACTATCTAAGCCACAGCGTGCTTCCTTATTCAGAAAGGGGAGACAAATGAATGCTTTTAACAGGAAAAAAAAAAAAAAAAAGAAAGACATGCTGCTGCCTGTCATCATGAAGATTGGGTCCTAGAGACTGCAGACGTGCCCAGAGCAGCAACACCCTCTATCTTATGCCTGATCCCCCTGGAATAAAAGCCATGTCACTTACATCTGCCAGAGGGAGATGCACTCTGCAGCCGGACTCGTATTTCACTCTCTGGGAAGATAAAAAGCAGATCATGAATATGGAGTGAGATGCATTTGTGTCCTGGACTGGGAATGAATCTTTAGGATGAAGTGAATTCCTTCCTCTTTGCATTCTATGTTTCATCTTTCTGCCTTGCTACTTGATCTGAGCAGCACTCATGGCCCGCATGAATTGGTTGTAAATTGGTGTGGATGACATTTTGTTTTGGGGTCTCATTTTGCTACTTTTAATTTTACTCATTCAGGGCCTCTGTTGAACTCAATAGCACTGTTACTGCCAGACAGACAGAAGGCCTAATTATGCATCTTCAATCACACTGATTTTCCCTATTATTATTATTATTACTATTATTATAACCATCATCATCACCACCACCATCAAATCATTATCATCATCATCATCATTACCATCTTCCTTCTGGACAAAAACCTAGAGAGCCAAAAGAAGCTCTCCATATTACTTCTTGGATGAAACTCACACTGTCATCTCTACAGCAGGCTGTAGGACTTTGTCGCTTACAACCTACTGACTTCTCTTTTGGTCACTGAATGTAACCAGGCCAGTTGTAAGACAACATTCTCACCAGACACCTGATTTTATTACTGACTTTTACTGTCCAGCACAAGAAACTATTAAGTTAATGCAATTTAGTTGGGGCAAGCCTTTAAGCTTGCTACCCAGAAGCAAACTGGCCAGCCAGGACATGTGATACATGGCCCTTAAGATGAAATCTGACAGTGCATACACCATAAAAGAAACACTAACTTTGGCATTCGTGTGGAGAAGCTGATGGATTGGAATTATTTTCTGAACTAATGGGAGAAGCTGGAGCTTATTCTCTGGTTTTATTATGTACGGCCTAGTTCTGCTGGGAGCCCAGGTATGTGCTGTGCTAGAGGAGACTGAAGAGCTGAGGTAGAATAATTGCTAACTTTCCATGAGGGGGGTGCAAGAACACATATTGATTTATATCCACTGCTAAAATTAACTTGGATAAAGTTACATTATAGTTTCCTCTTCAAGCAACTGTTCTCTTCAAGAACAATATGATCCTTCTTTGCCCAATGCTGTTAATAAATTATTAGAAGAGTTGAAAGATTTAAACAATGCAGAGCTTTTTACAGTGAGCTGGCTGAACAGCCCACAGCAAGTCCATAATTTCCTCACCATCTCCTCACTACCAGCCTGGGTTCATTTCAGGGTATGGCCTTATGGCTTGTAAGATAGATCACATTAGACAGAACATGAATATAATTACTGTGAATATGTCAGAGGTGGGTCACAGAGCATGGATGGACTGAGTTTATGGTAGTTCAAACCACCATGACTTTCACTAGGGCCAATTTTTAAACCAAGCTTGTTTAAGCAATTGCTTACAGATAAATGGTTCACATCTGCAGTGGTATAAATCCACATACCTCATCTGACTGCTCAACACTTAAACTAGCTGATTCCAGCTAAGGAAAGGTCCATTTAATATACCCTGAATCATACAGAAGAAAATGAGAGAGGCTTCTAAAAGAACAGTATCACTCACCTCGACTTTGGCTTCTTCCTCTCGTGGTGGCAGATGCTATGAACAGCAATGAGAGAAAAGGATTATTAGACTTCACTGCCTGTGACATCCCTAACAATGAGCACATAGATCTTGCTCAGAGTGCTCAGATTCAAACAGTAAACTTTGGGCACAGTTGGGAGGAAGTGAACCCTTAAGAATTTTTACCAGGTTACTTTTAGACCATAAGGTGTATTAACCAATCACCTTTAGCATTTATTGTTTCTTTTTGCACACATAAATGTTGTCCACAGATGATGACCTCCCATTTCAATAGGCCAAAAGGAAGCTAACAGGCCTGTTTACCCCACCAACTGAGTCAGATGCTGTGAACCCCTGCCTCCTGTCTGAGCCAGAAAGACAGCCTGATCATGTTGTTCCACTATGTGCACCGAGTATAATAGCCAGCTCACAGTTTGGGCAGGGCAAGCTCATACCTGCTGACAATGTTCAGTGTAAATATATCATTTGATGGCCAGTACATTTTTCCATATAAACATGTTGAAGCCTACAAAGAAGCCACTGGAAAAGTATATCTAGCAAAGGCTCAAAATCCTAAAGGACTTTCTTCCTTTGAGCTGTTCTACCAGTTGCGGCAGAGGGGAGGGGGGAAATGTTATGAAGCATCCCATGCCTATGTTCTCCTGCCCATGTCCTGTGCCATATAGGGAGTGTCACAAAACCAGCTGAGAGTAGCAGATATATGGTATACACCCTCTGTTTGAATATACATCAACTAAAGACCCTGCTGTCAGCTGTTGATGTAAGTTCCAAATAAGTCCTCCAAACTCCAGCCAGCTGCACTGGCGGCCCAGGAAGCAGCACAGGTACAGCAAGACACAGCAATGCGCAAAATGCCACCATAGTCACCAACTCAGGTGACCTTGCCATACTGTTCAGAGGAACAGCTCTAAAAAGAACATACCAAATTCTTTTCTGGGAATCTCAGGAGAAGAGTTGGCACTGGAGCTCCCTGCAAAGAACAGAAAGGTATTCATTAATAATTAGCACTAGATCATTAAAAGCTTTCAAAACACATCTTCTTGGTAACTGTCTAATCCCAGTGGGCAACAAACATTCCATTTAAAAAAAAGAAAATAAAAGAAAGCACTATTCAGGATTACTTGAAAGAGCCACTAATGTCCTTCAATATGCCACAATTCCTTTCAGGAATGAGCATTACTATAAATAGGACTTAATTATTAGCATGTGTCCCTGATGCCTTATTCCCTAGCAAAACTGCCATGGAATTCTTGTGCTATGTGGGTCAATCCTGCATTAACACAACCTTGGAGTGCACAACATGTTGCCTCCTTTCTGTGGCATGTTCTGTGGTACCTTCGTACGTAGCATGGCGGTTAACACAGGCTTTTCTTTCAAATGTTGAGCCAGGTGATTTGGTGAGAGTAGAACTGGGAGACTGGGTTTGTCTGTAGCCAGATGATGAGGATGAATTCAGTCTACCACTTCCACCTAGAGGTAAAACAAAATGCCCTCAGCAAATTAGACATGCCCCAGTTGCATACCCTAGGTGCCCTTGGTACTTTATGTCACTGTCTTCTGAGCTGGACAAATTTGCAGTGGTACCACACAACTAGAGATGGGCAAGAACCACACTGGGTATAACTCTGACTGTCCCCAGCATTCAGTGTGGGGAGGAGTATTGGCTATATTTGTGGTTTCAAAACAAATGATACACATGATAGCAAGGGCCCAGGGGGATAAATGAGCCATCTTCCCTTAGTATGAGTAATAATATATTAGATTATTATCATAGATTAGATTATTATAATAGATTGTGAAACCAAGCTCAAAATGCTGACGGATGTAGTTCATGAGATAAGGGACAGCAGTGTGCATCAGGCCTCAGACAGCCTGGAGGTTATTAGTGGCTGTCATATTTTTCCCTTCCTAATTCACACCAGTGCTGTGGAAAAAGAACTGAGCATTCGTAATTGCTCAGTGTTCATACTCTTGTAAGAAACCTAATGCTGGAGTATTGAGTACAGCAAAAAGGGAGCCCTGAGATAAAGTACAACATATCCACACTGATCAGCAGGATCAGGCTAGATATTGTTTACCCATCACTGCAAAAAGGGTGTCCCATTGTGATCTCAACAGAGTGTATTCCTGCTGACTTTCCCATTTAAAAGGACCTGCTTTGTTCAGTAACTTTTTCACTTAGTTCAGCAGATAGAACTGTGACAAGTAGGCCTCTGTTGGAAGCACTCTGTAAGCAGAGTGGGAAAGCACAGATTAGAAAATGCTCTGTGATACTTCAAGAACTCGTTATCTGTGAAGTTCAGATTCTTTTCTCTTCACATACTGAAAAGAAATAGAAGGATGACTGCAAATCCTGAAGAGTCATCCCAGATTGCACGGCTGGCTTCAGTTCTCAGACTGGTGCCAGTCCAGACAACTAGACCTACATCTTCACTGGAGTTAGTTTGCATCTGCCCTCAGGCAAAGTGATTCCACTCTGGCCTTTAATTGGTATGGAGGTGTCTGTCAGATCTACTGTGTATTGTTAATTTTGTTGAGCTTCCAAACTGCACTCCACTCCCTTTGATTTGTCAGCTCATTTGGAGCATGGAGAATATTTTCTACAAGGACTACACTCTGTCCCAATGGGGACAAGAAGAGAGGTGTGCCAAAAACCTGGTTTAGGAAACTAATTCTTCAGAAAACTTTGCTATGACAATCTAAAAGCTGGGCAAGGAATGTTGTTAGAGAAGAACCCCATTTTATGGAGTAGATAGCACATATTGGTTCAGCACTTGGAAATGGCATTTTTTGTTGTTCCCCTGAAATCAAGTTTTCCTTGTGTGAAACAGGAATTTTGCCATTTACTCACCCATGCTCACACCCAGCTTCAGGAAAGGAATATCTTTGCTTTGAGTATTTGCCACTTCAACTTTCATAAACCCTGTTTTCCTTACCTCTGGTTTTATCCTACTTCCCTGCCCTGAATCTCACCCTAGACCATTTATGCTGCCTTTGCTCTGTTTCCTCACTGTGCAATATCTTCATTCCTTACTTGAAGTCACATAGCTGCTGCTATGGGTGTAAGATCTCTTTTCCACTCCGCTCCCTCCAGTGTGGGATGATGTTTTGAGCCCACTGCTGCTTCCTCCTTCTGGAAGAGATGAGCACAAAATAAGAGATTTTCTCAGGATGAAAGATGGAAAGAATGAGGACACTGCAATACAAGACAGGGGGTACCCAAAGCTGTTCTCACACTCAATTGCAAGGATAGGTCTAAGTTTAACAACATATCAGAACTGCAGAGAAGTGTCTTGGCAGACCAGAAGAAGCATTCACACTGCAAACCCAGCAGGTTTGTAGTCAAGTTTTACTCCATATCTGAACAGAAGGATACTCCTGTTAACCCTCATCATAAATGATATGATGTGATTCCTTTCCAATCCTGCTGCAACCAGCTAATCAAGAATATGGTGGTATAAAGAGCATGGAGGATTCTTCCCTACTTGTTGCATAGAGATACAAATCACTCATATCACCTGATATTACCCAAAAAGACTCGCTCACTATTGTCAGCTGGGTAAGATGACAGGGGAACACACTGCAGCCCCAATAGTGGAGCCTGCAAACCCATCACTTTTGATCCTTGATGTCAAGAAACAGCAACCACTGGAGACCCTGTATCTGAGGTTAAGCCTTTGGAGAGTGGCCTACCAGTCTTAGTGGACTGTGTGGCTCCATTTCTGACAATATGCAGATGGCTTCTCACATACTGCTCCTTCTCTCCACTGACAAGTATTTTGGGAGAGGCATTTCTGAAAGTAGCCTTTCTTTGGGTGCAAGTCTTTCTGCATTGAGACCTGCTGTACCCAGGGATTTATGGAAATGACACAGTCAAACAGCACAGAGGGGCACAGACACTGCACAGAAGTAACGTGATGACTGACAATTACTTACTGGGTGGTAAGGACGTCAGTCTTGTGGTTACAGTCTCTGTAATAACTGAGGAAAGAAAAGGGGGCAGAAATAATGGCACGTTAACATAGCCAAACAAGATCATTATTTGTGGTGGTTCTACTTATTGTTCGTGGAAGAACATGACTCATTCAAAGACAATAGAATAAAGAAAACTCCCTTAAGACCACACTGCCTGGGGTCTGCAGTCTCATGAGCACACAATGCTGCATGTTGTTTGCAGGCCTTTCTAACTACAGTTATGCAGAACATTACTGCCATTAAAGACTGTTTTTCTGTATGAAATCCCTGTAAAACACAGAAATATTATTATTTCTGGGCTCTTGTGAACCACAGCCATTGCTGTAACAGCAAAGCCCCTCAACAGACCTCTTACCAGCTTCTTAACAGCTAATTCCCATTATGCCAGCAGGAAACTTACCCTCTGTTCTACACATGGCAAAAAAGGCATCTAAAAACATTTTCTAGACCATGCAGGTCACTGATATCAGAGGTAGAAGGAGACTCTAAACGTCTGCACTACTGGCTAGAAAGGCTAACCACTGGACAATCATAGGTGGTTAAACAATCAGGTCATGCTACATGTCTCTAAACGTCTGGCCCGTTCTATTCCTTATTCTGACTTTAACAGAGAGACCAGGGTCAGGTGCAGAATTTAGTTCTGGACCTCTAGTCAGCATTCAATCTCTTACCAAACTGGACATGCACTTTTTTGGGATGTGTGATGTAAAAATAAAATGTGTGATTTCTGCTGGGTGATGTAAAAATAACAAATGTTCTCCTTACGTCTTTCAGTAACTTCTGATCCATCTTGCCTCGTTTTCTTTGTTACAGGATCCATACCATTGCCACCTGCAGGGAAAGCAGAGAGACCGCACTCAGCTCCTTGATTAGTGGCAGATGACAACAGCTCCCCACAAGTCCCACCACCTTTCTCCCTTCAGCTGGGAACGAGACTGCCTGGAAGCTACCTATGCCAGGGAGGTTACAGTGCCTTTCCAGAACTGTGTGAGTATTGCTAATACACCAGCACCACTTGCCTACAAAACTGCATGCTGCACAGTGCAGCAGGGCTGAAACAGCAGGAGGGGTTGTAAAGCCAACAGGCAAAATAGGGGCAACTGAAGCAAATCCACCAAGTGCTGGAGAAGTTTAGACCTGGATTTATATCCAAACTTTGTGGCACTCTACTATGATCTCCAGCTGTGCCCCTATAAAGGCTTAATCAAAACCACAGGATCCAAATACCACTCCCACACATCTGTTTTGGGCAGGACTCGACAGTACAGGATTAGAAATGCAAGCAGTTGCAGGAGAAAGATACCTACACTATGCCAGCACTCCCAGAAAAACCTAAGCAGAGACACTGCTGTGCTTTCAATAGTAATACTGTGCATTCTCAGGGTACACTGACACTAAAGCCACAGCTCTGACTCCAGTGAAGCAGAAAAACACTGGAGGTATGTTTAAACTAGCTATTTTTGGCAGCAAGGAATTTAAGGTAGGAAATGCTTTATCTTGCATTACAGGCAGAGCAGAGATGGTTTGTAGGTACTGTCAATGGCTGTGGACACGGATCTAATTTAACGCCAGCTCAGGCCAGTCTACACAGCATTGGAATCACTGTTGTGAATGCTGTGTATACTCTTCTTCATGACTTTGATCCCTCTCTGGTCAAGGCAGGACTACCTCAAAGAAACATGATTATGGAAAGGAAACATGAGCTAGAAGAGAAAACACTTCTGTTAGAATAGAATATACAGTTGTTCAGTACTCTAAGACCATTTCATCTTGTGCAGCCATAAACAATGAGAAGTAAGAGTTTTTAATTTGCATACAAGGTGGTAACAGGCCAAAACTCTCCACGTCATTTGAAGATTCCTCCTTAAAACTGAAGGCCCAGATGTCCCAAAACCTACACACTTAACAGGATGAATCTATAAAAAACCTTTGGACAAAATTCCTTCCAAGTTTTTGATGAGGCAGAACTCAAAACCCTTCAACTCGGCTACCATTCGAGTTTGATCTTCATGGTTTGACCTACCCTGCTCTAAAGTGTCTACCAAGTAGCTCCCTTGCTGTTACATTTATCTGCCCATGTATAAATAATGACAGGAGGCAGGATGCAGCAGAGAATCTGCAGGAGTATCTGAAGTTCACATTCAGATCTGCCTTTGAACAGCTCCTGCTATTCCCAGAGCTGGACAGGAACAATTTCAGAGTAGAAGGCATACAATCAGTCAAAACACTTCAGCCTCCTATCCCAGTCTCAGCTGAACTTTGCAGAGGACACCCACAGTGCCCATAGCCCTTACTCTCTGCACCTCAGACACTGAGCTTGGCCAAACAGCCCTGTAAACAGGGTTTCTGAGGCCGCATCCAAGTCCTTACACAACCTTGGCAGCAGGCTATCATCCAACCCTTACAGTGCTTGCTAACACTGGGGATTTCAAAGGGATTATCCAGGACAATGATCCCAAGGTACATGTGAGCCCAGAGCTATATGCATTGGCAGAGTTCCTCCTCCAGGAGGATGAGAGTCCCCTGCAATGGAAGGGTTCCTGGTCATTGACTCCAAGGAAAGGCAGTATCTCTGCTACTCTTCATTATTGCTTCAACAGTGGAAGCATCTTTCAAGATCTTTCCCTAAAAGCAGATGCTGGAAGAAGCAGTCTGGATTACAGTGCTGTTGACTTTGCCAGTGTTTTGGTAGGGAACATTGCTTTATATTTGGAAACTGCTTTCCTACTGCTTTGCAGTCCCAGAACTCCACTACTTTTCTGCCAATGGAAAACACTGCTAGTTATGGATGCTGAAAGAGGCCAGCACCACTGTGGAGTGAATGCACCTTACGCATTTTTGTCTTTCCTTGATAAAGGAAAATCTGCTTCTGATACCAACACATAAAAAAAAAACCCAAGAAGAGGTTAAACCACATGTTTGGAGCCACACATGCCACTGCCCAGCCCTGGAACATGGTGCATTCTGATCAATGTTGCACACGTGTTTCCCATCTGAACACACAAGTCAGCCCAGGCTCCAGCAGGCTGGTTGAGCTCGATTCCGTTGCCTGCCAGGACTGACTCATTTCACCAGCTCCTATCTGGATTCACTAAGACATTGCTGTGGGCTATGTCTGTGGCAAAGCAATGGCGCTGTTGAATCAGAGAAGCCACCTGCAATTAT
The DNA here is from genome assembly GCF_964237585.1 of Gallinula chloropus. Taxonomy (NCBI): domain Eukaryota; kingdom Metazoa; phylum Chordata; class Aves; order Gruiformes; family Rallidae; genus Gallinula; species Gallinula chloropus. The sequence continues at coordinate 69,043,183 of NC_140090.1, forward strand.
CTCTGTGCAACAAGCAGGAACTTGTGGAATCACAAACAGTACATGCACCATAAAACAGGGCAACCCTATGGTTGCTTTAACATACACAGGGTATGTAATGAGCTTCTGGCTCCCACAAAACCAGGGAGCTTTATACAGCACTGAAAACATGACAGTAATAGCTGCCCAGCTTTGCAAGGCGTGCTTAGATCTGTGCTTTCTTTCCAGGCAAGCTGGACACTGCAGTGTGCATCCTGTACCCCACTGCACCTGAGTGCAGTGGATGGGCAGGGATAGCCCATCTGGCAAGGATGCTAAACCAGTCTGAGATGAGTCATTCAAACCCCTCATTATTTTAGAAGTTAGGTACTGTGTGCAATGGTAAGAAAGCTTATTACAGACATTTTTTAAAGGGGAGCGGAATAGCCACAAAGACATATTTCAATGGAAAAAATGAAAGCAGACATGTTTCAGATTCTTTTATTCCTTCACAATGTCCTTCCAGTTTTCCTGTCAGAATGCTGTTACACTCTCACAGCACATCCTTTCTGCGCTCTCCTTCCTCCATTAATAAGGCTCCTGCTGTGATATACTCCGATAGGAGAAAGAGGCACCAGCAGGTGCTGAGATTAATAATATTTGATGTCAGTGGTACCCTTTGATCACAAATACTCTGAAACTCATTACATGCCTCCATAACATGTCACTGACTATTAAAAGCAAATGCCATGTATCCCATCATATCAAATGTCTCTCAGGTTCCTCTTAATCAAGCCTTTCAGGTGCCACTGTCCTGGGACTAAGAGAACTGGTTCAAAAATGGCCCCTTCTCTCTCTTTTACCCCACAATAAAGGAATCTGACCTTCTCACTCTGCTTCAAAAGCAGTTAGCCTACCAAAACCAACAGTCAGAATTGAATCAATCAAACCATGCTTCCAAATCTGCTCATTTTGTAGAGTCACAGCAATTAGCCTAGTGTCAGGTAAGCAGTTCAGCTCATAGAATCATAAAATGGTTTAGGTTGGAAGGGGACCTTAAAGATCATCTTGTTTCAATAGAAGATGTTCAACTGAAGCCTAGGAACCAAAGTCTGCTCTGCCCACTACCTGTCCTAGCTTCTTTGATACCAGCTTCTGCTCTTTTCCCAGAACACAAGCACGAGCACTGCCCAGACTTCATTCCACACTGCCAGGTGCCTTCCTTTCAAAAATGTGTCCTCGCTGTGCCTACTTGTGCTACCCAAAGAGATGCAGGCCAAAGCAAGGTTGTTCTGACCTGCACAAGCTTCTCACCTCTGGCACAGAAAGGGAAATAAACCATCTGGGTTTATACAGAAAATGTTTGTAGAACAGGAGAGTGCTGCTGTCACCATTTCACAGATGTAGAAATCAGTCACACAAAGACAAGCAACTTTCCCAAAGTCACTCTACAGATCAGACCAAAGACAGAAAAAGAAGACAGATCTTTACCTTATGATTCTCAAATTCTCCTTCTCCGCCTTACTGTGACAAGGCTTCAGAAACACCTTCCAGTGCCTCCTAATCTACAATGAACATGTGACCCAAAGTCCATAATCAGTGAGTCACTGCTGATAAACAAACCCACCTGAGACAAAGCAAAGCTTGCCTGCAGAAACACAAACTTCCACTCACAGGTAGTTCTAGGCATTTTCAGAACTAGAGATCAATTCCTTAATATTACACCCTACACCCACCATCTGAAGCTTCAATTTACAACCCTTATTCCTCCAGCACGTTTCAAATAAGCTCAGTTTAAAAAACAGACAACAGATGATCTGCATTTCATCATGCTGGTACCCTTACAGAACAGAGAAAATTCAGCTAAACTTTATCTATCTGCACAGCAGCTTCACAAAATGCATTAAAAATGTACCCAGAGCGTGGCTTCACATTCCTTATCTCCCAGCAGGTACACTCCTCTCACTTGATACTCACTTAAGAGAGATGTATTCACCGCCAAACACAAAAGCAGAAGGACCCAGCTCCTGCACAATATTATTTTTACATTGTATTCCCCATAGAAAAATGTAACACCTCCTCTATTCTGCCTGGGAACACAGCCTTGTTCTGCAAGCAGCTGGAAAGAGAAAACACAGGATACTTCCCATCCCCCCCTCCCCCCCTTTTTAAAGTAATGTAACTTACCTGGAGTGCTTTGGTTACTGAACTGAAAATCTGTTTTTTCTCCTCAACAGTTTCCTTTCTACCAAAATTTGCCCCCTACACTTTATATCATGCCCTTTCAGAGGTGTGCAGAATCTGAGTGATCATCCAAAAATGTTCACGTCTTCTTTATTGAACCTGTTTTATTCTCACCCTTCTGCTTTTCTATTCCCCTGCTCTTAAACAAGTCCCAACAAAGGCGTGTCGTGGTTTCCTGCCTCACCCTACCCTCCCAATTATCTGACACTCATTGGAAAAAAAAGATCTGCCTGCAGGAATCACATTTTATTGAAAGCAAAAAAGCTCCTACCTATTTGCCCAGGTAGATTAACTGTTTAGATCCCAGACAAATGTGTGAAGGCTTAGGGCAGCAAAAATGAACCCTTCTGGTCATGCTTCTTGATACATGATCAGAGATCTGTTTTGTCATTTTCTTACAGAAAGTTACACAGGCCCCACTGATGCATCTGGAAAGCTGGCTGCAGGCTAAGTGTATTCTGCTGCTTGCAATACCAGGGCTAAACTCCCAGGTAGTCCACACTGGTGAGAACTGCTCCAGTCAGTGGTCCGAACTGGCTTGCCAATCCCCTGGATATTTATGCTCCACTCAGAAGAGAGAACTATTAATAAAAAAAACCCCACCAAAAGGAACAAAATGTCTTTCATGATACAACCCATAGACTTCACACTGAATGGGAACTGGAGCAGAACAGCCACTGCCTGTCAAAGCAAAACTCCACCTAGCCCACAGCCTTGTGTCTCACCGTGGCCCATATTAACAGTGCTGGGAAGGCTCGTCAAAGGCAGCAGCAGTGCAGTCACTCCTTGATGGATTTTGTTCATTAATATGTCCAATTAGTTTTTGAATCAGTACAACATTATAGTATATGCAGTGTCCTACAGTAAAGATTTTCACAGCTTAACTGTATCTTGTGTGAAGATTTTCCTCCCACTGAGCACGACAGTGCCATTTGGTGCCCTGTGCTTCCTTACAAGAATCAGAATTCACCTTGGAGTCTCTCATCCTACATCAACTTTGACAGATTCATACCACTGAATGGGAAAGAACTTGGTGCTTCATACATATGTTTACCCAGGACCTTTTGAGGGATTGCAGCTGTGCACTGACAAGATCACATTCTATTCTTTTAAGTCCCATACTGGGAATTTCCAAAGGTGTGTAGGGGCATGACTGCTACACAGCACTACTACTCTGCCACTCCAAAGGCTACGCCCCGTGCTTGTTGATGGGGATCAAGACTTCTGCAGAATCCATCGATGGATCTCCTAAATCCTGGAACTTGTGTTTGTCATTAATCAGACAGATATTTATGAGGCATCATTTCCTCCCTTCATAGAGGAAACAGCTATGACTTTGCCTTCTGAATGCTAATTAAAAGGCATTTATTTGCCTAAACAAGATGCTTGTGGTAATTAAACCATTACGAGATGTAGACCTCAGCCTGGGACCTGGCCAGACTGCACTTGGCTTAAGCCCTGACCAAAAGGCTAAAAGTGGCCTTAGCTTTTTGATCTTGGTGCTCTTTGAACATGACACATCACTCTTCCTCTTATTATCAAGTGCACTTTAAACCCGCACTTTGGGAACCTAATTTCACATGTCCTTCCAGCTCAATCCACAGCTGCGCACTTCAGATGTACCCTGGCTGCTCACAGAAAGAAGTTGCCCAAGAAAAAACAGTCCTGAATGCACTGGGCTATTCTAGGTCTGTAAAAGCCACCAGTATGACAGACTCCCACTGGAATGGCTCACAGACCTCACTGGGAACTTACATTGAAAGATAATGTCCTCAGGACTGGAAGAATTTTCTCCCACTTTTACCTTTGTCTACCAGCTTTCTTCATATTTATATATATATAAAAACAAAAGGCAGCCATCACAATTTTGATAAAATAAGGAAATTACAGTGTTTTAATCCCTACAATGTTTTTAGTGAGAAAGATACTGGTTTCATGTTTCTTGAGAACAAAGCGTTCATGGAGTGTCTCTTCATGAGTTATTTTACCAATTTCTTATTAGAAAGAAAAAGGTGGTAGTGGGGTGGGGGTCTGTGTATGACAAAGTGGTGGCTTGAAAGGAAACTGAAAATAAATCCCATCATGACAACAACTGACTATGCATTTAAAAGAGGAATTTTAGGTGAAGGTGAAGTTGAAGATGCTGCCTGATGATACATGCTGCTTGGTTCATTCACTTCCTAGCAGGCAAGTGTCAATATCAAGATATAATTTAGAGAAGTCCTGACCTTCTTCTGAAATTAGTGATTGTCTCAGGTATCCAGAGCCACAGAGTCAGGTGTCTAGCTGTGGCAATGCAATGGATGCAACAGACCCAGCTTCAGGTCATCAGCTGCCACTTCTGCAGTAACAGTAGTGGTGTCTGGACTTGTGGTTAGAGCAGGGGAGGTAGTCTGAGCTTCTCTTGAAGGTAGCAATGACCACTCTCCCATTCCCCTCATCTGCCCTGGTCAGTTTTGCTTGTAGAAGGTGAAGTCTGTAGATTCACACCAATCCACAGGTCTGTAATGTCACACTGCGTCTGGGTGTACCTAGGAATGTTCCACCAGATGCAGAGTTTGCTGCTTTCCCTGTTTCCATCACAAGAAGCAGCCACATAAACTTTGAGCTTTCAACTGATGTCTCAGTCTGGCAGCTATGGAGATCAAATCATAGCTGAAGACAGAACCTTTTTCTCTGATGAAAGATGCTCCACAAGTTTACAGCAACTGACGGTGGCACTGAAAAAGTTGAGGATGAGGCAGTGCCCTCACATTTACTGCACCTGGAAGGGGCTTGTGCTACAGCACATCTGATTCACTTCTCACTCAGCAAGGGGATCCCAAAGATAAGAGTCTCAAAGCTAAACCAGCTGGCTTTGTTATAGCCATCCTCTAGCAGCTTAAGGTGTGTTCATGGTTTAGAAACAGCCAAGTGATAACTTGTTATCTTCAACTCCAAAGGGAGCTGTGGAGCACAGGATAAAGGTGTACACTGGCTATATTGACACATTAATTATATGGCTAGTGAATCAGCCAAGAAGCTGATTAGAATACTGCAGGCCCATGCAAGGATGATTTGCACAGGGAAGAAGAAACCACACCTATTTCTGGGTAGCAACTGCAGTTACCTCTGTGCCTTGGTTCTACACAATGGAACCAGGCAGCTACTGAACCAACCAGAGCCTCCTTAGTCACTCCCTTTACTCAATGCCCCGAGTCCATGGTTTGCACATCACTTGGGAAACTCACTGTGAGTAACCTCAGGCATGAATAAAAGCCTTGTGGGGAACTGATCACTGCTTTTGGGGTGCTGGGAGGTGTGTAATGTCAGGATGCAAAAAAATATTAGTAACTCAATCTGCCAGGTACCAAGAGACTTCATTGTTGAGGAGAAGACGTCTTGGCTGTTTGTATCCATTAATATAAAAGTTGTACAATAAGAACTGCCTTTTCTCTCTCCTGGCTTTATGTAGCAGGAGGTTTGCTGCAGCCTCTAAGGGTTATCACAGTGCAAATAATAAATAGCAATAATAATAACAAAGCTATATAGGCATATGGAGCATTATAAAACACTAATCCATAATAGTGCAGGACAAACTGTGCTGGTCCAGAGAGGAGACCCTGGGCTATTCTGGTGACAGATGAGACTGGGAGGAAGTGACTGAAGACTTGGGCTTGCTGATCTCAGGCAGGAGCAGAGGGACTCTTCAGCACCTGTAGACAGCTGTCTACCTCTGGTCAGAGACAAGCCTCTACAGACACTAGGGCCCTAGTGATGCTTTCTTTGTGTTCTGCAATAAAACTGCCTCATAGTTACTAATAACAGCAGCCCAAGGCCAGGGATGAACACGTGCCTGGTACTGCTCCTGATAAGGTAAGTTTTAGTGGCAGACAGATCCAATCAAAACACACCTATGACCTTTTAAAGCCTCCTTGTCCTCTGCACAGCCTTTTACGCAAATTGGTGCTTGGGCACACTTTACATCTTCTACAGGTCAGTCTGCACAGCAGGAGTTGGCTGCAGAGCCAGGAGTCATCACCCACATCAGACTCACCTCTAATAGCATCAAAGTAGGGATGTTAACAGACCTGTTTGCAAAGGTGACCAGCTCCTCTTCTCTCTACCCTCACCCATAGCAATTGCCCCAGCTGTCTAGCAAACCTCAGCCTCTGCCAGGGAAGAGAGCCGTGAAGGAGATGGTCCAGATCACTGCTACTCCAAGGAGTATCCTGTGATTTTAAACTAAGACTCCTCTCCTTCCCAATGCTGGTGTGATGAATAATCCCTTTCACTTTGTCCTCTAGGTAAGAATTGCCTGTTACACAAGCTGTGTACATCAGCAGAGCTATGAGGTGGAACCAGCTTGCTTGATGTTGCTTGTTACTCACAACCAGCCCACTGCCCAATCTGCTTGGTCAAAGACAAAGGAAACAAGTCCTTAAGAATTCTACTTATGCAAAGTCTGATTCACAGGATCAAATAATTGCCTAGCTTTTAGAAAACTACTGACTGTTTGCAAGCCCACCTGTGAACCCATAAAACAGTTTTAGCACCAATACCTTTTAGACAAAAAATACACACCAGAAAATGCATTATTTGCTAACCTCACACATCAAATGTTTGTCAGCCAGGCAGCAGAGGGACACAACCAGTGCCAGATGACCTGACTGCGGTGCTGCCAATATAAATAATGGAGAGAAGTCAAAGCAAACTATTTACCAAGAACTGGCAGCATGCAAATAAAGCCTTTCTGGCAGCCTCAAAGAAAACAAGATTTAATTTGTGAGTTGCTCGCCAACCTTATAAGTGGTAAAAATTCCAAGCAATTAGTACTGCAAACAAACAATTCAACCTGCTCTACCTGCTGCCAGTCCAAAGCCTGCAAGTTTAAGCACCATTCCAAAAAGCAACACACAGAGAATAGCAATGCAACAGTGCATACACGACAAAAGCTGGAGACAACACTTGCCTTGGAGATGTGCCTCAGAAAATGTTGGCAAATAAGCCTGGTTTCTGTCTGCCATCTTGACAGAACATTCAAAACATACATTGGCAAAAAAAGTCCTGATGGAAAATCTCTGCCCAGCTGTACTACAGCTTGCAGCAACTCCCCTCCTATACAGGGAGAGGGATTCTCGTTAGCAGGATGGGAAACACATGGAAGGGTGACTGAAAGGGCTCCAAAAGCAGTTTTCTTTTGCTCTCCCCTTTTCTAATTCCATACATTTCCTTCCCTGCAAGTATTTTTCCCTGCTAAATTTCAAAGGGTCATATTTGAATCAAGGAATATTTCACAGCCCTGAGAGGATTTTCAGGAGATTTTAGGAACAAAAGTGCCACTGATGCTATATCATTCAGGTGTTTGTACATAGGGCAAAAACATTCCTGCAAGTACCTGGGCACAGAGAATGAAAGTAAACACAAGACTGTACATAAAGCCCATAGCTCTTACCCAGCCCAAGGAACCAGCCTGAGCACAGGGGTTCGCTGCAGGGACTGTTGCTGCAGGGAGAAGCTGTACTGCAACTGCCTCTATACTGTTTGTGCTTCCTCTTCTGTATCCCATCCCCAAGCTCTCTAGTTGTATCTGTATTGTTAGGATCCCACTTGGCTTTCATGAAAGATTTCCTCATTACCCACACTGTTTACACACAAGCTTGTGCTAAGAGAGAGCATTACTCTGAGCTCCAGAGCAGATGGGGGGCAGGCCAAGAGCATCAGCAGTGGCCAACACCCTTCGTTTCTGCAGTCCGAATGGATCTGGTGTGCACAGTTAAGTAGAAGCAGGTGTCACTATTTTTCACCTATCCCAAAATGCCTAGTAGTCATGCCTAGAAATTTTTCTAACCAATATGCAAAGCATTTTGCAGTGTATCTTCTCCAGAACTTGGGTTGTCCTAAATGCTGTGTTGACACAATGACTCCTAGACCAAGATAAATCCAAGGACGTGGAGCGAAAGTCAATGACTTAATGGCTGTGGCAGGTTTATCCTCAGCCTTGAGGTGATGAAGTACATTTCACCCACCATTTTCAACCACGGGTTTTCTGAGGAACATGTGGTAAGTAAAAGTGGTATACTGCAAATTTATTTCAGTCTGCAATGGAGGGATTTTCCCCTCCCACTGAAAATCTTTACAAGTCGGCAAAAGATGAAAAAGGCTGGAAACTATTATATTAGATCAGAGAAAACATGTTAAAAGCACAGAACATGCAGGACAAGTTTACTATGTATGGTCTGATCCCTTCTCCAGGGATCATTCCTAGCACATGGAAAGTACCTAGCAATTTTGCATTCAGGATAGAAAGTAAATGATGATTCAAACTCTGTCTGTTTTGTTAAGACATAGCTTCACTGTTCCCCACCTATATTGCATGCCACCCTGTCACTTTAGGAAAGGGAAAAACATTTTTAGAAAATAGACAAATCAAATGTTTGAACTTTTCCATTTTTATGTTTGCACACAAAAGGCTTTTTGCAGTCTCTGGATGGTGTGCCTGTGCTTGTCCACGCGTCTGTGCATACGTGTATGTTGATCATGAGACTGCCTTTGCTGTAAGTTCCAAATAGAAAACAAAAGGGCATTGAATACAACAAGGAAAACCTGGATTTGTATTCCAGCAACATCAGTGCAGATTTTGTATGGCTTAAAGAGGGATGGGGTGTTCCTCAAGAGCATATGGCAGGTAGGAGAGAGGGAAAAGCCACATCCAGAATCAGCATACTCTCTCCATTGTTTACAACAGAAAAAAATAAATGATGGAGAAAAATCATTAGCAGGCTGAAAATTCTCAGTTTTGTTTTTCACAACACTTTTATAAAAAAAAAAAAAGAAAAAATATTTGTTTTCAACAAAATTTGAAAATGACAAAAAAAGGGGGAAGTTCTTTTTGTCCCTTTCCTCTTTTTTTTCCAGGGCAGTAAAAGAAATCACTGGGAATACACATTTTCCCAAAGTAAATGTTTGGGTATTTGTGTGTGTTCTGCTTAGTTTGTTTTTTTAAAAAAAATCAAAGCTGTTTAGAACATTGTTTCAACATTTCTTTTTTACTTTTATAATTTAAAATCAAAATCTCTCTCACTAAGAATTAAACAAAGCAAGCCATGCATTTCTTCCAAAAATTCTTGCTTAAATAGATCACATTTGTGAACCCTCTTTGCTAACTTTTTCAAGCTGTAGTTACTGCTAAATGAGGCTGGTACATTCTGAACCCAGAAATTACAAGATAAGCATATGACAGCTGATTTTCCAGATCTGAAGTGTGATTACACTTGGACATTGTCCCCACAACATTTTTCTTGGATCACTCTGCAGTATAGGGAGGTGAAAGCATAAAACCATACTTCCACTCCTTTAACAGGCAAATATAAACATTTTAAGAATACACATCCCACAAAACACGATTTTTCATTCACTCTGACAGGTTCACATAGCTAAGACTCAAGAGTAGTAACTTGGTTCTGAGTTTCTGTACTCATACTGAACTCCCCTGAGACCAAATGATATAGCAGATACTGGGGTAAGAGCCTCCCCTCAGCCTGACATCCACATGAAACTGAAATCAAGACATTCCAATTTTTTTGTGGTGAATATATTCACTTGGAATATGCAAACACCTGTATACTCTGTTATACCTGTGATTTTCACGTTGTTCTCTCTAACTCTGTGATCAGTCTGTCCTGGGCTGAAAGGGCTTTGAGAAAATGCTTCCTTTAAAATAGTAAGAACCTGCAGGGAATTGTCAAGCGTAGGTAGCGATGTTTCCAAGGGGAAAAAAAGTGGGTTTGGTCAAACATGTTAGAACAGTGGTGCTCTGTATATACTGGGAGGTTCTGAGTATCCCCTGCAGCCCATGCATGATGAAGACTGAGGCCATTCAGCAAATCTCCTGAGTCAGGCTTTGAATGGCAGACTACAGAGCTCTACAAGACTTCTCTCCCAGAGATGGTCCCTGTCAACATGATCCTCCTCCTCCTCTGCTGGGAAGGTACTTCCTGTGATTAGGCTCTCAAGCATTTCAGGGTGGTGCTGCCTTCCACTGCCAAAGTAAACAGAATGAAAAGTCCCAGCTGGGCTACTAAGGCATTTCCTCTATGGCACTGTGCTCTGCTGTGAGCCCTGTTTATTGCCAGTGTTTACTGGGGATTTATCATGAATTGGCATTTATCACAGTCAAGATTGGTGGTATTATCAGGGATGGGTATTTCAGCTTATATCAGCTTCTTCTGTGTGCTTCACAACCATAAACCAATTTCCAATCATATGCTCATCTAAGTATTGCAAAAGAGTTTTAAATCAAGGTACTGGTTACCACTAGTGTATAGCTGGATTTGGACTGTGCTTGTTTCTGTTGTGTTTGTTTAGATCTGGACTAACACCACACACTATAGCAGAGCCATCTGAGCATTATTTTGGTTCTGAAGGCAACATCATACCACTTGCTGTAACTGTTTGTGTCAAGAAGGCACGTGAAACACTTTCTCCCTATTTCTCCCTATTTCTATCTCTGTTTATTTGCTGAAATCATCCTTAGAAAGGCTTGAATCCTTCTTTCTGGCTGCTGTCATGCGGCACCTGCTTTTCCTGGGGCACACAGCCTCACCTGCCATGTGCAGGCTTGCAAAGCCCCAATTTAAATGGCACCCCGGCACTCCTTTATTAGAGGATACATTCCAGAGGCATAAAATATTATTATCCAGTATACATGGCCAGAAGACTGCTGATCTCCTGCAGGACTGCAAGCACAAGATGGGACATGACTCTTGGTAAAACTGTTCTCCAGAACGCACCTCACGTGGCAGCAAGAAGCTTCGTCCATGTTCTCAGGTGGAAACTGCCTTGGAGACTCTTTTCTCTCACACTATAAAAGTTACTGAAGTAAAGAATCAGTTAATCTCTCTGAGAGCTGTAATACTTCTTCAGAGTTGTCTCATCTTTGGAAACATTCTCCATCATGTTTTTATCTCGTACTTTCTTCATGAGCTGCCAAGCACCCTCTTCAAGAGAGATATTAACTGATCCTTTTCTACTCTTTTCACAAAATTTCCTCATCTTCTCTTTCTAGCAAGTAGCTGTGGGAATTTGTTAATTCCTACATTCTGCGGCCACAGGAGTTACTTCAATTCACGTGACTGGCAGCAGAGTTCTGTGAGCTGTGACAGTGAAGCTTCTGAAATTCAGAACCTTTCCCTGGTCTATTCATTTCACCTGTGCTACTCTAAGCTAAATCAGCAGTTCCACTCTGTAAATACAGTGCTTTTTTTTTCTACTCCCTGATTTAATACCTGAAGCTTTAATTTTCAAGTGCTGATATTTTTAGCTTTCCAGACCATTTTTCCAGAAATCCCAGGCACGTTTACTGAGTTCTGCTGGAAGGACATTTACCCCCTTGAGGAAAGCAAATATATCATCAGATCTACACTGAGAGGGTAAGTTGTGCATAACACCTGTTTTGATAAGCACTTATTAATGACAGAAGAAATATAATTTTATCCAGAAATGTCAGCTAGTACACTGGGTACAGTGTCAATTTAGAAATGTGTTTGTAGGCCACTCCATACACCTTTGCCAACTCACCCCTCATGTATATCTCAGGATCCCTTCACCTCAGTAAATACTGATAAAAGTAGAACTGGATTATAGCAAATAAGAAGTATGTCATTTACGGCACCAATAAAAAGCTGAGTCCAGAATAAAAGAATGATACAACAGTTCTAAAGCAGTCTTTTTTAAAAATGGTCTTTTCAGTAAGCAAAGAGGCTACAACAAAGTTCAAAGCTGCTACATTCTATCCTGCACACAGGGCCTATGGCAAGGATGAGGGAGAATACGTCAGAGGGTAAGAAATATACTTCATTTTTATTTCACCTTGAAGAAAACATACAATCCAGAAGCTCACATCCAAATTTCAATACTGCATCCAGAAGCTTCACTCTACAGATCTGAAGGCTGGGCAAATGCTTTTGTCCTCAACAGTGGGATGGGAGGTTCACAGTGGAAGACATCAAATTAGACTGTGAGGGATTTGGTCACAGATTCTAAATCGCTGGCACACCAGTAGTGTATCTTTCTCCTCCTATATTATATGTCTTTAATTCATATGATGAAAGTCTTAAGCCATTGAAAATTCATCAAGAAATTTCTTAGGAAATGGAATGGACTGAAGGACTACAGCAGACCTTCAGTCCTTCAAAGATAATCACAGAATGGTTTTCATTGGAAAAGACCTTCAAGATCATAGAGTCCAGATGTACTATACAGAACCAGTCAGTAAGTTTTAAACTATGTGTCATGAGTAATAAAAGCTACAAATGCCATAGCTGGGCATGATAAGCAACCCTTGTCCACAAGAACACATCAAAACCAGGCATTAAAGGAGTGATGCTGTTCAGCAGATCTGAAGCTGAGTCACAGTCTGCAAAGATCTCTTTCAACAGGCAAGGCTTACGTGTCATTGTCTGGAACATACTTTTACTCTGACTTTCAAGGTGAACTAGTTGTTTCCAGAAAGATGCCTTTTTATCAGGTCTGCAGAAAGCATAGTGGTCTTTCTTAGCTCAACCTGGTCACTGAAATTGTTTGTAGAGAGTAAAGTGTGTACAGTATGTATCCTGCCTTGTGGTCGTAATCCTGGAGGTAGTAGAGGTCTTGGTTTGTGAGGAAGCTGCCACAGACTGAAATAAAGACCCAACTTTGTTCCACATGGGGATTTTTTTTTTTTTTTTTTGAGATCTTGTCAAAAGGTACAAGGTCTGTCTTTCTCAAATTCTGTTGTAATATATGGATTTTTATTAATACTCATTATTTATCTCTTTCACAGTGCCTTTCCTCTGTATCTTGTGCTGAAATTAAATATAACATTTGTGTACTTCCCTTTTGATATGCCAGCATTTCAGCAATCATGATCAAGGTTCACATCTACACGTGACACCCTGGCACAGACTTCCTGACCATACATTCCCAGAGACAGAACAAAAGACAGACCCATAGTGAACAGTCACCACATAGACTCAACACTTCTCTTCAGAAAAAAAAAAAACAACAAACCCACCAGATAAAAAGGTTAAATTAACCAGTCCCCACATATTCTTTTTTGCCTTGGCTCTAAGTTAATTATGAATGGACATAAGTAAAAGTTGGAAACTGTGACTGGAGTTACAGAGCTGTTAGAGACACAAAATTTATCAGTCGTTAGAATGAGAGTAAGTATTTGAGCAGTAATATAGATGTCAAAAGTCATAGCTGGCAGCTCATTAACAAGTGGTTTTCAATCTGGTTTATGGCCCTTGGTGTTCTTTAATCTAGAACATCTTTTAGTTTGCAGCTTTCTTCTTATGTGGTTTAAAAAACATATTCAGCAACATTCATGGTTATTTTCTTTATGCTCCCATTCCCTCACACCTCTCCAAGCCTCACTTTTCATTAGAGCTTATGCTTCTGCAAGCGAATATCTAGCCAGGCACACTTTTGCCACACAAAACCAGAAGTGGTATGCTAATTCCAACCAAAAGCTGTTTGCTGAAGCATAAACAAAGAGAAGATTTGTGACCCAGAAGAGAACAGATCAGTGTGGGTCTGTGGCCCTTCGATATTATTTCAAAGAGCACAGAGGTACAATGCAGGCTGTGGAATACCTACCCACGTTTACTGGTGGTGGTGTAGTAATAAAAATGGTAACACCTATAGAGATCATGCAGCTCTTTCATGCATGACAGTTACAGTTAGTTTTTGCACAGTGAGAACCCAGACGTCCCAAGTTGCTGCATCTATCACAAGTCATCTAACTGATCCGTAACTCATTGTTACAAACAAAATAACAATGTGAAGGTGACAACTGTAGGCCCAGCTCTCCAGTACATGCACAGCTGATTGGGAAGTTATTTTCAGCAGGAGTCATATTTCTATGGAGCCAGGCAGGAATGCACCATCATTTAACTACTGACTTCTTTCACACGTTTATCCCAATGGCTACAAGGAAGAGATGATCCTAAAGTGGATGGGGTCGCACAGCCTTGCACAATGGGGTTTCTCCTGGAATAGCTCACCAGTTTTGAAAAAGGTGAGTTATTACAATTTCAGTCTCAATGCCTGTAACAGCAAAGATATAAATAAGGACTATTCAGAGAAAGATAATGAGCAGTACCTGGCTTTACTGGGAAAGCCTCCATGTAATCTGGTTCCTAAGATCAGGGTTACTCTTTTACTCCTTGCTCCCCATTAATGGCCATCGGTGATTTTATCACTCCTTCAAATAACGTTGTCTGCAAGAGAATCTCATTTTACCAACCAGCTTTTCTCCAGTGCCAAGAAGGAATTTAAAATCAAAAGTGAAAGAAGAAATGGTGGCATGATGGCAAGAACATTGTGCTCCAGCTGCTCATCCAGTAGGGCAGAACCCTGGGGAAAAAAGAAGCTTTGATGCTCAGTGCCTTGCTTGTACCAGCACTGAAACACTGACTTCAGACTAGCAGATTATTTTTTAAAAATAGTTCTAAGTAAGATGTTTGCAAGTGAACAGTCAAAACTTGGATCCAAACTATTTAAGTCGCCTCTGCTTCCAGTTTCTGGCAGTTTTTCTGACTTGGCTCTGAACCTTCTGACCGTGCCCATCTCTACTTTCATGTCTCTGCTTGAAACATCCCATTTCTTAGCCAAAGCACAAAAGCCAGGTCTGTTGTGTGTCACCACTTCTCAGCAAGATGACTGGCTGGATCCCTACTTGTTATTCAAACTTTTCATTTCACAGCAATTCAGATTCTCATTAATTTGCTTCCATCAGAAGTTCAGCTTGTGAGACCTGTGATAACACACAGCCTTCTCTTATTAAAATCAAGGCACCCTGGGCTTATCCTTACTCCATATGTTGCATATTTCAGATGTTCCTGCTGTCATGGATCTTTCTGGATATACTTCTCATTATCACAGGGTTGCCAGATGCATGTTATGGTGGCTGCCTTCCTTACTTAGTGCCTGCAAAAGAACTGCTCTTTGGATTCTACTTTAATAACATACTTGATTAAAGTTGTCAGCTTAAGCCTTTGTAACCACAATGCCTAAAGCTGTTTCTAGTTTCCATTGTAAACTAATGAGTTCAGAACAAAATATTTACACACACACACAAATATAAAAAATCTATACTAAGAAAATCGCTCTTAGGTACGATGGCACGACAGCAAACACTGTATAGGTAGGTGGTGATCTGAAGTGAAGAACCCTCACTAGCAAATATATTTGCTGGAGTTCATTACACAGAGTTCACTGAATCCCCGGGGGTTTTTTTTGAAAGATGAGGTACCCACAGGAAGCCCACTAAGAACATCGATCCATTGCTCCCCCTTCTGACAGAATAATATTTGCCTTACCCTATAAAGGACTCTGAGTCTTTATACATTTTTTTTGATGTACATGTGCAATTTTAGGTACATGAAATGACACAACTGTTGAAAATAAGGCTGAAGAGGCCTTCATTTAGGTATCTTGCAAATCTCTTTGTCCCAAGACCCAGCTCCACCCTAATTATTCTTGATACGTTTTTATTTAATAGAATTGTAAAACTTTCCATGAGGTTTCAGATCCTCCTCAGGTGACCTGGTCTGTATCTCACCATACTTCCTATTAGAAAGTGTCTTCAAGTTCCAAACCAAGTATCTCCTACTTCAGCTGAGGATCATTTCCTCTCTTCCATTCTCAGTGTAACATACCTCCTTTCTTGCCACCACCATTTTTGTATTTGAATGCTGCTGTCATATGTGTCATTAGGGTTTTCAACCACAGACTAAGCTTTCCCTGTTACCGCAGCTTTACTCAGACATCAAGTTTTCTAGACCTCTGATCACTGAGAACTACCACCAGCCTTCACGGGCACTACCCACATCCCTAAAGCTACACGCACATTTAAGTACTGTGCTGAACTAGGGACCTCATTCCTAGCGTTGCCCAAGGCTGTCAAACACACACTGGTCTAGTTTAATTGCATGACACTTCAGTTAATTACTCTGTTGATAGTAACAATCTGGCAGTTTTGCAAATGTCTTCAAACTTGTAACTGCAGGTAAAAACTCCCATATTTTGCTGGCGAAGGACAACCAGTGCCAAATTGCTGTGAACCTCATCTACCTGACCAACAGGCAGTGTTTACTTAGAGTTTCATAAGGCATTCCCTTAACAGTGCAGGCATGAACAGTGTGCATTGGAAACTGGTGTTCTTAATATGTCTAGAAGCAAATTCTTTTGCCAATAAACAGTCATGTTTGGTACCTAATGCTCACTGAGACACTGATACACATATACATCCCCATCCTCATCAATAAAGAGGTTTGTTCCCCTCCATTAGATTACACAAAATGTAGCATCTGTGGCAGCCAATGCACATGAAGCATATGCAGTCAAGCAAAACAAAGACATCAACAAGCTGATACACGCACACAAAATATCATAATGAAGAGTCAGGGAGACAGAGCCCAAGTGGGAAGAAGATGGAATGGAAACAGAGGCTGTTCGATTGCCAGAGTCAACATCAATCAGCTCACAGGAGGGAGGGCAGTGAACTATAGTTTGGTTGGAGTTAAAGGGGCTGTTAGAATTACAGGCTCGTACTTCTGTTTTGTTTTGTTTACTTTACTGTAGCTATTTGCCTTGTCAGCAGAATCCTTCTGCTTTAGCTAAAACAAACGCAGTGTCTGCACAACTGAACAACAAATTAGTGAAAGAGTAGCAGCTTCTAGAAGCAATACAAGTAAGTGTATGATAAAAAATTGGGATGTACAGCTCCCAACATATAAACAATTTAGCAAGAAACAAGCTATGATCAAATACAAGAGAACCGTCAGTTTTATACTTGTACGCAAGAGAAACAGTCACAAAATATTTCTGTGCCAAGTGTTCAGGAACTGCTAGAGACAACTGTGAGCAGGATTTTAGAGAATTAGAAAGAAAGTGCTAGGAGTGTCCTTTCAATTATTTTTTTAAGACATCAGTGGGAAAACTGAGTCAATGTTCATTTGTGGAATATATCCTGACGACGCTCTGATTTGGACACATACCCATCTCTTCATGAAAGAGCTTCCTGATTTGGTGAACAACTCTCAGGATTCCTCTGCCCGAGATGCTGAACATTACATCATAGTGTAATCACTTATAGCATCAGTTCAAACAGGGCTCCATCTGTGGGACATAAGTGTAAAGAGACTCTTAGATTGTACTTGCATTCAATTTAGTAATGGCTTTAATAGTCCAAGACACTTAAGAAGGCTGCATCTCCCACATCTGTTTCCCACAAAGAAAGCACCTGAGGAGCATTTAATCTCATCCTACTTTTCCTACCTTTCTTCCACTCAAATTATGCAGATGGAAAAAACTCTTAAAAATGAATCAAAAGAAATTAATTGTTGATATAAAATCATCAATTCCAAAGAAATCAGCTAAGATAAGATGAAATTGGCCCTTGGAGATTTGCCATTTCAAAAGTAAGTGAGGCAACAATGAATAGCAGCAATAGAGTTTATCACAGTGATTTCAGAGCATGGGGTTTGAAAGTCCACATTTGGATGATAAGTCATAGCAACCTCACCATATCTGTTCCTGCACATAGGCTTACTTCTATGGCTTCTCGTTTCTAGGTAATACATATATATACATGAATCACATCCTTACTGTTCTGTTCTTCCTTGATGGCATTGCTCCTGTGCTTCCAGTGACCCACCCAAGTTTTAAGACTGCATCCCATAACAACTTCACCACTCTGGCCTGCTTCTGAAATCTGACATATCTTTGGTGGACTCAGGTTCATGACAAAAGGAAAGCATGAGTTCTTTAGCTTCTCAAATTCCTTTCAACTTCTCTACTGCCTGTTGGACTCTCCAGAGAGCTGTATCTCAGGTTGGCTGGTGTCAAAATTAGACTGCAGGCTTGACTGTTAAAAGTGCATACTACACCTGAAATAGTGAGACTGGCAGAACTCAGGGACACTGTCTAAGCAGAAAGGGCAGATTCAATTTGCAGTTTTCCCAGCAGTGATACGCATTGACTCTGATGTTGCAGACCAGCATCAACTTCCAGCATTTCACTAGTGTTGGCGGAAACATATTTGTACTTCTCACCTGCAAGATGCACCTGAGAAGCTGGAAATCCATGAGGAAAGCTGTTATTTATTCTAAGTGTAACCTGAAACTCCTTGAGAGGCAACAGCAAAAACCAAGACCTACCAGCTACAGGTTCAGGTACACACACAAACATTCTGTCTGGAGATCTGCCTCTCTGCCATTTCCAACCTCTGCCTGCTGTCTTATTTTTTTAGACACCTTCAGAAAATCAGCAGTTACAGCCAGGCACACTAACAGGTAATGCAAAGTAATAGTAGTTCTGGCATTATAGCAGTATTTGTGAGAAAGTATCTAGGTTTGAGAGAAAAGCTTAGGACAAGGAAGCATTAAACCAGAGGTAGTTTAACAGTTTCTAGGCTGGACATTACAAAGAGAGAATTGTGCTCCAAAGAAAAAAAAATTCTGAGTCAGAATCTCTCACTGGAATGGAAAAGAAAGTTGTCACCAAGCAAAATAAGCTGCAAGGAATAGATGATGATATTCTTGACTACTCTTTGTATCATACATGATTAAGTAGGGTGCACCCATACATGCACTGGTGATCCTAGAAAAATGAATCCCACGTAGGGCTTCCCATCCAGGCATCGATGTGGACAATTTAGAGGTTAGTCATTCCCAGTTTCACAAGCTCAAGAGGCAGCAAGGTATATGCTAGCTAAAATTCCAGCATGATCTATCTGCTGATCTAACTCTGGTGGAGTCTTTCAAGAGAAAACTTGTCAATGCATACCCATGTGTTGTGTTACCACCGGGTATTTAACAGTGACGAAATAGCTTATTCTGGCATATGCTACCCATAAACCACTTGTAATTAACTGAAGGAAAAAATGCACTAAACTTTAAAACATCAAAAACAGAATAACTCTTTCAGCTGTGAAAGTACAAAGAGATTTTCAGTTAGAGGAGTGTTACTTTAAATGGGATGGCATGGCTGTCAAAGAAGATGATGAGGACAGCTTGTTCAGTGACTACTGATGTATGCAATGGAGGTCACTGATGGCAGGACACAACCTTAAATCTAGGTGGGCTACTGGTGGGAAACTGTCCCCAGTTAAAGTGGGACACTTGCTAACCTGGTTCACCAAAGAATTTTCTTCCTTCTCTTAGCATCAGCTCAGCATTCCCAGACTCCATTTAAGAGAAATGTTCTTCACCCAAAATACAGCTTCTTTAATGGGCTGAGGGGGAGACTGGTTGCCATCTCACACATTAAACACAGTGTGAAACACTTATGCTAATACAGTCAGCTGCAATTCCAGTATCTCAGCACCACATGAAATCATACCATTAGCTCGCTCCATATGCCACACTTCTAGCAACTTCCATTAGGACAGCATAGTTCTGCTTCTCTTCAGTTCAGCAGGAACTTTCTCAATGACTTCAAATGTCACGAGGACTAAGCTGCCCTTCTGCAGTAAGGCAGCATGACAGCAGTAAAAATAACGTAAGAATAATCACTTCAACCCACTGGGGTTGTAAGAAAAAGTTACACCCTCACCAGTAAAGCTCTTTCTGTACAAGTATATAGGGAAAGGATGCAAAATACAGTTATTTCAGGCATGAAAGTGAATAGAAAATCTGCCCTGCAATTACTTTGGAAATAACTGGAACGAAAGCAACACAGCTCACAAACACTGAAATATCAATTTTTAAATGAGCCATAACTGGCACAAACAGCATATTTTACTCAAGAAATAAGGGGAAGTGAAAAGCTTCACTGCACATTTTACTTGCTAAAGGAAATGGCACAGAACATATTCTTGTGGCTTTCCCTGTAGCTGAGTATTCTGAAAGTAGGAGTTATAAACAAGTATTTATTGAATTTCCATCACCTGTGAGTAACTTATGTCTTATCACTTTCAAAAAATTTGCTTCAACCTTTATCTTAAAGTGAGTTTTGTACCTGTTCACAATTCTTGGTGAAAATTTGCAAACCTGAGTAAGCTGTGCTTAGACACGTCATTCTGTTTGCACAAATAACACACAGCCATATCCCCCACATCAGAACTACTTAAAACTAACTGTATGACCAGGAAAGCAGGGGAGAGCTTTAAGCCAGCTCTCACTTGAGTGTATGAACTTGTGAACATGGTTTGCAATGAAAGTATGGTCACTGCCTGGCAACACTGCCCAACACCGAAATCTCAGCCCTTGAGATGTGACTATTGTCATCAGTATCCCAGAGTCTAAAAACACCCATGACCACCACATACATATTTAATCCTTAGGAAAAGGCCTCTAAATTTTTACTTTATAAGGCTTTCACTAGCCTCAGGTAAATGACCTAATTTGTTCCTTAATAGCAGGGAAGAAGTGTTTGTTTTTTTTTTAAATTCTGCTTGCTGCAGCTGCAGTGTGGTAGGGAAGGAGGTGTGCTCAGTAGAATGGTTATCCATTCTAAAACAAAATGATAACCAGTGATGCTGCTGAAGTTGTGATGGACACTTCTAACTCATGTCTACATTCAGAGAAACAGTTAAGCCCCCAGGAGCACAGGAAGAAGGTAAGACGTGCTTGTCCATCTGTGCTTACCTGCTCACTGGATGACTTGTTTTGTATCCCAGTTTAATCTGCTGAGTCTCCCCAAGGCCAACAGACTATGGGTAATTGCCCTCAAACTAGCTCATCTGCACTAGCAAATAAACCATGTCCACTTTCTCAGCTTCACCAACTTCAGCAGCACTGACAAATGCAAGTGTTACATACGCACAGCAAGAAATTAACTTTTGTATTATGTGTGAAACTGAAACAACTCCTCAAGCTCCACCACAATCCCAATACCTTTAACATAAAACCAATCTCTGACCATCACAAATGACAAAAGCTGTATCAGGGACTAGTTTGGGCAAGGGCTGAGATTTAAAAGGCTTGAATTTTCTTGAAATAATGATCACTCAGTTCTCCAGCAAAGACAAAAAACACTAAAAGTGTTTATTGTTTCTTTTGTCTCCGACAGTCTCATAAAGACTTCAAACTGTAATTTTTGTCATGACTATGTCAGAGAAAATCCCACAAACAGACACAAAAATAAGAGACAGTCTTATGCCATTCCCTTTTATTAGCACCGTGCCTCGCCCACTTGGTTATTTACACATGCAGCAGCAAGAACTAGGAAGCTCATCTCAGCTGGCTCTCACATTATCTTTTCATGGCAAATTGCAGTGCCTCTCAGCTACAATAAATTATGCCAGTTTTCCTTTTCAAGACAGGTACCTTAAAAATTTAAGTAAAAAACGGGATAGTCTAAGCAAACCCCAGATGTAAAATAGAAAAAGCAACAAAATTTTACTTCAGCTTCACACTGATGTCATTCCAGTGACTTCACTAGAATTACTGGACATTCGCCCCATTATGAGAGTAGAATCTATCTCCCAAGGACAGGTTCTGTTGTCACAAACTGGTTTTACTGCAGGTATCTGGTCCATAAAGCCCTTCCCTTGATATATTTACATGGCTAAAAGCAAGTCAGAACATTTGTCTGAGAAGTGAATTGCAGCCAGCAAAAACACAGCCCCAGGCCCATGCTGAAGTGGGTAGGATTTTAAAAATTTCTGCAGCAGTTAGTGGTTGGGAACATAAAAACACTCCACCCTCTTGCCTCAGGCAGGAGAGAATATGCAGGCAGCTCAGAGTGTACTTCATGCGTCAGGAAACATCATTTGGCTCTAAACAAGATCAACAGATTTCAGAAAAATGAAAGAAGGGGGTAATGTGTATGTGCCTTAAGAATTGGTATCTTGACTAACATCTCAGTTACTCATCCGCAATGCTTAGAGAGAAAAGACTTGGCTGTTGTGCCCAGCAAGCAGCTAAATGCAAGTTTTGTGATGCTCCTGGCACTTTGGAAGAGAAGAACCCATAAAGGTCAAACTAGAGTCTCTAACCCCAAAGTCAGTATCCTTCACTATTACACTCCACTTTGGCTTTGCTACTACTGATGCTGCCTATAGGGAAATAAAACATGTTCTTGTCCCATCAGTGCTGATGTGTGAGCCCTGGTGCTCTCCTGGTAACGTAAGAATAATAAAAAAGACAATACACAGAGAATATCTTTCAATGGTGCACACAAACTGCTGTAAAATGAATAATAAAAAAAGATTCAGTCATTAAAATGTCATCACAGAAACACCAAATAAAATAAAACTAGGAGGGACATTTTCCTTCTGGTTCCTTGGGGAAACAAGTTTCTCTGAAGGGGAGCAACTCCTTGGGCAAATAGAGCTCAGTAATTTTATTACCAAGGGCACAATTGGCTATGATTTTTTTTACCTTTATTTTACCCACCCAAACTACTCTGATCACAAAAGGAATTAAAAAAAGAGAATCAAACAATAGCACTGTAATTCTTAAAACAGACGATTGCAACGAACTTGCCACCTGTGTGCACGTACCTGTGATCTTAACTGAACAGTGTGAGAAATGCTCTACAATGTGCCATAAACAAGCCAGTACCCAAAACACTTGGACAACCTCTTTTCCTCAAGGGAAACAGATGTGCACCTTCCTTCAGAGGAAGGTTTTAGTTTGATTCCCACTTGCTGTCATTAAGTTGCAGATGAAATCCATCACTATTGGGTTTCTGCAGTAGAGGTACCTGATAGTCACAGTGATTGAAGACACTAGCTCCCAGCTCTGTTAGCAGTCTCCTGCCAGACCTGTACAAGTCATGCTTTTGCAGTACTATGTGTAAACACCAAGTAAACCCATAGGTAAACGTGGTAAACACAGCTAAACACTTCCAACCTGTAACAAGATTTCTTCCTAGAGTGATTACCCATCCGTGAATACCAACAGTAGTATTTCCTTTTCTCTACCCTATGTGTAGTATATTAAACTCATAAACCTAAGGTGTAGAACCATTCTATCTTCAGTGTCTCAAGCAGACTGTAATCCTCACCTGGGGTGGGGCACATGGGCGTTGCTCTAGTAAAGTAGCAATGGCAACGCACAGGATGACTTTTTCGTGTGTTATGTTCCTGTAAAATCGTCCTGGAATCTCAGCTGGCAAACGATCTAAAAATCTCAAAACTTTCTGTTGTTCTTTTGCAATTCAACTGCTAACATGTCTGTACAGCAAAGCATGAGTAACTTAAAGCAGGGACCATCCTTAAGACAGAAGGAATTATGTTGTGAACTCGGAGACACGCCATCTCTAAGTTCCAGTGTATCTGAGATCCAACCCACTCGACACATTTGCAGCAGCAGTTCTATTCACACTTTTACTCTGGAGTCCACTTTTAACATATTAAAGAAATTAGCTGCAGGTATTAAAAAATAATAAAAAGATGGGAGAAGGTTTAAAAAATTGCCTCCAAACTGCCTTAATAGGTGAGGTACTGCGTAAGGGGGTTTTTTGCTAGATAGTTATAAAAGATCATACAATTTAGTCACATAATCTAACTTCCCACATTTGCTACTGAGAACACTATTTTGAATCAATTTCAGCCATAGTCAAGTTCTATACAAGGAGTAATCTAAATGCCCCAGGTTTTCCAAACAAGTGACTTGTTCTAGGTGGGCTTTGAACGTTTAAATCCTTTTTACCACAGGAGAGAAAAAAGGTTGCTGTGAAATTCTATTTGAAGTGAGTGAATCTATGTGTACTTACAGTCAAAAGCACAGCAAGTATTAACATATTATCACACCTACACTCAGTGTTTACTCACCTCTCAGGACAGGAGTGCATCTTGTCTCACTATAGACAGGAGTTATACAAGGCAAAGAGAAAATTGAGCCCCCTCATCTGTGATTGTGAGGAAGAGCCAGGCAGGAAATTAATGCATTTCTGCTACACAAATTAAGAGTGTGATCCAGACAGAGCATGCAGGTGCATATATTCCATATGGGTGCACCACTCAGCACAGCTGTGCAAGGCCTCTGCACAGCATGGAGCAGTGTCTCTGTGGGCAGAGCTGGAAGAACCACTGATACACCATCTCTGTGGGCTGGGACCTATCGCTGTTATGGCTCCAACATGGCTTGTTTTCTCAGTCCTGACAGTTATATTGGAAATAAATTTTGTACAAATCAGCTTTGAGAAACGTCAATCCAAACGGGGAAACCAGGTCTGCAGCCCGTAGGGGAAGTTGGTTAATAAAGATGGGAAAATCACGCTTGCTTCAGCAGCGCCTCTGAGTACCAGGGCACTCCAATTCGGCTCTGAAATGCAGGCCTGCAACTACAGTTGGGGCTGCTCCTTGTCACAGTCACCATCTACTTGATTTTTCCAGTCAAGTTTCTTCATTTTCACTTCTTCTTTCCCTCACAACCAAGACAGCGCTGTTCAGATCACACTTCTCCCAGTGCCTTTCTCCCTTTTCCTCGTGTGCAAGGGCAGTGCCTGAGGTAACAGAACGAGCGGCTTGAGACGGAGAGTTGTGGTTCCCTTAGCTGTGCCTGGGCCTGCCCTGCCCCTTACATCGGGGAGCACTCTATGCTGAGGCTGGAGTTCCCCTCCCTGGCACAGGGACACTCGCAGCGACACACACCTGGCCCCGGGGTAAGACTCCGGCCCAAGGGTGGCGGGCCCATGCTGGCCTGAGGGACATGGTGTGGCTTTGCGAGCCCAGCTGCTATAAAGGGGGGAATGAGGGTCCCAGAGATGCCGTGTAATGGAGGTCCTGCAGGCCTGGCCAAGATAAGCAGACACCGGCGTCCCACCCCGCGGCTACTGCCCACCCCACACCGCCTCCCGCTAAGCGCAGGCCCAGAGCTGCCTGTGTCGGCTCCGTGCCACACGCCGAACGCGCAGTCGCGCTGCCGACGCGCGCTCGGCCCACCCCTTTCCCCCGGAAGCGGGAGATTGAAGCGCCCGGTTTGCAGTGCTCGGGCCCTTTTCCTTCCCCGGCGCCTGAGGGGTGGGTTCTGCCCCCAATGCTTCGCGGTGTTGGAGTGGGAGAGGGGGAAGGGGGTCGGGGGTCCCCTAGGGCTGTTTCCTCCCTTGACCCCCGCGCCGGGTCGCGGCGCAGCTGGCTCCCAGGGGCTCCGTGAGGGGCCTCCCCGCGCTCCGCGGCTTTCGAGCAGCTGTGTCTCTGGGGCCCGAAGCCTCGGAAAGGGCTCCCCGGATCCGTGGCTCTGCTTACCGGCACCCCAGCCTTCTCGCTGCTTCCCTGCGTGGAAAACTAGCTGGGCCGCAGTCCTGACCGAGCCCTCGGTTGGTGAGAGGAGAACGTAAAAGGGGTGAATGCTGTTCGGCAGCGTGGTGAGGGGCAGGCAAACCGAGGCACGGAGCATCAGGGACTCGCCCGAAGTGCAAAATTAAGCAAATACTGAAAGTCCCAAATTGACTCGTCCCTTCCTGGCCCCAGTTCTCCTGACTTGCTGGACAGAGTTATTTTTCTGTGTGATGAACCGTGTCACTGCTTGACAATGTGAGGGGATTCTTCGGCTGAGATCTTGGGTGCGGGTGACCCGTGTGAATGTGCTGCCAGAGTTAAAGTAACGCCGTTAGGGAACCATTGGGAAAAGTACTGCAGTCATTTGAAGACAAGTAATCCACATTGGAAGGTAAATGCGGAGAGTCACAGGGTTTATTTTGAAAGAGTGCAGTGAGTTTGTTGAGGCTGGCTCTTGGGCTTGAAATTATTTAGCTGTTTGGTAAGATTTATTACGGATTTGTGAGATGTATGTGTAGGTGTGATGTAGCTTTCTATGCTCTTTGCTTGCATCAGGAAATACAGTAATAACTTGAGCTGTGCTTGATGGGTGCTGTGGGCTTCCCGTTTAATTTACAGATTGCTAAAACACCCATGTTGAGTTTAGAACAACTAGGGGGGAATTTTGATGTGAAAGACAAATGAGGACCTGTCTTTTGGTACAGAGCCAGGAAGACCACGGTTGCTGAGTTAGTAAGGCTGTGGCCTTCTGAAGCTTTGGTATGGCTCATTTCTGACAAGAAATCCCCTTATGCCAGTCTTGGGTTGCATGGTCATTTGTTTGCAGGATATTTTGTTTTAAAGAGGCTTCTGTTTTGAAATGGTAATTGCAATTTACAGGTAAACAGAGGCATAGCTGACTATTTTCCAGCTGCATTTTGGTCATTAGCAGGTGGATCACAAGGGCCAATCTAAGTTAAACATTGCCAAATCCAAATTGAAGTTGGTACATGCTGGGAGGTATGACTTAACATTTTAATTAAGGTGCTTTTCTGAGCTAACTGGGGAAGCTTACTTTTAATCTAAAGTTCTGGTTCTGTGCGTAATTACTTTTTAAAGCAGCATCCCCAGAAGGATCAAATGCAAGTGGATTCTTCCACAGACATGGGTACCCAATTACTTTGTTTTATAGAGAAGATTGTTTATAACTATAGATTATAAAAAACTTGTTGGTCCCAACAGTACTTTCATCAGAATTTGGAATGCAGTTAAATTAAAGTACTGTTGCTTCATAACCTGGTTTAGTAAGGATTATTCCTTGGAGTTAGATGAGCAGTAAGGGTCAGTCATGTTAAGAAATAGTTTGCTTGGAGTGAGCTTTTTTTTTTTTTTATTAGTTTGATGTTGCAGGATCTGACCTTGGATTTGCAGACATATTATAATGGGTCTGATTGCTTCCTAAGTTGGCTTGCTCCTTTTTAACACATGAAGGATATCAGATAGAAAAAAAAAAAAAGTATTATAATATTTTTCCTATTTTTAAGAAAATCCAAAGACCTTTATGAGTGAGGGAAAAATAACATACAAAGTTAGTAGTAAGATACTTCATACCAGTTAGCAGTGTCGTTCCTCCTGTTGAAGAAAAGCCATTCTCAAAGCAAGATGATACTTAGCTCATGAAACAGTTGTGTAATTAATGCAGATGTATTTTTGAAGTTAATTAGAAAATTAGTATTTCTTATAAGAGCTTTTTACTGATTTGTGCAGCTATGCAGCTTATTATGATCAAGTGAAAATTCATTCAATCTTTTAACAGAAACTGCTGTCCATCTCAAAATGGAAGAACCAGTGCTTGAAAAATCGACAGCTTTGTGTGCTACTCCAAAGGATTCTGGGACAGCAGCTCCACAGGGGACTGGCTCAGGGAAACAGGTATGAAAACTTATTTGCTTTTCCAGTAATGTGACTCTTCATAGCAACAAAAGTGCTTGTAAATGGTTGTGAAATCATCAAATAGCTGGAAGTCACTGAGACACTGGAAGGCTAAAGATAGGTAGCTTATACCTATAGTTATGAAGTTGTCCAGGTAAGGCATGTGATTGGTATACTTTGCGCTGCATAAGCAGGTATTAGCTGTGAATACAAAGTGATGGAGAAGTGTACAAAAAATGCCATTGGTTTTGTTTGTTGTTGTTAGATCTTCTTGGCTTTTTTCAGGTCCCAGTTTTATGTGTTGCTGTGTATGCAGAATGACTTTCTGAGACTTCTGCTTGCACTTGAACAAATTACACTGCTTCCAATTCGTATGTTCTCTGTAACGCTGAGCTCCACCGTGGAATTCATCCTAGCATGAGTTACAGTGATGCTGCCACCTTTAGCATCCAGACCTTGGCTGAATAAGGCTAGTTAGCAAGTGTTACTTAACTAATCCGTTTTGCCCATATATTAGTATATTTTCACAGGTAAAAATGTGAGACACAGATTAACTTTCAAAAAAATAAAATGGTTCAAGAAAGAGAGTCCCTTAAGCTGCTTATTGCTGAAGGATCTTAAAGCATGAACAAGTCAAAATTATACAGATCACTTCTAATACTCTCAAGTAGAATACAGATGTTTTATACTAGTGCTGTTAGAGAAAGTGTGTTATGTGTGGTGGGATGCAACGACAAAAAAACCTCTCCCTGCCCATATCTCCATTAAATCAGAGGGAAAATTGAACTTGATGGAATAAATGTAAGTTGAAATATACCGTGTATCTTCTGCAGGAAGACTAGATGAGTAGGTTCATCTCAGTATGGAACACAGGATTTGTTCCTCGTCAATGTGGAGGTCTGTCTCCCCATGTCTTGCATTTGTGTTTGCAAACACATGTGAAAGGAAGTTAGCAAAAGCTATAGGGAGAAGTGGGACGTCTGGCTTTACAATGAACTTTACATACATGACATTTGATATAATTTACAACTAAGTTCTGTAGTTCTTTGACATTTGCTCAGAGATTAAAGACTTCTAATCCTTCTGGGGTTTTTGTTCTTTATTTTGTAGCCAATGAGCGCAGCTCTGAGGGAGCGATTAAGGAAAACAAGACGTTCGTTTAACGCTAATTTTACAGTGGCAAAGCGGCTCAAGATAGACACTGAGGAGAAAAACTCTGCTGATGATGACAAAGGATGCCTGCCAAGGACAAATACAGATTGTCCCAGATTACAGGATGGTTCTGAAAACCTGGAAAGAAACAGCACTGGACATACATGTTTAAAAAGTCCCTTACAGGAAAGTGATCTCTCTGGATCAGCAGAGAATGCTCACGTGCTACAGGCTGATCTTAGTCAGCAGCAGTCGCTGGAAGAAAAAGTAAGGCTGGTGAAACAAGTGCAAGAGAAGGAAGAACTGCTGCGAAGGCTCAAACTTGTGAAGATGTACCGCTCTAAGGTGAGGTGAACCTCCGAAAAAGCACTTCTAAATCGTTTGAACTTATAGTGTAATCCTCCTGTTTAACCAGGAGTACTGACTCACATTTTGTGTGTGTGGTGTTTGTATATTGTCTGAGTTTAAGGCTTTTTATAAACATAGATCAGCAGTGTATCAACCCACCCCCACATATTTTCAGCAGATGATAACCTTTCTTTTGGTTTGTCCCAATTTCAGAACAACCTGTCTGAACTGCAGGCCTTGATAGTGAAATGGAGAAGCAGTACCCAGCTGATGCTGTATAAACTGCAGGCAGCCTTTTCTGCAGATGGCAAGAAAGTGAGTCTCACTCAGCTGATAGATACGTTTGGATTAGAAGACCAGTTACTGCACTACAGCAGGACAGAAGAAGATTTTGTAGATGCATAATCTCCAAGTGCAAAGAGGTCAATTCCACACACTTAGAAGAAAAGACTGAATGAATTCTGATCACATAAGAGGTGTTGATCAGACAGTGGACTTCATGCTTTGAGGGCAGGAGGTTTTGTCAGGAAATGCTTGTCCAGCTGTGCATTTAGATACAGTAGGCACTGTAAAAGACATTAATTAATGGAAAATACCGGACTTGTGCTGTTTTAGAAAACCTGGCTTGAGAACTTGATCAGTGAATTGTTATTTAGTAAAAAAAGAAATGAAATCAAGTCATACTTTAACAAGTAGAAGGCAGTTCACTTAGTCTTTGCATGGTTACTTATCTTGAAATAATCAACTCAAATTAACTTTATTCTGTTGATGTTCAGAGGGGAAAGAGTTCAGTTCTTGGTTTATAGATGCATCCCCATTTTACAGATGTCTTCCTGCTGCCAGTCAGTTAGTGACAGCATTTTGTAAGTTGAGATAACTAATTTTCATGTTAATATTCTGAAGCTGCAATGAGATGTTCTCAATAGCTTTAATTATTACTGAGAAAAATGTGCCATAATGCATTAATTTTCAGATACTGGTCCAGACAGTTGTCTTCAGGGAAGCTGCCTCTTAAGCATTCTGCCACAGCCTGAGATAAGAGAAGGGAAGGCAAGAAAATCACAGACAACATCTGTTAATGCTGCTACTTATATGAGAGCCAAGATGTTTTCTCCTTTCAAACAAGGCCTTCTCTAATGGGAATGCTTCACCTATAGCATCATAAAGCTGAATAAAGCTTCAGCATTTCATTTTTCCTCCAATAAATGTTGTCTATTTAAAATGTATTTGGGCTTTTTCTTAATCTTAACTTGAAATTGCTTATTTTCTCATTATGGTCTCTGCATATTGCATGGTGACTTCTGGGTGCTTTTGTTCTCCTTAAAATCATTGCTCTCTGAGTGTAATGATACATAAATCTTAATACTCGTAGCAGGGAGAGCTGTAGAGTAGTTGTTTTATGTGATTACATTCCTTATTCATTATACATTAACTTTTGTTTACAGGTGTCATTTCCTGTTTCCTTAATAAATGAGTAATTTATTGTATATCTGCAGGGAAAGAAATCATTCATGCTTTTAACAGTGCTAGGGCTTGTTAGGCTTAACTCTGTACCCATAACTTGCTCTTAAGAATACTGAATGTATGTTGTCTATGGAGAATTAATGAAGAACAACCCTTATTGCTAATCACATAGATTAGTAAGATGCTGTTTCTTCTGATTCTTTAGGATAATAATAAAAACAAGATGGTGCCTGGTGAAGGGGTTGGTTCTATTCCCTGCTTCTAGGGAAGTTTCAGATGGAAGAAAAATTGGGATGTAATTAGTCATGTCACATGATTGTGCTGAAGCATAACTTCATCTTCTCAGCAACCTACACCTGAGCCATCACAGGTGTAGATATATTTTAAAATGCAAAATGAAGTCAAAGCTACAGACAGGAATTTTATCAGATGCATATTCATAGATTTCTTGCAGTACTGCACCTTCAGAATGGTCTACAATTGCATAGTACAGTCTAAGGACATACAAATACACCTGTTCTTTTGTCAATCCACGATTTCTTGTACCTTTTGTTCTCTCTAATGAGCTATATGGTTTATATAATCACAACAGCAGAAATGCATCTCCTGAATTAAAATAAAATGGGGCTAAGAATAGGCACAAAACATACAAAACAAACACTCCTTCAGCTTGAAGTTACTTTTAAAGAAAGTACAGAATAAATGGTTTGTGGAAAGAAAATTTCAGGAAGAAAAGGTAGTTGTCCAAGGGTTTTGTCTTAGTCAAGACCATGGTATTGTAAAGCTATGTGGACACGTTTCTAAAGATTAGGGAGTGTGCTTGGTCTCAGTCTTTCAACTTCTGCCTGAAGAATTTCAAACTGTTCTTCTTGTTCCTTCACAAGACCCCGGAGGTGTTTCTGCTTCAGAATCTCCCGGTAACGCTGCTTTGCAATCTTTTCAGAAGCATGCTGTTTGTCTGCATAAAACCAAATACAAGGGTTAGCCTGGATTTCTATTGGACCTGTTATTCCAAGTTCTGTATAAAAAAGGGAGCCATTTTAAAAAAAGGTTCACAGTTTGTACTTATAGTACTGAATAAAGAAAAAAATCAAAAAGGCACTGAGCATACTTCCTTTAGTTTCTAGCAGGTACCCACTGGTTTGAAAATCTGTTTTACTAGTGGAAAGATCTCAAATAGTTTTCTTAATAGTGAATACCCTTCTCAGCTCTATGTTACTTCCTCTGTTCCCTCAAAATGTCTGAAAAGAAGCGGGTTGAATAGTTCTGAGAAAGAATGAAAGCATGTTGCCTAGTGAAGGTATCAATGACTAATGTTTTGACCATAAATAGGTCCAGCAATTTAGTTAACTGTGGTTACATGATCAATCACCACTCCTTAGGTAAACTGTGTTAAACTGCTGTGGTACAAACAGCACCTCTAATAGTGTACACACATTAATAAACAGGCGTTCCTTGCCCACAAACTGGTGCTGATGGAGAGCAGGATTGTCAAGCCTGTGAGGTATTTTCTGAATCTTTTTCACTTCAGACTGGAAATGCATTTCTGTGACTTACCAGCTGCCTCAAAGATGTGTCTCCTTTCTGAAACAGAGACAAGCATTTCCTTCAGCTCCAGGCTGAGCTCGTAGTTTTCTTGCTCTTTTAAACTGATGCACTTCTCCAACTCTCTAATTTTTTTCTGACGGTTCTTCACATTCTTCTTGTGCACCTGACAATTTCCCAGTGAATAAAGCAAATATATGAGATTATCCCAAAGGTGTTCAGAGAAACCTTTGATGGAAATCTGTAATCTTAAACACTGCATTATAGCACAATAAAATTTCATGTATTTTGATTTGACTAGTAGCATATTCTAGCTTTACTTTATAGAGTGCCTTTCACACACACTATGTTCCAGTATGTTTATGGGGTTCTAATAAATGCAGCAAACAAGGAAGAAATAGATATGGGTCAGGGACAGAAATATATTGCAGATAAAACTTGAAAGGCAAAGGTAAGAAAGGAAGTCAACGGAATCAGTGAGTTGAAAATGCTTTCTTTAGGAGCTGCTGAAGAAAGGGGTGCTGTGCTGAAGCTGCCAGGTGGGCCATAAAGAGACAAGGTAAATAACTAAAGCTTGAAAAGAAGACTGGTGTGAGCAACCTGGAGGAAATCCAGTGGAATCACTTAAAATCAAGGATACTAATAATGTAAATGTTTAAATAGATGACAGAGTCAGCAAATCAGATTGTTGAGTCTGTGTTAGTTTGAATACAAGCAGGGACTTCTGAACAGGCTGGTGCTCCTGGAGAGAAACGTTAAGCAGTGAAGACTGGAAGAATGTTTCATTAGAGACAGAGGAGTGATTTTTATAGACAGTGCTGTGCAAGAAGAGATAGGCAGATCTGCATTCAGATGTTCATGAAGTATTTAATTCCAGTAACAGAGCAAAAGAAATTTCTCTCCATAGGATTGAGCAATCAATGTATGATGATGACTTCCAAAGACTTCAGAGAACTGCTGCCATAAAGACAGCTCAGTGCAAACTGAAGAATATTGAAAGTCAGATGAATAAATACATGGACATATATATTCATCTCTGTGTGCTGTTATGGCTATGGCACAAGAGTCCTGGAGCTAGCTGAAGAGTTAGTGTGTCAACATCAGTTGCAGTTATTCCTTACAAACACCTCCTGCTAACAAAGGAGACATTTAAGCTGAGGATGTGTCTCAAATGTAGAGATTCACTGAGGATTTACCTTATCCATGACGCCAAGAGTCTGCTCCATCACTGAAATGTGGCGGGCGATGCAGCTGTCATAGTCCAGCACCGTTAGGAACTGCAGAATTAAAACCAGAAAGAAACCATCTTATTGAGCCTCTTTGTTCTCAACAATTCCACATTCTGTAAATACAGTCATAATACCACAGGAAACAAAACACTAGAGTTCTGCACAGTGAAAAGGCTTACTAATGATCATAAAAGGACATTGTAGTGATAATCTGGGTGATGTGTGAAAACTGGACTGTACAGCGAATAAAAACATTCTTATGTGTTAATGGAAACAAAGACCAGGGAAATTTGTTGTGAGTTTGTAAAAAAACCCCAAGCTACACTTTTGCTTCTAAGGCAGTCTAAGCTAACACAGCTGGAGGCCAGAGCTATATAGTCCAGATTTTAGGCCACAGAAGAACATGATTATTTTCTGTCAAGTGGCATACTAGTAATTCTTACTTATTTTGCTGTTCTTATATCTGCATCGTAATTCAGGTTTCAGAGAATTTATTTAAGATCTTTTTCTTGGGCAAGCTACTGCTAAAACATCTCTCTATCAAATGACAAATAGTAAAACAGGCTTTATGACCCATAATGTGCAGTAGACAGGTTTCTGTAAATGTAGATTCATCCTTCCAGAGTATTGTCCCATCAAAGTGGCAGGTAAAATCTTGTGGACTGTTCTAGTTAGAAGATGAGAAATGGGAAAGACCCAGCAGGCTCTTTCCCTATAGCTCCAAACTGGTTGCACTCACTGCTTCACAAATAGCCCTCATTCCAGGTGTTCTCAGGTCCTTGCCCACACACATTTATCTAAGCCATCTTTCTGCCTTGTCTTCCCTACTAACTCTACATTTCTACTCAAATCATGAAGCAAAAAGTCAAGCCCTTCAGAGCATTCAAATTCTAATTAAACTTGTGTATGCCTTTGCTATGGGCAAGTCAAACTCTCAGAAGGGCAATAGTTCTGCTAATCAGTTTAAATGAAGTTTGAGCTAATGGCAACAGTCTGGTGATAAATCTGCTACAAGAACTTTTCAGTTTGTTGTCACATCACCTCTGGAAAGCATTTTTGTGGGTGTTATAGAAGTCCCTAGGCTGTGATTCAGACATGAACAAGCAGTTTGAGTGCAGCAAAATAAATGAAGCCTGAGTAAAAGACCTATTTGAGTTCTTACTTTAATCTTTTGATTTAATTGCAATACCCTTACCTGCTCTGTAACATTCCTCATTTTCTCTGTGCTTTATGTCTCTCCCCACTGCAATATCTCCAGCCTACCCATCCTCCAACATCCTTTACTCCAAAGCTTTATGCCACTCACCTCGTCACCCCAAAACCATGAGCTTACCCTACATTTCTCTACATCCCATACAGCAATATCCTCAAGACTTCCCTTAAAACCTCTCTTCTTCCACTGGTATCCTTGGCTCTCTCCCACAGCCTTGACCTATGTTTTCTGGCCAGCCAGTAGGTCTTGTTCAAGCATACATGGGTGCTGACTTGCTGAAGAGTCACAGTGAACAATTCTCTGTCCTTCTGCTGCTGGGCCAACAAATGGCAGTGAGTGGGGCTTGGTGAGGCTTCTGTAGGAACACTCAATCTTTGTATACTGAGGAAAAGTCACAGGATCTCTGTGAAATACCAGATGGGGGCACCTCAGACCTTTACAAGTAAGTTACGGGGTTTTATTTAAAAGAACTGTTCCTTATGGCTGAAAAATCCTGATTTCTTCCTCTCACTGCCAATTTTGAAACACTAAGAGCTAATTTTGCCTTTGCTGTGGGTTGGAGGAGACCTCAATGATCCAACCTGGTCTTGAATATTTCCAAGCAGGGGCATTCGTAGCTTCTCTGGGCAACCTGTGCCAGTGCCTCACCACCCTGACAGTAAATAATTTCTTTGTAATACCTAACATAAAACTCCCCTCCTTCAGTTTAAAGCCATTATAGCTTGTCCTGGCACTCCATGCCCTTGCAAACAGTCCCTCTCCAGCTTTCTTGGAAGGCTTCCGTTAGGTACTGGAAGGTGCTATAAGGTGTCCCCAGAGCCTTCTCTTCTCCAGGCTGAACAACCACAACTCTCTCAGCCTGTCCTCATAGGAAAGGTAATCCTGCCCTCTGATTCCTGCCCTTTGTGGCCTCCTCTGGGCTCGCTCCAACAATTCCATGTCTTTCTTGTGTTGGGCCCCCAAAGCCAGATGCAGTACTCCAGGTGAGGTGTCATGAGAGTGGAGTGAAGGGGGAGAATCACCTGCCTTGGCATGCTGCTCATGCTTCTTTTGATGCAGCCCAGAATACAGCTGGCTTTCTGGGCTGCAAGTGCACATTTTTGGGTTGAGTTTCTCATCCACCAACACGCCCAAATCCTTCTCCATAGGACTGCTCTCAATCCATTCCCCACTCAGCCTGTGCTGGGGATTGCTCTGACCAATGTGCAAGACTTTTCACTTGGTCTTGTTGAGCTTCATGAGGCTTGCACCAGTCCACCTCTCAAGCCTGTCAAGGTCCCTCTGGATGGCAGCTCTTCCCCACTGCACCACACAGCTTGGTGTCATCAGCAGGCTTGCAGAGGGTGCACTCAGTCCCCCTGTCCATGTTGCTGCCAAAGATACTAAACAGCACAGGTTCCAGTACCGACCCCTAAGGCCACTCATCACTGATCTCCACTTCAACAACAAGCCATTGACTGCAATTCTTTGAGTGTGACCATCCAGCCAATGCCTTATCCACAGAGTGGTCCATCCATCAACTTCATCACTGATCAATCTCAAGAGTAAAACTTCCCTTTGAAACCTAAATTGTTAAGCTATTAGGCATCAGGTTTCTCCAGAGTAGTAAAGACTGAAGAGGTATAAATGATCTTAGAGATAAATACAGCAACATTTTCTCTGGTCAAAATACACATTAGAGAAATTTACTCACTAGCTGGCGATCTTTTGAAATGGGCAGTGTGACAATATCCCGAGCCTTCTGATTCAGATCTTCAATCTGCATTCTCATTTTCTTGTGTTCCCATTCCAGCTGAAATATCCCTTTAGAGAAGTCTTTACATTCCACCATGCTAGCAATTTTCTTTTCTCCTTGAGCCTGAAAAAACAGATTAATCTTCATTAACACACTTTACAGATTATGGAATAATTATTTTCAAGAAGATGGGCAAGCTTCCAAAATTATAATTTTAGTAACAAAAACATGTTATGCTGCAGTCCCTTTCCAGACTTTGGTCCAGATGGTTATTTTTTGTGGATTTTTTTTCCCTTTTATGCTCTGTGCCACAGCCTTGGATCATAGAAGGAGATGGAAGAAAATTACAACTAACCTCTGTCTCCATCTTTGTCTATTTTACAAAAACGTGAAGGTATTTTAACTACAGAATACAAACTTGCTCTGTATAAGGTATTCTGCAGTTGTTACTGAAGGCTTTGTGCAGTAGCAGTAACAGGCACTTTTTTGTACAGCTACAATGCCTAAGAACAGAACCTTTAATAAGAACAACTGTCTTAAGCAGGATCACCAATTTCACCTTAGGTGTATTAATCTTTAAGATCTTAATGTAAGCTACTGTTCAAATACTTATCTATAAAGTTTCCCTTGAGGGCATTTTCGGACTAGTGCCCAGGGTATTAGCATTTTCTATTTAAAGCATGTGTGTAATTGATGGTGTGTCTAAAAACTGTTGCTGTTTCATTGATCTGAATTGTATTGATCAAACATCAAGAAAGTGGTGCCTATTGCAATCTTTACATCATGATAAGTGATGTTACGGAATTCTTAACAGCTTTCAGCCTAGAGAAGAGAAGGCTGTGAGAGGACCTCATTGCAGCCTTTAGGTACCTGAAGGGAGCATACAAACAGGAGGGGAATCAACTTTTTAAAAGGGTAGATAATGGCAGGACAAGAGGGAATGGGTTAAAACTGAAGGAGAGAAGGTTTAGATTAGATATTAGGGGGAAGTTTTTTACAGAGAGTGTGGTAAGGGGCTGGAACAGGCTGCCCAGAGAGGTGGTGGATGCCCCGTTCCTGGAGGTGTTCAAGGCCAGGTTGGATGGGGCCCTGGGCAGCCTTGTGTAGATCCAGGCCTGGAGGTTGGTGGCCCTGGCTGTGGCAGGGGGGTTGGAGCTCTATGATCCTTGGGGTCCCTTCCAACCCAGACCATTCTATGATTCTATGATTCCGGATTACAATTGAGCCTACTGGTGGGAAGGACTGAATTGAAAATAGATGTTAACAAAAAGCAGAGCCCCTGAAGGATAATACATTTGTTTAAAAAGCTTGAATTTCCTCCAGATAATGTGCATTACCATGATAGAGCAATTCAGTTCTTCAATAACACTCTTCTTAATGAGAATGGCATCAGCATAGTCGGGGATCCCAGTACTTTCCAATTCTACTTGTCCTTGTTTTAGCAAAAACTGGATGGTCAAATTCAACTCAAGTTTCATCTTCTCCTCCTGCAACCTAAAATGGCAGAAAACAAAAATAGTGTTTAGTGATTTCAACAGGATTATAGAAATCCTCCCATGATTCTCAAAATGTTTGTATTTATTACTAGTAAGTGGTATGTTCACATAAGTGTTATTCTTTGACGGCCCATCTTCTATTTGCCCTCAAAGTGACTACAGAATATGCAAGTTATTTCCATGCTCCATTTCCATGAAGTTTTCAACCACTGGATTCAGTTTAACATATTCTACCAGTTTTTCTGAGAGAAAGTGTCCTTACTAAACAGAAATCTTAACAGCAGTTGAAAAGAAAATGAAGATTCCCACCCTGCATCCCTTTTCTTGTATAATTTAAACTGGGATATGTTCCTGAATGACAATGAATGTTAAAATTATGTCATATACATGAAAAAATGAAATATTTTTGCAGGTCCAAGCAGCTCAGTGAAATCATGTGACTGAGCAGCATATCTCAATTAAGAGTGATCACTGTATCTTACTTAGGCCTCCATGAACAAAATTTAACTGAGCACATATATGGCCTTGAAGGCTTTGGGGGATTCACTGTTATGATGTAGCTTTGGGATCACTCATTTTCCACTGAAGACCAAGTTGCCATCCTTACTGGTGTCACTTAAAATGGTAGATGAAGATTGGGTTGTCCAGCTCTTATGTTCTGCAATAACACCTCATTTGAGAAATAGCGTAAGTCTCTCAGATAAATCCTAGATGAAAGAGTGCTGGAGAATACAGCTGTGTAATTCTGTAACTTTTGGTTCTGTGTTGGTGGAGTATTACAGTATAGCTGAATATAGGAAAAGAAACAAAATTACCAAGTGAGTTCTTCAAAAATGTCTTCTATTTCTGATTTAATCCTCTCATTGTCATCCATTCTTCTCTGGAGAAAGGCCTGCATCTCTGCCAGTCTTAGAGCTTTCCATTTCACCTGAAAAAGCAATATTGTGACATTCTGAACTTTCTCAACTTTGTCAGTATGTCAGGGCAAGCCTCTTCATGAGCAGAGAAGACAAGTTCTTAAGATGACATATGTATGTATAAATATACAGCCTCGTATTTTGAGAATCCCAATAGAGCACATGAGACAGAGGTTACAATATATTCTGCTAAGATGATAATGTATTCATTTATGCATAGTTTATTCACATGAAGGGAAATCATATTTCCTTCTCTCTTGGCCAAAGGTCAGGTATCTTCGTCTCTGGACAATTGAGATTTACACCTTAATGCATTAAAACTGAAAAATATGGGGATGCATTGGTGCAAGTGTAGACTGCTAATGGGAGAAAATGAGTCCAACAGATGATGGAAATCAAATATCTTAACAGGGTTATTTTATGGATAGAGAAAAGGAAAATTTTATTTTTTAATGAAATCATATCAAATCTGCCCACATTAATATGTTAATTTTTCCTCTGAAGGAGAACTAGAGCTGTTTTCCCTTGATGACATTTCTATTATTCTGAATTTAATGTGGCTAGAAGCCACATTGTCATTTCACCACTAGCTTGACCCTACACCTGAACCCCACAGAAGTTTAAGACCTGAGTATTTCAAGAAATATACTGGCAAAATAAAGAATTTTACAAACCTGCTCTTCAGTCTCCATTTTATTTCGTCTAGCTAGACAAAAATTTTCCCATATAGATGGGTCTAAGCCGACAGGCATTTTCTCAGGACTATCCAGTTCATCCATGGCTTTCATCAAAAGGGTAAGTGCATCTTTGCAATTCTCAGCTGAGCCTGAACAGTCCCCATATGGGTTAGCTGTGTCAAGGAGCATTTCTGTCACTGTGATCCTAGTGCACATGGACAGTACATA
Source organism: Gallinula chloropus (assembly GCF_964237585.1). Lineage (NCBI taxonomy): Eukaryota > Metazoa > Chordata > Aves > Gruiformes > Rallidae > Gallinula > Gallinula chloropus. The sequence continues at coordinate 69,082,497 of NC_140090.1, forward strand.
CAGTATTTACTTTTTATTTTCTCTTCCATAAAAGAAGCTCACAAACAAGCAAAGAACATTTCATATTCTCAATCTCATATTCTCAAAGAACAAATAGGCAAGACTGCATCTTACATATAATAACAATATATGTTTTTGAGACCTATTCAGCTTGCATTTAAAAGAGATCCTTTGGGATGAATAAGGAAATGTAAGTACTCAAAACAGCAATTGTTAGTGCAATAGGAAATCAACTGTTGTTAACTAGCCAATAAAAAGGAGGTAGTATAATGCTTATCAAAATAATGTAGACAATTGAAATAAATGGCATTATTATTCTTGAATGACAAGAAACATTAATATTTCAACAGCTGAAATCAGGTGGGATCTTACTTTGGTCGAAGTTTGTAAAGTTGGAAAAGTTCATCAAGGAGATTGACAGGTACATCAGCAAACTCCTTTGCAAAACCACGTTCCAGATTCTAGGAGGGAAACAGCTTTCTTGTCACCACAATGTTACTTTGAAAAAAGTATCAACCTGCCCATATCTTAGAAATGCAGAATATGGTTCTCTTCCAGGCACCCCCAAGCATCACAGGAATCTGGACAATTTAACAGATTTTCTATGCACATATTCTCCTTTACTGCTTAATTTCAGTGATCAGCAGATTGACCAGAATTCATCCTATGCTTACAGTGAAATATGCTCTTCTCATTAAAGCATTATTGTTTAAATTTCTGAACCTCCTTATCTTTGTCAAGAGTCTCACCTTGTCTTCAACTATTGCATTTTCATAGGTGTTCATGTAAGCCTCAATTTTATTTTTAGTAGTCTGGATTGTTCTTGCAGTCCTGACCTACAGCAAAACCAAAAGATTTCAGGAATGAAATTCACAAAGTTTTCTCTAGAAATAAGAAAGTGTCGGTTTCATCATTGTAGATACTGCTAAAAGGTGAGCAGGTATGAAATTAAAATAGTCCACTGCTAAAGGAAGTAATAAATTTGTGTAAGAAATACCTTGTACACATGCAAAGTCTTCTGCTTAAACTTGGAATATAAGGACCTGTGTTGACACTTGTTTTCACTTGCACAGAGATTTCCTTTTCCTTTCATGTCATAACCGGTAAGACCAGTCAAAAATCCTCAAATGCTGTTTTTCACTGGAGGGGTGTTAATTTTAGAATACAGTTTCCCTGTTGTCCTGACATAGTTCTGCTACATGTCAGGATACTAAGGTCATCTGTTTTATCAAGGTTGTTAAATACTTAAGAGCTGCTGGGGAGATCATTTTCTTGTATTTGACAGTTTGCATAGAACAAAAGATATACCAATGGGAACAAACAGAAAATACATTAAAAAAATATAAATATCTATTTTGAAAAAATGTAAGCTGGTGTACACTTGGCCTCAGGTAATTAAAACTAGTTCACCCAATGCAGTGGTAGGGGCTAGATGCCTGCTTTGGAACCTCTGCCTGTAGCTCACATACAAATAGCTGCCTGCAGCTCCAAATACAGAGGTCTGCACAAGCTGAGATGTTCCATGAGGAGGCATTAGTATATTGTCTGTGGACACAGAAACAGCCTGACAAAGACAAAGTTGTTCCAAAAGCCAGAGCCAACCTGCAGACTAACACCACCGTCTGAGTCACACAAACACTGGCAGGAGTAGGAATCAGAACTGTCACTCAAAGTTATTACTGTGGGTAGGAAGCACTTGTGCTCTCTGGGGTTTTGTTGACTTGGTTAGACAGGGATGGGTAAACTCTTTAGGAGATTAAACTTGCCCTAAGACTACAAACACTTTGTACTCAGTGGTATGTTCTGCTTCCATGATCAGATACTCACACAGCACTTCTGTCTATGCTTTGAACTAGCAAACACAAGTCATCATGGTCCAGACCTAAATTAGACACCTCAGTGAAAACTGATAGCATTACACGTTCTTTTGTGCATCTACCTGTTATAAAACCATGATAATCAGTGCTTCCAGCTTGACACCGGATACTAAAAAATATTATATATAGCAAACAAATAGCAACATGCCCTTCTGAACACATGGAGTTTTACCAAGGACCTCCAGATGAACTGAGATGAGTATCTATTAAATATGTATGTATTTATAATGTATGTCACATGTGCAAGTTGAAAAAAATAATTTACCCTGTAAATTGTCAGAAAATAACTTTTTATTTGGAAAGTACATTCTTCACAAGAAACTGTACTGTAAATATTATAATTTTCTTAAGAACAGCATTCCAAGTGATAACTTACTTTTTCTTTCTCCTTTTTCATAAGAAAATTATGAAGTCCAGCTTCTCTAGTGTCCAACTCTTCATCCAACAGTAAAGCATAAACGAGATTGACTATTTTGAGTTCTTCCTGTGAAAAGATTGTAATTAGAAATTATAACATACCTACTGCACAGAGGCAAAGATGAAAAATTAATGTTCCCTGTGATACCTGATAGATGACCATCTCTAATTTCACTTTTCTTTCAGAGAGTTTGCATACAGTCTCATCAAAATTCTGTGTTGTTTCCTGGATGGAAGCTTCAAGTTTCTTCAACTCATTTTTCAGTCCCTGGGGAAGGACAAAAGCAGCAATAATACATCTGGAGGAACAAACAAGCTCTGATACACTATATCAGATGCTGGAGAATACACAATATGGAACTGTATCTTTCAATCAAAAGGTTTCCAGAAATTACTTGTTTGGAAGGAGAGTGCTGCCAGACTTCCAAATTATGTTGCCCAAATACCACTGCAAAGGATAAATATAATGATATTATTTGCATATGGCATCAGCAACTCTGGGAATGGAACCTCAAAAAAATATTTTAGGAAAACCAGTACATTTGCAAAGGACAGCTACCTTTTGTCAGATACTGCAAGTTTTGGTGGTATAAGTATTGGTATAAGTAGAGATGGCCTTATTTTACTGCCTAAGCTAGGACTTATTTGATATGCCACATGATTTTTGTTCTTCATTTATTCTATTAATTAGTATTCAGTTTTAGAAGTAGCTCCTGAGAAAGATCAGAAACTTCAGTCATGAGCACTGTGAACAAAACCACTCCTTTTCTTGTTTTAATGTACCCTTCTATACTTTTCTTTTTCTTCATTCAGCTCCTTGACTTTTTTCTCAAATTCTTCAAAAATTTTCTTTTCTTCATCATTCCAAACATGCTCAGCCTTGGATATAAAAGGAGGTGGAGGAATATCCTGGAAGTATTAAAGGCAAATATATTTCAAAAGCAATACTATGTGGTCATCAGCACTCTAATAAAATACAGCACACATCAAAAAGTATTTCTTAGTGGTAAGGTACACACTTTTAAGTCCATCGTATAAGTTCCATTTCTCTGGTCTGTTACTTGTACCAGTAGTTTCAGTGTATAGATACTGTGCTATTCTCTCTTACTGGCTTACAGGAATTTGCTGGTGTATCTTGTAAACTAAAAGTATTTTGTATTAAACATCCTGCTTTTGGTACAAGATACATCACATATTCTCTTTCAGAACCCCAAATCTAACTCCCTGCTAATGCATACTTCTGAGGGGAGTCCTAATTTTCCAAAACAGAGCAATTCCAGGGAGAGCACCTGGGTCTGCCCTATCCTTTCTTTTTCTGTGATGCTCTTTCACATTTTGGTGAGTTAAATGGAATACAGTAATTTTCTGCAAGATCACAGCCATGGATCTGGGACCCTTTCTCCAGTTGTGTAATGGCAATATTAGACTCTGTTCCTGTTGTATTCCACTGTAAAGGGGACAGGTGTTGATGGGTAAATCATATGCAGGTACTAGAATCTTATGGTCTCTCTGGAGTCCATTGCATAGTCTATTTAGACATTACACAATTCTACAATTCCCCAACTTTCTTCTAGCCTTTACTGTGGCAAGTTTCCAGTTTAATTTCACATTTTCCTTAAAAGCCCACAAGCTACCTAAATGATATGGGAGAAATGCAGCTCACCATTTTTAAGATGTCTTCCTTTTTGACTTCTAGCACTCCACCCATCATGTCATTAAGAGCACGCAGCCTTTCGTTGTCCTGGGAAAGACAAAATGAAATGTAGTAATAAGAAGTTTTGGGAACAATAATAGGGTAGTTCACCTCTAGATCACCCATACAACTATACTGTGTGTCACTACTGGATTAATTCTCTTCAACTGTGCATGTGGAATATATTGAAAATCTCAGAGTTTTTTCTCATGGATGGATTTTCATATACTAAGTAACTTTGTAAAACTGGCATTCTGGCAGATTTGGAAAAAATACATAGGCAGAGACTCCTGGATGGTTGGCAGGCTAGGATGAAGGAAGCTGTAGTGTCACGGTTGTCTTATGAATCTCTTTTGGGGCCAGAACCATCCTAGGCTTTTCACCGAGGCATTGTAAGCCAGAGGAAAGCATTATGACCTTCTGGTCTGGTCTCTGAAGAAAAGGTTACTCAGTAAACAAACTCATACCAAGCACAAAGCTCTTGATGCATTTAGAAAAGTATCAAGTTCCCAGTCACCTGATAGGGTATTTTTAATTGCCAGTAAGCATACTTTTTAAAATTGTGAGCCTAACACTAAATCTTTTCTGCTCCCAGTTAGTCTATGTAGTTCTGATTGCAAACTATAAGAGGGAAAAGGCACACATCATCATTGCCTACAATGTTAAATGTATCCTCTCATACTACATTACAGGAATATACCAGTATTAGCAGCACTAACGAAGCCTAACCAGAGACAAAGGCCTGTTCAGTAAAAAGGCTTCTACTTTAAGTACCATAGCAGCAGTGCGTCTTTCCATTTCAAGCTTAGCCAGCATTTCTTCTTTTTCTCTCTCCTCTTGAGTCAGGTATTTTTCAACTTTAATCTGAAGGAAGAAAATGACATTCATAATAGGTTTCTCTTCCCCAGCTGTGATCACATGTGGACTAAGAATACTTGGAAATATGGTGTAGTACTAACTCTTAATGCTTTTTGTATCTCTGCTGTATGATAATATTACTCAAGAAGAAAAACTTCTCTTTTGAACAACTCCAAGAGCTGTATTTAAAAATGCTAGGGTGCTAACTGAACATTTTGTGCATATCTTTTTCTGACAGTGGAACAACACAGACTGGTGGAAGAGCAGAGAGAAGTGGGAAAAGACTAACCGTAAGTACAGTACTAAGTATGCTTTAGTACCAAGATACTTAGTTTAAAACTACTCAGTTTCAAAATGGCACCCAGAGAAAACAGAGAAATCCTTATGTATGGAAGTAATCGTTGCAAGCCTGGTTTGAAACTTATGGTCAGGAACAGAGGGGATTTCTACCTGATTTATGGGCAATTAACAGTAATAAATGAAGATGTTATACAATTTATTCATTTCAGACTGTTTATTAAGAGTTTTCTCCATAAAAAGGGAAGGGAAGCACTAGAGTCATAAAGATGATTTTAAGTGCACAGATACATGTTTTAAGGCTTTTCAGTACTGACACAATTTCTGGAAATGAGAAGAATTAGAGAACTGTATTTCAGTGGGTGAAAAAGAATGATTTCTTTTTCAGATACCTCTGAATCCTGAACAGTGAGTGCTCGCTCTGGTATCTCATCATCGGTAAGAGCAGGCTCCCACACGTCCACTTTGAGGTCAAGTTGTGCCAAGATTTCTTGGATCCTCAGATTTCTTTCTTTCACTCGTGCTATCTCATGCTCCTTTCGTCTTGCAACTATGTCAAATTCCTTATTAAAAGCAGTTTTCACTTTGTAAATTATATCCTGAAATAGCAAAAAGGAAACACAAATATTCACAGGTCACATCCATTCATAATTGTATACCGCTCCTCAAGCCATCAGAATCATACATCCAGCTGCTCTTTTATTCAGCAGCAAATACTAGGGAAAGGGGTCATGTTCTCACAGGGCATGCTGAGATGTGCAAGCTAGCTTTGGCTATACAAACTCTTAAACTGAAGCAACAGAGGGCAAATAAAATACCCTCAAATTGGGTAACCAATTTTGTTAAAATGTTTTTTTGTTTTTCTTCCAGACCTAAGCTGGCAAAGCCACATGATGCTCTACTGCACTCTGTGCATTTATCACCTTTCATCTCAGGAACTGGGAGACATGTGCAACTCTCCACTGTATAGTGTCAGTATGCCCAAAATCTAACAGTGCTGTGGGAACCAACAGACCTGTACAGCAGCGTCACTGCTGTAATACAAATTTAGGATGATCTCACCTTCAATAATATGATCTGATTGACTTTCTGCTCCCTGGTGTGCAAGTCCCATTGGTGGTATAGGACAGATGTGTCTCCACCATACTGCGAGCTCAGACTCCCAATCAGGCAACAAGATGCACTACCATCAGCCACTCCTTCTGCCTTCTCTCCTCCTTCCTTTGATAATACAAACTCAGGCTCAGTCTCAAGATTTCTTCTCTGAACCTGAATATCACAAACATGATAATGTGTTAACTTTGTACATGATCCAGTGGCACGTGTATGAAAAGATTCTACAGGTTTTATTCTGCAGTTAGGGTCAGTGATGAAAATAATACAAGTTGAAATGATCACATCTGGAATATTGGGTCCTATTGTAGGCTCCCCAGCAGAATAAATACATGGGCATACTGAGGCAAGGCAACTAAAAGGATTTGAAGCATCTAACATGTGAGAACAAGCTGAGAGAGCTGGAACTCTTCAGCCTCAAGGAGAAGGCTTTGCAGAATCTTAATAATGCATATAGATACCTGATTGTGGGGAGTAAGGACAAGAGTCAGACTTCTCAATGGTGCTCAGTGACAGATTGACAGGAAATTATCATAGAATCACAGACTGTTCTGGGTTGGAAGGGACCCCAAGGACCATAGAGTTCCAACCCCCCTGCCACAGGCAGGGCCACCAACCTCCAGGCCTGGATCTACACAAGGTTGTCCAGGGCCCCATCCAACCTGGCCTTGAACACCTCCAGGGACAGGGCATCCACCACTTCTCTGGGCAGCCTGTTCCAGCAATACTGATATACATCAAAAAAACAGGACAACCAACTTTATTATAAAACACCTTTCTTGTGAAGGTTGTCAAACACTAGAAGAGGTAACCAACAGAGGTTATAGAATCTTCCACCTTCAGAGGTATTCCAAGCTTTATTGGACACTTCCCTGAGTAAATTGCTCTACGACGGTGGGACTAGATAACTTCCAAAGGACTCTTCTAACCCCAGCTATTCTGTGATTCTTTATAATATGAATACATTTGTTCTATGTAAAATAAAGATGACATGTTGTGGTTTATCTTTTTAATTTTTTTTTTTGGGGGGGGGAATTTCTACAGCAAGAAAATGGACCTCAGAAATGTATCTATGCAAAGCAGGATTAAGATGCCAACTCAAAACACCCTGACCTGAAATGCCATTATGCAGTGCTTCAAAGAGATTGTACCTGAAGATCAGATGTCTCAATCTTCTTTAACTGGAGAACTTTATCCAGAGTTTCCAGCTCTTCTCCACTACGTTCCTTCAGTGGATAATTCTTCACTTCACAAGCCATATGGAAACACTGTCCAAATTTTAAAAAAATAATCAAAAGACCCAAAATAAAATCTTCTTCAGAATGCATCTACCAATTCATTTGTTCCATATCTGAATGCTAAACAGTTATAAAGACTTTGTAAAATTTGGAATTAAATTGAAGACCAATAAATATAGACAATATAACAAAAATACAAGGTTAAGAGAAAACATTTGCCTTTTCAGTAGTAAAAATGGTTACTTTAAAATTTGCTTTCTCTTGCTTTTTTTTTCTTTAATATTCTATGGTATAGCCTCTTTATCCATGGAATTCAACCAGAATTAGAGTTTTTATAATGTAATTTGATCTTTCACCAGCCTTGAGATAATCCAGTATCATAAATTTGACTAATCTTCCTCTATTTAAAATAGGCAAAATGAGGGTTAAATTTTGCCTTTATGTTATGTATATCAAGTCATACTGACTGCATACAGAAAAATATTATTTACCCTTCCTTTCAGCAGCACTACATTAAGAAACTCTGTGATATCAGTGAAGAATTGCTTATTTGCTTATCAGCACTCTTATCCAGCTTAGAAGGAAAAATTAGCTAGGCTCAGACATAATGAATGGAATGAAAGATTTGCATGAGACTTGGGAAGAAGTTTTTTCCCATACCTATAGCAAATCAGACATGCATTATACTCTATTTATTTTGCCTCCATACCTTAAGGAATCAACAAACTACTGCAGAAAATGATTTTAAAAGCAGAGGTTACCTTAACTGCACGTCCTTTTACACACATAGAATCCCAGCACTCATGCTTGATGATGTTCTTCAAATAGCGGTTGGCTAAATTCTCCATCTCAATCTCCTTCCTCACCTTTCAAGATACAGAAAAGAAAACAAGATGTGGTGCAATAGAACAAATGTATTAGGATTGCGTGGCAAAGTTTGTAGCAGGGGGACTACAGGGGTGACTTCTGTGAGAAGCTGCTAGAGACTCTCCCCGTGTCTGATGGAGCCAATGCCAGCCAGCTCCAAGACAGACCCACCACTGGCCAAGGCCAAGCCCACTGATGATGGTGGTAATACCCCTGTGATATCATATTCAAGAAGGGGAGGAAAAAAACCCATGCAATGCCAAGAACAACTGCTGCCAGAGAGGAGTGAGAATATGTGGGAGAAACAACTCCACAGACAGCAAGGTCAGTGAAGAAGGAGGGGCAGGAGGAGGTGCTCCAAGTGCTGGAGCACAGATACCCATGGTAAAGACCATGATGGGACAGGCTGTCCCCCTGCAGCCCTTGGAGGTTGATCGTGATTGGTTGATAATCATCTGCAAGCCATGAAGAACCCCACATCAGAGCAGGTGGAGGCACCTGAAGGAGGCTGTGACCCCATGGGAAGCCTGTGCTGGAGCAGGCTCCTGGCAGGACCTGGGGCCCCATGGGGGACCCAGGCTGCAGCAGACTGGTTCGGAAGGACTGTACCCCATGGAAGGGACCCACACAATATGGTCAATTTGTACTGAGTTACTGAATTAAATCTACCAGGTGAAATTAACTACCAATATTTTATCATCTTAGACTATCACAACTATCCTCTCCAAAAAATTTACTGCATACTACTAAAACTGCTGAAAGGCATCGCTTTATATGTGAAGAAAAGGATTATAGAATTTAAGCAAGGTACTCAAGGCCAGAGTGTCAGATTTATGGCATAGATCATATTCCAATTGGCAATGTCTGCATTAGCAGCTTCACCCACTTCAGAAAGTGGCTTAAAATACTTTTAAGTTTCCCTGCCTCTCAGCAGTGAACAGCAACTTTGAGATCACTCATTCTGTACTTCAGTCATTCATTCTCCTTTTCACTGCTAATTTTAAAATGTTCTCCCCCCATTCCACCATACCCTGGCCACTTCTTGGTCAGCCTCTACTTGTGCTCTTTGCTGTTGTTCTATATCCAGGTTGAACTCCTGCTGCTCCAGTTTCTCAATGTCTGGCACCTGTTCATTTTCATGCATCATTTTCTGAATCTGTTTTTTTGTTTAAAAAAAAAGGAAGAAAAAGTAATTTGAATGTGAATAGAAGAGATGCTGTTTTTAACACTATAGAACTTGATATCAGGGAAAATGATTTTAATTGCCTCCACTTTTAACTGCTTCATGGTAATTGGTAGAATGTGCTGTCTATAGCTAGAGACAGTCAGTACTATGTGAATATTTAATGTTTCTCTCAAAATTGCTTTGGGTGTTATATGTGACGTATACACTTTCTAAGAACCTGTACCATGCAACTGTCTACTCTCTGGTTCTGAAAACTTCGAAGTTGTTATTGCTTTGTAAAGTTCTCTATCTCATTCAGTTCAACAAAGGAAACTGCAAATTCCTGCATCTAGTTCTGAGTACTTTCAGTTGCTATCTCTTTATTGCTATCCATCTCATACAGTTCAACAAAAGGAACTGCAAAATCCTGCATTTTGTGAGGAACAGGGCCATGCACCTAGACATGATGGGTGCTCAGCAACTGGAAAATAAGTTTGCAGGAAAGGACCTGGTGGTCTTGAAGGACACCAAGTTGAACACGAGCCATCAATGCTCCACTGTGGCTAAAATGGATAATGGCATCTTGGGCTGTATTGAGTGTTGCTAGCAGCTAGGGGAAAGTGAGAGGCATACTCATACTGGACAGAGTCTAATGAATGTGATTATGGGACTGATACATCTCTCATATGAGCAAAGGCCAAGAGAATTCGGACTGTTCAGCGTAAAAAAGAAATGTCTTGGGGGAAAATCTCCTCAATCTATAAAAATACCTGAAGGGAGGGCACTAGAAGGGTGGAGCCAGGCTCTCGTCAGTGGTGCCCAGTGACAGGACCAACTAGCCTGAGAGGATACATTGCTCAAGGTATAAGGGTGACACACAGAATTTATTTGGACCAAAGGAATCTGAGAGCCAGACAGTAGTTCCTGAGAGGTTCTGTGTATAGCACCTGAAGAAACACATCTCTTTATTACAAGTCTGCTCAGAGTTTATGACAAAAATGTAACTGAGTGCTAGAGCTGACAGCCATAAAGAAGTTCATTTGTAAACAAAACTGGCAAGCTGAGCCATTACCCTTGTAAGAAACTCACAGTTTCACGCAGCTTTTTAATTCGCATTTGCAGCTCACTCTTCTGGTTAGCAAACCTCTGAGTCTCTTCTCTAAAGACCTGAAATATAACAAATACATTGATGAAAGGCAAAAATAGGCAAGAAGAGAAAAAATATTAAATAAACTAAAGGAACATTATCTGTACAGAAAATAAAACTGTTTGACTTGAGCCACTTACAAAACTCCATCACAAATTGGAAAGTCACTCCTGAGACCACCCAGAAATCAATGATACTTTGCTTTGTTCTATCATTGAACCTCAAAAGCTGGACAAAATACACAGCTCTGGCTCATATCAGAAGGAACCTCCATAAATTCATATTTCTGTGGGAAAAAACATCTATACTAACAACAACATAGCAGTTCCCAGGCTCACAAAGCACAAAATCCCCTCTCTGTAGACAGCTAGATCTTTGATGCATTTTTATTTATAAAAAAAATTGGTTACATAACATACTCCAACCTTAACCTGAAATAAATCTCCAGGAGTTTGTACTTACTGTCATATTCCTGAGTACTGATTTATCAGTGCTGCAGAATTTATTATTCTGGCCTTTGGGAAGAAAAGAGTGCCTGCTTGGTTTCTGGGAATATTTTGCGCAATTTTTTAACATTTAGAAAAAATTCCAAGTTTCTAAAGGAAGCTAATCTCTCTGTCAAATTCTATTACATTTACTCATTGGGTAGAAGTGGTCTCAAGGTCTTTAGAGTTCCTATTGTTCTAGGTACATTCTCGGATGTGTTTATAGACTTGACCTAGGATTTCCAGAAGTCCAGATCACAATGTCTTAAAGAGAGATCCAAATGTCAGAAAAGTTTGAGAAACTAGATTCCTTTACAGCACATAATTAGGCCCCCAAATCACCAATGACTTCTGAAAACTCTGGGTTTGATTAATCTTCTACAAAAGTACCTTCTTTATTTTCTGACCTATCCATGTCATGTCATCGGTACTGGCTGAATACAAACTGGTGATGTTTCCATCTTCTTTTGTCACTTCTACATTGGAAGATTTAAGTGGTGCCTTCTGAAATTAAGGATATAAATATCTATCATAGTACTTAAACAAAATGAGAGACAGAAATGAAATTAAAAAATGGACTCACGTCAGAAGCAATGCCACTGCCAAATTCCAGAGTGTTAGAACAGTTTGATTGCTTTACCAGCCCCCAGATGTGATCCTGCAAGCCCTTGCTATTATGTAAAAAAACTTTTGACTCAAAGAGGCAGACTGTAATTTCTGTAATAACTGCTTTGCTTGATTTCAACAGAAAGAATATAGGACTAGTAATACAGAGAATACAGCAGTAACTTCACACTAGAAATAACACAAAACTTAATGTGAGAAACAGACTCACAGAGTTTTCTGTGGCTGAATAAACCAAGTGAAACTGAGGACGTGAGTGTCATTTCCCCATAATTATTCTATTTCCAGGATAATACTATTCACAAATTAATAATTAAGCGTATTCAGCCTATCCTTGGAGGCATTCTTCTACTTTTACAAAAGGATGAGAATTTGATTTGAGGACAGTTTTTATCATGTCTTAGGAAAATGATCAAACTTTTTCTCTCCATTAAAAAAAAACCCAAACAAAAAACACCTTAAATTTTGGAAGTGATTCCGATGTGGATTCCGGGTCAAGCTGCCATTCTTCCATAGACTTTAAAACAACATTTTCATTCGTAGTAGATGTGTTCAGTATAGTAAGAAGAGATCTCCAATGCAAAGTAGCTTCCTCAACTTCATTTTTCATTATCTTCCTAGTAAACCGAAAGGGAACTGGTGAATTTTTGGTGTATTATGGAAAAGGATGAAATTTTAAATATTCTTTATAGCACAGTAATTAAGGGTTTTTTTAAATGCCTATTGAATATTTCTAAATAATATTCAATAGTGAGTTCTAGATTTGTGTAATTATGTGAAGTTTCCACAGAACTAGAAATTCTGAAAGGCTGACTACCCACATTGGAAATATTGCTCTGGCAGAGTCATCTTTATGCATCTGCCTGATTTGTTATTCCACAAAAGAGCTGTAACTTTCAAGTGTCTCTGACTCCTAATGTCTGGTAAGTGCTCTTTATAGCCACAGTTGAATTTCCATTAAAGCTGCGATGTCTCCTAATCACTGAGTTAAAATCGTATCTCATGAGATGACATCCCTTACACCTCCAAAGAAGCCCTTCCAGATGGTATATTTGTGAATGATAAGAAGCTCACTTTGAGCAATACTTCTCAGAAGACACTCGTATGTCTTGTGCTGAAACTACTCCTGAAGAACAAGTCATTCCCCAAAAGATGGTTGGGAATCTTTTCATGAGCTAGGGAGACAGCTATTAAAGATAAGAGGAGTGATTGTATCTCTATCCAATTCTCCTTACTTTGAGACTAATAAAAAAGAAGTCTAGATCTCAAAGAGATGAAAAAATTAGTCTGTTGGGATACAAGGAGTTACACCATCAATACTGTTCTGCCACCTTATACATACTTCCATTTCAGACACACCAGAGCACCATCATTTTTGCCATTAATGAGGATGAATTTGCCATCCAGTGAAAATACCACAGATCCAATTCCCCCTCCTTGATATGAGTGACAATGCTTTTGAGCAAGTATATCCTAGAAAAAAAAACGTCGTAGAAACAGTATCAGCGAGTATTTTTTCTAATGAAATACATCTGCAAATTATACTGCTTTATTTTTAGATAAAATTCAATCTAAAATGTCAATACAAAGTATAAAAAAGACTAGGATCTATGATTTTATATTTTTTTATTACAGAGAAGGGAAGTTTCCAGTATAATGATTTTGCAGGAGATGAAGAAGAGTAGTAAAATTATCAACCCTAAGATTTATAGGAGAAGTAAGTAGTTTGTATGACCATGAATACATCTATTATAAAAACAATTGTACTGTAATGTGCTATGTCAGTTCATATCCAACATTAATTTTTCTGGGACACCTTAGATTCAAGTGAAGAAAAGATTACAATGAAAGAAAGTACATTTCACACCTCCTTTTCATGCAAATGAAAGAAAGACTGTGCCTGGATGTCTACCTACCATAGTAAAAGTATGATAGATGAACAAAACACCATCCTTCGCTGCTGATGCCAGCCACCGACTGTTGGATGATAAAGAGAGGAACCCTGATCCAAACTGATTGCTGGGAATCCTCTTTTCTGATAAAAATACTGATGGTTCTTTCAACATATTCTGCCAAACAGACAAAATGTTAGCAGCAGTTCAGATAATGAAAATAGACATGCCATTTTGAGAAGACTAATGATAGTCTGTTGGGTTATTGAGCTCAGGAATTGGTACTGTTGCTGTGCTGCTGATTTGCCTCTCATCTCTTACAGGGTCTTGTTGCAGTTTTGTGAGGCTGTGCTGCTGAGACGGTTTCTTTAAGCAGCAGTTAGAGTTTTCTGCCAGCCTAAACTATAAACAATGAGCAATTCAAGGCCAAAGTCACAGCCCGAGAAATAGTCAAGCACCTCTGAGAATCACATACAGGAGAAAACAACCCAGAAGTAGCTGCATTTTGCCACCAGAGAAGAGAGTGGGGAGGGAGGTTAGAGGTGTCTTAAGATCTGGAAAAGGAAAACAGCTCATGAAGAAGTAACTGAGAACCCCATTTTTTCCCAGTCTCTGCCCCCCTGTACTGCGAGCAGGGGTAAGAAGGGAGCAAAATCATGGCTAAAGGGAAGTCTGCTTAGAATAGAGGGGTGGCGGGAAGGTGCTACCGAGAACCCCCTCTTCCCCAGTCCCTGCCCTCCCTGTACTGCGAGCCAGGGGGAAGAAGGGAGCATAGTCCTGACTGAAGTCTGCTAAAAAGAGAATGGTGGGGGGAAAGTGTTTTAAGATCAGGTCACGTTTGTTTTAAGATCTGGTCGTGCTCTCAACTCGTTTCTTCACTGTTCTTTGTAGTTGTAGTGTAGTGTAATAGAGTAGTTTCTCTCTTCTTCACTTTGTGTTGAGTCTGTTTTGCCCACATCAATGACAGAGGGATCTCTCCCTGTCCTTATTTTAACTGCTGAGCCTCTTTATATATATATATATTCTCCCCTGTCCAACTAAGAAGGGGAGTAATAGACTGACTTTGGTGGACATCTGGCCTCCAGCCAGGGGGAAACCACAACAGTCTGTATATTGTTTCTATGTATTTTCGAGCCTGGAGTTTCTTGGCTCAGAAAGTACAGGACTTGTCAAGGAGGAATGCTCACGTTTGGAATTCACCTTCTTGCTTGACCTAACAAACTGAGGGAGACCTGTGAGCTGCAGAGCTCCAGTTCATCAGCAGACAATAACAGGGGCTCCCTGAAGCCCCCACTACTTGATTGTGAGGCAGAGCTGGGCTGGGTTTGCTGCTATGTCTTAGAGTCATGGGCTCACATTGGCTCTGTTCCTTCAATACCTGGATATATGGGTTACCCAGCAGATTGCACAAAAGCACTGTTCCTGTACAGAAGCTTCCAATACAGAAGTGCCTGCAAGCCCTATGAGTTTTAATAACCAATATTGGTTTTCTTTGTAACAGAACAAGGAGATCGCATTTGCCAGATTTCTGAGCAGGTGGTAGGATACTAAAAGTTGATGTTTATGGATGGAGTAGGTATTTTTAGTGCTGAGATCATTTTTTAAACATAATATCCTTCTATATGCACTTCATCTAAAGCCTTGGTTCACTGGTATTTAACCACCACACAAAACAAAGTAGCTTCAGAGAATTACCTCTTCAGAGAGATGGTATTTACAGATGAAAGGTGCACAGGTACAGTAGCCATACACAATGTTATCCTTCAATCTGACTGCTGAGCTCAAAGGGTAATCCAGATCATATTGTTCCTTTTTAATGGCACTAGCATTCAGCATTCCTTGTTCATTAACATACTTATCATTATCTAGAATATTGGAAAAATGAAAAACAGGGAGGAAGATGCATCACTACCACTAATGCAGATGCTTCACCTATCAAGTAATTATGAACACCCATGTCAGCAAGGTGTGAGCATGACGTGAGATTTCAAGGAGGAGACTGGGAGTTAAGATATCTACCTTTTACACTAACTCTGTGGGTTGTGCCAACCTAGCACACTGCAGTGAAGCAGAGAGCGAGCTCTATTAGCTCTAAAGTAGTTCTAGAAAGAGTTTAACCACAGCAATGTGAAAATTTTGTTTACGCTAATTTACCCTGCTTATTGGGTATGACATAATCAGTGCCCCTTAGTTTGCATGGAGCTTCATGTTATCATCATTTTCAGCTAGAACTTGTTTAGGCATCTCTGCCATGAAGTACAGACAGCCTGGGGGACAATTTAAAGGAAATACTAACTTAAACGAAAATTACTTTTCTAAAAGTTTGTAAATTGTAAGACCTTTTAAAGATTATATGTAAATAATTAGAAAATTTGACACTAGACTAACAGTTTTACACAAGTTTTTCTCTCCAAAATGTTAGAAATTCATTTGCATTATATACAAATGTCCCAGGAGAATGCACAGATGTAATGAAGTCTGTATTTTGCTTTAAGGGATGTCAATAACAAGCTCTTGCCTTCAAAAAGAAAAATCCCATGGTAGATATCTCAGTTCTTACCTGTTGCGAGTGCTGAAGATAGACAAAAAATGTTGAGTCTTGCTCGCTGGATCTCTGCTACATTAAGAAGTACCATCACTTCAACTAAGTCATTCTTGAAGTCAGAAAGGACAGTAAGATCCACCACTTCATCTGCCAACACTGAAGCAGGTCAGAAACACCAATGTTACTGAATCATGGTAACACTGTTTTTACTAAGGTATCATGTTCAGAATATACCACCAGCTCAACCACCCGGTTCTGACTGTCTGACAAACCACAACCTTGTCTCAGAAAGTGCTACACACACAAAACTTGAGGCATCAAGTGCTGAAAATGCTAAGCCTCAGTGTGTTAATTCATTAAACAGCCAAATGTAAGTTTACATACAACTGACATTGTAGCAATTTTGATGCCATTTGCTGAAAACCTGCAGATAATGGACAGAAAAGTGCCCCTCTAAGAAGCAAGGCAGACAATGAGATCATCAGGCAAATTCTGAAAATTACCTAAGAAGATGTAATTCTATATTTGTCAAATGAATGAAGATGATAAAACAATGTCCTTTATACTTAAAATTCTGATGAAGATCTAATTGCATATGTAATCTGAAAATATGATATTGAAATTGACAGACTGGAATAAAAAAACATTACACAATTCCAGCAGGTCTCACGTTAAAAATTTCTGGGACACACATTTGTATAAGGAGATTGCACTCAGCTATCAGTTTTTTTAGTCTGAATTTTCACATGGTGAGCCACAAAGGTCTGAAGCTCTTGGCCAGCACTATTGCTTTTGTGCTGGAGCTGTAATCACATGTGATTCACATGTGCCTTGGACATGTGCCCTGGAAGAAAAGTAATATTAGTGCATATGCTAACTACAATTACAAAGGTTAAGACAAAAAGGATTTGCCAGGACAAAATATGATTTGAAATTAGGTGGAAAGTACATGTTTAGTCCTCCTAAAAAATAAATAGAATGAATGAAGGAGAGTGGGTTAGTCTGCCCAGCAAGTATGCTTAAAATACAGCAAATGATGCAAACTCAGTGTTGTTACATATATTACCTACATATCCAAGAACATGGAATAGTTTTGAAGGCCGTGCATCCAGAATAAAGATATGTCCTTCCGTAGCTCTTGCAATGAGGAACTGGCCACTCTGATCATAACTGGGAAAAGTATAAAACCCAGTAGAAAACAGTTCAATACAGTCAATTAAAAGAGTCAAATAATTCCACTCCCATAACTCTGCTGACTTCATTGATGGCATAAATGCAACTGAAATGTCAGCTTCAAGGGATTACAGGCTTCAGGCCTGATATAAAGACCAGTGCTCTGAGGACAATTTCTAATTGAGGGGGTGGTCAATCTAAAGCTAATGATACTCCATAACAGTGTATGTTAACAACTTTATTAAATCTTTCTTTGAAGTTCACTTTTTAAAACTAAAACCACTATATAGATTTTGATATTATTTTGAAGAGACATGTCTTTGTTTACATTGATTTTACTTGCTTCTGTATCTATATTGCTTTCTGTATCTATGTTTAATGTTTTATCTTAGGTAATTGCGAAAAGAGGTAACATCTGAGCCTCCAAATAACAGGCAATATTATATTAAAGTTTAAGAGTTCAAAATAATTTCTATTTTTTAAAAAGTAGAAATAAAATACTCTCACAGGTTTCAATAACTGAAAAACCACCAAACTCAACCAAGCAAATAAGAAAAGCCTTTTAGATCACTGTAACTGATTACAGGAGGACTGACAAATTCTGAAACTGTAAGCAAATGAGAATAATTATGGTAATAAAAACCCACTGTAACGAAGGGATGACCAAAGGGCTTAAAGTTAACTTCACAAAACCTCAAATTCATAGTGAGGGAGAAATAACCCTCTACATTAAGATACATGTAATTGTGCATAACTATGACATATCTGTCAGAGACGATCAGTAGCTTCAGTGCTCAGTTAAACCTCCTTAAAATGAACATTTGTTATATTTCTCTCAAGTAAAACCTGCAACTACTCCTCTTGCACACAATTCTGAATATGCTGAGGAAAAATAAGCTGCTAAAATATTTTACTTTCTTATTTTAAAAAAAAAAAACCCTCTTTTTTTGTGTTCAACCAACAGCATTACTCAAGCAACAATTTGACAATATTGCTGCTCTTGTTACTACATACTTACTGCAAAGAGAGCACTGGAAATTCAGAAAGAAAAATTCTGTGAATAACCCGTGGAGCTTCAACCTTGGTAACATCAAGGAAATAGATTTGACCTCTTTTGGTTCCTACAGCAACACTGTTGGAGGAGGGACAGCAAGCCATAGCAGTTGCCTAGTTGAGAAGTAAAAGATTCTTAACAGTTCCATATCTTTTTATATATTATACTGTATGATAATATGCAATTTCTTTTACTATTTAGAAGTCCCTAAAATTTGGAGAAGACACTCCAAAAGATTTATCTAAAAACTTTTGGTTTTAAACGAAGGAAGGATTTTAGAATCATAGGGTTTTTTACCTATACTCTGTATCTACATACCAAAAGGTAATCCTGTGCTCCTCAGGAAAAAAACATTATATCCACTCTACAGATTTTAAGTAAAAAACGTTCCACCTTAATAAAACAATGAGTGCACTGTTATGCGTAGAGCTGATACAGAAAGGGATTTTGCTTTCTTAGTCTGCCAAGTTTCAGGGTTTCAGTGCATCTTAAATCATTAATTGTTTTGATTGGAAAAGACCTTTAAGATCAAGTCCAACCATTAATCTAGCACTGCCATGTCCACCATAAATCAAGATGAAGCATGACCAGTTTGAAATACTTTTCTCAACTCAATTCCTCTTCAGTCAAGGCTTTAGTTTTTATATACTTGAAACTTTTCCTTTCAGTTCCAACACTCATTTAAAATAAACATTTTATAAAGTAATATAATAAAAATTTAGATTGTTCTGTACAAATACATACTTAAAGACACATCACTAGCACATTAGGTTGAAATGTTTCCTCCATTTTATGGCCCAGTTAAATACATATTTAGTTCAAGGAAACATTCTAAAAGATAAACCTTTTTCAATCTTTTCATGGGTTGTTCAAAGACACCACTGAGCTCTCCTTAGCACTGGTTTAGCTGAATCTGAGGAATATTATTCCATGAAATGAAAAATATTAAGGAAAATTGTAGGTATCAGTCACTATATAAGCTCCTGGTTACATGTACCTCAATATCAAGGTTTAGCTTGCTGAGGCAAGTTCCGTCTTTCAGGAACCAAACTTGTACTTCTCCCGAAATGGTTACAGACTGTTGAACAGAGAAAAGCATAGTCAAGAGAAGGTGGAATAAATAAATAGTCTGGAAGTGACTAATGATCTTCCATAGAATATAAATTCAACCAATGTCTAAGCATAGCAGATGAAGGAATTCTAGTTTCGCTTGGAATTACCTTGCTTTTCCTTTAAGTCCAGTTGCTGCAAGGTACACCTACCTAAGGAAAACCTTCCATAATTTTTGTGAATTGCTGCAACTACAGGAATGGTCTTTAAGCAGAATGAGGCAGTCTAGGGCAAAACATGTAAGTTTGATCAATATTAGTGCTTCCACTATTCAGCCAGCAATAGAAAAACTGGCTTGTGATTTTCTTTGCATAGGAAAGGGCTTAAGGAGAGGTCTTGTTTTCCCAAATTAAATACTATTTATATCATAATGGTGCTTGAATTCTACTTATAACCAGGCAATTTTATAATTACAAGGTAAAGCCTAACTAGAGATAATCAACTATCACATTTCTCATTCAGAATCAAATAAAATTTATTACTCCCATGCTAATGACAGAAAACCAGATTGAATAAACCTGATTGATCAAGACCCCAGGGTTCCTAGGCTGGCTACTTGAAGAATTCACGGCCTGGAGATGAATCAGACTTGCGGGCTAAAATATATGTCTTGCAGGAGTCAAAGACATAGGAGAAAAGCAAGGAATTTCTCAGAATGCAAGTCCCTGGATCCAGACCAAAGGCATCTCTCAAGCTGTTCCAATTTGTGCTGAAGGCTGGAAAGATCAGTAGGAATTTCTTGTTCCAACATCTATTCTCTGAATTAAATCCACCTTTGGCTCAGGTATAGTCCTGAACAATAGTGAACCACACAAATCAACATCAGTATGACCTTTTAGCGGCCTGTGAATTTTCATCCTGCATTCTAGGCCATACCTGAATTAATGCCATTTACTTCCTTAATGGTGCACAACTGTTACAAACATCAGAACAGTCCCAATCTCTGGAAGGCTTTTGATTCTGTGCCTTAGCAACATCTTGGTTACCTGAAAAATGCCACTATTATATATAAGAAAGAATACCATTCCTTACCACACAGTACTCGTCCCCTGGAGTAAGAAAATCAGCTGCCAGAAAACAACTGCTGCATGCATCCAGGAGTTTGACAGCTTCTCCACTGTGGGAAGGTTTGTAAGTATAGACTGTCCCCTGACAAAGAGAAATAAACCATCACTGAGCTATGAAACTTTTCGTTAGAAGCTTAAACAAAAAAAAATCATCTTTCTGAGCTTCAGAAGTTTTATATTTGACTGTAAACTGAAGTAGCAAGTATCCAGTAGAATTAATCTGAATTTAGTGGATTACATTGATTTGCACAAGATGAAGATCAGGTTAGTTCACAGAATCACAGAACGGTTTGGGTTGGAAGGGACCTCCAAGATCATCTAGTTCCAACCCCCTCTTAGAGTGATCCAGCTAGTCACATTTTCAAGAAGTTTTGTGTCTCAAAACTGCCTTATAAAGCAATTTAAAACCATCCTATTTCATGTTACTCCAGGAATCAATAAATAGTCTAAACCAGCATAAACCAGAAATCCTTAAGTTTAAGCCTGAAGAGACTTTTATCCAAAGGTCTCAAAGCCTCTTAGAAACAATTCATAACTAATACTGACTAAGCTTTTAGAATTTCTCTACTCATTTTTCAAAAGGAGAACGAAATCAGGGAGACAGTGTGGCCAAAGTTATCCTTGCACTGCTGCCCTGAACCCAGAACCTCCTGACTCACACACACACATGCTTTGTTTCAGAGTTTTAAAAGTGCCAATTGCTTAAAGAAATGTTTAAAGATGTGGAAGAAACAGGTAAATTTTGAGGATTTGGGACCCTTGAATAAGATTTCTGTATATTGGGCTGGATTGATCATCATATTCAGGTACATGTACAGAACAACTTTACTGCATGACCACAATAGGCCTGATGTACCCAAGCTACACCTTTTCTACTGTGCAGGCACACATCAAGCCTGCACAGTACAGCTCATGCACAGTAAGTCGCACACGACCTGGACACACTGGAGACCCTGAGAATGCACTCCAGTGTACATGCACAAGTATTTCTTTTGGGAAATCTCAGCATTAGGTACTTTATAAATCACCATCTGTAGGAGACAACTGTTTTCTGTTTCATTAAAAGTCTTTCCAATCTTTCATCAAAAACAGAACATGGACCAAGTTCACCTCAGTATCACTTGTTGATTTGTTTGATCACATTACAGACATTTCACACTAGCAATATTAACAGTTATAAAATCACAGAAAGATCCCATTATGTAATGGTATTATCTCAAACACTATACCTGGTCAGTGACAATCAGAAGTACAGTGTAATCAGGAGAGAACAGGAGGCTGGATATGGGTTGTACAATGTCAACACAGATTTTCATCTCGTACTGCAGATCTTTGATGTGATAAAAGAACAAAATGCCCTCCTGTGCAGAAAAGTACAAATCCACATCAGGTCTAGGTCATTTATCCTAGCTTGCTCTGGCAAACTGAACTGCAAGAATTTCTGAAAATCTCTAAACAGTGTTTAACTGCTTCCTATCGTTAATGATCTCATTTGCCTTTAATATATTTAAATCCAGAAAACTCTTTTGCTGGATAATAAATGTATTGAAAAAATGGTGTTCTTTAATAACAGACTTTTTAACAGTCCATATTTGATAATAGACACTGCCATTAGTTAATACTTAGGATTTCAGGTTCTTTTTTCAGACAGTATAAGAATTTGTCCCACGGAAGCAGTAACGTAAAATGCAATGTCAGTTTGGGTTAAACATTGAGTTAAGAATTTGCAATTTGGCAGATCTTCTCACCATTTTCTCTCCTGTTTTTTGCCCATCCTTCCTTTCTCTTCTGCTAGAATACTCTTTGTCTTTTGTTAAAAATAAGATCATACTCTTTTGTTGCTTCTTTAACTGCAAAAATAGAACCTCTTCCCACCCTGCTTCCTTCTGATTTCTTGTCTCAAGTCTTAACAAAGAGAATATATACAACACCAGAGAAGACCTTTACAGCCCTGCAGCCCTTCACTTTTTTCTAGCTCCTGTCTTTGCAGGAAACTTTGCAAATATACTCCATTTAAATGTTCTTTGATTTTCACACAATAGGTTAAAAGCATAAAGGATGCCTCACTTTTCCAGCTGCATACAGTCCCTCATTGCAAAACGCCATAGCAAATGAAACTGGTTTTTGCAGATCCTTTGGTTTGCCACCTGAGAGCACAAAACCAACATAACATATCAAAATTAATTCATTGCAACAACATGTCTCAACTTCAAATTTTGGGATGATTTTCTATTTGTGAGTAGAAGGCTCCATGGGCTATATATTCTTTGGACTTTATGATAATGAATGAGAAAGCTGGTATACATAATTTGAAGGGACAGTACTACTGTAGCCTGATGAAGAAGAAATTAACTTGAGAAATCATTTGATTTTGTAAAAGCTGATAAATAGCCACATTAAGGTTTGTCACTAACAGAGTCATAATGTCATTTAGTTTAGAAGGGACCCTAGAATTTCTCTGATCCAACTTCCTGCTCAGCATAGAGCCACCTTCAAACTCGGAACCAACTTCAAAGTTAGATCATGTTGTCCAGAGTCACATCCAGCTGAGGTCTGAAGATTCTTAACAATGGAAATTCCATAGCTTCTCTGGACAACTTGTCCCAGTGTCTGACTACCTTCATTGTGAAAGTATTTTTTAACTAGTATCTACTGAGAATTTCCATTGATGCAAAGTGTGTCCTTTGCCTGTCTGGTCCCACTTTTTCTGTAACCTTCCATTCAGTAGCTGAAGCAGTAGTAAAACCACCCCATTTTCTTTTCTCCAGGCTGAACACACACAGCTCCCCGAAACAATCTTTGTATGTCAAGTACTCAGTCTGCAACAATCTTTGTGGGTGTATGCTGATCTTTGTCCATTATGTAAATCTCTTTTTTGTACTATGGAACCCAAAGCAAAGCACTTGAAACAATCCCCTAAATCATAAATCAACTACACTACATGTAATTGTGGTTTTAAAAAAAGTTACTAAAACCAAGCATTAGAGAACCCATTCTAGTATCATTCCATTTTAAATTAGAATGAGCAGAAATTATTTCACTGCCACAGTTTCTCCCAAGGCTTATTAATTTGGCTGTACATCAGAATAAAAGCTATTAATCATGTGCCGTGTAAACATATAAAAGATTGCCATCGACCTGTCTTACAGAAGCCAGTGAGAGCTGAATTTTTATAACCAGTGGCTTCTGATTGCAGTCACATACTAATACTCCCAAACAACCACTGATGTTGCCTAAAAATTTGTTAGCTTGATTTGAAAATGGAAATACCTTTCTTTATCTGTACTTCTCTCTGAACATATGACACCACGTCTGATACTTTACGCAGGTATTCTGCACGAAAGAGAACAATTTATCATGTCAACCTGGTTTATATTGCAATAGAAGGCAGTTGTATTCCAGCCTATTGAACAAAATGCTCAGTATACTGAATCAAAACTGTGCATTCTTCCCCAATATCCACCATTTCTGTCATTTATGCAACTGAACAGGTACGATCTTTATGTGACTCAGCTTACAGCTGTAAAAGGGAGATAGCAATTCTTGGCATACAGAATGGTACAGATGCAGACTTATCTAAGTTCTGGTATTGTTATTTCTAACCATGGGGTCTTTTTTTTATTTGATTCACTTATGGAGGAAACTTCAGCCAGTCTGGAAAAAATAAATGCCCAAGTGAAATGCTGCATCTGCTTATGATTCTATTTGCAACATCATACCAGGAATTTAGCATGTGCTTGATAGTGGACATGCACATAAGCATTCTGCTAAACAGGTACAGATTGCAGTATGTTTCAAATTGAGCTGAAGATTCAGTGCAATATGATCACAATTTCATTACACAGTTCTAGGACAGGAGTTAAAGAAGAAATACAGAGGCCAAGGAAGAGCCCAGATAGCAAATACTCATTGCCTTTTACTGAACATGCAAAAACATTTCTGGTCACACCTCAGCTTTTTATTTGTGGGTGATTTCCAAATCTTGATTTGGCAAATTTTAAACTGTGATAATTTCAAAAGCAGAGAAACAAAGCTGGCTCATTGGTTTTCTTTAAGGTGAGACTTTAATTTCTCTATTAACTATCAAAACTGAACAGAGATACAGTATTTGGGGAAAGTCAGGGATACTTGCTGCAGCTTTTAAAATAATCTATTACATAGCAAAAGAAGAAAACAATATCACCAGCCTGTGTATTAACACTGAATCAGTTTTTATTAGAGAAGCAGTTCTATGCTAGTCTACAATAGGGTATTACCATATTACCAAGTCCTAGTGCTAGGGAAAAGCATATCCTAAACATAATATTTGGTAATGTAATTTTTGGTAATGTAATATTCTAAATACTAAATCTATAGCAAATGGGGCTTTACATCATCCAGAGGAACATTTAATATAAAAAAGGCATGGAATGGGCTGTTCTTGCCAGAAAACTTTAGCCAGTCACTAGCCTGCCAAAAGTCCCCATGAAAAAAAGACAGATGGGTATATAACAGGACAAATTGCCTCAGCCAGTTCCAATCAATCCAAGGGATATGTAGTGAGTCCTCTCATTCAAGAATAAATTAAAAGCCAAACCCGTCTTCTGTTCACTCTCTGTGCTTCATACCTTCTGCAGCAAAGCCTGATAGTCTTTACAATCTTGTTTCCATTAGAAAATAGTTTAAGTAAGAGCTGACCTTAAGGAATTCTATTAAGACCATTACATTAAATTCAGTTCTGTTGTTTGAAGACTTATCATGAGGCTTCAAAGGTATGTTCTAACATTATGTAACATACCAAATGGGGACAAGTCATGCAAAATAAAATAAATTCTCGGCACTTAGCTAAAAGTTAAAAGACTGCAGAGCTGATCTAGTAGGGCTGGTTAACAAGATCTGGGCTCCTGGAACTGTTGTTTATTTCATCAGTTTTGATGATTTTAGAGCATTTTTTTTTCCCAAAGAAAAATGAAAGCAAATTATCAGATCCTAAAGAAACTCACACAGAAGTCCAAAAGACATTCTCAAATGTTCATCAAACTAATAAAAGAAATATGGGTCTACAATACAGCTTTACAATTTCTATAAGATACACAATAGGAGAACAGAAGACAGCAAAAAGAGCTTTCACCTATTCACTTTCCTCCCTACTTGAATAAAGCACACATCACAGTTATTTCTTACTAGGTAAAGGTTTTTGTTGAAGAACAGAAACACTGTGTGTCTCAGCATCAATTGCCAAAACACCTCCTTCTTTACAGCACAAGTAAATTTCTGAGGCTGCATTCCAGCAGTGGGCAGTAGGATTCACTGAAGGCTTAATAATATTTCTAGGCTGCAACACAAAAATAAACAAGTTGACAAATATCTGTAAAAGCAGTTATGTACATTTTAAGGCAAAAAAATATCAATACTCTGATCACTTTAAAATTGGCCTCCATTTATTCAGTCATCCCTTCACTGAGGGTAGTAACTTGAGAAACAATAGCATTTTACAGAAAAGTCTGTGTCTGAAGGTAGTGGTAGAGAAATCACCTGTCTCCCTAGAAGCTTATTTAAATGATGAATTATAGTCTAATTTTTAAATTTGAACATATCTAGATTTATTCTCCAGCACTTCAATCTGCTACAGTTTTGTCCTTTAGCTTGGAAATCCTTCTGGCAACTACCCTACCCTCACAAAGATAGTGACCCAACCATAGCCAGATCATTTCCCAATTTTTTTAGTAATAAAACCATGATAAAACTCACCATATTGAATCACTAGCTTTATTTTATTTTATTTTTAATGTAAGAACAGCACTGGAAGCTCAAATTGAAATTACTACCCACTATGATCCCAAAAAATCCTTTTCAAACTGCTTTTCAGAATAGCCTTCCCCTTTGTAGACATAAGCTGCACATGTGCTCTTGCATACTTGGCAGTACTAAACTAAATTTTTCTTGAATAGTTTATCTTATATAATCCAAATTGCTCTGTAAAACAGCTCTATCAACCTTTGTGTCATCTGCAAATGAGTTCTAGAAATATCCCTGCCACAGACTTCCTATGTGCCTTGAATTTTATTCTGTTAAGATAAATTTCATAAATCCACTATCCATAAAACAAGAACAGAACTTCTCCATCAAAAATTATTAAAGACAGTGACCTGTTCAGATACAAATAGAGAGAGCCAGATTTAAGAGAATTATGGGAGGGGATGATTCTGGGGAAGAAAACACAAGAAAAACTTGGGAGAACATTTAAAAGAGAAAAAGAACCATGCATCTGAGCAGAAGTGGTAAGAGACACTAGATGATATGATGGATGAAAAAACAGAAGAGTCTGTAATTGTATAAAACACCTGCTTTCTCACTAAAGGCTCCATAAAAAGAGGAAATATGGATGGACTTGTGATGAAAACAGAGGACAGAGATTCGTAAGTACCTAGATTTTATTAATAAAATATGCCAAGGACTTGCTATAAGATTCTGGGTAAGTAAATTTCTATTTATGCCTACAAAGCAGTTTGAATTTCTCCAAGGAAAAATGTTACAGAAATAAACTGTTTACTTTATAAATCAAATAGGACTAATGGTAATAAATCTGTAACAAATGGGGCTTTACATCACACAGAAACATTTAATATAGGCATCTTCACTGATTTTGAGGCTTGAACATCACAAATCTTTGGGAAAGTTGTAACTGTACTACCCTGGATCAGAAGCTTCCCATGTAAAGACATCTTCTGTAATGCTTCTTTGTACCTGGCTGTCATGACTGTCTTTACACATAAACTAGATAAACTATGCTAATCCTAGGATGATATTATGTAAATCCCAAACCAGGTTGCTTCTTGAACAACTGTGCATTGGCACAGTAATGGATAATAATAACAATGACATCTTGTTTTGAACTTCTCTCCCTTTTGAGTAGCACCTCTTCAGAGAAAAAAAAAATCCATGATGGATACTTGTCATGAAAAGTTTTATAAAAAGGCAATGAAATAAAATTGGAAGCGGAGATGAAGTGGAGTTAGGTAGGCTTGTCATGGAAACGCATATTCAGAAAACTCGGGTCCCAACTGTAGGAAATACTGAAACAGACCTAAAGCAATTTAATGCACGAAAGATTGAAAGCTGTAGGATGTTTCAATTCCTTTCACTCTGCTGCCCCGTTGTGGTTACACTTTGGTACATACCCACCCTCAATAACTTGTTCTACGGTAAACATTGATACATATGCTGCAGCAGCCTGTCAATTTATAAAGATACAGAAGAACGGTAGTTATTGCACCTCTGCTTTGGACATCCTGGTCCATTGCAGCAACTGGAGTACAAAGATATCCGGACATCTGAGAAACTCAGCAAGTTCAGTCATTTCAATCTCTCTCAAAGATCCTTTTCAACATAAGGGTCTTGATTAAAAAAATATAGTATATCAAGTATATTCTGATCAACTTGTGCAGGAATTTCTTTGCAAAACCATGCTGGGCTGTTGGATGTGGGTGTTTAACCTGACAAGATACATGCATGCAATTCACCACTAGTGTGAGTGGTTACAAGGTCTAGTAGTGACTCTGTTTTTCTCATCGGTTGGAGATGAAGCATAGAGAATTAGCACTGTAAGGCACAATAAATGCAAGCTCTGCAAAAAGAGTGTTTACCTATCATAGTCTGGAGAAAGGTGAAAACATGCCAGAAATTGATTCGGTGCCTTCCGGTGCTAAACTCACAATTTAGTACAAAGGAAACAACTCACCATCACCACAAGAAGAACAGTAGATTGTATTCCTGAAAAAACCTTTAATTTCTAAATAACACTATGTTCATCACCTTGTCAATATTCACAACCAAAATACAACCACATAGGGAATTTGGACAATAAATAACTATCAAAATATTTACCATGTAATTTGGAAGAAAAGGAAAAATCTTTATCAAAGACTAGAGGAACAACCTACTGTTGCTTCAGGAAAGTTTATATGTATAAGCAGAACATAATCACATTCAAGGTGCTAAAAAAATATATAGTTTTTTTCTGAAGGCAGTTGGGAATGACAAGACCTATAGTGGTATCTAATATGGGGGAAAGCACAAGCTTTTCTGCGTGGAAAAGATCACAACATGGTTCTGCAAGTTCAAGCATAAGAACCTACCATTCCTGAATGGAATAGCACCCATTCAAGGACAGACAAATTCTATTAAGCCTCACAGACCTAATACAGCACGTTTTTTTTCCCCCAATACCTCCCATAATTCACTTTAGTCTGTAAAGAAAAATGTTCTTCTTGCAGTTCATCATTGGCACATAGTATAAAATGCAGTAAGGCAGAAGAGGAACACCCCTGATGAACACACATTGTCTTAATTTTCCATGTTCTAAATGATCTGAAATATAAGCAGTTCATGTGTAACCAGCATCAGTAGAGGATGATTATTGATTGTCCTGGAAACCAAGGGCACCAGCAGTTACACAGTTTACACCCTTTGCAAATCTGAATTCATGAAGCCATTAAAAGAGGTCAAGAAAGATCATTATGTTTTTGTTGTTGGTTTTTTTTTTATTATTCTTTATTGTGCTTTAAGAAGAAATGATGGCAGAAACCTGTGGTATACTAATCTGATATTACAGAACTCACATTTGTCCATTGAAAAGACATAGGATAATATTACTGTCATTTTATGCATGGTGGTTTTGGTGTTTCATGCATATCACAAGCCACCAAATAGAAACTGATGGTCCTAATCTTAGAAGAGAATCCCAGATTTGCAAGTGAAATGTTTTCACACTGGCAGATGCCTCTAGTTGGTAGTCATGAGAAAGTAAATTTAAAAAAAAGAGAACTCTTTTGAAGCCTCTCAAAAGAGGCATCTCAAGGGAGGCTAACAAGTAAATGATCAAATACAACTGAGACAAATGGGCATGTCCAACACTGACAGCAGAATGTATTTCAGAATCAGGGGTTGCTGTCTGGAATAAGCACTTCAATATTTCCATACCTGAGACATTTTCAAAAAGCAAACAGATCTCAGAGGGAAGCAAGGATAACTAAAGGTTATCAGTTTAACATTGGAATAGGTTTTCAAAGTTTGAGCAGGTCATACAATTTTGGACATCATTATATGCTGACATGCTTACACTGATTCTGGGATACAGATTAGTACCTCCATTGCACAGAGAGATTATGATGCTATGACCTGTGTCAGAAATATCTACATTGCACTCCACTGTGCAGTAGCAACATGTCTTGTAAGTCTCCTGTCAGAACAGGTTTCAAGAATATTTTTGAGACAAACGATCTATTTACTAGGTTGTACCTGTTTAACAGACATTGCAATTATTCATTGATTAACATCTATTTGCATAAAAAAACATAATGACTTGGAATAGTAAAAAGGAAAATGTCATTAACTACCATGAATGTTTCTGCTTCATCTCCTACCAGCCCAGCAATGGCAGAAACTGGCAAATCAGGGCCATAGTATGGATCTTCACTATGAGAAACTGGGAAAAACAAATCCTTCTGAGGACTCTCAAGCCTTTGTCCAACAGGGAGTTTTACAGGGCTGTGAAAAAGCAAGAGACACTGTCTGAGGAGAAGAAATATTACAAATAGTCAATGCTGATACAAAACTGACAAGCGTGTTTTCAAAACTGAGACACCAACAGAGCTAATGGGCTTTACTTCTGCAAGAGTAATGGAAGGTTGCTGTTCACAATCGTCCTATATGGCACATACTATTTCACTGGAAAGTATTCTGCTGCAAAAGAGGAATGTTCCTAACCAGCAGAAACACATCACCATTGTCTAGCTCAGTGTCTTTTCTTGTTGCCTCATACAAACAATTATTCTATGTTGCTGCTTCCTTACTATCCAGGATTAATAAATAACTTGCATATGTGAGGATTCATGCTTAATGCTGATTTGGAGAAAGTTTAATGACAATGAAAAATTAGTATATGCCTTTTGCACTCTAGTAATTAGTGTATGAGTGGCTGTTACAATGAAGGGGTTGAGAATTCTGTAGTTTACAAACTGTTGATTTATGACTTGGAACAAAATTATGTAAAATAAACAATTCCCAGTGGCTGTTTAGCCTCCACTGAATGGAAAGAAACATGATGAAATAGTATATGTATATATATATATTCATGTCTATAATGAGAAAAAGCAAAATAACCGTCAGTACTCTTTTCAGGTTGCGAATTAGGGCCTTGTCTCTACTTCCACTATTGCAACTGTGTCAGTAGCAATATGTTCGTTATATTCATAGTTAACAAGATTAAATACACTTCAGAATTGTAGGGTAGCTGCCACTGAAACAGCATAGATGTTACACTTCAAGGACTCCAACTGGAACAATACATACTACTATACACCAGACTCAAAAAACATTTTAGTATAAATAAAAATCCAGGTTTGCTGTGCTCAGGGAATTGCATTGACAGAGCCATCCCCTCCGGATCTGTGAATTGGCCATACAAGCTGGAAATCACACAGACAACTGATACTGCTTTTGGTACAATACCACAACATATTGTTTAACTATGCTTACCAGGCGGTTTCATAGCTACAAAAGCAATGCTCAACATAGCTACTTGCAGGAAAGCAGTCCAGGCGCTACCTTAATTCAGCCACACAGCTTTTGATAGAGGCTGAGAAAGCAGCTGATTAGAATTAGCCTCATGAAGTGCATAATATGGACATGTGAATGCTAAGAAATGAAATCATAAATTCAATTCACTTGATTGACTAGACAGATTCACACCGATTTGACTTAGCAATTATTCATTGCAACTGCCAGGTGAAATAAATTGGATTAAATTCTTTGCGAACATATGTGGGTTGCTAGTTTTAGTTATTAAAATATACTCCTAGATTTTTTTCTTAACCTGAAAGGTGTTCCACTTACTTCTGCTTAAGGTGATACTCGTCGTTATTCCTTTCAATATGCCAGACAGTAACGGAGCTCTCATTAACAGAACACAGCTGTTGCCAGTTCATAGGATTAAAGCTTAGAGAGGTCACTGTTACCCCCGGCTGAGACTCACTGCACAAGAGGGTATTTTCTTGCCAGTTCCTTCATTAAGGAGAGTAAAAGAAAATCAAATCCATTAAAAGAGTCAAAAACATTCAAGTCAAAGATCTGGATGTGATTATGACTGACAGTCAAGAGCAGGATTGGAAAACAAATACTTCGTCACGGACAAAAAATTTCTGCTGTTAAGTTAGGTACTCTTCAAAATGAAAAGGTGGTGGTTACTTAGCCACACATAAATTAATATAACTACAAAAAAGATTGAATACTAAAATATTTTGAAAGCTTACATTTTAGAGACATTATCATGCACTTCCTTTTGTGAAAAGGAAAAACCCACAACAATATCTAGAGACATGGGTCTCTCATCAGTTCCATCAATGGAATGGAACTTGAATGGGCCCAAACAATTAACTTGTCAGCACCCAATTGCTTTTCCAATCTGTAAAATAATGATTATAATGCCTGCAGGCTTGCAGTTGTAAGGTATTATAATTAGGAAATAAAACACAGTCAGCCCATGATTATCTATGGATGAATTACTTAGGTAATACAGTAATTGTGTTGTGAATGCAGACATACAAAGCTATTGCTGCATTGACTAACTTGAGCACAAAACAGGGCAGAATTTGTGTGGGGCTGTTATGTATAGCTGACACAAACCTGGGAATCTGCTTTCCACTGACTTTTCCTTTGTCCAGTGTAACCTATTTCATGTTCTCACCATTTAATTTGTGTATTTCTCTATTATCCAGAGTAATTCTTGACTGCATTTGCATTTTTAGGTGTTGCCCAAGAACTGATTAACATCATTTGAAGAAAGTGGTTAAAACTGTTTCTCACTTTCTTAGACAATCCAGCTGACTCTTAATGTAAGTAACACCTACGGCTTTAGTGTTTGTCATTATTGCTGAAAGGAAAAAAACCTAAAATGCATATGCTGCTGTAAATGGATTTAGTCTAATCCTGCTGTTGTGGCCTCTAATAAATTCACTCATGGAAAGAGATCAGGATGCAAGACAATGGTTAATATCGATGGCATATGCAAAAAATGGGAAGTGTTCACACATACATAGCAACTCATTAAAATTACAGAAAGCTATAAGCTGCAATTCTGACTTTAAAAGATATCAGTGTAGCACTCTCTCTAATGAACTGTCATCATGTTCTCACCTCATACCTAGCAAATAGTGCCAACACTCTTGTATAGTAGATAATTTATTAAGATCTTAAGATCTGAAAGTATATGGTGCATGTATCTGAGAAAGAATCAGGCATTAAGAATCTTAACAGGAAATAACAAAGATCTAGGAATAAAATATATCAGAAGAAAAGCAGCTTTTAGTTATGCATATGCTTTCTATATCTGAGATTGATATAACTTTCAAAATATCTCTTCTTCCTCTGATTCCAAGCTTTCTGCTTAAAACACAGGAGCTGTGCAGTCACCATGCTGTAATCAGACATTAAGAATGCTAAACATCAAGATTTCTTTCACCTGTACACTCACATTTCTACAATCCAAATGCAAAAAATGAAGGTCCTGGTCTCGCAGTACATTCACACACCTCTGTACAAGTTGTGATAAACTTTAATACTTTAAGGCATTTATTTTGCTACTAAATTCTTTTGGACTAGAATCTAGGATGGTTCTTTCATGACAATTAGCTGCTCATAGTCCTATTCACACCAATAGTAATAGGTTTATATCATTTTGCCATGGAAGTTGCCACTACTTTTAAACATTCAAATGTTTCTAGATACTTCCTTCCATTTCTAAGAGTAATCTACAGGAGTCTTTCAATACGGTGGAATTTTGTTTTAAGTGCACACAGTGAACATAATAGATGACGTGTTATTTCTGCTGTGACAAGCATGTAAACACTTCAGGCCAATGAGGCTGTCTTAGTTTCTACTGTGATATACACAGACACCCTTCCTGAACTCCCATTTATGATCAGAGTTCACAGAAAACATTATCCTTCTTCATAAGGGATAAAGAAGAGGCATCTGTAATAGTATCTACTAGCATTATGAAAAATCTGAAGTTAGAGGAGTTTCTGCCACTTCACTAATCATGACCTTCACTAGAAAAGGTCACCATTAAATGGGGAGTATGCAGAATATTCCTCACATGTCCTTGCTTGCTTCCCTCCTACTCCACCCTCCCCATTTGTTTTGAAGACGTGCTCAGACTCCACAGCCAATGAAGCTTGCTGGCAATGGAGGCAAGAGCAGGATTAGAGTTTTACAGAACAATTTTAGAAGTTAAATATTCTAATTTTGTATCTGCACTGTATTGTAGTATGTATTTTCATGACAATGAGCACAAAATTATGATCTAACACAGTGACCCATGGTGATGTAATCACTGAGCAAAACTGTAAGACAGTACTAAGATCAAGCACAAGTAATTAAAAGGACCATTGAACTGTCACAGAGGCAAAAGAGTACAAATTGACTTTATAACTCTTTTCCTCTTTTCAGCAGGCAATTTTCTTTCACAAACAGCATAGTACTTAGCTTGCAAGAGTGAACAGATTCTTGACAAATCCTGAAGGCTTTACAAGTACTCCAAACACAACATTTCAATGAAGATATAAAATAGCTGTAGCAAAGTAACTGTCATTTTGATTAGTGACTACTAATGATAGAAATTAAACAGCAAAATTGGTACAGGTTGGCAGACAATGATCAGTCAGAAAAAAAATTATGAAGACTACCAGTGTGTCTTCCACACTTAATTTACACTAAACATCACACACACAAAAATATGGATTAAATGTAAATGATATTAGAGTTGGTTTGGTTTATTTTTTTACTCTTACCATACTGAAAGAACAAATTCTGGGATTGAAGAGTAACTGGCTAGATATGGGCCTGTGAAACTAAATGCAAGCAAGGTGTAGTCCAGCTGAGCGTTACCTGAAATGTAAAAATAAATAACTTGGTCTTTAACTGCCCCAGATAGAGTACTCTTCTCAGTTCCTTTCTATCCACTTTAACTCTATAAAGACATTCTTCAGACCTCTGATTCCTTTGCTTCACGCCAGATTTTTTTTATTTGATTTTAAAGATGTACAACTGCTTAGAATTTTAATTATTTTTTTCAACAATACCTTGAATTTGTAAAGTATTTTCCCCCAAGTATCCTTTGCAGTCATAATTTCATTCATGTACATTAAACAAGCAACCAGTATGATCCTTACTCCAATGGCAAGGAAACAGAAACATGGATAGGTTAAGGAACTTAACTAAGGAGAGAAATGTTATAAGGCAGGCAAAAATATACATTAGACTACAAAGTTTAACTGCAAGAACCCTCATTCCTCTCATGTCAGATTTCTCAGTGTGGGTTTTAGCAGTCTGCTTGGGAGCCTGCTGCAGTAGGATTTTTTTGGTTTTTTGCTATTCTGACCATATTATTCTAAAATCAATTCCATTTTATTCCATTTATTTTCCCTTTAAAACAGCTCCATTCCTCCCTGGCTTCACACTAACTAAAAGTATTGCATTGGAAAACACCTTCCACTGCTTCCCATGTCATGAGACAGTATCCTGTCACACTTATTCAAGTCTAAGCAAAAAACAAACAGTAAGTTAAGAAACTGCATGATTTACGTAGTGTTTCAATGCAATGGTGACTGGGAGGGTTACATCATCATTACCTTTTAATTCTGTCAGTTTACTCAGTTCTGGAAAGGTGTAGATGTAGATGAGGGGATTCAGCTTCCGGTCTGCAAAGGCCAGGACCTGCCTATTCCCGTTCGCTGCCAAAGCTCCCACCTGGCCAGTCGGACACTCCAGCACCGTCGTCTTCTTCGTTTCAATGTCCAGGAAGAGGATGTAATTGCCACAGGGGTAGCAGACAGTTTGATTGTTGATAAAGCCGAAGTTTTTGCTTGAGAATCCCTGAACCCAGCTTAAGAAAGAGCAACTGGATGTTAAAACATCGAAGAGACACATTTCTCAAGCCACTGTGAAGAATGGAATGTTGTAGCCTAAATGACACTGAATCGATGCTTGGGATGTTAGACATCCTCATACCAATGTTGCAAAATCACACTAACTTCCAGACCTAGTGTTTTGAATCACCAGTTCAGAGTTTCAAAAAACATAGGGTCTATCTTACCCTGATAGAGCACAAAGGACTGTTGTAAGAACATGGACAGATGTTTATATTTCTTTCTGTTTTCACTAAAAATAAAGTTAGCCAGTTCACAGGCCCTCTTTTTGTACTCATATCACAATAAGAGCATACCTGTATTCTGAAAGAATTACACAGATACAACCTGTACCAGGGAGCCAACAGTGTTTGCTTAACCTTTTTATAGTTCATTTCATCCCCGTAAAATAAAAAATACAAAGGCATGGCTTGCATTTATATGAATCTAGCTAGGAAGACTGCTACACTTTACAGATACCAGGACTTCAGCATGTTAAAACTTTGGAATGTAAACAGGATGTTTTGCATAAGGACTGAAATAAATTAAAAAGAAGAGTCAGCTCCTGAATTTACAGTGTATCAACAAATTCAGATTTGTCTGCAGATGTTTTTACCTTTTAGAAAGTGTGTAGATAAACATCAGAGTCCTCTTATCAAAGGGCTTTGCATTTACCACTGAGTGAAGATGTCTGGCTGAGCCACAGCTTAGCCTGCTAGTACCATGACAGAAGTTTCAGCAGTGTAATGCATATCCTCTGTATACAATACTGGTGTTAGAACCTTCTCTTCTAATTCCTATTCAGATTTTTCCCATCTCTACTCTTCTTCCAAATAAGAGCATTGGACTGGAAGAGATCTTTGTCCTCTGCAATTGCAAGCTGCATTTTCATTGTCCTTTCATGACCGTAAGTCAGTCAAGATCAGCTTAGCTGCTGATCCTCTGTGCTCTTACTAGAAGACTGTACTACAGACTCAGCACTCTCATGGTTAGTAACATTTTAAAATGACTAGTCTTAAGTATGTAAAACCAGCAATAACATCTCATTACTTTTTCTAAGTAGTTTCTGCTCTTGCCCTCTTTCGCTACACACCAGAGGAGTAAGTGTAGCCATAACCAATTGGGAACACACTGACCACATGCTCACAGAGATGAACTGAGTACCATGGCAATAAAAATGAGGCATTTCGGGTGAGAAATGTCTTTCCAAATCTTTTAGGCAGGAACTAGAAGCATGATGTGCCATGGCACAGACTTTTATGAACATGCTCACAGGACTAGCTCTATAATTTTCTCCAACACTAGATCTGAATTAGTGGAAATTAAGTATTTTGAACTTCTGTTCACAGAGGTAAAATGAAGTCTAGAAAATATGTATGCAGGGATAAATTAATGGGAATACAGTGCAACTTATCATCCTTATACAGCCAGTGAAGGTTTAAGGGGATAAGGATTCAGGCTGTTATCTAATGTCAGCTATGACTGGTGCAGTATACACCAAGTCAGGTAATTAGCCATGGCTCACCCACATTTTCCATGCTGTGTCTGTCTCAAGTTCTGTATAAACATCATGTTAGAAGTATTTCAATCATAAACTTTGCCAGCTGGTGAAATGTAGATGGAGAAAAGTAATTTGTGTTGCTTGGAAATTTCCCTAGAGCATTATGCCACTGAAAAATGCTAGTTCATACAAAACAGATTGTACAAAACCACGACCTTTGTCAACGTTCTGTTTTCTGAAGACACAAAACACAGCATTCCAATTTCCTACCACAAAATATTTTTGTCACTTTCTTCTAAAACTGATAGGTACAGTACTACTGCTTGCATTAATTTATAAGGAAGGCAAACTTTAAACTTTTGTATTTAATGGAAAATTTGCTTTGCTTCATATTCAAAAGGGGTTAAATTCTTTATATTTTGCATAATATTTTAATTACAACATGGCATTTTCACTACGCAGAAGACCTGGGCCACAGCTCTTCCAAGTTACACCTGTTTGCATAAGGGACCTCCTCTGAATAGCAACAACATGCTTCAGATAGCATCTTCTATACTGTACAAGGATCAGAATGGTTATGGCTGAAGCCTGTTTCTACTATTGCTGGAACAAATAATTTTCTTTCCACTAAAGAGTGCTCCACTTATAATTATGGATCTATTTTCCAAACATTGATGAAACAGCTGGAATACTTACAATGGACAGGGACCACATCTGTCTCATGACTGAAAAAAAAAAAACCCTAAACATCCTAGATTGCTGTGAGTCTCAACCAAGGTGGGGCAGGAATGTGTTCATTTACAGCTCCTATTTGTTCAGAACCAAAAAACAAGATGGATTGCCAAGAAGTGTTTTTCTATGTATAGCATGGGTAACGCTTGTGAGAAAGGGAAGTCTGAAAGACTGTGACATGCAGGTTAAGATGCTGAGAGAGAAAGGCAAGACTGAGGACATAGAACACCAGGAAAATTAAGAGCCATGGCAGGAGATGATGACAGTGGAGTTTAGAAGGTACAGAACAGCCAGGGAAAATCTAGAGGCTGAAGTAGTCTGGGTAAACGAGAAGAGAGATGGGCCCATGAACAGAACAACACGGGCTCACAAAGCTAGCTTGAGAATACAAGCATGCCCAAAAGGTTCATCAGGATTGGGTGCTGCCAGAACCACTACATAGGAAAAAAACCCCTCTTGCCAACTCATCAAGCTAGCAAGGGTTACTTACTCCCTGCTTCAGAGCAAGGGCAGAGAATCTAAGTTTCATCCAAACCTACCACAGGTTCAGTCCCCGCTACAGGCTGCAGTGCAAGTGCTTCTTTCCCTCTTCTCTTACAACTACCCACTGCTGTGACACAGACCCTTCCTTCCCTGCTAAACCTGCCCTTTTCACAGGCAGCAGCGGAGAGCTGACCCAGGATGAGAGGAGCTGGGCCCTGGGCACCTCACCAGAGCCGAGGGCCTCAGGACTGTGTAGAGGCCCAAAGGGCGAGGGCTGTTCCGCACGGCCCCCACCTCACTTCCAGCGCAGCCTCCTCAACCGAAGGGCAGTAACCACCCCTCGGCGCCCCAGCGCGAAGCTTCTCGCTGGCGGGGCCCGCGCCCCGGACCCCCCCAGCCTCCTCCATCGGCCCCGCGCTACCTCCAGCCCGTTTACATCAGTCTCTTAGGAACAAGAAGGGCTCTTGGCACTACACCTCCCGCCGGGCTTAAAGCAGACAGCTGATTGGCCTGTGCCCCTGCGCCAACCAACCAATGAGCACGGGCGGGTATTTAAAGGGCCAGCGGCCATAGGAAAAAAGAGCATGTGGGGGTTCTTCGCTGGGGGGGGGGGGGGGGGGGGGAGGGGAGCGGTGAGCGCACGGTGCCGAGCCCAGCCCAGCCCAGCCCAGCCCTCCCCTCAGAGCGCCCAGCTGGCCTCATACATGCACCCGCCTCTGGCTAACGGGGTAATTCCCCCTGTGAATCACTGATAGCTGCGGCCTTTACCTGGGTCATTGTAACTGTCACACCTATAAAGCAGGTAACTTTATCAGGCATGGAAGTGAGGTCAGCCTCAGAGAAGCAAACGTGAGTTGCTTCCCTTAGCCATCCCTTCCTGCATGCTTGCTGCTCCTGTTCCAGCAGCGTTTGGCCTTTCATGTAGTGAAATAGCTGTGCCTGTTCTTCCATTGCATCTCTCATTAAGGTACTGTACTGAGGGTAGTTTTTGTCAGAATGTGTAAGGCAGCACTACTGGAGCTTCAGAGAGAGCTGAGAAGTTGACCCCCGAAGTGAAGTACAGCTATGATATCTATAT
The DNA here is from genome assembly GCF_964237585.1 of Gallinula chloropus. Classification (NCBI taxonomy): domain Eukaryota; kingdom Metazoa; phylum Chordata; class Aves; order Gruiformes; family Rallidae; genus Gallinula; species Gallinula chloropus. Next base: position 69,121,858 of record NC_140090.1, read on the forward strand.
ACTTAGGGCTTTTATCATAGTAAACAATGACAAGAACCTCCAACTTTTAAAAGCAGAATTAGCAATATCTCCTTTTCCCTTTACTAGGGGATAAATTATTTGTAGCTTCTCACTTATGTTATTTTGTTACTGCTTATCTGTACAATGGCAGTCTGGTTTTCTGGTACTGCCATGTACGCACAGCACCATGGAGCAGCAATGGAGAGTGGCACTCCTGTGCTGGGGCTGCAGCACAAGTCTGTACCTTGCCACTTGTCTCCACAGGTGCTCTGTTTGCCACACAAAACAAAGATGGGTTGGGGAAACAAGTTTATTTTTCTGTGGTGTCTTTGATGGGCTACTGTAGCATGCAGTTCTTGTGATGTTGCTTTGGGCTCCTATATGCCTGGCTCTCTGCTGTGAATTAGCAGACTGCCTGTGTCCTTAATTACTAAATTAATTTTTCTCATTTTTCATGACCCAAAACCTTTCCTGAGGGTAGGCATTTGGAGGAATGAGAAATATGTCCTGTAGCACAGCTAGGTAGGAGAAATTATTTTATTGGCAAAGGGTATCTTGTATACATCTGCTGTTTGCCTAGGGCATGGCAGGCTTGTGCAACAAATTACCACTCCCTTTCATTGCTGAGCTGCTTATTGCACAATCAAACAGCAATGACTTAACAAAATCATATTGTCCTATTCAAATGGATAATGGTGTTAGACTTATGGTCACTTTACTAGTGACCCTCTGTGTGTCTGTCTGCAGGAGAAATCACCACAGAAAATGCTAGTCTTTGTGATGTGATGGCCCAACTCCAGTGACAAAACCAAACCAAAAGTCACTGTTTTTTCGCCAAACAGGCGAAACTTCCCCATTGTGCAAGTCCACTGGGGAGACTGGGGAAGGTCCATCTGATCTCTCAGCCATGAGGGTTTGCCGCAGACATGGCCATTGCCAGAAACTCCAGGACTGTCCTTCCCTTCAGCACTGGTGCCGTTTCCTAGTTTTGATGTGAAGGCTGGCTGGAAGCCACAGGAAGGGAGCATGTTACTTCTGGGACACAGATCAACTTGGACACATATGAAATGCGTTAAAAGGAAAGCTCCTCCACTTCCATTATTATACTCCAAGAAGACACTGATACAAGGAAGGCCCCAGTGCACTCAAGCTAAGAGGAAGCAAAAGGGATGGAGACGACTTGAGTCCAGAATGCAGTTCTCTCTTACCTATGTATGTACTGATGCTCCCACAGGCCATGTTTGCAGAAGCAAGCATGAATGCTGTGATTGCAAGGTAGTAACTAAATTAAATCTAAATGTTGGCTGTGCCCCCTTTATCTGTTAGGCTATCTGTTGTCTCCTCTTGGGTTCTTCTCATGAAGCTGAATAACTGCAGGAGAGAGAAGCCGTCTCTGTTACCCTCAAGGTGGGGTTGGATCTCATTTTGAAAGGCAACAGGTGATGCAGTGCTGCTCTAGTAGAAGGCCTGGCTCAGAAAGCCTTGTCCAGAGAGGAGGCAGTGAGGGAAGAAGAGGGAGGCCTGGTGCCTCACCAGCTGATGGGGCACCCCTTGGAAAAAAAACGGGCCTGTAGGGTGGAGTTTTGCCACAGGTTTCACTTTAAGTGGGAGTGCCAGCTGGGGGGTGTCTGTATGCTGCGGTTATAACGAATACAGCATTAAGAGCAGCTTAATAGTGCCAGTGAGTGAGTGGCCCAGCATGCCCGGTCAGGGGCTTGGATCAACTCAAGGAGGGACCACCAGGGAGCGCGACATTCCGCCCGCCCAAACACCAACTTCCCTCTCTCCGTGAATGCCAACTACGTGAGGCAGGGCGCCGACAGCCCGCCCCACGTGTCCCAACACCGATCCGGCTCCCCGAGCCCTCGGCGGAGAACCAGTAGCTCCCGCCCACCTCACGGCCGCCCCGGCGGGCGGGGCCTGTGTCGAGGGGCGGTGCGTTGCGGCCCGGCACAGCACAAAACAACACAAGGCGGTGCGGACCGGCACGGCACAGCGCGGAGATGTCGGGTGATCACTCTCGCAGCCTGGGCAAGGGTGAGTGCCGGCCGGGGGAGCGGGCGGGCTGCTGTGTCGCCTGAGCTGGGGCTGCGCGGCCCGTGGAGCAGGCGGCTCGCGCGGGGCGAGTAACGGCTGTAACGGTCGGGACGGTTCTCTCTTCTCTCCTCAGGCAGCGCGGCCCCGGGGCCTGTCCCCGAGGGGGTGATCCGGCTCTACAGCATGCGGTTCTGCCCCTTCGCACAGCGGACGCGCCTCGTTCTCCGCGCCAAGGGCATCAGGTGAGGCCTTCCCGGCGGGCCGGTGCGGCGCGGTGCGCGGCTCCCCGCCGGCGCCCGGTTCCGCTGCCCGTCGTGACCTTCCGCTGCTACACCCCGCGCTGCTGTGGCGGCTCGCTCGAGTAAGGGGCGGTTCAAGCTGCACTTCTTGCCTGCGCCTCCTAAGTGGCTCTTAATTAAGCATCCCGGAATGGAAAGGGGGTTCTGTGGGTAACTTTGCTCTAAAGCTTGAACTTGTTAGGACTTTTCTAGAGGGGGGTGTCATGCTGAACCCAGAAATAAGCAGGCTGTGTAGAAAATCAGTTATGTGGCGGCCCGAAGTAAACCTGTAGGGAAAGCTCCCGAGTTGACTTTAACTTTCTCTCCTTGCCTGTCATCCTGAATGCTTGCAGTAATAAGCTTTCAGTGTGTTCTGGGTAAATGTGAGTAGAGCCTTAACGTCTGTGGTTTGGGTTTGGTGTAAGCTGCACAGAAAATTCTGCAGGATCCATGTATCTTGTGTTTCAGTTATATCTCCCCCAAAGCAAAACGCAATAGCGAGGGGCCTTTTAAAAAGAGGGAAAAGTACTGTATTCCTGTCTCTTCTTAGTCCTCTGTTTTAGTAAGTTAAAGGAACTTAGTACTTGTGTTTATTTCTTTTTCAAGATAGCCTTGTCCTTTCAGTGTTTTTAAATGGCAACTAATTAAATGGGGGTTTCCCTCAATTTACAGCTTCAAAGTAACAAGGTATTCCACCTGCTGATTCTTACTGACTCTCAGACCAGGGCACACTGCCAATAGTTCTTCTGGTAGCAAGATAAGAGTTGGGCTAGTTTGTTTTTTTAAGTCTTTTTTTTTCAAAGAGTAGATGTCCTAAAATGCCCAGGTCAGTTTAATTTTCTTTCACGTCTTTGGACTGTTTTGGGTTTATTTTTTTTTTGGAGCTGGGAGGCTGTTATAGTGACTTTTGGGGAGTGTTTATTGCTACCTAAACATGGTAGTTACCTCCTGGTAACCTTTTGGTTGTTTTGAGGGTTCACCTGTTTAGCAGACTTACGGGCTTACTAGGCATTTTCTGGGGTTACATATAGTACAGCATATAAAATGCATTGTTAATATAACATAAGCATATTGCCCGTGTGTCTTAATCTGTTTTGCGTTTATCCTACACACCCGTTCTGTGTGAGGCCATAGGTGAGGAAGATAAGTAGGTAGGATGCTCTTCTGATTTGCTCTTTGGTGTAAGATCAGATCGAAGTTCAACTGCATTTCTTAATTGGAGTGTGGCTTATTTGCAATTGAGTTCTGCTTTCTTAGAATGTCACTGGACCTGCATGTGATAAACGTGCTGTGTTCTGGGTTTGACCTTTGTTTTTAGTTTCCTCCCTGGTGCGATTGCAGACTGTTCATGTGACTTTTTATTTAACAAACAACTCGTTGTAAGTCAGTGTTGGTGTTCTCCAGCAAAGGGAAGTGTGCTCAGCAGTATTTTTATATGTCAAATGGTTAGTCCAGCAAAGGGCTACAGGGAATACAATGGAGTCCAGGGGAAAGAGAGGATTCAGCCTCTCAAGTACTTTAACTGTTGGGGTGTAATGACTGCATTTCACCATGGTATAGAGTGGGCTGTAGCTGAATTGAACCTGTTTGTGTCTCATTTAGCCATGAAGTAATCAACATCAATCTGAAGAATAAACCTGACTGGTTCTTTGAGAAGAACCCCTTTGGGTTAGTTCCTGTTCTGGAGACCAGCAAGGGCCAGCTCATCTATGAGTCCCCTATCACTTGTGAATATCTGGATGAAGCATTTCCAGGGAAGAAGCTGATGCCTTCGGACCCGTATGAGCGAGCTGTTCAGAAGATGCTTCTGGAACACTTCTCAAAGGTACTGTGTGATCAGGGTGGGCTTGTGTTTCTTACTTTACCATAGCACCAAAACCTGAAGCTCTGTTGCCAATGCTACTTTTGTCCCTTCCAGTAGGTCTTGTGTCTGGGAAAAGCATTTAAATAAATGCTCCATTATAAAGCATTACTTGGGGGCTCTGTGCTTCTGGATTGGAATCATAGAATATATGGAGTTAGAGAGCTCGCCTTTGGGTACACCAGCCAGGTTGCCTCTAGTGTTCCCTTGGAGGAAGCCATGTGAAGGTACAGATGCAGAAAGACAGCCACGCTAGTGGCAGAGTGGGAATTTTGAGTATCCTGTAATAGAGGAAAGGCCAATAGACCAAACTAGCTGAATGTTTGAGACCTTGGCAGTGAAAATTGCAGTATTTTAATGTGATCTTTCTCGGAAAAGTATTGTATGAATGTGGAATGTGAAGAGTGGCTGACTAAGAGAGACTGCAACTGTGGGCCAGAGATGGCAGGTGGCTGTAGACATGATATATGTAAGGAGACTGGGTTTGGCTCTTGGTAGGGATTGGAAGTAGGCTAACTGGAAGTAACCTTTCTGTACCCTGAACATAGTAATACAAGCACATGCTTTGAAGAGTCTAGGAAATGAAAGAAGTCAGTTTAGATATGAAGAAGCAGTGGAAAATGCGGGGATGTGGATGAAGGGAGATAGAGGGGAGGATATAAATTTACAACAGAACAGGCCTTTTTGGCTGAATGGGGAACTTTCTGGTTCTGTATGCTAATTTCTCTAGCAATTACTGAGGTAGAAAATGCAGGGGTTTGTAGAAACCTGTGTATCCTGGGCTGTGTATCTCTTTAAGCACATTAAATGTTTATAATTTAAAGTACATTTGGATTTCAGAAATGTATAGCTAGGAAAGAGTACCACTGCATCATGCTGCTCTTTTTGCTCCTGTATAATTCATTGGTATCGGAATTAATTATTCCTTTAAGCCTTTACTTGCTTTTACTAAAGTATAAAGTAATTCTACTAATGGACATTATAAACTCTGAAGTTAAATCTTTAAGGTATAACTTGCATTTACTATCTTAACATTTAACTTAAAGTTTTAAGCTGACTTGCTTGTATTATTGTCATATTATTGTAACTTTATTTCTTCCTTTGTATAGATAACACCCATAGTTTTCAAATATTCTGTGGCAATCAGAGATGGACAGGATGTCACAGCACTGAAAGCAGAGATTACTGAAAAGCTTGGCAAATTTGAAGAGGTAAGAGTATTTCAGGATAATGAGCAGGTTTCCAGTCTCCCCCCCCTTTTTTTTTTTCTTTTGAGCTTTGGCCTATGGAGCTAGATTCCTTCTTGTTCAGCCTGTAGTTACAGTAGTGTATGGTCTTAATTTACTCTCCCTGGCCTAGGATGCACAACAGCACCATTAGAGTAAGTTTCAAGAAGCTGAACTAAACTTCTTTTGTATGATGGAGGCTGTGTGGTCTTACAAAGATTTTTGAGTTCTACCTGACTGCTGTTGACATGAACATCTTTGTTCTGCTTTAAATGTAAGGCCTTCCAGTGTCTTCTAAGAACGGGGGCTGAAGAGTCTGTGCTACTGAAAAACACCTATGCTGATCTCTGCTGAAATCAGTAGAGATACCCTGGTGATGAAATATTTTTTTCATTCAAGAGCTTACCTTTGTGGGGGAAAGCAGAATGTAATCTGTCCCTTGCAGAAATCAAACCCTGGGCCATGTTCTGCCCATGGTGGTGTAATGCAACTTCAGCAGAGCTTCAGGAAATACCAGGTTGTTCTAATGCTGTATTAGCAATTTCACAGTCTGTGTTGGTGGTGGCTCTTGGCTAGCCTGAGCAGCTTGTTGGACTTGCCTTTATTATGAACCCATTTCTTCTGCTTGTCTGCCCTGATCAAGAAGTGCTCCCCCAGGGTGTTTCTCTGCTGCTGCAAAGCTACCAATAGCTTTCTAGTGTTCTCTGAATTTTCCTACAAGTTTTGTGCATTCTGCTTCCCCGGCCTCCTGAGTTACCAAAACAATTCTGTTTTCAGGGTAGTCTTGTCTGTCTGATCAGGCTGATGAAATGAGTTCTTGGGAGTAGCCATGTGTGTTGTACTTCTCTGAAGTACAGATCCATTAAGGAAGAATTAACCTTCCTGCTTTTTTTTTTATTGCTCTGAAATGTTTGCTGCTCCTTCAGTGTCTGTTTTACTATAATCTGGAGGAATTTGCAGCATCAGCTGAAGGTCAGCTGAGGATGGGAGGAAACGACTGCACTATGCAAATTTCAGTCAGCCTATTGCAAGAGAGATTCTAGAAGGGAAGTGTTTGGAAACATTTCTGTGCTTAGGTTGCTGCTGCCCGAAAGAGGGAGCTGTGCTCCTGTCTCTGGGACTCTGCAGCTGACCGGCTGTCTCTGCCAGACACCCGGTCACTCAAACAGCTTGATGCTTCCTGAAGGGCTGCTATAAAATTTCTACTAGATCATGGTGATTAGGGGACAGGGAGTAAATGCCATAGGAATGTAGTGCTGTGGGTCCAAAAAGGCAAATATTTGTAAAATCTCTCTCATTTCACCTTTAAAATGCCAAAGTACCTGATAGCAGAGGGACTAGTTTTATGAAAGAAGAGACCAAGCTCTAGAGGCTGAACTTGGATGGCCATGGCATTTGAAATGTGTTAGAAATAAAAATGTAAGAGAGCATGCTGCATTCTCTGTGGCCCTGCTTTCTGTGCTGAGCTCCTTCTATATGTGGATGTTCCACTTCCTGTTCACTTTACATCTAGAACTGGACTTGATTCCAGGTGCAATGTTAGAAATGTTTTCTTGATACCACTTGGTCTCAAGTGCTGTCAGAAAAGAGTCCCTGCTGGAAAATGTTCTTGTTTACCAGGGTGTGGCCTTACTGTGCAAGAAGTGCTTCTGTATTTTTTTGTCTGTGCCATTAATGCTTTTTCACAGGTAAAAACTGAACTGACAGATTGAGAGCTCAGTTCTTTTCTGTTTGTGCACAAGCTGCAGCTTGCTAGTGATTCATATTTTGTGACAGTCTTTGAATCACTGGAGAAGAGCTGGACTGACAGTGTATGAAATAGTTAAACTTGATACTACAGCTGCTTTGCTCATGGGCTTTGACTCCCCAGATATTGCATACACACGATAAATGTGCTATATCTCTTTTATTTGTGGTCTTATCCCTTCAGTGTGCCCGTGTTCCACTGTGGCTTTTTGTTACTGTACTGATGTGTTGTAACTTCCCATCTGAAGGTGATTGTCATCTCTCACCCCTCTCAGATTCTGTCCAAACGCAGCACTGTGTTTTATGGTGGGGACTCAATCTCCATGCTTGACTACATGATCTGGCCATGGTTTGAACGTCTGGAACCACTTCAGCTGAAGGAGTGAGTACCTTGCATAGCCTCTACTGTATGTAGAAGTGGCTCAGCATAAACATTCTTTGCATACACTCTGCAGCAATGGGCAACTCCTGGGGACTGCTGATGGAAGCTTGTGGTGGTGCAGTTTGGGGAAGCATTTTCTCAAGAGATGGATTGTTCAGGGTACCTTCTGTAAACAAGCTTGCTTTTGCTAGGTCTGATTGTCAACCAAGTAATTATGACAGATCTGGAAGAATCAATCAAAATCCAGGAGTTTTTCTCTACCCCTAGCATAATAGATGAAAATAGACTTTATTTGAAGGGGATGGTGGTATTGAAGCCTAGGTTCAAAATTTTTGGTCCAAAACCTCAGCCTTGAAATGTAGTCTATGTTGACAAAGGAAATTGATTCTTGTTTGGAGGTGGGTAAACTGTATCCTACCTTGCTGTAACACAGATCTTGTTCCTGTTGTAATGGCATTTTGTCTTGGTCTGTTACATCCTTAAACAGTTCTGGTTATGTTGATATTGGGGAAATGGTAATGAAGTAAAACTAGTTTACAGATGGCTTAAAACAGGACTGAAGAGTCAACTTACATGAGGAAGTGAGTGATATAAGTAGAAGATGAGTATAGAACACATGGTTTCACACTGGTGCCTGAACTATTCTTGAGGAACAAGAAAAATTCAGGGAATCTTTACACACTGTAAAATGAGAGCTTTACTGATGGGCTGCTGACCTACTTTGTCTCCTGTGTGGCCCTTGATGAGAAGTGGCAGTACCATAAGCAATATAGGAGCATAGGTGTAGAGTCATTAAGGTTTTGGAATGACTGAGGATCTGAGTCATTACTGTAGGCTAAGAAAAGATGCTTTCTGGGTAAGGGTTAGGAGTTACCTGGAGAAGTTACTGCATAAACTAAACCTGAGATTTGGAAATTGTAATGCAAAGTACTCAGGTCAGTCTACTAGAAAAGAATGCAGGTAACAATTTACACTGTTTAGCTTTCAGTTTGCTACACAATGTGGTTTTTCTCAAATGTGTCTGAGTGGGTTTGGGGATTGAGTCTGTTAGCTGAATCCTTGGTTTTCTCAATGGACTGTGTCTGTTTTGTGCTGCAGGCTTGCAGGGTAATATAAACTGCTTGGCTTGTCTCGTTATGCAAGAGAGGAGTGGTTCATGAGTTGTGGACTCAACCACTGCACGCAGCATTTGCTTCAAAAATCGCTGTTAAAGCATTCCAGAGGGAGGCAGTGATACACAAGCCTCTGCCCTCTATTCAGAGCAGAGGATAAATAAGAGCTGTGTCTCTTGCAGCAGTAATAATGTAAGCAAAAACATGCTGATATCTTGCACAGTAAATGAGTATTTGTCGTTTTGCTCAGCTCTGCAGAGTGCACAAGCTCTGTAAGAACTCTTTCACTTTCCAAATGCTGGTCTCTCTTCTGTGATCTTGTATGCACTTCCGTCACCTGCTCTGGGCTGAACATTATACTGGGAGGGAGAAAGCAAAACAGGCAGATAAATAGAGCTGCTCAAGCTGTTTTGCTTCCTTGATGCCCTCTCTGTTTCCCACTTGCATTACTCAGTCTCTTTCCTTTTTCTGTAGCTGTCTGAGTCATGCCCCAAAGCTCCAACGCTGGATGGAGGCCATGAAGGAGGACCCTGCTGTCAAGGCTACAATGACTGACCCACAGATGTTCAAAGATTACCTCCAGCTCTATTTGAAGAACAGCCCTGAAGCATGTGATTATGGGCTCTGAGGTGCCAGTAGGCACATGCTTGCTGAAGTGTCAGTGCTTCTTTTCAGTGTGAGCTGTGGGGTTCTAGCGTAATTTGGTGTGGGTTCTTCTATGGTTGCATTTCATAATGGGGAATAAACTTGTGCTGAAAAGGCTGAGAACTCCGTGAACTCCCCTCCTTCCTGTCAGGAGGAAGATAGGCTGGCTTCAGGCAGGAGATGGAAAGTCATTGCTGGCCATGTTTATTGTGTGGAGGAAAATGTTGGCTTTCATCAGAGGTGATGTTCTATTATCTCTGACCTCTTTGCAGGCATTACTGGGAGGACAGTCCCTGAACTGACCCTGTTACTTGATTTAAAAATTGTAATACTGGTGTCTTGAAAATAAATAAGAATTCAACAATGTTGTCCTGAAACAGTTTTTCCTTCCTCTTTGCAGGCAGCTATTAGTCACTGGACTGACTTCCAGAGAGGAGCCAGGCACTGAAAAGTCTAAAACAGATAGTGTGGTCTCTGGAGTTAAGATCAGTTACCTAGTGCAAACTGTCCTCCTCTTTAGACAGCACTACTGCCAAACCACTGAACCTCCAACCCTACCCTCTTATGCTGGCTGAAGTCATGTTTGCAGGGACCATCTAATAATGGTTTCCAGTTTGGGCTAGACATGCTAAGGGAATGTGTGGTTATAATCCCCTGCCCTTCTAAAATAGGGTCATAATCTCAATTATCCTAAAGGCTGGAGTCAGGAGTAAAGCTAATGGAAACCATGTACTGAGCAGAAGGATGTTTAGGGTTTTTGTTCTCCAGAACTCAAAACATTGCTATATATTCCAAAATGTAGATGAAATCGGAGAACTGAAGTAAAAGTTCAGTCAGAGCATAATGTACTGGTGATGTCTTGCTGCTGGTGAAGGAATGCATATGTTCTGTTCCAGCAGGTAAATGACAGGATCAGAGCTTTGCAGTTGAACATGTTTTGAAGCTCTCTTATATGCTAACATAGATTGGGAGCAAGAATATTTGAATCACAATTAGTCACAGGAAATACTTTTTTTCTGGTTTTATTGCATTTTTTTTTCCCCTGTCCCTCTAGAGGATTAAAAGAATTATAACCCATTCTGATGTTGCTTAGCTGTCTGTTTTCATCAGTCAGGCCACTAGTGACCCAAACTAGCCAAAACTCCAGGGAATAAGCATGCAGAAAGAAGTATGGCAAAGCAGGATGGACAGGGCAGTGGCTCCCCTGGTGCTGAGGGAGTTCTCACTAGCTAAAGGCCACTGTTGCTATCTGTCTCCCATTGCAATGAAGTCAGGTAACATAGCAGAAGGTAGTGCTTCATGGCTTTCCTGGCAATTGAGGCACTGAGTTTCCTGGAGGCAAACTGGACTTACTTTTTTTTGCCTTTCAGTGTGTTCTATCCTAGCACAATATAGAGGTGTGTGCAATTCCAAGAAGGAAAGCAGATATGAAAGTTACATTTGATAAGGAAAAAATTAGCAGGAGATGGGTCTGGCAGCTTGAGACTATTGGAGGTGATTGTTTATATTTTCACCAGATTTAATTCAAATTATGCAGGTTTTTCCCCCTCCTGATAATCTTTGTGGCTTTTAAACACATCTGGCACTACTTACAGGAATATTGATTACTGTTTGTTCCAGAAAGTTTATACTCCTTAAAACAATTTCCTGGTCCAGATCTGATGCTGTACATTGTTCATAAATTGTTGTTGGACAACCAATGCAAATCTGAGGTGTCTTCTCAGAACATGGATCTAAGCTGTTTTGTTAGATGAAAGCAGGGGATGAGCTTGATGAAAGTACTGTTCCTGAAATGGTGTTGGTGGGATCTCAGTGGCAAACTTCCAGGGATTAACTGCGAAGAACACTTCGGTTTTATTAGCTGAGCTGCTTTGTGTAGCACTTGTTAAAGCTGTTAGTATAGTGGGCTCTAAGTTGGCTTCCATAAACACATGAGGAATATGCTGCAGTTTGCTCCAGTCTATTCTTGGATGCTAGTGGGAGATGAGATGTTGGGAGTTAATAATGGTTTAAGAGCAGAGGCTGTCATCCAAAAACTGAACTGACTAGGCCCAGACTGTGGTAACTTGAAGACTGTGTTGTCGTAACAGAAAGATGTGTGCTCTCCCCATCTTTATTTAGTGGCTGTAGTATACTATTATAAATATGCTACTTCAGCAAAAAAAAGTAAAATTAAATATTCTGCCGTATAATTTACTATTAAATATCAGTGTTCTAAATCCCCAGGCAGACAGCTGGGGTCCTGAACTCATTACAGCACACCGAGAAATGCAGGCCTCAGGCAAAGTGTTTGTAATGTGGTAATGAATATGCAATGCTTTGGCCTGGTCTTCAAAGGAAAGAAAAGTTAAATGGAATGGACTGTCTCTCCTTTCACAGTGGATGGCTATGAAGGATAGTTTCAAGACACCAAGAGGAAAAAGTGTAGCTTCAGTTTTGGTCAATGGAGAAAAAAGGTGGAGGTCAAAAATGAAAGAATCAAGTAGATAAACAGCTGTGTCCTTTGGTCAGAGCTCTCCTTAAAAATCTCTGTGGATCAGATTGTACAACAAGTACTGTATTCACTTTCTACTCCATGTTTTGGTAGTGCTTTTGCTTTCGAAAACAGTGTTGGTTTTTGTTCCCTGTTATTGTGCCACCGAGTATACCTTCTTTCAGCCCAAGTTTAAAAAACAGTGTCCAGCAAAAAAAGTTTTGTAAAAGTAGTTTTTGATGGGTAGATACTTCAGTTTAGCAGAGCACTGGTTTATGTTCTGTCCTGCATTTGTAGCATGTCCCTATATTTTTATGGATGCCCTTGAGCTGATTGTTGGTACCGTAATGCAAGATGTGATCCGGCCTCCTGTTCCTCATTATCATTTTAGGATCCCTTTTATTAAAGTGAAGAGCAAGGTAGAAGGGAGCCAAGGTGGAGGGAGAGATGGGGATCCCAGGTTATTGGATCTTAGAAGATTTGCTGAGCTTTGGGTAAGTTGACTGGGAAGTTGGTTGAATGGGACTGTGACTATTCCCTTGGGAAATTATTGACAAGAGTTTGTGCAGGGAGGTGTTAGAAAGGTCTGTGGTTCTTGTGCTGGAAGTGGTAGTAACTGGAGATACTGTTTTGAAAAGTCTCAAATGTTACATGTTAAGGACACCAGGAACATTTGTGTGAACTCCATACAGATGCCTGTGGCTTTGTTCCTTTTCTAATCAATTAAAAAGGGAGAGAAAAGGAAATCTTGGCTTCTTGCTCTGTTTCACTTAATCTCAGTTTCTTGCTATACTTCATTTAACAGCTGTCCTGCTCATCAGAGGTGCTTGGCTGTGTTGAGTGCACATGCTAGGCATGTGTTGTTGGCACAGTGTTACAGCTCCTGGGCCTGCTCTCCACATTTTTCCACTGTCAGGGCATCTGTAATATTCCCCTGCATTATCAAGGCTTGAGAAATGACTGTTTCTTATCCTCTCTCCTTCCTCTGCTAGTAGCCCAATATTCTACCACGCTTACCTTTGGACATTGATTTCATGTGGGCATGACTGACAAAAATGCAGTCTCCTTACAGTCATGAGATTGGATTTTCACTAAATCATTGCTGGTTTTGGCAAGATGGAAGTAATCTTTTCTTTCTGGCCCAAAGCCAACAGGGATGGCTGTTGCTGATGTATCTGAGCAAATTAGTCATTCCATATGAAGATATTACAATTTTTCCCTCCTAAAACACTTTGAATTTCTAAAAACAGAATTTAAAAACTTGTCAGTAAGATGCTGCTGTGTCTGGGGTGGGGTGTGACAGCTGTTTAGCAGTGTGTAGTAACTGCATCTGAGTCCAGGAGGAGGTCAGAATGCAACTTGTATTAAGGGACCAATGTACCCAGCTCATTCTGTGCCATTCATAGCCATGTCCTGATGTGCAGGAGGCAGACTGAGAGTTACAGGATGTGCCGTAGGTTTGCAGGTTAGAATCACCACTCTTGGCAAAGCTGATGGAAAAAGCCATCTCTCAAGGGAGGAGGCAAAAGCTATCAGCTTCAGACCATCTGAAAGAATCAATGAGGAGCAAGAGTGAGATGGTATGCCATAATACTGTCCTTTCTGCAGTTCTCTGCATACCTTCCCATTTGCCCAAAGGATGCTCTTGTGCCTTTCTTCCTGTCACTCAAACCATCCTCAGAAGGGAGCTGTCAACAAGAATGCACTCAGGGCCAATCCACAAGTCAGTGTGGCTGGTGTTCTTCCCTCTATGTATCCCACAGCTCTTTGCCCTGCTTGTTTAGGTTTGGAGCAGACTGTCTCCTCTTACTCATAATAACTAAGACATGGTGATTAATCAGCTGTTTCTCCTTGTGGGAAGACAGCTCTGATTGATTGAACCTATGCCTTCAAACCCACCTGCTTGGTGTCTCTCAGTTACTTTTCCTGTGCTTTATGTAGCTTGACTGTGTTGTGCTGGTGTATCTCTGCTTTGGGTCAAACTTCTCACCTCCAAGCTATGCCAGGCATGGCTCTGAACAGGGAGCATCAGTATGAGGACATTGGTAGGAACCTGCCTTGGTTTTCTCTAGCTTTGCATGCAGGAGCTTCATAATACTGACATGATGTGGGAACCCTGAAGGTTGAAGTGAATTGGCAGGAATATTGTGCTGAGACTGCAGAACGCCTCAGTCCCATGGGAACGCCTGTGTGACGGAGGCCAGGCAGAGTCACTACGCATTGCTTGTGCTTACAGGCACAAGAACCATCCAGGGCTGCCCTGCCCTGCCTGGTGCAAGCTGGCATGGGTGAGACCTGGAACATATTAGCAAGCAAAGTAGTATCTCCCTGTGGGTTTGGGAATTCCCTCTGTGCTGTTTTGATTCCCAGCAGAGAGCTAGAGAGCAAGACTGAAGGTTATGAGCAATATAATGAATTTCTGCCTTGATGCACCAGGGGAGGTGAAGTGACTGATGAGTCAGGCTGTGAACAATGCATTTTACTGTTCCCAGTTCTGCCTAGCTCTGCCTGCAGAGCCTGTGTTGTGCTGTTGGATTCTGAATGCTACACTGTCTGCAGAAAGGTGCCTAATTGGATTTCCAATGACATTATAAGTGTTGTGGCACTTCTGAAAAGCAGCACAATACAGGCAGAAATTTAATCTTGGTTCCTTACACATGATTAAGTCTTTGCTGAATTGAGACTGCTAATGGCTGTGGGTCTGTTGGTAGAATTGGAGATTGTTTCACACCTAAAATCAACTCCTTTTCCTGCAGAGCACCCAAGATGCTTTTAAAGTTTTAAAGAACTTTATTAGGGTTTTAATCTTTATTCTTGTGAACAATTTTTAAAACAGTGCCTCAGAGAGAGATATATTTAAATGTTTTACCTCGGCACCTTTGGCACTTGCACCTCAAAGATCAATAATGGCAAGCTACCTTCAAGACAGAAATTGCTGCTTCTTTTTTTTCCTTTCTTCTCTAACATTTTAGATAAGCTCTGGTTTTAGCTAGACAGATTCATAATTAGTTAAAAACTCAGTGCCTTTATTCAAAGGCAGCATCTCTGCAAACAATGACTGAAAAGCTCTGCTCTGTAATCAACCCTCTGCTGCCAGAGGTTCTGCTTCTAGCAGCTGAGGAGTCTAAGATGACACCGCTAAATGTAATGTAACTAGAAAGTGAAGTTTCCTTTGAAGAACACTGTAACATTAATTGATCCACAGCATGGGCTTATTCAGATTTCTGGTTTGGGATCAAACATCTGATAGATAATGATAGTAATATATGTTTGTCTGCCTCCTTCCTCTTAAGTCTCTGCTACAAAATTGTATGGATCATTTTGAGAGTAGTAGAAGTAGTGTAGTCCTGTTTCCTCACAGTTTATTTCCTCAGATCTAGGAAGGCATGAGTATCAACTGCCTTTTCCTGCACTAGGGATAGTTAAAAGATTTCTTGTGTGCTTTCTCAGCATTGTGAGAGTTTTTGTCCTCTATACATCTGCCTAAAGTTTACTGGAGCTGAGTATTTCTGAGCTCTCTACAGATCTGTCAAATTTGCTTAACGTTCTTTGATGGGTTCAAAAGTTACTTGGCAGGAGATAAAGGGATAATTCTCTCCCCACCTCCCCTGTATGCATGTACACACTGACTGCATAGGAAACTGGCTAAAATTAACCTAGTTTCTGTTCCCATAATGTATTCATCATTCTAGAAAAAGCCAAAACAGCCTGGAATCTTACTTTGAAGGGGTACAACTCCTCAAATGTTTGGTTGGAGCCACTGAACCGATACTTCTTTCCAAACAAAAGCAACCCACATAAATATGAGACACATCTGATGGCACAGACCTGAGCTAGCTTTTGCACTCTAAACAAAGAACTGTTATACAGATTTGTGCAGAAAGGATGAAACCTGCTCAAGAAATGGGAAAATCCTGAGCAGTATCCCATCCTGAGACCAGCGCTCCCGGTTTTACTGCTAATGGTACCTGACCAAGTTGGTAGCATTGTCTGCAGGTTGCTGTATTCTTTGAGGTTGCTATTGGTTTTTTTATAGCATAGACATTTCTCACAAACAATTCTGTCCTTGCTTGTGGATAGTCCATGAGTGGTGAAAAGTCATTAGATAAATTATTAGCTGAAAATTATTCTCCTGGCGTTACCGTTCTGCCTGATTTAACACTTGAAAAGTGCTGGTTTGTACCAACACAAACATCACCCTGATTTTCACAGTTACAAAACAATATTGTGCAGAGTTGCAAAACAGAAATGGATTCCCGTGTGTGGAAATTTTTCTAAGGTCTACCAATCTTTAGTGTTAGCCACACATCAGAATTATGCATCTGATTACCATGAAAGGTGTGAGATACAGGGGTGTTTCACATCAAACCCATAAGAACTGCCCGATAGAGCAGTTACATGCCCAGGCAGTATGTAAAAGACCTTTTCTTGCTCTTGTGGAAAAGGCAGCTTACTGCATTTGCAAGTGTTACCTGTTTAGTACTGTTACTGCTGGGGAACCAGGGATGCAGGCTGGACTTGAATTTGTGAGTTTTTCATGACCTTTCTGAGTTTTCCCAAAAGTCAGGTACCACACAGGGTAACTGAATTGCAATCTCAAAACGTTGTGGGGGAAGTTGTGTGGAGAGAAGGACCAGGCTGTATCAAATATAGCATCTCATCACACTGGAGAGGTGTGCTGCAGATATCTGTGCTAGTACATTCACCAAAATGCTGAAGTGACCCAGATTGGGCACACTGGCAGGACTGCTTACAGAATGGACTCCTAGTAGATAGTAAGCAGCTGAAATACCTCCAGTCTGAAGGAACTAATCAGAGAGATGTGTACATTTTGATGGGTTTGGAGAGGGTTAATGTAATGATGGACTTTAGCAAACTGATTTGGGAATTTTGGGAAACTCTGAAAAAGTTCATTAAAATAAAGGTTCACAGTTGACATTGTGGCTGCCATTCACATGTTCTTTTATGTGACCTATTTTAATTTTTTTAGGATTTAAAATGCTGTTTGAAGTTTTAAAATGAAGTGGCAGTCAGTACCTGATGTCACAGAAAATTTGTGGGGTTGGAAGCTCCACCATAGAATAACAGTTACAGTGACTTCAGAATTTATGGCTTAGAGACACAGCTGCAAACCAGCAAATTCTGTGTTACACAAGACTTTATGGGAATCTTTTAATGAGCAAAAGAGAGGTTTTACTGGACAGTAAGCGAGGGGGGCAAATGCTGCTTGTATTCTTGCCCTAAAAGAGACAAACTGTTGATTTCCTGAAGCATTTAAAAATTTTTCCTCATTTCCTGCTTTTGTGTTGCTATGTAACAGAAGGGATAACAACAATGGAGAAAATGTTGCTGCGCTTGTCAGACAGCTTTAAAGCATGGTGGGTTCATTTTTCTTTTCTTAAATAACAAAGTTGCATTGAAACAACCAGGACTGGGGATGATCCTGGGCTACAGAACTCACTTTACCGCAGTGTGTGGTTGACCCTGGGCAATTGTAACTCCTGGATAAGCAGACTTGTGCTGCAACTCCTAAGCCAGCTGCTTCTCAGACCTGTTCAATGCTGATTCGGCCCCAGTGATCAGTGGAAGGCAGAATTATTAATTAAAGGTGTGCAGAGCACTCTGGGCCTGGGAAAGATGTCACCGAAGAGACAGTGGTAGTTTTATTGTATGAATTCATAAATAGCTTTGCATTTCCTTCTAAAGTCAGAGCATATTAGAATATTAACAAGGAAGTTCCATTCCCTTAAACCAGGGAAAGGGGTTAAGCTGGAGACTAAGTGGTGGTGGGTGGTTGCTGGAAGTTGGCTGCAGATACCTGTAAAACATACAGGTAAAGAGGACTCCTCTAGCTGAACTGGAAATTCAGAAGCAACGTCTGCCAGAAATATTTAGGGCTTGCCACAAAAGGGCGTGTGTTGAACAGAGATATCCAGAATAATTATTCTGAATTTCTGTGGATTCATATTCTCAGAAAGTCTGGCATCCCTGGCATTACTCTGGAACAGCTATTCTGCTTTATGTTCACATTGGATCCTATTCTGGAACAATTTTACAGGCAGAAATCACAGGGATTCTTACTACTGTGCTCACTGTGCTAGGATCGCACCGGGCATATCGCCACTCCATCCTTCTGCTCTCTCAAACATTTTTGGGGCGAAAACAACTAGAAACCAAACAGACTTCACACCTCTTTGCATTTTGTACAAGACTTCCTTTATTATAAATACAGCTGCATGAGAAGATCTATACAAATTCAACAGTGTCCTGCTATAAAAGCAGCGGTTTGAGTACAGCATTGTCAATCAAGAAAGATCTTAGTTTGGGAAGTTTGATGTTCTCTGAGCTGCATTGCCAGGATTGATCTTCATACTACACTTTTGCTTCTGAGCTAACATATTACACACACCCCCCCCCAGTCCTAAAAATAGACAAGTAATAAATAAAGCTGTTTGCTATGTGGGATCCTATGGATCTAAATCCTCTGTGACCAGCAGCTAAGCTGTACAGGTGGGTAAAATCTCCTTTCTTCAACACAGAGAAAACATTGCATTAAAAACATCTGGTGAACAAGCCCCAAATCCTGCTGCTTGAATAGTTGATGAAGTTTTGGACCCTTTTGCTAAAATACATCTTTATACAGATGTAAGACCTGTAAAACCTGTATCCAGAGCAACTCAGAGAAAATCCATGTTCTGTGGCTGCCACATACTAAAGTGTGAACTCCCAACAGTTCCCCTTAGATGACATTCAGCTCCTTAACAACAATAATAACCTTAGACCAAGACATTTCCTAAAGGCAGATGGCTCCTGAGGCTATGTTGTAGATCTGTGGCTGCTGCCAAGCCACCACTAATTCCATCGCTTTGACAGAGCCTATAATAAGGTATTAATGCCACAGCTGAGGGCAGAGGGAGTGGTTGGAAACAAGCAGAAGGAAACAGGAGTTCATCTGTTAAATTCACCAGGTTTGCAAATAGCAAGAACAGCACTGAGGCACAAACAGAGCTCTGGTACAGGCCATTTACGCTTCCTTAGGATCTCATGGAGATACAGGCATTACCTAGGAGCTGTTGTGTGTTCGTTATTCACAGGTCATATGCTGTTTTTAAAAGAATGTTACTTACTTTAGACCACAAAATCCCACTTCCACCCTTTAAAGCTGCTTCCAGCTTCAAAGTCTGCCCAGACAGACTTCAATCGTGGCATAACACAAGTGGTCCTAAAAAGTCTCTAGGACATTACTGGTTTACAGCTGATGGAGTTGAATTGTCTTACAAACCTTTTTTTATGAAATGTGAGTGTGGCCTTCTACTGATAGGGCCAGTACTTGGTGGGCAAATGTTTAATAATATAAGAGAGGCAAGGCAGAGCAAGGAATGCTGCGCTTCACATCATGTACCACTGCACAGGTCTGATCCACAGAAATGCTTTGTACCCACACCTCCTCTGATGGGACACATGTATACCTCTGGTCTATATGCTGGTATCGGTTTACAAAGAATAAGTCTGCCCTGGGGCTTACTGGAGCACAGCTGATGATTACAAAGCACTTCTCCCCCCAGGACAGGTATGAGTGTGTTCCCTCACACCCTAAATGCAAGGAAAGGACTTCCTAAAAGGTGCTCAGGGCAAAATGAGCATAGAGAATGTAGGAAAATTAAGCAAAGCAATTTGCTTTCAGGGGAATAAAAATCTATAAATTTCTTGGTTCAGCTCCATTTTGTGTTCAACCAAACCCCATGGGAACACTTCAGGGTTAGTCTGGGCTTGAAAGAGAACAGGCACGTAAATAGAGAAAACAAAGAACTAAAGATTCAATCCACTTATCAGTTTAGATTTGCTTTGAGTCTGAGCAGCTGTGTAAAGACGAGTTTCGGCATGTTTACAAGCCGTAGGACTGGTGTTCCAAAGCTTTGTTCTCACATTTTAACAGGGGAGTTACCTTATTCTGTTAAACACCCTTTTCTTCTCATCTTCCCCCTGCCTAAACCTTATATAAAAGTTATTTTTCAACCCTGAATGTCATTTCCTGAGAAACCTGGGTCACAAATTTCTGTTCTGTGGACAGTCTAAATTTAGACTCCTGACAGGAAATGGCAGAGAAACTTTTATTTCTCTCTGGCTGAGCTGGGAACAGATTTAGAAGAAACTCCAACCACAAGTGCTTAAGCATGACCTGCCTGCCAACAGCTCATGTAGCTGGATCTGCTACAGGCACTAAACCTCAGCAGGTAAAAATGGCAAATTGCTTGGGTTTGCAAACACAAGCTTGTTACACAGCTTCCAATATAGCCTCCAGTATTCACCCACCCTCCCTGTACCTCTGCTTGACAATACCTGCATGTCATGTCCCCTGACATTGCTCCTGCCGTCTTTCCTACTAGGAAAGTCTTCTTTGGTTCTACTAATGAAAGCCAGGGGCTTACAGCACTCGTTAGCATTAGCAATTAGTCCTACCCTGTCGCTCTGCCAGCCCTGGCAGTCTTCCAGGTGCTTATCACCAAGGGTGCTGAAGCAAGCACTGGTGATCCAAGACTTTCATACTGGCATCATTACCTACCAGCCTCTTCTCTCCCATCTTGTTTCCTACTCCTTGCTTTCTGCTCAGAAGTATTACTTAACCACACCATAGCTGTGATGCTAAAGCCAAGGGGAGCAGCAATTTGAGCAGAGCTCCTTGCCTCCACCTCTGTTTTCTTATAAACCAGGTGCGGAAATTTGATTTACAGCAAGACAAGAGCAGACACTACAGACATGGTGAAATGGTTCATTTATCAGAAAAAGGGAGGAGTGGACACATCTGTAAAGAGTTTGCTTATCAACAGGCTGGGCAATAGGCCTCAGTAGTAGTGATACAGGAATAAATCTCTCTGATGCATGTGACAGGGCTGATAAAAAGGCACCTGTGAAGTCATAGTAATATCCCTGATGGGTTTCACCACACAGAACAACTACCTTCTTGTAAACAGGATTCAGAGAAGCCCTAGTGTAAAACATTGAAGGAAATCCTAGTGTAAGAAAGTGGTAAGAAAGGCCCCTTAGCCCTGGAGGCCAGGCCTCTGGTACCAACACAAAGCAGATCTGCACTGGGGCCCTGGCTTGGACACTGCATGAAGCATGTGAAGGAGGGTGAGGACTTCCTGAGCCCTGTCCTCGAGCAAAACCACCTCAATGGGGCTGGGCAGCCTGCTGGTATGACACTAACATGCTCCTTCCTGAGGGAGTTCAGGCATCTCCATTTCTGCTAAAAAAATCTGGGACTTTTAGCACAGGCCTTGAGATTCTCTTCTGGCTTTGAAAGCTGTCGTTTCCCATCACACTCCCAGCCCAGCAAATTACAGTCTGGTAGCAGCAGCTCCTCAGAGCCTCATCAGAGCAGCAGTCTTTAAAAAGACTGAGGTGGCCCTATTTAGAGGTAAACAGGTAGCTTCTTCCTGGGAATCTGGGAGCAGAAGGGATGTGACACAGACCACAAGGCAGCTGCAGAGACAGAGAGTCCATGTGCCCCTCTTCCATCCCCTCCTAACTTGGAGACATCCTGCTGGCCTTGGCCTTGCTAAAACCATAGCTGGGAGAGTCACATTCTCACTTGGAGGGTGATTGTTCCCTCTTGCTACCAGACCGCAGCGATTGGCTTCATTACAGGATAATTTTAGAGAACTACTTTTATGAAAGCAAAACCTGTAGCAGTCCTTTCTCTCTTGGCTGTTTTCAGCCTTGATGCCCTGAGGTAAGGAAAACAAACAAACAAACAAAACAAACCACCAGAACCCAATAACAGTGTTTCTCTCTTTAAGTTAAAAAAGGTTCCTGTCCACTTATCCACAGAAAATAGTCAGGAATATAACCCAGTAGCCATGTTACCATGGAGGAAATGGAAGACTTGAATGAAATGGTCTGAAGACACAGACCCTGCTGCCTGCTCTGCTGCATCCTCCCTGGGAAGGAGAATTGTGCAGGGTGCAGGCGTGTTTTTGAAGGACAGGACAAGCCTTTTAAACTACTGCTGCAAGTCCTATCAAGAAGGTTTGGTGGTTTTGGGTTTTTTTAATAACTATAGTTCCCTTTTGATTAAAGAGATGTGGTTGATTTAAGGATCTCCATCCAGTCCAGATCTTGTGCATGACCCTCTTTATCCCATCAGCACCCAGCAGTGGCAGAGCTCCTGCTACCTGCAAGCAGCCAGGCTCCTGCAATCCCAGGTTCCTGTCTCTGATTTCTCCACCCTTTTCTTACCTTCCCCTTCCAAAGGAAATGAAGTATTTGGCCACCACCACTGTTTGCACTGCGGGTATCTGAATAAATTAGTCATATTTATTGCTCACCACCACTGTAGTGTGACTGTGGCACAATAGAAAAATATATTCTTAGCTGCATAAAACCCAGCCAGCACACCAGCGGAGAAGAAACTTACTTTTATACCATGTCTTCCAGTTTCTCCTAATCTTTCCCCATCCCCTCTCCCTTACTGCAGAAACCACGGCCCCAGAACAGTTCAGCTGCAGACAAGAAGCTGTCCTGGCAAAGTCAATTGTCTCCAGGAGGCTTCAGAACGCTTGCCTCTGGGCTTGTGCTTAGAGGAACAAGTGTTTTCCTGCTGGCTTTGGTTAAAGGGATTCCTTATGGATCCCATTGGTGTGTGCAAGGGGAATATGCACTGTGTACTCATTTATCAGTGCAGATGTGTTCCTGAGCATCTCATGGAATGTGTCCACTGTCTTCCTGTAAACGTCCCTGCGTAGCACAAAAGGACGGAAAAGGTTGAGAGGCTCAGCCCTCTGGAATATGATGGGGAAGCCCAACTCTGCTGGTACCTTCCCATTGCCAATGAAGAAGTGGTAGAGCTTCTTTTCATGCAAACATTTCTCCAGGAACTTCAGCATGTCCTGCAGACGGACCTCCAACTTCTCTGGGGCCCAGTCCTGACTGGGACGTGCCTGCAGGAGATGCAGCATCACTGTCTTCAGATGGTAGTTGGTGAGCCCACTTGGACCTGTAAGGCTGCACTGTTTGCCATGGAGGAAGGAGAGGATCTGAAGGCAGCTGACGTGGCAGGCGTTGGCAGGCAGTGTTTTGGAGACCAGCTGGATGAACCTCCTCTCATACACAGCAAAGGTGAGAAACCAGTGAATGCTGGAGGGGAGGTCTGTTGCCAGGCTGCTCCGAGGAAAATGAGAGATGAAGTAAACATCAGAGTTCTCGTACTGCACCACAGGGGTGAGGTTGAAGGCAATCGATTTCCCTGATCTAAATTTTATCTTCAGGGCTCCTGGTGAGTCCAGGAGGCTGAAGGAAAGGTCAAATTCATACTTGTGGGAGATTCTGTTCCATGCCTTGGTGACCGCAATCTGGAACCACTTCATGACTTGGTCGGCATCCAGATTTTGAGTATTTTTGAAGCACAGGAGGTCTTCCATCTCCCTGCTGGGCCTGGTAGTATTGGCTTGGCTGTGGAGGAGGCACAACATATCTTCCCCTAGTTTAGTCTTGTCACAGATGCAACCTGCCGCATCCTCATTTGCCCTGCATACCTTGATAGTGCCATAACCTTGTTCATCTGGGGAAGAAGAGTCGCCAGAACACCAGGTCTGGGACCGAAAACAGTATGGTTCTGGGGGAGCAAAAGGCACTATCAGATCACAGACAAAAGGTTTACGCACTCTCCAGTTCTCATACATGCTCCCTACACCCATGCAGTCCTCAACTTCCATGTCAGCATCCCGGTTACAAACACTCCTCAAGGCCTCCAGCAGATCATCTGCAAACCCTTCCACCATCTCCCGCATCCTGGCCATTTCTCCGGTGGTACCCAGGATGCGCTTCTCATAGAAGCTGGCCAAGACGGCCTTGTCAGGGAAGGCCACTCCTTTAAATGCTTTTCCCAAGACAGCCATGTCATCCTCTTCTCCTCCTATGTCCTGCCAATTCCCTTCCTGGAAATCCTGCCTCCAGAGCTCAATCAGCAGGAAGATGACCATGGAAAGGGCAGTCCACATATCCCATCGGAACTTTTCCTCTTTGCTCTCTGCCACTACCTCTACAGCCTTTTCCAGAGCCTTCTGTGTGGCTTCCTGGTCTGCGATTTCCTGCTCCAAGCGCAACTGCTCCAGCCGAAGGCTCTCTTCCCGCTCCTTCATCTTTTGGATGATTTCTTGCGAGTTCTCCAGGACAGTGCCATTCTCTTTAGGGAAGAGGAGCGGGTGGTTGACAATAGCTGTGATCACCACTAGGCACACCCGGAAGATTCCCATGGGCATGGCAGTTCCTTCCCTGGAAGAGAAAGAAAGGCAGAATGACCCATGATTCAGAGTATCCCTCAAGAAGAAAAATGAAAGGAACTCCCCACTTGAATAAAAGCTTTGTCATACTTTCTAGCTCTGAAAAGATCACTTGAGTCTAGAAGCTCCTAAACACGTCTGTTTCTGCAAGTTATCAACCCAGCTCCCCTAAGAGACTTTATCAGCAGATGGTGAAGATCAAAGTGTCCTCTTATCAAATTATCTTTGAAGAACAGAACTGTGAAGGCACTTGCCACTGTGATGCTGTTGGAGCAGTGTGGGAGGGCACGTCCTTCCTCTCTCCCTCCCTCCCTCCCTCCCTCCCTCCCTCCCTCCCTCCCTCCCTCCCTCCCTCCCTCCCTCCCTCCATTAAAGTTTTAAGGACAGAAAGGGAAAGAAAGAAGCAGGCAGGACCTCCCCAGGTGTAAAAAAGCAGAACTGGAGATGAGCACTGCTGTCCTTTAACATAAAGCTCATGTTGCAGACATGGCAATGGCACAGGTGGGGCTGCCCTGGCCCTCTCCCATGTTAACCATGTCTCGGGACCCACGCACTCTGCTTGGATCAGTGATCTTCACTGGCAATGCTGGCTACGTGCACCTGGGTGGGAACAAGCCTGCACGATTCTGTGCTTTAAGCAGACACCACAGGAAAAGCTCTTCTGCCTTTCAGCACTGTCAGCATCAGGCTGTGGCAAACCCTCCCAGCCCCCAGAATGTCTCATGACTGCGGTCCCCAGAAAAAGGGCAGAGAGATTGCTAAACTGGAAAGGTTTTCCTTTAGCCCACTGGTTTTAAAAGGATTGGGTTGTTTATTTTTGGTGCTTCACTATTAATCTGTGGAAGCCATTAGTAAATACTGCGGCTTTGATCTCATCCATCTCCCCCAAACAACACCTTAACAGCTGTGCTTGCAACTATTTGAAGTGACCTCAAGGTGGCTGTAAGACACACCCCAGGCCTTGGTGTGCCAGCAACAGCCCCACGTGTCACCCCCTGCACAGGCCCTTGGCATGATCGTGACTGCTGTGGTGTTTTTGAGTTGCTTGTGTGGTTACTGGCTCTGCTGCTTGGATCTCACACTGAATAAAGCTTGCTATGCCATGGAGCTCATGATGAAAGGATTTCATTCCCAGCTTTCCAGAACATAGCCCCATCGCTGGGCATCCGCTCGGCTCCAACAAGGACTCCCAGAGGTCTGGGCCAGAGGGTGATCAGGCTAAAGCCTGGACTGTTTCCTCCCAGATGGCATTACTGTTCCTGGAGGACTGGCATCCCTATCAAGATCCCAAGTCCCTGCTGGACAACCTGTGGTTGTCACCCACTGCTGAGCTGTGGCAAGCTCATCAGTCCCCTTTACAGCAACATAACTGCTCAGTTCCAGCGCATGGAGACCAGACGGGCAAGATGGAGAAGCAGAGACAGTTTAATGCAGCAGCTTTAATGCTTCAAAAGTGTGTTTGAGAGAGAAATAAAGTCTATCAATAAAATACTCAATCAGACCAGAAATAGTAATCTCATTCCTAACAAACCGATTCATCCTGCTGTGGGAATGAGGCTGTTTCACAGAGAGCCAAGAGATGGCGAGGCACTGCGTGCGCACTGGGAGCTGAGGGCTGTAATTTTCTCACCCTACAACAGCTCCTTCCTGGCCTGAACCCAGCATGTTTTGGTGCCACAGCAATCCTACTGTCCCAGCCTCTGAGCGAGAAGGAGAACATCTCTGGCAATCTCATTTATGTCTCCACAGGGCATGCAATAAAGTTAGATCCATCCCAGTGGGCCTTGTTATCGTTACTGCACAACAAACTGCTGGCTTTCGATTGCAGGAACCTGGGTTCTTGTGATGACAGCACTCACTGTACCTGGGAACCGTGTCCTTCGGCATGCAATTAACTTTGCTTACAAGAGGGCTGGGACTGGAATAACAAGGGAAGGGAACAGGATTAAGATACATTGTCCTAGCAGCAAGAAAATTCACACGGTGCTCAGGATAACGCTAAGTGCCCCTCCCTGAGTAATATTTACTAACTACCCTTGGTTTAGATCCCATGTACATGCATAGATGAATACCTTTATGCAGACTTTGCTCTGGAGACGGTTTGTGGGCCTTTCTTGTCTTTTTTACATTTACCTTAACTCTTTAATTCATCAGGCAATGAATTAAAGCTGAATTAATGCCCAAAGCTGGGTGTTCCAGTTATTCTGTGAGCTCCATGCCTGGCCACATTTTAAAAATAACCTGGGGTCGCCCTGCATTGCAAAGGGCTTTATCAGTTTGCTGGGGCAGGGCAGGAAGCGCTGGCGAGTTCCTTTCCTTAGTGCTACGCTCCTGCAGACCATGTGTACTTTATAAGCTTAAAAATAACATGGCCAAGGGCCAGATGCCTCCTCTTGCAGTCTTGACCAGGACGACATTAGCTACTCTGCCTTGCTGTGAGATGTTTTACTGGTGCTGGAGTACTACTTAGATGCATAAGGCTGAAAGGAGACAGCTTCCTTAGGATTTTCTTGTACCCTTCAAGTCTCCGTGCCCAGCTGCCCATGGGCAGAGGTCACCTACCTCAGAGCTCTGCCAGCAGAAGGGGTTAGGACATCCCCAAGTCCATCACTGGCCAGCTCTGCTGAATTCATTCCAAGTCACATTGACAGTCTAGGCTACCCTGGCTGATTTTGCAGGGGTAGGTTAGGAAGCACACACACAACCTTTTCCTCCAGCAAACACTTAAAGGCATCAATCTCTGGAAGAGAGTCAGGATGAAAACTGGAAGTGACAACATCTTCAGATCACATGAATTTGCAAGGAGCATCTCTGTTTTCAGCCTGAACAGAGGAAATTTTCCTGGCCAAAGCTGCCTTTCTGCTACTGTAGCTACTCACAGAGAAAATGAAGCCAAACATTAACCCCAGTTAAGGCTTGAAGTTAATGAAGCTCAGCAACTAAGGTCAGCAGAGCCAGGCCTTGACAAGGGTGGTGCAGGCAGAGCATTCCCACATCTCATCAGACACTGCTTTCCTGGCTAATATGGAAAGACTAAATAATACAGGTGAAACCAGTAGCACTGCCTGCTAGGGCGGTCCAGCCTTCCCCATAACAAAGACCGCTCCTTTCCCTTGCTTTTAACTTCAGCCCAAGCAATTTAAGTCTGATAAAAATATTTATGCCTTCTCTGGCTGAGACAGCTTTTGTGGGGGGAAGAGGGAGAGAGTCCAAATGTTTCCAAGCTGGAGACTAAGAACGAGAAGCATCATTGTTTCATATATGCATCCAATTTAGCAACGTATCAAGCATGAAGAAAAAAATATACTCATGATTGTTTAAACAGCAAGTTCCCCAAGAGATCTTAACCTTTCCCAGCTTTTTGACCCTGCCATTGTCTATGTTTTGAATGGGAAGAAAATGTCCAGGCTTAGCAACTACATTCGGCAGACCCTCTTGCAGCAGTCCCAGGGTTCCAAAGACCCCCCCTGAGGGAGGGAACCATGGTCATCACCACATCACAGGCAGGCCACCTCTGTAAACAGCTGAGTCTGTCCTTGCACTGCTCCCTGGGCCAGCGAGAGAGCAGAGACCCACAGGGAAAAGTGGGGAAAGGAACAGAAGGGACAAAAAAAGCTGCTCAGGGAGGCACTAGGGCCTGGAACAAGCAGGCATATGGGGTCCTGCCATGTCCATGAAAATTTCTATCTCTGCTCACTGCCCAGCATGTGATGCTGCTTGTTCAAACCTGCCTCTAGCACCAGGATTAGTTTCCTTCTGGGCTTTTCTGTGGCTCTTGCTATTTCAGCAACTGGGTGCTTCACTGACTTTAAGGTTAACAACTGCTCTGAACAACCCTGGGAAGTGAGGGGGCAGGCATCATCCCACTCCAGCTGAGGGATGAAGGCTCAGGGAGATAAAAGCAGCTCATGGCTCTGCTGCCCAATTAGAAATAACGATCACCTGCATCCTGCAGCAGTTGGTATGTTCAAAGGCTTCACCAAGAGCACCTGCAGCCCTCTACCCTCAAGTCCCCGCTAAGTTAGGCCTCATCCTTTCAAACCTGAAGCGGCCTCTCCCTGGCTGGAGGACCTCAATTAGTTCCACAGCAGGTCCTGGATGATGTAGGAAGCCCCAAGAGGGGCTGCTTTCATGCAGTTCAGGTCACTGCCATGAAGCCACATGCAGAAGGAGGCCAGCTCTCACACCAGCTGATCTGAAAGCCCTTTGCTGCATGGTTCAGTTATGTTGGGTTCATCTGCTTGCCCGGAGGATGGTTACAGGTAGCGTGTAGCAAGGAAAGGGAAGCAGCACATGAAGCTCACAGGAGTAAGAAACCTTCATCCAGCCAGGCAGCAGTTTGCCAAAAGTCAAGCAACAGCTGGAGAGCACTCTCTGCATGGGGCCAGGAGGCCTTTGAGACCCAGCCAAAACCCTCTTGCATTCAGGTCATAAAAACCACAGGGTGAATATGCCCAGAGAGGCTTACCCCAAAAATGCCACTGGAGAAGATTCTTCTTTGCCACACGTAGGCAGTGCCAGCCATGCCAAAGGCTGGAGGATAAATGGGCTGGAGCTCTGAAAAACAGTCCCTTAGGTGAGACCTGACCTGGCAGGTCAGACCCTTGGTATTAGAGCAAAGGCAGAGTTGAAGATCCTCACCAGCACAAATGCAGGCCCCTAAGATGAAAATCTGGTGCTGACCTCTGCAAATCAGCACTTGCTGTGTCTGCATCTCTGCAATAACTGTCTCTGCATCTCCTGCACTACCCAGATCCCTGCACAAGTGGCCCTGAAGGAACATCAGCTGCAGAGGCTAATGTGAGACAATACAAAACTAGCCATCTCATGGTTTCCTGCCTGTAGTCAGCCCTGAAGATGACTGGTGTCTGCAGTGCACACTAGTGCAAGGAGGTTTGCTTAGTGGTGTCCTTCATGGCACGGGGGCTGAGCTTGGCCCTACCTTCAGTTTCTGCCTTGAACATCTCCTCACCTGGGAGCATCA
Source organism: Gallinula chloropus (assembly GCF_964237585.1). NCBI lineage: Eukaryota > Metazoa > Chordata > Aves > Gruiformes > Rallidae > Gallinula > Gallinula chloropus. Next base: position 69,150,883 of record NC_140090.1, read on the forward strand.
CAGAGCTCATCTGGTGTTTGTGTGGGCTGACCTGGGACAGCCACTGCCTTCAGGGCTCTCTCCCTTCCCCCCAGCCACCCTGCCATAGGGAAGCTGCCTGAACAAGCAGCAAAGTCTTTAATAGAGACGATGATGCTCAAAGCCATACCATGTCCTGTCTCTTCCAGCTGAAATGTGCTCAACTTCTGCTGTCCTCAAGCCTTCCTAGCACCCTTTTCCACAACAGCTTCAGACCCTTTTTGTCTCCTGCTCAGTCTGGCAAAGGGAAAAAAAAATAATATTCAAATGGCAGCTTATAACCTGTCTCTGTAGGCTGCTCATGCACTCTGAGCCAAGACAGTCCTCCATCTTCTCTGAAGACACAAAAGAATAATTCCCTTTCATTAACAGTCCCTTTCTTTCCTCAAAAGCTCCTCATACAGATATATTTTTTCCACCTTTTTATTCCCTTAAATTTCAAATCATGGGAAGCAAAACATGCTCTGGCTAGTGTTGAGCAATAAACCAGATAGGAACGAGCTGGCGCTTTGATTCTTAAATTAGAAAAACCCAAGTCAAGGCACTGAGTATGGTTCAGTAACGCACTGGGATACGCAGAGACGTCATTTATGACATACTCGATTGCTTCCTGTGATTTAACTGACACAAAAGCCTGTGAATGGGTGGCTGCCACATTGTGTTTTGCTTTGGTAGGCTCCAAGAAGAGAGGTGATTTGAAGAGGGGATAGTTACTATAGCTGGTTGGAAGCTTTTCTCATTGAAAGCTGACAAGTTTTTGAAACCAGACAGACCTTTCACGGGAACAAATACAATTTCTGAGACCCTTTTTGTGAAGGTCCTCAAGGTCTGGAAAGAAGTGAGCTGCTTGTTTTGACCAGAGAGAATAATAGCCCAGATCAGCCACTAACCTGCACTTGAGACTTCTTTCTGGAAAGATGTGAATCTCAAGCCCAGAGGTTTTGGGCACAGACCATCCATACTCCCTCTGCTGAGTTTCTGGGAGCCCCACAATTCCTCCCCTTGCTATAACAGATAAATTGCCTTTTGGCCTTTGAGTCTATAATCTGAAATGCTTCTGCTGCATTTAGGAAGAGCTAATCAAGACAAAAGGGTTGCTGAAAGCCTTTTGTAACACACTACATCTCCTCCAATTTGTAAATACCATTGACACCTATGCAGGTATTCTGAGGTCTGCCCAGCTGCAGCAGAAAGAAATGATGTTTCCTCTTACTGGGACTACAAGCTCTGGATTGCAAGAGAAGTGCACAATGAACGAGAAAGGGGAAATGCAGAGGTGCATCTCAGTATTATTGCTCCCACCAGAAAACACAGAAAGATCCACTTTATTTAGTCAAGCCCACACCATACTGCTGGTTTTCCACTATCTCCCCATCAATGTTTACAGAGCAGCGGAAAGGCCTTTGCTGGCTCTGAACAGACGGTGAGAGCACTTTTTTTCCCCTGCTGCTATATGTAAAGCCTCAGGAATGGACATGCTGGATGGATGTTCACAGAAAGAGACAAAGGTACTGCTAGAGAGCAACACCCCGGTAAAGACACCAGACTGGTCTCTGCCACTAGTTGCTGGGAATTGGTTGTTCAAGTTTTGACTCTTTTGCACTGAGAAGACTGAGACAAAGTTCCGGTTTTAATTTTGCATGCTTATGTTTAAAAAACAGCACGTTAAGTCTGACCACTTACTTAGGATGACAGATACCTCTGTTGGAGAAGTATTTTCTGAGGTGGGAAGGTGAAGAGTCCTGATTTGGTGATGGATTTCAGACCAGAAGCAAGTGAGGTTTCCTCCCAGGTTAGCATTGGGGCCTGCAGGTTATCCAGCACCCTAGAGTGATGGACGCTGCCAGATGAGACAGCTCCTGGGAGACATTGTGCCTAAGAGCTGCATCTCAAAACAGGAGTTTCCATGTCCAGCTGAGTCAGCAAGGTGGGGCTGCAGCATCAGGTGGGGCTGGCTGGACCCTCGGGGGGCTGGAGAGCCCTTGGAACCACCATGAATGCACAAGAGCCCACGTACTGAAACACACCCCAGGGTGACTAAGGGTTTATTGCACCAATTTACCCTTCCCACCCCACTGAGTATGCATTAGCACATGTGATCCTGCCTAACTTTCACCTGGCACAGGTAGCAAGAGCCTGGAGGCTCAGATGAGGATCCTCAGCTGGTTTCTACCCTCCAGGATGAAGACCTCACTGCTGCAGTGAGAACACATCCCCAGACCCATACAGAGACACAAAGACCCCACACTTTCCACTCCACCATCAGGTTTGACAGCACCCAGCACACCCCATGCAGAGATCATGCAGTGATCATGCAGCACAGGGCACCCAGGAGAGGCCCCTGGTCTTACATCACTCGAGCACAGAGTCAGCTGCAGCACACACAGCCCAGCCAGGAACATCAGGAGCCACAAAAAAACAATACAGAGTCTGAGTGGCACCAGCTTGTGCTGTTCTTTCACATGAATTGAGTTTGCATGCAGGATGTTGGTGTCATGACTGGTTACCAGCTGGGACAGAACAGTGCCAGCCACAGCAGCTATAACTCATGCTCTGACTTGTCTTCTTGAGCATTAAAGCAGTGCTGCAGCAAAGTACCAAATTCCAGTTGTCAGCAGTTGCAGTTGTTTCAGCACAGACTGGTGGGATTGGGCTGTCTTTGGCTCTCTACCAAACCCACCATTGGAAAGGACCAAATGCACCAACACATGAAGTGCAGAGGTCTGGATGTTGAGACTGGTACCACAACCATGGTCAAAACCAGAGCAAGCCAGCTGGCCTGCTCAGGACTACACAAGGCAGGTACCTGCAGCCACCTTCCTAAACATGCCAGAAAGCCCCACCCCAGATTAGCTGCTTGGCCACAGGACAGCAAAACAGACAAGGCCACTTGGCTGATAACTATTGTTTTGCTGTTTGGTTGAGAACACATTAGCCTTTTGTAACATCTGTGGACATCCTGTCCTGAGCCTGCTGCAGTGCCAACACAGTCAGTCGTGCAGCCCAAGTCGGACATCCTGCCCAACAGGTCTGCTCTGGACTTTCGGAAGTAATATTTTCCTCCCAGGGTCACCAGATCAGGTATTTCCAAGGAAATGCTGATGCTCATCCTGTGTACAGGACTAGGTAGCCCTCCCTTCCCATGGACAGGCAGATTCAGGGTGGATAAGCACGTGAGTGGCACTAACATAGCTCTGGAGGCAGACACCACCCTGGATCCCCAGGTCCAAGCAAAGACTGACTTAGCCATCATCTCTCCAAGCAGAGGAGTGCTTGACTTGCCCTGGGAAGGACAGGACATCTCTCTCATGTCTTCCAGTCATTCTCTGCCTTTGCCACGAGGAAGCTTTTTCTCAATGCCTCTTAAAGTCTCCCTTGCTGCTGTTTGAACCCTTAACTTTCCAGTGACCACTGTGGGTAAAAGTAGGAGACTGTTCCTTTTCTTTTTGCAGTAGGGGTTCAGAGGTCCTTCCCTCCTGCCTCAGCTTCTTCTATACACAGATGCATTTGCAAGATGCTGCTATAAAATCCTATGCCACCCCCAGCTTAGGCTGTACAAAGTGTGTTTTTTCTGGCTCAAGAGGAGATATTTTGCCTTCTGGGGCTCTTTTTTAAAACCCAAGGAGACATACCACCTATTCAATTTTTCAGTTTCATTTGAAAGTGGGGGATTTATCTGGATCTAAGTCACTACTTCTGAATGCATACAGCTATCACACCACTGACCAGAACTAGCCCACTCTCTGTCCCAGAAGCCAGCAGCTACTGTCAAGGACAGCTGTAATAACTGGTAAATTAACACAGAACCATGTCATACACCCAGAGCACTCACCGTAAGGCTGGACCTAAGAGGGAGTGCCCATGGAGCCCAGGAGACAAAGCTAACAGTGTGAGGAGTGTCTTGCTCAGCATCTGTCTGTTGAAGAAGTTTTTTTTGCTTTTTGCCTGCACAAGCCAGCTCAGCACTTGGCAGTGAGCAGCACGTGGGCAGTCTGTGCAGAGCCTCAGGTTCCCCTGCTACAGCTGAGAATGGGTTTTACAAATTGGAACGTGGTGCTGGCTGTGAGGGAGGCAAGAGAGGAGAGGTAGGAAGTGTGTGGGTGGCTCCCACCCACGTACTGAGCTGTTGTGGTAGGATTCTGGCCAGGAACTGCTTGGCTTTTTAAGGACAAATAAATTTTGTCTGTTAATTGAGAGGAAAACAATTGGTCCTGACATTTTGTGGGTGGCTTCTTTTGGGGGTTTTTGGTCATGGTTCCCCCCTTAAAAGACACACACCAAGAAATAAAAAAAAAAGGTTGGTAAGCCAGCCTCACCAGCTCCCCTCCCCTCAAGCCCAACATGATGGAAGCCCACAAAATAGTTGGTCATTCTCCTACACAATTTTTGTCAGCACAGGTGGACACAAACCCCTGCTGCTTTACCAAAAGCCCAGTAGCATCAACTCCAACACAGGCAGCAACATCACCGCACTGATGCTCTCTGGCCTCCACCTGGTGCTCACACTAGGACCCACTCAGGTTGTCACACGACCTCCCCTGGCACAGGCAGGCAGCCATAGCTCATCAATCCAATCTGGCAGCCACCACAGAGAAAGGGGGTAAGAATATAAAAATTATTCAATTGCCAAGACATTTGTGTAAGTCTCCCCTCCTTTTCCTCACTCAATTCACTACAAGGTGGAGAAATCACACCAGCGTTGTTAAATCAGGCAGCAGTTACTCTGGTTCTCCTCATCCCAAGGTGAGCACATGGTGCATGTCACCACACATCCAACTTCACTGTAAATTGTACATCCACTGAAACAGGAGTTTCGGTCTTAAGAGGGTCAGTGAAAACATTATTAGGAAGTTGATTTCCCAGCAGGGATACACCACTCCCACACATCTAAGAGGAGCACATGTGGATACTGGCACAGCTCAGACATGACTTGCAGAAAGATTATGTTTTGATGTGTGAAACTCTGAAGTCCCATTTCGGTTGTGTAACAATGAGCACTTAAATATTACAGACAGTAGAAAGCACAGTGGTTTCCAGACACTTCCACACTGAGACACTGAACAAAAACACAGCAAGAAAACTGCCATTGCCAGTTGGGAATGATCTGAGGTCTTCTATTACAGTCTTGACACAGTGACAAAGTCACACTCCTGTCAGGAGACCTGCAAGGCCCAAGCATCTGTTTAAAGAGGACTCCCACTGGATGGGATTGGAGGGTTTTCTGATATTGGAATATTGTTTTGCTAACTGGTTACAGCTGTTTGTATTCAAACAGATGGGGAGGAGTAGTATTTAAGAGCTGGCTAACATAGCAAAATCATCACCACAGAAATGAAAAGCAAGGCTTTATTCCATTGCCTGAAATCCCAGATTTTTTTATGAAAAACAATACAGTTCCTTAAATAAAGTTAACCCCTCCACACCTAACAGACTCTGAAAGCCCCTGCAGGGATGAGTACAGGGTGTGGAAGGAGTAGAAAGCAAGAGCGAGCACTTCTACTGCAATGCCCTGTTTCTTTGACTCTCACTTGGACAACTCCCTGATCTAAGCAGAGGTACTCTGCACTGCACACCAGCATCTGTGGGAAGAATCAGGCCCTCACACTTACCTGGTATCTCTAGAAAAGAGCATGAGAATCAACACAAATGCTTTGGGAAGCAGTCAGCCCAGTCTTGGCTCACTAGTCATAAACCTAAAATCTGCCAAGAGACACGCATGCACACAAGTATGTTGGCTGCAGAGTACTGCTGGCTAACCCTGATTTTCAAAATGAGCTTGGATAAATAAAAAGCAGAAGAAAAAAACAAAGCCATACAAGAAAACAAAGTGTCCCACTTCCGTATATTTCCATGAAGCTCATCCTTTCAGTACCCATGGCCACCAACTCAGAGCTGTTTTCAGCCAAGCGAGTGACTCTGAAACCACCCTATTGCCAGATTCACCCCTATTTAATAATTGACACATGCTCTTTGTGCAGCCCCCTCCTCTTATCAACAAAGAAAACAACTTTAAGTTCTTCCTTTCCCTGAAGAGCTTGTGAACTGAGTGCTGGGAAGAGAAACTCCGAGAAGACTCAGTGAGCTAAGAGTGATGTAACACGTGCTGCTGTAGCAGAGGTACCAAACACACGTTGAGGCTGTGAAGCCACGTGGTTTTCATTTGGGATGTGTGGTGTGAACATATACGCTTGCTTCCTTTGTAACATATGCACAACAAAGGAAGGCTTTGTTTGAAAGCCAAGGAACAGCCTCCCTGCACACTCAAAGGCTATGTTACTACGTAATGGGAACTGTGAGTCATAGCTGTGGGGCCCCTGCTCATAGGCACAAAAATCCCCTCTGCTGCAGCAGGCAAGGAGCTCGGCTTTGCAAGGAGCAAAGGCAGCTTCTAGCTCTGCCTGCGAGACTCAAAGTGTCCAGGACTAGCAGCAGATATAAGGCTGAGATCACATGTGAATGACCTATGACACAAACATCTTAGTCGACATTTCTTCCTGTAACTCCTTCAGAGCTTGAGATCATAACCCTGCACTCATTCCAAGAGCATGAAGCAGCTATAGCACAACAGGGAGGTAGGATGAATGTCAGCCAAGCACCTTCAGACCATCTTTTCACTTTGGCTACAGAAGAGCAGGGCCACGATGCTTAGACTGAGAGCACAGCCAGCTCACTAGGCAGGACTGCAGTAGAGCTCTACCTCCTTAAGTCACCTAGTGCGCCAGGTAATTTATGTCACTACACAGTAGGGGAGGGTCAGCTGATGGATTACAACTATCCAAAATACAGACACCTATCTCATCCTTGCCCCTACTAACTTGGGAGAATTGAAGACGACCCTTTTCTCTTTATCATGAATGGGTTGCAACCCACAGTGCAGAAGTAGCTGTGCTGAAGAAAATCCAAGTGTTTTCTCTCACATTTCAAACAGTCACAGAGTATTTGGTTGCCTAGTCTCCAGAGGCCTTTAGAAATCAAACTCTCATCTGAAACCAGTGGCAGTCAGGTATCTGAACATCCAGGAGGCAATAGCCTAGGATCTAAGCATTTTTGGTGCAGATATACATACAAGTAGAAGCTCCTCTGAGAAACACTATAGCACAAACAACAAGTATCACAGTTTAAGCTTGAGAATGCCTCCCCAGCTCCATCTCTGGTAAGTATCATCAGTCTACTAAAGCTTAAAAAGTAGAGAGGAAAAAGAAAAAAAAAGGAGGTCTGGAAAAGCAGTAGTCTCCCTCTGCCTACATGCATGGCCTACATGGTGCCTGGATGGTTTCTGGCAAGTCTTTGTCTACTTTGTTCCACAAAGCCTGCAGCAAATCTCCATCTCTGCCTCCCACTGCAGTCTCGACCACTGTTTAACTACCTCTACCAGCAGGAAAGTCTCCTTATCACTGCATGTGCTTTCTCCAAAGCAAGCTGTAAGCCCTGCTGGGATTCTGGCACATACAGGCAGTATCTTGTCTCAGGGAGCTACTTCCCTTCCTGCGGGCAGCGTGGGAACCATTTGCTCCCAATCCTCATCAGGTGCTCCCTGAGCATCACCAAAGCCTTTTACTTTCATTTTACTTTGGCCACAGATGGTATCTTTTCAATTGATCCATCCTTTGAGGCAACCCAGAGAAAGATGCAGTTGGTTACACAGGTGGCTCAGCTGACACCTTACGGCTAACGTCACTTTCCTGCTCAGGCACAAGAACCTTCTATACGTGCTCTTCCCCCTAGTTTTGAAAGTGAAGGAACAGTACATTTTCCTTTGCCAGGCAACTGAAGTAACCACATGAACCAGAGCCTGTGCCTAACAGGACTTAAATTCTGCGACAGTTGGACTCAATGGTCCTCATCCTTGCCAACACCGTGCTTGGCTTTTCCAAGCCGCATGCATAGTAGTGAGGTGCATCAGATGTTTTCCCTGTAAATGCTAAAAAAGCATCTCTGCCTTGGGGGAAGTATCCCTGATACAAATAATGTTCTAGATTAGCCAGAAAAACCTGCCTCTGGAAGAGGGACAAAAATGAAAGATGGGGGGGCGGGGAAAGCGGGGGGGGGCTGAGGGGAAGAAAAAAGAGAAAGAGCTTCATTTACACACAGGAGGATGGCAATGGGCCAGCTCACACAGCTTTGATCGGGGCTGGCTGGAGGAGCATGCCAGGAAACGCTGTGAGCTGAGCTCTGCTAGAGCAGAGCAGCCGTTTGAACTGACTGGGATGGGCAGAAGGGGACAGACACCACCCAACACAGACATGGATCCAGAATAAATAAGAAAAAAGAAAAAAAAAATAAAATCACATGGAGTACATGAAGTTAACAGGTACTCACAGCTGCAGCAGGACATTGTGGCAGCCAGGACTGCTGCTCTGGCAGCTCCCCCTGCCATCGGCTCCAGTTCTTCCCTTCTCACTACTGTTACCCACAGAACCTCCCATCACACACTTGCAGAGCAGTACTACCAGACATGTGGTTCACCCAGCAGTTCTGCTATCAATGAGTTTTTCAGGGGGTTTTGTGGAGCCATGAAAACTCTACACATTGTTGGCTTGTAAAAGCCACTATTTCCCTTCAGTCTGTCTGCCTTTGCTATTCACCTCTGATCATCAGGAGGCTGCCCAGGCACTTCGCTCTCCTTCTAACACCTGGAAGGGGGGAGGATGTAATGCTTTCTCGATGTGGATAAGGTACCTCTGGCAAGTTCTCCTGCATAGCAACAAATGCAGAGGTAGCTCCTATCAACAAAGTGTTGACCTGTTGGTGCCCTTCTGCCATCACTCTCTGACTAGACCCCAACTGCACCAAGCAGATAAAAAAAAGCAAAAAAGAAGCTTTTAACACGAATCTTCCAAACTGAAGCAATTTTTAAACGAAACCTTCACAATACTGCTACTTTTGCTTTGCAAGTGCTGTCTGACCTTCGCTGATGGGAACGTTTGCCAAGCTATGAACCACACCACTTTCCTTCCAGCATTTCTGCTGCAGGGCTGAAAATCTCCTCGTGAGAGCCCATCAAGAAGCTTTTTTCAAATCACATCAGATCTAGAAAGAAGAATGAACCCCGGGAGCACTTACCTGCTACACGACTTTGCAGGTGCTCATTAAACTTCACATTACTACTATCACGGTGATGCGGAGAAGACTATATTCAGTCACCCACCACTGAAGCACAGCCAGGAAGTCTGCAAAACATAAAGAGAACAAATGAGGAAGTTCAAGCAGAAGATGGGTGCATGAGGCAGTTATCTAAATTAAGAATTGATTAAAAGAGAGATTAACTCACCCCCTTACCTAGTAGAATGAGCATAAGAGCTCAAGAGACCAGAAATAAATCAGCTTGGAAGTGATCAGGGAAGAGTTAAAATGCTGTTTCTCCCATGGGAAAGCATGTAAATCACACCATGTGTCCGTCAGCTTTGCAGACATACTGGCAGGCAAGCACCTCCCTCCTCTGACTCCATCTTCACCCACCACCGGCCCTCTCCTTTTAAAACGGATTAGGGTCAAATTAGCAGCTGCGTAAATGCAAGGGCTGGGACAGTTTTGTCTAGGCTTGGTTTGTCTCAGAAAAGGCATCTAGCTACTGTAAGCAGCTTGTGAGGTAGAAATACTTGCTTGGGGAGCTGGGCTTAGCAAGCTAATGTGAGAAACAGAAAACAGGAGGAGAGGCAGGAAATAGAGCATACAGGAAGATATGAAACACAGAACCACAAATGACAAACTACCATATTTTAGGAGAGAAGTTAAGAAATTTTAGATGAAACAGGAAACAGCAAAGTCCTCCAACCACAAGGAGGAGGAGAGGTTGGGCCTGACCAGCTGGCTGCGAGCAGGCAAGAGAGATGTTACCCAGCTGTGCACGAGTGGGCTGGGGAACAGAGACTCACCACCCTTGTTTACCAGCCATGATCACCACTTCAAATCCTCCAGCTGTCTTGATCCAAAGCCCAATGAAACCATGAATATGGTGGGCTGAGGTGGTCTTTGAAGGGCTCAGTAGTAGGTTGACAGGCCCTTGCTCTCCTGATACCCCTAGCTCTGGCAACAGTCAGGGAGAGGATGGCTCAACACCTCCCTGCCCCCCGACATACCTGCTCTGACCAGACCATGTGTACATTTTCACTTCTCCATTTCTGTCTTCAACTGCGAAGCCAAATTGGGCAAACAGGCTCTACCCTGACCTCCCAGCACCTCCCAGCCCACAGGACTTGTGCTTCTGCTCAGCCAGCATCAGGGCACTACCACCAGCAGCAGCACAGGCTGCCAAGCACAAGAACAAGTCACTCTGATCCCAAAAGGGCTGGATCTGGGCTGCAACATCCCAGAGGATATTCATTAGCCTACAGAGCCTGCAATGCCTGGTCTCACTGTGGCTCACAGCCAGTTAGGTACAGCAGGTGCTTCTCTGCTCGCAGGAAAGGAGCTATGGAGTGCCATGCAGGAACTGCTGCTATGGGACTTACATGCTCTCACTTGTTAAAATAATTTTTAAGTCTTGAAAGACAGAGTTTAAGTCAGGGTGTCCCTCTCCTATATGTGTATAAATGATGTAGTGATGTTATACCATCCTCTAAGGTTCAGTCAAGGTCTCTCCAAGAACGTAGTAGTGGGTGCATGTGTGCTGCATCCTCACATACTAGAGCACAAGCCTTCTCTTGCTCCTTTAGAGCACAGTGTTTGTAATGCCTCAGCCCTATGCAAGAACCTCCTCTCCAATGAGATATCAAGTTCAGCAGCTAGTCTGGCCTTCAGGTCATGAACATAAAACCTGTTTATTCTGCTAACTGCTGGTCAAAGTTAGCTCAGCCAACTTTGTATGGTCCATATATGTGGAAATCAAAACAAGCTTAAAAAAAAGCCCTCTTACAGTTATGCCCCTGCACCAGCTCTCCATCCCTCAAGCTGCTTGAAGCTTGGCTCCCAGGCTCCTTTCCTATTGCCCACACTGAAGGGTGAATGGTCAGAAGGTTTTGCTTACACAGCTGAGCCCCTATCCCTGCAAAGCCTGGAATTCATGGTCAGGCATACAAGGATGCTACCCAGAGCACACCCTGGCCATGCTGTCTCCCTTCCGCCTGTAAACCAGAGCCTCTACCTTTCTTCACCACCCAGCAATTATATGTGCTGATGGAAAGTATGCTGCCTGGCAGCAAACCTGCTTTTTCCCAGTGTAAAAGGATTACAATAACACTTGGGAGAGAAATAGCTGGCCCACCCAACAGCCCATTTTAAAATGGGATCTGAGGGAACAAGCCAGGAGCCTTTTTTCCCAGCTCTCTTCTCCACTGCACCATTGCTGTGGATTGCAGCAGCAATTCCATAGAGCAGGCAGGACAGCACAGGACAGCAGGGAGGCTCGTGCAGACTTTTCATGGAGTTATATATGTTATCAGTGCTTCCCAGAACAACTGCTTCTTCATGTTTGCCTTATCAACAGATGCTGAATTTAGGCTAAATCTTGCCAGGACAGTTGTTTTAGAGGAGTTACAGATGTGGCAGGGAAGAAATAAAATTAGGAAAACAACCCCCTCCTTGCACTGCGTACCCACTGCACTCAAGGAACTGATTTAAGGTACTGACAGAAAAAAAGCTGCAATGCAATCCCCTAAGTGTGTTTCCTGGTATCAAGCTATCTGTATTAAGCTATTCACAGGCAAGCTCCAAGCCATTGAAACAACTGTCAGCAGGTAGAGAGTCATAAGAGTCAGATTAAAATTGTCCTTATGAAAACAATACAGGTTTTACTTAAGGAAAAAATAAAATCTCAGAAATCTGTTGATCAGCCAATGGAACACCAGTGTTGGGTTTCTGCAGGTCAGATTCCCTCTCCCTGTTCCTCATTGCCACACGATCACAAGCACAGATGTCCCTCAGAGATCGCTGTGCATCAGAGACACAGGGGAGTCCTTATTGCCATGGGGAGAGCCAACAAAAACCAAAGGGGAACAGGACATGCAGCTTTGGTGGCCGTAGTCATCAGCCTGAAACAATCACTCAGGAAAAGCAAAGTTCCCCAGTCCCTGGCCAGGGCTATTTAGTCTGACTGGGGGGCCATGGGGGGAAGAGGCTGTTCTTAATATATTGAATATACTGTAATGCTCCAAGCAACAAAAAGAGGAAGACAGGTGGGGAGAGACAACTGCCTGAACTCTTGATAGTACACCACCTCTGATGTGCACAGGTTGCTTCTCCTGTGGACACACTTGCTGCAAACAGATCACTGCATTCTGCACTCTGCAGTTATACACCAAAAAAAGTGTCATTTACCAGCTGGAAGCCAAGCAGCCCTCAGGGCTGATCCCAGTACTGACATTGGTTTTCTGATCTCACTCTTTCTCTTTATCTGTGGTAATCACACTTAACATATTTGTTTCCCACACTGGAGCAGCATAACATACCTGTTGTGCTGAAAAAAAGGCTGAAGTTTCTATTCCTAACTCCTGTGCTTTGCTTAAGTTTTTGCTCCTAATTTCTGTACTTTGCTTTTCCTCAAGGACTGAAGGAACAACTTTCACATACGTTATGGAAAACTGGGACCAGTAGGTTTTAAAAGCAAATGTCCACAGAGGTAGACAGAATCACTTTAGTCAGAGCTGCAGAAGAGTGTTATCATCACCCCCAAACCAGACTCAATGACCTCACAAAACAAACCATGCTACACAACAGCTGCTCTTCCGTCCAAGGGCTGCCTGCCCAGCAGTGGCTCAGGCCACACACTCATGCCAGAAGGAGATGCTATGGTTTAGGCCTGTAGCACTCATTAAAAGCACATTAATAGTAAAATTTGCTCAGCAGCACTGCTGGTGCTCATCTTGCCTGACCACATAAGAGACACCAATAGCAACATAGCCCTATTTTCCTGAAGGATTTTAACATGACACTTCTCTTGAGAACTGCTTCAGTGGGAGACAGCTCCTTTTACTCCAAGCTGAAGATGCAAAGGTCACTAAGGTTCTGGTTCTGCATGTCAGTTTTACAGCCCATGACTTCCAGTGTCCCAGTCCTGACTTCAAGCTCCAAACACCTACTGGGCATCTTCAAAAAGATGCCTGTGCACAGCTCCAGTAAAAACATTTCTCCTTCTCTTTGTACTTGACAGAGAGACACACTGTATCCCAGAAGAAAGGCAAAACCTCGTAACAAGCTAAGCCCAAGCCACGCCGCACTGAGCCCGCAGCAAAGCTCTGCGATGCCCCTCGGGCTGGACACGCCAGCGATCGCTTCTGTCGCAGGGACCCCATGCGCTGTCGGCTGCGGGGTCTCTGTTCACCATGAGCCGATCCCGCAGACGTTCCCCACTCACTGCGCCGAATGGGGCTGCAGCAGCCCTCCTACACCCCAAAACCTGGGCTGCCTTCTGCTCCATGCGCTTGGCCCCTGCCTAGGCTTCCGGGAGAGGGAAGTCCCATGATCGGTAGAAACTTCGGTGGGCACAGCGACCCCTGAGGCGCGATGCCCGAACACCCACCGGGACGAGCCGCTTACGCGCGGTCAAAGCCCGTTAAGCGGCCCCGGGGGAAGTCACGCCAAGGAGACCTGTTGCAGGCGGACACCGGCCCCGCCGCGGGCTCTGCTCTCCGCATCCGCCGCGGCAAACCCGGGCAAAGCCCGTCCCGCGGCAGCAGTGAGGGGGAAGCGGGACAAATCCCACCCCTCCCCCCGCCGCGGGTCTCCGCAGCTCCGGACGAGACTTACCGGGCCGGGACTCCGCCGGGGCGGCCGCTCCCCGCGGGACGTCCGCGCAGATCGGCGGCCGGTCCCCGGGGCGTCCCGCAGCGCGGCGGCTCCGCTTGGCGAGGTGCAGGCGAGTCCGCCCAGCCTGACCGGAGCGGGTTTCCTTCCCTCTTTGTTTCTCTCCTCCTTCAAACCACCCCCGCCAGCCCTAGGAGCCGAGCCATCCCCCGGCAGGCTGCAGTTCGCTGCCTGAGCTTCCTCCCGGCTCCCCCATTACCTTCCCAGGCGGTTTTGTACTGAGGGCACGGGGGACGGAGAGGAAATGCGCTCATTTTAAGCTTCTCGGATGTATTGTGACCTCCTGGTGGTCGTGCCTGAGAGTCAGGGAAGCAGCTGAAAGGCGTAACCTCACTGGTAGTTCCTATCAAAGCAAAGGAGCCCGGCCCACGGACGCCGAACCGTTTTCCTGCTCAGAGGTGGCACAAACGGGAACTTGGGACTCGGCTCAGCATCCTTCCGAGGCCGAGAAGTGGTACTAGTTTCCATGTGAGGGTGAGGGACCCGAGGCACAGCAGGGTTTACTTACCAATGACAAAGGCCACCGTAAAGGATAAGGGATTTTGGAAGTGTTTTCCAACACTGCCCTCATTCTACAGTTAGAGGGCATCATCTTACAGATGTAGCAGAGAAGTTAAGTTTGCTCAACTATCACTTCCACAAAGAAGCTTAAAGATACCAGGTTTGAGCAACAGTTTAGTAACTTTTACCCAGTTTAGGGCAATTATAGCCCTTATTGTGCCCTTTCTCTTTCCACAGCTCTGCAACAACTGCTTTATCTTACCATGGGTACGGTACTTTGCATGTTCTCCACCACTGCTGCTTTGATTTTTTTTTTTTTAAGCTCTGGTGGTGGACATGTGCATCAGTGGGTGACAACCTGCCTGTCACGTTGCACTAAGGCTCTGCACCAGCCAAATGCGTTGGTGTGGCTCAGTGCTGAAGCTGTCTAGCTTGTGAGCGATGATTGGGACTGTTAAATCAGTCTGTTCTCTGAATTTCCTGAAGTGCTTATTTAATTAAGTAACAGTTTTAATGTTATACAAAGGGCTTGTGTTTGTAAATGTGTGTGTGTATGGGTATTGTTTCCTTAGTGCCCAAATCAAGTTTATTCAGGTTTATTGGCAGCTTGGGTGTTGTTAGTACATCATTCCTTTCTCATTATGTCATAATCTATGAAAATCATCTCTAGCAAGAGTAATACTGGAGTCTCCTTGCTTCTGCATTGCAGGACTCGGCCTGTCTCGGCACATTATTTATTTCACCTGGGAACTTCACAGCAGCAGCGGGAGAGAAAATAGATCCTTCTCTAAGACCACAGGCGCTCATTACCTAACCCAAAGGAAAATGTCTGCAAGAAGCCTGACAAGGTAGTAATTATTGATTCTGACCATGAATATATTTATACACACAATGGATGATACAAATCACTATAGGCTACAGTGACTGTGGTTTACATGTATCTGCAAAATCTCTCAGGGATACAGGTAGATGAACAGGGAAGAGGCCTGAACATTTCTCAAAGGAAGGCTCACATCCCATCAGATTTTATTACCTATCTACCATCTCATGCAGGATGCACTTTCTGTGCCACCTAAGATCATAGAATCATAGATGGTATAACATTATAACAATACAATACATGTAAATGGAAAAGTCAAACCAACACACATTAATTTGATTAATATTAGGTTTTTTGATGCAATTCAGCAGTTTGAAAGAGTAGGGAAAGCTAGAAGCACATATCCTGACACCTCCAGAAATGATTCATTGTTTGACTGTTGCTGCACTGCAGAAAGCTTAAGATCGTTATCTTGCTAAAGGTAGTAATTTATTTGATAATGAGCCATGCTCCGCTAACCTTACTCAGATGTTGGGCAGGACCTGAAGCTGTGAGCAGTGGAGTAGCAGTACCAGAGTTCCTGCACACTGGGATATAGCCTGTGGCTCTGTCACATGGCTGCTACTGCAACAGCAATTAGATGTAATAATGTCATTTCTAAAACGGACTCTAAGATCCCATCAGCAGGAGTAAGACAAGAGCAAGATTTGGGCTGAGAGTTAAATTCTAGATACCTTTCTCAGCTGCTTTCACACACCTTGAAAGAATGAGGAATTATTTTATTTCTAATCTATTACAAAACTAGCAATATTTCCTTAAACTATTACAAGCAGTAAATAAATAAAAGTCATCCTGTAAGATCTACAAACCGAGAACAGGGATATGATAAGGATAGAGGGGCCACGGTGGTATACGTGGACAGAATCTCTTAGAAATTAGTCACGTAACCAGATAATTTGAAGTAAACAACTCATCACTGTGGTGATTTAGCCCTGGCTGGAGGCCAGACGCCCACCAAAGTCAGTCTATTACTCCCCTTCTTGGTTGGACAGTGGAGAAAATATATATTAAGAGACTCAGGAGACAAAATAAGGACAGGGAGAGATCATTCTGTCAGCAATGACGTGGGCAAAACTGACTCAATACAAAGTGAAGAAGAGAGAAACTACCTAATTTATTACACTACACTACAAAGTACAGTGAAAAAAATGGAGTTGGGAGCATGACCAGATCTTAAAACAAACGCAACCAGATCTTAAAACACTTTCCCCCCACCACTCCCTTCTTAGCAGACTTTACTCAGGATTTTGCTCCCTTCTTACCCCTGGCTCGCAGTACAGGGGGGCAGGGACTGGGAAAAAATGGGGTTCTCAGTTACTTCTTCATGAGCTCTTTTCTTTTTCCAGACCTTAAAACACCTTTAACGTCCACCCCTCCTCACTCCCTTCTTAGCAGACTTCACTCTAGTCATGATTTCACTCCCTTCTTCCCCCCAATCGCAGCACAGGGGGGTAGGGACAGGGAGATGGGGGCTTCAGTCAGTCCCTTGCAAGTTGGTTTCCTTCTCGGCCGGGGTGGGTGGGCTGTCATTCATTCCACACCCTCCCCCTGCTGCACCGTAGGATCTCACCCACAGGAGACAGTCCTCCATGAACTTCTCAAACATGAATCCTTTCCCACAGGGCTTTATCTCTTTATCACAGTGTCTCTCAGTCCCAGTCCTCCACAGGATTCCAGCAAACCTGTTCCGATGCAAAACTCTCGCTCACCTCTGTGTCTCATTCTCCTCATGGCTGCAAGTGCTGGCAGGGGCTTATCCCAGCGTAGGGTCACAGCATCTTCTCTATGTCTCCACCTGCTCCATCCAGCGTGGAGCCCTCCACGAGCTGCAGGTGGGGTCTCGGCCTTTTCCATGCATTTCTCCACAAGCTGCAGGGGCATCTTTCTCTCCCGCACCTGGGCCGCCTCCTCTCACCCACCCCCTCCGGCCTTGTTGTCTGCACAGCTCGTTACATCTTCTCTTTCCCTTCTACGGTGGCAAAATGCAGCTGCTTCCGGGTTGTTTTCTCCTGTATGTGATTCTCAGAGGCGCTTGACTATCTCTCGGGCCACGACTTTGGCCTTGAACTGCTCGTTGTTTATAGTTTAGGCTGGCAGAAAACTCTAACTGCTGCTCAAAGAAACCGTCTCAGCAGCACAGCCTCACAAAACTGCATCACGTAACCAGATAGTTTAAGGTAAACAACTCATGGAGGAGAAAGTCCGTTTTTCTTTCCCAACAAAAGGCTCGCTTGCGAAAATCTCACATTACCTTGAGAAAGTGATTATAAGGGGCAGGAACTCGAAAACAGGATGACTCCTACGTCCATAGGTTCACTTGCTAAAGGAAAATAGATGACTAACTAGGACTCGAATTACATCCAGAGATCTCCTTGCTAAGGGAAAACAGATGGTTAACAAGGATATGAATTAGCTCAGACCAGATGAGAACACCGCAAGCCTGCAGAAAGCATCGCATTCCAGGTAAGGGGACCACCACTCATATTCCGAAGACCTTTGCCCACAATCTTCAGAAGGATCTACGCAACTGCGAAGGACTGATACGCTCATTAGCACGTGATGTGGGAGTAGGTGGGGTTTAGGTAATGAATATGTACAGGCATTAATTGAATAGACATCATTTCATTGTATAAATATGGGATGGTTTTGCTACTTCGGGCGTGCGTGTCTGTGGTGGAGCGATCCCCCGTGCACCCAGCGCTGAACAAACATACCTACTTTATAGCTTTCCAGTTATAGAGTCTATTTCCGTTCATCAATGGGCAGGCAGCAATGAAACAGGTTTTAGTACAGGAGTTGGGTGCTTACCTGAAGCACACAGAGGGATCCCTTTAACACAGAGAAAGTAAGAGTCATCACCTTCCTCCTGTCAGGCCTTGCTGGGGCCTTTTATATTGCATGTGTAAGCCTCAAGGAGACTGCTGGTTTTTCCATAGGAAGAGTTCAGTGTGACCCAGCAGAGCAGGAGCAAGGGCAGCCCAAGGGGAAAAGGAAGCACAGGACTCCCTCCCACCCATGAATACTTCACACATCCTAGCTACCATGCAAGGAAATGTACAGGGTGATGTCCTCACATTTCACCATATGGTATGCTCATCTACACACCTTGAGCTTATAAACATCTTAAATCTCCATGATTTCAATAGCCTTCTCTGGGTACTAAGAGAGGAGGATTGTGGGTTTTGGTTTGGTTTGGGGTTTTTTTTGGGTAGTTGAGGATTAAAAACCTGAATGAGGGCATCAGGAGTCAGACATTAGGGTCTGGATTCTGCTCCTGTATCAGAAAGGCTGTTGGAAAGTTTCCAGGGGAGTTGTTTCTGCTAATGAACACATGATGACGCTAGACATATTTGAAACTCTTTTTTAAGTACATCCAAATGTTCATGATTGGCAAGAGAGCCATGGATCAGAACTGGTAACCAGGTAACAGAAATCATCCATTGAAGGAACCTGAGTGCTATGTACGACTGAGTGTGTTTAAGTTACCTTGTAGGTTTTCTTTCATATCCTCTCCAGGGGCTAAAGATGCCAGGCAGCCAGGATGTGAGGGGGTCACTTGTACCAGACTATTTCACAGTGTGAAAAGGATGAAAAGTTCCCCCATCACTCTCCAAAGCTGTAGATCAGATTGGTAGCATAAACTATAATACTGGTGGTGGTAAGAGCTTGCAGTAGGTAGCGGTGGTGATGGGGATCTGCAGACCATCTCTTCCTCTGGTGGGTTTGGCTTAGAGAAGGGTGGAGGAGAGGAATTTACAAACAAGCATGACAGGCCATTGTAATCCTAGTTGCAGAACTGGGAGGAAAAATTGGGACAGGAAACTGTTCTGCAGTTTCAAACCGTGCTGGGGAAGAGCAAGTTCAGCACAACTTCCAAGATTATTGACTTAATTTTTAGTTGCTTTCCATAATTGTGATCTACTTTATTTTTTATGTAGAGCATGTAATTGTACATTATACACAGACTGCTTGCCAGCTTTAGCTTCTGTCTCAGAACAAACCAAGCTCTTTATTTGGGCGTTTCTGTTAATCAAAATGTTTCCATGACTTACTTTTTATGAAACTGGTAATGAGATATGGTATGTTTCTTCCTCTTGAGATCATTGGCTCAACTCTAGTGCCAAACATGATCAAAGGTTATTGCTATTTGAGATCTGTTACATGTTTTTTATGAGCAAAGAAGAAAGTCTCAATCCGATTTAAACTGAACAACTGTTCACATTATAAAACTGTCATTTAGTTTGAAAATAACATGAGTAGAGGACATTCAAAGCAATATAGTAAGAAGTAATTGAGGACTGCATAGCGTTTTCTTGTCACTGGAGAAAAAGAAGTATTTTTAGCAAGCTTTTTTTCCTTTAATACTACGAAACTGATGTAACCCTGAGAAGGCAAACTGGCTTCCAGGGTATGTCACAGGACATCAGCCAGCTGATGGCAGCCAAACTTGACTGGTGCTTGAGGCTGTGATTGATTTCCATATCACTGGGGAACTTACAAGACTTGCAGTTAGTCAATAATATCTACGTAACAGAGTTGTAACATATATAAAGTAACATTTTAATATTAGTAAATCGTTGGACAAATCTTGCTTTCCTCAGTGGTAATCTCCCATTGATTGTATTACCTGAGTGAAATGAACAAAACTGTATACAAACACAGGACCTCACCCAAGCACACATCTTCACCCAACCGTTATGCCTCCGTGTATGTATTAGTATTTGTAACACGTTTCTAAACCAGAAAAGCTTGTCACAAGGCTGAAATTAGCTATTGTCTAGGGAGGGCAGTTTATCAAACCACTATGGTGGTGGAGTGCCACCTAGTGATCTCCTTCCTTACAACAGTACCGCGAGGAAGGAAACACATTTCAACCCTCCCTCCCCACCCCCGGCCTTTCCTTTATCAATTCCTCTTATCCTTACCTTCCAGTGCTCACAAGGTTCACTTTACCCTTTCCAGAAGACATGTACTGTTATGGTCCCTGCCCCAAATCGCTTACATTCTCCTGGGTGATGTCGTGATGAGATTTTTCTCTATTTATTTAGACCTCTGCAGTAGCCCATAAATCCCTGCACTCGGGAAGCGATGCCTTATCATTGTCATGCCACTACAGTTTAAAGCATGCATTAAATTAACTGCCTGAGGGTTGTGACCTCAAATAAATCAGCGTGCAAATATTTCTTCTCCAGTAACCCTTTCTGCACACAAACAGACCCCACTGTTGCAAACCTCTCTTTCATGCAGCTGGTGAAACAGGTGATTCTGCTTCTTTACCATAAAGTACAGGTGTGTCTTGAACAAAGTCAGATATTTGGGGAAATAATAAACTTTTCAATGAACCAAAACTTTCTGGGTCTGGCTTGTCCCTGCTGTTAATGAAGATTTATTTATTTTTATTTGAGGTGAGGGTTAGAAAGTGATGCCACTTCAAGAGCTCCACCTTGTTTAGAGGTTCACTGTAGAACATGAGCGCATCATTTACAGCCATGACAGTCACACCACCATGGTGGAATGGCAGATGTGGTTTCCCCCTTACCGATGAATAGAAAGCACATGGAATTTTAAGTGGCTGATCCCAAGCTACAGGAAATTCTTTCTGTGGTCAGAAACCCATATGTCCTCTGGACTGTCAGTCTACCTTCTCGGTGATGAACCTGTCAAGGCATTCTGTAGGTGTGTCTGAGTCTTGTGACAGATTTGTTTCCTGTTTGCACTTAAAGCTATGTGCTGCGAGTTAGGGTGTTTTAAGGCATGGTGGCTGGCTTATCAAAAACGGGCGTTAGCATGAGTTAGCACAGCCTCCTGACACAGGCATCCTACTATGCCTGCACTGCGGGTAGAGATGCAGCTACCATGACAGCGAGCTCATCAAATTGAATGAATTTAGCTCAAACGGCACTTGTCATGAAGACTGACCCATGCAGCTACCCTTAGAAGGTCTCACAGGAAACAAATCACCATGAGTTTGAAAAACAGAAGCCCATGGGAATGCCTCAATAGATGGGTATCATTTTTTGGACACATTTATGGTGTTACCCACAAGCACAAACATGAACCTAAAGCACACAGGCAACTGCCTCCCTTCAGAAACTTCCACTCCTGTTTTGTTGTTAAAGCCATAAGAAAGAGTATACTAGAGATCAAAATTATACATTTGAAATGTAACTTTGAAGGGTGGGTTGTTTTTTTTTTTGTTTAGCTTATAATATTTTTTAAATTCTGAGCACATCCCCTTCTTCTGGTGGTATTTTGCTAGCAAAGTTTCAAACATGTATTTTGATATTTCTTTAGACATGTGGCTGTTTTCTTTTAAAGGTCTTAAAGTTTGGTCCTCTTGGGAATCTGAAACCCTCCAGTCAGGGAATCAAGCATGATCAACTTCCTGGAAAATTTATTATCTAAGAAACATCAGTACAAAAGAAAATGAAGAAAAAGAAGAGCACAAAACCTCAAAAGTAAATATTTTCTAATTAGAAGTGTGCTTTGAAATGATTCAAACTGCCGTTGTTTCCTGATTTTGGCTGGGACAGGGTTAATTCCCTTTCTAGTAGCTGGTGTAGTGCCGGGTTTTGGATTTAGCCTGAATACAATGCTGACATCACGCCGGTGTTTTCAGCTGAGTTGTTGCTAGGCAGGTGTCTTTACACCACGTCAGGGACTTGTCAGCTTCCCACGCCCTGCCAGGTGCACAAGAAGCTGGGAGAGCCCAGCCAGGACAGCTGGCCCAGCCTGGCCAGAGGGATATTCCCTGCCGCCTGACGGCACGCTCCGGATATAGCTGGGGAAGCCAGCTTGGAGCGGGGATCGCTGCTCGGAAACAGACTGGGCGTCTGTTTTCACAGGTGGTGAGCAACTGCATTTGTGCATCACCTGTTTAAATAAATAATAACTATTAACAACAGCAGCAGCAACATCGTCATTGCGGGCCGCCCCCGCGGCCCCTCCCACGGCCCAACGCCCCGGCCCAGCCCCGCCCACCGCCGTTGCTACGATACGGAGCGGCGACCTCCGCGGGGCCGCGGCCTGGGGCTGCCACCGGCACCGGCACCGACCAGTCCCCCTGCCCTGGGCCCTCCGGCCGGCAGCATGGCTGAGGTGAGGCCCCCCGCTCCATTCCCCGCCTCTTTTTTGGACAGGACAAATGCCGTACCTCAGATTAAGCTCCATGACATCATCTGTACCTGTGTACTGGATTTCTGTGTCGAGTTACTTTTGTGAGCAGGGCCCGGGTAGATCCTTTTCTGAGAGCTGTAATAACCATTTTAGGAACACCGTCTACTTTTAAGATCGTGGTTGTATTTTCTGCCCCACCATGTGCCGTTGCTGCACCTCTTTTAACTCTCCTCACGGTCACAAACATAGATGAGGTCAGAACTGAAGGTCTGATGTTGGAGAGGAGGATGAAATAAGAGGCCGGAATGTACTGCTGTGAGTGCCAGAGCAGGTCTGAAGGGCTGTGCCCCAAACTCTGGCTGTGGGGTGCAGGCGGCCTTTCCACGCCGACGGGAGCGTGCGTTTCAATATTCAGTATTTGCTGATTTCCCATCAAAGTTTCTGTTGCAGAAAAAAAAACATCCTCAAATCAGGCCCTTGGGAAGGAGGGGGATGTGCAGCTGGTGCCTCTGTCTCTGTGTGTGGCCTTTCAAGTCATAAGGGTCTGGTTCCACCCTTTTAATTTCAGCTTTCTCAGGTAGTGTGAATTTATGTAGTCCCACCCCCCACCCCCCAAAAACCCCCTCAAACAAACCCAACCAACCAGAAATGAAATAGGTTGGCTTGGTTTGCTCTCAGAAATAATTTTATTTTTTAGAATTTGGAAAATCCTTGGGTTTACACTCTTTGTGTTTGAATGCTGAGTAGGGGCCTGAACCATTGCTGAAATAGGAATGCATTGGTTTGGGAAAGGAGACAAGAGGGTGGATTTTTAAGGCTGTGGGATCTGTGCATCTCATTGCCTCTCTGTGAGGGGGAACTCACTGTACATCCATGGCCAGCGCTAGCAGAAGAGTTGTTTTTCCTATCCAAATGATTCCATGTCTGAAATGTGATTATAAGGATATACCTAGACTTCAGATTGCAGCATAGAGACATCCCAGTCAGTTCTGAGCAAGCTTGAGTAGTGGAAGCAATGCATCCGTGACAGCATGAAGCATCTGTAGGGTGATTTATCTTGCTGCTTAGCAGATGAAGCTAACTCCCATGAAGTAGCCAAGCTGCCTTCTCTTGGTGTGGCTGTGTCCTGTTGAAGGCTATAATGGAGGCTTATTTTAAGCTGTTCTGAAAAGTATTGGTGTCCAGCAGCTGAGCTGGCAAAAATCTGGCATCAGAACTGAGCTAGAGCAAAAACGTTCCCTGTGAAAAGTTTAATGGTAGTATTCCCTGCAGAGAAAGGATTGGCTTGCAATGGCATTACTGGACTTTTCAGACATGCTTGTCTGCTGGCATGATCTGCATAGAAAGCATAAACTAATCAGATTTTAGAGTGTAGAGAACTGGGAAGAATTGAGGCTAAAATACTGGGCTTGCTGAATAGTTGATGTATTATTTAAACTCTATCACACTGATGATATTTTATAGACCTGTCTTTAAAGTAGTTGTGGTACTCAATTACAGGAACTCTGACTGTTAAAGCGTAAGTTATTTCAGTAAAATCGGGGGAGATCTGTTTGAAAAATAGCCTGCAATGTGCATATCATATGCTAGCAAGAGAACTGTTATTTCAGAAAAGTTTGTCATGATTTCTTAGTAGCTGTTACACACTCAGTATATTGTTTTTTAATATTCTGGGGTCATAAGCGAGATGTTTGTTGGATTCCTCCTGTTTGTTGATTATCTCTCTCATTTCATTCAGGAAAAGTCTGGCAAACAATATCTAGGAGAAAGTGCATTTGAAAAACTGGAAAAAGACTTCCAAGATGTCATCAATCTACTTAAGGGAGATAAAACTCTGGAAAAATTCCGAATAGAATATGAGAAGCTCCATGCTGTTATGAAGAAATCTCACGAAAATGAAAAGCGTCTCATGGAGAAATGCAGGGAGCTGAATGCTGAGCTTGCTGTGAATTCATCTAAAGTGGCTGCGCTCACAGAGCTCTCTAAAGATGATCGGGAAACTCTATCATCAATGAAGATGGTAAAGCTTTGAATAGAATTAAATATGATCTGCAATCATATCATGAAATGTGGTAATAAGAAAAGCATCTACAGGAACACTGTATTTATGTAAACTGCCTGGTGAACTAACTATAGAACTGGCATCTCCACTTCTTTAACCTCTGCATCTCTACCAATCACTTTGTTTCTTTAGCATAAAATTTCCTTACTTTTACTAATCCAGGGCAATTTCTGTGTCTATTTGCTCTAAGCCAACTCCATCTGCTTTCAAGTATTCACTAATAGTTTTTGTTTAAGCTTTCCCTCTGTAAAATAGTGCATTTCCAACGTAATACATGGGTTTTGATACTGGATTCATTAATATTTTCGAAGTGCTCCTTGGATGTTAACTATTGCCAGAACATAAAAAAATCTACTTACTTGCTGGAATATTGATTGTAGACCAGGGAAGTGCCATCAACTCATATAAATAAATGTTTCACAGTATTTTTGAAAAGGAATCCTATATAGCATTTCAATGTGATTTTACCAATTTACTCTGATGTGTTCTTTGTTATTATTGATTTGAACTCTCTCAAATCAAAGTGCTTGACTTGCTAAAAACCTCAGCGAGGTTTGACTACCAGAAACCTAAAGCTGCCAAATGATCAGAAGACTGTATTTTCAACTTCTTGTCCTTCTGATGGTTTAAAAGCTTAGGCTGTGGAACCTAGACAGACTTCAATTTAGCATTTAGTTGAGAAACCTTCATGCCTTGAGTAAAGCGTTTTGTTCCAGTAAAATAAATTCAGTGTAACAATCCAGAGTGATCTATGTGCTACAGAAATAGAAGTTCTTTTGAAATGAAGTTTCTTGTCCTTAGAATTAGGAAGAAAATACACTCAGAGCAGCTTGCAAGCCCATGGTACTACTTACAGCATCCTCAGGGAGGAGGAAAACTGCATAGAAAATCTTGTTGATTTTCACTTCTGCTAATCAAAACCTGGTAGGTGTTTGTCAGGAACCTCAATGATCCTTATCATTTTCATTCTGCCATTACATGGCAATGCCCTAAGTGTGAACAGTAGCAGAGGCAATCCTTTAAGATGTTCCCAACCTGAGGAGACATTGTCTTAGTAATGTCAGAAAACTGAGGAGTGGAGGAAGAGTAGGAAAAATAAGAGCCTTTCCAATTTCAGCAGCTAATTTGAAGCTCAGGCAAGGTATGGCTTAACAGAACCACCTACTACTGAGCCAGCTAAGAGATTTTTAGTGAAAAAGCTGCTTGACAGTATGATCCTATTAGAGATGATGTGCAGTGTTCAACATGTGACCTTTCAGTTCTAGTGGTGTGGTGTGCTGTAGGCCAAGTAAGCAGCAGTGATGCTTTTTCAGTTTGCTTATGAGAATGAATCTTTCCTTTAAATGTTCAGAAATAATTTGGATATTGTTAAAATGTTCATGTCATGTTTTGGGGTTTTGTTTGGTATATCCTTATTTCATGTTATTCTTTCTGAAAGGGAATTTCCATTACAGCTGCAGTATTTCACTACTATTTTTCTAACACTCAAAAAATATGTTTTGCAAGTGCTGAGGAGAGTTCAGGTGCTAAAATAGCACAGATTATATTCTTCAGCACTAGATTAAACAAACAATCTGTTCCACTGTTTCATTATTTACAAAAAAATATGAGAATCCTGGTGGGCCTTTTCCTGTAGAAGTGGTATAGTTGCTTCAAATTAAGGCCCTAAATCTTGGTGACTTGATGGGTCATCAGGGTAACAGGTGTAGAGCTTTGTCACCGTTTCATATACACGTAAAGCCATCAGAAGCAAATTTTTTCTCCATGTGAAGCCTCGGTGTAATCAGTGGGATCTGTTTAGGGACAGGGGTTAACTACACAGATCAGGGGCTGGTAGGACCCGAGTCAATAAGAATCAATAGCTGTTAACTCTCTGATGGTTGTTCAGTGCTCTGTTTTGTAGTTTTAATAAACTGGACATAATCGTCTGCTCTTTACAGTCATATCAAAGGAGCAAAGTGCCAAGCTGAATACCAAGGGCGTACAGTTCTCTTTTTCATGGATAGGGATGCTGATCCTCAGGGCTGCACTGGAAGAACCCTAGAAGGGGAATTTATAGGCACTTGTACTGCCCTGCCTGGAATTACCAAGTTTTCAATTTCCGGGTGTATCAATCCAATATACTGGGAAAGCATTTCAGTAATTCTCGGTTTCCGAGTGGTGAAACTGATGTGATCTTTGGGGATATTTAATGAAAATAAAGTAAGGCAGTCATGCTTAATCAATTCTGCTTCACAATTTCCAGAGTTCCAGTAATTCTCCAAACATTTTTGAATGATTCCAACTGCAAACACCCAATGTACTTCTCTGTTTAATTACACAACAGACTGCAATGCACGTTACCTACCTGGCTGTGTACTGCAGTTACCCAGTGAGGCTGACACACTATTCTTTCAGTTCACCTCTCCACTGAGTATCAATTTGAGTATTTTTTCAATGAAGGTTTCCACCATCAAAAATTTCCTTCTCTTTGCTTTTGAAGTTGAAGGGAACAATCTGTTGATCTTCTATTCAGTGTAAAAACCAGAACCAGGAAACAACTGCAATGAAGCCTAGTTTTGTTGATGCTGGTCAGTTGAAAATTCTTGTTTATTAATGGGGCCATCATCTGTGCCTGTTAGCTTCATTGAAACAAATGAGTTTAATCAATACAAATTCAATACAATTGTTTTTACACATCAAAAGCAGGATAAAGTTCAAAAAGCAAAACTTAGGGTGACCTGGAATCACTGCTTATCTGAATGGCCTTACTGACTTCAGAGGATCACTTTTGCAAATACTCACCGGAACAAAATTCTCATTGAAGCCTGTGAGACCTCTCAGAGGGCATATTGATTTTATTTCCCAGCTCTATTCCCCAAAACTCCAGTCGTAATGATTTAATTCACAGATTTTAATCACAGTCTAATCAGCCGGCAGGAAGCTTTGATTTAAGTAATCAGCTTTAATCTTATTTTCTATTTGCATTTTTCTAGAGAAAGGTTAGTTGCCTCTGATTGGTTGGCAAATCTGAAACATGTTTATTTACAGCTGTATTTTATGCTTTTCTGCCAGTCAAGATGATACACTGTGTCTTCATGCCATTATTTCAGCCTAGTGTGCATTTAAATTTCAAAAGCGAACATTTTAATGTAATATAGTAATGAATGAAAAATTTATTATTTACTAGATGATACTTAATACTTTATGTCTGATCATCGCTGCATTTGAATTGAAATTGGAACCGCAAATGTATAAAATGTAATAATTGACTTTAATATTTAAAACTGTTTAAATATGCTTGATACATAAGTGAAAAGCACAGTTTTCATACTAAATTTTGAACTAAGTAATTTATTAAGTAATGAAAATACTGTTTGTAGGTAGTGAATTTAATTAACTGTCAGAATTTCTGAACTAGTAAAGTCCACTGTTTAACTCTTTATTAACAGGTTGAGGTAAATAAATTTAAAAAAGCAAATATTCCCAGTCTTTAAGTTCCAAGTGGTTTCTCAAATTTGGATGTGCTGAACTAGTTGAATAAATAAACTGAAAATCTATTCCCTTTCCAGTTTGAAGAGGGTACAGATGTTATACTTTGTGTTATTTTTACAGTAAATTCTGGTAGCCTGTTACTTCAATAGCTTCAATTTTTAATTTAGGAAGTAAACAGCTAAGTACTACATTTATTTGATTTAAAAGAGTTCAATAAATTTATTAACATTATACCATAATATAGCTGTCATCATTTTGAGTTTAATGTTAAATAGGGGTTTTATTTAGAACCAGAGATGTTAATTTCAATGAAGAACTGCTGTAAATGTTTTGATATAAACTATTTTATATTTGTTATTGTGGGGGGAGGTTTATTTCTTTTTTTTCTGCCCCTTTTTCATATTATGCAAGTAGGAGTTGAAAGGGATATTATGGCTTCTATCTGGCTCAGCTAGAGCTAATGTAGAGCTGCTCAGCCACACTTGGAGTCTAAATCTGTACAAGTCCATCAAGTCCAGAACTCCACCAGGAGCCAGCTGAGAAAAAAGCATGAGTGAGAGAGGACATCATGCTATGTTTTGCAGTGCAGGGACTCTCAGTGTCAAGAAGAGTGTCTGTATTATTTACTGAGTCTTCCAGTTGCTTTCTGAATCTATGCATTTTTTAGCACAGGATTCCAGAAATGCTAGGAGCTTGTTTTGAACCTGGCAAGGAGTAAGTCTTCTGTGTGATTTTTAGGGGTCTGATCCAAGGGCAAGAGATGCAGAGGAAGTTAAAAATTCAAGTGAACCCTCGTCCCCTATCCTGTTCCTGGGTGTCAAACCCTGTGCTTGTGAGAGGCACAGGAGTCTCTCATTCGTGTAATTCCTTGTGCTGAAATTTGGCATGACAGTTGTGGCTTGTGGAAATATAGAGTTAAAACCAATATGCACTATGTCCTCACAGATGAAAATGAGCAAAGAGGGAGAAAAGCCCTCAGTAATATCTTTGTCTCATCCAAATCAGTGATTTGGATGTTCATTGTCATAACGGCTAATAAGAGTTTTACAGACATAAACGAGCTATTTAAGTAGATGGTAATTTTCTGGGCACTGAATTTTCAGTACATTTTTAGATATTAGTGGGACTCACATGACCAAAAGCTCATAGAATGGGATTTGATAATGTTCAGATCTATGTAGTAAAGAAAATGTATTAAGAGCTTTTGTGGTGTAAATTGACATAGCCTGAATGGCTGCAAATGGTTGCTATGCCCTCATCCAAAAGAAAACTGGTGAAGAAAACTGTTGTGAATCTAAGCATGAAAAGGCACAAAGATCTGTTTTCTTAATTAACCAAAATGCAAGGCAATTAATTTTTGATCTGTTGTTCATTTTCAAGCAACTTTATGTAATTGTTTTGCATTTCATTCCTAGGAGATTGAAAGGTCCTGGAAAATGGTGGATACAGCCTATGAAAAGGAACAGAGAGCAAAGGAAATGATTAAATCACTGCAGGAGGAAATTGCACGTCTAACTAATTTAGTGGAACAAGGATCTGGACTATCCCAGGGACAGGAGTACAAGTACGTTTTCCCCAGGGGGGGGAAAAGGGTGATCTTATTTTCTGTCATTCTAAACCTTGTTTAATCATTTAGACACTACAAAGACACTGGAAAACACAGAGAGAAAGGTCTTTTCTGCCTTTCACTTTTCTCATGAGCTCCCATTTATTGCTCTGTGTGTTTATGCAGTGAGCAGGTACAGAATCAGGCTCTGAGTGAGTTCAGCAATGCATTAAGCTGAGAGATCAAATAAAAATCAATATTATGCACTTCCTCAGTATTTGTCGTATAGTTTTATCTGACTAGCATTTCAACATACTCCATCTTTGAGAATATGATCCTGTCAACATTTTTACACATGATGGCAGCAGGGTCATGTAAATAAGTCAAGGAAGCAGGAGGTTTGATTTCTCTTCTGTTCCAAGCTTTGTTATAAGGCACTGTCTCGGTCTGTATTCTTGCTTGTATTTTATATTTATACATTTTCCAGACTTTTTTTAACTGAATACCAATGCGGCAATAGTGAGACCAGGTGAAGCCCTTGGTTGCTACAGTGTGCAAATAAGAATGATCCTCAGAAGCTACCGAAAAGCCATCCAGAAGCTAGTGTTTGTAGTATCAGGTCCTCAGGCTGTGCTTATGCTGTAAGACTAAGTGTAAACTCAAAGATGATACTAAGTATATTGACTCTATGACCTGTGTACTTTCTACAGTGATTGCTCATGCTTGACCCAGCTGGTTTGGGGCTTGAAATTTTCACACTGTGTAAGGTATTTATTTATATTATGCATTAGGGATGCACAGGAGGCATGCTTATCTCCCCATGCTCTGTATATCCAGGTTGCATAAACCAGTCTTGTGTCTGTGAGCAAGGCCTTTGGTGGGCTCAAACATTTCTCCTCCAAGGAGTGTGCCAGCAGTAAACCGCCTGGATGCACGAGAGATCCACTCTTTCACCTTTTGGCCCTGAAATGTTCTGGACCTGTGCAACGGTCATTAAGCTTGGTTATTAAGCCCTCCCCTTCTCCCTCAAGGCAGCTCTTTGTGGCTGTTTTCTGCATTTTCCTGCAAGAGCGTTAATTTGCTAAGGCCTCACTCCTGCAGTTTCCAGCTGCTGCCCAGGCTGCTGAGTGTTGCCTACTTACAATTTCTTCTTAAAGTTCTTTGTGTATTGCTCTCCAGTTCCACGTTTAAATTCTCTGTCCAGTAAAAGGCCACGGGACTGGCCAACTCCTTTTAGAACTGTAAGGCTGTGTTTTAAGTTGAGCTTGAACCCACACTGCATAGATTTTCTCTCAGATTGTAAATGTGTCCAAACAGTGAGTCTGCTTTCCTCTTAGATTAAATGAGCACAAGACATAACCCACTCAGGTGCCCTGTCAGGTAAGATGCAGAGATAAATGGTTGCAACAATGTCACAGTTTTGGTCCCTGTGTCATTTTGCAATGGGTGGGGAAGGAGGAATTTTGTTCCCTGTTACCTTTTTGGGAAACTGAAGGTTTCTTCAGACCCATGAGGATGTGATATAACAAGAAAGTTTGATTTACTGGACTAGATTAGCTTTTGAAGCTGCCTATGCTGACAGTGACTACGATCCCAGTAGATAGGGTACATAATTCAATTGACCATCAGAGCTTTAATCCAAGAGGAGTTTAAAATGAAACAAATTACTTTTCAACGCCAGTTTCTCACAAAAGATCATTCTCTGGCATAGGAGGAAGGACAGAAAGTGCCTGTGACACTGCTTGACTGTTATTTCCTTGCTTCTAGTATTCGGGATTTGCTAAAACTTAAAGAAGAGGTAACAAAGGAGCGAGACCAACTCTTATCAGAGGTTGTGAAGTTACGTCAAAGTCTAACTGAAGCCACAGAGCAGCAGCAGGATACAGAGAGGGCGAAAACTGAGGCAGATCAATCCATTATGCAGGTCTGTATGGATCACCAGGAGGTGATTTTCAGGCTTTGTCCTGAATCATTCTCCACTCTTGCAATTGATCTCCATCGACTACTATGCTACTAACTTTTCTTTCACATATCAAGCATCTTCGGGAGTGCACAGAAGGGATGCTGTTGTGAATGATTTTGATGTTTTTCTCTACTTCCAGGCTATGTCCTTCATACAGTGTATTGTCACATACCAGCTGCTTCTAGTTTCCCCATACCCTGAATGGGCCCAAGGTTCCTTTGCCTGAATCACAGTTGTCTTTCATACTGGAGATGTAGGTTTTTCTCTGCACTGAAAATCCTTGTGCCTCCAAAGAACCACTCAGAACATACATGTGGATTGTAGATCCTAGGTCCTTTGCTGTTGGCAGTGGTTGTCATATGATGACATACCATCATTTTTAGAAATAATCAAATTCTGATTTAAAGGCTTATTAAGCTATTTTCTCCCTCACTTCTTATGGGAAGCTTTTCCAAAACCTCACTTTTGTAATGGTTAGAGATCTCCTACTTCTTTCTTCACACTGATTCCTGCCTACTAAATTCCTGCCTATAAATAATTTTTCACCTCACCAGGGTCTGTAGAGAGCAGTCATATTCCATCTCAGCTTTAGTTTTTTGGTCTCTTCTGTAAGTTAGGTTCCCTGTTTTTCTGACCATCTGAGAGACTGTTCTCCTTTACTGATCAATCTGTGTAATTTCCTTTAAATGTGTATAGCTGCTAGAGATACAGAAGACTGGAGATCAATAGGATACCCACTGAACAAGGATCACAGACTCACAGAATGTTAGGGGTTGGAAGGGACCTTGAAAAAGTAGAAAATTATAGAAGAAGGGATATGGAACTCTGATACATCAAGATATAAAACCATAATAACGAGGTTTAAAGAATTTAAAGCAGAATATATATAGGGGCTAGAGCAAGAAAACAGAAGAAAGGTAAAGCAGAAAGGAACAGTTAAAGAACAGGGAAAGGATGGAAGCAGCATTTAGCTTACAGTTTTTAATTAATTGAAATTAGGAAAGTGATGATCAGCCTAGATTTCATGCACAGAACTCATTTCTGTTTCTAAAGCAGATGGTTGGGAATGTATTACAAGAAAATATAAATCTTTGCTTTTCTGACAGCCTTGTGGGCATGAGAGAAAAGAAGGGATTGAAACTTCTGTCAAAACTCATTGCATCTTGCCAGCCTTAATCTTCTGATACTCACTTCATCAGCCCTTAAATGTATGGGATTGTTACAGCATTTGGAACCATCCCCCATTCTCCCAGTATGAAATTATTCTCCACTTCAGACTGCTTAAATGACAATGTCTTTTTGAAGATCCTGTTGAAGACCTTGTCATTTCTGGCAACTTTTTATCTGTGGGCTCAGAGCGAGAGGAATCTTTAAGCAAAGAACATCTTTCAATTGCTGGTCCCTGGCTGAACTGAATATTTCCATGTGGATCAACCCCCTGGGTCTCCTTTCTGCTGATTCTGCGCCATCACAGTTTTGGGGAGGGAGAGAGCAGAAGTCACAAGACAGTCTATTAAATTTGAGAGAAAGCCTCTCTTTCAGTGTTCCTACAGAGGAACTTTGAGAGCAGAAAGATTGAGAGCAGTTGTAAAAATGAACCTGGTCTGACATCTCTCTCTTTCTTTTGCTATCAATGTGTTTCTGCTGGTGAGATAGAAAAATAAAAATAAAAATGCTTGCAATACAACAGCAATCCAAAATTAGTTTTACCACTGCATTCAGTGGTACTCCATTTTACAAGTAACTTACAACTGAAAATACATTTGTACCACTGCATATCCAGGGGGATGCTTTTATGTCTGAACTGTACCAGACCCTTCCATGTGAGTGAACTGACTGGTGCTTAACAAATTCTTGTCATCAATAAATAGGTTCCCTCAAGCAGGATCTTTTGTTCAGACACTACAGAACATATTTATTTCTGAAAAGATCTGGCATATTCCTTGCAGTAGTGGGTACAGTTATATAGAAGCTGTTGTTTTCAAAATCAAGCATAGCAGAAGGAGAGGTGAGAGGAGGCCTTGTTGTCCTGAATAAAAGGCAGCAGAACTATTGTCTTTTCTACTATTACAGCTTCAGCAAGAAATCCAATTGCATCAGAATGAAGCAACACGAGAAGCTCGAAAGAAGGAGAAAATGGAGAAGGAGCTGAAAAATCTTCTAGCTGAAATGGATAACAAGCGAGCTGAGATCAAGAACTTACAGCAACTTATACAGAAGAACAAGGAGGAACAACTGAAAATGGAGCAGCATCTAAAAGAGCAGAAGGTAGGGTATGTGGCACATTGTACTCATCAGGTCTAAAACTAGGATCAGTTGTCAAAATAAGAAGAAAATAGATTTTTCTGAAGGGAGAGGGAGGGAGATTGCTTTTAGTCAAGTAACAGTATTAAATATTTATTTTCATGTAAACATTACTAATAAATAAATAAATCTTTAAAGCTTGCTGGCAGATTTCAGCTAGAACTCACAGAAATAAATAGTAGATCACAATGGTATTGTTAGAGATCATCTTGAAAAGATCACAGCAAATGTGACAAAGACTGTGAAGAGTGTGAATGATCTAGTGATATTAACTGGAGGTTGCCAGGTTGGACTTCTGGTGTGTATTGCCAGTTTTGCCACTGATTGACTATAGTGGCATTGGTAAAGTCATTTTACCTTTGACCCTTTCTTTCTTCTCTGTCACAATAATTTTTATCTACCTCTCAAGCTTGTGGAAGAATTTCTGTGAAAGGGCAGAGAACTGTCTTCGTAAACCTTTTTGATTGATTTTCCCCATTCTGTTTCTAAAAACTTTATCTGGAAATGTCCTAACACAGTGTTCCGCAAGTGTTTGAATTTTCAGGTTTTCAGTCCATTTCCCCTGACTTTGAGAAACTCTCAGAGAAGCAATTTCAGTAAATGGCAGGGGAGATCTCATCACTGTAAAACAGTCCTGCCTCAAGGGAAACTTCTTTGGGAGTTGTGTGTGTGTCTGGTAAATTTATGACTTTTATGGCTTTTTCTTCCCTTCAGCTTCCTGAATTTGTGAAGGTACAGGTCTGTGACAATTTTTTTTGTCAACATAGAGTCTTAGTAAATTACTTCACATAAGTGATTATTTCTCTGAATATAACTGATTTGATGCATTTTTTGGAGGCAGCTCCATGATTTTCTAGGAAAATCACATTGTTTTTAAATAGGATTCTACAGCTCCTGGTTTTGTTCCACTCTTTCTCCTCCTTTCTATAGCCCACTTCAACCTTTATAAATGCAGATTTTAGGGGTGTTCAATTTTTCTGAACTACCCAGGAAACCAATAGTCCACATGAAGTGCAATGCCTAGGCTAGTTAACCAGATTACTGCACTGGGTTTGTTGCCTGTGTTGCTTGTGTTGGCTCTGCATTGTCTTTTGCAAAAGGTCTGTCCAAAACACAGGCTAGCCAACTGTGCAAGAGTCCAGGTAGAGATCTGCATGAGAAAGTGACTCAGCTATTGCAATGCCATTGGGTTATTGCTTCTCAACCGAATTGTCATTGGCTGTGATGTCTGCTCCTATTCAACTAAAATTGCTAATAAAGTATCCTTGCTTGCATGGCAGTGAAGATGTTTGATATGACTACCATAGGCTTCATCTCACCCATGTCTGAGTGTCAATAAAGAATTGCCTGAAACACAATGTTATCCTGACGTTTGCAATGCCAAGAAACAGTACTCTGTTCTTACATTGTCTTTGCTTTTGCATGGGTTCAGAAGAGGGGGATTCCACTTCTCTTCCTTTAATGTTTGTTAAGGTAGATATTGACTTCATCGGTTTATCACACATTAATGCTTGAAGTGAAAAGTAGGATGGTTGTTCTTTCCTCGCTTATGGAGTAACACCTGTTAGGGGAAGTCCCAGCAAGCAGAAGGAAAGACTGGCAGCTCCAGTATTGAAGTGTATGTTCTCCGTAGAAACCATGAAACTGCTGTTCCAGACTTTTGACTGAAGACAAGAGAGGAAAATGGTTGTGTCCTGGTCTCAGCAAACCATGTACACAGAGAAATGTTATCAGTATATTAATGTAGGATTTGCTTGCAAAGAAACAGAGCTCCCCTGCCCTCTGCTGATTGAAGTAATTTGAATCTCATACTAATTTTCAGTAATTATGTATAGCAAGTTGTGTTATGTGATGCTTGCCAAATGCCTAACAAGAAGTAAAATATTTATCTACCACCTGCAAGAGAGATCTGCTAAGCTCCTAGAAAAAAATAACACTGGCTGTGTTACTCATTAGAAATGATCATTTCCCCTAGTCAATACGAACATGTATCATAATTCACATTAGTAATTTCATCAGCAATGAAGAGTGGCTTTTAAACAGATAAGAATCTGTAGCAGCTTTTATCTTCTGGGGAGATGGAAGATTCTGTCTTCATGTATATGTAGATATTATAATGAGATTAAAAAGAATTAATAGGATTGTTCTTTAATCTAACAGATCTTGAATGAAAAAACTGGTAAGGAACTTGAACAATTTCAGATGAGAACTAATAAGCTCATGCAAGAGAGCGAGCAGCACAGTGTGATGTTTCAAGAGTTGATGCAGGACATCCAGCAGAAGACAGCAGAACTGAAAGTAAGTACCAGTGCATGCATGCTATCAGCTGTATCAGACAGCAGTCTTACCAGTTAGGACAGGGAAGAGCTCAGTTCTTGTGCTGATAGTTCCCCTGTGGGTAGTTCTGGGGGAAACCTGAGGAGATTTTAGGAGTACATCTATCTGTCACTGGATGCCAATCTTTCTGTCTCCAACCCCATCACCTGGTGGTATAGCAGGTCCTCTCCTGCTGCAGGAACTATGTGACCTAAAACATAAACCAAAACACTGAACAAATCGTGTTCATAAAGGATGCATGGTACTTTTGACAAGCATAAGGGTTTTTTTCAATTGTGAGGTCTTCAGATAAAAGCAACGACTTTCTTATGATGATTAGCATAACCTGAATGATGCCAAAACCCATTTAAAAATGTTAATAAATTATAAGGACAATGTCCTCAATAGCTTCCACTGAAGGGAGTAGCTTGCAACACTAAAATTTTCCCCCACAGTATTGGTTGAGGAAGTTAAATATAAGTAACCAAGTCAGTGTTTACTTTATGATCTAAATTATTTTCTTGCCTGACTACATTGTTTAAGAGTTGTTTTTTACCACTCAGAAGCAGGTGAGTTTCAGTTGGGGAAGGATTAAATGATTCCTGAATATGCTTTTTAGGGTACTTTGAGAGCATTTGTGATAAAGGGTAATGTACAAGTGTTAGATGTTATTACTCTGTCTCTTGCATTTTGTATCATCATTGGGATTAAAACACTAAACATTAGAAAATTCAGGTAGAAAATCATTATGTTATCAAAGTTTAGTTGAGTATAACCAATTCACCTAAATAATAAAGGTTGTTTGCCAATAGAGAGCTTTCTTAAAAAAAAATGGGAACTGTTAGTCAGAATGATAAAAACTAACCACTGACAGATTAAAAGCTCACTTCATAACTAATATACCACAGATGTTTCTGATTTGGATCCTTAACAGGCTGCATGGTAGGAGCTTGTTATCTGTTGTGTTTTGTTAGGCAGACTTGAGGATATTTTTCTTAGAGATTTGAAAAACAAATTACTGTCTTTTCCATATTATCTGGTTTTATCATCACTTCTAGCAATACCATCATTATTTAAAACTTTACAAACAACATGTTCAAGTATGACTTACATTTGGGGCTCTAGAATGTCAAAAAGAGGATTTTGATTCTATAATTTTATCATAACTGTAAGAAAACTTGATGGAACTTGTAGAGTCATGCATACAGACTTCTGGGAACAAAAATATAGAAGGTACTACCCAGTTAGTAATTAAACCAATTGCTAAAACTTCTAAGAGTCCCAATCATGATCTGACATGCCTTCTTTGTAGGCACTGTGCTTGCAGTTTCATCCTGCAGTGTGCTGACTGCCTCCACTATGATGTTGGGCAACCCAAACTGTGAAAGTACTCATAAATATCTTGAAAGTTATTGCCAGTAAGAATTGAGGAGATTCACATCCTCCCAGAGGATACTCACATAGAAGGATTCACCATCTCACAGAATCAGAGCCTGCAAGTGGAACACTGTTGAGTGTGATGGCTGTAAAACCTAACAGTGGCACTGAATTATATGAGGAAGTGCTATTTATTTCTTAAAAGGAAAAAGACTCAGTCCTGTTGTGATTACTGGTTGTGTTTCCTGGTAACCAGTTATGCAGTGCTTTGATTGATTATTTTCTCCACTGCCTGTATAGCAAGTGAGACAAACTCTACGTTTTCCTTTTTTCTTTAAAGACATAGGATATAAAAAAATGGGGATAACAGACACCTGCTATGAGGGACATGTAATCAGATCACACTACAGATATCACTGTCCCTAATACTTCAAAGAAAATTAGAGCTGCTTGTGTTTAATCTGCAGGACTAATTGGGTAGTGCTGTGTGGGATTTGCAGCTGGGGATTCTCTATTGATCATCTTCAGCCTGAAAGTTAAGATTTGATTATCATTTTCTTTGCCCATGCTGCCTTTGTTTAAATTATTTTTAATATTGTTCAATTAGCTAATTATCTTCTCTCAGATGACCCACATGACTTATACCTTTGCTTCCTGAATGTCATGGAATAATTATATACCAAATACCAAGGCGTTTTCTTTCTGTGGATACTTTCTCTCCCCTTTCCTTGTTGCTGTTCTGTAGGTCAGAGATGATGAAGTGACTCAGATGCGCCTGGAAATTTCAAAGCTGAACAAAGTAAGAGATGCTCTCCAGAATAAGCTGCGTGTTGCAGAGGAACAAAAAGTTGATGCAGGACATGAGAGAAACACCCTAAAAAATCAAATATCTGGGCTGGACAGAGGTAGGTGCCTAGCTGATGGGTGGATCTGACTTCTGATTCATAATTTATTTATTCAGGGTACATCCTCCTGTTAGGATCATTCTCCTTTAGTGCCTAGTATGAGGCTGTATAAATTATATTTTGAATCTACAGCAGCATTCTAAAAACCCTGTAGGCTGATGGAGTTTTCATAATGTAATATGTGGGGTGAAAATACAACAGACATAACCAAACTTTGTGGTGTACCAATTTGTACCTTGTCACATAATTATCCCCAATGCACCTTCATTGCTCCTGTACTGAGCCGTGAGAGAGAAGCAAACTCAAAGCTCACTGAAATCAGATGTGCTTAGGACACACTTTTTTCCAGCTTTGATTCTGCTGAATAGTTACAGCCTAGAAATTAATGCAGGGAAGCGAATTGATTTTTGAACAGTTAAACCCACTTTTTTTTTTTTTACCTTAAAATGCAAATAAATTAAATATTATTTGAAATTAAAATAGATATTTTCAAAGTAATTTTCAGAAGAAAAAAATCAGCTTTCTTATTTTAATTTTTTTTTAAATATAATGAAGTTGAAGTTGACAAAACCTTTGAGTTGATGAGACTTCACTTCTGGGGGCAGAAGAAAACCCTTTGCTAGAAACTTCATGCAATTCAAGTTGATATATCTTGGCATAAATGCCTCTCCCTGCCTTGTTTTAGGCTTGTGTCCTGAAGATACTGCATATATGAGATATGTGAATCCTTCCATATGAACTGTTTTTATGGAACCTCATGTCTGTTTTTCGTGCATCTCTCTGAGGGTGGAAGAACATTCCCACAAGTGTTTTGCTAGTACTGCTTAAGGTCATGCTCTTGTACTAGAAAGGAGAGAGAAACATAGGCAATCCAGATCTGTACTGGAATGCCTGAGAATGTGAAATACTGCAAAAAGACATGTTATTAGTAGCTGTATCTTAGCACCCCAATATACTGCATTTCCTGAGCTTCAGTGCTTATGTAGCATACTTTAATTAATATAAAAAATACAGTGAAAACACGGGTCTCTTCAGTTTTATTATCTTTGGAATAGTATATGTCCAGTGTTAATCTTGATGCATAGCAAGTAGTTTTAGCTCCACTGAAGCCAGTAGAATCTCAATTCTTCAAAGGACAGATGGATTTCACATAGGATTTGTGAAATACTCATTTTAGGACATTATCATAAGGATAATTCTGAATCACTGGTTTTGAAAGTGCCTCAGGTTTTGGATGGTCAATCTGAAGCTTTTTTAAAGGCTCTGTTTTTCAGATTTCTGAAAAAAATGCTCATGATTTCTGAAGATCACTTCTTCAAGGTATCTTGGTTTGAACACCTTGAAGTCTGCATACTGTGCCTGAATTGTTAGTAACCAAATAAGTATTAATATCATTAGCTGCTACCTGAGTTTGAAAAACCTGATCACAGCTAACTGAACTGTTCATGTAATGTTAAAGCATTTAAAAAAGTCCTCTAAGTTGTTTCTGCCTTTTTAACAGCTGTACAGTTTAATCCCAGGGTTTATTCTCTTTCCTCCTTTTCTGTAGAGTTGGAGACTGCCAAAAAGCAGGCGGAGATTGACAAGAAAGCTATAGATGAGGTTATGAGGGAAAGGGATATGCTAAGCAAGGTGAGCCTGTGTTGGCAATACTGATAAACAAATCTCACAGTTTGAGAATGAAATGTCTGCAGTTTAAACACTCACAGCAATGCAGAAATGTTGTTGAATAACTAACTTTAACTAAATCGTTCAGATTTCCTGAAGCAGATGATCACACTGCTTCCTTTCAGGGCATTGAAATAGTGTTTGTACCCATAAACACACAAAAGATATCTCAGTTTTAACATATAAACCATCAGGGAGTTAAAAAATGTTCCATGTGTTCACCTTTATTGCAAACCTGTCATTTGACATCCAAAGAGCTCATTACATCTGTGCTTTTACACTCTGTAGGATATGAATTTTAATCTAGGCAGACTATGTCTTTGCTAGAAAAAGAACAAACCAGAATGTTGCTGCACCACGTAGCAGTTTGGCAAGCTGTGTTAATACTAATCCTTGCTTTTAGGTCCATTTCTCATACTGATCTTTTTCCACCAGCCCAAGGTTCTTGTACTGCAGGATAGCATCTCATGTTTATGGGCATCCCTGAAGTGTAATCCAGTAAATTCAATTCTAAAAGATGATTTCTGAGGTGCTTTGCATGGTATAGATCCACTGTCCCATGTCTAGCAGGGGCTTAGATTTGGCAGGTAACAAATACCTGTTTTGTATAGGGAGAAAAATTTCAAAGTGAGACCAGAAGTCTCTTTTTGTAAAGATGATATCTTGGTATTTTCTGTTTAATCCTTATGCATAATTTTAAACTAAGCTTGGTTAATTCACAGGTTGAAGTTCCATTTTAGGACATGAGAGAGAAGGGTATTTGGCTTTATTATTTTTTTACTGCCTACTGGCATGCTTTACGATCTAAATGCCTTTGAGCTGGTAAGGTTTTTCCAGACATTAGTTATATCCACTTGTAAACAGTCCTATCCATTTTTTTAATAATGCAGACACTAATGTTTTAACTTCACATCAGAAAAAAACAGTATTTTGCAGCTCTTTTAGAGTTTGGGGTTTTTGAGGGGTTTTTAAAATCAGATTTGAGGCTCAAGTATTTCACCTTAGTAAATTAAATAAGGGGTAATAACATTGAGAAGTCCATAATCCACTTAGACAATGGCATGCTTTTGTCATAGTGGTGGCAGTGTTGCCTTTTAAGCTCAAGAATCATTATTTTATGTTCCTTGTAGAACTTGATCAAGGCTACCAGTGCCACTCAGAAGCAGATAAATTTGGTGAAGCTCCATGAACAGTCAAAAAAGAACTTGGAATCTGAAATCCAAAACTATAAGAATGAAGCTCAGAAACAAAGGAAGATTATTTACCAGTTGGAGAAAGAGAGAGATTGTTTCATCAATGAAACCAGTGAGCTCAAACAGAAGGTAGGAACAGCTTTTTGTGTTGTGATTCTTTCCTGTCTTACTCTCAAAACTGTGAAGATGATCTATTTTCTGAACATGCCAGTGGGAGCAAGCTTAGATCAGTGGTCTTCACATGGTTTACAAAGATTTCTTGTCAGTGCATATTGCCCACTACGCTTCCAGGTCTCTGTGGGGGAACCTCATCAAATGGATGTGTATTCTATGAGACATTTGGTGTAACATCATG
Source organism: Gallinula chloropus (assembly GCF_964237585.1). Lineage (NCBI taxonomy): Eukaryota > Metazoa > Chordata > Aves > Gruiformes > Rallidae > Gallinula > Gallinula chloropus. The sequence goes on from NC_140090.1 coordinate 69,192,301, forward strand.
TATTTGTCTTATTCAGTGGTCATTTGGGAAATGAAAGTAGAGCTGGAGTTCAAACCAAGGCCTTTGACCTCTTACACAAGAGTCCCACAGCTGAAACTCTCGAAGTGAGTTGGAACTTTGATTGTTCTGTCTTATCTGCAAAGGACCTTGTCTTGTATACTACTGATGTCCTCAAATTGAGGCCTTTGAGAGCTGACAGTGCTAGACATCTCCATAAGACACTTAGCATTTTGAAGGATTACTCCCAGTATGTGAAAACATCTGAACATGTTCAAGCTAGTCTGAAAAATAGAAGTTTTCCAGGAACAGCTGCAGAGAAACACTGCATAACATTTGTGTCGCCTGCTGCCCATTACTGTGTACAACTTTATTCCTTAAGGTATAGTCAGGAACACTGTTGTAACATGTTCCATTAATTGCTGAAGATCACATTGAAGGGCCCTCCAAGAAGCTCATTGATTTACTGGGATTAGCTTTCAAGCTGTCTCAACTCACAAGTTATTTGCTATCTTTTCGCTTTAAAATTATCCTTTCCAACTTCATGTGACCAAGAGCTTTTAAATCATTTTTGAATGGTATCTGCTCCCTTGTCTGTAATGCCTTTTGTCATTTCTTTAGAATAATGTTCCATGAAAGTGAGATTTTTCTTTGTTGCAAGGTTGTTTTTCACATCTTCCCCCTATAGTGAATTTCTGGCAGCATAGGTATGAGTTAAGAACATCATAAACTAGGGCCTGGCTACAAGGCTCTTGCTTTCAGTTGTGATTAGGGCTGCTCACCGAATTTTGAGGGTGAAAATGACAAATGTTTGCATGTTTACTTTTTCTTTTTTTTCCCCTGCCACTTCTTGTGCAAATTTTCTGTCGCTTCTCATAAGGCAGAGGCTCAGTGAATGGGTTGTGACACTTGAGCTGCTTGTATAATGATGCCTGCGTTGTGATTGCAAGGTTTGGAAGGACTTGCACCCTTCTGCGGTTCACTAAAGGGGCAATTCTTGACTCAGCTTGCAGGTCAAGAGCAGCAGGAGCAGTTCTGAGCAGAGGAGTTATGTGAGACAATAGTTTTATGCCTGCAAAGTTTCCTTGCCTGAAATCACTCCTTGTTGGGCAGAGTAAGACAGGGCAACACACAGGGCAGAAGGAGGTCATAAGATCAGGATTATTATACCTACTAGGGTAGTATTTAAGTTCACTGTTTGACCTGTGCAGAGTTGAGAAACAGTGGCAAAACTACAGGAGCCATTTGCCAATTGGTTGGGAATGAAAAACTGATAGGCAGTAATCTTGTGGCCAGTCAATGCTCTTCCTGCACCTCGTACCATCCAACAGGCTCTGAAGGAGCTCGTGGCACACCACCTGAATTGTGTATGAGCTGGTAAAGAGCCAAACCCATCTCAGTCCAAAGACTTCTTGGAACTCTTGCAAGGCAGGCAGAACCATGCTGGCTCTGAGAGCTCTCTGGTTATTTACAGCAGGACAGAACATATAGAGCTACAGAATTCCTCTTTCAAAATCATCATTTACTACTGAGCAACTGATGAACAGAGTCAGCAAAGTCCAGTCCTCAGTAGTCAAAGGCTTTACTGGTGAGAATTCATGCTAGACTTGCTCTTCTAATTATTGGCCTGGCTGACTGTTCATTTGTACTGTTTTTAAGCCAGTGTCACTTGTTGAATAGCCTTATTTCTAGATTAGCCAGCACAAATGAGAAAAAAAAATCTGTTTCCTTGTTGTGTAGCCTGTATTACAGAGCTACAAATATTAGTAGAATATTTCTTATTTTAATTGAAATGCTTAGGTTATATTAGTTTCCCTGAAGATTTAGGCTGCTGAAAAGGAAGCAGTGAAGTATATACCCTTCAGTCTTGCCTGAAGTGGTCCCTGACTGCACCTTATGAGAGGTCACAAAACCAGTCTCCAATATGTGGGTTTTGGTTGTTTGGTTTGGGGGTTTTTTTCCCAAAGAAAGCCATTTGCAATGTTAAGTTTACAGTTTAAAAGCATATTCAGGAGAATTAAAAAAATGTATTTCCTTTAAAAAAATTGCATAGTGATTAAATAAAGGTAAGCACCTTTACTGAGATCTTGAGTAAATTCATGGAACTAAACAGGTAACCAATGGTAGATGATAGTTAAGCATACAGGTTAAAAAAACCAGTGAGGGTACAGAAGAAAACTATAAATATCTAACACTTCTGCTTAACTTTTCCACTCGTTGCCAAATCTGTGAGGTGTAGTGTGCTGTCAACTAAATCAGAATTGAGGATACTCAGCCTCCTACAGGGCTTTATTGGGAAACAATGCATGTACTTTATTTATAAGGGAGAATTATTGGGGTTTGTTTAATCATTCCTGAAAAAGCAGAGTCAGCATCCAGCCTATGAGCACAACTTGGAAACAGTAGTCCACAAGCTTATTGCACTTAGATTGTATCAAAACCAAGTAAAAGACTTACAAATACAGTGACCTACTTTCAAATCTTGCTCCAGCCTATGATCACCATAGTGCAGATAGAAAGGTGCCTTACTGATTTCTTCTCCCTGCTATCACTATTGGCAGGTTGTTTTAAGAGAAAAGGAAAAGGCAGGAGTAGGTTATAAACTGGAACCGTGTTTTTGTATTGCACTGTAGGCAGTTCCTGGGATCCTCTGCAGTCAGCTACAAATGTGCTGGAATTGTACTCCTGCTGCTGTAAACAAAATTTCTATATTTAGCTATCCCCTATCTTCAAAGTTGTTTGGAGGTACCTGGTAGAATGATCCATTGATTAAGCTCCTGCCCCATAGTTAGACCTCACAAGGCTTTACTAAGCAAGGAATGGCACTGTCAACCACTGAATTTGCAGTTATTGACTACTTCATGTAAACATTTATTTATTATAATTATTATTCTGTTTGACACATTAACATAAATTTTCATTCAAACTGCCACAGAGTCAGGAGAACTGGGTAAGTTGTTGTAAATTGTCTTCTCTTCTGGATTTTGTCCATGTAATTCCTCAGCTTTTTCTTTAATGCTTGATCTTTTCCTTAGCATTGAGGGTGGCATTGTTCTTTCCCCCAGCCAGTGAGCCTGAAGAATTATGTTCTAGATTTGTGCACTTCTTAGTTTTCTTTGTATTTGCTTCCATCTTCTTTCTTTGTAACGCTGGATTCCATTTGAATACTGCTTGTTTGTGCTCCTGGGTTTTCAACTTCAGTCAGCCAGAAGAAGGTTCTTGCATTTTAAAAAAATAATTAGGAAGCCTGTCATAATAATTAGCAACTATTTATATTTTTCCTCCTTTAATGTAGTAATTCTTCTGTATTCTTCTGTTGGTAACTGTTCTAAAGATGTCTATAAAATTTTGTATTTTCTGTTACTGACACTGCATGTGATCATCTTATTTCTACAGTCCACCATACTACCTTCTCTTTAGGTAATCTTCATTCTCTTTAGGTAATCTTCGTGTCATTCTTTCTTTCTAATCCTTCATGGAAGCAACTAATGGGGATTACCTGCTAATTTAGTTCAAGTGTAAATTACATTAACTGACTTTCTTATTATTCTAATTATATCTAAACAGTTTGTGATATATATTGTGAGTTTGTTCATTGAAGGAAAGTTGGGCTATAAGAAGATAGGAGTACATGCAGTGCTTCTTGGCAAAACATATATGTTTCTATTCATTTTACCATACAGTTGACATAAAAACCAACACACCAAGTCTAGGTTTGCTCTGTAAAAAAAACTAAGGCTCTTCTTGATGAAAGCTGTTTATGTTGATTTTATTGAACCCGCTCAGTGACAATATTTCCAGAAGCTTGTTTTTAAATTAAAGAAGTGCACATCTGTAAGTTTTAGCCTTGAAAAACCCTAGGTATAAAATTAAAATAAAATGTTCTCCCACATCAGCAAACCAGAAAGGTTGAACTTGTACTTGGGTAGAAGTGATTTTTAACTGTAGCTAAAACTTCTTATCACAGGGATTTGAACTTGTCATCTTTGAAGAAAATCACAAGCTCTGCCCCATCTTTATAATCTTGTGATAATGGTTTAATTGTGTTCACTTCCTTCTTGTTGCTGCAGATCCTCCAGCACCTGAAGGATATTGAAGTACGGGAAATGCAAATCTGTGACTTTGAGAAGAAAATAGAAGAATCTACGATTAAATTAAAACAGCAACAAAATAGCTGTGAAGCTATGAGAACAGAGAGGAACCTCTACAGCAAAAATCTGATTGAAGCTAAGGTAGAAGGATATATTTTTCCTTGTGCTTCTCTCTTTTCTCTTCTTGTTTTTTTCTGATCTAGTTTTAATTTGTTAAAAGGAAAGCTTGCAGGACAAATGACAGAAGTGGTTTCTCATTCCTGTGTCTTTTGGGGAAATTAATGTTTTAGGTCCCTGACAATTTATCTGGAGGGTTTGTATTTGGCCTGGAAATAGGAATTCACAGTCATGTGGCAATATTTCTGCTTCCAACCACGTGTAAAATCATGGTACATGAGCTACAGAGTCATAAAACCCTATTAGAGAAGGAACTTTTTCTGTTCCAACCTGGCTCTGCTCTGTTCTGTCCCTTTAGGAGTTGTCTGCATGTATGGGAAATAGGGTGTAAGAGGAGTAAGATTGCCTCCTTAGCCTTGAATGCATATCCACGTTACTGTGATTCATGATTTAGAAAGCAGAGGGAACACATTCCCAGCTGAAGCAGAATTTTCTGACAGAACTCAACACTTCCACCTCACTTGTTCCTTTCAGGGAGTGTAATTTTTCTTCAGATAATAGTTCATTGCATTCATATCCCCTCCTTGGGGATCTCACTAACAATACTGGAGTAAGAGAACAGATCATATAAGGATACCCTCTCTTATTTTATAAAGGTCTAATATACTGCACAAATCCCGTTGCAGTTGGCAGAGACTGGGGCCTTGGACAGCTGTGATTTACAGCCTTGGATTATTACAGAATAAAGATTTATAACATAAATTTATATACTAGATCAGAAATTTATGCTCTGGATTGAATAGGTCCATGTTTTGTTTGAGCAGTAGATGGGAATGAACCTATCCAGCTGAGTGCTGAATTTGATTAGGAATGAACTGGTTTGCTATTTATGTGGGGCACTTTACTTGACTTTTGTCTGCCTCTCATCAGTGGACATGGTGTTGGGATTCTCACTGCTCCCTGACAACCTCTCAGCAGAAATAAGGGTGAAAATTTGGAACACCAACTATTTATTTATTTATTTAATATAACATACATTTCCATACTTTACATAGAGCTGGCAGCTATGTGCTGAGTTACAAAAGGAAGCAATGAACTCATCAGCCTTTTCAGTTTTGACTGTTCTATGGTGGTGTATACAAAGCTGTTCGTGCTGACAGTTGTTAGAGGCTGGTATTTAGACTTTCATAGCTTACTTGGCTTACCATAAAACTCTCTTAGCAAGTCCTGTGTGAGAAAACAGCTGACCCCAAAAGATCTTTTGGCCGAGGCACTATTATGTGTAGCAGTGAAAAAAAAAAAGCAATTCATAGCTCAGTAACAGGTCAGTCAGCCATGAAAAAAAAAACAGAAACAAGAAGGTTGTGTTAAAAACTCTGGTAAGTTGTTTGTTTTGTTTTTTTTTACTTCCCAAAAGGAAAATCACAGGCTTGTTTAGATAAAGCTAGATGTAAGTATTTTTGGATCATTTAATGTGGAAAGATCCCCTGTTGCCCACCTTGCTAGTGGTCTCCAGAGTACCATAATGTTCAAGTCAGTAAAATCTCTTGGAAAAGACATGCTTTCATCCTTGGGGTTTCTTTTGGTGATAGGAGCTCATTTGTTTAAGCAAATTCATTAGGAGACCTGTTTGCAAAAATTGTGTGTTCTTACTATTTTCCATTAAATACAGAGTTAGGAATGTATTTGGAGATATGCCTGGGCATCAAATTTTAAATGTGTCTCATAATTTACAATACTGAAGAGATTTATAGGCTATTTAGTAAAGACAGGTTTTTAATATGACTTCTGCATTCACAAGAGTGACTGAACGTGCAAAGAGGTAGGCCTAGTGGCATATTACTGCATTTATTTCTGGTTCATTTAATTTCCTGAATATGGGCCCAGTAAGTGTGGAATCTAAGGATTTTGTTTCTGAGGGCTGCCAGCCTACTGATCTGTGCTTTCTCAGTGCTGTTTGTGAAGATGGCCCTGACTCCAGGTCTTGCTTAACTATGTCGAGCACTTAATGCAAGAAAACATTACTCCTCTGTCTGTCAGTAAATCCACACCTATGGTGGATAGTGCTGAAAGAGATCTAAGCTGCCCTGGGTTTGTGCTGAAACAGAGTGTATTTGTATGAAGCTTATGATGTCTTCTCTGTGAGGTGGCAGCCTCTGGCAGAGGAGTAATAGCTTCTAAAGCTACTTTCATTATATAGAGAAGAGCATGTCCATTTAAGCACTTTATTTATTAGCTCCCCTTTCATGTTACAACGTGTGCCAACGCTGCAATGAGTTGAGGCAGTTCCTAAATATTGTACAGGCAGGCACCTCTACGCTGTGAGTAGAAGTAGCCCTTGTGACCTGATCTCTCTGTGGTGCTACCAGGCTTTTTGCTCTGTGTTTTGAGCTTCAAGTATATGCCATGTATTCTCCTACCAGGCACTTCTCAATCTCTGACCATACTTGTTTTTCCCTGGCGTCAATGTGCAAGACAGCACATAGGCAAAATGAAGATAAGCATTTCCTACTCTCCTCTGCAGACATATGGCTATCTTACTCATGGGTATGTTCATTTGCACAAAACCATCTTTTTGCCAGACATTTGTGCCCAACTGCAAGCAACCTTGTTGAGAAACACATTACTAGAAGCATGGAAACAGATGGATAGGATTAGAATCTTATTAATTTGGATTGACTGCTAGCTCTTACCCTGTGTCCAGCACTTTAAATTAAATGGCTTATCATACTCATATATCTTTTAAAGGCTTTTTTACTGCAAATTTATGCTGGCATAAACAAAAACTTGTCATGTAACTGTTTTGTTCTGTTGGATTAAAAAGTAATGTCTTATGGTACATACAACAAGGGTTACATTTCCAGCTTCAAAATACTCAGAACTCCCAAGCACAAACTTGCTCTTTTTGACCCCTCTTTGTGATCACGTTTTCTGTCCTATTAGGATGAGATAGCAGAAATGAAGAAGAGGCTAAAAACTCTGACGCATCAGGTGGATCGATTGAAAGAGGAGATCACAGATAAAGAAGCAGCCCTTGTGAAAGCACATCTGGAACATCAGCAAACAGAGAAGGAGAAGGAATCGTTGAAAGTAAGAGCCTTCTTCTAAAGGATGGTTTCCATGATTTCACAGACTGCATTGTGTTCCTGGGCTGTGGTAGTTGTTTTGTTGTATTTTAATAAAATATTCTGTAATTGAAACACAAGTTCTCAGTACCTTTTAGAGGTATTAGTTACACAAATCTTCTCAGTATCTGACAAATATAATCTCTACCTATAATTATAATCAGAAAGGTCCTGTTTTTCTGTTTGAAGCTTTAAATCTCTCGGTCACAACATTTACTAAAAAGTTGCATTTAGCTTGCAAAAATGTGGATTTTGGGGATAACCTGATTCTAGAAAATTTTATAATATAGAGCCTTATAATTCCAGTTTTTCTTTTAAGAAACTTTTTCCTCTGGTGTTTCTAAGTGAAAACCCCATTATATTATACTTCACAATCTTGTATTTCTGTGTGACTAGCAAGCATTAGTCTTCTGGGAGTTAGGCAGTGCCTTTTTGTAGGTTCCTCTATACAGAGAGTTATTTTAATATTGTGGTATAAAGTAGCAAGGATCTGTTTTAAATCAAAGGAAATCTGAGCTTGAAGCTCTGGTGGTTCTTCTTAGCACTGGCTGTAGCCCATCCTTAGATTAGCTATTGGATATGTGCTGATGTCTCAACCTAATTTCCTGTGCTCTCAAAAGATTTAAGGAGTTGGTGTCCACAGTTGCTTATTTTTTCTCTTCACTAAGCACTAAAAAAACCCACAAAACCAGGAAACAAACACCCCCCAAACACACAAAAAGTCCCCTGCCGCTTTCCACAATGTTTGCTTTTGTCAGTTTATTGCTACACTGCAATAACTCCTTGAGATTTCAGCCCTTCTCAGCACATTACAGTTAGGACAAGATGTCAATAGAGCATTGTAAAAAGGTGATGGATTTGTGTTCTTGTACCTGATCTGTCTCAGACTTGTTCTATCAGTGATGGAGAAGTCAAACAGCATCTCATTTCCTGTGTGCAGCTTTCTGCCTTAACTAGTCTCCAATTCTGTCTCATCATCTCAGAACTGTCTGCCACCCACTTGACAAACATATGATTGCTACATGGTTTACCCGCTCAATTATTCACCAGCAAGTATGTCCATACTCTGACATCACATTACTGACTGGCTTCAGGGCATTGTGGTCTTCTACCTTAGTGTCTCTGCTGAATGCTAAAGCAGAGGAGAATTCAAAGAGGGAGCAGATTGACACAGGCACAAAAGAACCCAATTATTTGTGTAGAAGCCGGCTTCAATTTGTCCTGTTGGTGCTGATGTGAAGGAACCAAGCTGTTCCTGGGAAAACAGTTTAAAAGAATGAATTAAAGCATGGAGGACTGAGATTCATAGGAATGAGATTATACAGACATTGGATTTATGTTTGCCTCAGCTGGCATAAAGGTCTTAAAAATGTGTAATTGTGGTAAATGAAACGGGGGGTGCCTGATCCAAGCTCCATTACAGCCAGAACAATGCCATTGTTTGGTTTCAGTTGGCTTTCATACAGGCTTGTGGATCAGACTGGTTTGACAAAGCTGCCAGATGCTGAAAAATACATATCTGAAAGATGTAAGAACTATGGTTCTCCAGGTCTGAGAGGCTGTTAAGTGCTTTTGTATATTTTTGTAGATGTTTATGCCTGTGTTTTGGTTGGGCTTTTTTAAAGCATTTTCTAGAAATCTGGATGCAAAGCCTCTGACTTCTTGTTTGAGCATTCTGTGTCCAGCCCGTTATACCTTTTATAAAATTCATATTTTCCTCCTGCCTCTAGAACAAATAACACACACCCCATTCTCTTGCTCTACTATTTCAGAATCTGAACAAGAATTTGGTTTGAAATGTTGGAAAAGTATAGATTAGTCCCTCTTGCTCACTGTTCTTCAGTTCTTACAAACTCTCTGAACCAACTTCAAACCAGCCATGCTGATTTACAATAGTTCCAGACCTGACCATTTATCTGCTTGCACAGTGACTGTTTATTAATTTCCTTTTCTCTTACCTAATACACACAGACCCTCATACTGTAGTTTTTAGCATATTTAATCTCACTGAAAGTCCTGTTAGATTGTGGGGCATTTGTGTGACTTAAAGTATTTATGTTCTTTACTGTACAAGGCACTTCAGATTTATTTTAACTTAGTGCATTACACTGAGGAGATTTGTTTATATGAATGTTTGCTGCCAACATCTAATACCACTTCTTGTTTACAACTCATATTTTTTTTGACATAAGGAGAACATAGAATTTTGATATATTAAAAAAATATTATCCAGCAATGCCAAACGCATGAGCAGTTTTACATTTGTAGACAGCTTTTGCACAGTGTTGATTGCATTTCAATATGAAGTGGCTTGCATTTTTATTTGGCTGATGGATTCTGATGAACATCCAACACTGAGTAAGAAAGATATGAGTGTTGCACATATGGGAAAATGAGAATTTTATTAAAGAAAATAAGAATGGAACAAGCTATTTTATTATGAAGATGAAACTCTTTCTGTCTTAAATCAATGTTTTTGTAGGTGCAGCCTTCATCACAGCCTCATTCTTTTCAGCATTGGATGATGTTCTTTCTGAAAAGGCAGCTTGAACATCATACTTTATAAGGGTCAGAGTTGTGACAAAGTCTTTGAGTCAAGGCTTGAAAGTTTTCATATCTGTGAAAATGGACTGTAATCAGCTAGTTCTATCTTGGCCCTAAGTAATTGCCTAGCAATTATAGAAATTTCTAATAATCCAAGAAGACCTTATTATTTTTTTAATCTATGTGCATGCCTTGAATTATAGAGTTCATGACAATAGGTTAGAATTATTGGGCAGATTCCGGTGTTAGTTTATGTTAGTGGTGTGCAATCACTGTAACAATGCATTACTTCTGTGCTTAGGGACAGCCCCGCTTTTCACAGTCTTCCTCATCTACACAGCCACTAAAAAAGGAATAAAGCTCTTTAATTTTGCTCTTCTATGTCTGGCTGTCCTGACTTGATGCTAATTTGTACTATGTGCATAGATCATTGCACTTTCCTGCAAGGTGCTATCCTTTCTCACATCCCAGCCTGACTTTGAATTTACATCTCCTAGATTTTCATAATAACACCATTGAAAAGCTTTCCAAATATGACATTTTAAAAAAAATATTGAATGAAGTGTCTCTGAGTTTCAATTTGAACCATTGTCATAGATCAAAATCCATCCAAATTTCTGTTGTGCATAAACCAACACTATTAAAATACTCTTTACAGCATTTCCTTATGGGTCTTCATGCTTGTTTGTTTTAGTGATTTGATTTCAAAAACTACCAAATATGTACTTCTTGGGAAGCTAAAAGAAGGTATGAAATTCTATTACAATCCTAATTCTTTATCCCAGGTGTATATGTGAAGTTGTTACTAAGCATGGTTTACCTATATTCTTTGATTCCATCAGGCTGAACTGCTTAACATGAAAAAAGAGGCTCTGGAAACCAAACACTTTATAGAGGATCAGGAGTTAGAAGAGAGAAAACTCCTAAAAATCATTGCTGAAGCTGATGCTGAGAGGCTGAAGCAGAAGAAGGAATTTGACCAGGTAGGAATCTCTAATTTGGCTTTTCAAACTCACTGCATTCTGTTCCCTCATTTGTCCAACCTATTTTTAAGATCAAGATCCTCAACTACTGTAAATGTGGTACTGCTAAAGCTTTATAGCGTTGTTGAAACAACAACGTTAAGATACCGGAGTGAACAGAATATGTAGTTTATACTATTCAGGTCACTGGACCCTTATAGGAGAAACTATTAAGCCCTTGCTATATTTTTGCACTAATTACAGTGAAACCTCTTCATGCATATGGTTTTGACTGATACAAATACAGTCATGATACTTGGGATTGTGCTGAAAAACTGTAGCAGAGATTATTGCTTCGCCCTGCATTCGCAGGTTATCAACGAGAGAGATATCCTAGGGTCCCAGCTTGTTCGGCGTAATGATGAAGTGGCTCTGCTCTATGAAAAGATAAAAATCCAGCAGTCCATCTTAAACAAGGGTGAAACCCAGTACCGGCAGAGGATGGAAGATATTCGCCTTCTCAAGCTGGAGATCAAAAAGCTTCGGCGGGAGAAAGGGATACTTGGCAAGAGTGTGGCTAATGTGGAGGAACTCAGGTAGAAAAACTTATTGAATACATTTCCATAGTGACTGCATCCCTGATTCTGGGTTCCAGGAAGAAAATATGTTTTATGCATGGTAAAGATCCTTATCAACTAACATTATACCTTGGAGAAGGGGATTGTTTGGTTTGACCTCAAACACAGACTGGATTAAATTCACCAAAAAATTTATCAGCAATTAGGAAAATTAAAAAATAAGAAGGAGGAAAAAAGACATCTTGGCCAATGTTCTAATAGTTTCAATATACCCCTTTTAACTGTGAGTTACTGCCTACAGAATAAACTTGACAGACGGCAGCCGAAAAGGTGTTCATAGTTCAGTGAGCTACTTAGTGGTACCCAAGGCCCAAATTAGTGGAACTGCTTTTTATTAGGCAATCCACAGAGGATGGGGAACATTTGACATATTTATAGCAACCCCCTGCACATTTTCAGAGCTCTCTCCTTCTAGATTTATATGTAGGCTTGCTCTCTGAGAAAGATTTAGTTAAATTTTCATTGAAGGTTGTGTTTCTTTAAAACAGAAGTTTAATAGCCCTAACCTGATTTATCTTTTCCTTCTCTGGCTTAATGCTTCTCTTATCTTTTTTTTTTTTTTTTTGGTGCTTGAGGTGTATTCATTGGTGATAGGAAACTATTGTCATTTTCTATAGTATCAGTTTTGGTATGTAAGGAGAGGCAGCTATATTTTTAACAGGTAACAGTTACACTAATTCTATGTAGCTACCATAGTTTTCAGTGAGATCTTTAGCTTAACTGTATCAGTATAATTCCATGGCTTTCACTGGAGAAAAGTAACTTCAGTCCACGGTCAGTCTCATTGACTCCAGTGGAATTATGCCAGTTTGATTTGGTGTAACAGAAAAGAGAACTGGGCACAAGGCATTAGCAATTGCAGTTTTCATCGACTGACTGCAGACAGGAATAGGATTTGAACTTGCTGCCCAAATGCATTCAGCTGAAAGTCTGTTACTGTATTGAAACTCGGTGACGGTATTGAAGTATAGTGCGATGCATGCCATGATGGGTGGATCAATTCTTGCTAACTGCAGCAGCAATCACATACTTTAATGAAGTCCAAAACCATCATGAAAACTGCCTGTCGAAAGACTCCATTTATCACTTGTGCTGCTAATTAGCTTTCTTGATTTGCCAACTGGAGATGTGGTGTTTTTTCCTCTTCCATAACCTTGTCCTACCTGACAGTTAAAAAAGAGTATTTTCTCTCTAGTGAGCTGAATGCAGCTCTGAGCTTAACAAAAAGATTCAGTGGGGGAGTAGGTACATGGCGATCCTCCACACATTCTTTACAGCATCCACCCACCAAAGTGATAAGGGTTGGCCCACTGTAGAATATGGCTTTTTTTTACCCCTGCCATTGGAGCTGACCCAACTCCATCATAGGAGAGTAGCTGTCAAAACATCTTGGGAACGCTCAATTAATTTTAAATTTAGCAAAAAAAATCACTCAAGGAATTCCTTGAGAAGAGGTAGTAAAAGAAATCAAACTTGAGTTCTCTAAAGAACAGCATCCTTCGTTCTTAGGACCTAGTGTGTGTTTTATTTACTGGATTGTGTGAGCCGTGTACATTTGAACCTTCTTTCAAATACAAGCTATCAGATTCAATACATGGGTAACTCTGTATGACTCCATAACTGATTTGTAGGATATTCTAGGTTCATCAACTGTCCTTATGGCCTTAATCTACATGGGAGGATATGGGCAGTGAGATCCAGTAGGTTATGGAGTAGATGTCCCAGGAACTGATGAAAAGTCCCTTTTTTGAGCCATTCTTACTAAAGCAAGTGAGGAGGTCTAATTGTGTTATCTTACGGTTCCACCTACACAGTGATATCAGTGTTGACTGTTAATCACAAGAACCACTTTATTAGTGCTGTATTGCATGGGAGATTGTTTTGTTAATGTTTATTAGTGCCTTGATCATACTGATGTGGTTTTGGTGTGGGTATTTTTTCTTTTTGTTTTATTCTGGTCTTAAGACAGGAGGTTAATCACATGCGGAAGGAACTATTAAGGGAACAGACTCGGTGCAAAATTTTGGAAGAAGAACTGGAGAATCCCTTGAATGTTCACAGATGGAGAAAATTAGAGGTGATGTCTCAGCATTTCAAGTTCCCAAAGCCCATATTACCAAATCAGTGACACAGCACAAAGCCTATTGAGTTTACTGTTATGCAAATTATGTGGAGGGGCAGGCAGACTGAAATTTCCATAGTACCAGTGGAATGGTTAACTGCTGAATGGTTTCCTTGCACAATGCAATCAGTGTTATTTTTGTGTCACTTTCTCAATGAAAAATTGCAGAGGGATTTGTAAAGAGCCAGACAAATGCTAAAGGGAATAAGAATGTATAAGGTGAATTTAGAAGCAAGTGATTACTTGACATGGATGATGAAAAAGAGGATAATATGGGAAAGATACAGTTCTACCCTCACCAATTAGAGAAATGTGTATGGGAAGAAAGCCAGTAGACTTGGGGAATGGATAGACATGAAGTCAGAAGGTAAATTACTACTGTGAGAAAACAAAGAGGCCTCCACATAAGTAGTGGTGGGCTCCTAAAGACAGCCATTCCAGGTGATGTGAGTCCAACTGTTATGAAAACAACAAATCTAAATTTTCACACTATTTGAACCTGCAAAATGAAGGAGAAAAAATTGTCAAGCACAAACCAAATATACAAACATAAACTGGCATCACTGTATATTTTCAAAGTAAGTCAGAGCCAGCTGAGATTCCTCTGTTATGTGTATCTGATCTGATGCCAGCCTAGGTTGCTTAGCTTCTCTAATAATGACTGATAACATGCTAGTCTCTACAGCAGCAGAGCTGAATATTTGGCTGTGCTTATTAGCATGACAGTTAATTTCTGATCTTTCCATGCTGAGGTTAAAGCTAAACAGCACTTATCTTTTCTCATATAAGGGAGATAAAATGCAGGTTTCTGAACTAGGTAAAAGACATTTAGGTACAATTTTCAGCAGCATCTTGTAACAAAGGAAAATCAGGCCAGTTGAAACATCCGGTGTTGGGAAAATGAATGGGATAATGGGAAATGACGTCCTTCCATTCTAGGTCACTGGTTTGTATTTGGAACACAGAAAGGCCAGCAGATGGCAAGATCCATATGAAGTAATACTGATGGGGTTTTGGTTCAATTCCTAATGAACAAACACCCTCATATCACTACACTTGTCACAAATTGGCACCTTGTTTGTGCAGTGCTATAAAAAACCCTTTAAGGACTGAGTGGGTCATGGGGACTGAACTACTTTTTAGCCTGGTTTCTCAGGAAATGATGTGTTGTGAGCACTGCATGTGCATCCGTGTTAGTGCCCCAGTTACACTTGAATCGATTACTCAATTTAGATAAAATCAGGCAAAAGATTAAGAGCCATGAGATACCAAGTTCCTTATAAGCTCAAGCAAATATGCATAGCATGAGGCTTTATTAGAGAGTTTACTGCAGCATGAGTTTAATCCTTATGAGCCACCAGAGACACCACATAAGAAAGGAGAAACCATATGGGAGTGAGGTTTTGTGAATCCCTGAGTTGGGAAAAGCTTAAGTCAAAGTTTGTTCCTTATTAAAGGATCCAACACGAAGATACAAAGTGGTGGGGAAATAAGCTTTGCTGGATGCTTGTCACAGAATTGTTTGCTCCTCAGAGCTTCCTCCAGATGCAATCTGTGACAAAAGAATGAAAAGGGAAGAGGGAGAGACATGTACTCGGTCCTGGTCTTAACTTCTCAACCTGTTTCAAAAGACTGTATTGCAGTTACTCTTTCTTTTCTTCATGATAGAAATCTTCCCCTCCTTACAACTCAGTTAACACTGTTTGACGTTCTGAAAACAGTAGGAAGTACTTGCACAGCTTTGTTGGCTGAGGGGTTCCGCTCCGGAAGGCTCCCTTTTTATTAATTTTTTCTGAGGAGGATTGATAAGGGTAATAGTGTTAAACATGAACATGCTTGTATAAGTGTAATCTAAAACTTCCCAACAGTTCTGCCCTCAACCCCCACTTTATATTTGTGATTTTTTTATACTTAGATAATATGGGTTTCATTTGCAAGCAAGAAACACTAACTTGCATAATTTTTGAGACTGCTTTGCTCTTGTCTAGGCCAGTGACCCAAGTACCTATGAGCTGATTCAGAAAATACAAAGACTACAGAAGCAGCTTATCAGCAAGACAGGTGAAGTGATAGAGAAAGAACTGCTCCTTCAGGTACTGCAGTGTTGTTATTTTGTTGTATGTTATTAACATATTGGACTTATCCTGCATTCTTGGCCTGCTCAGGTTTGCTTCCTGTTATTTAGCATGTCTTAATTTCTTTTGCGTGCCCCTTAGATAACTTTAGATGGCAGCACTGACTCACTGAAAGAGAACCAATAGCATCTGATTAGTTGATTTCTATATCCTAGTTACTCATACCTGGATAACTCTGGAAAATAAAATTAAAGGTTTGCCCTAGCTTATTAATCTACTAGGTTAGACTTCAAGTCAGTGTTGGACTTTTGGAAAGGCTTTTTTGTCCTTTTAGACATGCCTGTTATGACCAGGACATGAAGGAAAACACTTCTTTGATTCCATTTGTGCTTAGTTTGACTTCTGACAGAAGGAATCCTACATAGATTGTGTGGTTTAGATATGTTGCTGTCTGGGCTATGTTTGACTTCAAGGTCTTTGTGCTGAACTTTCCCAAGAAGTAATTTTTGTGATAAGATATCTTTTTTTAACTGTATCAGATGTCCCTTAACCTCAGTGCTACCAAAAAGATTTGTGTTGTAGAGTTATGGATGGACTATATCCCTGTTGTGCAAGTGTTGCTATCAACTATAACAAAAAAGGACTGTCTTTGGGCTTCAACCACAGGTGTAAAACTGGGACATTTGTCTCCTTTTCTCTGGTGACTCTGGGGATAGCTTGCCATCTCTACATGCAATGCTAACATCTTGGTCTTAAATTTCATAATAGTCTTGATGCCTGTGTTTGGTATCACTCGGTGGAGAGTAGAATGTGACCTGAAGCTCTTGAGAAGCTAAGCAGACGTTGTCAAGGCAGGGTTTGTCTCTCTTTCTTTATTGTTTTGTAGGAAAAAATAGATCTGAATTTCATTTGAAGGTAATGTATGATGTATTATGCCTTTGCTTGGAAAGATATAATCCTTGTTGCATACCACTGAAATGCTATAAGTGAAATAGTTTGTTAGCTTAAAGAAAATATAGAAAAAATACCTTCAATTTTGCTGTGCTTTACCTATACACAAACCCAGTTCTGTTAGATTTTGACCTAATCTGTATTGCATATCTTGCCATACCCTTGGTGTGCTCCCATTTAGCTATTATCCTGATTTAAAGTGAAGAATTGAGATATATAGATAATTAATTGCCTGTCTAAGAAAATCTTTGAAATAATAGGTATTTGAGCCTACGTTACTGTACCAGCCATTGGTGCAATCTTTGTCTATGCAGCAGTCCTTCTGCGGCAACTCTACTTATTATTTTTATTATTATTATTATCATCATCATCGATTTAAGTCAGAGTTTGGCTGTATGAAATTTAATTATTATATCTACACTTGTTAATGAGACCCTTTGCGTGCTTAATTCAGGCACCAATTTTCTGTGCAACAGCGCTGAAATGAAGGTCTCCTTCAGTGAGATTGATTGTAAAGAAAAGGCCAAAAATACCACACTCCACAGTCTCTCTCTGCTTTAAAATGATCTTAAACTCCTGCTTGCCATACAAAACTGTTTTTACATGTGTGTGGCCATCATGATGGTGAGTAGGATATTTGTTGAAGGTGAAGCTTGTGACTGTCTATGATTTCTCTGTGTGTATATTATGTAACTTAAATTCCTTCACATCAAAGTGTAGTAATAAAACGGAGTGCAAAGAGCTATGTGGGTTGAATATTGAGTGTTAAAAACACCTTTGGAATTTAGAAGTAACCCATGTCTGAAAATGGTTGAGCCCAGTGTCAGCAACCTGCAGTTTGATTTGTAGGGTATTCACCTTGTTGCATCCTCCTGGAGAGCCATAATCATAGAATCATAGGGGTTGGAAGGGACCTCAAGAGATCATCAGGTCCAACCCCCAGTAATGTTTGTATAAGGAAAAAATAATTCAATTTGTATCGTATACACTGTAGTTCTGTCTTCTCACAGCAACTTTTTTTTTTTTTTTCAAATGGTCTTTTAAATAAAAGATGTTTTATGCAGGGAACAATGTTTCAGGATGAGCTGGATATATAAATGGAAATTTCTGCTAAGTAAGGATCACAGTTTATACATTCATGTAGAAAAGCATCTGCTTGCTTTACCTGCTCCCGATGTGTATTTGATCATATCCTTTTTATTAGCTTTTTCACTATTTCTCGTCTGTTAGTTCTTTTAAAATGATGCAGCTGAAAAAGCCTGCTTCAGCCCATGATATGTGATTAAAAGAATGATTTGCTACATTTTAGTCAGAAAAATTTGATTACTGACGGTACAGGAAGAACCCAGCTTGACTAAAATTCCATACAAAAATATCTTTCTTAACCTGTCAGCAGGGCATGCTTTTTGTATCCAACATTTACTGAGAGGTATTGAATATGTTGAATATGCAGCATGACGAATGTTGGGCTTTTTTACAGTGACTTTTCAGAGTTGAACGCTTTAATAAAGGTGTAGAAAGGTGTTGCATGTCATAGAAATTACTGAACTCTTTTCTTGTTTTTGATTTACTTGTGCCCTGTAGCCACAGCATCTCAGGTTATAACTGACCATCTCTCACGCACCAAATGTGTGTGGACATCCTGAGACTTTGAGGAGTATCTGCAAAGCAGGTGGTCATACTTTCTCCTCTAGCTAGGGCATTCTTACAGTTGTGAGCAGCTGTGCTGATGAAAAATGCTGTTTTAAAAATCAGATCCAGACCCAATATCTTGAATGCTTAATAGTCAGTAAAAAACCAATGGCATTTTTGCCAAACAGGGAGTATTTCTTCAGGGTTAGCCAGCTTCCATTTTTGAGTCATTACCTGCCTTCTGAATTTGTGCAGTTGAAAGACACAACATTTTTTGATTCTTTTCTAAACTGTTGAGTAATACTGCAGGGCTTCTTGGAGAAATATGTTGTGTGTTAAACAAGGGATTTCAAAGATGGGTGAAGGTCTTTGTGAATGCATGTGGTATGAGCAAAGCGTGTTGTATAGCCATGAGGTATAATTATTAATAAACAGAAGTGCTCTGCCAAACAAATCCCAACTGGAAAAAAAAATAAAAATACTTGCACACGTTGTATGTGGGCCAAATCCCTCAGGTGAGTGAAGGTGTACTGCATACTGCACAGTGATGTGGTAAACTCACAATGTTATGTATTACCTTGTTAGGATTATGATTAGCGTGGTTTTTAGGAACTTAGCCCATTTAAAGTGAATTATGCACTGCTTTATTTGTTTCAAATTTAGTTCTTTCTCTTCAGAGTCAACTCCTCTAATTTGATTTTATGACTGACTGAGCAGAATTTTATTCAGTTGCACATCTCGGAATGGATAACAGTGGGAAGATTCACATTATATGTCAGTTACCTCCGTTGTCAGTCATCTCAGAAAATTGTTCAGAAATGTAAAAGAGAGATGTGCAACCAGGAGTTTGTGAAGGGAGGCAAAGGCAAATGTATTTCATTTAAGCCTTGCATGTACTAATCCAAGTATTGTTCTTCTGTACATTTATATTTTTAATCACTATTGTTTTAAATTGTCAGCAATCAAAGACCAGGAGTGGGCAATCAGAATGTGATGCTTCCAGGCTGTTAGCATCTTGAGCTCATAGTTTCAAAGAGTGCAAGGGCAAAAGGCATGATTAGCTCATATATCTGACTCAGAAATTGCATCCAGATAACACCCACATGTCCTTGTATTGAGCCAAGTTTTGAGCTAAGTTTCAATCCCCCCCAAAGAACTGATGGTCCCACTGACAGAGAGTAGGAGGAGCAGAGGGGATGCTGCTGTCTCCAGTATAAATCAGCAGAGTTTCATTTCAGGCATTGTAAGGTACAGGGAGGAGAAAGTGAAAAGGACTCTCTCTGTGACCTTGGGCAGGTTACTTAGCTTTGCATGCCTTGCATCAAGTAAAAAGGGAATAAAATAATTTCCACTCTTATAGTGGTGTGTGAATGAATATATTAGAGACACTACTCAATTCAGTAGTAACAATAGCTAGCTAAACACTCAAAATAGGCAGATGTTTTATTTCATTTGTGCTAACTTGGTAGTAGAGTTGTTCTATCCAATTTCAGGTTCTTGTTGCTATAGAGTCTGAATATATACATAACCATCTTTATTTCTCAGAGTGAGTAGTATAGTTTCATAAAAATTCTGCTTCAGAACAGTGTGTTACCATGTGGGTTTATGCAGGCTGTCTGCTACTGAAATCAAAGTTTCCTCCCAGCTAATGGAGGAATTTTGGGATTTGCTTCTGTGTATATGTTATCCAAAATTTTTCTGCCCATTTATTGTCTAAAATGCCTCTTTTTTTTTTTCTTTTTTCTAGTCATATAAAAATTTTTTCAGGTCTCTTCGTGATAGTCTAGTCCTCTTGAAAATGAAGAATTCCTTTCCCTAGCTTGGCAGTTTGCTGAAGCATGCTTCTGCTAGGTTCTTCATTGCTCTCACAGTGCTTGCGTAGCTCCATCGTAGAGCACGTAATGCAGAAAGGTGTGCTCAAATGCTGAGTAAGATTTTCTCATTGGAAAACCTTCTAGGGGAAATAGGAGAATGCACTCCTTTTATCTGCCTTTATTTTGGCATTCTTAAGGCTCAGTTCAGTTTTATTTTAGCTATTATCTGTACATCCTCAAAATGGCTGGGATTTATTTTACCCTCTCAAATTTGTCATTTATATATTTTCAATGCCAAGTATAGATTCTACTCAGATTTGAGACTGTAACTTCTTACATATCAGACAGACAGTCTGAGTTGGGGATTTTTTTTTTTTTGGCAGAATTGTCTATTTTCATTAAAATAACTGCAATTCACTTCAGGAAACTAATGACTGTAGAATCCCTAAGAGTCTCTTTTGACCTGCCCATTATTGTTTCTCTGTCATCTTGCCTTTAGAGAGATTTTAGCAGAGGTAGTTTGGGAGTGTGCTTTGTGCTCACTGAAACTTACAGGTGAACTGCAAAATCCACCGCCAAAATACAATCCTTTCTATACTGCTCCTTTATCATCTATATATAAAGTCAGCCTTTTGAAGGGATTTTTCCATCCAAAAATGAAAAGGGAAATTTTCTTTTTGGCTTTTTATACTTTACTAGGACTTGGCTCTTTTCTGTCTCTCTTTCCTGGAGGATTTGACTCTCTCTGGAAGCACTGGATTAATGTCCTATCTTGTGGCTGAAGCTAGTGGTTCTCTCAGCCCTCAATTAAAGGGGTGAGTATATTGAGCTTTAAGCCTTTTCTGTGCTTAAAAGTACCATTCCTACTGGAAAAAAAAGAAAGAGTAACTTTTCTGATTTAGCTACACCAGCTCTTGAATGGCAGAAGACTTTCTTGCTAGTATAATTGCATCTAATTGTGTAGCCAGTAGCTGGCACAGCCATTTCAGCACAAAGAAATTGCACCACTAATTTGCACCAGCTAAACTGGCAAAACCATTGATCAAATGGTTCTGACGTGGGGTTGGGGGAGTTAGAAAAATGCTTTCCTGTCCTTGGGAAAAACTAATTGTTGTTATGGGTCTTAAGGGAGAGAAGAGAGAGAAAACAGTGCTTGGTGGAGTGTGCATTTTGAGTTTGTGATTCCAGTTCTAAGTTAGATATATAGAAAAATATAGAAATGAGGAATGCAGTAAGGACTCAGGCCCAACATTTACTTTTGGCTGTCAGCTGGGTATGAATCAGTAAAAAAAAAAGTTTACTTCCCAAGTGCCATGCAGAATTAGGCACTGGTGTGTCAAATGCAGGCACTAAGGATTGCCTTGATTTAGAATTGGACTCTGAAGAGCATCTCTGATCTTTTTTCAAATGAAAAAATAATGTATTCCCACGAACTCTGGCTGTAACCCAGTTCTAACTGGTGATGAACAAAAAATACCTAATTATCAGCACAATATTTTGATGCACAACAGTCTGCTGAGTTAGTGCCATCAAATTAATTTCAGCCTAGTGCCTTGAATCTGATTTGAACTGGAGTTCCTAATGCAGTATGAAGTGACATATGGATGTACTTAATACATCAAGTCATCCTTCAGGACTACTTTTTCAGGTTCTTTCCTTCTTATGTCATCTTTATATTTTCCTTTTGTTGTGCTTGAAATGTTCATTGCTGAAATAGGGCTTTGATTGGGGATTTTAACTTTGAATGTAAATGGAAATATTTTGTATTTTAGTATTAGTGTTAATTTGAAGGATTAGTGTCTTTTATTGGATCTATGCCTGGTGCAATGATTTCTCCATACAATTAGAATTTCACTAGTGCCTTCTGTTCTGCCACTGATATTATTTTTCTAATTAATTTAATTATTTATATTTTTAAAACTGATTGTGTATCTAGTAGGGTTCCGTGAGTCAGGCAGAACCGCTCACATGGAGCAAACTGTAGAGTCACTTTGGTAATTCTTGGTGTAACTTACCTGGGCTCATATGCAATGCTATGATGATGTAACAAGTAATCATATCTCATAAACAGGAAAAATCAGTCTCCTGTGTGAAGGTCTATTCAGGGTCTACATGTCAACCTGAAAGTTTTGTGTAAACCTTACAGATTATATAGGGATTTGAGGGATGTTCAGTTCTTGCCCTAGCTCTCCTCAGAAAGGAGTTGATTTCTATTTCTGTGTATTTTGAATATGCTTCTTGGTGCATTAGTTTATTTTAGTGCTTCTAATCTCAGTTGATCTAGAATTAGAAGATATTCCATGCTATAGAAACTTACAGCACGATAAAGTGCTCTTAAAAACACACTGACATTTACGTTCTTTCCCTCCTCCCACATGTGTTGCGAATCAAATGGAAGAGAATCAAGTCTTCCCAGGAAAATAGCCTTTTTCAGGGTTTGTGGGTTCTTATTAGAATCTGTTTGTTTAAACAGGGTTTTGAAAAGCAGGCAGGAAAGATGCTGATCAGTTTGATTTCATCAGGTGAGGATAATCAATTGATGGTTAGGTAAGAAAATAATTTTCCAATAAAGACAGTGCAAATATTTCTGACATTGGGAAATGGGAAGCTAGGCAGATTCCTTAGTGATCAAAGAATTGTCTTAATGGAAGAGTTGAAATTTTACTGAATCCTTGTGGAACTACTTTGCCCTCATAAAGAAAACAACAAAGATTTAACAGCATTCAGCTACAGAAAAGAGGCCATATAAGTACCCGAGGTATATACCCCAGGTTATACCCTTTCTTACTTAGTCAAAATTGCCATTACTTTCAATGATGGTTTGCTAGAATAAAGCTTGAATAAAAAGTTCAGGAATTGTTCCAGTAAATAACAAATAACTGAAAACAAACTTGTTTACTCCTCATTCCTGTATTCAACATGTATCTGGGAAGGAAATAAATCTGCTGCGCACCCCAGGGTAAAGTATATTAATCAACCAGTTATCTTGTTAAGGGAAAGTAAATGACTCGCTGTGCTGGCTGAATGCATCACCATGCAGAAACTTTGCAGTGCTGTTAGCAATCCGATACTGACTGTCAGCCATCCAGAAGCTGCTAGAGAAGTTAAAATATCGGAGGAGTGCAACAGCAGTGTAGCAATACATTCACAAGCCCATTTTATATTGCGTGGCCCAGAGCCAGCTGAAAATCTATATTATTCAGGTGTACCCTTTGGCAAGCGTTCTTCCACTGAGGCAAGGGTATTCTGCTCCTCCCTCAGCAGCAAGATATGGACGATCTATGGCATCCCATTCAGTGATGGATTTTAGATCGTATGATAGTTGCAGTAACAACAGCAAAACCTAACAAAACAAAACAAAGAAATTCCACAGGGACAGACTAGATTTTTATCTATTTCAGATCACTTATTTTCATTCTTACAGGAATGTGAATGATGCTGTTGTTGAGGAAACACATGCATCAGGATGCAGCAGGCTGCTTTGGGGCAGTTAAGGACAGGCAGTTAAAGTCCCTGTGTTACTGTATTTTATATTTTTTTAAAGGTTGCTTAAAATTGGACACATGAGGACACAAACAAGTGTAGAAAGAACCTCATTCCTCTTTCTTCACTCTGAGACTGCCAGGCACGAGCTGCTGAGTGCACAGGAGCCATGAACCCCACACAAGGAGACTGCCAAGTAGGGTGCATCAGTCAGCCAGTTGCTCCACACCCTCTAGGCCCAGAGCTCAAGTCTTCCCATGCCTGTCGTAGTAGATACAGCTGCAATCTTAACAGGGAATGGCACATAAGCACAGAAGTTGTTTTTACATTAACATTAGGATTTGGTCTTTCCCCTTCCTTTAGTCCTGTTCCTGTTTCTTTGAATTTTAAGAAGCAGACAAGGAGAGCTGCAACAGAACTCCTTGAAGGATAGCAGAGGCTCAGCTCTACTTTTATTGAGTCTGAAGGAAGACATAGAATCATTTGGTTGGATGTTAAAACATTCATGATTTCAGAATTGCTGTGTATGATTCTCAGATGCAGTTATTTTTTAATAGGTTTCAAAGTGTGACAGGAGACCACTCTTTCTTCTCTGAGGTACTTGGCATATGCAGGGAAACTCTGCTATCCTGTCAGGAAGATGTATGTAGGCTTTACTGACCTGTTAGACAGGTATTTGTAGGTTTAAGTGGTGGCTTGACTTTGAGACAGCTGTTCAGAGGTAGCAATTCCTGAACACCAAAGGACTTGTAGCTAAGTGCTCTCATCTTTCAGGGAAATCTAAAGATCTAAGTCAAGCAGGTGATTAAAGAGACGTAGGTGCCTAACGTACAGATAGGTGTTTCTAGAAGCAGCTCTGCAGTATGTCTGACCCTTTGAGTTCATCTATCAGATCAGTCAGAAGTGAGAGCAGAAGCTGGGTCTGCTGGGAATCCCCATCCCAAGCCTCCATCTGCAGGACCAGCTAATCATTAACAGCAGAGCTCTGATAATTCTCCTTTGATTCATCTGATATTTTAAAAGTTGAAATGGCTATTGAATAGCTAAAATGCATGCTGTCACACGGACACTAAAATACAGAAGAGACTTTTTTTTTTTGCTTGAAACCCTGTGTATAGTAATTATTAGCCAGCAAAAGGTTCCCTGTTGTTTGCTTTGTAGACTTATTCACTTAGAATATTTAGATTCCTTGTTGATAAAATTTGTGGCAACCTCTGAATCTCCTCCAGAAGGCTTTAAGAAAAGCCACTACTAGAATGTGAAACAAAGGTTTGTTTAGAGTTCTCTTCAGTCCAACTGTCAAGCTGCAGGCACAGTGGAAATAGCTGGAATATTTACATCGATCCATGCCGTGTCAAGGGTAATTCTCACCTTCAAGAACAGCTCACTTTTGTGTATATGTGTGTGCTTGTGTGTTCCTGTTCACACATATAGAAGAACAAGGGATAATTAATTGATCATCATCTGCAATGTAAAGTATAAACACTATGATTAAATGAGCTACTCTGATTAATGATTTTATAAACTCCTGTGTAATGTCAATATTAAATAGTGAATTGCAGCTGTTATTTCAGCGAGGCATCCATGACATTTTGCCTTGTGTCCCAGAGTTCAGTAGTTGAAAGACGAGGAGGACATGTTACCTTTTTCCTTGACCATTGGAAAAAAACCCCACTGTTTTCCCACACACTTCTTAAGAAAGACACAATAGTACCAGTACCTAGCAATAATAATAAAAATAATAGTAAGTTTCAATTGCACTTTAGCTGGAAATGTCTGTACTTTGTTGTTTCTGGAATATGGTAATAATTGAGCATTCAGTTCTTTCTGTTATAAAAAAAAAGTCAAGGGTGAAGACCTTAGAAGATGCTCCAAGGTGTTTTTTTTCTCTCTCATTAAGCAGTTTTGAAAATGCCAGTCAATTTGGTGCAGTCTGCTCTGTGCCAAAGGAAACAGATTTGCTCTTGAGAAGCATCATTATCAACTGGAGGGATAAGTCATAAGACAGGTTTAATTTAACTCTAGATGGAGTGGTGTGAATTTCATCAAAGACAGGGAACTGATCCCAGCCTCCCCATCAAGTTGGTGGCAGCTTTTTAGCAAGAAAACCCCGAGTGTCACATGCAGTATTAGTGTTGCAATGTTGTGAAAGGGCTTCAGTGCCCTGTTTCGAGCCTGAATTAATTTGCCCAATAACCCCCCTCACATTGGACAGTTAAAGGACGATCTGTCTGCGTGATGATGACAATACAAACTCTTCCAGGGAGCTGCATGATTGCGAAGGTGTTTGCTGATGGATGTGGAATAGACAAGAAAGAGCAGGAGCTTTTGAAAAGTGTTTATTGGGAAAGTTTATGCTGCACATTTCTCATAGTGCTGGAGGCAACTTCCTTCTATTGTTATGAAATTTGTGAAGGTTACTGTATGCTAATTTTTTCTACACCTCATAAAACTTTTAATCAGAGATGTCCTGAGCCAACAGCTACTCTATTAGGTATACACATACACACAAATAAGTATGCAGCTTGTACAGGTAAAGTCACCATGACTAGATGCGTGTGTCTATGTATGTATTTAGTTCAGATTTCAGTGTCCTGGTTAACACTTCTGAAAAGGGATCACAGCCCCATAAGGATGCTCTGCTGCTGCGTGGCATCGTAAACAAAATGGCTCTGGAGTTCAGCATAGTGCTGACATTTTGGTTATAATGCCAATAAACAAGAACCCCCTGTGGCACGTTGACTGACTTGTTTTCCTCACCAAAGCCTGTAGTGTGCTTACAGACTTACTGCGTTGCTCTCTCCACCTTACTAATTAAAATCAGGATTTTTAGCTAGGTTAAACGTTTTGGGGTTTGCCACCATACACTACACTGCAGACTTTTGCTGTACCTCTTTATATTACTGGTTTTTTTCTTTTGCTCAGTTGCAGGAGGCAGGAGCTAACTAAATCAAATTTACTCTGAGTCAAAGAGTTTGGGATTTCTTGTGTGTAGGGTTTTTGTAATCATTTGTGTGATAGAAAGCTTTTGGTGCACAATAGGATTTTTGTCTGTCTGGTGGAGAAGGCTGTTGGTGTGCTACTGTGCCAGGTGAATTTGTTGAATTATCTACTTGGAAAGACAAGCTGATAAAAACGAGGAAGCTGGGACTTCATGGCCTATTTCTGCTGTGAATACATCTTCATTAAATGTACGGTCATCCATCGTCTCTGGCTCAGAATGATACCCTGGGCTAACTAACAAGATGGGTCATTTCAGGAGTTTCATAGAGTCACGGTGATAGAGAAGATGATATATAAAATGCAGTCTCACCTTTAGAGCTAACACCAGGAGCATTGGTCTGTCCCAGCATTTCTGACTGCCTCCCACTCCTTGTCAAAGCAGTCAAGTGCCTTGGTGTAATTCTGGGGACATGTCTGATGGTGTTGATGGTCCCTCTGGCAGGGAACAATGATCAGATTGGGCTGTGCTGGTCAGCAACGATAGCTGCTTTTACAGTAGGATTGTGATGGCAAAAGTGATCCTTCTTGCTGTAGACCGAACCAACTCGTGACAACCAAGTCCTGAAGAATCAACTGAAACTTGCCAAACACCTGCCAGTCCTCTGCAGAAGGAATTCTTTTTTCTCAGTTTGTTATTGAGCAAGCAGAACTCTGGCTTCTGGCTGAGACAGCAGCTAGTTAATTTAGGGGAAGGCAACAATATCTCCCCCAACCCCAAATTAATAGACGAGAGGCTTAGGGATGCAGAAACATAGCGTCGTGGCCAAACCTAAAGGCAGATCTGTGGGTTCTTCAAAGCTCTCCTGGAAAACAAATCTAAGACAGGAAGGGCTGTTCTAAAAATAATATGGAGTTTTATTTACGCAGTTAATACCACAGGTACTCACAGAGGCGCTGAAATTCTCTTTGGAATGCCTGAAATTTGACTGTAACTCTCAATCTGAGTCTCCCAGTGTGCCCTATGTACACAAAATGAATGTGCCCTCATCTCTACACCATTGGCTTGGCTCTGTTTATGCCATAAACCAATGAAGCTCGTTGACATTAGGGACTCAGTCCTACAGTCAAACACCTGCTGAATTCCATGGGAATTTTACCATGGGAAGGATCACATATAAAGCTTTGGTACTGGCCTAGGCCTGCTCTGAAGTTACAGAGAGATCTGATGGATTGTCCTTCACCTCAAAAAGTAGTGCCCTATAGTGTGTTTTTGATTTTAAGTTCTTTTCATCTCAAGAATGTGTAACTCTAGCAAGAGGGATGTTGGGATTGCAGCCTGGCATGAAGACTGTGGGGAGTGTGAGGGGTGGCAGTGTGTGACAAGCCTAAGAAACCCATTTTATGAGGGCTATGATGGATTGACCTATTCCTGCCCAATGGGTGTAGAATTTCTCCAACAACATCTGCACAGCCTCCAACAGAAATAAATGGAGTTTGCTGACTTCCACTTTGACAAAATAGTGTCAACTGCCCTCCAGCAGGCACTGGGAGAGGTCAGTTTACCCTCTTGTTTTTGAATTACTGCTACACTGCTGATTGTCCTTGCTGACATGATTTTCTTGCCAGTGTCAGGATAACTTCTATGCCATTGGGTTCTCAGACATTTTAGGGAATGTGCATGCATTTTACTTGTTTCCAAAAAAATCCCCAAACCAAACCAAACCAACCCAAATCCATCCTCTGGGAAAATGATTTTATGCACTACAACTGAAAGCTACTTTAAATACAACTCACACATCAGACACGTCAGGTCTTTCTACGTGTTCTATGCTGTATCTATTTACAAGATATCTACATGTAATACACATTGCATAGTTTGTCTGTCCTTTGAATATAGACAGATTATTTTAGAACCCAAAATAGTTCTTTACTATTTTGTGCTGGTTTGTTTTGGTTTTTTTTCTTGGGCATTCCTGATTTCTTATGTTTAGAGATAAAAGTACCTGCTGTAAGCAATGAATTCTTGGTGGCAGTGTCACGTGTACCTTGTGACCAACTTAGATTTATTTTGGACATTGCTGTTTTAAAATTAATTGAGATTAATTGAACTCTTTATTTATGTATGTATTTTTGTATCCTGAGGTAAAGTGTCAGAAATTATAGAAATGCCAACCTGTAAATACAAAGTTTTGCTGATGAGGAAAGAAGTATCGAGGATTCACTTTTAATGTTTGGCTGACATATGGTGCTTGTAACCCAGTGACAAATTAATTGACTAGATGTAAAAAAGATGGACAGCGCTTAGCGAGGAAGGACAGGATATGCATTATAAGACAGCTGGTTCTGCCTCTGTTGGATTATGGAGACAATATACATTGGACAGCTAACGAGTCTCTGTTGCATAAGATAGATTCTCCTTATAATAGAATTGCACGCTTTGTCTCTAAATGGGGTTATTATACACACCATTGCACAATGTTTGAAGAGCTTGGTTGGCCCTTGTAGAGGGTTAGGAGAGAAATAAATTGGAAAACAATTGCATGTAAGACCTTCAATCCATCAACTGCTCCATATTTATCCAAATTACCGTTACACTCTTCCAAAATACAAATCTATGATACTTTTAGGGGTGGAATGTTAATAGTGACCGGACGGATTTTGACAAGGCAGATTTTTCTTTTCCTGTTGTTTTTAACTTGCTGTAAAATCTTACTTCCTCAGGAATAATAGGTGGTAGTGGAAACCACTTGTAGTAACATAACAGCTCTCTACTGTGAATAAATTCTCAATTTAATTTTTGCCACTATGGAAACTGTAGTCTGAGTCTCGGGAGATTTTGATTCTTCCAGAGATAAGCTGTGAACAACTTAATTTCTAAGGAACCCTTCCTCAGTAATATTCAGAGTTGAAGGACAAGGCTTGTGAAAGTAATTTATGGTTTGAAGTGCTTCCATTTCTGGGTCCCAACTTATGACTAGTGCATGATTTTCAGAAAATGCTGAGGCATAAAAACACTGGACTCATTATGTTCTTAAGACTGTACACCTAGATTTTTACATCTTCAAAATAACAAGCTGCTGTTGAAAATCCTGGCTCAATCACTAAGTCCAAATGTAGCAATTCTAGGTGATGTGATGGCACTGTGACCCATATTGATGGAAGAATTCTGTGGTAAGAGTTGAAGAGAGAGCTTATCCAAAAGACAGCAAAAAGGGGTTTTGTCAAAGCTAGTGTAAATAATCACCTATCCTACCTCCTACTTGTCATTTTTGTCTTCTTCAGTTAAATCTTTTGTCTGCTAGTTTGACTTCCAATCAAATAGCTCTCTCTTAATTCCATCTCTCTGCGTACCAGACAAGGATGGGATCTTGCTAAATAATGTTGAATAACAACAATCTTAGTCTGACAGTGTAGGTACTAAAAATAATGTAATATGGAAAGCTATGAAGATGACTTTCTTCAGTGCTTTATTCCTCGACTGAAAGCAAGTACATCCTTAAAACACAGTAGAAAGCAATCTTTGAATACAGAAAGCTGTAAGTGGGTCCATGGTGCATTTTCTGTTTGGGCATGGTTATATCCAGTTCCCACAAGCATACTGTTCCAACATGAAGGAAGAGGAGACACATGACAAAGAGAAATTACTTGGTGATAATTGTGCTGGTCACAGTTGTTGCTGTTTATACTTTCTTTCCGTTTCCCAGTGCTCTTGCTGTTAAACTGAAAGGTTACTTTTATATATATATATGTGTGTGTATGTGTGTGTGTGTGTGTGTGCAAAGCAGGATGAAGGAGTTATTTTGTACAGTCCTTCCCTGACATTTCTATAGCCTGCTCACATCCTGTTGGGTGAAGCTGTGATCCTGAGCGTAAGGCAATGCGGCTCAGAAGAAGAAAGGTTGCAATAAGCACAGTTACTAGTAATTAATTTCCCACCCCTGGATATTTTTCCAGTGACTGCTTTAAGTTCTCTGTGGTAGAGCATGCTCACTGATGACAGTGTTTAAGAGTATTTCATTCGTGGTTCGACGTAGCTGGATGTTTCTCTTAATGAGCTCTCCCACTGCTATCACAACATCTTTAAATACCTTATGGCTAGTGAGGAAAGACTGACACACAGGCAGATTTGTTTCTGCAAATATCTTCCTGATTGAGTCGCGTTTTTCGGCGAGGTTGATTTCATCACAGGTTGTGGTGCTGCTGCTGCTACTATATTAGTTTTATAAGAGCTCTTCTTGTCTTTTTCTCAGGAAAAGGAGAAACTGTATGTGGAACTGAAGCACGTCTTGGCCCGGAAGCCTGGGCCTGAAGCCGCGGAACAGTTGCAGCTCTACCGGCACACTCTCCGAGAGAAGACTAAGCAGCTGAGAGTAAGAGGTGCCTTTGTCTCTAGCTGAGGGGCTGCCAGGGTTGCAGGATGACTTCACAAGCGATCCTGTGGAGCACTTCATGAAGGTTTTTGATGATCAATGTGCATGCCTTAGTATATTAGATCAGGAAAATAAGATTAATGTTGCATCTCCTCAAGGGAGAACCAATAGCAGTAGAAGAGCTTTTTTTCCACAATATGCTAGTTTGTTTCATTAAAATAGAGGAAAAGTCTTATTAGAATACTAGTGTGCAGCACAGTGCTGTAAATGCTTTTTGTGCGTGGGCATTCTGGGACACCATCAGTTTTCCATTACGCTTATTCTCCTTTCCTTTTCTTGAACTGTTAAGACCTTTAATGAACAAATCAAAGCCATTTTGTTTTCTTTTGAACAAACCAGCAGGAATGCATTGAGAATCTGGTCTTAACTTCTTGTTATTTCTTTTGCAATGCATACATGTATGTTAGACTGGCGACTTTTACAGGGATGACAGGAGCAACTTGTCCTAACCCCTTGTCACTAGAAGGGGGGATTTCCTGCTTCTGAAGGAATCTTGTGGGAAACTTTGAAAGCATGATATTAAAAAGTGATTCTTTGATAGAATAAGCTGATCTTCCCTTGTTCTTGACTGCATGAAAGATCAGTCTCCCCAGGAGTTCATCTACTTCTACAGCTCCTCTCTCTGTTGAAGTCATCATCTCCTGTTCACTCATCATAATCATGTCTATACTAACCATGAGGAAAAAAATGCAGGAGCAGATGGGCCCTTAGGAAACAAAGAGGCTGTTATGCAAATCTTAGCTTTCCGTGGAGAAGAAAAACAATGTAGAAAATGTAAAATAGAAGCCAAAGTTTAGCTAAACTGAATGTGATTTGAAGTTTTCCATACGGTTCCCATTTGTCCTTAATGCAGTCAATTGCCACTGTGTATTTCAGGCACAGTGTGCTGTAGTGTACTGGCACACATGCCATTTTGTGCTGCCAGGTCAAGCTATTATTCTTCTTAGAGAAGGAAAACATGCATGTTCCTACTTTCTTTAAAGTTTACTGATTCACATGAAAGCAGCATTGTATTCATGTTTACACTGCCTGGTACTACTTTGCTTGTGTCGTTTGAATTACTCCATGTAACAACGTGGATCCCTCTGAATAAACCCCATTATTTTTAAATAAATCCTTCATTTTGGATTTGTGTCCCAGAACATTAAGAGCTAATATATGTATTAATATAATTCCCTAACTTTTTGGAGCATACTGTATATGTTTTATTGTGGTTAAATGGCATAGCCATGATTTACTAAATTGTGCTTAGGTAAACACAGGTGATCAAATGAAACATCATGATAGAAAATGAGATGTGGTGGAAGATGGTGATATCTTATATTGTCAAAGGAAAAAGTGCTTGTAAAAGTACTAACATGTGTAAGTGAAACTAACATCTCCTGTACCTGCTTTTTGCTTTTTGTTTGATAGGCTTTGTCCTCAGAATTGAATATGTGTGAATCACAGAGCCAAGAATACAAACACGAAATCGAAAGACTTGCCAATGAGCTACAGAATGTGAAAAAGAAATATCTGGCCCAGAAACGCAAGGAACAACAGGCTAAGTATGGCAAAACAAGTTTTGTCTATACAATTTTCTAAATAAACTAGGGTTTTTTTTCAGACTCCACTTTACCCTTGTGATCAGAACATGTCCAAATTTGACTGAGGTGCTAGAATTGTTGTCTAATTTTCCTGAATGTTATAAATCATGCTACTTCAGTCTGGTCTGGATTTGCCATGATCTGTGGCCAGGACAAGAACATCCAGCAGTGATGTTGCTTGCATGTTCTGCAGTCCAATTAAATTATTCATACCAGTGAGATGGTGCCCAGAAGACACAGATTAGTGTCCAGTCTCCTGTGTCAATCCGTAAAATCATAGAATAGTTTGGGTTGGAAGAGACCTTTAAAGGGACCCTGCAATGAGCAGGGACATCTTCAACTAGATCAGGTTGCTCAGAGCTCCGCTCGACCTGACCTTGAATGTTTCCAGGGATAGGACACCTACCACCTCTCTGGGCAAACAGTTCCAGTGTTTCACCACCCTCATTGTAAAAAATTCCTTATATCTAATCTAAATCTACCCTTTTTTAAATTTAAAGCCATTACCCCTTGTCCTCTCCAGCTTTCCTGTAGGCCCTCTTTAGATATTTGAAGGCTGCTATAAGGTCTCCCCAGGGCCTTTTCTTCCCCAGGCTGAACAAGCCCAACTCTCCGCCTGTCTTCATAGGAGAGGTGCTCCAGCCCGCTGATCATCTTTGTGGCCTCCTCTGCACTCATTCCAACAGACCTCAATGCATTTTGCAAGTTATAATTGTAATGAAACAGCATCTGATATGGGGGTCAAACTTTTGTAGTGGCAGCTGCATAATCCTGGTATAAGAACAATGTCATTGTTGTTTCCAAAATGTGGTAGTTGTGACTGATGACTGTCCCCTTCTGGTGACAGACGTCATTGTCGATAGTTGCAGGGACGAACATTCCCCATCTGCTTCTCCTTCCCTTCCTACATCCAGATGGAGGGATGTGAGCAGTGCTGAGTCTGGCCTTGCTAGATGTCTTACCGTTCTGCTGTAGAGCTCAAGAACTTTCTTGTAGGTATTTGTTGTCTGTGCTTAACCAATAGCAGTTTGATGGCACCTCTCTTCTACTCTCAGTCCACAACTGAGCATTCACCTGCTGCTCTTAATGAAAAGAAAATGCTCTTAGTTGCCTGATTTCTGGCCCATGAAAGTGACTTAATCTGCAGAGTCTGAGTGGAGACTGTTCCGATAATGAATCTCTAAACTGGGACACCAAAACTATAAGTTACTGGACTTTACTTTTAAAGAGAAGTTTCTTAGATTTCTGCAGTTAGATGGCATGGTCTGTTACCATTTTTTTTCTGTGTATGCCTTTTGTCTTTCCACCCTCAGCCTGTCCCTTCCTCACACGCTAAAGCCAACAATTCTCTACGTTGCTGAACATAATTCAAACCTGCCTGTATCTATTTCTTCCTTAATTATATTTCAGCCAGCAAACAGTTTTGATGACTAAATTAGTAAAATAGTCAGTGATAAGCAGTGGCTTTTGTCCATCTGCAAATTGCATAATGTTACCTTAATGTTTGGAATTAGCAACAATTGTGCAGTGCTAATGGCCTTCCTGGAGCTTTAGAATCAATATGTGAGGCTACCATAATGCCTGATAATCCATTTCCAGCAGCTAAGTATCCTCTTCACAATAGTTTTAATATTTCCATTTTGGACCCAGGCTTCATGTTTCTCTCTGTTCATCAGATGAGCAGAAATCCACCCATGTTTTGTTGTTATATAGTACCTAGAATTAATTCCTGTCAGAACTGTTCAAAGAAACAAACCTGTTAGGGGCATAACTACTTTAAAGTAAAATCAAAATAGTGTGTGAGGTGATGGTGACTGAACTTGGGTCTGTTAATCATACACAGTGAGTGGAATTTCGTGTTGCAGGTCAATTAGTGCTGGTGTCATTACGCTGTTTGTAGGTTCAGCTCCCATTAGTGCAGGTTGTCTGATGGTTGTTCTTGTGGGCAGGCATGGCTGTAGTCTGATGAGCACCATGTCTTTGTGACATCTGTGTCTTGGAAGTACATTCAGATGCTGTTAGTGGTGCTTCTGCAGGATGATAGCATCTCATTGCTCCCTCCTCAGGCTGGGAAGCTACCAGCACCGTGCTGTCAGCCCTGACTTGTGCTTCTCTTGTCTGTGGCATGGCAGAGGTGGCCAGGTGCTTCATTCTCCTCTGGCCTTCATTCTCTTGTTCCCCAGACAAACCTGTTGGACTACATCCTGCTTTGAGGGATATGCACACCCCAAGGCATATCTGGGCATATCGGCCTTGCATAACCACAGTTCCTGTCACCTCTGGACTCTGCTTTGTGCTGCCCAGTAGCAGTAAGAAGGAAACAACCTTGTTGTGCAGCCTTCCTTCTCCAAACTGCCAACTCTGCATGACATGTCTTTTGCTTTCTGCAATAGAGAGAACCTGTTGTGCAGCCAGATCCATCCCCAAGGAGCCCTTCACCCTGACATGCAGCTGTTCCATATCCTTCCTGCCTCAGCCTGTGCTGGACAGGCACTGCCTGGTGTGTACTAGCCACAGAGCTGGGGCCATTTGATTTGTATGGCTTCAGGTTGCTCTCCATCCCCAGCTGACACAAACGCACTGACTTGGTTTCTGTCACACTGCCTAATGTTAACATCATGTCTGAAATAAATGTGGCTGGTTTTGCTAATAAAAAGAGGATCCTGTCAGGACAATGGCATTAATAGTGTTGCTGTGAAAGAGAAGTAATACTCTGAGATAACCTCACACAAAGATATCATCTAAAGCTTTTATTGATTTGCACAAGACAGTTCTGGTTTGTGATTTAAGGTTTTGATACTGAACTAATGCAGCTTTCCATGGGATGCTGAAGGAATATAATGAGTGGCAACAGGAATTTAGCTTTGCTTTGTGTTCAAAGTGAAAATTCAATGTTTAAGATTTTGGTTGTGAATTTGGAATCCTCTTTTCTGCTCTTTGATTCTATTGCCTTTCCCAGCTGTCTTAGGCTTTCTTTTTCTCACTCTTCCCATTCTCTCCTTCCTCTTCCTGCACCTTCTCTATTTCACTGTTTTTCCTAGGTGCTTCTAGCACTGGGGTTCCAGTTTGATCTTGTTAAGGATTGGTGAGAAAAAATATGAAGCTTAAATCCACATCGCAGACCTGTTCCTCCAGTCCTGTGTATGTAAATAACTGCACCAAGGGATGGCAGTAGTAACTGGGAGCTTTTGCACGTGGTTGCTTGCACATTAATTCTGCATAATATAGTACAGTATTCAGCTGCATAGAGTTTTCCATACTGATGAGCACATCTGTTGGCTGTCTCCATGGGAGCATGAGAAAGAATGAGCGTGGACTCTGGATCATTTTCTCCCCCCCCCCCCCCAAAGTTGAAAGCCCAGTAGTGCCACAGGATGAGCCATCTAAATATAGCAAGTTAGTTTTTAGTGCTGTCAGCTGGCACATCTGCTGGTGCTACACTGATACAATTAAAACCAGTAACAAATGGTTTTCATGGTTAAGTTAATCTGTGCCACCTTTTGCCTATTTCTCCACCTCCATATGAGTTAAATTTGGAAAAGGAAGCATAACTAGTCATCCTACAGGGTTTCTCAGAACTTCTTCCTCTCCCAACACAATTGTTTAGGGACAAAGAAAATCATTGATTCCAGGAATTGTTTTCCTTTCCCTCACTGGGGGCTGAGAGAGGGTACTTATGGGACAAGGCTAGATTTTGCAAAAGCATGGTTGCATTCACATTTATGTCTCAGTCTCAATGACTGAAAAATAAAAGTAATGGCACTGACCTTCTCTGTAAAGCTTTGAGACCTCTGCTGTTACAATAAACCAGTACTTCATAAAGCTCCACTTGGGTAGTTTTAAATATCTCAGGACCTTTCTCTGAAACCTCCAGGTATATCTCAGTGAGTTTGAAATACTGCCCTTCATAATTGTTCTGCTGTGCTTACCTCCCCGAACTCCTAAGAGTGGAACCTGCTGAGCCCTTGTTCCCTCCTCTTCAGGCCATCAAATTCAACAACTTCCTAGAGCTACCACTGCACCCACAGCACACAGGTAGTTTTCTGCAAACATCACAGGCAGGGTAATTATCACGAGAACTTTGTTAGAATGTGAAGACACTATTTACTTGTCATTTGTTAAAATTCAACAAAGAAAAAATATCTCCTCGTTGTGCCTTTGATGAATGTAGCTGTTTGTTTGAAAACAGACATATACTTGCCAGAATGGGATGGTGATTAGAAATCTGAAGTCATGGAGCTCATGTACAAACTTGCTTTAATGAGGTGCTCTGACCATTTTGGGGAGTAGCACGAAGAGAGCTCATTTATTTCTAATTTTTAATAATTCCAAAAAAACATCAGTAGGCTTGTAATTAGATCCAAACAGACACCTAGTCTTGGCAGTTTAGCCTCCCAGGCTTTAATCAACATTTTTTTAATGATCTCTTGATACATGGTTGCATCAAAGAAACTTTGGAGGACACAGATCTCCTTAGTTTGTAAACTTCACTGGGCCACAGAATGAAATATGTATTTTCCTTTTCTTTGTTTCTATTTAAAGGGAGAAGGAGCGATCCTTGGCTGACACGGAGCCTGAATTTCCACACCACAGACCTGACGCTCCTCGCTTCACTGGAGGGGGCTTTGCTCTCAGCAGACCCCTTCCCAAAGTTACAGCTTAGAAATGGACTCATCGATTCCCCTTCCCAGTTGCTTTTTAAACTCTTTTTTTTTTTTTTTTTTTTTTTTTTTTTTTTTTGTGCTGGGTTTCTTGAGAAACTGTAATTTGAAAAGAAATTCAGAATCCACATTCCCTCTGAAATCACAGTATTGTCTTCAGGAAAAGGCGTTTTACAGCGGAAATGGTGTAGTTTTGGTTTTCAAACTGTGGACCAGATCTGCTCATATAATGCCAGCAGAAGTAAAGACCATGCAGATATTTCTTCTTCAATACTGTGTCTCTATTTAGCACTTTAACACCACAAAATGCCTTAATATGTAGTTATTTCCCCTTTATTTATCTCTGTTGTAAGAACTCGCTCCATTTATCTTCTGAGTCAAAGCACCTGGAAGAAATGAGAAAACAGAAAAGAAGAAAAATTAATAGGCTGCTGTTTCAAGCCCTACTGAGCAAATGCAAAATTAACAAGTCTTTACTTAGATGTACACATGTAGCAGGTCTTTGTGCAGGCAGTATATAATAGGGTTTATGCAGTGTTTGCTGGAGTTGTTAGTAAGATCAAGGAATTTTGTGGCCACAACGTACATTATTAAGAATGCCATTCTGTTTACTCTGGTAGACACAAAGTGACATAATTATGTCTGTTAAACTGGGGAGGCTGTGCACACTGACTGGGACATGCTGTTCTCCCACATAAATCCTTCCAAGCATTCGAACTTGGACTTGAAACATGGCAAACTTTGCTCTTTAATTTCTAGACACTTGGGCATTTTTGTAACTTTCAGAAATTGTTTTTGTAATACAGCAGGAGCCCTCCAACCTTTTCAGCCAAAAGAGATTTAATTACCATTCATTAACAAGTGAAATAACAAAGCCGCGGCATGAGGTGCTGAAGTATAGAAAACTTTCAAGCTATAAAATAAAATGTTTTGAAACTGATTTGTACATGGAAGCTTTTTCCCAGCCTGGGGGATAAAAATACTTGTCCAAAGAGATATGCTGATAAATATTTCACATGCACCAAAAAGAAAAAAACCTTTGCAAAGATTTTGTTCTCTCCTTTGGTGGAATACATAATTAAATATTAAAGCTACTGTGGGAAACTTTTAATGGAAGTGTTTAATTCAAAGGAATCAAGTTAAATACGACAGGGATCTACTTTGCTTTTACACTGGGGACCAGAACACTTAGTCATCAGATCCATTGTATTTTTCTTTTGTTCCCAAAATAGCTATTATTGCTTTTTCTCTGTCAGGTGCATTATGCTAAAGTTACCGTTTCAGGGCAGTCATGCTGTCTGAATCGTGTCTTTTGTGTACCTGACACGTCCTTATAGTTAGAATAATTGAGAATGACTGACATGGGCTCTTGAGTTTGATGGGATCCCAAGTAGGTTTTACTCAAGCTTTTAAAAGCTGGTATTTTTTAAGGTCCTGAGTATCAAGCCTGGAGCTGGACTCTGCTATGCTTACTGGTAGCGGGAAGCAATCTGTACTGAAATAAATCATCAGAGTCACAGTTATTAATTCACATGAATGAGAAAGGCACAGTTAGACTCCCTGAATACCATCACACTGCAGAGAAGCAACCTTTTTGTTGCACTGAGCTATACAGTGTACCCCCTTACTTACCCAGAGGTAATGCAAGTCTGTGTACATCTTCCCCTCTGCTTGTTATCAGGGTTCAGGAGACAACCTGTTGCAGTGGCCAGAGCAAAGGAAGGTGAGCCAAGCAGATTCAACCTTTTTCCTAATTGCATCTATTGTTATGAATACGCTAGTAAACCTGATTCTTTTCCATCTTTAGATATATGTAATAGTAGCTTGCATTGCACAGATTGGACTATTTTTTAGGGTAAGAAGCTCCATCCCTAATTGATTCTTGACCTGAGGTTTCCAATCTCTAAAGTGGGCAGGACAGTATTTGTCTAATGACTTGCAAGCTGAATTCACTTATGTCTAAAAAGTGATTAGTCTTCTAGATTAAAAAAAAAAAAAAAGAAGTGCAAAAAATTGTGATTTTTTTTTTCTCATACTCATGCTCTTCTACTCTGAAGGGCTGGGAATTGAGTGCAGTAATTTCCACCTACAAAGTACCAGAGCTTTTACTGTCTTCATCCACAATTTCAGGGATCCAGATGTGAATGTGCTGGCTACTATCTCCAGTTTATTGCATTATTTACGTACTACCAGGGAAACTAAACTTACATGTTAATTTGGAAAAGAAGGGGAAAAAGGGGCAAGAAAATATAGTCATCAAATTATTGCCAGTAACTTTCAGCATAATCAGGAATAGAATAACTGCAGCCAGCTTAATTTATAGTGCCAGAGAGTCAAAACCATTTCTTAGTTCATATAATAGAATGGATTAAAGCACACCAAATCCCTTCCCCCCTGTCTATAAAAGTCAGGGAGCTTGAAAAATCACTCTAGATGTCTGTGAACCCAGCTGATGCTGAGGTGCTTTTAGTGTTCAAGGATTTGGCTTGCACAGCAGGGAAAGGCAGAGCGTTAATGAGAGTATCATTTGTTCAGTCGCTTCTGCATTGTGAGCAGCAGCTCTGAAGTGCTTCTCCAAGTTTTGTTGCAGAATAATGTTAATTGAATTCCAGTCTGTGCAAGATGTAAGCCTAGAAGGAGCAAGCATATCTTTAACTTCTTGCTCCTGCAAAGATAACGTGGAAAGATGGAGGTGAAGAGCTGTGATCCGTGACACTTAAGTTAGAAGAAGCCTTTCTTCACTTTAATTGGTTGGGATGGGAGCTGTAGTGGCTTGCACACCATTGTCTGCTTTCAGAGCTCTTGCAATATACAGATAATATTTTAAGTAACTTCACATCATGCTTAAGCTCTGATCTTGCCTGGCAGGGCTGTATTCAGTGTGTTTTACAAGCAGGACACAAACAAGACGCTGCACGCTGAACTATTGCAGGAGCAGGACACCCCTGGGATCTCCTGTCAGGTACCATTGACACAGCACAGGAATCCAGTCTGTAATTTACAGGTGATTTGTGACTGCAGAGTGGCAGGGGCCCACTCTGCACACCCAGTAGCATGTCCTGCTGCTGTAAATCTGGGAACCCCTTGAGCCAACAGCGGTGAAAAACAGGTCACAGCTCAGGCCCAGGTCTCAGTGCAGAGCTACAAACTCCTGGGCAGGCAGGAGGAAAGGCTGAGCGCTTGGCACCCATGGATTGTACCAGCAGAGTAGAGTTTTCTCTGAGAGGAGCTGCAGGTGCTGGGCCCAGGCCAGTACTGGGCCTTGAGGGAACTGATGGGCTCCACCTGGGCTCCACCTGGACCCAGGGATGCCACTTAACAAGCTCAGCCCTCCTACTGTTTGCTGCATAGGGACATAGGACATAGGGACAGCTTCAGTATCTAGGAGTGAGCTGCTACAGGCCAGAAAGGAGCAGATTGTGCAGGAAAGGGTGCTGAAAGCCTGTCTGAACAAGAGGAAAGGTTACCCTCCCAGGTCCTGCATAGGACGCCATCCCCTGTCTCAGGGGTGCTCAGCTGTGTGTCCTGGGGGGCTGCTGGTAAGTGGGTAGTTGGATTGTGGGAGTCCATAGTGGTGGGTCTTAGACTGCTGATTCATGTCTCTGTGTTGGGGTGAAACTGTTGTGCTCTAAAGAAGCTGTAAGAAAGAGAAGAGAGAAACAGGCCCTTGGCTTAGTCCCTATCACCTGTGTGAAGTTAGCAGGAGAGTCAAAAAGAGAAGTTGGGCAGCAAAAACAGTGCCTGCCATCTCTGAAGCACTATTGACTTTTCCTGGATTTTGGCCCATCCCAACTATCTTACTCAAATTGCAGTCTCTAAATCATGTATTTAGGCACTTTAGCAATTGGGTATTATTCTCCTAGCAGGTGGTTTAGCTGTTGTGCCATCTCCTCTAGCAGAGTGTATTTTTAGTGTATTTCTGAAAGCAGCCACTTGATTTTGATGCTCTTTCTGTTCCCTACTTGGGTGCTTTTTAAGCAGCATTGCACAGGTCAGCTGCTTATGCTGTTCAGCATATAGAAAGATGTCAGGATCTCATCCCATGCTTGAGTAGCCTTTTTCTTCCAAGGAGGGGGTGAAGCTGTGCCTGTGGCACAACAGGTGTGAAGGAACAGGGCAGGATCTGTAGGATGTGCTGGACGTGCCCGAGGTCAAAGTAACTGCCTGCTGCTTTGCTGCCCAGCCCTTCCACTTGTGTTCTCCCTGAATTGGAGCACCCATGTTGTTTATTGGACCCATATACTTTTTAATATGTCTGCTGACCTCAGTGGGTTTATATACCTCATTGCAGGTGTATAGAGCCATCCACACAAGGCAGTATGAGTAAGGCTGTGGGAATGCAGCTCTGGGGCTGGAACAGGCTCTAAACCTGATGAGACCTTGCCTTGCCCTTTTCTGCCTCTCTGCTAGTGAGTGTGGGGTGCTGAGCTCTCTCTTGGGGCTTTCTCTGCTTTTGGCAACCAGGTCTTTGCAGGCAGCTGCAGGACCATGGTGGTTGGGAGGTGAAGCTGCAGTCTTGGTCTCAGATCATCCTGATGGGAAGAGGCTGAGTGGAGGTCTCTAAATACTGAGCAACTGCTGTAATGTGGGAACCCACAGGGCAGGAGTTTAGACTGTGGTTGTTTCATGATGCAGCTTGGGAGGTGGGTGTCCTTGCTGGGCACTGAGTAGTAAGTGAGCACAAGCAGGATGTCCACGAGGGGAAGAGACATTGACTTTTAGGGTAAAGGGGTTGTTATTGAAGGGAAGGGGTAATACCAAACTCTGTGGACTGCTCTGGAAGAAAGGGAAAGGTAAGCTTTGCTCTTGTGGTCTACCTTGCCTATAAACAGCATGTTTCTTAACCTGTTGCATCTAATCATGGGGCTGGGACATGCGCCACTGATGTTGGCTGCCTGCAGGTTGGCTGCTGTTGGCCAGGGAGCACTTCCACAGAGATAGTTTTTACTTGGTTTTCAAGAGGAACTGGTGTTCTAAATGCCTTTGTGCAACAGTCTGCCCAGAGAGGTGGTGGATGCCCTGTCCCTGGAAGTGTTCAAGGCCAGGTTGGATGGGGCCCTGGGCAACCTTGTGTAGATCCAAGCCTGGAGGTTGGTGGCCCTGCGTGTGGCAGGGGGGTTGGAGCTCTATGATCCTTGGGGTCCCTTCCAACCCAGACCATTCTATGATTCTTGCTCTACTTGCTGTTGGGGCTCCTAGTTTCTCTGCTGTCTTGTGCAGTGCTCACCTCTCCTGCAGGGTTCCCCTCAGAGGGCAATGATAAACCCAGATCTGTAAGTCATAGGCAAATTGTGGAGCTGTTTGTTAATCAGGGTGTCTGTGGATTTTCTGCCTTATTTATTGTCTTATAGCCTGAGTGTTTTCAAGGATGTACTGCATCCTCCAAGGATGATGAAAATCTGGGCTGGTCAGAGCTCTCTCCTAACAGTGAGTTTCCTGGTTGCACATCCTATGCTGGCTTTCCAGGCAGTCTTGCTGAGTTCCTGTGAACCCCAGAGCAGACATTGTCTTTATTTTTACTGTTCTTTGTTATTTTGCAGATATTGTGGGTATTTTCCTCCTCTTGCTTTTTTTTTTCTTTTAAGCTCTTCAGCTTACCTAACAACCAGAGAGAAAAAAGGGTGCAAAGGTTCTTTTCAAAGATGTTATTTTTGCAGGCTGGGTCTTGGCAGCCCTGACTTTCCCTCCATGGCTCCAGGAGCCTCCCTTTCTGATGGTGGGCACTTTAATCTGCCCAGGTGCGAAACGGATATAACAACTACACTTTCAGCCAGTCTTGACTATTTAAGCTTCACAGTTCTTCACAGCAAGAACCATTTCTCTGGGCTCTTTCTTGGCAGAAGACTAAGCAGTAATTTAAAGCCATTTTAATCTGAAATGAGAATCTCTACATGGGGTTTGAATACACTTCAAGTGAAGTATGTATTTGCAACTTGTGTTGATCCCTCTTAATTTTCTGAGTGTCCCTGCAGAAACAAGGTATGTTTATGTAGTGGCAAAACACACTGATAGCTCAGCCTTGTTGAGAGCTGTAGGGTGATAAAAGCAAAAATAGTAAGGGAGTGGTGTGTTTGGGATCAGCACTGGAGGATGCAGATGATTAACCCTTCTTCCCTATAGAAAATACCAAGGAACTGGCTAACGTGTGCTCTTGCCTCCCCTCCCCATCAACACCCTGAAATTTTATCCTGAGCACAGAGTGTTTCTGGAGGAAAAGTACATGTTTTGTTTTAAAAATAAAATAAATGAAGTTTCAAGTGCTGTGCCCAGCTCCTGTGGGAAAGCACAGTTTTCCAGGACTGCTTTGACACTTGTGTGATCACAAGTGATCATGCCAGAAGCTACCCTGTGGCAGCTGAGCTGCAGGAATCAGCCACTGGTACGTTCTTAACTGGACCCGACTGCAGAGTAAAATGTGTTTGCTTAAACCATCCTTGTCACTTCTGATGAAAAGATGCCCAAAGCAGCAGTTTAAATCAGCCTGGCTTACTTTACAATCAGGGCAGGCTATGAGCAAACACTTGCTTGGTTACTGCATCTCACCTGAAGGGTGGTAACTTGCAAATTTGTGAGCGTCCTCAGAACTACTCAGTGTTGCTCTGCAAAAGCTATGCCTCTCTGCAGCCCCCTTGGATGAAGGGTGAGCAGAGACATGTGGTGTGGCTGAGTGGCAAGGCAGGCTCTGGGGGATGCCTGGGTAATAAATGTTCTCACTTCCAAGTCCCTGCTTGAGCTACCTCATCCCCTGCAATTTCGGTGTTATCGTTTCAGACTTATTCCCCCTTGGCAGGTTAGGAAAACTCATCACTGGAGTTTTATTTTAACTGAGTGTACACAAGTGTTCCAGAAA
Source organism: Gallinula chloropus (assembly GCF_964237585.1). NCBI lineage: Eukaryota > Metazoa > Chordata > Aves > Gruiformes > Rallidae > Gallinula > Gallinula chloropus. The sequence goes on from NC_140090.1 coordinate 69,236,322, forward strand.
TTACCAAGTCCCTTGCTGATTCGGATGTTGCAGAGGAAAAAAGACAGGCAGATTTGAAATCTCTCAGACCAGCCTTCTTTAAGAGCCCTGAGTTGCTTTATTTGTTTGGTGGTGAGCTATTTGCAAAGTCCTGATGCTTGCACCAGTCCTGCATTTGGAGCAGTTTCAATAGTCAGCTTTTCTTGCCAAAGCTACCTTCAGAATTCCTTAAAGCAACCTCTGCTGAGGGTTGGTTTTGGAGTGGATCCTGTCGTCCTTGTTGCAGAAAAGAGCATTTTGATTGGCATGCAGCATGGCAGATGGGTTAGAAATAATGTCTATTAACTGGAGGGAGTGAGCAATTAAGTGAACTTCAGTTACACAAATTGACAGAGCTCTACTTGAGTACATTAGCTGAAGCTTTAGCATATTTCTATTTGCATCTAATCAGACCCAATTCCTTCCTTGCTTTTAGTATGATGTGTGCTTACTGGATCCAAGTTTGATTTTATTTTTCTTTCCTCTGACTTGTACCAGTGATATTGAGTGCTAACGGCACCCAAATCATTCCCAGGCCAGTTGCTGTCACCTGGTCAGTAACACAGGACGAGCAGTCTAATGGTCTGGATGGATATGCTGGAGGTCTTCCTCAAAAATAAGATGCTTCTGTCTTACAAGAGCGTGGAGGCTCTGGTGGTGGTGTTTCTGGTGAGTTCAGCTGTTGGTGGAGCCCATGGTGGATCCTGTACTGGGGAGCTGATAAGGGAGGATGGATGTCCAAGGGACTGCTTCTTCAGTACTGGGCCAACGTCTGAACACAAGCTTGTCTCTGGAGCTCCCACCCAGCACTCAGGGCATGAGATGTCAAAAGGTTGTGATGCACAACCCTGGGAGATCTTGTATTTCTGGCAGCAAAGCTGATTTTTGCCTGTCTGATGTGGGACAGGTGACAGTCCCCACAAGGCACCAGGTGGCTACCCTGTGCTCAGCTCTGGGTGGGGTGTGCAAGGGCTGGACAGAGCAGGGGCTGAGCTTAGTCCTTCTTCCCCAGATGTGCTACCTTTCCCTGCAGCACCAGCCAGCAGCAGAGCTGGTGTAGGGATGCTCATGCCCAGGGCTGCGCATTCTGCTCCTTCTGTGTGGGAACAGATGCCTGTGGTTTCCAGAGCTGTCAGTCATGCATCCTTCACAAGCACTAAAATTCAAATCAGGCAATATCAAGGGGAATTACACGCCAGCATCGTTTGTCTGATCAAGAGCTTCACCTTGTGCTCTTGAGGGATGCATCTTGTAATTTACTTCAGGCTGAGGGATAACTGATTCTCCCCCTCCCCCATTTACTTTAGTGCAAGCTGGCAGCAAACTACCCAAGCCCTCTGATGCCCAGCACGTCTCCCCTGGCTGTTGCTTTTGCTGGCAGCGTGCAGATTTCTGCTGGGCTTTGATCAAGCGTTGCAGATGGGACCTTGCTTTCCTCACTGTCTTTTATTCCATGTGCTGGCAACTCCGGTTCCCCATCACCATCCCATGTCCCAGGGCTGTACCTGCTTTCCTTACAGCCCCATAGCAGCTGCATCCAAACAGCCTGGCATCTGCTTGGGGAAAAGCAATGGCACTCACTGCTGTGCCACAGGGCTGACCTCTGCTTTCATCCAGGCACCTGTCCTGCCTGTGTGGAAGCTGAATTTGAGGGACAAAGAGAAGCAGGAGACGATGGCTTTGGTGCTCTGCAGGCAGGGCAGGTCACAGAGTCAGGTTTGTGGCTTTTTCCTGGAGTTGAGGATAGGAACCTGAGACTTTTAGTGCCAAATCCTGAGCTAAAAATTTACCTGAGCATAGCACAGAGGAGTTTCAGGGTCTATGTTACAGCCTTGCCTCCTGGCACCAGACAAAACAGCTTTCTCCTGCTCTCGACACTTGTAACCCACCCAATTCCCTCCCATCTCCTCTGTCCAGAGCCCCGTGTGTGCTCAGCCAGATGCCCCAGCAGCAGTGGGCTGCTGTCCCCTCTCCAGTGTCCCTCTCCTCTGGGTTTGCTGAGCAGCCAGTGGTGTTTGTTTAAATGCAGCATGAAGTGCAGTGCTGGGAAAGGCTTCTCCCAGCACGGTGGCAGTGTGGCTGGCCAGCGTTGGGAAAATGCCTTTGGCAGCTGCCTGACAAGAGAGCCAGTGATCCAGAATCCTAGGGGGCAAATCAACCCCTCCATGGGTTTTATTGGGCTCTTGGAAAAACAGCAAGAATGGCTTTGCAGAACCATGTTTCCACGAGGAAATGCTGTCACTTATAGCACAGTCTGTACAGCAATATGCTGTGGGCAGAATGTTGCCCAGGGAGCAGGCGAGCGTTGGAAGTGGAGATCGTCAGGACACATGGGAGGCTGAAGGGTTCTCCCAAATTTGAGTGTGTGGTAACCTCATCCCTCTCCTTTCCAAGCACCCGCTGGCCAGAGAAAAGCAAAAGTGTGTTGCCATGAGAGGCTTCCAGACCATGGCCTGCATCTTCTCTCATCTTGCCCTGGGCTTGCCCGAGTTGGGAACTGAGGTGTTGGGTTAATTGCTTGCTTGGAGAATCTTTTCTGCCCAGGATGACAACATGTTGTTGCTACCATGTTGTTCATCTGGCCATTGCAAAGCATTTGATCTGCTGAGCTTTCACTGTCCCTTGGGGTGCCTGGGAAACCTCCTTGCCCCACTGTGTTCTAGTACATCACTGCTGCGGTGGATGGGGGATTCAGAGCACATCTGGCTTCTGTTGTGGTGAGGTCTGTAACAGTATTTCTCTAGCGCATTCCAGGTGAAGATTACAAGGAACATGGCAAACACTAACCACATCGTAACAACCCCACTCGGGAAAGGTATCTGCATCGTGTCTCAGGCAGCTGGAAGGACAAGATGATTTCTTCCCAGTCAAGTGTGTGGCAGAGGCCCTCAGAGAAGTCATTAAGGATCTTTGCATCAGGATCCTAGCATCTCCCAATTTTTAACAGGCACAGCAACAATGGGGACAGGCCTTCCAGCCCTGGTGCACAGACAGGGCAGTTGAACAGAGCTGGGGAGGGCAGCTGGGATTTGCTTCATGGCCAGGATCTGAGCCAGGTCCCCCACACTGAGTGTCCTGGCTCCAGGCATTTTTCCTCTTTGATTTGGTCAGGAAAAGAACCTATTTCCAATGCTGACCCTCAGGCAATCCCTTGCTGGATTAGGATATTACAAACATAGCTGCAAATCTACCAAGAAGTTTTTCGAGCCGTTGCTTTCTCTGTGGAGTCAGCACAGCACAAGCCATGTCTAGGTGAGATGCTTCATCCCTTTTTTGAATTTTTTTCACCTAACATCCTTGTCAAAGGCTTGCAGGAAGCTGCAGCTCAAATCATCCTGCATTTTTCTTGTGATTGCTTTGCCTGATATCATGGTGAGTATTCGTATCAAGTCGGTACATGATAGATGGTTAGATTTATGCTGTATGTTGTGATCCAGAGGTATAAATGTATTTAAGTGACTTATTCAGCTTAAACACCAGCACTGTCTGCTGCTCCCTCGTCAGCGTTACAGGCAGAGAGATAAAATAGCAGTGGTAACTGTGGTGATGAAGTGTCACTAGCAAATAGTATGAGCACAAAGGCCATTTTCAGAGACAGATGGAGTATAACTCCTCTGTAATTTCTCTTGAATTATTTTTAGAACGGGACAGACTGAAAGCCCCTTGAGAAGGGCAGCGTGGAAGGTAGAAAGGGCTGGGAGACTGAGCAAACACTTGGACTTCCAAAGAGTTTGAAGCTTATTAAAAAAACAAAGGCAGAGAGGGAAGAAACCTTGAAGTGTAATATGTGGCAATCCCAGAAGCATGAGCTGTCTTCCAGGGAAACTGCTCCCAGAACCGGAGCAGAGCTTAGCAAGAGTGGTGGTGATAAACACAGCTGGCTGGATGTTGGGGCTGTAGCCACGGCTCAGGGCTGTGTTTAAATCACCATGGAGCATTTATGGTCCTTTTGTGCCACCTCCCTCCTTTTAAACTTAATTTACACTAAGTTTACACTGGGCAGATCAGGAGCCCAATGCCCTTTGCCCCCAGCTTCCCAGGCTCCCCTGCTCTGCTGGCAGTGTTTAGGGGTGGCAGAAGCTGCCCATCCTCCTCTTGCCTTCAGGCTGGTGTGTCTGCCAGAGAGGTTTGGGCTGTCAGTCTTTTGACTGCCTCTAGCAATTCTGCTGCTTCTTGCCTTTTAGTTGGTGCTTCCTTGAGAGCAAAGTGAGCTCTGCAAACTGGGAGTGCTGGGAAAGGGTCTCGCTTGCTGCAATGGCTGTGAAGCTGCCCTGGTCCCCGTATGATGGGAAGATCTCTGGGATATCCCTCTGAGCACATGTTGGTCATGCCTTGCTCCACAAAAGCACTGATAACCGAGCCTGTGGTGTTGTGCCAACCCAGGGCTAAACCATGAAGTACTCAGGTTCACTGAAGGTTCTGGATTATGTTTTTTGTGAGTTTAGGGTTTTGTTTTCCAAGCTATGCCTGTTGCCTTGGCTGGTGAATACCATGTGGGAGAATTTTGTGTGGTTTTGGTGGGAAGGCTTTGTTATGGACCAGTGTGTTTCTAGGTGTTGAGAGGGTGGAGGGAGTGCATGGAGCCAGGCTGTGCAGAAGCAACTACGGAGAACAAAATGCCCCCAAAATCCAGATGGTGTCAACTGGAGAAATTAAAGTAATGAGTGAGGAGGAGAGGTGTGGTCAGTCTTTTTGGCACAGAGTGTGAGCAGGAGGGAGAAAAGCTGTTTCCTCTTTGATATGTGGTAGCTTTTGACAACAGGATGGTGTTTTGGATTGCTTGTTGAGCAGGGGATAGAGATGGACTAATGAGGAGTGGAAAGAATTTGGCATGCAAAGCCAGGGGCTCCTGGGACACCCATAAGGAACATTTGCATAAACTTAACATTGTCCGTTGGCTTAAATCCCTAAAGTCTCCCTCCTGAGGGTTTAGCATACTCTTTCTCTGAATGCTGCTGTAACAACACCCTCCTCTCCCTTCCTTGTGCAGCCTCCCTTCACACTTCCATAGTGCAGCACCATTGGGTTTGTGTTGGGGATGCTGCTTGCTGCTTCTCCAGGCCTGTTGGAGAGGAGGCAGGATTGTGTTGGTGCCATAGCCTGGTGCCTGCTGTTGGTCCAGCCTCCGTGTTGTTCCCAGACCTGTGGCACTGGAGCACTGGAAGTCCTCCCCCGGGCAGGAGGAGGAGGAACAGTGTGTGTTGCTCAAGGTGTGATGTGCATATTGTGTGCTGAGTTTTAAAAAAGAAGGGCCTGGTATTCTTGCAGCCACCCTGTGCTCTCTCCCTGTTCTCCCAGCCCAAGCATCACTTGTTGATGCCTGCAAGTATAGAGCCTGCAGTCCTGCTCATGTAATGCCAGAGCCTTCCTATTCCCACTTAATCCACCGTGCTGTGCTTGTAATAGCTTTCACAGAGCTGCTGTTACAGGTTTGGTGCAAGCTGCCATTCCCTGGAAAATTTAGGAGCTCTTCCAGTGCAAAACTGTGTTTCTCTTTTATAGTGCAACATGGGAGTGTGATGATTGTATCCTGCACAAGAAAATGAGTGATTGTAGTTGAGGTAGAAAAGGAAGGAGGTCCTGAGCAGCAGGTCTAGTGGAACACCTCTCCTTTGTGCTAAGGCTGTAAAGCCTTGTCCCATTTGCAATGTACCAGCCAAATGTACAGCCAAGAGGTGGTCTCACTCACAAGGACCTTATGGTCTCAAAGATTTTAAATGATGCTCAGGAAAGCATGAGACAGGCTCTTACCTAGCCCTGGGGTGCTCATTCCTGGTTCTTGCATGTGGGTGAGTGGTGGCAGCTAGGGATTTCAAGGCATCCAGGACCACCATATGCTCTCAGATGAGAAATGACTGCACTGTGTTGCTGCTGGCAGGATTCTTCCTTCCTAGCTGTTTGGGCAGGGGCACAGCACACACTTGTTCTGAATGTCACTTTTTCTTAATTTAGCCAAAAGTGGTATGAACACAAGAAAAACAGCACAGCTGTGCCAACATGCTGCTCTGCAGCACTGCTGCATGTTCAGGATGGGAAACCTGCTCTGACTTACAGAGCTGAAGGTATATTCCTCCCCCCCTTTCTTCCTAATTTTATTTTATTGTGTTACATTTTTGCTATTATCCTCTCTGGGGCTATAATTTTTTGCTTAATATCTAATTCATTTTTAAGGGCTGTCATTACTGTTTTGCAGCGATGGGTAGATTTTATTTTTTATTATTTTTTTAATACAGCAGCCATAAGCAATTTTAAAGCACTGCTTTACTCCATAAAATGATCTTCCCTTATGATTTGACGTTGATACTGCAGCTTGATTTATTTTGAAGGACTGCAGCAAATGGCATAAATGCTTAAAAGATAATCATGTTTGGTGATGGACGTATGGGTAGCGTACGCACAGCACATACTTAAAAGACAGAATGGCAGGGCTAATATTGTTCTGCAGCCAGGATTTCCTGGTGTATACAGGGTACACTGATTACTCCTTCAGCCTGGAAGGTCATGATCTTCCAGCCTTGATTTGGGTGCTTGACCCAGGGTCAGCCTGGTGCCAGGTTTAAAACAGACGGGCAAAATATTTGGATCCTGTCTCAGTAATGGGTTGTGTAGGTGGCTACAAGGGCCAGTCTGACTGGAGAGATGGTGAATGAGATCAGCCCTCTGACAGTGCTGTGGTAGGGTGCTGTATATTGTTGGCTGTTGCAGGGTAGTGCTGTGCCACCACTGTACTAGGGAGATGACTGTGGACCAGCTCTGAAGGGTTTCCCCTCTACTGGGTGCTCCCTGGCCAGGGGAGGTTGTGATGCTCTGTCATTTGGTCCCTATTGAACTTGTTTATTGTGAGTTTTCTGGAAGCCTCTCAAGTCAAGATTCTTCTCCCCCTTGATGGATGAAAGCTTGGAGTGGGGCAAACTGCACTGAGGTAAACTGAGGTTTGGGTAAGTGTGCTCAGGTCAGCAACTCCCAGCCTCTGCTGCCTTCTGCTCCAGCATCCCCAGAGAGCTCTGGTGCAGGGAAGGGCTTACCTTTTCAAAGAGCTACATTCCTGCAGCTCTGCTGGCCCTCCCCTCCCATAACCCATTTATTTCCCTGTGTTGGACATCCAGCAACTGCACTGAATATCACCTGAGCTTTGTCTGCTACAGCCCTGCCTCTTCCAGCTTCTGTGGTGTGATGAAATGAACAAGGAGTTAAGCTCTGCCCCAGCCCTAAGCATCCCCTGGATGGCAAGTCTGTGCGAGGAATTGGATGCTGACATAACCCTGGGCAAGATCTGGCTTATAGCCAAAGGGCATGTTTAAAAACTTTTAATATATGTATTTAATTTCTGTTGGAAATAGGGAATTTGCATAGGGCAGTTATCAACACTTTCCTGTCTTTGGGGAGGATTGGGTTTTTTAATGCTTCACACCCTTATACTGTGATAAGGGGGAGGGCTATTGAAACAACAGGACAAATTCTTGGCTGCCTCCCTGTTGAGGTACTTCAGGTTCAGTACAAACTGTTTAAGCAATGGGATACCTCCCACAACTGCTTCATGTTCCTGACTCCCAAATGAGGTGATACAGCAAATGCCTCATCAACAATGGAGGCTGTGGCAGTCTGACGTGACATATCTAAGGACAATTCATCTGGAGAAATAGCCTGGACACTTCTTCAGGTTCCAGTTGCTGTGCTGGTTTGTCTGGGGTGTAGAGCAGTGGGAAAGGGGAAGGATGCCCAGCACTGGTGTCAGCACAGCTCTGCTGACTTGCATCAGTGTAAACCCTAGAACAGAAGGATGTTGGCCAAAGAGCAGGGAATGAGGGTGTATCAGTGCAAGGGTGGGCAATGAACCTAGTGTCATGCCTGAGACCAAGCCCAGGATCTGGGGCAAATAATGGGCAACAGCCTTTGTACAGCCTGGGGAGGGGTTTTTCTCCATTCTTTGTTAGTGCCAAGGTGTGCCACTACATCACTGCCCAACTATTCCTCATCTAGCTCAAGGGATTTATTTAACCCCTGTCAGACTGAAGTAAAGCCTGCAGCTCTCCCTTCTGTCCTTTTTTTCCTTTTCTTTCCCCCCTTGTCCTGACTTGGTGCAACTGGACTGTCCGTTCCCATGTCCTGCCCTGTATGTCTCCCTGGCAGCAGCATTCAGAGGTGAAGGGTAGCACTTTCTAAACAAGGTCCCCTGAGCCCAGGCAGATCTTGAGCTCTCTCCTGAAGCTGCTGTGTGCCTGCTAGGTGGTGAACCAGTTACTGAAGCCCTGGCACAATCACTCTTTGCCCACAGTGGCAGAAAGGCTGTGACACAGGAGATGCTCAGTCCCTTGCCATGGATTCTGTGGAGGTGGTGCATCCAGGAGAGGGGCTCACGGAGGGAGCACCCTGGACCTCAGGGCTCCACAGGAGTGAGAGGCAGACAGGCACAACTTGTCTTATCCCCAGATGCTCTAGGGGTTTTTTCCCTCTGGTGACACCGTGCACAACCAGAGGGGACTAGTGCCACGGCAGCTCTTCCTGTCTCCAGACTCGTCTCGAGTGCTGATCATCCTGCTCCAGCAGGATCAGAGCACGTGGTGCTGCTTTTGATGTTAAAGATGTGGCAGGATTTATCATGGGGAGCCTGGGTGCTGTGAGCATGGTAGGGAAGGAATGGCTGAGGATGGCCACATGCTGGGAGAGAAAATAGCTGCTCTCTGTGCAGCAGCTGCTTTTCCCTTCACTGTCTGGCTCAGGAGCTGCTCCCTGTTGCCATGTAGCACAGTGGACGTGCTCTGAGCTCCCTCATGCCATGCTTGGCCTCAAGTGCACAGAGGGCTGGGCCCTTCTCGGCCTGGCTGGAGGAGGAGAGGGTTTCAATCTTCTAACTTTTTCTAACAATTTCATAACTTTTCAGGACCTTGCTCTTTAGTTTGATGTCCTCCATCTGAAATGTCTGCCTGGGGAGAGGCTATTCAGCTGTTTAAAGCACTGTTTTGATCTGTGGTACCAATGCCTCTGTGGATACCTGTTGTTTCTGCTGTATAAGCAAGTGCAGAGGGAAAGAACCACTCCTCTGCTTCCCACCTGAGGGAAGCAAAATGCCTCTGTAATTGGTAAAGATGTGTTTATTTTGGGTACTCATCAGGGGGCTCTTCTGGATGGATAGTCCCCAAAAGTCAGTGCACTCACATAGAGTGGGGAAGTCTAAAGTGAAACAAGAGCTGAGGGAGAACTGCGTGTGAATCAGAGCAACCTAGAAACGTGGGTGAACTCTGGAGAGGAGGCTCTGCCGATAAACTGTCTGCTGGAGGATGAAGAAGGACAAAGCTCGTTCTCCAGGCAGCCCAACTGTGTAGCTTTGTTGCTGCTTAGCTGGAAAAGCCTGCAGGAAGCATTTGGGTGCAGACGGGAGCTAATTGTGCTGGTTTTCTCCCCAGCCCACCTAATCTTCTCCATTGATGTTTCTGCAGCTTTCCCCTTCCCTTTTAAAATTAAGGCTATTGTTTTTCCCCTTGAGGAGCTGCCACTAAAGAATGCAGTCTTGGAGGCACATAAACTTTTCTCTCTCACTTTAACTGAAAAATGCAGACAGACTTTATGAATTAAAAAGAAATTTCATAGAAATGTTGAGTGTTATTACAGCTGGCTGGGAGTTTTCTAACTAAATGCTTTTTAGAAGAATATGTCGACTTGTTGAAACTGAAACTCTTCAAATACATATGTTTGCTTCAACAAAACTTGCAATGTCAAGGTGTTCCTGGCTCCTTTACAAAATTTCTGGCTAGAAATGGAGGAGGAGCTGGGGTAGCTAATAATAGCCTGGTGCTGGAGTGTTTGCTCCTGATGGGGGATGCTCCAGCTAAACCACTGAGTGCCTTGAGGAACTGGCTCAGTGGTAGGTGAGGAATGTCCCTTTAAGTTGTGATTGAGGTTCAGTCCTGTGCCAGGACTTGTCTCTTTTGCACAGCATCCACTGTACAGTAGTGCTGAACTGGTGCACATATACATCAGTCCCTGGAGTTCCTGTAGGTCTTGGGGGGTGGGGGCAATCAGTGGGTTACATGCAGCTGCATTGCAACATGCCAGTTTCTATGAAACAAAGATGCTTTTTAAGGCCAAACTGGATTCCCTTGTTAAGGAGGAATGAAAAGGAGGCAGGGGGCAGCTGCAGAGAGAATGCCACTGGAAAGGCTATTCTTTGACTCAGGGTTTAAAGCAGATTTCTGTGCATTTCAGCTGTAAGCCCTGTTAAGTGCAGCTCTAGGCAGTCTGGAGCTCTGTGACAAGCACTAATTTTGAGAGATTGTTCTTTGCTGGTGGACAATTACACACCGATCGCAGCAGGAATCTGAGCATGGCTAATCTAAATGGCCTGGCATTTTGCATTTCAGGAAGTAATGTTTTTTGATTTGTTAATGTTATAGAGCATTTACCCTGTACAATAAAAGTTCAAATGTTCTCCCCAGGTTTCATTATTTCTTAGGTTTACTCAGTAAATGCAGGGCTGAAATACATGGGCACCAACGTTGTTTACAATTAGCAGAAAATTGGCATTTTTACTGTAGCTAACCACTCCTGTCTGTGCCACCTACAGCACTTGTAAGAGGACAGGTTCCTGTCCAAAGCCTGTTCTTGGTGGGCCTGGAATGGCTAAATCTCTGCGCTGAGCTCTGCTGAGTCCCACAGCACAACAGGACCTGCTGGTCGCTGGCAGCTCAAGGGACCTTCAGTGAAACAATCTCTTTGTGACCACCGTGTCCTTGGGACTGTGTATTTGTGGTCATCGGACAGAAGCTGTAGGGTAGGTGTCTGGAAGAGAAATTAATGTGTACCAAGGCATATGTTTTCCCCGGTAATGTACTATAGGACTGAGAGGTTCTGGGCAAAGGTCTAACTGAACTGCTCTGTGTCTGTCACAGCTGAGAACAGTTTTAACATTTGGAGGTTTCTCTGCCCACCGGTAGCACTGCTTCTCTCCCTGAGCAGCACTGCCCAAGGTCAGTGTAGTCTGCCATGAGTGTGAGACCTCAGCCAGCTTACAATGCCACTGTTTGGTGCTGTGAATTTGGCTGCAGAGAGATCTTTGGTATTTGGGAGTTGTTTTGACAGTCACCTGGAAATGAGCCTCTCTTTCTCTCTCCATGGAACTGATGTTTGGATCAAATGACAGTTTGGTTTCCATTGCTCCTGTCCCTGTTGAAGGCAATGATGACACTCAGAGATGTCCCACTGCAGAATTGGCCTTGGGTGCTCTGGTGGTAAGTGCAGAAGTGCCCAAGGGCAGCTGCTGTTGTGCTGTGCAATACAGTACCTTTTTCCTACTGTGGCTACATCCAACCTTGGATGAACTGGGATACAGCATCACCACACATGATTAACCAGGCTAGTCAATAAATCCTTGGCTAGTGTAGAACAGCTGACTTCAAGGGAGCTGCATTTCCTTGCATCAGAGAATCCAGCCATGAGGATCCAAATTCATCGGAGAGTAACTTGTTAGTAGCACCTAGATACTACAGTAATTGGTGAGCTATAAATACCAAAGGCAGACATAATATTAAACAGGCTGTGTCATCAATTAGCTAATGACAGAAGTGTAGAAACATTGGATAAAAATAACCTGAAATAGCACAATCGTTTCTTCTTCCCCCCCCTCCTACTCTCCCTCACTCAGAAATGAGCAGCTCTGGGACACCTCATTTTTTTGCTATTAATAATTTAGGAGCTGTAACATTCTTGATGAGCAGTGTCTGATCTGCAACACATTCCCTTTCTCAGATTGCTTTGCACTTCCAATCATCTGCAAGAAGCGAAGACGGTAAAAATGAAAGTCTAATACACGGGCTTCTCTCAGGTAATGAGGTGGAGCATGTGGCACAGCTTCTAAATGGAGTTCAGTTCAGTGGCATTATTGTGATGGCAACAGCTGCCCTTTGTGCCTCAGTGTAGCACAACAAAGAGCACATGCAGGCACAAGGCGTGGAGGCGACTCCCAGCAAAGAAACTGAGCGTTACGTTAATTCCTGGGCTTGGATTTGAAGCTGTGGATCTGACCCCACAAAGGCAGCTCAGATCAGTAAAAACCTGGACTAACCCTGCCAGGGATGATGCAGCACCAGAGCCTGCCTCATGCTTTCACTGCACATGGCACAGCAGAGCTGTGATCCACCTCTTGGTGCTATGAGCTGGTGCAGGTGGAGAAGTCTGGCTCCCTGCAGAACACTGACAGTAGCCCCTGGGTTCCCCTTTGCTCCTGCCCCATGGCCCTGGATAGAGGATGAGGCTGTGGTCCCCACATCAACCCTGGGCAGTCCTGTGGCAGTTTCGTGGCCTGTAGAAATTCAGAGGGGTTAAGAGGCATGACCTGCCCATCACTAAAAAATGAAGTCCCTTTCCCTGGGTGTGACTATTGCAGCTGAGCTCCATGAGGCATGGATAATGGCAGGGCTCTGGAAAGGGCAGGGAGCAGATTTCCTTCACTGTTTCTGGTTCAAAACTGACTGACAAGCTTCAAAAGGTCATGGAGAAGCATACAAGGAAAGGGGGGGTGCAGGCAGACTGAGCCACAGAAGTAAGCATGCTACGCTGGTCCTGAAGTTTATCAGCCTGTCAAAACCCCTTGTCAGGTTTCCAGGAAAAAATGGAAACACAGAGAGCTCTCCTGAGTCCATGTCCCAGCCATTAACCCCCTTGTAAAACATTTTCTTTATGTCAAGGAAATGTTCCAGATGTGAGAGGCCAACCTCAAAACTGGAGTCTGGGAACATGTTTCCCTCTAAATTTCTCTCTGTGAATTAATAATCACAGGATCCCTTCTATAGAACAGCAAGACAAATGAGCTCTGACTTTCTATTGATGGGCACAGAGCTGGCTGGCAGGTTGCTGGGTTGCTCCCTGTCTCTGAAAGCCTTGGCACTCCTGCATGTCCACAATATTTGCTGCTGAGCTTGTCCCTGAACCTCAAATGCAGCTCAGGGCTCCCGCTTCCCCATGGTCCCTGCGCAGGTGGCTGATGTTTAAACTCACAGGGCGATATCATGGTAAGGAAAGTAGCTCCTGCCCCTCTTCGCTCTGTCCCAGCTATTTTTGTTTTGTTTGCCTGACAGTGCTTGCAGCAATAGTTTAAGATTTGGGTCATGTGGATTAAGCCCTGCAGCAGACTTTGTGTGACACTGGGGACTGGGGTTCACGGAGGCAAACTTTCTGCTAATCTTTCTAGTTCCTTTTGTAGTCAGAGAGCAGCCATCTCCTTGGCAGGGTGATTCAGAGAGGCTAAAATAAGCTCTTTCTCTGAATCAGCCTCCTGGGCAACTCATTTTGCAGTTCCCATCTCTACAAGAGCCTCAAGCACTGCAGCTGGGCCAGAGATGGCTGTGAGATACAGGAGTCTTGGGGTGCTCCATCTGTGGGGTTGGGGCTGGAGCAGCCCAAGACCCCCCAAGGTGGAAGGTGTCTTCACTGCTATTGTCTGTGTCACATGTTGGTGATTTGGGGAATCTGGGATTTCCCAGAAAATCTGTGATTTGAGGAATCTCCTGATAATCCTGGGACAAGTTATGAGCTGGGAAACCATTGCAGAGCCAGTTGCAAGGTCTGAGTTTAGGAGCTAAAGAGCCAAATGATGGCAAGAAGAAATACTGAACCTGATCTTAAGCAGAGAACAGAAACTGTCATGAGGCAGCTCTCATCTGTGTCGAAGCTTCCTGCTGCTTTTTAACAGTCAAAACTAGTTTGGTTTTACATTGCCAACGTTGAAATTCAAACATTTTGACTTTTTCCAATTTTTCAGGTTCATTTCCTGCCTTTTTCTTCACCTCATCTTCTCTCTTCCAGGTTGTGAAGATTAAGATAGAATTTTATGGTGATATCCTGAAATTCCTCAGCTGTTGAATTTGGGGGGAAAAGAGGGTTTATTTTTTGTTTGCTTGCTTGCTTCTTTGGGAACTTCTACTAGTATGTGGGGGGGGGGGGAAAGAACTTCCAAATGTTCCACACTAAATGGTCTGTTTCTTTTTCCCTGGCTGGAACACAAACCTTGTGTGCAAGAACCCATGCCCTGATCTAGCTGTGGGGAGCTTGTGCTCACTGATGGGTGGGCTGGAAAAGCCTTTAAAGACAGGCTCTGGCTACCTTGTGCTGTTTGAAATACCCAGGCTTGTAGTGGATCAGCGGCAATGAAAACAGCAGTGGGTAAGTGGGAGAAAAGAGCTGTGATGGACACAGACAGGATGAGGAGATAGAGCTGCCCGCAAGGGAAGGCTGGTAGGGGAGTGAGGGTGCGAGGGGCCCACTGGGACTCACCTCACTCTGCAATGGTGGGAGCTGTTGCTCATTCCCAGGAGCACTGGTGGTGCCTCCTCTCTACTTCTCCATCCCACTTCTGGCTTTTGTGAAGCTCTAGAAACTGCAAGTGGGGGTGATTTAGCATGTCACTGCTGAATGTGGGAGGCTTTGCGGTAATTAGCTTACTGCTAATTAGGAATATCTTTGGATATTTCTTTTCAAGACAACAGCGTTCCATTTATAACTGGCCACCACTTGCAAAGCAGTTACCTGAAATACATTTTTCCCTTTATATATAAAGAATAAACTTGTTTTAATTTTTAAATCCAAAGATGTGCCAAAAACAATTGGTCTTTGTAATTTAAATGTTGCCAATGTATCCTATGAAATGTCCTATGAAGTACTTGTGGGGTTTTGCCTTGTTCTTTTTTACTGTTGACTTCCTTGACTCCCTGCATGTGCAAGTGATGGAGGGGACTGGTCTCTTCCTTGCTTCCTTCTGAGAAAGAGATTTAACAGAGGAGCTGCTTGGGTGTGATACTGGTGACCTTTGGGTGCTCAGCTTGTTGCCTGCTATGAATGTTGGGCTGTTAAATTATGGATGTTTTATACAGACCTGAAAGATGAAAATAGACCTGGTGTCAAAACTATTTTATGTGCAGTGAGTAGAAGTTACTTCAGTGAACTCACAGTGAAGCGGAAAGCAACAGTTGAGGTGAGGGACCAAGACAGATTTTAAGCAACAGAGATTCCCAGTAGAGCTAAAAACTGATCTGTCGTGTGCACAGTGCCTGAGCCTTATTTATTCTCAGACATCTCAGTTATATTACAAATGTCCTTATCACAGAGGTGTCTGCCCTGCAAGTCAGTGTGGTGGGAGGGCAGCCACTGTACTGTGGACACTGCCAGTCCATGCTATCTCCTTTTTTTCTGTGCATCCCCAACCTGTCTGCCTGGGGAGGCAGGTTACTGTTTCTCATTTTGCTTGTGGGCTGCAGAGCCAGTCGGTGCAAGGACTGAGTCTTAGGTACAACCCCCAACCTCTGCAAACTAATCAGAGCAAGAGAGGATGAGGTCTTCTGGGGTTAGAGGTATCTCATGCTTCAAGCTCTGCACTGGAAATGATGCTCCCTGTGACCTGAAGGGAGAAAGTTAAATGTCATCTTGTTTTCCAAACCTTTCTAACAGTGATGATGGTGAGTTTGGCTGAATAAATTAGAAGACTTGAGAGCTTAAAGGGGGATGAAATGTTACTTGTGTTTATTTTAAAAAATACATACCACTTTTTACAATATTTTCACGGCTCATTAAGTTCTTTTAATTTACTTCCTAGAAACTGTATGATGTGCTACTCATTGCTCAAACTCAAAATGGGATTTTTATCATTGGTACTATCTGTTTAAAATATCTTTGACAGATTAATTCCTCTTATTTCCCCTTTTCTATCCACCCCAGGGCTTAAATAGCTCATAAACAACACCACCATCAACAAAAATTGTTTTGTTATTCAAATGAGACTTTTTCCCCACTGCAAATTTCTTCCTCTCTGCAAACTGTGTTTTTAACAATGACAACTGCCTAAAGCTCTCTGATTTTTTTTTTTCACTGGCAATCATTCTAGCCCAAATCAAACAAAATAGGGAGCCTGTTAAGCTAGCAACTTTTTTGCATACACCTGTGATAATTATTTAGATACACACATCAAAGTGGATAAGCTGTTGCACAACACAGTTAATTTTGACAATGTTGCTGCATTAGTAAAGGAAGCTTTTGCTTGTAGGCTGGACAGTCACTGATAAGAGATGGGCAGGGTACCTCCCAAATACAGGACAGATGCCTCTGAGGATAGGGGTGCTTTGCCATCTGTGTGTAGATACTTCTGGCACTTTCCTACTTGCTAACTACCTGCCTGTTGCTAGAGACTTGGCGTACTCAGTCAAGGGCTGGCACTCACAGAATTACTGATGCTTTGCCTGTGTGTGTGAATATAACAAGTATCTAGAAATCTTCAAGTGCATTAAAATAATTAACTGAGCATCACTGCAACCTAGTGAGAGATTAGCAACCTTATTTGACAGGCTGTTGAATGAGACATGGAGAGTTCAACTGATTTAACCAATGTTGACTTGCTCTTGGAGTAGAATTGGGTTCAGAGCCACAGTATGATACTGAGACAAGCTGCCATCCCACAGTATCTTTCTGTGCTTCTAGAGGAGGAAAAAAAAATGAAACCGTAATGTGAACCTCTTGCAGATGGGCTCTTCTGGTGGCCAGGTGGTGCTGTAGGAGCTGAGAAACTGAGTAGGAGAGGGAAGATCCTCACAGGCAGTGCTGAGGAGAGCAAGCAGATGGGCTGGCTGCTCTGCTTGACTGGTGTTTCAAGATGCAGCAGAGAACTGATGTTCACAAAGGGAAGACCCTGCTGATGCCACACTGTCCACCCTGCTTTGGCCTCATGTTGTCATCAGAATCTGGGGTATGGCATCAGGTGGTAGTTGTTAGTGTTGGAGGTAGGGAATGCTAGTTGCTGATGTGAGTCTACATAGGGATGTTGAGTATGGAGAAGTTTGGTAGCTAATAAGTTTCAGTTGAACTGAATGGGTTTCATTGCAGGCAGTAGTCTGAGAAAGGCCTGAGTCACTGTTTTCCAAACAACTTGAAGATGTCAGAGTGCCCTCTGGATGGGGAAAAGCTTTCCTTTACATCTACTAGTCTGGATGGCAGATGCAACCCACCCTGCTGTCTGCCCTCCCTTCAGAGGGATCTGAGTGCCTCAGCCTTGCTGATGGAAGGGCTCACTTGAGCTGTCACTGCATGGAAAGTCTATCAGCCTGAGAAAATGCAGCAAAAAATCGGCTTGAAACTCCTCCAGCTGACTTTCCATCAGGTGGATTAAGGGAAAATGCAGAGACTCCTCTGCTGGCAGTATAACACAGGTGAAGGGGCTCAAGGCAGCAACGCAGCCATGGGATATGAACCTTTTTAATCAGCATGTCTGCCTGCAGAGCTCACCTGTCTCTTTCCCCTCTGTATCTTCTATAACTACCACAATTGATTTCTTGGCAGCTGGAAACTCTTTTGAATTAATGTTCATAACAAGCCAAAGGAGAGAATAGCATCATGTAATTGCTGTTGATTGACCAAACTATCCTAGATGTTGCTATATGAACAGCAATCATTCAGGTCTGGCTATAAAAGCAGCCCTATTACCAAGCAGTTGGGTGGGGGCAGCTTGAACCCTGAACAAAGCTAAACTGGTTGTTAAAAAGGTAGTCACACTATGGTGAAATTGGTGGCTATAGTTCACTTGGGTTAGGAAGCGAATGGTTTCCCATCACAGGCTCATCTCCTGGGATGAACCTGAGTGATGGTGTTGGTGGCTGGTTGCTCCAAGGGCTTTGTGCTGAAGCCAACCTTTGGGCAAGATTTTGGCTGCTCTTCCGTGAAGGAGCAAATAGGTGACTCCTTTGTACCTGTGAGGGATGTCTCAAGGCTCAAACTGAACAGATCCTGAGTAGGGAGAACTGAAGTATGTGGTTCACTTTTCCATGAATTTAAACCCTTTTATCTTTTCTTGTTCTGGGTGGTTTTGGTTTGGGTTGGTTTTGTTTTTCCAGAAGAGGGGGGGCTGGGGGGTTCTTTCTTGCTGTCTGGACAAATTACTTCAGCTGCATGCAATCCCAGAGACTGTCAGGTGCCCATTGCCTTGCAGAACTGTGGGTTATGGGGATAGGCAAACACACCCAACCAAGCCACTGATTTCATTTTGACAGTGTTTTTTTTTTCCTGTTATCTTTGTTCCTAGCCCTGGTGGATGCTGTGAGCTGGGATACATGGAAAGCCTTTCCCCCAGACCCAAAGGGTATGCTTTATTTGAGAAGAATATAATGACACTGCTGAAAGGATGGAGAAATGGAAATCTTGCCCTGATTTGCTGTACTTGCTGTCTCAGGTGGGAGGCACATGAGGCAGTCCTCTTAGTCTGGATTAATCTGTGAGAAGGAAGTCGTGCTCTGTGTTTATTTAAGGTATTGGCTTTTGCCCTTGTTGACAATGGCCTGGTTAATGAGAGGAGGGATTTTTGATGGCAACCCAGAAGGCAGCTGCCAATTCGTTACTTTTTTGTGTATGCTTTTGTTATTAAAGCCTCATGCAGCAGTGGGGTGGATTGTGAGGAGGGTGAACATCTGGGAAGAGCGTTTCCATGGGATGTTGCACCAACTGCTCTTGAATGTGCACTGTGGAGTTTGAGAAACTGGGAAAGGAAACTGAAATTTGCTGTGGGGTCAGCATGCACACCAGGAAAAGCAGCTCTACAGCACTCCAGTTTCTCCAGTTCTCAGTTTCTCCATCAACTATTAGCACAACCCTGAACCTTGTTATAAAACTGTGAGCTGTTCTCTGTGAAACACCTTGAGCTATGCCTAAAAAGCTCTTAAATAGAGCTATGTGGTAACATAACTTTTTTTTCAATGTGCTTTAATCTTCTAGTCCTGAAGTAGAAGATTTTAAGTGTGACCTTAGAAGTGGTACTGCAGGAATTACTCCTGATGCATCTGGATTTGCAGAACAGAGCATCTCTGGACAGCTAAGGCCTGTGGGCTTCTCCATGGGGGTCTTGAAGTCCATCTGAGGTTTTCCCACCACTCCCCTGTTGGGCTCCCTTGTTCACTGTGTGGTTAATGAAGTGAAGGTGAGTCTTTTCTTGCCATTTTGATCATTGTGCTCCCGTGTGAGGTTTTGGGTGAGGGGCAAGACTCCAAAAACCCGCAGTAAAGGAGTGTGACAAGAGACATCTTTCATGCTAGTAAAGCAGAGCTGGCTCTGAAGTGTAGGAGATCACAGACATGTGATCCTTGGGCATTGGGCATGCAATCTTTGATCGCTGCTCCTGGGAGTTAGATGGGTTTTGCAGAGTGGCAGGGAGAAACTGTGGATTTCTCTCTGCCTCAGCTAGTCCTACCACTGACACTGTTGCAGGAGTTGTCCTTGTGTTTTCTTGAAGGGGCTGGCTGGTCTGCCTAGTTGGCACAGGAGGGAAATGGCACAGCCCACGACTGCTGAAAGAAAAAGTGTCAGCTCAGGCAGTGGAGTTGTGTGGTCTGGGAAATGGAGCTCTTTGGCCTTATCCCTGCCAGTTGGCATCTTTTTCCATGGCTCCTTTTCTCTTTGGTGCCTCAGATCCACAAAGCACCCCAGCCTGTCCATTGTCCCACAGCCTCTAGTGACTGGCATGCGTACTCAGAGTGGTACGTGCAGCCTGGTGTGGCTTCACATGTGGCTTCACATCCTCAAGGGTTCTGATGGAGATGTGAGTCCCAAATACTACATTCTTGCCCGCTGCCTGGTGGCACTCTAGATTGACTGTAGCATTCAAGGAGGGGGTGGTGAGGAAAAAAAAAGCCCAGTGTTTATTCCAGAAGTGTACAGAATAGAGCTAAAAGGGGCCTTGAGGGTCATCTAACTTTCCTTCTGCAGGCTCAGTTTGACCTAAAGCTCCAGCTATATCTGAACTGAAACCAAGTCACGTTTGCATATAAAGAGGCTTGCTGAGAGCCAGAATTTCATTGTCTGAAAGTAGGCAGAGACCCAGATTTACTTTGCTGAAAAAGGCAAACTGTATTTAAAAAGATGTTCTTGAAAATGTAGGCAATTTTCTCAATGCGGTGCAATGTCTCAGTTAGTGTAACTTCAAAAATCAATTACTTTCTTTTACACTAAACAATGATTAAGCTGTTCAAACCACTTGGCAAACAAACAGCTGCAACTTCCAAAGAATGAGAACTTCTGGAAAGGACCATAGTGATTGCTTAGATACTTGCCTTTGATTAAATTACAAATACAGATATTTTTTCCCCTTCTTTCCAGCTCTGAGATGGGTTATGCAGGAAGCTCTGAGCTTATGTTTTACATTCTTGTGCCTACCTCTGAACCCATCTTGCAATAATTGTTTGAAAGTTTGACTTTAACTGCTCCAAATGGTTTTGAGATTCCCAGATGAAACGTTAAATTGACGAAAAAAAGAAACCTGAAGATGAAACAAACTCTGCAGTAGCAAAGCAGACCTGAAGATTACATATTTTGGTAATTGATAGAAGTGCCACTTTTTCAGACCCTTCATAAAGGAAAGAATCTGTGTATTATAGCCCCAGATTATTTGGGCAGTCTCTGTAGCCATAGAAATCAAAGGCAAACTATCAGTTCTTCCTCTGCCTTCCTCTCCTTTTCAGGTGGTGAACTTACCTTCAAAAGGAAAAATTTTTCTATGGGAGCCTAGAAGGAAATCCTGGAAAACAGGTAGAGGTTAGTATCCTTGATCTGCAGCAGAAAATGTAGGGGCAGAAGGCACGATATTTAACTCGTGCAAGGCTGAGTAGTCTGCATGCAACTGGGTGGTGGTTTGCCCAGACATCAGGAAATTAATTCTTAATTCTTCACTGTTTGGGAGTGGACATGTTTCTTTGCCTTGTGCAAGAAGCTTACCTCCCTGCATAAATCAACTCTATCCCTCTCTGTAAATGGATTGTTTTTGTGAGCACCATGCCAGTGTTCATTTTGGTTCATACTGGGCTTCAAGCTTGAGTAGGGAAAGCACCTGCACTTGTAGGAGACCCAGCAGCATGTAAGAGTGCTGCTGTTGAGGGGCTGGGGCAAAGTCTGGGTGGTGTGAGGGATTTATTTGGAGTAACCAGGAAGGGATGTCTAAGTTGGTGTGTGTGTGTTGCAGGACCTGTCATTTCTAACAGGCAATATGGTCTCGCCCACAGGCTTAATTCTTGCTGAGAGGCAGGGTCTGCTTTAGGGTATTTTGAAAGTCCTGTTGCCGCACACAGTCTTCTGTAGAAGTGTTTTTGGGAGTGGTTTTCTGTTATTTTTATGATCTTGCTGGTCTCTAGCTGCCTGGGATGTCTTGGCTGCCTGCTGCAGGGGGTGAATGCAGTGGGTCACATAATGCTCTGCATGCAGAGGGGCCAGAATCCCTGTGGGGCTGGCTGCTTGGGACTGCCAGGTACTCATCCTCTACACATGACAACCCACCTGGTCCCCACGCTCAGACTGTTTGTGGTTTCAGGATACCTTTGTGCCTTGTCTGCCCTGGGGTCAGCTGGAGGGCTGCCTGTCCTTCTGTGCAATGCAAAGCAACCTTGACAGCAGAGCATGGCCATGCTCGGAAACTGGGCCACTACAGGGGATCCAAACCCTCTACTGCAGCTCAGCAGAGTGGTACCTGGCACCTGCAAAAGGCAAAGGCAGGCTGGCTGTGTATGGCATGATGGTGCATAGTGCCCAAAAGCTTATTCTTTTTGTCAGTTTTTTTTCCCCTCTGGGTTTAACTTTCGGCTGCTGCTTAACTTTGTAAAATCATAAATGGCAAAAAATATGTTCTTAGAAATTCATGCCTGAGGCTGGGGCTCTTTCTAAGTAGTTTTGACTCTTCAGAGGGAAGCTACTACTAAGCAAAAATTACCATAATTAACTACAGTAAACTGCCTGCTATTTGATGTCTGAGACTTAAAAGCTTCTGTTGGGATCCAGAAGGTTTTTGAAAACAAGGCCTCGATGGCCTAATTAAAAAAGAAAGGGGAGAGAGAGATGGGAGCAGGAAAGCTGAGTGATAAATCTAAACAAATAACAATGAGCTGACAAGAGGGAAGGTAAATGCAACCTCTCTTCTTGGTCCCAGAATTACAGCCTGGGAAGCCTGAATTTCATGTTGTCCCCACGTGCTTTTCCTCTGAAGCGAATGATCCCTTTTGCTCTGGATTTCATATGGGACTTCAGTGGAAGGGAATTTTGCATCAGGGCACAGTGTTTCTCTGAGCATGCAGAGCAGACACATCCCCTTTAAGATTTCCAGTCTTGGGAAAACACATCAGATTCTGAGTAAGTTTACCCTGAGGCAGTAGCAGCCTTGCAATGAATGTGGGCAACACAAATATTTGTATAGCAATTAACTGCGCAGTGCAATGATAATAACACAAATATGCTTTTAGTAAGATAGTGCTCATAGCAGTTTAAATTGGGGCTGTAAATACATTGATTTTGCTGGGAAGCAGGAGGATTTACACTAGCAGAAGTGCATCCGCTGAGCTTGTAAGCTGTTAAACTGCTACTGCCTTGGTGTAGGGGGAAAACAGCTTTCGAAGGGGCAATGCTGATCACACAGGCACGTCTGCAGCCTGGCAGAAGTCAGGCATATTGCACCAGGGAAGGGTCTTCCCTTTCTCTTCTGCATCCTCAGACTGCTTAGCTGTGTAATGAAAATGGAGGGGGAGCTGTTTTTCATCATCTTGCACTGGAAGAAGCTTGGAAAAGGAGTCTATGTGTGTGATGGATTCCTGTTGGTTTCTAGATGCTTTCCAAGGGCTCTGACTGATAAAATCAGTTTCTGTCTGGTGTTGGAGGTAGTTGCTGTCCCAGTGCAAACTGAGAAGCTTGCAATGTTTCCTGATATTGCCTCACAGCACCACAAGGCAAGATCATCCACATCTGTTGGTCCATCCTAGTACATCTTGTCTATGTCTGGTTGGAAGCATCCCTCAAGGCCCTGAATTGCATTTTGCATTGCCCACAGGAATGTGGCCAGCTTTCCAGCAACAGGGACACTGGGAAAGCTTTGCTGCTAGGATATTTAATGCAGAGGAGCTTTGGCAGAGCTGTACAGCTGGACTACGGGTGAATGTCTGTCTGCTTTGCAAGCAAAGTGCCTCACAGCAGGAGTTACCACCAAAAAAAAAAAAAGGGGGAGTTCCTTGGCTGAGGACCTCATGGTACCTACTCACTACTGTGTGTGGCTGATGGTACTACCCAAAGGGGCAGCTGGGACATGGCTACCCTTCTCAGGTGCTGCACCTGGTCACACAACACATGCAGGATCGTGCTGTGACTGTGTCATGTCATGCTGGTGAGTTGGAGGCTGACAGGTGAGCTGTGTCTTGCCGGTTGAGCTCTACCTTGGGGTCCTCTTGCAGCCTCTTTCAGTGCTGCTGCAAGCAAAGATGCCAGGAGGCATATGGGGCCATTACAACCTCCACGTCTGGCTGAAGCAAAGTAAGGAGGAAAGAGAACTGCTTGAGGGAGTTTGCACTTCTAAAAGAATAATCAGACTTTGCCCTCAAGGAGCAAGTTCACTGGATTGCAACTGCCTGCCCACTCTGATGATGGCTAGATGTTTCCCTAATATCTAATGTTTCTATTTTAATGAGAGTAATTTTGCTCACCTTTCTAAAAGCCCTGATGCTATGTGAGGTTTCCTGCCTGTCTCTGTTGGCATTTTGTGTGGTGGGAGAAGCAATTTCTTCTCCTTCTGATGTTGAATCATCTCCAGTTGTGGCTGTTTGATGTGCAAGTGAGCTTTTGAGTTTGGTTCCATGAATCCCGCTGTTCTCCCTAAGTCCATGAATGAGGCTGTAACCATGGCAATTCTGTTGCTGCTCAGACAAACTATCAATGTGGAAGAGTCTTGGTTTGACATTCTTAAAGGGTAATGCAAAACTTTCCTTGCTCTGAATTCCCAGAGCAGAAGAGAAGGAACGAGTCAAGAAAGGCTTCTGGCTACTGTTTGGCTGTGGCTGCAGTGTCTGGGCTAGATGTGAAGACAACTGGTGGGAAAGAGCAGAGATCTGACATGATGCTGTGCTGTCACCAGCAGCAAACACCTGTGCCAGAACAGGAGAAACAGTGATTTGCTCTCCTCACCTCTGTGCTGTGTGGTGATCTCAAAGGCTTCCAGAACCAGCCATGGTGTCTCTGTGTGCAATACTCCTATAATATTGGCTAAGTCCTATTCCAGACAGACAGTTTGCAGAGGGTTTAATAAATGCTTCAAGTCTCTGTTTATCTATATGCTAAAATCCTTGGCCAGGTTATGGTTTCTTTAAGGCTGTGTGAGTCCAGTGTGATTCCACTTACTAAAACAGGATCACTTTGACAGACCTTTCCCCTACTGCTACCATTACAGATGTCATAGCTGCAACCTGCCAAACTTCCTCAGGGCAAACTCCAAGCACAAATGAGAAAAAGCTACTTTTTGGACCAGTAGAGCCAAGATATGCAGCAACTAGAATAAACTAGACCAGTGAAAATAGGATTTCCTCTATTCTGTGGGCTATAGGAGAGAAATCAGCTATTTGTCTAATGCAAGGAAGTCTAAACCGACCTGCTCTGCATCTGAACTGATCCAGTGTCTTCCTGATCCTGAATGTTTTTATATTCCATTTGTCTGTATTTGGTGGTACAGCAGTTATCAGCTTTGACTTTCACTTTGCTAGTCTGCTCCTGCTGAGATGATTCAACTCGCTAAGTTGACAGAAAAATAAACTTGGCCAAAAGTTTTCCCTGAGATAGAATAAAGGAATCACTTTCTGCCAGATTAGTGAGTTGAACTGGTTCTGTGAAGGGTCTGACACAAGGACCAAGGAGGGAGTGGGACCATGTGACTGATAATCAGGTTGGAGAAAGGAGGAGGAGGGGTAGGAAGACTGGGAGTGACTTGTCTGGTGGCAGAAAACTTGTACATCATCTTGTGTGTGACTGAAACCTGCTATTAGCCGTGACACCTGGCACTACAAGAGATTAATCCTGTCCGCAGATTTTTCAGCTACAGTGATGGGGTCTGTCTGTGTTAAATGCAGCACGAAAGCCCAGCGTGAGGGCAACATCTCTGCTCTCTGGGGAAGGGATGAGCTTGGAGTTATGAATGATTTTCTCTGAAACTTCTCCCAGAAAGCCTCTACAAGATTGTTTACATGATTGAGGCTTCTTTAACCCAATTATTCAGCAGAAGCCCCACGTGGAGTTGCGGTGTGTGCTAGCAGAAACAGAGGCACTGCCGGTAGATTTTACCTCCCCAAACAGCATTAGACATGGCAAAGAAAGCAGCTGTCTCTGCTGCAGTTGTTACAAGCTGTTATTCCCGCCTCCTACCTACCCTTTGAGATGATAATATTGTCTGCAAAAGCTGCAGTACATATACAGTATTTATGTGCTATAAATTGTAATGCTTAGTGCGAAGTGCACGGGGGTGATGGAACTCCCTTTTCTTGTTCCCTGTCTATCTGGGAGATGTATTGTGTAGTTGGTGGAAAGGCCCAGCAGCAGCTTACACCTGCAGCAGAAATTTCTCCCAGGGAGCCAGACGCAGCTCTAGCTTCAGTTACAAGTGACTCGGGAGCTGGAGAAAGTACTTTGGAGTGGTGGTGGCAACTACTGGAGCCTTGTGATGGCCCTGGATCCTAGAGACCACTCATCCTTTTATTGGGATGGGTCAACCCTCTGAACCTTCCCCCTTAAGATTACATGAAAAACAATGTGGTCTCATTGTTTCATTCATGCTTCCTTGCAGTCTTAACAAGCTGCCTGGTCAAGAAGGCCCTTCCATGCATAGTAAAGATAGTGCTTTCCATTCTGATAACCCCTTGCTTGCTGCAGCAATGAAGCAATAAGGAGGCCTTTCAGTGTAATGCTGTTGCCTGAGGAAGGATGGGAGGAGGGATATACGCTGGTAAAATGGTGGGCTGACTGTATTTCTGTGGCTTTTAGTCTTGCCTGCTGACAGTTGTGGGATGCCCAGTATGTTATGGGGAGTATCGTTGGCCCTCTGTGATGTCTGCATGTGATCCTGCAGACTAAATGTTCTGTGGGCTTATTTGTAAGACCCAAACAAGGCATCCAGAGGTGGAAATATGGTCACCACAGGCTCCATACATAAACAATGGTGGGAAAGGACTATACCATCAGTACTTTGGTCGGGCATCTGGACCTGAATAACTGTTATATGACAGCTCAGTATAAGCAGTGCTTATCCTATACTTTACTGTTTGTCCTGCCCATGCCTTGCTTTGGAAGAGGACCTGTTATGCCAGAAAATGCCCAATTGCACTAAAACAACATAAACTGCAGTTTATTAATGTCAGCTGGCTGCAACTTCACCAAATTTGAAACTTGAGGAGCCAGGTGCTGAGCCACCTTCTCCACATCACTCTGCCAAAGCACCTGTTTCTGAGCACCATCTCTCCCCTTCCCAAGTACCTCATGCCAAAGGCCGTGTTGTCTCCAGCCCCTGCAGTAGCTCCCTAAGGTGAAGACTGTGTGTGGATCTGTCCTGACACTACCTCCTGCTCCTCTTCCAGCTCTGTGCAACTCCCTACCCTCATCTCCTCTCACACTGCTGCTTCTCTTGGCAGATGAAATAGCAGGACTGGGGGGTTTGTGAACTCTGGCTGAACTGACAGGATCTCTTCATAACACTCTACATTTCTGCAATTAGTTTTTAGGGCTTTTTTAATTTTATTTTATTTATTTTTAACAGGCTCTGCTCCCAGATTTACTGAGCTGAATGCAATTGCTTAGCTTCATTATTCTGTTGCAATAGGTCTGCTAGCAAGTTTATTAAGCAATAAGGGATGAAAGGCAGCAAGTTTCTAGGTGGTTATAGTGTGTGTTGTGTAGTGTTGATAAGGCACAAGGTCGAAGGCTCAAAGCTTTAATCACCGGAGAAAAACACCCTGGAGAGACAGGATCTTATTGGTATAATGACATGGAAGTGAGTCATAAAAAAGGAACTGCTATAAAAACTGCCCATTCCTCTTTGCCTGGAGAAACTAATGCTTAGGAGAGATTGTTTGTAGAATTGCTGTAATGTCACATCTACAGCTATCTTCCCCTCAAGGGTCATGGGCCAAATATGAACTTGAAATGGAAATGCCCTGAACCAGCTTCCTTCTTTATCTGCTAGTCAAAAAAATTACCTGCTGAAGGACTTTCTCCCACTGTGGAAACCCTGGAGCTTCCTATGGCTGCAGGAGACTTGTTGGACCTTGTGAAGTCTAGCAAGCTGCTACCACTGTGGTTATGGCTTCACCCTGCGGTGCTGCTGCTTCTCACTGCTGGGGTCCCATGGGTCTCCAGTATGACTGTAAAGAACCAGCATCGTCCTTGCACCTGAATATAGTTAAGGCCACACCATTTGGTGCATGTGGACTCTGTTTTCCCTAAACAATCATGTCATGTACTGCTCACTCTCATTCTTTCTTGTCCTTACCTACTGCTGTGAAATCCAACTTTAAAAATGTGTCTACTTTGTCACTGGTCACTGCTGTGATGTCTGGCAAGTCAGGTCATTGCTACCAGACTCCTGGCCTTGCACACACCCTGTAAATCTGGGATAATAGCATATCCCAACACAATAGAGTAATTTCAGGGTAAATTAACAATTTTTGGAGGATTACAGATGTATCCTTTAGAAATGCTAAGCAATAATATTGTCTCCCTGTGGAGGCTATTAGAAATTGAAAGATGACATCTGAGGGAAAGATACCATTATAACAATGTGGAGAAGCCAGATGGGCAAGTGATCCACACAGCTTATGTCAAGAAAACTGGAAGCAACTGTCTCTTTGGGGAATGGAAGAAATAATTAATGTATCCATGTACAGCCTGGGAGATTGATAGCTGTAATTTAGCAGTGGCTGTTCAGCACTTCTATCAGCAATGACAAAGTGGCCTGCAGTGTTACCTGTTTCTTAATCAGTCTCTGGATTGCAGTATGGAAGAGGCTGGACTTACTCTCTGAAGCGAGAGATCTTACAAAGTGAAGCAGCAGTGACACACAGCCATATGGGACACCATATGTGGGGACAACATCTGCACAGGGCTTCATCTTTTCTTTCTCTTCCCCCTCCCCCGTAATTCTCATCTTATTTAATTGCAAAGAATTATTGGATTAATATGCAGATCAGCTCAACAGCCATAGCCAAAGAGCCCAGTACTGTGAATCAGACTGCTGTGACTGGGAAACCTGAGCAATGGAGTCCCCTGACAACATCAGTGAAGTAGCTGATTGCTGATTTAATGCCCCAATGTGCAAAGCCTGCCCCTGTTGTAGCGAGGCTGGAGGGGAGCTGTGCATTACCTGTCTCTGGGATTAATGCTGGATGTTGTTATGGATCACCATTTCAGGTCAATGTAAACTGCTGGCAGTACAGGGCGCTGTAAAGTCAAAGTGCTTGTCCTCATTCTGTAGTGATCTATTGGCTGTGTTGTAGCAGCAATGCTCTGGTGGCTGGAGCAGTATAAGCCTCTCATAGGTGGAGTCGTGTGACAAGGGTTAACATGCTCAGAAGTTTGTCTGTTCCCCCCGCCGTACATCCCAGATGATTTAATGAGTTGCAGGTCTGCTTTTGATCCTGTCTGAGAGGGGTGGCCAGGAGGAAAGCCTCACAAGTCATGGGGCCCAGTCCCTGGACCTCCACAGAGCATGCTTTTTCCATAGTTGGGGTTATTCAACCTAGAGAACAGAAAGCTCTGGGAAGACCTTATTGCAGCCTTCCAGTACTTAAAGGGGGCTTATATGAAAGATGGGGACAGGCTTTTTAATAGCACCTGCAGTAATAAGACAAGGGGTAAAATAAGAGAGTAGATTCAGACTGGATATAAGGAATATATTTTCTGTGGTAAGAGTGGTAAAACACTGGAACAAATTGCCCAGGGAGGTGGTAGATAGCTCGTCCCTGGAAACATCCAAGATCAGGCTGAACAGGACTGTGAGCAACTTGATCTGGTGAAAATGTCCCTGCTTATGGCATGAGAGTTGGACTAGATGTCCTTTAAAGATTCCTTCCAACCCAAACCATTCTATGATTTTCATCAGTGTAAGTAGAAGGTACAAGGTAGTCCTGAAGGCTGACTGGTTATTACACAGACTTAAAGCCTTGCTGAGGAGTAGCTGTAGTAGAAGCAGGGATGGAGCCCAGGCCTCCAGAATCCCATGCTTGTGCTGCAGTCCTTGCAGCTGGATATACATCTGGAGAAAGGACTTAAATGATGGGCTGAGGTGGTGGTGGGGCTGGGCCTATCCATCTGTGAGCCACGCTTCCTGATGTGGCAGGTGAGTTGCATCTGACAAGGGATCATCACATTACCTTCTTCATTTCATGTAAGTCATCAAATGGGGCGGAGGGGGAGCTTGCTTTTCACCTGACATAGGGTCCAGATTTTAAATGCACTCTGGGAGAGAGATTTACTTTAAGGACAGGAAGTTGTGTTTTACTGTTTTATAAGTCTGATTCTGTTTGTAGCCCTTTCTTGGTCTGTTCAACTTACTGAAACAGATTTTTCATCTGGAGTAAATAATGTAACTGTTCCCTCCAGTGGAACCGCAGTGATTCACACCAGCTTGGGTTTGGTTCCACTAACCTTAATGCCTCAATGTAATTAACTAACATAATTGTCCGCTCATACCCACGTTTCACTTCTTTGAGATTACTGGAACAATTTTATATAACCTGGGATAAATTTAATGCTGATAAAATTTCTTAAAGGGATGTTAGGGATGGTGATGTACCTCTGATCCTCATGACTTGTCCAGTATGATTTTCATATGAACCAAACTGACCAAATGTATAAGGGTTTTAGTAGCACAGTGGGTACGTGACATATCTTTGCCTCAGAAGCCCTGATTCCACTGATAGTTTGGTGTTACCCTAACAGAGGGTAAGGGGAAAACACAAGGTTTTCTGGATGCAGCTTGAACAGCAGCCAAACTGCACTGATCAGTTCGCTTTAATGTTTTGAATCACTAGACAGGGAGGGATATGAATTGACATTATTGCAATAGGTACTTTATTGGGCCATCATCTGGTTGCTGTGTACTCCTCAGGGTCTGGATATTCACCACATACCCCTCTGATTGATTGAAAGCTCTATCTTGCCATATTCTAATGTGATGGCTTTGTTGTACAGTGAGGATGTGCAAACAAATCCTTTTGTGGCTGCTACAGCAGCTCTGGCTAAGGACCCATGCCGTGGTCCTCTCACCCCCAGAGAAGATTACAGCAAGGCAGGGAGAGGCAGTGAGCCCCAGTAAACAGAGCCTGTGATGCACTACAGACACCTCTTCTCTGAAAAATCCTCCTTTCACTGAGGAACACAAAGTGATTTGGTGACAGATTTCATGGAATGGGACACCTGAGAGCAACAGCTATTCAAGTATAGAGGTGTGCTTTATGGAGAGATTGTTTTTGTTTAAGCTCACTTGGATGTGGAGGTGATGGCTGTGTAGAGATTGCATGGACAAATGAAGTGAGAGCTAATGCTCATTAAAAGGGATGCAAACTTCCCAGGGGGTATGGATTTGCAGTACAACACAAAATCAGATTGCAGAGATCAGCCATGCTGAAAAGATATCGACTGAAGATAAAATGCAAGTACTTACCTGCTCATTTTCTGCAGTGTTTTATTGCTCGCTTTTGTTTGGTTTTGCACTAAGTAAAGGGATCTTTGTCTTCTCTTTCAGTCAGGGCTACCTTTTGCAGGCCCACAGAGCTTGTCATTCTGTCCTCACATAGGGAAGCCTTGAACACAAAGCTTCATTTTCTGAGTATGCCAACAAACAAAACTTTTCATTATTTGGCTGGTCTGCTGCGGACTGCTGTTGACCCCCTTAACTTCTTGAGGGTTTTGGCCACATTTCCCATTATGGGAATGATGTGACCAAGTGCTACCAGCTGTATTGTCCCTCGTAGTGTAGGAGGATTGTCTGGTCCCTCACCTCAAGCTCTCACCATGTATGGGTGCTGTAAAGGGAGCTGTGTAGGTGCTATGGAGGTCCTAAATGATTAAATTGGTTTAAATTAAAATTAAAAGGTCATAAATTCTCTGGAGCACCCAAGGTTGATCTGCTGAGGAATGTTTCCTGTGCTATGGGTTGACCACAGGCATGTGGACATTGAATGTTGCTGTTAGTCATGGACCACCCAGCTGGTAGAGGCTGAACTGCTAGAGATCCAGGAAACCAAGGGAGATGGATTGGCAGGGGGACTGGGGATTTTGATTCTTGGGTTATTAACCCCTCACTATTAGGTGGGTGAAAACCAGAAGGTTTTTGAGATCTTCCCTGTTTACATTACAAGTTGTTGCGAGTTCCCATGTCCAAAATCCAGATCTTAGGAAATAATTTATATCCTGGGGCTTTGGAAGGGTGGAGCAGTGCTAGGAAGAGACTACACACCAATATGGTTAAAAGTAATCAGTTGACTTTATTCAAGCTGGTAGCTGCTTATATACATCTGAGGGTTACATAACTAGGGGCCAGAATAGTGGGGGGAAAAGGCCATCTGCTCCCTATCAGGTTTTTATCACCACAATGGAATTTCAAAGTACCATGAGATCTCATTATAGGTTCTCATTTCCAAGCTTATCAGCCCCTTGTTAGTGAATTCTTAAGGCTGTTTTTGCAAGTGCAAGTAGCTGTGGCCTTGATCAGCCAGCCAGGCTCCCACAGGTGATCTAAAAGTTGAGATTAACTGTCTGGTTGCTTTGAGCAGATAGATCTTGTGTCCCTGTGCTGCTGGATCTTATGCATTCAGGAGCAAAAGTCACTATGGTTTAAAGCCCTTCTGCAACCTATGTGGTCCCAGTTTAAGTCCTTGTGATGAAGGTCTCCTTACCAAATACTCCTGGGGTTGAATAGACATGGAAATTGAGATTGTATCCATTGATCAGGGTGTATGGAAAACATGGACTAAGGTTGTCCTGTACCCCTGTTGTGAGGACAGGGTCTGATTCCTCATGCTTTTATCAGGCACCTTCCACTGCAAATAAATTCTGTTCCTAAAACACTGGGGAAATGATGCCGCTTCCTGCAGGCTATGAAATCCAACTGACTCCTCTGGGGAAAAAAAAAGGTGAAGATATGGGCACAGGCATTCAGGTGGCTGCAGCTTCCTCCCTGCCTCTTCCAAGGCTTCCAGGTGAGAGAAACACCAGAGGAACAGAAATCCAGAGCTGTTAACAAAAGAAATTGCATGTCTGTGTGCATGTGCAGTTATCTCTCTGCATGTCTGTCTCCCTGGATTTGTCCTTCTTTTTCTGTGTTCAGAGATGGATGATTTAAGTTAAAAAGTAGTGCATAAATGCAAGTTATTTTTCTATAGAATGTTATTTGTCTCTTTGTGGAGCTAGCCAAACTGCTGGAAAATGGATTTCCCATTAAATTACTGACCTATCAACAGTCAAAGTGCTGAAGGGACTGTACCTGTGCATGCCAGCAGGCAAGCTGTTGTGCGCTGCTGGTGAAAGGAGGGTATGAGCAAAGTAAAAAAACAGGTGAGAGGGTGTATGATGATGAAATTAATAAGAGATTCTCTTATTATTATTGTTTTTCGATATTTTTAATGATTTCTTCTTTTGTTTAGCAAGTAATCTTAAGGTACCATATATATGTAAATGAATACTTGGAAAAACGATATTAACTGTAGGAATCTGCCTAGAGAAACTGTGGAGAAGTTGTATCTACCACAAAATCCATAGTGTGGGGCAGACCTCTGCTTGCTAGGTCTTTTTCCATCTCCACTAGGCTACATTGCTGCCTTACCCCACGGACCAAAAATGTGTTTGTGAAGACTACATCAGAGGGCACAGGCTTGCTTTGTGCGGGGAGGGAAGTCTCTATGGCTGTTTGGACCTCAGGTTTTCTTACATCAGTGTTGCTTCACAGTAAAAGCTGTAAGGAGTTCCAAGTATCCTAGAAGGCTGGTCATCCTTGACCTGCTCATCTGAGAAGTACAAGATCCTGCCTAGGTTTCTGCATTTGTTTCTCTCCTTTAAATCCCACTGGAGTTGACAGGAAAATAGGGTCATGACTCTATTTCCCTTGAAGCTGAAGGAAGGATCCTGCTGACTGGTAATTGTGGATAAGGTACTTCTTTGTTTCATCCCTGCAATCAAGGCTTCCATCTTCTTTTCCGTACATAGAAAGCAGCAACCACCTCAGAAATGCCTGAACCTGCTCTTGACAGCCAGGGTCATGCAGGACTCATTAAAGAAAGTAAATAAAGGATGTGGGCAGGCCTGGCAGGAACAGCGCTCTCGTGGTGCCAGCAGGCCCTCTGCCAGGTAAAGCCGAACTCCCAGCGAGAGCTTTTCAGAGCGCCTTTGGGATGTGTACAGAAGAGTTCTGTGGTGAGATGAAATATTTAAAACCGCTTTGGGTTGAAACGAGGTGGGGGAGCAGCAGCCTCTTTAATCTGTGCACAGTTTTAAGGCTGTATGTGAATCATTGATGAGGAGGGCAGAGTGTTTCTAAAGCTCTGGCAGGTCATTAAACCTGGTGATGGACTCATTAAACAGAGAGCTGCATGGAGAGCCCTGACAAAAGTACTGGAGTATTTCACACGCGTTGCCCTGTGAGTGCCAGCACACTTTACCTATGACTTTCAGGGTATTGTTGCAGTATTTATTAATAAAGTAAAACATCTTAGGCCAGTGGATTGTGTTGCGTAAGAGGAAATGTATGAAAGAAGCTCTTTGATCTGTCAGGCAAAAGCATAAGATGATACAATAGTTGGAATTTGGGTGTTTCTAACCATCTGATTGTATTACATGTGAGGGATGGGTAAATCACCTCTGACAACTCTTATAACTGGGACTTTACTGGGTGGGGAGGCAGGCAGAGCATTGCAGTGTTAGTGTTCCCATGGCTTCGGTGGAAGAAAAGTAGAAAATGCCACTTTGCCTAGAGGTGTCCTCAAACCCATGTCCATGGCTGCTTCTGGCCTCAGTACCTACAGCACAGTGCTGTCTGACCTCTGCCATACATGCTGTTCTGTGCTTGAGGCTTTTTCTGACCCACCTGCAAAGATCATGCTGCTGTTCAACAGGTTGGATAATTTTCCAACCATTGCAATGACAAATGCAGTTTTAGATGATCCCTTCAACTGGCTTGGATTTTGTTTTCTTCTGAGATAATTTTGCTTTTCAGTAGAACTGTGCTTACGTGCTGGCCACACACCATGAATAAACCTGGCCTTACTGCTTACCATACAGGTCTTGTGCTTCATCTCTAATTGTTAATTACACAGACCTAGATACAAGGGTGGTGTAAATTGCCATTACCCTCTTGGCTTCGAATAGGTTTAGAGGATTTGAACAATATCCCCTGATTGTCTTACATTTACATAGCTGTGTTCCAAAGCACTGTGCAAATGGCATGCAGAGGAGATGATGTCTGCCTTCCTCAGGGGGCTGGACATTGTCCCTCAGCTGGCAAGCAAGCAGCAAATGCCCTTTTCTGCAGAAAGGCCACAGCTGTCTGCCCTTGCTTCCCTGGCCCTCAGGAGAGATTGGAAACAGCTGCAAAGGAAAAGATCCTTCAAATTTGCAATGTGGAGGAGGAGCAAGGGGTTAGCAGTGTGTAGGATGTTTCTGGATTGAGAGCTCTGAGTTCCTTTTCCCTTTGCCTCTTGGTTGGGCTGAGAGTGAAGGAAGCTGGCAGCAGTTTGGAGGAAGGGCTTGTCTGGCATGGCAGAGGCATGGGGGTTTATCACGCGGATCCTGGACTTGTGGCTTAGGTAAGTCTCTTGTATTGCTTGAAGCTATAGGTGGTGATGAGGTGGGAAACAGCTCTATCCTCCTTGCTGGGTATGGTAGCTGCATCGTGATTTTTTATACTTTCTACTTAAACTTTTGTTGGGACAGCTTACTTCTAAAATGCAATCGCTTCTGCTAGAGAGCTGGTTATTCCTTACTATTGCTTAGGAATCCAGAACAGAAGATGAGTAAGAGTTAAATTAAAAACGTACCTTCTGCTGCACACAAAGGTATCCAAGATGCTCTGGTTTTGTCCTCAAGTAAACAGTAATTGAGTTGTTCCTTTTGTTTGCTTTGGTTTATTGCTTGAAACAAGTAAGCTCTTCTCTGAACGATCCATTTCCAGAGATCTTGTAAGTGGTGTGCTCAGTAGAGGTGGCAAGAGGGGTGTGTGCAAGTGTTTGGGAATGCACAATGGGGAACAGGGAGTGCAGTGGGAAAGAACAAATGAATTCTGACACTGTAAGTGAAGATTTGGTAGTGAAGAGAGTGAGGCTTCAAGCTGGCTGTCACTGCATTAACAGCTTGGATATTTCAATAATCAGTTTAAAGTTGAGTTTATCAGGCATGCAGAAAGCTCAGCTCTTCAAGGTGTGTGGTTATAGCTCAAAGCCATTGAAAGTCAAGAGAGATTATGAAGGTGTGGTGTAAAAATGCATTAATGAGGTCTCTTCCATCCACTGGAGGGAGAGACAGAGCTGGCGTAGTCGAGAGAGATTTCTGTTGCTCATGATCCCAAGCTCCTGTACAACAAGGAACAGAGAAGGCAGCTATTATTTACCCTCTGTAGAAACTCAGCTACTACCTGAGACTGAACCACACCTGGGCTTTCTTAGTAGCCCGTGTCTCTCCAGTCACATGAAACACACCTCTGTCTGTCCTCTCTTCCTCTCCAGTTGAACAAAATGGTCTGCAGTGGGCAGATACAGCAGCATTATCCTGCTCATCCTTGCCCAAATTGGCTCTGACTGGTGCATGACAGTCCTTCTGAGGTCACTGGAGCCTTGGGAATGATCATCACTGGGGCGTTGGGACTGATCTGTGGGACTGCTCCCCTGGCCACACCTTCAGCACATATTAATCTGCACAAGCTTCTGGATTCAGTAAGGCTGGAGTAACTTGTTGCATGTTTTGCAGTGTTTCTTTCTTAGACAAGTCAGCAGGCAATTGCCTTGAGAAGAACAGGCTACTTTATGAACTTCTGCCTGGGCATATCCAGCTGCTGTGCTGTCCATGGCACTCCTCTGCCTGCAGTTACAGCAGTAGCTCTATTAGATACCATACTAAGAAATTATTCTTTATATCCCACTTAAACATCTTGTAAGAACTGTTTATTCCATATTGGGGCTCTGTGGTGTGTGATCCTTCTCTTCAGTTCCTCTCTGACTTCCAGCCCTCGGATTGGAAGGGACTCTGTCTTCTTTGATTCCTCCAGTGTGCAGCCAGTCTTTGGCTGTGCTTTTTTGGCATCCAGCAAAGGGCAGCCCAGGCCCTGACTGCTGTCAGCTCTCCCAGGAGCGATTACTGCTGTTTCAGTAATCTCAGCATGAGGAGGCTGAGATTTGACTCAGAGCCAGGAATGGTGCTTTGAGATCCAACCCATCCTCCTGCTGTGGTAGGATTTAGTAATGGTGTGAATATGGAAGGTGTGCATGCATGAAAGTGTGTTTTTCTGTGCTTATGCTTGCCTTTTTTTCTCTGTACTAGAGGGCAGAGTATTTCTTCTGCTAGGCAGGTAAAGGTGTGTTCAGAGGACAGCTTTTTCTGATAGAAAAGTGAACAGCCAGCCAACCTCCCATCCCATTGCTTCACCAGAGAAGAAAAATGTCTGTGTCTCTTTGTCCTGTTTCAGCAGATTGGTGGGTCAGTCTGAGCTTTTCAAATAAAGCAGCACAGCAGAACTTAGAAGCAAATAAGAGGGAAGATCAGGGGAATAATTTTCCCAAAAGAAGCTGCCACTTTTTCCCAAGTCTAACAGGCTGGAAGAAGATGCATTTGGAAAGGATGAAGATGCTGAATATAATTTACATTACTAGATAAGGAAGGATGCATGCACATGTGCAAAATGTGTGCTGGGGAATGGTCTATAAAGTGAGTCACAAAAAGGATACTGAGAGCAGTAACATAAAATTCAGAAAAAGGGAAACTGGCGGCTGGAAAGGATTGAAATTGTCCTGGTGAGAGATCTTTAACAAGCTGTGGGTAACTTCCTCAAGGGAAGTGATAGACTCCCCATTGCTGTGGTTGTTTAAAAAGTAAACTGGATGAAACAGTAAGAAATATGCTCTAAGGACTAATCTTCTGTCAACTTGATGGATTAATGACCTAATTGGTCCTTCGGTTTCCTTCCATCTCTCATGCCTATTGCTCTGTGAGCAGCAGCTTCTAGTCATTAGGAATAGAGTGAAAAGAGTAGTGTTACTGGAAATACTCCCTGACAATGTTTCCTGGAGAAACTGGTTGCTCGTGGCTTGAACTGGTGTACTCTTTGCTTGATAAATTCTGGCTGGATGACTTGACCCAAAGAGTTGTGGTGAATGGAGTTCAATCCAGCTGATGGCCCAGCATAAGTGGCATTCCCTTGGGGCCTGGTACTTGAGCCAGTTCTCTTTATTGTTGTTATTAATTATCTGGATGAAGGCATTGACTGCACCCTCAGACAGTTTGCAGATGACAACAAGTTGGCCAGGAGTGTTGACCTGCTTGAGGTTAGGAAGGACCTACTGAGGGTTCTGGGCAGGCTGGATCAATGGGCCAAGGCCAACTGTATGAGGTTCAACAAGGCTCAGTACCAGGTCCCGCATTTGGGTTACAACAACCCCCTGCAATGCTACAGGCTTGCTAAGAGGGGCTGGAAAGCTGCCTGGCAGAAAGCGACTTGGGGATATTGGTCAACAGCTGCCTGAATGTGAGCCCAGGTGGCCAAGAAGGCCAACAGCATCCTGACTTCTATCAGGAATAGTGTGGTCAGTAGGACTAGGGAAGTGATTATCCCTTTATGTTCAGCACTGGTGAGGCTGCACCTCGAGTACTGTGTTCCGTTTTGGGCCCCTCTCACTACAAGAAGGACACTGAGGTGCTGGAGTGTGCCCAGAGAAGGACAACAAAGCTGGGGAAGGGTCTAGAAACCAAGTCTTGCAAGGAGTGGCTTAGGGAACTGGAGAAAAGGAGGCTGAGGGGGAGACCTTTATTGGTCCCTACTACCTCAAAGGACATTGTAGCCAAGTGGGTATTGGTCTCTTCTCCCAAGCAGCAAGTGATAAGGCAGGAGGAAAGGGCTTCTATTTGCACCAGGGGAAGTTTAGGTTGGATTTTTGGGAAAAAATTTTCACCAAAAGGGTTGTTGCTCATTGGAACAGTCCTCAGGATTTCAAGTGCTGTGAAAAATGTCTTGCTGTAGTTTCCTTGTCATCCCTTTCCCTTTGTACATCTGGTAAAGCAGCCTGGCAATAGATAAAACTTTAAATACGTTAGATATGCATTTGCATTTGAAGAAGGAAATAAAATATGCAGGACTCATCCTAATTCAAACTTGCAGACTGGTTCCAGATTACCTTCTTCCAATCGAACATTTGACTTTTTTACAATAATTTTAATCACTGTGGATTTTCTCACACTTAAATGGTAGGGCTCCTAGGGTAGTCAGTGAACGTTTCTGATAGAGGTGATCTCTGGATTTCATGATTTCAGAGCTTTCAGATCTGGTCCCTGAGCATCATCAGTCCTTCTAGCCTAGGGTGGGCTTATACAGACTGAGCCTTGCCTGAAATTGGTCCCAATATTTTCTGTGTGTCTGAACTCAGCTCAGCCCTAGTCTTTTTCCTATTTTCAATGGCTTCTCTTCTCAAACTGCTTACAGGTGTGTCTCTTCCCTTGGAGCATCTTAGCAGATTGCACTTTCTGCTTTAAACTTGGCCAGCACAACCTTGGCAAGTGTCACTTGAAGCAGCAGCTCTTCTGTTCTACCTTTCCTTTCAGTGCTTGTGTGTTCTACTCAGTATTATCCAGTTCTAAAATTACCAGAAGCAAATGGCAGTGGAGTAGGACCACTGATCTGCTGTCTATAGTTCAGGTAAAACTTGAGTTCATTGGCATGTAGGGTACAAACATTATGCTAGGAGGAGATTTGTGCAGACTGCACCCATAGCTGCTTCAGTGCCAGAAAGGATTTGGGAATGTATGGGAAGGGATGAGATTGCACATGTGAAGACTAGTAGGGGTTTTGTAGTCCTTTGAGAGAAGCAGTAGTGGGGCTTTTAGCCATTAAAGACCAGTGATGGAGAGAAATGAAACTGGTGAATGAGTGATCTGTTCATATCAAATGATGGAAGATTAGGAAAATAACAGTGCTTTCTGAATAAAGGGACTAGAGTCACTGGGAGGGGAATGGCCCATAGTTCTAGCTGTGGGCAGCAATCCCAGTTTTTGTTATCTCTGAGTAACTGGGAGGGAAATTGAGGTCCTGATGGGGAATGAAAATTTAATTTAATAAATGCAGAAAGGTTCTGAACGCGCAGTTATTTGCTATCCATATGAAACACTGTCCATGTCTGTCTTCAGCTGCTAAAACTGAGGAAAAAATTAGGAAGGCTTTCACCAGATACTAATTGGAAATGAGAAGGGAAATATCCACTGTGCTGTGTCTGTTTCCCTTGGCCACTTCCACTTAATGAATGCCCTTAGCAGCTTTACTCTTGAGCCAAAGCAAATTCTGCACTGTGTTGGTTAGTTGTGTGTGCCCTGCGGACAGAGAACAAAAGTAGCTAATGCATGATTTATGCATCAACCCACCACAGTAACATTAACTAGCTAAGCTGTACAATGTGCCTGTTGAATAGAGACTGTGTCTCCATAGGCTACAGTGCTCCTCACACTGACCCGTCTGCTTTGACATTTTTCTAGCTGTTCCTCCCCACTACCTTTGGAGATGAAAGTATCCTCTGCTGCGTTGATGCTCAAGCACAGGGAGGAAAACTGCCTGTACTCAGCTGCTGTACGACAACTAGGATGCAACATTATTAATCATGGGTGTCACGAAGCTGAATGGGTCTACTGAACTGGGGGATACAGAAAGGGTCTCTCTGGGCAGGCTTATTTCAGTCAGTTCCTCGAGGATGTGAGTATTTTGATTTAGGGGGGGTGTTAATATTTTCCTTTAGAACCTCATAGAAGGTTTATGTTTCTCCCTTCTGGATTCTGCTAAGGCCTGAATGGGGAAAGGGAATCAATCAGAACAGTAAGCCTAAGAGGGGTGAGGCAGTCTGGCTTGAAGTCAGACCATTTTCCTTCTCCTGGCTTTTCCATCTTGGCAGCAGCCAAAGGCTGAGCGTCATACGCTGGAGCTGTGTTCTGTTCTGAGCTTGTTTACAGCTCCTGAGGCTGTGTGCAGGTGCTGCCTCTTGAAAGTGCTTCTGGGGCATGGCCAACTATAGGCTGTGTCTTTCAGTAGGTTTGTGGTGCAGTGGCAATAGCACATGAGATGCAAGTCAATGGAATGAATACCATATGGATAATGGTCGTTTATTAATAATGGCTTTTCTGGGGCTGCCCTTTGGCAAACATAACAGCCAAACTGCCCTATAAAGAAATTCAAGTGACTTCTAGGAACAGACACACACACTTGCTCTGTGAACTTTTTGTAGAAGGCACATTATGAGTAAGGTATGCAATTTTCCCCAGATTCTTACCTCTTACAAGTTCTATTTCTGTTGTTGATTCATAGGGTGAGGCTTAGGAAAGTGATGTGTAACTCAGCAGGTGGCTGTCACCTCTATCTTGCTGGCAAGGTATGGCAACAGGGTAAAAGTCAGGAATGATCTTCTCTATTGATTTAACATAAATTCTACTTAGCAGAGATCACAGTTAAATGTAGATATACAGCTCTTCCTTGCTGCATGGTCCTACCACCCCTTAACATGGGTGATAGTGAATTGGAATATCAGTCCTAGCTATCAGGGTGCTTCCTCTTTTGAACCTGTGTTCTTGTACAAAGCTTTAAAAAGTGCAAAGGCTGTTCTTTAGCATCTGTGGCACCAAGATAGCTTGGCTGGAAACACTGGCTTTGGGAGTTAGTCCACCTGTAAATGGAGAGATTGCAAGAGAAGGAAGTAACTACAAAATGTTTTCCTCTTCTTGTGGTACAAGGCTGTGCTTTGCTGTGCTGACTCACCACCCAGGGTTAAGTAGTAGACTTGTTCCTGGCTGAGTTGAAATGGGACAACATTGTGCACAGCTTCTTGATCAAGCAGCTCTTCTTATCAATCAGGTTTGGGATGCTACATATTGAAGCTCTGCAGTTTTATTTCCTAATGTCCTTATGATGTCTGTCCCTGCAAAAATAAAGAACTGTGGTGCATTTGGAACTGGCATGGTACTTTTCATGATCTTAAATGTGCCTATTAAAACAAAAAAAAAGGCCATATTGAAAATCAATTTTCTCCTTGCAGGTCTTGAGCAATTTTGTAAGATATAATAAGATGAGCAATCTGGTTCTGGCAGTGAAAAGAACAGATGCCAAGCTATAATTTCCCTTACCAGAAAATGCTGCAGAGTCACTTTGTGTTGCAAAAAGAAGAATTTGTGTTATTAATAGAGGACAGTTAAAACTTGGAGTCCTGAGAGCACACACTTCATCTGGTCTGTGCCATATGGAGGATGGTAGGCAGGGACACAGCCTGGTCAGCCAGGAGAGAGATGACAAGGTCTTTGAGGAAAAGAGATTATCTAACCTTGACTGAGCAGCAGAAGCTGTTGGGTAACGCATCCTGTAACACTAAGGGGTTGTGGTTTTGACTGTAGGAACTCTTGCTTCTATTTCTTTTGCAAAGGCTGGCCTCCATGGAAGATGGCAGAGCAAAGCTGGCATTGTCCACTTGCACAGGGCTGGTAGCTGTGGAGCTCAGACCTGGGTCCTTTGCTTACTTCTCAGCTGAACAGATCTGAGGAATTGGAGGGGTTGGGATGTAATCCCTTAAGAGTGCTGAAATTTACCAGTGTGAATATCTTCCTTCTCTTATTTCTAGAAATACCCTGGATCTGTCACCATCACCTCTTTGTCAAGGTCAAATGCCAACCAGCTCCTGGACCTGTACCACACTCTGTCCACCTGAATTTACTGCATTTTTATATCCTTGGTCAACCAAGCCCTAACTCATCTAAACAGTCTTCATTTTGTTCTCTATTCTGGCCAGCTGTCTCATCTTGCTAGAATTGTGTTAAGTATCAGGTCACAACTAACTTTTTTTTTTCTTCTGGAGGCTGTGGCAGAGATAATAATTACATTCTGAGCCTCATCAGATTTGTTCTTCTCCATTAACTGATGGGCTTGTGCTTTTCTTTGCTCTACTCTTACTTTTAATGTATTTATAGAGACTTCTTTGTTGCCTTTATGTTCTTGTTAGTTGTAATTCATCTTATGACTTAGCCTTTCTGACTTATCCCTGCATGCTTATGCTATTCCTTTATACTCTTTCTTAGTTGCTTGTCCTTGTTCCCACTTTCTGTACAGTTGCTTTTTGATTGTTCAGCCTTTAAAGTGCTCCTAATGTAACCATATTGGTTTCAAGCTATGTTCGCTATCTTCCCTCTGTACTGGGAGAGAATGCTATTGTGCTTTTGATACAGTCCCTTTCAGCACCACCAGATCTCCTGTATTCTTCTCTACCTTAGATTATCTTCCCAAGGGACCATGCCTCACAGTTTAGAATGTGTTTAAGTCTGCTTGCCTTTTTTTCTTTAAGACTATTGTCCTCATTTTCCTGGTCTCCTTTCCTTTCCCCTGCTTCCTCATGATCATTTCTACCTGTATTGCCTTCTTCCTTTCAGTCCTTAACAGTTTCTCCTTGCTGGAATCAAATCTAAAATGTACATCTACTTCCTCTAGTTTTCTTCACCTTTTAGAACAAAGACTTGTCACCATCAGAGGGAACTTAAACAGCGCAGCAGGACACAGTGTTTAAAGTAACACAGATCCTCTGGGAAAGGTGAAGTTTCTGCTATTTACCCAGAAGAGACTTAACCACTTGCATCTCCTTTGCACATCCCCTTCTCCTCACTTTCTCTACATCAAGAGATCTGGAAAATGATCTGACATTATTTCCATTTCTGAGATTCAAGCAAGCACTCATTCAATGAAGTGTAGCACCCCCTCCTCTTTTCTATGTTGTTATTCCCTTCAATAAG
Source organism: Gallinula chloropus (assembly GCF_964237585.1). NCBI lineage: Eukaryota > Metazoa > Chordata > Aves > Gruiformes > Rallidae > Gallinula > Gallinula chloropus. The sequence goes on from NC_140090.1 coordinate 69,279,135, forward strand.
TGTATTGCTTTAATATGTGTATAGCTTACCCTGTATTTTTTTGTCTGTGTGACTTTAGTATCATTTTAAGTATGTAAAGGCCCCAAAGCAGAATAGAATCTTTTATAATCTATTCCAGAAATAGCTTTTACCTTCACAGTGAGCTTTGAGCTATTGTGAAATGTCTCCCCTCATTATTGGGAACCAATACAAAAGCTGGTAAACTAATGCTGGCCCATTAGAGCTTTGCTTTGAATGCTGTCTTCCTTTCTCCTTCTTAACATGCTGATTCAAAGGAAGTATTTACTATGCAATTTGAGTCTTCTGATACTGGCTTTTTTTCCAGAGCAGAGTTACTTGATCAGATAACTCTGGGAATCAAAAGACTTCATCAATTCTCATTTGTTCCTTCCCTTTACAGTGTCTGCAGTTGGGCCATTCCTGGCTTTCTGTGAAGTCAGCCTGTTCCCCAAAGCAAGCATATTTGCAAGCTGGGATGGTCTCAACAAGACTGGTGTCACTGATTTTGCAGCAAATAAAGGTGGATCTGAAAAGGGCTGAGCGTTTTTAGTAGAACTGTGAGCGCAGTTAAATGAAGGAAACCATAAAGGTGCAGAACAATAACTTTAATTGGACCTAAACCCTCCTGCACTGATATATTCGTAAGTGCTATCCACCAGCATAGGACCTATTAGCTAGGCATGTATAAGACCCAAGAGTGTTCAGGTAACATCTGGAATTTTTACCACCAGAGCAGAAACATCTGCTGATCCCTCCTTTTGTAGCAACAATAAGTGACTATTCTGGACCAGTGACAAAGGATGGCATGATGCACACCTTACTGATGAGGCAAATATTAAAATAGGAGACCTAAGATGCTCAGAAGCTTCCTGGTTCCCTGTGCTTAGGGCTGAATGCTAGTGTGGTTCTTCACTTTTCAGTGAGTCAATTTTCAAAATGCTTCTAGTGATAGGAATGGATTCACAACATGATTCAGACTCAGGTCTGAACATTTTGGGTTTCTTTTTTATGGTTCCCCTCTTGTGTTGCTTCAACTTGTGATTTGCCAGAAAGTGAGGGGGAAAATGTTTTTCCAGTCTTTGTTCTAAATGACAGAATTTAGATCTGTCCTGTTACTAAAAAATTATATTTCTAGGTATTTAAACACTTTGCATATTTCATAATCTTAACCACAGTGTAAAGCCATAAACACACATTGTTCCAGTGCTATTTATTGCAGTGCCTTTAAAACAGCAGAACATTTAATTCAGTGTTTTGCTCGCTTTGGACAATTTCAAAAGGAATCCTCTTTCATAGGTCATGTACTGTGGTTTCTTACTATCTAATTGTGAGTCATAAAGCACCCAGAATGGGTTGGTTATATAAGTGTTTTGGCTTTTGTTTCATTTGGCAAAAGTTTAAAATAAAAAGTAACAGATGCAGAGAGAAGCTTTCAATTATGAATTATTCTGACTTTAAACCTTGTTAGAACTAGAAAATTGGGGTGCATTACCTATTTTAGATCCCATTACTTTTGAAAGCCACTTTTTTTGAACTTACTTCTTCAGCTGTAAATATAAACTCTTTGTATTCAATTCAGTCTAGCTGACAGGATGGTTTCCAATAGGTTGTTTGCCTACAGTGAGAAAAATCCTTGCATCAAAAAAGCTTAGCAGATCATTTGCCATTCATGTAGGTTGTTTGATTCAACTGGTGCAGGTCACAAGTAGGCAAATGGCTTGAGTAGCAGCTGGGATAAGTCTGGTAGGTTCCATTTTCTACTCTAGAGCAGACCAGAGGTGTTCAGTAGCATATCTGAAGAGGGGTTAGAGATGTGTTTGATTTGGACACTACAGTCTCTGACGTCCCCACTTGTTAAAAGCATATATAAATACCTCTTTCTAGTGTTTGGAGCCCAGAAACTTTGAAGGTTCATTAGTAATAAGTATCTGGGACAGAGCTTATCTACAAAAGTAAACTCAGGGGAGGTGCAGGGTATTAACTGGTATGGAATGCATTGGCCTCCTAAACTCACGTGAGTGCCCCCATCCAGAAATAAAGTGTCTTTACATTAGTGGAATGAGTGTCAGGGCTTGAAAAACTTCCAGAACCATTATGTCCATTGGGGAGTTTAAAGAACCTTAATCTATTTTTGCTGCCTCCATGCCACTTGCTGATTTCACCTCCTCTCTTCTGAGCATTCCCATGATGAAACAGGCCACAGTTAAGTCTCACACTCAATTATCTGACTGTAATCCTAAGGCTTTAGGTTTCCTTTGCAAACACTGATGGCAACAAATTCAAAACCTGTTATCCACAGCTGTAACTCACCAATATATCCCCTCCCTGGCAGCATTCCTGCCTGAAGCATCATTCCCTCCAGCTGTGCTATTCAACCATCTGTGCCGAGTTCAGAAGAATTCTTTGCATCCTTCTGTATCCCTATGTCTCTGCCACACTGGCATATTTTGAGCCTCATGCCCTATCTCACAGGGACCTCCCTAGCATACCTAGGCTGGGAACTGCAGCAGTAGGTTGCAGAGATGTTGTACTGAAACACAAAGCGTGTGTATTGGCCTGTTCCCAGGGAAGAATTAACTGTGAATCGATCTTCATATTGCCTTTTGCACACCTGGTAATTTTTAATCTAGACATGAAAACAAAAGCTGCTTTCATATCCATCCTTAACAAACCAAGGTCGGCATTTGGCTCTGAAGGAAATAATTTGTAGCATTAGCAGAGAATTATTAGGGAGGCCTGTATGATCACATGAAGTATAAGCCTGTCTTCTGTGTGCAACAAGATAACAACCAGCCACCCAGGGATCTTTAACCTCTAGAGTTGACAGCATGAGGATGAAAACAGAAAAGCCTTCCTGTTAGAGCAGAGGGATCAGAGGAGGCCTGTGTAATTACTAGCCATTAAATAAAGTACGCTCCTATGTCTTCAAATGCCAAGGCACATGTATAATTAGCTGATAAACTGGAAATGAATAATTATCCAGCAGCAAAAGCTGGAGGGATGCAGTTCACCTTCTCTCTCTTCTTGCAGGGAAGAGTGCTATGTAAATTGCTTATTTTAGTGAAAAGTTTGTTATTTGATGTTAAATGGCACAACGACTCTCTGAACTGGGAGGCAGAATTTCACAGCTGGCCCCAGGATTTGCTGTTTTATGAACTGCTAGTGAGATTTTTGTAGCTTGGAGATGGATGGTGGTGTGACTTCAGCTGTTTCATGTGGGCTGTGTTTGCACACAGACAGTCTGAGAGATCTGAAATAGAAGCTGCGGCTGAGCCACCTGGTAGTCACCCTTCCCAGGGGGGTTAGCAGCCTGGGGATGGCTATTTGCAGGGCTGGAGATCACGTCTGCAGGATGGAGGTTGGATTTTCAGCTGCCCCGTGGTGCTGGTGATGGGAGGATTGCTTCAACATATTGATTAACATCACTTGTGATGTGGCTGTGAGGTATGGCTCCTCGCTCAAGTTACTGTGCTGAGTTACATCAGCTGAGCTGCAGTAACCATCCCTGACTGCTGGGTCAAAAGAAAAATAATGCAGTTCACTTTAATCTCCTTTCCTTGCAGTCTAAATGGTGCTAGATAATCTCAGACTTTCTGTGATTTCCATGGATGTTTACCTCAGATATGTTGTCAGTTCGATGCCTATATGAGCCTCTCCGATCTTCATAATTACCGAGTCTCTAAAAATAGTTTCCCTCTAGACACGTCAGTGTTTCTACATTTGGCAAAAGTGGGAATGAAACAAATAACATCAGACACAAGGAACTGAAAATCAGAATTTTTTCCAGCCAACTCCCCAGTTCAGGGACTTTCAGATCAAAGAATGTGGACAGAAAGGTATTGAATGTCCTGAGTACTTCCAAACCTCAGCAGGTTTAGTAACATAAATCAGTGCCTAACAATCTGAAGTGTATTTATGGGTTTGTGTTCAAGAAATGGGCTCTTGAATGGAATTGCATGTTTGCTTGCAGTATGTTACTCGGCCTTTAGATGTCTCCTGCTGCTGAAGAGAGTCTGGCAAGGGTACTCCGTGGTTAACAGGAAAAGTTAGGGTAAGTTTTGCTGAAGCCTCTTTCTGTTACCTTTAATGGGTGGCATTAAATGTGTTTTGAGAAAATCTCTAATTCCATATACCATGGTAGCTAACAAGGGTGGGTAGTGATGCTTATAGTTTCCAAATCAGTTCACCCATTTCTTCCTAAACCAGCTTTTTTGAATTTCAAAGCTTACAATTAAGTCTAAATATAACACTTCAAGTAAAGTATATTTGTATTTCTAAACTTTGAACACACAGAAATTGATTCATGATCATAGAATAGCAAAGATTGGTTTTAACATTAGATTAATTAATTTTAACATTAGATTAACATTAGAATTCTAGAAGAAATGGCATCGACATGCTGGCAGTGGCTTTTGAATTTGCCTCTTTAATAAGTATGTACATAAAAATTATTTCATGTGCATAAGATTTTCCTCTCAAATAATCCCACAGCATTTTGCAGATGGATGTGCTAACTTGAGCCAGTGAAAAAAAATCAAACATTAAAATACAACCTGAGAAGTGCTAAGTTTCAGAATACTTTGCAGATTTTTAAAAAATTTGAAGGATTGCTCCAGCAATTGTTTTAAAATGAAGTGGATTTTATTTTCCCATATCTGGTCTGCATAAAATTATTCCCACCAAAAATACATTTTTGATACTTTTTATTTTGTTTGGTTTATTTATTTTTCTTTCCCAGAAATACACCCAACATGAGCTAATATAAATCTGATAGTGTTGAATATGTCAGCAGCTTAACAGTGAGTGACTCCATTACAGACATTTAATTCTGGGAAGCAAGGCTATGAAATAAGTCAAAATTGGAGGAAATTTAGGTGAGCTGTGGTTTGGAGCATTGAAATCTGTTTGGGAGAGAAAGGCTTAAATGCTGCTTCTTTCAATCAGTGCACTGCTGTCTTGATTATCAGGATTAATGATCATGACTTTTAGCTCTCAATCAAAGGGCAATGTCTCCAGTGCAATTCATTTCTCCTACCCTATAGTTGGTTTAGAAGTCATTAAATCACCTTCAGAATTTCCAGTGTTGCTAGAAGCAGCTATGATTGAAGTTGGTAGATAGATCCTGGTTGGAGTTGATTAGTTTCCTCATCCCAACTCATTTTTAGAAAATTCAAAAGGTTTCTGCTTTGAGAACTTTCTGGATCTTTTGTTGACCTTTTTCTCTAACAGAATGGCCAGTATAACCTGGTGGAAAGAAGTTTGTGCAATGGCAGCTGAGAGAGTACCTGCCTGTAAATCATAGCAGTGTGTGGCCAGAGCCCATGAAGCTTTTGGTCAAAGCCTTCACCTGCCACAAAGGTTTCAGCTTCAATGTCATATATATATGATCCACTTGCAAGGATGTAGTTTCCATGCATCTGCATCTCAGACTATTTGTATGATGAATTAGCCAACCCCTGTGCTGATTCTACAGGACAGGAGTCGAAGTATTTCCCTTAATAGACCTCAGCACAGTATTTCCCTGAGAAAAGACCTCAGCACAGATTCCTCACATATTCCATCACTGGTAGGTTATGAGGTATGTTGGGTTGCACGCACAGCCGTGTCTAGATACTGACCAGAAATCCTAACCTGTTGAGTTTCTTTTGCAAAGACAAAAAGTTTGAATTGAGAGTTTCTTGTGGAATACAGGGTTTTGCTCAAAAGTTCCTGCCCTGTTCTAGTTTTAACCCTGCTTATCTTGTGAGAACCAGTTTGATCAAAGTACGTATCTACGTGGCTGCAAGCACAATATACTCTGTGGCAAACCTTGAAGTGTACAAAAGAAAGGAAAATTCAATTCATTTTCTTCTCAGTAGGCTTCCTGGAACACTTTAGTATGCAAAGCACAACATTGTTCGTAGTCATTTCTTATCCTCAGGGTGCCAGCTCCTAAATTCTGGAGGCCTTCAGAGACACTGCACAACAGTGTTTGATAAGAGGCACCTCCTTAAAATTTTGGTTTGGGTGGCTCCTACTTCTCATTTCTATTATCAAGGAAAATAGAAGGAAGGGAGGAGGAAATCCAAGCACTGAATTCACTGGGACTGGAGAGGCGGTGATAGGAGAAAGCTTTACAGTGAAGCCTTTTGCAAATTTTTTGAACTGTACCCAATTAGGATGGCAAATACTTGGTCTTACTCAAGAGTAACTGAATTAATTTTCCCTCTGTGTAGTATGGAAGAAGCCATTTGGCTCCCAGAGAGTAAGCAGAATAGAAACAAGACTGTAGTACACTGAATTTTAAAAATTAAGGACAGTGTTCTTGGATGGTACAAAATGGCATTATCCAATTTGTATCCACAGCACTTTGGTGAGAATTGTCTGTTTGTTATCCTTCTTGAGCATTTATTCAGTGCCAAACATCTCTGTTTATATGGAGAAGTGAGGGGTGATACAAAGGAAGTTTATAATAAACTCCACTGAAAAACCAGGAAATGTTTGCTATGGACAGAGAAATCTTATACTCAGAGGTTTGAACCTCTGAGTTTTTATGAACCACTGGAACTATTCTGTGAAAGAAAACCAAAAAGATAAAAACCTGAGATGAAAGTATTTAAAGAGTAGCTGGGTTAACTTATCATACTACTTATATTGGAAAACTATTGTTGATATGCTTATTGAATCTTTTCTTATCAGAGAGATTTACACAGTTCTGAAGGAAAAAAATATATATGGAAGACTTCATGCTTAGAAAATCAGTTTGATTACCCTTGCCTTTAGGATTTATAGGCCAGCATTCTCAGCCCAAGCCTCCTAAGATCACAAAGTCTACAAGATTTTCTGATGTTACTTATAGTAATGAAAAATGAGGGAGTTAAAAGTGAAACTGGGAATGTAGTATTCTCTTAAGTCATAAAAAGTAAAAGCTTAATGGCCTTTTAAGATTTCCCCACTGAGACTGACACCCAATGCTTGCATGAGAAAGTGGTAGGACAACAGATGGATATGGTGAACTACATGGTGTCAACATGTAGTTTCTCTGGTGTCCTGCAGAAGTGAGAGTTAGTGTAAATGGTTTTGCCACTGTTTTTCTGGGTGGTTATGGGCTAGTCATTTCAGCTTCCAGTCTGTATTCCAGCATGTGGAGAATTGAAATCACCCCTTGTGTCTCAGCTCTTTGGCTAGAAAATAGAGATTTGGATTCAGATCTTAACACCTTCATGAAAGTTCCATACTGCTTCCTGAGTAATTCTCTTGAAGCCAGGAAGTTTCATCTGTTGGTGAAGTACCTTCCTCCCTCAAAATGGTAAAAAGAAAATTACTGTAAAACAGGCCTGTCAGTTCTGGTCTCTTCATTATCAAGCTTCATTCAGGACAATGACAAACTTTGCTGCTTTCAACTACAGGGGGTCATATTTTAGCTGAAACGTAGCAAGTAGTAGGATTGCCTGGGTAGTGACAAGAGAAGGATGTGGAAGTTTTGGAGTCACCTCTGTTTAAGTAATACATTAACTGTACTTAAAAGGAAGCACTTCAGAGTTTATCTTAAGGAAGATGTCACTCATTAACGGATATGAGAATGTTTGCAGCCACAGGCATGCTGAATGGGGGTGTGAACAGCCTCTTGAAAAGTGTCAGGTCACTAATACTAATGAGTATAGTATGTGCAGATATGCAAACAACATGACACTGGAAGTTGATGGGGGCACAGTCTCTTTTTTTGTAGGTAATGCTCTACAGGTTTTTGTAGATCAAGTAATACTTAAATCAGCAGTGAGAGCACGACAGGATTCTAAACATCTAGGCTCCTATGGACCCCAAATTACAAAAGGTGAAGAGGAAGAGGGGGTTTTGTAAGAAAAACTATGGAAACCATGGAAGCTAGCTGTGTCACAAAGCTAATGGTTTCACGTGCTAGCTTTGTGACACAGCTAGCTCCATTGGTTTCCATACTGTTTCTTGTTGATTTGATCATAAACCATGCTTTCAGATCTTTGATCTCGTTATCTGACTGGAAGAAAACCCCATGTTGCTGTTTTGCTCAACATTCCCTTATCTGCCTAGCTGTAGAGACAGTCAGGCAAACCTTAACTGAGCTCAGTTTATGGTTGCTGTAGTTTGCCTTTAAAACTACTTTCCCCTTCAACCCCAGGCTGGGGATCTTGGAGTCAGCATAAGCAAAAGTTCATAGATGAAGATGGAAGTCTTTGGAAGACTGAAATGGCTTCTTGTCATTCCATACTAGGATGTCTTTAAAAATTAGTCCTCACGAGCTCCAACATATTAATCTAAACCAATGCCATGTTTAGATTATGAATCTCTGCAACTGGTTCTTCTGGGGACTAAGAATCTAGTTGCAGACCACATAATACTTCATACAACCACTCTGTTGTTTGCTGACACAGCTGTTCCCATGGATGGCCCTGTACTGCCTGTCCTCTGGAGAGGCACAAACAAGACAGGCAAGCACTACACTGAGCACTGCTCAACAGCAGTCCAAAGCTCTAGCTGCTGGAGGAGATTGATCATCTTTGCATTGCAGCAGTGAGATCTGCATTACAAGGAAAGCTCTGGGAAAGAGCAAGTCTCAGTGCTTCCATGGAGCTCCTTAGAGTGTTTTCAAAGCAGGTTGTCTTAAGCTGTTTCATGGGTGCTCATCAGCCCGAAGAAAGGTTCTGGAGAAAGGTTTCTGCCTAAATTGCTGGCTTTGTTAGTCCTTTGGCTTCAAAAGTCTTGTAAGAATCTCCTTTGAAGGCTTTTCTGGAGACAAAGGAGGCTTTAAAATGTCCACAAAAATGCAGAAATTTGTAAATGAGAAAATTGCCAAAGGCTTCAGATACTGGATGTGATTAGACCCACTTTATAAAAATCCCCTGTTATGGCAACAATCCATCATGTACTTCTCTTCATGGATTTTTGAGGCTGGCTCTGGAGCTTGGTGGGAACCTGTCTGGTGGTTGAATCTGGCCTGAGAGATTGCAGTGATTTTGTTTTGTGTCTGCAGGCTTCTGACTTCTGCTAATGGTCCAACAGCAGGGAGTTAAGAGCAAAATGTTGAGGAGGGTGCAGGGGAAAGGTCTTTCACCCTGTGTTCCTGAGGTTGTCTTAATTAAAGTATAAAGGGCAAGCAGGTTTTTTTGCCTCTTATGCACATTGAAAACAACTGCTTGTATGTGTCAAAAACATTTCATTCCCCTTATAGCCCTCTCTGTGTATTGATTTAATCAATTAGTTGTGCATGGCATGTTTCTCTTTTTAACAAAGTGACGTGGGATTTTTGACATTTAAAGGGTTGGACAACACATATAAAATACAGATGCTGTTTAAGATAGCCTTTAGTATACAGATTTCTAGGTCTTTTTTCACCAAATACTTACAGCTTATACAAAGTATCCCACCCTTCCTGTCTTTGCCAAGTATTTACGGTGACAGAAACATAGTTTGTTTCCTGTAATTGATGAAAACCTTATAATGCCGCTAGCTGCAAGGGAAATAATGAATTATGTAAAGAAAAAAGCAAACCCAACTTTAGTTGTTGTTGTTGTGTTGTTTAGGTTTTTTTTCCTGAAGTGTTGACATCAAATACCAGGGATCAAATGAAGTGAAACAAAGCCCCTAATGTCTTCTTTCTTTGAAAAGATATAATGATCTCTTCTCTCTCTAACAGGCAGTTTATTTTTGGTCACCTTCAAAGCTCTGTTTCCTTTGCTCCTGGTAATGGGGGGATGTGCCCCAGCGATGTGTCTGTACGGAACAAGACTGGAGTTTGAACTGAGCGTTTTAAGAAGGATAATCAAACGTTTGTGCTGCTGGGTTTTTTGCGCTCTGCCAGCTGCGAGCCAGAGACACCGCTTGATCAGAGCGCAAGGGCTGAGGGCTGGCCTGCTGACTTACTGACTGCACTGCTGTATCCACTGTACCATGCTATTGCTTTGGCACTGTTTTCTCTTGTAACGTCGGGCTGTGACTTGCTAGCTTTTCAGCCAGATTCTGGAGGAGCTTCCCAGGGTCCTCTGTCTAATTTTCATCGCCTGGAGCTTGATGTTTTATAGGATTAATATGGTTTCAGACTGGAAGGTGAAAAACGTTTAAGGAAGTTGTAACAATGTTGGTCACTTGATTTGCCCTCTTTTCCCTGTTTCCTCGTTGTAGAAGTTGCTCACTAGGAAACCTGTGGAGGAACGGAGCCTGGATGTTTCCCCTGTGAAATTGCAGACTAGAGTGGAACCTAATACAGCTCTTAACACAAGGGCTGTGATATTGCTGGATGTAGGAAACCATGCCAATACTTGTTGGCTTGGCATAACTCGGTAGGGCTGGCCTTGTGTGGTTAAAACACGACTCACTAAGCAAATTTTTCTCAATGTTAAAGTGCCAAATTCTGGTAGAACTTAAGTATTTCTTCACAAGCATCTTTGAAACTCTCAGCCTCAGTGAGCTGGTGGGTAGCTTCCATTTATCATACATTGTTTTACTCGCCTCTCTAATTTTTTAAAATAAACTAGGCTGAAGCGTCTTTGTCAACAAACCGGATATTGTGATCAGCAATTTAAGGATTTTCCTTGAAAGTGCAGGGGTGGGGGGTTCTGTTTTAAAATTTAATAAGCTTTTGTTAAACACAGCACAAGTACAGGTGTTTTGGGACCTTAGTCCAATCGGAGTCCTGTAGCTCTCATGAGATGTTTACTTATTTCAGGTTGGTCTGTACCTAGAGTGCTAGTTCCTGATTTGCTCAGTGTTTAGTCAGTATTTGAGGTCTTAAAAATTGCTTAGGCTAGGTGGGGAAAAAAAATGCTGGTGGCCCTGAGCACTTTCCTAATATAATTGCACTGATCCACAGTGGCTGTATGCAAGCCTTTCAGCCTGCCCTAAAGCTTCCACCTTCTGTTTCCATACACACTCACTGACCCACCTATTTTTTTATACATATATATGCAATCAGTTTAGGTTTCAAGTCGTGACTTCCCTATATTTTACTCTTACTTCCTTATTTTCACTGTCACTAAACAAAGGGATGTTACATGGTTCTCTCATTCCACCCAAATGGAAGAAAGCTACCCAGCCAGTCTCCTGGAATGAGAAGTAAGCACCTATAGATCAAAACAAGATGGCAGGGGGACAGGGGATCTCAACTATGGCCACATTTGGACCTTGACATGTAGCAAATTAATTTATTTCTAAGGCTTTATTTAGGCAGCATAGGAGAAGAAAAAGTTATTTTTCTTCCCCCTCAGAATACACTTTGTCTCATGCATTTTCACAGTGCCCCTGCTTTGTCACTGTCTGCTGAATGATACGCGGTCCCCAGCAGAACACAGGACAGTTCCGTTGTCATATGAGCTGTGAAGGAGCCTTGAGATTAAATTATACTGTTAGAGTTGTTTCTGACTGCTGATTGATTTCTGACAGCTTGCTCAGGAAAGGAATAAATTTACTGAGATATAGTAAAGTCTTCATCTCTACCTCCCTCCTCTCTTCTTTGAAAAGTGTGGTCTGCTTACAATAAGTGAAACACCACACTCAAACAGGGGTGCTCAGTGTACAAGGTAGATACTTGCCCCAGCTGTCCACCTGATAGTAGCAGAGCTGCTTGGCTGAGGTTTCTCTCCTGTACATTCCTCCTCCCAAGGGAGTTCCTTTGTAAAGCTATCGATTTAAAGCAGAAGGGCTGAAGTCCTATACCTGGAGTGCTTAGAGCAGGACTCTGGCCTCTGTGCAGGATTAAAGTGGCCTCAGGCATCTTACGAGGGTCACATCCTAAACTGCTGTAACTTTTTAAGAGTGACTGAGTATATCTGATTTATGACATGAGGATCCAGCCTGCTTTGTAACCTGAGGACAATTCTATCCTGGTGAATGTTTAGGACATGGCAAATTCATACAGCAGTCCATGAACTGCTTCAGCAGAGCGAGGCCTGTGCTAAAACCAAAACTGTCTCCTCTTTAACTGGCAGACCTGATACAACATAGTGACCCTGGTGCTCTTGGGAAGCTTCACTCAATCTTCTGCTAAAGGCGACTATTCATTCACTCTGCAGCATAATTGCCCTATTTCAAGGCTAGAGCTACCTTCCCTTGGGACAGGTTTCACCTTTGCTCAGCTGAGCATGTGTAGGAGTGATCCACAGGAGCACATGGAAAGCAATTTAAAGCAGCAAATTCCCTGCTGCTTTTGGAAGCTGTTAAATCAGGTATTTCTGGAGTGAAGAGAGGGTACAATGCAAGAAATTCTCCCATTCTGAATAGGCTTTCTGTTGTTGTGACCTGACATGGCTATTTTCCTCCAATGCTAAATTATTCCAGTATAAATTTTCAATAAGTTTTTTTTCTTAACACCAGTGGGGAAGGAGGGGGGAGGGGGGAACCAACTGACCAAAACCAAACAGAAAACCCCAAACACATGATTTTGATGAATACATTGTGTATTTGTAGTTGGTGGGTTTTTTTCCTCTGGCTTAATCGGTCTATGGTAAAAAGGTATGGATACAGAGGACTAATATTTTTTCCCCTTGTTGTGTTGTTGCACTGTTAGCACTGATTGATGGAAAGGCTGCATTTCTCTGTATGTTCTGTCTGGAGTAACAGAAATGGGCCATGAGACCAAGTGAAGTTCATAAATGATAATGGGTACTACTCAAATTTCTGTATATTTCCTTCACAGAAAGAGTCACAATTCAGGCAATAAACAACCCCCTCTGATTTGCCTTTGGCTGCATGATGCTTGGCCTATAGAATCATGCAGCTTATGCTAGAGAAACAAAGGTCTTTGTTCTGGAGCCTGCTATTAGGGGCAGTGGAAGTGGTCCTTACACGCTGCTGTGGTGAACTCTTCCCATCACCTCAGAGCAGTTAATTTCACTGTTAGCTGAAGGTTTCAGCATCCTTTAGTTCAGGATTCTTTTGCAGCTGAGATTCTGCTTGCTCTTGGTCCTTCTGAAAACTGAGTAAACCAGACCTGGGTAAAACCCTTCAGTTAAACTGTATTTCTAGGTGTCTGTTTCGCTGCCTATTGCATGTGCAGCAAAGCCCCAGAGCTGATTTGATGCACGGCCCTGGTGGGTTCAATTGGTTTGACTCTGTAGGGATCTTGGAATATTTATTTTGCCAACACGTAGTAGCTCCTTCTGCACTCTGAGATGCATAACTGGTACTTAGGAGGAATATCCCAAGTAGTTTGAAAACAGCTATTGATGGAGGACCAGTTTTGGACTAGTTAATATTATTCATCTGTGATCAATGGCTAGGCAGCTTTTTGCAAGTTAGTACACTCTGTGCTACTTTTCTAGAAGGCTATAGAAATAATCAACTGGATTTTTTTCAAAATCTTTATTATGTAAAATTCCCAGGCAATCCATCAGATAGTAAACCAATAAGTTTTTATGAAAATAAAAAAATCATAAATTCCTGCCAACTTTAACAGAAGAATCACTATTGTTGGATTTTTAATTTTATATTTTGATAGCTGATAGCATTTATTACATGTGTGTCTGCTCTAAAATGGGAGAGAAAGATATTTTCTTTCAATTACTTTTTAGTCACACTAACAGTAACGCTAAAGTTACCATTTGTAAACAGTTCATAAACAATTTATTTTAATTAAATGGTTAAAATGTTATCTTTCTCTCCAGCAGATCAATAGGACCCTCTTCAGAGGTGTGTGTACCCAGCTGTAACACAATGTTCATGTTCATAATAGGCTTGTGCTGTCCATGGCTCAGCTACAATTTGCTACTGGTTAAAGACCACAGTAAAGCTACCAGATAAAATCTGACTTATGATCCCTAAACTATTGCTGGCCTCCTGTCTATGCATACTTTCCCCAAACTCATTTCAGAGATAATCATATTAATTAACCATTTATAAAGAAAGCCTTAGTTGAGAACTAAGGATTATAATGAATTACATATGGAACACTAGGAAATACTGTGTGATCTTAATGAATTTTATGTTTCTGTCATTTACCTCTCTCTACTCCTAGTTTCAATCAGTAATATACTTGAATCATCAGCATCTTGCAGTACGGCAGAGGGATTAAGTTGGGAAACTCCTATCTACCAGTCATTGGGAAGACAGGCACAATACCTGAATTAAGCTTCTCCTTCATCATTCTTTCAACTTTTAGACAACACAGTAGAACTTCAAAACTTTCTTTGGTGCCAGAGAAAATAGTTTGAACTGGGGCCCATGTTACAGCAAGGAGGTGAAACTTGATTTCTCAAGGCCTTGACTGATGAGTATTGCTATCAACAGCTAGCTTGGTTCCTGTTTTCCATCTTACAGACAGGAAAAGGGGAGTCTCACAAGAAGTAATTTCCCCAAAACACTCAAAATGTCAGTGTCAGAGTCTGCACTGGCTTCTGACCTCTCCCAGAAGCTGCTCTGTGTACAGTCTATAAACTCATGTCTGTGAAGAAGCCCTTGGAGCTCATCCAGACTCACAGACCAAGTAGCTGGTCACAAGAACCCCATGTGTGTCTGTGTGCGTGCTCATTCCTCTGTGTACCCAGGCTCCATGCTGAAGTTGCACCTTTGAAATGCCTCTCACTGAAGGTGTCTTAACTTTCAAGAAGTTGCACTAGGAGCAGCAGAAGGAACAAAGATTGCTTTCCAGTGTGGCTGTGACTTTCACTGTTCTTCCATCCGTGTCACTGTGGCCAGGGAGAAGGGCTGAATTTTCTGCTGTCTAATAGAAAACGCTTCCCAGGAGGGGAAATTCATTTAGGGATCTCTCCTCTGTCCTGTACCTGTACTGAAACTCTTCTGAGGGAATTCACATCTTTGAAGCCTCCACTGGTTCGTGAAACTGGTTTGAAAATGACCAGTTAAATCAAAAGAAATAGGGTGGGTGGTGAGAGAGCAGGCCAAGCACTCCCTGAGGGGTTTCCAAATTGTAATGAGCATGTCAGAGGGTGTATAGGTGTGCGAGTTAATACCATTAACCTGTACTGCCCAGAGTGAGATTTATATGCAGACATTACTTTCAGAACCAGGGAATTTTCTTCTCTGGATATGTTGGTACTGGACTGTGCTGTTTGAGTGGGGATATTGTAGCTGCCTGCTTGATGCTTGGGTTGTTGCAATGCATTTGCTGCAGAGGTGTTAAAATAAATTATATGGAATTCCTCTGAGTCTCTGCTTGCTGGCATAACATGAAAGTCAACCCTGGCTGTTGTCCCAGGAGATGTATGTGGGAGCAGGTTTGTCCATGTGCTTTTACTGGTTTGCTTTTGAATTAAGCTGTAGAATTCCGGTCATTTTGCTAAAAGCAGAACATATTCCAGCACTGGTTTAACCTGAGAGATGATAATCAAACTAGTTCTCAGTACTAATTAATTGAGGCATCCCTTCTCTGCCAGAGCAGTCTCTCACTTAGGCTCCAGGGGTGTCCTCACTGGACTGTTAGACTGACTCTTCTACCCTCAAAGTAATTCACCAGACAGCAATGAGTTTGTTTTTTGTGAGTAGCATTGTTGGAAATGGTGGGAAGCTGGGAAACAGAAGTACTTAGTGGAAATACGTTATGCGTGTGACTAAACCTTCCTCTTAAAGACAGGTTTTTGGTTATGGTCTACGGAGGTACTCAATTCATCTGAAGTACTATGTAGATGATAGGAGTGCTGTCCTTGGCAGTATTTATAGATAATCATAATGTTGAATAGATGTAACAAGAGTGAGGTGCAACCACTTCCAAAAATTTGGCTCTGGCAATCTTGTAAGAGGTGTCTGTGCTTTGACAACAGATGTCATTATAGAGTTTTAGTTACCTCTGTAAATTCACTTTACAACTGGCACCCAAGATGGACCAGACTGTCCACTCATGGTTTTTGAAAAGAGTTGTTTGGGAAAAAAAAGAAGTTAAAATCACCATTTGGTTCTTGGGGCTCTCATATATTGCAGAGACTGACTTCTCTCTTGTTTTTCAGTCTCTGGGAACTGTTTCCCCAAACTTTATTGTATTTTTAAATTCCCTGCCCATGTGATTGGGGAATTAAATAAGCTAATTATATAGTTAACTAGTCATAATTTAAAAAATCTCATCCTAACCTGTGTTATTTTAATGAGGACACTAGCTCTTCGTTTCAGTTGTTCATCATTGCTTTATAGCCATACAGCTGTGAAGTGTTTAGCAAAGGGAACTAGTTCATAATTTTCCTCCTGTATCTTTATGTTGGCAGGATAAGCAACCTGGTTTGTGTTCTCTGATTGCTCCAAATTTCCTACAGCAGGCTTCTTCTCAGCCAATTTTTGCTGTGTTTTTACCTATGTGACTGCTTTTTTGAAATTTGACTTCATTAAACTTTGTGTTCAATGGGAGTTCGTTCATGAGCAGCACTGAGAATTGGGCTGCTTTACCTTAGATTAGGGGCAGCACTTATTAAAAATGAATAAATAAAATTGTCCAAGCAGAAGAAAAGCAACATGTTCATGCTCAGAGAGCAGAGACAGTTGGCTAACTAGTTTTGCTTGGCACATGGAGCCCTTCTGCCCACCATCAGCCTGTATTCTGGCTAGAAATAACAATCTCACTCCTAGATTGCATCCTGATTTGGCTTTGTGGCTCGGTTTGCTAAAATACTGCTGGAATATCTGACCACTCTTGAGCCTGGAACACGTTTCACATTCCTGTGTGAAATGGCTCTTATGCCCAACTCTTGTTGGGCCTGGTCTTCGCTGCCAGGCTATGTGCCTGTCTTCTGCAACCCACCACTGAGATCTGTCAATAAATATAGGGGTTTCTGTTTATTGTCCTTCACATAATTAGGTTCTGGTTTTCTCCAGTGCATCTCATAAATGGCATGCTGTAAAATTTTAGGAGAACAAGTTTTAATCTCTCCCTGACTTAAAAGCAAAGTGTGATGCTCCCAGTAGTGAACAATCCTGGTTCTATTAAATTGGTCCTCTTTTACTTTCCAATGGATAATAAGCACCACTTCTTGATGGCCAAAGCTGAAGCTTTATAATCATACCCTGAAGACATGCTACTCTTCAGTTCCCCATTACGAATGGTGTGGTCACTGTGCCAAGTGTGTGTAGCTTCTTGTGCTTTCAGACTAGAGGACTTTATGGGGTGTCTCAGCACCTGTGTGTGTATGGCCAGAGGAAGTAGGAGCTACTGTAGCAGTGAGGTTTGTTGAATTTGGAACAGCATGTGGAGGGCAATGGTTCCTTTTAGTCACAGCAAACTTTTTAGCTATGTGGTCTTCAATGCTGATGGAAGACCTGCTCTTCTTTCCCACCACATCTCCACAAAGACTCCAATTCGTTACAACATGTTTTTCTGGCTAAATAGCCAATTTTTTTTAAAGTGACAAATTACCACAGGAGACCTCAAGGGCTTTGCTAAAACTCTCATATCCTTGAAAAAGGAATTGAAAGTACTCAAAGGACTTGGTGAGAGCTTATCCTCTTTTATTGGGGATTCTTTCTGGGGGAAAAAGGGCCTGAAGAAAGAATAACACAAAGACCATAAGTCTCACAGCCTTCCTTTCTGTTTACTTCAGCGAATTCTAAGAAGTTTCTACCTGGAGTATTCCAAATGTTGTGCAGGACTGGGCCTGACTTAGCAGTTCTTCTCTTGCTTTGTACAGTTTGAGGAACATGCAACTTGATCTATTTTCCAGGGTATATTTTTCATTCTCAAACTACCTGTCAACGTCTTCAGTTTTGGATTGTGTTTTTGAGGAAACTCCCGAATTCAGACTTGTGTAGCCATTAATCAGGTAAAGGACGTGGATACAAAGTCTGTGTAGAAAATACTCAAATGTCTGCCAGCCAACTCCTTCCTCCAGGCACCTCCTTAGGGCTCTGTCTCTCCTAGAGGTGCAGTTGCACCTCTATGTTCCTCAGATTTGTCTGGGGGCATGTTGGGAATTCTGTGAAATTGGAAAGCATATAGTAAGGGACTATAAAATGGAAATATGTTTGTAAATAAGTGTTTCCAGTGTAACCAGCATCTCAAAAGTGATCATATGCATTCAGTACAGAACTCATCTGTAACAGGTGAAGGAGCCATTGCTTTCACAGTTCAAACCCCAGCTGGGGCATTCTTTAACTATATGAAACTCTTCAAAGCAAATAGGACTGGAAACGTTACATCTTGGCTTAAAAAATTAATTCAAAATGGGTTTCTATTTGTAAAATATTTAAACATTTGCCTGCAGTCTTAAGAATACAAGGAAAATTGTGCTACTGCATGAAAATCTTATGAACTAGCACAGAAATGGAGGTCTAGATGCAACCGGAGTTTACTAGTGACTCATGTATGTAACTGTAAACTATCATCCAGAAGAATTATTCACTGACAAACACTTTATTTTTATGACAATTCCATAATGGTCACTCACATAGGAAAGAAATGTGTATCTCACCTATGAGGAAAGGCTGAGTAAGTTGGGACTGTTCAGCCTTGAGAAGACTAAGGGGGGACCTAATTGAAGTTTATAATTATCTGAAGCAGGGGATGCAGGGGGAATCAGCCAGCCCCTTTTCAGTGGTCTGTGGGGACAGGACAAGGGGCAATGGCTGCAAGTTGGAGCACAGGAAGTTCCACACCAACATGTGGAAAAACTTTTTCACAGTGAGGGTGACAGAGCCCTGGGACAGGCTGCCCAGGGAGGTGGTGGAGTCTCCTTCACTGGAGATATTCAAGACCCATCTGGACGCCTATCTGAGTGATATGTCCTAGGGAGCTGCTTTGGCAGGGGGGTTGGACCCGATGATCTCTCGAGGTCCCTCCCAACCCCTACAATTCTTTGATTCTGTGATCTCTATACACACACACACACATGTATAACATGATCATATGAAATATTCTACTGCAGATTCTTGAACCTGCCAAAACCAGAGTGGGGCTCTGCCTCTGCTAACTCTCTCTTCACCTTTCCGTCCTTCTCTGTTTACCTCTCCATCTTTCCATCCACACACTTTGACCGTGACTGTAGTCTGTATGCTTTTCGATATGTGAGCTGTATGGTTGCCCTGCTGCCACCAAACAAAGACATTTTGTGTTCTGGAAATTATTCTCTATGCATGGACCCCCTGAACCCAATTGCAAGCTTCTTTTTGACCTGACCATGCTCTTCTCCAGGTGCCTGCTTGCTTGCTACCTACACATGGACACAAGGGAGCACTAGAGCGTCGTCTTTTTTTTTTTCTTTTTCTTTTTTCCTCTCCTTTTTTTCTTTAAAAACCAAAACAACAAAAGATTAGTGCGTGGAATGCGCTGTGGGAGGGAGCAAGCCTCGAAGAAGGCGCGGACGGGATGGAAAAGGTGGCAAAGGCCGACAGTGAAGTCTCCTCTTTATGCCCCGTTTCAGCTGCCGGTGGCCCGGGCCACGGCACCCCAACTCCGGCCGTGGGGCCCCCGGAGGCAGGGAGGGAAGGAGGCGTCCTGGCTGGCACCGCTCCCGCTGCCCCGGGCGCTGAGCGGCGGCCCCGGGAGTCCCCGGAGCGGCGGCGGCTGCTTCCCGCTGCGCCGCGTTCCGCCGAGGCGTGTGTCCGCGTTTAGAGCCGAGGCCGCCGTGATGCTCTGCGAGGCGCGGAGCTGGGAGCATTAACATATTGATGTTGTTCTACAGCCCAAAGAAGCGAAACTATGATGTGCTAAAGCTGTTTATCTGTTGCTTATGACTACTGCACTACTGTGTAATCAGCCAGAAAACTATCTTAGGAAGCCCTATTTTGCTTCCCTTGATGTGGAGAAGGAAAAAATCCCATTTACAGCAGTAGTACAGAAATAGGATGGGGCAGATGCGGGAAAAAACTATTTGAAAATTATCTTGAGTAGGGATGGAAGGTGCAGAGGGGACTATAGAATAAACTTGCAGTTTTGATTATGTAAGTGACGCTAAAAGAGCAGAAAATTAATGAAACCTTTTAAGAAGGGTGCTTATGAGGCTATAAATACTGAAGGCTACTTTGTGAGGATTAGGGCTGCCATTGCATAGAGACTGGAAACGTAACAAATCTGGGTCTTCTAGCAGGTGCTGCTGGGAATTTAGAGACTCTTCAATAATGTTTGTCCATATAAAGATGGACAGGGTTTAATGTTGTCTTCTCCCAGCACATGCAGGGATCCTGTGTGTGAAGTGGCCAGTGAGCTCTGCTAAATGCTAACAGCAGGGCATTTTGACCTTTAGCTGCTTCAGCCCAGGACAGGCAGCGCAGTGCACAGATGTTGGGGGAGAGTATGCAGTTCTCTGCTATTTGTCCCTGAGCAGGTATGTCACTCTGGAGTGGTTCACTCATCTTAGTGTTACAGGGCAGTGGCGGGACTCTGAGGAAAACCAGCAGTTGTTATGTACACAGGTCAGTGCCCAGACTGTGTGAGGAATGCTGCACATCCTCATGTGGCTCTAGGGGATCCTCACTTTCTTACTTTGCAGATCTGTGTGGCTGTTTCAAGCTGGGAGGAGAGAACAGGAAGGGACCTTAATGAGCAGTACCAGACCTGTAACCCTCAGCTTAGGTGGTTATTATCAGAACAGGGTAGTTACCGAGGATGCATTGCAGCCCCACTGCCTGCAGCAAATCCAATTCTTCTTGGCATTCTCCAGGAGTCGGTCTGCTCCTTTCCCTTTGGTTTGAGAACTTCAGTTGCAATTCCTTGACCAGAAAGCAGAATCTGGAGACCTGCAACTGGGCAGCTGCATCAGGGCAACAGAACTGCTACTGCTGTCAATAATGATTTACTGTGGAGTTCACAGGCTTGTGTTGGGCTAGAATGGTGGAATCCACACGTTTCTCCTGCTGTGCAATATCTCATGTAGTCTGTAGGCTTGCTGCTGTGTCTGCTGACTTGTTTGCATGAGACCTGTACATTAGCAGTTCTCCAGAACTGACTCTGGCTTTAAAATAGCTGCTGGAATGGTTCCTCTTTTGATGCTTACTACCACATTCTGTCTTCAGGGGTGCCAAACGCACTGATGCATGCAGAATTAAGCGACTGCTTTTAGCCAGATTACAGCAGCTCACACAGCATGTCGGGTTCACAGTTACACTGTGGCTTGCTGCAAGCTTGAGAGAAGCATTAACTTTGTTGAGGATCTCTTTTTACTGCACAAGCATTGTGCCCTTGTCTTGTCTGCCTGCTCCTGGGAGCACGGGGCAGTCCAGCTGTATTTCTTTCACTGTCTGTTGACTTACAGTTAACATTTCTCAAGGCTTTTTAAATAAAAGTAAAACGTAACTCCTGGGCCTTCTGGGAATACATGTCTGATTTTTCAGGTTTTATCTTTGTCATTGATCCCTTTCCAGTTACTTCAGCCAAAGGTGAGAAAGTGATGTGTGAATGATGGAGCAGCTCTTTTTTGTAACTAGGCTGTATGAAAGGGTCAGCTGTTAAGCTGGGATTCTTACAGAAGCCCCAGAAATAGGTCCTCTCTGCCTTTGTGCAGCCAAGACAATTACACCGGGGAGAACACTCTTCAATGTACCAAATTCACCTTTTTGCTCTTACACTTTTTTGTATTTACCCCCCCAAGGGTGAACTGGACAAAGACTACATAAAGGATGTATCCTGTGAGGTCAAACCCATTGCAGATATTTAGTGTGGCTTCCACACTAAGAGTTGCTCGACTCAAGTTGTAAGAAAGTGATGATAAATGATTCCCATACTGAGTTTACTTTAAAAGCATTTGAAATGGATTCTGAGCTGACTTGAAATAGAGCATTGAAGAGGGGAATAACTGACGTTTAGTTCCACCTGGTAAGGGTCTTCAGGTCATTGTGACATAGTAAATGGTCCTATAATTAAGTGGTGAACACTAACAGAATGGAGAAAGCTCCTTGTCTTGTCAGTGATGCTCTAGCATTGCTTGTAGTTACCCTGTTTCTTTTTAGATAGTCATAACCTGGGCTGATAAAAGGCCCAGTAATTTTGTGGACCAATTGGTGGAGGGAAATACATCTTTCATGGTGCAGGGTAAAGAGGAAGTGAAAGTTTTTCCAGAAATTTTCAGGAAATATTATTTCCAGTACATAATTATACTGTCTGGAATCATTATCCTTCTTACATATCCTTCTTAATTGAGAGAAAGGAGGTACAAATAAATGTGCAAGGTTGCCATTCAGTGGTAGGTTCCAGGTTTATTTCTTTGATTGACCAGATACCATACTCTGAGTGATATCTGGCATAAAGCCATCATTTCAAATCAAAGAAGCACAACTTCCAAACTTATAAGCATTATAGAGAGCAGTAAGTGTACTTGGCTGATCTGCTGCCCTGCTGAGGCCAACCCTCATAAACAAATCTGTCCTTAAGAGGGAAGGATCTAGACATTTAGTTTTCTGGGTTTTGGTGGAACAGGTAGCTCCACATTTTCCTATTAATAAAGAAGGCCATAACCAATTGAGAGCTGCAACTGTGGGACAGAGGAAGGTCTTTGAACCCAGTCACAAATTCTTGGGCAGCTGACAAGTAGTTTTCAGAGAGCCATGAAATCATGTCCGTGTGCACTGTTATTACCAGGAAGAAAACATAATTCTTCCCAAGGCAAGATGCACCAGCCTCTGTCCTTGGCCTGCAGCAAATGGAGATGTACTAACAATGGAGGCCCTTTGTTAAAAGAGCCTTCTGGAAAGTATAGGTAATGGACATTGTATTCAACGTTTTTCCCCATGGTGTGTGGATACAATGGGAATGTGGAGCACACCTGAACAAGGAAGGTGGCAGAGTATAATAACATTATGAGGGTCTAAGTGTACTTTGGTAGAAATGCTTATTCCTGAGGAAATTAAATTGTCTGCTTTTGTCTACGTGTCTTGAAACCGCTCTTGCAGGTCCAGGTTTACTGAACTGTAGATTTAATGCTCCCTCACTGAGGTTTTCTGCCAATCGATTGATGATGTAACTGACAGACTCTTAAGAAGAAGGAACTAATGAGTAGAGGTGCACGGCAGGGGTTTCCTATTCCAGGTGGACTTGGAACATCATACAGAGCAGCAGTGAAGGAGATGAGTTCTGGTGATGAATGTCCAGCACCAGGGCTTGCGCTACAGGTTCAGGTTCCCTTATACACAATACCACATGGAGCTTATGGCTTCAAGGACTTGAGACAAAATCATGAACAGTAGTAACTATCATGCATGTTGATGATCATCTGCCTTGTAAAACGTTCTCTGATGTGGGTATGAGGGCATAGTAGAACAGAAACTTATTTGGGAATTGTATGCAATCTGTGAAAATGGATCTGAGGTGCTCGTCTCTTGTCTTGAACAGTGAAGCTGGCTGGTGGGGTTTCTAGCCCTTTTTCCTCCCACAAAAGGAACATTTTTAATTAGGATCATTTGCTTTTCCAGTTTCCGTGATCAGCTTTGTTGGCATCAGAAGGTGAACCTTCTCAAGAGCTGGAAGAGGTGGAACTGGTTGGAAAAAGATGGGAACATTTTGAAGTTGTCATCAAAGTCAAAGATGTGATGCTACATCCCTATGTCTCCACAGAGCCTGTGGAGAGACACTGATGTTTCATGAGATGTAGAGTGCCTTAATTCAATGCCCACAGTAGACACCAGCAGAATGTCAACCCAAATGAGTATCTGAGTCATTCCTGTTTTTTTAGTCTTTGTGCCTGGTTCTCTAGGCGCCCTTTAGTTTTCAACTGTGCTTGGAGATGTAATTTGATTGCTAGGGCCACCTCCAATCCCTCCATTCTTCTTTATTTGTGTGGAATTCTTCCACCCTGATTTGTTCCTCCCACCCATCCCTTTGTATAGAACGGGTGAGCAGCCTCCACCACAATGTGCCCAAAAAAGGATTGTGCAGTTGTAAGGTGCTTGTCACAATCGCACCTCGTTCACAGCAGGGAGATGACTCAGCTGCCACCCCACATGGCTGGGATGTGTCACCAAGTGAACGATGACATTTTCAAATGCAGTGGATTTTGGAAGTTGAGTAGAGGGGAGAGGAGGAGTTGGGCTATGAAAGGACATTGGGGAATGTCAGTGTTTCCAATAATCTGAAACTTTTAGATAAAGAAATTAGCAATTTAAGAAGTATAACACAGTCACTGGAGCACGTTGCAATATATTCTATTTTATTCTTTTATTTTAACAGTGAAGGGAAGGCTTGTCCAGTAATTAGAAGTTTTGTGTATGATTTGAGTGATCTAAGTTAAACTCCCTGTTCTGACATAAACTTCTTGGATTTCTCTTACCCTGTCTCTAATACATAATTAAAAATAGTGTTCCCTCCAAGAGACCATGGGGAGATTTCAGTCACAGTCTATATACATTGTTGTCATGGAGTAGATCTGATTGACAGACCACCCCTCTCCCCTCCTCCTCCACCTCCCTCCCCTCATGCATCAGTGTTTGGGAAGCATTTGGAACTCTTTTGATGGGTAATGCCATGAAAGTACAAAATTTTATTTTAGCTATTCAGGAGGACTAAATACATTTACTACTTGTGGTGGCATCGTTTGGACTAAAAGCAAATCTATTGTGCTTAGATGGTACATAGACAAATGAGTCTTGAGGCTCACATGGAAACTAATGCATTGAGGCAGCGTGTTTTGAAAGGACAGGATACTTGAGTGCTTCATGTACTGGAGATGATGAAATAGATGATGTTGTAGCTCAAGCAGTTAGTCTGGGGCTTTGTGTACTTTGTAAGTATGGGAGGTTTTCACTCCTGTAGATAAACCTCATATTTATTCTTCATAGCCACGGGCAGCTTTGTGAACTGCTAAAGGAGGAACAACTAGGGTATAAACAGGGGTTCAATCCATCACGGACTTCCTTAGCTACTATGGGGAAGTCACTTAGACACAGTGGGCCTTGGCTTATCTGCAAACTGGGAAAGTTATCGTTATCCTGCCTCACAGTGGTCCTAGGTCTTAATGCTCATTTCACAGATTGTTTTTAAAGACCATTTTTTATGCCATTCTGCTGTCTGGGACACTAGAGAGTCTCATTTGGATGTAGTCTAAAACCAAGTTCCCTGATGCTTCAAATACACTTTGTGATCGTTTTTTGGTGTTAGACATGAAGTCCTGGCCAGAGTCCAAGTTTAGCATAGTCCCAGCCTGTCTACCAGCAAATCTCGTTTGCACGTTCAGTAGGATATGCTTTGGTCTGTTATGCATGTCTACTGTGTACTGTTAAAACAGCTGACATGTCTCACCCAAGAGGAGCTGTATACTGTAGTTGGTGAATCTTTTTTTACAGTAAAGCATTGTATGGCATTTAAGTGTTTTGAGATTCCTTTTGGGAGAAGGGAACTTACATAAAAGGATGAAAGAGCATTCTGTTTAGATGGGAAGTGCCTAAATACGTTTTTTCTTTGGTAGAGCTGTAATCCCATATTCAGTGCTTAATGAACAGATGACAATGATAAATGTTTGAAGAATATTGTTATTGAACAAATGTTTCACGCGAGCAGGTGGAAACATGGACTCAGTTAGTGTCTGGGAACCAACAAAAGAAAGCAAGGCATGGAGTGAATCTTCTGTGTCAAGAAGTCCCAGGTCTGTACTGTCAGAGGCATTAACTGTTTCACCAACAAGTTGTTCCATAGTCCAATGCTTGTGGTTAGAAACCTTTCTTTATTCCCCAGCTTAAATGTCAGTGCATGTTACATCTTTGCTTGGTGTTAATTACCTAAAATGATTACAGAGAGCAATCACATCCCTTTTCTCTTTTGTTTTTCTAAACCAGGTTCCCCTTGTGGGATAGATTTTTCTCTTACTGAACATATTGTTAGCCCTATTCCATTCCACTTGTGATCTTATTAGATCTTTGTGACTATAAGTGACAGAAACTGTCTGCTTTATCCCAGGAGAGTGTTCTTGTAGCTAACAGCTTGCTTTCTTACTGGAAAGAAGGCACCTCATGTGTAACAATGACGTTTTTTTCCTCGTTCCTGCATTTTGTTGGTGGCATCTGCTGAGCAACTAATAGAACATGCTTTGTCTTTTCTTTTTAGTAGTCCCTGGCCTAAAGCCAGACTAACTCTTCTTAGTCTTTAACAGCTTGATTTGACTGTGATCTTCCAATGTAGTCATGACGATTTCTCCATTCCTGTTATTGGCCAATTTCTATGACTTTGAAAGTGTAACTTCATAAGTGGAAAGCAGAGCAAGAGTGGTCCTTACATAAATCTAATGGTAAATTCCGTTCATCTTCCTATTTTCCTGTTCAGTACTACCTATGGCTGTTTCCCTGTCAGTGGTTTTTGCAGTTGCTTATCTAATCACCATTTTTTCATTTTGACTTACAATTTAACACCATAGAGTCCAGGTAGATGGGAATTATTCCAGTTCCTTTGCAGAGGAAGTGGTTACCTTATCAAACACAGATATTGTGAATTTCCAAACATTGCTTTGACCCTATTTTCATTATAATTTTTTTAAAAAAACGAGGTGGTACTAATTCTGTTTTGAGGTCCTGCCTCAATCACTGTAAATCTTTGCTTTGTGTTTCTTGTGGGTGCATTTCTTCTTTTCTTGCTTTCTTTTCAAACATGAAAAAACCCCTCCTTTCTATAAAGTGCTTGGTTACCATTTCTTTTGCCAAATCAAATCTGGTTTGATTTCAGACAATTCGTGGTTTGTGTTTCTGTACTACCCAATCCTGGAGCTTGCCACTGCTTCTTGTGTCCTTCCTGAAGTATGTCTTCATCCAGGAATGTACCCAGAACCCTTGCCTATAAGCCTTTCTCTCCTTTCTGGGGTTACCTGATCTAGGTAATCCTTTCACCTTCGGTTTAAAAAGTAGTTACCAAATCTGCTATTGAGTCAAGTTCCTGAGGTCTCTGGCCCTGGTAACTTTACTAATTCTCTTTATTTCTCTAAATAAGATGAAGAAACATGGTTGCTTGGAAAAGAAATATCTACTGACCCAGAGAAGCTTATGTGAGCCTGGAAAATTTTGCACCTAAAGAAAACAGCCTACTTACAGAAGCAGGACAAAGCCTTGTACTTGTGTGAACCAGCGACAGGGGAGACCATTTCATTCAAAATGCCAAATTCAGTACAACCAGAGAAACTTTCTGTGTGCTAAAAGAGGTAGAGGTGGAGATAAATATTTGAGGAGAGACACGAGCTGTCAAACAGATTGAGTGCACAGGAAAACGTACTGAGTTTCCCTGCAGGTGTCCTAGCAGTAATGGGATTTCTGGTGAACTTCCACTGCCAGTCCAGTTATTCTGGGAGGTTTTTACTGTTGTATTTTTCTTTGAGAGTGAAATATGAGAGTCCTTTCCTCACATCCCATCAATCCATGAATTCATCTGACAGAGTGGGACCAGCCAAGGTGGCACACCAGTTCATACTCTTCTGCATGCATGAGGTCTGTTTGGCTGCTCCTGATGCCATGGTAGCAGCCTGTGACCTGGATCCTCAGCTGACATAAATTGGCAGAGATTTGCTGAAGTAAAAGAAGTTGTGCTGATTTACACTCACGGGTGTAAGAGAGATGAATGTATTCATCTCTATCTGTGTCCCAGGGCTGATATAAACCTGCAAACAGGTATTGGGCCAACACTTGACTTTGTTTGGAAAGTTTTTTTGACTTGATCAAGTTGGATGATGAAGTCATGTGTTAAATTAAGAGGGCTCAGACTGGGGGCATTCGACAGCAAAAAAGTACAGATACAGAGTAAACAATCATCCCTACAGGGAAAACCTGTATCAGCCTCAAATTCCCTATGAATTGAAAGTTAGGCAGACACACAGCATTATTTCTGCTTGCAGCCTTTGTTGATAATAACCCAGAATATTTAAACAAAGTCATATTTGTGAAGAAAACTGGAGTGAAATAGCCACATCATCAGTTATTCACCACTACTGCCACATTCAGGCTGTTTCCTCTATAAATTATCTGTGTTCATTTATTGTCTTTAGTTTTAGATTGTAAGGGTACCTTATTGCTTAATATCTGTACAGTGCCTTATGGTCCACATGCAATGACAACTATGTCATTGCTCAAGCAAGCATGGGAGGACAGAGATGAAATATTATGTAGATCAATAGATGGAATTCTAGCAACCTAAGATGGGGAGTTGTGGCCACAGTGTATATAACTTCATTTTTCTGGTAGGGCAGTTTAATTTCAAAATTTGTCGTAGCTGCTGAAATGCTGTCCTTGGGTTGCAAATTATGACAATGTACATAGTCCCACTGAGTACTGCCCTGGCTGATAAAGATGCTTCTGTGGACCCTGAGCTAGTACAGGATACTATTAGATTTTGATTTAAAAAGAGAAAGACTAGAAATGATTGGCTGCAGTGCTTGGTGGTTCCCTCCTGCTTTCTCCTTCCCCTTCTATCAGTGTAAGCAAGTCACACTGAGGTTAGATATGGTGTGGATTTGTAGAACATCAACTCCACATTCACTGTGGGATAAACCTCATACTTACCACTTGGTAAAAGTGTGTAAGCAGGCAGCAGCAACAGAGTAATTGATGTGCAATAAATCTACATGTGATAACTGGCTTTTGTAACCACCATATCAGACTCGTCTCCTTGGCAAGTAGATTCAGAAATTAAATATCTCTAATTTTGTAAATGCTCATCAGCCTAACTCAACAGAATCAGTTGTATACACCCACAAAGAAAAGTTGGGAGCTGCAATGCCACTTACTTGGCTGCTTTAATCTGTAGGCTACTTACCTTCCTAATTTATCTATGTGTTTCTTAGTCATTAAGCGTGGTTTACCTCTGGAAAAGTTCCCATCTGGATTCACTGAGCACACCACACGATAGATGTTGGATGGGAAGCTTGCACTGACCAGGAAGCTTTGGGCTTCATACTTCACTAACAACTGATGTAGGTGAAATCCATATTGTTGGTTTAGCGTTGATGGAAGAAAGGACGTTCAGCAGAGAAGAAAGTCTCTTTCAGCTGCCCTCTTGCTCTGTTTGGTGCTATTTGCTTTCGGGAGGAGACTCATAGTATGTTTTTTCGTGCTGCCCTAAGGCCGAAGTTCAAGTCTGTCTAGGGAGGATGAGGTTCCTTACAAAGGATAATGGAGGACAACAACATTGAGGACCATTAGTCCTGTTAGTGAGACAAAAAATGATTGCTCACACTGAGGAAAAGCTCTGGGTTTGGTGGAGTCCTACCATATGTTCCAGCACCCTGTACCTAACACAGCTATTCTTGGGGAAAACCCATCTCTTCGCTATGCCCCTACTGATAGGAGTTATCTCAGCCTCTCCACTGCATGATTGCCATTCAGGAAATGCTTGATTGCATCTGTTCTCTGATCCTTCAAACCATATGGTTCTACTGCTCTTTCTGGGAGAGCCTCCAAGACAGTTTTCCCTAGCTCACTTCTGTCCCATTTTGCTCTAGGTTATGCCCTCTGGCATATCTCTATTTGCAGCCTTTGCAATCCTGGTACTTCCCGGTGAACACCACTGTATGAAAGGTAAAATAAAAGAGAAGTCTGGGAGGGGTTATTAGACTTGTCCACACTAATCTGCTGTGCAGAATTTCACAGTGGGTCAAGTCTACCTTCACCACCTTCCTGTATGTGTGTGAAAGGTTTCAGCCTAGTAGCTTGATCACTGGATGAAGACTGGGAAGATCTGAGCTTTTCCTGATATTCTTTTTTCCCAGGTTTTCTACCAGCCTGATGGCCTAATAATGCTGAAAAGTGGTTTTTCTTTGAAACGTGCTTTGAGGTTTATTGATTAAAAACTGCCATTTACTGTCATCTTGGTGTGTCTTGGTTGTTTGGTTAGTGTATGTTGCCCGACAGAGACTTCTAGTGAAGCCATAGGTGGCAGCAGCTTTGTCATTCTTCTGTGTCTGTCCCTTGTGCCGGCAAAACTGAGTAGGGCTTTTTCTCATCACAATGACCACTGTTAGCTTATAGCAACACTGACACAAGGGAGAGGGAAGCATCCAACAAACACTAGTGGTAGAACTCTTGATATGTCCAGAACAGAAATGGCTTTGCCTACAGAACAGCCACCACTAGACTACACCACACTGACAACACCCTGCCCTCCACGTAAGCCTTCGACACGCTATGTTGCCATGGAGCATTGTAGGCATGTCCACAGTGATTTCCAATGTGCTCAGCAGGCTCCATGGCTGCAAGAGTTTACAGTCAGGTCTAAACAGGCCTATTCAGAGACAAAAGGCACACAGACTCTGCGTGTACAACATGTGCTTAGCAATGAAGGCTTTAAAGACAGAGCGAGGCCTTAGTCCTCGACCTAAGCAGGTGTCACACTCCAGTGAATTTAAGCAGGGGTTAAGCACTTGCACGTTTCCTAGGATACAAGCCCTGGTCCTTAGGAGACAAGGGATGTGTGCGTGTCTGTCTTGGAAAGGGAAGGTGGTGTAAAGTATAAAGAGAGAAGGCTACTGGTGGTGTGAGGTGAAAGTAAAGATGGAGAAAGAATGAAGAGGCCAGACCTCAGCATGGAAAAAAGCCACATTGATGCCTAATGTGAGACAGTGACAGTGCAGAATCTGAAATATCTAAATGTAAGATTTGGAAAGCGATGACCTCTGCACGCAGTCACTCGGGTTGTTAGAAATTACCCAGGAGATCTGGCCATGTTTTTGAATGTTATCTTCAATTAAAAAGTATCTTAACAATAAAAAATTGTTCCATGCAGACATGAAAATCCATCTTGGGACTCAAGCAGTTAAATTAAATATAATCTTCCCACCATTGCCTCCCAGCACCTCACTGTGTACCGCTTGTTCCTAAAGACAAGACCTTTATCACAAGGAAGCCAGTAACAAGGAAATGAGTCATTTCTCACAGTGCAAAAAAAGATCAAAAAAAAGTTATTCTGACAATTGCTAAGGAAGACTGGCATTGCAGTGTAATAATATGTAGCCCCTACTACACCTTGCAGATTCAAAAATCCTTTAAAGATATGCATGTATGTTGTCAAATTGCCTCAGCACCCAACATCTTGAGCTTCATTCTATATACAGCAGTAAAGATGTCATGGGGGTCAAACTGAGGTGCTTTTGAGTTAAGAGAAGTTTGTGTCCACACAATCCTGACAGTCAGGCTTCAGGGGCTGCTAGTCAAAATTCTCTGGTGGAAGGTGTTTTCTTCAGATTTGCTTGTGAATTTTTAGTTGCTTCTAAAAAACGTAAATAATATGCTGTTTATCATAAAAGCTTTTAAGTAAGAGCTCATTATCTCCTGAAAAATCTTTTTTTTAAAAAAAAATACTTTCTGAGAGGAGTGGGAGGAGTCAGCAACTTCCACACTTTCCCTGGTTTTTGTGTAAACAGGAACAGACTGCAAAAAGTAGAACAAAATGGAAGTGATCAAAACCATTTTTTTGGTAAAATTATTGCTATTTTTAAGCATGTACAGCTCAGTTTTGAATCTTCTTTGTGGGAAAAAACTGCCAATGGTTACAAATTTGAAGTGAAAATACTCATTTCATTTTACATTTTGAAAACATATTTTTCTCAAAACAGCTCAATTTTTTACCAAGATGTCACATAAAAAGGAGAAAGTGTGGCAAGTAGCATGCTATGAGTTACCAAGAAGTCCAAAGTGCAGGGAACCCTGAGCAGCAGCTAGGGGAGCCTGCTGTGGAAAATGGAAAGGCATGGTAGAGCCTGAAATCAGAGCAATGTCTGAGAGGGAGAGAGGAAAATGATCCTTGTAGAGTCTCCTGCCTTCTGTCACTGTTGCAGCTCTGGCTGGCAGGCAATTACCAAGAAATCTAATAGTAAGATTAATTCAAGTTGCTATTAATTTACATATACCAATTTTTCATTTCTCCCTTTCCTACTTCCCAGTACACTACTATCATGCTGGTCCTTGACCTTAGGAAAGGGAGGGGAAATAACAAAAGTCCTGGTGCATCTTTGTTTCCTTTATGGACCCACCACCTCTCCAGTCTTTGCTGATGCTCACAGCAAGCCATGGCAGTGCATGCTTCTGGCATCTGCAAAGGGATGGCAGCTGGAGGCTTGGAGTTACCATTTTGTATCAGAACTACAGGCTGTAATTCTTCACCTTTGACACGTGAGTAGGCTTATTTGGTTCCTGTTGTATTATTCTATTTACCTCCTTACTGAGGAGGTATAATATTCTCTGAACATACACAGTTTCTGAAAGTGCTGTTATAGAAACAGTTGCTATGGTGGGAATCCACTTTGCCCAGCATCCCCATACTGCTGCTGCTAGGCTCTGCTTCCCCTGGTACCACAGGCACTGGGAGCTGCAGATGTAGACCTGATGTGGAGGTGCAAAGCTCCTCACATCCCCTGCTTTACAGTACATACCTCTTAGTTTGCCTGATTGCTCTGATTGTCCTCCAGGGGTCACAAGCAGAGAGCTCAACCTGCTAAGTGTGATTCTCCCACCACAAACCTTCCCGACAGCAGTGAAGTTGACTCAAAAACCAGCCTATGAGACCTTAGTATTAACGAGCAGGGTTTTATGTTTGGACAGCTGGGAATTCATCTCTCTTTCTGGTCTGGTGAAAAAGTTGTGTGTGGTGTAGTACTGAACGTGCGGGCTAGTGGAAAGCTGGGTATGACAGAGACTGTGATGTGCAAGTGCTTATCCCCACCCTGATGAGCTGGTTCGTGTGCTGTGCTAACATGAAGCTCTTTACCTGAGGACCTAGTCCAATGCTTAGTGTGCACTGTGTCTGATCCTTGCTGCTCCCTCTGTGCGTGCAATATAAAGCTGCATTTGCTCTCCAGTTCTGTTAAGGCTGTTCTAGTTCGGTAGCTGCAAATTATTCATTTCTCTTCCTAGCCTTTGTATAGTGTGCTTAGCACAAACCCAGCTTTTGGCAGCTACAATTTCTGTACAATATCCAGGATGATGGACTCCCAGGTGTAGTTGCAGACTTTAAGTGCTGTTGCAGTACCTCTACTAATGAGTTCTTGCTAGAGCTGCTAAACCAAATCCTGTGGATTTGGGTGAGTTTGTATTACAGAGAGCTCTTCCTCTTCTTTCCTAACTTGGTTTCCTATTTCCCAAAGCCAGTGCTGACATCAGGTACATGTATCTAGTCACACAGACAATGGCTCCTTCTCTAAGCTGAACTATTCCTGTCTGAAAAGAAGGGAGAATTTTGTGACTTACCCTGGAGCACTGCGGTGTAGCTGGCAGCAGTAAAAAAAGCTAAAGCAGCGAATGAAGGAAAGTCTTTTCTAGACGATTGGGAGTTCAGGATGCACTCACAATTGAGCTTTTGTTTGCTGTTGTTCTTTTTAAATAACTAAAAATTCAGGGAGTGCATTGGGGAAAGCCACTTTGACATGTGGGGTGCTCATCTATCCGGGAGGATGTGGTCTGAGCAGGGTGGACAGTTTCCTTCTCTGCACAGAACAGAGCAAGGATTGTCCGAGTCTGAGAAAGGCAAAGCAGTGATCCTTCAGACCACAGCCTTGTTGCTTTGGGCTTTTATGTTTGGAATCAGGAATTTCTTTAGCTCTGCAATTTGTACTGTGCTCTAAGGCAAAATGGAGAAAACCCACAGACTAAGGAAAAGACTGGTGCTTTCTTGGGTTCATACTGATGTTGCCCCCTTGGTATCTTTGGGGCTTTTTTCCTGAGTTTTGCTATTTTTGTGAAAGCAGGTAGGAAGGTCTGGGACTTTGCTTTCAGAACCTGGGAGAGAACAGGCTTTCAAGGAATGTGTGCCATCACCCTTACTGTATGTAAGGTGAATTTTTCAAGTTTTGGCATCATGTATTGTTTGATTTTTACCTCTATGACATTCTACTACTACCGAAGAGCAACACACAACTTACTTTGGAGCTTTGGTGGGGGAAGGAATGCATTTCCTCATGATGTAGCTGGCATTGGCCTTTATTTAGGGACATAATAGCAAGTAGAAGTCCTGGTGTCTTGATCTCATTTGGCAGACTCCATACTCCAGTGATGTCAATGAAAGGAGACGAGGAACCAGACAGCACCCCCAAATTATCTGCTGTCTGTGCCCATATTCATCAGTCCAGTGAGCAATCTCTCTCCCTCTCACCTAAGGGGTGCATTGAGCTGCTGCTGCGGTGAGGTCCCCGCATCTCTGCACAAGCTGTCCACCTCTGCAGGATCTCTCCTCCGTTTGTTCTGGCCAGCGTGTGCTCCTGGCTGGTAGCTCTGCCTCAGGCCTTTCTTGTACTCAGTTCAAATGAAGACAAGAAAGGACAGCTGAGTTATTCCAGCACCTTCTTTTTGTCTGGGGGCCACCCTGACTGTGCAGGGATTTTTAAAGCTATAGTGTTTTTCTTTTCCTCCTAGAAGCCTCTGTGTGTTTTTCCTGTTTGCCTGGGTTGGGATTGGCTAAGCCAGGTTCCCTTGCTGGTGGGTACACCTTTTTGTGTTTGAAACATAAGCTGCAGGATAAATATTCTATTTGTTTCACCAACTTTGTTAACCATGCTGCAGGCAGATGGGCTGTGAAATTGGTGCTGGATGAGGGGTAAATGAGCTGAATGGCACATACACACCCCCCCTCCTTTAGGCAAACATTCAGGTTGGTTTCATGTGCCTGGAAGTAGGAGAATATGAAAGCAACCTGAGTGCTCTTGATTATTCACTTAATTAAGTTCCTTATTTTTCCTTGTTTGCTTTTTTCTGTAATTACAAATGTTGTTCTTACCTCCACACACATTAGATGTGCATTGATAGATTCAGGTCCTGGTGTAAATTTAAGTGGACCTGGTTTTTGGGGACAATTTTCTTGCAGTTGGTGGAGTTAGTGATGTAAGCCAGAAATGAACCAGGGAACAGTGTTCTAGTAGCTCTTGACCTCCCAGGAACAGATGCTGACCCCACTGCCTTTCCTGTGCTATTGGCTTAAAATTGCTCTGTTCTATCCTGCCCATACTGCAGGGATCAGGGCCCCACTCTGCTGCCTCTTATCTAGGGCTGTTCCAGTGCCTCAGAAAGATAAAAGGAGACAGACAGGCACACATGGGAGAAACACTGCGGTTCTCTCCAGTGTTAACTTGAGTCTTTTACCCGTGTTTCTAACGCGCCTTTTAATTTGGCCTCAGCCAGTCACATTAGATGTGAGCCCAGGCCCAGCATATTACACACACAAACAGGTTCAGAAGTGGCAGATCTTCCTGGGAGCTTCCAGCAAGAGAAAACACAGAGCAGCTAGAGCCTTATGAATGATTTATTGTGGGACTGGGTAATGCTATTATCGTGGCATGGGACGGGGTATTTGATCTTGTGCTGGTCACTAATTCATGTGTGAAGCCTCAAGCGTTGATGTGTGTGGATTAAATGCATGCTGAAGATGTTTTCTGTGCTGTGCCACTTGAAATTCTCTCTCATGATGCGAGGCGTTCAAAGCAAATCATTTTCCGTTTCCCATTTGCCAGTGAATGCGTGCCATTTAGTTTGTAATTGGAACACAGCACGCTGCGTGTGTCTTTGCTAGATCATGAAAAGTGGTCTATTTTCTAAATTGCACAAGTATTTGTCACCTTTGTTTTAAAATGGGAGCCATAAATTTTATGGGGCATGTGAATATATATTAGTTTTTTCACACAGGAGAATCGGTTGTATTCTGATCTGACATGGGCTTTATGACCCTGTTCAGGTTACATTCTCTACTAAATTTTGTCTGTTGATTCTATATTTAGATTTTAGCTTTTTTTTTTTTTAAAGGAGACTAAAATGAGGAAAAAGTAGGCCTATCAAAGGGCTGTGCTTCTATGTGTTACTCAGAAGCCAGGAGATTCAATGAGCTATGCCAATTTGGCATGTTAAAGATGCTTGACAGTCCATTTTTTATTAAATATGGTACATTTAAAACCTTTGATTTTTACACAACTGCAGATCCATTTGATTAATATGTTTTCTAGGGAGTTTTTAAATACTTGAATTGGCTGAGAAAAGTCCACTAATGCTTAATGAAGTATGGCAGTGGCCTCAGCCTAGCTGTGATGCGGAATGTCATCTGACAGGGGAGACAGAATGGGTTATGTTCCTAGGGTTATGGGGGATAAAATGCAAATGAATTAATAGAACAGATTTCCTTCACACTTCTGGAAATACCTTTTTTTTTTTAGGTCAGGAAACATTATGAAAGCCTTCTCATCTGTGCCTCTCAAGAAACATGTGCCTTTCAGAAAGTGAGATCGAAACTCCTCTTGTTTTTTCCTTTTCTGTTTATACTTTTTTCCCCCCTTGAAAGTGTGGGGGCTTTTTTGTTGTTGTTTGGTGAAGGGGCTGAGGGAGGGAAATGGAGGCAGTTTGCAAACAGTGTGACTTAACATGACAGGAGTTAACCAGAGTTCATGTACCAAGCCGGTGTTAGTCAAAAAAACCAAAGCACTGCTGCTCTTTCTGGGAGAATAAACGTCTTTGTGTTCTTCAGCTGGTTTTATATTTTGGCAGGGGGTGGAGAAGGATTCAAAGCAATGCTGAAGGATTCCTGTCTGCCTATGATTTGTAATACGTGTGGCATCTGTAGTGCAAAAAAAGACTGCAAAGTGCAGCGCGGAGAAAAATGCTGTGATAGGGTTGAAGTGGGGTTATCTGAAGCTCCTAATTTTGCTCTTGGTGCTGTTGGTGATTTTTTTTGCTGTTGCTCCAAGAAATTGAATTTAGGCCACTGCTAAGAGCTGTTGAAAACCTCATCATGGGCTGAGATCCCTTTTCTGAGATTAACTCAAAAGGAACTTTGCTGTTTTATGATGTGGGATTGAGACCAAGGAGGAAATAGGTGGAAATCTGGAAATGCTCGTAGTAGTTAATGGGTAGTGAGGTTGAGAGAGTGCTTGGGGAGAGAAGAAGCTGTCTTGCCAGTCCACTGGACTGAGTGGTGCTAAACTGAGGGGTGGGCTGTTTTGCAGGACCAAGGTGTATGTTGGCTGGACTAAGTACAAGGACTACAGACAGACTGACCCCGAGCTTAATTCACATTTGTTCTCATGAACTCAATAGATGGGCAGTGGGATCTTACTAATGGATTTGTTGGTCTATTTAAAGCATAACTGTGCTTACTCCTCTGGGATTCACTAGTCTTATCTCAATCTTGTTATTTA
Organism: Gallinula chloropus; assembly: GCF_964237585.1. Lineage (NCBI taxonomy): Eukaryota > Metazoa > Chordata > Aves > Gruiformes > Rallidae > Gallinula > Gallinula chloropus. The sequence goes on from NC_140090.1 coordinate 69,316,070, forward strand.
TCAGTAAGCAGCAAACCTGACTGGAGATATGGATATGAGGTACACTCTTAACATGACAGCCTTTAGATCAGGATTGCATTATGTGGAAGCTAGCTTTACATTACATGTAAGTAAAATATTGTCCATGTCTTTCTCTGCCCACACCATTACATTTTCTAAGATTCAGAGACAGTTTCCATCTCGTTCCTATCTTCTCCTGTAGCCAGATTTTAGTCATTCAGCAGGTCTCATTTACACTTAGACCAGTTTCCTGTGCATTTTTTGGGGTGTTATAGTATGACTGTAATTTATGTCCATATTAAGGAGGCTTTACAGTGGATTTAAGAAGCTTTAACGTATGGGAGAACCTGACAAACTGATGATTTAGCTTGTATTTTTCCAAATACACAATATGCAGAGGATTTCTTCACCCAAGGAACAGTGAAACCCATTCAGGCAATGCACCTCCTGACACTCAAAATATGAATCAAGAATTCCTCCACATGCTGACTGGGTTGGACATAAGCTGTTGTACATCTATTTTTTTCTCAATTATACAAACCAGGATGTTCATCTCCTCACTTACCAGTTAAAGAGTTGCTTCACAGCACGCAGGTCTCATTAGATCTGGAAACTCAATGCCTTGATCTGTCATAAATGGTTTAAGATTAATATGGAGGAGGCTAGCTTTGTTTTAGTACTTCACAATTTGATTTAGCCTAGATATTATTTCCCAATGGAGAACGAGTTGTTTACTTTGGAAATATCATAAGTGATGGAATATTGAGAATCGATCAGTCATTGCCTTGACACTTACACACAGACGTCACCGAGATGCAGGGATAATTACAAATGCAATGTTCAGGTAGAGTTGCTTAGAGAAGTGGTTTGATTAAACCTCAGCAACTAATGAAGGGTGAATCCACACCTAGCAGTTACTATGAGTGCATTATGAAGGAGGCAACTTTTGTCTTTGAAATGTATTGTATCATTTAGAGATATTAGAGTGGATAAAATGATAGTGCCCTTATTAGCATAAAACCGTCTCTGCCTGACTCAATTCTGTGTGTCACCAACATTAATTAAAAGCCCATCCTTGACTCCTGGAGAGTTTCTTTGATGTGATGCAACTTAGAATGGGCTTTTTGATCCCAAGTTTCTTTCACTCTCATTTGTTTATTGACGACCAGTATAAATCTATGAGGGCAGAGAGTAAATTTGTTCTCCCTTTAATGGGACCGCTCATGCAAGGGCTTTGGGATTAGAACTTAAATTGGCACCTTTTAAATCTCTGATACAGGTACTGACTCAGTGAGCCATGTAGAGGTCTCACCTTCCTTACAGCTAGAACTAGCTGGAAATGACTTTTCTTATTTTGTCAAAATATGTTTTCTAACAAACGTTTGGCCTGCCTGCTAAAAACAGTGCAAAACACTGAACAACAAATGTAGTTTAGCTGAAAATATTCAGCTTTATTTTCTTTTCTAGAGAAACAAAACACAAACAAAAAAAATAGCTAGGAAAAAGTAGGTGACATCTGGGGATAAAATCTATCACTGTATTTAAAAGGAAATCTTGGGGAGGAGAAGGAAGAGGAAAGGAGCACCACATAAACAGTTTTACGGTTCTAATTGCCAGTATATTTAAAGATATACCTCCTCTTTGCACTTACTCCCATGCCAAATGGCAAGACAGACAGACTAGTAAAAATGTTACTTCTCCTCTTCACTGTCCTCAGGTTTCTTTGCATTATCTCTTCCCTTTAAGAAGGAAACAGCCCAAGTCAGATAGCAGATACATCCCTACTGCTGTAACTGTGAGATAACTGCTCTTTCCATGCAACTGTTGTGGTGACAATCCAAACCCAAGGCTGGGAGGGGGTGTGAGTGTGTGAGAAACGCAGTGAGCATTCTCCAAGGAAACAGACAACCTCAGTCTCTGCTGGGTTTGTCAAGCATTTGCACACCTAGGATCCCAGGTAGCTTGCATGTCTGAATTAGTTGTCTCTGGAAGAGTACATCAGGGTTTCTTGCTGAGGACAAGGGCAGGCTAGGGGCTGGCAGTGGGTGTGTGAGGCAGGGCAGTGTGTGGAAGAGAAAGTTTGTACTGCCACAGCCGTGCAGGCAATGCTAACAGGTGGTTGTGGAACGGTTTGATCTTCACATTGTACCTCGGGTGTTCGAGTCTTCAGGGTCTCAAGGCTTGAGTTGGAGGTCCTATTTAAATACTAATGTTTAGATATTTAAAAAAGGTCTTTGGCAACTTCCAGTATGAGACCCTTTTGTTAGTGACGATCCAGGCTTTAATACTGCATCTGTTGGGAGGTATTGCAAGGAACTGCTGTTCATACTTTCTCTGAATACACCCTTGTAATTGGTTGCAGTGCAAAACAGTATTAATGCTAGTCCTGCAGGCACCTGTGTCCTTCAGTCTGTCAAGAATAGATCAATACACCACACAAGATGAGGAAGGTTTAAGAATATGTGGCAAGTCAGTTTGTAGGCCAAAGAAAGAACAAGACTTCTGAAGCAGGAGGTATGGGAAAGGAGCATATAAGGAGAAACTCCCTTTTGAGATGAAGTGCAATCCCTGTCAGAAATAGGTAAGTTTTAGACCTCTGCTCAGGGCAGTGAGTGAACAGAATTAAAGATGTAGAAAACCCACCCATGTCTGTGTCAGAAGGCCGAGCAGCATCAAGGATTCTGGGCTTTTTAGTTCACTTTGTCGTTGATACTAACACAGTTCTGCAGCTGAGCCTGTTCTAACTTTGTATCTTTTAAATCATTCAAAAAATCAATGCATGACCTGCATTCCACTTCAAGGTTTGTAAAACCCCCTGCAATCCACTGGAAGAAGGGGATAAGGATATCACACGTGTTCTGTTGGCTCCTCTTGTGGCAGGGTATATGTGGAGCAGTTGTTTTTGCTATCTCATGCTTTCATTTGGAGGTATTTGTTCAGTAATGAATGAGGCAGAGGAGCAGACCCTGAGAAATCTGCACTCTCTGATACCCTGCTGAGTTTGCTCAGACTCTAATACAGAATGTCTGTTCTCTCCAGGGGTGTAAAGTACACCATCAAAATGCAGAAAAACAGGCCTCTTAGGGGGGAAAAAAAAAGTGCCTGTAGATACAAGAAAAATGGAGAAATGAAAAATTAAATGAAGCCAGGCTTTCTTCCTCAAATGACGACAGATCTCACATTGCAAATGATGAGAAGCCTGCAAGATAATGCACCAGTTGGGGGCTTCTGTATGGGTTTAGCTGGAAAGAGGACAACTAGCAGCAGCATCCCAGCACTGGTTTGCAAGAAAGTTGCTAATAATCACACCCCTGTGTCAACTGTGAGCAGTAGAAATTAGGAAAAGAAGGAAGAAGTTAAAAGTCAGCAATCTTCCTTATGTCTAATGATGTCCTCTTGGACAGACTTTCTGCTGTGATCTTCTAATACATCCAGATTAATTTCTTGCTGCTGTGGCTGTTATAGACCGTTATTGCTCTGGTGTTGAAAGATGGTGCCTGGGTTGGGTTTCATAGTGCAAGGACTGTAAGGAAATACAGTAAATAATCACATCCTCCAAAAACTCTTGTGGAGAAGTTAGAACAAAACTAGCTTTCTCTCCAAAATTTAGCTGACACTGCTGATAATAAAGAAAGAAGAGAAAGCTAGAATAATAGGCCACACTGTCAGTGCCTACTCCATTCTTTATAGAAATATCTGCTGAAATAAAATTGCATGCTCTCTTTGGCCATATTCTGGCAAATGAACAAACAACCTGAGTGTCTGCTCACAGTTTCTTGTCTTCAAGGTGACTTGATCAAAAGCTTTATTTAATTGTATTGCAAGTAGTCTCTGGGGCACCTTGACCTCATGTGTGTGATGTGGAAAGAGGTGATGACAGCTGGTGAGGGCTATGTCTGTAGGTTCGCCCTTTGATGAGTTCATTCTGGGTGCTGATAAGAATTTATTTTGTATTCTTCTGTCCTGCTTCATTTTTAATGAGGAAATGGATGAGTTTGAAACTCTTTTCTAACCCAGATGATTCTATGATTCTTCTTCTCTACTCCGTGAGACCCCACCTGTTCTGCAACCAGATTGATGGCCCCAGAACAAGAAGGACATGGACCTGTTAAAGTCCAGGAGGACCACAAAGATGATGCAAGGGCTAGAACATATTTTCTATGAGGACAGGCTGAGACATTAGTGGTTGTTCAGCTTGGAGAAGAGAAGGCTTTGGAAAGGCCTTATTGCAGCCTTTCAATATATAAAGGGGGGGTTTATAAGAAAGATAGAGACTTTTTACCAGGGCCTGCAGTGACAGGACAAAGGACAATGGTTTTAAACTGCAAGAGGGTAGATTTATAATGAACATAATGAAGACATTTTTTATGATGAGGGTGCTGAGAAACAGAAACAGGTTGCCAGAGAAGTTGCAGATGCCTCATCACTGGAAATGTTCAAGGTGAGGTTGGATGGAGCTTTGGGCAATCTAATCTAGTGAAAGATATCCCTGCTCATGGCAGTAGGGGTTGATTAGGTGATCTTCAAAGGCCTCTTTCAACCCAAAGTATTCCAGGATTCTATGAAACATACCTGTGAAGGGCAATGGGAAAGAGCCAAAATAAGGGGAAACCTGATGTAGAAAGGAATATAAAGGGTCAGCAGGCATTATCTTCAAGAGCTTTTCTTCAGTGGCTGCATAAATAAAAAAGCTTCTGAACAGAAAGAGGTCATGCTCCTTCTTCCCTATGAGACCTTTTTTGCTGCATTCATGGACATCCGATTTAGGCAGACAGGAGAAGGCTAAAGCAGAGAAACTCATAGGGCTTGCTTTGTGAGGTCAGATGTGGGGAAGTAAGTAGAAGACCAGCAGCAAACATAACAGACAGCTGAAAGTCCAGCCAGGAGTACTAAGAGAAGTGTTACATTACAGATGTGTGTTTATCCTCATCTGCAACTACCAAATCTGGTGAGCAAAGATTTCATTCCTCTTCTCTCAGCTCAGCCAACAGTGGTACAGATTTTCTAATTCTGGTATGGAGGGGGGCCATATGAGTTGCTCTGCTACCTAAAAAGGTACCTGTTCTAGCACACCTAGGTGTTCTAGGACACCTGCTGCCTATTCTAGCAGGTGTCAAAATCTAAGTCCAAGACCTAAAGTAACCCTGACCTGAGAATTAGGGTTGTTAAATCACTTCGCTTGCTGCAGGGAGAGGCGTAACCTCAGTGTGAATGGGGGTGTGTGAGCTCCCTCCTGTGTCTACTTGTGTGATAAAGGTGGACCTCAATGAGAGACCTAGACAAAGACTCTTCAGTTGCCATTTTAAAGTACTCTTCTGATCTCCTGTGCCGGTAATGAAATGATGTTGGCAGTACAGGGGAAGGTCTAGTGAGAGGAATAAGAAATCCTCTGTTCAGTCTGGGCTGGGGAAAGTTGAAACATAAATTGTAACATAAAAATGCTATTATGGTATTAATGAGAAATCCACTTGTGGAAAGCACAGTATTGGGCTGAACTGGCTATTTGTAAAATTTACAAGGCAATCAACTAATTCAAATCTGTCCAATTTAATTTAAAAGTTCCATTTACAATTTTTTTAAATAAAATGTTAAAGATTTAAATAAAAGATTGTCTCTGTTAAGGTCATTGTGATTTGTTTGTTTGTTTCTCCTTCCTCTGATTTTCACTGAGACCAGAAATCTTAGTATTTCAGTTCAGATCACTGGTGGTTGAAGATCATATTTTAACCCAATTTTTTCCCTCTTCAGCATATGGTAGAATACTGGAATGAATAACTTCTAGCTGATTTCTTGTTGTTTCTATTACCTTCATTGCTTCTTTTGCCACACTGTCAAGCTTCCAGGAGCGAAGTAGTATTGAAAAGGTGCAATGTGAGGAAAGGGAAAATGCACAAACTCCACAGTGGAAAAAGAACAAAACCCCCTGAAATCTTTAGTTTCTCTGGGTTAAACCACAAGGAGGAAAGGGGGGAAGAACCTTTCCTTTCCTCCCAATAAGTAAACCTGAACTGGCAATGATGTGTGGCAAATTAAAGGTTTGTGTGCCTTTAAGCTCCTCCTTTTCTCAAGGTACCTTGAGTGATCTATGAGAAGCTACCACTCCTTTCCAACAAACCCCACTTTCAAGTCTCAACTGGTTATAACTTTGAAATGATCTTAAAGAAACATCAAAAAGCTGTGAATGGTGGGCACGTGCTCTTTTGGGATAAAGTGGAGTCCAGATCCCCACAGTCTCTCTTTTCAGCTAGATCTGATTCAGTGCTGTCCTGTTGCCAGCCAGAAGGCAAATGAGTGGTGTCAATCAGAAAGCATTGTTATCAGTCTAGTAACTGGGTTAAGATAAATGCCTTGGGTATCATGCTTGCTCAATTCCTTACTCAGGACACCCCTTGAAAAAGGAGCAATAATTTAAGCATAGATATTGTGAGGAGCAGGAGAGGGAATGTTTTTTGTGGAAGGTCTAATTGTATAAAGGGGTAGGAGGCTTGGATTGGCCAAAACCCCATTCAGAACTTTGCTTTCAAAGCGGTGAGGCAATTTCAGCTCCATTTTACAGATGAAAAACTGGGAAGATTTTAAATTATTAGCTCCAGGCTCTGAAGGGAAAAATCAGTGCTGGCTTGACCCCTAGAAATATCACTTCTAGCTCTGTTTGGACTGTAGTCAACCCCTTACAGGTTAATAATCATAATAGTGCCTTTTAGCTTTTATCAGACCATCTGATCTAACCTGTAGATGTGAAGATGAAAGGTTAATCCCCTGGGCCATCTGCTTTCCTTTACCTTTCCAGTCTGAATGCATTGTTTCCTTGTCTTGCCTGCCTGCTCTTGGCGTGTGTCTCCTGCTGTCTTGTAACACTAATACTGGTTTACATCTGACTGGGTGCAGAGGACTGCAGCCTCTTCCAACAGCAGCTGCCCATTTAGAGATGCTTACAAGTTTCCTTTAGTATTTCCTCTCCTCTCCTGGCATCTCCTCTCAGCATGATTTATGAATAGCGAGCATATGGGGGTGATGTGAAGTATCAACACCTCTGAATTCCAGTGATAGGAGCCAGGGTAATTAATAACAACAAACCAGGAGTGTGTTCTTTGCATGGAGATCACGTAGCAGAGAAGTGTTTTCCTGTATTCTTTGGAAATGGGGGAAGGCATTCCTAGTCGTTCCCTGTGCGATTAAACCTGCATGTCATTTTCCTTGGATAATTAAGTAATTCCAGACTTTCAAGGAGAGAGACTCCCTCCTTTTTCCCTGTTAGCTTGCAGATGTAGTACATGTACCTTGCGGCAAATCAATGCTAACTATATTACCATGCATTATTGCAGTAATGGAGTAGAGCAAGCCCAAGGAAAAATGTTCAACCCTTGCTGATTGCATTATGAGCACGAGGATCTTTTATGTAGCAGACTTATTAATTGCACTTTCATTTGTGTCCCTGCATTTTAACCCTTTTGAGATTGCTCTTTAGCTCCAGAGTACCACTCAAACTGCCAGAGGTTGGACAGAATCAGAAAAGGGAGGACAAGGGTGGTCTCTGCAGTACTGCACTGGAACATGGATATCTGCAGCAAAGCTGAGGAGTAGATTTACACCATCAGTGAAAGAAGGTGGACATTGAATAATAGTAGAGCACAGAATAAATATACCCTGTGTTTGGACCAACGCGTGTTGTGGTCAGGTGCTCTTCTAAGGAGGTTTGGGGTGAAGGGTTTTGGCCCCTCCACTTGTGCACCCACTGACCAGCTTGCTGCATGCTTTTTAATTGCACAAAATGCCTGTGCAGGTTGCTCTTCCTCCCTCCCCAGATTAACTCCCTGATTTGCCCCAGCAGCATTGTTATTTTGTGAAGATCAGCTGCCCTTATTTGCACTCTGTCTCAAGGCATTGAATTTGTGTTTTGTTTGCAAGGTGTGATCTAGACTTTGGAAGGGAAATTGTCTCTTTGCTACATTTAAAGGCCTTTTCCTGGAGCCTGATGGGAACTCTAGGCATTGCTAGAGTTTAAGTGATGCAATTGGCAATTGCAGTCATGGAAGTATGTCCAGTGATGCCTGGCCTTTGCCAGCCCACTGCTCAGTATGCAGTACAGTGTCTGTGGGCTACATGTTGTTCTTTTCATGGGGTCAGTATTATTTCTTCTAATTTCCCGTGCTTATGTGAAACTTCAGTTAGTCCCCTGTGAGTTGAAGCTATCAGCTAAGACAGCCTATCAAAGGCTGTAATAGGTCCCACTTTGTTTTGTCCTACTTCTTGTCTTAGAGGTGTTGGGAACGTAAATTTGTCTGAGATTCCCCTCTTCAGAATGTTTCAAACTCAGTTTACATGAGATTTGGTTCAACCTGGCTCCTTTTAGGAGTAAATTGTTGCTGAATCAGTGCACAGGATCTGGGGGACTGCCAGGACCAGCTTGGTAACAAACACCTGCCTAAAGCCAGCTTCTTGCTGCTGTAGTTCTGTGTTATTTTTCTTTATATTAATACTTCCTTTTTGTTTTGTTCTTCTCCACTAAATATACACCCTTCCATTCATGTTGACTAGTATAAAGTCTTTCCTCAGTGCTGTAGTTCAATGTCTCCCTTGTTTGGGGTTGTTCTTAAAAGAAGGGAAGGAAATAGCCATAGGTGAGAATTTTAAAAGGTGGTGTTTGTTGTGGGAGAGAAAACAGCACCAAGCTGTGTCAGGTTGAACATCTGCCTGTGAAGTCCCACCATCAAAGCTGGGGTCCCTGCCAGACTTGTTTCTCTCTAGCCTGCTAAGAAAATTCTGCCTTTGTGCACACACACAAATTGCTTTGGATTTAGCTTGAGGAGAGAAGAAACAAAACAGTCCCTTCCCCTTCCAGGTCTGTCTCAAGTTTGGGGGAGGAGGGAGTGGAAGAGGGAATGATTTGGAAGAGGATATAAATATCTGGAAGAGGATATAAAGTGGAAAAGGTACTTGGGGTGAGAGCGAAGCCTTAATTGTAGAGAACTGTTTCTGTGTCACTGACCACAGCAGCTTCATTCTTTTAGTAGGTGTTCTGTGGGGTTGGAGGAAGCAGTTAGTGTCATTTTTCTGTCTTTCTGATTTCTAAAGCATCTAAAACATTAGATGTTTTCTTTAACATCTCTTGTGCTGTATCTGGTTGGCTGGAGGGTATCAAGGAAGTTTTCTGTCCTTGTGGATTTGTGAATTGTTTCTATTTCTTTTGCCAGTAGCCTGTAGGGACCTGGATGTGGCTGGTATTTGCTGTCCCTCCTTATTTGAGGGTACTAAGTCCTTTGAATGTCTTCTCTCTCCCAAAGTAGGGGAGGAAGGAAATCTGTTTGGAATGCTGAGGACAACGTTAGCTGTTTGCCCAGGGAGCTAACACTGTGTGGCATGGGAATACTTGGAGAAGGCATGGTCATCTTCGGTCAGTGACACATTCCCAAGCTATCCCCTCAGTCACAGTTTGTGTTGTATGACTTGTGGCCTTATGTGGACTTTGGTTTACAGCTGGTAGTGCAGCCCCAAAGGGATCATAACAGGGATCTCTAAAATAAGACCTCCTAGGACTCCTCTGGAATGGAAATTTGAATCAAACAAAAATCTGTGTGTCTCAGGTGGCAGCATCCCTGGGTGCAGACTGGGAAAATACAAGTAATACTGCACACCCCACACAACTGATATTTGATGTTTCTTTAATGGTTGGCCTGTGAATAGGGTCTCAACCAGCAGATGCTTGAGAGTCATGGAAATTTAATCTTTTTGAATACATTTTGGAGCAGCTGACTTTGTTGAGCCTGCAGGTCATGTGAAGCCTTAGAAATTCGGAGCCTAAGTTGATGTTCAGGGTATAAAAGGGTGTAGGCTCTTGAAGAATCCCATCAGCACACAAGATGAATGTTGGATATTTTCCATTTCTTTCTCTTTCCTAGAGCCACTAGCTGTTGATATCCTTTTAGTGGGATTGTTGAGAGAATCTCCATTGGCTCTAGCAGTAAACCTTCCACTACAGTGCAGGATGCGGAGGGACAGCTTGAGTCTCATAGAGAAAAATTTGTCTTTCATTTTCTGATTTCACATCTTCTGTAAATCCCTCTCTTTTGCCTGAGTCTCTTCCTATTATTTTAGCTATGATTTGCACATTGTACTGTGGTTGGTTACAATGCAGCTGAGTCTGTTTTAGAGAAAGGTAAACGAATTATGTGACCTCTCAAGATTCCTATTTTTGAGGGCTCTATAAATGCTAGTCACTTCTGAAATGGTCTCACCTTAGTTACTAGTGGAATCTGGTGAGTTTTAAACCCTAATTCAAAGCCTATTCTTAAATGCAAAGTGTGCTTGGGTCACAGGAACTTTACTTTTTTTCTGCACCTTAAGATATGCCAGCTGAGCTCCTCCACTATCCAAAACCTGACTGTCAGAAAAAGGAACAGCTGAGATGCTTTAACTGGCTGGTGACTGTTAGTGTGGGTCACCTGAACAGCTCCAGCAGCAGGGCTCATCTGGATGGAAACTGGTTGTTTCCAGCTGGCGAGGTGGTGAAGGATAGGTACCTCTTCTTTTGGCACAACAGGAAGGGTGTTTGAAGGGTGTTTACCCAGCAGCAAAAGGTGGCAAGATTTAGGTCTACCTATCAAAAGTTTGTTTGTGCTAAACCTTGCCCTACTCAAACAGCTTCATGCCCCTGAAATCAGAGCATCTGTTAACTACTGTTGCCCTGTTGCAAGTGTCTTCAAAGACCACCTGAACCTTTCCAGATCCCACTATGCTCTAGGGAAGGAGTGGAACAAGCCAAGGGACTGGCTTTGCATAGCAAGGCAGTATTTCTGCAGAAGAAGCCACTCCTAAATAATCATAAACATGTGGCTTCAATAATACCAGAAGTTAAAATTAATAAGAGGTGCACAACATTTCTAACAGTAAGAAGGATTCTGTGTCTTCATGGAACTTGCGAGTCTGAGGCATACCTTGGGACAGGAAGGGAGATGGAGGACACTTAAGCTTTCTGAATATTAGTCACATTCCCTGCTTTTAATCAGATTTTCTCCAAATGTGATGTCTTAGTACTCACAACATTTTCTTGGATATTACATTTTAAGCCATGATTATGCCTCTGTTATATGTGACACAGGTGGATGTAGCTTTTGAGATGAGTTCTTTGAATTCAGAAGACAGAGGGGCTGGAGGGTTGAGCATCCTGACCCAGAGCTTTCTAAGACATGCTAAGGAGCATACTTTCAAAAACTTGGCAAATGCTTCTGAAAACCTAGCCTCTTATTATGGTCCTGGATGATCTGAAATCTGGAAGATGGGGGTTTCTGTATTTCTGACTGAGGTCTCCAAGATTAGAAATATATGCAATCTGCATTATACAGTGAATTCAACACAGTGAACTTGTGTGCTGCACAATTTATCTTTGTATATGCTGCAAATCCATAAACTCATTCCATTCTCATAAGCTCTTCGGCATTCCTGGTGATGCTGATTATCAGCAGGAGATTTTCTTATCTTGGCTTTAGGACCAGTACCAACATTAACTAGAAGCATGATCTAAAACCTGCAGAATCTCCCCAGAGCATTCAAAACACCTCCACATTCTGTCACCAAATCCTTTACCTGCTGTCTGTGAGTTGTGTGCCTTTTGGGCAGCCTTAGCAGTGGGTGAACACAGTGGAGCTGTCTGAGCATTCCTGAATGAAAGGGACTCTTCTGTCTCCCACAGACATGGTGTTTGGATAAAAAAAATGAAAGGAGGGATGCAGCCAGGCTGATCACTGAACTTGGCATTGCATCTAATCATTGTGGTGAAGTTCTGAACCTCAGGTAAGATCTGCAGAAGCAATTCTTCACTATGCTAAGCTCCTACCTGCTGCAGCTCCAGTGTGGCCTGTGGCACCCTCTCCTGCTCTGGGATGTGGTATGACAGGATGGTGTTGAGCCAAGGGGATAGTGGTGCTGCGATACAGTGAGGGGAACCATTATTTTGGGAGAACCCTGCTCCAGGGTCAACTGTGATCAAATTGTCCCACGGCTGTTCTGACATGTAAAACACCTCCCTTTGTATGCTGGTATGTGGTGTGTGTGTCACATGCTTGTGTGCTGGGCTGCTGGGCTCCTGCTTCATTGCGTAGGGCAGGAGCTAGACTCCCTCTTGCAGCTTCCGTATGGTGGGTTTTTTACAGCCTTCTACGACGTCATCACCGGCTGGGTAGATGGAGGGAGAGCAGTGGATGTCATCTACCTTGACTTCAGCAAGGCTTTCGATATTGTCTCCCACGACATCCTGATAACAAAGCTGAGAGAGCACGGGATAGATGAGTGGACAGTGAGGTGGGTTGAGAACTGGCTGTCGGACCGAGCCCAGAGGGTGGTGATTCAAGGAGCAGAATCTGACTGGAGGCCTGTTACTAGTGCTGTTCCCCAGGGCTCGGTGTTGGGTCCAGTCCTGTTTAGTATCTTCATTGACAACCTTGATGAGGGAATAGCATCCACCCTCAGCAAGTATGCCGATGATACAAAGCTGGGAGGAGTGGCTGACACGCAGGAACACTGCGCTGCCATCCAGCGAGACCTGGACAGGCTGGAGAGCTGGGCAGGGAGAAACCAGATGAAGTTCAATAAAAGCAAGTGTAAAGTCTTGCACCTGGGAAGGAACAACCATTTGTATCAGTACAGGCTGGGGGATGACCTGTTGAAGAAGAGGTCTATGGAGAAGGACCTGGGGGGGTCCTGATGGATGACAGGTTGGCCATGAGCCAGCAGTGTGCCCTGGTGGCTAGGAGAGCCAATGGGATCCTGGGGTGCATCAGGAGGAGTGTGGCCAGCAGGTCAAAGGAGGTGATCCTCCCCCTCTACTCTGCCCTGGTCAGGCCCCACCTGGAGTATTGTGTCCAGTTCTGGGCTCCCAGGTATAAAAAGGACAGAGATCTCCTCGTGAAAGTCTAAAGAAGGGCTACGAAGATGATTAAGGGCCTGGAGCATCTCCCCTGAATAAGGGGAATAAGGCTGAATAAGCTGGGGCTGTTCAGTCTTGAGAAGAGAAGACTAAGGGGGGATCTAATTAATGTCTATAAGTATCTTAAGCAGAGGGGAATCAGCCGGCCCCTTTTCAGTGGTCTGTGGGGACAGGACAAGGGGCAATGGCTGCAAGTTGGAGCACAGGAAGTTTCGCACCAGCATGTGGAAGAACTTTTTCACAGTGAGGGTGACAGAGCCCTGGGACAGGCTGCCCAGGGAGGTGGTGGAGTCTCTATCTCTGGAGATATTCAAGACCCGTCTGGACACCTGAGTGATGTGTCCTAGGGAGCTGCTTTGGCAGGGGGGTTGGACCCGATGATCTCTCGAGGTCTCTTCCAACCCCTACAATTCTGTGATTTAAGAGCAGCAAGTCTGGGGATGCTAAAGGCTCCCAGCCATGGGCCTGTTGTGCTTTGGTGGACTGTCTGCTGCACACCCTGGCTGGCTGGGCTCACAGAAAATCTGTCCCATCATGGGAGTAGTACTGTACCAGCAGAAATGATAGGGACCCTGCCTGCAGGTGATCCTTCATCTTGAAGATACAGGGACACTTCAGCTTTTAATGATTTTTTGTTTAGGTAGATTCAGGCCATTCCTTAGTAAACAAGACAGCATTATCACAGACCTGCTTTGTTTTCCAGTGACTGGGCTCACACATAATAAATAGGTTAAAGTTAACCAAAGCAAGCATTGATTTTTCTCTTAGTACATGTGGGATTTCCTCCCTTGGGAGAGCTTGAGTAGTGCAGGAGACCTTCAAGGGAGGGCTGTGTGTATATGTGAAGAAGGTGCCGTGTAGCTGGAGCACTACTTTTTTTTTTTCTCCACTCCAATTTTTTCTCTTCTCTCTTCCCCAACTCTCCCCCCTTTCTTTTGGGTTCCAGCAAGTAAGGTTCCAGCTCCCACTCAAATTTCATGTGGCGATAGTGACTGGGAGATGCACCCTGGACCTCTGGGGAGGATGGGGTGTGTGTAGTCCTGCAGCAGGAGAGAGGCATGGAGCTCTCATGGTAGGCAGATCTGGGCAAAACAAAAGGGATGAGGGTACTAGGGAGCAGGTCTACAACCAGCAGCAGAAGTAGTGATGGTGAAGTTATTGGTACGTGATAGGAGGTAACTCTTCAGTTTCATATTCTTTCCTCAAGTCACAGAATGGGTGTTTGTGTGTGGTGTGGGGAATCATAAACAAAACAAAAAAGAACCCCAAATGACAAATGCTGCTTTAGAAAGGCGTTGGCATGAAATGATTGCCAGGCTATACTTTGTTTCTTTGGTGTCATTAGACTTCTTCCATCCAAATCATCCTCTCCAAGCAAACGTAACTCCCTGATTCTTTCCTTAATTGAACCCAGCTCCCCCTTGGCTATAAGCATGTTCTGCTACTTTGTATTTGTGCCACAATTTGCCTTCCAGAACACTTACTTTCTTGCTTACTTAGAAATCTGCTGCATTGCCTGGTGTTATGGCATATGTTCGCCTTACATCAATTAAAAATCAACATGGTCCAACAGAATCTAACACCAACCCCTGCTTCTTTGAATGGATGTTTGCAGCTGGGTAGGGATTAAAGCAGATTGTAATGGATTAGACCAGGGATTAAAACAGCCTGTAATGGATACTGTGTTGAACTATTCCATTTCTATTCTTGGATATAGACTGTGCAAATCTGGGGTTGTCAAATGACATCCTCACTGTCACCGTGTCATGCGAGAGGCTGTTTTGAAGCAAACCTGATATTCCTGCAACAGGGGTGGTACTAACTGGAAAAGCGCCTTTTCTGTGTGCTGGTGATGGGCACGCAGTTCGCGAATCATGCAGGAGATGGGGGTGTTGCTCACATTACCTTTGTCTTCTAGAGAAGGAAAGGGATTAGAAAGCACTGCTGCTTCTTTGGCAGGGACGCCTCTGATAAGGGCTGAGACATTTGAAGCGGGGAGATTTCAATAGACCCACATCATCAGTGGGACTTCAGCTCCACATCCTATTGTTTAACAGTAATAAGCAGGCACTGATGAAGGATTTTTAGGATTTTCTTTAGAAGTACCAGCCCTTCCTGTGGATATCTGTCTTGAGAAATGTAACCTTCCTGACATAGAATGAATTGAATCCCTGAGATTGTCCCTGAGTGTGCCAGGTGTGGATGATATTCACAGAGGGTGATTTTAGTTGCAAGTAACAGCTCTTCAGTCTGCAGGGCTAGGAAAGGCCTGCTGTTGGGGTGGTGAAAGTACTGCCCTAAGGAAAGTGTTGGTGAACACAGCTGAGCATGAAGCCCATCACATTCTGTGCTGTGTCGTACACAGCTGGGCTCTTGTAGTGACACAGAGTGATGTGGTGGACACACAGGAATGTCTTGTGTGGGCAGGATTTGGGAAAGGAAATGCATCCACAAGTCCTCTGTTGATGTGTGTGGGGGGCTTTGGTCATATCGTCAGGGACAGTGATGCACAAATGAGTGGCTGATCGAGCTGTGAACAAGAACTACATCTAAAGTAGCATCCAGCAATGCTGAGAAGATAAATGGGACCGGGTGGACTTGTACAATGGCTAAACAGTGGCAATTGGTAGCCTCACAGTAGTTTTTACGTTGTGGCACCAGGGGTTCTGGACATGCAGAGATCTTCAGGAGCAGCAGTGAGCTCCTGATGGGTTCAGTGGGACTGGAGAAACTTTAATCATAATATAATGACAAGTTCTGCATGTCACAGCTGCAGCTTCAATGTGGGAGGATGACATGTGGTGGGCAGTACAGCCCTTCACAGTGCACAGCAATGCCAAGATCCAGGGGTGGTATGCGTGCTGCTGATCCCATGTACCTGGGGACACAGAAGTCGATCGAGGGAGACAGTTGAGGTCCTGTCCCTTCCCCGTGCCCTGCTGCTCCTTTACAAGCAGCAGGGATGCCGTCTGGGGGCTGACCCAGCTCTGTGCATGCAGAGCAGTGCCTGCCACAGGTGTGTCACTTGTACAGTCCCCTCGCCCGCGGTTTTATGGATCATCTCTGGCTGAGGCCCACGTCACCGCTCCCACACAAATGAAATGTCATCTCCTAAACATTTTGGCAGCGTAGTCGAAAAGGAGCCGATTCCAAGCCAGAAATAACATCCGCTGGGGTGGGGGCGGGCGATTTGCTTCCCCTGCCCCCGCCTCCCTCTTCCCCCCTCTGCGTCGGGATCCGCGGCTCACAGGCAGGCGGGCAGGGGCCGTCACCGCCCCCTCCTCCCCCCTCTACCCGGGGCGGCTGTGAGCTCTTTTCTCTGCCAACCGGCCGACACCCCGAACCCTCTTGTCACTCCTGCGGGACAGACATTTAGCGGCGGCTCCCACCGTTTGCAAGGGCCAGCGATGCTTGCTGTCCCCTCTTCCCTCCTCCAAGTTGCTTGTGGCTCTCCCCGGCGCAGCCGGGCTGCACAGACCTCCCCAGCCCGAGTCGGAGGCTTTGCGGCAGGAGGCGGCTACCGCGGGGCAGCGGCGGGAGAAACTGTTGAGCTGGGACCGGCGCGGGGAAGGGGAAGGGAGCCCGCGAGGAGAGCCGTGTAGTTGGTGGATCCGTCCTTGGACGGCAAAGAATGGCCGATGTGCTAAGTGGGAGGGTGGGACGATTAACATAAGGCTAATTATTGACAGTTTTCAAAGGGAGGTGGAGAAAGGGGGAAGGTCGACAGTGGGTTCGATCTGAAGAGAAAGCGCCGGCGTGCTGCTGCAATGAGCCGCTCCCCGAGGGACGTGGCATGGGCACGGATGGCCATGACCAGGGGCATCCCCGGGAGGACGGGGGACGCCCCGCAGCCGTTGGAGACGGCAGCCTGCCCTCTCCCTTCGCAAGGTGCGATTACTCGCACCTAGTCCGGGAGCTGAAGCTGCAAAGGCTCCTTGAGCAGAAAGCAGGTGTCCTGGCCGGGGAAAATGTGGTATCCCTGCGCTGGGAGCGGGAGCGCTACACTGCTGTGACCTAAAGAAATACGTCTTCCTCGCTCCTTCTCCCGACGCCGTCTCGAAACGCTGCTGCAGCGAGCCGCTTGCACATACTGCCCTTTTTTTGGTTATTCCCTCCCCAATAAATTTTGCTAGTCTCCCTTCCTGGACAGTGGCGAGGTTGCAGGGATTCCCACGCACACGCGCGGGTTCCCACTGCCGGGAGGCTCCGCTCGGGACGGGCGCGTCCACATGCCCGGAGCCGGCTCTGGAGCGGTGCTCCTGGATGGCCGAGTCCGTGGGTACGCTGGTACTAGACGGGGAATCACCCGGGAGTTACTCATCCCAGCTGCGTCGCCTTGTGCCCTTACCCGTATCCAGCCTTTGTGCATGCATATGCACAGATCTATACGGGCTGAGCGGTACCTACGCTGCCGCAAATACGAGTATATGTAAATATACAACAGGAGAAACGCTGAATGACGGCTGCTTTGTCTCAGGCAGGAGCACACATACCAAATCAGGAGAAAAAGGCTGGGTGATGCTCCAGCTGATTCGGTGCGGCGCGGTGTCCCGCTCCCGCCCCCGGCCCCGCTCCCGGCCCCCGGCGGCGCGGCGCGGCGCTGCGCGGCTGGTGACTCGGTGGTGTATTTCAGCGGCGGCGGCGGCTTGGCAAGGCTCGGGGCTCCTCCCCCCGTGTGGTGTTACCCTCTCACTTGATCAAATCCTTGAACGTGAACAGTTTCACTGAAAAGCACTTTTCAAAAAAAAAAAAAAAAAATCCGCCAACAGTAAGGAACAGAATCCAACTACCGGGGAGAGAGTTTTGCCTTTTTTTCCTTCTTTCCTTTTTTTCTCTCTTTTTATTTTTTTTTCCTGGTCATCGTCTCAGAGGCTGAGAAAGGGGGAAGAGAAAGAACGAGAGCGAGAGAAAGAGGAGCCTTTTGCAAATAATAATTATTATAATTAGAATCCAGCCCCTTTCTCCTTAAAAAAAAAAAAAAAAAAAAAAGCCCTAAACGCAGCGCCTCGTCCCCCCCTCCCTCTCCAAGCCCCCCGACTCGCTCCGCAAAGGCATGGAGAAGGGGACTACCTGCTTTTCGACCTGCCACACCGTTTTTCTCGCCTGGACATGGCTCTTACTTCTCTCTTGGTGTTGCACCGGCGCCGAAATAACTTGCAGATCCTGCTCGTCTCCATCACCCTCCTGGCCGTCCTCTTCGTCTCGCCTTAGGCTGGAGCAGCGACAGTCGCCGCCGCGAGGATTACGGAGCTGGCCGGGCGGCCGAGCGCGGGGCTCGGCTGGGGCGGCGGCCGCCGCGGAGCCGCTGCCGGGCGGGGAGCCGGGGGGCCGCGCGGGGCCGCGGGGAGCGGCGCTCCGCTCGGCGGGGGCGGGCGGCGGCGCGCCCGGGGGCCGGGGCCCGGCGGCGCCGCGGACCCGACGGAGCAGCGAGGGGCGCCGGGCGCTACCGGCGGGCGGCGGCCGGGGGCTGCCCGCGGCCGAGGGGCAGCGCGGCTCCCGGGCTCAGCCCCGCGGGCCCCTGGAGGAGGGGAGAGCGGCGCGGCTGCGAGGGGCAGAGGAGCTGAGGCTGGGCAGCACCATCTTCGCGCTCACCGGGGACGTGGCGCACAACCAAGCCATGGTGCACTGGTCCGGGCACAACAGCAGCGTGAGTATCGCCCCGCGGACCCGAGCCGGCTCGGCGGGGAGGGAGCCCTGCGCCCACCCGCGCGGCGGGACGCTGCCGCGCTTGCCGCTGCGGCCGGGGGTGCGGGGAGGAGAGGGGCGCTCGGTGGGCACCTTGCTCTTACTGCTGGGGTGAGGGGGGACGCGGGGCGATGGCCACGGAAAAGTTTTCGTGGGAAAAGAGGACGGGAACACCTTTCCTCCCCCGCCCCCGAAGGTAGAGCTGTGGTCTCCGCGGTAGCGCGGTCGGAGCGCTGCCAAAGGGGCGGGCTGGCCGGAGCCTTCTCCCCAGCGCAGGGGAGACCCCTGGCTCCCCGCTCCTGTGTTTGTCCCATGTGCCTGCACAGCTGGGTCCTCTTTCTCTCCGCCTTTTCATATGTAACATGCACCTCGGCACGCCTCGCTGCCTCTGTCCAGGGCATGAATGATGTACAGTGGTGGTGGAAAAACCCTCCTGCTCCCTGCTCTGCATGCTGGTGACAAGAAGATCCCGTTAATTCATTAAGGGGTGGAGAGCCCTTTAAGGGGACTGGGAGAGGAGGCAGGTAGCTCAGGCACAGTGAAAAGTTTATAAAAAATCGATGGCATCTCATGCCTTTTCCCTGGAGTCAGTAATAACGAGTCACTGAGGTGTCCCTGAAAGTCTGTGGGACTCTGTGTGTGTGTGTGGGGGTTGTCTCAGAAACCCACACGACATCGTGCGGTGATGGTGCAGGGCCCTCCCTCGCACCCTGCTTTGCAACGCCTGTCAGATGGCTGTGGACAGAACTTGATTTTTTCTTTTAACTTGTTATCAGAAATACGTATTCCACTCTGATGTGAAGTCTGAGAACAGGCATAATGTAAAGGACTCTTGGGAAACCTAATGTCAATATTCCCATTATTCTGATTATTATAGCTTGTCACTGCCTTGAAAATGCCTCTTTTATTGTTTTGTCGCTATTGGAAATGGGCATAAAGCAATTAACAGCATAAAACAAATCAGCTGGATTTTCAGATACATTCTTTATGCAACTGATTAGTCACTAAAAAGCAAATGGGCTGCCTATCTGTCTATCTATCTGTGATCAGCTATAGCTTCATAATGTGCAATTCAACCACCTCTTCGTTCTTTGGAGTGGAAGTTTTTTCTCTATTTGTTATTACTTAGGCAATAATTCTGACAGCAATGTAGATGTTACTTTGGTTTAACCAATTTTAAAGGCAGTTGTGTTTGCCAGACATGAATTTCACTCTCATTAAAGATGAAAGCAAACATTCAAGAGAAAACAGGTGCATAGTATATTTTAGCATTACACTTGTCTCTAGGATTATTTATTTTTAATATAACACAGTGTGTAATGAAGAAAACAACCTATATGCCCTCTCTTTTGTTTCATTTCATTGCTGAATCAAGAAGTGTTCAGCAAAAGAAGCTAAAATTCCTCCCCCCATCCCTTCTTAGCATGGATTTCCAATAGTTTTGAGTATTTGTGGTTAAAGTAGCAGAGAAACTAATTCTGTAGGCATTTGCAGGGGAAGGAAAGGTTATATTTTCTAATGCACAGGTCAGAAAGTAATTTTCACAAAATTCTGCCTCCTTCCTTGGTTTCTTTTATAGAAATATGCCATTTAAATAACTAGCTTCCTTTATTCTTTAACTCCAGGTGACTGAGAAGGGTAATAAAAGAAAACGTCTCGATTGTTCATGACTTTCCATTAAGATTTTGCACCTCAAGATACCACGCATTGAAAGCCTCCAACTCAAAAGCACAGGCAAAAGCAAAAGGCTGGTGTTTGTTGCCAGCATGGTGTTTGTAGGAAGGAATAGCAAGCATGTTAATAAATATTAGTGTTATCATTTTGTGATTTTTCTAATACGAGGTTTAGCACCTGGATACCTTTTCTCTCCTGTCTCTTGGAGAAAACACATTGCATTTAGTTATTAATTGGATTTTTATTTTTATTTTACACAGCATAGAGGGAAAGTTAAATGCTTGAACCTGGGTCCTTCCATTTACTAGTGCCTGTTCTGCTGCTGCAGTCCAGATTTTACCTAATCCTACTGTTGGGTTGGCTGTGGCACAGGAACGTCAAGCCATTTGCCCAAGGTCATTCGGGGAAACTGTGGCTTCTTTTGCCAGCCACATTGGTTCCCAGTCTCTCACCTCAAAGCATATGTTTTCTTAGGCCACAGTAGTAAAGCAGCAGGAAGGTGTATTGGAAATGGACAAAAGATACCAGCTCATGTGTCATGGTCATGCCAGCTGACCTGGGAAAGCAGGTAGGACATGTCTGTATGCCATCGTTTCCAAAGCAGTGATGAGGCATTCAGCTTGCATTTACCAACTCCCTGTTACTTCTGTTACTTGAACAGACTTCAGAACTTAAGCTTTTGTCTCTCATGATTTATTAAAAACATGATCAATCAGATCTCACGCAATGAAGCAGTGTACTTCAAATCAGGCATTAGTGGGGTGGGATTCCTGTGAACTGGATGGATTTGCCAAGAAGACGAAAGTTTTTTTACTGGGACATATCAATCTACAGACTGTCCACAGAAGGGGGGGTCTCTGCAGCTGCTGCATGCCCTGTTACCTACAATGCTAATAGCCTCCCATGTTTTAAAAACATGTTTTAAAACCAACTCCCTCTCCATCTAGCCCCCTTTTCTCTCACGTCCCTCAAATCTCAATTTGACTTTCTAAAAAATAATCCCTTCTGGGCAACAAACTTTTGTTTTCTGCATTTGCAGATAGTGAGGTCAGGATTAGGATAGAGGCAGACGGCTGGTGAGATCGGGGAATTTTGGGTTCTCTGCTTTGTCCTGCCCAGAGGCTTTTTCTGTGACCTTAGGAAAGACAATTAACCTCTCTGGATCTCCTCTTCCATGTTAAATGAGGATAGTACTGCTTAGCTACCACAAAGTGGTGGTGTGGAGCAGAATTCATTGCTGCTTCTTACAATACCTGAAGATTTTCAAGTGGAAATTGTTAGGAAAATGCATAAAATACTGTTCTGTGTAGAAATGAGGTTTCTGTTCTCTTTGTTCTTGGGAAAGGGGACTTGGCTTAATTCGGTGGGTCTGATATTAGGAAAAGAAGACTTGTACTTGGGCTTCAAGTACTGGGCTGCCCTAATAGAAGTATCTATTGAGAGAGGTCACTGAAGCTCTTGAGGGACCTGGAGGAGATCAGATAAAATGTTTTCTTGCTAAGGCCTTTCTGAAGGAAGAAGAATTTTTAGTGAAAACTGCTATTATTCCCAGAAGATCCACAAGCCATTCTTTTTCAAAGCTGTTCCTCTCTGAACACACACTGTGTACAAATGTGCCTTTCGGTGAGCAGTTGTATCCTCTACTCGTTTTCCCTTTCTCTGGATGGTTGGTATGTTATTGAATGAAATGTTTCCTCGTTCTGCTCACCAGATGCTCTTTCCAACCTTCCTGTGAAGATGATCTGATTCCTTAGATTATATTTCCTTCCAGCCTCTCTCCCTGATTTCTAGGATAAGGACCTGCAAAAATAAGTAGCAGCACCTTTAATGCTGTTACAGTTTTAAATTTTGCTATCTTGTTTCTTGACAATAGTTTTTTTCAGGAGATTTGAACAAGCCTCAGTGGATAAAACACACTCAGATTGCTCTTCTGATATGATCACTAGTGGAATGGTAAATGGGGACTGTTGTCATTAGGTTTCAGAGTTGTCACTCTGATGAATGTAACTGCTTATAGGAAGTACTTAATTCTGGTCATGCTTTTTCCACGATGGAAGTGCTATGAATTCTGTGGTGCTGTGGGTGGGCTTTTATTTTCAATGTAAGAAGGAAATATGCCCATTTCTAGCTTTCTTTTAACCTCTGGAAGACATTTTGAATCCTGTGCCTATGGAGAGCCCTCAGCTTATGTCATAGTGTGCTTTAGCTATCCCATGTGTACATGCCCTTGCCTCTCTAGTAACCAGAGGCAAACTTCAGACATAAAGGTGAGGAAATACATTGTAATGCCTCAGGAGGAGCAGGAGAGGGCATTTGTCTGAGGGGTGGCAGTACTGCGGGTCGCTTCAGACAGGCCAAGCTCCTATGCGATCCCAGGGGTTGGGTTTTTCATGCTATAGGAGAAATGTCAGCAGTGCATATTTTCATCAGTGCAGTGCAGGAGATAAGCCTGCAGTAGTGTGCTGAAGTGATACAGCTGCTACTTGTGCAGGCCACACAACTGCAGTGGTGTTTATAGTAGGATTCACGCTCGGAAAGTTGGGGAAGGCAGAATGAGGACTGGTGAGAGGATGGACTGGGGCTTTGTTTTATCTTGTCAGACAAGCTGTCCAGAGGTCTGATCAGCCTGTGGCCATCATTTCTAGAGTTAATAGGGTTCACTCCAAGACTGGGAATATGAGTTGTCTTTGGGAGAAGACTAGTAAAGAGAAGGCTAATAGTACTATGGTAGCCTACAGCCACCTGAAGGAGAGTTAGAAGATGCAGCTTGTTTTACTGATTGAAGAGGATAAAACATGTTGTAACAGCCATACTGTATGTTACATTGGACATTAGGACGAGTTTCTTTCTTCTCAAAGAAAGTGGTACATCAAAGCACCATAAAATTTTGGGAATCTGTCTTTGGAGATTTTCACGACTTATGTAGATATGACCTGATGGTGACAACCCTGCTCTGAATGGGCTTCTGCGATTCCTTTCCTTCTGCAGCCACTGGTCCTGTGCAAGCTCTGAGGGCTGGCAGTGAAAGCCAGGTTGTGCAAGTTCTCACAGTGAAGCCTGTCTCTTCCGGGAATGATTCTTCTGAATACTGTTGGCAGTGTTCTGGTGTGATCTGCTAATGTACTGGTGGTTTGATGCTCAGACATTATTCACTCCCATGGCGAATTACAAGCTGGGGAGGCTGATGGGCTTGCTGCGTGCCAGGTAGTTTTTCATTAAGATGCCTAGCAATGCAGTGTGTGATGGGCAGAGCAAGGTGGGCAATATTTGCAATTCCAAATAGACAGCTATGCTTGGGAGGGAGGAAGGGGAGAAAATGAAGCTTTAGGTAGACAATACTCCATCTAGTTCTTAGCCATGGGTAACTGCTCCAACAGTCCATTTGGATTTCAGTTTAAAATGTTTACTCCTAGAGTGCAAGATGGTGACAGAGCAATCATATTAATGACACACTCATCGGTAGAGATTTTAATTGGTATTCTAGACTCTTTCTTTCTCAGATGGCTTTTGGCTAGGTTGTGGTCTTGTTGCCATTGAAGGTAGGCTGGCAGTGTCACAATGTCTTGATAAATTTCCACTTGTCTACTACCTTTAGTAAAATGATGTTTGCTTCTGAAGTCCTTCTCCAAGACTTTGCCAATCCATTTTTAAATAATGTTTAAATAGAAGATGGGGGAATAAAATCCTTGCATGGCAGTTGCTTTTATGGTTGAATTGTGTTATGGTTTAACCACAGCTGGTAGCTAAGCATTGCACAACTGCTAGCTTACTACTCCCCTGGTGGTATCAGGGAGAGAATCAGAGGTGTTAAAGAGAGAAAACTTGTGGGTCGAGATAAGACAGTTTAACAGGTAAAGCAAAACCTGCACACAGAAGGAAAACAAAACATGAATTCATTCCCCACTTCCCACAGGCAGGCAGGTGTTCAGCCATCTCCAGGAAAGCAGGGCTCTGTCATGTGTAATGGTTACTGGGGAAAACAAACACCATCGCTCCGAGCATCCTTCCCTTTTTCCCCCTCCCCCTTTATATGTGGAGCATGACATCGTGGTATGGAATATCCCTTTGGTCGGTTGGTGTCAGCTGTCCCTGCTGTGTCCCCTCCCAACTCTTTGTGCACCCCAAACCTACTTTCTGGTGGGGTGAGAAGCAGCAAAGGCCTTGCCTCTGTGTAAACACTGCTGAGCAGTGATGAAAACATCCCTGTGTTGTCAACACTGTTTTCAGCACAAATCCAAAGTGGACCCCCATACTAGCTGCTGGGAAGAAAATTAACTCTATCCTAGTCCAAATAAGCACAGACAGTAGTGCAGGAAGAAGGCACCTGGAAATGCTGGGGCTCTTTTGGAATTATCTCTCTATAAACTGATTTCATTGCAAACTCAGGTCAGTGTCCAGTGAAAGGGCTGTGATGTCGTTTGTGGATCTTGTGAAGCTGGCAGATTCCCCTGGCCATTACCCTGCCTAGTGCAGCAAGCTGACGATGTTCTCATAGCCCAGAGCTCTGCAACAGAGCTGTTCCTGTTCAAGGTGCCTGCCAGCAGTTTCCCCTCAGGCCTCAATACTCAGACATTTTCATGCTCAGGTATAAGGCCTAGGGCTTGTGGCTAAGCTTTCACAGTGATTTAAATGCAAACAGAAACAGCTATGTGATTCTTTAATTATTTTTTTAATGGAAACATGCATCCAATGAGATGTCAAAAGTTACCTGGTAATGGGTTTGAGCAGATAACTAATGTTAGGCAGGAGCATATTTTCCCAAGGGAGGCGAGACAAGTATTTTCTTAAATGCAAAGCTGTGGGAAGATGAAACTTTCTGAAAGTTTCCAAATTTGTAGCTGGATTTTAGAAAAAAGGTGAAAGTAGTTTCATCTAATGGGCAAAGCACACATTAAGGAACAAAGATCTTTAATGTTGGTTGTACTAAAGGATACCAAGAAGCCAGTCTTGCAAAAAGTCAAGAATTTATCTAAGTCATACCACGGTGCCATGCTCCTTAAGCTCCTTGGAAGTCTGTAAGTAGAATGGAGGAAAGCAGTACATGCTTACCCGGGTCAGTACTCTCTTACAAATCCAGATTAGTTTCAGGATTGAAGGACAAGCCTGTGCTCATGCTTGGGATTGATTTCAGGATAACTGCAAGGAAACCTGTCAATTACGGAGTTAAGGCTTGGACTTGGTCAGGATCTGGTTGAGTTTAGTTTCCAGTGCAAATCTATGTTTGAAGGTGTGGATGCCGACCTGCTTCTAATTGAGACAGTAAATTAAATGCCATGTGCTTTGTGAAGCAATGAATGCTGGAAATGCAGAAAGCCCCCAGAGCAGGAAACTATTTATTTGGATCCTTACTGTAAATTGGTACAGGACTGATGTAGGCCAGTTTGCTGTAGGTAAGAATTCAACCTGCAGTATCATAAAGCAGTGAGAAGTGTAAGGTGAGAACGAGTACAGGCATGAGGAAACGTGAGGTAGTGCCGCAAGGAGACCTGCAAGCTTTTTACATCCCCTGAATTACAGCTTCAGGACTGTGGGTGGATGAGCTTCCTTCTCTCTTGGGCACTGAGCATCCTTCTCTTGCTTGGCTCTGGGAGGTGGGAGCTTGACCTGTGTCGTAAGCCATGCTGGAGACTGAACTGGTCACGTACTTGGCAGGGCACGAGAAGGATTTTAAGCTGAAATAACCCTTAGTTGGAAAATACTGCTTTGCTGAAGCCACACCTTTGCATGCAAGTTTTTTGGTTTGCTTAAACTCCCTGAAGGAATCAAAGCAAACAAACTCCCAAATCCTCACACCCCCTTAATGTCCAGGGAAAATCAGAGCATCATTGTTAACGTTTCCTCCATGCAAAAATGAAGGGCACGGCAGGATTTCCTTCCCTGCCTTTATGGGCTGTTGTGAGGCTGAGGGAACTGAATAAAGTTTGCTGCATGTTTGAAGAGTGTGGCTCTGTGGGTGTTAAACACACTTGATAAATAACCTGCTATAGAAATGTTGGAGTTAATGACTGACTCATGGCCAGCCGAGTACCAGCATGCAGGAAAATCGGAAAAGATTGATGCTGAATAATCAAACCTCTCTCTTCTTTTTTTTTTTTCCTCCTTTTTTCCCCCCCTTTCCTCCCTCTCAGTCCTGAAGGAGACCTGATTGCTCTCCCACTGAAATTTGTGGCAAAGCCTTCTTGTTCAAGGAGAATCCCTGACACCAAGCCTGTCACTCAATTTTCTCCCATTTGTACTCAGATATGCGGCACCAACGCCAGCCAGGCAGAGCTGCAGAGCTCCGCGGGGCCTCTGTGCCCAAAATAGCATCACTTTTAATTAGCTCCAGCGTGACTTGGCCACCCTGGGGTGCCGGCGGTAGGCAAGGGTGCCGGGGAGCTGGCGTGCGAGGAGCGGGGCTGGGCGCTAGAGGGAGCGTGGGCATTTGCTAAGGGAAGGAAGGGACTGCGGCGGGCGGGGAGGGGACCTGGGGCCGGGGAAGCGCTCGCTGGCGAGGCAGACGCTGCTGAAATATTGATACGAAACCCCGCCTGGAGTCATTGACTCTGTGAAATTCCTGCTGGCTGGGGTTCCCTCTGCGAGACAGGGAAATATTCGTAGCGTGCGCTCGGCCGTGGTAAAGCATTCCCACCCCCCGCAGCTGATTGTGCCTCCCCGGTTTTCTCAGTCGTCTCGAATAGCTGTCAGGCTTTGTCCTGGAGATGGGAGACCCGATGCCGGCGTCTCTCATCTGCTACCGTCCTCTCCAGCCTGGGTCCTGTGCCTGTCAAACCACCGGCACCTCCCCAGCAGATGTGCTGCTGAGCTGGGTGAAGGGGTGATGTTAATCCTTGGAGTGCCAGGAAGCAGCAACCTGAATCCCAGCTGGTCCTGTCTGGAGCAGCCTGTACTCTCCATCTCCTCATCTGCCCTGCCCCGTTTTTGTCCCCGGGATCAGCCCTGAGGATAGCTGTTGAGGGACACCCCTTTGCTGCCTATCTTCTTCCTCTCCTACACCAGTTAGAGCTGGTAGGTGAGGGCAGGGGGAGTGCATTTCATCGCCTTTCCTCCCCAGTGCCTGATCTGCAGAGGGTCTGCTCATCCTGACAGGTCCCTGCCACTTGGAACTCCACAATATTTTGACCAAGTTGAGGATGTTGCACAAGTCGTAGTATTTTTGTTCCTCTCTCCTTTTCTTTCCTGTGAATGCAGGGGGACAGAAGGGACTGGAATTCATCCCAGCCACTGGGATGGCATTTCTTCCTGGGAAAAGTGATTGCGCTTATTGGTGTCCTTGGAACTAAACTGGACTGAGCTACACCAAATCACTTAGATCCATGATGGGCGAAAGGCCTTTATATCCTAAAGGCAACTGCTTTAGCACTGCTTCAGGTGCTAGGCCAGACTGCATCAAGTGGGTGCTGCTGATATGTTCTGGAAATGCACTGGACCTCTTGGGATTTGGTAGAGGACTCAGTGAGGGCTTAGTGGAGTGGAAGTCCTGAGCGCAGAGCTCTGGCTGACTCTCCAGGAAGAGGGAAAAGCATGGGTTGAGTTCAGATGTGCTTTCTTGGGGTGCCAGAGGAGAGCAGTCTGAGCATGCTGGTTATCTTCATGATTTGCTGTGGTGCCTAATGGGGGTAGGCATGGCCCCATGCTTTGCCTTCCCTGTTTACAAGGAAGAGTTAACTCATATGCATGGTGGTTGCTGAGGCTTAAAATGGATGGATATTTGCAAAAGGTGTTGGGTGAAAGAGAACGTATAAAACATGATTATTTAGCTTTTGCTGTAAGTGCTTTAGGACCTCACGGGGGCAGGGGGGCAGTGTGGGAGCTCTAATTGGTTGCTAACCTTTCCCTGGGCTTTGTACCCAACTGGAAAATCCTCCCTAGCTGTGATCACTGCCATCAGATGCAGGCACACCAGGTGCCTGTCTGTACCCCTTACCTCTGCCAAAGGGCTGGGGCTGGAATTTTTTCTGCACAAGGCAGAGTTTGTACTTGTGGGCTTTTTCTCTGCTCCAGGCTTTTTGTCCTTTAGCACCACACCCTGCCAATTTTGTGTTTACAGGGTGACAGGCATGACTGTACTTACAAAGCTCTTATGTTGCCTACTTCAACTGTGTATTTCAGACGTCACTAAAAGGAAGGTCAGTAGTAGTCACTTCTTTTTTTGGGAAATGGAGATGTGCAAGAGAGGAGGGATGTGCTCCAGGTTGTGCTGCTGTCCAGAACTAAAGTTGGAAGGCAAGTTTCCTGACTCATGTTCCTTGATGGTATGGCTCTTTAATGATAAAAGACTTATTTTACTTAGTCTGCCACAGCTCAGATGCTGGTTGTTTTTTTAGAAAAGATTGAATGAAAGAAAGGAAAATAGGTGAGGAGGGGGAAGAATAGGGCTACTGTTAATAACAGAAAAATAGAAAGTGCTCATCTAAAATCATTAACGGGTTGATCAAGTTAAAACACTGTAAAGTTCTGGCTGAAAGTTATTTAAGAGCATCTTTGTCTGCTGTTCTAATCCCTTTACCTGCATGGCTTCTCAGATTGAGTTATTTCAAATCATAGCTCCTTTTGAGCTGGATGAGAATTGGCATGCTGAAACTGTGGGAGTCATGAATTTGGGCTTTTACTGGAAATACAGAGGGGAGAGGAGTTGCATCTGTCTGCCAAAGGGGTTGGGAGCTGGCTGTGAATGATGAGTCTTGTTTATAATGGGTTGGAATAATGTAGGATGATAGTCACAGCAGAGCACATGTAGGTCTGTGTGCCTGTTTGTGCAATCTTGTAATGGGATAATGTAGTAGGATGGAAAGTTCAAGGGTTTTGTCAGCTTTTGGAATCATTAAGGTGTCTTCTCCACCCTTAGTATTACACTTCACAACCCAAGGGGAAAAGTCCCTGCCCCTCACCAGGTACAGATGAAGGGCCCTGAGTGAGCCGGGGCAATTAAAATCTTCCTCCTGCCTTGTTGGATGAGGCTGGGTCTCCCTGTGTCGGGAGGACTGGGGTGAAAGAGAGGGGCATTGTCCTTGTTCTGCCACCTACAGTGGCTTTGTTCCCAATCAGCAAAATGTTGATAGCATTTAATTCTGAAGTGGGAGTGTGGGTGCAGAAGGGTATCTGGGGCTGAGGCCCTGTGCTCCCAGGCAGACCTCCTGTCTGAACTGGTGTGAGCTCTGTGTTTGAGTGGGACGGGGTTTGGCTTCTGTTCAGGTATGAAAAGGCTGGTGCAAGACACAGGACTGGTGAACCTGGGTGTGAAGGAGCAAGGTGACCTTGTGCGTGGGAAGCCCTGCTTGCTGTGTGTTGTGGGAGAGTCTGGCAGACCTGTGTATTGGGCAGGAGGTCTTTGAAAACCACATTTGCCCTCTGGCCTAGAAAAAGTCTTGCTTTGAGATTGCCAATGTGCCAACCATGCTACTTGAGAGATATTTTAGAAGAGAGAAAATCTTTGTGCGTGTGCTTTGGCAGCTGTTGGAGCAATGCTGGGAGAAAGCCCCATGCAGTCACTGTGTCTGTATCAGGTGTTGCAGAGATATAATAGGGGTGGTTCAACCATCATTGGCCAACCTTTTCTGGTGACCTGAGCCTTCAACAGGAGGGCTTTCAGAAAACCGTGAGGTATGGAGGATGGCAGAGAAGGATCTGGCTAAGGCACCCAGCATTATGATTTCTGCTGTAGGTTTTTGAGGCTCTGCCCTGGTTGTCACACTGAACACCTAGTGATCTGGCCTGTGAGAGCTGTCTGCTCTCTGAAGGATCAGAAAATGAGTGAAATGCCTGGTCATTTTGTTAAGCAGCAGAAGTTACCCGTCAGTTATCACTTAACTGTTTGCCCTTTCAGGACTTTTCTGTCTCCCAATGTTTTCTTCCATCTCTGTCATGATCCCTCATTCTGCTGCCCGTTTGGAGGAGGAACTAGTGGCACGTGGTTACTTGGCTGAGCATTGCTGGTGTGCTGCAGGGCCGGCTGCAGTCACTGCATCGATGGGCTGGAGCCCTGCCAGCTATGGGAATGGACACTGCGTGGCTTGTGGTTCAGGACAGGTAATGTTTTTGGACCTACTTCTTCACTCAGCTGAACTTAAAGGAATTCGGGAATCTCTGTGACCTTTTTTTCCCCTGTTGAAATCAGTTCAAACTTGTCAACAGATACCAAAGTTGTCCTCCTGCATGAGCTCACAGTCAGCATGGTCTGTTGCATTTTGAAGGCAACCTAAAACACAGCTACAGCATCAGCACTGAGGAGGCTGTAATTTACTTAATTAATATTGTTCACTGCTGTTTTTTGCCAGCCTGCCTGGGAAGTCTGTTCCCTTAATCAAAAGGCAACATCGCTGGCAGTGCAGCGTTCTCAGTTTGCTTGTACTGCATCTCTTTGTTGCAGGAGCAATTCTAATCTCCCTTGCTTTTAATTAATTTAAGATTATCTTCATTACTTGTTCCTACCTTACATGCCACAAATAACAAAGCCTGCCTTTTTGAGTTGTGCTGAGGTTTTGGTTTGGTGGCTCTTAGCTTTCTTGTGCTTTGTAAAAAAACCTTATTTCCTGTAGTGCTACTGGAAACAGACAATAAACTGGATTGGGGAGAAGGTGTCCCAGTGAAAAAATCACAGAAAGGGGGAAGATGCAGGTCTAACTCCAGCACTGAAGAACAGTGTCAATTGTTAGATGGTAAGGTAGAATATTAGATCATTTGAGGTCTTCTGTTAAATGGTTGATTCTCATTTTCTCCTCCAAAGAGAAAGGTTATGAAAGTCATGGATGAGCAGAGGCTGTTCTCAGACTGGGGGTGGAATGAGCTTCAGAGATTTCTTTGTGTGCTCATTCTGGTGAAAACAGTGATGGGAGGCAAGAGCTGACCCATGGAACGTGTGAGGACGCAGGAGCGAGTTGTGTGTGTGGAAACATGTAGTGCTTTGTTTTCTGTTTGGCAGCTCATGGGGAAACACCTTGTCTAACGCTGTGCATTGTCTGTAACATGTATTGCCCTTACTTGCTAGCACGTTCATCAGTGCAGAACTTGCTGTACCGGTGTTTATCAATATGAACTGCATGTGGGCACCTGAGAAGTAGGATGGGAAGGGACAGTGGAGCTCCCTGGGCTTTTTACATCTTTTAAAATCCCATTTCAATCACTATGTGCTTATAAAAAATCATGGTTTAGAAACTTAGGACATGCTATGCCTGTGTTTACCTGTATGTAAGGATTTGTGATCTGATAACTCTAGAACTAGGTATATAGCTATGTAACTAGATAAAATGTAAGAACCATGTAACCAGAGATGATTTGGGGCAGTAGTCTGGTTCTGCTTGCTTTTCCTCCATTCCCTCTCTACACCCTTCTGCTGTAGCTCATGGCTCTGATCCCTTTATATAGGATTGCAGTAAGGAATTGTAGCAAGGTGGAAAAGAGCTGACAATTGGTTGGGGTCTGTCCTTGCAAACTTTTCTGTCCAAAACTAAAAGCTTTTTTTTTTTTTTTCCCTGAAAATTCCTGTGGAGTTGTAGGGTTTTGAGGGGTAAGTAGAAAACTGCTTAGTGGTAAACATTTGGAAGCAAGAATATATATGTTTTTTAACCCAGGTGTATAGCACCTTGTCTAGATCTTGTGTCTTTAAAGGGTGCTGTATATAATAGGGGTGGCATAACCTTGCTGTTTGTTTTTCCCTGCATATATGACATTTGAACTCCCTGAAGAATTGGCAGTGTGGGCATTCCCTACAGGGAACGGATGCTGAGTTGTGATGGGGAAGATGTAGCTGCTTCTGTTGTTTCTGTCATTTTGACACTGACCTGTGCTAATCCCTGGGCTGCCATGCTGGTTTATTTTATTTTATTTTATTTTATTTTATTTTATTTTATTTTATTTTATTTTATTTTATTTTATTTTATTTTATTAATTAATTCTCACTTTTCCCCTCATGAATGAGGGTCCAGAAGATATTTTGCTTCTGGGTGATGGTCCTGTGGTGAATTTCTGCTGACAGACAGTGCTGGCTATGGGGAAGCTGGTAGCTATTTCAGGTTCATTCTTTATTTAAATGCTCTCCCTTTAGAGGCTGGCTTGTGCTTGACTTGTACTGATGTATTCTCCTTGTGTATCCTTCTGCTATGGCAGCTCCTGCCCAGGGCAGGGACAGAGAATGAAGCCAATGGAATGAATCAGCACCAAGTTAAAAAAAAAGTTCTCTGAGCAAGGCACGCACAACTACTGGGAACTGGGAGTTCCCAGTACTGCTTAAGCAGTATTTTGATGGGCTGGTTTGTGCCTAAGTCTAACCCCCACTGGGAGAGAAGGGAGGAAAGCGATTATTTGGAGTCAGTGTTCAAATGCCTGGGATATGGACAATTCAGGTTAGATGTGCCATGGCTGAATAATGTTTAGAGCTGTCTCAGATAAGAACTGAGCAAGGAAATGCTGTCTGGAGGCTTTTCTCCTACTTACTTAGGTCTGTGGAGTTGACTAGGTCATTCCCACCTGCCAGGGTGCATAAATTGCTGTCATGCAAGGTAAAGCTTTAGACCATTGGTTAAATGCTCTGTCCTGCCATTAACTGAAGGGAGATGAAGGGTGCCAGTAAACACATATTACCTTTTCAGTGGATGCTGTTCAACTGATGTTCATGGTCCAATCCAGTTTACAGCAATTTTATGCTGGTGTTGCTCCAGTAGAACTCAATTTATAGCAGTGCGAACAGGACCCTAATGTGAATGTTTCTGTGTGCATCCTTAGTTTTGCCAGTGTGGGTCTTTATGTATCTCCTTGGCTTTGTACCTGTGGGTTGGTTATTTGGGGTTTTTTAATTCTTCTTAGATTTTCTTTACTATTCTGCAGAGCTTGGGACAGTGGAAAATAGTTGCCTAGACTGTGGGGAGCATGACTGAGTCTGCAACTTGAGGGAGGAAGATTGAGGTATTGCCACAATTTGGGCAGGTGTCACTCTCCCTGCCTTGCATTGGTAGGAAACTTGGATATTCAAGTGAAAACTTGCTGGAGTGTGCTGGCATGTGCCCCTGTTGCTGGCGTTAGCAATGTAAACATTGATGTTTGTTGGCTACTGGTAATTTGGATGCTTTAGGGTAAGAACTTCTGAGATGGACTTGACAAGTCTGTTCTCTGTATTTTCACCTCAGTGTAAAAATACATTTTAAATGCTAGTGTGCTGGCTTGGGGAAAAGATGAGTGTTTGTTCCTAGTGCACACAGTGTCTCTCAAGGTCTTTCAGGCAGCTGTGTGCTCTCAGTTTGCAGCTTTACTAAATACCTTCACTGCTTATGAGGGGCTGTTGTTTGGAGAGGTCACAGCCACCTTCCTGAATGGAAGTTGGAGGGAAGGAACAGTTTGTAATAGACTAGCAAAACAGACTTTTAAAAATTGTGCTGTGCTGTAGCCTTGAGCTGGGATTGCAGACTGTTCTGCACTTGCTGGAGAAACAGCTGCTAGGAGGAAATTTTTTTATTTTTTTGGCTGGGTAGATAAATAGTACACAGACTTGGCCAGACAGACAGAGTGCTGTGAATTATCTTATTGCCAGACTGGAAATGCTGTTCTGGATCCCTCACCCTTCTGCATGGAGTAATGTCTCTGGAACCCTTTGGTCTCTCTTTTGCTCTCTCTTTAAAGAAACTGCTGTGCTTGGTTGAAATCCTTGGTATTGTAAAAAAAAACAACAACACTTGCCTTGATAAAGACCCTAACTTGATGAAGCAATGGTTTCGATCAGAGCAGTGTTTCAGGGACTTATTTTTCATCTTCCTGCTGGAGTAGGGCAACAGTAATACCTTCAAAGTCAGTGATGATACACTGATGGCATGTCAGTAAGATGAGAATTAGACCCACGTACCTCCTCCTAATTTTCCTGCTGCTAGGCTTGAACAGGATGGAATTTGAAAGCCTCTTCCATCTGCATGGCTGTGTTTCAACCTGTCTTTCATAACAGAAAGCATCCAGAAGAGCATTAATGCTCTGATAAATTACCACGTGTCACAAGCCATAGAGCTGTGTGGTGAAGCAGAGGGTTGTCTCCTGAAGGGATCGAGCAATCCAAGAATACAGTCCTTTAGAAGTAGCTTTTAATGGTGATGAGGGCTTCAATTGCAAAGTTCCACCAAACACTGTCCACACAGCAAGTCAAATAAAAACGAACCTTCTTTACTGCTTTGGTAGAGACCATCCTGGGTGGTTGTGCTGCTTTGCTCGTTGCCTGAGCTCTGAATCGCTTTTCCAAGTTCCCATGTTGGCAGTGCTGTGCTGGGCCTGGGTTTAGGTTTCTCACTGGCTCAAGTCTTGCTAGCTCATTTGAGGAGTGCAACCCATGTTGGGTCTTGGTGAAGGCATAGAGAAGTCAGCAGGGCTTTGTCTCAGGAGTTAAGGCTCCTTAGCTCTTCAGACTGAATGACTTAAAGCACAAATAGTGCAGTAAGCACTGGAGCATGAAGAGGAGGTCCCCGGCCCATCATTGCTCCCCTTTTCCCCCAGTTTGTGGTCTACCTGGACTTCAGTAAAGCCGGTTTCTCACAGCATTCTGACTGAGAAACTGGCTGCCACTGGCCTTGACAGGTGGACCCTCATCTGGGTTAAAAACTGACTGAATGGCCAGACCCAGAGGGTGGTGGTGAATGGAACTAAATCCAGCTGGAGGCCGGTCATGAGTGGCGTCCCCCAGGGCTCAGTCCTGGGTCCGGTCTTATTCAACATCTTTATCAATGACCTGGCTGAAGGGATTGAATGCTCCCTCAGTAAGTTTGCAGGTGACACTAAACTAGGAGGAAGTTTTGATCTGCCTGAGGGTAGGGAGGCTCTTCAGAGGCATCTGAAGAGACTGGACTGATGGGCTGTGACCAGTGGGATGAAGTTTAACATTGCCAAGTGTAGAGTGCTGCACATGGGACATAACAACCCCATGCAATGCTACAGGCTTGGGGGAGACTGGCTGGAGAGCTGTCAGGAAGAGAAGGACCTGGGGGTGTTGGTTGACTGCAGGCTGAATATGAGCCAGCAGTGTGCCCAGGTGGCCAAGAAGGCCAATGGCATCCTGGCTTGTATCAAAAATAGTGTGGCCAGTAGGTCTAAGGAGGTAATTGTGCCCCTGTACTCGGCATTGGTGAGGCCACACCTCGAGTACTGTGTGCAGTTCTGGGCTCCCCACCATAAGAAGGACATTGAGGTCCTTGAGCAAGTGCAGAGAAGGGCAACCAGGCTGGGGAAGGGGCTGGAGGGCAAATCATATGAGGAACGGCTGAGGGAGCTGGGGCTGTTTAGCTTGAGAAGAGGAGGCTGAGGGGAGACCTTATCACCACCTACAACTACCTGAAGGGAGGTTGTAGAAAGGTGGGCAATGGTCTCTTCAGCCAGGTGACAGAAGATAGAACAAGGGGAAATGGCACAAAGCTTTGCCAGGGCAGGGTTAGATCAGATATTAGAAAAATTTTTTTTTTACTGAAAGAGTTGTCAGGGCCTGGAACAGGCTGCCCAGGGAGGTGGTTGAGTCACCTTCTCTGGATGTGCTCAAAAAAGGGGTAGATAAGGTACTTAGGGATGTGGTGTAGCATAGGATGGGAATGGTTGGACTTGGTGATCTTCAAAGGTCTTTTCCAACCTTGTGATTCTGTAAAGGTGGTGTATTTATTGGAGCAAGTTCCCATTAACTCTTCTCCTTGACAGGTTAAATGTCTCTAGCTGTTCCTGTCCGTTGTCATACAAGATCTGACTCCAAGCCAGTGAATTCTTTGCATTTCTATTGAGTTTAATGGATTTTGGATCTGTGCCCAGGGACATAAAATCAGATGTGGTGGATGGGACCAAAAGTCCATCTATTCCTAATGTCACGCATCAGACATTGCTTGGTAGCACCACTGGATCTGGCCTATCTAGTGTCTATCTGGAATCAAGCATACCTAGTACACAGAGCTCTGCAAATAATTTACTGTATGGCTTGGTGTTCTCAAAGGGAAATAGTTTGTGTTTAATCCCTAATCCCCATCTCTACCCTTACAGGTCTCCCCAAATTCTGATTTGGACCAAACATAGACTCTGATATGAATTAAAAAAAAAACCCAAACAAAACCACATGACCTCTCCAAGCAAACAACCAAATAAAACCCCCTATGTCCTAATTTTTAAGGAGTTGTTTAAAGGCTATTTTGTATAGAAAAGCTGAGATTTTTATTTAAAAGGTTAAAATGAAGCACTTATGAAAGCACATTCAGCACAATTTAGGAAATATAAAATATGCTGGCCTTATTAAGTTGCTATTTTACCTTTAAAAGTCATTCTTGAATAAACTACCCTCTCTGATTTTCTGTGTTACTCTGTGTCTCAGTATAAAGTTGATGAAAAGAAGGTCACAGTGTTTATGTGCTCTTATGGAGGAAAGCAGTGAGCTCTATGGATAAAAATAGAGATTATAGTGTCTGATGCAGGCCCTGCTAGTAAGATTGTGCTGCTTTGTTTTAATTACAGGAATTACCTTGCCCACATTGGTTTGTCAGCCCACAGGGCGGATGCTCACATGCTGTTCTGGAGGTGGTCAGAAAGTAACAGTTACTTTAGAGAGTGCAGGATTTTTTTTGTGGAATAAGTTTTTACACTGAAAAATTGAAATGGAAAAGTGTGTGGGGGTTTTTTTTTATGTCTTTGGTAATGTTTTTTGCTAATAACAGGAATTGACAAAAACTAAAATCAAATTTATAGAATCACAGAATATATGAGTTGGAAGGGACTCATAATTCCCTCTTCTTTGTCCTGGTTAGAAGCTCACTGGTTTATGGCTGGGTAGGTTGGTGTGTTTGAGAGTGGGGGCGGAGCTGCACTTCACATCTAGATTACCTGGTCCCACTTCTGAGACTAAGCTAAACAAAAGTTTGTTGTTGGTGGTGGTTCTTTAGTTTTTGTTTGGGTTTTTTTGCTTATTTTTTCTTTTTACTTCAAACTCAAATGGAGGCAACTGGAGTCGCGAGTGTCTTCAGAGGTAACGGAGTAGAGCTCACGTGTGTATTACTTGTGCATGATGAAGGAATATATACAAGTCTATTAGTTAGCATTTACTTTAACCACTGAGGAGCTGTTTCCCTTGGTGATTCAGCTTCCTCACCTGTGAGAGGAAACTGACCTCAATCACAAAGCCCTTTGAGATGGACTGATGAAACGCATGGGATACGCGCTGTTCTTGGTAGCTGTTGGCAGCTGAGGTTTGGACCGAGATGCTTTTCCTTTCCCCTTCCCGCAGAAAACCAGGCTTTGGCCACTCTTCAAGTCGAGCAATAAATGCAAACCATTCTATTGTATTTTTCAAATCTTAATTTTTCTGGGTTGTATGAACAGTGTAACAAAGTTGTGAGACTTGTGGCCTGTTTGGTTGTGATCCCAACAGTCTGCAGGGGGTTGTAGTTTAAGAGCTGCTGCATAGATGTTCCAGTCGAATTCAATTTATACTTTGCTTTTGGAAACATAATTTCATTTCTAAATATGGAAAGTGCATGGAGCTGGAGATTTGGCCTGGTGCTGGGAGGAGAGTCCTGGTCTGATTATTTAAAATGAATTAGTTCTGATGAAATATTTAGTCTTTAAACAACACATTTAATACAGTGAATTGCATTTTATTTATTAATGGCTGTTGCAATGAGATTTGGAGAGGAGATTTTGCTCAAGCACACTGTTGTAATATTGCAAAATATAGTAATGACTGTAATACTTTGTTGAATTATTAATAGCTGCTGTGCCTACAGAGCTACATAAGCGTCAGATTTCAAAATTGTTTTTATCCAAAGAGGGATATGTGGGCATTGTTTTTCTTTTTTGGATAGTTTTGGAATATTTTTTTTTTAATTAATTAAAGGGACCAAATGACCATAGGAAGGACAGTCAGGTGTTGCCACTGTTTAACTCAACTCTCTTCTCATTATCAAAGCATCCCTCGGAAACGTGTCAAAGATGGTTTCTCTCTGCCAGAGCAGGTTTTTTTGCAATGACACCTTCTTTGCATGGGAAGACTGCAGTTAAAGGGAACAGTGCATGGGAACGCCAGGCATGGCACTGACCAGCACTGCTGCTGCTTTAGCAAAGCACCCTTGTCATACTGCTCTTTCTCTACTGCCAACTGGATTATTTGTCCACTTCACCCATCCCTTGGTAGTTACTGCCAGAGAGAGCTGGGCAGAGCACTTAGGCCAGTAGGCTGGGGGTGGGCAGGCAAGAGGTTGGGAGGTGATACAGCTGGAACAGCTGACTCAGACTTATCAAAGAGATACTCCTTACCATATGAGCAAAAGGATACACCTTGCTGAGAAGTGATGGGTGAGTGAGCTCTGGACTTCATCTGAAGACAGGCAATTGCATCACTTTTTACAGACACTGCCATGGGATGAGGTTGGACTTCATATGCAGCATTCAGAACTGGTGATGTAAAGAGTTATTCTGAGGAAGATTGTTAAACCATATTTTTATTAGCTATTTTCTTTCATATCATATTTGATAATACTGCTCCTACTCTTTGGCTTCTATAGAACACACTTGAGTCTTTCAGCAGAGCTATGTTTATGTAAACTGAAGAACTAGTCTTAAAATAGCATCTAGCATTAAACTGTCATAAAATGTATTAAGTGGTAGTAATACTAACATGAATAAATACACTACCTTAAACTTGTTTAAGAGGGACGTTAGTTTCCATGTTCTTCTTCAGACAACCCTTTATTTGTAGGTAATCTACTGGAAAAGAAGGCATTAGTCCAATCTTGTTTCTAAAATCCTGCTGGCAAGGTTCTTACTGTTCATCTGCAAGGGATCAAGCAGCACTAACAGCCAAGTCTGGAAAATAAGTTTTGCACTTAAGAGGGATGCAGTTGCATTCATATTTTCACCCTGAAGGATGGAGTGGTTAATTTTTGGAGCAACTAGTTATCTTCATTTTTACCTTCTGTACCAGAGAGGTTTGCTCTGTGCTTGATGAGATCTGTGGGATTGTGGTTTGTGTTTCAGTAGGAACTTTTGGAAGATGTCAGTGAAAGGTACAGTCAGGCAGGAGTCTGAATGACAGCAGTCTGAGCTCACTTTTCATCATTTGCAAGCCGATCAGGAGCATAGTGCAACCTATTTGGGTGACTAGTTGTTGCTTCATGTACTGCAGGTAGCTTTTGACAGGTGAAGGTGAACATTTTCAAACTGTGACACCTGACTATAGCCTGTGGTTCTTCCTAGGGTGTTTTTTCCAGTTAAAGGAGGGGACAATCTTTAGGGATGGTTTGTGAATTCAAGGCTATTTCTGTTCTAGCTGAGAATGTATGTTAGCTTGTTTATGGAACGGGAGCTTGCTCAGGTATGGCGAAGGTGCATCTAACTGTGGTGGAAGCATCAAGCTTAGCAGAGAGGGAAAAATGGGGACTCTTTTGAGAGAAAGATGTTTAAGAGTGGAAGTATTCTGCAAGGCTTCTCTCTGTAAGTCTCCTAGAGCCCAAGTCCCTGATTTGAATTGCTTTTGGCATTCTTGACCAAGATGCGCTTTTCCCTCTGCCAACTCTCAACCTCCCAGCTATGTGCTGGCCTCAGTGTGCTGGGCACTATCCCCTGCAGTCTTGGTCACCAACTTTGCTCTGCAGTGACCCTGCTGATGCAGACCAGTTACCCTTGTTTATATTAAAGTATTTGAAAACAGTTTGTGGTGCAGGGGAACTCCTAGCCACTTCTATATCGGTCATATTAGAAGAAGAGTGTAGAGGTGAAAGCGCTTAGTAGTTGGGAGGTCAGTTTTTCTCTGTTCCTGGGTATCCTGGACAAAGGGGAAGGAGAGCCAGAATTAATGGAAACAGACACAGTTGAAACTCATCTTTGCTCTGTCACTGAAGAAAATCTACTCAGTGAAATCCAATCCTCCATTAACCTTTGGGGTCTTTGCTTATAATGCTACATGGGTACAGAGAAAGTACCAAGGAAACATGGCTTTGTCTTCGAATGGCTGAGTCTGTGGAGGAACTGAGTGCTTGTCCTAGGCAGAGCTTGTGTTATCCTCCATGGGTATACTGACTGTCCTGTGGCTCTGTCTGCTACAGTTGCAATGAGGTGATGGAAGTAGGGAGGCCAAGTGTCAATGAGGTCAAGTAGAGCTACAGGAAGTGTTGCCCAGATCAGGACTCACTGGCAATCTGGCAGGAATGTTCGGTTAACTGTGCTGTCTGTAGACCATGTTAGCCAATCTTTGGGCTACTGTCTTTCCCCAACAGTTTTCAGGTTTGAGGAGGGAATGTCGTCTTGTGACCTGCCTTTGGTCAACATGGCTAAGTGTTCCTCCATGGTGATGCCATGGTCCTCTAGGCTTGCTAGGTGCCAAGCCCCTGTTAATTATGTTGGCAGCAAGGCATCAGAAGCCACCAAGGAGCTGCAGTACAGAACTTCTTTCACTACAAGTTATCATGGGAGAAATCTTGAAGCTCATGCCCCTGTTCACCTCAGAGATGTTTTTCTCTGATGGTAACAAACATATGCTGCATTGACTGCACAGAAGCACTACACAGATATTGGATTTGCCTCATTGGCTTTTCAGAGTGTAATAATGTACCGTGGGGAAGGAAACCACCTCAGCTTCAAGAGATAAAACTTTGTAGTAAACTGACTTTCACTTCTGTGCAGGGGTTTGTCAGAGCGAGCTGATTGAAATAAATGGATTCATTAGATTTAAAGCATAGAATTTGAATATAACCTGTCTGGACTATAAATAGAGGGATCTAAGCAGATCATGTGCTGAGTGAATGCATCATTCACCCCGCTAACTGGTCCAGGTAGCAAACACTTCCCTGTTGCTTATTTGCACACTTGTTTCTGGTGCTTGTTGCTTCTGTTTTGCTGGCAGATATTGACCACCCGTTTTCAGTTGCTGGAAGACAGATTTTGCTTATCATGGCAAGAGACTGCAATGTAATTGTGAGCAGCCAAGGCTTGGTCTGAAGCCTTGTGTCCTGAAAAACTATATGGGGGCTGACTCACCTTTCTTTAGTTTTTACTTGTTGTAGTCTTAGGCTGTGAAATTAATTTGGGGTGATTGTCTCAGCAAACATAGCCCCCATCATTTTTGAATTTCCCGATGATTTCTTGTTTGTTTTGTCTATTTATATGCATGTTACTCGGAATGTGATGGAATAAATTGATTCTTGCTTGCTAGTTTTCCCTACTTGGACTGCAAGGGTACAAACACAGAGGGAAACTGTCTGCTTGCAGGCATGAATTACTTGGGAAGAGGAGGAAGGACCAGCCTCTGCTTTGGGTTTAGTCAACTGGGTGTGATCTGGTTCAAGTGCTGGGGGGTGGCTCTGTCCCTATGCAGTTCACCACTTCTGTGTGACCGCTGCAGCAAGCCCTGAATGTGGAGAGAACTATGAAAAGGTGACTGAGGATTGTAGCATGACCTGTGTTACTTCTGATCTATTGAGCTATTCCCTGTAAGTTAAGCATCTTCTTTCAGTGGTGTTATCCTGCTATCACTTAATCCTGCTATCGCTTAAATACTAATTGAGTGCAATCTGTAGAGAGTTTGAAGTATACAGCCTACAGTCTCATTGTTTTGATTCCAGTGAGAAAGTGCTGGGAGAACTTGAGTTTCTTTGGGGGAGGTCTAATGTCCATCTGTGAGCTGAGAAATGCAAACTGCATTTTGGGCAAAGTAAAGCAGGATGAATTTGCTTGGGTTGAGCCGGGGT
The DNA here is from genome assembly GCF_964237585.1 of Gallinula chloropus. Taxonomy (NCBI): domain Eukaryota; kingdom Metazoa; phylum Chordata; class Aves; order Gruiformes; family Rallidae; genus Gallinula; species Gallinula chloropus. Next base: position 69,358,022 of record NC_140090.1, read on the forward strand.
GTGTTCTGTTGGCAACTGGTGTCGATGTTCACAGGGCAGTAAACTGCAGTAAGGAGCATTAATATTTTGTGAGGAAACTACGCATAAATTTTTAATGCCAAAGTGTTTTCCCCAAAATTACTTGTGCTTTTTTTGTAGCTGGAAGAAGAAAGAAAAGCTACTGAAATGCTTTATTAATATATTATCTAATGTGACTTTGTTTTCAAAAGAATGTTTTTCCATGTTTAGGTGGCATTATTAAAAAATATTAGTCCTACTAAAATTTATTTTTAATAATTCACATTGTTGTTTACTGGTTTTATGGAAAATGTTAAATTGAGTAAGAATTTTTACTTAAAGATTTCAACTGCATGCAGTTCTAGTTTTAAAATGAGAATAAAATCAATACCGTGAGTCTCCATAAGACTCATGGGAGAGGAGAGTGATTACAAAATTACTATTGACATGTTTTTTCGGTGTAATCAGTTCTCCAAGAAAATTGAAAATGTCTTGAAAAGTTTCTGTTTTAATTAAAGGACTTTATGATGGAGTACTCTGATTTTGAATTGCATTTATTTAGTTTTAGGAAATTGCTTTGATTTTTGGATTTTCAGTGGTGGAAAAACATTTAAATTATTTTAAGCAATTAAAAAAATTATACGACAGATGTTTACAACAATGGAGAAAATGTTGAAACTTTAAATGGGAGGACAGATACTTTCCAATCAGATCCAGTCATAGATAAATCCGTCAACATTTATAATCTGAGCTAGGAAGTTTAAATATCAAGTATCATGTGCTGAATGTTTATATTGAACTGCCTACAATCAATCCATAGGGTCAACTTTTAAAATGTCAGAGGTTTAAATAGTACGTGTTGACAGGAAGCTGAGATTTGCTCAGAGTACTCTTATGTAGACTGAGATGCCACGTTTCTCAAACGTGGTACTCATGGGCAATCAGTTACCTGGTTCTTGCTGGCTACTGGAGCTGTCTTTAAAGATTTTTGGTGTGGTTGGGCTTGGGGCACTGGAGCTGCTTTTTTCTTTTGTCTGTTAGTACTGTATCACTATGAGCTTTTGGTGGTATTTTTGGCTTTAGTGGAATTCTTTATTAATGCTGCTGCAGGAGAGGCATGGCTTGCAAAATCAGAGGAGTAAAGTAGTAAAAAAACCTTTACCCAGCTTTTCTGGTTGTCAGTACTATTTTTTACTATGTTAGTAGTTTAAAGATCTGACTTCAGTTCCAGTCCTCTGGTTGACTCCTTATGGTACTAATGAGCCTTCAGTTCAAATTCAACATCTTGTCAGTGTGAAGAGATTCCCCCCCACCTTGACCACCATCTCTCCCCAGTGCTCTACAAGGCACGACACCCTGGGTGCTGGGAGAAGAGCTGCCATTCAGGTATTACTCAGCGTGTCGTGGGTTGTGCACTGAAGGAGTTGAACTGCTCTTCTCTGAGTCTCTCTGTTTGAGAACACACTGATTAGGAGCAGGTAAAAATAGCAGTGTAGGAGGATGCATGCTGAAAGACTGCCTTAAGTAGGCAGGAGAAAATAGAAACTTCGTTGATTATCTACATATATATATACACACACACATCCCTCCTGTGAGGAAACTCTGCAGGGAGTTGAAAACGCAGCAGCCTCCTGTGATCTGGAAGCAGCTGGTTGGATTATCCATGAAATGTGCTTTATGACTTCAGTCATCAGCTCCAGCATGCCTGGCACTGTCTTCAGGCTTTTTTGCCTCGTCTGCCTTGTCTGCCAGAGCCCTTTTCCCACCCCTAAAATCTTTGCCTCAGGAAATAGTCTTCCAGGAAGTTCCTCCTTGTTTAGTCTTGGGAGCAAACTGTGTAAGTAGCATGTCCCATGCCAGCCTCATCTCATTCCTTGGCTATATGTGAGTCTTTTACATCATCACATCAGCAAATGTGGCTGATCTATTGTGCTATGCAGGCAGTTGGCAGAGATGATGTGCTGAGAAGCATCATTCTCCATCTATGTCCGCCTCCATCCTGTAACGCCTCAAGCCTTACTTGTTTTCTGTAGCAGCTGGCTGGCTGCTGTTTGCCAGTCTCAGATAGTTTTAACATGGAGCATCTATGCTCCCTTGGTGGATTTTGGTCCTTGGACACTGATTCTTGATGGGAACTCTTGAGTATTTCAAAGGATTCTCTTAGTAAGTAGAATGTAGCTGGCCAGGAAGGTGTTTAGAATGAGGCACTTTAAGAGTTAACTGTATTCTGGGCAGTTGTGCTGGTTCCTTGTCTCCTTCAATCCGTTAACTCCATAGCAACCACATGTGTATCTCTGCCTCTTCCTCATCTCTCATCACAGCCTTATTGAGGTGTGCCAAAGGCGGGATGTTATTGAGTGATGAATTTTATTGAGTTGGTTCTTTTCATGCATTCCTGTGACCCATTTACCCCCTTGGGATTAGAGCTGAGCCTAAAATAATGCAAATCCAGTATCCCTAGGGATGTTTCCCCCTGCTCCCACCTGGCTGCTCTGGTCTTGTAGCCAAGCATTGTGTACTTGTTTTATGGTCTTTTCCTTAAAAATGTGATTTCCCCCCCTCCCCACCTTTGTCTTTGAAAAGAAAGCACACAGTTTCAGCAATGCTTCTGGGTTAATTATCTGAAGAAGGAACAATTAGCAAGAAATTTTGTTTGTTTTTTCCCTGCTGCATTTCTTCTCTTTGTCTTTAAATAAATAAAAATATCTTTTGTTTAGAGTTAAACTGGTTTTGTTTCTGGAGCATGAGTTGTGCTGAGGTGGGACCAAGTAATGCTGACAAACACTAAAGGTTTCAGCATGGGGGTGGACTGGTTACTTATGGATATCTTCTTAAAACACAGGTAGCACTGATGCCTTCAGATGTGGTAGGTGTCCATCGTTGTTCATTTACTCCCTTGCAAATAAATAGCAAGATGTGTTACCACAAAATAGGAGTTAAACCAATTTGCTTGGCCATTGGGACTAGGCTGTGAGTGTGCATATGGCCAATTACCTTTGCTCATCTGAGAAACAGTAATTTCTTACGTGTGGTAACTTAATTGTTTATAATTGGCCTGTCTGTACCTTGTTATTTCAAAGCACTAGCTAGATGGAAAAGCTCACATGGAGCTTTAAACAGATGTGATCCAGGCAGCCAGGAGGGTGTTTGTACAGATAGATGGCATACCAGATCTATGCAGATGTAAAATGTTTTATGATTACCCTATTCAGACAGGATGGGGACAGAGAGCACCAACTCTTTTAAGGCTGCAAGACCGCTTCACTGTCTGGAGACATGATGTAGTAAGCCAGCTGTCCTTCAGGGGCTGTGCAAAGAGTAAAGGAAACATCATGGCATTTCTGGTTTCAGAAAAAAAGCCACAGCAGATAGAAACTCTGTTGTGGTTTTTTTTTGTTTGGCTGTAGCAAAATGTCATCTGAGTCTGTTGTAGCCTCAGCCACCAGAAGGAGCTCGAAGAATCCCTTTAGTTGAAAAGAACCAGGTACTGTGAGTGTGCTAGGGGTAGAGCTATATGCACTTAGCCTGACCTCATTCACCTTTAGGTTTCTACTAGTGGCCATAGTAGCAAAGCAGGGCAGTGGGTTAAATGGGCCCTTGTTCTGACTGAGCGTGCCCTTCCTTATATTTCTGTGGGAGCAGTGAGGTAATTTTAAGACTGCATCAGTATCTTTCCTTTTAAGCAGGTATTCTTGAGAGGTTCATGACCTGTTCTCAACCAAATCTTTTGCCTCAGTGGAATCCTCCTTACTCTGGGCAGGATCTGGAATCATTTGTCAAAAGATCTGAATAGAGTAGTAGGCCAAGACCCATGAGGAACATTAGCTGAAGGATGGTAGCTTGTTTACAGGCCTCAGTATTGTGCTTGTTGGGAGACAGTGGGGAAGCCAGGAAAGGCTCTTCTGAGAACACGTGTGCTGGAGGGCCACTTAGAAGAGGATGCAGGCAGATTGGAGAAGTCTCATACCTGAGAGCACTTCTTCCTCTGGATCTTGGAAAAGCATCAAGTTCTGGCAGTTGGGTCAAACATCGACAGTCAACTTTTGGTTTGAACCTAACTTCCAGCTAAGGGTGGTTGTTGTACAGAGCAGCATAGAGCCCTGTGTTTGGCAAACTGTCATTGCCATTCTAGCCTCTGGTATGACAACACCTCATGTCTCTTGAGAAGCCGTAATGCTAGTGAGCAGAGCATCAGATCCTTCTGGGGTTGGACTGATTTCACCTTTGATGCCTTGAAGGATTCAGTTTGAGGGATAAGAGAGGCAGAGGATATGGCTTTGGAGACATTGTGGAGTAGAGGGGGCGAAATAGTCTTCCTGCTTCAGGATCTATGGGCTGACTGACATCTTGCAGCCTGCTACTTTCCTTTTCTTGTCCCCAAACTCCTTGGTTCATATCTTCATAGTGTCTGAGGACACTCATCCAGATACATCCAATGCATGAAGACGCAGTTCAGAGAGTGAGTCAGAGGAACCTCTCTCCCCTTTTCCCAAATCAGAATCTTCCTGTAGTTCACATATTCTCTGACCACTTGTTTCTTCTCCTGCCCTGCTCACCCGCAAGTCCCTATGCGCTTGCTCTGCTTTTCTGCACGGGAATGATCTAAGGCCTGTCTGCATGTGTGATGTTCTTGGTGCCAAGATGACTTTGATATACAAGGCTGTGATGTTGGTTCATTATTCTGATATATCTCTCTTGCTGCAGTTTGAAGATTGATTCCTGGAGGCACTAATCTTATTTCTTTGGTTTTTCAAAATGTTCCTTAATTGCTCTGTTTAAGGTGTTTCTGGTGAGCCAAGTTCTATTACTCTCCAAAACAGTGGTGGCTGCAGCAATATAACACTCTGATTCAATTAAAAAATGAAACAAAACCAAAATTTGAAATGACGCAACTTTTATGAAGTTCAGGTTGCTCCTTTATTTTCCTCTCTTTGCCAGAAACAAGGGGTTTGTGACATCAGTGCTGTCACAAATTGGTGACTGGCTACAATTGTCATTATCTTGCAATTCTTTGTGACTGTTTGCATTCCACTGCACCCACAGGAATCAAACAGCTGCAAGAAGAGAAGACACTTAGCATAAAAGAGTCTCAGGGCCACTAGTCGAATAGTTCTGATTTCCTCCACTCTAGAAGATAGTGGTATGGTTATGTTCTTGCTGATTCGTTATATCGGTTCCCCAGAGGAAGACAATTTTCCTGATCTTTGATTTAGCAAAGGATTTGGCTATTGAACGTTGAAGCTTTGGGGATATAAGATGTCATCTTGCACTGAAATTTGAATGATTTAAGGAGCTACCGTCCCGCGGCAGAGACAGGCTAAATGACTTTTGCTGGAGCAACTTTGCCTTAACTCAGTGTGAAGTCAAACAGGTTCTTGTATTAGCTAATTAACATTGATGTAATGTTCAGCCAGTTTACCTTTGTGTTTTCCAAACTGGTCTTCCAAGCCATGGTGGTTTCAGTAACAGCTCATGGAACCCTACTCATCAGCAAAATGTGTTGGTTTGATGCGGGTACTTTGTGGTAACTGCAGGTGGCAGAGTTGAGAACGCCTCTTTGACTGGCTGATTTATTAGCTGACTCTGTGGTGTGGGAAGAAAAATTGTCCTTAGCAAAATGTGAGATTGCTTTCTGCTCTGGACTGTGACAGCTAGTGCAGTAATGTGCTGTACCTTCTCCTCCTAGGGTCTACCAGCCTAAAACATGTTTGCAGGTAAAATAAGCAAAGAAGGAATTTGTTTTGTTTGGGCAGTTTGTAGGCTGGGGATCCTAAGGACTGGATTTTATTGTCTATATGCATTGCTGTTAAACTGATACTTTGAGGGATGTTAGAAAAACTTGCCATTTTAGGAACCATTCTGTTGCCATTTTGGGAGTGTTCTGTATTTCATCTTGGCTTTTTTTGTTTGTGACTTATGTCTGCATGAGAATGCTGTATCTTGCTTACAATTCTTACCTACTTGCTCTGACTGTGGCCAGCATAATCTCTGAGGTAAAGAGCCTCAAGACTTGATTCTTTAGGCTTTGGGAGAATAAAGATGCTTAATAAAGAGGGGATAAACATGAGATTAAAACAAGCTTTCCAGGGTCTGCTCTGAAATCCTTTATGGTGCTGTTGATGCTAGTATTGCAGAAGGAATATTCCTGCATTACCATGTGAAAGTCTGAGCTCTGGGGAAGCCCTGTCATGTATTTGTGTGAGGACTTGCAGTTCCTTTGCTCCCCAGGTTGCACAGGATTAGAGGCCAGCTGATGCGACTCTCAAGGCTTTAAACTGCTTAGGTTTTTGCAAAGTGCATGATGGAGAGAGCTGTCTGGGAGCTGTGCATGTTGAAAACCTGAATAGTTCAAGATCTGAAGATGTAGTTACATCATGCACTTTTTGCATTGTACCATATGACAGTTGATTTCTCCTGGCACTTGGCCGAGGATGGCTTACGTTTCAGCAGAAGGCTCCCTGAAATGAATGTGCTTCTGTGAAGCATGTTCACTTGGTGTTTTTTCTGGGGAGACACTTCTGAGCAGCTGTAGTTGAAGTATGTATATAGGGTAGGGATCACCTGGTGTTAGGAGTGAGGGAGAGGGAGGCATTCACATCTTATTTCTTACGTGTTTCGATAATACTGGTGGAGGTTGATTCTCTGAGTATTGAATTCCTGTGTGGCAAACTGCTGATATTGACAGGAGCCTTGTTAACCTCAGCACTTGGTAGAATTAGTGATTTGTAGAAACATAATGAGTTGATTATTCTGTGTGACCCATATAGATTGCTTGAGATTGCAGTGATTCTACTGACTGGCTCCTGCTGCAGCCTGCAGATTTGTACTTGGCTATTGTGCCTGATCACATCTGATTCCTCTTTGCTTGCACCAGTGCTCTTAGGAGTAAATGGTATTTTTCTGATATGGTTACACATTGAATTTTACATGTGCTTTGTTCAGCATTACAAGTTAAGGTTGTCACCCTGTGGCCTTTTTGTGGCATTAAGGTTACCCATCTTGCCCTTATTCCCTGAAGTTTATAATCATTCAAGCTGTAATAAACTACAAATATTTGATTCCATCCCTGGAAAGGGGATGGAACACCTTATCCTTGATGTAGTCTCCAGGTATATCAAGGATAAGAGAGAGGGTCAACATGGTTTTACCAAGGGGAAGTCATGTTTGACCAATCTTAGAGACTTTTATGAGGATGTAACCAGGCGGATAGATGATGATAAGACAGTGGATGTTGTTTATCTTGATTTTGGTAAAGCATTTGACACCATCTCCCACAGCATCCTCATGGCTAAACTGAGGAAATATGGTCTGGAGGATTGGTGAGTGAGGCGGTTTGGGAACTGGTTGAAGGAAAGAAGTCAGAGAGTTGTGATCAATGGGACAGAGTGTAGCTGGAGGCCTGTATGTAGTGGAGTCCCTCATGACTAGTACTATTGAATATATTCATCAATAACTTGGATGTGGGAACTGAGTGCACTTTCAGCAAGTTTGCTGATGACACAAAACTGAGAGGAGTGGCTGACACACCAGAAGGCTGTGCTGCCATTGAGCAAGACCTAGACAGGCTGGAGAGTTGGGCTGGGAAAAAATTAATGAAATATAACAAGGGCAACTGTAGAGTCTTGCATCTGGGAAAGAACAACCCCAGGTACCAGTATAGGTTGGGGATGGATCTGTTGGAGGGCAGCATAGTGGAAAGGGACCTGAGGGTCCAGCAGGATGACCATGAGCTGGCCATGTGTCCTTATGGCCAAGAAGGCCAATGGCCTCCTCCGGTGTTTTAGAAGGGGTATGGTTAGTAAGTTGTCAGAGGTTTCCCCCCCGGCCCTTGACTCTGCCCTGGTGAGACCACACCTGGAATGTGGTGTCCAGCTCTGGCACTCTCAGTTCAAGAAGGACAAGGAACTACTTCAAAGAGTTCAGCACAGGGCCACAAAGATGATTAAGGGAGTGGAACATCTTCCTTATGAGGAGAGGCCTGGAGGAGACTGAGGGGTAACCTCATTAATTTCTGTAAGTATGTAAAGGGTGAGTGTCAGGAGGACGGAGCCAGGCTCTTCTCAGTGATGTCCAGTAATAGGACAAGGGGCAACGGGTGCAAGATGGTGCATAGGAGGTTTTATGTGAACATAAAGAAAATTTTTTTCACTGTGAGGGTGCCAGAGCACTTGAACAAGCTGACCAGAAAGGCTGTGGAGTCTCCTTTTCTGGAGACATTCAGAGCCCACCTGGACACGATACTTTACAACCTAATCTAGGTGATCCTGCTTTGGCAGAGGGGTTTGGACTAGATGATCTTTTGAGGTCCCTTCCAACCCCTAACAATCTGTGACTCTGATGAGCTGTCACAAGAGATATCACAGAAGTAAAGATAATTAATAGCAAGAAGAGATGGAAAACAGATGAAAATGAAATGCTTTCAAGGAGCTCTTAGCAGTTCCCTTGTGATCTTGCTGTTGATCTTGACTGCACAGAGATGACAGCATGTCCTGAGACACCTTTTGCCATGTGGAAAAAAGTAGAAAGGACCATGGAGGAGGGCTTGAATCCTGGAGGCTAGCATGAGATTCTTGTCTCCGGAGACAGAAGGTGTTGAGTCAATTAGCTGTTGAAAGCTAGGCTTCTCTATCAGTATTTAAGCAAACAGATCTGCAAAGAGTTCTTTAGAGACATATCAAAATCCTTCCTAAGGAGACACGGACAAATTCAGAGTGGCTGAAGCTGTTGTTTATGTTGCTCCTCAGAGGTTTTGGGGTTTTTTTTAAACTAGGTACAAGACACTGGTATGCATGCACACACGTGTCTGCAGTCCTTGGAACCCAGAGCCCTCTGGAGCAATAGGTTCAGGTGTCAAAGCCCAGGTGAAAAGGTTGATGTGGGCACTGATTGACTAGCACCTAATGCTGTACCCTGTGCTTTATTGATTTTCTCCTTTGGTGCTGGTTGAGGGAGGGGCATTAAAAGGAACAGCTGGATTCCTGCTCTGGGTTCCTGAAGCACCTGGTGTTACATATTCCCAGGCATGTTCTAGCTGGAGGCTAGAAGTGATGGTCCTTCAGTATCCAGCTTTTTGTTTACCCAGTTGAGTTATATTCTTTAGAGTGGAGATAGGGCTATGGTGCTAAATCATTCCTGTCTGGTGGAGTGATGGCAGAAAATGAGATCACTACACGTGCATTTCACTTGGTGTTCTTGATGAGTGCCGGCTAGAGAGGATGATGGTTCCCTACTTCATCCCATTCTTCCACAGCCATTCATATACACTCCCCATTGCATACAAAAAGCCTTAGGAAGGTGGTAAGGCATGAGGGAAAGGGGATTAATTTCCTGCCAGATGGGGAGGTTGTTTCTCCCTGGAAGTTTTGTAAGGTCTTGCAGACTCTGACTCTCCACCTGGAGCTCTAGTATTTAAAGCTTTCAGGGGATGGATGCTCTCATCAGTGCAGGTAGCATTGTATAAAGCCTTATGCACTGACCTGGAATGGGAGTACCCAGGGACCTGAACTAGTTTGTGAAGATGTGTGAATATTCATTTCTCTTGCATATTTCTGTCGTCCTGTCATGCAGTCAGGAACAGGTCTTGCTGCCTCCTACTTGACTTCCCCTTATGAAAAGAAAAAGAAGAAAAGCAAATTAATTTTGTCATATCGCTGCTCTGGGAAACTATATTTTGATGATTAGACATCAGCCATACATGATCTTGGGTCTTGTGATTTTTAAGATGTATCATTTCAAGTTACGCAAAGACCCCTATGGGAAACTTTATGGCTTGCCATCCTCCTCACTCTTTGAAGTTATAGATCTTTCTTTTTTTTTTTACTGTTTGCATTGTCCTGCAGTTCATTTTTAAGCCAAGCAGGGGGGAATTCCTTTGAGCTCTTCGCTTCTTTTTAAAATTATTTTTTCTTAAAAAGAAGCTATTCTTCTGCAGGCAGGAGGAACTTTAAAAGGCTGGATTGGTAAATATACACTCACTTTCACCAACTATTCATTATTTCCCTGAGTTTGAGTTATTTGCTGCTTCTTCCTTCTTTTTCTTAACTTCCTTGACCAGTTCTACTTAAGTTATTTTGGGGAAGAAACGGTGAGGAGGTGAAAGCTTGTTTTTCATGGCAGGAAAAAGGACAAAATGTTTAGATCAAAAGGGCAGAGAAATGTTTGCTTTTGGTCAAAGACATATGCTATTATAAAGATGTTTTTGAGGAAAATTATTGACAAGCTCTAATATTTAGGTACTGAAGTGTTGCTAAGTGCTTTCTGTGCTTTATAACTCCTCACATTTATTGATCACTTGAGCTTTCTTTAACCTTGGTCCTTCCAGCAGCTTGTCCAGCTGTACATTATATGTTGTATCCCTTTTAGAAATCCCTCATGTAAAGCATCTTAGGTTTGGGCAAATGTATTCATAAAGCATTGCAGCGAAAGACCTGAAATCAGAATGAATAGTGCTGTCCCAGTGTCACTGTGCTGTATTTGGCAGTGACTCCAAGCCATATATTTACTAAGCTTCAGCAAAACACGGGTTATTTGAGTGCAGTGTTTACCTGGGAGGCTTTTATCATGGACTGGATTCTGCTCCTGTTGGTTATGTGGTGGTAACGTGACAGTAACAACGTTTGCCATCTTGCAGAATAGTGCATTCAGGAATGCTGTGAAGAATGTAGTGTAAGTCTCCATGACAGGAATGTTTAGTAAATGCAAAAGTTACAGGTGGTGGTTACACTGTGTTGCTGTCTGACACTATCAGTGTACTGCTAGCAGAGACTCTTGCCTTTGCCTCTGCTGCTGCAGCCTGTTCCCATGGCCTCTATGGGCCTAGCACCACAAGTGGTGCATCCACCAGCCAAGCATCTGCGTGAGGAACCAAAAAGACCCAAACTTGGCTGGTTTTCAGCTGTCTTTTCCTCCCTTCAAATCTATCACCCATTTTACCAGGACTGGCACAGGGTTTGCAGTGAGAATGAATAGCTGGGCGTGGTCAAGGTGCATTTGACTGCTGTTTCTGGCAGCAGCGTGGATTTGTGCTGCATCAGAGTGGCTGCATAACCAAGCTCTTGGTTTATTTCTGCACTGACTATCCATTTGTGCTGTTTAGCTATGTCTCACTTGTATTTCAAGGCTTGTTCTCTCTGTCTGCCTTTACAGGTCTTTCACTAACGTGTTTTCCACTGAAGCATCTCTTGATGAGATTGCCCTGGTGTTCTCCACTGATTGAGGGTATACTGTATCTCAAAAGGTAGCATTCTCTTGGTGGTAGGTAGCCAAGAGCTGATGGGAATGGAGGAGAAAAAATAAAAAGAGGAGAAGGAAACTTTTCCTACTGTGTCCGTTCATCTAGGTCTCATCAGGGACTGGAAGGATTGAGGTCTTTCGGGAAAAATAGCACTGCTGCACTGCAATATTTGAAACTTTGAGCACTCCTGAAAATCGTTTGCAAGTCATTTGAAGGTCATTACTTTTGAAGTTCTGGCCACCACAGGTAGTTTTTGTGTTACCCAGCTTGCCTGTCATGATCCAGCACAGACTGTAAGAAAAAGTAGTAGAGTTGAGTTTAGGGGTGACAGTTAAGCAGCTATGCTTCATTTACAGACTGGCTCAGAGCTGGTTAAGTGCAGATCAGCTCTTTCGATTTCAGTATGTGTTGCTCTGTTCTTACATGAGTGCTTGCTGGTTGTGAATCTGCTTCTACTTTTTTAGTGTGTGTGATGGGGTGTTGAGTTTCCTTTGTTTTTCTTTGACATTTCAGGTATTTTTCAGCTTTCTCAACCTCATGTAGGATCTACTTCCATGCCTTGCTTGAGCAGGAGGAGTATAGGATAGGAGTATTTTATTTTAGCTGGACTTAGAACTGAGTCCTAGTCCTGCTAGAGCTGTATGGCTATCAGATGGGAGAGTCTGAGCATCTAGTCCAAAAAGTTATAAATACTCTTCTTTCCTGTATGTAGATAGCTATAAAGTCATTTGCAGACATACAGAAGTTTTGCGTTTCAAACAGTGGTGTGAAAACTAATGCATTTGAAATGATGCATTAATTTGTCTGTTAGCAGATACAGGATACTGAATGTTGACTATGTTTCCTACCAGTGAATCACAGGAGCCTTTGGCCAGCTGGTTTGTTACTTATTTGGGATTTAAAGGCTGGTTATGTGTATGAGACCCAATACTAGATGGATGGGTGAGTGTCATGGGAGAAGAGTGCTGATTCTGCCATGAAGAGTGATTACTTGAGAGGCTGTATTTTACATCTCCAGCAGGTAGGAGATGTTCCCCTGGTTCTGATACGACTGCAGTAGTCATAAAACTTACGTGTTTTATCCTGAGACTGATAATACACTTGGAAGATCTGGGGTTGGTGGCTGGTGTCTTAGTGTTCTTTGGCTGGTGGTCAGTCTGCTGTCAGTGAACTGTGTAGCAATGAACATGACTAGAGCTTAAAGAAAAAAGCCATGTGTCATGGTTTTACCCCGTCTGAGAGCCGAGATCCACGCAGCTGCCTGCTCCTTAAAGGAAAAGAGCAGGGGAAGGGGGAAGGGGGGGGGGTGAGAGGCAAGGGAAGGGAAAAGGAAGGGGCAAATAACCCCAAAACCAAGAAACTAAGAGGCCCGTGGGTTGGGATAAGGATAGTTTACTAAGATAACAGAAAGATAAAATATAACAATGCTATCAGGACTTTAGAGGAAAAATATATGAAGCTGTTGATACACAATGCAGCTTCTCACCAAACCCACAACTCAGGCCGTGCCACCCAGAGCTGTCCTGGAACCCGACTGTCCCCCAAGAACCGCGTGTCCCGGAGCCGCCCCTGCTCTTCCTCCCATCAGCCCCCCGATATCCTGGGCAGGACGTAATTGGCGTGGAATACTCTCTTTGGCCAGTTTAGGTCACCTGTCCTGGCTTCACCCCTCCTTTCTCATGAAGAGCTGAGAAAGTCCTTGACTGTCTGACATCAACTAAAAACATCAGGGTGTTACCAGCACTGCTTTCATTTTAACTCTCAAACACAGCATTCCATCCGCTGCTACAAATGAAGTTAACTCCATCCTGACCAAGACCAGGACACCATGTGATCATACACATAGGTTGGCAAGAACGGTGCAGGAGAAGAAAGGTAATAAAGGCACATTCAGAAGTCAAAATAAATTTTGTTCAGCTGCATGAACAAAACCTGTTGTGATAATCTATTGCATGAGGTGGGCTTGGGTTTCTTCCAAAAAGACTTGGGTCAGGGAGAGTTAGAGATAAAGGGGCTCAGGAAAAGTGGGATTTGGGGTATGATGTTATAATGCTTCAAGGGGCAAAGCTGGCTTCAATTTCTGCTCTCTCTGAAATCTCTGCATGTTGTTCCTCTTAGTTGTGTTGATCCTACTGTTTGTGGAACTGACACTCAGATAGAAAGGAAAACTTAAAAGGAGGGGAGGGTGAGCAGAGCATAAATCTAAGCTTAGTTGCCAGGATGTTTGTGGGGACAGTAAATCACTGTAGAGAGGTCAGGAGTTAACACAGTGGGAACTTCTTAAGTGGGATTTGCAGACATAGAGACTGTAAGGTAGAACTGTGTCCTTATGCATCCCCAAAAAGTTAATGCTGCAGAGAAGTTGTGTATGTGTCAGTGCTAGGTTTTCTTGTGTGCCCTGGAAGCAGGAAGATAGAAATAGCAAATGTGTACCAAATCTTAGAAGATGCCTCTCTCCGTTGTATCACTATGTTGGGTTTCAATCTTCAGAAATACTGTTCCTTGCTGTGAGGGACTTCAGTGTTTGGGGAAGTTTTGGTTCAGGGAGGCAGGAGGTTACTGGTTTTGATATGAGGGCTGCAGGAGCCTCTGCCTTTGCTTATGCTGCTGGGGCTATATGGGTACTTGCCTGTGGTGGAGCAAATGGAGGGATGTGGGCCTAAGAAATGGCACTGGTGGTTTGACTTGGTAGCTGAGCAATGTATATGAACAAAGGATTTTCTTGAATGGGCAGGAGAACAACAGATTTTTTTTGGTTTTTAAATTTTTTTCAGTGAAAAGTTGTGGGTGATCTCACCCGATTATTAGGAGGCAACTGGGGTTATCAGGTATTTCAGCAGCTGCAAGGGCAAAGGAAGGAGTGGCTGTGTTCTTAGAGCTGGACAAGGCCTTGGTCTTACCCATCTTCTTTCTTTAATGATGAATTTGTGGACCATGGCCGATAGGAATCAAGAGTTCCATTTTTCTACTGGTGCAGAGCCCTTGGGAGGGTTGTGAATCAGCGCGTGTTCTCCCTGATAGGCCTGCAATGGGTCTGTTAGCTAGCGGTGCTCAGGAGAGTGTCCTCAGCTGGCAAAGCTAAGGAAAGTTTATTTTTGTGCCATTAGATTTTCTTCTGGGGTGTATCTTCAGAGTGTGTTGTTGATATAAATTGCAGTAATCCTCATCAAAGTCAGAGATACCTCTAATAGAGATTCAAATTGCTCAACTGTGACATACAGACTGCAACAGCAGCCCACAATAGATGTGTTGATGTGGCTAGAGCCATCTGACTGATTCATAACAACTAACTTATTTTGTAAATTGAACATGTTTTTCTACTTGCATATTGTTCATTGGCAATTTGGGATTTTTCTCAGGTTTACTCATTCTTCAAAATTATCTCCTATGTATCTCCTGTGACTCATTCTTTGTCCATGGCTGACTCATGAACTCCTTCATACAAGCGTTTGATGTGCTGGTTAATTTGAATTAGTTTCATAGGACATTTGATATTGTTTGGGTATCTAATTGGACATGTCCAAATGTTAGGTTCCAGATCCTGGAGAAAGGTTCAGATTCATCAGTACATCACTGTGCTCCAGTACTTGTATAAGTTTTCTCTTTCTGTGAACTTTTAGATAGAAATGTGCTCATGTAAAGTATTTTAAGAAAAAATACATACGGAGTAAAATAAGGGCTGGATCTTTAGGTTGTCTGGGGAGATACAGTAATACTACTGGACTAACATTTTAGCAGTCTATTGTGGTAAGTTTTCTCATGGCTACATCAAGATGGGTAAACCCTGTTTGTCTTAATAATAGCTTATCCAACCTTACCCTTTGGCTTCCTGAGCAAGTCTGGCTGTAGGCACGTGTATGGGTTGGGATGCTGTCATTACGCTGCTACCTCTTGCTATATCACTTGCTACCTCTCATCTGAGTCTTCAGCACTGAATGATGGACATCCTTTCCAAGCACTACCACTGAACTCTGAAGAGATGAGCAACAGTGTTATCTGAAGCTGGTAGCGCTGGTCTCATTCTTCCTTCGGTGGGGTTACACCCATAGCCAAGAGGGCAGAAATTAAAGTATGTTGTCTTCTCAGCTGCTCCTTGCTCAGGTTAGGCTGGTAATGTGCTCTGAAACAGTTGTGGCATACTATCAGCTGCAAATCTAGCATTAGTTGTGCTTCACATCTTGGTATATTAACTTAAAAATTATTTCAATCTGTAGGTAGGTGTGTGTGGCTCAGGAGGACTCTTTTTTTTTCTTTTAAAATTTTTATTTCTTTTTTATTTCTTCTTTTTTTTTCTTCCTTTATTTCTTGTTCTTTTTTCTTTTTTTTTTTCCCTGTTTTTTTTTCCCTGTCCACTGGCAGAGGTGCAAACCCAGCAGCTCAGGGAAGGGAACATCTTGGAGATGTAGGCATTGTTCAAGCTCTAGTCTCAGTATCTTCCTACTCATTTGTTATCTGTTTAACTGACACATCAACTGACTGTGGGACAGGTCCCCTGTGCCTTAGTGATTATAGTAGCCCAGCTTAAGCAGTCTTTAGTTGATACGCTTCATTCTGTTTGTGCCTGATACTGGAAAAAAATGTAGCTTGGCCTCTGATCCTGCTGAAGGTTCCTGCTGCTCCTGCTGGGATTGTGCCTCATCACAGCCCTCTCTGGCAGAGCCAGGCTGATGCACATGTGGAAGGAATTGTGTCTCATGAGGAGGTGGGTAATAATGTCAATTTACAAAAACTGACTGTGTTAGTAAAAATGATTTCTGTCTGCTTGCAAGCAAATCTGAAATACTGTAGAATAGTGAAAGCGAGCCCATTTCCAAAGTGACAGGCACTGGAGGTGGCTTAGCATCGACAGAAGGCTCATCCTTACCATGTGTCATAGGCTCAGAGCTTGCCTGGATCCGTAACTCGCTGATGGTGGATTGGATGTTTTCCCCTCCATTGGTCTCATCTGTTGTGGCTTCCTGCCTGGCTGTGGGAGCAGTCTGGCAGGCAGAGGTGGGTTACGCTATGTCAGAGCGCTTTATTATTCAAAGCACGTTCAGCCTGTGGACGTTAATCAATGGTAAATTAAAATGCAATTGATACATGCATATGACATGCACATTAATTTTAAATGTGTTTATTGTAATTAATGCTATTACAATGAATGCCAGAGGAAACAGAGAGTGATTAGCCTCACATAAGCTTTGTTATAATTTGTTTTAAAAGTTCAAATTTAAAATAAGACAATCAAAATGTTGTTGGCTGATAAGGATGGAAGATAGAGGGAAACGTGTTGTTTACTGATGAGGGTTCATATGGAGCCTTTACCACTCTCTGACTTGTTTGGATGAGGCCTTACACCTTTCTTCTTCTGATGAAGGCTTTTGGCTTGGATCTGAAAAATTTGCTGTGCAGAAACTTCCCTCCTTCTCTGTGACACTGTGCCTCTGTCATCTGCTCAGTCTGTTGCCTTTGATTCATGGGGTCTATGTGGGTCTGGAGTGAGAAGCTCTTGGGAGTGTTCTACCTAGCAAGGCCTTGTGTTCAAAAAAGCCCTAGAGAATGATGTCCTTCCCTGGTAAAATATAGAATCATGTTCTCTCCTGGCAATGCACAACCACAGTGATGTGATCTCATGTAGCAGGGCAAGAGGAGGCTTGAAAGTCTGTTTGAAGCTTAGGCTGTGTCTAGGAAGGGCTATAGTCTCCTGTTGGAAGTGACAGTGTCCCTTTCTTACATCACAGTAATTCTTTACCCAGGCTGTGTTGCTTGTTTTTGACACCTTGATTGCTTTCATCCAACTGGTGATCCCCAGTGGGTGCTGTGCCAGGAGAAGAGGTATGTGAGCCTGCCACAAGTGTGAACAGAGCTACGACTTATCCAGAAGGCTGGGGGAGGACCAGGACTCCCTGGCTTGTTTTCTATTCCTGGCAATGTGCTTGGAGTATCACGTTAGCCATGTCTTCTGCAAGTGCCAAAAGGGATTGCTTCAATCTCTCTGTAGCCTGCCTGGCCTTGGTTAGCCCTAGGGGTCAGGCAAATGGGAAAACAAAAAGCTCATGCAAGGTCTCAGGGATGCTTGCCTTATACAAGTGCTGTGGGTGACTCACTGCATCCCTCCTCCTCTTCTCTGCCCAGCCTCTACTGCCTACAGAGATTCAGTTCTTCATCTTGGTAAACTGCATTCATGGTGGAGGTTGTTTTAGTCCACCTGGTTAGTAACAAGTACAACAATAAACTGTACCACCTATTTGGCATTGTTATATAAGTATAAAATCTATAAGTAGATCAGGCTTTGTTCCATTAACAAAGAACAAATATGAGAGCAGGAATTACAGAGATCAGAGAGACTGGATATTAGAGAGCCTTGTCTTCAGAGCAAAAGTAGGATTGCAGTATGGCTCTGGGTCCCTGCTATTAACTGATAGAGCTTTGATTTTTTTTTTTTCCTCCTTTCTTCATGAAGTTCTCCTGATTTCTCTGAAGACTAATTTGTCTTTTTGGGCATGAATATCCTCTGGAAGGAACTAGTAGCTGCCCAGCTATGTTGATGCTGTTGCAGAGTGGTAATAGTGAAATTGTGCAGCAAGGATTTTTTTGGCACAGATACACCCCTGACCTGCTACCTGCTATAGATAGAATGCTTTTGCTATATGAGCTTTGCCTCTGCAAAGTGCAGTGCGTGTGTGTGGACTGACCACCTGGAAGTCAGCTGTGGGGTTTCTCTGCTGTATCCCTTCAGATGATACTGCCATGTCCCAGATCGTAAATGTCTGTCTTCATTCTGCATCACAGCCCCTTGTCCCACCCCCAACTATGCTGATCTCTGTGCAACTCTAAAGAAAATATGAGTAGGCATGTGCCTGTTTATTTTTCTGCCTAGTTCTTCTGTCTGACAGATGATTGAAAGACAACTCTGAAAAAGGGTGTATTTTCTCTCGCATGCCTGTTTGATTTCATCAGTAGAATATAACCTTTCAAGAATGATGGCAAAGTAATGAGCAAGTTGAGTGAAGCCCTATGAAACCTCTAGATGGCTGCATCTTCACCATGTGTAAAGGGCTTTGGAATCCCACCCTGCAGTTTAATTATCCCAGGGTTTGGGTTTTTGGTATTAGATGGACTTCCTAAAATGCCCTTCACCTTCTCTACAGCTTGTTGAGAGGAAAAGGAAGATGTGTTTGGAAAAGAAATACCTGAACTAGTGTCTCTCTACTTGCCTGTCTCTACAGATTTCAAAGGTAGAGACATTCTTCAGGGTTGTCTAACCTGATATCCCCTGTGATGGAGGCCAGAGCTTTACACTCATTTTTACCTCTCCTGCAGCATGGTTAGATTTTATTTATAGTCTGAAGCAGTGACAGCACAAAACTTCATCAGAGGCTTCTGTTCTTGAGTACATGACAGCATGTCCCTGTCTCTGTTTTGGTCACATAATGTGAGATCTTTGGTTTTGCTGTGGAGCACCTTATTAGGAACATGTTTTGCTTCTGGGACAGTGTAGTCTGTTGACCAGCATCATAGCTTTCTGAACCTGATGTCTGTCCTAGTTTTGGAAGGTATTTGTGTGTAATGATGATTGTTAGATGCTTGGACTCAGTGATCTTGAAGGTCTTTTCCAGCTGAAACCATTCTGTGATTCTAATGGCCAGCCTTCCAGACATTAGCTACGAATAGCTCATGTAGGAAAAGCCAATGTGCAGGAAATCCATTTGATAATGACTGCAAAAGATGCTGTTGCAAACCAGCACTTTCCCAAATAACTTTTGTCGGCCTGTTACCCATCATTTACCTTCGGCATCCCAGGAGATCTGCTTTCCTCATACCAGGGTTTGCTTGGCCTGTTTGGTTTCCAAGGGAAAACACAAGTCGCTCAATCCAGGACCCTTGAACCAGTGTTTCCCAGTCTGTTGGGAACACTGCTTATGAGCCATGGTTCTGCAGTGGTAAATCTGCTGCCTTTTGGGGATTTTTTTTATTTTATTATAGACCTCCTTGCCTGTAACATGCTGGGAGTAAAGAGGCAGTTACTGGTATGTGCTGCTGCCTTGCTGCATTGAGCCACGTCAACAACTGTGGTTGCTGCTGTGGCAGGTGGACATGTGTAAATGGATGGATCTGTCCATTTTTGAGTCCTGTGTCCTGGTGCCTGAGGTTTTGACTCGGACAGAGGCTCAACTGATTTAGCTGGCAAGGCAATCCTCTGTGTGTGTGCTTCAAAATGGTAAATGACAGGGTCAGGACACCAACTTCCCAGGCTTCTCTATTGTCCTCAGTGTGACCATAGGCTTATGAGGGCTACACAGAAGGCAGGGAAGGATCTCCTGTTGAATTTGGCACTTTCCTAGGGAGATGACTATTGTGTTCATGATTACAGAGTATACCAATTCCTTTTGCTTTTTTGCTAAATATTTTTTGCTTGTTTTTAAATTCATCAGCTGATTTCAGTCAAATTTGGCAAAACGTCAGAGGCATTGATGCTAGAAATCCTGTATATGCTTCAGAATAGATGGCCAGAGAAGGGAAAGAAACCTTTGGACTGGGATGGCAGCTGCTGTCATCCTGTATCAGACATGAGGGAATCCACATGAGACCTCAGTGACTAGGGAGGCACTGAGTGCTGGGCAGCTGGGAAACACCAGACAATGGGGACCAGATGTCTACTCTGCCTTCTGTCTCCTTTCCTAAGGCATCAGGTCTCCACCCTCATGACTGGATAGCAGGAGCTGGTCGTGCTGGGACGCCAGAGCTTGCATATCACTGCCTCATCTACAGGGACTATTTCAGAAGTCTGAATAGAAAAGGATCTCAGGTTGTGTGAGGAAAGCAGGAAAAACACAGCTTTGCACACAGGGAGTAACTGGCACAGATGGGTGGTGAGCATCCCAAAGAAGGGGTTTGCCAAGGACTGGGGAGCCGTGGCCCTGAGTACACTCGCTTTATGTCATGTGGTAAGTGTGTGATGGAGGCAGGAAAACTGGGGTGTCTACAGGGAACGAAGTGCTGCAGTCTGGGAGGGAGTATTACATGGCAGAGGGTGGAATTGCTGACCACTACAGGACACAATGGGGAAGCAGAAGCACACTCTGGTTTGAAGAACAACACAGACCAATGTTCAGCCAGCAATGTGCTTTTATCTGACTGATGACTCACTGTCTTGCTGAGGAGTGGCTTTTAGTGATAATCTTGGAGATAATGGCATGTTGCATGACTCATAACTGACCAGTAGGGAACCTGAAAGTGCTGTCCTGTGTTCTGCTTCAGCCAGATCCTTCTACTGCCATGGTGGGTAGCTAGCTCAGAAACGGGCTTGGGGCAGGGCAGGAAGGAAGGAAGGCTGATGATGTGAAGTTCAGGTTCACAAAGGCTGGCTGTCTTCATAGCCTTCCAGAACACAGCAGTAGTTAATGCTCATGCTGAACGTAACCCAGCCTGTTTTTCATGGTTTAAAATGGACGTTGTCAACTATTTATTTATTGCTTTTAATTTCTTTCTTACTCTTTTCAATATACCCTAGAGGTTCTTGAATTACATTTTGTCATTTCTTTCCCCACCAATTTTTTGTCCTATTCTATTTTATGTGCAGTTTCTGTGGGCAATTTAACCACTTGTTCTACCCCCGAGGTAGCTGCATAGGAAATAAATTGTGACTAACTGTAGGAAAATTGTGATTAAGTGAAAGGAGCTATAAGAGACTATAATATTTTCCTTTCAAAGTGAACGTGTACCAGAAACTCCTGGATCCTTGAAAACTTCAATGCATTGAGTCCTGTATATCTTTAATAAGCTGGACTATAGGTAAAAGAAAAATAACCCTGCAATGTGATCTGAAATTGTGTGTTTTGCAAACAGTGCCTTATAGGATCTAAATAAGCAAGTGCTATGCACTGAAGAGAACTTAGAAATGCAGAGTCTCCCTTGCTTTGTGATTTTCATCAGTTATCAAAAGCATCAGTCCACATTGTGAGCTAGCTGCTGGGTTCTTTCTTGTAATGAGAGCTTAGTATGAGTTATAGAAATGTAAATGGAGCAATCAGAACCTGCATCTTTGCTTTTCCTACTTCTGTAATGGGACTGAATGGAAATAAATCAGCTTTAAAAAAAAAAAGCCCACCACACAACCCATTTCATTGCTTTTCTGAAAGCTTGCGTGCTGGGTTTTGGCAAAAGCTAAATTTTTCTGCCAAATTGTAAACCCTTGGCAGGGGAGAGGATGGGCTGGGGCTTTGCAGTGGGAACAGCAGGAAGGGATCCTTATCTGTGACAGTGTTAATGGGTGCTCTTATCATTCTAGATGATGGGAGCTGCCTGTGTGAGCAAATGATGCATTGATTTGAATATTTTATCCCAATAGTCCAAAGAAAAAGACTTAAAGAAGGAGAGGAGGAGACCGAGAATCAGCTGCAAATGTGTTCAATGAAGGAAAGAAAAAATGACTTGGAGCACTGAACAGCCTTCTAACCTTTATGGATTACTTCTCTAGGCCCGGCATTGGATGTGCAGGCAGGACAGGGCTGAAGAACCCGGGCCTGTTAGGATGGAGCTACTTGGTGACTGTTGGCCTCTGCAGCTCTCAGTCTGTCTTCTTTAGTACTAGCTTGACTTAAATTTTGTTAGTTGTTGGGTTTCTTTGGGAAAAGGAGGGGGAGAGATCAGCGCTTAAGATGTCATTGCAAACACTGTGTTTTGGGGGGCAGAGTAGAGATGTGGTCATGGTGACTGTGTCTCCTTTCTTTTTAACAGGGACAAAGATGCAGATTGATACACTGTTCTTTACCATGCAAAGGTGAGACTGAAGCCAGCCTTGTGATCAAATCTTCTAATTGAATAATGGTGGCATGTAACAAACCCAGCTCTTTATTGATAGGAAGAAAGGTTTAGGTCTTTTGAAACTTCATTAAACTCTCTGTAGTAATTAACCACTGTGCAAAGGTAACTCTGCAGTGCTGTCAGCTGGGCTAGTTCCAATTAGACACACTGCCTGGACATACCTTATTGACTGGCCTAGTCTGAACATGGGGCTGCTTGAGAGAAACGACTTGGAGAGAACGTGCTTCTCTCTTCTCTTTCTTGTTGGGAGGGGACCAGCTAATTTGTTTGTAAGGGACTGGTGAGTCTGATTTTGTTCCCTGTTTTGCCTGTTGTCGTGCTAGGAGGTGGAAGCCAAGGAGTTTTACACGATTCCATGAGTGATCAGGGCTGAAAGTGACAGTGGCTATTTGGGACCAACCTGGAGTCTGTCTAACTTAGCATCCTGGTGCCAGGGGTGATGTAGCAGAGAAGCGGAAGGAGTGTGGCAAATCTCTAGTTGGCTTTTTGCCAACCTTGCATTTAATTTTTTGTTGGGGTACATTCCTGTTCAAGAGATCTGTGACAGATACAGTAAAAACAAACACGACCTAGGGAAGGAAGGGGTAATAGATGCACAGGAGGGCAGTGATGGAACCAGAGGGTATTAAATCGAAGTACTCTGGGTCCCAGATGCCTTTTGCATTGGTATGTGTTTTTGCTTTAGACGTACCTTTAGCATAGCTTGTCTACAAGAGAGCACTTAAGTGCACACAGCACCCTCTTATTCAAAAGACATGCTTTTCCAGTTGTGTCTTTGAGTCTCCTTGCTGTGAAAATGTGCTGTTTGCTCCTGTGAGCTCTGCAGAGCTATGATAGCTGAGGATGGATTCTGCTCACCTCATCTATCATCAGCATAGTCACTGGTGTAGGTTCCTGTTGCTGAGCCCTTTGTTGCAGGTGTGAGTGGGAGGATGCAGTTTCCTGGCTATTGAGGATACACCGCTGGTGCCCTCTCCTGGAAGCAAAGCTGTGCCCGGCTAATGCTCATAAGAACATCCCTGTCACCTTTTGGTGACTTATGTCTTGGAGAGTGTAAGGCATCAAATGGGATCAGAAGAATGAAGTGTGCAGTCCCAAAATACTTGGCCTCTGTGTGGCAACACATGCTGCAGGGGAAGTTTTTTCTTTATCCTGGGTTGGTACAGCCCCGGGAGTGTGATGCTTTAGATCTGTATGTAATGCTGTGACATGGCAGTGGCATCTTTTTGTGAGGAGGAAGGTTTATGTGGCTTTCTGGGGCTGTGCCACTAGGCAGCCCATGTAGGATGTGGGATACAATCTGTGCTCCGCTCTGGGGGTCAGGAGCTTGGACCTGGTAGGGCTGAGATGTTGTTTGTATTGCTGTTCTCAGCAGTCAGAAAGACAGTGGGAATTTGGCTGCTGAATATCTTTCAAGTCAGAGCATACCCATTGAAAGAAAAAACTGAGGGACAGTTTCTCCCCAGCCAGGTCAAAGCTGTTGAGGTGATGGGGGTAGGTGCTCACTTGACCTGTGTTTACATGGAGTCTGGTCCAAGCGAGGCCCTGCCCTATGACTGGGCACTATCTCAGTGTGTGCCCATAAAGCCCATCTTGATCACTGACTGGGTAGCCACAGCCTTTCTTTCAGAGCCTCCATTCAAAATGCAGCCTCTAACCTATGGTGGCCTGTCCAACAACCAGTGATACAGGTTATTTTGTACATATGCTCATTATTCACAGATGACATGCAGCTTTTTTCCTCTTCCTCTGTAACTCTTTTAGCTGCCACAAAGATGAACAGCATTTTGATTCTGTTAGTTTAAAGATAGGTGAACCACTGTTGAAACATTGAGTAAAGAGAGACAGGCTTCCAGAGTTGAACAGTTCCATGTAGCAGACTCAGTGGTCCCAACAAAAGACCTGTCTAACCCCAAGTCACTGTATTGGAAAGGATAGACGTGTGTTGAGACTGGTTTTAGAAACTGCACTGGATCAGGAGCTTGGAGTGCTACCAGAAATGGGAGGGAGCTGGAATGAGGCATGTTGGCAGTCTGGGAAAATGGAGGTGAGGAGGCAACAATGTGGGTGTGAACATTGTGTAAGGAGATGGACTGGAGGGTGTAGGAATTGGTAGAGTGCAAGGAGGAGAGGAGAAGGTTGCTGGGGGATGTATTGGAGGAGATGGAGATCAAATGGCCACAGTTAAGTTGGCAGGAGTGGAAGAACTGGTAACAAGAAGAATTGATGACAGAAATTATGTAAGTTGCTATAATATCCTCCGTCTCCTGGCCAATTCCTTGCCATTCCTAACCCATCTCCTGTCCTGCGCAAGTCTCTGTCTGGTCTTGAGGTGAATAGGACTGATGCTACTTAACAAAGCTTGTTACTCATCTGGGGTGATTTCCCAGGCTGATTTTCTGTGTGATCTCTCATGCAGCACTATTGGTAAAGGACAAGATGCAGTTTAAGTAAAATAGCTCAAAGAGGGACAGGTTCCTTCAGCAGCAACGTCAGCTCCTGCTGGCTTGGTGCGTTGTCCTGGTTGCAGCTGAGAGGTAATTTTTCTTTCTAGTAGCCAGTATAGTGGTGTGTTTTGGATTGAGGATGGGACTAATGTTGATTACATACTAATAATTTTAGATGCTACTAGGTAGTTGTGGCGTGTACATTAAGTCAAGGACTTTTTAGCTTCCCACGCCCTGCCAGGTGCACAAGAAGCTGGGAGAGCCCAGCCAGGACAGCTGACTCAACCTGGCCAGAGGGATATTCCCTGCTGCATGACGTCATGCTCCAGATAAAACTGGGGAAGCCAGCTTGGAGGGGGTATCACTGCTTGGAAACAGACTGAGGGTGAGAGGTTTTTCCTTTTGCATGCAGTGAAAAATGTTGTGCATCACTTTTATTATTATTATTTATTCTCTTCCTTCATTAGTCTATTAAACTGTCGTTATCTCAACCCAAAATTTTGGTGGTTTTTGTTGGGGTTTTGTTGTTTTTTTTTTTTCATTCTGCTCCCCATCCCCTTGCAGGGGCAGGAGTGAGCGAGCTCAGCTACCTGCCGGGCTTAAACCAAGCCCAGTGTATTAACGTGAAGTTTACAAGTGTCTGCCAAGTCCAAGTCTTCCCTGGGCTTTGTGTTTTGTAGGGATGTGTTCATGCCTTCAGGAACCTGTGCCAAGGAAACACAACCTTAGTGCAGAAGTTCCCATTTTAGACCCCAAGTCTGTGTTGTGGGTTTTTTTGGCTCCTTTTGGTAGTCCCTGTTGTGCCCTATCTGTGAAGTGTGTGCGAACCTCAGGATGTTTAGCTTAAGGCAGTGTGTAGTGCTAGACAGGACATGCTCCCTTATCAGATACTTGTAACGTATGTGTTTGTGAAGTATGTATGGTGGGATTCCCAGTGCAATAGGAAAGGTTATGCTAGAGGGAGTAAGGTGGTCCCATTTCATGTTGCTGAGGGCTAGGAAAGAACCTGTGATATGTTATGAAAATTGCAAATTGAGTGAAGCCATCAAGCACCTGGCAAGGCCTGTATTCATCTGCTCTGCTCAGATGCTGCATTTTTAAAACTTAAAAAACCTCCATAACATTGAGTGGCTCTGGCTGCTGGGATAGTCACCTCATTTGCAAGAATACAGGGAGTTCCTAGGATCTACTGAACTTAAGAGCATCAGCAGAGATCAAAAAATATTGCCTTAATGGGCTCTTATGGGCTAGTGACAATGAGGCTATTGCACCTCAAATGCTGTGGGTGCCTTGTCTAATACTTAGTTTTCTTTAAAAATGATCTCTTTTCCCACTTTTTGTTTTAGGGTTATTTTTTATTTCTTTTAATTCCTTTTTTTTTAAATACATTTTTCTGATTTAGAATTTGAACTTTTATTTTTAGTCTAGTTTGTGTGTCTATATATGTAAGGGTATATTTTATACACATTAGACATTTCTGTTTCAGAATAATTTTTTTTTCTCATCCTTTTACATTGGGGAGTGTCTGGGAGGGAGAGCAAGTATGAGGGACAGGGCTGCAAGGCATATTTTGCTTTAAATCACTGATTTCTAAAGAGATTTCCCCTGCCTTAAACTATGTTGGTGGAAAGTCACTGCAATCATTTACTCTCAGAGAAGTCTGACTCTTGGGACAAATCTCTGGAGTGCATCTGAGCACACTGTCTATTGAATTCTCCTTGCTGAATATTGATACTGTTGTCTGGGTTACAGAGAGAGATTTGAGCTTACAAGTTATATTAGTTCTTTATTATATCATCTTAGTTGGGGCTGTATTTTCTTTGTTCCCAAAGCAGCTGGAGAACCCAAGTTTGAGTTGTAAAGCCATGGCAGCACTTGGTAAAACAGGTTTTTCTCTCATTTGTCACAGGTTTTTGGAACCAGAGGGTAGAAGATGGAAAGCTGACGTGGTCTGGTCTGACACTGGGGTAGAACAATACCTGGAAAGGGCTACAATTCTGCTGGAGCTCGGGAAGTTCAGCATCTCCCAGAGATCAGGGATACATCCCAAGTGACTCGGGGTGCAGATGTGGTTGAGCCACCGGAGCAAACTGTAGTAATTGATTTGGCAGTACCTACTTCCACTTGAAACTCAGGGATGCAGACGAGTGACTTGAGGTCCAGTCCCTTGCTCTTGTCAGGGATTTTTGTATTTCAGAAATCCTGCCTGGGAACTGAAAGTTCCCAGATATTTAGCATGTGTGTGTGTGAGATAAATCATCAGAGTGAGTGATGGCAATATAAGTTGTTTTCCTGCATAGTGGTCTGCAGCTAGCTGAATGCAAGCACTTTTGTGCCTTGGCCAGTCCTGTGTTGCTGTCAGTGTCTGCTTACCAGCCCCATTCAGGCATCCCCATTATTCCCTGCACAGGTAAGGGGGTATCTTTGCTGCTGTTGAATGCTTGAGCAAGTCTGTTCCCATTTGTGCCTTTTGCAAAACTAACCCCTGTCAATAATTTATAAGCATTAGGAGGATCTCATCTAGAAAACGATGTATAATTCTTGTCAGCCATGTTCAAGGAAGAAGAATTGAAAATGGAACAAGACAGGGAGAGATGAGCTTCTGAGGTGACTGGGGAAAAGAGATCCCCTCTCGTGAGAGGAGACTAAAAGCTTGCAAAGCTGGTGGAAAGGATGACAGACATGGGAAGTGCTTGTTCTCTATAAACGCATTAAGGTCACAAATACTGGGGAGGGAGAAGAGCTATTGAAAACAGAGGGCAGAGTGTTGATTTGGGAACAGTCAGCTGTTAGATAATGGTAAAATGGGGAAACGGCTTCTGTATGGAGCAGTGAGACTGTGTAATGAGCTTCTTAGAGGTACCGGGAAGGAAATGGAGCGTTTTATTCCCGGAAGGCAGTTGCTGATGATACTTTTGGAAGACGTGGCGTACAGGAGGTCTCTGCCATTTCTGTGTTCCTAGACAAAAGTTGTGGGACACTTTTTGTGGATTTCTGGGCACCATATTTTTCTAGGAAGAATTTAAATGGCAATGGTCCAGTTGTCCAAGAGTTTTTATCTGATTATACTGTTACAGACAAGGGTGGCACATGCACACAGTAAACAGCTCCTGCAGTTAACTCCAGAATAGGTTGTATTTCAACCTGTGGAAGGTATAAGTGGTGCTTTTGGATGATTCTGTATCACAACCTTGACTACTTTCAAGTTGTTTTGAGTTGAACAGTGATCCTGAAAACATAGGGAGTAGGTGCTTGCTTCAGGAGATGGTGTTGAAGATTAAAATAGCTCTACTTCTTGATAACATAAAACCATCTTCCCTTCAGAATAGAAGGATAATTGGAAAAACTTTCTTGGACATCTAGAAGGTGATCTGGGGCATTTGCATTATTAGCCCACCTCTCTGCAGAAGAACCTTCAATTTGTCTTTTAAGGAATAGGGCACAGTGTTTGCACTGACTTTGGATGGGAGCCCAGGTATTCTTTTTTCTTTTCTTTGCAAAGAGCAGGTGGAAGATGACAAGTAAATGATGACATTATTACGCTTGCACTTTAATAGTTTCCAAGGAACTTGCAAGTAAGGGAAGGCAACATATGAAATATTCATGGCTTGTCTTTGCTCTCATACAAAAAGGTTGAAAGCTTCCAGAGCGGGAGTTCAGGGTACGTGAAGCATATGGAAATAGCACCTGCAGCTTTGGCTGAAGGGCTAACACTGACCTTTTTTGGAGTGATAAATAAGGGTTTTTTTTCTTTTATCTCAATTGAAAAAAAGAGATCTTATTTCCACAACCAAGATTCATTCCCTTTGTCTGGAGCAGACTTCCCTCTAGATCTCTAACCTCCTTCCTCTTCAGCCACCTCCTTGTTTGAAGGTAAAATAAGATTTTGAAGGAAAGATAAAATTTTGAAGGAAAATATTTCCCTTGTGCCTCCTTTCTCCCCCAGTTTATAGAAGGACAGTAACTAGAAGCATTTATCTGTGAATGAACAGAAGAACAGCAGAACTTTTATAACTGGTTATATCCAAGAGGAAACTCTACATTTCAGTGTAATGCTGTAGATCTGTAAGGAGGCAGAATGCCCATCTTGCTCCACAGGTGTTACTTGCCCCTTTCCTCTGAGGGCCATGCTTCTCTCTTATAGGTTTTCTGGTAACTCAAAAGGCAGCAAAAATGTCTGTATACCTCCCTGCTGTTTTCCCTGCAGGCCTTTCTCTGTTCCAGCCCTTGATTGGCATTAATTCAAGATCCTACTGTTCCTAGTCAGCTGTAATTGACTGGCTAAATGTGAAAAGCAGGCATGTGAGATTGTGCAGCTCTGACAGTGGGTGCTTGCCTCTCAAAGCACCCTGTGTCCTGCTGCTCCTCGCTGCTTCCCTGCTGCCCCTGCCATGGATGGAGGGAGGTTTGTGCCCCCGGTTCAAGCAGTAAATTCTTGCATGTTTTCCCATGTGTAAGCCCCTGCAGGGAGCAGGCAAGATGTGGTGATTTGATAGGTAGCTGGGACCTTGGCAATGTGGCCAGAGCACTGTCAATGGTGAGTTAACCCAAGGGGCACTTTGTCCTGGCTTCTTGTCACTGCTGGTAATATCCTGAAGGCAAGAAAACCAGGGAGACTTGCATGTTTGTGGTGCCAATTTTTCTCCAGGTAACTGGAAAACTACTTGGGACATTAGTGGGGAGCTGGAGAGGAGTAACCTCTCATAGCTGGATTCAATGCAGGGCTGTTCTTGAGCTGGTTAGAGGACCTAGAACTGAGAGGCACCTTCTCGTTTGCACGAATACAGATGTGCACTGTATAGTGCATGAGACAGGTGCTGCTATTGCTGTATTGTGTCCTCACCCTCCCATGGATATTTGTACTCCTGTGATGGGATGTCAGAAGGGTTGCTGTTGAGTAGTGCAATCAGTGGCTTGTTGACTCCCTGTGGTCCACTTCCAGGCATAGTGGGATCCTTTGGTACTTAAAGCTATGGGACTGATACAGAAACCTGTTAGCTTTAATTATGTGTGAGGTTCTGGCTGGTGAGTGGCTCCAGCCACAGGGTGCTGATTGGTTCTGGCCACCAGCTCTATGCATGAGCAAGGTCCTTCTTGGCCAAAAGCCCCTGAGAAGGAGTGAGTTCACTTCAAACACTCTTGCCGGTGGAAGGGGGCAAGGCAGTGTTGGGATGACCGAGTATGGAAGGAGTTGCCTTTCTGATCCAGCCTTGGAAGGGGTTGTGTGCTCATGCCCTGAACCACCTCCTGTACGGGATGATCGCCTGCTCTATCATCAAAACAGTTATGATGTATAGCTCTGGTCTTCTGAAGCAGTGCTTGGAGCAGGCAGCCATTGATGTTTCTTTCACCTGCATGAAAAAAACCTTTAGCTGTGGAGGGAGCAAGCTATCAGCCCTGAGGCTTGTCCTCTACCTGCAGAACAGGCAGAGTATAAACCTTGGTCATGCCACTGGGAGCCTGCCCCGACTTTGGTCAGGGGAGTTGCCAGCACTGTGACCTGTTTTGGCTTGCAGGAGAGGGGTCCCTTCTGCAGGATGTCGGGGAAATACAGCAAAACTATAGGGCTAATGTAAATAAACTGATTCAGGCACCAGCACCTGTTGTTTAACCATCATTAGCATCCAGCTACGATTGACTGCAATGGCCGAAAGTATGATTGTGTAGATTTTAATATTGTATTTGGTTTACTTAAAAATAACAAACACATGGGCTTTCAGGAAGCTGAGCTCTCAACCGGAGAGTATCTGCACTTACTGCTGACACCTGGATTTCACCTACATGTTTTTTCTTGCACAGACTCTCATTAGTTGTTTGTTACTTTGGAGAATTTAACACCAAGATGTTCTTTGGATACTCTATCTGCAGAGATAGAACTGACTGTCCAGTTCCTAGTAATTTCCTCTCTTGGCATTAGTAATGCTCTCCAAAGGATTCAGTAACCCCACTTTCCATGCTCTGGTGGGGTTAAAGGAGACCGGTAATTGTGAAAATTTTAATATTTGGAGGTAAAATTAAGAGTGGAGTGAGAACAGGATGAAGAAGAGCAGTCAGTGCAATATGAGGGAGAAGTGGCAAGCGGTGAGCAGTGATATTGAAACACTCTGTGACAGTTTGCTGTGTATGGTTGTGCAGTTTGTGATTTCTCCTATGTTGGAGAACAGAGCAGTGCTGGTGACCGGCGTTGGTAGCTGAGCTGCTACTGGTAGATAAGCCAAGGAAATTATAGCCAGGAGTTGCAGAGCTTTGCAGATAGCTCTCAGCACTTCAGCTGTCAGCAGTTCTGGCCTTTTAGAAGCCCACCGCCCTTATTAATCTCTGCTGCAAGAGATTGATTTTTTGTTTTGTTGTGTTTTCTTCTCCTTGTGTGCACGTGCGTGCTCTCCAGTGATGCTCCATCACGCCTGCCCCACCATCCAGTGCTGCGTTAGGCTGGAGGTGACATTTGCAAAGTGTCAGCAATCCAGCAGTTTGGAAAGGCCGGTCTGCTCTGCTGAGAGTGGATCTCAGCATGGAAACGCTCTTGTTACAACCTGTGCAGGAGGTTTGGCATCAGAAGGGTTTCTGAGGCACTGCTAAATGATAAGCCCAGAGATAGGAATGAATCTGTAGAGTATTTATAACAGGTGGAGGCTGAAGCAAAGAGAAACCAACAGTGTTACAGATAATATAGGTCAGCAGAAGGCAGTTCCTATGCTGCATTTTTTTTTTCATCTGAATCCTACAGATACCCAACCAGAAAGTTGTTTCAGTTGGAGGGAGGAAAGATACCTTTTTATAAAAACGTAAATGTTTTGTCAAGGCAGTTTCAGTTTTGAAAATGGTTTCCATTTCTGAGAAGTGTTTAGAAAATAAATCAATTTAGAAAGTGAGTGGAGTATGAAGCAATTAGGAAATATTTTAGTTTGCTTTCTCATCTCAAAAGCAAAAAAAAATTGACAGGCTATGACAACTTAATGGAAAATATTTTTGTACTGAAATTGCATATTAATTTAATTAAAGATTTTTGGTTGCTTGTTTTTCCCCTCCTCCCCTTCCTTCTTGTCTCCCCCTGAACAAAAGGAGTTTGAAAGCCTTGGCTGGTAGCACTAGCAAGGGCCAGTTGCCATTTCAGTACAGGATTTCAGGACTGGGATCTAAGTGGACTGTGCTCCCTAAAGCTTTTGAACTCACTAGAATGAAACTTGCTCTTCCTCTAGTTGATCCTTATGCAGGCTGTTTCTTCTGTGATTTTGATTTGTTGCAGTAAGGAGTTGTTCTGGAGCCTGGAAATTTGTGTATTTTGGAGGAGAGGTGTTGTAGTTTAGCTGAGATGAATGCCTTCCAGCTTTGAGTTCTGGTTGGTTTCCCTAATTTCATGGGTGGTTTCATTCTAGCAGCAACAGAAAAAGTAGAGTATCTTGTCTGCTTGCTCCAGAGGTTGGTAAATATTGCAGTTCTTATCACCAGCATTGTATTCCTACAACATGATTGTCCAGATATGCGAATAATCCTCTGACAGTATGGCAATCATTTGACCTATGCATTTTGTTTTCTGATTTGCTACCTAAAAATCAAAATACCTCTGCTTTCTTAATTTTTATAATAATGCTATAGGTAAGAGAAGAAAAAAATCCATTTGGTAAGTCTTTGATGTGGACAGTGTTGGGCTCAATTCATCACGATATTCATGTACTGAAGGATGAAGTGTTGTGCCAAATCCCAGCTGCCATTCTCCTTAGTGACAAGCAGCAGGAGGAATGGATGCCGAGAAACAGCTAAAAAGAGGCAGTGCATGGTACAAGAGGGAGCACAGCAAGAAAATGTGTCAGACTGGTGGTAGCTCTGGCTATGAAGTGTGAGAATATGGTTCTGAACTTATCCTGTTCAGAGCTGGTGGACTGAGTTGCTTCCGCCTTTTTTTTTTTTTCCTCTGAATGATCTGATGAGTCTCATTTAAAGGTGGAACAGGAGATAAGGAGCTGTGGGAGGAAGCACTTAAAGCTGTGCTTTAGCAGATTCACAAAAGGACTCTTGCACTTGGGTTCATTCCAGACTTTTGAGTGGGTAAGCTGATTCCTGCTGTCATGTACCCTGCCCTCCTGCCACCTCCTTTGGAGTTCTCATGGAAAACCACGAGGAACCTGCTTTGTGCCTTCTCACTGTAGTGATGGGTGCTAGATGGAAAGGGATGACCTCCTTGCTTCATCACTCATGGCCAACAGCTTTTGCTGTCTTTGCATAGAATCCAAGGCAGGTTGCTGGCAGATCTGTGGATGGAGGAACTTGTCCCCCACCTGAAAGGTGTCCGTGTGTCAGGCAGCACAGAGAATGAATGCTTCAGCAGGAACTGCTGAGCTTTAGGGCTTTTGTAAGCTGAGAATTTATAGGTGCAGATACACTTTAATGCCTTGTTGTTAAGAGCTGTTATCACAGGAAGGCAGTGGGAGAGCTGGACTCTAAGCTTAGGACAGCCTGTTCTGTCCTCAGAGAAGGTGCTACTGGCATGCACTTTTGCTGCAAGAAACTGTGGTCCTTCCAGTTAAAGAAACATATTTTGTGTTTAATCCTTCTAGTTGGTTCAGTTTTGATCTGTGTGTAAAGAGCCAAGTAGCACTGTTGGTGGTACTGAAAGCTTTACTACTTGCTGATTCCTATCGATGTTTTCTTATCAGTGAAGGTTAGTGCTCAAAAAACCCAACCCTGTGAACACTTTTTCTGTAGTTGATGAGCTAATACTGGAGACTCATCATCTTGTCCTTCCATCCCATTTTGTATGCATCTAAATATGTTTCCGGGGGCAGAACGGATTTGTCATTGTTATCAAGCCATGGAAATAATCTTAATTCAGACTCATGCTGTGATGTCTTCTAAGAGAAGTTTCAGTGTCTGTTTTCTTTGCATAATTGGAAGTACTCTGCATTATTACTGACTTGCAACAGTGTCTGACTTAGGAATGCATGGCAGTTTCTGTGTGGATACCTTCAGGTTGTGTGTGGTGGAGATGGGAGGAGGTTATGCAGCGTGGTATTATGGGTGTTTCAGTGACTGAGCAGTGTCAGGAATGCTTTGTTAAAGTGAGAACAATCTCATGTTGCCATTGTTTTGTAGTCAGTCATGACAACTGCTTTGACTGCAGTGTTCTTTTCTTGGCCTTTACAAACTTCAGGTTTCTCACATTGTTAGCAGGGAAATGAGCTGCATGGCAGCTTTGTCCCCCAACAGTGTGGTCATGGTGAAAGGGGGACATTGTGAGCAGTGATTTCCCCTTGAAAGAGCATTATACAAATCTACAAGCTTGTTAATTAGGACTTGTCCATGTGGGAAGGCTTGCCTAGGTTGGGGGGTACTTTTGCTTGTATCCTGGCTGCAATCTGTTGCTCTGAGTGTTTTTCTGGCTTTGTGGTTGCACAGTCTTTTGGGCATCTCACAGTGGGCTTTCAACTTTCAAATATACCAGTGGGGTCAGGAATGGGTATCTCTTTCAGTAGGAATCAGGTCATATTTAGTGACTTGGTTGTGGTCAGACCAAGTATTTGGGCTGGAACTGAAAACTGATGCCTCAGAAAGAGAGGTCTGTGAGACGTTCCTTGCTGTCTTCATTTTCATGTCTAAACTTGTCCAAAAATAACTGCCAATGCCTCTATTACCCTACTAGCAATAAAAACACTGTAGCCTGGCTCCTGCCTTATGTTTTCTGTCTCTCTGCAGGTGTCCAAAACCAGCTGTTATGTGCCATGATCACTATATTACAGCTGAGGAGACTCAGTGACAGAAAGTTTCTTACTGGTACATGCACAGATCAGTGAAAAATCAGAAATGGGGCAAACTGCCAGATTTTCTGATCTGAAAACTATAGAAAAGAGCATCTGGGGAGCTGATCTGTTGAAGTATGCTCAATTTCCTCTAAACTCTCCCTAGATAAACAGCTCTAGCATTCCCTCAGATTCTGAACCTGCTGGAGTGAGTACAGAGGAGACCATGAAGATGATCAGATGCCTGGAACACCTCTCGTGTGAAGACAGGCTGAGAATCGGGCTTGTTCAGCCTGCAGAAGAGAAGGCTCCAGTAACACCTTATAGCACCTTCCAGTACTTAAAGGGGCCATAGAAAATCTGGAGGGGGACTGTCTACAAGGGCATGGAGTGATAGGACATGGGGTAATGAGTTAAGCTGAAGGAAGGGAGATCCTGGTCTAGTAGAGGGTGTCCATGGCAGGGAATTGGGACTAAGTGATCTATGAGGTCCCTTCTAATCCAAACCATTCTGTGAATCTACGATATGACACACATGGTACATGTTATTCTCCCTGGTAAATTGTATCAGTACTTCATCAGCTCTGTGCATGGTGAAATTTTTATGATGTCTAACAAGGCATTTGTCATTGACTGTTTTATATTGGTTACTGGTTTATACTTGAGGAGACAACAGGAGAGCGTCCTTGAGCATGTCCTTTTAGGTATGTTGCCACCTGTTGTCTGCTTTTCCTGTGGCTGAAAGCAGATTCTTCCTGATAGCAGTTGTCACTAATTAACATGAGATCAGGACAGCATCTGATAATGCATGACATGTATCTAGTATAGCCTAAGCTGATGAAATCAAATGTTTGTGCTCATGAAGTAGGCTGCATTTGTATTTATTAACAATAGTTGTTTGGCTCCTTTCCTGCATTGTGCTAGCACTCCACAAACTAACAATCCTTAGGAGTCTTGCAAGGCAGAAAGCTCGCTCACAGTTTACCAGTGGCTTGGCCAATAAAACTAGGAAAACTGTGCCAGGCTGTATCTTCTCCAGAGATGTGGGGAACTCAAGGCTGGCAATACGTAAGGAGAGAAGATGCTGAGTGAGGAACATTGACCAAGCCGTGTAGGGAGCTGGCCCGGAGAACAGCAGAGGGCAACAGACAACTTCAGGAGGGACCGGATGCTGCTTCCCTTGTGCCTGTCTTTTGGCTATTGCTATTAATTTTCCTGTGTACTAAATGATTTACTCAACTACCTTTTTTTTTATTTTTAATTATTTTTTTTTTAAAGAACCAATTAATTGCTTAATTTCCCTTTGCCTGGCTCTTCTGTTGCATTGGGGCACAGCAGGGAGGCTATGTGTGGAGGAAATGCCTGCTCTATTGACTATTTCTAGGGAATTAAGGACCTGAACAGCAGCTAATCAGCGTTTTAGCTGTAGTTTTCAATATTCTCTCAGTGTTAATGTTGATAATAGATAGCTGGCCCAATTAAAACAAAAAATTATCAAAGCGTGTTTGAAGTGCCCTTAGGTAATTCTGCGTGCGTTTGTTGGAGAGCAGCTAGGAAAACAAAATTTGACCTTCTGCAGAATAAAATCATGTTATAGAGAAGGATGGAGACAGTGGGAGAGCTGATGTTAATAAGTTGTGGCAGAGGTTTGGCTGTACTGGATCATTTTACCTGTTAAATGCAGTATCCTGTTTATGGCACTGAGCAATAAATAGGTGTTATGTTTTGAGTCATGTAATCCTCTATGCTAGTTCTTCAGTGATATCCAGAGGCAAAGAAGTAGGTATCTTTCTGACCCTGAAGGCAGTTAATTTGCATTCCGAAGCATGAGATTCGATTACTGTTATCTTAGCTGCTGCAGTTATTGACAGTAAAATTAACCAGCTCTTTTTAAAACCTAGACTTGTTCTGAATATACTGGCCTTTTAATGGAGTCACCTTTCACAGATGCATGAGGCAGTGGCATCAGAAGCGGGTAAAGGGTTGGATTTCTGCTAGGATCTCTGCTCAGACATGATTTCCCAAACACTGACTACAGTTGGCCATTGAATTCTGTGTGTGTATTTGCTGGGGTCATGTGAGCAGAAGTGGCTGATTGCATATGACAGAAAGGCATTGGACACCAAGTCAGCATTTGCTCATGCAAAATGACCCACCCAATGGGTGGGTTGTGCCGACATGCCTACAGGTGGTAAAGTCACTCTGTGAAATCAAACCCCTCCAATTTAGCATAGGAATACTGATATCAAAGTTGAGCATCTCTGGCTTTGATTCTGTGTGTTTAGCTGGGTCGAGACTCATTATTTTCTAAGAGGGTGATGAAGAAGTGCTAAATTAAAGCAGGAGAAAGTGGTCACGTTTTGTAGAGGGAGATCTCCATTTTGAAGCTATCAGTGAGTTTTGATGCTGAAGATTCTAGACTGTGGTCTTAACACACAAACAGACCTAGGTGAAATCCTGTGTATTATGGTAAACATTGTGCTTACTGTGTGTAACTTGTGGTGCTTCTGTACCATTAGGTATGCTTTTAAACTCCGAAAGACTGAAGGCTATCTGGTTTTAATTGGCTGTCCTTAATGTCATGTCAGCAGACATGAAAACGTGCCATAGTTGTTAGCAGGGGGTTCTTAGTACTGTTCAGACTTCAACATGGACTATTGTTTGTCCCATTTCTAAGGAGAGAAGCAGTCTAGTTGGATGGCATAGTCATCTTTGCTCTATCAAGCTTTTAGACCTCCAAAGCTTTGTAAAACTGAATCTCTCCACCTCAAGAGGAGAGACTAAGAGGTTCATGACCTTCCAAGTTGGTGGATGAGTTTGAATATAGTTTCAGATTGTCAGAGGGGATCCATTTGAATTTGCTGAGGGCTGTGAAATCTGGGGTTTTGGGGTGCTTTATGTGTTATAGTACTAGTACTGGGTATCAGAAGGACCTGCTTGTCGTCTTGGGATTGCTGTAAAGGGTAAAAGCTGCTCAGCTGGAGTGCTACTATTTGGAAAGGAACTGCAATACAAGTGATAAAGAGGAGGGATCAACTTTTTATTGGGTTGCAGGACTGGTTTCATTAAGGGGAGATAAAGAAGATTTTCCTCTAAATCCTGGCTTTGCCAAGACTTCCTTTGTGCCACAGAGCAAGACACTAGGCTGAAATCCTCAAGGGGATTTAGGTACCTGATGCCAGCTTACTATCAGTGGTTGCCAAGTGCTTGAATAGGAGTTGGAGCTGTGTGAACCTGGTATCTTATTCTCCAGGAAAGTTGTTTGGTATAAAGCAGAGGTGGTGTGCAAAGAAGCTGCAGTTATTTGTGAAAACACCTTCATTGGACACGATTCCAGAATAAGCTTGTTCCTGTAGTG
This sequence comes from Gallinula chloropus, assembly GCF_964237585.1. Lineage (NCBI taxonomy): Eukaryota > Metazoa > Chordata > Aves > Gruiformes > Rallidae > Gallinula > Gallinula chloropus. The sequence continues at coordinate 69,395,600 of NC_140090.1, forward strand.
TGTTGATTTAAGAATGCATTTTCTGCACCAATCAGTTTCCCTTTGTAGAGAGCCCATGGTCTCTGCAGCTTAATTCTCCACCTGTAAAATAGAGATAATATTGTCCATAATTTTTTCTCAGGTTGCAAGATCATCTGGGGGTGGAATTTGGCAATGTTCCTACAAAAGACCTGATAATCCATAGGTTTGAGCCTGCTTGGGTGTTGATGTGCTATTTCTGTGTGAACAATTACCTGCAGAGGTACAGCTTAGAATCTGTCCTCTTGTGCTGAGCTGCTTAGCTCAGGGGAACCAATTGCTCCAAAACACGTTCCTCCAGCCCCTTTTGCTGCGTTCTGGAGCATCAGTGTATACATAGTGTAGCCAAATCCAGCACTCAGAAGAAATAAATCAGATGGCCTAGATACTGAGAGAGACTTTAAACTTAATATCCAAAAGGGAATTGATAAACATAGTTTCTGAAAACCCTTTGTAGCTAACTTTCTAAATCTTAGCAAAAATGCTGCAGATTGAACTGCCAATACCAAGTTATTTTCCTTGCATTAGGTTTTCTGGAGGGAATGGCTTAGTGAACTCTATTAAAGCTGGCGTTGGAGACTGAAGAGTGGCTGAGATTTGCCAGTGTTGGGTTCTGAACTGTCCGTTCAGAGGCAGCATTATTGTTTGGGCTATACATCATTAAAATGCAAAGTGAAGATGTAATGCTGCTGGACAGTTCCGAGCTGCAGCTGATATATTGGCTGTTAGTAGATGCTTACTCTGCTAGCAGAGTGCTTGAAGGCCATACTTGTGGCATCATGCCAAAAGCCTGTGAGCTGTGCATAATTAATAGGCAAAGTTCTTGAGGAAAGGAGTGCATAAATGGCTTTTGCTGGTCTCACTTCTGCAGAAAACTGGGAAACACTCAGTACCTACTTGGCAGATAGCAGAGTTGGATCCTGGATTTAGAGGGGACTCTGTTTGTGAAACATTCTCCCTGCTAATAAAGAAAAGAGATGATTTGACAAGCCATGGAACAGAAGTCCTCCTTTCACCTTAGTCAGGAAGCCTGGCACAGTCTGTGCTGGTGGCTGGCACCAGCAAGAGTCAGCAGCGTTAGCTGCAATGGCTGCATCTGGGAAGGTGAAGGGCTTGATGATTTGGAGATGTGTGTTGAAGAGGTGAAACCCAGTTAGTCCAAAACCTGGCAACTGTAACTGAGCAATGTTCACAAGTTATCACATCCTGTGGGATTCTGGAGATGTGAGTTCAGGTCCTGGCTTAGCTACAGACTTCCATGTGACTTGAGGTCAGTTGGTGAAATAGGACTTGGCATTTACAGACCAGAGTAATTTACAGGCTCTGTTCTGTGAGTTTTGAATATTTCAGCTCCTCATTGGTAAAACAGGAATGAACATACTTTTCAGAACACCTGAAGCAATCGCGAACAAGTGTATTAATATCTAGAAGGAATCCAGATATGATGGTGAAAGGTCGTGAAAAGTCACAGTCACTGTTTTCTGACAGATCAGACGTTCCTCCTTCTAATAACTAGTGTTTCAAATATGTGATACCATCTTCCCAGAAGGCAGATGTGAAACTGCATGCATGTGTGTAAACAGACCTAGCTTGAGCAGTTATTAATCTGCACAAGTGACTCAAGTTTTGAGATAATAAACTCATTATGTTACTGAAGAAGGCAACACCTGGTTATCTTTTCTCTAGGCTTTGAATGTTCGTCATATCATCTTAGAATGGATCATATTTGTGGGACATTATATTAGCATTTGGTGCTTTTCACATTGTCATATCTTTCATTTTAATGGTTTGCAATCACTTAGAATAACAACAATAAAAAACCCCTTGGATTGAAAAGAGGAAAACTTTTTCATTTCAATGCACTGTCTCACATGTTGCATACCAGTACCCCACCACTGCCCCTCTGTTGACAAACCTGTGGCAGCATCAACTGCATTGAGACATGGCATGAAGTACTTTGTGAGGTCCATGTCCTGGTGACCCCAGATGGAGAGGTTTTATAGACTGGCCCTTAAAGAGAAATATGAATGCCTTAAAAAAAAAACAAAACCCAAACCTCCACACTTCCAGTCTTTTTTTGGTGTAGTACAATCTGTAGAATTTGGTGCATCCACATTTGAGAAGACATTCACCTTGGTGCTACAGAATGAGTGTCCTAAAGTTCTGTTACCCTTGAAGATTTCAGATACCCGAATTTCTTTTGAGGAGTTGGTGACTTAAAGAAGTCACCTCCACAAGAAGAAAAGGACAGACATTGTATTTTCTGTTGTCTTTCATTTGAGCCCAAAGAGAGATTTAGGCTGGGATAATAAACATCGGTCTGCATTTTGTCTGCTCTGTGTAATCCTTGTGCCTGATGCACTGATGGTGTTTAAAGTATTCCTTTGGCTCGTCCCAACTGTGATTATTATCACTTTTAATTATTGATGAAGTAATTATTAACATAGAGTAATTTACTTCGACCTTTTTGGAGCCCAGCTCTCTGAGGTGGCTGAGTTTGTGTTCCTTCTGTGTTACAGGGAATAACAGCTTATTCTGTCCAGCTGGAGAAACAGCTGTCTCTGGGTTGGAAAGCAGTGACTATTAATGCACCACCACTGCAGAACAGTCACCCATAGAATCTGGGGAGTCCGGGAAAACTGTGGACATTAGCTGTTTGCATTTTGGTTAGATTTAGTGAAATTTCACGTTTTGAGGATGGGGGCATTAACCACAAGCAGCCTCATTTTCTGTCTTTGACTAGAGCCATTCCAGGGACTTTGGAACTCAGTTCTCCTCCATGAACTGGAAGGGAAATGGTATCTAAAGACTATGTTGAAGCTTTGAGGGTAGCTGGCATCCACTTCTGAGAGGATTTATTGTTCCAGTAACCAGCTTTAGCTGATGTTGTGGACCAGCAAAAGTATGCTTACTGGGGGCTGTGGATGTCTGAGACTTTTTTGCAAGGGGTCATGAAAATAAAGTAGTTTTGAATGCTGTTTTGTCTCACCTCTGCTGACCCGCTGCCACATTGAATCAGTACTGCTGTTCCCTGGGCACCAGACTCTTTGCTTTATTGTGATCACCGGAAGGCAAAAATGCAAACAATCATAAACCCTGTGCTATAATAGTCCATGTATTAAAACCATGCTGGAGACCACTTTATAGTCTTCATCACAGTGGAATCAAGGCCCTAATTCTCCCTTGGAGCAGAAGTAAACAACTTCAGACCTCATGAGCATTATATGCCTTTTGGACAGATGAGCTAATTTTTGTTGTGGCAAAGCAATGAGTGACCCAGTTTCAAAGGGTATAAATTTTTCATGTCTCCTGATGCTAGCGAATAATGCAGAGTTGGACGACTTCTTGGGCTGGCTTTCTGATATTAATAAGCCCCATTTGTTTTTTTTCCCAAGTGGGAATGAGATGAGAAAAAGTGCCTTAATTGCGCCTAGGTATGAAAGATGCTACCTTACTCTTAAAAGAGCATGAAAGAAGTAAACTCCTTCCTGTCTTCTAACTGAAGACACCAAGCAGGATCCAAATGGAGAATGTTGTTGAGTTCTGAAAGTCAGTTTTGGACAAGTGACCACTATGACACTGGTCTTCCACAGCATCTTTGCTTTGGGGTTGGGTGCACAGATGCTGTGCTGGTAAGTTTTACTAGAAGTATGGAGGTGGAACAAATGGCTGCAGCAAGCAGCCACCAAGCCATGCTGCCCAATGCTTGTTGTGGAAAAAGGGATCTGGCTTTAGGTAATAACACCTCATTTATGGTGTTGAAGTGTGGTGTGACATGGCATGTTGTGAGATGAAGCAGTCCCTGCTTATGGCCTTTCTTTGGGTTGAGGATTTGTTCACTGAGACTTCCAAGGAAAATAAACTCCTCTTTTGGTTCATATTAGCCCCTCTCCTGGTTGCCAGCAGTGAGGGCTGTGAAGTCAGGATGAGTGATGTCCTCTGTTCAGGCTGTGTATTTTATCTTCCCTCATGTAGCAAAGGCAAATCAGGCCGTTTACTGCCCCAGGCCCTGGCTTTCGGTTGCAGAAGGAAGCATCCCTTCCATAGTCATAGTCAGCTTGGTCATGCAATTCTGAGGGTAATGTGGGATTACCAATTGCTTGTTCATTCAGGCCAGCAAACTTTGGAAGATCGGCTGGCACTGAGCTGTGCTAGCTAGCTCTATTTTTGGTTTCATTTTTGTGAAGTAACACTGGCTTATATGAGTTGACAAGTGACTCTAAATGGGATGCAGGATTTGCTAGAGTAGCTGTTGTGTTTACATGTCTCTGAAATCCCACTGTTGTCACCTTTGAGGAATAAAATGCTTGAGGCTCCTCATCTTTTCCCCTCCAGAGTGAGTCGTTCATTTACACAGCTTTCCTTGCACTTGAATTTTTTCTGGGAAAATCTGTATTCTTCTACCTCTTCCCTGGGCACGCACACCCACTCTTGACCTAGACAAGAGTATGTTCAGGAACAGCAAGTTCCTTCCATGAAAAGCAAAAATAAGTGGTGCAAGAACTGAGTCACCTTATTGTTAGGATACTGAATTGTTTAACTCCCTGCACATCATTAACATATCATTCATCACAGAAGACTTTGACAGATATATTAACCTCATTGAAGTCACTGTTTGCTTGTAGGAGAATGGATGGGGGTTGGTCAGCTTCATATACCAGGATGAAAGGCCTTAGAAACTCAGTAAGATATGAAGCATTAAGGAGAATTGGACATTAAGGTAGAGTTCAGGCTGAGTTTTCTTACAAGTAAGAGTAGAAGTAATAAAATGTACTTTTATTATTTTAATGACCATGGCATGACTTGAATTGCAAAGGTCACTCTGAGATCTAGAGGAGGAAAGAAAAGAGTATGATCAAGGGAACAACTATTTCCATCTTCTGTGCCATTATCTGTAACCAAGGTTACGTTCCTTTTCTTGTGCCAAATCGTTATAGCACCAGGTAGGTTTGCACTATGTTTTAGCTGTATTACATTGTACATACCTATGATTTTGTTTGGGACACAATTAACCATATGCTAAAAGATCTGCTTTTCAGGGTGATGAGTGTCCCCAATACTACTTGGAAACAATGGAAGGACATTTAAGAGATCTAGTGAGGACTCTTTCATGCGCTCCAGTTGAGGGTGGCATCTGTCCTTGCTATTGTGTAGCATTAGGGACCAGCAGTCTTTCTGTAATGGTTACATCCTGCTTGTGGTGAAATGAACACATGCAACTAACCTGATGTCCTCCGGCTTTAAAATTACTTAGAGTTCTTTTTTGGCTATTGTGTCCTGGTGTCTTGTGTTCCTTGACAGGCAGGATGGAGTTCAACCCCTAGATCCTTTGCACAGGTCGAAGTACTAGTGAAAGGAAGGGGGGTAAGGCATCTAATGCTGCAGGCAGATTCAGGTTCCTTTGGGATATCCAGCAGGACCTGAGGTGCATCATTAAAGTAACCCTTTTGCCACCCCCTATGGCCCGCAGTGTGTTAATAGCTGGAACAATCCTGTTTCTGCTTAGGGGGATTGCACTGCTGTGATTAGAGCAGGTTAGGAATTCGCTGATGAGCTTTGTGTTGAATGCTATTTCCAGTGCCTGGTCTATTCATTCCTTCTGGGTTTTCAATCTACCTGTCAGCTCCTTATTCATTATTTGAAACTTTCTGTTCTCAAATGGTGACCTTTTCTAAAAGAAGAGTGTAGGAAGAAAGCTGGCTTTCCTAAGAAGTGAGTTATACAAAAGGGAGTAAAATACCCTAAGAAAGGAGAAAAAAGAAGGAGAAAAAAAAAAAAGACAGAAATCTGTTTTTGAGCATGACAGTAGGAGAAGTCAAGAGGCAGTGCTACAAGCCTGCATTAAGTGAGAAACCAGCCCATATTGTGCTTACAGAGGGCAAAACCTGAGGTTATTACATTAGCTACACTGGCAACAGAGCTACTCTTGCTATTAATCTGAGGATGCTGATATTGCACTGGCTGGAATTTAGGTAATTGTGCCTGTGGCAGATGCTTCTAAAAGTTCATGCCTCAGTGATACTTTTGGGGAAGAAATCCTGACGAGAAATGCATTACCTTAGATACAGCATTCACTTAATAGCCAAGGTCCTATACATCCATCACTTGCCACAAAGCTTGTGTTCTTGAATCCCAGTGCGTGCCTGAGCTCTCTTTCTCATTTTATATGCATTTTTATTCACTTTCCCACATACACAAATATACATCTTCCTAGCCTTTATGGTTGTGCAGAAAATGTCAGAACGTGAATGTAAACCGAAGCGTTAGCTGTCTCCCCAGGAGTTCAGGCAGCCAGAATGAATAATTCTCAGAGGTTTGAACAAGCGTGTTCATTAAGTGAGGTGTTAACCCTGGAATTTGGAGATGACCAATTAAGCACCCATAATGATTCACAAGTGATGGTTTTAGCAAAAACACCCAGCTAATTTGTCTAGTCATGAACTCATCCCGTTAAAAGCCCTGTGTAGCACAACACAGAAGTCTTTGGCTACAACATTCTCATCTTTACATGTGCCTTTAATGCAGCACAACCAGAATATTTGGGGAAAAATGAAGTCCATGCAGAGCACTCCGTAAATACAAATAGTGATAATCATTCGTGATCTTAATTTACATAGTTAGATGGTTTCTGAATTAATTGCATAATGTGAGAGACTCCAGGGCTTTTGTACAGTGTTGGTCTGACTTGCTCTAGGATGTGAAATAATGTATTGCATGGTAACCTTTGTTCTGAATTGCCCATCTGTGGATAGACCTGCCTTGACTACATGTGTGTGGTCATTTGAGGGTCAACAAGTGTTACCACAGTCCCTATTCCCCTCTTCTGTTATATCTAACTCTTGACCAGAGCTATCTATAGCAACAATAAATGTCTAACTCAGGCTTGGCTGCACTAGAAAGATTTGCTGACTTGTGATCTGTTGATTGAAGGTTATATGTCTTCATATACAAAGCCAGCTGTTAGGTGGGTGAGTACCATCTCACACGGAGGCTATAAGCTCCTGTTTGCCATATGATAGCCCCATGGTACCCTCCAAGGCCAGGCAAAGATGCCTTACTTGTACCACTCAAGGTTCACATTAGGATAAATCTTGGCAAATGACACATTTGTGAGAATGGAAAGTATATCTGAATACTGAGAATAGAAGAATACCATCCTGCCTTCTGCTTCCTTCCAGGTATCTTGGTCACAGCTGAATATTTTAGTCAGGGTAGTAACTCTCTAAATTTGTTACAATGGAATGTGTTTATCCTTTTGTATGGGGATGGAGAGGATTTACTCCAATGGAGTCCAATAAGCAGCTGCTTGGAGGAGGAGTTTTCTTTTTTCTGTGTTTGGAAGCAAAAGTGAGCAGGACATTTAAAGGAAGACTCACACCTGTTGTCCAAGAGCTAGGAGTCCGTTATGTCAGAAGGACTGGGAAAAAGCAGTCCAGGAGAAAATGCTGAATCCAGGGTTAGTGTCAAAGCTCTGAGGTTGGCATACTGCTCCCTGAAGGCTTTCTCTCTGGAGATGGGAATGAATGGATCTGTAATCTTCTGGACTATTAGCACTCTTTGGTTTCATAATCAGATTAAGTGAGCATTGCCTAAATACTAAGTGTGTTGCAAAGGATTGCTTGATTTCAGGTATCCTTGTATCTTTATCTCTCCCCTCACTGGTCCCAGAGAAGATAACTCCACTATCAAAGGAGTTTGGAACTCAGTTCTTAAAAGTTTTATTTTCCAGCAGAGATAAACAGTAAAACATAATCATAAGCCTGGAAAGATCCAGTTTATCTCTTTCAGATGAGCAAGGGTGGCCAAAGACAGTGCCACTTTGCATTCCTGGCCACTTGCAGTCAGAACTCAGTGCTGGTTGTCAGTGGGGGACAGAATGGCATGGTGGTGTGAAGGGCTGAGTAACTTGGATTTGCACCTGTAGTAGGAAACTAAGCAATAATTGTCCTTTAATTGCCACTAAAAACTTGACAAACAAAGCTGATGGACTAAATATATCATTGGCCACATTCAGCTTTGGTCTAGGAGGACCGATTGCTGCTTAAATTAATTCATTACTATCAAAGTAAAACTAAATTCTCTGGAAAGAGTCTGAGCAATTGTTTCAGCAACTAATTCTTTCTTTGGCCTATTGGAAGGCACAGGGTGTGTTTGCATGTGTGAAATGGGATCATGTAACACCTGGCACTCCTATGGTCCAGGAGATGGGCTTGCCCCTTACTTAGTAGAACAAACTGCATGGTTATGGTTGCACCTTCTTTTTGGTGGTAATCGCACAGCCTTGGCCACCCGCTGTGCTGGGGCCTGGGAAGGAATTAGCTACAAAGCTCATCCAAGGACAGCAGCTTCTATTGCCTGTCATGTGCATTAGCAAAAAATGTTCACAGCAAATTATCTGATGTGTTACTAGCTAGATTTATGGCAGTGTGCTGTTCCTCTTAGGTTTTCTCTTTCTGTCTTCTCATTTGCTTTGGAAGTCATACATGGGATATTAATTTTTGCCTCAGAGGGAAAAAGACAGAGGTTGGTGGTTGTCTCAAGGGGTTTGTATCCTACGTGTAATAGAAACAGTATCAGCTAGGAAAATGCAGGGAGGAGAATGGCACAGTAAATGTTTAGCAAGCTAGAGCCAAGGGTTTGCGAGTGCATGCAACCCTTTCTGCTGTAAGATATTTTGGAGACTTCATAGTAAGGGAGACGTTTAGAAGAAACATAAAATAATGTACTGTGCAGAAGCTCACAGGGGGTTCTTTCAAAGTGCAAGGGAAGGGCACTGGGGAGAGGGGTTCCTGCATCTAATGTGTGGGCAGGGGAGGCTGGTTATCAAGGACAAGCTACAGAAAAATCAAGAGGCAGGAAAGGAAAAAGGAAATGCTCTGTGCTGGTGATGTAGCTTAGGAAGAAATTGAATTTCAGGGAGCAATTAAAGGAACTGAGGAGTACCTGGAAAGGCATTGTGAAAAGACAAGTTAGGTTTCAGGGTTGGAAGACATTCAGATGAAGAGTAGACGTTCAGTGTAAAAAGTTGCAGAGAAAGGAGGGAGAGATACAGAGGATTTAAGTCCTCCAGGACTTCCTCCCGGAAGTGAATTGAGTATATGAATGAAAGCAGCAGTTGTTGAGAATAAGGGAAAACAGGCACTGCTGTCAAAGTAGAGAAGGGCAAAAAAATTCAGTGTCCCACAAGGAAACTGCCAAACTTCTTCTCACTGCCTGGAACTGTTGTTGCAAAGTACCTGTTGTATTGCTGCCTGTTGCCCACCAGTCTGTTGTTCCAAAAACAGCAGCAGGAGTGTTTTAGGGAACTCGGACAGCTAGACTTGGTATGATTTATCGCTTTCCATAATGTGAAGCAAAGGCCTGTATAAAGAAGCAGAAAGATTTCAGAGGAACTCCCTCTATTATAAGCCATTTCTTAGCAGTCAGGACAGCAAATAAATGCCATGTAAGCACTGAATTTAATGGATACATGTGGAGTTGCCAATCCCAGAATTTTGACCATCTTGATCTGTTCTGACTGTTTCCCTACACAGAGTTGGATGTTAAAAATGAGATCCTTAGTAACTGTTGTGGGTCCTCTACTTAGTGACCTTTTTTCTCTTTTTTTTTTTTTTTTTTTTTCTCGGGGATTGCAATTCCGTTTTGCTTGAAGCTACAAGCATTCACATGGTGAAAATCAGAGTTTATCCCCCATGCTTTTAGATGTGATTGCCTTCTGTGCAGGTTAAAATTCAGCTAGCTGGTAAAGCAGGGCTTTTGCTAAACCGTCAGCAATGGGTATTACATGCCTATGGGTAAGTTGTAGCACAGGGAGAAAAAGAGAGCATGAGTAGTAGTACCCTGTGGAATTACACCCTTAAATATGTATTGAGAATCAGTTACAATGATACCATTTTTCAGGCTTGTTACCATTATGGATTTATGTGATGCCATTTTCTGGTTTCATTATATTTTTTTATCACGAAAAAGAAATACCTGCATTGGAACTTTAATACTTCATAAAGGCTGAAGAAAGATAACTACAAAGTATTCTTTTGTAGTCCTTTCTTATGTTACTTTCCTTTCTACTCCTTTCTAAGTCTATTAACGGGTTGTTTTTTTCTTCTGAACAGCCTCATTTGGCAGATACATAGGTCAATACATGTTTAAAACAACAAATACTGTTATGCGGTTTTATGTACCAGAGGTTCTTCCACTAGATTTGTATTTGTAAAGCTATAATAGAAATAATCTTGATATAATCAAATACTTTAAAAAAACCCTGGTGTGTGCATGGAAATTAAAGCATAATTTATGAGTTCTTGTCTACCTCTACTGTTGAAAGATTTTCTCTCTTGTGCCTGTCTTGTGTGCCCTGGGTAATGGCAGCCTGGGGGGGTCAAAGAATGGACAGAGCATCCAAGTGCAATTAAAAAACCCACTAGCTTCAGATGTTTTGCTGATGAAAACAAAGTTTTTATGGAAATAGAAATAAGGGAGTGTTTTAGATCGGCTGATATGTGTAGTTTGGGTTCATTTCCTAGTGGATAGATGTCCATGTGACAGAACCTACCAAGGCAGCTGGTAGAAATGGTTGGTGTCAATAGAGAGGCCGACTCTGGATGGTCATGAAAAATTGATTTGAGCTCTTAATTTTGGAGATGGGTTCACGGAGCTAAAGCTAATGCATGCTGGCAGAGAATGATACATAGGCAACTTGCCCTGTGCTGCATATCTATTGTGATGGCAAATAAATCGCTTGTTCTTGACTCTTGTCAGCCTGATGCTTTTCATGAGCATCAGAGTGAGGAGGGAAAAGAAAAAACCAAAACGGAACCACAATTAAAAATATGTGGCTGGATATGTGTCGTTTCTAGACTGCCACAGAGACTGCCACATTAAGGTTAGTGTCTGAATAGCTTAAGCTACCCAGAAATGAAAAGTCAGGTACAGAAACTTGGGCTAAATTTATCACCAGAAATGACGGTAAGAGCTAGAACCTGTCTGTTGAGTTACAATGTTGCCTTCCTTTATGGGGATAAATTAACTACATTATAGTCCACATAAATTGCATTTTTACCACGCAGATTTGTTAGGGCTGTATATCAGGAAGCACTGTCTTCTCTGCTAATGACAAAGTTGCTTTGGCCTTTCCAGTGCTTGGAACATAATCCAGCTATGTCTTTGCTCTTTCTCCAGCACTGTAATCTTGTCTTTGAGTGTTTTCTTTGCCCAGTGGTGGTGGTTTCTTGTTTCCTGCCTACTTCCTCCCTTTCTGTTTGAGGACAGGGTGACAGTGATTCTTGATGCCTGCCATATTTGACAGGAATGCTTTTAATCCTGTTGCTGAAATACCTGCACAAGTATGTAGGGCTGAATTTGTTCACTAAAGTATTTGTTGAGGACTGAAAGGGAGTCATATGGGGCTGGAGGAAGGACAAGAAGAAGGTAAGTCTAGGCTGGACTCTCAGTTGGTTGCATGTGAAACTGTAAGCCTCTCTGCTGCGTCCTGTGACTTTTCTTTTGGGGCCACTTAGACCAGAAAACTTCACTGTGCCATCTTTTAGTTCTGAAGCAAAACAGGTCAGATACTAATCCAGCCTCATTGTATTAGAAAGGGATCAATAAAAAGACCCTATTTAGTACCCTGACTTCCAGGAATTGGGCTTCCTGCTTTGAAGCTTGTGGGTCAGACCCTTTTGTGCTGTGTGGGCAGTGTACTTGATTCTCCTTTTCCTTAGTACATTGTCTCTTGGCACGCAGTTTTACAGGACCTGTTCCTCCCATGTACTTAGCGCACAAAGCCAGACTGGATTTGATTCTCACTCATACTATTTGACTACTATTGCCTTGCTTCACCCTCCTGCCTCTGGCTAAGCTGGTTCTTTTCTCTGTCTCATGCCAGAGGTGTGTTCATCTCATGTTCTAAGGGAAGCAATTAGCTCCTGAAAATCTCTTTCCCTTTGTATGACAGTCCTGCCAGCAAACACACAATCATTTACTCCAAGGTTCCCCTTGCCCTACCTTGCTGTTGCTCTTGTCAGTGCCTCCTTTAGCAACCCTGCAGTGAGCTGAGGATAGGTCTTGCTGAGGTGACAGTGCTTCCAGGAAGCAAATCCCCTTCTGCTTCAATGAACAGGATTATATATAGCTTGCAAGATACACAGAGTAATCCTTGCAGTGCACTCAGTGCATTAGCTCTGTGGCCGGTCTAAGTTCACTTAAAGAAAGATAAAGATCATTTTCAGAGAGCCTGAAAGAGAAGAATGAAGATGCTCAAACACAGGGTAGCTTGGCTTACTAAGAAGTCTTGAATGGATGAGAGTTGTTTAACTAAAGAAGAGGAAACTGAAGATGAATGATAAAATGAATGTAAAAGGCAGTTGTTAAAGGTAATAACCTTTTTTCTGTATCTGTGAAGGTTTGGATGAGAAATTGTATGCTTAAAATACATCAAGAAATAGAAGGTTAGTTCATGTGAAAAGGTTGATAGTGGTAAAGTGAGTAAAGCCTGGTATAGATCCTTTGGAGGTTGTAGTGTTTCTGGCATCAGAGATCTTTAAAAACAGACTAGTCAAATGTCTCTTGGGAGTGATTCAGAGAAAGTTGATACTGCCTGGAGAATGGAGATTGGTTACATCTTCAGGTAGCCTCTCCAGATCTCACTAGTTCAATTGCTCTACACTACCAAACCTGAACAATCCTCCAGATTTGTTACTTGCTGCGGGAGTGGCAACAGGTTTTGGTTTCAGTTGCATCTCTGTGTCAGTGTCAATGACATCCAGATCTGCAAGAATCGGTGTGTAGCTTGGGCTTTCCTTCAGGCTTGTTGAATAAGAAAAGACTTTGGGGTGACTTGTCCTAGGTTTTGGATTTTTTTCTGATGAAACCACATGTAGGCTTTTGAGACACAAATGCTATATAATAATTCTGGCAGATAAGGCCTGGTATCATCTTTATGGGTTTTCTTCAAGGAAACATACAAGTACTTTCCAATTTATATATATATATCTATATATGAAAATTTTTACATATATATATATATGTAAAAATTTTCAGTCTTTTCCTGGAGAATAGGAAGCACTTCAAAACTGGGTCCCCCTAAGCCTCTGTAGCTAAAGGAAGTAATTGTATTTTTGCACTTTTCCATGTGACAGGGTAATGTCTGGAGAATAACACCGCAGCTATAGTGATTACATCTTGACTTCAGACTGTGGGAAGAATGATAAGAAAAACAAGCTTAAGTAGGCTGTGCTGAAAAAGCTGCTGTGAGGGCTGGATTAAACAGTGTGTGTCAGGGGGAGAAATGGAGACTGCTCCTGTGTGGCAGGAAGTGGCAACAAGGCACATGTGTGGGGTAGAGGCAGGAGACCACATTTCCAGCTGTGGAGGAGACCTGAGCAGGGTCAAGACAGCAAGAGGAGGGAGAGCAGTGAGACTTCAGCTGACCTCAGTGGAGCACAGCTCAGAGATGGAGTCAGAGGCAGCTCTCCTTTCTGCCTTCTCCTTCTGCTTGTTTCTGTTCAGCACAGAGTAACTCCTAGATGTCCACTGGATTGCTGGTATTTCCACTTTGTTGGAAGAGTAGTATCCTAGTCCAGGCTTGGTGGGGAAGGTTAACTCATTTTACTCCCGTGCAGCTAGGGCAAGCAAAAGGCAGCATGTCTGAACTGTAATGGTGTATAGCTGTGGGAGGTAATTCTCTAAGGTGCTAGGCTTAGTTTTGCTCAGGTGCCTGATGCCAAAGCCTTACTCCTGACATTCAAATGTAAGGAAGCTGGAAAAGTGGCAGCACACTGTGAAATCTCTTTTTCTTTGTGAGTTCTGATTATTTTTGGTGTTCTCTACCATGCCCCCTCCATCTAAGGCTGTAGTTGCACACTGTACAGATTGTGTTGCTGTTCTCTGATGTTCCTGTGAAGTTAGCCAGGCATTACAGTCCCAGTGAGCTGGACATCCCACAGCTTTGTGCAGGTTGGTGGTACTACTGACTAGCAGGAGCCTCAGGTTTTCACTTGGAAGATGATCAAGAGCATCTGTGTGATAAATCAGGCATGGACAAGACGGAGGGAACATCACATTCCCTGTCTAATGAGAACTTTTAGAAACATCTAGAAATTGTCAATGCACTGTTGTTGTTTCTGTGCATGTATTTGAAGTGTCCAGACTCTGCCTCTTGAGGTGCTACATTCCTTATAGGATGGCCCAGGGTAATCTTGAGGTGTGCAGCATCTAGATGACTTTTCAACACACAGTGGCAAAGAAGGTGTGATCTGACTTTTAAAGCAACCTCACCAAATCTATTCAATCTCAAGACAGATCCCTGTTCTGATGTAGTGCCCATGTTGGGCAGTCACTTCGTGGGCTCTCTATATTCAAGGCACACAGACAAATCTGTGTTGCCCAGATCTCAGAGGGGGGAGTGTGTTGCAATAGGTAGAATGTGAAACTGCTTCTAGGTCCAAAAGATGGAGTTTGCTGTTTCTGATGCATTTTGACAGGTAAGTGCTATCTTAGCCAGTCCTGGATGTTGCTGGGAGACACTTCAGGTGTAATTAGGAGTGTGGGTTGCAGTTCAAAGCTGGCTATTGTTAATTTGTTTTGTTGCTAGGGCTTTGAGTCACAAAGACATTGCCAAGGTCTGTACTGTCTGTCCATAGATCTCCATAAGGCATTGGTTATGTGACCACAGAGCCTGCTTGCAACAGTTGGATATCCATCTACCTAACTCCAAGGCTGCCTCTTGCCACATGATCCATAGATACTGCTCAGTGGAGAGAAAAGAACATTATGCCCTTGTAATGGTCATGTTTAAGGATGCCCTTCGCTGATAGATCTTACCCACTTGGGCCGAAAGAATCCCAGACACAGATACAGACTGGGAGAAGAGCTTCTTGAGAGTAGCCCTGCTGAGAAGGACTTGGGGATTCTGGTGGATGAGAAACTTAACATGAGCCAGCAGTGTGCTCTTGCAGCTCACAAGGCCAATGGTATCCTGGGCTCCATCAGAAGAGGAGTGGCCAGCAGGGACAGGGAGGTGATTGTCCCTCTCTACTCTGCCCTCGTGAGGCCACATCTGGAGTACTGTGTCCAGATCTGGGACCCCCAATACCAGAAAGATGTAGAACTGTTGGAGAGGGTTCAGAGGAGGGCCACAAGGATGATCAGAGGGTTGGAGCACCTGCCCTACAAAGAGAGGCTGAGGGAGCTGGGCTTGTTCAGCCTGGAGAAGAGAAGGCTGCGAGGGGACCTCATTGCAGCCTTCCAGTACCTGAAGGGAGCTTATAAGCAGGAGGGGATTCAACTTTTTAAAAGAGCAGATAATGGCAGGACAAGGGGGAATGGACTAAAGCTAAAGGAGGGAAGGTTTAGATTAGATATTAGGGGGACATTTTTTACAGAGAGAGTGGTGAGGTGCTGGAACAGGCTGCCCAGAAAAGTAGTGGATGCCCCATCCCTGGAGGTGTTCAAGGCCAGGTTGGATGGGGCCCTGGGCAGCCTTGTGTAGATCCAGGCCTGGAGGTTGGTGTCCCTGCCTGTGGCAGGGGGGTTGGAGCTCTATGATCCTTGGGGTCCCTTCCAACCCAGCCCATTCTATGATTCTATGATTCTATGATTCACTTTAGTCGGGCACCAGGTTAACTTTACTTTCTGGACATGATGCAAAATCCACTTGTGTAGCTGGGAAGTAATGACAGTCTTGCTGGTAGGAAGACTTATTTTATTATTATTATACCTAGGCTGGTCAGGTTTGTTATCTGGCAGGTCGTCTGCCAATAAACTGCGGTGAAAACTTGTCCTTCCTGAAATCAGTAGGGATGGGTCTTTTGTCTTACTCACATCTCTCAATGAATCACCCCTGTGCACAGATGTCCAGAAACTTGTGCTTACTGAACATATGCACTTCACAAAGCCTCCCTTATTGTACCTCTTTAGCAGATTCAATTCCAGCAGCCTTTGAAAACTTGAGTGGTAAAAGTGATACGGGCCAGCAGGGAGAGGGAGGCACACACAGTGTGTGATAAGAGGTAGTGTTTCCAAGGGTTTCTTTTTCCCATGTTTAATCTTTTTGTTTGTTTGTTTACTTACAGGGGAAAAAAAAAAAAGAATGATCTGAAATTAAATTTGCATCTGCTTGATGGAACGAGGAAACCACTTTATTCATGTTTTCCAGATTAAATGAAATGAATGGGGGGTTGTTCATTTTGCTTTTTATAGTTCAAAGACATGTTCCTGATTAAATTTTGGTGAAGTTGGTTCTGAAATACAAATTTGAAACAGAAAATACAAGCTCTGTAAGAAACTAGTGTGGAGGCTAGATAGCCTTATCAACTACTTTTTAGCTTTGACCTTGTCAGACCTTTGAAGCCATCTTGCTCCCAGCCCTCCAATAGGAGAATTTATTAGGTTGGGCTGAAAATAGGACCATTTCTGTACCAGACCTAGGAAAAACCTCAGAATTTGGAGGGCTTGGGTACAGTGCAGAGTTTCTGTTGTAGCTAACCCTGCAGAGGAAATGCTGCTCCTAGCATAACCTTGGCTACTTTTTGTAGTTGGGATGGTGCAACCCTGTCCTGTTGTGTTGCCATATGGATATGTGTATGACACGTTGTCTCCACATGGAGCTGTCTGGGATTGCAGTTGTCCTATGCTGTGTTACACCCACCAGACTGTCTCCAGAAAGTGGTTTTCCATGAACACACTGTACATTTTCACTCACCGGTCAAAATGGACACCAGCGATGAGTGGAGTTCCACAGGGGTTGGTATTGGGACTGAACCTGTTTAATATCTTTCTCAGAGATACAGACAGTGGGATTGAATGCAACCTCAGCAGGTTTGGCAATGACACCAAGCTGTGTGGTGCAGTCAACACACTGAAGGGAAGGGATGCCATCCAGAAGGGACCTTGACAGGCTTGAGAGCCTGTGTGAACCACATGAAGTTTGGCAAGACTAAATGCAAGGTCCTGCACATGGGTTGGGGCAATCCCAAGCACAATGATTGGCTAAGCAGAGAATGGATTGAGAGGTGTTGATTGATGAAAAGAGACATGACCCAGCAACATGCACTTGCAGCCCAGAAATCCAACTGTATCCTAGACTGAGTTCAAGGAAGCATGACCAGCAGGTCAAGGGAGGTGATTCTGCCCCTCTGTCCTGTTCCTCTGAGACCCTACCTGGAGTATTGCATCCAGGTCTGGAGGCCCCCGGTACAGGAGAGACATGGACCTTTTGGAGTGAGTCCAGAGGAGGCCACAAAGATGATCAAGAGGGTTGGGGCACCTTTCCTGTGGAGGCAGGCTGAAAGACTTGGGCTTGTTCAGCCTGGAGAAGAGAAGGCTGCAGGGACACCTTATAGCATCTTCTAGTACCTAAAGGGGCCTACAGGAAATCTGGAGAGTGACTGTTTATAAGGGTGTGTAGTGATTGGGCAAGGGTTTAAGGTAAAAGAGGTTAGATTTAGATTATATATTCTCTTTGAGGCAGTGAGGCACTGGCACAGGTTGCCTGGAGAAGCTGTGGCTGCCTCCTTCCTGACAGTGTTGCTTTGAGCAACCTTGGAGCGTGTCCCTGACCATGGCAGGGGGCTGGGACTACGTGATCTCTAAGGTCCAACCCCAGCCATTCTGTGATTCTATGATTCTGTGACCTTACCTTGTAATTTTTTTCCCTTTTTTATAGGAGGAATGGTGGTAGAGAATTATTAAAATAGTTGACCATTATAAATAAAAGCAAGTTAGAAAAGTATCCTGCATAATAGACCTCTGGCTTTACTGCTGCATGCTTGCTTGTGCTACTCATGTTGATCAGTGGTGTTTCTATTTGAAGGGAGCAGAACTCATTAAATTGTGGAGTGATTCAGATTGCAGGTGGTGGGGGGAGAGGACCTCTGCAGGTCTTCTGGTCCAGCTCCTGCTCAGATCAGCTTCAAAGCTGTATCAAGCTGTGATGTTAGACCAAGTTGCTCAGAGCCGTGTCCACTCAAGTTCTGAATACCTCCAAAAGCAAAGCTCCCTCAAGCTCCCAGGGCCCTTGATATAGCAGTGTGTCACTTTAATTGTGAAGAATTCTTTTTTACCCCCCCACTCCTTTGTACCTCACTGGAAATTCTCTTGGTGCAGCTTGTGTGTCATTGCCTGCCAACAAGGTTGGTGCTTGTTAATGAGACTTGATACCACTTTTTGTGATGATGACTCATAAGTAGAAGGGGATCATAGATAAGGGAAGTCAAATAATGCATCCTTGAGCTATTAGTATTTCTGAACAGGGCCAGCAGCTTCCAGTTTGAAGGCTGCACAGTGAAAGTAAGATTCATTTTCTGCCCGTCTCCATGTTTCATTAAATTCCTAGTCTCAGCAACAGATTCATTTTGGAGTATTTACTGTTCTTGTTGCCATCTTTGTCATTGGAATGGGATATCAGCATGTTAATGCCTCATATAACCCGTGAATGATGGTAGAGCACTGTCGCTCTTTGACATTTTCAATGCTCTGTAATTTCATTATCTGGCCATTCTTCCCTTTCCCTGCAGTGTAGTGTCTGTGACATGGTGATTGCCACTTCTAATGTCTTTTTCTGCTCCTACTTCCAAAGTTTTTCCTCTGTTGTTATGGGTGGTTTGTCTTTCCCAAAAGGAAGGTAATTCTTCAGGTTAAGAGAACTCTCTCTTACATCCTCAAACTATATTTTTTTTCTTGTGTCAGAAATAATTAATCACTGCTGCTTTGCAAGCTTCATCCTGAAGGATTTGATAATTCCATGTTCGATATATAAGCATCACTCTTCACTGTAGCATGGTCACTTTCTGAGTGGAACAGGGGAGGTCTATAATAGACGACTGTTGGTTCTACTCTTGTTCTTTATACAGCTTACTTCTTTGGGTGCCCTGATCTCTACCTGAATATGCTAATACAAGACAGATAATTGACAATACATGCTGTGAAAGTAAGTTTTGGAAAGAATGTTAAAATAAAAGAATGTTTAGAAGAGTCTCCACATTCAACTAGGGAGCAGAGGAACACTGTGTATCTGACATGGTTTACTGCTCTCTTTGGTCCACTTCAGACAATCATCTTGACATTTCTCATTTTCCTTATTGTTGCCAGGATGGAGGACAATGGCTGTGCCCTTGACTTTCCCTGCCTTCTAATGGTGCATTACAAGATTTCTTTGTAGGATTTTGTTTGTTTGCTTTGGCTTTTGCAGTGAAGGTCTGAAGTTTGTTCAGAGGAATTGAAAAGTGTCTTGGGATTTGCAGGGTAGGGACACACGAAGTTCAGTGGATTGCTCTAGACAAAACATCATCCTTTCTAGTCTTGCCTTCCTATGATAGCATAACGAGCTCATAGAGCGAGTGCCAGCAGGTAACTGGTTAAATCCCTGCTTGTAAATGTCTCTAGATAGTAAAGATAGCAGAGATAAGGGCTTATTTTAATAAAGTAGTTAGGGCACTCATTGAATGCTTATACTCAACAAGAAGAATATGCCCAACATGAGCAACAATTCAGTTAATAGCAGGAATATTGTAGCATTTGTAAGAGTGGGGATCAAGTGTCTGGGAATTCCAGAGGTTTTCTGAGTCATGAACATGTTGGTTTTTATAAGGAGTTTGGAAGAGTGGTAGAAGGAAGTTCAGCAAAATCTTCTTTTGGAGAAATAAAATTAGAGATGCAAAACCTAAGAAGCTTATTTGTGCCCTTGTGCTCTTTTCCTTTGTCCCTGGCTTGGAAGACTCCTCAAAGCTGTTATTGGGGTCATTACCCACCTGCTGGAAGCTCATTCCAGTTTGAAAGGGCTTTTCATGGAGTGCTTGGGGTTAAGGGGCACCTTCTCCTGAGTTCCTGCTCTGTCTTGTCATGTGGAAAGTCATTTCACCTTTTCATTTTGTGCTTTTTAAAAAACAGATGATGTATTTGCTGACTTAACATGTACAGGCTGAAGAATTTTGGTTTAATCACTTTGGATCTGATCAGGTTCTAATTAGTGTTAAATGTTGCTGTTTCTACCCTTACTCAAAAATTTCTCATGATGGCATTACTGACTCTTCTGGGCACCAAGCAAGATGCTATTACATTGGGTGCTGGACTGTGACACCTGTAAGACTTTAGACCTGTCCTTGATTGTGGTATACCTGTTACAATTCCTGTGTCTGCAAATCTCCTAATACTCTTCTCCCTCCCAGGTACATCTGAGTTCATCTTGTACACAGATTAATTCTCAGTTAATTCCGGACTCTCCAAGGGAATGATGCAGTACTGAGCTGTGAAAAATCAGCTCTGTATTTGCATCCATGACTGATACCATTTGAAGCAAGGTCATTTAACTAGACACAACCTTGTGCCAGAGCCCCCCTACTAGTACAGGACACAGTGAAGTTCTGTCTCTTGCACTAGAGCTGCAAACTCTCAGGCTGACAGTATTGCCACATGTCCCCATTGAGGTATGGATGTAGTGAAGAGATGCACAATGGCAGGGCTGAGTGAGTTGGAAGATTTGATTTACTGAATAAATATTTAGAGCAAAATCTGTATCTGCATATATGGTCAAAGGACCTCTGAGGTGGAAGGGGAGCATCAATCTACATACCTATGTAGTGAACAAAGGGAAGAGGTGGTGCTGAGGGTACTGTCATGGGCAAGAGCTGGAAGGACTAGTTGGGTGGAGGGGAGAACTGTGTGTGACAGCTATTACCCAAAGGTTGGTGGGTATTTGCTCCTGCTTTGTGGCAAAAAGGAGCAAACTCTTCTCTCTTGACTGACTACTGGGGAATATAAAGGAGACCAGGCTCCTTGGACTACTTTTAACCTTTCTAAAGAGAAGAAGCATTTACATTTAATGTCTAGAAAAAACACCTTTAATGGAACAGAGTTCTCAGCCACTCTGAGTAGTGTTGCTAAAGAGGCTACCTTGCTTTACGGCTTTAAATCTACTTTGGACAGAGTATTAGCAATTATCCCATCGGGAACAATCCCGTATTTTTCTGGATGAGCTTAATAGGCCTCTGGCATCTCTAATTTCTATTGTGCTGTGAAGATGTGGATGATTGTTATTAAAGGCCGTGAGAAGCAACTGGTCAGCTCATTGCCAAACTGCTATAATTCATGGGTGTTATACACGGGCTGCAGTTTGCTTAACATTGCAGTCCGTGTATTCTAAATTGTTTCCATAGTGCTTGGCCAATAAAATTACAGGTTTATTATGTTCGTGCAGATCTCTTGTTTAATCAAGAATGCCAGGCGTGCTGCGAATGCTAAGCTGTTGCTCTAAAAATACCACTTGTTCTTTTGATGTAAGAGCACGTGGATCAAGTTGGGTTTATTTCTCCTTTATGTTTGAATGTAAAGCCAGTATTCTTGAAAGTGAAGGGCTCATGGCACCTGCAAGTACTAGTAATAGCTATTCAAGAGTGCTCAGTACTATTCTGATTGTAGCGTCGTTGATGTGAGGCGTCTAAAACATCCTGAGTCAATTTTCTGTCTTTTTTCTTGGGAGGAGAAAAAAACTGTAATGGAGTTTTAAACCATTATGTAGCTGCATCTATAGTGTAGAAACAGATCTGTTGCTAGACAGTTGTCTCTACGTGTGTGTGGGGAAAAAAGAGTATATGAGACATGCCGTGGTTTGGGAAGTAGAAGTCAAAGACTTCAAATGGAGTTCTGAGTGTATTTTAAAAGTCACTCTCTGAATTCAGAAAAGTAGGAACTGAATTTGGGTTTGTTTTGCTGTTTTAAGTCATCATTGGCCTTCAAGAGCTAGGGCTTTAAGAAAAGCAAATCCAACAGTCTGTGAGAGAGGACTTGAGAATTTTTTGATGCTGTGGAGGACTCTGTGGTGCTCTCACAGCTTGGTTCAAGGCTGAGCCAGTGATGCCTGTTTGTTGTAGCATTGATTTTCTAATGAGAGCTGCTCTGACTGCAGGAGTCTTGTGGGGGGCCTGGGAAACTGTTGGAATCAGTCTTGTGCTGGTGTAGTTACTGGAGAGACCTGTTTCAATTGCCTTTTGAAAGCCTGGAGGGGAGAGTACCTTTATTCTGCTGTGTTGTATATGTGAATTTACACCAGGTTACACTTCTACAGTAACTAGGGTTTGCTGAAGATTATCTTTGGAGCACTTGCAGTCAGTCCTGCTCTAAAAGAGCCCAGAAAAATATTTCTGTTTTGGGAGGTTCTTTATAAGAAGCAGGTCATAAATGATCATCTTTGTGAAAAGGCAATCATAAACCAAGAATGCCAAAATGTGCCTTTGTATTTGTTCTTTGGCAGGTCACAACTCCTTAAAAGACTTGCTGCTCACCTTTTTTCTACCTGTGCATCTTGTCAGGAAAGACAAAAAGCCTGTAGAGTTGATGGCCTGACACCACCAGCTTGAATCAGTCCTCTGGTCCACACCATGCTTCAGCCTGTAGTAACATTCAGAGCTCAAATTCTTCAACAGCTCAACATTGTCTCAAACTGTCTTTGAACCTTTGGAGCAGGTCGTGATGAACATCTGCATGGTCACAAAGGCAACTTTTGGACATAGGTTATGTTATAGTCCTCTGTTTTGAAGGCTGTTGTGGTTATTAGAATTATTCTTAATGATGGATTTGCAGCCATCAAATCATCACATTTGGGGGTGGGGGTAGGTTTGTTCACTGAAGGATCACAGCACAGGGAGAGGACTTGCACTGGAACTTGTGGAGATGATGTCGCTTTACCTGAAGAGGAATTTGCAAATTTATTCCCTTGTGCCTTATTTAAGACTTTGTGCTCATTTGTCATGCAAGAATGGGATTGAATTTCACCTTCAGAGAAGCCTTGTCACCTATTTCTGTCCTTACTGCCATTCAGAGATAACTGGAGACTACTGCCCCTTTCTAATCTAGGCTTTAATAAACCACAACAAGCTGGTGTACCGGTCGATCTCCAGCCCGTGTTTTTGTTTCAGAGCAGGTGCCAATCTTGGCATAGCCATAAGAGATGCCAGAGAGTCTGTATGGCAAGAGTGGGGGGTATCTGAAGTCCTGCTCCTGTGACTTCATGGTGTTCATGAAGACAGGACCTTGGTATGACTGTTGAAGGAGAGGAGAAGAGATTATTCTGATGGAAATCCAGGGCTCTTGAGATAGTGAAGAGAAGCAGCAGCCATCAAAGACCCTGAATGATGGCCATTACAGATCTTGTTTAGTCAATTTGCATTTTTTCTTTGTCTCACTGCACAGCCATTCCCTGTAATGTTCCTCAAGGGGAATAAGTATTTTTAGAAGTTTTGAGAAACCTGGTGCTCAAGTGAGAACACAACAATACAGGAATATAGTCAGTGGGACTATTCATGGTATTCAGAGCTCTTCTGCAGTGGTGGGCAGTTTTTGGTATCTCAGTGCAACATGCAAGACAACCCTACAGCCCGTGTGTGTGGAATTCCTAGAAGGTCATCTGGAGACCATGCAGACCCATAGGGTATTTTCATAAAATACAAGGTTCTGTCTCTTCTCCCTGTTTTGGGGAGGTTTTGGTTCTCAGATCTCTGGTGATGACAGAGTAGGTGATTGTAGGTGCTGGTAGAGCAAAGTACTGAGCCTTCTATTTAAATCTACCTTCTGTCATGCTAGAGTGAAAGGGATCTGTCTCATTGATGATGGCATCCCAAGTTCTGATCTTAAAAGCAGTCCCAGTTTAAATGTCAGTCAGCAGTCCCAGTTGCCATAAACATGATTCTTAGGAGGAAGGATATAGACAGTGGCTTGAAATGAAGACCTTGCTTCAATTTCTCTGTCAGCTAGAGGGCAAGAATTTTTCAGGTTGACATAAAGAATTTTTTAGGTCCCTAGATAAGAGAAGGAGAGTGATCTCACAAGGTCAAACCTTCTGAAAGTTTTCTACTGCAGTGAGGGTTGTAACATGAAGTGAGTAGGCAATTTTATCTGGCCAACTGCCCCTGAGCCCAAACCAGGCAACCTTAAAAGTGGTGCCAAGTCAACAGTGCTCTGGATTTCTGCAGAGCAGTAGTGATTTGCCCCTTTTCTTTTATACAATCCATGTGCATAATGTAAAATCTGTACTTCTGAGTTTCCTGCTTTTACAGCTTTGAAATTCTCAGCCATAATGTTGCATTAAAGGAGATTTGGATTCAAGTTCCTCTATTTTTCTCAGGGTTTTTTTTTTTTAAGTAACGGAACACTTAAGTCTGTAAGAAAAATTGTCCTTGACAGCTTTAACTGCGCTGTTCCACATCTCCCCATGTAGACATTAGCACAAGGTATTTCTAAAGTGGGAAAAATATATTTTCTTTCTTACAGAGCTCAAAACCGAGTGAATATATTTTTTCTTAATTTGCCACCCAAATTTACAATATTGGGCCAATATGAAAAGTTCTGATTTTATTGTGGTTCCTGACACATTCCTTCATGCACCTTCCACCCCAGAGTTGGTGCCAGTCCTTCAGAGAACAATTACTAACTTATTTATTTATTTTTTAAAAAAAGAATTTGTGTGGGTTTTTTTCCCTTCCTGTAGGGTCAGATTTTAAGCAAATATATTTTACCTGTTTTTAGGAAATAGCTGGGGGAAAAAAGTTCACTCTCTATTATCTGCATCTTTCTTCCCACACTTTATTTCCTTGGCAAGCACAGAACTGGTAACTGGCTGCTTGGAAGATGGGTTGTCTGGCTTGAGTGACAAAGCAGAGCTCTGAATTGGAGGTTTGGGCCCCTCTTCTTCCTTTACTGTCCCTCTCAGGCCCTGGGTCTGTCTGAGGGCTTAGTCCATGGAGTGTGACTGTTGTAGCCTCTTGCTGACTGAAGGAAACCTTAGCCCCAGGACAGGTTCCCATGGTAGGGCATCTTAGGGGCCTGCTCTTTCAGCTGACATAGAGGGGGGCATCCTATCACTCCCTTGAATTCAGAGGTTGGAAGTCTTTATGTGGCCAAGCACAAGGAGAAGAAACCGTTCCTTTTGTTAGGCAGGCAGGACAGCAACCGCTCACGTTTCCTCTTCCACTTGCTAGGAGGCTGCTCACCTCTGGGTGAGGCTGTTTACAGGCTGTTGTGATACAGATAGTGTTCATTCTTGCTGAGGCTGCTGCAATATGAAATAGTTAAATATCAGTTGGAGGCAGAGCTCAATGGCGTGGCACCTGTCTACTGTGAATGTCCATCAGCCAGGTCGCACAGTTCTTTGGGTTATCCAGCAGAATCCAAACAGCTTTTGCCCCATGCTGCTTAGCATTCCTCTCTGGAGGAGTTGGTATGCAAGCTTGAATGCCTCATAAAGAATGAGAAGCTGAATCTTGGATTTAAGGATTCTCTATCCTCCGTTGTATTGCAGGTGATGGAAGCTGTTGCTAGTGTCTTCCATAAGACAGTGTGCTGTTGGCATGCCTGTTCCTCTGAACTCCATAGGAAGAAGTTGTTTTACAGCCTTTAGATGGAGGATGCTACGTCTGGCTGGCTCTATGCTGTGTATGTACACAGAGGAATCATTTCCAGCCTGTTTTCTGGATATACATACCAAGGCAGATTTCATGTGAGTCTGCTTGATTAGGCCCTTCAAAGGAGATAGCATCAGGACTCCAGGGGTGTTTGGTATTAGCAAGGAGCTGCTCAGCACAGGAACAAAGAAGGGAAATTGCCCAGAGAGTGTGTTTTCACAGGAACAGATGAAAAAAGTTTTGCTTAACTACTTAATGATACAACACAAAGAATAATTAAAAAAAAAACCCAAAAATGCAATGTAGCTATGGCACAAGTATTTCAGGTACTGTAGTGATGATGAAACATATGATAGTGATAAAGACAGAACAAAAATGAAAGTAAATATAGCAAGTAAAGATTAGTTCAAAGGAACATCAGTAGGGAAAAGGGCTTCTAGGGCACAGTTTGACCTTACCACAGCTAAGCTACCAAGTTTCAAGGTAGGTTTGGGCATCTGCAGACAGAAACTGCCACATAAATACAGGTTCAAGGTCAGAAGAGTGCAGTCAGTTGGATTGACTACATTTTTATTACCTTAATATATAAGATAATCAGATCATTTCATCTTTGTTGAATCTATAATAATGTAAAAAATATGTTAATTGGCTAGTTAGCACTCAAACCATTGCTTCTGACCTTTTGTCTGTGGAGAGCCCTGACTCATGCTTGTCTGTCTCCAGCACTTTCTGATCCTATGTGTCCTGCTCAGCCTGACTGACCCAAGTTGCCTGTGATAGTTACTCATACTCTAAACTGTCTTTTTATCTTACTCTTTCTGTGATAATTTTCATATTTCACTTTTGATTATATTTATTAAATACCTATGTGTGTTTAAATAATTATGCTTAATTATGGGTTTATACTAATGATATTACAGCCATTCAATGTCAGGTAGTAAATATGGGAAAAATTCTAAGCATTGGACTTTGGTACCTGCAGTAACCATAACAAAACAGTTTGTGTGTTTTGGCCTTTTTCCCTCTGTGCTTATGCTGGTTGCCTGGTGAACTGTTCCAGTACTTACTCGCCTGGGCTGTTCCAAGGAAGGGAATAAGCCAAAGTCTAAGGTACTTGGATTTGTTGATAATAAGGATCCAGTGTCCAGAGTAGAAGGTCTTTTAATTGGCCATTAAAAGCATCTGTGAAACTCCAACACTTGGACTGGTTCCCCTGTAGAAAGATGATTTCTGAGAGTAATATTGTTTAAAATTGAATTATATTGGCTCAGAGTAATATTGCCCTCACAAAATAATCTCCCTGCAGGTGGGTGAGCAGGCAACAAAGCTGGGAATTGAGTGGGAGGCTCTGACACCCTTCCCTGCTCAGAGTGCAAGGCCAGTGACCAGACTGTGCTGCTGACAAGGTGGATCCTCTGCTGTTGTGTTGAAGGCCATGTTTTAAGGAGCACAATAGGCATGTGTTTCTGTGGCAGAGCACCTAATCCTGTGCTGGTATTCTCCTGAGCTAGCAATGAGGCATTTTCACATGAGCATGTACATCTTTGGGTCACAGATGTGAGGCTGGAAAGGACTTCAGGTTATGCAGTCCGTTTCCTGTACATGGGGAGAGAGGGAGTTTCTTGCTCGTGCTCTCTTCAATGCCAGTTAAGTTGGTAATTAAAATCTGAGGAAGATCAGTAGTTTTTACATATGTATATGTGTGTGAGAGGAGTTCAAGTCATTCCTTCTTTTTGGGTCCCCATGTCAGAAGCTTTAAGTGTCCTTTTCTCAGGTACGTAACTCCACAGAGTTAAAATGCTGCACAAAATTTGCTGGTTCTCAGATAGTATCAGAAGATAATTGGAATGAGAACAGAGCCAGCAAAGTATCTGGGGCCTTTTTTCATTCCTTCTTGAACTTAAGGTAGAAACATACACACGGCAGCTCTAAAAGGAAGATGGAGAAGGGAAAAAAAGATAAAATTAAATTTCCCAAGGCTTTGGTGGAGTCTTCTTAGCAAAGGGGAAGAATTGGGAGATATGATCCAGCATGGGTTGCTGAATCAATAAAAATAAATTATGAGTTCTTTGCTATCACCTCCTGTAATGTATGATAGGGGACCCTTAAATCATATCACTACCTGCCAGGAGAGATTGTATTTTTATTTAACTGAGTTACACAGAGATAAAGCTCAGGCTTCTGTTATTTTAAGCGATCTAGATGTCTTTTCTGTTGGGAATGTGTGTTTATGTGCAGGAAGACCATCCCAAAGAGCTGGCAAAGAGTCTGTGGAGGTCAACTGTGCCTTGTCAAGGGGGTGGGTCAGATAACCTGGGAGGTTTTTTTCTGTCTGACTTCTTGCACTAGTCCTACTAAAGCAAGCTGCTGAAAGCATTGATGTGTCCACCCTGCCCTGCAGTGCAGGGTTTTATTTGGTGGTCTGGAATTTCTACTTAAATTTCTTCCATGTTTTACTGCTGTCATTAAAAAGGTGGCAAATTTACCACATGTTTCCCAGACACTCGCCTGTTGGGGGAGTGGAACTAGATTATATTC
Source organism: Gallinula chloropus (assembly GCF_964237585.1). Classification (NCBI taxonomy): domain Eukaryota; kingdom Metazoa; phylum Chordata; class Aves; order Gruiformes; family Rallidae; genus Gallinula; species Gallinula chloropus. The sequence goes on from NC_140090.1 coordinate 69,423,544, forward strand.
AAGGTCCCTTCCGACCCAAACCATGCTGTGATTCTGTGCTCTGTGGCTGATAAGCCTAATAACACTTTTATGGAGCAGTGGGGTTTCTTTAGCCCCTACAAAGAGTAGAAAGGTTTTATGATCTGACCTGGTAGCTATGTTTTGGTCTTTACTATATCCTGTGGGACAGAATCCACCTGCTCTCTAAGGACTGATAACCATGCTGATAACCATTCCCTCTTATTAGGAAGGGAATGTTAAGAATGTAGTTGTAATTTGGGGGGGGGAGGGGTTGTCTGCATCCACTAAAGGTAAGCATGTAGGTATGCAGGAGATGCATTTCGTGAAATTTAGGCAAGATTTACCAATTAATTTTTTTAATTTCATTTGAAGAAAATGTTATGTGAGAGTTACTGTCCTATCTTTAATGTGCAGTAGCAATGGAAGAGCAGTTGGGCTGACTTGCAGATCCTATACGACTAATCGCCATGAATACTCCTCATTAGGTAACAATTGGAATCTGTGGAGAAGAAGAATCTGACTTCTTTTCCCATGTGGTTATAAAACATTATAGTGATATGCCTTTCCTGAGTCCTGAAGGCGTTAGTCATTGCTTTGGTGGTGGTGTTATTCAGCTGCATTCACAACTGTATTTAAAACCAAAAGCATGAGACACCCTGTCCAGTTCAATTAAAAATCCTTTCTAGATTTGCATGAGCCCAGAAAGGTAAATCCATGGCACTGGAAGAGGTGTCTGTCTCAGTGTTGATGCCAATGGGTGCTTTTTCTCTGACAGGCTGGGTTTGTACTCAAATTGCCAAAGCAGAGAACCAACATCCAAGAATCCTGCCCTGCTCCTGCTGGTACTCACGCAGGAGAAAGCTGTGCTTTCCAGAGCTGGCTCTTTCTGCAAAACACTGTTGTGGTTTTGTTTCCCACCCCCCCCTCAGATTCTGTTCATTCACTGCAAGCCCTATAAATGGGAATTTCAAACTGCTGCTTGCATCCCGAGGGCGATTCTGTGAAGATAATGTGATCTGTCTGCAGTGTCCCAGGGGAATCCATGGGAAGACTTGCTTCTTGTGCTCTAGCTCCTGCTTATTCTGCTGCTGAATTTACATTGAAAGGGAGGACAGAAAGAGCATACTGTGGCAGTTTTCGTACTGGGAAGTGAAAAGACACATAGGCAAAGGAGGATTAAAGGAGAATACCTTTCTTTTAGTTACTGGTTCTTGTTTTGAGGACAAATTTGACAGTCTCAGCTGTTTGGAGATCACAGGTTTACTAGAACATGTTTTGCTTTTGTGTGTGATCTTGGGACTTGTCTCTTTCAATTTCAGAGGGTTCTTTTGCCTGCACTGCCTGAGGTCACCCACAGATAGTTTTCATCTCTCTAGAGATGTAGAAAAAAAAAAGTCTTTTGTTGCTCCTTAAGTTGGCATCACTTTACTCTTGCAAAAGTGTCACTCTGATTTCCAGTGGGCAGGATCTGGCCTGTTTGTTGTTAGTGCCACTGTTGTTTTCTTCTTTTCTCTTAGGATATGCTGTTCCGTAACCGCTAGTATCTGGAGATAAGCTTTCTTCAGCTGTGCTCACCAGGCAGGGGAAAAGAAGGTAGATTGGTGTGTGAGATGTATATATTACTTTTTTTTGGTAATCATTCTATTACTGTGGGTAAACTTGGGTTGGCTCCTTATCTTCCAGGTGATGCTTCTTAGCTTAAATTAATTGAATGTGTTGAAGTGGATTATTTAGCTATGCTAAATTCCTGGATGGAGATTCTTTTTCAACGTAACGTGATCTTTAATTTGATTTTTGTGATGTATTTGCAAAATGAATTGAACCAAACTCTTAAAAGTTGATTTGGATTCTTCTCTCTGAGTGTTCTCATGTAGAGAAACACTATCTCAGCCTCTGGTTCCTCATCAGTAAAACAAAGATGACACTTGTGACACACTGGTGGAGCTTGCAGCATCTGTTAACACTCATGGAATTTAAATCCCTTGCCTGGGAGCTTTGTAATAATGCTATATGCACCTTACAACTGGAGATGGTACTAACTGCACTTAGACCTCCAGAGTAAATGAGGATGGAGATGTGCAGTGTAATCACACAGAGGCATGCATATGGTTTTGTGGGAGTATTTGCATAAAGTGATTCTGGTGGGACCAAGACTATGTTTGAGAATCACTGCGCCTTGATCTCGGCAAAAACTTAGCTGGAATGGAGTTAATTTTCCTCATAGCACCCTGTGTCATGCTGTGGTTTCTATTTTCAGTTAAACTAGTGTTGGCTTTCTGTACCTACCTGAAAGGAGGTTGTAGCAAGGTGGGGATTGGTCTCTTCTCCCAAGTAACGAGCAATAGGAAAAGAGGAAATGGTCTCAAGTTGCATCAGGGGAGGTTTAGGTTGGATATTAGGAAAAATTTCTTCAGTGAAAGAGTGGTCAGGCATTGGAACAGGTTTTCCAGAGAGGCAGTGGAGTCACCATCCCTGGATGCACTCCAGGACATTGTTTAGTTGACATGGTGGTATCAGACAGTCGGTTGGACTTGCTGAGCTTAGAGGTCTTTTCCAACTTTAAAGATTCTATGATTCTGTGGTAACACACTGGTGTTTTAGGTATAGCTGAACAGTGCTTGCACAGTGTCAAGGTTTTATCTCTTTCTCACTCTGCCTGCCCAGGGAGTAGGTTGGGCAGTCAAGAGTTTGGGAGGGGGCACAGCTAGAACATGCTGACCTAAACTGGCCAAAGAGGTATTCTGTCCCATACTGGTATCTTTAGCAGTAACAACTGTGGAATCATCTCTCCAAAGTAGCCATTTTTCAGTGACTGCCTTTGCATCCTTGGCTTTTGTGGGTTGTTGGGCGTTTGTTTTGTTTTGTTTTGTTTTGTTTTTTAATCTTTCACTTGTTAAACTCTTTGTGTGGAATTACAAGTTTTTCTGTTTTGTTCTTCTGGTTCTCTTTTCTGTCCCCCTGGGTGGCTGATTTGTTGTTGGCTGGGGTTAACCCACCACATACTTAGAAGCAAATGTGTGTTGAGCACATAACTGATGAATTTCCCACTTCCTGAGCATTTATGTGGGAAAATTAGTTTGATATTGGTGGCTTGTGCCTGAGTTAGTTTTGAATGCAGAGATTATATGAATGACCACCTTACTTAGCAAATTCGTCACCCTAAATAACTTCATGAGTTTAGTAATTGAACTGATCAACAATTTTGTGCTTGAAAAACCCTACCAACAGCCAAAAAAAGAACCAAAGAGGGGAACAATGAACCTGCTAGGGATGTCCATAGAGTGGTGCTGCTGGATTTTAGGTCCCAGAGCGTTTTAAGCCAATTTGCCCTCAGCTGTGAGCAAGTTTCCTGGTACTGCTTCCCAGGTGCCTGTGGTTGCTCACATTTTCAATATTACTCTTGGGTGCTGTTGCTCTCATATGAACTGGGGAAAGGCAGATGGGATGAAAATTTAAACAAGCTTCCTGTGGCTGAGGATGTGGGGGAAGAAAAGATTGCAAACATGGTGGGAGTGGATCCGTAGGCAAGAAATGGAGACCTGAGCATGCCAGAGTGAGCTCTCATTTTTCACGTGTAAATCTGTCCATGATCTCTTCGTCATGCTGTGTGATGCCCAGCTCATCCCTTTGCTCATTGTTAATTACACTCTGTAAATATGTGGACAGGGCTACTGATGAGCTGTGTTAATCTCTGTGCTGATATAGCAGGATCACTTAGAGAGGAGATGAATCTCATGAAGTGGATTAGTGCTGGCTTTTCAGATGTCTACCTGAAATGATAACCTATTCTCTCTGGCTGCTGTGCTCTTCTCCCTCCTGTCTCACCCGATACAGCAGTTTGATATGACACTTCTTGGTAGTCCTGAAGTTGATTGTCAACCTGCTGAAGGGACTGCAATGCCTTTACATTCTCATTTGTGGGAAACAGAGCTATATATTCCACTGTGAGGTATATGCAAAGCACTTTGCCAGTTTAGAATTGGCAAGATCTGGAGGAGGGTTTAATGAATAAATGTAATTTTCCTTCATAGTAAAATTTTATGAGCATGAAAATTGTTACACCACCGAATATTCTGAAGAGCTTCTGAGCACTTCTGTGATTTATGGCCTCAGAGATTCCTAATAATTGTCAGAACAATAGGGATCCCTTCAGGGATGTTTTCAACATCAAATAAAACCCAGGCTACCATTTCTGCTTGTATTTTTTCTGGTTTCGTGCCAGCCAGGTTGTGTCAAGACTCCAGGCTGCTGGATCAGGTGGCTGTGAAGACCTGCTGTCTGCATTTTAGAGAAGTGGTCCATCAGATTAAATCTGGATTTACTGCTTCAGTATACCATACAGTGCCAGGGACTCTTAATTTGTATTATATATAAGCCATTGAAAATAAGTAATTGACAGGAGTTTACATTTTTTTTCCATGCAAGCCTTATAGCAGGGTATTCAGCAGACAGTGGAGCTTCTGCAGAAACTGCAGACTGTGGGCAGGTATGTGTGCAAAACAAGTGCAAGAGGAAAATCCTTTGGGACTGGAACATCACTTTTTTCCAAAGAAAAAATATTTTTTCTGATTATCCTTCCTCCATCCCTACTTCTGTCTAGAAAACCAAAACAGTTTATTGAATTTTTCAGGTCATTTAGTTTTGTGTAAGCTCAGCTTGAAATTGCATTTTCCAGGGGGTTTGTATTGCCTTAAGGGCACTGTAATTCAGCTTGGCCTATTTCCCCACTCTGTTCTGCAGGCCAGTTCTCCCTTTTTTCATTCTCAGCCAGCTGAGCCCCTTGGTGCCCGAGGGACACCTGCCCCTGGGGTGTCCTGGGAAGGCAGTGTGGCTCTGTGGAGCCTGGACCATAGGGTACAGGGGAAATTTCACATCTGAGCTGTGTTCCCTGGAGCATGCAGTGTGACCCTGGAGAAAAGTGGAGTTCGGCACTGAGCTGCCTTGAAATTAATTTTGGGGAGATTGGTTTGATGGACAGGAACAGTTTAATTTGGAACAATAAGGGTTTTTCTTTAATCTGGTTAAAGAGTGCCTAAGTGTAAGTTTTTGCTGCTTCTGAATCAGTTACCTGGAACTTTTTTGGGGTTTATTTTTACTTCTTTTCCCCAGAGAAAAACATTTTCATCTTAATTTAGGTTGAAAAGTGGGCACTTTCTGCAGGGTGGCAATTCTAGATTTCCCTCAGTTCAGGGGAAGAAAATGTTTATTTTTGTTTGGCAATAGTACAGTAAATGTGAAATGTCCAATTTTCAATTGAATTCAGCTTTTAAAATGAAAACCATTAAAATTTTCATGCAAAATTACTCTAGCACAGAAGAGCCATGGTTATTTGTAGTGTCGACAAAACCAAGCTGAGCTTCCTCAACTACAAAGTAGAAATCGGACTCAAGTGACTTGGCTTGAATCAGTGGGGTTTTTTTTTTTTCCCATTTCTTTTTCTCCTCTCAGAATGCAGTTTTGAAAAATATGTTCAGTGTTCCTTATATTGTGTTCCATTCTTTTACAACTAAAGCATTCAAATACCAAACTGTCTTAGAAAATCTTGTACTTGCCCACATCTGCCCTGATATCCCAGCTAGTTTCTGCTTAGCACCATTGGGACAACATGATGTGGAGGCCACAGAATATCCTCTTGCAACATTTTGAAGTTTCCTCTGCAAGGCTGTGCCAGAAGCACCCCGTGAAAACAACTCTGAAACCTTTCAGGCTTTGATTTCTGTCTTAACCACATATGACACTTCGTTAGTAGTTGCATTTGCTCTGTGGTCTCACGAGGCAGCGTTGTGGGGGAATGTGCTTTCACAGCTTTCCCTGGCAAGGTTGTATGTTCAGCCCCTCTGCTCCTTTCTGATTTTCAAATTCCTGAACCATTGCAAGAGTTGAGCTTTTTGAAGTTGAAGTGTCTTGTTTCAAAAGTAAGAGGGGACAGGGTGTCTGGGGTCATGGGATTGGGGTGCAAGCACATTGCTTGGCTTGGGGGTAATTTTATGGACAGGTTGCTGTAGATGGCTGTTCTGTGTATTGCCACTGCCTCAGGCAGCTCCTGTTTTCTGGGATCCCTTCTGAGACTTAACTGCAAAGGGATGCTCACGCTTTCCATGCATGAACAACAGGCAGAGCTGGATTTTTGTTAGTCATCCTGGGCAAAAGTCCAGAAAAGCCCTACTAAACAATGTGCTTTTACTTTGGATTTATACCCAGGAGCTGAGTAGGATTCAACCCACTCCTGTAAAGCTGGTGTTATGCTGTGGTTTTCAGGGTTTATGATAGATAAGTGACATCTTCAAAATTATAGGGAGTAGGAGATCTGTGGAGAGGCACGCCAAGAGCTGGGAGAGTATGGATGCCTCCTTCAGTTGTAATTGCACCTTAAGGCAGAATTACTCCATTGAAATTTGACCAGGACACGGAGATTTTATTTAATATACTTAGGGCTGGATCCAGGATCCACTGAACTCAACAGAAGTCATCCAGCTGTCTTCAATGTGATTAGTCTCTGAAACTGGGAAACTAACTTTGTGAAACCAAAGTTCTTAGCAGTAAGAAGGGTGTCATTTCTGGCAGGGATTGTGCTGTGCTACGTGGCTTCCTGGAGGCTCTGGAAATGGGTCCTGTCTGAGCCCCTGTGGGAAGATGGGGAACATTCTAAACATGCCATATCCTACAGGTTTTAGCTGGGAGCAGACTGCACAGCTTTCCCTCAGTTGCAGCTGATTCTTTCCCCCTTTGTATGGGAAGGTGTGTGCAGGATTTAAGGTGTGATAAAAAAGATATTGCCCTTATTTCCTCACGGCACAGCATTGGTTTAGGCTGACATGGGCTCGCATATGCTGACTCAAATCTGCCTGGTAGGTTCCTTTTCACACCCTGCTGGAAGCAGCTTGGCTTTTATCTTCCTCCTAAACATCCCTGCATGGGGAAATAAAGGGACAAAATGCAACTGGGGATGGGGAAAGTGAATCCAGTAGAGAGGAATGCTCAGCACATCTATTTTAAAGCTGTTAAGTTGGGCTATGACTGCATAGTCATGTACCAAGGTTCCTTACAATTTGAACAGGTCTCTTCCTGGTATTATGCTGACAAGAGCTGACTGCTGCAGCGGTTGTGATATTGATTAATCGTTTGGTATTTTTCTGCAAAGCTTTAAACTCCTCACCCAGCAGCCTTTCAGCTGGGAAACCCAAATGAAAGGTGTGGCAGGTCCCACTGCTGTGTGAGGAGGAAAAGGGAGGGGCATGTGGGTTTTGTAGTGCAGAAGATCCTTGTGATATAGGAAAATATGAATAAATCCAACCCTTTGGGTCTCACATCTCTAATTTGGACCCATCTTTTAGCCCAGCTGTGAAATACAAAACAAAAAACTGCAAGTACATACGAAAAATTTCACTAGATGCTTTCACAGCCCAAGCAGATACAAGGGGAACTAACCTATTCTTGAATCCTGGAAGGAGGAAATGTTAAAATGAGGTGGGGGGGATGCCCCAAAGCTGTTCCCGAGTCTGGCCCTGTAGACAACAAGGGTATGAACTGTGTGACATAGTTATGCTAAAAATGCAAGGAGCAGATGGTCAGATGCTCTTAACTTCTACTAAGAAACCTCTTTGCCTTCTACGTAAGTTCCTATCCCATCTGAGCTTGGGAGCTTGCACAGCAGCTCACTGGTTATCAGAGGGCATAGCTCCCTTTCTGGGAGAGAAGGGCATTGTGCAATGTAGCTGGTAACTAGGAGGATTATGTTTACCTGTGAAGAATATCAGAGGGAAGTCATATTTCCCTGTGATCCCTCATGTACTGCTTAACTTCCCTCTTCTACTTCAGTTTTATGGGGGCATGCCTTGGAGGGTTCATGGCTCACCAGAAAGTCAGTGGGTCCTGAAGGCTTGGACTCACCTTGAGCACTAAAGCTGCAGCTGAAGTTTTGTCTTGCTCAGTGTCTAAGCTGCATATCATGCTCCATGTCCCTCTATTTTACCACTGCAGAAAGGTCATAGCATGTGGAAATTCCCATGCTCCCAGAGCGAGTGACAGCAGGTGGAGAACAAAGAAACTCATCCTGGGCAAAACAGACTGTTTTGTTAGATGGGGATCTTCGTAAACAAAATTGCCAAGTATTTCCATGGAGACTCACTGATTTGTGTTAGTACCTTAAGAAACAGGACAAGTCGACTGTAATTTCTGACTGGGCAGTTGAATTAGCATGGGCACATCTGAATCCATCCCTGGCATTAATAACCATAGTTATAGAGGATGGTTCATAATGTTTCATCAGTTCCTGTTGGCATGCAAAACATCTTGAGATTAAAATAAATTACATGATGCATTAAGCTAATGATTTTCATTGTGCTCTGGGTTTTGTTTTTTTCTTTTAAACTTGATGCTTTGGGTGATATCAGGTGCCTTGTGTATTGTTACATGGTCTAAAGGAAAACTTTTTTTTTTTCTCTCTTTTCCCTTTCTCTTCCTCCCTCCCTTCCCCTTCCCTAGGTGATTCTCATTCTGACAAAGCTCTACGACTTCAACTTGGGGAGTGTTACGGAGAGCTCACTGTGGAGGTAAGCAGAGCATAGAAATCACAGCAATTGGCATGGAAAGGGGTTGCACTGTGTCTCTTGTAAAACTGGAGGCTGAGTAATGGGCGTTGATATGGGGAGGAGGTGGGGGCATATCTGAGATAACTGCAGTTGCTTTTTGGAAAAGGGACATATGATTAAGAACACTTTGCTTTAATGAAGTGGGATCTACAAACACAAGAGGGTTTCTTGATGTAAAGGTACTTCTCTGGCACACAGGTCCTAGGTTTCTCTTCCTGCATTAGAGTGTCTTTAGGCAAGTCTCTTCATTCTTTGGAGTCTGCTGTGAGACTGGCACTGAGAACAATCTCCATGCTTGCTAGAATGGTGTGCAAGAGGATATACAACATAGTGCATGATAATATTTTAGTTGAGCTTAGCCACATTCCTCAGCCCTGTGAGCCACAATGGCCATCTTGGAAGTGAATCTGTGTTGCCTTGGGCTGTAAGGAGAGCAGCCACTAAAGTACTGGAGATACCACAGTGAGGTGCTGGTGTCCTCTCTGCTATGGATAGACTGGCATGGTGTCATGTACCTGCCGTGCTCCTAGTCTGGCTTGGGAGACTGGCATGTCCTGACCTGGGGAAGCATGCTGTTGGACAGAATGTGTTTGTGTGTGTGTTTACAATAAATTACAAATCTCCTAAACATGTGTGTGTGTGTGTGTCCCAAAAAAAGCAACCCACACCAAACAAAGCCCACCCTAAATTCACCCCTGTAAGTAGACCGGTTCCTTGACATCTGAAATCACCAATATTTCCCACCTTTCTCCTAACCTCCTGCCTGTGGTGTGGACAGGATATGCCTTTTAAAAAGTACAAAAAATAAATTGAAAAAAAAAAAAAAAGACAGCAAGGGGTTGAGGGAGACCAAGTGCCCTCTGTCAGATTTAGTTGGTGCCTTACAGCTGGTGCACAACCTGCTGAACAGTGTAGTCAGTGGAACTCTCAATGCATTGAGCCATTGCTCTGCTTGCAGGCAGTTTATTACCAGATGGTCTGTCGTACTTCTTTCTGCCCCTGTAATTTACAAGACCCTGTTTGGAACAGACTTTGAGCATGTGCTGCAGGTTTATTCCTGTTAAGGGTATTTAAGGGTTAATTGTTCAGTAGAGCTCTTGAAACTTCTCTGTTTGAACAGTATTTCCAAAGCCTAATTGCGCTGTACCATGGTAATCTGCAAAAGTATAAATAACCATGCAGCTAGTAAGAGAGAACACAGTCATTTCCACTTACCCTGGTACTTTTCAAGGTATTAAAGCCTTAAAAAACTTTCGCCTCTTTACCTAACGAGTACAAATGGTGCTGTGATTGTACTTTAATCGTAATTGCCAAGCAATCTGTTCTGCATAAATAATGTAACAAGCAGGCAAATCCTGTCCTAATACTGAACTCGCAGCGTCACCTGAGCTCTGCAGAAGGTAGTAGCAGCATCCCTTTTGGAGTTTTCTTGGAGTGACAGAGATGTAGTTCATCACCAATACAACTGAAGGCATCCAGTACTCAGTCAACTGGTGGAACACACGATTTGTGAGTGCTTCACTGTTTTCAGTGTACTTCAGAGGGGAGCGTGGAGAGTGGCCCGAGTTTGTTTGGAAAGGACATTGTAGAAATGCAAATAGCTACTAAGTGAAAGCAATAAGCCAAGAGAAAGACTCCTTTTCTGAGGATTTTCTGTTCTATTTGCACATTAAGGCCTCTGAATCTTTGCATTATTTAAATTGGTACTTTTCAATATTTTCTTTTAATTTTTGATACCCTGAAAGTTTCAAAAGGAGGATCTGTCTTTGCAGAATGAGTTTAAACCTTCCAGCAAAAGGTTTGCTTTCGTTAGTTACTTTTTGTAGACTCCTTCAAAGCCATCTTTGAGCCCACGGAACTGATGGGTCACAAACTGAATGCAACTATCAAGTAATTATTGGAAGGAGGTCTAGACATCACCAGGAGGATTTGTTGTTTGATTATTTTTTTCTGGAAATATGACACATCCTTTCTGCTAACCTGCCCCACTGAGCAGTGGTGCTGCGTGGTATCTATTCTGAACGCCTGGCAAAGGAGAGTTGCTTCCACAAGAGAGGAGTGGCTTTTGTGTCAGAGAGCAATGAATCACACGGCAGTGCTTCAAAGGATGCTAAGATAGAGCAGAGTGCAATGCAATCTCCAAATATCATCTTGCCTCTGTCTGCTTCATGCATCAAAAGCTTCTCCTCAGTTCCCCCTGGGTTATAGCATGAGAGGCTTCTTTTAATGGAAAACTGAATTGCCATATAAGTGAAATTTCTAATCCCTGCATCTAAATACAAAGACAAGTAAATCAATAAGAAAACATCCTGAATGTAATTAAAAAAGGGAGCAAGAGGGAGAGAGGAGAATTAAAAGTTATGTTGGAAGCTGCTCCTGTATCAGGCTAGTATGAGTTTAGACAGAGGAAATGCTAGTCAGCGTTTGAATGCGGGAACACAGACCTTGCTCTAATAAGCAAATCCATGCTTTTGGGGCCCCCAAATAATCACAAAAAAGGCCTCCGTTTTTACTGAAGCAACCAGCCTTGAAGCAGCCAACTTCAAGGAGAAGATACACATCCCCACACCCAGGCAGCCACATCCTTCCCTCCTGTGAATGCCGTGTCTTCCTGGTCACAGAGATACCTGTCAGTTGTGGTTTGGATTTATGTTTTCCCCAACGAGTTGAGTGGAGGTGATTGTTTTTCTCCTATGAAAGGAAGCTACTTGCAGTTGTACTTCTGATGGTATGATACATCAGAATTTGTGGAGAGAGGTCTTTTCATAGGTCAGAAAATATAAACATACAAGTTATTTAAGCTTTTCAGGCATGCATACCCTTCATCAGTTCTCATTGCCTAGCAAAATACCTAACTGGGTAGTTGAAAATCCAGCTACATCCTGTCTGGTGTAAGTAAAAATTGGATTAAGGGTTGGATAGATGACTTCTATAGAATTACCCCCTCACACTAACATTTAGTCTCCATCAGCAAAAGGAAAACAGTTTGCCCTCTTAATTTGTATACTGACATGGTTTTGATTTGAAGTGCTGTTGAAACATATATAACTCCCAAACATTCTGTAGGCCAGGGTCCCTGCATCAAACTGCATTGCCCATGATGAACTGTAAGCATACAGGAGTGATCTGTCATAAACTCTCTCTGTAAAAAGTAGGGGCCAGGGTGTTTCACAGGAATTGTAGTCCAAGAATGCATCTGCTGAACAGAGGACAGTGCGAGGGTTAGATGTACAAAATGTGGTGTTTAAAAGACACTATTCACAGTCAAGAGTTGAAGAGTTAGGGGATTTCTTTTGACCTATGTTTCCTGTTGAAACTCTCAGGCAAGTTTTATTAGGGGAATGAGAGAATGGAAGTTCTATTCACTGGCTTGTTTCTTCAAATGTGCATGTTCATAACACTTCCATTGAAATTGTCATCATGATAAATGAGTTTTGTTTTCAGGTGTTATTCTTTATTCAGATAATTATATGGGGAGCTCTGTAGGTTGCATGGTAGGCAGCAAGGCCTTTTGTTAGTTAAACTTGTTTCTGTCCAACTTTTTCCTTCTTGTGTTGTGATTATGAATAAACAGGAGGAATATATCGAGCTCCTTTTCATATTCGGTGGGCCCTTTAGATTTCACAGGTTCTACAAGCAGAGGAAGAGCTTTGTGAACGTTTCCTCTCTTGCTGCTAATCCTGTCTCCTGTTTAAGCTGTACGGTTTTGAGACGGGCTTATGTGAACGTGACATACATATTACTGGAGAAGTATTTGAAGTTGCTATTGTAATTTTGAAGATGTTTTCAATTGTTTCAGCCAGTGTGGGATGGGGAGTTATTTCTGCTAAGGTAACCGGAATAAAAGTTTTTTCAGTGTTGCCTTTTTTAGCATCCAGGCACAGTTATATTTATTTGGATTGCAGTATAGCTAAAAAGACAGCCTCCATCCCAAGGGAGCTTTCAATCTCAGATGAAGATGAAGAGCCAGCAGGGCCATGCAGCAGTTAGGAGAAGCACACGTTAGCAGGGCGGTATTTATGATCAGTGCGATAGCCATGACTGCAACACATCAGCTAATTAGGCAGTGGGGAGTAGTTCAGATTTTCTTCCAAAGTGCAAGCACTTGCATGTGGCAGCTCAGAGTCCCCACTACCATTTTACCCACCTGTGATGGGTCCCATGGAGTTCCCCTCCTCTGGCTGTGGTCTCAGCTAAATTATCTGATAGTACATAATGCCGGCCCATGAATTAACCCATATTCTTTCTGCTTAAGAGGCTAAAATTCTGATGAACAAATTTTCTGATGAACAAATTTTTACATGTATACCTTCTTGCTTTCTTGTTTGTTAACCAAGAAATTATGCTTCTGTGGCAGCAGTCAAAAATCCCCAAGCACCTTTTTTTATTTTACTCTGGTGGCTGCTGTGCCTGAAGAGGTTGGTCTGTTGTCTTAGCTTCTGTGCTGAGCTAAAAAAATCCCAACTTTTAGCTTTTTAACAGAAACAGCTGCAAAACACAGCAGCTGCAACTCATAGCTTGGAGCTGAGAGGAGTAAAACCTCTCAGCTTGGTTGCAAGCTGCCTTATGTCTTACGTTGCTCTTTCAGTCAGTTCTGTTTGAATTACCAAAGGGCTTTACGCTGTTTCCTCCTGTGTCCTAGCATCTTCAGCCTCCCAGTCTCCAGAGACTGTCAGCATGTTTCAGTGTACCTCTAGGATTTGTTGCCTTTGCAAAGTTTCACAGCTCATGCTGATTTCTGTGCCCGAGGTTTGTGTGCTGCACGTGGAGCTGGCTTCAGGTGGGGCTGCTCTGTGGGTGCAAAATGGTGACTGTAGTGTGAAAAGCCACGTCTCCCCTTTAGGAACTGGGGGTTAGTCTCCTTGCTTCAGATAAATGTAGCGTCCTCTAAGGTAGATGAGTAAGAAGGCAGAGATCAGGAGGTTCAATAAGCCTGACTCAAATTTCCATGTAATCCTGCGTGAAACAAGCTAAACATAAAATAGGCCATGGCGCAGCCAGAGCTTCCTTATAAGAGCGTTTCTAGCCCAGTGGCAATGCAGTATTTAGGCTGTGGCAAGGTCTGGTTTGTGCTACTCAGTACTGGTCAGGCTCCACGTGGTTTGCAGTGGGGCACTCTAGTCTTCCTGGGATTTGCTGTGTTGAAATGCGGTCTCCACACAGCACCGTGACCAGCTGACATCTCCCTGCAGTATTGTCAAATTTGATTATATTTATTGTTTTTCACTTTTATGCTGACAACATGCATTTTAGATACATGTTATTTTCTGGAGGACTGTATTCAGGCATAAAATTAATGGAGCTGGTTTTCACAGTAGTAATGCTTTCCATTATTGCATCTTATTTGGCATTTTTTAACAACACTATAGCATGCAGAAATCTTGTGCTAATGAAAAGGAGAAGGGTTTCTCATATCTGCAGTCAGCCATCAAGGCATGGAGGGAAGGAGCCAACTGGGCATGCAAGCACATCCCTGCCCTATTTTAAGTTTGAAAACTAAGGAGCCCAAAACTTTGGCAAAGCCACTATTGATTTTTAGAGTGTATAAATAGTCTAGCTAGGTGATGGCTAGTTTTTTTCAGGCTACGGGTGCCACCTGTCAAAATCTTTGTGGTTGAGAGCTGCTAGGTGTGGACTATGTTTGCTGCAGAACTAAGGGAATGGGGAATTGCAGCAGATGACTGTGGTGTGGGATGAGAGTTGGTCCTCAGAGCTCCCAGCACTGAGCTGAGTTCAGTGTGGGCCTTCACCAGCATCCCAGAATAATGCAGTTCTTCATCTCTAGTATTCTTGCTGATTTGTCTTTTTCCCAAAGTTGGTGATTCAGTTTATCCTGGCTCAGTGCAGCCTGGTTGTCAGTTGTAGATGCCATCTTGGCATGGGAGCCACTCTTACAATATTTGGGAGATGCATGTTGGCCCATTCCTGAGATAGCTGCTGCCAAAAGAAGATCGTGGCCATTTAATAAAGAGAAGTTCCTTGGCCCAAAGAGCGAGTTGTGAAGAATAGAAAATGCAGCATTCTTGAGCCAAGTGGCAATTCATTTTTTGCTCTCATGCCTAAATTCCTGCTTATTTTGGAGAAATAGGTCTTGTTCTCTTCCTCAGACTGACATACCAGGTTTGGCTGGGGCTCCTGACATCTGTATTTGTTCAGCTGCACAAGTATTGCAGCAGGCATGAGAAAGTGGGTCCCAGTTAATAAAGAGGAACTAGGTAGAAAGCTTAACAGATGAAAAGAGTTCTTGAGTGTCAGCCAGGAGACAAATTAATGGGCAAAGGGCACTGCATGAAGTTACACTGTAGGGGTGCTAAATGTTCACAGAAAGCTATACATGAAATGTATATGTGCACTTTTCGTAACTATAAGGAGCAGTAAGGGGGTGGGTGGCTTAGGTCCCTTGTGTTTGTTGGTTTAGGGGACTATCTGTGACAAGAATATTAGAAGTTGCTGATTATCAGACGGTGATGACCATTGACTAACTCATCTTGCTGTGTAAGCAAAGTAATTTGAAGCAAATAATTACAACCTGATTCAGGATGCTTTTCTGGTTCGAGGCGATTCACTACCCTGCCAGTTGGGGCTTTCCAGAGACCTAAACAAATCTTTTATTTTGGACTTTGGGAAGGGATTGTTTTGATTTGTGTGGTGTGTGTGTGTCTGGATGTGAGAGTCTGTGGGAATTAAAAAAAAACCCAAACCAAACCATGAAGAGGTAAAAAAGAAAGAAGTGGAACAGAATGAACCATAGGGTAAGCCCTTCTCAAATGTCCCAGCCAGTCTCAGGTGGTGTCCAAAGCATGTATGCTTTACAGTTTAAAATGGAAGGAGATGCTGTCATTGCGACAAATGGAAAATGTGAGTTAAAAGTGTTTTAAACGTTTGTTTTGGGAACAGATCATTAAAATTATTAAGCCTATTTAAAATCCATGGCTATGTTTTAGAGTTAGGTACACTCGGAAATAAAAGTAAGATCATTAAAGAATTAAAGAATTCTTACTTCAGTTTTTAAGTATCTGACTAAATTCTGGAGAGAAGTTTCATTTGTCCCCTTCATGTTGCTTCCCTAGCCCTATTTATTATATCCCACAAGGGAATAGTGAGGCTTACACCTCTGAGGGTTCCTTCCTTTAATAAGTAGTCACATTAACATTGCCTCAGAGATGGGAGGGATCAAACGGGGGGCAATGCAGAAATCATGTGTAAAGTAGTAGTCCAGCAAATATGGGTCTAAAAGCTTTTGTATGTATCTTGAAGTGGTGTGTAGATTGAAGTCCCACCACCTTTGCTTATTAAGATGCCTTAGTCATCTTGTTTCATGCAGGTCATTTGTCTTTTATGAACCAGCCTTCTGGTTGGTCCATTTGTTGTGTCTCTTAATTGCTCCATCAATGACCTTTCTGTGGGGCTGGGGATATCATCAGGCAGGGGACCTTTTGGATTTATTAATTTTTTGTTTGCCAAGAAAGCTCTGAGACTAATTGCCAAGACTTCCCAGAAGATATTAGTTTACAAATTTTAATGACACTTATGATTTATTAATGTGCTTCCCCCAGCATCTGCTCATCCCTATTCCTTGGTGAAATTCCTGCTGAATCGGAGAGAATTAATAAAAACAGAAGTGCAGATTGTAATGGTGTTTTAGCTAGCCTGTTAATTAAAAACTTTTACCCATATTCAGAGCACTTTATTCATATCTCTGAATCTCTGAGGGCAGAGGTAAGTCTTGGCTCTGAACTACATTCTTCATAGGATCTTGATTTGGTGAGAGTGTTGCATGTCAGTCCGTGGCAGTGGCACTGAGGTTTACATTGATGCGTGAGTGTAACTCACTGTTGAACATGAGCTGCACATCCCTGCTATGTCCTTTATCCACAGATCTTTTGCAGCTTGAAAGCGGGGCTGCTTTGTGAAAGTTTTCAACCTCCAAACGTGTCTGTGGGAGGACAGAACTGGTCACTAATGATGGATGCTGCAAATATGTTTGTGTGAGTTTGAATGTGTTAAATAGGACTGGAATGGTCCTGTGATTGTACATCAATTTTGATCTCATAGATAATTGGGTTATTGGGATGTTCCTGTTAATAAGTAGGCCTGGGAATTTTTGGATACATCTTATTTTCTGGATGAAGACAGAGGGGCAAGAAGAAAAGGCAATTTATCAAATTCCAATCTTATTTGAGGGAATGTTCTGAGGACAAGGTGGACTTCCAAATAATACGTACAGGGGGCAAACTGAAGTTGTGTTTTGTTTTTCCATGCTTCAGCTAAGAGCCTCAGCCATCTCTCTTCTACTCTCTCCTTCATAACTCTTGAATTATTTATAGTCCTCAGAAAAGCTCCAACACGAGAGACTGAGATTCTCTCTAGGGAGAGGCTGATACTAATCTTAAGTATGGAAGATCCAAGTTCAAGCCCTTGCTCTGAATAAGTGTAAAGGGAAGTGCTTTTTTATTCCTTGAGTAATTAAATTGTGTAACTCATTGCTACAGGATGTTGTGAGGCAGAAATAATAAAAGCGTAAATGGATTGCAAAGGGGGTTTCGGTGAATTAATGGAAGATATTTCTGCTGGTGGCTGTTAAATGTGATAGTGTGGCAGTAGTCTGTGGCTTACATTAATTTTATGATATGACATTCAAGGAACAGACAGGTATACAGCTTCTGAATCAGTGTTGCAGAAATGTCATCCACTTTTTGTTACCTGTTCTAAAGCAATGAACTATTCTTGCTTTGGGTGTTCAAATGGGCAAGCTGGGATTGCTCTGGAGACATGGTATGCCACAGTATTTTAGTGGCTTTGGGATTTGATCTAAGTCAAGAGAGCTGGGGGAGAGACCATGGGAAGAATCATGCTGTCTTCCATTTCTTCCCTGTAGTTTTCCCAGAATATTCTGTGGCAGACTAGCAGGCAATACAAATTTTTGACCTACTGTGGCTGTCTTATTCAACCAAGGGATTTGAGTCTTCTAAACAACAGGTAGGTTCTCCATTTATTGCCCAACTGGCGGCTGTCTTGGATACTATCATGTTTTCTTAGTGGAGCTATTTTGTTGACTAAGCTATGTAGTTTGCAAACAAAATAAATCCACAAGAAGTCCACAACAAAAACACAGCCAGACCTTTCAGGAACACCACTGGGTTCGATCATTGTGACAGTAGAAACTTAAACCTGTCCAAATCTCTAGTCTTTCTATTCCAGAAAACTACATAATAGAATTTAGGGAAATTTAGGGAATTTAGTGCCAAAATATGTTTCTGATTTTGATACAATCATGAGCATTTTAGTGTGAATCTAGTGTCAATTAATGAAATTTGTTGTGAGGAATAAAAATATTGTGGAAGAGTGGAAGAATATGCTTGTCCCTGCTTTTGCAGATTATATATGATATATATATATAAAGTTTTTCTGTCTTTGTTAATCAATTTCTTTCATTGTGAGCTGCTGAAGAAGGGAGACTTCCTATCCCATCAGAAATGAAGTTTAGGCTCAGGTCATGTTCTCAGGCATTTAGTCCTGGGGCTTTGGTGGAGAAGCAAGAGGAAGCTTTGCCAAAAGTGAATATGCTTTTGAAGCATCACAGTCCCTATGAAGTCATCTTGTCAGGGATGGCAGGTAAAGTGTGTTTGTAGTGCTTTGCCTTCTTACTTTAGAAAAGTAGCAAGGCAGCATTCAGGAGGGAGTTTGTAGCCAAGAACCTGCTGTTGCAGATCCTGTGGGTGTTGTGCCTGTTGCTGCATCAGCAGGGCTGCATCTGTTAACAGGAATTGGCTATTCCATCTCTTCTTTATCATTTGGAGCAGCAATTCCATTGCTCTCATTAGAGAGCTGCTCCTTTTGTTGAGTTATCTCATCTTACATTCTAATTAGATTTGGATGCCGACTGCAAAACTTTTTGCAGGAAGGCATACTTAAAGATGAATTTGTTTTGGCCTTACTAATGTCTTTTTCTGATCGCTTTTTACTGTGCAGAGGAGTTTCTTTGGCACAGATAACGAGTAGATGCATTCAACGAAGATATGTGCCAATATTAATGAAAACCACACATTAATTTATAAATATGTAAATAGATCATTACAAAATAAGAACTTTAAAAATAAATTACATTAGAACTTTCATACTGTATCTGTGATCTAGTAGGACTTGAAAAGTCTGAAGAGAGATGCTGAGAAAAGAGTACAATAAAAGTCTTACGAAATGATGTGCTGTGGATAGGGTCTCTACTAAAGCAGGTGGGTGCAGCATCTCTCCGATGAGGAAAGGCTGAGACACCTGGGACTGTTTAGGCTGGAGAAGATGCAAGCAGGGGTTCTCATCAATGTGTGCACATACCTGAAGGGACAATGCAAAGAAGACAGTCAGGCTCTTTACTGTGGTGTCCACTGACAGGACAAGTGACCAGGAATGGACACAAACTGAAACTCTGAATATCAGGAAACCTTTTTTATTGTGCTGGTGACAATGCGCTGGCACAGGTTGCCCAGGGAGGTCATAGAGTCTCTATCCTTGGAGATAATCAGAAGACATCTGGACTGGTCATGGGCAAGTGGCTCTAGGTGACCCTGCTTGAGCAGAGGTTTAGACCAGATAAGCTCCAGAGGTCCCTTCCAATCTTAATGATTCTGAGAAGAATAAAGGAGCATTGGAAAAAGTAGAAAGAATTTGGTTCTTAGGACAACATTTAGTCTGTGAATCTCCTTACTGGAGCATGTTTTGGTATGTAGAGTTCATGTGGGTTCAAGTGGAGTCTAGACAAGTTCCTAGAAGCAAAAATAATATGTCAGGGATTATATGACGTTTGCCTGTGTCTTGGAAGTGGCCTCCCATCAGTTAGAGATAGGCACTGCCACTGGCTGTCCAGGAAGTCAGTACTGGATCAGGAGCCAGCAGGTTCTCACGCTGTGCAGTTTCTGTGTTGGTGCCACCTCATGGCTTGCTGTGGGATGTAGTTCCTCCATCCACACTAAACCTAGGCTTTCTGTCAGTGTACATGATTTGTTTCTCTTTGAGTGAGCTGTTCTTTTCCTTTTTCTTCCCATCTCCCTCCTCCCTCGACTTTTCTTTCCAATTAGGCTTGGGACCAAGCCATATAAATCTTTGATGCTTTGTACAGTGGCTGGTAGAATTTAGTACTTTAACATAGGTTGTGTCTGTTTATATTGGTGTTTTATTATGTTGTGTTTGGTTTTTTTCCCCAAATGCACTGCCATTTTATAATGGCTATAAATAACCTGAAGGATAGAGAAACATTGTTAAAAATTGTGCAAGAAATCCTTCCATCTTTCTTTTAATCTGGTCTGGCTCTCTCATTATCCCTGTGGTGCATTCATTAGGCTTCTAATGAAATTAATAAGTGCCCAATATCAGCGGTCACTTTTCCAAGTAATATTTACAAAAGGAACATAGCCTTTGATTTATCTACTCACCACATGTTCCTCGTCTGTAAAATCTGTCATCCTGTTCTCTTACAGTACATGCCTGACCAAGTGAAAATGAAAGCTCCTGGCAAACTACTAGATCATGGGAAACTAGTAGATTTTAACATGTAGGATTTCCACCTCTGAATAAAAATTGCACAAGGTAATTGATGATGTTCTGTAACCAGGTTATTGGGGCTTCTTTCTTGGGTCTTTTATGGCCAGTTACTTTAGAGAATTGCCTCTGTAAATACCAGTAGTTGCTGATATGCAGTTAACCCTGATGCTTGCTGTCCAGATGCCAGAATGTAGCAAGAGGTTATCTGCAGGAGCTGCCATTCAGCATCCTGTGAGTCTGGGCAGGGATGCAAACATGGTGCTGTACTGAAATAGTTGAGGGGCATTACCCTCAATAATGTGATAAAGCTAAGACTATTTTATGGCATCTGTAACTGGGCTGTCACATTTTCTATTCTGGATCTTGTAGTCAAGCTCAGAGGATCAGTGAGTAAGATGATGGTAGGGGACTGGTTACAGAAAGATGGCTGAGCTGTTAATACAGGCATTACTGCCAAGCCTTACCCCAAAGTCGGGTAGTAGTTTTGCCCAGGGCTGAGAGGGGTACTCTGAACTTTTCTGGATGTGTGCAGCTCAGCTGTGCACCTGCACAGCTCAGGATCATGGCATGGATGTGCATCACTTGGGGTCGGAGTTCATGCGCTGTGTAGGGCAGGTAAACTGGGACTAGTGCCACTTGTAATTACTAGTATTTACAAGCCCTGGGAGGTTCAGAAGCCACCTGGGGAGAGGTCATGCAGAGAGGAAGAGTAAGCCACCAGTGGGATGTGGATTCAGGCTGTATGGGGCTCTGAAGCTCACAAGGAGTAGCCAGTCCTGTGGAAAGAATCAGAATAATAGAATCTTAGGGGTTGGAAGGGACCTCGAGAGATCATCGGGTCCAACCCCCCTGCCAAAGCAGCTCCCTAGCTTGTATTGCACAGATAGGCGTCCAGACGGGTCTTGAATATCTCCAGAGATGGAGAGTCCACCACCTCCCTGGGCAGCCTGTCCCAGGGCTCTGTCACCCTTACTGTGAAAAAGTTTTTCTGCATGTTGGTGTGGAACTTCCTGTGCTCCAACTTGCAGCCATTGCCCCTTGTCCTGTCCCCACAGACCACTGAAAAGGGGCTGGCCATTTCCCCCTGCATCCCATACTTATGATATTTATAAACATTAAAAGAAAAGAAAAATGTATTTACTGCCTGTCCTCTTGTATCCTTTTCTTTGAAATGCTAGAAACTGTACTAGTGATTTGCTTTAAGAAGGAAGCCTTCTTGTTCATTACTGGTCCCGGAGGGGAAGAGCAAGCAGTAGGTTCAGAGTAGAAGTCAAGGACAGCATGGGGATGAGTAGTCCACACACAGGGAATAGCTGCCAGGACCTGGTGTAGGAGAATCATACAACTTCCACCAGCACTAAGGGAGATGTGTTCCGTGAGGACTTCAGCAGACTGTAACCCATCTGTGGATCTCACATAATTAGTTTAGGGATCACAGACAAGCTCGTGACCTTGAGGTGTCCCAGACACAGGTCTCTGTAAAGCAAGTATGTGACAGGTCTTGTCATTTCCTTGGGTTACTAGCAGCTTTAAGTGTGGCTGAAGAATGCCAAGACACTAAGATCAACTGTTAAAACGTAAGGTTTCAGATATAATGTTTTATTGCCATGGAGTAGTTAAAGCTACAGAGTAAGCAGTGGACCATGCTACATCACTCAGTGTGCCTCTAGCAGGGTAGAGAATAAATGTCCCATGGAAGATTAAAATCCCATTGGTTCTATTATCTGTAACCAATAAAGGCAAAAGAGATGTCTGTGAGGAATACAGAGTTAACACAGCACATCTAGCTTTGTACCCAGAAGTGTGCATTTTCTATTTTGTGTGAGGCATGGGAGACAAAGCAAGGCAAGCTTTGGTTTGCTCTTTTTTTTTTCTCTTCCTTGAAGAGTATGGCAGGAGAGACTCTGGTTGTCCATCTCCCTCTATAAGGACTTGGAGGGTGGTCTATACTGATGCTACCTCATCATAGGGGCAGAGGGGTGTGAGTCACACTGCCCGAGATGTTCCTATCTTGTTCTGTGGCATTTTAATGGTGATGTGCAAAAGTCTGGCTATGTAACAGGACATGGCCCTCTTGTGTGGTCAGAGGTGTGTAAGGGGCCCACATGTTCTCTTCAGAAGTACTGCCTTTATACAGTCACAGTGCATGTGGTTTGTTTGAGGGACAGATGTGGATGAAGGTCAGTAGGCTGTGGTCTAGCTTAGTTGCTTGGATCGGTTCCAGGCAGGGTGCATGCACCTTGGTTACTGTGGTTCATCATGAAATGTCCTCTGTTGCACAGTGTATCAGAAGGATCTGTGACTGCAGAGATGGGAGCAGCGCTCTTCCTTGGTGTGCAATGGCACTGTAACAGCAAACTTGTTCTTCTCACATCACTCTGCTTTGAGGGGCACTGGATATGGCACTTTGCAAGCATGCCCATCTGGCAAATTGGACAATGGATTTGATACTTGCACTGCTCAGAAGCTTTTGAGGTATGCTTGGCAGTGGCATTGCTGAGTAGCTCAGGTCTCATGGAGAAGTGAGTTCTTGAAATCTGTAGCGCAGACACCCCACCCTTCTGTTGTTAAAGTCTTTTTGTCACTCGAAGGAAGCAAAGGTAAAACACTGTTCCTAGGGCTTCTTTCTTGTGCTACCTTTATCTCAGCTTCAGTGCCCACTGTGTTCCCTCTCCTTCTGTGTGACAAAAACCATTACAAATGCTGCAGTAGGCCGTGTTGCAAACTCTTATCTTTAAAAATGACATTCATAAAGGTTAATAATTGGAATGAGCTCTGGCAGTTACTAATTAGCACCATTACACAATCAGCTCACATTCTGGCAGCATTAGGCATACTTAACCAGTCAATTATCATTGATCTCAGAAAGTGCTGCTCTAAAATTAGCATAAGGTGCCTTTGTGAGTGGAGGGAGGGAATCTGACAGCACCACAGTGGTCAGGCTGCGGCAACGTGTGATTTGAGGGACCAGTGTTGTGTACCTGATAGCGACGGATGGGTCTGAATTAGAAATCAGATAGTATAGAATCACCTTCAAAGAGAGGCAGAAATAGGTCCTACCACTGTCTCTCCTTGCTGTTTGAAGCAGTAGGAGTGTTCAGGCAGAGAGCTGACTTGGGAAAAGGGTAGGTTTAATGGTTTCAGTGAATTTCAGTTAATGTGATGACTTACAGGCTTTCCAAAGTGCAACTGAAGCGTAAGGGATTTTTTTTCCCCTTTTTATTTTTCCTTGTGTGATTAATAGTTTTGAGGTAAAGAACTTGCAAACAAGATGGGGAAGCATGGGATTTCCCTTTAGAAGTGCTGCATAAAGTTGTCTTAATCACATGTTATGACTGCTTTGTTCTCTATAAGAAACTCAGAGGTGTGGAGCCTTTGCTGCTTATGCTGACTTAGAGTGAAGAGGCTGCTGCATGGAGTGGTTATGGTTTTCTAGTCAGTGTTTTGTTCTTCCCAACTTGAGTGTGGGAAGCACATGCATGTCTTCTAAAACCATCATTTGTGCCTGGTCAGGAAGGTGTGCAGTGATGTGTGGCCCACACAAACAGGGGATGGTGTCTACAGTCCAGTTGTGAAGGAGATTTTCAAGATCCCTGTATGGAAAATCCATGAACATGTAGAGCAGAGATGATGATGGTTGATGTGTTAATTTCTCCTATTTGTTGCTTCTGTAATTTGGGGGGTGGAGGGTGGGGGCGGGAAGGGGTGTTACTGCTTAAGATACAGTCTGCAGTGTGCATAAATTTACAGGGAATTACATACACTTGGATAGAACTTGGGAACATTGTTGGTGACATGTTGGAGTGTAATAGGAGTACCGGATACTGTGAGAGTAAAACTTGTGTAGGTGAAAGGACCAGGAATAACCTGAGTTGTGCTTGGTTCCCCTTTGGAATTTGGCTCAGGGTCTCTGTCTATTTAGGAAAAGGAAAAATGTATTCTTGTGATTATTTTCAAGTGGATTTTTGACCTTACTGTCTCTTGCTACTTACTCTCTGGAACTTTTCATTGTGGTGAATTAATCCAGAAAAGATTCTAGTTAGAATTTTCTAAACTTGATGCTTTCCCCAAACCTTTTTGTTTCTGTGCAGCAGAAATCTTTGAATATACTTAAGGGCTGACTGAAGTCAGAAGTACATTGATTTCTTTCTGTATGTCTGAACTTTCATCTTTGCTCTTGGCAAAAATCTGCAAGGGGTCTTGGGAGTAGGCACAAGAAAAATCAGGTCAGGTCATCAACTTTGACTTCAGCTTTTGCAAAAAATTAGCCCAATGCAACAGGCTTTGTTTAAAAACTACTTTTGCTTGCAGGTGATTCCAGAAGTAGTAGAAAGTGACTGCAAGCACAAGCCAGCTAGACCCCTATGATTTCCTTGCTTCCTATTAAATTTATCTGTAAAAGTATACCAGCATATCAGGATAAGGCTCGCAGGTTACTGCAGAGTGTGCGTACTTATGAAGTGGAAGGCTAAGGTCTACTTGAGCTGCAGATGCTTCTCAGAAGGGTAAAGGAATCTTTGTAGAAGAGACATGAAGAATTTGTGTGTGGTTAGTGATTGTACAATGAGTATTTAACCTGGAGAGAGGAAATATATAGAGGAATCTCTTTAGACATAGGCCACTAATCTAGGATCCAGATTCTGAGGAAGTCAGAGTATTTCCAGGTACTTTTCCAGACTTTGGATCAGGCCTTGTAAAAGTAACAGAGGGAAATATGTCTTCATGTCTCAGGTGTTTAGCCAGAGAAACCCCACTGAGTAAACCCTGAGGCAGCCCTGTGGAAACCCGTGCCTTGGGAGAAGCTGATAAGAGATGCTGCTTGGGCTGGGTGCCAATGCAGAGCTCTGGCTTCTGGGTGCAGATGCTCTGCTGCACAGCCTAGGCAGGGATTTCCTCTCAGAGACTCCAGAAATGAATAACCTGCGTGGGGTCTGCTGGAGGTGATGGATATTCTTGAAGAAATGTTCAAGAGTCAGGACTCGGAACTGGTAGATAGCTATGGTGTTCTGCTGTATGACAGATGATGCCTTCTCTGGTGGTAAAAGACATCACCTGTTAAGTGTGCCTTGGTATGGCAACAAATACTATGGTAACATTTGTAAATGGAACTAATTTTAGTAGAGAGGTTCTAGGGCACAGTAGCTCAGCTAAGGAGAAAAACAGCTGGACACTTTTTTCTTACAACAGTTCCGTAAGTACATAAATATATACAGCACAGCCTTCTCCTTGCTGTCTCCCCCAGCCCCCCAGTATTTGTTCTCCAGTTATTGGGTAATTTGCAGCAGTGCAGAGGCAGGTTTTAGGAAAAAACCTTTTTAAAGCTGAACATGGATTGCTTGGGAAGATGGGAATTCTCCATTTTAAAAGACTTCAGGTGCATGCTAGACAGCCTTCTGAGGTAGATGTCATTGTCTTCTAGTTATTCCTGCCTTTGGAAGGGAGAATACTGAAGGCTTTTTGTTAACCCTATTTCTGTGGTCCCGTGATAGGAGAGCCTTCCACCCATATCCCTTGGGAAGAGCAGCACAACAGGTTTCATAGTAGAAGCTGAATATGGAAGGAGACAAGAGGTTGAATATTTTTTAGTTGAGTGCATGCAGCACATATTTGCATCTTGTGACCCACCCTACCTTGTCTTGAAATGTCCCTATTAGAATATTATGTAAATGGGATAGTGAAGGCAGCGTGGAAATTGGACAATGTGCAATAACAAGTGTTAACTGGAGACTAAGGCTGTGCTCTCTGCAGTGCATTAGTTCCAATTTAGATCCCATCAACAAGCAAAATATTGCACTGCAGATGTGCAATTTCATAGGCTGCATGGGTCCGATGGCTTGAGAGCGTGAAAAATTGTGATCTCACCTCTCTGACTTCCTCCCCAACACAATGGAGACCGTGGAGGGCAAAAAATCAGCTAGCTGATGTTGGATCAATCATACAAACGCACAAGAGGTATCAGTGCAACTGCGATCGAGCCAACAATCTGCCGGCTGAATGGTTGGTGGGTGAGTAAAAAGATGTGTTTGAGACACAAATGATCTTGAGCAGTTCTGAATATAGCTTTTCTTTCTTAAAGAGGCATAAAGCTATGTCAAAATTGGTGTTTAAACCAAAATGCTGTTGTGTTTGTAATGTTAGGGAATGGAAGATTTTTAAGACATAATAGTAGGGAAAGTGGTGAATGCAGGCAAGGTCATCTTGATAATGAGTTCTTTAGCTCGTAATGCTGGGGTAGGAGGGATCATGCTAAAACTAGAGTCCTCATATGACCTAGTTGACTGTCTTTTTGTTTTCCAACAGTCACCCTGTTTCATGGAGTAAAAGTATCAAGTGATTAATTACTTGCAGGCAGAGTGGGATTGTGTCATGGTAAGATAAACTTTAGAGGAGGAGTCATTTGACACTAGAACCTTCCTCAGAGCAGATAATTTTTGGAAATACTGGTTTATACCCAGTGTCATCCTAAATTAAAAAAGCAGGTGTGTGGATAGACTGTGAAGCAATAATTGTGTCACTGGTGACTCATGGATGTGTTACTATTCATACAATTCCTATGTTATAAAGGCAGGAGGAGTATTGTGCTCAGACACTGTGCAAGATGATGGAGGAGAAAAATCACTGCTTGATGAGGAGCAAAACTCTTGGGAAAATATTCCATCTTTATTGAAAAATTAGCAGTGATGAAGAATCTACCTCAGCCATTAATACAGTCTTGCTGGAACAATTACCCATCCTGCTTAAAAAAAACCCCACAAAACCACCACCCAAAACAGAACAAAATACCTTCTTACCCAAACTTGCCCAAACTCAGTTTATCTGGTTTTATTTCTTGTAACTTTTATTGACTGGGTAGAAGCGCTCTCTAATTCCCTCAAAGGTACTCACACTGATTACACACTAGAAGTTTTTCATAATACAGTAAGTTTTTCCACGCTATCGATTCTTGTTTGGGTGATTCTTTTCTTGTCACATGGCATGAAATCCAATGTCCTCAAAATTCTCGTGTTCCTGTTTCTAATGTGGGAATGGAAGTCTCAAGAGGGTGCTCTTCATAGAAGTTTATCTCTGCACGTCGTCAGATTCATAGATTTAAAGCACAGAGAAGACGTAATAATAATCTAGTCATGTACTGCAAGCCAGAGAATCTTACTCAATAATTTCTACATTGAGTCCACAGTGTAGTTTGAAGTATTGCTTGTTGGCTGGAAACATATTCAGTCTTTACTAATACTTACAGTCTTTCAATTATGTGATCTGATTTGCATTGCTGCTAGAGCTGTATTTCATTTTTGATGCTGCAGCAAATGGACTCTGGGCTGAGTTGGCCAAATTCAGTGATGCTGAAAGACAGGCTGGTTTGCTATGTGTCTGAGAGCCTCAGCACCTGCAAAATTTCAAATTGCAGCCATGATTCCTTGATGCTGACAAGCAAGCCTTGGAGCTCTTTTGTTCCTCACTTTTTCTTTAATAGCATTATAATTATTTTAAAAAGAAAAAAAAAAGCTAAGAGTGTAAAATTCAGGGGGATGAAATAAAGCTGTGGCTCATTTCATGTGGATTTTTTATTTCCCCTTGGGCTGTTGGTTTTTTTTGTAGGTGTTTGTGGGGTTGTGGGGCGGGGGGGTTGGTTGGTTGTTGTGGGTTGGTTTGGGGTTTTTTTTTTCCTTTCTTTAAAGGACCCTCAAAACTAGGGATTTTTTTCCTACTAGAGACTGAGAATTGAGAAGGCTTTGTTTCCTTTTCAACTCTGCCATGGCTGATGACTCCCTTCATGGATGCTTAAACACTTGCTATGTGGGTGCATCTGCAAACTGGGTGCAGCCTTCACCAGGCTTTGCATCACCTGGGACCTACCTGTTCACAAACCACAGGTTGTGCTGAGTGACCCCACGTCCTCATCACCAGCTAGGAATGAAGAAGCTTCGTACATAGAATGGTGGGTGCTCAGGGCACGAATCCACTTTGCAGTGAGAAGCTCCATGCAGTTGAAAATCCTGTCTGGCCTGGCAGGGATAAGGGCAGCAGTAGGGTTTAAGGCACTGCACTTCTCAGGAAGATTGGGTGAGGTGCCCAGCTCCTTTGATTGCTTCTCCTGAAAAATTTCCTCTTGGCTCAAGGGGAAAAAAAAGTGTGCAAATCCTATGGCATTGTTCAAACAGAAGACAGCGAACAGTAGATTCATGTTGGAGGATTTTATTTGCTGTGGGTGTAAGATTGGGGTGTGTGTGCAGATAAAGTATGCAGCTTTTCTGTAGCAGGAACTGAATACTGCTTTGCAAAGGCATGGTCTAAGGCATGGTCTGACTGGTCAGGCACAAGAAAAATGCCTCTGTATTTTGGAACAACTGGCTTGTGTTTCATCATGTTATTAGTTACCTGAAAATAGCTCTCTGCCCTTTATACAGATGTTTTAATTTCTCTTCCTGGACTAGGGTATTTTATCCTAACTTTGCAAAGGTATTATTTATGTGTCTAATGTATTTTCAGGTGCAGTGGTAGAATGCACACTGCAAAAAAAATAAGGCACAGTTTATATTTGTATTGGATTGCAGATCCCCATGCATTAAGGAGAAGAAGCTGTCTATGATTCCCTGCCATTAAATACGTGTTATGTTGTTTATAGCGTTTTAAAATCAAAGCCTCATCTAGTCATTTCAGCACTAGTCGCCTTCTACCTTTCTGCCTCTCAGTAGAGCATTTACAAGTGTTTATATTGGTTTTTTCTGCCTAGCAACATTGTTGCAAGTAGTTTAGGGGAGGGGAAAAAAAAGGTTTGCCACCATAAACCCAAAGCTGCAGCAAGCCTTAACAACCTTTAGTTATCCTTCCCCAGAGGTCCCTTTTAGAAAGGAAGAGCCATCTGATGTGATAAAAATGAAGGCTTGGTGCTATGAAATCTCTGTTTACATTCTGCAAACATGGTTTTATTCCATCAGAGTATTTTTTTTTGTCTTTTTTTTCCTTTCTTTTATCAAGCAAATTGTGAGATGTCCTGTATTCCATTCGCTTTGTTGAAATAATAGGACTGATGCTGCGGTGCCTGTAGCTGACTCTGCAGCCCAAGGCTCTGGTGCTGTCTGTGCCTGGGCCAGAATGAGAGGCCAGTTTAACAACCTACTCCACAGATAACAGCATCTTCCCTGCACGTTTGTGCTCTCCTTTTGCTGGAAAGGCCTAATGTGACTGGTTAGGGTTTGTTGCGTTTGAGCAGTGAGGTTTCTCTGACTTTTATTGGGAGCCAATTCCATGGCTTAGGTGCCAGAGCTGACCCAAACTTGAATTTTCTCTCCGAGAAGAAAGTGATGTTTCAATTTCTTTGTCCATCTAAACAGCATGATAAAGGATCTCCAACCAGTACTAGTGATGATTCTGCAAGTTAAGTGATTTTATTGGGATTTGGCCTAAAATTTCCTTTTTTTCTCTTTCAAATTTTGCTTGCATTTCGAGCAGACAAATAGTTGTTTGGGAGTTTTGTGTATGTGTATGTGGTGTTTGTTTTGGTTTGGTTTTGGCTTGGTTTGGTTTTGTTTTGGTGGGGTGATTGTATTTCTGCTAGCTGAATTCAACAGGAATTGGATAAAACTTTTAGACTTTTCACAGTTTGTTCATTGTTATACAGCCCCTCAGCCCTTGCTTTGCCAAACTGCCTAATTATTTTAATCTTACCTGCAGATGGTACATTTAATTCTGGAATATTTGGGTTTTGTATGTTAATTCTACCCAAATTCTTGTTTCTCAGCACACAATGTGTCGAAGAGCTGATTTTTGATCAGTGAATTGAGAATAAATCTGATGGATTCATTGGAGGTCCCTGTAAGAGCTGACTGAGATTTGTTTGTCTATGTATGATTTCTCAGTAGTTCATATATATAGATGGATTTTATGAACTCAGTTCCCTCTTAATATTTTCCTACTTAGAAGCCATTAGTTATACAACAGTCAGGGTGATGGTGACTTTCATGAAATAGAAGCTTGCTTTCAATGCTTTTGGGTTAGTTTGTGTTGTAATACCAGTGATCTAGAAGAAGAAGAAATGTGTCACAGGGTAGAGATGGTTTCAAAGGTCTTTTTTTTTTGTAGACAAAAGTGTTGATGGTGTTATTCAACTGTTGTTGTTTTACCAGAAGTCATGCATGAAAGACAGTGAGTCAAATGGCATATTTATTGATTTGTGCAGCTGTTTTTCTACCTGAAAACAAATAATGCAAATATGCATATTTTTTTTTTCATAGCTGCAATTTCTTATAAAAGACTTGAGCTACGTTTCAGTCTTTTAAGACCCCATGAATCTTCCGTTGCCTTGCAGTTGGAACAAGAGGTTAGCTTCTGTGGTGTACAGGAACTTTTGGAATTATCCAGGAAAGAGATAGGGATGCTTTCCAACACATGAAGATCTTCGTTTAATGTGAAAATGTTTACATTTCAATGTCCATTTGGATATTCAATGGATATTCAAGTTTGAAGTGTGTTCACTGGAAACAGGGTTTAAATGCCTCATCCCTGGACTACTGTAGTTCGTATAGACCAAGGAGACTCTTCAGGACTGCAGCATCTGCCCTACGAGGACAGGCTGAAAGAACTGGGGCTGTTCAGCCTTGGGAAAAGAAGACTGAGAGGGGATCTTATTAATGTTTATAAATATCTTAAGTGTGGGAGACAAGGGGAAATAGCCAGCCTCTTTTCAGTGGTCTGTGGGGACAGGACAAGGGGCGATGGCTTCAAGTTGAAACATAGGAAGTTCTGCATCAATATGTGGAAGAACTTTTTCACAGTGAGGGTGACAGAGCCCTGGGACAGGCTGCCCAGGGTGAGTTGTGGGGTCTCCTTCTCTGGAGATATTCAAGACCTGTCTGGACACCTACCTGTGCAGTATGTCCTGGGGAACCTGCTTTGGTAGGGGGGTTGGACGATGATCTCTTGAGGTCCCTTCCAACCCCTAGGATTCTGTGATTCAGATGAGGGGCAGTACTCGCAGAAAATCTGAGGGTTCTGTGCTTTTCTCATTGGCAATATGTTGGGGGTGGCATTCACTCCCTTGAGGAACACATAAGTCATTGCAACCTGGATGTTGTGGAAGTGGAATAGGTTGCATTATTAGTAGTATAACTGTTACAGGTATCTTAAGGACAAAGCTTATCTGTACCTGTATTTTTCTCAATAAGAAGTTAAACATGGACTCATCAAAAACACGCATTGTTAAAAGCCCCATAAGCCTGTCTTCTGCTACCAAACCCAAGCTGGGTTCAGAAAGGCTCCATTCTTTCAGTTAATGTCTGCAAAGATTTAACACTGTCTTACTTGCCTGACTGACAGCTTTCAAAGGACAGCCTGTGATTCATTCGCAGATTGTCAACAGTAAAAGCTTTTTGCATATTTGATGTTCAGTGTTTAGTACTCGAGTTGTGTGGTTGGTTGGGGGAGTCACATGCAGCAGTTTCTGCAGTGAGATTGGATGGCTGGAGGGAAGGTGCTGCTGACAAAATTAATCTCTCAGGGACAAGGTAAAATGGTTTTTAAGAAGAAAGATGTTTCAGGAGATAGATGTAGGAAAACTTTGGACGTTTTGATTAAGATTTTCAAAGCTGCACATTTAAGCTGAAGATCAACTCTCGTTAAATTTAATTGGACATCTGTATTAGGTAGGTGGCTTTGAAAATCTTTCCTTTTACATATATCTTTTCCTGGTTTTCTGCACAGAGTATTATCCACAAAAATACATCTGCCCTCCAAATTTTAAACATTTCTCTTTTTTTTTTCACTAAGAAGACAGATAAATACTTGATTTATGAGATGAAGTAGATATTTGTCCTGTTCAGCTTCTATTTCTATTTCTATAAATCAGTTAATAAAATGAAAATTCCTGTTCTGACATTCTCATTGGGACTCAGTATATTTTTTTGCACAGGAATATTTGATTAATGCCAATATCGCCCAACAAAGCATTCATACTCACATCTTTCAAACACCTGAAAAATGACTGCTGGAGATGGGAATGCATGTTTACAAAACAGCAGTAAGACTTATAGAGAGCAGTTGTTGTTCTTACGATCTGTCATTGCCTGGGACCACAGTCAGTAAGAAGGTTGGTTTCTGCATCTTCTTGTGCTGCTGGAGATGCTTTTCTCTGGAGATCCTTCTCTGGATTCTAGTTCACCTGTTTGGAATATGGTAGTTACCATGAATTAGAGCAACATGCTTTTGTGAAGCCTTCTTTTTGCTGAGTTCGGAAAGAGCATCTATGGAGCAGTGGAGCCAGGGTGTGAGGGGCTTTGGGCAACATATGACAAGGGCAGTGCATGGTGCGATGCTTCAGGAGCTGGGCTGGCAGGGCTTGTGGTACCTGGCACATGGCTGTGAGCCACCTGTCAGGTTGCATGCTGTGGTGGGCATTGTGTTTCCCTTCAGACTGCAGAGCAGCCAAGAAAAAAATAAAAGGTTTTTATTTCTGCAAACAGCTTCATCTTGGGAAGGGAACAGGATGAATGCAAAGGACAAAAGTTATTCTTGATTTGATCACCACTCTGGCGCACCGATGCTTGGTGTCAGTTGTCTCTTGGCTGAGTGGATAAGGGAGGGCTGGTGCAAAGTGAGGGAGCTGTTGGGTGTGGTGACAGTGGTTGTTTTCCTCCAGGCCATAGACGCTGCAGCACGGACCTTGAGAAAGCTGTAGCAGGCACAAAGCTGACATCAAAGATACTTTCACTTCTCTCAAAGGATATTATTTTAAAGGGAAAATAATGCCCAGAGCAGATTTTCACTGTCCCTTCCTTTTTACTGGTGACAAGCTGATTATTTTTGCTGCTATTTTTTTATTTTTCTGGTTTTGTTGTTCCCCAAAGTTTCAACTGCATGAAAACTCCCCAGTGGCTTTTGCCCAAATATGTGCAGGTGAGCTTTTAAAATGTGAATTGCTTGGTAGATAAATGAGGATTGGTTGCTATATTTAATTATGCAGTCTTCTGTAATGTGTCTGCAACAAGCATTCATCATGTGGATAGTAATTATTCTTAGCATGCCCATCTGAGCAAGATTATGCTTTGGTAATTGGTTTTGAATCCTATATCCATTTTATTTTAAGCAGCACTCTTTAATCCTTTCTATCTGTGTTTGGGGATTGAAGGTGAGGTGCACACGTGGCAGGAGCAGGGGAAGGATTTCTCTTCTTTGTTAGGATGCTGCCAAGCCGATGTGGTAGAAGCAGAGGGCGGTTGCAGGCGATCACAGATGATGACAAATGAGGCTGCTGGCTCATTTGTTCTGCACGCTGGTACACTGCACATTGAGGTAGCCCAGGCATCGCTTTCAGGAGACCGCTTGAGCAGACCCTCATGCTATGGCTGGCCTTGGAGTTGTGGTGAAAGTTGGGAGACACTCATTCTGGTGATGCTGGGCCACACTGGTGATGGCACTGTTACTCATCTGCACTGGAAGTGTGAGGATTTCTGTTTGTGGCTTATGTACAAACGGATGGCCTGACCACCTTGGACAGCAGGTGGTCAAATAGCTCTTCATGCTTTCAAAATGGAAGCTATGGCTCTTCAGCCAGCTGCCTGCAATGGACAGATCTGAACGTAACCTAGGGAATTGATTGAGTTTATTTTCCTTTTTTGTGCTGATTTCATCCTGCTGGGCACACTAGCTATTTTATTTATGCAGATAATGTTAGGACACACTTTCTGCAAAGAAAAATTAGATATCTTCATGCTCATCTCATTTCAGTGGGAAAACTGAAGCAGAGGAGTTGACAAAAATATTTTCATGATCCTAGTGAGTGCTTCTAGCCAGAGGTAGTAATTTTTATGGGGGGAAGGAGAGGGGAAGAGTAGATGCTCATGGCCTGGTTTATGGCTGCTGGCAGAACCACGTGTGGCAAGCTGTTTGTATTGTCCTGATGTTTTAATAGATCCCCTCAAACTTGGCACGATGTAGCCCTTTGCCATGCATTATTTCCAGTATGTCTGGGTACCTCCAGAGATCACTCCTTTGAAAGCCTGTCTGGTAGCCTGTTCTTCCCCACTCAGCGCAGTCCGTCTGCTGAGCCGTGTAGAAGGATAGGGAGCAGAGAGTCCTTCATTCTCCTTATGTCCTACCTTCTGACCTGAGCAGCATTTACAAAGGCACTAGACTTGGAAGAGTTTTTGTACTAAGGAAACTTGGCATCCTCTGCCAGGTCGTTCCCTAGAGCAAAGGGTGTTGTGTTTACACAGCATAAGTAATAAACACAGCTCTTGGGAGCAACCGAAATCTCTATTCAAAGACTTGTTGCTAAAATCCTCAACTCAGCAACAAAAAGCAATCTGTCATACTAAGATAACTTCTTAATTCTCTGGAGACAGAAGAGTTGGTTGCAGGGTACCTGTACCACTTACTCCTTTCCCATGCACTGTGGTCATGTCTGCTACCAATAACCAGGACGTGTTCAGTCCAACACTGGTGTACCCTGAACTAGTTTTGTCAAACCAGATGAATCCAACTGGCTTGTTTGAGATCCCTAGTTTCATTTGGAGTCTTAAAAACATGGCAGCTGTCGCATGCTATTACAGATGAGCGTTAAGGTAGTTTTAATTTTGAGTGGTATGGTGTGTCTAGCTCCTGGAAGGGGAAAAAATAGCGTTGTGCCAGTGAACTTTTCCATCCATGAAAGGTTATTCCTACAAGAGTTGATACTCCATTTGCAGAAAAGAGTTTATAATTGTGCTTGCTTATACAACAGCAGCAACAACAGTGTTCCTGTGAAAGGAGTGAAAAGGGAGATTAAGAATTAATGCTTCTGCTCAGGAGAGAGGTAAGATGGATATGTATTTGAGAACGTGGATTTAGCTGTCCAGTGTGAAAAATGAGGTCAAAAATGAGTAGAGACCTGAAATAGTCACATTCCCATGCAACATTTCAAAGTCTGATTTTAAAAGTGTGTGTTCATGCTCTGTTTTGGTTGGTTGGTTGTGGTTTTTCCTTGGCATGTTGGTTTGGTAGTTTTTTGTATGTTTCTTTTCTTCTCCTGGGAGGACCACTGTGATTTTCACTGTTAGCTGTAGGGATTGAAGGGAGCCTTTGAGCTACTCTGGGGCATGCTGTGTGTTGGCAGTCTCTGTGGAGAGGCTTGTACAGACTGAGAGGAGATGGTCCTGTTTGGACAGGGCCAAACTGTGTTGCTGGAGTTGGTTCAGGGAGTCTAGAAAGGATAAGCAAACTGTGTTGCTGTTTTGCAAGATCTGTTGGGCCCAGAGTCCCTCTGAGTTTGTTCAGGCTGGTTTAGTTGTGGCTGTTGATCATAGCTTGAGTAGAAGACTTCTTAGATGGGGAAAAGGGAGGAAGGCACTATGTTGTTGCCTGGACCACTGTCTTATTAATTACCTGGTTTTGGCCCACTGATACCCTTTCCTGTCTGACGCTGTGTGGTGTAGGCACAGCTGAGCAGCTGGCTCAGATCTGGAAGTGATGGCTGCTAAGTGATGAAAGAGAAGGGACATAGCTGTTGAGGAAATGCAATAGTGATCTGACTGGGCACTTGGACTGCTTTTGGAGAAGCCAGGCATGACTGGAAGTTTCTTGGTATGCTGCAGGCTTCCTGACAATTATGGCTAAGTTAAAAAGTAGTTAAGGCCCCACATCTAGAAGATGTAATGGCTATTTAGTTACATAGTTGTCCCAGTAGTTACCTCAGTGGGGAAAGCTGTGTGCTGGCAGTGATAATGTACTGGAGTGCTCTCAGATGTGGCACCACACTGACTGCAAAGAAGCAGGCTCAGAGTCACAGAGTGATTCCCACCTGGCTTTTTCTCCACTTGTGGGGTAGGGGTCCTGAAGCCAAATATCTGAACATCAGTAATGTGAGCATGCTCCCTTGCAGATTTGATGAAAAACTGTTGTGTCAGTTCCTTGTTGATCATGCCTGATTCTTCCCTCCCCAGGAGGAAATATTTTATCCTGGGATCCCTGCCTGTCCCATCTTTGGGAGTTGGCAAAAGTTCATCAGCTTGGGGAGTTATTTTCCCTTGAGCTTTGTCTTCCATGTATTAAATATATATATATATATATATATATCTCCTTCCATCCTTCTTTTCCTTGTTCTTTGGGGGCAAAACTAACTTTCTAAGACAGGTGATGAATTTGAGATGCTGGTAAGAGGGGGGGAAGGTAGCTTTCTCATGCAAGTGTATCTCCACCAAGGGCTGCATAGGGGGTGAATGTAGTTGCTAGCACTAGGAATAATTGTTAACATCCTGGCAAGCTGTGATGGGGGAGATAAGGATGGGCAAACCAGAATGCTCTGCATGCGATAGTCACACCATCAGCTTTTAGAGCCAGACAATCATTCATTTTTATTATAATTGTGGCATCTCTTTAATTTCCTTGGCATAATGCACTTAATCCATAATTATAAAATACGCAACTAGCCCTTGGCTTTGCTGTGTTCTCGTAATGTGAGAGTGATTCTGTGTTTTTATTAATTTAACTTTCTGCAAGCTAACAGATTGCCATAAAGGAAAACAGAATTTCTCAACCAGTACAGCTAATAGCTGTATTTCAGCAAAGGCCCCATGGTACATGTTGAACAATAACTACCACTCTTGTGCCACTTGCAGTTTTTAATTGAATTTCTATCCCATGGATATCATGTCAAAGCCATTCATCTGCTCCACTAAGTCTTCTGATATTAAACAAGTTCTTCCACGTTATTATTGTAGTAGAAATACTGCTCAATGGTTGATTTGCATTACATATGCACTGGTCTGGTGGAGGTAATGCAGTTCAGAAATGCTTACCTTGCATAGGCACAAGCAAAAGAACTATTATGGATAAAACTGTTGTACTGTCCCTTTCCACTTATAGTTGGAATGATAGGATCTGCTCTGCCTCTGGGATGGTCTTGGAACCAGTAGTGGAGACCTGCCTGGCTCATCAAATATTTAGAGTCTTTGTTCTCCAGGGAAGTAGCTCTTGACAACCACCATTTGCAGCAGAGCCAAAAGTCTTTCTTGTTCTGTGGTTCACCATGTTTATCTGGTGTTGACAAACGGGAGTGATTGTGCTTGTGCAAGGAACACAAGGTAGATTGATGCTGGGACAGAGCTGGGAACAGGTCATATTTCCCAGTTATATGTATGCAGCAAAATGCTCGTTGTTTTTGAGATGATGCTTTTGATTAGAGGCTTCAGTCTTGGAATTGACTGTTGTGCCATGAACTTGGACGAGACTGCCATGTGGTGGTGTCTAAACAGCTTCAGAGTGGAGACTCTGACACCACTGAAACTGTGCTCTCAGATTCAGTGCATGGAGCTGAGCAGATCCATAGTTTAGACTTTGGTGTCACCTTAGCTCTACCCTTTTATTTCATTTACATAACCTTTTTTAAAAGATGACTCAAAACAATATGTTTTGTGGACAGATGATTTCAGCCACACTCTCCCCCTGCCAAATTCAGGGACTTATGTCTGACGGTGTGCTTATGATACTGGAGCAGTACAGTCTGTGACTAATGCTTCATCTCTGGGCTCTTACTGAATGGTGTCTCTGGCTGATAGAGTAGAGTAGATGAAAGCAAGGTGAGGTTTACATCCAAATTGGGAAAAGGGTCTGCATAGCTAGACTGTTCAGGAGGGAAGGTCTGAACTGTGCTTGCTGGCACTCAGTAAGAGAGAGCAGGAGAAATGTCTTCATTTCTAGGCTGGAAATAAAACAATCTTGCAAAGCTCTTGAAGGGAGTTTTCTCAGGGATTGCCACAAGAAGTTCAAGAATGCCATTCTGAATATTAATTACATAAAGATTCTTAAGTGCAAAATTAAAGGTGATTTCCCAGCATGATTCTTCCCTCTCCACTTATTTCTAGTGATTAATATACTAATTCCATTGGTGAGGTAGTAATTCTTTCACCTGAGAAGTCGTATTGACCCCAAACATCTGGGCTCTGGAGTTGCTACCTCCCAGCTGAAGTCGGGGCTGGCTGTGTTAAGCCCATCTCCTCTGTTCAGGTCTGAAGTACCTGTTCCCTTATACTAGTAGGATGCAGAGAAGCATCCAAGCAACTGGCCTGTTCTTTGTTTGAGGGTGTGCAGATACATAACGGTTGTCAGTGTCTGGCCTTCAGTGTATTAACAAGAAGGTCTCAGGAAATGGGAGCATGTTGCTTGTCTTCAACTTACTGGTGTGAGGGCAGGTCTGTGTGGGTTGCAGGTAGTGTCAGGACCCCCAGGCTGATGACTGATGAAGAGAATATGATCGCAACTCTCCAACCATGGGTTTCAAATCAGTCTCTATAAAAGCATCTTGGAGTATCAGTTCTCTTAATGGTCTCTAGATTGTGATGACAAGGTCTTAGCTGCACACTAACTTTTCAGTGGTGTAGGGACCAAAGGACATCTGTTTAAGGTGTGAGGAAGCAGCTAGCTGCCTGAGAGTGTCCCTGGTGCCTGAGAAACTTCCATCAGAGCTGTAAACTTTGCTGAAAGGGCAGCATTTGCTGTATTTAGCTTCTGCTCTCTGGATCCAACACTGTGCTGGGAGGTTCACGGGACAACCCTAGGTTTAGTACTCCCTGTCTGGATTCAACATGCTTTCAGTTTCCACTGCCCTATGAGTTATCCAGGCAGCATTTAAAAGCATGTAGCAAAATTCCATTTAGAGCCTGTCTAGAAACCACAATCTGAAAAACGCTGCCTCTTTATCTTCCTTGTAAGGTTGCAACTCTGATATTAGCTTGTGACAGCGATTATTGATGGTGTCATTAAGGATGAGATCCCATTCCCAGCAATGCATTTAATATTTTTCCCCCTTTTTTGCTGCAGGGATGCTGATAAGTAGTGGCAGAATGTGATTTGAAAAAAACTAAAGAGAGGGTTGGGGTTCAAAAAGCCCATATTTATCGTTTGCCCTCATCCGTGAGGAAAGGAGATTAATTCATGAAAATATTTTGTGTACTAGAGTTGTTAAAGTGTAATCTTTGCAAAATAATGACTTGTAACAACAACTCATCGTTATTTATTTGCTTCATTTTCAGCATCAGTTACGTAGCAAAGTATGGCCAAGGAAATAACCCCTTCAGCACTCCCAGCATGCATTTGCTGATGGTTTGAAAGGACAGCTGCTATTTCAACACGGGACTCTGATTATTGCAAACCCATTGTTTCAAAGCTTAGCAGCTGTGTTATAGATGCAGATGTATAGGATGTAATATCTCTTTCTGCGTTCCCTCTTTCAATAATCACAGCACTTCGGTCTCTGTATGAACTTCATTGATCTGTGGTTGTAGGTCATTAGCACGGGTGTATTCCCTTGTGTCTGAATCAAGCACAAATAAATGTCTAAGGAGTCTGGGGAAAGATATTTTTGACCGCATGGAGTATGATTAATAGAAGCACGCACCAGGGGTTAAAGAGGTATTTGGGGAGGGGGGAAGGAATGAGCTGGGGAATCTTGGTCAAAGCTTGGCCCTTTTCCTGTGTTGGCAGATCTTCTCACCTGTTGGTTTATATTTCCAGCTGGCTGAATGATGCAGGTCCACTGTGGTGCTTAGTTAAAAGTAGATGGTGGGGCTGTGTGGAGTCAGTGTTCTGAGGAACATGCTGTACTGCATTGAGGCTTCCAGTTTAGGATGTGATAAGTAGTTTCTTTTGCATATATACTAGCTGAGGGTCTAACATTAAAACGTGAGCAAGCAAGCAGCGTACTCAAGGCAAACCTGCAATCCAGCAAGTTTCCCTTCCGGACACCCTCCCAGGAACCTTCTGAAGGGACAGTAGTGGGGAGCCATTGGCCACTCATCACTCCCCTTTGCAATATGCTACTGAGATGCACCACTTTCCCTACATGTTCTTATGCTCAGTGTGTCCATGCACCACTCACCAACATCTCAGGCATGACTAAATGCTTTTGCTAGAAATCGTGGCACTGTGTGAACCTACCTCTTTTGTACCCCTATTTCATTTTCTGTCCTCACAGTAAAACCCGTAGAGATGTGTGCAGACAAGTCTGCAGAACTGCCCCTGCACCCAGTGGTTGATCAGATCCTTGTTGACTGCAGGGTGCTCACTTTCAGTGTTACTATCCAGCCTGCAGGAAGATTCATTCCTTCTTTCATTCACTGTTAAAGCTGATGTTAAACCACGTGCCTTCTGGTAAGGCAGCTGAAAAGGGTAAGGAAATGGCCAATGATGAGCTGCCGCTACTTCCTAATTAATCACAGGATATTGCAATCTACCTGCTAAAAGATGGGCAACCGTTTATGCTGATGCATCCCCGGGGTCTTAACGGTGGCCTCCAGGAATATGTAGTATCATGTTTCATTTTCTCATTGACTTTTGAAGCATCAGGTTGACTAGAGTGAAAAAAAAGGGCATTTCTCTCCTGGTCTAAATAATATCACTGAAAGAACTTAAGTGCCATCTCTTTAAAACTCTCCAGGGGCTGTGAGGGAACCATGCTGGATTAGAATACAATTAAAAACTGTACAGTTTAATGAGTTCTGCTCAAAATTTGTTTCAAAGCATGGATCTATGGAGAGTACTGTCAGAAACATGAGCAACAGTTGGTTCGTTAACAGGCAGATATCCTGAGTGGGACCAGAGCCCAAGTTCAAGTAGAAAGCATGGCCAAAGGCCCAAAACATACTGAGTCATAGACCTGAATGTTAGGATAGACAATTATGTTGATGTACTCTGAGCTCTGGCATAGCGCAGGGCATGGAACCTCACAGTCCATCCATACAATCCATCTGTCTAGGCTGAGAAACTGTGGATCTCAGTTTATAGTTTGAAATGTCTGCATCTATGTGAACCTTTGTGGGAGATGTCATACTCCAGCCTAGATCATTGCAAGAGCAGCAAAACATGTCACCATGTGTAACTGGCAAAAGGATCACAGCCACATAGAAAGTCTGTGACAATGTAGGAACTTGCAGGTCTCCTGAGATACCTACCAAAGCCTTTAGTACTACAGAATGCTTTCTTCAGTGAACCTCACTGTATCTTGGGTGTTTGTGTTTGATCCTTTTCATAGGTAACTAAACTATGAGTAGTTCCAAAGACATAATGAAAATGCATTGTATGTCTAAAAAAAGGGCTTCAGCATCTTGTATCACTGACAACTTTCTCTTTCATTTTGCCTTGGTAATATGCAGGATTCTTAGCTCTTCATAAACTCCATTTAGGTAGAAGTTGTGACTTTAACATGAATAAGAACCACGGTTTCCACTCATTACTTAGGTGCAAATACATATTTACCCTTGCATTTAAGGACCTAAGCAAAAATATTCTTAATCTACAACCTGGAGGAAATATTCTTCCCGTGTCATACTGGAGCTGATTCTCAGTTTGCAAAAGTTTGTTGGTTCGTTCTGACTATTTGAGACAGCCTATCAAGCTAGAGAGATGACTGGTCTCTTCCAGTGCTTCCTTTTCTTTCTCTGCTTTGAGGCGTAAGATATCTTCCCTCCTGAGTTTGAAGAGGGTGTGCATTTCCTTGTGCTCCCTTTACCGTTCCTTCATTAAAATGACAATCAACCAGCCATCTCCTGGGAGACTTGC
This sequence comes from Gallinula chloropus, assembly GCF_964237585.1. Lineage (NCBI taxonomy): Eukaryota > Metazoa > Chordata > Aves > Gruiformes > Rallidae > Gallinula > Gallinula chloropus. Next base: position 69,465,192 of record NC_140090.1, read on the forward strand.
TGAAGCTGATTGACTTTTCAAGCTGTTCCCACTTTATTGATCTTCTGTCTGAAAAAATTCCAACAGGTTTATTCTCCCAAAACAAAGTGTTTTGTGTTAGATGAGCTTCTGAGTGGCAATGCAAAAGATGACAGGAAAAGGAGACTTTTCTGGGGTAAAATTAAACTTGAACTAAGTGTGGTTTGAAAGAGTCTAAGCAGTGAAGTCTTAGGGCATAATAACGCAGGGGTGATCAATTTTGGGCTTTTTGAGCTGCCCACAAGTCACAGGCAGTTGGTGGGGAAAAGGGGGATTGCCATGTTGAGCATCTGCTATCTGATTCACAATAACTTATTAACCTTGATAATAAACAGCAAGCTTACCTCTTGGAAAGTCTGCATAGACACAAGCTTAGACCTCAGTGTCTGCATTTTGAAGGCATGCTAACTAGACTGAGGGCTGTTAATCCTTATGCTCTGAGAATGAAAAGGACTCACACAAACCAGAGCTAGCATGAAGTATCTTCATGCAGTGTATCACTGGATTTAACTGTATCATGAGATGCTTAATCTAGCTGCTGATCTGTGTGTTACCCAAGACAAGAAACTGTGTAACAGATTACTGGCTTCTTCCATTTCTGCACTTACATTCTGGTCCTTACATTTCTGAACTAAAATTCCCTGCCCTGAGGAACAAGGAAAGAATGCAGTGACATAAATGGACTGTCTGGATGAGAAAGCAAGAGTTATTTGGGACAATTCAAAACAACCTTAGTTTATATTACTGAGGGACCCAACTATATAACCAAGCCACCCTGCAAAGCAAGGAGTGCCACTTACATAAAGGCATTGTCAGCTATGTAATCCAGACTGAGAGCTCCTTCTGCCTTGTGAATTGTGATGTCTGTGTTATGATATGCTCAAAAACATTAGCATATGGTTCAGCGGGTTAGGAGGCTTTACAGGCCCTGTCATGGAGATTTCAGTGGTAACTGGAATGGATGAGCTTTAAACAATTCAAGTATGGGATGATTTTACATTTTATTTGAGCATGTGCTGGGGACTGTTCTGGTAGGGAAACATCATTGCAGAAGGCCTATTCAGAGCAATATTAGCCTGAGATTGAAGTTCTTCTGTGGCTCCAAATTCTCTTTGCTGCTTAAGCAAGCCAAACTTGCACTGCTGCTTTGTCTTGTCCATGTAGGTTTGAACTTCTGAAGCTTCTTAGAGATGAAGAATTCTCAAAAATGTGAAACGCTTGTGAAGTGCTAACATTCTCTTGTTAATGTTACTATTAGTTTGTATATTTTTAGATATACAGCTATACATGGGTCCTGACCTCTCTCTGTAGATCTGCCAATATTGTTCATTCACCTGAAGGTAATAGGGTCACACTGACTTAAAACTAATTTTGAGTTGGGTGCTGTTATAAAATAGTAGCATGTTGAGGCTGTCAGTCATGCTGTGACTGGAGGTAAACATTGCTTCCTAAGTCTAGAAGAGACTTCTTTCATCTTCAGTCTTCAGTTCTCTCAGGTGGCTGCATCTTACGGGCTTTTCAATTTATTTGTTTGGTTTTTTTGAGACAGTGAGAGCCAGTCATTTCTCATGAAGCTAAGTAACTGAATGGGAAACTGCAGTGCTGAAGAGCCTTGCCTGGGGTCAGGCAGGATTTCTGTGGCATTCATGTTCAGGTTGTGTGGGTGTGCTGCTGGGTGCAGTAACCTTTGTGGGCCACAAGTAGGGGGGACTTGCAGGTAGACATAAGGCTTGTGGGAGGGGGGTCAGCTGGGGTAGGGAGTGGAATGTGTTGCAGGCTGACTGTAAAAGTTGGTTTGGGAATTGTCTGTGATTTTTAATATCTGTCTCTAAGGAACTGGGCTAAACTGCCTTCATCACTTCCTTCTTTTTTAACTACATCAGCTCAGCAAAGATTTCCTGGTAGTTTGCAGAAGTTAACATGCCTTATGTTACAGTAGGGATGACTCAGGTTCATCTAATATCCCCATGGTACTACTGCCTGCCACACACCCAAGCAGATGGTGTGTTAGAAGCAAGTTTCTGGTAATCCCTGTCTGCAGCCACCATCCCAGGGGCATGAGTGGACACTGATCTTGATATCCCCATCTGGGAAACTGAGATTTGAGTCACATCTCCCCCTCTCTTAGAGGTACCTACTGTCAGGGTAGTTTGTATTGCCTAAAGTGTACTTATTCTCCAAATGGTTGGCAGGACAACTTTGTCCTCCACATCTAGCTCAGAGATCGAGAGCTTAGAGATGGGGCAGTTCCATAGTCTTCCCTTGGCGTTTTGTTAATTCGCATTTAAGGGGATTTCCAGTTTAAATGAACCATGGATGTTAAATTGAACCTCATCAATTGCTTCAGAGAATCCTACATTAAAAGTGCTTTCTTTTTCTACAAAATAATGCAAATTAAAATTATTAGCTACTGAAGAGATTCATTACAGAAGCATTTTTAGCTATAGTAATAAAAGTAGAAAAGGGTCTGGGAAGGGCCTCGTTTCTAATTAATAATCTAATTAATATCTGATTAATTAATGATGGTTTGTCTTCAAAGCTGCCTTTTATCTTTGAGGCTATTAAAGTGTCCTCTAGACAAAATTTCTTGGATATGTCTTGATAAGGCCATCTCTGCTGAGTCAGTCAAGTGGTTGGAATAAAATCAGTATGCTGCTTATCAGGGATGCATAAAACACCTCTTTGGAAAATTAGAACATCAGGATCAAGAAAATGACAAATATGTCAGAACTTTTAGAAAGTACAAATGGGAAGGGAGTAATGATGCAGTGTAGTCCTTCAGAACTGTACAAAAGTAATGCTTTTACATAGATTTCATGAAGAGAAGTCATTAGAGCAGAAAAAGGAGAGGCCTTTGTTGAAGCCAGGCTGTCTTGGCTCCAGATCGCCCTGTTTCATGTGTGGCACCTGAACTGTCTTGGATGGTGTCTGTAGGGATGTGATGTCCTAGCCTCAGTAAGATGATGATTCATATTCTGATGTCCTTGCTACATCTGCTGGTGTTGAATTACATGATGCCTGTATAGTTTTCCTATTTGTGCTTCTGTAAGGTACAGTTTCTACCAGCGGGCATTGACTTTGCCTAGCCATGATAAGGATTGCAAGCAGGTCATCAATGGCATAATGGGGCAAGCATGGGGGAAGTGCTTGTCCCAGCTTTTGAAGAGAAAATATTTCACATTTCCTCAGGTCTTTGATTTGAATCCTTTTGATTCTATCAGCAGCTGTTGGGAGATCCATCACATTTCTCTTTGTCTTTGCTCTCTTCACTTGGTCATGCTATAGAGTGTGTATAGCACAGTGGAGTCCTGGTATCATTTGCACCTACTTCTGGCAGTAATTCTCATACATATCCCACAGAAGAGCACTGGCAGCATGACTGAGGTCCTTCCCTTCATTGGCACTGCTGGCTCAGTGCATGACCTTTTCTAATCCATTTAGTGTGAGATACACCTTGCCTTGTAGCCATCTAACAGTTGAGTATATGCATTGGTTGCTGTGGCGTTCCTTTAATCTGAAGACACGTTAAGTTGGGGTAGTTCTGCAGGTTATTTTAGATCTGAAACTGCTTCTGCATTTCCACAGAAATGGTGTATCTGGGCTTAAGGGTGTATCTGAACATAAGGGAAGTCCTGAGTGCAGAAGTAAGAGTCTGGTAAAGGACATCCCAATTGCTGATGGTGAATGCTGTTTAGGCACCCAGTAGCACACTGCTCTGGAGAGTTGGTGATTGCTATGATATCCAAAGCACCACTGTATTCCTCCAGGGCAGTTACAAAAAGTCATGCAAACATATGGCTTTCAAATTAGTCCTCACCATCCCTGTAGGCTAAATATACAAAAACTACATCTCCAGAGACTGTTCGTGCCCATCTGAGTAGTCATCTCTACTAAGGAGTGACTGGTGTGAACAGTCCCCCTGCCTTGTGGGATGGTGATCAAACGAAGTGCTGATGAGCAGTCAGCCCCTAGAAATGTAACTGATATTCGCATCTTCTGTGCTTTGCTGTCTGTAAATCCAGAACTGGAAGATTCTGTATCCTTCTGTCCAACCTCTGAGACATCCGGAGTCCTCCCAAAGTCTCACATTGAAGAAGTAAGTGAAGCTACCTTTCCTGTCAAAAACAAAAAAGAGAAGAATCTGATGGGGGAAAAGAAAAGAAGAGAGCAGAAGAGAGTATTCCTAGTTAGCTCCTATCTCCTTCATTTTGAACTGCGAATAACAATGACTAATGCATCATGGCAGCTCATTTTGCCTTGCCAGTCTCCACTGTACATTATAAATTGAAATTTATCAACAAAGGTCATCTTCAAGTCTTTCATGTGTTTCGTGATGGGAATTGTCATGAATCAGAAAAGAATGGCAGCGGAGGAAGGGTGCTAGTGTCATAATAGAAATCAGGGTGGGTATTTTGCTGTTGAGATGACATGCAAACTAAAAGGAAAATACTAATTTTTCAAGAGGAATTACCAAAAATATGGTCTACTTGAACTTCTTTTTCTGCAATGGCATGTCTGGTTTTACGTACTTTTGAAACTTTGTGGAATCTAAAGTTCCCTAGAACTGATGGGTAATGGTTCCAGAGGTATCAAGGATGTCAAACCTTGTGCATGATGGCAGAATGTGGTTTTACGTAGGTTTTTTAAAATCATTTTGGTTTTTGCTGATATACTTGGATGGTTCTTTTTTTTCAAGAAAGGTCTTCTGTTAATGATTGATCTCTGAAGCATCCATGACAAAAGGTGTAATTGGACTAGAAAGAGTAGTCATAGAAAAATCAGAGAGATGAATAGGTTTTACAGGGAGTGGCTCAATAAACAGGGAGTCTTCAGACTGGGGAAAAAAAAAATCTGTGTGGAATATGACAGCAATCACAAATGGCAGGACAGAGCTTCATGGTTTCATTCTTGTTAAGTGGTAGCAGTCTAGGCTCTGGATTATACTATCAAGTTCAAACAAAAGTGAGCATCTCTTCATACAGCACACAGTTGTGGTGTTTATTAACATGTGATAATGAACTTGCCAAGTTTCCCTGTGGGATGAGACAGATTTATGAAACTAAAAAGCCCACTGGTGGCTCTGTCATACAAAGGCATCATCTTCAGTTTGGGAAGTCCATGATATTGCTGTAGGCTGGGAAACTGCACCAGGAAGCAGTACCATATACTTTCTGAGTTTCTGTTCACTTCCACAGACATTCTTTGTTGTCTTTATTTTTCTTCAGTGGGGTGGGTACAAAGGGAGGGATATTTTTTTGGTTTGTAGTATAAAATATTCTCCCTTTGTATTTATTATGATGACTATAAAATCATGGCTGGGTAAAAGCAAGCTCTCAGCACAGCTCTACTGAGTGAAGGATTCACAGAGTACAGATACTTGGATTTCCTGGGTTATTAAGAGGGCACACCCCAGCATGGCTGTTGATGGGTTCATTGGCTTGTTCAGACTTTTTGTGTGGGTTTGGGTTTTGATTTTGTCATTTGTTTCCTTCCTTCTTTCCCCCAGCAAAAAGTGTCTTTGTGTGTAGCCAGGTGAGCCAGAGAGCCTTGCCCTGCACAGCAAGATCTTTCTGGCAACTTCCTCATAGTACATGGAATTAGGTTTTGCCATCGTAGGCTGGGAACTAGACCTGCTTGCCTTGAGGTTGGGAATGAAACAGTCCTGGAGAGGTAGACAATGAGAGTCTGGTGAGCTGTGTTAGCAGTCATGAACTATGTTTACTGTTTTGAGGGAGCATTGTTAGACTTGCACCCATTGCCTGTCATGGCAGTGGTCACCCTGCCTTTCCAGAGCTGCAGCTGGGGCTGGATTAGCTGCAGTTCCAGCTCTGTGTTCCTGTCCCAGGCATTTGGCTGGCCAAGCCAGACTCTGACTTTGGGTTCATAACCAGCATAAAGAGAGGAAAGGTTGTTTCTCTGTTATGTAAAAGGTTTTGGGAGCAGACGATGTTTAGCTGCCCATTGCCATAGTCACCAAAAGCCAGGACCCATTATCTCAAAAAGTTTAGGGAAGCAGGGCCAGAGCATGCTAAATGAGTGGTGTCCTTTCAAAGAGGAGCAGCCCTCAGCCCTGCCTGTATGTTACTGGGACCAGCTTCTCATATGGTGTGGTAATTCTTTTGTGACCAGGCCAGTTTCTGATTTAGGACTCTGTGCTCCAGTAAGAACCCATTTAACCATTTGGTGCAGAGCAGTGTGGTGGGGTCAGTGCTGAGCCAGGTTTTGGCAGGGTCCCCATCCACTTAGGGTCCCTAGGGTAGCTGGCCAAAAGGGTTCACAGTTGGGGCTACTGCAGAGGATGGTCAGGCTGGGCTCTGACTCAGTAGGAGTCTCTTTTCAGTTTGTCACAGCTTCAGAAAAAACCTTTATCTCAGGGAGGGTAATTTGATGGGGAAGAAGGGGAAGGGAGAGATGAAAACAAACTGTTTCACAAGCAGTGGAAGTTTGGCAGCCTGACTTCTTGTGTTGTGCAGTTGGGTTCTTTGTAGTGTATTAATATGTGAGCTGCGTTTGAATGTTTTCCTGCAGCTGGATGTTCAGAGAGATGTGCCTGCTCTCGTGCCTCATGGGATTTGGTTTCATGCTGCAGCTTTTCTCTGAGCGCTAATAAGTTTACTCTTCTTTTGCTAGCTGCTGGTTTTCATGAAACTTCTAGAAACTTTGTTCCTCTCGGGTTTTTGTTTCTCTGTCAAACTGGAAGAAAATTGGCCAATGGGTAAAAACAAGAAGTTGTTTGGGGGTATGGGGAGAGAGGCACACTGCAGGCAGACAGTTTGCAGGTACATAAGAAGAGAAGATAAATGTTAATCTGGGCTCTGTGTGTTCCTGTTGCTCTATGAAGTGCACTGTGTGCCCCCACACAGTTCTCAATGTAGGACTCTGATCTGGAGATGAATACATAAGCTTTAGTGTCTTGGGAAGAAGGCTGAAAATCTAAAATCAAAACCATACCTGGTCCTTCTCCATCCACAGTTCAGGGAGACTCAGAGACACAGAGGAGAAACCCCATGACTCCTGAGTCAGTGGCACACACACACTCCAGGAGGTTGACTTGTCCCTCCCGGCCATCCAGTGCCAGCATTTGCAGCTCTTTCTCCTGAGAGACTGATGATACATATTTTATACCCTATCTCTGTAGCTGAGGCTGCAAATAAATAAAACCTCCTTTCTCTGCCTGAGAGAGCCCTGAGATGGAAACCATCTGAGAGGAGGACTCCTCAAAGCTGTTAGGTGGTATTCTCACTGCCTCTCCACACCTCTGCTTCACGTCTCTGGGATGAGCAAGACTGTCCACAATATTAAAGCCTGCTGGCTCAGACCTGTTTGTCACATTCACAGGGAAGCTCCTACAGGAACAAGATAGATTTTTTTTTTTTTAGCTCTTGGTGCAGCAAATTAGGAACAGGTTTGGTAGAGAGAGGCTTTTTTGCCTGGGTGTGCCCCTCGATCCCTGCTCTGCCAGGTTGCAGGACAGAACTTGCAGCAATGGTTAAAACACATGGCATCCCGTTAGGGGAGGGCAGTGGAATCAAACAGCTGATTTTCTTTCCCAATGGTTTATAATACAGTATGATTATGGGAGAATTTACTGTCTCACAAAAAAATTAATCACATTATAAGCCTGGCTTTACCAAAGGGAGTATGTAGAATTTGGTGTCACAGCCTGTTCAGAGCAATCCCATGTTTATATCATTATGTGAATATAACATTTGTGTTGCACTGGATCAGGCCTTTCTTCATGTTGACTATCATAGAGAATCTTCTTTGTGGCTGGTTGTAGAAACCAAAAAGCTGAACTGGAGTAGGTAAAGGTCTATTCAAGACTGGTCTACTTATCCTTTGAGTTTAATTGCTTTTCACTGTGCAGCCTTTCTTAAGGTATTGCCAGCAGCTTGGTTTGCAGGATGGAAAGCAGGATAGAGGGGACAATGAAATGCTGTGAGATCAATATATAAAGGCTGTGGGACAAAACACATGGATTGAGCTTTTACAATCTTTGTATACATAACCAGAGGTCATTCCACATTGTAATAACTTCTGTGCTACCACTGGTGTGACAAGGTGCAACGATTTGGTTTTTGAAAGCAATCTGTAGATCCCAACTTGAGGCTGAAGGCAGTAGCAGCTTTTCAAGATGATGAGACTCCAGCAACGGGTTCGATGGAGCAACCTAGAGGGGAACCAGCTGGAAAGAGTCAGTTGGCTATACGAGGCCCTGCAAAATTTAAAGCAGGCATTTGTGGGGTGAGTCATGGGAAGGATCTTAGTATCACTGAGTCTTATGTTATTTTGATACAACTGCTACTGTTTTTCCCCTCCACTCCTTTAATAAAGTGCTTTGAAGTGGATCCTGATCCTGTTCTGACCAGAGGAATGTCAGAACCCAGTTTGAACTATAAGGATATGTGGGCTAGCTCATATGCAGTTAGAAGTCTTTGTGAAGGTAACTTATTAGTAAAGGTAAAGGGCTCAAGTTAAGGTTAAAAGCTGAACCGGAACTGTTCTCTTCCACCTGCAGGTCACAACTCTTCAGATGTTCAGGCTTGGGTTGCTAAAATTAGGCAGCCAACTTTTTTTTTCTTTTTTTTCCTCCTTTTTTATAAATAATACCTGTTTTCAAATTAGGGAGTTGGGTGGAAGGAGTTTAGCAGGTTTGAGTATCGAGCCATAGACTAGATGATTATAGAAGCTGAAATGTCTAATTGTAGATGCCTGCTTTTGAAAAAAAATGAACAATTACCTATGCAAGCTTTCAGTTTCTTCATCTCTAGAAAAGAGATAATATTTCTCAGTATGGCCCTTGGGACTTTGTTAGTTTGAATGGATTAACACGAGACAAAAGCTTCAGATTCTTTGGATGGGAAAGTGCTATGGAAATACACTATATTATTGTGATATCCTTTGAGATGTTTCTGTGAAGCCAGTGGTGACTGTCATGATAATAAAGAAAGCCTTAGAGAAGCTAACGAAATAATGATCCTACTTCCTTTCTAGCTATTCTTTGAAAGGGCAAATGCAATGAGTGATAATGGTTTAATGAGAGAGAGTCATTAGGGCATCCAGCCTGCATCTTTAGAAGTGCAAAGCATTTTGGGAGATCTGAAAATGACTCGGAGAACAAAACCAAAGTAGCTCTGTCAGAATATTAAACTGTTATTTGTATTCTCTTTGAATGCTGATTGAAACCAGTGATCTCTTTCCCTGGCTGGTGGCTGGTACATATGTAGTCACAAATGTGGCTTGTTCGGAGCTTTGGTGCTGTTGGAAGGGTGAGATCAAGGAGGTATGTCAGATCTTGCCCTCTGTGTGTTACCCTCTGCTTAGAGCTTAGTGTAACTTGAAGTTTCCTGACCTGTTGAATTTGCATATATAGGAAGCCTCATGTAGTGGAATTAATTGGCTTGGTTTATTCTGTTTAATCAAACTGCTTCAGTTTCAAGCTTGGCTGGAAGGGGAAAGCTGCTAGGTTTTTTGTGTGGAATTGATAGTTAGCAAGACAAGAGCTTCATATACTTTGAGTGAGCAAGTGTTATGAAAATGCAGTACACTATTGCAATATCCTTTGGGAAGTCTCTGTGAAGCCCAGCAAGTATCAATACTGTGCATTAGTACAAAAGAGTACTGAGCATAAATAAAGCTAGTATTAGCTCTATTTTAATAGTAAAAGAGTGAAACTAGAACCCAAAAAAATTGTTTAAGACATAGACTCATAGAATACCCTGAGTTGGAAGGGACCCATAGGGATCATCAAGTCTGACTCCTGGCTCCACACCGGGACAGCCAAGTCAGAGCATGTGAGTGCATCATCCAAATACTTGAACTCAGTCAAGCTTGGTGCTGTGACCACTTCCTTGGGGAGCCTGTGCCAGTGCCGGACCCCCCTCTCAGTAAAGAACCTCTTCCCCTGACTGTGGAGTGTTCAAAGAAGGAAGGTTGGTTCAGCCCATTTAAGGGAAGTACCAGTTTGCAAAACATTAAGGAACTGTGCCTGAAAGATGCACATAAACAAATCTGTTGGAACCACATCAGTGATAAAACAAACTTTTGACTTCCAGGGTCCTGCTACTTGGAGGCCTGAAACCAGCCATCTGGTTTTGTGGCATGGTCCTTTCAGTGTCATTCTGGGCTCTACCAGCAGCAAGGAAACCAGCAGCACTGGGTGCAGATTCTGGCATCGCTCAGTTTCTGCAGACATGTAAGTGGGAACTTTGAGCTGCTGGGCACAGTGACATTGTTCACTGTGGTGCCACAAGGGAGACCTGGGCCATTTCTTTGCCAGACAGACAAGGAGCTAAGGATTAGTCTCAGGCAGAACCAACTGCAAAGCTGCAGATGCTGGAAGCTTGCTGAATGTAGGAAATCAGAAAATTACTGCAGCTAGTTGGTGGGAAGGGCACTGAATTGCTACATGTTCTCTAATCATTTGTTTAGTAAAAAGCATGATCAGAGGGGAGGGCAGGGGGCCTGAAATTGCATTGTAATAAAATCATAGGTGTGTCCAGGTAAGGTTTTTCTGAGGGTCTTTACTTGTCCACCTGTTAAAGGCTGGGTTAGCTCTGTGCTTCTGATAGAAGCTGTGTAGGGTCAGGAGCCAGGTTCTCCCCACTGTTTGGATGGGGTGGGTGGGCTGTTCCTGCAAGTTGTGACACCCCTCCCAAAGCAAGCTGGTGCTGACCACTCCTCAGGTGTGGGATGCTGTACTAGGTAGCTGTTGATTTGTTCTGGTAAGAAAAATCTTGTTAGGAAGGGAGACTACGAAAACAGCAGAGAAACAAGCGGGGCAGAGTGAGGTTTCAAACATGCCCACAAATGAGGAGGAGGAAGCTACAGAAAACCCTCTGTGACGAAGCAGCCCTTTTCCCCAGTCACGAATGGGTAATGCCACCCCCAGATCATCTGCTCCTCCGGGTGGGATTTGCTAGTGTAGGGGCCTGAATCTGTCTCTGTAACTCAGAAAAATTAAATGCCTGGCACAAAGTAGGATGGGGGTGTCTGAGGACTCAAGATGCCAGTTTAGGTACATTTTTATCTAGACATGAGTTCAGCTGTTACAATTCTGAGCCACATTTGGATCCCCATCTCCAAGTCAGAATTCAGCCTACTTAAATAAAACTGTTGTTGATGGGTTTAATTTGGATTCTTCTGTTGTATTTGTCTGAAAAGAGAATTTGTGCTAAGTGTGTAGAGTCCTCTCACGTAGGTATCATTTGCAACCCCACAATGGCACAGGAGAGCAGAGCCTATACACAGTCCATCTTCACAGGTGCACCACAGCTTCCCATGTGCACAGGATCAACTGATGCAGAGACAGACCCTACCCCAAAGGTTTTCTTCTCTCTTCTGCTGACCACCCTGAATGAAACACAAAAGCCTGAGTTTTTAAGGGTGTTGTGATTTAACCTTAGCCAGTAACTGAGCACCACACAGCCACTTGTTTGCACCTCCCCACCCCTAGTGGGATGAAGAGAAGAATGGAAAATAACTCGTGGGTTGAGATACAGTTTAATAGAACAAAATATGAAGATTATGTTGACTACAAAACGCTGTGCTATGGCAGTTACCAGAAAGGGAATTAACTCTGTCCCAACTGAAGCCAGGACAAAGGGTGATGATGCTCCAGCTGTAACTTTGAACATCTGTTCACACAGTCACTTCCTTCCCCTGAGCTCTAATAACCACATAAATTCTTTTTGTCTCCTCTTTTCTCCAGGTCAACAGACTATGGCACTACCTATGAAAAGTTAAATGACAAAGTAGGCCTGAAGACTGTGCTGAGCTACCTTTATGTCAGTCCCACTAACAAGAGGAAGGTAAGGGAGAGCCATTGAGCTGGTAGCTATAGAAACAAAATTACAGTATTCTCTTCATTCTGAGAAGAATTATGATCCTAAGGTGAAATTTTGTTGGTAATTCAGAAGAGCTTGAATTTCCCATCTAAGTTGCAGTAGTACAATTCCACTGAATCCAGTAGAATTATGCTTTGTTTTGTGACAGACATGGAATCTTAGTCTCCTGTTGAATATGTTAGAGAAGTAAAGGGTTGTTTTTATTTGCTTCTGACTGTTACACCTTTAAAGAAGCTGGACTCACACAAATGTTTCTGGGACTCTTGGCTGCACTGGCTTTGGCTAATACACCTTTCCCTGCTTTCTCTGCCTCCTCTTTATTAGAAATACTGAGTAAAAGGCATTTATTTCTGCATTTTACTCTTTCCTCCTTTATGCTTTCCCTAGCTAGAAGTTGGAGGTAAAGATGTAAATGACATTTTCATTGGCTATGTCACATAAGGGGGCTGAAAGCAGAATATGCCTGGGAGAGTGGGTGGGAGACTTAAGATTTGATTTGAATGTGTAGGAGACAAGATGAGGTCATAGCTTTCAAGCCCCCTGCTCACGCTTCCCACGTGACGTAATTAGGGCTGCAGCTGGCTCACAGAACACAGCCCAGGAGTTGGTTTAAAATTATTGCCTGTGTTGATTCAAGGGAGGTAGTGGGACAAAGATGCTTTCAGCTACCCACAGAAATCAACGTGGGAGGGCTGCAGCACATAGCTAATTGCTGGCAGTGGAGTTGTGTTTGGATGGGGTGCAGCCCGTTCAGCTTGATCACTTCAAAACTGCCTGTCTTATGTGTCAAACAATAGGTTTCCAAAACAGTGTTTTGCTGTTTGTACTGTTTTTATAACTACTGTTACATTTTCCATCACTGGTCAGTCTTCAAGATTGGTTTTTACTTCAGTGTCTGCAACCTTAAGGCTGTCATAGCTCTGATTATGACCTGCAACAATATGTGTGTTTGGATGCATAGAGGAGAGGAAGAGTGCAGTGGGCAGGGGTCGACTTATATTTTTTTCTGATGGAGAAGCTAAATTATTGTGACAACTACCTTAACTTCTCTTTTTCTGAGCAAAATGGGATGAAGAAGTTCCAGAATGAGCTCTCCTGGCCTTCATGCCTCTCCTGTATCCAGTATGGTGGGCACTGAAGAGTTAATTCTTCTTCATTCCGTTTCCAAAGCAACTCTGCCCACCTAAAATCAGAGGCAATATGCTCAGTTACAAATCCTACATCACTGGTGTAGTCTCCCTCACAAATTGGAGTACTAGGATATATGATTATCTTCTAGCAATTTCTCAAGCTATCGAGCTTTACAGATTAGCAGTCTTTTCTCTCCTTTTTATTACTGACATCTACATATTATCGTATAGTGGCATGCAGACCTATCTTTACCTGCTGTTTTCTTACTTTAGTTGACATTTTTTAAATGGCTTTTTTTGGGTTGTTTTGTCTCAAGGAAATAATTTCTGGACCCACCTGTCTCTATTCCCTCTTCCCCCTTGTGAATAATCTTTTGAAACAGGGAGATGAGCTGTAAGGAAAACCCATAAGAAAACAGCATCAGTGCTGGCTGCTGTGGCAACAACTTGCTTACTTTCTTCCTACTGCTGCTAAATATATGGGCACTGTAACTGTGCATGGTTAAACAGCTGTTTTTGCTGAACCTGGAGCTGACTGCTTTCTTGGTTGTCAAAGCAATTCCAAACATCCACGCAGCATTTGAAAAATGCCTGGAGAAGGTGTCACCAGGTTGGAGCATCTGGGATTCGTCCAATTTAGTATCAGGTTTATTGTCCATCCACCCCTTACAGATTCATGAGGCTGTGCACTGCAAAAAAATGCACTTGGGTTGTGATCTCCAAGTCTCTCTGGATGAATATTGTTACGGTGGCCTGCAGAGTAAGCATCATGTTTTTGCTGAGCTCCTGAGGACAACCACCAATAATGAATCACAAAGCAGTAGGTGAGGTGAAACAACTGCACCCCAGTAGAGAAAGTCCAGATTTGTCATGTTTCACCTCTAACAGCACAAACGCTGGCTAGTTGAACACAAGACAGTGATCTCTTGTGCCCTCCCCCCTTACTCCCCCCAAAACAGGTCTTTCTTTGAGGCACTAAGCAGGGAGGGAGATTCCAAAAGTGACATGTGTGCAGGGCCAGCACACACACAGTGAATCATGCAGACCCTTTCCAGGCAAGATATTTTCTCCTCAGACATTAGCTCCCAGGTGGTGATTGGACCCTGCGTGCCTCACAGCTCCTGTTGGGTTTTGATGGGTTTGCACACTGTTGCTAGCCCTGTCGGCTCATTAGTGCTTAGAGGATTAGCAGTTACTTGGAGGAGGGGAAAAGCTTTCCATACATTCATTCCTAATTGATTTACTAGTGAGAAGGATAATTACCTCTCAGCTACCCTGTAGAACTACAGTGGGAATTACCTGTCAAAATTCTTTGAAGACCCAAAATGCCTCTCTTCAGCTGTTAAATAGGAATTACGCATTCAGCCAAATGCCAGTTATATAAACATCATTTACCTGAATTGTGGCATAACCCTAGGCTCAATTATGAGGCAAGAGGATTTAAGTGCTGGCTCTTTTCTTTCTTCTTTTAAAGGAATAGCTTTTCGTTTCTAATTTCTTTTTTGAAATTTTTTGGTGGGAATATTGTTAGTTTTTTGGCAGCTTGTGCTGTATTATTCTGCTCAGTGCTGTGCCAGGTCATGGTGGGACACTGATTTCTCAATACCAACATCTCAGCTTATTACAGTATGGAGGATTCAAACTAGGCCAGAGTTGAAATGCAGAGGCTGCATGGCTACAACCCATGGTCTGGGAGCCTGTGTCTTCTTCTCTCTCATACCTTATCCTCCTGAGTTCTGACACTCCACCTTTTTCTGACAAAGGGGATTCCTTTCTGGAAGAAATATTGTGCTTAATTTGGTAAATTTCTGGTGTGCGTGTCACAAGTGGAGGTCAGACTTGGTAACCAAATGGTTCTTTGGGCCCAAAAATATTTCTTGAGTTTTATTCTGGCCCCAACAAAAAAATTGGCTGGATGGTCTTACTTAAAAAGTTGCGGTCAACAACTCAATATCCAAGTGGACATCTGTGATGAGTGGCATTCTTCTGGTGTCGGTACTGGGACCAGTGCTGTTTAACACTTTTCTTTGAGAAGTGGACCTGTGTGAACTGTACGAAGTTCAACAAGGCCAAGTGTAAGGTCGTGCAGATGGGTCGGAGCCATCACAAGCACAACTACAGGGTGAATAGAGAATGGATTGAGACCAGCCTGAGGAGAATGATTTGGCTGTGTTGGTGAATAAAAAGCTCAACGTGAGCCAGCAATGTGCACTTGAAGCCCAGAAAGCCAACTGTATCCTGGGCTGCTTCAAAAGAAAAGTGACCAGCAGGTTGAGGGAGCTGATTCTCCCCCTCTACTCCACTCTTATGAGACCCCACCTACAGTACTGTGTCCAGCTTTCTGGGATCCTTAACATAAGAAAGACGTTGACCTGTTGGAGTAAGTCCACAGCAGGCCACAAAGATGATCAGAGGGCTGGAGCACTTGTATAAAGACAGGCTGAGAGAGATGGGCTTGTTCAGCCTGGAGAAGAGAAGGCTCCAGGGATACCTTCCAGTTCCTCATGGTGGCCTACAGGAAAGCTAGAAAGGGACTGTTTACAAGGGTGATAGGACAAGGATGTAGAGGAGATTTAGATTAGATATTAGGAAGAAATTCTTCACTCTGAGGGTGGTGAGGCACTGGCACAGGTTGCCCAGAGAAGCTGTGACTGCCCCCTCCCTAGCAGTGTTCAAGGCCAAGATGGATGGGGCTTTGGGCAACCTGGTCTAGTGGATGGTGTCCCTGCCCGCAGCAGGGGGTTAGAACTAGGTGGTCTTTAAAGCCCCTTCCGACCCAACCCATTCTGTTATTCTATGAAAGTTAGTGTCTGCACCTCTGCTATGTAATACTGATGGTAAAAGCAGATCCCCAGTTAGCTTTGTGTATTGTTGGCCTTCCTCTTTGAATCTGTTGCAGTTTGGGTTATCTATTTAGGCAATTTTATTAATTTCATATTCTCTTTAGGCTTCCTCCTAAGCTGCTCCCATGTATGTCTCCCATCCCTAACTGGAGAGCCCCAGAAGAGTGTTGAATATTGCCCCTGTACGTATTTGGGTGACCTGAGAGGTATTGAAATATCTTTACTGACACAGCAGACTGGAAAATGCTAGAACAGCCTGGAAGCAGCTGGTCCCTTAGTCCTGCTCTTTGCTTCTCAGTGAAACACATCAGTCATTAGTGTTCATCAGTGGGCAAAATCATCATGTCTTTGTCCCTGGAGAGGCACATTTTGCGGCTGTGTCTAAGCCTCTGCTGCTGGGAGCTGAAATGGCCAGACTTGTATGTGCTCTGTTTCTCCTTTCACTTGCACACTAGGGACTTGCATTTGGATCATGAAAATCTGCATTGAGTTCTCATTACTACTATGAAATTCCAGGTGATCATTAGACCTAGCAGTCAGACAACTCTGAAGTCCTGGGGGCTATGGCTCTCTTAAGAGTGATTGTTTTGAGCTCTGATGAGAAGCCAAGTGCCTGCAGTTTTGACACTTCTACCAACATGAAGATGCTCTAATAGGCAGAGAGTATTCCAGGGCACATCTTCCCCTTCAGTGCACCTGCCCACCCGGTTGTTTGTCTGAGGGACCACACAAGGAGCATCTCCTTTGCCTGGTTGACATATAGGTTGCAACAAGCCTGATAATTCTGTGGTGAACTTCAGAAAGGAGAAACTTTTGTTTTTCTTTCACACCACCCCTTCCTTACAGATAAATGGCATTTAAGGGCAGATGGTTGAGTGCTCTGAAAAGCAGAGACTTGCAAAATGCATAACTTTGGCTTTTCTACCCTATAGCCTCTTGTCTGTCTTTAGGGATACAACAAAAAGCTGGGTACTTTCTGCTGGGCCAAGATCTCAGTTTCCTGCTGACCTTTAATTTAATGCTATATTTTAGACGTTGGTTACATTTTACTAGAGGCAGATTTTCACAGCAGTTTGGGAATTAGGGTTGTTTATTTCTTCCGAAGCACTAACCAAAAGAAGCCTTTTCTATTTTAATAAGAACATTTCTCTTGACTTTTTAGATTCTCATTTTCTTTCTGTTCTTTTCTTTAACTTTTTAGTTGGTGAAAACTTTCTGTTAGAAAATTGGATAATTTCCAGAAAAAAATTAAGCCTGTGATTCTTTGGTCTTTGACTAACTGCCTGCACTTCAATATGGCACTGTTTGGAGCTGAAGTGCTGTGAGTCCCTATTTTTTAGCATGGGTTGGTCTGCTGGGTAAGATCCACTCTTGTGAGAACATTTGCTTTCTTCTTAGTTGTGAATAACAGGATTCATTTTAGGATTGGTACCTCACAGAGGGATGCAAACTCCTTCCAAAGAAGGACAGAAAGAAGATGAGAACAAGAAGTCCTGTGTATCTGAAGCACTGCTCCTTCCAGGCACTGAGATGCCATTTTGAATCTCAAGGAATTGTTGTTGAACCACAGATTTCATGTATTACTTTTTCGTTGAAATGCTCTGTGTAGATAGAGTACATATTCTTAGTGAAGGTGTTGTTTAGCTGAAAACCTGATTTTCACTATGAAACTTTTATCTCAACCCTTGGGATTCCTGTGGAGGTTGAGAGGATGCTGGTAAAAAGCATTTAAAAGAAAAAGAGGAGAATGACAACTTTGACAAAATCAACCCCAAAAGCACTTGCCTGTATATAGTGTTGCTCAGATGAGATGTGGATAAACGGGAGGTCCTCATTGCATTTAAGATGCAGGGTGACAGTTCTGATGTCTTAGAAAAACCTTCCTTCATGAATTTTCTTTGCAATTCAATTGGATGCAGTAATATCTAGCTTTTCTCCTCTGTGCTGTTACCATCGTTCTTGTAGGTGATAACTTCAAGAATTAAATAGTCTGTTGGCTTTTATGCTGACTCTCAGCACAGAAATATCACCCAGGTACAGTGGTTGAAATGAGAATTCCCTCCTTTTTTCCCTTATACCAGAACTGAAGCATTAGAAATTTTTATTTCTAGATAGACCTTCTAGTTCAGGGAATTGAACAGTAGTTGCAAACAGCATGAAGCAGAAATAAAGTTATGGTGCTCAGTTAAAGAGCTTTGAGAAAATGGTTTTGCAGATTGGTTTTCCAGTTGTCATAGAGTCAAAATGAAGGGACAGTCCAAATCACTGAAGCTATAAAAGCCAAAGGCAAGTGGCACCTTTCATACCTGGTCATGGCTATGAACTTGGTCCCTCAGAATGAAAAATGTGGAGAGTCAGAAGCTCTGAAAACTGAATCTAATTAGATTTGTTTGTTTCTGTGAAGCTTCTTGGGGATGAAGCGTGGCAATTGTTTGTGAGCTGGCAGAGAGCAATGCTGCGTTGCAGTTCAGGTTAATGAAGGAAGAAGTTAATTGTGACTGTAATATTGAAATTGCAGAGGAATGCATCTACCCAACTGGAAACTAACTAGCACATTGGGAGCAACACCTCCTCTTAACAGGAGTTGGAGATCTAAATGTGAGAGCAAGTCGCTTTGACACCCTTTTCATTTATTCTTGATCACTTGGAGAGTAGCTGTGAGCAAACCCTGTCCTGTTCTTATGTATCTCCAAATGAAACCCTTCAGCTGTGATTGAAGCCTCAGGGCAGAACGATGGTCCAAACTGATTTTGGTTTTGCCTTTATTTCTTAGTCCACTTGATACCAAAGGGAATGCCACAGCATTTTGTTTTCTTCTTACTTATCAAATTTGTGACAGGCTATTAAGGCAGAGGTTCCAGCCTGCACCTGATGCTTACTAACCTCACCTGAGCTGAGCTGCCATGCTTTGCCACAGCTCCTATTAGTCATCTGCTGCTTTTTCCTAAGATTTCGTCCCAAGCTATTGCTGAGGAACTGAGCTCTGGAGTATCCTAGAACCATTTGGCAGATGGAAAGTTTCTTTGGACCCTTTTTCCTTGTTATGCTGACACTGATAAACAGCATGTGCTGCAAACTGGCACTTGCTGGTATAATCTCAGAGAACATGTTTATAACACAAAGGCAATCGGACTGGGCTCCACAGGGCAGGAGTGATAGCACCAGTTGTTTCTACTGTATTTTACTCCTAATCTTTTTCTTCAGCCCAATGAAATAGTTACTGAATGGTTCTTGGGTTTGCCCCTGCCATTAACAGGGCCTTAACTTACCTGAGCTGCAAATGCAGTTGTAATCATCTCTTCCTGCGCTTCTCTGGACCTATCAAACTGTGTATGATGTTCCTATGCTTCTCAGGACTCCAAAACCCATCCCGTTCAGTCCAGAGTCCCCACCTGCAGGTGTGGGGAGCTCCTGCTTACTGCTGTCCAGGAAAGGCTGTAGCTCTAACACACAGCATCTGGATTAACTGTGCTCAGATTTACCTACTCTGGTTATACCAGTGGGCTGTACAAATGCAGCTGTGATCTGGTTGATGCAGTGATGTATTTGCTTTAGGCACAGTCACTGTCAGTCCCCAGAACTCACAGTTGAAATAGGGGAATAGAGACGGGAATGAACAAGTAATATTTTTCTTCACTTATGGATGAAGCAAAGTTGACTTCTTCAGGGTGACCCATCATATCCATGGTAGAGTCAGAGGATATGTGAGACGTGGCATGCAATCTCATGAGTGTTGTGCAAGGGATTCTCTCTACTTGTCTGATTAATTCAGCTTGAATTTGTCACCTGAGGAAAGAGAGAATTTTGGTAAATATTTGCAGAGCCAGGACCTGAAGCTGTGTGTGAAAAAGATCTCTTGAGTTACAGATGTGTCCTAATACTTGGAGAAGAGTACTTTAGGAATTTCCCCTTTTGAAGAGATTTTTATTGTCTCTTGAATTCAGAAAAGTCATGTTTTCTCTGTAGGTTTCTCTGACCTTTCCTATGTAAGAAATATAGTTTCCCAATGCTGGATGACCTTGTTTATTAGTGTTTTAAACATGGTTCAAGTTCAATGAATGAAAGATGTTCAGATGTAAAGACAAAAATATGAGTGTTATTTGAATACTTTTTAAATATAGGATCGTTTTCACTATGCCCAAATAGGATTTGTTGGGTTGGGGGGTTTTTAATTATTATTACACTTATTATTATTACACTTACTATTATTACACTTATTATTATTACACTTATATTATTATTATTATTATTATTATTATTATTATTATTATTATTATTATTATTATTATTATTATTATTATTATTATTATTATTATTATTATTATTGCTACTATATTTGGGGTTTGTGCCTCCCTGTGGACCTTTGTAATCAAGGGGCTCCTGTGAGAGTGTGCTCTGCCCTGCTGCAGCCTGCGACTGTGGGACCTGGGATGTCAGATGGCCCCCAGGGACCTGACCTGATGGCTCCCATGCTTAAAGACCAACCTACTGTTCATTCGCTTGCAGATTTTAATTTTACTACTTCTGACTTGACATAAATCATAGAGATAAATGGAGGTCGTTGTCTGGGATGTGGCCATTTGTCAGCACAGGCAGCACAGAGTTCGGACCCAAGCTTATGAGAGATCCCCACATACATTTCTGCCTCTCTTAAAGAGGAACAATCTGATCATCCTTCTGTATGCATGAATAAGAAAACTGGAGATTCCTGGGGCTTTTCTGGTTAATTCTGTGAGGCAGCAGATGCATTAAAAACCAAACCAAAACAAAAAAACAAAACTAAAGCCCACTGAACATCACCCACTGCTCATCAGCTATTTCTAAAAATAAGCACAATGCAGATAATTAACAAAATGCTCACATGTGGCATTATTTAATGGGGGTGGAGGGGAGAGGGTTAGAAGAGAGATGGATATCTGTTTCTACCTATCTTATACAACATTGAAAGCTGTTTTTTAATGTTCATGAAGTTAAAAAATATCATATATTATGAAACTCCAAAATTAGGGTTGCCTCTGTGTGCTGTTATGCATCAGCATTTCATGTCTTTGTACTTGTGCATTCCAAGAGCTGTTACTTGCATTTTTCATAGGTTTCTGAACTCATTTAATGTACGTTGGGTTAGTGCTGAGGTAAGTGTTTAAAGGGAATAGAAACCTAATGCAGGATTTAATTAATAAAGACAGGGAATAAAATGAGGGCTGTCTAAGTTGGCTTTTTGAAAAATGCTTTGTTAAATAAATGTCATCTTAGCCTTTACGGATATTGCAAGTCTGGTTGATAAAAGTAAGCATGGAGACAGAAGATGTATAGGTAAAATAAGAGAAGAGCAGTCAGACACCTGCTGTGTCATTTATCCACTGAGAACTCGATGATTCTGAAATCTCTGCTTAGATGCTGCCTGGGGCTTTGGGAAAAAAAATGGCCACTTGAAAGAAAGGCACAGATTTTAGGAAAAGGCAAACCAGAATTCAAACGCTTTGGACTTGATTTACCACAGGCACTTCCTGAGGTTACTCTGTGTGCATGAACTGCGTGGGTGAGCAGTGTATGTTTGGCATTGTGTATGGTAAATGTAGATATCTACCACTTTAAACATACAATTCCCAGCCCATTATCCTAAAAAAAAACCTACCCTGAAACTGGTTGAGGAGAGAGTATCGCTGCATTTCATTGTCTACTGGAATTGCTAGAAATTCACATTGCAAGGTGGAAAGATGTGAGAAGCTCAAGCCAGTATGTCAGCTTTGTTTTTATATGATCTGCAAATAATTCTTGGAGAAAAAAGGCCAGTTATAAGGTAAGAGCTAGCATGGCATTCTGGTGCATGTGTATGATAAGGCTGCCTTGTCTTGACTTCCTAAAAGTCAGTCGGTCTCACCTGTTGCTCTCTGTGTCTGCTTCACCTTGTATTGCTAGAGTCAGGGCCCTGCAGAGCCTTAGGGATGGTATGAGGTCGTAAAGAGAAGAGATGGGGTAAAATTGGAAAGGTCACATCCACATTTAGATGTAGACTTCCCAGACTTGGCTGTCAGTATTTAATATAGAGGTAGTTTGCTCTAATTTAGCTGGCACGTGTTAAAGGACAGATCAGAAGTTATAATATCCACTAAAATAAAGCCGCAATTTTGTCACTTAGCATGGCCATTGCTTTTATGAAGTGGCCAGAGTGGACCTGTGTGAGCTTTCAGTGTGCCCTGCCTTGGTCACAGGGACAAAGAGGAGCTGTCGGGATGCATCACCTTGTAAGGGGCTGCCTGTTCTTAACACCCAGCCTGTCAGCAGGGCAGATGGAGCTGCAGGGCAGCTAATGTAGGGCAGGTTTATGAGACTTCCTTCCTTTCTCCACCCTCCCTGCCTCTCAGTGAAACATGGCCATCTCCTTTACTGCTGCAGCTTCAATAATATATTAATTTATGAAGTATGAAAAATGAGGTAGTTTTGAATTAACGAGGAGGGGAATGGTGCTTCACAGACAGCAGGATAATCAATCAATAATAACGAGTCAGCATGTCCTGTTATTAAAAAAGGAGGAAAAATAATAGAATGGGTGGAGAGCAGCTTTTGGAAAAGGGGCAGGTGGGTCCTTTTGAAGACTGCGTAATGCTCTGACCTTGATCTTTAGTGATAAGAGCCTGTTCACCAGGACAATTATTTTTCTTTGAGGAAAATCCTCCCCCAAACCCCTACCAACCCCAATACACTACTCTGTGGCAAAACGTCTTTGTATTTAACTCTTTTCCAGAGGGAAGAATAAAGAAATTCAACATTACTCATTGAGTGAATTCTCATTTTCAGTAGCATGGATTAGCTGAGCCTGCCGGTACATGCTGGCCATTGCCTCAGTTTCTGCCATATGTGCACATCTGCCTTTTATACAGTAAATGCAGTAAAGTTCAATTTCAGCTCTGATGTGATCAATTCTGTGTAAAATGCTTTATCCAAGCAGCCCACTGAATCCTGTAAGCCCCTTCCATGGCAGTGTTAGGAGCAGTTTTTCTTTGACATGGGCTTCAACTGGGCTGTCTTCAAAAATACATTTCAGCACATCTCAGAGTGCTTGGGGCTTCTGTTTTTTGCTATCCAGAGTTCATTGCCTATGACCCTATCCATCCCAAAATGCTTTTTTTCATTGTATACAGTCAGATGTTCCTGGACTCTGAAAGTAATGATAGGGATTTTCTAAGCGATACACAGATGCAGTTAGAGTGAACTCAGGCTGCAGTTCTTGTAAATCTGGGGAATCAACCCTTAGCCCCAGTCCTTATGTCTCTGCCTGAGGAGAGTCTGGTGCTGCCTTTTACAGTGGGCCCTGCAATATTTTAATTCTCTGTTGCAACAAATCAGGCTGTCCTCCTGGAAAAAAAAAAGCTTAGCTGAAATCTTTCGCCTCCCTCAGGGCCATTCCATGGCAGGCCAGCATGATCCTTAAAAAAACCCTGCAAAAATTGTGAGGCAGCTGTTCTCAGAGACCTGAGTGGCAATGGAGGCAATGAATGTTGTGCTCAGGAACTGGAAACAAGTGGAAGGATGAAGTCAGCTTGGCAATTTTCTGACTTTTGCCAACTGATTCCTAAACCAAAGTGTCAGGGTTGTGTTGCAAATCAAATCTTTGTCCCCTCTTCTGATTTCCTTTCCTCTTACACTAGTTATTCAGGACACCACAGTGTCCAGGCCTCTCATATATGTGCATGGAAGTATGCAGAAAGGAAAGGATGGGATTTTCCCAAGACTGTGAGGTATTGGTGCCCTATTGGGATAAGACAGAGCAGTTCACAGTCACAGGGACAGTCACCTTCTTGGTGTGTAGTAGCTGATGACTTCTGCCATAAACCTGTGAAGACTGTGCCATTTGGAGCCAAGTTTGAATATATAATGGAAAATGTCAACGCTAGCATGCTGGTAGTTGTGAATCCTGTTCATAGGTCCTGAACCTTCCTATATTATTAGAATCTCTGGCATCTGAGTTAGCATGTGATGCTTGCAACCACAGTGGATAACATAGAGTAGAAAGCAACTGTGCAGATGATGTTTTGTAACTTTAAATTTTAATTTTTGGGGGCCTCAGCCGTCCATCCAGAGAGTAGATAGACCTTCTCCAACTACCTCAGCTTCCACAACTACATTAGGGACAGTGAGGGACATGTGTAATAGACACCAGGTGAGTAAATTGAGATAAATCATTAGCATCTGGATGTGAACATTGATAAAGCTGACTGTTGTCTATGTTCTCTCTGCAATCTGACTCAAAAGCAGAAAAATAAAGTGTGTAAGCAGTGAAGAAGCAATGATGCATTTAAAATTGTATTCAGGTTTAATGGCCTCAAGGGAGATACATACTACTATTTTTATTTTTCTAAAGAGTCATGAAACACTCTACTGTCCTCAAACAAAAGGCTGCTGTATATGGGCTGCAAAAGTTTACCCCCGTGAGTAACTATCCATGCACATCTCTTTGTTTTCTGTAATGGGGCAACTACTGTGAGTAAACTTATTCCCACATGTAAAGTGTTCTCCCAAGTGAGACCTATAATCAGAGAAGTGTTTTTATATAAATGGTGTTCTCAGTTCCAGCAGCTGTGGTGCACACAGCCTCTCCTTACTGATAACATTATTTTCTGTAACTATTTCTGCTTACATGGTAAGTTACCATAATGGTGAAAATTACTTTGTAGTTCTATGGAGAATAGCACAACCATGCATTTACTCAAATAACATATAATTATAGCAGTGAATGCTGTTTTTCTGTGCACACAGTTTGGGATCAGAGCTGTTCTGTGCTCCTAGAAAAAGCTGGTGACCGCAAAACAATGTGTCAGATGTTGCAGCGATCAAGGATTTCCTATGTGGAATCCAGAAGGGTAAAAAGGCATCACACAGGCCTCTGCTCTGCAGAAATACCAGACGCCAGGACAAAGCATAATATACATTGGAAACTTCACATTTCTCTTCTGCTGATTTACTATCTTCCTCCTGTGGAAGCACTGGGTTTTGCCCAAGGTTACCAGCTAGGGTACCTTCTATTTCTGGTTCAGACCCAGTTGTAGAAGGGCTGGTTGAACTGGAGATACACAAGACAGCTCTAAGTGGTGATGGTTGTAACCCATTTGGCAGCTTGTAGAGGGAACTATGTGTGAACATGCTGGGATATGGAAAAGCCTTTGGCAAAGTGACTGCACAGCACGCAGCACTGAAGTGGCCTCGGGAAGGTGAGATTACTGTGGTGAAGGACTTTGCTCTGATGATCTGTGGGGAGCTGGAGAATGTGCAGTGGTAACAAGTGTATAATGGGATGGAGTAACCTTGGGTAAACTCTGCCTTGCTGTGACAATGAAAAGGTTTTACAACCCAAGCATGTGGCTGTTGCCAATCAGTCACTCTTTGCCAGGTCAAACACATGCTTTTTGGATGGCTTCCATCCCCACTGGCACCTGAAATTTAACAAGCAAATGCTTGCTGTGCCTTGTAATTAAAAGTGAAAAGTACATGTGTCCGGTGCCAAAAAGACAAGAGAAAGCGGGGAGACATGTTGTTCTGACCTGTTTAGTAGTAAAACAAAGATGAGATGTTCTGCTTTGTTGGGTCTAGTACGATGGCTTATTCCACTCCTGTGCATGCAAATTGGATACGCCTGGGATTTGGCATCATGGGCAGGTTAGGATGGCAGCCTTAGAGTATCTGAGTTCTTTTCCAAGCTCTGATTTTGCCTAAGCCTTACAGCCATGATATATTTTCATTTCCTACCTGCCAAGGATGGCAGAGTGGATTTCCTTGAGGGACTCTTGCTCTGTATCCAATTTAGCCTTGATTTGCTCCTGATCCTCAGGGCATCCTGCAAGGTGCATCCGTGTTCTTGAGCAGCTGCTGGAGGTGGTAATTAAATGAACTACCCTCTCCATAGGGGATGGGGGAGGTGTGAGCTTGGAATTCTGTGAAGTGTTTTGTTTGGTATGACAATTTATGGCAGGTGTGGCTACAGTGCTATGAGCCAGTTTTAATTTTGTACAAATCTGAAAAATTAATTGTAATTGTAATCTGGCTATAATTGGATATGAGAAACAATAGATGCCAGAAAGATTAACCAGGGTTATTCACTGTAAACAAGCATAGCAGGCTGATGTGCATCTCCTTAGAGAAGGCAAGGTGGTGCTGGTCCTCAGAATTAATCGTGTAAGATGTCTTCCATGGATTTTCAGACAGCATGATGATGGATAATAATTCTTTTGCCACCAAAATGCTCCATCTTAGTCTCCCCAAGTCTTCTCAGCATCTCCATCCTTTTTAGTCTTTTCAGGAAACAAATGAAAGAATTCTGATATGCTGTTATCTCAAATGTGCACTCTTCCCGCGCTGAACCAACTATATGTAGCACATGCTGGGACTTTATATTCAGCATGTGTGTCTGAGCATAATACTAGTATCTTGTGCATGTAGATTATCCATCCTCACAGGCCAAACTTAATGCTCACCTGAACTACTGGTTCCAGGTTCTGTTGAGATAAGGCATGTGTTGGGTTGGTTGTAACTTAAACTTTTAGTTTTATTTCTGTCAGTACCAATATTCTGCTGAGAGGCTTTTTAAGTTAATGGAGAACCTAGGGTGCTTGATACTGGTGAGGAGGGTGTGCTGTTTGGACAGCCAGTTTATGTGTGTATAAGTGATCTTGATTACTAGGTAGAATATTGTGGTATAACCTACAAAATTTATGGTGAAACTTGCTCTTCATTTTGAAAATGGGTTGTCTAAATATATATAAAAAGGGTACAGCAGAATAATTACATGTTGCATTTCAGAAGAGGATTTGATATTATTCATAGAAGCACACAGCATGGTGAAGTCCTCTCCTGTTGTAGAATCACCAGAAGACCCTGCTGGTTTAGGTTTGAGAAAAAAAAAAGAGATTTAACTGTGTAGCTTATTAGTTTCTACCTTGTAATGGTCCTCTTCTTTCACATACCCTCTACAAACCACAAAATGTTCTACAAAGGCACAGGACCTGCACGTAACCTGAACAGCATTATGTGCTCTGATCATTTTCTCAGCTGCTGGAAAGATGAGGAACCCACAGATGGGGTCTCCCTGATACTAGTGTCAGAGATCTGTCAGAGATTTTCTCAAACCAGCTTGCTGGAGTACAGAGCTGCAATCACCAGCACAGCTGGTCAAGTGAAAGAGGCCCTTCACATGTTGGATGCTTACAGAAACAGCTGTTGACATCTGGAAAGTTCAGTGACAAGCAATGGGATTCTGCACAGTAGAGCTTGGCCTGTAATTTCAGAGAATTCCTGATGGGAAGGAAGTTCTGGAGAGAGGTTAACATGAAAGGTCTTGTGAGAGCTATTTGGCTCTTCAGTCACGGTACGTATAATGCAAACCCAGTGCAAAAGTCTCAGGAAACTCTATTTCATTGCTCAGTTTCTATGGGTGTCTGACTCATTTTTCATTATCCAATAATAAATACAGTAGTGAAAGTCACCTTTAACACTTAAAGATTGCTTGGATTTTATGGGATTGTATTGAAGTGAGTGCCAAGGTATAAAAGCCTTATGGTTGAGGTACTTTTATAACACATGCTTCATAAACCCTTATAAAGTGAGTGCAGTGCACTTCATCCTTTAAGATTACAGCGTTATGGTTCTGAGAGATGGTGATCTGGTGCTATATTCATTAATTAAATCTGTTATTAATGTTAAATTTTGGGCAATAAGAAGTAAAGTTACAAGAAGTTGAAACGGGGTAGGTCCAGACAATTTATCTCTCCTGAAAGCTCAGTGCTCCTTTACTGCTCAGCTGATGCCCACAGCTTGCCCTTAGCTTTAAGGGAGTTTTTGAGCAATGTGAAGCGAGAAGGAGCCCCAAGCCTGGGCTACTCTGTAACACAAGGAATTGCAATGAGTGTTTTCCATTTGGGTTGCAAAGTTAGTAATTACGTGGGAGCTGTTGCCCACTTCATGTCTGTCTTGCTTGGCTTCCCAGAGAGCAGATGTCCTTCTTGTCACAGCTGCTGATCACTAAGTAATGGGGCAGATTGCTCTACATGCATGTAAATAAATAGGATTTCTCTCTAGAGTAGATTTTTGTCTCTGCTATCTCTCATTTTTTCCTGTCTGACCACAGAGCTGCTCTTGGTGAGTGTAAAATAGTGTTTGGCTTCCGTTCGCCCTGATTATTACAGGAGTCAGTGCATGTGCAGGGCAGCGAGCAGGAATCTAGCCATTCCTGACCAGCTTCCATAAAAGTTTCTGTAAAGTTAAGTTGTGCTTTCTAAACTAGCGTAAGTCATGCTAAGATATTTTTAGCTTAGTGCTGATTTATACGGGTGTTTCCATTGCTGGTAAGTAGACTGTTCTTTGTGTCACCAGTCTCACAGGGGTTTGGGCTGATTTAATTGAACTGAAGATTTTAATTGAACTGACATGCTACAGAAAGAAGAATAAAAGGAGGTTTTCTTTGCCATGAGTTGTTTCTGTCATTGATGGGATTGGCATAGAAGGGCTTCAGGTAGAGCGTGTAGCTGTGTCTAAGAGGGTGTGTATCTACCTCCAAGGGTGTCCTTTAGCCTAAAAGGCAAGTAAACCATGCTAATCATGTAGGGGAGAGGAGGAGTGGGAGGGGGGTGAATAACTAAACATTTGCCAGTGAGAAATTTCAGATGGCCAAACATTTAATCTAAAGTGCTTCAGCAGTAAAAAACTACTTTTCCCACAAGAGATTTCTAAAGTATTCCTATTCAACATGTGAAGAACTGGTATCTTGAAGGAAGAAAATGATTTTTGTGTCTTTAAGCCTTTAAATGTCATTTGATTGTGTTTTTTTCAGTTTCAAAAGGAAGAAAGGACATTGTAAGTCCAAACACAGCAAAAATCCTCTGTTTGCATTGACATTTCAGCATAAATTTTTGAAACATTTTGGCTTTTTGTACTCAAAGCTAATATAGAACTTTGTTGGCACGCAAGTACGGTTAGCTCCAGAGGTCTCATGGAGCCATACAGTCCTTTAGTGTCTTAAATCAAAGTGGGAAAGAAAAAAATTGCTTTCCTGTTTAAAATCAGATGTCTGATTTCCCATTGTAGCTGTAGCTTGGCTCTAGGAAGGGCCTAAAATTGTTTTTGGTGTTTTGTTGGTCTTGGCTTGGGTTTTTTTGGGGGAGTGGGTGGAGAGTGTGTCTGTGGTTTATTTTGTGGTGGGGTTGTTGGGGTTTCTATTTGTGGGGTGTTGTTGTTTGGGTTTTTTGTTTGTTTTAGGGAAAACCTAGACTGGTTCTGAGTTGGAGGAATAGTGGAAGGAGCTGAAAAATAAACTCCTAAAACGGCTTTTCATGTGTAAGTTGAGCACATTTGGTACTGAAATCACTATGAAGCTGTAAACCTCAAACCTTAAGGTTCTGGTTTCGGAGCAGTGTTTGTGGCAGAACTAACTTTTTAATTGCAGAAGAGGACAATGTAGTGCTACAGAGCAAATACTTTGCTAAGGAGCTGGGTTTCTTTTGTAGCTATGGAGGCTTGGGTGGTTAGTAGGTGGATTTTTAAACTGTTTGGTTTATATCTTTTTAGAATAGCATTTTATATAGGCAAATGAGAATGTGACTGGGACCTCTGAAAAGGACCACTTACAAAAAGCACATTAAAATGAAGAGGAAAATCAGAAGGCAGTACACAATGGTTTAATGCTATCTACTTATTTCTGGGAACAAAAGACATTTATTTTGAACCTGTCTTCTTTATTCATTTGCTGGGATGTTTCCTGCTAATGTAGCTCAGAGGTATTACTGCTGCAGATATTGTACCTATAAAACTTCTCCGTACTGATGTAGAGAGATGCGCTTTGGTAATTTACAGTGAAAATTTATGTTGGTTGAGAAAAATAAAAGGATTCAATGAAAACTAATATTAATAAAAATGCCTTTTATGTGGCACACTTTCCCACTTTTTGTCCAGAGGTATTTTATTAAAAGATTCAGCTGTGTACAAAACAGATCTCTATTGTGTTGGGATAAAACAGAACAGAGCAGAGATAAAGCTTTTGAATCTGATGCTATGGATATAGGTGCTATGTTAACATGCCTGCAAACACGTGGGCAGAGGTACAAAGGAGAGAAGAGCCAAATGCTGAACCACACAGGAGCCTTTGGCACAGCTGTGGTGGGTGGATTCAGGCAGAGTCGAGCTCAGGCTACCTGTAGCTTCAAGCCAGTAGAAATGTGGCATGTGGTATTGAGGTACTTGTGAGGGGTGTGCTGCCTCGTTGCTGGTGTAGGTCAGTATTCCACATCACTGTTGTCTTTATGCCTGGCTAGCTTGGAGCAGAGGAAGAGGAGCGTGTCACCATCTTGACTCATCCATGGGCATGTACCCCGTGAGAAACTGGTACTGAGGAAGGTGTTTGCATTAACCCAGTAACGCACCTGGAATTTTTATCAGGGTAACAGGAACTCAGAGAATTTAGTTACAAATCTTATTATAATTACAAATATTATATCTGCCACATTAGAGGGCGTGCTGGTTTAGTGGATTTGTGCTGTGATATGATGTCACTTTTCTTTCTCCCAACTTCTGCATTTGTTCAGAGCTCCTTTAAGGGTCCTACAAGCTCTCCAATAAATATGAGTGACTCAGCCACTTCTGTGGTTTCTGTACCAAATACAGGTTTAGGTGTGATACCTCCCCTCCTTGTTCTTTCTGCCTATAGACTGTACTAATTTCTTGGATAAATCCCCTGGAAGTAGTCAGAGCTGGATGTGTTTCCTGATGGGGTGCTGAAGATCTTAGTCCATACATTGTAGCTTATGTTTTTCTTATGACTTGGCCTTCCCAAATTACCTCCCTTCTATGTGCTGCTTCTGCTGTTGCTTGACTTTCTGCTGGATTTCATTCAGAACAGCTCTGGATATGTTGTCATTGCCCCCAGAGCCCCTGCTTTAAAGGAGATACACCACGTACCAGACAGTTCTCTTCCTCTGCATTCATCTCTTAAGGAGCTACCCTGAAGTTCAGTTGATTTTCAGAATGAAAATCTGGTGTGTTTTGCCTGATGTTTGCCATTCATTGGCCACTGAATTTTGGAGGTCAGGCCACAGTCTGTAGAGGAAAAGCAGTGTAGTACAAACCACCTCATCTCAAATATGTTCTCAGGGACTTCCCTTAACAGTAATCTATCCTGCCTCCCCTTCCCCTCTCCACTTAAACGAAGGCAGCAACTGAAAATAATATTTTATATATATGTGTGTATGTGTGTATATATTTCTAGAATATAGCAAGGTGAAATGTAATTTCCTTTTTAATAAAGGCTGCCATTTAATTTAATATTATAGAAAATGATTAGATCTTAAAAACCAATAAATTACATTTGACAACTCTCTGGTGCTCCTTTGCTATTCCTTATGGCAATTATAAATGGCAACACAGGGTGCTGGCAGAAATGCTCGTTCTGACTGGAGTTTGTTTATTGGCTCCTAATGAAAAGCGATTAATCTAAATCACTGCTGGGGTGGATCCTTCTCCCTGGCGCCATAATGAGAAGTGGCAGTTTCAGGCCTTTGACAAATGCCCTGCTATTTCCCATGCCAAAATATGTCCCCTCCCCCTGTAGCTTCTGGCAGAAAGAAGACAAACAGTAAAAAAATAAAACCTAGTGTCTCCCACTCTTCTTTTACTGCTTGCTATGTAAACTGTCGACCAGTCCAAGCTGCATGATTGGTGGTGGTGTTTTTTTTTTCACTGTGAGCTTTCTGTTTCTTCCATCCTCCTTGTGTAGGATCAGCCTCCCCGAGAGGATGATAACAGAGATGTTGGGGGTGGCGGGGACATTGTTCTCTTCTCAGTTTGAAGAATAAGGGGTGGATATCAGAACTGGGTGAATGGACTGGGCAACTAATGTGATGACACTTACAAGGTATGACTGTTGTTAGACTCTCCCAGCTTTCTCTCTAGCTGTTAGTTTTCCTAGCTTGATGATTTTATTATTTGATCTTGCCGCCACTGTTACACTTCCAGAGGAACAAATTGCCTGGCTTTGTGAACCAGCTGGTAGAAACATCACCTCTTCCATCTCATCTGACCTGTTTCTTACACTATCCACCGAAGTGTTGCAGATTGTGTATGAAAGGGCAGAGCAATGTTTTGCGTGTGTACCACATCAGGTCTGTGCAACTGTTAGCTGTCTTGTGCTCCTTAGCTGAGGGCAGAGCTCCAACAGCGACCTTTTAATATACAGCATTATTAACTTTGTAACCTTCTGCAACATCAAGTGGAAAATCTTTTTATTCTTGAAGTACCCTTCCCTTTAAATGTAAGATCTCTCTGAAATATCTTGTTATGTTGGCAATCTTACATCCTTCTACCATTCTGCAGATGCAAGTGATTTTTACACCGTGTGTTACAGTTCTCTAGTGTGGGCAATGTGCTTTAGATGAGCGGGGGCATACTTGGGTGAAATTGTCTTTGAAGTCTAAGTTACAAGTGATGGAAATGTCTTGAAATAGTGTTTGGAGTGAAATGAAATAGATATTTTGATCAGATTAGAAAGGAGAAATGTACTAAAGCTTGGCTATGGGTGGAGGCCATCGGGACCTACTCTGGAGACTAATTCCAAGGTGGTCAGTTGTCTGGGGATGTTTCCCATTTCCCATGCTGTGCACCTGAGCACAGTGCAGGTGCACTTTTTCAGGACTTTTGGTGCAGCTTTCTGTGGGGACAGGTAGAAATTGCTTTATGAGGCTGGTAAACTGTAAATGCAAGGGATGTTGAAGGAGCTCTGAGCTCCAGCTGCATTCAGGTGGCTTCACCCTGGGGCAACGTTCAGTTCTAGTCTTAAAGGCCCTTTTCATTTCTTAATGGAAAGGATCAGAAACCATTTACATTATATTCACTTTCCCTTGGTGACTTCATGAAGTTAATGAGGTGCTTAAGATTAAACAAGCGCTGAAATTTTTTGCTTGATCAGGGTCTAACATAGCAAGGGTTTTACCATTCCTTGTAACTGATTTTTGCTGTCAAAATTAATGTGTTTCCTTACCGTAGTCTTGACGTTGGAGCTTTGTGAAGCTGGTTAAGAAAAGTTAACTTGGACATGCTAGTGTAGCAAAACTGCAGTGGATGTCAGCTAGCTGATCATTCTGCAGCTAGCTAAAAAAGGCAGTTCTGGATCTGTTTTCCTGCTGAAAGGCAGTTTCTATATTTGTTTCAGCCACGGTATCAATAACCTGCTGTGTTTAGCACAGCTCTAATTTATTTCCCACTGTTTGCCTTTATTTTATGGTACTGGCATTTGCTTTAATGTGATGTCATTTTCTCCAGATGTTAATAAGATGGTGTTAATGTTTCCACAACATTTTTCTTGATAACATTTATGTAGAGCATACCATCTGATAATGGGGAATCAACCTATGTTAAAATATTGGTAATAATTTTCTAATTAAAATTAGAGGCTCAGAAGTGTCTTCTTCCCTGTACAAATTGAGGTCATATGCTTTCCCATGCTTCAGGAAAATTACATGTTTGCTGAGTAGAGGAACATCTCCTACTATATAAATTGGAAGTATGATGTCTGAAATTGTGTATCAAGGTTTGCCAATGTGCACATGGACTATTTTCAGTCACCAGCAGCCGATCCACGTAGGCATTCTGTGTTTCCACTGAGGTCATGCTCTCATTTGTAGCTTTACAAGCTGCTGAATAATGAGCCTTAAATCTCAGGAGTGCCCTGTTGTGTACTTCTGAGGAGAGTATTCTGTGTTTGGGAAGAGAGGTGGTAGACTGGAAAGGAACCAGGAAAGCCTGGTATGCCTGTCTGGAGTTGCTAAACCCAACCAACATCAGCTTTGACATTAACAGAGTGTTTTTCATTCTTGCTAGGCTTTTTCTTTTTTTTTTTCTTAAATCTGGATAAAAATGAAAGAAAGGAATCACAGAATGAATCTATGAAGGAATCATCAAATAATATGGAAGTGAAACACTAACCCCCTCTATCTGGGAAATCCGATGAGCTGATTATATTGTTGAGCAATATCCCAAAAACACCTATGAGGAATCAGTGGTGTATGACCTCACTTTTAAACAAGAATTAGTTTCGTTTTTCCAATAACACTCTTTTCCCACCATTCTTCTATTTAGATCATGCTTCTTAGTGATCCAGAGATTGAGAGCAGCATCCTTATCAGCTCTGATGAAGGGGCCACCTACCAGAAGTACCGTCTGAACTTTTATATCCAGAGCTTACTCTTTCACTCCAAACAGGAGGAGTGGATCTTGGCCTACAGTCTGGATCAAAAGGTGAGCTATTGAATTCATATTGATTACTGAGCCAAGTGTTGAAGGGGGTAGTGTCTAGAACTGCACACTTACAGAGATCGTGAAAGAATTCTAGCATGGTTTGCCACTCCCACCTTGCAGGATTGAATGTGCTCAAACCCCACCCACTAACACCAAAGCAAACTTGCAAAAGGGAGTGGAGTTATGAAGTGATCATGACGGGTATTGAAACTTTAGTAGTAGTGATGGTACCAAAGATGAAAAGAATCTGAAATTGGACATGACATATGGAGCTATTCTGAAAACCTATTGATTTATAGGCCTTGGTGATTGCTGGAGGTTTTGAAGATCGAGCACTCAGGCTGAGTTGCTTGCAAACTGAACTTGCTTATATGACAAACTCCTCTGTGCCACTTTTTAAGTGACTTTTCAGTGCCTTCTGTTAGTGAGACAGCTCTTAATTCCATTACTTTGTCCTTAGTAAGCCTGCTCTTACATAGCACTCATGTCTTGAAAGTCACTGACCAATGCAGGTGCAGTGTGACTTGTGAAGTGTTGTGACTATAGAGCATGTGCTTCACTTCTGGAACAGCAGTCCCTAAAGCTGAGACATGGACCGGATGATCAAGTTACAAATTTCAGAAAGCTTAAAACTTGCCCAAATTTTTATCTTTTCTCTCTTCTGTTTCTGTCATCCATAGACATCCAACGTAAAAACGTGCTGAATAGCCACTTGAATTTTTTTGCATTATTCTGTTAAGTGTGTGTGTGTTCTGGGTGGGATTTTCAATTCTTACAGTTACTTTTGAAGTTTTGCAAACTAGTCAATCTCATGTCCCAGCTGTAAGGACAACACTTCCAACACATCATGCCTCTTGTATTTGGCAAAATTTATTTTGAAAGGCTAGTGCAAGTCTTTACTGAAGTAGTTACTGAGAGTATAATAAAATAATCTACTACTGCTGTACTTCCAGATGTAACCTTTCCATCCCCTTGTTAACAGAATGCTGTGCAGGCACCAGGTGGTTTGCTGCTGTGCTACCGATGACGCTTAAGTGACATTTGCAAGCACAAAGCTATTGTCAATACACTCCTTTCATAGTATCAAGTCCTTACAGTATGAGGGAGTTAGTCAAATGTCAAATAGTTTTGTGCACTCAGATGTTCAGTGTAACAGGGGTTTTGAAGTAGGCTAGAAAGACCAATCTATTTATTTGATGTCATGGAATGGTTTGATGCCACTTTTAAAATGGAGGCAAAGATTTTAAATTGTAGTGGCATTTGTACAAAGCCCTGAAAGAAGTACATATCTGATGAGGTGCCCATGGATGTGAGAAGACAGGTATCCACCCGCAAAGAGATCCAGCTGTGGTGAGTGTGGAACATCTATCTGCTCTTGGGTCAAAACACTGTCATTCTGTTTCCAGTGCTTTGTAGACCTTTTATGACATGTTAGCTACTGGAAGGAGAGACCAAAATACAAAGTATGCCCATGCACTTGACTTTGAGGTTATAATTATGCTCCCCTGGTCCCGTACAGCAATAGTGGCTCAGGTACATTTTTGCTTCTGGTCCTTCAAACTAAAGCATCTGAGTTCTGACCTCAGCTGTACTCTTCTGCTCAGAAGACAACCAAGGAGAATCTGTGGGTTAGAAACACCCTGATGCTGCACTGATTTTACCCAGGAACTGAACAAATTTGTCCACAGTGTAAGAGAAAAGATGAGGTTCTCTGCAGTTTCTTGGTCAAATGGAAATCGAGCAACATGAAATTCAGGCTTTGCCTTTATGTCTACCTTTGTCTTCAAGGCCACTCATGATGCTTTTCTTCAGTGTTCAGAAAGATGGCCTCAAGTGCAGGTTGAAAGTTTGTCCTTGAGTGGAACTATGGAGGCAATGCTTTTCCCAGTCAAAGCTTTTGCTTAACCCAGGTATAGATTATTCCCAGCCACATCTTGGCTTGTAGGAGCTGTAAAAGAATTGTCACTCTGGCTCAGGATCATGCAGCTTCACTGCAGTTACTGAACTATAGGGCAGTCCTGCTAAAGCGCAAAGGCTGTGCTATGGATTGTGGCAGTGGTGCTATGTGAAGTCCCCAGATGAAAACTTTTGAGAATTCAGTGTGATACATTCCTGCCTGTCTGGAGACAGGAGTACTGCCACAGCTGAGTGGGAAGCAGAGGTCAGCCATGGCCTTCCGTTACACAGGGGTTAGGCAACTGAAGAAAGTACCTTTTAGGCTAAAAATCCTAAATCCTTAAGTAGCTTTGTCAGGTTTTGTGCATCTTCATACAACTGTTGTGTTTGTTCTCTGTTCTCTGATCTAATCCATCCTCCCGTAACTGTGAATGTGTAAACACCTTTACAAATTCAATTTAATTCCTCAGATTAAAAAATGGCTTTCAGATTAATATTTATTTTATTAATTTTCTTTCAGTTAAAAATAATAATATGGTGTTGTGAGCAAGCTGTGGTCAACTTGGAAATTAATGAGAATGATGAATCTGAAAAATCCATTTTGCCTAATATGGTGTTCCACACAATGAAGTGAACTACCAACAGCTAGTGCCTCACAAACAATTGATTTGGTCACTGCCTAGATCAAAAGATTTAAACATTTTTTTGTGTAACAGAATAGAAAACAATATTAAAGTTTTTGTGTAAAATAAAAATACTCAGTGTTTTAGATATTCCTGTTCCATGGTTGTGATTCAAACCTCTTTCTTAATCACTCTTTTATCCCTCCTCTTTTTTAGACAACTTCTATATGTTTGACAGCAATATTAGACTATTTATCCACTTGGTTAAAAAAAACCCAACCAAACAAAACAAAACAAATCCAAGGTATTTTTAATTTTGACTTCTATTTTCCCTTCCAAGTTGGCATTGTAGATGGTGTATTCACAGTCCAAAATCAGGAAGGTGTATTCACTATTCTAAGACAGTAGTGAATGAACAGAGTAAGGTAGAACTCTGTGACGCCCTTGGGGAACCACAGGCTGTACACATCCCCCTGCAGTGTGGCAGTGGCCAAGTGTGGCTTTTCAGAAGAAGATATTCCCAGGTAGTGTTTTTACCCACATAAATAGTATCTGCCTATGGTCTCTTAGCTTGCTATGAGACCTCAGATCAAGCATATGTATCCATGATATGCAAGGCTTGTCCTCTCTTTCCTGAACAACTGATGCCTTCCTCTGGTAATATTTTAGTTGTGAATTTTCTCAGCCAGTCACTGTTAGGCCACTATTATGTATAATTTTGATGATAAGTGTATGCTTCCAGCTTCTCCTTCTGGCTCCCTCTTGCTCTCAGCTTTGATGTTTGGGTGTTGTGAGATGCTCTGCAGTTAGGCATACCATTCTTCTCACTGCCTTCTTATTGAATAACCAGATTCCCCTAGTTTATATCTTGCATGGATCTGTTTCTATACCTACCTCTGGACTTTTGCTACCAGTCTCATGTGATTCCAGTTTAAAGCCCAAACCTCACAGCAATCTTATGTCCAGAAATGACCTCCTCCTTCTTTAAGAGAAGGAGCCCATCTCTTCTCAACAGAATTTTTCTTGAAATATGACTTCATAGCTGAGAAAGCAAAGGCTTTCTCGCAATATTACCTCTCCCATAACTTGAAGTAAATGAATACAGCATCAGTTGAGTCCCCAAATCTTTTATTATCTCTCCTAGATAGTTATTGTCCTTCGTTTTCCTGCTTGAGGCTACTCCCAGGAGCAAGGAAGAATGTTCAGTGAGAGGGATGGAGATCAGCAGGCTTTCTGAAAGATGTTTTGCTGTTTGGCTGCTGGTTACTTTGTTCATTTAAGAACCAATCACAGCCACCACCATTTTTTTCTCTTTGGAGTATCCAAAGAGTTATTGAGGATATTTCCTCACTATGAGTCAACACAGCATATCGTTCCTGTTCTTTATTTTTGTAGCCAGTTATGACCCTCCTCTGCCTTGCTAACTCTCTTGTATTATCAAATAAATGCAGTATGGCAGAGCCAAGAAATCTGTTTGCGTGGGCACAAACGTGTAACAAGGCCGTAGACCCTAATGTCTTCTCACAACATATAAAGCATAGAAAGGAGGAATTTTTGCAGGGCTTTAAGCAAGCATGGGTGGGTGTACTCCCCCCCTGAGCAGCCATGTGGCATTGTGCAATTATCAGGCCCTGGGAGATTAATTGCATCTTGTGAATTGAAAATGTTGGATCTCTTCCCAGTAGCTTTGTGTGTGTCTACTTTATTGATAAAATAGTGCAATCTGATGTGTGCACGTGGTCGTTCTGTTAATGGACCCCTGTGGCCTTTGACAGAAAGTGGACACCATGTAAATGTTCTAGCCAATTTTTCTGCAAATCAGGCTGGGTCTCACTGGTAGAGTCTGTATGGCACTTGGATATAGGAGCCAATGTAAAGGGAAAATGGGGCTTTATCTTCCACTTTTCACAGGTGTTTGCAGAAAATACATAGGAAGGTATTTTAAATGATTCTTTTATCTAAGTGTAATAAGGGGAGTATATAAAAAAGGTAGGATATTGTCTGTTGGGAAGTATTGGAAACCGCTTTTTGGAGCGCTGTGAAAGTTCAGAGTCTGCCAGCATATAGATGAGGTAAATTTTTCACTGCTGCAATTCACAGTGGCTGAGGCTGAAGGCCATGAATGAATAGTATCAGAAATGCAAGACTATTTCAAGTACCTCATAATTTGTCTCGTTTATCCAAGGAACCAACTAATTCTCAATAAGCCAAACTTTCCATGACCCAATACCCTCTTGGGGAGTGGATCATTCTGGAGGTGGAAATGGAGAGAAGTTTCCAGTTCCATGGGATTTCCCTTGGAATGACATTGAAACTTCTTTCACAGCAACCCACACAACTCTTTTGCATGACTATTTGTAAATATAATTAAAATAAAAGGGAGAAAATATTAGGGAAAGAGAGAGAGAGATTTACAATATTTAAAGTTATCATTGTTAAGAGAAAAAAGAAAACTTATGCCAAGACATACAGTTCCACTTTTTCCTTATAGGCTAAACTGTGATTGGGAACCCACTGGGAACAGGTGAGAGACCGAGTCATTCAATAATTGACCAATTTAAATTCCCCAGCTACACCATTATGCATTTGAGAACACTGGGTAAACAAGAAGTTTGGCAACCAGTGGCTTCTCTCTCCATAGGACTTAATCTTCAGCAGGAAGCGAACAAAATAAAACAGGTTTCTTAATATCTCTTTGAATGAGGTGATAAATACAGTGTGCAAGATAAAGTTCTGCTGTATCACCAGGTTGCACCTGGCAGACAGTATCAGGTCTGACTGGGGAGATTCCTTCATTGTTAGAGATGCAGCAAGTTGTGATCTGAAAATTGAATGCAGTGCATGTCAGAGCCCTGGCTATCTGGACTAGACACTGCTGAATTTATCAGAAAGAATCACAGATAACACGAGGACAACCAGGGAAAATTTTGGTGGGTTTTTTTAATAGCATAGACACAGAGAGCAGAGAGCCAGAGACATGAAGGCAGTGCCTCTCTGCTGCCATGCCAAACTCTGCCCTGGAGTTTGGGCCTGGGCTCTGAGCACCACACTGGGCAATGGGCACAAACTGGAACACAGGAAGTTCTGTCTAAATATAAGGAAAAACTTTATTCCGAAGGTGACAGAGTACTGGGACAGCCTGCCCAGAGAGGTTGTGGAGTCTCCTCTGGAGATACTAAAAACATACCTAGATGTGACCCTGTGCAACCTGGTCTAGGTGATCCTACTTTAGCAGGGGGTTGGACTAGCTGATCTCCAGAGGTCCCTTCCAACCCCTGCCGCTCTGTGAGGATATTGTACTTTGAGTTGGAACTCTTAATGTTGGACAGTGCACTTCTAACGCAGGAGCTGCACACTGCAGACCTGCTGAAATTAAGCAGTGTGTGCTGCTGCATGTGCAGCGTGAGATGTGGCTGCATCCCATGCCTGTAGGTTTGCTCTCCTTAGGAACTGAGGTATGGGGCTGGTGTGGAGAGGTGGGTTGGTGTCTGCCTCACATCTCATTTTGATATAAATCAGTAGGCACCCAGAGCTGTCACCTAGTCCTCAGCAGCACTCCTGGTCCTGGAATTTAGATGTAACTGTAGTTGTCAGAAGTGCGAGCAAGCTCTCCTTTAATCAGCAGCAGCTGAGACTGCACCTCTTGGGTAAAACTCAGCTTTTCTTAGCAAGATATGAACATTCTATTTAACAAGGAAAATAAGCTCTTTCTGCTCCCACATGGATCCTCATGGTAGAATCACCATTTCATTGTATGATGTGAGAGAACACACTGGGGCTAATTTCTCATCATGGCTCATTGACAGCTGAAGAGCACGATGACTGTGGTTCCAGTCATATGGATACAACACTCAGCTTTCAAATTTATCTTACACCAGTCACTTGGCATTTGAGCACCCTGCAGAGTGAGGCTAGAGGCACACCTAATGCATTCTTTTCTGCAAAGAGGGAAGAAATCGAGGAAGCTGCAATAATAACAATTATTCCTACAGGCCTATCACACTGAGGAACAAAATAAAGTGAGCACGTTGCCCAACTATAAAGGAAAACTTAGTGTTTTGTGCTTAATGTAAGCCATGTTACAGTAACTACTCTTAGAAATCCCTACTGTGCTGACTGGTCCATTGTATTACACATTCATATTAAGAAACAATCCCTGCCCCAGAGAGCCTGCAATTAAACGTGAAGCTGACAGACAAAGCATTGTCCCCAGAGTATCCATAGTGTATTCAGGCACAGGTCATTAAAGTGTTTCATTGCCTAACTACCGCTGAGGACTATAACAAAGTCAGAAACTGAACCCAGATAGAGTCCTGTTCCCATGACTTAACCACAAATAAGCCTTTCATCTCTCTGCATTTTGAATGCTCTTCTGAGAACATCAGGTTCTACAAACATCATGTATCCTTTGCTGGACAAGCCACCTGCCAGCAGCATTCCCAGGCAGGCAGGGCTCCATCAAACAGATAAAGCAAAATGTTAGTAAAGTTAAAAAAACTCAAACCAAACAAAAAAAACCCCACCAAACCCTTGAGATTGGGAATATTTAAAGACAGTTTACAGAAGTCTCTTCTTCAATATGGTAATGAACTGAAGAATCGAAATCACTTAACTTCATTTACAAATCATGAATATGTATCAGTGCCTTTAAATGAAAGGACGACTAAAACAGATATAGTGTTTGTTCAATTCATTAAAAGGAAGACAATTTATCAGGAGGGTTTTTTCTACTCTTAAACTAAAGCTATATGCAAATGTAGGGAAATCAAGACCTTGTGCTAATTCTGCTGCATGATGAATATTTTTATAATCCTAATTAGAACCAGTCATTTAGTTCAGCAATTTCCCCCAATCTAGCCAATTTGAAATTAAAATAGATGCCTTGATTACAAAACTCATTAGCAAAGAAGCACCCTTTTCGCTAACCAGTTCATTTGGAATGCACAAACTGAATGAAGTGAGGAGCACTTGTGTTGTCAATTGCCATAAGTGAAGTGAGCTTAATTGTTAGCATTGTGAAGTATTTGTATTGCTGCATGTTTCATTGCAGTATAATATATCATTCATTAAATGTAACAAAAGCAGTTTTTAAATGATTTAATTAAGTGTTGTTGGTGCACCAGGTAATTTTTGTAAAGTCAAATGTCATGATTGTTTGCATTTGAAATATTGATGGGCATTACTGTCGGAAAGAAGACGTATGACTCTGCGTTTATCATTTTGATTATGGTAAGTCTGGCAGTTTTAATAGGAGATTAGAAATTAAATTATGCAACCCTGGCTCTACTTCAGAAATGCCCAATGAATTTTTGTCCTGGCAAAATAGTGAACTTTGTGCTTGTGATGATTTGTGGTGGCAAAAAGGAAGTAACTGCTGGTGAAACTTGATTTAGCCAGAACAGACTTTCCTGTTGCTTTTTATTTATGCTATAGGTACTTCATGAACAGGTTTTACTTTGAAAGGAAAATATAGAGATAAATGGAGCGAAACACATTTGATGCTTAAATGTGCTCTTCTGCTGAAGGAACCTAGTTTATTGTGTAACAGAGCAAGGATCCTGTGGTTTATTCCTGGGCCATGCTAAATCATGGCTGTATATTGATTTTATCTGGAGCTTAAGTGGGCCGAGGGGTGGTTATAAATATAGCAGGTGGGCATAAACATGAAGGAATGAAGAAGGCCGAAGAAAAAGAACACTGGGACATGATTTATTTTGCCTGGCTGTGGAGGTCTAAAATGTAGCAGTGCACAACTGTAGTAGGTGCCGAGGCTGCACATAGTTGGTGGTGATCTACTGAATAGTGTTGATCGATTTCTGGAAGCAGATGTAGGTGACTATTTTAGGATGAGGTAAATTGTACCTTGGACTCGTTTGTATTGACTAGGCCTCTACTGGCTGTCAAAGAAGTAATTTCCTTTGCTGAGATGTAAGTATTTGCTGTATTACCTGAGATTAGGGGACTTGAAACCAACACTGCTGTCTGGATGTGTGCAAAATGGATTACATGGGATATGATTCCAATATGATCAAAGCAACAAAAAGCATTAAGTTTCCTAGCTCCTGCTATCATGCCTACAGTTCACAATAACCCCCAGCCTGGATGAGAGAACAAACAAGACGTGCAAGCAAAGATAGAATTCCCGGTCTTTTGTTTATGAGGATTCATTTGTGTAGATGTGAGTTACCTACCAGCTTGCTTTTCAGTGAAATGAGTTGAATTCAGAAGAATTTTTTTGGCCTTGTTTTTTCTTTTCCCTTTGCTTTCCTTCTCTTTCCACCCACCCTGCACCTCCTCCCCTTTTTTCTTTGCCTTCAATATTGTTTTTCAAAGCTCTGTCTCATTATTTGCCTGATTCAGCAGAATTATAGATGATACCACTTTCAACTGAAGTAACTGCACATTTCAGCTGTTGACTCTGTGCAGATGTCTGCTGATGTTCACCATGGAAAGCTTCAGTCTGGTGTCCTTTGCCCTCTCATTGGATTCACTCAGTGTAGTGTTTGAGTTTCGAAACTCAATACCACAGCTGAAGTAATGGAGAGGAGCCTGTGATGATGAACACAAACTTGAGTGAATTGTCATGAAATTTTCATTTTTAATTGAACTACATATAAAATGTAGAACTTAATAGAAAAACGGCAACCTGTACCTCAGAGCAGCCAAATGGTTTAGCCTGGGTCTAATTTTAAGATTATGCATAAATGCTTTTGTGTATTAAAGTCAGTAAGTATGTAAGCCTTTACACATTAGGGTGTGAAATGATTCTACAGACAGGCTTTCACTATTGCAAAGTGCCTGCAAAGACACTGGAGTTGTGTATGGGCTTTTAATGCTGGGGCATTAGGTAGTTTCACTCTTTTGGGTTTTGCTGTCCTCTCATCTTTAATGCTTCAGGACGTTAAAGCCATAGCTCTGGGAAGGTGAGTCTGCCAGCACCTGAAATTATGTTGGTGGGCATGTAGAATTCAATAGAGAGGGGCACAATTTAATTCCCTCAGACCAAGAGTGCTTTCTGGAAGATGGCGATTAAGAGCTGTTATGTTTTGTTAACTAAGAAGGGTCATGCTTTATCCAGAAGCATTTGGGACTCAGAAGCTCCCATTACTGTCAGTGATCAGGCAGCAGAGAACTGTTGGAAGCCTGCCCAACAAGGGACTATTCTTTCTGTCTGGGTAATGATGGCATTAATTAGTGTTTGCACATTGCCTTGACAATACAAGACCTTGCTGTTTGAAGTGTTGCACATTAGGATGGCAGTAGACTACTTAATACTTTCTTCTTTAATGTCCTCAAAGCTGGATGTTTGAGATGGGATTGACCAATGTCCTTTAGGCTGCCAGCTGGATGGATGGTGCTGAGGATGGTACAGTCTTTCCCCCCATGAATGCACCTGCGCATGCCTACTTGTTATATCACCAGGAACCAAGCGCTTGGACAGTCTGCGAGGTACTTCTCAAGGGCTACATTGATTGCTGTGTGTCATGCAGCTCTCAGCCAGGCCTGGGTACAGCAGGCTGTGGCTTGCTGTCCGTGCCTTCCTGAAGGCAGAGGTGTTTTGGCTTCCTGTTAGTAACTGCTGAACCTCTGGCATAACCTGAAAAAAATTGTTAGTACCTGGAAAGAGAACTATGTGAACCATCCAGGGAGGGGAACCTTCAGGAATTGTACAGTGCTGATCCTGCTGCAGAGGCTCAGTTGTAGTTGGCAGTGCCAAGGACCAAAGTCTCTGTTGCTGTTTTACTGCTCTTGTAGCTATTCTTTCCATTGCAATTGAGGATGTGCAGGGCACAGTCAGGTCATCAGATGCTGCTACAGGCTGGCCCTCGAACATACAGAGCATCTGTGACTTGATTTCACTGGGAGTCTATTGCCATGAAAGCAATATCTGCATAGCGCTTTCCTGCTGAGCATGTCACATTCATTTGACAGGACACTCATTATATCTTATCTCTACCAGTATATTATCAAAATCTTCTTATACCACTGACACATGTGTGTCTGATAGCCAAAGAAAGAGAAACTCCAGAAAAGGAGCAGGCAAGAGCTGACATTTCCTCTCTACCACACTTGTGTGAAGCAGAACCTGATTTTGTAAATCCCCAAATGCCCTGGTCAGTTTTGCACCTCGCCATTCTCATTAGGTCCCTTTCTGCTGTGACCAGAAGGAATCATCTGGTTTACCCAGCAGTGCCAGTGCTGCCAGAGTCTTGTCCTGGTCATGTTACCTACCACTGCCACGCAAGGGGTATTTAAATGGCTTGGAAATCAAAGCGTGGTGATTGCCAA
Source organism: Gallinula chloropus (assembly GCF_964237585.1). Lineage (NCBI taxonomy): Eukaryota > Metazoa > Chordata > Aves > Gruiformes > Rallidae > Gallinula > Gallinula chloropus. The sequence continues at coordinate 69,510,107 of NC_140090.1, forward strand.
CACAGGGGCAGAGGCAGTGAGAGAGCAAACTGGAGGGAAAGTGAAGTGAGCTATGCAAGGTTAGCCAGCTAACTAGTGACAGAACTGCAACATTACCTAGAGTCCCTGAAACATGTTCCTTTGCAGTTGCTCAGGCATCCCTATAGAAATGTTGCAGGAGTTCCTCTTCTTGCAAGCTCTTCTGTCCCGTCTTCAGGCTCTGCTGGTTGGGGTACGGGCCTCATGGGAATGTCACATCAGCAGCTGCTGTAATTGTAGACGTACCACAGGGCAGAGAGGGCCTTTATTTTTCATTGTAGCACAGCAGCCTGCTTAAAAGCTCATATATTTAATTTCAAATAATTCAGTGGCTGTTGTGCGAGACAGATTTCTGTAATACTGGAAGCTGGTACGTCGCCCGGATTTTGTCTCAGATTGCCCTTTGCAAATAGGGTTTTTTATGTCTCTCTCCTCCCCTTTGTGAGTTGCTACAAACCACCCCAGCCTCCAGTGCTTGGTTTCGGTGGGGAAATGGACCGTGTTCTGATCTAATACCACACCTGAGCTGGTTTAAAACAGATGGGTGCAATCACACAGGCAGCAGCTGAAATTCAGTGTGAGTCCATTCATTTTAGCAGGGAAATGCTGATTTACATCACTGGAGGATCTGGCCTGAAAACATGTATAGCATTCTGTTGTCACAGAAAGCAAGATAGATGTAGTTTACTCCTTCCACTGTACAGGGTGTTGGGTTTTTTCCCACTAAAATCTGCCTGTTAAGAGATGCAGATTCCCTGGGCTCATCTGCCCGTGTGCAAGCTATTGCTTATGTTAAGGCAAATGTTTATTTCCATTGTTCACCTTGATACATGAAAATTCACCTTTTTTTTTTCCCCTTTACTGAAAGAAACTGCATGTAATCAATACTATTCTGGGAAATAAAGGTGCAAGAGGAACAAATGTGTTTTGTTCCCCCAATAGGCACAGGCGATTCAAATTTCCCATACACTCAATGGTAACTCAGTAGGTAGCTCAGCTTTTTGTGCTCATTGCTTCAGTGGTGAAAAAGAAGGTCACTGCCTGGATTTTCAGGTCTAGCACCTCAGAACTAGCAATATCAACCTTTTACAAGTCATGAATCGGTCCTTTGAAAGTCATGAGTTTGGCAGAGAAAAAAACCAGGAAGGTTTTTGAATAATTTCAGTTGTATTTCTCTTGATGCTTCTGTGACTGAGGAAAGGTTGGGAATCATGTTTGTTAAATGCTTCCTTACAGTTAGAAGCTTTATCTCACAAAAAAAAAAAAGAAAAACAGGTAGGAAGGAAGACAGGATTTTCATAATCTCCTGATTATGGCACAGTTCTGTTGTGGGCCACTCGTGCTTCTAAGAGAGATCTTTAATCATCATTGCAAATGTGGCACAGCAGTTGCATTTTGGTGCTTGTTTCAAACTGGTGTTCCATATAGGTTGTCTGGGAGAAGGCTGGTGGCCTTTTTCTATAGGACATGCACACACTTGTGTGCGTGTTTGAATTTTTGCAGTAGAAGCCCCACAGCAGTTTTGTGGCAGTTACAAGAAGTTCTCCCAGTGTAGTAAAATTCTTTAGGTTTGTGTTCAATTGATTTTTATAGGACCATGGGTGGTTATAAAATGAAAGTTAGGGCATGATGCAGTAAAGTTTTGGCACATCCAGAGTATTGTGGGTATGATAAAAGGAGGATCTGAGGCACCAAAATGAAGGGTGATATTTTTGAGAGGACAATTGATAAAAAACCCAAACAACCCCCCAAACTTAAAAGTTTTTTAGAAAATCCTTGGGATTCTGTGCAAAAGGAGGAAAACTTGATCCTTCCCACAGCCTCCTACTTTGGGCCAGAGGGTCAGTGATCATAAACCATCTGAATGTAGATTTGGTAGCATTTTATACTTGCAGTGTTTAAGAGATAACAGCACGTACAAATAACACTAGCAATATATACTGTACCCAAGGGAACTTTCCTGCCATACAGTAAGAGAACAGTAATGTCATCAAAAGCTTTTCAGTGAAAACAGGATTCTGGTTTTGTCCTCTAACACAGTAGCTGCTTCAGGCCAGTTGATTTCTTCATATTTCAGTGCAAGTCCACAAGAGTTATGCAGACATACCCAACGGCACAAATGTCACAAACCTGAAACTTCTGCTGCAAATTTGAGTCTGATGTTCCCTTGCCAGATGAGTTGTTTTACCTCTAGTGACTGCGTGGAGGAAGTGGCTCTATTTTTCCTGTGCCATACAAATTATCCTGTACCACCACTGGGAACATCGGTTAACTTCAGGAATTAAAATTACATTATATCAAGTTTGGTAACTTCTTGACCAAAGTTTTTGATTTGGATTGGGTTTGATTATTGTTGCTAGGTTTTTGTGTGCTTTGTTTGGTTTTGTTTTTTTCTTTACCCTGCTCCGTATGGTAGATTGAAGGTACCTAGAGCTTGAATTAAACAGGATAAATACTTTAAATATAGGCACCACAAAATATATAGAAACCTCGAGAGCTGCTGAGAGAGGTTAGATAAGAGCTTCTTTTGTCTTGTATGATCTGCAATTGCAGATTCATTTATTCCAAAGGTACAATTTTCCACAGCTTGATTGCAGGAACCGGGTGATGGATGAATCAGAGATGACAGTGTAAATGGTGTATGCCCAGCAGCCCTAGGGGATCCCTGAAACATGCAAGTTTCTCATTTGGTGATTTTTCTGGCAGTGATGCCTCAGTGCGGTGACAGTTTCTGCTACAACTGTCAAGCTAAATTGTTCCTGATGGTGGCTGGCATTTACAATGATGCTGTTCATTTGGGTTCCTCCTGTAAACATCCGTATGCTGCCCTTCGTGCTGGTCCATGGGTGGTATTGTCAGTCTCCCCTGCACCTTTGGATCAGGATGAACTGAGTCCCTGTAAAGTGCAGGGAGGACACAGTCTCCCACCTTCCATGATACCACTTGCTGTTCAGGGTGAAGGAAAGGACATTCCCCCGGAGCTTCCCAGGTTTGAAACCCCTTCCTATATGTGATCTCTGGCTCGGCTCTGTGTGTGTAGAGTTATGTGCCTGTGTAAGCACCCTTCACTTTTCCCTTCAGTAGTTGCCTGTTGTCAGTGCATAGATTGCCAGGGAATCTGGCGAATGAGAAATCTGGCTAGCTAGAGCTGGACTGAAGTAGCCCATGGGATTTTAAGAGCGTTATAATAAGAGAAGTACTGGAGAGCATCTTCAAACTAGTTGAGACAGAGGAGTAGGAGAGTGAGGCTTAAAGGACTGATTCTTTAATAAATACTATGTTTAAACTCATGGAAGCAAGTTTCCTTTGGCACTTGAGGCATCCAATGAATCATGACATATGGGCCATTTCATGTTAAATTTTATTTCTCTTGATTTATTATAGGACAGGATATGACAAGCATGTGGTAATGAAGATGGCCTAACAGAATGAATTGTTGAAAATGGTACAAGAGCTAGGGAGTTTGACTAGGAGGTAAAAGTTGCTAAAAATACATCTTCAATGCTATTAGAAGCTCAAGTGTTCTATCTTCCTTATATAATTGTTTTACTCATAGAAGTTATTTCACAGTCATGGTTGTCCTGTGGGCAGCATCTGTGGTCTCTTTTGGGGGATGCTGGACTCCCATTAACTATGGTGGTCCTTTCTTTGTGCTGGCTTGGTCCAGTGTCCGGCCTTGGTCTCAGGCAGTGTAGAACAGAGGCTGTGCATGGGGACCAGAGCTGTCCAGAGTGGATAGTGCAGGACCTGTACACTTCCTAAGCAGTGCCCATTCGTCTACTGAAGCTTCCTAGAAGCCTTTCAGCATTGGGAGCATGTCCATGACCAAAAGAGTTGGTGTGTCATGCCATGAAGTAAGGCCCAAGAAGCAGAATCAAGCTAGAGTAAATGTAGTGAAATGCCAGTTGTGCCATCCTTCCTGGATTTCCTAACAGGCAGAGCTGAGGATACGGCCCCTTTGCAAACATTGCCATGAGAATAGACACCAGAGATAAAAAGGGAAGGAAAATTTTCAGAAGTAGTATTTGCAATTCTGGTACTGAAGTGTGCTAGGAAGTGTATGTAGGAAGGTTCTCTAAGGATTATGAATGTCTGTGTGTGCCTTCTCACCCATGCCAGCTTTCAAGGCTTTCCATTTCCTTGGCCTAATGGCATTTCCTTACTGGTAGAAATTCTCTGTGTTGAACTCCTGGGCTCTCTCCTCTTGGGTCATGTTTGTTACTACCTTTTCCCAGCTTCCCTCCAAGTTATTTGGTACCTGTGCCTGTGATGCATTTCTTGGTATATGCATCTTTGCCTCAGACTCACTGAAACCTCTGCCATGGAGAGCAAAGTGTTTGGCTGCTCTGAATGCACAGCGCTGGCTTGTGAACCTGCTGGGCTGATGTGCTAATGCCACTGAGCAGAGCAAACCCCTCCGGCTTCACAGCTTTGTTATCGTCTGTGCATGCAGAGAGACTGCAATGGTCTCTGGCAGCAGAGGAGGGTGGGATCAAAGCGGGATTAATTGGGGCAGCCTGGTTTTTTCAGTGCCCAGCCACAAGATTCCTCAGTCTTCAGAAAGTATAGCTTCTTTATAGCTTCTCTATAGCTCAGCCACTGCGAGCCCCAATTTTGGGTGCTTATATGAAATGTGCTTGGCACAATGGGCCAGTGCAATTCTGCTGTCTTCTCACTTTTCATCAGGATGACAGGAGCTGCTTGTCAACTTGTGAAATCTGGTAAGGTCCCAGCTGAGTTCCTCTCTTAAAAGGGTGTGATTTAGTGATCACTAAACATTTTGGAGCAATCTCTTCTTTGCATCACAGATCCCTGACAGGACCCATAGCCTCTGGCTGAGTGGACATAGTGTCCTTGTAGGGTGAACGGGCCAGAACGATACAGTGAGATTGCTCTGATTTTAGTGTTGCACACCACCACTGTGAGGTGGAGTGCAGGTCTTAAGCACCTGTGAAGTTTGCTGATCTTCAGCTGGTAAGTTGAGACCATATGAGGGACTGGCCTGAGTGGGAGCAGCTTTACTTTGCAGCATTTTCACCTGTGTAAGCTAGGTGAGTTTGGGAGGTGCTGTCTGCACAGTCTGCAGGGTGATGGGCCCCATAACTTGGGAATTGTTGTAAGTAACCTCCCTTGCCTGTGAAAATGCCAATGAATGAAAAACTGAGTCTGAAGTGGGTGGCAGGGTATGTGTTAGATAACATACAATTTTAATCTGGAGCAAAATAAGTTGCTTTAATTTTACCAAGATGACTTGTTCTGCTTGAGCTTTTTTTCAGGCTATGTGAAATTTTTTACATGAGCAACAATTGCATCTGAGAATAAAATGCTCTTCTAAATGCCTTTTCAAACCATTCTCATTACTGCCCATGTATATACTTTCAGAAGTGGTTTTTTTTTCACATAGAAATAACTCAGCAAATTCTTACACGAATTTCAAAGGTGGTTTTGGTGATGTATAATCTTTTTCCAACTGGTCTGAGGAAAACCCTCTTCCATTACATCCTGTTCTGCATAGTGTAGAGGTTACCCTGTAGGGTTTATAAATGAAGAAGAGGAAGAGACACGGATCTGATTGTAGCTTTATGTCCCACTCTGGCTAATGTCTGAGCCTCTCCTGCTTTGCCTGTTGCAGTCTTATGCTCAATAAACATGAAATATTGGTCTGTAATAGCAACGAATGTACCCAGACGCTTGCACTGTAATTAAAGGCATATATCACACAATAAAGCACATTTGAATGAAAAATCTTCCCATTAGACATGTGGTTCCCATTTATTTCCCCTTATTGTTAAACTTTTGTAGAATAAGCCTTGACGGAGAGTGAGGGAGGGGCTTCTAAAGGGCTACAGTATGGAGCCCTCAGGAGTAAACAAGATTTTCTTCTTGGAATGGAAGGGCATGTAGCTCCTTGGCACAGGCTGACCTGTATGGCCCCATTGCCTACATCCAGGTGGTTAGTGTATCCAACTAGCTTAGACCTCGGATCAAAAAGTGCCTCATGATTTTTAAGCTGAGAAGAAGCTGTGTGAAGGCTTTTGTTGCCATTAAGGAGATGATCCAAGGGAAAACAGGGAGTGAAGCAGCATCTGGGGGCAACAGGAGCAGCCTGCCTCTAGCTGAGCCTATTGGATACCAGTGGAAGAAATATTGGTAAAGATACCTGCTGGTGCACCTTGTACACCCAGCTACCAGGAGGCCATTTTACCACCTCCATTCCATTCTGATCTCTTCACAGTCCCAGTATTGTCACTCCCTTTCCCGTTCTGCATTCCTGCCCCTTTCTGTGCCTGGTCTCACTCTCTGCCCTGGATCACTGCTGTGGGAAACACCCCCTGCATGGTCCATTGCTCACCTTGCCTATTACGTTTCAATCTGGTCTCAGACTCTAGAAGTAGGGGCTTTGGGGTTTTTTTGTTTGTTTTTTTCTTTTTACTTTTTTCCCTTTTATGCCTTCAGTTTTTGATAAGGCTTGTTAACAGACCTACTGCTCGATTTTAGCCCTTCCCTAGACTCTTGAGCTGATTTCGAAGTGGTTAAAATGTCATGAAGAAAGGAATAAACAAGCAAGCAAAAAAGTTAGCCTTCCTTCAAAATGGGTTTTCTATTTATAGTACTTTCTGCAAGTCACTAAAACTAAATTATTTCAAAGTGATTGAAATGTGTTTTGACTGACCACAGCGAACTTGTGTTTTTTTTCCCCAGATTTTCAGTTTAAGGAAAGAAAGTAATCTGAAAGTAATACTTTTAATCTTGGTTCTGAGGCACTCCAGCAGTTCTGGAGGTGGGGAGAAAGGGAAAAGAGAGGCTGTTTTTCACCTAGGATTGAAACACGACTTAACTTCGTTAGTGATGTCATTTATGTCACTGCTGCTGTTCCAGCTGTACCTGGACTTTTTGTTCCACTACCCAGTCATGCAGTAGAAAAGCAAGAGATATGCTGTGCTCTCAGCAGAAATGGCAAATTTTTGGCTGACTATGCTCAGTACTAATTATGCTTAAGAGAAATTGCAATGTGAAAGATTTCGAGTGGACTTTTTTCTCATCAGTTTATCCATTTTCATCTTTTTCTTGGAGATGAAGCAGAGAAGCAGAGAAGCAAGCCTTGCTTTGAGCATCAGGTTGCAGCAAACTGCTCTGCTGTCAGTGGAGCCATCAGGTGAAAACATTTTGTCTAACTGTAAAACCACGAAACGTGACATGAGTGCATTGTCTTAACCTACGTGGTTTCTCTATGAGCCAGCTCTGGTTGAGCTATGCCATTGCACCATGAAGTCAAACATTTCCAGAGTGTTTATGCTTTGTGCAGAAGATCCATGACCAGTTTCTTTTAAGAGTGGGGTGAAGTATGAACTTCATTTGTCTGAAGACCTACTTTTGCCAGCCAGCATGTGAAATATTTCAGTATTAGATTTTCTAAGTGCAAAGAGAATTCCCAGCTTCTGATACTCCCCCTACCCCCACCCCCATGAGACAGATGATAGAAATGCATTTAGCATTTAATTTATGTCTTACCAGTTTTTCATGAAAATAGTTTGTTTCCAGTTCCACTTCTACTGTACAACATCTGCAGGGAGATGAGTTGCTCTGGTGAGACATACAGCAGTCTGTGGATACATTTTCTTCGATGCCTAAGATGATCTTGCTGTACCATGTTAGAGAAGAACCTTGGGCTGTAATGGGATCTCTTGATGCAGCCTTTAATCACCTGGAAAGGAAATCAAAGCAGACAGATAAACTGGTCCATTTGTTTTCATTACAATTACTAGTTTTTACAACTCTGTGTAAACAAAGCCCATAAATATGGTGCTGGTGGACTTCTTTCTCCTAAGCTCATCTTCACCAGCTGTTACACAAATCTTTTGGCTTGAGAAGCAGGATTTATTTTTTAGGTTTGCTACTGTGGAGCTTTCAAGGATGCCTTACCTTAATTGTGATTTCCAGTAGCTTTGTGGCACGAGAAGAGAGTGAACAACTCTTCTTTCCCTTCTCCAAAGGACCAGAAGCACTTCCAGGCTTTAGATCTTGTTTTTTCTGGAGAAAGGGGGCTGCATTGACCCCACAGTTTAAACATTACACGGATGCTGTGAAAGGAACAGGTATCCATCCATCCTCAAAAGAGGAGGGATGAAAGATGGGTGAGGAAGGTAAGATGAAAGATGTAATATGGAAGTAGGGTGTGTTTCTGTAGTTCCATCGCTGTCTTCATAGCTACAACAAATCTATCCTGCCTCCTTAGGCAATTCTTCTTAGTTCTGTCATGTTTTTTGTTGTTCTGCTCTGGTAAGGCTCTGCAGCCTGCTCTGCTTCCAAACGCTCATGATGCCAGTTCCTGAGGGCAACTTATAGCTGCAGGATTGTTGATGGGGGTCTCTACAAGCAGATTTAGCATGTAGGGCTACAAGAAAGAGGAAATCCATAATTTTGCATCATTTCAAATGAAAAAATTATTAAGGGGAAATGGTTTATGTGATGTGGGTATTGGTTGGAAGTCTTTGGGTCAGGCATGGCTATTTGGGAGTTTACTATCCCAACTTGAACTCCTTGGGGATTTGGGGATCTGATTGCTATTTTTATGAATGAGGAGTTACAGGTATTCAGCTGGAGCTGAAGGAAGAAGACACCATTTTCAAATGATGAGACAATAAAACAGAAAAAAAAAAAAAGGAGGAATATTTTGGCAGCTGGAATTTCTGTGCTAAATTCAACAGGTGGAGACCATGGATCTGATTGTTAATAGTAGTCTTACAGTGGCTGAGTAGGGGTAGGTGTTATGTTAGAAATGAAAGAAATAGAAGATAAATGGGAGAAATGCAGTTATTACTCACATCCTTTCACTTGCTGAAGCAGTTATCTCCTATGGTGCAAACTCCTTTGGTTGGGATTTTTTCATTGGGTTTGGGGTTTTTTTTTGCTAACTGAGGGAAACCTTATTAAATCCTTTCTATGTCTAATTTTAGGTGTGGAAAAAAGATCCTTCTTTGCAGTGGGTGAAGACCATCCATTTATTCTATTCAGACTGTTGTTCTAAGATCTTGCAAAATGTTTCTCCTGCAGTACTGGGCTTCTCAGTGTGCCTTTAGAAAAATGTTGTTACCATCTCCTGAAACATTTTCACTGTGGTTTGAACTTGTTGTATATGGTGCTTTTCTTCTGTGTGATGGTCATCTCTGGCAGCTCTGTTCTGTACTTTTGAGGCTGTAAAGAATTGTGAGGTTTTTCCTCCAAATCATTTTCCTTCTAGGAATTAACTTTCTGACACGTTAATGATGTCACCTTCTTCTCTGTTTGTAATTTCATCTGTAACACAGCTGAAGTACACATATGTATAGGGAAAAGAAACACCTTGTATTTCTTGAGTGGTTTGCAACTTTTTTTCAATTTCTGAGCCTCTATATTTTCCTGTGATTGTGGTCATTTTCCCTCTGTAGAGAAAATCTAAGACCTTGCAACAGGCTTACTTTTCTGAATTCCGCTTTGCAGACCACTTACATGCAGTCCAATTTCCTACAGAAATGTTGACCTAATTTTATTTTTCTTCTGTCCCACTCTGATTATTTATTTGTTTGTTTGTTTATTTTTGACAGGAACCCTCCACACATCTTGTAGATTTCTCCCACCAGCTCTGGCTGAGGAGGTGTTAGTTTGCTTTGGTGCTTGTCTGGGTTCACAGCCATCTTTTCATGTTAGCAATCTAAGCTACTGCTCGGGATTGTGCTCTTCTGAGAACATGGCAGGCCAGGCTAATCTGCCCCTCCTCTTCCAAGTTCCCATATGTCAGCTGCTGCCCAGTAATTACTGTTTGGCCAACTCTCACCCTGTTGGATTAATATGAATACGTCTTTCTGCCATCAGCTGGATGTATTGTCTGGGGGAAGTGTAATTTTGTGTGCAATAAATGAATTGTTCCTTTAAGTCCATATAGTCCAGCTGTTCTTCATCACTTTATTTAACACTATTATTTGCAATCTCCAAATCCACTCCAGGGTTGGCTGGCAGACAGGAAACTATTGAGATTCTCTCCAGATGTTTGCTCGGGCCAATAGACCTGATTTCATAGCAACAAAGATTTGATATTTTTGAGATACAAACTTTCTATGTATGTTCCTGATGCCCTAATTCTTGTTTTCAAGTGCAAGATAGTCTATAAATATCAAAGCTTTCTGTTGTCTATTACTTCTTAATCTATTCATGACATCTTCAGTGTGCTTCTTGGTGCAGTAAGGTGTATCCAGACTCTTGTATGCTTGGTCTTTCTTCAGCTTGTTCTCAACCTTTAGTGTGCTGCCTGCTTCCCCCATGAAGACCATGCAGGTCAACTTTGCAACAGGAATCCTAACATAAAATCCATCTTAACTAAATCTGTGGTGGGCTTGTTCCTCCTGCTGTAGTCACTGGGGACTTTCTTTAGTGGAGAGAAATAGAGGCTTATAGGGCATGAATAATAAGCAACTTTGGAAGTGTATCATTATGGGAACTGTAAGTGCCTCTTTCAAGCCTGTTTCTTGCCTGTCTAAAAATGAGCCTTGGTGACTAGCTTGGAAATGGATGAATAACATCAGGGGGTTCAATCTCTTCCTGTGGTTTACATGTTTTTCCTTCATCGCTCATTTTTATCCCCTCCCTAAGTGGAGTTTAGTCAGGCTGGTTTCCCATGCTGCTGCAGTTCTGAGAAGCTTGGGGTCTTGAGCAAAATTGTCCTTCTGTATATTTTTACTAGCTGTCATTGAGAAAATAAACAAAATGCCCAAAACAAATTACCCCAGCCCCAAACAAGATCATCCAAGTTAGCCAGCAGGATGTGTCACCCTGAGAGTTTAAATTGGTCAGTTCCAGCAGCATGGAGACAGTCTTCATACGCAACACAGTGAGAGCATGTGTGTGTGTGTGTGTGTAACTTCTTCCTTTCCAGCTCTGTAGTTCTGACTGTGTTTTGGAGATCTTGCACGTGTTCATGACACAGAATCTGACACCAGAGGTAAAGCTCGTTCTTTAAAGGACTTGCTGCTTATTTTAGAGACAGTGCTGGTGTTAAATAAGATGTTGCAAATGTTCTTAGAGTTTGAAGAAGCAGCATTTTTCCTGTGGTAAGTAATATCATTATGATTCAGAGTTGTGCTGAACCAGACAAGCATGAGTTAAGGTGCTGTCTTGTGGTGAAATAAAGTTGTATATCACTTGGGCTGCCAAGGTCTTTCCTCACACAGATTGTGTGCTCTTGTAAAACACAGAACTGTGTTGGACTGTGTTGGTGGATGTGATACTTGTGGTGCTATGATACTTGAGTATGGAGCATTGTGATGCTGTTTGGATAAACATTTGATACTTACCTTCTTGATGTATGACCTTTTCTTTCCCTTTTTTTTTTTTTAATGGTAGCTTTCTGAGCACAGGCGGATTTTTACCAGTACTCAGTACCCATTCCCAAAGTCCTCACTTGTACTGCTGAGCTGGGGTGACCTCAAAGTCTGGTGTGAAAGCAGAATTAAAAGTTCTGTTTGTTTGACACACAACACCAGCCCCTTCACTTTTTTGAATCCCATCTGCCCCCTGGCAGTGTTGCATGCCAGTCTGTGGGCAAGAAGGAATTCTATGCCTGATAAAGACCCCTGTTGTCTGCTGCAGAGGTAGATGAGATTTGTAAACATCATTCAGATGGGCTCAGCAGGGGATTTGAACATTGTGTGTTTGTTCTCAAATGCACCTCAGCTTTCAGGAGGCTCCGGGAACCTGTCTGCTCAGATAGGTGCAGATATTGCTGGGATCAGCTGAGTGCTGTGTTTGTGTTTCCTGAACTGGCTCTCTGGTAGATGAAGCATTATGAGTTCATTTGTGTGTTAAAAAAATTAATTTTGTCACCCTTGCTCTGATCCAGAACTTTGTCTTCCTGTTTTGGGTTCTGCTTCTGAATTGCTCCTTAGTCAAGTCGTCTGTGTTGCCACTCTTTGGTTTCACCATGACACAAGACCAGCCTATATAAACATAAAGACCTGTAATGGTCCTAATTCTTCACTCATCAGATAACACAAGGGGTGCAGAAAGGGCATACCTGTACAGTGCAACCTAATGGTACACTGAGATCCATCCCTCTTGAACTAATGTCTTGGAATTCTCTGGGAGGTGGAAATGCCAGAGATTACTTGTCAATAAGCAAACCTCATTTCTTTCCATCACTTGGTATTCAGCCATAGGACAAATTAATCGCTATTGAAAGCTGCTCTATGTGCCACTAAATTTGTTGTCTCTTCTAAAAGCATCTCTTTGCCTGTGAAAGGAGATGAACAGAAAGTGTATGTGTGTGTGTGTATATATATATATATGTATATTCAATTTTAATGCATACCAGAAAAATCTTTATTGCATGTTTTATTTAGTAATTCAACATTAACTTTTACATTTGAATTTGTAAATAATACTATAAAGTGAACTGAGCCAGAGACACCTTTCAGGAATTTGTTCTGTCATACAGCTTTAAGACTCAATCATCTGGTTAAAATTCAAAGCTGACACCTAGGATAAGTAAGTGAATAAATAAATAAAAGTTCTTGAATAATATTCTCCTTGGCTTTTTATCTGAAATCACCTAAAGGCTGCAAGTTCAATTTAAGCCGTCTGCCATCAGTCAGTCTGAGCATTAATAGAAAGAAGGGAGGAAAAAAGTACTTAGTAGCTGGTCTCTGGTCTTTAACTTGATAGAGGGAAGGATGCTCCTTGAATGAGACACTGTAGGAGAGATGAGTTGTTAGAAAGAGATTGTGCTTTGTGCCACTGAGCTATCTGTAGCTACTGCTGTTATGCAGCTGCAAAAAGGAAAGGACATGCTAGGGGCAAAGGATAGAAGAGAATCTAAGGAAATGGATGTATTTTGCTAATCCTTTCCTCTCACGGTGAGAATGGTTAATCCATTGCAGAATATAATAAGGATGTTAGTCCCACTTGTGCTTGCTTGTGAATGGGAGTTAGCTGAGGATAAACTGCCTGGAGCTCCTGATTTGTGCAGCATCACGGCTGAGTCTGTAAGTCGTACCTGCAGTCAGGCAGTGGAAAGGATAGCCAAGGTGTTTGATGCAACTGATACAACTCAATCAGTGTGCAGAGGTCCTTGCATGTGTAAAACCACGTCAAATGCCTCAGGGAGTATTGCTGGCTGGCACCATACTAAATTCAAGGCAGAGTTGTAGCACTGTGGTTTTGACTTGTGGAGTATGGATTTTCAATTATTGTTTCTAAAACTCTGGATGCTCCCTCAGAAAGTAGTTATCTTAATATTGACGTTGCCTTCATAAGCCTATCCAAAAATTTAGAGAAGGAATTTTCTTTTCCTGGCTCTTTGAATTCAAAAAGATAAGCAAAGCTTTATTTTGTGTCTACAGAAAATTCCTTTTGGGGCAGAGGATTTTTTACTTTTTTAGACTATCACTGTGATTGGTTGACCAGAATAGCAGAGGAAGCCCAGGTAGCATGGGCTTTTAGTGCAGTATCTTACCTTATCTAGTGGCAGTGCCAAAGTAATACAGCCGAATCAGAATATTCAGATCATGTCTGATCTCCTGAAGAATATGGGGCAGAAAATATTTTCTTTCATATCACAAGCCCAGTGGTTAATTGGAGTGAGGTCGATATAACTGGAGTGCATTTTGACATGAAGACTGAAGAATGCCTACTTCCATCTCTTTTCCTCTCGTGCTTTATTGACTGGCAGCCTGAGCTGTCATTTTCAGGAACTGAACTTTCTGTTGTTCTAAATGCAAAGGGCTGGTATTTTTGTCTTTACACACACCAGTTGCATTAGATGCTCGATGGGGTCCGAAATCCAGTTTTTTTAATTTCCTTTTGCCATCTATACAGTGGTTTGGTTGTGTAGTTGAGTACAAACATAGTAAGAATTAATCAGCTGCCTCAGGCTTTGGATACTACTCAGACAGCCCCTTCCAGTCACCTGTGTAAGCTGTTGTATGGTCCAGCTGTCATGCAGCTGCTGGATCTCTGTGGTCAGAGATACAACCCTGTCAAGAAACTTTTAATATTCAGTGTGAGCACATAGAATTTATCTCCCCAGTCACACTTAGCCATCCATCATAGCTGTGCCATACTGCACATCACTAGGTTGTGAACCTTTCTAATCTGAACATGGACCTGCCTCTGATGTGTAAATCCAGTTACTCAAAATCAAATCAAATGCAGAACCTTGTACTCAAATGATACCATTTTCCCATTAAGGACCAAAATTGGGATATTACAAACATTTAAGTTTTTCAACTCTGTTACCTACTTCCTTAGCCTGCAATCAACCTGTATTTTATTAAACCAGAATTTATTGCACATGAAATTTATTTGAAATCCTGTGCAAAACACCGTGTGCTGTTTACTTCTCTGTGATCTGGTTGTAAAGCAGAGCAGTTATTTCTCAAAGTGTATCTTTTCTCTGAAGAACCAAACTTACTCAAAGTTGGAGAAAAGGAGCTTATACATGCTTTGATTCTGAGTAGGTTGTGGGTAATAAACTAATTATATTTAGAATGGCATTTTTTGGTATTAAGCAGAGTACACGTGATGTGAACCTATGTTTGAGATTTAGAGTTGCCTGGAAATTTGGTTATGTTGGAGCTCTACCATTTGTTTGCCAGAAAGACTGAAAATGATAGCTAGATTGAAAGCTTGGCTTTCAAGAAGAGCTACTTAAGTATCTTTTATGCTTAACTGATGACCAGATTGATCTCTGACTTATCTCAACATTTAGAATTTGTTCTCAACATAGAAGTTGTAAATTAGGGGCAATTTCATTTTCTTTCCCACGCAGAAGAGAGATGTAACCAATACCATAAAAATGAATTGCAGCATGACCTTGAGTATAGAATCACTACCTACCACATCATAGTCATGGTAACTAGTCTAATTTGTCTCTCATTCTATTTAATGTTAGAAATTTACATGTCATCAATCGCCTGCTTCCTGTTGGGCTGCAAAAGCCAGGGGGACTGCCAGCTTTGTCATATGGCAGCCAAAGTGAATGTGTTGACAGCTGAAATCAGGAAGCACAAAAATGTTTGAAAAGTTTTTGAAAGAGCCAGCCTGCTTTTGAGTCTGAGCAGCTCAATCTAGGATAAATGTGAGGGGAAGAGATTGCCTCATTAGCCTGCCCAGGCAGCAAGGTTGCTCCATAGCTGTGCAGGACGACCCATGCCTGCTCTGTGATCTGAGTTGATTTTAATGCTTCATTTAGCGACGGTCCTTCCTTTTCTTCCTCAAAGTTTATGCTTCTCTGTCTCTGTCTTTCAGCTGTACAGTTCCATGGACTTTGGAAGAAAATGGCAGCTCATGCATGAGCGGGTCACTCCCAACAGGTTTTACTGGTGAGTTACACCCTCAGGCTTCGCTTGCTTTGGGCAGGTCATGGAGGGGAGATGGGCATCCAACTTGAAGGGATTGGTTGCTTTACTTGAATACCAAATATGCTCTTGCTTTTGATCATCCTCAATGTTTATACACTCAATCCACAATGTATATCTTGCAGTGCTATAGCTGAATGTATCCATCCTCATACCTCTCTCTTGTCTGATAACAGCGGTGTCTTATACGGAGGAGTTCAATATGATAATTGTAAACCTTCCACTTCTTTGTTATATACCTGCTTACTGTAGCGCAGAGAAACTGCCCAGTGACAAAGTTATGATCATTAGAGCTCCTATTTTTCAGCCCTTCTGCAACAGTTGTTGTGCAGAGCCAGCCATTCAGACCGGTCTCCTTATGTAACTGTTGGGAGAAAGTACAAGTCAGACTCTGCTTGGAATTACTCTCTGAGGAACCAGTTTCTTTCTACTGGCTGGTGAGAGCCCAGGATCTGCAAACAGATTGCTAAAAATCTGCTTTGTGACTATCTTTCTTTCCATTTCCTAAGCGTTAGTATCCAAAATTGGGAGTGTGTCTTAAAAGCAGATGATTAAACAAATTTAGTTCCTGTCTCCATGCTCCTCCATTTCAGATGCTGCTTTTCCAAACTTCTCTCTAGGATGTGAGGGCCCAAGAATTGAGTTAAGAGAGAAAGAGAAAGCCCAGCAGTATTCTTCTGTACCTGGATCTAGGATTTGGGGCTTGAATCAGATTCTTACCACTGTACTACATGACAAATGATGGAGTGTGTGTGTGTGAACACGTAGAAGCACTGGTATATAGAGTCTGTGAATAGCTGAAGAAGTGCCTAGACCTAAAGGCTAAAACAGGTGGTAATATTAATAAACCAGAGGCTTTTATTTTGAAAAGTCAAAAAGAAAGAGGACTTGGATGGCTTAAGAATTAACTCCCAATTGCAAAGCATTATATATATTTTAGAGTCAGTTCTCATAGAAATCCTTGTAAGTCATTAAAAAATGTCTGAAATCCAGGCCCAAAATATCTATAGGTTGGATTTACCAGTATTTCCACACCTTGTAGTGGAGATAACACCTGATAAGATTTTCAAATTGTCTAGGTTCTTCTGCAGATCTAAAGCTCTAAACAGCTTTAAGACTCCCACATTTAAAACATGGCTTTCTGACACCAAGTCGGGAGATTTCCCTTACTGTGCCTTTGGTTCTGGACAGAGTAAGAAGGCTTTGAACAGCTAGGAGAGGAATTACAGCTCCTAAGTCACAGACCTGCAAAATGTATCAAAGATCTAGAACCTTGCTTGACCATGTCACTGTTTCACATTTCCATAGTGAAGGAAAGAAAGGTGATTATGTTCTCTATGTTCTGGTGGCAGGTGGTTGATTGACCTAACTATACAAAATCCTTTATTTCACTATTTGTGCTAGGTGCACATGACAAAGGTGAGTGTAGATACTCTCCAGGTATATCCTTTTGTGGAGCAGAATACCTGGTCCTATGGGATTATTGTATCCTTCAGAGAGCACAGTTTAGCTTAGGGGAGTGGCTTTCTTGGAGGGTAATGTGCAAGGAATGAGCTGATTTGGCAACAAAGGAGAAGCTGTGGTGCTGTGGTTTATTTTCTACAGTAATGGTTAGTGGAAATTGCCTGTTTGTCTTTGTTCATTTGACACCCAAACCTGTCAATTGTTTTCCACAAGCCACCTCATTTTTCATACAGCCTTTTCTCTGCACAGTTTGAATCCTGCTTTTTAACACTGCACTATATAAAGCCTCTGTTTCAAGTGTCTGTTTCTCTTAGAAAATGTAGAAGTCTTCTATAGTTAAAACTCATATGGTGTAAACCTAGAAATCTTTATTCCACTCAGAAACAGTAGAATCCCATTGACAATAAACTTTCCAGGAGAGTGAATTATGTTTTTCCCGGAGTGAGAGAGACTTGAACCAATTTGTAGTGCAGGGGTCAGAGATGTTGGAATTTTGGAAGATAACTCCCCTTAGTTGTCTGATTTCTTTTTTTTTTTCTTTTTTTTTTTCTTTTTAAAGCTGCAAACTGTGATGTCTTACAAGTTCTGGCTTGTAAGATGTGTACAGAAAAATTCAAGGAGAACACTTTAGCCTCGGGAATTTGGTGATTCCTTTATATTAGCCAGTGAAAGAGGGAGAAGGTGGGTATAGCTCCGAGTTTCAGAGGGACACGAGCCATTACTCTGTGGAGTTCATCAGCCGATTAAATATTCCATTTTCAAACCTTTTAATTAAAAGTTCCACATAGGTGAAATAATAACAAAAGGAAGATGCCAAAATCAGAGGTGAGCTGCTTGTTTGTGCTGCTCTGCATTATTTATTGGCAGGGGCTCAGGTAAGCATCCTTCATCAAATGGGACACTTCCTCTGATTTGAATGCAGTTGGTCTTATCTGGGGCAGCCTTTGTCTAATGTTTTTGCCTTCAAAGCATGACTTTCATCTCTCAGGCTGCTGTGAATGGGCTTGTGAAGACTATAATCTTCACCTGGTTCATGGGATCAGTCAGCCTGACAGGGATAGGTCTTGTTTTTCTCTCTGAGACCTTTCCAAATAATTATACCTTCCCTGAAAGAGCTCAGATATAGAGACTTTAAGGCCAGAAGAAAATTACGATTGCATCAGAACTTGTGAGGTTGGGACGTGAATTTTCACTCAGCAGAGTAAGCATGACCTATCTGGTAGTCATGGACACACAGGTCACTATGCATTTTGATGTAGTACTGGCAGAGTCTGTGATGGCTCCCCACTGGTCGAAAACAAAGTCCTAAGCTCCAGTTCTGCTTTGTGGCCTTGTATCCTGGCTCTTGTTTTCAACAACTTTTCTTAGTCCCAGATATTGGTGCCAATCGCTGGGTTGTAGTTTTGCATTCTCGTCCCATATGGAATGTCACATGTCCCATGGTTTATAGGACATCTCTCATCAGTTCCTGAGGCCAGCTTGAAGTTTGTGCATGGGCTGAGATTCAACTCTGGGCCACTCATAGTTATAAAAAATAGGATTTGAGATCTCTACTTCTGTAGTAGTGATTCATTTGTTAGCTACACCCACTGATGGCAGTGGCAGAGCTTGAACAGAATGTGTTACTTGATGTGAGTACAGGCATCCATATTTGGCTCCCACGTGCCTTGGCCTCAGAGATTTTAATAACTTAGGATCCTGTAAGGCTGGAAATAGGAGCTTACGCTAATGTGATACAGAAATTCCCAGATCACTCATCAGTCTGAAATTACTCAAGATAACTGGAACCAGCATGGGCGCAAAGTTTGTTAAAGACCTACTCAATGTTCTTTTCTTTTAAAACACATTTCTGCAGCTCCCTCTGGGCTATGCTCATTTTCTCTCACTGTAACTTAGGCACCTGTGCTGTCATGTGGAGGGATATAAAAAATGCAGTCCATATTTTGTACTGTAGAAATGTTGGGGAAGTTTCCTTGTCTCTGAAACACATGGCATGTTCTGTGCTGACTAAATACTGTCTCTGTTCAGATAAGAACTTAAAGGACCTGAATAGTCTTTGAATTATTTTACTGCCTCCGCCTTTCACTGTGGGTGGGATAACAGAACCAAGCAGATGAGAAGGATGGTTTGATTAACAGAGCATTCACTAAACCTTGTTCAGCACTTTTGCTGGACCACAGCTTTTACACGTCGTCTTGGGTGGCTCGAGCTAATTTTGCCTTTTACTCCCTCAGTAAGACTGGGGTATGTGAGCATTTCTTTTCCTTGTTGGATGTAGTGTGTGAGGTACTCAAATGTTGTGATATCGGATGCAACAGCAATAGATTAAGAGCACTGAAGGACACTAGAGAGTTAAAAGATACTTTAGTGGCATATGAAGCCCTTTTATAATTTTACAGCTTAATTCTTTAAAACGTGGAGTTCCATAAGGTCACCTGTGTTTTCTGGCTAATCAGCTAAATGGCTGTGAATATCCTCACCTGTCCATCTGTCTTTGGAGACCCTTCTTACACTTGCTGAGCAGATACAGGGATTGCCATCCTGTGCAGAGGACAGAGCTATACTTCTTCAGACACCCACCCCCTTTCTTTGGGTGTCCCAGGCTGCTTTTTGCTGGAGGACTTGTTCACATTTCCTGCCTCCCATCATCACTGGGGATATGAAGCTGAAGATGTGGGACCATTTGCCTTTTTTTTTTTCCTTTCCATCTAGACATTTAGACAATTACATCTAGACATTTACCTTCTCTCTCATTTGTTTTGGCGATTCTGTCAAGGCCTAGGAATAGCAACAGTTGGGAAAACACATTTGGGAAGGATGGAGAAATCTGCACAGCATTTCTGATGGTTGCAAGGATATTTGGAGCACTGAAGTCAGTGCCCAGAATGAGCCCGGTCACTAAAAGACACTGAAGCACACACTACTAGTGATGGAAGCTGGGTAGAAAACACCAATGGGGCAGGAAGGGAAAGACATCAGGAGGGGGAGAATAGAAAATCACTGCTGATTCCGTCACTGAGTCTCCCCAGAATTTAATTTTTTCTATTTCTGTGATAACAAATCTGATTTCTGATTGTTTTGGCATCCGTGAGTGCCAGCCACAATGATTTTTAACTCCAGGGATTAAAAAGCAGGAGAAGTGAACAGGCTGTGCTTTCACTGGTTGAAGGACTGTGCATCCACTTAGGCTATTCTTTAGAGTTACTGGTTTTCTGCCACAGTTGTTTGTTTTGTGAGCCAGCAGATTTTGTCTCCTGAGGGCAAGCTTTTCATGATTTTGGATAGGAACAGTGATAAAGTTTAGCCAGTGTATTTCTATTCATTTGTAGCTTGAATTTAATGAAGACTGGAGCAGAGGCTGGTTTGGATATCTGAGCGTAACATAGCAGAAGATAAGGGATTTACCTCAGTGTTTCAAAAGGTTATGCTGGGTTTGGATCTGCAGTTGGGCAGAGGTTTGTGTCTGTTTTCATTTCCTCAGGTCTGTGACAGTAGTGGTATTTCCTAATCCCAGTGCCAATTTGGGTCCACACAGACTGTTTCAGCAGCAGTTCCAGAAGTGACCTTTGGATACAGCCATGGTTATCTTTACTTGACTAGTTTGCCAGCAATGAAATGGTTACTCAAATGTGTGCCTGTCTCTCCTGTAAATCCCACTAATCATTAGCTACCAGATGGTGTCATTGCACAGTGCTGGGGAAACATCGCCTGATTTTTTACAGCCAAGTTTAGTGTTAAGAAAACATAGTCTTGTAAATGTCAAATTGACTATTAAGTAATTCTGCATTAAAGTTTTCCAGAATTAAAACTATACCATACATGGAGCTGTGGATAAAAGGAGTAATTGCAGTTTGGCAATCATGGATAACACCTCCTATAACATCATTGAGGCATATACCCAGTACTATTCATGTAAACTGCACAATGAAGAACTGAGCAGGAGCCTTTTCCTGGAGGCTCCTCTGGGCTAGTGTCTCATTTACTTGTGTTCAGGGACTCACTTACCATGCCCTACGGGTGAGAATACCTGGGAAAGGTTTTTCTTCCATAAGATAATGCTGATATAAATCTGGAGTGTGTTATTCAAGCCACCATGACCATGAACTGTACTAGGCTGAGGACAAAACTTTCAAACTCTAGCCTTAAGCTTTGTAATGGGAGTTCAGGAGAGATGAGACCTTCTTAAAAGGTCCTGGCATATACTGAAAGATTTTCTTGCAAGGTCACATTAGTTAATTAAAGATCACAACACCATGGTGATAGTAAGACCAATTTGATTTTCCTTTTCACTTAAAAGATGGGCAAGTGGGGAAACTGTGAGATTAGGGATTTTCTTTTCATTTTGTGTGCCTACAGTTAATGCAGTTGGCACTATAGATATTTAATGATTCCAAGCATTAGGCTATAGCTGACTAGCTTGTGATTACACAGTCACTCAGTGGTAGAGATAGAAATGGAATCTGGATATAGAGTTCGGTTCTTTTTATTGGCTGAAATCGTGTTTATTTTTGTTGAAGAACTTTCAAGTCAATAAAAAGTATTTTAGAATTCATGTCACCATTATCAAAACATTTCTGTCAAAAAATTAAACAAAGGAACATCCTGAAATATTTGTTCTTTTTTAGGATATTTTAAATTTGAATAAAATATAATTTCTCAATATATGAGCTTTTAAAATATAAAGAATGTGGTCTGAAGCAAAGAGTCTAGATAAAGCAAACAAAGAGGGATTCTGACTTCTTTTCCCATCTTGATTTTTTGTGATACATTGCAGACATTGGTCCCCAATATCCAAATTAGTTTTTCAGTATGCTTGTAACATACTACTTCATAACTATGAGCAGTAGCTTACGAGAGAAAATGATCAACAAAGTTTGAGTTTTATATTTTGCTTTTGTTCATGGGCATGCTTTTTCCTAAACTCAATCCTATCCTGGTTTTCAACTACAGATTGCTAAATGTTCTTTCAGGGATGTCGTGATAGATTTCATGGATATCTAAGAGTATACAATCCTAAATGACCTTAAGAAAATGAAAATCCTTCACTTTCTGTCCCTGGGAAATCCTGAAGGACTGTTTTATAGAGGCCACGTAGACCCCACCTGTTCTGGTTCTGCTTACGGTTACTGTAATGTTCAGACTACCATTCCCATTTCTGAACACAGTCCATGCTTTTTTAAACTAATGTTTGAGAGTTTGGCACAAATAGTTGGATGAAAGAAAATACCTTTTCAGAAGTTGAAAAAAACCCCTACCTAGTATACTACTGGAGTATTTCAGAATATTTTCTAGTTTACCTGAGACTAAAAGCAAGGATGTTTGGGGTTTCTGGTGTGTATTTATTGTTTATGCTGGCTGACTAATGACTTAATCTTACAAAGGAAATTTGATACAACTAGTCTCTTGTACTATGTATGTAACTCTAAATAGTAGCTGATGCATTGGGAGAACTCCTAAAGGAGCCTGGTTTGGCGGTTGTGTGATGCTCTTCTCCTTACTGCCTGCTTTCCTAGGAAAATAAGTGTTTGACTTGGTTACAAGGGCCTGTGGATGCCATGGTATCAGGCTCCCTGGGCTCAAAGCTCTTCCA
The DNA here is from genome assembly GCF_964237585.1 of Gallinula chloropus. NCBI lineage: Eukaryota > Metazoa > Chordata > Aves > Gruiformes > Rallidae > Gallinula > Gallinula chloropus. Next base: position 69,532,565 of record NC_140090.1, read on the forward strand.
GAAAGAAAATCGCATTGGCTACACGGACCGTGTGTGATTATGAAGAGAAATAATTTAAAGTAATTTAAATTCTCCTTTAAAACCCATAAACTAAATGATAAATGAACCACAAGAGCCATGTTGTAGGGAGCTCACAATTCACACATGACGTCTGAAATTCTGGGTGGTATCACAGCCAGAATGAGGTCTTTCAATGGGCAGTGTGTACCCTCTGGCAGTGCAATTTTGAAGTAAGTCGCCTTTGAGGAACTTTTTTTCACAGCATATGTCACAAAAGGAAGGATTTCCTCTTCTTCCCTAGTGTAACTGTGGATATCCTTACATAAATACTATCTGGGTTTCAGAATTTGTGATTTGTTGTGATTTTAGTACAATTTGTGGCATTAACCATATTTATGACCTTAATGTACTGTGGCTGGTAATGATTTTTTTTTTTTTTTAAACTGGGAAAGCAAGGGCTGAAATATATCCATTCATTGGTTTTAAATTTAATACTTATCACTAAACGTCATATTTTGTACTGCAGTTAGGTCTCTCAGCCGTCAAAAAGCCTTTTGCTTTGGTCTCTCATCTGTCAGCTTGCTTTATGTCCCATGGGCCAGTCTCTTCTCTTATTTCCCCCATTGCTAATCTTGGATCACTTTGTAATCCCCCCCCCCCTCCAATCTCCTGTGACTAGGTGTCTGAGACTGGAGCAGACCAAATAAGCCACCAGTAAGAAAGATTTAAGGAGGAATTTGTTGAATATTTCTCACAGTTAAGATTGATGCATGGATTGCATCCCCTGTCTGTCTGGATAGCGCATGGTAGAAGGATTAGTTTCCTTCTCATGCAGCAGGGACAAGATCTCTGAAGTCCATTGCTGTGTTTCACAGGCTGGGGTGGGACACTTAAATGCTGTGTTGCAGACTCATGCAGCCTGCCCAGGCTGGCTTCCGTCGGTCTTTCCCTGATGCACGTGAGCTCAAACACAAATTAATTTCAGCCTGTCAGGAAGGGTCCCAGAGTAATTCTTTGTGATATTTTGTAGGAAGCAGTGATGAAAGCCAGCCCTTTAATTAATATATTGAATAATGTATCTCCCTGAGGCATGTGGGGATCTCCCATACTGTCACAACTTGGTAAAGCTAATCAAAAGCTTGGCTGCTGGGCTGATACTAGTATCTTATTTTGCAGTCTCTGGCTACCAAGGAATATTCTCACATGGGTGGGTGTGTGTGTGTGTTTGTGTGAGTGTGTGAGATTTGGCTTAGATTTTGGCCTTTGTTCTATACCACACTAATCTCTCTGTTTCTGGGAAATGGGTAAATTTTCAGTGTGGGCGGGAACTCTTCTGGCTTTCAGATGTCTGCAAGAGTCATTTTAGAGTTGTTTTCAAAATCACCCCTGTTCTGAGAAGTTTAGAAATGACCTTTTCACATCCTGATTATAGACATAATTTTACAGCCATTTCATTCAGTGGCAAAGCACCTGCTGGCATCAGAGAGCGAGCATCTTTCCTGGATGCAGCCCGAGACCTCTTCCCAGATGGCTCACTTGGACTTCAAGAGTTGCACCTTTGTGGGAGTTCTTACAGCTCTTGTTTCTTTACAGCAGCTGTGGCCAGAAGCATTCTTGCATTAGAGAAAGTTACAATCTAATAGAGAATTTATTCTCAGTAAGTACATTGATACTCTCAGGGACAATTTTAGCTTGAAACTAGATTTTCAGTCATACCTCAAAGCTCTTCAGGTATAGAATCACAGAATGGTTTGGTTTGGAAAGGACCTCTAAGATTCCAGTGAAAAAGTTCCCACCCCCCCTGCCATGGGCAGGGACTCCCTCCACTAGACCAGGTTGCCCAAAGCCCCCTCCAACCTGGCCTTGAACACTTCCAGGGAGGGGGAAGCCACAGCTTCTCTGGGCAACCTGTGCCAGGGCCTCACCACCCTCACAGTAAAGAATTTTTTCCTAATGTCTAATCTAAATCTCCTCTCCTTCAGTTTAAAGCCATTATCCCTTGTCCTATCACACCATGCCCTTGTAAACAGTCCCTCCCCAGCATTCCTGTAGGCCCCTTTAGGTACTGGAAGACTGCAATAAGGTGCCCCCAGAGCATTCTCTTCTCCATGCTGAGTAAGTCCAACTCTGTCAGCCTGTCTTCATAGGAGAGGTGCTCTAGCCCTTTGTGGCCTCCTGTTGGACTTACTCCAGCAGTTCCATGTCTTTCTTGTACTGACGGCCCCAGAGCTGCATGCAGCACTCCATACAGATTTTCTCAAGAATAATCAGGAGGACCCAGGTAAATTCCAGTTCTTTTCTAACAACTTACTTCAGCCTCTGAACCTTTCAAAGTTTGTCTGCCATTAAGTTGAACAAAAACAGTTGCCTTATTTAACAGAAGGAGCTGAACTCATGCTGTGCAGAAAGAACAGTCTTATCATAGCAAAACAGACAAGATGTTTCTGCGTTCATTTAAACGTGAGCCATTTGTGTCGCTCAATAACATCCATTAAAGATAAGGAGGTCCCTCTTTATGCCTTCTGCCTGTTGGAAATTAACAAACTCTCTTAAAACGACAATTCATCAGCAGCTATATGAGGCAGAATTCATTCTCAGCAAGAGAAGAAATTGAAACTCCCATCCTTTCGTTCCCTGGCATTCCCCTGAGCCTCCTCTGTAGAATGAGGTGAGTTTAATTCTGCTATTGTTAAGCATAGTGAGCATGAAGCTACATCAGAATGTAAGAGCGGGAAAGAGTATCTTATTAGCTGCACTACAAGTTCTTTTAAATAATGTTGATTCGGTAACTTGTCTCTTGCTGATCATATACAGAACAAGGACGAGAAGCCAGTGAGTGAGGCTGTTTTACTTGCATATTTGTAGTGAGCTAATTGGAATAGGAGATAGCAGTGGTTATCATAGCTCTGTAATTATCTCACAGATAATTGTCCTCCAATGGGCAGAAGGCAATAAAAATGGGATGCAGACACATTTCCATGTTTAGTGAAATATTGAAAGTTCTCCAGCTGAGTTGAGGGAGAAACATACTGACCTGTGACTGCCAGCAAGAACTGAGGAAACAGCAAGTAATGCCTGTAGACTTCAGAGCTGATTGCCATAGATCTGGACTTACTCTCATAGGAGAAAATCCCGCTTTTTATTGGAAAAGAATAAAGAAATCCAAGCCAAAACCCCTGCCACGTTTTTGGCCAAAGGGTACAGAAAGATTCTTAGGTTTTGCTCACAATATTTTTGGTTTACAGGTTTTGATTGAAAATCTTTGAGGGAAGGAGACATGTTCCATTATAATATTGATTTTAGGGGCGATCTGTAATAGTGACTCCCTAAAGCCATTTCTAGATCTGCTGTACTTTCTCCAGAATTCTTTTTCTTTCTTTCTAAATCATTAGATTTGAACAGTGTGTTGACACTTTGGAATTTGCCTGGAGGCTGGAAAACAGCAGAGTATTACTTTTCACTTGGCCTTGTACTTTTCTTTCCTTTTATTGCTCATCTATAACAAAAGACTAAGAACCCAACAAAGAAAAGCTCTTGATTTACCTATGGCTTGACCGTACATCTTTGCTTCTTGACATGTGGGTAGCACAGACTCTTCCTTGCACCATTCTGCTCTGAGCTTTCTTACCTGAAGAGGGTAATGTTTTGGGGATGGAGACATTCTGGGACTCTGCCTTTGTGAAGAGCTGGGAGTGCTTCTAGTGTGTAGCTCCCTGGGCAGCCTTGTCTGCTTTATCTATCTGACTTGAAGCAAAGGAACCCACAAAAGCTCTGTAGTTTCTCTGGTCTCTCCTGCTCCACTGGTACTCTTCCACTGATGGAGAGACTGTGGCCATTGTATTCATCTCCTTTCCCCTCTGGGAGGATGCTTCTGTTTTTAATAGAACTTGTCTTGTCACAAGACACATGGTGATCTGTAGACCTGCTATCACAATTGCTTTTACCCATCATAGCCATGCAGACCTGCTGTTTCTACAGCCAGCCTGTCTTTACATATCTGTCTGCTGCCAGAATCCTTTTAATTTCCTGCTTTGTCTTTTCCTCTTGTGGATGCTGGGACAAATAAGCATCTCACTCTCAGCAGCTAATTGTGTGTGGGATTTTGGAGGAAGAAATGTTGATGCCTTTCTGCTTGTTGGTCCAGAACAGAGTATTTTATTCTTCTCTTTTTCCTCCTTCCCCTTCTTTTCTCTCTCTTCCTTCCCAGGATGATAGGTAAAAGTCAAAGAATGAAATAAACTATTTATTCTCTTCAGGATAGCATCTGAAATGCAGAGAAAAAACTGTCAGAAATGGTTTGTGACAGAAATCTAGTTTTCATACTATCTTACTCCAAAATGAGTAAACTGAACCACAAATTTACTTGCAGAATGTTACATGTTATCCCAGGTTGATTCGTTACAATATTCTGCAACAGGGAATGTGGAGACTGATCTTTCTTTAAGTAATACAGTGTATAATGTCCATAGGTGTGTAGGGCTCATCAGTTTATCCTATACATTGTGCCTGTGCCAGGTTTCATACTGGCATCTCCTCTTTGAACAATTTAAGTTTTATTTTTATTAATCTACTGCTACATTCATTTATTAAATGATGTCCTCACTCTGAAGCTTTTCAGAGGCGCTGTATTCTGCCCAGGACTCTTGTTAATAGATGACTCACTCAGCCTTAACATTTCAGGCATGTCATATTTGTAGTCAGGAAGTGCTCACAAGAGTGAGGGCAATTAAACACACAGTGAACTGAAAATCCTTATTTTGGTGTAAAATAATGCTCAAATGGATCATGCTTAAGATATTTTTGCTAGGAGACAAACTTGGTGGAATGTTTTGATTCTTCTAACTAGTTCCTCCCAGGGAGAGAAAGGGCAACTTCAATGAGGTCCTTGGTTGCCGAACTGATGGGCTGAGCTGATGGTTTCTTTGAGAATGTACTTGAAGTGATCAAAAATAGGGCTGATTCATGTTTCCTGGAAAAACACAGCAATAATCTATAGCAATTCCCCATCTACATGACTTTCAAAGGATAACCAAGCACTGGGCAACCATTAATTAACTGAGCTTTGTAATATAGTAGGCATTAAACTAATTTTAAAGCAAACGCAGGGAAAGAGATCAAAGTCACTCAATATGTCAGTGATCAGTCTTGGAAGAGAAACAAAATCTCTGTGCTTGAGTTTCACAGATCTACATAAAGCACAGCTGGTTAGAAAATGTCATTTCCCTGATTTATTTATTTTTTATAAAATGCTGAAAAAAACATACACCATACCACCACCACCCACCCCCTGCAAACTGTTCTACTCCCAAATTTTCCATTGGGAAACAAAGATTTTTGGTTAAGTAGAACAAACTATTCCACTGGAGTTGATTCCCTCCTAATTTCCCTTAGCTTTTGATCACCAAAATGACTTTTCTACACAATATTTAGGATTTCCACTTCTTTTTTTTCTTTCTATTTTTTCCTCTCCTATTGTAGAAAAAAAAAAAGAGGCATGGGGGAGTGGAGAGAATGAGAAAGGAGAAAATGCTAAAAATGTGCTCTTTTTTAGTGTTTTCAAAGATATACTTTTATTCTTTTTTCCACCAAGAACTTGAAATTTAGAATATTAAAAACCAAAAACAAAACAACAAAGAGCCCTGCTAAAATTATCCCTTCCTTCAGAAGACAAAGCAGAATCAACCCTTCTGTTGAAATATGTTTCAAACTTGTCCACCATAAAGTTTGCAGAGCTTTAATCCCAGGTAAATTCCTTCCCTTCTCTCTAGAAATTCCTTCCTCCAAGCATCACCGTCTGTGTTGGGTGCATGTGGGATCCCGAGCTGATGATATATCATGCACTGGAGCTCTGAGATGCCTTCAAGAAAATAACTTAACTCAACTGAACTTGATGAGCTGATGCTTCATTACTTCCATCATACCCTGATGCCAGTGCTTCTAGGACTTGGTAAAAAAAGGCTTCCAATTCAAATTGGATAAGCCCCCAGGGCTGCTTTTATATTGCCCGGATCGACTGTACACTGATGAGTCAGGAGCAGCACGCTGCAAAGGGAGTAGCATATTTAGTTTGTAGGTAAGCAGCAGGACTGTGACTGCACCTGGGAGCACACCCGCTACGAGTGCCAGCTTGATGTGCCTGACAGATCTGCTCCCTGCATGAGTCTCAGTCCCCATGAGAAGTTATTTCAGGCTGGGAAATTAAGATGCCACCTCCAGCACATGCCCTGCCTGTGCTGCTGGCCCTCTCAAACCTTGACAGGGTTGTGAGTAAGGATCATCACCCTTCTACCCACACGGTTTTCTGAATTTATTTCATAAAAATTTGGTATTGTTAATTGGAACTGGAGTTCTTTAAAGGATTAAGGCCTATTGACTGGATGAGAACGAGACACTGAATTATTTGTAGTTTTAGAGTTTGGTGCTAATATACAGGGAAAAGAAAATGTGCATCAACAACAGCTTTGTTCTCTTGATAAATATCTTTCTAAGGTATTCTCAGGTTCAGTGGCATTTCTTTCCCATTGCTGTTAACTTCTGTGATATAAAAAGTCACCTTTTAAGTACAGGGAAGAAGAAAAGTGTTTCTGTGTGCAGCAGAAAGTGTCTTGTGTGGATTGTGTAGTGATCAGTGGCATGGTTGAGCCCAAATGTCAGCTTTTCCCTCAAGGAAAAGATTGATTTGGACATCTTTCCTTTTCCTGGCCTGTTTTATCCATGAAATAACTGTGTGTAGCCACTTTGTATTTCTGGGACCTCTAATCCACTGAGTTGGCAAACAATTGATTTAGATGTTCAGCAGGTAGTGGGGGTGAGATGCAGGTGGGCAGACACATGTATCCACATATGGAAACACACGTTGAGGCTGTGAATGCTGAAGTTTTGCTTCCTTTGAGATACCAGGCAGAACAGCTCCTTAAAATTTATTGGGACCCTTTTAAAAGGTTTGGCTCTGCTGAAAAGAAATTAAATGAGAATAAACACTTGGCAATTTTTTTGCCTTATCTTGCAAGCAAAGTCTCACAACAATTACTTCTGCCGATGTCCAGAATTGTAGCATCATGGAAATTAGCACTGGGAAAGACGTAGAAAGCTCGGGGGACCTGGCTAAGACACTTTCTTACAGTATCTCCCTGCCCAGCCTTTTTTCCAAGTTTCATTTGAAATATGCTGTGCAAGGAGATTTTGCCCATAACTCTTCAGAGACCTCATTGCATCCTAGCCCATCCAGCAGCGCCTCCCCCTGTCCAGCCACAGGGAATAGTGCTGTATTTATGTGTTTAATGAATACATTCTTTCCCCTGACAGTTCAGTATTTGTATCCGTTCATAACTAGGGTGGTTTATGGCTTCTTGTCAGCCTGGGGTGTAGGCATCTTGCTTGCACCTTGGACATTACATGTGCAGAGTTAATGCCTGATGGATCTAGTTCTAGGCCTGACTGCAGCACATCACAGAATCACAGAATTGCAGGGGGTGGAAGGGACCTCGATAGGTCATCAGGTCCAACCCCCCTGCCAAAGCAGTTTCCCTAGGACATAATAGACTAATACACAGAATCCCTCTGACAATCAGAAGGCAATTGTGGTTACAGATACCTAGGCACGTGTGATACCATATCAGATGGAGAAGGTAGCCTCTTGGCCCATGGTGGAAAGGTATGTATAAGTTAGCGATGGCACTATGTGAAAAGATCCAGATGAGTTTGGCAGGAACTGTATGGATCACTTTCTGCTCCCATCTGCCCATACAGACATGCCCTTTCGTTGCTTGGATGAGTTAGTCCTATGCACTGCCTGCCTGGCACCACAAACAAGCGTTTATTCACTTCTGGGGCAGGATACAATTAAAACTGCAGCAGACTAATTGGCAGTATCCACTAATTTGACTGCAGTTGCCTGCAGCAAGAGGATGTTTTTTCCCCCCTTTACGTATTATTGCACAATAAACATGCCTTGTTCCTTCGCATTTCTAGCCCTTGTCTACTGCACAACATCCTGCTAAGTAGCCTCCATCTGTTTCCCCGACTCTTTACATGAGCAGTGACAATTGCCTTCAGTCTGACATCCGAACCTGCAAAAAGGAGTTTCCAAGTCAGCATCTTGGGAAAGTCTCAATCCGTTATAAAAGTGTTGATTCTGTTTTCAAAGCCAGAGCAGGTGAATGCTGCTTTGACTGGTCAGAAACCAGGAACATCCCTGGCAAAAAGCTCTAGTCCAGAACATTACAGACCCACCTTTGAAAGGCTGATCTCTGTGACCTGATTTTTTCACCTTGTTATAAATCCTTGACACAAGTGTTGCTGATGTCCAGTGATACTCATCTCCACACTGCAAGCTAATGGGTCCAGGAGATGGAGGAATAGACCATTGCTTATTCTTTGTTGATGGTTTAAGGAGCAAGGATCAGCAGAAGGCATTCTGAATTGCTCAGCATTCTTGATCTAAGATGTTAGAGTAGCTAAATCTCAGTGCTGTCTTTCATTGTTAAATGCCTGATGTCTGGAAAATGGGTAGAAAAAATTCAAAAATGGTTTATTCCATGGAAAGGCCATAGACTTGGTAGAAACAGCTGAGGTGTGCATTAGGTGGGTAACACATTGTCCTTTTTTTCATAGGCTAGCATTTTTCATTTTGAACTATATTGTATCTTAGATAGAAACATTTCAGGAATAGCTATTTAGAGTGCAGAATACTGTGTTTCCTATGCCCTTTTCCCTTGCTCTCCCTCCAAGCCAGAGAAGAAATATTAGCAGAGTGGCCTAGTAAATGTGCATCCATGCACAACGCTCTTCCCTCAAGACAGAGATAAGGATCGTGCCAGGGTCCTATCCATCCTTCAGCTTTCAAGAACGCACAATTCTTTTCTGAAAAGAAGGGAGGAAAGATCTTGTGAGAGCCAAGAACTGCCTTGAGAACAAAAAAGGAAAAGCAGCAGGAGAAGGTAGAGAAAAAGTAACCGTTGCTTCCTTCCTAATGGGATTCAGAGGTTGCTTGAATTCTTAATTGGCCAATGATCCTGAGCCAGCTGCAATACTGGCTGCAGGGTCCACATTTCAAAAACTGCCTTTGCAGCAGTCAGGGAACGTGTCAGCAGGAAAAAATGACCTTTCCTGTCACTTCTGCCTGCATGCTCTCAGCATTTTCTCATCTGAGTGGTGATAAATTAATAGGGATAGTGGAAGATGTTGATTTAGCATGGTTTCCCACAGTGAGAGTGCCCTTTTTTCCTCCCTATGGCCATCCAGGGCAGTGGCATGCCTGGGTGCATTCTGTGGTCCTTGGTTTAGATTTGCTGTCTGAAGTTCGTGCATGCACAAAACGTAGATCTGAGCTGTGCATGGAGCCTGAGGTGTGACCATGTGGCAGGAAAATGATTTTCAAGCTGAGCTTAGTTGTCTGAATGTTATAAAATACTCTTGCCTTTTTAAGCCTCTGAAATAGAGCTGTTTGACAGCCAAAGAGCCATGAAACCCCTTCCCATCCATCCCACTCTGTGAGCTCCACTTTGTTGTAGAGAATGTGCAAGGGAAAGGGTAAGTCAGGGGATGCTGACATCCCTCTTCATCATAATTTAGTTGCTCAAAGCTATTTGAGCAGTGCTTCCTCCAGATGTTCTTGAGATAGATAATGTATGAGAAAAATACAAGGCTATGAAGGTGTCTCTTGTTTTGCTGCTCCGCTTGTATTGCCAGACCCGAGAGATTGTTGTAGTGAGTTCTCAAGACCAGAGAAATTACTCCATGGGATAAAGGAATACCTTTACAGTCTGTGTGTGTGGTTTTGCAGCCGTGCTCCAGGACCCGCATTCACATCTTTCCACTGCCTGACTTGTTTGCATTCTCCATGTAAAGCTTCTCCAGACAAATGATGAGAGACCATTTACTGAAAATACCCATATTCAGGAGTCAGAGCACTGCAAAGCAAAGCAGTGTTCTTTGCCAGTGGGAACAGATGTGAGGCGAGGCATGAAGAAACAACATTGATTGGGGATTTGTTTTGCAATCACAGTCTTTGATATAAGAGAGCGACTTGGTTTAGGAGAAGGAAGGATGACCGATGCATTGCTTTTCGGGCTTGTTATCTGCAGGCAGATAACAGGAGCTTGTCTTGCTTTTGCATGAGGTTGCTTTGTGAGCTTTTTCCACTTGAAGTACAGTGTTTGGCCAGCAGAAGAGTACTAGGGAGGTGCTGTATGCTGGTCCTTTATTTGTCGTCATTGTTGTTCTGAAAAGAACCATCAGGCTTGTCAAAACTAATTAAGGAAACAAGTCTATGGCACTGGGGAGGAACTTCAAGCTAGAATGACATGTTTCAGGAGACTCCTTTCATCCCCTGGTGCTCACTTAATAGGCATTATGAGTAGATTCACAGAGCTTGTGTATGCAAATGCACAATGATAATGAGTATTTGGAATTTTGTTTGGAAATACTTAGGTTCTTCTAATTACAGTCCCTTTTAAAATGAACAGTGTTATGGCAGACTGACATTTTTTGTTACCTGGGCCAGGAGTAGATTTGTCCCATCGCTGTGGGGGACAGAACAGTGTCCCCTTCTCTGGAGGGGAGAAACCCAGGAGCTGTCTGGAGAGTGGGTGAGGCTGCTTGGAATCATGCTGTCAGGACACAGCAAATGACCCTGGGTGGAAGGTTGGTGTGTAGAAGCCTGGAGAGTGCAGACTCTGGAGTGAAGGCTGGGTTTAAGCAGGGAGCCTGTTGGGAAGGGCTGTGGAGCAGGTCCCTAACACGTTGCCAGCCTGTACCTACAAGTGCTGAAATTACCACTCCTTTTGATAAACTTGTGATATATATGTTTTTAACCACGTACCATGTCCGAGGTGAGGGTCATGGTTGCTGAACAGCTGAAATTATGGCATTTAGGGCTACTGATGGGAAAAAAGCAGAAAACTCCCACTATGGACTAGAAAAATGTGTGTCCCTTCTATATATATCTGGAAATGATGTTGTTGTGCACCATAATGTTTTTCTCTGACATTTTAAGGAATTTCTATTTGTTCTAGTCATTTTTAACTGTTTCCAGATATTCAGAGGATTTGACCCTGACAATTACACAGTTAGAGGGGCTCAGGCCCGTCCTGGCATCCTTTCTGATAACAAACAGAGCTTTCTTCCTTGTGGGATCACCCTGAAACTGATGGTAGCGATTAAGGAGCAGGCTATTTCTCACTGGGAGTAGAATGATGAAAGCTCTGCCTCTGCAGCTTTGTTTTGTTGAGTTGGGTTTTTTTGGCCACAGTTCACAGTGTGCAGTGAATGGACTCGCTATTGATGTGGTGCTCTAGTTAACAAGCAGTGCCAGTTTCAGTTACCTACACAGTGGGTCATAATGTAGTTGTTTTGGCGTTTGCAGCGCTGGCTGATGTTAGCTGAACTCCAGCACATTCATATGTTTGCCATTGCCTCAATTGCTATGTTTTTCATGAAATCCACAGAAATGTCTCAGAACATCTGTATTTTCTTCACTTTTGTTTTGGGGTGGGCTGTTTTTTTTTTTCTACTGTTTTAGTTGTTGACGCCCCAAGAATGAAAGCAGCAAAATGTTGTAATAAAAGTGTTTCAGAACATTAGAGAATTGTGAATGTTGGCTGGCTTGGAGGGAATCTATTATTTACAATCTACTGCATCAAATTCAGCTTCCACCAAATTAGAAACTGATTTTTGTCGTTGTCCCTTTTTAATCTAACCCCTCGGTTAACTCAGGAGAAGCAGCTTCATAAATCACGTGGACATCTATGGATTTTTTTTTCCCCTGCCAGCCATTGCTAGGACTAAATGTTCATCACCCTGTGATTCTTATCAGCCAGGACACTAATAATAACATTTCTGTTCTGGGCTTGACTTACCCTATGCCAGGAGGGAAACTATCTTCGTAATGTGCCTTGCAAAACATTTTTAGGGAGTAAAAACAACAGTGGACAGGAAGATGTGACTTGAGGTTCTTGGGTTTCAACCAGTGAGGTTAAAGAAATTAATTGTGCCTTGTTTCATGATTATCAAGGACTATGGCATGGGATCATGGGGTGAATAATGAATACTTCTTGCATTTTTTTTTTTATCAGCACGTTTTTCTTTTGAAGATGGGGAAAGGGATGCAAGCAATAGCAAAATTGCCCAGCAGACCAGGAGCAGATCAGGAAGCTCAGGCTCTCATGTCACTATTCAGCCAAGTAAAACCCCTTTTTACTTTGCTGTCTATAAGCATGAGGTTGCTGTGCCCTCATTTTCCATTCAGCATTAAAAGAGAGTTCTGGTTTTACTGGATATTTGAGCCAGCTTACTTTGCCACCACAAGAATTACCATTTTAGTCTTGGCCTTACAGGGAAGGGGTAGGCAGATTCACTCACTAGCAACTGGGAAGATGTGTATCTTAAAGCTTAGCATATGGCTCCTGGGAGCAAGCTTGGTAGAAACACAAAAGAGTCAAGTTGGTAGGAAGTAGGGACCTACATGCCATGAGTCACAAGGTAGGCTTGAACTGTTTTTGCTTTCCCTCACCCTCTCTGTCTGATCACAGTCTTTTATCTAACCAGCTGCCACCTTTCTTTCTCTCTCTTCCTCTCTCTCCCCAGGTCTGTGCCTGGCTTGGATAAAGAACCTGACCTTGTGCACATGGAAGCCCGGACAGCTGATGGACGTGAGTGCCTGCAGCTAACGCTGAAAAAGTGGGCTTGTAGTCAAAAGTGGAGTGGGAATAGATATTCACTTTACTAATTTTCTCTTCCCATTTATATTTTAATTGATGGGAAAGATGTAGGTCAGGGGGTTTGATGTGAGGCACACACTTATCCTTAGTCCCTGGGTGGATAATTCAGAGACCAAGGGGCTTGTGTCTGTGGAGGGACTGAGCAGAAGCACAATCTGTTGGGCTGAGGAGCCATTTATTCCATTCCTTGTGTAGCTGTTCCAGGATCATGTATTTTACATGAATTATAACAAGCTGGGCTACCAGACCTGTACAGTCCATCCTGTGCATTTCCAGAGGTGTTCAGAACAGCAAGGTTGTATCTGGCAGTTTGAGAAATCACCTACAGTCAGTCTTCTCCTCTGGCCATAATGTCCTCATGCTCCAGGTACTCTCTGTCTCATGTTGAAAGGTGTTTTTAGTTTTACTTGTGAATAGGTGCTCTGTACCAAAACATTGCAGGCCTTGAAAAGGTGTCTGGGTCTGAAGAAAGAAAATTAAAACGTTTTGAACCACTCAATGAGATGAATCTAACCACATTTGCAGTACAATGGATTCCTATGAAATTAACCTCTAGGAAAGACAGCATTAGAAATAAGTTTACTTTTGAAGCACTCACTCCAAAGTGGTTTAGGTACTTCTCAAAGAAACTACAGCACGGTTGTGCAATGGCTTCTGGGGTGAAGCCAGATCTACCCCAGCTCAATGCTACACAGCCATGGGATGTGTCCCTTCTACACTACAGATACAGTGTGGAAAGCAGCACAGGACTGAAGCTGTAGAGGATTTCTGGGAGGAAAAGGACTAATTTTTGTTGGTTGCAAACTTTTCTCTGTTCAAGTGCTGCGTAGGCCAAATGCTGTGTGAACAAGCTCCTGTCTATCAGGGTGGCTTCTCTGAGGCTGTGGATCTTCTAAAATCACTCTGTGGCCTCCCACTGCTATTTAGTGATGGCAGCTGAATAAATAACCAGGCAATAAAAGCTCGGGGGTGACAGCTGTTTGTTGAATATGTAGAAAAAGCAAAACAGGACAGCAGGTGGGTGGGTAAGCTAGGGAGGCTTCTTCGGTGCCTTTGCTGCTGTGCATGCTGTTGCAGGGATGCTGGAAGAAGTGGCCAAAAGCAAGTTTAGAAAAAAAAAACAACCACCACAAACAGGCAAATAAGCAAACAAACTGCTGATGGAGTTTGTTTTCAAACTAAGTTTAAACTTGCTCACCCAGCTATTTGAATACTGGATGTGTCAAGGATGTAGATGCTTCATTTAAAAGAATCTCTCCAGTTCGCAGACAACTCTCTTCTTTCAGGTCTTGTTTGCTCGGGGGGTTGCTGTTTGTTCTTGTTTTAATGTATAAATTCGGCATTTTGAAATTGGCAGTTGAGGGTGTTGAGGGTTTCACTGAAAGTCAGACTGAAACCAGTAGGATCAGCAAAACGTACCTACTGCAAGTCCTTGTCCCAGCAGACAGCAGGCGCAGGCGAGACCCAGCGGGCTGTGCTGGCCCCGCTGGTATGTCCCACTGGGGGACAGCACCAAAATGACTCCTCTCCCAGCCAAGTAGAGCACAACCCCTGCTTGTTGCTCCGATTGGAGTTTTTAAAGCTTTAAAACGATATTAGTTTGTATTACAAAACATTGACTGCCTCAAAGCTATAGCCTCATCTGGCATGAAATGGTATAGCTCTGTGTACTTAGGAATGGAAGGTTGAACTTCTTCTGCTAGTTAGCTTTGTAACCAAAATGGGCCTTTGTGGTCTCAGTGAAATGGCTGAGGGACACATACCTGCTGGAAAATGGGTCACTGGAGTTATTTCCTCTTGAACAAAAAGTTTTTGATGGAAGTTCTCCGTAGCAGAGAGAAGGAAGGGGAGATTTTTTTAAATGCCTCTTAGGTCAGTCTGGTGGCTCGGTCACTTCTCTGGTGCATTTAGATTTGAATATTCCTATTGTTCAGTTCAGGTCTGGGAAAAGAATCCCTGCCTTCAATATTCATGGCTGCTTTAAAAGTTTCTTCTAGAGGGGGCATTTGTCTCTCCTTCTGTTTTCCTCCATGCTTTAAAAAAAAATTAATTAAAAAGTGTTGTGGGAGAAGTGGTATTTAGGATTAGGCTCCTTATCTTGGTGAATTTTCTTCCCTTTTAACAGTAATGAGACTTGAGAACCTAGCTAATGCCAATTCAGCCACTAGAGCCTAAAACATGTTCTGTGGCTGGGAACAGGTGGTGGGGCATGCTAGAGTCTCATTCATCCATAAATGGTTCGGGGCTATCAATAAGCTATCGATACAGGGAGGTGGAAGTCCTGTTGGCTGCTTTGTCTGTCCTCCAAGATGCCTGGCCCCATGGGTTTTGTCTGCCCAGTCATTAAGAATGTCAGGGTTTCTGAAAAAGCATCTGCCCCAATGTCTAGTTTTCTTAAATGTTTACAAGATGCTGCAAATTCTAGTGCCTAGCTGGTCTCAAGCTGTTCCTGTCTTTTGTAGCAGAAGAAGTCTTTCCACAATTTTTTTGACAGCTTGGCAGAGGAATTGTAGCAGAATAATAGTCTAAGCTTGCATTTTTAAATTATAAAAACATGCAGGAGCCTTGGGCACTTTCTGCCTGGGTGTAACAGGCAGAAGCAAGGACAGGATTGAATGCCAGGGGACTATTACAAATACAGTGACACAAGCACCCACTAGCACTCCTGGGAAAAAAATACATTAAGCTTTCTGATACTCAGTGAGATAACCTCACTCACAGATATGATGCAATAAGCAGTATTTTAATTAAAGGGAAAATGGGGGGGAAGTTATCCTAACCAGAAAGATAAAATAGGATAACTAGTTCCTGGGGAATAATTTAGATACTAAATATAAATACAAATAATTTTAATTAATAATAATAATAAATATAAATAATTTGTTAATACTGCCAGGAAGGTGCAGGCCTTGCTGTCCTGTGTCTCTGTACACCACAGTCAGCTGCACATAGGTCTGGCCTTTGGAGCTTTCAGCACAATGGCAGTTTTGGCTGTTTGCAGGGTCCCCCTTCAGGGACTCACATCTTTCAGTGTTACCCACCAGAGAGAGCCTCTTGTGCTGTGGCTTCCCACCAAAGCTGTTGTGACCAGTGGGCAAAGAAGAGACTTAGTAACTTGGCATATTTTACCAGTTTAGCCCTACAAATTTAAAGATTTTTTTCAGTTTTGTCACTTCTGTATAGGGTAAAAATACACTTCAAATTCTCAAGATAGGAGACTATGTCTGTTAGAGATGGGGAAGTGTTAGGAGCTCCTCGACTGGAAAATGGCTGCACATCTGAGTAAGCCATTCCCTAATCCTAAGTGAGATAAGTTGGAATTTGTGTGGTGGTGTGGATGCTGGGAATTGAAAGGTAGCAAACCCTCCAGGCTTCTTCATGTCCATATTACCTCATTCACAGATGGAATGAGAAAGTAGCTGGGTGTTGGTTTATGAGCATGAGAAGTTTTTGAGGCTGTCTAGGAAATTATGTTCCACTCAATTTGCAGTAGAACATAATGAAATAGAAATAACCCCAAAATCTCTAATTCTTGTGTTGTGTGGGATGATATATAGAATCATAGAATCTTAAGGGTTGGAAGGGACCTCAAGAGATCATCAGGTCCAACCCCCCTGCCAAAGCAGCTCCCCAGCTCATATTGCACAGATAGGCGTCCAGATGGGTCTTGAATATCTCCAGAGAAGGAGACTCCACCACCTCCCTGGGCAGCCTGTCCCAGGGCTCTGTCACCCTCACTGTGAAAAAGTTCTTCCACATGTTGGTGTGGAACTTCCTGTGCTCCAACTTGCAGCCATTGCCCCTTGTCCTGTCTCCACAGACCACTGAAAAGGGGCTGGCTGATTCCCCCTGCATCCCATACTTAAGGTATTTATAAACATTAATCAGGTCCCCCCTTAGTCTTCTCAAGGCTGAACAGTCCCAGCTCACTCAGCCTTTCCTCATAGGGGAGATGCTCCAGGCCCTTAATCATCTTTGTAGCCTCCTCTGGACTCTCTCCAGGAGATCCCTGTCTTTTTTATACCAGGGAGCCCAGAAGTGGACACAGTACTCCAGGTGGGGCCTGACCAGGGCAGAGTAGAGGGGGAGGATCACCTCCTTCGACCTGCTGACCACACTCCTCCTGATGCACCCCAGGATCCCATTGGCTCTCTTAGCCACCAGGGCACACTGCTGGCTCATGGCCAACCTGTCATCCACCAGGACCCCCAGGTCCTTCTCCACAGAGCTCTTGATTGGAAATAATCCCTAGATAGAAGCCAACATCCCTTAAGGCATCCGTCTCCCAGTGAAAGGTAAGCAAGGTAGTAAGGGCTTGGGCTCATTCCACCTGCCCCTCTGGGCCACCATCCTTTTTCTTTGTGCTTATGCAAAACAGAGCTGAAAGATTAACTCCCTTCAGAGAAGAGGTAGATAGCAGTACAGAAGTTAGGATGCCCCTTCTCTCTTAATTGGTGTTTTTTGTTGAGGAGCCCTCTACTTTTTAAATGGGGAAGAATTGCTTTGCAAGTGGGACCATAGCTCATCAAGAGAGCATACCTTTTAAAAGCTTCAGCAGGGACTTTGGGTTGTTTCTTGCTTCTAGTCACAGACAAATGTGAACTGAGTGCTGTCATATTTTTTTTGCTTTATTTTTTTTAGCATATTTTCATTTTTTCATTTTCTGTGGGGCAGCAGGAAGAAAAGCAAGATGTGAACATGTTTGGTGTCCAAAGGCAGATAGGTTTGAAGACAATTTTTTTTGCATCTGGGTTTTTTTTATAGGCTTTTTGTTGTAAAATATATGAAAATAAATAAGCAAGGGACTAAATGGAAAATGGGTAGTGAGCTACCCCCCTTCTCCACCACCAACTTCCTGTGAATATTAATAGGGTGCCATTCTTTGAGTATATTTGATTGCTGGTGTAACACACTCAAAATGACACATTTCCCAATAGGCAGGAAGCTAGTTGTCATGTCAACACTTGTGATTTATTTGCATTTATTTGTGACAGGTTTTTATTCCTCTTCCCATTCTGTCACTCAGCAGCAGCAAATTATCCCCTTTTTGGAGGGATAAGAATATCCAGGCGGCTGTGTGGGAGAACATACCGGAGGGAATGAGCTTCTAAAAATACGGCTCCTGACCTCTCCTCCTTGTTCTGCCTAATTTTAGTGCTACCTCAAAGAACAAGTCAAGGCTGCTAAGCTCTCTGTGTAGAATGGCAGTATATAAGACCCCCTTATTTTCTGAGAGGTTGCTTTTATCCACTCATGGGATGTCTAGACTCCATATTTAGGTGGTAAATAGCAGCTCTGGACCAAGTGTGTATGTTTCAGTTGATGAAGAACTTTAATTTATCCCAGATGAGAGTCCAATCCCTCTACTGCTGCTGTTTTTTCATGCCCGGAGAAACTCTCATAGTCCAGTTATCTGGCATTGTCTGAAGTCAGATTTTTTTTACCATACACTTTATTTACATCCAGATACTCTGAACTGGCACCAGCAATATTTTCTACTGCTTTAGCACCATCAGTGGGACTACATTTTCCTTGCTGCCCCAGACCTATGCAACTGCTCTGATTCAGCCATGTAGCTCTTATTAACCTGGTGCTTCATTAACCCTTACTAACCCAGTGCCTCACCCCAGAATCAACTCTGCAGCCTTTAAACATGGAACTCCAGGCAGGAACATCTATTAGATTAAAGCCTGGTTGTAGTTTGTGACTTTCTTTAGACAATATCTTCTTAAAAATTATCCATGCCTCTGACTTGCATTCTTTTTGCATTCTTGAGTCTGTTCCTGGGGCAGAGCTATGGAAGGGGAAACTGGCACTTTGTGAATCTTGTCTTTGAATCTGGGCAGGCAGTTAGATGAGTGCCAGATGATTTCAGTCAGGCTCACCAGTGCTTTCCACTGAACCATATTTTACTGTCACTGGAAAGACCCAGATTAAGGACAATAGCAGGTTTTATGGGATGGAGAATCCTATAAGCAGCTTTACTAGGCTAGTTACTGTCCTCCTAAATTTCACTTTTATCCTTTTGGGCTCAGTTTGACAAGATACCAAACTTGTCAAAGTTTAAACCACAAGAACTAAAATCACTGCACCAGGTTTACCCCAGCCTTTATAAATGCACTGGTGCCCTCCTTGACGGTCTGTCCTCACCCTTTGTAAAAAAAGCGCACAAGTGCATGAATCTGAGAAGCCTGTAGAAGTGCCACAGTGTAAAAGATATGACCCTTTTATCAGTACAGCCGTCATCTTAGTTGTACTTTCATTTTTCCTCCTCATTTGCAGTTTTTAGAAGAGCAGTTGAAAGGCAGAGATGGCATATTTAGATTACATACAAACAGAGACACAGTGTCTCGATTGTTCTGTTTCATGAGATCCTCTCTTAGCCTGAGTGAAACAGGGCTCAGTCTTCATAACCTCTAACAACCTGCTGGAGCTGGGCACGTCTTTTCTTGCCACTCGGAGCAGCCTTCTGTATGTCTACCTTTGCCTTATGTCGTTGTCATGTCCTTCTTCCAGTCCTGTTCCTTCTCTGAAGCAAAGCTGAGGACTGACAAGGCATCCCATTAGTGTGCCGGTCTTCCCATCTTCTCTGTAAGCGGAAGGATTTGATGGCTTTTGCAGAGCATATAAGTACTGTTGAGACTCTTCAGCTAGATACGCTGTTTCATGTTCATGGCCTGTGTTGGCTGTAAAGACTTAAGTTTAGGAGATGCTTGTCATCTGCACAGTGAAAAAAATTGATGCTAATAGTGCTGATTTGGGGTTTGTTTGTGTTTGTGTGTGTGTGTGCGTGTTACTGCCACAGTTAAAATCAGTCATCCAGGTTAGGGTGTTTCGGGGGGAAGATGGGGATATATAATTCCTATCAGGGCAGTGGAATCGATCAGTTCTACCCAGGTGGCTTTTGAAATCTTCTTCTGCCCTATGTGGTCTCACCATCAGTTTTCTGATGCATTTATGATTTGTACCCTCCATTGATGGTTTGAACTCCAATTGCCTGAGGGATATCTGCACAACAGGGAAGGGAATGGTGGGTGTGGCAGTGTGATGAATTTCTGACTCCAGAGAGCAGTAACAGTTCTAAAGGCTGGAGGCAGATCATACGATAACGTCTGGCTAGTTTGAGATGATGTTAAGGGACTTTCCTTCAGAGACCTTCTTCTGAGCTGCTGATGCCATTTGCAGACGGCAGGCTCCTGCCTTTGCATTTCTCACATGTACTTATTCTCCCATTACAGACACCCACTACTTGACCTGTCGGATCCAGGAGTGCTCAGAGACCAAAAGGAGTGGGCCATTCTCGCGCTCCATTGACATCAGCTCCCTTGTTGTTCAGGATGAATACATCTTCATCCAGGTACACTGGCTCGATACAAATGTGACATGAAATATGCCTGCACAAAGTATTCCTTCTGTGCAAGATAGGACAAGTGAATGGGACTGCAAGCCTTAATTGCTGAGAGTCTATCCCTGGTATGCAGTCTGGGATGAAATAGGTGATCTCTCTGCTCATCGCTTGTCTCATGGTGAATATGGTATATTTTGAAAATTCATTCATCATTAATCTCAAGGGTCCATGGGTTTCACAGAAGCTCTAACTTGCTATTGTTGTGGCTACTTGGAAGATACAAAGGAACTGGTGATGAATTGGAGAAAACAAAGAAGAACAAAGGAAAGGTGTGAGCAGTCATTTTAACAAATAGCTTTATGCTGATTTGACAGTCAAGTAATGCTAATGGAGCGAACAAAGATTTCCAGTAGGAGGTAAAATAGCAGAGAGGTTGGAAAAAGATGTTACAGGGCAACTTCAAAGTGGAAGATGGCTGTAAATTTGTCAGCTAGTTGAGATGAGCAGAAAGGGATAGAAATCAAATGGGAAAACAAAGGAAACTTGGGTTTGAGGTTTTCTGAGAATAAATGGTCTGTATGGAACAAGGCCATCTCTTTGAATTTCATACCTGTGGAAGTGTGAGAATGAATAGTATGGTATGGAAGAACACTTCCAGAAGATGTGCCATTTGGGTGACAAATGGGAGCCAGGCAATGATTCCAGGTTGTAGAAAGCTCAGGAGACTGAGTGATGCAGACAGACATCATGATGTTAACTGCTTGTCACCAATGCTGAAGAGGGGAAATGAGATGAGATGGAGCTTGGATCCAGGTGGTACAGAAAAGACATATGCTTCACTTTTTGAGCAAGACTGGGTTATGTTAAGCTCCTATTTTACTTCCTTGGAGGAACTTTTTTCTTAAATGTGTCCAAAATATAAGAAAGTTCACCTCTGTTTGTTGTGAACTTTTATTAGAAATGGGTTGCTTAAGTGGGAAACCTGATAATTCGGTGCTGGCATTGGATGGACGACTGAATCCGTATAACCTGGAAGGAGTCCAATATGAAAACTACTTGCATTTGAGTAACATTGGTAGAGTTTTTCTCCTGGATTAGGGGAGTCTGCTGCTTTGGAGATGACCAGTTGCTGTGGGAATCACAGATCCCCTCATTCCTACATGAAACTCAGCCTGCTACTGCTTCCTTTGCCATCATGGGGAGACAGGCTGCTAGAAAAGAGCGAGAATGTGGCTTTTGCAACTTAGCAAGTCAAGGTTTGATTAGAGGCGATGGCTTTCCAACTGGTAAATGCTCTACTCTCCAAGGAGTATTTTAGAGGGGCTCTTTTAGTCTGGTGGTTTATGCCCGTGGCTGAGAGTATTGTGGAGCATCCGATTCTTTAAGGCTAGCATGAGGCCTTTCCATACGTTTCTTGTTCTGCAGCTCCCACCTGGGTTAAAACAAGGCTACTCTGTTTAGCAACTTGGGCTTGCAATGAGGAAATCTGCCTGGTGCGCGCATTGCTCTGCCTTAAATTAGCAGCGAGTGGCTCAAGTTAATAGCTTCTAATTGCTTCAAGTTTAAAAAAAGTATGTGTGTGTGTATACAAATGCGTGCATGTATGCATATGTATTGCTGCAAGCGCCTGACTATCCTTAGCAATGTTTTATTATAGCTTAATGGGTGTTCGAAGTGAAAATCATATACCCACACTTTTGAAGAATGTTAAATATATGCCCTGAACATCTCTGCTGCTTTCAGCAGGAGACTCTCCCTTTCACAGGTTGTCTATCACTTTCCCTCTCTTTCGCATCGCACTGGCAGGATTTCTGACTGTCCAGCAGCCTGTGGTAAGTGGCTGCAGAAACTGGGCATGGATCGAGTCCATGCAGCACTCAAGTAACACGCAGACACTTCAGATTCACAGCACACACCTCGGAGCTGAAGGTGTGTTAAATCCACTGTGTCCAGCATATGGTTGATGGGTTATGCAGAGTGTTTGCTCGGTACATATGTAGGAGTGCTGATATGTCCTGGATGTATTAGTCTCATAAGCCATGTGATGCAGCTGCCTATTATGGGATGTGTCAGATTCTCTGTGTGCGATGTCTCATGCATATCATTCTGTCTGGATAATCTTGGACAGAAATACAGGAGCCAGCTCTTTTGAATTTCAAATATTAGACAGAGATGAATAAATAAATATCAAATTAAATGTTAAGAACCTGGTGAGGTTTAATAGCTGCAGAAAAGGATGGGTGCCTGAGTTCTGATCTGTCTGTGCTGGAACAAATCAGAAGTACTGTCGTGGAGGAGAGAGAACTTGTTTCTTTCAATTTTTGTCATAAAACCAGTAGTGGTTTTTTTACTCTAAATGGGTAGTGTGTGTTCCTTTAAAGTGAATGGAGAGGTTGAAACCTTTAAGGGAAAAAAATGTATCTTCTATTGTATCTATTGCAGGATGAGATAGATGTCTCTGTGAATATGCTTTTCTCATTAATATTGAAAGGAACCTAAATATAGTTTAGAGAAGACCCCTCATTTTTTGACAGCTAAAATTAGGGAAGATGAATCCCAGCTGTTGATATAAACATTTTTTATTCTCTGCACACAGTTTTTTGCTAGTGAAAATCAGTTAATAAACAAGTTAATGAACAGGCCTGTAGTCTAAGGTTCTTTGGAAGCATTAAGCTGTGCAACTGTGGACTCAAATCTAACATGATACTGTGGTACATAATGCATAGGGGAAAGAAGAACATGGAAAATGTTCTAGTGTCATCATGAATCAAGGATTCCTTATCATATGAAATGGTGTTGTGCAGCACTTCTGAAAGGGTCTTACAGAACTGCAGTGTAAAGAAAGAAAATGAGAATGATCCTATGCTTGAAAAAAAACGTTGAGTTTGAAAAGACTGGGACTGGTTACCAGGAAAAGGAGATAAATAACATAGCACATGATGAAAAATGTAGCAGGTAATGAAGAAGGACAGAAGAAATAGCTACAAAAAGAGAGAGTAGGAAGAATTGTTATGAATAAACCAGTAGGTGATCACTCTGAATTTATTGATTAACTTTCTATTTGATTGATCAATAGTTATTTAAGGATGCCTAGCACATCACTAAGATTGGATAATTCTGCATACGTTGATACATTAAACAAAAAACCTGCCCTCTGTTGTATATATAAGTTTTCATTCAGTTCACAGGATTGCTCTGATGTAGGCAGGAACCAGTATCATGATCATCATCATCATCTTTCACAGCTAATACTTAAAATTCATACAACTTGAAGAGCAAGTCTTTTTTTTTGTGAGAAAATGTTAGAATATATCTGAATTTATATACTGTAAAAAAAGGAGCTAATTTAATGAGCAGTTTTGCCATTAAGGTCAGTATCAGTTGCCCAGTAGTAGAGCCCATGCTTATTCTTGTGCACATTTGTGATCTGTGTACATTTTCTTGCCAGCATGTCAAAACTTTCCATTAAAAATACAAGAAAGCAGGAGAAAATCTTATCACTTATTGCAGGGATTGAGAAAAGTCTGGGCCAAAAAAGTCTCAGGATGGTGTTGCTTATTTTTGGTGGTCTAAGGGGGTATAAATATGGCCATGCTTTCACTGGAAATCAGCTTTGCTCTGGGGCAGTGGTTTCTGCAGAAAGCAACAAGATAAATAGTTACCTATGGCAGCCATATGTCAACATTCTTGTTGACAAACATATGGCTGCCATAGGTAACTATTTATCCCTAAATAAAAGTAGACCTTCCCAGTTACCCAAAGGTTGTGTGCAAGCCATCAGTGGTTCTGCTGGGTGGCCAGAATCCTGTGTTGTACAAGCCTGTCTGCTAATGAGGACTGATGACATCCCCAACGCACTGGTGCAGACCCATGTAAGGATTGTATTTTCACACAGAACCTCAGGTATCGGTAGGACAGTATGAATGGTGAAACTTCAGAATGTGTGGCATGAATTCTGCTGGAAGTACTGCTGTTGTAGCTCTGGTGGCCTGGGCATGTAAGAAAGACACAGTTTAAAGGGAGAGGTAGTAATTTTTATGAGATCAGAATTGATAGTTAGAAAAGGGAAAGATAAGGTTTTGGATGACGTACTCATGAGATCCTAAGGGACTTGAGGAAGTATTTGGTCTCTGAAAGTTGTCCTTTTTGTTCCCCCGAGATAGATCTAGGTTTCATAAAATATGTTTCCTCCCCCTATTAATCTTGTGTTTTCCTTCAGTGTGTGTCTTTCCTCCTACAGGTCATACCAGTCTAGTTCAGCATCCAGCTAGCACTGTTCCCATTCCCCCCTTAAGCTTCTGTCTCTGTCAGCATTTGGAGACCCTCGGGGTAGCTTCAACCTTTCTGATTTGAGCTGGCTGTAAGTGCAGAGATGTGTGGATGGGAGATCAATACTTACCTTGATTGGGTTTTATGTCTTTATTTTTCTCTGGGATGGTGTGGATTCTGCTATCCCAACAGAGTACAGCTGAAGTCCATCTGAAGTATTAGCTCAGGCTTTCAGCACTTTCCATGGCAGTGACAAAGTTACTGGGCATGGAAGATTCCTCTGAGATTTAGAAGCTGATACCTGGTTTGAATTTGGGGGTGATGCCTGCTTTCTATAGTGGATCAGACAAACGCCGTTGGAGGTGAACACTCTCAGATCTGCCTTTGGGTGGGGGTCTCACCTCAAAAGGACAACCTGCAGGTTCCAACTTAAAAGGACTGGCTGTTTGTTTCAAACCTTGCTTCATTTCCACTGTAAATGGGAAGTTCTTTGCACCATTAACTAGAGAGGCATGCTGAGAGGCAGTACATTATCGCTCTCTAAGGCCTTTAAAGAGTGGGAACTTGGGTGCCCTTTTCCACTCCCGTGGCACAGTTTATCAAGGTGTTTAAATGCAGGCAAAAATTCATAAGAGGGTTTTGCCTCCTACCTGGCACCTCCTGCCATTTCTCCTCTTGAGAGCTCTTTTTTGTCCTTTTTTTTAAGCTGGATGTAAAGAAGGGAGAAAGATGAGGGGAGCTGGGAAGAGAGGGGCTCTTGGCTGTGGTTTATAGTCCTTATGAATGAGATGAAGTCTGGCATTG
Source organism: Gallinula chloropus (assembly GCF_964237585.1). Lineage (NCBI taxonomy): Eukaryota > Metazoa > Chordata > Aves > Gruiformes > Rallidae > Gallinula > Gallinula chloropus. The sequence goes on from NC_140090.1 coordinate 69,557,705, forward strand.
CCATTTAGGAGCTGGGTATGGTGGTTACTTGCAGCTTGCATATGCAGCAGTGTGGGAGCAGCTGCAGTTCTTACATATGTCAGGAATTCCTTGTGGAAAGTTAAAGGTATGTCAAAATGCTCTTCTTTGATACTGATCACATGTCTGGTTGTTTTTCACCCTCTGAAGACTTTTGCTTGTTTCTGAGAGTTGCACAGCAGGGCAGCATCTCAGCCTGCTCACTAGCATGAGTGAGAATGAGCGAACCCAGAATTTCTCCAGATGTTGTTGCGTGGTGCAGCTAACTGGGACTCTTATAATACACATCTGAATAATTCCTCTGGCTCAGAGGAGCAAACACTTCTGCCAAAAGCTGCTGAACCAATTCAGTCTTCTTTTGCATCACAAAGTCTCCTTAAAACATACGCAGATGTCAGTACTCACCCACAATCACTGATAGCTTCTTATAACACCTATGTATAATATTGCCTTTTTTGGATGCCTGCAGTCTCATCAGAGTGTGCCCAAAAATGTTAGTTGGATGGAAAATGCTTTTTACAGAAAAATGCTTGCTTATTTTTTTATCTGAATCAAAGTCCATTTTTATCAAAGTGGATATATTTATGAGAAATATTTTTTCAGGCTCAGTAAAAAGAAAAATAGTCTTTATTATTTATAGCCTTACAACTGGGGTGGGGGGGACATGTCTCTTTAAGGTTTTATGGGGGGGGTGGAAATGGTCCTAATTCTGTAAGCTAAATACGTCCAAGTTTAGCTCAGAGAAGTCACATACACTTATTACTGGTTGTGACTGTGGTTGTTTAGGAAAACTTTAAGTGCTTTTGTTTAGTAGGACATGAGTGTAATGTTACAAGTTTATTGGGTATGTAAGGCTAGGCTAAGTTAGCATATTTGCTGAATCGAAGTCGCTTATCAGGTGAGTAGACTTCAACCATTATGCCAATTCATACAGATTACAAACCTCAGTTCTCAAGCTGTCAATTTAATGACTTAAATAAGTAGTAAATTTCAACAGGAATAAAGAAAGGAAAAAGATTTTCTTTTTTTTTTTTTTCCCATTGTGAAACTTCTCAGCAGTGAAGCAAGACAGGAGGGAAGAAATTAAACTTTGATTTCCCGGTCTAGAGCCTTCTCTTTATTTTCATAGAAGCTAAATACACCATGTTCAAATATAAATTTCTTTCCTCCATTTTTTAACTAGGAGCCAAAGGTCTTAACAGAAATCAATCCATGCAATTTATTTTTAACTTCACCCTGCTTAGCTACGATTGATTTTTATCTTTGCGATCGATGGCAGCAAAACCGGCTTGGCGGGACAATGGCGCGCTCTCCAACTTGTAGGGTTTGGTCTTTGAGTCTTTTATTGAAGAAATCATTAAAAGCTTATTATGATACTAATAGGATGAAGACGTTTAAATGATGAACACGATTACACCTGTTTTACTGGTGAATAATGCCTGCTACGGCTGATCTTCTCTTGCCCCTATTTAAAATGCTGGACAGGACTCCAGTGGGGGAAATTAATCCATACAGATGAAAGTGCATCGCAGGTGCTAGTTAAAAGCTCTCCATAAAGCAAGACAGGCAGTAAGTAGTTAGCTACTTTCCTGTTCACTGCTGGGTGCTTTTCATCCATTTCCAAAACTGTTTCATCTTTCCTGTGCCCAGTATCAGATTTAGAACTTGAACCTAAATATCTGTTGATATAAAACGATTAATGTTTTCATTTATTTATTTATTTATTATCTCATTTCTAGGCCTTTTTGTGCTGTACTTTCTTTTATCAGTCTTTTCCCTCCCCTCATGTTTTCTGATTTATCAGCAGTGTCTGCAGCTGAAGATGTAAAGGATTACCTTGGCAGGCTCCTATGTTTCCTCCGAAATCCTTCAAAAGGAGATTTAATGTGTACGATTATGCTCCTCTCCTAAGTTGGTTTCTGTGTGGGTAATGTGCATTTGCAGCTCTAACATGGCTCATGTTTTGGTGTAGCCATGCACATTTGCTGCAGTTGCTTTTAAAACAAATCCAGTATTTTCACTCAAGATAACTCTGTCCTGTAGCTCTGCCATCATAGGTCTGAGTGGAGAGGGAAGTGAACAGGGACTGGGCCAGTATAATAAATGCTCTTTCGTCTTAGCAGATTTTCACTGATGGGTCTGATGCTCTGAAAAGTGCCATATTTTCAAAGCCTACTGAATTTACCAGGCAGCTTGAGGGTGCTTTGTGCAGAGCAAAACTAATCTGTATATCTCTGCAGCACACTCAGGTAATTGCGTATTGCTTTAATGACTGTGCAGAAGGTATGATATTAATGTAAAGCACAGGGAGATAATTCAGACTAGATGGTACCTATCATGATGTGATTTATGCTGGGGCAGTGGAGAACCTCAGTACACAGAAATATCTGGAACTTGTTTGTCCTGGCCATGGTGATAATCCAGAAGGGAGGACAGTACACTGGACTCGTACAGATGTGTTATTCTTCATCTTCTGAATCTCTTGTGACTGGCATTGGTGTTAGGCTTGAGGGAGGAGGAACAACTTTTCAGTCCTCATGCTGGCAAACCTGTGCAAGGCCTAGACAGTAGCTACCTCTGGCAAACATCAAAATTCCTCACCAAAGGTATGAGTCGTGCTCACTTTGGCTTAGGTTTTCTTCACTCCTCTGTGCTATAATCCACCATTGAATTTAGGAGAATTTATGCCCATGGGAAGGAGAAAGGGTACCTAAAGCTAAAGCAGTGAAGAGTGATGCCAAGGCACTCTGTGGAGGTGGAGAACACAGATACACAATGCCATTACAATACCAATACCAATACCGTGTTTCTCAACTTTTGACTTCTACCGACTCATTTGATGTTAGTGGGTAGGGAGAGAACTCTACAAGCAGAGAAAGTCACCTCAAAAAAAAAAAAAAGTGAGAGGTTTATTGAACAATTACATCAGTAATGTACTGTAACTACTTACTATTAATAAGAAATGTTCAAATTTGGTTCTGTGATGAACTGAGTTGCCATTTACTGAGCTTGAAGTGGGAGGTAAACTACAGGAATCAGAAATGTCTAAACACATCTGGTCATTGTGGGTTGCTCTGTGCTATTAACAATTCTCTTTTGCTTTAAAAAAGTATCATCAGTGTAATAAGTAGATGACCTGATTTGATAACTATGCAGGCCAAGTTATTCTTATCCTTGATATCCTTGTAAATCACCCAGGCTGATAAAATATATTGATAAGAGCTCTCTATGCTCTTTCAGCTGTTAAGTAAGGAAGTGTCCACTGTCTTCACAGTGTCACTGTTTCTCCACCAAGGCTGAGCCTTTAATATATGGTCAGCATCCATGCATGTTCCTTTAGGCTTTCTGCAAGTTCTTGGAGCAGCAGGAGGTGGGTGGGGTCTTGCTTAGCCCAGTGTCATTTCAGAGGTTTTGTAGTTCCATGCTTGTTACATCAACACCTGCCTTACAGTGCAAATTAGGGATCCCAGTATGAGCTAGCCAGCAAGATGAGAATGAAGCCTGATACGCTAGGGTCTACAGTGTCTGGTGTCACCTAGGGTGTCTTTACATTCTAGGACCTCATCATTCATTCTGCTTGCTTTCCAAACTCTTTTAGATGACACGTGTTTTTCTGGTTGTGGTGAACATCTACCTAAGAAAACAAACCAAAACAAAACCTGCCCTTAAATACTCATATTCAATCGTTAACATGAGAAATGGGCTACCTAGTGTTTTTCTAGACATGTCACAGAAAATAGAGAGATGAATAGACTCCATGACAGATTTTCTATAATTCTCTGCAGTCTCCTGAACATCTTTTTTGTCTTCTCTGTGTGATGTGCTCTGACCCATTGCAGATTAGGAGGGGGATGAACCAGCATACTGCAGCTTTCAGGGTTTTCTAAGAGAAACTCCTCACTGCTCTTCTCACTGTTCTCACCACTCAGTGATGTGAGACCAGACTTGTCTTGAAACAAAATGTGGAAGTATTAAAGTAATAGATCATGAGAGGAGGGAGGAAGAAAGACCACAGGTTAGGAAAGACAAATGTGTTTAATGACAAACACATTTGTCCAAAGGAATCATTTCCACTGGCCGGAAGCCCAATTAAACACATAAAATAGAAATCCAGAAAAACAGATTAACGAACCAGTCATTAGCAAAGGAGGAGGAAAAAGACAAACCCAGCTAATTCTGTACCAAGCATGACAGATGAGCTCACAGCAAATAATTGGGTGACATTCATCAAATATGAACTAAAAGGAGGCATTAGAGGGCAAAACACTATCATAATCTCCGGGATTTACAGTGTTGGAGAGTTTGCTCATAGGAAAAGAAAAAGTTCATCAAAATAAATTAAGTTGGGCCTTCCAAAATTTTTTCTTTACCACAGTGCTTGCCAAAACTTTATTGAAGCCTTGATCATTTTTTGGAACTGTTAGAACCGTGTATGTAAATCATGCAGAGATGAGGTCCTGGCTGGGAAAAGGTTCACATGACTCCTGCCAGCAGAATTGTGGGTGGCTTTATATTAACTGGCTTGGAAAGACCACAGACCACAGAGATTTCTGTTTCTAACCCTTTGTTAAGATGACCTAGTCCAGGTAGAGGATAGAAAGGGAGTTTAGCTAATGCATAGTGAACTTGAACAGTGTTTGAATTCTACCTTTCTGCCTTGGAAAAAAAAGAGACAACTAACTAACCAGACAAAAAGTCCTCCAGGTACAAGTTTGCAGTGGCATAAAGCAAAAAACCCTCTGTCAAGTCTTTTGAGTGTGGCAGACTTGGAGTAAGATCCTGTCTTGGCACAGAATAGGGAATTTGTTCACCCATTGATATTTCTGCCACTCTGTGTTCACTCAACTAACTTGAAGATTGTTGGGCTGTTGCCAATGTTAATTAGTCATCATAACATTTACAAAGTGTGTAAATATTCATGTCTGCATCTTAAAGATGAGTTGATGAACCATCAGAAGAGGTGCCTTTTGAGCCCCGGGACCTTACCAAGTAGTCGCTGGACACATTCAGTCCTGTCTGGACTCTGCTACAAATAGTGATCTGTTGCTGAAATTGTGAGTGGTGTAAGATGAGTTCATGTTGTGTAGTTATCACATTTGAGAATCTGGATCTTCCACTGGAGGTCAGAATTATCATCAAGAGGGGATATTTTTATATTTCCTGTGTTATTTAGGTAATGTTTCCTAGAAGAGTGGGATCCTTTGGGCAATGCTTATACAGCTGAGAGATAAAATTAGTTGCAAACATGAATTTTTGCCTTTGAGTTGGGCTGAGCAGGAATCAGCTGCATAGTCTGTTCTCTCCTGTAAAAACTTGAATTTGATGTGGTAGTATTAGATGAGAAAGATGTCCTTCAGAAATAACACTGACAAACCTTTCATCATCCTTACAACTGGAGAGCAGGACCCGGAAATGCTCTTGTGCCAGCCCACAGTGGACTGTATGTGAAGTGGGCATCAAGTGTACCCTGTTCTCTCCCTGTCTCTGCCACTGTGTGGTTTTGAAACTGTAGGCAAATCACTTTAGATTTTCATATCTCTTTAGCTATATGTTTTCTGCATAGAATTTGTTTCCTGTGGTATGGGTTGCTCTTCTGCCTCCTTATGTGGTGTGTGCTACATGGTGGTTGTATTTTTTTTTCTTTTGAGAATACTGGGTACAGCTGTGCTAACATTGCAGGTGAAAATAGGAAACAAGCAGTGTTTCTTAGTCTAGAAAGAAGTCTGTCCTATTTCTGAAGCTTCCTTTCCAGTTCTTCAAACTGTCAATAGAAAAGCCTTATCTTGAGTTGATTAGATATCAAATTTCATGACCAGTAATATCGTGTCCTTCGAATGACAGCTTCTCTAGGGAAGAAAGCCACTATCTAGAGGTGATATCATTGCTGAGAATATAATTGATGTTACAGCAATATTCCATGTAAGCTCATTCTGAAATAGCACTGTCAGATAAAAGGAAGTATATCTGGGAGAGAATCTAGGACCTTTCTTTTAGCTTTATTGGAAACTTAAGAAGCCAACAAATGGCATTCCATATAATAGAGAAGTGCTTTGTGTATTGTTTTTCTTAAAATCTGCAAGCCTGCCAAAACAGCAGAAAATAGGAAACTTACTAGTGTAAGCCTGGTTTGTAGCCAGGCCTGAAATGGTACAAGAAATAACACCCACAGCAAGAGTAAGTGATGAGTGACAGGTTTAAAATCCCATATTTTACAAATTATCAGGCCTAGATCTCTTTGATGCATGGCATTTATGTGTAGCCTTTACAGCTTGCTCAGTCCATAAAACCTCAGATTTGGATGTCTGTCAGTTCCCCCACATCCTTGTTCAGGCAAAGTATGATTTCAGAGAAACCAGGTTTTTAGCAACAAAGAGCATCTAAGCGCTTAGCTCCAGCTTTCCAAGAGTGTATTCATCGCATTTACTTTTTGCATTAAATGGTGCTAGCGTGGATCTCTGCTGTTAGTCACTGTAAAAGGTAGTTGGAAGACAACCCTGGCCCCAAGGGACTTATAGTGCAAACAGACAATGCCGAGAAGCAGCAGAGAAAAGATGTATTATCTCCTTCTTACAGGAGAGGAACAGAAGCACGGAGACTTTAAATGATTCGCCCAAGTTAGTTGTGCTGGAACCCTGTAATGAAATGAAATCATCTTCTTTCTTCTGTTCAAGGCCTTAAACTTTTTACCCACTTTTCCCTTTTTCCTGAGATGTTAAAACTCATGTTGGATTTGAAGCATGAGAGACAAAATGGAAAGTTCAATAGCACGGCTTAAATAAATAATGCTCCAGCCCTCTCAAGTCTGGCATTTCATACAAATGCTTTTAGGGACAGCTGTGCAGGTCATAGAAAAGATATCTGAAAGAAAGGTTGTCAAACCCTCTTAGAGGTGTCAGCATAGGGTGTCTTGGTAGAGTCATCACTCACTCTCTTTGGTGTTTCCACAGGTGACAGCTGGTGGAAGAGCAAATTACTATGTGTCATACAGACGGGAGCCTTTTGCACAGATTAAATTGCCCAAATACTCTCTTCCTAAGGTGAGTGCACTAGTTATGAACGCGGACTTGTAATATACTGAATAGCACAGCCTGCCCAGTGGTGAAGCACCTTGGTGGGCTTCCTCTCTGGGGAGCTTCATTTGTTGTGCTACTTGAATGATCTTTCTTAAGTACGGATTTGGGATCTTTACCTCTCTCTGCCTTTTATTAGTGAGTGTTTCAGGAAAAACAGTTAATGTTTTTTTTCCTCTGTAAACTGCAAATGGAAATGAACAGGTACCTCAGAAAACAGCTCAAAACAACTTCTTGACCACTCTTCTATGAACAATTTTCCCCAGTTCTGCTCTGTTGTCTACTGATAATTTCTCTGTGTAAGCCTGGCCATCACACTGAGGGTCTTGAAGAATTATTAGCATGCTGAGTGTGACTACAGTTTCTATCAGATGAGAGAAGTGCAGAGTTTAGCAGCTGCACTGTCCCCATTCTATGGCAGAGCGTTGCCACAGAGTCATGGTGGTGGAGTTGGTTGTGCCTTATCTGTGCTCTGGACACACAGAACCACTGTGTGATGCTGCTTAGGAGATGACTTTGATGGCCTAAGATTAACTCTGACTGGCAAAGCTGTGAGGGAAATCAGTAGTTACTGTACAACTGTCCTAGATTTACCTTCTTAGGCCTTAGCTTTCTACCTGCTCAAACAGTGCAAGCGTCAGCAAGGAAAATATGTCCCTAGAACTATAGTCAAATTCCACAGTGTAGTCATTGATGGAGATTGTGTAGAACAGTAGGGACAAAACTTTCCAGTGCCTTGGCTGGATACAAAGTTCTGAGTAGGCTAATGGGCAGTTGAGACCACTGCTGCTCCCTGCAGCCTCAGAATGGCCATTGAGGCTACTGTCACAGAGACCTGATAATCAACAGTGATGGCCTTCCCTTTCCTTCCACAAGTGAAAACTTTGGTGGAATAATTGTAAGATGGCTAGATTTGCATTGTGGGCTGGATCTACCCCTCTGATTGCCTATGGAATATCTGCAGTCTAGTAGATAGGGTATGTTTGCCTAATGTGATAGTTGTTAGAAAGCACATCTCAAACTCCTGATGTTGCACCTCAACTTGTTCCCATTTGGGCTGATCACAGTCCACAGCATATTGGCACCTGCATAGCACAGGTATAGTTTCTTTTGTTTGTCATACCATGGTGGTGATGTGGAATTCAGAATGTCTGACCACACACCAGAAAATGGTTGGAAACCCTGCTGCCATTTTTCAGAAGAACATTATTTATGCTCTCACCTTATGGATTGGCCTTGAAAGCTGTCTCTCATTAAAAAGACAAGTGGATAGAGAGAATGACTGCCCTATGATTGTTCTGCTTTATTGACTGATGCTGTCAACTGTTGCTGACCTGCTTTAAGACAGATTTGTTGGTTGCCATGGTCTGGAATTGGTATGTAGTATAAAATCAGGGATACTTTTGTAATCTGAAAATAAAGAATACTTTTAAGCTAGGTGTGATGGCAAAGTCTTCCAGCCATTTAAAAAAGGCTTGTTTATGCTGCCCTTAGTCACTAGAACATTTTTGCTGTACAGTAATAACTATCCTGTCAGCTATAGATTAATGAACTCTGCTGGAGTTGTACATATATGAGGCTGGCAATAGGGTAATGCAATATTTCCACTGCAACTGGTCAAAACAGATTGAAGTCCTTGCGTGTTTTGCTTTATTTTCACACTGCTGGAATAGGTTGTGTATGTACTTAATCTTTAAGGAATTAGAGCTGTTGGACAAGAACAAACTTCCTGTTTTAGACTTCCTTCGTTGAGGGAAATGGCAAATCTTCCACTCATTGCTCTCCCTGGGACAGAATTAGGCCCACAATATTTTTTTCCCATTCCCATGCTGATAGGCTATGTTAGGTCTATTAGAAATAGCTGTGTCTAATCAACCCCAACTTTTCATCTAGATACCTCACGCAGAAGATTAAGTTGCCTCCTAGGCAAGATGGGCATATTGAACTGATCTTCCCCCAGATATTCTTCCCAAAAATCAGGTCACTCTGTCCTTTGGGAGACTTCCAAAATTATGGTTTCTTGATGCAGAAACAGGGGAAGAAATTAATCAAGGCTTCTTGGCACCCTGGAGAAATTTTAAATAGATACAAATAGATAAATGAAGTCCCACATAACCACAGTGATTTTACTTCTAGCTGAACCAGTGTTAGTTTTTTTTCAACAATGGTGGCATGGATGAAGTGCTTCAGTATTCATCACCATGCAGTCATTTCCATGAACGTGCTTTAAAAGAATACTGAGAAAATGTACTGTCCAATATCTTTGATATTAAACTAAATAGGGAAGTCCGTGCTGGACCTTTGTATTGTGGTCAGCAGCAGGAATACAATCAAAGTTAGTGGGTGGATTACTTGATAGGCTGTAAATAGTGGGATAACTGATCTAAGTCAGACAAACTCTCAATAGAAAAGTACCATCACTAGCTCAAATTAATCCTTATACCTCAGGACATTGTGAACTCCCAGTTTTTTTTAAACTGGTTCTTTACCAGTTGGAAGTACAAGCTGGTTAGTTCAGCACATAGATGGAAATTGTCACTGCTTTTAGCTGGGTGCTCCACCATTCTTAGTGACTATGAGGACTCCAGGCTCCAAGGTTGTGAATCTTCCATGAATGATACAACTGACTTTCAAATTTATAAATAAAAAATGAAACTAGATGAAATTTCTTGAAGCTACCAAAAATGAATAAAAGCAAAAAACCTTTGCCCAGCTGGTGATCATTTAAAAAATGCAATGCAGGAAAGTCACAATGGTGGTAATTTATTGGCTTTCTCTAACAGAAAATTGTTTAACATACCTATAATTCATGCTCCATCTCCATTCTTTCATAAGTCATGGTAATTACTACGTGTCCCAAAGGGCAAAGAAATACAGAGATCCTCAGTAATAGGCCTTTTGTCTTCTTTTAACAGGACATGCATATTATCAGCACAGATGAGAATCAGGTGTTTGCAGCTGTTCAAGAGTGGAACCAGAACGACACGTACAATCTGTATATCTCGGACACCCGAGGGGTGTACTTCACCCTGGCCTTGGAAAACGTGAAAAGCAGTAGAGGACTGGAGGGGAATATCATCATTGACCTTTATGAGGTATGTAGTAAAGGTCACCCTACAAAGAAGAGCAACAGCTTGCTAGTTCAAGCAAGTGTAAATCTCTTACAAACCTTCGAGGACCTTCATTTGTTTTGGGATCAGCCCAGAGGCATTTACTGCATTTGATGCTGAGCTGACTCATGTGGGAATAGATGCAATGCATTCTGCTGTAAGAGGTGACAACTAGTTGCTTTCAAGTCAATGACTGGTTAGGCTTGTGGCATTTTCAAAGTGAAAAAAAAAAAAACAAACGTCCTTCTCATCCTCATATGTAGCTAGAGAAGGACTGAAAATACTATTTCTTCCCTTGGACAGACTCTTGCTCCCTTGCTCACCAGCAGGGAATGTGAATTGCATCTTTGTGAGCACTGAGCAGTGTATGAATGATAAGCAAAAGATTATAGGTGCCATTTCCCCAGAGATAACAGCTGGATAACTTCTACCCTGAATCATCTTCCATTCCCATTCTCCTGCCAGGCCTTTCAGGCATGGCCAATAACAGTCCCTTCAGGGCAGTTGTTCCAACACCTTTTTATTTCAGAGCACCTTGGTTTTGATGTGTCATGACTTGTTGGATGGAAGATCTGGTGAGATTCAGGGCTCAATGCTTTGCCAGCAACAAACTACTTGTTGGTAATACTAATAGTAATGGTTGTAGGTTGATTTCTACGGTTACATGCAGAAATATTTTTGCAGTTGCATGGAGAAGCTAGGATTATACATTTATTTGTTTCAGCCAGAATAATGCCTGTTTAACAACATTATGAATTTGTTCATAAAAATCCAGGTAGTTTAAGGCAGTGAGAGAAAGTTCACAAATAACTTGTGGATCTGCAGGAAGGTCACAGTTTATGTTTTATTTTCACCTAGTTAAATATATTTTCCTGCCTCTGAAAAAGAAGACAAATTTCTATGCTGTGCTGAACCAGCTAAAATAAACATGCATCATCTCCCATTCCTGGGCACTCTTTGTTCCCCAGTGACATGTCATGGAGTCTTTGCTGTTACATGCTGATAGAGATGTTCACACAGACATTCAAAGGGCAGTGTAGCTCAGGGGGGCTTTGGAAGGATTTGTATCCTGGCTGTTGTCAGGAAGTTGCAGATTTGCAGCAAGCTCCTTCTTCCTGGCTCAGTTTCCCAGCTGTGCGACAGAGAACAGACACAACACAAAATCTCCTTGAGGACATTTTGACAGGACCATATTCTTCTGGAATGGGTTCTGCTGACAAATCAAAACATTTGGAACAAGTGGGTTGATTTTGACAGGATTTGGGAATGGAAGGAAAGTGAAGAAATCAAGTTTGCAAAACAGCAGTGTTTAGCAAGTTCAGGATTTCCAACTTTCGTTTCAAAGACCAACACAAAAAGGCCACATGGTGCTTCTGATGTGACCTGCTGTCTCCTGTGTTATGAGAATTTGGGGAGGGAGTGAGCCCTGCCTTCAATCCCATCAGCAGTCTGGCCTGTCTGCAAGCACTCCAGGAAATCCAGAAGTGGGCTGTTTCCTAGGGATGTGCTCTGTGTACATCCTTGTCTTTTTTTTTCCAGAGGAAGAGACTACAAGAGGGCTTTCAGCTGTACACGCATCATCAAGATGTACTCAGAATACCATTCACAGTGTTCTAAGGCTGGACTGAGATACTTTTATTGCTTTTTCATAGACCTTCTGAGACCTTTTTTTGTTTTTTTTTCAGAGACCTGAGAGTGCTCAAACGGGCCTTATTTTTGTTGTTTCGATGTATGTTTTCATCTCTCTTCATTTTTCCTAGGTAGCAGGGATCAAAGGCATATTCCTGGCTAACAAGAAGATAGATGACCAAATCAAGACTTTCATTACATACAATAAGGGCAGAGACTGGCGTTTGCTGCAGGCACCGGACACCAATCTAAGAGGAGATCCTGTAGTTTGCCAGTTGGTGAGTGGCAGACCTTTTCCAAAGCACAACTTCAGAGCTGCTTATTTTAGTCACTGGGTTAACAGAACATCCAGTGAAACTGAGTAGGTGGGATTCTTGCCAGTCAGAAACATGCAGAATTCAGCTGCCCAAAAATGGGGTACTGTTTGTAGGTGAGAACTTTGCATTGGGCTTACTGCTGTAATTCAACAACATTCAGTTGAATTCAACAGCCATTTTACAGTAGGCTCTAGCCCCTGTGCTTCAAAGGAAGGGTATCTCTCTGAAGTTTCACTGGATTATCTCTCCTCCTGTGTTTTTTTTTTTTGTCTTGACCTGCTGGGTATTAAGTGAATTAAGTAGATTTCTTTTTCTATAGTTTCATAGATTTTAAGGGAAAATTCTGACCATCTTTGTTGACCTTTTTTATGGAACTTAGGTCAGAATAAGAAAGTTTCTGGGTAAAAGTACTCTAGATCAGATTGTTGGTAAAAACAAATGCATACATGCTTTCTTGTTAATGCAGTGTTCCTTCTTCTCTCGCTCCCAGCTGCTTTTATGATGTTTATTCAGAGAATGAACATATGCTGCTATTTGTAATAGTGCTAAGAGCAGAGAGGGGTCATTTTCAGAAGGATCGGAGCATCTGTGTGCAGTTGCCAAGGGTTCCTCTGATACTCAACTTGTTCCATATTAAAGTTTCTGCCTTTTGTTTGTTTCCTGTCAACAGCCTTTTTGTTCATTGCATTTACATCTGCAACTCTCAGAAAATCCATATACTTCAGGAAGCATTTCCAGCAGAGAGACAGCTCCTGGGCTGCTGGTGGCAACAGGTAAGAACCTAAGTGCTTCTCACTGCTCACCCATGCGTCACTCGGAGCCTGAGAGTATATGAAAAGTTTCCTGTTGGTGTAAAAGCTTTCAGCTCTGGTTCAGCAGCTGCTGAGTTAATGCATATTAATTCCCACTTGCTATGGAAAAGGTATGAGAAGATATGTGATCCCTGACTTAAAATATAATGCATATCAGGTATTTGTTGTTTGGCAATAACCCATGTACAGGTCTAAGCCCACACCTGCAAGGGATCATTAGCAACTGGCATTACTAATTCCTCTCACTTGATATAATTACAACCACTGATGTAGGTGTCTACCCATTTTCTGGGGTTACCATGTGCATCCACTGTTCTCCCCTCATCTACCCAGCCAGTCTTACCATCACTGATGGCTATCATGGATTGGTCAAACATGATTTCGCCTGTGTGAATTCATGTTGACCATTCCTGATAACTATCTTTTCCTCCATGTGTTAGAGAAGATGTCCAGAACAGCTGTTCTGTCACCCTTCCAGGCATGGAGGTCAGGCTGACTGGCCTGTAGTTTCCTGGCTCCTCCTTCTTGCACTTTTTGAAGACATCTAGGATGTCCTGCCTTTTCCCAGGGAGGCTCCTACATATGCTCGATACATTCAAATAGATTAACTATTCTTTAGTTATCTCCTCTGTCTTCTTCAGCCTAGTAGTGGCTTGCAAATGTGTCATATTAGTATATTTCCTATATGAATTTACACTGTTTCTTCCAGCTGTTTCCATTCTCATGTCTTTCTGTGCTTCCATGTGTCTGCCAGACTAGGACAGAAAATGAGGGACGGGTTCCCCTCATGGAATTTATATCTCAACCATGGAAACAATATGTGATTTCCAGTTCACTGATCCAGGCCAAAGAGAGTGAGATAAAATTTCTTTTAGACCTCCAGATCTTCCTATGTATAGCCAAGGGAAGCCATTGCTTCTGGCAGGTCATACTCACTAGATGGATGCTTAGGAGCAGCCCTACTCATGATGCTGTGATTGCAGAGGCTTTTTTTCTTTAACCTTTTATGAAGCAAATAGAGGCAGAAGGACAGTGAGATTCTAGGCATTGATCTAAATTGTTAGTAAATAAGGCTCTTTTCAAGCTGCCAGTGCATGGGATGAATGCTTTCCCAGTCTAACAATTAACCTTTAAAAGGCAGAATATAATTTCTGCCTTAATGCTTTGTACAATAAAAAGCTTAACCTGTTGGATTATACACATCTGTTTCCACTAACCAGTTTTACAACAACAGGAACTTCTCACCATGTTGGTGAATGTTTTCCAGGATAAGCAGTGCTACTTATTCTCACAGGTGCTGGCTGTCCAAACAGTCTGTGTTTTTCTCTTTGACAATGTGCCCATTTCCAGCAGTGATTGGAAACTTGGACTCAATATAAGGACAGAGGTTAGATTCTTGTGAAGGGAAGAGTTATGATTTAGTATATAATAGTACAGCTGGCAAATCCTCTTGTCTTGTTTGGGAGTTAGTTACACTTGGTGAGGTTTGAATCCATGTAGCTGAAAGAAACAAGATAGAGACAATGAAGAAAATAATGGATCAGGTTTTCACAGAAAAACAGACAGAAAGAAGTGTTAGCAACAGGATCTCACCTTACTGCTCTCTTTCATTACCACAGTCTGAAAATCATTGTTTGGAAAGTTGTTTTTTCCCATTTTTATATTTAAAATATGATGATGCAAAACTTACACTTCTGCCTTTAAGTCAGTTTCCAATTCTTGAAGACTTTCACTCATGATAACACACTGGGCTAAACAGACCTTTGGACCGACACAGTAGATTTATCCATATGAACCTGGATGTCCCCATAGACTGTCTTTCTGTATGGCTGCAAGGTTTTCCTTGTAACTTCATTGAAAGCAGTTGGTCACTGGTTGGTTTCAGGGAAGATTACATACATGGACAGAGTGACATTTCCTACTTCCTAAGTGCTGATGGAAAAGCTTTTCTTGAATTGTCCTGCTTCTTTGAGCCAGGAATTTTATTTTTGAAACAGCATTGCCACAACAGTGTGGCTAGTTGGACTCCATGATGGTGACAGGAGTGTGTCAGCCCACATCTGGGTTCTAATTTCTCATTTTCCCACATTAAATGTCAGAAATTCAATTAACATTTTCATTAGTGTGTTTTTATTGGGCTCTTGTTGATGCTCCAGATGTGTAAGAGTGTCACCTCTGCCTTTGCAATTTTTGAAGAAAAAAATATTAGTTCTCCCTTCCTTCCATGGAAATTACCCCTGCTTTAGAAACAGCCTCATTTGGAAGGTATAAGAGTGGCCCATTTGATAAAGAATTCATGGGCTTTGAATAAAGAAGTTATGGGCTTGACCATGATATGGTGGTACTGGGCCATTGTCGTTGTGAGGCCTTCTGATGGAGTGTTACATCTGCCTGTTTCCTATGGGAGAGATGTTCATGTCACCAGAATACCACCTGGCATTGACTGAAGGTACTGTAGACAGACCATCAGGAAAAACACTTCCTAAGTGACTGCTGTAGCTTTTCCCAGAGCTACTGGGTGTTTTGGGAATTTGGGAAGTGAGCACAAATTAGAGCCCTGAATTGTCCAGTGAGCCTGGTGCTCGTGGAAATTTTAGCTCTGCAAGCAGAAGCAAGAGGCTGACCTCAGGGCAGTGTGGTTGATAAGGTCTATTCAGAGCATACACAGGTTTTTCAAACACTGGGCATCTCTCTCTTGCAAATATTGATGGAAGCTCAGAGTTTCTAGAGGTCATGTTCATTATTTACTGTGTATTAAGATGCATTGCTGTAAGATTTGAGGTTCTCTCTGCCATCTCAGATGAATAACCTTGGAAAAAACCCCACTGTTTTAAGCTTTGAGGTAGTGTCTCCAAATGCTACTCTGCTGTGCATTCTCTATAAATGGGTTGAGGTTGATGTTTGAGCTTTTCTTTGCATTGCTTTGATGTGTGGCATATCCATTCCTAAATGCATCATGAAGGCAGAGTAGTTCACTCTACAAGGCTGCCAGCAGAACAGTTTTCATCGTAATGGAAACTGCAAGATTAAAATTAAGGACTGTATGGAATAACCAGGATGTTTGAACTCACCATTTGGGATAACTAGGTCAATGAGAACAGTCAACACTCTAGAATGCCTCTCAATCTATTTTTACGTTTCTGCTGCAAAGTCATTTCATCCACCTTAATTCTCTCAATTGTTTCTGCCCCCAGGTGAGGTTCATACATAAACAAACAAGATTTCTTTCAAGCATAACTTATATTTCATGACATCACAGTCCTCAATACTTGCAAACCTTTAGCAAACCTAGGAAAAAGTTTTCTTTATTTGACTGCAGATTCTGAGATCAGTTATGTGTTTGAGCATTTTGACAGAACCTTGAGTAGACTTTCTAGCTCCCTAATAACGGGCTTCAGTAGGGCCTGGATTTCAACTTAAAAACTCAGCTGTATGAGTATGTTGGATTCTCTCCTTTATACAAGTAGGCACAATTACCTGCAACTCACCAGCCAAAGCACAAAGAATACAAGTTCAGAGAAAAATGTGTCTGGAATTAAGTATCTGGTAGCCATGGACGGTGGCCACTATTCTACTGCCATTCTGGTGATTTGTATGCACTAAATGGGCAGGGGGAGTTACACACAATTTTTCAAGTATGTAGGTCCTTGCTTAGAATAAGTCTGCCTGTAGTGGGTAGCAATTATGGGAAATGTTATCTGTTAGGAAAATAAGTGGATAATACTGTTTCACAGAATGTTCACAGAATCACAGATTGAAGTCCCTTCCAACCCATAACAACCACTTGCCAGAGCAGGATCGCCTAGATTAGGTCACACAGGAACAAGTCCAGGCGGGTTTTGAGTGTCTCCAGAGAAGGAGATTCCACACCCTCTCTGGGCAGTTTCCTTCAGTGACAATTTTTAAATAGTACAGCTCTTGCCACCTGCCCACAGTGTTTTCAGATGAGAACAGAATCGGGAACAGCAAAAAAGCACTGGTGAGGCTTCCTGGAAAAAATGTATCTCTGTGGTCATCCATACAAGAATGTCTCTTGCTTTGTTGTGTTACAGGCAATATTGGCTCTGAGCTTTCCTACACTGATGTTGGCGTGTTCATCTCTTCTGATGGTGGAAATTCCTGGAGACAGGTATGTTTTGCAGAACGAAGGAAAGCATGGAGCCTTTTGCTGTTCTTCTTCTGAGTCTTCCCTTCCTGGTGGAGTGGAGCACTCATGCAGTACCTAATTTGTTTGCAGATCTTCGAGGAGGAATACAATGTGTGGTTTCTGGACTGGGGAGGGGCACTAGTGGCCATGAAACACACGTCAGTGCCCGTCCGGCATATGTGGTAAGAGAACTTGTTACTTCAAGAGGGTTTTCTCTTGCATGACCTGGTCAACATCTTGTAGCATCTACAAAATGAGCAAATGAGATCACTTTATCTGCATTTTACCATAATTTTGGTTGTGTTGATTAATATGATTATTGTACCATTTTGTAAATATAATGATACAATGGCTCTGTACACAATCACACACATATATGATTTACTCTTTGCATTAGTCATGTACTATGAGACTTCAGATGGGGTTTCCACAGACACGTGCATACATACAGCATACTGAGCAAAAAGTCCTCCTTTGTGCTTCGGGTATTTCTGAGAGGATATGTCCTTCACTTCTGCTTTTTGTTTACAGATTTTTGTATTAAACTAACAGGACAGAGAGAGAGGAAAGGGTAGTAAGAGTGATAATAACAATATACAATAGAGATTCATCGTTAGTGTTGCTGTCAATTTCCAGAGATACAGTGATGGTAGCTGAATGAAGCTGAGTGTGGAACAGTGCAAAAGTATTTCTTAGCTGAAGATACTGTTTTATTATAAATGGGTTATAACAGTCTAAGCACTAAAGATACTGCTCAAAATTATCTTCTCCTTACACTTTGCTCCTCACTCCTGCAGCAGCCAAGCACTGGAGAGAGGCATTCTGAAATTCAGAAGTTACCTTGTTTACTGAAAATGTGTGTATTAGCAACACCTTCAGTTTCTGGTCTTAAGTGAAAGAGGGGCATGTCTAATGGATTGACCTACCAGGCTTCTAATGTTGTTTAGAAGCAAATTAGTTAGAAATAGCCTTCAGAGACAAGTTTTGTGTGCCTGTCTGCAAGATTGAGTCGTCTCTCAGCTTGATGGTGCTAAGCACATGTCTATCTCATGCTCCTCATGCAGAACAGGGAATGTGGGGTTCAGTCAAATAGAAAAAGAAAGCAATGGTGTTTGGCAGCAGTGATGAGATGTTCTGGTCTCCTCTACCTGAGTCATTATTGTACAAAATCCTTCAGATAAATTACAGTCATTCAAAAACTGGAGCCCTCGAGACAGGCTGTCTTTACCCATCACAAGCTAATGTTCCAGAGATGTACCTTAAGAACATTAACAGGTACTTTTTCAATATGAAAACCTTTTGGTCTTTACAGTCTTGACCTGACAGATAACTCTGGGATGCCTGCAATATAGATTTGTATTAAAGTTTGAATATGTGGTATTTGAGCACATTTCTTTACCACCTGAGCTAAAGAAAGTGGATCACAGGAAATATTGGCTCATATTCCTAGAGCTTTGCGATTTTTCTGGGGTCTTGAGGTAGGGGGACCAAGTGTTCTCTAAGAGATGTGTCATTATATGCAAAATGAGGGTTGTGATTGTCTTGTTTTCTAGTTTTCAGGAAAGTGGGAGGTTGTTTTATCATAAGCAAACTTGTTGCAGTCATAATATATATAGCCACACTGAGTCAGGGCTAGGGGTTAGTCTAGGCCAACAGCTTCCATAACTGGACATACAGAGGAGAGCAGTAACAGAGCAGACTCATCATGATCTTTACAGCAGACTCCAGCTTTCTGACCATTGTCAGAATGTGTTGTTGTGTGATTAGAAACATCTACATCTGACAGGTAGTCATGACTATATACCTGAAGTGTCCTCAGGAAAGAAGCCATCAAGACTATGTCCAAGTCTTTAGACTAAACCAAGTATGAGACAAGGCAGGAGAAGTGTGTGCTAGCCCAGGGTAGGTGTCACCAGCATTAGTGCATCAGGCTGTGGCAAGTTGAGTTCTGGAAGAGTGAAAGTTGAGCCACTTACTACAAGAGCTGTAAGTCATGTACTAACTGTTTATATTATTCAACCCATGTGCAACTGTTTTAATTTTGTCTTACATTGTGAAGGCTCTTTGGACATAAAAAAGATATTACATACAAATGTCTGTAGTTAGATTTTGGGAAAGATTTGTTCCCAGGTTGACTTTCCATAGGAGCTGAGAACCCAGTTCACCTTTTCCTGCTTTGCAGAGGTTCCTTTCTGAGCTTCTCCCTTACTACCAAGTCTCATGAAATGGCATGTGCAGTACTACGAGTGCCCCACCCACTCTATTAAATGAGTAGTGATTTAGAGCTGTTATCAATAAGTTCCAACAGGTTTTCTCCAAAATTGTACCCTTAGGGGCTTTGGAATTTGTTTCATATTGCCTCAGTAGGCACCTATTTTATGCGAAGGAGTGGAATAGATTAAAGGGTACATGTATATCTATTAGTTCTCAGGCTGAGACATTGTACAATAGGTTTCATCCTGGAGAAAAGAGGGGCGGATAATTGAAAAGCTGAGAGAACTTTAGCTAGGCTAATGAAGCATGCTGTTCCCCAGAAATTGAAATGCTATTTAGATAGATAAGCATGCAAGCAGAACAGCATACAAATGCACAGGTGTATGGGAAGATACATACATTTAAATAAATAGATTTGGGGCAGATAAGCATTTTGTATGCTGTTGTACTTCCAGCTTTCTATCTTTGGTATATAGTCAGCTTCCTATGCTGGCAGATGTGCATTGTGAATCAGGTGAAGGTGTTTTGCTAGGTGCTGTGAAAGGCAGATACTCAGGGAATGCTGACTGCCATCCTTGGCTTTCTGCACTAAAGAACTGTGGTTGGTGTAACCCATTGGTTGGAACACACATTACACTGGCCTCCTGGTCCTCTGGTGGCATCTTGGATAGTGTCTCTGTTGCCACCTACTTGGAGTGGGAAGGATTAGTTTGCAGCAAGACCGTTTCAGAAAAATCCAGGCGGTCAGATGCATGTGTGCACACATGCATGCACATCCCCACACACACTTTTCTTGCATGGAAAATATGACAAAGTTCTTCTTTTACTCTCACTTTAAAATGAGAAGCGTTTCCTGCTATTCAAAGAACTTTTTCTCTCTTTGGTTGTGTCCATCGAGAGTGATCTGCCAGCCTTCACAGCCCAGGTAGCTCACAGAATTACAGACAACTTTGTAATGACCCTGCTGGGAGAGGATCACATAATTTTATAGCCAATAAACCTTTGTGCTTCTCTGTTTGTTCTTCCTTTGCTGGTATAATTTGGAGCTGGGCAGAAATTGTGTGGGAGCAGTTGTGTGAAGAGTTGGGGCAGAGAGAAACTTGATTGCTTTCAGAACTTTTGTTTGTGGGCAGCGGATCTGGGAGCTGGATGCTGTCAGTCTGAAGCTTGCCTGTCCTTCCTGTTGCAGTAGCAGCGAGGTGTGCACCCTCCTTTTGACTGTTTTCTGCACTATTGTGGGAACAGGCTGTCAGGGTGATGTGAAAGCTGGCAGCTCCTTGCGGGCTGCAAAGCTAGGAGCCAACTGGGTCCCTAGGACTGCAGGGCAGGATCTTGCAGCTGGACTCAATGCCATCCCCAGCAAGGAGCAGGGCCGCCCCAGCTCTGGGCATCAGGCAGTTCAATGGGAACAGGGACTGACTGAGGCCAGGCTGGGACATTAGCCTATGTGTCAGGCCCACGGCTGGGCAGGGCTGTGGCAGAGCTGGAGCCTGGCACTCCCACAGTGTTAGTGGGGTTCTTGGGCCATGGATGGGGTGAAGGGAGCCGTAGGGGAGGCTGGGAAGGGGGCAGTAAGTCACAGGCCACAAGAGTCCTGACCCAGTTTGCCTGCTGGTGTGGCAAGTTATACTGTTCATTCACCCTCTTCCTTTGGGTTGTCAGAGATAGGCAGGTTTCTGGGGTGTAACTGAGAGCAGGGTTTCCTAACCCTCTTTTACTAAGCTAAAAGCCTGTTGTAATAACTCCAGTTCAGCCAAGACCCTGTCAGCTGGGTTAGGGTACACGTGCTCTTTGATAAAAACAGAAAGCAAGGCTGGTGGTTGTAGGTAGGGACAGATGATCAAAAGCCACTAAATTACCCTGGCTTGTCACTGACAGCATGAACACTCTCATCCTCTAAGGAGGGAAATGCTTTCATTTGAACCAACAGACAACGTTGCTTTACAACCATAACATGCAAAGAGCCCCCAGACTAACCCCCGACTGTGACTCAGTTTGGCCTCCTTCCTCCACTGCTCTGTAAAATGGAGACCACCTCTGAGATGGTATGCAAAGGAATGTATCACTGTATCAATGCCATGGGGCATTTTAACCCATGCATGTATCAATGCCATATCATGTGTGAATGGCAGGAATATTCACACATTCAGGCCAGGGCTGTCTCATGCCAGGTGCTATTGCAGATGCAGACTTTGCTATGGCCCTCGATCCCTTAAAGTCTGATGTACAGCTGGATCAAGTATATCCATGTCCTTATTGCTAGTGTTTATACTCTCTAAGGCTTTGATATTTCAAAGTACAGCAAGAGCATGAATTAGTGGGCTGGGAAATGGCAAAGATTCGTGCTTGTCCATAAATCTAGCTGCTGGAGCTTGCAGACTTTAGCCAATATTTAATTGCTGCAGTTGCCTAGAGTAAGTCTTTTTATATGTATAAATCTTGTCTGCTTCTATCCCAGGGTGAGTTTTGATGAGGGAAGATCCTGGAGTAAATACAGTTTCACATCAACACCACTTTTTGTGGATGGATCCCTTGTAGAGCCTGGCATAGAGACCCAGATAATGACGTAAGTATAGCAGCTCTTAACTTTTAAAAATGTGATGGCAGAAGGGGGTGCATGGAGATTCCCAGGTGCATGGTGAGCCTTATGGTGTGCAGTAAAGCACTGTGTAGGTACACATTTGCTGTTACATAAAGGCATCATGGTGTTTTGTAGTTTTTCCTGATGGTTGGAGAGCCAGGTGGAGTGTCTGTGCATCATTTGACAAGCAGATGATGGAGCCAAACTCTTCCCAGTAGTGGTAGGGGGTATAAAAAGGAGAGATGGTCCTGAGATGTAGCTTGGGAATTCAGATAGGACAATAAGAAAATCTGTGGTGTAGCCTTGGTCAGATTACAGAGAAGCTGTGGTATCACCATCCCAGGAATTTTTCAAGCCTTGGCTAGATGAAGCCACAACTCCTGTGATCAATTGTTGGCAACAGTCTGTCTGGGAGTAAGAGCTTGCATTAGTGACATCCAGAGGTACTTTCTTATAAATACTGCTGAGACTGTGTTCCTTGGATCTGATGGCCCAGGGACTGCAGTGCTCTTCAGAGGCCAGAGGTCTATATGGTTGCACCAGTGTTATTTCTGTGTTTGCTCCAGGCATGCATCTTGACTGTCTTTTGAGATTGCTGCTGGGTATGAATGTCCCTAAACCTTGCTGCTTGCTGTCTGCATGGCTGTATGTCTGGTTTTAGCTCAAACTAAAGGTGTTCTCAGTGTAGGATATTGTGATTCACCCATACCATGGAAGGAAGAGCCTGGAATGGTACTTCTCCTCCTAAGAGTGCTGAAGTGATGGCTATGGCTGGTGGAATTGGTGGAATAATGTTGTCACAAGAACAAGCCAGGATCTGAGTTTAACAACCAGAAGAGAGAGAACATTTTAAGTTCAAAGACATCTTCAAAAGAGTATTCTGACCTCTTGCACAAAGTAGATAGGAGCAGTCTGCTCTGGAATTCCGAACAGAGCAAAAACTAGATGCACTGCCTTTGTTGCTTGCAGAGATGCCTTCTCACATTTATTTTCTCTGACCTGGCTGGAACAGCTTTCTGAAAAGGATCAGAAAGCAAGGTGGCTAAGTGTTAGACTGAGGCACTCCTGCAAAGCATATCTGCAGTGGCATGAAGGAATGCCTTTGGTTAATCACATCAGACACTGTTGCAGGACTCCAACTTGGGGGCAGGAGATGGAGTGTAAATTTCACCTTGCAGTTGATTTGCTTTTGCTGCTTTCTGCACTTGCACCTGACCTTCCTGCGGATATTCACTACTTGCCAGAGAAAAGCGATTCAGGCCCAGTATATTTCATTCTAGGCTTCAGTCCATCTGCCTACTTATGTGGCAGAAATGTGTAGGCAGATCTCACTGCTGGTGTCACAGGTAGTGACAGACTGAGAGTAGACTGCTGGGTATGCTTGTCACCAGTTTCTGAGGAAGCTTGGGTCGGATAACAGTTGATCCAAGTTGATAACAGTCATAGTGATTTGAATTTATTCCAACTGGTTGTGTGATGTGTGTTGGTATTCCTTAAGAAAACAGACCTACATCAGCCTTGCATAAACTGAAGTGACTCTTTGGTGAGGAGCCATCTGTACCTGTGGTGGAGCTCTCACCTTAGCAACAAGAAAGGAACTGGGGGAAGATCCTCTTCTGGCAGAGTGTTGTTTCAGCTGTGTCATTGCCATCACGGATGCAGTGTCTTGGTGCTGTAGTCTCGGAGTGGGGGTATCAGGAAGATGAAGCCAACTCCTGGGCAGTCCATCTATATCTCTTGTGCTAAAGTGTCCTAGGAAGGCTAGGCTAAGCAATTATGGTTATAATTATATATGGTTATAAAGCTTTTTCTTCATAAAAGGAGAGTACTTGCTTGTGTAAAAGAATATATTGGTACATCGGCTGCCTTGCTATGTGCAAATATTGCCCCTATTTTTACAAAAAGCAAAACACAACGGCGTGTATGATACACCTGTAAGCCTCTTCACAGGACTGCTGTGAGCGTCCTGTTGGGGAAATATATGCCAATCCCCAGCTAAAAATTAGAGCCTGCATTCTGTTAACTCTACACATTTTCCTCCAAATGCAGCAATAGTGTGTCACGTTTTATGTTGGCTAATAGGGTGTTTTTCTGTGAAGTTCTTTGTGCAGTGCACAATGTGTAATGCTTTCCAGCCACATGAGCTCAGACCCACACACACACTCAGAGGGACAGATCTGAGCTCACATAAATCTGCGCATCAGCACCTTTATTGAAATCAATGGAGCTAATCAGTTTCAACTAGCTGTGGATTTAGACCATTTACTTTATAAATCAATGTGGTTTTCTTTTGAGATGAAAGATGCATTTTAAATCTAAGGTTATTGTTACTTATATGTCTGTAGTCTTCTGATGGAGAATGTAGGAAGTGAGTTATCTTGCTGAATATTGTGTATCAGCTTTGTGGAGAGCTGGCTCCTTTTCTTTTGAAATCTTTGCAGGGATATTATTGGTATTTGTATTGTTTTTATTATTATTGTCATCGTTAGCAATTTTAAAAACTATTCTTAATAGTCTGTAAAAGCTGTACAAAGACATTTCACATGAATGTTTAGAGAAATTCCTATCCACACCAATAAAGGAACTGAGGAGGAAAGAGACCGTTTATAAAGCCAGTATGCAAGCCATGTCTATGCATATCACTTAGGTGTTTCTCACAATGAGAATTTCAGTGAACTGGCTATCCTCTGAACCAAGATAAAACATGGTGTTGGAGGTATATGGAATTTGTGTTTGTGGGTAGAAAATCCAAGAAGCCAATGAGAAAAGCACAGCAGTTTAGGTTCGGCATACGCCAATGGAGAATGGGTTAGTGCTTTTTAAAGATTTGGCTTTCATCCTGAAAAATGTGAAATATTTCATGCAGTGGTCTCGGTTGATGCCTGTTAGGGAAAATTTCTCCATTGATTTACATCAAAGTGGTCTGTGTTCAACTATTTCCAAAAAATAATACTCTGAGGGGAATGTGTATTAAATAGTCATTATACCTAAACTATTATTAACATAGTGCATTATTAACAATATTATCATAATACTATCTTATTAAAATCAGTATATCAGTAGAATGACTATTATTCCTTACCTTCATTTTGTAGTACATCCTGTGAATGGGCTCTCTGGGCTGTAGGAAGCAGCAGTAGTTTTAGCACAGGATTTCATATCACTTCACGGCTGTTAGATGAACAGATGCAATATTTGTCTATATTGTAGGAGCATACTAGGTTTGGGATCTTCTGTGCTTTGTATTGTATATATGTGTCCTAAAACAGTCCTAAAGAACTTACGAACATGGTAGAGTCTGTAAGTTTGTATGTAGGGACGTTATATAATTCTGACTATCTCAGTGTACTTTGACTTGGGAGCTAGTTTTAGTGTGGCATTGGAGACGATGCCTTGCAGGTGTCTGTTCTGGCCTAAATTATTTTATGATTTTGTTATTTTGTAGGTTATAAGGGTGCAAGAATTAATTATTTCCCTATAAGCATAGCTGAGTGGGCTCTGCTAGGAGTGTAGTTTTGTGACACAGAGGGAAGTACCACAAGACTGTGAGCTGGTCTGACTTGAAGCTACTGCCTAACCAATGTGAACCCACACTCCTTTCCTCCATTCCTGGCCGATCATCCACTCTGCAGGTCTTTCTGCTGTTTTGACACTCAGCTCATCAGACAAGATGGTCAGTTCAGCACCACAGCACTCCAAGAGATGTGTACCGAAGCATGTTGCCGTGTTTGGTGCAGGAGTGAGGAAGGCAGTTGTAGAAAATAAAGGATCCTTTAGGAAAATAACGGAAATGTATAAAGGTGATGGGTTAGGCACATTCTTAGGTGACCCAGTGAGTGCCCAGAAAGGACTAGCCTTTTTAAAATCTACAGTTTTCTAACTTCTGTCCTGTAGCCCTCAGTGGTGAGTAGTACATCTTTCAATGATTTTTATATTCTACTGGTCAGATCTAACACTTCTGTGTTGACAAGTCATAGACACAGTATGTTTCTTGCCTGAGGTTGCCCACCTGGGGAAGGGAATCAGATTGCATTGTGATATACCCAAACAGAAGCAGTATTTGCTCCAGAGAGTTCCTAGTCTGTGCCACTCAAATCAGAGACAAGATGTTTTTGTGGGTCCAGAGAAGGGCTTTATGTTGTTCCAGCTCTGACTCATAATCATTACCCCTGCCACTTCGTCTCCCATGCTAAGTGTCTCTCCAAACCTACATAAAGAGAAATAACCCTTTTGCTTCACAGCCCTGCAGAGCTTTGCTGTCATTTTAGTAGGCTCATTATATGTGTATGTGTGCAGACACTCATTTATAGATGGGGATCATTAAGTTTGCCTGTGCCGATAAATGTATATTTATGTAGACACACCCACGTGTATGTATATAAATATATATATGTTTCTATGTATCTATACTTAATGATCCATATATATCTGTGTATGCATCATTGAGCATTAACATTTTCCGTGAGAGGATTTAACACAAGCTGGTCTGCAAACATCGCTGTGACTGCTGCCCTTGGCTGTATGTTAGAAAATGTTCCTGGTTGTAAAGGAATAGGTTATGAGCCCTCGCCCTATCTAATACCTTCTCGTTTCCCTGGCCATGCAGCTTTACCAGAGATGAAGTGTGAGCATTTTATTTTTTTTTCCAGGAGACTCATAAAATTACTGGCAATCCATCACTGGGTGGCAGAGTAGTGGGGCAGAATGAGTAAGTAATCGAGAAATGTTGGAAAAGGTGAGATGGAAGCTAGGAGATGTTTGGAGACCAGGAGAGAAAGAGGCCATTAAGAGCACAGGCCACACTGAGTCAAACCAGAGGTCCCTCTAGCTTAGTACCCTGTTCCAACAGTGGCAAGTAGAGGATGCTAAAAATATGTAATAAATATATATATAATTATGATTCCCTCGTTCACTTTTCTCATTTACAGAGATCTGCAAATAAGGGAATTTCTTGGCCAAACATAATATTCTTTGTATTTCTAAGACATTATCTTTTTCTATTTTTTGAGGTTTTTTCCACTAAATCCCTTTTAAAATTTAGCAGTCACATTGTGGTGTGACTGGGAGTTCCATGAGTTTAACTCTTACGCTGAAGAATTGGTTGGCTTGTGGAAAACATCAGCAAACTATGTACAGGTATGAAGGCAATGTGGAAAGATTCTGATTAGTGTTCCGCAGAGATTCAGCAGACTGAGTATGAGAGAGGGGCAACAGCTCCCAGGTCCAAGCTCCCGCTGATTTCAAAATTACATGGGAGCCAAGAGTCATTTTCCTGTCACTTTCAGATAAGGTGATTATCATCTCTACTCTTTAAGCAACACAGCATTCCCTGCCTTCTGCTCAAGTCTTGTTGTCACATTTAAAAGCTGATACAGGAAAGAAAATTACAAGCTGACATGCCTTTGAAAGATTCTGCCCCTTTGCTTAGGGGTAGGGAGCTGTGGATCTGCCACCTCCAGGTGGTTGTGCTCAGAAAAGTAAAGCGAGGTGGTAGAAAATAGTGCCGTAGCTGGGATGTGTCAGAGGAGCTGGCCTCCTCTGGGCTGGGCCAGCCTTTGCCCTCCATTGCTGGCACCCCTGCAATCTCTGCAAGTGAGAGGAGAGGTGAGTGGATGGCAAAGATTTATTTTTTTTCCTAGAAGGAATTATGGTTCTTGTCCAACATGCATAAAGAAAAGATACAGGCACAGTCTTCCTCAATTCTTGTGGTCCAGCAGATGCCTTCAAACTCTCCTGTCATCAGTGTGGTCTGTTTTCACTTCACTTTGCTTGAGAAAAAGAGGAAGAGGGTGTCTGAGAAAAGGGCAGATTTTCTTGTGCAACTTCTGTTGCTGCTGAGCTCCACAGAGGGAAGAGTGTGAAGAGAGAATCTGGAGGAAAAACTTCACCAGAGGTCTGTAGAAAGCTAAATCAAACTTGCAGCTTCCAGTCCAGAAAACAACAGAAGGGATCATGTATGGGGGCTGTTGTAGTGAAGGATTCTGAACTCTATCCTTATTTATCTTTACTTTGGGGAACCAGGACTGACCAGCCAGCCTGTGCTGGCCTGCCAAAACTGTGGGGATTTTGAGAGATTGAAGGGCAGATTTCAAAACCTGGTTTATCCAAGTTGCATGGGTACCATTAGATACCTAGAAAGAACTGGTAAGTTTTATTTGTTGTCCCTGTTGTGGTTTTATCTCACATTCCAGTTTTCCTTTCTTTTTATGTTTGTTGCAATATCTGTTTGTGGTGTGGCCAGCTTTATTATTGGCTGTGGGTTTTACTGCAAGGCTCTGATGTGTCCTTGTGAGTTCATTGCACTGTTCTCACTCATGGGGCTGTGTAAACTGCCATGTGTAAACCCACATAAGGATTCTTCAGAACAGGATCCATGAAACCAGAATGAAACTGTGAAAATAATGACTGCACACAGAAAGAAAAGTAATATATAGAACCTGATTTGAGAACAAATGTTATAAATACAGTTATTAAAATAGGATACCAAAATGATTGAGAGGATATTGGCATTTGCTATCATAAGCTGCATTCCTATATCATCTGATCTAATTTCAAAACCTTCTGGAAGTAATGAATAGCTAGGACTTTGTGAGAAAGTGATCAATTTGCTAATGCCATCAAGTGACTTCACAATGGACAAGAAAATGTGTGTTATAGGAATTCCCATTTTATCCCAGCAGATGATCAGTTTATACCCTGGAGTAAGACAGTTGATTACCCATATCATTATCTTCGTTTGCAAGACTTAAAAACATTATTAACGATCACAGATTAATCAGTGTCACTCCCTCCTCCCGTTTCCCTCCCAGAGAAGTACTCTGTTCTTTAGCCTTTGGATTACTGCATGAACTCACCTAAACAGCCCACAGAGGCATGATATTGATTGTGCTGCTGATACTTACAGTATGAGCTGAGGTCTTTCTGTGGCACCTGAATAGACAAATCAGGTGATGAGAACATCTGCTTAGAGTAATCTTTCTCAGACAGCATTGTGTGATTTAATGGGCCTTAGGAAGAAGATGTCTGTGACCTGAGATCAGTTCCCAGCAGTTGTGCCGTGTATTTAGAAGATTCCTGGCAGAAGCTGTAGCACGTGGAGAAGACACTGGGCTTTGTGGCATGTATTGTGCCTTTGGATTTTTGGGGCAAATATTACTCTGAGTCAAATGCTGTTTATGGATCATAAAACAAATATTATGCTAAAGAAATCAACATTGTTAGTTGTATTCCAGAGATAGGAAAGTTGACGCAGAACAAGAACATGCCAATGGTCTGTCAGTCAGTGGGCTGTCATGAGCTTTAATTGGCATTAAATCAGGTCCCCCGAGTCCCAGATGAGTACCTGCACTGTGCAGACTTTTCCTGTTCCTTAGGGGAAGGAGATGCTGAATCATGTCTGTAATGCTTAGACAGGGTGAATGGACAAGTAAACACGTGCAGGGAGGAGGACTAGAAAAAGGTGTGCTAACTGGACTGAAATGAATAAAAAAGCCCTTACAGAAGGAGCCAGAATGAGTACCAGGCTGATACATAATTCCTTTTCCTTAAGTAAAAGGAAAGAGGTGGCCTGATAATACATTCCAGATACTCTCATCTAGAGGCTAATGTGCTTTGTTTCTTGTGCTTTTAAGTAAGAACTAAGTCCTGTGCTGTCCTGCTAGTAGTTGGCCTGGGCTGTACAAAGCACTCAAGCCTGGTGTGGGGTGCACAGTCAAGGGTAAGGTGCTGGGTGCATATATATTCCTCAGAGTCTTTCACTTCTCTCTTAGGGCAAGTCATGAGATATTCTGGTGCCTTCTTCCCACCAGCCCTGGAGGGACTGAGAAACCATAAGGCCTCAGCACCTTTCCAGCTCAGCCAGTCCCCAATATGGCATGGGACAGAGGGTGGTACAGAACACCAGCTTGTCTGGCAGCTGGGACGGTTCAGCGCTGGGTTGGCTGCAGAGTTCACTGTAACTGAATTTTCATCACCGGGTTACAGTGAGTGGTGGAGAACAGCCCATCAGAGCAGCCATACTGTAACTTAGGGCATCTCATATGGTTCAGGTAGTGCTAGTGCTAGAAGTCTTTATTTCTAAGGACAGCTTGTCCTCGCATGATCATTGTACATGGTTTCCTTGTTTCATGATCCCTTTGACCCAAACTTGTGAAAATTCCCCAACTATAACTGGTCAGCTACCTCATTACTCTGTTGCCCAGACAGAGCAACAGAGTAATGTCCCCTCTTCTGAGCCTTCTTCTGTCTGATATCCTGTGCCAGGCAAAGCTTGTCACCCTGATCCACCAAATAGTGTCACTGTCATGTGAGCTTGGAGCTTACATGTTCTGAACAGTGGCTTCCACATTTGTGTTGGAGATCTCTGGTTGGAAACCTGTTGATTCATAGGCTGAAAGATTGAAATGACTGAACATACTGTGTTACCCAGATTCTAGCAGAGGGGCAGCACCTGCCTCTCTTGGGACCACAGACCCGTTGGTGGAGGAAACACTCAGATTGCTGGTGCCTGCCACTGTCTTTTCTAGAAGAAGGCGGCAGCATCTTCAGGTTTCAAAGCTGTCAGAAGCTGGTTGTCTTTCATGAGGGCTTCGAAGAAGAGAGAGAACACTTCTGAAAAACAGCATTAAAAATTAACATGCTTTCCCATCCCCCTTCCCCAGGTGTCTCACACTCCCTTTCATGTTGCTGGGATTTCTTTTGAAGCAATTGTCATGTAAAGCGGTTTGGGAACATTAGCAATAAATTTTTTAGAGACCGTATTTCAAAAGGTTTGGTTTGTCATTCAGTAAGTTCTTATTTTGATAGCACTTAGTATTTAAAAAAAAAAATAAATCCCTGTCTCCCCCTATTGCCTTGTGTGTTGCTAGTGGAGAAATCGAGTCCAAGCTGTGGGGCTGCTTCATAATTATATGTTCTGCAGATTACTTACTAATTGCTCTTGGCATTACTTGCTAACTAAAAGATCATGCTGTACTATGTCATTCACAGTGGTTTTCCTCTTCTACTGGCACTTTAAAGGAAGTGCCCATTGAGCTGATGAATAATCCCAGGACTGTTTTAAAAAGCTGAGGGAAAAGGGTCTGCCATGATTATACTGCAGGATTTTTATTCATTTTAATCTGTCAACAGAAACTCTTCCCCTTGCCCATTCCATCCCTCCTGACCTGGATCTGGCAGTGGTGCAGCTTTCCATGACCAGTTCAATATGGAATGCTAGTCAGTGAATCTGGACAACACTTTGAATTTCTCTTCCGTGGAAAATCTCCATGTCATGACGTTCAGTTTCACTTGGAGATTGAAATAAGCTATTTCCTTCAGATTTCATCTGCATGAGAAATTCCGTGAAATTCTCGTTTGACCCTTCCCCTTGGGAAACAGGATATGGACCGAGATTTTCTTGATCAAATTTATCATCGTGCAAGCTGCTGTCTGCTGTTGGTATATTCTTGGTAATTTCCCTGCTGCTGTTTAAGAGCTTATATCTGAGATGGTTTATGGGAATTACACTAATTTGTACCAGTTGATCCAAATGGGTGGTGTGTTTTATTTGGAATAAAATGCATTTCTTCTTTCTAGAAAAAATTGCCATTTTTCTTGCTCTCTTTCTATCCACAGACAGAAGCACAGCAACCCTGAATCATCACCCAGTTGCCCTCAGGCTACTATTCCTAGTTAACAGGTCAGCCAAAAGCAACTGAATTAAAAGCTCCAAAGTGGCTCTTAAAAAACATATTTATTGTTTAGGAAAAAAATTAGATAGCATTTTTAGTTGACAATTGCCTGGCTTTCCAGTGTCATCTTTCATCTTTTATGTTTCCTTTGTTTCCAGTCTCTTACTCTCTGCATCATCTTGCCAGTCATGAGACAGTGTAACTCTCCCCTTTCCATTCTAATTGCCGACCTGTGTCTCTTTGAATTAGGTTCTGCTTCTTTGTCTCAGTCCCTTTCTATCCAATTTCCATGTAACCAGTGATGTCCTTTAAAGCTAATTCCATTTAAGCACTAATTCCATCTAAACCCTAATGAAAAATTAGCAGGAGGTTACACACCCTATTTGGTTTTCTCTAAAGCCATGATTATGCTTAATTCATGGGGAAATAACTCATCTCTCAGTCCCCATTCATAAAACCTACCCACAACGGCACAATTTGCAACTGTTCCATTGCTGCTTGTGGGTTTTTGGCCCTAAGAGCTCACCTGCATATAGGAGGTAGTCTTGCTTTACTGCGTCTTTCTGATGGTGTCAGATCCAGATTTTGTAACAGATCACTTTTTTGTGTGTGTGTGTGAAATTGTCAGCATTTTCTTTTATTGTCTCAAAAAGTATAAATGCCAACAAGTGACAGAAGTGCACTTATGTAACGAGTCCTTCTGTAGGTGCGTGTACTGAGACAGGATCTCTAGCGTAGGCTCGCTATTTCTCCAGGTAACATAGGACCAGGGTAGTCTGGCTAGTGGGGAGAAAAATCCAAACCAAATCAAGGCAGTTTTGGAAATGAAAGAACCTTGTACTGGAACACAGCTGAGTCTCAGTTAGAACTGATACGTTTGACTGGATGTTTGTTAGGTCATCCTCACACCTGTCTGTGTTACCCAGCACTCTGGATCTGGGGAAATGGCAGGAGCTGGTTTGTGTTGCCCCCATGAATTCATGCCATGTTGATGCTGAATTAATCAGTTCTCCTGGAGCATGGAACACTGGGATATAAAATACAATAACCAGCAGCAAACCCCAATTCAGATCTGTCTTGGCTTCTTAGCTCCATCTCAGTGCTGGTGGTATAAGTGCCAGAACAGATCTTGCAGAAGAGCTTTATTCTCCAGGCTGGCCCAGAGCCACAGGAATGGAAATGCAGAGCTGAGACATATGCGGACTTTACCTGGCAGCTGCTCAGGTCCATATCTACATGTCATGCCCAAAAGCTAAATGGCTTTAGTTGATGAGAGCAGCCCAGCAAATTTAAGTAGCTCTGGTCCCTGACTTTTGCACTGATGGTTCCAAGCGGATGCTGCGTGGTCCTACACTGCGTGACTCTGGGTCTGCACATGTGATACCTATCCTAGCTGCCTGTAGAGAGGAACTCTCCAGTCTATGCTGTGCCACTATGTTGAGGGTGATGTTGACTGAACCGAGCCTCTTCTGCTGCTTGCAAAACCACATTGATGATATTTCCTGGGAAAGGAGGTTGGCTTTGGATACCTGGTTAGCTCTTAAAATTGTAGCAATAGCAACATGTCCTTCTGTCTGCTGGACATCAAAGAGAGAGTGAGCCAACCTTCAGTTGTGGTGGATTAACCCTCAGTGTTCCTGCAGCTGTGATTGCCCAGACCTAGGGCTCCCCTGTGGTTTTGCTGAGATAACTTTGTTCTCTCTAGGGAACTAGGCAAAAAACCAACACACTTATTTCCCTGCCAGGAGGTGTTTTTTCCAGATTCTGCTTCATAACACGTCTTGGGTCCACCCAATAAAAAACTACTTCTGGCACTACCTGTTAGAGGCACACATGTAGATAAAGTGAGATTTTAACTGGAATCAGAGGGCAATCTTGCTTCACTTTCTCCCTCTCTACATTCTTGCTACAAAAGCGCAGATTCAGGTCAGCTGAAACATTTACTGATTTGGGTGAATTTTACTGTTGGGGTTTTTTTTTGCTTGCTGAGACAATTCCTCTGCAAGCATTTTCCTTCTACAATAAAAGGCAGGGAAAAAACAATGATGGTTTCAGGCTTTCTTAATTAAACAGTCTATTTATGATGACAGTGCAATTAGCTTTTCCATCAGTGTTATCAATTAATATATATATATTTCCTCTCTATCTAGTTTTCTGTTGATCCATCCATCTGCTTGTGTAGTTTGTCTCAAAAGATGCTGTCTACTAAGTATTTTTATGGTTTTTTGCTTTTATTTTATTTTTAGATATTCAAAATGCTTAGTAGTTGAACAGTCTATTCTGCAGGGCCTAATCTTGTTAAAATCTGACTTCAGAGGCCCCTAAAGTACTTTGTGAGAAGCAAAATGAGGTACCTTTTCATCTCTTTCACCTTGGTGATACCCAGTGAAGGAAAAAGGCTTCCAAAAGAAGGGTACGTTTGATGTTTTGTGTAGTGAAGATGACCTTATCAGCTGCTTCCTTCCTTTGTACCTTCAGTCATCTGTCTCACTGTTGGGCGCAGCTGAGGACAGAGACTTTGACTGTTATCTTCCATTAGAAGCAAAGGAGCTAGGCAGACCAGGAAAGACAAAAGTCCTCCATCTATATCCAGACCAGCAAAGTACAGGCATGTTCCATACAATGCTTGTTCCATACAATGTCCTGCCGGGTTACTTCAGGAATGGTAGAAGGGGACTTGATTTAGGCATGAGAAGATATTTCTGTTTCCACACTTGTGCAGCTTGCCTTAAACTCCCAGAAGCAACAGATCCAGCTGATGCCTTTCCTTTGAGCAGTACAGGAGCTATTCCTTGAGAAGATGTGTTTCTCATACCCTAGGCCGGGACAGGGTTTGAATCTGTGGACCAGAGGCGGATGGGTTGTTATCTTGTGACCCTCAATTCATCCTGTTGACCTGTCAGGAATGAGCAGCATTGAATTACATAAAAAGCACTACTATCAACAATGCAAGGAATAATGATAAGGCAAAAGCAATGCAATTTGACAAGACAACACCGTATAAATGTAAAAAGCCTTTTAAATAGTTTCTGTACCAGGCTATCCAGTCAGTATATACTGCATTTGTAAATTATTGTGTATTTAAAAAATTAATGAAAGATATAATTATAGCATCATTACCAATGACCTTTTCCAAAATGACTCCATCATGAATCTCAAAGCATTTCAGAGTTGTTTTCCAAGTTCCTACTAATTTTTTTGCAAATTAATGACATACAGCCCTGGCAATAAAAGCTTTGCCTTGTTTCTCCAAAGAAGGGATTAGGAAGTGTTTTCTGGTTTCCTAGCAATGGTTTCACTGTGAGTTATGCATAGAGCCAGTTGAGTAGATGCTGTCCTGTTAGCAAAGATTTTATGTGGAGTTTTAACTGCTTACTCTGAGGGATGGAACAAAATCTATCCTGTCTAAAGCCTCTAAATTGCCATTCCATGGCTTAGGTTGGAGAACCATTGTTAAATTGAGCTTAGTCAGAAAACTGATTCTGTCTAAATGCCATCTGGGCTCTTGTATTTATTGCTTCTCAAGGACTTCCAGACTCAGACTACTTAGATAGAAAAAAATAAAAACATACTTTTTGTGTTGGCTCCCAGAGTTGGACCTTGAAAACCCATCTCTCCCCTTTTGTCTTCTATCCTTGGAACAAGCAATTAAGAGGTTTCAGCTAGACCACGGTAGGCAAAGTTATTGAGGCTAAATTCATAGTATATTATGTCCCCTCTTCCCCTGTATCATCTTGAGAGTTTAGATATATTAAAAATATCCACCTCCCTAATTTAGTGAGCAAAGTAAATGAGAAACAAAGGCACTCAGGAATCGGATAAGATAAATGAGATGGTATCTTCAAAGCAAAGTAAGGACTCACCAGTTGAGTAGGGAAGAATAAAATTCCTTTTTATCAAATAAAGTCCCTTTTTCCATTTCCTTGGGATGTATTTTTTTTCTAAAAGAGATACATACACACACACACACAAACCCCACACACTTCAGACTGCTGAGGTAACGAGCACAGAAGATTTTTCCATCTCCAGCCACTAAAAAGTTGCTATCTCCTGTATGCTGTCTTCTGTCTTGCCTTTTACAGTTCTTCTAGATCAGCTGTATTAGATACAGAAATCCAGGTTTATATACTGGAGCACTTAATACTAAGCCCTTACTGATAGCTGAACACTAACAGTTATAAGATGTTGCAGCTCTTTGCTGTGCTCATCTCTCTATGTTGGGCCTGGCTGCCCCAAAACAGATGAGGTGGGGAGGGGTCACGTCTGTGCACCTTGGTCATTACATCCAGTGATGGAGTTCACAAAACTGATGAAAGCAGAGTTCAGCTGCAATACCTGATTTTGTCCAGTCAGGGTTTGTTCCCTGTGGTGGTTTGTTTAGGCATTTTTAATTCCACAAAAGATGAGGGTTTTCATCACTTCCCAAGGAAAGCACTTTGAAAGTCCAGTGCAGCCCCAGTGATAACATAGCACTCTTTTCCATTCCTTACGTTTGCTTACTCTTACAGAAGTTCATAATGTGCAGCAGAGTCCTCTTGAAACATAATGTAACCTTCATCATGTTGGTTGTTCAATCAAAGAATACTGTAGGCATCCAGGTTGCATTTATTATTGGTGAGCAGTGCTCACAGGATGCAGTTGCTTCTAGTTGCTCTGAATATGAGCAGTGTTTGTCTCTGAAGCCTGCACTGCATCCTGGTTGATCAGGCTTAAGAAGCTTTTTATTAGCAAGGGAGGGGGGAAAGTAACTACTTTACAAATCAGGTGACCCAGAACCATCTCTTCAGCACAGAGGAAAACATCCCTCTCTGTTCACACTCCTCTAATTACATTTAGTGTAGTATTGTTTCCATCTAAATTATAGCAATTATATACAAAGATCTTCTTTGAAATCATTTAATTAAAGAGCAGCTAATGCTCTATGCTTTTGGAATGCTAATATATTGCCTTCCACTTAGGAAACCTTGTTTTTTTTTCCATTAATTATCATTATCATGGAGAATTTCAATGACAGAGGGTTGTTTTAAGCTTGTTTTAATAGATTTAAAATGCAAGTGGTTCTGGTGATTTTTGTAGTGTGTATAGCACAAAGAAGCCTTTTTCTCTCTACAGCACAAAGTCTTTTACTGGACATTTAGCATAGGAATATTTCCTTGAGATTTATTGGCTGCCAAAGTATTTGGTTTCTCCAGCCCTGTTATCTTCTGGGTTCGGGCAAGTGTTTTGTTTGGTTATGTCCTCCCCTCCTCTTGCTCTGTTTTCTGTGAAATCCTGAACTGGTATAAATCTGCTGGACTAAATGATTTCTGCCTGCTGAGTTGCCGCTTTGTGGGAATGACATTTCAGTCATGCATCATATCCAGGGCAAACAAGATTCATGGGAGAGAGAGCTGCCCAGCTGTGCAATAATACCGTGACAAGACGTGCTCTCTGTAAGAACATGTGCGGAAAGCAGTTATGGCATAAGAGCTTGTGGGATTTACCCAGTACCAAAGGGACAGGAGCTGGAGTTGGAACTTCTACTTGACTGCAGTTTCACATAACCTTTTGTATTCCCCCTCTGTCTCTTTCCCATTCCTCCCTTCTCCCACAAGTGCCCTGGTACCCCATATTGGTTGCTTTTGGTCCAGGATCTGCCTTCAGTATTGTGGAACAAGAATTACAGTTTCTTCTTTAGCTTTGCCTGAATGCAGTTGCCTTTCCTATTGCTGGTACCCCACAATTAGAACTATGTTAAGAAATGCTCTGAAGAGCCAGCAACAATCCACCTAATAAATCCATTCCTACACACAAGTCCTCCTCCACCTACTCATTTCTAACTTTTGTATGCATTTGTCACAGGTTCTTGCATTGTATCATCTCCCCTTCTCAGCTTCTTGGAGCTTGCTTTTGTGAGGTAGGACTTGGACATAGAAAGGTATCTGCAGCAAACCCACAGCTCCAGGATCTCAGATCTCCACCCACTCCCTTTCTTTCCCTGATACCTATGAGCTGAGACAGGTCTAAGTGGGAGAACAAGCCTGATACCTGGATATTCTCTGCTTTGCGAGAAACAGCACAATGCAGAGGAGTTCTGGGGCAAGCTACAGCCTACAGGAGCAATTTAGGCAGTGAGGAGGTAGTAAAGCCAACAATCCTGTGTGATTATAGTGTAAATTAAGATAACTAGAATAAAGAATGGCAGCACACTGGCGACACAGCAGGATCTGGATTGCAGTCAGTGCTTG
Organism: Gallinula chloropus; assembly: GCF_964237585.1. Classification (NCBI taxonomy): domain Eukaryota; kingdom Metazoa; phylum Chordata; class Aves; order Gruiformes; family Rallidae; genus Gallinula; species Gallinula chloropus. Next base: position 69,595,501 of record NC_140090.1, read on the forward strand.
AAAACTCATCAGAAGTTTTTTCTTCTGTTTCTTTTTTGCTTTCTTGGGGAAATTTGTAAATCATCTCTTTTTTTAGTCTGGAATAATTTAAAAAAAACACAAAACCTTTAATCTCTTAAGTGTCTTGTGTAAAAATATAGGTTAGTGAAAGATTTTGGTATAAGGAAACAGCATTCTTTCTCTGCCCTCTAAATCTCACAATAAGGGCAATAGAATGACAATTGCTACTTCACTGTCTGAAAATAATTGGGTTTCAGTACATACAGAATTTTGAAAATCTGGAACTTGTATTTTAGGTATGTTATTAGATTCTTTCATATCTTTTAGATAGCCAAGAAGTTAACTTTTTATAGTTACGAATCAACTTGATTGTTGTTTTTTTGCTGTTTGTGTACTGAGATGTTCCCCTGACAGTGAGAAGCTATAGTTTTCATGGAATCATACAATTCTTTAGGTTGAAAAATACTTCTAAGATCATTGAGGTCAATCATTGTTGTAACACTGCTAATCCATGTCCCTAGGACCATCTATAAGTCTTTTAAACCTCCAGGCATGGTGACTCCACTGCTTCCCTGAGCAGCCTGTTCCAATGATTTGACAACTTTTTGGTGAAGAAATTTTTCCAAAAATCTGAACCTCTTCTGCTGCAACTTGAGGCCATTGACTCTTGTCCTATGACTTGTTATGTGGAAGAGACCAAGACATTTCAGGCTACAACTTCCTTTGAGGTAGCTGTAGGGAGCAATAAAGGTCTCCCTCCCAGCCTCCTTTTCTCCAGACTAAAAGCCCCAGTTCCTTCAGCTGCTCCTCATAAGACTTTTTCTCTAGACCCTTCCCCAGCTTTGTTGTCCTTCTCTGGACACACTCCATCACTTCAATGTCCTTCTTGTAGTGAGGGGCCCAAAACGGAACACAGTACTCGAGGTGCAGCCTCACCAGTGCTGAATATAAAGGGGCAATTACCTCCCTAGTCCTAGTGGACATGCTATTCCTGATACAAGCCAGGATGCTGTTGGTCTTCTTGGCAACCTCGACCAATACCCCCAGGTCCTTTTCTGCCAGGCAGCTTTCCAGCCACTCTTCCCCAAGCCTGCAGCGTTACAGGGGGTTGTTGCAACACAGGACCTGGTGGTGAGCCTTGTTGAACCTCATACAGTTGGCCTTGGCCCATTGATCCAGCCTGCCCAGAACCCTCTGTGGGGTCTTCCTAATCTCAAGCAGGTCAACACTCCTGCCCAACTTGGTGTCATCTGCAAACTGTCTGAGGGTGCACTCAATCCCCTCATCCAGATTATGGATAAAGATATGAAAGAGAACTGGCCCCACTACAGGGGAACATCATTTGTGACTGGATACCAGCTGGGTTTAAGTCCGTTTTCCACAACTCTTTGAGCCTGATCATCCAGCCAGTTTTTTACCTGGTGAAGTACACACACATCCAAACTGTGAGCAGCCAGTTTCTCCAGGAAAATGCTGTGGAAAAAAGTGTCAAAGACTTCACTAAAGTCCAGGTAGACAATATCCACAGCTTTTTCCTCATCCACTGAGCAGGTCACCTTGTTGTAGAAGGAGCTCAGATTAGTCAAGCAGGATCTGCCTTTCATAAACCCATGCTGACTGGACCTTATTACCTGGTTGTGCTATAGATGCTACATGATGATATTTAAGATGATCTGCTCCATAACCTTCACTCGCAGGGCTGTAGTTCCTTGGATCCACCTTCTGACCCTTCTTATAAGGCATATTATTGCCTAATCTCCAGTCAGCTGATTAGCTGGGACTGGTAATAAATGATGGAAAGTGGCTTAGAGAGCACTTCTGCCTGCTCTCTCCATACCCTCAGGTGGGTCCCATCAGGCCCCATAGACTTGTGTGTGTTGAAGTGGTGTAGCAGATTGCTGAACATTTCCTCTTACGTTATGGGGGCTTCATTCTGCCCCTTGTCTTCCAGCTCAAACTGAAGTAAAGGAGATGGCATTAAGTACCTCAGCCTATTCCTCATCCACTGTCAGTATGTTTCCATTCCTCTCCCCCCCAGTCCAATAAAGGATGGAGATTCTATTTAGCCTTCCTTTTGTTGGGAATGTTTGTTAATGACTATTTGTTAATGGTTTATAAAGACTGGTTACCTGTGTCTCTGTCCTAGTATCCTGTCACACACCTTGGAAATCCAGCTGCAGCTGATTGAAAGAATGCTCCTGACTGAGAAAATCACAGCTGGCCAAGGAAATAAGAAGCTGTTACTTGATCAAAACTGAACACTGCAAAACTCATGCAAAGTTTCTGGGACAGATGGAATCTTTTGTCTGTGTACTTGGGGTTATTTGTTAACTAAACCATGTTATTGCTATGATTTTGCTTTCTTTGGTGACAGTGTAAGCTTCCCACATATACAGCCCCTTAGCATTTGTGGTGATGGTACTTTGGTGGTATCTCATTGTAGCTTTGATCCTTCCCCTTCAGACATTTAAGCATGCACATAGCTTTTCTTGTACCAGTAAAGGAGTGCCATACAGTAGGGTGGCTTTTAGAAAAACCTGTGTTCAATACCAAGCTCTACTGCTGACATTCTTGTCCAAGCTTGGGCAGAAGCCTCTGGTGCAATTCAGTTTTTGATGATCTCTTTCATCACTCCATTAGTAACAGATCTATGCCTCAGTTTTAAATTACAGGTTGAGTCCTTCCCATACTATTTTTTGAGTGCTGACCCTTCAGTTCCAACTGCTCCTGTATACTGCCTTACTCAGTACAAGCCTTGTGTCACCTGGAATTGTGCAGGAAAGTGTTATTACTTAGCTAGGTGAGCCATGGAGCATGAAGGCTGATGATGAGTGACCTACTTAAAAGAATTAAGAAAAAACTACCATTAATGTTACTGTGGTGATTGTGATTCCATTCCTACTAGCCACAGTCAGCATTCACCAGGTGGGAGGCAGGCACCTCTGCAGGTTCTTTACTACAGTCTGCATCCCAAATATGTTATTCAGGTGGGGTTTTTTATAATTCATTAAGTAATAGGTTTCTGCAACACAAAAGTTCAACAGTGAAGAAACTGAGTCAGTTAAGAACAACCAAACCCATATATTCATCAGAATATCTCCATTTGCATTAGACTCATTACTTTCTAACCTGGTTGTTTATTGTTCTGAGTGATACCTAGATGTCTGTATTAGATTTGGGGCCCACTGTGCTAAGTACTAGAGACACAGAAGACCTTACAACTCAGGCTGTACAAGGAATCAGGCAAAGGCTAAGCAATCCTGGGATGTTACAGGAAAATGACTGAAAAACACTTTGTTATTCACCAAGACTGTGTATTGGTTTCAGCAGCTGAGATTCCTGAGAAATTATTTGCTCTAACAAAAGAATTTCTGTGTCTGACTCTGGTTTTCTCTTTTCTCACATGCTCAGAATTTTTGGGCACTTCAGTCTCCGTTCTGAATGGCAGTTGGTCAAGGTGGACTACAAGTCTATCTTCAGCCGGAGGTGTAATAAAGATGACTTCCAAACCTGGCATCTGCACAACCAGGTATTCCCGCTGTGTAGGGAAGGGATGAGGGGGCCCCTTTTTCCCATACCCTGCTTTACCAGGTAGGAATGTATTTATTCTTTTCAGCAGAGCATACAGATTTTTTTTTGGCGTCCATCAAGTCAATTCTAACCTGTTAATGCTTTGTTTCCCCTGAAGCATACAAATGAATAAAGGAGGGGCTAGTCTTCTCTGGGCAAGTTAGGGAGATTGTTAACTTTGTTTTGCATGAAAATACTCTATTGCAGCAGCTGGATCTTTTTGCCCTTAGTGCTCAGGGCAATGTAAAACCTCACCTTGTGATTGAATTGTAGGAGACATTGAACTCTTTGTAGCGTTGTGACTGACTCATAAAAATAATTTTCTTTCCCTTTGCCTCTATTTTCCCTACTCAAAAATGAAAATAAAAACATTTATTCATCCTGCAGGTCCTGCAGGTGTCTGTAAAACTCTGAGGAGCCCTTGAATAAAAGCCACCAGAGAGGACCAAATTATTTCATTTTATTCAAGGATACACGCTTTGCTTTTCATACATTCTGGCTTATCTTCCTGCTGGGTATATTTAGGTCCTGAAGCCACTATAACAGAGAGAGCTCAATACCCTCTGAAGATTACTTATGGGTTACTGGCCACCAGTATGATGTCTCACTCCCTGCAGGGCAACGTAACTAGAGCCAGAACTATTGGCACTGTGATATTCCTGAATGAAATCCATGAATTAGAAATGAGCATTAATTTGGCAAGGATGTATTGGATAACTGAAGTCATACAATTGAATAAATTAAAATAATTTAAATGAAAGAAAAGGGAAGACATATGTGTAACCAGGCAGCCATCTTGAGAACCGCTGTTAATAGGAAAGAGAAGTATTTCAATTAAGCATTGTCTTTTTTTCTTAATTCTATGCAAATAAATTATTTCTGCATCAGACAAAATTCTGTATATAGTGACTCACTTATATGAATGTTTCTTTTAGATTATGTACTCCCAGTAGTACTCTTGGAAATCTTTGTGTTCAAAAAGCCCAATATAAGACACCATCAAAGTTATTTGGGGTCTATAACAAAGCCAAGTCTATCCAGGAAAGAGGAGGGGAGCCAGGGGTCTTGGGTTTCTCTCCTAGATTGAGTCCCTGTCCTCGGTTTCAGGTTTGGGCACTTCTTCCTGTAGGTTTCATCTGACATATATGGAAGAAAACCTGGAGTACATCCACATTGTCTTTTCAGGATAACTCATAGAACTAGATACATTGGTGGATACCTTCTGAAATATGACACAACTGTGTCTGTTAAGCACATTGTCGTTAGCAGCGCAACTCAGTGCTGATGAAACCCAACTCATAGGTCCTTCCAAGGTGGCTTTTGAGTTTGCAAAGCCACAAAAGGGAGATGGACTCTTAGTTCCCAACTCTCCCTGTGGTAATTGCATGCTTTTATTGTGTCTTTTGACAAAATTATCCATCTAGGGCCCAGCTGCCACTACAACTGTCTGTTTTTCTTTCTTCTCTTGATCCTTGGCTGCTGAAGGGGGAGCCTTGTGTCATGGGAGAGAGGAAGATCTATAAAAAACGCAAGCCTGGAGTCCAGTGTTCCCTAGGTCGGGACTATTCCCAAACTGTGGTGTCTGAACCATGTGTCTGCAGTCAAGGGGATTTCGAGTGGTGAGTATGTGACTCTGGGGACTTTTGTGGGGACAGTTCTTGTAGCTTTGGCAGTGCTGCACTACTGCTCAGACAGAAAACCTTACAGGGAAACTGTCTCTCATGCAGCTTTGTGGCTGTGATCGTAACATATAGCATAGATGTGATCCCCCTATCTGTTGTGTGAGGGGGTGTCCCCTTCAACTGTGGGACTGTTTTGTTAATCTTCATGAAAAAACCCAAGTCTGGCATTCAAATGCAGAATATTGCAAGTACCAGTTGGCATTATTTGTCTGTCATTTTAGAAAAGTGACAGCCGGGACTCTTCTCTGGTCCAAAGCATGTCCCTTATGGGAGAAAGAAGGAATTTCCTTGCCCTTCCAAGGTCGTTGAATAACTAGGCAGCAAGCTAGCAAAACACACATTTTTACCAGTATTCCTTTGGATTCCTGGGAACCATTTGATGCTTTTCAGCTATGTTTCATTGAAAAATTTTTGAAAGGGCTTCAGTGACATGACCGTATAACCCACCCCTTATCAGATGTACCTACTTGGTTTGCATAAATATTGAGTTTTCTAACAATTGAGTCCATAATTTCCAAACTGCTTTAAGGCTACTTTGAAAGCAGATTAAAAATAGGACAGGGAACATGTGAACCACTGCTTAATAATGCTTGACATTCAGGGATAAGAGATGGGAGAGTGTATAACAGCTGAGGACTCTGCATAAGGAATTCCTACAAGGAACCTGTGATAGGCAATATGTCAAGGATTTGAGACTGTCAATACCTGTGATGTTTGAGCATAAATTATGGGAATGTAATATAAATCGAGTTCAAAATGCACTGAAAAAAAATTTTCTTTTTAATAGTAGGTTTTCAGGATCAGTGGTCAGATGTAGTGTTTCAGAATCGGTGTGATTCCTGAAAACTTAACTTAACCATCAAATCCTTCACGAAGAGGTGTGAGACATGAGATCTGCACACTTATTGGACTTAGACAAGCTGAGACTCACAGTTCTTTTTAGAACATGGACATACTGAAATGTGACAAAAATGAATGAGAAATAAAGACCAAAGTGTTTTCTTGAATATTGGAGTAGTTCTGCTCTAGGAGAGCATCAGGAATATTAAGCAGATATTTTCATCTTATCTGGATGGATGTTTAATTTGTTCCTAATGCCAAAACTACATCTGAGACTCCTTAGTTTGACTCAGGAGATCTTTTCCCTTTGTTCTCATTAAGGGAACTTGCAGGATGAACAAGCTCTCTTGCCCTGCAGTATCTACCCTTGGCATTGGCATGAGCCTGAGCTGAACCAAGCACCAATCTCCAGAGATGCATATGAATTTGCTCTCTTTTCTTTCTTTTTTCTTTCTTTTTTCTTTTTTTTTCCTTTGTTCTTTTTTTCTTCCGGCTTTGTGCCTCACCATCTTTCTGTTTTCACAGTGAAACTTGTCTTTTCTAAGCTGTAAGTGGAAAACTGTGGTAGCTAAATTGGCCTTAAGTGCTGTTCTGCCTTGAAAAAGGTCTGCATCAAAATACACCTTTTCAATCAATTGACATGTTCATTGCATACGTTCAGTATCATTTTTGCTTAACTTTCCCACTAACATGAGAGAATATTGCAGTTAACCTTGTCAGTCCTGCAGAGGAAATGCAATTAGAGGACAGCAAACTGGCATTTGTTTCAGAGTCTGCACTGACAATAGAATTGTTATCTGGCTTCCAGTTGCAGAATTATTATAGCTGGTGATGAAGAAATAGAAGAACCAGCTTCAGCTTAAGGGTGAGTTTTGATGCTAGTGTGCAGGGCTGACTGGAAGAAGATGTGGGGGAATCTGTTTGAAGACGTGGAAATGGGTCGTCAAGCTTGATTATCTTAAAAGTGATTTTCATAGAGGAAGTGTGGACTAATCTGCTCTCACTTGTGACTTCTAAAGATTGAGATGGTTGTTTAGTCAGTGGCAAGATACTGGTTATTCTAGGATATGATTCATTTGCTTTCTTTTGGATGTCAATATGAGATGGGGAGATGCTGAGAAGTGCCTTTTCTGGAAGTGCTGACTGGAAGAAAGGTCTAGACAGGGAGACTATGGAAATTCATCCCTGTTGTTGGTATCTACAGTTGGAAGGACAGCTCCTGCTCTTTCTCTTGGTGCTTTTGGAAAGGAAAGATGTCCACTCAGCCTTTTCTGTCTGGGATCACAATTGCTAGTTCTTCTTGGAAGCAATGACTGGCCCATCTCTTGCCTGTGAACGGAGCAGGATCTTCAGAGAGTCAGGGAAAGCAGGAGTGTGAGCACCTGGGGTCGTGTGTGTGCACTGACCAGCAGATATGGACAGATGGGCCCTTGGTTTCCACACTAAGCAGGCATGGAGGCTGGTTCTGGTGATGACACCTGCTTTCAAGAGGTGTACAGACAGGACAAATGACTGCAGGAGCCCTACAACACAAGCTGTGAGGGCCGTGCTCCCTTGCATTTCGTCACAGCGCCCTTGCAGAGCTATCAGTTTCCTGCTGATAGATATAAGTCTGATCTGAATTTCAGGGGTGTAAACCATGATCCAGGGCCCCAGTTCAACAAATCCTTATGAGTCAAGATCCTGCAGAACCTTGCAGTCATTTCCAAAAGCAAACTCTGGCCTTTTTCTGACAGAGACTAGGGTAGAAGGAACTCAGAAGTGTTATTAAAATGCTCACTGATCTTTCTTTTCCCTTCTTCTGCTGCTTTATTTACTCTGTCAAGATAGCTTTCCTAAGAAAGACAGCATAGCAGCTGGACTTGATTATTTCCTTAACTTATGCAAACCCTGGGGCTTATGAGAAGGGAGGTGGGCAGCATGTGAGGTTTTAATATACATTTACCAGAAGTTAATGAACAAGCACAGAACCTTGAGGGCATACAGCAATGTTGTCTTTAATTTTATTAAATATTTATGCAGCTCTTTTCTTCTTTGGGGCAAAGTACAGCTCCTCCTGAATATTTTTAATTACCAAGTCACTGCCAGGCATTTTTGACTGTGCAGGTCGGACCCTCTGAGAATGATTAAATTGAATACTGAAAGAAAGAGCATTAGGGAATCTCCAAACCTTTTTAAATAGCTTGCAGAATTTTTACCCTCCAAAAAAGAAATGGCAGCAGCCTGGGTCACTGGGGACAGAGCACAATTTTGTCTAACCACAGCTCTTCCTAGAGACTTTCTGTTGGCAATTCAGGCTCTGAACAGGGGAAGGGTAAAGCTCAGGAGTGTCCTAAAAAGCACAGAGAGCTTTCAAGGCAGTGCCTTCTGTAGTGTCTCTGTTTCCACAGAGGTTTAGTTTTTTGGCATTTGATAACCTGCTTCAGGCAAAAATCCAGAATTTCTTCTTATTTGCCCCTTGAATCCAGCCTGCCAATAAAGGCAATACGTAGAAACCTGATGCAGAACCTATTAAAACTGATGGAAAGCTTTGGATTAATCCCATTGCTTGCTCATTGTATTGGCATGGAAAAGCAGCTGTAAAAAGAAGTCTTGGATGTGGTTGTGTACACTTCCACTCTTTGGTGGTCTAAGGAAGCTTCAATACCCTGGATTACCTTCCCTATATGACACAATACCATGTAATCCTTAGACTACCAAAATGTCTGTGTTGTTTTGATTAAGTGTTGGAAAAACATCAGCTATATTTTTCTTTCAGGCCAGTCGTAGCTCAGTCAAAGAGCAAGGAGGTAATTAACATATGTAAATATGCATACCTTGGCTAGTTGTTCAGTAAGTGCTTCTAATGTTCCTAACTGCTTTATTGAGAAAAACTAGCATTAAATCTTTGATTTAGTCTTGTTTGTACTGAAAACCAAAAATGCAAAAACCAGGCAAACAAAAAGAACCCAACACATGAAATTATTAGATTAATAGGAAAAGGAATTAACAATACAATTTCCTTTCTGAATCTCTACCTGTGTTTGCTTACCAAATGAAGCACAAGTGCTCCATTACTCTGCAAGTTTGGTAGTTCTGGTGCTATCAGGTATCACATACCTTCTGTGAACTGTGTTCCTGTCTTCAAACTAAGCAAGCACTTTGTCTCTGGATGAGCTCGGTCCAGCAGAGTGCCACCAACACACACAGCTTTGGGGAACAAAAACATCACCTAAAACTTTGACCTGAAGCTAGTGAATGGGTACAGTGATGCACTCATGACTTGTCTCCATAGTGACTATGGGTATGAGAGGCACAGCAACAACCAGTGCATCCCAGCCTTCTGGTTCAGCCCATCCTCCCTGTCCAAGGACTGCAGCATTGGTCAGAGCTACATGAACAGCACTGGGTAAGTGAATCTTGCAATATCTCTGGGTTTGATGACCTTGCAGTAGACAAGAGAACCTGGATGGTCCTTTTTCTCTGCATCCCGTCTGGCTCTTTTCCAGTCTTATTCATGAGGTAATGTTTGCAGCAGCATCTGTATGGAACATTGCCTCATTCCTCAGAGGCAGGGAGAAGCACATTAACATAAGTGACATGTAGGTATTGTATTGCTATCAGGTGATGTATGATCCCCAGAGCATAGACCTGGAGCTCCCTTTGCTGCAAAATTAAAACACAAAACAGGAAGGTCTATCTGAGAGACAGCTGAACATTTAAAAGGACAGGTTCAAGGTATTTCACATCGTTTTTCATTGAACCTCTTCCTGTCTTGCAGCTCTTATTTATAACAGCTTCTGGTGAGCTCAAATGAGCAATTTTTAGACTTTTCTTTTTTTTCCCTCTGCCATTTTCACTTTGTATATACAATGCCTTGAGATTTCAGATAAGCTATGTGTGCTGGTTTCTTTTGGTTTTACCCAGAACAGATGGCACAGGTTGGTTTATTATGGTACTATTGCTTTGCAAACTCCATTCTATTCTGCGAAGGATACTCTGAAGCTCTGGTTGCACTGGCTGTTGCAAAATTGTGATGTACCTTCTTAGGCAATGCAGGCCTGAAGACTTTGCATGGGTCCTGAATCCTCGGTTGCTGTGATAGGGTTGTTCATGGCTGGTTGATGCAGCTGGCTCAACAAAGTGAGGCTGCTGAAGGTCCTGAGTGACAGCTTCAGGGACTGCCTTTCATATGAAAGTTTGCTGTGAATATGGGATGTATTTACAGGAGCCCTGGCCAATATGACTGCTTATATCCCTCTTGACAGAGACCAGTAAAAAAATAGTGGGGGTCTGCATCATCTTAACCAATCCTGTGTTTTTACTGTGAAATTACTAGAAAGGATTAATCCCCCTCAAAAAACATTGAGAATAGCCAAGTGTCTTGCAAGTTAGCTAATTTCTTCCAAGAAAAGCCAAGACAAAAATCCTTGAATCATTTTAAAATTGGACTGGACAAAGGTCTTGTAAGATCATTCCAAGTGCCTTCTAGCAGAGTCAGACTAAATGTAATAAAAAGCATTTTAAAAGCTGGGATGAAGGGGCAATCCTGCAGGCAAGGGGAGTTGGGGGAGTTCTCTGCCTTTCATCAGGGCAGAATAATTCACTTCCACAATGTGTGTCTGCTCTCAGCGAGGCTGCTGAGAATCTCTGGAGAAGGTTGGATTGCGGTTTATTTGGCTTTCTCCAGCTTTATAAAATGATAGGTTTCTTTCCTTCTCCCTTTCAGTGAGAGAGTCGTGCAGGCAGTTAGCCTTCGGAAAAACACATACATTAATATGGAGAAACAAAACAAAACCAAAATAAGGCGACTTTTCCACCCACCACTTGAGTCCAGTCTCCTTTTGTTACTGTTCCCCAGGTACCGAAGGATTGTGTCTAACAACTGCACAGATGGCTTGCGAGAGAAGTACATGGCCAAGATGGAGAAATGCCCTGGAAAAGCACCTCGGGGACTGCACATCCTCACTAGTGATGGGAAATTGGTCACGGAGCAGGGACACAATGCCACTTTCATCATCCTCATGGAAGAGGTTTGTTAGTGGGCTCAGCAAACCTTTCACTGTGTGTCAGGACTGGCACTCTTTTCCTTCATCTGCCAGGCTGCAGAGAAGAAAACAGCAATCAGGTGGGGTCAGGAAATGACAAACGCTCTTGGGATTTAGGAGAACCCATGAAAGAGTGCTATATGTGAAATATACCAATCATACTGGGTCAAAACAAAGGACTATTTGGCTGCTTATCTTGTCTGCCAATGACAGTGAAGATGATGTTGAAGAAAGATACATCTGGTCAGAAGTACATTCCCCCACTAGCTTCTTGCTGCCTCCAGTGAACTGCTGTTTATGGTATTTGTGAGCTGGAAATGGTGTCTCTATGCTTAATAATTCTGTTTCTGGGATGAAAAGCTTTAGATGAAGCTTTTCTGGGAAAGGTTAAGAACAGTAGAGAACATTTTCAGACTCACAGTGAGCAGTGAGGAACATTATTGTTTTGGAGTAGGAATTGAGCCTTCTCAAACCACCTCCGAGCTGCCCAGCCCTTTTCTGTTCTGTTGATAATATACAATACTTGCTTCTGTAGCCAAGATTAGTGTAAGTGATAGCAGGCCATGCTGATGCCTGAGGCATCAAAATATTGAGGCGGTTCTGGTATCTCCCACAGTCAGGCACCCCTCTAGCAAACATGTATGGTGCAGCCTCTGTCACTAAGGCTTGTGGCTCAGTGGAGGGTCGGATAGCTAAGGAAGGCACTTGATATGTATTCAAGCTCTCAGGAGGGTTTTTCAAATGATATTATGCCTCTTCTGGTCTGTGATTTGATTTAGTGTTTAGGGATATATGTGACTGCACCACAAAAAGCTGTGCTGTGTTTGCAGCTGCTGTATTGCCCCACTGTCTTCTGACTGGCCATGGAAAGTGCCACTGGAGGTCCAACAATGATTTTCCCACAATTACTAGTGTTACATGTGTTTAGGATCCGCTCACAACCTTACTTCTAAGATTTCTGGGTGTCTCAGGAGGGGCAGGCAGTGAATGAGGTGGTGTTGGAGAACCACAAGTGCATTTTGCCATCTACTCTGTCCTGTGTAATTCATTTAGTCCTAACTGGAGACAGCTAGGAACCAGACATGTCGTGGTCATGAACATAAGAATAACAACACCAGGACAAGCTAGATGCCTGTCCCCTAAGTATCCTCCCTCTGACAACAAGCAGCAGTAGGTCTCTGGGGAAATGATACCATAAGCAGTGCAATCACAGTGTCTCTTCCTGTCCCTGTCCCAAAAGTAGCCTCCGGTGGCAACTTAGACTTTCAAGAATAGAAGCTGTTGTAAATCTGAGCATACTGCCATGGAGAAGTTTTTTCTCATGATACCTTGTGTGGTTTTTTTAAACACATACACTTGTATTGATTTAAATTCTTATACAGTAACTAAATGTTTTCTTGGGAGCACACTAATCTGACAGAGCGTCTTTACATGCTTCCTCAGAGGTTCATGCATGCGCTGCTTTTATACAAAGGGGAGTTCTTGTCTACCTGGCTGATTCTTTTATATTCTGCAGACTTGACATGGTAAGACGATTTGTATAGACACTGTGAGTGGGAGTTCAGAAAAGAACAGACATAATCTAAAAATTAGGAATCTAGTAGTAATTTATTAAGGAACTCAAGCAGAACTGCTGCATACAAAGAATGATAAACAGATGGGGAATAAGGCAGCAGTGAAGGTAGCTGAAGAGTTGAGTCTCTACAAGGCTTTAGAGATTGAAGAGGCAGCTGAATAAATATGTGAGGGCGTTCATTCGATGTCCTTTGTTGAAAAATAAGGATAGTTAGAAAAACATTTCATTGAATCAATTTTTTTCTAAGGGAAGAGGATTTTCAAGAACATGTCTTTGTGGGTGAACAGCTTATTCCACAGAGAGTTGTGTGTTTAGCTTGTTTCTTAAAAGAATAGATGTTGTAAGATGAAAAAGAACACTTTATATTTTGGGCAGAAGAATTCCAGTCTTCCAGTGTGAACCCAAGACAAATTAATTGCCATCAAAATATTCCTTGTTAATCAGAAGAAATATTTTCTGTAGAAGTCTTAATTATTACATACCTTGATGTCATACGGATTCATTCTTGCCACCTTCCACCTTCTCTGGTCGCTCTGTGTTCCTGGTGGGTTGCCTACACTCACGTTGTGAGCCAGCAGCGCTCTGACAGGCCCTCTTAAGGCTGCATCTCTGTGGTCCCTGTTTGGCCTTCCTGCTGTTTCAGACTAACCCTGATCAGCAACTTTGTGATTAACCACCAGTTCCTTTCCGCCTGCTAGTGCACAGCCTCAGTGTATTGATGTGACTGGCCTTTGTGGTGGCCGATGGCAAATGAAGCCTTTATGATTGTTAATTGAAAAGTACATTTTCAAGATTCACAGATTTAGTAAAATTGCTCACAGTGGTAATTCAGAATGTGGGTATGGCAATGACAACAAGCAAAGAAATGCAGAATGACTGATGATTTTGTTGTGTGTTTTGGAAATACAGGGCTGGACTGAGATTTGAAGTGTGTATATATGCAAGTTTAATCCAAGTTTGAGTATGAGCACAAATAGTAGACTGCCAAACTGCTGTTCTTGACTGCATCTATGAATCTGTTTTTGCATCTGATCTTTTTCATGCATCCCCAGTTTCCCTCTGAAGGGTACATAACCCCCCCTCAGGCCTAAATGTTTGTTTCTGTGGCAGCTCCAGTTACTGAACTGTTCTGTTCCCTTGTCTTTTGTTAATGCCATCTCCTGGCTTCCCTCTTCCAGTAATTACAAGGTGATGGCTAAGTTATATAACAGGGTTGTAATTGCAAGTTAGCTGAGAAGGCAAGCAGTGACTATTCAAAAAACAAGCCTGAGCAAGTATTGGAGCTCTGCACATCTGTTGGAAGACTGCTAAACTGTGTTTATAGAAAGAGATACCCACATCCATGTTAAATTTTTATGCAAACTGTTTGGGAGATTCATTAGAAAAGACAAATACATCATGTATATACACTCCACTCCCCCCGACCTAAACATATGTTGGGTGAAATATAGCTTTCCTGAAATCAGTGGGAGTTTGGCTCTTGTCCTGGTTTCAGCTGAGATAGAGTTAATTTTCTCTCTAGTAGCTGGTATAGTGCTGTGTTTTGGATTTAGGATGAGAGTAATGTTGATACCACACTGATGTTTTTAGCTGTTGCCAAGCAGACAAGGACTTTTCTGCTTCTCATACTGCCCTGCTAATGAGAATTCAAGGGGTACCCAAGAAGGTGGGAGGGGACACAGCCAGGGCAGCTGAGCCAAACTGGCCAAAGGGTATTCCATATCATACGACATCATGCTTACTATACAGCTGAGAGGTGGGCTGAGAGGCAGTTTGACTCGAAAACTAGCTGACTATTTGCTTCAGTTGGTGAGCAATTGTGCTGTGCATTACTTGGTTTATATTCTTTCATCATTATTGTTACTGATGATGTTATTATTATCATATTTTCCTGTCCTATTAGACTGTGGTTTCCCTTAACCCACAAGTTTTACCTTTTTCTTTTTTTTTTTTTTCTATTTTTTCATTTCCTCCCCCATCCCAGTGCTGTTGGGGAAGAGTGAGCAAACATCTGTATGGGTGTTTTAACTGCCAGCTGGGTTAAACCATGACAGCTCTTAACTTCAGAAGCCCAAAATTTCAACCACTGTTCTTCTGTACAGTTTTTGTCACTTTGCTAGTGTGGCTTCCAGGCAGGAAAACTGTCCCAGGCCAGTCTTGATGGGGAGATGATATTGAAGAGCTGTTCCATGGCAGTACTCCTCTCCACCCATTCCACTACCCTTTGCCTGCTCCCTGATTTAAGTACACAGAGTTCCAATCTTTGTGAGAGTCCCTAGTTCATTCCCTTTTGATAGTTTACGGGGCTTAAAGCAATAAAATGTGCCTTTTGAATATATATGGAAAGCAATGATTTTTTTTTTCCATTTGGAATGCCTCTGCTTCATTTCTGTTTTCATTTATATTCATAAACTCCAGAATATCTGACATCATGTGTGGGGCTAGCACACTTGTTTCAGTATTTTGTATACTGGATACAGTTGTATGGAAAGGAGAAAGAAAACATGATTAGTGTGATGATCAGGCTTTGCATTGAAGACCCAATTCTCATAATTGGATGGAAAGATTATCTGCTGCTGTTTAGTCATGAAAAATCTATTCCTGCTTCTCCACTTCAAACTTTTTTATTTCAGATAGAATCATATTGGAGAAGCAAGGAGGAAATAGAAAAGAGGCATGAGAGAGGAACTGCTGTGATGAGTGCAAGAGATTCCAGCCTGAGGTCACCAGTGATGAATCCAGCCCAGATCAAATTTTTATCTTCTGTTCAGGGTCGTCCATATGAGATGAACTTGTGGTCTTAGTACATTCCCTTGAGAAGTGGTTTTGAAAGGTTTAACAAGCTGTGGGAGCCTTTCTGTCAAATAACTGAATATCCCAAGAGTGTAATTTTGCCCCTGCTAGAGAATTTTTTAGAGTGACTTAAAAAACCCTCTGTCAAAAGGATGTTATTGGCTACTCAATATTATAGATAGGTTTTAGTGTCACTACCACTCTAGTCCTCTATGTTTTCTTTCTGGTTTATACTGTATTTTTAATGTCCTAGGACGACAGCAGTGAAAATTGTGCCTTGACAAAGTCAATAGATGAAACTCCTCTGGCTTGTGTGGAATGGGAATGATGGGGCAAGGAAGGAAAGAGTTTTAACGTGTATAACCAAATAACCCTATTTCAAAAACTATGTGTAATAACCCTGATTATACAGGGGAGTACCTGAAGATACCAAGAATACACTCAAGGCCAATTCACATCTGAAAAATGCCCATCCTATGCACTGATTTGTTAATGCAGACGTGACCTACAAGGAAGATAAAGTCTGTGGGGTATGCTGTGGTCCTGATTATTGGCACAGGGGACCTGCTTCTGTGTAGTCTGGCTTCTTGACTGTGCTTCCAAATTTCCATCCAATGGACAAGATCAGGTGCACTTTCAGGACTGGGACCAATAGCACGACACCGTATCCTGCCTGTGTCAATAGTACTGTTACCACTTACATAGGCTGATGGCAACTGACAGTAAGACAGCAGCTCCTGTGAGTTTAGAAGGCAAAAATGGGGACCTTTTACCTTTCATGGATGTTTCTATCTCTTCCGGGGCCTTTATTGTGCACATTTGGTCTCAGTTGCTGATCATTTGGGTCAGAATAGCCTGTAAGCCATTTATTCCTCATTTAACAATCTATTTTTCCATGATCCAGCTAATATTCTGCCTTTTTCCAGACTGTCCTGGGAGGATAAGGAGTTATGATCCAAAATGGATCTGTGCTTTGTGTGAACGTATTCAGACCATATGAAATACCGCCTGCAGATGTGAAGTTCATAGTCAGAATTTAGGCTGCGAGCCGTGTGTTTTGCTGTGCATGAATAAACTTGAAAACTGCTGCTCAGAGTAAAGCTGATGCTGTCAGCCCTAGAACTTTTAGGGACTGTGGCATGTGGGGTTGTCCAAAGCAGTCTTCTCCCTTTGTCTGATCTGTGCAGTATTTCTAGGAAGTCATGGCTTATTTTGCACAATAGTTGTCCCAGAGGCTTTAGTAAAATCTGTGAGTTCAGTGGTCTTTTCCAGTGAGCCCAGGGATGCAGGATCCGATGGTATTTGAGCTGGCTGTTAAGAGGTTGGAAGTACATCGCAACTGGCTGTGAATTACATGGTTGCTTCCCTCCCCTAGATCAATACGTACTGGAACTGCATGCTAGCTTTGATCCTGACTCTGTGCACTTACAGCTCTAATAGGGTTTATAAGATAGCCGTGAAAAAAATATGAATTTCCTAATTTTCTTTTTTTTACTTTGGAATCTCACTCTTACCCTCAATACTATCTGGGGATTATTGTCAGTTTTGGGCTAGCAGCGTCTCCAAAATGTATTGGTATCTTCTTCACCCATAGCAAATACAGTGGAGACCTTTCATGAAAGGAAATTGCTTGGGCCAACACATCTTATATATATATATATATATATCTACAGAAAGCTGCAGAGATTTAATCTGAGGTGTAGTTTTATTTCAGTTTAGTGAAATCACTGCAGTGGACCTTAGCTCCGTTTAAATTAGCTGTGTTTTGTGTTACTTTTAGTCGGCTGGGGACAAGTATAAAATAAGGCTGCAAGAAACTCAAGTAACAGACATTTCTGAAGTTCAACTACAGTGGTTTAAAGCATGATTTAAATTAAAACAGTGCAGCTGCTACCTCTAGACAGTACCTGCAGTGCTGGAATTTCTCATCTGTTGTTCCCCCCTTCGTTTAATAGCTGTCATTGACAGTAATCCTAGAAGGGATTTTCTCATCATCTACTTCATTCTCCTGTGTATCTGGGCCCTATCTCTGTGTTGACTGACATTAGACAAAAACTGTCAGTCCTCACTGTGGGACTCAACCTGTATAAATTCAGCCATCCTGAAGTTACATGTCTAGCTGAAACTAGTCATCTAGACTTTCTGTCATCAGGGTACATGGATGGATATTTGCAGATGATTCATTTCACCTGTCTCCGTTATTTTAGGATGGGATGTGTTGGTGTCTTGCTGTCTATCTTGCTCTCTCTTTCACTGACTATATAGTAAGCCTGAAAATCAGGCTTAGACTAGATTTACAGCATCTCAGTGACTAGGTTGTGTTTTTAGGAATATTTTGAAGAGCCTGTTCAACAATTGTCCTGTCTCCAGCGTGTTCCCAATGCACCCATGTGCACCTGGGGATTGCTGTCTGATTGTAATCTAGCCTTCAATCAGGGTAGTGCCTTCCATCTCACTGCCTCTGATGGAGGTACTTGTACACCACCCATTCAGTGGAAGGCTGTGCAAAGCCCTGGCCACTTCAGTGCCATGTAATCCCCAACCATGCATTGCATGAAATGATTCAAATATGGTCCCCTTGGTATATAAGTTTGGCACTATCCCATCCCAAAATCTCTAAACCCAAGGTTGGGGAATAACATCTCTTTAAAAGTACAAATGTTCTGTTATTCTAAGCATTGCTAGTATTTAATTACCTGGTGTTGATTTGAGTCTGGCCCCTTTGGGACTGACAAAACAAAGCTAGCTTTTCTGGTAAAGTTACAAGTTTGTGTTCATGCCAATAAAATGGAACTGAGAAGTGGGATGGAGAGTAATACAAATCACTCCTTATCAGCCCAGATTCCTAAACCAGCCTTCTTTGTTGCAGGGTGATCTCCAGAGGACAAACATTCAGCTTGATTTTGGAGATGGCATTGCAGTATCCTATGCTAATTTCAGCCCTGTGGAGGATGGCATCCGGCATGTGTATAAGAGTGCTGGAATCTTTCAGGTGACAGCGTATGCAGAGAACAGCCTGGGCTCTGACACCGCTGTCCTCTTCCTGCATGTGGTCTGTAAGTACTTCAGCTGCTAGATTCCTTGGGTGAAAACCTAACCTCACTGAAAATCCCTGCATCTTCAGTCACGGCTAAGAATACATGCAAACCCACCAGATCATGCTCTTCCAAAGGCTGTGATTTTCAGATGCTCTTTGATCTTGTTATGTAAACTTTATTTAATGAAGAGGAAGGGAAGTTTCTTTTAACACAAGTATATTTGCAGTTCTCACAGATACAGAGAAAAGTTTGAAAATGTTTCTCAGGCTTTCTGAAAGGGTCAGAGACCAAACAACGTATGAAAGAGTCCCAATCTACTAGATTTTTAGTCAGTTATTCAAGATTTGTGAGTTATTGGTGTCTGTTAAGTAAAACAGAAGTGTTATGCTGGCCATACTTCTGGGGTGGGAATGTACTGAGGACTAATGTGCTACTTTTCATAATTCATGTGTTTGACATTTCCCTCCTGTTTTGTAGTTCAGTGCAATTTCTATCCACTTGGCACACAAGCAGACTCAAATTAGGGCCCCCCAGCTGGCTTTTTCAAAGCCACAGGAGAAGCAAAAGATGCAGAATGCAAGATGTCACCAAGAATTTACTAGTTGTTTGTCCTATTCTCAGGCTACTAGATCTCCTGGGCTGGGTGCTCCATAAATGTACCTCATAGGTTTTACCTCTCAAGGTGCTCAGAGTCACATCTGTCTTCCCCCTTAACCTGTTAGAATGTCTTTAGCCTGTCTTACCTTTTTCCAGAGCTTTTGTGCTGGAAGGAAGCAAGTCAGAAATTTCCAAAACTCAAAAACTTTTTTCTTTTTAATTTTAAACTCCCAGTGTGAAGGAATAAATGTTCCTTGAAGCTTTTATTATGCTCATAATTCCCTCAAAGTCAATCATGGCTGCATTTAACAACCTGTTATTAGAGCATTAACTGTTTTTTCCTTCACCTTGGGCCATTAGCTGACAAAAGTGATGGTTACCTGGTAATAACAACCATGGATTATCTGATTTTTCTCATAGGAACTGCTTTTTCATGCTGAGGATTTTAAAGCGGAATGCAATGAGGGGCAGTTGCTTGGTCTGGTTGTGCTACTATACCCTCTTCATCAGCAGCCTCTCAGATCTCTCTTGATTTTTATAACATTCTTAGGTGGTCACCTTATTACCATTATCTCCAAGGAAATATTTTGCAAGCATTTATACACGTGCTAATACTGAAATTAGATGATACCATGGTACTAGACTTTCAATATATTTGGACATACTAGTCAATATAGGAGGCTTGACCTTGAAGCTCATGTATACAGACAAAAATGTCTGCTATATAAATCACACTTATTGTATGATTTACCTGGTGCTGGAATCCTGTGCTGAAGAAAAAGGAGACAGAATCTCCTTGGCCTCAAGCAACAACAGTTTTCTGCACTGTAGCTTTGTCAGTCATCGATTGACTTTTCACCTTTCTGGAACCTGCTGTCAAGCTGCTAATCTCTTCACTTAAAGGAAGTGAAGATATTTGTGGTTTTCCTCTTACATGCACTGTCACAAAGCATTTGGGGAACCTGTGGTTCTTGGGAACCCAGAGTGCTTGCTATGGGCAGCTTTCAGAAGTGCCTTGCTGGTAGAGACCCCTTGGGAAAGGGGGAATAAAAAAGAACAAGTTTTAAGAAGCCAAAAGCAAGAATTGTGTTCCATTGTGCTCAAATGCTGTATGCTCTTGTGGTAAAAGAACAGCTCTTGCTCTCCAAAATCCTTGTAATCCAAGTAGGTGGAGAAATGATTAATATCTCCATTTCATGCTTGAGCATGAAATGGAGATATTAATGAAATAGCTGAGAGGTAACACAAGAAGATCGTCCCAGTTAAAATCAGCAAATTTCCTGCTTCCCAGAATTAAAGTATCAGTTAAAAAAAAAAGTGTCTCTTCTTTCTTACTTCATCCTTTCCTTCTCACAGTGATCGTCTATCAGTTTGCTGTGTTTTACAAGATACCATCTAGAAAGGCTCAGTAATGCTGTCTGATGTGCAGCAGTTATCAGCTGAAATTCAGTACCAGTTAAAACAAAAAAATTAAAACAATGGAGATAGTGAAAGCTTTAACCAGACTAACAAACAGAACCTCAATCTTTTTTTTTTGCAGTAGAGGAACAGCTTCTTGCTGGTGGACTTCATGTACTGGACTTACTCAAGACATTATTTATTAGGCTCAACTTTGCATCCATACTTTGTTATATTTAAAGTTTTTCCAGAAAGAGCTTCATCTGACAGTTAAATGCTTTGATGCATAGTGGACACAGCTTTCAAGTAGTTCCTGACTTTTTGCTAGCGATAACTGACTCCCCAAAGACTTCTCAAGGTCAAGCGAAAGTCAAAAACATACTAAGGATTTGGACACTTTCTAAAGAATTCTCAGGGTGTATTTAATCAAGTTATAAATGCCTCTCATATAATCAGATTTAAGCCAACCTGGCTAAAATGATTTTCCCACAAATCTTGGTAGCTCAATGGGTACATTTTAAAGAAAACACCTTCTTTCTCTCCTGTGCTCTATCCTCAAGAACTCAGTAACAGCTTACTCTAAGTGCAAAGCCAGTTCATTCTTCTACCTCAGACAGCGTTTAAAAAATTCTTCTAAACACTATGCTAACCCTTTCTGAAATTAGCAGTTTTGAAAATGTACAATTTTTACTCCCTTAGAATTAAGAGTGAGGAAAAAAAAGTGATTTTATGTTTATTAATCTGATCCCTTTTTCTCTTGCTTATTGACTGCTGAATTTATCTTGTATTGCTGTCACTGGCAATGTAAGACACTTGATTTATTTAAAGGAAAGATTCTTACTGTTCACAACTGCACAGGGAGGATTTAAGTCAAAGCCTCTAATAATGAACTCTCTCCTCCCACAGGTCCAGTGGAGCACGTCCATCTGAGTGTCCCCTTTGTCGCCATCAGAAACAAGGATGTCAACATTACTGCTGTAGTTTGGCCCAGCCAGGCAGGCACGCTTACCTACTTCTGGTGGTTTGGTAACAGCACCAAGGTACAGCTGCCTTTTGGTTCATTTTTATGTCCTAAGCTTGTTGCACCAGGCAGGAAACTTCCACAGGCCTAATAAAAGCTTCTTACCTTTGCTTTTTTTTTGTATTTTAGTTTTTTCTTTCTCTAAAAGGGGGGTGTCATTATCTGAACTTCAGCCTTTGAGAGTTTATTTTCTCCTGTCTTTTGTTGTTCTTTGGAGTCTTTACTTTTTTACATCTGGTTGTTACTAGCCCTACTGAGGTTTGAAGACCACTGTTATTACCAGTGTTCACTTGCAACTTAACTGAATTATATATCGCTATATATGGGATAATACTGGCTTTCAACACAGTGTTTAAAAACTGCTGGTGTTCAAATAAACGTGGGGGTTTCCATTATGTACCAGTATGCAATATATAATGCTGCATTCCAACACAATACTTTAAAGCTGTCGGTGTTCAAATAACCAGTTGTATCTAGAATTTCAAGCTAAACTCTCAGTGAATTATTTGTGTCCATCTGTGACTATTGTTCAGTCTTGAATATATTAGAGAGAGAGGTGAGATTTCTTTGTAGTGAATTTTCAAATGAATTCAAAGTATTATAAAGAGAATTTTTTTATCAATAATTTAAGTAAGTGAAACTACACGTTGTGGCCATGCTTTCAAATGGAGAGAACAGGATTGCTTATTAGTTGCAGTTTTTATTGCAGGCTTTAGGAGTGAGACAGCTGACACAGTCACTATCTTCCATTCTTACAGTTGTGAGATGCACAGCTGATAATTCTGCAATGTACTATCTCCTGTTATTTAACGAAAGCAGTTTAAGTCACATCGTCTATATTATTGAGTTGCAATTGAAGGTGGGCACTGAGGTAAGATCACAGTAGACAAAAAAAAGAGGATTTTACATGAAATATGGAACTTGAGATAGAAAGTAGTGGGCACACAGGTGTTTTGTTTTCTCTTTGAAAAAGCTTCTTGCCTTCTAACCTCTTACCCTAGCTATCAACAGTAGAAGGAGAAAAAAAAACCCTAAACAGTAAATGCTGTGTCTACTGGGATTTTACATCAAGTTTGGAAGCTCACTGTAAGAACTCACCTGTTTTTGTGGAAGCATGATTGAGGTACCAGAAGAACTCAGGAATAAAACCCACTTAATGAAACTTGGCAAGCTGCTGTGCCCTAGCTGAGCTGTGACAACCAAACACTTATACACGTGTAGTCCATGACAAGTACCAGGTAACTGTGCACTGAAAGAGGGAGATGCAACATCACATTACAATTCAGATATGTTTGGCTCAGTGATCGCACGTGGACAGCAATTAAAGTACACCTGAGCCAATTAAGGTACTGGCTACTTGATCATCTGCCCAACCCCTGCAGTGTAGTCAGTTGTTAGAGTTTTTCTGCCCTTGCTTTTGTCCTTAATATAAAGTTGTTGGTGAATAGGGACTTTAAATTATTTTTTTTAAAGCAGTGATGTTTGCTGAAAATTTCCATACAGCTGTCATGGTGCTTGTATCTGGCTTACAAATATGATCTGTTATCTGTTTTATCTTCTGGCTCAAATTTCAGACTCATAGGCAACAGAATACAAGGAGATATGTGTTTGGGATAGGTGCTTTGGACATAGGTGTACATGGAGTAGCTGATCCCGATGATACCTTAGGGTGGTTGTACATGTTGCTGAAGTATGTTAAGGTTTGGATTAGTAAAGAGGTGCCATTCCCATGTGGCTAAATCAAAGACCCAGAGCACCTTTCATTCTTTGCAAAGCACTATCACCACTACCTCATGAAACACACTTCGTCTCTGGTAGAAGTATGGCAAAAGATATAGACATATCAGCAGCAGCAACCTCTTTTCAGTATAACAGTTTGCATCACATCAAAATTCCTTCTGGGATGTTTAATGTACATGTCAGAGCCTTCTGTTTGCCCACTCATGGGGAAACCGTGGTGCTCTTAGTACAGGTGGAAGATGAGGACACTGATGTGAGTGTAATGATGATGAGGTGTGTAATGTATAGTGACAGTATTGTTAGGTGATATATTCTGGTTCCCTGCTGAGGAACTGCAGCTTCTTTTCCTATTCAGCCTGTAGGCATCCCAGGTAGAACCAGATGTGTCTTGTGTCTCCGTGCACTAAAGTACTCTCTTACTAAGGTACTCTCTGTGCTGCTGCATAGGTGAAAGTTGGAACCATTGCATTGCATTTCTACTGTGCTAATTTCTGTGGTATAGCTAAAGGCCAATTTGCTTGGATTAACACAGGTACAGTTTAATAAATGTGTCCAGCTGTCTAATAGGTTTGAGCAAATGAACCTTAAACTATTTGATTTAATTTAGAGTTAGTTTCCAGGTCTTGGTGCTTGAATTAAAATTAAGGAGTTGGCTGAATGTTAAAGCTCCATGATGGAGGTGAAATCATCCATGATAATGGAATGTCCAGCATACACATATATGAAAAGGAAAAAATGTGGTTTTAAAGGCCAGATTGGTTCCTCCTATCAGCCTTTGCACAGAATCACACCCTGTAACCTCCAGGAAGGTTGCTAGTATCACTTTAGTGTGATATAGGCCCATTATGCTTGTCCAGAATATGTGTATATCTAAGTATACACTGGGTAGGCCTCCAGGTCTAGCACAAGCTGGCAGCTTTGCTGTCTTCATCTGCGAGTCCCCTGTGATCAAACAGATTACTTCTTTTCCTACTGCTTTTTCAGCTCATGGATGGGGGCGGTGGGGCAGGGTCAAAGGAAGGCAGCATTCTATTGGGCAGAGAAAGGTGTTTGCCAATCTGGCCTGTGCCAATGGAAATTTTGATTTGGCTATGAAAATGGCATATATGGCCACTGTGAAATGCTGGCGAGCTGGCAGTCTGATGAGATGCTGGGAGGTTTGGTGTGTTCCCTCTAGAAACAAACTAACAGTGTGGTGAACAATGATAGCAATGATACAATGGTTTTACCAGTGCTCTTAGACTTCTGTGTGCTTTTGCAATGGAGGCTGGTATCACTATGTCCATTTTCATGGTTTAATCTAAACCAGGAGATTTGTCTACAGACCAGCTGTCATGTCAATGGCACTGCAAGGGCTAGACCTTTGATTTTCAATATGCAAATCTGTTTTCCCAAACAGGGTGTACTTTTCTCATTTAGATGTGTATCAGTGTGAGATTTTCCTGTGCAAATAAGAGAGCTGTAGTGCTACCAAGAACATTTGTGTTGAAAGGTTCAGATAAAATCAGCCTTCACTGCCAGGGCTCTGAGCTGACTAAATGCAGATCAACTTTACACTGGAAACTTCAGACAGTACCATCAGTGGTTATCATGCCATGCTTTCATCCTTGTTAGCATGATTTGCAAGCTTATGGTTGGAGTTAACGTTACAGGGTGAAACATGGATAAGCAATACTAGGTGCCCTCACTCTGTCCAGAGTAAAGTTGCTCTGATATCAATGGGATGGATGGATGGATGGATGGATGGATGGATGGATGGATGGACGGACGGACGGATGGATTTGTGCTCATGTGACCTGTCATGGATCTGAACAATATAAATTCTTTGAAGAAGCATCTGCATCTTTGGTTTACGTTCAAATACTGTTTTGAGTTGGCCCCTGTGTTTTGTACAGCTAATATAGAACTGTGCTGAGTGTGTGTGTGTACAGCACTGCATTCTGCAGCACTAATTCTGCAACTGCTGACTGTGCTCTGCTGAGGTATTCATAGCATAATGGGTTGCAGTCCATTGGAAGAATATTTCAGGAAGCATTTAATGAAGTGAGAGAAACCTTTGTCTATGAGACAGTTTTCACTGGGTGGTGTTTGGGCCACATTTAGGCCTTTGCAGGGCATGAAAACTCCATTCTTGTATCAGGGAGGAAGGATATCATTAGTTAGGTGCATGTTGTGATCCTGAGTTAATCTCACCCTGATTTTGATATCACCATCTGCATTTGCCTCTTGCAGCCCCTCATCACTTTGGAGAGCAGCATCTCGTACATCTTCGCCATGGAAGGGATGAACACCGTCACTGTGCAGGTTTCTGCAGGCAACACTCTCATCCAAGACACCAAGGAGATCGCAGTACATGGTACCCTTGGCCTTTTACAAGCAGATCTCGGGGGTACCTAGAAGTGAAGAACAGTCATTGTTAAACCAAAATGAGTTCTCTGAACCCCTTAGTGCAAGAAGGGAATGCTTGAAGACAAACTGCAAAGTAGATAAAATGTATCATGATCACAAAATACAAAGTGAAATGGGTGGGGCAGCTAACCAAATTTGTAAGCACTGTTGTAAAGTGGCTGACATCTCATTTGCCCATTGTCTGTGTTACCCTGACTGGGAAATGCCCCCCGCCCCAAACCATTTAGAGCCCGACTGCCTTCCCTTGGCTTCCTAGCTGTGGAAAGAAGTAGTCATAGTGCGTCAATACAGATGATGTAAACAGGAGGGGTCTGGAGGGGTCTGGAGAACAGGGTGCAGAAATGACTGTTGGTGGTATCTTTGCCCATCTTCCATGCCACAGCTGGAGCTCTGTGTCTATTGGACATCCCTGTGGGTAATGTTTAGTATGTTCTTGCCACATCTACACGTCATGGGTCTGGCAGATCACAGAGCTTATCCAGTTTGGGGCTTGAGAGAGGATGACTGGAAGGGCTCTCTCGGTGGTTTTGGCCAGGACTTCAAGATTTCTCCATGAATTTCACCCCAATTTAGTCTTCATTTTCCTTATCCAGTTATTGGCATCCAGCATTTGAAGGCAAGCTTTTCTTTGGGTAGCAAGTTTTATTGAGAGACCTGGGCTTCAAATACCTGAGGTTGCACTGTGTGGTTGAACTGTGTCTCTTGGTTCAGTAATTAAAAGATAAATAAATGTCCTGCTGGTGACTGGAAAGGTATATATTCAGATTTAACAGCCAGCTAAATAGATATTTATTGATTGCTGGGCTGTGGAATGCCATAGGTTTGAATAATTTGTTCATATGATTTAGTAATACGCAATTTCGCTCTTAGCAAATGTAAGTAACCTTCTATTTGATCATTTTGGGCATTCTAAAATGCAGTGTTTACTTCTGGGAAACTTGCATCTTTCCATTAGTTTCTGAAGTAAACCTGAATTGAGCGTATCTGAGAGGGGTCTCTGCAGGTGATATCGATCTTTGTAGTTCTGAAGTAAAGGTCCTGGTAGGTCCCACAGCGCGCTCCTCATTCTCTGTTTTTAAACACCTTGGAAAAGATTTTGCCATTCTTGTTAAAAGATCCAAAGCTCTGGGCTTTATCACAAAGAGAAACTGTACCAGTTGCAATGTCCAAGTAGTCCTGTGCGTCATCATGCTTCAGAGTGACCTGATCTAAGGAAGGAATCCTTCCAGACCCCAGTCTGGTGATTGATTCAAAAGTCTGAGTACATAAACAAGTGACACCTTCAGTAAACATGCATTCTGCTGAATTTGTATCCTAATCTGTGTCCTGTATTATTATGGCTCTAGGCAGAAAGTCATGGCTCTCTGATGTTAGTGGAGGAGATTTATTCAGGGTTTTCTCAAATTGTGATTAATAGACCAGAATTTACTCAAAAAATAAATTGGTCATGGTTCAGAGGGTTCAAAAGTCAAAGGCTTTATGTATCAGGCTCTGGGTTGAGCCTTCAAAACTTGAGATATTTTCCCTGCTGTCTTTGATGCTTGTTTTATTTTAAAAAATACTGCACCATCTGAAAAGAAAGAACAGATCTTGCAAAAATGCAACATAAGTGCTGTGCTGGCACATCTCTGCTGTTCCATGGATTTCCTCATTTATACTCTTGCTGGTTTATCCTGATCTAAAACTGGTATCTTACAAATGATTAATGATACTTATTTGAAGTGCTTGGAGATCATGTAGTTCAAAGTGAGGCACAGCACATCTCCAAAACCAGAAAGGAGAGTCTTTTACCCTGAGAACTTTTATTTGAGTGTCATGCCCATCCTGGATCTGTCCCTTCCACTGGCCCAAATCCATCGCACGCAGTTGTCATGATGAGTCCAGGCTTGGTCTCTCTGGTGACACCAGAGGGGAGAATTGGAGAAAAAATTAAATTTGTCTTTATCTGAAGTCTGTAAAGTTCTTCTTCCTCCCTGCGATCAGTCAATTAGGAAGTAATTTCAGTGTGTTTCATGAATAGCCATTGCTTGATTAGCCAGTCATTAGCACCACTGGGTTCTGATTTGTTGGAGTTTTAACCACTCATGGCTTCCCTCCAGGAGAGCAAACAGATAATACCTGCTTTTGAAAACATTACTTACAGTAAGTGTTTGTTCTGCAGAGTGCAATGCATGCGATTGCACAAACCTTCCAAATTTCAGCCAGATGCTGCCTTATTTACTGATCAACTTCTCTGTAAGCAGAATCCAATGAAGTTGACTGGCAAAGTTACAAAGCCCAGAGACATCTTCTCAACTCCCCCATTCTTTTTTATGGGAAAATCCACACATTGGCATTAGGGCAAAATGTCCTTTATAAAAACCTTTATAAGAACTCTTTCCTCACAAGCGTTCTGTCCTGCTTGGTGTTAGCCAGCCCTTTTTCTTCCTTCAGCCTTTCCTCTCTCGCTCACTTTAAGATAATTTATTTATGGTCTTCCTGTTGTGTGCTGTACCCTGATCACTGCCCATTTAATCTTCTCATAAATACTGTTGTTCTATTCCAGAGTATTTCCAATCTCAGCTGTTGTCATTTTCTCCCAACTTGGACTATTATAACCCTGACATCCCTGAATGGAGACAAGACATTGGCAAAGTCATCAAGACAGCTCTAGCACAGGTTAGCATCTGGTTCCTCATCTGTACTAACATTGACTAGGCTGTTAAAACATGCACTGTTTCAACATGCTAACTTAAAAGAATGGGAAAGAACAGCAGTAATGAAGCTATCATTTTAAATCGATAAAAAGCTTCTTAATATGCTGGATCTTTTTACAGAGGCAAACTATATTGGGAATTTTGTGGATATATTATAATTACTTTTATTAATGTTTCTGTGGTGCTTTTTAGCTTTTAATATCCCCGAGGACTTGACAATTCTAGATTGTAATAGTACGATTATTATTCTTATTTTGCCAGATTGCTATAACAGTATCTACTGTTTTCTACTCCAAACATTTGAGTAGCATTACTGTGTGTTGTTGAACAGCTGATCCACTTCATCCCAGAAGACAGACATAGTATGTTAGACAAATGAGGAAGATATTTTTACCTCTTCCTGATAGTCCTTTAATGCAGCTAAATGTAGCAACTGGTGAACATTATAAAGCTCTACTCCCCTTCCAACTGGGGCGAAAAATGAGGATTCAGGGGGAAAATAAACTTACCTTCAAAGTGCAGGACAAAGAAAGAGTTCTGTGAGTGGAAGATACTCAATCTTCCTTTGGGATTAATTAGAATATGTAAACTAGTGCTCATATTCTTGCAGGAAAGGGGACAGAATAATTTATGGTATCGAATAGCCAGGGACTTTGGTTTTGTGTGAAATCAGGAGATAGATTTAGGCAAGCTTTTCTGTTTTTCACCTTCTGCCAAAAATGTATCTTGCTTTTTATTTTTTTTTGCTTCAGCTACAGCTGTTCTTAGAAATGGAGGCTGATTATTTTTACAGGGAAAGTACATTCCTGCTCAGATTTTCTCATCTGCAGCCCACTCAAAATTCACAGTTTATAAGAGTTTCCTTGATTGTTTTCCCATCCCAAGAAAACACGAAGTTCATTTGTTTAAACTGTTGTTCCCTTTTACTGTATTCAGAGTCAAGCTTGTAGAAAGAAGAGATTAATCAGGTTTTAAACATGGATTGTAGAAATCATGTAGAACTGCTTGCTTGTATAACCTTTTGTGACTACCTGGTTGCAGGCTGTGGTCTGTGCTTATAGGAATGGGCTGCTCTATTGACGCATTTCAGTTCAGGAATGAAGCCAAGGAGCTTGAGGTGGGGAGGTAATGGGGCTACCCTCATATAGCAGAGTTTCTGAGGGAGAAGTGGCTTCCTGCCCTACTGAAGATGCACAACTTGGATTTGGGGAGAGAGGGCACTAGCCTTGGTGGGAAGGTTATGCTGAAGACAGTTTTAAGAGTCAGGTGTGGAACTGACTCTTGATTCAGCAGACTGGACAGTTCCCAGCACATCCCTCCTGCTCAGTCCCAGTAGTAAAAGGTTTTCCACTGGAGATGTTAAGTTATTCATGTATTGCAAATGTGTATTCCCAGAACCTGATGTTAGAAGGTGATTGCAGACCATTTTCTTCGTATGTCCCTGTTAGATGTACTCTTACCAGAGAAAGACAGACTCTCAGGATCTGAGTTTGGGTCATTCTTTTGTAGTGAGAAGGACTATATGGAAAATTCAGATCTGGAGACATGGTAGCTTTGAACTTTGGGTTGAGATTTGTGGGTCCGGGGTTGTTGTCAAGCCTATATTTACTTCTAGAAATGGAATCAATCATTACCAGAACATCTATTTCTGATACACCAAATGGGCAGTAGCTGATTAGGAACACAACTCCTAGAGTGGAACTGGCAAATAACAACTTGATGGGAGTACAGTTTGCCATAGTGAATGGAAACATCAGTAACTGAATAGCAGCTAGAGACCTCCTTTTTACTTTTCTTTTAGGTGACTGGTATCCCAGATGAACAGATCTTGGTAGCTGTTTTTCCTGGGCTGCCTACTTCTGCTGAACTCTTCATACTTCCCCATAAAAATGCAACAGAAAGGAGGAAAAGCAGCGAGGCTGATCTGGAACAAGTAAGGAAAGATGGATTCATGGGACATTCATTTTTATCATACCATTTGCAGATGGACCCCTTAGCTTATGCAGCACTGGAAATGACTTTCAATAAGTGTGATGGAATTGGGTGCATCTGGGACTATGGCAGTATAGTTTATGACATTAAAGAAAATTCTTTTCAGAGGAAAAACAGGCTTTTCTAATACCTCACTGAGATATGTCACAGTCTACCAGCAGTGGTTCTTCCAAAATCAGTGGTGTGTCCTTATTACAGTAGTTATGACCAAAGGAACCTTGAATATGTACTCCCTCTACTCCCTGGAGGAATGCTAATAGACAGAGGCCAAAGCAGCAAGATAATATACTGAGGTTTACTAAAAATAAATCAGGCTCTTCAGCTCGTATATCACTGGAACAAGAGCTCTTTTTTTCCTGCAGCAGCGAATGGCGTGTGCAAACTATATTTGGAAGTTACAATATCCATCCATTTAGATAAATAGGTAATTACAGTGATGAATAGCAACAGTGATATGTAGGCAAGGGAAGGGCTAGGAACAACAGCACTAGTCTGCTGAAGCTTTCATGCTAGAATTACCAAGTGATTAAATCAGCTCTATAATGGCAAAGGAGTGAAGTACTGCTGGAAAGGCTGCTTAGCTCTAGCTTATGTCTCCATATGCAGCATTTTTACTGCATGCAAGCTATGTGTGAGCCCATCTTCAAGTAACTCTTGAAGGACTAACTCTTCTGTGATCAAACGTTAAATAATTCTGAGGACTGATGAATTCTGTGGAAGGTCTTGTTGCCAACTGAGCAAAGTCAGTCCCCTCAGAGTAGTACATTTGTCCTAGGAAGCTAGCAAAGCTGGCCTCTTAAATTTATGGTGGTGAGTGTGCACAAACATATTCTAGTGGGAACCTTTAGAAAGCTTGGAGAGATTTTCTTGGAGTCATTTCTGTCGTGTTCTGTAGGATCTACCCATATTAGAATTCCCTCCAAATAAGTGACTGTGTCAGTATTTCACATATCAATGTTATTCACACATCTCAAATTAGGTTTCTGAACAGCTGATCACGAGGCCTGAAGCTCTAACTTTATTTCATGGTCTGCTAAGTTGTACTTTGTCACCTGTTGTAGCCTTCTGCTTGAGGAGCTCTGCCCTGGAGAGTAGGCCATCAGAACTATTCAGTAGCTGTGCTCTGACTATCAGAACTACTCTAGGAAGATCAGGCATTAACAAAATCAGGATCCAGTGTGACATGCCAAGTATGTGCTCTCAGGCAACCAAATAACACATCACAGCTGGGTTGCTGAGCCATTAGTAAACTCCAGTCCCAGGCTCCTCTTCTAAATGAAGGAGAAACATGGCAAGTTTGCCATTAATCCTCAAAACTGGATTGTCTCATCTCCAGCAGGATGATGCTACACAACTAGTATTGTCCTGAATCAATGAGTGAAGAAGTATTGTTAGGCTGAACTAGCAAACTCAGTTCCATCATCCACTAATGAAAAGCCAGTATGTCATTGATTTCCAAGTGCATTACATTCAAACATTGTGGAGGGTGAAAAGGTCCTTGGTTCTTTTCCCCCTCCCCTATCCTACTCCAAAAAAGATAAAATTTGCTAACTTTCTTGGTTTGCTTCCTGGGAGAGGTATAAAAATATACTCTGTGAGTCTCAGAAGTCCTGAAGGGAGAACTTGCATGCAGTAATGCTCAGTTCCATCTAAAGCACATGCGCATGTTTCTCTCCACTTCCTCAGTGTCTTGCTTCCCTTCTCTTCCTGAAGCCAGTAACAGATGTTAGTCACCATTCACAGACTACATGCATTCCTGAATGTTCTCCAGAGCCTGCTGTCCTCTATATAGTAACTACTGTATTTATTATTATTATTTCATCAGGTGGTAGAAATCCTTTTTAATGCTCTCAACCAGAACCTGGTCCAGTTTGAACTGAAGCCTGGTGTTGAAGTCATTGTGTATGTTACTCAGTTGACATTAGGTGAGTGTGGAGTCAAATGCATAGCTATGGTTCTCTTGAGGTTTCAGGCAACGCCAGGAGAACCAGCCTACACTGGAGCACTCACAGTTTGGTATGTGCTGCTGAAATACGTAGGACTGATCATATTGAGAGACATCTGTGGTAGAAGCAGGAAGTGTTAAAAAGCCAGCAGTGGTGTCTTCATGCACCAGTTTGTACAAGTATTAAAAGTACCTTTTAAAGTTCCCTATGGCTTAATTAACTAGTGCATTGATGTTTTACAAGTGTTTTAGAAAATCAGGTGCATGGTGCTCTGTTAAGCCCTTGCTGGGAACCTATGGAATTCAGTGTATTACCAACTCTTAGGGGTATTGGATCAAATCCTTATTGCAAAGGGCTTGTTAATGTTATGGCTAGCCAAGAAGCTTTACAGGAGGAAAGCACTCATGAAAAGAAGATCTAGGCTTCTTTCAGGGAATATGTGCCTGAATATTGACTTCTACAAATTAGAACGTATTTAAATTTACCTATCTCCATTTTCACACTGAGTAATGAATAGTCACTTTAAGCTTCATCACCCTCTTTGCTTTAAACCACCCTAGTGTGAAGCTCTCAACTACTTCTGAGAATTTCAGCCAGCCTAGTGTGAAGCTCTCAGCTATTGCTGAGACAGTGGTGACTACAGAGGAGATGATGCATTTATTTTTACCCTTGCTTTTTATGACTGCCCTTGCAATTATCTGAAATGTGGGATCTTGTGCATCTGACATTGCTGATAGACTCTCCAAAAGATTGGGATTCATGTAATACACTTCAGCTTCTTTTTACATGAGACTTTCAGAGAGCCCAGAGCTGGGCTGTAACGAGGCTTGTGACGTATCCTACAAGTAATGCCCTTTTGCCTTCATTCTCTGACTGTTGTATGGGCATGAGAGTCAGATGTTAACAGGAGTAGACTGCAACAAATTATTTTGCAAAACTGGGAACTAAATCCAAATAACTGCAGTCTCAAGGTTCAGAATCTGGGTTTGTTCTAAGACATTGCAAAGCGTGGATTTGGCTTACAGTGCTCAACTATTCCTACACAAATCCCAGTGGGGTGCTGCTTTTGTTTCATGACCATTCCCATGGTATTTTGACTCTGGCGAAATGACAGTCAGTTGCTTTCCATGAAGAGTCCATAGAAGTGGTAGAAGGAGAATAATGGCAGCATCAGACTTGAATGCAGAAATTTGGCAGTGGAACGAGAGATGACTCTATTCATACAGACTTTGTCCCACTTTTCTGGGTGACATAAAAAGAATGGAGAACAGTAAAAAGCCGAAACCAAATATTTATGCAGAGAAAGAGAGAGAGACTTGGCTGCTACTTATAACTATTTACGAATCATTAGAGACTTCTCATCAGGCTCTTGATTCTCAGCACAGTGCTCAGTCCATTAAGATGGTATACTCTGATGAGCTGCGAGAATAGCTGCATAAACAAGATATAGTAATCCACTTTATTTAGCCCTCCAAAAATGCCAAGGGTAGATGGATCAAATCTCCAAAATGTTAGAAGGTAGTATATGCTTTGGTCCAGGATTATTGCTTTGGGCTTCTCTACATTGTGAAAACTGACTCAATTAAAAAAGTCTATAAGGTCCAATACAAGAATGAAATTTTAGACTGAGTCCATCACATGTGAGACAGACATGGAAGATGGGTCCTTGGAAGATGGGTCCTCTGAGGTAGCTTCTCTAAAGGGAAATATACTAGCATGAAGCCATACTTCATAAATTCCATTTCCACTTTGATCCCTGTAAAAGCCTGAAAAGAAACAGCCCAGAGTGTTAACACAGGAGTTACCAGCTAAGCATGGCTTGCTGTGCCTTTTCACTAGGAGATGTTACCATGTACTGTCTTGAAAAGGGAGCTTGGCTTTCAAAGGACAAAAGAGTCAATTTGTTTCCTACTGATTGGTCTTGCCAAAACCAGCATGCACCATGCAGTGGTAATAAACCAAATGTGGCAAAACCAGAATTGAGCTCAACTCTCTGGTGGTTACATGTTCTCTAATAATATCTTGCAAATGTAATGCTCTGCCTTTCCTCCTGCAGCACCTCTTGTTGATTCCAGCACGGGTCATAGCAGTTCGGCAATGCTGATGTTGTTGTCTGTGGTGTTTGTAGGCTTGGCTGTTTTTCTAATCTACAAATTCAAGAGGTAAGTTGAGAAACTTGGAGGATGGGAGAAGGAGACAAAAAGTGGTTTACAAGAAATCTAGGCAGAGTGGTGCCTGGACTGCAGACTCAGAATGAGTTAGGCTAGCCTAAGGCTTACAGCAGTATAGTTCCCTATTTCTCATATATAGAGAGGCGACCCTCCACTGCCCTTCCACCTCAAACTCTGTACTCTGCAAGCTCACAAAGAGCTCAAAAATCAAGCCATGACCTGCTTCAGCAGATGTATTTGAATGATAGACCAGAAATGGGAACCCTGTATGCTCACTGAGTACTGAGCTACACAATGCAGACTTAGTCAAAAAAATCACACAATGGATGTCATCATAGTCTGTATTCACCTGGCCAACTGCCTTAGTCCAGCAGTATTTCATTTGTATCTTGCAAAGTGAATAGCTTAGTCTTGCAGAGGAACAGGTGTGATTATGTTAAGGGTGGGAGACTCAAAGCCAGAAAACTATGTGTTAAGCATCAAAATGCTTTGAGGAATCTGTGCTGAGATTTTCTGTGCCAGATGTTAATATAAACCTTTTGCTTCCAGGCAGCAGGCAGGACCTGTGCTGGCCCATGACACTTTGCTGCTGCAAGCTGTGAAACAAAATACAGGATAAGAATGGCCTGTTTGCTGAAGGACTGCCTTATGAGAATATAATTTAGGCAGATGGGGCTCCTTAGGAGGAACTTTGCATTCAGTTCAGTACTTACTGTGTTAAATGGTGTATGTGCCCAGATCCTGCCTAGTGGCAAAGTACTGTATTAGAAGCATAAGCTGAGGCTGTGTCTGTCTTTTTAAAATATAAAAAAAAAATTCTGGACATGAGTAGTTCCTCCCAGTTGGGAAGCTAGAGCTTTTGCTGTTCAGATTCCAGCTCTATGTTTCTCTTTCCAGCATTTCTGCAGCCCAAGATAAGGCTAATACTTTCTCATGGTATTAGTGGGATATAAACAATATTAAAAACAGAATGATAAGACAGGCACGTATCCTAGTCTCCAGGTCTAAAGCTCCCCTCATTTCTTACCTCTTGTATTAACTGTTGTCAAAATCAACGGGTGGCACTGCTTCTAGTGCTTAAGCACTAGATCAAGAGATCAAGATCTCTCACCAAGCTCTCACTGACTTCATTGGCCTGGGACAATGTCCAGAGAACCCATGTGTATGAATTTGCTCAGGTGCAGATTTCCAAGCCTTCAGAGTGACCTGCTTATTGCAGTGTGAAATGCTCTCCTTTTCTGCAAGGTGGAATACAGCTTCCCAGGTGAATGGGGAGTGGGATGTGTGACTTGTTTAAGGCATTGATTTAATAATGTTCTGGGGACACGGCTGATGATTTCTCTCACTCCCAGATGAGTGAGGGCAGAGAAGTGTCTGTGAAATGTGTCAAGATGTAGGTACAACACTTGGAAAGACATGCTTTCCTTTGTGTCTTGGTGAGATGGTTTCTTAGGTTTGGCCCAATGTCTTTGGCTCTGTGATCAACAATCTGTTACCAGGAAGAACAATCTATGTATTCTGGCTGTCACAGAGCATTGAGGAGCCTTTTATCCACTTTGCTTTTGCAGGCTCCAGGTCATGTTCAGCTACTACAGCTCATAAAACTGACTCTTGTACTACTTAAGCATCCTGAGTCTGGAGAATAGCAGCCATGAGCCTTGTGCTGTGCCTCAGCGCTGGGAAGACCCTGTTTTGTTAAAATCAGTCTAAAAATCAAATGTATTACAAATTGGGAGTGAGCAGGAAGGTGGTTAAAACATTGGGTTTGCTTAGCCCGAAGTTCGTCAGCTTGCTTTCACCTCTCATGTGCTCTGTCCCAAAGAGGACAAACCCAGGTCAAGTGACAAAGTTTAGAATTAAGGCAAATACCCAGAGTGTCCTCAGCTTGATTTTTTTTTTTAGAACAGAAAGAACTTTTCAGCTCTGTCTAAAAACTCTGGCTGAATGGATCAGAAGTGAGAGCATGCAACAATTCTTAATGGAAAAAGGAGGTGAAAACAAAAGCTTTCCTCTAGCTGTCAGTGATGTGGAGGTCCATTAGCCATATGTACTTTTCTGATTAACAATGCTCCCAGCCTGAATACAGAACTGCTGCTTACAGGAAAAGGTTGTGGGGAGAGCATGGGCCTGCATGAATTTTTAATTCTACAACTTTACCGAATCAGTACTTTGCTGGTTTGCACACAGACTCCTTATTATGAGTCCATCAAGTTACAGACTCAGCAGGCATGTTAAACACTGCTGCCAGAGAGATGCTTGTTGAGGATAGAAAGGATGCTTGTACTTGATGGAAAGGGAAGGAAGGGAGAAAAGTAGGGAAATAGTCTGTAAAAAGGTTATTTCTTTCTGGGAGATCAAGCATATAGCAGGTTAATACTATATGTGTATGGGTGGTGAGTAATAATGAGGCACTCAGTGTGCGTGTGTGTCCTGGGATGGGAAAGCAGGAGTGTATGTGTGCTCAGGTGCTCAGAGACGTGCAGTGGGACCTTGCAGCCACCTCCGTCTGTGCTGGGAGGCACAGGAGGATTAGTGTGTGTGTATGGAGGCACATAGGTACAGCTCTATCAGTTTCTTTTTTCCCCTAAGTTTGAAGTACCTGGAGAGTCTCTGCCTCACAACTCTGAAGAGCTTTTCTTACCTCTCTTCTCAAAGCTCAGAAGACTATCACTTCTCTACCACTGCATTTTTTGGAAGCAAAACTAAGTCTTACAACATCTCCAGACATGTTGTCATGTCCATATCTCTACACACCTCCAGAAATATTCTGGGAACTTAAATCCTATGGGAAAGCATTTGTTCTTTCTCATCCAATGTGTGCTTTCCCTGTGTGGTGCTTGTGTCTTCTAGTGATCTGTAAGGCAAGTCTGAAGGTGAGAAAGAGGGGGCAGGTCAAAGGGAGAAGAACATGAGGAGGTTTTTTTAACTAGTGCTAAACATCCCAAATATGCCCTGCCTTGCTGCTGGTTAAGAACAGAATGCCAAATCAAGCCAACAGCACAGGTCGTTTGAGGCCAGAACTTCACTGGTATAAAATTAACATAGATCTATTGAATTCAGGAGAGTTGAGGCGATTTCCACTGTTTGCAATCTCTTGACATATCCAACAGCAGACAGGCCAGGTAGAGAGACAGCATTTTATATAGCTTGTTTTGAACACGTCTTTCTCTCTCCTCTGTGCTTTTAGGAATCGAAAAACTTGAATTTTTCTTCTATTAGCAGTGAGGACTGCATAACACAGTCCTTTTAAGGGCATTAGAAAAAACAGTCACCTTCCAACAGGCAACTACTCACAGATAATCCTAGCAACCCCTATGATGCTTAACACATTACCTTTCAGTTCTCTCCTTTTAAACTTGCATTCCTTCAGGGATTACTCTCTAACAATCTGTCTAGGCCTATCTAACAATCTGTCTAACTAACTGACTTTCAAGGATATCGTTCTACCAATCCAAGTTCACTTGTCTTGGAAGAAGCAAGAAGAAATAATCCCCTCACTTTCTTGGCTTCCTGAGCAGAAAAGGAAAATAAGTCCCTGCAAACTTGCATGATCCATAGCATGGCAAACTGTTTTTGTAATGAAATGGTAACAAATAGACTTTGGGTAGGTGTTATGAGGTCCAAGATCTTTCTGTACTCTGAGGCAGGACCAATTCCTTATAACTCCTTCTCATGTGGCAGTTCCTACTGAGTCAGTGTGGGCCTGTCAATAGAAACAAGCCTAGATATTTTTTTCTCAGTTGATAGTAGTCCTCAAATTGATTTTTACTTTTGGTTTCCAATGCGCCACTGATCATGTAATAAATACTGGGAGAGTTGGAAATTGCAGCTGATTGTACTTAGTTGATTGCTGCTCTCTGAGCTGGGTGAAGTGCCCACTGTGTGCACGACTTCCCATTTAAAAGTTTAGGACCAGATCATTAAGGCTTATAGCTGGAGGAGCCTTTGGGCACAGGATAGGAAGGCAGTGGCCTGAGATTTGGGGTAGCTTTAGGCTGGTTGGAAATTAGCAAATGCTAATATCACTTTCAGAGCTGAACATCACTGTAGTGTTTTCACCATCCTGAGCGCTGATACTTTGCATCACTGCTGGTGCTGCGTTTCTGGGCTTGATCTCATTTTAGTTGGCCTGATTAATCTATGACATGCCAAGGACCACAGTGTAACAAAATATAGCCTCTCCTTTTCCTTTCCTGTGCAGGAAAATCCCCTGGATTAACATCTATGCCCAAGTTCAGCATGACAAGGAGCAGGAAATGATTGGCTCTGTCAGCCAAAGTGAAAATGCCCCCAAAATCACTCTGAATGAGTTCACAGACCCTGAGGAGCTGATGGACAAAGAGCTGGACACACG
This sequence comes from Gallinula chloropus, assembly GCF_964237585.1. NCBI lineage: Eukaryota > Metazoa > Chordata > Aves > Gruiformes > Rallidae > Gallinula > Gallinula chloropus. The sequence goes on from NC_140090.1 coordinate 69,634,351, forward strand.
AGTGATGGGTGAGAGACAGCCCTCAGCTGGGGTTTGTTTCACAGTATGGGTGAGCACGTTGGGCATTGGGGTATCAGGAGAGGCAGCAACTGTGACCCCAGGTACAAGCAGAGCCTCAGGCACTGCGACAGTGAAAAAATTTCTATCTGCAACATAGTTATGGGGAGGGGGGAGGGTTCATGCAGATTTTCAGTTTTTCTCACTGTGTTACATGACCAGAATAGGAACCTGGAAACAGCAGTAGGTTACAGAAGTTTGTAATGGCTGTGGCTCTGACCCGTGCCTGCTCTTGACTCTCCTTGTCCTGTGGAGTGGTCCCAAATTCCCTGAATGCTCAGAAGAATCAGCTGAGCCAAACTTACACTGTTGGTGTGCTGTCATTACAAGTGAATATGTCCCTAATAGCTTAATGAGTTTACTGCTGGTCGACTGAGCTGTAGTAACAAGCTTTCTGCATGCTCCATGCTTATTGCAAATGCAAAAAAGGATGTGTTACTTTTAAGCACCTCTTCTGTCTTTACACTTACACAAGCACATCCTAAGAAGGAGTGAGAAGCAATATAGACCACACTGTTGAGGCCAGAGCACTGACCGTCTTCATTTTCTCCTCCACAGGAAGCATCTCAACAATTGCCAACAGTGAAAGCACAAAGGAAATCCCCAACTGCACTAGTGTTTAATACTGAGAATCCACTTGGTCTACAGCATTTCTGACTTTTTATTTGTAATTATTATTGTTATAATAATTATTATTATTATTAAAAAAAAAGAGTTATATGTCATTATTATCATTTGGGAGGGGATGGGGTGGGCTTTTCCTGTTTACCAGGGCTGCATTCATAAATAGCAGGGATTCTTCATATTTAGGAAATACTCATCAGATTAGAAAGAAATAACAAAGAACGAGTCAAGTGTGCAATGGGATTTGAATGCCAGCCTCCTGTTAAATACAGAATGAGAATTAAGTCGTCAAATCCAACAGGTAGATATAGTACCTTAGGCAACATGTTGTAGGTAATTGTTCCTTTTCATCCCTTTTTAAAATAAGTCGTGAATCAGCTACTTCATCCTGCTAGAGGGCTCAGGCTGGGTTGTAGGACCAGGCTCTGCAGCATGCCAACAGCCCTCTCTTTCCAATGACACGCATGTCTCAGCTTTTTGCAGGATCTTGCCTCTTTTAATTACTTTTAATTTCAGTCACCCTCTGGCACTGTTGACTGCTGAGAGAGGATTAAAAACCCCACAAAATCTGAGCAAACACACACGTCAGTGTTCCTTGGACTGCAGATTGGCTGGAGGGGACAGCACCACGAGCAATGAAGGAGCATGCCCAAGTTTATGAATGCAGCCCAAACCCCGTGCATGTGAATAGCGAGGATGCCGAAGGCCTACTGTAGATAATTATTACAATGTACATAGATTTTTATTTCTTGGGAAATAATTTAATGTTTAGTAAAAGAAGATATGTTTAAAACAAAAACCTGAACCACAGACACACATGCACGCACATGCACACACATACACACACACACGTGTGCGAGTTCGTATACGCCACTCAACCAGGGACTGTGGTGAGCACTTGAATCACACTTTGGTTCCAAGCGTGTTCCAGTTGTCTGTCATATTTCAATCTGATGCCATTGTCTATAAGCAGCATAGTTTATTTCTCTGTGTGTATCTGCAAGCTACTTTTTTTTTTTTGATGTATATATATTATCATTCTTATGATGGAGCAGAAAACGAGATTAGCTGGACAGACTATGAACCTGTCAGGAATATTTTAATGATGTTTATAATCTATTCACCTTTGTCACTGTTGTCCACTTCTGAGAAGGATCCTGGTGACATCCATTAGGGAAAATGAGGAAAACAAACCCAACATTATCACCAGTGTGGACAAATATCAGTGTGCTTGCAGTACCTAGTACAACCCCAACTCAACAGTGGGTCAGGGAGTAGCAGCTTTATTCCCAGTGAGAAGTCATGCTTTTAGCAGTTAAACTGGTGAAGTGCTATTCAGGATGTGTAAGAGTAGTAAATTTTGGCTGAAAGTAATTTCTGCATGGTGGGATGGTGCTTTCTGATTAGAAAAGGGGAGGTAATGAAGAAAGGTAGTGACAAAGCTCTTTAAGAATCCTGTAGCACACGGAGTTGAGGACAGCCCTTAGGAGTGGTGGTGTTTCGGGGCAGGAGTTTGACTTTGTGGTAAGTTACTTCTATCCATTTTTCTTGAGTTGATGATGTTAACACTTGACCTTATTCTGCAGAGTATTGAGTTATAAGCCCCAGCATGAGTGGAAGGAAAATTGGAAGGAGGTTTGGGAGGATGTTCTAGTGCTTGTGTGATAACAGGAGGCAGAAATGAGACCAAGTGACAGTCTTTGTTACCATTTTTAAAGATCTGGATACAGTACTCTGTGTCACCTTTAATATATCTGGACTGAGATGAGAAGATGGCTAGAATTTGAGTGGTGCTTACTACTTCTCTGCATTGCAACATGCCAGTTGGCTACAAAGCAGACTCAGCTACATGCATTCACTCCTATTAATGGGCTGGAATGTCTTTCAAAACTTATAATCTTGATGGGTCTGAAGGTGGAGAGAAAAGTACTTAAACACATTTTTCCAGGAAAACACAAAAAATATTTAAAGATTAAAATTGTTAGACCAAAGTGTAGGGGATTACTGTTTTGGGTAAAGTGCTAAAGCTAAATAATCTCAATTATTCATCTTCATTTCAGTCAGGCTTGTGGGCCTTTTCTGTTGATTTAAAAAGAATTCTGTTTCCTCCCTCACTTTTCTGCTCTAGTTCCTAATATAAACTGGAGAGTGATGGCTGTGTTATTCTATTTAACCTTGAGTTTCCATCCATCACATGTGTGGAAACTGTTGCATTACTGTCTCTGTTCTACTGAAACACCAAAGTAGTTTACAGTAATGGCCCGGTCTGGTGATAACACTGTTAGCACAAGGCCATAGCTTCCCATTTAGGTATATATGGGAGGGGTGTACATAAACAGTGGTCCTGTGGGCCTTGAGGGAGACTGTGGGCTGATCTCAGTCATAGCTGATTTTCTCTGGATTTGAGAGACTGCTTTTGTGAGGTGCTGCAGAGAGCCAAAAGTGAAGTACTCACTGTTTTCCATGTTAACTTTTTCTTTTATAGACCAGGAAATGAAGTGAAAATGTTTGTTGTCTGGAGTTTTCTAGGTTTTTCACAGAATTGTTTTCCTATTGATTTAAAAAGAAAGGCAGAGGATTAGTTTTCACAATTTCTTTTTACTATTTTAGAAATTTGTTTCAATTTTTCTCTTTATGCTCTAAAGATGGCTGTTAAATATCTCATAATGGATGGGAGGAAACAAGGAGGAAAAATTGGGAGAAAAATTGGCTGAAAGATGCTCCTTTAGGACACTAGAAGGGTAACTACTGAGTCCCAGTTGTCCCTAGAGCTGTATGTATCCACGGGACCGCTGTATTGGATTGGACAAACAGTACTGTCCATCTTTTTAGGAGCTGTGGCATTAGCACAGACTGGAGTATTGGCCACTTTTATTTGTATATCTCATGCTGGGGAATAGCAACTTGGGAATGTCATTAAAGGTTTTTCCCCTGTAGGTTTTACCCCTGAGGAAAACGTAATGGAAATCCTCGAGGCTCTAGAGTATTATTTACCTGAGTAAGGAGGGAAAAAGCCAATGCCATGACTAGAACATAAAGTTCTAGCCATTGTAGTTTGAGCCATTGTAGTTTCCCACATTGTAGTTATGTATAAAGATATGTATGAAGAGAGAGCGAGAGACTGGGTCAGTGCCCTCTATCACAGCCAGCCTTTCCCCCATGATGGATTCTACTGTATTAGCTGTAACTTAGGAATAATGCATGAGACCTGGAGACTAGATGCAGCTTCTGGCTCTCTGTGGCTATCAGTCTGAAGTACACACCCAATAGACCCTCTACTTTCTTTAACCTGTGCTTGAAAACCCCAACGCTAAGCCCAGAAGGATCCGAGATGAGGCTGAGATCTGCAGATCCCAGTCTCTGCTGGGGACTGCAGAGTTTTGCAGTTGCACTTGCTGTCAATAAGTTCATGTTCAGGAGAGTGTGCATTTTCTTCTGGACTAAGCTTTGGTTTCAAGGACATGCAAAGATGTCCTGTTCTCCTCCCTTTCCCTTCAATCCCACATACATTCCAGGTCTGAGAAACCAAACCAGAATCCTCACATTCCTTCTGATGTTGGGCAGTGCATTAAACCCAAACCACCACCATGGTTTTAAAGGATTAAATGAGGCAGACAATTGCAATACCTGTATTAAACACAGTAATACAAATGCATGAGTCATATATATACATATATATATACTGTTCTTGGTTTTATTGTTCCATTTGAATATTTCTACTGTAAAAAAGGCAGTGGTTTTGAAATTGTTGAAAATAAATGTATTTTTGTACATCAGAGTTACCCCTGGCTGCTCTTTCAGTCCTTGTTCTTCTCAAATTTCCTTTTGGCAAAGTCTGCTCTGTCTTCACTGCATTTCCCTTGCCATATCTAGCCCTTCAACCTTATCTGTCATTCAGGGTCATGCAAAGCACATGGAGGGCAAGCAGAAAAGCGTTATCAGGGAAGAATTTTAAGATAAAAGATAAAACCATTACCTCTCCTTCCTTCTTACTGCTCTCCTCTGAAAATAAGTATCTCCTTGCCTTTCCATTCCACAGGCTGATTCTCTTTGGAACCTGGGAGGTGAATAGGAGAGAATTACTTGCTTATGCAGACAGGCTTTAGGCTGGAACATGCTGTAGAGTGTCTATGAAAAAAAAACCAAAACCCAAAACCTCCAAACCAACCAAACAACTAAAACAAAAAAACACCCCACTTTCTTCACTCCTTGGCACCAGATACTGTTTAAAAATGAAAAGAGAGCATGGAAATGTGTCTCTGGATATGCATCAGCCATATCCCTCCACAGACATTTGTACACAGTCCCCATCCCCACCCTACCTCCTTTCCTTGAGCTCTCGAGGCCACCTCTTAGAGTGATATATGAGACACCTCCAGCATCACAGGTCTTGCAGCTTTTGAAGTCTTTAGATCTGGTCCTCTTTATGGCAATGCCAGTGTAACATTTCTGTTCATGAAATCCTGAAATACAAGTTACAAACAGACAAGCACAGATCATGAAATTACTGTGCCCTAACAAGCTACCACTGAGATCCAGTAATGGACTATGTGCAGAAACCCAGCTAAGCACAGATGTGAATTCAAATACAGGCACTTACACATCAGCCCTCATCATAGTCTGGAAACATGAGCAGTAGCTCAATCTTTGCCTGAATCCAACTGCTTTCCTGTGGCAAATGGACTTACTCCCCTTACTAAAATCATTGTTTACTACATGATGATACTCCTATGGCTGTGCCAAATACCCTGCAATCAGGGGTTGTGGTGCTGCTCAGGAAAAGTGCATCATAACTACTCCTGGAGTCAGCTCATCACGACCTTGTTTCACTCCTCACCGTGGTGCTCAACGGCACCCATATGACCCAAGGCTGCCATGCTGGGCATGGGACACCTGTAGCACAGGAGAGAAAAGTACTGTCAGACTCATTTTCCCTAGGTTGGTGTGTTCGTACTGAAAAGTTTGGCTCAGTTTGGGTTCACTGACTATGAATGCTTTTGTATTCCTTGTGCAGGGAGAGCCTTTCATTACTGGGATAATGGGAGCACCTAGAGGGCCTGGCTGAGAACACATCCCCTCGCACCTGCCACTGAATAAACGTCATTGCACTGAATAAACCACGTCCTGGCTATGTGGTGCTGGAGTGCATAAGTGCAATGAGGCTTGGCTGGGGCTAGTTGCATTCTCACCCACAGGCTGCAGTGTAGGACAGAGATGGGGGAAGGTGCATGCATGAACCAGCCAAGGTTCTGTCTTCGCACTCTTGGGGGCATTGGGCTGGATTCTGCTGCTGTAAGGCAGAATCCTAGAAATGTCCGATGGACCTTTTTTACTGTTCTGGAAGATGAGTGTTCTGAAATCATCAGGCTGAAGAGGCTTATACTCACTGCTCCTGCTTGCCAGGAGTGTGCCCGGCCTTGCCAAGGTAGAAGAACCTCTTTCCTTTGGTTCCATCCAGGCCTTGGTACAACCAGAAATACAAATTATCCTGCCCCAGAGAATTACCCAAGAGAGGAAGCCTTGTGCTCCAGGTACCTGTCTGTGAATGCTGCCACTCAACTCCCAGTCCTTGCTCTGGGGACAAATGAGACATCTCCCACCTGGAACTCATGGCACCGTGCACTTGAGCAGGGTGAGGCAGCACTTGGCTGGATTTGCCTTCTGCTCTGGTCTCCCTTTTTCCTTGGCCCTCTCCCCAGTGAAGTACTCTGGTTATTAAGCACTATCAAAGCACCATTGCATTACTGACATATTACTGTAATACATCACTTGAGTGCTGGTCTGCTGCCATATATCATGGTGCTACATCAGAGGACTGACAGGTGACAGGAACCCCAGACCCAGACACGGATCACTTTGCTAAGCTTTATGGGCTGCTTTTATTCTCTAAGACAGCAAGCAAAGGAAGAGAAAGCAGTGTTGGACTGCTGCCACAAAGCTTTCAAAGCCTTTAAACATATTTATCTATACCTTTTTCCCCTGACCCTGAAACAATAATTAAACAGATCTGATGATGTTTCTATATAAGCCCATAGACATGGGTTTATTTGGGGTTATAGAGAAAAGAATGATTGCTCACTGTGACCTGTTTCATGAGAATGGCATGTGTGAGTGTCAGTATGTGAGCAGGAGAGAAAGATTCGTCCTTGCAAAACAAAAAAAGGCTTGTTCCTGAATCTCAGATAATATATTTTGACTGGGTCTCTTGAACACATATCTAATGCAGTTGTTCAAGCAGAGGAAGAGCAGAAGGCAATTGTGGTACATGTTGTTGAGATTTTACCTATGATCAACACAAAAATATTTGCTTTACTATTGCTTTATTCCAGTTCTACCTGTGCAGACCCACCGACAAGAGTGAATTTAATCTTGATTTACACCAGTCTGAGCTCTCACATTAAGAGGAGTTACATGCCTACTTCAAGGACAGAATAAATCCTTTTTAATGCCTTGTTGTGAATGTCAAACAGTTTTCAGGCTAAAATTTAGGAGATATTGTAGTGCTAACAATAATTAAAAAAACACATATGGGGCATAGTGGGGAGGAAGGAGGAGGATGTTTATTAAATGCAACAGAAATGTTATGATGATGTTATGCTTTTAAAAATCCTGTGTGCCTGAGATGCAGGAAGGAGAAAAAAAAACCCTGGAAACCAGATGTGAAGAAGGAAGAACAGAGGTGGGCTGGGCTGGCTCAGTGCCTGTGCCTGACCAGTAGCGCACAGTGAGGTGCACATGGGTGTTTAATCATTTTGTAGTTCTGGCACAGGAAATTTCTAAAGTCTCAGGCTGGATCAGCTGAATTGTCTGGAGATGTAGCACATTCAGTACATATACAATGGGGTCATCTCTGGTCCCACATCCCACTCAACCTTGAAATTCAAATTTTAAGCATCTGATTCCCTACTAAAGGCCCAGCATTAAGCACTGAGTTTCCTTGCAGAGCAGTGGTGGGTGAGTTCAGAGTTCCAGCAGGATTTGTTTGCCATTTCAGAGCTCAGATCAGAGTTGCAACTGTAATTGTGTTCAAAGGGTTGGGTGGATGTTGCGAAGAAGACGCTACTGATGCTGGATATAGGAAAAGTGGCCTGAAGAGATCCATGGGAAAAGGGCAGGAAGATGGGATTAACAATGCCATGTAGCATTTGCGAGTTCATGGGACACCTTCCTTTCTTCTTGATATTAATTGGAGTGCATTCTGGGTGAGAGAATTGATTAATTTTCTAAGATGAATAGGGTAAGTTTGAAGAAGGAGACATTTAAATGGGCCATCAAGAACTGACTGAGGCAATTAGCTGGGATAAGACAAGGGACAACTACCTGTCCTCATCTGCTTGAAATGACCATCCCCTGAAGAGACCCTCAGACAAGCCAGGGAAATTTGAAGAATTTTAAGGAGGAGAAGAAGTGGTGAAAAATGAAAGTGAGACAATCTGACAAGAAAGATAAGGCAAAATCAACCTGGGCAGCATCTCTTGTTGCCAGATCTGGAAATGTCTGGCTGTATTTATGGTATCCCAACATGCACGTATCCCACCATTTCAGAGTGGTTCTGGGTTTCCTGAGAGTCCACAAGGATGGGGAGTGAGAGTGGTAACAGGCCACTGGGGTGCTCAGAGAAGCAGTGCTGCCAGCAGAAGGAAAAATAGTTCTGCTATCTCAAGAGCTTTGCCCTACAGCATGCATGTGCTAAAGAGTCTAAAACTTATTGTAGGCAAGTTTGGGAGTCTAAATCCATTTGTGGCTCTGGACTTTACTGCCTAATAATATCGCCTACACTTGGAATAATCTGAGATATTGTTAGGAATACCTGTGAGACTGCGGTTTTAATCTTTTTTTTAACCTTGAAATGTTCCTGTCAGTTCCACTCTGCAGGCTGCTAGAGATCTGAACCATGTTATAAGATGCTGAGGGAGTTTCCTCTTTGGTTTTTGTACAAAACTTCCCTTCCTTTTGTAGGTTCTGCAGCAAAGTCTCAGCATATGCTTCACCTCCCACCACCCATCACACTTTGGAACTATGTGCAATCTACAGTACGTACACTATTTACAGTACAAACACTATTTACTGTATGAACACTATTTACAGCATGAGCAATTTGTCCATTTCTAAAAGGAAAAAGTCACAGAATGGGCAAACACATGCAGCCCTGTGAGTGTGGCACAGGAGAGCCTGGAGAGATTGGTTTTGGCATCAATGGGCACTTACACTGTGGGTCTTGCTCTAGCTCCTGCAAACCCTGAGGCACACCTCCACTCCACATGAACACTCACACAGGTCCCACAGCCCCTACACCTTTCCAATGGAGGAGGAAGGTTTAAGAACCACTGCAAATTATTTATTCATTCAAGATGTTTTCATCAGCCTCTAAACAATACTGAATCCAGAGTATTTGTAGGGAAGTGATCTAATTAATTTATTTATCTATTCCATTGATGAATTTTGGACAAAGTTATTTTGAGAGTAAGGTATGAAGACAATGCAAGGTGAAGAAAATCCGGGCAGACTATGCTAGGCTGGGAACCAAACTCCTCTGTGTCGGTCCAATGGAAGTTTCCAGGCTTAGGAACAACCAGGTCAGTCCAAGGCTGCTCTTTAAGCACCCTTTATATGGTCTGTGGTGATGGAGGGCAAGATGGAACTGAAGGCTTAGTTCCTCACTTAGATGGCTATTTGGACTTTAATCACTAACCTGATGTCATGGCATTAGTTTCTGTTTTGGGCTCAGGTGGACTGCTGCATGCAGTTAAGCTTCAACATGTTTGAGTCTCAATTTCTTGTTTGTAGCTGATGCACATCAACAGTCTGCAAACCAGACTGAGGGTCCCCTAAAGACCACCTGACTTGCGTTAGGACCTCTGACTGTGAGGAAGCCTGAAGGGCTCACTTGGGTCAGTCAACTGGTCCAGCTTAGAAGAGGGTGGAAAACCCTTCAGAGGGAGGCTGAGGTTTCACTCTGAGCCAGAATGGTGCCAAGCATTTTGTTTTATTTTGTTGGTTTGTTAGTGGGACTTTTTTGTGGTAAAACCCTGCCTCCAGTTTTTAAATCAGAATTAATAGCTAGTCAGGAATGTTGGCTTCAGAAGTTATTATTATGTTTCAACAGATGTTCAACCAGTCAGATTATTTAATTAGCTTCATGCTCCTTAACTTCATAAATCTGTGAAAGCTGTGGCAAGGAAAAAGAAAAGGAATTAATGATAATAAATCAATAACCCAGACCTTCTTAATACAGTCTAAAAAGTTTGGATCAAAACACCAATGAAAAGTTCTGGGAGCAAACTGAATGTCTCTGGGATATAAATCTCATTTGAACACAACTTTGCAGGAAAATTCCTCAGGATTCTTGGGAAGTGGGCAGACTTTGTGTGCAGGGAGCTGGTTCAGCATTGGAGAGACCTGTATACGGTCCCTAGCTCTGCCACTGATTTAAAATGTGACTTTCAGAAACTCAGATTGTTTCTTTTCCTGCCAAGTACCTCCATGCACAGAAAGTCTGCATTGTGGCTACATCTATGGTGATGCAGAGTTGGTTACATTGGGAACTTGAGAGAGATAATGGTAATAAAGAGCAGCATAAGTGCAAGGAGACAGGCCTATTCTGAGATTTTTTTCTTTTTTCTGTTCCATTGGGTACTTGGGATTTCATATATGTATCTAGAACGCAACTAGTCTTCTCAAAATAATCTTCTTTTTCCAGAAAAGCATTGCTGCCTCTTTGCCCTTTGGCTTATGGCTCTGTTACAGACCCATTTGTCTCTCCTGATGCTCCAGAAGTTTTCATGTAAAAGGAGACAATTAATAAATTAGTGTATGTATGTCAATTGTCCACTTTTGCTAGATAAAATTCTGTTTTCCACCTGCACACTTTTCTTCCCCAGCATGGGACAATACAACTTCTGCTCAACATCTAACCTATACCAGCCAGGCTCTTTGATGGCTTCCAGGATCCTAGGGACCTCTGACATGGAGAAAATTACACACACACACATATCTGTGATGACTTTTCTCAAAATTACTCCAGACAAAAGGCCTAGGGACCTGCCAGCAGATCTCTGGATCATCAAGGCCACCCCAATCAATGAAGTGTAAAGCTAAGTGCCTTCGCCATAGTTCATCTGAAGTACTTGATGCAATCACAGGCAATAAGCTTAGTAATCAATGGGAATGAATCTGACCTTGAATAGTTATCCTCCCCTGTTGGGTTTCAAACAATTCAGTGGGCAAATCTTTATGGCAAGAACTAGTCACTGCCAGGATCCTGAGCCACTCATCACCAGCAACTGGACTAGTATCTCTGCATTTTCTGTACTCATAATTTATGTGACTACAGGAGACACAAGTCACTGAATCAAAGTGTAAGGTGACCCACTTCATACTCAGCATGCCTGGAAGAATAGGGCTTTGTTCCCATGTGTGGTATTTTAAAATGTGTTGCCCTCATCTTCATTTCAGAGAAATACTTTGTTGACAGAGTTTTGCCCCTCCAGAGACCAACTTCAAACAGGAGATTATTTATAGAGGAAAAACTCCATCCAGTATGGGCTTATTTGTACTCTGATTGGCTCCAGCAAGCCATTTTTATGGCCTTAATTTTTCTTTCCAGCAATTTCAAATAATGTGTTTCACAATATGCCTCCCCTCCATAAACCAGATAAATTAGAGGGGATGGAAACCTGGGCATGGCAGGAATGCATTTGCTCCAGAAACTTCTGAAGGTAAGTTTTGACTTTCCTCTGAGCTCTGTGCAGTGGGATTTAGGTCAAGCATGGACATTATAGTCATCCCCCTGAGATCTACAATTAAATATTTTTCCCTGGGTGGACTTGGTAACGCTTGCAACACAGCGTGCACCAGACAGTGCTCTGGACTTCGTTACACTGACTGCAGTAAATGGGTCTGCTGCTCCTGCTGTTAGTGCCATGGTAGCATCTAACATCACCTATTGAGTTTGTCTGCTTTGTTATAATCAGATACTTTCCAATGGCTGTATTATGCTTTGGTTTGTTTTTTGTTAACTGCTTCCTTTCATCTCCAACACCGCCACCAGCTTCTTTGCTTTGCTTGGTTTTCAAATGACATCATATCCCCGCTCAGAAATTCCCACCTATGCAACCACTTAGTGGGGACTTGAAAGTCACCCTTGTAAATTCAAAACTATGGAAGAGGAGAAAGATGGGTGTAGAGAATAACATCTTTTGTATGTTTGCATAACTGTTATGAAATCTAAGTTCAAAAAGGTCCAGGCAATCACACACACACAAACACACACACACTCACTCACTCTCACTCATCTCACTGAGGGTTATTAGCCATCACCTGCTGCATCTGCCTGTAGCTCAGTGATGCTCTGCTGAAAGCATCTTTCTCAAACCAAGCTTTGATGCAACCTGTGAAGAAACGGGCAGGACACTCAGCTAATGCTCCATTTATCTTGTTCCCCCTTCCCATCCTGTAGGAAAACAAACTATATTTACACTTGTTGCCTTTGTTGCCTCTCTTTAGAAACTATGCTACCATTATATGTTTTTCTCATTATTTTTTAGCAGGAACAGAATTAAGAATGAAATTGCAAGGGAAGAAAATGTTTATAACAGCTACATTTTTTTATTTGATGAGCAATACCTCCCAGGTAAAAGCAGACATTCCTCTTGGATAAATTCCACATTTTCTGCAAAGCATGAACAGGTAGGCTGGGCTTTTACATGGTAACCCATCATTAGTACTGTTATCTCTGCCAGTAACCAAACAATCTTCTGTTTTCTAGCAGTTAGAAAGAAAACATAAAAATATCTTTGAGTGCAATCAGGAAGGCTTCTTTTAGAAACTCTTCTTTTAGAACTCTAATACTCTTTAAAAATATAGGGGCTTTTTCTTTCCCTTTCATTTCTTTAAGTTTTTTTTTAAATGAAGTATACGACAGGGATTAAAATGAAAAAGGATCTGGAATCATTTTGACTGAGAGGAAAGAAATATTTGTACATTATTCATCGTACTCTCGGTTATTCATCAAAAGTTTCATTCTTCAACTAAAGTCTTTTCCTTATCTTAAAGCCACTGACATGAATATATATCACCAAGTTAAAAAGATTGAATTACACTTCTCCCGCTGCTGCTAAGATTCATGGAAGCTCAAAGCCCAGCCTAGTCCCTAGGTGTACTGAGCCAGTGCATTTTATGATTTTTGGAGAACAACGCTAACAGGGTTTGTCTCTTCATTGTGATACAGAGATGATTGAAAATGTGCCGCTGTATCGCTTGATAAAAGACCTTTGCCAAAAAGGAGAGCAGCTTTGTCATTTGAGAACATTACCCATGGGGCTTAAGAGACCTACTTGACAGCAAAAGCTCTAGCAGATTCTTTTTTAAAGCAGTATGTTCTCCATTGCCATTGTCAAGCAACTTGAACCAGAGAAAAGAAGGAACTGAGATGTGATCCATAAAATCTTCCCTGTTGCCCCTTCAGTACTGGGGGAACAAGTGACCTTTTCTTGCTCTGGTTCGTAGTGCTTCTTCAAAGGGACAGACTCTCTTGGTTTGTGCCACTCTGCTGCAGAGGCTCCTGGCTTCCTGAGATGTTAACCGTTCTTCAGGTGCCCACCTTTAAAATGAGCACAGGCATCATGGCATGCTGCAGCACTCAGTGCAAGATGACTGACCACCCTGACTGACCCAATTTTAGAAGTGCCAGGGAGATCTTTGCTGCCATGGGACCACTTAGTGTGCAAAGAGAGGTGGTTTAAAGTGTTTGCTGTGTCTGTTGTGCACAGGCAAGACATACTCTTTGCAGGGTGCACTGTGTGCTGTCTTAAGGCAGAGATGTCTAGAGGCAATACTCCCCAACCATCTACCTGGTAGAAAATACATGGAGTTGGTTTCATGTCCTCACAGGGGTTAGTCAGTCAGTCGCATTGGCAGCCCTGTCCCAGTCAGGTTGAGCTGGCAGAGGTGCAGAATATGGCGCAGCCTTGCTCTGGGCAGTCTCAGCTGTATGTTACTACATACTCTGAGGAGAGAGGGATGTCCCTGGCACTGCTGTACCAGGGCTTAGACTTGGTGGTATCAACCCCAAACTTACTGAGAAGACAAAGTAAAAAGGGCTTGTGGGTGTTCTGAGTTTCATAGTGGGTCTTGATGACACACGTCTTGGCTGATTTTGCATTTGACGCACAAGGGCTTAATTTTTTTTTCCTGAACTTTTTTAAAAATGTGTTAAAAGAGCCAATTCACACTCAGGGGCCTCAAATATATGACAGACAGGAGACAAGACCTTAGGCTCTCTCTCATAAATGTGCCGCTGGTGCAGATGCCAATGCAAGGGGAAAGGCAGGTGTTAGTCTATGCAAACATCCCAGGACCAAGAAGGCAATTCAGGGTTGCCAAAAAGATGCTATGCTTTTCAGCAAGATGGAGCTCAATGAAGAAAACCCCCCTTACTCCTCACAGCCTATGAAGTGTGAATTTGGTTTCATGATGCAGACTCTTAAATAGAAAACAGTTTTTCACCAATTTTGGCATGCATTTCTGGATCCAGGGCTATCAAATATTATGTAGCATTGAATAACAGCAATGGCACCAGCAATGCAATAACATTGTCTAATGATATAAAAAGCTATTGTACAGCTATTTGTTTTGATAGCATTTCACCTAGGGCTATCATCAGGCATTTCACTGTAGAACTGGTATATTTTACACAAACACGGAGAACCCACCAACTTCTCCTGTAGTGACCCACAAGTACATTTTTCTGCCTGCACAGGTGTCTGGGCACCCACAAATCCTTGTTTTATTCCATAACAAGGACAGTGTTAGATGATCTGCAGTGAGCTGTACATCATTCTGCAACAACACGCCTTTGATGGGAAAATGGACCGCTGCAATTTGAGCAGGGCTGAGCTCTGACTTGCCAAGGGCATCTGGCGATAACTTGAAGTGAGGGGAGCTTGGGAGAGAACTGTAATTAAAATCCCCACGGAAGTTCAGGAAAGCAGGATAAAATAATGATAAACTAGCCCAGGAAAAAAAAAATAATGACATGGTTGTTGTCATTTCAGATTAAATGGATCCAATTTAGTGCGGTGATGGTGAGAAATGTATTTTTAGAAAACATAAAGAGCCTTTATATATCTCTTTCTTGTCCTTGGCAATTTAGCAAATGCTGGGTTTGTGTCTGCCTCCTGCAAACCACCATACCTGCAAATTTCCTCCCCACCCCTGACCCCCACCCCACCCTGTTTTGGTGCTGTACAGTCCAGAAAAAAAGGCTGGTCTTTAAACATAGGCCTCATAGCCCTTGCCTTACCTGTTGCAAGAAACAGTCTGTGAGAACCCAAGGAGAAAACACACTTTCTGTGATTTGAACACCTTTCCTTCTCCCTAAATCATGAAGTGATGCTGGGCAAAAGGTCCCCAAACCATGAAGTGATGCTGGGCAAAAGATCCCCAAAACAGGGACCATGGTTTGTTCTCTAGTTGGCTGAGCAGCAGGGCTGAACTAGGCAGATGCCCAATTAATGAAGGCAAATATCACAGAGACAAACTCTTTTGAGCCAGTCTGCTGCTGCAAATGCCATGAAGGGTTTTCTGCCTGTGCTGCAAAATAAATGAGACTGAAGTTAACCCAGCTGTCCTACCTATGCCCTCGGTATCAATGTCCATGCCTATGTTAGTGTTTACAACAGGAATTGAGAGAAGTGTCTGCTTTGTTTTGAGCACTTAAACCTCTTAATTTCCAAGCTCTGTGCAAAAGCCTAAGGTGGCTTTCAAAATATACATGAGAAAATACTGAAAAATCTCACTCGTGCCGTATCTGCTCCCATAAAATTTGCCGGTGGTAGTAGGTAGGTCCCTGAGGTATTAAAGAAGGTCACAGTCCATCAGCTACTGAAGCTGCAGGACTGGGAAGGTGGTGTAAATCAGTACACTGCTCTGATGGCAGTCACTCACATGGCTGTTCAGAGAACTGTGCTGGCTTACGCCAGCCCTAGCCCTGACCCCTTGCAGTGCTGGATTGACATATACTAGGCCAAAACTGGGGACAATTGCTTCAGCAGTTGCCCTTATTCTGCAAGTTAACTTTTTTTCTTTGCTTCCCCCTTCTGAACTCTGGAGCACTCTCTTTCCACATGAGCTGAGCTCTCTTGAAAACGATTGTTTAATGGGAACATCTGGTGTGTGAATGGAAGACTTATTCCTCCTCTTCCCTTCAGTACATGCTCATTGCATCTTTAAAAGTTGATCTTTTTTTCCTTCCCCAAGCAGAGGAAAAATTACGGATCATTACTTGATAGAACAGACTGTGCTCTTTAGTTACTTAACGTGTGTGGATGTAACCTGCAAGCCATGACTTAAGAGCTTTCCCCATAATTAAAAGTTTTCTGCTGTAAAGTCTGGGTTTCTGATTAAAATGTAGCAGTCCTTCCTATTGTACAATTAGTGCTAATTAGATAGTACCTGTGCACAGCATTCCTTGCAATTCAATAACCACAATCTGGGATATTTCTTTTTTGTGAAAAAAAAAAAAAAAAACCCAAACTCCACCAAAAAAATAAACCCTCATAAAAAATCCTGAGTTAATTTACTTGTGTGCTGTTTAGAACTGTGGAAAAATTAAAAAAAAAAAAAAGAGCAGGTATTAATGAAAATATTATTTGCTTTCATAA
The DNA here is from genome assembly GCF_964237585.1 of Gallinula chloropus. Lineage (NCBI taxonomy): Eukaryota > Metazoa > Chordata > Aves > Gruiformes > Rallidae > Gallinula > Gallinula chloropus. Next base: position 69,650,694 of record NC_140090.1, read on the forward strand.
TCTCGCTTCTTTTTCCTCTTCCTATTTGCAATGGAGGTGCTACAGAAAGATGACCTCTGCATGGACTTGTATAGTAACTGGTTTGGTGAACACCTGTTGTTGGTGTTTCATAGGCTCCATAAAGTTGTGTTCTCAAGCTAATAAAGCATCAATTTGCTATCCCTAGGTTCAAAGCACTAGATGATCTGCCTAAGAGAGGGTGGGGCAAACTTATGGCATGATGTGACATCTTGAGCTGAGAATCACGAAACACAAGCCATTTGGCATGATTCATTGTCAACCAGAGAAAAAGCGATGCCAAAGTTTAGAAAATGCCATCCAGACCTCTCTGTGTCAGGTACAATTACCCTTTCCTGCTAGTTTGGGTCAAAGCTAAAAGTAAAATGATTTAAAATGGCATGAGTCATCAGCCTGTGCCTCGTCCACCTGCCCAGCCAACCATCTGGGAAGCACCATCTGAATCCAAGAGCTCAGCAGTTGTTCCAGTTCATTCCCATTTGTACACCAGCAAGGTGTATGCGCTGTTTGGAACCGCTTGCACAAGCTGAATGCATGACAAGCAGAAAAGAAAATTCCAAGTCAGAAACCAAGCCTCATTTGCAATGATTGATGTGCTAAGGGGACACACAGTGCTTGTGAGGAATCCCTGCCATCCACTGACCCTACAGGCTGGACCAAGATGCATTTTGTCTGTCTATTCTTGCTTTACTTTTTTTTTCCCCACTGTGCATTGGCAAAAAAATCATATTTTGAATAAAGATGAGATTTATTTTTTCTTTTAAAAATCTACTTGCAGTTCCCTGCAGGGGACCTCTGGGCCCCCTGTAAAAGACCTCTTGGTCTTTTGGCCTCCAGTTGCCTGAGATATTCAGAAAATCTGTGCCACATCAGCTGGGACTTTCAAATGAACCCATGTAGCACCAGGGATAGCCTACATAGGGCTGATTAAAATATATCAACCTGGTAAATGAGAGCTTAGCTAACTTGAAAAACAACCCACCTCCTCTCTACTTTTGAGACAACATGTCTTCATTCCTGCCTGCCCATTTCCTCTTTTGCTCTGAGGAGATGCTGTTCTCTGTGTAGGCAGTTTGGTCTCACTCCTCTTCCCCTCCGTTGCTTCTCTTTTAAAAATGCAGACACTCAGCTGCTCGTCAGAAGGCTGCTGTTTTCCTCGACATTTTTACTATCAGCCCTGTGACACTGGCAATTTGGATCATTTTGCTCTAAGCATATTTCATTGTGCAATTACAGTATCAGGACTGTGTCAGGTGAGTTATACAAACGGCACTTTGGATGCCTCTTTGGGGTTTTTGTCTGTGTGTGGTGGTGTTTTGGTTTGCTTTTATTGAGCTTCAGTCTCCAAAATAATAGACCACTCATTTATTCTCTAGGTTTAACAACCACCATGGTAACTATCAGAAACCGCAGTTATATGATGTTACACACCTTCCATCACTATTTGAACTCTTTCTTCTGAACTTGTCATGGAAATGGGCTTGATGAGTTAGATGCAGATAAAAGGATGCCAGAGGGGACAAAAGCCAGGGCCACCACTGTCTGTCGTGGCCAGAAACCTATCTTTCAGTTTGATTTACTGACACCTGCCTTTGAAGTAACAGGACTGAGTGACAAGAGAGTGGCTGAGATGCTGAAGGTTTCTCCTAGAAACAGAAGAGATGGGGATGGGTGTTCTGATATAAACACCGGAATTAGTGCTCTTACAGACTATCCAAACTATGATTATTAACCCCAGCTGGCAGCTAAGCACCACATGGCTGCTCTCTCAGGCCTCTGCTCTCTGGTGGGATGGGGAGAAAAATCAGAAGAAAAAGGTAAAACTCATGGGTTGGGATAAGTACAGATTCCCAGGACAGCAAAGGAAGAGCAAAATAACAAGAGTAGCTCTTGTAACAGAGTATACAAAATGGGTCATACGGTGTTCTGACCACAAACATTGGAATTAGTGCTCTGCCAGACTATCCAAACCAGGATTTGTGTCCTCACTTATGTTCAGTCAAGAGCTTGGAGCAAAGAGAAATGGTCTGTTTTTATCAGTTCTCTGATAAAAAAAGAACAAATGGCCTGTAGGATGGTCGGTATCCCTCCTGGTCCCTTCTCTCACTTTCCCCATCCCTCTGGGCAGATCTCTGTTTATCTTTGTAGACATGAACATTTAGCTGGTAAAAAAGTCAAACCCAAAAAGCCATACCCAAACCCTTCACAAGTCAATGATTCATTTCTCCAAGTGGAGCAACTCACTACACACAGGCTTCTATTTTGCTGTTTCCCCTTAAGGTGCTATTAACTATGTAAACAACTTCAAAACAAAGAGCCTGGGCTATTTCATTAGGGGAAACAATCTCTGCTTCCAAAGGCCTCCTGGGAAACAGGAGTTCATTAAAGCCAGGTTGGTGTAAAAGGCTTTGTGCGCATGCAGAAATGGAACCACCATGAAACATTAATGACCTCAATGCATTAGCGAACCTCAAACCAGAATAGAATTCTGCTGTCTCTGGGGACTCAAGTGCACCTCCTTGGATTTTATTTTTTTAATGCTAGGGAAAATGTAGGCTTCAAATTTTAATGTGAAGAACAAAACACTTTGGTGGTGTGAACTGAAGGCAGCAATCAAGTTGGCCCTAGGCCAGGGAAATGTAGAAAGTAAACATGCTAATTGTCAGCTGCTGCCTTTGCTCCAGTTAGTGATACTGCCAAGACACAGCCTGCTTAATCCACACTGCCAAACAAAGGCTCACCTGATTTCTTTTCCTTTTGATTGTCCATGAACAGTAATCCACTGCCAAATCACTTCTCTCGCTTTGATAAGAAGCTATATGTCTTACCATTTATAAAGCACCGAAGAGACACTTGGCAATGTTACGTCAACAGCAGGCAACTGTTCAGGGAAGTATTGATCCCAATGGAAATTACTGTGTAGGTCTCTCCTGTGAGTTATGGTCTCTACTAAAGTTGGGTGACATTTCTCCAAGGAATACTTTGTTCAGCAGTGGCAGAAAAAGCACAATTTCAAATGCAGTGAAACCCTGCAGAACAATTTATGCTGAAATCTGCAAACATTATCAGCCCCAAGAAAAAATTATACCACTCTCCCCTAAGAAATGTTGTTTAGAAATGATAGCTCAAGTTTGTTTAGATGTTGCTTTCAAAGAGAACAAGTCTTTGATGACAGTTGATGTCTTCAGCACTTTTTTAGTTCTTTTGTCTTCCCCTCCTCTTCTACTGCAGGGTGCAGGAAACATGTTGATGGCAAATCTTTCAAGAGGGAGGATGTGGGAAAGCTAGGACATGTCCCCGTGACATGGAGTATTTGGGAAAAGGCATACACATAGTCCACTGATTCTCATTCAGGGAAGTGTGTGTGTCATTGGAAGGGATAAATGATCATCCAGGGACAAAACAAAGGACCACCTAGCCCAGGGCCCTCCTTTCCAGTTGTGGCCACAGCAGCTGCTTACAGAAGAGAAGAAATAAGGCAAGTCTGAGAGATATGTACTTCCTGTCTGTCTCTATTATCAGCTCAGGACTTTCTGGGTCTGATGGCATTTGGGTAACTTGTAACCCCGAAAGGATCTGTTTTGCAAGTATCTCACCAGTCCCTCCTTGATCTCTGTCTGAGCCCACAGCATCCTTCGGCAAAGGTTATTCCTCCCTTTAGTGCTTTGCTCAGCCTGAGAACCACTGGTCTTGAAGAGAAGCAGGCTAATCTTTCTGTTTTCTTCTGATTGTTTTCTGTTGATGATTTCAGGCACACAGATATCTTCTGACCTGAATGACAATGACATTTCTATGATATCACAACTGTCCGTTGCCTGTGGTGTATAGAGTGAGATGAGATTGCCTGAGACAAAGAACTAATGATTCAATGTTATGTTGAATGTTACTTTGCACAATGCTAATTGAGCTGCTGGTCTCTGTTCCAGTCCTAAATTTAACCCAAAAGATTAGATCCAACCATTAGAAAGATCCACGAAGCTCCCACAGTATTGAGTTCCTACTCTGTCATGATGCCTGAATGACATTGGTTGGTAAGGTCAGAGTGGAGACAAAAAAGGCTATGCCCACACATCTTTGTAAGGTGGGTAGTTACCATTTGTATTAATAAATTAATATTTAATATTATTAAATACTCCTTGCTACCACGTGAGCTGTGGAACCCCAGCAATTGGGGCATGGGCAGGGAATTAGGGGAAGTATCTTTGCACTGGCAAGCATTCCAAGGTCTAGTTTGATTTTACATCTTTGTCCAGACCAAAGATTAAGAACAAACATTTCCCCTGAGAAAACTTGGCACTGATGAAATTAAAGCTAATGCCACAGAAAGTACATTTTTAATTTTTCATTTACTTTTTTTTTGAAAAATAATGGGATTTTAAGAGTTTCTTTATGTTTGTAGACACATGATGTGGTACATTTCCTGTTTGTCTGAAGGACAAGTTCTTCTGATATAAGGCAAAGCTTTTATTCTCGTTTTAAATTTTAATGTTGGTTAAAAAATAATAATGCATCTTTGTGGCATGGTTATGGTGGTAAATATTTAAAAGAATTGCATAAATCTGTCCTGTATCAGAGGCAAGAGTTCGGGAAGTATGCTGCCAAATTTGGAATAGGAACACTTAATTTTTGAAGCAGATCAACCATCAGTCCATCCTCCTCTGGAGAGCAGTAGGTACTTTGTTCACAATCAATGGAGGAGTTTCCGTGGTAGAAATCAGAGCAAGCTCTCTCTTCAGTGGAGAACTCGGGAAGACATTGTATAAAACTGTAGGATTGTTGGAAAAATGGCAACTTGTCTCTCTTCTTGATTCTAGCTGAGACACACAGTACATGAACAGGCTTTGTATAAGCCTGCCAGCATGTATCCTATCAACCTATGAGTAGTTCACCTAGATTGGAAGCTGGCCATGGTGTTGTTTTTGACTGATATTAGATATAGCTCGTGGCATTGTCAGGAAAGTCTAACCTGGGACATCCTTAGAGCAACATGTTGGTCCTTGGATGTCCATGTGGTGGAAACACATACTATCCTTTAGCTCTCTCAAGTCCTATCCCCATCAGCTGGTATAGGCAGAGTGGAGTTGACACCTATCTGCATGTCCATTTTTACAACTTTCCCCCAGGGGCAGAAGGGGAGACATAGCTCTGTCTGGATGTGGTCATTTTCTCAGGTTTCAAAAGTGGAGCCTTGACAGTCTCTGGTTTTTTTAACTCTAACTAAGGAAATAAATATCTAAGGTTTATTTCTATTTTTGAATAATGAAGGTCAAGTGGTTTACTGCTAAGTTGAAAAGGACTAAGAGGACTAAAAGGAAAGCTGGGAGATTTGTCACTAACTCGGAGTCTGTAAAAGTCCCTGGACCAGTGTGTTCTTTGATAGCACCATCTACTATTGAACAGAGTGAGTAGTTGGTATTTGCAAAAAGGCTTAAGTCTTATTGCTTCTGCAAATCACAGAACAAGGAAGATAAAAAGCCCACATATGTCAATCCTACCTCTCTTTGTGCCCCTCTTGATTAACAGGGCTGTACTATCTGCTCCAGGAAAAGGCCTTGTCTCTTTTGCTAAGAGTTGGACACCACAAAGTTGCCACTTCTAAGAGCTTCTCAGCTTGTCACATTTTATTAGTCTGTCTTTGCAGCCATGACCAGAAAAATTCAAGTCAGAGAAACTTCCAGTGCTTCCTGGGTCAGCATTTTCCATCAAAATAATCACTGAAATGCTGGTTGGAAGGAACCTATGGAGGTCTCCAGTCCAACCTCTTATTCAAATACAGGACTTTCACCAGTGCTAGAGTAGGCCAGCTGTGACTTCGTGCAAACAAGCCTAGGAATTAGCCAAGGACAATGATATACCACCTGGTGGTATATATGATATACCACTGGTGACCAGTTGCTGTTATGCAAGCAACCTTGTCAAGAAATTTGCTGGCTGTCTTACCTGAACTGCTGAAGTTGAAATCTGTGGCCACTGTCCCTTCCCTTAGAAGCAGCTCTAGGAATCCTTGCTAGGCTTCCTTAAAGCATCTGTGTCAAATACAGGACATCATTTTGAGATGAGATACATTCTGTTGGATTATAAAGCACGTTAGCCATTCTCAGCTAGAACTGTGAGCGTATCCTTGCCAACCCACCCTCTCCCATAGTCCATCAGTACAATGCACGATACAGCAGTGAGTGCCATGCCACAAATGATTTTTGGTGGAGGAAAAAAATTTGAGAGAAAAGAAAACCAAATACAAAGTGGATTGCTCTCCAGGTTGCTCTATCGTGTGTTTGTACCCCCCGCCTCTCTCCTTCCCACCCCCAGTTAATTGCATGGCCAGTCTGTGAAGGTGGCAAGAATACTAAAAACCCCTGTCTGACAGATTTGTTGCCACAGCCAGCTGCCATGCTTGCCCAGAGTTGAGGGGAGGAAACTAATTAAATGTTCTTGCCTTGCACATGGAGGTTGCTGCTGAACAGAGAAACAATCTCATCAATTCCCATAGAAGGATTGAGAAAGGGGAAAGGCACGTGAATGCCAGCTGGTGAAGGGCAAGCAAGTAGCATTTTCCTATTACAGAGCCTAACAGGGACTGGTTTATAGATGTCTCATTCTTTTCACGTTTGGCACCTTTCATATGAAATCTGGAGACCACAGGCAGCACACAAACTAAACTTGGCAGCCTCTTATTCAAAGCTGCTTCTGGATGGCCACAATGCCAGTTTTGGCAAACAGTCAGTCCTCAACCTCACATCCCCAGGATCCTTCCCTTGTTTATGCTAACTTATTCTTTTTCTTCCTCCCATTATGTGGCTTTCCCTACCATAATGAGAAAGACCTGCTCATTAGCATCTGTGTCTTCAAATGCCTTTCTGAGAAGACCACTGCACAAGATCATTAGCGAGGTGAAAATTAAATAAATACTAATCCCTTTAAAACAACAGTGCCATTCCCAAACAAATCATGAGCCCACATTTCCCAGTTGGCATCTTTTACAGGGAGATGCTCTGGAGTCTCATGAACAGATGTGCAGTCTTCCCACTATTAGCTGACCTAGTCACCCTAAAATGCTAAGCAAGAAGTGCACCTGTCTGAAAGAATGAATTGGTTGTGAATCTCACGCCTTGCCAGGATCACAGCCAAAAACTGCAAGAGTTTTGGGCAAATACAAGTTCCAATACCTAATGCAATTTGGCTTCATTTGTGAAGGCTGGCCAAGTGAGACCTTACTGAACTTTTTTCTTTCAGGTCCATAGAAAAGCCATGAAAACCCAACATTTTAATCAGGGCACTTAGCTTGTCAATTTTAATTGCAACAGAATTACACTAAAGAACAACTTCCATAAATGTGTACCTTGACTTCATGTGTGTCAGGAAGCTTTCCTGAGGAACCTTTCATTCTGCAGAAAGCCTGAGAATAAAAGGAAATAATCACCTTCCTGTGCAGAGAAAGTTAATAAATCTAGGATATAATACACAAAGAAACAAGGAGGTTTGAAGCTTTACTGGAGGGACTGTCCCACTGTTGACTGACTCCTGTTCAGAGTATGATGTATGTGTTTGCACACACATGTAGCCGCTGCACATGTCTGTAACACTGCAAGAACAGAGGAGGTAGGCATGTCTGCAAAATCCACAATGTGCATTTCACAGATTTAAAGCCTGTAAAGAATAATGTTGGGAGGTGTCTGGAAACATGTTTTGAAGGTAACACTAATGATAAAATGAAAAAGTTCTGCAAATAAAGGAAACCAGTTAAGGGAATGCATGTCATTGCAACAGTCACAGAAGGGTTGGGGTTGGAAGGGACCTCTAGAGATCATCTAGTTCAGCCATCCTGCTAAAGCAGGATCAACTACAGCAGGTCACATAGGATCACATCCAGGCAGGTTTTGAGTATCTCCACAGTAGGAGACTCCACAACCTCTCTGGGCAGCCTGTCACAGTGCTCTGCCACCTCAAAGAAAAGAGGTTTTTTTGCATTTTCAGGTGGAACTTCTTGTGTTCTAGTTTGTGCTCATTGCCTCTGGTCCTGTCACTGGGCACCACTGAAGAGAGACTGGCCTCATCTTCTTGGCACAGAGAATCGGGACATAAAACTAGGCACTGGGTAGTGTCATTAGGCAATTCACAGTGATTATATTGAAACACTTGAAAGGTAGCTATCCCGTGTAGAAGTAGGATCTACCCTTTCTTTGACCAATATTTTGAAGGTGTGGAAACAGACAAGGACTATCAGCAACTTTCCAGGGGCACATTGCTGTGCTTGGCAGTGAACCTAGGCCCATATCTTCAGAACTGTTGAATTTAACATCAAGTACATTCTCCTTTCCTTTGCAGTCAGAAAAAACCCACAATACTGTGGAATAGCTCATTCTGCTCTTAGCAAGGCTGTGAAAATGCCTGTGGTCAGAGTTTCTTTTCGTGTGTTTTGCTTTTTCTGAAACCCTAATACTAGTTTGTGCTTTCATTAGTTGTTCTTTTTATAAAAAAAGGGGAAAAAAGAGAACAACTCAAAATGTAATTTAATTACTAATAGCACTGTGATTAAATTTGGCCTTTCGCTTTCCTTCACAGCCAACCTCCTCAATTCCACCTCCCTGACGCCTCTCTCCGTAGTATCGATTCAGTATTGTTAACCTTTCTTTATTACTTGTTTATGTTCCCCCATCAGTTTAAAAACATCAATAAGAGGCTTTTTAAAAAGGACAGAAGCAGCAAATAGAGAGACATTGAGGAAAGGTCAGGGATGCAGAAGGAGGCAGTGCCTGCTTTGTGGAAGGAGCAAACAGACAGTACAGAAAGGTTAGTGGTCCTGCTGCTGAAGTGAAGGAAGGATTTGTTTATCCTACAGAAGTGCCTGCTACTGGTGAAGTTTTTGCAGCAAACACAGGTATCTGTTACGATCAGTCTTAACCTCAGGTTGCTGGGAAGGACTGGACCTAGCCTGGGTATTGGGTCTGAGAGGGTCTGCAGGGATTCCCTTCAGGGATCATGAAGCTTTACATATGTTTTGGTGTTCCTACTTTCTGTTCGTACCTAACCTGAGGCCATTACCTGCTCTTCACAGGGCTGTGTTGATGAAAGGAATCTTACTTTGCTGTGACAAAGCAGCAGAGCAGCTGCATCAGTGTGCAACTGAACCCATTCAGCCATCAGCGTTTATACCCTCAGGCCAAACACCACCCAGGAGTCCAAGGTAGCTTTCTCTCTTTGGGTTTCTGCTGAACTAGGAGAGTACCTGGCTTGGACAAACCAGCTCAGGGTCCTCTCCTGAGTGATGCTAGTGCCTTTGCTTTGAAAGGGACCAAGGATTGAGCCGTTATAGCGATGACTTCAGAGGAGATGTAAATCTTGCTCAAGGGTCTCCACCAAGGGGAGAAGACTATTAAAGGTTTTCCATTCTTGACTCCCCAGAGAGATCATGACAGCTGAGGAGTAGAAGGCTACTGTGGTGGAGGAGGGGAGAGACACCTCATCCAGCTTGTCCTCTGAAGACTTAAGAGATTCCTGGCACATAAAAGGTTACTGCATCTCACTGTTTGCTCTAGTGTTACCACTGCCACCACCAGAAAAGGATCACTATGATGAGATATCGTACTCGTACTGCTTATTATGAATGTCTGGTTAAATGAACCCCACTGATGGGGGGACAGGAATGTGGGGTTTGTGTATGTGTTCCATCACAGCTTTAAATGCAAATGTAGCTTCTATAAGCTTTGCTGGGGAATAAAATGTGCTACAAGAAGGCAAGAGGTTTAAGAGTGGTGACTAATTCAGCAATGGGCTGTGTCCAGCTCAATGAGTAAGAAAGGGAACTGGAAATCCCTGAAGAACCCTAAGGGTTCCTTGGACATATAAAGGTGCTTCAACAACTGGACTGTGAGAGACACTATTTATTTTCACATCAAAAGGTGGACTGAGGAAGGAGCCTGGTAATTATAGAAAGTCATGTATGAACTGTGATGAAGGGCTCAGTCCTTGGGACAGTTAATGTTGAGGTCATTTTGAGGAATAGTGCTCATAGAATCGTTTAGACTGGAAAAGACCTCTCAGATCATCAAGTTCATTATTTAGTGACTATCCACATCAGGAATCTCTCAGTTCAACTCCTGAGAGAAGTCTAAACAGAGACTTGCTTTGGTCAGTAGTTAACTATTTGTCAGTAGTTAAGTCTGAAGTTGAGCATGCCTCTAGCCCAGCCCTTCTCAAAGCATGGATAGACCTTATCCATACATGTATATCCTGAGCACAGAAAGACACTCTCCTGGTTTTGAATCTTTCCCTTCTTGTCCATGACATGTCTATTGTGTCTCTATTTAGATAAAAGATAAAGCTATTCTGAGAAGGCTCTGCATGTAGGTGAGGAACAAACCTGGGGTGGTAATGCTAAGGATTTTTAAGAAGAAAACTACTGAAAAGTGATAATCATGTCTCAGAGCTGCTGAGAAAGCTCTCCAGACTTAGCTTCAAATGTCTGTAGGGATATACCTTGTAGGTGGTGGTAATGCCACTTGAAAAAGCCCTTCTCCTGAAAGGAGAGAAAGACCTGGAGCAAAACTATATACATACTTCATAGGATCATCACATCATAGGAAAATTCAAGTTGGAAGGTACCTCAGGTCGTGTAGTCCAACATCCTACTTCAGCTTTAGAGAAATTCCATCTTAGCAGAGCTGTGTACAATTAAGCCAATTATGTTGTTTCATACAATATTTTCTTCAGAATCATACAATTCTACTGTCTGTCCAGAAGTAACAATTTCTACTTCTAAGCATCATTTTACTGGGACAAAGTTCTGTATTTCAAACTGGTGCTGTTACAGAATCAATCCATAGCTTTTATGCAAACTCAGTGATATAAAACAGCTGAACACACACATTTATGGGAATAGTCTTGACACAACAATCTTAAATTAACAAATAAAGCTGAGATGAAGATTACACTTTCATAAGATACCAAACATCTGCAAAAATGCAAAATTACAGTGAGAGCTCTGTAATAGGTATTTTGGGTTCTCAGCAGGAGTGAAAGCAAGACTATGCTCATATATACCTAGCAAGGAGTAGTCTTGAACTGGACAACCTGGAACCCTGGAAGTGAAATTAAGCTTGTTACTTTTCTGTCTTCACAAACGGAGCCTGGTTTCAGATTTTTCCCATCTCCAGAAACTCTGTCTTGCAATTAAGAAAGCTTTCTCAATGAAATTGTAAAATATAACATCTTCTACTTTTGTCATTACAGTTGTTTGGTGTTGGTTTGGGTTCTTTTGCTTTTTGTGTTTTGGTTTGTTGGGTTTTTTAGGGGGAAAAGGGGGAGAAAAAAAGCTGTATTACTTGCAGCATTCAGGAAAAAATCCCTTCTTGCCCTGAAAACATTCTTTCTTTTGCAGGCCAGTACAAACACAGTGCTGGAAATACTATTCAACATGGAGATCTCCATTCCACACTTTCAGAGTGTTCTGTTTAAAGAAGAAACAAATACCTATCTTAGTTTTTAAAGATACACTTCTCTTGACCTTTTAAGAACAGACATAATTACATATGACATACGTATCTTAACTCAGAAAGTTGTATAAATAATATATCTTTACTATTAATACTGAGAGGCGACATTAAGGTTAGAGGAGTTCTTGAAGTTTTGCTTTGCAACTCAAAGGTGATCAGCCAACACCCTTCAACATCATTTCTAGTACTGGCAGATAAACACAAAAAAATAAACAACAGCCTGGAAATAAAGCAACATCTTTGATCTTTATGGTAGGCGCAATGCAATGAGGATATTGGATGCTTATTTTGCTTCTGCAAATAGAATGATTTATGCAGATGAATATCGTTCATTCCCTCACAAAATAATGTTAATTACTTACTATGAAAATTCACCTGACAGAATAATTTTCACTGAAGCTTCATGAACAGACATTTCCTCCCTCCTTCCTCTTCGATCTTAAAATTAGATCTTTACTAAGACAAGAATGGCTATTTGTGCAGAAAGAATGACTATTTATACTGGGTTGCACATGGGGATTTGATATTTCTGAGAGGTACCTTCCCATCTGTAAAGATCATATCCTGGCTTGGGTTATTCAGTTACCTCATGAGATCAGGGTTTTTGACATTTAGCACCTTAGGCCCTATTTTCCATCCCAAGGAGTAAAGCCCCAGAGTTTAAATGACATTCATTCATAATGTACTAATTTCATTCAATATTATGTAAAGAGAAGGGATGGCATAGATTTCTCCTTTTGACTTCCAGGCCACCTGAAGTTTTGATAGACAGCTAGTAAAAGTATGTTAAAGATGTCATTTTCCATTTCATTTGATGTTCTTTCTTCCATTACGTCATAGATATTTTAGCCCTAGGCATATTGCTTTCCTGCTAGTTTACAATACTACTCCTCTTCTGTAAACAGTCGCTTGGAATCTGATCCACATTTTGGAAGTGACCATGTACATCTTGCACACAGCATGTTAGTAACAATTCAGATGTGAAATTGTAGTAACCAAAGTTAGTTTATTTCTTTTGGTTGAGCTTCCATTCAGTGTTGACAATAGCATAGATGTTAGTTATGAAGTTGTGCCTGCTTGGGCTGGGATAGAGTTAATTTTCTTCTTAGTAGCTGGTATAGTGCTGTGTTTGGTGATTAGGATGAGAATAAAGTTGATAAAACACTGATGGTTTAGCTCTTGCTAAGTAGTGTTTACCTAAGTCAAAGACTTTTCAGCTTCTCATACTGCCCTGCCACTGAGGAGGAGTGAAATGAGTCTGTCACCTAATCAGGGCCTGAAAATGAAATCTAAACCAGCACTGACTGATCATTAGAACATATATGTCTGTTACACCCGGAGCGTTTCATGAGGATTCCAGTCCTTGGTGACAGTTATTTAAGAACCAACTTATTATAACAGACAGTAAATCTTCATTTAAAAGAAAAAACCAACCAAACTACCAACCAAAACCAAAACCCCACAAAAAAACCCCACATCAACAGCCAAAATTATCTCCTTCTTGGCAGGTTTTAAAACCTGCACATGCTTAGTCTCCAGGAGGAGAGAGAGTAGGATAAATGGCTTGCTCACAGAGATGTTGGAATAAATGGTTAAAGCCAGCGTGAGAAAATTCCTTTCAGCAGCAGAAAGAAATGACAGCTAAACCTTTCAAGTCAGTGGTTAACAGTGATTCATAGAGATCTAAGTATCTTCTATTTAAGGTAACTCTTTACACCAGGGAAGCAAACATATCCTCAACAAAGTCAAGATGGGTTAACAGGGATTAACAATTGCTCATGGTGTTATTAGGGAAGAGGTTTTCACCTTCTTTTGACAGTGGTTCTGCCTTTCTTAAGTCCCTGGTGTGTGTCATCTTAGATGAATAGGTTCAAGCTGAAAAACATTGAAACTGTGCATGTAATGACCCAGCAGAGACACCCAGGCTCTTGGAAGCAACATGGTTCTAGGACTAGAAGCAATATCACAGAAACCTTCTGCCTTCACCTGAACCGAAAAACTTTTGGGTCTTTATGGACCAAGCTACAGTCTCTCCACTGTGATGCACACTCTGCAGCTGTGTGGTATTGCTATGTTAAACGTCTCTGCATCGTTCTCCACTGAATGATGCAAGCATTCCATAAGAAAGCCTATACCCTCCAGAAACTGCTGGTTAAAACTCAGTAGCCTGCAAAATTAAAGATGCTGAAGGTGAGACGGGCAACATTTTAAGGACAAGGATGTGGCAATGAAGCTTGTTTTTAGAAATGTACCAAAGCAATCACAACAGCATCACCCTCAATTTCCAATCAACCTAAAATGATAAAAACTATTTGTCTGTTTTGTCATTTTTTTATGCCAGAATTTTCCAAATTCAGCATGAGATAATGATGAACTGTGGCTGAAAAACAGTGCTTTTCAGTAAGCAAGCAGCTCACACCAGAAGAAATCCACAGCTTCCCGAAGAGAAACTGCAGAATACAGTTTGTAGACAGTTCTAACAGAGAAGCCTGTCTAACCAATAAAAGCCAGTACTCTAACATATTAGTGATGGATCAGAAGTCTAACTTTTAAATCAATGTATATAAGCTTAAGAATAGTAATGTTAGACAAGTTGAACTGAACAAACTGGAACAAACCAACAAGGAAAATGAAGGTTCACTACTGATGTCTTGTTGTGAAGGAAATGTCATAGTGTTGATATTCAGGTCAGTCTGAATAGGTCCTTCTGATCTTGAAGAATCAATCTATGAGGAAATCATTGAGCACAAGGAGTGATAAGGAAGTGGAGTCCAAGCTCTTGGCTGTACTCTGAAGAACTGGATGCTCAATCATCCCTTGGTTTCTTCATGAAGCTTTTTTACCCTCAAAGACACATTAATAAAGCTCAGTGAAGCCTGTAAATTCAGATAGATTTTTTTTTTATCCTGTGACTATATGTAGCACTTTCAAGAAAGGATCCAAGTGATCCACAATGAAGTAATTTGCCATAATTAAGATTATGTACTGTTGATAATTAGTCCAACCAAAAGAAAGAAAGGAGGAACCAAGGAATTTTTATGAAATCAATTAAGTGTAAAGGAAAAAGAGAAGATGGATAATGAGATACTCTAAATAGCATGAGTTTCATTTATGTGAACTGTGCCGCAGGGTAGATGGAGCATTTGTGGGTGGGCAGAGGATATCATGCCTTGGCAGCAAGCTACCTCCTTCTTTCCTTGAAACACCACTGATCTCAGTAACTAGAGATCAGATTGAAAGTAGAAGATTAAAAGCATCAGGTGGGAATTAAGAACTTGGAAGAAAATCATCTTCTCTATTATTACATTGTAAATTAAGATCACTTCAAGATGTGTGCTAGAGGACAGTTTAAGAAAACAATTGTTGACCAGAGAAATCAAGTGATGACACTGTGCCCAGCAAGGTGTTGAGGAAGGGTTTTGGACTAGTATACCCTGAGAAGCCAGGGAAAGTTATGTTAAGCTTTTTGGTACTCTGGTAATTTACCAGCAAATATATTGTATTAATGACCAAACAAAAAGTAATTTTCAGAAAAAGAAAAAGTAAAAATATTCTAATAAGGAAGATGAACAGATTAGCAATAACTAAATCCTAAATTTTAAATATGCCAACAACAATTAATTGTCCTTTCCTTTAAGTAGACATTGCTCATCCACTTTTTCTACTTTCCTAAAGTAACCTTGCATGATAGCTTATCATTTTAATTTTTTGCTGGATAAGATGATCTGATTTAAGCTGATGAGATCTGTTGCCAGTTTTTTAGGATTCTTTTTTTCTCTCCTTGCTTCACCAGCCTCTATCAGCCTTAGCTGTGCTTCGCTCCATTTCTTGACTCACCATATTCTCTAGCTAGGGCCCTGTTTTGCTGAGAGATTTTGCTACTTCAGCTCCTTGGAGAGAATAGAGAACAATGCACAAGTCACAGCTCAGCTCACAGGAAATTAGGAAGTAGTTTCTTCTGTTCATATAGCTGCAAAATCTCCTTTTCTCCCCATCTTGTTTCTAGCCCTTGGACCACAATGTTGGAAGCGACAGTCCAAAATTAATGGCATGCCCAGAAAGAGCTAATTAACTTAAATTTCTGCACATTACTATAAAGACAAAGTTCACTTACTTCATACTTTTTTCCTTTTTGAAGTATAACACAAAACCACCATGTTTCAGGACAGCCCGTCCTTCTTTCCTTATTCTTTTTTCACCACATGTCCACTGTATACTCCTTTGCTTTTGTAGGGTTTTTTTTTCCTCCTGGGTTTGTTCCTTCTGAAGAATGAGATATTAGAATCTTGCCTTCATTTGAATCGTGGCCAAGTAACTTTTTATGTGCAACTAAACCTTCAGCCTGTGGTATCACAACCAGATTCTGGGCAGATCCACTTCTATCAGGACTCTGTCAAGCCATTAGCAGTTCCCAAAAACAGTGAATGAGAAAATTGTGATCTCAGTGAAAAATGAAAATTTGAAATAAACTCCTATTCTTTACAGCAACTTCTTGAGAAAGAAACAATGCTTCATATTTAGCTGTACCATTCTGGAGTGCTTTATCCTCTTAGGAAGGAATATGTAATTTTATGGATTGGTATTAGCTGGTAATCCTTGCTATAATATTTGTGTTTTAGGACAATTAGTGGCACTGTACAGTACCTATGTGTACACATAACAAACCAAAGTCCCCATCTCAAACAGCATGCTGTTTAAATTGAGGAGTCAGGTGAAGGCAGGAAAAGACTCTCATCATCCCCAATTTACAGGTAAAAGTTCAAGGCTTCACTTAGACAAGTGTTTTGTCATCATAAAGTGGTTTGCTGCTGAACAAGGAGATTAACAGAATCTCAGGTTCATCTTTAACAATAGCTAAACTAGTCTGGAAAAAAATTATTTGAAGAAATACAGTTCAGCAGTATGTGGATTCAACAGGGTCAGTCTTGTGGGACAAGGTGACAGAAAGAAGAATCATGCAGGCATGATACACAAAAATAAGTCCTATTAGAACAGTATGACACTGTTTTAGTTAAATTTATTTATCTGTCAAATTACAAAGTTAGTAAGGAGGAAAATCTATACTGGAAAACCTGGAAGCAGCTCAGGTCTTACTTTCCAAGGCAGGGCACCTAGTCTGCTTGAAGACCTGAGCGAGGTCTCTATATCCACATGTTAGCACAGTTATTCTGTCCATGCCCCGATGACAGGAGGGCTTGCTGCAAAGGTCTTTCAGCTCCCAAAGGCAAAATACTATCAGGAGGAAGGGATCATGGCCATCTCCATTGATGCAGATCACCTCCTGGCTAGACAGTTTAGGGAGGGCACCATCTAGACAAAAGTGGCCATATAACACAGCTGAGGACTTCTCTGAGCCTCCTCTGAGCCCCAGGTTTCAGCTCAAAATGCCTGATATAATGAGAGGGCTATGCTGCAGCCTGCCAAATTGTTGTTTTCCTACTATGATGATGAGAATGTGTTCCCTGTGCCCTGAGGCTGCCTGGGTAGCATTAGAAGGCTAGCCTGGGTAAAGGAAAGGAAACTTTTTTGTTATTTCCCACTGAAAATTGCTGTGTTCTTTCTACACACATAAAGAAAAAGCTGTGTTGGCTCTGAAGACTCTGCAGCTGAAAAGGTGGAAGCACACAATTCTGTCAAAGCAACAACAGAAATGGGAATGCAGTGTGAATGTGATTCCCATAATATCAAACAGCATCATGGAAGAAAACCAATCAGAATTATTAACTACAAAAAGACCACTTTTACATTAAGAAGCATCAGCTTAGTGCATCCTGGGAGAGTACCATGGAGGTATCGCTATTTGCTTGCCCTGCTCTGGTATTTCTTCCTAGGACATCTGTCACAGTCTAATGTTGGAGATGGTTAACTTACTGTATTAAATCTTGGGGGTGGAGCTTTGGTGTGGTCCCTTACCAAAACTTCTGCAGTGTCACCCATAATCCTCTTTCAGGGGTGTTTTGTTACAGACAGACTTATCTAAGAAGTATTCAAGAAGACTGAAGAAGCTGTGGCCAGAAGATAAGACTTAACTGAATAATGATGATGATAATAATAATAATCCCTCTTGCTCCAAAAAGAGTACAGCTTTGACCTTGACTTTTCCTTAGTGTTGGGGTAAGCTACTCAAGAGAACTGCTGTCTTCCATTCCCCATGTAATATACTTTAAAATGGGGGAGGTGGTGGTGGGGGGTGTTTTAACAGCTGAGAAATTGCAAAATGTGGCATCTATTCATACCCATCTCACTCACCACGAAATCTCTGTGCCTACATAAATTGGACAGGCAGACAGCTTTAAAGCACTTTGGAAGGAGACCTTTAGGGGCTAAATTGCTGTGCTTTGCTAGCAAAGTGGGATGTGGTGTCAGAGTGATTCTGTGCCCTAAGTATGTGCACAGAAACAGACACCCATTGACAAGTGCAGAACTACTTTCAGGATCACCTTATTATTATGCAGAAAAACTGGTGGTCTTTGCTTCTTGCCAACAGGCTGTGAGCTTAATGCTCTATGGGAGCAAACAGTTCACAGCATAATGAATCAGAAAGCAGAGCAGTGCTTAGATGGTCTTTTAATGCTGAATCATTTTAACCCGTGTTGTTGGAGAGGGTGGACACAGCTGGTGCTCATGGCTTCTACCAAGAGGATCCAGGAGGTGACCAGACCTGGCTTCTCTAATTGTTACAGTGCTCAGCTCCCCAGAATTAAAAATCCATGCAAACAGATTGAAGTGTTTGCAACTTCTAGCCACGTCTGAATTTTAAGAGTAGCTCAGAGGAATGGATTTAAATCCACATCCCAAAGGCAAACAACGCCATAAGCTTCTGAATTACTCCTGGCCCTTTTTCAGTATGTGTGTAACACTGCCTTTACAAGCAAATCCCTAATGTCCTTTCATTCGTGCATGCATCCAGGTGGTGTATTTAACCTGCATCATCCTCAAACCTGCTCTTCTCAGCATTTAATAATCCACCATCTGGGTCAGTTTCACTTGGGGGAATTATTCCCACCGAGCAATGTGAATCCTTGAACTCTGGGCTCCTCAGCCTCCTTCCCTCCATCAGAAACCACTCTTACACACACTGAACAAGTCCCTGTGGGATCAAATCAGCGCTGCTGTGATGTGACTGACATTCACAGCTGCTTCTCTTGGCTTCAGTGGCTTTAGGATGACCTGCTTCATAAATGAGTATTTTTAAATATGTACATTTTTACAGCAATTTTAGAAGCATTTAAAAATGAAAGGGCTGGAAGGGATGTCCTGTGAGGAGTGGCTAAGGACTTTGGCCTCATCTTATTTGGAGAAAAGGAGGCTAAGGGGCAACCTCATCGCTTTCTACAGCTTCCAGAAGAGGGGAAGTGGAAAGGGAGGTGCTGAACTCTTCTCTCTGGGATCCAGTGAGAGGATGGATGGAAATGGTTCGAAATGATGCAAGGGGACATTCAGACTAGACATTAGGAGCTCAACATCCCAAGCTTGTCAGAGTTTAAGAGGCATTTGGAGAATGCCCTTAACATGCTTTAACTTTTGGTCAGCCCTGAAGTTGTCAGGCAGCTGGACTAGATGATCATGGTAAGTCCCTTCCAACTGAAATATTCTATTTTAATTTCAGATGGACAGACAGATAGAGGCACAGCCATAAACCCCGACACATGGTCACAGGAGCGTAAGATTAGGAAAAGACTTGCTATCATAACATATGCAAACCCCAACAAGTCTTCATCTGAAGTGAGCACAGTTCTTCCCTCTTTAGTTTTTCTGATATGAAAATACCCCAGGAAATACTTGTTAAGCTGCAAATGCTCTTGCACCTGAGCCATTCAGCAAGATGAACCCATTGCCACACGCTCCAGATACCCAGATGGTATCTGCTCCTCAACTCAGTTCAGACACGGTGAGCTCTTGGCCATCAAACCTTGGATTTAAAACTCTCCTGGGAGTCTCTTGTCTGAATAATACATAAGGCTGAGGAAATCTCCACAAGCTGGAGGGGAAAAAAAAAAGAAAAAGATATGAGGTTTGTCAAACTGGCACAAGTTATTTGCTCTGTGCTAATAAGGTGGTGTTGACAGCTGAGCAGAAGAACAGATACAGCTTTTTTCACTGCTTGAAGGACTTACTTTTTTTTTAAAGTTGGAATACTCCATCTCTAAGAGCAGGAGCCTTGCCTCTGTTTTCATCATCACACTTGATCATCTTTTCCTGTCACCACTCACTGCCATATTATTTTTAGGGTTGATTATCTGTGACCCTAATTTTGATAGCTGTGGAAGGTTCATGAGGTGAATGCTAGTGAATACCTTGCTGTGCTGGCACCTGAAAAGCCTTCACATCTGAAGCAACTTACCTCATCTCCCCGTGCCTCAGTTTCCTCAGCTATGCTGAATAGATAAAATACCTTAGCTATTTTTTTTTTTCCTAGCCTCAAAAGTATGTCTCTGAACATCACTTTCTAAGGTGCAAATAGCTTTGAGTTCTGGTGGTCCTGCCAAGCTGCTGTTGGTTCAGGTGCTTTGTGCTGCTGCAGAAGGCAGGGCTCTGCGCTGACACCGCAAAGGAACGCACCGTCTCATTAAAAGTGCACCTACAGGCAGCGAGGTCGCTCTCATTAAGTGCCACACTCTGGCCGTTTCTGACCTGTGTAACATGCCTCTGTCACATGGACTAAACCAAGCTCTGGCTAAACCAGCGCATCTCCGAGAGAAACAAAACCGCCTCCGCTACACGTGGACTCAAACAACTGTCTCCAGTTTCCACACGGTAGGTTGTGACAACTGTCCCGCTGCGCAGCGGGTCGCACGGCGCCTCCAGTTCACTGTTAGGGAAAGCTACCAGGAACCCACCCACAAGCCAATGTCGCGCCCCAGCCCCAGGCACCGCTCGCTCCCCGCTCCAGCCCCCGGCGGGACGGGGCGGAGCAATGGGCACACAAAGACACCCGCGGGGGTCAGGGCAGTTCGCTGGACAGAGGGGAACAGCGACAGCCGGGCTTGCGGCAGGATGCGCACGGTGACAGCGCAAAGCACTTACTGTCCGACCAACAGCCCCACCCACACTCGGACGGTCCCAGAGCTGCGCCAAGCGCCCAGCCCCTTTCATGGGCCCGTGACGTCACGCAGTGTGGAAACACCCTTATCCAGCCCAGCTCACCTGTGCTGGCTCCTTGGGAGCATTTACTCTGTCCCAGCCGGCACCAGGACAATGAATCTGCTTTGGTTTTCGCCTGTGATGGATCAGCAATCTTGTCAACAGAAGAACAGCAGCTTTTTGAGGCGCTTCCTGAAATGCTTTCTGCTGAAGTACATCAGAAAATTCCCTGTGCCCTCCTCCAGCGCTCCTCTGTGCTTTTCATCTTTGTCCTGTGAAGTAAGACAGAGCTATACCACTCCCATTAAAGAGATCAGACAGTACATCTCCGTGATCCCCATTAACATCAGAAGTGGGTCTGGGGTAAAAAAGGGCATTTTCAGCTCTCTTTCTCCAGTCCCTCAGCTCCTGCAGACTGCACAGCTAGGTCTGAATTTCAGAGGATTATGGACTGGAGCCGACTTTTGATTATAGTGATATAAAGCTGGAGTCCTCTGGCTTTGAGGGACATGTCTATTGTATTTGCAGAGAGACACGTGTTTTCAGAGAGCATTTTTGCTCCCAGCCTGCTGTGCTGGTGTGCAAACATCCCCCAGCTTCCTCCCTAGCTGCCAGCTTGTTCCAGTCTCTCATTCTGAGAGTTTATTTGTAAATGAACAATGAACAGGGAGAGAGTAAATGATCTGCTGAGGGAACTGGGATGAACATGATTAATATTCTGTCGTTTCTTCCAAGTCACAGGGTAGGTGACCACAGCCACATCAGAGAAGTCCCCTCTGCCCAGTTCTTTGGCGAAACAATTATAAAATGCAAATATTGAGAGAACACCTCAGTATCTCACAATCTTCAATATTATTTCCTGGACGCAGGTTACATGTAAGAAACAAAGTCTAATAAGATTTTTTCTCATTAGCCTGGGGTTGCTGTTCAAATAAGATGTGGTGGGGCAGGGAGAGGAGAAAGCTGAAGTGGATGCTCTTTTTTTCATGAGTCAAAATCCACTGAACAGGAGTCAGGCTAGACTCATCCTGAAAACTTCTTACTTGCACCCTTAACTGACTGCCAGGTTACAGCTCTTCTGCTAGCTGTACCCTGGAAAAGTCCATTCTCATTTAATTGGAAAGAGAAAGACTTGAAGAGTTCAAGTTGGGGGGGATAAGGTGGGGGCAGGGAATGAAGTGTCCTGTTATGTAGTCTCTTCTTCCCACTGTAGCCAGGGAACAGTCACACAGAGCTCTCCTCTGCCTCAGTTTCTTTTCCAGTGAAAACTGCTGCCACCCTGCCTTTCTCTCCTTTGTTAAAGATGGGTTTAAATCAGAGGAAAAAACCTTGTAGACCCTGGATCAGGACCAAGACTCTTGAATGAGGTGATGCCTTTTAAAGTTATTGAGGCATCCAAGGAAAAGTCTTCTGATATCACTGCCAGAATAAAAGATGGTACAAATGATTCCCAATCTCTGGTAACACCACTTGGGAAAGAATGACAAGAAGGCAGGGAGAGTTTCATGAAGCAGTCAGGCCTGGACTTGTTTATTGGGCATCTCTGTCTTTCAATGGATACTGCAAACTATGTACTTTATTAAGCTGCGAAGAACAGGACAAATTATAAATGCAAGAATTTATTAGAATTTATTGAGAGGTACAAATATATTAATCCAAAATAACAAAACAAATATTAGAATGGGTCCATGATTTCTTTTTAAGATAGGATACTAGTAAAGTGGATCCTGAGGGGGAAAAATTATGCTGAAGTCTCAGATAGTCATCCTGATGATGGGACGGTATTTTTGCCTTGTAAAGCTGTATCATGTTAATGCTATTGCTGTCATACCAACAACATTTATGATTTCCTCCTGAATCTTCTTGCTGCTGTTCTCCCTTTTTAAGAACCTATTAAAATAACCATGTTACTTGCAAAGAAGGATAGTCTTGCAGTATTCACACACGGAAATGAGACTCAAGAGATCTGGATTTGACTACTGATAGTCTCACTGGTCTCCTACATAAGCTTAAGCAGTGTGGTTGTGGACATGCAAGTAGGTTAACTCAGTGCCAGACAAGTTGTCTTCATTAAAACCCAAGAATATAAAGCCTACAAACACAACTATCAAGCTTTAAGTTTTCTAGTTGCGTTCCAGGAATGACAAATTTACTTCTGGATTAATCCAGGATAAGTATTTCATCATCTGTGATATCTGCCTTTCCATACATCTTTTCCTCCTTCGTACACAGTGGTAATTGAGGTAATTTGTTGGGTTTTATGCCCTATATTTAATTTCTCAGTTCAGGTTATGCTTATTCACAGTCCATCAGTACATTATGCCTTGAGCTGGGAGAAATCCTTTCAGATGAGCAGCTAGAGACTGAATCAAATCACAAATTCTGAGTGTTTTGGGTGCCTTGTTTCCATCAAAAAAGGAAAAAGTGAAAATAACTTGACAAGAGCCCTGCTGTGCTGATTTCATAGCTTTTGAAGAGGTTCCATTTCTTCTTTTGGAAATACACATCTTTTCCTAATTAATCTTTACAATAATCTTGGAAAACAAAACTTTTTAAAATAATCTGTGAGTTATCCTTTAGTGAGAGGATTCCAGCTAGAAACACAGAAACCCTTTCATCAACCAGACTGTTCTTATTTTGTCTGGACAGTGTTGGAAATGCTTAAAAGAAAAATCCATTGTTTCTGCAAGGTCTGTATTTGCAAAGTGAGAGCCATAAAACCTCATCTGTGGGTCTGGCCATTCCAAAGGCTGCGGTTACAAAAGGGTTTCTCTAGGCAGCTATTCTGATTTTACCTATCCCCTTGTTCCTCCCCTAAGCACCCAGTCCCCCTGTTCTTCATGTAAGCTCCCCTTACCTTGTCACCTCATTCCCACCTTTGGCCATGCATTTCTGCTCCCACAGGGCTCTCTTCATCATGATCCTTTAAGGGCCTCTCCAGATCACAGACGAGCTGGTTTAAAATAACCATTCCTTCCCTTGCCCCCTTTTTAAGGTTTATTTTTAGTCTGGATCAGTCCCTTGAGTGACTGATCACAGAACAAAGTGATTCACCAGACAGTTACATCAATGCAGCTGAACTGGTATTTTACGTAAATGGGATTTTAGCGGTAAGAGGAGAGGTGATGCTGGAAGAGGGGAATTGCAGTTGTCACTGAATTAAACACTCTGTAATGTTGGCCTGCAGTCAGAGTTGTGATTTCAGCTTCCTTCAGACTCCACTGACTTTAATCTACTGCTATCTACGTAGGTTTGTCAATGCAGGATAAGGCTTAGTATGGAATATTAGATGAAGAATTTATCAAGTATTGATTTAGCTCCTGCTAGGTTATTCAGCCTCTCCTGACCCTTCTGGTGCTTCAGTTTCATTGTTATTCATGTCTGAATAACTGTTAGTAAAAATTAGGGTTGTTAATTTGGGTTTGTAATTGGATCTGATAACTAAATAAGCAGGAGCAGGAAAAAACCCCAAAATGTGTTAATAGTGAATAATTACAAGCCCAAATTAACAACTCTATTACCTCTTCTGGAAAGCAAGCATGCCTACCTTCAATCTTAGTTTCAGAAACTGAAAGATATGAGTTACAGGTTTTTAAACAAAACCTAGAAAGAGAGACCATTCTAGCAGGAGTCCTCAGCACATTCCTTGTCCTAGGTGCATGGCCAGGAGCAGTAGCTCTGGCAAAAGGCAGTCCCTTGAAACTCCAACATCTAAGGCAGGTGTGTGCTCTGCCAAGTTTTCAGATATCAGCAAGAGCTCAGGGACAGAGCACAGGGGGAAGTTTCTGCAATGCCTTTCATTCCCTGCTGCAATGGAGCAAGGAAAGTAGGACAAGATTGAAGAATTCTTGTGAGAGAGAGTTACAGGCAAATGGAAAATCAACTCAAACTTCACCTTCCCTCACTGCAGCCTTTGGTTGCCATCGCAAGGTCTTACCTGTCTGTCATGCTGAGGAAGTGATTTTGGAAACAGACCTTACCTTAGCCATCTTGTCTGTCTTAGGAAGGATGACTTCCTGACAAGTTGCCTTGCATACAATATAACTTATGTTAATTGAGTATTGAAGAGAAAGCTGGGCTGTATTTGGGGTGAGTCAGTCCCAAGAAAGGATCTAGGTAAAAAGACCTTCTTCCTGGCTGCTGTTTTACCACCACCATGCAGCCTTGTTGCTATTGCCCTGATCAGCATGGCTGAGAAGCTGCCTGTACAGACTGGGCAAATGAGCAGCTATTTTTATCCTTTGGCTGAATCGCAATTAAGGGAACCTCATTGTAGGCATTCATTCGGTAGTGCAGCTCATTTATGATTAACAAAATGGAGACTATTTCTCTTTAGAAATACAGGCATGCAAATGTATGACACCAACAAGTTTTGTACTGCTTATCTGAACCTCTGCCACGGAAGAATGCAGACTGATATATTTACTGAGTGCTGGTAAATGGTCTGTGCATTAGGACAATCTGTTAGGATTGGAAGAGGCCTTCTGAGTATAGCTCCACGTGTCATTTAGGGACAGAGCTGTGATTAACAGTTTAGGAGAGGGATCCTTTTCCAAAGTCTTTTTGCACCATCCAGGACTAGGGCACTGTCTTCTCCCAGCAGAGAAATGTTACAGTGCTTTATTATGATATCTGAATCTTGAGTGGTGCTTGGCAGCATCAAAGTATACTTTCCTGAAAGGCAAAAGTATTTAGGTAGGCTGGAAACTTTTGAACTGGCAATACTTCCATAGGTAGGTGGGCTTATAGGATATGTTTTAAGGATTTGGACATAGGAGATCGCTTGAAGGTTGACATAACCTTGGCTTGAGAAAATGCCTTTATAGCTGACTGACATTCCAAAGGCAGCTGTGGAGCCCTCTTTGCACATTACATTGTCCTAGTTTAATCCTAAATGTGACATTCCTAATGAGAGTTGTCATGCAGTGGCAGATTTTATCTATTTTCTTATGAGGTTGCAAAAAAGGGTTTAACTCTAATTCAGTGTGCATGATGCTATTCCTCCATCCTTTTCCAACATTTTACATTACACACTATTGGCAAAGAGTCAAGGAAGCAATCAATAACTAGATAGCTCAGCACCCCGAGGAAGGATCTCAACCAAAGAGCATTGTTACCCTCTGGGACTTGCATGTGCTGTCCAGAAATACTGCAGCTTGGTGGGCATGCAGATAAAAATCATTCTGATAGATGTCCCAGAGGCAGCTTTTCCCAGTATCTCCTTTTTGAGAGAAAGGAAAACACATATACCTTTCTTTGAAGACATCAGAGCTCATGCAGTGTTCATTTACAATATTGCCTGGGTTTTGCCTCTCCATTCAGGTCTCCATTTTGCATCTCCTCATATAGACTTGCAGTAGTCTCAGGTCCTAAATTTACAAGCCTCTGTTCCAACAAAATGTCTCTGCTTCTGTACATACAGAGGACCTTTATACTCCTTCTATTGTCCCTCCATTGATATATGCAACATCCACCTGGTTGCTGCATCCAGCTACAAACAGGGAATACAACTGCTGTGACACATCGTGACACTCTGCAAAACAGGTCACCCTCTTCAGTATCTACTTCTTGGGCCACCTTCAGTCTTTAGAAGATTGCAGGCACCACATCTCTTTTCTCTTGGGAGCATTTTGCTTTCGCGTGTTGGTTCAGAATATTGTACACATAACACGTTTACCAGCAGTTTGTTCCAGTGACTTTATATATCCTTCAGCATGGCACAAAGTCCTAGAAAGAATATAGAAAGATGAAACAAAGCTGGGATTAAAGCTCTACAAACGCTCTTCTCTTGTTAGCAGAGTTGCTGTCCTCCAAAGAACACACAGGCCTGAAGTGCTCCTTACAGTGACTGCAATACTTGCAGGTGTACTGATAAACAACACATGCTAAGCAGAAGGTCTCATATGTCTCTATAAGACATCTCTCTCCCTCTCTGTATATATGGGGACATGGGGTTGAAATGTTTTCTCAGTCCTCCCACCCCCCTTATTTTTCTCTCTGTGAAGTGTTTCTCCTCCTCCTTATCCTATTCTTCGTGTCGCTTGCAAAGTATGCTGAAGCAGTCTGCTCCTTGTCACATTTTAGGTGGAAAATGACATTGATATTGGACTAAATGCAAAAAGAGACTTTTCCCTAGTGAAAACTGGCTAATTGATGTCAAATCAAATAACTTTAAAGAGCTGTGATGGCTACAAATCAGATCAGAGAGGGCAATACCAGTTCATTCTACTTCACGCAGGGGCTGTGCTTTGCAGTTTAAGCGACAGCACTTTGGCATTCAGGGCTTCTTTATAACCCAAACAAATCAAATCTCAAATCTTTTTGATCTTGATGCCTGACAATAGTTGATGATTAAAACTACTGCAGTGGAGCCTGGGAATGGATTATTATTATAAATAGCTGCAGTCTTGCCATACCTTGTTCTCCTCTGTGGGTCTGGAGGCTTGAGGCAAGAAAAGCCAGGGAGAATATAATAGATGCTAACAAGAGAGGTCAAATGAGACCAGAGAAAGAAGTTATTTCTAACAGATTAATTTTAAGGATACCAGGCTTTTCTCTTTACCTCTGTGCTTTAGATTTCAACCTAAAAGGTAACAAAACATAAAGGATACTTAAAAAGCCAAAAGCTACTTTCCCTGTGATGATTCTCTGAATTAGAACTGAATTATCCATTGCTCTGGATTAAAGAAGTACAGTTTAGACTGTGTCCACTAAAGGTTGAGAGAGATGCAAGCTCACTCTCTACAGGTTCCTCAGGACACATGAGTTAATCCAAACTCCTCTCTCATCATTAACATATGATAAATCTTTTCAAGAACAGCAGGGAGACTAAAAATCAAGCAAAGAATTGTGAGCCGTGATGGCTGACAGAATGAGTAGGAGAATTATTTTTTTAATCAGGTGGATCATCAATTGGCTGATGAGGGGAACAGTTTTCCTTAGACATTTTCACTTATACCCAAAAGCAGCCCTGACCTCTTCTAGTAGGTGCTGTGAGTGGGTAGGACACAAGGCACTTTCATCCCAGAAGCCTTGCGGCACATCCTAGCCCCTTGCTTGCGCTAGTCAGCCTGCCAGAGAGGCCAGACACTGCTCAGGACACTGCCAACACAACTGTGAGGCTCTCGGGCTGTGGATGGCTTGTAATCACTTGAAAAGGTAATTTCTATATTTCTGCAAAGAACTGTGAGGATATGTTTTCAGAAGAACAGATGCAAAATGGTCTGAATATGAAATTACTGTACCTTTAGGAAGATATGGTCCAGGCAAGTTTGGTCTATGTGGAAATGTCTTGTGTGCCTCTTAGCCTCCACCCCTGTTTTTGCTGCACAACATACATCCATGCTCAGATTAACTCTGAAGCTGATTTGCCCTCAGCAAGGGGATATTTGTACTCAAGTAATCCTGAGGTTCAAGCATATACCAATAAGGAAGACTGCAGTTTTTCACCAGAAACAGAAACTGTCACACTAGAAATAGTTCTTGGGGAAAAAAAAACCTGCAGTTGGGTCATGTTTCCCTTCCTACCACAAGCAGCAAGGGC
Source organism: Gallinula chloropus (assembly GCF_964237585.1). Taxonomy (NCBI): domain Eukaryota; kingdom Metazoa; phylum Chordata; class Aves; order Gruiformes; family Rallidae; genus Gallinula; species Gallinula chloropus. The sequence continues at coordinate 69,678,831 of NC_140090.1, forward strand.
TAGAAAAAGCCCCCAAAGCCTGTTTCCATATTGGATTTGAGTGAATTCAAAATCAGTAGACACATTGGCAGCAAAATATGTGGCACATATCACTGCTAGCATCCTTTCCAAAGCCCTAGAAGGGATTATTAATCTCTTTTTGCAGATCTTTCATATTAATAGTATGATGAAAACATAGGAATGCCTGTACCTGTTCAGATCAAGGGCTGTCAGAGCTCTAGCAGGAGCCATAAGCAGGTGCCTAAGGAAGAATGAGAAAATTGATTTTTCAATTTCCCCCAAACACTCTCCCTACCAGAATATTTAATATCAGATTTCCTGGACCTGGTTTCTTTTGCCTACCTTGCATAGAAAAAAAGGTATAATGAAGAAGGAACTTCCTGGAAAACAGGAAAATCTTCAAGAAAAAATATTGGATTTTTTTAAGACTAGATCTTCAACTGGATTAAATTAGCAGAACAGAGCTGAAGCTAATTAGTTGATAACAGTGCAGGCTAAATGATCTTTCCACAGATTTTGATGAAGCTTATATTTTACCTTAATAAAATAGAATAACAACAAAACCAACAACATTGTTGGTTCAGATTTTTATATATAACAAAAACATAGATGACAATCACTAATGAAAAGTTTGGAAAATGCTCCAGTATTTGAATAAACCCTTGTTTAACTATGTTCTATTACTCTGTTTGGAAGGACAGTCCAAGCTAATTCAAAACCTTTTGGATAGCATCACCCAGATCTGCCCTGTGGCTCTCATTCTATGCCAATTCAGTAAGAAGGTACCTGCTGTTGTGTGTTTTCAGGAGAAGCATGCCAGGTTTTAAAGTGGATTTCATTTCTTTTTTTCATTGTAGTTTTTTTTCTAAAAAAAAAAAAGGAACAAAAGGTAAGCCATGTGCTCAGCTGGGTTTAGTATGACTTAACATCATTCCTTGCAGCAGGGACTTTGCATATTCTAAGACAGCCAAGTTGTAGATAATTTTTTCCTCTCTGCAAGATGATAATTAGTAATGAAGACTGAATGTTTCTCAGTCTGATTGCTAACACACATTTATAATTTGTCTCATGGTAAGCTCTGGATAGAGGACATTTTCAGAACAGATTGGGAGTTAGGTAAAAGATATTCATGTTCAAAGACATCCCTTAAAATTTAGTTAGCAGACAAGATCCTAAAACTAAGATTAGCTTTTTGGGTTGGTTTTAGTATTGATGAAATGTAATATTCAACAGTTATATGGGAGGGTGGAGGAGGGGAAGCGTGGAGAAGGGGTGTACATTTAGACTATGGCAAGTAGACAAGTTGAATCACTTGGTAAACCTAGCAGTGAGAAAACAGCATAGAAGATGATGACGAAGTTTCCCCACTGCTTTTCAACTATTTAGTTGTTGTACTTGGTTTCATTATTATGCACCTATAGCACAAACAGGAGCTGATGTGGCAGATCAGCTTTGATGTTGGAAGTCATTTGTCTTGTAAATGCAAATGGTGACCAATTAAGTAAAACTGGAAAAGAAAAAGATACCTTTTCTGCTCTTTACATGACAATACAAAGTTTATCTGACATATGAGCAAGAAATCTTATGCTGTAGATTGGTCATGGCTGTCCAAAATTAGATGGACAGGAGGAACTTCAGATGATCATTAGTAACATGAACCAAGTAGAACGTCTCATAAAAAGACCTTTTTTTCCTGACATGTCTACAGAATTGTCAACATGCCTGGTGAACTTGGCTTTGAGGGACTCATCTCATAATTTAAAGTACAACAGGTTAAACCCACCTCACCCTCGTACCACAATATTAAGCTGGAATGACCTTCATTACAAGTGTTCCTGGTATCTTTTATTTCCAGGCTTTTTCAGTCATCTTGACCCACTCAGTCCTTGCTCCCTCTATCAAGGTTTACCATGATGAGAATCACTTAATGTCTGTGTGTCGTGGTAATTTTTCTGATGTGGAAATATCTTCAGCAAAATGATCCTGAAGAAATCATATTCTTTTAATAAAAAAATATTCAGCCTAAAAAAAAAAGACAAGAGTTACCATGTTGCTGAGTCTTGGATGAGAAATACCAGCCTTTGCAATTCTGCAGTGTTGAGCTAACAAGCCTGCCTGGCAATGTGGTGTGAAGGGGCAGTGATTTAAAGATCGTTTTAAACATTTACTCTGTGTTATTGCAGTGAATACTTTCCCTTCCCCAAAATTTAAAATTTAAAACACGCCTCCTCTGAGCATGAGGGCAATGCTTTTTGCTTTCTGAGATGGAACAAAGTATTTCCTTGATGAAAAAAATATGATTTTGATTTTAAGCTGTAGGAACATTTTCCCATTGCATATTTCTCATGCTGTGGAAACTAAGCGTCCACCAAACATTTCAAATGTGAATTCTCAAACAGCTCTGCTGAAAGGCATTTTCCTTCTCATTTTGTATTAAAGCATAGTCCTCAATATTGTGATTCCAAATAATGTTCTCCCAGCATCCCTCCCCACAGATATCAGGGTATCATCCCCAAATCCCCTGCACATAAAGAAGTTTTCCATTCCACTTGTGCAACTTGAAAAGCAGAGTGATAAAGTTAATGGGCTGGAAATGAACAGAATAAGAAAGGAATGATATCATTCCATTTTTAAACCTCAAAATGGGGAAAAAAAAAAAGAAGACAGACAGAACAAACTTAACCTAAGCACATGGCTCATAAACAAGTAAGAGAAAAAGTACAATGGCACACTCCATCTCAAGAAAACTGAACAGGGTCTCTTGAGCTTTGGTGTATAACACTGATTTACACCATCTAAGAATCCAGCCTGGGACATTAGTGGGACTAATTCCTCTTTAAAAAAAAAAAAAAATCCTCAATCCATTTAACATTTGAATATCTCATTAACCTAAATTAAACACTTCTTGCAGGTTTTAATTCAGCACACTGACCCCCAAAATGGAAAGGCCACTTACAATTACAAACCCAATACAGTACAGCCACCATACTCTCCATCTTACAGTCATCCTTATCATCCCAAACATGTTTCTCATCTTGGCAAGCAGAAAACCTTTCTAGTCTGTGTGTGTGAATGCATGCACTTTTCTGTTAATGTTGATTAATTCCTATGGCTTTGGTAAACTCCTCAGCATCGCCAGGGCTGAAAACTTGTTGATCCTATACCTGAGCCTGAACAAGCTTTCCTCTGCCTAAGGTCTCATGGACTCCACACAGGTTATCCACCAAATCCAGAGCTGGTTACTGTCAGGTTTTTTTAAAAGAGAATTTATAAGTCCCAGTGGCAGGTAGTATAGCAGAAGCTCAAAATATCTTGGTAGTTATTAACCTTTCAGAACAACTCAGTTGTGTATGAGGAAGGATTATATTGAACATCATGACACCTATCAGAAGGGCAGTTCATCAGAACAAAAGTGTTGTCCTTCACCACACACATACACTCCTCTTTCAATCCCCCCCTCATAGACTGGTGCAAGAATACTGGTGTACCTTCACTTATTTAGGCCAGCCAAGTGATTCAGGACAGAGTTTAATCCACTGGGCAAAAAAATGTCTATTCTTTCTTAGTTTCAGCTCTCCTTTGTGAAATAGAAAGGAATTAAATCCATCAAAATCCCAGTGGATCTACCAGCCTCCAAGTCATCTGTCTTAGGAAATGAAATTAATTTAATCTCCATAGATCACATAGCATACCACGTTGCCAGCTGTCTTTTAGCAGGGCTGCTGTTGCTCAAAGGTCATAGCACAAATCCCTTGATTAAAAACCAACAACACCACATTTTAAATGGGTAAAACCATAAGACGCTGCCATAAAGCAGATTATGTGAAGTAGATACTATTAAAACAGTTTAAATGCCTCTTTCAGGCATGAGTTTAGTTATCTCAAAGCATATTAGAGAGAGCAATAAAATTTAATGGCCAGCAGTAAAGTGTTTATGCATGGCTCCGAACACAGCGTTGCCCTACCGCAGAATGTGTTAACTTTGCTGCATGGGCCAGTTGAACCCAGCAAACGGAGTCTGGGACCCTGTTGGAGTTAGCATTAGATGAAGAGTTCAGCAGACAGACCCCAGAGAGCCCACAAAAGGCAAATGAGGAACCCAGTGCTGCTGCAGGACAGTCAGGGCAACTCTGGCTTCTGTCTCCCAAGAAGCCACTTAGGCTGTGTGTTGTGTGCCTGTGTTAAGACAGCCCTTGAAAGGACAGAATTGAGTTTCAATCTAAAAGCAACTGTTTTTCCAGCTTTGCATGAAGGCTGGAGATCTTCCATGATCAATTATGTAGTCAGCAGGATCCTGGTTTTACAAGGTATTTGCGAAGTCCCTTGACTCCTTCCTTGGCTGCATTGTGGTACATTCTAGGACATGCCAGCATTGTGCCTTGTCAGAGAAGGTGCTGACAATCATTTGACATCAGCCACAAACTTCTGATGGGCCAGACTTGACAGTCGAAATCTGTCAGTGCATACAGACACCAGTAAAGACAAGCTCTACACAAAAGACAAGGCTCTACTCCTTAGCCCCTCAAAAAAACCCCAAATGTCTGACACTTTCTTGGTCACATTTTTCGGTTGGTTTGAGGTATTTACAATGACAACATGAGAGGCAGATACTATGTGTCCATGCCACTAGCCAAGACACCAGGTTGGAACTCAGAAATCTGATCTCCTTTTCCTGATCTGTCAGTGACTGTGACATGCCACGCTGCAAAAATCACTTTAGAACACCCCCCACCCCCTCCAGCTTCCCATCTGTGTTTTTATTTATCATGTTGGATTTCTGTTTTTCCATGCAATTGTGTAGCATTATGATCTGGAGTGGAGTACCTAAGTATTTCCATCATAAGAAGCAACCTCAGTCTGTCAGTGCGAGAAAACATCTGGAATATGATTGTCTGAAAGATGTTACATAAAGATACAGGAGGTGGATTGTAATGTGAACTCTTCCCTGCATTCATATTCCTTTAATGAATTCATCTTATTTCCAAAGTGAGCAGATATGCTTCTGGCTTGTTAACACTTTCATTTGCCTCTTCTTAGGCATGCAAGTCTCCCAGAACTTTTGTTTCAGGCAGCAGGACAACTAGTTACACCTGGCTGCACGGTTGCCTGATGCTGCCTACATAGATGCTTGGCCTTTTCAAAACCCAAGGGCTCATTTAATCTCAAGGGCCACGTTCCCTGTTAGGGACAAAGCTCAGCAACAGTATGTGACACTGTTAGTCAAGTACCTTATTCCCAAGTTTGGTTGCTAGACTTCGTTGTGCTGTTCTTGGACCACTGCCCTTCCCTCAGCTCACTGGGAGCCCCGGCTCTGTGACAGGGAGAGCATCTCCCATGGGAGTGCTGTAACTGCTCATGCTTGGAAAGCGGTACCCTCCCCGCCTGCACCTCTCCAAACCAGGGTGGGATGATGACACATTTTTGTTACAAAGTGCACAGAAAAAGGAAATCAAAAGAGGGTCAGTTGCTGAAGTCCCCTGCTCATTCCAGCTGTACCCTCAGAAGAAGCAAAGAGAGTAGTGGAGAGGTGCTGGAACACTGCCATAAGCAGCAGGCAGTGATGCACATTCAGGGTGACTGGAGCAAGCAGAGATGTATGCATGAGCACAGCTTTTCCTTTTCCACAGAGCATGCATTACAATATTCCTTAAATAAGTAACAAAAAAAAGGTTTCAGTCAATCCTATTTGTTTTCAGCTGGGAGGTGTGGACAGGCAAGGAGGTGGGTAGCAAAAGGCTTGCATTTTAATTTGCAAACTGGCTAACTTTTCATGCCTTGACCTCTCTCGTCTTTCTTTGTCTCCCAGGACTGTGCTAGTCTCTCTTGCAGAATAAAATAGGGAAGGGGTTGTGTTATACATACAACATTTTTTTTTGCCTTCATTTTTCAGTGCTGGTTGTTACTAGCTGCTCTGCACAGCTCAGATGCCTAGGGGAGCCCTCCAACAGGGTCTGGAAGCACCTCAGTGAGATCTGCTGTAGGTTCTTTCACATTGGGCTGGATTGGTGCATTTGCTCTTTCTTAAGATATTCTGTTATTTCATAGATAGGAACAGTGATGCGTGCAGCATGTCACCAGCATGCATCAGGAGATGTTCTCATACTGTACCTTAACCTCAGAGCGCTCTAGAACACTCAGCGTACCCCCTACAAAAGGGAATAAACCAGTCCTTGTCCGTGCTTCAGGGTACCCTGTTCAAGAAACAGAAGTGCTGTCATCATTCTTTATCAATATGTTGCCTTGAACTGTACATTTCCTGATTACCTGCAGTTATGGCTCAACCTGGTTATACTTAAACTTTATTTGACATGTGCAGAATCTTTCTCATGTACCCAGCAATGCAAGTTGCTGATTATTACACGGCCGTTAGCTTAGGCTACTTACGAGACTGATCAACCAAGGCAACAAGTAATGAATTCCTTTTACAGCTTGCTGTCCTCATTTGGATAAGCAATTGACTAAGAGGCTGTTTTTAATTTGTGTTCATAGTGCACAGCTCAGCTGTTAATTCTCATACAGTACAGGGGGAACATCTCACCTTTTCCCCATCAGTTATGCACTGCTTCCCTCTCCATCATGCCATGCCTAGCTACTGCAGCAAGAGTTATTTCATTCATTTTTCCTTGTGTTTTTGGAGCAGAAACTTATGTGCCTCTTGGCTTCAGGTGGATGAACAGTGTCCTGAAATCACTGAATCCTAGCAATGGGAATACAAGGCTTTGAGGCCACCAATTTTAAAAGTGACCTACATGAGGTGAATGCACATCTTTTTGCTGAACTTTAGTAGTTGAGCCACAGACAGCTTTCAGTATTAAGGTTGCTACTCCATGAGTTTCTATGTTATTTTTTAATTATTATTTTGATCCTGCTTGGCTGCAGCATTGGTCTAGATGATGTCCTGAGGTCCCTTCCAATCCCTATAATTCTGTGATTTTAAATAATTGTTATAATCTTAAAACTATTCTAATTTCAAGATTTTTTAAAGACTGATTTGATATTCTTAAAAAGGTACGTCTTACTTTCTTATTACTTTCTTACTCACCTTAAAAAGGTATGTCTTTCTTACTCACAGTATAGGAAATATAGGCTCCTAAAGTGTTAGTTAAATCAGACATTGATGCCTCCTCATGTATTCTAATCAGCCAGATCATCAGCTAGTGTAAATGAGGTAAGACCCACAAATGCCAGCAGATAATTACAGATCTGGTCTAAAGGTCTTCCTCCACAGCAAGATTCACCTGTTCTCTTCCTCCTGTTAGATAACACAAGGCTTTTTTTTTTTTTTTTTTTAACCAAATGTGTATGTGTGGGGGAAAATGTATGAGAATTTAGGAAATTACTAAAAAGGGAAGATTAGGGTTTTGTGTGCATCAAAATTGCCTCAGCATTTAGAAAGTGGGAGGAAAAGGGAAAGTAGGGAAACGAAATAAAAAATAAAAATAAAAGAAGAAATAAAAATTTATCCTTGTTGCATAATGTACCTTGCGGGGCTTTTTAAGAGCAGCAGAATTACATGTTACTTATTGGTAATCACATGTCTAACAAGGTGTTCAGGATCTGCTGACATAAGTAGCTAGAGGAAGCAGGAGTATTTTTCTTATCAATATTTAAACATCTCATAAAATCCCTGCTAACTGGATTATCACCATGCTAGAGCTGTCATTGTGCACGTCTAGCTGCCAGACTAGTGTGAATAAGAGAGGTGTGCATGTCTGCGTGTGCCTGTGTTTGTATACATTTTGTGCCTCTTTCTCTCTGCTTTAAAGAGAGATCTGGGACACTTCCACTGGGTCTGTGCACAAGAGCATTCCACAGCTAACCGGCAGATAGAAAAGCTGGGAAGCCTTTTTTAACAATGAGAGCTGAAGACAAATACAAGCTTTTACTGCCCACCTCAGCAATTCAAAATCTATTAGAAACCTTGCACACATCCTGAAAAACAGTAAAATGGACAATAAGAACATTTTAAAAAGCAACATAGAGGCTCCTCTCTGCTTAAGCCAGGCTCTGAAGCATTAGAATTCAGATTTTTTAAAATTAAGAGCTCCAAACCATTTCATTTTAAAATAAATTAATGATTAATTTGTAACATAGCAAGACTACAGAAAAAGGGAATTTGAAGAAATAAAGTTACTATGCAACTCCTAGTAGAGTAGGAAAATAATCATCACCCCCCTTCAAGACTAACAACAGAAAAAAATTGTATTGATTTTAGGGATGAATACATTAACCCACACATTATTGAGGGAACAGAAACAATTTTCTTGCAGCTGTAATGAAGGGTGTAATTGATTGAGTTCTTAACAAGCCACTTTCAGTTAGTTAACACTGGTCAGCACCAGCTAGTGGTGGTTTATCTGAGGTAAACCATGGAAAAGGTGTTTGTTTAGGATTGTATCTAGCTCATTTTCTGATTTATGGACGTGGTCCCAGAGGATCTGCTCTTCTGAGAAGCAAGAAGCATTGGGGAAAGGAAAAGGGCTTGCTAGGACTGAGAGAGATCTCAGCATAACTTCCTATCACACTCTACTGTGCTCTGACCCACAAACTCATCTCCCTCTGAAGTCATTATGAATAGTTGGGGCTCCCTTTCAAGTTGTAGGAACTTCTACACTAAATGTGTGATGAGATGCTTTAAACTGAGAGTTTGCTACTATGGAAGATGGTGGTCTTCCTTCTCTTCCTTCCTCTTTCCCTGTGCCAATTCATGTAACCTGTGCAGAACTGACTCAGCTCTCAAAGCGGGAAAGATCCTTACTTTTCTCTGGTTGTGGCTTTTCTGATCACCTAACGACCAGAACCAATACACCGAAGGTCAGGTGAGCATCAAAGCCTATGCAGATAAGCAGAGAAACCATAGACCAGCACTGCCTTCTGTTGTTGTTTCACCAAGATTAATTCTGTTTGTCTCACCTTATAGAGCAGAGAACAAGGGACCACTGGCAAATGTGGGAAAGTTGGAGGGAATAGGTTGTGGGTGGGTGTAGTTAGAGTTGTTTCTGAAGGTGGCAGACTTCAGTGAGAGGAGCTGTCACACCTTAAGCTTTTACCTGGAGGTTGCATGCTCTGTGCTAGCTCTTGAGAAGGCTGTGATCATTCTTGTCGGTTGCCACATAGCATAAATATTGTATGGCTGCATTATAAGATTATGAAATTATAATCATTATAGGATTAAGCTAGAAAGGAGATGTGGCTAGATGTGAGGAAAATGGTTTAAAATGTAGAAGAAATGTTCTGCCAGTGAATACTGCTAGAATAACTGTGGAGACTGAAACTTTTTTTATTCAGGTTGGCTAGTACTGGGTGAAAACTACAGTCCACACCTCAGTAAAGGCTGTGGTAACAGCTTAGAGACATCAAAGAGAAGTTTGATTCCTGCAATCTGATTTCCCTGATATCTTTAATGGATTAGCTGATGTAATGACAAACAGGGAAGGTGGCAGGATTTCAGATGTAGATGGATGTCCACTCAGAGTTTGAATGACTTAATCTAATCCTCCTACAGAGGACTTTATCCATAGCAGAGTAATGACTTCTGAAACTAAATCAGTTCTTGAACGACAGGTTCTTGCTTGAGTTCATGACTCCAGTGCAGCTATCCTTATTTACACAGTAGTTCCCAATTCTGTTCACAATTAATCTAGCCTCTCTGTTGACACCAGCGCACTTACTCATGCAATTTTGTAAGAGCACAGTCAGGCCTCTCGAGAGAAAAATCTCTTTATTTCCTGGAGCCACATATTCCCCAACTGCTTGTTATTTCCAGCATCTTCTATTTCTCCTGGCATGAAGGTATATTTCTCACTTTAAATTGACTTCATCCAATCATCTTTCTGTCTTTCTGCCTCGTACATATTTGTTTCCCCTAGAACACACTCACTGCACCCATTACTGTAATGATTTAATGGCTCTTAAATCTCTTCAGCCCTCGTCAGTGAGCTTTTGCTTTTTCTGCTGCAATAGTTAACACAACTCTACTGGAGGAGGGGGTAGAATGAAGGGGGAAGGGACACCGTGTATTAAACAGTTCTCCAGAAAAGTGACTTTTACACGGGTATCTAAAAACTGGGCTCTTCTGCCTTTCCAACCATTAATAGTTAATTGTTGAATCTTTTTCCACACCTGAAAAATTAAAAAATAATTGTTTTAATTACATTTTATGATCAAAGTCCTAATTCTACAAGGGAAAATGAAAAAGCAAAGTGATCTGCCTTCAAGGAGCAAATCAAAACTGGAAGTGTGACTGGGGGGACATACGGGATGGCAGAGATTTCATCTCATCTTGAAGATGGACAGGAGTTGGTGACAGCGCTCTCTTTGAACCTTTCTCTTGGCATCTCTAACGTACGTTTATATTTTGTTTCTTTCCCAGTGGGATCTTTATGTTTTAAGAAATTAAAAAGACTTTTTGTAGAATAAATATTTTCTTGCCCCTGTGTATGTCTGGCTATTTGCACATTGCTCTACAAAAATCCAAGCTCCCCCTCGTGTTCTCTTTCCATGGCTGTACGATGAAAAATTCAGCGGGAAATGCAGGACATCCTTGGAGGCACGTGGGTTTTAAGGGTCTGCAGTTCAATGCTCTGTTCATAACTTGCTGCATAATGCTGGTAAAAAGAGATGTCCTCTGTCGTCTCTTCTAGAAATCTCCACTAATCACTCATCAAGATGTTGGTGCTGAAGATATTCAAGGGACAGGCAAGCAATGCCTTCCATTGTGTTTAGGTATCTCTTGCAAGGGAGACTGTCTCGTGCTGAAATATCCTGTTTCATAAAGATCACAAGTGTTTTTTAGAGGTATTGAAGGAGATACTGCAGTGCTAAGAATGATTTTCAGAGAGACAGCTGGATGTGCTAAGTAAAGCTGAGATCAGGAGATAAAACAGGAATTCAGCAATGGGCAATGAAATTGTGTATTATATGAGATTTATACTTTTCTGCAGCTCCTGTATTTCTGGTTTTACTAAGGAAAAAAAGACCCCCAAAAAAGTGCTGGGTATGATATACTGGTGATGTGATCACACCTGGCAAGTCAAGGATGCTGCAGAGGCTGCTGCATCCAGAAAATTATAGAGGTTCCTTTAGCAGCTCTAAGCATGGGACAAAATTATATTACAGGCTATTGTAGGATAGGTTCAGGAACTTGCATTTCCAATCAAATCTGAAGGTTGCTCAACTGAAACTGGAGTGGTAATTCCCCCTGTCCAGGGGAAAAGAAAGGTGCCAGGGCAGGAGAGAGTTAAAGCAAAGCATTCCTCTCACCTGGGGGTGAGGTGTTCAGATCTTCCAGCAATAGTCTTCTGGCCAATCTTATCTGCTAGCAAGCTCAAGTAATTGAAAAAGGCAGTTAACTAAAGGAAATAAGTGAAACACTTTTGGAAAACTTTGGCTACTGGAAGCAAGGCTCCACTGCTAAAAGTGAGAGCCATGATAAACCGATTTCAATCTGCATTAGTAACCATTGCTCTCATCTGCCTTCTGGAGCTCAGACTGGCCTTTTGGAGCAAAGTGGTACAGTACATTGTTGGTCTTCCAAATCTTGCTCAGGCAACCAATGCTGGAAATACAGAAGCAAGCACTTTTGCTCTTCAAAAAGAATGCCAGAATAAAAGGTGTATTGAATGTATGATTGTTATAGCTTACTGTTAAGGAGGATCTCATGGAATAAATGCTCATGGAATTCTTATTTTCTTGTTTCACTCAGTAGATGACTGCTGGGAGAATGCACGAGAGGCTAGCACAAACAGCAACATAGCAGAGATTACCAGTATATAAGTCTGAGATCAGGTAAGCAAAGCTTTAGCAGGCTCTTGTCAAGGAAAGAAGGAAAACCTACTGGTTTTTGAGATAAGGGTCATGCAGTGGCAAGTGGATTGTTCAGACCACAAGAGATATGGATCAGATACAAACACACATTAAGAATTGTGTCCTGAAGTTAGGAAAGTCAGTTCTCCCGGTGTAGAGAAACTGACATTTTTAGTATGCATCTCACCTAATCTGTTGATAGTATCTGTTTTGAATTCTGTTGGCTAACCAATGTACCAGAGTAAAAGATATCTTCCTGACTTTAGAGACTTACAGAGAGTGTATATGCAGAGTCAACTGATTGCTGTGATGGTGGGAAATCCGGACCTCACAACCTACCTGTTCACCACCGCAGAAATAAATCCTTCTTGCCATAGAACCATCCCAAAGCAGCTCAGGAATGCCAAGGCACACATACTACAAGTCAGCAACAACTATGCATTAGCATTTTTTTGTGGTTTTACTGCATTCATCAGCATAACTGAGTTCCTAACAGAATCTATCAAAACTCAGTCTACAGGATTGCCTGTTGTTACATTATAGGGCTTTTAGGAGGGGAAGTGAATAGTAACTTCTCTCCTTTGGGTTGTGTCATAAATTTACACACAAACAGCCTTTCTAGAAACTCCCTTTTCTAACTGAGAAAGATGGAGATTGCTTTGTATCAGTGGTACTCATTGTGAAAGCCCAGAGGCAGAGTGAGAAGTAGGGGAGCTAGTTCAGTCACTAATTTTGGATTATCAACTTGAGACCAATAGCATAGACTGCATCTGCCTGAAAATTAATCTAAACTAATCACCCTGAGCCCTCTCAGGGTGAGAAAAGTCATGTGCAATTTATCTCAACATAAAATAGATGTTTGGAAGTGAGATGGATTGTGTTCTGGATATGTATTTATTTCCCTCCACTGACTGTGAAGGAAGTTTAATAATTAGCCCAGGTAGAGATGTTTACACTGTACACAGCTAAAGCTAGGTGAGGTGAATCATAGCCCCTGGTTTCTGTGAGGACTCAGAGTTTTATTCTATTGATACCAACTACAATGCTTCTGTGAAATCTAGAGAGAAACAGGTGGGATCAAGCAAAAAATGGAGACACTACCCTTGGAAAGTTTTGGCCTTAAAAAAGCACATTAAATATTCTTCATCTCACAAGCATTACTTTCCAAGTAGTGGAAAGTATTCACATTGCTTTACTTGAATCAGTTAGCTATATTGTCTAATCCACCCCCTTGAGTAACTTATAGAGAGATACCAGCATAACATCTTCTATTTTATGTGGTGTGAATGCACTTCAGGGGGAACTTTGATCCCTCTCACCATCCACAGCAACTCATTGCAGTACTACGAGACAGCTGGGTCAGTCTCAATTACTTCATATCAGATTCAGTTGCTTAATTGGAGACCGTGTTGGAGAAACTTTGTGAACTTGCAGCAAAAATAGCCCAATTAAATACATTTTGCTTCTGAAAATGGACCCAGTATATGAACTAGTCATCTCCTTCCTCAGCAAAACTTAACAATAACTAAATGAAGCTAACATTTTCCAACTCAACAATTCTCTAATACACAGCATTTAGTTAGGAAATAAAAAAGGGTTTATTAGCTGACCCAGAAATTATGACCAGTGCCCAAGAAATAGTCCATTCCTAGCAAAAGGAGGAAATGCAAATAGTTCAACTAGAAAAAGAAAAGGTGATTGAGACATATTCAAAAGTCTAGTTAAGGGAGAAGGAACATTTCACCAGAAGCACTCAGTGACCAAAATCATAATGCACTGATAACTACAGATGCTATTCTATATCTGAAAAGAGGCTTTTCACTCCCATCTTTAATTAAAAGGAGAAAATTCAGGAATAGCCCATAGTCTCTGTGCTGATTTCTGTCAATCTTGTCGGTAGCTTGGATACAGCATGGCTGAACATTTCAGATCACACTGTGGCTGAATTTAAACTTTGTTACCATGGAAGATGGAGAACTATCACATCTGGGTATTTTCTTGACCACCTCAAATAAGAAACCAATCATAATTAGGATTTGAACTTGTAAATTAGATGCATGACGAGGGAGAAATAAGTGGCAAGAAGTTCTAACATGCTGGGCAACAAAATGAGCAGAATAAAGCAGACAGTCTGCATTCTCATTCATAGCACCAAAAAGAAAAAGAGTGGACACTGGTGCAGTATCTGTAATATTAAATTAATGTACCCCTTATGGGAACTGAAGCCAGCATCAAACAACATTTCTAACAATATTATTAAACTCTCTTACCCTAAAGAAATAGGGTGACTGTATCCAAAATTGCTTATTGCAACTGTCTCTGATCATCTCCCCAGAAACTAGAAATAATTAATTAAATAATATTATCTCTTATAATCTCCTCAGAAACTAGAAATAATGGAGTCCTATATCGCCTATGCCAAGGCCAGGCCTGGGAATGTTCCTTAGCCTTGTTTAATCTACTAGTACAGTCAAGTGCCTGGTAGCAGGAGAGATTTCCCAGAGACCACACCACAGCCGTGACAGTTCCTTCTGGCTCATTTAATTTCTGTTAACAAAAGCTTCAAGATAGAGAAAACACAGGTGTGGTGTTGTTTGCTTGACAGAGGGGAAAGATGATTGCAGTGTGATAGAGAACCCAAGCAAAACAAATTTTTGAGACATATGATCTTTCCAGGATTGAAGCTTCAAGTAACCCCTGAGAGGTTTCAAAGAAAAAAATGTGGCTATGTCTGCAGCAGCCTAAATTTGCTTATCTTTGTCCCAATTACCTCTATTCCTTTTCCAGGAAAATTTGAATGGGTCAATGCCACCCCAGAATCCTAAGAGTTTCATGTAAAATGTCAGAGCGTTTGGTGACTTAAAACAAGAAGGCTGGCAGCATTATAGGCTCTGAGTGAATTCCTTGATACCCATTTCCCACTTTGTCTTCCTTTCAAATCATTGAGAATGCTTATGTCAATTTTCCACTGTTCACTTGGGCTGGTTGGTGGGCTGGATGATAGAAAACTTCCTCTGGTTCTTCACTGCAACTATGTGAAACCAGACAGAAATGAGGAGGAATTGGAGTTTGCACCTCATGATAATGAATAAGGATCAGCAACTGGAGAGTTAAGCACACATATGGACGGCTTCAGAGGCACTTTTTGCATTCATTTTGGTGCTTCTGTCTTCTGATTTTAAAAGGTAGATGTCAGTTCTTCTCTTCTAAATAAACTGTCTATCTTTACATTTCTAGGCAAGGAAGCTGCATAGGAGCACATGCTTTGTCAGGAGCATACTACAAAAACTAAGACTAAATAAATGAATATTTGATGGAGTAGTCAGTATTTGAAAACCACGTCATATAACTCTCACAAGCTGAAGGAGGAAAATAAAAGGAGGATTAAAAAGATTCACCTGGTTACACCATTGCTTTCATTAGAAGCTGAATTAGACATCAGCTAATGAGCATTGAACTCTGGCTACCACTGCACTGTGACCTATTCAATGAATGCATTAATGTTATCTGCAGGATCATAGAATCATAGACCTTAAGGAAAAGGACCTTAAAGATCATCAAGTTCCAACCCCCCTGCCATGGGCAGGGACATCTTTCACTAGATCAGGTTGTCCAAAGCCCCATCCAACCCAACCTTGAATACTTTCAGGGAGGAGCATCCACCACTTCTATGGGCAACCTGTTCCAGTGCCTCACCACCATCACAGTGAAGATTTTCTTCCTAATATCCAATCTAAATCTACCCCTTTCCAATTTAAAAACATTCCCCCATGTCCTATCACTACACGCCTTTCTAAAAAGACCCTCTCCAGCTTTCTTGTAGGGCCCCTTTAGGTATTGGAAGGCCACTATTAATCCCGGGAGCCTTGTCTTCTCCAGGTTGTACAACCCCAATTCCCTCAACCTGTTTCCATAAGAGAGATGCTCCAGCCCTCTAATCATCTTCATGGCTGTTCTTTGGACCCGTTCCAACAGATCCATGTCCTTCTTATGTCGGGGACTCCGGAACCGGATACAATACTCCAGGTGGGGTCCCATGAGAGCAAAGTAGAGGAGGAAAATCAACCTGCTTGCCATACTCCGTGTGATGCAGCCCGGGATATGGTTAGCCTTCCGGGCTGTGAGCACATATTATCAGCTCATGTTGAGCTTCTCGTTCACCAGTACCCCCAATTCCTTCTCTTGTAGAAGAGCCTTTTCTTACCTTTAAGAAAAAAGTCTGAGAAAACAGAGGAAGAAAGAGGTGCAAATTGTTGGATATCATACTAACCTCCTCCCAAATTAGTGTTTGACCTTCTGAGACATACCAGCTCCTAAAAGTATGCATTAGGCCATCACATACAAGCCCCCCAGTCCTGTCCAAAAGATAACAATTGTTCTTTCTCCTCTTCTTCTTTCCCCATTTCATCTGATAGTTTAATGGCGTATTTTACCTCACACTGATTCTCAACTCTCTATTTTATTTCTCCCTGGCCTAGTAACAGCATTGCAAGGCTCACATTTCAGTTTCACCCTGTGGAGAAGCAATGCTGATTTGCTTTCCTTCCAGATGTGAAGCAACCCGTTTATGTTTAATATTCGCTCTTCAGTCACACTGCGGCCTGCATTTAACTACATTTTTATGCATTATAAATGCACATACATTTGAAAGAATAAAATTCCCTCTACCCAACATCACTTTAAATGGAGCTGAGGTGAGCTCTTGTTTCCCTGAGGCAGCCTGACATTTGAAGATCATTTTTAACCATTTCAGTTTTGAACTGTAGCTTTTCACTTCCTAACTCCTTGTGTTAGTAGGTCTCCAAGCACTTCCCAAAACAGAAACTGAGTAACCACCCATACAGTGTTCTAAGGAATATAAACATAACTTTTAGCAGAGGAGGAAAGTGGGTGAAAAAGCGAAAAGGCAAATTTACAGAATGTCTAGTAGAGGTTTGGATTCACCTCCTGCGAGTGCATGGTGGCCAAATCTTTGATCTAATCAGTGCAACACATGTTCAAAAGCAACTGGCTCCAAGTAAAGGCTCTGAATCTACTTTGCTTCTCAAACTTGGATGATAACTGATCAATCTACTACACACACATAACCCCACCTCTCATCTCCTCCAACACTCATCACAGGCTGCAGTCTCAAAGCACCCTGTTGTCAATAACAAGTGTGGGTGACTTCACTGTGTGGGTGGGGTGGTAGAAAGCCTAGGAGTATCTCACAAACTCACTGCAAGCCTCAGGATTCATTCACAAGGCTGGGCAAGGAGCACCCATAATCCTGCAGTGCTTTGCCACCTTGACTTGACTTGAGAAAGAATGAAGTGAAACTCTCATGCCTAGATCAAGACTCCACCAACCCATGCTACTTCCAACAAGTTGTAATGATTTGTAGCCTAACCAGAGTGCCAGTGTCAAGTGTCTAGGCTCTGAACTGCCGAAGAGCAAGAGATGGCTTTGTGTTTTAGGCAAGACACATCCCTTGGCATGAGTCCAAGCCTTCTGAAGCCCCTACAACCCACAGTGTGGCACAATGCTCCTTTTGTCTCCACGTGGCAGATAGGATCAATTATCAAGATCCATACTACTACAGAGCTCTTGCTGAAAAAAAAGGCAAAAGTTCCTAAAGCAAGGCACATTTCATTAGCCTTCTTAATCTGTGTATTTATGGACAACTTGTTTCTGAATGGACTTTGCAAGCCTCATTTGCAAGTCACAATACGTGGTGAATAATTGCAATTGCTGACCACTTAATGAGACACTGATGTTTCACTTTAAAAAAAACCCCAACCAACTACGGCACCCATCTGCCTTCAAGTACAAGTATGATGGTAAATAATCTCCAATGCCAGTTGGAAAAGGATTTATAGAGTGATAGCTATTTGTCAATGTAGTATTTTATGGAGTGGTCCTTTTAGATCTCCAAACCTAAGGAATTTTTTTGTTTAATCAGAAAACAAAGTAGACTCACTACAGACCATCAGACAGTAAAGCAGCATGGACTATTATCTTTCAGTCTGTTTAAAGGCATTTCCTCACCATGACACTGTTAGCTTTGATTTTTTGAAAACATGTAAAGGGAAACTGCTGACAATAGATACTGCCATAATCTAGCAAGCAAAGGCTGATAAGAAATCAGTGGCACGGATTTCAACAAATAAAGCATGACCCATCTTGCAACAGCGAAAGGAATCGTTGAACAAGGTGACTAAGGATATGGTAGATTTACCAGCATATGAAGCCTTCAAATTCATTTGTTTTCAGCCATAGCAGTTTGTGCAATTTACCACATGGCCACATCAACACTTCCCCAGCATAAGGTAGTGGGAGAGACTCCACAGTCAAGGATAAGACTATCTATTTTGGCAGTGTGTTTACATCAGATGAAAGCTTCCTGCAGCCTGAGGAGGCACAGAATACTTTGTAGTATAAATAGGACTATTACTCTTGAGGACGTTATTGTGTTTGGAATTCATCCCATACAACTCTGGATGCCTCTGTCTGAGGTAGTTACTTTAGGCTTCCATGCAAATTACTGAAGGAAAAATAGGGCACAACTCATAAGGCTTGGATGAATCACATCTTAGAAGTGTCTGTTTCTCTCCAATGACTGCTGAGGATTGCTTAGAGATGTCTGCTCTATGATTCTCACTCTTTGTGTCTCATGAGCTGGTAGCAGAGACATTGAGGTGTTAATGAAGAAATTCCAAGCTCAGAAATATCCAGTTCCTACATGGCACTTAAGGTAATTTCCTCAAAATTTCTGCCAAATTCTGTTGTGATGAGCAGTCAAGAAAGTGAGACAAAGCACTATCATCTGCTAATCTCAGTTTGACCATGACTTCAAGCTGGACGCAACGATTCAGTGCTTAGGGTAGATACACAGAGGAACTTTATAGACACAACTGGATCTTATCCACCTTGCTCCCGGGCTGTTTCATTCTGGAGTAGAGCCACCATGGTCTTTATTCACTAGCTTGAAAGCAAGCCCTGATGTAGGAACAAAATCTGGATTGGATCCCAGCAACACAGTCCATGCTAATTTCTTAAGATGTCTGAAAATGTTTCTCTGGGATTGATATGGGCATATTAAGGGTGTTAAGGACAACAACATCTAGTCAGAAAGCATAAAAAATCAGAGTTTTCTAGAAAACAGACCCCAGACATCTCTGATGACCTTAAAAAAAGCAATGTTTTTCCAGAACACATTGGAGAGAGGTGGGGAAAAATGAAAAAGTAAATTGCAGTTATTTCATTTTTAATCTTTCTAAATGCAGTTTCAGTACGATGTGAATGATAGCAGCATGAGCAGAGATTGTTACTTTAATAGGATTATTGTCAGATGTTGGCTGTGTTTGTACGACAGCAATGAATTTTCTGCAGTGTAGATACATTTCCATGTTTGATAAGTTACAAAGACTGCTAAATGTATTTCATTTTAGATATCAGGTTTGTAGCAGTCTCTATTTTTCTCCTATTTGAAAGATTGTATCTGTGGACATCTCACCCACAAGGCTGAGATCTTGGTTATAAGTTCTCAAGGTATTTTGTTAGAGGTTTCTCAGGAAATTTGTTAAAAGTTTGTCACAGGGTGTTGATTTGCTAGTATTAATCACGTGTGTGTCTGAGTTCCTGCCTTGAGGAACCCTGCTTACCTCTCTGGTTGTAACTAGAGACTGTGTCCGTATCTTCACTTGTATGTCTTAATATCGCTGAATTCACTCAAATCCAGTGCTTGGATGCAGACACAGGCTTCGAGCTAAGCTGGAGAAACACTGCAGCAGGACCCTGAACCTTCCTTATACCTTAGTACAGTTCCAAACATACCCTTTCATATAAAAGCCTGCTTGGTGACCGGTATCCTTTGACACGAAGCCCACAGTGTTTTGCAGTGATGCTATGGGGGAAAGCACCAGCAAGGCAAGTCAGATGGATTTTTTCCTGAAAGCCATCTGTCACGAGGGACCATGGGAGTCATGAAGAGCCGAGCCTGTAGGTATCCAATGTAAATACACAGTGTGTTCCTCTAGGCTGCTCTCAGACTGTTTCACAGATGCCTTAGCTTTAATGTTATTCTTAGTGCTAGATTTCATCTCCCCTGGATGGGCAGGCTGCCAATTAATCCTTTGTAGCCCATATTTAAGCAACAATGATTTACAGTTAAGATGTCTCAGCTAATCATAATGTAATTAATAGTCTGTGATGTCTTGGAGAAGGAAGCATTTCGTATCTAGTTATGGTTGCACTGCAGTGATGGACTTTAGGACATTTTTAAAGCTATCGCTTTATTGTTTTGGAAACCAAGAATTTCAAAGAGCTTGAATGTAAATTTGACATTTTGATACACTGTTGGTTACTACAGCATGTTCAGCTCTTAGACAGGATAAGTAAATATATACCAGCTGAATTCCCTTAGCTGGCATACAGTGAAGTTTCCCACTAAGAATGCAGCAGACAGTATCAAAGACTTTAATTCAGCATTTTTGTATGTATACCAGAACACAGGACAAAAAGAAACTCCCTTCCTACGTATTTGATAGGCTGTCCTTGTGACCTGGAGGAGCCCCAAACGCTCAAGGCTAGGAGTTTGTGACAGCAGAAGTAAATGTGGTTTGAAAAAACCAAGGAAAGGTGATTTCAGCTAGCACAAAATCCTTATGAGAGGCAAATATGAACTTCTAACAACCTTCAGGAGCAGGATCAACTGCAGTCCACTTTCTCTGGATGAGCCAAGTGTAGGCAATCCTTTCACAGGAGCTGCATATCTGCAAGACCATCCTCTGACAGATCAGTGGTGCCTGTCATGGTTTAACCCCAGCTGGCAACTAAGCACCACATTCACTCTTCCCCAGTGGGATCAGGGAGAGAATCACAAGAGTAAGAGAGAGAAAACTTGTGGATTAAGATACAGACAGTTTAACAGGTAAAGCAAAAGCTGCACACACAAGCAAAGCAAAACTAGGAATTCATTCCCCACTTACCATGGGCAGGCATGTGTTCAGCCATCTCCAGGAAAGCAGGGCTCCCTCATATGTAATGGTTCCTGGGGAAGACAAACACCTTCACTCTAAACATCACCCTCTTGCTTCTTCCTCCAGCCCATTCATATGCTGAGCATGATGCCATACGGTATGTAATATCCCTTTGGTCAGTCTGGGTCAGCAGTCCTGTCTGTGTCCTCTCCCAACTCTTGTGCACACCCCTACTCACTGATGGGATGGTGTGAGCAGCAGCAAAGTTTTCTAACTCTGTGTAAGCACTGCTCAACAACAACAACCCTGTGTTATCAACACTGCTTTCAGCACAAATCCAGATCAGAACCCTATACTAGCTACTGCAACGAAATTTAACTCCAAAACTAGCACAATATCTACACTGAAATCTTCAGAAATTTCATGATGTAAGCAATGCTAACTATGTCTCTTTTAGTCATTCACAATCCTGCTGTCAAAACCCACCTACATCCAGTATGAATACCTGCAACACCACTGTTAGATCTCTAGGCAGAGGGGTTTGGAGAGGCTATAGTGGAAGGCTCTTGAGGCTCTTGCTAGCACAGCTGATTTTATCCTGATAAGAAGACAGAGATTAGAGACTTGTCCTGGGGAACTTCATAATATCCTTTACATCATGTGGTGTCCAGAGATGCCTGGACAGACTCAGGGTTGTATGTATCACCAGAAGACAATTCTAACCAGTGCTGTAGGCTCAGGCCAGGAAAACAATCCCTGGCAAGTACTGCTTGAAAACTAAACTCTGGGCCATTTTAGCAAGCTTTGTTTGGAGAGGCAAGCTTAATTGTCAGAAATACCTTTTCCTGCTGTTTGAAGGTTGGCCTTCAAACTACACAATTGTTGCTTTGTGATTATACTAGAAAACTATCAAATGAAATCTTTCTGCCTCATTAAAAAATGTTTAATACTGAACTCCCTAGAACAATTTCTTTTTTGTATACAGTTAGCTGAAAATATGCAAATAGTTTTTACTTTTGTGTCTGTTAATAGAACACTAACTACCTGGATACTTCCCCCCTCCCCCCCCCCCCCCCCCCCCCATTTCAAATAAAGTAATAGTTGCATAACAGAATACGAGATGGGAGATATTTATGTATTTTTTAAAAAAAGCAGAATAATAAAAAAAAAAGCAGAAGATAAATTCTCTGTTACATATAGAAAAAATCTGTTATGTTGTCATTCCAAGCCAGTTGAAGAAATTACAGCAGTTTTCCCATCACAAAGCACCCATTTAAAACTGTTAACCAGAGGCCTATAAGGAAACCTTCAAACTGGTTTGGCATTGAAGCTTGCAAAGCACACAAGTGATGTAAAAGTCATCTACAGTTGCGGTTGTCTGTCTTTGCATAAGAGTCGTGATTCTTTCTTTCAAGTTCCAAAGTGAATGAACACATTTTCATTTGACACATCTGGAGAGTACCCCGTGCAGTAGTACTCTGAAAAATCATTTGATATTATTCAAAAAAACATTACAGATAAGTGAATTTCAGTCCATGGGTCTCTTGGAAGCTGAATTTACCATCTGGGCTGCGGATGATTTCATTAGGAGTACATTGGTTCAGATGAGTCACACAGGGCCTTGTGTGGGACAAATTTAGTCATTACAAGAGAGAGAGAGCAAGAGATCACATCCCTTATCAGGCCAGAGAGAATCAGACTCAGGGATGGAAAAAATATATTTTGTGCTGTTCAAAGAAATCAGTAAGAAAGGACTTCTTCTAAGACTGTAAGCCTTTATTTTTTTTCTACTTAAGCCAGGTCTGATCTTGCTGGAGGCCTCACTACTACTTAAAAACACCCAAACCACTATTATATTCACTGCAAAGGATGACATTTCAATTAACCCATTTTTATTTCATGTGAGTCATTGGTCAAGGACATGTTCTGTGCACAGTGGTAGATGCTACTTGTCAGGTAGTGGCCACACAACCACAGCAGAAGAGGATGACAGTTTGTGTCACTATCAATCAAAAATTGTTTCCCATTCACTCTGTTGAACTGACAACACAGGCTTGTGACTCTGATCCTGAGCTCACAGGCTCAATTCAGGTTATCTGAATATTTGGTCCATGAAGAAGTGATGGTGATGAAGAAGGGCTCACAGATGGCCAAGTTCATCATATTATCATCTTGCCTGCAAGTAATCTCTGAAATTTGTGTGTATAACTGCACTAAACCTATGGAACAATTAAGCTCAGGTAGACCTTTGATTGAAAATAACATTTAGGAATATTTACAAATGCGAAGGGAATACTTTATATTTTTACAGCATAGGTGGCAGAATTACAGACTGTTTTATGATTCCAGCATGAACAAATTAATTAAGATCAATTTAATTAATTACTACAGACCCAAATTAGTAGTCTGTTACTGCCAGGAGTTTTGGTTTCTCCTGTCTCATTTTTCCAAAGCTGGGGAGTTCTCTCAAATGCTCAATGTATTCCTGGACAATGCTGTTAAATTTACACACTAAAAAGAGAAAGTTAAGTAATAATTATCAAGGAAAATTAACCCTTTTCTCATTTACTGTGGGTAATTTTCTTCTCCCTTCTTTTTCATAGAGTTATTTGTTCCTTGTGCAACATTTGTCATGATTCTTGGACCCCAAACTTTTGACAACAGCAGGTGGGATCTAGACCTCATTTCTTTAGGGTATCAAGTGCAAGTAGGCATCCAACCTGGCAGACTTGTGTCTGCTGAGAACTATTTCCTCACAAAAATGTCTTAAGTGCTCATCAAACAAAGCACCTTTTATAATTGGCATAAAAATTAATTATGCCAACCCGCTCCTCCTTTTTGTAGAGGGTCATGAACAGATCTTTTTCTCTCTTAGGTCACAGTGCTTATCTCTTTAGGGCCAGAGCATAGAAGACCACCTTGGATTTTGGGGTAGGTTTCACTAACTAGGTTAGGAAGAAGAAGGTCTTGAGCTTGGTACAAAAACTGCGCTTCACGTGAATACAGTAGAGAGCTGGGGTGGTGAAAAGGATCAGGAAAATGAACATGGTTCTCTTACTTCTGTGTCATGGCAGGAAACTGAGGATGGATATGTAAGCAAATATGACAGCGTCCTAAATATCCTGTGCACCTCTTACAGAAGTCATCTTATCCCCAATTCCAGTTCAGAGGTAACGCGGCAGAGGTTGGATGAGAATTTATGCAATTTTGCAACCACAATAGGGTAATGTTACTTCTTAATCAACGGTGACAACTCTAAAGGTTTCCTGCTGGGACATATCTAGGTTTTTTTCCATCAGTAAGTCCTTGCCTTTGCCACTTTATTCATCGATACTGCCTGCCTGTGATCTTGGCTAAATCTCACATACAAGGTCTAAACCTAGTAGTCACTTGAAGCACCACATATAATAGCAAAAGTTATCAGAGAGACACAAACGTGTTCCTCTTACTGTAGAATAGCTCAGCAGTGGCACCCATGTTAGAAATAGGAGACTTGGATTCAGTTCAGGAGACCATCTTCTCCAGGAAGACTGTCAATCTACACCCTCCAATTCAGCTTTGTTAAGGAAGAGAGGCATTTATTTCTAATGATTTGCAAAAAAAGAGAGGAAGAACTAGAATCACTAGATCTCATCGTTTAAAACAGCAGTGGCAGAAAGTAGCTGTATAATATGTGCTTATGACTTCAGTCAGTCCATCCTTTCTGAGGTTTCAGTATAAGTGCTAGCTGCTTGCTTCAAAAATATATTAATTTCAGTTTCTAGCTTAAAACTTAGAGGGAGTTTTTCTGCCCTAAAGGAGAAAAGTATGAAAACAGTGTTAGAATGTGCTCTTGAAGCTCACAAAACAACAGCAAAGAAGTACTATTTATTACTCTAAAAATTATCTTTATTTAATGAAAACAGCAATGAAGCAAGCTTAATTCAGTAGGAAGAAACTAGTGAGGGACCTGCCCCCAGGCTTCTGCTTTAGAGGCTGGTACAACTAGAGTTCTACTTTGAGAGTATGGGAAAACAATGATGTGACTGGGAAGCCAGGTACTGAACAGAAAGTGTTATTTGCTTTTGAGACATAGCTACAATATTTGATAGTGTTTCTATCATGTGCCTCTTAGCTCTGAGTCATGTCCCAGCTACTGGATTGGAGGAAGCTATCAATAAGGTAAGTTTATTGATAAGCTAAAGGGGATAGTGCTCCTGTTCCATGACTCATCTTCATGGTTGAGCCCCACAGGTCAGTTGAGCCAGTCATCTCACACATTTGTGACACACAGCAGACACACTAGTGACTTCACTTCATCTAAACTCTGTCATTAAATTCAGTACAACTGTTTGGGGAAATGTCCATCCTCTGATGAAATTCTTCCCATTTATTTATCCTTCAGGTAACTGTACAAGGCATCCTACTATTTAAGTAGTATGAAATAACACCAAAGATTATATTTTCAGGTGTGAAAAGGACAGATATACCTGAATTCTTCAATTTGCATTTAGAGCCACAAAAGAAACCTCTCTTCATCAAGAACCACGGTTATTAATATACACAGATCTTAAAGTTTATTGCAACAACTAATCCTTATGAGATCAGCAGCAAAACTCTCCACAGAGATGGAGATACACAGACATATAGGTTGTTGTAAGGCTAGAAGTTTTAAAAAGACCATCCACCATGAGCTAAGGTTTTGTGAGTGATTCTTCCCCAGTATTGGGTGCTCAGCTTCAGTCATCTAAACCCAATCAAGTCACTGATTTAAAATTCCTGATGACTAGGACCCAACAAAATCCTGGATATGGTACCAAAATAATGTGTATACTTGTCTGCATAATTTGCTAGTTTCAAAGTTAGTTTATCAATATATCTGTTCTGTAATTCTTAAAAGTAATTTTAAATAATCACATTATTCACTCAGAAAGGACATCCCATAATCACACATAAAAATGCTTGCTCAAAAAATAAAGTCTGCTAATGAAGTACAAAAGCCAAATAATCCTCCCCCTCACTCATTACAAACCATTTTCTCTCCTTCCTAGTATGTTTAAATATTACTTTCTTCAAAACTGTAATAAACTAAAATTAGATTAGTTTTGAGATAATCCCAAAGTAAAAAATGTCATGACTAAGTCTGAAGTAACTTCCTGCCTGAAGAAAAATATATTTCTGCTTCCAGTTATTGTGAGGCCCATGAGAACTGGGGCGTCATGAGCAGATTGAGAGGAGTCAACAGTCAGCTCTTCTTGCCAAGACCTCAACCCTTTTTCGGGGTGAAGTGATGTCTTAGAACAGGCCAGTGAAATTATTCAGCTGGGACCATGGTGTAGAGTTAAGACAGAAAGTTATTCTCAGTTTCATGAGCTTTAGGATTTTGGGGTCAGGCCAGTAGCACTTGAGTAATCCCTCCATCTAGTAACAACTTGTGCAGAGTTGTATGGCCAGGTCTGTTCAAAGGGATTGGGTCTCCAATCTGAAAAGGAAATCTCTTACCCAGGGTCAAAAAGAACATCACAGAGAAAAATCAGATACAAAACCTCTCCCTCCTCCCTTGCCCTCCATCTTCTAGGATGGACTCTTAAATCACCCTCCCTGCTCACCCAGGGAGTCATCCTCAAATTTCTGCCCTCACAAACCAGGCCAAGGAGTGGCAGCCCCTTTCCATACTGTGCTCTGTATTTAATGCTGTTGCTTCAATGCAAAGCACATAAACTGAAAGAAACTTTTGTGCAAGAGACAAAGACATAATTGCCTCCCTTTCACACGTACAAGTATATAGCTAGCCTGCATTTGGGGTAACACAGGTAGAACATAGACATAGTAGTGTCCTAAGGCAGAAAGAAAAAACTACAGCACATGGTACCAGCTATTAACAAGTCTCTAAATACTTGACAAGAAAAGCCTTCCTTTCTTACCTAGAATACTACACTTGCTGTTCTGTCATGTCTTGTTCTGCCTTTCAGTGAAAGGGAGGAGTTGGGCAGGACAGCTGGTATCAGCTACCCTTCTATTTCCAGGAGGGACATGGTGCTACTAGGGACTGTGGTGCTTGGAAACAGTATCAATTTAAGCCATCTTCACACCACACGAAGTTTAGCAACATCATTACAGATGACTATCACATTTTTTTTGTGCACCAGTTGCGAAAAAAAAAAAACCCAAGAACCCCCCCCCCCCCCCAAAAAAAACCCAATCAAAAAACAACTAAATCCATTTGTTTCTAAAATACTTCTTTTAGCAGGGTTAGGAATCACACAGAATCACAAGGTTGGAAAAGACCTCTGAAGATCATCAAGTCCAACCATTCCCATCCTAAGCTAAACCATATCCCTAAGTGTCTCATCAACCCTTTTTTTGAACACATCCAGGGAAGATGACTCAACCACATCCCTGGGCAGCCTGTTCCAGGCCCTGACAACTCTTTCAGTAAAAAATTTTTTTCTAATATCTGATCTAAACCTGCCCTGGCACAGCTTCATGCCATTTCCCCTTGTCCTATCTTCTGTCACCTGGCTGAAGAGACCATCGCCCACCACTCTACAACCTTCCTTCAGGTAGCTGTAGGTGGTGATAAGGTTTCCCCTCAGCCTCCTCTTCTCCAAGCTAAACAGTCTTGGAGAAAGAATCTGTTGCAGGCTGAGAACAGAGGAAAGAAATCCTAAAAGACTAGTACAAAGAAACCACTGGAAGAGAACACATGAAAAAACAAACTTACCCACTCCATAATAAATAGCACACTTATGCTTCTCAGCCTTACAGTACTTCAGATTAAATGGCATCCATACATCCAGCAGAACAAGGAAATACAAAATATTTATAGTGGAGACACTAAGTTCCTTTACCATTGCAGGCAGCCAAAACAGCCACCTCTAAAGGCAGCACCCTGCTCCACAGCTGCCTTGCCATGCAGGATGCTGTGAAACCATTGCACCTGCCCTCAATCAATTTGTCAAGTTGCTGAACTCCATAAAGGGATACAACATTCCTAAACTACTTACAGGGATAATGTGTTCTTCATATAAAAATATATATACATGCTATGTTAGTATATAGTATATGCTCTTATACACATCTATAATATCACCTCTTACATATGCTCTTCAAACATTTCAGTAAGGAATGTCTCCATGTGGGAAAACCAAGGGGTAAAACAGCAATTGTTTTTGCTTTATTCCACACAAGATGAGTATGAAACCAGTGCCCTGTCAGCCAGGAGAATGCCCTGTCCTGCTGCAAATCTGATGTCCTCCAAAGAGGGCAAATGGACTTGCTCATCTCAAAGATGGGTCTTCTATATCATAACTATCAGCAATGCCATTTGGAGGAAAACAGCTCTTTTCAGCACTCATGCTCAGGATACAAAGGACTGTAATATGGAACATTAGACAAGAACTTAAATCCCTTGAAAGAAATTAATTTAAGAAATGTAGTTAAAGGATTCATTTGAACTGCACCTTGACAACATATTTCCCAGCACTTGAACATCTTGGACCTGGCCCAGACCCAGGATTTCTTCATGTTTGAAAGTATGCAACTTGCTTCAGTCATACCACATTCTCCCCATGACAAAGATGCAGATTACTGAAAAACAATATTGCCAGAGGACTTTTTTCCCCCACATTGAATAGATAAAGCCATTAGAATTGGAATGGTGTTTTCCAGCTACTGGACTCTGTGGCTTGAAGTCCTTGGACACCTCTACCAGTGTACCTCACTGTGCTCCCGACATCCACAGGGGAAAATGTTTTCTATTAAGGATGCAAGGCAGGTGAGCTGTGATTGGAAGATGATTGCTTACCAGACACCCCACCCCCCCCACCCCACCCCCCCCCCCCGCCATGCAAATCCACAGTATCAACAGTGTTAAAAAAATACAAACATCATTAGTGACAAAGACAGATTTATTGCCTCCAGCCAGACTATGCTTGTTAAGAGAGCCCTGTACAGCTCCATAAGTGGATATGAATTCTAATAAAGTTTGTTCAAAAAATGTGGTGTTGTTCCAAAAGTAACCATGCAAAATTGGCAGTTTTGATTTTAACAAATCTACACCTTGTTAAACCTCAGAGACCTGTAGGTTTGCTGAGAAAGGACATTTTTGCTTTTTTAAACACCTCTCACTATAAATGCAACAAGTGAGATACTTTCCTCGCTCCCACTCCCCAAAATTGTGGTTCTACTTAAAGGAAACAATAGTTTATTTATATCAGCATATATTGTGAAGTTGCCCAATGACACGTTCATGCAGAAACCCATGCAGAAAATTTATTCACAGTAATGAGGCATAAACCATGCTCTAATCCCAGAGGGGGATGGTTGCTCAAGTTCCTTCACCAGAAGGTCATGTTCACTTTGAGATGATGCTGTTGGAGCTCCCACCAGTGCTAGATTTTATTAGAAAGAAGTAGAGTGAATCTGTACTAATAGATATCTTGGGACCTCTTCCTGGATATACAGGACTTCTGGAAAAGTATGGACATACTGTTACTGAACAATTTTGTCTGGATTAGCCCTGAGATGTGAAAGGAATCAGCGTTAATGGCAATTATGAAAGAAAAATAAAAAAGACAAGGACACAATAATACTGAGTGCAAAGAATGCATTCTGAAGACAGATCATTTTGAAACAGATGCTCAGTCTTTGTTCCAGCCATGGATTTTATAAGAGGACAGAAACTAAAACCTGGAGCCAAAAGTAAAATCTGTGGGGTTTTGGTGTGGGACTTTGCAACAATATTCACATTAGAGATAAGGGAAAAAAAATCATAACATTTAGTAGTGAACAACCAAGTGATAAATTCACCAGTCTACATATGTCATTGCTTTGTGAGAGGTGTAGCTGGGGAGCCTAAAGCCACAGCTCAGCAATATGCTTCAATGCCATCCCCACTCTGCTGAGTCAGTCAGGGTTTCTGGATTTCAAGTATGATTGTGGGGAGCAAAGTACAGGGTCAGTGGATCAATGGGTTAGCTGAGTAAATGGGTTTGCTTGAGAAGCTTCTGAAGGAACTGGAAATTTAAATGGGCCTTTAGGCTTCTCCATATGGGAATACAGGTACAAACTTGGAGTTTGGACTACAACAACATAATAAATAATAAATTCCTACATCCTTTTTTATACTCTTTTGGAGAGTGTACTTGAAAGGGAGAAAGATGCAAGGCTACTCATTTGATTTTGTGTCAGAAGGGGTGTGTTTCAGACTTCAGAGATGCTACAGAAGCAATTACAACAGTAAATAAAACTATTATTAAAAACCTGATGTTTTTAACTGCTATTTGCGTGTAATCACTCTTAAATAAATGAAGGGAAAGTAAATGTTAGGAGAATAATTTGCTGCTAATCAAGAGTAATAAAGTGAGCAGCTTCATTTCCTTTCCAGACTTCTCTGACTTTAATGCTGTTTTCTCTCTCAGAAGTTTGACAGCAGAATGAAGCACAAGGCAAAGTGACAGTGTGTCTGTGTGATGAGATTCTGGGGTCTCAGGACCCTGGGTCTCATTCTCTTTCTGTTTTCCAGATCTGATAGAGCTCATCTGTTTACCTGTGCATTTTGATAGACTGGGATGGGAATTAACATTATACTGAAGACTGTGCAACACTGGACACATTGCCCTGACCTGAAGAAACAGCCTTCCTTTATGGAAACTGGACCGTTTTCCAAGAAGCAAAAAAGTGTTTTGAAGGCAGATGCAAAAATTCTTACTGACTGTTCTGGTTTTGGCTGGATAAATTTTTTTCGTAGTAGCTAGTATGGGGTCTGTTCTGAGTTTGTGCTGAAAACTATGTTAACACTGGGATTTTTTAGTTATTGCTGAGCAGTGTTTACACAGCATCAAAATCTTTTCTGCTGCTCACTCCACCCTACCAGTTAGTATGCTGGGGGTGCACAACAAGTCAGGGGGGCACACAGCCAGGACAGCTAATCCCAACTGACCAAAGGGGTATCCCATACTATATGATGTCAAGCTCAGAGTATAAAAGAGCTGGAGGAAGAAGGGGGAGATATTTGGAGTGATAGCACTTTTAACCATTACACCTGATGGAGCCCTGCTTTCCTGGAGATGGTTTAGCACTTGCCTGCCCATGGGATGTGGGGAATGAATTCCTTGGGTTACTTTACTTATATGTGCAGCTTTTTCTTTACCTGTTAAGCTGTCTTTATCTCAACTCAAGAGTTTTCTTTCTCTTACTCGTGTGATTCTCTCCCTGATCCTATGAGGGGGTGCACGGAGGTGGGGGGAGAGGGAGGTTGGACAACATGACAGAGTATGTGGCTTTGTGATGCTTAGTTGCCAGCTGGGGTTAAACCATAACACTCAGTTTGATAGGGTTCAGATCATCCCTACTGCCTACTTCTAACCACCTAACTTGCAGACTTTCACTAAACAGTGGAATTACCATTTATTTACAGAACTGTAGAATAGGAAAATGGAATCAACCTAATTTTCATTGATTTTGCTAACAGGAAGAGTGAGATTTTTCTCTTTAGAAGTCTATATTTGGGATCTGAATAGGAATACTATTGCAAGGTTATAATATTAGTATAATATCTGACATAACTAAGCAGAAGTGACCATTTGGTTCAACCTTATTGAGTCCCTGTAATGATATCTTCTGTGTACAGGAGTGATGAAGGCACATGATGCTGTATAACCACAGGCAAAACATTTATGGACGGGTGCTTATTATTCAGTTCTACATTGTGCATCTAATCATTTTTGAATGGAAAAGAAAATTCAATTCATTCCAATCACAATACATTGTTGCTGGTAAAATTGAATATAGCTTCAACAATGAAAAGAGAACTGCCAATAAATCTATGTTGGATGTAAACAAGAGTGAGAGAAACTTTCACAGTTGTTACACAGTATTTTAAACAAGCAAAGTTTGATTTTGATAATGACTCTACACTCAAAGCACCTAATTTTTTTAATTTATCCTGTCATTAGCCCATTCAGGAGGAATAATACTGATAATAGAAGAGGAAACCTGGAAATTTGATGTTTCATGGGAGTCCTACACTGCCACCTTTGAAATCCCTCCTCCCTGTTTTCCTGTACCATTGCTACACATCTATATTCACGCTGTTTCCAGCCAGGACTGGGCTGCACTCACTCCAACATTGCTGATATTAGATTGCCTAAGTGGGGGTCTGCAATGCAGTATTATAACTAATTTGTGTGAGATAATCCTAACCAGCCCTGTGCAGAATAGCTGATATATCTGACAACTACAGCTCTACCTATGTGGCATGCCAAAAACCACAGAAAGGGTAAGGTGTGGGATTCAAATCCCTGCCTTCCAGCTCCATCTGCTCTTTGTCACTGGTTCCAGCCTATCCTAAGCACTTCCTCACAAAGTCCTGTTCCTGTGCTTTCCCATGGCTTTACAGTTCTACTATTGCTCTACCCTTCCTCTTCTGTCTTTCATGGACATTTTTGCTGCCTTTGGTATGTCCCAGGAGCTTCTGAAAAATCTGACATGCATGCCAGGGCCAAGGTCAGACATAATAGTGCTGCTGTCAGGCTAAAGAAGGGGAAGGAGAAGTTGTACTGCCACATGACAGCTCCATCCTTACCCATCTCACAGGTCAGAGCAAGGACACTGAACAGGATGAATGGTGAGGTGACTTTTCTCTTAGATACCTGCATAAATCCATTTCATCTCACCTCTTCATTCAGAATTTGGTATGGGCAGGAAATAAAGCAGAGGTTGGAAGATCCAGTATACTTGCTGAGGAAATGTATCACTCAAGAAATCAAACATCTTCCTGAAATTATATAATGGGAAAAATAATCCACGTAGAAGTGAGGTCCCAAGGCTCTCATTTGACAGCTGGGACATGACTCTTGCAGGCTGACTTTTCCTCCTTTTCCTTTAAAAAGGTTTGTCATTGGAAAGTTCTTATTGAAACTTCCTCAGCTGAATGAGTTTATTTACAGAAACAACAAGAAGTGTTCATCCTAACATCTCTGTTTTTATTATGCCTTCCCCTTTGAAGTGGGAGCTGAGGCACGAAATAGTTCAACTGGTTTGCCTAATATGACATGGGAAGTTTGTGGGAACTGTACCTAAAGCATTCAGAGGCTTGAGCACAAGGGTCTTCATCCACATCTCCATTTTATTACCAGCTTTCCATGAGTACATACATCAAATAAGTTTTTGAGAGGAAGGAATAAATTTGAAAACCCTATTACAGAATATTTCCAAGCAAGGATTTCATAGTCATCTTATTCTGACCAGACACTTGATGCCTCTCCAGTTGGAGCACACAGACTTGTAACTGTTGGACTAGGATCTGGCTTTCAATAGCTTGATATTTGAGATGAGTGGACTGGGGTTCATCTTCAGGTGATAAATAATTCATAGAAATCATACTGGAGACATTTGTAAATGACATCTGAATTCAAGAAAGACAGCTCCTTCTTTGAAAGGGGTAGTTTCCAAGGTAGAAAAGAACCAAGTTTTACAGTAATAAGGAACCCACAGTCCATGTCTGAGTGGACCCTCAGTTTTGACCAGTAAGTATTTATCCCTAAACTCTTGACTGTAACCTGGGAACGAATAAAAGTTGAAGACATACACTATGGTGTGACTTCCAGCACTTTGCTTTGTTAAATACTTGGCATTTCTGTGTGTACCTTGGGAGGGAATTTAATCTGCACAATAACTGAAATTACTTCTATTCCAATAAATACAAAATGTAATTGGTTTGTTGGTTTGGTTTTTTTACTTTAATTATCTCTCCTTGTTTTCTGGATTCCTATTTGGAAACTTTAATGGAAAACATTTACCCTATTTAAAAAACCAAAACCACAGACATCAAATACTTCTCTTTTGTTAACACTGTTTTTGGAGCTACCCATGTTGATTGCTTGCAGGGTTTAGCTCTTAAAAATTTCTATGTCAATCTTGGATCGATGCACAGTTTTCTTTAAATCAAGAGGATTTAACAAAAGGAAGAAGAGCAAAGGAGCAGGGAAATGAAGCACAAAATAAATAAGTGATGAAGCTGTGATCTGACTAGCCAGAGTGGAGGGAAAGAACTTGCTAAAGACAGAACACTGGGCCAGTATCAGGGACCTGTGATGTCCTCAGAAAAAGGGTCTTTGTACCATTCAGATGATGCTGGCATTTTAAATTTCTACCCTAGGATTGGTTTTTTTTTTGGAATAGGGCTCCCTTTGCATCTCCATTTTATCTTCTCCTTTCCTCTAATCCCCAAATTATTGAAGATTACTCAGATTTTTAGCAGCATCCTCTAAGATTGGCAGTCTCTAACTTAAATAAGAAATGGACACCTGTAAAAGCTTCTTCTATGCTAGCATAGACTGAGCTTTCTAGTTCAGCAGCTTTTCAAAGGAGACCTTTAAAAAGCAGTCAAAGGAGACAGCTGTTCAGCAAATTCAGCTTCCTTTCCTACTCTTGTGGCCATTGCACCACTTCTTCAAATCCTACCACCTTTATCAAGGTTAAGTTTTCAGGTGTTACCCCAACTTTGAGGCCAAGTCTATAAATTCTGTGATATAGCTAAGGCCAGATGCTTGAATCAGAGACACCATCAGTTAAGTCAATATATGTTACTTGGAGAAATGTCACAACTGGACTGTCAAAATTCTTTCATTTTTATGTACATACCATACCCTCTCTGGCCTAGATAGGCTGTTAACTGTACTAAAGGTGCCTAATAATATTTAATATCGAAATAGGGTTTTATCTTGCTATCTCTTATTTTTTCTACATCACCAATGACGAACATACACCTAAATTAATTTTTCTACTGCATGCATTTTCCTTTTGCATAAGTAGACATAGTAGTGTTGATATTCAAACCCAAGCCAAAGCTGAAGTGAATGTCTGAGTTTGGCACAAGCCTTTATGACATTCTGCAAATACTTAAATTCTTATACAGGTAGGGTGCAAGCAAGAGGAAAGGCTCTTAACATAGGCATATACAACCTTCAGCAGAACAGCTCTGTAGCTTCAGATGGAAACTTGAAGTGCTTCTGGAACAAAACCAGTAGTAATTATACACAATTAAAAGTGTTCTTTGCCTTCTTATTCTGTGCTTGTAAGTTCTTGTCTCACTGAGTGCACAGCTGGGGCTGCAAAGCAGCATTGACGTACAAATAATCAATTACTGTAGTTATTATTTTAATTATGGCACAGGGAGAGATTTCTTCAGTTAACTGGGTTGCCGATAATGTTGGGCTTCAGCAGACTCACATGTTGACTGCAGAAGGAAAGTACCTTTTTCAGCTCTTTCTGGGTAAAGCAGTAAGGAAAGTTCCAACCTTTCCAACAAATGGCTTAGGGACCTGCCCAAGAATTTCAGACTTGAGTCAATAGTCCTTCTCAGCCTAACTGGATTTGAACTCACATTTTTTCTAACCTGGGCTTGACCACTGTTTTAACAAATATTGAAGGAAGAGTGAAGGGAGCAGCTTTCCTCTTCTTCCTTTTCAAGCTGAGGCACTGTGCAGCCAAGGATATACAAGGTGCAGGTCAAGCAAGAGCAATAACGTCTGTGGACTAAAGACATTCTGAGTTTGTGGTGTCTGTACAGTTTGGGCACTGCCAACTGGGAAATTGATGGTGAGTTTGGGCATCAAGGATGCTAAACAAAAAAGTGAATAAATAGGCATTCTTTCTACTGTCTTGGATATAGGTAGACTGCAGTCATATTTCAGGTGCTGTGTACTACAGCAGTGGGACTTCTTGCCATGGAAAACTGGTTATTCAGACTGACTTGAGTTCAAAAGCAACTTTACAAATTGATGTGTAGAAATCCTTTGAGACTTATGAAATATGAAGATAACACTTCTGGCTCAGGGCATGCCTGTGCTGCTGGTCACTGCAAGGCAAGACTTTCTGGCCAACATTATATTGAGCTGGCCTTTCTTATTGAGACCTGAGTGTAGGGATAGAGGAAAGATACCAGGTTTGATGGCCTCTTTTCTGATCCCTTATGGTCATTCTTATACTTTCAAGTACACCAGCAGTAACTCAGGTGGTATCTAGGACCACAAAATCAGTCCCCTTTGCTTGTTTAAAACACTGTGTAACAAGAGTGAAATCAGCTGAGAGTGGAGGTTGAATATGAGGAAAAGCCCTTGGGACATGCTTTCTGGGTATAAAGCCTACAAGGCTGTGGATCTCTGGTAGAGTGACAAGGTTCCCTCTGGAGTGACAGCTGTGAAGGCTCTGCTGTCTTCTTTCCCAAGACCCAGCCCCTCAATCAAGCGTGGTACAGCACCAGTGCTTTTGGAGAGGGTGCTTCTGAGCTTAACTCACTCCACTGAACTCCCTGTAGCCCAGGTGCCAGAAGCTCCTGTCTTGCTTTACAAGTCTCTCCCCAGTCCTTGGTTTTCCCTGGCACCGGCCTTTCAGCAAACATGAGGCAAACACTAGACATGTGGCAGCTGTGTTGGCATAGCCAGAAAACACATCAGTGGGAGATCCAGAAGAACAGATGCAACCCAGCAAGCCTGTGTGGACTGCCTGCACAAGCACATCCGTGTCCAAAGTGGTGCCAAGTGCCTCCACAACGTGTAATGGGCACCATGCTCTCCAAACAGACAGACATGACCATTGACAAACCAGAGACCAAATCCAAGCATTAAACATAAGCTTGTCATGGGACAATTGTCCTAGCCAGAAAAGTCAAAACAGATGGCCAAATCTGTAGATCTTTGTTTTACACATCTTAATTACACAGCATATTTACTGACCTCATTGTAAAGGCTTTGTTTTTTATGACCTTCACTGTGTGCACAACCGACATTGAAAAAGATATGTCAAATGTGTGACAGGGGAACAATTGCTCTATGGGAAGAAGCGTCTCATTTCTCTGTCTTTGGTAGATGATGTTTCTATAGGAGGGATATGGACTATAATTAATCAGATTAAATTCAGAACAGATATGTGCAAGATACCCCAGTAAGAAAGAAAAAAGCAGACTCAGTAAAGTGCAGTGAGGAGGAGCTGGCTGTGCAGCCGGCCTGCAGATCAGGCTCTGAGGATTTTTGTAGGCCACAAGATGAATGGGATTCAGTAGCACACTGCTGTTAAAAAGATAGACTGCTTTCCAAAATAGGCTCTTGGCCGCCAAAAATTTGAAGCTCAGGGAAGGTGGTCTCTCTGTACTTAATAACCTTCACTGGACCTTTTTTCCCCCTGTTGCTGAATTTGCAAGACCTGCGATGTAATTATTTCAATGCCCTCATGAGGTCTTGTGATAGGGTATAATTTTAGACATCCTACATTAACAGACATTTAGACAAAATGGAGAAAGTCAAAAGGAAAGCAACATGAGTAATAAGATGTTGAGAAAACAAGACCTATAGAGAAAGACAATAGAAAGGAGGTCTATTTAATCTGAAAAAGTAAGAGAGGCCTATAATGATAGTTCTCTACACTGTCAAATGCTCTAAATGGCATAGTCGTAACTTAGCATTTTTTGAAGGTGATAGGACAACGTAATCAACTTATTTGTTAGCAGGACATTACTATTAAGGACCGAAAATTAGGAATTTTGCATGCAAACTTGGAGGAGGAATTTAAGACAGTAAATTATAAATTACATCAAGTAAGAACACCACAGGATCTAAGGAGAGGGTGTGATTAACAAGCACTGTCCATCTCTGAAATTACCCAACAAAATAGCAACGATATTTTTACATCATTGCCATGACAGAACCATGCTGTTTGTATGTTAAACCAGCATAGAGAAAGAGATTATGTAGATATGCCTGTGCCAATATTGCATTCATATGCGAACTGGCAGGTCTTGAAGAGTAACCAACAGACACACAATCACATGGAAAGAAACACACACAAAAGCACTCTCACACTCTCTCTCTCTCTCTCTCCTTGAGATCATCATGCAGAGGAAATATTCTCCTCAGTACATTAGCCACAATGCACCCTGGTAAATCACTGGTTCAGATGCATGAAAAATTGAATATTAAAAGCATGTCTCATATTTGAATTTAAAAAAAAAAAAGAGCCCAAGATTTAATAAGCCTCCAGGCATTTATAATATTCTCATTTGGAAGTTACAAAGCAGGCAGGCTGGATATGTACTAAATGCAAGAACAAATAACCATGAATGAAATATTAAGAATTCAAAGCCAAAACCATTTACTAAAAATCATAAATAGAGCATCATTTCAATTGGTCAGATGCCAAATTAAATGTAAAAAGAGAGTAACAAAATAAAATCACAGCAGAAAATGTTATTAGAAGTAAAGTTAACAGAAAATGTATGTTTATATTCTATTGCTTTTGTGATTATCAGAGACACTTTTTGGGAGGGAGAAGGGTCAGTTTAAAGGGCAGGTGACAGTTTTGCATGTCAGAATAGCAGGATGCTCTGTTTGACATCTAATGAAAAGAAAGCAAATAATGTCAAACATACATTTCTTTTTCAGATCATGTTTGTAATAACAACTGAGCTTTCTTACCAAGTGGAGGATTTAAGTGGTGGTGCAGGGGATTAAATACAGAGCTGATACCTTCATTTGCATTTCTGAAGCACTGCAATAATGTGTCCTGAAACCTGTCTTTCTGTAGGGTGTTGCTGAAGAAACAATCCCAGACGTGTCTGGAGAGCACTTTTCAAGCAGTCAGGACCCCCTGGCCTCAGCATGGGTGTGACTTGGTACAGCAGGTGACCAGTGACTTTAGCACAAATGGTCTATAGAGGCTACAGTAAGTTAGTTAGTCATCAGGGAGCCTGACCTGCTCCTGGGCACCACCATGCTGGCACTTCTTTGAGTAGATGATGCCATTAGGTCTCACACCCCATCCTTCTCTCTGGGTGAAGAGAAGTGTAGATTGTATTAGAGACCAGTTCATGCG
This sequence comes from Gallinula chloropus, assembly GCF_964237585.1. Taxonomy (NCBI): domain Eukaryota; kingdom Metazoa; phylum Chordata; class Aves; order Gruiformes; family Rallidae; genus Gallinula; species Gallinula chloropus. The sequence continues at coordinate 69,717,446 of NC_140090.1, forward strand.
CTGGGGATGTGGCTGGGAACACCCTCACCTTTGTTGTCACAACAACAGCCACCTTAGGTTGCCCTTGCTTACACTGCCCAGTACCAAAGCAATTGTTTCCAGGAATGCATGAAGCCACGGGGAGTGGAGAACAAGGGTAGGAAAGGGAGGTGCTGGCATAGGACAGGGTATCTCCATTTCTAACACAAAAGAGAGACCTAAGAAGGATTTTTGCAGAAAGGAAGTTCTTCCAGAGGACCCCAGACAGTTAGGGAGCTCAAATGTTCTCTAAATCTCTCATTGTTATGTAGGGAAGGAACAGAGGCTAACTCTGCTTTCTTGTGTCAAGGAGAAGAAAAATCTCCCCCTTATACTTTCCAGAGTCCTGTTGTTCTGTCTTGTTTTAAGTCATCATTAAAGAGAATTCATTTTACAGCCTTCTCTCCTACTGGCCATTGAGGAAACTCCTGAGAGTTTCTGGCTGCTCTATTCCCATCCCTGCTACATGAATTGGGGAGTTAACAGAAGATCTGTGCAGACATTTGTAGAGCTCTTACTGAGTAAGAATATTCACACATGGTGCTATCCAGAAACAAGTGGCTGGTCCTGAATAACTTATTCCAGCACAAGTTGATGTTGAGACAAGTTCTTATGGGAAGAAAAGAACCTGTCATCAAGGAGACTTAAATACAGATGGCTGAGAATTTTTTCTCCAAATATTTTCTTGATTAAACAGACATTTCCATTTTAAATTGGATGGAAATCCAGTAAATCAAGCATTTAGTTTTCTGACATAAATTCAGAAATTTTTCATGAAAACAGTTTTGATTTCTGTTGATCATAGATTCTTCTTTTCAGTAAAATCAATTTTGCAACCAGACGACATTTCAGTTTTAAACAAAATAGGGGGATGGCCACTGTTAATTGTAAGATACCTTTTATTGAAACTTGCCTGCTTACACCTGCACACCTGTTAATAAGAAACAGCACTGCATATTGCAATTGTTTCAGTCACCACCACTTGCATATGTATCACCATATCTGTTACAGGGCTGGTGTCTGAGGGCAAACCTCAGGAAGTGTCAGACGTAATTACTTCCATGTCATTTTGCATGACTGCAAGAAAGACTTTCTACTAGGTCTGCCACAGGTTATGTTTTAGACATGCCTTCACCTCACCCAGGCACAGCCATTTCCAGGCTTCTTATCCAAATTAGGTATGTCAGGTGGGAGCTGTGTCCAGGGTGTGCTGCCCTCTGTGTCTGCTGTCCTCACCTCCGTGGCAGCCTGCTCTCATGTGCAAGAATCTGGAGCCACACACCGGACAGTGAGAACCAGGATCCATGGCCAGTTCAGCTGACAGCATGGCCTGGGCTGTGGCCAAACTGAAAAGGCAGAAGGTTTACAGTCTCCCTGGGCCCTAGCAGGGAGACTTGGTTACTGTTGGAAGATGGTAATACTTTACCTTTACCATGTGGCTAGAAGCAATTCAGCTTAAGAGCAAGGTTTGATTGATACAGCTTGTCTGTGCAGCTTAGATTAACTGGGAGAAAGACAAGGTACAGCTAGTGGAGTATCTGCGGGATTCATAGATGCCCGCAGAGCAGAGCAGTAATAACGCCTTGTGAATCTCTATTTAACTGGTCCAAAATTTGTGAGGAAGAGCAAGCTAGAAGAAAACCCCAAATCCTATTTTAGGCATGTGAGGAAACACTCTAGAGCTCTGCCTGTGCCATTTTGAATTAGCAAGTTGTTATCTAATAAGGTGTAATGGGAAATAAACCCTAATGAATGCAAACAGTACCTTGTGTTTCACAGGCTGTCACTTTGCTTGTTTGCTACCCAAGAGGAAAGCACAGAGAGATTTCTCACAGAAACAGTTTTAGTCTCCATGCAACATATTACTGTCAGAAAGCCACCCACTACTACCACTTCTCTCCTTTACAGGATATATTATCATTTCTGTTTTCTTTTTAAGATGAATAGGACAAAAAACATGTACTTGTTCTACATAGATTCAATCTACCTGTTGTTGTGGGTCAAGGCTTTCCTCTACATAAACCAAATGAACTTTAAATAGGGGGACAAAGCAAGAAAGTCAGAGATGTTTCTTTTCAGTGAGCAGCAGAAGCAGAGCTAAGAGAAGACCTTTCTCAGAAGGTGCTCCTGCTCAGATGTGCCAGGGGGTTCAGGTGAGCACCCACTGGCTAAACCCTCTTGGTGTTTAACAGAACTGGGAGCAGATTCACCCACAGGCAACTGCTGGCTTTTCCCAAGGCTGCCACATACCCAGCAATCAGCTGTCAGCCCAGCTTTCCATAGCACTGACATTGCCTCAGTAGGCAACAACCATTTTATAAACCCCTGCAGGTTCCTGCCTGAGGCATTTGTTTAGTTTGCTTGACCTTAGACCTGGCCTAAAATTTACTGACAAGATTAGGGGAGGTTGGTCCTGTTGAAGCTCATAACACTAAAAAATCTCAGAGTAACTGAAGGATTTCCATAAAAACTGACCTCCGGGAATCATGTGAATTTCAGGGCATTCACAGTTTTGCAAAGTATTGACATACTAATTCTTGTGGTTTTGGGAAAAAGCTGTGGAAAAAAAAAACTTGGTCATTGCATCTTGAAGACATAAAACTAGAAGACCCACTAAACACTCCTCAATTAATCTCAAATAAAGAAACATCATGTAATGTAAACACCACCTAAGGGTTCTGAGGTACCTGGCTCATAGGTGCCAAAGTGGTTATGCTGTATTTATGAAAGGGGTGCTTTGTACCCACAGAGAGGCCATCCATCAATGAGAAAGGCTGAGCTGGTTCCCCAGAACTGTGTGTTCAGCAAAGGCCCCAGCAGCATTTGAGCAATTTAGCACTTTCCAGGAAGCCAGACAAACTAACACAGCCTGTTTATTTCCTCTTTCTTTCAGTACTCCCACGCTGGTGCCTCTGTAAAGGAAAATATTGATGGATCTGAAATATGTACGACATAGGCTGGGAGTCCATGGCAGTCGTCCCCTAGCAAGCTGTTTCTGAGGCTGTTTCCTTCAGTGAGACCATGAATTATTCTCTGCTTTACTCTATTTTTCTGGGCATATGAATTTGCCACCTGCTAAGGTGCTGCACAATTACAACCACCAATGGCCTGGAGGGAGTAATACCAAAGTTTGCTCTACAGTAAGATGTTCATGGAAGGTTTCAAGATTCAGTAAAGGAAACATTTTCCCACTTAAAAAAGAGGAGAATAATATTTGGGGCCAGGCTGTCAATTTTTTTAAATTTCACTGAAATTTCCGTTGATCCATCTAACTTCTAGAGGGTGTTAGGCTTCATTTCAAAGTGTGACATGCCATATCCCTATTTATGCACTGAATATTTTTGAACCATATCCTTCATCGGGTTGCCATGAAAGATAGCAAGAAAACTTTAGTGAAAGCTGTATAAAAGCCTACTCCCTTTTACTTGATTTGTAGGCAGAACTGGGCTGGATGGTCTCAGCTGCTGGTAAAGGGGACAGGGACCCGGTGGCAGCTGGAGGGAACCTTGTGGGACACAGAGAAGTCTTGAGGTGGGGAAGTGATCAGGGGCAGTGTCAACTCCTCTAGCAACAGCTAAACTAACAACATCCAAAGATGCTGTCCACACTCCCACTCTCCAGCCCTTCTGTAAGCATAAATGAAGTTGCTTCGCCTCAGTATGAAGAACCAGTTCCACACACTGGAACAGAGAGGAGTGATTTGCATCTTAATTCCCCTTTTTTAAAATCCAAAGAGAAAATGCTTCCATCAGATGACTAATTCCCGCAGATGTCTTCAAAACTCACTAGGGGGAGTTTAATTCTCAGTGAGAAAAGCAGGGAGCTGAGAGATTGCTTAGGAAACCCAAACTGAGGGTGTCTCACTCAGTGCTTTTGTGCCAACGCTTTCCCAGAGCAAACAAAGAATATGGCCTTTGGAGGATGTGCCTGGGACTGTGCATCATCCAGTAGAGGCCACAGCACAGTCGTGCTGTGAGCAACTTCCTACCATGCAAATGGATCACAGCAGATGTAATAATACAAGTTGCAATATAACAACAATGAAACTTGTTTTTTTCAATATACTCAGAGAGATGATTTATTTTAACAATGGCTGGAGGCAAGTGTGTGTTGCAATCTCTCAGTGTGAACCTGCATTCTGTGCTAAGACTTCAATTGGTCAAGAAGAAAGAACTCAGTAATATTAAAGAAACGATGCTTTTCTCCCCTCTTTTCAAAAATTAACCCCTTTTCACTTATAAGTGCAAAGTTCGTAGCAACCCAAAACATTTCAGAAGCAACTTTATTGTTATCATTTTCTTTTCCTTCAGAAAACACATTCCTTTGTAAAAATATCTGGTAAAAATAATAGCTCCACCTTCAAGGGGTGTTAGATCACAGTTGGTAGCCAAAGATCAGACACATTCACCTGACAGAGCCTTTGAAACCCAAGCAGAGATACTTCAACATCCAGAAGAGACAGTTGCATTTTCTTTTCCTATTGTATCCCCATGAATTTGTCTCTTAGTCTTCTCTGTTCCATCTTACCTCTAAGACCCCAATTAATCAAGCCCCTGAATTTGCTCCTTTCTTGGCAAACCCCTAAGGCAGGGTGCCTAGTGGCTCTGCAAGCCACAGACAATGATTGCTTTAATTGGTATTATTTTCTGTGGTTTTAACAGCAAGCTCACACATTTTTAAAGAGAGAACAAGGAATTCCCACAGAATAAAAGCATGCCACAAAAAAAAATGATTAAAGGTTTTGTATATGCCCATTTTGATAAAGCTGTCTGCAAAATAATACTCCAATTAAAAAAAAAAAACAACCCCACAACAGTGTATCTATAGGGTTTGAGTTTGTGATTCTTCTCTTCCCTTCTTCACAGGTGATTCAGTTTCTGTGCTTTCCTTTTGTCCTTTGCATTTTATGCTCCAAACCAGGGTGATTTTCACAAGCCATCATTCTGTGCAGCCTGACCACTGTCTTCAAGAGGACAAACCACACTGTGGTGTGGGGGACATGTAGTCTAAATGCAAATTTGGCCTAAAGAAGATTTATTTTTTCAGGAATTAGATCAAGATGTCATAGTCTTTTTTTATTCATGGCTCTCTAAAAGACACTGCAAAATTTTTAGAAATCTCTGCATATCTGTTTATTTAATAACTCCATTTATTTGTTTAAATCTTTTTGAAGGCTTGAAATACTATCCTTAGCAAAGGGCCATCTAAACATTTTCAGAACAGCATACTGCATTATATTTCAAGCTATTAATCAAAATAAAGTAAATCATGTAAATTTTTCTCCTGATTTCTATTTGTTTCATGAGTTCCTCAATAAATGGACATTAAGAAGGAGCCTGTTCTTTCACCATAATGTTGTTTGTTTCTATAATCGAGATAAAAGTCAGCTCACTGTCACAGCAGGAATTTAGGATTTCTTGCAGACCAGAGAATGGAGTAGTGTACTTTTGCATTAATTCCCCTTGCCATTAGAATAATATTCTATGGGTACCTGTCTGAAATAATCTGAGTGACGGAAATCTTCTATGTGCAAAATCTAGTAAGTATCACAAAACTGAAATGCTGTTGCATTCTGTGCTGGTTAGGTACAGTTAGAAACCCTTGCAAAGTTTCTTTTTCCTCAAGCAATTATTTTTGTAGCTTGTTTGGTTTATCTGGAGCTCCCTACAGAAACCCAGCACTAGAAGCAGTGTCAAACATTTCTTTCTCTTGCAAATCATCCTGTTCTTTGTATCTCTTAAGACTTATTTCAGCTATTAAAAATGACTGAAATTATCGCAGCTTAGTTTTCATGCATTTCAGGTTTTTCTGTGTGTGGTTAGAGGAAGTTTCACGGTGATAAATGTCTTTCTTTGCTCTGAATTGTCTTGACAGCCAGACATCTTCCTCAAATGTCTGCAATCCCAGTAGTAAACCCCTGATAGGTGTTTAGTCAATGAAAGGGAGATTAATTTTGCAGGTAGAGGGTGTAAAACTACAGAAGGGAACCTAGGGAAGTATAAATGGAAATCTGGGAGCAGACAGAATGAGGAGGAGGAATGGAGACCCGAAGACCTAAGTACATAATTGTGAGTTGGGAAGAGAGAGAGCAAAGGACCAGAAAGCATATTAAAGTCAGAAGCAGCAAAAGGGTATTTATGAAATTTTAAGATAAGGGGGGTGAGGGGTTGTGTGTGCACACATAAAGGGCCTCCAGGTATTCACCCTATTTTAAGTCAAATTTTTAGTTTTCTAAGACTGGCTGATCTTTGGGAGGGCTTTTGGCAGCCATCTGAGAAGACATATTGAGTGAAGAATTTGAAGGTTCACCCTGAATTATAGTACTGATGGTAGACAGCAGAAACCCCACTGCCTTCATCTCTCTGTCCCTTCCTCCGCAAACTCAGTGGCAGTAAGGAGTTGCTGTGCTGCTCTGTACAGGGAGTGTAAACATTTCCAGCAGGGAAAGTAAAAATATGTAGACAAATATATATCCTTGTTACTCTGAGGATGTATATGAGCAAGTGAAGGGGAAAACAGGAACTCTGCAAGAATATTGCACTCAGCAGGACATACCACCACAAGGGGGTAAGAATGAAATTGTGCCGGAAAAAAACCCTGAAACTACAAGAAAGTTTGGTTGCACACAAATCTAGCCCATGTCTCAGCAGTGTATTATATTCCATTGTTTTGTTTTCCCTTTGGGTGTTTATTTGCATTTAAACCAGCCCAACATCTGGTAGATATGCTGGTTAGCTTCACATGTTTCAAATCTTTTGTTTGGGTAGCATCACTTCAGAATAAATGAGTTCAGTGATTTGTTTAGTTGGGTTTTACACATTCATTTGGAAAGACAAGTGGGATTTGGAGCAGGTGACAAGGGAAGGACTGGCTAACTCAACATGTACCACATATTCTGGATGTAGGAAGAAAAGTGAAAAACATGGTGTGTTACAGACCAGATAAGAACACTTTTTAAATTATGTCTCCATGATAAAAGGATAGCTTTGAGGACCATTGCTGCTAAATCAAAAAGAACCACATGAATAAGAAAAAGAAAAGAGGTAATATTTTTTAATATCAGGGGAACTCTGTGGACACACAGAAATCTCTTTGTTATAATTCTCTTTCTAGCTCTCTATTTTCTATAAATGCAAACAATTTCTTCAGCTTGTCTGCTTGTCTTTTGCACTGGATTTATAACAAAATGCCCTTAGTCCTGTCAAGTCAAGAAAGATGCAAGATGATGTGCCAGCTTCCCTGAAGCATCCTAGGGACTACTGATTGCACATCCATTCACCTGCACATAATCCCCTTATGTTTGTCAGCTGCAGACAGTAGCATTCAGCTAACTCTTGTGTTTTCCCCATAATCTCTGATACCCACTGCAGACCTAAAGGATGTGCCATCTTTGGTCATGATCTTGAGTCTTTTGGGAGGCTGACTCAACATAAAAGATTTTTGCTTCAGTAGAAACAACCTGGAAGATGAGACAGCTGATTACTTTTTAATTAAGCAGGGAGATGGAGAAACTATGGCAAAAAATATGAGATCCAAGTGCATGGCATGGAGAATTCCAAGGAAACAATGTCCCTGAAGAGGGGATGGCAGAAAAGCACGGAGTCAAGAATCTGGGTCACTTTTTCTTCTCCTCAAACCTCAGAAAAAGTACCTACTCTTCCAATATGAACAAGTTAACCCTTTCCAAAAATTAAAATATATCTCTTGATAGGCTTTTGCACAGAAGACATTTATATGTATTTGCTTTGTTAAATAGCCATCTGAAATGTCTGGTGTCCTCCTTGTGGTCTGCATAGAGCAGTGCTTCTTACGGAAATGCAAGAAGGGGAGATAGCTTTACCAAGCTGTCTAAGTTCATTCTAGGACTGAAGCACATCTGGGTCAACTCCAGTGATGTATTGAATATACTGCCAAGAAATGGTCCCCTTTTTCTCCAGCAAGACAAGGGGGGAGGGCTGGCGGGGGAAGATGAAACATGGTGGTTCAGGAAATTGACATCTGGTCAGGTAGGAGCATTAAAAGCAGAGCAAACTAGAGAGCTATGAAGAGTCTTCTGGGGGTTCTGTAAGTCTCATTTTTCCTGAGAAATGCCTCAATTCTACAGGGAACAGAACTACAGGAAACAAACAAAAAAAACCCCCAACAAACAAGTTTTGCACAGTATATTTCAAACACACACAGGTCTTTCCCTTGCTCAGGTATTTATGGATGACTCAAAAAGAAAAATCACAGTAGTAGTTGTGCTTTCATGGTCTAAAAATGGCATCTCTTTAAATTTACCCCCTACACTTCTAAAACAATAGGGTCACTTATTGCTGATTTCTTTATTATTGCAGAAGCAAGTGTCCCTACAACTTTTCAGTGCCAGATGTTTTACTACCCAGGGGAAAAGGTCCAACCAAACAGAACAGCAACAAGGAAAATCACTCATTTAAAATAAGCACTAACAATGACTGTATGATCTCCTGGTTTGATATCTCCATGTTTAATTTTGTGGAAAAGGTATTTATGAGCCTGACAGCAGTTGCTTTTATTTTACTCCTCTTTGAATCAAGATGAGTTTTTGTACATAATGCTTTTCACCAGAGAGGTGCTGAATGGCCTGTGCCTCAAGCAGTTAAGAGCAAAAAGATGATTGCATGAAGTTAATTCCTTGGTAGATAGGACAGATAGGTGGGAAAGACCTTGAGTGTCTACACTGATAAGGGGTCTGTCATGTCAGGGAATACAGAAAAGTGCAATATTCCTGGAAGATCTTTAAATTACATTTTCATTCTGACCTACTTTTCCTCCAATTTTTAAGGTCTACTTGGTGATGACTTGATAAAAGTGAAGCTAAGAGCAACTGATAAGAACTCTAGCTTGAGCAAAGTAGGACTACCTTGTTATGGTGGTTCTGAGTGAAAACAATGCCCAATTTACTATGATTCTTTATTCATGTTTATTTAGGCCCTTCACTAGAAGTCTCACTACTGTGAGCATTAATTACAGGAGGCTGGCCAAGATTGCAGTGTCCTTCACTAAAAAACACCTTTTATTGTAGAAAGAGTTTCCTAACTTCAGTCCTGGTAATCACCTAGATACAGGTTTATTTGAGGTGCAGGATTGTGTTTGGAACTTGTGGACAGTCTTGTTTCAGTAAGAACTGTAATGACCTGTGCTGGGATCTTGTATGACAGGTGTGTTCAGCTCTAACATACTGCCTCACAGTGCCTCAGGAGTCCAAGCTTCCAAAGTGTCCCAGTTGCTGGCTGCAGATAGGTTCACTCCATATGACTCCAGATACTTCCACATGACTTCATTTACTGCATCTCCTGCAGTGGAAGCCAGTTTTACCCCAAGTTTTCTTTTCTATTAATTAAGAGAGGCATGTCTAGAAGATCTTGCCAGGCTTGGACAATGCTTCAAAGTCCTTTGAAGTACCTCTTGACATTAGAAGAATTGGAACTCCTATGTTAGACACTAAAAAGATGCAGGATGAATTTAGGCCTTTGGCTCCAGTTCCACTATACTGTGAGCTACCTCTCAGGGCCGCTGTTCAATTCCAGCTGCTACTCTGCGCTGAAGGTCAATACAAATTGCTTGTGGGAACATGGCACACCGCACAGCTCCAGCTGGGAGGCAAAAATAAGAAAAAAAAAAATAATAGGCATCCAGCAGTCACTCATGCTGAAAAACTGAATGAGAAACAAGTCCCCAGTGCACAGGATGGTACTAGTGACAAAACTGTGTCTTTAAGCCCGTAGTGGCTTGAATACTGACGAGAACTCATTAAAGCACAGGAAATGCATCCTAGGGATGAATTCAAACAGACAAATGGTGAATAGATCCTTATGATGTTGCATACTAAATCCCAGCAACCGGAAAAAGTAGTAATATGTTGTTTCCATTTGTCTTCTCCATGCAGAGCCATCAAATCAGTACCTGCTGGTTTCAGTAGCTTCCTCTGTGTCTCCAACATCTGCAGGAACTCAGTTTCTTAAGAGCTTTTGATTCACTTTTAAAGTCCTGTCGCTTTCATTTTGTACATGATCTCCATTAAACAAACAGGGTTACAATTCACCCAAGACTTCCCAGGTCTAGGACAACCAAAAGTACTTAAACTGATGGTTTCAGACAGTTTTGCAGACTAACATGGGGTTAGTGGGAAGGTCAAACACCTGCATTTATATAATTGGTTTTTTTTGCAGGTAAAATATTCCTAATCTGCATGTTTTGAAATAATATTTAGAAATAATTTCAGCTAAATGGGTTCTAAGGGGTGCATATGGAAGAAAGAGAAATAATTTATTCAGTGGGATCTTTTTTGTATGGTTTTGGTTTTTAACTCTTCAGATATTGCTGGAGATAGGGGTGTTATTAAAAGAAACAAAACTGAGGTAATGAAATACTCATGTATCACAACAGCTTAACGGATGGCTTAGATTTAAGTGGAGCAACATCCAAAACATTTGCATGATCTGAATGGTAGATAAGCACTGCAAAATTAAGGTACTTCCTTAAACAACTGCATTATATGGAAACATTCCTGCTGAGGTATAAATTGGCACTGTAAAAAGAGCAGCAGGTGCTAAAGCAAATCCCAAACTCATTTATACAAGAGGAAAACTTGCCAAACCACGTACATGTCAAATTTGCTGCTCCCAGTAATACTGAGGACTGTTCCATTAAAGGCTGAGTTTTCCAGACAGAGAAACCAGGAGAAACCCTGCAATGCTTTTCTGTCATTAGGCACAGCCAATCAGACCTGCGGTAAAATGAATCTCTTCCAAGCATGTGGAACACTGACCGTTTGCTAAGCCCCATGTGGTACCAGGCATTCCTCCAGAACTAGCAAGCATAGTAGAGTGATTATGGGATTCTGTGGCTGATGGCTCTATCACATGCCTGAGATTCATGGCTCACATGGCCATGCTCCAGTGATGGGAGGTGGTGTGCCTGCAGAAAATTTTGTATTGTAATGTAGCTTAGACAACAGCAGAAAAGGGTTAAGACTAGTTATCTTAATTTGCATTTGCAGTGGGCAAAATAAGTGCCTAAAGACAATGGCCGCAGTTTGATGTTATGTGTGCTGATTTAATTTGGCATCTGAGGCTCTAGTGTGGAAAAATCCTTAGTGGTCTGGTTAAACCACATACCCTCAGGCTCCCTAACTTCTAGGTGTCTGTTCACACTGAATCTCAGCTTTCTGCTGTTCCCTTTCACTGTTTCTTCTGTTGCCTTTGGCTATCAGCTAGCTGTGTACATTAAAAAAGGCAGCATTGCCTCTCAGGATATTTCAGGCTTTTCTTCTTTGCAAGATTAGACAGCCTCCTTTCTATTCCTTAGCTAGAGGAAAAAGAGTTACCCTTTTAGCCTTTCCATCCTTTCAAGGGCTAATATCCCCCTTGTTTCTTTGTATCTTTCCTCCCATTTTCAGTGGCCTGCAGTGCAACACTTAAGTGTTCTCTTTTCAGAATATGATAAGGTTTTAACACCATTCATCTAGATTTAAAAATAATGGTTCAGCCTTGGTGTACTACTCACCCTGTTGCCTTAGTTGAAAGAGCTTGGGTTTTAGAGGTCAACTCCCCTCCCTTGCCAAAATCCATCTGCAGGTTTCCTAAGGAAATGTTTCCCCTTCCACGTAGTGCTTATTTCTTGGGTTTTGCAATTGCCATTTAGACAAATCAGATGGGATGTGCCACTCACCCCTGCAGCCTGGTTTGCAGTGCAAATTGAAACACAGGCCTTGGGGGTGGAGCATCATGTCATGAGCAAATCATGATTATGAAAACTGTATTTCTGTTCCCTCAATATGAATAGTAAGTGGGAGGCATCCCCACTCTCATGATTCGAATAATATTGTCTATAGATTAGAGACATTTAGAATGCCCCTGGAGCTGCCCACAGCCCCTTCTTGGGGGGGGGGGGGGGGGGGGGGGGGGGGAAATATGGTCACTGTTTTTTCATGGGGTAGGTGCCAAGACATGACAAGATTTCTCTGACTTGTTCACAGCCATAGTAAAAAGAACTGGAGCAGAGCAAGGAACTGAATCTGTGCTATCAGATCCCAGGAATGTGGGCTATCTAGCATCCTATGCATCCTGAAATAAGCAAACACTGATAGGAAAATGATGTTATCAGAGACAAACACTGAACATAACAGAAGCCAATAGAATGATTCCAGCACCATTTCCCCTCCAGTATTTAGAAAACCAAGAAAGACAGATTTTTAAAACCAAACTGTCCTACTTCCCTTCTCTTTGGGCTAGCTTACATGAGGAAAATATCCAAGGCCTTTGAAACCGCATGGAAGGTTAATGCAAGGGAATGGTTAATGCAAATGAATGCTTGTAGGACCAGAGAAATTCTGAACTCTGGTCCCTGATGTTACAAGTGGGAAAACTATGGAAACTGTCCCATAACGTTATCAATATTCATCCTGAAAACAGCTAGGCTTCTTCCCTTTGCTAGTCCTTCTGAGAGGATTTTCCAGAGCTCTTTGCTGGTTAGCAGCTTTCTCCCAATTACCAGCCAAAATTATTATCTTTATTTTGCCATTGCTTTGCTCCTGCCCGTTTTACTTCTCTGTTTCACAGCTTCTTCCAAATAAAACCACCATCTTGGATCTTTGTCAACTGGCAGTTTGAGACTGATTTCGTTTCAGGCCTGGTCTAGAGCCCATTTAAGTCAATAGGAGTCTCTGTTGAGTTCGGTGTTCTTTCCAAATGGGCCTTTATAGGCTATCCCTGTAGTTAACTGGATCTAAAAGGTCTATGTTGGTAAAACAATGTACCTAACAAAATTGTACTGCAACTTACAGGCTGCAGAATCCTTAATTTACCTGCTTGTCTGGAAAGAGAGAGAGGCAGACTATTCAACATTTCTATAACAAGTAGCATGTAACAGCCAACAGGAGGGGCACTGAACTTCAAAGCAAGTGCAACAGAGCCCTACCTTATGAAGGCACTGCAATGAACCCACCTCTGGAATTATTTTGCTGCCATTTGTTTTCATTTCACTCCTCTGGTCATTCGGACACTACATGAAGCCATTGATCTTAGGAAACAAAACACACCAAATATTCTTTTCACATTCTTTTCTCTGTTTTTAAAATCCCTCAAAGATAATAACCCTCTAATTCTCCAAAGGTGACATTATCATCAATGATATTTAACTATTTCCAAGATCTAGGGCTTTTTTTGATTGCCATGAAATACATAAAGAGTCCTTCATTCTAGCTTTTCATAGTTTTTCTCAAGTCATGATGCAAAGCTGTATTTTACGGTTTCAAAGCAATCATTTGACTGGTAGTGATGAAAGCACTACACCATAAGAAGTGGTCAAAACAATATACAGTAAAAAATAAACAAAGCTGTTAAGGTGTCAATAGATTGATTTATCTTACAGACAGTAGAAACTCAAGTGATGATCCACACAGATAAATAAGTCAGATAATATTAAGCAGCAGATATTAAAGAACTGCAAAACTAACTGTAGCTTGATGCACAGACATCTGTGGGTGGGGGGATGCAACTAAAAAAGTCCCAATTCAGGAATTAATGTGACATAAACCCAGCACAACAGCAGTGAAGGCGAAAGCAGTACCAGCCTAAACAGAGACCCAGCAATCAGGAAGGAAACAAGACCAACAATACCTCAAAAAATCCTCAGCAGCCTTCCTAGAAGATTTGAGAGTACTATTCCCTTCCTATATGACACCAATCCCAGCTAAGGGCTGAATTTAACTATTTAAATGTTTGCAATCATTAACCTTTCAATAAAAACACAGCTTCAGCTTATTAAGCTCATTAGCCTGTAACAAATGAAGCTTTTGAACATGCCAAGGAGCAAAATATAACTGGATTCAGAAAGCAATTAGATGCATTTGGAGAGGATGATAGGTCTCTTGAGGGCTATTCAGCACAGAGATGTAGATACAGTCTCTGATTCAGGAGGTCCCCAGGCTGCAGACTGCAGGGTGGTTATATCAAGGGAATGCCATACATGTTTGTCTAGCTCTTAATGTCTCCTTACTCTTTGGTTCCTGATTCAGGTGGTCCTTTGATTCTAGTGATCTGATTCACTACAGCTGTTCTTATGTACTATTAATGCTTGGCCAGCAGCCAACACAGCGTCAAAGTAGTTGAAAGAAAGTATTGGTTTACACCTTACAAACTAAGCAGCCCCTACAGCAGAATGGTGCTACAAACACTGCAGCTGAAGCCCTCCGTGAGTCTAACTTTTGACCAAAGAATGAATGTGACTCAGCATGACAGATAAAGGCTTATTCAGCAGCAGTTGGTACCTGAGTAATTATCAACCACCTGCAGCTATAACAAAGTGTCCAAAGTCTTTGATTTTTGTTCTTGCCTTTATTCCTTTTTCCAGTATAGGCAAGCACACCCTTCAAATAGATGGATTTACATTACAGCACATTTTTAAAGGACTGGTTTTCAGTGGCTTGTAAACCTAAGCCTGGTCAGGAAGGAATACTTGGCTGTATCCTGTAGCATTTTACATTTTCAGACCATGCATTGTTTACTCCTTTTACTAAAGTTCCCAGGACAACCCTCTTCACGCCCCTAGGATCTTTCCTAGGACCAAAGCTTCATGTACACAGACTTGAACACTGCCACACTCTTCTTGGTGACCTACTTCAAATGTCACCAATATACTTTCAGGTGACACAGTTGCTTGACACTCTGAAAACAATACAAGAAGGACAGAAATCTACTCATGCTACCTCTGTGATTACTGAGAGGTAAACAGCATAAATCCACTACCAGCATAGTTCTTATTCGAGTTTTCATGCTTGCATACTCTCTACAAATTTCTCTTCTTCAGTCTTGTGCTCTCATAATGCCCCAGAGTAACTTTATTGCTCAAGTAAGCTCTAAATCTCAATCTCAAGGAAATTCTCAAAATCATTGAGCTGACAGTGCATTTGTTTTATCCCAGGGAAAGTTAAGGAACAGGAAAAATGGAAACTAAACCTTTTGTTCTGGATCATTCAACCTGAGCTACATTTACTAAACTTCAGTGTGTCCTAGAATTTTTTTAATCTCCTTAATGGCTGGCATTATTTGTATTGTCATGATGTGCTGAGGATATGAGATTCAGATGAAACATTAGTGTAACAGATCTCCCTGGTATTGTGCCAGGCATAGTTGGGGGTCTCTTCATTCAGACCAGTTTTTACTGGGGTCCCTTAACCACTTGCATGAAAGGAAAAGCTGCTGCTTTCAATCTTATCTGTGTAGAAGGTATCAAAGGCACACACATCAGCTGTGGCTAGAACAAAAGCAAGCAAATGCTCATATTCTGTTTCGGGATCAGTATATTGTGGAAAGTTGACTCAAAAGCTGCCTGTTTTCTTGATTTAGGTCTTGGAGGCTTAGGGTTTTATGCATCATTGCTTGAATTTCTGGCTATGTCCCCATCCAACTCATCACACAGCAGGTCTCAAATATACTGTAGTTTGTGCATATGATCACCAGAATTGCCTCTATTGGGTTTTTTTTCTTTACAGATGGAGAAGATTCCAGCTGGAAACACTATGATTAGCACTACAGGTGACACCTGATACTTAAGAAGGCCACTGCATCAAATGCTGTAGATGATGAGGACAGTGTATGAGGCAGTACAGAGAGACAAAACACATCAGCACAGAAGTCCATCCCCAGGAACTCTATGGCTATGAGTGAACTCACTCATATGTGAAATTCCTCCATCTTCTAATAGGAACAAAAGTCACAGAGCAGTTTACCAGTTACAAAGATGTAGATTGTGTCAGGTGTGTGCAAAGGCTTTTACAACAGAGCACTCATGTTTGGACTGCCACAAACAACTGCACAGATGATTCTTAAGAATGTTAGAAACTTTGTAGTTTGTGGGGTTTTTGTTTTATTTTTTCCCCCTCATTTCCTGAGATTTCAGCTGAGGAGACAGTAGCATTGTTGTTTTTAAAAGGGCAGACTTCACAAGCAGATTAACATGCTCCATATGTCTGGTCAGTTTGTTGAAGAGCCCAAAATGTGCATCTATTAAAAATAATGAACAAGGAATGATAGATGGTGTCTCACACTCCCAGGCTTGTAATTAAAAAGGAGGGAGAGGCTGCAGGGTAAATAGTGGAGAAAGCATCCTTCAGTCACAAATCCTTGACACAGACATGTCAGTTGTTCAAAAGAGGTTTTAACATCTCTGACATGAGGACAGCAAGGGAATGGAAAAGTAAGAAAAACAAAGCACTGGAAGGGCATTTTAACACTGTGTTAGGCAAATGAGAGGATAAATTATGACTATATATTGGATGGCGGTGGGAGGGTTATAAACATTACAGAGACAATTGCCGCTAAATGAGGTGTAGCCCAGGCAGCTGTCCTGATGCATTAGGAGGCTGTTTTCAAAAGAAAAGATTCTTCCATCAACATTAAAACAAAACAAAATAGAAAGATCCCTTCTATACAGCTCACATGCCATGAATAAGTCAGCAACACGAGTCAAACTCTTCCAGAAGCAGGCTGTGTTCTGTCTGCCTCCTTTTGGGCACTATTTGAGCCTGGATGTACACTCTCTGTAAGCTTTAATTATCAGAGCAACCCTGTGAGCAAGCTAGCCTACCCTGTTTGTTTGGACTAGTGCCTTTTATGTCCCTCTGATCTATGTGTGGTAAATCTCAGCCTCCATGTAGGCTTACCCTCTATTGGAGGGACTTGGTTCACTACTGTCTTGCTGGATTGCTCTGATCACAAGAATTACTGGTTTCTTTCAAGATTTGTTTGGTTTTGGGTTTTTTTTTTTTAGCTATAGGAATCTGCCTGAATTTCCTGTACCTCTTTAATGTAAATTTCCAGTGTGCTGATGCAGATGCAGTGCAGTCTGAGAATATAATGCTCATGTTAAAACTATCAATGTTTGGTTTGTTCCTGTTAATAATATATTCCACTCTTCCTGAGCCTTTTCCTTCATTATGCTTTGGATTACATTATCATTTCACAGGCAGGGAAACTGAGGCAGAGACAAACGGCCTCTTGCCCTGGAAAACAGCACCAGAGCTGAAGTACAATTTATGACTTCTTATGTGTAGTGCAGTGGCCTATCCAGAAAGCACCATCTCTCTTTGGCCTGTGGGAAAAACACAGTCTAAAACAACTGTGGCTGCTACTTCAGTGAAATATTCGTATTTTTGAAACTGAGCTCACGTCCAATACTCTTTTGTGTCCTTGTTATGCTAGAAGCCTCAACAATGCTGACTTCAGGAAACTGAAAGACTGGGTCTTCCCTGTTGCATTAACTGATTCATGCTGGCATAAGGTTTTCAAGCCACATTTCTTTTCCAGTGGTCAGTAGATCAATAGTGATCCATGGTACAGCCTCAGGTATTCCACAAAATGATTGCAAGTTCCTTTTAGCTACCCAAAAATATGTCTACACATAACACAAAATCAACATGAAGGAAAATAAATGAAAAGGTGAAGTCTACAACTAAGTTTTACTTGGTTGAAAGTGAAATTATTCTGGCACAAGATGGTACATGGATTTATTTTTTTTTAAATGTTTCACTTACTAGGCACTGAGAAGAGTTACATCTCAAAGATTCATAAACTCTCTGTCCTCCTAGGAGCACTGAGAGGCAGAGATTCTGACGCTACACAACCTGTCACATGAGAAAGGACTGAGAGCTACCTGCAGTTTACAGCTCTGACAGAAGAGATCCATGTCAGAGATAATGTTGATATATCACTCTGAAGCAACAAGATGGTCTGGAGCAAAAGAGCATCTCAGTAGGATGGGATCTGTTTGCACAGCCACAGTATTGTTTTCTATGACAGCTAATGTTGCTGTTTATACTACAACAGAAGCCAGATTTGCCAAGGGCATCAGGGCTCAGCTGTCCCTACTACAGTCATCTCATGGAGTAAGAAGCATCTCTGGACCCAGAGCTTTGGAGCCAGGTGGGTAAAGGGAGAAATGACAGTTGCATCACAAAGAAAAGCTGGCTTCTGTTTTGGGGAAACACTGACCATTTAAGATAAATCTCCATTCAGAATAAATGTCTTACAGAAACTATTTGTAAAATGTTGCATTTTCAGACAAAAAGGTGTCAGACTGGAAAAAAGCTGACCCAGATGAATTTGGGATGTGAAGTAACACAGCAATTTCCAAAGAGCTGGTGAGCGGCAACTGCAGCAGAAGGGACAGGCTTCCTGCCTGAGTTGGTCTCCATTACATTGGGTTGCTTCCCCCCTCAGTGAACAGGCTGGAGACTGCATGTTTCCACCTCTAAAATGGTGCCAGTGCAGAGGTCTTACCTGGTTTTAGAAGTCCTTTTTGGAGAGCAATGTGTTGGAAAAGCAACAGGAATGGAAGTCTGGTGCACGCTTTGTGAGAGTGATAGTAGCAATGAAGGAGAAAGTATTTAAACCTGAGGAAAAGGAAGCATCTTACTTCTGGTTAAAAATAGCTGAGCTACAATCCACCTGTCCTACACTATATAGAGTTTGTTGCCAAACCTGACAGTATAATGAACACATCATGAAAACCTCTCCTCTCCTGGGTAGAAGAGCAACCACGCTACTCAGGAACTGCACGGATTGGTTTGGTTTACCATCTTCTTCTTTGCCATCTGGATGGGAGGAGGAAAGGGAATTGCCTGCCCCTATGCACATCCTTTGAAAATGGTAATTTTCCTGTAGGATTGCCTCCATCAAAAAATTCCACTGAAATAATTTCCTTAATCTGTGCCCCTCTGCCCTAGTTTCTCTCCCTTTTTTGCAGCAGCTGAATATGAAGCCAGTTCAATGTTGGAACAAGATGTGATTTTTTTTCTTTCTTATTTCAAGAAATAAAATCACATAGTTGGTTTGATGGAAGCTTCTGTTTTACAGGGAAATCAATTCCTCCTCCAACCCCACTTCATTTTATAACAGACACTAGAAGAAATACCCGTTACCTCTAAACTTGACAGATGCCACCACAAGGTGAGAAGGAGCCACTGTTTCTTTCAGTACAGTCTTTTTTAATATGCTACGTACATGGAAATACTTCTTCATCCATCACTCGAAAAGTTCATTTCTTCCTGCTACCCTTCACCCCACTTTCCGGTCTCCCAAACCAACCGTGACTATGCAACATAACTGACTCTGGTATAAATAAGAGCTGAGGAAATAGAAGAAATTAAGAACTCCTCCAGCCCTAGGGCTAAGTATCACCCTCCTATTTGTTTTCTCTGTATACTAGGCTTAATACTTTTTCTCAGCTGGGTACATGAGCTGATATACTACATAATCAGAGGGAAAATATTGCCTTATAGAAATTTCATTTCTTATCACGCTCGAGGTTTCTGTGGATACTGGAAATACTTTGCCATTTCATAGTATGTGGGCAGAATAGGGAAGAAACAACACAAGTGAATAATTATTTTCAACTTTCAGGTCTCATTTGTATTGAAGAGTCTAAGCACTGAAAGCAGAGAGAGATAATCTTCCTCTTCCATCTGGTTGCTGAAATCCAAGTAATTGCCATGGAGGAACTCAGCTGATGTGCAAAAAACTCCTGTCTTTGGGGTGCATTTAGTGATGGACATTCACAGGCTGAACATGTGCCCATTATAGCAATGGCATGAAACTGCGTCCTTGCTTATGTGTTTTGGTCAGACACTGTACAGCATCCATCCATTCTTTGTGATGGGTAATTCTGCAGGACATGTCTGGGTGTCCTCGGTCTGTGGGAGGGTCTGCAGGAATTCAGCCTGTGAATAATAACCTACTCACACTAAGCTTATCTGTCTAAAATGGGGCATAAATCTAAAACTGCAAGCCTTAGAATGATCCCTTTCAGACAGCTGCTTTTCACCATTCATCAACTCATAATTAATCTGAGGTTTAAAAAAAATAAATATTCAGATAAGGACACATTAGGAGAGGGGCAACTTAATGAATACAGCTCCTAGTCTTCCAAAAGTCTTTTAAAAAAAACTATGAATATCATAAAGGCAGTTAGCAAGAGAGAACACAGTTTGAATCAGATTTTCATCAGTATGAATGGAAACTGATGAAACACATAAATCCCACAATCTTTGTCTCCCAAATCCAACCTCAAGCCTCCCCTTCACTCTCAGCCATGTTGCACGGCAGACCAGGCTCAGGCAGTCTGATCACCTCCCTTGTCATGAAATTTGTGTACTGACTATCTAGTTATCTAAAATAAAATAAAAGTTTAAGAGGCAAAACAACGTTTAGAGAGAAAGAACAAAAGCAATGGTGAAAAGCTCTCTTACTCCTTTGGTCATAAACCTCCCCATTAATTTTTGATCTTTAGTGCTTTGGTAAAGATCTATAGTAAAGGCCCTTCATGGAGGCAATTTGTGTCTCAGAGCTACACTCCAGATTAAGTATCGTGCTCCTTTCTCTTGGGGGAACTGTATCATGCCCTGGATGACACCAGTGAGTTGGCCATAGTAGTGGCAGCCTGAGGACCAGCCCCCCTCCTGCTTCTTCCACTAATGAAATACAGAAAGACCCTTGCTTTACCACAACAAACCATGCACAGTGCTAGCCAAGCATCTTGCTCTGAAGACAGTTAAAACAGGTTAAAATATTTGCAGAAACTATCCACAGTTCTTACATTAAATCTATTATTTCAGTTGTCAAGAAACTCAGTGCATTGCTGTGAGGAAGAAGGGCAGATGCAACGAGAGAGGGTAAGGGCCATGCTCAGACCACTTACTGCAATGCTGGAAATATGATTCCAGTATAGGTAAATTCATGCAGTTTGTGGACAACTCACTCAACATTTCCCCTTACCTTAAATCGTATCTTACAGCGCGTAACACTGAACACAGCTCCCTGTACTATCAATGAAGAAAAGCATGATGCCAAGCCTGCATACCCCACTAGACCCATCTGACTACACCTTCTTTTTCCTCTACAGTGTGTAGAGTTGAAATAAGATGGAGTCTATCTTAGTGTTTAAAGTGCCCTGCTGGTCAGAAAGTGGCTGAGGCAACACAGGAGATTTGAAATAAAACACGGATTGCACCCCTTTCAAGTAAGCAACAAGGATCCTAAGCACCTTTCACACAAGGTTCAAAGGACCAGATGATTTTCTTTGATCTTTCATAAACCTGTAAAAATAGAACTTGTTGCTTACAGTGTGTATTTTAGCTCCATTTTTTATATAGACAACTGAATATTGAATAGTACTGCCACATTTTCAACGTAAGATGTTCTTTGCAAATCTTTTTTCTTCCTTGAAATCTCAGCATTCTAGAGAAAGTGGATTTTGTAACTTCATTCACATGCACTCTTTCTCTAGTTTCCAACATTTCAGGAAAAAGCTTGAAAAATTCTAATCTTCCTCTCCATTCTCCATATGAACAACAGAAGAAAACAAGTGAAAAGATCACAACGTGACTTTTTAAAGCTTTCTGACTACTGAGCTAATATCACGAACTGTCTGGTAAGGGTTTGACTCGGGATTTATCCCTGTCTGAGCTTGGCAGTGTGCGTGCTGGGCTACTTATTACAGCAGACAGATGTAAGATCCTCAGAGCACTTAGTTTCCTTTATTTCTTCCTGAGTTGGTTAATGCTTCACAAAAGCTGGGAGAGAGAGGTGCCGAAGTGTGGGTGTTGCAGAGCTGGATGCTGCAGGAAGTGCACTGATCATGGGAGGGAAAGAAAAGGATGGATATCATCAGGCTTTCAGTGCAATCAGAACCACATGGAAGTGGCTGTAACTCCTTAAAGAATATCTTTATGGGGAGTAATAAGAAAGCCAGAAAGCCCTGCAGAGTGACTTACTCTGGAGGTTACGCCATGAGAAGCCATGGGCTATGAGTCTGATTAACAATAATAACTCAGAACCAGGATCTTTCCTTTGCACTGAAGCCCCCATTTTTTCCTACCATACATGACTGAGGCTGACAGTCCATCACCGAATTCACTAGGAAAAGTACATTGCCTGCAGGAGTATCTAAATGGATGGTGCATGCTAAATATCCAATTGTCCTGAGTATCCAGTCTCACAGTGGAGAGAGAGAAGGAAGAAAGAAAAGGTACAAAATGGAAAACTGTGTAAGTGGGGATCAGGAAGGGATAAACAGTGAATTTGTGGAGCAAATGATGCATCACAGTAACTACAGAGCCAAAGTATTTTTGTCTTGGGATTGCTTTCCCTCATACAGTTGATTTGTTGGTTTCTTTGGTCACTTGCTAAACCCTAAATAAGGAGGCGCTACTGGAAGCAGTTCATATTTGTTCATAAGTGCCTGACAGCCACTCTTTGGACTTGAGCCCTTCTGAAAAGCTGGCTCCTATATGAATTGCAAAACAAACACAGCTAGGTTGTTGGAAGGGACCTTTTTTCTTCCTCACAAGCTATTGAGCTTTCCAATCATGTGGCAGCTTCACGTAGTCTTCAAGTGGGAAGGAAGAACACAGTACGGCAGAATGGCTTGTGAGCTCTCCTAGGAAAACCTGCACCTGCTTCCTGCCTGCACATTCACGCTCAGCTCTAAACCAAGCCACAGGCTGATGCTACACAGCTGCTACAAGGCATTATTATGTCAGGGCTCCATTTGCCAGCATTTCCGCCACTCTGGATTGCATTGGTGTCTCATAACAGCTCCCAGAGCAGCTTCATCAAGCAGCTAATGTCAACCAAGTAAATAATGCATGCTTCAACTTTGGGCTGAATATACATTTGTCTGATAGACCGTAACAGCCACCAAGGCTGTTGTGCTAAGCAAGCCTTAGCTGTGTATTTATCGGATCAATGGAGTGCTTATAGCTTTGACACATAAATCAGTATTTGGGTAAGTTTTAAAATAATTATTAGAAGTAAAAGAGCATTGCTGTCCATACATAGTACTTACATGGAACGAACCTTCTTCTCTTTTGTGTTGCTTGTTTTCTGGAGCCCCCAGAGTCCTAGTTGGCAAAGGTACTTAAACACAATAGAGTAAGCTAAAGTCAGTGTCTGAGCTTCACTCATTTTAAGCATGACTTCTGCATAACATGAAACGTTCTCACAGGCTCCAGCCTGTCTCCTCAGTATTATTTCTGAGTAGTTGACACTATACAAGACACTCAAATTATGTCTTGTTGGTTCTACGAGAAGAGAAACCACTGTGATACTGGTCTGCTTGCTCCGGGGCCTGCATCTTTTAAAGATAATAGGACTGCTTGAGAATGCTTCTGCAGGACCAAAATATGCAGATAAAGTATAAATAGCTAATGCACTTGAACAAGGATCGCCATTTAGTACTCATTTTCCTTGTGGAGTCTGAAATGCATCAGCTCTGCAATGCATTATTTCCTTCCTCTCCCTGTACATGGGAGTTGGAACACGAAGCTGGTTTTTTCACTTAAGTCATTGGTACAGAATAGGAGGTACCAGTGACTGTGGACCTTCTCTCAGGACCCTCACTTTTCTGAGGAAGCCATGTCATGGATGCCCTAATGAAATTCATTACTGTTATGGCCAGGAGTTATCTGATCTCAGAAGTGAAATAGCTCAGATTTCTTCTTCCAGTCATTTCCATTGGTAACCAGAATGGTAGACATAGGAACTTGCCTCCTCTTTTTCAATAGATATTAGGTATAAAATGTGGAGTACACACACCTGCAGCTCTTTTTGAGTTTAAGTGAGATAAAGCAAAAGCTGTTCCTAAATTTCAGGGAATAATGCTATCTATGAGATAGCAATTCCAGCTTGTCCAATTTCTTGGTTAAGTAGGACCTGTGGAAAGGTAAAATGAGAAGAAAGCTGCATTAACTCAGGACACTAGGAAAGTGGCATGAGCATTGAGGACCCGCTGTGACCTTCCCAGCAGTAAGAGCATTCACTAGATAGCTGCTTAGTGCAAAATTACAACAGGCACATTCGGGTAAAAATCTGTGAGGGATGCTGTGCTGAAGGAGACTACTAATAATCATCACAGATGAAAGGATAAATTTCAAACTAGAGACAGAGAAACAGTTGTGCAACCCACTGCAATTTCTTATTTTCAAATGTATTTACTCCAAAGTCTGTTCTTTCCATTTCTGTCTGCAATCCAGCAACCAGGTCTGTTTGAACTTGACTCTCAACTGCCAACAGACAACATTTCACAATTAACTCTTATTAGTTTTGTCTCCAGAGTCCTGACTCTCATTTTGCATGTCAAAGCATCAACTGTCTGTTCCAGACCCTATTTGTGTTGATCGTGACCTTTGTAAACTCATCTGCTACAGCCATTTGAGTAATTAATGTCTTATGCAAAAATGAATACATAACTAAAAATGAATACATAAATAAACTAAACAAAAATAAGAAATTGTAATAAACAGCATGTCTGGCAGCAAAATATTGGTTTAAGAATTCTAATAATGATCATGATTTATTAATGCACTTGTCAGCATCTGTTGCTGTAAGCATTATGTATGCCTCAGTAGGGTTTGCCTTGATTTGCTGAATGTAAGTCAGATAGACAGCAATCGTGTAATGAAAAGTATTACAGCTTCTGAATCCCATCTTTTTAATGTCTAGGGGAGAGGTGCTTTATGCCCTCTCTGGATCTGCCTTTTCTGTATAACTTTATTATTAACAATGAAAAACATCTCCAAATCAAATTCTCAGTCCGTGTACCACGTTCCGTCAGCTCCTGTGATCAGGCAAATCCACCCCACCAAAGCTGATTTGAATATTTCAATGCCTGGTGGTGAATTGAAGAGCAACACACTATTTTTATATAATTTTCTCTAGCAGGTGGAATAAGAAGAGGTGATAGATCTCAGCAGTGGATAAACTTTAGTTTTTCCTACTCAGCTTCACATATGTCACCATTTCTGGGGAAACTCTGTTGACACTAAAAGTGGATTAAAATGAGGAATGGGTGCACATTGTATTTATACTATACCTATCATGGTCCTCATTTAAGTGGGCTATTTTACAGTCATGACTGGTATTTGTGTGTTGATCTGCATTTTCTTTATACTTTCAGCTGTCCTGTCATAGATCTGAATTTTCTCTCCAGGCATTTACTAGGGGTTGCTAAAAAAAACCTCTAAAAGAATCACTGCTATTTTCACACTCAGATGAAGAGAAGTAGCTAAATTCTGGGGAATTTGAAATTCATTTTTTATTGTAACTTCCACTGCAAAAGATCCTTAAGTGCTTTAAGGTAGGGCTGACTGAAAATCAAATTCTTACAGCCACTTTTGAACCGACGCTTCTTATAACTTCTGCCATATCCTCACTGGCCATGAAATGCAGATCTTTACGGTGTGAAATAGTTGGAGAAGTTCTGGAATCTCTGTATTCCCATTCCACACTCAAAACTGAAATGTCATGGTTCAATCACTGGACCTTAAGGCATTAGGAAGAAGTAGCTTGTCCTCTCCCAGATTTAGGTCCCCAAGGTATTTTGTGAGATAAGAGTCCACATCCCATTCATCCTGGTACTCAGTATTTCCTGTAAAACTATAAATGGTATTTCCCTATCCAGCAATCCCACTGTAGTTAAACTAGCAGTCTCCAGCTTCCTACTATTTAGAAAAAGGAGACTTTATCTTGTCCCTCTTGAGTGCAGGTAGGGAATGCATAGCATGGTAGTTAACACCACAGTGAGTCTGAGGGAAGCTTGCAACCTCTGGGAAAAAATACTCCTCAGACGTTTCTGTGATGGCCCTAGGCGGAGTGCCTGGAGGCTGATGGTGGTGGGATGAGCAGGAAACAGCAAGTGCAAGGAACCCTGAGAAAACTGACTTTCAGATGCCCAAATATTTTTAAAACCCTCATAATCTCACACTAATGCTTTAAGACCAGGATTAAAAGTTTGCTATCTTTCCAGCCACATCAGCAGTGAGAACCTCAGACTGGAAAATGATGGAAAAAGTGATCCATTGATCTATTAGTCAGAAGCTCTACAGAAAATCTAATCAACAGCAGAAAAGATTTTCCAATGCAGTAGAAGCCTGTTAAACAGATTGCACTGGTGTACAGAAATGTCATTTTCTTAACAGCCCTATAACACAGATAAATAGTGGCTTAAGGACAGAGGTGGCCTTTGCTGAACCTCATATGTTCTTTTGATCTCTGTTTGTGAACCCTGCTCTCTAGAGGTTTATTCCAAATATTCATGCAATGCTTCTTTTCAGATAAACAAGAACAAAAATCGGTCTTTCCCCGGGCAATCAGTCCTCTTGTCAGGTTTATGTCTTTATATCTTTTAAGAGGTCTTTCTTTTCAAAGGCCTTTAATGAAATACCACTTGGTGTGATATCAGGGAGGAAATCTATTAATTTAATGGATTTAGTTGTTTGACTCTTCAGTTCCGTATTGTACTTGGCCTTTTGATTTCCTAGGTGTTTAAACTCCTAGCAAGTTTATAGCTTCAACTTGTGTTTGTTTCTTAAGGAGACATTGCAAAATTATGATACATTTTCTTCTTTTTTTCATCCCGCGGAAAGCAAATCTGTTCTGTTAACAAAGATCTGTTCTGTTAATCTGTTGGTAGCTTGGTTCCTCTGGAGTAAGGTGCAGCAGAGAGATTTTTCTTCAGGAAAAAACATATGGAGTACTGTACAGACAGCACCAAAACATAATACAAAGGATGGCAAGAACTATCATTGCTACACTACTCCTCTGGTGCGCTGCTTCTTCAGTAGAGTCAGCATATGATAGAGATATGGGAAGATACAAGTAGTACTCAAACAAGGGTGACACCTTTGCAGTTATCTCAGGGAAGAGCTATGAAGCATATGAAGCAGAGGGGAAGCCTGGCAATTTCAGTTTCATCACGATAAATACAACAGCTACTGAAAAAAACCCAAAATTAGCAACAAGCATTGAGTGGCTTCGTCTCTGCTTTTTTAAAATAAAATTCCTAGTGTGGAGAGGAAATTGGAAAGAGAAAGTAAGCAAGGCCTGTTCAGGTAACTGAAAATCTTTAGAAAGCTTTGAAAGATTAGCGGACAGAAGCAGACAGAAAAATTGTTATATAGCATCTCTACTTGCATTGTCTTGCAACAGTTGCTAAGCAAAGTGCAAGGGGTATTTTATTGTCAGATCAGATTTACATGGTAAAATTTAATGTAGTACTTGTCAGCCTAAATACTGGAAGTATCAATAAAATGTCAAATTATACTTAACTTCAGTCCTAAATGGTTATAAAAACACAATCAAAATTTACAATTATTTAGCCTTTCTTCCCTCACTCCCCCCTATTTTGTTTTTTTCTCAGTAAAACTCATTATATGAGGTTGTCTGGGAGGAGCTAATTTATTTTTTCTGCTCAAAATCTGGTGATTCATTGGGTTTACATTACCACTGAAACGTTCTTCCTTTAGAAATCAAAGGTTGAGGACTGGAGTGGGGACTCTACTTTTTAATTATGGCTTGAAGTAACGTAATTGTGGATTTGAATGGCTCATACATCTCTTTGACAGATAATCTGAGTTTGTTTAAAATTCTGAAAGCAATGAAATTAATTTCTTGGACAGTTTGCTAGTAAAAAGAGAAAGCATTGATGTTAATTGCAATGTAGATATAATATCACCTAATACCTTTGTATTTCATGAGATGTTTTTACACATTGAAGATTCTGGCTGAGAGCGCAGTAAAATGAAGCATAAGAAGAGATGGCTCCTGCTTGTCCTATTCAGTGATATTTTATATTCCTGATGCCTCAGTGAGCATAACAGCTCTGAGTGCTCTGATAATACAGGGTGCCAGACTCATAGCACCCCATTCCAACATTTAGTGTGCTCTTATCCAATATGCTGCAATAAGGCTTTTGTCTCAAGCCTATATCAAAAAGGTACATTTAGGAATTCCGCCCAGCCAAAAGGGGTTATAGTAAATAATCTAACAGTACTTTCAGGCTCCAGATATCCATTAGCCTCTGGCTTAACAAATCATCACCCATATACATATTAAGCAAGGTTGTTTTAAATGCAATAAACAAACACCTTTCCCAGAAGCTTTGATTTAAACTATCTGTAAATGCCATGGCTTCAATATTAACAGTCACTGCTGATGTTCATTGTGCTAATTTTCAGTGACACTAACCAAACTCATTCCATTTACTGTCCAGGTTACTCTAGCATCCTGGAAGGAAGTGCCTGTACCTATTAACATCCTTTTCATTAGTGATTTTATGATTCGTGTGAAATACAGAGCAACAGCACAAAGCACAACTTAGGAAACGCTTCCTTGGAAAGGAAGAGATTTATCTCATTTACTAAGACATTACCAGCATGAGTTGCAGCTTTGTTGTATCTGATTAGCTGTTGCAGTTGTTAAAAAAAAAAACCTTGGCTTGAGTCTGTTCACAAGAATCAGCAGAAATAAGGAGGAACCAAATTATCTAGAGTTATTCCCTTGTTACTAAAGGGGAAAACAGTAAATAAAAAGGAAAAAAGGAAATACATGTTACAGGAAATATTAAGTTACATTTTTTTTCAAAAATGACTCTCAGGAAAAAGGAAACAGCAACAACAATGCATTCTTTGCAAAAGACAGAGAATAAACTTAAACAATGGAGAACAATAAGGCACATAAAGGGCTTCCCAAGGAAATCCTTGGGCAAAGATCTTCATAGGTATTTCAAGAGGAAGGCAGAATTCTTCCAAAACTCAAAGTAAAACAAAATCCAGCATTAAAAAGGCCTTCCTAAGATGACAGCACAGCTTCCTGAAGTAACTTAATTCTTCCATTATGACCCTCAAGAACTAAGAAGAGTTCAGCCACCTAAGAAATTAAAATGACCTCTGAAATATTTGTTGATGTGGCATCACACCTGTAGTTTAAGCCCAGCCCTGACAACCCAAAATGGAAAAGGGAGTGAGAAGGGACAATGTTAGTTGTTAGGGTGATCTTTGCTGCCATCAGTGGGGCAACATCACTTGACAAGAGGTTCAGGGTCCTTTGGGCCCAAATGTGGTGCGCTTGCACAGAGATAAATTGTCCATGGAATTTGACAGTGTTAAACCTGATATGACAGTGAAAGCATAGGGGAGTTATGTGACCTTTTTAACATTACCAGTGCTCAAAGACGAAGCAGGAGAGAGATCCCAATCTCTCCAATCTTCTGCTTCCTGTTGGCACCAAGGTCACAATAAAGAAGCACCTGCCAACCCTGGCAGCCAAAGGAGTTCGTGGCAGTTTGTGTCCCTCTTTCTGGACATACCAACTAGATCTCACACCAGGCAGAACCACCCAACACACAGTCACTGCTGTCAGTGGCTTTCTGGTGTACGATCAATAGCACAGTGACAGCTCAATTGGAGAAGAATTCTGGCACCCACATTTCAGAAGCAAAGTAAAATCTCGCAGTAGAGAGCCACAGGAATGACCCTTGAAAGAATTAAATGGTATTTGTCAAAGATTGCTCAGATTTTCTCAGGGATTAACTCTTAGCAGCTGGCTTAGATAGTGTGCCAGGAAACTGTGACAACTTGGAAAGTATTACAATTTTAATTCTCTTTTTGCTCCTCAAAACCCCCCTCATTTTTGAAATTTAAGGTGCACTGGGCAGAAAGCAATCTCTTTTCTGTTTCAGTTGGATAAGAATCTGGTATGGTACTACTTTAGTATACATGACTGCATTGTTCTAGAGCTAAGCATTTCTGTTGTAAGTGCAGTGATTACCTCATAACAGGTAATTACACAAATATACATATACAATAAAATCTGTTCAAGGCTGCATGCCAACCTGCTAAACAAATAATTGTGATGTTGTCTTTGAGAAATCTTTGCAAAACCCATGCTAGAGAAGCCTGTGCTTCCATAAGTGAAGAATATGAGTCAAGTGAAGCTTCCAGGCCTCTAGATTTGGCAACGTCACTGTGTTTCAGTCTTATAGCCGTGGAAATCTCAAGGTCCAAGCTTACATCAGTTCCAAATAGTTCCAGTTATATTTGAGCTAAAAGAGGGCAAGGACAGTCACTGCTGTCCAGTCATTAACCCTGAGCATTCACAATTTAGTTTTCACTAGATAATTAGATTTCTCAGGTCATTTGTAGACTGTCTTGTAAGTACAATTGGAAACCCACATTCTATTGGAAAGGAGACTTAAATTCACCTGCAGGTCCTCTGTTCACACCTTACTGGTTGCAACAAGGAGACAGATTGAAATTTCAGGGGTCTCTAATGAAACACCACACTGTGCTTTCACCCACAAAAAAAGACTTTCATCTCCAAAAGTAGACATGGAAAGCACAGGTCTGACCTTTCATCAGCTCTCTGAATTTAGATATGGGACCCCAAGGAATATATGACCTTGACGTTTGAATAAATCCCAGGCACATAATTTAACTCTTGCCTAAAGAATTAATTTCTCATCAAACACCTTTCCGTGCTGTTTTTTGCCTTGGCTAGCAAAGGCAAAACTTTTGTCAGGACAGGGGTGGAGAGCTAGGATAAATCTGATGAAATAGGAACATTCACAGCCGCTGAAATACCATGTTCTCACTGTGTTGTTCTCTCCTAACTGTCAGCCCAGTCTTATTTCCTTTTACTACTGAAAAACAAGACGTGAATTGCCAATCATATTTGTAGGGTATAAATCAGATTTGGTACATCTCCACCACCCAAAAACTGACCCTCCTATTTTGGGCATGGAATGGTGAGAATCCCCACCAGAGGCTGCTCCTTCTGACCTGCAACTCCAGAGACATCTCTGCAGAGGAAAGCTATATATAGCACTGAAAAATGAAGGGCTTTACCCTTGTAACCCAGGAAAAACTCCTTATAACAACCAACACTTTGGAGAGGACCCTAGGGAATTCTACTGCCTGTAAAAGCTTCTGTCTAGGGAAAGGAAGCTAATGAAAAAGGGAAAAGCTGTCACCCTTGTGAATTCACCAGTACGTTTTGAGCTCCTCAAGAGAAAGCTGGCTAGAAAGACACAAGACATGTTAACACGAGACAGAATATAAGTCAGTTCTCCTGGAGTATGTGCCTTACTCTGCTGTAGACTCACAGAATGATATTGGACAAGTCTGACTGAGAGTTCTTACAGAAAATATTGTGGCCAGTGCAAAGTTCCCAAGATAAAACCACTGTTCTGTTTGAGAGCTGCAGTGATGTGCAGTGCTACAGTTTTCTGTGCTCAGGGTTAGAGCACAGGCAGGCTTGGTTATGGGATAGTGGCTCCACTTGGGGAGCTACAGCACCTGAGCAGTAACAGAAAGTTTTTGGAATAAACAAGGAAGGCACATCCCCTGGGCACCTCTGTCCTGGTGAATCTGCAGTGTTTGTACTGAAAACTGTGTCTGGAAACTGAAATGGAATTGTCTTCTGCAGCCACAATATGTAAAGAACAGATAGTAGCTAAGTTTGGTGCAATGTACAAGCAAACTTTCCAGTTAGTCACACAAAGTCTGGGAAATCCACTTTTTAACAGATTAGAAGTTTCATATCAAGGAGTCTGTCATTATAATGTTGCAAAGACTCCTGAAAGGTTTCAAAAGCCAAACAAGAGCCGATTAGCTTCAATATCAAAGCAGAGGGGCTCATTTAGTCCAATGCTATTGATCTTAAATACAATCTGTGCTTAGAAAGACAGCAACTTCAAAAAGAAAAATAACAATAAAAAAGAAGAAAAAACCCTCACTCAAAAGCAAATCAAAATTACAAAAACGGAAACATCTTATTTCAGTTCTTCCCAGAGGCATGGGAGAAATGTTGCCCATGATTTTGCATCTAAATGCAATTTGAATCAAAGTTTTTCATCAACCAGCCAAACAGCATCTTTTTAAAAGTCCAAGTAAATAGAAATGCCTCCAATCTGGTCAGCTATAGTAACACCCAGTGGTTCACATAATAGGGATATTTACTAGATAGAATATTTGAAAAATGTATCTACCTTGACTCTACAGCTCCAGAAAATTCTCAGTAAGATGGATTGGACTCTCCTTTTACTGAGATCAGGTAAAAATGAAACTGAGTCTTTGAAGTTAGAGGCTTAATGCCCACATGCTGGCTGAATTTCCAAGGCTATGAGAAACTTTCTTTTACAAATTCATCCTCCATAGAGCAGTCTTTTGAACACTAGGCCTGAGTAACTGTGAGCTCACATGCCTTTGGAATGTACTTTTAGGTAGTATCTTGGCCGTGTTTTCATGGAAAAACACATTAGTATTTTTTCTTATGCAGGAAGGTAGGAAAGACAAGGACCAGTTTTACTAGTCCAGTATACCATATTTGGTAACGGTAGGTAAATTGTTTCTGTATAACTCCAACATTATATATCGATTAGGCAGTGGCCAATGTTGCTGCTTTATTTATTTTTCCATGAAAAATGACTGTATGACTACAGCACCCACGAATATGGATCCTGTGCATCAGTATGAGGAAACCTTGTATGTATTTAGGCCACCTGAAAGTTCTATGTCTACAACATGGATGGGAGCCTTCCAAAGAAACATGCTAGAAGTAGGAGAGGATATCAAGAAATACAGTAGAGACCAAGGAGTCATCCAGGACTAAGCCCATTAAAGATAGACTTGCTTCAGTGCATAACAAAGGAGTGCAGATGGGGAAATAGAAATAATTATTCAAAAATATTTTGCAAGGAAACAATGGCACTGCTTATCTGATCTCTGCCCATCAATCATGATAACAGATTCATCTGCTTGATGGCCTTTGGGGGGTCATTGTAATCTAGAAGACAATACACTAGGTGAGGGTTTTGGAGATCCCACTGCACTTCCCATGACACCATCCTTTTTTTTGGGATGCCATGTCTTAATTTCCCCTCCAAGGGTACTGGCTGTTTTGACAAATAGCTCTGAGGTCTGCTAGTTAGAAACCCTTTTTCATAACCAGTTAGGAGACACTTCAAGATAACACAACTGCGATGTAAATGGTGCTTTCCTCACACTTTTCCAAAGATCTATCTTTCCTTCTCTTCTGTAGGATCAGAAAAGAAGATCAGTTAGATTAAATCCTTGCTTTCTCTGGTCATTCTGAAACCTTGAGTGAATTATCCAGATATTTGGAAAGGAAATTTATGCAAAGAGAGGTACCAGTGGAGGAGAGGATGACATTCTGACTCAGGCTATTGCTGACTAGAAAACAGCAACTTATGTTGTACATTGCAGTCTTGAAGAGGTATTAGGTTGTGTGCTCTGAGTCAAGAAAATACCTAAGTACAGGTCTGAATGGTCTGCTGAATTGAAAATACATATATTTTTGAATCAGTATCAGCTGGAGACAAATTTGAATTCCCCTCCTTGATGTTCAAGGCCGTAGTAAAGTCCTGCTTTAATGCAGCAGGGCATCAGTAGCATGAAAGCTGAATGTGATCTTTCAATACTCTATATTACCTGTAGAACAGATGTTGCTCTTAAACAAGTTTACAGGAACTCCATACGGTTGCATTAGGAGTTGTTTAGTTGCCGAAGGCATAAAGTTGACCTTGCATAAACCACCTGTTTTCTGAGTCCCACTCAGATACATCACTACAAATCAACTTAAGCAAATAGTTTGGGCAACTGTGATGGAAAAGAGCGAGCCCCATTTCAGGAGTAGAAATGATTCATTTCTTGAACATATTTCATATTTCCAGAGGAAAAACTCCAGCATTCACAGTTACCCCCCAAATGATCTCAAAGTACCTAATACACATGAAAAACATTTTCTTCTTCAAACAAAACCCTGACAAGTTTTTCAGCCAAGTCTTTTTGAATTAATAGATGATTGTTTTATAACCAGAAGGCAGAGCATCAGAACAATAACAGAATGGCTACAGGAGAGAAATGGGGGCAAGTGTCTTTGTATAGTGTGTACATGCAACTGTCTTTAGAGCTGCACCTCGTTGTTGGAACATGGATTTTTTGCAGTGGGATATTAAAAACAGGCAGATATAATGTTTGCTGCCTTGACTAACAAATCTACTAGTCTGTTGTTATCACAAGAAGTCCACTTGGCTTGGACAGATGTGTCAAAATCAGACATCTGTCCAAGCCAAGTGGACTTCTTGTGATAACAACAGACTAGTAGATTTGTAGATTTTGACCCATGATAAGTAAGTAGACAAATAGTAATTTTAACAACTCTTTCTAGGACCTTTGCAAAACTCCTTCTCCCCTTACAATTTTTTTCTTATCTTCTTTTCTCTCAGTATCATTAGCATTTTGAGTTCTTAAATTAGTAAAGAAAACACCTTTAGGAATTACAAGTCTGCTAAATTAATCAGAAACGTGCATGAGTCTTGCAGCTGCTTGTACATGTTATTGCTATGTATTTGAAATAGATGTGCATAATTTTACTGTCTCATCTTTCTCCAGAAGATCCCAGTGTTTATACCTGTTCTTTCCTCCAAAGAAGAAAAAAAAAAAGGCAAATAAAAAAGCCAGACTTAGGCTCAAGGTGCAACTCACATTCAGGGTTAAAATGATTAGACATTTCAATCCATCCTTGTGCAAATATGTGCAGCCTCACATACCTTCAAGCCATGAACATTTTGCACAAATCAAGAGTTTTCTTACAGTGTTAGTAAACTGAAGTGGATCAAAACACATTCTTGTTTTTTGCAGCAAAAGATTCAAATATAG
The DNA here is from genome assembly GCF_964237585.1 of Gallinula chloropus. Classification (NCBI taxonomy): domain Eukaryota; kingdom Metazoa; phylum Chordata; class Aves; order Gruiformes; family Rallidae; genus Gallinula; species Gallinula chloropus. The sequence continues at coordinate 69,751,995 of NC_140090.1, forward strand.
AATGAATAGTTTTGAGTAGCTGAGAACAAAAGGACAATCATTCATCTTCTGTCCTTTTTAGCGATACTACCATGTCCAGTACATACACACGCAGAGACATGCAAAGTGAATGGTTTATTCCATTATTTGACTCGGACCCATCTTTAACTCACAGAGTTTTCATGCTTCCCACATGAATTTAACACCACTTGCTTGGGCTGAATGCAGTGTCCTTAAATATTATTTTTCCATTCCCCTCAGACTTACCAACTACTCTTCCCATAATATTGTTGAATTAATAAAATGAAAAAAATATGGGTAGCAATCCCAAGGATTTTGCTGAAAAAGGACCAATGTTTTAATTAAAGACTCTGAAATATTCAAGCCATTCTTTTTTTTTTTTCCGCTAACATTTTCAATAAAGAAATATTATCCTTCAATAAAAAACTGCTTTACTCTGTGGCTCATATTACTCTGTCAGTCATTCTTCAGAGACAAAGCAAAATGTTCAGCTTGTTACATGATATTTGGAAATGGAAAATAAACATCTTTCAACTCAAAGGGAGCCAAAAATATATGTATTTGAGGACATCTATGTTACAATAACATGTTTGTAGCAGCTCCAATATGAAAGTATACTGTGTGTATAGAAGTGTAATGAAAAGATCTACATGTGAAAAGCCCATGTCCTGAGGTGTTGATTAAAGGTAAAGAGAAAAAGAATATAGAAATAATAATAAATAATGAAGACAGTTTGCTCAAATGAAGGTTCCTGTTTATTTCTCAGATGCCACAGAACAGACCAATCTAATATTATTACCTATAACAGTAGAGAATTCACATTCTTATCTAGGCAGGCAACTGGCATTTGACTAGTTCAAGCTGCAGCTAAACATAAGTGCTTCTGGCAAAAAAGCCATTAAGACATGTTAGCTCCGACAGCTGTACAGATGCCTACAGGCACTTCTGCATAACCAAGCTTTAATGGAGATGTTCATGATATTTGCTGAGTGTTTGCTGTGTACGTTACACACTGAGTCAGGAGAGGGATGAGAAGGGTTTCTATAACCCTAAGGTTATATGTTGATGATCTTGCAGTTATAGACTGAAAAAAATGCATACAACTCAGTTTAATGACCCTCTTGGTTTAATAATGTAGCATATCATCGTTTGTAGACATGAAACATCTGTTATAATCACATATCATAGATTCTGCAGTGTTAAAGAAATAAAGAAACAGATGGGTTCCCTAATGCCAATGGTGTTAGTGTTTATTTAGAAACCACATATTGAATCATAGGCAATCTTTTCTTTTTGTTCCCTCACTCCAGCAGCAGGAATAACACTGCTAATTTCATCAACAGCATGAAGCCCTTTTCAAAGGGAGAATGACTAGATTCTAGACACTCCAATGGATTTGGATGCCCAAAAAAGAAAAGTTAATTTCCTGGGAAGAGGGAGGTTTTACTTTGGGGAGTTTAAAGACTGTGCCTACTAAGACAACCTTAATTTTTAGACTTTTACAAACGGGAGTTAATTGCAATCTGACTACTAAGGTACCAGTAGCAATGGCAACATGAGCTGCAGGGTGGACCAGGTTTCTGGCTGAACACCAAGGAGCCCAAAATGGTTTGTATGGTGTCTGCTGGAGGTGTGACTTAGTGTCCATCAACTCCCAAGCTTAGATGGTACACAGGGAGTTCAGGTACAGATTAAGAGCACTGTATCAGCTAGATATTATCACTGATCTTTATACTTGCCAGAAATATATGTTTATATATAAAGTTCATTTTTCCTGGAAAAGTCAGTTCTTCCTCAAATTTTGACCATCTTGCTCTTCACCTTCCAGTCTGCCAGCCTCTACCTAAATTTAACAACTGCTAAATAGCTCGAATCTTCCTTGTGCACATTTCCATAGCATATCAGAAATTAAAGATTTGAATGCTGTTATCACTGACTGGCCATATCAAGTGAGATCAGATCACGAATATTTTATCAGCTATCCAAAGAAACTTTCTTTCACTCCATGTTTTAGTAGGAATATGAATAGAAAGTGCCTCAAGATGATTGAAATTACATTGCCATCATCCAGATTACCTTGGGAATTACATGTGAAGATGGCATTTGCCTTTGCATCTCTTAGCACCAAAAGCAAAAATGCATTTTCTACCTCTATTTAAAAGCAATCTTATCTATCACTGTTTATCCTTTCTGGGTTTTTAGTTCCATCAGAATTGCTGTTAGTTATCAAATTCTTGGCTACATCTCACACTTCTAATTACATTTGAGGTTCCTCTTGTCCGGAAACCAGCAGAGAATAGTTAAATGGGGCTTCTATAGTGACTGATGCAAAACAACTGTATTCATGATGAAATACAATTAAAAACTCAATATATCTTATCTTCTCCACCAGTGATTCAGTTGGAATAAGTCAGTTGCAGCTGTTGAGTGTGTCCTTGTAAACAGGTATTCAGAAAAGTAACTCTGCCTGCAGTGAATTGTGTTGTTTGTCTTAAACAAAAAAGGATCAATTTCCAAGATTTATAAGTATATGTATTTCAATTCTATATACCAGAACTATTTTTGGTGGCTGTTTTTTTCAGTCTGTGAAGTTAAACTGATTTATATTACTTGAATTTGTGTCTCACTGTCCTGCTTTCAGGTAGGATAGAGTTAATTTTCTTCCTAGTAGTGGGTATAGTCCTGTGTCTTGGATTTAGGATGAGAATAATGTTGATAACACACTTGATCGTTGCCAAGCAGTGTTTACACTAAGGCAAGGACTTTTTGGTTTCTTATATGCCCTGCCAACAAGGGGCTGGGAGTGCACAAGGAATTGGGAGGGGACATGGACAGGACAGCAGATTCCAAGTGGCAAATGGGATATTCCATACCATATGATCTGATGTTCAATACTTAACTTGAGGAAAGCTGGCTGGAGGCTTGGATCATAGGTCTGTAACTAACTGGGCATCAGTGGTTTGTGGTGTTGAGCAATTCTGCTGTGCATCACTTATTTTCTATATTATTATTATTTTCATCGTCATCACCTTCTTTTTTTTTTTTTTTTTTTGTATTAAACTTTCTGTATCTCAACTCATAGGTTCTACCTTTTCTTTTGGATTTTCTCCTCCAGCCTGCTGAGGGAGGGTGGGGAAGTGAGCAAAAGGCTGTGTGGCTGTTTTAGCTGCCTGCTGGGTTAAACTGTTGAAGCAAGAATCAAACATTTGTTTCTAAGTCAGACAAAGGCTGTAGAGTTATGCGTACTCATATACAATATATATGCCAGGCTTAGAGAAATCAACACAAATCAAAACAGCAACTACAAAAAATTACAATGTGCTTTTGCAGTCAACATACAATAGTCCATTCTTCTCAGCAAACAAGAGAAGATGGTTGATTATATGGGAGGAATTAATCATAACCATAGGTATGTATCTTTTTTAGGCCAGGGTATCTGACAGTGGTGAAATAGATTTCTAAGCCTTCACCAAAGAAAGTACGAGCAGAAAATCCTATAGGGAGCTTGGAAACACTAGAAGAAATGAATAAAATATGTTTCTATTTCCCACTGAATCAATCCACACACTTTCTCTCTCCTTTATCTGTCCTTTTTTATTGCCTAACTTAAGGGGACCTTTTGCTGGTCATGGGAAATGAGGAAGGAATTCTCTTGAAAATGCAGGACTGCCCTTTTCTATAAATGTGGTGGGAGATGATGTATATGTGAAACTGCTTTACAGTCTCTACTTGAGCATTTAGAAAGGTAACAATGACATTGAATTGGAGCTATTTGCCTAAAAGTTAGACATCTAGCTTCAGGAAGTCTTGTATATACCTTCCTACATAGTCAGCAGGCTGAGTGGCACCGTGAGCAAGAAATTGATTCTACCCTACAATAGATAATCAAAATAAATGGAAGAAATAGCCCTCTGGAGATGCCCATCTTTTGCTGTGGATAACAGTGCAGCCTAAGCATCTTTTAGCTAAGTGAAATGAACCTCACACGTACCGTGTAGAAACCAGAATTAAAAATTTCCTGCTAATGTCTACAATCCAGTTTCATTATTATGGCAATCGAGGGATAGCTATCAAATATCCATGGGAAATGAGAGCCTCTAAGGCGAAGAAGCTACAGGATTTGGCCCCTAAATGGAGAGACAGAAGATGAGCACTGGCAGTTGGCTGAGCACAGCTCTTCTCTTTTCCCACACTAGGCACTGGTGCAGGCAGTTCTGGTCTGGTGGAAAATCCTTTGCATTCAACCACCCCATCCTCATTATCCTTACACATGCTCCAACTTTATGGCCAGTGAAGGCAACCTAGAATATCAATTATCAACTTGAGACTAATGTTTGGTGCCTTAGGACTCAGGCAAACAAGGAAAAACCTTCTTTGGCAGTCCTCTTGGCACCACCTGATTTTAGTGAGAAACAGACAGCTGTGGTATTAAGTGTCTGGAGTGAGATTAAGAATCCTCAGCTCATCTTTTGTCATCCATAGAAAAGACAACAAAATATTATCTGCTTTAGTACGAAGCATGGGTTCAGCCTATAATATAGCAGTACTTTTTAGCTATTATCACATCCTTCTGGATAGTGTGTTATGGACTTGAGTAAGTAGGAGCTTATTTGATTCCTGGGGCTCTTTACACGTCCACATCCCTAGCTTTCCATACTGAAGAAGTGTTGTCCTTGTTGTGCATTTGCAGAAAAGAACAACACTCCCTTCCACAGACCTTCCCAGTTAAATCCGTGTAGATATATCAGCTGATGTTGTAAAGGAATGGTTACATGAGGTTCACAATTTTGCCTTTAATAAGCTATGTGTTTGTAAATCCCTATTAAAGATTTTGAGACCTCTCCAGGTGAAAGGAGGAGAAGAAATGAGAAAAAGAAGATAGGGTACCTGGGAGGGGAACTGGAAAACAAGTTGGTGGTGTGATCCACTCTTCACATTCCCTGAACTCTTGTGTGGGTTAATGCCTTAGGTAACACATTAGCTTCTGCATTCCTACATCACTAAAACTAGACTCGATGTGCATCTTCCTTAATATTTCACCTAGACTGAAAGCAGAGTTCCGTGTGGCTATTTGTGGCTGCTGTTAAATTTCCTCACTTTGAACATGAACAGTCAGCCACTGAAGTTGTTATCAGAAACTGGGCTTGCAGCTGGCAACGTCCTCCCTGTTCTATGTTTCTATTACTAAAACCCATCAACCACGATTTATATTACAGCTGTATCATTTGTTTCAGTATGCTTACATTTGTTACAGCAGGTTTCAAGAACACAACACATGAATTAGCTATTTTCAGTGACACCTACAGATGTACAAAATACAGATATCACACACAAGGAAGCACATACAGATCTCAACATGATTTTTTTTTCCATTAAAACTATTCATAGGAGAGAAAGATGGGTACACTCCAGTACTGAAATATCACCACCTTCACTCAGCTGTGTTTAAACTGTACTGACTGCAGTAGTATCACTTGTTATAAACACTCTTTGTTGCTCTTGATGAATTTGGTCAAAGTTGTTGTTTTTTATTTTTTGCACCCTGATTCAGAAAAGACCATTTCCAGAAATAGTCTGACTTTAGATAATGTTTAATTTAAAAAAAAAAAAAACAGCACACAACAACCACATGAACCCCCCCAGAGTGATAGTCAAGTTTTAGATGCCATTGTAGCCAGTACCCAGCAATAGTTTTGCAACATTCTTTTTTTCTATCATGTCTAATTTTATTCTGAATGACAGGCATAGGAGAAAAGACTTTCTAATTCCTGTGAACCAGGTGACAATCTTTTCTTGCTTGTGACCATGGTTATATCCTGACCTGGTACTGGACTAGACCACCAAGGTAGCATCTTAATTTTATTTACAAATCCAGTTTAAAAAAAAATTCTGCTCTATAGAAAGTTTTTTTCTAATTATTCTAGTCTGAAATTCAAAGGGCTGGGGTAATGGTAGAGCATAGGACTGTTAATCCAAAGGTCATAAGTTTAAGCCCCAAGTTGGGCACTGAAAAGAGGATTGTTGTTGTCCCAAACCTGTTCTGAATCACCTCTCTCCAACCAGCCCCTTTTATGGGGGAGTGGTGTCAGCTGGTGTGGAAACAGCCCAGGCTAACTCAGCTCACCTGAGCTGGCTGCTTGAGGAGGTAAACTCTTGTCTGGCCAGAACCAGGACATCACTGAATTGAGATTTTTTTCAAGAAAGGAAAATATTGATAATATTGTTCTTTTCTAGCTCTCAAAGGAGATGGAAACTTGTGTTTCACCCTGGAAAACTTTCCATGACTCCTTTCCTACTAAAGCCATAAAATCCGCATTTCAGACTAAGAGTTGTCTCCTTGTATCCTGCTCTGCTTTGCCTGTAATAGGGCAGAAAGCATCGCTCCTTGGTTTACTTTATGTCTGTGAGAATTACATGTATGGGCTATGTAATTTATGCAAAACAATCTGCATCAGAGAGGATACTGAGTACTGCCATCTCCCATCTGACAATACAGGATGACTTACATGTACCCAGGGAATAAAAGCAAACTTTAGAGATGATGTAGGAGAATATCCCAGTGGTTCTTTGTGTGCTACAGAGACAGCTCAGCAGTTCCCAAAATGTGTTTCCCAGGGATCAAAGCAATGCCAAAATGTAAATATGGTTATCTCACCAAATAATAATTTTGGGCATGAATGTTCATGAGCCCAGTGGTGCTCTCTTAACTATGTATGTAAAATAATTCCATTGTGAATATATTCTCAAGATGCACTTGTGTTAGTAAAAATGTACACCAGTGAAGAGACTATTCTGATTCAAAAATGTTTTGCCTTTACTAATATCTGATTAATTTTGCCAGCTGTGGCTAGTGGATTGGATACAAATAATATAATGTACTGGGGAGATCCTTGATTAGCCTTTAAAATGAATGAATCATTCCTTGGGATATATGGAAAGAAAAATCACTTGAAATTGTCTTTCCCTTAGAAAGCTGCATCATTTGACTGGGAACTATGTCTCCCTTCCAGAAGTAATAAGTTAAACAAAACGAGATCCTTTCAGCCTTGATACAGCTTTTATTTGTGGAAGAAGTGAAGAAATCAAAACTATTTGATTGTTGAGCTCAGAGTTTGAGTGGTGCATACCTGGTGTACAACTACAGCTTGCAGAGTCAGGAACAGGAGCTGACTTTTGAGATGTGAAAGTTAGTAAAAAACAAAAAACAAAGAGGAAAAAAAAGCAGAAAAAAACCAAACCCTCCTGTGACAGATAACAGGCTGCAGCTAAACCCTGCTAAGCTCATTTTCACTTTTGCTTCACAGGCCTTGATTCAGATTATATCACTTCAGGGACCTTAGGAGGTATTGATTGGAGAACTTTTTGGAAGCCACTAAGTGTGTCTTGTGCTCTTGAGAGGAAGAGAACTGAGTCAATACAGAGTCCTCACTGGAGTAACAGAAAAAAGCTTGTTGAGTTATCAGGCGCAAACTGTTGCCTTGTTGCAGCCAGTCATTGCATGACAAGGGAAGAACAGAAGTAAATAGAAGAAAGTATTGGAAGAAAGAACAGCTAATTCAGATTATCAAAAATGTTATGCTGAATTTAATTTTTTTAAACATAGAGTCAGGATATGTAGAGAAAATTAGTGCATAAATGTTTTCAGATTTTGGAAGTAGTCACATCAATTGTTAGTTGATGATAAGTCTTGAACCAGAGCTCAATGTCTAATACAATCTTCTGACTCCTACCTCATACATTTGGAAAGTTAAGTTGTGGGGCCATATCTGGATTCTGAGGTTTAGGCATTAGTGCAGTAACTGTAAGTCTAGACAGAGATGCAATCCTGGAGAAGGAAACTGTGATAGATTCTTCACTAACTTCCAGGTCTTTGTACTTCCTTACTGCATATCTTCATAGCTTGCTTCAATAAAGCTGCAAAAGCATTACTCTCAGCAGCTTCACTCATTGTCCCAGCTCTTGATGCATCAGATCTCTGACTAGATAAAATGAAGCAAGACTTCTATTTGGTGCCTTTCAGAAGGAACATACACTAATGGTCATTGTGGTCAAGTGCAGCCCCCAATAATTGGTCTCATGAGTCTGTGCCTGACCTCTTTCTACTTAACGCAACTCGAGAATCTACATGAGTTAGATTAATACCTTAAAAATTACATTTGGAGATGCCTCAGTGAATTCTAGCAGAAAAAATGCAAATAAATGTAGATTTCTGTTATTATCAGCTTCATCAAAGCAAACAAGCAGCAGCCGGGCCATTATTAGACTTTGATAAGAGTGCATATTGAAAGATTTCCCTAAGGGATTCAGTCAAACTCATCTTGTTCCATTTCCTTTTATATAATAATATCAATTGTTTCATACAGGAACACCTGCACACAGTGTTGTCTGACCTTTTTATTTATTTATTTTATTTCTTGAAAGGGAAAAATGCAAGAACTGTTCTTTTTCAGTTCTATATTGTAATTTCAAAATGTGAGAAAGAGACTTGAATAAAGGTATTCAGACAGAAGCTGAGGAAAGTAGTATTGCAAATGCATAATCATGCATTAATAAAATAATGGTTCTGAAAGGAGAACGTTTTAGTGCCAGAGATAAAGAAAAGAGACTGAAAAGAAAGAGAAGCAGAAAAAGGAGAGTGCCTAAAAACATGAATTTCTTTCCTGAGAGCAAATAAAATGAGGAAATTTGGCTGTGAAGAAATAACTTCCAAGGCTTATATATAATACTCCAGTAGCATTTGGCAAGCAATCAAAGTTGATTTTCTTTCCATTCAAAGCCATCATCAGAATTATTATTTTTTTGTAATACCTATATATATATAAAGCTCAGGCATGTTTATAACTCTATCTCAGTGCTGAAGAAACTTGTCTTGAATAATACCGTACAAGGTCACCCATGGAAAAAAAAATGTTCCTAGAAACAATCGTCTCTGTCTGCAGAAGGAATTCTGTGTGCATTTTATGACTGATATTAAAAACTTCTTGGATTTGTAGAAAATATCCTAGCAAAAAAAAAAAAAAAGAAAATCTATTCTCCAAATAGGTGTTTATCTCCACAAAGGTTTTGTGTGGAATTCCAGGGATTGTTTATTGTAACAGTGATCCCATCCAGCCTTCTGATAATGATTTACCTTTACGTTCTTGTGTAACCCTGGCAGACTCGTGGTCTTCACTGACTGTGGTAGCTATTTAAACACCCAGCCCCAGTGTAGGCACCTGGATGTAGATATCTCTATCTAAAAGCCCTGATATGGAGTTGATTCCAGTTCTTAATGTCTGTTCCCTGCAGTGCTAGATGAACTGAATAACCTGGATATTTCCATCTATTCCTGTGCATGTTCTACTCACTAGTAGAACAGTTCAGTGCTTCTCTCCAGCTTGGTTTTGAGTGGCTTGTTTGATGAAGCATCTAACATGTTAGACTATTGCATCCTCTAATGAATCTCAGTTAGACCCATGGTCATAATACCTAACTCACATTCTTTCTTTGATCAGTGTCAGTCCATTAAACACATCTATCCGAGATCCCTATGCTCAGCTTTATGACTATTGGGAAATTATTAGAATATGATCATAACCAAATAGACATGCCTTCTCCTTCAGGCAGTGATACCACAGTCATTTTCTGGTCTGACACATCTTGCTTGTCAATGTGATCCAGCAAGAATTTATAGGAAAGGAAATTACCAGCAGCATTGTATTTTACTGTGAACTCATTCATTTGTGGTGCTTTTGAGACCTTTTAGTGATGCAGCATTCTTAAAGTCATTTGACCCATTCTTCATTATGTGCTTTTTAAAATTGTTATAGTAGATTAACTAACTAATGGTGGCTAGGCAGGAGCATTCATCCTGGCTTGGTTTATTTCAGAAGCTGAGTGTTTACTTCTGCTATTGGGAGCAGCTGGTTCTAGTCATGGTTGGTGAGAGAGGACTGGGCCATTGGGCAGATCCAGATTATGAATGACAGTGTGGTGATGATTTTGTATTTACAAAGCCTATGTAATGACCTCAGAAAAATGTCAGGGCTCTGATACAAAATACCCCACAACACTTAGAATTCATGGCCTGGGGAATTCTGGATCTCAACTGTCCTGGAAAATAGTCAATAACTTCTGAAATTGATGATGTAGTTTGATAGGTGATAAAGTAAGTAGCTTTTGTGCATTGGAAATCATTATTGAAAATATTTTTAAAGGATCAAAAATTTCAGAGGATACATGTTTGTTTCCTGAAGACATTTTGGGGTATTTTTACACCGCCTTCCCCTTTACTTCCCTCTCTTCCATCTGCCAAGTGAAATGGAAGTGAAGAAGTAAATGAAGTTTAGAGTAATATTGAATTGCAGACATGCAAAGGGAAGCTCAACTTCAGAAAGTTTATTCTCCATGACCAGAGCACAATTTAGAGGGGGGGGTGGGGGGGGGGCGGACCCTAAGCCACATGTTAATAAGAATTTTCAGTATTTTTTTTCCTGTTTACAGTACCAGCTAACAGCAGGGACAGTCTCTATTAAAAGAGGATAATCAGTAAATTAAGGACTATATACAGTATAAATAACACTGGAGGACGTAAGAAGCATTATATTAAGTCTGGTTGCATACTGATTTCCATTGGCATATAATTTAGTTATAATTTCCCATAGAATCATAATTTGTAGTCCTTTCTATGTAGGGATAAGGGATGAAACACCAAAGGATTAAACAAAAACATTCTCAAAACTCAGATCTCCTTTTGAAGTCTTTCACGAAGTACTTTTCCCCCTCTTTTTATACAGTAAGGGATACATGCTCATCCAACATGAAGTTTTTTCAGGCACAGAAGAGAGTATCTATGCGTCAGTATGTCTGTCTATCTATCCATCTATCTATGTAAGTCTCCATTACACTCACACTTGGTTGTGAAGCAAGGGAAGAGGGGAATGAAGATAGACACTGAATACACAGCTGGGGGGGAGACACCTTCACATAGACAGCCCATATGTTGGGGACCCCAAAACCCTAGTCATAAAAGGAGGTCCTATAGACTGATAGGGTGAATGGAGGTCCACCAGTAGTGTCACTGGGAACAGTGATATTGCTAACAAAGTGGCATTTATGCACAGGGTTTTAATTAAGAATTTAAAGATAAAGAATAAAGACAAAACAATATAAGATGCATTTAGATATAGGCTTCTGAATTATTCCCTGCCTGGAATAGCACCAGGGTTCAGGACAGTATGACCTACTCAGTCTTTTGGAAGCAGGAAGCCTGCAAAAGGGAAGAAAAGTGTCTCAAAGTCAAGAATTGCAACTCTTAGTAGAGAAGGGGCATATTTATGAAGCTTGCCTTCTTCCTAGATTGCAAGGAACAAAACTGTATAAAATATGGTGGCCTCCCAAGGGTTGGATCTGGATGATTATTTATGAGTCCCCGCTAACTGCTTTAGCAGTATTTTAATTTAATGCAATTAGTTCTTTCATAGTTGTTGTAACCAAAGAGATTTTATAACCCAGCTGAATGTGCACTGGGATCCATATTATTGACACTTCGAATACAGGAAACTTGTTGCCTTTCTCCAGAAAACAGCCCTGGAAGGCACACATAAGCTACAAATAGGTCTCCTGAGTCACCTGTGTGAGTTGATAGGATCAGAGCACTTCTCTTGGTAAAGAATCCTCTAAATGGAGTAAAAAAAAAAACCTTCATGCAAAACTTTTTTTCATTCTTTTCCCATCAATCCTCAGATGGAGGAATGTCACTTGGTCTGGAAGAGGGGAGTAGGCTCACACTATCTGCCCTGGAAGTGGTTGCTTGGTGTACAGCAACCTGTGCCTGTCCTGACAGAGTTTATCTGGACAGAGCTACCATGGGAGAGAGTAACAGCACAAAGTCCAAGGGCCTGTTGTACAGAGGAACACAAACTGAAGATCTTACGGATCCCCCTGCCTCTGAAATCTGCAGGAAAGAACTTCCAGAAAAACATACTAGTGTATCTCTTGTGACACGTCTATTTCTAGAGACAGCTTATTCCACAAGAAAGAGCTCCTCCCAGGCATGAACAGAGTTTGAGTCTTCATGTCTTTTCCAGTCTAAGTGAGATTATTCCGCCTGAAACTTCTGTGAGTGTGCTCCTGGCACCCTCTTAATGTCCCAGTTGTCTTCAGCAAATCATGAAATTGAATAACAAATAATTACTGAGATGATTGCTCATCTGTGTGGCACTGCAAAGACAATAGCAAACACTGCTGGTTGCTGGGGTCACCAAAAGATCCATTTTACCAGCTTGTTTCTAGACAGGCCCTTCCTCTCTTAGGAAAATTCAGTAGTACATATACCCTGTGGTAGCATCAGAAACCTTATCTTCTTGGTGTATGGAAAGCTGTGACTGCTTTTAACTCCTTCAGTCTACTTTCAAGAATGGTTTACCTGGGTCCCACTACAGGACTATACCTCCGGACTGTGGAAACTCAAGAGGAACTTCCAAGGTAATTCAGCTTTGCTAAGCAGCGCAACCGCTTACAACGAAGGTTTGTCAGTCTATCACCTTCACAGTATGAAGCCCAGGCCTCAGCTATGGAGAAAGGATAACTGTTTGTAGCCACAGGCTTCTAGGAAGAATGGAGATGTCCTGGGGAGTCACTGTCAAATGGAGAAATGGATTTCCTCAGTGCGGTGATAGAGATGTACAGCAACTTTCAGCAATCTAATTAGTTTCTTGATCAGAGGAAGACAACTCTTCAAGGCAAATGAAAAGGTCATTGCAAATCCCAGAGAAGTATTCATGTCTTTTGTCATATTTCCTGACAGATATTTAAATATAACCACACACTTTTCCTGCAGACACTGTCAGCAGATGCCAGACAGCTGACAAGCAGCAATGAACTTGTATCGCTGCCCTGACATATCAACAACGAGGTAGTGGATAGAACTACTAAGCGTTCTTTCTGTGCTGCTGTGAGGTAGGTCTGGGTCAGCATACACTTACAACTCTTGGTGGTGCATAAAGAACATAGTGACTTGTCTGAAGACACTTTAGCAGGGGAAAGGAAGGGAGTTCTTTCACTGGAGCACCGTGAGACAAAATGGAAGACTGAGGGTCTTGCAGAGACTTTCTGTATGACCTTAGTAAGATCTCTTAACATGTTTCAGGACTGAAAACTAACTACATAATGACTGTAAGAATGACATCATATACAGCTGATAAGGTGGGTTTACTCAGTTCTCTGTAAAATGGAGTAAAAGGCATTTCTTTTCCCCATCCTTTCATTATCACTTTTAACTGCAAAAGCTTCAAGGTAAGGATAGATCTGGAAGCAATTATGATGTGAATGGACACATTCACATAGCACAGGGTCCCTAATGCAGAAGATGGTAACAGAAGAATGAAGTGCTCTGATCTGGAGACTTTTTTTTTGGCATGTATAAACTGCATAACTGAGTTCCAGTATTAATCAATAGTCTTATAGGAAGACTAGAAGAAGTACTAGTTTCCTCCCAACATGGTGTCTCACTCCTCCAAAGGGCTTGATCCTCTGCCACGGTCAAGATTATTCTGTCCCCACTCCATGATGCACACTTTTCCAGCCTAACAATGTGTTGATAACCCACCTGAACACTTCCAAGAATGGAACAGGTAAAGAGTCTTCTTAGAAATGTTTGTTCATACAGACTGTGAACAAAATATTTCTTGCTGGGAAAAGACTTCAGCAATGAAGTTATGAGCTTGGAGAGCAAGTAGGGGATTTTACTTAAATAGACTTGTACAGTACAGACAGGTCTTTGTCTGCACTCAGAGACCTGGTGAATTAGATCTCGTGCTTCAGAGTATTAGATGATTAATGCATAAATCAGAAAGGAAAGAATCTCTCACTATTCATCTACTAATTAGGTAGAAATGTGAGTATGAAAATATAAGCTCCTTCCCGTTGATTGGGAAAGTGATGGGAAAAGGGTCCATACCGTATCCTGTATTCCTAAAGGAATACCAAGCTTATATTGCATTAATGGCATGCATGTGTTAAAATCATAAATATGTAATGTGATTGGTGCTTTTACATGCTTAAGTGTATCACCCACTGATCGTTTCTCTCAAAACCAAAGGTAAAATTTTACTTTACATTGATTTCTGTGCCCCTCTATCATGTAAATGTGCAAAATAGATATATGAAACGTTTTCAGATGTTCAAGAAAAAAAAAAAAAAAGAGACAGATAGACATGAAGTAAAAGCAAAGTCAAAGAACACAAACGTTCCCTAGGAAGCAGTGAGAATTTTTTTCCTCTTGATTCTCCAACTCCTGCACACACACAATATATGAAATGCTCAGAAGGAAGAGTTGCCTGTGAGTATTTATATACTCCTGAATAAGTCTTCAGACAGAATTAAACTTAAAAGTCTGACCCATTTTAGTTTCTAAATAGGCCAATGAATTAAATTAATTTAATTAGGGAAGCATGGATATGGCAGCCCCTCCTAACCATCAGCACCGTGCAATCTGATGGCTATGCATAAAACACATGGTGCGTTTGTCTCATTCATGTCATGTCTCAGCTTCTGGTACCAGTTCCTAAAGATGAAATCCCACTTGCTTTGTTTTGTAAGGTGTGTCTGGCTGGTTGGGCCAAATTGGAACCTAAAGGTAACAATGTAATGATGTTCCTTGCACAACATTTATGTCTCTGTGTGTACATACATTCTATCTATGCACACTGCCCATCCATAAGCATGGACCGTGGCTTTTGTAGCCATCTCCTTTAGTTCAAGGGGAAGAAAGTGGATACTGAAATTCAGATTAATCTAACCAAACTGGGACGGATGAATTGCAAATCTGAAAGACAGGAATATCAAGAGGAAACTTAACTTTCTTAAAATGTGATGCTTTAAGCTGAGGACAGGGAAATTCGCCTTTTCTAAAATAGCTTTTCACTTGATCAGTGCCTCACTCCAATTCACAGCAGTTCAAATGCTTACAGAGGTATACAAACAAGGACCATGTGTAGAGCAGGAGTGAGAAGCCAGAGCTACAAGAAAGGTGTGATCTGCCTTTTCTAGTGAGAGTGCTGGTTTCTGCCAACTTGAACTGACATGGCAGGGAGAACATCAACTGTCTCAGCTTAGTCCTTTGTGGCATAAGATGGGATGCCATTAGCAGTAGTACTTTTTCTCTTCTGGGTATACCTGTTTATAGATACAAAAAAGACAGGAAGAGCCTGACATCAAGTTGTCTGGCCTGGACAGATGATCTGTCTACTTTGTGGAAAAACGACAGGAAATATATAATTTCACAGGTTAGCTTCTTCCCATCCTCCATTTCTAATCAGAGCCTAACCAGTAAAAGACATTGTAAACCTGGTTTTGATATTCAGTCTCTTGCATGTATGCTATAACATAATTTCTTGCTCTGACTTTACAAAGTACAGCTCATCTGTCTGCTCCTTTTGGAAGCAGGCACGTTTATTTCACCACACTATATATACGGCAACAGAGGAATATAGCTCATGACTTATTCAGGGTGTGAATGTACCACCAGAAAAGCTCCCCCAAACCCTTTCAAGTGCCCTAGACATTTCCTTTTGCCACAGAAATGCATTTGCTCTGAATCAGCTAATCAAGGAAGTTGGTATCTATTTATTAACATACCTGTAGAAACCTCCTAAAAGAAGGAACATCCAAGTCAGCTTGCTTGGATATAAATTAACATGCTGAACTCCACAGGAAGAAAAATAATGTCCGTTTATGATTTCTCATCCTGATATTTCTTGTGTGAAAACTAGCACAGTCTATATTATGGTACTAATGAATGGTGACAAAGCTGAATATTTTAAACTGAGTAAATAAATTAAAAATATAAACCTTCAATTCTCACTTGTATTTCAACAATTAGGGCCATATTTTCTGATCTTAACATGTGATCACAGGAAGAGAGAGCATTAAAGAGCTTGCCTTTGCTCCTTTTTGAGGTCTGTGCTACTTAGAAAGCAGCATGTGGTTATGTGTTTTGATGGGGGGTTGTTACTTTTGACCATTACTTTCAAATTATGCTTCATTGTGCCTGCTGCAGGGTGATGATGGTGTGTTTTATACGAAAGGGGATACAGTTAAATGTGTTCCTACTCACAAAACTAGAGCTGGTGTAGCCAGGATATAGAAAGTAATGTCTCTCTCCTGACACTATCGAGGCAGACAACCAATATAGGGACTGAGGTCCCGGATATGACCTCAGTGTTAACTAAAACTATTGACTTTACCAAATGAAGAGCTAGCATGAGCTTCACCACATTCCTGAAATACTGCAATGGTACTGAATTAGAGGAACTCATACTGACAAGAAGGACAAGCTTCTGCTCAGAACATTAAACCAGGTATGATCAACATGCCTGGGAGAGATCAAAATCACCATTCAGTTCAATTCAGTCCTCCTAAATCAGGCAGAGATTTGATTCCAGTGGTCATTGTTAGTAGTTTAAAGAGGAAAAGCAGATGTAACAATGGGATGGATACATTTCATAGCCATTATTGTTGCAGGAAGAGTGTTTAATTTAGTTTCCAGCGAAATAAATTCACATATCTTTTAGCCTTAATTTCTATCAATAGACTCAGGTTTTAGAGATCAGCTTCCCATCTTCCCAGTGAAAATGATACCTGTACAAATAACTGACTTTCAGATCAAGAAAATGAATAAAATTGAAGAAAAGAAAGATTTATTTTTGCTGGTCAACTAGAAACACTATTTCTGTGGGGGGCATTTAAATTTACTGTGAATGAAAAGATTCTATTTATACACACATACAGAGTGTGGCTAAGTGCTTTCTTAGAATAGAGATAAGGTTTTTTTCTCTTTTTTCTTCTTGATATTAAAATCAAAGGAAAGAAAATGAAAGTATAATGTCAAAAAAACGCTGGTCTAAACAGAAAAAATAAAAGAAAATATTGTTAAATGATCACTGAAATATTTTGACTTCTTTCAAATGTCCCTTTTGAAGTATTTACTTTTTTTAATGAAGCAGTTCACTGAAATTATAATGAATCTGCTAACCACTTTTTACTTCAATCTGAATTTTCAGGAGAAAAGAGAATGATTCTAAAAATGGTATCCACTTAGGCTGTCTTGACCAGTAAGGTTCTCACATGAACTTTAACACACAGGGTTCTCCTTTGGTTTTTGAGCAATAGCTGCAAAAGCAGATGATTCATTTACTACGCTGTCCTATTTAAGAAGTTGTTTCTTTTCCTTTAACATTTACTTGTCCTCAGTGATGTCCAGCAGTACTGTCAGATGTACATACATCTGCATATACCTGTGGTAAGAAACAAAACAAAAAATGCTGACTTCACATAGCACAGAGTTCTCTTTTCATTCTCATTAAAGATGCCCGTGGATATAAGTACAGCAAAGTGCAGCTTCAGTTATTTGAATGTTGAAATAATTGTAAGCTTATAAAATGTAACGTGTTTCCCTTTCCTTTAATGGAATCATGGCTGCAATGTCACAATCCATGATTTCCTCTCCTAGTGTTACTTTTAAAGCTTTCTGGATAAGAGAGATGATTTACTCTTTATGGATACTAAAGACATAGTTTTTGTGTGAAACAATATTTTCAACATGTACATCACAGTCAAATTAGCAAAAGGAGGTCATAGTGGCCAGAAAAGTGGCAGCATTTCTCTGCTTTTGGGATCTTCTGCAATGATGCACATCATGGGCAATCGCCAGTTATACAAAAGCCAAATCCTGGAATCCTGACTGATCAAAGAACAACTAATACCACTGTCCCTTGCATAGTTGCTTCAACAGCCTCCACAGCTCATATTTTTAGAGCTATTTAGCTACGTAATGATGCAGGTAGATGCCTAGAAATTTTCTAAAGCACCTAAGCAGATTAGATCCTTAATGCCTAGCTGCTGCAGCAGGGCCAGGATTTCACTCAACATCTTCCAGGTGAAACTACGCCAGATATGGGAATGAAGGATTTTTCAAAATAGAAATACTGTACTTTGAATGCCAAATTGTTTCTAACATCTCACATACTATACTGGTTTGGGAGCATAGGCGTCTCCTCCTGCTGCAGAGTAGGTTATAAAAAACATAGCTTATCCAGGCAGCATTTTTGAGGTAGAAGGGGATTTCTGTTTAAATTAAAAAGAGGAAAACAACTTAGAAGGAAAAAGAACATGTGGCATTTAAACTGCATAGAAAACAGGGAAGATTGATTGATTGGTTGTTTATCTGTATTCTGCTTTGTTCATGGGTCAGAATTGAATCTACTGAATCTCAGGTTAATCTAGAGTGATATTTGTTTTAGTTTTAAGTCAGAAATGCAAAACAAAATCTTTCTGGGCAGAGCAGCCCATTGTGTTTCAGTTTGAGGTCTGGTGGATTAAATACATTGAAAAATAAAATTTAAGTATATTACAAAACTCACCAGAATTCTGAATGTTGGAATTGTTTGGGTTTCTTTTTACCCCAGAAAATAAAGAAGCCTGAAGCAAGTTAACAGTCTGAAGGCTATTTTTGCCTAATTTTTTTTTGCCAGAAACAGCAGCTTGAATATTCTCCCAGGAAGCTGTGTAACACAACACTTAAACATTTTGGATAGGAGCTGAAGAAACACTTTGTAGATCTCAAGCTGCAGAGGGAGTTCAGGTGTTCATTTTAAAATTATTGGCAACTTGAGGGCCCAGATTTCTCCTTACCTGATGAAGCCTAATTACTTTATAAGAGAGCAATGGACTAAATTAGCCTCTGGAGGTACTGATCTCTCTTCATTACCTCTTCAAGAAGCACAAGGTGAACATGCTCAACAGTCTCTTGGGTATTAAGTGGAATTTTCATAAGTGAATCGTATAGCTACTTGTTCCTCCCCCTCGCCCCCATTACATTGCTTGTATATATACAGGTTGAGGACACTGGGTTTGTCTAGAGTGAGGAAAAGGAGGCTGAGGGGTGACCTTACTACTGTCTACAGCTTCCTGAGGAGGGGAAGTGGAGAAGGAAGTGCTGAGCTCTTCTCCCTGGTATCCACTGACAGGACATGTGGGAATGGTTCAAAGTTGTGCCAGGGGCAGTTCAGACTTGACACCAGGAAACATTTCTTTACTGAGAGGATGGTCTTGTCCCTGGACTGCCAGATGCTCTGCACAGGTAACCTTGCCTGATTTATGAATATCTGATTTGTACATGAATCACCTGACTCATGTACCTTTCTTTGAAATCTGACTGTTTCCATGTGATCAAAGTTATTTGAAAATGTACTCTCTAGTTGCCTCAGTCCTTTTTCTGACTATTCTAGGACTGAAATATTGCAGATATTCAAAGGGGAAGGAAAACCTGGACAATGCTAGAGTCACACAGAGTCAGCACTATCAAGAAAAGAAGTGATATACATGCCAGGTATCTTTTCAAGCCTCTTGTCTTGGGGAAGCTCCTATGCATTGTCCTTACATATGGCTTGTGACACTAGGCTCCTATACCAAGTGTTACAGGTGACAGGAGAGAATAGTTGTCCTTCCAAAGACTCTCATGCACTTGGTAGCAGCTTCAACCATGATGTCTTTGAAGACCTCTCTTTGCCATAGCTTTGTCATTTTGAGTGAGCAAAAAAAAAAGAACCCTTTAGTGAGATTTGTCTGTGTTCGAACCACTACTACACTTGTCAGATACATTATGCTTTAGGATGCAAATCAACAGTGGCTCTAGTTAAATCCAGTCCTGCTCTTTTTTCCTTTCTACTTCTTGAAATATATAAATCCTAAACTGTTTAAGCCCATCCAGACACAAGCACTTTCTCACAATCACAGAGCCAAGCCCTGCTTAAAAACCCCAAAAATCCAACAAGAACCACCCCACACTGTAATGTTAAACAGAGTCAGAAGAAAAATGTGGTTATCTACTTATTGAAAACACCAGAAAAGGGTAGTTTTAATGTGAAGCTAAAATATGTGTATATGAACACACAGACACAGGTGTTTCTGTACACATGGATGGAAGAATTTTTGGCAAGATCAGTACAGTTATGATCTTCAGATACAGATATGATACTTAAATGCAGATACTCCTGAAGGTAAATAAAGGTCACCTTACCTGTGAGCAGCACTAAGTTACAGAGGAACTGAAAGGGTCAGGGCTGTTCCCGCTGCCTCTTCAGTGACATGTAGTTTTGTTGTGTCCACGATCCATTAACTCTACACATGCCCTGGAATTTAAGAGGCCAACTGAAACATCTCATTTTTCTCCAGCTCTTTCATATACTTTCAGGCAAATTAGTAAGGCCAGCCATTGTTACAGTCCCCATGGATTCATCGTTATTGACTGCTTGGTGTTTTAGTGTACACATCAGCAAAAGAGGGGAAATTCTAGTGAACTGCTAGTGTTACAGAAACCTCCAAGTAGGACAGGGAAGACTGTTGGAGAAAATAATATCTGAAATATCTGCGAGGTTAACCGGGAGCCTTGATTGTTTCTTTCTCTTCTCCTTTTAAAATATATTATACACCTATTAATGGCAGATATAAGAGTGCCTTAGAAACATCAACCCAACTAGCAGTTCTGATTTCTGGCAAGGCAGGATCTTCCCCTTCCAAAGGCCTACATTCCAAGGTAATCACCAAGACTTTGAATAGTCCCTCCAGATAGAAACAGAATTATCCATTATTATTATTATTGTCAGAGCACAGGCAATTATTATTATTATTGTCAGAGTACAGGCAAACAAGTGTTTACAGACATTTTTCAGCAGTTCTCATTTATGCACGCTTCCACCTTTAAGCCAACTCTTAACCCTTCTTGGTGTTGACTGGACATAGTAGGACACAACAATTGAATTTCACCTCTTCTGACAAAAATTACTGCTGTCTTCTGAACACTGGCATTTTAGTTTACCTAACAACATCAAAAGAAAAGTTAGTGCTGCACATTGAGGTCATGTCAGCAGCATCAGTTCAGCAGGGAAAATAGTCTCAGCCACTGCTGTTCATTCACTCATAACAAGAGCTGCAGCCAACACAATTGTAGTGCCAGGCAGCAAACACTCTGGTACCATTACATTTTATCTCCAGAAATAAAACCATGCCCATTAGGCCTTCAAGGCCTGGAAGATGACAGTAGGGAGATAAACAAGGAGTAGGATAGTTCATTTTTAATTGGCAGATCATTACCTGCTAGAACTCTAACAGCTGAGGTGAGGATGCTCCTATTAATTATATTATTCATAACCTCTTCTAGTTTCGGGGAGGTACTTCAAATTGCTCTGATTTTTGCACAGATACCACAAAAATGGAGGGAGATGTTAGAAAGTAGAAAGCATTAGGAGTTTGTTGTGGTTCAGTCCCAGGCGCAGCTGAGCCCCAGGCACCGCTCGCTCCCCGCTCCATTCCCCGGCGGGACGGGGCGGAGCAATGGGCACACAAAGGCACCCGCGGGGGTCAGGGCAGTTCGCTGGGACAGCGCGGGCAGAGGGGAACAGCGACAACCGGGCTTGCGGCAGGGTGCGCACGGTGATAACGCAAAGCACTTACCGACGGACGGGACACTCAGACTGCCCAGGAGTCACACCCCCCTGCTCAGCCCCTTTTATGGGGCCGTGGCGTCACGTGTTGTGGAAGTACCTTTGTCCAGCCCAGCTCACCTGTGCTGGCTCCTTGGGAGCATTAACTCTGTCCCAGCCGGCACCAGGACAAGTTTACACTCTGAGAGGGAGGGATTATCCAGAAAGTGGTTGTGGGTACAGGTAGATAGCCACTTTTCAAAATGAGTTCCTGACCTGAGCTATCACTGTTTCTCTCACTCTGTCAGCTTTATTTGCCTGTCCTCTTGATTGCCAACTTTTTTTTTCTCAGAAAACCTGAGATTTCTTGAGTAGACAGATACCAGAAGTGAAAGACTTCCTTTATTCATTCCCTTTGTGATGAGCCACATCTGTTTTCCTTACAGACTTGAAACCATTGTAGGGAGTAAGAGATAGGGTCTCTGAATCACAACAGCAGGTTAATAACCTAGACTGATGTGCAAGGATATAGCAAGCAACACAGAAGTTTAATGTCAAGCCCACAAATTTCTTGCTTTGGCTTTTCAAGAAAAATATGGCTATTTGAGATCTTGGGAAAATCAGCTCACAAAGAAATTTCAGTAGCTGTCACAAGTAGAAAAGCTGAGATTTCCTAAAACAGAGACATCCTGGGAAAGTATCTGGCAAGTTTCCCAAGTAGTATCTGATCACACTGGGAAGGGAAGAATTAGCCAGTCCTAATGCAAAGATACAGATCAGAATTTGAGGAGGATACCTGAGTTAGTGGGGTTTGCATTTACAGAGAGAATCAGGTGCTATTTAATGGACAATATGTCTCAGCTTGATCTGAGATCCTAGCCCAAGGCTGTCTGGCTGTAGATGGCTTATGTCTGTGAATAATAGAAAGGGTTTCCTGTGTTTGTGGGACGCTTTCTCTTTCTTTTTCCTTTTCTTTCTTCAGCAATAACCTTGGCAAAACAATTTTAAAAGGTTTTTAATGAGAGACAAAAGCTAGATTTTGGTTTAAGTTATGCTGAGCAGAAATTATTCTGCTTGCTGCTTTCAAAGAAAGTGTGCAGGAATAAAGACAGGAAAAGAAAAAAAAAAAAGCATTTGTCCTTTTTTTGTTCCAGTTTAATAACCACAGCACTAAGTGACTTAATCACTAAAGCTGCTGCTGTTCTTTTCACTTTCCCCACAGGCAGCCTCTTCCCTTGGTGTGGCTGTATCAGATGGGGAACAAGGAGCCACTTGCTGCCAGTGCTGTAGCCAAGTGAATGAATGACCACTGAAGAGTTGCACCATCTGTTTGACTGGCATCTCATGATGCTCAAAGCTTTCAAAGAAAAGGAGCTCCTACTGCTAGCCTGCTTTGCTGTCAATATTGTTTAAAAGAATAAAATTGTTTCCACCAACGTAACAAGGGGCCTTAGCTGGACAAGTGTTAGGAAAGAACAGGAATGGTGTAGGAAATGGATTAAGGCACCACTGTGATTCTCACTTGTGAGGGAGGGACTCATTGAACCATGGGGAGAGCTGAGCTACTGGGACTGAGGATCATGAGGAAAAATCAAGGTGTCTCAATGGATGTGCATGTAGCTGTAGTTCTTTCCCTGAAAAAATAGTGAAAGTACTCACTGGGGAAAGGACTTTAAGTTGACATCTTCCCGTTGAAAAAAAAAAAAACTTTGTAAAGGATACAAGATTTCTTACTTGACGTGATTGGCTGAGCCAAAACCAAACCAAATTACTTAGTTTTCCTCTTTTCGATTCAGCTTTGCCTTGATTGGCAAGTTCTTGGATCAGTGCATTGCCCTGTGGGAAATGCATGACTTCTGATCCCAGTTTCTTTTGTGTTGGCCACCACTGTTGAACTGCTTTGTTCATGGAGCACACGGTTCCCTTTTTAACATCACATATCACAGAGATCTTGGGCAATGTAGGCTAGTCCAGTCCACTCCCAGGGCCTGGAAGACATGGGGCATCTGGATGACAATCCTAACAGGCACTGCAGCAATGCAAGCAGATGTTTCCTAGTGTGAAAGCAAGCTGCCATGTCTCAGAGAAATCAAATGGCACAGAGACAGCAGATTTTTCTCTTTCTCTGGAAAAAAAAAAAAAATCTTTATTACTTTGTATGAGCAGAAAACAAAGGCGGAAATATCAGCAGATCTTCCAATGCTGATATTCCAACTCCTGACAAGGTATAAAAAGTACTGTAAACATGAGCAAACAACTTTATTTTACTAGAGTTTGTAGTTGTATCTGGTTTGGTGGTGGTGGTGGTGTACCAACCCCTCTTTGCCAGCACAAGGTATTAATTAAACAGCAGGAGGTGCAGAACGCACTGCCTGTTCTCAACTCACATTTCAAATTGTTTCTTTTGTGGAGACAGAAATAAGTACTCATTGGGCCTCTTGCCATAAGGTTTAACTCTAGCCATTCATGATGATACTTGTTTATGACATGGTATCAGCAGTAGAAGTTCCAAACCCAGCTGGCTTCCTTCTGACACAAAGGAGACAATTCAATTTTAAACAAGGATAGCTCAAACTCCATCTCTTTGTTCTCCAGCTTCTCTTTCCAACAAGAAGCACCAATTTGAGTCATTTTTGTGACATACATACATGAAAATGTAAGAAATAAGGAACAGTAGTTAGTATTTTCTCCCAATAGCAGCAATATTGATTCTTTGTTCTCCCAGAATGTATGTATGATATTGAGGAAATCACAATTTCTATGCCTGGTTTTCCCAGCTTCCACAAAGGGTAATAACGTCTTGGCATTTGAAATGTATGGGGTGATGAGAAATAATTCCTCAGAGATGCTCTGAAAGAGGATGTAGAACAGGTAGATTAATAAAAAATTTATATCCTTGTTTTTAAGCATCCATGAAAACAATAATGATTAATTGACTTTACAGAACAAGAAAAACGCTGATTAGCTCTAAAGCTCTGTAAGAGAGCATTGTGTGATCTCTAAACCACTAAGCTTAAGAAAGTAGTAGTCATTATCTCTGCATGCCATGAAAGTGTCATCTCCCTTAATATCCTCCACCATGAAAGTATCTCCCTTAATAATAGGTAGCACAATAATTTTATGATATGGAGTATCGTAAAAGACATGTATGTATCTATTCAACCTGACTTTGACCAACATCTTCCAGCATGCAGCTAAACACACAAGAACATCAACCCTTCAAAGTCATTCTAGACATAAGAAACAGGGTCACTGGAAATGTTTTTTCATTTTACTATTAGATCCTACACTAGAAGCTACAATCTTAGATATGTTCTATATAGCCCAAGTATTGCAAGCAAGAGGCTAATTTGTGTACAGAAATGCCCACCACCATTTGTACACACAAGTTCTTCTCAATACTTGATGAAGACAACAGGTTTTCACTCTGTTTCATGAGAAGCCCTGTTCTGGAATCCAGTGAATCACTGCTTTGCAATCTGCTGGATTCTGGGTTCCCCTCCATGCAGTCCCTGTAGCACAGCTAAGATCAGAGACCTGCCTTTAGCAGGTGCTATTTATGAAGGTGTGCAAATTTTAAAGGTTTTTATTTGCTTCATTCCTACCCCACCAAGGACAATGAAACAGTGTGTTAAAAGGAAACATTGTCATCATTGTCTATGTACCCACATTCACAATTAGGTCTTTAGTGTTGGCAGAACATAAATTAAAATTTTCCATTTTCACTGTTAGCAGCTATTGTTTAATGTTGCTGCAAGCACATGGGGGTTAAGACTAAAAAATCTCATGTGTGTATGGTGGAAATGTGGAAGAAGGAAGTGGAAAGGCAACAGAAGTAGATGGTCAGATCAGAAATCACTAGCAAGTCCCCTGAAAGGGAAGAGATTTCAACAGGGAGGAAGGGGTAAGAGAGAAATTGGTAAAAGTCCAAAGCAAATGAATCACTTTGCTTGGGACTGAACACAATATCTGTGGATGGCTTTTATGAAAAATACAAAAGGCAAGGGAGATATCTCCATTGTTTTTTTTAATATACAGCCATTTTCCCCCTCATTTTTTAAATCAACCACTACATTAAAAAATCTTCTGTTCATCCAGATCTAGTTGCGATTTAGACAGGATTACATTAATATAATCATAGTACCTTGAATTTACAAATCAAAAATTAAAGCACAGAGACTACGGATGACTTTCCAGGATTACATATGAAAGGTACCCCATAGAAGGAAGAATGCCTAATCAGCAACTTAAACAACCACCTCATTTTTCCTGTGCTACATGGGGAACAGCGAATGGGATTTCAAATTACCATATACCAGTAAGTTTCTTCATGTAAAATAAGACTTGCCTGTCTGGCAGTAATTTGTGCAGTATTTCCAGGTATAGGTTCCAAATCTCAAGTCCCCATATTTGGTGGCAAGGGCAAGTACCTGTGGATAAGACAGCCCTGAATCTGTCATTATCTGTTGCAGCGGCTGAGGGTTAAATTCCTTTTCAGACTTGCTTTGTTCCCAGTGCACCTCTGAAGTCCTTACCCTGCAATACATCAGAGAGGTTGCCCTGGGAACAGTGCCGAACATTTTTTCCAACACAATGCAAATGAATCTCTTTAAGAACCTGATGTTTCTTAAGAGGTGTGTTGCTTAGAAATATTTGGGGGGGCGGGGTGTGTGTGTGTGGCAGAAACAGTCCACTTGCTTTCCTCATGTCCATCAGATTTACTCAGCCTGATATGTCCGTTACTGTTACTATAGCTATAAAAATCTCAAGGTTACCAGCAAATAAGAGGTGGGGTTTTGTTCAATAAGGGTGGATCCCACCTCCATTGACTCAATGGCATGCTGACCAATATTGTGACACACTGAGCTCCTTCACTGCTGCAACCTTCAGTGCCAAGGGAAAAGCTAGTGGATTCAAGAGTGTTCATACACCCAAGGCAGCACCGGGAATCAATGTATAGTTGAGGAGCAGAGTTTGAACCCCAAATTCACACTGAGTTCAAGAGGAAAAGGAAGTGCTCTATAAGCTACTTGCTTCAGGTGTACACCTTACTCAAGATAGATTTTCTTTTGGAAGAGCTTGGCCAACTTCAGCCATAGGCAGAGTATGTAGTTGCTAATGAGTGACAAAACTGGTATGGGAACAAGACAGTTCTGCATGGTACCAGCCTAACCTGGTCACTGAAAGCACCAAACAACAACAGGTACACAAGGCTTTTATTTATTTATTTTAAAGGCTATCTGCCTGCTGCTGCCTTTGCTTTCCTAAACTACATGGGGGAATGGAGAAGACACACAGAGAGAAATAAGCTGGCCTGGGAATGAGAGTAAAATTGAATGGTGGTTACATTGCTGAACTTTTACATTGATACACTTTTGAGGACAGAATCCAACACTGCATCCTAGTCAAATAATGGTGCTTTTGTTGCTTGCCCAGGACTCTAGAAACTCAATCTCAGATTCTTAGTTTGGAAAGCGTCTGCTACTCTGGGAACAGTAACTCAACCTCTATTCAGACTATCAGGAGTGGATATATTGTCCTTACTCACATCATATTTATACTGTGAGCATCAACACAATGAAATCTGTAAGTACTCAGATATAAGATGGCAATTTCATTACCAACAGAGACAGGCACAGCTGCTGTTTGCAGTCAGTGGAGATTTTTCCTTATTACACAACAGGAACAGTAGTAAGTCTACATATTAGCTTTTATTTTGGCATTCATTCAGTACCTTGTAATGACCACTGTAAAATCTTTCAAATCGCTAATGGACCACTGCAGGGGAGGAACATCTTTACAATTCCAGAGAACCATGACCTTCCTGTGCTAAGATCAAGATCTTATTTAACTGAGATTTCAAGCCCTTTTTACAGAAATGGCTAGGCAATTGCTCCCTGGCTCCTGTCTTTTCTGTATAGAGGGAACTTTGGCTTTCTGAAGCACCAATTAAAAAGCCCCACAACTCTCTTTGAATTGCTTCATTGCTCCTGTTAATTGTCTCGTTTGAGTCTCTGCCAGAGTGAAAGTACCTTGTTACAGAGTTGTGAACCTGCAATCAACTTTGAAAACTTCCACTTTGCAAGTCCGATCTTGCGCTTTTTTCTCCTCTTTTTTTGGGAACTTTAAGTGGAAGGAAAAAAAATTAGAAAAATATATTAGGTGTTTCCTAAATCAAAGTCTTTAATAACATGTTAATCTAAGTTATTATAGATTCTTAAAAGCAGTTATAGACAGCTGAAATTTTCCCATGGCTTACTGTCAAATATACAAGAGAGTGTTTGGAAAGTCTGTAAGCACTGTAATCATGGATAAAATATATTCTGCAACGGGACTCTAAATTTGCAGTAATTATGTACCATTTAGTTAATCTGCCTACATTATTTATGAAGAGTATTTTGTAGTTAAATACTTGAAGAGCTGACAGGGTAATGTTCAACAGCTACTTGGAACAGGAGTGATGGAGAGGCAGTAAAAAAAATAATTTCAATTTTAAATGACACTCTTTGTTCATTTCCCTGTTTGTTTTTAACTCAAAGACATAGTGTGAGATTATTTCTTTTTTCCAAAAGGAAGATAAAAAAGGAAAGCTTGCTTTCTGCGTGTGTGTATGCATAACTGCTGTATGTGCCTGTATGCCCGTACCTACTTTGCAGTAACATACAAACAGCTGGGCTTTTTTTGAGAGACCTCAACTACTTGTCCTTTTCCATGCTCAGCTTCATGGGTGCAGTTTCCCATCCCAATTTTGCATTTGCAAGGGGAGTAGACCTAGATAGTAGAGGTCCCGAGAGACATCAGTGTTGTAACAAGTTTTTTTATCACATTACATCACATGACATATATGGATACATGTGCACTGAACCCTCATACTCACAATCTTAGCAAAGGTAGAACAGGAAAGACCACAGGGAGGAAAAAGATGCCTTAGCTGTTCCTGCTGTTTCCATGCTGCCATGTAAGAAGGGGACTCAGACAAACCAGTTCTCTGCAATGACACCTGTAATCTAGGAAAAGTAGGAAGGAGAGATGGCCTCCAGATGGAGAAGACAGTAAGGGTAGAAGAGGATAAAAGTGTCACATGCTGCACCCAAAAGTGGGTCTGACTGACAATTAGGGGAACAGATGTTCCACTGACTTTATGAGAATTGCTGTAGTACAGCATTTCTGATGCTCTTGCTGAGGGACTGGGGGGTGGTGTGTGGTGTGTGTGTGTGTTTGTGTGTAGGCAGGGTGTAGAAGAGTGCCTGTGTACACAGCCTGCCAAAGCACAGTCAGCACCACCAGCTGGGACAGGTTCTTAAACTATTTCCCCTTGTTCTTTTCCAGTTCCTAAACATCAAGATTAACTGGCATTAACACAAATTCCCAGCTCCCTCTGGGGTTTCCTCCATGAATAAAATCTGCTTTATTTGTCCACATGAGCTGTCTGTACAGCACGTATCAGATTCATTCTTTGTTTATAACCCTGTGAATTATAAAATGTAAATGTTGCTCCTTCAAAACATAATTAATGCCAGTCATTATAAAGTGACTCACCACCAGACCCACAAGCCTGTTGAACCCAGGATTTATTGTCCATGTAAGGTAGTGGCATGAGATTTTTTAGGGTTTTTTTGCAAGTTGAAGACGAGTGCACTCACGCTCCCAGAAAGGAACAATTTTATCAGGTCTCACTGAGTATGCAAAAGTATTTTTCCTGTGACTGATGCACTGACACCTGTGGTTATAATGGATGCCTGTTTTGTCACTAACAAAGCTACACTTCAATCAGGTCTCTGTCCTGGTTGGCTTTGGGTTGGGATTTTTTGATTTTTTTTTTCTTTTTTACAAAGGGGATTAAACATGCAGGGAAGTCTCAACATGAGGTGTTGGATGAAGTTCATCTTGAGCCATTGCTGTCAGAACTGCTGGCCAAGAATTGGCTTTTCTACCTCCCACCTGTATTATGGCAGAGGCCGGAGCTGGAGTAGTGCATACCACGTGTGGGCAACACAAGGAGAGAACAAGCAGCTGTGAGGGAAAACTGCCTCTTCTGATGGCAGCCTGCACCGTGCTGGGTTTGAAGAGGTTCTGGAAATGTATCCTGAGATGAAAGCAGACTTTTGTAGCAACGCTCCATAAAGCCACAGGCATTATATATTCATGATTTATTTCCTAGAATCAGAGGATTGATTACATGACAAAATTCCAGGTTTGGGCAGGCATCTGCACAGAACAAGCACTTGGCAGAGGAGGCATACTCCTTTTCCTCTTCTGATTGCCTGTCCAGTGATGTGGGACATGTCTTGTAACTCACTTCCTGTGTTCATAGCACTGAGATACTCTTGGCTTTTTTGTTTCAATAAAATTCTGTAAGACTTGCTGATGAAAAGAAATACACACTACTTCTTTATGAAAGCAAAGGAAAGCTTGAAATACAATCCACAGATATGAAGTATACAGAGGTCTATCAGGCTCTACAGAGAATTAACACAAGAGATGCCATCTCTGTATTGTCAACAAATGAACTCCAGGGATCCATCAAAGCATCACTGTTGGTATTACTGCTGTGGTAAGAAGAATGAATTCATCCAGGTAAGGCCTGTTTGCGAATGTGCTGGGTATGATGCAGTTATTTCAATATATCAGGAGAAGATCACTCCTTACTGGTGCCTAATAGCTTACTCTGCTGTTACCTTTCCTTGACATTTTTTTCTACCATGTTCGGATGCCAAATGAATTAAGCCCTTTATACCCATCCAAAAAGGTGAACACAGAGGAGTCTTACCTTTGTACCCATTATCCCTCCTCTTCAGACCAGCCTGAGATGCATCCCTACCTTTCTAAGCATGGATCTTACCAAAGCATGGAGGATGAGACATACAAAAGGGATAAGGACTCCACCTGAAATGAACTCTGAGCCAAGACCAATTGTGAGTATTGAGGACTTTTGCTTTCCATATTTCAGTGGATAGACCTCTTCATTAGTCTTAAGCCTAAGCTGCGGTGGAAGGGCCATTACAGGAAAAAGAGTGGTGACCCGTTTCAGTAAAAGGGGAGGGTGATGTGACAGTCAAAGGGCTGGCTCCAGCTGTGTACAGCTGTTGCACTATTGTGTAAATAACCAACTGTTCTTGAAGTTGTTGTTTAAGTCAGAAGTGTTTCAGGTAATTTTAACCTACCTAGTTGAGGGTAGTGTCAGCAGTATAGCTATAAAAGGACGGAAGTCAGCAACTGCCTTAGCATTTACGTTGGTACTCAAGGAGAATTGAGGTGGTCCTTGCTTTCAAACCATCTTGGATTTATCTTCCCTCTGCAATGCAGAGATGTGGAGGTTACTTGGCTAATGCGGAAAACGCAACTGAGACATTACTGTTGGTTCCCTCCAGCTTCTTGCCATAAAGAGAACACAGAGCCTGCTATGACAGAGGACAGCTGAAACACCCCTGAAAACTGAGGACAACTGAGTGACCTTTTCTTGTGGGATTTTTTATTTTTCCTTGCACAGTTATACAAGCCCACTGACCATTACAGTGACAAGGAAAATACATTATAATACTCCCACTGGTCTGGAGTCTAAAGGGTTGGACTTTTTACTTTTCCCTCTCATTTTTGGCATTCGGGTTAAGCAGGACATGAGGAGCTGCCAGGCTCCTGAGCAGGAGGCCATCCTCTCTGGTGCAATTAACATTTACAGTAGAAGTCAACAAATACTTTGAAAAATAGTTCCTATCTGACTCACCCTGTGATTTTATTGAAGCAGTTGGATGTTTTTAAAAAAATGAATGCCTTGATGGATCAATGACATGAGAAAGCAGTTTAGTAAAAAGCAACTGACAGGTTTCCATCTGGTAAACAGGCCTTTCATCCCGACTGCAAAGAGCTACAAACACATACAGACACACAAACTACACACAGCTATTGACACTCACCGACAAGACATAACTTGTTATGCTATGGCACTGTTAACTTACTGCTTCTGTTAATGCAGCTTTTCTCTCAGACCACTGTGGAAGTAAGCCCTTCCCTGGCTTGTTATGAGGCTAATTAAGGAGATGATTGCTAAAGGCACAGATGCTAACATGACAAGAATCAATTTTTATGCTGGTTTCTGAAATCTGAGCAGTGCTTCTGACAACTTACAAAGTCTTGTCTGAAAACCGTATTACCTTTCTTCAGCAATCTCTGCTATTCTGTTCAAAGTGGAAAACAAATGTGGGTATTTCTCGTTAACTACTTTTTCTAAACTCTTGTTCAAATATTGAACTTTAAATTTTGAAATTAGATGTTAATGTATCCTTTCTGAGAAATAAAAAAAAATATTTACACACTCTAGTAAAACAACTTTGTGACTACAGTATGAAGATTACATAAAATGTTTTACCATTTTAAACTTAATATTATTTATATAATTATTATTTAATAACAATATATTATTATTCATACAATATTGTTATTCATACTACTTGAAATTCCCTTTAAAGTCCCACGCTCATTTGAGATACGAAAATCTAATGAGCAGTGAAAAGTAAAGAGCTTTGTTCGCTGGGGTGTTTTTTTTAACCTCAAAATAATGCTATTTAAGAAAGAGATTTATAAACAGTGCTTCAAAGTCCTTTCACCAAAGGGCTTTAACAAGGAATATGACAGATACTAGGATAACTTTTAACCCAACCAAATAGAAAAATAATTAAAATATTTGAAAATTCAACTTTGTTCTGTGGGTGGACATAAGCAGTTTGACATTTTAGACTAGAATCCTGGATTGTCTGTTGAACTCCAGGATTAAAGAATGACAAGTATTTTTTTCTTTCTTTCTTTTTTTTTTTTTTGGTAAAGTGTTCAAACAGAGCAAGCAGCACAGTCCCAGAGAGCAGTGAGTGAGTATCACAATCCATTTGAAAGGGCAGAAAGAAAGAAAACAAGGAATCTGCTTTCTTAGGAGTCTGGTAATTCCCTTCTAAAATGAATTGAGAGATTTCACCATTTTTTTACTTCTGCACTAGAATTAAATTCAACGCTTTAATGAAATAACATTTTGTTTAAAATGCCCCTTTCCAAAGTAAGAAGACTGGGGGATTGGGTGATCTTCAAGGTGTTTAGAATTGTCCAGGCTGCCTTCTCCTGGTTTTAGGAATATTTCTGTCAACAGTGGCATTGACTGACACATTTTCAACGACTGATTTGATTCCAAAGAAATAACATTTAAGGAATGATAATTTTTCTGTTTGTGTTCTGAACAGGCCTGTAAGTGATCCTCTCTGTGTAAACTGAGTCAATATGTGTGCACTCTCAACTGTCTTGGTTACGGGTCCAGCATTGCAGGCCTAAATCACCTTCTTACTGCTGTGAAGGAGATCAAGTTCTTTATTAGGAAACGACTTTGCGCTTCATTCAAGTAAGACCTGTTTGTGGGCAATTTTAAGCTGTGGGTAGTCATCTTTTTCTTAAAGTGGATCACTTTCAAACGCTTGGCTTGACTGAGGCCTGAAAGCTCAGCATTTTGAAGGATCAAGTCAATAAGCAGCTTATTGAACTGCAGAAATTATCTACTGGAATTCTCTGGCTTCTGTTCTGCAGGTCACACTGGATGATAATAGGCCATTCCAATCCTAAAATCTAGAAATTGATGAGCTTAAACAGACTACTAATATGCATAAGCTTTTTCTGGACCAAGGCTCAAAGTAGCAAAACCCAGAAAAAAACGAAGAATTGAATTTACTGCTGCCTGCCCATCGATATTTGATTCCTTCATCTGTTTTGCATCTTGCAATCCTTGCCTTTTTCACCAAAATTTAGATTGGTCGCATATGAACTCCTGCACATTTTTGATTATCATTACAGATATTAGTCCTGGAGGAGAAAATGGTGCTGACTGGTTACATTTTTTTCTGCTGAGCTGTTCCACTATTTGACTTTGCAACCAGTGTTGCTTACTACCTGGGAAAGCAAATGTTAAAAATGTTTCTGTCTCCCTGCAAGTCTCTCCTTAGCTTTTTGGTCATTTTTACTGTTGATTTTAGTAAAAAAAAATCTGAATTTTCAAACTAAACCAAGTGCATATGGCATTTTTTTATAAAGCTAAATAGTCACTCAAAGGACAAAGAGATTTGAAATACTGATAGATAAAGAAGATAAAGGTTAATATATTTCTTTCACTGCTTTCTTTGAAAGAAAGGAGGTCTCTCCAGTATGTCTGTCTTCTGTTCCCATCTCCTAACTGACACTACTGAACAGGTTGGCTAATATTAACCACATTTGACTGAAAAGTTTTAAGGCGAAATCTCATGATAAGTGGCCATATAAATGTGAGACAGAGATACTTTCACATTAACTCATTACACTAAAGGTGGGGATGTTGGCCTGATGGAAAAGACAAACCTTATGTATGCCCCAAATGTCAGGAAGAGCTTGGACTGTGCTCTGAAGGCAACTAAGAATCTATGTCCAGGACTTGTTATTTATGATCTGTTGACCTATCACTCATCCCTTCACTGTCTCCAGCATCGCTTGTCCTAACTTTTAAATGGAACTGTAATAGTTTTACTTTTTAATTTTTTTTTTTAAATAAAATTTTGGTAGTGTAAAAGTTGAATTCATCTTCTCTAAGAACTGGTGGCCAGACCTACAGATGGAGTGGTTATCACAGCCTCACTCCTCATATCTCTGTAACTGACTGATAATACTTAAGACTTCAAGTACATTTGAATAATAATGGCCTAC
The DNA here is from genome assembly GCF_964237585.1 of Gallinula chloropus. NCBI lineage: Eukaryota > Metazoa > Chordata > Aves > Gruiformes > Rallidae > Gallinula > Gallinula chloropus. Next base: position 69,786,161 of record NC_140090.1, read on the forward strand.
ATTTTTCTAAACATCTATCTAAGTACATACATGACCTTCATTGTCCAAGGACCCAAAGCATATGAAACGTACTAATTAACTAAATCTCACAATTGCTAAGTGTAATAAGCAATTATATAAGGCTGACATTTGATTACTATTTCTAATTATATCTGGTTTGCCTGAGGTACAACAGTATGTAAGGAAAGCTCAAAATGTATTACAAGCATAAAGATTAATCTCACTTTCCCAAAGGCAGAGCTGTGAAAAAATCTCTGGATTCTTGCCTCCTGCTTCCTGGCTGAAGCCATGCACATGATTCCTTTGTTTAACTGTTTGCCCATTAAATCCCTGATTCAGCAATGTCCTTTAGCACAAATTTAATGTGAAGCCTACAAATAATTCAATTAACTCTGTGTTGCATCTAATACACTTTGAGATAGGTAAGTACTTTTGTAGAAGACCTGGTTGAATAATGCAGTTAAGGACGTATTTTAGGCCTGCAGTTAAGAAATTCTTTGATTAAGATATTTTCCTAAATCATTCCACAAGCCAGTCTACTAATCATGCTGCAGTTTAAATCCTTTAAAATATGTTGCAAATATATGACATTTCAATGTAATACTTAAACATTGACATGATTTTTAGCACATGTACAACTCCTTCCCTAGTAAATAGATCGTGTAGGATGGTGCAGGACAATGTGTCCACTAAACATATACATAAACACTGTTCTATAGTAAAGATGTAAATTGTAGGTTTATTCTTTCAGTAGACATTTATTGAAGCCTTTAATGTGCACTCCATCATCTGAGATTGTGTTTTTCTTCTTGTACCTCAGGTTTAGAAATGTTTTGCTCAGAACTCTGTTTCGAAGGACTCAGAATACTGCTCCTCTCCAGGCTTTGCCCATCACATTGTTCAAACAAAACACTGATCAGAAACTGCCAATGTCTGGGGCATGAAGACAGATGGTTGATGTGCGTGGTATGGCCTGCATGGTATGGTAATGGTTTCATTCATTTGCAGGAAAAGTTTGCTCATTAGTGACCAAACATGATTCATGAAATCATAGCACTATGGATCATTTGCAAATGCTGCTCTTTCCCACTCACAACAAACCAAATTACATGAGAAAATGCCTGAAAAACTCATACTGGATAAAAAGTTAGACAAAACTATTGGCTCTCTGGTCACAGATTCACTCTCTAACAGTGAACAGTGCCAGATCACCAGAAAAAAATACTTTTCAGCAGAACAAAGTCTGTGCCACCATGAATTTATACCACTTGGCTTACCAACTTATTTTATTGAGTAAACAGACCTGAAGAGATCTTTTTCTACAAAGTTTCTTTGTCATTTGTGAATTGGCAGTGAGATCATTTTCCTTCTGTCAAATTTGTCAGTGTACCTGGCAGGTATTGGTGAGAACAGATAAACAAGTTAGCAAGGATAAGGCCCCTACATGTGTGCACACGCAGAGTTGCATGTGCACACATCATACAATACATTTGATTCCTCAATTATTCCCTACTATTCATTTCATTCCCTCAATTCCTATCTCAATTGCATGTTGAGAGAAAGAATAGGTGAGTGTGGAAGACATCATAGCTGGATTTTCCACCCTTTGCCATTCATTCTGTGCTTCATGATGAACTTATTTGGAACACTTGTGGCTCTCCCTGCCAGGACTCTGGAGTTCAGTAAACTGTCTCCCTGAATTAACTCTCATAGTGGTCCATCCTCTGTGGAACTTCAGTTCTGTGGCATGGAATTAAGAGGGGAGGAAGCCTGGAGGTCAGTAGCTATGCTTACCCACAAAGATCCCTCTAGAACTCAGCTGGTGGAGAGCAATAGATCCACTTTAACTATGGCTGATTTGACCTAAATTAGTATTTCTTTTATTCTGTGAGGAATTTTGCTACTAATGCCTCAGTGTGGGTGCCTCCAAAGGGAATCTGTACAGGTCCCCATGTGCAAGGCCTGCTCTTACAGAGACTGTTGAATCTCAACCAGGGAACCTGCATTTTGACCCCAAGAGAAGTACATAGAGGCAACACAGAAATGCTGTGTCCTTGCTGACCATGTTTACTTCATCCTAACTTTGCTGCCTTACAAATAGGTGGCTGATAGGACTTGACCTGGCTTCTCTGGCTGTAGTCTGGTGCAGGGACCTCTCTTATCATTAGGCTGATTTAAGCAGGGCTATGGCACCTTAGAAGCAAAGGGCTTTGTAATTTAAGAGTTGTCTTCCACATTCTGCCAAAAATTTGCTTCTTATTTCAACCAGAAGGGCCATTAAAACAGTGCCAGAGGCCTTTAACACTTCATGAATAGTAAACAAAACAGCAAGATGGGTTTACACTCGGAAACAGTAATCTCTTCCAGTCAAAAAAGAGTGCTATTTACCCCCACCCTCTTGCTGAATTATCTACCCCTTTCACAGCTTGTAGGAGGCAATCTGTGACTGAAGAGATGGAAGTCTGGCCACTCATGTTGGCTGGCAAGACTTAGACAGCAGGAAATCACGGGGCAGTGTCTGCTGCTCTGTGTGAGCACGAGGTTGCCATTTAACTGGATCTGGAGGTAAATCAATCCATTAATTTATCCTAACCATGGTCCTAATTAGTTGCATATGTATAATCAGCATGCTCACAGGCATCTCATCAGGGAATAGTGGGCTGACAGACACAAATTTGTAACTCTGCATCTGCTGCCAGATTTGGAAAGTCTGAAGTTTTTGAAACTGAATTAAAAACAACCAAATTTGCCAGCGGAAAATGTCCCTTATGAACAGATGGCTGTGACCACCTTCTTTGAAGAAAGCCCCTTTTGACAAGAGGACAATAAAAGTTCACACTTAAGATGAAGTTATTTCTGAAGTGAGGAGTAGAGAGCTTTCCCTCCTTTTCCGTGATTTATGTATGCATCATAAAAGACGAAGATGAAAAGAACTCAGTACTTTAACACTTCATACTATGCAGATAAGTCCTACACTGGGGAGGGCTGTATTTATGTGTCAAAATCCCCTATTTGGCTTGACTGAAAAGATGGTCCCCATAACCATTCACCCTAAAAATAAGAAGTGTAGAGGGCTGCGAGTCAAAATTATTCCTTTATCTGTGTTAGAAATTGTTGATTTCATAGCTTACAGTGATGTTTCTCCTTTGCATCATGATTTTAATCTAAAACCATAATGTATTATTGAAGTGCTAAAAGAAGCCTGAATTGTTAATGAAGGAACATGTATAGATACACTTGTGGGCTCACAAGTGTAGTAAAATTAGTTTATATTTGAGGTTTTTTAATGTAGTTTTATTACAAACTTATATCCAGTATGTAAAAAAATAGCTTTTTTTTAGACTTCCAAAGAGTTCTAATCATGTACCTTGCAAAGTTCGTCTTTGTCAAATTACATTAGAGTATTTTTCAACCAGAAAAACCCATGTGGGTTTTTAGTTTGTTTTTTTGCTTCCCCCTGACTGCATGTCAAAAGAAAGAAGTTAGCTTTATGGGCTCACTTATATTTGATTTTCCATAATTATGGGCTATTTTGCGATATTTTCCATGGTGATAAACTGTTCAATGATGTGTGGCCTTTTTTTCTTCTCTCTTTATCTCAGTTGGATATTTTACACATTTCAGTTATTATTAGGAGACAAAAAATATTCATAAAGGAAGACTCATCAAAATAACTATTAATCTTCCCAATAAATGTTAACATAGTCATTATTATCTAGTATAAAAGTTGGAACTGTAAGTAAGAAAAAAGGCTAGTAAAAAGACATTGACAATAAGCAACAATATTATTCACTGTGACAGGATTCCAAGGAAATTTTAACTAATTTTAACAATATGGTTTAATTTGTTCTGTAACAAAAGCTCAATGGAAAAATACTGCTTTTCTCATTAAAGCAGTTGGCAAACAGGTGTAGTTTTGAAAGGATTGGCATTTTTTTTAAAGGATGTGTGTTTTCCCTTTAATCTTTGGAAGGAAAAAATGTGTACTACTACAATTTCTGACTTTCACTGAAAATCTCAATTTAAAAATGAACATTTTTCCCCATAGAAATTTACTTTCAATTGAAAAGCATTTTCTTTTAAAAATCTTTGTTATTTCATGTCAAGAAAATAATTGATTAATTAATCTCTGAACTTTCCCTTTGGAAAAATTAAATGCTGTGAGGGTAATGTAAAGTCCTGGGATAAAATCTGTTATATTGCCTCAGAAAGGAAGGTGGTTGTAAATGAAGTAAAGATTTAATAGTTCTCTGGAGAGAAGATGGATACTTAAAATGTGGACAATACTACCCCTAGCAGGGACCAGGATTTTTTAAATAGTCACTTTCCAAGAACAGATCTAATTTTATCCTACAGTTGGAAGCAAATTTATATGCTGTTTCAGTCACTGCTAATGAGTTCTTTGTAACCTCACCCTGTCTTAAAAGAGCATCCAACAAGTAATTGCAACTAGAGATGATCAAAACAGAACATCAGAAGATTGAAATCTGGTTACTAAACTTAAGGCAGACCTTTTTGAAAAAAAAGTATTTCCCAGTGAATTTTGTAGTGAATTAGTAGTCTTGGCTCATATTTGGGACACAGAAATTTCAACAATAATGAAACGCTATCAGGGCTGCCTAACCTAAAGTCTCCAATAACTTTATAGGCACTGCATTCCAGAGTATAACTTCACATTACATCTCTATCTTTATGTTCATCCAGTTAATATTCCTGCTGGCTAGAAAATGGTATTGTTTCATCTTAGAACCTCCTAGACATATCAGAGTAGATATATATCCTATTAATAAGGATAGCAACAGTAAATTGGCATGATGACCACTTTATCCTTCAGAGAGCACTCAACCCAGAAATACACTCAACAATACCTTTCACTGTGCAGCTGAAATAAAGGTTGACGAGAGCTCGTCCAGCCCAAGGCTGGGAACTATGAGACCAAACTATGCCAAGACACTCAAGTTAATGTGCACAGCTGCCAACGAGGAGATGAAGGACCTAATTCCTTTCTGTCCTTATTCAAAGAACAACTTTATTCTGGGCACCCACCTGAATGTCTCAGTCAGCTGTTTGTCAAGTCAGCCTCCTGAAAACCATTATTCAGATGAAGAGGAACAGATCTGGCAGTGAAAAATGGGGAATGAGACCTCTTTCATGCTCATTTGTCTGCAACTCCATGTGACTTAAGGGAACTTTTTTCCAATTGATATATTTCAACAAAAGCAATCAGTTTCAGTGAATCAGATTTTTTCCAATAAGGCACACATTGTAAAGAATCTGATTTATACACTGAAGGCTTGCAGAATCCAGCCTGTACAATGCTTTTTCTCTTCAAATATCAAAACATTTTATAAAAAGAAGAGCAGGGAATCAATGTTTTAATATTAGAAGGGGAAGAGTGGTGGTTTAGAAACTGAATGGTGTTTTGCTGACAGTCAGACAGCAGTAGAGCTCACAGACCAACCCAAGAGTCTGCCCTCTCAGTTCATTGTTTCAACGGAATTTTATGTAACCATCTCTAGTCCTCCGTTACGTGAGTGGTCAAGAGACTTGAAAGGTTTGTAAAGTCTTAACATATATTCTTATGCAGGTAGCTAATCTCCCAATTTCTCCTCTGGAGAGGTTATGGCTACTTTCTGCTAAGTAAAATTCAGTCTTAGAAGAAACCACTCTCCCAGATCATTCTCGGTTCTATTCTAATATTTTGTTTAACAAAATACAGTTAGTCTCCATGTTACTTGATCTGACAAGATGCCTCTTTTGTTGCCAGCTTTTAAGCTGTATAAATACAAAAAGTGCTTAAACAGCTTTTAATTTTCCACTGATAAAGAGCACTATGAGGCTAGAGGAAGTGTTTGATGTTTCTCAGTCCATTTCTCAGTCATTAATGAAATCCCGAATGCCCTGACATATCTGATTAGTATACTCATATGTTACCTCTGCTTTGTTCAGTAGCGCTGATCTATTATAAAAAGAAAACCAAGGTAAACCAGTTCCTGATTAAGTAATACAATGTTTACTCAGAAGGGAGGGTGTAGGAGGGAATAAAAGGGACACAAACAGGGATGTTAGGATTTCTGATTTAGTTCATTGTAATGTTTAATTGTTTGTCAGTGCACAGCTTCAGGCAGCTTTCCAAATTAAGCCTTGGATGTGGGTCAAAATTCTCATCACTCATTCTAGAGGTCCTGAGACGACTGGAAGCTGTGGTTAAGCAGAACATAGGAGAAGGAGACATCTGTGCACAGAATCCCTTATTCACTCCACCTCCCTCAGCGTATGTTCTTCAAATTTCAAGTCATAGAAAATAGTAAGGTCTTTCAAACTCATAACAGTGGGGAAACAAATGGCCTTTCTTCCTCTGCTGTAGCAAAGATCTTGTTAGAATTTTACTTGAAGATGCTTGTCTTGACCTGAGAACTTGCATTTTTGACTCAAAATGAAAAACTGTCAATCCAAACCCATCTTGAATGCTGAAGCTATGTTAAAGTGAATGAAGGAACAATTTTGTTTATGGTCATTTCTCAACTCCTAGATATATTTTTCTTCACTGTCTCTTACAGGTGGTGGCTTCAGATTACATTGGAGGATTTAAAAAAAATAAGTACAAAACTTATTAACTAAGATTTATATGATGTTAACAAGCATTGTTATATTTAACAGGCTCAATATAAGGGTATCCACTTTTGGCTTGCATTTGTGAATCAGCCCCTTAGCTTCTGCCTCTGAGCTTTTGCCTAGCTTGTTTAGGAACAACAGGTTGGTAGGTTTGCTTGCTTTTTCACTGACACAACTACTATCACAGTGAGATTTATCTTTGTAATGCTTCTGCACATGAAAAAGTATTTTACTGGATGCAAAGTATAAAACATGGGCTAGCTGTCAAGGTTCCCTTTTCAGTAAGTGGGGTTAGGTTCCTCTCAACTCAGACATTTATTTTAGGATAGAGTGGATGAGCCTACAGAAGTTCTTCACCTTACAATTGCTTTACAATAGATGCCTGCCATTAATGATGTAAGACTTTGTATCTCATGTTAAACCCATGTTGTCAAACTATTTCTCCTTATGAAAAGGAAAGATTTTCATACTAGTACAATAATACTGAAATAATGAAGCCACTCTGGAGTAATGATCTTTTGATTTAGAAATTGAGCTTGTGTTCTCATTATTCAATTAGTGCTTAAAGTTGTCTCTTTTAATGGTAGCATTTTGCCTTATAAGCTTTGACTTAGTTGAGCTAAAAAACAGGATGAAAAAGAGGGAAATAAGTCAATGTTTCTTTTCAAATCACTGAATAATTCAGTTTGGAAGAGACCTTTGGAAGTCAAAGCAAGGCTCAAAGTTAGAAATGCTTTCTCAAGGTGTTCTTTAGCTAGATTCCAGAAATGCCCATGGAAGGATAATCCAGAGCCTCTCATACAGACTGTTACAGAGCTACTGCCACAGTGGATTTTCTTTTCTCCTCTCAATTAGTGAAATTCCCATTGCTGCGGCTTGTGGCTGCTATGTCCTTTTTTCTCTACAATCTGAAGTCTGGCTGCTGCTTCTCCTGAAAGCAATGATTGTCCAATGACTTGTTGAAAACAAGTTAGCTCTCTCTTTAGCCTTCCCTTGCACAGGTTGGACAGATCCATCTCTCTTTCCTAGACTTGCATCAATTTTCCAATGTCTCATTTGCATGGGTGGTTCAAAACCAGATAGAACTCCAGAGACAACAAGTACCAAGTAGTAGGAATAATTAATTCCTTGGATCTATTTACTTTATCATTAATCCAGAAAAATACTCAAACTTCACTGCTATAAGGATGTCTTTCTGACTTACGTTCATCAAGATCTGCGTGCCCTTTCCTGCAGAACACCCTGTGCAGCCAGTGCCCTGCTTACCATGTTGCAGGGAGTTATTCTTTGCTGGGTGCAGGACTTCACATTTGAAATTTTTTAACCTCCAGAATTTCCCATTGGCTTACTTTTCCAGGTTGCCAAGGTCCATCTGAACCTTACTCTCCAGGCTACCAACATCCTCCTCTCCACATTTTAAGAGATATCACCTGTGACTTTGCTGAGGATGCATTCCTTCCCATCAAGCCAGTCTTCAATGAAAATGTTAAATAGAATTTGCTAGTGACGCCTGAGGAACACATCAGTCTTAGCGGGGGGCATCATTCAGACTTCAAATTGTTGCATTGTTTGAACAATCCAGACAGTTTTGCACCCACTTTGTAGTCCACTCATGCAGTCCCTATATCCCCGGTCTGGCTACAAGGAAACAAATTAAGATGAACTGTACCCACTGGTCCCTGCCTTGTCAACAGAATCAGTCACCATATCATAGACAATTTTCCACCATCTGGGTGTGGATGAGAAAGGTGTGAGAATACTTTCCATTAGGAGGGTGTGCACACAGAGAACAACTCTCATTTCTATTTTCTTGATGGACAAAAGAAACCCACAGCCTTTTGCTGAATATGTGACAACCTCCACATGTGAAGAGATTAATCAGACCATTATTTATATGATGGACAATTCAGAGCAATTCACAGTAAGTGGCAAAAAGTAGCTCAGGATTGTGAAATTTATGCTCCTTTGTGAATCTGAGCTGAAGAGACTTCTGAAATCCCTAGCTTGGGTCTGTAGCCTATCATTAGAAACAGCTCTGCTGCTAGAGGTGAGGAGAACAAAATGAAAGTCCCTCTGCCTTAAGATCCTGCGCTACTCCCAAGGCCCTAGGCACATTTGAGTACAAGTCCTTTGCCAGTCTAAAATGTCCCCTGCAGTTTCAGCTAAAGATCTGTCTACTTTTAGACTCGGCAATACTGTGCTCTGTCGGAGGCTGTTAGACTCCTATGGGGCTCAAAGTAATAGCCTTCTGGGGCTAAAAAGCAGGAAAACATTATTGGTACATTATAAATGTTTATCTCTGATCACAAAGTTTTAACTATCCTTCAGAGAACAAACAAACAGACAAGCCCTGATTCTAATTGCAGCTAATTTGCTATAAAATTAGTGCTTTATTGGCATTGCTTTCATGTGAAGTATTCAAGTTTTACACTTATTTAAATGATACCTGACCCAAGGAATCTATTAATAAAGCTGTTGAATAATTCTGGGAAGAGCATACCACAGTGTGGTAAATTATTATAATATGTTATAAACTAACTCTTAAGTCTAAAACACACTCTGAAGCTTTAAAACGGAGAGATTCCCTAGAGCAGTGACCTGACTGTCTTCATTACTCCATAGGAAATGAATTGCTTCTTGTATGGAGGGCAGAAGACTCATTTCCCCCACTGTTTCTGGAGGGGAAAAGGAAATGCTTATGCCCTGCTAGGCAAACATTTCCTCAGGAGGTTAATGATGTTCTCTCAGCCCACTGGAAGAAAACAGTGAGACAGGTGACCTCAGTCTGAAGGGCTCAAGGCAGGGTGTCCATGGGAGGGGGCTTGCCTCTCTGTTTTCTCTGATACACCTTCAGGAAAAAAAAACGTTTATAGCTGACAGTGTTACAAACCCATATATAACACTTTTGGCTTCCCCACCTGTCTCTAGTCCTGACTCATTCCTCCAATTTACTTCATCCAAGGGCCTTGGCTCATCATTCTGTGCTACTCTCCTGATAGCGCACCAGTCAGGCAGATGGGAGACCTATCTATGAGCCTGAGATGACTCCTGCCCTCCTTTGAACAGGCTGCAAAGACTGCCAAGCTAGTAGGGCACTTTCCTTTCTTCATACTGACTGTAAAGGGGTTCTCTAGTTCTTTCACCTGCTGACTTCATCCTTTGAAGGCTCTTGCTCAGTCACTTACTCTACAGCGGATTGGGAGGGGAAAAAAGCTTCTCAGATGATCTCCCCAGTAGAGCAGGTGCCAGGGGATTTTGTAATAATACTTTGAATTTCTATGGTCTCTGTCATCCAAGAAGCAACGAAGGACTTTTAGATTCATTAAGCCTCCTGATCCACTAGCATTATTATCCCCTCTTAGAGATAAGAGCACAGAGTCTTAGAGTCAGCAGGGCAGCAAAATGACAGACCAGGACTGACAATGAGGGTGTCTCACCTCCCATTCTCCAGTAGTAGCCACCAGGAAACGTAGCTTTGCCAAAGCCCCTTGAAGTGGTGATCTAAATTTTACATAGATTTCACATAGCACTAATGTGATTTTTTTTTAATGCAAAAGTTCATGAGAAAGGTACATAGATTTCCACGATCAAAGGAAAATGTGACAGTCTTAATGCCAAACCAGTGGAATATTTATAATTTCTATTTATGTTGTACATAATGCTGAGACTTTAGAATGTAAGATAATTGGATAAATGATCTCCTTTTCCATGCTCTATATTTCAAGGTTTTAATTGTAAAATCTACAGAAAGAACACAGGGGTGGGGGAAGACCATGTAGCTCAGTGCCAGAGACATAGCATCCACCACATTCCCAACAGGAATTACCCTATTGTGGCAATCAATGTGTGTTTAGACAGCTGTTGATGCTTGACAAAATTGACAGTAACCAGAGAAGGTATCTTTGTTACAAAATACAACACTGCATGGGTAGACAAGTGAATATTCTAGGAAGTTCATGATGAAAGGAAAACATAAGAGTCCTGCACAGCCTTGCTTTGGGAGCACAGACCAGCAGGCTACTTGCTATTCCAAAGTCTGCCACGGATTTATAGTTTGACCTTGAGAATGGCACTCCTCTGTTTCTTTTCCTACCTTTTGTGTTACAAGATGAGGAGTTATTCAGAGCCAGATGAAATCATAATATGATTGAAAGCTAGAAAATGGCCTATTCCCTGTCATGCTACCCAAAGCATATGCTGTCTTGGCTAGTGGGAAAGAGGCAGAAATAGCACAGACCTTCTTTCTCATTGTATAGTTTATGTTGCCTGGTTTGAAAAAAGCAGCTTCCCCTGCTCCCAGCCACCAGGCACTGCTGTAACAATAAATAATCAAAATGATGCATTTGCTAGCATGAGTGAAGCCTTGCACAAATAGAAATGGCTGTTCAGACTTTCAGGGAAATAGTGGCTCATGAACAGGTAGCAAGGCCATTCCTCAGGTGAAGCTCACCACTGAACCTCTCCTGAAATTTCTGGAGAAAGCAGGAGAGTCTGCCTGGTTCTGCACAGTCCTTGCTATGGTGATCTACAGCTCCCATCCACCCAACCTTGGCTCAGCTGCAGAAGCAGGTGCTGCTCTCTGTGCAATACCACATTCCGTGCATTTTCCCTTGTTCCCTACAAATCACTTTGGGTGAGCCAACAGCCATTTCAGCCTTTCAAAGCAGCTTGTTTTTATTCCTCAAGAAAGAGTTTATAGCTAGGATTTAATAAGCCTGTAGTGCTTTATATTTTGGAAAAAAAAAAAGCATAAAAAAATCACGTTCTGACCAACGCAAGCTATGTAAACAAGGGCAGTGATTATACATTCGAACGATGGAATGAATGTGATGTTTATACAGTAGGATAATAGACAGAATATTTCTGATTCAATTGGGGATTATTTGCCATAACCAATGGAATTTTTATTTTACTACAATAGGCTCTGACATTTTCACCCTGGAGTAATTGTGTTCACAAATTTGGTATCTCTCCAGTCTATCCACTGGATAGTCTAGCCTAATATTTTCATGCTGTGCAGCAATTAATTTTGTGAGGCTGTAATGTGTGTTGTTTTTTTAGAGTTTCATTCTTTATATTCCCTTCATGCCATTTTTCCACACAATTGAAACTGAACTCTATTGGTACTAAAAATAGTGCAAGACAATTTTTCTTAGCCAAAGCTAGAAATCTGGCTTTCATTTTCCTTAAATCACACAGATGATGGTAGCTACACATACTAAAAATGGATGTGCAATAACAATACTTTTGCTTCTTCCCTGTCACTTCGTGTTTACTTTTTCATCTCTCTCTTCATTTCTTCCATCTCTTTTGTTTTTGAAATAGTCTCTTTTCCTTTATTCAGTACTTACCTAAGAGAAATAAAACACCTCATTCTACCCTCCCTTTTTTTCCTCCCACATGTCACATTTACTCTCTAGCAATAAAACACAAAACATCAGACTTGGTGGGAGCCTTAATACAGAGACAGACAGGACTTCCCAGAGCCTTTAATTGGAATCGTACTTTCACTTCTGAGCAGAATGTGGATTAATGAAAGACATGCATTGCATGCAGGTTGTTCATGTTTTCTTCCTTTTTCTTTAAAGACAACAAAGAAGAAGAAATCAAAGTCTTCATTATGGATATGTCTATTGGACAAATACAGTAAAACACCTGACTGACAAACCACACAACTGAAGCAACTACCTACTCTCTTTGCTGTCTAATGAACTTGGAAGGACTTGAATAACCTGTGCAAGCAGCCAAGAAATTACCAGAATGTCTAAACCACTTTTGTGTAACCACAGAGATGATGGATCCCCATTGAAATTGCAAGTTTGAAGCCAGACACGGGACACAATATTCTGGGGAAAAACATGTTAAAGATGCAGAATGTTCACTCAAGGAATAATCACGCTTTACAGATTCTTTTGTATTATCTTAAATATTTAGAACTACATGGGACAAAATAATAGACTAACATCACTTCTTCCAGGTAAGTAATCAAAGAGATCAGGAGCACTTTCTAACCACAGATTTTTTCTTACTAGCTTGTCACTACTTTGCTATCCCTCTAGGTCAAAGACTTTGTATGACCTGAAGCAACCCTGGTTTTACTCATGACTTTTCCTAGTGTGTTTTAAGCCCTATGTAAGCCACATGTCTCTGTGGCTTCTGTAATAGATTTTTAGTTTTGCTTTGCTTTTACTCTTCCCTTCCATACTAAAAGGAATGTTGCAAACATATATTATCTGTAATATCAATAAGAAAGCAACAGGGCCAGGATGTAGCACAAATTACTTTGTTTCTTATCTCTTCATTGTTTCTTTCCCTTTTCATACATAAATAGATTAAGGTATAGAATAGATGAGAAAGTTGCATCAATCTGCCTGTTTTAGTCAAAATTCAGAGCTATGATTTGTACAGATTTTGTGGTAGGAATATTTAGACTGCAAATGTAGAATCAGAAAAAAATCTGGAGGCTAATTAAAGTACATTAGTACTGTGGATTTATTTTGATGCTTCTGAAGGACATCTGCCTTCAAGTCTGCTAATGAGAGAAGAGTTACTCCTACCAGTGAGGGAAGTATTAGTGCTCCTTTCTATAGAAAAGAAAAGTGACTGCAAATACAGGCCTTCACAAAGGCTACTCTCACAAGGATAGTAATTTGCTTTATTGTGCAGAGCATAATCAAGCCTAGGCTTTCAAGGTGACTTTTTTGGGGAGTTTCTATCTTTCTTTTGTCAAAGGAAAGAGTGTAGGAGGTAGATTTTGGGAGTAACCTAAGATTTCTTTTCCTGGCTCTGTTCCTAGATTTCTAGGATGACAATTGACAGGGTGTATCCAGAAGCTAACTTTAATTAAGGAAAGCAAACAGAAAGAAAGTGTTATCAGACGTGGGTGAACAATATGGTGTTCTCCCCCAAAGAATTTTGAGAAAACTGGAAAAAGCGGTTTAGCTACTGTTCTCAAGGAAAACTTGGAAACTTAAAACCTTAAATTTTTAGGATACAAAAAAACTCTGGAAGTTTTCTAGATTACAAAAAATATCATGGCAACTTATTTGCTCAAATGTAGTTTTTGCATAACTGACGTGCTCTAAGGATTGTTATTAAAGTACTAAACTGGGCTGTGTATTTCTCTTTCAGAAAAGATCCCAAGCACTTTCTAATGCAAAGACTTCGTATGGCTTTTTTCCTTTAAGTCTGTTATAACTTGAGAACAAAACAGTGGCAGGGGAGGTCCCTTAAGGTTAAACTAACTCTAGTATGTAGCTCAATTTGTTTATTCATTTATACATCTCAGAGGACCTATGTCACTTAATTCTATATAGCAGAAGTAAGGCACTTAAAAATGAGTATTACTCAGTCATATAATGTGACAATATGGGTATTACTTGTTCTTCAACCGGCTGATTTGCTACAAGATAATAGCCTATTATTGCTACCAGCTGCTAATTAGCTGCTAATTAATAGGTTGATAGACTCTCAAGCCAGGAGGGACCATTAGCTCATCTAGTATGACCACAGCAGTCTTAGTACATTCCACCCCTGCTACCAGAACTTGTGACAGGCTGTTAAAGCTAGACTTTAGCAGGAACAACCACACTACTGAAGTAATCTAGATATGGAAAACCTCATGGTTCTTTTATATTTTTTCTAGAATTTCACCACCCTTAATGTAAGATATTTAGACCTTGATTCTCAGTGAATGTGTTTTCAGCTATTAGTTGTTCTCCACCAGAACAAAGAGCTTTTTATTATGTGGTATTTTCTTCTCACAAAATTGTTCACTTATTGCAAACAAGGTACCTCTTCATACATTTCACAAACTAAATAGACTGTTCCCATTGACTGTCTGCCCCCAAGATTTATCATTCATTTTTGAAATTTTTTCTTACACTGTCTCCACAACTTTATTAATATTTTTAAAAGCAGAGAGGCTAGAATATCTGCAAGGTTTTACAAGGTACAGGATTGAAACCAATCATTATGCATCCATCACAGAGAAATGTCTATAGATTGTTTTGAATTTGTTGGAGGTGATATGCCAGCTTACCACACTGCTAGTTTCTTTGCCACCCATGTACCCATCTTTCCATCTATTCAGCAGTATCTTCATTTGCAAGGCTTTTTGAAACACAAAGAAAGGTGATATACCTATGCACATCAAATAGCTTTATTTTTCACAAGAATAGGCAGCTCATCATTACTCTGTGCTGCACCTAACAAGGGGAGAGTGTCTTTAGTTTTAGGATGTGATTAACACGCGATAAGAGAGGAGTTATAATTCCTCTGAAAGCAGGATGGTATAAACTCAGCAGTGTAACCCCAGCTCCCCTGGCTCTTGCTCAAAGACACTTAGTTTGGCACTCTGATTTCCTAAGCCTTTTTTGTATTGTCCAGCAAAGGTCAAATTTTCATTTTCTATGAAAGTAGCCCTGTGAACACCCTAAGTGATCTTCCTTCTTACTTCAAGTTCCCATCACTTCTCACACTACACCCTACCCACACTGATTTATTTTATTTATGTACAATTACATGAAGTTTTTTAGGTTCACATATGGCAAACTGTACATTATTATATACTTGATTGCACGTAGACTTGTGAGATCATAAGTAATGAGCCAGAAAAGTAAATTGTTTTACAGCTTCTTTCCTACCATCATTACTTCCACGGTGTCCTCACTTCATGTGGAGGGATGGAACATCAGAGGTACTTATCTGTTTTGTGTACATTATCCTTATGAGAATATGACCACTTGGGTGAACTAAAACACTGTGCTGGGAATGCAGTGCCAGAATGACATAATCAGGAACAGAAAAGGTATGTTCAGCAATGCACAATAGGCAGGATGACTACATGATCTTAAAGTTTTGCTGAGCTGCTCTCCTAACCCAAACACACATGGAGACTGCATGTTCTAAAAAAATCCATAGATACTGTCAAATTTGTATATTAAGGAAGTTTTCATCACAGAATGAATTATCACACAAAGCTCAGCCACTGGATGTTTTCTTATAGCTCCTTTGCACCTTCTTGGTTGCCCATTTAGATTTTCCTCAGCCATGGAAGATCCAATTCCTCCCTCTTCAGAAAATATAATACAATAGCTATCAGTGACTTAACAAATCCCATAAGAACCTCCTTGAGGAAGGAAAAAAAAAACATTCTAGAATACAATTATCCTATTAATAAGCTTTTATGTAGCCTGTTTTGGTTTCTTCAGCCTCTGGCTTTGCTCTTTTGGACCAGTCCTGTGAGCTGAAGTTCACATAATCTAAAAGGTATCTGTTAACTCTGGAAGCGCAAAGCCTTTCAAAAAGGTATTTGCTGAGTAAAGTGCTGTACACTAACTACCACGGTATGGTGATCTGAGCTGACCTGTTTGAATAAGACTGACTATGATGGGTTCAGATCAGTGGAGCTAAACAGCTGGTTTCATTTGAGCTGACATGGGTTGGCCTCAGCTATCTGTTTTGATTGTTTGAAATAGAAACAATCGATATGGTACTGCAGACATTACTAGGGATAGCAAAACATAAAACACTAATTACATTGTGTGCAATCATTACCAGTATAAAGATACAAGAGCATTTCCCAGTCCACTAGGTATTTCACTAAGGCATAACATATAGCTTTTGTCCCACTTTGAGACAGCAAGTCCTCATATCTCTTGTTTTCTGAGACACAATGGTGCAGTGATTCACTAGCTTCATGTCAGGAGCTAAGAGGAGGGCCAGAAATTGTATTTAAATCTCTTGTACCCAGCTAAGTTACTTAATACAATAAATAGAACTTCTTGCAGTTTCATGGAAACTTAACAATCCCAAGAATGCATGGTCATAATTTTAAAAAAAGTTCTAAGTGATGTGAATTGCCCCATACAGTCTGATCCAGTCCCCTACCCACTCAAAGGAGAGGACATGGGTCAATTAGGTCTATTATTTACTGATGTTCCCTCTTTGAGCTATGTTTTGAACTGTTCTTTCCCTGATACTTTAGAAAAGTTTGCACCATCCTTGCCTCTTTCTATGATAAACATCCATTACCAGAGACATGTCAGTTAAGAAGCCAACTTGACAACAAGGTGGTGTTGAGATAACTGCCTGCCAGGAGAAAGGTAAGTGTCCCACATGGACTGCAAAACAGGGACTTTCAAAAGGAAGCAGTAATGCATAATATTTTTGGCATATTATTCCTTTACTTGTGTATAAGACAGAATGTGTCAGAGATGTGATATTCAGGGAAGCCACAGGTGCAGTGACAGTGGAGTTTCAGATCCTGATGAAAGTGAAGAAAGCAAATAACAACATAAACACCAGGTAAGCAGACTTGGACTTCATCATGCTGGATACACAGCATCTGTCAGTTTCTCCCAGTTTATCACACTACTTAGAGACACTGTATTCTCTGTCCATGGACAGTTGCAAAACTGGACTGGATGAGGCCATAGGCATCTGCACCTAGCTTTGCAGTTACCTCTGTTTTGAACAGGGGGCTGGGTTACAGATGTCCAGAGATTCCTTTCAACCTAAATTATTCTGTGATTTTAGCTATATTTCCCCCTTCTTTCTCTACTCACACAAACTGTTCTGTTCTTTCAGATCCCAAAATAAAGGGCCGACATAACTTTCTCTTTTGTTACACATACTGCAAAAACAATCATATATAATTTGTCATATGACATATTGACTCAGAGTTGTTCAATGCATCACACTGTATATTTAAAAGAAATGGCCCAAATGTCTACTTGCTTTTCCAAATCAGTTCCATGCAATGCCTACCTATGACAAACTGCTCTTAGCTGCAGTGCTCAACAGATAACAACAGCAGGGATGTGAATTAAGTTCTTGTAGTAAAAAGAATAAATCTCTGACTTTTGTTTCAATGAACCAAAATGGATTCTTATATTGGTTGCCTAATGAAATAAGGTTTATGTATTCACTCTGTGAGGATGAATTGTCCACCCATTTGACAATCTTCCTTAATAATTTTTTTAATTAATTCATCAACTACAATGAGATGAGACAAAAGGTAGAGATCTTAAAGATTAAATTACTACAAGTATTATGAAACCTGACAGATAAGAAAGTATCCTTAGCTGAGGAAGTGCTGCCATATGATTTTGAGTTTTATTAGAACCCAGAATATATATGTAGGAGAGAGCTGTGAGAGTCCCAACCACGGAGAAATCTTCACCTGGAGCTTACTGCTGGGTAGCAGAGAGCACAACCACAAGACACATCTACCAGGAGGCCCAACTTTCCTAATACTCTGGCTCACAATGCATCTCATCTTAAAAGTTTGTGGTAAGGATCCAGTGCTGTACACTGTATAGCTAGTTTTGATCATATTCATGTGTTGGGCTTATAGAAATAGGGCAAGTCCTGGCCTGCCAGTGAATCATTGCATTGTGTCATATGATTGTTCAGCCCTTATCAATAGAAGGTACTCTCTTCTTTCTCATATTTGATCTACTAATGATACAAATCAATAAAAAGGAAAGATAGGGTAAGATTTGGTTTTTAACACAGAATCTGTTGAGTTCCCAGTCTTGGTATTGGTGACCCTTCCCCCCACAGTAGCTCTCAACTTTGATTTCCATAAATCCCACAGTTGCAGACTAGATTATGTGATGGTACTGGAAGCAGAAGAATTAGAGGAAATAGTTACTCTCTTTTGAATATAGCAGTATCCTGAAGTTATTTCAGTGAATCCTTCCTTCTAGGAAAAGGATTCCTCCTGTTAGAGACAAAGTCTTTGCTTCTAGCTTAGCAAATCCTAACTCTGTCAGTTAAAAAACCCAACCAAAATGAAAAACCCCAGCCACAACCTGTATGTATATATGCATATAAATATAAATATTAACAATTTATACTCTCCTATGAGTAGGAAATAACAAATGCAGACACAGGAGAAAGGTGCTAAATTGTGTTTATTGCATTTCTTTTAAATATACAGTATGCCAGTTCAGCTCCCAGAGGCATTAAGTGAAAGAGCCCAAATGCAACATAAACAAATTGGAGCACAAATAAAAACAAATTCAACACTCACAAATACCCCTCAGTAACTTGACTTCTATTTCTGAGTCAGGGTTGTGCCTAGGGAACCTGATATTTGAAAATGGTTTTGTAGGCTCCTTATATCTCTGTGTATAGCATCACAGGGTTTACTTTATTTTTTTGACAGCAAGAAAAACAGTTTCGTAATTATTTGTTGTTAGATACTACACCAAAAAGAAATACCAAAGAAAAATATTGAAACTTTGGAAAAGAATGCAGAAAATAAAAGAAAACCTATTATGGCTTCAAGGTATATTAATAATAACAATAATAATTAAGGACCTTATTGCTTATCACATTACAGAGTTGTCTTTTTTTTTGCACTGAATGTGCATGGCATGTACTTTGTTCTATATTACCTATCACCTCTGTGGGGAAACAGCAAATATATTTAAGTAACACCCAAAAAAAAAAGGTAGAAAAAGGTATTTATGAGCGGATTTCTCAGAAGGCCTAAAAAAAGCACATTATTTTCCAGTCATCCACAGCTTCCCACACTCTGCCAAGCACATGGAATAAACCCTATGGAAGGTCCCAAAATTATTATGGCACTTGCTATGCCACTGAGGACTGGGTTGTCATTTCCTGAGGTAGATCAGCCAGTAGATTCATATATAGTAGTATACAAAATAGATGGCTCAAATGTCAAAACAAGAATTAGAGACACATCTATGTAGTGGAAATGGGGACAAAATGCAGTGTATGTTTTTTTAAGAGTAAATTAAAACCAGAATAACCTGCTATCTTCTTGGTTTTTTTAATAAGAGGACTGGGTTTGGGTGTTTGGGGTTTTTTTGGGATGCATCATGGGTGTAACATACCTGTCCCTCAGTGAAGTATTAGATGCCCTGCCTGCACCAAAGAACTCTCTGTTACCCTAGAAAAGAAGTTTATAAGTTTAAAATCTTTTAAATGGATAAGAAAACTATAACATGAAGATGTGGAAAATCCTATGTGAATAGCAAAGCTATCAGACTGGAGAGAGGCTAGGAGAAAAATCCCTCAAGAATTAGTTTTTTTCATGTTGTCTTTAACAACATGGATAAAAAGTCATACCATATCTGATGCAGAAGCATCAGTTCTGATGGAGATACAGTGGGAAATGCAAAGTCAGGGACAGAAAAATGTTGGGTTTTCACCCAGGACCGAACAAGTGTAGTTCTTCCACGCCTCTTCTCCTGGCTCAGTATGGGGAGAGCTATGAAGCTTACAGGAAAAAGAAAAGAGAGCGAATGGAAGCTACTGGTATGGGCATTTATTTCATGGTATGCTAGAGGTTTTATTGTATAGTCCAGTAGAGGCATATTGCACAGATGCTGTCTTGCTCTTTTAAAATGGAGTGGCTGACAAGAGGTTCAAATTGACCACTGACTAATCCAGCGGTTATGTTATTAGAATGGGATATAAGAAAGCCAAGTTCAGTTTTGGCTTGACATTCAGGTACTTACATGACCTTAAGCAAGTGAAGGAATTGCTCTGTAAAGTTCCTTAGTTAATAAGTTCTATAAAAAAAATGAAAGCACTTCCTGACTCAGTTCTAGTTGTTGTGGGCAAAAATGTGTTAAAGATTATGAGATATTCAACTATTATTTTAAAAGGGTCTACATGAGCATCATTCTTCTGGAAGTTGCCACTGGATTTAATGGAAACTGATGACTTGCAGTGAAAGATTTAGTAGTCATTAAATTTATGTAAACACTTAATGGGCATGTATAGATTTATTCTAGCTGGCTTATCTGGGACAGTCAGTTTATTCTTATTTGATTTTTAACTTTTTGCTACCTGCAACTTCATATGAATATATACATATATATGCACATGTACATACATATACATGCACACACCCTCTATCCATGCAGTAGTCCTGTTTGCCCAATTTGGGCATGAATTGTTCTATATGCTGTTAATGCTAAATGACACAGATCTGCACGGTGTGCAGTTGCAAGGCTGAAATTGAACTATGCCTATTGCTGTACTGGGTGCCACCCACACTCACCATTAAACTCCATTTAACATGCTCGCACTCACACAAAATCTTGTGACCTGTCAATCCAACACTTTCCTGGACTTAGCATTAAAAAATTACTACTGTTTGACTCTTAAAAGGCTATAAACAGTAAGTGGAATTTGGAAGGAACAGGAAGAGGGAAAGGAGAAAGAAACATCTCCGATTCCTTTTTAATTTAAAATGCAGTCTTCTGGGGAAATGTGATTTATTGCATCTAAAAATGCAGTGTGTTGCTGAGCAGGTGTATGCAATTTTATCTAATTACTTTAAATAGGTTTTCCTTGTATGTGAGCTGGCTGGGAATACTGAATGTTAAAAACACATTGGAAGAAGGTGGATTTGGAGAAGGTAGAAAGGAGCACCTTTAGTAGCTGATCATGGTGAGCACTCTGAGGTACCAGGGACATTGAGAATGGTCTTAGGCAGTTTTAGAAATAAGTTTCTGCAGTAGGAAGTTTGGAATAGGCTTTAAGCAGTACATGAAAAGCAGGATTTGCATTGTCATCTGCAGTGGATCTGTAAATCTGTAAGTATGAGAAAACCATGAGAGCCAGGAGAGACGTTGCAAGTCCTGTGATCTGACACTGCAAACTAGTGCATCCAAGAAGGATCTAAAGCCGGCTGTTACTAGGATAGACTAGTTAAGCTACATCAGAAATCAGTTCTTCAGTGTTAAACATTTGGGGCCAGGACAGGCACTATGGTTGATTATCAACCCCTTTGTGCTGTTAAAGCATTAAGCAAATAGCATCTGCCTGGCTAAAATGAGGTGAGCATCTTCTTCGTGCATCGGTTGATTGACACTTTGGCACTAGGTGTGGTTCAGGACCTTGCTCTGTACTGGCTGAGATGCCCATCAGGTCCTCCTGTACTTGTGTCTCCTGTGAATGGAAGGCCTTGGGAGCACAAAACTCACTCCGCTCGCGTGACATTTTAACATCCAAAGGACACAAAATATGATTCAAAAAGGTCAAGGACAAAAGCGTTTTGCTACAGGTGGGTAGACATTATCTGCTGTGTGTGATGCAGTGCTGTCAGCAGCACCAGAGATATGTGCTCAGGAGAGGGGTATCTAAGTTATAATCTAGTTTATCCCAGCTCAGACAGGTGATGCATTGTTCTTTGAGCAGCAGTGCAGCGGGATCCATCCTTCATGTACCTGAGAATCATTTCAATGGTTTATGGCAGCTAGTAGAAAGCCAAGATTTGGTGGGGGGAAACAGGCATCAGCCTGAAAACAGTTTGGTTTTATGGGGGGAGGGAGAAACGATAAATATGACAGATGTGCTATGCATCTCCAATTTAGGACATGATCATGTCAGCGTGTTTTAGACGCTGGTCCCCAGCTAGAAGCTTAATTTCCCCCTACACCTGAAGTGCAATATCTGATCCTGTATGCATGCCCAGCTCCTCACACTGCAGAGTAACCCAGGATGGTTTACAGCAGCTGTTTTATTCCATGCTACTTCAGACTAAAAGCCACATGAACACTGGCAGCTTCTCATTTCTCCCTCCATAAGCACTGTTTTTGAAACTGCTATGTTAACGTAGCACATGGTAACTTGACCTTGCTCTCTGGATGGATACACACTGATCCCTGTTCAGAAGGGCCCTAAACCACTGAAAACTTTATCGTGGCCCTGATGATCACTCAGAGCAGAAGATACAAGCATAGACCTGTGACCACATTGCAGCTTTGCTAGATGTACTCTTTTGTTCCTTTTTTCATGTCAGCAAAGTGACTATATTGAAAAGAAACCTTGGGAGCACTCTGGAAAGCAGTTTTCTCTGAGATCGATGACCTGACCTATGTAGTGGCATGTAGCATTGCTACATCAGGTTAGGAGGACCTGAGGAAGGAAGGATCTTGTACCCCACAGACACATCAAGGGAAACAACAAGAGTAGCTAAGGAGTACTTGAACTTGGACTGTTAGAAAGCAAGGGCTAGCTCTCCTGTTTCTTCCTATACATTTATGTATGGTCTTACAACTGTATCACCAACTTCTCCTGTTATCTTGCTAGTTCATTACTCAAGAAAAAATAGAAACTGATGCTGATCCTCATCAGGATTTTTCTTTGATTTAGCTAAAAGCATATGAGATTATAATTTGTCCTGAAGTGAAGTAGGGGGTGATACTCAGCAGAAAAGCGAGATTTCTCAGGGTAAGAGAAATGTCAGTGTCCCAGTCAGAGGACAAGATTGTTCACTGTGTCTAAATCTGTTCCCCAGTTTGTGGAGTGTCTATGAAAAGTTGTGGTAAATAAAGTTGATGTATCCTAATGTATCACTAAGCAGGAGGAGACAGGAGGCTGCAACATTTTCTGGAGAAGTCTCAGTGAAATCAAAGGAGGGAGAGATTCCAGGCAGCTGGTCAAGCTCTGTTCCCATTTAAGGTCCAATTGACCTGAACCACACAAGATGTCCCCAGAATTCCATTCCTACCTTTGGGAGTAAATTTCAGTCTTTAATAGGAAGCAGTACAGTTATTTTTGCTTCCTTACACAGCATCTCAAACCATCCAAATATGCTTACCTTGTCCTATTAACATCAAGCATAATACAGCATTTCCCTTCTTCACAGCAATTCCCTCACTCTCAGGGAAGCATCTGCCTTCACTGAACTCTTTGTTCCTCTCAAGCAGGAAGTCTTTTAAACCTTTAAGCTACGAATTAAACCTCATTGCTTCTGCCACTCAAGGCACTTTCCTATTAGAGGTACACAATTACATTAGCTAGAAGGACAATTTGTCCTGCTGGATCTTTAAAGGAGGAGTATACTCCACCACAGGTAGGTCTCATGCTGACCACACACAGCAGCATGGATCCCCCATGGGCAGCGACATACATCATGCAGTTGGAGTCCTGTCATCAGCAGCAGCTCAGCTTGTTCTGCATCCAGAGAAGTGCCCGACCCATTCCTTCTCCTGCCCCCGACTCCAGCAACCTCCCCTCTCCCACATCCCAGGGTTGCTAAGCAACCTCCTGCAAGCAGCAGAGTGAACAAGAACTGTCAAATTTATTATTTTTTGTCTTAAAGTAGCAATGTCTCCTATGTAACTAAAAATTGACAATCAAGAATTGTAATTTTAACATTACAATGAAGCCTAGTGTCCTCTCCTCTCTCCACTCTCCCAGAGTCCCACATACTTTCAGAGGACCCAAGAAAGGGTCACACCCAAATATGTGAAATTAAATAAAGCTTGAAGGTGGCTCCATTTTCCACATTTGCAGCTGGTTTAGAAGTGAGGGCACCAGCAGAGTCTCCCTCACTGTTGAATTTAGCATCTGACAAACTGCAGTAAATTGAAGCCAGTTATGCACAGGGAGTTGTATTTGCCACAGGCAGGGGAATTTATACATTCAAAAATAAAATAAGACATAGATTTGCTATACATCTGCAATATATTTCTCACAGTGATTGGCAAGTCTAGCCTGTGCAAAGTATGGTTCTTCTGAACTGACCTTATGAAGTGGCAGAAATAATCTACACCAGGGGCAGAATAGCATTGACATCTGAAATCGATTAGCATGGAGTAGTCTTTCCTCCACACACTCTATATGTATACGCATTCATACTTATATATACAGGGAATTTAGAGACAAACACACATACAAGATGTATCAGGTATCAAGGGAAGTCAGAGAAATGAAGAGTATTGGAAGGGTCTCTGATTCCTATGTTAATAGGAAATGTAATAATTTGATATGCTCTCATCACTATGAGGTATAACTACACCCCACTTTTCAGAGAAAGGTGAAAGAAACTAAGACATTAGCTTGATATTGTTAAACTAAACTGAGAAAATATCTTTCCTGACCTAAAATCTCAATTGGCATAGTTTGGTTCCAATTTGTCTACTATTTAGACAATATTGACTACAGAGCTAGTAACTTTGGCTACTTTTGCTTGAGACAAAGCATCACACTAGTCTCTTCAAACTATAGTCTCTTCAGAGCTTTCCTGCCTACATCTCATATTTCAGCAAGATTCTTGGCCTGTTGATCCATGAGGCAGCCCTGCGGACAGAAGGCAGGGGGCACACCCTAGGTTTAGCAAACTGAGCCTACAGCCGCTGACTTCCAGAAGAATAGCCAGAGAAGCATAACCATTGCCTATTCCTCTTGAGGCCTAAGCATAGAGGGATAAATAACAATAAGCTGAAGCCTTAACCTTTACACTGCATGCACCCACTCTTAGGGAAGGAGAAATCAAAATATGCTGAACTACAACCAGCTTCATGTCAAGCCAGAGCTGATAACACTGAATAAGGAACAACCAGATTCACTAGCATGCTTGTATACCAACACCTCAAGTGTAATTCACTGCTACCCCATGGAACCACAATCTTTGCTTATTTGATATATTCAGATAACTGGGTAGTAATAGAAAGGAAGCAAAGCATTTGACACCAAAACCACACTAGTGATAATTATGGGAAACAAATAAATACCAAGTGAGATCATAATTCAATCACTGTTAAATGGAGAATGGGAAGGAGAATGTTTAAATGAACCTGGCTGGGGGGGGGGGCGGGGGTGGTGGGAGGGCAAGGGGGGACGGGGGGGGGGGGGACGGGGGGGGACGGGGGGGGAGAGAGGTTGAGATTTTTTTAGTTTGTTTAATTAATTTTAATCAGATATACTAGCTGTGCATCCTAATGAGACAGTGTTAACTTCTTTTTTAGCATAGAACATGTATTTCTTACAGCAAGGAACAGTCAAATCTTCCTCAAAAATGACACTCTATCTTTTCCATTCCTTATCTATATGGGGATTTATACAATTTTCAAGCTACACATGGAAGAAAGTTCAGGTAATGATAGAGCAGGTGTGCCTTGGGAGGACTAAATTATGGGAGTCAATAAACAATTACAGGGTAGCATCTGGATGATTGAAAGAATGTTAGCAGTGCTAATAGTTACATAAAATAATTATTCTTCTGCTCCATGTGTAGGTCTTTTAGTGTCCAAGAAGGGCTTAAAGATTCAAGGGTTTTCTGGGTTTGGAAATTTATAAATAAAGCCAATCTTGCATTTACACTGGTGATGTTTTAGACTGTCTGGTAAGATTTAGCCTTTACAGTAGAGAGAGTACATAGTGTGGCAGGGAACAGAGATGATCCCCATGGAAAAAGATGGAATAAATTACATTGATTTCAGCTAGGTTTGTAGAATGTCATCATGACTCGTAAAACAGAAGCATTTGCTGCAAAGTTCAAGAAAGTACTTCTAAACTATTGCATCTTCTCCCACCACTAATACTAATGTATTAATCTCTTATCTATCGATAAGTGTTTAGACACAAGGTGAAAGGAACAGTTCCATTGCTAGACCTTAATATGAAGACATGAACTCTTCAGAAATGTTAAAACCAAAAATGTTTCAGAAGTAGGTGGCACCATCTAGGCTGCTTGTATGGCAGGGTACATTTGCCCTTTGCATTTGTGGTAAACTGATCTCATTGTCTGCTACAAGTGTCTTTAGTCACTAAACAGACATGAGCAAGGTTTGGGGGCAGGCTGTTAAAGGCAGAGAGCAAAAGTAATCACTTTGAATGACAGAACTACCATTAACAGTGAGAGAAAACCTGGGAGCCACAGTACCTTGAGAAAGGCAGTAGCAAGGCATCAAAATCATTAACAAACATCGCTGAAATTGCTTAAGCAGGGTGGCATTGACAGCAATCTAAGCATATTCATTCAGGATCATAATAAAAAAATAACATTTTTCTTAGGATTTTTAGATGAAAAATAATCTATAATATGCAGTGCTACACAATTTAGAATGTTAATGAAAAAAGATTCAAAACCTGATGATTTAATCTTGTACTTTAGCCACAGGAGAAATGAGCTCCCTGGGCTCTTTCCTTTTTGCAACCTCTGGAGTATCTTTCTGTCATCCAGAATATGAGAACAGATCCTTCAAAGTGTGAGTCTGGGTGTGCTGTGCCTGTATATGAATTAAAATAGACTGAATGATAGAGGTGATTTAGCAAGCAGTTGATAGGCTTTGCTTTTCTGAGCTTGTTCTTGACAAAATAGACCAAAACCAAGAAAGAAGTGTAAAATCAGCTAGAAAAGGGGATACTCTCCTGGCAAAATATATTTCATTCTACACATTTTGGCCCAGAGGTTCAAAAATGACAACATCAATATTTGGCAGCATTGGTAGGTAAATGACCACTGTAGACCATAACGTTATACTTTATCCCATGACACTTGTCTATGTCCCTCCATACAAGGTGAAAACTCCAACCATGATGTCACATAAACCTAGGGCTTTAGCTATGTTATAGTGACAACAGATCATGATTGTGGCTAATTATTTTAAACCTATTAAGGTATTAAAGCTGGACTTATGTCAAGGCCCTCCTGGACATACTATGTTGTGCCCACGAGTACTAGGTTTCTACTAACCTCTAGTCACAAAGAAAAACTTTCTTCTTTGTTTGGGTTTGTAAGATAAAGAAGAAATACAGAAGAAATACTTAAGGGAAAGACTGAGGAATTAAATGGAAGCTAAGGAGAAGTATGGAGGTGAAGTGAGGGACAAATGAAGTTTTCCTGGTTATAATAATTGGTATAAATCCATTTTTTAACAGAGACAAATCAATTATACTATTCCAGTAATTCCTTTGAATTGTGTTATTGAAGGCATCATTTTCCCAATGCCTCTATGTAATATAAAATAGGAACACAACTTTGCTTATAATGTATTAAGTCTTTTTTTCCAAGTGAGACTCCTCTAGAAGATGAAGCATAACAGAAGAACTTGGCTCAAAGACTAGAGAGCCAACCAAACAACAGTTTCCAGGAAGTTCTGTAGTAGTGCAACACACCTGAAAGAAGTCTGAGTTCGTCTAAAGATGCTTAATTTTCTTGGGTGAAAAAAATAATACCAAAAGCAGGAACTCTTCATAAATACTATTTTGTTCATAAACTCATTTTCAGTTTGAGATGTTGTATGAACAGACATATACGTCCCTCATCTGTACATGATTAGGTCTTGTAAAAATACCAAGCAATAGGAAGAGAATTACTGTAATGAAGTAGAAATATTGTGAGGACAAGAGGGGGAAAAATAATTAATAAAAAAAAGGGGAAGTAAAACACAGAAGAGAGTGACACAGCTGGGTAACTAAGACTGAAGAAGGAGGAAAAAAAGGTCATAGCAAAAAAAGAAAGTCCTGATCTGAATTTAACAAGACCATGTTGCTACATAGCCATGACACAGAAAGAAATATGCTTTACGTGCCAGCACCTGTAAAACTAAGGACTGCTTCAGCCCCCTTCATAACTTCATGCATATAACCAGAGCTTCAAAGCAATTTTACTTGTTGAGCCCATGATTCAGGTGTTTTGAACATCAACATGTTCCCCCTTCCCTCAGGCTGTTTTCTTTGGCAGTCGCTCAGCTTTTCCATTAAAATTCGTGCATTATTGTACAGGCTGCCGATAAGTTGTTGCATACACGGCTGCCTTTGCCAACTACTGCTTGAACCTGCTGGCGATTTCCTGGAGGGCAGGAATTAATTCTCCAAAGGAGGGGAAAATCTGTGGTATATAAATATATCTTTTACTACTCAGCCTGCAAGAAACTTAGACCAAAAAGACATTTTTCTTCTTCCTTCTGTAAAAACTCATTGCCCAGCTTTTTTTTTTTAAACTCTCTTCATGCTTAGTAGACTCTTTTCTCAGTATAGCTGCAGCTGACCTCTCTTGGATGAATGATGTCAGACAATACTTCACCAACGGTTTTTGTGGTAACTACAGAGCAGCTCAGATTCCTTTGTTAGACCAGAAACATCCAGTTTCTCTAAGTGTAAAACAGCACTTCTCCTGTAGAGAAATGTTGGAAAACATCTCCTTGACCACACACAGGGAAAGGACAGAAACCAAGAAGCAAACTATAAGCAACCAAACTCAGAGCATCCAGCTCTGTCTCACACATGAAGCTTGTGCTTTCTGGCAAAACCACCCTTAAACCATCCTCCCACAAGCTGCCTACTCGCATCCTCTGGCAGAAACAGAATACGCTGTGGACCCCATATATCCTGAGATGTATGAAAAATTAATTACTGGCCTAGGAGATGGTAAATTGCTTACCTCTGAACCATAACCTTCATGGCAAGTACCTTCAGTGCACCTGACTCTAAAGCAGACATCTTTGTTGACCCATACCAGACTGATTGAAAATTTCATAACTAAGAACACTCCCAAACCCATAATTTCTAATTCCCTCTGCAATAACAGACTGCACAAAAAGACATTCACCCTCCAAGTGAGCCTTTAAGGAAAACTAAACAGAGAAATCTGGGCAAGCATCATTCTCTAATCAGCAATCAAACTTCCCCATGAAGCTCTAGAGGGCTTGATTAAAAGCAGATGTGGGTAATCTTAATGAGGCAAAAGGTATAGCTGCTGGGAGAATAGAAAGTTTCATGAAGAGCCCTTGACTCTCTAGTAGACCTTCAGGCAGGGTTAATAGATTTGGGCAGGCAATGAGCTATGGTTTTATGCTGCTTTTTATTAATCACAGGAATTGTGTGTTGCACTGCAGGATGAGCGGAGGGAATTTGTTAAAGTGCAACCCTCCCTAGCTGCACGGCTCTAAAATTGAAACACAGTCTTGTGATCACTTTGAGAGATTTAGGAAGCACTTGTATTCCAGATATCCAAGAGGTTGCTAGCTATCCTTTCAGTTACAGTATCTCCTTGAAAAAGTGGGGCATGGAAGAGGAGGATTCTGCCAAGAAAGCACTCCAAAAAGAAAACTGTGGTGAGGGCGGTGGTTTTATTCTTCCTAACTGAGGATACTTGTTGGTCTCTTCCTGCTAAGGAACTGGGGGTTGGGAGAAGAAATGTTCACTTCAGACCCTTCTGCCAGGGAAATGACAGCAAAGTTTCCAAAGGTAATTAAAAATTTATCTTCAGCTACTGAAAAGACCAAAATACACAGGAAATGTCTTAATTGGCAGCTCTGTGGAACAGAATGTTTGTATTTACAAAAGAAAAGAGCGTTCCACATGTCAGTAATGGAAGGAGGTTCAAAAAGTGTTAGTGGGGAAAAAAAATCATGAGGAGACTCTCCAGTTATAAACCATCCTCAGCAGCTTAATGCAGTGATTTTTCTGTTGCTGTTGAACTCCCGTGTCAGAGAATCAGAGTAGTTTGAGTTGGACGGAACCTTTAAAAAGAACTTTAAAGTCCAACCCCCTTGCAATGAACAAGGTCATCTTCAGCTAGATCAGGTTGCACAAACCCCCATCCAACCTGACCTTGATTGTTTCCAAGAAGAGGGCATTTACCAGTTAAAAACAGTTCCAATATTTCACCACCCTCACCGTAAAAATTGTCTTCCTTACAGCTAGTCTGAATCTACCCTCATTTCATTTAAACCCATTACTTCTTGTCCTGCAGCAACAGGCCCTATCAAAGGTCTCCAGAAGTGAGGATCAAATGCAGATATGTCACTTGCATAGATTGCATGTATGTGCATGAACTGGCACTTCTTCAGGTGCCCAACAAGAGTGTCTCAGATGTAATCACAACCACAGAGTACTACTCTTGCATTTGGCTGTTCTGTTTATCTGTTTCCACACCAAAAGTTATCAAAACAGGTCTGCAACACATTTGTCCTTACAACATTCCTATAAGGGAAAATGATACTTCAGGCCATATTTCCAATTACATATTTCTGACAGTCATAAATCACTTTCCTCTCTTGGATATACTTTCGAAGGGCACTAAAATGTCTTTGTCCAAATTGTTACACTACTAAGAGGTGACGTGACGTGACATGACTTGGTTAAGAATCTTTCTCAAAAAATTATTTAATTTTAAAATACAGCTTTATTGAAACTGTATTTATGGCAGAAAAAAGTTGGCTTGGATGAAATTTTAAGCTAAAAATGGGCCAATGTTGTTCAAAAATTGCTTTGACACTCATAAAAGGAAGAAAAAAGTGTTTCAATTTGAAGTGCCTTTGTATTTAAATATTAAGCTAATTTTAGTGAAGCCTTATTTTTTTTGAAGTCAACATCTAAATGAATATTTTATGATTTTCAATATGAATGTTTTCAATGGGCCCTGACAGAACACATTTTAGCATGACCAGTTTGGATGAAGTTTTGAGGTTTGTATTTTTCAGGTTTAAGGTGGAATTTTCAAAATAGCATCTTGAGTTTTTTTCCAGAGGTGACATTTTCTTCTCCTGACTCAATTCTCCTTTTCCTGTCACTTGGGAAATAGCTTTAAAAAAAAGAAAAGAAAAAAAAAGAAAAGCTTTACTATAACAAAATTCCTCCTGATGATCAATGCAAGTTTTTTAAATGGCCTCCACACAGCATGGCCTCACAGCTGTGCAAAGCTGAGAATAATTTTACATATTCAGATATTTAAATCCTAGTTAAAGCAGTTTGTGTTTCAAGGTAGGATATATTTCAGAAAACCTTAAGGAAAAGGCAATGGTCTCAATGGTAAACTGCTTTGTGCACCACAAAGTCCAAATTTGCAAATAATCTTAGAAGACCCTTTTTTATTGAATAAGGCATGTATCTATCGACTTTGGGGTTTTTGTAAATTCATCAAAGGCAGCGTGGATTCAAAAAAGTGTGTGGGAAAGACTTCCTTTTCCCTAAGGGTAAGAATTCTCTAGAAATACCATGTAGAAGCAATAACACTTGAAAGAAAACCTTCTTGAAGCTTGAAAGAGGCTGTTGTGAAAAACATGTGATGATCCAGACCATGTCTGTGCTGAAGCAAAGTATATCCTGTTTACCAATTTAAACAACAGGGAGGATTTAGGAAAGACACTGGAAATGAGCCCAAGCTAACTTTATAAATGATTAAGTGATAATAATTCAAAACAAACTTGAGTCTGCAATATTTAGGCATGTAATTTACCCACTAATTTCAGGACTCGATAACTAGTTCTTCTAAAGTAAGCGCTTGAATTTATCCATTACATCAGCAGCAGGTGTTCCTGAAGACCTCTTCCCAGTTGATGTTCTTTAAAACAGGTGAACTCTTTAGCCTCTAGAGTTAGGCTTTCTCATCTGAAGAAAGTTTCAAGAAGTGCTGCTGCTAGTCAGAGTGGTTCTAGGGATTGCTGTGACTTTGATGGCCTGTGAAGGTACAACCACAAGATAGTCACAACATGAATTTAGTGTTCAGAGCTTCTGCAATGTGTTCTTGGGGGCTGTCCTCAGATCAGGCCACCTAGCAGAGCATTTCTGGTAGGATTTCTTGCAGCAGAGGAAAGAAATTGTTGACTGATATTTATCTGCTGTGCAATACAGCTCATTCACCCTAAACCAGACACGTATACTTCCCAACTGTGTTTACACAGCAGCTAATTTCTACTTATGGCTGCTGCTGTTTATAAGGAGAACCAAGCAATTGTTTCTAACAATTCTCCAAAAATAAATGTGCTGCCTTTACTGGGGTCATTAGAATTCTAAATAGTGCATTTCATGATCATTTATAATGCAAGAGCCTTAATGAACAGTGCCAAATCAGTCTTAGTATTCTTGAACCACCCATTGCTCAGTTCCCCTCTCACTTTCCAT
Organism: Gallinula chloropus; assembly: GCF_964237585.1. Lineage (NCBI taxonomy): Eukaryota > Metazoa > Chordata > Aves > Gruiformes > Rallidae > Gallinula > Gallinula chloropus. The sequence goes on from NC_140090.1 coordinate 69,818,402, forward strand.
TTCCTTTATGGAAAGAATAACAATAAATAATTTTATATTTAGAAAACTCTTATTTATCCAGAATTAACCAAATGGATTAACAGTGCTCTCCCAGTCCTCAAGACAGCAGCTTACGGGAAAAAAATAACCCAAACAAAACATCAGCCATGACAGGAATGGGACCAACCTCTGGAGCATCCCTTATCTATACTTATTTTCACTGCAGATATTACAGCAGAACAGACTGGGATGTAAAATATTCTGGGTCACAACCAGAACTGCAGAACAGCATTTGGTCAGGTGTTTAATATAAATCTTTGTTCTTAAAAAAAATGACATGAGCTTTTTAATGACGATTCAAAAATTCCTTTTTTAAAGGCTTCTCTGAAAGGTAATAGACTCAAAAGAGGTGTCCCTAATAGCAGTCTTTGGATGTTGACTCAGTATGGATCTGTAGGTTAAACTATCCTCCAAGGCTCAACAGGACCACTACTTCTATAGCGGGGGACTCCATCCTAGTCCCCTAACTAGCTCTGTGATAAAGGTTACATACTTTTCAGCATATTTGATGTGAGCTTGCTTTTCAGTAGAGCTAAAGCAATTGAATCCAGTGCTCTGAGTTCTGCTTAAAAGGGACACTGGCTGAGAGGAATGAATGGCTGAAAGATATTGATGAACAGTGTTGGATGGCACAATGCTTAATAAAAATGAGTCACACCTTGGCAGCTCTCAGGAATGATCCTACAAATAATTAGGAAATTAAACTTACTGGAAGAGAATCTGGTGCAGAGTCAATTTTATTTTTCTTCTTCTAAATTCAATTTTATTTTTTAACAATAACAAAACTCCCCCCTCAAAGAACCCCAAAACCCCATAGTTAAGCACTCCAGGAACAACACCTCACTCTGGACAATGATCTTTGTCTTATTTGGAATTTGCTATTTGCCTTACCACAAGTGTCAGGGCTAGGAATCATTTTTTGGTAGAGGTCATCCACCATCTTTTCCAGGTTTGCTCAGCTTACCAATGTCCTATAAAAAAGAGCTTATTTTTAAAAATCTCTTAAAATACAAATTTATACTCCCCCCCTGCCCTCATTTTGTAGTGCATTTTGTAGTGAATTTTTGTTTTGGGGGGTGTGGAGTGGCTTGAGAAGTTTATAATCATTTAGAAAGTAAGGTCACATGTGACAAAAAACTCTGGTTGGTAAAAAAAGGAAAATGTTTCAAGGATTTTAAATTCTAATGTTAACATTTTTTAAAAATATTTTTTTTTACTTTTAGAATAGGTTTTATCTTTTATGTTTTCAGTGTTTTGCTCCAGAAAGACATTTATATACAAGATATATATATTTGCACAAAGTTAGAGCTGAACTATATCAAAATTTAAAGGCTAAATCAAAGTTGAAAACAACCAAAATGGAATATGACAGATTTGTGCTCTTTGATGAAAACTCTCAGGTTGGCGCAGAAAAGGTGGCTTTCTCTTTCATACACTCACTATTTACTTTAGCTCAAATATAAGCAATTATTGCTGGTCAATTTTCTAGCTGGATGCCAAATCAATATGGCAGCTGAACTACTGTTCTACACATCAGTTTAATCCAGATGATCCGTATCTTGAATGGGTGTATTTGTGGAGAGAAGAATTTCTAATCCTAACTGGATTTCAAAAGAAAACAAAATGAAAAAGAGGAGAAGAGGTGATGAGAATTTGCTGTGTCTACGTGGTATAAAACCCCAGCAGAGTAATGAGATTCCACTGCCTGCTGGTTTATTGTCGAAGACTATAAAAGACAAGCAAGCATTGACATAAAACATATGTTATCGATATTTGGTCTGTGGTGGTAACAGAGGAGCTGAAAATGAGGGTCAGCTCAGCCACTGTTTCGTACTGCCTTACATCCTACCTGTTTGCAATGTCTAGCTTGGTGAAATTTAGTGAACTTCCATGTATGTTTATCTTAAAGGCAGAAGTATCAGAAATATCAATGTGTATGAAATGCACAAATCATTGCTAGCGTGCATCTGGCAATCCTAAAAACAAATCAATGAAGAAAAGGTGCACAGAAATAATTTACAGCTAATACAAACGGTTGTGGAGCAAAAGTACTTAATAAATGACTTCTAAAGGCTTCTTTTTTTCTCCCAAACTGAAAGATCATGGTAAGTTTAAGTAGCTGCCTCTTTATATATGTGCAAACACACACAGAGGAAGGGTTCACAACTTCCCCTAGTACAGAAAAGACTTGCATAAACACATAAGTTAAAGCATTTATGTATATATAACAATAGTTAACATAAACCAACAGTTAAATGGTTTAAAAATAAACAGCAGCAGACAACCAGGAGCAGTTAACATTTCACCAGTGACTGAAGAAATACAAGGTTGTCTACAAATTTCCATAGCTGGTGAGACAGCCTCCAGAGCTGTCATCCCTTCCATTCATCCTGGTATCACAGCCTTTTTAGTCCTTCATATTCATTTTTGTATTGTCGTGAAATATTACTTGCTTTATAGTCACATATATAAATACAGACTTAGTAGTTTCTGAATCCATTAATCGTAGTCTGTTTTTTCTCTGTGACAGAAATAGACTTTTAGAAGTTGAGGATGTGGTGGGTGATTGTTTGAACTGCATTCTGGCCATGGGTGTAGCAGCAACTCTTGGGGTAAAGCTCAAGACTCCACCTGTAGTGCACCTGGAGGAAAACAGCTATATCTGTCTTTGTGCCCCTCCACCCTCTTTGAAGAGTTATGCTTGATATATAGGGAAATTTTATAGGAAGTAAATCCATCATTACTTGTGAACTGCTCCAAAGGCAATCCTAATTCAGCTGAATGAAAAAAGTCCTGGGAGGTAACTGAGCTAGGGTAGCTGTATGAAAAGTTAAGCTTGTGATACAGTGGCATAAAGAACTGCAAAGAGTAATTACTGGAAGGGGAACTCAATTAACTGGAACAAACAACTGATTGTGCAATTAAGCAAAAGCCTGTAAATCATTACAAACCTCTTGTCATACAGCATTTCTCCACAGTCCTGCTGTAGTGGCTCTGCTCTATCGGCTAAGAGTGAGGGCTAAGCTGCAATCATGTTTTCATTGCTGTGTATTATGAACCACTAATGATGATCACTTGTGTACTTTTCTTAATTATCTTGAACAACAATGCACATCTCTAACCCTCCATTTTACTAACATTTTGATGTAGGAGAAAGTGCAAGAAGTCACACAGCATCATCCAGCAGTCTGTACACCACACTCAGGTCTACAGGTTTGTATTTGTAGCTTTCGTATAAAACACCAGCTATAGAAGGCAAGGCACAAAGTTCCTTTCTTATCAGATCATTTAGCCAGTGCAGCAAATGGTTATAATTTGAGTTTCAAATCCACTCAGACATCATTGGGTGGAAAAGTAGATTTGCACTTCATTGATTATAAGGTTTGCCTCTGTTTAGAAGAGATAGGAAGAGAAAGAAGAAAAGATCTCATTGCAGTATTATTCAAAAAGAATAATAGAGAAAAAAGAGGTCCGTAGAACAAAGCAAAACACTAAGAATATGTGACAAGGAGAGGACGTACAAATAAATTGGCAAGACTGTCTGGAGATAAGATTCCTTGAAACTTCACCTTTATGAGCTTGCTTGCAATTGTTTCACTAATTCTTTGTGATGAAATTGTTGTGTTGGACTCCTCCTCTGGCTGAGGATATTGGTTTTGTTTAGACTCCAAAATTTCAGTAAAACTGGTTACACTGTTTATGAGACTCAGATAAGAGGGCAAGAGAAGGAAATAAAATGTGCTGCATTTTGACGTAGCCTTCCCAACTACCTGAAAAAAATTAGTTTAAAAAAAAAAATCTTGGCATGTTCCTCTGTGAATTTCCTAAGGGGGTTGGTTTGCTTTGGTTTGGTTTTTCCTTTCAATCTATATACACTAAGAGAGCCTTGTTCCAAAGGCAGCACCTTCTTAGAAAGAGCACACCCTCACAGTAGTTGGGCATCGCTGTCACTTGGAAAAACGAAGACCCTTTCCTCAACCGCCTTCCTGCCACACTGGGATGCACAAGCAACTTCTCTCTGAAAGCACAGCCACTTGTATGTCCTCCAGCACCGACTGCTGCTAGCGAGAGCCACCACACTGGCTGCTCGGAAGAAATGCCATCTTTACACTCACTGAGCAGCATAGGCAGCTGTTTCTTACACCACCTCTTGCTAAATACTTTTTAAAACCATGTTGGCAAAAATAATCTCTAAGGGAAATTTGCCTTCTGTGACCAATCGGTCCTTGGCCTGGGTTGAGAGAAACTACTAACAAGGATGATGATTGGTGACAGTATTTATGGTAGAAACATCTGGCTGGATGCTCTGAATTGGTTGCAGACCCATCAACCTGGCCCACCACTTGCTACTCTGCAAATGGCTTATATTTCAAAGACTGCAGGACCATTTGTCTTCATTAAGCAGTAGTTCCTAAAGCCAATAATTAATGACAAGTAGTCTGGAAATGGCTGTGCAGAAAAGGAAGTACTAAGGGAATAAACAAATTCTGAGACAAGGAAAAAGGCAGGCTGGAGGAAAAGAGATGTGAAAACGTTTTCTTTTCTGAAAGCGTTAGGGATGTTTCATTGAGGACCTAACCACTGGCATTTCCTAACCAGAATGAGCAAGACCACTGGATGTGTGAAGCTGTTTGAACATCTGCAGGAGGATACAGCTGGCAGAGGGCAAGCTCAGCAGCTTTCCTGGCACCCGGGGCAGGGATTGCACTGGTCTCTTGCTGCCTGTCCCTTGTTATTATCAATAAGTAGCAGAGCTGACTGGGATTTATGATCTACAAGAGGAATAGGTGGTAGCTTTTGATGTGAAGTGCAGACAGGGACTATGTCTTTTCTTCTAAGTATTTCTGTACACCCAGTCCTAAATTTCAGTGCAGCCTTGCTGTACTGATGCTGTCCACTTATATTGCCTATTCATCTAAGTAGGGTGTTGCTTCCCAGATACCTTGGTATTTAGTCTTTGTGAGGAAAGCATACCAGATACAGCTATGAGATGGTTGCCACAAGTTTTTCAGAAAGAATACTTCAGTGAGAAAAAGTTAACAGCTTCCATCTAAGAAGGACAAGAAAGTGATGGCAGTCATTAAAACACACTTTAAAAATTCAGTGCACTCAAGGAGAGGAGCAGAAGGAAGCCTGGTACCTGGCTCTCCTCAGCATCGCGAGCCCTCTTTTACCATCTGTCCCCCCCAAAAAAAGGGACTGTAGAAAGCTTATTTGTAAAAGCTACGTTTAAAGGTAAGAGTGAAAGTGTCTTCTGTGGACTCTTGTATTACGCTAATTCACACCAAGATTTTAGAATTGGCCACTATTTTTAAAAGCCATTGAGGGAATTGTTGATGGGTTTTGCACAGTCTATACAGAGAGGCTTTTTCATGATTTCTAACCAACATTCAGTCCCAGAACTAAAAATTCACATTCAGTCCATGATCCCATTGCCTAAGTAATTGCTTTAAAATATTTTGTAGCCTTTTTGAAAAAACAACTTGGATCCAAATGAAGGAAAGCCTCTGACATTCTCCTTTGTCCTGTTCTGCAAAAAAAAATGTCACATGAAATCCCTCTTCTCACAGCTATGGAGAAATTTTAACTGAAAAGTGAGAAGATTTCTGTATAAGCGAAGCAGCCAGGATCTGGACAGTCTTCCAACTGTAATAGTGGGGAGAAAGATCTAAGTCATTTAAAATAGCTTTGACAAGTTTATAATTAGTTTGTATCAGATGGCAACATCAGGTTACAGAGGACTGGACTTGATCAAAAAAATTTGTTATGGATCCAAGTTTTAAACATACTGAAAGCTGTTCTAGTGAAATTTAGGAAGATGTGAATAGCTTTTCTTTTTGTGTTTTTAAAAGATGCAAAGCATCCTGTACATTCTGAGAAAAAATACAAGTATGTAACAGTAGAACAAACAGAAATTAAAGTTATGAAGAACTAAAAAAAAATTAGATTTACTCTCAGAGACCTCTATTTTCTATGTGAAGGCTAATGTGCATTGACAAATGGTGGTTTGCAAAACCATTCTAAATGGATCACAGCTGCTCAAAGAAACTGTGTCACCTTCCTATAGCTAAAATTTAGCAGTAACTGTGTATAACAGACTGAAAAATATAGAAGGCTGTCGGGGGGAACATGGGGAGACACACAAGGATGGAGACTACTATGATTCCAGAGGCTTGTAACTCAGTTAAACCACCTTCACGAATATTGTCATTTCTATTTTACAATTAGGATGACCAAAGAGATATGTGAAGGACCCATAGGAGTGAAGTGGCAAAATCAAGAAAAAAAATTTGCAGGAAGGGGGGAAGGCTCCCTCTGGATGGTCACCTGCTAAAGGAATCTCCTGGAACAGTATATGGTTAGAGGCTGGCGGGCAGTTCTGGAATAACAGACTACACATACCAGTAAGTACAAGTGATGGAATTCACTTAAGGCATTTCATACCCAACAGATAGAAACTAGCAATCCTAGCAGTTTTGCAACACCTACCCAAAGCCTCCCATATGAAAGAAATGGTGCCCAATTTTCAGCCAACTGACCCTCCATGAACAAAATGCATCTGTTTCACAGCCTCCGAAAACAGAGTGTATTAACTACCAGTCATTGTGAAGACCCGATGAAAGCCCCTGGGCACAACTAATAATTTCATTGCTATAAAACAAGGTTGCTATTCATTCCTGGATAAAAATCCAACACAGTTCTGCCAACTTCAGCTTGCTCCTGTTCCTCCAGTGAGCATCAAACATCAGACTCTGGTCATTGGTCCTCTGCTGGTTAGGAACAAAACATTCAAATAACAAGAAGCAGGAAACCTGCACAAATTCTCTCCGTTTCAGGAGGCTATGAAACAGATGGCTTGGTTATAGCATCGTTTCCCTCTGCAATAAAGGTTTTGCTTTAATTCTGTAAGTACAGCTCATCTATCTCAGCCAAGGGGATCCTAGAGGCTTTGTCAGTTTTGTGTGTCTGTTTGGGGGCAAGACAGGAAAGTTGTTTTCTTGCCACGGAAAATAAATGTGCTTCAGTACAGCAAAACAAGAAAAAAAAAAAAAAGACACATTATAACCAAGGAAACAATGATTTTTCATGCAGGAAAGGAAGCAAAGCATGAAACAGGGTGTAAGGGAAAACAAGGCAGGCAGAGCCCCATCTTGTGGCAGAAAATCCAACTCATGTTCCTCTGGCTGTGCATGAGTCACCGTGTCCCAGAGACAACAACGTTCTGGGACGTTGCTCTGTGCAGCTGGCCTTTAAATATTTAAATCTATTGGACTACAAGGAAGATGTCTGCTCTTTGCCAAGCAGCTGCCTGTAAACAGTTTTCTAAATCGCAAGTCTAGACTGTGCTAGCCTAATCCAGAAGAGAACTGGAGGTATTGTGCAATTAACTTTTCCCTTTCTAGCAGGAAAGGACCTGTTTGTGCTGGGAAGGTGGGACTGGCTCTGGATCTAGGATGAAACTGAAGCGATACATGAGAAGTGATATCCAGAAGTGATACTGAGCTTTTTTGGTGTTCACTTGTTCAATTTGAGAGCTTGCTGTGGTCTGGGGCAGGATTATAGCTACATGCTGACCACTAGCTTCTCTCTTGCTAAAGATAATTTCTCCAGTTCTCCTTTGCACCCACTCCAGCTAACAAAGCAGATGTTTCTTCAGGTAATTTCATATTCCAAACCAGCTGCAGGCAGACAGAAGACTATCAATCAGTGACCAGGAATTTGTATTTTGGGATCTTCACAGTCCCAGAGCTACAGGAGTGCAATGTAAAAATCTCTTTCATTTGTGCCCAGGTCACCTCTCCTAGGATTTTTTTCTGTAAATACACCTCTAACCATATATTCCATATTGAGGAGGACAGGAGCAAAGAGTTTGCAGCTCAGAATGTTATCAGTTGTATCTACAGGAATGTGTGAAAAAGATCAGAGCTGCATTCACCTTTTTTTCTAACAAAGATCCAGCTCTTTAAGAGATTTTTGGCACATTGCACTGATGCCAAAAAGGAGCTGAACTTTGAGATGAGAATTAGGTTCCTAAATACCATCAAGTTCTGAGGTTTCGTGATTGGGGACTTTCCAGACACAAAGATGGATTTGTCTGAGTACAGCCTATCTCTGGAAGAGTCTGCTTTAGGTCTCCAAAAAAGATTGGAAATCATTACAAAGTTCTCTCTTGAGCCTTCTCCTGCTTTCTCATCTCTGTTAATGAGCATTTATGTATGGAGAACACGTTCTCTCATGTCATTTTGTTACCTTTGCATCTAACAATGAAGCAAAATTAGCACAGAAAAGGTGCAAAGTTTTTGCATACTCATAAGTTTACTCTAAACTTCTGTCAAGTGGGATGTTTCATTATGAACTTGAGCCAAAACTTGTAGATTACCTGAGTTCATCCAGGTGTCCTCAAAAAGAACTTCCTTGAAAACAGACCAATGAACCATCTCACCCATTTATATTTCTAGCTCAGATATGAGTCCATGGTGACTCACTTCTGCTTTGCTATGAGCTGCGGGTGCGGTAAAGGGTTGACTGGAATCCTTTGCCTCCTCTAGAGATGTATGTTCATCATGGCTATGGCCACACATCCGTCACTAGTTATCAGCCTCTGTCATATGGCTTCTTCATGTTCGCAGTTCAGTTCCTTAAGAGTGGTCATTTGCATCCTAAAGTTGAATGGCAACTTGTTAAGGAGCTAGAAAACAGGATAGTGACCTGTCATGGAAAAAGTACTCCTACATTAAGACAGCTGTGCCTTAGAAAATAATCTTAAATACTTTATGCAGAAATATTCTGTGGTGAAGACAGCAGCCATCACATCCTACACACATCATCTGGATAAGTATGAACCTTATTATTAATATTTTTCTTGGATGCATCTAAAGCTTGTCAGATTTTGCTATATTATGTGTGCTACGAGCAAGACTGGAGGGAAAGTGTCTGGCATAAGGATCTCCAGGCTGAGCACAAGAGCAAATGAAAACAAGAAGACTGAGTTCACAAGCAGAACTGGGAAAAGGATGTTTCCCTGTTTCAGGAAGAATGTGGATTTAAAAAAAAAATTCGGTATTTTTCATAGTTTTCTATTTTCTGTTAAATGACTTTTTAAAAATACTTCACAAGGATTATTTTCAAAAGGTCAGAAAGTGATATTAAGTTTGTTTTGCTGAGCATCCTTTGAAGACTGTTTTTCTACTATAAACAAAAACTTGAGAAATCCCTAATTGGCAATTAAACAGTTCTTGTGGACATGCCTATTTTGTAAAAAAAAAAAGAAAAAGCACTTTAAAAAAATAAAATTAAATGGGCATAAAGTTTCAGCTTGGCTTACTAAAGCTTTGGATAAATTTTATCTCAGTGTATTTCAAATGTGTTATTTGCAAATCTGTTTACCCAGTACTTAGTTCTGGCTCCAGCTAAATTATATTTTTTACAAATTATGTTTGCCCCAGCTATTCTTCATATGCTTTCTTTGCTGATACTCAGTTGTTGGTGATCATGTTTTGTTGCATTACTGTCCTGGTTTCAGGTGCGATAGAGTTCATTTTCTTTCTAGCAGCTGGTGTAGTAGTGCTGTGTTTTGGATTTAGGATAAGAATAATGTTGATACTACACTAATGTTTGTTGCCAAGCAGACGAGGACTTTTCAGCTTTTCATGCTGCCCTGCCAAGGAGAAGATGATGGGCTCCCAGGAAGCTGGGAGAGGACACAGCTGGGACAGTTGAGCCAAACTGGCCAAAGGGATATTCCATACCATATGTCATGCTCAGTATATAATTGGGGGAGTTGCCAGCAAATGGTGTGGCTAAGGAACTAGCTCAGCATCAGTTCCAAGTGGTGAGCAATTGTGCAGTGCATCACTTGTTTTGATCATCGTTATTATCATCTTCTTCCTTTTGTGTCTTAAACTGTCTTTATCTCAACCCACAAGTTTTACCTTTTCCTTTTCCATTCTGTCCCCACCCCACCCTGGGGGCACAGTGAGGGAATAGTCCTGTGGTTATTTTAGCTGCCTGCTGGATTAAAGCATAACAATTATGCAATGAAATTACTTAAGAGCTTTAGCTGACCAAAGGTCTTGCAATTTGTGGGGGCCAGGTCCTTCACTAGAGAAACACATCAGAGTGCTGTGAACTCTGGCTCCCAAAAGCAGAGCTGGGAATTGTTGTTAGTAGATGCCAATACTCAAATCCAAGCAGGGCAGGTTTCACCTTTTGCAGTAACCTTCAGTCAGCCAGAAAACTGTAAGGCAGCAGAACTCCCTTGACTCCCCAGGTATCACTTTCTCCTGAAACCCACAGCCTTCTGTGCACATGCTGCAACCTAAAGTAAGTTTTTGTACCTCTTCTCCACATCTCTTCGTAACCACAATTTCTTGTCTTTTGTCTATGCATCCCTGCTCCTGTCTGTCTTTATTAATGACCATGTGACTGAACACTTTTAATTTATTCACCATGGATCAGCTTAACACCACTCCTTTCTGTAATTCACACCATACTCTGCCTGCTTTTGAATGTTGTTTAATTCTGTAAAGCTTTCCAAGTTACAAGCTGCTATGCACTGTGTCATCTTGTATTGGCATCTTGAATCTTTAATAAAGTTGTTCTCAAATAATGTTTCAATAAATGAAATGTACCTGCTGAGATGAGATGCTGCATATCAACATGATGAGCAATGGCATTTAATGGCATAGAAGATACAGACAAAGGGAGGGATAAAGTATCTCAGAAAGAAAGAAAAGGAACCTTCCCACTATTTTTTTTTGCATTCAGTTCTATTTGTCTGAGATTTCTCCCACATAATTGTCAAATTTAATTATTTAGAACACATATCCAATAATGCACTAAGACTAATTTCCTAGGAAACTGTCAAACATGTGAAGAGGAATGGCGAGAAAAGCCCTGGAGGGATTTTGTTTAGCATGACTGCTACTCAGAAAGAGATATGTGCAACAATACTAAGAGTTTGGGTATTTGCATACACATGCAGACATGCAGATGTGTTTATACATGCATATATATTAATTTGCATAGTAAACAAAAGCAGAGTCTCCATGAAGAAATTAAAAATAGGTGGATGAATACCATCTCTTTCTAGGCAGAAAAAAGCCCAGTCTATTTAATTTCTGACTCTAGGAGTTGGTACAATAGTTGATGGGAAGATTAGTTCTGACTTACTTGTGATGAAGAGGCAAGGTTTGTCTTCTGTGAGGAATCATTATGCCATAGAAACTCAGATCCTTACAGGTGCACAGGCACCTGTACAGTTACAAATGAAAATCAGTAGGAAAAGGTTATGTCCACCTTCTTAAGAAAATGAGCCTGAGCATCCGATACAAGGCCCATTTGTTGGATCTATGGATTTGGGAACAGAACCTCTCTCAAAGATGCTGCAAATAGAGATGAGGTCAAGGTCTGCTGCTCAGTGAAGGAAAGATAATATGCAAAAGCATTAGTGCACTGATCTCCCTGGCAGCTTCCCGGTGTCCCCCAGGATGCTCTGAGGTTCACAGCTGTGAATGAGCAGCTGAAACATTTGAGCACAGAGATTGGGCAGAGTTAACCAGCTAGAGATGAACAATGTCAGGACTGGAAATAGCTAAGAAGTGGGAAAGCAGTTATCAGACAGGTAGCTTAAATAACTCCAGTCTCCATATTCCTACAGCCTATCGGTTCATTGTTCATGGATTGGCACCGATTTACCTCAAAAGGTGCAGGAGGGACAACACAACAGAACTGTGCTGAAGGGAGCTACAGGGTGGGGGGAAAGGGCAGTGAGAAAGACTCAGCTGATTCGCCTCAGAGGAAGAAGGAAAGATGTTCCTCACCTCTGTTCTGCTTTCAGGGAGCATGAAGATGATGTTTGGTGAAGAGGGGCTTTCAAAGAGCAGAGCCCAATAAGCCATGAGCCCTCTCTGACCTGTCCACCTCTCTTAAACTGATGAGACTTTCATCTACCCCAAGCTGTCAATATGGATGGAAAAAGGAGGGACTAAAGCAGACATAAATTTCATGTGGAAAAGCACTCTGGGTTTTAAAAGTCCACAAGATGTGGTGAACTCCTCTCATCAAGTGGCATGCTTAATTTTCTCCTTGATTTTTGCCAACTACTTCAGGACATAAGAGACTGATTACACTTTCTTGGATAGTCTTTCTTTTGTCAGTGATTATTGGGGGTGCTGAGGCATGCTTTGTACACATATATATATGTGCACACATACTAGCCTGAGGGGTCTGGATTCTGTACATGTTTTACACAATATATTTATAAAGCCTCAGGCTTTAGGAAGAATAAAGTTGGGAGAATCAGCACAGATAGTAATAGCTACTGCTAATGGTGGTGATTTGGAGAGCAACCAGAAACTAAATCAGGTACGCTTAATTTTTTGCCACTATAAAATACTGTTCCTGGTTGCTTGCTTTACTCAAGAGTACCCTGAAAACTAGAGCTGGGGAGAAGCAATTAATATTATGCTTCTCAGGTGTTCCGCAAGTGTCTCCTGGGAACAATTTCTAATATTCAGAATAAAATTAGAGCCTGTGAGAGTTCTGCCACCCAGTATTAAAACTCTTCCACTTCCTAAATATTCCTTGATTTTACCATTTCTGTGAGTACCTGAGAATGAATGGTAATTCCCCTGAAAAGAAATCTTAATAGTGTAATTAAAGCTGCAATGCACCCTTTTTGCTCCAGTTTTGAACTTTGGAGGAGCTCAATACTGATTGCAATCTCACTTCTGGGGTGATATATATGTGGCTCCCAACGAATTACTGCTGATTCTGAAATGCATCAGCTGTTCCTTCTCTGTCCTCTGCTTGTGGTGTTGCTATAGCACCCCAGAACCACCTGTCCTGACACTACCCCATCCTAAAACCCACCACAGCTCAACAAGGAAATCTCCTTGATGTTGCAGCTGTGAACTATCATGTTTAGCCACAGTTCTCAGTCTGGCCAGGCCACATGGTCTCAGACCAGTCTTAGTGCCAGACTTTCAGATGGTTTATAAGGGGGGAAATTTCTTTTCTTTCCCTGCAGCAGGAAAGAAAACCCACAGTGCACCCTGATGCGAAACAATTCTTGAAGGGTCTACTGTTGACAGGGTTACTGCTGACCTTGACAATATGATGGATTGCTGCAAAATATCTGTATCATCATAAGGAAGGTGCACAGACATTTTCTCTTACCTGGATCTTTCAAATCACCCTGTGTGGACTACACCATGGTGCAAGAGCTGAGGTCTTGTTGATCTTCTCGAGTTGTTTTTGTTTAGCAATACACAATCAGCCAAAATTTAGATCTGTGTTGTTTGCTTGTCATGAACAAATTAGGTTGCAGATCAGATGATATATAGAAGCTATCCTGCTAGCTTGACAGCCTATGGTGAGTAACTTTTGGTTTAGAAAAGGAAAAACAAAGACACGATATTTTTGCTCAGTTAGAAAGTGTAGGTTGTTTTTAATCATTATGTACAGAGAACTGGGAAGCTAAGTTGTATAACCACAAGACCAGAGTGTAAGTGCTGAGGTAAACATAACGAAAGTCTTCTGGGTAGCCACTAAGAGTTATCACTAAAGTGATAGCTAGGGTGGTTAGGAGATGCTTAGGAAGTGAATATGTAAAAGAGCTGCAATAAAGTATGAAAGGCAAGCCTGAGGGGCTAGCTGTATGGAGTTTTCCACGGGACAGTATTTCCAGGTGTAGAAATAGCACCCCATACCTGGCAGCTTGTGTTCAAGTAAACAAGCTGCAGAAGAGCTTTGATGTTGGAAATATGCAGAAATTTCAACTCTGCTTCCTCATTTGTGCTTAAGCAAGTCTGCGACTTTCTCTAATAATCTTTGTGTGTCTGATCAGAAGCAAACCAAACAGAGATAAGGCGTGGCGATTGTGCTACTTAAATCTCAGTGTTATCTGATGTTTGTGATCCAGGTCTTCCATAATACGGGCTATTGATACAAAGCTAGTCGATTCTTGGCTGTCAATGCAGATGCTTTGCTAAAGCAGGATTTGCATTAAGTTAAAATCTCCCTTTGAATCTTATTGTTAAGAGAGAGACATTTAACTCTGTCCTAGGTGATACAGTCATTAGGAGAACAATTAACAAAAGCGATCCTGTCCCTTGCTGAGCAGTGAAAGATGTCTTCTCCCAGACAGCCTTTCTAAGAGGAGTAATACGAAGGAGGGAAGAGGGACAGCATCCCCCGCGGGAGCTGAAAACAGGCTACAGGCAAGTACTACTGTGAAAGGCTGAGAAGTTAAGGAAAGGGTCCCAGAGCTTTATAAAAGGAAAGGTTTCCTCCAGAAAACGGCAAAGGCTGAGGAAGGGGTGAGAGCTGTGTAACTAGTGATGGCTGGGTGTCGCCCTCCAGCCGCAGCCGAGCCCCAGGCACCACTCGCTCCTCGCTCCATCCCCCGGCGGGACGGGGCGGAGCAATGGGCACACAAAGGCACCCGCGGGGGTCAGGGCAACTCGCTGGGACAGCGCGGGCAGAGGGGAACAGCGACAACCGGGCTTGCGGCAGGATGCTCACGGTGATAACGCTAAGCGCTTACTTTAACTAACTTACTTACTTATTTTACTTTCTTACTTACTTACTGGCAATCGACCAGACGCACCCTACTCAGACCATTCCAGAGCCAACTCCCGGCCCAGCCCCTCTTATGGCCAGCTCAGCTCCACCCGTGCTGGCTTTCTGGGAGAATTAACCGTCCCAGCCGGCACCAGGACACTGGGTGAGACAGACTTTACACCAGCAAGAGATTGTTTGGGATACGGATGCATATTACCTGGCAAAATCTTAATTTAAACATTTCTGAAGCAGTTGTTCAGGTATATTGAGTTTAATGGAGGTCTGCAGGCAGCTTAGCACGAGGTGTTGCAAGCAAAACACAGTTGTTGATCTAATTTATACCTCAGGGCCATTTTGCTGCTCACTGTCTGTTGAAATGGAGTGGGCTTAAAGGGAATATAAATTCATCTTATTTCTGCCCTGGCTTTAGGCTGTTCTCCCAGAATGTAGCAGATATACTGTGTGTTCTCCTAGGGATCTCTTTCTGATGACCTACCCAAAATAGGTATTTTGTTATTGTTTTAGCTCGTGATTCATATTTGACTTCTTTTGTCTACAGTAGGTGAGCATCCAATGAGCTAATTTGCCCTCCTAACATTTACGTTGAAGTAGGTAGTTTTCCAGGAAAGAAATCGACTCCTAAATTCCCCTGAAATGAAATGCCTGTTTTCTCTGACTCTCACTGAAATGAATGGGAACCAAATTGTTGCATAAAGCTGTATTTAACAACTTATAAGAGCTAATGATAGAGGCTTGACCTGCGCCTGAGGAGAGCCAGGAGCACATTTAAAAGTGGAAAATCTTCCCTATGAACTAGTGGCTCTTTCAGTGAATGAGTCTTCCTCTCAAACACATGTGCCACTGACAAAATTAGGCCATGCCACTGAATTACAGAATCTTTGGTGTAATTAGGCAGTCTTGTCCTTTATATTTCATCTTTCATTGAGATTGCACATTGCATTTTCATTCTGTGTTGACTATATTTTAACTTGTGATTCAAAGTATTTCCGCCTGGGAATCAGTCACTGCAGTATGCTGGGCTTGTATCAAGGATGCTGGAATACTCCACTCACAATGCAAAATTCAAAGGCTTTATTAATATTTTGCAGTATTTTTGCATATGTCTTGTTATGCATATAACTAGATTCCTGTTTAGCATATGTATCTCTGACATGAGATGCAAAGGATATAAACTTAGTTACAGAAATACAGCTGTATCCAGTGCCTTCCAAAAATAGCTAAATATTCTTTATCTCCTTTAAAAGGAACACTTCTGAAAGCTGTCAGTGTATATGACAATTTCTGGATCTAGCAATGTGTATTGCTAGTAAAGCTAGTCATCAGAAATATGATGGAACCATAGTCAGCCCATGTGAATATTTTTGAATCTATCGAAATTGAGGTACTTTGACTCAGTTTATTTTCCTTTTTAAAGAGGAAAGAGTAAAATTCTAAGAATGTGATGTTGTCTCTCTTTACAATTTGTGTCAATCTTTTTTTATTAATTTGGAAGTCACCAATTGTCCACTTTACTCTTGCTTTCATATAGGGAAATATTTGCTATTTCACATAGAAACAGAAATAAAAGATTTGTGTTTAGTTGGAACGAAACATTTCTGATGACCTCAAACAATCCACCCTGCTGCTTCTTTGGCGAGATCTTACCACTCTCTACAACTACCAGAAATGAGGTTGTTATCAATTTCTTCTCCCAAATGATAGGACCAGAGGAAATGACTTCAAGTTGTGCTAGGAGAGGTTTAGATTGGATATTAGAAAAAATTTCTTCACCAAAAGAATTGTCAGTCATTGGAACAGGCTGCCCAGAGAAATGGTTCTGTCATCATCCCAAAAGGTATTTGTCTTGTAGATGTCGCTCTTAAGAACATGGTTTAGTGGTGGACTTGGTGGTGTTAGCTTTGCTTGGTAGACTTGATGGTATTAAACGTCTTTTCCAGCCTAAATGTTTCTATGATTCTATGATTCTTGGTCACCAAGTAGAGCTCTTCTTCCTAGAAAATGTCAAAATTTTCAGATGTGCTTCCCACCTGGAATGAAGCCAGTCTGTGCAGCTCCAGTTGGCATACCAGCTTTTCTCTCCCTACTTTTTCTCTTGCATAACCATCTGGCTTTCAAATTCTTTATTCTTAGTAATATTTACCTTCCTTCACAGTTCCTATTTCTGTTAGCACAGTTAAAATTTCATCAACTCCCAGGGTTTCTGTAGCTTGAAGATCAAGATAATACTGCAAAGCATTTCTTGGCCTGATCTAATCAGTTGAAAATGCTTTGCAGAGGCAAAGCCAGTAGGCTCAATTGACCATGAGATTTGACTTCTGCAGGTTAAATCTAATGATTTTGTCTAACTGCCTTCTGACCCCAGCCAATGTTCCACATCTGACTGCATCCTGCATATTTGCTGCCAGAGGTGGTTTGGATTCCTCTATCTAGCTAATAGTTTTTTAGAATTCAAATCATATTCTGATCTCAGAGACTATTTAGAGGAGTTTGAAAGGAAGGAGCCTTCTAGCATTGGGGGATGTGAGTCTTAACTCTATGCTTTTGACTTTTCTTTTTTGTTATTTCTTATTTTCCTGACAATAATACTATCAATATCAAGTTAAAGGGAATTCCCTGGCTGAACTTGTCTTTTCACAGGCTTCTTATCTGTCTAAACATTCATCTGCCCGCAGCTTAGATCCTGCCTTAAAGTTTTATAGCAGTTGTTTTTTATCGGATACTTCAGAGATTTTTTTTTTACATTCTTCTTTTCCTCCATTGAAGAAGACTGATTTTCATGTAAACTCCATAACACTGTTCGTATCCCAGAGTCCCTTTGTAGCTGCAGTTTGCCTGGGATCCAGGGCTTAAACAAAGGCTGGTAAAAGGAAGAAAGGACTCTTCTATGCAGAGGTAAAGCAGCTGAGTTGCTCTACCATGGGTTTAATGTCAAGTTGCACCCCAGATTTCTTCCAGATTCTGTCCCTTTTCCACTAAAGACATCAGTCACATGATGTGCTTATAGCATCCTCTTATGTGAATTTGGGTATTGATACCATAGTAATTTAGGTGCCCTGTGAATTCCTTTTGGGTATTGATACCATAGTAATTTAGGTGCCCTGTGAATTCCTTTGGCTCTGGATTCACCTTTTTTGCATTTGTATGACATAAAATGAAACAGAATCTTCTTGGTGATGAAAAGAGTTGAACATTTGTCTGTATTACAAAGTGAGCATGCTTTTTAACCTTTTGAAAGCCAATAAGCATAAATCAAGGCTATTTCTCTAAGCATGTTCCATTGTATCTGTGCCAGGACTCTTTAGATCTATCCAGTCTTGGATAAGTAATGGCCAGTTTTACCCAATATAAACTAATCAAGTGGACTACGTCTATTGATACATAATTATTTGTTGCTAGCCACAAGCCCTGATACTAAATGTCTCTTGGATGTGTATAACCCTGATTACAAGCCACTCCTTACTATCTGTGCTTTACCACCTGCATATCAAGCAAACTGCTTTTCTCTTGTACCATCTATCCTTCAGAGTGTAAGACTTTAGTAAAGAAACATGAATAAAGTATCTCTCAGTGAATTTTAGGGCAATGCTTTAACACATCACCCTGAGTATTCTGCTAAACCATTCTAAACAATATATGGAAAACAAGACAGAATTAAGTTCATGCCTACTACCCCTTGTCACAGTTTGGCTGCTAAAACAGAAGTTTCTCCCACCGCTACACTTAAGCTTTGCTAGTGATATTAGTCATCTCAGGAGGACAACACAAATTGTGCTGGAGTATTGCTGCCTGTCTCACAGGATTGAAATACTCTCCGCTCTGTTCACCAGAATATGACAGGGGTCCCCTAGACCTTTTAGAAATATTTTATTTAAGAACAGAGTCATTACTGAAAAGGCAATCACAATGAACACAAACAATCACAATGAACACAAACAAATTAATTTTATTAAGCTATCACAAATAATTGAACAGAATTGTAATTTAACTAACTTGACTGTGTATCACACAGCTGCTTTGCTGGTATAAATTGACTTAGCTCTTTATTCTTCAGTGGAGTTATACTAATTTGTGTTTTTGGAGAATCTGGCTATATCTCTTTGTTGTGCTAAGGTTATCTATGTTGTCGAATGTCATCTACTGCAAAGATCATTTAGTGTGTAAGGAAGTCAGCTCAGGGACAACTTGTCAGATCATATTATTCCTGTCTGTTGTAGTAAAATACAATCAGAAATGCAGAAAGCATCTCTGTTTCAGGAAGGTGAAAGAGCAACACAGAAGAGCAGAGACATACTAATACATTTAGAAAGTGTAATCTTTCCTAAAACACATGTTTTGCTGGAATGTGATTATAAAAAGTGATACATCTTTGTGTATTTTAGAGATAACAGGCATTTTCTTGATTTTATTTCCCTCTGCCCCAAACATTTTCATAGAAAAATATTGAAAACATTTTATTAAAAATAAAAATCTAAGAAATAGTCCTAGTTAAATTTTACTACTACAGAAAGTACGAGTATTTTCAGCTTCATTTCTTCACCTACAGCTTAAATTTCTATGTTTGCACTTGGTCTAGTGGAGGCTGTCCTTACCTATATCAGGGAGGTTGGAACTAGATGATATTTTAGGTCCCTTCCAACCCAAACCAGTTGGTGATTGCGTGATTTAAACTATATAAAATATTACATTGGATAAGATCTTTCAAAGTTTCATGGACTCAATGTCTCACTCAAGGTATCAGTGAGGTTGGTATTTTTAACAGGAAAAGCAGCATAAATACTCCAGAGTGAAGTGGTTCCTTCATATATGTTACCTTCCTTGTTGTTGTATACAGTGCATCAAAACTTTATGTGAGAAATAGCAGGATTTAAGCTTGAGTGTTTCTTTGTGTCTCTCAGCTAGGGGGTTCTTTTGTCCTCTTATTTCTATAATAAACACCAAATTTCTATCAGAAACTTTGAGGCTATCAGATAACCCATATTAGAACCTAGTCCCACAGTTGATATAGTTAAACAGAGATTACTCCAGTTTGTTATAAGAAATCGTGTCTTTTAAATTTATTGCTTTTCAGTCTCTGAGAAATATCTTCTTTTTTCTTCTCCTCTGCAGCTAAAAGACATTTTCCCCTGGTTCAGAGAGAGGAACAGCTTATCTTGAGAAGGCTGTAAAATTCCCTGCCCTCATCTGACCATCCCAACCACTCTGATAGACCCTCTGCTTCTCACTGCTTGGACGGTTCAGCTGCCTATGTAACCCTACAAACAGAAGAAAGAAAGGTAAAACCTCTCTTAGTTCACTTTAACATAATAGTACATAAACAGCAATAGGAAATTTAAAGAGGCCAGATGTCTACTCATTTTCCCATTCATATATCAAAATCCCAAATGGCTGGGGCTCATAGTATCAAGTGTGTGTGTCACTACCATTCACGAAGTGAATGTCTGCAAGGAAACATTTTTCTTCCCCTAAAAGATCCCATTTACTAGACAAGTCAAGGGCTCTGAAAAGTGACATTTCCTTTCGTGGGACCTACTCTGTTCTTGTCCCTCCTAAAGAAATCTTGAGCTCTTCCCAGTAGTGCCAACTTTCAGTCTAAAGTCACATCTTTCACAGGATTGAAGGGAAGCCGTGAAAGACCTCCCAGCTACAAAGCAGCAGATTTGGTATTTAAAGGGAGAATCACACTGAGTACCATGGTTTTTTAGCAAGTGAGGACCTGGTATTTTCTGTCCTTCTGCCTGAGGGGAAGAAGCAATCATCTGGCACATGTTTACAGGGCATGAAATAACAACTTGGTTGTAACATTTCAGGTCAGATCCCTTCTGCTGCTGAGCTTTGAAGAGGTAGGGGGGAAGGATGAGAGCACTGTGCATGTATATGTATGTGTGGGTTATTTTCTCCCATGCTTAGGATTTGATATAACAGTATTAGCACCTGCTGAATGGAAAACTGAATTCTTCCTGCCACTTGAATGACAAAGCTGCCAAAACAGTGATGAATATTTCTTTCAAGGCTGATAAAGTAATCTCTCAGTGCTGGTCACCACCGAATCTCTGAGAAACCTTCAAATGCAATTTTCCCCATGTAAGGTTGTACTTATTTTGATTTTCAATGAATTGCATCAGTGTGAAACCACCCAAAGAGGACACATAAGGAAAGAAAAAGACTAAACTGGTGTGTTTCTGATTGACTGTGTAGTTCAATATTGTGCTGTGAGCTGCATTATCAATTAGTCTTATCCCTTTCACATGGACTGGGACAACTCTGGAGGGAAAGCAACTTTTGATAAGCTATAGACAGGACAATGAAATTACAATGACTGATTTGGATTAGGCCTTTGACACAGGTGAGACAGAGTAAACCACAGCACACAGTGAATCTGGATACCGGTATTTGTTTAAGAACAAGTTAAATTAGAGCTTTTATCTTGCTTGATTATCTCACACATACAGCACACTTGTTGCCCCCCAGCACTGCATTCATCAGATCTCAACTTCATTCCCCACCAGGAGCTGGTGGAATCAGCCAAGGTCACTGACTGTCCCCCAGCATTGATCTGCATTCATCTTCCTGATTTCCATGATCTTCTCACATCTCACACTGTTCTTCCAGTTGGGATCTTCACTTTCTTCTTTCTGGCCTCACTTTCTTCTTCCAAAACCACTTTTTCTTGGAGTCCTCCTTTGAACAACTTCCACTTTTCCCAGTCCTCCAAGCGCCCTGTTTTCCCAACCTAAATAGTCTATATGCAAGCCAGTAGACTACAACACCCGAGCAGCCCAAAAGTTCACCTTTGATCCTTCATCCTCTCATACGTGTACAACCAATTATCTGCTGCCTGTTGGTATCCACCGGTCAAACTAAATTTTTGCCTATAGCCATTTTGGTGTGTGAAAATCAAACTCTTCCCAAGAGTCAGAAGAGCTGTCCTGGTTTTGTCAGTTCAGAATCTGGCCCCGAGATACCTATTCTAGAGGTAGAAACATCCTTTTCTTGCTTGCATGAATATTTGTGTTGCTGCTTTACAACAGAAACATTATTTTTCTCATTAAAATCTTGTGAACAGTATTGTTTGAGCATCATGTAAAGCCTTCATATAAAGAAGATTTACTGCTTTTCCTCTTCATTTTGCTTGTTTAGCTCAAGTCCTGTGTGATTACTTTAATGCATGGGTTTGCCGCTGTGGGCAATTTGAAATGCAATGCTTGCTGCTCTCCCAGCAATGAGGCTACCTCAATGAATCCCCAGCTGGAACCTGTCTTGAGTGCTATGCCCCATTTCATATTGATGCAAAAAGCAACATTAAAGGGAGAGCACAGACTGAAAGAGTGGAATTTTTTGCAAACTTCCCAAGTAACCTTGTCAAGAATATGAAAAGTTATATTACTTACCTCCTGTCTATAATACCTTCCAAAATGCTCAGCTTCTGGCATTTCCACCATCTTAACATATTTTTCCCATGGTGAATTAAACCACTAAAATACAATGGCAGAAAGATGTGGAGTTTATTGTTTGCATACCTAGTCTTGAATCTTGGCAAGTTTCCTCCCCATGCCACTTTCTCTTGCAGTCAGTTTCACAGATTTGATGGAAACAATTATGATGAGACTACATCAAATGGATCCTTGGTAAAATAATTTCAGAATCTTATGAGATAATAGTGCTTAAAACACACCTTTGTGTACAGTCAGACCTGGATTCCATTACTAATGTTCTGGGTTAAATTCTTGGTCTTTTTTCCAAGAGATTTATAACCACATTAACTCTGTTCATGTCTGATATACCTGCCTTTTAGTATACCTTGTCAGCCTTCAGGTGAGAGCAGCCTCAGCTGAGCCACATAGGCTAATTTCTGAGTGCCCCTGTCTGTTAATAGTCTAAGAAAATCAAAGATTTGCCATTTTCCAATAACATAAACCAAAGTTTTAAGTTTTTCTATGGGTTATGAAATTCCTGTTTCCCCTTTTCGGAGCGCTTTGTCCATGAAGTTATATTCAGGATAACAGAGACACAGGAGGGAACTGATGGGATGGGGAAGCTGCTGGCAGACTAGACATTAGGCTGTGGATTTACCTTTGCAGAGATATGCAGGTGACAAGGAAGGAGTGTTTATTAGGAAAAAGTGTTTATTAGGAAATCCATCCATCTCCTTGCGCATTAGATAGGTGAAATGTACTGGGGCACAAGAGGGTATCAGCTTCTGTTTAGATGATAGATTAAAAAATGCATGACCTCATAGCTTTAGCTGAACTGGAAAGGAACATAGTGAAGTTGAGCTGCAGTGTCTGTAGTCTGAACCTTCCATGGTTATCTGAAGCACCATAGAGAGCAAAACCCTGTCCTGTTTATCTGTAGGTGGCCTTATTTCACATTTGTGGAATGTGTGTTACTTGGTGCTTTTAATATGTTCCCTGAATGGTGAGCAGCCCTGTAGCTGTCCCACTCTTATGGTGGCAGGAGTTGCTCAGAAGTTGCTTAACCCATCACTAAATAAAGCAACATCTGGGTTGAGCAGCTGGGTAACTGCAGAACCGTGAAGTGCAAGAAACACAGCTCTTTGTCTCCCTCCGATGGCTAATTAATGTCAGAGCGTACAGCCGGAGTTAACATCCCTGCTCCACTTCCACCATGGGCACACCTTCCAGTGACTGCTCTTCTTAGTCTCTGAGTCACCTGCTAAACATTTAGATCCAGAGGTCTGAAGTTGTAACTTTGGAACCAATATGGAAGAAGGGAGATTTATAGGCACTAATGCCTTGAGACAGGGTGTTTAGTTGTCTGA
The DNA here is from genome assembly GCF_964237585.1 of Gallinula chloropus. NCBI lineage: Eukaryota > Metazoa > Chordata > Aves > Gruiformes > Rallidae > Gallinula > Gallinula chloropus. Next base: position 69,841,806 of record NC_140090.1, read on the forward strand.
ACTGAGATACAGGGTAGAGCAGAGAGATCCAGCCTCCCTCTCTGAACCACAGTCACATCACATAAGGTCTCCCTCTTCACAAACTCATCTAGAAAAAAAAACAGGCTGGTAAATACAGCTGGGACATATGAATTTCTACATCTCTTCTTTGATGAAAGGAAGCATGTGGGATTTGCAATGTTCAGTGGCACCAAGGAGTTGGCTTTTAGCTCTCATCAGAGAGACATACAGCAGCACAGCTCTCCTCTGTGTCCTTCTATGGCACTGGGGTCATCCTGCAGCATGATGGCCTGTCACTGCTAACACCTGCAGCACCCTTGGGCTTCGAGAGGGTTTGGTGCTCCACTGCCTGGCTTTTACATGTGTGTGATCTGAGATGATCACAGCCTGCAGAAATACAGCCGCAGGCAGAAATAGAGGTTTGCTGCAGCTCCGGCTGTTCTGAACTAGAGATGGGCAGATGATGAATCAGCGCAGATGGAGAGACACTGCAAGAGCAACAGGGTGCTGGGGCGAGAGACGGCCTGGTCTCTATTTCTGTTTCTGACTTAGGCCAGGAGGCCACAGCTAAGGTTATGATGCTGTCCAGACATACAGGAAAACAAGTATTATCAAAAGACACATCCAGATAGAAATGCTCCAAGAGGCACATCCAAAATATACCTCAAAAAAAACCAAACCCAAAACTTGAAAGATAAGAGGCTTTCCCTAGAGATGGCCTGCAGACTCTGTAGCCAGTATACCCATGTTCTACTCTCCTCTCCGGAGTCCAAGTGGCTGGCTGGATGGGGGAAGAGGAAAGGAAAAAGAGATTGGCTACATCTTAAGGTCACATTTCAGCTTGACCCCATGCCCTTAAATTCACAGTAAGTCTCTGTAATAGCTCTGCTGCTACATCTCTCTGTCAAAACAGACAGAAGTAAATGTCATCATTAACGTGTTCCAGCCAGGAAGTCAAGGCAATGACATGCAAGGTGTCATCTGAGCCAAGAGGGAAGCCAGTGCTCATGGAGTCTAAACCTAGTGCTGACCCACCACCCATGCTACCAGTGATCTGACAGCTCCTCTGCCCAAGGGTCTTGTTCTTGTCACCTGTGACTAACAGCACCTTGGAGGCTAGAACTGCATTGGTGGCTGAAGGCAGCAAACCTTTGTTATGCAGAAGAAGGAAACAAAAAAATGTAAGAAGGATCCTTCAGCAGTGAAGTTTGTGGCTGTTATTGGGGAGTAAAAATAGGAAATTTGAAGGCAAAATTATAAAGCATAACCTTTTTATCCTTTTCCACACTTCTATGGGGAAAACCCTCACATTACAGGTCTTAAGATGTTGAAGGTCCTCCTATAAAATTACTGTCATCCTTAGTCGTTCATGTGCAATTACAAAGCTGTGCTTAAATCACAAGAACTATTACCTTGTTTCTTAAACACACACATGTATGTGATTGTATATACACATAAGACGTGTCAGTAAAACCCAGCTGTTTATAAATTACGATGATTTCTCCAAGGATGACCTATACCCATTGCACAGTACATATAACAGGGCAATATGGTTAGAAAGCCATACAATAAATTGCTCCAGAGCTGTATGCTATCCCTGCCTAGGGATGGCCTTTGAAACTTGCACTCTCTTTAACTGTTACAGGCAGTGGAGGTGTGATACAGCATAACTGAGAACAGAAAGTTCATGTGTCAGCAAAGTTCAGCTATTCCAAAGACATATGATAGTTTGATGGCCTTTTGGGGACAAATTGTGAATAATGGCAAACTGAAAGGCATGACCAGGAATAAACCCTAGGAATCATTCCTCACTAGAAACTCATCCTTCAAGGAGAAGATGTTAGGAAATCTGAACTTAAGAGCTGATGTGCTTGTTTTCCTTCAATTATTTTAAAATCAAGCTCCCTGACAGGAGATTGCTTTTTCATTCACCTTTTGGTGACAGGCCTGTTGAACCCAGACACAGGGCATGCTCAGAAATATTCAGATTGTAAATTCTCTCCCAGACCACATTAGCAAACAAATAGTCCATGAACTAACCCATATCCTCGCTCCAGACTGAGTTGCAAATTACTCTTTGCTTGTCTTTTCATCATCAGAATTAAAAGACTTTTGACTATCCCATTGTACAACTGGCAAAGCAGTGGAGAGCCAGAGATTGAGAACATCCAAAAGCTGCTGCTTTTCTCCACGCCAATCTTCTAATCTCCTGGCTAAATTGTAATGAAATGTGTGTCCAAAAGGAGAAGAATAAGAAAAATTACAAAGACAGAATGAAAAGCTTAGTCCAAGCTTGCAGTTGCAGTGATAAGTTGCACTTTTGGAGCAACATTTATCTATGATGGGACAATAGTGTATTGCAATGCTAACTGTTGCCAAGAAAACTTTGATCAGTTCCCTTCAGAATAACTTAATTTGTTTATTCTTAGCATCCTGGTCAAGCAAAGACTGTTTTGTAGGATTTAAATTAACAACAAAGGTTTGGTATTCCTCTATCTATGTGGGTGGCATCGCCATGACCACTAAATTTTGTCCTAACCTATCACGAAAGGGTTACAATTCACCACCAACTACTGGCTGTTCCAAGTTGATTTCTCAGTGGTGTCTGTTTGATTGGTAAAGGCATTGCTATTTTTTATCCTCTGAATGGAGGAAAAAAACCTTGATGCTGTTTGTCAGTGAGCAGAAAAGTATTAATGAATCCTCATAAGATGAGTTACTCTGAGATGAAGCAAACCTTGTTTTATCCACGAAGATCTCTCAACCAAACCTTGTGATCAAAAAAACCCAAAACTCTTTCCATTCACCTGCTTGGAATAACACCGCTGCATCCTTCCAGAGTCTCTAAATCACTGGTCAGTTCTTGACATACCCAAAATAAGATATAGGAAAGCTATTACTGCCAGAGCTCACAGTGCCCAGCACTGCAGTTCTTACTGTGGAGACTTACGACTTCAACTGGAAATATCTGTCTCTATCCCCAGTGCTGGCTAAGACAGCAGTCATCTTATGGTAATGATTTGTTTCCAAAGGGAAGTGGTAGAGACTTTATTCCCATTGGAAAAATGCTGATTTGTTATATGCAAACCACTTCACTGAAACATGCCTCCAACTTCAGAACTGAAAGAGCTTCAAAAACTGAAATAAAATGTGAAAATGGGGTCAAAACATCGTATTTGCAGAATTTAAAATGGAATTATTTGATCTTTCATTCCTTTTGGTTTCTCTTTATTTATTTATTTGTACAAAAATAGAAGCCAAGTCTGAATGAAAAATCTGACCCATGTCAAAAAGGAATGTATCCTATCTTTTCCATCATAATTTAAGTGAACAAGACCTTTCCTACATTTTGGCTTTGTAAACTCAAACTTTTAAGCTTCACTCTATATTAGTTTAAAAATAAAACCAAAAATTTATTTCACAACAATATTCACCAAGACTTGAACCTGAAATTGGTGGCTGCTAAAGGAATGGATTTTTCCTCCTTTTAATCAGACTTAGAGGACAGTATAACCTTTTAGCTTTACTATTTTCCATATATCTGTGTTAGCTTTCCTTACTAGCCCAGTGTTAGGAGCAGCAAGGAAAAGGAATATATTCTTTCATGTAGTTAACCATCTGTATGTAATAGAGAAAATGGCAATTGTCCAGAGGACGATGCCACATAGCATTTATTTTAAAATAACAAGTTCATTTCTTCCTTTGCAAGAGTAAAAATAAAAAATCTCCATTCTACAGAAATGAACCCTTTCATCCATGGCATGCTAACCAGAAAAAGGCATTTCAGCACAATATTGAGCTGAAAGTCCTGCTTGGGTCATTGTGACATTGGTGATTATTATATTTGCTTAGAGAAACAACCCTTTGTTGAGATCCTGGTTTTAGACTGGCAGTTAGGAGATATTTTCAGACAAGTAAGAGAAGCCAGGCTAAAGAAATAGAAAGGCAAGGCTCTCTTCAAGTAATGACTTATGCTTATTAATGCTGAGAGCATCCCAGATGGGAGGGTTTTTGCATGATGCTCTGCACACACAAAGACACAGTTGCAGCTATTATCTTGTCCCCAAGCGACTGGAACAGAAAAGTGCCATTTTCTGTTTGTGGCAGCACTTTTCAAGAACAGCAGCGGAGCAGCACCACAGATCATAAACCACTTTGCAAACACTAAATCACAAAACACGCAAGTGCAGACACTGTTTTATCCCAGCTATCTCAGAGTCTAAATTAGGGAGCCGGTGAGTCCATGTCAAATGTATCTGTAACTATGTACTACAGCTCATTAAAGCAATTCACAGTGAAGTTAGACTTGTTGCTTCTGAATGACAGGACCCTAGCAGAAGAACCAGGCAAGATATTTTTTAGTCATTAACAACAGAGGACCGATGGTTAGCATCGAATTCCTCTGAGGCCAAGAAGTAGCGACATGTTCACCTATGGCCGTGGCAGGCTGCCTGGCTGGACTATTGTAATTCTCCCTGCACAGGATCAAGAGTGCTCAGGAAGACACAGCTCTTGGTGCAGCATAAACAGTCAGTCTTCCAAACTGTTTGAAATCAAAATGACTGCATCGCAGGTGTCCTGGTTTCAACGAGGATAGAGTTAATTTTCTTTCTAGCAGCTGGTGTAGTGCTGTGTTTGGGAGTTAGGATGAGAGCAGTGCTGAAAACACACTGATGTTTTCAGTTGTTGCCAAGCAGTCAAGGACTTTTCAGTTGTTCATCTTGCCTTGCTAATGAGAAGGAGGGGTGTGTGTGTGGGGGGGGCACCCAGGAAGCTGGGAGGGGACTAGGCCAGGACAGGTGACCCAAACTGTCCAGAGAGGGTATTCAATGCCAATTACATCATGCTCAGTATGAAGAGGTGCTGGTGGCAGAGAGGGGTATGGATCCAGGACACGCGGTTTTGGGGACAGTCCAGTTTCAGGACAGCTCTGAGCTGTATGGTCTGGGTTGTATGGCTTGGTGAGAAACTGCATTGTGTATCAGCAGTTTTGTATACTTTGCTCTGAAGTCCTATCATTGTTATCTCCCTGTCTGCTGTCTCAGTAAACTATCCTTATCCCAGTTTGTGAGGTTTGGGTTTTTTTCTGGTTTTTTTTCCCTCCCTTTCACCTACCTCCCCTTTAATCCCCCCAGACACCATCTGAGAGCTCTCAGCTGGGGTAAAACCATGACAGCAGGACTTGGACAGCAATGCGATCTTCCAGACAGCTGGAGAACACAGAGCTATGTGGATATGGGTAAACCTAGGAAAAACATAAAGCTGTAGAGGTAGTGGTCCTGAGACAGTCAAGAGGTTGAGGTAAAGTTGTCTGAGGAGAGTGCCTCCAAGTCCAGGGTTCAAGCTGCCACATGGCTGACCCAGGAACAGGATGAAATCTTCTGAGTTAAAATCCAGTGCTTTAGTCCCTAGACCACACTTGTAGGCCAGAAGGAGGGTTATGGCTAGCTCAGATGCTTAAATCCCTTTTGAAGTGCAGAAAATGTCTAAATGATGTCTTTTATCCATAAGCAACACCTGCATATTTAAAATAGGAATCTCAGTATTTACAGTCTGATTTCCTAAACACTAGGCTAATACTAAGAGCACAAATGTTACCCTGTGTGGGGACATATTTGGAACAGGGTAATTTCTTCCATAGTTCTGTCTGAAAGCTGATTTTGGAATACCAACTGTTGTCTCAACCACATGGTCAGTATTTAATGCCTGACAAAATGTACAGTACGTAAAGACTGTCATACTTCAGAACTTAAAAGGAAACTTAGGAAGTCTGTGATATGGCGTTGAGTATCTGGTCTGCTAAGGAGCTTTGCATATCATATTTTGTTTTGCTTCTGTTTCTTCCTCTGAAAAGAAAAGGCATTTTGTTACTGATCTCCTTTATAAAGAGCTCAAGAATTGAAAATTATAATTAATACATAAAAATACCCCTATCTTTGGCAATTTTTTTTTTAGAGTTGGGCCTGTAGGTATTGTTCCAACTTGCAATTTACATCTCATTATCTTCCAGAATATTAACTTTTATCATACTGCATACTCCCCTTACAATGTTTCCTTTCATACTTAGGTTGACTGTAACACAAATGCACAGAAAAATCTCTTTTTCTTGTTTGGTTCAAGTTAATTATGCAGTAGTTCAGGGATTTTAATACATTGATACTTCACCCCCATCATCTTTAGACCCAAAGAGGAGGGAAGAAAGAAATATGACATTTTTCTCCTTAATGGATTGCTTTGAAAATGAGAGAAAAACAGTAATTATTTTTCTTCTGTTACACGTGATCCTGCTAAGGCCAACCATAAATGGCTGTACTACTGATGTTTAGGCTCACAAGGGTGTTAGAGAATTTAATTCTGAAGGGTTCAATTCTCCTCCGAATGAAACACGATAGTATGCTTGGAGGAAAAGGACACAGGTTCTTATTCTGACCTTCTTGAGTAGTTTTATAGAGGAACAGCTATCCATGGTACATGGATTGTATCTCAGTATTTCTGGGTGATTTTCCTTTCAGAGGCATGGCCTCCATCATGTTGCTCACTGGAGGAGAGTGAGCATTTTGAGGCCATGGGAAGTAGCCATAAGTGTTGCTGTGTTTTTCAAATGGATTAGCCTGGTACTTTTGTAGAGAACTCTGCCAAATCTGGTCTAGTATTTATGGGCTCAATCCAGCCAGGTGCTATGCCTGTGGCTGAAGGTACAAAGGATACTCAGTTGCAAACTTTAGGCTCACTGGCAATATGAACTTTGTAAAAGCAGAAGGTACTCAGAATCTCACTTTCCTAATTTTAAGGACCAGATTCATGTGCTGGAAATCAGAATAGCTCAGCTGATTCAGAGTAAGTTTAAAGGTTTAGAAAATTGTGCTTTTTTAAGAGGTTGTTGGGGTTTTTTAATTGACTTGTCCCATCTCTCCCGTGGCTTTTTTTTTATTATTTTGGGTTTTTTGTAAGTTTTTAATTCAATTTGATGCAGCAAGATGATTTACAATACTGGAAGAATCCCAATTAGCATGACACTAACATATAAAGAGAGTGTTGACATTAGTAATCCTCCAGGGCATGAGGGGTATCATTTGCCAATCCTTTTTCACCTCTTTATTTCTTAACAATGGAAGATTGTTATCTGGTTCTTGAGAATTTGTTTCATAAAATGATTTTTTTTCTGAAAAACATATTTTAAATGCTAAAGAATAGTTCAGGTGCTCATCATTCTCGCCATCCCCCCTCCTTTTTTTTTCCACCTGGATTAGCAGAGGCAGCATTTCATCCAGTTGGAAAACTACAGGTTAGCTGTTTACCCTGTAACTTTGTCTCTGAATCCTTTTTTTAAAACAAATTGAATAGATGGGTCTAAAGAGAGGGTGGGTTGTTTTTACTGTTGTTTAGTGGTTTTTGTTTGTTTGTTGCAGTCTATGAGCATACTTTTATAGATGTAGCATGTCAGAGGTGTGCAGCCCAGTCCTTTGTTTCTGCAGTTTAATTTGACTCATAAATGACAGCAATGCTTTCAGGAGATGCTAAAAGGACTTATGTGCATTAATGAACTAACTAGAGACCTTCACCTGCCTCTGATAGAAAGACAATCATTATCACAGCTGGATGAACTAAGGCATGGACAAACTGAGTTGTCACTGTCACACCCACAGACAGTGAAAAAGCTACGACCACATGCTGATTTATCCAATCTGTGTGTTACTGGCTGCATCAGTCAATAGCCCCATCTACCATACTTTCAACTTCCCATTTTCAGACCCCTGAATATTTTCTAGCAGAACAATGATTTCAGCAGAGCAGATTTAACCTTAATGATCTTGTTCGTTTTTGTTGGTTCCATTAAAGATGCAGAACAAATTTAGTGGCAATAGGCAAAAAGAAGTATTCTTCTGCCAGCTAAATGACATATATCCTCATGTTCCAGAGCAAGCCTTAGAGGGAAAAAAGATTGTTTGTCTTTGAAACAGACCGTGGTAGTAGACTTCAAAAATCTCCTATGTTTAGTTGTAGTTTGCAGTAATATCACTGCTGGGATAGCTCATTCCTTCTCTCCAGGCAGGAATGGAGGGCATTGCTTTCACGGCCTCGATGATAAATGAGTGTGTACAAATGCCCAGATTCTATTCAGGATGGTATTTTCAAATGTAAGGTTTCCTGTTAAAAAGTTAGGCAGTTCATTTTGCCATCTCTGCTTCAACTTCAACAGAAGCAGAAAACTCATTTCCCTGAACAAATTTAATTTAAAACAAGAAAAAAACCCCAACAATTCTCCTTACAAAAAGGCATTTTGTTGAACCTGAATGTTAAAATGAAGCCCAAAATTAATTCAGGAATTCCTATGATTTCTATTATTTATTTTAACTGCTTCAGTTACACACAGATTTGAGGTGCTGCTTAGTAAATATCAATGGGGAGCAGAGACATTGCTGAACTGCTGTGGATTTTCAGTTTGTGCAAACTCTGGTTTTGACACACTAGCTTCTCAATGAGATCTCAAGATGGCATAAATCAGAAGAGCTCCACTTAAGTTGATGATCGTATCAAGAAACTGAGGTTTATCTTAATCTTTGACATTTTACTTGTAACAACAATGCTTCCAACCCCTGATGAGGAAGCACTGCAGTGGGTCATTTCTTCAATGTCTTCAATAATTATATATGCAGTTAACTGATTTCCTCCATTGTTTGTATAATTTTTATATGATTACCATTACTTTTATCTACATAGAGTGTTTAATTTCCTACATGTTATTACTGTTACATTTCTTATTTGTAGAGTGTCCTAAGGGCCAGTTTCTTTCCTGTAGCATACCTAAATATCTGCAGTTAAACCAAGTTACAAATATTCATATCAGGTGACTGTTTCTCTCTTGCTCAAGATGAAAGAGAGAGGTGGAAACCAACAAACAGACAGTTTTGCAAAATGGGTATCTGTGCATTCCTGATTCTGCACACTCAGGTTGCTGCTGCAGAGCAGAACACATGGATGTCTTTCTGTATGCCCTTATATTGTATAGGCTTGAATTGAAACATTTCCCTTCTCATTTGTCTGAATATTTTGGGATACCTGAACAATTTGATTTGGACTATATGCCTCAAAACCATTATTTTTTTTTCTAGTGGACAAAGCTGGGATAACTTTCTTACTTGCTATCAACACATTAATTTAGCCTCAAAGCTGTTTGGTTTATGAATTATATCTGAATACAACAGTGACACCACACACACGGAGACTTTCCATACATTGGAATCCCTTCTCACTTACTAACTAAATTTTTTATTATTGTGCTCCTACCAAAACATTCTAGGTATGTTGGATAGGGGCATGAGGAAAGGAGGCTTCCAAGTCTTATTTAACTGCCTTATAGCAAAGTGATCTTGAGCCATGATGAAAATATTTCTCTAATACTGATCACGGCTCATTGTGCTTTCTGTTTGCTTTCTGATTCCAAGTCCTGAATCATCACCATACCTATTCCATACAGCTGTCTAGAAGAGCCAAATGCAGATGGGAGGACAATTTAAAGTAATGAGCTAATCACAGTTAATTTTCTTGGTATTTACTGTAATAACATTAATTTTGATGAACCCCGCCATTATTAATGTGAATGTCACAGTGCTTCTATAGCATTTCTACTTCGATTCCATATTAATTAACTGGGCTGTTAATCTAAAGAGTAGGAATATAATAGAACATAACCCAGTGAGGAAGAAAATTCTTAGTCAATGTGAAGGTATATATAAAAAAGAAACAAAAACGCCCACCATAAAATGACCTTCTTTCAGAGATTTCTCAGGCATGGTGATGTTTCAGTTCCTTGGACAGTCATGGCCCTGTAATGGATTCCACTTACTGGTCTGCAATGTGATGATACATAGCTGGATTATCATCCGAACTCATTCCTCTTTACACGTAATGGACGTAAATTGCATTTATGCTTGCTTGATAGCCCACTTTGGTGCCATCATGGAAAAAAAGCCTTAGAATAAATGAGAGCAGACCCACATTCCTTAAACAGTTCTCAAAACATGGACCAACTTTTTTCTTAAGGAATTTGGATCTTACCAGAGTGTCCAACTAAAGGATGATAAATCTATTTATGAGAAGCAGTATGTCAGATTACTGTAGCATAAGAGATAGACAGCTAATATCTCCTCTGATTTCTGTCCAGTGATCCTAATCACCCTCTTTACGAATTTTCTATATTGCAAGCAACGACCTGGGAGCACTATATAATTCACTAACTGAGCCAGATTTGTTATACTTTCCCTTTATGAGCCATTGCATGCTTTGCTAACATAGATTATCCCAGAGAATTTAGATGCCTGGAAAAGCACTCTTCAGCTCTTTTATTTTATTTTATTTTTTCAACCCAAGTTGAGTGGGACAGAGATGTATGAGAAGTAGTACTGTGAATGTGAGTTAAGATATATGTTACTTCCTAGTACTCCAGTTCAGATACTCTTCTCCCTCACTTCCCTTGGGGTTATCATTCATTGACATAATTTGTAATTTCAACCTATTCCACCTTTGCACTCCAGGAGGACCCCTTGCCAACCAGTCCTTCAGACCCACTCTTCCTGTTCTCTGGACCTTCTTCCTGTTGCCCTGCTGCAACCCAGTGCCACTTAGTATTCCATCATGATATCACTGTAAGCCTCCTAACTGCACATCTTATTTGCTGCTCACTTTCACAGCACCAGAAAAGCCTGCCTGGCACTCGCTCAAGACTCTCCACACAAACCCTACCTCTCCACATCTCAAATCCCCGAATCATTTCCTTAAGAGTCTAACAAACCTTGTCTTGTTTCCACTCATGTGCCTCCATGTTCTTTTCTTACCTGTTTCCAAGTTTCCGTCTGGTTTCTCTTTTCTTGGGTGCATAGCCTACTAGGGAAGTAAATAGAAGCCCAGGTATAGCACACACATGGCTTGTACTGGTTGTCTGTCCTGGCACGTTTTGACACAGACACCTCATCCCAGCTGTCTCTTATGGTCAGCATAGATTTGTGCCATCTGTCTTATAAAGCAACTCCTTTGCATAACATCTCTGCTTTTAAAGGTAAATCTCTGCTTACAGTATAATTTGAAGTGCTGATTTTAGTGGGACAGTTGACTATTCGTCACAGACAGACGGTAAGTCCTGTGCCACCCTTGTTCAGAAATGCGTTCCATGAGATGTCTGCCTGGAGGGGCTTGGCTCATGTTTTCTCTTGAATGTTTTAAAGAGGGGTAAAAATGTGTATGCACAGTTTTAGCTCCAAAAGAGTCCATATGACTGATTTTCTGTGTGGTTTCTTCTCAGGTTTGGGAAATATCAGCTTTCTGCTGTGTTCAAATAATAGCCTGTCTTAAAAGAAAAATCCAAGTGTCTTTAGCTTCTTCATGCACTGACTTCATCATGGTCCTGGTGAAAAAGTGTAACGAATAAGAGAGATAAAGCTATGAAAGCATAATCAGCCTCATCTGGCTCTCCTAACAGTCAGTGGTGAGGAATTATAAAGACTTGTCTCCTCAGTCTCAGCCTCTAAGATCACAGACCTCGTCAGTCAAGCTTGTAACACTCAGGGCTGCTAAACATGTTACAGTATTATGGTGATGTAACAGGTGTCAGGGAGCAAGACACTAAAGGAATGTGATTATATCCTAGGGGAGTTATTTTAAAATACGGCAAATGCACATACAAATCTCATTTCACATATTCATCCAGACATAGCAGCAAAATACTCTGTAACAACTCAGCAAGAATGTTAGTGAATCTCAGAAAATTGTTGCAAGCTGCTTTGCCCACTCTGATAGACAGTACCACCTATGTGTAAAATAATACAAGCTTTATGATACAGATGGATTTCTTAAGGAGAGAGGCAAATGCTGCCGAGTGCATTCATTATTAGGGAAACTATGTAATGATGATTTTCAACTTCAGTGATAGACTGGATCAACTGAGCTGATATTTTAAAGAAAACAACCTTTCTTGTCACTGTGGCCTGTGCTCATCACTTCTTACGATTCTTACTGAGTTTCACGTGCCAGCTGAGGACATGGCTTAAGTTCTGTTTTTCCTGCAAAAGCAGAAGAGATAGATCAGTTTACAACAGCCAAAAACCTGTCCTTTTTGCCAGGTTGTCCCTCACAATGACATGTAACAGGCTTTGCAGCATTGCCAGCTCACGGTTTTGCTTTTGTGACATCTTCTGCATAGAATTTAATTGTTTGAATTCCTTTATTTTATGAGACACTCCTTTTCATGAAATGATTCACCTTAAAAGCATTGATACAAGGGAAACTTCGTTTGCCAAAGGCCTCAAATCAGCAGTCAATTTCACTTAAAAGTATACAGTTCTCACTCTTTAATTTAAAGAAATAACAATTTAAGCCTCATTTGTGAATGCTTTTGATTTTCAATGGCCGTTTTGCATTGCGGCTTGCAATGAGGTCTCCTGGGCTGATTGGGAAACTGTCAAAGAGACCAATTAGCCAAAAGGTTCAAGAGTGTCAGTACACTCAGTGGTGGCATGAGAAACCTGGGATTAACTGGAGACAGCACCCAGCCATGCCAATGGCAGCCCACCGCCTGCCACGATGGGCACTAACACTTCCTTGCTGGGGAGCATGCAAGGTCCCTGTGGACAAATCCCCCAATAGAGTCAACCACTTAACTACTTAGCAGAGAATCGCCACTCAGAATAAGAGGAGGATTTGTTACACTCCTCACTTTCAGCTTTCTCATTTTGCCACCCCATTACCAGCTACCAGAAAATGCCCTTTCTATCAGCATATTACTGCTCAGACATTGTGTAAAGTGCTGGGGAACAGACTGAACATAGCCAAGAGCTTATTAATGATGAACTTAACCAATTAATAAGCATGCTTTCTGTGCTCTCTAAAAGCCAGAGCAGGCATATTTTGGGCTCCAGTTCTTCTTGCTCATACTAGATTTCCTCTGCACATTTGCATTGTGGGGTCTCCGATTCATGGCTGCTTTATAAAATGTTTGCATATACACTAATTAAAAAGGATTTATCAGGTTGAGCTCATGAAGACTGAAGGATCGCTTCTCCCTTGGCAAGGTCTGAATATCTGAATAGCTCATTAATGCTTCTGCTTTTTCGCTTTATAAGAGGAGACTGAAAAATGAAAGAAGGGGATTTGCTGTGCAGCTTTAGATGAAAGCTTCCTTCATTTATTTTTAAAGCTGTCTAAAGGGGTTAAGCCCTACTCTGATTTACACCAAAGGGCAACTTCTGACCCCTCACCAAAATAATTCCTGATTTACATTGGCAGGCACCATTTATTTGCAGGGCTTCTTCAATGTAAACAAGGGAAAAATTTATCTCAGCTTTTTGCCTTTTGAAGGTGTAAAATTGACACAGCTCTACTGAACCTCTGTGATTCATGAGGTACCTTAGTTGACTTGGATGTGATATGAATCAGACCATCACAGGCTTCAAATTACAGGAAATGCCCTTGTTTATGTCACCTGGAGATTATGCCACAGTTGAAAAAATGCCCAGGACTTCACTTTATTCTTATTCTGCCACTATGCACAGTGCTCCCACTCTGAGTTACTCCAGGTTTACATTCCCACAGATGTGATTCCTGCATCATCATGACTGAAGAAGAGTAGGGCCCACATAACAGTTACAAGTTTCAAAGTAATTTAATATATCTAAAAACATGCACATATATTTTTAAAATACCTCCTATCAGTGCTAATCTTGGGTGCTTGGTTGGATTATTATCTCATGAAGATTATATCCCTGAGAGCTTTTAGTGCCCACTATGTCTTCCTTTTTTTTCTTTCCAAAGTGCTTGAAAGATCCCGCTGAGTCAATTACACACAGTATCTCTTAATAATGTCCTCTTCCCGGCACATCATTGTTTTCCTTTATGTTTATTTCAAAAGGTTAAATTAAACAGGAGCATAGAGATAAATCCACATTATGAATTATAAAAAGTTACCACATGCTCCTGAGAATGCCCAGAATTTTGATGGGGAGGATTTAGTGAAGTGGTGCCCTGGGGAACTCAGTGCTAGAGAAAACCAGGATTGTTAAAGCCAGAGAAAAGCAGGGTATATGAACTTTGATGTTTACCAGTTCATTTTTCCTGCACTGGGAGGCTGATGCTAAGCACCCATTTGCTTGCTGGCTCTGACAGTTTCCTTTGCCTACAGATATTCGTATGGCATAGCTATTGAACTGATTGCCAAAGAAAGCAGCCCCAGCTGCCTGGGAATCTTTAGGAAAAGTTTACTTTAACACCATTCAGGGCTTGTTTAGGAGCCGACCCTTTTTTCAGCAGAGCAATTCTTGGAAAACCCTCCAGCTCTGTGTTTATCTGAAGTTCTGCAACACACACATAGAGGAGTCATGTTGTTTGGGAGAGAGATAGTGCTGCTCCATGGGAATAGCAGAAGTGACCATTTGAGTACTACTGTTAAATCAGATAACCTTTTCTGGTGCTAGAGGGGTACCACACTTCTGAAAGAAAATTTCATGGGCATCTTCCTGACTATGTAGGGCTGTAAATGGTGACTGGATTCTCCAAGGCACAAGTATTACAAATTCCAAACTAGTTCCTAAAATACACAAGGGTGTAATATAAAAGAGTGGCTCAGTTTCCCTTCTCCTCCTAAATAACATATCAAATAGCTTGTCCTCTTGCTTCAACCTACTTACATTACCTTGCCGTACAGATTGAACCAGATCCAGTGGGTAAATATAGCCAACCATAAGTCAACACAGCCATCAACAGCCCTACAGTAATATGCACTGACATAGCTTAGGGACTATTCCCTTTCACCTCTTATCTTCAGCTTTATCATTGCTTCACTGTGAACTGTGAAACAACGGCCACATCTCTCACATCAGACGTAGCTGCATCTCAGTGATGAGTGAAATATTCCTCATATAGCCTTTAAGTAAGTACATAAAGCACCTTATGAGCCTTCCAGATATAAAAGGCAATATAAAAGGAAATAGTAATATGCCCACATAAATATTAAGGGAAAACTGCATTTCTCCTTTATAAAAGCAGCATCCATTCCTGACTAAATATCTTCTAGAATACAGAGAAAGATAAAATCTGCATGCCCACATTTTATGACTTTATGAAATTTTTGTCTACAAAATTTCACCAGCAGTTTGCTCACCCTCCTCGTTTCCTCCTCTCCTCCCCAAAAAATCATTAAAAACAATAGGGCTGGTAAAGTTCTTGTAGTACAGGATTCCCTGAAATTCTTGAGAAAAAGGGTCAGGAAGGAGATGTTTGTTCTGAGAGGTAAGTGGCACACATGAGAAATGGGAGGAAGAAACGTCAACGTTTTATGCTGTAAAAAAGAACAGAGTGCTGGATGTTAGAAGCTGGCAGCAACAATGAATGTCAAGCAAAGTGGGCAATGAACTATATTGTGTATCTGTAAGAGTATAAGGGTTAGCAGGCAAGTTGTGCAGGTCATCATTCCTTTATTGTCCTATTTTCTGCTTTTCCATTGCATGTATCACCTGAAACTGATGAAGTCAGTGGCCAAACAAAAAAACAAATGAACAAAATAGCCAAAGCAGGGCTTTACCTGCAATGGGGATAAAGCCAATTTGCCACCTGGTGTAAACTGATATTGTCTAACATAAATTGGTATTGCCTACTGAAATTGCAACAAAATGACTATGTGGCCCTACTTTCATCCTCAGTGACACTTCATTAGAAATACCAGCACCTCCATTTCCAGTTTCTGTTTTTGTCAGTAATGTGTCATGAAGAAGGTGCCTGTAATACGGAAAGGGATGTCTGGTTATGACATTTCACCATAAGCATGTGCACAAATTGGTTTTGATTTCCATGCCGCACCAGGGCTTAAATGAAATAAACTAGCTTAAAGCCTTGTGAAAGATGAACCATTAAAGGCTGTGATGGATTATCTGAGTCAAAATCTTTATTCTAGGCTGTATCCTTCCCTAATGACACATCCTGAGCACTCATCCCTGTCTGCACTTACTTTGGAAACAGCAGTGGCGAAGAGCAGGGGGGTCTGAGTTAGCCATGTCAACCAGCTCCAGATGAGATTCTCTGTAGTCATACCCTCACCACTATGTAAACCAGTATGTCTACAGCAAGGACAATACAGGTTCATAAGGTGAACACTCAGCTGTGCCACGTGGATTGAGTAGCTGCATCCCCTTTAGCTTTGGGACTGCTCTGCCATCAGTGCCTGGGCACGGGTGGAATGGAAGGATGTTAGATTTAACTGTGGAAGCAGAAATGATGCAGAACATAGCTACCAAAATTAAACATGCAAGAGAGAACCTGTCTCAGCACTTCTTGGTATCGCAGGTAAAACCGCGGTGCCAGGAATGAAGAGCCAGGACTGGATTGCTTCTGCCACAGGGTAGGAGAGAGCAACTGGAGGGACCCACTGACACTATCCAGGGATGAGGATGGCCACTTGTATTCCGAAGAAAGATTGCCTGTCTTTTACTTCGCTTCTCTCTTAGAAAGGGAGGCTATCAGCACAGCCCAACTCCCCCCTTGACACCACTAACCACGGCTTTAGAGTTTTAACGTGCGCAGTAGGGAGAACTGCCCTTTTGCTGTCTCAGCTGTCTGTTACACCAGGCCACTACTGGCTTTGCTTGAGCCTAGAGCTGTCTCTCAGTCCCTCCAATGCTAGCAATAAACCACAATGTCTTAATTCCTGTGACTTTGCATATTAACAAGGCTATTATACCTCCAAAATGACACAGTATATGACCCTCTTCTTCTCATCCACTGGGAAAGCATCCTATCCAAAGAGATACAAATTATTTTATTTATATATGTAATATTCATGTCAGTTAACAATTTCTGAGAACCTTGTGAATTCGCTAAGTTTTACAAAACCAGACTGAATTTACAATTTTTTCTTCCTTGTAAAGGATGCTTTGGTTGATTTTTTTAAATTCTCTTGTTAAAGGGCAGCTTGCTTCTTTAAATACATCTTGTGTCCTCTAGACCTGGATTCTTTAAAACTTGCCTGTGTCACTCTGTTGACTTCTGTAGAATAACTCATCACAGAATATGTATCATCTTTAATCCATCTGCTTTATATTGCACTATTTCTTCTTGCCCCACCAGTGCTGCAGTCTCATTTGTTTTCCCCGCTGATTGATTATTATTTATAGCAGGCCAGGAATTTCCTGCAATGACTATTGCCCTTTAAAAATCCCCATTTTTCAGTTCCCAAATTGCCCTTAAAAAAAAGCTATTACTAAGCAGCAAAATGGTCTTAAAAAGACTTGGCAATACTGAAAAATCTGATCTATATAAACTGTAATATTCAGAGTCATGATAATTTCACACATTTTTTTTCCAGATATTTCAGGAGTGGAACATTTTTATTTTAAAATTGCTTCATTTATATATTTGAATTTTATTTTCTATTATAGATTTTCAAATAAATAATTTGGAACATGGATTTTAATGTTTGGCTAAATTTTTTTAATCAGAACTTCATTTCATAGGAAGCTGCTCCTTCTTTTTCTCTCAGTATGTGCACTGTTTTTTATACCCTGTTATACTCACCTCCCCCATCAGAAAAGAATTATGGCAAAACTGGTTTTTACATGTCTGACCAGTTGCAAAGAAACCTATTAATAGGTACAGATTCTGTATATGGTTTCAGTTTTATATGTAATTCCAATACTGCACAAGTGTCACACGTATTCTTTCTCTCAAGCCTCTAATTAAAAAAAAAGCCACATTGCTCCTCAAGAAATTGAACCATTCACAATAAGTTATATCAAACACCCTCAGAGGTAAAATTTTTTCCTAGAGCCCTGTAATGAATCCTTTGCTCTCCGAATACTCCTCGTTATGATTTAGCAACTCGGGTTCCTAAACTTGTCTTGACCTTTCTAAACTTGTGCCAGAGTCAGGAAAACATCTGGAGTGGAGAGAGGACTGGAACCAGAACAGTCCTAATATAAGGCCAACATATTTTAAGAAAATCATGTAGTCTTTTCTTAGGTTTGATGAGAACTAAGCTTTTCCTAAATAAGTCCTGTATTTGGAGGGTGCTGGGAAGACTCTGTCAGCTCTTTTCTACACTTAAGCTATGTTGCCTCTCCTGATCTACCTGAAACAGTAGGTTTGTCTGCAAAGTTCAAAGAAAGCTGAAGTAAAACTTCTCAAATATTCCACTGACAGGATGAAAGCCCAGCTAAAGCAACCTTCCCTATCCTTAATTCAATTAAGCCTTTCTCATGGGGACTGTTCTCTGAGCTTTGGAAGAAGAAACTTAAGAGATCGAAGATCTGATCCTCTCAGAGTTTCTTGATATTCATGAGTTACTGATACTGAATTAATATTAACCATGAGTAAAAGCTTGAAAATGAACTTTAAAAGCTGCAAATTGGCCTTGTTAATGCTTAATGATAATTTCCAAAATAACAGGTGGCTGATTGAGATCTTCAGCTGTCTTAAAAGGTGATAAATTGCGTTAGTTCTTCTCCAGGAGCTGTTGAATTCCCATATTACCCTCAAAAGACATGCTTTTTCCCGTTAGCTAATATTTCATGGGATGTCAGAACATTTATAAAAGGTGTCATAATGCTGAGTGGCAAATAGCTAAGAATGACAAAAACCATTAACAGTGAAGAATGATGGTTCCAAACTATTAAATGAAAAGATCAAGTAATCACAGAAATAATTGTTTACAAATTTCCCAGAGAACACTAAGTGCTGTCTTTCCTAATTCAATCTACCATTTTTGTAAGTATTATTTCTTTATGTCCAGTTTTTTCTCTAGGTGACTCTCACCAGTCCAACACTTTGCAGATGAGGTCCAGTTCTTCTGAATAATTTTGTGCCCTTTCCTTATCAAAATAAGGCAAGCCACCTTTGACCAAACCTTTAGGAAACATTTACTTTCCTGATTTAAAATTCCTTGAAATTCTTCTTTGAGGATGCCTGAGTGAAAAGTATGTACCTCTCTAAACACAGACTACTGATATTAAATGATTAGAGAAGACATAAAATCAGTGAGTATCTTGAAAATACATTATACAGGGATTATTCAAGGAAACAAGCATCTACCAGGAAACAAACAAATCCCTGACAATTGGTGATTTGATGTGAAGAAAACTCTGTCACTTTACAGCTCAGAAGAAATCTGACTCCATTGATCCTACTTATTTTGTACTTCATTGAAGTATTACAGCTTGTTGGGATCAATAGCGGCAACTCATATTCTACCAGTCACAACTGTTATACCAAGAAGCCCTTCATCAAAGGCAATCATGTTTTTCTTCAGAGCCCATGCATTATACAAAGAGAAACATCTAAAGTAAAAGTAAAACCTTATGCCAAATCCAGCATGATGCAAAAGTGTCATTTGCAACTGGCTCCAACCTTTAAAAAAATAAATAAAAGAACTGAATATAGAAATGTTTTGAATTGCCAGAAGTATCCCTTTCTCAACAAATATTAGATAGATTATGCTATGGTTACCTGACTGATGGCCAAATGGCAGATAGACTGTTTGATTGTATGTCTATAGGTAGCTCATCCTCCTGGCTTTCATTAGCAATAGCAAAGATTATTTCAAGGGTCTTTATTAAATCACAGCTCAGGCATCCTTTAGAAACTGGGAAATCAACCAAATCACCTATATAAACTAGGCTTCCAAGTGTACTATTAATGAATTAAACATTTGGGTGCAGTTGTTATTAGTGAAGAGGTGTTGGTTGGAACCAGAATCGCATTTAGAAAATCTATTTCTTCATTCTTTTGTCTCTCAGCCACAGGTGAATAATAGATTGTCATCTTCTCTGGAAGGAATTTCTAAAATAGCTGATTTTTATTACTCTATGGTAATGGTATTCTACTGATATATTGGTCCATAGGGACAGATTCCTCAGCTGTGATGGCTGGACATTGCTGAAGCTAAAACAGTTCCTAATGTCTCCAAAGGGCACACCCCACTGTTTTATTTCCTAGTAAAGCATAGAAATCATGCAGAGACACTGCCACATAGGAGAGAGAACTCCTAAGTAAAATATCTTTTCTTTCTACTAATCCTTTTATCCAAAAGTTACAAACTACTGGGATAGTCCTGAGTGACCATACACCTGGGGCATACTGGGCCTCATTAGGTCAGTCTAGGCCTTTCTACAAGAATATTACATAATTCATACTTCTCTGAGGTCTGTCCTTTAGTTCATCGCTAGTATAAGCCAAGCACTTCTCCAATTCCATCCCTCTGGATTTCTTTTGGAAGAGGCAGCTCTTTATTCCATATGTCTAAAGGCAACAGTTTTATTCTTGGAAAATCATTCAGAATTGGTCTTCCAGAAGAACCTTGCTTAGAGACTGCCACAACTGGACAGTTTTGACTTAAGCAATTATTCTTCCTTTCTTCTATCAGCTGTCACCTCCAATTGTATTGAAACCTCAAAAAATTGTTGTAAGATTTGCAAGATATGCAGATATTTTTTTAATGGTATTTCATTAGAATGTTTTTCTAACCCAGTAGATTTTACAAACCTATTGAATTATGTCTTTTCTACTTTCCTGGACAATGCAGCTGATGGTTCAAGTGGCTAAAGTAGAAGAGGTTATTAGACCACCATAGACATCATAGGCACAATAATTAAATGGAATTGTTCCTGAGCTGAATCCATGAACCAGCTCTCAGTTAAGGTAATCTTGCCTGGAAAGATACCTAGGTCTTCTGATGTATTTCCAGAACTGCAGAATCTGCCGAATCACCTTCATAATTTCTACAAACGGCTTTTTCAGCTTTCAAAATCTTTGTCTTGCTTGTCATTCTTATGTCCAGCTTTAAACTGCCAGCTCTCAGTTCTCATTAGACTTTTTGGGAGAGATTAAAGAGCCCTTTAGGACCTAGTATTTTCTCCCTACAAAGGTACTTACAGAGACAATCAACGCAGTGACCTCCCAATTTGGGGTGTGCATTTACTGCTTAATTACTGGAGACAAGCAGCTAGGGATTTCATTGACTCAAGCGACCTTGTCACGGATCAGAGGCGGTGGTAGTACAGCTGAAAATAGAAGCTAGCCTTCTGGGCTCTGCTTATGTGCACAGATCATAAGCTATCTGCCAAATAATATTCACACTTTGCTGGAGTACACAATCACCAGTGTATTGCATGACACATAATATGTTGTGGCACCTAATGGAAGGTAGTTTCAGGGGGATAGGCAATCCAATCAAGAGGAAACTGAGAGGAGACTTCTGTAGTTCTGCATAGAATTCCTTCACTGCTACAGACTTCTGCTGTGATCTCAGGCATATCACTTAAATTTACTGTGTAACCTAAAAATATAGCCCTTACCATTCAATGTGGTGAGAAAGAAAGAGGCACTCTGATTCACCCTGCAGTAACAGGAGTAAGAACTGCAGAACAGCTTCAGCAAAGGCAGTGAAGTAGCCTTTGTAATCCAAATTTGTGTTATCTGGCTGAATAAAATGCCACAACTCTTCAGTATTTGCATCACAAAATCTGTGTTGCTAAAAGTGCATAAATGTGAGGCTTTGTTTTTAATTGAAATTAATGTTTCAATCCTTCTGTCAAGAACATGTGAACCATAACAGCTTAAAAACCAAAGCAATATTAATAAATACAGGTTTTAGTTTCATTTTCTTTTGGCCTCTGAATTAATTTTTGAGGGGTATGTTTGACTATACCAATCCCTAAGTAAAAACCTCTGAAGCTCGCCCATAAGCAACGATTGTTTTTCAATAGGCTATTACTACTGAGGGTTTGTTCCAAGTAAGAGCTTGGAATGGTACATCAAACTTGGGGTTTTCAAGTGTTTATTTTATTTTATGTATAGAGATGACATTAATACTTAAACATTTATCCTTTACTCAAATCCCATAGATTTTTGGGTTTTATTTTCAGACTGGTTTTGGTTCATTTATTGTGTCTGAGCTTTATCTTCACATCACTGTCCTTGTGCACAGGGCAAATGAAAATGTAAGTTAGAAACATAAAAAGCAGATCTTGTATTTTAAAAGAAAATATATCCTTATTAATCAGAGATGTAACTACTTAGATGGGCTTGATCCTAGATAGTGAAAAAAGCAAGGTTTTTGTTTGTTTTTTTTTCAGTGCTTGTGTTTTTTTAGAGTGCCGAACAGTGAAAAAATGGGCTTTTAAGATGCTAAAGCTTGGATTTAGAAAATCATAGGTATTTTTCAAACACACAGATGCTCCATATTACATCATGTATTTATTTTTCTATCCTTTTGAATATCCTATGCTTCTCTAGTTTAACAAACCCTATGCCGCATTATGTAACTGCTCAAGCATGCCTCTTTAATGGACAAGATTTATTTCAAATAATGATTTCCTGGAGAAAAACAGCTTTAAACAAACCCCAATGCAACATCTGCTTCTAAATTTCAGCTCAATTGTGTCTCACACTCCACAGCACTGCATCACCAAGCACAAAGGGGTGACTGCTTTCTCCAGTGAGACCCATACAGTTTGTCTACTGCTTTCACACACATTTGTAAACCTGAGATCATATTTCAGAAAAAATATTGAGTAATGACTTTCCCTTTCCTTGTCTGGGTCCTGTATCTAGGCAGAATGGTGACATTCTGCTTTCTAAGAGGGTTTATGTTACTCACCAGCTACTGCTTTTTCTGTGGTGGCAGCAGAACAGCCTCTGTCACTGTGGCTTCAGCTGTCTGCCTTCCAGACGTGCTTCAGTTAGAGCTGTGCTTGTGCAGGAGTATGTGCGTTTGCAAATTGGTTAGGTAAGAGCTATGAAGCACACTAGGTATCAGATCAGCTAATTATCTTAAAATAACCACGAGGAAGTCTCTGCAGAGCAAGGCACCCCACCATCTCTGTCCCAGCATGGGCCTATAGCTATCTGCTGGGCAGTGTCAAGGCCTTTTTTTCTGGGGACTGGAAGGTGCTTTACAAATGGTAATCAGCAGCAGATCACAGACATCCATAGGACACAGCCAGATATTAACGGCCCTGCTCTGAGCTCAGAGAACAGGAACAGAGTGTGTCTGTCAACTTGATACTGGCCACATAAAGGGCAGAAGAAGGAAAGGCCCCTGTTGTAGGATGCTCCAACTTGAGGAGATGATTGCTCAGCTATAAACTGGTGGCTCTAAAGATGTTTGAACTTCTCAAAGTGAAATTCATGTACTGTAAGGATGGTTAGCAACTTGCCAAGAGAGCAAGTCCCTGTTTGCACAAGAATGTGACTCTGATGCATTACAGCTCGATGAGGTTTCACACGCAGGCCAGTGCAAAGCCTCTGAGGTGGTATGTTTTAGTTTGCTTCTGTGACAGGAAGAAAAAGGACTCGCTGTCCGCTAACAGTTCCCACTGGGTATCTGATAATTCAGCAAGCTGTAGTAGTGTAAACACACATTTTGAATCTGAGGCACCAGGTTTTTTACCACTGTGGCAAATGGACAATTATCACCTTTACCTGCTGTAACACAGCCAGCTGCTATCACAGCTAGGAGCAGAAGCACAGATTTTGCTTCCTACCCTGCTGCTCTAAACAAAGGCATATACTGCTTGCAAGTACACAGCAGAGGAAAGTAAGGTTTTACATTGATATATCTGTTGTTTAAAGTTGTCATTAGGTCACATGGGTCACAGCTAACACCATTTTCCTAGTAATAGTTTGGCTCCAGTTGACTCTTGAGGCATTCATAAGTGTTTGTAACAGGATATTCCTCCTACAGATACTTGTACACATATTTTTTTCCTGGTTCAAAAATGAATAATGTTTGACTTCTGATTTAAAAGGACCTGCTGTAACACTGGTCTTGACAGCCTTGTTAGCTGTACCTGAACTGTGAGGAGATGATCAAGGGCTCGAGCAGTCCATGGACTAAACCTGCCCTTCTCTGTAGACACACACATTCATCAGAGTTGAACAGAGACTAACCTGTAATACAGCATTGCTGTTGTGATATTTTCCCCTGAGATCTCATTTCCATTCATTATGTGGTCAAACAAATGAAGACATCTTGTTTATTGTTAGAGAAACCTGTGAAAAAAAGTAGACAATATCGTAAAAATTAATTATTAATCTTTGCCATGGTGAGAAAGTTGTGATGAGTTACAGCTCTGTAACTCTAGTAACTCCAGAGAGGAATTACAGAACATCCATATTATCATCCCAAAGCATTTTTGTTTTCTCAAAGCACTACTAATGTTGAAGATTGAAAAGCAGTACCCTTTTTCATAAAGTGTGTTTGTGATTTTAAAAGATGTTCCAATATGGAAACTGGGAAATGTAGCAGCCGTTAATTCATTCAGGTATTCTCCTCATTATTTCCTTTGAAACTATAGTTGGGTTTTGGTTGTTTTTTGTTGTTGGCTTTTTTTTTTTAAATGGTGGAAAGAAGAAGTAAGTGTATGGTATATATTTTTTCCCCATGATTCTTCCACTTCTGTCATCTTTCATCTTGCTACTGAAAACAGAGGAAAAGGGATGGATAATTGAGGGGACAAAAAAATTCCTTGGAAGTTTTCAATCTGGGGAAAAAGGCTATTTCGGGGAAAGCAGGGGGGAGAAAAAACAAGCCCTAAAAATGTTAAATGAGTCTTTCACAATTTGACATTTCAGACTTTTATGTGTATTGCTGCAGGGTAAACACTCAATAGATAATGCATTGGAAACTTTTGTCAAGCATAAATCTCAAATTAGTAAGATATAAAGGTCATGTATAGATTTAAATAGAAGTGCTAGAGACTATTGAAATGGTGATTATTTGATTTTTAGGTTATAATACTACTATGACCTACACATGAAAAATTAGGCACAAAGAATTATTATCAGTTTTTGTCTGTAAAAAGGTTATAACTTGCTTAGTGCAGGTGGAGGTCAGAGTTAAGGCAGTTTGTAGGATATTAAATTAAGAAAACAATCACTGTGAGGTCAATGGGAGAAAAAGGTCTTTTCAGCCTGGAATTGTATAGAAAGAGGCAGAGTGAGAAATGAGATGAAAAAGAAAAAAAAATAATCTAGTTGTGAAAAATGTAAGGGAAATTGGTATGAGGACAGACTGAGGGATGTGAGCAACTCTGCTCGTGAGTTCAGCCGTTGCTTTTCTTAGTGATGACACTCCACAGGTTCTCAAAAAACTGACGATGGAGAAGGTTAGACTCAGAAATGTGATTATAAGAAATGTGAAAGCATTAAGAAAGGACTACACAAAATAAACAGAAGGAAACACTTCCAGATGGTGAAATTAATTAGAAAGTGAAACATGAATTTGGGGAATTTATAGGAGCCTCATAGCAAAGGTCACTGAGCACGGGACTGAATCAAGCATGGCAGATTTCTGCTGAGGGAATTTTTGCAACTAGCCATGGTTTGATCTGCTACTCCTGAAGAACCAGCTTCTCTCTGTGGGGTGAAAAATCTATACAGAATTGATATCAATAGTCTGTTTCCATCAACACTACTCAGGGTCACAGAAGCTCCCATTTTCTTTAAGTAGCAATATGTAGGCGATTCCAATAATTTATTCAGCACAGCCAATACATAAGCATATGTTAAAGGCAAGATAGCAGACAGGACTTGTTTACTTTGTATGTATATCAGGATGTTTTCAATTGCCAATCATTAGATTACTGAAACATGGGGAGAAGTTAGATGTTAGTCTCCTGAAGATCAGCAAGACTCCTTGAATTATCCCATCTTAGAGTTGGTGATTTTCCTGTAGTCTATCCTGTAGTGTTAACATGATTTATTAAGAAGCTTGCTCTAGGTGCACATATACATAGCAGGTGAGAAGTATCTGAGTGAGATGAGGTGCTATAATATGAATATGGTGTTTTCCTCATCCTGCAGTTAAGCTCATAATAAGCCCCAGACCAACTCAGCCTCAATTCAGAATGATATCCAAAGTCTTCTGATGGCAAATGACACTGCACTAATGTACTGTATTGTTACCTTCTGAGAGCGGAACAGGGATTTACGACAGCTAAAGATGTTCATGGATTAAGAGAATATCTAGCCTTTTAAGTACTCTGTGTTTACAGGGACTTCTGGGAATGCTTCTGAAATGCAGTGATTTTCAGCATTGGTTTTATGCCAAGTAATGTCTTACTCTATTTCTAAAAAAACCTCACACAAACAAATGAACTACACCATGAACTTAAAGAGAAGAGTAAATATTTCTCTATAACCAGAAACAAAGATTTTTGGGGAGAATCTAATGATCCTGGAAAAAAATCGATCATTTCAATTTAGTTTCAACATGCACCACCATTATTGTATATTGATTTTGTACCTTCAGAATCAGCTTCACACCATAAAGTGAGATAGGATGGTGACCCATGTCCCTGCTTTACCACTATCAGCTTTTACAAAAATCCATGCTGTGCCACATCACTGCAACAAATGTTATATATGTGTAGCCAGAGAAACTTTATAACTAGAAACCTCCCACACAAAACCACCTTGTTATTTTATTTCTAGGCAAATCTTCTCTTAGAGCACTATGTTTTATCTGTGGCTTCTTGGTGAAAGGATTGGTTCATTCATGATTTTGCAGCATAATAAGGTCACAGAAAATACAGTGTTTTTCATTCCTGAGAAACTCTGAAGGAATGAAACTAGAGGAATCAGTGGATGGATTCTGTCCTACTAAAAAATGAAAAGAGTTAATCCAGAGAGATTATTGTGATCATCAATATCAACAAATGCATTAGTTGTTTTGGTTTCTAAATGGAAAATGTTTTCAGCTGTTTTCTCCATTCTGCATCCTTCCTCTCCATTTGCACTCACTGAACAGGTAATTTGTTCTTTACTAAAAACCTGTTTCTTAATCAACTCGGAAACTAAGTAAATCCTTTTACATAGCAAATAGTTAGAATCCCAAACTAAATTTTCCCCAGAAGTAAGGATTGTTCTGAATCTGGGACCTAAATTTTTTCTCCAAATATCTTTGGGAGATTCAAACCAATTTTGAGCTGCTGAGACCAGTGTTACTTGCTGAGTTGTAGATTTAGTCTAATCAAAACAAAACTCTTAACCCAGTCAGGTAAGAATTCAACCCAGCAAGATGAGAGTTCACTAGCCCAAGAGAAATGCTGTCTTGAGAGCTGAGATACAGTGGAATACTCTTACACAGCAGCCTTCAAGGGCAGTCAAAGATTTACCTCCAGGAAGAAAGACAGGCACCTTCTGCACATTAAAATAAGTTCTAATGGTGTAAGTTACAATAGAAAAATGCATTATGTATTAATCTCATATATACTTGAAAAAAAAAAGTCATGGTCAGTATTGTGTGATCAGAGACAATGTGGGAAAGGAAACAATTAACAGTCAGTGAAAATGTAAAGCAGAAAAGACAGTTTTAAGCAAAATTGTGGCCAGCAGTGCA
This sequence comes from Gallinula chloropus, assembly GCF_964237585.1. Taxonomy (NCBI): domain Eukaryota; kingdom Metazoa; phylum Chordata; class Aves; order Gruiformes; family Rallidae; genus Gallinula; species Gallinula chloropus. The sequence continues at coordinate 69,869,179 of NC_140090.1, forward strand.
CCTGGAGATGTGCAAGGGTGCTCCATGAAAACCAATCTGACTGTTACTGAGCTGTGTCTGGAACAGAGAAGTCAAAGCTAATATATGATAATAGGAATGGTGCAAAGTGCCTGTAGTTTCATGAAAAAACTGAAATTGACTTTTGATGCCCATTGAGAAAGCTCTTCTGGGTTTAGTCAAGTTACACAAATAACGAATCAGTTCGTGAAAGCTAGTTCAGTTATCAATCATTGCTCTTCAGATGCAGTGCACAGATATAAAACTAGAACAGATTCTCTTTACATGTCTGTTATATACCAGTTTTGCTTTTGGTTTTTTTCATGAACTGACCTATGAATTTCTCTGGTTGAGTAGATTTAAAATGGGAAGAATCAGCTGGTTCAGTTTGGTCTTGGACACAACTGCATGAGGACACAGTGCTTGAGTACCTAATTCCTAAGATGCTGAGTTCATAACCACTTGCCAGTTTTTAAAGGTATTTTTGACCAGTACCTGCAGGAAAAAAAGAAAAAGAAAAAGTAAGAGAGAAAAAAGAAACAGCAGAGTATTCTCTAGCAAACTGTTCTTCACAGAAATAGTAAATCTGTGCTGCATTTCTACAGGATTTGACTGCAAGATTTGTTGATGTCACACTGAAAATCAGATAATGCATTCATTATTTATTGCTATTTAACACAGTGAAAGGTTTCCATCAGCTATGTAATAAAACTAATAAATTAATGGACACATGTAAGACATCAACACCGATTGACTTGTTTTATACTCTTTGTAAACTTTTGCTTTACACAAGCTCAATGTTTTCCTCCTAAATGATCATGACAGAGGTTACTCTTATTTCCAAGAGGTTTGTGCAAAATGCTTAGAATCTTGAACAAACTTTCTTGCAACTAGAAGAGAAGACTTTGGAGGCCAAGATTCTGACATTATTCATCTCTTATTACAGGGGCTTTTGAGCATTACAGGCTAGATGAAGAAGAAACACAAAACCTAAGTTTTTAATATTTGAGAGACCTACAACATGAATGTTGAAAGCTGAGGTTGGCAATATTAACTCCTCCAGTGGTGGGTGACTGAAGTAAATGTAACTATAAATAATCTCCATATGAGAGCATGCCAGGATTAGAAAAAAAATAAAATTAAGATGTTCAGGTATGTAACGTAACTAATGGCCTAATGCAATGTAAACTTGATCATGCTATAGTCATTTCTCAGGATGTGAATGTGAGAAGTGTTCAAGTATATTGAAGCATCATGAATTTTAAGTAGTAACAAGCAAAAAACCTAGTTATAGCTTATATTTATTACATGTGTGCATATATATATGTGTACACAGATATGTGTGTATCTGAACAGACATTGAATTTGGAGAAGTTGAGTAAAACACACTAGACAGACATGAGGTAAACAGATTTCTTGGCTGATAGGAAGATTTTTCCTTGTAGTTCTGAATCAGTTTGAGTTTGTTAAAGCATAAACATCCAATCTATTTTCAGGGTGAGAATGAAGAATGAAGGATAGAAAGAAAAGTTGCAAACATGAACAAATGAGAAAAGAAGTCTGGGGTAAACTTCAAACTTTCTGTCCTATTGAGTGTATAAGGCACACTTGCCCCAGGCCTCTGTATTTGTGAGACAGACACTTGTATTGCTGCAGATTTTGGAAGCATTGCAGCCTGGGGTAAAATCTTTCAGTAGGATGAACAATCATTGAGCAATTCTCTTTAACGTTTGCCAGACAGCAGATCTGCTTTCAGCAGTGTACACAGGGATCTCTAACTTACCTGCGATTGTTTCTAGTTCTTCAGCTTTACAGTTTTCCTTTTAGCAGCTGGACTCCTCTCATTTGAATTTCAGCCTAATTAGGCTACAAGATTTTGGCAAGCTTTGTCCATTCCTATTATTGCAAATGGGCCTCAATGTATTACAGAAGCCAGTCCAAGTCAAATAAAGGAATATTTCCTGTATTTGCTTTGCTGAAAATTTTCTAGGCTTCTACATCATCTTAAGATTGGCTCAACTAGTAGATCACCCTTGCCCTCTTAGCCTGAAATCCAATTTTGGAAGTTTTTTTGAACATCTGGACAGGAAACTGGCTTGCTCATTTTAAAAAGAAAAAATTTCTCAGAGAAAAATCACAATCTGAGTGGCTTTAGAGCTATTTAATATAGCTGAAAATTAGAATCTGGGTGGTGATGATCCGTAATATTGAACTAGGTGAACCAGCAGAATCTTCTGCAGGCTCTGGATTAAGTTTGGACATTGAAAAACACCTGAAGGTAGATAGATGCATGGTGTAGCACCAAAATGGGAACAGGAAGCCAGTTAGGATGTGCCTTTGATTACTTATCAGAGGAGGTTCTTTCCTGAGGAAAGGTCTGTTTTTCAAAATAAAGAAATGTTAGTTGATCAAAGGAGAATTAAAGCATCATTATTTGGCCTTAGCTGAAAACTCCTAATTATTATGTATTCAGAATAAGTTGTTGAGATTTACCTAAAAGGAAAACCAGGCAAACAAGGCAACAGCTTTGAGCCTTACATTAATATGCATTCTTCTCTATACTAAAGAATGAGACAAAGATTCTTTTCAATATGAGTGCAAGTCTTACTCAAAAACCTCCAAAAACTCTTCTGCAAAACATATTCTGTTATTAGTTCTTAATATTGTTCTGACTTTGTGAAACAATCACCATGTATTTGTTCAAGCAATGTGTAAGAAAGCAAGTGTGCAATATCCCAGAGTGCATTTCTTTCCTAAGTAAAGCTTTTTTCCCTTTTTTTTCTTTTTAAATACTATGAGCTAACCACAGCAGCCTGAAACAGTTTGTTGGCCACTTTATCCTATCCTAGATTCTATCACTTAAAACCCTCCTCATTAACCTGTTGCATTTGCATATAAGGGTACCCATCAATTTATGTAGCTCAAAATAAGAATCAAGTTTTCATGACAGACCATTCAGAGCAAATATTTATGTACAGTAAGTGGGAATACAGGCAAACAATCTCAGAGTACCCACGAGGGAGAGTTGTTTGGAACAGCTGTAACTTGATTATTAAAAAAATAAAATTTAATGGGTATAGAAACATAAAAGCCACAAAAGCTAGAGTTTCTTTATGCATAAACAAACATTGGCAGCCTTGACGATAATGAATGGCCTTCCATGCCTAATGTGTTCTGTTTAACAGGTGGTATTTCATACTCAGACTTCATCAATGGGATCATTTTCTTGTTAAAGAAAAAATATATTGTCTTAACAAATAACTGCTACTTTCATGCATAACTGGCTTAGTAGGCTAAGCAGCAGGGGTGAAATCTTGGAAGTATCAGTGCAATACACATTTGCTTGTACCATGTATGAGAAAGGCTGTCATGGGCTGCATAAAGGAAAGCTTCTGAGTGGGCAGTCTCTTATGTTCCCACGTATGTGTTCAGCAGGAGTCTAATCTAACGATGCAGATGGCCAAGTCTTCATCCAAAACCACAGTCTTTTAACTGGCTGGAATTAGAGGAAATAAAGTTCTTTGCAGTGCAGCACGATCTCTAAATCCGAACTAAGACTCAGAAATGTTTGTTAACAAACATGTAGAAAAAGAATCAGTCTCCCAGAAAGTTTAGTGTCTGAATATGCTGTAAAAAGGATGAGAAAAAAATATTTGGTGTATTTTACAGGTGCAAGAAATATGTGGAAAAACAAAGCTATATTTGCTGAATGCTCATCTTGTCTTGTAAGAGTAGAACACTCTTTTCTTACTGACTATACTCCTTAAGTGGTGTATTTTGATTTAAATTATTATATCAGAAGCAGACTTAGACCGAAAAGCTTTGAAGAACTGTGCTTAGAACTAAAATGGTAAGCAATTTAACCAGAAAGATCACCCATACACTTTTTTTGAAGTTTCAGATGTCTCAAACCATCATCCTAAAACCAGTGTGCTTCTGTGGCTACTGACTGTATATAAATACTCACAACTTCTGAAAAAGTCAGTCAGGAGGAAATATACTTTTCATCTCATGTTACTTTGCTGGCTGCTGTCTGATGACCAATAACATCATGATTGAAAAGCTCAGTGATTCCCAAGCACATAGATAATCCCATGAGTCTGTTGCAACTGGCTGCGTGATCCCACCACATGGGTAGCTGGCATTCATAAAGGTCTTGAAGTCCAGCAGCCAGAAGTCAGTGCTCCTTATACCAGAGTCCATTATCCTTTAATACTTCCCCTGTCACAACACCACCCACCCACAGGGCTCTTTTCAAAAGATCTTTTGTTGTGTAAAAATTGGAGTTGGCAATCTCAACAGTTGCTGAAAAAGCTGCTTGGATGGACTTGCCAAAACAACCAGTTGCTTCTGTTATCCATCACTGAGCTCACTGGTTTTAGCTAATCTTCTGCATTAAAACTGCTGATGAAAACTCAGCAGTTGCCAGGGAACAAACAATTGGGAGAAAGTTGAGTAGTTTTATGCTGTGTGTTTAAAAATAAGGGGAAACTTGGACAGAACCATGAGGATATAGCTGAAATGCCCAAGAATGGAGATATGGCACATGGTTGCATCATGCATGTGCCATAGCAGCAGTTTTGTCAGAGGCTGCATTTATTTACTCTTAGAAGAGGAACGTGGAGAAACATCTTTTTTCCAAGGGTATTAGGAGGAGTAGTGACTCAATTTGACATAAATAGGTAGAGTAAAATCAGAGATTGTTCATTAGTATGGTGACCATTAGCAGAAATTGATTGCTGCCCAGTCTGCATTTTCACTGCAAGGTTGTCTGATCCTTGTAATGGGAAGGGAAGGGGACTAGAAACCTAAATACTTCTGCTGATTTAAAATGCAGAAGTTTAATGTAATTGAAAACAAACATTGTCTTTAGGAGTGGGTTTTTTTTCTCCTAATAATTGATGATTTAAGATATTACCAATGTATCAGCTATGGTCTTCCTGCATAATAGAATTACATCCAGTTTCTTTGTATTCTACCCAACATAGAAGCTATATGGTATTTCAGTAGATGTCTTTTAGTTTTCTGACAGGCACAGAAAACAGGTGAGAAAAAAATGTGGGGGGAATGTTGAAAGTTCATAATGAATAAATGCTAAATTCTAAAGAGAAGATAGTAGTTTTCCTTTCCTAACTACTGATGAAATAAATTGGATACTTTTGCTTTATCTTTTATGTTACCTTTTCAGACAAAACACTTCACGGGACAAAAAAAAAACAAAAGAAAGGTTTTATTAAGCAAACTCCCTATTTCTTCTAAGCAACACAGGTAGATTGCAAAAGGAAAGCTAGACCTTTACTTACTTGTCAGAAATGAAATTTTTGTTATCATGAAAATGGAAAACTTTTATACTAAATGAAGAATAATTGTGTGCTGTTATATTTGGTAGGAAAGAAAATGTTGCCCATTTTTACACCCACTCATATATCGTTCATTCTTTGCATACATAGACAAACATGCACAGGTGCACCGATTTTTCTTGCTTTGTCCTTAGTCAAGAAAAGGGATTTTGTCCTTAGTCAAGTAAAGCTTCTGCCTCTCACCCAGTTTTGCACATTATCCACTGTGACCTGTACTTTAAGGATGGAGAGAGCCACAACCTCATCACTTGCTTTACAAACACTGTGAAAGCAGCTGATATACTACAGTCCCAAAGGCACAAAGGTCACTTCAGCACTTCCCAACAGAGCAGTTAATAACAGCCAATTCTCCCCCAGTTCTCTTCATTTTCAGGAGACTACAGATAATCTCCCTGAGCCATAGAATCAATACCTCCTGCTCCACAGTGCCGGCTCTACACCACACAGGGTATACATGCCCAGCATGGGTCTAGGAGCTTATTGCCAACTCCAAGCTAGGAAAGTCTAATTAATTCATCTCTGAGGCCACAATGTAAATTAGAGACTGGCTCGGTTTGACTCTACAGGATGTTCTTACATCTGTCTCCCCTTTCACAATCTGTTTCACCTCAGAACAAGAGAAGTGCAAGGCTAGCCAGTGTGCATGCTGAATTATGCATTCAAATTGCTTGTGCTTAAACCCCTAAAAAAAATCTTAATGGCTTAATTAAGCCAGAAACTGCACAATGAATCTCCTTAAATCTTGAGATCTCACTTTCAATGAACCAGCAGAGTGACAGTAAGTCCAGAGCATAACTAAGACATGATAACTTCTCACTTTCCCATTTAAAACATCTCATCAAACATCAGGCAGGGGAATATCTTGAAATAGCAGACCATATGAAAAACCCATGAGGATAAAAGAAATTAGTGTGTATTCCCCATGAGTGTATGAGGTAGGACAACAGACTTTAGCTAAAATCTGTGGTCCACCACAGGTCTTATTTCCTTGCTCAGAAGAATGATAAAGTAGAGGTCCTGCTCATTAGAGGTAATGGCTGTTTTAAAAAAAAAGAAAGATCTTTGGTTCAGAAAAAAATTACAAGTCAGGAACCCAAGAAAGCATAAATCCCTAGATTTTTCGTCTGTTTTTTCCCACAAAATTAAGGTGTTTTTTTTTCCTAGAATACCATTTTTGTTCACTATTATTTTGTTGCTTTCTGCCCAGACACAACAATATGACTGCCCTATGTCAGTGCCTGCTAGGGAACTGAACAAATTGTTCCAAAAGGAGAAACATTTTTGTTGTGTTCAAAAATCTAATTTTGTCAATTTATGTAAAGATTTGCTGTCTACAATCGATTTATTATATGCTGTGTTTCTTTGGCTGTTCAAATTTGGTGGAGGGTAGGGAAAGAATACAAATAGTACAACCTTTTTAACTGAAATTAAAAACTGTATATTCAGAATTTTCATTTTGTGGCTCCCACTCCTAACACTTCTCTATACTAGGAAAATAACCCAACCCAAACCTCCACTGTTTTCTGTCATTTGCATCACGCATCATACACTTATGTCTGTTCAGAATGCACATACATCAGTCACAAAGTTCAATGTGTGACAATGGCAGCTCTAAGTAGCGGCAAAGTGTGAGCTCTAGCTTGGTATGTTTAGCAGCTAGAATGAAGATGTTCTAATGTATATGTCTGTCTTGGCATCACAGCTGAAAGTTGCCTTGTTCCCAGCAAGACTCAAGGGAAGGAAATGAGGCCACAAAGTGTCCCATGCAAGAAGTCAGTGCTTTGCACTGACGAAGTGAAGTGTTTGCTAAGTTTTGCATTGTCCAACAGAAGATACTTCCACACAACAGATCTGCCAACTACAGCTTTGAATGGGGTCTCTTGTTTTTCTTTCTGCTATCATGCCTTTACAGATAATTTCACCTTCCAGCCCTTTTGGAGGGCTTTTGTGGAAGACTTCGATACCCTGTTATTGCAGCCAGGATATGCTGTTAGAAGGCACCTTCCCCAGACCTGGGTGTTTGGCTTGACATCCCCTGCATAAAATTGTAGCCGTCACTCAACAGTACACAAAAGTTACATGTTCCCTTTACATTCATTACTATTTCCTAACGCTAGATATTCTGTGGCTTCAGAATTGAGTTTCATGTGTCAAATTTCTGGGTATCTGATGGATTGAGAATGCTCTGCAAGGGGAAGCTTGTAGGGGAGAGAGGCTGGGATCAGACTAAGCTTCTTAACTGGATTTAATCCTGAACTGCCCCTGCTCCCCCAGCACAAGCCACTTTCTCCCTCTCCTTTACTTGTCTTAATAATTTTTCTCTAAGTTGTTTTCTCATAAGAGCACAACAGTCTGAGTTAGAGTCGGAGAAAAACTGTGGGGATGCTTTTGTTACCCATGGGAGCTGGCATAAGGGAGACAAGGATGGGATGTGTGTTGCAGATTAGCTGAGAATGCAAAAAGCAGGAGAAAAACGGACAGAAAGTCCTTGATGGAGAAGGGAAACCATCACAGTCTAAGAACTGAAACTCAACATTCATCCAGTGACTCTGTTGTAGGGTTTTTTGAGGTTTTGGGGGGGCGGGGAGGGAGGGGGGCGGTTGGTGGGGGGTTTTTTGGGGGGTTATTTTGGTTGTGGTGGGTTGTTTTTAAACTTGGAATTTTTTTTAACCATCAGTTCAAAACTAAAGTAGTGTATTAGAGGATTCAAAACATGCTCTTGGGTTTCAAGCCTGTCTGTAGTTATTAACTAGGACAGCGGAATCAGGGCCAGGACAGGAAGCCCCTGGTGGCCACCTGAACCCGACTCCCTTATCCCTTTTAGATGTTAATGGGATGCGCAGGATACTAATCTGCACTTCTATATCATGTTAGCAAATCAAAATGCCTTGTGACAACATGAATACCCCACAGTATTAGTGACTTTCTGAAATGTCTCATTAGATCTTCGTAGCTGTGTAAATTAGGCAGGGTTGGGTCTGGCAGAAGCGGATGTGGCTCCTTTGAATGTTGATTGCTGGTAGCCACAGCAGCAAAGCTGAATGCAATGACTGTTTTGGTTTCCAGAACTGTTTTATCCTGGTCAGATGAACACGTATGTGCATACACTGAACTCATCCATGTGATGGAAAGGATTTAGGGAAGGAAAATAATAAGAAAGTCAGTCTGCTGGGAGAGGGTCTAGGCCTCTAACATTGTTCCCCCATCCTTTGCAGACATCTGCCATGACCCTTCAAACCAGTCCTTTCTTGTTTTCTTTATTTCCCCCAATCAGCTTTGTCTTTCTAAAAGTCTAGACATTTTATTTTGCAACACAGACCCTTCAGTATTTTATTTACCCATCTAGCTAAGTCCCTGTCTTGTCAGTTAAATATTCTTTCCTTGACAGAGCATTATTAAAGGATTCCCACAGAAACCAGGTTGACCTCAGTACTCTGAACCTACCCTGGACTAACATAATCCTGATATGAGGCATGTCAAAAAGTTCTTCCAGAGACTGTATCAAAGATAGTCCCCGGGCAGAGGTGATAATGAATTCAGCCACAGGGTGGAGACTGAGAGTGAAAAGGAAGGATAGGTAGATGGGGCAAGCTCACCTATGATCCACACCAATACACTCCACCTCTCTTTCCTTTTCTAGTGACATAAAAATAAGCTATGAATGTTCATAAGATAAAACACTCTTGTATACTACCTCAGCTTATGTAAATATGTCTGTTTTATCTTAAAGTCACAATTTCAGTTCCCTGATAATATTCCATTATCATGATATGGGGAAAGCACAATGTTTTCTTTCCCACATAGGCTTGTTTGATTCTACAGTAGGGAATATATTTGAACAGGAATAGCTATAGCAGTCCTGATAACTGCAACATGTTGCACAGTGTCCCGGTGTTTCCTATTCCATCATTGCTTTGGCATATACTCTCAAGACAGCTTCTTCCCCCCGCTTTGGAAAGTGTCTGACATGAACAGCATGGCGAATTACATGGTGTCAGTAGGTAGACATTTTTCATAACTCTCCATTTAGTAACCAAGGGCTCAGCAAGTTTGGAGATAAATAATTCCAGGGTTGGTGGATTATTGATGTTCTCCTACCAAGGAGGCAAGCAGCTCGACAAGGTAAATGGTCCTGGGCCTTGGCTATGCTGCTAAAGATAGAAGAGAAATGTTTCAAGAAAAATGGGAGTGTCCTGCTGAAAATGGCTACCACAGCAGCAAGTCATCATGAGAGATGAGCCCTTTCCTCTTGTCAATAAAATGAATGGTGCAGGTGGTTAGGTTTAAAAGGGAATCTGCACCATAGGGTGAAAGATTTTCCAGTTGAGCCACCCAATTAACAGAGGTGATGGAATCATTTAACATATTTTAAACATGGATCCTCTGTTTCCCTTTTAAAAGAGTTGACAGGTAATTAACTGCAAAACCACTCATCGTTCTCTATCAATGTAGATTGTGGCATCGTAAAGTTCTTGTTTTAAATTAGCAAATAGATATAGATGACGGGGTCATGAAGTGCAGATCTAGGCCTACACATTCAGTTTGCCTGCTCAGGCAGGAATTTGGCTTGAAGGATGAATCTGAATTTTGGAATCTTCTTTTAAATATAGAGTAAAGCTGGGAAACACAAGTTAGTAGCTGAACTTTTACAGAGCTGTGTTGGTGCATGGATCCATCTGCCAGAGGAAGACAAGTTTTATTTCGAGCACAGAATAAAGGTAAGCATTTTAAAATATTAAAATTGTATCAGCTTTGAAATTTGCTTTCCTGAACACCATGCCAGAGTTCTACATGTTCAAATCAAAGTCTTACAAGTCTGAATATTTTCAGTGAAATCAACTTGTGTTTAAGACTACGCCCTGAAAGTTCCTGAAGAGTGACGTTTTGTCTGGTATTTCCAGTGAGGTTTTCACATGTCTGTAAATTAAGCCAGAAAATCCATGGAAAGGTCAGCATAGCAGACTCCTGTCCAGAGCTGTGAAGCTCCTTTGAAAGATAGGAGGTGTGTCAAGCAAGCATGGAAAACATTTGACTAAATTAAAGATAATTTCAGAAACTGGGAAGACTCATACTATTATTTTTTTTTAAAGAATGAGCAGAATACCTCATATATCTGTCAGGACTGAACTATGAGGGGAATACTCCAGATATTTGCCAGAACAAAACACTACATCTTATGCCTTTTTCTGAAGTTTTGATTCCTTGAAACATGTGAGGTCTCTCAGTGCTTTAATTTGCCAGATTTAGCTATTTTTCGGATTTTTTGCTGGTAGAGGCATCAGAATCTCTACAACTTCAAGAGTTTACTCAGAAGAGTACATTTAATACATTACAGTAATGGCTTTCTTGGCAGTTGTTTCTTTTTTTCTCAGAACTGTTCTCGGGAAAGAGCTTAGGTGTAAAAGCAAGTACATCCATTGGTCTTATAACTGTGTGTAACAAACAGAAAAATCCTACTCCTCTGCTGGACTAGCGCTTGCAAAATGCCATTTAGGAAACTTGGTATCAGCACAATGAAGTTGTCCCTGTTTCTGGGACCTGCGGAAATTAAGACATCTGCTTCCCTACTACCTCACTGCCCAGCATCTGGATACCCTTGCCAATTCACCTTTTTTTCTTTTATCTGAATAAAACTTTGAAATAACTGCCTGCCCCATTGTAAATTCTTACTAAAAAAACTAAAGCCAGCAGAACATTTCCGCATTAACTAGCAAAAAGTTTCCTTTAGTACCCATCAGTTAGGAAGGGGGGCTTTGCACACACAGGCTGTGAGGGCAAATACTGGAGAGAATGATCCCTCAGTAATATTTTATACATTTGCTTTGATTTTCACTATGAAAGTGCAACATAACTTCACAAAACTTTGGTTCTAGTCTGAAGGTCCTAGAAATGCTCAGGACAGTAGCCTGTGCTGAAGAATTTGTTTCCTTACTAAATAAAATGGAATCAGTTTTTGGTAAGGTTAGTATTTATACACCAGCCTGGCTACAGCTAAGTCCACAACCTTATGAGCAGCATTACTGTGATATGATATACACTCTTTCACACATGCATGGAGAAGGATTTCTAGTGTCTGAAGGAACTAGATCAGAATCATCTACTGCAAAGAAGCACAATGATATTCAGTTGGTAGATCCAACTAGATTTAGACTAGGACTAAATTGCTGATTTTTACAGTGGGGTTAGTTAACCAGTAGATCAATTGACACAGGAAATATAGCAGATTTTCCAGTGCCTAGAATATGCTACAGCTGTAAGAACTAGAAAAAACAGAGCTTCCCAAATAAAATTTAAATGCCTTTTTTACATATATTAGCTATACGCTTTTAAAATACACAAATGCTTAAGAGGAATCTTACTGCAGGCCTTGATTCAGCAGAAAGGATATTTGAACTACTCATAAATTATCTATTTTAACATGGGGATGGCCCATGCAGAGCCATCTTTTCCCTCCACTAGTGTGCCGTGTTGCTTAATCTAAAGCAGCAGTTCTGCTGCCTCTGTCCCAGATGGATTAGAAGGCGTTTAGAAACCCAGCTTCCCTGATGTTCAATACAGTTTCGGTGTCCAGTTTCCTAAAGCCAATAGGCTTTGCAGGCTAAATTAACTTGCTACCTACAGTGGAAGAAATAAAGGAATAAATGCATCCAAATAAACCGCTCACATCACTGTAGCTTCCGATCTCTCTCACACTGGCTTTTTCTTTTGACATTCAAAGAAAAATCAGAATCTAGCCCAGTAGGTCTGCAGCAACAAACCCTGCAGCAGACACTTCCTGAAAACAAGAAAGGACATGCCTGTTTGACAACATCATTTCTCATCTCTATCAATGCACTTTAAAGGCAGCTTGATCTTTCTCACTCACCCCATGGTCATTTAATTGTTATGAATTGTTACAATTTGCTTCAGCAAGCCAAGTTTTTTAGATGAATGTGTCTTGGCAAACATATTTAAAGAAACTGCAGCGTATTCTGAAAGGCACTGGGCAGAAATAAAGGCAGTGGGAGGTCTGTATTTGACTCCCTGGCTTAGAAATCTGTTGGAATACAAACTTAAAATCAGCTCCCAGTAAGTTTTCAATCAGATTTAAATCTCCGTCCAAAGTCTATCAAGCAGAAGAATATTTGGAATGAGCAATGGGGGTTTCTGTTCACCTGTGAGGATTTTATTGTGTACAGAAATGAAAAATAAAAAAGCTAACAAAGCAGTAACTAGCAATATAAATAAAGCTGAGGATAGAAAACAAAGCCAGGATATCTAATCATTACAAACTTCAAAATGGTCAGGTCCTGAAATGAAAATTGTTTCTGAATAATGTGACTCCTCTGCCTTGGACCATAGCAAAGTTTTGGATCTGAACCATCCTGAACTCAGGGTCTCCTCTAAAACAGGATGTGAATTTCATGAGGCTTGGCACTCCTTAGGGTGGGAGATTAAGAAAGCCTTTCTGTGGTAGGAGAGGATCCATGAATGCAGTCACCCCTTCCTGATAACTGCAGGTAATGGTTCTCTTCCAGTAAAACATTTTTCATCTTCATCTGGCTTCTATTCTGGTCCCAGCTGTGCTATTGCAGCTGCTCTAATAAAAAGTGAATACATTGAGGGAAGATTTTTATTCCATAGTATTGTATTCCAGCTCCAGTCTAGAGTGTCAGTATTTAAAATGGTATCTAGCTGCAGTCCTGATGTTCATTTTATGACAGCACAGCAAGTTACCTCCCATCAGCTGACTGCAGATGCCTTTACTTATCCCTAGGGTCTCATAAATTGCAGAAGTTTCATGGAGGTTGCTTGAACTTTTAAGAATTTAACTGTACTATAATAAACGCAAGTGTGTGTGTTTGCTGATGCTCAATTGAGGATAATTTGAAAGTAAGGTGCAATGTCACTATGACTAAACTTGAACACAGTAAATCTTTTTTCAGATGCTACTTTTCACCATTGACAGAAATAGGATATTAAGCTGGAGGTGGCTTTGGTTTGGATAGTTTGAACGCAAAAAGGGGACAAGTCACTTTGGCTAAAATCACAGGCACATACCTTAACTAAAACCACTTGTGAAAGGAAATATTCACTGGGAAAGGGAGAAAATGTAAACAGTAATTATTTTAAACTTGATAGCTAACCATCTGCTGATCCATATAAGCATTTTCAGCTCTCTCTACTACAGGTCAGCCCTGGGCTAAAGGTCTCGTTTAATGCTTCGCTTTTGTGATGCTGCTGCAGAGAGCACTGTGCTGCTCTCTCAGTCCTGCCGGTTGAAGCACAGGATTTATTCTGTGCAAACAGATGGGTTAGAGATTTGTTGGGCTTCAGTGAGACTGCTACTCTATTCTGTAACAGCCTCAGTTAAAGAAGCATTAAAGCAAATGCCTCTGTTCTAGAGAGGAAGATGAGGAAGGCAGTGATTTAACACTCATTAAAAAAAAGTCTCTCTGCTCCTAGCACAAAAATCCAAAGAAAACCTTCTGGCCTCTATGGGGACTTCACTGTCCAAAATGCAAAGTAGAATCTGTGACTCAAAACTCTCCTATGAAAGGTGCCAAGTCTAAGTCACTAGCAAATTCTTCTCTCATATTTCTGAGGTCTCATAATCTCAAATATTTAGCTTAAAGCAGTCAGGGCACTCATTAGGTAAATATAGATTTATACTATTCAGGAACAGTATGGGGATACAGACTTTTTGTCCTGGGCAGGATACAATTATAGGCACTAGGAGTCCAGGTTAGCTAGAGGATTTTCCCCACGTTTCTTAATGGGATACCATGGGTGGTGTTTAAAAGGCTTCAACATTGCCTTCCAGATGCTTCCACTTTTGCACATTCAGATGCTCGAGGACTCCGAGGCTGATAGGTCTGGTTGAGATACTCAACCTGGCTCCATCCCTTTATGTTTAAATTAATTCCCCATCATTCTAAAAATCCACCAACATTAATTCGAAGAGGAGAAAACAAACTCCTCTTCCACAATTTTTATCAGCTAACAAGGCCATGCTATTGGGGCATTAGTGAGCACCACAGTCCACTTTTGAGATTCAGAAAACATTGTCCCCCTCCCTTAATTTCTTATCAGATCAGTTTACAGATGTTTCATATTAAAAAGCCAGGAGGAACCTTTGGTCCTAGGGGCTGTATACATGCAAACAGTCAGCACGGAGAATTTACAAGTAAAGTAAGACACAAAAAGCAGCTGGAGACAATTTCAGCTCTTTCATATTCTGAACATTGAGGTCGAATAAACTCACCCTTCTTCATTCCTGTCAGTGACTTGGCAGCATCCGGTGGATTTCAGGCAACATACAGTTTGAACACTGCTTGCTAACTAGTTTACACTCTTTGTTAATTAGTTTGCACTAACAAACTAGCTAGGCACGTGGGGTTTTTTTAACAAAGTAGATGAGCTCCCTTTTAGAGTCAACTGCTAACATGTATTGTAGGGGTACAAGCTTGTTCCAGGCATGGGAAAAAAATTAAGAAGGAGAAGCAGGCAAACACTCTGAGAGCCCTGGTCACTCATGGAGTGGTCCAGTGGACAGCTCTGACATGATGACAGGGGCAGGATCTTCCATGACCTCTGCTTCCTGGGAAGGTGCATAGAGGTGCAGTGTGCAGTTTGGGCAAGAGTGAAAGAATGAATGATAGGCTGTATGTTATGCATTAGATTTAGAAATTTTACAAAGAGAGTGCATAATTATCAAAATCAAGAATGATTAAGGCAACCCAGAACACCTGATTTTCTCAGTCAGAAACTCATTCAGTAGGTGCACCCCTTAGTGCACCCTGCTGTCCAATATTCTGATATAGAAATTGTTGATATTTCTTATATAGCAACAAATGGAATGTTAAGCTAATTCCTACTCTGGGTTTAAAAACACTTGTGTTTTAAGAAAAATCTTTGATGACAACTCCAACTCCCTGGCTGAACTCAGACTCTTTGGTTTTTTACACTGAAATCTCATAAAGATCCTGGCATTTCAGAGGAAACTGGGCTTGCATTTCATCTTTCTGTTATTTCATCTTACTGTCTCCTTATTGGATTCCATCTGCTCCACTCTCTCCCTTTTTGTCTTCTCACTGTGACCATTTTTTGCTCCATTTTTCATCCACGTGCTGATCATTATATGATTTTGCCTTTGCTTAGCCAAAAAGCTCAATTGCAATGACCCCAACATCCCAGAAGTCAAGCCATCAATATAAGTTTGGAAGGAAAGCAATATTGACTGCCAGCACGTCTATAATTCCTAACAATCAACTCCAGTCTCTTCTCTCTTAATGATAGATGGATAAACCATTTGACTTCACTTTTCCAATCTATATGGAGGCCTCCACCATCCCTTATAACCCTCAAATTCAAGACAATTAGGACTTGATTAAATCCTATCATCTCTCAGGTCTCTTAAGCCAAGTAATGGCTTCTTGGAGAAGCCAAGTAATTTTGCAGCCTCTCCCATTCTCTCCCTCTCCATTCAGCACCATGTACATTTCTGGCTCTAAGCAGGAGTTTAATTAAATGTACTTGACATCCAAAATAATTAAGGAGATTATTCTAGACCTTTAACACATAAGCTATGTTTTTATTAGTGATTTGGCTAGGAAAAAACCCAAACATACTTTTACATATGCTTATATGTACATTTAAATTCATATTGGAATGTATATTTATATTTGCATTTATATATACAACGTATATATACATATATATATGTAATACAGGTCTTCACTTTGTATTGGTTCACATCTTCCCACTGTCTCCACGCATGCAAACTAATTTCCTTGAGAAAAAAGACTAAATAGAAAACTTTATCCTAGCACGTTCTGTACCTAGGAGGGTATGCCCCAAACTATGTGGCAGACACACCATAAATACCTTAGAAATGTACCTTAGAAAATGTTGGTTGAGATTTCCTACACCTTCCAGACACGTCCTAAAGGTAGAGCTATATTTACTCATGATCTTCAAAACCTTTGTCAATGGCCATCACCAGGACTGGTCTTCCCCAGGCTGAGGGGAAAATAGATTCATCTAATAGTTCTGTTAAGGTAAGAAAGAGCCTCAGTTTTGGTCTGTTCAGAACTGTGTTGAAAACAAATGCATAGAAGGGGAATGTTGCCCACAGGTAGTCTCTGAGACCTCAAACAGAAATGCCACATCAGTGTCCAGATGCTTTTGGCTCAAATGGCAAGAGGACAATTTTCATTAGACAGAAAGATACACCAAATCTCACAAAATTATCATCTTATTTCTGTTGCATTGAAATGAACACAGAAGGAGAGAAATAATTTCAAGTTGTGTGCATGTAAACAGTGAACTTGGTTCCTGTTAATCCCAGAATACTCTTTGACAAGAAAAGCTCAAAGGGCCCAGCTGTGCCTCATGTTTGCACTGCAGAATGGCTGTGGGCTTCTCATCCCTGCTTTGCTCCTAAGCGCTCCCCACTGCTGAGGTGTGGTCGTACAGGGCTTGCTCTGCAGAAATAAAATGAGTGGAGCTATTTTTAGTGAGAACACCATAGGCTGGCTGGCTGGGAGGCAGAGGTATCCATCTAGAAATCAGAGGAGCAGCATTATCAGATGTGAGAGTGGGTCAGTTCACAGTCAGGTTCCATTCATAAATTGTTCATAAAGAGCTGACAAATGACTAAGCTAGGTTTAATAAGTGATTGTACTTCAGTAATAAGATTAAGCAATCATGACATGGAAACATTAGTAACAAATACTAATTGAATCTATGACATGCTCATAACAATATGTATTATAAATGGGATAGACTTAAAGAGATCTGGCATTAAAATAACACCTGGTTAAACTACATGTTGCTCCTCACTTTTCCAATAGCTTCAATGTTACTGTGTTATCCTGTCAGGAGAAGAAGACTGAAGAAATTTCTTTGTCCTGTGCTGTAAAGGGTAAAATCTTTGCTGGCTTACCTGCACCTTGAGACACTTTCCTTTTCCAATAGTTACCATCTCAGGGGCAAAGTGTGGTCCAGCAGTCAAATGTGCCCTTTCAGGTCATTGGAAGCACAGGTTCAATTTCCTGCTCCCGTACAGACCACTTGCAAGATCTGAAGAAGGTTATGATCTTTCTGTAACATCTAAGATACCATTTTTCCAAGGTGAACCTGAACCAAGATTTTGAAGTGTGGATCAAAGCAAGGATCTTGCTTGGATGCAACACTATGTATCTGTCAAAGAGAGCATCTCAGAAAAAAGAGAATCATTTCAGGTGGAAACTACTGCTGTTGTTTTTTCAAGAAGAATCAGCATGCCATATTGAAACCAACATTACATTTCTTCTTTTATCTTTATTAAGAAATGACAGAAATATAGAGGTAAAAAAGTGAAAGAAGGTGCAAGCTCAGTTTTCAGCATGTCAGAGGATTGTGGGATGATTCTTTAAATAAAAGGTCAATTAAAACCAACCTGGGTAAGAACTATAAGCAAGTCTGTTGTCTAAAACAATTCTGCATTGTCTGTAGTTGTGCCTTGGGACAAGATTATGTATCTGTTCTTTTCCATCTCTGGTTGCTGTGATGCTATACAGAGTCCTGAGACAAAGCTTGAAAAGCTTGATCTAATGCCAAATTGCTCTGGGGTAAAAAATTGCCTTTCTCTTTGACGCAAAATAGATGTCTCTGAGAAGACATAGGAAAGCATGAAAAAAACATCAGTAATTGCTGCTTTGCAAAGGAAAGCTCCAGGGCCAACTGACTTAATTATGCTAATCACCCTATCAATCTTAATGGAAGAGAGACTATAATCCTAAAAATACAGTTAGTGAGGCACCAAGAAAATTCCTGGTTTTCTTACATTCGCTAAGGCCACTGTTCACATGGCATCATTATAAAGGTATCACCTTAACTAATTCAGATCCATTCAAATGGTCAGGTAGGTGTCAGTGGAGATAGCTTGTACTGACTGCTGCATGAGATAATGAGACTGGTTCTAAAGCTTGTTATGCAAAAATCTCATGGAGGAGAGCCAGAGACAAACTTTCGTTAAACTTTAAAAAGGTGCTGAAATCCTTCTCCTCTCCTCTCTTCCCCTTCTCCTTGTTTTTTGTCACTTTCTGGTTCTCACGTTAAGTTTTTCCACTTTTGTGCATTTTCAGGTTGTATTATAATTCAGACCACGGAATGAATATGAAGCCTGAGCCTCTTGAGTCATGGTGCTTCTACTCAAATCACAAGCCAGGAATTGTTATTAATAGAGGAAGTGGACTTTTCTGAAGGAACATACATCTCAGGTCCCTTGTAAGGTAAGAAATGAAAGGAACACCTGTGAGCATGGAGGGGCTAAGTGCTGTTATTCCCACCACAAAAGGAGGAATGGGAATATGATTTGACATCTGATCAAACTTGTTCTTACTATTTCAGAGTGATATAATATGGCTGACATATGTTCATTCTCCAAAAGGATTACCCCAAATTTACTACAAATATTTACACAGGACACTATTTCCCCCTGGAGCCTATACAAGAGGGGAAGAATCTCTCATGCACACACACTCTCTGAAAAGTGTATTTCCATCTTAGCTTCTTTCTGCAGCTGCCTATTGATTGTAAATTATACATGAAGCTTTAGCATCCAGCTGATTTGTTCCCTTTTCTCTCACCTTTCAGAAAAAAAAACCTACTGCTTCCCATCAGCTCTGATTTGGTCATGTTATAAACTACAGTATGATTTAAGAAAAAACATCACTTGTATTTATAGCTTTATAATCTGTTTTGGAAAGCAGTACAAGACAGTTAAAATGGTAGGTCACCAGAGAGTATGTGGATGAAAGGATAAGTGTCAGGATATGCTGCTCTTCTCTCAACATGTTTCAGATTGGATGTTGAGCAGAAGCTCTTTTTCCCTGGAGCCCATTTTCCCAGATCTGTTTTTAGCATTGTCTGTCTTTCCCAAAACAAAATAATACAACAGCTTTATTTTGAGACTTAACAAAATGCAAGTCTCACCTGGGTGGGAAAACTCAGAATTTAAGCTAGAACATTAGAGTATGTATAGGAAGACTCCATGTTTGGGTTTAGAAAATGTGTCTCCATCTCTCATCACAATAAAGATAATGTCATAAAATCACAGAATCACTTGACGAGAGGTTTAAGATCATTGAGTCCAACCCCAGTCAGTTGAAACAGTTCACAAATACAAAGAATTAACATGTAGTGTAGAGTTTTCAGAACAATTAGTATTGTATTTGCTCTTTCTCCACCTAGCTGAAACAATTTTTTGCCAATTTAAAACTAAAATGAAACCTTGTTTTTTTAACAACTATAGTCTTTATTTATCTATAATAAACTCCAGTGATCACATTCACAATTTTAATAGGAAAGGCTGATGCTTTCCAAAATGTAGGGTGATTTCTAAGCAAAGATAAATACTAAAGTAATTTTTTTTAATAAACAATTAAAATCTGAAGGAGAAATGTATTGACATGAGCTCAAACTGTTCTAAATTCCACACAAATGAATGGATATATTTGGTTGTCTTGAAATGGCTCTTTATTGAATATATAGTTCTGAAAAGAAACAAAGATGGTGGATGATATTGCAGCAAAGCACATTTTCTACAAAATACATTCAGAGATCAATGATGTTACTTTAAATCATGCAATACTGCATGGATCTGTGGGAAGATGTAAGTCATAAGCACATACTTGATTTTACTTTCAATATTTTATGCTATTTTTTAAACTTTTTTTTTTTCAAGTAAGTTGATATTAAATTGCTAGGTTTGAACCATTTGACTCAATCAGATCATCCTACCCTGTTGCACAAGATGTGCCAGGGTAGCAAACAGCAGAAAGGGGGTTTTATATCTAGATGTAGGAAAAACTCTTTCCCAACTGCTAATGGTGATGCAACATCCTGAAGGTTGATACCAGCTTATTTGATCTAAGGTACTGAAAAAGCACAATGATGTTATGAAATTGTTCACTACTTCAATAATTCTACCCATACCTTTCTGGTTAGATGTTAATCTAACATCCTGAGAGCTAGACACTTCTATACTGTTTAAAGTAATATATAAATCTTCTGCTAGTTCTAAGCTAGTTTGGATTTTTTTAGGAGTAGATCAACGGCTATTATTACAATATGTGACACCTTACTTGTGTCACAACACATTATAGTGAATAAAGAGCATCCAATTTCCATGTACTTTGTGGTCCAGGGTATTCAAGTCAAAACTCTACTTGCAAAAGTCCTCTTTGACTAACATGGTGAGGACTGGATGGAGAAAATAATTGTGGCCACTGGATTTTATGAAGAAAATTTTTGTTAAAAACCAAGGCATTTATATGCTACTGCAATACTACTTTAGCTCTAATTATCCTATGACATTCATGATAGAACATGTCAATGAAATAAAAAAAAAAGCTGAGACATTGAGTTGTGGAAGGTATTTCCAATGGCAGGCCTTCTATTATGTCTTCAGCTACCATTTAAATATTTGTTATGCTACAAGCTTTGCAGATAACACCTTTTTGTCATAACAGAACAAAATTAAGTTATTAAAATTCACACCTCTAGCAAAAGAAAAAAAAAAAACATATCATGACTATTTAAGGAATCATTCATCTGGCCGGATTAAAGCTGATTCCTTGGTGGGTGTAACAAGAAGACAGCTGCACATGACTATGAGACAGAGAGTATTCAGGAAATCAAACTGTCCAGGGCAATCTTGGCTCTAGAGAAGTGAGGAATACTAGAGAAGCTACCATCTAACTACTAGGCTGTTTGCACAATGGAAGAAAAAGAATTATGAGGTTAAATGCAAAACCAAACAATTAAAGAGGTTAGTGGCAGGCTGCTTCTGAAATTCTTTCAGTTCAAACTTCTCAAACAAAAATTCTAAGCTCTGTGCCCCCAGAGCAGAAGAGAATGGCTCTACACAACATGGAATTGTTTTATCCCCATCTTGAAGCTGAACCCAAAAAGCAAGGTAACATCACACTAAGAAAAGTAGAACTGCAGAGTAGAGATCAGTATGAAAATAAAAAAAAAACAAACCCAAACAAACCCAACAAAACAAAAAGAAAAAAGAAAAAGGAAGCTTGTAATACTTGAGTGCCTTCCTGCCTGCAAGTATTTTCTGATGGAGAAATATGGCACACACATATTGCCTGTGGATTCTGGTGTATGTTTGATTTTCACTGTCATCAGTGCCTGCAAAACAGTACAGCTGAGTAGGTGGAGAGAGGAGACATTTGACAGTCTGGTCAGAGCCGACTTAATTCCCAGGAATCAAGGCACCAGTGGTGAGAAGAAGGACATGCTCCTGGGCTCAGCCTGTAAAACAGCCTAGGGATCAGCTGTGACTACATCAAACCAGCCCAACTCTGAAGGGGATCAAACCTAGGAAGGGCTTGTAAGACCCTGGTTACTAAACTGTGCATGGGTCCTGAGGTGCTGGGAGGGCAGGGGGAGAGCATAGAGTGGGACAGTTTTGACATCTCCCATGCCAAGGGGGCTGGATGCAGATGGCAGTTTTCCAAGTGGGGCAGGACAGAGCTGTCTCTGTACTATACAGGAGAGAATGTAGCAGAGGAAACTAAAGTCAGTGGAGCTGAGGGTGCAGAGCTCTTTCGGCACAGTTTTAATAACATTATCTGTGTGAAGAGACTGTACGTAGCTCTTAATGAGCTGTGAAAACTCTTCAGCTTTCGTACATGCCAGCCAACAAAATCATTGTTAAAGCAACATTTATGAAATCCTGTCTTTCAAGTCTCAGGAATGGCAAGTCCTGATCATGCCTGTCCTGTTTGGATCCTTTTCATCTGTCTACCTGCACAGAAAGCAGGCCAAAGAAAATCTTTGGAGTGATTCGCAGTGGCCTTTTGAGCAACAAAGAACTACAATAAGTTCTCATCCACTGAGTACTCTGAGCCTTGTAAAGTTAGATCTGCAGACCACATAGTCCTATACAGGATATATATATATATATATATATAGGGGAAACATCTTTGTTTCCCGTGGTGCAATAGCAATAAGTTCAAGGTATGTTTTACTTAGAAAGTGAGAATATTTTCAGCAAGCAACACCTCTAAGAGAGCACTCTCAGCAGAATCCACTTTTCATGTATAGCTGTAAGCTGTGGTGATGTGCTGACCCAAACACCCTCATAAATTTAGACTGTATGGAAGGCACTGCATGTAATTATCTGAAGCAGCTAGAACATTTATTATGATAATTAAAGTCAATTACTTTTATGACAGGATCAAAAAATAAACACCACCTCTAACATTTCCCTCGTTTTCCTATCACTTGCACAATGTAATATTTCCACAGTAATTACTTTATCTCACCACCCTCCTAGCAAATTCCAAA
Organism: Gallinula chloropus; assembly: GCF_964237585.1. Taxonomy (NCBI): domain Eukaryota; kingdom Metazoa; phylum Chordata; class Aves; order Gruiformes; family Rallidae; genus Gallinula; species Gallinula chloropus. The sequence goes on from NC_140090.1 coordinate 69,891,864, forward strand.
GGCAGGGACATCTTAATTCACTTGGCTAGTTTCCTTCCACATGACTGCTTCACTCAGCAGCAGTAGATGGATATGTTCCTTAAAATGTTGATAGCACTCCCAACTTGGTTTGCTTTAAAAAATGAGTAGGTTATTGTAGTTAGAATACCTCTGGATAATGAAAGACATGGTTTGAATTATTGCTAAGAAATTATTAGCTCATAAGCAATGCTAGACACATCCTAGTGAACTCCGAAGTGGGATGTTATTATGACTATGGGAACAATACGAGACTGAGAATAACTTATACTATTCATTTCTGTGTGAACGCCTGTTCTGTTTGGAGCTGGTGTAGAATAGCAGTCTCTTAAAATACTCACAATCTACTTTTCCTCCTGGGATTATATTCAGGGCCCAATTAATAAATTAACAAAGTTATTGACAATGCTCAGAAGTTTTATTTTCAAACTTCTACTGAAATGTACTTGGTTTTAAAGCAAAGTATGATCCATTTAAGTCAAACAAGTTACCTTTGTGAAACAGAATGATGCAATTTGTTACCAGCTATCCTGCTCAACATCAGCCGTGTTTCTCTATTCTTTTCTTGGCTTCTCTTTGCAGTAGAAACAGTAGTTATCTATATCACAACAAAGCATCTTACAGGCCTCATGTCCAAGGTCACAGATCTTTTGTGCTCTGGGCAGAGGCTGCATGTTCTGAGAAAAATTCCCTCTCCAATATTGCTGGTGTGTTAAACAAAGACATATTAAAAACCCCCCAAAACTCCTCAGTACAGTGAAGCATAGTTTTGATTCTCATTTCAAGTAGGAGAAACTGAATAAAATAAGAGCTATTAGAAAGAAATGTTTATGGAAAACTCGACTCATTACAATGAGGCAATACCCAAGAAAACTAATGGCTGCTCTTATAACTCTCAAAAATAGTTCCGAATCATCAAAACAAGTAGGATATTGAGCAAATACTTGCAGTTTTTAATGGCATACATCTTTCAGGGAAAAAACATACAAAAGCCTATGCCAATATAGTACATGGGAACATTTCATGGGGCACCCAGGTCAAATACCTTTGGCCATGATTTTCTGGGACATCTGAATTCCATGGTGCAGGCTGCAGAGGTGTCTGAGTTATTCTGGAAGTCAAATGATCCTCAGGCAGGATCTCAAACTGCTTAGGTTATTAGTACTGATGTAATAAAATACAGTTAAAAAAAAAAAAAGCTGCCTAATGGAACTATTTTAACTAAACTAAGCTGAATAACCAGTCAAGTCACTGAAATTTAGAAACATAGAATGGTTTAGATTGGAAGGGCTCTTTAAAGATCTCCTAGACTACTCCCCCTGCCATGGGCAGGGACATGTTTACATTAAAGGTTGCTCAAAGCACCATCCAGGTTGACCTTGAATGCTTCCATCAATGTGACATCCACAACTTCTAATAATTTTTAAGACTAAAAATTTGGACTGTTCCTTGGCATCCTCCCACCTATTCCATACCTCACACTTTCCCACTGTTCATGGTAAGCAGCGCCCCTATCTCACTCTCGTTGGCTACTTGCTGCTTTGCACAGATGGTGGGTTCTTGTACTGTGATGGGCATCTCAGACCCGCATAAACTTCATAAAAAAGCTTTGACACTCTCAATGGTGCAGCAGCACCTGAAGAAATAGATAGGGAAGGATTCACTCCACTGCTATCCAGGACCTTATTTTGAAAGAGACAAAAATGGCTGCATCATCAAAACCAGGCTGATGTTTTCTATAGCTCCCTCCTTGTTTCAGCAGGGAGTATAAATCACATTGTGGCAGCGATGGCTTAGGCTGAAGGTATCACAGGGGAGTTGGGTATTCTGTTGTGTTCTTGCAGGAGACTCACACTGGGGCAGTCAACAAGCTTTCCTGGCAGGTGTGATGTGAGGATGGGGCCTGCTACAGATCAGTGTTGGTAGCTAGGGTTGGATTGCAAGCAATTTAGTACCATCCTTGGGAGCACTGGATCATTGGTGGGAAGAAAATTATGCTTTTTCATAAGCTCAGCATAGGAGAGAGAAGATGAGTTCTTGCCTATTTTGCTGCAGTTGAACATCATTAGGGACCAGGAGTGAGGGCCTTGCAGAGGGTTGTGGTGATGCAGAGGCTGCAGCAGTAAGCCTCAGCTCTCTGTCCCAGCAATGCCATAGGCCATGAACAAGACCTTGAACTGAGATAAATATATTGTGTGGAGAACCTTCTCCTCCAGGGGTTGGGCAGCATTTAAAAAATATGTTGTGTAAAAAATACAGACAAGGTCTGGGGTCGTGGTGCAGACACACCAGGAGTATGTACAACTGCTGTGAGGCCACGTGATTTGCCTACATGTTACACAGCAAAAACTGGAGCAGGGTCTTCAAGCTCCAATGCTAATGTACAAAGTTAGCTACTGGGTCGTCCCACAGGTCGGTCTACAGCATTAGTGATATCTTAATGTACTTCACCTTGTGGAACATTTCAAAGGCAGAAATGAACATATTGTGATGGATAGTGACCCCTAAAATTCTCTCTGATAGAGGCCATGTGCCATTCCATGAGTATCCATGCAAGCTAAGCTGAAGATAAAAATAATTGGGTAAAAGTCAGTGTGAAGTGCAGTAATTGACATGAGATGATGTAAGATTCTTTTATTCTGCTGACCATTTTTTCTCTTCTCATACCCTGTTAGTCTTTTGGTCCCATTATACTCCATACTGGGTTGTCTTAATTTCAATCTATTCTTCCCTGAAACTCCCCAGCCTTTCTTAGGAAGAAATTCTCACTGAACTAAACTATTCTCTGCTTATAGATCAATCATTTTTAAAAATAATAGGACATTAACTAAATATATCTATGCTGCTATTAGTAATTCAAGTGTTTTGAAAAAAAAAAGTATTCAAACATTGATTAATGAATTTAATCATTTCCATGAAAAATGGCATAAAGAATGAAAACGGCTCATTAGAAAAGAGGCTATGAAAGTAAATATTTAGCCTGGTAAAGTTTCCTGGGGAAAGTCAAGATTTTAAAGACCAAAAAAGTCATAAAATATACTTAGTACCAATTACAGTGCTACTTTTGTTGCTCCTCTCTTAGCTATTACAAAGCTGTGTTATTCCAATGTATAAATATTGAAAAACATGTGGCTAGAAAGTTTTCTTTATCCCATCATTATAAATTTGTAAACAACTAAGAACAAATTTGCTTTGGCTCCCAGCTGTTAAATATTTCCACTCAGTCACAGCAAAACAGTGAAAACCAGCCCCTCTTTATACTATCCCCTCTCCTGTGACTGTTCACAGAGACCGCTAGGTCAGGTTCAGCACTTCCAGAGGTAAAGACACTCATCTGGGGAATTCAACCTCATGTTTATGTTTTATTCTAAGGTAAGTAAATAATCAAACAAACTAATTAGGGGAAAAAAACAAACCCAAAACCAAAAAACCCAAAGTAACTAACATTTCTATATTGAGTTGTCATTTGCTGCATAGCAACAAGATAACAAATTGTAAGCCAAGAAGAAAAGCTTAACCACATTGTGTCCTGGACTTATTTTTTTATCTTTTCTTTCTATCCCTTGATTTTAACATTTGGGTTTAACATTTTTGTGGTTCTACAGGGCAGCAGCAATTCTATCATCAAGTAAAAGAACAATGTTGAACACCAAATGGCACATTAATACCTGATCAAAATGCAGTTATTAGAGAAATTATATCTTTCCTGAAGAATTTTCTAGAAAACAGCAAGTTCACAACTTACAACAGCAGCTTGATGGAAAATGTATCAAGAGTTCAGGCATTTATCCAGTAACATTGCCAGCATTGTGCTCTGTCAGAAAACAGGGCATCTGACCTGTTGCAGTTATTACTGCTTTTGGACTCACTATTCTAGGTACTTATAATCCATATCTATGGTTTTAAAATGAAGCCTGTCACTGATACTATTTTGAAGACAATTAGATCATAAGACGATTGTAGAGTCCTAATGGATTTTAAAGATACTTTAGCCCTTCTCCATCTACAGGGTCAATACTTGAACTCAGCTAGGACACTTCTGGCAAAAAAAATTAAATTAGTAGACAGCTGACAATAAGAGGCCTTTGAATTGCATGAAAGGTTTACCCACATCCCTAGTGAGGTTTACCCTTGAACTTCTGAACTGTCTCATCCACCAGGATAGCAATGATTGTAATGGCTCATTAAAAAAAATCACTGAAGGTTGACCACTCAGTCTTAGACATCAAAAATGGGAAGAAGAGACAGCAGATAGACTCATAGAATCAAGGAATCATAGGGGTTGGAAGGGACCTCAAGAGATCATTGGGTCCAACCCCCCTGCCAAAGCAGCTCCCTGGCTCATATTGCACAGATAGGCATCCAGATGGGTCTTGAATATCTGCAGAGATGGAGACTTCACCACTTCCCTGGGCAGCCTATTCCACTGCTCTGTCACTTCTTATAGCACTTGGTTACTTATTGCAGTTCCAGTGCTGTAAGGAAAAGTTGTAATAACATCAGGAACCTGATGTAGTTGGTCACTGTCTTCATACCCATTTTGAGATACAATGGATAACTCTATCATTCACTCCAAAGGAAGATATTCACTATGGAGAAAATTGAATTCAGATCTTCAGTGATAAGAATGGAAGACATTTTCCAAGTAGTGGGGAAACAGAGATATTTAGAGGACATGTGAGAAGGCAATCTGCCATGTTTTGAAGGCTTTTTCTCCTCTTCAGCACAGAGTAGGTTCTACATTCTCATTACAGAGTGAAACATTTCCTCTCAAACATGCATCTTGCCTGGTCAAGCTGCTCTTCACTAAAGAACAAGAATTCTGGAGTAGCCCAAAGTCTGTACAGTGAATAGCCTGTACAAATGGATAAAAGGGTTTTCTGATAAGAAATTGAATGAATCAAAATCAGACAAAAAAACCCCAAACAGTTGAAAGAGGGGGTAAAACTTCACCCCCCAGAACTTGAGGAATAAAAAAAAACAACCCCACACCCCAAAGTGCAGGGAAGCTAGGCAGGGAACATGCAATTAACTGGTTGGCATTTATACAGCATCCTGGGATGAATGTCCTTTGCAGGCTCTCTGCCAGCACTGTACAGGCTATTTTTGTTTGAAGGACTTCATATTCACAGGAGCTGAGAGGGTTTTTTGGGGTTTTTTACCATTTTCATGCAGTCAAATAATGATGACAGAAATGCCAAGAAACAAGATCAAATGTATTGTGGGTCACTACTGCTCTTTTACCAAAGTGCTTCTGGTGTTTGGCACCTAGACCAGCTCATCAACACATATCAGAGGTTAAAGAAAATAATAGCCTGAGCACTGTAGGAAATGATAAGAAACGAGTAGCAGGGAGGCAGATAGTACTGTCTGAACCCAATGTTATTTCCAAAGGTTAGGAGAGAATGAATATTTCTCCTTTTTTTAAATGTCAATTTAATCTGAGAGACACTGAACCTCAAATAACATTTCAAACTAATGTAAAACTTCTGAAAACAAGGTAATTGCTGATCTAGCAGCCAGGGATTTCATCTTGAACTGATTGCTACTTTCAATACCCTTGTTGCTTTACAATATAAACACATCTATCGGGAGGAGAAAAAGTAGTGTAGGAAAGGAAAGGGGGAAAAAAACATTCAAGGACAGCTGCTGAGTCCTTGGAAATGGTGAGATACTGAAACTGATGTGCGAAGATTTAATGATGGACGTTCTACTCTCTGTCTGTATATTTTGTGATCTTTCCTCACCAAACATAGAGGCTTCTACAGAAAAGGCTTTGTGCTCTTTTGATAGAAAATCAGTCACTTTAAAGGTGAAGAGCCTTGCCCAAGGCTACACAGGAAATCCACAGCAAATCTGAGGAATCCAAATTCAGGGCTTTAGTGTTGGTTGGTTCTTGCAAATGTTGTTCTTATAGCACAATCAACAATCTTATAACTTCTTCAGGGTAACATGCTTCAGATTTTGCTGCTTATGGATCAGAAGGTGACAAATTACAGGAATCTTTACTAAGAGTGGGTGCAACTAGGAAACTGAGCTTAAACTTTACAAAAACCTTATTGAGTATAGGACTGCTGCCTTTCAGGGACAGACCACTCAGTGGGTTTGTTGAGCCTTTGTCTGAAAGCCTTTTTATAATCGGGTAGACAAATATACCTACATGCATACCAAATTTTTCCTACCCTGGGAATAGAAATATGGGCAGAGTACAGTAATGGATCATCTGATGGCTCTTTCAAGTGATAGTAATAACAGCATTCTGGGAGTGGAGTTCAAAGTGCTCACTGTCATCACATGCTCTAGATACATGTGTAGAATTTAAAGAGTCTAGTATAAAAACTTTTATTTGCAGAATTGCCATGTGATTAAGCTTTGGTTTTTTTTAAAGATCCAAAGAATTACAGCCAGGCTAACATTTAATAATTAAGTCTAGCTGTAACATAATTGTACAAAAGTCTTCAAGAGCTCATCACAAATTTCATATCTATCAAATCAGTTGTTTAAAAGATTAATAGGCTACTAAGAAAGGTGAATAACATGCTATTCACACAATATTATTGATATTACAGATTCATATTGATTTGGGATGTGATCTACAGATTAATGACTTGCAGTAGAGAATCCAGGATTCAGAGCAGTCTACTTGTGGTGATCTTTTCTTGTTCCACAAAATAAAATGGCCTTTATACAGAAATTAATACAACAGTTTCACCAAATTTGCCCTGCTGCTATTTATGTCAATAGCATGATAAAAGGAGCTATTTCTGTTTAGGAGTATGGGGATAGGCATGTAAGGAAGATTCAAAAGAGGAGAGAGAGATGCATAATGCATTGATAGAACTTTGATGTATAAGTGTGCTGCAAACTCATCTGAGCTTTTTTTTTCTTTCTGTATTAATTTAAGTGCTCTGGAAGCGTTGATTGTCAGCTTTTATAGAAGAAAAAAAAAAGTCCCTGCCTTTATCCACAAATCAATGCTGTAGGAAGAGTAGCAGTGCAAGGTTCTGTACAAACCATTATCATTCAACATGGTCTGAGGCCTGAACATCCCAAGAGTCAGAAATCATCTATTGCCATATTTCAAGTGAATGATCTGCATAATAAATGTGGCAAGTGATGATGGCATTTTGTGATGTATGCACTCCCTCAACAGGAAATATGCTAGCATTCCAGATCCAAAACTTCATATGAATTTTTAAATAGCCCTCACTCCTTCAGGTACCCTGGACTGGATTTAGAATAAAAATTTAAAATGTAAATGCACTTTCTCTTGCATCTTCTTAAGGGTTTTGAAGGTGAATTTTCTTCTGTGTTCACATGCTTGTGAGTATTGTTTTAGAACTGTATATCTGCTGAAAAGAAATCCTGATAATCCTCCTTGATCAGAGATGGAAGTGATACTAAACCCCTTTCAGAAGTAGAATGAGTATAAGATCACTCTTTTCTCCCTCCTATATGCCAAGTAGTATGAAAAAGTGAAATACTTGTCTTTGTAAGACTAAAAACATTCCTGTGTGCTGTAAAAATGCTTTTTCTTTTTTTTGCCAGTGACTTTAATAAAGACTACAAGTACCTTTTCAAAGTAACTGGTGGTCCTCCAAGAATTAACTCATTGAAAGAACAAATTCATATTTGTCATATCTGGAGATCAGAAAACTAATCAAGGTTCCACATTATCAGTATGAGTCTTCCTATTGTCTTCCATTGAACCTTGGAAGTTGTCCTAAGCACATGTCTCCTTGGTATGGCAGCCTATCTATAAAGTTAATGAGAGCCTGTCTAGAGTTAACTGGGCTTTTTTTTTTATTAAATCAGGAGTGATCCATTCTTTTACACTTGGACCAATCTTCACTATTAACTGTGTGTTCAGGAAAACTGATGCATCATTTTTGGCAATGGGTAGCAAATTCTGTAGACAGGCCATCAGTGAACCACAAAATATAAATTGAACAAAAAAAAATAGGAAAACTCTTTAAGGTGAAAAAAGTTGGATATTTTTGTCTAAATGTGACCTGACTTTTCTGATCAAGAATACACCTTCATAATAAAATAATGCTTGTGACAAAAGTAAATGAAATAAAATCAGTGACTCACAAACCATAACTTACCTGAAAGCATATGCAGAAGTACACACTTAATCAGACACAATCAACAGTAAGAAAGTTGATCCTATGACAGAATCTTAACAAAAAAGTCACCTACACTGTGGTGTAGATAATATACCACATTGTGTAACATATGCGACAGTTCACTGTAGAATTCAGGGCAGAATTTCAGAAGGGGTAGGAAATATCTCCTCTGGACCTTAAAGTCTGAAGGGGTGGTGTTTGATAGCACATGCCTGACACAACTCAGATCTTGATCAGGTTTTGAACCATGTCTGTGTCTTGTCTCCTATGAGAAGCATGCTTGCTAAGTAGTACTTTATTTACACTGTACAGCAGGATACAATGCATAGTAAGAATTACATATACTTGGCACGCATTGATTTGTGAACTTGCTGTCTATGCAGAATATAGCTACAAAGTCTGCACTGTTGTATTTATACCAAAGAAAAAGCCAGCTTCTATTTATTACTTAGCCTGAATACTGAGAGCTTCCCAGGTTAGATCCGCTCAGCTATAAATTCTGAAAGGTACAGTAGGAATGAGTTAAAGCATTGTGCCAGCACTGCAAAAACTTTATTGGAAGTGAATTATCAAGATGTCTTCCATATATAGTTTATTAGATATGTATCAGTGACAAATGTGTACTGCTGATAGACTTATAAATGAATCCAGCCTGCAAATTCTTTCTTATCTCTATTGAGATTAGCATATCTCATCAATACTTTATCCATGTATATGTACGTGCTCATTAATAACTGCCAGAAAAAGAATTATACTGTCTTTTTGTACAGAGAAAATATTCCTGGAATTAATTAGCCTGGTTTCTATCAAGTATTGGTCAAGCGTTTCCAGCTCCTGTGCATGTAAACAAACTCAGTGGCTGAAAGGACATTCAGCAATGTTGCCAATCGCTTTCTTCCTGTTTAACAATGCCTACTGAAGGGAGCAGCTTTTTGCCTCTGTATTGAACACACCTCCTTTATGTCACAGGTGCTTATTTAAAAATTAAGCTTCCATTCAAAATATCTGTTTTCTCGTTAAATAATCCACAGCTCTTTAAAGATGAGCCCAAGAAACTGGGATTCCAAAGCACTCACATTTCAGACATTTAATCAACTAGGTTTTCAAGGACTCTCAGTCAAGTTTTGATAAGCCAAGACAAAAATTTACCCACACATGTAATTTTTGGACAAGACCTGAACTGAGAGGTAGCAAAAGTCAGCAAGTACCCTTGTCTCCAAATCCTTCAGGTAACAGGAAAACAAATCAGAAAAAAGTGGCTAACCCACGAAGGTGTAGTTCTCCATGAAAGTTAAGGATGAGCTTTAACTATTAACAACTTTACTTGGCACTATTTCCAATATCCCATTTTCTCTTATACATTCTCAAAATTCTTAAGAACTTCACCTGCCCTTATTCCTGGAATGCTACATCTTACACTGCAGCTCTTGGAAGAGTTACCAGTTCCTTCTTCCACTGTCTACTCATAATATTATTCAAAATCCTGGTCACCTCTAAAGAAATAGGAATTAGAATAAACTGTACCTTCATTCAACAATAATTACAAAAAATAGATAGTAAAAAATGTTTACAGGGACTATTAATTTTTTAGCTTTCAATTTTTACCCAGAATAGAAGCAGGACAGTTAAGACCCTCCCATGAGTAGATTTCGTTTCTTCTTAGACCTAGGAGGAATAAAAGCTTATGTGAAAAAATACCTAGGGATGGTTAGTGGATTGAGAAAGTCCAAAAATACATAAGTAGCTCAGACTCCAGAGCTCTTTTTGCAGGTATCTCCCATGGGCTGCTTTCACCTATGGTCAACATAGCTAACCTTGACTTTGCCTTGTTTCAGAAGGACATATTGCCACCAGGAAATAGCAACTGACTATAGCTGTGCCTGACAAAATTTCCACTCGCTTTTGCAAAGGTAACCCTGTACTTCCTTTTCATAGGTTACGCAAACTCATTTGAACAGTCTTGCCAAAGAAAACAGGTGAAACATGAACATAGGCAGTTTAGATGAACATCTGAGCAGCAAAAAATAAAACCTACCATCATACATGTCCATGTATTTCCATGGTAAATAATGGCATGAGAATAAGCATGTTGCTTATGGTTATCCAGGAGCAACATACAGAAAATGTATTTAAAGACCCAAAGTCCCTGGGAAGTAAGGTCTTCCTACACGAGGACGGAAAGTTTCGCTAGATTTTCTAAGGAAAAACACTAAGGTGATTAACAGGAGAACAAAATTAATGTTTTATGCTTAGCATTGGTATTGTTGTGACAGCTTTATGGCCAATCTAACATGCCTGAGTTGTCTTCTAAATGCAATATAGTCCCAGTCCTCTGCAATACTTGGGTGGCAGATTTTGTACGGTAGATTTTATTCCTGTACTTCACATAAAGCTGAGAAGTCATGGCTGAATACAAGAAAATATAGTATCTGAATGTTAAATGAATTGAAAAAACACCATACTTAAGTCTACTGTCACATGGTAGGAGGGTAGGTCTACTTGCTTTTTGCTCTCCTATTCTACATGTTGAGTTCATGTTGAATGATACAATCCATACTCTGGGTAGCTTAAAAAGGTCACAGACTGACAGATGAAATGGTGGAACAAAGGCAGCAAATCTTTCACTCTATGACAAAGAGTGCACATGAAGAAAAAAACCAAATTTATGCTTACATATTTTGTTGAAATATAGACATTCATATTTGAATCCAATAGATTGACTTTAGGAGCTGACATTCAACATGGTAGCGCACTTCCTTAAGAAAAACCACAGTCCCAATTCTTGCATCACAGCTAGAAACCCATGCAAAAATCCTGGAAGTTGCAACCTGCCTATATATAGTAAAGATCTTACTTTGGATATTAACATTTGCATATTTACATCTATTTATAACACCATCACAAGATTTTCCTGGCGTCTCATTAGCCCTTTCATCATTATCATAGAAGTATGCACTCTTTGCTACTCTGTGAAGATCAGAAGACCAATCTACTTAGAACTCTAAGAAAATAATTTTTAGTACAATTATTTCTTAAAGTTCCCTCCTGCTACAATGTAAACACAAAAGCATATTTCTATTGTTATTGTCATAAACACTATTCTAGGTATCTAATGTAAGGTTAGATACACACCTCACATCCAAGTTGCAAGAAGAATATGTAAATAAAGTCAGGAGGCCAACTGATTGTGACATTCTAGGAAATTATATGGTCTCAAGGAAGAAATATCTGATTTCAAAATAAGGAGGTTATTATCCTCATGCTTAAGGATGCTCAAAGACAACCACAGCTTTCCTATCTCCTATGAAAAATCATAACCAGTTCACAGGGTGGATCACACAATGACAATTAAGAGAATTGAAAATTTCCAGGTCTGCCATAATTGTTAGCTACAGCCAATAATCATATGTATTTCACAGAACTATATAATACACTGAGGATGATCTTTTTCAGCAATTCATATGGTGCCTTTACATCATGGTGGCTAGCCACTACTCTTTCCCTTAAGCAAAGAAAGCTATGTCATTCAATCCGTTTGCAGCTGCAAGTCTGGTTTCTTGAGAGGATTGTGATTTTATCCTGTTCATCAAACACTGTCAGCACCTTAATTTCCCTGGAGTTTGACACAAGTAGCAGCAGGCAGGCAATGAAAGTTTTGATTCATTAAACTCATTAGCATTTTTTGGAGTTTCTGTTGAGCCTGAGCAATTACTAATAAAAGCAGAAGGACTGTCCTTGACCAAAATTCTCCTGAAATACTAATGTAGAGAACAAACCAATCACATGGATTTTATGACAGTGCTACATACAAATATTCTATTCTGTCCATTTACTGAAATTATTCCCATAATTATTCTTGCGGAATCAGTCTTGTGTGAGACATTTTTGGGTTGGCTTAAAAATTATATACCAAAGTTAAAATATCTCTTTATTTGAATGGAAAAAAAAATAGAATAAAGAACTAAATTCAGACAACCAGTAAGTAGATATTACATTTGAATTTAAATTTTGGGAAGTTGGATTTCTCTGAGGTTTAAATATGGAAACCAACTCATAACATGCACATAAACAGAAGATATTTTATTGAATCATCACTTTTATTAGCAAGACACAAACATTTCTGATTTTGATAGATAAAAATTTGTGTAAATAACTATTGCCTGTGAATTCACTTCTCTGGGAAAGTGGCTAGCACATCTTATCACCACTTAATGATTTATCAAAATATATGTCACTGTACAGGCACCTTAATGAAAGAAAGGCTTCTGGATTTATGAAGATTACCTTCTTCCATGAAGGCCTGCCGGACCAAGGCCTTTTAATTCTGGTGGACTTTAGGGCACAGTAAGATCTGTTACCTCAGACTGGTGTTTAGCTTTATGCTTAAACAAGTTCAGTGATGGAAATCCTACCCAACTCCTCTTGAGAGCATCATACATTGTCCTGATTGTTCTCCTACCCATAATATTTCCTAATGTTAAACTGACATTTTCGCTGCAACATCCTAAATCCATTAGTCTTGTTCTACCCTTGATGGCTCGAGAGAATAATTGGTCCCTGTTCTCCCAGTAATATCCCTTTATGTATGTATAGACAGTTATATCTCCCCTTCTTTAAGTGCTAGATGGTCAGTACTCTTTATCACCCTTGCAGTTTCCATTTTTGAAGTCTTTTATCATTTTTTCTGCTGTTTTACTCTGGATCATAGTCCAGTTGTCTGCAAGGTCCCTAGTAACCCAGCATGTAGAAGAGAACAGTCCTGACACATTGTTCTCATACCAAGCAATGGCTACAGCAACATGCAATGTTTCCCTTACAAGATGGAAAGCTCCCTCAATTATTTTATCCACATTCTTTTTAATAGCCATAAAGGGGTGTCTGCACAAAATACAAGAAACACCTCCCCCCAAAACCGAGGAAATGCATTGAAGAGATTTATTGATGCTTTTTCTTGTCAAATGGAGGTGCTATGACAGTGCCCAAGCAAGCTAGGTCAGCCTCACAAGCCATCCTATTGCAAAGTGTCTAAAATAAACAAGAAAAGGAACGACTTCCACTGAAAACAGAAACATTGAAAACCAGTATGTTCTATTAAAGCAGCAATTCTCTTTATGGTTATTAAGTGTAAGTTTTAGTGCCATGCTTTCCCAGTTCTGAAGTTCAAAGAGTTTGACTGAACTTGTCACAGCAGAGATGTGGAAGTAATGGTATTAATCTGCCATAAATGAGTTATACTGTTCACATCATATTTCATGATCATACTATAACGCAAAGCAATGGGATTTCAGTTTTAAAATATTACCATTCTAGCATTATTTCCACCACTTTATGTAAAATACCTGTGATCCTAGGAAGACATTAATATCTAATTCCTCCCCACTGTGAAGTAAAAGTATCTATCTGCCATACAATTAAAAGAGAAGAGACTTCTGAATTGACCATGGTTTAGCTATTGATCAAAATATGCAGAATGTGGCATATTTACATGCTATTCTAGTTACAGTGAACCATGCACTAAGAAGTCTTATTAGAATAACGAGCACCTATTTACGGTAAAGTCATGCCCACATGAAAATATACTGGTTTATTTCACTTGCTTTTATACCAGACCTCAGAACATGCTCACCATATTTTCCAAGTCATGTGTCCATTCAAATGTCAGAGAATCTAAACTACTGCAGTATTTTCTTTGGTTATGTTAGAAAGGCAACAATTCGGAGCAAATTTTTGCTGAAGAGTCATTATATCAATCAAAACATCTGTAACATCTGAAGCACTTAGTGAACAACCAGCCAAGACACAGAAAACTATTTAAAAACGTTTTGGAATTTTCCTCTGTACTGTGCTTTCCCCAGCTCTCTAACATCCTGATTTGCATTTTGATTTCTTTGTGCTTTGTGTTGTAAGCAATGATTGCCCACCCCAAGGGATGCTTTCAGCACTTTTTCGGATATAAAGTTACAGCAAGAAGAATTTTAAGTGCTATACATCAAGGTCTGTAGGGTCTTAGAGCATTTACCTCAATATGTACACCAAACTTCTCAAGCCTTACGTCAGTGTGCATTCAAGGAGAACATCATTCCCTAACGCTCATGTATTTGTTGTTTACTAATGACATGTCTTCACAGTGACCTTTCTAATACCACCCCAATGAGGGCAACTATTACTTGGCATTTTCCATATGCAAAGTATGAACTTTGTGCAACTTGCTGTACTTAAGGCTGCCCAAAATAGCCTTGACAAACTGTTTGGGTATACATCAAAGCCACCATCAGATTTTCTGTCCCTAGCTTAGTCCAAAGAGATGAACTGCTTGCAAAGACAAAAAGCTGCTATATGGTTGTAGAACTGCTAGAGAAGCTAAACTGAAAGTCCACCTTCATCCCCAAAGTCTTGTAGCAATGACGTTATCTCACAACACAGGCAGGAGGGCTGAGCATTTTGTTAGTGGGATTTACAAAGTCCCAGAGTCTCTGAAAACCAGTTATTTGCCATGTGTGAGGGTGGACTGCTAATCTCAACCTCCTGTTCAGCTACAGTGATCATTGCTACTGTAGTACATAGACATCAGAATACCGTAACAGGGTGGGGGACTGGAGCATAGAAGATGAATAGCACTTGCCAAACCACACAGCTTCTCTTGTCCCTGTTGGACAGTGAATTCAACATTCACACAAGGAATGATCTGCAAAGCTATAAATCAATGGAAGTTATATTCTGTTAAAAGAAAGTGAGAGATTTGCCTTCCAGCCACAAGGAAATAATGGAGGTTGTCTGTACAATTTGCTTTGTATTTTATAAAGGGCATTTGATGATATAAATAATACATTTGCAGTATTCTGAAACTGGCCAATATTCACAGTTATTTCAATAGGCTGTGGCAGGACATTAAACATAGTTTAGCAAACTACAGGAGCGTAGTGGGATATAGCATTAAGGAACTTGGTCCCTAGCTGATTTTGCTCATCATATCTCTATTAACATCAGTGGAACTGCTGCCTTTTTTACCAGTTGAGACTTAGACCAATGCAAATATTTCCAATGTGTTTTTTCAGGGTAAATGGTCAATGAAATTGATTTCATTGTGCACCAATATTGAAGAAAAGCGTTGGGAAAACTACCAGCTGTGACAGCTGGAGTCTACTCTTATATAGCACTAACAAAACCCATCAACCAGTTAGTGCTGTAAACTGGTGAGCTCCTTTGTGTTAGCAGAGACTACTAAAGAAGATGCTTCCTCAGAAAAGCTGTGGACTAAGCTTTACAATCACTATCTTAAACTTCTTCCTCCTTATAAGATCTACAGAGATTCCACCCTTCAAATTCAACCTTAGACCTACATGGCAGCCAGAGGTGAGAAAGTGTTCTCATGTATACTAGAGTTGTGCTGCAAACCTGGGTGACTGGCATTTACTACAAGTTCCTCACTCTGTTCCAAACAAAAGAGTCAAGTTTTTTTTTAAATACAGTTATGACCCTTAATTACATATTTTTTTTAACTGCAATAGAGCCCCATCAGAGAATTTAAATACAGCATCCAATTATTTTTTCTGATACTTTCATAGACAAAATTTATTCCAAAAAGCTTAATGTAAAATAATTAAGGAAACTAAATTTTACTCTTTGTACTTCACTTACTAACCCAACCTTTCCATAGTTTTATGGGTCTGTGGTTTCATACTTTTAGACAAAACGTAGTGGGAGATACAAGGCCTCTAAGTCACACATACGAGAAGAAACAACCCGTGTTTCTGAATTGATTGTGTATCTGATAAACTGAAAAAACTCTGACAAATAGGAACATAAAAACATGTAACAAAACAGTGGTGAAATTATCTGTCATGGATTGATCTTGCACTCCTTTTCCAAGAACCTCACAGGGTTGACATGTTTTAGTGTGGATTGAGCCATGTACAGTCTTCTACAGCATCAACTATTTCCAACATCTTCTTTCAAAATGCGATTAATAACTTAGATGAAGTACTTTATCAAATACTTGGCTAAGGTCCTCTGAAGCCTAGATCTATGATGTGCTCTCAACAGGCTTCCAGAGATGGCTGTGCAGCCTTTGAGGTTCAGATTTTACATACTCATTTCCAGCTAAAGGGATTTGGTTCCAGGTTTAAATATATAAACTAAAAAAATAAATATGGCTAATATATCTTGCATTCTGTGCAGCCAGCTCAGCATGTCAGACTTTCAAGGTAAGTTCCTGCATGTTTGACCTTCATATTGATTTTAATTGCACTAAAAGTGTAGGACAATTGAAGTTACATTACCTCAAACAGTCAACACACAGAAATAAACTACTTTAAAAAAAACATACAGGCCATATCTTATGTTACTTTGGCAAGGTGCTTTGGCAGAAGAAAAAAAAAAAAAAGAGTTGTTAAAGTAACAGCAGTGCTTCTAAACCTTGCCAAAGATTGCTCCTTGAGTGAGAGTTTGTTTCTTTGGGAACATGTGTATATTTTCTTTATTGCAAGCACAACAATAAATTATTTTACACTGAATACATTTAGACATTTGTGAAATAGCTCATTAACAAGCCGCTTTATCAGAGGCAAAGAAATGAATATTTTTAGCACTTAGATTGATAATAGCACTTCACTTTTGCAATAGCCCCATTCCTGCCAGAATCCTCAACCGTGTTGCAAATATTTATTAAGCTTTACACCACATGTGGGAGGCAAGTATGGTATTTTATATTCCTTCAGGCTAATCCACTACAGAGAATTCCTGTCCCCAACGAGTGCTTGCCGAGGATGTTTAGACTATTATTGCTAAGCAAGATACAGGTGTAGTTTATCCTGTTGTCTGTGCAAAGTCACTTACCTCAATTACTTTAGGCTATGGATTTGTGTTTGTCAGTCTCTCCTCCTATTTCTGCAAATAATCTGGCCATAAGCAATCCAGCACTGCCAGGTAGCAGATGTGCGATAGAGGTTGCAGTCACTTGTCTCATTATGTTTACCCTCACACAGGAGGTTTCAGCTGTGAAGTAAAAATAGTGAATCTGATTATATGGACAGCTGACAAACCTAAACATACAAGATAAACCCAGAAACCCTTGAGTTCAAACACAGAAGAAGTAAGAATGATTATGCACTTACAAAATGGGTATTACCCAGTCTTTCTTGTTCAACATATACCCTCAGATCCTTGGGGATAAATGATAAAGAAACCTCATATATCAACACTCTATAGGAAGCTGTGAGAGCCTGGAACAGCTTTCCTACAATAATACACTACTTCCTCTGAGAAGGATAGGCAGCACTAGCCATCTCTAACAATAAGGCTTACTGCTAGGTAAAATACCTTCGTAGTACTAATGAGCATGTAGTTAGACTCCAGCCTAAAAAATCAATTACTACATATTTATAAAATGCTTTGCTACCCTAAAATCAGGACCAAGATTTTCTGAGTAATTACACTTGTAGCACCTTACAGCTGAACTAAGTAGTTACCAGCCCTTTTCCTTTCTACCAGACCTCATCTCGCTCCCTTCAGCACTTCCTATAAGGCATAGCTTATCTAAAGTGCCAAGTTTTAAAATAACCTGCAAAACTTGCTACAAGCTCAACTAACAAAATAATACATGCCCTTTCACTAAGCATGTTTTTCTTACTAAAACAAAGCAATTAAGAAAGGAGGCTTATATAGGTTCCTTACCTTGGGTTCCAGTGTATTATGGGAACTGAGAGGCTATAAGTTTCAGGTGCTGCTTGCTAAGGTGTTTTTTTTTCTAGTTGGTGCCTGGCTACAGCTGAGGGAGGAGGTAAGCAAAATGTGGTGAGCACAAAATAGCTGCTCATAAATCTGGTCTGAGAAATTTATCTCTTTTTGGAGAGCTGAGCTTCTAAAGTAAGGGAGATAGGTGAGGGTAAAAAAGTGAATTTGACAGGTAAGAGATATTCATGAAAAGGGACATCTGTGGTTTCATGCAACATCAAGGGACTTTTTGATCACTTATTGTTCTTTGCAAGCTTGTGTTCCAATTTACTTCAGCGATTTATCAACAGTCTTGCCAATACTGTTTAGTACTGCTAAATCTTTGAAAAATAGATAGATTATCTTAAGAATCAGGGCTATAAAAGAAATGCATGCTGATGTCATTTATCTATCCTCAACCATAGCTCAAAGCAGCTAGAATAATTTCCCCCTCAAAAGAGATCTTATTGTAGTGAACGTTGAGGAAGCAGTCTTAAAAGAGTGGTTTTTATTTGCCTTAGTTTATGCTATAGCTACAGGTTGACTTTAGTTCAGTTTCTCACTTTTTATCGTAGCTTTTCTGTTTATCCAGTGTAGGAAACAATGTTTCTGAGGACTACCTTGCAATCTGATGATTGCTGCAGGCAAAGCATGTTTTGGGGTACTGCACTTTAAGCAGGAAGAAAAGCTCATGCACATCAGTGTGTTGGCTAGACTATTTTCTTTCTCTATAATAGCTAGTTGTGTACAGATATTCTACATGTAAGTAAAGTGCATATTTGCCACAACTCTATTTGAAATGGCAACCTTCTGTTCCTGTTTGGAAATGGCCAATTAATACTGTTGCAATAAGAAAATATTTTCTAGGTGAGATTTATCCTTTAGAAGGCTGACTTGCTTGGGTTCTTTGTAAATTCATCTTTAACAAAGTTTTCAGCAGGCAAACATTCAGAAGAATTGGGAAGAAGAATTAAAAGGAAAAGTAAATTCTTGAATTGAGGGCTCAGAGAAACAAAGTTCACGGTGTTCTTAGCATAGCAATTGATGCTGCAAAAGAGTAGCTCTACCACACAACCCCCCCATATTTTCTGCAGGATAATTGCACTTGAAACTACTCCTATTGCACATGAAGCATGATTTCCTGTTCCACAACCCACGATCAGTACCTTTTACAATGCAAAGATCAACAGTCTCTAAAATGCTCTTTTGTCCTCAATGTAAGCTACTGTAATTTTCACCTTGAGTTAACAAGCTATCCTGACCCTAAACCTCCTTGGCTAACTGCCTGCTTAGCCTCATGGCAGGAGCAGAGTTTGGAGGCAATGGCAGGGTGGTGGGGTGGGAGGTGAGAAGGGAAGGATCATGTGATGGCAAGAACCTGCCAATTTCAAAGTGGTGGTCGTCATTTCCAGTCCTGAAGCAGTATATTTCTGTAGTAGTTTATTACTATCTGTAACTAGACAACCTTTCCATTATCACAATTCTAGGTGGTTACACTCAGTAAAGGTGAACAGTGCTCTTTCACAGGAAAAAGCCACCTATCTCATAGTGTCCTGGGAAGGAGCAATCTAATCTTGTTACAAGGAACTACATGCTGCTCAGAAAATGTTTATGTAGACATGCTTTCCATGGCTTAAGGAAAACCTTTCTGTGGTGCTCATATACTTTCCATTGTATTTCCTGCCTCCTCTCTGACACATAGATTGCAAACCCATGGAGACAAGAACTGGTTCTGTTGTCTGGTGTTTGCACCAGCTAGTGTAAGTAGGTCTAGTCTTTAAGATTCACAGGTGCTGCAGTCATAAAAGTATTTAAATACTTGGCCTGTTTCCTTGATGTATGTGTGACTGCATTCAGAGTTAGCAGTAGTACCCTGTGACTCTGATGCAGCAATAATTATCTGTCGATATATTAATTTCCAGACAGGAACAAAGGTGAATGAGCTGTAGTGTGAATGGAGGGGTTGAGCTACTCTTCCTGGAAGTGCAATGAAAGGGAAGGACTGATGTGTCTCAAACTCCCTCTTCTAGTATGCAACAAAGCAGGACTCGGGACTTTCTCGAATCAGCTTTTTCTCCATTCTCTTTGTGGAGGATCTAGTTCCTCTTTTCTCATCTACTTTCTTCAGCTAAAATAAGGACGTATGATTTGGCTGTTGTCTTCAATATCTGTTTTTGGAATAAACCCATTATTATGTAAGCTCTAAACTTAAGTTCTGTTTCTTTAAAAAGCTTAAAAATTTGTCACATATTCCACTTTCTTTGAAAATATAGCTGCAGGTATTGAGATATGATATGCAGAGTCTATTGTGGGTGGAGAAATTAAATTTTAGTCTTTTTAGACCATAGAAGAGAATCAGTTCACCTTTGAAAATGTGTTTTGTTTTTAGACCACAGGCTGGGATTTAAGCAAAAACAAAACTCCACAAAAAATTCTGACTTTATTCTGAAGATAAAAACCAAGGTTATCAAAGAGACTGAGTGAAGAGAGGAGATCTATTTTATCACTCCATCTGCCCTAATCTGAAGCAAAATCACAACTTCCCTGAGAAACTCTTGGCTACAGACATTTGTACCTAATCATTTCTGCGCAGCAGTGCCAAAATGCAGAGATTTCTGGGGGCACTTGGTGGAAGAGCAAGGCTCTGGTATATAATGTAAATCTCCATGTCTACAGTTGCATTGCATTTTTAATATATTAGAATGCAAATCTTTACAGTCTAGCTTGACAGACAAAATTAGAAGCTCTTTCCCAGAAATGTAAGTGAAACAGTAAAAGGCTTAACAAAAATGTTAACGTGGGGGATCAGAATAGCAGGACCAATGCTGGAGGGATGCACTGGAGCTACAGCTCTGAGAATAGCCATCAGAAGTAATTTCTGCAGCATCAAATAATTGCTGCGAAATATTTTTCTTCAGGATCCCCAGGGTGTATCTGCAATAACAAACAGTTTAGCAAAACAGGGGGTGTTGAGGAGCAAAGCAGTGCAGTTCAAGGACCTGTCAGCCCTAGTGAACACTTGTCACCTAGGGCTAGACTGGTAATCTTATTTCAAAGCCTGATTTTTAGAAACTGGAGTTTGGGATTGTGCATTCATGATCCTTGCTAGACTGGTAGATTTGCTGGTGTGTAGCTTGCACACAGGTTTCTCTGGGTAAGGTTCAGTTGGGGGAGCTGCAAAGCACAATCTAAAGCACTTAAAAGTAGACACCAAGGAGCTTTGTGTCAAAAGCACTGACAGTACAAAATAAATTGATAAGATGCACCCTTTTTCTGATAGTTGTTTCAGTTCCTTTCCTGGCACATCTTAAGAAAAGTATTTTATTTCATGTGTTTTAGGGCTGTGTGGGGGGCCATTCAGTTGATGTGGTAGCTGAAACTGCAGCTATTTTCTCAAAAGCCTTTTAAATGTTGCTTGCTGCATGAAGTATGCTTGCTGCTTTGACTGATCCTCTGGAGCTGTGTCAGCTTCTTTCATGCTGCTCCTGGTTCTCCCACTCCAGTTCTCTCAGTCCCAGGAAAAACCCGCGACAGTGTGAAAGGGCAAAACCCTATCCCAGTCCTGGATATAAGCTGTCCCAGCTTATATCAGAAGAATGTTACAGCCTGTATTGGCTTATCCATTCTGAATCAGAGACTAAGGTGCAATTTTGTGTGAAACCCCTCAGAACAAGTGAGGCAACAAGGTTGCTAGTGTAAGTACTAGCAACATACTGAAGGTGCTGTGGAAAAACGATCATACCACTGTGACTAGAAAAGCTCCTCAGAAAAAGCCTGAAATATTTGTTAATGCTTCTTTCAGGAACTGCATATCTAGTACTGATGCAGTGTAGCACCTTGCTGAACTGGCCCTTACTTAGCATTATTAGTGGCTAAATCATTCCTTTGATGTTTAACTCACTTGTTATTTAGGCTAGAAAATACCTTGATCGAAACAGACTGACTTTTGTTTCCAAACAACAACCTGTACAATGATGAGCTGTGTCTCTTCAGCTATTCAGACACTTGCTGGGTCACTTTGACACCTCAGCCTCCTGTTCTGCTTATGGGTGCAGATCTGTGGTGCCATGTTGTGCAAATCAAATGCTTCTGCCATACTATGGGATTAGTCAAAGGAAATATTCACGGCTGCTTATTACTCTGTAGATTTGCAAAGCTGATATTTCTGCAGGGAAGGGGGTTGTGTTACTGCCAGAGTGAGGACACAGTGTTGTGGGATGCACACAGAGTTGTGTGTCAAAAACTGTTCAGCTGTGGCTGTGTCTGGCCAGTCGCTGCGTGGACAGATAGCTGCTGCTGTGCTGATGAGTCCATGTGTTGTCCAGCTTGAGGGCTGCTGGCTCAAACACGCTTTTGCTTTAACTACCCTGACAAATTTTTCATAATCCCATGCTTGGTCTGATTCCTGACTGGACTTGTTGACACACTCTCAAGCCAGACATTCAATACTACGTTATTTTGTCACGGTTGTCTTAAGAGCTGTAGTTCTGAACCTGCCATTTATTGTGCTGACTGCAGTAGAAGGAGACCAAATGAATTTGTACCCCAAATGAAGTATAGATTACATGTAAAACAATGTGCCCCTTAAGTTTGTATATAATATATAATAAGAAATATGTATATAATATGAAAATGCAATTGCTAGTTTAGGGGTTGGGCATTAAAAAGAACATCTTGTCTTTGTATACTTATTCCGTGTAATTTGTCCAAAGAACAGATATATCTTTAAGATGCAGTTTTTTCTATCAAGACCAGGTTTTGACTGTGTCCCTTTAGAAGCAGCAATTATTTACATATCCTCTGCTTGGCATTTGAAAAGCTTAATTTATGAAGCTAATAAGAACAATCACTCCACAAGGTTTAACTGAATTCTGGTTGTAGAAGCTGAAAGTAACAGGAAGGCCATGAAGAGCATGTCACAAGGAATCACCTGGCTTTAGTCACTTGTTCCCTCTCTGGTCTGTTTCTGCCTCCCTCTGTCTCACTGATACCTCTCTCCTATGCTTCGTTGCACCCACCAAGAAAAATGGGCCACCATGTGATCAAAAGGCAGGTTTTGCTCAGGTATGGGGAGATCAGAGGAGTTCTTGCTGAATAGAGTTGACAATATGCAAGACTGAAATGAAGCTCAGACAGAAAATGCTAGTTTTGGTCTGCCTGTGCTCCACCTTGGCTTGGCTGTGTGTGTAATTCCCTGACTTGACTGATGAGTGCTGTCACAAGGCCAGACCCTGCTGCTTTGAACCAAAAGTCATTGCAAAAAATGAAGTCAGTAAGACTGATAGGCTCTGTTTACTCCAGCAGCTCCTTCATACCTGCCTGTAGTAGAAGATGCAGTGGTTTGGCTTTAGGGAAGAAGGGTCAAACAGCATTCAGTGTTGCCTGCTCTGCTGCTGTGCATTTGCATTACACAAGTGGTGTGAAACTTGTTTAAGTGAAGCTGTTCCACAAAGCTTTGCTTCCATAGCTGCAAGCTTTGCTAGGAAACCATGCTCTTTTTATCTCCAGTGCTCTACCATGCTCATTCTTACTTTTCTGACTGGGGGGAGAAGGAGATTGCAGTCACTTCATAAAAAAGAGTTTGAAATTCCAAAGCAGGATGCCTTTAATGCCATTCCTTGCCAGGGCTGAGCAGACTCCAAGATCAAAGTTATCTAGCCACCCATGTCTCTTTAATAGCAAACTATAACCACTTTAATTCTTCCCTGAGCATTGATTAGATGCGGTATAAACCGCAATGACAGCCTCCTGCCTCGTAAACAGCGGAAGCAAGTGCAGTCTTAAAATTCACATAGGATTTGTCTCTAGGACTCTGCAAGATGAACTGGAAAGAGAGTGGTATTCTACATACTCAACAATATGCAAATGTTGACTTTGCAAGCCACGATAGCTGGTTTTAAGCAGAAATAGAGATGAAACTTCAAAAAGATCTTTATATCCAGATCTCAGTACCCCAGTGACTCCCAATTAGGCCTGGAAATAGGTGACCAGATGTTGCATTTGCAAGTGCTGGAAGCTGATGGCTGCTGGGCATTTTGAAAATATGCTCTGGTTTAATTTGAGAACTGTTTCTTTGCTCTGTTGTACCTGCCAAACGTTGTGTTGTTTTTTCCTTTTCATGGGCTCTTTATCACTTACCTGTACAATAGCTGGGACTTAAAGTAGTGCAGAGAACTCAGAAATAGTCATTGCATGAATGCTGCTTTTCAGCATAGCAAAGAAAACAAATTTCCCCAGCATCTTGTTGTGAAAGGTGAAAAACATTTTTTTTAAAATAGGCATTTAAAAGGAAGGCTAAACATTACTGAGGAAAATAATTGAAATCAGTTTCTTCCTGTACCATTCAGCTTCAGGAGTGGGATGCAATTAAAAAAAGATTTTAGCATTTGGGACATATCAGCTATTGAAATTAATGGGAATTCTGTGACTAGATTTTTCACATTTGAAAAATCTGTGTTTTGACTCAGTTTTTAAAACTCTGGGGTTGATATGTGGGAAACTGGATCCTTAGGTGGGATGCAGAGATGTAACACAATTAATGAAATATACAAGAGATGGGGATGCTCTAGTGAATTTATTTGCAAGGAGCAAAGAGAAAAATAGATGTTCTTTTTTGTCCTGTTAATGAGACCACTCCCTGGCCTGCATTTGCAGAGTACATGTAAGGTCAGGCAGATTGCTATTCACTAAGCAGAATAAAATGTGCAGATAAATAAGTAAAATCTGTAAGTGAATTTTTATACTGACTGCATAAACAACATGAAGTTGATTATGTAATAAGGGATTCATGCTTAGCCAAATCAGTATTTGTCATATGTGGTTTCCTTCTCAGTTGTTTGCATCAGGAGAAAAGCCATCTATTGTGGCTGCCTTTTTTCCAAAGGTTCATCAATGCATGGTGAAAGCTCTTACACCAAAGACAGAAGGAGAGGAGGGAGGTAATTGCAGTACATTGCCAATAAAATAATCAGCTAAGCAATTCTGACATTTGAGTTCACCAGCTTTTCATCACCTTTGAAACTGGGAGGGGGAGTGAGAGATAGAGGCACAATTCCCACAATGACTACTCATAATTTTGACAAGCTTTGTTGATTACACAGTTGCAGTGCCCATGTTACAGGGTAGGTGATGCTTCACTGATGTTAGCTTAGTCCTTCAACCAGGCTGAGCCTGGGGGCTGTGGGGTCTGTGCTGTGCGACCAGGGTGTGATGTGCTGCACCCTGTGAAAACAGTGGTGCCACTTCTTGTGTGTGCTGTGTCTCTGCTAAAATGGGCATGAGAAAGAGGACTTCAGAGCAGACTGAGTTCTGACGTCAGTTAAAACTCCTTTTTGTGTTCAACAGTTGCAATGTTTTAAATATATTCTTTAAGTTGCTCCGTTTTATTGTCAAGGAAAGAAATATGTACTTTTAAAATATATTCTGCTGTGAGATCTAATCTTTTAAAAGATCAATTTCTGAGGGCATGCTCGCCTGCAATTATTGTGCTACATGGAAATTTCAAATAAAGGCATTTATATGGACTTTCCCTTCAAACATAAAGAAATAAATGTTGTAAGTAAATTACTTGGATCACTAAAACCTGCCAGTTAGGATGATTCACAAAGATTAATCTATTGCTTTAAAACACCAAGCAGCCAATTAAAATTTTCATTCAGCTATAAGCTGCTGCAAAATTAAAATTTAGCAATCCTAATTCTGTGAATAGTTCGACCAGAAAATAATCAAACAATAAAGAGTTTGTCATGACCATGATTATGTTAAAACAAACAAACAAGAAGGTCTCTTTAGCAGCTTTTTTTCCAGCATTCTTCACAAAGTAGGAGAAAAAAATCAGGACTGTAAGCTTAAGCAGTAATTAGCTTAACAGATGCCTGAAGGAAATATGCTGGGCCAATTATCAGCACCTTCATTCCAGTGAAAAGAACATTCCTTTCATATTGAAGCAAAACTACTGTGTCTATTTACTGGAAGCATAACAATTCACCATATTTTAGCTGAACAGGGGAGAGTACATTTTCTACTGATGTAAATAAGTTCCACTCCTCTGGTTAGGTAAGGTCAAGAAAATAAATCTTTGTTATGTTGGAAGTGATGGAGATTGGATCTGGATTTGAAGTGGACTGAAAACAATGACTGAGCTCCATGGAAAATACTTCAGATATTCCAGTTAGGTGCAGAATGAAAAAGAACGACAATCTCCTCAAAAAAACCCAAAACCAAAAATCCCCAAACCACAAAGAGCTAATTTAAAAGTAAGCACTGCCTCAACATGAAAGGTGGTCTCATGGTTAGGTCGCTCTTAAGTGACATATTTTAGTTCTTAAGAAGTCATGAAGGTCAAGTGTACTTAAAATTTGAAAGGAGGACTCCCTCAGCCTGGTTTAGGCAAGTCCTTGTAGATGAACAACTTGTTATGCAGTGAATTCTGTACTTTTAAGTGTAAAACCCCACCAAGTTGTGGAAACAAAAGCTCTCTTATGAGACTGGTGCTTTCTGATGTGAATATAAAGGCTTCAGCACTTAAGTGACAGCAGGAGTCCATTATTTTGCAGAAATATTTCTGTGCTACTGACAGGTACATGATCATGCCTGAAATACCAGTTTAGCTGCCTTTGGTATGTCTTCCTACAAATGATATCAAGTGATGTCATTGTGGCTGCATTTTAACTCCCGGTGTCGGGCAGCATGACAGGACAGGGCTGAGCACCAGAAAACCTTTCATGAGTTCCACTGACTGAGGAAGTGTGGGAGGGAAAGCAAGCACTTGCCTTAACTGGCACCAGAGCTGGCTTGCTGTAGGCATGAGGCTGGCCCAGAGAGGGCATGAGCTCCTAAGCACTCTGCCATGGCTTCACCCCCTCATACCACAGAGGGCTCTCTGAGGGTTTGCTGTTACAAGCTGCAGCACTTGACCTGTTTTCCCAGTATCCCTGCTTTTTTGCTAATGCTTAAAGACTTTGTGTTTAGTGCACACATGTGCATTCCTGCCTTGGTATATCTGTGGCTGGTGGTAATTTACACTGAAGAGTGCAGGAAAATTAGTCTTTTGCAAGGTAATAATGTGGGGTGCTTTGGTGGCTTCGTGTCCTGTCCCCTGCACACCCTGCTCCCGCCCTCCCTCCTCCAGCAACTAAATATTCTCATTTTATTAGGAATGTCCTTGTAAGGAATAGCTTCTGTTTTCTTTTATCATGCAATATTATTCTCTTAAATCTTCATTGTGCTCCCTGCTGCCCACAAACATGCTTAATACAGAATTTTCTGTTTAGATCCCCAACAGATAAAAAAGGTGGGAGTTGGCCACCACCTACAAGTTTATGTATTCTGCAATGGTGCAATGTTAGTTAGATAGATTGCATGTTTTCTGCATCATAAAGAGGAGGTATCTGAATCTATTCTGCTACTGGGTGGCTCTGAGGTAAATAATTTTCCCCTTGTATTTCTGGAAATTTACAATAGATTAAATATTTCTTCCCCTAAAAATTAATTGCCATATTATGCCAGTTTTGATTTTCCTTTAGCAATTATTTCCTGTCACATTTAACTGTTCCTTGTCCATTTCTTCCTAATAATCTCAAATTTGTACATATCTGTGAAGTTTTACCAGAGGTCATTGCTGTGCTTAGTGAAATCCACTGTGTATTTTTTCCACTGACTTGTCAGTGACTTATCTCCTTTGTTGTGAAAGCATATTTTAATTCTGACTTCAGAAGCTCAATGAACAGAGGAAAATCAATTTCAGTTTCTGTGGTAGTTGGCCAATGTACGTATGAAAAAGGTATCCGATGGTGAGAATACTATCTAAAGGAAGAGTTATGTTATCCCCTTGTAAAATAATTAGGTTTTCAAATGGGGGTAGGATTGGTTAGGATGGAAACACTGTTTAAACATATTTTTCTCATTTTCCTGTGCTGCTTGCTTAAAAAGTAAAACCTAAGGAAGCTGAGGAAAAGGGAAAAATTTATAGAGAAACATTGCATTTTTATTTCAAAACAGTATCCACTTTCCAAAGGCTGAGAACTGTGCATGGCTTAAACATTTTAGACCTCCCACAATTTTTGACCAACAGTAAGAATGTTTTCATTGCGTTGTTCAGCAGAGCAAATAAAAAGTGTCTTTCTCAGTGTTCTGCAAAGAACTGTGGAGAACTGTCAGGTTTTACTTCCTGCTTTTTTTTTTCCTGAATAAAGGGTTGAAGTGAGCCAACACTAATTCTGTTGGTGGGAAAGATTTCTTAATTATTTTTGTGACTTTTCATCCTGCCGAGTGTGACCTTTCTGCTCCTGCCATGGAACCGTGAGCAGGGACCCTCTCCTGTCACCATTTCCTTTGTTTCCAAGATATACACTAGAAATTGTAAAACTGAGTTTGCAGTGATCTCCATTTTGTACTTGAGCCATCCTTCATGCCTTTGACATACACTGTCTTTGCAGATTTGCATGTGCTGCTTATCTCTCTGGGTGTTTCTTTAGGTATGATGGCGACTAATTTTAGGTGGACATAAGTCTGCTTGCAGCTGGTGGACTCCATCAGTCTCTAACTTTCATGAATAAATAAAAATTGCTTTGGATTTGTGAAGCCTGTTCTTTTTTTAGGTTGTTTCTGTACACCAGGTCTTCTTGCCTAATGTCTGGGAGTTAAACAAGTTTCTATTCAGCAGTTCATACTTGACTGAAAACTCTTCCAAATAACTGTGAAAAATAGATAGACCAAAGGCTATATTCCATCCAGAATGACTCAATATGCCATTTGGAAATGACCTTGCAGGTAGGAAATCCTTCTGGGAACAAAGTTGAGTGGTGGGTGAGGAGCAAACAAAGCACTCGTATAGTTACAGCAGGAGTCAGCTGTGAGACGGGATAGTCTAAAACACTGTATGGTCCTCAGTCTTGGTCATGGAAGGAACTGGCTAGGTGTGCAAGAGGTGAAAAGTTTAAGGACCAACTAATAACTTCAGTATTACAAAATTGGATGTATTTACAGAATCAGCTTGACGGTTCATTCCTTGCTCTTTTCCTGGGGTGACACAGAGACTTCCGAATTCTCCTTAGTCATGGTGGATTTCAGCTTGCTTCATCACCAAGTCAAATAATGAAAAACTGACACCGCACAGAGCTCTTCAACACCTAAATAACTTTTTGTGAGACTAAACTCTGTCTCCAAGAAAAAAGAATTTTGGAGGTGAATAAATGTGCTGGGAAGCATTTTGCAAAATACTCTTTGATCATCCAACCAATTCTCCGTAGACTTTTGATTGTGTCAGATTGTGGCTGCTAGAGAACTCTTTTGTGGTGCCAAGGACTGTTTTTCCTCTCCTGACAACTGTTGATGTCATTTCACAGTGGGTAGGAAACTTTAACATCCCTGATCATCAGGTGGAAGGATTCTGCTTTGTCTTTTTGGTGTTTCCCGGGTTTGTGCTGCTACAGGAGCGAGCACATGCCTACCAAAGGTACTGTAATGATTAAAGCCCTGTTTTAACCATGGAATATAGTAGGAAAATGTTATCCAGGCAATTAAAAGGGTGAGGGGAGGAAGGTGCCCCTTACTAATATTTTACTTAGCAGACCAATGACTGTCGTCTTTTCTCAAGACTGCAATTTTAGCCAAGGGAGAAGCAATAGGTAGCTTGTCAAACATAAATAATTGCATAATGTATATATAGATATTTATATGGTATTTGTTCTGGAAAAGTATAATGAATTGGTACAATATTTATTGTCCTGTTCTTCCACTTTGTGTATATATAATTCCCATTACCATTAATTGATATATGCTTATATTCAATAAAGAGGAGAATCCCAAGGAAAGCAATTGGTTTGGTTTTCATTTAACTTTAAGGTGTTTTTTAATAAGATAAATTTGCTTTGCATGTGTCACCAACAGGTCTGAGTAATTGAGTCATTCCTCACTGCTGTACTCTCCAATCACTGTTTCTGAAATTGCTGAAAATGTGACTTTCTATCTTGAATAACTGAGAAGGAAGAAGCTATGAGAGTACCAAAGTCATTATCAGCTCAGAGGAGGTCCACAGCTCTGTTCAGAAAAGGGCAGCAGGTATTAAACACAACCTTTTCATATTCAGTAAATAGCGGAAGATCGTGTTCCAACTTTCTTTGAGTTCTATTATGAGGAACTGTTGTTTCTACTACATACCTTTTTCTCACTGCCTGGGGTACCTGGAAAACCCTACGCACACACTAAACCTACTCATCTTACTTGCCTGAAGCAAAAATCACATATAGAGAACCTACTAAAAAAGTACAAAATCAATCCCTGCAGCCAAACTGGTCTTTTTCAACAGCTTTTTTTTCCCTATTAACAGTAAAATCTTCCATGCTGGGGTAATGAAGATTTGAATGCATGGATAGTTTATAAAGCAGTACCTAATTCTGACTTGCCTGGCAAAATGCAAGATAGAGAGTCTGTGAGAAACTAGAGTAACCTTTCTTTGCTTCCCTTGCAGATCCACAGAGCTCACAGCTGGGGAGAAAATAATAATGTGATATCAGTAAGCATGCCTTAAATCAACAGATAGGATTTTGGCAAGACCTTTCAGGTCTGAATTATGACTACCTGGTATAATTTAGCCAGTAAGCTGTCTCCCTTTTTTGGAAATGTTATCATTGAAGACAAAGACATGCTTTATAAGTATTCATATCTTCTTTACAGTACATAGTTTGGGGGAAAAACTCATAAAATGAGATGATCTGTTACACATTTGATAGGTCCTTGGGATGCTGCACCTCTTTTGGTCTTCTATGTTCACATCCTTTCAAAATGTTGAAAATCATGTTCTTTGTATTGGAAAGAGACAGCAAACATGATATTAGAAAGTGCTCGAGAATACTTTGTGGGTCTGACTGAAGTTATCTTCAACATGATCTGGAAAAGAGGTGATAATTCCTCCTCTGCCCCTTAATATTATTCACATGGGAAGTAAAACTCCATAGGGGTAATACACCAAACTGCCACCTGTTACCTCTATGTCAAGGAAAGAGTAGCAGGGGTAGGAATATCTCATCTCTTTCTCTCTACTGTATGCCATGTATTTGCCTTGGCTCTGCTTCCCTCTTGTTTAAAGCAAATCAGGGAAGCATTGTATCACATCTCTTAGCATTCCTGTTCAACTCCTGTCTTGCTCAAGAGTGAAACCATCCCTCCTGCCAGTTGGAAGTGGCCAGGAGGTGACGAGCAGCATTCAACAGCACTGAATTTCCTACCTCCCCTGGAAATACCTGTGTCTGGCTCTGCTCAGAAAATGTCAGTGATTCTGTCTTTACTTGAATACCTGTTTCCTGTCCAAGTTGCTTGCAACTATTATTTTTTCCATAGTTTAATCTTTTGTGATGAAAATTTTCCATCAGGTTAGTTATTGAACTTATCAAAAAAAAGCCCAAACCCAAAACATTTTATAAATCAATACAAAAGGAATCAATTACATGAGAATACTGCTTCCTAAGTTATTAGCGTCCACCTCTGTGTAGGATGTTGCCTGTAAAACTAAAATTTTATTGCAGCTTTTCTTTTGACTGCTCAGGTAAAATCAGGCTTAGATATGTCCTTCAATCCTTGCTTACCCATTCTGCTATTTGAAATAACTCTGGCATACTGGGAAGATGCATTATCTATTGGCAGCCCAGTCTCCCTGCCTCAGAAATCATGAGGTCTGCCAAACATCATGTTCAAATGATAAGGTACTTGGCTGTCTTGCTTTTCCCTCCACATCTTAGCAATATCTTTTGGGTAAAGGGAAAGCTGCATATGTGGCTCCTCTTTTGTAGTGTGGTAGAGGTTCCCTCCTGGTTCCAAATTTATCAAAACTATAAGCAATACTCTTATATAAAAGACACATGTTCCTCCCATCCTTTTGAAGTATTCTTGCATGGCACTTCCCCTTCTTTCAGGTAATTTGTAAAAGCCTTCAAGGATGATTGCAGAGCAAGACTATTTGGGAAAATGCATTTTCCTGGAGTGGCTGTTGGGTTGCATCTTTGTCTTTCTCTGCTTTTGCCCTTACTTGGCTGTGAATCTTACTAGGGTAAGACTGCTATGGTCTATCTTAGAAAAATGAGTGTTTTCTAAAGGCATTATTTAATTTTTTTCTTCCTGAGCTAACTGGGGAAAAGTAGGCAGAAAAAGACTAGACATTTGAAAAATAAATGTAGGTTGGTGAGCTGTCAGTGGCGGGTGTGCTATGTACACGTCTATAAGCCAGGGGTCATTCTCATAAATGCTGTTGCTCCCCCTTAAGTCTTACATTCATATTCAATTTCTGTTGTTAACTTTCAAACCTTTCTCACTGCAAAAGAGAACATTTTTCTGCTGATTTAATGCTGGCACAGTAGAGACCAGTCTGTGCAGCACTGTAAGCCTCTGCTGTGCACCCCAGCCTAAGTGTCAGTTTTTCAGATACTTATTTCTTCAGGTTTAATTGAGATTTTTTTTATCTGTGTGGGATTTTTAACATGCATTTGGTGGAAGATTTTTGCAGATGTACCTCTTTCTGTTTAGTTTTTCTTGAAAGAGCAAGAGGTAAATATCTCTGTTCAGGAGTACATGCTGCCATTTTGCAACAGGACAAGCCTTCAAGACCCTAACTGCTGCCTTTTCCTAGTGGAAATCAGGAAGAAACAGTCTCATATAAGAATGAAAACATCTTCACCTTTAAGAGAGAAGTGTGTTGGTAACCTTATTCTGCAGAAAATAAATAAAAAAGTCAACAAATAAATGTTATTTATGCAGGTGCATGAGATCAAAGCAAAAGGGACAGGTGGGTTTTCAGAATTTTAAAATCTCATGGCCTCTTTTTTCTTCTGAGGTTAAGTGGATGTTACTGAAAGGAACAACCAGAACTATGAAAGCTAGATGTGACTGGATCCCTTCTTGCTGAAAATGGCATTTCAAGAACATGCTGCTTGATTCAAATCTTGGAACCGTGCGGGTGTGAGCTCATGATTTTGAGAGAGACGTTTGCCAAAAAGATTTGAAAGGCCAAGAGATTGGATCTCGCTTCTGCCTACCAAGATGTTTTTCCAGTTGTGAAGATCTTTGGTGCTTTATAGGAAGGAAACATATGTCTCTGACATAATTAGTTCTCATGGAAATATTTGAATGAGAGTTTGAGACACAACTGTTCCAGTGTGGGGTAGGACAAACTGACATCTCTAAACTCATAATTTGGGTGGGTTTTCCTGAACTTCTCCTAAACATTTTGACCTTCCTAATTATTTTTTTTTCCAGAACTCATTTTCTACCATCTTGCACACACCACCTCTTGGTAGGTTGGTGAAGTCTCAGTGCAGTAAATGAAAGAAGATAAGGCTGAGTGAAAAACAGGCTGTCTTAAATGCAGTAGGTTTTGTTTATTAATTAATGAGCACCACAAAAAGCACTACAAAACATCCTGTGAAAGGCAAATGGATTTATGCTTGCGTCAGAAATATTTGAAAGACAGTTTACCCCAGTAGAGAAAGTCTCTCTTCTGATATATAACTAATGCTTTGAAAAGTGCTGGAAGGATTTTTCATAAGAAGAGAATTGCTCAGATTTGAATTGCAAATATTTGCTGCAACCATTGTTTTTCTGAAATATATGTTAGGGTGGTTTCAAATTTTGACTGTTCTTGTTTGTTTCCAGGTATGACACATCAGCCTACCCCTCTCCTATCAAATCTAAACAATGCAAAATGTGGGGTTTTTTTCCACACAACCTGTATGTTTAGTTGTCCCAGGCTATTGAGATTAGAAAACCCAAGGGGTGTGGCTGCTGAAACTCAAACAATTCTAGATTAGCTCACAGTAGTGAGAAAAGACAACTGTAAAACATTTTTCAGAACTAATGATACTTTATTTGTTCTTGCATAATCCCTTTTTGTCACAATTCACATTTATTACACCTGTTCCATTTAACTACAAATAAAACCTGACAAGCTGCTGTTCTTCTGCTGGGTTTTTTCTTTTTTGTTTTTTATTTTAGCCAGTGGGCTGGTATGGCTGATGATTATTTCTATCTGAACCCAGCGGTTTCAGTTGTGTTATATCCAAGGGAATCTCATCTTTATTTTTCATGATAAATGAATAAGATAGCTAATTTAATCAAGGCAACCAGACTATGTGACATGGAGGCTGAAATGAGCTTGCTACATCCAGTTTTATTTTGTCAAAGTCAATGGACAGTCACGAAACAAGTGGGAAATATTAATTTAATTAATCCCTTACTGGGGAACAGGTGATTGATTATGTGTGTTATTTTAGCTACTACTATTCACAGTCCAGTGGTGTCCACTTAACCAGTGATAGAGGTTTAATGGGCTGTTACACTGGAGAACTAGGTTTACTGAGGTAGGAACTGGTATTCTAGAGGAGGGAAAGGGATGTGGATGATCAGCCCTGTGACCTTCAGGCTGTGTCTTCATGAGCATTTTGGTCTGGAGTAGGAAGGTGTTCTGGGGAAGTGACTGTTCCACCTCAGAGGTAATATTGGACCAGGAGGTACTATTTCTAGTTGACCAAAAGGCCAAAATCTTGCCAGACATCAAACACCATGAGAGAAAGGGTGGTACCCCAGGAAACACGGGTTTTTTGAAGGAAAAGTACAAACAGTGATCTGCAAGGTGGAGAGCAAGTATGGTACCATACAGGCTGGATTTATTATGTGATGATCCTGGTGCTAATGCCTTCCCACTACCTGGCCATTTACAGCTTTTTGTGACATGAACTCTTCATTTTCCATGTTAAGGACGAAGTCCACAAACCAGTCAGATAATGACCAAAAGAAAAAGTAAAAAATTGTTAGCAATTTAAATGTTTGCTCAGTGTTAATATTTGGAGCAGTAAAGGCTGTTTCATTCACATTGCAATGTTAATCCAACTTCCCAGCCCATACAGTAATTATGCTTCTTATAACTGAGTCTATTACATAATTGCATTCAAATCATAAAGTTAAATCCAAAGCAACTGTGTATTTAAATTATAACAAGATGCAACTTATAATATAAATAGTCCTGCAATTAAACAGGCAACAGTTACTCTCTGTATAAACAGACTTTTTTTGGATACTGAGAAAATGTAATTTTATTGCTATGCCCTTAATTTTTAGGACTTTGAGAAGTCTGTTAGCCAGGTCTGGCAGAAATGGATGTGAATGTTAAGTAATGTTACTGTTCTCAATGACAGTGCAGCAGTTTTTGGACTTCAGGTTTTCTCTACTACTTTCAGCATACTTGTACTACACTACACACTTGAAACGGCTCTGCCCTAATCAACTGAAAACAGAGAATGTCCTCAATTGCCTCACAAATGTTCGTAGTCCACTGCTAATTTTCCATTAAAGGTATCAATGCAAGTAATTCTCAGTATGCCGTGATTTTCAGACTTATTTGACTTAAATTGGTATTGTTTTTTCTAAGGAAAAAAAATTACTGGTAATTTGTCTTCAGAGTGTAATTGTAATCTGCTGCTGCATCCCAGCTATGGAGTTGAAATAGCTTTAGCTGTTATTTTTTATCTACTACCCTCAGGATCCAAATTAAGTGGCTAATGGACTGGTCAAAAAGAACAGAAAATTGTTCATAGTTGCGCAATCAGATTAAAAAATCAGCATATTTAAACCCAAATAAGCAATTGGGAAATTATTTGAATATTATATTATCTAATTATATCTAAAAGCTAAATCTCATTTTTAAAGAGAATAGGTATAAAATAGATTCATTTTACAAATACTACTTTATGAAACTATATGAATGTGAAATTGTAATTTCTCAGGTACAAGACTGTTGGTATTTAGAGACACATTTGCTGTCATTAGCGACGTATTAGAGGAATTAAAGCCTGATGTTAGTCTCTTCTTTTTTGTTTCTTTGAAAAGGCAAACATGTTATTAATGTCTGAAGTGCTGTAAACTAAATTCTGTTAAACTTGTGTTCTAAGAAAATTTAGTTTCTAATTACCTTATTTTCAACTCAATCTCTGCTTGCCAGAGTTGAAACTCTTCTTTGTCTGTTCAAGTCAGCTACCAAGAATGTTTTCTCTTTAAGCTTTTAAAACCCCTTAGCACTTCAAATATATATTCAGTCACTGATAATGGAAAATGTAGACTTTCACCGTGTATAACAGTCAGACTGAAGCTGTTTGCTTGGCAAAGGGACATAGAGTTAGGGGAACTGGTGTTAACAGTCAAATGCTAACAGTTAAAAGCATTCTCATTATGAGCTAAAAATGATTGAGAGATGGAGCTAACAAGTGTTTACTGGAATGTGTGAAGGTTTATTAACATTGGCTCAGGGATGGTTCTATTTGTCTAGACACTTACAAAATCTACTGTCTGGTCTGTGATTTGTGGGAACCTTTCCCCTTTGTAAACACTATTTTGTTCTAAGTGATAGACACAGCCCCAAGTACACTGCAATATTGGCCTGGAGCATCAATTGGCTTTGACAAACCTGCTAGTCACAAACGGTAAAACAATTGCCTTTTTTTAATTCCTTTTGAGCTAGAGTTCTGGAATGGGATTTCAGAATTCTGATGCCTTCTTTATTCCTTATAAATCATTGCTTTTCTGACAGTATAATTTCAGATTTTTTTTTTAAGAAAGGATGCCTGCAATAGCAACATCTGGAAAAAAGGGACATGTGTACCTGATGGAGGAGCATTTCCTAAATTTTTGCAGAACACTTTGTAAGCACAAATGTTTGCAAACACATCTTTTTCACAAGGTCATAAAATGGTTAATAAATACATGCATAAAAAGTCAGTAACCCCTTCTTTGCCATTCCTCTTCTTCCTTGCTTTAAATTCTGTGTGCTTCCTCTCACTGGTCTCTACCAGTTCTGCACACCAAAAGACTGCCAACATATATTCTCCCTTGCTTTGTAGATATTTAATGCTGTTACTGTATTCTAAGACAGACAGTAGGACAACAGCTTCCCAGCTTAAATATAATGTATGTGATTGATTGAATGTATAGCCAATGCCTATTAAAGTAAAGTCATAACGTTGTGGCAATTTTGTCACAAGATAGTACGGTTCATTTGACAGCAAACCTTTGACTGTCAAAAGCTGTAGTGTAAATTTAAGCCTGGCTTGTACAGAGCTTAAGGGGATAGTCGAATAATAAAGCAATGCAGCTGTCATTCTAGGATGTGTGTTTCAAAACAAGATATGATCTCAAAAAAAAATTCTGGTGTTATGCCTGTTGCTCACTTTCCACTCCAGAATCAGCATGAATGGATATAGAGTTACTACTGTAACTGTATTTTATAGAATCATAGAATGGTCTGGGTTGGAAGGGACTCCAAGGATCACAGAGTTTCAACCCCCCTGCCACAGGCAGGGACACCAACCTCCAGGCCTGGATCTACACAAGGTTGCCCAGGGCCCCATCCAACCTGGCCTTGAACACCTCTAGGGATGGGACATCCACCACCTCTCTGGGCAGCCTGTTCCAGCACCTCACCACTCTCTCTGTAAAAAACTTCCCCCTAATATCTAGTTTAAACCTTCCTTCCTTTAGCTTTAATCCTTTCCCCCTTGTCCTGCCATTGTCTATTTAAATACACATAGGCCAGAAAAACAAGAAGTAACTTTTCTGTGATAAATGGAGCGCTTTCAGAACTGTGGAATACCCTTTGCTCACCTTATCTGTTTCTGTACTTGGGCTGGATAAACAAAAACATTTCAAACACAAGTTACTTAGCTGCATTAATTAAAAAAGTCAACAAATGAAATAACCCTAACAATACACAAAGAAAAAAAACCCACCCCACCCCCAGTCCTTAGGTGATTTAATAGGTAAATCTCTTTAAATGGTGAGGTCATCTTAAGAGGTGTTTTTGTTTTTTTTTTTGTAAACTCCCAGAAACAGAAGTGAAAGCTGATGTTGATTTTTGGTGGGGTTTTTTTGTTTCTAGAAGTTTGTTTTAATACAAATGAACAGAAGTTTCTCTTCTAAAAGACAAAAAACAAGGTTTCAGGAAATTGAGTGTTTTCTGGCAGATTCTCCCTCCCCACAGAACTGGCTCCCTTCATTCACTGGAAACATTATCAGCTGCTGTTTTCCATCCAGCCCTACTCACCAGTTTTTCCAGACAGACCAGAGTGCTCCTGTGCCCATGAAAGGCTTCAGCAAGCGTTGGAGAAGCCTTGCGCCAAGATGAGTTACTTTTGCAGTAACAAAAGCTGCAAGTGTTCAAGACGACCATCAGAGAGATTTTTTTAAATGGTCACTTCATTACAGTCTCCCGTCGTTGAATGACACCTAGTAACACACTGTGCTTTTGCAATTTTGCTGTCAGAATGGATGGTGGTTTGCAGATAGTATATCTCGTGGAAATAGATTGTGCAGCTCGCTGTAGAAGCAGTTAGTCAACAAAATGCACTCTGGCACTTGGTGTAGAGACTGTAATTATTTGACTGGTGGCCAGCCTAGGTAGCACTCGGGAGCCATAAATAGTATTTAGAGGTTGCTGTAAAAGCTTTTTAATTTGTTGCACCAGTGTTCATTTACATTGTATGCCATATGTCATGGCAAAAGCACCCTCTCTTTGTAGAATGTTATGCGCAACACAATATGTTATAAACACTACTTTTTAATGGCCTCCAGAGTAGCTTTAGATAGCTCATCCAGGAGACTGCTTAAAGATGAATCTGTTACATGGATGGAAATCCGAGGTCACTTCGTTTTAGCTAATGAAATGAGTCAAGATTCGCCCTGCATTTCAGATGAGAAAGTGGCCCACCGGCAGTTTAATCTCAATAACGTGAAGTCATTCACTACAGACTAATGCAGGAGTTGTTAACTGTACTTGGAGAACACGTGCTCTGGAAGCAGAGGAGAAAGATCTCCACTTTGAGGAAAGGAAGTCTCTGGACAAACTTGAACCTGCTGCTGTGCAGCTGATACAAAGAGACAAATGCAGCTCCAGTAATGTAATGGGGAGAAGTTACCAGCACATACAAGGTAATTAGCTGTTGTCCAAGTCTACATGAATGTACTCTATAACTTTGTCACTTAAGTTCAAGAATCTGAAATGGGGAGAAGGGCAAAGAGAGACTACCAAAGAATGGAGTGTGTGTTTTCAGGAGAAGATGAAAAGAGCTTAGCTGGCTTAGCCTGCAAATTGAAGGCTGTGAGGAGATAGGATTATTCTAAATAAATGCATCAGAGAGGATTAAGCATGAGGGAGGAAGAAGAATTATATAAACCGAAGGACAATGATGGTAGGGGGAAAAAAAGGTTATGTGCTGTACATTAGCAAAGTTAGTCTGGCAATTGAATGATTACCAATCATTAGAAAAATAATTTCCACCCCCGCCCCCAAGATGCTGATTGTGTGAATGAATGAGATGGTAAATTTACAGCATGCTCTAACCTGATAAAGCACAGGTCACACAGGGACAGTCAACACCTAAAACATCAGGGAGTTTGAAACATCCCTTTTCTTTAGAGTCCAGCCACAGATCATTTTTCTGCTTCTCTTTCAAAAGAAATCATCTCAACCAGCTAAGGAAAGGAAGAGTTACAACCTTCATTCTGGAAATCTGTTCTCAGTTGTTTCTGTCTTTTAGGATCATACATCGGGTTTGTGGTTGTTTGGGTTTTTTTACTTTGTTTTTAATTTATTTCTCTTCTTTCCATTTTATTTCTAAGCTTTTTCTGGCAGAAAGAATAATTTTTAATATATTGGTGTGGAGCCCAGGCTTGGTTAAGTGTTATCATAATGCTAATAAGCATACTTCTTTGTTGTCATTATGTTTCTATGTCCTTGTATCTGTCTCCATCCTTATTAAATGACTCTTATTCTCAAGCCAACTTGATTTTCAGAAGATCAGTAACTTTTTGAGGGTAGGAAGAAACATTGTTCTTTCAAAATCAATATTTTTTTTCAGTGTAATTCTGCTGTGGCCTTTGTTAGACAGAGTTATCCTCTTTGGCTCTGCTGAATAAGACATCAGAGGACTAAAAAAGAAAAATATATCCAGTCTACGTGGAATCATCTCCATCCCTGAGCTTTAGTGGTTCTGAGGTTCTTCCAAAGAAATTGCAATCTGACTCATGAAGCTTATAAACACAGTATAGGGCTCAGGCAAGCCTAAAACCTGTTCCTGAAGTCAACCTGCTGTGTCAGAACAGGTATTTTGGTTTTGAATGACTTAGTGTTTTAGTCTTCCTGTTGCTACTCAGCTTCAAGTTTAAGTGTTAGATACATTATTCTAAGAAATGATGAGAACATCATTCTCATTTGCCATCTGTGGCACTGGGCAGTATCTCCATTTGAAGGCAGCTGGGTAATATCACTGGGAAAGCTGTCTCCTGCCACCAGTTTTACTTGGCTTCATGCTTGTATATCTTGCTCCCAGAACTCTTGCTAGCCTCTGAGGTTAGATAACACCCTGAGACTTGTTCCTACCAGAGCAGTGCAGAGGGGCCACAGAAATGTGGTGTCTACAGCTGCAGAGTTACTGCTGCATGCAGTGCTAGAGGAGGAGGCAGTGCTCCAGAAAAGAGGGGGAATGTGCAAACCTGAGACAGCAACAGTAAACACCCTGAAGGACCCATACTTGCTACTTTACAGTCTCCTAACGTTCCCTGAACCTTCCCCTTAGAGGCACAGCCTGTCTGCCTTTCCAGAGCTGAGTAGGAGGCAGTGCAGCAAAGCAAAGGCTGTTTCTATCAGCCTTAGTGTCATCTCATGGCTAGAGAAAGCCTTTCATACAACCCATCCTCTACCAAAGAGTGCCTTTTTACAGCCATTATGGCTTTGGGCTTAGAATTTTCTTTAAAAATTTTACCAGGTGGGAGAATGAGGATTCCTACCATGATACTTTGCAGGGGCTGACTGTGCCTGCCTTCAAAGGCAGAAGTCACTGTGATCATCCCAGTACATTAACAAACTTATGCTTGTAAAACTTCCTTCCCTGGAGAAAAGGCTTTTGTTGAAATGCAAGGACTCCCTCCAGAGATATGTGACTGTCTTCCAAAGCAGGGAAGTAATTAACTGCCACGATCTCTCACCCATGCTGTGCTTCTCACAACACTTCCAAGGAGCTTGTTAGATGCACATAACTTACCGTGCTCATCCCATGTTAAACCCATCAATTGCTAAATCCACCTTCTCAAGCTGGGGATGGAGCCAGAGAAGTGAGTTAGTCATGTGGAGCAGGTGTGGCTTCCTGATTTCATTAA
This sequence comes from Gallinula chloropus, assembly GCF_964237585.1. NCBI lineage: Eukaryota > Metazoa > Chordata > Aves > Gruiformes > Rallidae > Gallinula > Gallinula chloropus. The sequence continues at coordinate 69,932,909 of NC_140090.1, forward strand.
TTTAGATAATTGCAGCTCTCCTTCAACAGCATCAATCTCTTCTGTGTCTTATGCAGTCAGTCCCTGGTTTATAAATCCGAGCACTGGGGCTGAAAAATTCTTTGCTTCCCTCATGCATGTTGACTCTCTCTGACTGCCCACTTGACCAATCAAGTCCAATTTCTGTTCTAATGAGCTTTTGGAGAAGTGATGAAATTTGAATGCCAAGGGCTCGCAAGGAATTACTGTAGTTCTCAACTTTGCTCAGTGATTTTTTCCTTCTCCAAAGCTCTTATTGCTGTGGCACTTCAAGTGGGATCAGCCCTAAGGGGATTTTGATTCTATAAGGAAGGAATATGCAATTTCTAAGGGTAAACAAATAATTACTGGGGGAATATGAGTGTTAGGCTGATTAATGGTGGTGAAAAGAGAACGTTGTGGTCAGGTTTGGATAAAGGGGAAAGGGGCTGAATGGATTTATATCAGGTTTACGGATTATCAAACAACTACTCTTGGTTTTGTACATGGCACAGGAACACCTTTGTACTTTGGTTTCTCTAACAACTTCAGGAGACTTCAAAATTCATAGGCATGCAGACTTCTGATGGATTTTTTTTTTCCACAAATACTGACGAAGTCCTGAAATATTATACTTAACCAAAGCTTTCACATCTGTAAATTAGAAATCTGAGCTGGAAATGCTGTAGTGAACAGCTGAAACATAACCATTGAAGTAAAAGGATTTGCGTATGCATAACCCAAACGTGTGTTTGTGTATGTAACTTCATACATTTAAAAAGGAAAGTATGATTTTTATGTGAAACTTTTTGAAGTTTTTTTGTCCTTTCAAACTCCCTACTGCAATACAAATATGTTCAATCTAACAAGTTAATAATTTTTCATTGCCTGTGTTCATTTTGGATTTTTCCTTACTCTTTTTGTATGGTTTGCAAATCTTCTCTGTGGTTTTTAGAGTATTTTCAGACATGCCTACATTATCTGTGTGCATTGAATCAGGCAAAAGTTTTATTGGAAGAAATTAAAAGATAATTAAAAAATGCCAGCAGTTATATGGAACACTTTTTGTACCTTAGTGAACTATCTTTCAGTCATGTTATTATTTTATCTTTTGGTTTTTTTAAGTTATTGTGTTGTGCTATAGCAGTGACACAGGCATTCCAGCCTATATCTATTTAAAGGTGAATCTTGTAACTTCTCTGAAAATGCGCAGATGTAGAGGCGCTTCAGTCTAGTAAGCCAAGTAACAAACCTAGGAATATTTTGATTAATATGATTAGCTATTTACAGAATAAATAAATGACAAGGATTTAACTGTCAGCTGTCTTTGTTGTGTTTAATTTCCAAGCTTATTTTAGAGGCAAGCACAACATTCAGAAGTCTGCAGACCTGATTGCTAGGAAAAGCACTCCTCCATTCCCATGGATCAAACTCTATATGCATTGGAACCAGCGCAGCAGTCCCATTGCAGCACAGTGGGTCATGCCCTAGGAGGCTATAGGAGAACTTCCACTGACTTCAGACCCATCTGGACGCCTATCTGAATGATATGTCCTAGGGAGCCTGCTTTGGCAGGGGGGTTGGACCCGATGATCTCTTGAGGTCCCTTCCAACCCCTACAACTCTATGATTCTATGATTCTTTTAATGCTGGAGTGGGATCCAAGCAGTGGTGAGTAGTGTGACTCGGTGAGCTGCACCAGTGAGAAATAACAAACCCTCCTTTATCAGCTGGTGCTCAACTCGTGGATGATTTCACAAATGGAGGCCAATGCTTTTTGCAGGTGATATGACAGGAAGCGGGATAATGTATTGTGGCAGATTCTGCCTGGAGGAGAATTGGGGTCATTTGGTATGCCCATGTATAATGCAACCTTATGCCATAATTAAGACACTGGATAGAAGCTGTTGAGAAGGATTAGCTACTGATCCATACATTAAATGTTTCTGTTTGTCTAAGCCTCACGCTAGAGGGCTTTTTTAATACATAAAGCCCCTTCAAATCTTTAAATTCCTCTATTTTCTATGTAGATGTCTATTTTTATGTCTTTATCTGTGTTTAGGTGGAACGATGGATTTCTAGAAGGTGGTCTAGCTTTGGAAGCTGGCCTATAAAGCAGGGCAGAGCTCTGTAGAATTGAACCATAATTCCCATGATAGGTCACAGCATTATTACAAAATTGTAGGGGTTGGAAGGGACCTCAGGAGATCATCTGGTCCAACCCCCCTGCCCAAGCAGGTTCCTTAGGACAGACCACAGAGGTAGGCATCCAGGCAGGTCTTGAATATCTCCAGAGATGGAGACTCCACAACACCCCTGGGCAGCCTGTCCCAGTGCTCTGTCATCCACACCATGAAAAAGTTTTTCTGCATATTGGTGCAGAACTTCCTGTGCTCCTACTTGAATCCATTGCCCCTTGTCCTGTCTCCAGAGACCACTGAAAAGAGGCTGGCCATTTCCCCTTGTGTCCCACACTTCAGATATTTATAAACATTAATAAAATCCCCTCTTAGCTTTCTTTTCTGAAGGCCAAACAGCCTCAGCTCAGTCACCAAAGAGAAGTTGTCATTCATTTTTGGGGCAAAAATGGAGAACTCTCATTGTGTATGGAGGTGATTGTGTGTGCACTTTGTTTTTAAATAGCGAAATTCCTCATAAAAACTAGGTACTCCTGCTGAAATATTTTTTCCTCAAAAACCTTGATTTTCTATGATTAGACAGCTATGACTGAAAAATGCCACCTGATAAAATTCTGGAGAGACAGAGGGACATGAAATAATTCTGTAGAAAGAAGTTGTGGACTGAAGGACAGAGCAGACATGAGCTTTCGGACCCCTGTTAAAAGTCAGCTTTGATAGAGGAGAGAGGGGACAGGCAGAACCAGGTTACATTCAATTATTCAATGCATTTCTGTTGCTGGTTATTTCAAATCTTCAAGCTGGTGCTTAGGAACAAAAGGTTGGGGCAACCATCTGTTTCAAAAATGTGCCAGTGAAAATAAAACGATTAATTAGTATCAAAGGTAGACCTCTCATCTGACATGGATTGTGGAAAAAATACAAAGGTATGAAAGGCTCTGAGTGGATCCCTTAAAGTTCAAGGTGTATTTGAAACTAATCTGTGGTTTTCTAGATAAATAAAAATCAGCCTCCTTCTCTTTTTGCTCTTCTGTGCTGTTTTCTTGCTTTCAGAAAATCTCCAATTTAGATTGGTCAGCTTTATCAATGTTATATTTGCAATTCCCTTTGCAATTCCCAGGGTGCTTCAGTGCAGCTGAAGGTCTTTGATGATCATCTCTGCAAGGTTCAGAAGACAGGAATTTCAGGCCACTCTGCCTGGAGATGATCTTCCTCACGTTTTGGTCAAAAATGGAAGGAAAAAAGAAATCCAGAAACTATGTGGAAGGATTGAGGGCTGTGTCAGATCACTGCCAAGTTCCCAGAACAGAAGGACATTTCTATTTTCTTATGGTGGGTAGGACCAGAGGCCACCCACCTTCATGGGTGAAAGCAAGACATAGTACCGTTTTGTTCGTGGATGATTTGCCTGCAAGAAAATTAAGGCTTGCATATATTACGGTATACGTTTCCTTTCAGAGAGTGCATAGGTTGGGCAAATTCACCATCTGGGGAAGAGTCCTTCTTGTCACTAACTTGAAGCAAGTCTCAGGAATACAAACACACCACAAGGTCTTCCACTGAGAAAACCACTCTCAGAACCAATGCTGTGACAAATAATCCCACGTGCCATATATATTTCACCAAGAAACAGGCGCAAAATGCAAGAGTTCAGAATTTAAAAACAAATAATAAAATCATCTCTATCAAAAGCATTTGTATCTCTCAATGTCTCCAGTTCAGAAAACATCATCAGTCATATTTATGAGGAGTAATTTTTATCAATTCATAATTACCTTGTGCAAAATTAATTATCCCAGTGCATAAGAAAAATAAAATATTAAAAGACAAAATGAAATGGCCATAATAAAAACATTTGTAATAGACACATGCATTCTGCACTCAGTAAACATTTTTTGGGTCCTTTTGCACCCACCTCAAACACCCTGGTGCTGTTCAGGGAAGGGAGCCTGGCCTTATCTCCCGTTTGCCTCGTATCCCATGTTGCAGGGGCTAACCCAATCTGGCGTTTTGAGCCCTCAAACCAGTTGCTGATTTTCCTGTGGATAAAAGCTCACTGTTTCCAATGCAAGCCTTTTCGCTTTCCTGGATTCTTCTTAAATTCACTTGGCATCCAAATCTCTCTCAGTGTGCTCTTGAGTCCACTTACCTAGGATAGGCTGACAGCTTGTGTTATCTGAGGAAAGGCCAATTTTAAAAATAAATAAGATGGTTCACTTTAGCTTTTGCACCTACCCTTCCCTCTGTATCTAGTGTATTACCTATGTGCTGCCATGTTCATTGTTTCCAGGCACTTCTACTATTAATAATGCTTTCCAGCAGACTGTCATTTCCCCACCCTGGTCATTATGGACAGCCAGTGACCTTTAATAGTTGAAAGCCTGAGGCAGCGTTGAATGAACTTGCTCCCTACAATCAAAGCAAATTCCAAGGGATAATTACCACATTAAACCTTAGCCAATGTTTTTAATGACAATTTTTTTTTTTTTATGTTAATACATCCAATGGCACCAATGAGATAGATACGCTGTTCTGAACCATGAAAAATCCAGGGTTTTTTTTAACTTTTCACCTGGATCCCAGGAAATTCAGGAGACTGCCTACTAGATTTTGCTAGGGTTTTTAACATTAGTTTTGTCTCACCTCTATCCAAGTCATGGAAGGGGCCCTAAGAGATAGGTAATTATATCAGATTCTGCATGAGCTTAGTAATGCAGGTGTATGCACTGTGTGTTGTGCATGCTATAAGAACAGTTGTCTTCAGGTGTCAATAAGGTGTGCAAGGAGGTGCTCCAGCTGGGACAAATAGCCATGCAGAGACAGAGTGTGCCAGGGCATCTTTCTCTGGAGATTTTCTCTGCAGATTCTGTAAATTCATGGCATTCTTTTGAGGTAGAAATCCATCCCTGTACTCTTGCCATTCTTAGCAAGAGATTTGCAGGGGTTGGGGAGAGAGTGGTGAGAATGCTTCAGCAATGACTTTGAATGTTCAAATACCCCCATTTTTAGGTGACCTTTTACACCTTAAAACATCTCAGTATATGAAAGTATACTTTCAGACAACTGAAGGAAGGTCCTTAAAAATCAATGCAGACCATTGGAAAGCTCAGGCCACTTCATTGCTTCTAGTTGCATCAGTTCTCTAAATTATTTTTCATACCAGGCTATTTAAGATAAAAGGTATTCATTTCATCTTAATACAATGACTATTTAAACAGTTACTATATTTACTAGTGTCAAATAAGAGACAAATGCTTTATAAGTACCAGAACAGTAGATTAGCTCCAAGAGGTTTGCCAGCTGGTAAAAAGTTAAATGGATATTTGTATCACTCTGTTTTCCCACACAGAGGCTTTGATAAGGGGACAACCCTATTTTCCATATGTATCTGTCTTTCTCTGTGATTCCAGTCAAATCAAATTTCTCTGCTTAGGGAAATATATATAAAATAGAGTTTATGAATTACTGGAATCAAAATATCAATTGTCCTATTTCCCTAACAGATTAATGGTTACCAGTTGTAATGCTGCTGATGTCCCTTGTGTGTTGACAGATAGTAAACAAAAGCCTTTACTGAATGCAAATATAAAGCCTAAGAACTGATTTTGTAGTTAAATGCACTATAAATGGGTAACTTATTCGTGGTAAATGCAATGCTGTGTACTTTGTTGGTGGAGCTTAGAGCTCCTGCAGCTGGGCAAGAGGTTTTCAGAAGAAAATACAGCAAAAAAATGTTGGTTGGCTAAAACTATTAATGAATCTGGGTAACTTTTGAGAACTTTTGTCTGGGAAGTTTTCCCTCAGCTCCAGGATAGAAAGAATATTTTGGAGAGAAGTACAGCTCAGTAGAAACACTATAGTGATTTTTCTCACCAGTTTGGTAGCAGAATTCAGTTTTACTTCTTACTTTGCCACTGCGCCACATTTCTTACACATTTGGTTATCCTGGGACCAATTTTTCTACAACCGCTCTCACTCTGAATAATTAGATATTCAGTGGAGGAGAGAAAAAATCCGCAGGATTCCTGCAACCTTATGGCAGTGGCTTGACTTGTCCTCTATGTCTTCATATATGAAAAACAACAATAACACCAAAAACAATCTCTTTGACGGGATGAGGAATTCAGACACTTGAGCTTTGGTCTTCTGGTGAAAATGCAAAAGTTTCCCTTGCAGAGTGAGATGCGCTTCCAGAAACGTATTCAGAGCAGAAGCCTGAGATTTTTGCTGAACTCCCTGGCTGCTGGAGGTACCTTGATCCCCAGGGACTAAAGGCAGCTTTGATTAACCTGCTCGGTTAAGTTCTTAAAGTCACGTGGATTCAATCTTCTTTTTATACAGCACCTACTGCGGGTGAGCACGAGGCTCAGATCTACAGACAGAATTCGATATCTAACTTTCTTGTTTAAAGAGACAAGTCCATTGATATCAGTAGGAGCGGGGCACATAGATATCTCCAGATCTTTAAATTTGCTGGGTAGTGCTAACATCAGAGCAAATGACAATCTTCTGTCTCCTCAGATTTTTGTTAATCTCTGAACTGTCTGTATCAGGTGGAAGTAATTTTGTCGTTTTCTCATGGAAATGCTAAAACTTGCGGCTGCTTATTTTGTCTGATTTTGTAAGATACCTTTTTAGGTGATGCTGTAGCTTGCTAATCATCTTCTTTATTAGCACTATGTTTGTCTGGACCTCCTCTTCTTGGCTCTACTTGCCTAAGAACAGTTTGGGAACTCACAAGCCAGCAGGACTCTTCTTGCCTCGCATAGTCTCGTGCGTGGCTGGCTGCTGCCAGTGCGCCTGCCTTTACCCACTGCCGACATGCTTACAGAGAAAAGCTTATCAGCTCAGGCACTGCTCCCCCCCCCACCCCGTATTAATTTAGATGTAGGTGGTGTGTTGAAGGCCCTGAAGCTGTCCTGACAATGCTTGTTTTGTGAAATAATTTATTCTAATGTTTGTTATTGCTGTTTTCCAGGGATGGTGGTGATGTCAGTTATCAGGCTAGGGGATTAAATTGCTGACACCTCTCCAAAAATACTGGATCCTTAAGAAGTGAGTTGGGCTACTCTTATTATTTACAACAAGAAAGGAAAGTGCAGAGACTAGGACCCTTGTCAGCCATGAGCACCTCAGTAAGGCAGCAGCAGGTCCCTGTTTCCAAGACAATGGGTTTCCCTAAAAAATACAGCTGTTCCTAGTGGGAATCAAGGCATGTTTTTTTCTGAACACAAGGGAAGATTTGTGTTTCTAAAATACTATTAATATTATTTTATTATTTTAAATGCTAAAAGTGTTTTATTGTTTATAGTATTATTTATAGTGTTATATTTTTATATTAACATTATATTAGACTTTATATTAGTATATTTATATATTATTGTATTTATATATGCAATTATTTTTATTATTATATACAATAAATATATTTTATTATTTAGAATCCTATTAAAATTATTTTTATTACCTAGTGTGTCCTGTGATTTTAGGAGAGAAGTGTCCTGTGAAATCAAACTTTCATTCAGAAAATCTTGTAAAGATTTTATTTTGATAAAATGGAGATATTAGATTTTTGTTTCAACTTTATATGTATGTGCAAAAAAATATAAATGTAGTATAATCATCTAGGCATTTTGCACATAGTTTTTTTTTTTTCATAATATGAAAATGCTTTTTGGAAACTACAAATAAGGTGTTGTAACATTTTAATTTTTTTTAATGATGCTATAAAAATAGCCAGATTTGTTTCTAAAACATTTCCAGGAGGAAATCTGAATTTTTTTTTTGTTATATAAGTAGTTTCTGTTTTATACTCTAACTTGCAGGAACTTAATCAAAACCAGATGAATTATATGTCTGAGATGAGACTAGAAACTTTTGGGTAATGCAGAAAGTATCTTAAGATATTGGGAATCTAAGTTTGTAAGCATTATAATCAGAAAGCTTTTTCTTTCCCCTCAGTATCTGCTAAGGTATTTATCAGCCTGGTAGAAGCTTCTCTAAAATTTTCCTCTTCTGTTGTAGACTGCTCCAAACCAAAGTTATACAGACACACACCCAGGAGGTGTGGGGTAGCCCAAATCCCAGGCTCAAACTTTGAAGCTGGGTTTGCAGTGCTTAGAGCCAATAGACCTCGGGCTAAACACCCAGAATGTTGGAAATATTGTGATTTCAGTGAAAACTCATCCCTAGTCCTTCTTTGATGTCAGCTTCACCTGAAATTCTGTCTCTTTTGATCCTTTCAATGCTCAGTGTTGAGAAACTCAGTGCAGAATCACCAATTTGGTTAAAATTTCCTGCTAAGGTGGCTGTTAATTTTAACTAGTAGATGCAACCATAAATCACCAGGAAAAACAATACCTTAAAAGATCAGACTGCATCAGCATCTATCATTGGGTTCTACTGCATCACTGAATTAGCAGCCAACTCCAGCTCCCTTAGGCAGATCAATCATACTGTTAACAGGTTTCCATGATACCATCCTGCAGCAGCCAGTCTCTATTATAACCTGGACAAAATTTCACTGACTCTTCCCTTATCTTCATATTAATCCCCAAATGCTTATCACATTGAAATCTCTCGAACAATCTGCCCAGAGCAAAAAGGGGCACCACCGGTGTCAGGGCTGCTTTTCAGGCGTCCAGACAATCAGCATTGGCTCGTTTCACTGTTATGTGAATTGGCTTGGAAGGGAGACAGTCTTTCTTCCTGGGCAATCAGCACTGCTAAAGCCATCATGGGCTGATTGGTAGTGAACTGATTGGACTGTTGTGTCCATTCCCTTTCTCAAAATATTTGTATGAGATTGTGGCCATGTCACATCTGGCCACTTAGGGAATATACAATAAGGGAATCTATTTCCCTTGCAGATGACAGATGAGATTGGGGGAGGAGGGACTGATGGATATCACAAACAGCTCTCCATGAACATCCTTACTTGTTATTGATGCTATAGCTAAAGCTGGTATAGCTTGAAGCAGAGGAAAGACTGTTTCTGAAAGTATCAGGGAAGCAATATGGATGGGGAAGAAAGAGATTTTCACCTTAAACAAACAAAAAAGATAAATTTCTAAGCTTCACAAACAAGGAGAGTTGAACAGTCTCTTGAAAGAGTTTAAGGACACTAGAAAATGCTAAGATACCCTTGGGTTGCCATTGACATAAACAGACACAGAAAGGAGGATTTAATGGGTGGCATATCCATTTTCTTCATCCTTGAGGGATCAGCAAGAGAGGCCCTCTGAAGTCATGGGTCCTAAGTCTGTATGGATTGATGCTGATGGGGAGCAAGCGAGTAACTAAAAGCAATTATCTTGTGCAGCATTGAAGTATCAATGTATGTTTGCATGGTATGAAACTATACATATATCACCTGGGGTTTGGACTGTATGTCTCAGTGGAGAGTAGAGAATGTCACTCCAGTGCTCAAAAAGCTTACACGATAGACACAGGGGCTTATTTGCATGTGTCTGTTTTGACAGCCAAACACCACTTGCTGCTTACTGAAGTCTGCACCATCAAACCAATATGCTGATAAGATGGCAAAGACTGCAGTCTTCCTTTTGCTCCTCTTTTGAGAACTGAGTCATAATTAATAACTGGGGTGTAGCTGCCACTTTTTGAGCCCCAAGGACCTCCACAGCCTACCTGAGGCCTTGTTACAGAGCTGACAAAGGAGACTATCAAATGGATTCCTTCTCTATTCTCACAGAAAGTCAAAGCACAACAGTTCATCACACTGGAAGTTGGTAAATCACTGTGGATTCAGTGAAATAAACATTCGTGTCTATAAGCTGATCTCACCTGGAGGTCCCCAGGTCTGGTGGTGGCCTGCTTGGCTTTTGCAAGGAAGGATGAAAAGGATGAACTCTGCTCCTTTGGAGGAAGAAAAGCTGACTTTTTTTCACAGATCAGGGAGCAATTTTTATTTTGTTTTCACTCTGAATTCAGCTGGGTTCTTTAGAAGCAATTCTTCCTCGCCTCTCACCCAAAGGCTGGAGCTCAGAGCTGATGGCTGTTTTAGCTGAGGCCTAAAGCCTTTCTGTCAGCAAATACAATTCAAGTTCAAAATGTATTTGCTCCTCTGTAGTCTGCTGGAATGGTAGGACTCCAACTCAGGAAGCTGCCTGCAGTTTTAGAGAAACTTCAATGATGAATGTAGTGGGTTTTAAATGGGAGAAAGTTGGTGGTCTTGGAATGTCTTCTATTGTATATTCACTACAGTATTGGCATCCTCATGACTAGGTAAGAATGTCTGGACATGCTGTATTGAAGTTATATCAATCCAGAGTTCAAATTTAAGAAATACTGTTTGTGTGTATGTTTTCTCCTAGAAGATGACTGTTGTCTCCAAGACAAAAAGTAGTATAAAGTGTGGAGGAAAGGTTGATATGTGAGGAAGACAATGTGTCTCCTATTTGCATCCTACAGATGTCTTGTCAATTAGTGTTCCTGCAATTAAATTCACAGCAAATAGACCTTGGGTCTCAGCTAATGCAATGATTCTTGAAGTTTTAGAGGTTCAGTTTTATGTGAGCAAATGCAGGCTCAAACCATGTGAATCATCTCTGGGTTTTTAAAAAGCAACATTATTTAAAAAAATGAAAGGTAAATGACTTCAGATGGCAAACTGCATGAGGAGAGCTAAATAAGGAAAAAATATTGTTACAGTGACAGTAATATTAGCTGCCACAAACAAAATCAGTCAATAAAAGCACTTTGGAAAGTTAAAAAGCCAAATGAATGAATAAGCTTCTCCCTAAATTCAATATTCTCTTGTATAAAATATTAGCACTCGAACTCAAATCACCTCCTGAGTATAGTATTTTTTTCTGTTCTATCAGCAGCCTCTCTCTTCCACCTAGTAAATTCATTTATTTGTTCAAAACTGCAGTGTGTTGCCAGCACTTTCAAATACACGTATATAAGATAATGCACCCTTCATCCACCCTAAATCTCTCATTCCACAGGTTATTGATTTAGCCATACTGCTGTAAAGACAAATGGCCAAATTCTCTGCCTTTCACTCAATTGACCAAAACTTCACTTGCTTGATGAAATCTGCCTCTGATAACAAGGGCATTGGGGACTATGCATGTGGCCAAGCATGGGACCTGTGTTGTTACTTGCCCACCATCCTGGTGGCTCACAATGAAGGTTATGCTCTGATGCAGCTCTCTAGGCAGCTGAGGTAATGAACTTGATAAGTGATAAATAGTGAGAAGTATGGGCAATGAGAAACATCCCAGGGACCAGAATGCTTGGATTTGCTTTCAGTCCAATGTTTCTGTTCAGAACATAGAAGTTCCACCAAAACTATGAGTTCTGTGAAGTTAATATTGTCTACATGAAGATTTTCTGTTATAACAATGTGGAGTAAGTGTGTGACTATCATGTTGCCAATGGCCCCTTCCAGGACTTTGAGCTAGCCAGTTCATCTCCTTTCACAAGTGAAGTCTCCTAAGCTTCATTAGTCTTAACCTTGGTTTCCAAGAGATCGTAAGGTTTGTATTTTCATGAACTTCTGAATGTTCTTGGATCAACAAGGTTTACCCTGTACTTTCTGCCTACAAGACACTTGAATTTTGAGCTAGGTTTGACTTAATTGATTGGGAAATTTTGACCTTTCAGGTAAGAAGCCAGGTCAGTGACCCAGGGATAGTTTCTGTGGCTCTGTGTGTCAGAAAGTATTTCAAAGCAGTCTCCAAAGATCTCAGTAACAGACTGTGGCTGCTTCTGTAGGGCATTCTGTATCAAGGAGCCAACATTTCCTGCTACTTACAGATTTCTGTGCTAAACCTTTGATTTAGAAATTCTCTGTTAGTCACCTAAAATTGTCACAAATGAGCAGGAAGAAATAAGAGCAGAACAGTTCCCAGTTGGCGGCTGTAGTTGTGGTTTGCCTTGTTCAGAGATAAACATATAACCTAAAGGTTTAAGAAGTACCTGCAAAATGTTCTGGGGTCAGGAGGGAAAGCTGGGAAGATAATAGACCATGGCAGTTTGATTTTCCTTCTTGGCTCAACCTGTTGCATATCTCTTAAAAAAAACATGATTCAAATGAAGCCACATAGGTTGGCTTTTGACTGATTAGACGGAGCAGCAGAGGATCTCCTGGCACATAACAAATGCCCTGATGCCCAGGTCTTTCACAACCAAGGAAAAATGCTACTTTCCCTATATTTATCAGGGTATCTCCACTCCCGGATCCAGTACCACATCAGCCCATTCCTGCAAAAATCCAGCAAACAAAGAACTGTTTGCAGTTCACTTCCAACTACCAGATAGTACCAAATTTGATGGGGTTTTGTTTGTTTATTTTCCCTGACAAGGACATCTGTTTACTAGAACTCATCTCTAGCTTTAGTGAACATCAAAAGGGATGTTTGTGAGACTGCAGCTGGATATAGATGGTACAAAGCCCTTCAAGTGACTGTGTAAATCTTTCTCTTCTGCGTCCCCAATCCCCAAATAGAGATTGGTTAATTTTAAATGCATCTGCAGCTCTCACAAATTCATTTAATGTGACTGTCCTAACTGGTGTTTCAGGATCACCTTTGGGGTAGTGTAGCATTTATCGATTAAAAAAAACCCCAAAACCAGACTGCAGAAAATAACATTTATCCTAAAATACATACATGTGTTCTTTTTCTTCAATACAAGTAGGTATTTGGACAGGTGGGGGGAAAGCTAGTAAATTGGGGAGCATTCCTCTTTGTTATTTCTCTCCTCCTAATATCAGCCAGCGTACACTTAATCTTAGGAAGATCTGATTTAGAAGTACTGTGCTTTCATGTTGTATGCCTGTATGACTGTTTATTTAGTTGTGAGTTGATTGATTAGGAAATAAGCGCTTTTCAAGTTGACAGTATAAATAATGAAACTTTATTAGTGATATATGTGACACACTTAACAATGCTAATTTTCTGTACTGCTCTGTGTAATTCACTTGCCTTTTTCAGTAGGCTGTAAACAATAGGAGGTTTGAGGGAAATCACTAATTTGTTGGCTTTTTAAAAGGCAATGTAAAGGAATCAGAATTTACAAATATTTCCAGAGTGCCACCCAGTGGAAAAAGAAGTGAAGCCACAAGAAAACTGAACCAAAATCCAGCGTCGGGGTGTATGTCTTAATACACAGAACTGTCTCTTCATTTTCCTCTACAGCTAGACAAGGGCAGCTACTAATGGCTTTTATTCTTTAGTGATAACTGCAAAACTTTATTTACTCCTTTTTTATTTGTATTAAAATACATGTATGGTAGAAATAATGAAAATGAATACCTCTCTGCTTTAGCTTTTGGAAAAAAATAACAAATGTCTGGCCTGAGCCCAGGGTTTGATTTAATAATCTAGTATTCACATACCTCAAAAGCTTTGTCATTAAATCTTGATTTCCTTTTCATTCTTTTAATTAAAATATAGACCCTTGCATTTAAAATTATTACATATGTAGATATAAATTTAAGACCACTATGTGAAAAATATTTTAAAACAAAAGCACTTAAAAAATCAGGTTGATGCCTTACTGCTTCTAGGTGTGGCTTTATCACCGGTGGGGCTTGGTGATCCTTAGCAAAGCCAGGATGCCTGTGGTCCTCTGTTCATAGCAGACTCATTGCCATCCTGAAAGCAGGTTTCTGCTACCACTTAATACCTTGTTACAGAGGCAGTCCTGAGGGTGTCAAAACCTGCAGGTGCCAATTTTACAAGCCCACACCAAGTTTACCACAGCTTTGGTATGGGAAACACCAGCAATTCACCAAATCCTTCTTGCTTGAAGATGCCTGGTAGGTGAGCAGGGTTTGGCTCAGGCAGGCTGGCGTGGCTAGCAGGAAGGGGAAGCAGGCAGACCAGCCTGTGCAAACAAATATTCTTGCATCTGTCTACCTCTCCACTGTGGGTAGATTGTGTTTCATAACCCAGACTGCCCCTTGTTGTTTTTGTGGGATCGCAGGCATGTACAAGTAAGCCTTACAAATTTGGCTGCCTCAATAAACCTGGGGTGGTAACCTCCACTGGCTTTAGCGCTGAGGGTATAGGGCATGGTTATCTCTGGGCAATGCTGTAGGTGGCTTTCTAAGGAAGGATCAGAACTGAACAGGTATGTAAATCTCTTCTACTATTTCTGCCCATTGGGACAGGAGTTTAAGGATCTTAAAATATCAATTTCTGCTCCTACAATTACCTTATGAGTACATCTCACCCTCGCAAGGAGATCACCCTTGCACCCTTGCATGCTTGCAAAGCCAGAAGAAGAACAATTTGTAAAAAAAAAAATTAGTAGTAGCATAGAGAGTCATCTTTCCAAATGTGTTTCTAAGTTCTTGCTGACAATAGGAGGAGAGAAATCTGGCTGGAAAGGGAAGAGGCAGAGAAGAGGTACTTGGGTACTTTGTTACTAAGGGAGGCTGTATTTTCTAATGGGGTCACAAAGGTAGATTGAGTGTTGCCTGCACTAGAGTATATTATCAGCTTTACAGGTAGGTATTTCCCTATACCTAAGTGCTCTTAAATTCTTTTGAGAAGACCATATTAATCATCTGTGTGGAAGTGTAGTGTAGGAGACATTTTCCTCTAGTGATGTTGTTTTCCGAAAGAGGAGCTCTAGCGTAATTACTCTATATTTTTGTGGTTGTTGGTACTGTGTAAGAGCAGGATTAAGATGTGTGTGTGACTGAAATCTGTGAGGAAAGAAAGGGATCAGAGTGGCAACCATGATGACACAGACCTGTATCTGTGAGATACAACTGGGGGAGTTCAAATAAGCAATAAGGATCATAATCTTCCAAGGGTCACAGGTTGGATCCTACTTCTGTGGCTTATGTGCCTGCATGCAAATGAGTGCAGGTGGGCACCATGACTGATTTTCACATCACAACACAGCTCTTGGAGACAGTCAGTAAAGTTGTAAAGCTGCACTTTTCCTGCTGCCCCTTTTTTTTTTTTTTCCCCATTTCACTTATGTTTTCCCCACAGGGGTTGATTCACTCTACTGCAATTTCAAACAGATGTGTTAGATCTTTTTAGGCTGACTTTTAAAACCAGCTGGTTAGAGAAATGTTTTTGCTCTTACTGCCAAGTCATTCCTACTGGATCTTGCCATGTTCCTGAAGGAGTTGTGAAGGCTGACAGACAGTGGTCTTGGAGCAGGAATTCAAACTTTGTGCCCCTGGGAAAAAAAAAAAAAGATAAATTTGTAGTTTTAGCTTAATGACAAACAGTTCTTCAAACTCTGGAAGATCTGGTGTTTAACTCAAAGTATTTGATGTTTTTTCTATAGAAACAAAACATCCTAAATCATGTCTGGAGATGTCTCCAGTTGATTAGTTGTGGGTATTTTTACTCCCTCTGAGCCTAGTTTTATTTCACTCATGGGAACGATTTATACATGCAGAAGACGACGCATGCTCTTGAATTATTTTTGTTTAGCTAATATCTCTAAAATATTTTTGTAACTGCCTAAAATATGTGACCTGAACAAAATACATGTGCGAGTACTGTATGATAAAAAGGTTTGTGTGTCATTTTTGCATCTTAAGCTAACCAAGCAGGACAGAAGACAGTTTCTATTGCATCAGATTGTCTTACCTTCCCCTTCACTTCATTGGCCACTGTCAGTGCAGATGAGTATTACCTCACTAACTGTCAAGCCTGTGAGTCCACTTGGATCTCTCAACATATTGCTTCTAATGTAGTGTTTTCTAACATCCTACTTTCACCAGGCTGTACCAGCATATTTTTTAATTTTTCATACTTAGATGGTCAATGTTGTATTTAAGAACCTGTCGCTGATCACAGTTCTTCATAGTTGTCATTGAAGAGTGACAAGTTCAGGCCAAAGTTCTGTGATGTTAATGGAAGCCTTTGCATTGATTTTCATACGTACCAGTGTCTGTGCTATGTATCCATTTCTCTGGACATTGGACTGAACCCCTCAAAATGCTAAGATTACCCAAAAGTGGGAATAAGGTACAATAGGAAGAAGAAGAAAAAAATGGCTCAAACACAAGTTATGGACAAGAATCTTTTCATCACAGGTGAATTTCCTTAGTTGACTTTTATGCAAACAGAAATATAAGAAACAGCACGTTAATCTTGGTGTTAATATAAGGGTTGTATCTTTTTAATTACTCTGGAGTGTGTAAGAAAATTAGTTTGGTAAATATTTAATTAGCAAGTGTAATAAAATACGATTCCAGTTTCTCTATTAGTTCATATTACTTTGATTCTATAATTTTTCCATTTTTAATAATTTATCAAAAACTTTTAGTGGGCAGTTCCCCCTCTACTCCAGGATTGGGGGAAAAAAAATCACTGTGGAAGCAGAACTTTTTTTTTCCCCCCTTTTTCATGACTTCTAGTCCCAAACACAACTACAAGCTGTGTAGAGAGTGGCTTGAGAACAGTCCTGAGGAGAAGGACTTGGGGTGTTGGTTGATGAGAAGCTCAATATTAGCCAGCAATGTGCACTTGCAGCCTAGAAAGCCAACTGTATCCTGGGTTGCATCAAAAGAAGAGCAACCAGCAGGTCAAGGGAAGTGATTCTTCCCCTTCACTCCACTTTCATGACACCCCACCTGGAGTCCAACTCTGAGTGCCCAGTACAAGAAAGACATTGAGCTGTTTGGAGTGAGTCCAGAGGAGGGCCAGGAAGATGAACAAAGGGCTGGAGCACCACTCCTGTGAAGACAGGCTGAGATAATTGGGCTGTTCAGAGTTCAGCTGGGCCTTATAGCAGCCTCCCATCACCTAAAGGGAGCCTTCCAAGAAAGCTGGAGGGATAATGGCTGTAAGATGAAGAAGGGTGGATTTAGATTAGACATTAGGAAGTAATTCTTTACTGTGGGAGTGGTGAGGCACTGGCACGGGTTGCCCAGAGAAGCTGTGTCTGCCCCCTCCCTGGCAGGGTTCAAGGCCAGGTTAGATGGGACTTTGGACAACCTGGTCTAATGGACAGTGTCCCTGTCCATGGCAGGGAGTTGGAACTACATGATCTTTGAGGTCCCTTCCAACCCAAACTACTCTATGATTCTAATCCAGTTAATTACACATCATGTAATAATCTGTTTGGGGTTTTGTATTCATTAATATAATCTAAAAAGTTTATCTTCCCCATATTTTTTAAGCTTTCAAAATGACTGTCCATAACATGGAATAATTAGTACATGGTAATATTTTTGAATGGATGCTATGTAAAAGAATTCAAGTACCTTTTTATGGGGAAGAGCACAGTTTTTGTATTTCAGAGAGAGGTTGGCCTATTTTCACGAGGCTGGAAGAAAATCCAAAGCAACAGCTAGAGGCAAAGCAGGATATGGAAGAAGTTAAGATATCAAAAATCTTGTTCTTTTGCCTGTTACCTTGTAAACATGATTATGCAGTAAGGTTAACAATTAGGATATCTAATTTATTCTCACACAAATCTTTCAAATAATAAATAGATTTTTTTTTCCAAAGCAGTTAAAGTCAAAGCAGTGTTTTGACTAAATATGCTAACCATTTACCATTATTTGTAATTACAAAATATGAGTTTAATCTCATAAAATTTTCAGTAGTATATTAGCACAAATGGCTTCTGATTTCTCCTAGAAAGTCAGAGTACAGCATAACTCTATCAGTTCCTCAGTGGCAACTGTGTAATTGCATATTAATAATGTAATGGTTAAATACAAGTTAAATACTGAGTAAATGCCTGGAAAATGTATATTCATCTTGATCTTCTAAAATCTGGAGTAAATGGTCGGTAGTAGTTCCTTTGCAGTTGATTTCCTTGCAAACATTGGACTTGTTCATTAATTACTCTTAGTGCTAAAGAAACCTGCTGCAATTGAAAGTATTTACAATAGAAGCATCATAAATATGGAAACAAAGACATTAACTGTACCAAAATGTAACAGGCATACTTTTGGCACAGTGTTTATGGAACACTCTTGGTTATCAAACCATTGAAAGTAGTAGTTAATGCCCAATGTAGCAGCTAATTTCTGCCACATGGTATTTGCCTGAGAAATTAGCCTGGGAGTGAGCCAGCTGGTATTGCACAGTTTCACTAACTTTGCAGCTCTATTAGTTTGAAGTCAGGAGTTCAGACATGGCCCTGACAAGCATATGATTCTGTGCCATGCTGCCTGTCCTGGGAAGCTGTTCAGTTTTTCTATATTTAACAGATGAAAATGTCTCCAGAGTTCATCAAACACATACTCAAGATATCACAAGCTGCAGCTGGCAGCTGTGAGCTCTGTAGTTCAAGGTGAATGGGACACTAATTAGTAAGTATATAGGGTTATCAGCATGTGCAACACCCACTTTTTTGAGCAGCGGAGGAAAATGAATTAATAGTCAAGAGAAAGAGGACCCTTCTCCAGCTGCCTCCAGCTCCACTGCAGCTCTCCTTCCTCCGTCTGCCCACAGGCTTCCAGGGTGAGAGCTAGAGAGATCTCCTGCAGGCACAGCTGTGAGCACCAGGGGAGCTTGTCAGGGCTGGCTGGCATGGGGGAGAGCCAGGTCACCGCTGGAGCAGAATTGTTCTGCTCCCTTCCCACCGCCTCCTCAGACACTGTAAAAGCCTGGTAATGCAGCAAGCTCCAAAAACAGTGGGCAGCCTTGAATTATGGGAACTATCTGCTAGTGAAAACCAGCAGAGAACAAGAGCCAGCTGACAAGCAACCTCTCTTCTGGTGTCAGCAGAAATTGAGGGTAAAAGAGAAGATAGGACTGAAAATTGCTGGAACACAGAGTTGAATAATAACCAAGGAATGATCTTTCTTAAAGTGAGAAAGAGCAAGATTAATGTGCGTTTTACCAAGAGATAACACTTTCGTAATTACTATTAAGTATCTAGAAGTCCCTAATTCAAAATACAGATAATTTACTGTAAATCTTTCCACCGACTGCCATATTTTCAGCAACTCTTGGCTGTAAATTTAATAGCTGCAAGAAAAATGCAGTTCAATGTATGTAGAATCACAGCCTTCCAAATCTTTTCTTCTTTCCAACAGTCTTTCTTCTCTGGGCTTGGAAACACATTTCATTAGGTAGGAACCCCGTCTGTATAATTTTGAATTATCCAAGGTAATCTTGGTGGATAAAATTAAAAGCCAGGTTTAATGAGGTTGGTTCTTAACTTCCTTGTCATCTGGCTATCAGGGACATTGATTCTTTAGATGTCTCTAAGTCTGACAGCCCATATTCCTAGTAAATCCAGAACTAGTAACTGTCCACAGAGATCTCTAATTTTTGTCAGAGACTTGTGAAAATGTATGTTATACAAACTCATCTGCGGTTCGGTAGCTTTGCTGTCTCCTCCTGTAACTTAACTTTTTATTCTTACCCAGCCAATTCTCCCCTGCCTTCCTCTTACTAGAAAATATTCGCCTTAGTTTGTAGTTGGGCATTTGCAATGAATGGGAGGGAAGGTGAAAGCTTCATGCAGCAGAGAAGCAGCAAAAGAAATAGTAAGTTACTGAAATGTCAAAGCAGTAGAAAGTCTAACCAAATGGATGGTATGATTGTCTGGGAATATCAGGGAAATGTACAGAAAATCACAAGCTGAGGTTCTGTGGGCATGGAGAAAAGTAAAGCTGCCGTATAGCAGGTGGAAAAAAACAGACAGTAATGAGTAAAGAGTACAGCTATAATATCACTTCAGGAATTATTTCAGGTTGTACTGTTAATAAAAGAGAGAGCTGTGCTCTCTTAGACTTCTTTCATAAGCTGGGAGTGTAAGTTCTGCTTCTCACAGGATTGTTCTCAGAGATAAGACTTAAAAGTTGCAATGATATCAGGTGAGATGCATACATGGAAATTTGAATCTTCAGGCTTTGGAAAAGGTCTGCCCTGATGTGAATTACACTGGGTCCCATTCACATAAAGGTTGACCTCTGAAAAGGATCATGCTTACATTCTTGTGGTGTTATAGCACATATATATGCCTGAATAGTGGAGCACCTGACAGCAGGCAGTCTGTCGTGAAGAGATAAAGGGGAAAGAAAAGCTAGAAAGGGTTTCACATTATTACAATGATCCCATGTTAGGATTTGTAGCTCTGGATTGTGAGGGTCCTATTCTGCTGTGCTTGTGAGCATTGCAAGGTAGTGTGCAGGGGTGGGTGGTGCTGAGCCCTCCATCACTGTCTGAGGGCTCAAAGTGTCCAAGTCTGCTGACACAGATGGGAATCCTGATAAATTTACAGACACAAAATGCCATAAACGCTTTACCAGTGGATTTTGTATCTTGCTGTTTGTCACAGCCCAACTACCAGAAGATGTGTCTCTCCTGTGGCCCAGTCTTAGCCTTTCTCACTTTTCTGCAACTTTAATGATTTTCTTTTTTGTTGACCATTTGTCTGACAAGTCAATTTATACAGTTATAGGCAGGAAAAGAATTAACATATCCAGGGGCTTTTCTATTGCTAACATCCCAAACACATGGATAGACTCCAGATAGAGTTATGTCATTCTCTGTAGGATGGATGTGGCTTTGAGCTTGAGGTGAAGATGACTTTTAGTCTCGTTGATGCAGTTCCAGCTTTGTCCTACTGAGGTTTAATTAGCTTCACAGAAATGCAAGCAGTGAAACTGCAAGCCTGAGATGGTTGCTTAATAAACCTTTGGGATGCTGAGATTCGATAACTGAAATGACCTAGCGACATTACAGCAATTTTCTTTGTTAGAAAAACACAGGCATAGTATTCTCAACTTATAACACTGAGTTGCTTTTTAGAATGTCTCTCTAGTTAATACCAAAGTGCAAAGTGATGTTAACCATGATAATAAGATAGCAAATACTGATGGAAATTTGATTGCAAACGAGCGATTTGTGTAGCAAATAAGAATTAGATACCCTAATGTGTTAACCAAATAAGAATCATGAAACACTTGGGAAATTAATGTGTAAAGTAGACAAAATAAAGCATTCAAGGCATGCTGGTTCCTGGAAGTTTCTTTTGCTTTCCCAATTGTCAAGCCATAAGATGAAGGTTATAAGTAAAGGAACAGGAACACCACTTCTTTTGCATCAACTTTGTTCACAGGAAACTCTTTAATTTTAGAAACAAACTGCTCTGAATTTCTGCAGTAAACCTGTGGTTCTTGTAACCACCTTGGACAGACCTGTTCATTCAGGCATTAGCTAACATCAGCCCTGCAGCTGTACTAGTTTCCACAATGTTTCCACAGCTACCTTACCGAATGTAGTTTAAAACATGTTGTCACATGTGAACACCTGAGAAACTCTTCACATAATCTCTTGGTTAAAGATTTCTATTTTTTTCAATAACAGTTTTTTCACCAACTTTGTCCTGTTTATGCCATGACTATTTTGAACCCTCTAAAGTACCTTTTCTCATACTCCTATCTTCAATTATTGCAATCCTGTCATTTTCGTGGCAAGACAAAACCAATGTCCTACTGATGCAAGTATAAATGCTTGGAGTGAGACCCTGACATCCCCAACCAGGCTGCAACCTGGAGGGACCAGGCAGCAATAAAATCCTACCTTTGTCATTTTGAATAGAGGATATATTGCATGAACTCATAGACTAACTGCCTCACTGCTCTTAAAAAACCTCTGGCAAGACAGACACTGCATACAAACCTCCTGAATCCCAGTCCAAAATTTTATCTATTCTTCCATCATGCATCTCACCTTGCCCTTTATCAGGGGTCTTTTTTCCTTAGACAATAGCTGGGAGGGGTTTACTTGACAAAGAATGGAGAGGTGTAAGGTTTAATTTGCAGTTTCCCATTCTTTTCTACTTCTCCTTTTACTTAATAGTATATAAAAATTGTTTTAGAGCTTCTTAATGAATCTAATACTTTATAGAGTGCTGTAATTACTTGGTGTCTAAGTGTCTAAAACACAGTCAATCTGTCTTTTACATGGTTTAAATGCAAGTGAAGCACTTACTTCTCCAGTAAATCTTCTGCTTCTCTAACAGAAACTGATTTTAAAATAGGGACAGGAGGAAGGAGAAAAAAAAAGGTCATTGATATTCTTACATGCTGTCTGCAAAGTATTATTATAAAAATAATTGCATTTTTGGCTAATAAAAGATGTGTTTAGGAGTACTTGGGCTGCAGGAATTACACATTCAGAACTAGGAGGGAGCTTTCAATAGCTGTATGCCTGAATCTTTCAAAGAGGTCAGGATATGCAATTCAGTTGTACAGATCCTTATTTTCGGAGCATGCTTACACTGAGAGTTGCTTTATGAGATAACCCTGTCCTTTCCTCTCCTCTCACTGCTAGTACTTAGGGTGTAGTACTTAGGAAGCAAGGGAGAGATAAACAGCAAAATTAATTTAATCCCATATGATGTCTGACAAATGTTGATCAGCAGGTAGACAACCAAAATTTAATACTGAATTGCTTAAAAAAAAAAAAATAAATTCTAGATGATGTCCTCCCAAAGACATCAAAAATAGCCTGGAGAGTCTTCAGCCAGTTGTTTCCTTTGCTTCATCCTCAGAACAAAGGGCTTATTTCAAAGTGAGAGCAGTCTGCTAATTGACAAACTCAGGAGAAGTGTGATGGGAACATACCATGGTACTGGGCAAGGCAAAATTATGAGACCGATCTACCTCATTGTGTTTAGTGCCCTTGATGCTTTCATGCCAATATTGGGACAGACAAAATGGAATGTTGTTTCCCAGACCCATCTGAGCTTGAGGATCACACTGCCACAGGATTTTGCACGACAGTAGCTCTGCAGTTACTTGTTCATTAATATTACTCAGAGATACAAATGTAATATATGCTGATCAGAAGTTCACTTCACTGTTGTTTGCTCTCTGACAGTTTAACATGAACAGCAAACGATAATCCAAGCTTAGTCAGGCATTACAATGGAAATCCTCCAAATGAAACACAGAGATTAGTGACTCCTCAACAGATAACAGTACAGCCATTTCCTCTGATCGTTAAAGCGACACTATATATAAGGGGGAATATACGTTAGAAGTGCAGTGTTGCCACTTGCTTCCCTCAAGAGTAAGCTTTGCTGACAGTTCACTCAGTCTATATTAATGTCAGAGTTAATTTAGGTTTTGTTATCATCTTCTTCAAATTTGCTTCTTCAAGCAGTCTTCCAAGATTTGTGTTTTGCATGCCAGAAGGGCTTTGGAGGTGGTGTTCACTGTGCTACTTGAGCTTTCTCACTGTACTGAGCAACACCCAGTGTTTCAAAGAGACTGAAATATCTAATAATTGAATTGGAACATCCTCTTCATGTGGTGTTAAAATGTGAAGCAGATTCTTCTTCAGAGACAATGTAATCTAACAGAACTTGAACCTCTGTTCTCTGGGCTGGTACCTCCTTGTAGTACAAGAGAATAAGATTCATATTTTGTCCTCTCCTTCATGTGAGGCAAAACACAAGAGCAGTGAAAAACAGGGTGAGCATTCATTGGTGTTCTGCTTGGAGTACTGTGGGAGCTATAGAAATATTCCTCCTGTTTTTTCATGAATAAACTGAAATAACTCCAGCTGAGATTGGTGCCTTATGGAACCACACTTTTCCATGAGCTGCAAAGAACTTATCAACCAAGTCAGAAGGGATGATCCTTCCTTCTCTTCTTCATGAATAAGACAAAAGTCACCTCTGGAATCAAAGAACTGAAGACTAAATACTAGGGAAGCATCAAAAAGAGAGACTGCCTCTGCAGCCTCTGAAGTGTGGCACACTGTGTGTTCCTGGTGCATCTGGAGGCGTGAGACCAGGAAGGGGTGCACACAGGGCTCTGCTCTGGTGGATGGACAGCTCCATGACCACATGCCCTAGCTGCACCATTGCCCTGCTCTGCTCCAGTTCTCTGTGTGGTTGTTTAGTGGATCATGAAGGCATGAGAGCCCAGGAAAGGAAATAGAAACAAGCATGAATTCAGGTGATTGTGGGGGTTTTGTTCTTTTGTTTTACTGTTTGTTTAGCATACAGTTCACTCTGTTGCAGAAGGACAACAGACCTCAAAGACCTGCTTCATGCAGCTAAGCTTGAGGAAATATCTGCATGAGAGTAAGTATGTCCTTAAAGGTTTTTGAGACTTAGTCAAAGTGGGTGGCAGGAAATCAGAGATTGTCTGTCCCAGCTTTAATCTTCCAGCTCATTTCCCATGGTATGAAGGATTTTATAATGAACATTCATGAGTCACCTTATTCACATTTCACTTGTACTTGCTTATAAAAATACAGGGTACATTTATTCCTAATTAATCAAAGACTTTATTATATAGAGCTAGTTGAAATTTACCAGCAGTCCAAAAATGTATCTTGTAGATAATTATTTAATAATTATTTTTTTTTTTTTGTAAAACTGAGTTAGAAATTAATTTCAACTGCTTTTACTTAGGGAGGGGCAGCAGGGCAGAATAGGAAAGGCATAATGTTCTCTTTGAGTGTTCTGGACTCAAAATAGCTTTTCCAATAGTGAGGAACAGAACAGAGTAAAGAAATATTAATGTATTAAAATGCTATATTCTTTTTCATTATATGAACTGACACACAAAAGCTTTATAAGGTTATAAAAGAAATGATGGATGATTTTTCTTTCTATGTCTATATAATTATTTTTTTTAAAAAAGATACTTCCCTTTGTAATGAGTGACCAACATTTAGGGCTTGTAGGGCCCTTTCTCCTAAGTGGAAGCACAGATGATATCAGCCAAATAGCCTTGAGATATCTCTTTTTTATTAACCTGAGTACAGTGTGTGTGGAAAAACAAAGGTAGGCAATTTCTTTGTGCAAAGATACCCACCCACATGACCCTAGTGAGCTCTGTGCCAGATGAAGCATCCTCCCTTCTTCCTGTGATGTTCTTCCTCAAAGATCTTTCTCTGGCATCCAACCTGTTGCTACTTTCAAGTCATTATCTGCAACTGCATATTTCAGTTCCTGTAATTTTAGTCCACCTGCATAACCTTTCAGCCCTAGAATGACGACCTCCTCTTTGTCTGTAGGTTTTTTTTCTACTGGACGTGGGCTTTCTGAGCCTGGAAGGAAAAAAATTACTCAATTCTTTGATCAGTTAGTAAGATCTTTGATTCTCCAGCTGCTGTTCGCATGTATGTAAATAACTTACTGGATAAAAAGCAGCTGTTACATAGAAAACCTTCCACCATAACAAGGTTTTTTTCATATACTCTAACTCTATAAGGCAAGTAGAGCTGAGAATGTTATTCTGATCACTGAATGTGAAAATGTTGGCTTTAATAAATGTCTGTGGGCCTGTTGTTGGATGTTTAATTACTTGTGCTGAGAAATGGGACTGAATGAATAAATGAAGCAACAATTATTTTGATAATGGTTATCTAAGATTTGAACCTATTTGATCAAAGACTAATATTGAACATGGTAAGGTATGACCACTTTGGACATAGGGCTGGTTTCATATGGTGATGACTGCATGTACTGATTTCTCATGAAAAGCCTTTTTCTTGGCAATGCTGAGGTTTTTTTGTTCCTATATATTTCAGTTACTACATCTCTAAATTTGCTGATCTGACTAATAGTTTTGGAGGGAAGCTGAAAATTTACAGTTCTCACAGAAAGCAATGCTTTTCCCTGGGGTGGGGTGGGGTGGGGTGGGGGGGGTGGGGAAAGCACAAAAGCTCTTTTGACAAACGCAAAAAATTCCAATTTAAGTCCTGCATGTTCTTAGTGTAGTTTAAGAGCCTTGGAAGCAATAGATGAGGCCTTGTCTGAAAACTAAGCACCTGAGTTAGCTGAAATGCCTTGAGTTTTGACATTCACAAGTAGAAATTCACTGAAATGTTTTTCTCAAGTCTCAGGCAAGGGAACATTACAGCATACCATTTACTTTTCTCTATTAACCAGCAGAAAAGAATCTGTGTCATTTTATGAGTGGAAGAGATATTTTTAGCTTTAAATTATCTGCCCCTTGTATCTCCTTCCTTGTGTATAAATCAATAAGTAATTTGAAAACTAAAACACTAGATCTGGTTGAATGGTTTGTATGTAACAGCTGTGACAAAAGACAGAGAGAAAATGGCCTGGAAACCGTCAGCTCAGAGAATCCTGAACAGCAGTTGCACCTAATTGATTTAGTTGGGTCTGTATTTGATATGGGTTAGCACTAGAACTGGTCCTAGGGAGTTTTTCACCTTTCATAGCATGTATTTAACCTTATACACACGATTAGATTGCAAAAAGACAGGCTGATCTGCAGAGGCTGAACAGCAGGACAAAAGAGGAGTTCCCTTCCACAGACACAGTTTCATCCATTACCTGGTCCCCAATGCATATTGCATTTGTTACTGGCAACCTTTAGGTCACAAGCCACCTAAAAGGGTCAGGGATATGGATTAGTTCTGGGACTGTAGCTGTAACACTCGTATTGCAAATCACAAACCTCCCGGATGATGGAGGAGCTTCTATCATAAAGTGGCTTAAAGATCATGAGTGTTAAAATGTGACAATGGATTCAAAGTCTCTCTTAATTTGTCTCTGCCTCATATGAAGTGGATGAGCCTTCTGCTGATACTGTTTCTTTTTTTTTTTTTTTTCTACAGGTCAAGCACTTCAGTAGAGATTATTTTTTTAAGGAAGAAACAGTTAATGTATTTAATAACACAAGTCAAGGAATTATTGCTTTGAAGGGAAAATACAACAGAATACAAAAGACCACTATTTCCCAAAGGTAATAGAAGAGTTGACTAGATTGTGGCAACTTTAGCTCATACCAATCTGGCAAAATCATATAATTCAAACATTTTCACAAATAACAAAGCAGGAAAGTATATTGCAAAAAAACTTTGATAACACAGAGGAGGGAAAAAATAAATTAAGCAGAAGGGATTACTGTGATATTTCTGTGTTTAACCTGACAACTTTTCAGGATGTTGCTGAAGTCTCCTGTACTAAAATTGATTTGAATTAACATAATCCCATTTTATCCACGAGCTTTCTATTCTTCTTACTGTCTGTCAGCCTGTCATTCATTAGTTCTGCTTTGGAAGATCTGAGTTTGGGACACCTGATGCTGGATGGTATTGGATTATGCCTCTTTTCCTTGTTATTTTTGTTTGTCCGTGGCTTATAAAAAAGATGTGTGATGACAGAAAGTAGCTGCCACCCCTGTGTATCCCCAAAGCTCTTCCAGTCTGGAATGGTGGCTAGCCTTGCATTGGTGCACATGTTGCTAGCAGTGTGGATTACCTTGAGGGGTTTTAGATTAAAAAAACCCAAACAACAAAGAGGAAACCACATGGCATTCACATCTTTTCTATTGGTCCTACAAAATGCTGTAACTGGAATATACAATTTGGAGTGAAGCATATTAGCAATTCATCTGTAAATGAAATACTTAAAAAAGATGCTTCACATGCAACCACACTTGTGCCCTGTGGCAACAGTGAGCATATTTTTCCCCATTTCTGTGCAATTCTCTGGGAAGCTTGTAGAATTTATTTTTTTTTTAATAAAAATACAGCCTGAGCTGTATTAAAATGTTGTCCATAATAGATTGGATGTATATGTATGGTTGCAGGATGTAGGCTGTTTTTTTAGTGTCTGGGATTTTTTCTTAGGAATCCATATGATAACTTACAGCATTTAATACCAGAGCTTGTTCTTTGCCTTGACCAAGATGGTGACACTACACATGAGCACAGGGCTTGGTCAGAATCAGTGAGGTTGCAGTTTGCATCATGTATGAAACCCAGACTGAATTCAGGCAATAGTTCACATGTGAACATATTGGTCTGCAAGATCACCTTTCTCTGAGTTTTTCTTCCTTTCTGTGAGCTTCCCTAGTCTTCTCCTTCCATACAGGTAAATAGAT
Source organism: Gallinula chloropus (assembly GCF_964237585.1). NCBI lineage: Eukaryota > Metazoa > Chordata > Aves > Gruiformes > Rallidae > Gallinula > Gallinula chloropus. The sequence goes on from NC_140090.1 coordinate 69,960,839, forward strand.
ACTCAGCTCAGGGGTGGACTGATGAGGAAAAAAATGTAGAGGTTGCAGAGCTGCTGATGTTACAATGGCACCAAACACATGTGATTTTGATATGCCCATCCCAAGGCAAATCCCATCTTCAGACCACAGCGGTCACTGCAGCAGAAAAAAAGACTGTACTTGTCTAGATTGAATGGTCTTGACAGCTGGAGGAATGGTGTTTAGTGATATTTACTGCTGGTGGCCTGCAGGACTGTGTGTGGGTCTGTGGCATTGTTATATTCTCTGAAGAAGGCAGAGATGCATCTTGTTGGTGTGATGGATTCAAGGAACAAAAATAATTCAGACACTTAGGTTTTGTCTGCTGTAAGAGGTTTTTAAAGACCCTAGCTGAAATCTGGCATAATTTTTGATCTGCATTGTTCTGCCAAGGGAGTAGAAAGGGATGCTTGATCTGGTATTTTTTATTGTGGGAAATATGGGGACTGTAATTTCAAAATGAGCAAAAAAGTAGATTTGGGGTGGTAAAACTAAGTAATGTGGGTAGGCTGCTGTTACTGCTTGTGTCCGTTTCATTCCCAACTCATTCTCAAAAGATTCACATTCTTAGGTTTTGTTTTCCCTCTGCTGTGAGATGTTAATACACCATTTGTCTTGAGGTCCCATCCTGTAAAGATCCAGGGAATGATCATACATGTAGATTTTCCCTTTTCATGGTTTAAATACAACAATTCACAAGATCCATTCCCAAAAGAAAATGCTCATCTGGGATGCATAAGGATGCATTTTAAATAAATATGGGGCAAAACTCCTTTGCATTTAAGGAAACAAAAAATAAATCATGTCATGACAGATTTCAGGTGTTATTAATTTCTGCAGACAGCACTTGTTTTTCTTTTGTTTTTGCCAATCAGTACTATTGTGTGAATCCAGAAAGCACTTGTGAGACAGACTTGCAGCAGCTAGAGATCAACTTCTGTTAAGTGTACAGGTGGCTACTCTTTGCTAACAGGGATGGTAATAAACAATTTTACTTCTCCCCAGGGAGTTTAATTTCTCTATTTATTTATTTTGCAAGGAATTTGTATTTCAGTGACTTCATTATAAATCCAGGCCTGTTTAAACAATCCATGCTGATTAAATCAAACACTAGGAGACCTATTAGTATAACTGGCATATATATGAGTTGTGAGACTGCTTTGGCGTTAGGAACCTGGATAAGTTTTGTTTGAGGTGATCTGTGTTCTAGTAGATGAAATCATTCCCTCTGTAAACCTGACGTCAGAAAAGATTAAATCTATGCACAGACTAATGTGGTTGAAGAATTATGGCCAAGCTTAAAACCAGGTCAGAAATGAACCTCTTTTCCACCAGCCCCCCTTTTAAAAACTCTCCTTGCAGAGCAGTTGTGGAAATGTGAAAATGCTCTAATACCTTCTTACCTCCTATGTTGGATTTGGTACCACCTGCCACCAGCAAGTGCTAGAAATTGTATTTTTTTTTTTCTTTTTCCTTCCTTCTAGAGAGTTTCTAGCTGGCAGTTTGCCTCTGCTCCCTTGTGCTCTGGGTTGAAGTTCAAGAGAGCCCTAGAGCTACTTAGTTGAATTTATGACATCTGATATGACTTCTTAGTTTGAGGGTGAGAAAGGGAAGTTTCCAAGATGATGTATATCAAGCAAACTATTCTTTTGTAAGTGCCCCATTATTAACTTAATTAAATGGTTATAACACCCTGGCTTAAAAAAAACCCCAACCTACCCCATTACTGTAACTTAAAGATTATTCCTTCTTTATATCCCTATTACTGGGAAATGCTCAAGAACTTTCCTGTAGTTGACCTTGTAGGCTCATAATGTGGAACTTCTCATGACTCAGGGGAAAAGGTGTAAGCAGCGAGCCAAGGAAGGAAATAGTTCTGTTCCATTTTAGCATGTGCGTGAGGTGATGACATTGTACATTTTCAGTATGACAGGTTATGCACTGGAGAGGGGTGCCAGATGTCAATCTTAATGTCATTCAGAAACAACATACTTTTTAAAATGTAGGAAAAAACATGAGTAAAAAGACAGAGCAGGATAACCGAGAGTTTTAAAATGCATGATTATTAGGAAGATGAGACTTCAATAGGAACCGAAGTCCTGTTTTTAGAAGAAATATAAACCTATCATGGGAATGCTGATCTAGAGTCTTCGTATAGACATTAGTGGCATTATGATGGTCTTGCTCAGATAATGTCACTGGCAAGCTATTCCACCTCTACTGATAACAGAGAATTGCAACACTGACATCATCTGTCTGCTTTCTTAAAAAAATATAATGTATGAATGCCAATATCAGAGGAAAGGCTTGTGAAGTGTCTGGCTTTCAGGTTTTGGGAGATTAGGGGCAGGGAAGTGTTTTTTTTTTCTTCAATCACTTTTTGTCCCCACAGAGGAGGGGGTTTAAGAGTCTTAAAAGCTTAGGACTGATTTTTAAGATGTATTTTATTTTTATTATTCATTTGGGATCCTTCAGTTTCATCCTCCACCACTTTCTGCAAGAATATTTTGGAAAGCCACCTGCAACAGATTGGTGGTTTAAATCTAAACCTTCAGAAGTGCTATGATTGATCAGTTATGTTTCTCATTTGGGGGAACGTTAATCAAATCTGCTTTTATCAGGTGTGTATAAAACAACAGAAACATAAAAACATACTCTGGTTTTAGGCAGGCAGATGGCACTTTTACTCAATCCAGCAGAGAAGCGTGAGAATGTGTTGTCATGGAGCAGACCTTTTGTGAATTGCTGACTATTTCTATACAGCCAAGTGACAAAAAGTCCATTGATCAAAGGCAGTTTCTGGTGTTCAGATATTCTCTCTCATCCTAAGGAGGATGAGTCGATGGCAAATCACAGGAGTGGGGAGGTAGTAGCGTGCTGCATATTAGAATCAAGTGAAACCAAAGTCACTCTGACTTTTATTTGGGTTTTTTTTTAAGTACATTTTTGTGTGTGTGAGTGAATGCTAACAAATGATAGGAAATTAATGAGGTTTTAGTAGGTCACGGTTTTCCACCAGGCTTTGCAGATAATCAGTCTTCTACCTGGATTGTCATGTTAACAAATCTTTGTTATTTTAAGTGGCAAAGCTTTGATTTAATACACCAAGAGGTTCACATTATCTACTTAATGTGCAAGCGGAAAAAACATGGTTAAAGAGCAGGCACACGACTGAACACTGTATCTTGCATAACAGATGCAAATTTGATTCTTTTTGTAATATCTAAGTTTCCTGTATCCCTTTGTTTTAGTTATTTCAAAAAGGTATTGAAGTAGTTCTGGTGATCTATCTTTTCATCTGCCTATCTACATTTTCTGACTTTCATCACAGTAATATTTGAATATATGATCTGACTCAAAAGCTCCCTGATATTAAGAGAGATTTTTCCCTTGGCTAAGAGGCTTCCTGATCAGCTCCTGCAGGGAGCTGCAAAGAATGCAAAGTCACAGATTCACAGAATTTTAGGGGTTGGAAGGGACCTCCAGAGATCATCAAGTCCAACCCCCCTGCCAAAGCAGGTTGCCTAGGACAGGTCACACAGGTAGGCATCCAGGTGGGTCTTGAGTATCTCCAGAGGAGACTCCACAACACCCCTGGGCAGCCTGTCCCAGGGCTCTGTCACCCTCACCGTGAAAAAGTTCTTTCACATATTGGCGAGGAACTTCCTATGCTCCAGCTTGAGGCCATTGCCCCTTGTCCTGTCTCCACAGACCACTGAAAAGAAGCTGGCCATTTCCCTCTGTGTCTCGCACTTCTGATATTTATAAACATTAATAAGATCCCCTCTCAGTCTTCTCTTCTCAAGACTGAACAGCCCTAGTTCATTCAGCCTTTTAAGTCCCAGTTCCTGTGAATAGAGCAGAGCTGGGGAATGACATCTACCCAGAGTCTCATCATAGCTCAATGTCAGTCACTTTGTCAGATTCAGGCATGAGAAAAATTTTTAAAAGCCATCAACCTCTGCAGTTCCCATTTGAGCTCACTGTGTGACAATGTTGAGACTCCCATATTTGCTATTTTCCTATCCTAAGTAGATAAAACAGGAATATAAAAAAAATTTATAAAATAAAAAAAAGATAAAATCCACACTACATATAAAACAATCTTCACTAACCTGCCTCTACCCTCCCTTCTTTCTTTAATCATATAAAGTACAATGATAAAAATTAACTTCAGCAGAATGCTCCTTTGATAGAGCATCATATTTAATATCAAAACAGCTGAAGCAAGACACCTTGAGATTGTTAGACTTTCCTCCCCATCACACACATACACACAAACATGCATGCACATATTTATCCAAAGCACAGTTCTAAAGAAATGTAGCTGATTTTGCAAAGCATTTGTGTGTTTTGCAATAGGAAATCATTCCTCTAAGGAAAGTGGTTTTGTTCACAATTTTTTTTTCTCCTCTTCTAACTAGCTCTGCTCAAGGTGTGCAAGAAGAATTGTTCACTTTTTCTTGGGTAATTGAGGTTGTTCCATGATATCAAGCTAAACATTTCTGAAAAGCTAAAATTTACCATCAGTTTTAGACCTCATCATGAAGCTTTCTGTCATTCTCTTGGAGATAGAAAGCATGATATCTGAGGAAACTCATGAGAAATTTAGGAAAAAGACACTAACACTTCATTTTTGTTAACCCGCATTCAAGAATGGACTGACCCTGGAGGTTCATCTCCTTGCTTGGTGACCAAGGGGCATTCATATTTATCCTCCGGGCACAGGGACTCCAGAATCGGCATGTGAATCCTTCTACCTTCTATCTAACTGTGCAGCAAACATTTACCCCCTAGAAATTTTCCTTAGAGGCGTCCCATGTGCATACTCTCCTCAACTCCAGTAGGAGAGATTTATTCTTTCGTGGCAGGGATTAATGAGATGCATTTCCTACCACCATGCATGTATATCTAACTACCTGTGGTCTTGACTATCTTTTCTGACTCATCCAAGAACAACTATGTTCCATCACTTTCTTACTAGCTCCATGGGTTGGAAGTAACAACATTAAAAACGGGACTAATAGGTGTTTCATTTTACAGGTTTTGGTCTCAATTGCATAATCAGGATAATATTTTTTTTTTCTTTTAAAAATAAATCTTTAGCTTGCCTTAGAATTAAGCAATTTTATTTATATTTAATATATTCTTCTTTTAAGTGCTCAATGAAGAGGAGTGGTAGCCTGTGTCACTGCAAGGTTATGGTGTCATCTACGTAGCTGCTCTTTTTGCTCTCCACTTGTATCATGGGATAATTTATAACGCACATGGAAAAGCTTGGGGAGCAATTAAGCTACTCCATTAAGGTAAATAACATAGATTTTGTTGGTATATCTTATTTAAATCTTTGAAATGTCGAGTAAAGAGACAGCTTAATGGTTACAGCATAGTTTGAACATAAAGCTTAACATCCTCTAATATCTAGAGAATTACACCTGGCTGCTAATAAAGTAAAATAGACTTTAAACTGACTTGGCATTGTAGAAATCACATTTTGATGATAATCCAATACACATAGCTAGATCTTGCTTCTTTTCTTGGATTTACTGTGACCCTCAGCTGAATTAATTTTATTTTCCTCTGATCACAACATTCACGTTAAACAAAGCAACTTCCTGAACCTCAGAATTTTCAACCAGCATTCCAAACCAATGCATTCAGTCTGACTATGAAATCAAAAGATCATTTTATTCTCACAGATCTGGTTTGGGCTGCTGGTTGTTATTACGAAGGTATCTTATCTCTAATCTTTCTAAACTGGGGCTGATATGGTTGGCAGCTGTTAGAAATGTCAAGAACCTCCATGCATATATATAGAATAAGGGGTCCTGAAAGAAGTCTTAGAAGGAAGCTCTGACTTTGCCTCATTTATGTTCATTTCACCTTAGAGATGTCCTGAAATACATAGTTCCTTGTAAATCAAGGGAATCATAAGCATTTTTTTAATTAAAGATGGGTATATGTACCTACAGTTGCTTTCCTATAGCAGGGTATTTTGGGGATTCAAAAAGTTCATTAGCATTTCTGTGCTTTTAGAGGTATTTTCATCTATAAACAAGATTACATACCTCTCTCCTACTGATGAAATAAATACAACTTAAGTCACATATGACTGAGCTTTGGAGTGTGTTAAATATAAAGTGCTGAGGGTTGCTAAGTATTACAGGTTAAACACTCCCACAGTAAAGAATCTCTTCCGAATATCTAATCTAAATCTATCCTACTTCAGTTTACAGGCATTACCCCTTGTCCTAGAACTACGTGCTATAATAAAAAGTTCCTCTCCAGCTTTCTTGTAGGACCCTTTAGGTACTGGAAGGCAGCTGTAAGGTTTCCCAAGAGCCTTCACACGTTGAAGAAGCCAAACTCTCTCAGACAGTTTTCATAGCAGAGGTAGTCCAACTCTCAATTCACCTTTGTGGCCTCCTCTGGACTCGCTCCAACAGTTCAATGTCTCTCTCATACTGGGAACCCCAGAGCTGGATACAACCCTCCAGGTGGGGTCTCATGAGAGCGGAGTGGAGGGGGAGAGTCATCTGCCTTGCCCTGCTGGTCATGCTTCTTTTGATGCAGCCCAGGTTACAGCTGGCTTCCTGGGCCGTAAGTGCACAGTTCAAATGATGTTGAGCTTGTCATCTATCAACAGCCCAAGACCTCCTCAAGGCTGCTCTCAATCCATTCTCTACCTAGCCAGTAGTTGTGCTTGGAATTGCCACAACCCATGTGCAGGACCTTGCACTTGACCTTACTGAACTTCATGTGGTTCACACAGGCCTACCTCTCAAGCCTGTCAAGATCTCTCTAGGTAGCATCCCTTCCTTGCAGCACGTCAACCACACCACAGAGCTCTGTGTTGTTGGAAGGCTTGCAGATGGTGTGTGGTATCCCACTGTCCATGTTGTTGATGAAGATGTTAAACAATGCCAGTCCCAGTACTGACCCCTGAAGAACAAACACCACTTGTCACTGGTGTCCACTTGGACAGTGAGCTGTTGACAATAGCCCTTCAACTGCAACCATTGAACCAATTCTTTATTCAATGAGTTGTCCAAAAACCTCTGCAGTATTTTATACAATAGTTTTCTCCATTTGCCTGTATTGCTTCTCTTCTGCTTGGGTGATGGCGTATTTGAAAGTTAATGGGCTGTTGGGTCTGAAAGAGAGGAGGGGGAGGAAAAAGAAGAAAAGAAATAGGGCAAAAAATCCAGGGAAAGATTTTGAAATCCAAATCCTGTTCTCAGACTGATTTTTCTCTTTGTATGCTCAGCTGCTTTTCACAGCCGCCTTACTGGCACAGACAAATCTGAACAGCTTGCAGAACAAAATGACAGGAAGATGGAAGGATAATGTGTGTTTAAATATCAGTGACCAGCCTCTTTCTTGGCACTCTCAGCATGGGGAAAGCTTGTTATATACTGCTTCCTTTAATCATTTCAGACAGGGCTTTTCCTCCTGCCTATCTATCAAGAGGAGAGAGGATCTTCCTCCAATTGTTAGTTGAAGTGATAGACAGGTGAATTATTAATATTGTTTGCACTGACTTTCCTTGTTATTCTTATTTGTTAAGTCCACAGCCGATGTGAACCCTGTTTTTTTTTGAGTCTGCTGGAAGTCTGACCCACTCAATCACATGCAAACTGCACATGATCACCGAACGGATTGGAATTTGAGAGGTTTTGAAAAAGCACAAAAAAAGGGAACAATTTTGGTACCTGGAGCCCAGTGAAACAGAGCAGAGAGAAGCTAGAGGAAGGCTGATAATACATAGCCTCCAGTTAATGAACTCACTGCTAAGAAATTCAGTGTCTACTGTCTCCCTGGGACACTGATGTGTGTCAAAATAAAAATCATACACCTTCAGTAAAACCAGACCCTTGTTACAATTGGCATCTGAGATGATTAAAATTTAAGCACATCAAGGATTGAGATAAAGAGAAAAATGGCTGTACCCTTAATTGGACATTGTGTTTGTCTCTTGCTTCTTGATGAAGGAGGTTGTTTATTTCCTTGAGCAGATTTTGCTCTGTGTGTGTGTGTGTGCACACATATGTGTATGTGTGGATATACAAGCTTACTTGGGCAAACATATACAGACAAAAAAGCTGGGAGTGCTCAATGGTGAACCAGGAACCACTGTCTGAAAGTTGCACAAACAAGTATGATTTCATTCCTTTCAGGCCAACATGAAGGTAGGTTTTTTTCCTTATTATTTAATATTGGAGCAAGTTAAAATTATGAAATGCTAATTTCCATGTCACATTTCCCATGTAACAGACACTGTTCTTTCCATTTTACTGAAAAGAAATTGAGGCATGGGGAAATTGTTCATGATTTCATTTTTAAAGTAATCAAAGCTACCAATTTTGAACACTCATGCATCCAGAGCTGCATTCAGCCTGCCTACCTGTAACTCATATCTGAGGCCACAGGCTGGTTTTGCCATGAACCAAGTCATCCTCCATCTATCCCAGGTGAATACCCAGCTCATCCAGGTGGTAATTAGGTTAACCGTGTAAAAATCCAAGTGCTTTTTACAGATGTGGTGGGTCATCATAGTTTCCTTTCTAAGTGGTTGCCATAGTTATTTTTGGACTAAAAGAGTGGTCTTTCCTCTGTCTATACTAAAGCAAATCGTTTGGATTAAAGTATCCACCAGCTTTAACAGTTATCTCTATTTAGAGATAACTTAAGAAGCCTAATGTTAAGCACGTACTTACATAACTTGCTGAATGGGGGACCGTATGCTATAAAAGCCATGTGGAACAGGGATGTGAAGTGGTAATAACAATAATGAACATTTACATAGCCTTCTGCACTTTCCAAGAGATGTAGGAGCAGTAGGTATAGAGCATCAGGGACAGGAGATATGAAAATGTAAAGTTGTATATTTAAGCTACCCTTTCTGCCTGGCTAAATCCTGCCTTCAGTTACAAAACTTCCAACCTCAGTAAATGTAATCAAGCTGGATTTACTAGCTAGGCAGGAAGAGTAATTCAGCCCAGGGTCTAGTAATGTTGGCAAAGAGCTGTTTCAAAAATGAAAACCTCTCTCTTATTATTAGTTATTTCCATTTTCCTATTAACTTACTGCAGAAAATATTGCTTTACCATGATGGTGTTCTGAGCTCTAAAATAGATCGATCAAATCAAGTCAACCAAAGATGGTATTCCTGGCCCTGGAGACTGATTTACACAAATCCACAGAGGGAAAAAATCTGGATTCAAAGGAGGGAGAACAAAAAACAAGAGAGATTTTTAAGGATATAGACGCATAAATTAGCTCTCCTCTGGACAAGTGACTATATGCAACAAACCTTAGAATCAGTATTTAATTAACCTCTTTAAAAAGACCCGAAACATTAAGCTCAGTGGTGTGTGACGAACAGGCGCAGGAATGAATGTTTGGCAGGATGCCAGGCAACATCAGAGAAGCTTTAGGAAGACAAGTTTGAAATTAAAGGGAGAAGTTTGCTTTAGGAAAGTATCTCATTCATGGGTCCTATTTCGCAGACATCATAAACAGGAGCCTGGGAGCAGTTTCACTGAGCCAGGTCCTGGGAGGTTCATAAATTGCTTCTTAGTCTAGCTGGATGCTGTGACTGACTCTTCTCATGGAAATTAAATGAGGCAGCTCACAATATCTGCTGCTAGCCATGGCTGGAGGTAGGATACGAAGTGGGTGGACCAGTCAAGTTTGCAAGAGCAATGAGAGCCTGAAACAGAGGGACCAATTCACATGGTTCCTGCTAGGGGGAGACTGAGCTCCTTGTTGAGCCGCTATCAAACTTGGCATACTCCCTGATGCTTGTTTCATTTGGAAACATAGAAAATAGTAGTTTAAAATCTTTGTATGGCTTTGTGGAGCAGCTTCTGCTTCTTTCTCCTGTTCTGCCTGAATCTAGTTTCTTAACCCACCTCCCCAGCGTACACGCTTGAAGTTCAGCAATACCAAAATGAGGTAGTGTTTGAATTTGAGGCATTAAAGTCTCAGTTGCACAGTGTAGCAAAAAAGATGGAGTTAGACCACTGCTGACAGCCCACCTGTCTGCCCAGCATCCTTGAGGGCAACGAGGCTTTCTAAAGCATGGCCCCACTCCTGGTTGAAGGACGCTAGAAGAGACAAAGGATGACAGAAGTTCATGCTGTGCTGGGCAAGTTTATGAAAAACAAATTCACAGATTGTTATTAAAAAATAGAAACTATGTCTGACTCAAGGAGACTCCAGCCCTCCAATGGTTTGAGACTGGAGATTATTTTGGGTAAGCACTCTGTACAGTTACCTTGCTCTTTTGTTCTTCTTTATGTCTCTGGCCAGTGTCAGCCAGGAGAGCAGTCTGCACAGTCCTTTGCTGTGATTCATGGGGGCTGCTCTCTCCTCTTTCCTTTTCTAGCCTTAGGGTCCATCCCAAAATACTGTGTTGAATTTATCAAATAAAATCTGTACTATTTTGTAAAAAATTGGATGTGTCTGTTCTGAACATTAGCAAGAGATATTACTCTCAAAAATTAAAGGTCTTTCAGTAGAGACATCAGGTTCAGCAAAAGTTCAAGCTGATCTCGGCTTAAGTCATGTCTTTGGGGGAAATTCTCCCTTCTGGACATGTCCTGGGAAAGAAAGTGGGTGAGATTGCACAGGAGAACAGAAATCTGCTGCAGACCTGTAGCTCTCCAGCATTTTTGTGAGTGAAGCCGTGTAGTACACAGCAACTCAACAGAATGGGAAGCAGTACCACAGCCTCTGTGTCCCCAGAACAGGTTATTCATTCAGCCACTGATATGTTTGAGATGAAACCACCAACAACTGCATTTGAAACATTGACAATGAGCTTATCCCTGTTGAGCAGAGACTCTTTCTGCTGTGATTTGATCCTTTGTCAGCATGGAAGGTAATTTTCTAAAGGAGGTAAATTAATCAAGTTAACCCTGAGACGTCTAACGAGCATTATTGTATTTAACCAGCACCGAATCTGGCAAATACTAAATAGCACTTGAGTTCTGCTTCTTTAATGACTGTTAAAAAACAAAAATAAGGGGAGTTGATTATGTCAGGTTAACAACATTTAATTAAAATGGAGGGAAGGGGTAGCTGTAATTTGCAACCACAACAGAGAGGAACCAGATAGGAGAGTATTATGTAAACCTGTGAAGTGCTCCAGCTTTTAATTAAAATTGCAGTTCCTTAAGATAGCCCCGTGTCAGATGGATTCTGGTTAATTGCTGTCACTCCCACAATACTGTCAGCAGGATTCTTCGTTGGCTTCATGTCCTTAATAGAAATCTATGTGTCAGGGGACATCTTTATGTCAGAGTACATGCTGGATGTGTCATGTGAGGTCCCCATCCTTCACTGAGGATGATACTACACTTAAGAATAATGATACTGTAACTGACTGTGTCTCTCAAGAATGTACAATCTGAAGATGGGACAAAAGAGATGCAGGTAGTTAAGCAGGCCCTGTGTCCCTTCATGTAAGCACTGGTATTTTAATTTGCACTCTGTTGTGATACTGAAACTCGTAGAGCTATTTGAAACCTTCTGACAGTGATCTGGGTCTAAAGATCTCAACTCTGTCACGGCTGATCTATTAATTAGCTGTCAGCTCTTGGTCATCTCCCTTGTCCACATCCCTGTATTATGTGCTGTGAAATAGTGATCCATGTAACCATATAGTGGTGTTTGAGATCTACACATAAAACCCACAGATCAGTAAAACTGTCACATCCGTGCTATCCTACTGGGACAGACACACACACAAAATGTGAGGTAATCAGGTAAAACCACTGCAGAAACCAATAATTCATGAACAATTTATAGGGTCTAAAAAAGTCAAAGGTACTTTTCAGAAAGATATTCACAAAACAATAGAAAGAACAGACAAGCAAGGAAGAGATGACATTTACTTAGTGCTGAGAAACAGATAAATGACAAAATTCACTTGTTAAATTCATTGTCATGCTCATATCTACTTCTATATACCTACTAGTACTAATATAGTTGGTTTTGTTTCTTAAATCACAAACCTACTCACACACAGAGAAACACATCTGGAAAAAGTTAATTTGGGATTTAGAAAAGAAATATTCAATTAGTTAATATGATTGTGCTGATTCAAACCACATCAGGCAAAATCCAAATTTTGGCTCACAGTAGAGGTGGCTGCAGTCACTTAAGTTGTCCTTAGTAATTTGGTGGGTTTTGACATAAATCTCCTTGAAATTTTAACTGTAACTGCCCTAAACCCTCGTTGTCTGTCTGCTGTCTCAATGTTCTCAGCCTTTTACCTCCTCAGTGTCCAGTTATCCACAGAGAAAAGAAGGTGCGTTTTTACAGAGTTCCTCACTCTTTAAAGCTGTGCTAAAACAAATTGTCTTGGTGCTAGAGACAGAGAATAGGTGAGAAGTATATTTAGTCATTGCACTACGAGACTCATTTTGCTACTTTATTTCTCTGGGAATCAGTCCACATCCGTGAAACTCCGATATTAGAGTTACCTCCATATTTTATCTTTTGTCATTTTAGGCAATAAACTCTTCTAGGCTATTATTATATACGTCTAAGATACATATCTATCTCAGTTCACTGCTGCAAAGAAAATTAGTGTTTCTTACTGGCTAATAAACGCTTTTTGTTTAATAAACTGCTAAACAACAACAACAAATCCAATGAATGTAACCTGTCAATTAAAGTATGAGAGGCTAAACCATAAATATGTCTACAGCTGCAAAAAATTATTTTCAGGTATACTATTTCACACGTTTTAAGAGGGGTTTTTTTCTGGTTTTAGAACAAATTCCTTTGAGGTAAACCTAGACCTTTGCTGTTTATTACAAAGAGCCAAAAAGCAAAAACAGAGCCACATCTATCTAAATTTAATTTGCTTGTCACTTTCAAACCAAAGATTATATATCATAGAATCATAGAATGGCATGGGTTGGAAGGGACCCCAAGGATCATAGAGCTCCAACCTCCCTGACACAGGCAGGGCCACCAACCACAGGCCTGGATCTACACAAGGTTGCCCAGTGCCCCATCCAGCCTGGCCTTGAACTCGTCCAGGGACGGGGCATCCACTACTTCTCTGGGCAGCCTGTTCCAGCATCTCACCACTCTCTCTGTAAAAAACTTCCCCCTAATATCTAATCTAAACCTTCCTTCCTTTAGTTTTAATCCATTCCCCCTTGTCCTGCCATTGTCTACCCTTTTAAAAAGTTGAATACCCTCCTGCTTATAAGCTCCCTTCAGGTACTGGAAAGCTGCAATGAGGTCCCCCCGCAGCCTTCTCTTCTCCAGGCTGAACAAGCCCAGCTCCCTCAGCCTCTCTTCATAGCGCAGGTGCTCCAGCCCTCTAATCATCCTTGTGGCCCTCCTCTGAACCCTCTCCAACAGTTCCCCATCCTTCTTGTATTGGGAACCCCAGATCTGGACACAGTACTCCAGATGGGGCCTCACGAGGGCAGAGTAGAGAGGGACAATCACCTCCCTCTCCCTGCTGGCCACCCCTCTGCTGATGGAGCCCAGGATACCATTGGCCTTGCGAGCTGCAGGAGCACACTGCTGGCTCATGTCAAGCTTCTCATCCACCAGAATCCCCAAGTCCTTCTCAGCAGGGCTACTCTCAAGAAGCTCTTCTCCCAGTCTGTATCTGTGTCTGGGATTCTTCCGGCCCAAGTGCAACACCTTACACTCGGCAGTGTTGAACCTCATTAGGTTCCCCCGGGCCCATCTTTCCAGCCTGTCAAGATCCCTCTGGATGGCTTCCTTTCCTTCTGGGGTGTCAACCACACCACTCAGCTTGGTGTCATCCGCAAACTTGCTGAGGGTGCACTCAATTCCATCATCAATGTCATTGATAAAGATGTTAAAGAGAACTAGACCCAAGACAGACCCCTGGGGGACACCGCTTGTCACTGGCCTCCACCTGGACATAGACCCATATATATATTTTTAGCTCCATTAGCTAAAAATTCACACACTGGGATAACTTCATTAGGCCCTGAAATCCCTTGGTCAGATTCTGCTCCCACAGACATAGCTGTAAACATGCTGTAAATCCACTGAAGTGTCTGTTCACTTAACTCAATCTCAAAAAGTCCAAACTGGCCACCAGATGATTTATTTATGGATATCACGACCCTATCGTCACTTAAAAGTAGATGTTTGTATTTCATGTTCTTGATTTTCTTGATTTTTAATCATTTATAGGACATCATGAAATATTTATATTCTATCTATTAAAAATGCCATAAATAAATAAACTACGTACACAGGCCTGACCAGAAACAGCATGGTCTGAGATACTCCAGTTCTGTACACCAGAAACTGTCTTCTGTTTGATGAAGTATTCAGCTGAGCCTGGAAGGTTGTGGGTAGACAGCAGACCTCTACCTTCTTGGCTGCTGTACCATTAAACATAAGATGACATTTCTCTTGCTTCTTGTTTAAAACAACTAAAGGAATACCTGAAAGAGATTATGAATAAATGTACCTGGGCTTCATCTTAAAAACAAAAAATGAAAAAATACTAATGACCTTTTCTTTCTGCCTTCAGTCTAAATTCTGTGTCTTGATTCACATCTTTGAGGAAAGAGAAATCTGAAAGCAATTAGATCACAGAGGTGACTTGAACACCCAACTCTGATCTGTTATTACATTTTGACATTGCTAATAGAAAGATAAAAATAATCTTAACTGGAAACAACCCTTTTGCATACAGTCTTTTTACATGAAATTATCTTCTTTAAAGTAATATGTTTATTTTGCAATCCAGAAGACACACATAGAAAATGAAAGGCTAATTATACACTCAGCACAAACATTTAGTGCTCTACTAAGAAGTGCTCTACCCCTTGAAGGTGTGTTAAAAAAATGGATTCACTCATAGTCCTGGTGTTCTCCTCTTTGATAGTTTTATCTCCTGCAAGCTATCATAAACAAAAGGACATTCCAGCCTCATAATATGGTGTAACAAAGTATGCTGACTGTTTTTCCTTCTCTCGGAGGCATTTTAAACAGAGCTGGCCCCTTGCTTCTTGGAAGGGCTCTAGGAGAAGAGAGATGATGTTTTGACAGGTGTGCAGTCCCTGTATTGGGAAAGGTCTTGGGGGACTTCTGATCTGGGCAGCAGGTCCTTGGTCCTCCCACTGACGCTACATAATGGGGACACACACCCAATGCAGTTAGCAATGGTCACCTAAATGACTGATACAGCTGCTCACTGTGCCTGCATCCAAGAGGCAGTACAATTAGAAGTGAGGAAATCCTATTGTCATGGGTTCCTGTTAATTAAAACATGAGAGCCAGTTACACCCTACCATCCATGTGAGATCACCTAAGAACCTATGTTGTTTGCTCTATTGCGATTTGATGTTTTAGATAAAGCCCAGGCTGCTGGGGGAGAGTCTGTGGCTGCTGAGTCTCATTTGACCTAAAAAAGTTCGAGGTCAAAGGAGTCCCTGCTATTGTGGTGATCCACTTGACTTTTAAGGGTTTGACCATAGAGTCCTGTGCTCTCAATGATGTGCCCAGGAGCTTTCTGACAGTGCCCATGGGAAGTTGGCATATGGGGACAGGAGAAGGGCTCTGCTGAAGGGATTTGCCAGAGAAAGTAGGTTGAAATCCCTGTTTTCTAAAGAAGGAGTTTCATGCAGTCACTCAGTGCATGTGGGTATGGTTATTTTCATATCTCTCTTGACTCTTCTCTCCTGCCCTTTATTTTTTATTAATGAAGCTGCTGGGCAGTTCCAGCCAGCCATGCCTGACAAGTCTCAAAGAATCAGTTACTTAGAAGCTTGATGCAAATTGGCAGCTGGGCAAAGAAGGTGGTCCACAACGTGTGTTTCCATCCCCTGCCCCCAAAGTGATCACAAAATGGGTCACCCCTGGAACAGCACATCTGCGAATACATGGGTTCATGAAAGACCAGTGCCACAGGCTTTGATGTGCCCTCAATTTCCCTCTCCATGGGCTGGGTCACCTCGAACAGTGGTGAGAAACTGTGGACACCAGACTTTTCTCTTTGGCAGATTCTCTGCCTTTACAAGAAAATAAATTAATAAATCCATTAAAATCTAGGCAGTTGCCTGTGTGGACTGTCCTTGTGCCCTTTGACCTACACACCCATTGCTCTGTGCTTACAGCTGCTGACAGGCGATTTGCTGGGGTCTCTGTTCTTTGTCGTGCTTGGTCTTGGCATGAAAATTTCACAGCAGTTAATGAGATCCATTGGCCATGGCAATCCATCCCCTGTGCATTGAGTGCTAATTAGTGTCAGCCTGTCACAATAGCAAGATGAGTTGTAAAATAAAACCATCAAGTGCACTCTGATTCTGATTTATTACTTATTTTCATGTCACTGTGGCTGAACAATAATACAAAAAAAAAAAGTCAGTCTGGCCTCTTCTTTGGCTTTATGTGCTGTGGTGATGATTTCCCTGTAATTAATGTGGTGCATTATCTAACTCCCTCACCTTGCAGTAGGAAGAAAAGTCCTTTTTTTTCACTCTTTCCTTGTTTCCAAAGAGAAACTCTCTGAAAGCCTTTGGAAAACACAATCATGCAGAGTGAATGGCCTAAAAGGCAGGCTCCATTCACGGTTCTGCACACTCCAGTGTCCTTTTGTTCATCAGTTTAATTAGATTTAGTGAGGAGTCCCTACCCACACCAGTAAACGCACCATCGATGTTTCAGGTCGATGCAAACGTGGTTGTGAGATAGGTTCTTGAGGCTGGATCCTTTTAAATCTGGGCCCCTTTTCCTTATAATATTGAATAAACTGCTGCTGTTTTGTAAGGCTACACAAGTTTTTTCACATTAAAGCTAGCTTTAGGAACAAAATATGTGTATGGAAGAATTCTAGAGAATGAGTCTTTATCACCGTTTCACCTGGAACAAGACTGGTGACAGCAGTCTTGCACTTTCAAAGTCAAGCTGCTGAGGCTGAGATCAGTCTCACTTGGTTTATACATTACTGTGCCAGACATTTTTCCTCTAGGAATATTCATCCACCTCGAGCAGTAAATTTTTGCAAATGGCTTGATTCATATTTATTGTATTTTGTAGACTCTGACTAGAGAGTAGTGATTGTGATTAGAGTAAGTATCCTGCTATTAATAATGAAGCAGCAAAATGAGAGTTGGCATAAAGCTTCTATATGTCCATTCATCTGTATGTGACTTGAATTATCCAGTAGAAGTGGGAGAAATACTTTCTTTAGTGCCATCTCTCTTTTTTTTTTTTTATTAAGCAGTATTTATGAGGTGATAAAGTTGTACAAAAAGTTGTAGTAGGGAAAATAAGAATGATCTAGGTCATGAGAAAATGGTGAATTATCTTTTAATACCATTCTCTAGTCTCTGCCTCAGGTTTCTTTCCAGTGGGATTATGCTTAGTACCATGGAATAATCAATGTTATGGCTGCTAATTATACTTATAATTGAAGACTGCTTCTTATATTGGTCAGTCCCTTTTGCACCACCAGCTTTTGTGCTCAACTCAAGTAGGACTAGTCATCTGGGTACTTTCTCACACAGTAGTTTAGAATGATCTTGATCAGCAGTATGGAATAGACTTAAAATAAAACAATAATAAATTATTGTATAGGTTACCCTATTGTGCAGCAGACCCCTTAGCCTAGGAAGCTCCTGACTTCCTTACGGCATTCCAAAGTGAAAACTAATGCTACTATATTTTTTTTATTTCAAATGATTTAATTTGGTGTGAAGTCTTTTTTCACCTGGAGAGGATCAAGCTATTTTGCAGGGCAGTTTGCCTCTTTTATCTGCTTTGGGTAATTGGGTGTCCTGGTGCCAGCTGAGACAGTTAATGCTCCCAGGGAGCCAGCACAGGTGAGCTGGGCTGGCCAAGGGTGTTTCCACACTGCGTGACGTCACACCCCCATAAAAGGGGCTGGGCGGCTCTGGGCTTGTCTGGTCCCTCGGTCAGTGCTTTGTGTTATCACTGTGCGCATCCTGCCGCAAGCCCGGTTGTCGCTGTTCCCCTCTGCCCGCGCTGTCCCAGCGAACTGCCCTGACCCCCGCGGGTGCCTTCGTGTGCCCATTGCTCCGCCCCTTCCACCGGGGGATGGAGCGGGGAGCGAGCGGTGCCTGGGGCTGGGTTGTGGCAGAACCGGGACGTTGAGTAAGGTACAGGCCACTGGCAGTGAGACTGTAACTGGCTCCTCAGCTGCTGATAGTTTGTGGCTTAATCAACTCTTTGCTTTGCATTTAGGTCGCCTCCCAGTCGTGCAGCAGCAGGGGCTGTGTTGGGCTTCTCACATATAAACTATGGGGACAGTTGAGAAAACAACATCTCTGAAATGAAGATGTGAAATGAGTGCAGCAGAGTGGAAGGTCCTCAAACTCAGCATACTGTTTCCACCTTGCTCCCGTTCCCCTCTTTGGTCTACTCTAATTCCTTTGTGTTTTTTGGATTTTTTTTTTCCTCTGCCTTTTCAGTTCTCATCAAACAACATTGGATGCACTATCTTAGTTGCTACTGAGCATTTGGGTAGTTCTGTTTGTGTTTTTTCCACACAGAGGGCATGCTGTTAGTGTCTGACATAACAGTTCTGTAACTGGAAGTGCTAGTGTGTCTGTGAGTTTTTCTTTAGTAAGTTCTCTTTCTTCGTGGTGTGTACTGCTGCTACAGGAACAACTAAAGCAGAGAGAGGTTTGAAAATAAGGAAGCTCTTTTGCTCTCTGCTTTAATATGAAGTTGTGTAGATTTAAGGACCTAAATGCCTTGCCAAGCTTCTTGAGTTTTCCTTGGTGTAGATAAAATTCTTCTAGAAAGTTTCTTAAAACTTCCTTTCCCCTGCAGTAACTGGCTTTCAATGTATTTTTGTTTTCTCTTACTAATTGCTTTATAAATATGAAGCCTCAAAAAGCCAGAATCAAAACTCAGTAGCCTTGATGACTATTAAGCAGGTATTCTTTATTGCAGCACTGGGCACACAGGGGATCACTCCTCCTAAGGTGTGTGCCATTTAAAGTAAAATTTCTCATATTTATACAGATTAACTGTACATAATCATTACAATTTCTAAGAAAAGGCAGGCTTATGCAAATTATTTCCATGAAGTAATTCACATTAACTCCTCACAGGTAGAGCATAGTCAGGGGGTCTTCTGGTGGTCTTCAGGAGTCAAGGCTTCCTCTCAGAGAACTTTTTATCTTTTCCTTCAGTATATGCTCTTTATAGTTTCTCCATAGTCTCAAAAATACATCCCTACACTCAAAAACACATTTCTGCACAAACTAGTTAGGAACTCATTTTAGCTGAAAACAAGATATACTCTGTCCCTTAATTGGTTGTTGGTCTCATTTATTACTTCCCTGTCTTCATTTTCTTTATCTCAAAGGCTGTTCCACTGTTATAGTTAAATATTTTAGCTACTCTATCAAAACAGCTCAAACAGCTATAGCCCTACTCCACTAAAATCCACAACAAGCAAATACTTTCTATTCTCCTCATATTAAAGATCAATTACTATTATTATGTATCAGTCAATCGTAGAATGGAGAAATGGCTATGAAGTGGGAAGATGAAGTAACAGTTGGAGTAATTGTAGAAGAGGCAGATTGTAAATTAAATGTAGTTGTCAAGATCAGGCAGTTTTTATATAGCCTAATGTAGGTAAGGTTTTAATAGGGTTGTAGTTTTTAATTTTCTTTTGATGTGACCGAGGTCACATGGGATCCAGTAGCACAGTCACGTCATGACCTAGGAGCTCTTGTGTTCCTCTCCAGTTTTTAATCTACAAACTCTAACTCAATCCCTGATGATTCTAATTTTTAAAATCTCATTGGATGGTTAGCTTTCGGTTTGAGGTGATTTTTTTTTTTTTTTGGACCATCTTGAGTCTTAAAATGCTCCCTCGAGTGTCCCCTCTGAATCATGATGACCCATTTCCTGAAAAGCCTGCAAAATAGGAAGTGAATCACAGAAGGACTGTGCCTTCTTTTTGTCTGAAATGGAATATAATTTAAATGAAGTTCTGGTCACCCTGCAGGTTGCCTGTACTAGCTGTTTTACAGAACCTTTCATATTCAGGTTCAGGGTGTACGACAGGCTATTTCATAGAAGACATGTCTGAAAAAGCAAGGCTTTGCTGAAATCATACTCCTTTTTCCCACAAGTAGGTCAGAAGAAAGAGCAATCCAATGTGACCAAGTCTTTGCTAAGTGTCTAAAAACAATTGAATTGAACAAAAGAATGAGAGCATTAAAAAAAAAAATCCCACAACTGAAGGAACAGCATTTGAAAGAGGGTACGATTTCATTTCTAATGTGCACTTTAGTTTTGTTCAGTTATCATCTCCAAAATCGTATCCCTTTTAGTTATTTAGTTTTAAAATAATATAACTTGTTTTGTTAATTTGGTGTAGAGTTAGTCTGTTTACATAAAACACTCTAGCAAAAGAGATTGGCAGAGTTTGTGTTGTAAATACAGGGATCTTTTCAGTTAATTATATGCAAATCAGCATTGTTAACAAACACCTAAATAACTCTGCCTTGTCTTCATTAGCCTGGGAGATACAGTACATTTCTCAAGGAACTAGACAAGGAATATTAATCAAAGCAGCTTGTAAATTTTAATGAGCTTATTAATTGTTGACCTCTGTATTTCCAAGAAGTGGTATCAAAAGGGAAAGATAACTGAGTTATTTTTGTGAGGCTATATTATGCAGATATATATGGGGGGAAGAAAAAATCATGGTCAAATTTGTGTTATGAAAAATAAAACCTCAGTCTAGCTGCTAACATATTGATAACTTGTGTTTTTCTCAAAAAACTATATGCTGGCTGTTGAGATTTTAATGGCAGAAATGTTCTTGCACTAAAAGAACATTTAGTGTTGTAGAAGTTTCCCAGACTGGGTTTTATAACTTTCCAAGCCAGTAGTGATATAGTTCTGAATTTGCTTTCCAAAGGGACCTCCTGAATGTCACGTGATTCTAGTTGTTACTTTTAGGTTTGGACAATCTCTTAAGACAAAAATGATCTTGAAAAAAATACAAACAAAAAATGAACATGGGAGCATGGCTGGAAAGATCTTTGTCCTCTGTGGCCCACTGACCTTGTTCCATTCCACATAACAAGCCCATTGATTAGGAGTGGAAGGGTGAAACCTAGACCAGGGAATCTCCTGGGGAAGTTCATTGATGTTTCTTGAGGGGAAGATTTAAGTCTGACCCTCAGGAGTGATCCTAAACAGAGGTTGGTACTACTTCACATGGCTAATCCTAATGTTGTGGGGAAAGATGAAACCCTCTTGAATTTCCTTCTGCTGTTTTTCTGGCAATAGTCTTTAATGCTGTGTGCAGGAGCAGACTTTGGTGTAATTAATCCTCTAATTCCTTTCTAATAGCTGTCTAGCCATGTGTCAATAAACAAGGAGGATACATGACAATAAAAACATCTGTCAGTAACATACAGTGTTGTTTGAGAGGCAAGAACAGAGGGGAATGAATAAAACAAGAAAGAAAACAAGGCAAACCACAGACTGAGATTAAATGGAGTCTAAGTGGGAGAGACAAATTTCGTGTTGCCATCTGATCTTCCCTAATTTGATTTGGTCATTTCCAATTCTGAAGAATAAATGAGTTTCCAGGCTGGAAGGATAGATAGCTGATGATTAGGTTCTGGTATCTGAGTTGCTCTGTTCTCCATTTCTGAACCCTCAATGGCAACAACAGATGATAGCTCCTATTTACTTTCTACCACCGCTGTCCACATGAAGCCATCATAAATTCTTATGGATTCACTCATCTAAGAGACTATACCTGTGTAGCAGTTAGTGACAAAGCTGGCTAACAAATATACTGGAAACTAGCTTGTACCACGTTTGGTGCAGCAGAAAAAAGGGATGAAACCTAAAAAGAAGTTCTGCTGTCAGCTACTAATCTGTTCTGGAACTTTTTCACCCAAGCTTTTATGAGGTGTCAAAGAAATTAAGATCAAACAGTTCTTATGACCAGATTTGAGTTTTGATGAGAGATAACAGAGTTGGATATTTTTTACCAGTTCTCCTAGACTTAATATGGATTAAAAGAAAAAAGTAATTGAAAAGAGATTATATCTGAATCCTAGAACAATAGAGACCCAGGATGGCTCAGGTGACCACCAGTCAAGGAGAAGAGAGCTGCAAAACAGACCATTATATTCTTAATTAGTCTGTCTTCTTTTTTTCAGTTCTCTCAGAATTTAAATATTTCCTTGAATTTTTGGGCCAGACAGTCATAACTGCTGCAACCTGTCTCAGTGTCATGTCTGTAAAGTACCGGTGGAAGTGGCTCTGAACAACATAAAACAGGGGAGTTGCATGTGGTGGTTGTTTTTAGATTTTGTTTTGTTTTTTCCTCTGTGAAAAAGCATCTAGTTCTCAACCAGTCACAGACTCTCGAAAATTTAAGAGAGTAATTCAGTCTCTTTTCCATTTTAAATCTCTTCCATCAGCTCTTTTTCCCTGACATCCATACTGGCATTGATTTATTTGAATTAAGATTCTTCTGTTCAAGTACCATAATTAGCCCCTGTCACTACTAATTCTCATCCCCTTGGATTATATTGATAGAACTAAAATCCATGTGGACTAAAATCCAGCAGCATTTTCTTGCCTGCAAGCTGGAAGAGAAAGATCCTGAAGTCCCCAGTGAGGAATATTTGGGTCTAGGAAAGTGTTTCAGTGTCTGTCTCTCTGAATTGATAGATCTGTGTGTTCTGATTGGGTTTATGTACTTTCTTTCTGATTATTACCTATGACTTTCCCTACAACCCTCTTTAAATTAACTAGAAATAGAAATTAACTAGAAAATAGTTCTTTATGTAAGGCCCCCAAGGGATCTAATATAGATCCATTACTCAGAAGTGGCTGTAAGTTTCCAGAAAGGTGGGTTTAAACCAAGTTATTAAACATGATTTTATCCTTAGAATATGAATAATACAAGTTTCCTTAGGTAGTTATTATGCTAGATCAACTTGTCCATACTTCAGTGGTGCTATGAGATATCCATCACACGCCAGATTTCTCTTGGTGACAGTTTCCCTGCTGCCACTCCTTGCTTTATGAAACTGGAGTTTGATGTACCCATGTAGCTACCTTAGGTATCCAGAGAAAGGAGGCTCCTACTCGCTCACACAGTATGTTGCAGCAGTATTGGTATGAACTGCATTGACCAAAGCAAAGCCAGAATAGAATGTACACTATTATGGTGTGCACAAAACCACAAAATCTGATGGGAAAAGACCATAGGCGTATGTCTGCATTTTTTTTCTGGGATATTTTTAGAGTTTGATATCCAAAAATGTCATATTCAAACATAAAGGCAGCAGATGCCTTGCCTGGTCTGAAAGCCCACACTGTTTGAGATGAGACCTTTTTACAGTCAATATGAATGCATTGCATCTCCTGTCCTGTAAGAAAAAGCCACATGGGAAAACATGTACCTCAAATTCCTGTATTTATACACATAGAAAGTTTATTGTAAAATCAGGAGCAAATTGTTGTCATGCTTTGTAAACATGGAATTTAGCACCACTATATCTGAGTCTTGCATAAAATGCTTGCAAAAGGCTCTGGATGTCTTCAGGGGGAAGGCTGTATACATTATAAATGGTTAATGCTTCATAGGATAGAAATTCAGTGAAGCAGGAAAGTGCTTGTTTGATTACTTTTTGCAGGTTTGTTTGTGCCTTTTTTCCTTTTTTTTTTTTTTTTTTTCTTCTGTGGGGCTCTGGGGGCTCACTCTTGCTGGGAACTAAGGAAACTGGAGTTTGCTGAACCAGAAACTGTTTCAGACCTTGAAAATTCAGGTTCAGTGCTGCCAGGATTTGGGATGTCTTTTACTTTAGCTGAGCGGGTGGGATGAGTCTTGCACATTAAGATATTATTTCCAGACCAGTGACTTACTAAAGAGATAAGGAGACCTGTAATATTGATTGGATTAAGAAAGCATCAAGTAACCTTTCACCTCTATCTGATCAGCTTTCTATATCAAAATATGAACATGAAAATAAGAGTATTAAACTCTGAGTCTTTCCATCCATGCTCAGGAAAGCATGCATGCTCTAAGGACTTACTCTGTACCACAGAAAGCAGCTCTGTTTGAGGCCTAGGATTAGGCATCACTTGGGAATATTTGAATCCAGAACATAGATTTTTGGCCTCTCAGTGAGATCTGATTTTCTGATTGGGATGAGGAGAAAGACTAAAACTTTTCTCCGAACTCAACAGCATTTAATCAAAATAATGTAAAATGTTTGTTTTTTATGTTTCAGTGCAGTTTTTCAAGGTCTGAAGTAAGCTGAAATTCATTGAAAAATTTAGTAAGGCAAGAGAAGTCAGAGTGCCTGTACCACCTGTATGCCAGTTTCATACTGAAGACACAAGTCTTACTAAAGGGAATACATTCAAAATATGCATATTATACACATATAGAAAGTATTTCAGATTTTAAAGCGAGAAGTTGGCCATTATAGTGAGCAATGGGGCACAGGATAAATTGGACTTTGAAAAATCACGAGTCATTTTGTTGTGAGAAAAATTTGATGGGTAGCAGGGAAGAGTAAAGGGTGTCGGCCATGTGGCTGGAGAAGGGATTGAGCTTTTTTAGTGGCCATGGTCATATGTACAAGGACACATGGGTTTAAAAGGTATCAGAGTAGCCACAGCTGAGAAACCAGAAAACCTTGTTCTAATAGGAAGGATGGAAATAGTTCCTGGGAAGGCTGTAAATATCCATGGTTACAGGCATTAAATAACTGCTTGCACTCATAATTATTAAAAAATGCATGATATAGTTGATTCTTACTTCCTGAAACTGAATTCCACTTCATGAAGTGGGTGAGGTAGCTATCCTGAAGTCTATTTTTTATATTTTTCATATTTATGTTACAGAAAATGACTCATTTTCTGACAGTTAGGTGACAGTTCATTTTCTGCTGCGTATGTGTGCAGGTGCACAAGCGGAGAAACATGAAGAGTGTGAAGACAATGCCTGTAGTGTTAATTGTTTGAAATTTAGAAAAAGACATCCTTCAAGATGATCAAATTAGGCTGTCTCATCAAAAAGCCAGCTTGGTGTCCTGTAACAGCAAACTACTGGTAGGAGGAAGTATTAATATAGGAGCAGGAGCACCAGTGCTACTCAAGAGAGTTAAAAAGCCATGGAAAGTTTCACTCTGCCTGTACTGAAAGTGATTACAGTGAGGAAAAAGGGAAAGAAAAAAATGGTTATTTGCCACAGCTGTGTGCAGTTACATGGGTTTATGTCCTGGTGTTGGAACAGCATGTGCTTGCCCTAGCCAAGGAAGCAGCTTTCAGAGCAGCACAGAGCACAAGCTGTGCTACTGCTGAAGATGCTTCACCCGCAGGTAAGTTTGTTAGCTCAACCCTGTACTCCACTGGCACTGGGAAGGAGCGGATCCTGCTTGGTGCTCTCCTAGATTGAGTACCAGAGGATGTAGCATGTCTTTGTGCTTCTGTTTTCTTCCTTAGTTTCCCTCCATCAAACAGGGTTTAGCAGTGAAGCCACCCATTGAATTGCCCACCCACCTTTGCTGGGGGCTCCCTCAGTGCAGCTCCTGCTGCCATGGCCACCTCTGCAGAGACCCTTTGTGGAGATGGAGCATATACCAGAAGAAGGGACTCTTTTATTTTATTTTTTTTTTTTATTCTAAGTATTACTGTTTAACTGCATTAGTTCCTCCCTGACCTTAGTGAAATGGAAGAGAGAAGTCTCTCAGGAGTTCTGCAGTGTGACCCTGTGGCTGCGGCATTGTTGTTTTTTTAATAGATTCATCATAAAAAACACACCTGCAGAAGTGTGTTGTGAAGGGGAATTTAACTTTTGCTCTCTTTCCATGGAGGGGATGCCCCAAATTAACCTTTTTTTTTAGATTCTGATAACAATGAAATTTCAAAGGGAACATTTCAAGGCAAGTGGCTTTGCATCTTACATTACAGGCAGATTTTTCAGCATTTCCCATCACTGCACCTGCCTCAAGGTTGTGTCTCTAACCCTGCCAGCGTGGAAGTAGGACACAAAGAGAGGATTTCTCTAGTTCATGAGAGGTTTGATGTCCTTCTTCAGTCTTTTACTTGGTTGGAAGCAGAAGAAGCTGCAGAAAGCTCAACACTGGCTCCAGACAGTAATAAAGCTTCTGTGCCAGGACTGTAGGATCTCTCTCAACTGTCGCCCAAAGTATCTGAAGTTCTTCACGTTCCTCAACCATATCCTTTCCTGCAGCACCACAGCATTGATTTACAGGCTAAAATTTCTCTGCAGTGTAAGGCATGAACAGATTCTAGTACTAGCTCTTTTTTCTGTTTAATCACTCTTTTCAGAGTATTTATCTGAATTTAGGGGAGATGCAGGCAAGGCTAATTGGTTTGAAAATTTGAACCCTATCTTCCCCACCTGAAACCTGGTTTCATCTGAGCCTGATAGAGAACTAAATAATGTCAGTTCGATGGTGCCTTTTGCGAGTTAGGGACCAGTGCTCTACACGTGCTTTTCCCTCACGGTGTGTTATCCTATGCTTTCCTCTGCATGGGCATATACAGCCCTGACTCTTAGGAAATCTGTCTTTCTTTGCTGCAGGTGTTAGCCCATGAATCCATTTTCTTCAGGAGAAAATAAAATCAGTTCAGTGCAGCAGTTCCAGGCCTGATGTATGCAGGTGCCTCGGGCTAAGGTTCCTACGTGAGAACTCCAGAACACGATCAGTACCCTATATACAGCCTTTGGTATATCATCATCTCCTTTCTAGCTAAGGAACCTAGACTTATTAGGACTCCTACTTAGCTTTGAACTCATGAGACAATTTTGATCAGGTGGCTATCTAAGAAGGGATATCTTAAATAGATTTTTTTAAAAACCTGTTTAGGTAGTACAAGCAGCCACAGAGAATACAGGATGTTCCTTTCAAGGTGTGAATTTGCGGGCAACAGAACTGTGATGTTTCTGCCAAATCACAGAAATTCCTCTATAAAACTTCTGGTGCTTATATTTGCTCTCTGTTCATTTGCATGGGGCAAATACACTTTAGCTTAACTACAGAGCTTTAATCATAAAAGTCAAAACAGACTCTCATTGTAAACTCTGTAAACATCATATTCTTTGCTCCCCTCTATTGCTATTTGAATTATATGCATGCAGAGTTTCTAGAGGAGTTTCCAGAGGACTTTCTGCAAAGCTGATGCAAATAAACATACCTATACAGCTCTTCAAGCCACCTTGGAATATGAGTAGCTGTCACCATTGCCCAATGACATCATAAAATCTGTTCAACAGTGCTGTGAGTGGAATCAGAAATACCTTTTCTTTTTTCTTAATCTCATTCTGAATTGCCCTATCTTTTTGCAGAGTGGCTAAAGACAATGGGAGCTGTGGAAGCTGAGCATATCTGAATCCCTGCCTCTGTGTTTCTGGAAGTAATAATCAAATAAAAAGTTGAGTATGACACCCAAAAATCCAGAACAGAAAAATAGCTCTTCTGAAGGACTACTAGACTGAAATTTTAGGTAGATTCCGATAGGGAGTTCTTAATAAAGGTAATAGGAAAATCTGTGCTCAGCCTCTCAACCACAGGTGCATTAGTAGTACACTTTCATTTCTTTCTTTTCCTTTCTCTCTTGGCTTTGAGCTCAAGAAGAAAGTCCTGTCTGGGATTTACTGGCAATTGTAGGAGGTGAAAGTGTTTTAATTAGCTATTAAAATGCATACTAATGTCAGGGCTTTAGAGGATGTTCTCCTGTGATGTGTTAATTCATTTTTAATGTGGAAAATTAAGTTGTGTTTTTTTGGTAGGGTTTTTTTTTTTTTAAAGGGTTTGTGGAGCATTGCCTAATGAGTTGGCTGGATCTGCTTGGCCATCATATTTCACCTTTCATGTTGCTGGACCCTTTTCACATGGCTGAATCTGAATGACAGAAATTACAGGCACTTTGCTCTCATAATGCAAAGTTCCCGGGTTTTAATACCTGATTCCAGTCCTGTATATGGCAGACCAGGTTACATGAGCTTCCTACCAAGGGCTTGTTCTCACCCAGGTGCCACTCTGTACGTGATGAGGAAATGAAAGGATCAATCCAGGTTTGTCAGAGGTGTCCGCAGCTACCGGAGAAAGATGAAGATTGATTCAAACATTATCCCTTGATTAAGTGCTGCTTGTGATGGCTCAGCCCACAGTGTGGATCTCTTCTCTCTGAGGTTTATCTCTGATCGTGATAATGATGTAAGTAACAGCAGAAGATTCTTTCCACTTTCTTAACATCTTCCAAGCCTGCTATCAAAATGTGGTACTTCAGCTTGATTTTTTTTTTTCTTGGACTTTAGAAATGATGCCTATAGAACAACCAAGCAACTTTTGTTGTGTTCATACGCCAATGAAGTTGAGACTCCCATATAGACCACTGAGAGCCATAGGCAAAGGGTGTCCTTAGGTGAACCTACCCTAGCTGATGCTGCAAGTAGATCTTCCTAAATGAAAGTAGCTCTTTGAAACAGAGAAAGAACATATCTTCAAGAACTGGATACAGAAAGTCATAAACGAATAATATAACTTTGACTGATGCTCAGTATTACCCTAATAATGATTGGGTGGATTTACAGCATAAACTATGTTTGATTAGGTTTGTATCCTTTCATGTTATTTAAAATTTCTTTATGCTTCAGTGTTGTAAGAAAAATGCTCTAAAATATTTCAGTAGCATGAAAAAAAGCACCATGTACAGCGTTTATAACAGAATGAAACTCATTGCTATGGCATTATTGGTTTCATTATTAGATTTACTTCATTTTAACTTGTGTCCTATTCCCCCTCCCAGAGATGCATCCATTGTCAAATGTCAATATTAATAGTGTTTCAGCTGAAGTGATAAAGTTGTGCAACAGGATTATAGGCTTGTCAGTAGAACTGGAATTTGTACTCTCATTCACATGCATGAAAACCTCAGATTTAATTTTCAGGTCACATGTGATTCTCTTGATTGAAGTCTACAGGGATCAGAGTACCGCAATTTGTGTCTCCTGTGCCTGTGCATTGCAGAGGGGACAGTGGGGGGTAAATAAATACAGCAGCTGGTGGCAATTTCATAAGTTTCTTCTTGTGGGGTTGTTTTTTTCCCCCCTTTTAAGTTTTATCAGTTCCAACTCTGAAACTGGGATATATCTATCATTTCCAGGTAGGTAATTCCTTCACATAAATGGTACAGTAATAAAACTGTATATTTAGATTGCCCTTGTGTGAAGAATTATGTCAGGCAAGAAAATTATTTTCTTCCTCAACAAAAAGACTAAGTTACCCTCTGAACCTTTAAATCTTATCTTTGCTATAGCAAAGATGCAGACCATAAAAGTTTAGGTTCTGTAGCTCTAATTGCTCATGCTGTATTCTCACCCCATCTCACATGTTAAAGTTGAGTCAGAAGGAGTCTGTTCCTTGTAATGGAGGAACTGAAGGGAAAATCTAGGTGATTGAGAGGTGGTTTCTCATCTCTCAAGCTGATTGCTGAACCAAGGTATTAGCCTGCAGTACTGGAGGTCTCTGCAGGAAATGGTGTTTATCTGACAGATGGATGTAATACCGCATCCTTACCTACCTCCAACTATGATAATCTCCTCTGCTATCTTTTTCCCAAGCTGTACTTTTCTATTTGGGGTAATGGAAGAATCTAATTTTTCTTTCCCCCTTCAGTTTCAATGATATGTCTTCACTCCTGCTACTTAGTTCCACCCCAGCAGTAGTTGCATTTCTGTTTAAATTAGGGCTTTGTATCATGCATTTTCCAGTAATAGCTGTGTATCTATTGGTATCCCAGTGAATAATGTGACTCATTGGTTCTGTGTTGGTTTTTCAGCCTCCTACGTGGTCTATGTTTGTCTTATTCTGATAATGATCTGAAGGAAAAGCAATTTTTTTAAAAAATAAAAAACATCCATGTGGCTCTCAATTTTTGTTGGAGAATTATAATGTGAGACAATGTGAAAATAGAGAGAAGAGTGGATTGCTTCTGACAGTCCTCAGTTTCTAGTACAGTTCATAATGCATTGTTGGGACAGGACCCAAAATAATTAGGTTCTGTGCAACCATAGCCTTTGCCCTTTTGAGGATCATTGCACTGGAGTAAATGCTGCTGTAACTGGTCATGTGTGGCATCTATTAGCTGCATCTCTGTCCTGCAGCTAAAATGATGGACTGAATTGAACTACAAAGGATCAATTTGTTACTCCTTCAATGGGGTAAGGAAGGATTGAAAGGAAAACCGGGGATCTTTGCTCCTTGCTGGTGCTGTCCTAGTCTTGAGGCAGGGTGGATTGAGGTGGGATTCTTGAAGCATGGGATTAGCCCATATTCCTGTCTCCTGAAAATCAGAGATCTAGCCTGGGGCTAAGAACTTGTATGAGCTCTGCCACTTCTTTAGAAGTAGATTCCCCTAGCTCAGTGAGGAGATGCAATATGAATGTGCAGCTACTGATGAATATTTAACAAGCTACATTCCAAGACTGGAAGATTAAAAAAGTCTTTCCATATCTTTCCTTCCATCTTTAGCTGTAACTAGGAAGTAAATAACTCCAGAACATATTTCTGGAATGAGTTTCAATATGTTTTTAAACTTCTTTATATTGAGTCACATATTCATGGAAATGTACTGTGATGACATTCTGAGAGAGTCTGGTAGCTTATCTTATTTAATGCTGCTCCATCAAGGTTGCCACATGAACATAATCTTGTAAATGAAGGAGCCAAGGCAAAGACGATCAGTGTCAGGCTTTGACATACATTATACGCTTTTCTGATCATCTTTCCTCAATGGAGATCAAAGGCTGAAATACACTGCTAGAGCAGCAAGGACCATCAACATTTTATTAATTTACTTATTTACAGAGATCAGAAAATGAAAATCTGCTCTAAAAATGGCTACAAAAGTAATTTGAGTATACTTTTTGGGTCAGTGTTTGGAGTTTGGGTGCATTCAAATGCAGGAATACCAAGACATGGGGAATATCCAATACAAAGATTTTTATCTCTGTATCTAAACATTTCTTCCCTATGTGCAAGAGTGCCACAAGAAAAAACTGCAAGAATCATGCAGCAGGATGAAATCTGTAGTCCTCAACACTTCAGTATTTGCTGGCTCAATTTCTTTTTTTCACTGGGGACATGAATGCTGTTTTTGCAGGCGTGTTGACCAGTCACATCTTACTCACTTCATATTGGGACTTGCATAATGAACGCTCACCTCATACTACTGTGTGTGTTTGTAGTCTGGTTTGCTTCTCTGGGAGCAAGAAACACAACTGATCAGTCTGACCTGTGATCTGATGACCAGTTCTAATGAGGGAAAGTATGGATAAGAGTGGTGGCCAGACCTCTGGGGTGCTTGTCTCATCAAGAGATCACCTACAAAGCTCACTCAAGCAGTTATCCTGTAACTTGATGTCCTGTAAACTGCTGGCTTGCTGCAGGACCTGGAAGTTTCTTTGGGGCACTCTCTGACATGTTGGAAAGGACCTGAACAGCTTGGTTATATCTACACTGGTAAATATTATTAATTTATCATAATTGTGTATGCCAGAAAATTGCATATATATTGCATGTGTAATGGCAAGACAATCATTTTACCAGTACAGATGGTACAAGGAGATAGTATTACCTGTTTCTTTAACAGAACTGCTGACTTGGGTTAGATTTCTTGTTTTCTGGGGTAAATTTCATCCATGACAAGAGTTTGTTAGGATCACTTTCTGTGGAAACCTTTTAAATTCAGATAAGACCTTAGAGATGCATCAAAACTGAAAACTGTGAAATGTACAGCTTGTCATGAAATCAGATAAATTCATAAGAATACACACAGTGTCTGAGATATTCAAAGTTCTGTACAGACATTAACTCATTAAATGGGACAATGGTTACAAGCTGCCAGAGCTTTGATTTGTAGATCTTGAAGCCACACTCAGTTTATTTCTAAATAGACTAGAATTTCAATTTCTTTGCTCTTTGAAAAAGTGTTTATTTGTGTGTATAGAATTAAAACAATGCATGAATATACGTAAAGAATATGACCAAATTTTAGTAAACTATGAAAGGGAAATCTCAAAAAATAAAATCCATAGTTGTTTATTTCCACTTCTACAAATAATAGTTGGAGGTCCACTACATAAAAAGCACAGAAATCTCTGTTCACTTCCTGTGACTGGACCAAAGGGAGAATTCTAAGTATCCTGTTCCTGAACTATCCAGAACAGATTTTGTGGGGAGAAGTTGATTCTGTAGTTTGCTTTCTAAGATGATCTGGTTGAAATTTCCAAATATCAAAGGGCTAATGATGTGATGTGAGGACTTTTTTTTTTTAAAAAAAAAAAAAAACAACAAAAAAAACCAAAAAAACCAAAACAAAGCAATAAACACCATATGGCTGGGTGGAAGTCTTGGAAGAGTTTTCTTTCTTAACCTTGTATGTCCACAATACAGATATCTCCATTTGAGCTAGTCTCCCCAGACTCAAAGATAGTCAATGAAATAAAATAGTGTCTTCTCTTGACTCTTGCACACCTTCATCTGGCTTGTTAGAAACATCTGTGAATAAGAGCTATGCCTTAGGAGATTCCTTTGCCTATTAACTATAAATGGATCCTGAAAAGTCTTGGATAGATTTCTCTGAGTCTGTTCTCCAGGTATAGGCTGTTCACAGCTACTGGCCTCTCTCGTGCATGGTGAAAAAACTCAGTGAAAAGATGCGTCCAACGTTTCTTGAATTCTACTATCACTATTAATGTTACTGTTTTTAATCTAATGACTATTTGAATCTTTCCTGGGAAATAATAATCGAGCACCTTGTGAAACACATCCCTAAAATTTTTCACTGTTAGTACACTGTCTCATCAGAAGCTTCCCACTGTATTTTGTGTAACAAACAAAACTTATTGGCAAAACCAAGCACTATTCCCTACCAGCATCACACGCTTTTGGAAACAAGGCTCTGTTATCAAGATGCATATGATCATTTCACAACTGGAGAGCGGTTTGAAGGAATCAGGAAAAAAGTCATTGTGTCTGTTCAAGGTATACCACTAAAAGCAGGCTTTTCTGTGGGTCTGCATCCTGAAAAACATTGTGATCCCTGGAGATTATGTCATGAAAAACAGCAAAATGATAAAACCCGAAGAGTTACTGATATTGTTTCTATTGAAGAGAGCAGATGTGTATTTTAGCAATATCCAAGGAAATAATGTCTAGTACAAATAAAATAGCTTTTTTCTTCCTTGTCCTCAGCTCATGGAGAACAAGACCCATCTACATGCTCATCTTGTCTGGAAACTGCTTTTGATTTGCTTTTGCCTGCTTGGAAGATAAAACACTTTAACTGCCTCTGTTTCCTGAGCTGCTTTCAGCAGTTGGTTGATAAGAAAACCCCTAATCACTTGTTTTAAAAGCACTCAACACTGCCCATAAGCAATCTGATTCCTCTGAAGTTCTGTATTCTCATGTGCGTCTCGTATCTCAGCACCAGTGAAGGGAAAGACTTATCTGTGTTATTTTCATACAGATGCCTTCAACTGGAACTTCCAGCTATAGGGCACAACAGCTCAGATACCACAAGATGCCCCCATTTTACTGGGCTTTTTTTCCCCCTTTGAAGGAATAGCAGCTTTGTGCTCATTTTAATCCTCAGGAACATTTGTTCCTTCCAGCTACAGTAGAGTATGGCAGTGGGGAATACAAGCCCCCCCTTGCAGCAGTAAATTGTTTGTGATCACTGTGATGGAGAAAGGATTGTTCCCTCATATTTACAGCAGACCCAGGAAATATGGTAGAGAAAGCTAATTTGTATTTTTTGGTGGTCTTTCCATTTCTGCTGACGATCCAGAGTGTTACTTTGGGCCTGTCCCATGCAGGTTCTCTTCTGCGGCTCGCTCCTGCCACTGCAGACCTGCTGCCTCCTGACATCCTCTCAGCCTGCCCAGCAATGCCCTGAATGGCACTGAAGGGAATGGGTGGTCAGGCCTTTGCTAGAAGTGGGGAAAAAAGCGGTGAAGGGGAGGAAAGGAATCCTCAGAGCCATAAATAGAACTGGTGTCTCTTCTGCCTGCCCAGCCTACAAACCCTCTAGTTCAGTTAAGAGGAGTAAAATCATAGTGTGTTTTGGTGTGTATTTAGTCCATGTTTTTCTTGCCCATGGGGTGAAATGCACATTTAAGTGGACTTGCAGGTTTTGCTTTTCCATTTCTTTTGGGTAACTGTCACTCTTGAAAATTTGCCAGTTGCTTCAATAAAGTCACATGTGTCTTGAATATCTGGCTTCAACAGTGAGTATGGGAAGCTGATCATCAACTTTTTTGGAGAGAGCAAGCCTGTGTACATATGTCCATTTATAGTTCATTTGAGCCATCTGCGTTTCTCATTAGGAGCTTAACTGCTGGCTGTTGATCTATGGTTCAGTCATAGTTGAAATTAAAAAAAAATAAATTAAAAAAATTTAAAAGGAGTAGGCTGAGAGGAAAAAGAATGTGCTTCTATTCCTCTTGTGTAGCATGCTGGAAGTTTGTGCTGCTACAGGGTTTCCACACCATTTGACCTAACAGTATTGAACTAGGATGACTCAATGGCTTAAAACTATTTACAAAAGGTTTCCTTACAGCAAAAAAGAGAGTATTCCCTCTCCCCACTACATGTTGTCAGACCTGTTTATAGTCTCTCTCCTAAGATACCGTGACCTCTTCAGGTGGCTTTCTGCAGCCACTCTGGGTTTGCAGAATAAACCAAAACCTATTCCCGCTTCAGCGTGGGTCTTTGAATATGCATGCCTGAATGTGTATGTGTGTCTCTGGGGTACAGCAGCAAAACACAACCTTGAGTGTTTGTTTGTCAGTGATGCCTGCGTACTGAGAACTCAAAGTTCCCACCGCATTCATTAAAATACATGTTTTGGGCTGAGGGCATCATTAACAGCTTGGTATTGCTCCTGGCTCAGAGCAAAGCCGTTCACCACCATACGGTGTGTCAGTGGGGATCACGCTAATGATCTGGAACAGCAGGGCGAGCTGGGCACTTAGAGGGACGTCACACGTTTTGGGCAAGGCTTTGGGGAAGACTTGCTTAAAATGGAAACACCACTGTAGTGGTATCCCTTGAATTTTAATGAAAAGATACATGCTTCAGAAGTCTGTTTCATTAATATGTACTTTCTTTTTAATGCAGGACATTCTGATTTGTATATGAAATAGATACTTTTGTTTGTATAGGGGTTATATAAGGCTCCTTGCCTAAAGTCCTTCATTTTATTTTAATTTTGATGGAAAATGCATTGTAGTGTTCATTTACATATGTTTTTTATGGACTGTATTTCTTTGCTTCCAGCAGTCTCGGGTGGGTGATGGATAAAAGAAGTGTGGATTTCAGTATGGCAGTTACCTGTCATTCACCACTTCTATAAGGAGCCCCACAGATCAAAGGTAATATTTCCTTATGTCCTCAGATGAGCAGAACTCTAAGGAAAATTAATCGATATATTAAAAGTGGAAATGGGGAGTCAGAACAGCCTGTTGATTATTTTTCTGTATTTCTTTTTCCCCCCAGTGAAACTGCTACTTTTAAACCAAGAAAATTAAAATAAAATCCAAAGTATTTCTGCTTTGAACTTCCAACTTCTACTTTTTGGTAGGTTTGTTTTGTTTTGATTTTCCTGGCACACTGACAGGAAGAGAGTAGAACCAAAACCAAACTTGCCCATTCATGATGTTATTATTTCTTTCTGAAAGAAATTTTCAAATGTCTGAACATGAGTGCACACACACTAACGAACACATTTGTACAAAAATGGCACATTTCCAGATGTAATGTTAATTTTTTCTCTTTTAATCATTTTTTTTTAAAAAAATATTTATTCTTAGCATCAAATATGATGATTCTTAGCATCAAAAATTTCTGATTACTTCTGTGTAATTGAAAAGTTCATCATATTCATACCAGTCCATTGGAAACTGGACAGTGAATCACACGTGAGCCAAAGGTCCCCTTCTCCAGCCTGCCATCCAGGCCAGTAACAATAAAATCCAGATTTTCCTGTCCCATTCTCTCTGTAAAATGGTGTATGAGGAAATAATGAAACAAATGCCAATTTACCCTAAGCTGTGTCAGCCTGGTTTGCATCTGAAGCCAAAATTTGTACCAGATCTAGCTTCTGAGGTAATGGAAATCTAAATAGCTTTAATGAGTTTAGTTTACTATCTGACCTTCAGTTATTATTTAATCTGGAGAAGCCAGCTTGTCTTTACTAATTACACTAAACAGCTTGCCATGCTTTGTTCATTAAAGCAAAGTAAGAAGTTCAATACATATAGGTTAATGACTTTTGGATCTGTTCAAAATCTTGTCCTACAACTGCTTTGAGGTCAATGGGAGGTTTCTCCATGCAATCAAATCTCTTGAGCTGGGACTCAGTAAAATAATAAGCAGAAATAGTAATTAACAGATTATCTAAACTAGCAAAATGGGGCCAGGTTCTGAATCTGTCCTGCATTGGACCAGGAGAGATTTGGCAGTGGCTGGAGGCATCAGAAACTGGTTGCACTTTGTCATCTTCTGCTGATGTTTTGCCACATCAGACCTGCAGAGCAGCAGGCTTGTAAACAAACATGTTTACATTGCCACTTGCAAAACAAAATGCTACTGGCTTCAATTTAGATGCCATTAAATCTTCAGCTGGAGACTGCTGTGTGACATTTTTGTTTTGCATACATAACATACTGTAACTCAATGACAATGTCTGCTCTCCATATCATTCCTGAGCAAAATAGCTCTCCTAACCATGCGGGTGTTGATGACAGATGTTTTAGATCAGTCACTGGAAAGAGATAACAGGAGTGTCTTGGATCATTACAGGACATGAATCTTTAAAAGTAATTATAGGTGGTAACAACTGGTATGACAATTGAGTCCCTCCAGCCTGTGTTTCACTGTAGAAAACAACTATGTGTGAGATTTCCCTCTAGGAATGTGCTACTGACTGCCAGATCCTGCTGCTTTTTGATGTGAAGTCATATTGTGAATGCTAAAAAGGAGATATGTTCTTAGTACAAGTTTCTTGTTAGCATAGCAGATCTAATTGGAATCTAAGGAAGCTGACAAAGCAATTGGATGCTAATTTTCTCCTTTTTGCATAATTAAAAAAGAAATATTCTTCTCTTTATGTGCTATGCTATTGAACTGTCATATTTAGCACATCAAACACCCATGGTGTATTTAATATAACCTTTCTCATCTGGGATATAATCTATACATATTTGAAGACCTAAATTCTTGTTGGCTTCAGCTGGAACTGAGTATAGACAGATTAAACAGTAAGGAAAGACTTTAGGATTTGCCCTTTCTATTCAAAAAATATAGAACGATAATACTGAATCAACATGGTTCTTCAGAGTTTAAACTCAGAAATTGTTCTACTTCATTTTGATTGAAATACTGTAGCATCTAATTTGTTTGTGCACCTCATTAGGAAAGATTTATAAATTCTGGGTTGAAAAGGAAGATATCCTGGTGTGCCTCAGTGTAGATAGAAGCTATGGCTGGAGTCATCTGTTCTGCATTCTTCTTCTCTCATAAGCATCATTTCAAACAGAAGCACCTTAACGTAATGACTCTGCTAGAGGAGGTCCATTTACTCCAGCATCTCTATAATAGGATTAAATTAAAGCAAAGTTGCTCAAATGTGGAAGAAACCAAAGCTTCTAACTTTCAAAATCACAGAGTCTAGCATGGGACACAGAAGCTACAGAGATAAGTAGGAAGTTTGGATAGTAAAGAGAAGCATGGTATTGCAATGAGGGTATTTATCTTAGTTGTGAGATGTACCACAATCTCCAAGTCAGAAGTTTTAATAGAGACTAGGAACAAGCTACTGAGCGTTACCTTCACTCTGAGTGTGAGTGCACACACATGTACACACAATTTGGAACTAAAACTGCAGCAACTGATTTAGAATCTAGTAGCTCAGCTGCCAACCCTTTTTCCAACAAAGTGGATACTCCTGCATTTCATTATGCTAATTTCAGCTTAGTTTGCACAGTGGTTAAAGTCATTTTGGATTTAAATCTTTCTGAGCCTGGGAGTATCCCTGAAAGTTCTGCCTGTCCTCTGTTCAAGCCATTTAGAAGAGTGTTACCTGGAACTGGTGGGACAGATCACTTTATGTTTTGTTTAGAACTTGTCGTAACTGCTTTCTGAGAAGTATTTTTAAAATCTTTGTGCATCTGTCCCTTTGTAATATTTACCTGGCTGTATTTCCTTAGGTCCCTGATGAAAATGTCATATGAGACTGAGAGAAAGAAACTTCATTAAGGTCCATGTGTATTATATATTTTGCCTACTACAAGAATATTCCTGACAAACAAGGAAATTAGACTGCTTTGATGTGCTCCAGTTTTAATAGAACTGTTGGGGCGTTGGTGTTAATTGTCTTCCAGGTACCTGCAAAAAAATTGTGTAATATTTTGTTCCAAAATTTTTCCAGATTTTCCAGATCCTATCAAAGATAGCATGACTAGTCTGTAACTCTTTTCTCTGAAATAGTTATTCAGTTGCCCTTAACCAATCCTGTGACATCTCTGCCCTCTATGGCCTTTCAAGTTAATTGCTGAGGATTGAGTCAGTGAATCCCCCAGAGTTTGTTTTTTGAAGACCTCTATGACATGCATGACAGCAAGTTAACTAAAATGATCTTGATTTTTTTTCTGTCTTCTGGCTTCTTATCTGCTTCATGTAAGTATATGATGGGCAAATGATCTTCTAAGTTAGCCTCAGTTACTGTTAGTTAATTAACGGCTTCCTTCTGTTTTCCTCTAGCTGAAGAGTACTTCAGCTTATGAATACCTTTTTGCCCTTTTAAGCAGTCTGCCCTTATTGCAGCCTTTTCCTCTTGTAGCATGCCTAGCCTCTGCAGCAGCCTTTCCTCCACCTCTGCTTCATCAAGTCTTCTTCCCCCCTTTTCTTTTCAATTTCCCTGGAAAGCTGTTTATTGCTTCTCTCATTACTCTCTGCTTTATTTCTCTCTTTGTTTTATTATGGTGCTTTCAAACAGTCTTATTTAACATCACAAAACACAATGGATTTTTTTTTCCTCTTGACAGATAACAGGATAAAGCTGTACTGCCTGTTGAACACTATCACTGGGGATTCGTTGATGTCTCTCCCTTCTACTCACATAAAGCTTAATGTTAAACATAGAATATATGAGGCAGTATATATTTCACTGAAGGAGCATCTTAGCTGAATTGGTAAAGCTACCAGTCTTACCACATAAGACAACCAGAATGGGAGAAAGGGCAGTCTGGGGAGCCTCAGAAAGATGCAGATACGGGAGTGGGGGGTGAGGGAGAACTGTTCCTTGCCTTAAAAAGAAACATTCCTAGGAGAAGGGATGGGCAAAATAACCATACTTGAGTTGCAGGGAACAGTATGTCAATTGTACTAGGAATCATGGGAAATCATACAGAGCACTAAAATACCCAAAACCAAGGGCATGGTTGAACTTGCATCTTAAGGAAAGCTGAGGTAATTTCAATGTCTCTAAGACAGGGATAAACTGGAACTTGTGATTTGTTTGCAGTGGAGCATATGCAGGGACACGCTCTTTGAGGAAGTAAAACCAGGAGCAAAGCAAAAAGGGAAGATGCTCACGTGATGCAAATTGGCCTTGCTGTGTAGAGAATTGGATCTATGGAGAGAGATACAGCTTAGTCTTGAAGTGAAATCCACAGCTGCAACAGGTGCCACAAGCACGATGAACACATTGTTTCTTATATTGTCCCCTTCTTATATGTCTTCTGGTCACAGAAATCAAGTTTTGTCTAAATAAACATGGTTTCCTCGTCATGTTTTAAGAGGCAGCTTAGTGCTATCAAATACCAGAGCAGTTTCCTGGAGATTTCCCATATGTACATTTACACGTGTGCTTTTTCCATTTTCAGTGTTTCCTTACTTCCCTCTGGACGTGGATTCATGTACCACAGTGAATATAGTTCAAATCGTCTACCAGTTTAGATTAATTATACTTCAGCTATAAATGCTAAGCTTTTAATTTAAATTAGAAAACAGAGAAAAATTAAGTATCTAGAGGAGAAGCTCTGTGGCAGGCAGCATACAGGCAAAATAGCTAAAAGGCAGCTGGAACAGTTTAGAAAATATCTCTGGGCCTAAATTAATCAATTCTGCTCATTCCCAATGAATTCACACCATCAGGAGTCTGATAAGGGGCAGTTTTTTAAGTGACTCCTTAATGAAGTGCTTCAGCAAGTGACTAATAGGAAAATCAGTGTGCTGCTTTAGCTTGTATGAGCTGGTGTTTGGTGAAACAGTATCTGCAGAAAGATGCACTGGTTTCAGGTCAGGGGAGGACAGTCTGTGAACATTTCTGGAATGGTCTCTATGCATTGACCTTTTCCTGAATAAATGCTGTTGTTAATCATTAGCATGCTGGAGCAGTACAAGTGTCCATGCTGCTCTCAGCTTGCAGAGAAAGACAAAGATCCTTCCCTTCATAAAGTATGTAGAATAAAATTTTGGGTGCTGGGAAAACTCACTGTGGGTCTGGATTTAGTACTAAACTACCTTGTCACGAAAGGTATTGTGTGTCAAGATAACACTGTCAGTCTGATAGAGAGCCAAATAAAAAATCTTGAATTAATGTGTAAACCCCCATTTTTCTGGCTTACTAGGAACATCTGTCCTTGAACTGAGGGCCCAGAACTGGACACCATATTCCAAAAAACCCAGCCATCCACATTTCTATAATCTATAGAAAAAGCCCACAACCTTTTAATAATAATGAATTATGGTTGAATGAAATTAATTTAAAACATGAAAATATAGTGTGTAGAGCATAGGGTTCCCTTATCATTATGCATGCTTATTTTAATGAAGTGTGAATCAAACACATATTTAGCAATTTATGTTGCATAGTCTACAAGAAGGATTTCTATATTTCTGCCTATTATAGAGATGACAGAACTAGTTTGTCTACACTAAAAGCATTCCTTTCCATATCTCCTGTGGTGTCAAAAACCTGTTTGGTATGATTTTTCAGATGCTATTTGCAGCACAGGTATCACTAGGAGGGAGAGAGCAAAAGCAAGAACAACTGTAGAAAGAAAGATGGGAGGCAGCAGACACAAAGCAGGAGGAGAGAGAAAGAACATATAGGGATGGAAAACAAAATACACAGAACAAGGAACTCACTCAGGATTAATTTGCTTCTGAATGCTGGAACACAAGCAGAAGGCAAACCTCAGTTTCATCACTTTGTGTGCTGATAGGTTTTGAAATATATGGGAATGTATCCTATACATATAGAAATGTCCACTCAAAGTACTTTGGGAGACTTCTTGCTACTTCTCTAGACTACCTTTGAAATCCAATGCTAGCTTTCTGCCTGGAAGTGGTGCATTTTATTTTTTTTTTCAGGTGTCAATTGTTGCTTTATTTGAGTTTTTACTAACTCTAGATTACATCTACACCCAGGATAGGTGCCATTATGTACAAGTCTGCTCACTGTTCTGTGGCTGTTATTAACACTGAGTGAGGAACATGTTGTTTTAGGTCCCAGGAGCCATAACAGTTTAGCATTATGTATTTGAATTTGATACAGCCTTGCTTGAAGGACAATGGCCTTATAAATTCCACATGACATTGAGACACACAGGATGTGGAAAGAGCAGCAAATGTTGATTTGTTATCCCAGCCTCCCAAAATGTTCAGATCCATCTGTTTTTATGAGATAAGGAAGATAAGGAAAGATGAAGGTGGACGTATCCTTATTCACAAGTGTGTTGGTGGCTATTCTGTAGACAGGTTGTAAGGGCCAGATTGAAATAGATCACTCAAAGCTGGTCAGTCTTCTCTGGCCAAGTTAAACAGGAAGAAGGATGATCTAAACCCCATCTGATTCTGCCCCTGAAATATAAAGGGATTTATCCCAAAATTCAGAAAGATACTTTACCAAAAAACTGTACCAAATCTCTCCAGTCACAATGTTCTTTCCTAGTTGCTCTCGCAGTAGATACATGCCACCTCAGGGTATATTGTAAAGTAATGAGTTAGCCTGAAAGGAACAGTTTCCAAGAAAATAGAGCAAGCTGATGATGGACAGCAAATCAAGCCTCAATTGGCAGCAGCCCCTTGAGGTACTCTGAGATCTAATTGTCCTAAGGGTTGAGATCTACAGAAAACTTTCTAAGCTCTGTGAGAAGTTTCCCTCTCCTTAGATGACACCTTACAAAACACTTCTTTGGAGTGTTAGGCCAGAGCTTGTAGGGTGACACTGGCCAAAGATCTGCAACTTCAAGCCTGTTTACGCTGTCTATGTGAGAGAGGTTCCCTGCATGTCACTAAATTAGGGTTTGCAATTCACTAAGTTAGGAATTTCCTTTCTTTCTTTGCTGATTCCCCATGACACAAAAGGTATATAATCCACTAAAATGAATCAGTTCGGTGCAGTTTGGCTCTAAAGCTCAGTGGATGTTTTATTTTGCCATTCAACCAACATCAACTGTAGATCATTAATCACCTAATAGAAAATGCAAGAAGCAGTAGGCAATGGGAGAGCACTTCTCATCAACTTTCCCGGCCTCTCACTCAGTTTGCAGTGCTCACCTTATAATTTGCTTCCTTACTTATCAGGGTGAATCTTCTCATTCTCATGTTCCTGGGTGAGATGTTGTAGAATCACATTACTCAAAAATATCCCCTTCTTTCCCCCATGACACTCCCCCCAAAAAACCCCAAACCAACACCACAAACAGCAAACCCAAAACAAATAAGCAAGGAGAGCTGGTAGCATGGCTGACTGGATCAATGTCAGAGGAGAGCTCATTCTCCATTGAATTTTCCAGGAATTTTCGAAAGCTGTGACCAGGAACAGGAGCACTACAGAAAGATTGTATCTGGAGATGAAATGAGTTAGAAGCTCAGAAACAAAATGAAAAGAAATTCTTATACAAGGTTGAGAGCATGTTTCTGGATAAATTGTTGAGGGAATCCAAATTTAAGTTGATTGCCAAGTTCCAAAGATTCCTTAATAGGAATAATAATTTTTGGAAGGAAGAGAAGGATGGGGGGGGGGGGGGGGGGGGCGGAATGTAATCCTTATGCAATAACTTCTTGACATTGAATTTATAAATGTAGTCACTGTTTCTTCCTGACCAAACACCCTGAGTCTCTTGGTCAGGGCCTGATGCCTATTATTTATATTCTCACTTCCAGCTTCCTTCTATCTTACAGAATGAAGTACTGTTTGGCTAAATATGTGACAATTATAGACTGTGCCTAAATTCAGGAGAATAGAGTTGTGTTTTGACATCTGATTAGAAATAAGTGACAGAAGCACAAAAATAATTTAATGATAAAATATAGGTTTTTCATGGCCCAAGACTGTCTTGTTCCACTTCTACTGGGTGTAAGCCATGTTCCAGGTCAATGTCTGGGTACCTCCTCCAGTGCTGGGCTTGAGTTAGTCAGCCCTGGGTGTATTAATTTGGGTGGTTGAGTGTATAATTTTGGAATTAGCATTGGGTAAGTGTAGGTTTGTACATTGGGACCAGCAAAACAGGCAGATCAAACACAGGATTCAATATGGCTGGTCACTGTAAGATGCAGGAGCTCCCCAAAACAATTTCAGCAATAAAGTCAGCTTGGCATTGAATTATTCTGTAAAATGAATTTGAAAGCCCCAGGAGATTCATAGTGAAAGGCAGTATCAGCTTTAGGGTTTTTTAGAATTATTTGAACACCTTTTTCTTTTGTTCTCTCTATTTGAATGTCTGTTTTCTGAAAATAGAAAT
Organism: Gallinula chloropus; assembly: GCF_964237585.1. Taxonomy (NCBI): domain Eukaryota; kingdom Metazoa; phylum Chordata; class Aves; order Gruiformes; family Rallidae; genus Gallinula; species Gallinula chloropus. The sequence continues at coordinate 70,004,691 of NC_140090.1, forward strand.
AAGAAGTCAGTATGAGACAAAGAATGTTATAATCTCTTTTGTTCTAAATTATTTCTTAAATGAAATTTCAGCTACATAGTCATGTCTATGGAAATTTTTTATGTTGATGCTCAGTTCTTTTCAAAGAGAAGGATAACTAAATTGAAATGAAGGTAATTTTGACTATTTTAGAATTTAAATTTCTGTTGTAAATACTATGCACAACACTTGTTTAGTGTGACAACAAACAGAACAGAAATGCCAGCGACTCTTGGGATTCATGCCTGTTAGTAGGGTTCATTCCTTGTATTTTTGCTGAGCAGTTGGAATTTCCTAATTCTATTAAGACCTAGGGAAGATCAGTGCCAATAGGATGCCATTTGGCATCAGTTTAAGAAGTTCTATTGGATTTTTAAAAGTGCTATTAATCTGTTTAATATTTATAATTAGTTGTGCTCCTGTTCATGCACTTCTTTATGGAATTATTTTGGAATATCCTTGTGCTGTGTTTGGTTACAGACAGAGCACTGTAACTCATTGTTGCATCATGTGCTTCTGACAGATCCCTGGATATGTCCTGTTTTGTTCTACTTAATTGAGAGGTGGGTAACTTACAGCCTGTGGGTCATCTGTGGTTTGCAGTTTTATTTCACAGAGCCTGTGGCAGATGATAATTTTATTCTGGATAACACCAAGTTGCGTATTAACTGAAGATCTACCAAAGACTTTTGAGAGGCCAGTCTGGATGAGGAAAAATGGCTTCATCCTAATCCTTTCAAATGGGGTAATAATTTCTCTGTGTTTAGAAGTGGACCAGGAATTTCCAAGTATAATGTCCATGGTAATTCACACCATCTGTCTTTCTGCTGTGGGAATAGAATTCTGCCATTAAAGGGACTTTTGGGACATTCTTGAAGCTATTAGCTGGTACCATAATGATAAATGATAATGACTGATGGCTGTCAGGTTATGTTACCATAGCTGTGTCTCTGGGAATGATCCTCCTGTGGACTAGATCTGCTGTCACTGCTATCTGGTAAGGGAAAAATGTGTTTAGCATAAATGCCACTCTCTCTTGTCATGGCACATGAACTTCCTGCAGATGAAAAAGGTACCCAATGGCCCCTGATGGAGTGAAAGGATAAAGAAATGCCAGTTAGCTCCTGAAGTCAATACTGGGAGATCGGGGCCACAAATACCGTGTTTATCCCCATGAAAAGCACTAGTAGGAGCAGTCGATTCTCAGTAGTGCCACAAGGAACAGCCAAAAGTGGTGACACTTCACTTCTGTTTCACATACCCCTGTGGTCAGAGCTATATCATTTTTTCACTAAATCACTTCCCTCTCACTTTTTGTCTCTTTCCCCTGTCCCCCTAGCTGGGGAAGCTGCCTTCTATGTGTTGCCTCCTGTGTTGCTTTCAGGTGACAGCAGAGCATTAGGGAAGAGCTCTTAGGACTGAACACATGGCAATCACTCCATGAGAAGGTATTTTTGGAGCAAGTATTATGATAAGGACTGGAAGCCTTCAGTTCAGTCTTTGCTGCTCAGAGGAGGAATGGCTATTCTTTTTGACCCCAGCAATTACTACCTGTAGTAGCAGTTACAATGTCAACAGATGGTTTGGCTGATAGAAAATCTCTGAAGAAATTAAACCATGACACCAGCTATTGAAAGAGGCGACTGTCACTAGGAGGTGAGCCTTAGGACAGACTTAATCAGGTCTCTTTTTCTAGAACCATTCCGGACAGTTGTTTGTCTATTGCAACAGCTCTAGAAGTTTTTTAATCTCCTAGCTTTATCCATTTTCCTGATCTGAAAGCCTTGGCAAGACTGTCACCTCCTTTTCCCACACTGGTCTTGTTTTTTCCACAGTGGTGCTGCATTCTCCATTTGTGGATTGCGAAGCAGAATGCTGCAACTATCTGTGTTCAGGGCCTGAAAACAGACACTCTGGTGCATTGCAAATCTGCTTCAAACTTCATTTTTGTTAGCAGTCTTGGACTGCACATAATAAATAATTCCAATAACTCTAAACATCAAGAATGCTATGAATTATGAGCTTTTTATCAGAATAACATGTAGGATCAATAGAAACTGAAGGTGTCCAGATAAGCACATTTCATAATTACTGCTTAGATCTGCATAAATCAATTTACTAGCAGACTTCAGGGAAAAAAGTTCATTTTTTTAAAGATGTATTAAAATAATGGTATCTTGATGGAAGGTTACATCCTATCTCCCTTTTAATAACACCTCTTAAGAAAATTTAATTTCAACTTCAAAAGGAGCTACATTAAATATCAATCCTGTATAAATGGATCTGACACATTTATGTTTCATTATTTTATTCCTTCCCCTCCCCAAAAGGAAATGAATCAATCATTTTGTTACTCTTCAGTTCATCTTACTCTTTCTTGTGCAAAGCTATCTCCTTGAAATAATCAGGCCTCTTTGACAATCAGTTAATAAACAGACACTTAAACATTCTTTTCTTGCAGTCTAATAGACAGGTAATGAGGTTGAAAGACATTGCATAGTGCACATTGTACTTATTTCTTCTCTCAGATTAATAAACCCTCAGTCTCTCTAGTACTTTGAAGAAGCTTTATTTCAGCTGTCTAATCAATCAGTTAAAAACAAGATATGAAAATGTAGTAATTTAGATGGAAAGTTTCATGCATTGACAGGCTTGATCATTCTATCTTGGCATAAGTCACATTTGATTGCATTTAAAATGGGGAAACATCACTGTGTAATGCCACATGGAAGTGGCCATGAATAAAACTCGTTTTTCCAAGGATTTTTAATTTATAGAAAATTATTTTGATTAGTCTCTTGTGTAAGGAGGTGGTAGGGTAACGCTGGAGAAAAACAAATAGTGCATATTTATTTAAGATGTGGAAATGATGTTGCAAGCCCATTTGTCAGTTCTTTGTAGCCTTCAGATGTTTAAAGCACTTTAGTAGAAAAAGTAATTCAAGATGTCAAAGTAGCTGAAAAATGGGATCAAGTAAAATATGGGTTTCCCAAAGGTTGATCATACAAGACTAACTCAATAACCGTGTTTGATTAGGGGATTTCTTTTCTAGGAAAAACAGGTGTTCTTGCCTTTAAAAGAAAAAAAAAACAAAACCACAACAAACAAAAAAATGAACATTATAGGTTCCAAACAGGAAAAATATAGAAAAAGAAAAGAAAAAGGGAAGATCAAGAAAATAGTATTATGATGGAGGAATAAGAAATTAAAATATAACAAACAGTATTAAAAAGAGTGTCCTGATTCTGGCCAGGCCAGAGTTAACCTTGTCAAGCAGCCAACCCAGGTGAGTTGAGTTAGCCCAGGCTGTGTCCACACCACCTGACACCACTCTCCAATAAGATGGGCTGGTTGGGGAGGCTCTTCGCTTTCTCTAGGGCAGTCTAAGGTCACCAGGTTGGTCCTTGCATCATGTATCACCCTGTAATTGTTGGGTAAGGTACTCTGTGTTATGATTGAGTGTGAGTGTAATTGGTTGTTATTGTTCCAATTCATGGTGTTTTTGTCAGTAAACTGTCCCTATCTGAACCCATGGAGGCTCTGCCTCTTTCTCCTCTGGAAGTGAGGGGTGTGGTGCTTGCAACTGAACTGCCTCATGGAAGTATATGAAGCTTGAGAAAGGTAAGTAATATGGATCATAAATGGCACATTTTAGAATTTACTTTAATAGTTTAATTATATATCATATTAACACACTTGTACTTCTTAGGCCAATGTGCAGATGAAAAGTATTGTTAACACAGATGGTCAGTCTACAGAATGAATTTGAAGACTACAGTCTTAATGTTGGAATGGAATCAAGAACATGAAATGTATTTAAAAAACCCATAAAAAATGTGTGTTTAGAAAGTAAGAATAGGAAAAAAATTGTTTTTTTCAGATGGAAACAATAAGTATGACTGTTAGCCAAATTGGTGCTGCATGTTAAAAAGGCAAACATGGTCCAAGGAAGTATTAAATATTAAGCTAGATATGTGTGCTGTTGTAAAGAGATTACTTGCATATCCCTGACTAGATAGCAGTTCACAAAGCTTTCTCTTTCTTTTTTTTTTTTTTTTTTTTTTTGCACTTGCAATACAAAATAATGCTGTTTGGGTTTTTTATTTCTTCTTTCTTTCTGGACTCAACAAGTGAAATCATCCATTTCACTGAGGTTCTTTCACAGTTGAATTTACAACTGCTGATGCTGTGAAGGGAAAGGATTATGTGAAATTTTTCAACATTAAACCAAGCTTTTCCTCCTTGTGCAATATGCTTCACTACTACAGGTAAGAAATCCTCAGAGGAGGACAAAAAAGGCTTCAGCTGCCATATTTTGTCCTCTGGCTATAATGCACTGTTGGTCTTTGGTTTTGGCAAACAGCTTTTATGTCCCTTTTAAGAGTGCTGAGTGTTCTTCAGGATCAAGAAAGAATCAAGGCCACGAGATGAATGTGAGGTAAAATCTATTAATTCAGGTAAGAACAGGGGTGACAAGAACCCAAAACATTAGGCAGCACTTAATTTTTCATGATCTTTCCCTCTTTTTGTCTTTGTCTGCCTGCCTGTCTTTCTCCTACCTTACACATTAACTGCCTAGAGCAGAAAAATAAGAATCTTAGTAAAGCTCCCCACAGGTATCTGGCTGCGGTTTACAGCTAACGGTTGCAGGTACATATAAACTAGGATTAAGAGCATTAGTTCAGACTATACTAACTCAGCTCATGCCTCTTGGAAACATATTGTCCTGAGTATCTCTGATATCACCCATGACATTAAGAAACAATCAAGTTAAAATTGAGATTGACAGGAAACACAGTGGGATACTGTCTGTGGTGGTGTTTTTTCAGTATTGTTATTTCAGTGAATATTGGCAAGCAATTGGATTAGACCTATTTCCAGTGAACCAAAGTTGAAACACAGTTTGAGTTGTATGACTCCAGCTATGAACTCTATTGGTATTTTTGAAAGGGTTCTTGAAGAAACTTCAAGATAGAGACAGGAATAATTAAAACTTGCAGTTAAGTTACTTAGAAGTGTTTATAATGAGGTTGCTTCAAATCTTAAAAGGCTATCTTGAGATTATCATTCAGAAACTTCCTTATCATGCAGTAACAGTTTCTTCTTCCTTACCACTTAAAAAAGCTCCTGAAAAAAGGCACCATGCTTAAGAATTAAACACTCCTTTCAACTAAGGAAACAACCAGTGTGTGTGTATATATATATGTGTCCTTTATCTTGGCATCTTTAAAATGCATACATTTTCACATGACCCCTTTGAGACAGATAGAACACATCCAAGGCTTTGTTTATGAGGCCTTGGTTGTGTGCTTGCAAAGTCTTGCTGCAGTGGTATAAGACCTATCCCATTCTGACAGTCTATGGCATCGTTATGCCTTTCTTTGCCACTCTGCACAGCCATGCTGAAATTTCTTGCCACAAACTATCTCAGTGGAGTCAAGACCACCATATCCCTCCAATGAACACCAGCAACTAATTTTAATGTGTGACCAAAACACATCTGACTCGCTTCCCTTTGCTAGCACATAGTGCCTGCAAAACATTGCAGGCTGTACATTGTGATCATCCAAGACCTGGATACAGAGCATGTTTGATAGGAAACTTTCCCTTCACAAAGATACAACCTGTTTGCTGGTGGTGTCCCCTTGATACACATTCACCTCAAGCTTCACATCTGTAACTTCTGTATATAGATACTTTAGCAAAACAAATGCTATAGGAGAGTCTTTTTGGCGTTATTGCCTTTGTGCTGTAACTCTTCTGAGCAGCAAGTAACTGAGAAACACGTAGTGCTTCAGGTGTTTGAAAGATTTGATCCAACCCTTGTGCGTGGTGAGCATCTGGGGGAAGAGAACTTGGGGGGCTAAAGCAAGAGTACTTTAATTTGACAATGTAAATGCACCTGAAGGATCATGTCCAGAGGCACCACATACTTTGGTCTCTTTAGAACAGCAGTATAAATACATCTGATGGCCCCAGTCACCTAAGATCATAGAACCAGTTTGGAAAGCTAGTACTTGTCTCACAAATCCAGGCTACTGCTGAAACCACAGGACCATTCTTCCTTTTATAAGTCTCCTTTTCTACAGAAATCATACTTTTGTGTACTGGGTTTCTTGTTGTTCAGGGGTTGATTCTTTTATTTTAATTTTTTTATTATTTGCTGTGGGCAGAAATGAACCTGTTTTACTCAGATTTAAGAGGGTAGAAAGGCCATTAATTTCCCTATGGACTGTAGTGCAGTGGTACAAGTAGTGAACCTGATTTTCAAAGGCTTCATCACTGATATTGGCTGCCTTCAAGCACTACTCAAAAATCAGTGTTCTTTCTTGTCATCTGTACCATAAAAAAGGCTCTACAGAGAGAATTGTAACTGTGCTCTGCAGGTGTGGAAATGACAAAAGTGGGTACTACCCTTCCTAAAAGGACATTTTCCCTGTGGATTCAGCTCCCACCATGTTTGTCAATGGGCAGTATGTAATAATGACATGTACTGTGGAAACTATAAAGTCAGAGCAATTACAGAACAAAAATGTTAAGCTCACTTCATGTCAGGCATTGGTAGTGGTGGTTTCTTTTTAGGGGAGGATTTTTATTATTATTTTTTCATTTGAGCTCTGCAGAATACATGATGTTTTATTCAACTGGCTTTCAGAGAAAATTAATGATCATCATGATGCCTTCACAAGGAGGAGGGAATGTTGGAGATTTTTACGGTGTACATTTTGGGGTGCTCATTTTCAGACAGAAGGGGAAGTCTGTATTGAAGAAACATTACTTTGCTTCTTTCCTGTCACCTAATATTTTCCTCATTCCATGTGGAAAATTACCTTGTCAAATAGCTCCTTGAAATTTCCATGAAAATCACACCAAAGGTGGGGGTGTGTGGGGGTGTTACTTGTACTGCCAGGGAGGTTGAGACTGGTCAGCACCAATGTATTTTCAAAATGTTCTGGCTGAACAGCTCTCAGTTCCCCTGAAGACTTGAGATGGAAGAAAATGCTGTATGTTGACTCTCAGACATTCTGAATCTAGAAATGCGGGGTAGGAGAAAAGAGCAGGAAGGAGAGATAGGGGAAAATGAATAAAGTTGAATAAGAAAACTGGTAAGACGATGCGTGGAGCACTCAGCATTAATGCACTTAACCCCAGAATCCTCAAGCAGGAGAGAGATTCTGCAAGTCAATCAATAAACTGCTTCTCTGAAGCCCTGTTTATGTCAGGCAAGTCCATCCATTTTTCATCAGATACTGCAGGCATCTATTTGTCAGGAATGGTTTGGTCTTACTGAAAGACATGCAGGGGTCTCAGATTGTAACCACTGGCACACCAGGATGTGCCAGAATACAGAACGTCACAGCTGATGCTGATTTAATGAAGTATCTACTGTGGTGACTAGGACAAGAAAATAAATGCCTGGATCACATTGATCCAGGGCACAAAACTGATAACCATGGAAGGCTGTTTAGCTACTGTGTGGGATGGCTATCCCCGGAGGGGTGGGGACAGACTGGGTAAGTGTATGGCAAGGTGTCACTTGGAATTGAGTCCCATCTTGTATCAGCTCCCTGGGGACAGAGTGTACCTGCAGGATTGACCTCTCTCAATCACTTTATGGTTTGTTGACACAGGACCCAGGTGGAAATTATGGTGCCTTACCTGCCTCTGCTGCTTTGGATAAGGTTAAACCTTGTGCTTACTTAGCTCACTAGTTTCTCAAGTATCAGGCAGAAGTAATGTGTGTGCACCTGTGCATGTGACTATGTAAGCATTTATGTGTAGCTATGTCTATATGTGTTTGTATATACATATACATGTGTATTTATATCTTTATTTAGACTTCTGGGATAGAGAATGTTGCCTAGTATGAATCTACCAACAGTATTTTTAATGTTTTCTACAAGGTCCTTTGAAAGTCTGTGTGGCTTTTAATGCTCTTCTGAAACACAAATGATTGTTATGAGTTGTTTTCAGTAAAACTGGTATTTGAATATACTGTGTTAAGTAGAGACTAGTAGCAATGGTGTCTGCACATGGTATGTATGGTCAGTGTGTAGAAAGAGAACTTGTCTCCATCACTGCTCAATATGTAATTTTGATTGCAACTGTGAGAGCAACTGGAGAATTTAGATCTCCTGGTTACCTGAATCTTGGCTTTGTCTGGGACTATGTTCATCCAGTTTTATGAACCAGGTAGTCACTCAGCTCTGGGATTAAAGCCTGAGGCTGTCTGGATAGTTTTAAGGAAAAGGTACCTCTATCCTGCATGCACAACTCAGGTCTGAGCCAGAATTTGTGCTGACTGATTCCCCTTTTATATAGTTGCTCTTCCCTTAAGTAGGGTCATGGCACCTGTCATGATCTCTGTAGTCAGAGAAAGCGCTGATCTGCTGAATTCAGTCATAGGTCTTCCTGGGAGTGAATAGGTTATGGAGACCAGAGCCCTCACAGGGCAAGTAAAATTTCTTTTAAGGTTAACATTGCTTTTATGAGGTCATTTGCTTCTTTGAGACAGAACTTTAGACCTTGCTGCTACCCAGACTTGAAACGCATTCCTGTATCCTTAGTAGGTGGGACCATGCAGGCTTTCTGGCTCCAGAGGGTGAAGGCCAGACATGAGACTGTGGAGTGTCTATCCCCATGGCCCTCTCCCTGAGCATCAGCCACAAGCAAAGCCACACATTTGCAAATAACTGGGTTTTTAAATAGGCATCAAGTCTGACAAGGGTAAATATACCCTTTCCAGCTGACTTCTGCAGAAGAAGTCTTTTTTCCCTGGTGGAAAAATTCTTCCTGGTGTTGCAAAAAGCTGCTGTCTGTGGATGGCTAAATCACGGGTAGTCCCTCGGTCTTAATTCTGACATGGGGGCTGTTATGACAGAGATTACTGGACTTGTTTTAGTCTTAAGAGCATTGGTGTATTTAGTTTCACCCTGAGCATGAGACAGTAATCAGAACACATATGTAGTACTTACTAGCTGTGGCAATGAATCCTTTTGAAGTCACAGGAAATAAAGGTAAAAGGGCTTAGATTTTTTTTGTGCAACTGATTGAGATGCCAAAAATTTTCTATAAGAAAAATTTTAATTTTTTTTAGCAATTTAGATAGATGGGTAGCTTCATGACTACTACAGTTCTACAGATTTTTCAAGTTGACACATGCACTTTATGTAAGCACATGTGCAAAATACTAAAATTTAGAGTGCGTATTCAGTCTAATTTCACATGAAAATTATAACCTGCTATCTTTACTCTAAGACAGGACTGTCACTGAGCGACAAGTGTGCAAAGAAAATGTGTTGGAATGAAACACAAATCTCTTTTCATCAGCAATGTTCAATCCAGAAATGAATGCTTCCTACCTCTTAATTTTTCATTTATTTATTTATTTTGACCTTCAGATATTGGGGAAGGGTTGCCAAAAGCTTTGCTAATCATTGGAATGTGAGGAGCTAACCTTATCAGTGTGTTTCCTGTGTTCAGAAGAGATATCATACCCCTGAAGTAATGATATGTTATAGAGTCCATTTCCCTGGATTGAAATATGGTATAAACCACCAAAGCAGATCAATAAAAACATAGTGATTTGGAAGAAAAATGTCTTTTTAACAAAACAGTTTATTGCTTTTCCAATATATCAACTTTTTAGCTAAAAATTTTCTAGTTTCAATCAAAGCCCTCACAATTCTTCTTGTTCCCTTCATCCTCAAATATTTACGTGAAAGAAAATGTGTTCAGAAATTGTTGATAATGTAAATTCTCTTGGGCTATAATTTTCATGATTAAAGATACCAACAATTGCTCAAGTAGTTTCAAGGAATTTCTTTCCTGGTAGTGATATAGGTAGTAAGGAGAATGCCATTAATTTAAAGTACAACCCGAATTTAAGCTGTTACTGAGCTGAGTTTGTAAACTAGGCATTATATTTTTCATCTACAAATAATAAATCTATTATTATACAGCACAGGTTTTTGTAAATTAAATACCAACATGAAAATTCTGTATCGAGAGGTTACAAGACAATACTTGAGTATAATGGAGGGGATATTTTTGCCCAATTAAGAAGAATATTTTAAGACAGTGTTGATAAAGTACAACTGAACTGTTCAGTCTGAGTTCCAAGACCAGTCTAAGTAGTTTATCATTGCATGTCCAAAATAATTTGGAAATAAAGGTACACGATAAGATGTGATAAGCCACATTACACCTGTAACACACCCAGGTAAACTCTTGAATTACTTCATCGGTTATTTTGCCTTTTCATTATTGACTAGTGCATTTCAGCTGTGTTACACTGTGCCCTGAAGACACTACAAGTAGGTATAAATTGTCTGTTATTTCTTGCAATGAACTGTGGCTCATCAAAATTTTGAGTTTATAATGTGATTATCAAAGGCAGAGTTGTGAGTTTGAAAGTCAGCTCTCCCTTGCTGGTGAGCCATCACTAACAAGAATGAGTCAAAGGCCCCCTTTATCTCCTCTGTAGTCTAGCAGGACAGCTTAGAGCTTGAGCTCTGGCCGCCTGATCCCCTGAACAGCTGAGCACATTTTAGTTTACTCTGGTTTATGACGGCCATCAATGTCATGGAAATGATCAACTCAAAAAACATCAAACTAATATGATTTTCATTCATCCTTGGACTGGGTAGAAAAGAGGAATGCATCTAGTAATTTTTACAGCTGTAATGCTCAGCTCTCTCAGAGGATAGGCAGGTAAAAGAGTCGGCTATAACTACTTTTTTCAGTAGCAGGTGAAGAATGGCTTACAAGTAAGATGAGTGGTTTGGCATCATCACAGTTCCTTACAGCTTTGTGTTTGTATAAAAATACAAGATAGAATATCAAGGCATGATTCAATATCTCATCCAGGAAATCATTAACTAAGGTGCAACAATCAAAACTAGTTCTGAATAGTGTATCTTAATTTTAGTTCACAAATGTTTCTATTGGTCTTTTACTCATGGGAAATGGAATTAATGAGAAATTTTCATTTTCCTATTTCTGTTTCTTCCTCTGAAAATGAAATAACATGAAAACTCCGTAATAGCTAAAACACAAAGTACAGCTATCATTCTTTCCTTCAACAGACAAAAAATGTCCATGGTGTGTTCTGATGATGGTAACAGTGACAAGTCTATAAAAAGGTGTTAGTAATTATAATGCAATGTCTTTGGTTTATGTGACATCATATGGATAAATAATGACCTGTCTTACCACTCTTACCCAGATATAGGGCTCAGTACTGTACATGTTAAAATAATGATTAAGATAATTCTGGTATTGGTATAAGAAAAAAGAACATAACATCCAAATAGCTGCATTAGATCAGGTAAAGTCACAGCCAGTCTCTCTCTTGGTTGTTAACAGCACATGATACTGGATCCTTTGAAAATATTTGTGATATATCCCTCTAATTTCTGACAATGCAGAAATGGAGGTTATATTCCGATTAAAGAATTTAACAGGTACTGGTGAGGCTATTTCATATTTAACTTCTACTTCAATCCATCAATACTTTGACCATCTACAAAATACTTTGTCAACAGGGTGCACAATTTGTTATGTGCTGCTGGGAAATGCTCTTCTGTTTCAAGTTTTATAAGCTCTGGCACCCAAAAATAATACTGTGTCCTCTGCACTTTGACTGTGGAAAGCAACAGCTCATCATGTCTTTTTCACTGTCTTTGCATAATATGTGATTTTTCAGAATTTATTCTATACCTGTGATCCCTGTCATATGTCAGATGAATCTGACAGTCTTTACTGTCTCCTTAAACTTTCCTGTAAAAGTTGTCATTCTGTTTACGCCCTTTTGAGTGGGCCCTGTTTTTGGAGTAGAATGAAAGGAGTTCCTCTCAGTCAGCATGATGGTTCACCATGGATGCATACAGTAATAGGGATTTTTGTTTAGTTCTCAGTTTCTTTAATTACTACTCCATTGTTTTCATCATTGATCTGTTTTCAGTCCACATGTTCTCCATAATCCTTTCGCTGAGTTATGAATGATTTTAATTTCAACAAATCTATTTTGTTACCCCTTTCCACACACTTTGCTTCACCCCCACTAAAAGTTAGCTTTTACTGAGGTTTTTTTTCCTGCCTTAATTGTTGTTCTTTCTGTTCTCCGACTAAATAAACTAAATTAAGTTTTAAAAAGTCACAAAAACTCTACCATTAAACAAGAAAACATAGGGGGTTTTTAGGCTGAGGAGGTAGATATGATTAGCTGGGGGCAGGCTTAAGGCTCTCAGACTTACCACAGCCAAGACAGTTTGTCAGAAGCTTCCTGCTGAGCCCATGACTAAATATACAGCTGGAATTAGTGTTCCCAAGTGCATGATTTTCTGTTGGCTTTCATGGGCTCTTTTATCATCATCTTACTCAGTAACATGAGATACTCTAAATTCCACGTGTACTGTTGCAGTTTTGGCTCTCTCAGATTTGTCTATCTGAATTTTTTTATTGTCATCAAACTTTTTCCCAACATTATTCACTCGCCTTTCCAGATCACTTCTGAAATTGTTAAGTAGTGGAAATCCTGGCATAGATTCCGATGGGAATCCCGTGGTAACTTCTGCACGCTCTTTCAAAAGTTAGCATCATACTTATTCACTTGACTCCTCTCTTGATTAATTCCCTCTCATCTCATGAGAATTTAACAATTTTTAGAGAACTGAAAAGCTTCATTTATTCCAGCAAGGATATGACCTTTGGGGTGCTTCCTGTAGCCATAATGAAGAGTGTGTGGATGGACTCAATGATCCCTATGTGCCCCTTCTAACTCAAGATAGTATATGATTCTAAATGTAACTAAGTTAAAGAATTGATGTCCAACCTAGAATGTCTGTGATATGAAAAGTTGATTACCTAAATAAGCATGCAAGACAAAGGAAAGAGAAGAGGCATCACCAGATCTCTTCTGTAGAAGTGAAAAAAAAGTGATTTAACCATGCTAATCTTAAACAGGATTGATAACTGAAGTCTAGTCTCTGTTTACATATCTCTCTCCTTCACAGCATGTTCTAAAAGTACATCTTCAGTCAGCTCAGGGTATATGACTCAATAATGAATATCTGGAGGTAGTGTATTGCCTGGTAGGTATATCTGCCCTTGACACACACGATTAGGTATAGTAGAAACTAATGAATGATTTTTTTTTTAGAGACTCTTCTTAAAAATTTTTCAGGAGATATTCAGATTTCTGGATTAGGTAGATTTCTGGAGAAGTGACAAGAACTTGTTTTTAATGTCATCTATCATGAATTGCCTAGAAATAATTGATCATGGGCTGAAAGTTCTTCTAAAGAAGATGTATGGAGAATATCATAGAGAATGGAGTATTGCTGAATTGGATGATAAAACCTTGAGAGATCACACTTTATTGCAGCACAAATCTTTATAATGTATGATCTGAATAAGGGTCAATGGTGAAATGCAAAAGGTTGAGAACAGAAAGGAATGTTTTAAGTCCCATCAAATCTCCAGGGCTTCAATAATAACAATTGTCAGCATCCCTGATGTTGTTTAATTTTTATTTTTTAATAAAAACTAGGAAAACAGAAGAAAGTCTCGCCTGACAATGGTATCTATGTGCAATTTTAGGCAGTGACATTTATTTATCTGCTTTTCAAGACTTTAGACTATTTGTTTACTCCAATATTATTTCAAAGACACAACAGAAACATAACTTCCAAAGAGAGGAAATGTAACTAAATGTACACAGATTTGCTAGGCCAAGTATAATTTCATTATCTACTTCCAAATGCAAATTTAAAACACTTAGATAGAGATGGATGGCCAGATTAGACATATGTGACAGACAGACAGATAATTAGTGATAATGACTGTAGCATAGCAATGAACAATTCAGCCAGCAACTGTGTGACAGTTTTGCAGATGAAGTCCTGAACTTGCTTTAGAACAGTAGTTTTCTTGTTCCTTCTCCCCTGCTTCTGTTATCGCCCTCCAGTTTAGAACCAATGGGCATGAAATGATGTTCCTTGTCTGAAATGAAACCAGAGCAGCTTCATCCTTGAACCTACTTAGAAGTAAACATTTAAGATTTAAACTATGTTTACCTTGAGAACTAGAAGTAGTTAACACAATTTAAAGACTTGAAATAGAAACCAAAATTAAATGTACTGCTTAAAGGATTAGACAATCATCTTTCTGTACAAACAGCATAAACAAGGAAATCGTATTAGCTCTTAATGTAATTAGCTGAACCCAACAGTCTATGGATAAAACCTTTCTATGCACTTCTCAAAAAAACAGGGCAATCTTAGGAGGACTTAGAACTTGATGATTTGCATGAATTTCTAATGAGGCAAAATTCATTGAACTGATTAAATGAAATTCTTCCTATTATCTAATCCGCATAACTGCTAGCCCAGAAGAGATGAAAGCTTTACCTACTTCCACACCGAGGAAAAGCAGCAAAAAAGAACAAAAAATTTGTAACCATACCATGACCTCAATTTCCCCTCCCCCCCCTTCTGCTAAGCTACATAATATCTGGAATTGAATTACTTTATTTCTCATTCAGGGCAGCACAACCTTGGGAACATTTTCAAGCTAGATAAACACACCAGGGACCTCATCCAAAGGCCACTGAAGTCAAAGAGAATTTCCAAAGATATCAAGAAGTTTGCCTCAGAAACACATTTCATGATATTTCCTCATTTGTAAGGATGACATCATTCATTAATTGTTATTAAGATATTATTTGAAGAGGATTATGTAGGTTATGAATTTATAAATAGGCAGATACAAAGATGTGATTTTTAAGTAATAATATAATCACAGGTAGACTAATTCAGAAATGGGATTTCTCTTCCCATAAATATTCTAATATTTTGATTCATATTTTTATCCTATTTGGGAAGAAATAACAAAGCATGCAACCTCTTTTCTGGAACAAAATTTTGAAATATATATCCATTTACAACTGTTTAATTTTTTGTTTGGAGTAGGTCCAAAATTAAATTGTCTAATCTATAACAGTGCAATTTGTTGGGATATCTCAGCAGCAGTGACTGTTCATAAGACAGGTAGCATGGCCATAAAATCAGTTCCATGGAGGAGAATGTGAGGAGTATTTATGTGAAATACACTTTTCATTAGCTTAGGCAAATTTAACCCAAATTAAAAAATGTTTTGTTTCCATTTGGCTTTCCTGCCCAAGGGGAAAATTGAAAATAGATGTAACTAATAACATTCTCCAAAATGAAACAGCAATTTTGCAGAAGACAGCATTTGTAATGAACTAGTTGTTCCTATAAGCAATAGACCTAACAATGTGTGCTTTTCTGTGAGCTTTACATTTGATTGTGTTGTATTGGATTTCCTACTGCATCCTCTACAGCCCCACATGCTCCCAAAGCCAAGAGTTTTATCTCCCTTTAGTCTACTTGAATGTCCTTGGTTTCCCTACTCAATATGAAAAAACCATACCTGTACCAAACAGATTTGTAGAGATGTCCAGGGCCCACGTAACTGTCCCTTGAGAGTATACATGACCAGTACCCTGTAGGAATGCTGCATGCGGACTCCTGTGTCTCATCAAATTAAGTTGGAGTTGTCCAGCTGATCAAAACTTGCACAGGGACAGCAGAAGGAGACACTCTGTCTCATAGTCTTCTTAGTCCCATAACTTGTGTTGGGTTTGGAGAACTGAAGGGAAAACCAGATTTTAGTGAAAACTTCCTAATCCAACAAGACAGGGGTATCCACTGCTAGCCACTGGCTTGCAGAATGTACGTGCTGCTCTTCAAGTAATACTGAAGTCAAGAGCAATGCTGTAATTCAAAATAATGCTGAGGCAAATACTGTCTTAAACAGGATTCCTTCCTCAGCAGAATGGGCTGAAAACTGCATGAGCTCCAGTTGCAGAGAGACTGATGGTCATTTTGTTTAGGCAATTGTTGAACTACCATTGCCTAATGCATTGCTGTTGTAAAGTGCTTGGAATAGGAGTGAGACAAGGACCACTCTTATTTTATAGTGTTGGAGATGTTTATCGTCCACCATCAGGTACAAACATCATATTTCAGGGAGCCAACAAGTAGCCTAGCGTTATGTGAACATTTATGTGAGAGAAGAAATAAAGTGATGGAAGTACATTTTGTTTTTACAGTCCAGTCTTGTGTATTTGACTGTGGACAGTCAATATTTCATGAACAAACTCTTCAAAGTTACTCCCACTTCCAGCATCTTATTCCCCTTTATAAAGTGGGACTGGGCTTGAATCAGCCTAAGGTGGTTACTTCTACATCTATTCAGAACTAGAAAAACAGAACAGTAAATCCCTCTCTGTCGTCGTTTAAACCAGCAGGTCCACTCACTTTCCTCTGCCTATGAGATATGGGTAAGAATCAAAAAGAAAAAAAAACCTAAACAGTTAAAACTTGTGGGTTGAGGTAAAGATAGTTTAACAGGATAGAAAAGGAAGACCTTATAAATAATAAGATAATAACAACAACAATAGTAATAATATACAAAAGAAGTGATGTACAGCACTATTGTTCACCAACTGAAGCCTATATTGAGCTTGTTCTTGAATTGAACTGACTCCTGACCCTCTCCCCCCAGTTCTATACCATACATACCACAATGTTGTATGGTATGGAATATCCTCTTGGCTCAGCTGTCCTGGCTGTGTCCCCTTCCAGTTCAAGAAACCCACCTTCCACCTTCTCATTAGCAGGGCAGTATGAGAAGTTGAAAAGACCTTGGCAACAACTAATAACATCTGTGTTATCAACATTGTTCTCATACTAAGTCCTACACACAGCACTACAGCAGCTATTAGGAAGAAAAATAACTCTATCTCTGTTGAATCCAGGACACTATCACAATGGTGATGTGGTGCCAGGGGCTGCTGTTGTGTCTTTGGATGAGAGTGGGCATAGTTGGTGGTGGCTTAATGGCAACAACCCCAACATATCTTCCTAAAACTGGTTTTTTTCCTGGCCTTGGGAAAATGCCCGGAGTAATGGAGCAGTCAGTGGAGGTGGGACTGCCTCAGCAGGAAAGGGGATCTGTGAGCGAGGAAAGCAAGGAATAGAAGCAAAGCCTAGGAGAAATAACCAAGTGCACTGTCTGACATTAAACAGGAAATCTGTGGACATTGCAATGTCTCTTTCAGGGTGGCAGAGAGGTTAGGCAGATCTGTGACTGCGGTAGTTTCGTATGACAGCGGCAACATAGCGATTCCTAGTGTCCAGAGACTGATGTAATTGCCTTGCTGCCATCAGTCCCACTTGGGATCTGTAAAGCTCATTGACATACATGACCCAGATACAAGGGCTGAAACCACAAGGAAGCACCTACCAGTCCCTGACAAGCATTTGGCCTGAGACAATCAAGCAGCAACTGGGAACTTGCTCAATTGCTATGCAGAGCTCAGATCCTCACTCAAGAGAAGCTATGTGTTAGATTTCATCCTTTCAGGACAATTCAATTCAGACCATAAGATGGAGCTCTAAATAGACTTGATGCTATTATTGCATGGAGGTGAATGTCTCCCTCTTATTTATTAACCCTGTTGAATTTCCTAAATTTGATCTTAAAACTATCATGATAAGGAGCCTCTTTTTATGACTCACTGCAGATTATTAGGTACTCTGTAGACATATTACAGGGCAATCCACACAGTGCTGACTGTAGCACTGAGCTATTGCCAAGCAGAGTGAGATAAAGCATACTGTACATCCTGGATACAACCCTGTATCTTGTCATAATCTCACATTTAGCATAGCTGGAGACAGATGCTTTTTCTTCCAGTGAAAATCAGTCTCATCAAGTGAGAGAACTATTAAAAAAGATTCCATTCCAATGAGTAATGACTAATTAAAAGCATTACGACAAGGGTGTAATTCCAATTGCTAACTTAGCATTGAAGTAATTTTATGCTTTGTGGCAACTATTGTGTGAGAACAGTAATTCCACATCTAAAGGAAATAAATACATATGTTTTAGAAAGCAGGAATTTTCCTCAATTGAAATGGCACTGGCTTTTCAGTAGTATTACAAATTGGATTCCAATAAGAAAAACACAGAGGAACAAAATAAAATAAAATTAAGAAATCAGAGTTCTTTGGTATAGCAGTGTGTGAAATCACAAAAGACGCAGCAGCTGTCAGTTGTGATGGAAACATAAATTTTGGCAAAGCTTTAGCTCTGAGGAAAAGCAGAAAGAAGCATGCACAAGCACTCTCCTGTGTGTGCGTAGCAAGATGTTAATCAGTTTTCCATATTTAGCTTTTCGGGGTCATTTCCTACCTGCAGAAACATATAAGGGGTTAAAGTAGATTTTAGCAACAGTGAAATCCTGTCACTGCATGCCACTAAAGAAAGATGTTGAGTCTGACAGACAGAAGGAATCTCCTGTGTGATTTTCCTTCATGATGCAGTGTAACAAATTTCATCAGGTAATTTCTCCCCTCTCCCACCCTTCTGAAGCATAGTGCTGCCAGCTTAGTAAATACATCTCATTGAAAAAACACTCAGACTTGATTTAAAATTTTCAAGTGATGGAGTATCTGCTTTGTTCCGTGGTAAATTGTGCAAGTGATTAGTTATCATGACTGTTAAAAAAAAAAAAAATAAAAAATCAAGGCCTATTATGAGGGTGAATTTGTCTGGCTTCCACTGCTCATGTCTAGCTTTTACTCTGCCTTTTAAAGGGTATCTTAGAACTCTCTCAAGTATGTGAAACATTGTCTCTGTATGTGGCACAGATTCTTGGATACTTACTTTGTGAGTGTATGTACCAAAGCAACACAAACTTTTAAGGGATTTCTTATCTGGAGCAGACCCCTTTAGAACTAAACTTTTTTTTAATAATAATTTTAAAAGTACGTCAAGCTTATTTGACTGGCTTCTGTTTTTCTCCTGTGAAATTATAATGGAACTAACAACTGTTTCTTTCCCAAATGAACTTCTCATGCTCATATTTCTGCTCTAGGATTTCCCTACTGTTCCAACTAAAAATATCAATTGTTCTAGCTAAGAATATCAATTTTGTCAATGGTTTTAAAGCTCTTGAAACCAAATTTCTTAAGTATGGGGTGTGAAGCAAGGATGAAGCATTAGGGTTTGGCTCTTCTGTTACTGGATCTTCCATAAATAGAATCTATAACATTGCAGTGATCATATAATCCTTTTGTCTCTTGAGGTATATGAAGACAATAATTTTTCACTGTCTCCTAAAGCTGTTATAATTAATCCAGAGTTATATATTAATAAGGCTCATAAGAGCATCTAGTCAGAGATGCATTAAGGAGTATTTCTGATTCAAACAAACAAGTAGTTAGTATTGTATAAGCTGCATAATTCTGACGAAACTGGAGTAACTATTGGCCTTCACTGAAATGAATATCCCATACTGAAATTAATATCCTTGCCCAGAGTTTTAACTTCAGTGTATTTGCACGATCCAAAATCTAGAAAAATATTTCTAATGGAAATCCCCAAGTACTTGCATCTGTAGACATTCAACTCAGAGGGAAGTTCTGTTCAAAAACTGTCTAATGGGACTTAAATATTATATAAACCCAAGTTTCTACTTTTTTAAAGGTAACTAATAGGAAAAGGAGAAATATCTACTTCTGAATGGGTTTTTTTTAGAAATATCCACATTTTGTCAAGCTCATACCATATTGTAAGAGGATTCTCATGTTATCAGAATCTAATAATTCACATCCTTGTTCAGCACACGTAGTGAAGAGTACTGTCTATAAATCCCTCTGGATTACCACATGCCTTTGAGCATGCAATAAATCTTTTCCCCTATCCCATCACCTCCTAATCTGCTAAAAGTCTTCTAAAAGATCAGAACTATTAAGATGTCATTTTATAATGGAGGAATTATAGCCTAATTTAACAAACGTTGTCCTGAAGTCTATAAACTGGGACTCAAAAGTGAGAAAGAAATCCTGTTGAATTCAATCACAGCTTGGAATTCTTTGCCATGAGACTCCATTCATTGGATGACTAGCTACCAGCCTTGCAAACTGGCTGATTTTCCTTGTCAGGCTTGAGCTGTTCTGTTCTAGTAACTGTTGTTCCTTATCTTATTTCTTCCTTTAGAACCTCCTGGCAAATTAATTTCTATTAAAAATTAGTAGTAATAACCTGTGTAGGTAGATTTGTCCTACATGTTTCAATGTCCAAAACCTGTATACAAAGGTTTGTAATTCTAAAAATGACCATTAAACCATCAGCAAACAGCCTTCCGGCTTGGAAATTCATAAATCTGACCTTTTTTTCTAGTGCTCTGTCACTTGAGCAAAAGGATGGACCTTAGATCATGTAAAAGTATTTGTATGGTGTTGGCTGAGCCACAGAAACATTCAATGTATGTAGTGCTCCTGATAAATATCTAGCTGGGCTCAGAAACCCTTCTATACCCTATGATTTTGGTGCAGTCTTTACCTCCATCCACCTTTCATTTTCATTAGAGTTAGTTGACTGGAAGGGAGTATAATTAGGATGGAGGTATTAGTGGCTAGTAAGAGGGCTAGCAAGCCCCTAAGTAGCTTAGAAAAACAGATCGCTCCAATAGCTCGTTCCCATACATAATACTTTCATGTACACTGGCACGTACAGTCTGGCAATTGGTCAGGTTTCCATGGAAATTATGGAAATTGGATTTGCAATAGCTGCTTATCAAGTCTGATTTCTTGTCATTTACTGATGCCTTTGCCTAAGGTAGCAAAACAATAAAAATTGCCCTTTTCCTCTCTCCTCTCTCTATCTGTCCTCTAGTTTGGCACCACCTTCACCCTTCAAGAACCTGAAAGAAATATGTGCATGTGTGAGAGGACTTTCTGCTTGAGGAAAATCAAATGGAAACCTGTGGCGACTCCATCAAGGACTGGGTCATGGCTGTGGTAATGCTCACCAAATCGGAGAGTGACTGCTCAGCCCTCAGCATCAGTAGCATTGAGGAGACATTTTCAAATGCCTTCTGTTTACAATGGCATTTTTTTTTCTCCAAAGTATGAAAACTGACTGCTTAAAGCCCATATAACTCTAAGCTATGGTAGGGATCATATATTAATAATCCCTCCCCGAATTTGAACAACTATGTTTTACTAGCTGACTTGTGAGACAACAGCGAATTATTCCATGAGCCAATGACCCATGGCAAGGCAAGTCTCTCCTGTTAATCTCTTCTAAATTTCCCAGTCATCAATTCCAGTGAATAACCTCTTTATTGTAGTATGATATTTCCTTAAATTTATACTAAAAAGTGCTAGCAGCAAAAGCAGAAAATGAAATCACAGCTTCAGCTTAAAAGTGGAAGTTCCTTTGTTCCTGCAGTCTCATTTATGTTTGGGTTTCTCTGCTCTGTGGGAAACTAAGGAACACTACTTAGAGAAACAGCTCAGCTGCTGAGGATCCTTGGAGTAATTCCTCTCTGTCTTACCAGTTTTTCTGTTGTCTAGTGATGTGCCAAAATCTTTCATAAGATCATGGAATAAACAGGCTTAGTTTCTTATGTTTGCTTCAGAGAAGCTTTCTCTCTACCTTACCGATGCTAGGACACGTGTAGCCTGGTGACATACTGCACTGCTTTGTGCTCTTTTACACCGGATCCTTCTGTCCTGGAGCACAAATAACTGGTATGCCCAGCATGGGCCATGCAAAGTAATAGCAAGGCATCATAGGATTTATTGTACGCTGTCAAAGCAGGGGATGCAAATGAGAATCAGGTTTTTAGCTTGGGAAGCAATGAATATATGGAGGGGAGGAGGCAGTGTGAATGGGGCAAAGGTGGGGCAGGATACTACAGCCATGGGAAGCTGCAGCCACCTTCTCTACTCGGATCAGCATGTGGATCTCAGTGGCATTAATGGAAATCTTATCTCTACAGCATGACTGGGTGGCATTTTGAATTTGCTATGTGCTACTTATCTCATTATTCCACCATTTCTCTCTTTTTCCCAGGAGCTGCCATCAGGATGTTAATGCATGAGAGAGACATTCACTGAATTCCATTATTACTTTTACTATTTTCTCGCAGGGACTGAAGATTATGGACTTAGTCACCATATTCTGCTGCCACATGGCTCCTGTTTCTCTGAGTTCATGTTTCTGTTGTTGGTTTCTGGGCAATTTATGAATACCATGCATATTATTAATTGAGCATTCAGTATTCTCAGTGCAGCTGTCTGGCACTGCTTGATGAAGGCCCAGTTATATGAGGCAACATTACATTATTTCATGGCATAAAATGCTTATACCCATCCATATAATTGTAAAATAAACATTATCAACAACAGGTGGTTTCATTCAGTTCCATTAGAGAAGTGCCACTACAGTTCAGGGTTATTTTACCCAGTGTCTGCAGTCATCTTTATGAGCTTAACTATTGGGATCTATTTCCACCTTCCTTGTAGGCATGTATGTGGTTCAAATCTATTTGCTACCACTACTTATCTTCAGTTAACAGGTTTCATAGCCTTTCAACCACCGTGTTCAAACTCACTGTTGTGATGTTGTCATGTGCTTAACTTTAACCATAAGAATAATTTAATTGCCTTCAAAAAGCACTTCTGTATTTTCCACATTTCTGTAAATATCTTATCAATTTTTTAAATATATTGGAGAGTAGATATGTTGTTCAGTTTGATTCTTGTTCAAAACACTTATGGCTATCTGCCCTTCACTCACCCATACTGCTGCAGATGTCCACTGTTGTATTAGATGGACAAATCTAATTGAATAACTTCTGCAAAGATCTTTTAACCTGATGTACTCCTTTTGTCTCACACTTCCTTCCTGCATCTCAGTATCTGAATAGTTCTTGTGTATTGTACTAGACTGAAATAAATTTGAGGGTAACTACAAAATAATAGACCTGCAAACAAAAGCTCAAATGGGCTAAGCCAAGTGCAATGAAAATTTAGCATTTGCATTTGATTTCTCAAATTATTTGCAAACACTGTACCTCCTCTTCAGCAATAAGGTACATCCTCTCAGTGGAGCTGCCTACTTGGGTTCTTGGGCAGCCTATGTCAATCTTCCTCAGCTCTTATAAGGTCAGTGAAACAATTTAGATTAGGCATGTCTGAAAGTTTTTTTTATGTTATCCTACATGAATTTAAATACCATCATATTAGAAGTGTTCACACAGTTCTTTTCTGATTTTTTAAACCAATTATCAGCAGAAGTTTGCAAGAGTAGAGCTGCTCATGAATGCCAAGTTAAAATTAACTGAATACACAAAGTAACTGGGTGAAAGGGCAAACCTAGCCTTGACCTTAAATATAATTTCTGAATCTGTCTTATAAACCATACACTATTTACTCCCTATTTAAAGACCCTACCAGAGTAGTGAAAAAACGTGTTTACTGCTGTATGTAGGAGAAAGTAAAAAATAGGCCACAGTTGCAGGATGTCTTAATGTTGGTGGGAATTACAGAGCATGGGAGATGTCCTTGTTGATCTTCAAAGATATGACATGTTTCCCAGGTGAATACATGTTGCCAGTTGTTCCATATGTTCACAACGGTCCCTAGGCAGCCAACTCATGGTGCATATTAGAGGACTAGGAGGATGACTGGCAACTGTATGCAAGTAAGAGTCTTTGAATTGGGCATGAAAGGAGGTATTTGTTCCGTTTTCTTCTTTACATTACAAAACTCTCATACTTTTGTAAAATTTCATGGAAGACACACAGTTTCTCTTTATTTTTGAACTGTGCTCTAGGTCTTGAGAAATCTGATTCAGGCATTTCAGCCTGGCCAGGAGTATCATGAGGAAAGACCAAGGTCCCAGTTCAACTGTCCAGTAAAGAAATCAGAAAGCACTAATCAAGTTAAATAATCTGACTTTCTGCAGTGAAATAAACTGACTTTCCACAATGTCTAAAAGAGGTTCATCTTTGGTCTGAATTTAAACTAGAGGCCTTGGGTTAGTTATTACTGAGAGTGGTCTGATTTATCCTGTTACAAACGATCACCTTGCTGCTTCACTGGAAAATCTTTAAATTGCTGTGGAAACCCTTTTGTTTTCCTCTTGCCCAACAGAAGACAGTAGCAGTGCAGCATAAGATGTCAAATGAACTCTGAGCACCTGTAGTAAAAATAGCACTGTAAGAGGCAATGGCAATGCTGAACTCTCCTTTCAGACATGTCAGAAAGGGATAGCAAAGACAATATTCCCCTCTCATTACACCTCCTCAGGTCACACAGTACTTAGCTCGCAGCCTCTTTCTGATAGCAGCAAACCACCTCCACCTCAGAAACCTGGATTTTGATTGTGAGAAAATCTGACATACTGTGACAAAGGTAGGTAACCCATGAGCACTGGAGTCTTCCAGCTCAGCTGTGCTTCTGGAACATTTTTCTCCATGGCATTCCTTGTTCTTTTTCTGACTTCTGAAGCTTAATGATTTCTGCTTTGCTATTGGTGGACTTTTGATTTGCTTTTCTTACTCTGAGTCAAAAACTTTTGAGACATGAAAAAATTTACACTCTGACAGCATTTTCTTCCCCTTTTGGTGGCACTGACTATAAGAAGAAATGGAAGCAAAGCTATTCATCCTTGTGAAAGAGCTTGCAAATGAGGATATTACATGGCAGGAGTGCTAGCAGACTGTGCGTGACTGTTTTGGTCTAACCCCAGCCAACAACTAAGTACCACACAGCTGCTTTCTCACCCCCCCCCGGTGGGATGAGGGAGAGAAAGTGAGAAAACTTGTGAGTTGAGATAGACAGTTTAACAGGTAAAGCAAAAGCTGCACGTGCAAGCAAAGCAAAACAAACCAAGGAATTAATTCAGTATTTCCCATCAGCAGGAGGCAGGTGTTCAGCCATCTTCAGGAAAGCAGGGATCCAACATGCATTTAGGAAGATAAACCCATCACTCTGAACACACCCCCCTGCCCCCCCCCCCCCCCCCGCCCCCATTCCTCCTTCTTCGCCCCCAGGTAATGTGCTGTGCATGACATCAAATGGTATGACATATCTCTTTGATCAGTTGGGGTCAACTGTCCCAGCTGTGTCCCCTCCCAGCTCCTTGTGCACTCCCAGCCCACTTGCTGGTGAGGTGGGGTGAGATGCAGAAGAGGTCCTGACTCTGTATAAGCATTGCTTAACAATAATGAAAACATCTCTAATCATCAACGCTGTTTTCAGCACAAATGCAAAACATAGACCCATACTGGGTGGTTTTGCCCCAGCTGACAGCTGAGCACCACACAGTCACTTGTTCTTTAAAAGGGGGGGGAAGCTGGGCTGGGAGTGGGGAGCGGGAAAGGGTGAGGAAACGGAAAAAAAAACAAACCCAAGAAACCAAAAGCCCACGAGTTGGGATAAGGATAGTGTACTAGAATAGCAGAAAGATAGATATAACAATGCTAACAGGACTTTAGAGCAAAGAATATATGAAACTGTTGATATACAATGCAGTTTCTCACTGAACCACAAAACTCAGGCCGTGCAGCCCAGAGCCATCCCAAAACTGGACCCTCCCCAAAAACCGTGCATCTTGGAGCCATCTGCTCCTCCTTCAACCAGCCCCCCTTTTGTGCTGAGCGTGACATAATTGACATGGAATACCCCCTTTGGCCAGTTTGGGTCACCTGTCCTGGCTGTGTCCCCTCCTTTCTCGTTAGTGGGGAAATATGAACAACTGAAAAAGTCCTTGATTGCTTGGAAACAACTAGAAACATCAGGGTGCTATCAGCACTGCTTTCATCTTAATTCCTAAACACAGCATTCTATTCACTATAAGAAAAGAAATTAACTCCATTCTAGCTGAAACCAGGACACTACTGTGAAAAAAGTTAACTTTATCCCAGCCCAAACCAGCACAATGAGGTAATACTCAACTGCCAGATCTGGAACAAAATGGTCCTTCCAGGGGATGGAGTTCCTCTTGTACTTTCTCACAGGTCCAAGGGTAGTAGAGTCTGAGTTTGAGTGGAGCTGAGGAGTGGGTGTTCATGGCTCAAGAATTCCCCCAGTCTTCAGCTCTCTCTAATGCAACCTTTCCCTGGCCCTGGACCACTGGAGCAGGATCCCTGGAGGTCAAAGACCAAGTGCTTTTGCACAGACTAAGCCCCCATGAACTGGCTGCCTGTTTTCCTCTAACTCACTCAAGGTCTAACGAAAGAAGGAAAGTTGAGAACAATTTTTGCCAGCAAAAAGAGAAAGGTGAAGGGTTACTTTTCCATGGGCAAAGTAATATAATTAGGACATACATCTCCTTGCTCAGTTCATAGTAAAAATTCATGGGAGACAACATTCACATCACAGTTTACTGGCAAACTTTAAACAAATGCATCTAAAAATTAGACAAGAGCTTGTAGTACTCTTCTTAGCAGTATGAAGAGTAGAGTGTGATCCTGTTTTCACAGCAGGAATTTGTGCAGGGTTTTGTGTAATTATTGTCAGGAGCTGCAGGGTTGTTATTCCAGAGAATTAGCAAAAGAAATGTCTCAGCTTGGGTGTCACATTGAGAGTGTGACGAGGCTTCTTTCACCACTCTAGTCTTAAAAAAGTGTATTTACCATGATGAAAATAGAATGGTTGAGAACAGATCAGATGAGAAAAGGTAAGAAAAGCAGATTTCCTTTGCCAATGGAGATAGTTGTGGATCTAAAAGCTTACCTTTTATTGTTGTTTGAGTAGTTCCCTAAAATAAAGAGTATTAGCCCTTTCCCATTCCCCTGACTGTAATGAGGAATTCAGCGCAGAAGAAATGTACATAGTAAAATCTGTAATATTGGGTATGGGGAATATGGAAAGACATGAGGGAAGTCACAACAAAGAATGAATTTAAGAAAATCTTCCCTGTTGTGGAGTTTTCAAATATTTCCTCCAGTGTGTTTTTTAATATGAATTTGATTTTTCTCATGAAATGCAGAAAATTGACAGTTTTCTAGGAAAAAAGAAATCCTCTTCCCCTTAAAATTTCCTTCTCTAACTTACTATTTTTTTGTTTTTAAAATATTTAATCAAAATAAAAATTCTTCTTAGGTACATGTAGCAGAATGTAACAAAAGACACTAGACAAGTCTGATCCATCTCTCCATTTTCCTAAAAGCTTTATTTACTCAAAATGATCCAACTCATGGGAGAAGTTGGTAAATGCAATCTAGTTAGTCACCTTACTAGGATCCTTCAAGTCATACGATTTTCCAGTGACCATTCAGGCCTCTGTCTTTTTTTTACAGCAAGCAGCTCCCTTCTTCCAAGAGCATGTGGAGTTGGAGCTAGAGGCTAAGGGGCTGAGAGTAGAGAGATCAGACACCCCCTTATCCTGAGCTTCCATCCTCACATTAGGTCATAACTAAAATAATTTAACAGTGAGCCAGATGAACAAAAAGCTGCTCTATGCCCAAGACATTAAAATTTTTGGCTATATTTTCCTTAGTGGGTTGATGGTTTATTTTACCCTGGAACTAAAGTGGAAGGTGGACACTGCTAGTTTTGTTATGATTACATAATGTTACTTAATCATGATCCCATGAGGTCTTCCATACCCTGCTTTAGGATTATCAGGCTCTCAGAGAACAATCGGTATCATCCATCAGAAAAGACAGATGAATCCAGCTGAACTCTGTGTCTCAGGGATTCAGGAAAACCCTGGAGAAATTCCAAGTTCCTTATCTTTTCCTCAAGCTCTCTTCTTTTTATTTTTTTAGCCTTCCATTTTGCTGCTATTCTAGATAAGAGGTTCTGTTGTGTGCTGGGATTCCATCCATTCAGCTGACATCAAATGGTGTTTTCCCTCATCTGTCAAAAGCTGAGGTGATATGTGATTCAATTTTTTATTTTCTTCATAAATGGAGTAGTCGGAAGACTTCCAGAATGGTATTATGAAAACTGGTGGAAAGCAGAATGAGAATTTGCTTAAGACTGGCAGTGATAAGTTTTGTGTGGGACTAGATCCAACCCTAGGGTAGTGGATTGCTCTTTCACATTTATACATGCAGTGCTGAGGGAGAGCACATTCATGTATGATGATGACAGAAGTCCTGTGACAAATCGTTCTTATTATGCTGCATTTGTCTGATGCAAGGAGTGTCTTGCATTGTAACCACTTTATCCTTCCACCTCTCTCCTTCCAGATACTAAAGCTGTGATTATAATGTTTAGGGCCCAAGCACCGCTCACATAATTAAGATGAGTGCCCTTACTTCATTATACCACCAAATAAATGAAATTTCCTAAACCATACCAGCTAAGACCAGTAACTGCAAATATTCCCATAATGCCCATTTAAAACACTCTGAGTGACCTCTTGCTGCAACTGCCCATTAAAGGAAATTCACATGGAAATGCCTTCACCATACCCTCTGCTCAGATGCCAGGAAGACTCCTCTTTCATGGCTGGCTCAGTGCCATTGGCTAGGATTATTTGTTTGCTTGGTTTTGGCATTAGTCAACGGCAATACTTACTGCTAAATATTCTGAGATCATTCTTTTGTCTGTCTTCATCAAACATTCAGAAGAAGAGAAAGGGGAAGAAGGACTTCCACAGTTCTATATGTTATTTTGGTAGATTTCTGTGCTTACCCTAATGGTATGAGAGGAGGATGTGTCATTGGGTCTCCTAAGAGGAAGGCAAACTTCAGCCTCTTTTTTGCTATATAACCCATGTTGTAGAAGTATCTGTGTGAAGGAGATTGCAGGGACTGCCCATTAATTTTCAGGAATACAGAGGCTCTGCTGTTGAGATTATGCCCATCTAACTCGTAGAGCTTCGAGACATCCTAGACTGCTTTTCCTTGATTTTATTTCCCATTTCACTATTAAATGTGTTAGTGCAGTTCAACCAATCAAAATATTACCTGCTGAGAAATCTGAAAATACATTTTTTGTTTTAGTAGATTAAATACAAAGAAAAAAATATGTACTGCTTTTCTGTAGAAAAATGCTGACTTATAGGACCCTTTTCCATCAAAATTTATTTTGTCTCAAATTTTCCAGCAAGTTCCATTGCTGTAGCTCATGATTAAACCTTGCTCAGCAGTTGTAAGGTTGTAAATTAACTGTGAGTTCGTCTTGGAGAAGTTCCCATTACCAGTATTACTCTGACACTACTTTGTTAGGAAAGTATTTTGAACCAGAATCCTAAGTGGCATAAATCAGTGTAACTCCAGTTGGGATCATGCTAATGAATTCAACTGAACCACAAGAACTTGGTCCTGCTGTTATACACCATACTTTGTGCTTTAAATTTTTCTCAGAAAGCTGTTTTCACTTCTTTCTCTTTTGCAGAATGAATAGCAACAACTAAGTGTCTTGTCCAGAAAATTTCAGTGTGTTTATCGTAAATCCTTAGTCTCCTGATAGCACTACAGAGGAAAGCAGTGTGTCCATGGAGAATGAACTATTATATATAAATTAACTATAACAGAAATGTAAATATTTGTGTGCTGCCCCTGTAGTAAATACACACAAAAAAGTGTTTGGAAATCTATCCTTAGACTCCCTCAACAGGCAACAGACAGAACAAGGACTTCACCAGGTGCTTCATTCCACCCTAAGCCCTTGTTTAAGGCAGAAGGAAAATATTGACCCATAGGGATTCCTACTAGTCTCATGGAATATTTAGGGAGTATAGATGCTTAATTTCTAGACACCTATGCTTAGATGAAACGAATCCTCACCTAAACTCATCCTCTGAACTTTCTTTGTACTTAATTGAAGGGGAAAAGGAAGGGAATATATGTCGAATGGCTTAGTCTTAAGTGAGTCCTGAGAGAGGAATAACTACTTTCTGCATGTGTTTATGTCTCCTCATTGCTTGTAGAAGCCCAGACCACTGGTTCAGACTAGATACTCCCTGTCTTGGTGTCTAAGCTCAAATGAGGTGAATTGTGTCTGAAGAGAAACACAAAATCACACAACAAGCTGACTACAGCGCTTGTAATTGAACCAACAAATGTAACTCTTAAATGGTTTTAGGTAGTGGACCATGACTTACATTGCCTCATACCATTTTTCTGCAATGCTGACTCTAAGGACAAGGTAAACTTTGTGATTAAGAGAGAGGTTGAAAAGTGGCTATGGAGGGCTGTGAGAGAAGAAAGTCAGATAAATCCTCTGGCTAAAAAACTGAGACTGACAACTGCCTTTAAAGACCTCTTAGCCTCTCATGAAACTCAGTTTTTGACTCTCCAGCCAGGCAGTGCAACAGAGTGAGAAGTGCCGATAACGGGGACACGTTGAGTGTCTTCTCCCTACCAGCCCTGCAGATCTCAGTGGAGTAGAGCTGACACTAAATACTTTATCTTGGGGGATTAATGGTTCCCTCACTTTTTAATGCTAGTGAACCCAGTTATTTCAGCTCTTTTCCTGCTACTTTACTTATTGTTCTCCAAAGTATTATTCATTCATAGCTTTCGATAGACCTATAATGCAGTCTCAGAAAGCATTTCAGGAGGATAGGGATTTGATTAGGGTGATATATTTGAAATGTCAGAGGTCTCTCCACCTCATCTAGAAGAAATGGATAGAGTTGACAGATGTGGTCTGTGGTAATAGGAACAGCATTATTCTTACAACATTTTTATAAACTACCTTTGTTTATTCGTGTGTCCCCCCTTTATTTTTCCTTCTCCTGGAATGTTCACCAGAAAAATACAGGGAAATAAATAAGGAAATAGACTTGACCTGGGTCACCTAACTTAGTTTTCTATTATTATTTTTTTGTTATTTACATAATCTTTTCCCCAACCATCCCTCTGGTAAGACCGCATAAACATCCACACGGATTTTCTGAAACATTTGTTGATCTGCATTGCTGAATTCTGAATTCTTCCCGAGACAGTAACTTTTTTCTTACTGTTCCTCTGAATAGCCAAAATCTGGCTAGAAGGTAAAGTATCAGGCCAGAAAAACTGTTGGAGTTCAGCCAGAAAAAGCTGCAGCCTGGAATTTCTGTGGAGAGTATATGGGATGAGCAGAATCTCAGAGCTGAAAGATATATTGCCAAAGCAAAGGGAGATTTCTGAAGCAAGAAAATCTCTAAGGAGCTTCAGTTTTTATTTTCTCATTTGATTTTTCAAGGGGGATCCATAGTCTAATGGCTCTGAAACTTCTATTACAACAATCTAATCTATAGGACCAAAGCTGCACATATATTTAGACTCCTAATTCTCTCTGATTTTTAAATACCTACATACCACTGGAGACCTGGGCTTAATAGTCTAGCACTAATTCTCTTAGTAGTTTATTAGGCTCATTTGTCTTTCATGCACCTGCCAGTGGCTCTAGGCTTCCTGCAATTACTTGGCAAGATTAGGTCTGGGCTTCGGCAGCATGTTGTTCTCTGCAGCCCTGTAGAAAGGACAATCAGAGGATTCTGGTGATCAGGCTGAAGACTGAGACTCTTACTTTCTTTGCTTCAACAGACATCATAAAATAACACTGCTAACTTCTTAAGAGTAAATATGGGACCAGCTGGTTTGGTTTTATACCTTTTCCTTCTCCCAATCCTGTGGATCTCTGCCCAATAACAGAAGCTTTTTATATGATCTTGAAGCCTTGAAATAGTTCACAAGAAGCAGGATGTTCACACTGTAACACTGTGGCCTGCTTTTCTGAATAATTTCTCTGGTACCATGGGAAATAAACCTTAATTATGATTTATTGTAGTAAATTTTTCATATCAACTCTTCACTTTGAATGCTGACCATGGTGCAACAGCACAGTAATAGATGAGCTACAAACAGACTGGACATTAACTGTGTTGCAGCTACATTAAACAGCTCTATAGGTCTGTGTTATATGAGAAGCAAACGTGTTAGCAGAAACAATCTTTTATTAAGGCAGTGGACTTTCATTCCAGACTCATATTTAAGAGGAGCCTCAGCCACTCGTAAGGTAAGGATGCACAGTTACAGGCAAAGTAAAATGCACCAAGTGTTTTAGAAAAGAGGGACATTTTAGATCACCAGTATAAGCAATAAGCTATTGTGGAATCTTAAGACTGGAAGGAAATTTCTCATCTGTTGTGGACCAACCTGGCTAAACACATAACATGCTGCAGCTGGAGGCTGTAATTTGTTTGATAATTTAACAGATACAGTCATCCTTTCATCTTGCTCAGGATGAGTTCCTTATAAACATTTGCAAAACAGTCTTGTTAACCTTCCTCAGGCTCTCTCCTAATCCTTTTTTCTTGGGCTTTAAACAACAAGAAGATAAAAGATTTAGTTCCTAGATTTTCATAAGCAGCCCATTTTAGTACATTGCAGTGAATCTTGATTTACAGCTAATGTTTATTGCCAGAGCTGTAATAAAACATTTGTGCAATGATAGCAACATTTATCCCTCTCCACCTGCTCCTTCTGCCTGTCTCCTGTTCCCTTCTCTCCTTGTATTAGCTTGTCTACAAGCACCTGTTGTGAGAGGGCTCTATAAAGCCTGGAAAAGGAGCACCCTCTTCCTTGTCCTGTTCTAGTGCTCTATGACTGACCTCTTGTTGTACTCCTTGGTCCTTACAGGACTGAGTTTTTCTTTCTCTATTCCTCTTTTGGCTATTGTACTTTATTCTGATGTTTGGGGTGTGGGTGGTGTTTTGGTGTTGTGGGGTTTTTGTTTGTTTGGGTTTGGGGTATTTTGGGGGGATTTTTTCTTTTGTGGCTTTTTTGAAGTTTTTTTTGTTCTTCAGGTGAGAACGTTAATCACTTTATTCAGATATGATACTTAAGCCTGACAAGAAAGGTATGTTCTTATTGCTTGTATCTTTTTAAAGCTGTCCTGAAAAGATACCTCTTGCCTTGTGTAGTTGTTGCAGATCTCTGAACTGGATTCTTTTAAGGTTTAACAAGTAGAACGGTGGATTTGTATTAAAGCAGTAAATGACAAGACTTCAAAGGAAGCACTTAAGCACATTATCTCTCTGGAGAGCAGGGTGGTGACACTTGCATTGCATTCTACTACTAAAGCACAAAGTCTAAGAAATACCTATGTAAATTTTCAATGTTATTTTTAAATGGGTTTTAACCTGTTCTTTGTCCTTGCTCTGGCCAGATTTCTAAGCTAGAAGAGTGCTGTTTTAATACCTGGCACAGAGACTATGTTGTGATAAGATGGTTTTCTATGTCTTAAGAGTTAAGCATGAAATTTAGGTAACTATAAATATTTTAGGAGCTTAAATAATAATGTTACTGTAGCCAAGATCATGAGGTGGTATATGCAAACAAAGTCTGTCAGTAGAAGTAATTCTGCTGCAGACTAGCTGTATATATAAAAAACCACCCCAAAACACAACTACTTGGGTGCATAAACCTTTAGACCTTCTAGAAACTCTGGTATTGATTATGATAAAATGCTTCTTAATGCTTGCCCTGTATTCCTTTCTTGATTGTTTATGTTGGGTTGCATCTGGGACAGATGCTGTCTCTTGCTACAGCATCTTACAAACTGTTTAGCATGGCAGTGCTGGTGAGGTTCAGGGCAGCAAGGAGATGGGCATAATAACAAAAAGTCGTACTCCATGTTTGACTAAACTTTCAAAACTTATGTTTTCCCTGGGTTTTCATTCACTTGCCTTGATATTTATGCAGGGTGCTTCAATTTCTAAGGCTTTTTGGTTTAGGGGTAACGAGGGGCAGGGAGGATGGTGTATCTGATGCTTTAGGAGATTTTTAAACCAGGAGTCAAGCTGCCAGGATAGTCTGGAAACATTTGCAAGGCCTGTCAAATGCAACATTTGTCTTTTCCCTATTCCACCAGAAAACAGAACACTTCACTGAATGACTGCAGCCTTGGGGCTTTCACTCTGCCCTCTTTGCACATAAGGCTTGTCTTCAGTGTGTGCTGTACCCCTACTAGACCACATAAAATTGAGCAACAGTGTGTAACATGCAATAGATATGTAGGAGCTGCTGGGCCAATTTAATACATAGTTAATAGGCAGGAAATGGGAGAATAGCACTAGTTCCAGCAAATTTGGCTTTTTTGTTGGTGTCTCACGTGACAATACTGTTATTATTTCTGTACCATGTGATATTTGGAGAGGCTTACTTATGTAGTGTTTAGTAATGGAAAATAAGCATAAAATATGGGGGGGGATGGGACGGGACATGGTAACAAATAAGGCTGTTGCCCTTGGAAACCTACCTCCTCTTGTCAAGTGATTCCTTGGTTAGCCTTCCCATCTTGTCATCTGAAGCTGACTTTGGAAATCTCTGGCACTATCCAGACCTTCAAGAAGGCTGCAGAACAGAGGTCCCTCTGATTTTAAAGACTGTATCTTTCTAAGTGTTTATCAATGGCATTTAAATAGGGTTTTGCTTCCAGAGTGGAGACAAAGAGGCAGCTAAAACTTGATCTTAATATTAAATCTAAGACAATTTACAAGGAACTGTTTAGTGGAAATGAAAAAAATTGGGTACATGCTGCATTTTTGTATTACCACTGGGATGACTAATCTGTGGTCACAGAGTTGTGGAGAATGTTAGAAGGTTATCACTCTCTAATCCATAGTAGTACAGTCCATGTGGGGCTGATGAGTGGGTTCTGCATTCTCCCTTAGCTGTAAGAGGAAAAAGAAAGCTACAAACCTCAGCTAATTTTTTTCTTTCTTTTTTTTTTTTTTTTTGGATGTGTCTTCACAAAGCTCTTTGAATACGCTCCACAGAACACACAAAAAATAGGCATGGAGTGTTTTAAGGCACCAAAAAAAGGGGTTAGGTTGGAAAAGAAACAACTAATAGGCATTATCAGTCTCTGAAATTCCCACTGAGTAAAGGTCAGTGCATTTGAAATGAGATATGTGGGCGTGGGGAGGGAGTAACTTTATTAAACCAGCCTAAGTTTTCTTCTGCTAAAGACCAGAGCAGAAGAATGAATAAAAGAGCAGAAGAATGAATAAAAGACCGTTCTGCCTACAGATAATAAAATAACCCTTCACCAATACAGCCTCTAAAATGCAGGAGAGATGTTTTTTCTGTTCATCCCTAAGATACCCATTAGTTAAAAATCTTTTGAGGAAATGGATTTAGTATTTTTAAATTGCCTAAAGAATGCAGTGTTTCTCAGGTAATGAGAGTGAAAGTAGAGCAATAGGTCAGCCACTGACACAAACAGTTACTGTCAGAGACAAGTCTTAAATCACTTCACCCTCTCAGGAGGTGCTAGGTGGATTTTATGATGGAAGAACAAAACATGTTCTCCTTACCCCACCTTCCTCTTCCCCCTGCAGCGATGGCTTTAGAAACTAAGTACACTAACACCTAGCTTGTTTTGCAGCGCTCTGCTGGCAACCTGTGTCTGCTTACCCTGTCTTATTTACTGTTGTCCATTAGAAAATGGATGGTTCTTCCCCGCTGCCATACACTGTTTTGGCTGAAGCTTCTATCTGAGGGTACTTTAGGATCAGAGTGCTGTGAGATGAGTTCAGCTCCCACTGAAGTCTAGACTCACTTTCTTACACATTATTTAATGTTCATGTGCAAGCCTTTGCCAGATTCCTGAGTTCTCTGGGGATAGACCTTGAATGTACTCAGTATCTTGGCATAGTATCTGGGAAAATGATAGCCACAAGGCCAGGGAGAACCAAGTCCAGCGCAGCTCAGCCTGCTTAACAGAGGTCAGCTCTTCCACTGCACTGTATGGATGTTTTGAGCTTGTTCTTCAAGCAGCTCAGAGCTAATATCTTGTGAAGCAGATGGCCCACTATGGGACACATTATACCCAGTTTCTTTTCCTCTTGAATATTCATCTTAGTGTTACAAACATTAAGCTAATTTTTCCAGCACATAGAGACTGGTTAATTTAGCCATGGGGTGGAGAGGGGCGTGATTGGGAATAATACAGGACAGTTTCAGAAGGCTTGGCTTTCAAGAGATGAGGAGACATCTTCACTAGATAGATGAAGGCTAAGGTGGCATTTTTGACTTCCCATTAATGAACATCACATGGACTCTGTGGACAGCCAGGTTTATGGAATGGTGCACCCAAATCATCCTGTGAGTGAAATCTGCAAGTTTCTGTGGCCTTCCTTCCCTGACCACGAACTGCACAGTCTGGCTATGCTTCATACCCTGGTTTGGGTGTTTAGGTGTGTCTAATAAAATGTAAACCATGGAAGAAGCTAATCATTAGCATCTAGCTTAGTTTTAAGCCAGTGAGGGGAATACAGCAGTTCAGGTTCTGCCACGATGTTTTTCTCAGCCTGTGTTCATGCAAGTCAGCAGACACTAAATAGAAAGGTGAGCAAAAAGGTGCAGCAAATTCTAGATAGAAGTCATAAATGGAAGGGTAGTTAATAATATTTCTGTTATGGATATCCATGTCCCACTTTTAAACTGAGCCATTTCATGTGCTTGGCCCCCTCACAGATCTCACTTAGTAGAGCAGACAACCCATCAAACTGAATTGGTGAAAAGAGTGGGCCACTTATCTGGGTTTTTGCTTACCTACAACAAACCAACCACAAAATGGGAACAAAGCTTGCTTCACTTCAAATCTACCTTATTTTAACCTTCATCTTACACAGGGAGTCAGATGCCTTTAAAAAATATATCAACAAGCTACAGTAGAAACACAAATGAAAACAAGCAACTGTCAGTTTTGTAGCAGAGCAAAAAGCAATGTCACAGAACCAGCATCAAACTTAATGAATGCATGTTTGGTTACATCCTTTCCACTGGGATAATGGAAAATGATGCTAGCATAACATGAATAAAAATAATTTAGGTCTTATTCAAAGACAGATACAGTTGGGGATGCTAGAAAGTAAATCCAATAGGTATGTCTCCAGGAAAAAGAGATTTTAATAACGCATATTTTTATTAAGTTCTATTTTCCATTAATTTAAAATCTAAGTGCCCAAAAGCTCTAGTATTTCTTCTTATGTATGCTTTCATGGATGTCATCGCCATCATCTTAATCCTGAGCAGTTTCCAGGGCCCAGGTGGTGCTGCAGCCCCAGAAGTAGTTGTGGTCTCACAACTGAGGGGCAGTAAATGTAGCGAGAGTTGGGCAGTAAATGTAGCGAGAGTTAACCAGTTGGTCAGGGTGATGGAAGGTCCAGTATCCCAGACTGTGAGGCCTGAAAGATGGCTACAGCTATCAGTACTGCAGGAGACTGACGAAACAAGGGTCCAAAATAGCAGGTTTCTGTGAACTGGAAAGACTTACAATGTGGATGTGAGATAGCGAGAGATTTGAGTTCACTATAAATTCAGTGCTCATGTCTTTGGGTGTGCTTTGTGATAAATATGTCTCTTTAAAGCTTGTAGACCCCTGTCACGGTTGCCAACTTAGGATTTGCTGCAGAAGATCTCTGCCTATCAACATTTGGAAGTTAGAAAATAAAATCTCCTGGACTTGGATACTTGTGTTTGGATTTCTTCAGGCACTCTGGGACCAGCAAACTTAATGTACCATCTCTTACAGCTATAAAGCTGGATAGATTTATTCAGCTTCCTAAATGGCCCTATAGGTAGGAGGAAGATCCTAATGATGTATGACAAGACTTTCATTACAAAATAATTTCATTTGCTTCATGTGTGTTAAAGCACCTTGTAACTGCTCTGGAAACTTGAAAATGGGTTTTAAGCAGGTTTTAAATTAAAACAGATGGGGGGATAGGTTATTTCAAGTGTGGAGGTTCTTTATAGCCTTAATCTCAAATGCTCTGAATTTTTCTTCAATTGATGAAATTCCTTATGCAAAGAAAGGAGAAAACATTTGCATTAAATACAATTTGTAGTTGTACTTACATGTAGCATACAGAGGACAAGTGTGGAAAAGTGGCAAAGACAGTGTGGAAAAATATATCATACTTGTTCATAGTATGTACATAGTCCATAAAGGAGGCAAGGGTAGTGGCTACACCTGTTTAATTGGAAGTGGAAATGAGGAAGTCTACAAAGCTCATGCTGGAGATTAGTAGCAACATAGGGAACAGTACTCGCCTCTTAACTGCTGTGAAATGCCAGGTCCACTACTTCTTGCACTTTATGTGGTGACATCACTACATGCAAGGGAGGGGTGTCATCACACTATAACTGTAAGTACAGTTAGGATCCCATACCCAGTCTAAAAACAGCCATGTAAGCAATAAAGGACACTTTGATACAGTTTACAGACTGAAAAAAGAGCATTATTTTTTTAAAGAAAAATGGCTACTTCAAGGGATGATTATGTCCTACACTGGGTAAGTTTTACAGGGAAGAGAAATGTTTTGGACAGAGGGTGTTTGCTCAAGAACAAGCAAGTCTAAGCTAACCATAAGAGTTGATTATTTTTTTTTTGTAAATGTTGGGCCAGGACTGTTCTGCAGTATGTGTCACATAATAGGGGAAAATACTGTGTGTGAACCTGAAAGGAGCTGTTCAGGCATGGATGTGATGACCTGTCAATGGTGTCATCTTAACTAAGGAATCTGAAAGAGAACTACTAGTTAACTTTCTATGTCAAAGCTCCACGTGCTGTGTTATGTCAGCATAGCAGAAACAGGCAAGCCTCGGTTAATTACTTTGGAGCATTCCATTTTGCCCTGTGAATTGTCACAAAAGACTATGGTGACAAGCCAGGAAAAAAAATTAGAGTTCTGCACACTTATCTAGTAGTCCTGACTGTGCTGCAGCTTCTTACCTGAACGCTGCTGTGGTTCCAAACCAAACTGAACGTGACTCCTTGGAAATGAAGGGGAAGTGTACTGTCACACAGGTGCTTGAAGAGCAATCCAGGATGAACCTAGGAATATGTTTTCAGTTATAATGAAGCTGGCAAGTTGCTGCATCATCAGTCCCGTGATTGCTGGAGTGCTATCTTTGCTTAATTAAAAATAGCACTCAACAAGCAGTACTTATCTTCCAGTGAGCTGACACCAGGCTGCTCCAGCAATTCTAAATAGGTTTATTTAAAGGGGAGTTCTGATGGCATCGCTCCCTCTGGTGGCTTTCTTGCAGGAGGAGCCATCTCGTGTCTCATGGTGAGGACAGTTCCCATTCCCAGAGGCTTTTCTGCAAGAGTGGGGTTACAAATTGCTTCTGAGCCTGCAGGACACCACTTTGAATCCCCACCAGAGATGCAGCAAAAGATGGTCCAGCTGTGAAGTACAGGGAGGAATAGAAGGTCTAGCACTGAATTTCGTTTTGGTGCTTTATCAGGCTTGGATCATAATCAGCATGGAGAAGAGCTGTTTAAAAGCAGTACTTTGAGATGATACATTTTGTGAAAGGCAAAGGGATTTACAATGTACCATGAACATGCACAGAGAAGGAGCCTTACCATAGCCCTTTGACTCTCTGAAATGGGCTGTTCTTTCCCTCTAAACCCATATTGGGTTTTTTGGACAGGAATACCACAATGCACATGGAGAACCAAAGAACACTATTTAAATACCTGCTTTTATTAATCTACTTTCTGCATGATTCTTAAAGGCTTATTTTTTACTGCACTTCTGTATACTTCCACTCCTTTTGATCTATTGTGCATTTATTTATGTTGCCATCTTTTCAACGACAACATAATGATGAAGGATTTACTGTTATAGTCAAGCCTTACAGGTATCTTAGGAAAATGTTCACTGCTCTTGCAATCTGGAAATGAGTCTATTTACACAGCAGTCTAACATAAAATCACATATTTATAATTCTATTCCCCAAATAGCATCAGGTTATGCTCTATTTCTTAATTAACAAAAAACTATGTTACACACTGTATGAGTAAAACCAAACTGAAATTAACTTTCCCATAATTCATTTATTCATGTCAGAGCACTCTGGGAGGCCTAGTAAATGAAGAGGTTGTTTGTTGATCTGTTTGCTTTAGATGGTTTGATTTAATTTAAAAATTCTCAGATGCTACCTTGGCAATTCATGTGGTCTCAAGATTGTTCATGTATGGCCAGCATATTCCAGGGTAAAAAAGGCAACAGTATTGTCTAGGCTTTGGCAGTAGAGACTCAAGTATGCAAAAAATTCACTTGAGAGCTGTTTTGATCTTCTTTGATACCTCAGAGGAGTTCTGGTCATCAGCAAAAACCAGATGTAGAAAGTTTTCTGATCTCAGGAAAAAAACTTTGAGGAAGTGATATTCAGTATAAATGTGAAGATACTGTTTGAAAATTGCAGATAACTTCTTTTGAATTAAAGAAGAGAACAGAATTGGCTCTGGTTTGAACAGATAGTCTGTGTCAGAGCTGAGACTTCAGAGCTCTTGAGAGAAAAGGCATCAGATACTGCTCTTACAGGAAAATTACAGAATGGTACAGCTGGGTCTTGATTTGAGGCTGCTAGGACAAACATTCATAGGCGAGCTGTAATTTTGCCTGAGACCATTTCTCTCTTGGGTAGCGTGACTGGCAGGTTGTCCCTCTATTTTTCTTGTCAAACACGAGTACATTTTGAATTAGAAGACTTTTTTTAAAGACATGTTCTTTCTGAAAAAAAAGTTACATATTTGAAAGCTCAAAACCAAAAGGAAATATTTCACTTGGGATAAAATACATTTTAATTTTCTGATTTAAAAAAAAAAAAAGTCCTAATATGAAAGAAGCTTTATCTCTCTCAATCGGGGTAGTGAACCAGTGACACTTTTTATTGTACTGCTTATAATGTTGGAACAATTTTATTTTCAGTTATTTCAAACTTTTTATTTTATTTTGCAGTGGAGCAAATTTGCCAGTCATGACAGGAATTTATAGCATGTTTTCATGAATCTGAAACTTGTTTCCCTGTTTAAAAGGGGAATGGTTTAGATATTTTTAAAAAAATCAACAAACGCACAATCAGAGCTCCCAAGTTTCATGCGTCTGACCCACCTATAGCTGAAAAGATGAGTATTTTTGCCAGACCTTAGATGCAGAAGCTGAAGTCCCCCAATGTCATTGAAGTAAATCAGAGGAAGCCTTGAAAAGCTGGCAGGGAAATTTGGGCATCTTTTCATGCCAAATGAAAGCCTGGCTCAAAAGGGACTTGTGGAAATGAATAGTTCATATTCTGAAGGCAACATATATTTACAGAAAATGAAATCTTGGTTAAAACACTTTTTGAATCATGTTGAAGTGTTCATTGTAAACTCAAAAGGTCTTTCTTGATTTACTTGGCTCAATTTCTGAACTTTTTTTTCTTTGTGCTAATGGCAACCCATCGATCATTGGAGCTGTAATCAGATTTTGCAGAAGGCCACAGGCATCATTTTCAATCATTTAAACTTTGCCAGCCTGCCTCTGTTTCGTATGAATCATGGGGATAAATGCCAAAGGACTTTTCCCCTTTAAAAAAATTAGCAAGTGTTGATTGCATCTTTCTTGTCACACCTGACCAGCTTATCGGCAATTAACTATTTCACTGCTCAGCAAATGGCTGCTTGATGGTATATGAGAAACGGCCACATCCAGTTCTAACCTCATCTCCTACAAAATTATGGATCAGAGAGTAAAAAATTATTTGGGTGTCTACACGCCTTTGAAATTAATAGGTGCTATTTGCTTAGCCTATGAGAGTATGCCACAACTTTGGTGTGGGTGAACAGTCTGAGTACATAACCAGAGGCAATGTGATGTGCTGTGTAAAGTCAGCTCCCAATGATATTGTTAGCAGTGGTTGTAGCAGTGGTAATTTGCTATTAATTAACTTAGATGTTATTTAAAAAGCTTTTCTTGCATCTTTGTGTCAGTATAAACATCCCTTGAAAATTTCAATTTGAATCTTTGTTCACAACTGCATGCTGCTACTCCTAAACTTGTTGCAAAATCATGAAGTTCTTACTGTATGTTTGCACGTGATGCTCGCGTTACACTCATCACAGCAATGTTATCCCTCCTTAAAAATCAGATGTCAGTTAAAAATCAGTTAAAATAACACTGTCAGGTGAGACTGGCTCTGTCTCAAAAATGGCTGATTCTGAAGTACTCCATACCAATGATCAGGAGTGAGGAGGAGTAGCTTTTGAATGTGCTGGGTAGCTCATTCCAATAATAATGGTGCAGAAACAGGACCAAAAAAGATGTACAAGGAAGGGGGTTCTGACACAAAATGGTAGCTTGCTTTGACTTTTCTCTAAGCATGAGTATCTGAACCTCACCTTGGATGCAACATTGCTAAGATCTGGTCACTTCTGGGCAGTTTTAGTGGTTATATTTTTCCTATTTTTTTCCCTGATTTTGGAGAGTGATGGCACCAGGTAAATGATATTCCTCAGAAAAAAACCCAAGACACCATCACTGTTTACATTCTTTCTCCCAGGTCTCTAAAAGCACAAGCTAATTCCAGTGGGTTTTCTTTCAATCTGCAGAGTACACACCATTATGTAGTAACTTTGATGTCCCCTGCAGAATGAGAACTCAGCAACATTCCTCCTTTGCTGTCCAGATCCATGGCAGGAACACTTACCTGTGCCTTGAGCAACCTTTTTCTGGGTCTTGTCCTTGTCCACAGAAATCACAGTATAGAAGGGCTATTTCAGTTACAAATGTCATATACAGAAGTGGGACAGCAGAGGTAGGGACAATAAAGAGTTTATTTACACTATATTGTGCCAGGTGTCATTCAGATGCTGAGATACAAGACTGTATTTAAGCACACTGCATAGAGCTGACTTCTTATATCAGGATTTAATTCCCCGGTCCTACAGGGACTTAATCTTGTTTATATCTGGTTACTCAAGGAAAATTACAAGCTTTTTAAACTTCGTTAATTAACAAGAACATCCAAAGATTAATTATGTAGGCCCAGACTTTTTTTACCAAGTTTTACCTTTCCAGTAAATGGTCTCTCCTGTCAAAATCTGCATATGCTGTTCTTTTAAACCACACTGCAAATAGAATCTTAAAATGATTACCCAAAATGCTTCTTTTCAACTGATGTGTCTTTAAGGAATTTGAATCAGATGGCCTTTGCACTAGTGAAATGAGAAAGTAAGGCAGTCAGCTAAGACATGCTCTTTTTTTTCTTGCTTTTCTTTTGCTGGGATGTGTAGAATTATGATTGCACAGGTAGAGTATCAGCTATCTGTGTCAGGGTGATCGGTCACACAATCAAATGCAGGATCATTCTTTAGTATAAATGCATTAAAAGAAAATCAGTCTCATAGATTTGGCTTTCAACAGAGCAGCAGGCTGAGTTCTATTCATAACAAATCAGCTCACGCTTTGGGGGAAACTACAAATCACTCCCTCCACATTATTCATTGGATTGTCCTTTGCATCCCTCTGAGGAAGACCTAGTTTAAATTCTTATGTATCCTCCCTGCTGTTAAGCTAACAGCAGTGTGTGGGGGAGAAAGGAGGAGCAGTCTCCTTAGGACAGCTTGGTTTCTCTTTTTGTGTGGGTGGAGGGGCAGTAGGTAGGTTTTCATGGCAGTATTTGCTTTTCATGACAGGCAAGTATTGTAACTGGATGCATGGCAGATTATCCAGGTTTAGGCTTATTGAGTTTATCATGATTTAGCTGGAAATCTCTGGTTTCTAGAACTGTGAATTCA
This sequence comes from Gallinula chloropus, assembly GCF_964237585.1. Lineage (NCBI taxonomy): Eukaryota > Metazoa > Chordata > Aves > Gruiformes > Rallidae > Gallinula > Gallinula chloropus. Next base: position 70,048,124 of record NC_140090.1, read on the forward strand.
TCATTAGTATTGCTAGGACGTGGTTTGTGTTAGTGGTGGTGCACAACACTGCTCACTGAACTTAGGACCAGTTGTACCAAGCACTAGAGAGTACGATATAGAAAATAGTACTAAAACATTCATTAGGAAACAGAAATGGTTAGGTCTCAGCATATGCCTTAGGAGACAGAATAAAAAGAGGCTCAGTGTTCCCCCAAAAGCCTTGACTGCCTAGGATGCCCTCCACCTTGAAGAGTCAAAAGGGTTATATTCATTTACATCTTGTAACCAAAGTGGCTAAATTCCTTTTCATCCTTTTCCTGCTCTGAGGCTTCTGTGGGGGATTGCTACCATGATCAGGTCAGCTGCAGCCCCTCAGCTTAGAGGATCTGAGGATCGTTGCAAAAGCAGGCAACACAGCTCTCCATGTCTCCAACTCCAGACCTCCATCTCATCCCTCTTTCCTCTTTCTTCCTCTCCGCTTCCCAGGCTGGAAGGGTGCTGGCATCACTTTACTCCATGAGCCTTATGCTGTCCATTGTGGGGATGGATGCAACCTCCACAGACCTCTGCAGGGACACCCCTTCAGGTGAACCCTGAAGTGAATCCATCAAGCTTTGTATTGTATTGTCCCAGAGGTGGACACACCATTCTTTCTGCTGCCTCAGCTAATAGAAGGATGAAGTCTGGTAGAAAGGCAGAGTGGGCAGCAGTCAGCACTTCTCTCTCGCATTGTGTCAGTGCCAATCGCTAGAAGTTGCAAGTCCAAATTCAACTGTGCATCAGCTACTTTGCAAAAGACTTTGGGTTAAGTTACTGAACGGAATTGCTCAGTGCTTTCTTAAACCACACATCTAACGTGCTCTCCAGGTCCTGACCTAAGGTTTATGAAGTGGCCTGTTTCATCAAATCTGCTGCCTAAGAAGCCTCTTCTCAGTCTGGTCAACAATGCCACTGAGACACCCACCAACAGGGGAATTTGAGTTCATTTCTGTCCCATCAAGAATCTGTGAAACAGGAGGTGGGAAATAAGTATCTCCTTTGTTCAGTGCCTTTACCACGAGACCAACATTTTACAAGCACTTCAAATAACTCCTAAAGTGAAGATCTTGTACTTTAGATTAATGACATGATGCAGGCAGTAGATTAAATGACTAAAGAAATAAGCAGCTCATGCAAGAGGATCTGACCCATCAAATATGTGCCATCTGCACAGAGGATGCAGCTTCAACTTTATTTTCTCATTAACTCTCTTTATGGCCACAATGAATATGAAGCTAGAGCAAAAACATTGTTGAATGACATGAGGAGGCTATGGGTTCAATTATTCAGGAATGCCTCCTTTGAACTTGTGGAATCTGAACTTTATGGAAAGTAACTGATAGATCTGGTAATGTTAACATAAGTGTGCGACCTAAATCTCTGCACAAGAAATTATCTCCATCAAGCATCAAAACATGGATTTTCTTCCAGATGGTTCCTCGCTCATCAGGAAAAATGGTAGTATCAGAAAATCAGGCTACCACTCTGAGCTGATAAAGTTTTGCAGAAAGGGAAGGCAGATAAATGTCAAACTTCCTCAAAAGGTCAGTTTGTTGGAACAGCAAATTTAAATGACATATCTGGATTTAGGAATGTCAGAATGTTTAATTTTTTTGTAAAACTGTTTTGCCATTCTCCAAACATAATTTTTTTATAGATGCGTTTGTTGGCTTTGTACAGGTACTTCAGTTTTTATACCCACACACATATGCATATGCACTAATATTGAAAGAAATTTGTTCCAAATATTAGAGGAAGGAAACTGGTGATGGTTTAGAATTTTCAAGGAACAAAAATTTCACTTTTTGTATCATCACATGAGATCAGCATCTGCCCCTCTTCTATGGAGACAGTTGATAATTTCCATCAGAAGATGACTTCATGTACCCTCCTGGTACCTGAAGTACCTTTGTACCACTGGCACAAAAAGCAGAGATGTTAAACTTATTTTATGGTAAGGTCTTTTCACCAGCTATTTAGAACTAAAAGGCAAATGGAGCATACCAAACATTACCTTTAATTCAGTAAAGTCATGCCTATAAAGGCATAAACAGGTGAAAGTTTGTCTGCTTCTGTCTATCCACATTTCATTCTGAACAAGTAGGAAATGCCACTGCCAGATAGCAGTGTAATAGAAACACTTGAGTAGATAATTCAGTTAGTGTCAGAATTGCTTCTCAATTGAATCTTTTTGTGATTTCCATGAAACATCTGGGAATCTTTAATTTTTTTTTTCCCCAGGCATTGAAGAGAAATTGATCGCCTACTGTTTTAACAGAACTAATCTGATGTTGTGATTAGTTAAAAGTCTTTCAGAGGAAACAGATGAAACAGAAATAGATTGAAAGCATTCTTGCATCTATAGGAGTTAATACAAACTTCTTTCCTCTCTCTGTGATTCCTAATTGAAGTCTTTCTAAAGCAGGCTGTAACCTTTCTTCCAACACCACATGGAAATATGTTGTATCATTGCTCTACCTTTGAGATCAAGATGTATACTTTCTGCTCCAAGAGGGAATAGCGAGTAACAAGGGGGATGAGTTATGAAGCTGTACAAGCTGCCCTGACTAATGAATTATGCTTTTGTCAGTGTTGCTTTGGATGTGCAGTGGGGAGTGAGAGAGGGGTGTTAGAGGAAGAGAGAGAAAGGAAGGGAGGACAAAACAATGTTTTGGTTGATAAGGAATCAATTTACTTTTTATTCACTCATATGATGAGCAGGTTTAAGCCAAGTTGCATGGACTAGCATATTACAGCTTTGGAAATCAGGTAAGAGAAATTGTAAGAGGTCTTGAACATTTTGGAGGGAAAAAGCAAGGAGATGATCATACTGATTTCTGATATAAATGGAAGGGAAAAAAACCCAACTTGTGGGAAAATCTCCAGCTTCTTAATCTATATAATGTTTTTAGGCACTTGTGTGGCTAATAATATTTTTCAGTCAGATGTTGTCTTTTCTCCAGTACAGGAGTGTTATGAGTACTGAAGAATCGTCTTTGTAATAGTAATAACTGAAGACCACAACTCACTGTTCAGTCTGCTGTCAGTCATGATTCATACATTTAAATCCCCTTCCAGTAGGAGAAACTGAGCTCTTAGGACACTATCTCTAACAGGATCAAATGCTTCTCAAAATGGTTTCAGCCAGTAAAAGTCAATACTTTAAGGTTAAAGGTAAGAATGAAACAAATGTGGCTGAATTATTTTCTGGTTTTGCCCCAGTTATGGGTAACCCCCCACACATGGACTTGCTGCTTCAGTTGTGGTAATGCAGACAGACTAATCAATTCCAACCCCTAATGAGGAAGATGGTAGGCTCCTAAAGTCTGTCTCTAGGCTGTAGGGACTGAGAGCATAGGGATTTACATAGGGCTCCTGAATTTTGGCACAATAGGAATGCTGCCAGACCACATACACAGGAAAGCTGGATGCTTCTCAGGACCCAATCTTCAGATATTGTAATGGTTTTTATTGGAGATTAGCTATGTTTTGGGGACACAATGTTCATTGCAGTTCTGCATGGCTAGATAATGGCATGAATTTAAATGAATTTGGCTGATGTTTTTGCTATCCCTTTGTGGTAAAATAATTTGAGAATTAATGAAGATAGAGAGGATTGTAAATGTAATGGTCCTGGACACACATAGGATAGATCGGCTTCTTTGGCTACGGTGCTAATACAATCTATCCCTGAAGGGATAAATCAATGTGTAGGTGTTCCAAAGTTGATTTGGATTTGTTCATTTCCTTTTTTCTTTTGCCCAGTAGCATCAAGAGAGAGCACTAGAGAAGAATGGTCAGCTCTTTCCTATCCCTGTCTCAGAAGTGCATATTGGTAAGGCTGCTAAACTGTGGTATGTCTTACTGTTAGTGAACCAACTTCTAAGTTTTGCATGAGTGCTGCCCAAACAACACCAACCCTAGAAGAGGAACAGAGCAATGGAAATCAAAGTAATTCAGGGGGTGTTCCATCCACTTCACAGAAACATGTCAGGCAGCTTCTGACACCAAAATGCTGTTGGCAGTCTTTGCTCACAGTCTCATATAGCATACATGTTTAAGTAAACCACAACCAAACTGAAACAAAAAACCCCCAAACCCACAGAGATCTTGTAATTGAGTACCTTCAATATCATACAAAAAATGCGTAGGACACTTATTTGTGTACTAAAATGAATAATTGATTTTTCATCCAATACCCACACTAACAAATCAAAAGAAAAAAAATTCTCTGGTAGTATTTATTTGGGGAGGGCTATTACAGAAACAAATAGAAAAGTATTTCTTCTGTATCATACAAAATGTTCTGTTTAGCTTGAACTACCTTTTTTCATATTCTGTGTTTGTAAGAAAAGCAAAGGAAATCATGAGCAATATTAATAATCCACTGGAGTTCTTTGACCTGGTAACCCAGTGGATAGTACAGCCACACTATAAGCTCTATTCCCGGGTTTAATTCCTCACCATCCAAATCTGGGAATACTATAGACAGGAGGCTATCAAATCTGATAACTTTTTATGGTTGACAACCCGATTCTGAGACCTATTTGAAAAACTATGGCCAAGCAAAGGCTTCTCCCAAAATATAATAGGAAGAATTCACCACTAAAAGGCAACTCATTTAGGCGGGTTGAAACCCTTGCCCTTAAATTGTGATATCTTCTATGTTTTTATGTCTTTACAACTTTGCATTTCCAATATTTTGTTAATAATAATCTTGTATGTGTTAGCATAGGTATAGCCCTCAATAGCTATGTTAGACCATTTGTGGAACTGAATAAGGTCCCAGGCATCCTTTTTTCACACTTCCTTCTGCACACCCTTGGCCACATGTGATATGGTGCTAAGCAACCCTTCTCTTTTCAGGTGAAAGTTTTCTATTTTTCAAGGGTATTCTGGCTTAAGAACAGGGAGCTTTTCCAAGCTGAACCTGATAGCCAGGTACTCTATGTATTACAACTAAGTAAACATATTGTCTGTCATGTTAACCGATTGACAAATGTATGCTCAGGAGTAATACTGTGATTTGGAGCAGATCAAAGAAAGATAATGTGTATTGACCTTATCAAAAGGAGTTTGGTTTTCTGGCTCCATAGTGTGACAATTCTGCTTTTGGTATGTCCTTTTTTCACTATCAGATTCTTGTCTTCTCCTTCCTGTTGAATCAGACCATCTGGGTCTTCAAATTACTGACACATGGTGCCTTTCTTATTAAAGCCACACTAATCCTCAAAATCTCCTTAGAGGTTGTCCTTTTACCTTCTCTCTCAGAGTGTACTGTTGAAGCCAGTAATTTGATAATTGAGGATTTTCTTTCTCTTTGGAGAAGGGTTTTATTTTTACCATCACAGAAAATAAACTTTTCTGATATGTGTTGGAAACAAACTTCAGACAGATATTGACAAGGAATGTGCTCCACTGTAAGCTAGGTCTTTGGCTGGTACAAATTGACATGCTTCCTGCAAGGCTTGCAGAGCTGTAACAGCTGCAAATCTGGGCAGAGCTAGCTCCCGCCCTTCTTAGTGAGTGAAGAATTGTTCTCCACAGTGTGTTCTGCAATATTTTAGCTGCAGCTATTCTTCAATGTCTGTTTTGTGCTAAGACCAGTTTGATTATTTTTCTTCCTCCTACTCCCCCATTGATCAGACAAAGTGTTGCTTTTAATTAAGTTTTTTTGTACCTGCTAGAGAGATGTTGCAAGTACAGCATTTTTCATTTCTCCTGATGAGGTGCAAACATATGGGATTTGGAGGCGGTCATAAGGAAAGGAAAATGCAAAGATGTACTTGAATGCTAAAGGAGCAGAAAGAGAGAACAAAATCCAGCTGGAGGCCGGTCACAAGTGGCATCCCCCAGGGCTCAGTCCTGGGTCCAATCTTATTCAACATCTTTATCAATGACCTTGATGAAGGGATTGAATGCTCCCTCAGTAAGTTTGCAGATGACACTAAACTAGGAGGAAGTGTTGATCTGCCTGAGGGTAGGGAGGCTCTTCAGAGGGATCTGAACAGACTGGACTGATGGGCTGAGACCAATGGGATGAAGTTTAACATGGCCAAGTGTAGAGTGCTGCACGTGGGATATAACAACCCCATGCAGCGCTACAGGCTTGGGGAAGACTGGCTGGAGAGCTGTCAGGCAGAGAAGAACCTGGGGGTGTTGGCTGACTGCAGGCTGAATATGAGCCAGCAGTGCGCCCAGGCAGCCAAGAAGGCCAATGTCATCCTGGCTTGTATCAAAACCAGTGTGGCCAGTAGGTCTAAGGAGGTAATTGTGCCCCTGTATTTGGCATTGGTGAGGCCACACCTTGAGTTCTGTGTCCAGTTCTGGGCTCCCCACCATAAGAAGGACATTGAGGTCCTCGAGCAAGTGCAGAGAAGGGCAACCAGGCTTGTGAAGGGGTTGGAGGGCAAATCCTGTGAGGAGCAGCTGAGGGAGCTGGGAAAGTTTAGCTTGAAGAAGAGGAGACTGAGGGGAGACCTTATCACCACCTACAACTACCTGAAGGGATGTTGTAGAGCGGTGGGCGATGGTCTCTTCAGCCAGGTAACAGGAGATAGAACAAGGGGAAATGCCTAAAATGCCAGGGCAGGTTTAGATTTTTTTTTTTTTACTGAAAGAGTTGTCAGGGCCTGGAACAGGCTGCCCAGGGAGGTGGTTGAGTCATCTTCCTTGGTTGTATTCAAACAAAGGGTTGATGAGGTACTTAGGGATATGGTTTAGCACAGGATGGGAATGGTTGGACTTGATGATCTTCAAAGGTCTTTTCCAACCTTGTGATTCTGTGAGAATGGATTAAGAAATCATTTCCTTTCCAGAGTTGATTGGCAAAAAGATTGTCCTTTTGTGTAATCCCATGTTGCTTGGCCATGCTAAACCCAGGGGAATCCAATGAAGAAGAGCAAAGGAGTGATGACATTCTCTATTGTTTTCCTTGACAAAGCTACAACCCTAAGACAGTCAACGTGCAAATATCCTTCATCATCTCCTAACTTCAACCATAGACAAGGGGTGATGATGACTTGCCTTCTCTATCACATTATTGCATAGATATTTCTGCAGGCTGTGAGGGATTTTTTACAACTCCTGAAGTTTTGGACAACCTTTTCATCAGGATTTTTTTCATCTCCACTGGAAAAAAGAAACTGTTGTTAGTAGGAGGTGATTTTTCACATCATTTACCCCATTTGCCGTGATCACACTAAAGGTTTTCTTACTAAGAACAATTGTAAACATCAAGCATAATCATGTATCAAAGACAGCATGGTTTTGCAAACCAGTATCCTTGGTGGTTTCAATGGGATCCCAGAATCCCTTTGTTTCATGTAAGAACACTGGAATTCCTTTGTTCCCTGGCCACGTTTATGTAGCAGGGGTATGTGGGAGAGCCTCAGAAGTTTCTTACCTCATTTCGTATTTAGGGTCTTGAAATTCTTTTTCATTAAAAGCTGCATTGATCTTCTGGATGTAATTACATCTGTCTTCCTGTAATTATTAATTTCTTAATAGCTTTATGAAGGGCTCCTTATTCCATCTTAAGTGCCATTTGGATGCCCTTTTTCCTCTTACACAGATTGAATCAGTAATAATAAAGCTTACAGAAGTTCGGCAAGTGCTCTACAGATACTGCATGTGGTGATCGTTTCACTCACCTGTGAAATGCAGCCATCTCTTGGGTAAAGGCACGGAATATTTTAATAGGATCTTGTGAGTACAGCATGACTTTATGAGAGAAGTGTAAATAAGCAACTCATATTTGTACAAAACTTCTGTGTTGAATAATTTTCTAGATTTTTCTGTTCCCAACTCTGGAAATATAAACTGGAGGCTCCTTTTCAGGAGAAGCATTTTCCTTATGATCTGACATCCCAATGATCTATCTCATCTTGGAGATACAAAATTTGAGGCATTCAGCAGTATTTGTTCCTTTGTGGTGACTGGGTAGTCTGATGATTTTATCTGGTTGTTAAAGGCTGATCCTTTTCTGACAAGAAAGACCACAAGTTGGACCACATGGCAACTGAAAGGTGCATGTTTGCTGAATGAGGAACTGTCTGTGAGCCAACCAGAGAGCTCTGCCTGTAACATATAGGTGCTCTTTCTCTCATTGTATTCCCTCTGCAAATACCTTGATGTAACTGTTATTTGTTAACTCATAATTGATGGTCTATTGCCATGTCACATAAAAGTTCTTCAGGGCACCTGTAAGATTATTATCAATGTTCAGCCTTGTTTGACAGGAAATACCTATGTATTGAGAAGCCTCTCTTACTTTCTTTGCCTTCATCACATTCCCTTCTGGTTTTTATCTTCTCACATTAATTCCTTCTGATTTCTGCTTCTGCATGTTGCTGTCCAAGGGACAAAAGCAGTCAGAGTATTTGTGAAATTTCCTTTCCCTATGTAGGCACAGTATGTGTCCAGTCACTAAGGAAGGGTGAAGTTTCTATTCTCAGCGAGTGACTTCCCCCTTCACTTGCTATCAGCAGGAGAGTAATTCTAGTCACTGGCAGGCACAACCAGAACTGGCAATACATTGTGCTGTGCCCCCCTCCCACATCCTCAAGTGGGACAGTGGTGAGGAAAGGAGCCTTACAGCCTGCTGACAGCTGGCTGTGGAAAGCACCCATGGATAAATCACAGCAACACAAATCCTCTGCTGTGGCACTCCCTTTGCAGAACTGTGTCCTTCAGCATCAGGCAGGCAATTTGGATGGGCTGTCAGATGCATCAGGAAACCTCAGGGAAGAAAGTGAAATCTGAAACAGGGAAGGGAGTAATCAGCTCTGGGTTAAGCTGCATCCGTGTGGTTTGAGGAAGATGGGTTTATATTTTAGATGATATTGGATGATCCATCTGGCCTTGGATGAGCTCACCATCCTGCTGAGAACACGTGTTTGCAGTCAGTAATAATTTAACAGATATTTCAATCCTTGGTTTCACTGTTAAACCTTCATTAGAGGTGGCACTTCCCAAGATAGTGACTTCTCTCAAAACTCATGCTAAGAATCCTGCCCTACCTTTTGTGCATGAAGGCTATTGAAAGCGAGATGATAACAAAACCACATCACACCACCTTCATAATACATTAGAGCCAACATCGCTGGGTTTAGTGCCAGCAGTATAGAGAGGTACCACCAATATAGTCACACTCATTTGAAATTTAGGTCACAAAACACTAACTAGCTACTTGTAGTTGCATAGGTCCTAGCAATATGTCTAAGAAGCTAGACCTCCTACCTCACTCTGAGAGTCACAGGGTGACAGTGAGTTGAGGTGTTGCATGCGGAACTTGCAACCCTGGCACAAGGCTAGGTAGGTCTGTACTGCACAACCATCACCACTGTCCAAGCTAGGCACAGAGATAGAGAGCAACAGTCTCTGCTGCCCAGCCTACTAAGCTTTGAGAAATGTAGCTATCGTGCATCTGTATAATAAATACCACCTTTAGTGCTTTGAAACAGTTGAAAAAGGTTGGCAATAAAAGCTTCTTTGAAAGTTTCTTTGTTCTATACGCTGATGTAATTACACAAAGTCATGCCAAACCCTAAGCACAAAGGAAAAGTGTAAATACTCTTTAAAAGTTCTTGACCTGCCCTGGGACGAATGGATTTCCTTTGGCATCCCGACAGCCTTTAAACAAACAGAACTGTTGCCTTGCCTTTGTTTATCTTCCCCTGTTGATATCAAGTTTTAGTCTGACTGATTTAATTTCCAGTGAGATTCGTTCTCTTTGTTTAAACTGTAGTGAATGCAAAATCCTGGTCACCTACTGGTCCACTGACCAGGACAAGACTACGTTTCTTTTGCTATTCCTGTAGCTCCCTCTCATGTGGATGAGGCGGTGAATGCTTCTCATGATCCTCTATATGTTTAGGGTTGTATTCTCAGGTTCTTTATCTATGCTCTAAACACCTGAAAAATCAGTGCAAATCAGATTTAAGGAAGCTACACACAAGTAAGTCTGAAATGAGATACCTTGTCTTTTGGGAAGGCTTATTACCCTGAGGGTAGAGCAACTATTCAGCAGTCAAGTTCAGAGTGCACATGGGGAGAGCTGTAGTCTGCCGCCCGCAAAGAACCTTTTACTCTACTATCTGTTCTTAGCTACATTCTATCTTATTAAACCTGATGGTCTTTTTTGGTACAGATTCAGATAGAAGCATAGTCTTACTAGTGTTTGTTTCTTGGTGCTAAGGTGTCCAGGAGAACTGGCAGCAATTTTGATATGTACACCCTATTGTTAAGAAACAGATTAAGAACCTGTCCTTGGAATGATGTTCTTCTGTTCCACCCCACTGACCATCTCTTAGTTCACAGAAATTTATTTAGTTTTTTGAGATATTCAATGAATTTGGCTTTATTTTTAGTTTGAAGAGGACTTTGATGATGTTATTTTGGTTTTTCTTTTTTAAGGGATGACTACTAAGCATCTGCAGTAAATAATGTGAGGCTCTTGTTGAATACTGAAATTTTGGATGGTCCTTTAATTTTTTTTTAAACTGGGAGTATGCATAATATTTTTAGGGGGGTGTAGGTGCTTTAAATAGCAAAGATTGATGCTTGGGTTGGCATTAAAAAATAGGTGTTCCTCTAGTTTGTGTCATTTATATCAATATATTTCCATAGAAGATAGATGCTTTCTTTCGTTTAGATGCAGGGTAAGGCATTGTTTTCACCATGTATTTAGATTGAGTGTGTCCCTATGTGTTTGAAAACAAAATGAGTCTGGACTCAATACATCGACTTGCTTGGAAACACTTCATGGAGCTCGGTATGAGAACTACTCTAAGAGAAGGCTTGAAAAAAGGTGTCCCTCCTCTGAAGAGCTTGCTGTTGAAGCACAGGGGAGGGAGTGACAGAAAGATGCGATCCTTAGGCACTGTCGCAGTTGTACTGTTCCCAAACACTACTGGTATTTTATATCTTTGGCTATCCCTTGGTGAAAGTTATTTCCCTGCTCACATCAGCTCTGGTGCAGTATTGTAGCACTGGACCTGGATTCGGGTTGTTGAATTCTGCTCCTGTTTCTACCACCGACCCGTGGTGTGCTCATGCAACACAGCTCCATCTGCAACCTCCATCTAATCTTCCAAAGGGAAGGACTGAGCAGCACTATTACAGATGCATCAAGAGAAAGGGGGTTTAGGTAATGATATTACTTTCATTCTAATCAAGGCTAAGACCAGAAAACCCTGGGGAGAAAGTAGGAAATTTGTTATGCTTGGATAGATTTAAAACTGCAAAGAAGAAACACAATCTATTTCAGCATTTTATGTTTAAAATCTGTTGAATATATGCCTAGAATTCAGTTTAAAATGAAAAATCAAAGCAGCTTTGTTTCACATTTCCATTACATATTACCAAACCTTCCCCAGACTCTCTTCCCCAGTGAAACATCAGCTGAACAGGGCATGGGCTATTTCCATGCAGATAGAAGTTCTGTTCACACAGAACTACATTTTGCAATTACTACTTTATTTTGCCTATGTTTTTCTTGAGCAGAACAAATCTAATCACAGCACTTAGATTGACAGGATCTATAAGTATTGTCATAATAATTATAATAGTAACTAGAAGGACTGCTCAAGTGTCTCTGCTTGTTTAACCATACAATTCTTTAACATGTTTTAATCCATTTGCTGTTGTCTCAACTCCCAACAGTGCTTGAGGGCAGCATCTACAACTAAGTATTTCCCAGCCCTCAAATAAACTTCATGGAATGAAACAGTAACCCTGGAGATAGCCATTCAGGTCATTCTTCAGGGCTCTGTAATCAGTGTTTCATCACAAAGCTTTTTGTATTTGCTCCCAATATTATTTTGCTTTATTGTGTTCTTGTCATTGCGGTTCTTTTTCCAATATGCTTCATATTTTCCTCATAATATAATCCTCTTCTGCGTGGATTTGTGCATGTAGGCTTTTGCAAATGCAATTTATTTTTCAATTGCTTTATCAAAAAGCACAGTCAGCTACCTGGATTAAATGAGCTCATTAGGAAATTAAAACTTTTAGCTGCTTTTAGAACACAGTTTGTATTATTTTTAGTCAAATCTTTTCTTTTTCTTCCATGCCAAACTCACTGGTCTGTAAGATAATAAATTATGCACACAGACAAATGAACTGGAACAAAATTACCTTTCTTCTGAGTAACAGATTAGTTTTACTTTGTGCATACAGTGGTCTGTCTTCCTGTTGATATATCCTGAGGATAGGGAAGAAATTTATGACAGTCCTACTGAAAAGGCTAATGGAAGTTAGATGCATTTTCCTACCCTCTGGCAGCTTTCTTGGAACCAAGTACAAAACTGGAAAGCCCAACATATTGTGGCATTGGACATTCAAAGTAAATTCCAAAGAATTTTCAGCCAAAGGACTGTACTCTTACATCTGCAACTCTGATTGATTGATTTTAGTTACTCAGGAAGAGTGATTTGTTTAAGAGATTTTTTCCCAAGATTTAGGCAGGTAGGATTTTGGAATTATTTCATTATCAGAACTCATCCAAATTAGGAGTTTATCAGATTAATCAACTCAATGTTTCCCCCTTTTTTTTCCCCTATCCATTTCCACTCCAGTAACAGTACTTTTGAAACTCTTCCTGACTTATTTTTGTCTTGTTAAATTTCTTCAGCTCTGCAGAAAAAATTTTTGATCATCAGATGCAATACTACACTTTTATGCAAATGGTAGAGATTTTTCTCCCCAAAGATTCTAGATTTTTTAAACTTCTTTTTCTTTTAATGAAACAAGCCAACTGTATCTCATGATACCAGTTTAAGTGGAGTTTGAAATACTTTGGCAATGTGCTAATTTATCCTGTGCTTACCTTTTCTGGACTGACTTCAGAATGACATCTAAGCACCTGACAGCCTGTGAAGGACATTTTAGCGAGAGTCAAATCTGAAAGGTCAGGTGTTTTGTTTACCACAGCTTTGGTAAACATAGATGTGTTAGATGCATGTTCAAGGTGTCCTGCTCTGCATCAGGAAATGTGAATTTAAGTTTCACTTGAGATTTTTTTCGAAGAGAAAAGTTCAGGTACTTTCCTATGTGTCTTTTGTTGGGATCACTGGGGTTCCAAAACATCACAAAGCATGTTTCAGGATCAGGCCTTCTAAAATATTTCAGTGTACTGTACTCCTAATGACACTAAATTGTCCAAGCATATTAGATGACTTCACTTTATCAAAATCAGTTGGGTACTGAGGATGAATAATTTCATGAGCTTGGTATTTTATTTTTTTTCCTGCCCCCAACTCTGGTTTTGGATTAAAAAAAAAACCAACCTGAAAAGATTATAACAGCAGCCTTTTCTGTCACAGGAGAATTATGATGACAGATACATTGAAGATTATGAGATGGTCTCAGTGAAATAGGTCCCGCAAGTTTCTTCTCTGGATAAAATTAACACATTCTACAAGGCAAGTATGCATATGTTCATTTTAACATGTTCCACAGTAGAAGGAAGTATTAAATATGTGCTTAATCTGAAGTTCATGCTCAAGTGCTTTGTTGAATCAGGCTCTGTAAGAACAATACAGCCTTTTCTAAATAGTGTTTCTCTATTCCTATGTTCCTGCCTGGATTAAGCAATGTGTTGTTTAATTACATCAGAGCCACTGAATATTGGCATTCAGCTCACTTACAGGTAATGCTGCAGATATCACTGTCCTCTTGTCTAACAGATGTGACATCTTTACATTAGAGTATCTTATCCTCTAAATAACAAGCCTCCCTTATAATTAATTATATATGAAAAAGCAATAAAACACAGCTCAGAAAGGTATTTTGTCAATAAATCCACAGAAAGAGCAGAACTGCATTTTTAAATCAGTCTGGAATTAGGCTCAGAATTGTGTAACTTCTTACAGGGACACTTCATGGAAAATGGAACGAAATTCATAAAAGCATAGCTCTTACAAAGTTTCATTAAGATCAGTGGAAAACACAGGTGCTGAAAACTATGATGACTTGGATAGCTGCCTTTGAGTTTGGACATCTTATTTTGCAGGCATACAAGTAAGGTGACTGCTGACCTGTCTCAGTGCAGTGAGTGGAACACAGATCAGAGAATAAGCCTCATGAGCTGCATGATGCTTTCATCTGAGATGTCTGTAGAAATAGCACCCGCATCTAATACTCAAGGAGGTGAGTAAGGACTGGGTTTCTTCCCCTGGAAAGGATTTCCTGAACTGATCCTGAGCTGAGAAAGGCTCAGACTCAACTCAGGGAAGCAGGGGTAGAATTAGGAAGGATTTTATGGCTGCAGGTAGAGAGTTACTGCCCTAAAAACAGGGGGATTTGGAGGTCAAATGAAGGAGAGAAATAGCAGTCAAAAGAAGGGACAAGAATAAAAAGGGCATGGTCTTTTGGGGTTTACTATGGAATTTAGATGCACAACTACTTGTGTCATGGGCTACATATCTCTAGCTACATGCACACCTGGGAGATAGCACAGGCATTAGGTCTTACCCGTGCTGTCAAAATCCTCAAACTGCCCCTTGATTCAGCTTGTGGAGAGATTAGGCATCCCTTTTCCAGGGATGTGAAAAGATCACTGCTACAGTAGTTAGGTGTAAAAACTAACCAACCTACAACTTCACTGATTGTTTAAGTCCTGCACAGACACAGGGTAACTGACATTGCTGTCCTGCTCACCTGAAGATTTCAGAAAACATTTTAAAAGGAAGAGAAGCATCTCACACCTGTGCCTTTAAAACTAACCAAAGATAATAGGGACTACAATAAAGGCAACATGAAAACAGGGTTTGAGCCAGCAGCTTGTCTCAAACCTGACTTTATCTATTGATGAATGCAAATTGGAATTCTCTCCTTGATAAATTAAATCAAGCTCTGATGAAATATACAAATCAATCAATGTGTGTATTTAAGGTTTCTTGTATAAACAATGTCAAACAAGACAAGGTGTCCAGGTCCACTGTGCTCTTCATAAATCCTTTAGCGTAGTCCTACTTGGACGTATACATTTTATGGGAATTGATTTGGAATAGGTTCATCATTCATTTCACTACAAAAAAGAGCAGGGGGGTAGATATGATAAATGGGTAACTACGGGCATCAACGTATTTTCAATGCTCATGATCAATTGCTTCCCTCAGACTTTGTCTACAGTGCAGGCTGGTTATGGTAGTTCACGGGTTTTAATAATGCAAAAGTGTTTAAATAAACAATTGTCTTTTTTTCCCCACACATTCTACTGTGTAGATACAGCACATTTTAAAATGTTATGGTATTCTTAAAAAGCCCATAAAGACAGCATTTAAGCTGAGGCAAGACTGCACCATTAGACTTGCACAACAGTTCAGTGTCTGTCACACTTGCTGCCTCAAATCATGCGGTAGTAATTATGACTTTGAAAAATCTCTCCAGCAAATTAAGATGTTCTATTCCCAATTTATGGCTGAGTGGCAAGAAGTTATAGGTACGCCATCAAACCTGCTCTCAAACTGTTTTCAGGTTTTTCATTACTTCTCTACAATGAAATCTCATCTAATGAATCCCCTCCTCTGCCAGTCTCCTGGAGATGTTTTCAGAGATATTCTGCTTTCATATAAATTCTACAAGTATTTCTCCTAAAGGCTTAAAGTAATAGTCACATATATATTCCAAATGATTCTTATAAAAAAGTATATCCTTTCCTGTTTGAATCACAACATTTCTTATTCACATCTCTCCCCAGCTGGATTTCTGCTACTGTTGTTAGGACACAAGGTTCATTGAAGGGAACAGAATTAAAAGACTTTGCATTAGCCCTATCTCCTTTGAGATAATGTTATCTCACCTGAATTAGGCCATGTATGCTTCAGGCAATGAGAGATGATCTAGGGGTAGCAGTGGCACAAAAGATCATACAGAGAGGTTAGGAAAGCAGGACTAATTAGCCTTCTCCTGAAACAGAAGAAAGCATCATGCAAGTGCCACTGTACTACTTTGGGACCAAGTCTGTGTCTCTGAGCTGTGTTAAGAAGTTGCACTGTGTGGGTTATTTCTAGCTCTAGCATTTGCACATCACATGCCATTATAAATGTCCATGAGGTCTTCCGAGTCCCCTGCTACCATAATGAGCTGCTTAAGTCAAGGCCAACGAAGTGCAGAAAATACTGAATGTGCTAGGTCCTGTTTCTGAACTGTGATTGTTTGGAGGACATTAGGAAAGGACAAAAGTTCTTTTTGGTAAATAGTCATAATTATTAATTTTGATTCAGTTAATGTTATCATTTAACCAGAGAGGTAGGCAAGGGTCCACAAAGAAGACTCCATTTCCCTATGATTCCCAAAGCAAAAACCTACCTTGAGCTGTTTTAGCCCAGCTACATCAGCCATGTCCTGTTGTGCTCCATTGCTGGAGACACAGATTTTTTGAGGCATCATTACTACACGTAGGTTTGATGAGGAGATGTGTGTTACTAGGAGATCTTGTGGAGGAGGTAGATATCATTAAAAATATTCATGTCCTCTGTTGAGCTACTCTCAGTTGCAGTTTTGTGAAGGTAGGAAAATGTTGCTCACATCAATGGCTGCTTAAAGATTGATCTGCAAACAGTCCATTCCTTATGGAAATGCTGAATGCATGACTTAGAAATAAACGTGTCTTAAAGCTTCTCTGCGATTTACTTGTTACAGAGCATTGTATCATACATATTTAGTCTGTCTAAATCATCCAAGTTTGAAAGGTAAATAGATTTTTTACCGGAAGCTAAGAATTAAACATCTCTCTCTCTCCTTCATCATGAGATCAGCCTTTAATTCATCCTATATCCACTACTAGTCATGCACATGCCAAACTGAAATGCTCAGTTCCCATATTTTATTTTATAAAGTGGTTGGAAAGAATTTCAAGTGATCATTTAATTCATCTGCCTGTGCTAGTGTTAATCTTAATGAAGAGCTGTCCAGTCTGCCCAAAAAGACATTCACCCTTGTCAGGTGGAAGTCTTCCCAGGATGTCTATCTCAATCTTTCACCTTCCTTTCTGTTAGAAAGTTCCTTTCTAAAGGTAACATCAATCTCACACACTAAGTTTCACTATGGAGAACATACTTTGCCTTTTCTTATAGTAGCCTGTTAAGGACTACTACTCTATTTCCTCCTCAAAATTCTTAACCTGTTTTTTTCTTTAAAGCCATGCTTTTAGGTTGTCTTGTGAGATTTTTTTTAATGGGTTCTTGTCAGATGCTAAACATTTCTTTCATTCAATGCTGAGAACAGCTCAAAATACTCCTGCTGAGGTTTTACCTGTGGTGAATTAAGGAGAATGCCTATATAAACAGTGGACTTTGGTCTTTATATATGCTGATATATTTGTTTGTGGAAGGGACACATAATTAATTATCTCAGAACTATATATTCCACTCTATAATATCATTTTCTCTATTTTGAAGTTATTAATCATTTGCAGTTTTCTTCAAGGTGCCTTTTCTCTCTGTCCCTGTCTTTGGGGACCTATATTTGTTTGGAGGTTTCCAAAATGATTATGTCAGTCTCCTTCAGGATAGGATGCTACAGCACTTGAAAACTCTGAGGGTTTGTGTGAGTAGAATTTCTCAGCCTGAAAAGCAAAGGTTTAGATGGATAAAATAACAACCAAGCAGGAGCTGTATCAGTTTCTCCAACAGTACTTTAAAACCAGCAGAGTTTTTGAGTCTATAGCTGTGATTGAGATAAGGACAAGGTCTGAAGACCCATGAAAGCTTATTCCTTTCCACAAAAGGGTGATCACTGTCCATGCAGATGATTTATCTGTCTCAAACAGGGGCTAGTTCCTGACAGGAAAGAACCTAAGGATTCACCAACAAGCCTCTGGTACACAGTGCTTAAGGGTTTACCTTTCATTGTAGTACTGCTTAGAATTTACATATGCAGCTGAAGAAATACGTGTTTCTTCGGTGGGGATGCAAACAGCATCTGAAATTTTCCGTGCAAACCCCAACTGAAATGATATCCCAGTGTGAAGCAAACACATTTGTCATTTGTTACCAGCAAGTTGAGTATCTGCTTCCTCACAGCTTTGACTATTAACAGTGAGCTGCTTAACTGAAACAAGACATGCTTGAGAGGGGATGTCAGTTTTCTTTTCCAGTCTGAAATGCCAACATTTCCCTCAACTAATTTCTCTGGCTGGCTGAGTTTACAGCTTAATTTATGTCTGGAGAAAAATCAAGTTTAGATTTACAGTGTTGTCTAACTTCTTTCCCCTGCCACTCTGTAACTCTCCACTCCTGACAAGGAAGGAGATACTATGTGAATTTCTGAAAGAAAGAAGTTGTCCATTCTGGCTCCCTAAGATGAAGTGTTCTTCAAGTGTCCCACTTGTTCTTTGCTTTACCCTTTTGGCTCCATCATATCTTTCAGCACCAAAGCAGACATATCAGAAGTAGCTATTCAGCTAGAGGGTATAGGAGGTTGATCTGCTGCAGACCCACTGACAGTGGAGCAAGGGATGTCACTCTGTGGCTGCAAGTCGCTGGTCTGAGGATAGAGCAGCCTTAAACATATTGCGTAAACACCCCAGTTTTTCTTCAGCCTGTGATGACCCCCTGATGCTGGTCACCTCTTTCTAGCTGCACCCACCCATGTTCTCCATTCCTAAGTCTCTAACAGCATTTTCCCAAGTGGGGACACATAGAGGAATAAGAGGACCACATGTAGAGTATGCCTGGGAAGGAAAAGCACAGGGAAAAAAATCTTGAGGAGTTTTTATCAGGAGACCTTATGTCACATCCCACAGTCTGCAGGGACACCTTGCCCATTTTCATGCTTTTGTCTACATAAATTAATCCAGCATACATCTGTATCCCAGAGTTTTAGGAATACATCTAGTATTCTGTGTCCATCCTAATCATTATTTTCTATTGCTTTTCTTTGCAGTGAAATTATAACTCAGCAACATACAGAAGTAGTTCCTTGCACTCAGCAATGGTGACATTTGCCTTTTTGGGCTGAGACAGGAGATGGAAACAGAGATGCTAAAGTTTGCATGCAAGAATGTGCTGTTTTCAGAAAGGAACAACTAAGATCCTCTGGGGTTCAATGTCACAGAGGCAGAATTTGTAATGTGTCACTACCGAGTTTCATATTCATTAGTGTTTGTTTTCACTGACATTATACTGCCCAGTTTTTTAACCTTGTCAAGTGTTTCTCAAGCTTAAAAAAATTTTTCTTTCATTAAAACACAAGAATTGTTGATCCTCTGTAAATGTTAGTTCAGTACATGATCTGCAGAAGCACAGATTTTAAGGCTGTTCTTGTTGATCTCCCAAGTTGCACAACCCAAAGAATGCCACCTGATTATTCTTGCATCAAACCTTACACTTGGCCTAGAACAACACGTCAGGAATGTGGCATTGTGATGTAAAGGTCTGAATTGATGAAGACTCAATATTTTCCTCAACAGTCAGCTTTTGACCAGAAGTGGTAATACCAAATAGCATTTTATGAAACACTTCACTTTGAAAATTTCACGCTTCATATGACTTCCTTGAAAACATATGTACTGTTAAGCGTCGTGTAGATTTTAAACACACCATATTGACACTAAATATTCTTCATAAGTATCCCATAAAATTTTAGTGTGATAGAGCAGACAGTGAAACTGGCAGAGTAACACTTAGATTAAATGTTACTAAGGGAATAAACTTTTTTTTTGATGCTTCTTGTACTTTGGCTGAAAATCCCATAGGAACTTTCATGCTTGGGGAATTTTAACACCTTTTCTTCTACTTCCAAAGAGGACTCCAAAGTACAAAGGATCTGCATTACAGGAAGTGTTACTTTCAAATAACTGGATTTATGGGCAAGGAGAAAGCACATCTTTATGTATATAGATTGTTAATATATTAGAAATTTTAATAGTCTTACCATTACTGGCCCAGACAAC
Organism: Gallinula chloropus; assembly: GCF_964237585.1. Taxonomy (NCBI): domain Eukaryota; kingdom Metazoa; phylum Chordata; class Aves; order Gruiformes; family Rallidae; genus Gallinula; species Gallinula chloropus. The sequence goes on from NC_140090.1 coordinate 70,068,045, forward strand.
AACATTACCAAAAAAGAATGATAATATAGTTAGAAGTGTTACACACGTGCTTCCTGGTTTCTATGTTTTCCCTGGTGTTATGCTTCCCTTTCCACCACTCCTCAAGGTGCTGACATCAGTGGTTTCATTGGTGCTGGTGGGATGTTGCAGAGACTTGTCAGCATCTGGAGACCTTTGCAGAGTATTGTTCCAGTTGATGTTTTCTCTTTCCTCACTCTAGAGTCTACTTGGGGTCATTTACATGTTCTGTAACACGCTTTTTACACTTACACACTTTTACAGATAAATCAGGACTGTGCACCTGCTCATGTAAGACTGCTTGCTCAACACTTCAGTCCTGCTTTGGCTGCACCAGCCTTTCTCTGATGTGAACACAGGAGAGAAGATGCTCTCATAGCTGCTTATGGAAAGGAGAAGGTTTTTCTTGGCCGTACCTATGTGACTTGCTCATGTGGGCATGATGAAAGCAGTCTCCAGAGCTCGAGTCAGGAAGAAATTAATTCCTTAGGCAGATTAGCAGTGATCATTGAGTGGTTTTCCTTTCCTTTTTAGTGCAGAAAATGCTGCATTTTGCATCAACATCTGTCTATTTGCTCCTAAAAAAAGGTCTTCATCCTGCAGTCCTAAAGCATGGCTTGTGCCTTTGAGATCTCCTGTGATGCACAGTACTGGTGGAGGTCTTTTTTAATTTCTCTGATACTAGCAATCTAAAAGTTTATAGTGCTCAGAAAAGGAGTCGTCAGGAGTTGCACTGAGCCCATGGAGGAGAAACTAATGTGTTGTTGGCCCTCTGGGATTAGTTAGTAGATGACCAGAAGCAATAACCCATGCAGCTGATGTTCTCATGTCTGTCTCTTGGCTAGTAATTAGAGTAATTCATTGGTCAAAGACATGAAAATTATTCCAACAAGAATGTGAATGACCAACTCTAAGGCTTTATAATAAATGATTTAATAAAAGAAGAATAAGACTAGAATGTTTCTACAGCAAATAACAGACTACTTCCTTAATATGCAAAGCATTTCTTTTTATGCAAGCTGTGCTGGTATGGTTTCTCTGGACAGGAATCCAAAGCAGCTGTGCTTTTCTATTTGAATTCCTCCACAGGTTATAATGAAGCATGGTCCCGAACTACTGAACAGCTCTATTTTTAATCTTGTCATTCTTATATTGTTTCAAACTGCCCAAGGTTTGTACAGCATGGATTTTAAGTTGCAACATAATTAATAATAAAAAAAATGATAAGAAGAAAATCCCATTGTTCCACAATGCAGCCAAACTCCCATTATGTTCCTCTTGTTAACCACACAGTGGAAGGCAACTGGCCTCTCACTCTGCTCAAGTGTGAAGGGTTTAAAAGTGGAAAAGTTCTCACTTGACTGAAGAAGATAGAGACTGAAAATGCCCAGAAACCATATTTGTACTGGTAGCAATAATGTGTCATAGATCCTATTCTAGGTGATTTCACTGTGTTTGCAAAAGGCTGAAATTGGATGAATAAGGTGAGTTGGCTCATTGCCAGACTGAAAAACTACTGCTATGAGGGAAAGGTTTCCTTTCTTAAAGAAGACATTCTTAAAGAAGAATCTGACTGCTTCATTTAGAAAGCACTGGTATGAGACGGTCCAGCTTTACCAAATCTGAAAGTTTATGTGTGAAAATGTACCAAGTATCTCAGCTGGTCTTCAACATAAAGTCACAATAGGGTCAGTGAATTGACCATCTGCATAAAAAATGAAAAACAAAACATCACCCAGCTCTGTCAGAGCTGAGTGCAACCACAAGGCTGATGAAGGGAACTGGAGGAAGAGACTCTCCAGTCCCCTTCACCTTGTTCAGTGTCTCTCTGCCTGTCCTGTCCAGCTTGCCTGGCCTGCTAAGGGTGTCCAAGGACTTCTCAAAGCCCCTTGTGTCCATTTCCCAACAGCTCCAAACCAGGATTCTGCTGCTTTTTGCTTTCACACTTTCTCTTTCCTACTGTTTTTCTGATCTTACAGATAAGCAGGAAGAAGTTTCAGCTGTCTGGAAGCAGTTGCACTGTGTCAAGATAAGTCCTTTGGAAGAGAGCAGCTCCTGGTGCAGAGGTACTGTGTTGATCAGACCACTTCCAAAAGAGGTATGCTCATCACTGATGTGGTACCAGGTGCCCTCTGTCTCCAACATTTGCTCTTCACTGACAGGAGATTAGTTTCTGCTGTAGCAGCAAGGACTGTACTGTGAAGGACATAAATTAGCATTTCATCATGCTTACCTGCCATACCTTACCTCATAAAAACTCCATTTCTTTACAGGGGCACTCTTCCCTTCAGCAGATACAGGTTTTGCCATCACAATATTGCATCTTATTCCCTGAAGCATTTATATAGAGTATGTGTCACAGGTTTAATGGATCAGGAACATAATTATTCTTATCATATTAAATCTTTGACTGATGGCACTTGGCCATTTTTAATTTCTCCCTTTTTTTTTTTTGACAATGAGTTGCAATACAAAAAAATATTTAAAACCCACTGCAACTGAACAAGCCAGAATTCCCCTGTCAGCTACATCTCAAAATACCAAATTTTACTGACATTTTGCTTGAATTTCTTGCTGGGTGAGAAATGCCTGGGAGCAAACTGGAACAATGTTCTGGCAGAAAGGGCGAGTTCCCTGCTGGGATTTGTACTTTTTTTAGGGTGTTAATCTAATATACTGTATAATCTAACAATTTGTTTCCATGTGTATGTAGAATTTACTTGGACAGTGGGAGATGAAGATTGCTAATATGTTTTGTACAAATGTGGGATCAATCTAACCAACACTGTGTAATTTCTTTGACTGAGAGAGAATATGTTGCATTCAGGTGGAAATGGCTTTTACTGTTTTTCCAAAGAATATTTCTTTATAAATTGCAGGTTTAGGCTAATTGAATTGGTGACACTGAGTGATAATGACCAAAATCATGCACGTAATAAAAATAAAGAAAAATAATAAAATCTGAAAAGTCAAAACTATTTAATCAGACATTTTCAAACAAATAAAAGCATTAAAAATAGATTATATTCTATTTTGAAAATTGCCAGGAACATAATTCAAAGAAGGGGTAAAAAATGGGTTGAAGATATGGCCTCACAAAACAGGACAAAACCCTGTTTCTCTAGAGGTGATCACAGGTGTCATTTGACTGACATTTTTCTTGTTCTTTTTCTCTCACTGCATAACATTAAAATAATAATAGTTTGGAATCAAATATAAATATATAGTTTGGTTGAGGTTTTTTTGCATCTGATATTTAAAATCAATTGTTTGGTGAGTTTTCTTGGGAGATGAATGGATGCTGCAAGCCCTACAGTGTGGCTGTGATCATGACATATTCCTTAACAAATGAAGTTAATAACTATGCCCTGATATATCGAGACTTTCCCTAAGGAGGCAGCCCCATACTGTTTCCTATTTTCTGTATGTGTTGCCTGCATGATTGAATATTGCATTAGTCCTGAGATTGCAGGGATGAATACAAGTATATATGATAAATACTGCAGCTAATGTATGGCCACGGGCAATACTTTACTTTCTGAAGGGTATCTACCAGCTAGTGAAGGGCTTGGTAAGTTGAAGTTGAAGCCAAACCCAGAGCAAACTTTTAAAATAATTTAAGAACATTACATGCATTCATCCATGAGCTCAGAAGACTTCTATTTTTCCCCCATGCCTGCTGATACAGTTCAGGGACACAGGCTAACTAGGTGAACCCATCTCAGAGGAGGTGGATAATGTCTCTGAATATAAACTCCCTACACACCAGTCTTCACCTCTGAAAAAATCATTGGTAGCTTCCAGAAGGAAGATGTGGCAGTACTAAGGAGGAATGGGAACAGGGAGCAATAGGTATCTTCTGACTGCAAATATGAATGTGAAATTAGAAGAGGAATACGAAGGGCCAGATCCAACCTGTCACTGACATAAAATGCAATTGGGACTGACAGATTTCTCAGCTTTGATGTTTTCGGGTATAGAGAATCCTCTGATTTTCCCTACTTTCCTTTGTGCAGTAACTATGGATCACATTGTACAAAGCAAGCAGCTTCCATACTGGTGGGATGGGTCTTTGTCTAACAAAGAGTATTCTGGGAGGGAGTTGATGGCTTAATAATTTTTTTCCCCATGGTCTTCTGGTTGCCTCACCACTCCACAGCTCATGGACAGAAATGACTCGGTTTGCACATCTTGGAAACTTCTGAAACATAAGCATCTGAGAGTTTCCACTGTTGAGTTTTGGTGTCTTTTAATAATCAAACAGAAAAATCTTTTCAATTTCTCATTTGACTTGGTTAAAACTTTCAGAGTGTGATTAATTTCTTCTCTTATCTGGTTGTGAAACATCTGTTCTACTTCTGCTCTAAATGACCTTCAAACAGTGTGTGAACTCCATGTATAAGTGCCAGTCATAATAAGGCAAGGTATTCCACAGAGAATTTAAAAAAAAGGAATATTCTCACATGGAGTTAATTGCGTGGAGGGTGGTCATTCACAAGAGCTAGCAAAAAATTCTGGCTAGTCTGCTCAACTAATATATCTATCACATACTGCATAAATTACTAGGGATTAATTTTTCCATTTTATCCAAAAAGATGATCAACATGTTTTCATCACATCTATTACCTATGATTTTCCATCTTCAGATTTTAGAATTTCGTTTACAAATAACCTTTTCTCACTGCTTGAGCAGTTCTGCAGTCAGGTGGCAGCAGCTGGAACAACAGTATAAGCCATCTAATGAACTCATCATTATTTCTAGCTGCTAAGTAGGATTCAGAAGCATCTCCTGCTCACCTAATATGATCACTGAAGAACCACTTATCTAATGAAAGCAAAAAGTAAGTGTTTTAAAGTTTTCCTGGAGCTCTTCCCAGAAAATGGCCTCATCTTGAGGCTTCCACATGAGCTTTGTTCCCTCTGAACAGGCTGTTGAGGAGAAGACTAGGTTTCCCCTTGAGAAAAGAAGACTACACCACTGTGGTGGTTTATGTTTTAGCTGGTACACTGTAGAGGACTGTGTCAGAGCTAAAAGAATAAATTACTACCACTTGAGTTCAGGAGAAGTTTCTGCAGCTGGCCTCAAACTGGGAAAGCGTGTTGTTCTGCTCCTGTTCCCTTTTATGAGCACGGTACATGAGGGGGCACAGCAGTCCTCCAGAATTTATTCTCCCCTTGTGTAGCTATCCAAACCCCCACACCTACCCACTCAATCCTTATGAATAAAGGAGCAGTTTAATACAACTGCTGGAGATGTCCAAAAAAGCTCGTGTGCCTAGATTATTGATAGGGGTTTACAGACCTTTATGTAAAATAGACACACATACTTTTTAAAGTTTTATTCCAGCTGTTAAATATTAATGATTTTTTTATTAAAAAGGGTTTTTATCTATTTAGCTCTGGTTATAGAATCTTGAAAGAAGGAAAAAGAAGTATGAAATTGTTAGGATTTTCTGAGCACTCAGGGATGCTGTACACAAAAGACCTAGTCCAAAATTTTAGTCCTCAGAATAAGATGCCCAAACTTTCCCTTTCCAGCTGCCAGAACACCAAAGAAGGAGGGTGTGGAGTACTTTATGGGGTGTCATAAGTGTTCTGCATGCACAGGTTATACAAACGTCAGACATTCACAGTGGGGGTAGGGGGGGAAGGAGGGGCATGTGTGCATCTTAATTCTTCATCTCCATCTTAGTGCTGTGGCACTAAACAATAGATTTGGGTTGGCTCTGTTTGGAGAAGAACTGATCAGACTCTTTGCCAGTCTAGCAATTCCCAGGAACCTGTAGCTCCAAAGAACAAGCTGACATTAATCTTTTTGAGAGGTCTGCTAAAGTTTGTAGCAATGGCTCCAGAGTATTCTAGCCAAGAGGTTGTGGGTTTTTTTTCTAATGCAATTAACATTGCTATCCATTTGTCCCTGGAATGTTTTCCTGCATTGTACTGTCCTGCCATCCCGGTGCTTTTACTGCAGAGTCTAGTTAATTAGCACTCGGTCTGTCTTCCTGATACTTTGATTCCAGTCTCATTACATTATGCAAATCTGCATCTTGCTGAATCTGCCGTGTTTTAGGCCACATGCTGAAATAATCAAAACCCCTCTGCATCCCATTGTTGTTGTCCTCTATTTCTGGATTTTATTAATTTCTGTGCATGTGTGCGTGTACGTGCATGTGTGCTTCCTAATTTAGAAGCAATTGAAAACTTAATCTCGATTCTTATATAAACAGTAGCACTGCCATTCTAAGTAGATGGCAAGAAAAGGCCAAGTTTCACTTCCTAAGTGTTTCTGCCTGAACCTCCCATTCTGCAATATATAACTGTCTGCCTAGTACTGGGTACCATCTCCCCTTGCTCACTGGTGCCAATTTTTTTTTCTCCCAGACAGAAATCTCTGAAACATACTGTGGGCCTAATCTTATGAACTCAAGTAAAAAAAAAAACCAAAACAGTATTTCAGAATCTAAGAGTTAAATATTAAACTGAAATATAATAAACCTGAAGCTTGGAGCTTGAAATCTAAGCATAAATAAACAGCTCAAGGAAACAAGTACATGCTGTCACTCCATCACTTGCATATAGTAAGAATCAGAAGAAATAGTAAATAATAAAATAATTTACAGTAAGGTCTCCAGTGTGCTGGGAATGTTCAAAATACTTGAGAAAAAGTAAAAAATGCTTACAGACAGATTGTTGCATATATACCCTCTAAAAGACTATCATCTTGAGGAGGGCTTCATAACCAGAATTGTTTGGGTTTTTTTTTTCACATAGAAAACTTGCAAACATGCTCTCGACAATCTACTGAACTGTAGGAAATGTAATAATTAGCTGATTTCTGGTTGTCAATCAAATGTCATAACAGGATTGGTGCAGTGAGGATCAGCAGGATAACCAGGATTGCAGGTAAACTTGCACTTTATAATGCCACAATATTTTGCTTTGTTAGTAATGATGAACACACCTAGAAATCTCAAATAATGGAAATAGAAAAGTTTTGAATACAGCTTATGCAGAAAATCATCTCTTCATCAGAAGAAACTCCTATGAGTTAGACCTGTTTTCTTGGCTACTCAAGGGAGATGTCTGAACTAGCTGTTACCTAGCTCATTCCCTCCTTTTACCCTTCCACCCCTTGGAAGGCCCTCACAGACGAACAGATGCTGGGCAAGAAGGTCCTATCTCTTCTGGCTATAAAGGGCACTGCTAGAAGCCCTTTCCAGGAAAGAAAATAGACATGTATTCAGGACGGATGTTTCCTATCATTGATGCCATTTTGTTTTTCATGGGTGAAGAAAGATCACAGGGGCTTTTGTCTTCTTTGTCTTACCTCATAATCAACAAACACCCTAGTTGTCATACACTTTGAGCCCTGGCAATATCAACGTGGTATTTCTTTCCTCCCCTTGGAGCTGCTACAAGAGAAGCAACGTTTTGAAGGCAAAACTGAAACAAAATTCACTTCCTCTTTGTCTTACTAGAACCTCTCTGTACATAATGAATCAAACCGCTAATTGTGTCACCTTAGACTCAGAGATTAGAGAAAAGTTGTTAATATGAGAGGAGAATTTTCATGCATCTCCCCTTTCCAGAAAAGCTGGAGGGCACAACTAAATGTGTAAAATGGAGTGAAGTGACACACAACATGTTACATGTTGGACATTTGTAGTGATTTGTGCAGTGAAAGGAACAAGATCAGGCAAAAATTATGATTTCCTAATTCTTTGAACTGGTATGACAGTATTTCCAACTCCACACCAAACAATTCAGACATTTGAATGCAAAATGTAACTATACTATCTCAGGATGGAAGATCAGAAATTTGACACCAAACAAGAGGTCATAAGGTCACACAGAGTTGGTCATGAGTAAAATAGGGTGAGACTTGATGGAGAGCACCTGTAAGAATTCGTTTGACAATTTCAGCATCTATCTCATGTAGCTGTCTAGGAAAGCCTAAAGGTATAGGAATAATTGAGATGAGAATGTTGTTTATTATCTCCAGCATAGTTCCAGCACAGCTGGAATATAACCAAAGTTTCAGAGATAACATAAATAGAACGATTTCTTAATAGGTTGTATGCAGGTCCCTGGGTAAAAGCTTTCAAAGAGGACAGTGCTTGCTTTTCTGTTCAGTCTTTCATACAGAGGAGAACATCTGTAAACCTCGTACATCCTTCTGACTGATATAAAGAGGAATCCATGTTCAGACACCTCTACACCTTAGTCAGCATAAAGGAGGAATATGTCATTCTTTTCTGGTGAATCTTTAACCACTGATTTTAGGGCATACTTCATACCTTTGCTAATTACTTACAAAATCATCCAGATCAACATTTTTTTGAACTGTTCTTATTTCAAAGAGAAGATCAAAGATACAAAACAGCTGGATTCTGTTCCTGGAGTTTTCTTCACTTTTGTTTGTGTGTGTATCATTTTCACAGGATCTCTCCTCTCTAAGTCTATTGACTTTTCTGATGCATTAGGAATATGAGTTAAATCTTTTTAGGGATTTGACATCTCAGGTACCACTTGCATCTGTCCTGAGAAGTCACTGAGAGCTATTAAGCTGAACTGAATAGACATGCCTCCCTTAGAAAGGAGAGAGGGAAGAGACAGATAAACTCTTGGCCAACTTGCTTGTTGAGTGAAGCCGGGATTCTGACAGGAGCAGTTAATTAGGAAATCATTTATGCACTGATTATCAGCACTGCCTTCCTAAAAACATAACACAGCACTTGCATTGAAGAAAGCAGAGTGTAACTTTATAGTATACTTATGTTGTCAATTACCTGCCTAATAGGCTTATAATTGAAACCACTATTATCATGTAGTTTCCATAATAAGCAATAAACGCTGCAAAATAATGCATGAAGCCCCTCCAAGTCTATGGAGAGCATGTATAAATCATGTAATCAACAAACAGCTTACTTTGTGAATCCCAAAAATTCATTAAAAATAATGACACTTCCCCCAGGAACTCTTCACAGTAGCATATCTAAAATTCAGAAATTTTTGTTTGAGAGTCTGGATTTTTAAATAATGGCTTTAAACCAGAAGTTTTAATATGTAATCCCAAGACTAGGAACTCAATGGACAGTTTGTCTTGACTTCATACAAGTTTGGACCAGACCTTTAAAAGACAAAGCATGCCCAGGTCCTGTGCAGTACTTCACACACGGAACTTCACTGGAAAAAATGGTAAAAAGGTATTTCTCTTGCTCCATCTTTTTCTAGTGAAGCAATGGAGGTCAGGATGACCTGAGAAGTTTGAGGAATTACATTATCTTTGCATCCTTCCCACAGCACAATTGAGTTGAGAAAGCAGTCACAGGTCAGGTAAAATAAGGGGTTAGGATGTAGAGAGATTTGGGCATTTTACTGACTAGGGGACTAGTTTTAACATAATCCTCACAAATTTGGCCACTGACCATAATTAACACATAAAGTTCTTTGAGCGGGATACTATTGCACATGCTTCTGGCTTTTGATTAACACTAAATTGAACTGCAGCTTTTCCTCCTACCCAACATTTTTCCTGCATGTGAAGATAAGAATTATCTCTACTTGTGAGCCGATGGTTGAATCAAACACTTATTCAACTTATTGCTAATGTCACTAAGAGCATATATAGATAATAGATTCTGGGAGCAGGGAAAAATGAAGCATACTTACCCCCTGACAGAAATATTGACAAGAAATCCTGACTTTTATTGGTTTATATAGGTCATTTAACTAGCCACTTCTTACATCCTGTAGCAACTGAGTTAGCTACAAGAGAAGCTTGTGCCATTTTTCTCATGAAAAACCCAATGAGTTAGTGACTAACTACTTGAAAGTAATCCAGCATGACCTCCTTCACTGTCTTCCCTCTATTTTAATACCTTCATTTAAGTGAGGAGATTTTACTTTATGGAATATTCAGTCTTGCTCAAAAACGCAAAATTTCCACCCTTCAAAATCTTTATGATTAAACAGAATACCTGATTCTGCCTTGGTCTAATTTGTATAATGAATTAGCCATTTCACTGTAGATTCATAAATGATAGTTGAGTCAGTTAGCAAGTTCTACTTCTTCCTGCACAACTAATTGTTAGCTTCAAATAACTCCTGGGTGTATACACTAGATTTTAATTTTTTTCTCTTTCTCCTGATAAAATATCTTACATACATCTTCTCCCTATAGAATTTCCTTTCTGTTGTGATTAAGTCAGTATCCCTCTTTTTAGGTTATCCAGCTGAATGTGGGCTATTTTCAAATCAGTTAGCTGATGGAATCCTCTATGCTACTGACCAATACTTAGAAGTATCTAAAGAAAGGATGTCAAGAAGACGGGGCATAAACTGGAAAAGAGGAAGTTTCACCTGAAAAATGAGAAAAAAACCCTCTTTTCTTTGAGCCAGAGCACTGGCACAAGCTGCCCAGATAGGTTGTAGAGTTTCTTCCGTGGAGAGACTCAGAACCTGCCCGGATGAGATTTTGATCCTGCTTTAGCAGGGACATTGGACTAGATGATCTCCAGAGGTCCCTGCCAACCCCTGCCGTGCTGTGATTCATATAATGAAATCACTTGGAAATTTCAGTTCCTATACCTACTCTCAGCTCACAACTCCTTACAGCCACCTGGAAAAAAAAGTTGCTTTTCCTCAGATGTGTCACAGAAACCAGGAGAGAAACTCTGGGGCTGGGGCAGTAGCCTGCAGTTTTTCTGGTGAATTATAATGTGTCCTTTTGGGGGGCAGATTGCTTGCAGAAGTACAGTTTATAACTTGGACAGGAACAGTGCAGAGGTTCTCAAAGCATCATGAAAAGCAAATGTTCTGTATAATCTGATACAAACATATCACACAGTGTCACAGGATGTTTGCTTAAAGTCTTGATATTTCAAAGCTTTCCACAGCACATATTTGCACAACCAAAGACTATCTGGACCCTGATCTTGGCTGAGTCTTGCACAGTTTATTTAATTCCATTATTAATCTTGTTTGTTGTAGCCCATTCTTTCAGCATCTTGTGCCAAATTCTGATGTGAAATTGGGAAATGGAAATAAGATAGTCTTCTTACCTAACCCACATGTGCCATTTGCCTCTCCCAGCTGTGACAGGCAAAGGAGTGGACTGAATTTTCCCCAAAGGTCCAGCCTGTGCAGCTGGGCAGAGATTACTAACCTCTGGCAGATGGTCTGGAGCTTTGCTGTTCTAAGGGTAAATATTCTGCCTGCAGACAAGGAGGAATTTGTTTATGTGGCTTTGTTGTCAGAAAATTTATTTTCAGAAGGGTTTATCCTGAGGGGATAGGTGAGGGAGAAGGTAGGATGTAGATGAATACTGGCGGTGCTCTGACCTTCCTTAGAAAATCACTTCACATCCCCATCCCCGTGGCGGTGCATGTGTTGCTCCCAGCTCTACCACTTCCTGTCCCGTGCTGCCCAGAGGAGGACAACTGTCTTGTTTAGCTCATTTAAACTTTCCCTGGTAAATCAGCTTCAGCAGTGCTTCTCTCTGAATGCCCATTTGTCGATATCTCTCTGGTGCCCGGGACTGGATATAATATTCCAGGTGCAGTCACAGCCAAGCTGTACAGAGGAAAATCATTGGCTTTTTCTTTCTGCTCCATAATGTAATGTCTCTCTGACCATAGCCTAAGGTTGCATTGCCCTTCCTTTCGCTGCTGTATCACGTTGTGAATTCGTCTATGATTTCTCTATTGCTAGTCCTCAATCTCTTTCAACAGTGCTGCTTCATTCCATTGAATATAGCATTAATTTGTTAGTGTTTATAGACCAGTGAGTGCTATTGTGTGAGAGGTTGGCCTAGACCATGTAGAGACAATATAATATCGATGGCAGCCAGACAAAGAGAAAATTGATGATTCAAAAATAGAAGGGAAAGGAGGAACAGGAGACAGTTTGGTGAATAATAGATCTTTCATTTCTGTGGTAGACCAAAAAAGATTTTAAGAATTGCTCACTGCTTAATGGCAACAAACTTTTATAAACACAAACACAGAATCTAAAAACCAATAAAATGCTGAAAAGTATAGAATTTTTTTAAATCTGTGTTCCTTTACAACCATGTAATAATTTTAAAAATCTCTCTTCAACGTGAAATATTTTTTAGCTTTAAAAATGCATTTTTTCATTCTTCAACCAAAATGGTAATTCAAAGAAAAAATTATAATATTTTTAATATATATTTTCAAATATATATTCTTTTATTCTTTTCAGTTAACAGTATTAAGTAAATCTGATATTAGTAGCCAAGTTTCAGCCCAGATTTCAGTTTTGGGAAAACTGACCATTAATTCAGTGTCCACTTTAATAAACTGTACAGTCAGAGAGAGAAAGGAGCTAAATGCCTGAGTGTGCAGGGACCAAGAAAGGGGCAATCACAGGGAAGGAATACTGTATACAAAGAAAAGAGGAAATGGAAAACAGTTAAAAGTAGAGAATGAATTTGAACATTCACGAGGAGACAAATAGGGAAAATATGCTGGAGAATGGGTATAATGCAATAAACATGCTCACTCTGTTTTAGGCAAGAACTGAGGTTTCTAAGTTAGGTGCCCAGATGTCATGCACTTTTCTTTTGTGCTTCCAATGCAAAAAACAGGGAAAAAAGCCCTGGCAGGAGGAGCTGCACCTGAGATCGAAATATCTCTTCAGATCGATTTATGTTTCTTCTCTGAAGACATGAGGTGCCAAAGGTGACAAAGACTCCCTAATCAGACTTTCAGCTTAGATGCCTACAAATGAAACTAGCCAAGGCCTTTTAAAAAGTAAGTTTACAATACTTTGTTTCATGGTCTTTTCCTCACCTGCATCTGGTATTTAAGCTTGGGGGGACAGGCTGGTCAGGATGGTTCATTTATAGTATAACATAGCGAGTTGCGTCATTGATCATGGAAGAAAAGGATAAATTACATAAACACCTTTATGATTCCTTGATGAATTAGGCAACTTCTTGGCAATAACACTGAGGCTACTGGTATGGATATGGGCCCTGCACCAATGATACCAAAAACCAGTGGCTCAGATAATCAAAGCACAATGAGAAAATAAGTCTGAGTTCCCTAAAGTATCAATTGCCCTCAGTTCTACTGCCACTTTGATCCTGTCAAGAATAACATTAACCCCTCTTCAGGGTTTTGCAGTGGGACAGACAAGCCAATACATTGTCACCTGCACATTTTGTTTGTGGGTCTTGGTGCTCAGAGAAGACGAGACGATTATACTCCTTCTTTCTTTAGCTTCAGGCTGCAGTGTGGACATGTTTTGCTCAACTATCCTGGAGGTACTTACACTTGGGCCTACCCGGTACAAAAGCCCCTTGACTGAACACTGGGTTGAAAATGAAGATGTTTGGAGGTCCAAGTTATTTTCTGTATCCCCTCTTCACCAGCTTTATGCCCAGGATATTTTTACTGGCATTTTTCAGATCAGTGCTTTCAAAATATTTATTCAGTTGTTTACATCTTCTGAAAAAGTCATGTGCTGCCTACCACTGACCTCTCTGAAATGCATGTATGCTGTGCATTAACACCACTAAATTGGCAACAGAAGTAAATAATAGCTGTTGTAGGACTGCTTTGTTTGATCCTTTTCTTCTGTTCATATTAATACTCAATTGCAGTAATTGCCAGATCCTTTTTATTTCCAAAAGAAAGCTGACTTCCAGAATAAACCTTCTGCATTATTCCAAGTAAAATCAGAGCCAGCAGGCTGCCATCAAGGTTCAGCATTGCCCCCTTTGATATAGAGCAAACTTTCACATGGCATGATGTGTTAGATACTTTCTTTTTTTGACTGCCAGGAGAGTAAATTCTTACATTGTTTTCACAAGACATAATGAATAGCAGCCCCGGAGCCACTGCATTCTGGGGTGCCAACCAGTGTCAGTGGCTCACCAGTAAGCTCATCAGCACCTACTAAAAAGCTGTAGATGGATGCTCACAATTCCAGCATGAAAAGCTGCAGCTGCAAATTTTTGGAGGATCAGCTTATAGTCATCCCCAGGGAATGCTTGCCCAAGCATGTCCTTACATGCAGGAATTCCTGGTCTCTGACACTGAGTCACGCCTTTCTTCCTTCTCTCTGCAGTGATATAATTTCCATGAAGAATATTTTCCTTTAACTGATTTTGGGCCTGAAGCAAGTGTCCCCTGTGTTTGTTCTGTGAATCCATAAAGATGAGCTTTTTTGGTAGTTGATGCCAGTCCAGTTGGTACTGAAACTTTTGATCAGAATGCATTTAGAGTATTTGAGCCACAGTAACCAGTTATTTTAGTGGTTGTTATGTCTTTACTGTGAGACACTACATCATGGAGCCAGATTGTGTGAATCAAAGTAATTGTATGTTGTGGAGACTGGCAATGATGACTTTTAGATGCCTTCACTAGACAAACTTCTGCGCTGTTGTGTAAAATATGGAGAGAACATCTCTGTGGTGGCTGAGGCACTCTGAGTGAAGAATTTCAGTCTAGCATCTTCACTCTTCCCAGCAGTTCTCTCCTCAGTGACTATATCTACTACTTCAGTTAAAAAAAGCCCAAAACTAACCAAACCCCACACCCAATAGCCCAAAACAGAACATCAAAGTATTCCTTTGTACAATGTTGAAAAATTAGAATAAGAACAAATCTAGGAGTCTAAGCAATTAGATCCCTCCAAAAAACAGTTAAATGTCTCCACTTACCATCATCTTATGATCATTTCCCAGTTGCAGTGAAATTGAAACCTCGTTGCTTCTCAGATTGCATATTACATGAATTTTTGCATTTGGCTGGCGCTTTCATCTCATCCAGACTCTTGGCTCTATGGCACAAGACCTGGAAGCCCAGTAGAGCCCATTTGCTAGACAATCTAAAGTTTAGCTACCTCACTGGAGCTCAAACGATAAGTGAGAATCCCCATATTTCACAAAGCACTTTGGCAAGAAATTGGACAGGGATCTACAGTAAGGTTATAAAAATGGCTCCCACTAAGTAAATTTTGGTTTCAACAAATATTTTTTTTCTGACAAAATATACCTACTCGATTTTCCTTTCAATACCTTATCTAGGTATTCTGAGGCCTTTTTTAAAGTGGTGTATCTGCAGAACTGTCATCCAGCTCTCCAAACCATACTGTTTCAAAAGGATCTCTATCTGCAGAATTGCCCACAGGATGAGATCCCCATCCTGTGGTGATAATATATTAATCTATTACAAGTGCAATTGTCTTTCAGACTGCTGCATCACTACATTAATATTCATCTCTTTATGACTTCTAGTGATGGTTGCAAAAAATTAAAAAAAAATAAAGATATTCTTCTTATATCCTTATAAGATGGTGGGGTAGTTATTTGGTGTAATGGGGAAACTTAATTTAATGGGATCCCTTATTCAATGATTAATCTAGCCAAGAGTCATCAATTAAAATAAGACTAGAAAGAATTACTAAAAGTTCTCTTGATGATTTTTTTCCTTCAGTATATTTTAATATTTTTGGAAGATGTTAAGACTCTTGTTGAACTCTGGATCAAATACAGCATGAGCTGTACCTTTCTTTCTGAGCAGTTCAGTTCTCTTTGTTAAATAATGGATCTGAGAAAACCAAACATCTCTCATGTGAAATTAGATATGGTCCCTTATGGTTCATGTTCAGGCAAAGCTTAATGGCAGTGAAAAGTTAATATTGAAATGAACTCAGATGAAAGTATTTTAATCTATATATTTATGATTGAGCCGATTTCTTTTGCAACTAGAGGAAAGAAAATAAGTTCTCCAGTGGTGCTTTTCTTCCATTCTGAGTCTTTATATTCAAATGTCAATATGCAATGTTGCAAGATGGATATTTATAATTACTCTGATTTCATTAGCTAAAAAGCCAGAATTAGATGGTAAAAATTAGATTTTAATGAACAATTTCAACACGAGGAAGTTATGAATTGGTGTCTTGAGGATATCATCATGACTTAGAAATGAGGCAAATTAGACAAGTCCAATAGGAAAAAAAATGGCAAGGTTGAGAGGAGATTAAAATAACTTCAAACAGAGAAGAGGGGTAGAAGGAGAAGAACATGGAATTAGCTTTAAAATCTTCATTCTTGTTTTAATATTGCAAAATAATTCTGAACAGTGTTGGTAGAAATTGGGGAAAAGACTTCAACAGCAGGTAAACACTGGACTGCAGAAAATAAAAATATCCAGCAGAGAAACTCATGCTGATACTCCAGCTATCACTGTTTTGAAAACAGTGAGACCACTTGCACTGAAAAAAGAGTCCATGCAGACTTTATACATACTACCCACTTGTGCTTCAAAACAGAACCATAATGGCTTTTCACTGTTGGTCTATGAATGAGTTGTCCCTCACTTGCCAGTGAGTCTGGTCACAGGCCAAAACATACCTGAAATTAACCTAGGTTTCGATGCTTAAGGATGAAAGGCAGCTGTTGACAACATACTAAATACAAAAATGGCTACATAAATCTCTTTAGTTCAACCATACAGTGGTGAACACCTGAGTTGGACAACTCTTGGTTGAAGTTTTTATGAACAGGATAGATGAGTCTAAGAAAAAAAAAAAGCGAAAGGAATCAGTGGAATCAAGAAGTGATCTAACTCCTTAAAAGGTCAAACACTTGGAAACAAATCTGAGGTGTCCAGAATTCTAATGCAATCCCATCCTCATTAAGCTGTGTCATGGCCTAAAGCAAATGCTCAGTATAACTGCGTTTTTACTGCAGCCATTTCAAAATGATGGCTCTTGTGGCATACGCATGTCTCATTTGTTATATACAGTCATGCAAGCCACGCAGATGACTGTTAATGTTACCCTCTCTCCCCCTCAACTATTAAATAAACTCAAAAATTACAATGACATTAAAAACACTTTGAGCAATTTTATGTGATCATTAAGTCAGAATATTCCACTCTGGAGGCTTCTACTATTCAGCGGCCTTGAAATTACTTAGATCAATTAAGTGCATTATATTTTATATGGAATATAAGAATGTGGGTTTTTGCCACTGTGGGGAAATATAAATAATGAAACAAGGAGAATCTTCAGCAATCTCTTTGTAGTCCAGTGTGCTGCTTTTCTCACTTCTGAATGTTTTCACTTGGTCTGGCTTGCTTTTTCCTTTCTTGGTGAAATATAGTCATGTATCTCTATAATCCAAACATTTTAGCAGTAAGAAAATCTAAAAGTCTCACTTACTCTGCCATCATTTTTTTTTAAGTGATAGAGAAGAGGAATGCGCGTGCATAAGCCAGGATCTTTCAATGAACTTGAAGTACTTAACCAAATCATAAAAATTAGCAGCCTACTTTGTATCCAGCAGGAGGACTTCCAAAGGATGCTTCTTTCTACTGCAGATCTGAGGGACCCTCTCAAAACAGTATCTGTATCCACTGACAGCAGAAAGACAATCTGGAAGGTACGGTCATAGGATGGGTCTCTGCTGGGGCTGTTGATGTCAGGATACTGAACAAAACTACTTTACTATTAATGTTGAAAAAAGGAAAAAGAGGCAGGGCACCAGGCAAAGAAAGTCGACACAATTCATTGAGGCAAGTCATTGCCAGAACTGGCAATATAACTAATAAGGAGTAGTGTCCCTTTGGAGAGAATAATGTATGACATCACACTTCTTCATGAAGTGAAGACTATATTTATTTATGCTGTTAATCATTGTAATATTGTTTTTATTGTGGTATGTTCATTTGTGTTTTATTCAGAAAGCAGGATGTTTGATGTTAATCAAAATCTTTTCTAACAGTCATTACCAATTTAGGAGAGTGTAGACTTCAGTGTCATCCTGGGATATGACCTTGCAAGAAAGTTCATTAGTCATTAGCTACTGCTAATAATTAGTGTCCAGGTAGAATGATTAGATGGTCAAGTACAATGCAAGACTGGCTGCAGAGAAGGCATTGCTTTCTGTAAAGTGAAAGGGCTAGAAGGTAGTTTACTGGTTTACAAGGAAGCTGATTGAAAGGCTGTATAATTAAACTCGTTGTGTGCTGTGTCTGTCCTGCAGAACGTAATAGGACTTACCCAGAAAATGAATCTGATAACCTGACTCTCATTGCCATGCTAATTCTCATGCTGTTGTGCAGTCTAGCCACTAAATTATAGTTATGCAGGATTAATTAGTACCATTCTCCATAAAGCTAATATTCAGTGTAAATGAGGGGGATTAGCAGGGAGTTATGCAGTGACTTATGGGAAAGAAAACACATTTATAAACAGGGATCTTAGGACATATAAATTAAAAGTCAAGGGATTTACTTTCTAATATCAGTGGCCCGCTGCATCAGGTATAGGTTTGCTTTGCCTTGGCACTGAAATTTGTTTGCAGAGACAGAGTTGTGCTCCGCTAGATGCATCTGGACATCCCTAGGTATTTTAGGACTCATCAGCTTCTACATTATAATGTCAGAATGGACCCAAAGTAAATTTCTAAGGGATTACTTGTATAATGTGGATATTACAATATGCTTGAACTACATTCTCTTTAAGCATTTTTAAAAAAGACTATTTTAGGAAAGAAAACTAAATCAAGCAAAATATAGAAGCATTTGATGGTAATCTAAAATTGCCCAGTGATACTCTGAAAGGTCTTGTTGCATTATTCTTATGATTAATATCTCCCCTATTAAAAAATGTGTATTTTATCACACAGATTGTTTGTTCAGCTTTGGATTCTAATCCCTGGGTTTACTGTAGCTTTATCAGCTTGAGTTTCAATAGTAAAATCATCTTCCTCACTGAAATCTGTATGAAATGGGATGAAGCTACCCCTTCTCTTTTATAAACTAATTGAATTCTTTCAATATTTGTCTTTTGGGTATGTTGTTTAGTAGTTAACTCATTCCTCTTTTCAGAATAATTGGTGATATCCTTCCCAAACTGCAAACACCAGCCCTGGACATAATATTTTTGCAGTGATTGCAGCATTCTGAAATGTTGGGGAAATCGAACATCCCAGAAGTCACTTGTCTATACTGTAATACACATATTTCAGTCTTTTGTTGGCAGCATCATGTTCACTTGATTCATGAATGTTTATCCTTGTTTCAAATTCCTCTGTTGCCCATTTATGTAGGCTGTAGCTATGTCTAGCACTCTTTACTCCCCTTCTATCTCTAAATTATCTACATGCAGATTGATTTCCTAATGAGCTTAAGGTGCACAGACCTTCCTTTGTTGCAGAAACTGGACTCCTGTGCAGCACATATGTTGCACTATCGAGTAGCAGGGTTCAAAACAAAGACTTATGGGCTGGAAACTTGAGACTCCCCAAAGACTGAGCATGGCACCTATCAGAGAAAGACACTTTCTGTGGCAGTGGCAGAGAGAAGAGCATGGCAACTCCCATGGACCCAGGACTTGCACTGTGCAAGCTTATTTACGCTCCCTAGTCCCAGTAGGCTACAAAGTTTGGAAGACATAATTCTTCACTTTGTGAAGAAGGATGGTATAGGGATCAGAAACTCGACAGAGCCAATAACTTAGTTGACATTGTGATCAGCTTACATTTATCTCCTGTACCCTGTTTTAGCTTTTTTTCTGAACTGGTTCAGAGCACTCACAATCAGAACCTTCAAATATCTGTCTTTCTCCATGCCAAGGTGTATTTAGCAATTACATTGCGCAGGGTTAGTATATTTTTCTAATGAGAAGAGGTGCTATGAAAGCTTTTACGTCATTTCCTTTTTTATTTGGTTAATACACTTAGTGCGTGTGAATGTGCATCTGTGTAATGTTTTGTTAATGTGACATTTATTCTCCTTTCCTTCCAGACCCTCTTCAAGCATGTCTGCAAATCAATCTGTTTTTGTGTTTAATGCAAGTTATCAATAATCTTTTCATGAGCAAATGGTTTCATATTAAGGAGAAGGAAACATTCTAATGTATTCATTCTATTATGTTCCTTGGAAAAGATCCAGATTTGCAATAAACCAGTGATTGGAAATGCACAAAGTATTTTAATATCCCAATTATTTTGATTTAACTTCCTCTAATAGTTTAAATTGATACTGAATTTATTTAGAAGCCATTACAAAGGGATTCCCCTTCCCCCTGCCAAGCAGTTCAGAAACGCATACTGAACTTAGGCTGAAGACAAAATGCATTGTTCATATTCTAAACTGCCAATAGTGTGCAAAGGGAAAGCTTTTGTATGAGAAAGCCAGGTGAAGGTTAAAAAAAAAAGGCAAATAATACTGCTATATATATACATTCAATTATTATTTAAAAATTCATCTGATTTTTTTGGAAGTTATACTGGCTTTTTTTTTTGTCTTCAGGAGATGATAATCAGACACCCACTGACTTCCTACATTGCTGGCACTAACACAGATTTGACTATATGAAAAGACCTACTCAAAACTCACATCTCTCCCTGTCTCCTGGTTGGGTTTTTTTTTCCTCCCTCCATGTTATCTGCATTTTTACCCTCCTGTTACAGTCATGCTTTGCTCTTTTCACATGAATTTCACTTAAGGTCTTCACGGGAATTCTTTGCTCATGTCCAGGGTTTCCCAGCATCCTTTCATTGTCTGGATGGACTGAGAAGACTTTAAGGTGAAAATGCTCAGTCCTCCAACAGATACTGCAGAAATCCTAGAAGCTATCTCTAGAAAGGTCCATAGGACACTTTCTGCATAGAAAGTCAGAGCTTTATAAAGCACTTTGTATGAGCTCAGGCTCTTCCTGAGCAGAAGCCAACAATCTAGACAGAAAGCATGTCAGTCCTAGTGTTCTAAGACTTTTCTAGATTTTTCATGCTTTAGACAGATCAGTAAAATCTATGGACAGGATCAGTGGCCCACCATGCTCCTGGTGCTGCTGACACAGTAAGAAAGACTATAGCAAGCAAAGCTGCCACTTCTATATTTAGGAGCCTAATTCCAGGAGTGGACTGACCTGTTCAGTCAATTCCTGTTCAACCTCCCTCCAAAAAGAAGTTTTACATTCTTTTGACCCTAACAGAATCAATGGCATTATATTAGCATAAAATTAAAGCAATCGAAGACTGAGAAAAAAGTGAATAGGTTCTCTATAATAAGTTAAGAATTTATGCCTCATGATAATTTTGAAAATAACTGTAGCTTGACAATAGCTATTGCCTGTAAATGAGCATCCATGGATGCCACATTACTTATAAAGCAAATTCATGATGACACAGAAGTTTCTCAAAAGATTTGGCAAAGCCTTGCTCATTAAATTAATTTTGAAGTGCTAATTTGGCACCATTTTTTAAATGCACATTAATTCAAGATATAAATTTTGACATGTTCAAATTTTTTAAAAAAGTTTAAACAGCATTGGAATTTGTTTGAGAGATGTATTCTCTATAAATATACTATAATTAGAACCACAGTTCTTTACTGTTTTGTTTAGTTGCAAGTGAAGCAATGAGTGTTTCATGTTGTACTATGTCCTTTTATAAAAGCATGTGAAGGAAGTCCTTGAAACTATTTAACTGTATCATCTTGCCACCTGGCTTTAGGGCAAAAATCCATACTGTTTGCATTAGCTTACCTTAACAGTGAGTGGAAGAAATAGTCATTTCTGAAAAATAGTCAGGAATGTTCTCTGTGGTGAAAGAACAGCCACTTAGAGTTAGCCAATAATAAAAATGAGTCACTATTCAAGACTTTTAGAACAAAATCTACTATTGTTGTATTCTTTCTTTTGAATTACATCTGATTTTGAAGTGATTACTCTGTAGATAGAGACTTTGTGCTCTAGCCTAAGAAGATTCAAAATCTTGATCCTGACGTATGACCTGGAGTACCCCAGAAATGAGGTATGCACTACCCTCTTCTTTTTGAAAGAGAACCACTCTGCATCCTGAAATGCAAAATTTGTGGTGAGAGAAAATGAGATGAAATCTGACTATGAAGGTCTGTGCACAATGCACACAGCTAGGACATGAGGAATTCGAACATTTTCTCCTATCCAACAAAATACGAAGGAGAAGAACTACAAGGCAGATCCTCCACATCCTTCAAGCATGCAGTAATCATCAAGGCGAAGAGTAGACTGTAGAAATTTTGTGATCTTATGTCTGTACCAGCATTTACAAGACTTCCTTGGAGAGCTCTTCTTGGATTGGCTTTTTCTCCAGGACTTACGGAGAATTTAGGCAGCACTAAGCCACTCTGCTTTGGTTTAGACTATGGTGGCAGGATCTATGGGCTAAATGAATGGGCTCCTGTGTATGTACAGTGCTTTAAACATATGAACATACAAAGGATGGTTTTTTTTTTCTTTTCCCACAGGTTGTCCAGGGAAGCAGCCTGTAATGTCTGAGATGCTTGGGCAATACTTTGCAATCACCCAAGTGGAGTGTGGACTGTGGTTAAATAAGAGGTAAAGCCACTTTAGATGAAACGTCGGCATTCTGGGTTTTGTCATGACTATTCCTTTGATAGAGTGAAGGAAGCAAAATATAATTTCTTGATGCTGTGAAAGATGGTGATGGCAGACTAGGCTAATCACAATGCAGAGGCATTTAGTCTAGTGGTGATAATTTAGGGGGGTTGTATATTTATCTAGCTATCTACCTGTCAGATAAGCAAGTCTATGATTATCTGTATTTGTTTGAACTACTGAGCTATGATCTAAGTTTTCTATTGATGAAATCATCTTTTCCCAAATCACCGAACATTTTCTCAATCCCCCAAGATGCTTTAACTCAATTTCTTCAAGCAAAGTTTTCCTCCTTGAAATAACAAAGGAGTTGGAGTGTGTCTTTGTCCTTCTGTTCAGTCCTTTATAAGATATGAGTAATAATTGCAGCATTTTCCTTTGACTGTTGTAGCAATTCCTCATCCACTCCACATTCGTTTTGAAGTAATCCACCCCCAGAAATGAGGTCGTTTCAGCTTTTCATTTTTTTATTCTATTCCCTATTCAAAAAAGTATCTAGATTTTACAGGTGTCACATTTTCATATATAAAAAAGACAGAAGCCATTGGAAAGTGTCTAGCCCCTGCAAGATATGATCTTGAAGAAAGATGCCTTTGAGTGTGCATGAGTGAGTCAAAACCAGTGTACTGGAGGGTTTCTTTGTAGATGCACATTTGTAACTAAATATCAGCCTTGTGGTTCTCTCTTCAGCACACGACTTCTGTACTTGAAGCAGTTTCCCTTCTTGGAAAAACATGATGGAAGCTACTTCACTGGAACATCATTTATAGCATTCCATCTTCAAGGTGAATGGAACGATCTCCAGGTGCCAGCAGTTATCCTCGCCTGTGAAAACAAGATGTGGATTTACAGACCTAGAACCAGAGAAGATCACAGGAAATTTGTTTCACCACTTAGTATCAGAGCAGTACGGTATGTACACCCATGAGAGGTTTCCAAATAGAGTTGTTTTTTAGCTCTTTATACAGCAAACTATTATAATTTCTTTCCAAAAATAGTCCTTGGATGCATGCCTCAAAGATATTTCCAAATACCTCCATTAGGCTATTCCTCTCCTTTGTCTCTACCCCTCCTTTTCCTTTAATAATAATGGAAACAATTTGCATCATATGCTAAATGTAACTCAATTTCTTTATACCTTATGGGAATAAAATAATGTTGCAAACTAAATAGAGTAAATGAATAGTGCATGAACTGCTGCCATCTCTTGGTTATATTCATCACTCCAAGTATTCTGGGTGTATTCATCTAAATCAGGAATATTAGGGGATTTCATCGTGTTATTACCTCACATTCAGTCTTGCTAACACAATGCAAGAGGCTTTTTAATTTTGTTTTCTGATTACACTGGAATTGTCAGTTGCAACTATTAAGGTAATGTTTAAAGAATGTCTATCAATTTTTGTGAGCATGCACACACATGTGTGTGTGTGTGTTTAAACTAAGTCCTTTGTCTTACTTTTCTGGGGTTTAAGTTTTGTTTTATTTTAATCTCTCCCTTTGTTAAGCGTCCAAGCATTCAGTTACCATTTTTGTACCACAGCAAAGAGAGTTAACTGTATATATATTGGCATTCTGATACTGAAAGGCATGAGGACAGATGAAGGGAAGGGCAGCGGTAGTGAGGATTCACATCTGCCAAAGTGAAACAAATTAATTTTCAATATCTTTTTTTTTTTGCTGTTTAAAGAATAACATGCAAATTATATGTCTTATCCAGATGTGTGCTCTCATTGAAGGCAATGGCATAACTCCAGTGCCCTTCAAGAGCATTTGAATGATTTCTGGTGAAAATTGTCACATTTCTATTGAAGTTGTCAGTCGAATGACATTGGTTCTCCCACCCAATGCCATTTGCCTCAATTGCTGCATGTTTAATCAGTTCCTGCTGATTTCAGTAGGACATCAGTTGACCTTTTCTAGGTCAATTGCAACGTGTGGACAGCTAAAATATCCTGTCTGAGAAGTCATTAGATGTCCTCTAAATGATGATATGGATGACGAATGGGAACAAAATCCTGGCAATCTCCCAATGACAGCCACAGAGGCAGGATTTTTCTCCTGTTTGTTACATTTTTGCACCCACGGTCTCATTCCTGTTGATGTCACACTTATTAACATGTTGCTGTAGCCATACCTCAACTGGTCCTGTGTCTGCCTATCACTTCAGACAGCAACAGAGAAGAATCAGCAATTTAAAGTGAAAATACAAATGCAGAAGGCCTGAAAGCAGCCTAGTTAAAGCACCCCTGAGTTAGGCCAAAGGTTACATTAACACCCAGGCTATAATTAGCGTTCCTCTCACTTTGCTGAGTGAGGAGCCTTATACACTCTCTGTCTGTTGGAGCAGAGGCAGTTAGGAGCCACCATGAATGTGACAAGCAGTGTCTTGTCATGTCCTACTGAAGAGACTGAGGCACTACAAAAAAGTTTCTTTATCTGGAAGACCAGAAGTTGCATGGTCTTCCCTCAGCTGGTGAGACACATCCCATCACAGCTGAGGATCTTTTAGTTTAGGGATGTAGGTGACTCTGCAGTTCTGGGCCAAATTTCTCTTTTATCTTATTATTTTATCTTTCTTTCTGTTGTCACGACTAAGTAGTATAATTATGTACAAAGTCAGCTAAAACCCCAGCATGAAGTTTGAAAGGCCTTCTAGAAAGAAACAGCATCTCCCTATGTCGCAGGTTTTGCTTCACTGGTTTTTATTCATGAGCTCCTTACATGACAACTCACAACAGCCTGATTTTCTTACTCACTGAAGTGATTAAGCAGTATCACCCTGGAGACTTTGTTTGCCTGAATGTATCACTGCAATCCTCAGCTTCCTCCAAAGCAAGGGCAGAGGCCTGGTGTGCTGGAAATTTGGCAGGGTAAGGTCTCTTCTCATTTCATAATGGATCCATTCTGTTTTCTCTCTCCCTTTTACTTGCTAAAATTTCTTACTGATGCCTTAATTGAAGGATTTTTTTTTAAAGAAGCATGGTGATTCTGATTTAGAAGAGTACAATATATATTGTGAAAAACACTATAAAGCAGCACTTCAACCTCAGAGTGGTTCAGATACAGGTAAATAAAGTGCTTTGGGCTGGGACCTGAACTGTAGTGTTCTGATGAGCATGCTGGAGAGAATATTGGCATGAAAATGGGTTGAAAAGCCATGGTAGAAGTACAAGTAGGACCATCAATGCTCAGATCCTTTTACTAAAGCAGTGCTTTTCTCATACCAAGTAGTGCACCATTCACCACTCAGAAAGAAGGATTTCTATGGCTAATTTGTGGAACGACTTATCAGCAGGAAGTCTGCCTCAGGATGCAGAATTTGTACTATAGCCTTTTCCTTCCCATACCCTGCTCACAAGAGATTACATGGCATTGCTCAAAAAGCAGGCAAAAGGCTTGCATAAGCAAGACTATTTTTTCAGCCTATATCTTAAATTTTTATTTTTTACAAATCCAGGACATTTAAAAAAACCCAAACAACAAAACAAGTCTTGGGGCAGGTGAATTAACATTGATAGATTCTTTCAGTGTGTGAGTATCTACAGTTTAGTTTCCATATTGTTCCTCCAATGATTTTTCTTTTTTTTTGTCTACCATGTCATTAGACTAAATGGAAAAAAATGTTATGCCATTATCATTTGTGTTTAAACTCAGACAAGTCCTGGTGGCTTCCAGTTCTCCTCCAGGGACCCCGTGTTTCCTGCAGAGTGGTAGAGAAAAGAGAAGTGCTGTGCTCTTGTTCATTATCAGGTTATTGAATGGTGTTTTCTGTCAAGAGAAAGCTCTGTAGAACCCTGTAGAATACTTTTTATTTTCTTGCATAATTTCTCTTTTGAAAGAGAATCTTTATACCAAAAAGATGCAAATGGTTTAATTAAGAATAGATGTCTTTGTAAAGGAAGTTTCCCAGCTCAGCTGGATATCACTAAGCTCGAAGCAGGAACTGAACTGCAATTTTCTGGTTTGTGGGGTTTTTTAGGGGGTCAAGACTTAATCCCTCCATCTTTGCTCAGTCTTTGCTGATTGGAAGCAGGAGTAGGCTGAGAAAGGGGATACCAGTAAGAGCTGGTGCCTCATGCCCTGACTGCCTTGGTATGTAAGTCAGAAATCAGGAAGAGCTTGGGTTGCTTGTGAAGTCCATCTGCTGTGGGACCATCTTTACAAAAAGGCTTTTCTTGAAGGAATCCTGGACCATCCTCTCTGGCTGATGCCTTGTGGTATAACCACAGTAGGAGACGGAAGAGCTGAGGAAAACAGAGCATCTGTAGAGAAGGAAAAAAACTGAGGGAACCTAGCTGCATTTCCCTTTGACTCCCAGTCCTGCCTGTGTCAGTACATCTATGCAGACTTCAGCCCAGTATGCCCCACAGCAGACTACTGCATGAGCTTGTCTGGAGGGGATTCCCAACCCTACTGAATCTGAAATGAAAACTGGGGGAAAAATTCTGGAGAAAATACCTGGTAGGATTTTCTTCCAAAATACTAACTCTCTGAAAAAATGACTGTTTATTGGAAGAGATAACACCAGTTTGGTCTTCCAGCAGCTATGAAGCATTTGTGAAAAGCAAAGGTATAGGTGTTGCTGATCATATCCAAGGTACATTGATGCAATAATGTGAACAGACTCAGTGCTTACAGTCTGTGGGTAAATGAAGGACGCTGGTTTCCATGATAGTCAAGTGCTGAATTTACTTTCAGAAAAATAAATTAAAATCCCATTTAAAATAATGTCCTATTTACTTTTTTTTCTTTCCAAACATTTCCCTAGATTATATTATAATAGTATTCAAATGCAATTCCCTGAGAATACTGAGTAATTTCATATCCTGACTAAGATATTTAACTTTAAATTTGTTAAGCAGTTATTTGGCTGAAAGGGATTTTAAAAACAAGGTCTACTTATGAGTCTTCAGGCTAAGGAAATATTCTAGGGAATTTAATTAAGAACAGGGTTCTTTACTAACTTCAGTCTGGTAGTAACTTGCAGGTATGTCTTTTGGTAATTAATGTGTCTGCTAGTTAACAGGACAGTCATGAAGACGTTTGCAACAACTGGGAATTCTAATCAAACAAAAAAATGCTAATAATCATCCTCAATGTTCAAAGAGTTATTTTCTTCTGTACACGTCTTATTGATAATGATGGTATTACTTATCTCAGAATCTACAAACAGTCCATATCCTGGTGTTTTAGGGTTGAACAAGGTTCAGGAGGGTGGGCACTCTGGCAGTCTTTATCACTAAATTTTCTGATCTAGGGAACTTATCTTTTATCTTTCCTCTGCTGTAAGTGTCTTCTAAAAGGCTTTACAATGCTGTCATAGAAAAATATAAGAATGGGAACGGTTTTATGAAAAGATACAGCCACTGATTTCTCAATAAAATAGTAATATTTTTAAGAAAAGAATTTGACAGCCTGTTTGGGGAGTTATTTAGTATTCTCCAATGTCACTTCATTTTTGAAAAAAAATAAGCTGTTTGGTGTTAAAAACACAGCAATGAAGTATTTTCAGTGTAGATGGAGAGGGTTTTACAATGAGGGCATTACACTCCTCAGCGTTGCTGTCTTAGCAATTTATCAGCAATGTACAAAGGTCAGCTTGGAAAGATAGGGGAGGAGTCTTCCCAGCTTGGGAAAAGCTTTTTGGAGGAGATTTTGTAGCAGTGTGGGGAACTGGTGACAGAATTTATTTGCTGATGTTTCTGAGCATGGGGTGTTGAACTCCAGACAGCTCTGCTAAGAGGGACTCTTCTCCAGCTAAAGGAGCTTTCCAGAGGTGAGTTTCAGCTGCATGCCTGAACTTCCTCAGCTGGACCTAGTGCTGTATGATTCACTGCCTTCAAGACCTTACCTTAGCTGAGGGTTTGCTTCAGGGCAATAGTCACCTCAGATAACATTGGACCTTCCCAATGCAGCTGTCTTCACTGAACTGGAGGAATGCAAAAAAGCTGCAGACAGAAAACACAGTTCTGCTTCAAAACTCTCTGACCATGACTCTCCATTCCCTCCCTTTTGCCCATCTCCTACCTGAGAATTACTCAGCTTAATGCCTGTGACAAAGGAAGATGGAGTGGATGGCATTAGGGAGGCCTTAGCCTGCCTTCCTTGCTTTCTGCAGATGCCTGCATGCCAACATCATGCAGCACCTGAGTAGTAGTGCTTGTTACTACAGTTTTCCATCCTGGGTTCAAGCACTCAATATCAGGTTGTAGACAAGGCAATGAGTCCATGTGAGTGGAAATGCTCACAAGGTAAATATCTTCATCTTTCAGATCTGCTGCCAAATTCTGAATTACAACAGGCCTTGACAACTATGATGGTCTCTCAAGCCTGGGCTTATAACAAATCTTGTGAATTAATCTGTTTTCCAAGTAAAAGAAAAACTAGAATTCACAAAAGGGGTCCTTTTATGCTTCTAAAAGTCTCCTTTTAATTGTGCACTTTACAGTCATTGTAAAAGCACCGAAATATTCAAAGATACCAAAAATCAAAGGCTAGCTGGTGTCCAGTTAATCCAACCAGCAGGTGTCTGTAGATAGCTGGTTGAGATTCTCTGTGGACATCATGTTAATACTCCTTCAGGTATCATCTAGTAAAAAAAAGAAATAGGAGGGGGAAAAAAAGAGAGGGCTTCTTGTTATTATTCTTATTAATATTTCCTCAGTTGTTCAAGTCCTAGCTTTTCTATCATTTAATTTGTGTATGATTCTTCATAAATACTAGGGAAAAGATAGTGAGAGCTGAAAATGTGATCCAATTCCAGGGCTGGAAATACTCATGATATCTACTTGTTAACTATTTATTTCTCAGGAGTTAAGATTTCCTTTTTTTCTGCAAGTTTTGGGAAAAAAAATACATGCTAGTATCTTTTTACTGCCCAATGTGGAAATCAGAATTTCAAAAGGGAGCCTATACCATAATCTATTTTTAGATCCTAGTTCAAAGAAGTCAACAAAATAATTCTGGCTGCTTCCTGCATTATCATCTCAATTAAAAAAAGATAATTTGAAGTACTATATAGATCAAGGAAAAGTTCAAGTGAAGGATTGCAGGTAAATTTCTTCTCACTGAAACTAGAGCATTCTTTGAAATTAGAAAAATGTGTGCAATAATTACAGGGAAAAGAATCATTGCTTTTAATTAATAAAAATGTTTAGGTTAACAGGAAAGTAAAATAGATAGCTGGGGAGGGATATAATTTTATTTTTGTTACAAGCTGCTAAATGTAACCCTCATATCATAACACACTAAGTGCTTGTGGAGTTTCAGCAACGAAGTATTGCTGAAAATAACTAGTGTTTGTTTTCCCCTGAAGTTAATTCCAATACCTCCGATTCTGCCTTAGGAGAAACAAGCTCTTCTTGTAACTGTATCAAAGGGCTGAGGAACCTTCAAAAACCCCACCATAATCTAAATGAATGCTCCTGTTTTACAGGTGAACACCCAGGACAGCTGAAGGCTTTGGGCTAAGTCTTAGGGTAAGTTTTCTCATGAGTGTGGCATGAAGATATGGGGAGGAAAAAAAAAAAATCCACTAATGAAAAATGAGTCAAAGCGGATGGTCAGCTCAGGCTTTCTGATGGGGCACCGTCAGCAGGCTGCCTACGGAGGTTCAGGCTTAGCTAAATGTGATGGCAAGTGAGACTGATAACCCATCTGCTGTGTTTTAGGACTTCAAGTGAGGGGGGAAAAGTTTTCTGGACTTGGGAAGGGCCTCTCTCTTCTCCATTAAGGAAATGTTTTTCAATGTGGGAAACTGCTTTCTGTGGCTTTGAGAATTTCCTCCCTGAACCACAGATTATTTTGGATACAGTTGTCTTTCATTCTGTGACAGTTAAGAGTGCCAGGGCCTCTATTCTAGTCACTAATGGAACATAAATAATTACCCAAATGATACTCCTGCAAGTTCACCCATAGTGGAAAACACTTTTATCTACACAAACCAATGCAGCAGCAGGGGAAAAACCTACTCCATCAACAGCCCACTCCAAGAAATCAGTCTCTCTAGTCCTCTGCAGCAGCAGAAGAAGGATTTTGGTTGTACATTTCTTAGTGTTTTTTTTTTTCTAGGCCGCTTGAGCAAGTGCTTTCTGGAGATGTGCATAGGTGCAGCTCGTTAGGGGATTACAGCTCAGACCAAACACCTTCACCCCACACGTCAGGCCATGGAAGGAAGGGAAGAAGCCTCAGGGCTCTGCTGCAGGTGTGTTGTAGCTTCAGGGGAGCATGAAGGAGGATTACACTGTTTGGAATCTCGCACTCCCTAAGCGGAATGAGGCAAGTGTGAGAATTGGGAAAAGGTGGGGTTTTTATTGTGAATCATCTGGTGTAAATATTCTGCACAATGTACAGCATCCACTTTCCAACAGTGCTGAGTCTCGGCCGGGCGCATGAGGTAACATCAGGCAGGAATCACTCAGAAGGTCAGTGTGTGCCACAGAGGTTAAGGAATGTTTCCAGCAGGACTCTGCACTGAGACTGCCTTAGCCCTGGGAGGGACCCTCAGTATCGAGTGCAATAGGATTGAGACACCCTGCATTCCATATCCTTCTCGTTTGGATATAAGGGTTCAGGCCCTCAGTTCAGGCTTTCTCTGCAGTCACAGAATAAAGATGTTCCTCCAGTGCAGGCAGGGTTAATAATCGAAGGGTTTCTCCCTTAAAGCACTTTGTAACACTACATTTAAATGTGCTGTATGCATTATTCATCTTTTTGCAGCAAGCAGCAAGAGCGGAGGCAGCTGTCAGTCCAATTAGCGTTGCAGAGCTCTACCCTCCAGCTGCCTCTTGGGGGCACGATAAGGAATGACATGGTCCATGGGATGAGCAGCCCACGCTTTCGGGCTGGGGAGCAATTATTTGCCTGGCAAGCTGCAGTCCCAGAAACACCACCTATATCCTGCTTTGTCTAGGGAAGACTGGAGGAGAATTGCCTTACAAAAAGGGAGGGGTTTTTTTCTTGCTGCTGTGTTATACTGAATGCAGTCAATCATGATTCTCCTCTTAGCTTTGCTGCATTCCTTCTCTTGCACCCTTGGCTCTCAGGGCTTCTCCATAAGAGATTATAAAAACTACAGAACTTTGGGACTGAAGCTTATTTTCTCTGCAGTTAGGTGTATACCACAGGGACACCCTCCACTAGACCAAGTTGCCTAAAGCCCCATCCAACGTGGCCCAGAACACTGCCAGGGAGGGGGTAGCCACAGCTGCTCTGGGCACCCTGTGCCAGGGCCTCACCACCTTCATAGAGAAGAATTTCTTCCTAATATCTAATCTAAATCTCCCTCCTTCTGCCTAAAGCTATTACCCCTTGTCCTATCACTCCATGCCCTTGTAAACAGTCAGTCCCCAGCTTTCCTGTCAGCCCCTTTAGTTACTGAAAGGCTACAGTAAGGGCTCTGCGGAGCCTTCTCTTTTCCAGGCTGAACCACCCCAACTCTCTTCACAGGAGAGCTACTCCAGCCCTCTGATCATCTTCATAGCCTTCTTCTGAGTCCACAATGGCTGGATTTACTGCAGCCTCAGAGAAGTTGAGGAAATCCATCAGTTGTCTGGCTCCTATTCTGTTTAAACATGACAGGGCTATTACAGCTTGGTAGGAAGTCATTATAAAAACCCTGGCATGGCCCTACTCTCTAAGCACTTATAGTCAAGGTCAGATATTTGACTGGATGCATTTTAGTCATGCTACTCTCTCTGCTAACAAAAGCTCATAAAACTCTTATAGAAAACAGCATAAATTAGCACCAACTTTGCATCCCTCTGATCTGTCCTAGCAGAAAGCAAACCTTTCAACAGACAGAACTGCATGGAGATACCACTCTGGAAAGCTGGCTGGTCTCCCGTGAGTATCTGTACATCCTAAGACTCAAGTCATTAATCCTATATTGTGTTGGGCTAGTTAGATGTTAGACTTCCCATTTCATTCCAAGCTCTCATACACAGTGATGAGGTTTTTTTCATGTCAAGAAGGTCTGCTTAAGGTCCACTTGTCAAAGTGACCAAAGATGACAATGTGCGACTTGATCTGCAACACAGGTGAGAAAACTTGTTCCTTTATTTCATTACTCTTATCCAGTTACAATGTCAGTTCTACTGCCTCTGTGCATACAGTACCTTGTGCTGGGGTGGCTGGGCCACGATGCAAACAGCAAGGAGGACATCTCATAATTCTCACAGAAATACGTAACAGATTTCCTCTAGGTCCCACTTCCAGCACAAAGAACAGGAATAGATAACCATACTGCCCATTAGGAAATAAGGGAAAAGAAAAAGCTAAAGTTAAAACTGCATCTCTTAGGCTGATGGCTCGGGTATGTGACAGCACTTTGATCTTGTCAATCAGAAAACAATTTGACTTCAGTCTTTTCTTCTTGGTATTATGGCCAGGATCGTACCGACACTAATCTAAACGGATCTGTTGTAGCTCAAGTATTATTTATTCACATGCTTTATTATTCTGTTTCATGGAGTAATGCAAGGACAGCATCTCATTAACTGGAGGAAAATAAAGTGTTCTTTTTTAATGTCATGAACATGGTAGCTCTGCAACAAGGGGTAGCATTAAAAACACTGAATGTACCTAGAGATATAGTGTGGCAAGGAAACTTTCCAGGCATTCAATGAGAGATGACAGCACACAGATAAAACACTAATCCCTCGTTAACAGGTCTGGGTACCAGACTAAATGCAATTGTCAGAAATTCTCAGCAGAAGTTGACAGGACCAAGACAGGGTTCATTCAGGGTCACTGAAAATTCCTGCTTCATTTGCATAAGCATTTCAGCAAATGCTTTAAGAATCTTGATTTCCAGAAAAAGTTTAAGTAATGAAATGTAGCCACATATTAACAGAAAGCAATTGTTTGAGGCCCAGATCCTCAGAAGTACTTAAACACCAACACCTACTGCTATCCAGGAAATGCAATCCAGCACTAAATGCACTACTAGGTGAAGTACAGATCCCTCTGAAGCCTATGTGTCTGCCCCATCCATATGTCTGTGTTCTGGCAGTTAAGATGATGGTAGAGAATCAACACAAAATTAGGAACATATTTTATTTGAAATTTTAATAATATTTTTACTCCTTGCACTTTCTGGCAAGGGATAATGAAGGGTTTTTATTCTCTCAAGCTATGGTAATATCCTCAGAGAAAATTCATATTGGATTTTATAAGTATTTGGTATATTCTTCGTTGCCTCAGTGTTCAGCCATTACTAGTGCATCGCTGTGTTGTTAGACAAATCAGAAAACAAGTTGGACAAATAACAATCAGTCTCTGCCTCAGAACACACACAAGCTGAAGAGGAGAATGATCTGAAAATACTTTAGAGATGCCTGCTAAAACTTACTGTTTATGGCCAGAACAGATGCCTGTTAATTCAGGTGAGCACTTAAACTATAAAAGCAGATTACATCTACACACACACTACACTCACATTTCACATCTTCACACACCTGCACTATGGCCATGGCTGCACCAGCCATTCATCAAGCCTGAATGAAAGGTGAAGAAAGGCTGCAGTGTCCATTTAAACATTTTAGGCTGGTAATTCTAATTTTACTTGGATTTGCCCAGGGTGTGACAAACTACACGCTCCTCCAATAAGCAAACTTATCATTCCTGGACTTGACATGTGATGCTACAGCCTTGGTTGTTGGTTTATTTATGTGTGTGTATAAATTCTTATGCCAGGGGTACAAGAAAGGCTGGAGAATTGAACCAGGAGCTAGCTACAGGAGGTAGAACAATCTGGTGGTTGTTTTGACTTGAAAAGCAGAGGAGCTACATCCTTTTTCTTTTTCTGAGCAACATGCATCCATTTGTCACGTGGCAAGTTGACAGAAACTTCCTATGGTTCATTGTCTTCACATGTAAAACCTGGTTAAGCAGTGATGCAAATAACTTAGACCTTCCTTCATCAATGTTGGCAAAAGGGTAGTCAGAAAGATATTTTAAAGGAATGCTTAACAGAGAGTGTGCATGGGGAAGGATAACAATGGGCAGGGAATGGAGCTGGAGTTCCAGAGTGCTCAGATCTTTGCCATTGGCTGTCTGGAAAACAGAAAAACAGCAATGCACCTCTGCATCCCTCAGCTTTCCCATCCATAAAATGGAGATAACAAGACCAAGCTTCACTTTATAAAGCCCTTTACCCATGGGCTGAGAAGGTTACCTTCATATTGGCATCTTGCTTCTAAGAACTATACTTTTCAGAAGCACACTATTACTATATTCTGCTTCTGTTGAACACTCCTTTTTTGGAAGCTATCATCTTCCTTTCTAATGTTGTTAGTGATCCCAGTCTGCAACAGAGAGCTAAAATGAGCAACAAAACCACAGGCCTTCATTTAGAGACATAATCTGTTTAATAAATATGACTGTAAAAGCAATAAACAATAGCAATTATACATTACGCTACATTGTATTTAACGAAAGGGAAAAATAAGATGAAAAAGTACATCAAAAAAAGTAATTTTAAAATTAGAAATAGTTCCAACACTCTAAGAAAACTTTTTGATTGGCTTGCTATAAAAATAAGTTGGCTAATGTTGGACTTCAGTGGGGAATATTATACAGTTGCTGCCAAAACTTTCCCATCTTTCTTAAAGCTGTAGTTGCAAACAAAATAGCAAAGCCATACAAACTGCCATGTCTCTACCTGTCTTCAGAGAAACTAAAGAAGGAGGCAGAGGGCTCTGTGCTGTCATTATCCTTTGACTACTATGGATCTAATATTCTTGGTTTGTTTTTTTTCTTTTTCTTTCTTTGCCAGCAATTAGGTTGATTTGGGCTCATGGCCATTTTGTGACAGAGAAATTCAAAGCCACCACAACCACCAAACCCCCACCCCAGGACTCTAGGCAACACTGCTTTCTCCTGCTTTTAACTCAGGTTGCCATGTGCAATGCCTACTGAACAAAACCCACTCATGTCAGGAATTGGGGTGCCTCCTAGTATGCTACACTAATTATGGACTGGCCTCTATTTGCCTTCACCTGACACATGTAAGTATATATTGGTTATTGTCTTTCTCTCTTTGCATTTCAACCCAAAATCCTCGTGGTGTTAGGTTTACCTGAGCTGGGTTGGAAATCAACAGCAGTGATAACCATAGGTTAGGCTTCAGCCAGATGTCCAGCATCCTGGGAGGACTTGTTCGAGGTGTGCTAAGCCTGCTTTCCTGCTGTTCCCTTGCATAGTCTGTGTGAACATGTCTTGCAGCCTCATTTCCAGTTACAGTGTAAGATACAAGCTTCTGTTATTGGTAAGAAATCAAATCTTGTACAAGAGTGGTCTTGTGGTGCTGGGGCTCA
Source organism: Gallinula chloropus (assembly GCF_964237585.1). Taxonomy (NCBI): domain Eukaryota; kingdom Metazoa; phylum Chordata; class Aves; order Gruiformes; family Rallidae; genus Gallinula; species Gallinula chloropus. The sequence goes on from NC_140090.1 coordinate 70,103,807, forward strand.
AAATGCCTGGCAACAATCTCAGGCCAAATCCTCCTTTATTCTCCCTCCTCTGCCCAGACCGTCAGTAGTTTGCAGATCTGCAGCCAAAGGGGGTTGCCAAGAAGGCGTGCAGACTTCTCCCTTCTCCCTATTCTATGGACAAGGTGTCTTTCAAAAAAAAATTACAGTCCTTGGGGTGACTCCCAAAAAGCAGAGGTCTCCTGAGACTTCCCCAGACAAACCAAAACATCACCATTAAATGCAGCTGAGGATGTTACTGGGGCTTTCTCTTAGCCAAAATTGAAGGTGTAAGGCTGGTACAAAGTACAGTGTAAGTTCATGCTGGCAATAGCCTCCTGCAAGTGTGGTACGGACAGACCTCCCTGCCTGTAACACATGCTAGTTCTGTTCTGTCCAAGGTCAGGAGGCAGAAAGTTATCTTTCAACAGTGCTATCAGTGGGGTGCCTCAGTGTGAGTAGGCTAAAAAAGCTGTTTAAGAAAGCCTCCTGGCAGCTGTGGGGCACAGGCAGCAGCTGCAGCTAGAGGAATGAAGGGCAGAGTCCAAAGAAAGACATAAATCAGGTTGACCAAGAATATTTTCAGTGCCATAAACTCCAGTGTGATTTTGTGTGTGTGTGACCTATGAAAGTCCGCAGCCCAAAGTGCTAAAAGAGCTGTTAAATCTAAAGCCAAGAACCCTACCCCCCTCCCCCAGCCCTTCTCCCCCCCACATCCCAGCCCACCCCTCTCCCTAAAGAAGAGACCCCCATGCATATTCTTGGCCTATATCATTATGAATTTTCTACAAATTAGAGACAGATCAGAAAAAAGAGAGAGTGTAGGAGTGAGGGTAAGGGCCGCAGGAGTGAATAGTGGTACCAGTTCCTCTCCCCCCACCCCCCACTAAAATTGAACACCTGTACAATGCAGTTCCAGTATGGTCTCAGTATAATGTCCACATGCACAGGCTTAAAGCTAAAAACCCTTTGTCATCTGAAGAATTAAAAAGTTCAAATGCAGTGAGCTCTCCTCTTTTTTTTTTTTTTTTAGATATAGATATATACCGGTGTCCTCAATTCAACCATTTACATAGGTAGGGATCTCTTTTGCACTCTGGGGGTCAGCAGCTGTGGAAATACTTCCTGTAGCAAAGAAAGAACAAAATAAGAGTCAGTAAATAACAAGTACGTTTAGCCAAGGAAGATGTTTGAAGGTATCACCTTGCTGGCCTTTGGGATTCAACTGTTCCAGACTGACACTTTCTTCCCAGAAATGTTTTCTTGTCATTCAAAACACGGAAGGTGATGTCCTATTCTTTTGCTAATGAAGATGATTCACCCATGCTGAACAGAAGAGGGAGAGGCCAGAGCAGAGAGGTGGAGGGAAGGAGGGACTGAGGTCCTCAGAGGAAATGTGTAACTCGTTTGTAATGATACGGTGTTGGAGATTTCATAAATAACCTTAACCTTTGCATTTGCAAAGAAGTGCCTAAACCACTCACATCCAGAAAATAAGAACTGTGTTTCTTTGCTGCCAGAGTTTGGAAGGAAAATTCAGTGATCCAGAGACATTCATTCAGATTCCTCCAAGGAAGGATCCCTGAATGTTTGTCAAAGGGGTTGAAAAAACCTGGCTTCTAAACAAGCATACAAAAGAGAAACACCCAATTACAGTCTTGTTTTGTTTTCCCAAAAGAAAGAAAACTCATTTAAAAAGAAATTGCTGATTTCCAGAAACAGATGTGGTGGTTGTATAGGAGAGTGAAGAACCTTTGCACTTTCTATTCTGTGCACACCTAGGTCCAGACCTTTTCATTTTGTCAATGAGCTCTGATTCAGTTTCCTCATTCATCTTACAGACAGGATGGAAAAACACTCTTAGGAAGTTTGTTGGACTGATTCCTTTTGATAGGGAATTGAGTCTGCATATCCCACACATTTACCTTTTGTGCTTACTAGCGTAATTACAGGTGCAAACCAAGGAGCTATAAAAGGACAATTTCTGGTTCAATATAGCACCCAGTAGCACAGCTGACAAACATTTAAAATGCTGGCTATTGTAGAAGCCAGAAATGCTATAGTTGCACCAAATGAAAACCTATCTCCCAAAATGGTTTTTGACTGCTCTTACCCTAGAGGCATTAGTTTCCAACACCAGCAAGAGCAATTCTGAAGATAGCCTGAATGGAGCTAGCAGGGTACTGACTCTTGCCATTTCAGCCTGAATGTCTTGTGAAAATCGTGTTTTCTTACCCCTGGAACAGTGGTAACTACAGTCGTTATGTACTTTTAGAAAAGGGAATCTCAAAGCCCATCTAACTCTAGGACCAGAGTTTCTGGCCTGAAATTGGGTGTTTCTCCCTTAACAACTTACACAAATTTTGCCTTGGAGGCTTCTGGGTGAAAAAGAAAGAAAAACAAACAAAAAAAGAGAATTGTTAAAGTTTAGGACCCACCGCTCCGGGTCTTGGCTTGAAACCTCTTGGTGATCCACAAGCCTTTTGGAAGTCCTCTGTCCAGACTACCTTGGTTGCATTTCCTTTCCTTGGGTTCTGGACTGTGGCCTGGGGTTGCTCTGTATGGGGAACACCACATGGGAAGGTTGGTCCCCTCACTCCATCATGTGTTGTGCTAAGCAGGGATGTCCCAGTCTGCTGATGAATAGCTGCTTAATAGCTTTCAATAGCTACTACCAGACCTCTCCTTAGTGAACAGGTGAGGAGAGATCGGTATTGATTTTAGTGGGGCTTCCAGCTTAGACATCAATTCCATCAACAGACTGTCATCTTTTTCCTTCCAGGCTGTTTCACAGGCTACAACCTTAGCACATCACATTCCCTCCTTTAATTGCCCTTCCCCTTGGTCCCTCTCTGCAGTAGCTACGAGTCGAAGCCTGTTTTAGCAAATGGTCCCATACATTTTAGAGATATCCTCAGGTGGGATCTAGGGTTTAGTTAAGCTGATGAAATTGTGCAAATAAGGGATCTCAGTTATGACTATGCTTCACTCCTGCCTAAGTCAAAATGGCTATAAACTTTAATTCCCATAAAATAGGTGCATGCCCTTATTTGCAGGGGTCCTGTGCTACACCCAGACATCTGGGCCTGCAGAACTGTCACCTCCCAAGTGAAGCTGAGCAATACCCAAACAATGCTGGCTCTAGCAGATGTTGTCCCCAGGCTGAAACCTCCTTGCTCCATCCCAACACTTTTACTGTAGCCAGGGTAACAGAAAACATGCAAGCATGAACAAATGCGTCACTGATCTGTGTATGCCACTTCACGTCTAGTCTCTTCTGGTCCTAGGAAAGCCTGCTTTGTGAATTTTCAACCACATATGCCTGTGGGAGAAATCAGCCTGAGGGCAAACCCAGCTGCCCAATGCTGACATCCCAGGTTTTGCTTGGTTTCCCTGGGAATCACCCAGGCTAGGATTGCTGCTGGCAACAAAGTCTGGCACAGCACAAAGGCCACAGCAGTCAAAGCACCAGTGAATATTTAGGTTTTAGATCTGACTTACCGAATCACCTGCTCACCTCCATGTTCCAGGTGAGGGTGGATGAAGATCTCCTGGATATGCCTCAGGTGTGGGGTTTAGCCCCGCAACTACATCAGCCCCAGCAAAAATAAATTAAATTGCCTTACAGCGCAAATTAAGTGCCAGTAGGATTTTTGAGAAGGGAAGGGGATCTACACAGAGCAACTAGGAGAGAGAAAAAGCCTAAAATTGTTCCCCTCCCTTTCACCACATGACAGTGAGGGAGAGGGGAGAGTTAGCAAACTAATGCTGCAGCAGAAGAGGATGGGAGGAGGAGTGTGCAGGAATATGGGAAGGGGGGAGGCTGAGAAAAGGGTTAGCCAATTGTAAGTCAGAGTCTGACCAGCTGAGGGATGCTGCAAGTTATTTACCTATGGGCTGGACTTCCAACTTCTCATCTACTAGTTGCTCAGGGCTCATCAGCTCACTTTGAGGGACATTAGGTATGCTTTCCCTCTGACTGACTGGACTGACCATCTCTTGATCTTTTTCATTCTGCATCTGTGCATATATATTAAGGCCAGGAATCTTCCTAAAACATTAACAGAAACCATCATTGTGGGGTACTCTGGCAGTTGATGTAGCATCAGCTTTTACAAACCAAGAAACAAATCACTGCCAAAAAGAAAACCCATCAAAATGAAACCCAAACTTCTCAGTGAAAGGTGGCCATGGGGAGAAGGAAATGGCTCAGGCAGAGTCATACCTTTTGAACTTGTAGATTACAAAGACAGCAAGTCCCACAAAAACGACAGAGAGGAGCATCAGCATAGCTGAACCACTGTGACTGGGAGTGATGTCCACCAAAGGAGCTGCAAGAGAGGGAGATAAGGTTAGAGCTGCCCCAGGCCTCATCTGTCCACACATTTCCAAGGCTTCTCTCACTTTCTAATCCAGCTGGGAAGAAAACTCTGGGTTCAGACCACTTGTGGACCCTTGATGTAAAGCCACATAGATTCTCTTTAGAGACCTCTCTTCTTTGGCCTCTTTAAGGACTGCCTGGAACATACTTTCTCACGTTGCAAACAATTGCCTAAGGTAGTTGTAAATGAAGTCACTTGGGTACCAAAACTGCCATTTTATGGCTGATCCTGAAGCTATCCACAGGCTAATTTGTCATGTCCATTTTCTATTTTGCTTAGAGCTAGTTTGAGTAGCTCCCAACATATTGTGAATAATGAGCAATCGGGTCCTACATTTCAGTTAAGAAACAATGCTTAACATTGTTCTCTTCTCTCCTGACCAGAAGTCCAGTGCCCTTTACAGACACAGCCTCACGTTCCATGCCTTACCATGGCAAGCTCTTCTCACACTTCTGGCATTTTCTGTTTTGTCCTTTATCCCCTTCCTATTCTTCTGAATATGTTCAACTTTCTTTCCCGTGGTGCCTTGCTCTTAATCCCACAAATCTTTGATGCAAGAGAGAGCACGCGTTCAGGAAACTCCTAATCAAACAAGAAGTCTCCCAGTGCTTCTCAATTTTGCTCACAACCTTTTCACAGCCCCTTGCAAAATAAGGCAACCCCAACCAGCCAGAAGTGTAGCTTTCCCAGAAATACAAAATAAATTGTATTAAATCGAGACTGTTTCCATCACTTGTAGACACAACACAAACAAAAAGACATCTAGCATCCTCAAAGAGACACAGATGGGTCCAGCAGTCTCAGTTGTTAGGCAGACATCAATAAAACATGCTATAGACAGACATGCAGCTGTAGCTGTGTCGCTACATGGAGCTGACACATGCAGCTGATACTGCCTCACTGCCTGTCTCTATCTGGCATTACATACAGAATGTATGTAATGTATCAAGCAGGCTATCCTCAAGAAGGTGGAGCATCAGGGTGAAAGGATCTGTTCTTATGAATTCCTCACAGATCTCCAGTATGTCCCCTTTGCATCTGTATTTTGTGGGTCTCTGCAGTTCTGTGGGAAGACAAAGTGGCTCTCCGACCGTTTCAGGCTCAGCATCACTCAATGTTCTTGTTATAATGCTGCACTGAGAGTCTGGTAATAAACAACTACTTAACTGTTTTGTGAGGAATATTGGCATATTTTACTTTGCCTTAGAGTTGAGGTCGTTGTCTGTTAGATTGGAGACACTGTTTTATTTTTTTCTTTCATGAGAAGGAGGAATGAACATGATGAATGGACTGCAATCTGTTGTCCAAAATTGCCATAAATTAATCCTTCCTCCAGTGTGGCCTGAACAAAGGAGATGGAGATGTGAAATGTGCTGAGCCTAATGCCTGTCACTCTTCTGTGCTCCAGGGATGCACATGCTCACATAGAACATGCACCAGAAAATACACGCAGAGGCTCATTACTACAGCTTCTGCTTACACGTTACAAGCTATTTTTGATATCTGTTCTGTTCCCTGCAGCTCTTCTGCTGCACAAATTTCTGCTGTGCATGACCAGGCACACATGGAGGGAGGAACACACCAGTGCACTGAGGCATGGGAACGTAAAGGTAAGCACACGGATATGTATGTGTTCACTTAAACACATTCCGAGTTCTGTGACTCAGCCAACCATAGCTCATAGCTGTCAAGAGTCCAACACAGAGTCATGGTGAAAAGGCTTGGAAAGAAGGGATGCCACAGGCCAGAGCAGCACCTCTGGGCCGCATGCATTCCCCAAGACTGTGTTTTCTGGTGCTGGCTTGTGTTCCAGGTTTCACACTTTATTTTATTTATTTTTCATAAAGGCTTGGATTTCAAACAGACAATTCTTCTTCCCTGACAACTGAAACAATAGTTTTCAGCAATGAAGTAAATCTCTCTTATGGCATTTTGTCAAATTCTAAACTATCCCCAAGTTTTGATGTCATGAATTTGGGCTTTATGTTTAGAGTGGGAGATGAGTCATGACCTCTGCAACTTGATAAAGACCTCACAGTGGCTGGTCTCTGGGCTTTTTAATACATAGTTTGGCAGTCCAGGCTCATTTTGCATTCTTATTGAATTGTATTTCTCTCACATCTTAACAGGGGCTTCAAAAAAGGAGTACAACAAAGTCCACCTTGCAGGAAAAATGAGTCTTTGCATCTACTATGGACAAAAGGTACTCATTCCTGGTGTGTGTGTAAATACAAATAAAAATGTGGTTTTTTAAAATTATACATCAAGCCTGAGCTAGGCACCCTCTCTTCAGCCTGAGCTAGCAAGAAACAGGCCAGCACATGCTCAGAGGCCATACCATTACTTGTCATGGCAGTATGCCACATGAACAGACCCTCTCTTTTGGTCTATTCTGGTCAGCAGGCAAGGTTTAGTAGCCCAGAAAAGTGCTACAGAACCTCCTCTAACTATCTGGCTTTGGGACTGGAGCTACCCAGATCTTAACCAGCTCTGAGCACTGATGGAGCTTTTGGTTCTAGCATGTCTAGTCATCTGTTCCAGAGCTAATGGAAAGCGTTACCAGGGCAGCTATGAGCAAGTTCTACTTAGAAAACAATGAAATATGGCAAACACCAAAGCTTTCTTCTGGGGGGATTTAAATAAACCCTTTCCTAACAGTCTCATTTTCCTCCCATTTATGGATATGGCAGAACATGGACTGATACCAGCTTGGGCAGACTCGTTCATGCCATGAAAAGCTTTTTGTAGAGCAGGTTGCTGGTACAAATGAACTGAATCTTTTACTTTGCAAGTCAGCAAAAGCAGCTGATGCCAACTGATCAGAATTATCAGCAGCTCTTGAAGAAAAGGAATTCCTACAAATCCTGAGCACAGATTTGTTTGTCCCATTTCTTGTAATAGCTAAATAGGGCCTGTGCTGTGAAATGAGGGTTTAGCATAACAAAACAGAGAGGGACATATATAATTAAATATCAGGATTTTGGAGATGGCTCATTTTGAGATAGGATTAGTTAAAGTCCAAACTGCCTAATCTTATGTGTGTGCATATGTAAATTGACTCTAGTCTTTTAGACTGCTGAACAACTTCTGAACTGTGCTTTGAATGTTCATTGACTCTAGAATATCTGAATATATCTGAGGCTAGCTGGTAACCTTTGCACTGTGTGATCCAGGCTGAATACACCATGGTGCTGTTTAGCTGTTTAATATTTCAGAGAGCCAAGAAGTACACATTTCTACTGCTACTTACACTGCATTTCCAACAACAGCAACAAATTCGTGCACGTAACTAAACAAAAGGATTAGCTGCAAATGCGAAAGCCACTCTATCTTTTTGGCATGACAAAGAAAGGGGAGGTGAATCAGGCATTTTAATGTCTGTCCATACACTGAGTTGTTATTGTGACATAAAAATAAACGTTTAAAATATAGCAGATAGCACATTACTACCATCAACGAATAATTGTTTGCTGTGCTACAGAGCAACAGAGAGGGACTATGCAGAAAGAGGATACTGACCTGCTGTTAAATGGGCAGCATGGACAAGGATTCGAACCCCTGGCTTCAACTCAAAATGGACCAGGTTTTGGTTCAGTTTCTGGATCAGTGCTTCTGAAATCTGGAAAAAAAAAAAAAAACAAACCCAGGAGAAAATAAGAAAAGCCTTTTAATCTTGATCATTGCATTAGATTGGCAATAGGTGGGCAAGAAATGGAGCTCCACACAAAGCAAAGATTTTGCAGGGAAACCAGATTTTCTGAGCACAATTTCCTATCATCTTACAAAGAGGGAGTTTGTGAAAGCTGAACACATCTGCCAGTACTATGTCCAGAATGGTTTGTACACAGTTAGCAATGACTGAGAGCAACAAGGTGCCCCGTCACACTTCTGTAGGAACAGCCCAGCTGCAAAAGGGAATTGAGCCCCAAAGGAACATTGCACCCACACGTGTACATGTCCACAGGACCAGAACAGCATCAGGGACCTCTGTTTACCATTCAAGCAAAGAGAAGCATTTCAACTGATGACACACATTTACTCATAACTAATAACTTTTTGCTCCTTTAGTCATAGAGCATCTGCATAACATGTGATATACCCAAATTGTTTAATAGTTTATTCATACCCAAGCTTTCACTGAAATTTCAAGTCCTAAACCCAATTTTAATTTCATCCAGCTCTGAGTTTAAAATCAGCTGCTCCAAGGTGTGTACCAGACCCAGCTCAAATCTGAAAGTGTTTACTGACCACAGAGTGTGGCTTAAACAAAATGCATGTTCCATCTATTTTTATGGGTTACACAGAGAACATGTTCTTACATTCTCTCTTTCATGGGAGAGACATTATGCAGAGCTTTGACATCACTGGATTACCTTGCCATAACTTCAATGACAATAAGGCTCTAGCACAAATGAAGCAGGCTATTCCTCTTTAAAAGACAGAACAGAAAAGATGAGTATTTGCTAATATAAGACTCCCGTGAAATTTGTATTGGTCCAATCTGCTGGTAAACCTTCCCCTTGTAAGTCAGTTTGTCACAATATACACAGAACCACTTTCTCCATATCACTTTTAATTATATCCAAGAAGTTCCAGGCATGCTGCCATTGAAAAAATGGCAGAAAAATCCAGATAGATTAATCAAAGAATGGAAACCTACAGACATGCTGTTGACAGTTTGTTGTGTGTCTTTTGTCTGTTCACTTGCTGGATGTTTCACGTATTGCACATTTTCTTACAGCTGTGCTCAGTTTCCCAGTTGAGCATGGCCACTGTTCTGTCAAGTTCCTTAGGGAGAGGTGCTTGGAAAACTGCAAAAAACCCACCCCCACCCCACAACCCCTAATATGAGGTTGCTGAGAATGTTACATTTTTACAGCCATAAAAAGTTCAAGAGGAACCGTATTCTGGTGCTCTCCACTTAATTTAATTTGTTTTAAATAAATCCTTATTTCTTCTTGAAGATTAATGAAAAATTGTCAGAAAAAAAGAACATTCCAATAATTTTTACACCATCTTTTTCATGTTCCTCGTTTTTGTCCGGTTGAGTTATTTCAGTAAATGCTACCCAGATATGATTAGATGTTCCTTGGCTATCATTCATCACAGTATGAGATTTATCTGCCTCTCTTATTTTTTTTTAACATTCTTAATGGTTCTTTCAATACTCTTGGCTTGTACACTTTATTTCTGGCTGCTGATCACTTGAATAGGTGCCTTTGGTCCAATATCAATTTGGCAATAAGTCTTACAGGCATTTTATTTATATTTTTAATATATCTCTTTAAAGTTTACAATTTTTTCATGAGTGCCAGAATGAGCAGTAAATATATTTCTTCCAATAGCAAGAAAAAATACCACCTGCTTACAAAGAGCCATCTGCTGAGCTCAGAACAGCAGGGATGGTGACACAAAGATGTGCAGTACATGAAAAAAGCCTGGGAAGCAAATTATATCCCTCTTTAAGAATTTGAGCATATTAATAACCAAGACCAACAACTATAAAGAGCACTTCATCTCTAAAACTGGAGCAACAGATGCTGATCGATATGCTGTAAACCAGGTACTTTGTTAGCTCATGGAAATAACAGGAAAAATATGATCCTGGCCATTTACAGTCCCAAATATGACCTCACAACTCCCCTCCATACCCCTGCAGGAATCATCTTCCTTTGTGATGCTGCTGGAGCAGATGAGCCTATTAAAAAACAAGCAACCACAAGACAGTAAACTGAAGAGCCAACCACATTGTGTCCTTCCTTTTCAACACATTGTTGTGTTGCATGAAATGGTCAGGGAAACAGTAGACATAAAGGCCATACGTTGTGCCTTCCATACAAAAAGAGGCTTTATGTGATGTGTAATTGATAATGCAGCTAGCAAACATTGCTACTTAGTGTTGCAGAATGGTTTCATCAAGGATTTTGGCATGAAATAGAATAGGAGAACCTCAAGAAAGTCAGCATGAGAAGGGACCCCAGACTTTTTTTTGGCACCAGTGACATGAAGGGACATTGAGATCCCTCTCACCTGGCCTGCCTGAGGGCTCCTGCAGCGCAGAGCCAGGAGGGCAAAACAACAGCACTGGCAGGGATATTGCAGCCAAGAGGTGCCATGGCAGGCTCCCAGTAGGAAACTTGAGTGTGTGAGAGAAAGCTCAACCAGTATTCTTGTCTGGCAAGCTGATGGAAAGGAATAATAGGAAGGGGAGAAGCAGGAAGCGTGAAATGGTAAGAAAAAGGAAGAAAGGCAGAGAGAAACTGGCACAACTGAAGTTTATTATTACTGTATCGCATTGTTACGAGCTCATGAATGAGGATTTCATTGTACTACATCAGAATAAAATGATCTCTGCCTGAAACCATGAGTATCTCAGCAGAAGCTTGAAATAGCTGTCAGTATTCCAAGGCCTATATGCAATGTCAAAACAGGCAGCAGCTACTCATGCTGCTCAGAGTATACAGCATATTTCCTTGGCTCAATTAATTATATGCTCTCCCAGTGGCTTTTTGGGTGCAGCTTTTTGCCTGTGTCTTTATGTAACCTGAACAAGTCAAAAAATGAGTAACAGTCTGAGACCTTCAAAAGCGCCAGAAGTTCTTGTGAGAATCAGACATCTGCCTTCCTCAGGCAGCTCTGGAGACTCCTGCCACACACTTCTGAGGGAAGAACAGATGCATTCAGACATGTTTTTCAAATGTTTGCTTACTTGGTACAATATTTTCATTTCTCTTTACCTGGAAAGTCAGTTTCTCTTTGTAATAGGCATACAGACAGTATAGAAAGAGGGAGGAAAACACATTTCTCTACTAAAAATTACCTGAAGGAGAAATCATTCACAATGGTTTACAAACGTCAATATTTTAGATAAACAAGCAGGTTTCACAGGTTTTAAATGCCAAATTCAGATTGGGATTGGGCACTGCTCTCCAAAGTTTGAGACAATGTTTCTGGTCCTCACATGGTCCCACAAGGATTTGTGAACCCCAGATCACTTCAGACAGTCACTTAGAGGTCAGAGAAATGGCTCGTCTGCCTTTGTTATTATAGAAGTCTGTTTCTTGCTTGGTTCACAGGTTATCAGCCTTTAACACAGGACTGGTTCTGACTCATATCATTTGTTTGCAACATTAATGAAGTGTCTTTGAAGTAAATCTCCACACAAAGGTTGATCTCAGTCACTGTGGTGATCAAAAGGTTTCAGCAGGAAACATTTTGGGTCTTGAAGAGAGGCTGAGGGTCTTGGGTCTTTTTAGCCTAGATAAGACTGAGGGGGGATCTTATCAATGCTTATAAATACTTGAAGGGGTGGTTGTCAAGATGGTGGGGTCAGTCTTTTTTCAGTGGTGCCCAACGATAGAACAAGATGCAATGGCCATTAACTTGAATATAGGAAGTTCCACCTAAACATGAGGAGGAACTTCTACACTGTAAGGTTGAAAGAGCACTGGAACAAGTCGCCCAGAGAGGTCGTGGAGCATCCATCTCTGGAGATATTCAAAACCCACCTGGATGCTGTTCTGTGCAGCTTGCTCTAGGTAATCCTGCTCTGGCTGGGGGTTGGACTAGACGATCTTTCAAGGTCCCTACCTACCCCTATCATTCTGAGATCCTGTGTCTCCCTTTATTTCTGCATTCAAAGTAGTACCATGGACCACTTTTTGTTTAAAAAGCAGGTAAGGAAACATCAAAGCACTTTGGCCTGTTTGAAAAATATCTATGCAACTCCATTTGAACTTCTAGATCTTCAGGTGGGGAACAGGTTGGCCTTAGCTCTGTCCATGTTCCTATCCCATTACTGGAGATGCAACTAATTCAGCTGAAGACAAAACTTCTTAGAATAGCAGCCTCCTAATTTATAGTCTTCAAGAGTCTCCCTTGTGAAAATAATTAGCTTTCAGAATTAGTTTTGGTCTTTAACTGAGCCTCATTGACTTTATCTGCTTCATTTGCAGAATTAAGCATGATGTGCAAAAATAATTCAGTAATAGAAACCATTCTTCATGTATCATTTTTCATCAAAGGACACATAATGAATAATAATAACAGACAATTTGTGAAGAAAAAAAGAGATTCCAATTTAAAAATGGAACAAAACAAAAATTAATTTGGCTTCTCCTAGCATTTTGTCAGAATTAGGACTGTGAAAGAACCATGTGCACCAAGAAACAGAATTATCACTCAGAAGGCCATTTTCCCATACCTTTATTGAATTTTGAAACCTCTGGTGTAAATTGGTTTAGACTAACTCAATGTGATTCAACTGTGCCAGTGTGTACCAGCTAAGAATCTAGATAATTTTAAAGATACTGTGTAGGGGTCTCAGCTAATGAGTGCTACACTTCTATTCAATTCAATGAGTAAATCAATAAGCAACTAAGGAAAGAATTATGCACATTGATTGGTAGGAAGCAACTTGAACCAGCATTACAAAAGTGAACCAGGAGTCAGGGAAAATGTAGATTACTTTAAACTGTGCCACTCACCCTGCATAACCATAGTTGCTTCACATGAGGCCTCTAAAGATTGATTAATTCAGCATTGAAAAGACCATTATCACTTACTTACAGGGTCCAGCAGGAATTTCTTGAGCTCATTTAATGACAGATGCTAAATTCAAGCTGCTGTTAGTATCCAGAGGTGCCATGGCAACACAAAGTGGAGGGCATTCCTGTGGTTACTCTGCCACAGGAACTGACCAGCAGATATGAACCCAGAGAAAACCTGGACATAAAAGCCACGATCCACTTTAGAAGAGCAAAGGTGACAAGAAGGGGTCTTAAGAATCAAGGGCTGCTCTGTACACCAAGAATAAGATGAGAAGGAGAGAGGGCTGATAGTCAGATGGCCGGAGGTAACTCAAGTATATTAAGACATGATATATAGACAGCCACAGTACACAAGCAGCTGATCAAGAAAAGCTGGTTAGGGAAAAAGCCCTTGGTACAAGGTCTTCTGGTTTATATCATTCCATTCTCTCCCCAGCTGCTCTTACTTCTTAAATATTGGTCCAACCTTCCCTAAATACCCAGTGGAAAACTTGGTCTGCATACAAAAGTACAGATGTAAAAAAAAAAAATCTCTCTTAGTAAACACTAGGTGATTTACCCCTCTTACTGCAATTTAATTTCTGGGACCGACTGGCATAATTTTCTGTAAGATTTGAAGGTGTTCACTGTCTCAAACTCATTGCTAAAATATTTTGGTGATGACACATCTGAAATACATCACAGGAAAGAAAAGTAGTGAAAGTGAATGTGCTAGAACACCAAAGCTCAGGAGGGTAGATGAGAAAATGTGTATAAAAAAGACAAGCTGCACCAGCTACAATGAAGGAGAAGTAAAAGTAAACCTGCAGTAAGGAAAGAATCCTAAGACATGTACACATACAGGCTTCCTGAATGCTACTCACTCTAGCATTGCATTTGCCAGAGGTATTTCATCTCCTCAGTTCATCACTGCCCATTTGATATTCAGTCATCCATGTCATTTCCCGTCTCTTTGGCTGGATAGAGATACTGGCCACAGCTGCAACATATTGAGCACAGTTGGCTACCAACCAGCTGGTGATGCCATTTGCCAAAGACTCCATTGTGCTTGCTGCATGCCTGATAGCTCTTTTCAGAGAAAGATTAATGGTCTGAAATGTCATTAACTAGATGCTCTTGCATCTATTTTACATTCTGCTTTTATGGTTATTTTGAATAGGCCAGGTAAAAGAATGCAAATGGAGAGCTAAATAGAAATGCATGAAAACACTGAAAGTTTTACTTGATGTGGAAACATCGCTTTAGCATTCTCATGTATCTTCTGCTTACGTCTCATTGACTAAGAGGAGACACAGATCCTATGTTTGACAAAAAGCCTCCATTAGCAAAAAAATCTGGAGAGAAGAAAATCTGTGAAATGCATTCATAAAAAGGTAACACTTGGGAATCCTCCCATAGAGTAAAACTGTACACTGAGAAAAATTGAGTGATCCTATCTATGTATTTGTACCACTGCCCTCTACTGAATTGTAAGTAGAACAGCTTCCTAATGCACATTCATATTGAATAGGATTAGTGGTAAAAATTCCCAGAAATGCTACCAATTGGAGGTTTGTCCTTTGCTAAAGAGAAAGAATTTGGTGTTTTGGAAACAGCAGATAATCCTCTATTTGTCACATTCCCCACAACCATCCATAAAGGTGGTGTAACAACTGCATGAGAGCCCAAGTGGCCAATGGCCATCTTGGGTGTCTGTTTTTGCAAGATTTGGGATGTCTTAATGGTGTTGCAGTGACGACATGTAAATCAAACAGCAGCATTTTACAACTGTCAATGATTTCTACATTTTTAAGCAGGTTAGTAGTCTGTCCTCAGATACTGTGAAATGGTTATGGGGGAAACAAGTGACCCAATAAAAATAAAATTTAAAAAAAAGAAAAGCCAAGTCATAACATTCTGGTCAGGAACACAAGATTTTTTGAATATGAAAACTATTAAGGGATTCTGTAGGATAGAAAAGCTTTTTGATTTTTATGAAGCTGTGAATATTTCACACTGACTACAGAAAGTAGAGTGGGCCAAGTAATATAAGGTCCCCAAAATTCTGTGTTTATATATGTATTAGAATGAATTGCCCCATGCTGCACATCGAGAAAGCTTCCCCAGTCTCATACATAGCAGGCTTTTTCAGCTGTCAAGAGCAGTTAAACTTTTTTAAAGGCACTTTAGTCTCCCGCGGGAAATACCAGGAATAGAGAGTTCACATTTGTAAATGTAATCTGCAAACAGATATGACAATAATTGGTACTGTGTGTACACAAAAAATAATTTGGGGCACTTGAATGAGAGTGGTACATCTGCTCAAGGAGAAAATGACATCTATCATCTAACCACACTCTCAGCAAAAGCATGAGACACAAACACACCATCCGCGTGGAAAGCTGCATGGAAAGATGTATTTGTTACATGTGGTGCAGCGCATAGGACGACTTAAACATCTCCCCAGTCCCACTATTACTGTAACCAACAATTCATGACTTACTCTGTTTAGTTGTAAAATAAAAGTGGCACAGAGTAGTATTGCAGACTTTGACAAATGGGGAACTAAGACCTAGGTTTTCAAGGGACAGTGGACATCCAGCTGCCTCTGAGGTCAATGGGAATTGCGTACAGAGACCACAGAGCAGCTGGACAGAGACTAAAAAGTATTCTTAAAAAGCCAAATGAAAATATATCAGACAAAACCAGACTAGTTTAACCTGTTGCTGGGGAAACAGCAAGAAAGCAAGCCCTCCCATGACCATTAGATATGTATCAGATTTTCTGGTCCAAAGGCCATGAAACCACATATATCCATACCTAGAATAACGACCTAGCTGAGGTGATGAAATACTGCTTGGATAAGCAGGCTGCCAAAACCCTTACAGTTGCTCTGTGATAGGCACAGTCTTTAGCAACTTCAGGAGTTCCATGTGTGGGGATGTAGTTCAAAGACCTTTTTCAACTACTGTTCCTGTCACTTTTCCCTTATTTCTACTCCATCAGCTGCGCTCAGCCTTGCTTGTTCCAGCTAACATAAAGTCCATAATCTCTGCACCACCTGCATGATTTACATTGCTTCCCCCTTTCAAACCCAGATTGGATGAGCAGAACATCAGGACCACATAATGTCCCTTCTCTCTGTTCTGGTACCTGCCATGTGAATACGGTGGCTGTATCACCACATCTATGTCATATGACTGCAAACATGCATGCTGACTTTAGAAGGTTCTAGTAAGAAGGGAAGAGAAGGAGGGGGCTATAGCCCCTTTCATTCTCCCTGTGTATGCATGACACACTTCGCACACTTCTGCAGTGTTTCGCCCAGTTTCACCAACTTTTGATCTTGGGAAAGCGTTAGGTTTTGACTCTCTTGGGTACTGAAACATGGGCTTTTGCATAATAATAATATTAATTCCTGTAATTCCTCTCCATTCAATCTACTCTGACTGTAAATTTTCCAGGGACAGAAACTACTTGTCACTGTGTCCCTAGACAGGCTCACCGCAAGTCTCAGGTTTGGCGAGTAGCTTCCAAGTGTGATATGATATCATGAAAAAAGTAACCTGTATAACTGCTTCCTTAAGAACCCTTATTCCACTGCAGTGTTTGTGCAAGCTATTTCTATTTTGTTCCTATACTTTGAATTTTATCTTCCAAATTAGAAAAAAACATCCAGAACTATGACTCCTTTGAGTGTGCACCTGCAAGCACACAAATTCACATACATGCCTTTTGAATAGCTCATGAACACAAAACACATTTCTGATCCTACCAGAAAAGAACACTTAAATCATAGAGTATCTACAAAGCAACTTAAGCTGTCATCAGTAACATCTGCTCCCAGTACTCATCCCAGTGACTCAGTGACTTTATGCATAGGGATAAGCTGATGTGTGGGTTCTGAAACACTTTGGGAAAGGGGCAGTATGACAGATGACAAAACTGGAACAGTATCAGTATCAAAACATGCTTGAAAGCTGAAGGCAGAGACACCTTTTGCGGCCCTCTTTAGACACCACCCACTGAAAACAATGCCATTTTCTACTGGAGTAACTAGGAAGGACAATGCAGTACCCGCAGAAAAGGAAGAAAAACATTCTGATCAATCTGATGGGAGCAGGGGAGATAATTCTCCACACAAAACAGCTGGCTGCAAATGGAAAAGAGCTTCTCCCTATTCAAAGGTTACTGCTTGGACCCTGCAGGATGCCAGAGAAGTTGTCAGAGTCCCACTGAAAATGGCATTTATTCCTGCCCATAAAAACCATCATGAGACCACTGCCAGAGCTTCCTTTCTCCCCAGCCGCAGAGACCCCATTCTTACGGAGGGGAAAAAAGAAAGGGACAAAGAGAGGGAGTAATTGGCAGAATACAATAAGCTGCAGAGTGCTAGAGGGAAGCTGGGTCAGATGTAGATTTGAAAGTTTATGGACTGGCTTCCTTGCCAATTTGTGATTGAAGAAAGGAGAAGGGCGATGAAAGAAAAGAAAGTGAAGGTTTTGCAGAGCAGTAAATCTCCATATTTTTTGTTTATTACATAGGCGGTGAATATTGCAGAGGAAAGCCATTTATCAAAAAAACCCCAAAGTGATGGTTAAGGATGCTGAGCAAGGGAAAACTTAAGAGTATGAGTGACCTAGTAGTTTGAGGCCCACAGCTAAGTTAACAAGGTTTTAGACAACTGCAAAAGGCAATTGCAACAGTCAATGACAGGTCAGGCAGATGAAAAGACAATTATAAAAGTAGAATACAAGAAAGGGAAGATGCTGTTGATACATGCACTGATGGGAAGACTTCACTCATTCACATATTGAGGGAAAAATCCAAAGACAAGTGCTAAAGCCTTCGTGCCATCCAGTAAAACAGCAGGCCTCCAGTAACACTGAGGATTCCACCATAGCACTGAGGCTGATATTTGTGACCTGATGGCATCCTCTACTACAAGGCTAATATAGCTCATACCAACATGGGGTATATCTGCCTTGAGCCATGGACATGCTGTATGGAGAGGCAGTAGAGCTTAACTCAGGACTAGCTATCTCTGCCCCTGGAATCTGAGCTAATAAGCTGAGATTTTAGCCCAGGAGTGTTTTAGTCGCAGTCATGCTAGGCTCACCTAGTGGGCAGGAACTTCTGGGTCTGCAGAAAGATATAGTCTTGCAGTTATAGCCTGCTTTAGCCTTGCACAGAGAAAACAGTCTGTAGTGGTTGAACCTCACTGCCAGTACCATGAAGTGGGCAGGCAGACAATCCATCCCTGTGCCTTAAACTAATGAACTTCTTATTTGCCCAAGTCTACCACCTAGCTCTGCTGTCCTGTGTTTTCTAGACTTGACAGTCTCATAAACTTTGCTTTATGAGGCTAGTCCAGTTCATCTTGGCAGGGATCATCCCCTAAATCCTTGATGTTTTCTTCCTAGTTCCATGAAGTAGAACAGAACTTACAAGGGAGAGAAACGACATCCTAAAAATTTCTACCAATGTAACATTACTAAGGGAACCCAAATGGGATTCTCTACTTCTAAATACAGCTCCAAAACATGTTTCCAGTGTTTGGTGGTGGGGGGTGGGGGAATAGGCCAACATAACCACAAAACAGCACCAAAAAAAACAGAGGATGTAGTATACCACAGTCACTGCTTAGACCCTAGTGATTTAGATGCATTTGTACCACAGTTATTTGTTCTACCCTGTCTTGGCAATCCCATATGTATATACACACACACTTACAAATGCACAAACGTGTAATTCTTCAAGTAATGGACACAGTACCTGCTCTAGGTCAGATGCTGTTCTTTTATTTTCTCCTGTGGCATCTTGATAGGGTAAAATGAAGAGTTCAGCAGATGTGGGCAGACCGGGGAGCGCTGCGACCAGAATATGCTTGCTTGAAATACCTGTTGCCTGATACATAGACAATTAATGGACAGATAAACAGTGGAGATGGCACTGAATGCTGACAGCTTCTTTGCTAAGGCATCACAGTACTTGTATAAATGATGTAGGGTATACCTAGTACAACAGGAAAAATCTTGTTAAAATCCACTGTGGGTAAAATGTCAGGGATTAATAATTTCCTGATCTAAACTATTTTACCATGTTCTCCTGTAAAATATGCAGGATTCTAAGGCAAGAGTCATAATCAGACATGCTAAAAGGAACTCCTCAATGACAGCTGCATGTAGTACAATTTGTTTTGTCTAAATTTAGCTATTTTTAAGTTACCTGACTATCCTAAGTTAGTCTCTGAGGTTCTTCGTTTAGTCAATGGTAAGAAGCTACATGTTAAAGGGCAATGTATGCGGGCAGAATTGCACTCTAGAGGTGTGATTAGCAAAAACATCTCAAAAGCCTTGTGGAGATTCAGGGAGAGAGAAGATGATGAATCAAGTTTGAATCCCAAAAGACAAACAAATTCTTATAGTTCACATCTTGGGTCAATTCCACAAGTTAATGAGGAGCATTTTTTTGGTTAGGGTTTTTTGTTTGTTTGTTTTTTGGTTTTTAAGTGTTAAAGATAATATCCTGCTTTTTTAAAATTATTTTTCCTTGTTGGCTGGAAATCTTACGTGACCAGTTTAAACCCAAATTGCCCTTCAACATGAATTAGCCAAAATTCAGAAAAAAAGTACCCCACAGGCTTCACTACCAGGGTCATCTCTGGTCATGGGTTTCAGCTGCTGTTACCATGACATTACACAGACTGCAGAGTTCTTCAGAAAATGAGCTCCTTTGGCCTTCAGGTAGTTTTATAAGCCAAAAGAAGGGGAAACATAGTGTGCTGAATCTTCCTCCATTGCCTCTTTGTGTTGTGGATTATCCAGCAAATGTATTTAAATCTCAAGGTTTTGATTTAAATCTTAAGTTTCCAAGTGCTGAATTGAGGTCACTTTTAAAGGGAAAAATAAATTCAAAAAAAAGGTGCCCTCAGATATAAGGACAGACCACAGCAGCTGGATGCAGCACAGTGATTTCCCTGCAGTCAGGACTTGCCACCCTCTCAGACATTAATTGCACCTAAATCTCATGAATTCTTCACTCTTACAGTTCATGCCTAAAATCTTGGAATAGCTCCTCACTGAAGGAAATGATGGACAGAGGACAAGGAGTCAGTGAAACTGATTACATATCACCATTACACAAGCTAATTCTGCAGCCATCCCATGTGTGAGTGATGAAGGCCCAGGAATACCCTGTGGAACTATGAAAAGGGAGCCATTCCCTTCCACTGCACACCAAGGAAAAGCACGTGGTTTTGTTGCTGTTCTATTTATTAAATGTGTATTTAGAAAAGAACTCTTTAACAATATGAAGGTCACATTCTTGCCAAGTATTCTGTGAAGCCACCACCAGCCGTTACTTCTGCTTGCCTAACAGGTTGTTTTAGGTTGTCAGGAAAAAGATACAGTATTGCCAGTTAATAGAAAGTCTTCATTTTCTGAGGTTCAGAATGATTTTACATTTATGTCTGGAAGCTTTTGGCTGATTTACCCACTTCATTTGTATCTTCTTCATCAAAAGCAGGAGACAGGACTCAGAAAAATCAATGATGTGAGCAAATAATTATGATCATAGTACAAAATAGGATATTTTGTGATAATCTCAAATTGTCCCTACTTAGAGAGAAGATCAGATTTTAGTAGAAGACTGTAATTTCTTAAGCAGAATTCTTATCCAAGTCTATGCTACTCTGTAATAAGAATGTAACACTTTAATAAAAGTTCATAAAAATTCTATAGCACAGCTATAATTTCCTATTGAATTATTTAGTTATTCAACTCATTTTTATGCAGTTTACTTAATTGCTGTAGAAATCTACTTGTTTTATCTTTAATTTTTACAGGAATTTCTCACAAAGGCTTGTTTAAGGTGAATCATTTAGCTATATAAAGAGGAATAATTAGACATAATTTTTTTACCTTTTTTTTTTTTACTCAAACAACAAAAGGGCTCTTTGTGTTTCCACTGCTCTGCTTTTGGAATGTAGCCTTGGTACTGTAATTTCATGATCCTTTTTTATGGCTTGATTTTTGTTTTATTGAGTTGTTTATATTCTGAAAATTCATTCTGAAGATAAATGGATCCTTGAATACTTGATACAGACATAAATAAATCAGAAGAACAACTTCCAGAAAAACATTCTTTTTTTTTTTCCTCCTCTCCTCCTCTCTTTTGAGGAAATATAAGAAAAAAATGTCAGAAATAATCCAGGTAAGTTTGTGTGCAGCTGATCAGCGCAGTGTCTTTTCAGTCTTTTTGCACTGATAATGCCACAAATGAGCACACAAGCTTCCTAACAATATCTACAAGCCTTGTATCCTTTCAAAATATGAGTATCTTTATTTTTAAAAAAGCAGAATCCCTGTTCCAAACATTTTCTTTCAGTATTTTTCTGGTGAGCTGAGAAACCTCAGCTGTCTCTTCGAACTTTTCTTAGCCTGCCAGCTTGAAATCTAAATCTTTAGCCACACAAGAATATTTTTTGTGACGTTCTGTTCCACAGGTAAAGAAGGAACTTCAGAGCTTCTCCAGAGTGTTGGTAGGAAAAATAGCAGCCAATCCTGACCCGTGAACCTCATGCTATGTGAAAGATATAAAGCACTTAGTGTGGTGCTCTTCTCTGCAGTAAAAACTTTTCTTTCAGTCTCCTAGGTTTTCTGCAACATATTTGTAATTTCATTGGAATTTCCACCTCTCCATAACAACAGCAATCAAAGAAGTAAGAGCTGCTATGCAGGAGTAAAAGACATTCGTACAGCTATAGGCAGGTACAAGTCATGTGTTATCCATATGGCTTTTTCTCAGAAATATCCCACATAATTCACTGTCATTAAAAAGAATAAACCCAATGCTGATACTTACCACCAGATTGTCAGAGGACAGGATGATTTCACCTATCTAAAATTTAGGATTTTGGCCTCAAACATCACGCTAGTCTCCTTTTATAGTTGGTAGAAAGAGAGAGAGACTTTGAGAGAACAGCTGACCCAGTCCTAATGTAGGCACCAGGCAGAAATTAGAACTATTGTAACGCAGGTTTTGCACATTGCTTACCTCCACCAGAGCTCTCTTGACCACTCTGCTGATGTCCCTTCTCCACTCTGGGATATCTGGATTGTAGTCATCCAGGTTCGGAGAAAATGATAACCGCAGGGACTGAAATTGCTCTGCAGATACAAGGACATGGAGGTGAGTAAAGACTGTGAAATGCCGAGTGCCAAACGAGTGGGCAGAACCTGGTGAAACCTGCTGCAGCTCATGTCAATCTGCAGGTGATACACAGACTGCCAGGGAATCAAGCAGTGTGTCTGAGAGATTCACTGGGAGATTTGGAGAATCTGAGAGATTCACAACTCCGGTGTCAGAGAACGGGAAAGGGTGATCAGTCCTTACTTCAACGGATGAATAGCACTGGAAAGGGAGCTGTGCTGGGAATGTAATTGAAATGCTACCTTAATCTTGACTTCAGAAGCAGGCAAGCCCTGAGAAAGAAGCAGTGGTTGTACTCTCATGGAAATGCCTCAAAAATTGAAATCTTAATTAGAAGGAGTCATGGACCAGCCTTGAAAAACATATTTAATCTCTGCTGCTGTTAGGGATGCCCACACTGATCACTAAGACCATGTGGTTGCATAAACAGCTAAAACTGGGATTCCCAGTGGGTCTTAGACTACATCTACACTATATGATATCTGTGTGCCCTAACTGCCTCTGAGGCCTGAGTAAAATACCAAATCGGTACAGATTTCTGCACAGAGCTGCAGCACACAGCATTCAAGCTAAGCAGCTTTCGTATGAGTTAAGAGGCCTCTACTGGCCAAGAAGAGGGAAAACCAGTGTGCAAAATGACTTAACATTTTGACAATCATGTAGGATCACCAGATAGAACAGATGCAGAAGGCTTTGGGAAGGAGATCAGTGTTGTGTGATCCTCTCAATCTGGACTAATGTCAATCAGTGGCCTTCAGAGATGTTATGCTGAACTGATAACACTGGAACCAATCTTATAATTTCACTCTAAGCATCCTGGAATAAAAACCTAAGGTTGCTGCCAGCTAACCTGGCTCTCTAGCTCTTGACTATGGAAAATCCTATGGGAAATGAAGGGGGAAGAGCTCACCATACACAGCAATAGTCTTTGTATCCTGAAGAATGGTGTTTCCTGCTGAGACCTGAACAGTGATAGTGTTCATTCCTTCCACAGAAAACGTGAATGTGATGCTTCCTTCCAATGTGATCAGTGGCTGCAAATATATCAGAAAAGTAAAAAGTTAATTTGGCTGAAAAGGAAAAGCAAAAAGGAGTTTGGCGTTCTAGCCTATTGAGATGGTTTGTGGAGTCAGTTCTGGCTTGGAATCTTAAGACATAGAAGCCATCCTGTAATATAGAAGACTTTTCTGCAGAGGGCCCAGGGAACCAGATGGGGATGTCCTCCTGAAGCTCAAAGTAAGGTAGTCTCATTTCCGAAGCAGCTAGGTATTAAGATCCCAGTGTTTGCTTCCCACTTAGCCTGCTGGCTAGTCTGGATCCCATGATGAAGTGCCCATCTTTGCTGCATTCCCCAGAGAGGTCCACATCATGATACAAAGACCTGCAAGACTCACTGCTCAGGTGTCACACTTCGTTCCCAGACCTAGCTGTCAGTGACTTATTTAAGGTCACTCAAGGGGGCTGTGATGCAATGAAGAGGCAAATGAAGATTTCTCAGTTGTTCTCTCATCTTATCTTTAGACATTGAGCCATCATTTTTGGAAAGTGGTGCTGTTTAGAGAGGAGACAGATCCCTTCAACTTGCTTCATTGTGCCAATCAGCTTATCAATGAGTCGTGTCCCCTTTCAGCAGTGTCTGCCCTAACTTCTGTTTTCACTTATTAATGAACTCTGGGTGAGATCTTCAAAGCACCTAGTATGAAGTCAAACTCTGTTCCCATTGTGGTCTGTAGTAAAACTCACTTCAATGAGAACAGAGTTAGACCAACTCTGATCACTTATGAGCTTAGCAGATCAGAGGGAAGGTTAAAAGGTGACAATCACAGCCTGTAAGTACCTCTAGGGGGAGATGATTTCTGATAGTACAGAGAGTTCTTTAATCTACACACAAAGGCATAGCAAGATCCAACAGCTTGAAACCGAAGCCATTTAAATTCAGGCTGCAAACAGGGTGCATGTGATTCAAGCTCAGGATAATTAGCTGTGGGGAAATAGTTGGGGGACAGGGTAAGAAAGAGAAGCAGTGAATTCTCCATCATCTGAAGGAAATTACTAATGCAGAACAACAGCCAGAATTCAGGTTCTGCCATAATCACGAAGCAGAAAGTACTGATGGGATCCTTCAACCTGCATTATGCAGAAGATAACCATGCATGGTTGAAAGTCTCTCTTGGCTCTACAAAATCCATGAGAATCTCTCCCCTCAGAGACTAATTAGGGTCTCTGGGTACTTCAGCCACAAAGATATGTAAAATAATGGTTATACCAGCTGTGCAGATTTACCAACACCGCAAGCAAGAGGCATCAGAACATGGTGCCTGCTGTTCTTGTCTCTGAGCAGAGACCAGAGACAGGGAGGTATGCTGGGAACCATTTTAGCCACTGACAGCATGTGATAATTATGTCTTCTTGCACATGTAGTTAAGCATAGGGTGTGAGGGCTCAGAACTGGACTCAGCATATTTTAGAGGAGACATGGAATTGATGGCAGTCTCTTGCTAGTCACTAGAAAAATGAGGTTTAAGCTCTAGAGTTTTTTAAAGTCAGTTCCAGATATAAAACCAGCTTCAGTTTGAAAGGTTAGTTTCTTAAAAAAACCAAAAAATATAGAAGATTTTGTTGTTGTTGTTGTTCAAGGGAGTGGGGGATGGGGGGGTGGAAGAAGAGAGAAGCACGATAGTAACTCTTCTGGATTGTGCTTCACTACATCCATCTTGGATGTAAATGCAGCAAGAAAGTGGCAGTTGGAGTGAAATAGCAATAAACTGTACAGCTAAGTAAGAGCAACAAAGGCAAAGCAGTTCTTACATTTCAACACTGGTCTCTTGGTCTCTGGTTTATAATTCTCTTGCTTGTGTGGATATTTAGAAGCATTCACAGAACCCTTTCTCCCTCCCTCAGTCTGAAAGCTCCTCTGGTATTATTTGATCTCAGTCCATAGGGAATACAAACCTCTGTGTTGTTCCCAAACCACCAGATGTAAGTAAGTGTTCCAACTTGGCTTGGCCACAGTACTGCTGTGGCGTTGACTTCCTTGTTCTTTGTGGTAACGAATGGTAGAGATAAGTGAACATGTTCCAAGGGGCCTGCAGAGACAGAAGCAGCAGGTGAGTGTTCCCTCTCCTGAAATGTCAACCTGGGGGAGAAGGGAACTCAGGGGATATCCACTGGTTTAAGGGAGAGAAGTCCTCCAAATCACTGTGGGGTATGACAGCATTTTGGCTTGGTGCTATTTCTAGAGAGACAAGATGAAATCTGCTCCTCATAGAACAGCCACCCCTGTACCTGAAAAACTTCAACTCATTCAGTAAACAGCATCATACGTAAACATTTAATAGGGGCAGAGCCATGCTATGTGAATATGACCTTCACTGGGAAGACCTAAGAATGTGCAGGACAGGACAAATGGTTTCAATAGACGTGAAGCATCTCTACTGACGCAAACTGCTATGATTTGGTCAACTTCAGCAGTGGTATATCTATTTATATCAGCTGAAATTCTGTCAGAAGGCAGCTATTCAATGAATGCTTTCATTTTAATGTTACCTTATACTCCCTTTTCCTCAATAAACTCTTTCATTTCTTTCCCATAAACAGAACATAATTCATTCGACAAGTGACATTATGCCCAGGGTTGCACATTTTCCATCTTCTGGAGACAGATGGGCCTTTGTTGTTACATCTTGTCCTATAGATTATTTTTTAAAATGTGTTCTGACTGTTCACTTAGAGAACAAAGCAATTGTCTTGAGAGTGGCAGAGAAAGAAAAAGATAGAAACCTCAGGTGACACGAGGACATGAATTTCTTAAATTAAGGCCACATCTGCAGGTCCTACATCTGCAAGTTCCCAAGTGATGAGATGCAGAGTCCACAGCCTACAAGCCCATGGAAGGGGGATCAGAACTTGATGATCTTGAGGGTCCCTTCCAACCCTAACCATTCAATGATACTAGGATTGATTGCACTGTCCATATGGACTCAAGATACGATGCTAGAGGATCTTATATATTTCAGGAAAGGATTTTTCAGGACATAACCCAAGCCCATACCACCACTTAGACCTTGCATTCAACCTAAAGGAACACCACACATATTGGAGCAGCCTGTATCACACATAGGCAGAGAGACGCATATGTGGACAACTTCTCCCAAATCAGACTGGATAACAATGCAGGCATAAACAAGGACCAGCATTCCTAACTTATAACTGAAATGTGGCACGCTCTTCTCTGGGCTGCAAACACAACCACTGCTTGACCTGATGCAGCCTAATTAAAAGTTATCTATGATCAGACTAACCGAAGTCTGCAAGACAACAGATGCTGTGGTTTAATCCCAGCTGGTAAGTGAGCACCATGCAGCCCCTTGCTCACTCCTCCCTCCGCAAAGGGATGGGGAGGAGAATGGAAAAACAAAAACATTCATAGTTATATCCAGAGCATGACCTTATATAGCAGGGAATATCCCTCTGGCCAGCCTGGGTCAACTGTCCTGGCTGGGCTCTCCCAGCTTCTTGTGCAACCTGCAGGGTGTGGGAAGCTGAAAAGTCCCTGACTTGGTGTAAACGCTACAACTATCTAGCAACAACTAAAACCATCAGTGTGATACTGACATTAATCTCATACTAAATCCAAAATGCAGCACTGTATCAGCTACTAGAAAGAAAATTTGTGCTCTCTCAGCCAAAACCCTAGCACCAGACCATGGCTTATTTTTCCTTTTATAATCAGCAGTCAACACTCTTCTTGAAAATTCATAAGACATCAGAATTTCACCCTTATTATTTTAATGGCATTCCCTTGCTCAGACACATTTCCATGACTGGACTATGTCTGCTCAACAAGACCCTGAGACCTGAAATACAGCAGCTTCCCAGGTTAAATATTTTACAGCTCTGGTACCCTTTGGGATGTTTGCCAAATGCCCAATGTCAGCACAGCCCTCTAAAGGAATAAACATCCTAACACCGATGTGCTGACAGCAGTAACAATGGTGTCCATATAAAGTCTAATACACTCACACATAACTGCACAGCTGCTCTGAATACATCTCAAGTGATCCTACACTGCAGGGAGCGCCCATCACCTCCTCAGACCTCCACCATATGGTGACTAGGAAAGAACATGAAAGGGTGGCTCAAGCGAGCCAATTCTGCCTTAGCATTTCTCTGCAAATACCTGATGGGTCAAAGCGGCTGCAATGCTGAACTATTATTTGGCCAGCAGATGGGGATAGCTCACTCTGGATAGGCCCTTAGCTTGGTAGGAGACTGATTTCTCCGGGGTAAGTTTGAAGAAAACTCAAGAAAATTCATTTCTGAGCTTCATGTGGTTCCACAGAGACTTCAGACCTCCACCTGCCCCAGGAAAAAAACTGTGTACAATCCCAGGCAACAGAAAGGGAGAAGCTTCTCCAAAGGTTCACTTGGGCAGATGTTATTCTGAAGTATCCAGGTAAATGCGTAACTAACTTTCCAGGGGAAGAATTTTGACAAGTCAGGACAGTTCATATAGATTGTACTGTCCATCCACCCCAAAATGCTCAGGTCTCACAATAACCTGTATTTCTACATCCCTGGTCCAACTGCAGCAAAGGCATTACTACTGCTCACTGCTGCAGGAGGATGAGGAGGGCATGGGACGGAGATTTTGATTGTTGAGATCACCAGCAGTGTGGTTCAGTGCCTGCAGTTGTCCCCTCTGCAAGGCTGCTGGTCACAGGCAGGGAAGGATGTTGCAAAGTACAAGTCTGGCAGCACACACTCACCAGTCAAACCGGTAACAGGGGGTCACCCAATTAGTAGCCCTTCCTAAAACTCGGCATGCTCAGGCTGCACACAGCTTTTCTCTGCATCTTAGCAACACAGTGTGCGTGTCAATTGAAAGGACAGGTCTTTTTACAACCCCTCCCTGAAGGCCAAGCTCATGCGCCCCAAGCAGAATACTCAGTGGAGAGCTGAGAGGCAATGCAAGCATTTAAATAGGATTTCGAAGCTTTTGTGGAGCTGTATGTTAGGCTCTGGAAGAGAGTGGATTTACTGTACACCTCTGCCCTCAGCAAATCTACTGGTACTCTGAGTAGCTCTATGCTCGGTCTGCAACTTGCTTTGAAGTCCCTAATTCTTGTCATGTAGAGGAAGGTGAGACATATCCCTTAGAGCTGTCGCTTCTCCAGGGGGTCAGGCACATATAATCCGGGCCTGGCTGTAATGATCACACAGTATTTCGGTCCTATGCTGGCATTACCTGTGCACAGGACAGAAACATGCACTATCAGCTACTAAGTCACAGAAACTTTGAATATTGTTTATTCCTTGTACTGCTTAAACAATCAAAATAGTTCTTAAGCCTCTGATGCCTCAGGAAAATGGTTTAAAACAGCTCTAAACCAGAAAGCCACTATGAGTGAGAGTGAAGGCTGGATATCTGCCTCTCCTTTCATTCTGTGGTTATTGTGTGAAGAAACAGTTGTTGTTTCACATGGCCTCATTACTTTGCAGATAGGGTGAGGGTGTGCAATGGTCCCCATGGAATCATCTCTTGTCAAACAGCGAATGATTACAGACCTTGCTTGCATGAGGCTGTCAGAACCCTGCGAAATATCAACCACCAAAACACTTTTCCATTTGTTTCCAATGACCTTTACAAAGAGAAAAAAAGAGAAAAAAAAAAGAGGAAAAAAAAAAAAAAAGACCACAGCTCCTGTTGAACTGACTTTCAGAGCCAGCAGCAGCGGGGAGGGGACATCTCTGCATTCAGAGCCTGCAGCAGCTCCTGTGATAACTGTGCAAGCACACACAGGGAGACAACAAAAGTGAAGAAATTACACATACGTGTGTAAATATCTATTCTGAGCAGAAGTCCTTTCCTCTGCCCTACTTAGGATGATAAGTAAGAAATAAAAATAAGAATCAGCAGTTGTCTAAAAGTTCAGCATTTACCTTGACTCACCAGTGCCTCAGAGAAGTGATATAGGTTAAGCCCCTAAATCAAAATCCCAAGCTTCACAATAAGCTTATAGTTCTTTTCACAAGGTATTGTGAGTTTTTTCTAACATGCAGTGTGTTCAAGGATTACATGACACAAAAGTTTGCCACAGACCAGGAGCTATCATTTTCGGGAATCATAAATGGCACACTATGATGATGAACCAAAGGTCTTTTTGAAGAGAGGCACTCAGGGAGATATTTGCTCCTGCTTCGCTAGTGCTCCCTCACAAACCTCCCATCTCCCAAAGCTATACCTCCCACTGCTCCCATCTGTTGATATGACGGTGCACTGTTAAAGAGCTGGCCTCTTACCCTGAAGAGGCAGCTGCTCTCATGCTGGATGAAATAACTCCAAAACTGGAGTTAAAAGTATACAGAATGTGCTAAATTACCTAGACAATATGTGGAGTTAGTTTGGTAGAGTGGTAAGTGGTACATTTTAAGTATAACTTTAAGTTTTGGATTTTCTTTTTTTCTTTTCCCCCAGTAAATCTGGCACACAGGCATACAGCTGAGAACAAATAATTGACAAAAAAACCCACCACTGCATAAAAAATACAGTGGCCTCAAAAACCATTAGGGATGTTACAAAATTTCAATAATAGTTTGACCCTATAGGTTCATCACCATGTGGTAGAATAAATATGAAGGAACACACTGCAGGTTTAATACAAGGACTTGCGAAAAATTTCAGTTGTAAATCAGACAGCTGAAGGTTAAAAAGAACAGCAGAAGAGCAAGAAGATGATAATATTTTTTCTTCTAATACTCTTTAACACCAAGATTTTGGTTCCTATGACAACAGAAAGACTGAAATGCTTTGCTTTCTATCCCAGTTGTAGTTGTGTTTCATTAGAGGGCAAAACACATAGAGAAAGTAAAAGTCAAGGCTTTTAAATGTGATTATAGATCCTAGAAGCCTTTGTTTTTCTGGAAGTGTAAACACGCTAATGAAGATGCATTTCAGAAAGGGCTGGACACTCCTTTGAGGTGTCCCACATTAGACTACCCAAAATTAGAGACTGGGTGTGATTTAAAAAGCAAATGTTGCTATTGCCTGTGGCTCCTCTCAGTCTGGAGTCCTCTCCTGGAGGACAGACAAACACTCATTGTATCCTATCACTCTGCTTCCAGCTGCAAAGCCCCAAATGCCATTTCGTAGGACAAACAGTATTTTTTAAAAGAATGACAGAAGCTAATGACAAGTATAAACACACATACAGGTTACATGCAGGTAGAGGACAGCGTTGTCAGATCCCAGGCTGTTTTCCACAAGAACAGTCACTCGGAATATGCCCACGTTCTGGTAGACGTGCTTGATCCCATCTTCTGTTGAGCTGAGATTGGCATATGATACAGCAATGCCGTCTCCAAAATCCACCTGAATGAGGGATCTCTGGAGGTCTCCCTGTGTCAGTAGAAAAGATAAATTGTTCAGAATAGACTGCTTGTTTTTTTGAGAAAGACTGGATATGGGGAGTGACCTAGGCCACAACTGGAAGACAGCCACAAGGTCTGATGTTACCAGAGGAAAGGTGGTCATTTTACCAACTTGCTCAGTAGTCATAGGAGAGTGTGACCCACCTCTTGAGGTTGACTCAACTGCACTGTGAAGGTGTCCTTCAAGGTGTGTGCTGTAGCCCTGCTTTCCTAATTGCCCTGGAACTAGAGGATCTTCTGGATTATAGGCTGGCTCCTTCCCCTGAGTTTCCTTTCAGTGAAGTGCAGGGTTGTAGTGGGGAATGGAGCTCATCTCAGCAAGCACTCGGGACATGGGTAGCTATTGACATTGCCTCAGGAGTCTTTGGAACAACCCACATTGTGAGCTTTTGTATTTTAAACTATAAAAAGCAGAAAGATAATACTGAGAAGTCCTCAGGAAAGGGTCAGCTATATCAAAGTGGTTGGGTGTCAAAAGAACTGCTTCAGCCTTACATGATAACGACAGTTTACAGCAGTTTATGACTTGCTCAGTGGCCTGATTTAAAATGGGCTGGATTTGTATTTATTTCAGAACAGCTACCAGCACTACTGACACTAGATGGGACCCTTTGTGTCTGCCTCAGAAGGGAAGGGCTAATGAATTGACAGGTCTGATTAAACTCTCCTTCTGCCTAGAGATAATCCCAGTGGAGCAGGTTTGTTGTGTAACTTGGACTGCCACTTGGTGACATTAGTCTCCTGGGATGCTAATCTAGCGTGTTTCAGAGTTGTTACAATAAATAAATATCACATTTAGGAAAGAAAACAAACAAAAACCCCAAAACTCAAAACAACCACCCCACCACAAATCAAAACCCAAGGACATCATAGATCTGTATTCTCCATACCAGAACAGGGATCTGCTAAAGTGAAACAATATAAGACAGGTTTTAATCATCCACTCCTGAAACTGAATTCCAGCCTGGTGTATGCAGCTTTGTCAAACTTAACATCAGAGTCACCCATCCCTCAAAGGCTTTTAAAACCCAAAAGTGGGGAATGATGTCATTTCCTTATTCTGCTTTACAGATGAGAAGCAAATTTTATTGCCTGTTTAAAAGACTGACAAGTGAGTTACACTTGTATACAGAAAACCCTCTGTGTCTCACACACTGGCAATACCTGGAAGATTTCTCCTGTCAGGAAACATTGATATGCCTATGGTAAGGACAGCTTTTGACAACCAAATACATAGCCTACGCTGACCTGTACGACAATAGTGGCTGCTATAGATCCTCTCCCTTTCAGGTAAGACACAGCACCTTGTCTCAAGTGTAAGTATTCTTAGTCCTTTCGGAAGTCCCCCTCAGTGGCTCAGCATGATGCTTATGCTGGGTATGTTCACGCTCGCTGGCTGTTGCCATGGAGCGCCTCACTCCACAGGCTGGCGTGCTGAAGCAGCTGCCACTGTCTGGAAGAATGCCGGCAAATTAATAGCTGAGGGCAGTTCATAAAATTGGCTGAAAAGACATTTAATTTACTTTGGTTTGGTTTCCTTTCCCTTCACCTCTCCGCCCCCCACCCTGAGAGATAGAAACAGTCTTCTGGATGCCCAGCTGGAATGAAAGGGGCCCGTGTAAATGGTTGGCACTGGGCAGGTTGCTACATCAGAAAGGGAAATGAGCATTGAGTATGGAAGGAAATTGTAACGTAAGCTTTATATTCCTCATGCTCTCTCAGTCTGATTCTCTGACTTCTCGTGAAGGCAGAAATAGTGGAGTTGCCTAAATGGAAAGCAGGAGGAGCAGAGCTATGCCTGGCGATGGCAAGAGAGAGAAATTTTCCCAGATTCTCTCTTCTTTTGTTACACTGTCCTGGCACCCTGCTGGAAGTTCAGTCACTTCCAAATGGATGAGACAAAAATAACCATGTTTCTGGAGGATGCCAGACTGAAGGTGTGGCAGAGAAAAGACATCCCAGTGACAGAGGCACGTGTCTGGGGACTTGTACAGATACCTCCTGCCATTTTCCTCCTCTCATCTTGAAAGCACAGACAGAAATTCCCTGTTCTTCCCTTGAGAGCACCAGCAAAGACAAAGGAACCCTGCGGTGCTGAGACACTAGCAAAAAGGCCAACCTGAATAGCATTTCAGAAAGAAACATGGGTATCTCATGTTACCCCAGCTCCAGATTGCCCTTAGGTAGTTCTTAGGTAAATTTCTCCTAATAATTGACTTGGTAATATGTGGAGTTTTCAATGACATATTGTCAAACCTGAGAAAGATGCTTGGGCAATGCAAACTACTGAGGCTTCCATTCAGCAAAGCTCTTAGGAAATTCTCCATTGGATACTTTACTAGGAGTTTAAGCATCTGCTTAAATTCTTCTTTGAGATGCAAATCACTGAGGCAAGGGCTCCTACCCGTGTAACACAGAGGGTCACACTAGGGGGATTATGCATGTCCTCATGAAGAGCAATTAGGAACACAGGAGATGGTCTTTAAATTCAGAGTTAGGTCCTTCCTTGAGCTGTTATTTGAAAGAAGATGTGCAGTTTCAAACAGGTGGCAGTGACTTGGACCATCCTGACTATTTGACCAAGGCAACAGCTCTGAACCTCTTTCACAGAGGGAATATGTTCTCTCAAGCACTGTGCTAGACTCAGACCAAAGACAGAGGCCTCTGAAGTACCCTTAGATGCTCTCTCCTATTCCCTAGGTCCATCATCACTAGGGCTTTAGTCCTCCTTTGTTCTAAAAAGAGATGAGGTCTTTACACTTTTCAGTAAAGCCATACTGCTGGGACAAAAGCTGTTCTCATGGTTGAAACTGCACCACGATAGTGACACTGATGGCGTTATCATCTCTGAGTATATTTGAGGTCATGCAGTTGAAGTATATTTCAGGTTGAGGTATATTCCTCTGTGTATTTGAGGTAGGAGGGGAAGATGAAAAGGGTGACAGCATTTTAGAACAGCCCTGTTTCCCCAAGTGTCAAAATCTGTGCTCTAATGAGTGTTTTTCTCTCATCTTCATTTTCTACATAGCCATGAAACCCATGCTGTCTACAGGTGCTGCCAGGGAAGGGAGCCATTTCCAAGGCATGCAAGATGTAGATTTCAATTTTTCTTCCAAATTCCCTAGGGAGAAAAGATGCTGACAGGGACATCTGAAAATCTAATTGGAGAAGAGCTTCAGCTGCTGTTCCCCCAGTCTTTTTCATTTCTCTTGGCCTTTCCTGTTTTGTTTTAAAATCCTTTGAACTGGAAATACATTTTCCATTCAGTAAGATCCAGGCTATAACCCTTCTCTGAAAATGCCACTTTTTGAAAAGCTGACATTTAAAATTCTAGCTTAGGAAGAGAGAGAAAAAAGTCAGGAAAACAGAGACTGTATTTTGACTCATTCTGATGTTTTATCTGTGCCAGGTAAGAGCACAGGCAGAATAAGACACAAAGAGAAAGCAGGTGAGCCAAAATCAAAACATTTCCCATACAGCCCACACCTGATCTACACCAAGCCCAGCTGTCTGCGTCTCAGGCAGCTCTCCAGATCCATTTGCAAGCGGCTGTTTTACCAAGAGAAGTTTTGTTTTGCAACATTTTGATGCACATACATAACATCTTGCAAAAAACTCTCCTGTTGCTTGTTCCAACTTCTCCTTGTCATTTTGACAAGTCCAATATTACATGATAGGGGTTTTCTGAAGCTTTTCGCTCATTTAAGGCAGACATCAAATTCCCTATATTACTTCCACAGCCACAGCAAAGCACTTGGATGCAATCATCACCGAGCTATCTTTGGGCAGAATCTCTCACCTTCATTGTAAGAGGTCTTTAATGCCAACGCTTTTTTAGGCATCAAGGGAGAAATTTACCAGGTTTTCTGCTTGCAGTGGTATTTCTGCATTCAGCTCCTGTTATTTTAAACACACTAAGCTGGTCAGCAACCAACTACAACAGCCAAAAAAAATGGAAGTGCTTTTAATGGATATTTTTACCTTGTACTAGGTATATGCAACATGCACGAGCTTGGATATAACCCAAAGTACACCAAAATCTTGATAAAGGCTTTAGTCCAGCCAAAGACTTCAGCATATGCTGAACTTTAAGCACACGAGTACTCATTTCAGAATGAAAACAAGCCTTAGGAATTAAAACCGAGTTTCCTGAGGCTTCATATTATGCCTTTTACCTAAACAACCTTTCATACTAAAATCTAAATCAGAAATTTACTGTTTGCTAAGGGAATTTCTCATTAAAATTCCATGGGGTTTCCAAGCATAAACAAGATTCCTCTCCCTCCTTCCCTCCACCATCCCCCAAGCCAAATGCCATTTCTTGCATCTTGCCAACAGAATCAAAGTCTAGAGTGTATACAAGACCTGGATGCTTCAAAAAAACCTCTGTGATGCTTCCAGCCTCAGGGTGTATCAAGAAACAGCCCATAGAGTCTGCAACAATGTTTTTACCTTTTGATTACTTTTCTGCAGCAATCGGTATTTTGCTGTGAGACGCGAGACCCACCTTACAGGGTTCTCTCTCAAACC
Organism: Gallinula chloropus; assembly: GCF_964237585.1. NCBI lineage: Eukaryota > Metazoa > Chordata > Aves > Gruiformes > Rallidae > Gallinula > Gallinula chloropus. Next base: position 70,138,887 of record NC_140090.1, read on the forward strand.
CCTTTCTGAATCTTGTATGTTGTAATAATGAATTTCCCTTCTTGAGCTCCAGTATTTGTATCTAAATGGAAGTATTAAAGCAATAACACACAGTTCAAGGTTTTTAATTTTGGTTCCAATGTTTCAGATTTAATTTTAAGTCTTCAATTATGCACCGACTTGTGTGTATTCCTTACAGATGCTGATAACGGATTTAATTATCCTTAGCAAGAGACAGACACTGCTGTTGTTGGATTGTCTTTATGGATTAATGTTTTGTGCTTCTGATAAATTAACCCTTTTCCCTCTTCGGCATTTTCCTGTCACTATCAGAAAAAAACCATCAAACACATTTCCAGTCCAAGTGAATTTCTATGCATGGGATACCTTCAGTCTAGGTCTGTTTAAAGCCTGTGCTTACTTTTAAAGAGAAATTCAGTTCAACTTAATCAAGTTCTGAAAATGTGCTTCTTGTGTGTAAATCCCTGCTTTCAGAGAGACGCTTTCAAGTTATTAAAATCAGACACTGAACAGAAAGGTGTCATTTATCAGAGCAAATAGCTCGAAACTTTTCACATGTACTTCTTTTTCTACACCAAAACAGTTAATTGTATTAATCAAATCATTCATTCTGACTGCCAGTTGTGCCACCTCCCTCAGCTATGGGCTTTTTCTATAGGACCAGACCTTCTGTGCTCCAGAGGAATCAATAAGTATAGCCTCTCAGGATTATGCAGAATAATTCCACTTATGTGTCTGAAGGTGCATTAGCAGGCTGCAGTGCTGTGTGTCATCACAAAGGCGAGGTCAACTTTCATACATTTTCATGGAATTTCAGCAGTGAATTTAAAAATGCATGAAAGGCTCTGATTTCTCCCAACCAGCTTGTCATCATCCGTAACACAGAAAATGCAATTATAATTCAGATGACAGTGGCATGGGGGAGGGGACGAACTGATCTTTCATCTCTGTGTTAGTAACAGGGATGTGGTGGTGTTAGTGAGATAAACAGCCGTGATTCAGCATGTGTGTTCAAAGTTAGGATGAAGGTTTCATATTTTTGTAATCATTGCTAACTAACTTGTGATATCAAAAGAGGGAACACAGTAGATACAGACTATGCTTTTGAGTGCTACTAACTTTGCATCTTTAATTTGGGTACGTCAACAATCAAAACAACCCTAATGCTCATCTCCAGAGACTTCAGCTGAGTTGAATTCTGCATTGCACAGAATGACAGTGCTGAGGTGGGAAATGCTAATGGTATTTCCCCCCAGCAGGATCCTCAAGCTCATTAAATGTACCTAGGACACAACGTACTTTATACATTCATTTATTAATATTGCCATTACAGAAAAGCATAGTGGTCTTTAGGAAATTCAGGGCTCCAATTGTATATTCACATGGTAAGAGAGCGTTGTCTGGCCTTGTGAGCATTAAGCACAAAAATGAAAGGCATGGAGGGCATCAGGGAGAAAGCAGAGCTCTAATTTCAAATGCAGGAATAAAAACCCAGAAAGGTTAAATTTCTTACTCAAGGTCACACAGAAAGAGCTCAGAGCATGGTTCAGGAATGAGTTCAAGTTTGCCTGAATTCTAGCCCATGGCCTGAACTGTGGGAACAAATGAGCTTTCCCCATACATTAGTCTAATCCAAGTATCATATAGCAGCAGCAAGTAGTCAAAAGCAAGCCAAAATATACTCCCAGTGGAGTGACTTTGTCAAGTGAGAACTGAGGCAGACCTGGAATGTCAAAGACTTTTGGCTGTCATTTTATCAAGATAAAAAATAAATTAGAGGCGGCAGCTTCTCTGTGAATTATCTGTAATGAAACAGCCAAAGCCCTGAACCTTTCTGCCCTGAATGTCTTTACTGTCCATTTCCTCAGCAAAGATGTATGAGCAATCAGATGAAACAAGCTTGAAAGCCATTGTGTTGAATAGCGTTGTTCTGGAGGCTGCAGCTTTCAGCATCTCTGCTGAAACAGTACAGCAAGCTTAAGTGTCTGATGTTCATACAAATAACTCAAATAGAAAATAACAATTGGGTTTGTGACAGGCTAGAGACCTGCATCACCATGTGATGAGGAGGGCACGTAGAAACAGCACCCACTTAATAAAATTCCTCTATTTTCTACATCTGAGCAGCAAAATGTGTCAAAGAGATTGAAGAACTTCAGTAGGAAAATGTAATTTTGGAGTTTGGGATTCTTTTGTTGCTGTGCAAAAATAAAGATTCAGGTTGTTTACACTGAGAAAATACTCACAGCTTGTGGAAGCTGTGGTGTGAGAGGCACTAGACACGGGTCTGTGCAAACAGGCCAGGCCAGGGCAGAGGATTAACCTTTAAACTGGCAGCATTTTGAGGCAATGGGAAACGTTCCTTTTAAACTTAACCAGTTTTCCTGTGCTGCCATTTATTGACAGAGATCCTGCTGCTATTCTCCTTAGCTCAATAGAAATTTAAGAGCAAAATTACCAGATACCAATATTAAACAAAGGAGCTCTGCTTATTAAAAACTTCCATAGTGCTTTGTATTATGGGATGTGTGCTAATTGTAAAAGGAAATATTGATGCTTTCTGACCGCTGTTGTCCAGTACAAATAGCACAATGATTATGTCCAGATTAATGGAAGAACTAACCTGGCCAAATCTTTCCAGTAACAGGACCAAAGACACTAAGTGCAAGGTGACTTTGCAAACAGTTTTTAAAAAGTAATACAGAAATCCTAAAAGGTGACAGGAAAATTAGACCCATTTGGAAAGCATTCTTACTTTCAGATCATTTAAATGAGCTGTTAGTTGTTTTGCTTTTAATGATATTTATATGCTGCCAGATATAAATGCTTCATTGGAAAACTTCATGTGAGTCAGGGGTTGAGAAACTGGGCCAGCATTCCAGCTCTCAGAATCAGCAATGCTCTACGCACTGCTGGTTTTGGTGCCTGCCCCCTCTTCACTTCCACAGTCTTCAGTGATTATTTTCCTTTTGTGTCTTCTTCAATAGCAGAACACTTCTGAATGCCTTGTCCTCATTTCTCTCTTCACAGATCTTCTACTGACATTGTGTCATTGTCAGAATGACACAGTCCTGGCCCTCAGCATCACCACAGGCAGGAGCAGACTCTACAAGAAAACCCTGCACTGTGGATCCTATCCCTGAATCCCAACCTGAGTGAAAACAGATTTTACTGCCACCATTTGCCTCTCCCTCCCCTCTAAGCAAACCTGTCCACTACAGACATGCAGAGATTTTTCAGGGCCTTCAGTGTGCCTGCCTCTGCAGTTCGTTCTATTCAGACCCAGGTGGGTCTGAAAGAGCAGAAAGCACTAGAAGGATAATAGAAGTATAAACCTCAAACAAGCTCTTGTACCTTGGCTCACCAGCTTCTTACCTTTTTTTTCCCCCCATGAAGGTCAAGTGGAATACAGGTATGAAAAAAGAGAGCTAGAAGGCTACAGTGTATGGAACAGCTCTGCAGATCTGAAGGCTTCAAAGAAACTGTCTCAGAAGGATACAGATGTTAAGAAACAAAGGGACTACAACATAAGCAAAGGCTGCTGGTTTTTTACATTCTAAAAGATATTAACTGTGACACAAGCTAAAGAAAATGCCCCCACCGAGGTGAAGCACTTAAAAATATTGACCCCGACTCCAGGGGGCAAGAGTTGAATAGGACACTCTTTCTTCCTATGCCATTGGGAAAAAAAACCCTACATACATACAGATATATCCAGCCTTTCTTAACTTGCATGCTGCCTTATCTTCAGCAAAAAAGGAGTGGCAGAGAGTCTGTGCATGCTGAGCATCAGGATTGTGCTATGGTGTGCACCTGTGCAGGTGTACACTAAGCAGAAAGTGGCAAGTTTTTGTTTTGTGATACCTCTGCCTTGCTTGCAATGGAATGAAACTTCCCTTTGGGAAGTGAGGTTGGACTAAATCTCCAGAGATCCCTTCCAGCCCCAGTTATTCTGTGACTCTGTGAAATCAGTATCTATTCTGTAAAAGGGCGGTTCTTCTTTTGTTGGGTTGTTTAACCTTTTTAGTGTGTGGTGTGATTTTTGTTACTGAAACAGTTAATTCAGTAAATGCTTTAGTGTATATACAATTATGTTGCCATAACCACAGTTTATTCTCCTATAACTTGTTCTTTGTTACGTATTTCTATTGCTGCAACATCAGCCCAAAATCATTGTCCGATTGGGTCAAGTTCACCCAAAAGTTTTGTTGGTTGCTCTCTAAACTCTTTATATGGACAAATCTAGGAGCAGAAGGTTGAGATTCATCTAGCAGGAAGAGTAATCAGAAAGGCTGGAAGTTGATCAATACTGTTTCAGCCCTCAGAGCAATTCCTAACCTCTTCCTTATCAGATATACTGAAAGAAAACCCCTTTAGATCTCATCAGAAGCTGGCTCACTCATCAAAACATACTTTACACACTCCCTGACACACAGCCTGAGAAAAACTCCATCACCTAACAAAGAAGGTGTTGCTTCCAGACTCTGGTGAATACTGAAGCAGGGCTATCAACAAAAAAGCAAAGCAACAAACCAGAATCAACAGGAAAGACAGCGCAGTTCACAGCAGGTCCTTGTATGACAGTGGTCAGGGCATTCTTACAGGAAATGTGAGCTGAAGTACTCACAGAAGGAAGAGAAGGGCATTTGTCCTGATTTTCCCACTCTGTGGGTAGTTGTCTCTCCCTCAGTTTATTTGCATAATCCTTTGGTAGTTTTGTGTCTGACTCCTCAGGTTACCCATCTCCTCCTCTCAATCTTTGGTTTTAAACTTTGCTGAGAATAGGAAAGCGATGTAATGAACAGGCTTTTTTGGGTATATAACAACACCTTTCTTGTTTTTTTTTTTTTTAAAGCCTGAAGACTTTGAACCTTGTTTTGAACTTTTTATTCTTCATCTTTAAAAACAGAAGTCAGCAATCTATCCAGAAGAAATTATATGTTTATACTGTTATGACTGCATCTACAGTAACAACGTTGCATGACTGTCATTACTGAAATAAGGTGCCCACATTTTGGAGAAATGAACATTGAGGTCAAACAACTGCTTCAGGTTAGATGTGATTTATTATATGTTATTGCCTTTACAAATCAAGACACCTGTTTGCTGGGGAAAGCATCAATAACAGAGATGTAAAAACCCCAAAACACGCCCTATATAACTCAGGTCCAGAGGTCATCCTCATTTCTTTCCTCGCCACAGATGACATTTACTATGGAGAGGATCAGAAATAATTTCCATGAATTCTCAAGCTGTAGAGGGATGTACATTGTACCCTAGTGTAAAAGCATAGCTGTTTCAGGGTTTATTGGCCAGCTACACAGGAAAAAGGGTAGAAGCATAAAGAAATTATATTGGATTAGTGAAATTGGGAAAATAGTTACTTTGTGAATTGTATTATTTGGAAGCCTACAATTAAGTGTAGATAAAGAAGCAGTGAGAAGAAAAAACAGGTAAAAAGATTTTAAACATGTTTTCAAAGGATTCAGAAATGAAGCAGAACAGTGAAATACCAACTTACAGATGTAATGAAAACACAAGCTCTGATCAGAGTCTGAATCAGCTGCACATTTGCATGCAATTCCAGACAATGCTGCTGTTGCCATCTTGAGATTTCATACTCAAACACTAAACAATATGCACGAACTTCTGCACTGGGGACAGATCTGCACATCTACTTTTAACCATGTTTGGTTGAAAGACAGTGGCAAGTAAAAATGGAAATACAGTTTGAAACACAAGAAGTCAAAAGCACAGTTAAGGGTTGGGATTCAAACCTGCACTCTCCAGTTTTACTGTGAAATTCCCAAACCAAACCAGTTCTTAGCTTTTATCAACTTCTCCCAGCTATTACACTATGCACTGCAATACTCTGCCAGTCTCATCATCTCCATTTGTCATCTCTCAAATATTAGAGCAAACTCCACCCCAGCTACGTCATGGAGCTCATGGACTTCATCCTACACACTCTTGGTTCACCTCTTCACCATTCTGCAAACTTTGTCTGACATGAATCGGACACAAACACACCCATGGGGCCTGAGATGCAGCATTAAAACAGATCCTACCTCTTCCAGCTGCACCAGGAAAGTGACATTGTGTCCTTGCTCAGCTGTCAGCTTGCCATCAGATGTAATTATGCGAAGTCCCTGGGGAGGTTTGCCAGGACATTTCTGTGGTTTTGCTGTGTATCTTTCTCTCACACCATCCGTGCAGTTATTAGAAACAACTTTCCGGTATCTGCAAAGAGAAAGAGAAATCCCCACAAGATGCTGACAAGGAGCATAACAGAGTTAACTGGGAACAGGGGAACATTTTTGACAGTTTCTTTAGACTCAGGAGATTGGAAGAAAACAGATTTCCAGATATATTTCAACATTTGTCTCAGTCAAGTGTTCCTTGTGTGCCTAATATACAAGTAGTTTACAGTGTTATTAATGGCATGGAATATTTTCCTGCATAGCACACCTATATACCATGTATTAATAAACTGTGTAAAGCATATAATTATACGATGATTTATGTGACATATTGAATTACTATAAAGTCATAAATGCTATTGTCTTAGTAACTCTATCCTAGCTGAAATCAGGACAGTTACACACATACATTATGGAATTGGTTTTGGTTAGGCACAGTTAAACAGCTTTCCTCACATGCTATCCACACCTCATCAGCTGTGAGGGAAGCATCTCTAGAGATACAGCCCTCCAGAGCTACAGAAATGAGACAGTTGAAGAAAACAGAAAATTCTGCCTAGAAAATGCCAAAACACAACTTGGGTTTCTTTGTTTGCTTTAATCAGGAATGAAGTTTGAGGTCAGTATCTTAAACTACATTTTCCCCTGACTTCCAAGAGGGCCAAATAGTAGACAGCATTCAGGCTGGCTGCCCATCTGTTGCTTCTGTTCACATATATCAGTTCTTTAATTTTTTCCACCCTTTCTGCCTCACTTGATCCCACATGATTTTAACAAGAGTCTTTTCAGAGACCTTAGTGATTTTTCCTTTGCCTTACAGTTTTGCCCCAAGTTTCCTTAAGGAATTGTTTTTTTAAGGAAAAGTCTAGACTTTTTACACGATGGGAGGACCAGACTGTGCACACTAACAAACAATTAAAAAGAGATCCCAAGGGCTTCAGCCAGATTTGACACACCTATAGTAAATGCAATCTGTACTTACCATTGGGTTAAAGTCCATATGGGTCATCTAGCTGAAAAAAGTCTGGTGTGCCACTTACCCAGTGCTGTTGAGATAACTCTGTCCAAGGCTACAGTCTTTCGACAGGGAAGATGGGTTATACCAAAAGGCTGGTAAACACTGCCCATTGCTGTGACGTTCATATCCATAATCACTGTTTGAGCGTTAAAAGAAACAGTCACACAAAAAAACAGAACAACAAACACAGGTATTAGCTCATGCTCTCTACTATTGATACAAGCTTTGATTTTCCTCAATCTGTTTACTAGGATTTCTGATTTTTGTTTTAATTGATGTAATAACAGAAAGTTCATTCCGCTGTAGCTTTTTTCTTTTTTTGGGGGGGAGTGAGGTGTGGAGATGGGGGTAGAGTTAACATGTGTATGTCCCAGTATAAATGAGAAAAACAGACCAGATAGTTCATGAGCTATTGCATTTTCTGCTCTCTGCCCTGAGTTTAAGTGCACTTCTTGGGTTCAATTCTAGACTCAAATAATAAAAGCCAGAGATTTAAGCTAAGTTCAATCATTGCTGTCTCAGCCATATCTTAGAAAACTGAAGCGCTAGAGAGTTAATTTTATTTGGAAAGTATATCACATGAGCTATAAAGGAAAATTTACAGTCCTGAGAGAACACTTGGATAAAGACATTAACAGCATATTTAGTAACGGAAAAGGCGGCTGTGATCTTCAGTTCTATTTTTGTTTGGAAGAGGAAATGCTACCAAAATTGATGTGCTAGAAACAATGAGTCAAACTGTAATCTTTTGTTCCAATTTGGGTTTAGCTATGACTAAATTTGCTTTCGTTCCACTAAAAATAAACAACAGTCCAAACTGGGTTTGATTCCAGGTAAACAAAGACTCTATAAAAAAAGTGTTATTGTGGAACAAATAAACAAACAACAGCCCTCTTTAATCAGTATTCTGTTCACACGTAGTTTTACTTTCAAGCCGCTGAGTAATGAGGACTGTTTGGTTGGAAAAATCATTCTTATTCCTTTTACTAAGCTTTCTCCATAGCCCATAACTGAGAAGTTAATGGGATGTCATTTCTGAGGACTGATATACAGAATCCACTAGCTCCATTCTAATATTCCAGTTGCAACATGATCCTTGATCTTAAAATGGCACTTTTTTGCGAAGAACTTTTTGGCTTATCATCTTTAATGTCTTGGTATCAAGTAGCCTGATATTCTAAGAGGATTAGGGTAGCACTAGATTATGCAATTAAAGGCTCAACTCTGTATACGTAAAGAAGCAGAGAGGAAATGCAGGAGGCAGGGGAACCTCAATAAACTGGTCAGAGACAGTGGAATCCCCCACAGCTGTTTTCAGGGGTGCCACAGGAGATATATCTGCCCATGGCTGGGGTGAGAGCTACCAGATAGTCAGAGATGCTCTCCCTAGATCATGTTGCAGATCACTGAGCGGAGTTACTGCACACAGGAGTAAGGGGCTCATTATGTGATGCCAGGGTAGAGAAATGGGTATCTTCATTTCTATTGTCCCGGCTAAGTGGCTATCTATTCTCTGTGCATATGGTGGTCTAATTCTCAGTAACTTGACTTAGACCATGGGGCACAGTGGTGCATGTGCCCACACTACCAGCAGTGACTGGAGCGTGCGTATACTGTGTGGGTGAGCACCACACCAGACAAGCCAGTGCTCAGGATAAAAACTTGAGAGCTGGGTGCTGATGTGGCCATAAGTCTGTGCTGGATGCCAGGTCTCTGAATTTGGAGACGCTGAGAGACACTGACACTGAGAGGTCAGGAGAATGACAGCTGATGTAAAGCCATATAGATCTAGACCTGCCTGTGAGGAAATCTCTTTTATGTGTGTGTGTCCATGCATGAGGCAACTGGAGATGTCCAGTTGTCAGCAACTAGGAAGATAAGGTATCAAGGGACCATACAGCGCACAGACATGGTGTCTAAGTTGGGATCAATAGTGTATGTACACTTACAGTGCACATATTTTCCACAAATGAGATTTCATGTTGATCAACCAGAGAAGGGAACAGGATGAGACAACTGATGTTTCTGTGAGTGCTGTTTTTCGTTTCTGCCAATCTGTGTTGTCAGCCATGTACATATGCATATACGTGTCTTCATATGAAGACCGGGTGAGAGAATTGGGGTGTTCAGCTTGGAGAAGAGAAAGCTCCCCAGAGACCTTATGGCAGCCTCTCAGTACCTAAAGAGGCCTACAGGAAAGTGGGAGAGGCACTGTTTACAAGGGTTTGTAGTGACAGGACAAGGGGTAATGGACTTAAGCTGAAAAAGGGTGGATTTAGATTAGATATAAGGAAAAAATTCTTTCCTGTGAGGGTGGTGAGGTCCTAGCACAGATTGCCCAGAGAAGCTGTGGCTGCCCCCTCCCTAGCAGTGTTCAAGGCCACGTTGGATGGGGCTTTGGGCAAAGTGGAGGGTGGTCATTCCCATTGCAAGGGGTTAGGTCTAGGTGGGCTTTAAGGTCTTTTCCAACCCAAACCTCTCTGCGATTCTATGGTATGTACTGTGCATACATGCATATGTGCCTATCAGGAACAAATGCACAACATTGTTACTGCCTGGGTTGGGGACACAAAGATACAGCAGCCTCACCTCTATCAGGCTACTGGATTCAGCATAGGCAGCAGTGAGATCAATGTTATTGGTAGAATAATATTAACAACAAGAAAGCTTAATATTCTGAAGAGTTTTTAAAATGTTTTACTCTTTCTGAACCAAAGCACGATGCCTTAAAAAAAGTAATAAAATCACTATGTAGTGATAATAAGTCTGGTACTGATCTGAAACTAAAAAAAAAAAAAAAAAAAGAAGACTATTTTTCAATTTATAGTTGTTAAATTTCTTATTCTTGTTATCAAAATCAGGACATTTAGATGAGTTTTGTCACCTTTTCTTCTGCCTACAACTTTTTCTCATGAATCAGGAAAAATAATGTTTTGACATAATCTAAAAAAGGAGAAATTAAAAAGATGACATTAAGCAAAAGAAAATAAAAGCTGTGTATCACTTAGAAAAACTCCTAAACATCGATTAGACTACATAACTGTTCCAAAAGAACATTTTGGCAGCTGTGATGCTTGGGATATCTAAACCAAATAATTGAGAACATAGTCTAGGAAACAGCAATGAAGTAGATGACCCGAATGGTCTTTTCCTCAGCTTTTTGATTGAATTTTCATCAATCTATTTACTCAGATGCTAGTGACTGAATGTTGCTTAATTGCTTTGGAAGCATCAGTAGGCCTATTCTCCCACTGCCATGTGCTTCTCTAATCATCCTTGTTGGAATAAGAACACTATGGCTTCAGAATACACTTTATAATGAAAAATAACACCATTCTGATTTGCTTAGAGAAAACAAATATTTACATACAAGTGGGAATCCTTTATTTTTGTAATTCATTTGTCAACAGTCTGCAGCACTGTATTCCTAAGTTATCCTGTGTCACTCTAATTAAAAAGCTGTAACACTACACACACAGTGTTCAGTAATCAGTTACACGAAAACAAAGCAAAATAATACAGTGAAATCTGCCTCAGAGGCAATCACTACCCAGAGTCCAATTTGCTGCAGTAGTATTAGTCTGGGATTTCTTACTATACATACATTTAGACTCATGCCATAATTTTGGTTCCTGTTAGTACCTGCATATCTGGACAAGCCAAGACCGAATTAACTAGGTTTGACTATACTTGGATCATATTTCTCAAAGTCAAGAGAATGAAATCATAGGATTTTCCATAGCAGAAATAGTTCTAAGCACAGAAGTTTCACAGTGTCATTTTCAGACTTGCAAATCATCTGGCTCATTAAGGCCCTACAGAAATATCATCCCAGTAAATGACATGAATTGCTGTTCCATATCTCTCTACAGATGCACCAGCCGCCCGTTCACCTCCGCAGTCTTAGAATCTAATGAATTCCTTGGCTACAGGCTGGTGCACGCAGAACACTGATGCTGACAACAAATTGCTGCCTACAATTTGGCACAACAGGCTTTGTAGCAATCAACAAGCATTAGCATCAATTGGATTGCCATAGCACGAGCCAGTATAGCAGAATCTGGAGAGAGGAAAGGCATCCGCTTTAGACTGCAATCAGCTAGCCGAGTCATTGCCTGGTAACTGGGAATTGGAATTTGCATATATTGATGATATTTTGTGCCTTCCTGTAAAGAACTCAGGTGAAACAGATAATGCATCTATCAAAAAAAAAAAAAAAAAAAAAAGAAAAAAGAAAAAAAAGAGTGGAACGTTTACCAGCAGGGGTTGTTTTATCAGTAGGAAGCACCCTATCATCTGACTCGCACTGAGGATGGCTTTACACAAGCCACCTTTACTGGTTTAAACTGGAACCGTATTTGCCTTTTTCAGGTAGGATTGCAAGACCTTTTCTACAATTAGGGGCAGACATAAATTCATTCCAGAAGTTCTGTAACCCAGCTCAAAGCTCATGGTGAATTTCCCTATCTAAGATTAGTTGCAGCACAGGTAATAACCAAAGGTAAAGGAATCCCTTAAAGTGTATTGTTCGAATACAGACTGCCTTGGAAGAACTGTAAATACATGTGAAATTATTAAAACCCTACTGTTTTAGGATATAGAAAGATACACTGTTTAAGATATAGAAATAACTGCCATGCCTTCTAAAAATCAAAACATGACTTAACATGTAACCACAGGATTTCCTTAACACTAACAGTTTCACCTTAAGTAAGGTCAGCTGTGCCAGAAACAGATGATGTTACTTTTGGATTTTTTTATGCTATCCTTGAAAACTTTTTGGCATTAAATGGGGTGGAATCAAAGTGTCTGTCATTATACTTGAGTTTGTTCTACAGTTTCCAAAAACTGTGGACATAGCTGCAGTAAAGTCTTAATATTCTTTTTTTCACTTCATGTCATTGTCTAATAGTTAACCATGGCATAAGTGCAAATTTCTTTTAAGAGAGATCTGTGCTTGCTTCCCAGCACTACAGGACCTGACATAGTATTTATCTCAGAGAAGGATGGATTCAGCTGCAGTTTGAATTATGAATCTATGAGGGCATATGATTATAATTGCATCACAGTATTTGGAGTACAAGCCATGCCAGTTTAAGTTAATAGGCAACCTAAAATCCCCAGTAAAACCATGCCTGGTAGATATCTAGGCCCCTAAAATGCAGGGATGGACAGTAGATTTTGCATAGTGAATCTGCATTTTCCACAAGCATTCCAAATGAACTAAAATTTCATTCAAAATTACTGTTCACCAGCTAACCAAGCCCATCCCAATGACAAAGCAGTTACTCAACCTAAGGGTGCAAAATACACGCATATTTCAGAACTCGTACTTGCCTGACCATCTGAACTAGTGGGTGATAACACATGAAGCCAACAGAGCCTTATCACATCCAGTATCTGCGTCCCCATGGTTTGTCAGGACAGTTTCTTGTAACATACAACTTGGATGTTTTAGCATAAGAACTCAACCTAGCAGACAGGTCTGTAATTTAAGTGCCAGACAATTAAAAAAAACAAAAACAAAAACAAAAACAAAAAAACCAGCTAGGCAGCTCCTGTCTGGTATCATTGCTGAAATAAATAGACCTGATTCTCATTGCACGGAGGCTCCTTTGTGCATCCCTGGCTATCCAAAGTCACTAGCACCAGTGTCAACAGGCTTATACTTCCCTCAAAGGTGGGAGATAAGGAGCTACTGATAAGAGAAGCCCTCAGTATTAATGACAGTGGGTTCAGAGGACTGACAGTCTGACTCTTAACTCTAAGTTTCTATTAAAGAACCTGGGAGACAGGTAGCTGAAGGATGAACACCACCAAAGATTTCCATCTGCGTCTGGGAGGTGTTTCTGCTGAAGAGATATTGCTGTAATAATGCTCGACTGGCAGGAAGGAACACAATGTAAGGAAACAGGGTAAATTAATGCTTTAATAACACACAAGTAACGGTGTCATCCATTTACCCAAATCAATTAAATGAAGAAGGACAATCTCGTTTCTAGGCCGTTGCTAGGACATTTCACTTCCCCATTCCTGAAGCACTATTGCCCTCTGGCTGTGAGCCTCAGCCCCTGCACGGAGCACCAGCACCCGCCGCTTCAGCCCGCTGAAGCCCCCCGCGCGTTCGGGTTGGAGCCCGTGATAAGGGATGTCTACTGTCAGAGAGAGTTCAGGTTCCCAAGGCTAGAGAAACTACAGTCATTTCTAATGCCACTCAGTTTTGTTGCTGTGTAAGACAATAAACAAACGTGCCCTTTTCTCTGAGAAAGAACTACCATGGACTGAATACAGATTGGGAATGAACCTGGAGTTCTGTGATATTACTAGAAGAAAAAAACATTATAAAATCTTTATGTCTTTTATAACTGGCATTTTTTTTCCCTGAACTGATAAAAAAGGAACTCACAGGATTAAGAGCAATAAAGCATTTTTTTTTTCTTTCCACTTTACCTGACCACACATATATATTTTTTTAGCTCTAAACTCTGACAAGCTTAGATAATAACATTTCTCCATACAGAGTCAGTGTCTAAACAGCACAGAAAGTTCTACTCTAACTAGAGCAGGGATTGTTGTAGTCTTTAATTCTGTATACAAGCCTGGGTCCTGTAACTATTGATGTTAATATAAAAAGCCACCCAGTTTATTTCAAGATTGCAAAATCAAGTTCAGTCGGCTAAGGGGCTTCACCCTGCCCGGGGGATACATGTCCCCTTCAATCTCCTTCACTTAAGAGCCCTGCCTAGCAAAAAAGAGAAATAGATAATTCAAAAGCACTGATGAAATGTCATGAATGAGGATAATGAAAGTGCTTCTTCCTTTTGCAGGAAGGACCCCATAGAGGACATCCATCCACAGCAAGATTTCATTCACTGATTTTCCTCCAAACGTCTCTTTGGACCAGCTACTGCAGGGTGTAGCAGCAGTGAAGCATAGCACAAAGTCCAAAATGACAGTGCAGCAGCAGCTTTGCCTTTCTTATCACAATAAAATTAGGCTGAGAAATTCAGTAGAGCCAACAGAATTGCTTTTCTCTTACCATCTCTTTTTTCCTTCCTTGATAAACCTCTGTCTCCTGTTGCCTGTGGCTTTTTTGTCCTTCTCTGGCAAATTCATGTAAAACTATACTCCTGACTGTATTAAGTAGACAAACAAGCAATGAATATTCCTGAACTGGATGCTTAAAGCAATGTTTCAGTTTTTTCCTCAGAGGTGCTGGGGAAGGAAGCTGAAATGGGTAAAGTAAAAATCCAGATCTGAGGACAGTAGGAATAACAAGAGCTCAGAGAGAACTGGGAGGGATCACAACAGACTGCTCTAAACCAAAACTGGTTCCATCAGAAGAAGGAACGTCCTCCCAGGTCAGAAAGGCTTTCTATCAGACTGCTCAGTAGAAACCTACAGTATTTTTAAGGGTCTTTTTCTCAGCCTTCTTTTAACAAGACGACTTTTGCAAAGTCCTAATTCTGCCTCTTCCGACAGATTTAAGGTGTCTTCTTGGTGTGTATTAAATGTGAATGCCTGTCGTACATCCCCAACCATTCTAGCTTTCTCTTAGACATTCTCTCACAACCCAGCAGACTCTTAAAAGAAAGTTTCCTTGAAGCGAATGTAAAAGAAATAAAAGCAAGTTTCCCCCAGTAAATGTCAGCATGGTACTTTTGTTCTTTACCTAGCAACAAAGCTTTTGTAGTAGCAAGCTACACAATCAATTTCAATAAACTCATACATTCTCAGAAAGAACAAGTTATGGAAGGAAAGCATGTTTTTATCAGAAATGCTGCATGAGTGTGTCCCACTTACTAGTGTACGGGGTTTAACCATTAATGGATTGACCACGAGTCCATCCAACCTGTTATTTTCTCAAGCCTGAACCAGCTTCGTACTGCACACTCTACAGGAAGGTTGAAATCTTCAGGGAATGTCTTTCCTATGTATTTTTTTTCCTGGTTGGCTGCTATCTTTTTTTTTTAAACATTACCAGAGACATGTTAGGCAGTGGAAATCCAGCACCTTTGGGCACCTACACGATGAACTACGCACAGAACTGAGGAATCTTCTCCCCAACAGAGAACTCAATGGGAGATGGAAAAATAATCAGGAAACTATATTCAGAGAAATCATAGACAGTGCCCAAGTATGCTCATAATTTTTATTATTTGGTGAAAAGAGATTTACTTTTTTGACACATGGAAAATTCTCCTGTGATTCTGTATAGAAAAATCATTGTAACTACAGTTATGGGAGGGGGAGAAGGGAAACGCTGTAAATTTCAATGGTCCTGGAGTAAACTCATATAGCAATAAACAAAATAATTATGAGATTAAACTCTTCTCGATTTGTTACAGCTTCTGGGTTTAATTAATAACGTGACATAGATGATGTAGCTGGTTAGGCACAAACGTGGTTTATCAGCACTATCAAAGAGTGACCAATTCTCTCTCCTGGGATACTCAGGACTGTCTCAGACTTGGAGAGAAACAGGTGACAGGGATTTCAATAATGTGGTTCCCTGCCTTTTTTTGTGCAGTGCTGTGTGTTAGGAATCATGATACTAGAAGCTGAACACTTTATCATGCCATTCACAACTCACCGATGTACCCTATCTCCTATAACATATAGCAGAGGAGAAAAACGTTCTAGAAGGAGATTAACCCAAACTGCAAAGGCAGTGTCTGTTAGATGCTATCAGAAATGATGGTCCATATATAACAAATGACCCAGGCATTCCCATGATACTTGATTTCCAGAAGCTGAAGGCCTACTTTGCACATGCATATATTTACTTTTACACATATATACATATGTGTGTGTTTATCTAGGAATAATTTATTTTATTGTTTATGCACACTATATATTCCTTATATACTACTTTACAGCCACCCCTGGTCACTGCTGAGGTTAGATGTATAAATAGACCTTCTATCTGAATGCTGTAGAGAGTTTAGATGTCACCTGGAAAATGCTCTGGTCAGCATCAATTTTCTGGAAGCCCTAGCAGATTACAGAAACCTATTCCACCTTTCCTCCTTTTGACATACCTGGACTATGAGGGAGCAATCTACTCAGCCCCTTATGTGTTTATTAATACCTACTCCATGCCTCTCTAGTGAGCTCTGCATTGGTGTGGTAGAGAGCACGCGGTCCTTGTGCCCGTTGCTCACCAGTCGAAGTCTGCCTCCGTGCACACGCATGGCTCCGAGGTCATAGCCCCAGCATATTTCCCTTGCATGCATTTCTTCTCTGACTTGCGCTTCCTGTAGATCCTTTTTGCTCCCATGATGCAAGCTTCTCCCTAGAAACAAAACCAAAAATATCTTGCTCTGACACCCACCAGGCTGTTTGTATCACCCAGGTTTTCCAGGCCTGTGCAATGGGAGCTGTGAGTCAAGAGAAGATGATAGGAAGTCAAATACCATGTCAGTACACTGAAGCTAATTAAAGCTACTGAAGCTTTAACTGAAACCAAACCAGCTTTTCCAACACACACTAAGAAATGATATGAGGTTACTTATGTATCTGATTGAGTTCTGAATTTTTTCCAGAGCCAAAGAGAAATTGATTCAGGCCCATTTCTCATTTATAAATAGGTTCCACAGCAATGGAAAGCATAGTCTGATCTCTCTGCAATCTGAGACACAGCAAGTCTATTTCTTTGATCAGATCTCTCTGGCAATAATTTTGTTCAATGGGGATTAGTAATATACGTATATGCAAATACTTTCCACAGGCTGAGAGTTCATGTTTTACAGGGTTGGACTTGTTATGTGGATGATAACCTTTCCTTATCTTTTTCATTCCAATCTTCAGCACCCTGATAAATATTTCTATCTAGGCAAAAAGGCTCAGCCTGATAATCTCAATGGAAAGAAAATCAAAAGGTCCACAGCAGCCTTCCTAAAAATAGTCCCACAAGCACCAGAGCCAACATCCTCAAAGACATGCTGCAAAAGCCTTGGCATTTTTGCTTATGCAAGCACAAGAAAGCAAAGAACAAAACGCAGAGGGGTCTTACTTGTTACCTTTTATGCTGTGAAAATCTCTGTATGAAAGAAAAACTTTTCCTGGCTTTGATTTGCCCATGAAACAGAACGGCCCAAATGGCAACTGGTGTAAAATGCTGTGCCTCCTTGAAATTCAAGGAAGATGTACTGATTTTCAAAGTCATAACTGGTATTTTTGGTGTGGAGTTGTGCCTTGTGCGAGCAGCTCACCTGAGTCAAGTTCTTTAATTCTGCATTCCTTATTAAATTCTTGCCCAGCAAGACACACAGAAAGACAATCTTTGATGATATAAATGCGTGTTTTCATTTTAGACTTCAGGGGAACCTTTGGTGTTTACATATCCACAGAATTTAGCCCATATTTTATTCTAACCTGATAAAACACAGGCTTTTGTGTCAAACTTGGCAGAGCTGGGGAGGTATCTGTAGACACGTGTAGGGACTGTGTGGTGCACATTACCTCCTGGGCACTTAAGTAATGGTTCCAGGAGTGACGCAGCATCTGCATTCAAGATGCAAGGGACAGAGCACAAGGGCCCAATAGACTGAGGAATAAAGTGCCTGACTCCCACAGCAAAAATATCACAGCTGGGAGAGACAGAACAAGGATGAAACCAAGTAAATAAGAAATCATGCTAAGAGGATGGGAATTTGGAGAAAAAAATGTGTGAAAGCAACTAGAAGGGCTCTGAGGACTAAGAACAGAGGAAAAAAAAGGATGTAAGGATGGGGAAACTGGATGGGAGATGTAAGACTGAAGGAAGTCAGGCCTCTTTCAGTAGAAGTGCTTCTGCTGTTGTTGCATTCCTCAGCTCTGCATGCATCTGAGATCATTGCCTGCATGGAGAATGAAATCCAATATGCATCCATTCATCCTCTGGGGTACAGAGTGAAACCTGAGGCCAACACATCTGTGTAACAAAACAGACCCTTCCAGTAAGGGAAAATCTGACACACCGATCTAACAGGAAACAACATTGGATCACGCTGAATTTTAATAGTATCATTAGCTACCTTTGGTCAGATTCCAGCCTCCTTGCTTCTCACCTGGCTGTGGAGCTGCCAAGGTCTGTAGTCCTCTTCTGCACATCTTCGATCAAAAATGGACTTGTAGTCTACTTTCACCAGCTGCCACTCCGAGCGGTGGCTGAAATGTCCAAACACTCTACAGAACACAGCAGAAAGAGCATGGTATAAAAGGGAGTACCAGATGGACCCTGGTAGTTACAGAGGTACAGTTGGCCACAAATTTCCAACTGAGATTAATTGCTTTAAGACTGCCAGCCCTACTGATTTTCACTTCATTGACATCATGAAAGTCAGACTTAGGTTTTTAAATACCTACAACCCTCTTAAAAAATTGCGTGTCACTCTTATTCATTGGATCAAGATACTCTCACATTTGCCAATCCCCAAAATGACTATACAGACAATACTTGACATGGGGTTTGAGACAGTTATACCTATAGGAGTTTGATATTTCAATTACAGGCTTTGGGAATCCCTTCCATACAAATTAAAATCAGAACCTGAAGGGATCATGCTTCACGCATCTCTATTAACTCAGGTTAGTTTCCAAGCCACATATTCTGTTTATTACAGGTCACTCCATTTTTTTATAGACAGAAACTGAATTTTACTCCTGTTTTTGCAAATCTGATCTCAGGTAAAATGTCACAATTTCTGGCAGGGTGAATCCAGATTTATGCACCACGCAGAGCTCAGCATACCATATTGAAGCTAATCATAATTTTTCATGACTCAGCCTCCAGGCAACATTTTGCCATTCATTTTTATAAAAGAATGTCTTCATTTTCCTGTGTCTCAGTTTAAAAAAAAGAAAGTAGCAGCAAAATACAGCTATAAAAATACCCTACCATCTTTCTTTCAAATATTCATCTGCCAAGAGTAACTCTGCTTTAAATCACACTCAATTTGAGGAGTCAGGTTTCATGCTGATAAGTTAAGTAATAGTAGCTTTGCAGTTTGCAAGGAACCATGTTGTCATTCTCTCAGT
Organism: Gallinula chloropus; assembly: GCF_964237585.1. NCBI lineage: Eukaryota > Metazoa > Chordata > Aves > Gruiformes > Rallidae > Gallinula > Gallinula chloropus. The sequence goes on from NC_140090.1 coordinate 70,158,126, forward strand.
CATATCACAAATGAACGTTGATGATTTAGCAACAGAAGACTGCATACCTGGCTTCACAGAGCACTCGGTTTTGTCCCCAGCCAGAAATGCTATTAGGGAAACAAAGCTGGTAAAGAGTCTTATGAGGAGCGGCTGAGGGGACTGGGACTGTTTAGTTTGAAGAAGAGAAGGCTCAGGGGAGACCTTATTGCTCTTTACAACTACCTGAAAGGAGGTTGTGGTGAGCTGGGGGTCAGCCTCTTCTCACAGATACGTAGCAATAGGACAAGAAGGAATGGCTGCAAGTTGCGCCAGTGGATGTTCAGGTTAGAAATTAGGAGAAACTTCTTATCAGAAAGAGTGATTTGGCATTGGAACAGGTTGCCCAGGGAGGTGGTGGAGTCACCGTCCCTCAGGGAGGTTCAAGGAAAGATTGGATGAGGTACTTAGGGACATGGTTTAGTTAGTAATATAGGTGGTAGGGGGATGGTTGAACTAAATATCTGGGAGGTCTTTTCCAACCTTAATGATTCTGTGATTCTTTTACAAATAACCCTCCTAAGCTATTTCTGGTGTCATTCCTGTCACCATTAGCATGATGGCATGCTCACTTACGTCATGATGAGAGTTTCCTCTCCAGGTTCCCCTAATACTCCATCTACAAACAGTGGGAGGGATGTGAAACTGTACTTGCTCCAAGATCTCCCTTCATCAAAACTTAACCTAGTGGAGAAAGCAGAATTAGTATTTTCTTTCCTTAGTCTCCTTCTACTTTACTGAACTCTATAATCAACTACAGCTGCTATAGAGAAATAGGAAACAGCTTCTGTTTGTGGATACTACATTTTTAGTCCTTCAAATAACCACCTTTCTAGGATCAGACTTGTTTGGCTTCATACTGCTGTCCCGTGGCCAATACTTAAGTGGTGGGACTAATAAAGTTAAGTTAGAGTTTGATGTGTTAAGGGAAAAAGGTAACCTAGGACTAACACATACTTCCTGGCATCTGAAAAGAAGGACAGCAGACGTTTAACATAGACAGTCATTACCAGAGATGTCTGATAGGCAGAGATGTGTGTTTTATGGCAACCAGTACTCCACCTTGATCCAGGTACAAAACACTGTGTTCTTCCTCAAAGATCTGAAAAAAAAAAAGCAGCATGTATTTAAATCTATTTCCTGCAATGTCAAGAAAATGTCATGATTCTTTAAGTGTGATTGTGACAGAGGAGAGGTATGTGCTAAGGAAGTCACTGTATAGAGTATTCTTGCATTTTATTTATTATTGTTTTGTTTCTTTGCTTCCCAGGTCCTTGGAAAATGCATTCTGCCTCTGCTTGATACAAAGTTACAAAGTTAGAAACATTAATTTTTATAAGGATCAACATTTTCCCTCCTTTCAATGACAGATTCATGTTTAAAGAAGAACTTTATGTGTTTGCATTTATCTGTCCCTATCTCACATAAGTGATGTAGGCAGAAAAATGAGGGCTGGTCAAACACTGTAAAATAATTAGATTCTTAGAATATCAAATATTTAAAAAAGATTTTCTTTGCCTGTGTCTTTTTTATATTGGCTTTCTGCAAACATCTGCTTTCCTGTTTATATAGCAGCACTGTCATTCTGGGAAAATCACTCCTCCTCTCCATGACTTGGTATCCTATCCAGAAAGTAGGAAGAACAGAACTTCCTATTCTGAGGATAAACACATTCAGAGGTAGAAATGCTTTGTTAACAAGTAGGATATCACTAAATATAAGGCACTTGATTTAACTTCATTATCCAGTGTTTTTCTGTAATTAATGGAGAGATAGTAGGTAGCTTCAGCACAGCATCAACTGAATTTTTGCCTTTTTCTCCATTAACTTAAGAACAAGGCAAAATTATCATTTTATATGGACACTGAACTTGGACAACACATAAGTCCCATAACAGTGAGGGAGAAGCAGACTAGTGCAACTGCCTACTCTATGGAAATTAGAAAAATGGATGAAGAGAAAAATTGTCTGGTAGAAGGGCTGTACAACAGTAAAAGGAAACACATATTCTCCCCATATATATTAATATTTTAATCTGTTCTATGCTTTGCCAAAGAAACTGAAGCCAAACTCTGAGTGGAATTATAAAAATAATTTCCTGTTACAAAAATCTAATGGCATATTCTGTCTTTTTCTCTGGGCATCTGTCTATCTCTCAGAAGGGAATAAAAGTTTTCCCTGTTGTATAGATTACCAAAAAGCTACACAGAACCAAAAGAAAAACAAAATCAGCAAAATTTTGAACCTACTATGACAATTTCCTGATGACTATTTAAACCTGTGACTATGTCTTTTACCTGTCTCCAAGTGTTCCCAGCATCAGAAGAAACAAACATGCTGATGTCATTGTCTGATAGTTCAGTGCCTATATTACCTGTAAAATGAACGTTGATTAGTGATGCAACACCCTAAGAAACAACAGAATTAACAAATCAGGGCAATAAATGTATTTATTTCCTTTTTGTAATCACAGACATTTAACTTTTGGGTAGAGAAAGAGGGGGAAGGGAAAGGAAAGACTTTCAGTTTGAAGAAAATACATATAAAAGTTCTGGTGCATACAGCTCTACACACCTGCATATGGAAAGGAAATGTCCTGGTTTGAATCTGATGTTCATGGGAGTAGAGGACTAGAAGTGAGCTCCTCGGTCTTGAAGGTCCATTTCCACAAAAAACATGGCAAGTTGAAGGCCCATATGGACTTCTGTTTGACAGGCTTCCTTCCTTCCCCATACCGGTGGTGTGACACCCCACTCAACACCCTCCACACCCATCACAAACTCAAGATTTTGTCGTTGTTTGCACATCATACACAGGTGATCTTTAAATGTTTCATACCTGAAGCTACAATAATACTGGGGGCAGTGTCTCGGCTGGCGATGTTTCCTGAGGTATAGGGATTCTCTGAGACCTTCAGGTGAAGATGAAGGGAGCAATAGGGCTATGGAGAAAGGGGAAATATAAGTAAAAAGCAGACAAAACATGAACTGCATGATCCTATTTCTACAGGCTTAGAAATAGACAGTGTCTTTCAGTATTATTTCCTAACCACTGCATCCAGCTGCCCTTCGAAACGTACAGCCACTGTCCTGGTTCTGTTGCAAGAGCTTCACTATCATTTTCTAATGCAACCTGCTCCCACTGGGAAACTGATTCACTATGCTGAATCCCTCTCACAAGGACAAGATCTTTGAGACTGTGCCCACAAAGCAGGTGATCAGGTTTGCAAGAGCAGGTAATGGTAAAGACTACTCAGTTTCCCAGCTCCTAGCTCTCTTGACAAGCAAGCAAGGCTGCAGATACAACAAATCAACTCTCAGAGTAGCAGTGCCCAGGTTATATCTGCAAAAAAGAAAGCAATATAACCTTATTGGTGTGGTGCCGAGTCACCACTAATTAGCCTTAAGAAACAAATTAATTCAGACAGTATCATACTGTTTCTTGACTCTGAGTATTTTTGACATGACTGTGTTATACGCTGCACTAAGAGGAAATACCAGGACTAGAAGGTGTTAGTTTAAAAGGTGTTTAGCATGATGTTTCATTATCCCATTGGATGTGGCCTTTGAGATTTCAATACAAATACACCCATAGAAGCCCCACCTATTTGCTACTGATTTTGTATGTCAAGTACTCAGGTAAGACAGGAATGGTACAGAGTAAATCAGGTGAGCAAGAAGGGAAGACAGACAAGCAGATTTCTAAAGTTGATATTACAAGTCTCTCCAAATCTGTAGTCTGGTAGCTTGAGAATTTTTTAATAATATTTGCATTTTTGGGGGGTTTCATCTTCAATATTTTTTTCTTCCAAACCTCACGAAGGCTCCTTTGTGAAACTGGGTAAAGAAAGGGTCTTGGAAAAATATTGGCAAGAAAACCTGAAGCAAACTAACCAAACTGAGGGTGTCATCACACAGGAACACAGAGCAAAGCTTCAGCTTGCACAGCTCTGTAAGATGGGCAGGAGAGGCTATGCAGAAGGTCCTTCAGCCTCTTAGGAACAGGCCTTTCTGTCTAATATCAATTGCCTAAAGGCTAGCTCTCCAGTACCAGAGGTTTTGCAGGCTTTGTCTGCAGGAGACCTAGCCCCACCGGTCACTGGAGAAAGACCACCAATCCATCCCTTCTCCACATCTCTGAAATTAAAATTTCCCTGTGCAAAATGACAACAGCAGAAGGATTTTTGGACGAAGGTGAATGTGGGTGGTGAGGAAGGATGGGAGCTCTTACTCATGCGACACAGAAAAAGGGGACATGGGTTGTGCAGAAGGAACACAACCTGCCAAATGGAATGTACTGAGCAGCCTAACTCTAACTGACAGCCTTGCGAGGGCAGCCTCTGGAGCAGCCTGGGGGTGTGGGAAGAGAGTGGAAACCAAATCAAGCTGACATGCATGCAGGAAGTGGAAAAGCATTGCAAGAGCCTGTATTCTTCCCTTTTACATTTTTATTCATTGTGAAAACTAAATACAGGACATATTCCTAAAACTAACATACTCCAAGCCCACTTAGGCATTTTGAAGACAGTAGCTAATGACAGCAACTCAGCCAATTCCCCACTCTGACAGAGATTAGACCTCATTAGCCTCAAATCTTTGTGCTACTAGAGGTTTTCTTTCAAATTTGTCTCATTTCACAGATAGAGTACACAAAAAAGGAATATACGTCTCAAATGTTAAAAGCCAGGTCATGTGTCTAAGCAGAAAGATGGAATATATAGAGGCATAACTTATTATTGGTTGAAGTGCAGTAACGATTGCAGTGTCTAATGACAACTGGGTATGGTGCAAAAACTAACATAGGCATTCTAGCCAAACACCTGAAGTATTTGCCCATGTCCATCCCATGTCTTTACTGTGACAGCATCCCCGTTGTACACCTTTTCCACCCATACCCTTACACAGTTCCACTGACAGATATTTTTCCACACTGGTTTACCATCCATTACACTATTATTCCTCATCTACCTCCCTCAGCTTAATTTACATACAGACAGCTTTGTTTTTTAGCATTTCTATCAATTTTCTCTATCTTTCTTGTTGTTACCAACATGCTAGTGAAATAATTACTCTCATCAGAACCACCAGTTTTGGGTTTCCCTGACATTGTCGAGTACTCAGCAGTTGCTTGGTGATGCACGGACACTGAGGAAAAGACAATCACTGCCAGGGAACATTTTCAAACAAGGCAGAAGATAAAGCATGAGTGACATAGCCCATTGCTCTAACTGCTGTAGTTTTTACAATCACGCTGGCATTCATTACTTGCTTCCTAATATTTTCAAGCCAAGCACTTTTATGCTCCCTTCTCAGGAGGCTCATCAGTCCTTACTAATATTTTTCATCAATACCTACAAATCCACTTCTTGGCAAAGAAGTGGCATCTTCTGCAAAGCCCACCTGAACGGTCTCCAGTTGCATGACACATACAAACCAGCTATTAGTGACTGTCCCTGATCAGGAGTGGGGCAAATTATTAAAGCACAAGGATGATGCTAGACACTATTCACAAAACTGGGGGTAGTCAGAGTATTTGCTCACCTGCAATAGGAAGAAGCAATGAAGAGAGATAAACACTTCTAGGAGAGAAATTCAAAACACCTCACTAAGATGCTTAAATTATTCTGTAGCAGATGGTGTGAATGCCCTCCCTTACAAGAAATAGGTCTTTGTCCTGAAATCCTTATAATCCATATAGACAAGACAAACAAAATGTGGGAGGGAATAAACAGATGTCTGGGGAAGAGAGGCACAGAGAAAATAAATGACTTGCCCAAGGTCACATAGGAAAATGGAGAAAGGCCTAAAAATTGAATCAAGATTCTCCTGAGATTCATCCCAGTGTTTTAAGCACAATACTATCCTTGAAAGCTAATTTACTAACTCTCCTGGACAGATGTCCATAATTTGTAAGGTAGAATTACTTCTCTGTTAACCACTACACAGCACAAGATCAGTATCAAACAAAACCAGTATCTTTGGGATATTATAGGTTGGTAACTATTTTATGAAGATCAAGTGCATTCATCATAGAAAACAAGTGGTATAACCACAAAAAATAAAGCTGTGGGATTAAATTGAACTTCATTGCTTTTTTCCATCCTCATTATTCAGAGCTATCTCACAAAAAATGCAAAGAAATTCTTTGAGTTGCTCTGAAAAAAAACACCTCAAGCATACTGTCAGTAGAGGGATGGTTCCATCTGGCCTGCCTTGTGTTTCAACCAGATTCCCTCATAACCTCCTTAACTGCCAACTTAGCTGCTATGTACTTATTTCTGCATTAACTTTCCCTTAGTTTAGGTTTAAAGACCAGATGCACAGAGCACTCGCATGCTGGGGACCATCCTGTCACTCTGGGAAAGGGCAGATTCCATTCTGCCAACAAGCTGGGACATACGTCATTGCTGTGTCCCAAGCTATAGCTAGAGACAATTATGTTGAAAACCAGCAGCATGAAAACATTAGTATCTGCTCTGGAGTAAGGATGGGAGCTAAGCTAGATGTACAATGAACTATTAAGAATTAGCCTAGCTATGCCATAAGGAGAAGCAGGACAATCCCAAGAACACTAATGTGGAGACGTAGAAGCAGCAACTGATGTAAGGAGGTAAAACGTCCAGTGATGGCTAAAGAGATGAATGGGGTTTGGAAGCTGTTTAAATACTGCAGCTATGTCGCTTTGACAAGGAACAGAATTGCTTCAGAGCAGAGGACAATTCCTTTTCTCCATGCTTTTCCACAGTAGAATGCCATTACAGATCCCTGACTTATTTCCAGGAATGTACAAGTACTTTTGTTTTTAAAATTTCCCCTATCACTCCTAACTTCTGTGAACTTTTCTCTTTCATTTCCTGAATTCTTGCTTTCCTTATTCTGCCTTCAGCTTCCCCCATCATTAACTGTAAAGCTCAAATCAGATTTTTAAATATCTTGGCTCTCTCTTGCAGGGTTGCTGTTTTACTTTGCGATTTTGGTGCATTTTCTGTAGCTCCCTTTCATTTGCAGGCAGACTTACCTGATCCTAACAAGTCATTTTAGTTCAGATTTCATCTATTTGCTTTCTTGCGAATTTGCAAGTCAACCACCTGAGACCCTGTGTGTTCAGCTGATGATCTGTGCTCTGTTACCATTCCACTGGCTTGTGACAACCTAAGCATGGAGGCAGCAGACAGGCTCAGGACTATTTCGCCTCATGTTAAGGGAAGAGGAAAAATAAACATGGCTAAACATTCCTCTGACCTTATCATGGGGAAGGGCTAAGTTCCTTACCATACTTTGTGGAAGGGCAAAGACTGAGCTACATGGTTCAAGTCCATTGAGAATGTGTCCCTTACCACTCTGAAATCATGGACTGATTTCTACAGATGCCATGGAGCTGAGATGCCTACCCCAGCCCAGGTCACAGAGCATTTAGGAAGTGGTTGCTTTCCAGTGAAAACAGGATGACAACCCTGCATGCAGTTTGCATGGGTGGAAACAATTGTCAGGGCAACTACCTGGCTGCACAGACAGCAACGTAAGCATGAATTAATGTTTAAACAGTGGTTTGTACACAGGAGCAATAAGGATATAAACACAATCCATAGAGAATCAAAAGTTTGTCTGGGTCACTTCTTACTACAAATGCCCGCACTTCTGCCCCTGCTCGTGACCCCTTATAATCACTTTTGTTGGAAAAGACCTTTAAGATCATTAAGTCCAACAGTTAACCCAGCACGGCCACATCCTTAAGCACCACCATCTAAGTCTTTTAAATACCGCCAGGGATGGTGACTCAACTACTTCTCTGGGCAGCCTGTTTCTATGACTGACAGTCCTCTGGGTGAAGAAGGTTTTTCCACCTACCCTGGCACAACTTGAGACCATTTCCTCTTGTCCTACCACTTCTTATTTGGGAGATCAGACCATCTTCCATTCAGCTGCAACCTCATTTCTGGTAGTTGTAGGAAGCAATGAGATCTCACACAGCTTCCTTTTCTCCAGGCTAAACAGCCCTCAGCTCCTCATAAAACTTGTGCTGTTGACCATTCCCTAACTTCATTGCCCTTTGGACACTCTCCAGCACCTCAATGTCTTGTCAATGTCTCACCAGTGCTGAGTGCCGAGAGACAATATCTTCCCTAGTCCTGCTGGATATGCTATTTGTGATACAACCCAGGATGCCATTGGCCTTCTTGACCACTTGGGCATACCACTGGCTCATATTCGGCCAGCTGTTGACGAACACACCCAGGTCCTGTTCTGCCAGGCAGCTTTCCAGCCACTTTTCCCCAAGCCTATAGCACTGCAGGGGGTTGTTGTGACCCAATTGCAGGACCCAGCACTGAGCCTTTGCGAACCTCATACAGTTGGGCCTTGGCCCATTGATCCAGCGCGTCCAGATCCCTCTATAGGGCCTTCCTACCCTCAAGAAGTTCAACACTACTGCCCACCTTGGTGTAATTTGCAACCTGACTGATGGTCAATTTGATCCCATCATGCAAATCATTAATAAAGACATTAAAGAGCACCAGCCCAAGTACCGGTGAGAACAGCACTGGTGATGGGCTACCAGCCAGGTTTACCTCCATTCACCATAACTCTTTGAGCCTGGCCATCCAGCCCAGTGAAGCCTTGCCTGGTTTTGCCACCCCCATGTTTTTTACTTTGTTGGCTTTGCAAGCCCCTGAAAATATTACACTATCATATCATAAAATAAAAAAACTTGGGTTTCTGATAAAATTGATCATAATTTGAAAAAGTCAAGGTGTGGGGTTTTTTGGTCAAATAAGCTCACTTGAACTAAAAGTACATTACAGTCTATTTGAAATACAAAGACTTCTACACATAACCCCTTCCAAAAATTCAATTGCTTTATGCCTGCAAAGTTCTCTGAATGTCATCTTTTTTGTTTTCATCTTCTAGAAAGATTTAATTTAAAAAATGCCCTTAGTTACAATTTTTAAAAACTTGGAAGAAGAAAACAAATCCTCCCAAATTTAGTCATGCTCTGAAATAAATCTTCTGTTTGACCACCAGTCCTCCCTATTTATTTTTTCCAAACTGGAGAGAAAATCAAAGGCTTGCATTTTTGGCCAAAAAAATCAATTACCTGACGATCTTCAAATATCAAGTTATTTATTCTTTGCTCTTGCAATAATGCATGGGGTTCAGTTAAATGATTAGTAGCTGGATACTACAATGTACAAAATGTAATGCTGATTCAGAGTCCAACAGCTGCCTCAAAATGAGAAAACTTTGTTTCTTTTTTTTTTTTTCCCTGGATGGAAAATAACATGCAGGTAAAGGACAGAAGGAGGAAAAGCAGTGTAATTAGTGCCCCTGATTCTGCCTGGAGGCATATTAGAATTCATGAAATATAAAAGCTATTACTGAGAATCTCAGAGGCTGGGGTTCCGAGTGTTATACCGCTACTGTGTATGGCTTATACTGGCTGAAAAACATGTTGAGATCAGACTAATATTTCCAATTTGACAGAGATCTCAAATTCTATTCACACTGCTTATATTTCACTTTCACTCAGTTTGCATATAATTATGATTAAAGACTTAGATATATGTTGATCTATATCAATTAGTACCGAGACAGATACAATATACACCCAACTCATAGCTACACATATATTGGATGAATGTGTCGATTCTCACTCCTGAGTTAAAAGAGAAAATGATAAATATTAATACTGCCAACAGAGTGGCCTGAAAGAAATCAGATCTCTCCTTTCCTTTGAGCCTGTCTCAAGTTATTAGGTCCCTGGCAGTTCCTGAGCTATAATAGCTCACTCCTCCCATCTAGTGTCCAGAGAATCAACTGCTCAGAAACAGCGTCCAGCTTCACCTGCTGGTTAAGAGGTAGCCGTCAGAAGGAAACTGATCTACGAAGCTTCCTTTTGTTCCAGAAATTAAAATTAAACTAAATTACAATGCCAGCTTTTGCAATACCACCTGGCAGTGCAAAGCCCAATGTACTGCACTTTTTAATAGCAGAATTCCCTCCATGAAATACACTGCATGGAGAGAGGAGCTGCCCTCTCCTTCTTGTGTTGCCTACTAGAAAAAGATTGTCCTGGGATGTTACCACCTCCCAAGTCCCCCCCCTTCTCCCCCTTTCCCCTCAGATACTTACTAGGAGACAATGAATGGGATTTCCTCTCAGATCAGTGTCCGGAGCCTGTAACAAATTCCAGTCTCTCCCTTTGTTGTAGGTGATGAAAGTTTTCACTTGGTTGTCAATCTTCTTGTTAGCCAAGAACATTCCCTTTATACCTGCTACCTAGGAAAAATTGACATGGCTGAAAAATAGATCAAGCCGACGCAGGTTGTGTGCACGTGTCTCTCTTGCTCTGTCAAAACCAACAGGGATCCAGTGGCTGCATCAGTGTGGTAGATGTCAGAGCAACAATTGCCAAGGAGCATCAAAGGATGGCAAATTGAGGTGCTGGTGACAAGATAAGGCCATCACAAGTGGAAAGGTGACAAATGGAAAAGAAAGCTTATATTTCAGAATCAGCATGGGAACATGGTAAGGTGTCAACAGCATTATCACTAAAGTGACAAACTCTTGACTGTGCAGGCATCTTTCCTCCTGAAAGATGAAAAATGTACAGGGCAATTATTTGTCTCTTGCACAGCAGTAGCAGGAAACAGAAGCAACTTTGGCCTTGCAAAGAAAATGGCAACACACATAAACAGTTCAGTGCATCTATTCTCATAGAACCTGCTTAAGACATTTCATCAAGGATCCCAATGTGTTCCAACAAGATAACTTGGGGCACAGAGGTATTTTCATTATAGTTTCATATTTTGAGGAAAGCAAAGCACTGGTGACTCAAGCAAGGCCACCCAGAATGCTAGTTAAAGAGCTAGCAATGAAAGTCTCATCCTTATATTTTTCCTGGTTTTTTACCTAGAAGGTTTAGTCCATAGACCTGCAGGAGGGTTTTGCAAAGATGTGATGCTAACAGACTCACATTGGAACCAAGCCCAAAAAAGTCAACCTCAAACCACAACTCACACTGCAGAATGTTCCCATCTTCTCAGCACACTGAAAATCAATAGCCCAATAGGTGCTGCAGCTTGCGAATGAATTTGTTAGGCTGTCATTCTGCAATTTGAGTGCTGCAATAAAAAGGGAAGTCAAATCGGGAGGAGGAGGGGGAAAATGAAAAACTTTTTTGTTTCCAGCAAGTCTGTTCAGTCATCTACCCCATCACTTCTTCTGATGTAGAACTAGTACACAGAACCATTCATTGACACTTTTTATTCATAGAGATTATTACTTAAATGACATCACATGACAAATGGTTACACCACAGATTCCAAGTTTGTTCCAGCTCAACTGATTTAATTATATGGCTGGATTTGGAAGCTACAGCTCTGAGTGTGTAGGACCTTATTTCACTTTTAGTCACGTGCTGTGGGACTAGTAATGTACAGTGCATTAATGTACTTGTTCATTCCAAATAGCACTTTCATGCTTGAGCAATGGCACTGAATTGCATTTGAGGTTTGTATATATGCTATATTGTTATAATAGGCAACGGTCTTTAGGTAGTTAACTGGTGTATTGTTGATATTAGCATACAAAGATAATATTTTCAATATTTTTAGATGCATTGTTTGGTCCCACCCAACTAAGCATTCAGAATTTCTGTTGTAAGAGAAAGGCACCCTGAAAAGACAAAGGTAATCTGTCTCCCAGTGATACTGCATGAACAGACAGGGCTGGGAAAAATAACATAGTTCTGCCTTTACTACCAGAGGCCAGAGCCTATAGCTCCATTTGTACTTTTCTTTGTTGTTCTGAAATAGCTGTATTATATAGTCCCTGTGAAATACTGGCCATAAATGATTAAAGAGCATTTTATGTACCAGGTGATAAATGTGTTCTGAAATCCTGTGAATTTTTCTTTTTATGATTCTAGTCATGGGCTGGGACTCAGAATCCTTTCCTGAGAAAGCAAAGTGTAAGTTATTCTGTCAGTCTTGGACAGCTTTATCTTAAGAAAAGACTGCACACACTATACATGTTTGTGAGCTCTCTGTAGGAAGAGATACACCTATTGGATATACGTAACCATGACACACACAGACCCATTCATCCCTATTGTTCATACAATCATAAGAGAGAAAGAATAATGCAAGTAAGTGCATGGCCACCAGTGGTCAGAGAGAAAAGCACTCCATCGGCTCCTACACAGGCATTGTAGACAATTCTCACTGCTCTGAATGCACTGTGTACAGATACAAATACTGCCTACAGTTTTAGAAAGATTCATACAAGACAGTAGAACAAACAACTCAAAACACATTATTCACTCCCCATCACCAACTTTCTATGTCAAACACATACTTCCATCTAACATTCATCCTGCTAAAAAAATAAGTCGCAGAGTGATAAGCATATATATCATAGCTATAGGCACATCTCCTCACAGTCTGTTATCACTTCAGGCATGGGTTACCAAAGGCAGGATTGTCTTGCTATGGACCTATCCAACTACAGAGTCAAGCAGAACCATACCACATCACTGGAGAGGTGCAGGAACTGGAAAGGGCACTCAGACCAAATAGCCAGTGGCTCTTACTCTTCCCTTGCTCTAGGAGATGGTTTTTAGGACCCTGTGGTCTTTAGGACCTTCTGACCGCTGAGTCATGCTACTCGTGAAGCATCAATGCAAGGTGGTGGAGAGAAGAGCAAATAACAAAAGAGGGAATAGTGTCCCCCCAGGAGTGGCCCCTACAAGGTCCAGCTCCCACACTGAATTAACAGTGAATGAAAGGCTCCTGATGACTTACAGAAGAGATGGGAGAACTTGATGAGGCATCATGAAAGAACTTCTATTTCTCTTCATGCCCAATGCAATTCCCTGTTGAGCAACACTGAGCAGATTCATCTTCGATGTAAAATCAGTTTAGGAATCTACATAAACACATTCACTACAGTGCAACCAGAAGAACTTACTTCTAAACACCCGACAAACATGCACACAGACACGTGCACATTCAACAGGTCTTTCTCTGGCATCTTCTCAAATAAGCTTGCTTTTCTAAATATACTGCTGTCACCACAGAAAAACTCATTGCAAACTCTACACTTCCTTTTCATTTATCTATGGATTTTTTTCTTCTCTCATCTTCATCTCCATTTACCCCTAGAGCATTCATCATTTGCAACTACTGTACTGGCAGAATCACACTGGACGTCTTTCTGTTCCCTTCCAGCTAGAACATCAAATTGAAAGGAAGGTTTGTGCCAGGTTCAGTGTCAGCCAATATTTTTTCTATCTAGATAATCAGCAGATATGACGCTACAAGTCTGATTTCATCAATTTCAATCCAGGTTACTGTGTGGTGTCAGCCTAATAAAACAAAACAAAGGCTTTTCTTTCCCCCTGGGATGTAGGACACCTTTACATAATGCAGTGAAACTGTTTCTTGAGCTGACAGTAATAAGAGGGAACAGTTTTCCATGGGCTGCCAATGTTGCAGAGAGATTAATAGTAAAAATTTCCAAATGACTTAAATGCCATTGCCCATCCTCCTACAATTCATCTGCATTTATGTACACTTGGGGTCTCTGTTTGGACAATTCAAGGTGGTTTCCAACTAAAGGGCAGCTGAAGGAAAACTATGTAGCAGAGCTAATATTCAGACAGTGATGGGGAAATATGGGAAGCCTTTTCATTTTCAAAGGAACTCGGATCTATTTCATGGTCTTTATTCTAAATGGTCTGAAAATACCCTGGAGGAGACCTGAAAAGAGAAGCTGACCCTCAAAACAGCAGCTGAGGATCGAATTTCTTCTTAGCCGAGCAATGTCTCTGGTAATAAAAGAGACAGGCGAGCAAAAGAAGTACAAGGGCACATTAAACGTCCTATTCTTTGGATCAGTTGCTATAGTAGACAATGTACATTGGCCTTTGTACAGGTAAGCTTAGGCAGAATGTAATTCTCAGAAAAAGGCTCAGGGGTAAAAGGCACATAAAATCAGGTAGGAGAGTTTCTATGCTCATGGGATAGCCCAATAGCTAAAATCTTTTCAGCTCCCAGAATACGCTGAGGAAGGTAACAAAGAAAAAACCCAACAACCTGCTATCTCTCCTAACTTCTAAAACAAGAGATTAGGCATTCAGAAATGCAACAATAATTGGAGAATAAAGCTATTCAGAGGTTGGGAACTTTCAGATCCATAGGCTGGACCAATGTGAGTCAGCAAGATTTAAGCTGAGAAACTTAAAGAGTTCCTCTTAGGGACTGAATGAATTATTCCACTACGTGTTTTGATGCACACCTTCCTATGCATAAAACTGTCATGAGCTCTTCCTTACCTGAGAATCTATATAGAGTACAGCAGTGAATCTGTTCATAGTATTAGGCTAGGCCTAAACTCAACACCTGCATCAAACCAGACCTTGAAAGTCATCTGTTTGCACTGAGGCCCTGAAGTAAAAGGAGGGTAAAACTATGTGTTCAGTCACTTTTTGGCTCTTCTGTTCACAGGCATATTACAAGACTGATGTGCAACAAGGAAACAGTACTGGCATTAGGTGAGCTCCTGAGACAGGAATGAGATGTTTGGAGTCATGACATACCTCATAGAGGTCAATCATCACATTCCCCTCCAGCCCTTGACTGCTCTTGACATTTTCCAAGGCCAGGGTGAAGTACACCCCTCGGGTATCCGAGATATACAGATTGTAAGTGTCGTTCTGGTTCCACTCTTGAACAGCTGCAAACACCTGATTCTCATCTGTGCTGATAACATGCATGTCCTGGGGAAAGAAAAGAGATGAAGGTTACTAGAGGGAGCTCTGTTCTGTCATTTCCAAGGGCACCAAAGTAATTGTGGAGGAGCAAGGGATATATTTAGGCTGGAGTTTAATCGGCATCTGTAGACAACGCTCCTGTAAAGCAGATAATTCCATCCAGGAATATTTTACACCAACTCTCTTCTGCCAATATTCAAAGTGGTAATTAACAGATCAGGTGTTAATTGAACATTTACATTGGCAGTAGAATGTTATACAACAGCACTTCCCCCCCCTTTCATTTTAATTAGTACTTTGTTCAGGGGGAAATGGGGTTGTTCATTTCTTGCGGGTTTTTTTTGGCAACAGAACGTTAACACTTGGAATCACAGATATTAAAAATGTGGGGGGGGTTGTGTTTTAAAGACAAAAATATAGTAGCATCTGAGACATCTGCTTCTTGCCTTGTATTCAGAAACCAAGTATGCTTGAGAACTGATACAAGGGGGATCTAATGGGTTAATGACTGCACCCAGTGCTGCTGTTGTTTATTATTTCTAATGACAGTATTGACTAGAAGCCAAGGCACTGGACCACTGTCCTAAACATCTGCCAAGAAATATAATGAAAGACAATTTTAATCTTCACTAGATGTAAAGATTGTAAATCACTGTTAGATCACTAGTGTTGTGAGTGAGGTTTTGTTTGAATGTTTTTTGGTGTGTTACAACAGGCAGGAAACAATGAAAAGTTTACAAAATTGAAGAAAAAACCAGAAACTATTAAAACTGATTCCCTCTTCCAGTGCCTGGAGAAACTATTACCTAGTGGGAAAAGCCACCAAGAGACAGATTGTTATAATGAAATTCCCAGGCTCTATCTGCCCAACACAGGCACCCTGAGTTCTTCAGTGCCATAAAAATCTGTGGAGGTAGGAAAAGAAATGCAGATTTCTTAGCACCAGGTGATTCCCAGAAGATTCAGCTGTTCTGTCTGTTTTGGGCAGATATCCCAAAGTTATTTTGGTTCCATGAATCTCAGCCAGGTCTTTCTATATGCAAAACTGAGAACTTTATCAGAAAACATGCTCTTTGGAAGCTGATGCTACATCTTCCCTCTGTTAATAATAGTCTTTGACAACTTGCTTTCTTGTGGTTTTTGTAGAAGGAATTAGTATTTCTAGATGGAGCCTTATAATGTAAAGAAAAATAATATAAAGTAGAAATCTGATCTATAAATCTGAAAGTGGATCCACCATGAAGTTAAGATTCAGAAAAGTTGTTTGTTGATACAGATCCAGATCTGAGTATGGAGTGGATGAATATTCATTCGATTTTCTTGCTGCTTTGCGCTAGAGAAAAACGCATCCCAGAAGATGGTCTGGTTTTGTGGAGGAACAGATTGGCTTAAATCCTGAGGCAGTAGGAAAGGTATATAAGCCCAATTGCCTTCTACTAACTGTGGTTTTGAATAGATATCCACTCTTAGCTCCAGCTGTGCTAGCAGAAGTTACTGCTGCACCTCTTTGTCAGAGGCTCCTTATTTCAGACTGTCACCCTAGTCAATCTGTTGGTAGAGTAGGTGCTCCTAACGTGCTTCAGGCAATGTTGGCTAGCACCGCTCTAATATCAAGTTTAAACTTTTTTGTACCTGACATAGGCACAGGCAGACCTCTCCATTTAAACATAGACAGACATTAAAAGTAAAATTCATTTTGTCTGGTGAATGCACACTTTCATTAACTTGCCATTTCAATCAATAGTTTTGTAATAACTAAGGAAGAGATGTAAAAACATATTTTTTATCAGCATCATGGAAAATTAAAAGCTATTTCATGAATGCTTTAGACACAAATAAGTTAATTTGTTCACTAGATGCTTCCTGGGTTTTGATCAGTTCATGCTGTAAGATGCAATAGTAAAGAAAATCCCAATATGCCTGGAAAAACAGAGACTGATATAGAATTGGCATAATGTATGTAGAGCAGAAAGCTAAAAAAAAAATAAAATATAGTCTTCCAGCTGTTTGCCTTTGGGGATTGATTAACTTTTCTTCTTAATGCAGCCTTATCCAATAGATGTAGTTACAAAGCAAAGCTTTGATAGAAAGATCAGTATATGAGCATCAAACAGACTCTTGATCGACATCAGGTTGGGGTTTTTTTGTTTCCACATTGGGAAAACTAAAATTAATCAGCATATCATAGTCTCTTCTATTTTATTTTTTAAGGGTGGGGGGTTACTTTTTCAAGGAAGGAATAATAGAAAAAGACCGCATTTATCTTGATATGGAGCAAGATCTTCGCTGCATCTTGCACTACTACAACAGATACTCATTTTAGCTCTTTAAAGAAAGGGAAAAGAACAAGGACTGAAGTAAGGCATCTTTCTCAAATAGTCATTGTCATATTCAGGGTATCCCCATGCATCTGCCTGCTTTGAATCTGAGCTTTCGCCTCTCTGTTCCCACACCTAGCGGAAGTATATTAATATGCAGTTCTTCTGCCTGTCCCTCTTGCTTTCCTAAAGACAAAAGTAAGAACATGATGCTGTACATGGGTTTGATCAGGTGTCTACTCAAATGACTAAGGGATGAAGGCTTTCTGAATTACTAAACATACTTCAATTGCCCTTTTCGTACTTGGTCAGGGAACTTTTCTTCATGGCAAGTTAAACAGCAGGTATCTGCAATGCCTATTTTATCCTGTCAATTATTGGGACTGTCAGCTCTTTTTAAGGTCTGCACTTAAGGAATTATTTGTGTGTGTGTGTGTGTGTGTGGTTATTGCTTCTTCCATCAGGATGTGCATCCTGAGGTTGAAAGAAGGTGATGAATTTAAAAGAGGTATCACACGCACCCATGCTATCAGCATTCAGTCCAGCACCAGTTAAGGACAGGTCTTCTTAAAAGAGAAATTGCTTGGCTTGCTTTAGTATTCACAGAAGCCTTCCCAGTGCATTGATCTAAAATGGAGTGGATGTACCCTGTGTGTACATTTAAGGTGATTATCATGAGTGACATTACAGAGTCTGCAACAGAGCCCATACAGTGGTGCTGCAGTACAGCACAGGCAGTACCAACCCAATGATTAGCATCACTGCAGAAATTAACAGATTTCAACAAACACCATTTACAGGGTTAACACAACCTGTACACACGTACACAGGCATCTCCTTACATGGGAGAAAGTTTCAAGTTGATTTAGGCTTTTAAATCAAACTAGCTACGAGGCTATCGATGCCAAGAGCAAGAATATTTTAGTTTTGGTTTGCTGTAGGCCATCCTGCCTGAGCAGCAGTATTTCACAGAATTTTAGGGGTTGGAAGGGACTTCCAGAGATCAAGTCCAACCCTCCTGCCAAAGCAGGTTGCCTAGGACAGGTCACACAGGTAGGCATCCAGACGGGTCTTGAATATCTCCAGAGATGGAGACTCCACCTCCTCCCTGGGCAGCCTGTCCCAGGGCTCTGTCACCCTCACAGTGAAAAAGTTCTTCTGCATGTTGGTGTGGAACTTCCTGTGCTCCAACTTGCAGCCATTGCCCCTTGTCCTGTCCCCACAAACCACTGAAAAGGGGCTGGCTATTTCCCTCTGTCTCCCACACTTCAGATATTTATAAACATTAATAAGATCTCCTCTCAGTCTTTTCTCAAGGCTGAAGAGCCACAGTTCATTCAGCCTTTCCTCAGAGGGGAGATGCTCCAGGCCCTTAATCATCTTTGTGTATCATTTGCCAAAGCTGCCTGCCATCGCACTCCTCCAGTTTAGGACGAGTGACATGCAGAGACAAAAACCTTAATAGTTTCATCTTCAGTTCCAGAAGTCGCTTAGTACTGTTTACCATATCTGGCCCCTCTTTCTTAGCTAAGGAGATAAAAGAGAATTTAGGCATTAAAGAAGCTGTTTGTTTCAATTCCTTGAATAGTGTAACACTTTGTGCATTTCTAATAACAGCAGCTATCCCACTTTGATAGCAGCTTCCTAGACAGCCACAGCTCTACTGTAGCTCCTTCCAAGCCAAATGCAGCTCTTCAGTCTTTGAAGATATTCTGAGATTGCAACAAAGCATCTTATATCCTTAAATATCTGACTTGTTCTTTGGGTCAAATAACACAAATGTAGTGCTCCAATTCCTGTTCCCGAGAACACAGTGCAACTTATTTGTAGTGCACTTTCCCTGGATCACCAGAGATCTCTTTGAGAACGTGGATGGTTGGAAGGTAAGTGTTGGTTAAAGGTGACAATCAGTTCAAAGCAAGCAGTCTCTCTACACATGGTCTGAATCAGGTGAAAATGGTTATTTTAATTTGGGTGTTATAAATTACACTAAAATTTACACTATTTTGCTAAGGGCTGCTTCAAATAACACCTGTTTAAATTTGATCTGAATTGATACAGTAATTCCTTCTTACTGGGACAAGAAGTTTCAAACCAACCTATCTTTAAAAGTGACTGGAGATTTTGGAGCAGACCAGAAGTCTCCTGTGTGAGAGCCAAGAAGCTATCATGGCTTCTGGTAGGATACTCAATGCCCTGTAAACTGGGTTTTCAGGAACAAATGATATAACATCAGAGTATGTAAGGTATGGCATTGAATTCCTCGCTTTGAGCTGCAGCCTGGTTATATGGTCACCCAGTCAATCCACTATAAACAGGCTAGCTGGGCTGAGGAATCAAGGAAAGCCAGTTCGATATTACCCAAATTATCCCTTTGAATATTTCCACTTACAAAATCTGCTGTGCTTTTAAATTCTAGAAGCAGATTGACCTTGTACATTTTTTTTTTTTACTTTTGGTAATCCTTGCTTGATTTCTAGCAATTCATTTATCTCCAGATTTTAGACCTCACACAGAATCCACAAGATCATTTGCTACCTTTGAGTTAAAATTTCATTTAAGCTGTAATTTATCAAGAATGAAAGTGCGTCCAAAAATTAATAGTCCTCTTTTTTAAGAAGACATTAAGGACCCAGCTGCAAAATGGTAACTTCTTCAAAATGGAGCTAACATTTTATATAGGTCTTGTAAAAAATTCAGCTCCAGAAGGCATCAAGAAGCCTTTCAAGCTCCAGTGCTAATTCACCATTGTTCTTAATTAGGGAAGATATGGAGCAGACACAGGGAGACATCTCTTCGCTTGGTTCCCATTAAAATCTACTAATGAGGCAAGGCACAAAAAGTAACCCACATAGGGTAGGGACAGGAGGAGAGAATTTTAAAACAACAACAAAAAAAACCCCCAAAAAACCAACCCACCCCCCCAAAAAAAAACCTAAGGAAGGGAGGAAGGGAGGAAGGGAGGAAGGGAGGAAGGGAGGAAGGGAGGAAGGGAGGAAGGGAGGAAGGGAGGAAGGGAGGAAGGGAGGAAGGGAGGAAGGGAGGAAGGGAGGAAGGGAGGAAGGGAGGAAGGGAGGAAGGGAGGAAGGGAGGAAGCATAAATAGTAATTGACATGGGCTCTGGTATCTGTCTACATTTCAAGTTCATGCCCTTGACTAGCTGAAGTGCTGACTTTATTTGCACTCCTTTCTTGCTTGCAAATATTCTGCTAAAAGAATGATTTTTTTCACTCCTTGCATATCATTTTGCAGTTACTCAAGAATTTCTGTACAATCAACACATCTGCAGGTTCGTGTGGGTATTGCAGCAATAGCAACCTACCTTCGGCAAGGAGTACTTTGGCAGCTTCATCTGTGCAAATGCATTCCTCCTATAAGAAACGTAATAATGTGGTCTTCCTCCTGATGTCAACTATGAGAAAAGCAGGAAAGTTATCAGTGCTTTTAAAATACTTGTTTATTACCAGGCAAAACATTAAGCAAAAACTGCCAAGGGAAATACCACGGCATTGGTGGCAATAGCAACTGCAGCACTATTATAGTTGATGAATAAACATTGATCCAACAGACAGCGGCTGAAAAAGAAAGCAACAGGAATCCCATTTTCAAAGGCCAGAATTTTGGGGGAAAGCCTGGGGAAAGTGAAGTCCTGGCTTGTTTTGAGCCATTATGTCACACACTGATACCACAGCTCTCCTCTGCCTTACCACAAAACAGGTTGTTCTTTCCTATCTGCAGGACTGTCATGTAGGCTGTTGGTTAGATCAGCAGATTGACAGATGTGATGCATGATTTCTATTTCTGCCTCCAGCTTTGGTTCCTGTGTGGCCCTGTACAAGCCATCATATGTATCTGTTACAAGATCAGCTAAGCATTCACTGCTCCTGAAGGCAGGAGAAGCTCAGGTGATTTGGTATTTCTGTGAATCTGGCCATTTATTTAAGTGCCTAAATACTGATGGCAAGACCTTGAAAACGCTGGGTTAGAGCAATGTGAGATTTGATTTCCTACCACCTATTAAAGGGGGGAAAAAATAGAAAGGAAAAAAAAAAACCTGTCAATGTTATCTGGCTTCTAGTGCTGCTGAAGTATAATCAATGTCTGTAAAGTACTTTGAAATCCTTGGATGAAAGATACTGAAGAACAAATATTTCAAGGGAGTCTCCATGCAGAACATTGCTCTAATTGCCTGATATCTGGGCAAGATTTTTCTTTAGTAGTAAATGTTTTAAAATGCACTGCGGTAGTTTAAATTGCAAGGTACACAAGGGCTAGGTTCATACCAGATTAAGTCAAATAAGAACTATTTCTTATTCTAAAGCTCTTCAACAGTTTTATTTCAAGGGAATTGAGCAAAAGTTAGGGTAAGGAAGGCCAGAAGCACAGTTTATGAGAGATTGTGAGTTTGTAAATAAAACAGTGCAGTGGGAGAACTAAACCCACATTCCTTTATTGTCATGATTTTGAGCCTCCTACTTCTCATTCCAAATGCCTCAGGAGCAGAAAAGCTAACTGAAGGTGAAGGGAGATAGGGAAGGAGGCTCAGGGTGTTCATCTATACTTCCAAGCCTTTACTCTCTGGTATAGTACTCACCCTCTAAAGACTGGACCTGGGTCAAGCCAGGGTCCCACATCAGCCAGTGCGTCTTATTTAGCTGTTACTTGCCAGCCAGATACATACACAATCACTTGAAGAATCCCATCTTAAATTAGCAGCCAACTGTGAATTCACTGACTACTTCAACAGAGCAGAGGTGGTTTCTGGGGATTACAGTATTATTATTTCGTACCTGTTAAGTGTCAGTTGTTAATGATTGGCAAGTACTATCTCTTTGACCGGTTACATTTATTTCTGTTTAAGAATGCTGAGAAGTTTAATGGTTAAAATGGGAGCTTTCCAAGACAAAATATTACGTGACACCTGCTCAAACTTCATTACAAATATGAATATATAAAGTTGCGCTAAGACTCAAGTCCCATAGGAAATTAAGTGGAACATTTTAAGTGGCTGCATCTCCTCACATGCTCCTCCTTGCACCTAGCACAGAGATGGAACAAAGCCAAAATTTGCCAGCACTGGGAACACTATACAAAAATTTGTATATAGAAAGAGAATACATCAAAATATAAGGGCTATCCAAAAAGGCAGACAATTTCCCCATCATTGTCTTCAAATAAGTAAAAGGGATTGGCTACTCTACAGTTGTAATAACATCTGGTCAGAACAGAGATGACTAACAATCATGAAGAGCACAAAACCAAGGCATCAGTGATGAAGTAATGAATACATTCACATATGAAGAGAAATTCCCGTGTTCTTGTGTCACTCAAGCCTCAAACACACAGTCATTCTGAAGTGAGAGAGCATGGCTGAACAGTGATGTGTGCCCCCGTTTTCCTTACCAAGTAAATATTTCATTTATGCCTTAGACACACTAGGCACAAAAGCTGTTCTGGAGCATATGTCCCAGATTTATTTGCAGATGAATTAAGAGTGATGTTTATGACCAAGTTGGTTAACTGAAAGTCATTAGCAATGATTCCACCCAATTTAAAATATGGGTCCTCTCTACTCCCTCCGCCCCCAAGCTTGGCAGAATATAAACTGTCTGGAAGACCAGTTTAGTCCTAACGATTTCCATTCACCTCCATGTTCTCTGCAATTCTGTTCTTATTTTTGTCATCTTCAGCTGTTATTAAATGGACACTGGTGGCAGCCTAATGAAACCCACAGTAGTTCAGATCTATTCACCAGCTTTCACCTGGAACACAGCTTGGCTGAGTACATCTCATCTTTAGCCTTTTCACTATAATCACAACTGAGGCATAACAATAAAGCCTGATTACTACTCCTTTGGCTCTTCCCCTGACTCCCTCCCTCCTTTTCTATTTCCCCCTCATGATCAAAAAAGCTTTGGTCTACTCCCTTGTAATAACAGATGACTGACACATCACTTCAAGCTGGGGGGTTAGAGCAGTAATCCTAGAGTGCTGATTAGCTTGCAGGGAGTGGCACAGAGCACTCCAGTATGTATGGTGGACACTCCAAGCAGGAACTGTATGGCCCTACAGTGATAAGATACTAGAGGCAAAAGGAACACTTGACATTGTAACGAACTCCTACAATCCATTCAGTGCCTTTATTATTTGGATCCAGTGTTGCCTGGTTGTTAGCTGGGAGTTCACACTCACATACGTGCAACAGAAGAGAAAATAATATAAAATAACTAGGAGAAGAGGATGTTCTGCACCTGAACAAAGACATAATCATCCTGGACAATCAGGGAGTTATGGTCAATATAGCCTGGAAATGGTTTGCTGCGAGTGGCTTCACTGCAGTTCTGCATCTTGCAGGTGATGTATTGGGCATCTGAAAGGAAAAGAACAAAACCAAGACATTTAAGATCCTGAGCACAGATTCACCCTCCTGTTACAAGCCTATTTGCTGAGGCAGCATTTCTGCTTCCCAACCTCACATGACATGAAGTGACACTATCTGTTCAACACAACCCAACGCTTCGTTCTCTTACACCCCTCATAAATCCACCTCAGATTACTTTCCTTCTTTAAGTTCTTCTCTTCTTCACCTGCTCCAGCCTCCCACTATTTCTTTCATTCCACCCTACACCAGACATGAGAGGTACACATTGCACCTTTATACCAAGACAGAGCCTGACATAGCTCATCTGATCACTCCATACCACTCTTGCAGTTCCACTCTGGAAGTAAAACAGAGGCAACATTCAAAGGTGGCACAATGTAACACCTGTGGCTCAGGTCTAACAGAAACCTAGTCAAGGGTGTATTGTTCAGCACTGTTACCTGACCTGTTGAGTTTACTCAGATGCCACCCAGGCTTAAGCTTAAAGCAAGGAACTGAGTGAGGGAATAACAGAGCTGTGAAGGACCCTTTACAGAGTGAAAAACCAGCTGAGGTCCTGTCACTCCCAAAGCAATGATTGGTCTGAAGAGTTGTGTTTATGCTGCAGGACAGATACTCTCTGTGCTGAGCCTCTGCAGTTTCCCTGTCATTGCCATGTGTGGGATTTGGTGTAGAGCATGACAGCTTCTCTGCAGTCACAAGTATGAGGACACTGGCCCAAACTGTCTGTCGGCAGTGTAGAAAGATGCATTCTAGCAGACCTGGGCAATCATTCCACATTCTCTTGAAACTGGAGGCCTTAGCAGTTTTGATCAGTTGTATGTTTTAAAGTAAATGACCTAAATGCAGCCCCAAAGTAATCTGATCCACTGTCACTGTACAGGTTGTCCTCATCTCCTACTCAGAAGCACTGCATGCAGGGTGCTCATCTTATAATCCATCACATGAAGAAAAAGAATTTTCACTTTTTCATGTTGGTAATTTATCCTAGAATACAGGACCAGATTCTCAGTATTCAATTTGGTCTGTTTCAGATCAATTGAGAAGTTGCACATTGTTTAATGACAAAGCTGACTTGCAGGAAGAAGGACTTTTGGCATTTTAGCATTAGCACTTCTATGACAGAAACACTACATGGCATTTAAAGTTAGAACTACTTCTAATCATTTTCCTTGGTGGAGAAGCGCAGCCCCTTGTTTGATATAATTACCACCTTCTGATCAGAGAAGTAGAATTTTACACTGAAATAGAAATAGCTGGATTTTTACCACCTCATATTTAATCTCGGTTTTAATTAAAATCTATCAGTTGGCATTTCTTTCCTTGCTTCTAAGGGCTGTTGACTTCTGCTTGAAACAGACATGCAGGGTAATGAACTTTCAGGAAAGTTTGATGAGGGATGATTTTACCCTGGCATTTGCAGAGTTCTTGGAATATAGAAAGTGCTAAGTATTATTAGTCACTGCAGTTTATAACACTTTTTGCTTTTGCAACCTGCTGCAAACCATTAATTAATACAGCATGAGCGAAACGTATTTCCCTTCGGAAGGACATGATTTTTTCCACATTAGCCACGAGAGGGCAGGGAACGACATAACTCCCAGCCTGCTCCTTCCAGTGAGCTCAGGAAAGTTCCCTTTCAGAGCTGTTCAGCCCTCTGTCCCTCTGCTCCCAGGAAGGAGAGGGACAAGGGGACCAAAGCCTTCACTACCACCCAAGAGGTACCGTGTGGTGCAGCATGTCCCCTCCTTGTCATAAGATAGAGAACAGACATGTATCTCTTCACCTGCAACACAACCAATTCCCGCTCCTCCTTTTTAATTCAATCCATTGTATTATGAAGAACAACCCCTCACCCCATACCAGTCCCCACATTCATACAATCATAGAATAGTTTGGGTGGGAAGGGACATTTATAGATCATCTAGTCCACATCCCCTGCAATGAGCAGGGACATCTTCAACTAGATCAGGTTGTTCAGAGCCCGGTCCAGCCTGTTTCCCACATTGTTTCCTTTTTTACCCACCCACCCATTTTTTCCTTGTACTTCCACAGGCATACCAGCCGGAAGACATTAAGAGGACACTGCAGTGCCATCTTATTTCCCATGCAAACAGTTTACCTAACCTCAGAGCACAGGGAAGTAACAGGATGAATGCTGCAAAGTGGATTATAAGGAATCTCCTCCCATGAGACTTTAAAGAGCAGGCCAGGTTCACACACATTGCAGGTGACTGAAGTTTTTTTGATCCTGTTTTAAGGAAGGAATGGGGACTATGTGTATTTCTGCTGTGATCACAGGAGCCTGTGCAGCAGTGATTGTACCACTGATGAAGATTTACTAAGGCAATTCCTGTGAACTTTTACAGTGCAATTCTCCATGGCTTCAATTCTGAAATGCCAGTAATAACTGCAGTAAAGGGCAGAGCACCAAAATTGCTTAAGCTAATCTCCCAAACAGCCAAACCCTGAGATGTGCACACCAAGAAAAACTCCCTCTGCTATGGGAGACAGAAAGAAGGAAAAGCAGACTTCTTGCAGTGCCCAGATCCTTCTTTTTTCCTAAGGGAAGTTTTGCTGTGCTTACATTAAGTCAAGGATTTTGCTTTGGCATTTGATTCTCGTGGACATTTTATGTGACTCCATTGGAAGAGCTTTGTAATTTAGCATTAATTAATGTCAATTAATGTATTCAGTTGCTAAGCTCCAGAATTAATTTCATTAGTTTTCCCACACAGATGTTTTCCCTGCCATAGGTAATTAGGACATTATGCTTTTCATTTCCAGAACCCTCACCTCCAACAACAGCTGCTGTTTTTAATATACAACAACAAAGTCATGCTGTGCCTGGAGAGAAGAACATAGCAAATCCCAGCTCTTACACCCCCAGACACTTTGATTTTGACAGGTTTAGACACCTAGAGTAGGATTCTTCTCAGGGAATGGCAGCTATTTCTAAAGAGGAAGCAAGAAAAGTCACAGAACACAAGAATGGAGGAGACATCTTGTAAGGGAAGCCTCTGACAAAATCTAATCGGTTTCAAAGGGGAAAAAGAATTGCAAATCCTAACACACAGCAAAAGTTAAGAGCCAGGGGAACCCCAATTTTAGTCTTTATCTTTAGCTTGAGCTCCATGTTAATACATTCTCAAGGGAAATGCATCTAGCCTGTCCCAGAGCGATTTCTTGGCTCAGTTAGTGGAGAATTTCAAATCCCTTCCTAAAGCAGAGTAGGGCTTTCTTCTGGACACTGTCTTTGTTGCCAAGTATTATTTTGGATGACATATCAAACCGTAATACCCACTGCTTTCTAGTCTAAGCTTGCATGTGTGTCTTTTGAAAACCTTATCTGATCACAAGGAGAGTCAGAGAAAATATCCACTGTATTCACTGCAAAGGTATAATTTTTATTTTTCTTGCCTTTAATTCACTGAGGAATGTAAATCCACTAAGGGCATATCAGGAGTTTATGAGAAGAGCATCCACATAATGTAGGACTTGATTGTCTTCCGGATTTACTATGGAGTATCTCTGTTCATTACAGAGCATCTTAGATATTAGGGATAGCTTCTGCTTTTGAAGGACGACTTGCATGCTGTAACTAATGGACCATAAGAACATGGCAGTAACATATCTCACTGAAAGACCCAGGCCTGTAAACTCCTCTCCAGCAATGACTAATAACAGAAGCCTAGAAAATGTTGTAAGAATTTATCTAGGTGCCTTGGTAGCTCAGTACATCCACAACCTCCCAGGGCAATGAGTTCTGCAATCTAATTAAACATTCTCCCATACTTTAATCTTTCTACTCCTTTTAAGAAACACACAAAAATGACTGTTTGTTTTCCATGTCCATCTACCCTGAATGTCGATTTATGAAACATTCATGGTATGGGAATATATTCACAACTCTCCAGGACTTAGCAAATGCAAAACAATTAACCACTAATGAAGATCAGTGAAATGAAGCCATTCCATTTACTGACTACTCAAAAATCTGTTTTTATCCTGCTGCTACTCTTTCTTCATTGTATATCAGAGTCAGAAATCTTTCTTTACATGGGGAAGTATACTCTTTGCCATTTCTGGCATAAGGATATAAGTCGAGCACCTAACAGGTGTCGTTCTTCAGGACAAATACTAATCATGATCAGGAAAAAACACTAATCTTGATCAGGAAAAAAAATAATTATCACACAGTTTTAAGGTACTATGGGAATTATTTCCCCACTTTATGTTAGCAAAAGACTCATAGACTAGGTTGCCTACTCATTTTTTTCTGCAACAGTGTTTATTTTGTTCTTTCTAGCAATGTTATGTGAAAACAGAAATTAAAGTCCAGGCAAAATTTTGTGATTTAGACATTGCTGGCCAGACACTCAGTCCCTGTTGACAAGCAAGCAGAGCATGCCTGCTGACCTCAGGTGAGGCTTTGGTCTCACCTGCAATCACAGCAACACCTAAATTACCTAATAAGAAAGGTTGCTGTGTAAATCAGGACAGTAAAAGAAAACAAAGGAAACAAAATTTAAATTTCAGGAGCATTCTAAATTTTTGCCAGCACATTAGAAAACCCCCTTGCTTCTTTCATCCACACTTAAAAAATTTAAAAAATCCCATAAATTAAAAACTATACTCAAAGTTGATGGGCATCTATTTACATAAGTAAAAGTATATCTCATAAATGTATCAGTTTTCTTGATTTGCACCTATAGAAGCTGTTATTTAAACATCCTCTAAGTCAGCTTTGCCATTCTCAGTGAGTACCCAGTTGTCTCCAAGCGCCTTGTAGAAATCCATCTTTCTAATTCTCACCAACAGTCTGGTTTCCTCAGTAGGCATCACCTGAATAAAAATTATCTCCCATGTTAGTTACCTCAAATCAGGCCTTACTGGGACAACCCTCCCCAGCTCAAATCATAGAAGCCCATTAATTAAAGATCTTTCAAGGAATTGTATATTCTTGACAAACCTCAACCTCACACGTCATTAAGTTGCACTTCAAGATACCTTTCAGCAAACTTAGATTTAACTTTCACCAGTCACTCTGCCTGCGGACTGTGGTGGTGAGCATAACAAAAAGAATCTTATCATGTGGATAAGATCCATAGGGGATTAATTGTCTTACTGAGGTGTTGACCTGAAACCAGGCAAAAAAAAAAAAATTGAAAGAAATCACAACTCCTGCTGACTTTGCTGGCTTGCCTTTGATCCTGTTCCAAAATCAAAGTGGAACACCAGGGACACCCAGGCGTACAAATGGAAATGTGAGACAAGGTTCACATGAACCTCTTCCAACCAGAAAAATCAGTTTTACCACTGTGCTTTCAGTCCCAGTTTGACCCAGATTGGGCCTAAAGCCTTTAAAATATAAATAAAACCATCACATTTGACCAGATGAAAATTTGCCTGGGGCTCTCCAAAATTTACACAACAGATTTGAAAATATAAATGGCCCTGCAAACCTGCCTCCATCACTACAACTAAACTGCACAGCATGTACTTATTTGTTCATCACTATCTGCACCCTAGCTTTATAAAACACTGTTCAGAAGGGAGTTCAGATTTTTCTGGATCCCAAGGGAAAAAAAAAAGAAGTAGGGAACGTGCACTCAGTTACAGCACTTAGCTGGATCTTCAGCAAGTATAAATCAACATGCCACTAAAGCTATACCAATTTATGCCTGCTAAGAGACTCCTATTTTGGTCCTTGTAAACCTTTTACATTATGTATATAAACACAATAAATAAAATGCACAGACAGAACATAATCAGGGAGCAGAGATAGAGAGTTATTGGTGTTCTAGGAGGGAAAGCCCAATACTAAGGTTGTTGTTGATAGATGTTCTCAAACAATTCTGACAGGGAGATGAGCTAACACCATCCTTTGCTGAAATTTCTACTACTTCTCATCTAAAGCTGGAGTTGTACTACTCAGCTTTTGGTGAAAAAGACACCAGCACAAGAATTGGGTGGACTTTTTTTTTTATTAGTACTGAGTTCATCAGTTTTTTTGCTAGGCCTTTATATTTCCACTTCAGGATCTTTCGTTTCATTGTACAGATTGTGTGGTTGTTTCCACACTACTCCCCGTTCTTTCCTTCTTTCTCCCTGCCTTGTTTTGGTAAGTCTACCTTTGCAAATTTAATCCCTTTATTGAATTTTTCCACTTGGTTAACTCTCAAAAGAGATATTCCAAACAAAGCGTAAATAAGTAAATGCAAGAACATTTAAAAAAAACACACACACACAAAAAGCTCCAAGAAAAATTATATATAAATTACCCTCAGCTTGAAAAATATATACCTTTCTTACTTCAGTATGCCTTATCCAATCACCCTACTGGCAGTGGCACACATGCTTCATTCCAGAGGAGAAAGGTTCATTCATCCATAGGAGAAGGATCATGGTTATTTCACCCAGGAAAAGGAGACTGATTTACTACTTAGAAGATGGCTTTAGTAGCCAAGAGAATATATGAATATGTCAAGTTGGTCATGGTAACTAGAGTAATGGGTCATGTGCACTCTTATCCTATTTCAGTCTGAAATTTCTGTGACCTGAAGTGCTACCAAGTGTCAAATGTGCAAAAAAAAAAAAGAATGCTGGGGCATGGTCCAAGGTTACTGCTTCCAGCTACCACCACAGTCCTCTGACAGAGCCCAACAATCCCTGCAACAACAGGCAAAACAGAGCATGCACCTACTGAAAGTCCAACACCTTTTCTCTTATTGCCAATATGCTGAGCTGGGGCCCTCCTGACTCATGATGAGAAGTTTCATCCAAATGACTGGTTTTCAAGAAGGGTCACCACTAGCTGAAAGTTTGATACTACTGTTATGTTCACTGGAATAGTGCTGTCACTGCCTAACACTGTTTTGTAAATAAAAAAACCCTTAAGTTGTGTTGCCTTACAACTAAGGCAATAGAAGTGCCAGTTACTAGAGCTCAACCAAGAAGCTATAACTTGTTCCACATTTCTTTATTAACACGTCTGACTCCTCTGTGAGGCAACTTTCAACTATATGTTTTTTTGGTTTCCACCTTAAAAGTTGTAATAAAGCTTACTAATTTGTTAAGCACTCAAAAAGACTTTTGCAGAAACAAGCTATAGCTGTGCTAAATGTTCCTGTTACAGACTAAGGACTCAAACAAGAGCTTTCAAGGCACTTGGACCAGGGCACTTTCTCTTCCTACTGTGAGCTGAACATCCCTCAAAAGCATCACCAGAATATAGCTCCTTAAATATCAGTTGTGGTGTGCCATCTCAAAGACCTCAAATTCTTAATGCCTTATAACAGTAATATTTTGTGTTGAAATAGACACTGTCTTGTTAGAATATTTCATTCTCATTTAGCACATCCTGATATATAGAAAGCCTCATGTTCCCAGCCTTGCCACCATGTTCAGGTAAGTGAAATCGAGATGAGAAATAATAATCAGAGATCACAAGTGATAAGAAAGAGATAATATATTCCTTCACTTTTACTAATCTTGTATATCTTAAAATGGAAAGACCTTTAAAACTTTATGGCTTCTATCACAACTTTATTTTCAAAATTCATCTTCCAAAAACTACTTTTCATATTAAACTTCAGTGAATTAAAAACCCCAGTTACCTTCCAGTTACCTTCTCAGATCATTTTTAAGATTCCAATGACAAAACACAAATTTTAAGTAACACCAGCGCTTGTAGGGGTACAATTCAGAGGAGAATTTTATCAATTTTTAGAAGAATTAATTGACTGAATCATTAATACTTATATATTGCAAAAGTAAATATCTGCTTCTTGTGTTGCAGCAAAGCTGCTATTTACAGAGGAAACAATATGGAATTACAATGAGGAGATCTATGGCAGCCAGTCTTTTGGTATGATACCTGCCTGAGGCAATCCAGTGTTGTGGAAAAGAAATCCATGGAGGAAGATCTGCAAAAGCAGTGGAGCTCAAAGACAAACCTTGAAGTAGCATGGGTGGGAGGAGAAAAGGCCAGCAGGTGGCTTAGGGTGCCTGAGAGAATTTACAGCCAATTAGGAGAATATTTTGGAGTTGCAGGTAAAGGTGGCTACTAGAATGGAGTAAAGTACCTCAAGAGGCAAAGCAGGGAGGGAGAGAAGCTGATGAAAGTGAAGGACAATGACAGGACAAGCAATAACAGTGAAGAATACACTTAGGCCAGTCATTAGAAGGTTTCTAATGTAAGAGAAATGAGATATTTTCAAAGGTAGTACCTAAGGCAGAGTATCCCATGTCTGTTAAAACTGCAAAGCTGTAAATGAACAAGGTGATATTATGCACTATGTGAAACAACAACAGCAGCTAGAGTCTGCGACCCAGGGACTTCTCTCCAATACCACGTTTCCATCAACAAAAATCATGTAGGAAGAAATAAAAGTGCCGTATGTACTAACTCCATTATTTTTTATGTCCTAGTCTTCCTTACCATGTTCTTGGCTCCTTTCACAGCCTGTTAACCACAACTTTTTTGCTTTGGTTAAAAGACTTCTGACAGGCCTACTTTGGTACGGCCAAACCTCTAATCTTAACTAAGTGAATCATTCAAGATAAATCAGATTTCCATCATGATATTGTGTGGTTAGAAGAACATATGGGCTGTCCAGAATACTACAATATTTGGAAGCTGATATACTTACGACCATCCACTGTCTTTGCCTCCAGGTGAACAAGGTCTGGCTCTCTACCGGACCCCATCATAGACCTGTAAGACAGATTGATACAAAGGCATTAAAAACAACAGATACCATGAATGTCTGAAGTATTAATTCCACAGGAGATCCTGCTTAGCTGGACCTAAACTCATACTCACAAGTAAGAGCTAATAATTTTGAAAACTTGGAGTTTTCCCTAAAATGAACTTGAAAATTTGAAAGAAAATGTTCCTATTTTATCAACTCAATGCCATTGTACTTATGAGTTCTTTATTTCTGACCCTTTTACCCCCTTTACTTCTTTCCCCTGGGGACTTGTTTCTCTTCTCATTGATGCCTGACATTTTGATGTGTCTCTTGTTTTGATCAGAAAGATGCATTTCAGTTCTGGGTGGGATACAGAAGATTTTAATTGATGGGATAATAGTGTTTGCCAGCATACTAATTATAGCTGTTCCTTTATATTGGACATTTTATGCACATTTGCTTAATTGACACTCCTAATGATCAATATTCCCCTCATTAATTAAGAAATTTTTAAAACCCATTTCATCCTGAGACATTTTATCATTTCTGATCTAACATAAACAGTGTTCCATTAATAAAAGAAATGTCAGATTGACTCAAAAAAGTGACTGTTTGTTCAATCTGAATTAACAAGCAACAACATAAAGAGATGAAACACTGCAAATAAGGGGTTTATGGACCCAAGTTTTGCTTCTATTGTTGAGGTTCCCCTGGACCTTCACTGCTGGCCTCGACAACTCTTTGGGACAGTCCAAATGGCCAGGGGGTTGATGGACAGTCTGAACTATGTCAACATTGGCTGCAAGTATGTGTCAGTGCCATTGTACAGCAGCATCTCTGACAACCAGCCTTATTTCTGGTCTTGGTCCTAACATCCAAGTAATAAACCTAGATTAAGGCTAAGGGTTAAACAACCAGTTTCTTGTTAGCTGCCTGACCTCCAAGTTAATAGATGCACGAGGGAAGAGAAACATTCATTTTCCAGTGATAGACAAATTAGATGCTGTTCTGTTCAAGGCCTCATTATTTCTCAGGAAATCAAAAGTGAGGTTCAAACAGTGATTTAGACCTTAATTCAGTTCTTGCCGACTGCAATCAGAGGCAGCTCCAGCCCTTAATCATCATGCGCATTAACTAATAACCATTATAAAAATGTTAACAATAACAAGACTATTTGTGTCCTGATTAATCCTGAGTTTTGTTTGACAAAATCTGTAATAATTCTCTAGCTAGAAAAGGGTTGGATTTTTTTTCTCCTTCGCCAGGTACTGCAAGTTTCAGAAAAGACTCTGAGCCAGCATTCCTTTCACCTCTTCTCCATTTTTAGTAGCATGTATGGCAAGGTCTTTTTCTCCTAAACATTCAACTTCCATTTAAAATCCTTGCTTCCAGATAATTGACACCAAGTGGGTGGGAAGAGAGTACCTTCCTAGAGCACTTTTTTCTTTACCTGCTATCATCAGCAGATTTGGGGGCCAAAATGCTGGGTCTGATAGTTACAATTCAGTTAAAAATAAATAGATGCCAGTGACAGTTCTTAAAAAATGAAAGGACTAATCTTGCTGTTTGGCATATCTCCTTTCTGTTGTCTATTCAAATAAGCTTTAAGTCCACCTGGAAGAGGGCTATTGCAGAAGACACAGTACAGCTTTGTCAGTGCATTTCTCCTGCTGACCTCAGGCAGCCCCATGGGGATGTGAACTCTCCAAAATAAAAAGGGTTATATTCCACTGATTTGAACACTTTGTCTCTTCAGAGACACGCAACAATGGTATTCATACAGCAAAGAACTTGTTGCCCTAGTTATGACTGTGAGTCTACAGTCAGGTACATCATGAGTTTCCTCCTCACAGCTCTATTTTGACTGCAAGAAACACCTCTACTGCATCATCTCAGGCAAAGACAGCTAATTCAGAATGAGACATTTCACTGATTGATGGGACATGATTGTCACTGTTGTTTTCACTTGTGATATGAACCATAATTTACATCAATCAAGTGTCTTAAGAGCTGTGTATAAATATCTGGACTCACCAGAAAGTTAGAAGGCTACAGCTATAGTGACCTGCATATTACTTAGTTTCACATTACAACAGCCAGTATTGGAACTACAGAAGCTTCAACTCAAGGGAGAATTAAGCCATCAATTGTCCCAAGGCTACACAGTACAAGGATAGCTGAAACATGACTGGTGATAAACATTATTCATCTACTCAAGGGCTGCTTTCCTTTTGATATCTCCTAAGCCCTGCAAATTAGAAATGTGATGACAAATGAAGAAGAAAACTAAGGCCCAGAGAAGCTAAGGGAGTTCCTAAAGTCAAACAGGACATCTGAGGTAGAGGCAAGAACCATATCCAGGTCTTCCTGTCTGCTAGATCTTTCTTCCTACCTTAGAAAATACATGTTCCACTGCTTTGATATATAATAGCCTTAATTTACTTCTGACAGTGCAAGGTCGGTGTCAGGCCCATAGTATTAAATGATAACATGAACTATCAGTTGCAAGGACAGACAAAATACAAATACATATCTGTTCAAATCAGTATTAGCTGTACACAGCTGACAGCCAGAAACACGCCACTCCCATCTGGAGTCTGCTGAGAGCTTATTGACCAGAATTGTTTTGATGTCCTGCTTTCTTTTATCATGCTGTCTTGTTCAATGGTAGCCCTGTGATATTTCTCTATATATCCCTTCATACCACCTGAAAAGGCACATAAAGTAATATTCATCTTACCCAGTTAAATACTATAGATATTTAACTCTGAGCTAATCACACCCAACTCTCTTTGCAGGCAGTTTCATGCTGTGGTTCATCTGAACAGTGTTATATATGATTTCATGAGAAGACAAACTTTACCCTAGAAAGAGCTGTTTCTCTCCATTGACTAGAAGATGTCTGGATACCTATGTTACAAATGTCCCCATATGATCACATAAAAGTTCCAAAGCAGACCTGAAAAGTCACAACAGACCTGAAATTTGCTTATTACCTAGGTTTAAAAACATGAATTACAGATAAACTATAGACTGTAAGTAAAGGGGAAAGAATGTTTTGGGCTGCATTCTAAGAGGCTAATGTTTTATACTGCTTATCTCAGCTTTATTATTTACTACATGGCATGTAAAAGCCTGCGAAGAAATCCAGAAATGCAATATTGACCACAATGAGTATATACAGGAGATAAATACCATGATTTTGGTTGCACTGCACCTGAGAACATGTACTCTGTACAAAGATAGATATAACCTTCTACGTGTATGGGACAAGCAGTTCTTCAAGAATTTTATTGGGAACAAGGTGTTAGGAACTATAATATATACATCAAAAATCTTCAATTTTTGTTATGTCATCAGGTCTATCACAGCACTACCAAGCATGTAGCTACACTATTTTCTTGTCATTTTCATTTGGTTGGGGGAAAAATTATCATCCTTAGAAGCTGAGGAGGACAATGTAATCCTATGAGCCTGAGTATTAGTAAGTAACAGTGTTGAGCCCATGATGTTAATATGAAACAAAATTAATAAACCTGACTGAGATCAAAGAAATTCCAGTCCTGACTGATTACCAGATTTGAAGGGTTTTAATACCAAAACTAGAGTGATAAATAAATACAAACTTCATACATGGAAGAAGGAAACTCCATGCTGTCTTTGCCTTAAATAATACCAAATCTTCAAATTCAGGGTTTCTAACTTGATACAACTTCCTGCTCTACTTCATTATCTTTTCTGCACACAGTCAATGCAACCTGGTCAATGTACAATTTACAAGCTAAACAAGGAAAACACTGCACATTCAACAGCTTAAAAACCAAGGACCCTGCAAAGAGCAGGGTTACAGATGAACAACACTATGGGACCCCCTCAGTAACTGATTTCTCTCAGAACTTTCTCTAAAAATAAACAGCAGTCCAAAAACTTTGCTATGCCCTATTCTGAGCAACTTTTGTTAGCTAGGCCAGCAGCACTTTCTTCTCATATTTCTTGATTCTATTCTTCCTTTTCAGCCTCTGTTCTCAAAGACGAATCACTCATATATCCACAAACTTTTCTTCTTGTCACAGTCTACATTTTCATTTCATAGTAAAATGCCAGCATGCCCTTTGTCCATCCCTTTAATCTCAGGCTCTCTGTAATACTCCCTGAAACTTCAGTACACCAGGGATGTGCTTGTAACGCTTTCTGCTGAACGGTGCCTATTGTATTTTTGCGATTAGCTTTTTGTGTTTTGTTGGGATAATTGTCTGGATGTTTTTAAAAAAGGAAAAGGAAAAGAGAAAAAAAAATCTTTTTGGGAAAATGAGGATTTAAGAAGCCACGGGGAGCGCAAGGCAGTGACCCCGCTGCCTTTACTGAGAAGATGCTCACATTATGAAAAATGTAGGACCCCCACAGTCCTGTTACAAAGTCACTTCCTAAAATTTTAATCACCATCAAGCCTGCTAAGTAGTCATCAGCACTTAGAGCTTCACAAATCGATATCAGTGGCTGCAGCGCTGTAATTGCTCTGAATGCAGATTCTACATACACCGTGAGAAGCAGCACGGGGAAAAGACCCTGAATCATCCTTTGGTTTAGAACTAGGCTGAACTAAACAAAAGCAGCCTGGCACTGCCCACTGCACAGCAAAGGCTAGTTGGCATATTTCTGTAGTGACCAACCCCTTGCCATCTCTCAGTCTGAAAGATTTCTAAAACCTTGGCTTTCTTGGCCTGTCAGCTCTTCTGAGCCAAGGAAATTCAATAGAGACCCTGTTATCCTGGGGTTTCCACCTCTTCTATCTTTTTTCTCTTCCAGGGACAAAAACAATTGTTTATAGATGCTGGGAACAGATGAGGTTTGCAATGCAGTCAGACCACTCAGAACTGCAAAAAGGCACTATTGTAAAGATAGCAAAAGTTTCCACTTGGTGTACTTAATTTCAAACTACCATTTTTCATAAACAAAGAACTCAAAGCAGCAGACAATAAGGGCTCCATCTCAAGGGCCTGTGCATTATGGAAAGTAGCTTTGGGTGCCTTTGGTTTGGATACTTGACTTCAGACACAGTCACACCATATCTGGGACTACATGCACAAGAAACTCGATGGCAAACTTTTCACATGCATTCCTTGTAGCATACATGCTCACAGCAGCCAAGAACAAAGGTCTTTTAAGCTAAGCAATAAAAAGCAATGTTATTTTACAGAATATTCAATGCAAATGGTCCAGAATGAAAGGCTGGAAGAACAGACAGAACCAGTGAGAATATTGTTCATTCTTTACATGTGGACAGAGGTGTTATGAGGCTTTCTCACATCAGAAGAAATGAACGAGTGCAGAATCAGGACTCTTATGAATATCCCTCACTTTCTTTGTGGCGGAAACAGGTATGATTCGTTCATGCAGCAAAGGATGGCAAAAGACAGGTAACAGCATGACTCCACTGAGGTGGGTGGAATGAGATCCACACAGTTTCTGGACAATTTGGGCTTATCAGCACTGAATCAGAGTGGTTTAGAACTGGCTGCAATGCAATACACCAAACAGAAAAGTGACACACCACTTAGAAAACCTAGTTTGACCTCACGTCATTAAAACCAATCATTTGCTTCTGTGATCCCTCTCTCTCCCTTCCTGGAACCTGTCTTGACTCTCTTTCTGGACATTAGATTCCATTTGAATTCTGCAGATGACTTCATGTTTAAGATGCTATTTATTCTGAGATGTCTCCTGACCTTCAGCATTCCTTCTTCCCAGTCCAAATTTGATCACACCTCCATCTCTACATATAGTGCACTACATAGAAAGACTAATTAGCTGCAGCAGAAAGGTAGAAGAGAGAACATACTCTCAGGGATCCTGATGCCAAAGTTGTCCTATGAACATAAATATTCTAACAAGCTTTATCCTGTCACAATAGAGCTATAAAGTTGTTCTGTTCGGCACATGATAATGGCTTTGTAATTCAATTATTGGTAGAATTTGCCTTTGGGGATTTATCTTCCTTTAGCCTCAGCACTCATGCGAATCCCTTATCGTAAATCTTGCCAGTGGAAAACCAGCTCCCCCATTGCCTCTGGGACACATCCTGCCACTTGATGTTAAAAAACTGACAGCTTATTCCAACTTAGTGAATGGCAGGTTTTTGTTTTTAAAGACAGAATGAAAACAACAGCGAATGACGTTCATGGAGTCCTCAGTAGCCTCAATTTTTTGGTTCCACTGATGCTTCTCTAACACTCTAAATCCTAATTGCTATTCATAAAAATAGTAACATGTAGCACTGAACAGGGAGCTTTTTGTCCAAAGACACAAAAGTACTTGACAATCAACCTTTAAGTAACCTTCCCTGCATGCTACTGATTTGTTCAAGACCTATGGAAAAGTACAAGTCCAGCAGACCAAGTTAGAAATAAGGCTTGAGGAAAAATTTTGTTCTCAGCTTTATAGAGAAACTCCACTGATTAGTCAAGAGCACAGAGACCTCATTGATTTGGCCAAGATCACACCGTTGTTATGTGGCAGAGACAAAAATAGAGCTCAAGAGTCCTCCAGGCTCCCTTTTTCTTTTACTACTATATTGACCCCATAAAGACTTTGCAGATACTCCCTGTTCCTTTTTTTTTTTGCAGAGATCAGTGAATCTGCCCCAGGGAGTTTACTGTGGGGGGAAAATTCTTGTGGTTTCTTAAGTTCAGTCCCTATTATGTGAAATTGTACAGATTTTACTATTCCTGGAACATACATTAAAGATTGCTTTCTAGCTTTAACATCTCTTAACCATATTCGCTTGGCATGTTTTAGAAACAAAGGGCCAAAATTGAGATATAAAGAAATGAAGTGCTGATTTATGTGTATCTGGCCAATAAATTTCCCTTGACAATAATCTAATCAGACTTCTCCTGCTGCATCTCCGCACTGTTCTTTCCTGCATTGTCCAATTAGATTAAATGTTATAATTTTGTGCAATTCTACTGGCAGTCACTGGGCTAAATCCATCCCATGCTGTGCTTTACTCATTTGGTCACCTTTTCTCTAGAACTGATGGAAAATCACAGTGCAGTGAGTAAAGCACAATTTCTAGTTGTGCCACTCTCCATGGACCCAGGAAAACAGGTGGCTATTGCTGCTGACACTGACCTAAATGAGTAGGTAAACAGGGGCAGGGGTGATAATTCTGTGATTTCTGTGATTTGTGTGATTTCCAAGCCATGGGGAGTTGCTTCCACTCTCACCAACGTTTTTTACAACCCTAGAATGGGATTATCCACAGCTGTCTACCCCATGATGTCCACATACCTCACAGCTTTAAGGACACCAGCAAACTAGGCCTTCTCCCCTGAAGCAGTAACACTACAGCTCTCTCAGTGGGAAGCTCCAGAGAGGGAACTTGGCTAAAACTCCAAAATGGATAGACATGAATTGTCAGGGAGGGAGGTAGGTATCTATTGCTGGTAATGCTGGGTGGAAAGAATATCTTAAAACAAGGAACTAAAGTAAGTAGGAAAAATTCAGTTACCAGGATTAGATTAGTTAGTTCTCCTAACCTATGTCTCTCTTCCAGACATCACAGGAAACTTAACACATCATACTGGCTAAAACAGATGGAGGAAGGTACCCTCTAGTTACAGCCTCTGAACTCAGCTCCCTGATATAATGGAACAAACCTACCTGATTTAATGCTTCTCTGCTGCTACAGTCTAATAGGATCACTGATTCCCACTGTGTTAAGATGCATATTTCTGGCACCTTGTAGTGCTGTGCTCCAGTCAGTATGCTCTGGAGGAGGCCAGGAAGTCATTTACAGCAGGAGTGTCAAGTCAACTCTGGTAACACGGTATGCTGCTCATTAAACATACAACAGAAAATAACAGTGGAACCATCCTGACAAATCCACTACTATGCAACTGCTTCACCCTCTCAAGGGCTCCCTTTTACAGGTCCACAGAGAAATCAGCTTATTATTATTAGCCCAATGACCGTCAAAGACTGGCATGTCCCAGGGTCCTGTGTAACTCTCAAATCAAGATTTTGAACCTGGTGTACGGATGCCTGCCTACTTCTGCAAATCTTTCATGAGGGGAAGTGGGTGATGGGAGACAAGTTGAAGCTCGTGGGAGTCTGCACTCATTTATAAAGTATCTCTAGATGTTTTTTTTTAAGATAAATCAGTTGAATTGGGAAAACCAAAACACATCAACATATGCACCGATCAGACTCAGACCTCTTGTGTCCAGAAGGCTTATTCAGGTGAACCTTACAGCTGGAGGACAAGACTCTAAGTGGAGGAAAAGGACACAGTCAGGTAAAAGGTCAAGATTCTATGCAGTTATGACTTTTAGGAGAACGCTGAAGTTACTATTTTACTCCCATCTTTAGAGTCAGCAGGATAATCAAACAGGATTGAGAACATTTTTTCTCTCACATGTTAGAACTCTATGAAACTAAGGATTTGTGACTGAGTTCTCCTTTGCTCTGAAAAATCTTGATTTGATTATGAGTAACAAGTTCTCTGAAGAGACTACTGGGACCAGAGGATCTGGTTATTATAGACACAGAGGACCAAAGAGCTATCAACCACTGCTGTGTGACTTTGGCAAATTTTCTCATCCTTGTCCGGGGAAGAAAGATATGTATTTTAGATCTCAGTTTCTTAAGAGCTAAAACATCATAAATCCAAAGAATTTAAATGAGTTTTTAACAGCAACAGAAAGAAACTGCTGCATATCTTTTTTTTCTCTCCTTGCTGACCCTCATGGGGCTGGCAAGTTTCTATCTCTGGAAGCCAGACAGGAATAAAATCCTAATTCCCAAGATAAATCTGAGAGATTTCAGCCTTCATTTGAACCTAAAAGATTGAGCTACATCAGAGTCCAGCTGTCTGAGAACTGTAAGCAGAGGTTTTTACTAAATCCATTGAAAAGCCAGTGGGATCTTTAGTGAACACTGCCAAGTGAGCATACACTTCCTTCCACTGGCTGGGCAGAATGCAACACTGACCTTCCTGGTAAGAAAACAGTAAATGCCAGAGGCACTGAATAGTGACAAAGTGCTGTCATGAGTCTGTTACTCACCACCAGTAATGTTAGCAGTGGTAGCATGGTAAGGGCCAAGGAAAGGCACAGTTGCAGATTAGCTCTTCACTCTGGTCCCTGGCAGTATTGCTTGTCTGCAGCTCATCTCTATCTTTAGGCTGGCAGCCATGAAGCTGCCTAAAAATATTAGCAAGGTAATAGCAGCTTGTGTAATAGAGTCTCGGACCTTCAGTCTGACTTTCTCCCAAAGACAAACTTCAACTGGAAGCAAATGTGTTGTGTTCCATTCAGGAAAAAAAAAAAAAAAGAAAAGAAAAAATATGTAAAACAAGCAAAATTCACTACTCTTGCTATTCCTCATTAGTCAGCTGCTTAATTCAGATCTTCTGAAAACTGTCATGCGTCCCTCTATCACGTGTCCCTCTAGCATCTGCCCATCCTCACCATATTTAAGCTATGAAATTCATATATTTTTAATTACATCTCTAGTATACTTTAATTCATCAGGTATAGTTTCTGCATTAGATCAAGCATAATTTTCACAGAATCACAGAAACACAAGGTTGGAAAAGACCTTTGAAGATCATCAAGTCCAACCATTCCCATCCTAAGCTAAACCATATTCTTCAGTACCTCATCTACCCTTTTTTTGAACACATTCAGGGAAGATGACTCAACCCCCTCCCTGGGCAGCCTGTTCCAGGCCCTGACAACTCTTTCAGTAATTTTTTTTTTTCTAATGTCCAATCTGTCCCTGCCCTGGCACAGCTTCATGCAATTTCCCCTTGTTCTATCTCCTGTTATTCAGGTGAAGAGACCATCACCTACCTCTCTACAACCTCCCTTCAGATAGTTGTAGGTGGTGATAAGGTCTCCCCCCTCAGCCTCCTCTTCTCCAAGCTAAACAGCCCCAGCTCCCTCAGCTGCTCCTCATAGGATGTGCCCCCCAGACAGATTCTGGACAGATTCTCACAATGCCCTTTGATTGGCTTCTTCCTTGTCAGCCTCCAGCAGTTGTCCTGCAGTGATTAAAAGGTCTTGTTCAGGAATACACAGCATCATTTGTAAGCAGCCCAGATACCATGGCATTTAAGTTGCCTCAGCCCACATGGGTGGGCATGCAGATCTCACCAAGCCAAGATCTGACAAGAACCCTGGGACAGTTTTTCTGGCTTACTCCAACTGCTTGAATATATTGAAGGTTTTAACACGGCTTTGACACCTTTTTCCTCCCTCAATTTTCAGCTCTTCTGATGAGCACAGTCAGAGCTTTCAAAATACACTCCCTAGACTTCTCTGGAAAATAAAAGATATATATTCTATAATTCTACTCTGAAGATTAATTGTCTTTGCCACTGCTCAGAAAAGAAACACAAATACAGCCTTATCTACTCATCTATCCTCCCAGCTACTTCCCAGTTTATCTTTTTCTCCCTTTCTGTGTGTGCATATCTTCGTATTGTTTGAGGGGTAAGGTTGGTGGGTGGCTTTTTACAACGTTTACATACACTTTCTTCTCATACTCAGAAAAAAACAAGTCAGAGTGGAGATGTAGCAGCATCTTTTAACTGGCACAGCGACTGTAATTTTTCCAGGGAATTATTACCATCATGGACACATGATCCCACTGTTCATCTAGTCTGAACCCCTACCACAGACATCTTTCCCTACACCTGGTTGTTCAAAGCCCCATCCACCCATACGAA
This sequence comes from Gallinula chloropus, assembly GCF_964237585.1. Taxonomy (NCBI): domain Eukaryota; kingdom Metazoa; phylum Chordata; class Aves; order Gruiformes; family Rallidae; genus Gallinula; species Gallinula chloropus. The sequence goes on from NC_140090.1 coordinate 70,201,041, forward strand.
CCTTTAAAATTTCCAAGGATGAGGCACTCACGACTTAACCAGGCAAGTGTCTCATCACCCTCTTAGTGAAGAATTTCTTCTTCATACATAATATAAATCTACCCTCTTAAAGTTTAAAACTGTCATCCCTTATCCTACCGCTACATGTTCTTGTCGACAGTCCCTCTCCAGCTTTCTTGTAGACCCGATTAGGTACTGCTTCCAGTATATGCTGCTATATAATTATGCACATGCACACACATGCTCTGCTTCCTCCTCAATATACTGCTACCAGGCCAGCTGCTATAAGGTCTCACCTCTTTATTCTGAGGTGACAGCGCACTGGCACAGGCTGCCCAGAGAGGTTGCAGAGTCTCCTTCTCTGGAGATATTCAAGACACGCCTGGACACAATCCTGTGCCACCTGCTCTAGGTGATCCTGCTTTAGCAGGGGGTTGGACTAGCTGATCTCCAGAGGTCCCTTCCAACCCCTGCTGCTCTGGCATTCTGTGACTCTGTGATGTAACTGTACAACTTTAAAAAAAGCAAGAAAAAAGTATTTCCCAATATGACTGATTTGCCAACTGCGTTCACATTTGTATTCGCTACAAAACTGCATCATTACCAGCAAAATTCCACCCTAGAAATGTCTGCTGAAAATCACCAAGTATCACAAAAATAAACTCAGAAGTATTTAGATAAAGCATTTATCCAAGTCTTCTAACCAGCGTCTATCGCATGCTCTTCCCCTAATGCCAACTACATTAGGAAACATTGAGCTATCAGCAATAATCCATGTATATTAACTTGCTGTTTCTGTATTACCCTGCTGAACTAATATTGCTTAGAATATTCCGTCCTAGTAATTAGGGCATTTTTATAGAGCACAGTTCCAGAATTACTAAGCACCTTGATAACTTTCATGCATTTTTCTGTCACGGTACATTTAACAGTAAAATCTCAAGAACCTGCCAGAGAAATAATAAACAACATGAAAATTGTTGATACAGTGCAGAACTGCAGTGCCTTGGGGCTGTATGCCTTGTGGATTCTTTTATGTTTCCATCAGACATACACAGTTGAGTATCTGAGTGGATTACACTTTCCTCAGTATACCACTCTCACATACCAAGATTATGCAAACACATATGCAATAAAATACCCAAGTTATAACAATTATTAGACGTGTCAGTTTTACAGTAGCCCATCACTAAAGCCTGCCCAGCTCATATCCTTACAACCACCTTTCAAGGAGGTAGAGAATTACACATCCCTTTTTCCTCCCCCTTTTTTTTAAGGTAAGAAAATTCCAGTCACACCTCATTTTAAAGTTTGAGTTAATCTACTCATCCCCCTTCTGATATCTTCCTCCAAAGAGTAACATTACAATTTTTTTTAGCAAAAGTGTGGATGTCAGGGCCTCATTTAGAGCCACAGGTAAAAGAATGAAACTAAGGAACAGAGGAGCTCTGAGTAAACAAAGATTTCATTTTCATGTTAATGACTCCTCTTAATGAAACAGAAGATACAAGAATACAAAATACATATGAGCTACAAGAAGCTGCATTGTCTCTACATGGAGTGTTTTCTCAGTTATGCAGTAGGTATCAGCAGATTGTTTTAATGTTGTTCTTCGGGGGCTTAAATTTCAGTGGGGTAGTAGTAGGAGGGGATGTTTCACTTGGAAGCCAAAAATAAGTGAATAAAAAAGAAAATTATCTTGGAAACCAATATAAGAAATGCAGCTGTAAAAGACACTACAGTTTCTCTGATAGCATTTGCAGACAGATTCTTCTCAAAACTAAAGCTAGTGAGCTCAATGGTTTATTCACAATACTTCAAATGACCCACAAACTATTTACAAGACCTCATGACAAAATAAATGGCAATTAAACTTTCAATGAACAATCAGGAAAATGCATTTTTGTTTTCATCAACCACAGGAATCTGTTTTACAGTCTTTACAGTTTTCCAGATGTTCCTCCTTGTCAAAAGAAGTGTTAAGTAAATGCAGCCTCAAGAATGCCTGATGCTAAATATGCTTCGTATCTTCCTGATTTTAGAAAAGTCCAAGTTTAGATAGTCCTAGAAGTAGTCTGTACTAAAGCAACCCCTCAGCCTTCCTTAAATATCAGAATATAGCCCTCATTCTCCACAAATACTACAGCCCTCATACCCTGCACAACACAGCTGTGTCCTGGTTGATCCCTTCAAGGCCATTTGGTTAGAGAAAGCATCAGGAGCAGGAGAGAGTAACCCCACAGACTGCTTTCCTTGAAAAGCTGTGACTTCAGGATATTTTCCTTCACTATTAATTTCTGACTTTTCAGTCTTCTGACTTTTCAGGTCAATTAGACTGCCTGTTTCCAAGCCAAAATGTTAATTAAAAAATTTTAAACAAAATCAACAGATAAGCTACAGGGCACTGAGCAAGGCTCTACCCAACCTGTACAACAGCACTGGCTATAAAGATGGTGTTGCATAAATTTGGATTTCAACTGTACATCTGCACCCTCTTACATCCCAGTTGTCTTTTGCTTTTCTTGCATAGGGAATCAGCAGTGACCATGGTCTCAGTGCAAAGGGTGCTGCTCCTTCCGATTCAGCACTTCAGGGCCTATTTTTTTCCTCAGATACTTTGCTGCACAGAAATAGAAATGCATAGAAAAGACAGTGTTGCTCTCTGCAGCATACGTTTTCTCAACTACACGTGCCCAGCTCTATTTTCTACTAAGGATGGTTTTGAAGAGTGACATGGTCCATATAATTGCTTGTAACAATTTGGTATTTTTCCCCAAGGTGATGATCTAATAAATATGACAGATTAAGATGCAACACTGTCTTCACAACTTACATTATGTTAACTTTTGATAGCAGAAGTACAGTCTAGCTTACACTGAGGTATGTTATGCAAAGGACATTTTGTTCAAGGTGAAAATCCAGGCTTGCGGTTTCATGTTTTGTTTATGGCTGTAGGGAATTAGATGGGTGGTTGGAACATCTTTTCATCTTTTCAACTTATTCTTTGCCTTTGAACCTCCAAGCCTGAGTTCTCTTATTTGTTAGGTTCTAAGAGGCCTTCAAAATTTGAGCTCCATGGAAAGGGAAAAAGATCATTTTCATCATTATTCTTATTGTAGGCATCCATCAGTTCAATTCACAATAAACCACTACTGTAAGTAGTGATAGGAAACTTCAAAAGGTTTGGAGTGCACTACAGGACACAGGGATCCAGGAACAGGGACATTCTTTCCAGCTCTCTGACCCTCTCCAGTGATGACAATTTGTTGGATGTCTCAAAGACTGAGTTCCCAGATTTCTAGGACTTTCTGCTTTTATTAGGCCAGAAAAAAACTAGAGATGTGTGAGGCTGTTTGCATCTGACATTCTGAAACCCTGTTAGGAGTTCTGTAGGAAAGAAATAGGACTGATACAAATATATATGTGCCTGCCTATACAGGCACTCAGACAAAAATAAGTTTAAGTTAAAAATGGAATTTTGTTTGCAAAAGCTTCAGCTAACACAGATTCTGAGAAAGGATTAAAATAGAAGGAGCAGCAAACAAAATCTCTGCTATATTCTTTGCAGACCAAATACAAATTCAACTTTGGAAGTAAATTTGACCTAAAACTCTTGCTTCTTTCATAAATTAAAAGAAAATATTTGATGGAACCACTCTTGAATCTTGATATGTCTAAAGACCGCTGGTTTTGGCATAAACTTATAGTTCATAAGCTACCACAGGGATCTCATTTTAATCATCTGCTTCAGTTCCTCCTGATTTCAAGATGGCTATTTTATCTAAAGTTTCTCTTTTAAAGGCCAGATTCACAAGACATGACACAAGTTCTTCTCACAGGTGAACTATTACCTCCACAGAGAGCTGATGAGAAGTTTTGCAGACTTACACAAGTGTAAGCAGGAAGATGAGTAAGCCAAAATATAAAGACCCTAAACTTATCTTTGATTTAGATTATGACAACAATATTTTCAGGAAAACAGTCCAGCATCTCCTTCGTTCCTCACCTTTCTTTTCCACGTAAGTCAAAGTTATACTAATTACTCTTGTGTGACAGTACAGAGGTGTTTCAGATAAGTATTTTACTGTAAGTGTGGTTACAGATCTTCACACTGGCTAGCAAATCATTGCTATGGAAAGCAAGTGCAAAGAGATCTGCCTGCAATCAGAATCATGAGAAGAGAGTCAGCACACCAGAATCACTGGGCAAGTCCTTGATGACTAAAACTGAAGGTGAGGAGACTCAAAATACAAAGAAATTTACTAGTATTTAAGAACTACAACATAAAATTTGGACATACACCCAGAGGTTATTTTTCAGTGGTTGTGGCCACTACAGATATTTGAATCTGAAGCCAAATCTTCCATTACAGACACTCCATATACTAAAATTGTGAACTACTCAAATTCCATCAGAACCATGCAAGGCTATGGTCCTAAGTGAATTCAGATACAACTTGTATAGCATAAATTAATGCAGCAAAGACTTAAGTTTGCATCACTGACAAAGAGCTATGATAATTCTTTAAGGTAACTGTGGCATCAGGCTTGCAAACATTCTGCCATCACTGTAACTGACTGACATTCAAAGATTTGGCAAGAGGAACTCACACGTGTCTGACTCATGCAGCTTGAAATGTGACTGGAAATTTGGCACTGCTGCTCATAAGCAATAGTGCCAAGTGACTTAAGCTCATAACGAAGAACTTATGTGCCTAGTTCAATGGTCATTAACTTGCTCCCTTTCAAGGACTGAAGTATGTCTAACAGCCGTTACTATCAACACCAACCACTGGAGGATGCCCACTGTGGGCAGAAATGCTAGTATCCTCCAAGACTCCAAGACTTCAGCCTTTGGCCCTCACTGCTAGCAGGACCAGACTGATATCCTCTTTGCATTATTGCAAAAGCAAAAAATTATGCTAAACAGATTTGTATTCAAACTCAAAATGTTTCACGGGAAATTGCAGAACTCTCCCCTATCAAATCAATGCATTCTTCAGACTATTATTCGGTATATTTCAGTTGTGCATCATCTTTAAATCAAAGACTTTATTTTCAAGTGCTGTATAAACACGTAACAGAAGGAATAATACCCTTTTCATACTAGTTCTAATTTAATCTCAACAAATCAGCTGTGCAGACTGCACTCAGCCAGGTTGCCTTCCAGCCCCCATTTCAACATTTCTGTGCCTATGTCTAGGAAACAGGGAAGAGGTTTTAGCTCTTACCAGTAGAATCTGTTTGGTGCAACTCCCTCATGTAGCAGCAGCCATCTTCTGCCAAACTCCACCGAGCTGAATAACTGGGGACAAAACCAAACAGTCATGAATCATAGTAAACCATAAGGATAATAGAGAAATTAATCTGAAGAAGCCTGTATTGCTTCTGCAATGGTCACTTGGACTTTTATTTCCTCTAGTCTCAAGGGACACACCTGGGGCAGCTGACAAGTTTCTGCAATGCCTTTTATTGGTAGGATCAATACTGAGCTATATGACATGGGACACAATGAGTATTTCCTGAGGGATCACTGTATGTTCACACCCAATGGCTGCCATGGCTGAAAACTCATCTAGCTCTTTGTGGCACTCCCAAGAAATAAAACTATGCAGTGTGGGAAGGTTGCCTTTTACTTTTTAAAGTTGTGGTGGACCCACAGCATAACAGAGCAGTCTGATATCTCAGCTGAGCTCTGACAACAGAGATACACAGTTGCTTTCCTTGATATTATATTAGAAGGTCATTCTCTTTCCAGTTACCAGTAGTCATCCCTAGAGAGCGTGTTCAATTTGGCACCAAAACCAGGCTGTAATGTGTCTAGACTTCTCTTGGAGGACCGAATGATTTTAAATAGCACAAGTTTCTTGCACCATGGAAATCCTAAATTCTCCCTTTGTTCCTGTCCTTCTGCAAACGACGTAACACCTGCTAGTCTGGTTACACAAACAATATCCAAATACATCAATCATTTCAGAAAATCTTTCCATGATAAATACCAAACCAGACTGAGAAAGGTCAGCAAAAAGGCATGTTACAGGTATTATAAATATTTTGACATGTCTTTGTGGAATGATATACAAATGTTACTGTTAGAGAGCACTTACAAACAGCTGCTCTACGTAAATGTTGCCATCAGGTAATTCTCAGAAGGATAGTTGAGGGAAGGATCACCTGGGTTCTTTCTTTTGCTTTATTTAACTTCAAATTTCTTATATGGAAGCACTGAGAGGCAGTCAACCCTATACTTTTCTATCAGATTCATCCTATTTCTTCTCCTTCCCTTGCTTGATAGACTTGGCTAGCTCTCCTTTCTGGAAAGGAAGATGTTGGACCCTTTTTTTGAACTGTGGTCTGCCTTTTCGTGACATCTCTTTGGGATCTTGCAGAAAATGCAAACCTAGACAAATATTTTTTGAAACTAGTAGTGGCAGTGGATTGATAGGGAAGCACAAGATGAATGCCTGTGAGAATGACTGAGAAGGAATGAGGCTGATTTTAAGCTTGGGGCTGATCTAAAAGGTGATTTGAATGTATTTTAAGAATATGAGACAGGGATGTATGAAACTCTGAGATCTATTTCTTATTCTGCATCACATTGTCAAAGCAAACCCCTATATCCCTCAGTTTCTCTACTGTAAAACCTTGGAAGGACATGGAGAAACTAACTACAGTAGCTTTTTGGTAAACAGCAGACTGGCATATGTTGAAAACTACTTCAGAATATAAAAGTTAATAATCCATCTCTTTTTCTCATCTTCCTTTCTCTTAAACAGTTAAAGTGAGAAGAAATTAGGTGGAGGGGATAGCTATAAGAAAAGGAAAAACAGTTTAGCTTTGTGGATAGAAATGCATCCATTTCAGTGGTGAGACTGTTATGTTTCCTTAAGTAGAAGATTCTATGTACATTTTTATTTGAAACTTCAGGAGTTCCTAACTATAACTAAGGAAAACTTTCATTTTCAAAAATTAAAGACAAGCTTTTTGAACATTCAACCATGATTTCTGTAAAGTGCTTTGAGGTTACCCAATCAAGAACTTTACCTCTACAGAAGGTGTTTTTTCCCCCTTCACATTCAAAATCCATTTCTAGACTTGCTTTTGTAATTGCAACAAAAATGAAAACATATTAACAATAAACTACTGTCAAATCTATTTCTCAGATGTCAGTGTTTTCCCTTTCATGGCAAAGTAGTTTCATCTGAGCCAAGTAAAATGACATACAGTAATTTAAGTTTTAATAAAATTCAGATCATCCTTTAATTAAGAACAGGGGGCAATCCAAACTACTTAGCAAAAACCTATGTGTTTCCAGATCAGAGATGTATAGGATGTAAGCTTTCCAGGGACACTGATGTTCAGATGGCCAAAATCATCGCAGTAAATCTTGTTTTCCCCGTTTCATATCTCTCACTCTACTTCCTCTCTAATTTCCCTGAGCACGACTTTCCGCCGTTTGTTCCCTCTCTGAATTTGCTGGTGGTACTAACAGTATCCAGAATGAACTAACTACAACAGGCAAAAGGTTTCTCTGTGCTTGTGAAGCATACTCCTCCATGCCTGCAGTCCCACTGCAGTGCAGGGTGGCTGAATGGCTCCGGCTTCCCCCTGGCTCTTTCAGCACACCTCTTCCTTCAGCGAAGCTGTTCACCTGGTGCATCTGACAACTCCCCCAAACAGAACTGAAGCTGTGATGCTGCACAGCACCCAGGGAGCCCTGCTTTCTTTTAGCGTGTGCCTTGAATAACATATGCCATTCAGACAAAAAGTGGAGAAAATCAAGACTTACTAAGCTTGTTTCAAAGGGAGGAAATGGATATAGCAATTCTACTGCCAGGATTGGCCCTTCAAATTGGAAGCCAGTGCCCAGTGAGCTGGAGATGGTGTGTGAGAAAAAGCTACAGCTCTCAATGGGAAATATTAGCTCCCTGGGAACCCATGCCCAAAGCTCTCATTGTCTTTGATAAGACACTTAAATAACCGGGCTTTAGAAGGTTTTTCCTCCTTTGCCATTATCTCAGCACCAATCTCAGCCTTTACTGACTCCAGCAGCAGTACAAGCAGCACTAATCTATCTTGAGCAAAGCGGGAATTCCCCACCTTATGTGTCACACCCCACAAAAAGAGAAAAAACCCAATCCTTTGCAGTGAGGATTTTTTTTTCAGATATTTGATTCTAAGTATCATTCATTTTAGACTGAGTTTATTTAGTTGGACCAGAAAAAAGAAATATCTGGAGGCCAGTTTTTTGTCAAGTATCAGTTATGATACAGCTGGGATTATTTTTCCCCATTTAGCAATTATAATGCTTGTGTGGGTAGTTTTTAAACCCAGCATCGTATTTTGTTGTTATAAAAGCCCTCTCTCTGCTGGGACTTCTTGTGACAGACTCGTGCATGCAGTCCCTTCAGAGATGCCATTTTATTTTCTTTGGCAAGCACTGCTGTCTGATGACAATTTTCATTATTAGACTGAAATTAGATAACGTTCTTTGCTACACTTCTTTTTCAACCACAAATAGAAAAAGAACCTATTACAACTTCAATGTATCTTTTCATCTGAGGGGTAGGTAGTGATCTGACATTTCTGTTTTCACCAAGACAAAACTGTTATGAAGTACAAATCTTGTATTGATCTCTCAGATTTGACCCATGTTCAACAGGGAATAACTCTCCTCTTGCTTCCTCTTCTGTTGTATATTTATTTTTATGTGTAGTACCTGAATACTTAACAATCATCAACAGTCTGGTTTTGCTCTGTTTTTCCTTTTTAAACCCTAATATTCTCCAAAGGAGAAATCTACCACCTACTTCTTTCAGATGGCAAAACAGAAATGCAAGGCTGTCCCAAGGTTACAAATCCCTTCTGATGAAAAGCAAGGATTCAGATAACCATCTGAACAGCAGGACAATCCTCCAGCAATAGAAAGAGCCTTCTCACAACATGACACTACTATCTTCTAGAGTAGGGATAGATGACACCTGAAAACAGGACTTCTTTACTTCTTTCCTGATCTACACCAAAGATCTGTATGCTACTCAGCCTCTCCATCACCTGTTTCCCAACTGTGTGATAAGCACAACAGCTCCTCATCTATTTCACAGACACAGTGCAAGCTTCATCTTAAAATGCACTGAGATAACTGGGTAATAGCAGGATGCAGTTGCCATGCAATCTTCTATTTCCTTTCTAATTTCCTGCTCTTTCCAGCACTATTTTTAGACCTGAGTAATTTTTTTTTTTGTATTTTGGACCATATTCATTGATAGTATTTTCAATTTGAGACAGTCAAACTATTCTTTAATGCATCATTTTTTTTTTAAAACACAAGAAATACTGCTTGAAAACTAAGGATAACTTTTCCCATAATTCAGTGAAAGTGCAGAAGAAAAATTAAATATTTTAGAAAGTTTAGTAGTTAAAAAGTATTCAAGAGGAAGAAGATCTGTATATATAAATAATGAAAGTAAAACATTTAACAGAAATTAGTCAAAATTGATCTGTTTATCTACTTTAGCTTGAGAATCTGTACTACCAAAAGAAATAAATCCCTGAAAATTTAAGGAGAAAAATAATGTTTTATATTTTCAAAAAATATTTGATGAAGAATAACTGGAATTGTATTTGATTCAACTGATCTAGACTGCAACCATACTTCTAGAAGGGAAAGTGTGTACTAGGGAAGAGGAAGAACCCTACTTTTTTTTTGTTTGTTTTTTACTCCAACTATGGAAAAATCTCTCCAAACCAGGAAGCTCTCAAGATCATGGCTTCATAAACCCCTCTGATTATTAGATGGTTCTAGATACATTTTGTCACATATATTTCTTTGCCCTTAGTACTGTAGGGGTTAGAATGAGCACGTGTGTTGTTTAGTAATTTCCCCATGTGTTAATTCACAACTATAATGGAGCTCTGGTTCCTTTCATCATTTAAAGGATCTATTTTATTTTTTGCCGGTTCACTCATGATTTCTACCTCCTCCACATCTTCCCCTGTACTCAGACTTCTAAGCTCTCTAACGCAAAAATCATCTATTGTAGCAAGTGTTTGCACAACATAAAGATTGTTGGGGGTCCCTCTCTTTCGCCTCTAATTTACCAGCAGTTTTATTTGGCTTTGTTGTTTTTTATCAGTCTACATGCATTTTTAAGCCTCTAAAAGAAGTAGCTAAAATGAACTTTGGGAACCTAATGTTCTCTAGGCATCAGACAAACCTAATTATTTTTTATTTAAGCAACAATAGCATGAGATTATGACATACAGGGTCCTGCCTCTCTATGTGGGTTGGACTAAATTATGAAGCTGAGATCTTCTGACAAAGGGAGCTGCTAACACCTTCCTAAAGTACTGCTCCTAGACATGTATTTTATTAAATTGTACTGTATACCACCTGTTTCCTTTACAGACACTGGATTTCCCTTAAAAATAAACAACCAAAAATATGGCTTTTATGAGGCTGCTGAATTAAGTTTATTTATCTATTGAAGACGATGGGTAAGAGCGCAAGACATCAACAACATGTTGCCAGTAAATGCAAACATCTTAAATAGAGCAGCCTCCATTCCTCTCCAGTTCCAACAAGCTCTGTGCTCCCCAGAGCCAGTGGGTAACTCTGCTACCTGCATACTCATCATACCAAACACTTCACCTCAGAACAATCCATATATCATCCAAGAAGACAGAGAAACTTCTCATTTAACACCTGACTTTGAAAGCAAGGTTATACATACCAAGTGTTGAGAATCCGAATGACCCACCAATTCTGATACAATATCATTTGAAGGGTCATTTTGCTAGTCAAGACCTATCATCACCCCTTCTGTTCTCAAAAGATTTATTTTCACAGACAGATCTTTCTGTCTCATGTGGAGTTCCTCATAGCTTCAGCTTCACTTTAATGCCATACAGATTGCTGCAGGTATGACTGACCTGGCATGCCCATGATGTTCCATCTTTCAGTGTTTAAATTAATTGGATATTCTGATGATCCATTTTATTCTGATACTTCTAATCTTGAATCATGTGGTAGTTCCATGTGCTACCTATGCTGATGAGGATATTCAATTCTGATTTCATCTCATGCAAAAAACATTATGCACATGGAAATTTGGAATCTGGCTAAAGAAAAGGTGATTTAAATTGCATGCTGGAACTGAAATGAGGAAAATATTTTGAGCTAGTTTCACATTATTTCTCTTAAGAATTTTCCTTTAAACAACTCATAATGGAATATAGCATAGTGTCCAAGTTTTTTTGCTGACTGGATTTACAGACTTTGGTATTCTTATATTCACAAAAGAAAAATCTCTTTCTTTCACCTATAGCTTCCATAAAAGTACCACTTATTCTTCCTTGACAGAGATTTGACCAAAGCATCTCAACCCACACTACAGCATTGAACTGAAAACCACATGGAGCTGGAAAACTAGCTCAGGACATCTTCAAAATCGTTAAGTCTATGAGAACCTTCTCACTGATCAATCCTCCTAACAGTTTCTTTACATGTCAAATATTTGCCTCCTATACCTGCTGGTGCTTCAACAAGATGATTAAAACAGACCCTGTTCATGGTATCTCACTCTCACTGCTTCAAATAGGATTTATTCGCACACAAAAAGCCACCAGTGCACCCAAACTGCAAATTTGGTAAGTGATGAACCATATAAAGATTTTGAAAGGTCATTTCTTCGCCATCTTTAGTATCATTTAAAAAAAAAAACTCATCTCAATTTCACTAAAAATACAACGTTCCAAAAGTACAGTTTGGCTTTAAATACAATAAACTGGATAAAGACATCTCCTTCTGAAGATGCTACAATGTAATTTGAAATAAATGCAAGCAACTCCTTCTTCTTACCCCCATCTGTTTATACTGAATAACTCTATTGATGATAAATTGTACTTTACTACCACCACAGGTGCATTTGAAGAAATTCTAGTGTTCTACAAAGTTTCAGTCATTATTCTCATTGTTCATGGGGGAATTATTCAAATGTTATTATACTATGAAAGACCATATTTAGAACTAATCCAAAACCTTAAGGAAAGCAAAGAGCCATAGGATAGATGCCATATGGATCTCTTCAATTCAGTAATGTACTACTACAGTTTAAGTCTCTCTTCAATTTAAATCAATTTAAGAGGTACAATCACAAATGCATTTCTTTTGCTTTCTATGCAGCTTGTAAAAAAAGATGGACTTAGTGCATCAAGTAAGGACTCAAGATTGAACTTGTTTATATAGATATTTAAAGTAGTCCTTTATGATCTTACAGACCCTCATGGATCTACCTTCTAGATTAAAAAACTATCACAGTGGGAGACATATACCCACAGTGGTGCTACAGACATCTCAACCAGTCAGAATGAACAGGGACTTCAATCCACATGTGCTCCCAACATGCATCCAGTGCAGCTTACTTGGGTATCGAAGTACAGGAAATTTAAAGAAAATATTGCACAGGATATTTCTTCTTCAGAGAAGTCAAAGGCTGGAAGGTATGCTGCTATTCCCTGAATCACACTATGCATAATACAGAAGATCCGTGATCCAGGTTTTCTTTTCCCAACACTGAATTTAAAACTACAGTATGCTTTGTGTAAAGAAAGAATTTGAAATAGTACATGGTACGTTTCAGTGTTAGGATGCTTAAATATCCTTGAACCAATAAAGTTCATAAGATACTGCTTAGACTCTGAACATTATTAGTTGCAGCCATGCTTTAGTCATGCCACACAGAAGGAGTCAATAAGGTTACCCAATAATTAGTGTTTATTGAGCGCTGATGGGAAACACATCAGAGTGATAAAGCTTTCCAATACTTGCTTCACGGCCCATTCAAACACCAGTAAGGTCTGCAGCTCTGCGACTGCTTTTGCTGATGAAGCACATGCTACTGCCACTGTGACTTGTTCAGTATGGTTGCAACACAGCCTTTTCTTTCTGTGTTTATCAAAGCATCCCGAAGATGACCCTCAGCTTTCTTCCTACCTGTCTTTCAGAAACTCCTCGCACATTTTCAGATATGAGCCACATCAGCTGGTGTTCTGGTTTTGTGGCTATTTGCAAGCAACTGTATTAGCATGACAGCTCTGGTGTATTCAACTCATATGCTAAAAAAGTGGCAGGAAACACTTTTTTACCAACAGATATTTAAAGGAATCTGCCTGGAACTTATAGTTTAAAGCCAGAAGGAACCACTGGCATCATCTCTTGTTCACAGATGCTGCAGAATCTTTACCAACTCACACAGTAGAGAAAATTATTCAAGCCAACAGCTGATGGCTGAACTAGATTGCATCATTTGGAAAGACATCCAATCTCGGTTCCAAAGGATGATGAATTTACCACTTCACTTAGTGTGTTTTCCTCAAGGTTAATTTCCTTCTCAGTTAAAAATACCATCTCTGTAACAGGTAATGGGGTATCCTGCACTTGCTTTCTGTTGTGTTGTAAATTTAGTATGCATGTTCAAAACTATTTAGGTAACTGCATCACATAACACATTTTTGTTTAAAATGTACCATATTAGAATGAGAACAGAACAGAGAAGGCTTATTAGAGCAGAATTTAGGGCAAAGTGTCAGAATTTTCATTAACACATGCATCACTTTAAATTTTTAAATAAAATTACTATTTTTTATCATTTGCGTTAAATTAAAACCTATGGCTCCAAGTGAATTTAGTGTTGACAGGCACTTTGTATAATAAGAAACTGGAGACATGTTGAAGAGTACAATCAAAACAAACTACAGAGAAAAAGAAGGGAAAGGTGAGTCATCCACAAAATTGAAGGGAGTTGCTCAACACCACAAAGATCAGTGGCAGACCTAGTGATATGCAGCACATATCTTCATTCCTAATCCAGAGAATTGCCCACCTCTGATGGGAAGGAAACAAGTAATTTTTTTTCATGGAAGTAGGAAAACTGGAGTTATGTAGAGCACAGAAAATCTTGATGAGAACTGACAGATTTACCCATTGCTATAAGTATGCATTCAGGGATCCCAAAGCAGCAAAAGAACAAGTTCTCTGGGGTACAGAAGGGTGATGTTTATACAGATGGATAAACAGGGACATATTAATTTGCCTAAAGATAAGTGAGTCAGTAGTGAAGTGTGCAGTGATTACTGCTTGAGAGTCTTCCCTTCTGTTTCACTGATCACACTCCTGGCCCAGAAATGCATCTTCCTTTCTGGACTGCCAGGCAGCCACTGGGCTCTGCTAGTTGATTTTTTCTTTTTCTTTGTAATTATTTATTGGATGAGATATTTTGGAGATAAATTTCAGAGATTTCTCCCACTTTTAATTCTTTATTTTAAATTGTTACCCCAACATATTACGCTTAGTGAGGTGTGTAATAGACTGATGGGTACACTGGGAAGGTATATTTTAGGATATAGTTTGTAGACTGGTTTATGGCCAATTAAAAAAAAGAAAAAGAAAAAAAAGTATACAATTTGACACCATTACTCTTCTTACTGAGACAATGCTGAGAAACTGTATGAGAATAAAGGAAGAAAAGTCCTAATAAAATAACAGCACGATGAATAGTTTTTCTGTCTCTTTCTTGCTCGTTTTCTGTATGCTGGTTGCCTCCAAATGTTAATCAGTTTGCCTAGAGACAAGAAGAAATATTCACTAAGAGTTGTGTCCAAGATTAGTCACCAGTCTGTGATTAAGGTCTTCGCACAAATGGTGCGCACAGCCCTAGCTACAAACATGGATATTTCTGTGCATGACTGATGTCTTGCTTAGAAACATAATCATGTAGAGAGTCTTGAAAATAGGGGGTAGCATTCACAAGGGCTTTGTGTAGGTTGCTGCTCTGGTTTTTGGCTAGTATAGAGTTAATTTTCACAAGAAGCTCGGAGGGGACACAGCCAGGTCAACTGACCCAATCTGGTCATTTCATAACATATGATGCCATGCTCAGTATATAAAGGGGCCTGGCCAAGGAGAAGGGGCTGCTGCTTGGGGCTGGGCATCAGGTCCAGCCAGCGAGCAAACTGCATTGTATATCACTTGCTTTGTACATTCTTTCATAAGTAGTATTGCTGGTTTTTACCTCTTCCTTTCCTGTCCTAGTAAAGTGTGCTTATCCTAACCCATAAATTCTACCTTTTTCTTCTGATTCTTCTCTGCATCCCACCATAGGGAGATTGGTAGGAATGAGTGAGCAGCCACATCATGCTTATGCTACCCCTTTCCAACCCTGGCACAAGTGCTGGTGACCCAGAAAGGATATCTAAGCTTGTGCAGGCAGTGTGACATTGCAAAGCGTAGGACAAACACTTTTTAATGTGCAAATTCCTTACTATTTTTCATCTTCAACAATATGCATTGAAGAGAATCAAGTCTTCTGGAAAACTGGTTTGGTTGATTAGTGGTGCCCTAAATATTAACACAAGTAGTGCAGATTGTTGCAGGAGTAATACCATAGGGAAAGGGACAATTATTCACATAGGCTAATGTTAGCTTTATGCAAACCAGCTCCCTGGTTTTGTCTGTAGTCTGTCAAAAGACAGGCTTTCCAGAGGATGATTCAAAGTGACTAGTGCTTACCACTCTAGAGAAGCTTTTTTCCTCTCCATTAATTTTAGATGGGATTAGCCTCCCTCAGCTAACATTAGCCCAAGCGAATAGTCCTCTAAATGTTATCAGCAGTGTGGAAAAACAAAATACCCCCAAATGATGTTGCTTGATATTAAAAGAAATTTTTTCAAACTATGATGCAATTTCTAATAAAATAAACCTGGATTTTATTTCCCCCTCCCTGGTTTATGTAGGCAGTGACTGATACCACTGAAATTGGGAGGGTGTAACTAGAAACAGAGTAATTTATGTTCAAAGGAATCTCTCCAGATCCCTGATCTGACCATTTTCCAAGCAGAGTCTCTCTCAAAGTTAGATCCTAAAGTAGTGAAATTAAAGTATTTAGAATTGTGAAGTTCATCCATAACAGTCCACCACATCTTGAAGAGTGAATACTGGCTAGATCCATGGCAGATACTCTACTGTCAGACACAAGCATTAGACCAAACACAAGGATCGATGGGCATGAAGGAACTGAAAAGAGTTGGCCAGTTCTCGAAGGCCATCCTGCAGACATATGCATCCTTATCTCTATTCTAAGTTGTTCCTCTATTATCATGATGTATGAACACCTTTCTCTTCCACTTGAACACACGAGTAGTGGACCTCCTTTGCTCCAGGAAACCAAAGAACATGACATGGTTTGATGACAGAAGACATGTTTTCCCACAAGCAACACAATCCCGATTTGCTAAACTTTATTGCTTTAGCTATAAAGCCAAGTATCAGACCCTAACTCATCAATCTCCAATGTGACACACACAGTAAATAAAGGTAAACATATAGAATCAGATAATTTGAAAGGCCAAAATGAAAAAAAAAAACCAAACCAAATTGAAACAAAAACACAACACAAAAATACACCCACACAAAACCATAACCAAACAAAACAAAGCAGAAATGTAAACCTCTTCATTTACTATTGCAATGTTGACAGAGCTCCTTTAGATTGGGGTGCCTTGCTTTTCAAGAGTTCATTCAAAATGAGAGAGGAGAATCAACAACAACAACTCCATTTTAAACCTGTTTTTTCAGTCTCTGTTTCTCTGAGTGCCTTTGCACATTTATTCCTGAGCTGGGCAATTACAACCCTGCATTTCGCCAGCCTGACTTGTGTTTCCCAATTTCACCTGTATTTCATCTCTCCAAATATCTCTGTTATTCATGGCTGATTGCCAACCATTCCTCTGTGTGTTTGACCCATCTGAATAGCAGAAGATGTCTCCACATGAAGCAGAGCCTCTTACATTCCACCCTCTGATTACACAGCAAACCACTTTTGAAGATTACATAGTAATACATAAGCAATACTCCCATAAAATACAGCCCTTCATCCTACAAGCAAGCTGATTAAACCCACGAGAGCTCACAGGTACAAGACCTCCAACAGGCTTTTGCTCACAAGCAATGCTTTACTGTGTCTGAAGTTTCCTCCTGATTTGTAACTCGTCTTGTACAGAAAATGGAGAAGCATGCAGTAGTCTTGCAATTATGTGGTAAGAATCAGCCATATAACAACTGTACTTTCAGCCAGAACAATGAATGCAATCATGAAGCAATTAGTGCAGGCGGCAGATGGTTTGCTGCTCTTTTTTCTCAAGACTGGCAGGAAAGTCATGACTGAATAAGGGACTGGTCTGTCAGCAGTGGTAATTCAAGTCCGCTGCCCAAGGCAGAAACACAGGGGAGAGATATGTGAACAAAAGCAACTGAGTCACTGAAGCTTAATGAGTTATTGCTTGTCAGCTGAACCCCAGTAATTAACCACATTCACCCACACACAACACCCAAGAAACTGGGACATAAAATTACTTCAGTTAACACAGATTTCCCTACCACTGAGTAAATCCCTGTTCACCCAAACAAAAAAAGATCTGCAGTACTTATCATAGTGATAGACTTGGTGGGCTGTGAAAAGATTGAGGGATGATGCTATGTGACCCATTTCCCATTCATTACAACTGAGCAATGAGAGGCATGTGCTAACTGTTGGCTTTGCCCTGAATTGGATGGACAATTTCTGAGAACCAAAACAGTCCAGACAATGTTTCCTGTCTCCCAGCTCTTGCTGTATTCACCACCTGATTCTCCTGATCCCACCTGCTGCAATGACAAGATGTAAACAGATGGCAACATTGACGTGGTTTGCTATAAGGATGTAAACATGCTTTCTAGTTGATGCTCAACTCCTGCCTAATTGTCAACTGCAAAATTAAATGACTGTGACAATCCTAACTGGTCAAAATCCAACTTAATTCTTTACAGTCCTCATCAACAAAACCTTCACAGTGGTACCACAACCAGTGATACTCAAATGCAAATTCCTTACCACGCAGGTATATTTCCCTTGCTTCCTTGGGTGACTCTTAATCAGTGCGCACACAGAGCCTGAACTCCAGGGAGTAATGGGTTCTCTTTCCTTAAACACGGCCTTAGCGTGAGATTGTGAAATAGCAAATGGCAGTATCATTTGTTCCAAACTACCCCACAGCTCCCACTGCAATTATCTAAATACCTGCAGGACCTCTTAATTACTCTGAGAAAATTCTGCCTTTGGAGATACAAGCATGAAACCAATGGGAGTCATTTACACTTAGCCACAGGCTGAACTTGACCCTTAGACTGAGTTACATTTAATTTCGTCCAAGCTGATTAATACTCTTAGTCTGTTGGTTACCCTCCATGGTTCTCAGCCAAAGCTTGTGGAAGTCAGAAAATGTGTCCATTAGGCTTTAAAATAGAAACCAGGCCTGTGACTCATACCCATACAAAATATTTCTAAAATTCTATTTTACTTAATTGGTACAGATTTACAGGCTTTGTGCTACATGATTTTTTTTCCTTGCAACTACAGTATTGAATTACCAACAGTTATCCAATTTGCTAATCAATGCCTTAACACAGAAATTTTAACATACAGCCTTCATCCTCTCACTCAAAACACCCCATGCATACAACTTCAACACAAACCCCATAAAAACAAGTTTTAAAAGGACCCTTTGTTCTCATATCCATGTTGTTTTTTATGATTTGACAGAAGAGAGGGAGTTTCCTATCAGATAGTGACAATATATTTGCTAGTAGCCCTCTACCATAAATTAGATGAGCATGCAGATGGACTCTAATTCAGAATTATCTCCTGAGAAGACTTGCTACCACAACAGCTGAAATTCTTGTTCTACTGTATCAATAGCTGAAATTCTTTTTCTACTATATCCTAATTTTATTTGACAAATTTACCACTGAAATTTTTATTGATCCTCCTGTAATGAATTTCCTGTTACAAACACACAGTAACTTTCATTCCAAAGGGTCCTAAAAGATAGCAGAACTGAGATTCTGTTCAGTTTCAGCTCAGTCCAGGGAATTCAACAGCCACAAGGGAAAGGAAATATTTTGATCTTGTCTAATTAGATAGTGAACACCAAGAAATAATTTAATCTGCACCTCCTCTGGAACAGTTTATAACCATAGTACAGTCTAAAAAATGCTGTGAGAGGGGTGAGTGAAAACCACACTTGATTCTTGAGGAAGAATTAGGTAGGCAAGTTACATTTCCCATTGTGGGGAAGGATATTAAGCTACTGGCCTGGAAGTTTCTTTTCAATCTTCTTTTTGGTAAACTAAACAGATTGAGATCTACCTGTCCTTCACTGGAAGACGACTGACTTGTGAGTAGTGAAGTTCCTGATTTTCCAAAAGTTATTACAATAATGTCTCTTACGGTGAAGTTCTATTATGTTGTCTCAAGTTGGGCAGAAAAACAAAAATTATAAGGCAAATCTAACAGCATATTAATTTGGCTATTGGATTACCTGTACTGAAGGAACTGAACTTCAAATGAAATCAATTCAACAGTACGTTTCCCAGATCAGAACAAGGAGTGTCTTACACTGTTACTGGAAGCGGTGCTAGGATGGAGGAAGAGAATTGTCAAATAAGAGTACAAAAAAGCCTTACTGGAGGTTGTCATTCCTATCATGAAACTTCCTAGCTATCCTTACTGCCTGTCACACACAATTGCCAAAAGAATCGATGAATAAATGCAGACTACCAGGTCAGTCACAGAGTGCTAAGCCCCAAGAACACAGACGGTGCCCATGTCTTTTACTTTGCTCTTTACTTTGAGGCTTACTCAATGTTTCTTGCTTGGAAATTCCAGTCTGCTATTTCCAAAGACTGGCCTGAATGGAGAAATCCTAGGCTGTTCCTAAGCAAACAATGCAAAATGCTGCCAACAAATCTTACCTTCTGATCTTGGCTATATGCTAAGATCCAATCTTCCTGCTTGGGGTGGAAGAGCAGGCTGTGGATGTAGAAGTTCAGACGGTATTTTTGATAGGTGGCTCCTTCATCAGAACTGATTAATAAGCTGCTCTCAACTTCTGGATCAGTCAGCAGCATAATCTATATGGAATGGAAAATGCAGTGGATTTAGATGGAAAGATAAGTAATCAGTTAGGAAATTCAGATAAGCTTATTAAACATGTCTGTTTCAAAATCTTTCAGCATATTTCAGTGATGTATATCAGGTAGGCAGAGTAACTTAACCACTAGTTAAACCAGACCTAAATTAAGCCATGCTTAGGTTATCCAAAAAAATCAAACCTGAAATTTGTACACCAGAGAGTAAACTTACCAAGCTACCAGACAGCTACATTGGGCTACTAGGGTCTTCATGAACGATCTATTAGAGTGGCAGAAAAAAAGTTGGGTGTTAAGAAGAAAAAAAAAGAAAAAAAAAGAAAAAAAAAAAAGAAAAAAAAAGACACACACACAGAGAATGATCTCTAATGGTGAGCTTTGTTAGACTCCAGCAGAATTTTCAGAGATGACAGTTTCATTGCCTGAAATGTTATAACCTGTCTGTCTTCAAGAAGCAATCTTGCGTTGGCAGGAGAACATATTTGATAATGTGCAGGGTTCTTTCCACCTCCAGTTTCTATGGTGCTGTGAATTATAGATTCAGTAGTGTATCAAAAATAATCTTTGCATAGCCAAGTTGCTTTCTAGCTTTGTCCAAGAGTGTTAGTTCAGGAGTGACAAAAGATATATGGCTTGCAGTTGTAGTTGCTACTTCTCCCCATTAACTGTGGTATTAATTGGTCTGCATTGCTGATGAATCAGAAAGAATAATGAGATACTCCTCTCCTGTGTCTCTGCATGAGAGAATATATATGTTTGAGCAGTAGAAAGAGATCACTCCAGTATTTCAGCAAGCAACAAAGTAATACCCCTAAGGAATGGGAATGAGACACCATAAATGACAAACATGAAAAGTTCTGAAGAATATTTGCCTAGGAAAGTATTAAACCTTTTTTTTTTTTTTTTTTTTTTTTTTAAGTACTGGTGCTGGTGCTGCTTTTGCTTTGCAAATGGCAAAAGCTGATCTGTACTTAGACAAGCCTGAAATAAGCCTGAAATGAAAGGATCCACTCCTGGCATTTGTCAGAGCAAACTCCTATCTGGTTTTGGGCACTGCAAAAATCACACACTCCATTTCCTTCTCTTTCCTTTATTTAGGCAGGGTTAGAGAGATATAACATAACTCACTACCTATGAATTACAGAGCACCATAAGTCTTGATACACACCAGATGCTGAAGAACTATTTGTATGTGAAGGTGTAAATACACATATCATATACACAGGAAATGTCCTTTATTATTGGGTTACTGCAAGAGTATTTTACCTATCTCTGCCTTGGTAGCATAACAATATGGCTTGTGACTTGGAAAGCTAGGGTTTTTCAAAATCCCTGAATTTTACTGTCCTGAGTGATCTTAGACCAGTTACCCATTTTGTCGCATGTAATAGGGCAGTTTCCATTGCAGAATAAAGACAAAATCCCCTTTTGTATCCCTGATTTACTTTTGAAGTCTTGAGATGAAAACATGCCTTTTAATTACATCAAATATGCCATTGATGTGACTTCTAAACTGAAGATTGCATGATAGAAACTACACAGAAAGCATTAATAATCAAAACATCAATATTTAGATAACATTTTTCACTAAGTAGCCTATCCAGCTTCTGAAGCCTAAAATTAATTGTGACAATTATCAGTTGGTTCTTTTCTCTTGCCAGACTAATTTCTAGGACGATGTTCCTATGGTTAACATTTATCAATTCAGTACTATGATTCAGGCATTGTGATTTGCCTATTTTTATTACATCCTTCTTGAATGGATTTTGTTTATGTTGGTATTTGAAAATATCACAGCACAGCATTAATTTGGACTAGAGCAACTAGAGCAGAAATAAGCACAAATCAATGGGCTTGATCCAAGCTCCCAGAAGTTAATAAGAGTCTTGTCATTGACTTTGGATTGTGCCTCTAAGGCAAGCTGTTAATCAAGATCCACTCTAGTCTCAGTATTTCCTTCTACCTGCACAAGGAACACATCTGACCTCATCACTGTCACATCCAAGCACATTACAGCCTTAACGCATTTTCTGTCAGGCCACTCCTCTGAAGTGTGAAAGTGCTCTTATCTCCATTTCTTGAAAAGGGAATTGAGGGACAAACTGTTGAAGCACTGAAGCACCTAATTCTTCATTCAATCAATGAAAGTTAAGTGCCTAAATGGGCTTGCCAGCACTGCTGACTTTGGCTTTAATCTGCTAACTACCACCGTGGGCTATTACTATCATGTTTTCAGGTATCTAGGGTCTCCAGTAGCCTTAGTGGTTGCATTGTGATAGCCATTCCACACATAGGGAGTGTTTCAGGAGACACTGGTTTTGCTACTTATGCCAACAGTAATAGTGTTTTCCATGTGGCGGAGCTGTGTAGAACTGCTGCAGATTTATGCAAGGAAGTAGAAGACAAGGGAGGCAGTTGAGAGGTGACTCTCTAGCCACTAGCCAGATTGTTAACTATGAGACCACCTTTCAGTGCTGGGGCAGCACTGTCTGCTTTAGCATCCTTCATTGACAATCACTCAGATGCCAGAAACCAAAATAAGTTAGAGCTGCCTAATCAGTCACTACTCCCATCACAGTCTGAGCACCGTGTTTCTTACAAGATAAGAAAAGCAAATTTAATTACAACATATCTGCATGTAAACTATCAAGAGCTACGAGCCCCAAAAATAGCATTTATTGGATAGGAAGCAGAAATTGATACCTGCATGAAATATCTGTCAAAATGAAAGAGAAATGCTGTGTATCTACATGAACCTTTCTGATTAGACCACAAGTCTGTTACTGAAATGAATCCACCTAATTTTGGGGACAAAACGCTCTACAGCAAATCCTCACATTCTATGTTCTCACTCACACAGCAGTGATCTCACAGCACATGCACTGAATTCCGTTTCAAGGAAACTAGACCTGAATACACATTTCAGGAGTGTATCTAATATGCTTCAAATGCTCACTACTGGACATTTAGCTCAGAGTAGCAGGTGAGCACTACTCCAAAGTCAGGCTCTCTGCCTTCAAAATGCCCATATTGCAGATAGCTATCATCTCAACATCAATGATTTCATTCTACAAACTCACTTTGATGCAGCAGCACTGTATGCTGATGTAGCAGCATTAGCTTAATTCTATTGTCTAAGTTGCCTGGAACGTAAATGAAAAAGGAAGGAAAGTACAATTATTTTTAATGTTTTTGTTGTTGCAACATATGAAATAAAGAGTAAATGCATTTCAGAATTTTCTTTGAAATAAACTAAGCTACATACTGCTTTGAAGTAGTCTACTACTGATTAACTTCATGCAGTCACTTATACAGAAAGTAAAAGTCTACACAGAGATTGAACAGGAAAAGCAGGTAAAATAAAGTCAGCAGCAATAACAATCTGAATTTTAGTTTAAAATTAATAAAATTTACTATTTAATAGTATCTAATATCTGTCTTTTTTATAATTTTCCACTTCACTACAGAAAGCATGCAGCATTTCCTCAAATGTGAGCTCCTCAAAGGAGTGATCTTGCTCTGCTTATACAGTACATAATAGAACATCTTAGCATTTTCTCAGCTACCACTGGTTTCTGGACAAGTGTATTTTGGACATCATTGAGGAATTAATATGATTTTGCAAATGAAAATTATACCTTAAATCTATTCACATCCTTAGAGCCTGTAGGGAGAGAGAACCTAGCTGATGAAGTCTAATAGAATTTTGGGTGGCACCCTCACCAAAGGATGTGAAATTGTCACAGACTAAAGGCATTTCCATAGATTAATTTATAGTTAGAAGATCAGCATCAAAGGTTAGGTAAAAATCTGTCCATTTCCATGGAAAGAATTGGCCATTTCGAATTTCCCCAATGTTTTGTGCTGTTCAATTTGGTCATTAATGATTTGGAAAGATAGAAGGAAAGATACGTGACAAAGTTTGTTGATGGCAGTAAGGTTTTCAGAATGATGAAAACAAAAAGCCAGCTATGACGATCTGTAAAAGGATTTTGCTACACTGAGTACCTGAGCAGTAAAATGACAGGTGATGGTATATGGAAAAAAAAAAAATACAGGTGGAGAAAAGCAATCCCAGCATAACAGACAAAACAATAGTCTCAGAGTAGATAATTCCTTTCAGGAAAGGAGTCTAAGGGTTTCAGTGAAGAGGTCTGTGAAAACAGAAGCTCAGTCCTCACATCCTATCAAAAAACCTCAGCTACTGCAATCGGAACTACTAGGAGAAAATTAAGTAGCATAACAAGTAGGCCACTGTAAAATTTTCCTCTGACTTTAACACTTGGTGCTATTCTATTCCTTCATTTAAAAAAAAAAAAGAAAGAAATCTATAGTAGAAAACACAATACTAAGGGCAACAGAAGAAAAGTACAAAATATTTTTCATACAAGCCATAAATATATAAACTAAGAAACTTCCAAAACATATAATTGAGAGGTAATTTGACCTGTCAAATGGTCTGGAAGTGCTTAGAGAACAATTATTCACTCTGTTATAATACAAAATTCATAACCATCAAATGAAATTATCTGGAATGAGATATGAAACACAGGCAAGGTCATGATTATGTACTTGGTAAACCATGACAATCCTTGCTATAGTTTGCTGTAGATGTCAAAAGTATATGCAAATAGGAAAAATGAAAAGATAATGTTCCTGTAGAAAAAAGAAATCCACCCGTTTGAAAAATATCACCGTTGGCTCAGTAATCTGAAATCTGAAAATCTATAGGAAAATACCATTATATGTTTGCTCTGATCTGATATTTGCCTCTCAACAGAGAATGGTATTGGTTAAGATGCAGTTTATTTAGCATGGCTGTTCTTGCATATGTCACTGGAGAGTGAATGAAAGTGATAAACGATAACAACATTATCAGCTCAGGTGGGATTATCTACCAACTTCTTATGTGAAGAATTTGGCCTATCATTTTTATCTTGACAGTTTTTAAATTACACCTCTGATTCCACCATTACAAAATAAGGCTATTAACACAGGAATAAAAATAGCATACATATCTACCTCTCCCAGCAAAAGCTCTTTGTAAAGGGAAACCAACTTTACAGTGCCTCTGGTCTGGTTTATTGCTGTCCTATGTTAAACAAAAATGAAGAGCAAGGATAAGTCAAGACTCTACTTTTCCCCAGCCAAAGTAATTGCTCTCTGTTCAGATCAGCGCTCAGCAATTTTCAGAATCTGCTTACTCACACCAAGTATACGCTGCACTTCCTGATGCTACGGACAGATTGGGCTTTTTCTCTAAAAAAAGTCAATAAAGACACAGGCTTTTGCAACCAAATGCAAGGCATTTATTAATCATCCATCCCCCTGAATATAAACTTGATTTGCTTTTCCTAGAAGTGACAAATGAACACAAAATATAATTTATAGATTTTAAACAGTCCACATCTTTTTTCACCCCTTTTTTGGTGCTAAATTTGATGATGATGGATTTTTCTTGACAACTGTAGATTTTTGCTGTCATTGCAAAGAAACCCAAGAAGGTCTTGCAAGAGGATTCTGATTTTGCTTCTACAGATATTCAAGATCCTTATACAACTGTCATGAATGCTAGATTCAGTGGTTTCACCAAAATAAATCCAGAAATGTCCTCAATCTTTTATTTTAGCCACTCATATCTACACTTGAACCTACTTTTCACTATCATTTTTGTAGTAACTTTGAAATAGAACAGTATGAAAAAAAATCAAATATAATTGATAGATGCACATACTCTTTCACTCATTTCTGATGTATATACAGATCTGAGATATAACACCTGATGAAATGCAAATTGGGTCAAATCTACTGAAAGAACCTTCACCTTCCTTGCCGATTACATGCTTCGTGTAGAGATCCAATACTGGTGAACCCATCGAACAAGTAAGACTTCTCACAGGAAAATGGATGAGTGGAGTACAGCAAAAGAGGAAATCAGCCAAGAATGGAAATGTCCTGCTATTAACAAAAGCAGGGCATTCATTACTTAAATTCTCTATGCATTTGCATTTTTTTCCAGCACTTCTGCATACCAGTTACATCATTTTAGTGGGTTGTAGGTTTTGGGTTTTTTACATGGCAACTGATTGCAAGAGCATCAGTGCCACGGAATCCCAGCATAATGAAGTGTAATTTCTGCTACTTTACATATCACTTCTGAATTTGAATTGCCATTTACAAGGCATGAGGACTGTGTAAAGAGGGAACCTGATTCTCCACGTTCAGCAATTCACACATGCATTCGAAAGCAAGGTGCCTTGCTTTTAACTAATCGAACTAGCTCATTGCTTAGGATTTTAAGACATAGAATAAAAAAGATAATGAAACAAACCAAAGAAAAGAAGGGCTTTGGGTCATGACATTCTGCATGAAAATGTAGCGCTACTGTAACACAAATTAGACTAAGTCCTTTTTTACAGCACTGAGCTGCTGGAAGCAGTAAGTGGTAGCAAAAGCAAATAAATTAGAACAAAATAACCGAAAAGAAATAGCTCAATAATATGTTTGGATATTAACAGAGAAAGAGGAGACTAAAGCTTCTGTGAAGTTTAACAAATTTTATTCATGGGCTAACAACAACTGCTGTAAATCTGTGCTCATGAGAAGTGCCACCAAAATTTGGCGAGTCTCTGCTTTAAATAAATTAATAACAGCATTTAAATTGACTAACAGTAGTAGCACCTAAATGAACATATTAAATGAGTTGGAGGTGGTGACAGTTTTGAAGCTGTCTCTACTGCCAACTAAAAGACAAAGTTAGTTGCTGAGCAATTTCATTAAGACACCATTAAAATAATACACCAATAATTCAATCAAGGCACTGAAGTGTTTTATTGCCAGAAGTTCTTGTTACCACAGAAAGTATAGTAATTTTGTAAAGCAAGAAAAGACTTCAGTGACAGAATTACACTTTCAACACTGAAAAAAAATTGCCTTTTAGTGATGACTTGGTTTGGTATGGTCTCAGAAATAAGTAGAAATGACCACTTTACTACAAAGAAAATGTCTGTGGACAAGTTATTTTGCAACTGCAACTCAGTGACTTAAGAATAAAAAGGTTCTTATTCATAAAAAGATACATAAGACACACAACCCAAAGTTATTAAGTCAGTCTGCACTTTACTGATATGAAGGGCAACATTACTCTAAGTGTCTCTCAAATAAAACTATACTCATCATTACTAAACAGTGTATTTCAGATTCAAACTCAATCCAGATCTGGACAGTGGAAACTCCAGCACCATTTCCCCACAAGAACATGCAGGACTTCCATAACTGGTAGGATACTACCACCTTCCTCTAATCTTGGCTGTTTAAAGATAAGAGAAATGATGTGGTGAAAGGTTCAGAGGGTGAATTCATCTTGTTTGCACACATGAAAGATTTAGTGCTCATTGAGAGATAAGACAATCTCTTGTCAGCAGAATACTAGATGGCAAAGGGCTATCTTTTGAGAGAGAAAAATTATCACCTGCCAATATTTTTGAAAGCTGAGATTGTACATTGTTCCTAATAGAAGAATTGTTGCGAATTGCATTTGGCATCTTGATGAATGTGGTTTGAAATAAAAAGCTGGCTAGTGGCTGGAAAAAATAACCCATTTACCTGTTCTGTATTAGTGAAGATGTTCATTACAGGCCAAAAGTGACAGCAAAAGAAAGCAGCCAATGAAAGTTCTAATTTTCATTATCTGGGAGAGTCATCTGGGATTGTTTTACCAGACACAGCTTACAAAAATAAAGGAAACAATGTATCCTCCTTATCCAGTCTTCAGACAGAGATATAAACTGTCACTTCCAAAAATCTACTGATTACCTCTTCAGATATGCGGAGTAATAGAATTACAAACAATCTCAAAACAGAGAGGTGACATTTTAGAAAATGTTTTTACCTTAGGAATAGGTCTGTCTCCCTGTTTTACACATAGCCAGAAAATAACTTTCATGTTAGATGCATGCTATCACAAAATACACAAGATGTCAGTAGCTCTTCTGCACAATTTGTCCTGTTTAAAGGTTTTAGAATAATAAAAGTAAGGCCATTGCAGCTCACTGTTCCCAACTCCCATATTGACTGAAATAATTAATATTTTGTAATAAATGAAAAAGAAAGAGCTTAAATTCCCTCAATATCTAAATATTCAAGTTAAAAACTTTTTTCATGCTTAGGAACACTTCCAGAATTACAACTACTGTTATGATTTTCATTGATAATCATAATCTTAAGTCAGGTGGCATTTCAGTGTTTCATTTTCAGGCACAGTACACAACAGCAGATTTTTCATTTATACGTGACTGTTGTCTGAATGCCAGTAAATAAGTACTAGTGACTTCATCTTGAACACAGCTAACCCAAATCACTATTAATGTGTGAACTGTATTAATGATCAATTGCTGCTATTCTTTCTCAGCCTTCTCTACTTTGACTAATGCCACATTATCAGAATTTTCGTACCACCAAGACCCCGGTATAAGGTTGGGTCAATGCGAAGTAGAGATGTGAAAAGCAAACATGAGCCTGACACAATTGTGGAGATGTGATTCAATTGTTCTCTCCACTAATCCTACTTGATATGAATGGATACGTTAAAAAAGTCCAGAGGTGCAGGGCAAACAAAATTTCTCTGAAGAAAGACCAGTGTGCAAACTAACATCCACTCCTCGCTCTGAACTTCAGTTCAGAAAACATCAGAAGCACCAAGTGGGACTGATCCTGTTTCTATCAAATTCCAAAAGAGGGCAGTGCACCCCCACACAGCTCGGTTCATTACTCGAGCTCATCAGCCTGGGGACATTCATCAAGTGGACAGGTTGCTACCTACAGCCTTTTCTCTCTGTGGCTGAGCTTTGGCAGAAGCCCCATTCTCAAAAGTGCCTCACCTTGGACCAGACCTGAAAACATTGAACTACTACTTTTTCCATTAAAGGTGAAGAAGTTGCCACATCTTCAGTTTTTTTCTGTGCTGCTGAGTCACTGCTTGTTTGCTACACTGTGAACAGAGAGAAACATCAACCTTCACCTTCCCAAGCTGCAATCCAAGTAGCTAGGGTGAATTCTTAAGATATATGCCTTTGCTTTGAGGCGGAAAGACAAGATGGGAGAGAAAGAAGTCCTGCATCTTCTTTTTTTTTTTTTTTAATTTAAATCTTAACTTTTTAAAGTACAGTTTCCATTGCCAATACTCAAGAATTAAATAAAAATCAAGATTCTCTATTTTGTCCTTATTTGAGTTAATGCACCTAGTGTCTTAATGAGGATTGTAAAAGAGGAAACAAACTCTTATTTGCATCACTGTTTCGAAAAGAAACCCCACCCCAAACAAACCCAAAATGCAATACTAAAAACAATAAGATAACGTAATCGATTACTGTAGGATGTTTCAGAGCTACTTTCGCTTTACCTAGAATTATAAAGGTATTTATAATTTCAATTATTTTTTTTAGTCAGGTAAAGACTCTGGAGGATTTTACTTCAAACTTCTGCTTCATAAAGACACAGATTCAAAGGTTTGTGTGTCACTTTCCCAGGGAAGGGGTGAGCGAGCAGCCAGTGGCTCTCAGCCGCTGCCTGGGGCTGAACCACGACAAAGGTACAAATAGATTCTCTCTATTTAAATACCAACAAGGCTGGAGACTCCACAAACCCTTTGGGCCTATCCAATCTGAAAACGTTTAGTTTCCATTAAGCCTAATTTTAAATATCTGGAGTTATAATGTCAGTTTTAGAACAAACAAGAACACCTGGAATCTTACATTCCTTTTAATTTAAAGGTCCATCTTAACTTAGCAGAAGCTTTGGAAGCTGGGAGCGCTGTATGAGCCCAAAGCACCAAGGTTAGTTTCACCCTCTGTGATCCTGTAGCTGAAAATAGAATTCGTCAGGCTCAGCTTCTAATCATACGCATAAACATTAGCTCTGGAGCAATCAGTTCTGGGGGAAGGAACATGAAAGATTAAGCTTCTCAGTTTTTCAAATCTCCCCCAAATCAAATTCTAGATTCTTACCTTTTCATTGCACTGCCTGTTTGGGTCTAATTTAGTAACCTGACATGGAATCCAATTTTTCTATTTCTGCTTCATTATAATTACTCACTTCTTTCTCTTCTCTTACATACATTTGACATAAAAAGCTTTATCACTGAAAACAGCATGAAAAATTATTCCTTAAAACTTAAGTACAACACAGTAGAAACTTCTGGGATAAAATCTAACTCATAACAATGATTACATTTGATTACTGTATTTTGATAAGAAATAAAGAAACAAAGACAAAAAAACTCAGGAAAGCTACAGTACTATACGCACATTATTTTGGGCAGTGCAATCTAGTTTCAATTATTAATCATCTGTTCTTTTTCAACAGATGTTCAGCATTGTACTCAACAGGGAAAAAAAACACTTTTTAAGCTGAGACAGTCTTAGTGTTGCTCAGAGGAGAAAAGAAACCTCAGCTTTGTAGAGATCTGGAATAAGCTGTGTTCATACATATTGCCTGTACTTTGTTCTGTTACTCAGTAAGGCATTCCTTTCATTAAAGAATCTCATGAGATTAATTAGTTAATCTTCACACCAACTTGGTGGAGGAGAAGGAAAGTGCACATATCAAGAGGGAAAATTACTTGGACAAACTCCACTAATCAATCAATGGCACAAAAAGAAAGAAGCCACTTGCCCTGTAAGCCTATTACAAACAATAGCATCTTCCAGCCCAAATACTGGGCCCTACAGATCATTAATCCTAATGAAAGCAAGAGGAGACTCTTGGCCTAAAAGTATGGTAACCTAAGCAAAGCTACAAAAGGGACTGGGAAAAGAGGGATCCTAAGGGAGCAATTTTTCCCTGAAAAACTCATATTCCACATGATCATCTTTCCTATTTCTTGTGTTGTCCACTAAAAAGCACCTGAACTTCAAATGCTTTGAACTTTATCCTGAAAAACACTGAAAACAGCCTAACAGCATGGGTGACTGATACACCCTGAGTTGTAAAGTTTGAAGACGTGTTCACTGCATATAGACAGTGGGGTGTACCCCATTATCAGTGTATAAACAGGGATAGCCTGGGGCAGGAAAAATCTCTAATACATTGTGAAGATGGATGAGTTGATGGCCAGACAGCTGCTCAATAGGTTTCAACCCCAGCTACAGGGAAGCAGGAATTTACATGGCCTGAGAGATTTATCATTTCAAGAGTTTCTGGACTGTTTATTTTTATTATGCTTCATGAACACTCAAGTCGTTGCATGAATCTTTTATCAAGCCTACAAGGGAGAATACTCCAAAGTAAATAAAGCTCATTATAAAGGAAGCTTCTCATTATACTGTCTTTTATGTTCCTGTTTCCCATGTGATGCCTAGTTTTCTATTTCCCCTAGTTATGCCTCTTTCATACACCCTGCAGTAATGTTTTCTTCTTGGGAGAGATGTTCTCAGGTGGTCCATTGTCAGGCTCTATCCCAAGACACATATACACGCTCTATAAAGAACACTGTATTAAGGATGATTATTCAAGAAAGATTCAGGCTCACCTAGGCACAACCATTACAGTAGGAAGGAAGATGCACAGAAAAGGATGTGCAATCAGAGGAACAGTAATACCAGACTAACTACCGGAATGAGGATAAATGGTCTGAATGATAAGGAAACTGTATGCTTTTCAGCCCTTAAAACAGAGGAAGAATAAATGATCCCCTGCTCTCTCAGCCTTCCACAACAGATAGCAATGGGGAGTGGTAGGAAGGAGGAACACTACACTGCAATGATGCCACAAGAGCAACAAGAACAGTCTCACCTCAATTTTTTTGGCACAGAGACCTCTTGCACTCCAGTGTTACGTCAACGCATGCAATGGTAACTAGAGATCATACAGTCCGAATGACTTGAGTTGGAAGGGACCTTTAAAGATCATCTACTCCAATCCCCTACCATGGGGGGCAGGGAAGGAAAACAGAGACATCTTTCTCTAGATCAGGTTCCTCAAAGGTCTGTTTCAGATCTACATGACCTTTACCCTGCCTCTACCATGTGCAACTCATGTCAGGGATATTTTGGAAAAGTGAGGAAAAGAGAGAACAGTGACGAGTTGTAGCCATGAATTAAAAAGAAATAAAATTAAAATGTTCCACATGGTAAACAATTTTAAATAGTGATGTTGATTGTCTACTGATGGTCTCTGCTTTATCACAGTTATGCCGAGCTTGAACAGATGGTCAATTCACTAAACACTTTGTTTCACAGCCAACAGTTTCAAGCCATGCCACTTGCCTCTGGCCAGCCCTGGTACCTGTGTGGCACTGTGCTGTTTAATATTTCAGAAGTTCTCATGCTTGCCTGTGTTTCATAATATACCCAAGTGAAGAAACAAGGGAGAGAGAACATCACATAGCTACATGCACCTCAGACTGTGGGCAGAGGTATCCTGCTGGTCCCAAGGACATTATCTGTACCTGCTCATCTCCATCTCTCTGTACAAGGTTTTTATCCCTCCATCCCTTACAAATGCTGTCTTCTCCTCTTATCTCCTCCAGCTGAAATTGTTCAAGGAACATGGCTGATTTTATCCAAAGCATTTACACCAGTCCATCAATTGTCAGGTAGGGGTTGGTGACTCTAGCAAGAATGCTGGAACCCAGTAATAACTTTGAAACAGGCTGTTTGAACCAGGTAGGGATGGTAAGAAACTGCCTTTTTTTTTTTCTTTTTTCTTTCATCTCTTTTGCCCTAACTGGACAAATTCTTGAGACTGACTTCATTGCAGTTGGTGACATGATACCTTAGGCAACTATCAGATTGTTTACTGTCTGCTGCTTTCATGTTCTGAAAGTAAGAAAGCATGACCTTAACACAAAGTATAACAAGGTTACAACTTGGCGTATTCAGTCCTTCCTCAAGATGTATTTTCTGCATGGCAGAAGGGTAGGGGAAAGCAGAAGTACAGTTTTTCATGATAATTATCCATATTTTGAAAAAAGTTAATTCACGTTTCAGACTTTTCTTTTTCCCTAAAACTGTAGGCAATCTATGTGAAAGAAAATTAATTTTTATGTACCTTTTGGCTGTTCTTGGGCTGAGGAAATGAGGTTTTATTAGGTAATGTTTACATTACAACTTAGAGCTTTTCTGTGGATCTCTGAAGTCCAGAAATTTTATTTAAACAAGAATTTAAATTCTTTTGAATTTAAAATTTATTCCACCAGCTAACAACTTTAGAAAAGACACATATCACAAGACTCTCAACAAAATCTTGAGAGTTGGCACCACAATTCCT
The DNA here is from genome assembly GCF_964237585.1 of Gallinula chloropus. Lineage (NCBI taxonomy): Eukaryota > Metazoa > Chordata > Aves > Gruiformes > Rallidae > Gallinula > Gallinula chloropus. Next base: position 70,234,329 of record NC_140090.1, read on the forward strand.
GCAGTGAGAGTTACAACCCTTTTCCCTTGGGAGAACATCTAATGGTTCTTAGTGATATTTTCTGACTAGATTTAAATGGAATTGCTTTCAAGTAATTATCTATCTTTCAACACACACCTATGCAAGAGATGATGATAATAGCTGAGCATACATTTGCTAGATCAATATAAACTCTGGCATTATATTCCTGGTTCTGCTACTTCTTGTTTTTTAAATGTGGAGATGGGAAAAAAAAAGTGTGCAAGGACAGGAATTCAGAATGAATGAAGTCTCTAGCCTGGGGGTGTGAATCAGGAATATCTTCCTACCCTATCATAATCATCAAAACAAATTGGGGAGGAAAACAAAGAACCTACTCTGAGGTGAGTTCTCTGGCAGTGGTGAGAGTGAGCAACATGATCCCCTGTAATTCTAACAAAGAGGTTCACTAAACCAGAGCAAATGTTCCAAGCAGCATGTTGATCCTGTCCTCCTGTGCCATTGAAGTTAATTTCAAAAGACTATTCAAGAAAAAACTAAGATTCTACAAACAAAGTTGGTGCAACGTGAGAAAGGTAAGCTAAGACTGTGAGGACAGTGGTGAGTTCTTTTTCTGATAATTACAGTAAAGGAGACAAGCATGCATTTAGAGGGGAAATGCCAAAGACAGCACAGAGTCTCCCTACTTGTCGGGTTTTACACTTCTCATCATTCAGTATAAAGTCTCTTCAGATTCTGTTCTACCATCTACCTGTTTCCAGGCTTTAAAACATCTTTAGACAGGTTATGTGCTCATATGGTGGAACCTCTTCCCTGACCACACAAGCAAATGCTCCTTTCCCAAAAACGTATGACACTTTCCGCACCTTTTAATTCCAAAGCAGCCTCTCTGCATTGGCTTTGCAGAAGCTCTATGCTTTGTTTCACTCTGCTTTCTTACATGGTAATTCTGAAATGTTCTTTAAAATATCTTAGTTTGGTTTTAATTTTTCCTTCTGATTGAGAATAAAGCACAGCTTCACAAATTATGTCTACAGCTAGTTCTTTTTATGCACATTTATCTGATTTGCTTCTCTCCAAAGCATTTTTTGTATTAATGCATTAATTTCATAATCACTTCAAATTATGTTCCATGTTGCATGAACAATTGGGGAATTAGCATCTGCTTGCAAGTTGTTAGCTTGGCTTTTTATTTTTGTTGCTGCAGTTGATGAACTCAAATTATCCATACCAAATGTGCCTGAAAAGAATTCCACCTCCAACAATAAATAATTCTCTTTGCTTTCCGTATTGGTTTTTGTTAGGGGAATTCAGTGCAGGCTGTTAAGCAATAACACAAACCACTTCTTTTCATTATCAGTTTTGGTGTAATGGTTGAATTACTACATAAAATCACTCTCTAACACTCTTACATGGTCTTTCATATATGCACCTAAGGTAGCTACTGTGTTATATTTTGCCATTACCCTCTGGTTACCATAATCTTGGGTCTCAAATGGAACTACAGAGTCACATACCACCTGTGATGTAAGCAACTTTAGTATGAGCATTAAGCTCACATTAGAGCACCACTGTTCACCTGAGAGACTCAGTACTGCTGTTTTTCACAGAGACAACTTCTGAACCTATTCAGACACATGTACCTGAAGCTGTTCTGGATCATAACATGTTGAAAGCACATGAGGGATAAAATATTCACAAGGAAATTATGCCCCATGTCTCATTTCCTTTTTCACACATACCATTTAACATCCTAGATGGATGACAATGTGGAAAGTAATGTTCTATCCTACTACTACTCCATTCTAGAGTTTCTGATGCTTCTCCTTGACCCTCCCGTCTCGTCTCTTTTCATGCAATTTGCCTTCTTCTAAAACAAGTAATTTCCTCAAAGTGTTTAAATAAAAGTGACAAAATTAGTATGACACATCAATCTGCTGGAATTTTGTTACTACCCCACCTTCAATGCATGATCTAATCTATATTTACTATGTCTAAAGCAAAGTATCAGCATTCTTGGTTTGGTTTCACATATCACCATGGCAGGCATGATCAATTAGTCCAATAGAGAGAACCTCAGCTGGTGCAGAAGCCTACTGAGGCTAATAGAGCATGATTAGAAGTTAATGCCATTATTAGATGTTGAACCAACTGAGTCTGTATCTTCCTACCTTCATCACCCAGTACATAGCTCCATCAATGAGGGCAAAAGTAGGCTCCCTCTTTTTAAGAGCACTGATTGTGCAGAAGTATTGCAGCAAGTTATAGATTTTAATGTTATCACCTCCAAATAGATCTTTCTTTAAGAATGACTGTCACCTGTCTGTATCTCCAGAGACATGCTGAGACATCCTGATGGAAAGTTCAATCAGTACCCCTGCTTGCCTTTTTAACAGTGTGAATACAGCTTTTAGCAGTCACAGAACCGTGGAGCTTGCAGAATGCTATCCTGTCTTTTATGCAAGAAAGTTAACTGCCCTTCTGTAATAGCTACTAGAAACAAACCAGGGCAAAGCATTGCTGGATTTGTGCAAGAATATTGCTCTTACAGAACTTGCTTTCTACTTAAAAAACAGAATATGAGGAGGGGCTTAGAAAACCTAGTCTAATTTCAGAGATTTTTCTGGAAGGAATAGAAGATGGTGAGCACTTTTAAGTGACCTTTCTGGCTGTGTAGCTGATCTTCCTAGATCAGAATCCTACTAATTATCAGACTGATTAACAAAACCATGTAGAAGTAATCCTGCAATAGCAAAGAAAGAGCAGAATCATACTTAGCAGCAGTTTAAAAATTAACTGAAAACGCCAGTAGAATTTATGGTATTTTTGCTTTAGTGACTTGATGTCATTCTGGAGTCAAATTCAAAGATCACCTTCCACTTCTACTCTTAGAAAAGTGGAGAGCATGAATTGTCCTTCTGTATCATACTTCACGTCAGGTTTTTGGGTGTCTGCTCACCAAAGTTCAGTTAATGTTAAAAAGGCTGAGGCACTAATGACTTCAAGCCGTGCTATTACTCATGATATGACAAAAGAAAAGATTCAGCCTGTAATGCTTTAATGGCTTCAAACAGATGGGGATGTTAAACCAAGTGATAGCTCACTCTTAACTTTGGAAAGTATGGAACAAATGTAACTCAATCAACTTGCTTCAAAGAGAGAGATGTGTTTTTGTTATCAGAAGCCAATGATCAGTATCAGTTTCAGCAGCACAGATAACTCATGTAAGAATGTCTGTTGACTGCCAAAGACTGCTAATGAGAACTTGATCAATAGTATTTCTAATGACACAATTCAGTCTGTAATGGAGCTGCTTCTGGTGACAGGGAAAATCAGTTAGGAATGATTATCCTCAGACATAGCAAATTCTAGTGTTGCCTATTTCTTGTTATTCCACCTGCTGCTTAATATCCAAAAAGTATTTCTTCAGTTGCTTTGCCTCATCCAACCCCTACATTAAATACACTGAGGAATCAAAATGCTTAGATACTTCCAGCTACTATGCTGTTGAACTCTTCAGCTGTCTAGTCACCATTTGTTATTTCTACAGTGCCTAATGCATACTAGTTGAGAACAAAGCTACCTTTTCTTACAATTTGGTAGCCACAAATAGAATCATCTATTACCAACATTTTCATGCGCTACTTCCTGGACAATATGCTCCAGATATAGAAACATATTAGTAATCAGGTCTATCAGTTGCTTATGAGATCAGATGCAGATGAGATTAGCTGATTGAATGCTCCTAGCAGTAGTTCTGCAATTGTACTCAACAGGTAAGGCCACCTTTTCTTAATCTTTCATTGGTCATGTTCAATTTGCAAGCACAAAAGCAAACAATAGGCTGTTCTGACCACTGGGAATACTTTCCCAACTGCCATAGGGGGCAATAGCATAATACAGTGCAACTGATTTCTCTGTAAGATGTTTTGTGCATAAGTTAAAGGAGTACACCAAATACATATCAGATGGTGATACATTCCATAACTAAAGAAAACTAGAAGTGATAAGCCAGCGATGGAAAGAGCATAGAATCACAGAATTGTTAATATACTGATGTGGTTTTCTTGCAACCCTCTAAAATTTGCCATTGAAATGCAGCATTCTAGTTGTGCTGTTTAACTAGAATATGCTCCAGACACATAACAGAACGTTCATACAAGCATGGGAAAAAATGGAAAACTGAGGGAATAGTATCTCGTAACTTCACTACAAAAAGAGTCAGGGGCCAGAGGGGAGAACTGCATTTCAAAATGAAATTTCAGAACAAACTTAGACTCAGTTAAGAAAAAGGTACCAGAATAGCATGCAGGGAAAAGCCTTTCATAACAAAAATAGTTGATGTGAAAAACAGGGAGAACAGAGGTGAAGCCAAACAGCATTGTGACGTTCCTAACTTGCTGGATCGTTTGCTGTCATAGATTGAGTTGTATGTGTCAACTATACTTTGTTCATGCACCATATATTCTAAGATCTTCAAAACACAGGGATCACACCAAAGAAACACACCAGTTTAGTTTCACTCCACATGTCTGGGTGAATGAAAAAAATGCACTAAGAAGGCTAAAAAAGTAGTAAAAACTGTGGCTATGTAAGTCAGTTCCCACAAGGCAAGATAATCATCCTTTATTTGTTCTATATTAGTTGCCCAGGTGTACACATTTCTCCTTGCTTTCACTAAGGAGTAAGCACCATCAAATTTATCACACTGTAAGAGTGAACATATGGACAGTTACTATGCTGTAGTTAACATGCTAGAAATCGACAGCCCAAGGTGCTTAACACTAATTTGTTATGGAAGTAGAAAATAATCTAGAACTGGCAGTCAAAGAAACAGACAGAAGCAAAATAGTCAAAGACTTTTAGTGGTCTTGGCAACCAACTCTAACCACAGTCCCTGGTCGTAAATATGATATTAAGCCCAGTTGTTATAGATAAATGTAGTAGTCAAAAAAATGTATCCTTCTCTAGATGATGCATTAACCCTGCTAAAGGAATACTTTGGGTGTGAATAAAACCAAAAAATCACAGAGATAGACTTCAGGCTGAATTTTCTGTTTCCCTTAGTGTACTAGCAGGAGAAATCTTCTCTTGAGGCTACATTATGTTCTAGGGAAATAAAAGAACCACCTAAGAGAACCACAGGCATACGCTGAACATCCAGATCCTGGAAAAAGAAGAAATGATAGATTTATATCCTTACATCAATAAACTAAAAGATGTTCTTCCTGACTATCATGGGTCATCAAATAGTGCTCAGTATTACAAGTGGTGTGATTTTCTAATAATTATTAAATGTGGTGAAGACATTCTTTTTCACATAATCGCTTAATCTTCTTGAGCCTCCAACGAGGTATTTGCCACCATCAGTTGAACTGTCACTATAAAAACAGTTCACTGAATTAGAGGTAGGAACATGACAAGTAGCAGACTTTTCCAGGGCTTTTTACTAAGTAAATTATTTTAAAGTAATTCCCTAATCAGCTCTCATGATACTATTTTATTGTACTGGATCCATCAAAAAGGTGTCTGAGATGTCTTTTCCCATATTTCCCCAGATTCTAATAGAAATTGCTGCGTCCGATTGTTAACATTCAAAGACAGAGACATTATTAACATTTCTATAACTAATTTTTGAAGTTTAAATTCTTTTTACTTTAGAAATAATTGGCATCAAATTTACATCAATCTCTTAATGATTATTACCTCTATCTGCCATTAATTTCTATGAGGCAAATGATCTCCAGAAAATTTGATTACCTCACATGCATTCATTCAGTTATACTTTGAATACCATAAATGCAGCAAGTGTTCTCACCTTCACTTTTAATCATGGAAAGATAAGGCAGAAAGCAATTAAACAGTACATTCATTAAAAGACTAAGAAAGCCCATGCCAAACATCAAATGCTTAAAGTGCACTATCTTTAATAGAAGACTACCTTATTCCTACCAAATACTTACGGGCCAAATATTTTTTGGGGGGACAATCTGCCTGTAGACATGATGTCAACAAAGAAAAGAGTTGCTAACAAACACAAAATTTTGTGGCATTTCAATCCCAATCTCCAAATAGCGTTGAGTGATTGACTCCTTAAAAAAATATATTAAAATTCATCCAGTTGAGAATCCCATTCTGAGAAAAAAAATACGAGGTAGATGTCACACATTACCAGATGTTGGAGCTGGAATTGTTCCTTCAGGTCATCAGCTCCCTAGCTATTCTTTTAAAGAATATTTAATTTATTTTAGTCTTTTTGTTATGTTTCAAAGTTCATGAAAAACAGGGATGTCTACCATTTCTTTTCACACATTGTCATCATCAGATAGCTCTCAAACTGACTTGCACAAAGTCTTTCTGAACAGCTTTACAAAAAACTGCCAAAGAAGCCTGCACCTTCTCTGATGTTTGATCCGAAGCTCCCTGGAGTCAAGAGAACTCTCTCCAGAGGTTTCAAGCTCCCTGAGGCCTTGAGTTACTTGTTAATTCGTAGAACACATAAAACAGAAAATGGGTATCCCTTCACTTCTGTTCAAGTGCCGTAAGTATAAATGCAGACAGACTATTCATTTCAATCATGTAGCCAGTGTAACCTTAGGAGGTTTTCTAAGACCACTGACTAGTTTATCAATAGTGACACTTGTCACTCGAGAGCTGGCTAGCTTATTCTGCATAGGCAAGATGTAATGGATAGCATGTCCTCCTACTCATGGTCATCTGGACATCCCTCTTCTTTAGAGGGATTCTGAAAAATAGTCTCTCCACAGCTTAGACCAAATGTCACGTAAGCAAATGAAGTTCCATTACAATATAGTAATTAACTGGTTTTCTTAATAAGCCATTTTCTCCTCCATATAACTGGATTTCTTTATTAAACTCAAATAGAAATTGCATCCAGAAAACTTTATCAATGACTCAGAGTCAGACAAGAAGTCACCAAAGAGAACAGTATTGCCCAGAGCATCCTTTCAGCTTTGGTTTCTTCTTAGGTTTATGGGTCATTTGCAAATCTGTTCTGACAGAAATATTAGGCTGCTATAAAGCTATAGCAGCAAATTCATCAGAGATTTAAACTCCAGTGAATGTTCAACATTTGCATGGACCATGGATGAAATCGCTTTTATATCAGCACATTGTTAGTTCTAAAACATCAGTGAGCTTTTTCCTTTTAAAGGTTTTTGAAATTCTTTTTGATGGGTGAGAAGTCTACTTTTTGTGCTAACCAACTCTCTAGGAAGTTTGTTATCTGATTATATACACTCTCTCAAACAATTATTTAAGTTACAAGCATGCAGTCAGCAATTGAGGGCATGTGGATTGTCCCCCTAGCTCTAGAGCGCTCACACAGAGTGTAAAAGGTTTATATATAAACCTTATAGCTTACCAGCTTTGTAACCCTACTGACACATTTGTAGCTTTTGTAGGCATGTATCTGATCTGATTACATATTTTTTTAGCTGACAAGCAAAAGAGATGTCAGATGACTAAATTCTTCCTTGACTGACATGCTGATTTGGCACACCTTCCCCTCTTTTATTATACTCAGATCTCCCTCATCCATGTTCTCCTGCATAATAAAGGCACTGGGACAATTCAGAGTAATATGGCAGAACTCCAGAAAACTCAATGATTTCAACCTTCGTATACTAAGGCTCTGAGAAGAGCCAGAGCAAAATCCAAGTATGAGAACAGTGCCAGCTTCCACATTTAGCTGTGCTTTGCTTAAGAAGCACTGGAAAATCACACTGACCTACACTAGACGTGTTCTTCTCTTGAGTCTTTCAGGGAGTTGTCAGAATGCTAATTAAGGAGGCTCCAGCTCAGTGTGTCCTGCCCACAATGACATTATACTTCTCAAGCCCACTCACAGCAGTGACATCAACTAACCAGACAAAACAGGTACAGAAGAAGAATGAAGAAACTTGAATCCTTAAATCCTGAGTGTATTTTGGTTTCATCACCTGTTTTTCTGATGGGAGATGATAGGAAGAATAGCAGTCACATCACTTCACACCAGGCATCTCAAATACATAGCTATAGACCAGCTGAGAGAAACAGCTTTTTAGATACTGTCACAGAGAAGTTAATGTTACAGCAATATAGTCTGACCTAAACCACAGGTATTAGGATCCTCCTGTCTCTGTCCCTAGCCGCAGATTTTCTTGCCCTTACTCTTGCATTACTCAAACTGCCTGCTGGTTTATCAACCTGAAACAGCCTACTGCAGGGGCACATAACCCTAATGCTAGATCAAATGGAAAACATAACTACCGAGTAGGCTGTGAGGAGGGACACGGGGCTTGTGGTAATGCAGACACAGACTGGTTTAGGCTGCACTGTAATTTCACCTTTTGTTTGATTGCTAAACTGTTCCCCTGATGAGTCTATGGTCTTGATTGCATGGAGTCAAGAATGACAACCTCATAGCTTTGCAATCTTAGTAATGGACATATAGAAGGCAAGGTGAACATGCTTCATAAGACCGTTTCGTCTCTTACGTGAAAGGTTAATGGCTAAGCTTGATTCGTATAGGACAAAAGTTTTATTTGGAAGCAAATCCTCGTGTCAGGTTGCATCAATACTGCTTAATCTCTAAAAATTCTTTTTCAGACCCAGAAGAATTAGCTCTTCTTCAGATCAGAATTAGGAGCTTTTCAAGCTAGCCTTGCTTCCTTTCGACCCTAATTCTTACTTTGTATACCAAAGATGAAAGTCTTAAACATCAGAAGACATCAGGCATTAAGGTCTAGAACAGTGCCAAAAAAGCAGAGCTAATCGAAGGGGTAGTGCTAGATATAGGATTTGATACCTCAAAGGGCATTCAGCCTGGAAGTAAAAGTTTGATATCTTTAGATACACGGAATTCTCTGCCTTCTAATCAGAGCAGAATTCATACAGCCTCAGAGGCACTGTAATTACAAATAAAATGCGAGGTCTATTTCTGTGACGAGAGATGTCAACAGAGACACCAACAATTTTATGCAAAAGCCAGGATTACAGAAGGGAGAAATTGTTAGATACTCTGTTAGATGCTCTTAATATTATATTCAGGCCTCTTGCTTGCCATTTCTTATCTGGCATCAGTTCCTACCCCATCCTCTACAAATCGTGAAATACAAGATCCTAAAATTCTGCTACCCTGAAGGGGAAAATATTATACTCATTTTTGTGGTCTATTCTCAAGGAAAACTAGTTACACTAAAAATCAATACTTCCATAAAACCTAGCCACAATTTTCATATCTTTTTAAAGAATCATCACCCAATTTTGGTCTTGGTTATACTAGGACAAGGAGTAAATCTTCAAACTTGCAGCCAATTCATCTTAGTTTAACAACTTCTTGCATCTTACCCACGACATTTATCTGGTACACACAGGATAGATAGACTTAGTCTAAGCATTTTTTACTTTGACCTAAATTAAGTCCTGACACTTTGTATTGCCAAGGTTAAGAAGACATGCATGGACATTTATGCCAATCAACTCATTAGCAGTTCACTTATCAGCCTGGTAAATTATTTCTATATAATTGTATGCCCGAGATTATAAATCCATACTTTCGCTAAAGTACAAGATCAGTGTTAAGAGGTTTACAGTCAGCACATATGGGAGAGCTTCAGGCTAACATCATTACTAAAGTTAATTTCATAGCACATGCAGTCATGTACTAGAAGTCAGGTACCTGATGATCTGGCTCCCCATCTCTCTAGAATATACTTTATGAGTTTTGGTTGCTGAAAACATTGTTGTGAGGAAGCCCCACTGACCTCACTCTTTAATAATCTGTTTTGAAAGAAGAAAAAAACAACCCATTTCAAAGAATACATATCCCTGTAGGCAGTAGAATGAGTGTGTGCAAAATACGCATACAAACATTTGTGTGCAAACAGCATTTTAAGAAGACAATGTTTCTTTTACAAATTGGTCATGTAAAATGTTCCAACTTGCTAGGCCTTAAATAAAAGTGTAAATAGCTTCTGGGTATATGAACTTCTCCTTTCTCTCCTCTTCTTAATGGGGAAAAATCCATGACCTTTCAGTGTTAATGAAAAGAACCCAATCAAAAGCAGCCACTAGTTCCACCACTGAGCATTCACCTACTGAAGAAACAGCTAATAGTTATGCGTACAAGCAACATTCAAAGACATTAAATATAATTCCTCTGAGAAATTCCTCCAACACTACCTAAAAATGAGCAAGAGCAGCGCTACACAGATCTTAGAATGACCACGCTGTATTATAGGAGCCTATTTTAAATTTTTTTTCCTTCCATTACAAGTTCATAAAATTTTATCTGTATCCTCAGACAAATGCTAAACACCTTATACAGGTTTGGTAGTCCATGTCAAGACATATTAACAAACCAGCAAACAGAATGTGTTACCTGTATCCCTAAATAGCGTGGAATTAGTAAAAGCAGGTGTAGGATTAGGAGAGAATCCAGCCTAGAACAAGGATTACAGAGAAAGGATTTGAAAGACCCTGTAATAATCAGCTCTCTGACAGAATTTAGAGCTGGTTTGACTTAGCAAATAATGTTTCATAGGATTTCAGTGTTTTCACTGGAGTTACTTTAAGAACGTCTGGGGGATTTGCAAGGTTTGTTTGTGTTTGCTTTTCTTGCCTTTTCCTTCTAAAAATAGATGGATGTGGATTAAACCAATATGGATATGTGAGAGATGAGAAGCTGAGTGCACAATTCTCCTGAGACAAAAACAATCCTCTGTCATACGACACAATGAATCACATATGGTCCTCCCTTTAGAGCAGGAGCCACGTCTGCTCCTACAGATAAACACAGGTATACATGTAACGACAAGGATAGCAGCTGGTAGACAAAAAAAACACCAAAATCAAATACTATGGTGACAAGAGTGATTTCATACAGACTGGCTCCTTGACTTACTAGCAATTTAGTTAATTCTCTGCTTTCCTTTCTGTAAAAATTGCCCACAAACCAGGGATAATGTCACATATTTAAGTCAAAGCAGGTGACTGAATCCTAAAAAGCCATATATACACAGGACACAGTTTATTGAAGACAGCCAAGAAAAAGCCTACATCTCATAGGTATGCTGACTGATAGGCGGTTCTGGTTTCTAAAAAGCAGAAATAGATATTTTTGTTGCAAATGTTTTGTGGGTTTTGAAAGCCTGAAGTTTCAGAAGGACAACTGTAAAGTGACATATCCTGGCAACCTCAGAAACTAGTTTCACCGTTTTCAGGGCAAAAAACCATCAGGAAAACCTAAATGTTTCATTTTAAGCATTTAGAAATTAAGTGTTTAAAAAATATGATCCAACCCAATTTTTTTTTCAAATGTCAGCATTTTAGTAAGAATTAATCATAAAATATTTAATGCTCCCTAGAACTTAAGTCTAGAAGGAAGGAAAGCAAGTAAGTTTTTTGACCCTAATTTATGTTTCTTCTATTTTATAATTCAGACAAATAAAATATCAACATTCCATATATACATATGTATATAACAGAAAGCTAACTCGACAGAAAGCTAAAACATTTAAGTCCTAAATAGGTGCATAACTCCCAGCACATTTAAAAGGAGAAAAGAGTTGGTTCTAACCCTCCTCATAGACCTGGCCCTAAATTCTTTAGAGAATTTAATCCCCCTCAAACAAAGAATCTTTCAGAACTGTAAGGATTAAACTGGAGGGCCTGGGAATGTTATGCAAATGATTAAATGCATTGTGCACCCAAACAACAAAAAAATAACAACTTGATTGGCAAGAACCCCCTACCTGTGATTTTGTAAATCCCCTCTTGTTAATCCCCTCAATCCCTCCCCCACCTCAACTCCATCCTTTCTTTTCTTTCCTTCTCTGGTTCCTTCTCTTTTACCATCATCTTTTCTCTTATTTCTGTTCCAGCAGACAGATGACTGTCTGTTCCCTGTCTGGTTCATTACTTCGTAGAGCTTTTTCCAACTACTTCATTAATTATTACTTGCATTAACTCAGTAGCCCAATCATAGCCCAGGAATCTGTTGTTCTAATTAACATACAAATATAAACCAGAGAGAACTAAATAGACTACAGTAGTTGCAAAGGTACAAACTAAAAGTAGCTGAAAGTGAACCCAAACCCAACTATGAACAAGGTTTTATTTGAATGTCAGAAAATAAAAAAAAGAAGAAAAAAAGAAAAAAGAAGAAAAAAGAAAAAAGAAAAAAGAAAAAAAGAAAAAAGAAAAAAGAAAAAAGAAAAAAGAAAAAAAAAGAAAAAAGAAGAAAAAGAAAAAAGAAAAAAAGAAAAAAGAAAAAAAAGAAAAAAGAAAAAAAGAAAAAAGAAAAAAGAAAAAAGAAAAAAGAAAAAAGAAAAAAGAAAAAAGAAAAAAGAAAAAAGAAAAAAGAAAAAAGAAAAAAGAAAAAAGAAAAAAGAAAAAAGAAAAAAGAAAAAAGAAAAAAAGAAAAAAGAAAAAAAGAAAAAAAGAAAAAAGAGGAACACCCCTCTTCTGTTTAAGTATTGGCTAGGGTAGCAGATGTTCCACAGAAAGCATCTCCTCCCATGCAAGACAGGTGCACTAAGGAAATGTATAAAGGCATTCAAATTGAAAAGGCTGCAAGCAGAAGTGGAAACTAGCATCATAGGTTAATCAGAGGCAGCAGTTGACCTCCTAACGTGCAGTGAGGTATGGCAAACAAGTGAGATCTGAAAAGCATAGGCCAGAAGCCCTATTTTTAGTGTAATAAGCTGCAGAGCATCTAAAAAAGATGTGTGATACGGCTGAAGCTGAAAGCTAGGTGTCTGATTCTGCAGCTGAATTCTGAATGAATCAGAGACAGCCATGCCACATTTGTCAGGGCCAGGGGAAAGGGCACTGCAATAATTGAGACATGAGATGCTGAATGCCAGAATAAGAGCATTAGCCCTGTAGACAACTAGGAAAGGCAGTGTGTTAGAAATCGGAGTGCAAAAAAAGAATTGGCCAGGCTTTGACACAGCCTGCATAGAAAAGTTTGCCTGATATAAACCAGCTTTATGGTTCCCTACAGCTGGAGTCATTGGATGGATGGAGATGTTTCTCCTTTCTAATGACCACCACCTACAAAGCCAGTCATCTGGATCAAAGAGGAGGTTGCCATCCTGCCCTTCAGCAGTCATCTTAATCCACAGCAACATATTAAAAATAGTAAATGACTTCCTTAAGGCTGCTGAGGAAGATATCTTCTCCTCCTCCTCTCTGGTATTAACACTTCAAAAGCAAATAAATCCTGATTCACAGAAAGGACTCAGTGTCCCCATGGACTGGCACTTGCAGCGATTTACTTGGAAATCATCAAGGCAGATGCTGAGTTTTGCTGGTTCGGAACATCAGGCATGTGGGTCACTCCACTGCAATGAAGGGGAAGCCAGAGAGGAACAGGGTTCAGTGCATACCTCAGTGTGGGTTAATACAGACAAACCACTACTAAATTAATAGTAAATAATACAGCTTTATATTTCTACAAAGATATCTGTTCATTAAAGTACTATCTGCACAACTACTATAACAATGCTTAGCTACACAAATCTCTGAGGAGAAAAGCTACAGTTCCCAAACCCTGATGAAAGGTAAGAAATGAGGCAGCCTTCGGAGCACTTTCCACCTGTCCCCTCCCCCTTGTTAAAAATTTAGGCCAACATCAGACTTTGGCCCAGACTGTAAAGGAAAGGAGTCCAACTCATTTAACTGTTGTGAAGCCAGGGGAGCTAGGCAACTACGTACATTCATCCTGACTTCAGTGACTTCACAAAAGACACAAATAAAGTATACGGTAAAGTAAAACAGTAGCAAGCAAGATCATGCATTTGGGACTCAATCTTCAGGTCAGAATATGGCCTAGTAGACCTGTGATACCCAAACAGTGATAAACAATTCAAAGGCCAGAAATTCAATAGCGTGCAGTCAGAAATGGTGTTATACTGCTCCATTGTGCTGTGGGTAGTCTAAACTCTCTATGAGGAAGAAATAAGCAAGAAGAGACTTCTATAAAACCCCATCACATGCTTTTGTAGAGCTTGTCAAAGCTATCTTGCAATGACAGGGAGCCATTACCAAACTTACAACTTCAAAACCATCCCAGAGCTTCCCTCTCCTCTAATCTATGTCTGTTGGGTGAAAATTTGATATACCACTCAGAGGGCTGGTATAACTAGTCCTTAGAACCCAGAAATCCACACTTTCTCCTTTGGTACATACGTATCTCTATATGTACAACTGCATGTATGTGTGTGTGTGTTCCATCAGTGTCACACCACTTTTATCTCTCTCTAGAATACACTGGGTAAATTTCTTACATCACCAGTGTTGCAAATCATGCCATTAACTATTAATATATATCATCCACAAATATTACCTTCAGCTGACTTTCCTAAAAAAATAACATATTATTTTTAATTAATGAAAAATTAAGCACAAGGAATTGCAGTCACATGTGATTCAACTGTCAAATTTGTAGGACAAAAGGCTAAGATATACACAGAGATTCACATTCACATTTCCCAGTGGTCATACAGATGTAGATGAATTATTTAATGTTCTTAGACCTTTTTAGTCTCCCACCAGTTGCCTGGTATTGACTATTCAGAATGGATGTTAAGGACAGAAGAGTCCATAGCAGTTCTCATTTCATACGTGACATCAGATGTCAAAAACAGCATCTTTGAACTTAATAGAGTTTCATTTCTTTTAGATGTAAAAGAAATTCTAAATACACATAGAGAAATTAGACATTTCAACACACATACAAGCCAGTACAAAGGTACCTAAATGAGTGAATGGGCACATGGGTTGACAGGATAACAAATTGAATACCTAGGTCCAGTTGTTTGGCTGGCCAGTGTTTTAAAAGCTTTCATTTCATATGACGCTACTGGTATTTTCTTTTGAGCATCAGCATAGATATTATTCTGTAAGACATCGTAAATCCTTTTTGCAAGTGGTTACCCTTGACTAAGTTTTATGGTGGATGTCAGATGTAGAAGAACAATCTAGGAATGATATACAGGATCTTAACTATTGTTGACTGCTATACTGGCTTCCTGATATGTATACGTTGTTGACTACAAAACTACCAGGAGGATTTTGTATATATTTCATTTTATTTATATTTTTAATACAGTATATTATGCACCAATCTCTGGTAGGGAAACCACAATGATATCAAAGTAGCTTTAACTATTAACTAATGGATTAACTACATGTTAAATATGTGGGCTTACATATGAGGCTTGAGAAGAGAAATATAAAAATTTACATTTATTGCTGTAACCTCTGAAACACCTCAAAGGATTACAGGTTCTAACACCTACTGAAATAAGACATCAGAGGATCTGATGAAGTCCAGTACATTGCCTGTGAACCCAGCCCAGCCCATCCACAGGTTCATATAGAAAATCTTACCTTCTTGCGAAATACTCTGCTGTGGTCTGGTTTTCCACACTGCAGTGGTGGGGTAGTGCAAGAGGAAGCTTTTTCTGACATGCATAATTTAATTTTGCATTCAAACTGAGTCGTTTTATTGACTTCAGTAGATTTTGGATCAAGATCTGAGACTAGTAAAATGAATGTTAACCAAATGAGAGCCTATGTGGCAGATACTCAAACAGTGGAAGAGCGATTAAAAATGATATCCAAGGCTTACAAAAAGCTTTGATATATTTGCATTTAAAAGCTTGTAAACCATTCCCAGGACAGACTTGAATTCTTTTTTCCAAGTTTTCATTCCAATTCACTTAGTACTCTTCTCTGTTCATCCTTATTTTTAATTTATAACAGACTGCATTCTTATTTTTACCAAAGACCTTAATAATGTACTAAATTAGTAACTGTAATTTAAGAAGGGTAAAAGGATCTTGTTTAACATGATAATCAAATGTATATATTTCAAATTACTCCAGCTGTAATCACAATTAAAATCAGACCAAAACATACTAATTATTCTCATTATTACTCAGCTTAATAAGGCTATAGTCTAATAATCAGGTATTATTGCATAAAGAACTTTTTGGCTTATCATTCCTTTTTGCTTTTCCAAATTTCCTTCTAGTGTAGGTACCTTAACTCATATTATTACATGACATCATTATATAGCATAGGGACATTTCAGAACAAGCAGGTTTACAACAAGCATATTCTTAATACTGCGAAAAGTATGGTCACTTCAAGGTGATGGGGTAGCAGAGACGAAGCCTCTCTTCTTTATGCTCCTGAATCTAGAAACATTGCACACAGGTTGGCATATTAGTTTCCCTCACATATGCAAAATCCTATCCAAGGATTTTTAAGACTCAATAAAGGCTTTTGAGAACTGAATATTGAAGTGTGAGCAAATTTCCTTTGAATGAGTGGAAAACGTATTTACCTCCCCATACATACTACCCATGGATTACATATTTGTGACAAATATTAAATAAGTAAAGTCCTCTCCCTTCTACATCTAATTTTGTTGTAGTTATTGGGTTTGTTTCATTGGGTTTGTTTTTTGTTACCGCAGGCCTCCAGGCTATACTTAAAACTACTGTGCTGACCACTTGCATTCATTAAAGTTGTCAAAACACTGTGTGGGAATGATGCTGGCAATTTCTGTTCTTTCAGGCAATTTTTTTAACTTGGCTAATTACATACTCTCTGCCTAAATTTCCCCTGCAGCTTCAGAAGGAGATTATTTCCTTCTTCCTTTCCTCACAAGCATTTTTGCAGTTTCACCACATGCTGTTAAATAGGCCCAAATACATTCTGCTCTAGAAGAAGATATATTTCAGGTACAATGGAGAAAGGAAACGGAGGCTTTTTTGTTTATTCTTATTTCACAGCTTCTTAGAAATATTCATGGATTCTATGATTAAAAAACTTTCAGAAAGAAATTTCTGGAATCCGTCACTTTTTTTTTTCCTAGTTTTAGAAAAGCCAGTCTGGTTATCATTGAACATATCTACACTGTACAAAATCCATAATGCATGCACTTCAGAGACCTAGATTTGACATTCTCTCTTCCCTTAGGATTATCTTTCCTACCAGATCCTTCAGAGTCCTTTTTCTCTATTTTTAATTACTATTTCTATTCTGCATTGAAGTCGTCTTTCCCAAAGACTGAGCAACCCTTGAAAAAGCAGTATCTTTCATCTTCCATGCCTTGCCTCTTCTAAAAAAAAAAAAAAAAAAAAAAAAGAGTCCTCTAAAAATACTGATCAAATGTAATTTCAGGAGTAGATGAAGTAATCCTTTAACATACAGATTTAGATAATTATTCCATAAAACACTTTGAATTGTTAGCTCGTATCATCTGAGATTGGCTACCAGCTGTTTTCAGATCTGTTTGCATGCATTTTTGTGTGTGAGTTTGGGGGACATACCACTGATCAAAGAATTGACAGTGAAAAGTCTTTCAGAAAAATCTGAGCTACAGATACTTTGAACAATTCTTTTCAGTATCAAATCTCCTTGTTAGTAGGGTTTAGATTCTTCTTTTCAATCCATATGTAGACAAGTATGGAAACAAACCCGCAATGCAGCCCAACACACCTACCCTCACAAATGCACGTTATCACCCCATGGAGCAGTGTCTCACCCCAACCTGCATGTCCAAACAGCAGCACCATTTGCTGTGTGCCAGCAGTGCTGGCTGCTTGGTGCCAAGACCCTTTTAAATGTATTTTGCTACTTGATGAAATTTTTTTAAATGACAGTCAAATGATGCAGCAGTGATGAGCTATAGCTCAGTTCCTTACTTTAGTTTTTTTTTTTCCTTGGCAAGTCTTTGCAGAGAGGAGCAATTAGCCATTAAGAGCAAAAGAAGTCAGATGCATAAAATAAACTGGGCTTTTTTTTTTTTTTTCTTCTCTCTATTCCCTGACTGATGCCAAGGTTCCTCCCTTGCTTTCAAAGGAAAATACTCAAGACCACTGAGAAGGAAAGCAGAACAGACACACAACTGGATGAGGTCTAGAGGACAGTGATTATCTGCGTTTGGAAAATATGATGTTTGAAGCTCTATTTGCTTTTATGCCAAAGGGCATGGGGTTACAGAAAAGGGGGGGGTTCATGAAGAAAAGGAAAATTTTATACAGATTATTAGTCTAGCTAATGATATATCTTCAACACTTCAGTTGGTCAATTTAAACCAGGCGCATTATGCTCTGTGACACCTTCATAGAGCTCTGGTATGGAAAATTAGTTTTGGAACCAAGGTGGTGGGATAGGCACTTTCTGAGAAGCACAGCTGAAAGAGAGGCTGGAAAGATGATATTTTGAAGAACATGAATAAAAGGTCTTTGGAGCTAATAACAGTTAGCAACACTTAAGAATAGCTCCAACTCCCAGAGTGATGAGAACAGTCATTCTCCAGACATTGCCTGATGTTTCCTACATTATATTTAGGAAGGGGTCTGAACGGCTACTCTGTGTGTGTGCCCATCACAGCACTGACTACACTGAACAATCAATGAAGCCCCTAGTACCAACTTGAAGCAAAGAGCTAAATGGACAATGCAAATCATTGTACCTTTCCCTAAACTATTCACAGAAGACTGCCAGCAAGTGCAAAAAGAAGTTAGAGATGGAGGCTGAGCTTGCTTTGTGAACCCTGTACTACTAAAAACTCAAGGGCTGCTTGCATGAACACTTCCTACCTACCTACCCTTGCAGGGCTGAGAGGAGTTGGGTCTGGATATACCTTCTTTTGGATCCTCCAGTGGTCTGAGAGGGGTGGAGGCAGCTTCAGACACACTGAAACTCAACTACAGCCCCCATAGCTGCTGTATTCTCCATTACTGGGTGACTGCTGGAAGCCTCTCACCCCCTTTATTTCTTCACAGTGTGGTGGTGACCTGTTTAACCGTCAGGTCCACTAACTTTCCTGGCCCCAGTCATTACCAGTGACCAAGCTGATGTACAAGATGTATTGTCCAGGAAAGGAAGCAATACATGCTCCTGTGCAGTTATGCCTTACTCTAGTGCAGAGAGATTCATTGCTCATTTGGGTTGCCAAAGCACCAAAGATAGCAAAAAAAAAATCACATCCACCTGCTAGTGACTGTGGTAATTACAAATATTTACTGACTAGAGGGGGAAAGGGTCTCTTGCACGTGTTCAAACAGGGGAACAACTTATCTTTGCTGCTTTCCACAAATCACTGTGGTGGAACATTTTACCTGGATAGAAACACATTGTATAAAGGAGACTTGTATATAAGAAGTATTCACTGAAGGAACTTACTGAGAGACCCAGGTACCTGCCTAATGCTCAGTGCCTTTGAAAATCACTTCCCCATTACACATTCATCACCATTAACACTGTCTCTGATCATGACCACCCTTGTCCCTGGAGAACTCCCTGGAAAGAACCCATGTAGAATGAAAGTCTCACCCAGAAGGAAGAAACATGTGGGCTAACTTCACTTTAGATTAAACTCAAGCTGGACCACAGCAGTCTTCAGTGTGAATGATTTGACGGATTACTGGGTAATATTTTATGACATTTAGGGATGGATTATTCAAAAGGATGAGACATTTGTTTTTTTCTAGGGTTTTGCATTTTAAGGAGAGAAGAGCCCTTCTGCTCCTTAGAATTTGTAAGCAGATAACCTAGAGAGATTCTGTTCAGGGTCTTTACTTTTATTTTTAAACTATCCTCCACCCTAGCAAACATAATGTTGTTTTCTCATTATTCATTTGATTAATATGCTTCACTTATTCACATTTTCATAAAATATTAGTGCACCTAGCCTTGGAAATGTCTTTTTACTGAAAGACATGTTTTTCCCATCTCAAGTGGTACAGACCATATATCTCTCACAAAGCAATAATGTACAAGAGTATACAGTATAATGTAGCACCTATTCATATAATTCCAAACAGAACCTATACACACAGCTTTACTATGGCTGTAATTTAGATATATTGAATAATATAACCTTCTTTATAGTGGAAACCTATTTTTTTTATTATGCACATGAATTGACTATTAATAAAAATTGTCTGCACTTACACAGCACCTCACCCAAAGAAACTCTGAGAATTTCTCAGTGAAATACATTTGTGTTTCACAGAGGTCAAGAGCGAGCACTAACAAGTGCAAAGCATCAATACAGCTTTTTCAAAGTTATGTGGCAAATTGGGAAGCAGATAAAGAAATAAACCCACATTACTTAAATTCTAGATTGTTAACATTTCTTATATGTCTTAAAGTCACCTCCCTAGTGCTTTGGGGAGGTAAGACTCCTACAGATATGAATATAATTCAACAGATATGAATATAATTCAGTTAACTTGAATACTGACATCAGCTTAGATCCAGTATGACAGAAGAAAGCAGTCCAAGTTCCTGACAGGCTGTTGTAACCTATATTGAGGTCTATGCCTCATTTGGTGGTGGCTGAAAGCTTATCACTTGTAGGTGTCAGCTACAAGAGACATATACTCCAAGCCTAATCTTTATTCATGTTGGGATCCTTTCTCATCAACCTATGGCTTGTTTTGTGATGGAAGTGCCCTAGTAAGTTATAACTACATATAGATTTTACCATATTTATATGGTCTTCAGGAAGTTAAATAAAGAAAGAATTTAAACTTGGAGTCATCTTGGCTTAACTCCATAAGGTGACATTGCTGAACATGCAAACTTGTCAAACTGCATCTGTTGTCCAAATGGTAGGAAAAACAGCCAAGTTCATATTGCCTTCAGATCCTGCCTGGTTGCAAACACCATCACCACCCTCAAAAAGTAATTTTGCAGTCAATTTTCTAACGAACATCAATCATTCTGCAATGATCAATCATTTGCTATTAGCTTAGAAGCACCTCACTAAAGCAAGTGAATCCTGAGCCCCAAAGAATGAAATGTTTTTTTTTTTCCAAAGTGTCCTTTTAACACACACTCAGCATGTTTGCAAATCTCCCCTTACAAGGGCCTTAGGATGGTTCTTGAAAGACACTGACTGAGGCAGCTGCCATACATGAGAACAGGTGCATGCAGCATCATTTTAGGGGCTCTGATATCATAGAAACAGACTGCGCAGTGGACAAGTGCTGGAGTCTGGAACGCTCTGAGAAATGACCTAGCCACCTTAGACACTTTTTACTCACCACTTTACTCATGACTCCGCTAGTGCTCTATGGCAATTTCCTTTTCTTTTATTCCTAGCCTTTGTTCACTCCACCTGTAAGCCTTGAACTGAACAGCTAATACCATGATCCTAATTAGAGGGTCAAGTAAACAGGCAGGTTGACACAGCTAAGAAAATCATACACTTTTTTTACTTTTCTGCCTCTGGGTTTGTGAGCCTCTGCTGTGACAAGCACAGTACATGATGCAAGCTAGTTAACATAGACAGTTTGATCATTATCAGCTGCCTGAAGAGAAAGAAATGCTTTTATAAACCTTTTTCTGCTGTTTATTTAGAGGATGTAAGCTGCAGAGATACTGTGGGAAGGAAAGTATACAGTGTTACTAGTGATCATAGCTACAGGATTTGCATGCATGCCAAATTAACCTGGGAGGATTTTAATTTCCTATGCGAATTCTGCCTGTAAGGATGACCCTTCCAACTTCATTTTATTGTAAAGCAAAAATGTTTATTGCAGTAGATGACCAATATATCAGAGAACAAAAGATCAGGGCTACCCATCAGCTTAGATATATGTATAGTGAGTTAAAAGCATACACCTGTACTAATGGAAAGGTTAAATCTGAAGAGGGAATTTGGGTTACCTAGAACTGGAATAGCTCTTTGGAATATACAGGGCCATCCACATGTTTCTGAATTACTTTTTCAGGCTGCCTGCAAGGATTTAAAAATGATTCAATGAAAATTATTTTTAAATTAATTTTAAAAAAGATTTTGAAATGCCTTATTAGAAATATCCCAGTATGACATGAACCCAGGTGTTGAGTCCACACCTCTAATATCTGCTACCTCCCTTCTAATGCAGCCAATGATACTCTTTGTCAGTTTGAAGTGTGAAGACAGGGTAAGAGATTTCCCAGAGTAAGCCAGTTGTTTCCAGAGAACTGTTTCCCACTGGCTTTCCTAGCTGCCAGAGAAGTGGCTTGGTATCAGAGAAAATAATGTTGAAGTTAAGCAAAAACCCAAATTCAAACTAACCCAGATAGAAAGGTGAAGATACTGCTTTTGTAACAAAAATATGACTACAAGCTTCAGACCAAAGCCTAACATTCTTTAGACACCAATAACATTGGGTCAGGTGCTACTTGAACCCATAAAACCTATGACAGATTTTGGTTTATATTGTTCATTAAAAGGCAGTTCTTGGATCCTTTTTTTCCCTCTCCACCATCATCTTCAGTGGTTCCCTTCAGCTATGAAGGAAACTTCTAGCAAGCAAAAAGGCTGAGGTGAGTTCTACCTCTTTGCCTTCTCAGGAAAGCCTCAGTAATTCAGTTTCTCTTTATGTTGGCTATAATGAATCAAGGTTGTTTTTATCCCCCATATAAAAAGACTTAATAATTAACCGGTGTTGCTTTGGATATGTAATGTTAAAGCACATAACAGCACAGATGATAAACTGCCTCTTTATCATGCAAACCTAGTTGCCTCCTGCTGGCTTCAGATGATAGAAAGTTTGCATTCATCCCCAGGGGTTGCCTCCTAAGTCATAATCTTTTACTTACCTCTTCCAATGGCCAGGGGGAAAAAAAAAAGAAATAAGTAGGGGTTGTAGTTTATCCCTAGGGAAATTTCAAACCCTTCTATAAAATACTTTTTATTTTTACTTTTAGATATTTTTTATTTTCCCCATAATATATGAAATAGTATCTAGCAGGGCTTGACAAATCTGTTCCTGCAGTTAATTCAGCCCCCAGTTCAGAAAGTTTTATTTTTCTGGGTTTATTAGACATAAAAATCAATCTTGAGCCTGATTCACATCTAAAACAACCTTCTGGAACCAGCAAAAGCAAACAAGCAAACAGAAAGAGCATTAAAAGTTCAGAATGGTATAAAGGACCATCAGTACTTCCAGTTGTTGGTAGTGTTGTTCTAGGGAAGATTAAGGAAAAGAGATACCCTGAATTGGCAGAGAGATAGAAACCTTAAGATAAAAGGTATGTGTGAAACCAAAATACACAAGCAACTCTCTTCTAGGACCTGTGATCCTCCTTGGACCATAGAAGAAAGGTTTATCTCATGTTCCTGCTCAACAGTAAAGCTCAGTGGCTGTTGACAGCTTTACATCACTTAAAACAGACAGTTTCAAGTCACTGTGAAGAAGGAAATTTAATGTTTCATCAAATTCCACTAAAGGAAGAATATGAGCTCAGGAGAAACATTGGTAATAACTCTAGTTAATCAAGGTGCCATGCAGTTTTATATCTGAAGCAAAAATAAACCCTCATCTTACCTACATACATTCCTAGAACCACCTGCAACTTATCCAAGATACCAAGTATAAATTTATTTGGTACCAGCTGGTAACTGAAGGTCTTGATTATTTTACTTGGGCACGAAGGCACAGAAATCATTCTACACCAAAATGTCAAAATATGGCCCACTGTCTTACTAGAATATTAAAAGACTTGAGCAAAACAAGTGAATAAGCAACAAAACCAGACTGCCTTATACCAAAACCAAGAAGAAAATGGAATCAGAAGTTGCTTCATAGCTATCAGACATGGAGATATTGGTGAGTATTATACTGGTTTATATACAACACAACCATTTTCTAAGCAATTCTTATTTTCTTGGAATTAGACTTGTGCAAACTGATAAACACAAGATTTTTCAGAATTTTTCATTATCATCATGATTTAGAAACCTCTGGCCAACCTACCATCTATTACCCAACCATCTATAGTACACTAATCTTAAAACTGAATTTCTTTCTCTGATAAATACCAAGATAACACACAACTATTTTCCTTAAGAAACGCTGAGGGTCAAGCAATAGGTTGAACATACACACTTTTAACATAAATTCAAAGATCCCAAACTAGAAAAGATGACAAAAAAGCAGACATCCAAACACATTTTTCAAAACCCTGATTTTTCACAAAAGTCATATTCTGACAGATGCAATATCTGACCACGTGTCTTTTCTCAGACAGACACCTTCAGTACAGGAAAAATCCTCCATACTTCATCAGCAGTCACTTCTACCCTAATAATTCTAATTGAAAGAGGGATTGTAAGTTAGTCAAAAGACTAAGTACAGAATTATATTTTTACAGCAAGAATTTTAACTGCAATATGAAGCTATGCTACTAGTAATGCAGTATTAGCAGTCTTTATTTCTAGAAGTTTGTAATACAAGAAAGGACAGACATTGAGTCTCAAGACCTTGACAGGTACACACAGCTCTTCACCTTTCTTCACTCAACTTTCAGGCACCATAGTAAGGTACTAGCAAGCCCATAGCATGTTTGTCCTTCAGTTGCTGGCAAATCTCTGGTGTAGAATAACTGGAGCACTCTAGCTGAAGAAAAAAAAAGCCTAAAAGGGGATGCAAGTCAGCCATGGCATCACATAAAGCATAGCTATTCTTTCACCTGGACTTTTCTTACACCCTTGATGACAAATGAAAGACTAATGTAAAAGCTTCAATAAAATGACATTGTTATCCCCAAAGTATATACATATATTTTTGAATTCTGTTATCTTTAGCAAAGTTTCAGGAGAGGAAAACCCAAAAAATTCTACCTGGCAAAGAGCCAGAGCTCCAATTACAGCAAGCACTATGGGAATGAAAGTAACAGATTTTAATTGGTGTCCAAGGGGAAAGGTCAGTCTCCTTGGAACAATGGGAGTCTTTGGTGGTAATTGACTGAATGCTCCCGTGAGAGCCTGTAAATGTCAGTAACACACTTGAAACAGTAGCAAAAGGAAAAGTTTGGCATCCTGGAACATACAGAAGAGTTTTGCTGGCAGAGGTATTCTAAAATGTGAATGGTGAAATACTTTAACAAGCGATGTGACTTGGAAGATAGCTCTCAGCTTCAAGGTTCGAAATGCCATACACGTTTGAAAGGTGTGGGAGAAATTTATTTATTTTCAAGATAAAAACGGAATATTGCAGTTTACACTAGTGTTAGACACACAGGGGTCTAAGGCAGCAGATGATTTGTGAACTTTGCCCACTGCTACACTGGATGACTGACTTAAGCTTCTTTCTCTCTGCAATGGCCTAGTGCTACTTTTCTTCCAAGCAAGTATTGAATAATGTTTTCTTCTTTCCCTTCTATTATGTTTTGGTAATGAAAAGATTATTTTAATTTATTTTTTTTTTAGCAATCTAAATGAAGGGTACAAACTTGCATGGCTGGATGCAGTTCAGGATTCCCTGCCAGAGAGGAATGTTATTAAAGGTGATCAGATCTTACAGAATGACATGAATTAGAAGAAAAGATGATTTTGCAGCTAGAATTTCAAGCAAAATCCTGTGTTCAGTGCCTGCCATGGCAGCTGATTATTTTCTGACCTCAGCAAAATATACCTTTGATCTCATTCATAAACTAGGACTGACAATATTTCTTTTCAAGTACCTATTAACACAGAATCTGTAAATGAACAAAGGTCTCAAGATGTGGGCAGAGGAACTGTTGCACTTTCATCCCCAGCTGATAATGTCTGTCTGCCTTTGGTTCATCTGCAACTGTGCTTGACTTTCTGGGAGCTGAACAGCATTGATTAGGGAGGGCATATGGACGTGTTTGCATTTCTTTCCCTGAATGCCAAAACCCTAGCACAGACTGCTGTCCCTCAGGTTTCCTATGCTATCACATCCATTATTTGCCATTGCAATAAGGGGGAGACAAGTTGTGCACCAGAACCCAAAGGAACAGATGTTGTTTGAACATTAAGAAGTTACGAATAGGACAGAAGAGACATGGGCTTGATGCAGAAAGATGAGTCATGATAACATAATACTAAGTTCTCAGTCCTGCATCATGTCCAGAAACAGCTGTAAACCTACTGTCATGCCTCTTCTTAAGGAACTTCTAGTGGATTGTCTTCACCAGAAAGCTATATTCAGGGCTAGCAACATGCTCATGAGTAGAGTTCACAGAAAATGCTGAACCTATGAGCAAAGAGAGCCCAACATCCACACCATGTGCCCAAGGCTAAATTCTTACATGTTCTAAAACATTCTGGCTGAAAAAACCCAACACACCAAGATAACGTTCAAACTTTGTGCAATTTGCTGTGCAAAGAAGCCCTAAACCAGTGAAAACTGAATTTAAAAATTTGTCTGCTGAAGATACACCTGGTCATTCTGAGGCAAGATTGATCATCAAAAAATGAGACTGTTTCTGTTATTTAACTATGCAGTATCACGGATAACATGTCCCATTGCCTTCTATGTGTATCTTTGGTCTGTCTGCATGGAAAAAATATATTGATACAACCACACAAGCATCTCATCACTCAGCAGGAGAGAAAAAAACCCTGAGAAATGCCTGCACACAAGGAATTTGGGATGCAAGGACTAGATCAGAGTTTATTCCCATGTTCCTTTGTACATATTCCCAAAGATTGTCCTCATAGGGGACTAGCATCTGTAAATTCTTGCTACATCTAAATTGCTCAGCTATGGTAAATTGCTTAAATTGCTAGTATCATTGCCCCCTCTTTTTTCCATTGCCATGTGTTGTTCACTGCACTCCTTTCCAATTCTCCTTATTTCCTTTGATGAAGGAATTAGATATATAGGACTGGAGAGGTTTTATGTATCCACAGAGACACAGAGAAACCTAACTACATATGTGCAAAGGAAAATTCAGTGTTTACTGTATTTAAACTGTTAAGGGCAGACTTCTGACAATGAAAGAATCAGCAAAGTGATTAAGAATGTAATTCAACTATCATTGTTAACGTCTATTGTTTTCAGTAGGATTTATCTTGGTAAATCTATTCAGAATTTAACAGTGGAAACATTAAAAAAAAATTATTTTAGCTTTTCACTCTAAAAGCACTGTCGATTTAACATTAATTTCAAGACAGAAAAGCCTCAGATCACCTGAGCAGGAAAAAAAAAGGTTGAATAGTAATATGCACTTTCAATCAATATAAAATTTTTCTCTCTCTAAATAGCAAAAGCCATTATTCATAACGTTCTATATGCAACAGAACTCTTTGTAAATTTGATTCTTTCTTGTCAAATAATATGTTAATTTAAACATTTCTTAACTTTGGAAAATATTCCACCACCTCCAGTCTTTTTACTGCATAGACAATTTAAAAAAAAAAAAAATCAGCAATACAATGTATTGGCTCCCATATTTATGGGAACAGTTGGCCACATTAAAAATTTACTATCAAGTATTTCTCCCAAATCCTCACATTTCTTAGCAAATGTGCACAAAACACTGTGAAGGTACAAGTGTGTCCTGAACATTCACCATGGTCTGATTACCCTCCCCTATCAATGAAAAAGTCATCAGGAAAAAGTGGTTTAGGACTTCATCCACTGTAGCAGAATACACGACAAGAACTCCTCTGATAGTTCTTTATGAACCTAATTTGGTCTACTTGGTTAATGTCAATCTCTCTATGCTCCATTCAGCACTATCTCCAATTATGGCCATTATCACTGCTACACTTCCTTTCTCTCCTCTGCTATCATTTATCCTTAAAATAATCCTACCTTAAAAGAACCTTTGACCACAATTCAATATTTCTGAACATAGAAGAGACTCCTCCACAGAAAAAAAAAACTGGTTTTGTGCAAATTTGTAGGAGACTGTACCCATCTGAAAGCCAAATGACGGTAAACAGAAGTTCCTACCCCCAGCCTCTCTGCAGCATTACTCTCCAAGGTGTAATAGACATTGAATTTTCCTTGTTCCCCAAGTTATATCACAGAATCATAGAATATTCTGAGTTGGAAAGGACCCAGAAGAATCATCAAGTCCAATTCCTGGCTCCACATAGGGCCAGACAAGTCAGAGCACGTGACTGAGTGCATCATCCAGACACTACTTGAACTCAGTCAAGCTCAGTGCTGCGACCGCTTCCCTGGGGAGCCTGTTCCAGTGTCCGACCACCCACTCAGTAAAGAGCTTCTTCCTAATATCCAGCTTTTGTCATTCTCTTGGGTTCTATCACTGATCAAATTTATATCCCACCTAAATGTTTTAATTCCTTTTGTGTGAAAGAGGTGGAGAGATGGGAACCAAAAGACTCAAGAGACAAAGATATGGATTATCATGCTTTGTTTTCAGCTAGTTTTGACCCTTGAATTCTCTGTTGTGTGTTATCTTAAACTCAATTTTTTTTTCCTCTTCTGGCTCTGGGAAATCTATCCTGCCCTTGCAACAAGAAGCCTAACTCTTTCACTTCTTAGTACTAAAAGGAAAAGCTCATTTACAGTTTTGCAGTATTTTCTCCATCCATGCACTGAAGGATTCCCATTTTCTCTAAGAAACTTGGCTGGTTCCGCAATGACCTGTTACTTTGGATATATGAGTCACCACTTGTTGGTTTCTAATTCTCATGCTATCTGCATACAAGCCAAATTCCACATTTTCTTAGCAACTAGACAGCTTTCTAATTACATCCATTAATCTTTGCCATCACTCCCCTCTCTGCATTTACCAGCATTTATCAATCAGAAGTTTCAGAATCAAGAATATTTTTCTTATTTTCTTCATTTTCTTCTCCTTGTACTCAAAGTACAGACAGACAGAAGGCATAACACTCAAGGATCCTGTCATTTAGTCATTCATTTCCTCCTAACATATCTGGACTAGCAAAGGAGTGAGCAATTGCAAGCTGATGATAAGCACGCACTACAAATTACACAATCTCCTAATTAACAAATACTACATATGACAACTTTGCTGTAGGCCTGACAAGGGACAGTTGAGTTCAGAGCTCCTATGGTTAATATTCATACATTTATTACTTTTTACATTATCCGTTCCAATCCCCAACAAACCTGACATCATATAGTTATACCACTATATCATGTTATTTTTCTCTTTAAGGCAAACCTCTGATGTCATATGGTAAAAAGACGTCTTCCACATTTCATGACCAAAGAAATATGTTCATACCACAACACAAAAGTGAAATGATGTAGAAGTGAAATTAGGTATATGTTTTTAATGGCTCAAAATCCAGAAGTAAATGAAAACTGCCCTACATTTTTTAGTCCAATTTTATAGGACACAGAACAAGCTGATTTTCTATTGCTCGAGGATAGTTTTTTCATAAGAAAAAAACCCCTAATATTATGACAACTGGATTTTTTCCTGGTTTAAACAGCCTGTCTTACTTACGGAAATAGATGGAAGTACAGGTTTGACAATAAGACAGGTCCGCTTTGTAGCTAGACATATTCTTGTACCACCATCAATCCCAGCTGCCTGTATTTGGGCTGCAACTAACCACTTATCACTCCTCTGTTCTCTAAGCTGCTGGCATATATCCTTTCTTGCCAAAAGAGAATCATCTGTTCCAGAATACTTGGTAAATCACAGAGGAATTAAAAGGGCATAAAAGCATTGAAGGACATTCAACAAGATACTATCTTGCATAAATTTTAACTGACCAGTTTATAGAAAACAAGGGTGAGAGTGTGGAAGGAACACATTTGAACCCTTCCTCAGCCTGGGTGAATCTTAGCTCTAAAAACTGAATTCCATGGCTCATACTTCCCTATCATTCGTTTCAACATTCAGTGTGCCCTTGGAGACTTCTGAGAGATACAACAGCATACTGTAGTACTACTTTGAGTGGGAAAATGTCAAAACTGCCACTATTTTTGATAGCCTTACAAGAGCAGCAGCAGAATAAATGGGCTTTGATTTCACTTCAAATCCACGAAGAGATATGGATGTAGAATAATGGCAAGGGCTTCGGGTGTAATGGCTATTGTGAGAGCTGTCATATGCTATAGCCATGAATCAGAAAGTTTGGTAGTGAATGCTGCCAGACACTTCAAAAGTCAAAATATTCACTTTGAAAGATGAGACTCTGCCTTCACTTTGTTAAAGTGGACCAAATGTTTTTTAATTATTCATTTCCCATGAACTCAGCACCAGGTCTTCAGTTTATCCTTGTTTTTATATGGGGTGAGGGGTAGAAAAGATATTCTTCTGAAATGCAAATCAGGTCTATACTTGATTATCTTGTGCATGGGTAGAAGCATTAGTCTTGAATCTAAAGATATTACAAGCTGAAGTGAAAATTGTAACATATGTATTACCATAAGGATACAAGACTTTCCAGTCATCACCAATAGTAGTAGACTTACTACAAGTAAGTCTAGTCATAGACTTGCTTAAATACTAGTAGACTTACTGCATCATTATTGCTGAACTGCAGAAAATGAAAAATTTCTTAATTCAAGGGGTGAGACATCTCTCTTCCTGGAGGCAGTGAACTGTTTACATGTGTACAGTGTTATCAGAAGTCCAATGAACCACCCCTGCAGTCCAAGACAATAACTCTTGTAGGTTCAGGATTTCAACTCTTTTCTGATCAGGAGGTGAAATCTTA
Source organism: Gallinula chloropus (assembly GCF_964237585.1). Classification (NCBI taxonomy): domain Eukaryota; kingdom Metazoa; phylum Chordata; class Aves; order Gruiformes; family Rallidae; genus Gallinula; species Gallinula chloropus. The sequence continues at coordinate 70,264,759 of NC_140090.1, forward strand.
AGTGAAAACAGGTGAATGAAACATTTATTTCTACCATCATATTTACAGAAAAGTTACAAGTGAGGAAGAAGCCCTGTGTTCACACTCAAGGGCCATTGGAGAAAAGGCATATGTAGTGCTATCTACTCCAAGTTGCCTATCAGATTGGCAAAATCAGGAGATGAATCCCACCCCACATTCTCTTGACACCCTCCTTACAAAATATTTCCTATGAAGTAAAAGATGAGGCTATTCATGGTCACAGCAGATGAGATGTTTAAAACAAATCTGGGGGCTTCACGTGCCTTCCTATGTTATATGGGATTTAATCCAAACAGAAGTTTTCATTTGATGGAATCTATGTTTCAATCTGCAAAACACTTCAGTACAAGGTAGTTTCTCCCTTTCAAAATGTTAGAAAAAAACCTTTTATTAAATGTCTCCTTGAAATCTCCTGGGCACTACATCATTTAAAAAATAACTGAAAACCCAAGAAACCACTTTTCACATCTGTGAGACAATGCCTTTTTGGTCTCTTATGACTGTCTCTTTGAAGACTGCACTCACAGCCTGCAGCTAACAAGGACCTTTCCTTCGAAATGAAAAGAGGAGAGCAACAGAGTAATTGATTTTATCTCTGCAAGAGTGGACTGCAATAGCACTTTGGGCTATTGGCATGACTGATCGACCGTAGACCCTGGGTCTCCCACTGTGCCTAATTTGCTAAGGATGCCATCCCTTGACAACCACGGGATCTGGATCAGTCTAGTGTGAGGTGTACTTAGAGCTCTGCTGTGCTCTAACCTCTACAATATAAACCCGATATAGTCTTTACACTAAGATTTAGAGAGGCTTACAAGGAAGACACCATTAGAAATAACTGGTTTTCCTCAAGTAAAAAATGGAGACTTGCCGTCACATCAGTCTGCTAAAGCCTTCCATGATAAGAGTGGTCACAGAGAAGAACTTTAGAAGTGTTCCCAATCTGATTTTAGCAACTGAGGGTAGCAGATTCCACAGCAACAGCAATGTCAGGTGGATCAGGAATTCCTCAATTCTCAGAAGAGCAGTTGCAAAGGCCAGCATAAAGAACACAATTCTGGGTTTTAGACTTCATACAGCTGAGCAGTTTACATTCCAAATCAGAACCTCCCTGAAGCAAATTAACTCCTCTAATACTCCAGGATACAAAGTAGCAGTCAATCATTCCCATTTGAGCTAACAAGGGTAAATCTTCTCCTGTCTTCACGGACAGAAACATTTGCAAACTATTCTCTCCACCACCTGCACTCAATGCTAGAAAGAACAGAAGGCTAGGCCGCCATTCTTTTCATTTAAAACTCATTAATAGAAATTAATTTGAAGTAGTTAGGTATCTAGCCAGCATTGAAACCCATGCAATTATATTTACAATATAAATATCCGTTATCTTGGAGCCACACGCGCAACAGGACAGTGCTTAACATGCTGTGATAAAGGTGCTAATCATGGCCACTAAATATAAAAGATGAGGAATGCATCTGTAATCCATTCATCTTTAGAGAGAAAGAAAAGAGGACACTGTAGCGCACAGCAATTAAAATCTGAACAGTTGGAGGAATAAAGGGAAAATTGAAGGCAGGTTTACAGAAAGAAAGGGGGAGAGAAAACAAAAAAAAAACCCAAACTAACACAAAAATTCAAATTCACAGGAAATATCTGATGCACTAGTCCTATTAATAGCATAAAACTTGCTGGCAGATACAATCACCCAGCATTTTATTAATTAACTGAAGATACAGGGATGCAGAGGTTTGAAAGTACAAAGAAGGAATGGGCTGCACAGACTGGCTCTTTGCAAAGAACACAGTGTGTTCCTCCAAGGATACACTGTCTAAATTAGCCAGCAGCACTTCTTGAGTCAAAGAAAACCTCTAGTTAAACCAATTGTAGAGTCCCCACCGCTGTTCACTTTCTATTTACATAGATCTATGATTTTCCATACAATGCTTAAAAGCAGCCTACGTGAAAGGCTTTTATAAAGAAAAAACATTAAACAGAGCACGTGAGTTTCCAGCAAAGTAAATGACAAACTTTTGCAAAAATGGATTTTCGAGATATAAACCCGGCTTTCTATTTTAGTTTAATTTCTAACCCACCAGTGTGTTATTTCCAAACATTATTTCTTCATGTAGAAGCATTTAAATGGTCTTATTTCCCCTCACAAAAGGCATTATGAACCTAACAAATAAAGCAATGTTGACACACCTAAGCCTAGGGATTTATGACATGTTGGGGATTCTCTCTGCTAGTCTTGTTGACAAATACTCAAACAGGCTCTGTGTCTTTAGCAAGATCCATGGGTCACATTTTTCCCTCTGATCTGTGTCATTAGTCACACGACCAGGTAGTACAGTAATTCAGTGAAAAGAGAAAATACTGAAAAAACAGGGTTTCCATATCTGGAATTGCCAGGATTTATACACTGCAATGTTACAATTTTCTGTAATTTCCTTAAGAAAATACTGTAATTTAGAAAAACATGCAGCATCAGTAATAGGTCATCAGCTTAAATTGTAAATAATGGTTGACTTTGTTCTCATCTTTATTTTCAAAACACCCTTTGTAATACGACATCGCCTGCAATTTCTGGTTAAAGGATTTAATTTTGTTCAATAAAGAGACAAGAATTGGCAGTCAGAAGCTTTTAGAAAGAAATTGGCATTCATAGAGTGTGGGAAGCACTGCAAAACCTATGTATTTATAGATGCATTCTTTTTCTAGATGGAGAAGAGCAAATAAATTATAACAAACTATATATTTGACACATGTTGCTGTTTGTTCTTTTCCAGAATGTGAAAATCATCTGCAATTCATTAACAAATCTATTAATTATTTGAATAAACCAAATAACATGTATTCTACGGTTAATTGTTCCAACTCCTCTGCCTAGAGAGAAACAGAAAGATTAGGTACAGGATATACTCTTTTTTTTTTATAAGCAATCAGTCTCAAGTCAGCGAAGTTTAACACGTCCCCTCTGTTTAAATGGGACTATTCCTAACAGTGAAGCATGAGCTAAATGGATTTTTTTTTTCTTTTTTGGAAAGAAGACAACTTCAGTAAGTTAAGTACTTGCTGCCCCCCCTAACGAATCACTGTTGTAACACAATACCTTAAAGATAAAATTTTCCCCCTTTCTTTTCCACTACTGAAGAAGCCTTTTTTTCTCTGCTACGGAAAACCTTGTGGAATGAAGAGCGTGGAAGGCTGCAGATGCAGTCAGACAAATCACTTACCACATATAACAAATAGTTAGGGAAAGCATGCTGTTAGAGTTTGCCCAGTATTAACTGCAGTAGTGTATAAACCCTTCACATGTATGAGTGTTCAAAAATTCATAGATTTTAGAGTAGTGGAGTCCTACATTTAAAAGAAAAATATCCACAGGTATCCCTCCCCACCCCACGTTAGTGAAATGAGATGCAACTTTCAAAGTAATCAGAGTAATCAATTTTGATGGCAGCTATGGTGAGGGATATCAGATCTCAGGATCTGGGATTTTTTGCTAAAAAAGTTCAAGATGGCAAAATTTGTAAATATATTTCCTTCTACTTTCCATTCCACAGCAGGTATGATAAAGATCCAGTTTTAGTATTTTTGCTTTCACTGAAAAAATATTTTTAGTGTGGAAATATAATACAGCTTTACACTCTCCTCCCTATGCTCACTAAATCACTGGGAACTAGCTAGGTGCCTAAAGTTAAATGTTTATTGAGGAATGGCCCGATGATCTACAGAAATAGCATAAGCAGATCCTCCAAAATTTCTCCCTGCAAGCCTAATTCTGCTTCTGTCGAAATAAATTTTGGAAAATCCAGTCTCAGACCATTACATAGGTCCTTTCATCCCAGGTGTTGCAGCTTTCCTCTGGCACTGTCCCATATTGATTATAGGCCAAATTAGTGCAGTCTACTGGCAGAACACGCAGGTCCACCCTTCCACCTGAAAGCCTTTTCCTTTCATCTATTTGGTTTTTGAGCTGGAAAGGGACTTGCTTTCAGACAGATTAGTCCTCAATCCAGCTCACCAGATGGCTACACAAACAAGGGTAGCAGTGCAAGGAAGGGAGTAGGAAGGTGCAATGTGTGCTTGCAGACCAGAAAACCAACCATCTCACCACTAATTTAGGACCATTTAATCCCAATTTAATCTGACTTTTATGAAGAGACTTGAACCTATACTTTTTCTTGTCTGTTTTGATTATGATCATTTATCTCTCCACCCTTACACATTTTTCCAGTCTTGTGCAATCACAGAAACGTAGGTAGGTACAAGAAACGAATCTGGTGGCATTACAATGGTAAGTGGTGGGCAAATTATTTTTCTGAGGATCTTTCAGCAAAACCTCAATTCATCAGAATAGGTAAGAACTGGAATTCCACAGCTGCAGTACATTAATCAGAACACCATTAAGAAAGTGCTTTGTAGCTGTCTTGTTAGGACCACACCAAGCAGCTGCCTGTAGCAAAGAAGTGGAATGCACGATCCCAAAAGTCCACTCTTGTTTTATGTTACAGTGTTAGCAAAGACTGTTTTACCAGGGGAAGGAAGAAAGTCACTGAACATCACTCAAAGGTTCCTTTGTTATGAACAAAACAGCATTCACAGGCTCAGGTGGGGTAGTAGAGGACAGGACCAAGTATACCCTGTCACATGCCTACACCTCCAGTGGAGGTATGGACTTCCACCTACAGTCAACTGAAGAAAACATCTAGGGTTGTTTTCTTAATAAGTCAAATGACTCATGATGAAAAGTGCCTGTTTCTTTGGAACAAAGAGTTAAACATGAACTACGAGAGAACAAAGCTAAGCATTACCATCTCTGCTTAGGACAGCTTTCTCTTCTTTTCACAGTTGGTCTTAATGAATACAGAAATTATTCAATATAATGAAAACATCATCATAGTGACCTCAACTGTCCAAATACAGTGTCTTTTAGAGGTGAGACGAATTTTCTGCTGATGCAATTCAGTTTTGCCTGTAATAACTCACATTACCCACTAGGACAAAAAGCAATGGAGAGCTACTCTATCCAGGTTCATATTCCCTCTGGCAAAGAGCTGGAATTGGGCCTTCCACCCACTGTATGCACACTGTAGACTCATAGCTAATAAGGCAAGAGGAAAAATGGTGTAACCACTGCCACTTATTTAATCGTGCTTTGGTTTTCTTTTCTTTTTTTTTTGACCAACATACGAGGAAATCTGAAATGAAATTGTCAGTAATTTCATGATAATTTAAACTACTTTTTAGTTTCCACACTAAAGCACAAGTAGTAATGACTGCCTATCGCAAAATATGAGTTAAACTCTTTTTTAGACAACATGTGAAGGAGTCTTTAAACAGAATATCATTTACTAGCTTATCCATATGTTAGCATATGTGAGAATACAAGTAATCATTACGAACTGTGCTACCTACTGCATCCCCTCAAATTACAAAAACTTTCTCAAAAATGTATCTCAAAGAAGGCATCAGATTCCTTTCATGAATATGTCAGTGCTAGAAATTCTTGGTAAATTGTTACGCAGTAGGGTGCTTGCATGATTAAAACCTCCTGGGCTTCAGAAGTCATTTTCTCTGCAGGAATTTATCAAATCCTGTTCAGGTCACTATTGGGAGCGCTTAAAAGACAAATAATGTTACATAGAGTCTAGCCACTGTAGATGCATTTCTGCTGTTTTAATGAGTCTCTCACTTTCAGACAACAAAATCATCACTATCCAGGAGGTAAGCAAACAATTAAATCCATCCCTATTACCCGTATATATTTAATGGCCATCTTTTGCTAACATGTATTCCATAAAGTACACTGGTAAGTAGTATAAGTGGTACAAACTAGCTTACATTTTGGTACTGCTACATATCTTTTCAAGGGAAGTGAGACAGGAAGAGTTTCCAACCATTTAAATACTAACAGGTATTCAGGAAAGCTGAAGAGACCACCAGGACAGAAATTGCATCACCACGTTATCACCTACCTTACGTTTGTTAGTTGGACAAACATACAAGTAGCTCAAAATAGTCTTCAGACCAACTTTATCATTTAGCTTCTCATACGTTGTCCCATAATCTGTTGACCTACAATTCAAAGAGAGATCTCATAAGTACAAACACTTAATCACAAAACCACAAGTCACTTGGCGGCTGTTCAATATAAGTCATGCTTTACATAGCGGAATGGCTCTCTAGAGCTTTTTGAATGATTCATGTAGTATATAATGATACTTAATTATATACACACAGCATCATGTGAGTGCTTATAATTTGCATTTAAATTAGATTAGGAAAAATTAAACCATCATCTTCCCAGAGCATTTTAAAATAAACATGTACAAAAGGAAATGCTACATTCTGAGTGCAGAAGATGATGATTGTCAGAAAAGCCAAATAGCAGATAGAAAGAGACTAAAGTTATCAATTCATTTTATACTCCAAGCTTAGACTAATTTTGTTAAGATAACAGTCTTTTCTCAGCATATTCCAAAAGAGCTGCTCCAGCTCATTGTTTGGTGAAATTGGAGTTCAGTTTTCTGCAAAACACATTGATGTCCTTTTGAAAACCAAAATACATGAGCATTGCATCTACAATTTATATAGGTTTTTCACATGGACTAGCACGAAGTATGGACACATGTGTTTTATTCTTGCTTTAAGAGGCACTATTCAGTGAAGAATACAGTATATTTGTGGTATGAGGGTTGCCCATAGAGACACTGACTACATGTCTTGGCAAAGAACAAAACAGGTGAACAAAAAAAATCATGCAGAGTTCCTGTAACATCTGCTCCTAACATGTGACTGGAACCAAGATGAATTATCAGCAGAGGTTTTGTTCATTATGTAGCTCATGTTTGCCTGAAGTATGTCCTAATATCCAGGGGATTCAGATAATCAGCTAAAAGCAGTACAGGTGATATCCACAAACTGATATAAAGTGACATATATCTTGGTAACAGAAACCTTTAAAACTATAACTTTCTTACATATAATAAATATTTTAAAAGTATGAATGGCTCCATATAGAACTTCACTTGCAAACAGCAACATGAATTTTCCCTTCTGCTGATCACTCTAAAACCAGTCATTATAAAGTAAGCCCTAGGCACCCATTATTTCCAGGTTCCCTCCTATCTGGGAAACAACAGCTAAATTCACAAAGGTATTAAGACAATGTCTACAGTTTCCTTTCCCTCCCCCCTGCCCCAAGTGTGGAGGGTGTTACATTTCTGAATCTTTTTTCACATCTACATTGATACCACAGCTTCTGGGATTTCAGATTTTGCAACCAGTACATGAATAAAACAAGAAGGCAGCAGGCTGAGGTTTTACCCATTAAGATGAATTGTACTAAAATGTGCAATTAAAGTTGAGTCTTTCTATCCTGGAACTTTATCAAGGCATTTGCATGTACCTGACCTGGTGAACGAACAATCAACCTAAGGTTTATGACCATAGCTTTTTCCTTTTCTTCCTTTCCCCCCAATAAATATATGCACCCCTGTGCATATATATGACCTTTGTTGGTTAGAACATTAACATCAAATTCTCATCCACTGATTGATCTTTCCCTTTATAAGGTCATCTGTCTCAGGAGCACATATAAGCTAACAGAGCTATTTCCTTGGTGGACCGAGAAGGAGGATGCTGTTATGGGTATTTCTGAGTATTTCAGAGATGTTCCAGCACTCAGGTGAAGGGAGCCACAGCAGGATACTGGACACAGCTCTGCTAAGGACTGCTGCTTTATTTTGGTTACCTTGTCCACCTCGCCATCAAGTCTTCTCAGAAATTAGTCTTTCTGTTGCAGTCTGCCTAAAAACCAACACGTATCCTTTGCAAAGTTTGGGCTGCTAAAGACACATTAAGATTTTAAGGACTAAATCTGACCTGCTGAGTTAGGAAAAAATATATTAATGAAATAACATGGTTCTTCTTTGTGCCAGTGACAGTGATTTCAAAGTGGGACCCTTCAAAAGAGGATAGGAGGAGTGAAGAAAATCTGACACGTAAAACTCGTTTGAAATTGTTAAAGAAAAGCAGTCAGTATCCCTGCCAAAGCACAAGCAAACAGATGTCGAAACCCTATTGCAAATGGTAATCGTAGTCAGAATTGCCAGCCATTTCTTACTTCAAATCTCTAGGCAATTATTTTGCATTCATAGCTTTATTTACAGGTAACGTTATATACAGATGGAAGCGTGTGCTTCTGTCAACATCTATAAAAGCAACTGAAAGATTGGAAAGCTTAGAAAAACATCAATTTTTTTTGCAGATGAACAAAAACACAAGCAATCAAAGGAGCTACTACTGGATCTTACTTTCATTATCATGTTCTAAACTAGCAATAGCCAATCCTTCTACCTGCCCAGTTACAAGGTTTTTTTTCTCTTACACTTTACAATTACCCTTAATTTTAACAGGGAGGTAAATGTTATACAACAGCAGATAGGCACCTAGAAGTGCTTTAACACAAAGAAATGGTGATAGATACACACACACAGAGCAGCAGAACAAAAGAATTGAATCAAATGAAACGCTGAATACACACGAAGCCTCTGCTGGGATCTAACCCAGGGTTATCACCAACCTGTGTTCATCTTATTCCTAATATATATGTATACAAGCAGGAATTGATTAGTAGCCTGGATAATGAGCTCTTAATTTGTCTTATTAAATGGGTGTATAAAGCAGCATGAAACTCCTAACCCATGAAAATGTATCAGCTGTTTGGTGACCCAGCAAGCCAGCCTAACCTGGAAGCGTTGCAAAAAAAAGATGCACCTCAGCAGGGTGTAGTCAGGAACAGCAGCATAGGATTCACAATTCAGTCCCAATTATCTGAAGGGGAATGGGTGTATAGCAACCAACATGTCCCACACTTTGTGTGGTAGGCTGCTGTAGCATGTTGAAGCTCTACAGAGAACTCAGTTTTAGTGCAGAGCAGAGCAAGCAAATGATGGCATAAATAATCTGAAAAGACTAAACACTGGATCTGCAGGGCACAAAACTGAAATTCTGTACTTTTTGAACCATCTCCTGAAAAGCAACAGCTACAGAAAAACTCTATGTAAATAGGTGAACAACAAACCCTACCTTATTACTTCTGGTGCAGACTGACATGCGTGTTGCAATGCTTTCTCAAATTGTTTGCGAGGAAGGGGTGTGTTTATGCATGTTTCATGACATTAATTTCAATCTCTGTGTAAATTGTATCATTTTTGGCTTGATTTGGCTCAGTACAGTTACAGGCTAAGTTAAAATAAGTGCAGATGAGTTCAAAATAGGAAGATCTACACTGAGATTTGATATATATATATATGCAAGTCTAAATAAATATGGAAAAATATAGATATGTGTTAGGACACTGTGGATGTTACTGAAATGCAGATGATCCTTAGTAAAAGAATGTTCAGAAACAGTATTTAGACTCAATTCCGAACTGTATCTGTCCCATTTTAGTTATAATTGCTTCCATTAAATCCATCCCAAATTTTACCAGTAGCTGTTTCGAATGAGACTTCCTATTTTTCAGTAAAGCAGAATGATTTCTGCAAACACCCAAGAAGATAAACATTTTAATTATTACTAGTTCATTTGACAGTATAAAAAAATTACCAAAACTGTGGAACTGAAGCTCTGACTTCCCTGACTAATAAATTAAAACAAAACTAGAAACATGTAGAATAATTTATATTTTGCAAACTATTTGCAAGAAAGTTGACATTTAAATAACTTCATTATTATTCATTGACAGGGCTTTTCCCTCTCCTCCCGTCAGGGTAAATGACATTTCTATTACAGTATTATAATAAACTCCTGCACATTTTAAATAAAGTCACTGAATTCCATTAGTCCACCTACTGTCATGAATATATCTCAATCCATTCCTACCAATATTTCACAATTATAATAGGCATTCTGAATCAACTAGTAACATGAACCCTATGGAAATTCTCTTCTTTTTCAAGAGGCACAGACCAAAATTCAGAGGACTGTCAGTTTGAATATATAGATTAAATAAATTCCCTAGCAAGTTGCTGTTTATTCTCTTTTGTTACAGATTTAAGGTTGTCTGTATTTATTTTACATAAGCTGCTGAAGACCTGAGGAATCAACCAGTTGATTGTTTGGTCAAGGTGTGCTTTCACGAGACCTTTCTGGCACACTACATGAGAAAAAAGAAAAATGTTACGTGTAGACTTGAAACCGTGTAACATCATGTCTCCTGCCTATTAGAATGCAGCTTTCTTCCCATAAAAGACCTATGTTAACAGATTAAGATCCTATTATAACACGCATCATTAGGAAGCAGTGACTAATTGGCACCATTTACCTTTTTTTCTTTTCTTTTTCAACCAGTTACATCTGGTTTTCACATATTAACATGACAGCCTCCCCCACCTCTACCATGAGAAGACTGTCAATGTATTACATCCTCACTCTCTTTGGTTTAATTTGCTTCTCTCACTGCTGTCCAAGTGGCGGCCAGCCCTGGGAGGCAGGACCAGAAGCATCTGTAATGTGGTTAGAGAGCAGCAGAGCAGAGCAGCGTGTCATGACCAGGAGCAGTGTGAAGATAGGGTCTCTAGCCTGTTTCTCCTGCACATTAATTCACTTCTGGCAGAAGTCAGGTATTTTAAGTAAGAAAAAGCAATGACTATTAGATCATCTGTTCCAATCTTCCACATAACTACATTTGCCACCTGGTTTACCTCCAAAGAGATCGGCTAGTTGAGCACAAGATTTGCCAGTTGCTATAGTGTTAGTCTCTACATGAGCAGATTTTTGGATAGAAGGCTTTCAGATCGCAGAGGGCAGAAGTATGGAGTTACATGCTGTGCTTACAAAAGGCTTTCAACTGAATGAGATTTTGAATAAAGGAATATTTACGGTATTAAAAACGATCTTTCACATCTGAATGTGGAAAATACTGGAGCTGGCAATTCTGGAGTGTATTTGCATTCCTGTGTACAATGTTTTAAGCCTGTTTGTGAACTCTGCTGTGAAGTTGTTGACTCCTGCATTCCTTCTTTCCGGGGATCTTTCTAGGCTGAGGTGCTATTCCCTCATCACTTAAATGGAAACTCTTTCCTTTATGGTTTTATAGCCAAGTACTAAAGTTTCCCATTGATTTTTGCCATGCCACCATGTTTCACAAAAGCTTGTAATGTCAAAGTCTTCTTCAACAGCTAACAATTTAAGTTCATATGTTCTTCCTATTAAGCTTTTCACAAGCCATTGATAGATGTCACTTTTTGTCTGATTCCTGTTTTGATTTAACTCCTTCATGTGTAACCCTGGTATGTTTTCCAGAAAGTAATGTCTGACCTCAGCTTCTCCCTCAGGGAAGAACTGTTTTATTATCCCACACTATTTTCATAGAAAATTACTCTTGATTTACAAATCTCGTTGCTTCACCTGCACACTTCTCACCACTGACTGTCTTTCTAACTCCTTATATAAATATTTCCCCAAAGCCCTGCCCATTTCTAATGGGAACTGTTTGCCTACTTCATAGAGGCTGACACATTTTGAGGGGATTTTCACATCTCCACATCGAAGAGCAATTGCAAGATGCAACCACAGTGAATCCCGCACCCGTGGGTGCAGTTTCCATGAAGCACAGGGCCAGACCTCACTCTCAATCATACAAGTTTCTCTCCTGAGGTTACATTCTGAATGGTTATGGGTCTTTTTCCCCCAACACCCAGGTTATTGAATTAGAATGTTTGGGGAATTTTTATTTAAAACTCTTTTATCCCACTGAGCAGTAGAGGCCTTTCAACACTACACTGATTCAGGTCCCTGACACACTGCCTCTGCTAAAGGCCTTTCCACCGCTTGGGACCAACCATGCTGTGTCTTTATGCCTTCCCTAGCCTCCTCTTCCTCACTTTATTAATGAATCTTGGCTACTATTTAGCATAGTTCATTTGACTTAAGCAAGGATTAAGCCAAAGTAAAGCTAATTCAGAAAGGCTTTTTTTCCTTCACAAGTGTTTGGTTCAAGAGGCCAGCATTAAGTGGTCTGACAGAAGTGTCAAGAGGTGGTTAGCATTTCTTTAAATGTCTGTAATGGCACTGCACATGTCACCGCATTAAAAAGCTTCAAATTTACCCTGTCAGGTTGAAATTAACTTTTAAAGACATCTCCAGGATAAAGAAAAAGAAGAGATTTCAAAACTCAAGGGACCCACATGTCTCACTGCCTAAGCAAACACATTTCTGATGACGTTTTTTCTCATGAAGCCCTCAGCAGGCTGGCAAGTATTACTGTTCCCACTTTCTAGGTGCAGGAAATGGAAAGAAAGAATAGATAACTAATCCTGCATTTGAAGAAAGTCTGTGACAGAGCCAAATGCAAGTCCCCTCAGGCTCCACCAACTTCCCACTCCATCCTGACAGCATGAGTTTTCTGGGGTTTTGTGTGTGGAAATAAGGATTGGAAATAGCCTTAATATCAATGTCGAAAGGAAGAAATACAGAGTTAAATACAGTTTAAATGTGCATTTTAAAACAGATTTAAACCTCCATTTTGAAAACATCTTGCTTCGTTTGGGCTATGACTGCAATTTTTACTAGAAATTATGAATTTTTATATGAGTGTACTTAAATGTGCATATTTTTTCCCTTATGCAAAGAATTTTCTCATCACAAAATAGTTTCCTACCTCCATCGGCCATCAAGGACAAGAGGAGGTAAGAAAATGACAAAGAAACAATAGGAAACTATGAAATTGACATGTCTCTGCATAATCAGTTAAATTAAATTCAATTTTCTTCTTCTTTTAATCAACTTTTATTTGCAGTAATCTAAATGAACAGAAATACACACACTCAAATTTCTTGCAATTTTGGGCTTAATATAGTTCATCTGATTATTGCTATAAATAATTTGAAGATGTGACAAGCAGGAAAAGCAGCTCATATTTTATCATCCAATCCAGTGTTTACCCATTGCATTGGATATCTTTCCCAAATGAGAAATAAAGGCAACAGGGACATGGGAGGATCAGGAGATGTTCTCTGTAGATGACCCAGATGGGCTGACTATTTCCCCTTAAAATTATGCTTGAAGAAAAGTAAATTTCACTAACTTGTCTTCCCTGCTATTTCAGTTGAGAGTTAGCAACTCAGCAGCTCAAGCAGAATAACTGTCCCTCCATCTCTTTTATCCAAAGTAAAGACCATCCATTGCTTTACATATATTTAGTAAAGGGCATATGGCTAAAACTCCATCTACTGATGCAAGATGTAGGTGGTATAAGTAACTATTTCATAGCCATCCACTTTCCAGTACAACCCGATCATAGCAGCTTCAGCAAGTCACACCTTTCACAATACAATATATCTTCCACAACTTTCAAAAGGCCAAGGAAAAGCAGAAAACCTTTGCAACTTGGAAATTTTTAGGTAAAATAATTAGTAGTGCAATATGCCTGAGGCTTATGAGTCCCTCTGTCAAGGTTAACTAGAATTTGGTTAGTAACTTCAGGAGTCATGGGATGATGAGGGTGGGAAACTTCCAACAGGACGGAAGGCAGGCCATATAGGATAAAAGGAAGCCATGTAATCAGGGTGACGTTATTTCTTATGCGTACCTATGTCAGGGGAGAAGTGAAGGGAAACAATAACAATGAATGTGCCAGTGTTCCCAGTTGAACAGACAGAACAGCAAACCTACTAATACCATAATGTACAGCATTAGGCAGCAGCAAGACTTAAGATTGTTGAATGCAAGGACAAAGAAAGAAGAATTTTCCTAATAATCTGAGTAGCATGTGAATGCTGACACACTTGACAAGACATTGACAGAAACTTAGAAGCCCCTCCAACTGTCCAAGCAGAACATGAGGCCCTATAAATGTTTGTTGGCGTGTTGAGGGGTGTGGTGTGGTATAATTACCTGAAAACTTGGGAAGAATTGTGCTGAATAGGCTTAGGCACTCTTCTGCTGAAATGATCCACCTGGATTGATCTACACTGACCTTGCTCTGATGCAAACCCTGTCCCTCTGTGAACTGCTAAAGACTAATTCACATCTATTATGCTAAAAGCATAGTATTCTTTGCAAAGATCAATCATGTCTGTATTACCTATCGTAAACAACCTGTAGAACAAACAAGTCCACATCACTTACCCAGCTTCTTGGAGACACTTGGTAAATTCACTGGAAATGAAAACCTAGAGCAGAAAGAGTCTATGGTGTTGATCATCAAAAGTAAAGAATGAAAAGTAATATGAGGTAAAGGCAAAACACTAATGTGGATATAACTGTTTCAGCTCTGGTTACACATGTATCCTGTTGCATAACTACTCTTTAGATCCTCTCATCTTACAGAAATAGCCATAGGATAGCAGAACTCAGATCAAACTTTAATGTTTAACAATCCCCAGGCATCTTTTGCTTGCAAGTTGGCATTAAAGGGCTTTTTTTTAATATCAGTTTCTGATGTGATTGGCTTTTTCAGAAAAAGTAACATTCCACTGTATTATGGAGATGGACTTTTGTACCTTCAGGCTTCACAGAAATTGCTGCATAAAGGTTGGATACCCAAAGAAAAGAGCAAGATCGAATGCTTTAGCAGAAAAAAAGATCAAATTTTGATTAGATGAGAATGATTAAACCCTCCCCCCCCCCCTTAATTGCCTCTCTAGTTTTACATGTCTCTCCTGTCTTGTTTGACCAAGACAACAATCCCCCTTTTACTCCACAGAGCAATGGTTTCTCTTGACAGAACACTAAGAACAGAAGATTCTGGGAGTTGATAAAAATCAATATTCAGATTCCTCACTTCTCTGGCTCCTGATCAGAGGTCACATCCTGATCACACTCTTGTGAAAATCCAAAGCATTTACTATGAAGATGCACCACGGTAGATGTGGAACTGGATAGTACCAACAATCAACTTACCCTGTCTTGGAGCAGGTGCTTCCAAGGAATGAGAAAGGATCTTTGCTGTCAGAATGCAAGACATGGTGATTTTTCTTGCAAGTGTACCAAAAATAACACACTGAGATTTGAGACTGCCCTGAAAGTGTTTTCTTGGCACTGTTTCGCAGGAACGGACTGTAAATCCAGGGGTTTGCTGTGGACGACCCCATTAGCTTCTTATCCTCCTGTGGTCTGAAACACTCATCTCCAGTCCCTGACAGAAGCCATAAAAGTCAAGAAGAGTGCAGGGAAGCCAGCAATCATAACCACTTTAACTATTCTAATCCAGTGCTAGGTGAAAGCCAGCAGCAAGAAACAAAGGGACAGCCATCGCAGCAACACCTCCAGCGAAAAGACTTGAGAGGATGGCAGTAGTGTTGCTCTGGCTGAAACACTAGTGCAGTATTTCCCATTCTTTCTATGAGCCCTTTTGTGTCACAGTCCCTGGACACGTGTGGGAAGTATCAGTAACTCCAGTAGGACCACTAATTTCGGGAAGCTATTTGATATATACCAAAAGCTGATATGTTATTTACACTTATTCATCTGACTGTATGTACACTCCAAACATTTTCTTCTCTAAATCCACAGTACTGTTTTCCAATAACTTTTTAATTTGCTGAATTATTTTCAGTGAAGGAGCAGACCCTGAAGAAAGGAATGAAAGTTTACTGGCAATAAGATTGTTCCTTGCTACCTTAGGGAAATTTTTTGGAGATCAGTGGACTGACTACAGAGGGAAAGCACCAGTTTGGAGATCTCCTTGTCCACCTGACTTGTTTGTCAAAACAAATGAGCAAGCTAGGATGTAAATTTCCACATTTCCTTCATCAGAGTATTCTCTCCCAGGTAACACTGCAACTCACAATTAAGCCATTCCCATAGGCCCTGCCTGACTCAAGGTTTATGGGCATCACCAAAAAATCTCAGCTGTAATGGATATTAAAGTTCTTCTTCCTTACGCTTAAATTTAAAAATGTCTTTTAACTCAGAAGAATTGAGAAGGACTAACGATTTTTCTTGACATATGTTTACACTGACATCACTGCACTCTTAACGCCAATTCTTGCTTATAAAGCGGTTCTTTGAGTGTTGTATCTTCCCATTTCCACCCCTCTCCTGTAAATCACACAAATAGCTAGGACTGTAGCCCAGTAATCATCACACTATTAACTTTCTAATTGATGGTAATGGCCAGAATAAATTTCAGGCACCCCAAGGGGTGGTTAATGGATTTTGTAGCTTGAAGGCAGAGCAACAGGAAGCTTTTCCATTAATCAGTGAGATGAGACAACCATCCATGTCCTACACTCTCCACCCCATCATAACACTGAGGTCACTGCAGTTTTGTTGAAAAGGTGAGTATTGCTAGGCAAAAACACCCCAAAACCCTCACAGCAGGCTGAGCTCAGTAACAAGGTTTGATATAGCAGCTCAGCAGAGCTATGTTAGCATCTGTAGCCATGTTATACACCCAGAAAACTGCTTTAGCCCATCTCCAATTAAGAGCAAGAAGTAGTTCTATTGAGTCATGAAAGTATTGCAGGTCTTTGGCTTTTTTGCACACCCTGCACAAGAGGTTTCCTAGCTAGCACCATCCAAGTGTGTGCAACACAATATGCAATCATTGTTCTATCCTGCCAGTGCAAATCAACAGCTAGAAAGCTTAAAAGATCCAGACAGCCCAAGACATTATTTTCAGAATAGCTATCCAAGCCCCTTGGTTGTTATAAATGGAGCAACTCTGAAGGACCAGTAGCATTTGAAAGCCAGTTAAAATCGTGTCTCATGCTTTAACTTACATTAAAGTGAATTGGAGGATGGGATTCCCATCCCTTAGGCAATGAAAACAATTTTCTTTGTCCAGTTTTAAACTGTCATAATTCCCAAAATCTGGACAGAATAAGAATACAACGGAATGAGAGATTAAGTTAAAAATAAAAATACAATCTTAATTTGGAGTGTTTCATCCTACTAGTTCCAGTGTTATGATTATCCATTCAATTGAATATTTTATAATACTGTCTAGCTGTCACCCCATGGGGACAAAAAAAGCTCCAACGAAGCAAGGAGAGAATCAAAAGGAAACATACTTTCAGTTTCAAATCATTCCAACATTGTCTGTCAAGACTTCATTTTTTAAATATTGTGGAAGATTTATCTAACTAATCCTGCATTTCCCAACAAAAAGTTATTCCTCTGAAAAGGTTTCAACTAGTTCTCTGAGTCCTGGCAGTGAGCAGGCTAAGCTGTTAGCTAGACTGTTACTCTACCACATCACCTAAGACAGACTTTGTTGTTGCTGTGTTTAAAAAATGTGCTAGTGAATTACTGCACCCAAATGTCACTAATTAATACTACCAGGTAGATACAATGAGCGTTGCTTTTTTCTTTAAGAGTCATGTGAATGATGCAGCTGTACTGTTTGTGTCAGTTTCAAAAAACATCCATCATCCAGAGCCACGCAGCTTTTTTTTTCCTTTTGGTTGGTAGAAGCATATTTATCACTATGTATCTCAAGGATCACTAGGGTTATAAAGCTTGCTATTTATAGCTACTCTTGGGGTATCGAGCAAGTGACAGTAATTTGTTCCTTTGACATCTAACCTTAGGTCAACTCCAGCGGCAGAAGATGGATTTTTACAGGAAATGAAATGAAAGTACACAGTAGAAGATTAATACCATTTCTCAGACCTGAGGAGAATGCATGCTCCCAATCACTCTGCAGAAAAAAATGGTCAGGACCATGTGTGATGTATTAAGAATAGAGCAAGATGTGGTCAAGGTGAGGTGTTCAGTCTATTAGGAGCTGATACACTGGCATTTGTGCGTAGAGGAATTGCAGGCTGATAGTCTAGAAATAAGCTTAGCTCTTCTGGTTCTTTGATTTTGAAAGTCATCTTTAACTCAGTTCCAGCTATAGATAAAATGGGATCTTGCTTTTATGTTACTAGTAAATGATAAAAGAAAGTTAAAGCTAGATTGCAAATTCCGTATCAGAAACATCTTGCACAACATCAAGTTACCATTTCGCCCTGCATTGCAAAGTCATCTTGTATTAATTATATTTTTTTGGATTTGAGAAAACAAAGACTCCAGATTGAAACATCTTGAAAAGACTCCTTTATACTAGAATCCTTACTGATGGGGCATATTGATCCCTTCCTCACAACTTATATAAAAGTACCTTTAAAAAAAAAATAAATCATTTGACCAGAAGATTTTTTTTTCCCCTCAAACCATCTGGTTTTATTTTATTTGGAATTACAATTATGAGAAAGTTCTTTTCAAAGCTGTGGGTGCATAAAGACTTCAATGATACAATCCAGCCACTAAAAAAATGCTACTAATAGGAACTCAATTAAATACCTGAGAAGTCCTCCTACCTTCTTATAACAAACCTATCATCCTCAAACATCACCTACTCTAATTATAGAGTAATATTTAGTGTCACATGGAAGTAATCTATATCCCAAAACAGCTGGAAAAAGCCAGGCTAATTTCACCTGTGTGGAAGCCAAGTCTGGTAGAATGAGAACTATTAATTACAAAAGGTTCAAATTTGCACTTTGAATCACAAAGGTCACATAGCTACATAAAGATAACACCCTCCAAAGAACCTCTGCGAGTCCCCAGACATTTCTCTGGGAGATGCTTGCCAAGTCCTGTCCTTCTGCTTGATGGAAAGTTACTGATAAATGCCCATAAGTGGAAGGTCTTCAATTTAGTTTTGATTTATTAGGGCCCAATTAGAACAGACACTCATCACAATAACCAAACACTGAAACTGTCACACTGATAGTGGGGAGGAGACGGAGGCAAGAATGGGTGCAGCATTTTAAATACAGAGTTCAACTGGAGAGCAGACATTCCTGTATCACAGGTATGCCCCAAACCCCACTTTCAACACTACCTATACACACACCTCCACCAAACAGGCTTCTGGGAATCTGCTTGCTTCTTGCTTAAAGGTCCAGTAGCAGGTGAAGTAAGACCAGACAACTGTGACCAATTCTTCTAGGTCTCCACAGATCAAACCCCTGCCAAAAACACACTGAATCCCCCTTCGTCAGGGGATTAGAATTGGAGCACTGTAAGTACACAAAAAACTAGTCAGTGATTTTTCACTGCTTCAAGAACAAAGCTCCCCGTTCAGCCCACCTAATCTTTGGTGAATAAGGCACCTTAACCTTCACATCATGTGTGGTTTTTCCTATCTCCATCCTCTTCCCCCTGCTTTAAAATTTATGGTTACCATTTAGGCTGATTTCAATTTCCATTAATAATATGTGCAACTGATGTACATTTAAGTGAATTTAATCATGTTGCAGTGACAGGTTTAGCTTAAAGCAGGGCTTCACTTAGAACTATCAAGTAAATTTCTCTTGAAAAGGTCAGTTTAACATTTAACAGTAGGGCCCATTCCAGACAAATTAGAATTTGCTCCACTTGTTTCAACTGCAAACACTTTTCAAGCTGGCTTCAACAGAGGCCTGTCAATCAAAGGAGAAAAGTGTCAGGTGCCCAAGGGAGAAGGCTCACTGATGCCTCCCTACAGAGCCAGCCCAAAGGATGCTCAGACATGTGGGCAAAGCGGAAATATTCCTGCCCCACTGTTCAAGGACTGGGACTGGACTGGAGCCAGACCACACCATAGGAAGTGGGGAAAGCAGAGCTGGGAGTGTTTAGACAAGCCCCTGACAAGTCAGACTTCTCATTTCTAACTGCTGAAGCAATGGGAACAACCTTGGAGAAGGATTATTGTGTGCGTGTCCCATAAGGATTTATTATTGCTTCTGTGACTGTCAGAGGGAGTTCAACTTTCCAGGACAATGGCACAGCAAGCAGGGAAGTGATACCTGTATTGCTGTCTCACTCCCAGCATGAGCCCAGTTCCCCTACAGCTGGAGATGGTCCTGCCTCCAGCCTAGGAAGACAAGTGCCCTGCATCAGTTCCCTGAGACAGCTCTTCCACAATTAAAAGGCACAATTAATCACATCTGCATAACCACAAGTTCTGAGAGGACCACATGTGGCAGGTGCTGCCTTCCCTGCTCTGTGTGGTACAGAAAACCTGTACCTTGTTTTGTTCAGAGTTCTGGTCAAACCACTATAAGGAGACATCAAAGTGTTTCACCCTTGCTGGAGCCTCAGCAGCACAATCTCTGAAGTTCTACGCAGTCTTTGTCAGGGGAACAGCCCATAGTCACAGGTTCCCAGGTTTATACCACTGCAATATGGAATGTAGTATCAAGTCAGGTAAACTTCCTGGTTCCAATCTTACATTACCCCGAGAGTTCAAATTAACAGTAGCACAGGCAATTAATACACCTCCTTTGCCTTGAATTTGCTTTCTGATATATTTATTTTATGGTGTGTAATCACTGTAACAGAAAAGAGAGGTCACAAGCAATCCCTTCATTCTTTCTTTGAGACTTTCATGATTTTACAGGTACCTGATATGTCCCCATTAGTTGTCACATTCCACCAAATATTTCTGGTCAGCTCAATCATTCCTTCCACAGAAATTACTCCATACCGTGACTCACTCTCACGGTTCTGAACCTTCCCTACTTCAAACATACCCTTTCTGAAATAAGACTAACCAAAACTGGACACACAAAAGAATTCTTGTTATTACCGCATGGTTGAATCAAGACCTCAGTTTTTGAGTTTCACTACTCACAAGAGTTTGCAGATGAATCTACCATCAAGCAAAAAGTAGTGCATAAGCCACTTAACTCACGTGAATCACACATCCACGCTTGGAAGTTGCTCAGCAGACTCCAAAGATGCCTACTCCCATGGATTCAGCAGAATCTTGTTGTGCGAAAAATTTCTGTGTTCACACTTCCTCAGAGACAGCAAGACTTACCCTGCTGGGTGGCAGAACAGTATTCTGCAAAAGCCCAAAGCAAGTTCAACCCATAAAGGGGAAGAAAAGCAAGCCCCTTGCCCTCTGAACCCTGAAGCCTATGACACCTGGCACCAGCAGAAATAAAAAGCAAGATATAAGCTGCAGCATTTTAACCTTTGAAGAGCACCTCTAGAGAACACATAATGACATGAGTTGTTGCAGCGTTTCCACATTGATAGTGAGACTTTCATTGGTAATGGGCACTGAGATTAAGACCTCAAGTTACTGTCCCACCCGTACAAGAATGTAACGTATCCTAGTAGCTTTTTCATTAAAAATAAAGTTTTTCCTAAGGATGTTTTACATCAGGTGACAATTTCTGGATAGAATCAAGACACCTCCTCGGGACATATCCAACCTTCCCAGTCAGATGGCTGAATATCATCTGTTTAGTGACAAGTTTTAGTCTTTTTCATGATCATGTTTTCCTGTAGTTTGAGAAATGCAAAATTCCTCACAAAACAGAAATTCTGTTTTTCCAACCAGCTAAGTTCCTCATGGGGTAAATTTCCCTGTCAACTCCCAAGCTCTCTAGGAGTCCTGGAGAAACCTCAAAGAGTATCTTTGACATCTGTACTGTCACTGCCTGAACAATCTTCATTATTTCACAGGCTTGTGCTCCTGCCTAGAAGGGGTGGTTGGGGAAGAAATCAAAACAAACAAAAAACCCCCAAACCCTCACACACATTGAAAGTTCAGAGATAAAACTGAAATTCAATTCAGTCATCTTCAGGGTCACTTGGAAATGTTTCAGACACATGTTTTCACTTTAGAAAATGCCAACCTGCCAAAACAAAACTTTTCAGAAAAGCTTCTGAACAGAATTTCCTGGCAGAACATCAGAAGCGGCAGATTAGTTGGTTCTGGGAAGATTTTCACTTGGGATGTGAAAGGTCCAGGCTTTGGTAGGAGAGGACAGCAAATAGCAAAACAATCAGCTAAAGTACTGATGCATTTGTAGCCGTCTAAGTATTAAAACAACAGTTGGGGCTGTTACTGCAGCAGCCACCAATATAGTGAAATGAGTTTCAATCAAATGTTTTTTTACAGCAAGGCAAATGCTGAGATACAGTCATTCTCGAATGATACAAAACTTCAATTTAGAAGCCTCCTCCATCTGAAGAGGGCTCTCTGAGCCACTATACTACTTATTGTTGTGGGGTGATGCTCTCTTTCAGCCCTCCGAACTCTGCTTGTGTAGGACCGAGATGTTTAATAATGCAACTACACTCATGATTATGGAGAAGAGTAATAGATTCGCCAGCAATTTGACTAATCAAGCTGACAAAGTGATTGGGTTCAAAAAGGGAAGGAGTCTCCCAGCAGCAGTTCATTAAAGTAAAAATGAAACTCTGCACATTTCCAGTGTAACAAAAAGGATTTACTGGTCCATAAAAGGGAATGAAAGAGAAAAGCCTGGATAATCTCAACTATCAGCAAGATATAGGTAATAAAAATCAGGTCTAGGGTGGAGCTAAGGCTGGACTGACTCTTCCAGTTTCACAGCAGATGATCAGCAAAGAAAACCTGCAAAAAAAAGTGCTTGCACCTATAGAACCATGTAGGTCAGGTGATTGCAAACAGCAGCTGAAGATGCGTTTACTTGTAGCAATGGAGTCAAGTGTGGCTCTGAAGGCGGGCCATGACAAACCTCAGAAAGTGAGTTTGGTTTTCGTATGAGAGATGTGTGGATCCAAGAAAAAAGTAAAGCTACTTTGAAAATGAAAAGCTGACTCATCCGCACGCAGCACAGCAGTGGTCCCATGAAGTTATCAACACTGCATGAGGTTGCTGAGAGTCAAGAAGTGCAAGCTGGGTGGTAGTGTGAGAATATATTAAAATAAGCGTATTTCTGTAGTAATGTTTTATTTATGAGAGTAGAACAGAACCATTGGAGAGAATGAAATAAAATTCCTGTGTTATTTTTTTTTTTAAATTTATTTCATGTTAAGACTTAATGGGAAAAATCCTACTGTTATTAATGGTTAAAAAAGCCTACAGGTTTTATTGGATTCCTGAGCTTCTAACGATTTTTATAAAGGACATTTCAAAATGGTGTATAGGAGATAAAATAGATGTGGGGCTGTTCTGCAATATTTTGTTCTGGCTTGGCTTGTGGGGTGTTTGC
This sequence comes from Gallinula chloropus, assembly GCF_964237585.1. Taxonomy (NCBI): domain Eukaryota; kingdom Metazoa; phylum Chordata; class Aves; order Gruiformes; family Rallidae; genus Gallinula; species Gallinula chloropus. The sequence continues at coordinate 70,287,762 of NC_140090.1, forward strand.
TCTAAGAACAAACGAGCAGTGTTTAAGAGAGATGTTGCTGGTGAAAAGAACAGAGGAAATAAACCAGGAGAAAAGATGGCTCAGGAAAAGCTACCTCTTAAATGGCACTTAAGAATCGTTAAGGTATGTTGACAGAATCGGGCAGAGAAAGGGCTTTGAACAAGGGTGAAGGAGGAATTGTGTCACAATCAAACTAGTTCAAATCACCCGCAAACTCTTCACAGTAAGACATCCGAGACAAACGTTCCCAAACTCTGTAAAAACAACAGCCACCTAAGAAGGGACTACTGTCCCAAGCCTGGCTTTATGGCGCTCTCACTGATACGGGACACCACAAGGAATCTCACGGTGGGAGAGCAATTGCACACTTTTTTCAGCACCATATCCAAAAAACCTTTGCTACAAATAATTGCCCCGGCCCATTTTACTACAGGATACACCAGACATGCTTTTAATCACCTTGCCATTGATAATACTCTTCTCTAACCATTTCCCCTTACTGTTTAAATGAAAAACTTCCCTTCCAGGAAGCTTACCTTTGCATCCAACAGTAGTTTAGAGACAACAAAAGAAAAGAGCATATGTTACCAAACTTCTTCAGACACATTGATGAACATGGATAAATACAAACAGTATTTAGGCCAAGATTGGAAGATAACAGAATTATGCAGGACAGATGTAGCCATCAGTGTTAGGAGCTGTTATTAGCCAGGAAGTGGTAAAATGGTCAGTCTTGGAATCACAAAACTATTACATTGTCACCCCTGAAAAACGAGGCCTATTTTGCCTCCAGGAATTAAGGCTATTGAGCCTGGTCAGAGGCTGAAATGTCTTCAACCACTGGACTCTTGCATAATGATTAACTCCTAGCTAATCTAAATAAAACCTGCAAATAAAAGACCTCCTTTGGGTATTCAGTAAGGGAGATACCAGCTCAGCTAATTAGACATAGTTGTCAAAGCAGCTAATCAGCATACCTACATTCATCCCAGTGATTGGTACCAGCTGGGGAATTATTTCAAAATGAACCAGGGAATTAAGAAACTACACCTTTGGGACCTGCTGAAATAGAAGCCTTTGGCTGACAGAGCAAAAAAGATTCAGGAAGTAGAGCAGCAGGTAAGAGTGAAGTTTACTTTAGGAAATTAGTAGTGAAGACAGGTAAAAGTGATTATTGTGGCAATTGATACACCATCTGATCTGCAGTGTTGGTGGGCAATGCAGTAGAAAAGAGTCTACTTTAGGGAAAGAACTGGTAACTAAGAATAATAAATTATTAATCCCAGAAAGTCAGCCTAGAGTGCAGCAAATAACAGCATTGGAACACCAACATTAAGTAAATTACATACACCCCTGCCTGGGGACTGGGACTAGATCTCTGTTCTCTATCTCCAGACAAGCCCACTCCTCATCTATTATTTTAGCTAATGGAACAGTCTTTTAATGCTAAATGAAGACAACATGATTACTTGTCTACTCTGTGACTGTGGCAGAAAGGCAACAGTAACTGCCTCTTCCTCACTGTATCACTGGGAACTGATCATGCTGACAAATCCCATCCAATTCAGAGGCTGGCAAATTGAGCTCCTTCAGTGTAACTACCTCATTTTTGCAGGACTCTACAGCAGAGCTTTGCTGCCAGACCTGGTCCTACAAAGGATCAAGGCCACTTGGTTGTTTAACCTACCTTTTTTTTAAAAAAAAACTTAGACATTACAGAGCAATATTTAATATACATTGCTTTTCTGAACAAACTGTCCTGTGAGCATTCTGAATGAGCAACAGCAAGCTTGGGCCTCTTAGCAGGACTACTGCCAGCTCATGATCTTTACCTCCCACAGATCTCTGCCACAGCTGTACAGCAATGTTGCAGCCACACACCAGACACAGCTGGTAACTTAAAAATCAGGTCAGCCACCTGCACTCACTACATAGAACCACAGAGCAATAGAGAGGCCATGGCACCCTGCTGCAGAGGAGCAGGAGACGAGCTTGGTCAGGAGAGCCCAATTTACAGTGGTGTGCCTGATGATTTTTTTTTACCTTTTTTTGTCTCAGAGAATGCACAGTGATCCAAATGACACATCACCAAGTACAACAGCCTTAGCTGGCTATCAATCAAACTTAGCCACTTGCACCCATTTAATTTTTCTGGTTCTGCACAGCAGCCACCAATCAGATACCAAAAAAGAAAGAAAGAAACTGTCCTTTAGCCTCAGTCAACTTTTTCCTTAGAATTTGCCTCTGCTTGATCATCTCCAATCCCTTGGACAATAAGCCTATTGAGTCAATTGAGTTTGATTCTCCATAGAGCCTTCTGGGTTCACTAATCTCTGATATTAACTTTAGCTCCTATTTACACACTTCAGATCTCTCCCAGGAATCAGATGCCAACAGCAGATGGTGTAAACTCCTCCAACAAGTAGGGCAGGAAGCTGTGAGTCACTGCCTGATGTGGCAGCAACACTCCCTTCCCCACTGTCTTGGGCTCACCAGTCTGCTGGAGCCATCTGACTCACAAGATACTCTGCTGCAATAGTCCTAATGCAAGGGCTGCCTGCATAAGAGGTACATTACTGGTAAGTGCCCAAAACCCAGAAAAGATCAGACAATTTTACAAATATTAATTCAATTTAAAAGAACTCTGTGTGCTTATGGGTGGCACAGAAAAGGCAAAATTAATTATAAAAAAAACCCATTCTGTCACTTTGGTTAGGAAAAAAAGCTGGTAATGAGCCTGACCCTAAGCTTACTGAAATCCACACAAGCTTTTCCACATGACAGTTTACAGGACAGTCTGTGTAATTGTCATATATAATTACATAAAAGCCTGCTAAAGGTTTAGTGATTGAGAAGACAAATGTTTGACATCTGCAATCAGCAAAATTCTGGGCTTTTATGTAATGTTGCATAAGAAAAATATACATGTATTATGTAGCTTTCAGAGCAAGAAATAAAACTTCAAGATAACAAAGGAAAGGACAGAAGCAAAGACATCAGAGAAGCAGCATTTCAGGAAGAAAAGGAAGGGACAAACCTATGGGGGAGGATGGGATGACAATGCCCAGTGAGATATTGTAAGACATATATGATGACTGTCAAGCAAAGGTTAAATACACAGATAAGTCTCTAAGGCATCTCAGATGTTGCTGATTCACTTGGCATCCTCCCCTCCTTCCTGGATGGATTTGAGCTCATTAAGTGCAGCTGGAAGACATCAGTTCCTATGTGAAATTAAACAGGTGCCAAAATGAATGAAATTATGCAACCAGACTCACACTACACAATTCACGTGTACTTTCTCCGTGCACTACACTGAGCAATGACCTTTTCTGTGTTTTCCAAAGTATTAGAAATCCTTCCATCAAGACTAGGTCCTTAAAGTTACTAGCACAGGTATCAACACTTAATCTTGAAGTTACATGTGTGTTCCTCTATTAGGGCAGGCAGATATGGTGCCAGTATAATTCCATGTATGACATCACCTGGAGCCACTGTAAGTAATGCTGGCAATGTCCACGATTCCTCTTTCCCCCAGCTTTCCAACAGTGAATAGATATTTTGCAGGCAGGCTAGAGGCTGACTCATCCTATCATGTGGTGAATCTCCAAGCTTTACAGAAGCTAAGGCTGCCTTTCAGATTTCATTCTTGGAAGAGAGAAGGCACAGCTTGCTAGATTTATAATTCCTCTGCTTTTTTGTTGCTGACCAAAAAAGGTCAAAGCCCCCCTTTGATGGGACTCATTCTCATAGGAAATCAATCTATCAAACAGGAAAGGAGGTAGATTCAATACTTCATATTGAACCAGAAGAGGGCAGTGGTCACACTAGCTTCATTCAGAAAATTAAACCAAGCCAGTGATGTCCCCATTATAGTTTCAGGAACACTAATTATATAGGAGTCACTGACATGTTGAGTCATGTGTTCCAAGTAGCTGGGTCTTTAGTGTCAAGGTCACTGCCATCTCTCTGAAGAGAAGAGTATTTCTGAGGAGACAGAATGGTATGACCAGCCTGGAAGAAGCATAGAGCAGAAGATCATCCAGGACCACCACCACTTTATTCTTCCTTACTTCCATTTCCTAGCAAGCAGCATGGTACATATCCACACAGCTCAAGTTCACTAAAGAACCAGAATTTTTCCTTACTGCTTAATGGGGCTTTCCAAAGTCACCTCTTTCACTTTCTCCATTCATTAAAAGGATAAGGAAACACTTAAAGAGCAATCAATAAAATTCAAAAGACACTCTGTTCTCCATCTGCCATATGGAGCTCATTGCCCTAAAGGCTACACAACACATATAATTTTGTATCATTTACTTTTTTTCCACTTCCATGGTCAGTGGCAAGTTCATCTTCAAAGATAAGATACAGCTGGCTGAATTTGCTTTCATCACACTGCAGGACTTCACATGTATAAAGAGGTGTAGGGAAAAGAATCTGGATGGCTAAAAGCACATATAACTTCTCCTGGGTTTGTCTAGGATAGAGTTCTCAAGCATTAATTCAGCTCTCACTGCAGCTGACAGGCCAACAACCAGCTGGTGCTGTTCAGCTGTCCATCATTCTGGATGCTAAAGGTTTGTATTGGCTCAAATGATGGATACATTCTGAGAAGAAGAAATCACCGCCACATAAACACACCCCCCAAGGGCTAATAAATATCACTAATAAAAACTCTGACAGTTTTACAAAATGCTGGAGTCAGAAGTCAGTTTTAGCTGGAAAGGTACACCAGGAAAGTATCACACATACTTGTCCTTGTTCTTATATCCTTTCCTCTTTATCTGCTAGTTTCACATTGAAGGCAAGGTACTGAAACAAGCACATCTTTGATTTGATCCAAAAGAACTCTTTGTTTGACTGAAATGGGCCTTCCTTATTCAAGAATCAGTTCTTCCTGACTTGATGGGATTACTTATCATAAAAAAGGCTTGAGTGATAGCTATGGGTAACAAGTAAATAGTCTCAGACCTTCCCTCAGCTAAATGAGACACACTTGGATTTTGGGTTTGGTTTGGAAGAAAGTGCAACATAGAATCATTGAGTCACCAAGGTTGGAAAAGACCTTCATGATCATCAAGTCCAACTGTCAGTTCTATACCACTGTAACCACTAAACCATCTCCCAAAGCATGATGTCTACTCATTTTCTGAACATCCCCAAGGACAGCAACCCCACCACCTCCCTGGGCAGATGGTTCCAGTGCTTCACCATTCTTTTGGTGAAGAAATTTTTCCTAATACCCAATCCAAACCTTCCCTGGCCTAATTTGAGACCAACATACACCTCCTCTTTCACTTGAATCCATTTTATAAATAATTCTAAATCTTTATTCTCTCCTGTACCAAACTAACACCCCTCCCCCCTTTTGTTTTCCTCAGAGTCCTAACCAGCGATCCAAGGAGTTACTGCACATCAGAGATAATCCACATACATAAAACTAGGCTGTTATATCTCTATACAAGGTTTTTTTCCAAGCAATTTCAACAGAAATTCTGCAAATTAACAAGCCTTGTTTACTCTGAGAGGTTTATTCCATCTTATTTCTGAACCAATTGACTCAGCAGGTTTCTTCTAAAACAATAAAGAGCCACTGAATGTAAGAGAAACCAACTGCCAAATCCAATGCCTTTTTAATTACGTTAATAGAGGAGCTGGACAATGAATTTATACTTATTACTATACTGACCATTATTTTCTAATGGTACATAGATTGAATAGACTTTATAGCTGCTCTTAGTGTATTTTCAACCACCTTTTCTGTTTACTTTGCATTTTGATAATGCTAAAAAGCTAAGCAGTAATAGCAGTTATCCAAATAATATCAATACTAAGAAGAAAAACCTAACAAGAAGGGTGATGCTGTTTTTATATCTGTGGCCGGAAGTAATTTCTGGAGCAGATCAACACCTAGTGGAAAGTGGTGCAGTTTGACTCAGGTCAGTGAATTAACACCGGTTTCTATAAGCGGAAGAGCTGACTCCTCATGCAACCCCTCTAACCTTACCCATGTCTAACCTTCTTTGCTTCAAAAAACAGATTTCCTTCCCCACCTCTCTCTTCAGTACTTATTTTTTACCTGACCTGAGCGATCTTTTGCTCACTATATTAATGATATATCTTCTTTCTTTTGATTCACCTCCCAAGTCAATATTCTTATAAATAGAGAAATTTGGTTCACTTGCCATTTCCAGCATTTGCTAGATGCATTACCTTAGGGGTGGTGTTCAGATTGGTTTAATTTTATGTCCATTCTTTAATTCAAGTCAACATTGTGCTGAATTGGGTAGTTTGGAATTAATTAATGTTAACCAATTATTAGCTAGAGTTCTGTGCTACCATTACATTGTGGTAGGCATCTCAGAGCAGAAGATCATTTAGTTCAGTACCCTGTTTCTGATGATGGTTAATTACAGGTATCTGTGTAAGACTTCAGGAAGCAAATTCATACTTCCTGTAAATACTCTCCCAGGCTCCAACAGTTGGGAATCTGTGACTTTCTGGGCCACAAATGTCATCCTTTGTGGGATATTTCGATGGCTTTTTTCCTGGAACATAGAAAGATCCTGAACTGTGTAATGCACTACTGCACTGTCCATTTCTCTTTCAATTCTGCCCAGAAATCACATCCTGGGTGCAGAGTCTCATTGAAAATTTTACATTGTCACAGAAATTTTTTCATGCCAAATAAAAGTCTTAAAATAAATGTTTCATAGTTTTAATTTCTTTACAAATTCAATTCCTGGCTCCTTAGATGATATAGCCATTGATCAAAGCTGTCCATTTTGGTCCTTTCACAATGGGACACAATGTTCAGTTCTCTGCCTATTCCAGCTCCTACTCCTCCTGTAAGTAGACTGTATACACTACTGTTAAAGTACAACCTTCAGCCCCTGTCGTACTATTATGCTTTGTTGGACTGTAACACATTTCTTCAAGTGAGCTCAGCCTACTGAAGTAATCCATTTGCTCACTGTGACTACCTCAGGTCTCTTTATGATTCACTACCCTGCCTGTCTTAAAACGTGGAAGTTATACCAGATTTATTACCAGACTAATGGCAAATATGCCCTATATCACTCCACCTACAGCTAACCTTGCAGAACATCATTAGAAATACCTTGCAGAAGATGATTCCTTGCAGCTGACTTTTGATACACATGGATTTGCTGATTCCTGATTACGCCTAACCAAATATTTCACCATCTAATAGCCACAAACCCATACAGCAACAGAGCACAAATCACCCAAACCCCAGCCAGTATCCTGTTCTCTGAACCATGCAGCTCTTTTATATCACAGTAAGTTCATTCATACTCCTACCCACTCAAATCACAAACTGGGCTGATTAACTCACAAAGAAACACTAAATAAGAAGTTGAATCCCTGTTCTGAATCCAGGGCCCTTCTGCCTCAATCAAAAAAATTACTGTGTTGAAGAAAAGTCAGGAGATTTAAAATACCTCCTCCAAATCTCTCCTAAAACTGCTTTTGGCTTCTAAATGATGTTGCACATCATCTTAATAAAGCACTTAGGGAAATAAATCAAAGGCTATTAAAACACTTGTGACATCACACTTGCTTCTTTGAGTAACATCCACGTCTTGAATTTACAGTACATGTGTGCTGAGTAGGTGGTGGACTTAAAAAATAAAAAACCCGTATTGGCTTCTTCCTCCTTTGGCTTCTTTACCAGAGATAAAGCAGTCTGGGACTGTAATGTGCTTTTCTTACAAAAGAGTTAGCATTGTGAAAGCTGTTAACATACAAAGAGAGATTACAAAGAATAAGACCATTTACCTTTGAAAAGGGAACACTTAGAAGGGAAATTTACTGAGGTCTTTAAGTTTCTTTCTTACTACCTTCATCGTGACTAGCATCTAAATTTTATGCTGCCTCATAGCAAGGGAGCAGCATATCGTCACTAAAGCATTGGCAGGGAAGTGAAGAGAAATTATATTTCCACAATGCCTGTAGTCAGTGCACGCTGCTCACAGCAAAAGGAGGGCAGTCTTGCACGCCACAGATGTGTTTACTGGAAAGGGCCAATAATTTAATGGTCCATAGTATAAATAACTTACATTTTTTAATAGGTATTAATGTTAACATGGCAAGTCATCAAAACTCATGTTTCAGGGCATAAGCTGATTTCTCTAGCACAGCAAGAAAAAGTACCCTAAAGGTAGTAGGTTTCTTATTGAGACTTTAACAGTGATATTAGCTGTGATTTGTTGGGCACTGCTGGAGTCAGGCTGGGGTGGGGGGGGTATGGACATGGAGGGGGACCAAACAAAAAGAACCCCCAAAAAAACAATCCAGACCATCTCTTGAAGACTTTAGCAAGGTAACCTCATTTTGAGGAAGAACTGCAAAAACTTCACATTGTTACCAACTCCATAGTACAGGTGATTCATCCACTTAAGCAGTGCCACCCTGGAATAAGGAGGGAAAAAAAAGCTGTAGTTCTACCTCCCTCACCTCCCAGAAACAACAGGAACAGAGAAGCTAGAAATATAACTATGAAAAAAGGTTGTTTCATATCTTCATAAAGAAGCAACTATTAAAAGTGAGGTTCATAAAGATTTTGTTTTGCTTCTAGCTCTAAGTGCTTATTTAGTAATACTTCCCAGCAATGCCACACCATCCATGGCCATAAAATATCTTCACTGTTGATTTTTCTTCATTGGAAAGAAACCTATTTAAAAGGAATGGTTTTGAATCTAATTTCTTATTCTTTTGCAAGGATTAGCCTCTATTGCTTCCTACAAGCAAGCATGAAAATAAATAGAGGAGACCAAAATAAAAGTGTGGTTTTCAGCCTCCTAGATCAATCCTTTGGAGCTGAGACAATGTCAACACACCCAAACTATTAGTAAGAACAGTGACTCGTTGGTAAAGCACAATGGGAGCCTGAACCTACGTACAGCTTCCTTTTATCTTCCTATCTTACAGAAGTGTTATTTAGCACACAGATCTTCCAGCCTCCCGTCTCCCTTTTAGTTTATTTTAAAAAAAGATTTTGTATTCAGTTGTAAAAAGACACTGCCAACTGTGGTCCCTCTTTCCCCAGAGGTTTCAGTGCCCATCAGACTGGCAGCCGAGTACTGCATATATTTTAAAGGCGGCAGCTTAACAAACCCTCTCAGGGACCGGCAGTCGCAGCCTGCTGGGGAAGACTGACAGGTGTTAATCAGTGACAAGGAATTTGCCACCTCCTCGGTCTGCTTTCCACTATCTGTGTCCTTTCCACCCTGCTCTGTTTCTGTTATATATGGGAAATGCCTGGTTCCCAGTTAACTTTGGAGGGCTGTTCTGCCTTAGGGGAGAATCTTTGTAGCATGACCACCATTAAAGAGCAAAACACTCCAGTTTTACCAGTTCACCAGCAGACCTGATTTTTTTTTTTTTAAATTGCTGAACAGTGTAGCCATGTAAGCCAACAATCAATTTTCAGTTGCTTTGCAGGACAGCCAGACTCAAGAGTCTGCTTGGCTTGATCAGAGCCATGTTCCAAACTTCAGTCTTCAGCGTGACTAAAAGCATCTATGCACCCATCTATGCCACAGAGGAATCCGCCCTCCTCTGATTACCCTTCCACCACATCCTCATTTGTCTTTCTGGCCAAGACACTGTAAGCAATGAAGTAAAAGGTCTCAGGAATCAAATGTGAAGACTCATGTTTTGGCTTTGTCATCTATAAAAAAAAAGCAGTTGGAGCTATTCAATTTTCACTTCACCATGTGAAGACCATGAAGCAAGGCTTCCTCCCACCACAGAAAAGCTGAGATTGTATGCAGTCACCAGAGTCCAAGAGCTCAGGATTGAAGAAAAAACAGAAGGAAATTAATAGGAACACATACACAGATATGTAGATAGAGTTCTGAAATACAGCAATAAAAGCAAATTAGTAGAACAAACAATGATGTCTGTCTGCAAGAATTTTGACTAGGGGGAAGATTGGTTATCAGTCTTGCTTTATCTCGCCTTACACAATCACTTATTACACAATACATGTGGCATCACTAAATTTCTATTACTTTTCAACTCAGCATCTCTCATTGATACACTATCTAGATTGCTAAATCATTGAAAAGAGGTTTTATCTTCATACCCAACTACACAGCACAGAGTAAAAATTCATGTAACTTCCTTACAGAAGAAATTCATATTTTGGGGTGGTAAGGGAAAATTATATTTAAAAGAGACAAAGCAGGCTTTTTACCTTCCATTGGCAAAGCACTGTATTGGTTTAGAGTGTATTACAATTGGTGTTCATAACTGACAGGACATCTCCTCACCCACCACTTAGTGTCCCTCACCAGTGAAATGACCCAGCACAAGAACCAGGGGGAGGCTGCCAGCCAGGATAGAAAAGTTGTTGAATCCCCACCTGCCTCCTCCAAGCCTTCACAAGGGGAAGTCAAGCTGCACACTAATTCCTCACTCACCAGAAATTGAGTCTTTCTCAATTAGTCCCTGTCATATAAGCACAAAATTTTTCAGTGCTGAGTGCACATAGACCCTCAACAGTATAACCTGGCATGAAGAGGCAAAATGAACCTTCCTTGCCCTAATTGCTCCAGCTAAATGCAAAGCACAATATATATTGTGTGCACACAAATCTGGAGTCTCACCCTGTGGCCCTGGACCTTCCAAACAACTCGGGGTCTTCCTACTCAACTGCTCATGCATTGATATCTTACTTTTCCTGTTCTCCACCCCACCACCCCAAGCTTCTAAAAGAAGAAAGAAAAGCCCACTGCTGATGAGAACTTTGTGCTCTGAGGCACAGAAACCACTGACAGGATCAAACTGAAAAGCTGGCTTTGCTATCACTAGTGAAGACACAAGTTGATTAATTCTGGGTTTTATTTCTCCTTTTTTGTTTTGTTCCATTATTTGGTAGTAGTTTAGAGAAATCAGAAAGAAAGGATACTTCCCAGCAAGCCGCTATGTCTTGGCATAAACAGTAACCCCTTTATGTTGCACAGCAAATAAACTGTTAGTATATATTTAAATATACATGGTTTCCAGGTGTTTCATTACATCTTTCAGGAGAGACTTATTGTCACAGATTTGTCCCTTTTAACAGTAAGCTTTCAATATTTGCCCGGATAATTCCCAAGATGTAGATGCAGAAATATTTGAGACCTGGATCTGAAGACCTGAGATTTCAGATCTCTAATCTAGTACACCTCACTCAACTGGAGTAGTTTAGTAGTTTTTTGTTCACCCAAACTAAGCCCTAAATGCATTCTTTCCTATTTGTGATTAGTGGAGGATCTATCCCTCTGAAAAGATAAGTACAATTTAACTCAGGTATGAAAAAGGAAGAGTGACTAGACAGATATGAAAGGGATGGAAATATCAGAATATAAAGGGTGGTTTACTTTCTGTTTATGAACTGGTAACCACCATGTTGTTTGTCTTTCCTCTTACATACCAGCTCCAGTCTAGCTCGTCTACAGTTATTACACAGCCACAACAGATGGGTGAACACTGTGGACTGGAACCAGAGATAGTTCTGCTAAGTTTTACCAATATCATTTGTGAAAATGGGCACAGTCTAGGAAATGGATGTGCAAGTTCATCTTCTAATTTGCAGAACAAGAGTGACAAACTGCATTTAAACACTGGAGGTCTATGAAGCAGCATGAACATTGTGCATCTGTTATTTACAGTATATTGATAATATATGTCAGTATTAATATTCAGTATCTTGATTTACATATTTTGTGATGTAGGAAATGGATTGGGGTTCTCTTTTATTTACTTGGCAAGACTCCTATATTTCATGACTGGTTGCAACAGAGAACACATTTTTAATATGCTTAATGAATTTGCATTAACACTAGTGCTGAATATTTTATCCATGCAAATCAGGCAATGAGTAGCACATCAGTAAATCCTCACCCAAATCTGATCTTTCAAAATAGTAGAATATGAGTCTTCAAGCTATGTCAAGAGAGATCTTACCTGAGATTCATTAAACAAAGATAGATGATACGCCACAAAATTCAGGCGTTATACTGGCCCTTGTCCTTCAGGGAAGGTAAAATTCAGTAAGATTTAAGTTTTCTGCTAAACTAGGATCTATTCAAGCATCTGTTGTTGGTTGTTTCCTAGGCAGGTATTTTTTGGGGGGTTTGGGTGGGTTTTTTGATTGGTTGGTTGTTTTTCCCACCTCCCTTTCCTTCTTCATTGGAGCTCTTTTTGACAGCAGGCAAAAGATCCTAACAAACTTTGGCAAACAACTAGAAGAGTTGACTGTGTTAGAAGTTTTTATTACTGTTAGTCACAAGGGTAAAATGAGCCTTCTTATTGATAGTTATAGAAATTAATAGTTGATAAATTAATAGTTATAGAAGGTGCTTGGATCTTGATGGCTGAATAGAGTGTTCCATCACACCAGAGAAAGGCTGCACTCAGCTCCACAGTCAGTGTATGGAATCCACCTTCTAAGCCCACTTCCAGTGTGGGGCAGATCTCCCACTGCAATCAAATCAGAAAAAGATACCGCTTCCTATATGAATAGCTGAGTGTGCAAAAACTTGCTCTTCCCCTCCCCCCAATGCCCTCCAGCATCTAAACACAGAACAGCCAGTGGTTTGTATGTTCTGTGAGGGGGAGTGTGGGGGAACCCACCACAAGAAAATGGCATAATGTCATTGTTATAATTTCACTAAATGCCCGTGGGAGATAATGTAGCAGCGTTTATCAAGCTCTGATATTCGATTAAGAAAAGTGACTTAACGCTGAGCAAGTGAAGCACCATATTTATAGATAAAAGCATTTCAAATACTCCTTTTCAAGTTCCCCTTTCCCAAAAAAACCTGCTGGTTAAAATATGCTTAATGAGATTTTCCTTCCCCTCACTCTGTCAGTTTCTTCCTCATATGGATTCGCTTCTCCTACCTACTTCAGCTAAAAGACCCTAATCTGCTGTTGCAGAGCACACTGTGTCACTAAGTCACAAGTTATGACCTTATTAATGTGATTCAGCAGGTAGAAAATAAATGCGAGTTAAGAACAGCCCATCTGCAAAACAGAAGTAAAGAACCAGCATAAAATGCACAGGAAAATTATGAATACTGTAACAGATATATCCTGTAAATTCCCCTCCAAGGCAGTAAGCAAATACTGACACTCCAAGTCTCCTGTTGCAAGAACTCTCTAGAGAAGAAAATTTTCACAAACACATCAGCAATACTGAGGATGACATAGATGGCTATAGCTTTGATCGGTACAGAGGGTACTCATACATAGCAAGAAGGCAGAAAATTGCATGCAGAAACATAAATCTGTGAGGTTTCAAAGCCCATACAGTATTTATAACCACACAGCTGGGGTCAACTCAACAACCAGGATTTTTCAGAGAATTAAAGGAGAGAAAGATGATCTAGCTAATATTACAAAGTTGTTCCTTAATCTACATCTACCTCTCACCCAGTGGCTTCTACCCCTAGAGTAGTTGCAAGAGAAGAGAACACATTGTTTCTTTACATTACTTAACATACGAATGCAAGCCTACCTCCAACAATAGGTGTTTTCACCAAAACACTCCCATGTGTAATGGTGATTATAGAACTATCCAACATACAGACATAACATAATGTAGACCTTAGTACTAAGTACCTTGGTCCACCTTAGCCCAGTATCCAGCAGCGGCTGAGAGCAGATGAGAACACAGGAAAGACAGTGAATTTCATTTCATCAAGTTGCTCCATGGAATAAATGAGGTTATTCCTGTACTGAGGGGTAAAGATGCTCTGAGGGATGTGATTCTTCTCTGGCTCACAGAAAGAGTTGCAGAATGATGTGCATTGGTGGTGTTGGAAGGTAGGGATGAGTAAACTGATGGAGGGGTTAAAACACTATTTCAAGGTTAAACAAAAAGACAACAAAAAGCTGGAAACAGAGCCTTGGAGTTGTGAGAATTTTTATCTTGCTGTGAACTCTGTAATATTTATCAGCAGGAAATCTTCAAAATATTGCAGATACCAGTTAGCTAAATCCATTTGAAGTTCTCCAGGGAAGAGAAAGGGGGGTGGGAATAAAAAAGGTAACCATTACCATTCCTTGCTTTATACATGGAAATGAAAGCTAGATCTATATGAGGCATAGGTATTTTTTTGGAGTCCTTCAGATTTCTTTATGGCATATGTTTTAAAGCTTCCTTCCTGCAGAAATCAGGAGCAATGGAAGGCAGACAGGCTGGAAGTGTTACTCCTGAATTGGGCAGCTCAGACTTCAGGTACAATGTTGGAGTGTAGGAGTATCATCAATAACTTCCAGAGCTAACAAAGCAACAGATCTCGATTTAGAATATAAATGCTCTCAAACCAAGCAAACTCTACATCTTCCTCCTGGCTGAAAAGTAAAGTTTAATTACTGCTATTTTTACAGCAAGTTCAGTGAAATTACTCATTCCTGACCAAACACAGTGCTATAAGAAGGCAAAGAGGTGAATGGCATCTCTCATTTCTTGTCAGCCTCTCAAGGCCCTGAGGGAAAGTGTCCTGCACATCTTTCCAGAGCACCGTATTTACACAAACAGAAAAAAGATTAGTCCTCCCCCACTGCTGTCTGCAGCTCATGGATACCATAGTCACTATTTTGACATTTTTATTTATTGGAAACGTAAGCTTATCTTACTCCAGTGGCAAAAAAACATCTTCTCCTAACTCTCACAGCTTAATCCTCTTTGTGATCTGAGAGATATCTAGGAGAGGAAGATAAATAAACCCAATACACTGAGTTAATTGCTCAGTGACAGATAATCTTTTCTCCTCCATTTTCTTCCTCTTCTATAAAAAGAATAACAGAAAGTAAATAAAAAGCCCTCAACTAAAACTGTGGAAAAAGTCTGCTGAGAGGATAACAGCATAATTAAAGTCAGGCCCAGGCTGACGCAAAATTTCATTTACTGCGTGCAGAAGCAGCAGCTCCCTTGCCATCCAAAGCTCAGTAAGCACACAGCCTTAGCACTGTGGATGATTGTATAGATTCTCCCTGTCTCTTTTCTCTTACTGTATTTCATCCCTTCGTGTCTGTCGCCAGTGGACTCTTAATTCATCGGTAGTTTTAGGAGGGTGATCTCCATCCATTAGTGCTGCAGCCAGCTGTAGTTAAACTGGGTGAAAAATTACAAAGAAATGCCAACCTAGCAGGCAGTGGTGTGTTTATAAAGAAGACAGATTCATATCTTGTAGGCGATGGCATAGTTGCGTTATAGATGGTTACAGTCCCATCAGTCACAAGACTGCTTAAATCACCCAACTGCACCTTCGAATGACAGATGTGCTTATAACCAGCTATAGCATAAATGACTCGTGTCTGTGACATGCTTCTAAACAGCCCCTCATCATTCATCAACCTTTTGAGAATGTACACTGCACAGGAGGCAAAAGTGGTATTTCTTTGTCATGCATTCAAGGCAGAGATTCCTCTTCCATTGAGGGTACCTGCAGAACTACCTGTCTTTCTCCTCTATCCTTTAGAAACAGAACTCTTGACATCAAACCAGACGTGAGATCAAGCTTTCTTCCATTCCTCGGCATCAAACCTAGAGGCATGAATTAAATTACATTGCAATATATGTTTCTCCCCTACTCTGAATTCTATTTTTTTCCTATTCTTTATAAACAAGTAGGGAGATTTAAATTAACATGTCACTTTTGCAGCCAGGAGTAGCAATAGCTAATAACCTCTCTGTCAGGTGCATTAAATAATAAGATATGCCTGTCTTGTCATTTCTATTCATCACACGATGAACAGAGAAAGCTGTCCTGGGAACTTAACAGGGATATATATTAGTGACCTGAAGGCCTACTTGCGTGGTGAGGGGGGATCCAACAGCAGAGCCAGGACAGAGCACAGTCCAACCACCTTGCTTATGCAAGGCAACAGGATTGTGGAATGACAATGAAGTGCACTGGCAACTGTCAGAGCAGTCATGAGCACTGAAGAGCCAATCAAGAATAATGGAGCACTGCAAAGATAAGTGGGATGATTTTAGCTATCATGATTCTCCTTCAACATTTGCCCAAGTCCAAAGCATTTACCCAGGCATATTGGATAGTTGGCCATGCAACTGTAACAAAATCCTTAACAAGTAACATGTGCCAAGCGAAACTGAAGCTGACAGGTTCAAAAACAAGTATTTCCTCAAATAATCTGTGGAACTCCTTGCTCTAAAATACCACAAGTACAAAAATTTTTAACACATTCTGAGATACTAAGAAAGTTAGCTCATGGGAAATTAATCCCCTGGTATATACTAAAAGATAATTATTGATACTGTAGTAGACCTCAAAGCAAAGGTTGTGGAAGGACCAAAAACTTCAACCCTGAAGATGAATGCTAGAACACTAGGAGGAAGTATCAGTTATGACAATCATATTCATATACTCTTTCTTACTGCTTTTTTTGGTACTAGGATACTGGACGAGAGGAAACAAACAGACCATTGCTATGTTGTTAGTCATGTTCTGATATTAGGACTGTCTGAAGTTCAGAAAAGCCCACCACACTAACTAGCTCTAGGATTGCTACATTGCCAAAGCCCCAGCTTCTCATACATCCTCCAGTGACATCCTCACAGTCCCCTCTTTCATAATCAGGGCAAGACTTATGCCATTGTGGCACAATCCACAGAAACCAATTCTAAAACAGACAACAGCATAAGGTCATCAGCGGAATTTTTTTCCCACATTCACAAACCTCAACAAGAAGTTTTTTTCCACTCTGATGTGTCTGCCCTATTTTCAGTCCTAAACCACTATCCCAACACAACCCTGCATTGCATCACAGAAGTAGTTCACCACTGTCCGCAGTGGGAAAGGAGGTGTCTTCACATGCTGAAACACTATAACTTCCTCAGTGACTGAAGATGAATATTTCTCATGGTGAAATGACTGAGGGTAGTACAAACATTATATTTCATATTCATGAGTATCCTTTTTCAAAACCACTGAGAAATGAAAAAAATCTATCCTTAACCCCTCTCAAAAACATGGCCAAAGCAACAGTCTTGACAGGCCCTTAACTATGGTGTGCACATCATACTAAAGACAAAGCTAGTAGAGAAAATAGGAGCAATTTTATCTCAAGCCATAGCAGCAATGTATATGAAATAAAAACGATCTGATTATCCCCCCACAGTAAGATGAGAAACCATTTCTCCAATCCCTTGAAATACAAATACTTTTGAGTGTTCCCGTTACTTTTCAGAACAAATCCTAGATTTTTTGGTTGGTTAGGTTTGGTTTTGTGTTGATCTTTTTTTTGGGGCAGCAGGGGGGACTGGGTTGTTTGTTTTATTTTTTCAGGTCAGCAGATAGAGCAGTAGCCTGAGTTCAGCATATACTCCATGTCAAATCCCTCCTCTGTCAGTCTCTTGAAACTCTGCTCAGTTCCTTGAACAAAAAAGTTATTCTACTTCTGACCCAAAATTCTTCCTTGGAAATGAAAAAAAAAAAAAACCCTCAACAAATTTATCAAAAGAAGTTCATTCTAACATGAAATTTTAGTTTCAAATGCCCAAAGTTTTTTTGTACCAAGACTACCTCCATGAATGACCTGCATACAAAACCCCTAGATTTCCCACCAAAGTTTCACAGATGGAAATCTCCTTTTCATCCGTTACAGGTCATGAAAGTACCACACTAGGGACATATGAAGCAAACACCCCTTAGATCCATTTTCAGAGAAAGAAAATAAACCCCCAACAAACCTGGCACCATCTGCTCCCACTGAATCCAATTAACAGCCTTAAGAAATAGACCATGGCCCCACACTTCCCTTCAGTTCACAGTGCATGATATGCTTTGAAATCATGAAAGTATCAAGGCATTCCCTATAAATCAGTCTACTAGCCAGCATCACACAGGTGGAAATCAATTACCTAGTATGAATACTATCAGTTCTGAATAAACAGACATTGAATATTAGCACACAGGTATTTCCCCGGTCTTGGAAACACTGACTCTTCATACAGATCATTTGGGTAGTAGACAGCCATGAGATCCTTCATTATAAATAAGGACTTAAGGCTGTTGAGTTCTCCTAAAAATAAACCAATTGGTTGATTTGATTCTGAATAAGATGGGAAAGGGGAAATCAAATGATAACAGGTTCATGAAATATGTTATCTAGCTGAAACTAGACAGACTCTTTGTCCTTGAGTATGAAAGAAGTGTGTGTGAGAGCGTCGCTACAAACCTTCCAGCACATTTTAAAAAATCCAATTAAATTCAATAAAAGAATTGTATCAGGCTCTTCCTATTTAAGTAAGGTGGTAATTATTAACTTAATTTATCTCCATACCTCCAAAGAGAGCTCTCTGTGATGCTTCCCAGGTTGTAGTCATACAGCTTTGTCAGAATTAGAATCACCTGAAGGCAAAAGAAGAAATCATGGTTAGTCTCAAACAATTACAATCTTATAGAACTGAAATGACCCCAGGGAGGGCTTAGGATTCCTTTAATGGGTGCTTAACATAATTGAATGAATTGCTAAAAGCATTTGCCTGAACTGACATGGGAAGTATTTGCAGAGATGTATGTTGAGCCAATCAGACCTTTCCTTGCTTAGCTCCAATGGATGATATTGCCAACAGGTTCTTCCCTTAACCCCAGGAGGCAGAGTGAAATGGGAGGGAGCTGACATGCTAAACACGGTATGTCAGGATACAAGATGGGATCTGCTGTATGCAGTAGCAATAGTGATTACTTTCTGCTCTGTTTCACAAGAGCTGAAACATACAATCTTTTTCACAGCTGTGGTGCACAGACAACCCACTAGCCCGCCTCAAATCAAACTCTTTTTGGTTGTAGTAGATGATATAACGCAAAGAAATGAGTATCAGTTTTGGCCCAGGAGACTCAGACTGTTCATTAACAAAAAAAAAAAAAAATCTCTATAAGAGAAATAGTTCAACACTGGGATGGGCTGCCCAGAACATCTGTGAAGCCTCCGTCCTTGGGGATTTTAAAGACCAAGCTAAACAAAGTCATGGCTGCTGACAAACCTCCTTTGATGCCCCTAACAACCAATATTGGTATGACTCCAGTGAAAAGTTTTAGATTTAGCCAGAAAAGAAGGGTTTTGAGGTTTTGGAGTTTATTAGCTTTTTTGACAAACACCTTTTCCCTCCTGCCAAAACAATCACTTCCAGAATAAAATTATCTTATGGAGGGGAGAGAGAAAAATTTTAGAAAACAGAATTTCCAGCAAACATTTCAGACCACTCTTTTGTTAATATCTTAAAAAACTTTCAAGATGATGAGCTTCTTTAACAAGACCTACACATGGGACATAAACTACAAGATCGTTACTATTGCTACTATTTTATTTTGCATTTCTCCCTGCCAGGTCACTGTATATCTTCTATCCCATTAAAACCGCAGTAAATTAAAGAGGCACAACACTTCTTATCTGACAAAACCCCTGATCTATATGCCTCTACATTATTATTTTCATCCTGGGTTCCTAAGAAATGAATCTCACTAATACACATACCCCTGTTCCCTTGATAATATCGCAACCAATTTGGCAGAGGAGCAAAGGACTGGAGGAAATTCAGTCCCTATAAGCTCCGTGCAAGCCGCACCAACAGAGCAGAGGAACAACCACGTGGCTGCTTGTACCAGGGGAGAGGATTAGACCCATTGCTGCCATTTCCAATGGCAAAAGCAATCCTACCTCTTACACACCAATAGCTCCAAACCAGCCACTCCAGGAAATGTGTCTTTCTAATACATTATGTCAGACAGCACAGAAAAAGCATGGTGATGTGAGAGCTGAGGATGTAAGAGAGTACATAGTTGTTGGAATAGAGAATGGGACAGACCACAGGCATCTGACATCTGTTTCTACAGCACAACTCCATTAAATCCCTCATAGCACAAAGAGATGCTGCCCTTTCCTATTTGCACAAGTGCAAGTCACATGCAGCAGATGGAGACAGCAGAGGCACCTGAAAACCAGTGGTTTTACCAGGGCCAACGATTACCAAACATCCTTATAAGACAAGCAGCCTCCCTTATCTGCTTGCATTTTCATTTCCTACCTCCTACTATTCTCACTTACTGCTTTGTGTCCAAAACGATAGCCTCATCCTGCTATCAATAAATAACTATTGGCACACTCAGGCTATTAAGACGCAAACCCCACCAGGCAGAGGACAAGCAGAGGATGGGATGCCCTGACTTTATATCTCAATGACACCACACAAATGGCTCCACAGAGCAATTAAGACTGTGGAAGAGCCTGTCTGGGGAGGTACCTGATTCAAGATCCACCCCCAGCCTGCCCTACTCCCCGGCTGGGTGCAGGAGAAATTCTGGCTAATCAGCCCTGCCCTGCAGCCCAGTGGGGCAGCCGCCAGCCTGCACCCCTTGCTCTGAGGCAGACATAGGGCCTGGTCTCAGCAGTGCTGTGGCTGTGACACGCCTGTGCAACCCCCTGGTCTGCCCCTGGATCCACAGCCGCTCCCTCATATGTTGCCAGCCCTGCCCTGGAGGCCCACAGCAGAGTGCTACCGCCAGGCCCTTCCAGGTACCCTGACCACCAACCCCTGACTCCATCACATGTCCCTGCAATACCTGCCTTGTGGCAACTGGATCTTGATCCACAGTGACCCTAACTGACCAAGTGTCATGTCCCTCTGAACAGTCCCATGGTGACTCCTGCTCTGCCTCAGGCTCTAGAGGACAACGTGCCTCGCCTACTACAATAGGGGCACAGTTCACACCACCACCATGAACCCTCCGCCTCTGCTCCCAGGGCACCCTGGTAAAGTGCCTCCCCCCAGGCCTTGAGGAGACAGGCAACATGCAAAACACCAGCCGCCTGCCGAGGCATCAGATGGTGGAGCTGCAGTGGGCACATATGCTTCGCTACGGCGCACCAATTAGGGCTTTGTAAGTGCTAAATTTCAATCTCTACCCTCCCAGGAACGCTTATCGGTGACAGCAGGGCAGCTGTCTGCTCCAGATACAGAACCGTGTCACTGCTATCCCTCCCAGCACCCTCTGAACCGGTCTATAAATCCTCTACTGAACAAATAAATAAAAATTAAGAGAAGAGAAAAAGGAAGAGGAAGATGGGTACACATAAAGCCTTTCTGAATAACAACTCTCCTGATGAAAGGCAACAGTGAACTCAAAGAGGTTCAGTGCCAGCCTGCTTGGAGGCCTGATTGGAGACCTTCCGTGCAACGTGGGAGCTTCAGACACTCTCGGCTTTGAGCCCCTCTTGGATCTGCAAAGCAGCTGGACAGTTGCTTATATCTTTTTCCAAGCCCTGTTGTCTTCTCTCTTGGGTCTCTCTTCCTTTGCTTGCCAGAGGAACCAGAGATATAAATGACTAATGAATATTTCCCGCAATTAACATTTTGATATCTGATAGCTTTAGAAGCAGACCTGAAGACAGCAGGCATAGAAACAGGGCAGAATAAATCCAAAAAAACATTGAGTTTTCCTCCCATTCTCTGCCACTGGCCAATGTAATCTTGAGGAAGCTCATCCAAGAATCAAGAAACTCTCCCCATCTGTAAAACCCAAGAATTAGAATCATGGTGATTTTATGGAATACTAAGATTAGAAGTATATAATTACTGGTGCTAAACAGACAGAATTATCTTTCACAGGTTATTCAGACATTTACTTTTTTCCAACAGAGGAAAATCTCAAGACTTCCCTGAAAGAAAACTCCACTGAGAATTTTAATCTCATCACTGGAGGGAAAAAAAAAAAAGGTAACTGACATACAATAAAAAAAAAAAAAAAGACAAAAAATTAAAACTGCGAATATGAGAAATCAAAATATTTCACTTCCAGAGAGCTAAAATGCCTCTCATTCTTTTTTTCTTCCCCCAGAAATTTCAGTAAAACCCACACAATTTGAGAGTACTGCAGTTGTCCTGGAATTGATGGGGGGATGACACCAAGCTGCACTCCAATATAGCTCTAACAATTCTGCAGAAGCATCCTTGGATCCAGACCCATTCAAACATGCATTTTAGTCACAAATTAGCTACGTTTAGAACACTAAATATAGCTATATCCTGGCTTCCTAGCAAAATGAGGATAAAAATCTTTGCCTCCATGCTGCAGCATACATACGTACCAGTTTGTGGGGTAATAGTTTAGATAGCTCCACTCAATGTAGATATCCTATTTCCAAAACATGTAGGGCTTTCCTGTAAGAAACTCTCATTTTACTGAACCTGTATCAGCTTCTAAATGGATTTAAGCCTATTTTTAGTTTCAGCAGTCTCCTTGTGTCATCTACTGTGGTTCAAATACTATCAATGAGTCTGCTCAAACATATACATGCAAAACAAACAAGTCATTGGGCAGAAAAGTAGTTATTTCTGCCCTGGAGTTCAGTATTTTCTTTCCCTCTTTGTAACGGTATTTGAATAACCTATGCAAGGCCATGATTTTGGTTATATTTACTTTTTCAGAAAACATATTTCTCCTTTGCTGTTCTCATTTCGTTGTCATTTAGCCTGCAAAGGTTAGTACACGTTTAAGACTGTTTCTTTTTCTCTTTTCCTCTCTGTGGCTGTCACCGTGTAGTACGGAGGAACCTAATGAACAGAGACATGCATATTATGTTGTTCTAAATGTCAGAATGGGAGCTGTGAAGCAACACAGTAATGAAATGAAAAATATTGTCTTGCCTTTTTTTTTTTTATTTCTTCCTTTGTTTTTGTTTTCTGGGGCTGAGTGTTTTTCTCCTTTCTTTACCACTTACCAATCAATGCAAGCTAACGAGAGCAAGAAGAAAAGAACAAGTAAACTAGTGACACAGTCAAAAGCAGCTGAAAATCCAGTCTTATACCAGTACTGCTGTGAATACTGAAAACTCTTTCTATTGCATAGAAATGCAAGGCTTCAGAAAAGCTGTTCTGCATTAGGTTCAGCAGTTGAAGTGGGTTATCCTGCCACAGCAGGTATGGAAGAAAAAGAGAGAGAGAACTTCATTACTTCTGCATTGATAGCTCAGAGCAAAAGATATTTGATCCTGGGTTTACCACATCCCTCATGAGTACACCTACCATGACATACAGCACTGAAAATGTTTTGAGTTACTTATGCAAAGTGGAAGAGCCCCCATAGGCAAGAAAGGATAGAAGGCTCAGAGAGTTAGCACATTCACCTGGAACACCATTATGTTTTTCTTCTCTCCAAGACAGCATTTCCAAGGAAACCAAGCTTTGTTAATTACTCCTCATCTGTGACTGCTTTTTAAGACTTTGGATGTGAAGACCCATATATAGGTTTCAGGATGGAAATCAGTGTCTGGACAGAAGAAACTGGTCTCTGAATTTGCCAGTTTAGGCCCTAGGAGGTACTTAGCTATCTCGGGAGAAATTCCAGGGTAAGCATGGCTCAATTTTTCCCAGACCTACCTTGGCTGACGTTCAACCAGTTTCTCACCACACCCTTCCATCTACTTCTGACCCAGGTTTAGGACTGGTTTAAATCTTTGTCTTGACCTTGTTTCCAACTGCTCTACAAATGTATCCAGCAAGGCTCCTGCTGAGTAGTGGCCAAGGCTCATCCTTTACTGCGGTGCCAGTTTCAAATGTAATGCAAGGATTACCTTTAACCTGACTTTTCTCCCCTGGCAAAAAACATTTGGTCTCAAACAGTGTTGATCTTGCTGGCCAGGAAGGTAGTGAACAAAGGTCTTCACACTGCAGCTGATCAGGTTCATAGCACATTGGGAAGGAAGCGACAGGCTATACTCTGTGGCTGTGTAACTCCCCTGTTGCTAATGATGTGTGTCCAGAAAGCAAGAGCCCACACTGAGCTATCTTCTGTCACAGCTACACAGAAACCAGTACCTAACCCAGCTAATAGCATACTAGGTCAGGGTTCTGTAACACTGCGCACTCCTCGCTGACAACTGCAAATTTACTCCTGGGAACACTGTGTGAGCACTGTGTTAAAACACGTACACACTTGCTCAAGCTAAACAAGGATGTGGATGGGAACAATTGTTGTGTTTGAGGTTTGATTGCAGTTTAATATTAAAGACCTGCTATGCAAAGTGGCCTGTGATAATCCAGCTCAATCTCTTTTATACCAACAGTATTCTCATCTTGGATACATTTTATCAGCTGTATTATCACTACTACCCTGCAGGTCCTCTCTGCAAAGGCTTTACACTTTACACAGCACAACAGGGTACTAAATTCAAACAAACAACTTTCATAGCTGTACGGTGATAGAGATTTTTGAAACAGAAAAACACAATTGAATTTTTTTAAGGTGTGTGCTGTAACCTCTTGGGCTCTGATTTTTACAGTGTTATCTCTAGATTGGCCTAAAACTGTGCCAGAAGGACTGGTCCTACAGCGTTCACGTGCCAATTTCAAAATCACAACAGGCCTTTGCTTATGAAGGCAAAACCAGTACTCCTTCTTTAATGCTTTCAGACTTCCAGGTTTCAGTCAAGACTGCAACTGTCCTCGGATGAGCCACAGAACTACAAAACATTCAGTCACCAGTCTGCTTTCCTGACTTGCACACATTCAAGTCTCAGCATCACTCGTGTATGGACTGCTCCTTACTCAGTATTTTGTTCAAATCATTTCAAAGTGATGTAAATGGCATATTTGATAAAATATTTCTAATACCTGACTGCAAACCATTTACAGCAGCTTTCTGTCAGTCTAAGAATTAATTTCTTCTGCACACTGTTAGTGCAGCAATCAGACATCCCTTTTTGACTGGTGAAGTTCCAGGAAAAAAAAAGGTTGCCTTCCTCTCTTCCCTGCCCCAGCAACCCAGTGACAGCCTTCAGGATGCTATTCTGTCCCAATCTCTTGTCCAGCACCACGGATTCTTCTGTCTCAAGCTAGTGTCTTAGAAGCATATTGATTTCCAGCATAGGACAATTGACATCTTCATGAACTCCAGCATTAGTTCTGTATCAAAACTAATAATCCAATAGAAAGCTTCTAGATTCAGTCACATGCCAGCTACACACTCCACATTGTGACCTGATCTTCAGGATGTGCCACAATTTGAGAAAAGATCAGTCACAACAGTCTTTTGTATCCTGTGGTGCTCTCCACCCACGCGAGGAACATGCCACACAACTAGAGCTTCTGGCACTCAAAACAGCACATTTGCAGTTCGGTTGTTCTACTGCCATAAGCCACAAATGTTCAGGCAAAGGGACTGTCACACAGGCAAAGATGACAAACAGCCTCAAATACAACAATATTTTGTTAATCAGATATTGTGATACATATAGATCTGTAAAAAATGGTAACCATCCTTTACAAACCTCGCCTGATGAAACAGCCACACCGCCTTCTAATTGGGAAGGCAGAAACAAATATCCAGCCACAATCAAGACAGTTTAAGTATACCTCAATGTGCAGTGGTCCGTGAATCCCTTATTAAACTCTCAAGATCTTTTCCATCGCCTACTTAGCAGGCACAAAAGTCAATAACAAAGAAGCACTAAATTAAGTTTTCACAAGCTTGTTGGTCTGCTATAAATGAGTAGGAAGCTAAAGAAGCTTTTTTATGCATTATGTGTTAATAAACTATGTTTCTCAGGCTAGACCATAGTGCTTGAGAGCATGCACCATTCAATCAAAGACTGGAAATAATTGGGCAACACCTATCTGTTCCTTTCCTCATCTCTACTTTCTCAATATAGCACAGAACTTTAGGACTGGTAAAATAAAAAAATAATAAAAAAAAAGAAGGCAATGCAACCAGAACACAGGAATATTCTCAATGAGCTGTTTTGAGTCAGCTATGTGAGAAAATGTTTTCAAATAAATTCACAAATAAGTCTGAATAATTCATGACTGAGAATTTTACTGGTTGCTCATGAATAAAAAAAAAGACAAACTCCAGAGAACTCATTATTTGGGGCAAATTACTGGTACAAATCTTGTTCTTCGTATTATTATTTAGCAATTTCATACCACTCAGCAAGTATCAGGGTCTCTAACAACAATGCAAGTACCAAGAACTATGGAGACGCGAAGACTTCATGATTTGCTTTCACCTGGACTGTAGATCAACTGCCTTCCTTATAGGAACACATCAGCAAACAAAGGAGAAGTGTGATGATAGAGAAGGAAAGCCACATGGTTACACAGTTAGACCACTAACTCCCCATTCCACTATTGTCTTTATTATGAAGAATCCATAAATCTAAATCCCTTGATTTTTCTGCATCCTTCAATGGACAGCAAATGGTCTGATATTGCCCATCATCTCACCTGTGACAAGAGGCAATACAAGAAGTTTAGAGAGAAAACAGCAAAAATTTTCGAGGTATAGGGTGATTCTTCCCCTTACAAAATTTCAGCAATGAGATTGCACTCTCCCTAATTCAAAACTATTGCCATTGTTGTGCCTGATTAATAAAAGGATTGGAGAAAGTAAGGATGATCAAAGATGTGGATTGTCTTTTTTTTAAAACAAGAAATTACTCCAACACTGAATCCAAGAGACAACAAACAAGATATGAAGGACACCTGTGAAGTCATGAGTGTTACAAATCGATTATTCACTGTTTTTCAGTACACATGACCTAGGACAGCAAATAAAACTGTGAGGTTCAAAATACTACAAATACATGAGTTGGGAAATTCTTTCCCACTGTGTTTTGTAGATATTGAAAATAATGTCAGTTCAAGAGGAGACAGGAGAAGTTCAGGGAAGAGGTGTACACTGAGGTCAATCAAATAAATAAAAATACATCTAGTGTAACGTTTGTGCAAGTTTTCCCAGGCATGCAATTTAAGCCACTGTTGGAGAGGGAATATGGCCAAGCATGACAATTCTTTTGTTCCTGTAGCAACCATAGGTAGCTTAGCCCTCAAATTGACTAAATCTGCTTATAGTTATTCATATTTTTAGTACCTATAAAAACACC
This sequence comes from Gallinula chloropus, assembly GCF_964237585.1. Lineage (NCBI taxonomy): Eukaryota > Metazoa > Chordata > Aves > Gruiformes > Rallidae > Gallinula > Gallinula chloropus. The sequence goes on from NC_140090.1 coordinate 70,314,690, forward strand.
TGTAGGCAAGAAATTCAATGTTTGCCAAACACGGATACTAGTATTTCCTTTCTTAATCTTGTATAATTCAATCACTAGAGCAAGATGTATGGCAGTTTCTATTATACTCAGCTTACAGGGGACCCTGGCATCATGACAACTTTTAGAAGAGACAACAATACAAATCATAATAAAAAGAAACAAAATGAGGCATCTCTCCCCCTCAAATCTTTTAAAGATAGCCCAAATCTTCACGCTTGTCATAAGGATGAAACAGAAATTCGTTACAGTCTAAAGAAGAATTTAATATGCTACCACCACCCAAGCAAACAGAAAGAAATTGTGTTTCTGTAATAGCTAAAACCTACAGGTCCTGGCTTCAAAAGGGACTCAAACCTAGGCCCACCATATTCCAGAAAAATACTTTAGCCAATGACAGGCTAAATAACTTATAAAGGGGAATTAACTCCCTGCTTCGAGCCCTTTTTCCAACACTGAAATCCATTTTCACAAATTTCCCTTTCATTGAATGGCAATTTATTTCATGGAAATATTTCTGAGCAGCTCCACATGTGATTAAAAAACCCCACCCAAACCTGACAAAATAAAAGGAATAAAAGGAAATTCCAGGGAGTAATTTACTGTAGGAAAAAAAAGGCAGAGATATTCAGGTTCCCCGGTAAATGTAATAATAAATTTTATTCCAGTGGCAGAAGTAGGCAGGAAAGATGGGAAGGGGACAAAAACAAAGGGAAAAAACTACCTGTCATCTTGAAATGTTTTAATACAAAGGCAAATAGTTAAGAAAGAGACAAGGTTTCATTTCAGAAGACAAAATGGTATAGAGAGAATCGATTACACACTATAATTGCATCGATGCTTAAAAGCCATTAGCATGAGAGCTCTGTGCATGTTTCAAGAGGGAAATGCAGTCTTCTGTTTATTCATTTCACTGAATACCCACGTAGGTCTTGGGGGGATTACTTCAGAACTAAGACTAGGGGAGGGTGAAGCCTTAAACTACTTGGAAGGGAATTTGTACTCTTATGCCCTATTATATTCGCTGTCAATCAGAAGCTCTTGCTTAAACATGCAGTTACTGCCAGTGATTTAGAGTGGACACCCAGAAAGGGTGAAAGGGTCAATTGGAGAAAAGGACTAAGCTGTTCTGTGCCTGGCCTGCTCTTGGGCTTGCTATGGAAACACATGGAGACATTCAGGAGGCTCTGGGTTTTGCCAAGGGACAAAGATTTTAGGTGCTGAGAAGCCATTTCTGAAGCAAATTTGGAAAGCCTGCATATCTGCAAGTGAAAACTTGCTTCTGAGGAGCTTCTCTGACATCAGGTCTTATGTGCAAACTATTGCTCCAGCACTGCCACCAGCAATTAAAAGAGAGCAGCATACAGCACTCAGAAGAAGGGGGAGCATGCAAGAGTAGACTTCATGGAAACATGCCACTCAGCCATTAGGAGCCTACTTTGCAAACTGTATTTATGGTTGTGCCATACTTGTTAAGACCCAGAAGTTTCCGAAGGATTTAGAAATAACCTTAAACTCCAAACACACACAATATTTCCCAAACCAGTAATCTAAGCCTCCTCTAGAACATAACTCACACAAGACTGTATGAAGAAAGAATGAAGAGGAAAAATGTCACAAAAGGCAACAAAGTTGAGAAAGGCAGAAACTAGAGGTCTTCCTTGGGAAAGGAACTGTGTCCTGGGGGAAGACTGGGGGTGGAGGGATACACAGAACCAAAACAACTGGGATTCATTTGGTATAAACAATACCCAGATTGCTTATTCTGGAGCTCACTACACAATATAAAAGTGAAAAATTAGCAAGCAATGAATAATTTATTTAGCACTTTACTGTTGTTTAAACAAATCACTTTCATGAAAGCAATGTGTATTCAAGCAATAAATCACTGTTTAGCACTCTGTCACAAAGCAAAAGATACTACTTGACAGCATTATTGAATGATGTTGCATGGCCACAAGGCAACTACAACAGAGAGAAGGATGATATCCTTGAATAATAGACTGCCTCCCTCTCACCCCAGGGAAGAAACTGATTCTTTAAACTGAAACTTTCATCCTGGGGCAGCAGGGGTAGTGAAACTTATGACCGTGTCTTGCATCTTAAGGTCCTGAAAGTGCCCTGAAAACATTAATTGATCACTCCTAACAACAGCTCTGATGTAGGTTGGTTTTACTACACACATCAAGCATGCAGAATTTAAGAGAGTTTGTTATGGGAGGCAGGGAGGGAACACTTGCTCTGCTGAACTTGTGGGTCCTTGCTCTTGAAAACATTAATCCCTGTCCTCTAATACATGGATAGTTGCACTCTACTAGGTCCCAACCTGCTTTAACTTGAAATCACAGCTTCTACCCTGTCTAACTCTACCAGAGCATGAGTCAAACTCAAGCTTTCTATTGCCTTGCCCGTAATCCTACTGTCATTTTGCATCAACACAGATGGGACCATATACTTTTTTGACTGACCCTCAGTCAGTGATAAACAACACTGTACTAACAGACACAAGGTGCGTTTCCCAGAAACTGAGAAAACAAGCAAGCTTGGTGCAAAGATGATTTTTATTCAGCACACTCCTTTGTTTTATTGTGTTGGGGGCATCTATTCTTCCAAATACCAGTTCCCCTCAAAACACTCTTCTAGCACTCTCTGCACTAACAAACAACAATGAAATTCATCAGGCAGTAGACAAATGCGGTCGGTCTCATCTTATGGCAGCCCTTTCTTAAAGGAGTTAAATTACAAATTAATTTGGCTCAGACCTAGGATTCAGAAAGTGCCTTATGAGCTCTCTGGCTGCCCACACTAATTTGGTCACTTGTTACGCCTCAATAGTGCTAAGAAGAAAAAAAAAAAATGAAAAGTCAGCTCCTTTTGTTGTCAGCTTCTCTCAAATCAGCAGAAACCTCAGGGCCAAATGCAGCACAACACTTAGTTTAGTTTGTGTATTAATCACATGAACAACAAAACAAAGCAAGAATTTAGTGTACTTGGTTTGCCACAAACAAAAGAGACAAACCATCCATTCAGCTCGCACTCACTGGTCACCACAGTCAAGGAAGTGGGAGGATTCAGAGTAACACGGGGCTTTTTAGCAGCTATGAACATAATCACCACTTGCTCTAGAATAAGTCAGGGAAGAACATAAGGACAACTAATCTTAATTAATTGGAGGTCTTTATTACTGAAAATTAGATGATCCCCAAACTCCAGATGAGTGAGCCCCGTCTCAAAAAGAGATATTGCAGCCATCACCCAGCACACATTTTGTCATCTGAGATTTGTCTGATTATAAAGGAAAAGTTCTTCAGCTCCATGCATTCTTTCACCCACTCCAGCTGCAACAAAATATGCCAGCAGCAGCTGTTTGTAATAAGCTGGAAGGCATCTGGAGACCAATTGTAATTCAAAGGTCATATTTTCCAAGCTGTTTATAGACAGTAATTTGTAAGGTTGTAATGTCACATGTTGTCAATAATTCAAGATGGGAAATTGAAACAGTTAATAGGTCATCAATTCTTCACTTTCCCACCTTATCTCTTTCTCCCCAAAGAGCTGTTAAACCATGTTTCATCTGAGCATGTCCCTTGAACCTCAGACTCAAAGGTTTCATTTGTTTATGGAAAGAAACTTAGGATGGTAAGATGTAAGTAATCCCTTAACAGGCACCCGGGGATCATAACAGATATAAAGCGCACATTTCAGGCTTGGGATATAAATTCCTGTTAAAGGTCTATTCTCACTGGGGCTCTATATTCTGTAGAGCAGGTTGATGCTGTCAGAGTGAAAACTGTTATATTTTAGCAAAGAGAGGAGGACTTAGTCAAAAACAACTTGTTAAAGGAAGCAAGACATATATTCAAAGAAAGATCCTTCCTCCAGCTCTTTTGGAAAAAAAAATAATCCTGTCATTAAGACATGAATTAGACATTGTTCCTTTTCCTCCTCCTCTTCTCCCCTACCCCCTCAGTTTACAGCCACCAACTAAAGAAGAATCAGCTCCCACTAGCATCATAAACCTTGCCAGCTAGCTGGGGCAACCCTAGTAACAAGCACAAGCATTGATACAACAACAACATATAAAGTTTGCACCTTGAAAACCAGCACCCAGTGAGTGGGAACTCTTGTTGCATTCCCACCTAGAGTCCTGTCCTCATTGCAGCTGGGATAGAGTTAATTTTCTTCCTAGCCACAGGTATAGTGCTGAGTTTTAAATTGAAGATGAGAATAATGTCAATAACACAGTGATGCTTTGGATGCTGCTAAGCAGCACTTACACTAACTTTTAAGCTTCTCATACTGCCCTGCCAGTGAGGGGCTGGGGGTGCCCAAGAAGCTGGGAGAGGACACAGTCAGGACAGCTGACCCAAACTGGCCAAAAGGATATTCCATACCATGTGACATCACGCTCAGCATATAACATGGAGGAAGCTGACTGGGTGTTTGGACCACAGGTTGGGAAATGAGCAATTGTGCTGTGCATCACCTGCATTATATATTCTATTATTATTATTCTGTTTTCTGACATATTAAACTGTATTTATCTCAACCCACAAGCTGTACCTTTTTTTTAATTCTCTCTTCTATCCCACTGGGTAGGAGGGGAACAAGTGAACAGCTGTATGGCTGTTTTAGCTGCCTGCTGGGTTAAACCATGACAGATCCCCATGAAATTAGTGCTGGCAAAACAACACTTTGGGAAACGGAGAACATCTGCTGACCTGCAGTACTGATGCAAACCTCCTTAAGGAGCAGATTACACAAATCTTGAAATAGAGCTGGATGGTCATATTCTCACAGAACTACTAAAATTGTGCCTATGTCAAAATAATGCAAGTATCCCTGGTTGCAAGATAGGATTCACAGTCCATCACTGGAGAAGCCTGAAATTGGTATTGTGATGGGGAGGCATATCCACCTGATTAGGGACATTTCCTCCAGAGAAAACTGTTAGATTATTCTCATTCTCCTAATCTTATTTAGAGCACAGCCACACAGAGGAAAAGCTGAAGACTGTAACAGGACTGGAAGAAAGACAGAGCCAGGCAGGACAGAAAACCTGTTACCGAGCTTCCAGTCAGAAGATCAACCTAGCTGCCCTGAGCTAGCTCAGAGTTATCTGCACCAGCTGTGGACTCACCACTGTCCAAACCCTGAAGACAGCTGTTTATTTTAAACTACACCCTTCATATACAAAGAGTGTATCCGATATTTACCTGTACAGTGTTCAAAGCACATTCAGTTCACATTCCCACACCTTTGGAAAGAGCCTGACAGAAATGAATGATTCCATCTTTTAATGGGCCAGACTATTTATAACTGCTGTATAAATCAAGACATATTAACACTAAATACCTTTAGGGAAGTTATTAGGCCTAAGGAACTTTCAGCAGCACTGTGGCCAAAAATAATGGTCCCCTCAAAAAATAATAATAAAAAAAATCCCAAGGATTTTATTCTTTTAAAAGGCCCTTATTGCTCTCTATACCTTTCCCTCCCCTGCAAACTCCAGTCTCATATTTCTCTTGCTACATTTTTTAACCATGCTAGAGGGGAATGGGGTTATTAGGTCTGGTGGAACAGGTGGAGGCTTTCCACCAAGCAATGAAGGATAGGAAATGCACCCCATCCAGACTGAGCAAGAAAGAAAAGATGAGGGGATAAAAGAAGAATAAAACAGAACAAAAGAAGGATAAAACAATTAAGATTCTGTAATTACAAGTCATTCTGACCTAGGGCCCTTCTTATCTGTCAGGAAGGGAACTTGCTACATTTAGCTGCCTCCTACTCATAAAATAAAAAGGCACATGTGCATATCCTGCACATCCTTAAAATTAAGGGGCACAATGGTAACTTGCACCTTACATCTCCTCTTTCTCCTGGCACGCATTTTACCAGGAAGCTAACTCAAAAGGAAGGGTAAGTTAAAGCATATTACAAGGCAACACACAAAAATCTTATTAACCCAGTAAGATGTATGACTAAGATCCTATTATCTGAAGGATAACAAACCTAAGCTGCCTTCCGCCTATACCCTCTTGGCGTTGGAAGAAAGTGTAGGAGAAGCACGGTAGTCCCAAGTAACTGTTGACCTTCATCTTAACTTCTCCTTGCTTCTCCTTCTCATTTACTATCAAGACTTTGAGTTACTATATATAAACTGGCTTAAGTATGGTATTTTTTGTGGAATCTTTTTGGAGTGAAAAACACCAAGTCAGTCAGTCCTGATTTCCTCTGTCCACAGAGCACAAGACCAAGAACTGACGTTTGCTGGGTGGAAACCTGTTACACAGAACTGCAGCACTGACTACTTTCAATGATGTGACCAGTGCAGTGTTCCAGGTAGAAGAGTAATAATTTATAAACTACCTGTGGAATCTGATGTCCTTTTGGACTTCTAGATGTGAGGTTAAGAAACAGTATTGGTTTGGTCATTCCCACTACTGAGATTATCTTTGTTCTCTAAGAAAGCATAAGTGCCTTTGTCCCTCTATCTTTTGCCTCAACTCCTTAAACTATGCTTTGGGTCAAACCTCCTGCCCTTACATGAAACAAAAGCATACCAACACACAGGTGCAAGGAGGAATTCTTTATGGGATGTCATCTTGATCCTAGAACTAGCCCACACATCACAAACCTACTGTTGGCTTTACCATATTCCTTAAGGCTGTTAAAAATATAAAGCAGTGTATTAGCTATCATTTTCAAAATTCCTGTAACTTGAAAAAAAATACTATTAGTGTTTATCAACAAAATTAACTACCCTGCCTGAATGGCACAGCATAGAAAAATGGCCTGTTCCTCTCATCACATTGCAGAGAAGCATACTGCTTCATCAGCTTTATCAAAACAACAGTGAAAGCTGGAGGAAAGAACATAGTTCTGAGCTCTTCTGAGAATTTCAGATTAATAAAGTATTTTATACTGAATGCTTAAACCTGGGTTTTCAGGATTTCTGTGTGTCCTTCCGCAGCATATTAACAGTACAGGAGTTCCTTCCTACAAATACAGAAGCACCCAAACTCTACAGGCGATAATCTGATCTCACAGATAATCTGGGAACGCAAGAGCACTGGTTTGGAGAGATTTAATTTCAGAAGCATTCAGCAGTTTCAAAGTATTACTTCATCACCACATACTCCTTTCCTACAAAGGAAACAGCATTTCTGAATGCAAACCTCCTGCTAAGTAAATATTTCTCTTCCACTTGTATACACCCTGTTTCTGGTTTTCCAGCATCAGATTCTGAAATTCTAGTCCACTGATCTTTCCAGTCAACACTAAACTTCCACCTGTAGCTAGCCAATCTGCCCTTGGCCTCAGCTAAAAAGACATTTTATAGATCTAAATTCTGGAAAAAAATGCTAGGTATTGCTTCCATTCCTCTCTTACCTGCATACCATTGCCCCACAAAAATCCTCTAGAAAATTATTGTGGCTTCATTTATTATAGCAAAAAATCCTCCCAAAGGATTTGTAACAAACTTTCAGCCTTGTCATCAGTTCACTGACCCATCCTCTAAACTAATTTATCTTAAACTTACAGTCAGCCATTAACCAAGACACAGATACAGGACGAAGCTTTATATTCCTTTCCCTTTGACTTATGCTTTACATTTGACGTGCATGACTCCAGGAAGGCACAATTTTTTCACCAGAATTCCTGCTGCTTGCTCAAGACCTGTTCCTAAGGAGAACGGTATTTCTGTATTTTTGCCTTTGAGCTACCCAAGCAACTGAATAAATAGGTCTTATGAAAGAAAAATATTCTCCTGATGTCACCTACCACCTTTATCCTCAGCTGCCTGTTCCATAAAGCTCAGAAGGGAAAATAGATTATTAGCCTTTACCCTTGGCTTGCTGTTAATCAAGTAGCTCGGTGTTGTACCATAAGCACCACTAGCAGAGTACATTCCCCAAAGAGATTAAAGAGGTAGGAGGCAAACTGGTATCAGTCTATAGGTTTCCATCAGAGCACCGATAATTTCCACAGGTTGAAGAAATCATTCAGGGCACGCAAGACACTGAGAAATTCTTACAACCAGGGTAATGCACTCTGAGGATAAAATCTTTAGCCAGTAGAAAACAACAGAACATCATGGATTATCATCTCAGATTTCCTTCACTGAAAGATGTGCCTCGTTAGGAAACACACACAACTGGGAAAGCCCAAATGAAAGAGATGATATACCGAAGGGCTGTATTTTTCTGCCTCACAAACTGCACCAAGCCCAGGAGAACTGAAAAAAGTTTATAAGCTGGAGGAAGCTCAGGTCTCCAAGGGCTTTCCCTTATTTTTTTTTTTCTACTCAAGAGAGTCTAAAGGCTACACTGAAACAAGGAAAGAAATTCTGTTGGTAGTTAACTTGGTAAAATTAAATTTTTCAAAAACAAACATAATGAAAGCCACATCCCAATTTGCAAAGGAGAACACTGTTACACCATGCTCCCAAAAAAACATATACCCAATAGTGGTGGGGCACGAATGGGGAAGAAACACGGTATGTTCAGTACAGCAGAGGCTTATATGTAGTTTTATGAAATAAAAACCCCTTGCTTTCCTGTTTGTTGAAAAGCTGGAAACTATGACTAAAAATATAATCTAATAAAGCAGGGACAAATTTATACATCTTTCATCTGGAAAAAGTCTCCTGAACCTATAAACTGTCATTGTGATTTTTTTGAATAGTGAAGATGTAATACCAAGACACAGCATTACCAGGCAGTGGCCTCTTCTTTTTCTGGGGTAAGTACCGTCAGCATGAAAAAGTATCAGCTCTACAGATTTACTTGTGACAACCCAAAATAAAAATTCAGCTCTAAGTAATGAGCTCCCTATCATTTTAAAAGGGATTATCACTGCACAAATACATCTAAAGATTAAAGACTACTCAGCTGTAACTGACTGACATGTTGTTAAACCAGTAAAATCTTTCCATAAAAACTGCCTTATCCTTATTCTCTTTAAACCAGTTTCTTCTTCAATAGAAAAGAAGAATATTAAGCACTTTAGAAGATGATTAAAGCAAAACCAGGCTGAAAAAGAAAATGTCACATTATTTCCCAAAGAAAGAACTCAGGTCCTTTGGCTTTAATTTCCTTCACAGAGAAAACACATTATTTAGTGTCAGCTCCATGTTAAAATTCTAGCAGTTTGAAAAAGCCAAAAAAAATATCAGCATGAAATGAACCGGAACATTTTCCATGTAAAGAAACAGATGAAGAAGCAATAACTCTGGTTCACTGATACGGATCTCACTAGGAAAAGGCAGACACCCTGAAGTCAAACACAGAGGCAAAAAGTTTTGCCTTGCTTGTTTCCTCACGGTTTTTCCTATTCCTTCCCACCTCCCTCGTATGCAGAAAGCAAAGCGCTGGCTCAAACTGGTACAGCGACAAGGAGCTCTGTGCCTGGCAGAGAGAAAGGCACAGATTGAATGCCATCCTCGCTGTCGGCTGCACAAAGCACAGCTCAGCCCAGCCAGCCGCAGCAGTGCTGGAAACGTGGGACAGCACAAACAGCAGCCTGATGCCTCTGCACCCAGGAAACTCCCAGTAATCACCCCAGAGCCCCTGCAAACCCCTGCTGTGTGCTGCCTCAGAGGGTTGGTCCCTATAGGAACCGGTAGGTGAGAAAGTGCTAACGCACTGACGCCTTCATTCGTGTTCAATAGGAAGCATTAAAACACCGATGTCATTCATGAGAGAAAAGTTATGCAAGCCGGAGTTAACTCAAGAAAAGGCCTTTCTCACTCTCTTAATTGGGAGGATGCGTGCAAATAATGAGGAGGGAACAGAAGCAGCTCCTGGCTGAACAGCGAAGGAAACAAAGGAAAACATCTCCAATATTCAGCTGTCTTTTCCATACCCACTGTGTTCACTGTCCTTGGACTTCTGAAACCACATGCTGCCACAGCAAAGTGTGATCAGTCCCATTGAATTCATCTACACCAAAGGATGAACTATTGTGGGAAAGGCCACTTAAGTAAATAAAGCACAACTGATTTTCATTGCAGTTTGCACAGATGAGGAAATCATGGTCATAATTTCCACACCCAATTACCCACCTTGCACTGGCAATTACACTAATTCCATGCACAAATTAGACATGGCACTGCATGAGCACATTGTTTATGCAGTGATCTGCAATTCTTTCTTTATTTATTTTTCAATCTGGCATGAAAGCTTTTAGTGGCTGATATTAAAAGGAAGAGCAATAGACAATGGATTTTTTTTTCCTGGAGACGCATGTTCATTTCATAGAGAAACTGCTGTTTTGCTGAATAACAAATTAACTTTCTTCCTTTTCACTTCCTGAGGACCAAAATTTGGACTTCTGCCTTCAAATAGTTTGAAAAAAAGGCAGTCTATAGATTGCAAGGGGATGTGACATTGTGGTGACAAGCAGTTTGCATTACTACAGGAGCAAATTACTGCTTCAATTCTAGATGACTAGCAAATCTGGCTGATACAGTTCCTCCTTCCATATGTACAACCAAAAATTTACAGTAAAGATTCAGATTTTGGAGAGATTGTTTGGGTATTCGGTTGTTTTGGTTTTTTTTTGGAAGGGAGGAGGAGAAGGTCAAAATAGTATGAAATGAAAAACTGTATCTCACATCAAATGAATTTTAGCACTTACAGGAAACAGAAAAAAATCATTCACTGTTCTTTGCCCTTCTAAAAGTCTTTACTATGTTACTTAGTAGAAATAAAGATAAATATAGGAAAATGGAGTAGGAAGAAGACAGAAAGTCTCCATAGGAGAAATAAAAAAACCCAACAAACCCAAACAAATACGACAGGCAGGAGAAAATCTTTCAAAAAATCAAGTGTTACCATTCAAAAGTGACAGTTTGGTGGTTTTTCAGGTACAAATCAAGACATTAATATCTTTTGAATTTTGATGTGAACAGCAGTGGAATAAATACTATTTTTCTCAGTTTAGTTTAAGTTCCAAATTCAGAGCATCAGTTCTGTTTATCTCTCTGCCTGCATGCCTTCACTGATCAGCGATGTCACCCTTCATGGAAGGAGTTCCCCAAGGCAGCACTGAACAGCTTTATTGATAGTGTTGGCCAGACTTGGTCAAGGGAAAGCTTCCATCACAGCAGTGCAAATCCCAGTACAACATATAAACATATCTAAATATGCAAAGGACTTTTAGCAGAGACTTACAGCCTCACTTAAGAGAATACCCTATCAGCAGTCTATAGATTGAGGGCAACTGCTCTGCAATTAAATAAAATACTTTGTACTTACAAAACAAAATGACATACAATTTCTTTTTTCATTTTTTTCTTCTTAAGTAAATAGACTATTATGACTCCAGGTTCTTAAATTACTTTTAAATGCTGATGATTTGGCTAGAGTAGAAATAAGCAATCCAAAATCCCTTCAAGTGCACTGTTCAATCTCAACTAAACTTGAGTATTTTTACATTAAAAAGGCACGATCTCATTCACTATTCCCAAAGAAAATCAAATTGAATTATTCAAGAGCTTAAGAAAAAAATATATCCAAACAGCTGTTTTCTCCACTTATCTATTTTCTTTAGAACGGTTGCATCCTTCTGTCCTTCGCCCTCTCCCAGATAAAACCCCAAACCAGCAAAAACATGAAAACACAGAGCAAAATCCCCTGCAGCAAGGGGTTCGCAATCAGTTCTCCTCTGAGCTGTCCAATTCTTAACATTTCAAACAGTCATGTATTCCAAGGTATCATTAGTTATTCCAACCATTACAGTAACAGACACAAACCCTCGGCAGGATTTCAGTCCCTCTTTCTTTATTAGTGAATTAGGCAACAAAAACCCATTTGTCACTGGTGAGCTGAGTTTTTCCACCTGACCCTAATGTGTTAAATCAGAAATTATGCCATTCTCTTTTCTCCTTACAGGACAAATCATGTCATTTTATGCAGGGCACTAAAGAAATAAAGCAAACTACATTAAAAAAAAAATAGCTTCACCTTTCATTCTGACTGTAAGATAGTGGGTTTTTTTCCCCCTGTTCAAATCTAGCTTCTGCAAGTCTGTCATTTGCACTGAGTCACCTTCCATTGGCAGCTGTTGTCTAAGGGAATGATGGAATGAGGTCCCAGAAATTTGTTCCTCAAAGGAATTTTTTAAAAAATCAAAACCAGGCAAACAGTCTTTCCCTTCTTTGAAGGTATATAGCTTTGGATATCTGGAAACAAAGGGATGGAGGTTTCCATGTAAAATTATACAATGAATAAGAACTCAGCATATCACATCTTATAGGTGACCTTGAACTCTTCAGGCATCATGCAAAAGATAAGGTGAGATGAAGAGTTTCTAAGTGCTGGTGTTCAAGGAAAACAGGGGGCAGCAACATCAAACAGAAATTTAAACTGTATTTGTGGACTGTTTCTTTGTGTTTCATTCCGTGATATTTTCACTGGCTATAACACCGACATTTATTAGCTCTTGGCCTGTAAAGCAGACAAGACTTATCACAGTCCTAAAATCAGATATCAAATGTAATCTTTCTCCCTGGTTTATACTGAAATCACCTCAGATTCCATATAGTGGTGCTTGAGTCTCCTCTTCTTCCAAAAGCAAGTTTTGAGAAAGAAACTGTCTGTAGGAAGCAAACTATCTTCAGACCTGCTGCATCAGTCACAGGGCCATCAGAGTAACACAAAACAAGAATGACATTTTTAGAGAACCTTGTAGTCTAAAATCTAGGCAATGGAAATAAAAATCGGCCGTTCAAAATCAGTGATCAGCACCAAAGCTAGCATTTAAAATCCCCAGGTTCTGTCACCCTCTCCAAACAGGATGCTGCCATTACCTGAGCCTCATCATTTACACATTAAGATGGAGAGATGAATTATTTCCATTAGCCAGCAAAGCATTATGAGTCTCATGTGGGACATTCTGCTGACTGCTTAGTTTGAAATGCAGTAGCGATTAAAACACAAGCCTATGGTTCTCCAAAGAGTCCTTCTACTTCATGGTCTCAGAGAAAGACATGTCCGAATCATCTTTATGGCCAAATATATTTTCACATGCACATTAGCAGTGCTTAGCTTGAGTTCTATTTCCTGAGCTCTAGTTTTACATGCATTGAGCAGTAGAAAGTCTCTGATATCCTTTGTCTATTTCATGCAAAAGGTGCGTGGAAGCGGTGCTGCTTCGGGGTGGTGCCGGGCTGAAACACCACAAGAGAAGATAGGATAGAGCTGTCTACTCAGCCCACTGCTTGCAAGACAGACATATGTCTACCGTCTGCTCCCAGTTTCCTTTCAGACACCATACTGCAAGGTAACACATTATATAACTACCCTTAGTTATTGGGCGTAAGTGACTTGCCTACGGTAAGCAGCTCAGAAGCTTCACTGTGAATTAGAAATCTCAGGCTCGATGTTCCTTACAGCCAAATCATCCCCAGGTCTCACATTTCTGCAGGTACGCAGCTTGGAAACAGGTGTTTCAGTAACCAGCCTTTTACTTTCTGCACATCTGTTTCTTTGCAAGCTCACACCTTACCTACCGATGTTGCCAGCGGAGGAGCAACACAGTCTGTAAGTACTTTATGTGAAAACTACTAAAGTTCTCTTATAAGAAACACAATAGACAATTTCTAGACATTTCAAGATGCTGTGATGTAATAAGTTAAAATCCCACACAATTCCAGGAATATTTTATCTGAACTGAGTTTTTGCAACCACTATATTAACCACATGGCCAAAATTTGATATTAAACTCTTCATTTTAGTTAAAACAAGAGTCAGCTTTTATAATCTTTTCTTTCAGTTCTTCACACATGGGTTCATGTTTATCAGAGAATAAGATTGATGTCTTTAATAATTCAATAAATTGCGTTCCAGTGTGCAAGTTTTGTAAATGCCGTGATAAACGGTGATTGAAGTACACTGTTTACAAGCTAGACACAAAAGACTCCAAATTGTTTATTTCGATTTGGAACAAGAATAAAACACCAGGCACCATTTTATTTAAAGCAAGCAGCCAAGACTCAGTGTGATGCTATGACCAAGCAGTAGTCATGCAACCAAGCCCTGCTGTGCTTTCAGGAATCCACAAGTATTTTAGAGCCAGAAGAGGAAGAAAGGTCCACGAAATAGTGAGAGCATAATGCAAACATGTGAGACTACATTCACACAGGAAGAAAGGCTAAACAGGTCACGGACTTTGAGAAAACCCACCTTTGGCCAAGATGTTACAAGCAATATTATGTTTTCCCCAATACAATATCAAGCTGGGGCACCAAATCACAACCAGTATTTAGCTCAACAATATTTTGTTAAATTGTAAATGATAGCAGACCACTCCTCTCTAGACCTCATCAGTCTCCGAGAGAATTTCTCATGCTACATCTCAACACAGAGACTTCAGACTCTTGTTCTGGCAAATTTCTTCATCCGCACATACACAAGTACTTCCAGAAGTTATTCACACAAATTCACGAAAAGTGCTTTTATCTGCAGGCAAAAAATGCATTACTCAAAATGACACTGCTTCTCACAAACAGCTTACGACTGCTTTAGCATGAGAGGTGGGAATTAACATCTCAAGAATGAAAAATAGCACAGAAAAATGATAACAAGTATTCCTCAACGAGAGAGTGGCAAAGCCCTGTGCTGACTGATGTGGCACATTGCACAGTACTGCACTGTTCAGATTCTCAAAGCCCACAGTATCTCCTTAGTGAGAACCTGCTGTGGTGTGAAGGTGACCAGCTGGAGCGAGGGGAGGAGACAAACACACAACACAGTACTGGGATGAACACATCTACCATACAGCTACACTCATTCGCCTGCTTTCCACTGGTATTTCTAAGCCAGCACTGCCTGAGACACATAGTGCAAAGGACTCTGGTCTGGGCTGTCAAGTACAAGCTGGCATTTTTTTTACTGACAAAGTTTTTTGGACAAAGCATGCAACAAGAAGTTATTTCATCAACCCATATTCAGTTGAACTGTTTGCGCTTTTTTGTATTAAAAAAATACCAAAAATATAGGAGAGATTCTGTGTAAGTGGCATATATGTTGAGTGTTCTTTTGTAATAGAAATTACTTATTTGGCTTGAAAGTTCCTTCAGTTTTGGTAATTAACACAATGATGAATACTTCATGCTGAGCCTACTGATCCATCTCAAACAAAAGCATTTAACTGGATATCAAGTATCTTGAGGGAAGGACATTTCAGCCTTTTAATATCCCTAATTGTCTTTGTCTGTCAATCCATGCAGTGCCCTTCTCCCTGTTGTTTTCCCTTAACATAACTAAACAGAAATATGAGTTAACCATACAGCTCTACCTCTAAAAAAAATCTCCCACAGATTTTTTTAAGAAAGAAACCAAACCAACCACACCACAAAACCCAGACAGCTTCCACAGGTTCCCATGGGCCATGTCCCAGCAACACTCCCAATCATTTCAAGCAGAATTTGATTTTACCTGATGCATAACAGGTTTTATGTATGAAGTTTAGTATCCTTTGAAAGGAAGTCATATCATGAAAGTCTGGCCCCAACTTTGAACTGAAAAGCTGAATTGTAAGTACTGCAGTTTGAAAAGTATTACATATTATGGTTAGCCAAGACATACATGGAAGCACTTCAAGTTCCTCGAGCAGAAAGAAGCAGCTGATTTATTTACCAAGGACACATTTGCAATAATATGGGATGCTTCATAAAACATCTTGCTAGACACGTGATGTACAAGTTTATTTCCATGAATTCTGTACAACTTTGCTTTGTGGCAAACATTGGAGAAAAACTATGAGAAAAATCAAATAAAAAAAGCTTGTCAGGTTTCCTCAGCCTTGATACTACAAGGTGTTAGAGTCGGAAAGTTCGAGATCTGTAAGGTCACATTATCAAGGAGAGAAAGGAGGGAGAGCAGCAACTGGTATGCTAAAGCATTAGATCACTGCAGGATTACAATAAAGTTATCTCTGTGATGTAGCACCGCACTGCCAGAAGTAATTAGTACTCTATCTGGAAGATGTATATTACCAGCAAGAGACCTGTGATTACTTTTAGTTGGGCTAATGAAAGACCTGTGCTTATCCTCATTCCAATTCATTTCTATTCTCTCCTATCCGGATTTATCAGCATTGGGATTAACATCAGTAATAGGGCTGTGTGCATATTTACACATTGTAATTAAGTGCTGGGGGAAGACGGAAGGGAGCTCTTTAAGATCATTTATTAAAATGCAGGCATGCTGCTAATCAGAGTCAAAATTCAGGGAGAAGTTATTAGAAAATAAAAACCCACTCCAGGATGAGAAAACAAGAGTTCTTTGGAGCCCTCCTTGGGAAGATGAATTAAGCTGGATTCACTGATGGCATCAAAGGGACTCCATGGAAAAAGCTAGAGTACCCTTGTGGAAATCTGTGTTACAGTTAGGCTGGCTCAAAAGCTCAGTGTTTCAAAGCAGAGGAGCAGTAATTCACCTGGTAGTTGTTACCCATCATATCAATGAAAGGTGAAGATCCTGGCCATTATGGCCTGGAGTCAGGAAAGCACTTAAACACATTCTTTACACTAAAAACATTCTTTACATTGGGGTGATACTAAGGAGCTGTTCAATCTGACCAGCTACATTATAATATGCTTAATTCTATGGTCAATTTCCCTTGTGCTGACAAAATTCAAGCTACTGCTTAGCTTGACCTGCTGCTAAAGCCCAGTATTGCTGGTTGCAATGTGCACATCTGTGTATGCAGGGCTGCTGTCAGCGGGCCCCTCACCAAGAATTTTTGTTCAACATTGACATTGTAAAGACAACCCATCCATAGCAATATGTTTTACACCAAGATCTCACTCTTGAGCAGATTTGCATACATTTGCTTTCCAGCAAACATTCTGAAGGCTGAAGTATTTTATTAAGTTTCACTGGATTTGTGTAACTGATAGAATATAGTTTGGCAGAGATTATGCATGGTACAGAAATAGACTTTAAAATGTCTATAGCCATTACATCAAGATATATATGTATTAAGTATTTGTTACATACCAATTGATACGATTTTTAGCATGTCTATTGATATGATTTATAACATCATCCTCTTACTAACATACTAGAAAATAAGCATTTGAGGCTCAGTCAGGATTTCAGTTTCTTCCAGCAATTTAGCACTGAAGTCAATGAATTGACCAGATTTTTCAGTCATACCCACAAGGTTTCAGGTGAGCTATGTTCAGTGTCCTAAAGGTGTCTTTCTTCCAAAGGCTGCCTATGTTTTGTATACCTCCACTCTTCCCACCACCACCACCCCTTTAAAACCTTTAGCAATTAATTGCATTTATATAAATGCCAGAAAATTTTATTCTTGAGGCTGTGCCTTGCCAGCCTTCCTACTGGAGCCAACCTTTGCGTGCCGCTTGCACACATGCAAGCCAAAACACAGAAATAACTGTAGTCAGCAACAGAGCTACAGACCTCATCAGGGAAACCAAGTGCATTAGAAGCATTAATTAATTTCAGCCACATGCCCTCCTCTCTGAAGTGGGTAATTGCTATTCCCCAATTTAGCACAAGTGGAAAAACCTAAAGGAGAGTGATTTGCCCAGGTCAAACAAGGTGTATGGCATAGAACAGAAGGCTCATAACTCCAACCCAGCACTCTAGCCAAGGAGCCATCCTTTTCTTCATATAACTGACATAATTAAATGATTTTAGTCTACTATGCAAATTACTAAAAGTCAATACGATGAAAGCAAGGCTACAGTTTTTTCCTGAATTGTAACAGATCCATCTTCTCACTTGCCTACTTTCAGTGTTCTCATTAATATTCACATCTGAATTTCTCAGAATGCTCTAGAGAAAGGAAAAAACCCCATGACCTACTAAAAAAAATAATTTAATGACCCACTACAACTTGGAGTCATCTATTGGCTGTAATATGATTAACTACTTACATGCAGCCTGAAAGGCAAAAAGGAAATTCTGTGGACTAAGTCCAAAGCGAGCAACCAGGTTCTGATGATAAAGAGAGATCTGCCCACAGTAAGTAGGTTTGAACTGGCAACTTGACAGAAGCTTCAGTGATTCACTTAATTTACATATATATTTGGATTTTTTCCTTTTTGGGGGGTAAATTATAAACGAGACTAACTTCCTTGCTACAGGAATAGAAGCAGTTTGTTAGCTGATTTCATCAGCAACAAACCTGCAGCTAATTGTTTCTCTCTATACCCTGGGGTTACAGGAAATAATTTAGCTGATGGGTTAATTCAGTAGGAGAATTAACCCCCATAAACAAAGCTAAACAAAGCCTCTGCAGCAGAGCACATCTAGTAGAGGAGTGCTTCACTAGGGTTCTGCCTCCAAGGACTATGGGCCACCTCAATTAGAGACAAGAGCACTTTGCACATACAGAGGGGGCCATGCTTCAGCCCCTGCCTACCTGTTGCAGGGTGGTGTTCGCTCCAGCATGTCTCATCAGTTAAAGGTGGTGGCACTAAACTTTGTTTTATGGAGCTGGTTGGTACCAGGAAAAAAAACTGCTTTGAGTGCACTCTGAAATCACTGAAAGAGGGTAGAGCCTGTACGGCTGACAGGAAGTTTTTCCAGCAGTTGAGGAACCTCAATTTTTTTTTTTTAATTTATTTTTATTTTTAAAACACACCCACACCAGAGTTCACTGTGCTATTCTATAGCCAAGCTGTGAGTAACTCTTTACCTAAGCAATACTGTCAGACGTGACTACAGAATGTGGTGGTCATGCCACCATGGCTCATTGGTCCCTCACTAATGCCTTTACATGTAGAGCCATTTCTTATTTACAATATATGCTTGACACTGCTTCTATTTACATTGAATTAAAATTAATCAGTTGGGCATTTGCTGCACCAATCTATGTAACTCAGCTTGGCAGCATGACATTATCACTAGCTAAGCAATATTAGCTTTTGTGTGATTAGGATCTCCTGGGAACTTGTTCCATAAATGGACTTCAGGTGCTATAGTCATAAACCATTACCCTTCCTCCTAAGCATCTGTATGACAACCTCTTCCAAGGACAGCATCAGAAACTGGAACGTGGCTCAAACCCGATTTATTGGTGAGAATGTCAAGGGCTTGCAAGTCCTTAAATTATCATCTCATCCTCAAGCAGGAAATCCTACCCCCCATTAACCCTTTTTAGTAGGTTCATTGTGCTGGTTTCCTTACTGCCGACTGCCAGACATCAGAATCTGTGTACAACCAGGAGGGACACTTTCATTAGCATGGCTTCTTCTCCACTTATTCTGCCCTCAACAAGTTCAATTCTCCAAAACTTTGATGCAAGTTATCCCCACGTTTCCTAACATTTCAGTTCCTTCTACTGTGGGCACAGTCCTGTTTTGCTGTTGTTCTAATTGCTGCCCTCACTGAGTTGGTAGATACTAGCTAGCTAGGGCTGACCATAACATCTTCTGGTTACCTGCTTGTTTACTAGAAATAAACATCTGTTTACTCTGAACAGAGAGTTCAGATAAGGCAGGTGTAGCAGGACTCTGCTAGAATCCTCCAGGAGGAGGATAGATTTATTTTTTTTTAAAGAGCTCTTTGGTAAATTTTTACTAGAACTGTCTTCCTGACTAAAAAGTCTGCCTGTCAAGGAGGAACTGCCCAGTCACTAGCAGATGGTGGCCTTCAACTGAAGTGGCTTATGTGAATGCAGAAAATTAATTCTTGCAAATTTTAAATGCATCATTGACACGGACAACCAAGTTGAGAAGGATTTATGTTTCTGATGTTGGCCAAGTCACTGGGCCCAAAAGCCATTACCTACATAATTAATTTGGGCACTACTTTTACATCCATTAGGAAGGAAAAAAAGGCTAGTCTTTTTCTACAAGGCACTGCTTTGCAATTTGTCATGGGTTTTAATCACAAAGATAATAGAAGTCATAACATTAATAGCAAGAAAGATGTGCTAGGCAACAGAGAAACAGTAACTCAAATATTGCGTGTTTGTCAAAGACTGGCACAAAGCAAAAAGGCACCAACGCATAAAATTAATGCTTTAAAAAAACCCTTAAGTTTTCTGCTTGCACTGCGACTTTAAGGATTAGGATGGGAATTTCAGACCTGTTTAAGTCGGCATCAGCATGGTCAGCATAAACAATAACACTGGTGCTACACATCCAGGCAGGCAGGTTGCACCAGGTACCAGAAAGGTTGACTTTTGACAGAAGATTGAGAACCGTTGTACAGTAAATATAATCAACTTCACCACTAGACTACAACATATGTGACAAGTTTTTATTTTTCCCTTCACTTTCAAAGAACTTTTTTGCACTTAATATTTCATCCTATTTAAGGACAGGCTGTTAACCAAGATGACTCCCCAAGAAAAGGGCAAAGCACACACACAAAATATACTTTTTTCCTACTGTTAATTTCAGTACAGTCAGAAGAATTAAAAATTCATGTCAGCCTACATGACTCCTTTTCTTAGAGACAGATATGTTTGACTCTTGACCTGAAAAATTACTAGATTTTCCAGACAGTCATACAAGTATGAATATACCTATATAAAAACATTTACACAAAATTTGTACTTGCATGTGTGAAAACAATCTTGTTAAATCAATGCAAAATACAGTGACATTACCTCGCATTTTCATGTATTTTACTGAGGAAGAAACTTTGTTGGAAAAAATTTGTCCACCTGAAACATTTTTCCCTTCATATTCACTTTTTTTTCATTTGTTTTTAAAGTTACAGCTTTTTATTTTGCTAATGTGTAGTGATTTAGAACAATTTGGTGAAATTAAAATGAATTTGATAAACCTTAGAAGTTACCAGATTGATGCCTCGGAAATATATTTCATTGAATCAAGATCAACATTGTTCTTGGTGGAAAAATTCAGGAAAAGATGAATATTTTCTTCCAGGTTTACTTGTAAGTCTGGTACTTCCTTTTTTTTTTTTTTTAATTATCATATTGCAGTAGGTTGGATTAGTCATGGAATTTCCTAAAAGCTGCCAAAAAATGCTTTGCAAATTTACTACTGGTATTACACATAGGTTTGAATAAGATTTGAAGTATTTGACATTCATAGTCCATATATTACAATGCTTAGTAAAATTCAAGGGATCGCCTGCAAGCTTTAAGTGCATCCTACACCTAGAATCATAGAATGGTACGGGTTGGAAGGGACCCCAAGGATCATAGAGCTCCAACCCCCCTGTCACAGGCAAGGACACCAACCTCCAGCCTGTATCTACAAGGTTGCCCAGGGCCCCTTCCAACCTGGCCTTGAACACCTCCAGGGACGGGGCATCCACCACCTCTCTGGGCAGCCTGTTCCAGCACCTCACCACTCTTTCTGTAAAACACTTCCCCCTAATATCTAATCTAAACCTTCCCTCCTTTAGCTTTAATCCATTCCCCCTTGTCCTGCCATTGTCTACCCTTTTAAAAAGTTGATTCCCCTCCTGTTTGTATGTTCCCTTCAGGTACTGGAAGGCTGCAATGAGGTCCCCTTACAGCCTTCTTTTCTCTAGGCTGAACAAGCCCAGCTCCCCCATTCTCTCTTCGTGGGGAGGTGCTCCAGCCCTCTAACCTGATCTAATCACATCCAGTGGAACTGCAGAGTTTTCTACTGCAGTGTGTGGGGATATGCCTAAAGTCTTGTACATTTTTGTAGTTCTCAAAGAAATATCAAGGACTGAGCCAATGCACTGCAGGCACTCTAAAACAATAATTTAGAGTAAGACAAGCAAATCAAGAATGGGATATAAATCACTCTGCTCAAAACCATATAATTTTATTCTTGCTGCTAAAGTCCTTAACAGCTGGATCAACTCAGTGGATCTTTCAGGCCACCAGCAGGAATGGTCACAGCCATTTTTATTGTGCTTTCATTGTAACACACATAGGATTTCAATAAATCATCCATAAGCCTGAGCTGCTATGAAAGAACAAAATGCATGGAGCAACAGCCAGGGAAGGTCAATACAAGGAACAGGAGATAGCATGGATCCCCTGTCACAAACCATGCTGAGAATCCTTTACTGCTTCCAGATTACCTACACCTCAGTGATCTTTCCTAGCCATGCTAAGAAGCCATTGGAGGGATGATGAACATTAAGGTATATTCTTCAACCTCCAGCGATGTTATCCAGCATTCTCTCAAATATTTTCCTACAGCAATTATCAAGACAGCATCCTCTGCTGTCATGACACTTCGGTCTATTATTCCTCTAAATATGTTTTTCAAGAACAAGCCTGCTAGTAGCAGCAAAATCACTTATGTAAGCAACTGTGGGGGTGTGAGAGTTAAAGAATGACAACAGGACCACAAGCAAATAAAAGGCTTCCTTTCAGAGTCTTGACCTATCCATCACTGATTGTACCTTGTGAAAGTGATAGTCTAATAAATTCAGTGCCAGCAGGCCACATGCCTTTAAAATATTAACACAGCAATGCTGCAAGTATTACAGACTAGAAGAGGATGTGAAGCTACCATTTAAACTGGAAGAGGAAAGAAAGTGACTTGTGTTTATCCTTATTACTGTGCAGAAAAAGAAATAATATAATCAGTGTAGCACATCTGAAGACACTGCATTTTATCATCTTGGGCTTCATTTCTGCAGCCAAAGAAGGATTTATGCTGATTGATTGAAAGTATTACCTAAAATTTGTGCTATACTTTATTTATTTATTTGCCAAGGAAAGAGGCTCAGTGCTCATTATGCATTTATTGCATTGAGCAGTTTCATTAAGGTTTTTGAAATGCTGTAAAACAGGCTAATCAGGTGAGCAACATTTCTATTCATGCTTACAGAAGTTGCAAACGAATTGATCAAACCCAAGGAAGCCTTCTATAAGAGGAGCTTTGCAGTCCAAGGCTTGGAGAAGCTGAGGCTCCTCTACACATTGCCTACTTAGAGATATTAAGTGGGAACTTCCCTGTGTGGAAAAAAATAAAAAGCTGCTTTGCAAGTTTGGTTTTGCCCACAGAGGGTTGAAAACTTGCACTACCAGGATCCCAGTACAAAGCAACACAATATCTCTGTAACATGTGGACAGTGTGAATAAACTCAGTTATACTGATGACGCAGTGGTTGACGTTTCTCCACAGCCAGCAAGCATGGACAGACTAAGGCTAATGAATTTCATAGCTGCAAGTCCAAGCGTGAGCAGGTTTGGCCACGTTACAGTATTTAGAAACAGCCCCCTAAGGAACATTGCCATAAGAACATGTCATAGCTGCGAGCCCAGGACAGAGCAAAGGCACCATAACTCTCATGCTCCCAGATGGGACTAGAATATGCCAAAGAAGGTACAGATGGAGCAGCGTAGGGTCAGCCAGCAGAATACAAAACAACAGGGAAACATTTTTTTCATCTAATATAAACTAAGTCATCTAATATGACCCAAGCCATTTTGTGCCATTCAGCTTCAGGACCCTTTACTTTTCAGATCAGATGTAAAGCCAAGGTCCTAACCCCAAGAATCATTAAAAGTCATCCCATCACATTTTTTCATTCACGTTAATCCCGATGCCCTGGCCATATTCCCATTGAGGTAATTGCTATTTGCCTTTTCAAATTCCTCCCATTGTTTTATCAGGGCCTAAGCAGACCAAATTCATCCCTATGTAACATCACCAGCATGTATATCTCACTCATGCCCCTGGCGCTCTGCTCCTTGTAATGGGACTCATGTCTCTCTTTGCAGTAGCAGCACTGCACTTCCTCATTCCAGCAGCGCACGGTGCAATGACACATGTGGAGTGG
Organism: Gallinula chloropus; assembly: GCF_964237585.1. Taxonomy (NCBI): domain Eukaryota; kingdom Metazoa; phylum Chordata; class Aves; order Gruiformes; family Rallidae; genus Gallinula; species Gallinula chloropus. The sequence goes on from NC_140090.1 coordinate 70,338,440, forward strand.
AAAGAGGGGTTTTGTGAACACCTAGGTTGAAGATCATCTTAGAATTTCCTAAGTCAGATGAAGCACACATTATACAACGTTAAGTCAATCACCTAAGCATAAGAGGAAAAAACCTGGGACCAGTGTGACTTTTAGCAAACAGACCACAGAATCTGCATCCTTGGTGAGGAGCGATCAGCAGATTGAGTATACAACACTGCATTGTCCAGGGTTCTGGCACCAAAGCCCCATCTTCAAGACTTGGGGAGATAGTGTACTTGCCTCCTCTCTATCAGACTAGTTTTTAAGTTAACTTGTTACATGTTGGGGGATGGTTGCTATCTAAAAGTAGGCCTCACCTCCTGGAAACAGAGCTAAGCTTCAGGAATTTAAATTGGTCATCCTGACACTTTCTCTGGAAAATGGTAGGAGAGGCACTCTTAGAAAAATCATCCATTCTTGCAAAAAACCTTTAAGATGTTTTCTGGCCCATCCTTTGGAAGTTAAATCATCTCCTCTCTGCCCAGCAGGAGTTTAGGCACTAGTTTTTACTGTGGGACAGATTTTTCTTGCCTAACTTTAAACACAGAAGAGGTGTTTAATTTAATAATTTAAAAGGGAGTTTGTTCAGAGCAAGTGTAACAGAGACTGATTTCTCCATTCTCCAGAGCACAGTCCCTCCAAGAAGTGTGAGAGATGTGGGAAGTGTTTAAAGAAACTTTTATCCAGCTGCATGCAGCACATTGCATGAAGCAATATTCGTCAGGCTTGCAGTACTTCACTCGCAGAGCAAGCAATCAATTGTAGGTACTTTCAGATGATTTAATCACCCACTTCTGTACCCTGAGCTTTCCAAGTTCTCCCTAGACACTGATGCTTGCCAGCTATTCATCTTCAAACATATATCATTAAATACACAGGTTGGAATGGCCTTTCCTTGAACATTATTGTTTAATAGCACAGGGTAATAACCATCAAGTTACTATATGAAATTCCAAAATATTCAAAGAAGAGAGGAGGGGTAAGGGAGGAAGCCCACAAACTGTGACTTGTTAAAAGGATGTTGGCTTTTGTTCAGGTTTCTATAATCCATAAGCACAGGGGTTTCACTTTTTACCACTTAAGCTGGCACAGGTCAAAGAACCCATGTCCCCACTCTCAGGTCACCAGGCTGCCGATGCCAAATACTTTTCAGTTTCTGGGCAAGCAGCAAGTCTCTAATCTGCAGGCAGCATATTCAGATTGCTCAGTGCATAATGAAGTACCTTCTTTTTGCAACCTCATCTCTCCATTAGGTAAAGCATGGACAATTTTAAGGAGCAATTGTGAGATATGTTTTCCTCTCACTGCTGAGCTAGCAGAGCTTTACGTACCATCACTCACATTTTCCTCCTTCCCATCACTGCTGGTCAGTCACAATTAGAATTGCTGCTCAGTTCCTGAGTTGTAGACTATGAACAAAGGCAACTTTGAAAAACACAAAAAGACAACTTCAAACCATTTGATCTCTCCTTTTATCCCCAGCCAACAGCAGACAACACTAAACCACAACAAAAACCAGATGTTCATGCATTCAACAGAAATGATCTGAGCACATCACTGTCTTAATCCAAATATTAAAAATGCAACAATCAAAATGAGGTATTAACAAGGGACAGGAGGACTTGCAGTACCCAGGAGTGTTCCTATCATTACCCAGAAATTACTTTTACGGTTATTGTGCTTTTCGAAAGTTTAGTATCAGATCATTAACTTGATACAGAGCAGGAACTTTCACCCAGAGACACACACTTCTGTGTATGGTACTTATCTAGCTATAAAATTTGTCAGAATTTTATCGAAAATTATCAAAACAAATTCTTCACTACATTGTGAAAGATGAAAAACACTTTACAGATTGCTCACTGGATACAAATTCAGCCAGTAAAGATATTCATGTTCATCAGAAATCAAAGGTAGTAAATGAGGTTCACCTTCGCACAGGGTGGGTAGAAAAACATCACTTGTCTAATGGGAATTGTGTAGCTATCACTCCACCTGGAAGTGCTCGCAATTTGAACACTACATGACAACTTGCTTTTCATCAGTACCCATATGCATTCCTGCTGGTGGGACTACAGGCTTTGGAGCAGTGCCTGATGGTATTACATGGCTATGGATTAAGCTCGACATCGGAGATGTGGGGACTAATTTAACTTCTGTCTTAGAAAGGTGGTTCAAAGAGGGATCAGAGATGCTAGAGCCTAGCTTCTTAAACTAAAGCAGGACAAAACTCCACTAGCAATCGTGCTCACACTGCCTCTGTTTCCACAGCAGCAGCTTTCATTTCACAAATTGTTTCTGGATGATGCTGGTTATAAAGTCTCAATCCAAGTCTCAGTGGGTACCTTGTTCTTTTTCTCTTTCCTCTCACCAAAACATTAGTCCATGCAGGTCCCAGACATGACCTCTTAGTTCAGAGAAAAGGTTAAGAAAGAATTAAGCAAGGAAAACATTAATTGTCTGGTAAAGTTTCCTAAGAAATCTGGACTACCTTCAGTAATAAAACCCAAGGCTTTGCACTAGTGACAACCAGCACACCTTTAAGTTTAAAAATATGAGTATTGAAGATCTTAACTCAAAAAGGGGAAAAACCCACACAGTGCCAAGAGGAAAGGGAAATAAAACCCACCCACAAGTTTCCTGAAAGCAAATTGGTCTCAATGCTTTTGCAGCCGGTAAGTTTTTGGGATGAGTACAGTGTTGATGGGCAAAAAACATCAGAAGTTAGAGATACTCTGTATGCATGTCATTACCTGCAACACCATTTCATTGCAGCTGACATATCTACAGCAAGGACCTCCAGCTGCCAATGTTTACTGAGCTGAAAAAGGTCAAAGAAATAAAACTGACCTTTTCACGTGGGCCTGCTGGGTAAACATGAGGCATTGCTAGGCTTGAAAATGGATTAAAAAGGGGAAGGGGGAGGAAAAGTTATTCCAAGAGCCTCTGCGGGTAAAACACAGCAGTGCCTCCTCTCCATCTAGTGAGATAACAGCAATCCCTGAGCTTGACTTTGTTGGCTTTTAGAGTAGGGGTTTTTGGCCGAGTGTCACATCTGACGACAGGAGTGGGTCTATGCTAAAGACTGGAAAGCTCTCCTGCCCAGTCACCTGGGAAGGCAGATCCAAACTGGAGCCCGCAGTTGTATCCTGTACCTGGCTGCTGTCATCACTCCAACAGGAACAGTTTAGCATTGGGCCCTTATTTCCCTACAGTCCTCTTTTTAGGGAGGAGGGAGCACTTAGTCTCTCAAGGTTAGGTACAGAGGTCTCCTCAGCTTTGCATAGCCAGACTTCCGTAAGTGAGCTCTTCCCCCACCCCAACTCTTCAGCAATTATAACTACCCAGGCGCTAGCTCTCATTTCAGCTCTCAGCATCCAGTATCTCTTCTGGCATTGATGTCTTTAAAAACACATCAACATGACAGAACTAGACATATTTACCAGATACATAGAACAAGCCTGATCCAACATCAGTACACTGCTTCTCTGCCTTTCTACACTGAGTGACTCCAGAAAGCTCAAATCATCTAAAGGAAAGCTTTGGCCGACCACTTAAGCCAACCCTGAGCATTTGGGAAGTGTCCCATCCAGAGAGTTAACATCCAGATTTTCAAGAACCGAACACCTACAACATTAAAGGCTGCACCAGCAACTGCAGGGTGATGTCCTCCTTGGAAAATCCTGACCATGGCTAGGTACTGGGAAAAGAGCAATACACCAGAAAAAGCTGGCCTTCAGACACAAAGCAATTTTGCTCTGTGCTTTCAGAAGCTTTTTCTTGTTACTTTCAGACTGTGGAGGATATGGACAGGGTAGAACTAAGGTCCCTACACAAAACACAGGGACCAGCAGTAGCTGCTGTGAAGCAGCAGGTTCAGCACTGAGCAAACACAAACCCTACGCTTTTGTAACGATAGTAGGATTTTTAGGAGAACAATTACCCAACCTCTTGTGGTCATACCATCGTGAAGCAGGTATTGTGAGCCACAAATAATCACAGACAGCAGCAAATAATATGCAAGACAGATAATTGCTTCAATTTTTAAAAATAGAGCAAAATAGTGACTCAAAAAAAAGTTTATTCATCATAACTATACCATTTCTTAGCCTTATTGTATTAACATTCCTATTTTTTGTGACTTAACAGCCTGCTGATGCAAGTGACTGTCACTAAGTCAAATGCACAAAAATAAGCATGAAGGCAGAGAAATACAAGCTGACCGGTGGCACATTTACCTTTGCAACTCTCTTGCTGTTTGAAGAGCACATCCTTTCACAAGTCAGAGCAGTATTTCTTTTTGTGTGGAATTTTTTTTATTTTACTTTTTTTCCTAGAACATTCAAGTGTATCTTTAATGTATTATTCAAACAGAAGCAATGATTAATTAATCAAAACTCTGTTGTATAGGGAGAAGAAAACTGGGCTCTTGTGCAACACCCGGCCAGATGCTCCAACTTAAAGGGAATCATAAGGGAGGATGTGTCAGCAATAGTGCTTAATTATGCAATAAAAAATGATGGGATTTCAGAGACAGCTTTTAGGTTTTTAGCAGCATCTCTTTTCAGTACTTTTCTTCACCATATATAGGCTACGTGCCTCCTTCCATACCCATCTATCAAAGTGAGTGCAGCAAACAGCGCTTGCTCAAATCTCCTGCAATCTGGCTTGCACAGAACAGCCAGGACCTGGACTCAAAACTGACCAACACACTGTCCCTAAAATACATTGCTTTAAATGGCAAGTGTCCCTCTTGTTCCTCAGTAGTTTTTAGGTAAGGAATACAGGCTTGTGTGACAGGCAAGGAAACAAGTCTAGAGTCAGGAGGGCTGGTCTCTGCTTTTGGCTTGGATGAGCTATATGAGCCAGCTCATTTCTTCACATTTTTCTTTCTTCTCCCACACTACCTCTTTTTAAGCTTGTGAATGAAGGCCTCACCAAAGAAAAAGAAAAAAAAGTTTTTAATGTGTTTAAAAGCATCCTAATCCTGTCTAGGACAGGCTTGAGGAGAGCTGTTTCAAGAGGGAACAAACTGTTTTCCAGGTTTGCGGTGGGCACGACAGGAATCAATGTGTAATACTACAAGGAAAATGCAAGCTAGATATTAAGAGAAACATCCTTCCAGCAATAGCAATGAAGCATGAGAACAGGCTATTGAGACTTTCTGTGGAATGTCTATTCTCAGTAGCCTGGACATCTTGAAGACGAGGCTGGATGCACTTCTGTCAGAAACAGTTCAGGTTGAGTTGTTCTTGCCACAGGGCAAAGATGAGCTACATGATCTCTCGTGATCTCTTCCAGCTCTACTTTTCCACAACTCCATATGTTTTAAGAGGAGAATTTAAGAGTATTAAATTGTCATATCTTTTCCAAAGCACTGAGCTCCTCACTACTCACATTCATGAAAATATCTACACTTACCTTAATTAAGCTATACATAAGAAATCAGTTTTTTGGATTTTTTTATATGTTTTGTGCAATACGACATTTTTACCTTATGGTTAATACTTGCAATTAGAAACTACAGGAAAACATCAGCCCAGAGAACTGATTTGTCTGTCATTTAAAACATGAGTTAAGATTTTAAGGAATTAAAAAAAAAAAAATAGAAACAGGTGATAAAACAACTGGGATACAACTTATCACCCCTAGAGCTCAAAGGCCATCAACTCAACTCCAACCAGGGTCCTTATTCCCCTTCACAATCACTGAGCCTCATGATACCAAAAAAAAAAAAATCATTATACATCTGGTTCAAGTACATACAAAATCTGAAAGCAGAAACCATATTATTTTGAAGCTTCATGGTTTTTTCCATGTCTTTGTCTCCGCCCCGTCCCACTTCTTTTTCTAACCTGCCGCATCCTTCCCAAAGTCACACCTTGCTGCCTCCAGTGACCTGCACTGTCAAAATGCAACATCATGACATGTTAAGGATGTAGACAAGAGAAGCAGACTCAGAGAGAAGTTACCCAGGAGGAACAGACCACCTAACACAGATGGAAAAGAAAAAACATAGCACTTCATATTTGAGAAGCAGAAGAGGAAGAAAAATTGCAAAAATGCATGTAAAAGTTTTAGGTCTCATCTAACATGATTTCATTATATAGGTAGTATCTGATTGTTCCAGAAACTTCCACAGCCCCTTAGCCAAACTCTCAGTTATACCAGCACTGGACACACAGGAGAAAGATTGTCACTGTCTACTGAACCATTGCAATTTAATCAGACCCACAGCCTCTAAGGTTGCTGTAATGGCAGTATCTGCCTTTTTCTGTAAGGCAGATCAAAAAACATCCTTCAGACTCTCAAATTAAAGCCAACAAGCTCCTTTGGGCTGGAAAATCTCTTGCAGAGAAGGACCAATCTTGATGAAGGCTTTGTGAGATAGTGAATCTACCATATCCCCCAGATAACTTTGTTCCAATGCTTACCTAACCATAATGTTAAACTTGTTCCTAATTTAACTGCCTAAATGGGAAATACGATTTTTGCTTTTCCCAGGAAACCACATACCTATATGCAGAATCAGGCCGTTATCAGAAAAAGATTGCTTAAAATAAATACCCAATAATACACAATGTAAGCAAAGGTAACTGCTTGCTGGATACTATTTCCAGCTGAGAAGTAACTGGCAAAGACAAAACATCTCCTACTAAAGATGCGGTGAGCTGTCTATCCTGAATTTGAAGAGGCAAGATCCAAGAGATTGCCCTTAAAACAGCAGGCAGTGAAATCATAATCTATAGAAAAATGAAGCTAATCACATGTTGTTGTTTGTTCTTTTCCTGAACACTCACAATCGCTAAGGACAATGTGCAACAATACAGGGGTACCTGAACCCACTCCACCTGAATTAGCCAGTATGTCCAAACAGCCTCAGGTGAAACAAAGGTAACTGAGACTGTGGAAGGTAAGCAACCCTTCTGCACGAGCCTAGTCTCTAACTAATTATCCCTTTCAAGAAGCAAGAATAATTACTGTAATTTCAGCCACATGCTACAAAGGGCACATTAGCTCGAGGTACTTCAGCTGGGCAGTGCAGCAGGCATGCCTTGAGAGCCGTACAGCTCTGCTCGTACCAGACTTGTGTCTGTAACACATTGATGCCAGCAATTTTCTAGATTCTTTTCAGAACTTTTGTTTCCTTACCTATTGCTAGTCCTTTCAGATTTGCTCTTTGTTGCTATAGATTAGATATTTTATGACCTATGTCATAAGGGCTTTGGCTAGTTTCACTTTTAACACTCATGCTGACAGGGTATGATGATGCAAATTGGGTTGTTACATCATGCTCCGTTGAATCTAGGGAGATGGATTTTACCTAATTTTAGTCACAACAAAAGCTATGATAGAGATTTATCTATAACCTCATTTTTTCATGCCAGAGAATCAGAAATTACCAGTTAGCAAGCGCTAGCTACACTGGTCCTTTAGTTGGTGGTGAACACTAGCATGTCTTAAACCAGCTAGTCTAAACCCTTCAAGTTTTTCAGCAGCTGGGGATCTCCCTTAAAGCTCTCCCTTTCACTTCCCTAGGGAGAGATAAACCTAATCAAGTAGATATATGATTCTGTCCTCTCTGCCAAGCATCCTCCCTCAAAGACATCGTGAGGAGTTAGCAGAGTCCAGATAAACCTCAAATCAAAACAGTCCCAAGAATAAGCTTGAGCTAATTTTCAACTCCTTTTACATTTGCTCAGGCACCTCCATGAGGTGTATGACCAGAAGCTAATCTGACCTACTCCATTTTGTGGGGCAGCTCTGCAAAGCTTCCCAAAGAAGGGAAGAAAAATAAAAAAAAAAACCAAAACAGAGCCAACAAACAGTCATCACAAACACAAACTCTGCTTTCCACATTTGCACATCAGATGTTGGTGATGAAGATAGGGAGTGTAGCAAGATGACAGAGTGGCAGCACTGCAGATTCTCTAAGAAAGTCAGTCCATATTTGGTATCCTTGAAGAGAGACTAAAAAGGAACTTTTTCCTTTGTGATGTACTCTTGGTGAAACAAAGCTATTTAATTTTAGAACAAAAATCTCCTTGTATCTTTCTTCTAAGGGCAGGTTGGATTACAGTACTCACAAACCTGATGTCCAGAAACACAAGTAAAACCTTGGCTGTGTCATTGTGATGTATGTTCACAGATAGGTCAGTGCTCATCACACGAACACAGGTGATAGATCTGGAGTTGAACCTGCCCCCACCAAGCCAGATATGTCCCCAACCTCACATCCTCAGGCTGGCTCAGATAACATGCTTGGTTCTAAAACCACCAGAACAGACTGCATGGTGCCAGCTTTGCTCTAGGGCACTTTTGACTCCCTAAGAACATTTCTGTCAATTAGAAATGTCTTTGCACTTAAATTCAGATTGCTTGAAACTCATACTTTTGACACAAAAACACAGAACTGTCTCCAACAGAGGTCCACATGCAGGGGGGGTCACAGCTGTCACACTCATGTGTCTACCATGGCCAGTTACCAAAAAGTGATTGATTCACTTAATTCAAGAGCCTGGTCCCTCCCATAGCAGCTCCTTCTCTTTCCCCTCTGCAGTCCAGCCAGCAGATTATCCTTCATTCTGGTGATCTAGGGTGGGATCTGCCATCTGTACCCAGTCTTGCACCCATTCTTCATCTCCATTTCCTCTACCAAAATTGCTACGTAACCGAAGTGGCCCTTTACACTGGCCACAGCTGAATGTTTAAAAACACATCTCTTATGAACTCTCTTTTCTCGGTCTTCCCTTCTGAAAACCTTGGTCAAATTCAGTGTCTGATTTCTGACTAGAGGAGGACACCCACTTCCCTGGGTCTGCTGGGTGTGCTCCTGTTAACACAGCCCAGGATGCTCTTAGCCATCCTTGTTACCACAGCACATGGGTGGCTTACATTCAGCTCAGTATATGCAAAGAACCCTGGGGTCCTTCTCAGCCAACCTGGCCCCCAGCCACTCTGTCCTCAGCCCATATTACCACAGGGTTTTACTCCATCCTGGGCTCATGACTTCACATTTGCCCTCACTCAATTTCATCAGTTTGCTGTTGGCCCACTCCAGCCTGTCTAGGCTCTGAATGACAGTGCTGCCTTTGAGCTATTGACTTGTACCCCACACCTGACATCATCAGAAATGTTATCTGTAAGAGTTTGTGTCATAGCCCACTCTGTTTTTTCCTACACACACAACTACAGAAAATCCCATCCTAATCATGGTTGAACTTCTCTCTGTCCTGCCTGACCAAGTAGCAAGAGCCATGCAAAGTATTAAAATATTTATGTTTCACACTCATCCACCAGGAGCATGAGCAAACGAGTGCAAAACCCTCTAACTCATCCACCTCTATGAGGCAGAAAACTAATATTATATACATTGTCTTCTAGGGTATGGCTTCACTTTCCTTCTATCCAACATCCAGCCTGAGCAGACAAAGAAAACTGTATTCTTCCTCAAAATGTTTGGAGTATTCCCATTAGTCAGTGCTGTATGAAAGCACAGCCATGCCATGCCTCATTGGAAAGTGGCTTTGGCAGTCAGGAGCCTCTCCTAAGAGGTTTATTAAACTGCCCTCACTTTGTTCATTATCCTTCTGCCCTCATTTCCAGGGCACCTGACTGCATCACCTCTTCAGCATTTAATTATTCCCTTTTCCACGCAAGCTGAAAAGTAAGGTTTGGCCTTGGACCCCTTTGTCTGCTCCACACTAGCTCATTAAAAACTTGGTGTGCTACAAACGTGAGGAAGAGAGAACAGACAACAAGAGTTAAAAAGGCACTATGAGTAAAATAAAATAAAAAGATAAAACCACTCAGTGTATGCAAAGAACATGATCAGTGTTTATTTCTAACCCTTCCAGACTAACACTTTTTTGCTCATCAATCTTGAAATGGTTGTGTGGACAGCAATAGCGTTCTGCTAGTCAGCAGCATTTCATAAGCTTCCAAACAGAATTTAGAAAAGAAATAAATCAAAGAAGGTAGGAGCATTTCTGTTAGACTCCCTTAACAAAAAGCCGAGCTTTTCTCCATTTTCCATCTATTTCTTCTCTAAAATGGCAACAGGAAGTGCTCAGATACCTCTGAAAGGACCAATACTGAGCTTTCTCAAAAACTGTTTGTCTGCCACAGTGGAAGCAACTTCCTGAGCATAAATTATTCATGTTCAAGAATAAGAGTATCAGAGTGGATAACTCAGAAGATTAGGACATTTCTTGCATGGGCAGGCTGTTTCTGTTATTTGTAGCTAGATTTGCCAAGAAGGTTAACTCTGCCAAGACATCTAAAGGTCTTTTTGGATCACTATTTTGCTTCTTTCCCTATTACTGTTCTTCATACAAAAAAAAAAGCTGCTTTGACATTTCCACATCATTCATTCAAGACCAGGGGGACAAACACAGAATTTAAGGGTTTTAGGTAATCAAATACCAGCAAACGCCAGGCTAGAATTTCCACCAGATGGGAGATGGGCACTTGAACTCACTCAGGACCTTCTTAAATGCCAGTCACGAGTGGCATGATGGAACCATTTTTGAGTTTGTTTTTCAGGCGGAAGGAGGGTGCTCTTTTTTTTAAATCACCTGCAGTGTTCTTTGGGTAGCTTAGGGATTTTTTTAATGCTTTGTAACTACACTTTTCAACATTGAGTGATAACATCAATTGCTCAGGGTTACACATGAGGAAAGAAGGAAGAAATAACTGGAAATGAACTATGACCTTTTTTTCTAATTTGACCATACATTTTTAGCTAAAACAGTGAATTCTGCTTTTGCTTACGTGCTCCTGTTTAAGATGCAGATCCACTAAGGTAGCCTCAGAGGTGAATCAGTTTTCTCTCTGAATTAGGAGTCAAATTTTAGAACTCAAATTCACTCATTTGTGCATTTTTCTATAAAGCTAGTCTAATCCCTGGCTAAGGACACACTTCTCAGCTTTCTGCAGCTACCCTCTGGGCTGCTTTTTCAAAGTTTCTCAATTTGTATTTTGATGCATGATTCATACAAGATATGATTTACCCCTTCATTAACTTGCCTGAAGTAGAGACGGTTGGATGCTGTTAGGTCAAAAGCATTTGAAATATTTCCTTCTTTTTGGTTGATCTACTCTGTGAATCAATATTCTTCCAACTCAACCACTTCTACTCTCAAGGGAAGTCAGATGTTCATGGCCCTGACCTTAGATACTGGCCCTTAGCCCATCACTTAAAATGATAGACAGTAATTACAAAACTGGAAGACAGGACTGTCAGTTGAGAAAAAAAACACAACAGGGAAAGTCCAAGATGATTGGAAAGAAAACACAGATACTGAGATCCTGTTAGCCAGATCTCACTGTAAGAGGATGATATATTGTGAGAGGCAAGCTACAATGTATACACTGGATCTGATACTTTTCTGAAAATCTATGTATGATTCAGGCTGGAAATTCTGAATACAAAGAACTTTGATTCAATTCCTTGTACGTGAGACACATTATACCTTCCTCCCTCAACTCTACTGGGTCAAACACTTGGAATCACAGAAGCTCTAGTGGTATTGCTTTATTTGTAATATCGGTACTGCTTTATATTAGAGTCACCAAATGATAGTGCCACTAGCTGGTATGAATTCAGACTCTAAGTTCCAAGAAGAGAGTACCTTTTCAACTGTAGTTAGCATTATGGCCTCAATTCAGATGAGCAGGACTGTTAGATTTGTTTCACCTCATGGCTCTTTTTTTTCTTTAAAATACAACCAAAGCAAAAAAAACACCAACTCACAAACAAAACCGAAAACCAAACACTAGAGTAGTATCTTGAAATCCTCAGTAACACAGAAGTCACATTCACATAGTTCAAGATTCAGAAGTCTTCAGTGATCCAAGCTACCTTCCTTATAAGACCTGAAAAGGACTAGGCTCGCATAGGGCGGGTGTTCATACCTCCTGAAAGTTACTTATCTTCAAGATATTTCCTTCTGTGCTTCCAGGCTTTGCTTTTTGAAAACCAGAATGGAAGGCATTCTCCCCTAGCATTTCTCCACCTGGCATAGTGATGTTTATAAGAGAAATCGTATTCCAGTCTACAAAGCAAAAGCTGTGCCTCAGTACTACTAAAAAAGTGCAATCTTGCTACAGGCATTTTAATATACAGCAGTTCCTTTCTGCTGCTACCTGCCTCTGAGACCAACAAAACTAATCAGTGAAAATATGAAGTGTGTTAAGGATATATTTCCTCCTCACCCCCAACATCATGTGCCATGAAGTACCCCTGACATAATCCATGCCTTTGTTTCCTTTTGGCCTGTCAGCTTACTGCCACACCAGTAAACAAGGTTTGGAGCCATATTTGATTTGGAAGCAGAGGCATTAGAGAAGTCTGTTAAAAAAATACTTAAAAAACCAAACCCATGAGCAACGTGACTTATTTCAATAGGAAATGACAAAGGTAGACATTTTGATGATACCTTAAAAGAGGACAGCTACAAATTGCCAAAACAATGTCCCTTTTCCCAAGATGTTTTCTGCACACTCAGGAGAATCTTTTAACCAAAACAATTACTCTGAGCAAAATCCTGGTGGCCTAGCAGTGCTCTCCCTGGTCAGAGAAGAGCATGAAAACTGACAGTTTTCAGTTCTCAGGTGAAGAGACATATGTTTGTGATCATAATGGTTTTGCCATAATTATGTTTCACTAGGATCAGGGAAAAGATAGCAGTCTTCCAGCAGATCTGAAAAAAAAATCTGAAAGTTCAGAAAATTCTTTGAGTCGAAATGGCCCATCAGTTCTGAGGGGTTTTTCACCAAGCTTTCAGTTTTGACAGCAAGAGCTACAACATTGGGAACCTCGATTCACATGGACATCACCAACTCATTCACCTTTTCCTCACCTCCTACAAACAGATTTGTACAGAAGACATTTTGGCAATTAAAACAAACGTGCATATGAAGTCCCCAAACCCTTCCCAACCCTTGCTACAGAAGGAGAATTTATCGACAGCGAATTTAATTTGCTCTTCCAGGTACTCAAAGTGAATTGAGGTTGACAGGCAGGGAAAAAGATATTGCTTTGCTTTAAATGGTTCCCCTGCCACTGCTGAAAGCTCTTCCATAGTACTTATCTCTCTGCTTTGGAACTAAGCAGACAGAGCAGCACTGGAGACGGGAGCACTCGGTTGGCACATCAAGTATTTCTACACAAAATGCTTGTCATGTACCTTCCCCCCAAGGTGATCACCATGCACCTTTCCCACAACTTCAGCAGATCAGCTTTTTCAGATCGTTTGCAATGCAGTTGCTGAGTGTCCATGCGTCCTTCATCTGAAAATTGTTACCATGCAATTTATGTAAACTAAACAGAGTCTGAGTCCTTTTGATTGGGCAGGTGTGTCCTGTAATATGTCTCCATACCCTTGGCTACATAAATACAACTCCAAGGTGTCCCCTACTCATGTCATATCTCATTATAATTCTGTTTATAAATCAATATAGATAAAGTAAGAAACTCCCTGTGGATGTCACTACAGCTCAGCATAAGAGTGTACTTTACCTGTATGTCTCATTCCAATACATCTATGACACTGTGCTACACTACTGAAGATGCCTTCCAATTACTACCTATAGCAATAAAAGAACCTGGACTTGAAATATTTACCAGTCCTGAGGGATGGTTTTTGACCCACTACTAGGTTTAATTTATCACATAAACCCTGACTAGCAGACACAGGAAGTGTCATTTTTGTTTCAGGAAGCAAAGACTGGTTTGGGGTTTTAATAAATAAATAAATAAATAATTTAGAAAGATGTCGTAAGGTATTTGTTTACAAATACATGCTTCAGATAAAATATTCTATTTGGAAAAAATAAACTGTTAAATCTGTCATTAGTACTGCATTAAAACTTACCTTACCTGGGGCACATTTTTCCTAGGTAACCATGTACTAAGAGTAAACAGCAAGGTTAGCATAGCAAGTTTGTGCTTCTTTTGAAGTTTGGCACTTGTGACAGCTCAAATGTTTGAGCAGAGAGGATTTTTTTAAATTCAGTATCAAGCAAGTCTACCACAGGTCAGCTCAAGCATGGATTCACTTTTAAAAAATGAGCAGAACTGCTTATTCATAACAGGGACCAGATCTATGTCCTGTATCTTTAATATTTACCTTTACATAGCAGTGTTACGGGATGCTGGAAACGTACCATCCTCGCCTGAAGGTGTAAAGACCGCTTCTGGACTGCTGTCAGCCTCCATAATGAGAGTAGGAACAGAAAGCCTCAGTAAGGTGGTAGATCTTTGATGACCCCTCTCTTCCAACTCCTCACGTAAGTGCGTGATTTAAGTTGGACTCTAACAGAAATATCTCCAAGGATCTAGATATGATGGCAACTGCATAGCCCTTTTTCTTCCTGATCAAAGAGCAAAGTCAAACTCTTTCTGTCTTTCAAACAGTTGATTTTCCTCAGCTATCCACTACATGAATAAAAACCTTTGAAACGGCTGGTCCAAAAGGAAGTACATCTCACCTGTCAGGAGAGATATGGCAAGAATAGGTCTACAGACTGCACTGGCTTTTAAGTGTTCATGAGCTTTTTGTGCAAGATTGAAAACATTATCCTCAGTTTCCAGATCAAGCTGTCACATAGAAAAATGTTATCTACATGAGGGAAATCACACCTGCAGATTTTAAGGAGGACGTCTCCCCTACCCTTTACATTCCGGAACAAACAAAGAGCACGTAAGAATTCCCGCTAATGGAATCACTGGTAATGGTCTGTCTGTAAGGATTGTGTCAGCAGCCTCAGGGAAGATCTATGTGGATGCAATCTCTAAGAGATCTTGGGTCATTCACAGTGTAGAAGTCACTACTCATTTTCCACAGTAGATGGTACTTGTTACTTAAGACAGAATTCATCTGAGATAATTGTAGAGTTCTCTAAGTGCTCACTGTCCGCTCTGAGCTCATTGAGCAGCCTCCCATTGCACTCAATGCAGAAAGACAAGCAGCTCCAAAGGGCGCTCTCACACGTCTCTTGTCATTGCGTCTGTAACAGACTCCACGTCCAACCTGCAGCTAGCTAAATCTTACATATCCCAGTTGAGTACAGGGGGATATTAAACACTAAATTAAATATTTCTAAACAAAAAATGCTAGCACTTTTGCATTGCAGAGTCACTGCAGCATATTTATAACTGGCAGTTACACTTGACAGGTTTCCCTGTTCCAGAAAGATTAGTACTTCAGCCAGCATCCCTCAAAACCAGTTGCACATCAGTGGAAGTACGCAACTTAAGTATACAGTTTGGTCTGACAGCAACAGCACTGGAAGATCAATGAGGGTTTTTTTGAGGCCAAGAAAGAGCAAGATCCCAGCACAGGAGAAGGAAACAGATTCTTCTGGATTTGAGCTCAGGTTGCCTTTCTCACAGCCTTGGACAATACTGCTGCATTGCTGATATTGTTGAAGAGTCAATGAAATGTCAACACGCACAAGCTAAGTTTGAGAAGAATTCCCAATTCCCACTGATGTCAGCAAGAAAGTTCTGCTACAAAGTTCACTTTTACTTTAGCACCTAACAGTACAGAGCGATAGTAAGGCCTCGTTGCCTTAAACTAGAAAGTTTTGATACACCTTTAACTTTGTAATCAACATAATGAGGACAATTACATTTACTTCATGCTTTTTAGGGAGCTGTGTAGAGTCATTAATTGCTCTTTACACAAACATGAACACTATTCTATGCAAAGTTTTAATAAGAGTCACAAGGCCAAGCAGCAGCACACTTACTTAACAGGGCAATAAGCAATCAGAGTACACACAAGCAGGAAAAAACAACCTCCCATTGGGTTACTAAAATAGGTGCAACACACAAATACTTGCAAAAGATAGAAAAACAACAAAAATGGAAGACAGAGGAACAACAGAAAGAGAAGCCAGTCCTGCACTAAGACAAAGACTACATTCTCAAAGACTACATACTCTGGAGACTTTCACTCAGTTCTCTATTTGGCTACAGGCTTTCTGTCAGAGTTAAGTCCGTCTATTTTCCCTTTACTTCTGTTTCACTTCCCATTCCAGGAAAAACAACAGCGCTGGCTTTGTGTTATCCCCACTACAGGGGAGGATAAAAACGATTAGCCTGATTGCACACCAACTTGGATCCTCATAGCAATCAAGCTATAGTTATCCAGGGCTCTCCCTAAACACAGAGGAAGAAGGTGCATCATTACCTTTCCTTTTTGAACTGCCCTCTCCTAGAAGAAGGGGTCCAACTCTGGTGTCTGCAGAGCCCAGGACACCAAAGCTGTACTTGCCCAGAAAAGGCCTGCACTACAATCACAATGTAAAGAACAAATTCAAATAGGGGCTTTTGTGCACCAGGACTTACATGGAAGCTCCTTAAAACCCAAGAGCTTAGTGTGAATATTTCATTCAGCAACCCCTAATTCAGCAGCAGCTAAGAACACGGGAAGTTTGACTCTGAAAATTAAACAAAACTTTATATTATCAAGTGATAAAATTACTTTTTGTCCCACTTTGGTCTCATTACTCCTTTCTCTGCAAAGACTGAATCCCTTAGAAACATTTCTCACAAAATGTATCCAATCTGAAATAATTCTCCCAAGGAATAATTACTAAGGAAGAACTTCCATCTATATTTAATTAAAGCTGAAAAAAAATCTTACCATAATCAAAGGTAATTGAGATCTTGCACTAAGAACTTAGCACATATTGCCAATGATAAATGTAAGGAAGTAGCTGAGGTTGGGTCCATCTTCTTGACAAACTTTCTATTGTATTTCAAGCGAGAAGCAGATTCAGCAATGTTTCATTGGGTGCCCTAACCTAATGAAGGCCTGATCTAAATCTCATTAGGAGACAGGAATAATTTCAATATCAGACTCCTTGAGAAAGCGCTAATTTCTTTTTTGTGTCATGCTCCCCAATGAACAAGCAGAAAGCCATTTTGCCATCAGCACCAACTGTAAAGTTCAAACTCTCTTCATTGAGAGTTGTATTTCAAAGGATGTTTGTTCCTGAAACTTCACATCTTTGTGGAAAAATAGCTGCTGGTATTACTTGACATAAGCATTGTGGCAAAAGAGGTAACTGACTTTAAAAATGCCAGTCTCTTCATAAAGCATAGTAGTTAAGAGCCATAGCCAGGTTAGGCTTGTGTGATGATGGAAAGTGTGATAATGGATGGAAGGAGATAAAAACCACATACAGTACAACATGGACATATCCCAGCTCACCAGCCCATGCTAGGGGTGAGCACTGCAAAACACAGAAGAGACCTCAAGGCACAAGAACTACAAAGCTCAAAACGGCATTTTGGCATCCTTTTAAATGTAATAATATTTTTTGAAAAGACCTTGGATTTTGAGGGTGTTTATTTCTCAAAGTGTTCAGGGCTTTTTTCCCTATTTTTATTAAGCACGACATTATTCTCTTGGAAGTTAGTACTTTTCATATACACTAAAAGAACAAAATGCAGTTAAAAATGACTTGTCAGACATTCAGTCAGGGTCCCTCCATCATGCCACTGAGTTTCCTACAGCTCCAGCAGTGAGTCAGACCTGATTCAAAACCATTTGCTGAGCAGCACTCCTGGAATTCACACAAATACCTTTTTGCACATGTCCCCACATTAAGTCCTTCTCCAGTAGGACTGAGTCCAATATGCAATGCATCCTCTGGGCTTACTATTGTCAGCTCACTTATTTTCTATTTTAGCATTATTCAGCACCTCACACTGAGCTGCTACTGTGAAGCACTGCTGGATTTGTACTGCAGTGCTAGTGGGTTTTTAAAGAAAAATATGGAGGGTTCATTCTGTTTTTAAACAGACAGGCTGCTTCTACCTTGAGAAAAAAAATGCTTGAACACCCTAGAACAAGGGTTGTTTTTTCCATTTTAAATAGCAAAAAACTTTTTTTTTCCTTTTTTGTTTTCCACAGCTTTGAAAGAGCATTCAGTGCTACAGTGGTGAATTCAAACAGTTGGTTCACAAGCAGGGTAGACTGGGTGCAGAATGGAAGAGCCAGGGAGTAAGGGACTGCTCAGGACTCTCTGGCAACCTGGGTGGATTGCCTGCCTCACACCACACCACACCACCTTTTCATTCTTTGTTTCATCTGAATGCCTGGTTGCCTGATCTGTGGATTTTCATCACCTAAAGGAATTGTTCCAGCTGTCTAATCTGACTTTCCCCCAAGGAGTTTAAAATCCTAGCAGCCAACCCTTGAGATACACTAGGAACAATCTCTATTAATCTGCAGAAATCTCAAGGTCTGGATCCCTTCTTTTCTTTGAAATTTCACCCAGTCTGATTATTCTGATAGCCATTTTTGTTTTCCATGTCCAAATAGCCCTTTCCCCCTTCCTTCTGCAGATCACCCCATGCACACATCCCCTTAGCAATTCCTTTGTCTCACACACATACACCTGGGCCACATATCCAAAATGTATTTTGCTGGTTCTGTGCAGCAATACTTACACCCCAAAGGGCCAAGGCATAGCCAGGCCACGATTCTCCAGAGATTTTGCTCCCACTGTACAGACTGGTCCTGCTTTATTACCACCGATGGGTTTGCTTTAAATGGCTCCAGCAGCTCACCTGCAGCGAGCTGAAGAAAATGTGCACATTTCCTGGAGAGCACCAGCAGATGCCACCACATTCGGTAGATCCTATTTCCAGACTAATTTTCTGAGCAATTTTGTTGGCAACATTTGGTGAAATAGCTTGCACTTTCCAGGTTGAAAAAAAAAAAATAACCAAAACAACAACAACCCACAAACAGAACAAAAAAGCAACCACCACAAATGCTGCTGTAGCACCCCATTGCACACTTTGCATATAGGATCTGTAAGAGAGCTGAAATGGTAACCTCTGCACCTCAGCTATTCCATCAATTCAAGCTGTTAATGCTGCACACATGTGAACAGAATCCAAAACTGAGGCCAAATCTGCCAGAGCCGAGCCAGCTTCCCATCAGAGGTGGGATTTGTAGCAGCTTAGGATCAACGATTTGAAGGTTTAGTTTGAATGAACGAGGTTTTGATTTGGAAGCATTGGAACTCAAGGGGACATGACAGATTTTCAAACCAAAACCCCAAATCCTAGCTCTTTAGGCTAGGGATGGTTTGCACTTATATGAAGTTTGGACAGCTGAACAGAGCCACAGGTGCAGTCTTTTCTGTTCTGACCCATACGGTGACATCTTTCAGAGCCATATTCCAGAGCTTCCTGCAGCATGAGGTCTCAAGCCAAGCAACCTGGCTCCTGCTCTACTGGTACAATACAGTGCTTCCTTACACCACTCTCCTCCTCCTTCCTACACACCTTGCAAGGACATCTTTACAGGAATGTGATGGGCCACTGAGTACTCAAACCAGCTTCTGGGGCTGGTTACCTCCAGAGGATCCCAGTGAGCCTTCAACCCTGCTGATGTCGTCAGTGGTGGTATCTGTAAGAAGATGCCTCCTGACACAAGAAGCCATTGGGTCCAATACTGACCCTGCAGGATCAACAGTGACCTACAGTGGTCTTCTCCCAAGGGTACAATTCCATCCCTAAAGAGAGCTAGACTAATCAAGCTGGGTACTTTTACAAATGCTAAGTTAATTTGAAGATAACTAACACAGTGACTAAGCACCCTGTTCTGTTTCTAAACACTGTTCTTCACTTGGAGTCCCAACATACCTCAAGGCTGGGTTGTGGCCTATTCCTACAAACAGACAACTGAGGCACAAGCCAAACCAGCTTTTCTTCTGTCATCAGACACAAGTAACTATAACCAAGGCCCTCTGAGCACTATAATAAAGCCCCATCAAAGCAGGAGCCATTCAGAAGCCAGCATTTTCTCCAGAGGGGGTGGTGGGAAAAAAAGTTTAAGTTTTGTTCTGTATACTGTGTCCAGAAGAGCCTATCTTTAGAAAATGCTGCATCACTTCAGTTTTCCAGGAGGACTTTTCTATATATATATATATATAATAGCACAGAGCACTTAATTTCTCCCATCTTGGGAAGGATGAATCATTCTAGCCTCCCTCTGAAGCTGGTGCAATAAAGAAAATGAAAGTTGGCCAGACATTTGCCCAGTACCACATTCCATTGGATACCTATAAGCCCTTAAAGAATTTCTCATGCCTGCATGCAAGACCCTACGTGGCAGCTATGTGATGGATACATAACAGAGTGTTAGCCATCTAGTAAGTAGGAGTCCACAGCAAGGCCAGATTTTTAATAACATCTACTGCTTTATGTCACGTTTCTAGGGCATGTCTGTGGCTTTTTTCCCCCCACAAAAAAATTAGCTGCTCCAGTTACAGCAGATCGGCAGACTCCAGCTGTCCCAGTTCTGTTAGGAAATGCATGAGACTGAGGTCTGGCCAATCCAGACAAATTCAGTCCATCCCAAGACTTTACACCAGCTGAAAGGGGTTCCTCACTCAGGATGCAGCTGAAAGAAGCAATATGGGAAAGACCCAGCAGCATCTGAGAAACACGGGTCAGCCCGGGCACTCCAAGCTCCCCACTGCCCGTGCTGCAGCACACACAAATATGAAGCAGTGCCCTTGGAAACAGCCTCTGAGTGCTGTTTTCCTCCATGGGATGCAGTGCAGGACTCCTGCCTGCAGGCAGACCCAAACAGGTAAACCAGTACTGAAGCACACAGAGATTGCCAGCCTGGGCAATCTCTGCTCTACAGGGTATTTCTCAGGACAGACATACCAGTCAATGTCTGCTTCCCACTGCCAGAAGTCCACTGGTTTGCAGGGTAACTACCCTCTGATTAAACTGACCTGGAAAATAAGTCAATTTACCACATGGGAAAAACTAGTTTGTCTAGAGAGAAGGAGTCAGACAGTGTCACAAGCAGAGATCTGACCTCTCCTAGCCTCCTTCCCTGCAAAGTAAAAACGCACAGTTCTTCTAAGACAAAGGCTCAAAGCAATCTCGCTCACAGCACAGATCAATTACATTAAACACAATGACCAAATTATCTGCAGATAACCTCCACCACCCTGGAGCGCAGACTGGGACTACATCTCCCCAGCGCCCCCAGCTCAGATGTCCATTTCCAAACCACAATTCCCACATGAAGCCAAGTCCAGTAGTTACATTAACACAACTAGACAATCTACAGGCTACTGAATTTGGAGGAAAAAACCTCCCAGGTACAGCTCTGAGCAGAAGAGAGACCTGTTCCATGGCTTCTAGTTATTTATCTAATGTAAATAACACTGCCAAAGGCTCTGAGTATAACCAACTTCAAATTAATACAAAGCGGTTTCTGCTGCTTCCAAGGCAGAGGCAGTGCAAGCAAGTCAGACAGGAAAGTTTTCTGCCAAGTTACTGGGTTCCTTTACAAGGAAAACTTTTTTCCCCATTCATCTTTCCAGACTTGGTGGGCAATCTGGCACTGGCCAATCCAGCTGTCCAGTCTGCAGTGCCAAAGGTAGGCTCAGCTCTAAGGCAGAAAAGGGATTTAATAAGCAATTGCAAAATGGGTCTACCAAATAAAAGCCAGCTCCTTAAACAGCCTCAAACATTTCTCATGTGCTGCTTCAATCCAGGAAATTAATCAAACCACCACAAACCAAAGGAGATTCCGCTTCTGAACAGTAATACAAATATATGCAGGCAATCCAAATAATTCTCGCTGCTTTAATTCCCTGGAGATTCAACTGCATATATTACACAAAGCTTAGATATTAAAAGTCTGTGTTTCCAAGCAATGAAATTGCTGCCATAAACATCCCTGGATCCATTTTTAGAACTACTCTAAATAGCCCATCTCTGTCTTGTTTTTCTGTCAGGTTTCCAGCATTTTTGTGAGCATCTTGATGCTTTCTCTCACCTTTCCCCTTACCTGAGGCATCATTCAGGACTTCTTGGGCTCAACAGCCAGGGCCATGTTCCCAGTACCCCTTGGTGACCCTGCCCAAATTAGCTCTCAGCTTGCTTCCTTTTGCATCTTTTGTGGCTTTACTTGCAACCATGAGTACCTTCCAAGCATAAACCAACCTTGTCTAGTATCTACAACACTGGCTCCTTGTTTCAAGTCCTGGTGACTTCTTCAGTATAAACAGAGTATGATATTAATGCAAGTTTACGCTGAGCTTCTGTCATTCCAGAAGCATTCATTAGCATGGTGTCCAGATATTAAGCAGTTAAAGAGCTGCTCTAACATTCCTCATTGTGTACTTTGGGCCTCATTAAAACAAAATCCTTTCCTAAGACACTTTTTGTGATTGACTGTTCTTCAAATATTTGAAGCAATTTACTAACTAGTTGTGAATTTTGTGTCAGAATAATTTGCAGGTGGAATCACTCTTAAAATGAGTTTTCCATAGGTCATTTTCAGATCCTTTCCCTTCTCTCCCTTCCACATCTAAATGGGATCTTATACAGGAGGAGGAATCAAACTGATACGTGCCTCATTAAGCTGACACGGGGCATCCAAGCAGGCTGATGAAAGCAGAGTACCCTGTGGTGGGGTTGATCTTGTCTGGATGCTCTATCATTCCCCTCCTAAGCCAGACAGGGAGGGGATAAAATTAAGATGGAAAAAACTTGTTGGTCTAGATAAAGACAGCTAAATAAAGCAAGAGGCCACACAGGGAAGCAAAGGAAAAGCAAAAGATTTCTTATGTACTTCCAATCAGCAGGCAACGTCTGGACATCTTCTGGGAAAGCAAAGCTTCGGTACACACAGTGATTGCTCCAGAAAACAATTATCATAAATAACAAATGACCTCCTTCCTCTTCCTTTCTCTTAGGTTTTATCACTGAGCAGACATCATATGGTAGAGAATGTGGCTTTGGGTCAGCTGTCCTGGCTGCTTCCCCTCCCAAGATCTTGCCCACCCCCAGCCTACTCGGGATGGGGCAGAACACTGGTGTGTTACCAACACCTTGCTCCCTACCAATACACAGCACAGCATTATGACAGCTGCTATGGGAAAAATTAACTGCATCTCCACCAGACCCAATGCATGCACCAACTTCTTCCCCTCTGCTATACAACTTCCCTGCTTCTAAGTATGTTCATGGCTCTCTGTGGAGACGGTCCTGCCTGCCTCCACCCCTGGCAACCAGGTTGGACAGCTCTTCTTGGCCCCACTTTCTATCTACAGAGAGCTTGGACTTGGGCATGAAGCTTCTAAGCAACCAGCAAGAAAGCTACATTTTATTTTACTTCTCCCACAGTTTTTTTTTTACCCCTTTGGAAAAAGAAAAAGCTACAAACAACATTTTCACATCATGTTGATTATTTTAATATTAACAAAAGAAATGCCAGCCAGCTCTACTCTCTGAAGCAGTCCCTATATTGGCTGCAATTAAGATAGGCCATACTGTATCTACACAAAAACCAATCAGGGGTTCTGATTGGTAATCACACTCTGTATTAACTCTCAGGGAGCTCTGAGAGTCAGAGGCCATCAGGAGTTACATCATCAGAACACTAAAGTGTTACTGTGCTGTTCTCTATAATCTCTCACATGAGAAAATGTCATCTTCTCAGAAAAGTGCTTTCCTGTTCTACACTTTTTACCAATGTGATTTTCTAAATGAAAGTACTGACACTACATATTCATAAGACAGGGTATTTTAATATGAAAAAGCTGAACAGGTACAAACTACCAGTCAGCAAATCAGCCAGTAGAAGCACTATTATTAACCACATTATTCTTTCAAGGAATGAGCCCCTCCAGTCCTGCAAAGAATTTAAGCAGATTTAAGCAGCCCCATTCAATCAGTAATATCCCCAAAATATTTACCTCTTTTCCTGACTCAGACTTTACTCTACATACCCCAAAAGAATTTTAAAACTCCTTTTGCCCAGACCTGTAAACCCTTCTTTATGCCGAGTAGTCCTTCTTGCATCCCTATTTTCTAAAATTCACGATTAGATTTTTGGGTGAAGATTAACAGAATTTAACTGCCTCAGTGAAAGAATCAGCTTTCCACCACTGATGCATAGCAGCAGTTTAACAGTGAGGATCAACAATACAAGAAGCTGGCATCAAACAAAAAGACAGAATGAAAAGCATGGCATATAAATTCAGCTGGAAAAGGAAAACAAACAAATATTGGAAACAAGTTGGGTCAAAGAGGCTGACTTTGAGTGATCTCTCAGAGATTACACATCAGAAAAGAAGCAAGACTATACTGTTAGTAAATAGCTACTTTAGCTTCCAATTAACTGGCTATTCATTACTCATTTTCTCTGCAGCTGCAAGACCAAAAGCCAGACTTCGCATCTGCAGTGTAATTCCTGTGCCCAAGGATTCCTCCACCAGTAAGCGATGTTACTCTTCATTTACACCCTACAGACAGTTTATTCCCAGCTTCAGCTGAGCAGCGCCCGAAGAAACAGTAATGTAGCTCAGAGGAGTTTCTCACTGGGCTTCACCCAGACTGTCACTGTGAGAGGGAGGAAGTGTGAACTCCTGAGCTGATTTGATAACAAGCTTAAACCACAGCAGGAGCACCGCCTAAAGGGTGCAGATGTAGTGACACGTACTCACACGCATTCACATTGAGGATATGATTCCCTGATCCCCATTAAGCCCTTTCTTCAGCCACCCTTCTTAGTTGCTCGCTGCAAACTCCCCAACAGCTTTCCCAGACTTGCAATACACTCACCAGCCTAATTTAAAGAGGGGGTGCCAATGCACATCATCATCTCCTGTCTGTGGAAGTCCCAGAAGGCAGTGTGCACAAAAGCTGGAACAGCTAAAATCCTACAAAACTCTTCCCAACCAGGCAGCCTGTCAGCAGGAAGGAATTATGGCAAGGGAGTTGCAGCAGAGCAACACAAGAGGCCTGGGATCAGCTAACTGGTTTTGACAGGCTCTCCTTGGCCTTAAGCACTGAGGAAAATCCATAAACCACACTTTCCTTACAGGAACATGCCCAGATGCAAAGGGAATGATTAAAAAGGTATGTAAGCATCCTTAGGATAGCATCACACTGGAACAGATAAAGCAAAGTGTTGATGTGATCTAGGTGCCTCCTCTTTCTAACAGTGCCCAAGTTAGACACTTTAACCCCACTGCCTGTCAGCTCCACCAGCCCATCTAATAAGTCTGTCCTCTGGTCTCCATATGCTTTCCAAAGCAAGGCAAGGCTTTTGCAAGTGAACATGTCTGCACATCTGCCCTCCTGCTGTACCACTGGAGCTTCCAGGCCGACTTGGACCAAGTTTTACAGCTGCAGTAACACAGGAAAATCTATAAAAAAAAGCCAGGCATCTGGACAGAGAAAGAGACATCCAAGAAACATCCCCTGAGAGTGCCCTTTCTACAGGAAAGGCCAAGCTTAACTCTTATTGAATACCTGTGAATCCTGGAGAGAGAATTAGAAAGAAAATCCTCATGAAGTCCTCGCCCAGGGGGAAAGTTTCAATCAGAGTCGGCAATGAACCACAAGACAAAGCCATTGCAAAGCAAGCTCCATTACTTCTACTGAACACTGAACTACTTGTCTAAAGTATCTCTTACCTGAAGATCACAGCAATTTAATTAAGCAAATGGCCCTCAGAGACAGGTAAGTATCATGATGCTTATGTTACAGATGGCTTGCACTGAAACACTGAGCAGTTAATTGAGTCGCCTGTGACCACACAGGAAGAGCAGCATGGGAACCCATGAGTCCTGCCTTTCTGATCTTTTTCTCTAACTAATAAAGCCATTCGATTTGATTCGCATTTTCAGGTCTTTACAGCAGTCCCACAGCACAAAACCCAGATATCCCCATCTGTACAGAAGCCAGTTGTCACTCTGCAATGAAACTGCCAAGTTCTGCCTTGTCCTGAGCCTCCTCCTGCTTTGGCTCAGCCTGAAGACTGCTGTTTGACAGTGAGTTTGCTCAGCTGTACCTCTGCCCTGTTCTTTTGCATGAAGGACCACAGCCACATCTAGGCTAGGCTTTATAGCTAGGTGCAAGAGCAGTTGTAAACACCTGGTACTCAGCAGCTCAGCTCTGAGTGCTAAGCCTTTGTCCAGCAGGCTAGCTTCAGCTAGCACAGACTCTCAGAAGCAACCTCCAGGGCCAACTTTTCTGACTTGCTGCACATATGGGCAGCGAGTCCAGCCTTGGATGCAGTCCTGAAACTCAGAGCAGATGGAGTTCCTCCTGCAGATGTCCAGGAAAGTGGTAACAAAAGCTTGTACATCTTTCAATCAGCTGTTCCTGATAATTAGGACTTCATTTTCATTTTAAATAATTCCATCGTGTCAGTTGTATTTATTGCCAAATTGGGTTTTGCCTTTCAGTTTCTATCCCCATGGTTTTTCTTGAGCTCTGAGCGTTCAAAGCTAAGGTTTACCTGAAGTCAGAGCATTGCCTCCCAGCTGTCTAGAAGTAGGCAGATAGCACCTTTAGGACTAAAATGAAAATATAAGAGAAGTTAAAAAAACCAAAGACAGACCCTCCCATTCCTAATTTTACATCTCCTAGTGTTATAAAATACACTAAACGTTAGTCACGATCTGCCTCTCCTAGCAGCTGGAAAGCTGGATTGTGCATAACTAAAACAAGACATCAGGTATGTCTTACATGGAATAATTTCAGCCCCTGTAAGAAATCAGAACTATAGGAGGACACACCTCCAGCTATGAAATCTATTGTTCATTCAAACTACTGCCAGTAACATCATGGTTAAGTAATGGTTTTAGCCAAGAAAAGAGCATGGTATACAAACAGCTAGGGGTGAAATCAAAGAAAGGAAAGGGTCTGTGGAATAAGTAAATGTGGGAGCGTGTAAAATTCTAAAGATTAAACATCTGAAAACAAAAAGACATGTATTTTGATTTTATTAGACTGCCTAAATTTGTCACTAGAACGAAGTCATCTATAGCTAGACTAGGCAAACTACAGGATGACTGACAGTAGAGAACAAGCTCTTGTTCAGCTATTTAAATATTTGTGCTCTGTGAGACTATAGAGCTTCTACAGCCCACCAGAGAAATGAAATGCTGGGTTCCAATGCTGCACAAGACTCTAGAGCTAGAGACTTGCCCATTCACCCAGGAGCTTCATTATCTGGTCTCGTGACAGTATTTGGGGCTCTACTGCTGGGAAGAGCCCATTGCTAATGTGGCAGGACAACTGCAGCATGCCAGTATTTTAAAAATATCCAATGAACAACAAACAGAACAACAAAGAAAACCAACCCCAAGACAACAAGATGATTCTCCATCTTGTATGTTGTTATGTTTGTTTTTTTTTTTTAATTAAAACATTATAAAAATTAATTGCAAAGTAATAAAACCCCACTTGGATATACCTTAGTTAACATCCATGGGGCTTTAACTGAAGTGAAATTTGTTTGGTCCAATGCACTAGTTCATTTAAGCATGAAGGATGATGGCTTCTCTGCAGCCAACCCTCACCTAGCTCAGGCATTCAGCAGTTAAAGGGAAGATTGTTTTTTAGCTTAGAGATAGAAATTCACATTATCTTTGAGAAAAGGAAAGAAGCACGTGCAGCACCCCTTCTAAGCAATGTCAGTAACAAGTGGATGCAAAGGAGAATGTCTTATTATGTTGAAGCAAATATGCAATCACATTGAGTAGCTGCTGTTTAAGGCTCAGAGACATCTCCTGGATTATCAAATGTGTTCTTAAAGACATCCTGTTCAAGAGGAGGAAAGGCACGAATAAAAAAAACTCCCTAGACTAGAATTGATTCTGAGCACAGAACATTTCACTCAGGGCTGTTAAAATGGGTCTTTTGGTTGTTATTAAGCAATGCTTGTGCTTCAAACAGCAGCAAGTTGCTGAGTGCTCAAAGAAACCCATCTCCTGCATCAGGGTGCCTGAAGGCAACCTCATCTTTAGGATGTATGTAACATGGGCAAATCCAGGAACTGTGCTGTGTTTATGATCTGCTGTATTTGTAACAAATGCCCAGACTCTCAGAGGAGGCTAGGGTCTGTCTGGTTGGGGAGTAGCTTGCTAAGGAAACCCAGGAGTCCTGGCAGACAGTGAGCAGAGCACAAGCCAACCCCATGACATGGCAGCACAGTGGCTGGCAGTTTCTGAGGTGTGGGAGCAGGAGCTCAGCCAGTGATGTAGGGACATTATTACTCACTTTGCTCAGCACTTGTTAGATACCATGTACCATTTCATGACCCCCAGTTCAGGGAAGTCTTGGGTAAAGTTAAGCAAGCTCAGGGCAGAGCTGCCTGGACGGCAGACTGGACTACCTTTGCAGAAAGGCTACAGGAACAGGTCTGCTCAGCCCACAGAGGCGATGGCAGAAGGACGCTTGAGTAACCCCCAGAGCCAAGCAGGAACTCATCAAAAAGAAGAGGCATGCTCATCACAGTGGGAGGACCAGAGAACAGGCATAAATTGAAACATGAGAGGTTCAACCTGAACACAATGGAGAAAAAAAAATCCGCTTCAAGGACAATCAGGCTGTGGGACAGGTTGCCCAGAGATGTTATGCTGTCTCCACATAGGAAGGTTTTCAAGATCCAACTGGAAACAGCTTTTACCCACCTGGCTGGACTTCAGCCTGTCCCTGCAACAGGGATCAGACCAGATATTTCCTGAGGTCCCTCCCACTGTAAATTATGTTTTTTTGGTGCATTCTGCTGCAAAGTAGGCAGTTCAAGTTCAAATATGTGAGCTTAAAACTCGAAGCTCAGGGACCTCTTTTGTGCAATATACATAGGCTGATGGCTTAACTCATGGACTTCTGGCTATTCTTTGCACCCAGAGTTTTATTTGCCTGATGGGGAGGCACACATGCATTTGTATCCTCACAGCAGAAGAAGCCGTTTCATGTATAGGATTTTTCCATTTTAGCACAGCTGGAACTATTACATTTGTGTCTGCTTGTAACAAGGACCTGTGTTATCCTGCCCTGTCTTTGTTCCACCTGTTTCACAGATGTTCAAGTCACAATTTGGAATTCGGTTTTCCATGCATCCCAGAAAGCTGTATATCATGAAAAAACCTGCCTTTAGTTCCAGGCCAGTTCTGTGGTTAGATGAGTGGTTATGACTCAGCTCAATCATACAAAATGTAAAGCTCTAAGTATGTCATCCAAAAACGACAGGTAACTTTGAAGCAGAATCAATTGTCCCAACATGTAATTTAGTAACTGAACAGACATACATAATCATAATTTGTGTTTCATTTCAAAGTGACATCAACAGCATCAGCAGTGGCCAACTAGTGCAAAGGAAACAAGATTATAGCCTTCTTTCTCTGGAGTGAAGCAAGAAAAAAACCAGCTGTCCCTTTCCCAAGATGCTCTGAATCATCTGCTGCTACTGATAATTTAGGAGTAGTCAATATTGCAAGCCAATCTTTTTCCTTAGTATTCAACTGTTCATAGGTTACTTCAGTCCTTCAGCAGTCTTTTTCCTGTCACAACCCCCACTTCCCCTTTCCAGCATCACCCAAGCAACCTGCTCTGTGTCTAATCACCATGGGCACGTCCATGACTTAACACAGGAGGGCAGAAAGCATACACACTGCTGCATCTTTGCCTCCACCCCAAGTCTTCCCATTTCTGCCTCTCAGTCCTTCACCGAATGTGAGGAGAGTGAAAAAAAAAAGCCACCAGAAGCTTTGTGCAGTTGATGTTGATCATGAAGAACTGACCTCCCACAAAGAGCTCAGCTGCTCCACAGCCGGGAGGCCTGCGCTCCCTTCCGTCTATTTCATTTTGATAGACCAAGACTCCCTGGAGTTTTACTAACATATTTATGCACTGGGTGGGTTATCCCAACAGCCGCCAATAAATCTTATTATCTTTCCTCCACAAGTCTTGATAGCACCAAGTGATTGATGCACTAAAACTTGGTATAAACATGGAGATAAACATCTGCCATTCCTTTCCTTCCTTGTCTTTTCAGAGCCAGCATTTTAGAAGTGACAACCCCTTGTTTCCCTTTCAGTGCAGCTGTTCTGAAGCTGCCTGAACAACAGCAGAAGCAACGCAGGAACATTAATCTTTATTTCTTGGAGGAAATAATGGCTTTATAGCTCATGACCCACCACGCCCCACCCCCCCCCACCCCCCCCCCCTTCTTAAAGGAAAGTACATGGACAGCACTCTTAAAATCAGGGATGATAGGTGGCTAACAGCACTATCTAAAGCAGATAGGTGTGCATGAGACTGAGGCCACGTGAAGTAGTCATGGTCTCCAAGAGGAGAAGGAAAAGATTGAGCCAGTCCAGAATATTACATGCTCTGTATTTTTACCCACCAATCAGCAAGGCATACCAACCACTGACCCAGAGACTCCAAAACAAACACACACATCCCATGGAAAACTGCTGCCTGAAAGAGCTGGCAGTACAAATAGGTACCAGTGGAGTAACTTGCTACAGGTTGCCCACCTGGGTCAGTAAGCTATGAACAAAATCAAGTCCCCTAATTCCATTCTGGTAGAAACAAAGATATCAGTTCCCCAGCATATAGGCATCTGAAATCCATGATCACTTGGTCTGCTAGAATGCAAGTTACCTGGCAGAGAAAAAAGAAACCCAAAGGATATAGTGAGAGTTGTAGTTTCAAATCCAAATGGTTGTGCAGATTTTCACCTGCTACTGATGTTCTCTTCAGTAGTTTCTCAGACTCTGTCCTAACCTGGGCATTGACAGGACTGAACATCCCTCCCTAATCCCCCAACACTACAACCCATAGCTTGTGTTTAGGGAAAGCTGCAAGTGTACACATACGCACAGACCTTCAATGTCCTTTCTCCATTGACTCTCTTTGGTCCACAACACATGACAAAAGACACCCATATATTAAAGTGAATTCAAGGCATATTAGAACACACAGCAAGCAGTAAAGTCTAGTTTATGAGAAAGGACCAAATAAATATAAATATCCTGCCAGAGCCAGATGCTGCACTACTCTCCACAGGATTCAAAAATCTGAAGCAAAGTAAGGAACTCCAGGGTACTGGATGCAGGATAAGTCTGGGTTAAAATAGATCCCAGCTTGAGAAATTAATTTGTTTGTTCCCAAACAGGAATGCTATGACAGGACAGGAAATTGAACCAAAGCATCCTGAGTTCCAGCCCTTGGAGGCATCAATTGTTAATCAATCTTCTGACTCAAAGGACAAGCAAAAAAGTGGAAATTAAGTGAAGTATCAATATCACTTTGCCTTCTGATAGCCACCTTTGTTATTAACAATGAGAGTTGGTCAGAAAACGTATGGCTTTCTTTCCCAGGAAAACCACATCACAGAAAAATAATCCCTCTCTGAAAATGTTTATTGAAATTTCTTGATTGAGTTTTTATTTATTTGATTTTTAGACTGAGCTTTCCTTTCACCTTGTTTAAAAAAAAATGTTTCTTTACATTTCATTTCAAAACAACAGAGTAAATGTAGAGAGCACAGAGAACACTAACTTTCTTAAATATTTACAGTAGAAAAAATATAAAAAGGTAGGGGCAAAAATTCAGAAAGAATAACAGAATGATACTGGTTTTTAATTGAAACCAAAACCACAAATTTTAGCCAAAATAAAATAAAGGAAATAAAGTGTTTACATGTTTTATTCATTTCACATGACTAAAATGTACAATGCTGCACCCAAATAAACATGATTTTTCAGTTAGCTATGTACACTTCCAAACTGTATTAGCCTCTGAAATATTTAATATTAGAAGAAAATATTAATTTCATGGGGCTTTTTAAATGTCTGCAAATAATTAAAGCAGCAATTAATCAGTTCAACATGGTTTAAAGGAAAGCAGATGTCCGGTATGCCACATTAGTTTATCAAACTGGAGAACAAAACATGAAGCCAATGGGAATTTAATGACTAAATGCCATCACCACAAATTTGCCTTCCCTTTCACCTTGGTACTAAGTTAAATATACCAAATTGAGGAGATTAGGGAGTGTGTTGAAGTACACAGGAGGACTAGGCATGAAGTAGACTCATTTCGCCTGACTCTGGCAAAGTCACAGGGTGCATCACGACAGGAGGGGATGACATTACATCATGGTGACATTCTGCTCTTCCTCTATCACTTTAGGGCCATTAAAACATTAGACACTTACTGTAAACTAAAACAATCATAAATGTCCCAGGATAGGCACAGCTCGTCTCCCACCATAGCAGAGACAGATAACCACTGGTGACAAACCAGCACAAGGTAGTGTTACCAAGCCTATCGCTCAGCATCACCTGCAATAAAATAAAACCAGGCATCACAGAAACCCCAAAGAAGCTTATTTTAAAAACACCACATAAAAGATTCTCAGCCTGAAGTGCTTATTTCTATCTACTTGGGTTTCGGCTTTGCTCAGCTCCCGCCACAGACTCTAGAGCAGCAGGGAGAAAGCACTTAAACTGTCAACTCCGATGTGCCGCGCCACACTTACACCTACAAGAGCTGTGGGGGTGCACAGCTTGCTGACAACCTCAACAGACACAAGCAGGGCACCTGAGCTGCTGGGTTTAGGGCACCGGTGGCTTTGCGGTCATTTCAGCAAGACCCAATGGGTTTGCTTTGGCATCTGAAATAAAAGAGAGTGCCAGGCACATCCTCTCCCAGAGTAATCATCCACAGCATTAGCAGAAAGTTAAACACTTCACTGTTCCAGCCCAACACTGGATTTTAATCTATTAGTGGAAAATGAGACGCCTCCATCTATGTTATAAGAACATACTCCCCTGCCTATATGGAAAGCCCTTTCATTTTATGATCAGTACAATAGTTCTGTGATAAAGCAGGCTATAATATTTTATTAATGTTAAACCTGTCCACCTGGGAATCTACACAAATCACTGTAATTTTGTCTCACTAATGTTTGTTATCAATCTTCTCTTCTCAATAAAATGGGAGCAAAATATTGCAGAAGTCCCTCTCACCAAACGTATTCTTTTTCTTTTATTTTTCACCCTTCTCCCCCCCCACCTCCTCTTGTCTGGGCTTCTGTCCAAAGTCACAATGAGTTGAGAATAGGATGTTCAGAAAGTATTTTATAATTCTTTAATCACCACACTTTGACACACTTTAGTCATTTGTGCTGGAGCATTTTGATATAAGCAGATCCCACGTAGAGACAGAATCAGGTCAGCAAGGCAATTAATCACCTCTGCATTTACACTCCCAGCAAAACAATACAAAAAAACAGAAGAACAGGTAGAGAAGAGGGGAGGAGGGCCACCATAACCACGCTCTGACGGGCAAATAATTGGCTTGGCTTTGCTTCTGCAGTCACAGCGGAAAGGTGCGCAGCTCATTTATTAATATCCTTGCACAGCCAGCTGCTGGGAATGCACAGTGGTATCTGGGTGGCACAGTGACCACTAACATTTCACCAGCACAGGCTGCTGCAATTTTCTGCGCTCCACTCTACTCCTCACATTGATAGGGGTTTTGTATCCTACAACAGGGCATTTGATACCTCGGCTTTTAAATGCTGTGTAGTGCCTGAGGCTTGAGAGCTATGGGTTTGTGCTGGTGTTTTAACCGACTCCATGAGAGAAGTAACAGTACAGACAAGTTGTTGGTTTTTCCACAGAATGGCTGCATTTTGTATTCCATACAAACCCACAATGCTCCCTACTTTCACCTACATGGGAAACAATTTCATTGGTTATTTGGTTTTAAAGTTCCTATTAGTAGAGTCTTTCTCGTCATCCTCTTGATCAGTATTTCTATATATTCAAAGTAGTATGTACAAGCAGCTTCCAAAACAGAACGAGCCGCCTGCTCAAAGTGTCTAGCAAATAGTTTTCAAATTAAATCGCACCAGAAGAAATCTGGGGGCCTTGAGCATGCAGAGTGCTTCTGGAATATGTAACCCAGACACTCACTTTCCCCAGACATCACCCTTTCCTTATCCCCAAACACATTCACACACTGACTTAGCAAATCCTAAAGTTTTCCCCTTGAGAGATCTTTCTGAGGCCAAATACTGATGAGGTAGCTTCTGACTTCAGGACACCTGCTCCGACAGCCAGTGGCCTGGATGTTTGCATACAACCCCCTCCACTGTGTAGCTGGGGAAACTCAAACATCTGAGGACCTGGGGGAAATCCAGAAATCTCTTTTCACCGCTCTGCATGGCGTCTTACAAAGTTTGTTGAGCAACGCCAGACTCTTCCACCCCCATGGATCAAAACGCCAAGAAATAAGCTCTCCCCAGTGCCATCACTGCCCCAGTACTGCCAGTAGTAAGTTCAATGAGTTAAGAATTAGTGTACAGAGCCAAGATCAATAAAGCTATAGCATGGCAGAGGCAGCTCAGGCAGGCTCACAGGGGGCATAACTAGGAGTGATGGGTTGAAATTAAGCAGAAGGAAAATTTTGGCTGAACAGCAAGAGAAATTTGCTTTGCTAATGGGTCAATCAATTAGACCTAGCATACACATCTCAAGGGAAGCATGCAGGGAAACCTGTCACTGGGATCTCTTAAAACTGGAATGAAGGAGCTCCAGAGGTTGTCACTGCACAAGCAATTCTGCAGTTTGCATTTTAGGAATGCTGCAGTTTCCTCCAGCCTGTGGGATCAAAGCTGAAGCTGTCCAGCTTATACTTCTTGCAGAGGTCTTAATAACCCTTTGGTATCTATAATGTCTGCATTCCCAAAGGTAGTACAGCTCTATTCTCCCTGCTCTTGCACGCAATCCTCCCATACTCTCTGAATAGCATCCATCTAGCTAGCAGTCATTGCATACCGAGGTGTTAATTATCTGAAATCCAGCTATTTTACCACCTATCACTGATAGAACAAGCCACTGAAATAGAAATCTGTGATATAAAGTACTTGGGTCTCTCCAATAGCCATCAGAGAGTCTGGAATAATAATTGCCCAATTTTTAAAATTTACTGATTGAGTTACCCACAGGACCTTAACTTCTTAAAATGCTAATTGAGTTAGCTGCAATCATATGGCCATGCATAAAAGACTTGCTTGGTAAACAAGCAGAGAATAGAGACTACTACAGGACAGGACTTTTTTTCCTAAATAGAAGGCAGCAGTGCAAATACTGCAGAGTCAAAATTAAAAGATTGT
Source organism: Gallinula chloropus (assembly GCF_964237585.1). NCBI lineage: Eukaryota > Metazoa > Chordata > Aves > Gruiformes > Rallidae > Gallinula > Gallinula chloropus. The sequence goes on from NC_140090.1 coordinate 70,373,458, forward strand.
GTTGGCAGAACAGCAGATGGATAAACAAGATCTAAATATAATTATGCTGGGCATTAAGGAAAGATCTGTCAATGGACACATCAGAAATATTTATGTTATCTCCAACAAATGTCGTAGGGTAAACCATTTAAAATTAGGAGTAAAACGTATCTTGGGCCATCAGTACAGAGGCTATGTGTTACCTACAGCAGCAGGGATCATACTGTGTTGACTTAAGAGACCATCACCTGCTGTGTGCTTGCAGCATCATTGCTTATCAGTAGTGGGATTTGAACCACGGCCTGCTGGCATGGTGCTCCCAGCAAGAAATTACTTGCTATTGAAGGAGCAGGGCAGGGAGGACAACAGCACCAGTGATGTACAGCTACAGGAACAGTACAAGAAGGTTTGGGTGAGAGTACCAGGGAAACAGGGAGAAGCCCATAACAGAACTGAGTAAGTGAGAGTTAGGAGATAATGTTTCACTAGATGTCTCAATAGGCTCTACAGGTGCCAGTTTCCTAAAACATGCTGGAGAGGCCACTAATCTAATCAAACTGCTTATCCTAGAATTAGTTCAGATTGTGACTACTTTCTAACTCAAAGACATGCCTTGAAATCAGTCTTCTGCTAACAGTGATAACTCCTTTTCCTTTCCTTCAAAAGCTATAGAATTTTTCTTTGTCCTAAAAGATCACGAAGGTCAAATATCCCATTCTTCACCCAAATTTCTCAGACACACTAGTCTAGATTGACTCAAGGCGCTAGACGTGCTTATCTCCTCGGCTGCAAATTGTTTCTCAGCTGTTGCCCTTGTCCTATTGATGTGACAGAACCTGCCATGGCCAAGGTACCATTTTGACATTTGAATCTTTGTCTGCTTGCCCCCTTTTAAATGGTTCACTGCATTTCTTGAAGGTACCTCTTGAAACAAAGCACAATCCCCCAAGCACATACTCCAGGCTGTTAGAAGTTAAAAAACAAGCAGGTTGTCTAAGCACATTTTCCCTTTCAACTACAGCCAGAAATCAAAAAAGCAAGCAAAACCCACAAGATTTTGCATATTGAAATCAGCAAAGAAGCCAATACCTCTGTTTCCCCAATAGATGGTGCTGATAATTTCTTTCTCTGATATTCATAAATAAAAAAAGGTGGGTTTCTTCTGTGGCAATGCTGCAGCGAGAGCGAGCAGTGAAATGGGGCAGAGAAAGCAAAGAGCAGAGCCCCAGCAGGAGCCCTGGGGATTCCCATAATAAAGATGTGAAATGAGAATCCTTGCTTGCCCCAGCTGTGTTTCTGGTGCTTTCTAATTTCTTTTCATTAAATCTTAAGTTCCTGAAATCTTTTCCAAGCCTTTGTAGCACCCTTTTCCTTATATGAGTAAGCATGAAAAGTATCAAATCTGTAAAGACTTTTAGGGGGAAACATACTGATTTACCAAAGGAAAACAGCAGGAGTAACAGTTCCCATCCTCTATCAGTCTAGAATATTATACCCAAATTGTAAAAATAACAGTTGTTTATCATTACTAGTTATCAATCAGTAGAACAGGATGATATCACTAAGGACCTGCTGGAGTTTGGAAAATATTTTCCAAATCTCCCTGTTTGTTTTTCCATCTCCCTAAACTTTATAAAGAGAGGTCTGGTTATAAATATACCTTAAAGTGTTAGAAGTCAACATCAGGGCCAGAACTGGATAATTTAAAGAGAAATTCACTCCCCTAATTAGGGCAAAAAGCAAGACAACAGAATGCCTAAGTAGAAGAAAAACTACTTTATTGAGAACAAGTGTAACATTAACAATTTTAGTTGCTTCAAGCACTCTTAAGAAAACTATTACCTTGGCTATATTCAATTATTACTTCTTACTTAGCACACCAGAGCTGTTACATTTGTCCTACAACTTCTCATCCTAGACTCAGGCCATTATCCTACATCCACAACATAATATGTCTCAACTTACATTCCCAAGTGGCTGTCTTAAAACTTTAATATTCCTGCTGTATTTTCTCAACTACAGCTTTGTCAGCCACGAGGGCTATTCAGTTGTTCCATAGCCCAAGCAGTGCCAAAGCAGATGTTAAGAACAAATGACAGGGTCAAGTCATTTTTAAGCACTATACAGTTTACTAGGCTGCACTGATTTATGTATTAGGACTAGAAAGTAATGGGAAACCCAGGCAGTTGGGCACAGATGGGGTTTTAACAGCAGAGGTGCCATGGCCTGAAATGTATTGCTTTCTTCCAGGAAAGTAAGAGCAGAAAACATCCCAGTGGGGCACATAGCAAATGGCAACTGCATTTAGTCATTCATGCTCTCTCCAGATGAAGCAGCACTCACAGACAATACCCAAGGGATCTGGTCAAAGACCCACTTTAGCTGCTTTGCTGACCATTTTCTGCCATCAGGGGACAAAGCCATCATTTGCCTGGCACTCAAGGAGTAGTGCCTTGAGATACACAGGCAGCAGCTCTTCCCTACCCCATATGAGCATGCTGAGCATTTTGTAGCTGGTCCCAGTGTTCCCCATACTGTGCAGTATGGAACAAACATGGGTGAGGTAAAAGAAAACACAGCAAACCAAGAAGGAAGAGCAGTACATCCAGCCAGGGCTCACACCTTGATAGGTGCAGTATTCCTCAGACCAGGGGAATTTGCATTTGCACAACTCAACCAGCTGCCCTTCAGCAAGTAAGTCTACTTCGTTAAACACTCCACAAGTCTGAAGATCAATACACTCTTGGAAGAGCTGTGCACAATAACCTCCTCTCCCTAGTCTCTTCCCACTCCCAAAAGCAACCAACATTAACTAGCCACATCAGCCTATGGGTCTGTCCCCATGGTAAACCTCAGCCACTCCGTCCTCATTGCAACCAAACACAATCCTCGTCCCTTCCTTGCACCAGGAAGGTCCAAGACCAGTGGCCAGGGCAGTAGGAGCAATCACTTAGATAAGCTTCATGGAACTAACTCCCTGCAGAAATATCTTTATCTAACTCAGTGGACACTTACATGAATTAAAATTAATGCCCTCACTGAGCTCTGTTCAAGCAGACTCTCATTCTTAGAGAACAAGAAACAAAGGAGTCAAAGCAACATCCAAAATAAGCCTTTGAAAAGCATTACATGACTAGATTAGGTGCTTTGACAGTGGTCACTAGGAGATCTTTCCCCTTTACCTTTGCATATCATTAACAGGGTAATTTAGTTCACGTCAGCCTTTGAAGAGACTTAGATTCACTGGTCCCATAGGAAGCAAGGCAAGGATTTTAACACACATACTGCAATACAGGAAACTGAGTCACAAGGCAGATGGATTTTCTGGAGATCAGGAACTCTCTAGCAGAGGGGATATAAATGGATATTTCCCAAGCCTCAGCTTAGACTCACAAGCACATGAACTGTCCTACCTCCCTTCTGCCTATGGAACAGCTTTCCCAAAGTAAATACATATATACCTGGGTATGAAATCAGATGCAAATCCATTGCACAGAACTCAGAAGTATTCTGAAATTAGCATGGGGGAAGGGAAAAATATTCTTGAGTTGCAAGTGAATAGAAATCAAACTAATGTACAGCATATATTGCCGATTCTCACATGCTCTGATCCACAGAGAAAACGGCTCTAAAATATTAACCACAGTCATTACAGAAGGCTCACTTCTGACAATGTGTCCTATGGTTCATTTGCCAAGAAAAAATGGATGCAATTTTGGCCAGTGTTAGAATTAATCTGTTTTTATCAGAAAAAAGAAAACTAATCCCACCTGCCTAGCTCTGTTTTGTTTTCAGAGCAGACTGACACAGAGGTGGTAGGCTTTAAATAACCAGACTTTTCACCAAACCTGGGATTCCATAGGTTTTTAGCCATCAAGGTAGAAAAACTCTTCCTGAAGGTGGGGCCAACCACCTAGCCTAGATAGTACAGCAGGTACGAGGCCAAGTTCATCACCAGTGCTGACCCTGATCTGATTCAGAGTGGGTGCCAACAAAACTTTTAATGTCTTCTTTGGGGAAGGTTAGTTCTTGGAAGCCAGTCAAATCTGTGTTATCTGGGATGAATAAAGGCAGCAGTGACATCCTACCGTACACTCAGCATTATCCATACAGTTCACAGAGTTACAGGCAATCCTTCCATAGCTTTGTAAACCCTTTCACAGAGAATTCACTTCAACTTCTCTCTAAGCTAGTGAACTCCTGCTCCAGTCCTGCTCAAGACAAAGGTAAAGCTTCAGCTGCTGCACGTCCCCAAGTCAGAAAAAGGGTTCCTGGGGAAAGAGGCAGTAGGGCCATGAGGAGGCAGAGCTCCCACAAAACTTAACACCCCTTTAGAGCAACTCTAAACTGCACATATTGAGCAGCTGGCATACCCCCATTAAAAAGCTCTGCATGGGATTGAACAACCCCATTCACACCACATGAGGAGCTAGCTGGCTTCAGAAACCAAGCAGATCCCTCTAGTTCCTGTCCATCTTATTCAGCCTCTTTTTGCATCCAGAAAGCATTAAAGTTTAGCAGCAGAACTGAAATATCATCACTCACTCTCCAGGCTTGACTTCTCTTTAGATTGTTGCTATTGACAGCAAACCCTGGGAGAATTATTATTTTTTATTAGTATTATTATTTGCCGGTACTGCATGCATAACAATAGGTCTCTAGATACAGCAAATAGATACAAGCAAATGAATGGAACCATAACAGCCTCATGTCTTTCATTTAAAAGAGACTCTGATTTTAGTCCTTTTGTTCAGAAACAAATTTAACAAGAACTTAGGAGCTATGTGTTGGGGCTGAAATAAATCAGGTGAATAGCAGTAGAGGGAAGCTTGCTATGACTTCAAAGTACAATGAACAAAATGATGGGACTTGGTGGAATAGAAAAACTAAGGCTCAATTTAATACAAATGGCTCCATTGTTATCAAAGGTTCTGTACAAGCTCTAATGATAATTCAATTGCATTGTTCATTGGGGAGAAGGTAGATGGAGATCATTTAATGTTTTTTAATTAGCAAAATATTTCAGCCTGGCTACAATTTACCTTCTGTGTGAAGGAACAGAAGTGGTGCCAATGGCAGGTTGCAGCCAGTCGTGGCTACGTGGACAGACCTGCATTCTGCTTATGCACGTGCTAGAGGAAACGCCATTCAGTGGCTATAAATGCCATCAACTCAAAGAGCCTTTTCAAGACTAATGCACAGTACAGCACAGATTCTCTTGTTTTATTCCAAAGTGAACATTTCAGATTTCTTTAAAAGGTGAGTGGTGTGATGAATAGGCTTTAAAGTCCTGTCTTTACCAAGTCAGTTCCTAACCTGAAGAGGACAACAAGAAAAGCCTGACACCTCAAAAAACACGCAGTACAAGATACCCTCCCAACCCTCCATCAAGATGGTCCCTTTATTCCAACATTATGAGTGCCAAACAAAAATATTAGACCTACTCATTCTCATCTTTATAATGGCAAAAAGTAATGGAAAGCCTAAAAACCCAAAGCCCAGGAGAGAAATAAGAAGACTCAAATAAATTGATTTCTAAAAAGAATGACACCCAGGTTAGTCCAAAAGCTTATGCCAGCAGAGCAGCTAACGAACCCTGCTATATCTGCATAGCACAGTTCTATACTATAAGCTCTCACAGTAAATCAGCAATAAACAGCTGATTATTGTGACCAAAGTATCTGGAATAACTGCATTCGGCTGCATGATGCTTTGGCCATGCAAGTGCTATTGTTGCCTTAACCTTGCTAGACTAACAGCTACATCACTTTCACATTCAGGGAAGACACAACTTGTCATTTTCTTACACATGTGATGATGATATTTATCTTATTGACACCAACAATTGTGATGCTGGTGTAACAGGTAGAAGAATGGGCAGTTAGAATGCTATCATCTGTCCATTAGCATCCACCAACAGAAGTGGCCATCCTTAATGCCTTTCAATGCATACAATCATGCCAAGAGCTAGAGTACAGAGAGAGCTAAATGCGTCCTTCATAATGATCAAGAAAAAAAAGGGTGGTCCATCTAAGTACAAATTTATTTTCACATCTCATACAATAGAAATCACATAAAAATTCAAAACCTCTTTTGACATCAAGGCATGTGTTTGAAAATCTTTTAAGTAGAACTAGGAATGGCATGTGATGTCTGTCCTTTCTACTCTCCAGAAGGAACTATGAGGTATGAAGACAGAAGGTCTCCTGCCAAAACACTGGCTAGAAGATGCTTGCGGGTTAATGTGGGTGTCAGCAGACCTTAAAGAGAAGCGAGACAAGCTGTGCTTCACTTTCACAAGTTAAAAAAGTTGGAATACATTGGGAGGGGGAGGGGTGGGGCAGGACTGTGGGGAAAAGAAATAATAAAATCAAAGGGAATGGGAGAATCTAACTTTGAAAGAAGCCAAAGGGAATCAGTAGCTGAGAAGGGGGGTTGTGAATCTTGGTGATGTCAGAGACTCCCAGCCTCCATGGGATGATGCACTGTGGGATATAAGGGGCTACAAAAACTGCTTCTTTGTGCCTTTTATAACGTACCAAACCATTTAATATCAGCCCTTTGCCACAGGCTGCCAACACTAGCTTAATAAACCCAAGAAACAATGTCATAATGCAAATGCCTGTGATAAAACACACAGAAGCTTCAACTGGGAAAATGTGAGGATTTAAATGAAATATCTCACCCTAGTACAAGGTAAAGAGGTGCCATGCACTAGCCCATCTGTGATAGTGGTCCACAGAAAGGTGCCTCATCTTGAAACAAATTCAGTTTAAATGCCTCTTGGCGTAACCTAAGGTAAATACAGGTACACTTCAGGTAGCTTTCAGCAAGCCAGGAGTAGGTATGACATTGCACCTCCTCGGGCTCAACCGTGACAGCCTGCTGCCCCCCAGGTCTAAGCCTCAAATCCAAGCTAGGCTGCAAAAATTCTGCTGCAATGACATCGTCAGCTGCAGGAGAGCTCGTTTCTAAGGTTGCATGCTCTAAAGGCAAAAATGCACCACTAGAATTCCCCACTGAGACCAGGGCAATCCCCTACCCATGTGAGCTTTTGTCACAAAGAATCTGGAGGGCATAAAGGCGTCTGTTCTTTCTTACATCATCCTTCTTAAAACATAAGCTGCTAGGCTACAGGGTTTTGTAGTCCCCAATTATTTCACCCCTTTTGGAGCCTAGACAGCATTTCTCCAACTATACCTCTACTAATAGCAAGGCCATTCCCTGCCAAATTCAAGAAAGTAAACAAAATACATCTCTTCTGGCAAAATGTCTCTGCATCATTTTGTGTAATTACCTACATCCCTGAAGAGGGTCTTGCTCGCATATTATAGCTCTGACTCTAAGCATTGAAATACAATTAAACCAGATGCATCTGACACAAGCTGCTGGCTGGCTCATGTCAAACCTCCACAGGTGGTAGCTAAGAGAGATGACTTTCATTCAGAGATGCTGAGACAAATAATACAGCGCATGCAGGGAAAGTCACAGCATGGAAAACTACTTCTAGGTAAACTCTTCCATGTCCCACCCTCCAGCAACTGTCTGCACCCACAGACTATTAAATTTTGACTAGCAAAGTTAATATCTGCCAGTTTATCTCTATCTCCCCCTCCAAGCTGTTTCACCAACAACACAACATCCAATATTCCCCAGTATTTAACATGCACCATATATAAGAAGGGCCAGAAAGAAGATCTAGGGAACTACAGGACCGTCAGTCTGACCTCAGTGCGGGGAAGGCTACGGAGCAGATCATCTTCAATGCCATCACACAGCACGTACAGGTCAGCGTAGTTTTAGGAAAGGCAGGTCCTGCTCATTCTGTTACCTCAGCTCATTCTGTTACAAAGTGACCCACTCAATGGATGAGGGAAAAGCAACATATACTGTCTACCTGGACTTTAGTAATGTCTTTGAAACCATTTTCCACAGCATTCTACAGGAGAAACTGGCTGCTCACAGCTTGGATGGGTGTACACTTCACCCAGTTAAAGACTGGCTGGATGACCAGGCCCAAGTTGTGTTAAATAGACTTAAATCCAGCTGGCAGCCAGTCATAAGTGATGTTCCCGAGTACTGGGGCCAGTTCTCTTTAATATCTTTATCAATGTTCTGGATGAAGTGATTAAGTGCACCCTCAGTCAGTTTGCAGGTGACACCAAGTTGGGCAGAAGAGTTGATCTCCTCCAACATAGGAAGGCCCTACAGAGGGATCTGGACAGGTTGGATCAATGGGGCAAGGCCAACTGTATGAGGTTCACAAAGGCTCAATGCCAGGTCCTGCACTTGAGTCACAACAACCCCCTGCAATTGGACAGGCTTGGAGAAGAGCAGCCTGGCAGAGCAGGACCTGGGAGTATTGGACAACAGCCAGCTGAACATGAGCCAGCAGTGCACCCAGGTGGCCAAGGCAGCCGACAGCATCCTGGCTTGTATCAAATAGCAAGTCTGGCAGGACTAGATAAGTGATTGTCACCCTGTACTCAGCACCAGTGAGACCAGACCTCCGATACTGCGTTGAGTTTTGGGCTCCTCACTACAAGAAAGACATTGAAGTTCTAGAGAGTGTCTAAGGAAGGGCAACAAAGCTGGGGAAGGGTCAAGAGCACAAGTCTTATGAGGAGTTGCTGAGAGAACTGGGGCTGTTTAGCCTGGAGAAAAGGAAGCTGAGGGAGATCTTATTGCTTCCCACACTTGCCAGAAAGGAGGTTGTAGCTGAGTGGATGTTGGTCTGTTCTCCCAAGTAAGAAGTGATGGGACAAGAGGAAATAGCTTTAAGTTACACCAGGGTTTAGATTGAACATTAGAAAAAAAATTCTTCACCAAAAGGCTGACAATCATTGGAACAGGCTGTCCAGAAAAGTGGCTGAATCACCATCTCTAGAGGTATTTAAGGCTTGTAGAATCAGTCAGTGCTCAGGGACATGGTTTAGTGGTGGACTTAGCAGCACTGGGTTAACAGCTGGACTTGATCTTAAAGGTCTTTTCCAACCTAAACAATTCTATGAACCCATAATCAGGCTTCTTTGCTTTTGTCCCGCCTCTTATCCTCTTCCTGCCTCTTTGTTACCAGTGCTTCTACATCAGTAAGTCTAAAATCCCAAAGAGAAAATATCCACTCTCCTCAAAAAGCTCATGTTCTTCTTTCTGAAGAAAATCAATCCAGCTGTCTGCATCCTGCCTAGTGATATGTTTTCCACTCTAAAAATTCTTTTTAGCCAATTCTGAAGCTAAAACCACCAACAAATTATTCTGATTACATTACTCCAGCATACAAACCTTTACCTTCACTTTTTTCATTTCATGTCCTTTCACTTCTTAAGACCACATCCTACTAGCTTTCTCACACTACCACATTATTCTGCTCTGTGAGCAACTTCAATCTGCAACTCTATTCCCTGCATTTTCCAGGCAACATCTTGGCACACTACTTTCCAATCTTACCCTCCCCTATTTTGCCAAGTCTTCTCTCAGTCTCTAGTTAGCACCCCCTAAACCCAGAGAGGATTCCTACCTGCTTAGGACATATTTCTTGCTTAGCACCTCTTCACCAGTAGAAAACAGTTGTATTAAAGCAGTGTCTTTCTTCAGTTGTTGAGGTCACCTAACACCAGCTTTTCTCAAAGCTTACCAACAAGCAGAGGTCAGCTTTTCTACTACAAAAAAAGCCTGTTCTTCAGGAAACCACTTACAACTTCATGCAGTCCCACTAAAGACTCTCACTTATTTTTCCTCTTTCTCCTTATATCTCTTCCTCCTCTTTAATCACTGACTCCTTCCACCTAGGAAGACAGGGAATTGTAGCCAGCTGGGTCTCCTGCCTTTCAAGGGCAAATTTACATTCTGAGGGCTTCCTTCAACTTTCTTCAAATTGTCTTCAGCTACTTCTTACCGCACCCTAAAATCAATGCTCATCTCTTGCATGTTTGTGCTTGTCTGTATCTTCTTTATTATTTTCCTTTTAGAAGTTAATTATCTAAACCACAAAAAAACTTTACTAAACTGAATCGAGGGATCACATAATTGATGCATTTATAAACCTCATGTTTCTGCTACTTCTTGTTGCCTGGTCACACATTTAAGGAAGAAACAATTATCTAGTCGACCTCTTGCCTAAGGAAAAGACCATTACATTCAAGATATCTGACTCCTGTGTATAGCAATCCAGAGTATTTCTGCTGTATCTGCCTCCAAGACCATGGCTAACTGAGACTGTCAGTTCTTTGAGCCAGGAATCAAATACTTGTCTTTAAAGCATTTCAGTGCTGTAAAAGGAACATTGCACAGGATTTGCAATTAACAGGGAGGAGACATGTCTTTGTTCTGCACCAAAACAATGTCAGCGATTAACAACCTTAGGAGGATCCTGCTTGGATGGAAATGGCAGACCTTAGGATGTCAGCTGTCAATCTGCTCAGCAGTGAAAGGGATAAGAGCAGTGAAAAAGAACTGTTTGGTTTTTCAAAGGTTCCTCTTGCACTCTATTCTCCCCTTGAGTTTCTGGCTAGTTAGGGAGTAGCTGAGCTGCCACACTTCCACTTTCCATAGAGCGATCCTTACTAAAGCTGAGACTGTTTCAGGAACAAAAAAGAAATATTTGATATTCAAGTTACCTTCACCATAATTTTATAGCAGCCAATAGAATGCAAAAATTTGCCAAGACTCATTTAAATCACCCCTTCCAAGCTACAGCCTCTATCTAAATGTGCCAGGAGCCAACATTTCTGTTCTGGGATGGATTCAGACAGGCTATTTTTTGGTTTCTGTCCCAAGAGGGAAAAGCAAGACCATAAAATTTCCCACAAAAATGATTATTAGTAAACATTTTTCAGCTGATAATCAACATCACCAAAGCATTTCCTTTTGATAATGTCAGAATTTTAAACATTAATTTAAAACATATAAAGTGATATGGTTCCAGACACTCCAGGGGTTATCAGTAATAAAATCTCCACAAGTACTGGCTCAGAAAGGAAAAGGTTGAGCTGCCTTTGAGGCTACCCACTATCTTGTCTTGTCTCTCTGCAGTGTCCTCACTGCCCAAAGAACTTCAGCAAAAATCCATCAGTGACACCCACCATGCAACTAAGGAGACACAGCAAAGAGGAGACAGCAGGAAACAAAATCTCTCCAAGAAGGAGACAGAATACAACTTGTTCATCCAGCCCATTCCCAGAAGGAAAAGTGGAAGAGGATGGAGGAGCAACTAACTTGTACACCTCCTGGGAATGAGATGATGTATCATGTAGTTTCCCATATACTCCACATATTCTTATATATTTAGTATAAAAGATGTGTCCATGATACATCATTAGTATCTTGTTATAATCTTGGTGCCAAAGCAAAAGCCAACTGGGAATGTTTCTCACTACAGTTTTTGACACTATCAGAGTGCAGACAATTTTGGTTGATATTTTAGTGTAGCAAATGTCACTGAAAATGACATACCCCCAAGAAATTTTCTGATTTTGACTAAACTATATTTTCTAATGGAAAATTCTTCCAACAACTTACTTTCCCCAGGTGGCTCTAATACTCATGTTTAATGATTTATATGTCTCAGTGGCATTTTCAATTTACTGACGTCATCTGTCCTTCATAAAATCAACACAGGAGGTGAATATTTAAAACTGTATGTCATCGATCTTCTTTTGTCCTTATTACGATACTGCAATCATTTCCTATAATTTATTATACCATGTAGTTCTGCAATGAAGTATTTTCATCTTTTTTAGCAGCTGTTACTGCATAACATATTTCTGGATCATCTGAGTAGCTTGTTAGAAGGAGAAATTTACTAATGGGTTAAAGTTTAATTCATATTGTATCATCCAAGTTCAGACGTCAATGACATGATTCCATATATTTAAGCACGAGCACCAAAGTACAGGAGTCTTTCCTTTCTTCTGAGCTCTCTCCAGCAAAGACCTCCATCTGTTTAATAATACAGTATGTCCTTATTTAGACAATGTGCTCTCTATATAGAGAATTAAGTACAGGTTTCCTGAGTAACATTTCATAATGAGATGCTGATTCCTTTGTACTACATTCGCTGCTCCTCATACAATTTCTCAAGGTATCTTTTTTCCCTGCTTACTCATAAAGGTTTATTTCTCACCAAAATCCACGTTGTCAAACACAAGGTTTCTCAGAAATTACTCTTTCTGCCTGGTCTTTCAATACCTCAGTGTAAGAAAGGAACAGAGATGGATCCTTCTCCTGTTTGCCACAACCACGTTTCTTGGCTACGTCTAAGTGAATCCTAATTTACATGAGCAGAAAAGGTGCACAGACTCAACATTCCTCCTCAACCTTTTCATTCTGAGATGGTGCCAGACGCAATGGAGATATGGAAAAGACAGAGCTACTAAGGTGATGAAATTTTCTTCTCAGTGTGTGCACATTTCTCTTTCAGCACATTTCTCTTTTCAGCCTTAACTCTTTCTGGAAGAATCTTTGTAAAGTAGTTGGTGGTTTGTTTTCTTATTTCTCTTTAAAGCCATCACTCAGATGCCTCACTGATAAAACAACCTTAAGAATTTGAATAGCACTGAAGAAAAATCAGCGCTGCTGTACTAAGCACAGATACTGACAGCAATTTTAAAAGGACATGAGCAGCCATCAAAGCATAGGCAGATAAGCCAGAGCACAAATATTTCCTGGAAATACTTATTACACTCAACATCACTTTAAAAGTTCAAAGAAACATCAGAATGTATTTGGTTAACTCTGCCTTAGGAGAAAGGTGATGTTCACCTGCACTCAAGCTGTACCTTACCCCCACAGTTCTTTGTGGTGAAAATACAGATGTAATGAGCCTGACAAGACAGTGCTGTTCCCCTGGGGAGGGTCGAAAGGACACCCGAACAGGACAGGAAACCAGCAGACATGCAATCAATTCTAACTTGGGATCAAACTAAAACAGGAGATTGAGAAGCAGGTGGGAAGAACCAGGAACATTAATTTCCTCCCTCCAAATCCATGCACAAATCAGACAAAACACTAGCATTAATATGTTATTTGCTTCATTGGGTGTTGTGTGTATCTATAGCTCATGTGCATGGGAAAATCATAAAGACAACCTTTAACATAGGAAGTCCTGGACAGAAACTGGACTTAAATCCCCTAAAGCCCGTTACATGTAAAAACAAGGGGGGGGAGGGAATTTAAATCCACTATTTCTGGGCTTCAGACAAACAGTGACACCAGTGTGCAGATGATCAATTTTGTCAGAGCTCAGCTGTGATCTTGTCCAACAGCTCCTCAGCTATCTAAGCAGCCTATTGCAGTCCCAGCTGGCAGCCTTATTCTTAGCTACATTACATTACATATAGTTACATACAGCAGGAGCACCAAAGTACAGGAGTCTTTCCTTTCCTCTGAACTCTCTCCAGCAAAGATCTCCATCTGTTTAATAATACAGTATGTCCTTATTTAAACAATATGCTCTCTATATAGAGGATTAAGTACAGGTTTCCTGAGTAACATTTCATAATGAGTGCTATAGTTACACTACATTAGGAGTGAAGTCATAGGAAGCTGAGGAAAGAGGGAAAAAAATGTGTTTTCTATGGATGTTCTTCAGGAAGATTTGACCATGTAACAGGGAAGAAACTATAGAAACTTGGGTCTTAAGAAAACTTTAATGAATAAATCCACAGACCCCCAATCTAGTTGTTGCAGAACTGGCCCATTCCAAGCACTCAAAAAACATTTTAAAAATCATATAATCATAGAATTTTCTGAGTTAGAAGAACCCATAGGGATCATCGAGTTAATTCATAACTGGGACTTTCTTAAGATTTTTCAACTAGCAGGGATCCATTTCTTCATAATGTCCTGGTTTACCCAGTCCTTAAGGTGAGTCTGGGCTTGTTTTCAGGTTTGTTCTGCAAGGACTATATTTGGTGTCACCTGGATTTGGAAGGATGGCTAACAGGGCAGGAATTCCAAGCTGATGCTGGAAGATGTGATGCACAGTCCCTTAAGATGGGCACTGCAGTCATGCAGCCATAGTTCTCTCCTATCAGGACTAAGCCCACTCTGCATCCTTGTGGTCTATTGTGGTCCCATCCACCTGGAAGTCCAGAGCTGAAATGGCAGGTGGACTCAGCAGGACCACCACCTTCATGTTGAAGGTCCAACATGTTCCTCTCTGTGCAGAGGGCATTCCCGCTGGCAGTCAGCAAGGGGCTGCTGGCTCTGCAGCCACCCCTTACTAACACCTGCAGCATCCCATTTAACTGCTGCCTTCACCCACCAGGGTAGCTGACATGCTTGACAGCATCAACACAAGCTGCATTGGCTCGTGGACTGCCCTGTTCATCACGACAATTATTAGGGTTATGTTTGCCTTTCATTAATAAAGAAACACATGCCTTCCCTGCCCCTTCTGCATCAAGGGAAGGCATCAGCACTGGCACCTACCCACACAGGTGTGTGCAGCACTTTCCTCCTGTGTTTGTTTTTCTTTTTTTTAGGAATCACACTGGGAATGTGTTGCTGTCTGAGCTGTCACTGCTTGTCACATTACAATAACGATCGCTGCTTTCAAAAGCCAGTTCAGGTTGTTTAATCATCACTTCCCTCCAAGCTGTCCATCACAGGGTGGTCGCCAGGCAACAGCATCAACAGACAGGGCTGTGGGTGGGTGGGTCGTGAGGAGGAGGATGGAGCACACCAGCATTTGCAGGGAAGAACAACTCACGTTCCCACAGGAGAGGGAGGCAGAGGAGCTGCTGAGTCCATCTGATGGGATCCCAGCCTGCAGCACGACAGGGATTTCATGGACTGCAGAGCCCAGTGTTTTTGTGGAGGCAGAGAAAACGGCAGGACCCTGGCCAACACCACATTAGTACAAAGCTGGGTTCCTTGCTCCAGCTCCCATAGGTGCCTGTGGTCCAGGTAGAATGGCCCAGCCTTGCTGTCCTGCCAGGCTCACAGCCACAGCCTGCGGTTACAGACAGCTGGAGTCAACCACACTTACTCCTTTACCAACTTTAAAAATGAGTGGTTTGGGAGCAGATGAGATGTTTCTGAAGAAAAACAAAAGACCACATATCAGCTTATTAAAGTTGAAAAGAAAATGGAAGGCAACACTGAACTTGCAGGTTTTAATCCAAAAGATGAGCTAGAGAATGTTTTGTTTTCTTTTGTTTCATTTTGTTTTCCAGGAGATACACAAACAGTCATTTGTTATTTAAACAAACAGATGCTGGTCTGCATCAAAGCATCTTTGTGTTATAATAGCCTGAATAATTATTACTAAACTTCAGGAACTCTTCTGCAGAGAGGTTAGGTCACTGGATCCAAACTAAGTCCAGCTCTATGTAGCCCAGATCTATATTCTTCATATCACCAGCTCAGGCTCTGTCTCCTTTGACGTATTTAGGGGAGTGTGGAAACACACACAGAAATTAAGTGGAGGAGATGTCCTGCAGTCGTCTCACATGGTGCAATCTTCAACCAGAATACCATCTCAGGGTGATATCCTCAAAACTCCACTAACTAGTGACATTTTACTACAGACCTATAGACTTTGGCATTAAGTTTAATGCATCTGTTGTTGTGCTGGTGTACCTTACTTACCCGTTTCTCCTCATATATATACATATTTTAAATGTATTAAGTTTCATATAATCAAAGATGTAACTTGATTTGCAGATAACCATTCCCAAAATTTGCTTTGATTCCAATAGTGATCAATTTAAAGCTTTAACCTTTTATCTACAGAAAAGTATTTTTTCTTGAGAACCTGAACTACACCTCAAAAGAAAATTAATTTTCCATATCATATTATTTGGTATATGGAGCTTTGTTTTCACCATAAGTATGATTTTTAACCCAGAAAAATATATTTGCAATTTTACATAGGTAGATTCTTCAAAAAATAAGATCCTTGAATATTCATTTGAACATTCAGTGGAATTCACTTCTCCAAGGTCTGTTTTCAGAGAATATTCAGTGAACGGTACTGGTAACATTCATAGTCCAGGCAGGGAATATTAAGCAATTTTTAAAGGTTTGTACTGTGCCATTCACACAGACAAGAGGGGAGCATATGACCTCTTTCATCTACTGAAAATATACCTTGGATTTAAGAAAAATCCTTCATGCAAAGTCTATTCCAAATTATTGAAATGGGCCCATTCCCACATCACTGAGGAATTTCCCACTGATTTCTGAATCAAGAACTTTATAATTACTTCATCCACAAAAAAAAGTGCACCTGAGAAAATCACAGATTGAGCAGGGACAATTTATGAAGAAAAAAACAAGCCTACAGTTGTTACATAAAATATTTTCCCTAAATTATTTTCTCAACCTTAAATGTAGTGGGGGAGGTGAGAATGAGGGAGGGAGGAAGAGAAACATTTGGGGAAAGACATAGGATGTTTCTGTTGGGTTATCTAAATAGCCTGAGATTTTCTAAAGTGCCTTTCACTTCCTCCTGAAGACCTGCCTGAAAATGATCTGCAAGATGTCCTGGCACTGCTGTGCTTAAATAATCACCAGCAAAGGTGACATAAGACCTAATACAAATAGGATGTAAGCACCAACACTGAGTTGGAACCCAGTGTTAAATCTTCCCATGAGTAACTGACCACTCTCCACCCAATAAAAACTCCTTCCATGCCTTGGGAACAGATTTGCTTTGAAATACCAGCTGCAAATCATCCCCTTCCATCTCTTCTCCTTCACCTCTTGATTTAACATATTTGTGCAAAGCATGGAAGACTGCATATCAGCTTCTGGGTTCCAAGGCACATCAGGAAGTAATACACAGGGTATGGGGGATGTATTCCTGGTGTCAGTCTGAAAACTGCATTGATGAACTAATTTCAGACACCCTCTCAAAACACCAGCCGTATCTTCATGTGCCAGAGGCAGTCTGGTATTTTTTGCAAGACCAGATAGTCCAAGAGTATCTAGTATCTTCCCTACCGTGCTGCTTCTGCAGTAGGGAATGCAATAAGGTGTAGGGGGATGGGGGGAGAGGCCAGAAAACTGCTGTTTTTTTCTTTTTTTAATGAGGGCAACCTTTCTGGTGTGAAGGTGGGTGGTGTTTATGGTTATCATGCAATTTGCTGCCTTATATACACTTTGTGTGCTCCTCATTCTGCTCTGAGGTTCCTCAGTGACACTTCCCAGAAGGATAGCATAGTTTATCCTTTCATCATACCTGAGTCACTCACTTGAGGTGGGTGTTGTCTCATCTGGGCTACATCTGAGCTTTCCCTCCAGGAGAAGAGCAATCACAAGGCCTGTGACTCCCTTCACTTTCCTGCCCCAGAAGAAGTAGTTCTGTCCCTAACCATAACACCAGAGAAGAGCAGTGGTGTCCCTGCCCCAACATGGGCTGCTTATGGTGAGGATACATGGCACTGACATCCCTCTGAGGCAGCAGAAATAGGTCCCATTTCCCACCTTCTTCCACCCTACTGCTTAAATCTCTGTCTCTTTTCTCAGCCTTCTACCCATTTGCCCCATGCCAGAGCACCTCAGCACAGCCTGCCCCAAGCATTTCCCTGAAGCATGCAGGGGAGAAGTTCAGAGGCAGCTTTGAGTCCCTATGTGCTACAATAGGAGAACGTCACTCCCCTATTTAGGGACACAATGTGAGGTTAAATTAAGTGGAGACCTTCTAAAAGAAATTAATTACATTTTAGGACATATGATAAAATATTCTGCCCCTTCTCCAATTATTTTCCTTTTCTATTCCCCAAGAAGAGAAAGTGTGGCACCAGTAGAAGTGTTATTTTGTTACCAGCACTGAGAATTAGGGAAAAAGAGCTCTCATGTTAACTGTTGTTTGATTTAAGAGACGGCCAAAAAAATTGCAAGTGGCACAAAAATCATTTTACTGCATCAACTTTTATATGCATTTAAAATTCAAAAATAATTAGTCTATCACCCAGTGCTGCCATTTGAATTGGAATCAAGGCCCATTTTCATTTAACACAGGAATGTCAATTAGAGCTGCGGGAGTCATTGATTTTTTGGTTTGCTGGCCAGATATTAAAAAAAAAAAAAAAAGAAAAAAAGAGAGAGAGAAAAGAAGTGCCTTGTGTCAATCTGAGGGTTTTTTCTCCTCCTGTGAAAAGAAAACCTGAATGTTCTGGATTAACAGGATCATGATATCAGTTACTCAAATACAGGCAAATGCAGTTTGAGATGCTCTTCCATTCACAGAATCACAAGGTTGGAAAAGACCTTTGAAGATCATCGAGTCCAACCATTCCCATCCTATGCTAAACCATATCACTAAGTACCTCATCACCCCTTTTTTGAACACATCCAGGGAAGATGACTCAAACACAGCCCTGGGCAGCCTGTTCCAGGCCCTGACAGCTCTTTCAGTAAAAACTTTTTTCTAATATCTGATCTAAAGCTGCCCTGGCACAGCTTCTTGCCATTTCCCCTTGTCCTATCTTCTGTCACCTGGCTGAAATGACCATCGCCCACAGCTCTACAACCGCCCTTCAGGTAGTTGTAGGTGGTGATAAGGTCTCCCCTCAGCCTCCTCTTCTCCAGGCTAAACATCCCCAGCTCCCTTAGCCGCTCCTCATAGGATTTGCCCTCCAGACCCTTCACCAGCCTGGTTGCCCAGGCCTGGGTGTCAGGTAGAACACAGGACCCACAGGATGCCCTTGCCCTGTGAAGCAGCAGGAAGAGGTAAATATCCTCTAAAATGCCTCTGTATGGGACACTGAATCAAGGTTTTTGAATCAATGGATTATTTTTTAATACAGAATAAAAGAATTGGAAATCATTCAAAAAATGCTGCCTTGAAACAAAACAATGTGAAAAAATGTTTCATTTAAACATTCAAGATTTTGTCTTGTTTTTCAGGAAACTTGGGATCAAAAGGAAATCAGTGTGAACCTATGAAATGCTCTGACCAAGCTACAACAGCATTTTCTGGGTGATGAGGTCCTCTTTGGGGTAGTCTCACATGTCTTTCTGGAACTCTGCACAACATAAAGGTTCCATTCAATATGACACAGTAAGAAAGGATCAAAGGACACAAGATTGTCCAAGGCTGCCTTGCAGCCCTTCATACATAGAGCCATATCACAACAAGGTGGGTTGGAGTGGTCTGTAACCTCTCCAAAATGAGCTGAGGACTTCTGACTGCCGTGTCAGAGAAATACAAGTCTCACTTGAAGTCAGGAGGAAAGGGAGAAAACCCGTTTCTGCTATAAACCACAGTATTAAGAAGATTGAAAACTATATTCCTATTGCTTTATACAGTTTATAGCCTCTTGATATTGCGTGAATGCCAGTTGCAACTGTCAGAGCTCTTCCATTATTCTCCTTAATCTTCCCTCATGATAGGATTTGCATATCCCACCTGTCAGCCCCAGGTGGAAGCTCCTCACCATCTCCCAAACACTTTCACTGAGACCAGGTTCATACAAAAAACAAGGCTTTTTTCTAGTCCTCACAGATTCTCTTTCACCCACCGCTTGCTTTCGGTGCGTGGCTATTCTTATTAACAATTTCCTACGTATCCTATTTCATATTCTGTGTATGAAGCCCCTACATTTTATCCAGTCAGGAAATACAGCTAGAGATGAACTGCAACACAGTAGGAGGAAATACTACAGCTATTAAATCTTTTTTGCCAAATCACACACACAAATAAAATTAAAAAAAAAAACCTCAAAATGTTCTGGTTCAAGTAAAGCCCTACCCAAAGTTAGAGGAAATTTTCTGGGCTTTTTCTCTCACTGAAGGCTTGTTTTCAAAGTAGGCTTCGTATCTAGAATGGATGTAAAATATTTTGTAATCTACACAGTAGCAAACCTAGTTCAGAAGACCAACATTTGAAATTTGAGGACTTGTAACAATACTTTAATTTTATTTCACTTCTGGTTTAAAACACAACTTTTGTTTCCTCAGGTTCTTTTTATTCAGCCCTTCCTAAATATATTTTCATTAGTTTTAGTATGAGATTAGCCTGAAATAGTCTCAGCATCTGGTGCATTATACTATTAATACTATTATATATTGTTGTAATATGTAAGCAATACATACTATGTCTCACTGAAGCATTTTAATGCAGGCATCTTTCTCAGATGAATCCTTTTTGGGACCCATTTCCTGCACCCTAGGAACCAATCTAAATGCAAAGTGACTGACAGTGGGGTCATTCCTCACTGTGGACCTCCCTTCGCAGCTGGCTCCAGGCTCCAGAACCATATTCATTTCCTTAAAGCTCCTCCTATATGATAATGCAAATGTCATGGGAGGAATGGAGCAAAGGCTGCAGTGTCATACAACATCATGTCAGTCACCCACAGGATGATGCTGCCAGGTTCTTCATCCATCCCTAGTAGTTTCAGATTGGAGCCACAGCTCTGCCAGCAAGGGAAGGACAGAGGGTACCAACTACAGCCCATTGCATGAATACAGCATCTGAGCAAAGCCTCAGAGTGAGAAGATGTGAAAAGTGACATTTTAATTTTGATCCCCCATTCTGGTCTGAACAGAGGAACATTGGCAATTTAAGATACTTTTGCCATGTCTTTACTGCCTCACTTGTAAAAAGGAATACATTCGTTATCATCTGCATGGAAGTGTGTTCGTCAAAGGCAAAAAATTCAAGCTCTTGGGAACCCAACTCCTAGAAATTCACAGTTCACTTTCCACAATCTGTCTTACAAGCGGATGCAGGAAGAACAGTGCTTGCTTGATTTAGCAAACCAGAGGCTGAAAGGGAATATGATCACAGCCTGTAAAATAATTCCAGGGGCCTGAGTGCCAGGGAGGGAAAATAACTTTTAATTAAAAGACACATGCACAAAAGAAAAAAAAAAAAGCAACAACCAACATCTGAATTTCCCAATGGCAACGTCAGAACAAAAATCAGACAGAACTTTCCAACAAGCAGAAGACTAGGGCTTAGAACAGCTACCCAGAAAGGAGGAAGGCAATAGGAGGGTGGGTTGAAAGAAACCTGACTTTTTAAAATGCAGTTTGATCCGTTTATGGCTGCAGGATGCAGTACCTGCTGCAAACTTCTACCCTTCTCAAAGTTCCTAATTTATAAAGTAGGTTTGAATGCTTCAACTGAAAATCCAACAACAGGTTATTCACAATTACTTTGTCCAGGAGGAAATACAGTGCATTGGAAATATACAGGTTTTGACAATATTGTTGTCAATGCCTGTATATTTCCAATGCACTGCTACTCTGCCTTATGTGTGCTCAGTTTGTCCTGTCAATAATATCAAGTAAAATCTTGCAAGTAATACCCAATGTAGTCTTACCTTGTCTAAAAGCTCTCCCATAAGAGACCTAACTCTTCCCCTGTTGTATAGTCTAATCACCTGACAACAGCAACCATGACCTTGCAGGTTTCATCCTGCACTGGACCCATCAGTTCTATTGATTTGCTACTGCGGACAGAATATAAAACCTGTATGGCTGTGGCTGTTTTGCATCTGGTCCAGACTCCACCTTCATCAGCCTGTTGAGAATCTTCTGGCATGGAGGACGTAGAAGAAGCTCAGCTTTGTCTTTCCAGCAACAAGTTTGAACTAGCTGTTTAAAGGTATTGTGGCCATATAAAAGCCAATCCTCCGGTATACAGCAAGGTAAATGCTCATAGTCTTTACCAAACACTTTGAGATCTACACCAACATCCAGTCCAGGAGAGCAATCTGCCCAGAGCAAGGCAAAAGTAAACTGCATTGTGAAGTGAATGTGAAACCCATGCAGCTTTCCTTCACTGCGCCGCATTATAGCTCAAGCTATTGCACCGAGGCTCTTGCTCAGACTCCCTTACCTTTTGACATCCTCTGATATTTTTGCTGTTGCTCCAGGATACTTCCAAAGGAACAGATAAGGCACTAATCTCACTCCAAGCTAGCCCAGGACAGAAGCAGTCTTGGTTTCTGGTAAGCTCTGACTACCACCTGTATCCCAAAAGCTCATAATGGACAGCTACGTGAGATTCGCTTCCCTCCATGAAAATCAAGCCTCTCTTTTAGCTCCACTTGCAAATCTCTGCTAGCTGTTTTCTCCTAGTCTATAGGAGAGCATTAAGGGAACTATGGGGACTCCACATCTACAGTGTTAGGATACACCACATCAGGAACGTTTGATGTTTCTGTGAGCTAAGAGACCTGCCAGCTTCCACAGCAATGATGAAATTTCTTAGTGGTGTAAAAAGGTGGGAGATCTCACTTGTGTATCTTGTAGCAGAGATCTGAGAACGATTTTCTCTCGTAGGATGTTTTATGCCAGCTTCTACAGAAGCCAGTGGCAAGACTCTCACAATGTATCAATGCAGGTAAATTAAGCAATACCAGGACCTGTTTGCAGACTTGATATTCTATACTCATAATATTGTCAAAATAGTTCCAGGCAGGGTGCTGGCATGGGCCAGTTAACACCTTCCTGGATCGTTCCCAGACAGTCTGGGACTTAGCTCAAGCCAAAGACCATTTCCAGCACCTAATTGAGCTGCAGCCGCTCTTCTCCATTTTGCAGACTGAAAGAGCTCAGGATTGTGGAGATGCCAGACGGCCTTGGGTGGCCTCGCTCACCTTCCTGGGAGTCAGAGAAAGCCTGTATTTTAATACAACACTGGATACACTCACGGCTTCATCCTCATCAATCATCTGACAGTCTAGAGCCTGTACACCTATGCTCCTCTCAGCGGAGATCCTGCTGACTCCAGTGGTGAAAACACCAAGGCAGGCAGGAGGGGTTAGTGCCCACGTAAAGTGTGTCCTTACAGATGGGAACTGGGCACACTCCAAATGTCTGGCTATGGATACTGTACTGGAGGGAAAGCTGTCCAAGGAAGACCTTAAATCATTGATGGGCCAAAACGCCCCCTGATGTAAGACAATTTCTGTTGGTGGATTTATACTTGGCTGACTTGGACTACTATTTATTATTCTTACTGTACCTGTGGCTGAGCATACACCAAGCTTGTCCTCAGAGCAAAATGCCATCATTTAGATGGTGCATACACTTGACATGAAATCAAAGGTGAGCCTGAAGGAAGCTGCAGATACCGAGAACAATCCCTTGCAGAAATCAGGGGTCCTTTCAGGGTTCCCTTCTCCTCCATCAGAAGCATTGCAATTGTATCTAAACCACCACCAAAATAAATATTGAGGGAACCAAGCTGAAGCTGGCAGAATCAAGTACATCGCAATGGAATAACTTGCTCATGACTGCTTTATTTTTCCAGCTTTTCCATCTAAAGGGATCTCAAATATTTTGAGCTTCTTTTTTTTGATTTTTCCCAGACTCACACAGATGCTGCAAACTGCCATCTTCCTCATAGCGCCCCTGTACCTGGGTGAAAGGCAAAAGCTGTTTAACAGCAGTACTTACACAGCACATTAGACTGAAAATACAAAGAATATGTGCTGCATCCCCCTACCACAGCAGGGAAATGAAGGCAGGAAGGCAGCAGCTACCGCTGCTGGAGTGCAGCCAGGGCACCAGGGTTACACAGCATCCTTCACAAGCAGTACCATGGGATCCTCAGCAACCCCCATGCAGGCAGAACTACATAAACTGCACCCTAAAGAAAGCATTTCATCCCTGCCCAATCAGACACACGAGTGCCCAAAACCTTGCAGAAACACATTGGGTCTGTGCCACTTTGGGCTATCCACTGAACACAAACCATTGCTTCAGCTGAGCCCCTACAAGCTCTTTACAGGGGCAGTGGCTAAACATTTCTTCACAGCTCCCTGAAAACGTTCGTACATTGAGACACACCAAAAGTAAACCAGTGCCTAGCATGAACAGTCCACGCTGCCACAGTGGGCAGAAACATTCATATGGGTATACCTGAGCACATGTATAAGACATGTATACAATAAGAACATGTGTCTTGATAAATGTACAGATTACACATAATTGCAGTGATAGACCAGGAAAACTGACGCCTGCTGGGCAACTTTTTATAGCAGAAGCTTTTTCTTAGCAAATGGGTCACTTTAAACCAGTGTCAGCCTCAATTCAATCTGTATGAACAGACCTGAGTTCCTACAAGGCAGCTTCTGTTCACACAACTACGTAAGAGACAGGCTGAGTTGTGAAGAAAGGGGAAAAATCCTTCAAAACGGAGATGACAAGTATTACTCTGTCAATTAATTGATTAAAAAGCTCCTGATGAGACCATAAAACCATGTCCCAATTAACTAGGGCTGAACCCCACAGTGAGGTGCTTATGACATCCGCTGTAATTCTAAATTGGGCAGCTGAGATATGCCTCAATACAATCTGTACCAAAAAGAATTCATAATGATTAGACCATTATTTCAAAACGTTAGCAGGCTCCTTGTACTAAAAGCTGAAAAGGAGACCAAGGATTTGTGCCAAATGGCCAGAAAGCTTCTGGCATTAGAGAAGCTGCAGGCACCTTAGAGGGGAAGAGCCCAAGTCCCCCTTTCTCCTAGGAAGTTGTATGGGCAACAACCACGTCATGCCAGCATCCCTTTCTCTCTTACTAGAACTCTGCTGGCTGTCTCCAGGAGGCAGTGACAAAAGTTGGAGCATTCAGACAAACAGTTCCCTCTCACTCTGCTTACCCATGAGCAGAGTGAACGGCAGAAAGCACACCATGCAAGTCACTTTGCCGTCCCCTGGCCTGAGCCCTGCAGCTCCAGGTTGCCTCTGCAGCAGAGGCTGGTGGAGTACAGGGTTTAACTTGGTAACTTCGATGCCACAACTATTGCTACAGCCTGGAAACCTACTTTTCTGGCTCGTTTTGTTCTGCTTGGCTCATGCCAGAGCCATTCTGCTGCTATTCAGGAGAAAAGTCCAGGTTACAGGAAAGGCACAAGAACTGTCTCATTTTAACATCTTGGTAACAAGAGGCAAACCCCCTTCTTTATTGCCTGCACAGAGGCACCTCGGAGATAGAGTCCTGAGGCTCTCCAGCATCTCACCATCAGTAGGGCCTGGAAATGAGCCCTTGGGCTGCGTGGGGTCCCAGGGTAAGGGGGAGGAGGTGGAGGAGGAGCACCGGCGGGTTTCCCCGTCCGCTTGCACCTGAGTCTCCCAGGCTGTCGGTCGGGGTTACCCTGGGGGGACTGCAGGGTACAATGACAGATCGCGCCCCTCCTCTCCCCCAACCCCCCAATCCTGACCAACCTTTCCCCTCCCCACCGCGGGTGTTGACAGTGGTTTATCCTTCTCTGTCTCCAGGGTGAGGGAGAAGGGGGCTGTGCTCTGGTTTATCCCTCTCTGCCTCCAGGGTGCGGGAGAAGGGGGTTGGAGGGGGCTGTGCTCAGCGGGCGGGCGGCGGAAAGTTTTTTTGCTCCAGAAGAATGGCTCTTTTGAAGCACTTCTGCCCCACTGCACACTGCTAAGCGAAGCCAGTCCCCAGC
Source organism: Gallinula chloropus (assembly GCF_964237585.1). Classification (NCBI taxonomy): domain Eukaryota; kingdom Metazoa; phylum Chordata; class Aves; order Gruiformes; family Rallidae; genus Gallinula; species Gallinula chloropus. The sequence goes on from NC_140090.1 coordinate 70,398,807, forward strand.
GCCCGGAGGCGCAAATCCCCCCTCAGAGAAGAAAAACCCCCCTCACCCCCCACCTCTTATCCCACCCCACCCCCTCAAAAAAAACCAGAAAAAGAGAAAAACAGCAAAGAAAAAAGGGTTGTGTGTGTGAAAGAGACAAAAAGAGAAACGGAAAACAAGGGCGAAAGAGAACCCGCCGCCTGCACCCCGCCGGCCCCCGCGGCCGCGATACTCACGCTGCTGTTGTGTCCCGACCAGTGCACCATGGCTTGGTTGTGCGCCGAGTCGCCGGCAAGGGCGAAGGTGGTGCTGCCCAGCCGCAGCTCCTCCAGCCCGAAGCGGGCGGCGCCGGCGTTACCCGGCTCCCGCCCCGCGGCGCCGCCCGGCTCCGCGGTGCCCCGCGGGCTGCGGCCCCGCCGCCGCCGGCCCGAGCCCGGCCGGTCGCCCGTCGCGGGGGGCCGCTGGCCCCGGAGAGGATGGTCCTCGGCGGGAGCCGCCGCCGCTCGGGGCTGCCTTTCCCTGGGCACTTTCTCGGGCTCCCTCGTCAATCGCCGGGTCTCCCAGCCGCTGGATTTCGTTCCCTCGCGAGCAGAGGCGAGGGTCGCTTGCAGCCCGGCATCCTCCGTCTCCATCCCGGCCCCTTGCCCTCTCTCACCTCCCTTCTCCCCGAAGAACCTCCTCTGCTCCTTTTCTTCTCTGTCGGTCCTCAAATGCATTAATAATCCCTGCTGCGGATGTTGCTGCTGCGGCTTCACCTGGGAATGGCAGGATCTGCAAGTTATTTCTGCACCCGCGAAGCAAAAAGTGAAGAGGAAAAGCCATGTCCAGTACAGGAGAGCAACGTGCCAGGCTGGGTACCAGCCAGCAACTTTTTCCATCGCTGCTGACTGCTGACGAGTGGAAGGGAGAACGAACAGGGAAGAGAGAGCAGGAGCGAGAGCAGGGTGCTGCCGATTTACCCGCCGCGGGGTAAACACAGCGAGAACTCCATAAAGTTTCAGTTTGATGTAGTAGATGCAGCCGGGGGGGTAGACGAGATCGCTTTCTTTCACCCTCTTCCACACACCCCCCCCTTGTTTTCTTTTCTTTCTTTTGCACTTTTTCCTCCCCACCCCCCCTTTTTTTTCCCCCTTCTCTTTTTTTTCTCTTTTTTTGGGGGGGAGGGGGGGTGTATGTGTGTTTCCCCCCCCCAAGACTGGCGTTGCTGATCAGGCTTTTGATGGAAGGCAAAGCCACAACCACACGGGGGAGGAGCTGAATTGAAATCAGAGAGAGAGGGAGAGAGAGAGGAGCAAATCCTGGCTGGTGATTTCTCCCGGCTGCCTCTGTGGAAGTCACAGCTCGCTCCTCTCCCGCTCCCTCTCTCTCTGCTCCCTCTCACTTCGCCGCTTCTGCATCACACTCCTCCCGCAGCCGCCCCACCAGGACGCCCCGGGTGCGTTTCGTGAGTGATTGGTTACTCCCTCCCCCTCTCTCTCCCACACACACACACACGCACTCCAAGAAGGACTTACCCCAACTTTTAAACTCACGCCATCTCATCCCTTCCTCCCCTCTGCTTCTCATCAGCTCAAACCTCTAAAACCTCCTCCCCAACATAACTAAAACCGCTGTAGATGAACTGGAAGCAAATGTGCAAAGTGAAGGAGTAATATGTACTTAGAAGGATACATACATGTGTCTGTAGTCTTTCCAGAGGAAATATTTTAATTTGATTAAGTGGTCTTAAATGTCTGATCGGGCTCTGAAATGTCCCTTCCTCTTCCCCACGACTGATACAAATACTCTGGAGTTACTGGGAATAGGCACCTGTGCTCGATTTCACAGAGGGAAAGTTGCATTTCTACCCCTCCGTTCCCTCCTCCGCCTTTGCCAGGCTGTACAGTCATTTACAGTAGCTGCCGATGTTTAGATAAATCACTCAGGCATGGCAGAGATGTAGTCACATAAATGCTGATGGAGACAGGGACAAGCTTTTGAAAATGAAATGACAGCAGTTGGTGGCGGGAGGGACAGATTCCCCACCACAGGTTTATCAACAGAAAAAACCCACCCAAAACCCAAAAAACCAAACCAAACAAACCAACCTTTCCTCTCTAAGTGTCTTACGTTTTCAGGACCACCAATTCCCCACCCCCCAGGAGCTGTGCTCCTCTCTCACTAGATTTCTTCCCCACAGAGTGGTCCCTAGTGATGCCCAGAGGAGATCACCGAACCCTGATGGCAGAGGTTGGTTTCTGCCAGTCCCTTATGCAGGCAGCATGGTTGTGAGTGACCACACAGCAGGACTGGGGTCTGAGCTCTAATAAGCACTGTCAGATGTCCACAGGCTTCAAAACTGGAGGGAATTAAATGCTCATCCACTGGAATTTTATTCCATCCCCATCTGCCTGCTTTCACTCATTCCCATTTGATTTCCAGAGGATTTTATTTTTTAATTAATGTTTTTAATGTTTCCTTCGTGACATAGAAGATTTTCTTGTAATTTTTGGCACGGCACTTTAGAAAGAGATTTACAGATTTATTCCACATTCTTCTAGAGATTTCGCTCAAATGCTCACTGGTGACAAGCCTTGGGATATTAACACAAGACCACAGGCAAAGGGAGACTCACTGTAATTGAGGTTGGGCATAACTTCATGCTGTTTACAACAATGATGGATTGTCTGCAATATAACCACCAGACCTCAGCTAAATCTACTGTAAACCAATTAACTGCATACCTGTTTCCATATCTCCCAGCTAAATGGTTACTATTAGTTACAGCCTGTCGGTAATAATAATTAACACTTTGCACTTAACTCCTTTCCTTTACTAAGCTGAAAGCTCTTCACAAAGGCGAGTGAATTGTACTGTCATGTAGATGAGGGGAAACTGAGTCACAGTATGATCAGAAAGACAGCAGAGATTGGAGGTGGACCTTATTGTCAACTCAGTCCTTTTTCTTCTCTGCAACAGATTGACCAGACGGATCTGTCCCAAAGCATATACTAAAGAGTGACACCTTCCTAGGACAAGTCTCTTAGAGAGTTTCACTTAAAGGTATGAAATTCAAAGTGGTGAGTCAGTGAGACAGAAAAAGACTTGGAAGAAGGAAACTAATAAGAGGTCAAAGGCAATTTCTCCTGGGATAGCAATAGAGATTTATGTGCCAAGGATTGGCTAAGGCTAATGAGAGAAAAAAAAAAATCTAGCTGTCTCATTTAGGCAGATGATTATCTTTGGATTGTGATGAGTGACTAGTGAGTGATAGGATATGCCCAGTAAAGCACACCTTATACACTGGGAGTATACTACACCTGCACACAAGTCAGTCATGAAGAGAAGATTCCAGATCCCACCTGAGGATCACAGACACTTTTTTCCAGCATTTCCCCTGTTGTGGGTGGGTACAAGACAGAGATGTACAGTATGAACCTTGCCCTGATCTCTGTTTCCAGGAATCATCAGTTTAGGAGATTTCAGCAGCAGAAATTGCACCTGACCCCTTATGTTTAATAGCTACAAATGGACATGTCTTCCCTAAATTTTCTAATCCTTGCTTATATTTTTTGTGTCTGAGGCATGCTGTGGTAGTCAGTTTTACAATCTGATTATGTGTGCTTTTGAATACTCATGGTTTGCACTTATCCGAGAGAGACATTTTACATCGCCATAATCTAATCTTGTTGCCAGCCATCTTTCTGCCACAGATGATGCAATGATTGAGCCATCAAAGATAGGAAGCCAGAGTCTTTGGCACAAAAGAATAATCCCCTGTCTTTTGATGTAAGCGATAGCTTTCTCTGTTGGGAGCTACAGTAAGCCCCTACGCTGTCATTGGGAAGGGCTGAATTCAGGTGCTCAGCCAAAAAGCATCACTGGTGTGTAGTGACCAGACTCTCTGGCCATGCTTATTGGAAAGGAAAGGCTGCGCTGGCCTGAGGTTACACCTGAGCCAACATTTCAATAGCACAGACTACACCACGCGTCCAGTTCCACCCCCTGATGAGAACATTTTCCAACAGAGATGCTGCACTACCTGATCTGGAGAGGGCTCTTCCTTTTCACACAGCCAACACTGCCCCAAGGGTGAGGAGAGGAGCGAGCCCAGGGCAGCATGGAACAGGAGCAAATCACTGACACTATAAAACACAATACTGACAGCAATTGAAAAATGCAGGTCTAAGCTGGCCACTTCAACCTCTGCCTTTACCAGAACAAGCAGTGCCAGTGTTGCAGCGGGTGTTCCTCTTCACCAGAGAGGAACTACTGCCAAGGCAGAGATCTGCACAGCCATGAGAGGGTCTGAGGAGGTTCTCACTTTTGGGGTCAGGAAGCACAAGTCTAGTGAAGGGAGTAGATATCAGTTCTGGGGAGCTGATGCAGTGAAACGAGTATCTTCCTAAAGATTTATATCCTCGAGAGGAGAAGGAGCAACAGAAGGAAACACATCTGAGTACACAAATCTTCACTTGGGACCAGGCAGATTCAGAGACAGGTGGAAATATGGGGTTGGTTGAGGACATAAATCCATACAGCAGTGAGTGCATAATGTACCGTCTGCAGGAATCCTTTCATCCGGAGTGTTACACACTCACAATCAGAGACTACTTGTGAAAACAGGGTCCTCTGACGCATCCTGGCTCCACAGGATTCTTTTTTTCTGAAACATGCTAGATGATGGAGCCTGCAGGACAGAAGAACCTCAGGGAGAGGTTCAGGGAGAAAGAGGACAGAAAGAAAAAATAATTGGGTGGGCTTAATCAGATGAATTTTCAGTATAGGATGGGGTGTAACATAGCCTGGGCTATCTTGCATTCAAATGTCTTTTATGCTAAGCAGTAAAATCTCTCTCTAGTAAATATTTGTATAATCAGGATTTTGTGAATCTACACTCATTTTAAATCATCCATTTTCTCTGTAAAGACTGTGTAATGAAGGGAGCCCACGAAGAACACTGGTCCATTGATTCCTATCAAGCCACGGTGAGTGATGAATACTGTAGTTCGACATTACACATAATTCCTCCAAAAGGAATCTCTGTTTGAAAAAAATAATTACAAATCAGGATACAACAGGGCTTGTTGCAGTTTGCCTTAGAAAAAAAAATGATGGTCCTCAACTGTAAATATCACAAAGAGGGTTTTTTTTTTTTTCCTTAATAGGTTCTGGATTCTTCATTCTTTAAATAAGAGAGGGGCTAATTTTATACATCAAAACAACTATTTCCAAGTGCCTCTTACTGCACTGAACAAATAGGAATTATTTACCTATTTGACTTGTTTTGTAGCACTATTTATATAGTTGTTATGAAGGTATTATTAGAAATAAATCCTAGGACCTCACATGGGGACAATGCATTTGGCACACAAAAATAGTAGGAAAAAAATCTAGAACCAAAATAAAATCTGTTTCTTTTTTCCATTCAATTTCATTTCTTTATCTCGGATTATTTTTGGAAAGGCGATTGAACTATTTATTTTTAACACTAATAATTCCTCTAAATTAATTAACATGAAAGCTCTCCTTTGTTATGTCAGACAATCGAGCCCCAAACCAGTGCCATCCCAAAATTAAGCTGCTGCAGCTTTTAACAGGGGCTCCCATTCATCTGCAAATGTGATGCGATTTTGCTTTAGCTGCCATAAATATTAACAGCAAGGGCTTTTTGTTCTTTTACTCCCTCTTGCTGCAGCCTGTTGCAAAGACCGAGGTTTAAAGTAATCTCAAAAAAAAGTGCAAGACTTTGCCACTTTGTAATTTAAAGGGCCATTTTGCTTTGCAATGTCCTCAGATGGAGATTTCAGGTGGCAATTCATGCAGCAAGGAGAGCTAGGTGGCAAGCAGATGTGATCACTGTGATTGTTTCTAAGTGCAGGATGGTACTCAGCACCCATACCTGTTGTCAACTTTCCTTGGTACACTGTTTATACTGAAATATCTAGTGATGTTTATCAGCCAGCAGCTCTCTCTGGGGACAAAAGAAGTTGTCTGGATTGTTCTCCTCTGGAACATCTCTCAGGTAGACTCCTCTATTTCAATTCCACTTCTGGACCAAAGGGTTTTCACACCATCCCACCACAAATAGCAAACTTCAAACCCATGGCACAGACTCTGCATTTTACTCTTTGGGTCCAGACTTCCCTTCCTGCTTCTACAACTGCAGAGACTCCCTAGGCCAGCTTTACACAGTGATTTCAGTAATAAACCAAGGGTAAATTTGCCACGGGATAAAGAGGGAATGTGATCCCCTCAAAAGAGTCTGTACACCCAGTCAGCTGCTTGAAGCAATACTTAGGTGTCTGCACAACTACCCCATCCACAATGATATAGAATCCAGCCCTCTTTGCCACTGTACCTATAGATCCTGGGATTTAATCCCATTTCTTCTCTAGTGGCATCTGGTCCTCTGTGTTGGCCTTGCATTTCACTGGTCCAGCGATCCTATCCCCTTGTGATCTGGAGACATCAACCCATTGCCACCCTGCGCTCCTGACTGCTGCTCCCCTGTCAGTGGGATTTAGGAGCTGAAAACACCCCAGGCCACAGAAGACAGTTGATGAGAAAATTTTCTGCTTGAAATTCCCAGCTGGCATTCTCTGTTGATCTGCTTTTGCAGCCTAAGAAACCTGGAAAGCTGCCCTGAAAAGCTGGTCTTAGATTCTGCTGGGTTTCATAGTTTCGTTGAGCATAAAGTAGAATTGCAAGGACTGCACTTGTATTAGCACTGCACGTACTCAGCTAGTTCTCTGAGCTTCCAGCTAAGGAAAAAAACTGAGCTGGAGCTCAGAGCTAGAATGAGCTTTATTATAACAACTTTTAAACTAGTAAACATTGTCGGAAGGAGGAAGCCTGAGGTGTATCTCGTAGTCAAGTCATTTGCCACCACCAATATGAATGATAACCACAGGGATGACCCAGCAATTGTCACATTTCATCCTGACTGTTTTAAAGCAACCCCATAATACCCAGAAGGTTTTTGCCATCAATAACTGAAATGTATACTGTGGACATTTCCAACCACACGAAAGGCAAGAATGTAACTAGCAAAAATGAAAATGACTTCAGCAAAAGCAAATAGCACTTGACCAACCTAATTGTCTTCTGTTACTAAATAGCTGACTATTATAAAACTGGCTCCCACAGCAGTCTTGTGGTAAACTGAGGAACTGTGGGCAGGTCAAAACAATTACCAGAGGTTTGAAAGTTGGCTGGACTTCTAATCTCAAAGACTGAGAATCAACTGACAGGAAAAGGTCTGGGGCAAATAAGGCAAGCTGTATATTCATCTGCACTTGCCAAAGCATTATCAGGAGGTCAGACATCTCTTCTCTATCTGAACATGGAGTATTGTTTCTGGTGTGGGTCCCCAGTTCAAGAGAGAGATGAAGAAACTGAGGAATGTTACCAAGTGAAGGGCTACCAAGGTGGTGATCACACAACCTTCATGAAGATCATTGAGAGCTGGACTAGTTTAGGCTAGAGAAGGGGAGGCTAAGGCACAATTAAATATCAGCATATATATCTCATCCTTGAAAGGCAGTTAGAAAGATGATGAAGCCAAACACTTCTTGGTTGTGGTAGGTGCTAAAACAAAGAGAGGGCAAAACAACTGGTGTTTAAAACATTCAGACTGAAAATCAGGAAAAGCTCTTAGACAATTACATCCTCTTGGGTCCCGTCCCACCTACTAAATAAAGGACTCCCAGCCTTTATTTGCTACTACCAGTGGTGGCATCCATTGCCAAAGTCAGCGATGGTTGTACTATAACATCCTAGAGTTACCAATTAAAAAAAAAAACCTCAGGCTTTACTTTATTCTCTGTGTTCTGTATCTGTCTTTCAGCATGTTCCTTTCTCTTCTTTTCCTTGGGTGGAGATGCAAACCTTCCTGCCCATGACCAAAGGAAGATCTTTGCAGTGAGTCAAAGGCAGTTACAAGTTGCTTAGCTGTGCCTATTGAAACATTTTTCATCCCATCTTCCAGCCCTTTCCAGTTCCTGAAGAGAATCATAGCTGTGAGATGCTGCTCGTTGTCTCACAACCTTGAAAATCTGCAATTTGAGGCAGACTGATCAAGTACAGATAAGTTTCCTGAGAACAATAAATATCACTCAAAGCGTCTTCCATAGAGACAGGATACTTCAGTAACATAAATTTCTTAAAAGCCTAACAGGCATAAAAATAATTTGTATTTTCTCCATTTTTTAGAGATTACTGAGCTTTAGTCATCACTGGGGAAGTTCTCTTGACATTCTATCAGCTCTGGGTTTATCTGTATTGACAGGACAATAAAAATTCTTGTCTATCACTCTACCGCTGTCACCTTTGGCTTCTTCACTTGGTTGTGGAAGAATTTAATGGAGGTAAGAGAATAATGATGAAGAGAAAAAGATTACAAACTTAATGGCCTGTGAATGCCGTTTATAGTTTGTCATCATTACAGATGGTGTTTTCTTCCTTGTGCACCTTGCTTGATTTCTCTTAGCCAGAAGTGTTGACAAAGTAGAAGTTCCAGGTACAACTAAAGATAAAATTTCTAGAAGAAAGAGAAAAAATATTCCTCTATCCTACATTTTTACTGCAAGAAAATTGAAAAAAATATGAAAAAACAAGAACCCTTGAGGCTGATTGAAGATGTGAGCTTGTTCATTGACAGTATTTTATTTCAGAACTGAAAAAATGGCCAGGAAAAATTTCTATGAGGCAACACTGCCCTGCTTCACTGATGCATCATTTCTTAAGTCATGGTCAGAAATTCTTTTCTGGAGACAGCTGCATCACTCACAGATCAAACAGCAAACCTTTTCATACACACACTCCTATGGTGCAAAATCAGGAGAGAGAGATCTGGCCATCACTTAAAAGTGTTTTTACTAACCCAGGGCATTTCTGCCTAAAACAAGTTAGAGGATACTCACCTGAGGGTCTTTTGCTACATTATAAGTAATGGGATCCTTTCCAACCAACATCCACATCAGAATATTACAAGGCATAGTCAAAGACACCCTTCCCATTGAGGCAACTATTCGGAAGGTTTCATAGGTTCTACCTGGCCAGAAATGAAGGTAGATGATGAGAGGAAAATGTCCTCTGACATTTTCTCCTTCCAGCCTGGTACCTTTTTCAACAGCTTCTCAGAACTGTGGCATCCACTTGCCATTTTGTAGCTTGGTGGGACAGAGACAGAAACATCCCCTAATAAGGACAGAAGAAGTAATCATGAGAGACTACTTGTCAGTCTCATGCTTGGTAAGAAACTCCAGTCTTCCAAGAAAGAAAAACAGGAGAAAAATACAAAGGAAATCTGTGTTTCTGTGTTGTCAAACTTTTCATTGTGAATTGGGTAGTGAATTTTGAGTTCCTGATGCCATCCTTTTATACATGATTATCAACTCACTTCTTTTGTTTTCTTTTCTTTCTTTTTAAAAAATTACAAAGAAAGACTAGTTCTCCTAACTAAGGAGAACAGCATGAAGACAAGGCTCCTACTGGCTTAAAATACAATCTAAAGTGTTTCAACACAAATACAAAGCCAAAGCAGTCAAATTTAAATATGCCATTTGAACACTTTGAAAATAAAGGGTTTCCTTTTTCTCCTATTCTTTTCTTTCTGAAAAATAGTGTTCTGAAGCTAATTTTACCTGCTTGAATTTTTATAAAATATGTATATTTCAAATATGTGTGTACATAGACTATATATACACATAAATTTAAAAAAATACTGTTTTGCAAGCTGAAAAAATGTTGCATAATGCTTGAATTAATCTTTGATTTCTGAATCTCTTTTGTCCCTTTTTAAAATTCAGTTTGGCCAGGGAATTAAAAATGGCTCTAATTACTTGAGATGTTTGCCAGAACACCTTGCAGCATAAAAGAATTTATCTCTATAGGTTTGGTACTGAGTTCATTTTTTGACCAGAGCTCTTAGCAATTTATCTGGGACATCTGTGGGTGTAGCACCTGGAACGCTAAGCTATATAAAGCTTGAATACAGATATTTGTTGCTGGTAAACAGGACCCTGATGATAATATTTCATTTTAGGGTTAAATTTGATATTATGTATAAACAACTCTACAAAATAATAGAAATTATGTCATTTTTTAATCAATACCTTAAAAAGAAAAAAAAAAGGAGAAAACATCCCCTTATGTTCAGACAAAAGACTTTCTTCTAGAAGAATCAGATTTATAAGCATGATGAAAAAAAGAACAACCAGTAAGTCTGACTGTTTAATATATGTACGCAGAGACAAAGGTCAGTAAGAAGCCCAGGCAGTGGAAGGAACATAAGTGGAAGGAAGCATCACGTAAGTGATGCTTCTGCTGATTTCACTGCAAGCATTCCCTGAGATTCCGTTTCTATTCGTGAGTGTTTGCATGTGGACGGCTCTGTGTGTTTAGTATCTATTCTCATATCAAGGAAGCATAGGGGAAAAACTCCATTTGGATGTATTTTCATGCAATTAATAATAATTCAGGGTTTGTGCTTTTCTTATGCCAAAACTCTGCTTGCCAATGTTTGGAACCCTCCAAATGCATATATTAAACCAAGGCTGAATTGCTTTGATTTTCTCCTCTCTTTGAAACAATGTTTGTTCAAAAGATATGAGGTGTGCTTCACTTTTGCATGCATTGAAGCCAAAGTAATTTCTAACATTTTTATCAAGACCCCTTGATATCCTGCTTTAAAATGGTTTCAATTTTCCTGTCTGGCCAAGTCTCCGTGTACATTTCAGTTCATTTATGTCTGATTGCAATCAGTGGGAGTCTTTTCATTGATTTCAATGGAATTTGGATCAGGGTCGTTTGCAGCATAACTTACATATGTTTGCTGTCATGGAATAAGCCAGCTGTCACAGCAGCAGCATCCAGGGAACTTGAGAGAACAAGGAATAAATCCAGGAGCTCAGAACTTGCTTTGGAGAAACTTAAGCAAGTTCTGGTTTATTAGTGGTGGCTGTTCTAAATAACACATCTTGTACATCTGCCCTTTCACTGCAGTAAGAGCTGCTTTTCTGATTCAGTGTCTCCCAGCAGTCAGCTCATTTTAATATTTAATATGGTGCCTCGGTCTCCTGTAAGATTCCCTTATCGTGATTTCAAATCCTCATTGACAAACTCTGGGCATTTTGCTGCCTTCAACATCTGCTGAAGGAGTCTTTGAGGTGCAAACTCAACATCTTTTATACAGTTTGGTTCTTTCTGCAGTGTCCAAAAGAAGCAGAAATAAATAAACAAGGCATGGGGCCTGGACTGTTTTCCTGTTTTGTTTTGCCACATAGGTGCATCTCTCTGCACAATCTTATTTTGTGTTTGTTGCTTTTGTTTTTGCCAGACAACGTAATTATCTTGATTGGTGGGTGGCCAACAAAGTTTTAATTAGGTCCAGGGGGATTTGAGCAGGACTACGTATAAAAAAAAAAAGGCAAAACAATGTTGCTAGAATTATTGTTTGTTTATGTTCTGAGATCTTCTGTGAAATATGACGTCGCCTCTTTGCATTACCAGTTCTGTCCACTCTCCCCCCTGCCTTGCTCTTTCACTTGGCTGGCAGGGAATGGTGAACTGGCGTTAACATCCGCGTACTGAGACAGCGCTGCCAAGCTGTGTCTGCTCCAAAATGTCCAGCAGCTCAGCCACTGCCAAACAGAGCCATTGATCCAACAGCTTGTGCCAGTTCAAAGGAACATAGGATGCATATCCAGCTTCGTGAAAGGAGTGAGAAGTGATTGGCATGGATGACAGTGAGTACCACTGAGGGCTGGGAAAGAACTGCACTGGGGAAGTCTTTCTGGCTGGTTATAGTTATTATTTTTTTGACTGGAAAAAGGTTGTTTTTATTTATTCAGTTGTCTAAATATATCCCAGTAATGATTTAACCTGAATAGGGGGAGTGGGACAAAAAAACCCGCATATTGATTTTCTAAAAGCAGGCAGGAATGCTGTTATTTTCCAATTAACGTTCAGCATTAGAGAACAATCCAGCTGGAAAGAACCAGCTAAGCAATACCACGCTTTTTGCTTTCTACACTTTTTCTAGTGACATTTTTTTCTTATTTAACTTCTTTAAAAAGCCTCTAATAACAACTTAGGCCATTTCTTTGGCTAACAGGGATTAACTTGTCATGGAATGCAGTGGACTGACAATGAAATAACCATGCTGGGGATCCGACGGTTCATGCTGAAGCAGAAGGCATATTCATCTAATAAAGGCTGTCCCTGCAACAGTACTACAGAAAACCATGAGAAAACCATCTGAATGCAGCGTTGGTGACAAGGATGCTTCTCTATAAAACCCAGAGCAGGTCTGGGATGCTGGTGGGACTGGGGACGACCTGTAGTTTGATTCTGGCTGAGACACCCTTTTCTTTCCGCTTCTCTTTTTCACTTTATCTGTCATAATATCCATGCCTCTTCTTTTTTATGGCTTAGAATACTTGAGGTTCACCATATTTGACAGCAAACAAGTGAAAATGATACCATCACATCCAGCCACCTCCAACTGACCACTGGCTGAAAGGTTGCATCTGAACAATGTGTCCAGAAGCAGCCTGGAGCACAAATCTGACAGGCGGCTCAGGGTCTCGGCAGTGGCTCTCCAGTGAGACCCAGCAAGTGGCAGATCCTTCAGCTCATGTTATGTACCCAGGGCAATGACCACTGGTAACAGGAAAGCTCATGGGAAGCAGAGGAAGTGCCACATTTCTGAGTCAATATGTGCACACACAGGTAAACTACATTCAGAAAAAGTGGGATCTTTATTTTTTTAAGAGGTTTCTACAGTTTTATCTGAGTTTTCAATTCTCTTAGGCTTTCCAAATTTTTATTTTCCTTTCTTGCAAGTTGCCCTTTTCAAATTGTTGACTAGTGCTGAGGTGAAGTCTGCAGAGTTCAAGTATCAGGAGAGCTTGTCTGGTCAGCAGCATCCACTCTATTTCCATATAATTTGTCCCTCCCCTCCCAAACACTCAGTGGAGTCCAGCTGTAGAAAGTCCACATTAGGACTTTTCCTTGCAGACAAGTTATGGAAACAAGCATCAAAACTGAATCCTGCTCTTGTCCTTGGCAAAGCTTCTGGAAAGCTACAAGCACCCTTAGTACTGTACAGAGATGGAAATTTTGCCAGATATTTCTCAACAGTTTTGCATAAATTTCAATATATATGTTCTTATTTAGCAAATATTTATTTAGCTATCACTGCAGTTTTCCTTTAAGGGTCTCGCAAGGGCCCAGGGAGAGTGACAAAACCACCAGCTTTTGCTGAGAAATTACATGCCCTGCAGTCATACAATGTATTTAGAGTCTGGAGACAAATTTTAGGGTCTGGATTTATTTATAGTGGTTAATAGATGCTTTGATAATTATGTGCATGGGAATGGAAAACAAATTCTCCAGATTAAAAAGCATAAAGAAAGCTTGTTTGGATTAGCATGATCAACTGAAAGCATCCATTTGATTCTTGGTGTGTATATATAATTTACTGAGCTGCAAAATAAACATACTCTACTGTTCCTCTGCTGAAGGCTCCAGCTGTAAATATTTCATTACTTTAAAAATGTATTGCTATTAGTTAGGTCTTTTAGTATTCAGCAGAATCAAGCTTTAAGTAATAAAATAAAATTGTTTCTATTTTCCTGAAGTACCTTTTTTAAACATACAATTTCAGTTGGGGGAAAATTGCTCTGCCACCTGTTGGGTGCTGGCAGAATCGTCCCATGAGTCAGTGAGGTTTTTTGCTAGCTTTGAAAGTGTAAATCAATTCCTGCTCTCATGAGCACGGGTATAATTACATCATAACCTGGTCTGTCTCTCCCTGTCCTGCTTCCAGCTTTCAGGTCATTGTCACCTCTAAGGAAAAGAGCTCTGCTCCCTGTATTGTGCAAAGGAATGAAGACTAGATGAGCAAAGGAGGAAGTTCATCAGGTAAATAGAAACGTCGTCCACGAAAGAAGAAAGAGCCAGATTCCAAACTCCTCCTGCTTGTAAAAATATTCACAAGCAGTTGAGGAAAAAAGATTCGGGACAAAGGTTGGGTGTTGTCATGCACAAAGGTCCCACAGGACCACTACCGAAAGACAGGCAGCGACCTAGTGACACCATTGTTATAGCTTCTCTTTGCACAACCCATTCACTTCTGGTGATCTTCCTGCCTTCACTTGAAATGGACAGATGCCTTTGTGAGGATTTCAGGATGGTTTATTCCTGAATTTGAAAAGGAAAAATAAAAAGTATGGAATTCTTCAGATTTTTTCCACTGTTGACATACTTCTCAGGGAAAAAGCCCCAAAACATCTGGGACATTTGTGGAATGCTTTGATAGCGCTGGGGTGGCTATTTTAATTCAGGAATCGATGAGGTTTGCTATTCAAAAACCTGACATTCTAAACACAGCATTGAATACAGGGGCATAGATATTTTTGCCTGCTGTAGGTGATGTACCAAAACCACAAAGAGTCACACATCTGGAAGGAACTCATTTGCTGCCCCTGTAGAACTTTGGGCCCACTGACTATTTCATTTCTCAAGAATAGCTCCCCACAAAACTGTGTGCCTGAACATCATGAACCACCATTTTTCCAATTTATTGTTGTGCTTCTTGAAATCCTTAATGAGACCCAGACTGATCATTGAACAAAGACCACATCCCTTCCCATAAAAAGTTACACTCCAAGTTATCAAGTTATCCAAGTGTTAAGAGGTGTTAACCTATACACAGAGAAGTTAAAAGTTGTCCAACATTTAATTAGCATAAATTACATGTCTGGGACAAACCCTCATCCCAAAAAGTTACAGGATTAAGTCTTCAGATTATATTGTTAATATTGGTTGCTTCCCAAACATGGCAACAGATCTCCTCTTCCTCCACTGAGTATTCAATCAGGAAAAAGACCTGAGAAAGGCATTTCTTTGCAGACTTGCAATCTCTCCTAAAACTTTTCTTTCTAACAGGCCTGAAGAACTGGTTTGGTCCTCAGCTATGAATTATCTTTGCCAAGGAAATTCCTGATGTAGGAACAGCTGCATAGATTTGAGTTTCTAAGGTTGACATGTGAGTACTTTGTGTCACTTGAAGAGCTATTGAAAACTCTCATGAAATACTGACATTTCAAGACAGTCTTCTTTTGCATAAATCTGAAATAAATTCAGCCAATTTTACATCTCATCAAAACTCAAAACATAGATACACCGACTGCTGCAAATTTAATCAGTATTTTCTTGATTCTAAATAGTATTATAGCTGTTTTGACAAATGTTGAGTTGTTGTAATAGTTTTTTCTTATCAAAATGTACTGAATTACATTAAAAGTTTCATGCCTGTGGAAATTCACATGCAATCTTAATGTGCACATTCTGAATCCCCATTTGGAATAATAACCTGAAAATGAGATAATTTTCCCTCATATGTTCATGTATGCATACTTGGCATGGGGTACCTGAGCTGAAATGATGACCTGAGAACTGAGAATACATATCACATATGGTACAATTAATTTAAAAAATTAACATATTTATGGAGCATTTAGTGAGACTGG
Organism: Gallinula chloropus; assembly: GCF_964237585.1. NCBI lineage: Eukaryota > Metazoa > Chordata > Aves > Gruiformes > Rallidae > Gallinula > Gallinula chloropus. The sequence continues at coordinate 70,414,304 of NC_140090.1, forward strand.
AAAGCCTGTCAAGAGGACACCTGTGGCATTGTTTCCTATGGCAGTATCAGGTTATTTATCACCATTTCAGCTACATCCTGTTCACAGCAACGCTTCTTGAAAGCGCTAACACAGGTTTCTCAAAAGACTGCTGAACTGAATTCTCAGATTCCTAAACAACTGTCTCAAAGCTCATGGCACATCATATTGGAAAAATGTGATGAAGAGGAAGACATCACTGCTCTGACTACCTTCAAGTCTCTGTCCAGCTCGCACTCCACCACTGAACCACCAGGTTCAGTTCAGAGATGGTTTTTGTTACTTCCTTCTGTTCTCTACTACCTTTCCTCACAGCCATAAAGTTTGAGGATATAGCTCAGGGAAAGGAGTGACCTCATGAGCTAGCTGAAAGCTCAACTTGCTACCCTGCACCACTGCAGATGGATTACACATCCCGCACAATCACTACAGCAGTCTGGTGAGCTCATCTGTATCAACAGCACTGTCAGCCTGATCTTCAGCTGAGATCGATCAAGCCTGACTCCAGTATGGCTATCCTGATGTTTCCCTGGGACATGGCCTCATGAATGTCATCTAAGAGTCTAGCTCAGTAACTGCAAAAAAACCACTTGGCCTTGGCTCAGCCTAGCACTGAACAATGCCTCACTCTAAATATCTACTGGAATGAAGGAATGGTCTCAAGAATGACAATGATATGTTGGTGAGTTCTCTCCCATCCTGGTTTCTGCCTGTGGTGCTGTCTCCTGTGGCTGAAGGAGAATGTGGACTGCTTCCTAGTAACATGGAAAAAATCATCTTAGGGTGTGCATGTGCCAAGGTAAACTGATGGAGTCTCTCATGCTCCAAAGAATATAATCTCTTATCGTGCCTAAAATCATGGGAGTTCCCTTCTTGAGGTCTAGTGGTCTTCACAACAAATGCACTGAGTCAGGGTCACCTCATGTCTGAGCACAAGAAAAGCAGGTGCCACGGAAGGAATATGAACCTTGGACAGCCATGAATACTTCAGAATACTCTCCAATCTCCAGCAGTTCACAGCTCAAGGACTTTCCAAACCAAACATGGTTCATACAAATGCAGTAAGTCTCAGGGGATTTTCCTTCATGAGCTTGTCCAGTGTCTACTTGAATCTGTGCAAACTCTACATATCTTCTATGTCCCTCAGAAAGGAATTTCATAGCTACACCCAGCATGAAGAATTACACTTGGTTTCTTTTGAATGTGCCAATTGTTGCCTATTCATGCGTGAGAGAAGAAAAAAACTAGTCATCCAACCTTTTCTCAATGTGCATTTCTCTACTTGAAGTTATGCACATCTGCTAGAACCTAGCCAAGCACTGGATAAACATGACATAAAACTAATCGGCATTTCATACACTTCCAGGTGAAAGTTTAGGAAATCTAAAGCATTTTTTCTCACTCCAAATCATCCCAATTTCAAGGGCATTTATACCCTGACTTTCCACACAACACTCAGCTAAAGCATGCCTCATTAGCTCACACGCAAACCTTCATGCCTCCATAATCCAAATTTCTCTTCTCACCTTCCTTAGATGGTATTTTTTTTTCCCCTCACTGCTGAAGCTTAAATTGATTTACTGCCCCCAAACACAATTCAGATGCTCTGCGGTTTCATGGCCCTTTTAAACTCTTCTCAATGGCAACGGATATGGAAACGTTCAGGTCCTCACATTTAACATCATTTGATTCTTCTCTCCCTGTCCTCCATCTCCCTCACTTCCCCTTATTTGTATTCTCATCAGTGTCACATTAAATGCTGTGGAACACGCTTTTAGGGTAATAACAGGCCTGAAGTTTATGAAATAAAAGATTGATATCAGCTTCATAAAACTCAGGGGAAGCAATATCTTTTCTGCGTCTCACCATCCCTTTAACTGCAGCTACCTTTAGACATTGTGGAGAGAGAGAAGAGTTTAAAAAAAAAAATGAGAAAAAGGGAGATATCTCCAAACAGCACTGGGATTTTAGAACCTGGTGTGCCGTTAATTTCTTTATCGCTTTAACAGCAAGGAAGTTGCGCTTGGTTCTTTGTGTATTTCAGTGGTGTGTTTCTTTCAAGGGCTCGGCAATCTTTTTCCTTAAATGTCACTAGATTCTGAAACGTTCAGGCTTTGTAACCAGTGGTTTATAGCCGTCACACACCAAAAGGGCAACGGATGAAGAAACTGTCTATTACTGTAGATAAACAGAACATATGCCAGTTATCAGGGTGGAATGAGAAACAAGGCGGTCAAACCAGGTTGGAGTTTTACACTGATGCCTAAGCTGGTAGCGCCTGAGCCATCAAGATGAATAATCTCCCCTACCTGTTCTACCAGCAAGTTGGTTCTTCTGAATATGGACCAGAAGCCACATTTAGATTAGGGTCATACTCACAGTATGCATTAGAGGCTTTGGATACAGGACTTTTTTTTGGGTCCATCATTTGCATCAGCTTCCACTCCATCAGATCTAACCCCTCCAGAATGGTACCTGTATCAAACACAGCCTGCTGCAGCTGCAGGGTGTGAGGATGGGCAGTAGGTCTGACAAAGCTCAAGAACTCTGGTTTAGCAGTCTTCTTTAGATTGTATACCAGTTCAACAGCATGAAACCATTGAACAAAACCTGCCTGCATACATTGCAGGACACACTGGAGAGGCAAAGACAGGTAGTAGACAACCAGTTTCCTGAGCTTTACATTACCTGGGGACATTCCCTTGTGAGGAAATGTCTTGAAGCAGTGTCTCCCATATCCCTCTAACCCTCCAGCTCAGTGCTGTGTGAAGTTTTTTCCAAAGATTTGACCTTAATGAACTTTTTTTGGCAACTTTTGCTGTCCTGTTTTGCTATTCCCAATTCGCAGCTTAACCTTTTGGTTTTGCAGGTTGGAAGACTGACACAGCTACATTTAAGATGAGGAAACCTTTTTCCTTTTTATTTTTCTTCCTCTTTTTTTGGGCAGTCATTGTTTGTGTTTTTTTGCCCTTGATAATAAATTACACTAAAAAGTAAAAGCCATTGTATTTCAGCTTTTTGCTTCGCTGCCTCCAAATACTAAATTTTATTATTTTTTAAATGCTACCAATTTAACAAAACTTGCTGAAATGGACAGATGAGGGGTGGAAGAACCTGAAGAAGCAAGCAATTGCCAAAACCATCCCACTAATCCCACCAACACGTCAGTGCTTGCCAGAAGCAATTGCAAAACAACAAACAGGATTTTTATGAAGGACAACAATTTTATTTTTAAAATGGACCAAATTGTACCAGCTCCACCTTCCCTGAGTGTTAACAGGCACACTGCTGCAGCACAGTTATCATAGCAGAAACATGATTCTTAGTTTAATAAATTCAGTAGGAGTTTCTGCACTGGCTTTTCTCTGAGCTCTGGAGCAGGCCATATAGAGATATGGCCATACACAGCCACTCACAGCCCTCCACATGGGTATGCCAATTGGTGTTCCTATAAAAGTGGTGCACAACATCCCAAGATGGAAAATAATGGGATGATTTTGCAATCCTGAATTCAAAATATGTATTTGCCTATTTTTATCTGCATCTGGGGATTGAGTGCACCCTCAGCAAGTTTGCTGACAACACCACGCTGTGTGGTGAGGTCAACACACTGGAGGGAAGGGATGCCATCCAGAAGGACCTTGACAGGCTGGAGAGATGGGCCTATGCAAACTGCATGAAGTTCAGCAAGGCCAAGTGCAAGGTCCTGCATGTGGGTTGGTGCAATCCCAAGCACATCTACAGGCTGGGTGAAGAACGTATTAAGAGCAGCTCTGAGGAGAAGGACTTAGGGGTGATGATCGATTAAAAGCTCCAAATGAGCCAGCACTGTGCACTAGCAGCTCAGAAAGCCAACCATGTCCTAGGCTGCATCAAAAACAGCATGGCCAACAGGTGTGGGGGAGCGATTCTGCCCCTCTACTCTCGTGAGACCCCACCTGGATTACTGCATCCAGGTCTGGGGTCCCCAGTACAATAAAGACTTAGAGCTGTTGAAGTGAGTCCAGAGGAGGGCCATGAAGATGAACAAGGGGCTGGAGCACCTCTCCTATGAAGACAGGCTGTGAGAGTTGTGCTTGTTCAGTCTGGAGAAGGCTCTGGGGTGTACCAATACTTAAAGGGGTCCTACAGGAAAGTAGGAGAAGGACTGTTTAACAGAGATCGTAGTGATAGGACAAAGGGCAGTGGCTTTAAGCTGAAAGAGGGTAGGTTAGACGTTATGAAGAAATTCTTTACTATGAGGGTAGTGAGGCACTGGAACAGGTTGCCCAGAGAGGTTGTGGAAGCCTCATCCCTGAAGGCATTTAAGGCCAGGTTAGATGGGGCTTTGGGCAACTTCATCTGGTGAAGGTGTCCCTGCCCATGGCAGGGGAGTTGGAACTAGATGATCTTTGAGGTCCCTTCCAACCCAAAGCATTTGGTGATCTTTCTCCTTCCTCTCCTTTCAGATATTTTCTGTCCAAGGGAGGGTTTTTCCACATATGAGTCCACCTCATCTGGCTGACTGATGACTGACCACCAAAAAGGGAAGGCAGCCAGCAGGTTACAATGTCAAAGAAATGGGCAGCAGATTAATAGATATCAAAGATCTGTGTTGTCATATAATCACTAAATATAAGTCTCTAAGTACAGGCCTTTCCCCACTAATTCCAACATCAAACCCATCAAGGTGTGTTCATAGTCACAGAGATATAAAAATTAAGTGACTAACACAAAAATGCTTAACAAACCAACGTTACCTGGCCCAAAGGATTTCAGAGCATGACTGAAAAATGTTCATGAGCATCATAGCTTGCTCTGAAAGGGTATTACAGCCACAGATCTTAAGCAAAGTGCAGATTTAGGCTGCAGATTGAAACATATTGCAGAACTGAATTAACCATTAAAAGTCACTGAGTAAAAGAGCCTGAACCAACTAATTAACCATTCAAAGTTCAAAGCAGGTCCTTCCTTTCTGCAAAATAGTAAAGGATTAAGTATTTCTTCTGCACGGGCCCCAGGTGAGGGGATCTCTCTCAGCATGGCAGAGGTTGACCCAAATGAAATAAAATAGTTCTGTAAATTCCATGGGTATAACAATGTGCCAATCCAAAATGAGAGGCAAGCTTTGAAAGATATGTTAGTAGACCAAATAAACCTTGTTGGTTAGAAAAATATCTCCAAACTGGTTAAAAAATATTGCAGACCAGAGGATTAAACACTGAAAAGTTAAGGGGATTTTGCCTTGATACAGCACTACTGGATTTGATCTCTAGCCTGTAGTACCTTTGCTTTTCCAGCCCACCTCCTACAGCTGCCAAGATTTGGCTCTTTCTCTGCTTTACAGTCTAAAGGAGTTAGAAGCACATCCAGTAGCTCTTCAGGAGCCACTTCTGGCACTTGATAAACAGCTCTGGATGCAGCATTGTTAATGCACCTGGAGATACATGCTCAGTGACGGTTGCCTCAGGAACAACCTCTGTTCCTGGGTGTGCTATGCTCTGCCTAGGTATCCGGGCTGCATTCATCTGGTGTCAGAGGCAATGGCTGTTTAATAACAAGAGGCACCAAGAGGGAGCAGATGAGGGGAAGATACATGATTTACTGAATAATAATGCCAAAATTCAATGCACCAGAGCATTTTGATTTAGCCATTTCAGGGACTGGCAGCCCACAAAGCAGCACTTCACCAGCTACAAGAACATTGCAAATCTGAGTAAGAACAGGGACAAAGTACACAGATAATATCCTGGGACATGGAGCAGACAAATATTTAAGCCCTTAGCCAACTGCTTCTCAAAACAGTCCTTCTGCCACCGCAGACCTCCTTCCCTCACTGCTATTTATCTGAAAAAGGAGATAGTAAAAATAACTGAGGTGAAGAAAGAAGTTTGCTGGGTCTTTGGTTCATTGACAGTGGCCAGAACCAGTAGAAGCAATCTCATATTTACTCCCAGCTTGAGGGGAAGCAGATGTGGAAACCTGAAAGTTCAGCAATTCTAAGCAAAAGTATGTACAAGGAAATAATTTTCTCAAGGAAAATGTTGGAAATCATTGTAACAGTAGTTCATTGTCTCTAAAATATGAGGTTGATTGCCATGAAATAGGGTGGATGGATCCAGTCACATAGTGCTACCAAAGCAACTTGAACCCAGTACAGTCATGTAGGCACTTAGCTCCAAAAAATGGTCAAAGGAGTGTAGGAAGACAGCACGGATGAATACTTAAGACTTGGCCAGTCCTGAGAAAGTCTTTGCAATTATTGCAGCTAAACATCAAACTATACTGACTGCAAGAAATTCTCACTTTAAGACATTGTATTCACTTCTGTGTCTTGAGGATAGAACACTGTCACCCTTTTGTAGCTCTACAAAGAGACCTGAGTAATTAACTGACTGTTTTACCACTCAGTTCAGAGTAGTTGATGTCAGGCATAAGCATGAGGATCGTCCATGGGTGCAATGAAAAGCACAGTCATGAAGATAATTTCATAATTCTTTTTGGTGACCCTGTCCATTTTCCCAATTTGACCTTTCAAAAATATGTAAACTCTGGAAAAAAGTGCTGATCTGTAACAAGTGTTTCCTCTTCCCCTCTGCATGCCACCCTGCTTTTTGAAGGTCCCCTTTGCCCAGGTTTTATCTCCAGCACTCTACACCACATGTGCCCCATTAGCATTTCCATATTGGTCACAATTTTCCACCAGCTCATAAGAATACACTCCATGACACAATCCATTAGGAGCCCAGTTATATATAGATATGCAGACATCTAAATGAACAGGAAAATCTCTTCGGTCCATCTGAAGACATAAATCATACCCAGATTCCTAAATTTCCATAGCAAAACATCCACATTACTTTTTTGAGCATTGTGTGTGCATATACACACACACACACCCCTTGTACACTCCCTACATATACGATATGTGTAGATGTAAAAACAGAGGCACCAGGCACGTTGATTATATATATGAAGTATACACATGCTTATGACTCCCCTTCATCTCTAATTTTTCAATGTTATTACACTTTTGTTCTGATAACAGCTGTGAAAATAGTTGTTTTTTTTTTAATATAGGGTGTTCCACCTTGCCAAAAGTTAGTCTATATAAGACATGTGTGTGAATTTACAGGTTTTTGCACCTTAACAATTATACCTCTAATTCTGTAGTTGAAGATCTTGAATTCAATTTTGCTTATGATTCAGTAAGGACTCATTATAAAAGAAAAAGATAAGAGTTTCTCCTTCCTCCTTCTTTATAACAGGAGTCCCAGCAGGCACATCATAATTTCTATCAAGAACACTACAGGCATGGATTTGACTTGTCTGTTTCTTTACAAAATTATGTTGGAGATAGCTTGATTATAGATAAATTTCCATATGGAAGGGAAGAGACACAGAGGAAAATGCTGAAACCTGACTGCCCTGTGCAAATGTCCATTGATTAACTCAGCTTCGTGGCTCTAGGATGTTGTGATTTCAGTATACCACTGCAAGTTAGGTTACTGTTATTTATTTTGTTATTGCTGGGGACAGAAAGACACTAACACAGTGCAAAGAGAGGAAATTGTCTCTTGGGTAAGATTAAAAACAGTGATTTGGGATATTGTTCAAAGACAAGTTCTAATTAAAAAAAATTCAATTAAAGAGCCACAAAAAGATCTATGTGTCTAGTCATCAGTCATACATTATTAAAATAGTTCAAGATACTGTTTGCTATTTTTTCACCCCTAGGAAATTTGAAAAGAACAATATCCAAAAAAAGCCCTAAAATGAAGATAGTAGTGGTCAAAGTTTAGTGTTTACAGAATGTTATCCTAACATTGCCTTCTCATGCCATATGTTTTAAAAAACTGTTGCAATTCATAGAAAGGAAAAAAAATAAACCTCGGGCATCCAGTTTTACAGAATTGCTAAATATAATATCTCTGAGGTCCTGCACAACAGCAAAGATGTTGTTTTTGTTGGCTCTGGTTCTGAAAAATCATATCTCAACACTAGATTTCAGGAGATTTCATCTTAGTGTGTCAGGAAGCTCATGAGGAATTCCTGAGAGAGATCTCACCTCCCCAGTATTCCAGGCAAACATTCAAGCATTTTGGCATTGCAGAAGAAACTCTCAGGCAGATACCTCCTAGCATAAACTCTAATTTTGTCTGTGTACAATTTCATGCAGCACTGGTCTCAGTCTGTTTCTGCTTAAGTATTCTGCATGTAACCCAGTAAATATTGTACATTAAAACCATCTTCTGTCAATCTATAAAGAATATGAAAGGTTATAGCCTCAATATACAGATGCTCTGCTTCTCAGATCAATCTGTAGATCTGTAGCTCTCCAATCCAATTCCCAGCATGTAAGTCAAGTACTCACACGCATCGTGTTACAAAAGCATTGAGGGAAAGATGATCCTGCAAACTCTGGCTGAAGCCAAAGAAGAGGAGAGCTACTTTATTCTGTCTCTCTTGCACTTCATGAGGAACCTTCAACTTCTGACTTCTGCATGTACACAGACAGGGAGTGTGAGAATTCATCAGTGTTTGCTGCGTTTTATATTCTGTGATAGAGAGGTCTTCTGTCCTGCAGTCAAACCTCTAAGCAGCAAAATATTTTCTTCTCCCATCTGTCTGAGGACTGTTGTTTTTGGATGCTACACCCACCTGGAGAATTATACACACATACCATGGATTGTCTCAGACACCTCTCTTTGCACCTTCAGTATTCCTCTAAACGAGTAAAAACGCCATACAAATGAGCCAGATAGAAAAGCCCACCAAAAATGCATTGGTCACGAAGGAAGAGCTCTATAGCACATATTAGAAAACAGTAATTTTCACATCATTTGCCAGCCCACTCTAATGGAAAACCTTAAAAAGGACAGACTTCAAATGTTGGACAAAATTATGTTTATGGGGTTTTTCCTCCATGTAAACACAGTTTTATTTCTATTCAGTTCTCTGTTTCATTTTTTTTTCCTTTAAAAGCAGAATAAATAAATATTGTACTAGAGCCCAAAAGCAGAGTTAATTAAAAAAAAGATAATTGACAATTCAATAGTAAACTGCTAACACAAGCGCTGAAGTTTAAATTGGAATTTAAAATTCCTCCAGCTTTTGCTAATCTTTGATGCTCAAGGGAACAAAGGAAGTTGTTGTTTTGGAAAAAAAATATGATTTTTACATGAAAATTCCCTTTTTTAAAAGCTTGATTTCCTAAGGAAATAAGGTACCTCGTCAAACTGTCCATCATTCCTTCCTTAATTACATTGCAATACACTTGCCAGTTTCGACCACATTTCAAAGAGGGAGGTAAGTCCCCAGAATGGGGATGTTTTACAAGTTTCACTGAACTGCCTGGGTAGAAAAGTGAGATTGTCTCCATCCACAGAGCCCTCGGCTGATACACACACTGTCCGGGAAGGAGAGCTGGCAAGTCAGCACAGACAATGGTCCAAGGAAGCCCCAAGCACACAGAGGTGGGTAAAGGGATCTGCTGACGTTCTGGTGCAGGACACAACTACAAGTTGCACACGTAACTTGTCTGCTATGACTGTGCTGCTTCTGGGATTCCTAGTTAATTTTTCCAATCCCAAAATTTCATGCCTTTTTTCTGTTTTTCATCCTCTCAGGTGATTTTCTGTCACAGATTCAAGATACCAGTAGTTTTCCTCGAGTCAAGGAAGAAAACAGCCATTTATGAAATGCCATGTCATGTGAAGAAGGATTATTACTGGATTGTTGTTGCTATTACAATATTATTACTCAGGGGTCTCCTGATCATATTTAACTAAGATATAATTGTTTAAAAAAAAAATAAAAGAACCCAAGTTTTTGAGCACACATTTTGGTCTTGTTGTTGGCCAAACCCACTTCAGAAGGTAGGCTAGACTGGCAAACTTCTAAAATCCATGGAAAGTAAAGGCTAGAAGCAGACAGAGAAGGGATAGGGATACCAAATAGCCATGTTGCAGATTGTAAAAAACATATAGGAAATGACGGATATATTAGGGGAAAAAATGATTAATTCCTTTAGCTGTAAAGGGCCTCACAGCCTATTATCATCAGCTTCTGGAAGCCAGAAGCCATCATAGCAGGTATCTTTTCTTTTCCAGTACTCCAAGAAATTAAACTGTCAGTCTTTGTTTCAACTGGTGGCTTCATCTTGATACGATGCTGTGCTTAAGAGGGTTTGAATTCAAAACAATTCCCTTGGCTTCACTGTCTCCCATATCAGACAGGAATCTCCTGATGAAATCCGGGATATTGCATTCAAGACATCAAGGCAAATGAGGGTTGGCAAGCATGAGGTCAAATTATATTTTTGGAAATTAAATACTCCTATGGGAAAACCTGGAGAAAAAGTAGAGCTTTAGGCTCTGGATGATCATTTGGGCTGGGGAACAAGTGCTTCAAGCAGTTTGAAGACCCCCTCAGTCAAGTTGAGACATCAGAAGGGACAAACTCCCAGTGCAGCTTTACATTTACTTTCTTCTCTGCCCTCTGAGAAAGGCAATAGAAAATTACTATTTAGAGTGTCATTAAAGTGCAAACTTGCTTCTCTTAGTCTTTCCATACATTTTTGTTCTGAATTAACACCAGAATTGTGTTTCTCCAGGGTGTGTAACCTTGCTGAGGGAAGAGGATGACAGAAGGTGTCAGTATCTGGATGTGGAGCTCATAATTCGGATGGCTATGTGTACAGGGGGAGCAAGGGAGGACTTGCAGCCCAATGCTTCTTGATTTAGTAGTTACCCTGTGAAATGCTCACCAGGCCAAAGGTGGGAAGCGAAAAGTTTTCCTGTAGTTAACTCTGAAGGAAACCTGGCATAGACTCTCACCATGCTGGGAAAAGAATTATTGCCCTTCAGTTGGCAACAACAATTCACGTTTCAGTGTTTCCTAGAAAAATAATACCTATTAATTCCCTGCTTCAGTACTAATGGAGATCAGTGGGAATTGCCAGCCTTTCCGCCTTTGTAACCTCCTAAAGAAACTCATCCCACCTCACCCTGAATTTTGTTGTGCCTCTCTCATTCTTTAAAGCATTCAGATATTCTTTAAAGGCTGGTGTCATACTTTGAGACCTCTGAGAATTAAGGGCTACATAGGCAGGAAAATATTTCTTCACAGAAATAGCCCCATGCTCTGAAGCTTAAGGATTGATAACCCCTGTAAATTCTCTCTTTGCCAGTGCAATTGCTGATGTTATTCATATTCATGTAAGTACCTAATCCTTTCCTGAATTATTTGCCTTATTTCAACTTGAATTCACAAAATAACTTTATAGATAGCTGCCTTTTTCACCTCTAAACTTTCCAGAATGCTTGTGCCAGTGGACTTTTAGCAAAGTACTGATTTAAGGCTGATGGTTTGCACTTTGAAAACCACAGGCTCACTTTTTATGGAGAAAAGAGTCCAGGCAGGTTTGATGGCTTGCATTCCAGTAATGACAAAACTCATTGACGAGAGACAAAAATGGCCTGATTGCAGAGAAAAAATCCCAAACCGACTAAGAAACTGCCTTCTAAGGAGATTTAAAATGCACTGGGCAAAGTAATTGGGACTTTGTACGCCTCCTGGACATATCCCTGTACTTCAGACTCCTCATCCATTGGTTGAAGTAGATGGGAATATGCTGCTTTTCCTTTAAGGGCTGAAATTATTTTTCTGCACTTCTAGAGCAACAGAAGAAGAAAATTTAACTCTTTGAAGTCACAGTTAGTTATTCATACCCTAAAAGAGGAAGGAGTGTATACGAAATCACGCCATGTCTCTTTGCCTGTCACATTGGACAGCACACACATACTTATCACTTCACTTTTGGCTTCAACACCCAATAACCTTAAGCCTTCCCTTACAACTCTTTATACAATTACTGCATGGCCCCGTATAATTAGCAGAGCCTCTCGTGCTTAGACACAAGAGTCACCTGCATTTTGTCATGTTCTTTGTTACAACATTGTTTACCAATACTGAATTGATTTCAGGGAAAAAGGAACCAAATGGAAAGTTAACAGAAAGTAGATTGCCACCAAATGAGGAAATCTGCTAATTTAGCATTTCAGGTATGTCTAGTGGCTGTTAGCACAAGGGCTCTCGAGGAGTTTAGAGCAGGCAATGATTAGTATTGTCAGGCGCTATTGTCAGACACAACTTTTGGATTTTTTGAAAATGAGATAGATACAATATACTATATTAAAAAGAAAAAACAAAACAAACAAACCCAAACCCCAAAACAACCAAAAACCTCACAAACCAACCGACCAAAAAAACCCAAACCAAACCCACAAACAACTTTTAAAAATGGGATCTAGGCATACTCAGGTTAGATCAGAATAGATATTAATCCTAGTCTCAAGTACTTCAAGATTATCAGGGCATGCACTCCTTTTGAAGGCATTTGGCATCTTGAAAAAAATAGCTTTATTGTGAATTAATCTGCTCAACCCAGAAGATCTATTTTCCGTGGGTTTTGGACTGTGATCCATTATCTGGTGTGTTGGAGGTTCATTTGCACTGAGAGAAAAATAAAATCACCAGTGATATGAGACTGGTACTTTCTTCAGTGTATACTCTTCTATTTTAAAAAGCATGCACTCAGGCTCTGTTTTTCCTGAGCATTGTAGCAATAAACCAAAGTAAGTAGTGTCCTTGGTCAAAAATCACGGCCAGAAATCAGAAAGCCTGTCAGTTTATGATTCTTATTCTCCCCACCCACCCCCAATATTCCCTTGCTAGTCCTTTTCTTAGCTTTGTTTTCCCAAGCCCTACTGCCACAGACCTGAAATATCTTCTCCACTGTTTCTGCAGAAATAATTTCTTCTGTCTTTCCTACAGCCCAGTACTATGAATGGTGGTTTCGGGATCTGAAGCTCCTTCGTTACTTCAAGCAGTTTAACTGTCTATTCCACTGAACCCAACTCTCTGTAGCACCCAGGTGTCTGGACTGACTGAATCAAACACCATTGGTGTCCTTCAGCATTATAACACCTACCAAAATAACATTTTGAAGTGTAGGAGAGAAGAATAAAACTGTTTCCCTGCACAGCTAGAAAAAGCCTAGAAAAGAAATTCCAGTGCAGTTCATTTTTCATCCTTTATAGAAGTCCATGAGGATATTTGCCAGCACTGATGGATTGATCAGTTTCTAGGACTGACATTCTTCCTTGTACCCAATTAAATTTGCACATGCACTGACTTCTTTCACCTGCCCTCTTCATCAGGCTTTCTTCTCTGTGAGTAGGTCAGAGAGAGTGAGATTAAGATTATACAGAAAAGGGAAATTAATCCAAAGAGAGAACTGAAAACGAGGCAGTGGAAAAATCTGTTTGCAGGAATATGACTGTTCTTTCTGCCAATATTTACAGAATCCTGGAAAGTGATAAACTTGCAATGAAAAACACCTTCTGTCTGATCTACTCACCACAGTCAGAAAGAGCAAACAATTAGAGAATTTACACTAACACAATCAGTAACCCAATCAGTGCTTTTACACAGCTCTCTATGCTTGCTCTTGAAACCAGAGCCAAAAAAATTATTTCTATGCTCCAATTAAACACGGGAATTCATTTTTATTTTTCCTCACAAAGTGCCATAATGAAAGAGGGGAAATGAAATGTAACTTCACTGTTCAATCAGTCAAAGCTGACAACCAACAATAAAAAGCATTAATCTAAATTAGCAGCATAGGAAAAAAATGACACAACACTGTCTCCAGGATGGAAGGGAATTGGTACCTATCATCGAAGGCCACCTGATGAATTCTGAGTCACTGTTAATTTGCAGAGATCATGATTGCAATTTACTATTGTGCATGATACTTCCTGCTTTTCAGAGCAAATTGTCCAAGTACATGTCACCAATCGGAACATATTTTTAGGAGATGAGGATGTCATCTGAAAGCATCAAATCTTTTTATGGGGCAAGTAGTCAACTCTAAAAAAAAGAAGCATTTCTCCATTCCCCTTCCCAATGCCCCCACAGTGCTTCCTAATGTGCAGTTTCTGTCCAGTGTCCTGTTCTTCAACTTCACAAACCAGTCTTGCTTCCTTCCCTGAGCTTCCACATGGCAGACAGTGATCAGGTATCTCCTGCTCCTCCACAGACATACAGCTGGCTGGGTTGGAAGTTTGCTTCCTTGGGTAACGGGAGCAGGAGGACAGACCACTTCTTTCTAAACTCTTTGACTTCAAAGGTTTCTTCAAGAGCTCTTGCACCTGAAAGCACCTTAGAGCTGCCCCCAGACTCATTCTGTGGAGTTTCTCACTGCAGCATCCTGTGTTTGGTGAGACCAGTCAGGTGTGGGCTGCCTGCCCAAGAAATCAGAAAACGCTCTCTGCAATCCCAAAACTATGGGAGAAATCAGTGTTCAAGGCCAGGTTGTATGGGGCTTTGGGCAACATGGTCTATTGGATGGTGTCCATACCCATGGCAGAGGGTAGGAACTGAGTGACCTTTGAGGTCCTTTCCAGCCAAACCACTCTGTGATTATATGAAATCGTGCAGCACCTTCTCATTTAACTCTTTCTTTCTTCTTCATATGTAGCACAGATAGCCCTCCCTCTTCAACAAAATCCTACCTGTCCTCCTGTATGTGTTGCTCATAATGACCCACTCAGACATGCATTACTCTTTGAAATGCAAACCTGATTGTTTAATGTGCTCAGCCCTGATGAACCACAACAAATGTTGCAACAAATGTTTGCTTGTTTGTCTCTCTACAAGAAAATCTGCAGTGGAAATCTGTTGCTGTCTAAGTGCTTTGACTAGGAGGTTAAAGAACTGTTGTCTTTTCATTTAATACCTTCCTGAAGCCTCTGATTCCAAAGAGTATTTCGATCCTAAAAGAAAAATAAAATAAAAATAATTATAATTTCTAAAAAAAAAAGATATTTATGAGAGAAGCTGGAGAAGCAACCTTCTTCTGTCCACAGTGCAGAGTATTTAGGCTCCTAACATCTGATTAAGAGAACCAAAATTTCCTGTGACATGAGTGGAAATTATTTGCTTGAGACTTTGTTAACTTTGTGTTAACAAAATTCCTAAGATCCAGCACAGTTTGTACATTGTGAGAGACCTTCACCTATCTTTATAACCAATGAAACCTGCACCCCTGAAGTTAGAGAAATTATTTGCTGCATCCCAAAGCAGATACTTACTTTAATTTGTTGTTGAATTGATAGATTGCACCCGACTGACTACACTTAGAAAAGCGCCACTGATTTAATGGGAACCTAGGCACTGGGTGCAGTTAAAAATACTTCATTAAGCTTGTGTGATGAAAATCATCTTGGGTTTCAAACTGATATACTCCTACTTTCAAATTACTTGTGTAGACTCTGTTTACAAACCCTGGAGAGAATCCAGATTATGATTTGCTCCATTTAAAAATATTCCTTTGGAGTAGGATGGATAAAACAGATTCTCAAGGTGCAGCTCTCTGTCCAGGGACACCAGAGGGAGTAGAGGATGTCAATCTTATAAGGCAGACATCTAAAATGCAAATATTTAGTATATTTGTAGATGAATATTAGGTGAATACCATTTCAAGTGTTTTGATCCAAGGAACATCATAAAGGCCAGGATCGTAAAACTCTAGATGTTCAGTTCCAGATTAGAGCTGGAAGTACCAGGTTGCGTCATTTCATCTATGACTTGCACCAGCTGCATGTGGATGTCTTCAATACCTTAACATCTCAAAGACCTCTTATTCCAACAGAATTGTGTTGACGCATGAGCAAAGAGGTTATCTGTCCATTAGAGTTAATAGGGGTCTAGTTGATAACACCCATCAAATGAGAGAAGGTGCTCTGCTCCTTCTGAAGTTTATACTTATACTCAAGTTAACTGAACAGCTCTCACCACTCCACTCCCTATAGTGACCATGTCTCCACAGACTTCAGAGGCACCCAGTCAACATTTAGATGTGCAGACACCTAAATTAATGTGTCTTAATCTGGAACTGAATCCTATCCCAGGAGCGTAATACTTTCAGAGACCTTACAATGGGCATTATGCCTGGAAAATCCAACTGTTCTAACAGATGGTGTAAAAAATAGGGGCAAAAACCTCTGCAGACTTCCAGGGAGAAACTCCCCTGATACAGACTGTTTGGAACATCTGTGATTTCTGTAATTATTGCCTGTTTTTCCTGCTCAGATGTGTCCATGCCCAGATAGACCAGTTGTTTCCACAATGATAAACAGATGAATAAAAGCTCAGAAGATACTTGCTGTTAATTATTTACATTTAGGGAGGGTTATAATTAGTTTTACAATTGCTAAGGCATTGACAGTAAGCAATTGTTATCTCCACTCCATCCATAAACAAGCTTCCATGTTACTAATTAGAAGAGACCACACATGCCACAGATTACCATAGCTGTTTAATGACACAGGTTTTTCCTTTGCTTTTTGCTTTTGGTTTTTTGGGTTTCTTCAGTGTTTTGTGATTTCTTAGTCATCCATTCTAGTCAGCACTCCTGAGTTCAGAACTTTCTTTATTGGAAATAGGAGGTTCACATTGATCGTAGTATTTGAAAGAGACTGTTTGGGATGACAGATAAGGAAATTACAGAGATTCTTAAAGTAGAATGCAGCCCATTCCCAATAGAAAGGAAAAAGTCAGCACAGCACCAGTTCTAGCAAGGTGAAATCCTTCCAAATATCATTAGCTGCAGAGGCATGGGTTTAAGTAAGAATTTGATGGACTTCTTCCATAGGTTTCCAGTCTGACATACATTTGTCTTAGAAAGGAAAACATAGACTCCAATTTCCTATTCAGGACAGGTCTTCTAGAAGAAGTGCTAGCAGTTGGTAGTTTGGTTTCTAACGCTCTCCCAAAGGTAAGGAGGTGCTGACAGAAGTGGCAACAGTATTAAGATGAATTCACAGTGAACAACTGATATTCAAAATACATGGGATGACATTGGTACTATTGTCAAAATACAAATTGAGTGCATAACCTTGCAGAAGGGTCCTCACTTTTAATTATTTTAACTATGAAGAGCTCATCAAAACCATCAACCTATCCTGGGAAAGATAGCTCTTCAAGTGGCACAGAAATAGAGAACCCTTCTGGCAGGTTCAGAATGCACCAAAAGAGGCTATTTCAATCTCCTGTCTAGCAATGGTTAGAAGTTGGTGTCAGTAGCACTTAAGAAGTTTTTGTTATTGCTTCTCCATGCCCATCTTCCCGCTCTTATCCCTGCTGTCTACCATCCACGGTGCTAGCATGAGACTTTGTGAGGCCAGATAGAGAGCCAGAGTGGAAAACTGGTTCAACCGAAAAACAACTGAGTTGGCTGTGGCACCAAGGGATAAGGACAAGGACTATTCGTATCACCAAAGAAAGCTGAATATATGTGTTACCAAAATATTAATGTGTTTGAGTGCCAGTCTCATTCCCAGTAACCAACACATGCTTTGATGCAGAACTTGGATCTGCAAAACTTGGTTAACAAACCTTGCCACCTTCAATGTATACATGCATTTCCCAAAATCACCTATACCATGATTCCTGCCTTTTGTTTCATGACCTAGTGAGTATTCCAGGATGTCAGATAAAACTACATGTGCTGTAGAGCAGCTGGTTTATCAGTCCTATCTGAAGGGAACCTTCTGAAAGCAGTAAGGTGGCTGTTACTGCAAGACACTTCTTGTACATCATTGCTTGCCTCCCAGACTCCAGTGCTTCTTATTTAAAGATTATCCTCCACAATCACTGAGTTCCTGTCTTCTTTTTAGACCTCCTCAGAGAAGGTTTTCTGTTGTACCAGAAGTGTCCTTCTTCAGAGGCTCACTCCAGCACCAGCTAGCATGCCTAAATCCACAAGGATCCATGGGATGCTTCCTTTATTCACACCTATCCCTCCCTCTGGGTAGAACTTCGGCAGAAAATATCCACCAGCTCACTCTGTAAATGTGTGATGAAGCAACAGGCTGGGTCTCTTGTTGGTTCCTTTGAACTCTTTCTGAACCTTTCACCTCTTCCCCCAGTCTGTAAGTTTTATTTATTTGTTTATAATTGGCTGAATCCTGAAATTTTTCTGCTCTTGCTGTCTTCTGCAGCATGAATCAGTGCTGCAATTTTAAGGGCCCCCTCTCTAGCTAATTGCTGGAATGCTCATGTCACCCTCTAGAAATGTAGTATCATGCTTAACATACACACAGACACATACACAAATGCTTCCAGCACTTTATACAGACATTATATCATGTCATCCTTATAATACCTACATAATAATGGAGCAAGTGTTCTAGAAATATTCAATTATAAACATGTCATTTTTATAGATCTGAAAGTTTTATAGTTTTAAAACTTTCATCTCTGCTCATGCAGATAGATTTTTTTAATGTTTGGGAAAACCACTCACAAAACCATGAGAAATACATCTATTTGTTAATGCTCTGTGGCCTGCTGTCAAAAGATTGGTCTAGGAACAAGTTAATAGCCTATACATCCTGTTCTGGGAGATTACGGGTTTTTCTTACAAGAGGATTAACACAAAGGCATGATTATCCTTTCAGTTGCATTATTACATATATCATAGCATAATGTAGAGTTCATCAATGGGATTGCATGCTTTTTGTGTTGTGTTTGGTGAACCTGGAGATTACAAAGGAGCTTGCTGAGATAGAGGGACACAGATTAAAAGAAAGGAAGCGAATCTGCCAAAGCCACACAAATTGGAAGAGTTAGGAATGGATTGCATGTTTCTTAATTTAGTGTATTACTAGGTGCACCATGCTGTTTCCCCTCTATAAGCATCTTTATGACCACTACTGTGACAGTTCACTAATAAAACAGTCCATTTTATAGATGCATGTATTGGTGCACCCACATTGTGTGTGACACTTACGGGTCAACTAATTTTACAAGGGGCACTAGCTCTTATTTCTCCGTAGTATGAGAGCAAGTTCTGTGGTGCTTGGTGTTTGGTTTTGGTTTTTTTTTTTCAATTTGCAAGAACACATTCTCTCATTCTGTATCCAGAACCCAAAGTTCACAGAACAATGAAAGATCACTTTTATGTTGTGTAGGAAAATTATCCTTTTTACACACTGCTGGCTTATTTCTGTGAAGAGAAATGTATCCCCAGCCTTGTCTAAGTATAAATGAGGATATTAACTCCCTGCACTGAAATGGAAAAGCATGCCATTGCTCCATAAAATATCAGCATGGGGAAGAATAAACTCTGCCCTACAATAACAATCAGTGTAAGACTGATACCAACTAGCAGACGACAGGCTTAGGAAAGAAAATTGGTTTCAGTATACTACTGTTAAGACAGATGACAGGTGTATCAACTTAACAGTACTGAGTTTGTGGGAGCCAAAAATATGCTGTTTCCCTCAGCTTCCCGAGTGGAAGTGCTCTGGGTTGCAAATGGAAGATCCCTCTTATTTTCCAGGAGTCCTCTTGGGGCTGATGCTACCCTCTAACAATGGACTCATGGTTCCCAGTAGCACGGTGGTTATCCAATAGATTCATACAGGGCAGAGAATGGTCACAGCCACCCTGCTCTCCCGATGAATCACGCCCTGTTTAAAGATGCATGACTAGAGATGAAAAATACTTGACAGCAACCTCCAGGCTGGAACTGAGCAGGTGAAAGATATCACACAAGGGACACCTCTTTTCTCTATGATGAAAAGGGTTTTTTTCTTCCCCCCAATTTTTTGTCCTCATTATTCTGGAAAGTGAAGAGAAGGGGCCAAGAAGTAATAACAGGAAACAACATTTCCATCTACTTAAGTGAATTCACTACACTCAAAAATCTGTCACACTTGCTACTGTGTTGGTTGCTGTGCCATTCAAAGGACCTTTCATGTCTTTTCACACCCTCCAGCTTCATGCTCAGCACTTATAACATCTCCAGTATTTTATATATTATTGAGTTTGTAATTTGCACCTACGATTTCTTTCATTTCCTCCTTGGCTCTGCTCATTGCTTGCTTTCTGCCAAGGTGAAAGTGGAAGATACACAGACATCTTCCTTTTACTATTTTCTTTACTGTCCCCTGTTCCTTGCGATTCCTGTGTGAATAAGTTAATACAATCTTCTGATGGATTTCTTCTTGTGTTTTGCCTTTGTGCATCAAATCTTATCCCATTTTTGCTTTCATTGCTACTGTCTCATGTTGGGACTCTTGGAAATATGTTTCACCTATGCAAGATGATCTTTTCAGAGATATTTGAACATAATCAGCTCCCAGTTTCACCAGGAGAAAGGATATTTCCTTTGAGAACTTTAGCATAAGAAACAATCAGAATCGATCCATAGCCCTTTCAGAGAGTCGGTTGTTTGGAAACATTTTAGAAAACAGGAATTATGATTCACATTGACCAACAGAGAGAAGATGACACAATATGTAAAGTGACTGCTGGAATAATCCAGATCGCAGGATGAAGGTTCCCAGTTATCCCAGTGCTCAGCTGACCAAAATAACTACATTGACAAATAAAAAGATGTTAATCCTTACACCCCCACCCGTATCGGAAGGCTAAAAGAAAATTCCTCATTGACTTTTAATCCTTTTGCAAATGATTGGAAATGCCTGTGGCAGGTAGATGTCCAGTACTGCATGTGAGGTATATTTTGGCCCAGAGAACAACCCTCCGGAATTTTTGGGATACAAAGCATTTGAAAGCAGGAATCAGTGACGCCCTACGGGTGGATAAAGCAGTCAGAATGGATGAGAACCAAATCCTCCTACATTCAGCTATCTAAATTATGTATAATCACAAACATTGAAAAGTGTTATGACATTCAAAATAGCCCAAATAGAATGTCACTGTTCCCCTGTAAGGATCTTCAGATAGATCCTTAAAGGTAAAGAAAGTTCACCTCAGCAAAAAATCCTAGGTCAACATTTCTCTCTGATCCTGCTTCTCCTGGAGCCTGCAGCCAAATTCTACTACTCACTTTCAGATCTTCTTTTATGAGCACAGATTAATCTCGTAAATTAAAAGACAGTTTGTAGCAGATATTGCCCACAAGACAGAAGCCCACCATATACAACTTATTGGAAGAGAGAAAGAATTACTTTTAATTTGTAGAACTCAACTAGGGAAAAGCAGATATATCTCAGTTAGCAGAGACCGGTGCCTGCATATTAAAAATACATTAAGATCAATAAATGGATAACTGAAACGTCTATTAAAACATTTCCACCTAATATAAAAGACATGCATAGCTGTATAATTGAAATATATTTTCTGTCTATACCACTACGAGATAAAGAATTTCAGTGAAAATAGCACAAAATTATATTGCTCACTGTTAATTATCCAGCAAATAAGATTATTATTTTCTTTTCAAGTGATTTTTTGTGAGAGTGCGCTGGTATATGACTTCAGATATACAGGAGGATGAAAACCTCTACTAATAAAAGCCTGAAAAACACATGGGAAAGGGGAAGGCAGGTTCCTTCACTACCAGGTCTCTTCCCTCTTGTTTGAAAGGGACCTGCTTTTTATGACTAACAGCAAAACTACAGCACCATACTCTTCCTGTCCTTTGTTTCTTTATCCTTATTCTCCTGTCCTTACTTCCATGATACTCCCCATGCTTTAGTCCTGGCATTAATGCTGTGAGCATTTTCTTATTGTCCAGAAACTGAGCACAGTATCTGATTAAGCATATCATGAAGCAGATCTGTGATCTGTGCTGGCATAACAAGGAAAATAGAAACATAAGGTTACCTGAGCTAAAAATAGAATTGTATGTGATTAAGCGGACAGTCTTTTGTACTATATATAGTGCAGAGTGACTAAGCATAAGGGAAAATATTTAGCAAACCAATATTGTGAAGTATTTTAAATACAAATCTAAATGCAATGCATGCTTTGAAAGTGTCTCACATCCTTGGAACTGGGCTCATACAGAGACATATTTCTTATGCACAAGCTTTAGACTCCAGCTCTGCTTCTAAGCTTTGTGGTAGGAACCTGCCTCTAAGCATGCTCAAGGCCCAGACAGAGCTACCGAATCATTTTGAAGAAGTCAAACTTAATTCCAAAAAGACATAGTTTTCTACATATTTGCAAGCACCACCTATCTTGAGAAATGGATCTGTATCCCTGAGGAGAGTGGTGGGATACCCTGTGAAAAAGGACAAAGAGAAGGGTGTACAGGTTAGGGGAACTCTGACTTGAGCAGTGACTTAATTTCCTTTTCTTTGCAGTCAAAAATGATGGCAAAATACATCATGGCTTACCAGAAGCTGTCATCATAACCCTATATCACTCCAAAAATATGGGGATTAATGCTGAGAGGGTTACATTTAGATCCATCCTAAAAACATCACCAGAGGTGCCAGAACATGAGGGTCAAGACTCAGGATGGATGTGCATTACACAAAACACTTTGATCATCCACCTCAGGACTCCTTTTACAAAGAGAATCCTTCCTGCCTCTGCTCTCACTGCCCTGGGTGCCCCAGGGAAGCTCTGAAAAGCTGGTTCCTGGCTTCAGTGGAGAAAAGCCACCTTAGAGGAAAGTGACCTTCCAAACCATGGTGCTGCCACAGCCATCATAAGCTGCCTGCCGGGAGGGGATATCTTATTTGTTAGACTTCAGTGGCCAAAGTGAAAGAATAAAATCAAGCAAAAAGAAATCAATTTGGCTTTGGGTAGATTTTGATGAGTCAGAGATGTGCTTGCTGCAGAGACACTGGGATCGAGTCGAGAATGCTCTGTCCTTGAAATGGAATTGGCTAAAGCTCAGACTTTTAAAATATTTTGGCGTTGCTGTGCTCCACATTGCAACATCCTACTCCCTGAGGAGCTTCACCCTCACTGAGATGATGTAAACCACATACACTTTAACTGCACAGGGCAGAAGCTCCTGAGTTACCATGCAGCAAAAACAGCATGTCCCCGCAGAACAGCGCTTGCAGACAGCAAGATTAAAACCAGCCATGCTCCTAAGCTGACCATTACAGGCTTGCTGGTATCTAAATCCTAACTTTTCCCCAGAAAGGGGATGGAATAATATTCAAGACCACACCTAAGTGTCACCACTCTCTGACGGGTATTGAGTTACACTGATTCTTAGCTAGAGCAAAATCCAATCCTAATGCTGGGGTCTAGTGAACAAGGTGACCTACCCACCTCCCACACTGAAGTGACTTAAACATGCTCAGAAATGGAGAAAAAAACACTGCATTTACGTACAGACTGTAAGCCTTTCCTCTTGTGGTTTTTTTTTCCCCCCCCTTAAAGTGTTGCTCAGTGTTATTTGGGTTCTTCTTGTTCATAAAGGCCTTGTTTTTTTTTTAGCTTGGGATAGAAGGAGAGCTGGCATGAGCCCACGATGCAGTTGGCTGTGGTGAGCACTCTGCTCACGCTCAGAACATGGTGTTAATGCAGCAAGCCCTGCGCTTTCAATTAGACCTCATCAACAGCAAGTTACTACTGTAGCCTCAGTCAATTAGCTGCAGAACTAAAAGCACTGTAACTTCCCCTGGAGCACCAGCCAGCAGAGCTCAGCAAACTTAGGAGACCAGGGTTAAAGAATACCAGTATCCACAACTTAGAGCAAATACTACTCAGCACTTCCTTAATAACTTTTGTTCAGAAATCTCAGTCCTGGTTAAACTCCCGAGTCCCTACTCACAGGTGTCCTGTTGCTTTTGGAAAGAGCCAATATCAGAATCCTTAAAGTTCAGACAAAACTGTCACAGCCTGAAGAAAGGTTATAACACCGATTTTTAATTATTTTTTTCTGAGAAAAATGGCCTTTTAGTCTAACACATAATATTCTTTTTTTTTTTTTTCTCCAAGAGAAAAAAACCAAGCAGACAGGAACCTAAATGTCTGGCAATTTATATTGCAGTGATCATAAAAACTGAACATGGTTTCGGGCTTTGTGGTCATAAACTGGATTTGGAAGAAAGAGATGTTTGTTTCTTCTACAATTTTTTTAAGGAAAATTAATTTTCCTCACTGCAAAAAACTGTCTTTAACATGCAGTGTTTAGGGAGATTCTATTAATTTTGAAATTTCAGCTTTCTGGTACACCAGAATTTCTACTACTTTATAAGCTGCAACTACAATATTGCTGCCATTTAATTCTATGTCCAGGGTCACCATTCTGCTCCTTGATAAATAGGAACATGCTAGGACTCCTATTACTGAATTTGGATTTATGAGCAGGTTTGAATGACAGATGTTTGCATGTCATGAATATGAGAACAGTGAGTTTCTGAATACGACAGACAGCATTAGGCTTATGGATTTATACTGTATATGAAATACACAGCCACTGGAGACCTCCCAAAGTAGAGGAATATGTGATGTAAAGTTAGAAACACAAGCATTTGCAGGAAGATACAACCTTCAAAATCCTTAGCCACATCAGTTCTTTGATACCGCAGGTAATCACTTGATGAAAATATCACCTATTTTGGCTTTTCCCTCTCCTAGATCCTGCAAGACCACTATGGAAAGTTGGATGTAGAAAATTTGTATCCATTTCTTTTTGCAGGAATATTTATTTTTAACTGAAATAACCTGTCTTCCTCCATAATGTTTACATATTGAGATATGATCAGAGATCAGTGCACTTCAGAGATTGTTCTACAGTGCTAAACCAGACATGGTGCCTCAATGTCCCCCCTAAAATACAGGCTGTCCAAAGGAAGAGAGTGCAGCACATGGAAAAAAAAATGCTAAAAGGAACTGATTGGCACAGGGTGGGAAGGCAAACAAGCCCCCAGGCAACATAGGGCAGAGAAACGTTCTCAGTGTCCTGTCTCTTCCTTGGTTGCTCACGTTTCTACTAGGAATGATCTAGCTAGCTCCTTCTTTCAGTTCTCAATTTGAGTTATAAAGGAGTGGAGGGAACAGTGGTCACTGTTAGAGCCCAGAAAGGTGGGCTTCCGTTTTTTTAACAGGACAAACATTGGGGAATGACAGCTTTGGGGAATAAAGCAAGTCTTGAAGACTGTGTGTTTTGTTTCCAGCTGTGGCTCCATTAAATGCTCAGCACTATAAAAAACAGGGTAAGAAAATGTGCCTGAGCTTATTACCCTGGTCACTGCCTCAATGTTGAGGTATTTGTTCCTTTATATTTACCACCTTCCCTTTAAATAACCTAGTAAGGTGCCCAACGTCTCTTGGGAGACCATTCCAGAAATTAATGGGAGTCACAGCTAGAGGCTTTTACTTCATAGTCTGTCTCTATTTCTTTTGGCTCAATTTCATCCCCTGAAGTCAGTATGGAGAAAAAAGATTCATACATGGTTTCAAGCACAGAAAAGACCCTGGTGATTGTCTAGTATGACATGCATAACACAAGGCACAGGTCTTCACACTATTAATTTTGATTCCAAATCCATGAACCAGAGGGGTTTTTTCTTAACATTTTATTTTTAGAAAAGATAAATCCAAGGTTGAATTTAAAACTTCCATTGATAGGAAATCTACTGCAGCCATTAGCAGGTTGTTCCAGTGGTTAGTTTGCTCACTATTCAAATTTGTGCTTCATTTTCTAGCTGGTATTTGTCTTGTTTGAACTAGTAGTCACTGTTTCACCTTTGTTTGTTACATTGCAGAGCTTTATCAAATTTATTCCTTTTGCCCTTTCCCTTCCCTCTGCAGATATATTTAGACTGCAATCAGGTCACCCTCTGGGCCTTCTTTTGATAACTAAATAGAGTTGCTTGAGACTTTCACAACAAGGCACGTTTCCCAGACCTGTAAGCATTCATGTGGCTCTTCCCTGAATCCCATCCAATTCATCAATATCCATCTGAAGTGTAGACACCAGAACCAAATAGTGTTCCAGCAGAAATCTCACTAGTGCCAAATGCAGAGTTAATTTAACCTCCCTACTCCTACTGAGATCGCTCACATTTAAACCTTCGAAGATTACACCAGCTTTTTGAACCATGCTCAGTGAGCATGAAGACTATGACCCCCATGACTTATTTTCTGCCACTGCCTTCAGAAGTCTTCCATGCTATGTGCATATCCTGTACTTCTATTCTGCAGACATATAAACTTCGATTTGGCTCAGCTGAAACACATACTGTTTCCCTGATATCTTCAAACTGCCAGATCACTCAGCAATCTGTTCCCTTCCATGGTCCCCCAAGCCTGTGTTATTTATAGACTTGATCCATAATTACCGTCTAATTTTTATTTCCAAGTTGCTGTTATATTTGTTGAATACTGTAGGTCTGAGCAGATTCTTGAGGGAAACACAGACATTTGACAAAAAATCTCTCTTTTGTAATTAGATTTTGAGATCCACTGTTTAACGAGGTTTCAATGCATTCTATGTGTGCCCCATTGATTTTGTATCACTCTGGCTTACAAATCAATATATCATGCGAGTATCATTCCAAATGTTTGAGAGAGGTCTATTATATCAACAATATTATATTTATAAAACAGATATGAAATTTCATTTTGAAAAATAGGTTCAATTCAGTTAAACAAGAGCCTTTTCATAAAAACATGTTGATTGGCATTTGTTATTTCCCCCTCATTAACTCTTTTATTGCTAGAGTCTTGTCTCAGACATGCCTTTATTTTGCCCAGAACTGATAGTGAGCTGACAAACCTGTAATTACCTAAATCATCCTGTTTTCTTTTTTCAAATATTGGTATTGTGGTGAATTTATTCAGGTTCTCTGGGATATGCTTTGCCTTCCTAGAATCAATCAATATTAATGGACATTGACCACTGCTTTTCTTTTCTTTTTCTTAGCTGCAAGCTATATGTACCTGACAATTTTAAAAGTTATGTTTGACACTATCCTAGATTTTTGTCAGAGTTGAAATTACTTCTTCATTGTGACCATCATCTAATGTTAATATTTATTGACTCTGAGAACTGCAACAGTAAACTTTATTTCAGTATTATTGAGAAGTCCCAGTAATGTAACAGTGCCATTGTTATATTTCTCATGTTTTTGACATACTTTGAAAAAAACATTAAAATGTTGGTGCTATCTTTACATCACCTAACTACAAATTCTATGTACCTTTTTGCTTCCATTTATCACTCATATATAGATACATACATTCAGACTGGTTTATTTTCCTTTTAATTCTAAATGGATATGGGGGCTTTTTTAAAGCAACTTAGTGTTTTCCTCAAACAACATCACTATGATTTTTTGGCATTTAGTAAATGTTCATAAACAAGTCCCAATTATTTTTTACATTTTTCCATTTAAATGTTTTCCCCCTGCAAATTTAGCTCATAATTGTTTCTGTCTCTTAGAATCTGACCTTTTTAAAGCACAAGGCATAAAAGTAAATTATTTTGAATTTATTCTTTTTGCATTGAGTACATGATCATGCACACCTCACTCATGGGTCCCAGATCAGTTTCTCTTCGGCTGTGAATATAAAGCATAATACAGATTTCCCCAGTGTTAAATGGAATATCATTGTTATGCACTACAGAAGATATTTCAGTACAATCAGTGTGAAACTTTGAACATGCCAATGTCCCCGTAAGAGTTTACATGCCTAAGCCTTACAGAGGGATCTCTAAGGAAGTCTTCATATTCTCTTGTACTTGATAGTAGTAACAACTATCCATCTTATGCCTTGAGTATTTGATATGATCTGTAAACATAGTCATTCTCAAAGCTTTCTATGACACAGATGATGATATTCTTGAGAAAGTAAACTTTTTTAATTTAAGCCCTCCTAAAGCAGTTATTAATAGTGATTTTCATAATTAGTGCATCTAAACACTCTTACTGGACTTGAGTAATACCCACTAAAAAAAATTTGGGTTCACAAATGAAAAATTATATTGGTTTGTTATCCAGACTCCAAAACTGGGAACTTTGGTAATTACAGAGTCTGGTCTTTTAAACTCCTTTCTTGCTTCATTTATTTTTTCCTTAATAACGTAATTTTGTGCCAAAGCAACACATCCTTGGTCTTTTCACTCCTTCCTGTGTTGTTTCTTCTGCCTGTTCCTGATCAGCCTGACCAGTATGATGACCTTTAGAAGGTCATTTGAGCATTTCCTGAGACAGAAGATAATGCAAAATTGATTGCTGTTACCTAAAAAACACAGTGCGGCTTTTACAGAACTCCCTGCCCAGCCAGAAATCCCTTTCCAGAATCTTTTCCCTTCTTTTTTCTGTGTTTTCTAACACAGGAAGAAAACTCATTACTTTTTCTTCTCTGGTACCACTACTGCAAGATCTGAGAGTCACCTAAAAGTCATGGTGGTAGGCAAATGAATCCCCCAAAAGGCCAGTGCCCAGTGCTTTTTCATTGGCTTTGAAGCCTAAGCAGTTTCTGCTGCAGTTGTCAGCTCTGGGAATTTCATTCTCAATCATGTGGAAGTCATTCATGTCTCATCTAGGATAAATTCCTACAAACTATTCACTGCATTTCTTCACTTAAGAACTTTATTGCAATCGAGCTTGCCGCTTGGGCTGATCAGGTCTTCTCTGGAGGGTTCTCAACAGCTCTCCACTCTATTCTACCCACTGGAAAACAGCAACATTTTTGAGAAAGAAGCAGGAAAGAGCAGTAAGGGGACCATGAAGATACAGTATGAGGAAAAAAGTATGAGGAAAACCTGAAGCCACTCAGACTTCAGCAATAATGGGACTGCCCCAGAAGGCTGCCCAGAATCAATAGTAAATTCCCTTTTTAATTCCTAGCACCATCTGTCCTGAAATGTGTCTTTTGATGTTTGTTTCAATAATCTCTGTGGATTTGGCTGATTCTTAGGTTGTTAACTTCAAATTGATATTTAATCCATTTTAAAATCCATTTCTATCCATGTTAACTTACCCATCAATGGTGCAGTTTTCAATGAGTCTTGCAAAGAAAATGAGAAAAAAGAAATAAGAAATACTCATGCTACATTGTTCCAATCCCTTCTGCTTTTTATTATGGTCTTAAAAGAAAAACCACCATCTCTACTCTCTCTCAACAGAGATTCTTTTTGCCTTTGAGGATTAGATTTTTTCAAAAGCCCAAAAAATATCAAGAAGTACCAAGCAGTAGTGAATGGCACAAAGATTTTTCTTCTTAAACACATTAACAACAAGAAAACGTGTGTGTGTGGAAGGGGCTGCTGTGTCTATGTACGTATGTAAAAGGCCATATGCCTTAGTATAGCGTATTCTTTATTAGCTAGTATACTATATACTAGAGAAAAATGTTATTTATGTGTATGAAAACAGAAATGTGCATGCACAGTCTGTGATGGCACCATCTTATATAGCAAAAAAAGAAATTTGAACTAAGAACCCGAGTAGCCAAAAGCACAACTCTCAATAGGAAAAGCTAAACATTAAACCCAGTATTATAAAACCCAGTAATACTGGAGTAAGTCTCAATCACACTGTCAGTAGGTTACATAAACATGTGAAAGAGAACTTATTTCTATATGAATTCAGATTTTTGGATACTAAGGCTTTGTGATTATTTGGGAAATACTAAAATTCTGTCCTAAATATTACCAGGAAAAAGATTGATTTTCTAAATATCAGTAGACAAAGACTTGAGCTGATGTCCTAATAAGGCTGGGACAACTACTGCTGCATAATGAGGGTGGGTAGATAAGTAGTGCTTACCCTCACTAAAAATTGGGAATTATAAAATGTTTTTTGTTCTCTGAACTCACAGACAATACAGATTTTTGTGCTGAAAGCTTAGTTGAAATAAACCCCACTTTATACCTCTACTGCACTTTGTGGAATGAGATGCAATTGTAATTCTGGAGAAGAAGCTAGGTCAGATAAAATGTGAAAGAGGACCAGACTGCCTACATTGTCCCAGTCAATCAGTTTCCCCAGGCTATGCCTGTGTTTATGCTTCACACTTCTGACATTTGTTCTTACAGTGTAGCAACCAGACAGCCATCTAGTGCCAGGTACAGTTTTGGAAACATGAGTCTCTTGATATTAGAAATACTCCTGAGACTCCCAAACCTGTTCATAGCAGGGAGAGGCTGATGCCTCCTAATTCATATCCATTCTTCCTGCAGGTTGTATAACTTCTGATTTGATGAATCTTTAACAAGTTCTCCATGATGTGCAATGATCTCTTATTTCAGTTTTAGTTTCCTTATTGCTTCTGCGATGAGGATACTTTTTATTAATGCATCAGCAATGACTATCCTTAGGATGGTAAACAGACATATACAGGTACATGTGAATAATCATGTTTCTTTATAAAAATAATGGTGATAGAAGACATATATTTGAATTGAAGTAAACAAAATTGCTTGATAGTTATTGCATTCTGGACTTGGATTTTTCACATTTTCTCTCAAGTCCTTGCTCCCCAGTATCATCGTGTGTGTATCAGTCAAGTCATTTGTGGCATGAAGTCTCCAGATGAGACTCAATAACATGATTAAAATCCCCATATGAGTTCAGCTAAACTACAGAGCTTGAAAACCTCTAGCACAGACCTAGAGGTTTTGATTCATCAGACTATAAAGTCACAATCCAAAAGAGGCATTCAGATTCTGGATTGAAGACTTTGTGCAGTTTCTGCACCAGAAGGTCTGTTGCCCAGGTGCGGTTCACTCAGCTCCTAAGCTTCACAGTCTAAATGGACATCAGTAAAAAGGTTATTGCTATTTAACAGAATTAAGGTATAAAGATTTTAAATGAGTTACTGAGCACCCTACAAGGTATCTATGTCAGACTCAGTAATTCAGATCTGTTGCCCTTAATTGCAAAAGCATTTATAAGAGTCTCTCTAATGACTATCCTGAAAATAAACTTACTATGTGGTGGTCCATTAAGGCTCAATTAAAGACTCAATCAACCCATAACTGCAGTAATCTTTCAGGTTGCCCAGACCCCCACTCATTTGTTCATGCTTATTCCATCTCCTGTCTTGTCTTTAGCCCACTACTGGCTCTCCTTTACATTTCATTAGAACAACTTAACATCTGATTTCCCACAACTATCATTCTGCAGGGGCTTGAGGTTTTAAATGAGAAACAAGATTTACAAATTACAGCTAGGGACACAGGAAATGCAGAGAAGGTGTTGCTTCCTAAGTAGCTGTTGAAGAGAAGGCCTTGGGGTTGATCATCTCTTTGCAATCCCTAACAATAGACATCCAACTCTATTGTGTCACATGCAGCCCAGAAGTGTAAGGCATGAAGCAGAGAAGGCAGAGAGGTCAGAGGAAGGAAGACGTTTCCACTGAAGGATGAGAGCACATTGTAGCAGCAGGGCAAGGCTCCATAATAATAGAAAAAGAGTAAGCTAAAAGACAGGCAGGCAAGCTCAAGAGTTATTTACTGTCCAGAAAGAGAGTGGAATTTTTTTAGGCAGCAGAGCAGAACACACTGACTAAATTATAACCTTATTCCCCAGCAACAATCAAAGAAATAAGAAGGGGAAAAGGAAAAAAGGAAGTGAGGCAGGATGGGGGGAAAGGAACATGAAAGAAATAGAAATTCATCAAGATCCTTTAACAACATGGGAAAGAAAGCAAAGAACTTGAGGAGCAAAATCAGAAGTCAGGAACAAATAAGAGGTAAATGAGAAGTAAATAAAAAAATGGCAAGCCCTGGATACATTCAAATGAAGGCCATTTCTGTAAAAATTCTCAGAAATATTCACAATGTGCATGACTTCAGTCCTATGGCTGTGCTGGCCATATGATCTGGAATTACAAAAGGGAAGTTCCTACCAAACTTTTATTTTACACATGCTGTTTATTTGAACAAAGGCATCATTACACCAATCAGCTCTTTGGGGATTCAGCAAGAGATTTCCATATCCAGTCTAGGAGTTGACTCGATAAATATGTTTTAGTAAACAAAACAGAAAAAAAATTGAGTTGTAAATGGAGAAAAC
Source organism: Gallinula chloropus (assembly GCF_964237585.1). Classification (NCBI taxonomy): domain Eukaryota; kingdom Metazoa; phylum Chordata; class Aves; order Gruiformes; family Rallidae; genus Gallinula; species Gallinula chloropus. The sequence continues at coordinate 70,446,121 of NC_140090.1, forward strand.
AGGCAGTAGAAAGATAAAACCTCAGTCACCTGCAAAATCTGTGCAAAATGTCTTTCTCAGCTTACAATTTAGAGAGAGGCATGAAGTTAATGCTAGCTTGAACTAAACCTTCACTAAGTGATACTATATGTACACACTATGAAGGATACATTAAAGAAAAGCTTTCAGGGAAAAGGCCCATACTAAGTTCCTACTCAGCCCACTATAAATGGTTTAGTAATAGTAAAAACAACTCACAATAAGCAGCAATTGTCTAAAATGTTTCTGAAAGGGACATGCTGAGCTTACTGAAATACGCAAGCTTCCTGACAACATAAATCATCAACTGTATGGTCTTTTTTGCCATTAAAATACTCAAGAGGTATCTTAAAACTTAGTTACTTGCCTAATAGGAAATGAATGTCATTTAGGAGGGCATCTGGCAGATTTTTGTTTCTGTCAGAATCAATTGGGGTTTTTTAACTATATTTATGGACATCTAACTCTTTTCAGGTTAGTAGATTCAAAGTTTTGTTAATTAAACTGTCTGGCTCTGGCAAACCCATAGCTTTGTAACGCTACTGCTACACTGGAGGAGAAATTTCAAATCCTTCAAAGCATGTACTCTGCAGCCAGCTCTGCTCTCTTACCACTTGCTACTTTTTTTAAAGAAAACAACCACAAGATCCTCTAAAGATGTCCCACAAGGTAGGGTCCATCATGAGAAGCCATGAAATGACATCTTGCCATTTTCAAGAAAAACATTTTTAGTCTCTCCCTCACAGTTCTGCTTCTGCACACCCAGAAAGAGCACTAGAAAATGTCAAATACTACAAATAGATCTCTATACACAGGTTATGTGCCCAGGGGCAAACTAACACCTGATTTATCTGACTAGGTGAGCTCTCTTCTGGGATCTTCACCAGACCTCTGGAAAAATTAGAGACCATGACGAATCCACATAATTTTTTACAGAAGATTCCACTGGTGAATGGGATGAATGGTCCCTCAGGGACTCTTTATGTCACTTTATTTATTTTTCACACCATAAAGAAATGGATCCAATGCAGATCCCCTCTGGATGCATGTACAAGAATGATAAAACATCAATTAACAAGACACAAAATTGACTAAGAACCAGCTCAAATAAATTCCCTCATACCTGCAAAATGAAATTCAACCTTCTGAAACTACAGGCCTCTAGCAAAAGCCTGAATGAGTAGATAAGGTTTACAATATGTCAAGGAAGCTTAAAAATAACTTTTTCATATCAACAAAAATGAGAAAGAAAATCCCAGGACTGAAGACACCTACTTGGAAGGATTAGTGTGTGTAGTGGTACCATTACAGAAAGTACTGCGGTGGATATTGAACTCTTTCATGGTACCTCATGAGACTTGTAGCTAAAACACCTCAAATACTTTTGTAAATGATGCATCTTGAGGGTAATGCATTTTCTATGATGCACCATTAGTGCTTCTCCGGAAAGGAAATGATCTATCTGGTGCTTATGAGAGGAGCAGTTACTGGAGATGTAGCAAGTGGTGGAGATGTGCCCCAAAGAAGAGAAAGACAGGTTGGAGTTTCTGATCTCAGGGCAACACTCTTTCCTGATTTAGCTATTTAAGACTTTGAACTTTAAAACTTTTTACCAAAACACTAAATTTCCCCAACTTACCAGACACATTTTCCAACACAAATGTAGCATTTAATTGAAAATTGAGTTTTCAGTTAAAAAAATATACTTTTTTCTGGTTTTTACAGAAATTGTTCAATGATCTATGTAGCTTCTATACAACACTTGCAATACAAATAAAAAGGGCAAGGCCTTTGCTTCAGCTCCAGATATCAGCAGGACTGGTACCAAGAGTACAGGAAAAATCTCCACTGCTAAGAAAGTCAATAGTAAAGATGCAGACTTCAGAAGAAATCAATAGTATGACAACACCCCTGCAGAATGAACCTGACCGTTAGAAGTGATACCTCTTTGCCTGCTGACATACACAGTATTTTTAATCTAATGATTTTAACAACAAGGAATCATGTGTCTCAAAATCATGACATGAGTTTAAAAGCACTAAAGTTCAAGAAAACTGTGTTTAGCAGTTTAATGTCGTGGGTTTGAGTTTGTTTTTTAAAAAAAAAACAATAACCATGCCATGTATCTCTCTGCTCACAGCTCACACGTTCACTTTTCACTGTGACTACAAGGGGTCAAAATCAACTTTTTAATGAAAGTTGATGTTCATAGAACTATTTGAGTTGGAAGGGACCTCAAATATCATCTAGTTCACCCCGCTTCCATGCGGACGGACACTCTCCACTAGACCAGGTTGCCCAAAGCCCCACCCAACCTGGCCTTGAAACACTTTCATGTTAGTCATAACAACATTTCAGAGATGATTGATAAGAAAAATATCAAAATCAGTGAAGTGGAATAACTTAAGTTTGCAATATTCAATATCTATTACTCTATTCTTTCCTCTTCTACTATTGTCCATTAGAGTACAAATTCAGGACATTCAATCAAAAAGGCATATATGAAGCAGAAGTGCTCAACCTTGGAAATGTTTTCATTAGACTCCTATTATAACTTATAAAGCTATTTAACCTATTATTTATTCTGCTGCAGTTAGCTTTTTTTTTTTTTGAATCAGAAGTAAATAGCACTCATAAGAGCAAAGGTCACCTACAAAATGGTCACTGTAGAGCTGATCACTTTGCAGTAAAATATGTTCGTTCTTGAGCATGCTACAGGACTGGTGGTGAATGCTCTGTATCAGTCACTTGCTAATAGCTGTTGTATGTATTCCCCTCAAACCAGGGACAAGGAGTACAATTCTCTGACATTCTAATGTATTGCGGGGCAAGACCAACAGCACAGTATCAGGTCAGCATACATTAAGTTTCCCTCATCTCCTGTGGCTAAATTCACTAACTAGTACTTTTACCCAAATCCTGCCCTCCAGAAAGTATTTGAAAAGATAGAGACCATTTCCAGTTCCTGGAACTGCCACCTATGGCAAATGAGCGGGTGGACAAATGCTGACCCTGAGGAGAGAGATCTGCAAAGCAGTCATGAAAACCAGTTAAGACAAACCTCAGTAACAAGTCTTGCAGAGATCATAGGACCCCCTGTGTGGCCATAAGTGTGGATTCACTACAGGGGTGGATAATACCTGGTAGAGACAAGGGACTCTGGGTTGTGGTTATGGACTGCCCTCTCTTCCATTCCCTCCGCTGAGCAAGTAACCTTGGGCCACAAGAGCTGGGATGGCTCCACTGTGATCTGACTAGTTCAGTTTCATCTTTCTAAACCTCAACATCCTCATTCTCTCTGGACATTTCTTTCAAGGTGAGTAAAAAGCTTGGCATAGAGATATTAGTCTCAAGCTACCTTAATGACCTACAGGTATACCATATCCTACTTGATCTTAAAACGTCCAGGGACTGACAGAACTACACTTAATGGATTTAGATAATCTATTTCAAAACTATAATAATTTCTCTGGTTAGATAGTTTTTTTCTAAAACCTAACCTGGATCTCACTCTGCAATGCAAGCCCACAACTCCTGGTCCTCTCCACTGCAGACATACTCTTAAAACCCCTTTCTCTGTGCAAGGTGCTTTCAAATGTCTCAAGTTTGTGTCTCCCTCATGCTCATATTTCCATGCTGCTTCTAAGACAGAAGGAAAGAAAAAAAAAAAAAACCCAAGAAAAAACCTTAAAGAAAAAAAACCCACCTAACGTCAGAGTCTAGTTGTCTGGGCTACCCTCAGAGAGACCTGTCAGGTCAGTTGGTTGAGCTGGGCAGAGGCCCAAAGGCTTACTTTAATGTATGGTATATATTTTCTGGTGACTGATTACTTCCTCAATAAATTAGGCAAACGCTTCTCCACTGAAACCAATGACTTATTGAGGAGTCCTTAAAACAGTAAATCCATTCCTCTGTCATTTTTCTGGACAGTAATGGTACTGCTGTAGTCATAGAAAAATATAGAGCTGCCCTTTGCATTGATGACATCCTCTTTTAAAGCAGAAGTTACAGTTGCTAAAGCAGCACTTTTGCGGACACAGTAAAAAATCATTATTCTCGGCGTCTTCTCGGTCATTATTACCGATGAGGACATCAAGCCAGGCCTGAGGGATGTAAGCATTCAAGAGTACAGCATACTGCGGAGGTCATACATGAATAATGCTTCGTTTCCTGAGGGCTTTTAAGTCTAAACCTTTTGGCTTCCCAGAAGAATTCCAGGGGTCAGTTATTTACAAGTAGGTTCCCAAACTCCTTTATTTTTGTGTTGTCAGGCACATTCGAAACTAAAAATATCCATGGAAATCCCACAGTCTACCAGAAAACAAAGTACCATCTTGGACAGGAAAGAAATGTGAGAGGTAACCACCAGAGACAGGTGAAAAATCATCTTGTTACCACATCAAACAGGTGAAAAACTGCATTAAACATTCTCAGGGAGCATGCTTTCTTCCCTATAACCTTCAAGTTATAGGTTTAAACAACTTAATTCAGTACTGTAAGAGAAGAATAACTGAAAAAGTATCCCAAAGGTCCTCTCTTCTCTAATAATTTTGCTTCCTCTTATCTCCCATGGTCTTCACTGTTTCCTCTAAGAGTTCCCTACCTCTGTGTCTGCCTTGGATCAGGTTGCATGAAGACTTTTCAAATAGTAATAAAGAGGTGTAGTTTATCAGAAGCGGAGTGTAGACACACAAAAATACATAAAATTGCATTAAATGTTGATAAAATACCCTCATGTTCCCACAATTTGTGGACCCTGACCAAGATCAGCATCCTTTTGTGTGAGGCATTACACAGATAGATCAGAAAATACAGACCCCATAACAAAGCCCATAAAATAACATGGATATACACAGAGTCTGGCACCTCTATCTTCAGGAGATAACTATTTTACCTTGAAAATACACCAAAGGGTCTTTATAATTACAGAAAAAAAAAAAGAAAAAAAAAGGAAATACAATCCAGGACTAGAAAAAATTTTCTGTTACTCTTATGGCTACAAAATAAGTTGAATGACTTTGAGTGCAGTTGGGTTCTCACGAGAGACACCAATCTACTTGATTGACAGGGAAAATTATATCCTTTAATTCCCCTTTCCCTCAGAGAGGGAACATGCAAGAGAGCAAGTGATGGAAAATGAGAGCAAGTACAGAGCACACTGTGACAACCTGAAGTGTCCAGTCAATCATGGACCAAAGTCCCTCCAGCATGACCTGAAGGAATCCCATCTAGTGCCTGTGTTTCTACACATATTCAGCCCAAGTCTGCCCACTAAGATGGCTAATTACTATTCTGATATTAAACCCATAGGCACCTGATGAAATGGAAGCTCAATTGAGGTCACCAGTTCTTGGCTCTGCTGAACAAAGCAGGCAGAAGTCACTTGCATTCCTCCAATCCCCCCTGATTTGAGCTGTATTCAAACCAGGACCTACAGGAAAGGTGAAAGGCACCTGAAACCATTAACAATCTGCATTTCTGAGAGCCTTGATTAATTAACCCAGAAGCTTCAGTGATTGCTCCTCTGTACGTGCCAGTGAGGTCAAATGAGGCAGGATTTATATGCATTCCCACCATGCTTTTGTGCAAAAGTAGACACAATTCTCTTTCTTCCTGGTGACAGTTTTACCAAGCAAAATGCTCTCACTTGCCAAAAAAGTGGTGTCCAGTTCACCTTCAGATTAAAAGCCACTATGTGAAGGATCTGCTTCAAGGTCAACGCAGGTGAAGTTCACTGTACTAGCTGGTCAGATCCCAGAATTAAACAAGATTCAAGCAGACCCTTAGGGAGCCAGGAATATCAGAGGCCAGGATGGTCTCAGAAGAAATGGTCTTAGTGATTTGAGAGGCACAGACCTTACCTGTCTTCAGCTTATACTAGCAGACATGATTCTGCCTGGAAACAAGAATAAAACCGTGTACGTTAGTCCATATTGTTGACAGACTTTGGTATAGGAGGGGAAACAGAGGCACAAAGAAACTGAACTAGAGCTGCTGGATTTTCTGAATTCAAGAGTAATCTACAGATTTCCTCCTATTTCTACAAGATGCCAGACACAAAGAAGAAATGCCATAGAACAAGTCCTACCACTATTGAAGGCAGATTCAGGTGAGGAAATTGTTCTTCTGCTTCCAGCCCTTGCCTTTGAAATTTGACCTGGGGACACCACCCTTCTTTACTTCCCATTTGAAATAGTTACATTTCTGGCATTAATGCGCTGCCTTTTCTTTTCTGCAATTCTCACCTTGTTTTTTAACAGTGAGTTAACTCATGAACCCTGGCTGAATATAGTGCTAAGCGGGCCAGCCTCCTTCTCTGCTAGTGATTTGCAATAGATTACATGGTCCCTGCAGCTTGATGTTTACTGAGGGTCCTGATGCACATTATCTAGAATGAATGTTTCACGTTCTCAGGCAGTTGCAGCTTCAACAAAATGCCCCTCAATCCACCAGGCAAAACTGATCTTGGGACTGGAGATTTGTGGGAACAGAAGTCACAATACCAATGTCAGGGATTGCATAAAAATCAATAGTTCTGCGGTGAATTTCTATGAAGCAATAACGTCAGATATTTTTAGCAATTACAACTAACCCTCAATTCCTTCCACACGTACAGATGAAATACATCTGTTTGCAGTACGATGTGAAGTTAATCTCATCATTAATAATTCCTCTCATATTTATCTTAATATTGTTAATTACATAGGACTTGCTGGGTATGAGTACAAGAGCGTATGTAATTTGTCTTTTTTCCAAGAATTTCCAGTGCAATTTACCATTAATTACTTGCTGCTTAATGCAGCGACCTCCCCCAAAGAATAATTCCAACATTATTACGGCATCTTAGAACAGTTGCTAAGGCTTCTTATACTGCATAATATGTCATTACCAAGAAGGGTGAAAAAAACCCTACAGCCATTCTTACATTCTAAATGGTATGCTAATAGACAGCAAAATTTGGATAATTTAACAAGATAAAGGCTGTCCTTGAACTTTACTTATTAATGATAGATCCTATCTTAATTTTAATGATTTATGAGCATGCTTATATAGCATATTCTCTAGTGTGAGCCTTATCCAGTGCCTATTTGAGGCTGTGGATAGATTTTCTTTGGCTTTAATGTCCTTTTAATAGGCACTTTATGACCTGAGTGTTAAAAAGGAACAAGTTCTGGCCAGAAGTTGCTTGGTATTGCACAGAGCGTTTAGCAAATTTCTGGAGGGAGTAGTCCAGCTCTAATGTGAGGGAAAAGCAGGTTGTATAATGTAAATAGTGCTAAACTTTGAGGAGTCTATAGCTTGTAGAAGACTGAGGTCTTTGTAGATCACAGATGCAATCATTGCATAATAAAACCATGGAGCATGTGCTCATGACATGATTCAGTTTAAAATTAATAGAAAGATTATCAAAATTAGGCTTATGACAAAAATTTCCAAGGATTAATTTTGACAAATCATAGCTATGTCTAAATAAAGAAGTGAACTTGGACATACACAGCAAATGTGGCCCCTCTGATGCTCCAGGCAGGGAAGCTAACGGAAGATACTTCTGGCTCCTTTCTGATCCCCATGTGTGAAATTCTTCCCACAGAAACCATACTGTCATGCATGTCAGGATGGAAAGACAGTGTTCACCTCTTGTTCAGGGCTCATCCCAATTTGGACAGAAATTTGGACACCCCCTCCCCAGCCCCTCCAAGCTACTGGAAAGATACTAATAAATGGAAAAGTATTTTGTTTCTCTCTGAATCTGTCCATTGGGGTCCAGCTTGAATCACAGACAAATATCCTGAACAAAGGAAGAAAACGAGCTTTCTAGCATCACTATAACCAGTCCAGCCCACAAAAATGCAGCCCTCCCAAAAACACCCAGCCAAGAATGAACTAGTATGCAGGATCACAACACCATCACACACAACAGAGCAAGATCATTTGTCCATTAGCTCTACTCTCAGCTGTCTAACCTCTTTTTGCACGGATTCCTCTTCCCCCATGGAGCAATCAGTAGCAATAATCACAAGCAGCAATTGAGGCAAACACAAGAGAGTAGCAAGAGAGCTAAGAATGTTGCTGGGATTCCTTAAATATTCATCAGACATTGGTACAGCTCCCAGGTTCCTCCAGCTGCAAATGATGTAATAAACTGACAACCACAATAGATGTCAGTCTGACCTGTGGTACATCATATTTCAATCATTCTTCTTTCTTTTCTTTCTTTTTTAAAACCTGCATCATAAACCTAACCATGGTTCCCTTCAGTCCAAGCAGGAATTTCTATGCCTCTCAAATTCGGTGTTAAACCAGTAACTAACAGGCTGGAAACAAACTCAAAAGGTATCAGAATTTCACTTAATCTCATAATATTCATCCACCTATGTTACAACTGACTAAAACTCAGAATTATCAAGCATTTGTGTTACTCAGAAAGTTGACCAAAAGGTTGAAATTTTGAGGTTTGCCTGAAAACAGAAGTTTCAAACTTCTAGGTAATACCAGAATGCCATCACAAAAGTACTCACAATAGATTGGAATAGATTGAGCTAACTGAATTGCATGTTATTATATTGGGCAGATGAAGCACTGTTTCTGAGCCTCTCAGGAATGAAGCAGAGGAAAGTTCTGTGCAATCAAGACCTGTCTGTGAATTATAGCAGCTTAGTCAGATCCCCATTTCCTCACAGAAAACTTTTCCATTAGAAAAATACACCCAGTTGCTCCCACAGCAGTAGTTTTTCCAGAATTGAAGGTGATTCTGATGAGAAAGGTGTAGAGAGGCTTATTTAGTCCTGAATCAAACCCAAAGCAAGAAGCTGGTGATACCATTTTGTTCTGTTTGGTGTTGCCTCCTCCAGCTTTTCAAATAATTTAGTCAACAACTTGCATGTTACAAACCACCACCCCACCCCCAAATAAAAGAAAAAAATAACTGCTAATGCAAAAGCAAATACATTGTGGAACACATACCTTGGAAGCATTGGAGATACAATAATATCAGATTCTAGGAGAGGAAGAAACTGAAATGGAACAAGAAGGACTGGACAAATATTCATAATTTTCTGACTTCTGTTGTCTCTAAGAACCAGGAAACTCCTTGCTTTTAACTCATATCTAGTCATGATACAGAGTAATTAAATATGTCCTGTACCTCAAAGTTGGGAGTCAGAGATTTCTGAAGTGAATTGATACTGAAAATAAAAATAACATTAAAAAATAATAATCTCCATTTAGTTAAAATGAGGTTGATGTTTGCACATTTCCCACATGCAGATTCTGAATTGATGCCACGATTGTTTATGAACTTTTTAATTGCTTTTCATATCATGATTCACAGGAACTTTGAAGAGATATCAGCGTGATGCTGAAATCATCCTACTTACGAAGCTCAAAAAATTTGAGCTAAAGGGGAATTTCCAACAGTGTTACCACCCTGAAAAGCTCTGACATTCAGTTGATCTTATGATATGAAGTTGATTGCTTCTGACTCCATCCATTAAAGGTCACTGGTTTGTATCCCTCTCACTCGCTCTGTCTCACACATGCATGCACACACACTAATATTTTCTCTTATTGCCTGCATATTTTCTGTGGTATAGAGCAAATCCAGACACCAGCTCAGTATATATCACAGGATATGACACCATTCCTGAGAAGGATTATACTGAAATGTTGTTATCACTCAACACTTGTAGCATCTCTGGGTATTTGGTTTTCACTTATCACGTTTTTCCTTGGGTCTCTCCAAGTCCCTCACTATATATCTTGCTTTTTCCAAACATATAAGTCATCCACACTCTGCCAAGCACTTCTCAGAGCTACTTTTCCTATGGTAATGTCTTTCATGTGAGCTACCCCATTTTTTACAAGCCATCCTCTCATTCCAAACCACCACCATGACTGAACATTAAATAAATGTCACTTAAAAAGTATAGCATGAACTCTGTAATTATTTACAATGGCCCAATTAGATTTATGATAAGAATGAGAGGTGCCTAGGTTGATTTCACAACGTGGCAAGGTATGACGATTAGAAAGACACAGGTTTCAGTTAGTCAGGCTCATATTAAATTTCATTCTGAATCAGAGATCCATCTTTGCTCATAAACAGCAATGTTCATGCTGGATATGGTTTAACTCTGAAAACACAAAGTTACTGGTTACATTTGTGCCTTCTGAGATGCAGCAAAGTAGTCAGATGTGCAAAGGACACACTTCTTGCTAACGCTGGACTCCTGATCTCTTGCAGAGTACTTTACCTCTGGAGGATGAAATGGAGATTGCCTTTTTGAGCTGCAGGTGGATAATTTTTCACAAAGTCAAGCAGTCAGGAAAATCATTGAAAAGGGATAATTGCAATCCATGGACAGATGATGGAGTTTTTTCTCCGTCAATACTAGGTGCCAAATGTCCTTGTATTCAAGATCACTAGGCACATCACTACTTAATGGTGCTTAGACAGAAAAAGAGCTTTTCTAGTTTAACACAGAAATAAACTGGGGGGTGGAGGGGGGAGGTGTAGGTAAAATCTAGAGACGATCGCTATTAGTAGGGCATAAAATGTGTATTAATCAGGCTACCAGTACCTATTCTTTAATGAGCTCACAGAGAGCCTATGCAGAGTAGTCAGCCCTCCCCAATGTCTCTCCCAACAAGGAACTTGAAAAATCGTTTACTTGTGGACAGTTCTTCCTATAGATTTTTGTCTATTGAAATTTTTTACAACATCAATGACCAGGATGGAGCACAACACACAGACAGATAAGTTTGATTTACAAGGAACACAACAAAGAACAGGGATATAAAGCATGATTGTTTGTCCTCTGATAACATTTTGTTGTTGTGAATAAACTACTTTTTTTTTTCCACTTTGCTATGCAGAAACTTCCTCTACTTATTTTTGAAATGCTCCCCAGTAAAATATGCTTTATGCTTTGGTGCTTTCTCTGTAGGCTTTTCTGTTCTGCTGAAATTTCCCAGGGCTGCCAAAAAGCTTGAATGTGCTGAACTGAACTCTGATATGATTGGAAGCATCCAGGTTACATAGATTTGGGTATATCTTGACATTTTTTGCTGGTTTTATTCAGAGCATCTATTTAAGGGGCATTTTTATTTAGTTTTTATAATATCTCTCTCTGTCCATGGGCAGAAGTTGTTTCCTTGCAACAGCTTGCTGTTCACTAACACCACAAGCTATGGGACATGGAATTGCTCTTTTATCAGGATCTGTAGGTTGGACGATGAGTGACACAGGATTTAGCTCCAACAGCACTGAGAATTTGAGGCAGTTGCACAAATGACCACAAGGAGGGCTGCCAGCTGCAGTTTTCTCACCTGTTTTAGATGTGTTCTGGCAATCAGGTAGGATGTCCTAGTGCCACTAAACCACAGTGCACTTTTTCGGGCAACTGAGTCCCATTTGAGGTTACTGTAATGTTAATTGGCAGGAGGAGAGAGCGTAGTGTAGGGAAGGAGACATCCTGGCTAGCCTCCCTTTCCAGCTGCATAAAATCCAAACTTTGAACAGACAGCATTTACATCCCCTTGCCTAATAAAATAGATTCCACAGTCTCTGGTCGCCAAGTCTCTCCAGACTCCAACAATTCCTTGGTACTGTTTACATCCAAATGTGTTTAGCAGCTTCCAGTTCTTTCACAGGCACACCTTGGAGTTACCTCTGGAAACCTCTGTACAGTTCAATACATGTGTCTTTTTTTCATATAAATTTAATGCTTTCAAACATTTTGTCATTGGATATTTCTCTGATGGCACCAATCTCAGAAAGTCTTTTCCTATAAGACTAATGCTTTATTTGATCCTCCTAAATGCTGAGGGATCACATTAGGTGACAGAAAGGAGGGTGCTAATGGTCCATTTCCAGACTCTTCGCAGAAAATAAACCACTGTCTCTCAAATCCTTCCCCTTTTGCTTGAATAATTTTTTAAAATGCAGCCTGCTTTTCCTGGTCTGATGGTATCCAGTTCTTCCAGGGTGAGAAGAATGCATTCCTATTAACTAGTATTTTTTGCTGAAAAATTATAAAGGCACAAGAAAACGCTCCTTGCATTACTTTTTCCTAGAGTGTCTTTCAAACTCTGTACATCAGTGCAGATATCACCCAAGAAGCATTCATATTGCTAGTAGTGTATGACAGTATCTTATCTTCCTTCTGGTGGAAAGCAAGTGAGGCCAAACAAACCTCAAAAGCTCTGTTTCTTGCTATGAAAGAAATGTTGTCTATGACACCTGTAGCTACATCTTCCTGCTAACTGAATATTCATCACACCACTTTGGATCATTCTTACAGATTCAGACAGAAAAATCTAATTTATAATTCAAACCTAAGGAGCAATGTAGGGACTAGAGATGTTGGAATTATTTCTGTTTACCTGAAGACACTCAGGTTTGTCAAGAACTGTTGCTCACAGAGCAGCAAACAAGGGCAGAATGGCCTATCACAAGAAGAGTTAAATCCTGCTTGCTATGGATGAAATAGAGGGGTCCCTCTTCAGTAACTGCCCTTAAAGCAGTCACTACAAAATATTTTTTGTATTGCTGAGGCTACTAGTCCTGCCATGTGCCTCAAGATCACTTGGTGATTAAGCAAGCATGCAAATTCTCTCATCCCAGCCTGCCTGCTCTTTTAGCAGCTGCTAGTCCAGGTCGGAATGCCTGGCTGTGTTATCTTAACATGCATCCAGATTTCAAGGGAGAAACCACATGTATGAAAGGCTTTGTAAACAGGCTACATTCTGAGATGCAGAGAGCACTTGCTGTCAGAGTACTCATACCCTTCACATTCATTATGCCTTTTCCCTTATACCCCAGGTTGACTAGCATAACCATTCTAACTCATTTTATTGCTAGATGCCAAAGCAGCTTGCCAAGGGTAACCTGGGAATTGCCCTCATCCTTTCATGTCTGCTTGCATTGTCTTTCCTTCAGTCTTTAGGTCACATTGCTATTTACCATTATTATTTAGTTTTCCCTTTGATGTACAGAATTTTTCCCTATGAGAAAGTTTCATTTGCTTTCTAACTTTGTATTTACACTAACTCAACTTGTCAATGCTCCAACATTGTTCAAAAACTTTCAAAGCTGTGTTCCTTTTGATGTAGCAAGGGAAGACAAGGCCAGTGGCTGAAGTACAAGCCTGTGAAAGCTGCGTACCTGATTAAGAGCGGGTAGCTGTATTCAGAACGTCACCGGCCCACTCCAAACATAACCCTGTTCTCCACCCCTCAATAGAGTGGTTACAAATGAAGGGGAAAATATTACCTGAAAACCAGATTTGAGCAATATAGAAGGAGTTAGACTCCTTTTCAAATATGTTTTTCCAACTAATATTCTTGTGTGGCTTAAAATTATCCTGAGAGAAAAACAATTGAGGCAGCTTTTAAACTAATGATACAATCCCATGGATAATTTCCCCTAAAAAGCTCAGAGATGTGACTGAATGAATCATATATCATTGCAGGAAGCAATTTTGCTCAATGAGTTCTACCTGCTGGATATCACAATGCATTACAGATTGGGTAAAAGCCTTTGTCTGAAATCAGATTCAAACTGGCATCAGAGCAAAACTTGAACCCTGAGGGTGAGAGCGCTATGAATATATTTAACACGTCCCTGTGATTCACAGGTGCCACACGTCCCTCCCCACACCAGGCAGCTCACTTAGTGAGGTATACCCATGAGCTACATGACTTTCAGCAGATCTGCACAGGTGTCATTTACCCTAATATGGGATTTGCTGCTCCTTGATATTTTGCCCTCACAGACATCTTCAGTGTTCTCCAGCATTAGTTCTTTAGCCCCTTGGGTTGTCACACTTCTTTAACAGCAAAAATTTGCACCTGCTTACTGTCCAAGCGCTAACATTTTGGGAATTAAAAGAGAAAACAGGGGATCCATTTAGATGCAAACATGAAAATGGTTTAGGCACTGAAGCTAAAGTAATGTTTAACATAAGTTGATTGTCTCTATAGTGAGGATCTGATCCAAAGTTATTTGAATCTGGAAGATGCCTACTGATTTCAGTGGGGCAGATTCTGCAATGGCAGTTAATGCAACGCAACTGATGTCGAGTCCAGACTAAGAAGAATTACTGGAGGCTACAACCTAGAGTTTGTCTACCTTACTTCTCTCACAATGTCTGAACTGTTAGATAGTCCTGCCCTGAGCTACCTTATGGATAAAGCTCCTGTTATAAAACTGATGATTTTTACACCCTCCAGGAAGGTGTAAAGAGACAGTGGAAAACTAGGTTTTGGCTACTGAAAGGTAGCAAAAATATAACCTTTGATTTTGTTCATAAACTTATAAACCAAATATTGCTGGTGTTCTTAAATTTCCTTTGTCAAATGCAAATACTATGCTAGATATCTTTGAGAAAATTTGTTCACCGATGGCTACAAAGTCCAGCTCAAAATAATAGAACAGTTTCACAACAGCATCCTCTAGAAGGATGTTTTGTAAAAGTCCATATTCTTTCCATTCTTTGAAATATTCCCACAGGATGTAGTAGTAAAGTGATATTTTCCTAGCTCTTAAATGTTTGTATAGAACTTTACTATTCCCAGATTATAAAATATTCCTAAAGGTGTTATTAAAATATAGCCGCGTTTTTCTGTCCAGTTTCCAATCCACTTCATATTGGTAGAAGCTTCTAAATTGCCCATACTGCAGTCTAATTGCTAATGAAATAGTCATAAGAATTATTTTGGTGCCCAAGACAAAACACAGCCTTTCCAATTAATTTGGGCTTGCTTTAGGTTGAATTATCACCTCTTCAGGGACCACATAGACCGGATCTCTTCTCCATTCAATCCCTTACCATTCTTAGGTGGAAACATTTATTTGTCATCTGTTAGGATGGAATTCACTGCCTCACTTTCCAATTAATACATTTTTTTCTTAGGCAGAGCTGTTTCAGTATTTTTCTTAGCCAGCTAAAGAAGTTGACAACCTTCTGGATGATGATTACATTTACTGCAGAACACTACGTACTTCTTTATATATCTCATAGATATTTTGTCTTCTGTTGCAACAGCCTGGCCAAGCCAAGTAGCAGAACCCTGCTGTAGGTGTCAGCTCCCAGAACATTTTAATGGGTTTTGTTCTTCTTTGCCCTGGCCACATACTCTGACTAAATGGACAGGTCAGTTGGGTCCAGACCAGGAGAATCACACCTCTGCAATGTGTGTTCTGCTATGCAACACCATCTTCACCAACATTAACCCCTGTTCTGCCATCCACAGACATGTCTCTTGCAGCTTTGCTGTGCAGGGGAAATGCTGCACGTCATCTGGATGGAAAACACTCCAAACTGTAGCTATGGGGTAGCATTCGTTGATTGAGGGTGGTGGTTGGATCCATTTCAAATGGGGGAGTGAACTGTCTTCAAGCCTTTTGTATCATAATGTGCAACTGAAGGTGAAAAGCCTGTTCATAAAATAGCTGCACCAACTCCAGAGCCACATCCATACTCTGTGCAGCACGACATGCAGTGAAACAAAGAAATGAAGGATTGAATAAGGTATTTAGTTAAAAAAAGCAGCAGTACACTGTTTGCATTTCTGTAGGCTGCAACATGAACAAAAGCTCAGGAGGACAAGGACAAAAGGTAAACACACTGCCTCACTTTCTGGGAGAAGGAGAGATCAGAGGGCCAAGACTGCTGAGCCCAAGGTTCTGCGAATGCACCTTTCACACCACACCTTTCAATGGCTATGATGAAAAAGCACCACAAGCAACTCTGCATCTTTGCCAGTCTGCAAGCTCCGTTCCTGGCCATTCTGTTTGAGTCAAAAATAAGCATTAATGTAAGCTTTGAAGACTAGCCCCAGCAAACAGAACCATAAAAACAATTCTCAGCCATTTGTTTGTGGAACTATTTTTTTTTTCCTAAGGTTAGCATTTATTTTAGATGACACTTTTTCCCCCCTTGGCCGAGACGAGACATTTTCTCCATGCCTTTTATCAAACTGACAGGTGATATTGCTTTAAATTGGGCACTGCATCATCAACAGAGGCTTTCTCATTTCAGACCCAAAGCGTCAGTCGAGTGGATGAGAACTCATTTCGCCTTTTATTTACTAAATGCAGATTGGGGTTTCAGGAGCAAGGAGCGCAGGAGAAGGGGAAAGGGATGCCCTAGATGATAATGGGAATGAAGGAGAGAGGACTGTGATAGAACATAGCATGAAGCGGGCAGGAATTTATTGTGGGGTGATTAGATGACATCCATCTTCTTGTCTGTAAACCGTTCCCACAAGCATAGCTTTCACATCCACTTTGTCCCCTGTCATGCCTCCTTCTCCATTAGCAGGACAAAAGGTGACAGGGGGTTGAGAGGATGTTCTTGGAGGATCTCAGTGCACTGTGGATGTAGCTAAGGGGGTTACACATCAGAGGTGAAATATGATTTCAGACTGAAACCCTGGATTCCCCAGTTTCTCTTGCATACAAGACCCAGTCTAGGGCCCAAGAAGAAGCAGTTTTTGGAAGAAAGGAGGGAGATAGCTTGGCTGCTATGATGGCCTTCCTGGTTAGTCCTCAATATGTGCAGGATCCTAAGAGCATATTACACATGATTACGATGATAAAAAGCAATTATTGAGCCTTCAATAAAAGAAAGTAAGTTTGTGGACAGTTTGAATACAGAAATGTATTTGTTACACTGGAAATATGTTCCATTTCATTTGGGAAATATCCTCTTGGAGAACATCGTGTTTCTCTCAGTACTGTATCAAGAGTTACGAACTCTTAAATTTTAACATATACTTTTAAGGGACTTTCTTTTAGGCATGTTTCTAAGAGGCTGGCATCTTCAAGTCAAACCATCAAACTATACAAGCTTTGATATTTCAACCAATTAGTATCCAGACTCACTTGTATAACATTTAAACTTCATATTGAAATTATATATGTGAGCAGACTACAGATGCCGAACACGCAGGGAATTCTGCTGCCTCTGCACATGATCTCCTACTGTTAGAGCACCAATTAGCCAGAAGGAGGTAGGACATTTCACTGTCATAAAAAAGGGAGTAGGATTCAAGCGCAGCAACTATTGCTGAAAATTAAGGGGAGGGGAAGGAGGAAAAGAGACCTGCCCTTGTTTTGTCTTACAGAAGTGATAAAGTAGCGCCTGTGACAACATACTGCTGGAAACTAGAGACAGATGACCCAAATTCATGCAGAAATCTTCTTAGAGCTCTCTCTCTCCCTACTTCCCCTCTGCTATCTCTTACTGAATAAAAATCACCTGGATCTGAAGACAGGCAAGACTGCATATGATTTAGACAGCCTAAGTTTGTTTTTTCTTTGCCTCGTGATCTCAGTATTTCCCTGCACACTCTTGACATTATTTATGGTGACTGGTACCTATCTCAAGAAGGACTTTATGATTCACATTTTAAGAAAAGCAGCCACGAGTCATCTATCCAAGAAAGTTTCTGAGTAACTTTTGTGATTCCCCATGACTGCTTCAGGAATTCCTTGTTTTTTTAATCAGAGTTGCAGCTGATAGATGTCTTCTGCAGCCCCTTGGTGAAACGTTTAGCTCCCTTTTCACTGCCTCTACCCAAGCCCCCCTCAGTACCAAGTAGAGCCATAGATCATCCCATCAATCAGCCAATTTACCTGGTTCTTTTCTTCACAAGTTCCCCTAAATGGTTTAAGCGAAAGGGCCAAGTTTTTTATTAGAACAATTAATTTTGTAAAGACGAGGCAACTCAAAGTGATTTGATGAGAAAGGAGTGTTAGAAATCTACAGCCTGGAGGGTTTCACATGTTGGAGGGCTGGTCAAAGCCAATTGCTGGTGTGGCTGCCGTCAGCTCAGTAGCTCTCCGAGGTACAGTAAACTCTTCTCAGTACTTTCTGCTCTCTGGCTCGTTTCTCTTTCTGTGACATTTGTCTGTGTGTCCATGCCTACTTGTCCTGGCCCTGCAGCTGCTTGATGGGGCCTCTTCTTTCTGCGCTGAAGTCTTTTCAACTGCTTCTGAGGGATGGAGCAGTGGTTCCTTCCCAAGGTGCCTCTACCTGAACCAGTCACTCTGTTACTTTAAAAAAGTACCTCAATATGTAAGTGCAGAAGAAATAAAACAGGTACTGCGTCCTACATAAACCAAAAGGATTCAGTCAGGGACCTTATGAAGGGCCAGCCAGGTGAAAGGAGCGGTGCCGGGGTTAGTCATGTAATATCGGCTGCCACATTCCCACATCACCCCTGCGCTCTCACACAGACCCATTTTATCCCAGCACAATTCCCCCAAATTCAGGGCAGGTCTGCTGGGAATCTCCACATGGAAGAGACCTGATGTCAGTGTGTCTGTGGCACAACACACAAAGACTCAACACTGACAAGCTATTGCTGTGCCTTTCCAGATGGTAGAGAGGTATTTAACTCAGCAGTGAGATTCCTTGCTGTCATCATCTGTTGCAGGGCTTTCTGTACACTGCTTTCTGATAGATGCCACTAGAATTGGGAAGCACATGAATAAAGGAGCATGTTGCCTGTTTTCTTAGTTGGAAAGCATTTATCTGTCATGAACACCACAAGACACTCAGTCCCCATCTCTAAAAGAAAGACAAAGTTTGTCAGGGTTTTACTTCAAGGCAAGTAAACAATTTCACATAAAAGATCCTGACTATGTTTAGCTTCTAATCTGCAGGTGAGCCAGAGTAGCCATTAGATGTTCACAGTGATAGGTAAAAGATTGTTTCCTAAGATTGTCTAAATTTAGAAAAGCTCATGGGGCCAAAGAAGTTTCTGTGGCTCTCAAAATTCTGTGATGCGGTCAGATCTTGTGTCATATCAACATCTAGAATGATTTAGGCACATATAGTGTGAGGAATGTCGAAAGAATCTAGATAGATGAGATGTATGTTATAGTAGTAATTATGAATAATTGAAATATCATGACAAGCAGAGAAAGTCACGTTACAAAACCACAAAATAAACCAGAAAACTAAACCCACAGAGCTGAACGCCACAGAAACCCATCAACATGAAGGATGCAAACAGAATAAACAACACTATAGCATCAAATATTTAAAATGGTAAAACAAAATTAATTCACCTAACTCAAAATCCAGCGTTATCCTGTTATGTAGGAGACACATGGAGATGATGTATACATGCATGAAGGCTGCAGGGGACTACATTCAGACTGACTCCTGGAGGTAGATCTCATCCATTTTCTGATTGGACATCCTTCTTTTTCCAGGTTGGAAAAAGTTGTGCTCAGAAATGCAATGGAGTGGGTTAAGGACAGGAAAAGCAAACATGATTTCTCCCCAGAGTTCAAGATATCCTGTATGTCAAACCTGGCCTACTTCTGCCACCTCAAACTTGTATTTCAATTCTATCTTGATCACATAGCAGCACTGGTTGCACTGGTGGTTATCCCGCTAACATGGACTCAAAATTTAACTGGACCCTTAGGAGAATCTGATGCTTCCCTGTGGCAAGGAGGAAGAAAAAACACTAGTACAGATTAGTATATGTGATCTACCAGGGATCCAGATAGGAAAGATGCAAAAAAAGGCCCGAGTGGCTCATGCTGTAGGGACACCTAGCCATTTAGGACAGTAGGTGATTCTTTGTAAAAGGCTTTAGGAGAAAACATATGGTCCTATAATAGCTGAGCCAATGAAAGGCCACTCAGATACTCAGAGTGAAATGACAGCAGCAAGCCAGTCTGGCTCTTCCTTCATTTTTCTCTGCTGTGATCTTGTTTCCCAGATTCAGTCTGTACCACACTGACTACTGTTGCCTCGCACCACAATGACCCAGAGCCTGAGATCTCCAAGCAAGGAACTGTCTGTCCTGGCCATTAGTAAAGGCTATTTATCTGAAGCCTGAATTTCTCCTGGAATGGCAAAGAACTGCCCATGTTTATCAAAAACTGGGCCAGAGTTAAAACGCCTCATTGTTATCAAATTCATCAACACCCACTTCCTTCCTCCTTTTGACGTCTTTAGGGTCCTCTTAAAAATGCCAAGGAAAAATAGTTCTTCAGCTAACAATGTTTCCAATTCAGAATGTGGAGGATCTGGTAACAATAAGTTTTAATATAGTGTTTCCCAACAGTGATTTACATATGCATTCCTGTAGCACACCCGATAATTTTCCATTCAGTGAACAGCTGCCTTACACATGCTATTTTACAGGGACTGAACTTTGAGACCGATGCATTTCCACAGGAGTGAAGAAAAGCAGAGTCAGGAAGACACCATTTAATGAGCATAAACCCATTACTGATGCTAGTCCTCAGGAGAAATACAATAGGATATGCCTAAATTGGTGCTGTTTCTTCAATTGACAATGGAGCAATACTGTTTGACACCAGCTGAGGATCTGATCCTGTTAACCTTCATCGACTCAGACATACATTTCCCAAAGCATTTAGCTAACAGGAGAAATGAAATGCAGCTAAGATTGGAGGACAGGGGTGCAGCTCTCGAGGAAAGGGAGGGCAAAGGGAAACTAAAGGCTGAATTTCTGAAATAGCAATATGGTAACAGTGTTGCAGGGAGTTCTTCAAACACATATAAGACAAATATGACCTGACTCTCATTGCTGACCTTCACCACAAACTCTGTGGTCTTCATCATCTCCTAAACATAGGCACAGCATGTCCCTGGCATTCCCCAAACAGGACAGCTTTTGGCCTCACCCTCTTGCTCTGCAGATGCCCTCTGACACTTTAAACATCCCTGGGTACCATCTCTGCCATCCTGCAGGGCCCTACAATATCTCATTCACTGAAGAGATAACTAAAAGTTAACACCATGCAACTCACACAGAGAGCATCTGGATTTTAGGAAGATAAGAGCACATACTAACCTGTGTTAAGTTTCCATTAGGTGGCTTGTGGATTTGGAAAGCCCCTACAGTGCATGCAACAGTTGCCTTCAACTTAATGAACTTTTACGGGCAGAGAGGCATAAAATACACAGAGGTCATCTTTGGATCAGGCCACATCATCTGTCACCTGTGCAACCTATTCTAGATGCTAACTTGTTCTGTTACAAAGAATAAAAGTGGACTCATAAATCTCAAATCCTTCTCCAAACACATCCATAGGGTATCTCTGCACCATGAAGCACCCACAAAACAAGGACAAAGCTTCCATCTTGCAAAAGACTTTCTAAATCAATTTTATAAGTAATCATCAGATAAAAATCTGCAATGAAATAAGCGAAGTAAGAAAAGTGTTTTACAGGAACTTCATTTCCAGCCTCCAGAGAATTTAAGAGACAGAAGAGATCAGGCACACAAAGGATGCAAGGGACAAAAACCCCCAGCAATACAGACAGATTTGCTCAGAATCGCGCAGAAGTGGCAGGACTAGGAGGAGAACAGAGGAGGTCTCCAATTATTTAGGAGACTACTAGGCCATATAGTCTTCCTATTATTTAACAGACATATCTTGCAGGGAAAATCAATATCAAGGCTGTGGTTTCCAGGTGTTTCAGCTAAACACTCACAGGCTTTAAATGTTTTCTTAGTTGGGAATTACATATGCTAAATGGAAATATTGCATTATACCCACAGAGAACATCCAAGCCATATTAGGGGACCCTAGGACACAGGACTGCAAAGAAACCCTAAGGGCACGTAATCAAAGATCATCATTGATTATTTGATTCTTCTACTACGAAAGTTCTCCTCTCAGTATGATAAGTTAGTGTGCAAGCCACGATTACTCTCACTTTAAATGGTTTATTTGGGGTTTTTTTTTTTTTGGTGGTGGGTTTTTTTTCCTTTTTTCCTTATACTACGGCAAGAAGGGATTGTGTGGGTGTTAAGTTTTAATGAAATGGTATGTCTCAGACCCATTTATCTGAGGAAACAAGGGTTTTTCTAATTTCAGCATCAGTCTGTAAGCAAATAGCCCCAGTTTAATAAATCTGGTTTATTATGATGGGATTTTTTTTCCTTCCCAGTCTTGTTTGTGCATGAGGGAGTAACAGCAATAAAAACTCACATTCCACCAAAAGGAAATATGTTCATAATGTTAGTTAACAACCTAGAAAATGTTTTCTACTGTGAAGAGTGCACCAGTCTGCAGTGTAACCAGAATGGAAAAAAAAGACCATTGGCCAGAGGTCCTGTGCCTTCTGAAATGGACTTCGATTTCCTCTGGTTTCGAGGCCAATAGCTGTATCCCACATTTTACTGTGACCTCTCAATACAGACATGTCAGCCTACAGACTGTCATTAGGATTCTGGCAATGATATCTTCTCTCATAAAAAAAAAGTAGACTGGTGATTTTCAGTATGAAAATCCAGATCAAGAGAAAATGCCAGGGTGTGGTGTTGCCCACCTTCCTCCTTCTCCTGCTTAGTTCCAATTTGAAGTTTAAGGAAAATCTATTTGCTCTGCTACTGGGACATAAGGAAAGTGCAAGGTAACATTCCCAAGATACAGCTCCTGGAAAGTCATTAGCAGGGGTTGTTATGAAGGTTTGCTCTGCTAGCTGAGAACATTGTTCTTTCACTGACCTTTGATAGCTGGGAAACAGCAAGGTATGTCAAAAATTAAGGCAAGTCTTAAGCACATCGAAAGTATTGGCCTACCTCCACAGTGCAGGAGGGTGTCTGGAAGCAAACAGGACCTCTGGATTTACTGGAAATAATGCAGACAGGCAGCAATTGTCCTGGCAAAACAGATTTCTGCACACCCTAAAAAGAAGAGGAAAAAAAATTCATGCACATAGGCTCAACAAAATAATTACTTGCAACAGCAATAGAAACATTCCTAACCACAGATGAAATTTCATGTAACCCTGTAAAAACTATGACTTGAAGCCTAGAGATAAGTAGAGTCACCAAAGTGTTATTCCATTTCATATATTATTCCATACTTCCTTGGTATGGAACATTAACGTTTTATAGCCACTTAGAGTTGTATTTAGAGTATACATGAGTGCATCTTTTGCTGGATTCAAACACCTGCAGTTTTCATTTATGCTTAAGAGAATAATGAATGATTCAGACTGCTTACTACCCAGGGTTCTTCCAGATTTTGCCTCCATATGTAATTTTATGGCATAAGGAGCATACTGCAAAGTCTAAGACTTCACTTTTATTTCTCTTTAAATAATAGCAGCATACCTGATGGATATAGCAAGAAAGCACCCTCAAACACACAGCTAAACACAGCTGAAGAAAGTCAGGGAGAGAATTAGTAGATTCAGACTCTCAGGCATCAGCTGAAGAAGCTTCTTCCTCATTAACAACTTTTCATCCTGGAAGTCTTTCCTGAATCCTGCAGCTTTTGAAACAAGCTAACAGCATTGCAGTCAAGGTTTTGGTAGGCCACAAATCTTGTATTTAAGCTGTGGTGTTCATGTCCCAAGCACAACCAATTTTAGATTTTAGACTGTTTTCTGTTGCCTTTGAACGCACAGGACATTAGGGTTCACTTTTCTCACTGAGTTGCAGAATATAAAGAAAGGAATGGTTGAGTCCCAAAGTTAAAATTGTAATGTTTCTGAAGGCCACCATGACATTATCATATTGTGAGAACTACTTACCTAAAAACATTATATCCATAGATAACAATTATAAAAAAGTAGCTATTAGGAGAGCATGAACTTTTCCCCTGTAAATGTGTGTCCTAGTTTAACCCTGTCTGGTAACCCAAGTACCACAGAGATACTTACATACCCCTTCTCCAACAAAGGAATGGGGAGGAAAATGGAAAAAAAACATCAAGGGTTGAAATAAAGACAGTTTAATAGAATAACAAAGGGAAATAATATTAACAATACAATAATGAAAGTGATGTACAAATGCAATTGCTTACCACATGTGAAAGGAACATAAAGCAAACTGTGGCCCAGTCTGTTTATGAGCAGTGAACTGCCTTCTGGTTATCTTCCACAGTTCTATATGGAGCATTATGCTATATAATAAGGAACATCTCCTTGGCCAGGTTGGAACAGCTGTCCTGGCTGGGCTCTCCCAACTTCTTGTGCACCTGGCAGGGTGTGGGAAGATGAAAAGTCCTTGTTTCAGTGTAGAAACTACAACTTCCTAGAAACAACTTCCTAGAAACAAGTAAAAACATCAGTGTGACAGTAACATTACTCTCACATTAAATCCAAACCACGGCATTGTACTGGCTACTGAAAGAAAATTATCTCAGCCCAAACCAGGACAATGGGAGTATGGTCTTTCTCTGGTTTGAAAGGAACAAACAAAAATATCAGCTGTGAAAAGACTGATATTTAGGACAAAAGTGGTACCACTGAATTATGTCAAGATCCAAACATCACAAGTAATACCCAACCAAGTCCTTGTGAAGTTTTTTTAATGGATTTTTTCTAGTACTTCAATAATGTTTGGATCTGGTCTTCAGATTAATTAATTAGGGACAAAAGTAGGGATTTTTTTGTGGTTGTCTCTGCAACATGTGCATTACCACACGCCCTTCCAGAAGGCCCAGGTCTCACTGGGTATGTCTTCTGCCCAGTGAAATAGAAAGAGCAAGGATGCTGAAATTCATTACATTTCTGCATGATATGTCTATATTGTGCTCCTGATAGACCCCAAGTCTGGGCTTCTGCTTTGGCTCAACCAGGAAAAAAAAACACTCAGAGGACACCAGCACTGCACTCAAGTGCATATTAAAAGACTCTAGATATAACCACAAGGCAAGTTCTGACCTAAAAACATCTCCGATGAACTAAATCGATGTATATGAATCCAATGCAAAATCTGAAGTGGATTCTAAGATATGATCCAGATTTTGGTTCCTTCTAACTTGAAATGTGGCCAGTATAGCTTACACCAAGTCTTTGAACAGACATTTTTCAGAAAACTATCTTGATTGATCCAGTTGGCTGAAAATTCAGCACGATTCCTCTCTCTATCCCCTGAAAGAGAAGTGAGGCAAGCTAAAGAATCCCACCGGCTCAAAATAGACTGATGCATATGTTCATTTTTCTCAGATTTTTTCTTAAACCCACCTCACAGGCAGAGATTCCCTTGGTTGTTCCTAAGAAGAACAATTTGCTATGGCACAGTAAGCAGCAGTGTTTAGGCCACGACAGATTGTTGGCCAGCAAGTAGATGTGGGCATGCTGAAAACCATGTTTTTCACCCATATGGCCAACAGATGGGATAAGAGGAACTTTTTCAAAAGAAACACAAGTCACTTATGCTATGGCTGCTTGGAACAACAACAACAGATGATACCAGTCACTTCTTACCAGGCCCTTTATGCCCTCACAGCTTCTTCCAGATTACATTTCCATCCTCCACTCCCTCTGCACTTGTACCATGCTATAGATGCCCACTCATGCGCTTGCGCACAAACACACGCAGGGAAAAAAATAGAAAAAGAAAGAGGAAAAGGAATAAAAAAAGAAAAAGTAAGATGCTGTGTCCTTGGGGAAATGATCAATAGGAGTGCTTAGCAATGAGGTTACTTGCACACAGATCTGAACATTAATTTATTTAAGTTTTCACCACAACGCATGCCCTGATTTTCAGGGCATTTTAGATAGTTGGGGAATTTGGATACACCAACAAACACACTGCAACTCTTCAAGAAGTTTCATGTCTGGGTTGCTCGATGTGTGGTCAGACCAAAATTTTCAGAACAGATACCCCTTCGAACTGAAAACTGAAATTAATACTTTGGATAGTAAATATTCATTGGAATCTATTACTTTAAAGTTACTTGTGAAGACTACTGAAAGGGAAACATCACATGACACATCACTACTTGTTACTACAAGTAGTACAAAACTCACTACAATACATTTCAAATGTACCATTCATCAAGTGAAGAGCATGTCTATTCAGATCACATTCAAAGTGTGTGAGGACTGGTTTCAAACAAACCTCAGCTGGAATGAAGTTTGGCACCAGTGAAAGTGGTAGGTCTGACTCAGAAGTTCAAATCACAACTTTGGCCTTTCAGTTTTTCATCTGGATTTTAGTTCTGGACATGAACCCACAACAGACTTGTGGTAATTTCCTTCTCTGATGCTTTCCTAGTCATTCCATAAGAGAAGTTATCAAAGATAGGGGTTTTTAATAGGTTGGATATTTAACATGGTCTTGAAATGCTTACCAGTATCAGGGTCTCTCTGGGTACTGCACATATAGCAAAGAAGATGCCACGTGAGGGGGTGGAAGACCTATTGTAGCTTAGGAACATAGGTCCTTACTCTCC
Organism: Gallinula chloropus; assembly: GCF_964237585.1. Classification (NCBI taxonomy): domain Eukaryota; kingdom Metazoa; phylum Chordata; class Aves; order Gruiformes; family Rallidae; genus Gallinula; species Gallinula chloropus. The sequence goes on from NC_140090.1 coordinate 70,472,336, forward strand.
CTCTGTCACTCATGGAAAATTGTAAATCACAGACCAGAACACTGCTAGAGATGAGCTTCTGTCCATTAACCAGCCTCCTAAGTTAAAAATAGCTTAAGAAAATATGAATGTATTATGAGATCTCCCCCATTCCTCCCTCATTCCTTCCTTATCAGAATATCTTTTCCCTTTCCACCAAAACCCAGCACAAATGCAATCCACATCAGCTTAAAGCAGATAAGTTATCATGGACTTCTGCTGAACCACACAGAAGCCTGTACCAAATTTCCTTTTGAATATTTATTTCCACTGAAGTATTCACAAAGCTGTTATATTCTGTGTAGAAACAACATACAAAAAGACCTCTTACAGCATAGCTGTTCTTTATCCATGTGAACTGGAAAATGATAAGAAGTGTCATTATACTTGGCACTAGCTGGTGATTTAGAGCATAATAAGGACTGTGGAAAAACGAAGAATTCTCCACCTTGATGCATTCAAAATAATCAGGAAGTTTCTTTGTATACAACATGTATTGCACAAGAGCGTGTTTACTTGTTCAGAGCAAAGGTCATTTTTCCAAGGACAACCTAGTCTCTAAAAGAGTATAAGAATAGAAATTATGAACATTATTCTGTTTTATATGCTCACAGCTTTTAAAGATCTGCAAATCCTGTGACAGACATGATGTCTTTGCATTTAGCAATCATTTAATAATATTTCTATTATGTTTTTATGGTATAAGCACTGGATGATGCTCTGAACATAGGAGAAGTTGAGCCTAAGTCCTTGACTGGAACAAAATCCTTTTGAGAATAAACATGTGATCTTGTGTCTCATAAGAACTTTAGGAAAGGGAAAAACCTTATTTTGTTCTGTGCACAACCTGGCATCATGGAGGCGAATACTGGATTCAAGCATTTATGAATTTTTGCAGTACAAATATCAAGTCTTTATCCTTTGTGGAGCTGATCTCACAACTCCCAGAATCCTACAGTAGGGAAAAGCAGTCGTTCAGCTTTAGGAAACAGAATTTCTTTACATCAGAGGTTCAAAAAAGTACCCCTGTCTTGTGCTTCCAATAAGGAATTGTTTATCAGATTGAGAAAGACTTGTTCATTTTTACTTGAGCTGCATGGGTCTCTCTCTCTCTCTGACCACCCCATCAAAAACTTTTTTCTTATTTTCCCAATTTAATTCTGAAATCCAAAGCTTTCACTTGAAATTCCCTTCCCACATATCCAGCCAAACATTCCCATTTGCAGGTTATTTAAATAATGTAAATGGATTATATTTTCTCAACCTTCTTTGGTGATTCTATCAGAAACATGTAGGTCCCCATGGATGTCAGTCTTATCATTAGCAGGGAGAAGGAAGTCTGACTTTTCCTGCTCTTTTTAGTGTGGTTGAATCTTGGAATAATCTGTGATTGTTCAACTGCTTTCCATCAACAAGTGGTCATGTTCTCTCAATATTAGTCACCAAATCTGAACACTGCTGTGAGGAAGGTCCTCATTCCCCAAGTCTTCCAGCAATAAGACTATTGTCTTTGATTTATACTACATTTCTCTTACATGACTACTTAGAGTACTTACGGTATCCTGAAATGCACATGAACACAGGGTGATTTTTTGGCTTTTCATTTTTTTATACTTTATTATTTTACCTTCAGTTAAACTCCCAAGTATCTTCCCTTTTCAGCATGCAGCTTTCAATATCTCTTCTGAAAGATGCTGTTCTCTTTCCTTCTCATTGCTTCATCTTTTTATTTTACTGTTATCTACATTAAACTGCTTTCCAAACTTGCAGTCATTGGAGTTAATCTAGAATCCAGTTTTTCATCTGCCTGTTATAAAATTTCAATTATTTGTTCCTATGTCAGTTTTTTTTTCCTTTTTGGGTTTTCTTTTTTCTTATTTGGGCATCATTTCTGAATTGAGGATTTACCATTTGACCACTGGCCTGCAAGTAATTTACTTCATAATTTACTTAATAAAACCCTGGGGAGTTCCCTACTGATCTCCACAGTATCTGGTGCTTTCTTTAGGTTTGTCATGTTCCCCTGCTCCATGAAGTCACACTGTCTCCGAGCAGACTGAAATAAGCTATTGAATCAGAGGGGGAAAAGGGAAAATCAAAAAGAGAAGATCAATAGCTATGCATGATTACTTGCTTGATGATTTCACACCACCCCCTGATTTTTCGACCAGAAGTAGGTTAGACCAGTATCAAAGTTCCCACCTCCAGCCAGCACACGGTAATTGGGATGCTGACTTCTGGCTCACTGCAGTTAGGAGACAAAACAGGTTTACTGTAACTGAACTTGAACTGTCTCACTTTGCAATTGACCTGTGCCAAGTGCATCCATGCAGACTGTTACTGATGTCTCCACTCATGTCCACAGATACAGCAAATTGGTAAGTTGCAGTCCTGGGAAAACCAGTTACAGACCAGAGCACACTATCAGTCTGATATTGCTTGTTTTCTATAGTTTAAAAGAAATAAACTTTAAGGGAAAAAAATGAAAAAGAAAAAACCCAGAAGCATTATCAAAATTTTGGCAGGAACCAGTACCATACTTCAGTGGATATATCCAATATATATATGTAATTCAGAATGTCTGTGCAACACGGTAGTCTGCATTCAGAAAAAAGCAAAAGCTTTTGGTTGTGGAACCAATATGCAGCAGAAGAGAACCTACCTGTAACTTTATGGTACTAGACTAGGTGCAATTGCAATTGTTTTTCCTGAAAGTAGTATAACTACAAGAAGTTTTCTCCATTGCTCCAAGGTAATGTGTAAGCAGGTCACCACAAAGTCTGTTACATCAAGGTAACACTGAAATGTGCAGAAAAACAAGTATATTTCATATGCTCAAATGTTAGAAGCAGACAAGAAAAAGTGCTAGCTCACCTTCTGTATTACTATGAATTCAGTTGAAACACAGCCAAACCCTTATGAGTCCCATTGTGGGTTTATAATACAGGCAATCATAATAAAAATATGAAAATATAAAAAAATTGTACCATAAATTAATTAGAAGTCATATACCAAGAAAAACGGACTAAAAGGGAGTTTATTATAATATTGCAAAAGATCACTTATTCCTCACTTCCTGATAGTCTAAACATTGCTTTTCTATTTGAACTGGTATAGTTGGATGCTAGCTAAGCATTTCCTTTGCCATTCAATAAAAAGTTACTTTATTAACGGCAAAAGGAGACACTACAACTTTAATTTCCTGAAATGCAGGTCCTTTAATCCCAAATCTCCAATTGGACTGTTGCCTAATACTTCTTCTATCCTTCCTTTTCCCCCAAAAGTGCAACCCCTAGCAGTCAGGCTGAATGACAGAGACACTCCAGTGACACAATTTCTCTGTGACATACATGTGTACCACTGCCCAAAGAAACTGCTGTTGCTTTACTGAAACACGCCAAGCAGGTATGCAGCAAGTGTTAGACAAGTATCTAAATTAAACATAACAAGGTATTAAAAGAGTTGTCAGCATAGAAATAATGGTTCCATATTTATAGAGATATTTTCATTATCAATGATTTGTATTAATCCTCGGCCTGGCAAAGCAAAATTCCACCTAGTAAAGATGTATCCTAGGTTATGATTCAGTGACAAAGGCTGTTTATTGGCATCAGCTCTTGCCTCTCTGACTCTTCTTAATAGTGGTTTTCTGTCCAACCAAGGCAGAAGGTAGAAGGATGGGCTCAATTCACTCTGCAGTTTTCCTCAACATGTTGACAGTCATTTTGCTCGATCCTTGAAGTTTAGGATGACTGAATGTTTTTTTGTGTGGACCAAAAACCCTTAAGAAACTTGCTAGACCAAATATTTCAAGGGCTGATGTGCTGCTTATTCTCCTGGTAAATGCACTTCACAGCTTTGGAAGAATGTCTCTTTTTTACTGCTGGTATCTGAAGCAAACTTATATACTTGATGACCTCAATCTTTAAAGGGATACAAACCAAGGTCAGTGCCATCTCCCTCAGCTCCATCTCAGGCAAGAAATTTTCCCCATGGAGTTGCAAGTTTCTGATTGTACGGAGCCACATTTTTTATTTTTATTTTTTCTAATTAAAGCAATGCAATGAGAAATACAGTGTAATACTCTGAAAGATCTAGCATGTCACTGGAAGGGTGTAAACCAGCACTGGCCACTGCGGGGTGGAATGGAGTTTAGCGTAATCTGAAGACAGGTTTGCCACTTGTTCTTTGTAGGTAAGAACCAGCATGTATGCAGACAGCTGGAATGGTAAACCCTGCCTCTATAAACTCACAACATGCCTCATTCCTTGAGTTTCACTTCACATGGAGCCAGATTTCCTAAAGAAATATTTACTTAGGAGCAGCTTTCCATGCTGGTCTATGTGCTAACAGCAAACAGGATAGAAGTGGAAAAGTGACCTCATTTACACAGGCGGATAAGATCCTTATTCTGAGTTACTGACTCCTTCTGAATCAAGTCAGCTGTCTTCAGAAAGGTGATTCACACTCCTACAAATTTTAGGTATTGTACTCCATTATTGTGTCAACTTATGAATCCTAAATAAAGCAGAGCAAAATTCAAGTCATATATAATTTGAAGTACCAAGCAAGATAATCCTCTGAAAATTAAGTACCTAAACTTCCTACCTGTAAATGGAGAGACTTTCAAATGCCTACTGCTTGTCTTCCAAAACCTCCTACATCCCACTGCTATCTGTACTTACTGTTTGTGTGATATGTGATTAACATTGCCTCCTCCTGAGATTCAGAGACAAACATGCAGAAAAATAAGCCTATCATACAAAGCACTTAGATTTTCAAAAGCAGCAACAATTAAGGAAAATCTGCCAGCCCAGGCTGATCAAATTTGTCCATTTGGTTATTGGTGGCATTCGCCATGAGCTAGACAACAGCACAGTTTCTGTACTGCATTAATCTGTCATCTCCAGTTCAAAAGAGAAGACACAGACTGATGGGTGTCTCAGGAACTGCTGCAGAAAGATGCTACACACATCCCTTAATTCCACTTAATGTGCTGCCGCGGGTCTCTTGTACTCTTCCATAAATTAGTGAAAAATGAAGTGGTGTTACAATTCTTTTCCTTGAGAGTCAATGAGACTATCGTGGCAATGGTGTCCCTGATGGAGTAAGAACATTTGCAGTGTCAAGGATTAAATATTTAAGCTCCTTTGGAAGGCACTTCAGAAACAATCTTCTGTTTACTCAGTCTTACCCAGATTTCTCTTTGACTTCACAGACTGAGATTTGAGCTTAAGTGATGTCCTAAAACACTACTCATTGGATATTTATTCCCTCCAAATCCGGTCCCATATCAGTAAGGCACTTTGTTTTCTTCAGGGTGACTGGTAAATTAGGCAAAAAGAAGCTTGTGTGCATACATATTCCACGTACAGACATTTAGACTTAAGTAATTCCAAGTGTGTATATGTATGCATAGGAAAAGAGAGCTATCTTAATTTATAGCCTCTAAGGAAGGAGTCCCATCCAGGACTCTACCCAGCATGCATTTATAAATGAAAAACAATTGAAACTTATTATATCTGCAAGGATTTTAATAAGTTTTCCAAAAGTCTTCCATTTTATGCTGTGTATCTTGAATTTATTTGTTGCTTCAAAATCAAGAAAATACTCATTCTTTGAACTAATTAAAGAAGCTTTGTCATGTTCACAGTGATGCCTGCTCTTCTTTCCTATTTTTAAGAACAAGAACAGAGATTGATTTCATTACTTCTCCAAGTAATAGATGTATTGACAGTGTGATACACATTACGGATGATTTTCCATGCCCACAAAATTGGGATAAAACACAAAATAAAAACTTGTGGGGAAAGATAAATAAAATAGTTTTATTCTAATGAGGTCAGATATAAATCAGGGCAAAGGAAGTGTAAAGAGAGTAAACTGGCCATGAATCTCATGACAGAATGATACTTAAGGGAGCAGCCATCTATCGTCCACAGGGTAGCTTTGCTTCAAGCTACTGTTTGAAATCCAGGATCATCAAGCTTGGGAGAGCTTGTCGTAAACACCAAGTTTTCTTCAAGGCAAAAGGGAAAAGTTTTAGTGCCCTTCATGCCATGTCTGATGATGGTATCAGATGCATCAGTTGAATTAGCCATTTTTTAATAAAAAAGTTCCTAAATTATTAACTTTTTCTAAAGTGATACTTGATGGGAAAAGTAATATCCGTATGAAGTATTAAGTGTTTCTTATGAAATAGCTGTATAAATCTGACAGAGCATAATAATTATGCTGTCAAATATACAAGATTCCATTTTCCCTGAACTATCTAGACCACCAAATTTCAGAGAATATCATCAGGATAGTAAGATTTATTTTGTCTCCAAAGGCTCAGAAGACGCTTTTGCTGAAAACACACATATGCAAAAGTTACTACAGATTTTTTTTTCCCCCAGAACTGCTGCAATTAGTTAGGGTTTGAATGATGCCTTTCTCCCATCACAGGCAGGGAAATGTTAACTGGTGTGTTTATTAATTTTTTTCCCTAGAGGAAGAACGTTTGGGGTTTGCAGAAGACAGACTAGAAGATCTTCACAGTATATGCCCACTTGCATGCAAATCTCCACTGTATCTCTGGGCCCCTCCCAAGCCACCTGCAGCCAATGAGATTCCTTCATTTGAAGGGACAAGACTTTTTTTTCTACAGTAATGTGTCCTGGTGATGATGGAATTTTATCTTTATAGTAAAATTAAGCTGAGTCACTCTCATATTTATTTAAAGGAGCATGTGGTCAACTAATATTCCAAGTTTATCTATCTATCTCCATTGATCCCACTGAGGACTTAGCACATCCATCTCCAAAACTCCAAATTAGACACAGACAGATGCACTTTTATCAAGGACTATCTAGCTAGATTGCTAGATGAGTTACAGTAGCTATGGGAACTATCACTTTAAATTGTCTTGGATTTCTACCTGTTAATTTTCAGCCAGAATATTTCATTACAGGAAGTTTTTGCATTAACTGTTTTAAGATGTGCAAATCATTAATTCCTTTATTTCTGTCACTTATATTGAAATTTAAATCCTTTTCTTACAAGATTTATGTAGAAGATTTCAATTTGTAAGTGTCTTCTACACAACAGAGTAGTGACTTACAATCTCTTCTACTGCATAAAGGAAATGAAAGGGACGTGTTTAAGTACTGAAATAAGGATTCATTCTGAGATGAATCTGCAGCATCAGTTTTAGTCCAGCAGAGCTGAACTTTACTATGCTATCTTTGGCCTTGCTTTTGGACATTATCCGACTAGTATTGCTAATATCTCCATAAAATTAGAAGGATCTGGTAAGCACCAACCAAAATTTTCTTCAAGCAGACATTTGGGGTCATAAAAGCATAAGGCAGTACTGTGAATGAGAAGACACTTCACTGAAGAGATGGCAGGAAGTCAACATCTTCAGAAACTGCCCTCCAGGGATAAGTTCTCTTTTGGTGTCCCTAAGTCAGTTCAATTTCAATAGCTACAGATATTTCAGATCCTCCTAAGTTAATTTCCATTTTCAAGACCACTAGAGCTAACTAGTCATGAAATACCTACTATATCAACTGCTTCCTCATCTTCTATTTAACTTAATTGCAACTGAATTCTCATTGTACATAATGTTCAAAATACACAGCTCTAACTAGTATCAGAAATTATACATACATCAAACAAGAAGACATCAATCACATTTTAATTTCATGTTCAGGTAAATTTAATAAACCATCTTCCTAAGATGACAGTTTGTGGGGCTAAGAGTCTGAATTAATCTACTTCCTGCAGAGTAAAACCACTTAAGTATGTACCAGCCATGTCAGCATTTACAAAAAACTGTCAAATTGTCAGTTCCACTAATAACTTGACAAAACAATTTATGTTTCTGGAATTTAATGGTATGATTTTTGGTCTCTTGGATCTTGAAATTACACTTATTCAGATTAAAAATAGCAAGATAAAACTCTCTAAACTTGCCTTCAGACTTATTTAACAAAAGCTTCCATCATGCTACAGTTTTCTAAACAATTACCATAATGGATATCCCTACTTTCATAGTAATTCACATTGCAATTACCATTGCACAGTCAACAGTAGCTATTAATGACAATAAAAGGTGATTTTTTTTCTTTCTGTGTGACTGATGCAAGATCATCATGAAAGCATGGTAGGACACCCTTTATAGCCAAGCTCTGTATAACTAGAAGGTAAAAATTTGCAATGAAGAACATTTTAATGCAGTAAAATGTGGAAGACTAGGCGTCAGCAGCAGTGGTCTGTTGCTAGAAGGCAATATCTAGGACTGTATCTGCAGTAACTTGTTAAAACAAAGTTAATCTCCTGATTAGCCCCTGTTACAGAATTTTGATTTCTATCACCACACAGCCTTGCAGCACATGAATTAGACTCCTTTAACATGAAACCAAACCACTCCAGATGACAATAGGCTATCAGCTCATGGCACAACATTAAAGCTGATCTAAAGTAAAACTTCCTGAACTGCCTGCAAGTTCTACCTACAAATCTCTTCAGCACCATTTCCCACTACAGATTCACTCTTCTTGCAACACACAAACAGCTTCTCCAAAATGTTTTCTTGAAAAATATACCAGTGAAAAAGGCTGCACACAAAGCAAGAATCAGAGCAAGAGTGCTATTAAAACTACTGAATTTCTATCTTGTCATGGGTGTTTGTGTGCCTGTGCGTGTGTGGGTGGTTCCCAAACGGGTTTAGTCCTGAACCAGAGCAGGATAATAATATGTCAACGTTTTTCATTAAGTTGAAAAAGTAACAGAAGAAATGTTTTCTTCTGAAAAACTAAAAGCAAAGTTTTTATTTCAAAAGCAACAATAAAAATGGTAAATAGCTGAAATATTTATTATCAGAAGAAAAACTTCTTGACCATGTTATTAACACATAGGTGATGAGATTCAGGCAAGGCATCAGAAACAAATTCAGAACAAAATGCTGTGTCAGCACCAAAACACAGTTATATTTCCCCAAGAAAAGATTTCAGTTAAGTCACAAAAAACCCCAAAAAATATGCAAACAAATAGATTGTCTGGCATCTTTCAAATGAATGTCTCACCAGCAATACATTGTGTTATGGGTGTTAGTCTGGATGAAAATGCTGGAATGATGTTGGCTGACAAAAACTTGTTCTTGAGGCAGTGCCAGAGCAGCTCTCATCCCATGGGCGTCTGAAGGACCAGTGGTGTCATGACTGAAAGGTTTTGTTGTATCTCCCAGACAATGTGAGATAATCAAACGAGGCTGGTCCTCAGCATTCAGACCTGTGTCTCCATCCTGCCCCTCTGTCAGGCCAGACCCCAACCTGCATTCAGATGAGTGATGTGAGTGAAATACCAGATCAGCAGAAGCACTGCCTATCCTCCCAGGCTTCCCTATGCCTGTCTGCCACAGGAAGCATGCAGTCTTTCTTATGGATGTTCTAACTGTTAACGGAGAAAACATACATTTGTTTACCATCCAAAAAATAAAAAAGTTAAACAGCTGCTGAGATTTGGTGGCAAATTTGTACAACATTAATTTTAGGGACTTCTGCTGAAATACCGTACCTTGAAGGAGGCTGAGCTATGCCTTCTTTTAATTATTATTCTTAATGAAAATAGAAAGAGAGAAAGAAAGAAAGAAAAAAAAAAAAAAGAAGGGCTTTGTGGTTCAGAAGTTCATCTGCCCCTGCTGCTTGCTTTTATACCTAAAATCAATCATATTTGATTCCAATTATCCCCCTAGAAACTAATTGTGACAATGCCAGAGGAAAAGAATGCTCTTTTCATTACAACCTGATGCTGAAAATGAGAGTAACTTGGTTTCACTTCTGATGTTATCATTTATCCTGGAGGTGACTTGTAGCTGATGAGGAAATTATTTTTCTTCCTCTTTACTGTAATTTTGTCCAAAAATGAAGTTATTATTCCTTTAGCAATGTTTGACTTGCCAGCCAGAACCACTCTGTGCTTTACCCCCTCCTCCAGGAGAATCATAGAATGATAGGGGTTGGAAGGGACCTCGAGAGATCCTCAGGTCCAACCCCCCTGTCAAAGCAGCTCCCTAGCACATATTGCACAGATAAGCATCCAGACGGGTCTTGAATATCTCCAGAGATGGGGACTCCACCACCTCCCTGGGCCGCCTATTCCAGGGCTCTGTCACCCTCACTGTGAAAAAGTTCTTCCACATGTTGGTGTGGAACTTCCTGTGCTCCAGCTTGCAGCCATTTCCCCTTGTCCTGTCTCTAGAGACCACTGAAAAGGGGCTGGCCATTTCCCCCTGCATCCCATACTTAAGATATTTATAAACATTAATAAGGTCCCCCCTTAGTCTTCTTTTCTCTAGGCCGAACAGTCCCAGCTCACTCAGCCTTTCCTCATAGGGGAGATGCTACAGATATACATAATTGTGATGCTAAATGAAGTTCCACCACTATAAATGTTGGTAATGGAGTGGAGAGTCAGGCCCTGTATTTTAATTATTTACTAAAATGCTGCAAAGAGTCTAGAGATGTGACAGCAAATGGCAGATCTGGCTGAGAAATACACGAACTGCCAAGCCACAAAATTCCCATTTTTCTGTGAATGCACTCTGTGTAATAATTACTAAACATATTGAGCACTCCCATACATAAGCAGAGCTCTCTCTAATGGGAATGTTTTCAAAGTTCTCTGTGAGGCTAAAGTACATCTTTATGTCTGGGAGGATAATAGGACAAACTTCTTTTCCATTGTAGATAAAGAAGATGTGTTTTAAACTTGCCCAAGGGAAATTTCCAGCTGGCCAATTACTGCTAGCAAAGATCTCCTCTATAAAATGGTATTCCACGAGGGTCAGCTGGCTACTAAATGTGTTTTCTAAAGACTGAAAGTACGTAATTACTGAAAAGGACTTTTGGACCTTGCTGGTGGTTAGTGTTGCTAAAATAGACATTTTTGGGGGCAGCATGTAAACAGAAACAGATGGGCTGGCTCCCAAGATCTAATTATCAGAAGAGGTTCCAGTGCTTGTTGTCTTTCTATTTGGAAAAAAAATAAAGAACAATAACAACAGTAACCCCTCAGAAACAAACACACACACCAACCCAGAGAAAGAAAGCCTGAAGTCTATTTATGGGGGTCTACCATCTGCAACTTGGCAACGGCCTGCAGTGTGTGGGCAGAAGGCAGCAGAGGGAGGAAAGGGGCATATTTATAACCTCTCATGTTATGAGCAACCATATCAATAGCATGTTTGTAAATATTCTCAGTCACTGTACTGTCTTGAATAGCCTTGACTTCTTCAGAGTTACATTTCTCACTGATAAGGCCACACATTGCCAACAGGAGATCTGAATAGAAAAGCTTCTCAGCTGAAACGTATCTCATGTGGTCTGCCAAGGGAGTGGATGTGACCAGAATGTACCTAATTATTCATATAAACACCTGTATTTTGGCCCTGGTTTAATATTTCCTTCTGAGCATTTTTGAAGAAAAGCAGGAAATTTTCATGCAGACTAGTTCAAGGGCTCCCCTCAGGTAAACCACAGATGAATTTTCACTTGTTTCTGTCTGGAAATTGAAAGGCAGCAAATTAAAGGACCAAGCCCCTGTCATCCCAGACTTTAAGGCTCTTTGGATTCGTTTCCTTACAAAAATTAAAGAGTTGAGCACTACAGGCACCTTGTGAACTATAAAAGCAAAGGTACCAAAAATTCGTGACTCCACTAAGAGCTTACCACTGACACAGCAGACTTCTTCCACATGCTGCTTCCTCTAGACATGGAGAGGAAATAGAAAAGCTGAAAGTATCCCTTAACCCATCTAAACCTTTCATATTCACAGAACAAGCTGTGGCATCTCTCTTAATGTTCAGGCTTGACTTCAGCACAAATTTTGGGTCCATACAAAACTGTGGCTAGACCAACTTCATGGAAGATGGATGATGATGATGATGATGATGATGCATGCTAAATGATGTCTATGTATTCCATAATTCTGATATACAATATGCAACTTCCTCATCCCTCCCAGAATCATAGAGGGGAAAAAAAAACCCAAGGCTTCCAAGATATTTAAAATGAAATCTACACTTTGTAAAAGTTTTACTCTCCTTCTTTCAAGTAATAGTAGACCAAAAGGTGAAACTGCACAAAATAAGGAATTAGCATCTACACTAAAATATGAAATAAGGATGGAACTTTCTTTCTGGGACTTACTGCATTATTCTTTGCCAAATAAAAGTTTCAACTATGGAGTGCAGGGGAAGGGAATGGAGGAGAAAGAACTCATATTATGGAGGTCAAAAGATACAAGCATCCATTGGAAAAACTTATATTGATATTGTAAATTTCAAAGAAGAGAGGAACGATACAAAATTTTTGAAAAGCTGTGGGGGCGTCCCCCTAAAGCTCTAATTTTATTGCTTCCAATGGCAAGATTTCCAGCAGCATTCAAGGCACAGGAGCAAACCCAAACAGCAAACATAATGTGGCTTTCTAAAGCCTGTGTGGTCACTGTCATCAAGTGCTCTGGATATACTTTGACCTTTCAAATGCCTTTTGTGTCTCCAGAAAAGCCAAACTACTTTCAAAATGAATAGTCTTGATCAGTTTATGAAAGAAACTAAATGATATGGCTGCCAGTGATTCCAGAGGACAGCAATGAGTGACCTAAAAGTCTTTTCTGGTCCTAGCTTTGTACCTTCCTGTAGAAATACCTTATTTTACAGACACTTAGTGGGATTCAGAAGAGTTTGCCTTGCAGGTCAGGATATGTCCATCAGGCTGAGAGGTATATCTGATGATCAGGCCAGGATATATTATGGCTGGGAACTAGGTAATGTGGTTTAAGAACTTTCTTAGACAGTTGATTTCAGACACATAATACAACTTTAACAAGCCTTAGTCATCTAAGTAGTGTGGCAACAACACACAGCCTCAAATTATAACCAGGAAAGGGAGTGTATAATATATGTAGGAACACAGGGAAACGGGAAAAAAAGATAGGTTTGCAGGACCACAAGCCAGCTCCATATATGAGCTGAGTTGTCTGAGCAAAAGAAGGGGTTTGGCAGGGTTGTGAGGGAAGAATAGTGCAGTCTAAACAGAAGAAAGGAAAGAAGAAAACCCAAAACTGACCATCAGCTAATCCTACAACCCATGACTATAATGTTAATTTAATAAAAAACTACTGTAAACACAGATGTGAAGAGCAAAGATGTCATAGCAGAGAGTATCCAAACTACTATATCCCACTTGGGTGGTACAGACAAGATCAAGTTCAGAGATGTTCCTCCTGTGTTTGTGGCAGCAGTATGGGGGTGGTTCACTGACAGAAATGTGATAGGGAGTAGGTATCGTAAAAGCACAAAATAAAGGAAAAGATTTCTACTCCAAGGCCTGATTGAGCAGTTCCCCCTTCCAGTTGGATGAAGCTGGAAGGAACTAATTTGCTAGACATTCATTTTTTCCACCTCATGACCATCCAGACAGAGTTTAGCATTAATACATGCTTCAGTAAATCCAACCTAGTTCGATTTCCCATCTGAAGAAATAGCTAGATAACACAAAATAAGCCAAAGATAGAGAATTATCTCTTATGACAAGTTCAAGTGCTCCTGACCAACACTTGAACACCACTTTGAAGCAGCTTGGACATATCATAGCACCTATTGCCTCAGTGAAGGAAAAAGACACTAGAAACTAGGAATGGTGCCATCCCTTGGCTACTACATTGCTCTTCAGTAGCTAAGAACTTTGAGGCAAATCTGTGATAGAAATTACTGCCCTACACTCTTCCAGCTCCGTTTTCTTTCTCTCTCTCTTTTTTTTTTTTTTCCACTGAAATGAAGCTGCAATCAGTGTTATTTGGGAAATTACAGGTTCACTGAGATGGGGAAGCCAACCCTAATAATTATCCTTCAAGAGCAGACATGCTGATCGAGTCTGACCTGTTAAAAAAAGGAGGAAGCTACTTGCACATGAGAGCAACTCCTGGGGCTACAAATGGGTGAAGGCACTTGGAGAAAATCGAATTTCATTTGTCAAAGAAGTTGTTAGTGACTTTTTTCCTGTCCATGCCAAGCGGGCAGCACTTGCTACATTAATTGCTGAACACAAAGTACTGCCATCAAAAATTCATTGATGCTATTGTTCCTTTCTTCTTTTTTTTTTTTTTTTTTTTTTTCAATCACCTGCTACTCCTTCATCACCAGCCTTCTGAATCTCAAAGATTCTTTCACTAACTCTTTGGCACCAGAAGCTGAGGTACTGCTGCCAGGCAGCTGGATTTCAACAGGCACCCCAGCTGGATGCACCAACAAGAACTCAACCTTCTAATCATACCTTATTTGTTATGTGGAGTTCAGGAATTTATCTGGAGATATCATTAGCTGGATAAAGACTCAGCAACACCAAAACCTCTTGTTATGCAAAGGAAAGGTAGGCTGGTCACTCATCAGGCATATAACAGGCCATAGGCTGTCCCAGGCATTTGAAACCCAGCTTTCAGACTACTTCTAGTTATTAGGCAGTACCATTAATCTGCTTCCCAGACTTGATGAAAGATCCTCATAGGCAGAAGCAGGACAGAGGAAGCTTTCATTGCACACCATAGGAATCAGTCCTCTCAGTTCATCTTCTCTATGGAAACAACCATCTACTTTTGAACTTGTCTCTGCCAAGCTACCTTATTCCTATCTTTGAAAGGAATTGTGTGAAGCCTGATCATTTCCTGGTTGTTGGACCTCTAGAAAGCAATGTAGTCTTTGCACAGCACACTTAGCAAAAGTCAAAAGTGTGAGTAGGGCTAGAAACTTTCATTTTGCACAACTAAAATGAGATTCCAGCTGAGGATTTAAGACAAAACTCCCAATTGTACAGGCTTGTGATAGTATTAAGGGAGCTGTCTCCATCAAAGATGATAACCATATGAAGATGTAAGCAAGGACCAGAATAAAAGTAGGCAAAAGCTTTGAACTGTTCTGTGGAAAGTGACAGAGAAGAGATATTAAGGGGTTGTATTAATAGGAGGGATGCAAAGGCAAAGGAGTAACTCCCCTTGTCAGGGGGTCAGGCAGTGAACTTGCTCAAACTCTTCTGTCTTAGCTACAACCTCTCTGCAGAGAAGGTTGTTCTACTATTTCCCCATTGAAAGTGTACCTTAGGAATCATCAACACAGCTTTGATACCACAACTGTGATCGTGAGCTCTGTTACCTGGCTCCTAAATTACTGACAGAGTAGTGACAACTGACAGTTTCCTCCTTTTAAAATGCCTCAGCCAGTGGAAGTCAAACAAATAAAAAAATGTGTGGGGATTGTGTTTCTTAGGCTGACTTTGTATACACATGTGTGTGTGTGTAAGCTCCAGGCACTTCATGTTTAATCAAGCGCAGTATTGAGTTAATGAAAAAGGAGTAGTTACCTTCTGATAAAGTAATAGAACATTTGGGGAAACAGAAGTATTGTGGTTACAGGGAGGGGCTTAGAATGAAATCTTTGCTGCCAAAACAGAGGCAAAAGCAAAACAAAGCTAGGCAAACCCAAAGTCAGCAGAGATAACACAGCATAGAATTAAGTTCACATTTTTGTACAATGATATCCCTTTCCAATGGAACGAAATCCCTTTATTTCTCCATCTTGTTCCTGCTCAATGGCAACAGTCTATTTACTAGGACTAGGTGTGAATCCTGACCTTGTTCTTGGGCTCTGAGCTGGCATACCAGTTCCTTACTTTTAATTTTATTTTAAACTTGGAAGTTTCTGCACCACATGGTGCATGTGGCCACAGCACAGTGGTACACCTGAAAATAGATGCATCATCTTCTGTAGAAGAAAATAACATTCACTTTTCCAAAGTGGAGATGCACCTAGAAAAATAAAGCTCCATTTCTAGGTTAAGTTAATATTTGGATGGATTGGGAAGAAGATGCAGAAGAAAAGAAAACAAGGAACAACATCAAATGTGAGTACACATTTGCTGGGGGTGAAGTATTTATTTATTTACTCCAACTTTGTCAAGAAAATAGATCAGACCCTATAACAGCTGGCAGTTCAAGATGTTCAAAGAGCTAGCACTAATGAGCTCACAGATAATTCTCACATTGGCAAGCACTGAACTCCCCGAGTTGACAGAAGTGCTGGCATCGCCAGGCTAAGACTCAAAGAGCAGTAAGGAGGTTATTTAAGGAAAAACAGTGGTGTAGTCACAATGTTGTGCATCATGAACTGTGTACAACATGCAAACTGTGTAAGTATTTCTCTCAGTCAGTCCTATTTATGTCAAAAGCCATTAAGACTCAAAACTGTAGCAGCGGAGGTTCCCCAGCTCTGTGTGTGATACCAGCTACTACTATGAGAACAGTATTTTCTGAAGGGTTTCCATTTCAGGATGGAGCAAGCAACCAGATTTTCAGTTCCTTTTTACTAGGGCACATATAAAGTGTTGGGGCTGTCCAAAGGTCATACAAAACAAAACACAAAAAATACCCTTGGAAGACATGCCAAAACTGCAGCTAAATCTATCAGTATTCTGGAAGCTTGACTATAAACTTAAACACAAATATAATGTTTAAGATCTTTTATTGTTTAGCCTGGGGATTTTCTTCTCTCAAACTCCCTTTCCTCCAGGCTGGCATTTCCTAATTCTGCTTCTGTGTTTGAAACAAGAGAGCTGTTTGGATTTGTGACAGAATCACTTTAAAAGGAAATTAGACAACTTTGGAAAGCTGAGGGGATATCACTCTTTAAATGCAAGATGTTCCAAGATGCTACCTCTCATTTCCAGAGCACTCCCACTGGCAAGTAAGCTCTGCATTTGACTGACACCTAGTTAGCATTAAATAGGCCAAGGCACTAACAAAATTCACAAATTTACAAAGCAAAGTAAAAAATTGAGGGATTTTTTTGCTAGGTGTGGGGTTTTCATTCCAGTTCGATGCCTCACTTGATTTTAAATGGACAGAAATTTTTATACACATGTGCATTTAGTTGAAAAGCTGGCTATGAAGACTGCAGGAGTATCAGTAGTTGATTATAGAAATTTATTTATTCACAGCACAAATCCCACTAGGAAATGCAATCCATTTGCCAAAGAATCCTTTAAGCAGCCGTATCAAGCCACAGCCGCTCAAGAGAGGAAATTTGCAACACTTAACTACTTCAATCTAATTTCCAAAATCCCCACTATCTACAGTCTTTAAAGCCCAAGAGCATGGATTTTGTATAATTGATCTTGGTGCTGAAGGATACCTAAGCAGAGGAGCACATTTCTCTTTTGGCATCACGTCTGAAAAACAGATGCTGCTGTGTTGGTAATGAAAGTGAAGCGATTTCTGTGTTGGCTGGCACAAAATTGTCTCAGCATCCCAACCATACCAAGCTTCAGTAGATAAAGGCAAGAAGAGCAACTATAGGCAGCAAAAAGGTTATTTAATTAAAATCGTAGGTTCAAGCGATAGGCTGGAAGTTACCATCTTTCTCGAAGAGCATACTAAGACATTAGAAAAACCCAAAAGCCCAAACTGCTGAATATTTGAAGCAGCTTTGGGGTGTGACTGATGGTGCACACCACAGCAGCTTCACTGGCAGATGTTGCTCTAAATGCTAAGTCTAAATGGACAAGTCCAGCAAGGCAAAGCAGAGGGACAGGCCACTTCACACCATTTTGTGCACTGCTGAGCTTGCTGGTCTAAGGATCATGATTTATCCTCCTTCACACTGGACTTCTCTTATTCTATGGCCAAGAGGTTTCATTATAACCTTGTTTGTACATTTCCTTATATTTTAGTGCCACGATTTGTCTTCATTTTCGTGGTATTACTGTGCTACAAATAACATTATGCAAATTTGATGTAGTTTGACATTTTAATTCCTAAAGTTTGGGTAGCAGGCACTCTCATCCTGTGTAATTATATCAATGCTTTAGATACTTTCTAAAATGCTGTATGGATTTCTTCCAGTTTTCAAATCAAAATAGCTTTTAGGCTTGTTAGATAATTTTCATTCAGAGAAAGCCACAATTTTTTGACTGTAAATTCAAGTACAAAGAATGAATCCTGATTTTCTTTTAAGGTGAGGAGAATTCAACTTAGAAAAGAAAAAAAGAAACTATTAGAAAATCACTGACCTAGAAGCAGTATGGCTGGACATGACTTTGTGGCATCAGTTGTTCTATTCCCCAATGATGTTGAAAAATTACTATATTTACAGATACTATATTTACAGATATTTATATCTCTGTAAATATATTTACTATATTTACAGATATTCTGTCATTATATCTAAGTTGTTCTTTACAGACTCCAGCAAAGTTTCCATAATTCTGAAGTCTGGCTCTTTTTAGATGCTGGGATGACATCTTTGTCCACTTGGAAGGCTGTTTTCAGTTTTCCCTTATTTGTCTCAAAGCCTGGAGCCCATAAGCAAAGGAATTGCTTTTTTTAATGCACAACACTCCTTCTTCTACATTTAAGTAAAAGCTCTCTGGGGTTTCTGTTTTGATATTCCTGGTTCTTGCTGGTTTGTAACTTGTTACAAACAAGCCTTTGTGTTACAAACAAGCCTTAGTGTAGCCTTAGATCCACTCCTGTAGAAAGCCTGCTGAGTCAGGTAATCCTCAACTTCTATGTCATATTTTGCATTTGCTCTGAGTTACAGACTTTTTTTGCACACACTTCCTCTGATTTATCAAGTTTTTGTGTTTTTTTCGCAATGTCTGTGGCATCTGCAAATGTTCCAGGTTTTATATTGTCAATAAACCTACATTCCAGACAATGTTATTTAAAATAATTGTTAATTTTCATGTATTAATTATTAATAAAATCATGAGTAGCACCAGTCCTAAGGCAGTTCCCTGTCCACCCAATGTCACACATCCTTCCGATTGTCTTGGAACTGCAAGAAGTCTGTAAGACTTTTTCTAGTAACTTCTTCACTTTACATAAGTCTCACTTGGAAATATTTTCCTAGCCTGTCTCTTTAATGTCATAGGGAGCCTGCTTGTTTCCAGGGAATAGAGCTATTACTTCAAAGTGTTTCATAAAACAGTGTTTTGTATTTTCACCTAATCCAGATAGCTAAGATGCATGTAGCATCCTTAACCTTCATAGGTTCCAAAGATCAAAGATGTCTTCCCTCCCTGCTGCCTCTCACGAGGAAAGGAGGTGATAGCACAGCATAGTGAGGTGATGGGGAAAGCCATTAAGAATGTGTTAGACTGATACAATAACCAGAGCAGATGTCTCTCAGTCTATCAAAAAAGCACAGCTGCTTTGAAAATAAATGACAGGCTTTTTACAGCCTAAAAAGAGATTTACAGCATAAAAACCCCACATCATTCAGTTGCAACCATAGAGACAGGAGGCTAATTAGAGCTAATCTAGAGCAGATTTGCCCTTTTGCAAAACAAGAAGTGCTCACATCACTTGAAAACAGACCAGTCTTTGGTACACTCTCCATGTCATCCTTGGGTCTGTGCTCTCGCAGCCCTAGGTCCCTGGCTGCAGTTGCTGTAGCCAGAACTTCCATGGATATAAGTGTCATTGTCTCTGCTCAAGCATCACTGATATAATCATTAAGGATCTGTTATAACTTTTTTTTCCTAAAATTCATTGCTTTCCATCTCTCCCTCCCCCCAGTTCAATCTGGTAATTTTCTGTGCCATGTGGTGCTGTATCACAGCCCTGTGAAAGTATTCTATATGAAGATTTAGATAATAACACCTCTAAATATTCCTCACTATACAGGACAATCCATATTAATCCTCCACTGGGACTTTGTCTTCTCTGTAATGGTCCACACATTCATCTCATACAAGCAAAATATAGCTGGCGAAAAAATACCCAGAAAGGAAAGGTCACATTTACAAAGCAGGAAATATTGCTTTCCCCCCAAGAACAACGAAGCATCCAGTAAATCCTTACTAATGAATAAACAATAAATTTCTGCCAGTATATACTGGTCTTACGAGAGAGGAAAGTTAAATTACTGCCGTCTGGCTTGGTGACATGATCCCCAGACGGCTGGATGAAGCTTTTGCCCAGTTGCTCATTCTCATTCTTTAGCTTCAGCAGAAGATGAATCGGGAACAGATGGGAGGTCCAGTTTCAAATCCATCATTCACCAGCCCCTTCCTGAATAAAAAAAACCCATTAGGTTGCCTTCAGGATTTGCCAGCGCTTGCTGACTGGTCTGGAAGCCCAGTTGTGTTGTTTGGGAGTCACTCCTTGGGGCACTGCCGTAGCCCTCACACCCTGCTCCATGTGTCCTGACGCGCTGGGGTGAATCTGAATCAACCATCTCTAACCATTTGTGCAAACACTGACACACACTTCTCTCACATGTTTGCAGGAAAATGGAAGAAAACCTAATCTGTATGCAGCCAAACCTCTCCTCTTTGGCTTCGAGTGCCACGGAATGCTGCAACAGAGGAGCAGGCACTGTGTATCTGGCTCTGCTAGAGCAAGGCTAGCCTTACCAGTTGGTAAGATTGGGGGCAGTTGAGTCACTGTACAAATTTCCCAAGTGAAGTAAGCACTGTAGATATCAGATACAGTTCTCCACAGGAGAAAAAGAAAAGATCAGAAGACAAAAAAAAGTCCTTTGCACATTCACCTGGAAAAGCAGATGGATGTGTTGGAAGCAGATTGTGGGAGTAAGTCATCTGCCTCAAGTTAATTGTAAGGGAACTTCTAGACCCATTAGAAAAAAAAAATTCTGCCACAAGGAAGATGCCATAAGCAGAGTTTTCTCATCCATGGTTAGCTGTCATACCTGTTAACTTGTCTCTCCCAAGTTAAAAAGGAACTTCACCTGATGGAACAAAATGCTTTGTTTTTGTCTTTTTCCCTATGTAGTTAGATGTGATGAATTCATAACAGATTTCTAGGGAAGACAAGTCCTCCAAGAATAAAGCAAGCAATCAAAACAGTGGCATTTTCTTTAAGTTATGGAGTCTTTGTAATAGCTCTAAGACTTGATTCAGTGGACTAGTAAGTCACACACAGCTTGTGCACAGTGTTTTCATTTCCTTGACTTTCACCAAGGATGCAGCATCATCGTAAAGATTTACAGCAGTCTGAAAGACCAAGTTATTAGAAACAGAGTTATCTAAGGTGGGAACTTCTGTTGATTTCATCAGACAGTTATCCTTCCTGAACTATTTGCAGCTGTATTTCATCTTAATTTAGCTAACACACAGTACTTGGTAACAAATGAGATACTCCCCAGCTTTGGAAATAGATTTTTACACTCAATCTCTGTCTGCGTATTTGTTTCAAGCATTAGACCACCAAGCTGCTTACCTGATGAACAACAGAAAGGACACACACAGTTTTCCAGGAGAGAAAAAAAAAACAAAGTCCTTCATGATCAGAGTCCCTGCCAGGCTTTGTGAATCCTCTTGCCTTTGCAAGCACTGAAATCATTCCCGTTTCCTAGGGTCATATCACACTTTTGATATATATGTCAGTCTCATTACTTTATCGGACTTTATTGGTCATGTCCTCTATTTTCATAAATTGCACTGAATCTTAAAATTCCCTGGGTAGGAGTCCTTCTTCCCTATTTTGAAATAGGATGTGGTATACCTAGACTACCCTGGAAATATATTTGTCTAATAATGCATTCTTAATTGACAGTTTAATATACATGTCTAATCTCCCTCCTGCTATTTCAGCCAGTCATTTCTTGCCCAACAGCCTGTGGACAGCAATTAAAATACATATATATATTATATATGTATATATAAAAACACACACACATATCAATAAATCAATAATCAGTTTTATAACAGTTAATTTGTTCTCAAATCCTGTAACAATGCCTCCCCTTCAACCTTTTCTTTTCCAGACAGAACAAATGCAAATTTTGAACTTTTCCTTACAATTCTTTCCTTCTTTATCTGTTGGGCAGTTCTCCTCCAGAACTTGTTCCTGTTGCACAATTCAATATCTGACACCAAAAACTTAATATAGGACATCATCTCTGGAGTCCTATTTCAACTTAAACTGTCCTACAATGGTTTTTCTATGATCTGAAGCCTTCAGAGAGCCAGAGGAAAATGCACAGTTATCCTGCATGTCTTCTGCATCAGGCTGTTGTTCATGAAGAGAATACGATTTTTTTTCTCTGAAGCTTGTATGGCTGAGCCCTATTCTATAACCCTGTGTAATATGCTTACTAGAATTACTGTTGCAGAGGCAGATTGTCCCTGTTCTGTGTCTGTGCAACTGAATTTCTCATGTGTGCCATGCTTTACACTTCTCCTCACTGCCTTCTATCTTAGTATTACAGAGCCTACAAGATTAATCCAGAAAGGATCGAGTGGCAGTAGATTTTCCTTACCCAGTAGGTGGAAACTTTTGGATAATTATTGTATCTTAATTATACCAAGAGGATGATATTCATCAAGCTGTGACTGATTTGATAATATTTAATTAATTTTTAGCCGTAGAGGTGACAGACTGAGATTATGTTGTCCCTGTTTGAAACCTTTGACATAGTGGTGTGACACCTTAGGAGGTGCAAGACCGTGAGAGAGCTCTGTCTTGAACTATGTTTGAAACTGTAGTTAAACAGAGAAATCAAACTTTGTCCAGGTATTTAAATGTTCTAATGTGGTACCTGAGTCCAGACACAGTCTGGCAGTTGACCAGAAATGCGATGTAAAGTCCATCATGTACCCTGAGACTCATCATGTTGGAAGCAGAAGTTCAGAGCAGAACCACGGTTAAAGTTTGGCTGATAGCATCAGCCACTGGGGAAAACCCCCAGCAGTTGGAAAGGCATATTACAGGCACAGATCCAAGCCTACTGCCACTCACTCAGTGCAGCAGTTGCCACTGACATATTTTCCTGGCGTACAAAGTGCCTGTAGTACCCTACTCATCAAGATGGGAAAATTACTCAACTCAGGTCAGAGGAAAGTGGAAAGCACACCCCAGCTGTCCATTTAATCTGCCATGCAGGTACATAGCAGCATACACATACTCAGATGGATAGAAAAAGCCATTGCTTCAACAGCTTTGGTCCATGTGCCCTTCACACAAAGGACAAGTCCATCCTGAACCAGTTTTCTTTATCTTCTCCTTTGCACCCAGGCCTTCCTCAGCTCCACTGTGGCTGCCAAATCAGCCTGTGTCACTTTTCTCTAACTCATCCTCCTGGTAGACCTTACCTGCAGCTGTTCCAAGCTTTTCATAGAACCACAGAACATTAGGAGCTGGAAGGGACCTTGAAAGATCACTTAGTCCAACCTCCCTGCCAGAGCAGGATCACCTAGACTAAATCACACAGGAATGAATCCAGGCAGATTTTGAATGTCTCCAGAGAAGAAGACTCCACAATCTCTCTGGGCAGTTTGTTCCAGTGCTCCATCACCCTCACAGTGAAAAAGTTTCTCCTTACATTCATATGGAACTTCCTATGCTCCAGCTTGCACCCATTGCCCCTTGTCCTGTCATTGACCATCACTGAGAAGAGCCTGGCTCCATCCTTCTGACTCTTGTCCTTTTGTGGCTTTCTTCTTTATGACCCACCAAGACTCAGAATGGTATTCCAGATAAAGTCCCATCATCACTTTGTACTCGGCAATGATTTACTTTGTATACTGTCTTGTGCCATGGAATCCAGATTTTTCTGTCTCCATTGGATAGTACTTCTATTTATGGGCTGAAGGGTCCTATTTGTCTTCTCTAAAGTACTGCAAGATGAGGGCTCACAGTCATTCTATGCCCAACTAATCCATTTCCTTTTCCTCCTCTGTCACTTCCACTGCAGATTTCCCAGTTTAAATGAGAACAATCTTACAATTAGTCCCAAAGTGTATGAACTTGCCCTTTGCTAGCTTGAATTTCATTCCGTTTCTATTGCTTCCCTTGAAGGTCATTGAGTTCATTTGAACAATACCCCAGTGTTCCTCTGTATTGCAATCTTCAAATTTTGTACCATCAGCAAATTTCATCAGTAAATTCCTAGCACCAAAGTCCCTAATGAAAACGCTGCACAAAACTGAGCCCAAGAACAGTCCTTAGGTAACTCGCCTAGGAGCTTATTTCCAGTCTACCTTTCCCCATTTAATATTCTCTTCTATCCTGTTCCTCCCTCTTTTTTCAATCCCATCTTCTTCTTTTCAACTCACAACTCTTCATGTAATTCTACATAAAATGCTTTACTGTAGAAGGAAAATTTTATACCATTCCCCCCCCTCCTCACTTTAAATAGAATAGAACATCTTCTCTACATCAAGAGATGTATCTATAATTGCACTTAATGGAGATTTAGGGTTTACTAGACAACTGACACCAACACCAACAAATAGACATGGCTTTGGCTCCACTTGCTCTTTCTTTATTCTTACAGTAAAATGACTCAAAAATCTTTCATCAGTTTTCCATATGAGATGTTACAACTGCATCCTGCAGCTGGTCTGAAGGTAATCCTGTCACTCTGTGCTGCTCTTCATACTCTGCTCTCAGTGACACTACATTGTTCCATTGTAAATTAACATCTGACACATAACTGTAACCTCCTCTTTTTGGTACACATTCATTTTAACCTAGTTACTGGGAACGTTTATCTCCTGCCTGCAAAGAGGCAAAGACTTTTCCTCCTTCCTACACAAAAAAAAAAAAAAAAGAGATAAATCCTTACTTTATAGATAAAGACATGCTGGCTAAGGTTGCTTCAAGCACAAAATTTAATGAATCCCACAACTAAGACATTTCCAAAATGCCCAAATGCTTTAACAAAACAGTCTGCCATGATGTCAATTCAGGTAGGCAAACACTTCTGTCATTGTAAATGGTTATGCCATTCATAAAATGAGTATCCGTTCTACAGTGATTTCAGTAACTTCCCATAATTTCCATTTTATGTGTTCTGAGGATGGTCGATGCCACTTCATGTTATGATCTTGTACATTATGCTAGATGATAGTTATTCAAAAAAGAACAAGGTTTTTTATAAAAAAAAAAAAGTATGCAAGTATGACCACTGCTATGAACTATACTGCCTTGTGGAATGTCAGTCTCTCTGCTTTTAGAGGAAAAGGACAGATTTTTCTGAAAAGAAAAAAAGAAGGAAAAAAAAAAGATGACACAAAGATGACTAGGGTCTTGAATTACTGCAAATTAATAGTCTGACTGGTTTGATTTTTCCCTCAAAAACATTATAACCAACTTATAATGTAAAGTTTTTGTGGTTTATTACTATTATTATGTTCTATTATTGTATATTAGCAGTTCAACAAAGTAAAATCCCAGATGAATCTCAAATGTTCTTAAATTGGAGAGTCAAGTCAAATCTAAAAAAACTACAAGTGAAAGAAAATATATATTTTTAAAACAATGGAATTTCAATGGAGCCAAATAAGGATTCATAAGTCACTGCAAAGAAGCAACATGTTTTGGACCACGAATCTCTCTATCTTTCCATTCATACACCAACTTGCCTATACTTTTAATATGTCTTTCCTACTGGATCATAAATTATTCTATAGCTGATGATCATGTAAAGATTTACGTACCCAACATTTCTACCCAGAAACATCCACCAGAGCTTAGCCATTACTTTACAGGTAGCAACAGGCCTGTGAATCAAAAGTACTTTTGCACTTCAAGTGGAAAACATCGAAAATTTCTCCTTTGTTTTACCTAGACAATAAAATCAGGACTCAAAATCACAGTGCACCCAGTGGCAAAACTCCCGTGATGAAATTAAAAAAAATACCAGCAAGTAAATCAGAAGCACCTAACCTATTTTTCAAATCAATAAGAATAAATCCTCATCTCCACAAAGGAGGAGGCCTAGAAGATAACCTGCTTTGAAAATTACCTTCAAAGTGAGAAAAGAAACAAAACCTGTGAATAACTTCAAGTGCAGCATGCCCTCAACTAAACAAGACTTGCAGTGGTCATTCTGCAGTGATATTAGTATAAATTAAGCTTTAAACAACTGCTTAAAGCCCTTGCAGGATAGTTCCTGATTTACCAGATACCCAGGAAAGTGTGAAACAGCTACATTAAATTACATTTAATTCTGAAGTGGAGAGATTCACAAAATTCTGTGTTTTAAAACAAAATGTTTTAAAGGGTTCATGCAACTTACCAGCATGGTCCTCTTGTAACATCTCTGCATGGAGTTTCTGCAGACCTTAAGTGTCCATCATGCAAATTAAAATCGTCATTTGGAGGAGAGAGAACAGAACTGAGGTGCAGTCTCCTGACTGCTGCTGTCAGCCTTTCTTTGGAAAACGTCAGGTTCTAAATGTCAAGCAGAAGAGTAATGAGGGTAAAGGGTTAAATCTCAGAAGGGAACAGAAAAGTCTGGGTAACATTTGGTTTTGTTACTGAGAACTTTGTATAAGTCTATATATACACACATGCATGTGTATACATACATATATACATATAGAAGTATATGTAATTTTCTCTCCTCAATAACTTAGAGCTCTTTGAATGAAACAGTTAAATACAGCACTGAACAAAACAGGAACTGACAACACAAGAAATAGAAAAGGAGGTACACTCTAGTATCAAGTGCACAATACAAGTAAAGTGAACAGACTTCTGCAAGCAAAGGTAAACTCTGGGCACTTCTTTCATCCTCCAGATTCCTCTTTTGTTTGGCCAGCAAAAAATGTATTCCTAAAATACCATAAAAACTTTCACTCCGACTGTGTATGTGATCTATGCTCTCATTGAACTATTCAGCTAGGTTTAAGGGTAGGACATTTTCTAGGGATGTTACTCTCTTTTAGAAACAGCCCTCCTTTCTCTGCCAAGTCTTTTTTCATTTTTCTTTTACCTCAGACATAAGAGAGAGGGAAAAAGATCAACATGAAGACAAGTCATTTTTTCATTCAGTTTCCTATAAGAAAGGATGAGGGAAAAGCCTGGATAAATTGTTACCTTTGAAGCTACTACCGTGGAACAGATCTCTTATAATTAGTTAGAGATTGATAACATCCACAGGCTGGGAGGCTGGGTTGATGAGTGCTTTACAAATACACAAAGCAGGGTCATTAATGCTTTTGTATTCATAGAGTAAGTCCTTCTGTCCTTTCAAGGAATGGGGAGCCTGTACAATGAGGGAATTTGACCCTCAGGATGGCTTACAGAATTGCTAGTCCCCTCAATTACCCTGCTCACATACGGGGAGCTCAAAGAAATGCATCACACCATAATATGATTGTCCCTCATTCAATTGAGGAAGATCATTATCTCTGGAGTTAATAGAACAATATTTAACCCAGCAGAGTGTATTTAGAGTTGCTATTAAACAACAATATTGAACTAAGCAATAACCAGCCCTTGTCTCAGCTATTTATGATTCCAGCAATATATTATATGCATCGCTGGTTTTCTCTTCTGGCATCTGTAAACTCTTCTGACTAGTTAAATGCTCCAGCATTGGTACTAGAAGCAGCAATCACTACATGTCGATTTGTTGCTAATGAAGGAAACAGATCCAAGACCTAGGGTCACCTTCCTTTATCCACAATGCATTCTAATTTTTCTAAAACAAGGTTTATTTGCTAGGAAGAGAGGAGGAGGGGGAGGGAGAGCTCTGCTGATTTCATTGTACCACTCTGAAAGGAAAGCAAGATAAACAGATAATCATTTCTCTGTCTCCAAGTTACATGGGACCTCCCCTGATACTTATGCCTGCAAAGGCAGGAAAAATTGAAGCGTGTGAAGCAGAGGCTCAGTGCTGCTCCATCTCCAGCCAAGCCACGCTGAGTACATGCATGTGCAAGTCACTGCTAGAAACTTCTCTCTACACATAACCACCACTTTTTTCCAACTCTTCACACTACAAAACAGATGATAGAAGACTTATCAGTCCTGTCCAGCAAGGAAAAATAATTGCACTTGTGTGCTCTTCCACACTGATTGCTTACAGTCCCCCAGCAGCTGCCAAGGAACAGCACTGGCAGACATGCTGCCTACCGACACAGACTGGTGGGCTCTCCCACCACCCTTCCTGAAAGGAGAATTCTTTCCTGTAAATTGAAAATATCAAAATCTTGAAGCATGTAGGTAAAAATCCTAGAATGGTACTTTCCCAAGTTATACACATCAAAATCTGCTGGGCCACTAGATTGTACCAATTTTATACGCCATTTAGATGGGCTCCACAGATGGTGTCACCAAGTTTCTCCTTCCTTAGTTTCCTCTATATTTCAGCCAGATATGTTGTTTTCCCCTTCCTCTGCTTCTGAAATGTCATCTTGCCTGGGAGGTGCTAAATACCCATCACTCTCCGCTGAAGAGGCAGCCATATTTCAGAAGGAAGGGTGGACAGCTTTCCTTCATCATGAAGTACCACATATACAAATAAATCAATAAAGAAGTGAGTTAAGAAGAGCTCAGGAGGACATACATTAGTGCTTAGCTGACAAGCTGTAGGCACAGAAGCTCTTTTAATTCTCTCCCCTTCCTTGTTTTGCCAGAAACAGCTTGTCCCACTCATAACCCAGTGCTTCAGTGATTAAAGTAAGAGATCTTTCCTTGAGCAACCTACTGCTGAGGGTAACATGGAAATAGCAGATGCAAAAATCACAACTGTCATCTTCCTAATTAAATGCTACAGTGATGACAAACACAGGCAAATTTATTATGAAAATGAGTGTTGATTCCTGATACGTGTGTTAAATAGATCCCTTGGTTTATCTCATCTCCCTTTTCCGGCCCTAGCAAGCTCCGTGCTCTGCAGAAAGGAAGAACCTCCACCTGCAGCTGGTATCAAGTGAGGACAGTTGATTAGTGTGCAAGAACATAACTTAGATCTTCATTGGATTGAGGCCAGAGATAAGAGCCTGTGGAAAAGGAAAAATGTCTTTGAAAGAGTTTCTAGATTTACAGGGGGAGAACAATAAAAGGAAAGTCTAGGAATAACATGGACAGTAAGGACAAGCTAAGAAAAGCCCCAGAGACTTGAATATTTTCTTCCTACAAAGATGTGGATTTGAGACATATCACTATCGGTTAGGAAGAAGTTCAAACAGTCTCAGACAGATGCCTGGGGATAAATTACAACCAGAGCCACAACAATCTCTGCTGTTCCCTGTACTTTATTCATTTCCAGCAGTGGCGTTAAGGAGGATGTAGTTTATGGTACAGTTAAAACTGAGCTTAAGAGCACGGCACAAATAGCCTGAAAGAAGCATACACATATGCAGAAAAGTGCAGGTAAAAATAGCATAAAAGCTCAAACATTCAACAAAATGGCTTTGAAAGGTTCTATCGTATACAGCTGTTTATAGATATTTATAAGGCCAAGGAAGACCCATGGTGGATCCTGCAGCCTCAAAGACCTGATGATATTAACGCAACACTTCACCTAGGAATTCCTCTACTCAACTCAGTAACTTCTGGAGCCATTAAAACTCCCTTCTTAGAAAGAAATATTATTGCAATTTCAAGATTGAAAGCAATGGAACACCTCCCTTTTCCTCTGAGCAGTCAGCCAAGGTTGCTAATTATCTCTGCTGTTGAAAAAATAAATAAATCAGAAATTAAAAAGATCTTTTTTCCTTAATTCATCTAGTTTCAATTTCCAGCTATTCCACCTTATTACAATTTTGTCTAAAATTAATGAGTCCTCTCCCACTTCCACACTATATACTAGATATCCCCACTGGAGATACTTAGAGTATACGATCGAGTTAACTTTTAACCTTATTATAGACAGGAGCAGCTAAATCTCTCCTATGATGCCTCCCTATTCACTTTTTAACACTGAACTTTAGGGACCACTTCTACAACCAAAGAAGTAATTTATTCTCTTTGCCCATGCTTGGCTCTCATGGGGAATTCTGCAGTAAGTGCCAGAATTGGTTCCTGTTCTCAGACACAGAGATCTGAGATGTAGGTGTGGACTGACACCACCTGCTGACTTTTACATACATCAACATTCAATTTGTGCAAACAATTTTTACACGTTCAAATAAATCCTTAGCCTAGACATGAAGATCCAAGCCCCAACTCTCACAATGCTTGGTCAGTTATTCCTCAGCTGCATCAGCAGAAAGAAAACTTGGGCTTGAGGAATTATGAGAAAGGAGAGTGAAAGCATAGGCGACACCAGACAAGAAGGGTCAGTTGACATCTCTCACCTTTGCAAACCTTAACAATTAGGTTTCTTTTCCTCTTCTTCAAACCAGAGTGGCACCTGGATTAAGAAATCTAAAAAGTGTATGGAAACACCCAAAACCTTAGGCACATAAAATATTGTTAGAGGAATATGAGCTGGCAGTCTCATTCATTTCAAGTAAGTTTACAACACAGAATTACATTCTTCGTCTGGATTCCAGATTGCACTAAATAATGTGAATACCAAACCCTCTATCGGAGGGCAGAATTAGTTTTGTGAGTTGGTTTGTGATTTGGGTGGTTTTTTTTAATTTCCTATTTTCTGCTCTTCTCTAACCTTCCCTCTAGTAGGTAACAAACAATTTTTTCAATTTCTAGTTTCCTTAAATCTTGCCAATGTTATTGCATTTGCATTGTGACTGAGTTTTATCAAGGGCTCAAGAGACAGATGTAAAGACATGTTGGAAAATGTCTTAGAGTATCTCTCCTAAGCATTTCTTATTTTTCAGATTTTTTTTAAAGCTATACATATAACATCCACCCACAAGATGCTTTTCAGCTACTGAAACAGGAAGCACTTTTAATGCAATGTTTGTGTTTGACTGTAGAGCTTCTTATCAACAAAAGAGAAACCATTTAAAGTCAAGGGGGGATTTAAGGGCATAAACCCCATCCACTGCAAAGGGAAATTAGGACATTAGCTCTCTATTGTGACTTGCACAGCTTGCTTTGCTCCCAAAGAAAAACATCCAGCACGATGTATCTGAGCAGTGAGACTAGAGCCCTTTCACTAAAGCAGGTTGAAGCACTTTAGAAACAGAGGAACAACATCCGTATGTGAATTTTTGAAGATTCAAAGCAGCTCCATACTGTTTGAAGGAATAGTCCCTTGGCTTGTGACTACCTGTTTGCTAGAATTATTTTAAAGCTTCACTCCTAAACCAGTTGCTCCACAGCTATAATGCAGTTGCCTCTGTGGTAAATCACTGGAAAATCCCCCCAACAGTATTGGGCAGTGGAGTTCAGGACAAAAAGACAAAATTCTTAACACAAGGGTAGCCAGCTCCTAGCCCCTGCAGCTCTTTAAAGAAGAGACGTTGGATTCTTAAACACACCAATTGTAAGATTTACACACCAATTTAAGCTGTATAAAACAGTAGATAAAGTATGCAAAAAAACCCCGCACCACACTCAACAAATGTGGCACCCTTTAACTTCTCCAAGAACAGGTGTTAAGTCATGGATAGCAGTCCATCAAATCATTACTCCCTAGTACTTACTATGGTAAAAAACAATATCTATATAAGAAAGAAAATTATTTATCTTGGTGATTTATACTAACTGTTCCAAAGACAATGTTGTGGGGAAACTTCACAACTGCTTAAATATGTCCCTCCAAAAGTATTAATAGCATCTCAAATGAAGACCCAGGGTGGGAAGTCCTTAATCATTACTGTGATCTTAATTGGCATTGATTTGTCGTCCAGCTGAGAAAGCTCTTTATTTCCACAGGGAATAACTATTTTCACAGGAGTAGAAATGACATCAATCCAAAAAGCAAATGAAGCTAAAATTAAGCATTTTTTTTAGCTTGTTTCTCAATAACCCAAATAATTGACAAGAGTATTACTCATCACAGGATCTGAGAATGTCTCCTGAGATCTATCCTTTTTTTTTGCTGCTCAAAAATACACGTAGTATTTTTCCTTTCATTCTTTCCTCTGGGCATAAGACGTCAAAAAGGGATAGAGCTTCCTAAACATGTTCACAGTTTAAATGTGCTGTATGCTTGGATAGGAGTTCAGCATTTCCACATAATTGTAAGCAGATTGTACGCATCCATACGTCGTAAGTGACAGAATGTATAAATAGACACCTCCAGGAGGAAAGAAAACGTTAACAGGCATCTCGGGATTATTCACAGAGTACATAGATGTGCAAGAGCAAGTCAATGCAATCCAGGCACATTTAACTGATGTAATGTCTCATGCAACATTAGTGTCACAAAGCCAATTTCATGAGCTAACAGGAGACAGAGCTTGACCTGAAAACTTAATTAATACTGCAGGTTAAGCTAAATTAAAACAAAAGATTTTCAGTGAATCTTGGTTTGTTTCTCATCCAGCTCCAAGGAGATATTTATCTATCATCTGGGTACAACCATGGGCAAGTCCCATAAACACCTTGAACATCTGAAACTGAAGGCAGGCTTTGGATGGAGTCCACCAGGCGCTGAAGCTATTCAGCATGACTCGGTGACCTGGAAGAAAGGAATAATAAATCCAGCCTGGCTCAACTGTGCAGCTGCTGTGAGGGGTTTCTTTTTCAGACAGCACTCACTTTTCCCTGTGAATGAGATGAACCTGTGAACCAGTACGTATCAGCCGAGCATTTCAATTCATCTGGAAGTCAGACAGGTTTAGCAGCTGTAGCTCCACTCTCTTTCTGTACAAGGCTTGTGATTAGATGGAGTAGATGCACAAGGTATGTTTCAGTGCTTGGCATTCATATTCTGCACAAACACTCATTACAAGGGAAAAACCAAAATAATCCAAAGGGAGAACTCAATTAAAAAAATAAAATAAAGATGATTCCATTGCTTTTCCTACTGCCCTTTCACACTAATTCTCTCTGTAGGATGACACAAAGGGAACTGGCCAGCTAGTGAATTACTTCATTCAGATTTGTTCCTTTCTGATTCACCTAGTGATACAAAGAAAATAATTTTATTCCTTGGATGGAATAACAAATGGAGTAACAAACCAATATAGAGTCTAGCTCTGCAGAGACATCATACTCCAATGAAGAAAGTTTTGTAAAACTTAAGACAGCAAAGAAAAGAAAAATAGCTTTCTTGAAGAAAGTAAGAAACTGAGCTCCTGGATGGAAGCAGCCTCAAGTCCTGCTGCAAAGCCTGATCCAGAGCAGATCTTTTCACCAGGTCCAGCAGATCTCAGACAAAATACTCAGAAAGTCCCAGGATCAAGCATTTATTCCCAAAGTCACCATCAGTGGGCTAGAAATAACTTAATCTGTAATGTTAACACATACAGGAGAAGTAAAAAAGATAAACTTCTGTCTCTCCTGTTCTAGTTTCAAACTTGATCTAACACTCCTTGTTTTTTTTCCTTGACCTCAACTCATCCAGCTGCTTTTCTTTCCCTCCTCCAAGGCTTACATTTCCTAAAAGGCTGGGAAGATGTAGATAATAAGCAAATCCCTAGCAAAATACCATGTTTCAGTTCACACTCTGCCCTCATCTATACTGATATGGATTGTGCCAGTCTGTATATGACACCTCAGTAATTTCACAAACCAAAGATCGAAGAGAGAGGGTTTAGCCCATCACGGAAAGACTGCCAAATCAATACTGTTGGTTTTACAGATGTAGGGTTCAACCAATTGCTGTGTCTGGCCTGCTGTGTACCAGCGTGAAGTTAAGCATTGTATTAAACCATTAATTTTCAGGGAGGCAAGGGGAGGTTTAGGAAGAAACATAAAAATAAAAACTGTTACATTTTAAGACCTCCCAGAACATCCAGAAAAAATTGTTTCTTGTTTAGACAAGCACTGAAGAATTTCAATATCCAAGATTGGAAATTGTCTGATTGGTGACAAAAGAATCGTCTTATTTGAATTGGAGAAAAACTTAAATTTGCTTCATTAAATATATATTAACACTGTATAATAATTTTACTTTCTCTTTATTATATATTATTCTATCTGACCCCAGAATGAGCAGCTACAAATCATCAGTGCCACACAGATATCAATAATGAACATACCTGTTGATTTCTTTACAGAATTTCTCTGCTCTTTGTGAAAGATGCCTGAAGCCCAGTTATTAATCAAGGTCATGGCTTTTTCTTAATGGTGTGACAAAGAAGCAACAGTTTTGATTTAAGGAAACCAAACCTTCCAATTTAGGATCCACGGGGATATGTAATCAAGTTGGGGTAGCCAGGAGAGGATCCACATTCAATCAAAGTGTATCTCTATTCCCATTATACCAATATTTGCAGAACTAAGCAGTCATTAGAAAAATCAAACTCAATTTAAGAGAAGAAAATTTGCTCAATTTAATTTGACAAGGGAGTGATTATATTCGTACGAAGATGTAATTTCTTTCTTGAGATCAGCGCATACTTGAAGGGAGAACACAAATAAGCTTTCAGACTGTTCCATCAGTCCCCACAGGTTACTATAGATGCGACACCAGTGAAACCCACTGTCAGAGAGCAAAACAGCTTCACTGCAGTCACTCAAGATGTAAGGGTCCTGCTACACCCTAGGTGATCAGCGTTGCTGTAGCATAGAGCTCACTGTGAAGCACATTATCACCCTGCTGCACCAGAACAGAGCACTGTTTAAAAGACGGTTTAATAATTTGCACTAACACTTAACGAGCCAGGCACCTTAATCTGAGCACTCTAACATCTCAAGCATGAGAGAAACCCACACTACAACATTAGTCTCCAGACCTCAGTGTATTTAGTGCGAGACTGGGACCTTCTGAGAGGTAAACCCTGTTACTGACTGCGTGACCACTTCTGCTCTGACCTCTATGGTCTGCTTGCTCCCCAAAGACTCCTTGAGGAGATTGCTGTCAGGAGGAGCAATTAGTGTTGATTGAGATGATACTCATTATGATGCAGGCACCTGTCTGGGAAAAACTGGACTTGAACCACTAACTCCTTTTACTCCGATAAACGAACAGCCATTGGTGACAGCTTTCAGGGAGCGCCAACAGGGCTGGCTCTGAACTGATGATTTATGTAGAGGTCTCTTCACTCTGAACCTTATGTTCTTAGAGGGAGAAAATGACAAGATGACAGACACTTTCACTCTTTCTTTTGTTATCAGTAGGCAAACAATTTAACGAATGGTTAACCGAGACTTCAGCCACATTCATTATCCACCTATTATTAGTGCATTTACCTTGAACAAGACATGTATTTCTTTGCCTTCAGCCTTCCCTTAAATGTCTCATAGTGGATGTTTGACCGGTCTCCATTTTATGGGCTCAGGACACTTGATAAGAATCAGTGGCAAAGCTGGCTTGCAGCACAGAGAAGAGTTAAGAATCCCAGATTGTTTAATAAAGGTAGTGTCATTTTCAATTATACAGCACAAACACTCCAGTAAATTCTACGTCACATCACCAAGGAAACTCACTGCAATAATTCAGTCAAAGCCAAAGAGAAGATTTCTACAACAGTTTAATAATAACAATGTGTTCTTCTCTGTTGCCCTTTATCCAAGGATATCAGTGCTTTTCACCAATATTAATTCATTTTCTAAACACAACTTCAGAGCGTTATTTCAGGAAATTAATTGAGTATGACATTCCTATGTATCCTAACTGTTGATCCCTTGACATCTCTCTGCAAGCAAGAAAAATCCCCATGAGTACTTCTAAATCACGTGGTGAGAAATTCCTTCCCCCACCCTATGCTTTGTGCAACTAGTATCTTGGACACGATGAAAGTAAAAATTAAGTATAATATACACACACACCTACTTTGCAGTTTATCCAATTCTCTTTTATGGTCCCAAATAAGAAGCGTACTGGGCTGGGATACATACAGCCAATAGTTACAAAGGCTGCTTGGTAGTAAAAGACATGAATTGTTGGATTCTTTTTTAGCCATACCTCTTACCCTACCCTGCAGATCAAAATCTCCATCCAAAGTGTTGTGGTCAGAGATAAAAATCACTGTAATGGTAAGCAGCCTAGCAGAACCACCAGCACACAGTATCTTTCTTCTTTTCCCAGAAATGCTCTAGCACAAGCCTTATGACATCACCTTTTCCTGATCCGTGACTCAGTTTCCCTGTGCAGGAGAGCAAACCTATTCTGTTTACTACAAGACCAGTGCATAGGCTGATTCTCTCCTGTGCTTTTACAACCTAACACAGAAGACAGAGAAAAGCAAAAGTATTGCCCAGGCACTTTAGAACTGTCAATACTGCAACTAATAGCAGCAGCTCAGA
Organism: Gallinula chloropus; assembly: GCF_964237585.1. Lineage (NCBI taxonomy): Eukaryota > Metazoa > Chordata > Aves > Gruiformes > Rallidae > Gallinula > Gallinula chloropus. The sequence continues at coordinate 70,508,420 of NC_140090.1, forward strand.
TTTTTAGTGCTGGCTTTTCCTCTAACTTGTTTTCCTTTCTGTCTATTCTTACATATGTCAACTTGACCTATGCTCAGGTCACTGCAAGTGTCTTTATTGACTTTGTATCTTCAGTGAAAATTCATCCTCCCACTTTTTGAAATGTTAGTACTACCCCTTTTCTTGGCAAATATGGATTTTTAACACTGCTCTCTGCATGTTCAGATACAAATCCTTATGCATTGAAAGGGACATTTCTGGGGAAAAGTTGGAAGAAATCAAATTTGTTTCCTGGACAAAAGGACTAATCCACTGCACACACTTTGAGAACATTACCCCAAAACCTGTGATGGAACGATAGCAGCTGAATACACAAACTACACTCAGCTTTTAATGAGACAACAGTGGTTTCAAGCACAGATAACCGTTGATTTGATCATCACTGGAAGGGTGAAGATGCAACTTCTCCCCATTGCATCCACTTCCCTGTAGCCCATCACCTTTCAGAAACATCACACACAGTTGCTGAGATGCCACAGCAGACAGATTGGTTTAGGACACAGGATACCTGTGGCTTGCACAAGAGATACAACCCTGACAACTTGCTCCATAGCTGTAGGAGGTTTAATCCATACCAGCACCTGCCCTCAGCTGGGGCTGATGAGTATTTATTCAATGCTAACTACAGTTCAGTAGGAGCAGAGCCAGCCCTACTGGTTCTCTTCAGTTCTAATTTATGCATGAGAAAAATCACAACTGATCCAAAAAAACCCTTTTAAGTTCAGTGTTCTGTGCCCAGCTCCCACTAACTGCAGTTGCTTGAGTCAGAAGGCAAGTAGAAATTTCATACCCCAAGAAATACTCTTCCAGATCCAGTAATCTGTGGATCAAGGCCTTCCAGAGCAAGATCTGAGGTCTTTGTGATTCAATTCCCACAGGGGGATTTCTTCTTTATAAATCCATCTGATTAATTTCTGGATCTCTTGGAAGCTCTTTATGTCCAAACTTCCAAAGTGAAGTTTGATATCACAGCATACACAGAAGCATCACCCCAGACTGCAGAGAATGTGTCAGCTTCACGTACCCACCGCTGCCTCCAATGGTCGTGCAATGAGCAGTGCACATGCTGAGATCTGGTAATAAGAGAAGCCCATGTGTAGTCAGATGCATGGTCTCTCCTCAGGCAATGTGCAAGCATGATTTTAGGGGAACTCATCAGTTTCTAGCGTGGTTTATGAACCATTAGGAATTGCTCAAGAGTGTTTGTGGTTACGCATTTTCCCATTTCTCCACATCCCAACTTAAAAAAAAGGAGAGGTAAGCAGCAGGGCATCTCAACCTTCTCACTGACACAAATAGTTTTAAGTGTACAGCAGAGCAGAAAAACCCTTTGCTCTCTGCAGAATGCTACTAGCATTGCTTATTTTGTTTGCTTGCTAACTCAAGCTGGGGAAGTAGAAAAGGGAGCAGAAATGCATCTGCCTCAGAGTCACGTTATTCTTCCCATCTTCTGCCTCTCCAAAGCGAGTCTGGTCAAGGTCTGACCTGCAGGAGCAGCTCATCACACCTCCACCTTGTCTTGCAGGCCTGAGCAGGAACATGTGAGCGAGGGTGATTCCCATTCACTCATGAGGACCCAGCTGAGTCTTCAGTTTGCCAGAGACCATTACCACAAGCCACCTGAAGCTGGCATCCAGAACCATTGCATTCTGGATTCCCTTTCCACTACATTTGATGTTCTCTTTCCCTCCCCAGATCACAATGGCCTGTGCAGGCAGCATTGAGCAGCGTCGCTGCATCTGTCTACAAAGGTGAAAAAATCAGAGAGTAACTAAAATAGTGACTAATTCCTATAAAATGTAATCTTTGACTGCCATATGCCAGTATGAGTAAAGGCAGTGCTGCTGTTCTCTAGGACTTTGAGGTGGGAATCTCTCTAGAGGAAAATTTGTGTAGAAAAATGAGACTGCAGAGCTGTGAAGCTGTCACTGCTGGGTTAAAGAGTAGCACACAGCATCCAGAGAGATTTAAAATCCGGTAGTGAAACCTGTGCACAAATCCTGGATCAGAAGTCTGCAGAGCTAAAAATAAAAATAAAATAAAAATAAAATGATCCCTCTTCTGAAAGGGTAGTTTCCTTCTGATTAACTGAGGGAGTATTACTTGTGTCTGGTCTTTCCTCCTGGAGTTTACATACTACATATTGATCTTCTATTGCATGCACTTTATAGTATGCATACTTTTTTAGGCAAATAGAATCCCATATACATTAGAACTTATGGAAAATGGCTGAGGCATAACAAAGATTTAGAAAATGACTGAAATACAGTCAGACCAGACTTGTTTGATTATCTTTTACTATTTTATGTATATTCATGCAAACACACATACATATATATAGAAACTCAAACAGAAATAGAATTTCCAGCTATCCACTTTATTCTAGTTTGTTGGGTTTTTAAAAAAAATCCTAAATTAGACTAGGCTTGAATGCTAGCAATAGAAACAAGCAATTTCTCAAAGGGGTTGGCTTTATTACTAAGCTACTCTGGTAGTAATAATGCCTGAATCCAAAGGCTTGTTTACATGGTCTGCTGCCTCCTTGCATGAACTATTGACCATCTGTGTAAGAGTTTCCTGGGCAATAGATTGAATTCAAACATGTGATGATCCCATACTAGCAATAATAAAATATTTTTTTTTTAAAGTCCTTACTTTCCCCCAGAATCAAAAGCTTAATAAAAGTAACTCAACTTGAACTAGACTGTTGCCAGGAGCTATGGAACTGGGTGTTGGGGAAGAATGCATATCAAGAGATTTTTAAGGATATCTTTTCATTTACATAAAGGTTTCAAAAGGAGAAGAAAAAGCATGAGAATGGGAATAAGGACAGAAATACAGTAAATGCCATACTAATCCTTCACATAGAATCGAAAGCTAGTGCAGCAACAAATATCCAAGGCATGGATTTGTAGAACCACATCCTAATTTCTGAAGTCTCTTTTGACATCAGCAACGTTCTGTAAGCATGGTGCTTATTTAGGAGCATGTTAAAGGAACTCGCACTCCGTGTGCCGGTAGGCAGGCAGGGGGTTAAAGGCTTTGTGAGGGTTTTTTATTACACTTTGGGACTCTGCTTCCATTACGTGGCTCTCCGGTGAACCGTGAATTTAACACAATTTACACTGTGATTGCTGTGAGCTGAGAGCATGCACACAGTTTTTGCTGTTTGGCTAACACACATTCACTCAATAGGGTATATTAAACTAGCGACTTCCCATCTGCAGCCTGATCTTGCTGGGAAAAGTTTGGGAGGTTTGGGCGATTGTAGGCTGTTGATCCTGTTATGAAGACACTCCAGACTGCGTCACTCATTTCCTTTTATTTACCATCTCTAACAGACAGAGCACACCAATACAAACAGCAGGAGGAGAAGATGATGCTCTGATTCCCTGTATCTTTGCCTGTCCCACTGCCAGATGTAACTGCCCACTACTTCAGGAAGACAAAAAGGGATTTCAGGCACATCTATTGAATGCTTCTGCTCCTAATTTGAGATCACTACACAATTTAATCTGGGAGCCTGTAAAACATAACAGCAGAGAGACAGGGATATGTATGTTTTACCACTCAGTCCCAAAAGCAAGTGATCTTTAGGACAGGGGCAAGAAGACATGGGAGAGTGGTAGTATCTTTGCTGAAGTTTGTCAATTTTTTTCTCTCAACCCTCAAACCTACCTTTTTATCAGATGCATTTACCAAACTTTCAGATGAGTTTAATCCAATCAATAACAAATCACTTTCAAATTTATATCAGTGCAACTTTGCATCTAGGAAAACCTTTGATGAGCTCTTCATGAGGGCCTTGACTCTACAAGCACTCAAGTATACTCTTCATTTTAAGCACATTCCTCAAACCTATTGATCTCAATCCACTTCAGTAGATTATAAACATGCACTTAAAGTTGGAGACCTATATCACTGCTTAACAGAAATTTGTCAATGCTGAAGTGGACTAGATTTAGATACGCTAAAAATGAAGCTTTCCTTTAATATTTTCCTGATTTGCATAGACCTCTCACAGGTTTGCTATTAAACATATTTGGGAACTCTGCTATACTGGAAAGCAAAGCATTGCAATAGAAATGTGTCTGAAATGGTGACCTGGAAGATCAGATCAGAGATCCTATGTCTATGCCTCCCATGTGTTAGCTGTGAATTCATAAGCCTTTAGGAGTCAGGAGGAGCTTGAAAGGCTTCCTGGAATAGGAGGAGGACGGGGCATTTGCACACCAGAAAAGCAAGTAGACTTTGCACTACTGGTTCACATAGGTGAATTCAGCATCTTTCAGGAAGAAAGAGGTGGCACACTCTAATCTGGTAACACACCACCAGCACAGCTCTACTGCTCAGATGGAGACGCACTGCATTACTCCTGGAGTTGTTCTTGAAAGATTTGAGCCAGTGACAACAAGGAAGAGCTACCTCATCCAGATAATGGTACGGACAATAAAAAACATGCTCAAGTATGCATAAGGACACTCACTCCGCCCACACATAGTTATGTATCCAGCCATTTCCAGCTTCTCTGAGAGCATCTCCAGCCACTTTTAGATTCAGAAATACAGGCTTGACTGGTGCTGGCCTCTCAGTTTTACTCCCTGCATGCAAAGATCAGTGTCTTGAAGTCTAACTGTACGTAAAAAGCAGCAAAATCTTCCAGTTCAGGTTCTGGTGAAGAGCACATGCAAATAGTGTCAGTCACAGTACCTATCTTGCCAAAAGACTCCTTTTTCCTCTTTTTCTCCCATCCTTTCTTTCCTGAGTAAAGGCAGACATCGCCATACTGAGACAAAGCCAAAAACCTCTTTCAGTGTCAGACAGAGCACAGTAACAATCCAAAGAAAGGTGCACAGCAAATATACATGGGATGATCTTCCGTTCTTTATCCAACCTAGATCTCATCCCAATGCCTCATGCAGAAGAATATGGTATGAAAGACTGGTTTAAGATATGAATCACCAAGAGTAATATTCTCCTTCCTGATGTTATTTAACATTTGACACAGTCATTTTTATTTTTCATGTAAGTGGCCAATCTATTTCTTGAGGCTTCATACTGTCTAGACTTCAGCAATTTCCTGTAGCAATGAGTTCAAAAGTCTAATTACATGCCACGCAAAAAAGTATTTCTTTCAATAAGTTTTGAATTTCCCACCTTCTAATTGAATTGAATGGCCATGGCATAAGAGAATCTTATCTCTCTCTTCTAGATGAGTCATTATTTGATCTTTTATCTTGGCTTCTCTTTTTTCTAAGCTATCACATTCTTCTCATGACTCTTTGCAGAGGAGTCTTCCCAATTGCTTGATATTTCACTCAGCCTCTTCTGAATCCCCTCTAAGTCAGTCATATCCTTTTCAAATGGGAGGGACTAGTCTTAGCCTTGAATGCAGTTTAAACCGCAGTGCTGCCTTACATAATGGCCTTTTGTTTAATTAGAACTTGCCTTTTAAAAGCACAAAATTAGCTCACCTGGAATATTATTTTATGCACTAAGTCATGAATAGCCTAATAAACAAAGCAAAATAATAACAAAAACAGTTGCAACTGTACAAATTACAGCACAATGTATCAATTTCATTTCAGAGAGCAGGAGAAGATAATAACAGCTGCTGAAAACTACATGTGCAGCACAGAAGGGGAGGGTGGTGGTGGAAGAGGATTTATTGCTATTGATCTATTTATCTATTTAGTTATTTTTACTTTTGCTACTGTGATCTAGTAATAATTCACTGATTCTGAGATTGAAAATTTGAAGGAAGAAGTCTTACTTGGCTGATATGGCAAACATATATTATTTTAAATATTAGTCCCCTAGTGATTTCTTGTCAACCTCAAACAGTTAGTGTTCAAAAATGGATTTTTTAGAATTGTCAGAATGAAGGAAATTCCTTCAAAAGCACACAGAACAACATGAGGAATGATTAGTTTCTGCCGCTCCTAATGTGAGAATTAGAAGGCATCATGTGAAAGTTTTTGGCAACAGGCTCGGAGCAGCCAGGACTTCATCACATAGCTCAGTTACACAGCAGAACTCCTTTCCACAGGCTGCTGCACATACCAAGATGGTGCACAGCTTCAAACTTAGAGAAGAAAAAGAAAAACCTATAAAGGATTATTAACCACAAGAATGCCGTCTCTGGCTGAGGAATTTCCTGAGTTGCTATGGCTCGGAATACCTATAAAAAAGCCACCTCGTGCTTTTTATGCCCTTCAGCTTTTCCTCACAGGTACATACACTACTAACTACTGCCAAAAGAAGGATAAAGTCTAAGCAGTCACTGGCCTCACTCAGTATGGCTCTTCCTATCATTTCTGTGCTACAGTAGAGAGAATTTCAAACCTGGGAGAGGTTCCTCTTTTTTCCTAATCTTTTTCCACTAGATACTGCCATTGATATTACTGTCACTTTTACCATTGATCACACTATTATTATGAATAACAGTCTTTGGCATATGGTCTTTCATTTCTATTAATAATTTTAGTATGTTTAATTTCAAATAACATCATCTGTCGGGGAGGACAGTACAGAACTGTTGTGTTCACCACAGAATAACAATTTCTGAAAGGCATATAATTGGTATAGACCAAGCATACAACCTGAAAATGCAAAGTGGAGATGCTTTGAAAAGTAGTACTACTCATCTGAGACATTAGATCAGGTTGTTTCAGTCCCAACTAATTGACATCACTGCCAGAGTCCAGCATCTTTTGTAGCCTGTCCTCAGCTTGCCCCAGATTCACCTCTGGCACCCTCCTTACTTGGACTTTGTCACAGCACCGAGACAAAGAACACATGTGAGTGCCAGCCTTCTAGCCCCTGGTTTACCAGGAGGAAAAAGGAGGGAGTCAGACAGGTAAAGGAAACAGAATTAAGTTACTGATGTGAAGACAAAGCCCAGTGGGGTCCCTGGGCAGAGAGCAGAGAAAGGTCACTTCTTTGGGGGCAGAGAAGCTGAGGAAAATTTCCAAACCCAGCCATTTCTGTGAAACTGAGCTGTCTGTGCCAATTGCAAGTTTCACTTCCACATCCCCTTCTCTCAGACCATGCAACCAAGCTTCTCCTCAGTTGTCAGAACAGCAGCTTGTGTGAGCCACTTTTCATGGTCTCATCCCCATCCAAAGTTGGGGTATTTTTTAAGGTTTTCTTTGAGGTTTTCCTTTTAAAATGAGCTGTGACAAGCAGCACGAAGATTTGTCAGAGGTGTGAGGCGAAGAATTAATTTCTCCTATAGCTTTGACAAAGAATGAAGCTATGCATCAGTATTTGCAATACATCTGAGTTGACGAGATTCTTCCCCCATAGCTCAACAAGTTGAGTGATTGCTTTTCACGTGAGAAAAAAATATATCCCTGACAATCCTGTAATTTTAATTTACACACCAGTAAGTTGTCATATGTCCCTTTCAAAGGGGACTATCCAAAGTCCATGGATAGTAAGTGGAAAAGTTTTCTCTTGTCTTTAGTAGATCTCATATTGGTTCCAACTGCTTCACAAACATCAAAAGAGTTTCCAAAGCAACTCCTGTCAAACTGGATTTTCAGAAAACAAATTTCTGAGCTGAAAAATTCTAGGAGAATTCTAAGAGAAGAAAAACATCCTAATAACCCTCAATGCACCTGAACCTTAACCACAAGCTTTTCTGTAAAAGGGAAGGAAATCCCCTCCAAACATGTGAGCCTGAGGATCCCTATTTTAGGATGCTCACTTCAGGACATCTTAAAAAAGCCCTAGCTTCCAGAGACCTTTAAAACCTCAGTTTCTCAAAAAGCACACTAGAAAGAAACCATCTAAAAAGCAGCACTCACATCAGAGGATTGATACCATGAAGCCTGTTATTGGGGTAAGGTGTGGGGAGGGTCTTAATTTTTGGTTTGTATGTGTGTGTTTCTTTTGTTTGGGTTTGGTTTTTTTTCTTTAAACCATACTAATTTGTAAGAGAGAGAGAAGGAGTTCTGTGCTTCCTTACCCTATGCTTTGCTGCAGATCTGTCACCATCTCCACAACAGCTCTCCAACTGCAGCCAATTTTTAATTCTAAACCCATGATGACTTAAACATAGCATCAGTTGAGAGCATCCAACCATCTCACATCCCAGAGCGGGGCTTGCCGGATCACCCTGCAGCGCTCACACTTGCAGAGTGAGCATCACACCCTGCCATGCCAATCAGTCTTTTCATCAACGTTAAAAGTTCAGGTCTGAGCATCAAGTCAGTTTCAATCAGGATTTATTGCCTTTTCATTTTGCTTCAGAGGCTGACAAGTAGGCTTGAGCACATTTCAATATGCTGATTCTTCTTTATAAAAGCAATTACAAGCCGAGAGGCACAGAACAACCTCAACCACTGAAAAACCCCAATGGGACTTCTGATTTGGTAAGAAGTGCTTAGCACCATTAATGAGAGCTTGCAAGATTTCATCTTGCAGTACTCTAACAGAGCCCAGAGGTAGAACAAGGAAAGACAGTCTATTTTTAATTACTATTTTTACCTGCAATCACATCATTACAATTCTCAAAACAAAATTCTGGAAATTTATTGCCCATTGATAAAAAAAAAGAAAAAAGATATTAACAGTTTATTTTAGCATTGCAGAAGTACCAGTCATCTTCATATCAGCCCAGTTGAAGTCTACTCCAGTCTGGATGAGTATGATCGTTACTCCATTGCCCTTTGTTAGTGGACCATTTACACCAGTATATTTTCTTTGGTAATGCTTAATACAGTTACAGAACTCCAGAAGTAAGATGCACTATCTTTATTTGCTCCTTTACTAGCTTTATGAATGTTAAGATCAGCAGTGATTTTGGAGGATAGGGAACAGACAGATGGTGCTATCTGAACCCCCTTCAAGACTAATGATGGGGGGCTGTATTCAACAGTGGGACAACCCCTTGAAGGACACCAATGATCAAAGCTGTAGTAATTCGTTTTCATACCTATGCGTTTCTCTAGGCCCAGCTTATTGTCTGCTACTTCAGCTGTGCTTCTCCCAGCCTCTTTATGGCTGCTCTGAGCTGCCATCCACTCACTGTGGACCTACAGGCCACCAGTCTTGTGCTTCTAACTCGTTCTTCCTTCACCCTCAGCAGCGTTTATAAAATATGCAGCAGTACCCTATCCCAGTAAAGCTTGTATGACCTCTAACTATTACAACACTAAAGCAAGGTGCCCCAGAGCAAAAGGGATGAGCTGCTCTATTGAGTGACACAAACCTCTCACTCCCTGTACTTAGTCATATTGCCCATAGCTCTAGTGCAGGAGGAGCTGTGCATAAGGACTGTGTCACACAGTTACTGCTAGATCCTATCAGCACCTAATCTCTCCTCAGAGATTAGGCCTCTTGCTTGTACCTATGAGTCAGCAGTGGGTGACCTCCACCCAGCATCAGGGTGACATTCAGGTTATGAATCAGGGAGAAAGGAAAAGCCAAAGCAAGACATTCTCCACTTCTTCCTGTACTCAGCTAAGCCTCCACATTAAATATTCCGTGGCATCCCTTTTACAATGGCTGACAAGTTGATTCAAGGTATATAAATCCCTAGGGAATACATTTTCAAGGGAAAAGAAAAAAAGAAACCCACCTTAGCAGTACTCCAGCATGCATATCAATAAGAGAACTTCAGCAATCACTTCCTGGGTGTAATTACATTCATCTGCATCTGTGACTAAGTGACATGTCAAAGTGTCAAAGAATCTAGTTAGGGAGCAAAATACCTTCCTCATAACAACAGCCCATGTCAACACCTGCACTTCTATTTTCATTTTAGCTATAGAGAAATTGTCTAGGCTTGCAGTTAAGCAACACATATGGTGGTGGTGTGGTTTAACCTGGCACACAGCTGAAATAGCCACACAGACATTCACTCTCTTCTCCATCAGTGGGATAGAAGATTCAGAAGAGTAAAAGTGAGAAAACTCCTGGGTTGAGATAAAGACAGTCCAATAGATAAAGCATCACTGAATCAAAGACAAGTGCATAGGCAAAACCAGGAATTCATTCTCTGCTTCCCATGGGCAGGTGGGTATTCAGCTATCCCCAGGAAAGCAGGTGTCTGTGGTGTCCTGGCTACTGGGGAAGACAAATGTCATCATTCCAAACACACACTCCCAACCACCTTTGTGCACCTCCAACCTACTCACTGGTGGGGTGGAGTGAGAAGTAGCAAAGGCCTTGGGTCTGTGTAAGCACTGCCGAGCAGTGATGAAAACATCCCTGTGTTACCAACACTGTTTTCAAGACAGATCCAAAACAGAGCCCCATACTAGCTATTATGAAGAAAATTGTCTCCATCCCAGCCCAAAACAGCACAGGTATGTAGTTGCTGAGACGTCTATCTGAAGCATGTAAGATTGAGCCCTAGACATAATGATATTATATCCAAGCTAAACATCCTTGGAGGGTTTGAGCAAAGCCAGGTTAATAGAGAATGCTCTAAAAAGCGTTAAATTTCACCTGGCTTAGAAAGAAGGTAGTGTGTTAGCATGCTGGAGCAAGGTGAAAAGAAAAATCCTATCACATTACTGCAAAAGTATAATTACTATGCTGGCAGCAAGGTTTTTTTCTGCACAGGCCAATTCCTGATGGTCAAGGGCCATAAATTGCACATTAGGCTAATTTTACGACTTAACCTCAATAAATTAAGAATCACTGCTTCGACCTCCATATCACCACTTGACACCTCCCTGTGTAAATGGCACTGATCTGTGACAGTCACTGGTGAATCCCAAATGGGAATTTCCCCTTTGTTGAACCCGAGCTTTACTGAATGGACAACCGAGGAGAAAGAACGTGACTAATAGACAGCAGCTCCACACTACAGAGGATAAGAAGAATAAGAAATGGTTAGAGGCTTGATCTAAGAGATCTGGCCCAGTGTCAGTCAGAGATTAGTCCCAAACCAAACTATAAGGCTTAAGGAAACTTGTACTTTTAGGGAGCACCACTCTTGGGTGCTCAGAGCATGGTTATCTGAAAATACAAATTATTAGTCCCTTTGAGTTCCCCTTTAAGTTCCTCTTGATCTCCATAGAAGGCACTGGCATCCAAAAAATCCATTGAAGACGTTGATTTTTAAGATCAGGCCCACTAAGTGTAGTCTGTACAACTTATGTCCTCCCACACCATCCACTGGGCTCCTAAGCCGATCAAGAACTAGCATGCTTAGGGGGCACCTCTCAGGTTCAGAAAACAAGCTGGCTGTTATCTGATCTCATTTCTCAATATCACATATAGCCTGAAGGTACTTGGAAAACTGTCAGTGTGACCCACAGTTGGGAAAGTATGAACACCCCTGTCAGAGAACAAATGGACTCAGAAGAAACTAGCATAGCCTCATAAATAATTTTAGCCTGGGCTCAAAGCATCCTATATAAAAGGTTCATTTTCACTCTACATCATTCTCCAGCAAGACTGCAGATATATACCTCACACCCTATTCTGGGCAGAGAAGAAATCTTGCTCAAAACCCATAACAAATGACCAGTCAGAAATGGCAAGCCAAGGGGAAAAAAATTACTGACCGATGTGCAGGAAAGAGCATCTTCATAAAATACAGCTAGGTTGGGCTGATTCTGAGCACATGGTGTCATATAAGGGGACATAAAACTGCTTTCTGCATAAGTAAGGAGACTAGGAATTGTTGTGGCACTTCAGAAGTTCCCTACCACTCTCCGATGTGAAGTGAGCTGGAAACAAACTTCTGCTCATGTGAGCTGAGCTTGACAGTGTAAGAATGTACCTCATGTCAGCGGTTGCTGCTCTCACAGCATTAGTTACAAATTAAGTTGAGATGAAAGGACAACAGGATGTCTCAAAGTTGACTAACTTACATTTTAAAAGTATTTTCTTCGTTGAAACCTGGAAGTGACATGAAGTTATCACACTGAAACCATTTTTCATCAAAATGTCAGATTCAGCACAACTGAAGCACATTGCAAGTGCGTAATAATTTTGATAATACCTTTAAGTACATGCTGAATTGCTCTGAATGGTCATTTTTGTGGGTGTTTTTTTGTTGTTGCTACTATTTTAAACCACATTCTTTTACATTTAGAATGACATTTTTCTAAATATCCTTTTATTTCTAAATGCTGAACAGATAATCAGAATATTTTAGTGCTGTTAGATTGTTTGCTTGTAAGTGACATTTGTATTAACCATTTTCCCATATCCACTGAAATTTTGCTTTAACTGAAGAAAAAGTTATCTTTTCCTAACTTTGAATTTTGCATGGAATAAAAAGAGGTTTCTAGTCAGCTCTTTTTATAGTAGGAACTTCACCATAAACTCACTGACACTTTCTTTCTTTCAGAAGGTTTTGTGAAGGTATTGCCTCTTAACCAAAAAGAAATTGCAGATTCACCATGGTGCCCTGACAACTAGTACTTCACAGGTTAGTATGACAGCTGTCAATTCCAGCTCTGCTTTGCTGCTCTCCTACTGCTGTGCCCTGCTCAGAGGTGCCACGACCCATTCAGATTACTCGATAGAAATTCACACCACACTCATTTACCACTCCAGTTTCTCTTCTTTGTAAGTAGAAGATCACCTAAATTAATGCCAACTCTGCCTGTGAAAGTTTCTAAATATGCCAGGTTTGAAGGATAGATACATGCTTAATTTGAAAATCTAAAGTTGTAAGAAGCAAATCTATATTTAAATTTTTTTAGAACATTCAAGTAGTATCTCACATGTAATTATTTAATCAAGTCAACATCACCTTCAGTTATTCCTGAGGCATTCAATAGGCACTGCAAACTGGATGCTATAACCTGCTTAATGAACTCCTTGTGGTTTCTTCAGGAGATCTCTGATCACTAAGATAATGAAGACAGATGTAACTGGGTAAGCAGGGCCAGAGTAAGAATCTGCTTGCCCTGTGATAGACAAGCTGAGCAGTGCACCCTTATAAATTACTGTTAAGACTCTGAAAAACATTATATAAAAATAGTGTTTAAAAACAAAAAAAAATCAACTGAAGCCTGAATCCTGAGAAGCAGCAGCTGAAGGACAGGATCCAGCACATGGAGAGGTCAGGTCAGCTGGCAAGTTACTGTTAACGAGGGGCAAGTGAGCATAAGTGTCATGATTTAGCATGCTATTACCCTGACTACAGTAGTATTCTTCAGGCATCAGTATTATGTAACTTCTAATGGTTTTGCCCAGTGCTAGGCAGGGGTAAATGGATATAAGCAAAGAACAATAAACAACATTAACCAGTTCTGCCAATATGACAACTGAACTATTGATTAGAAACAGGATATTATTAATCACCTGAAAATCATCTAATTTGAGAGTGTTAATTTTCATGTGGCTGATGTGGTTCTGATGGACCTGAAAGTCAAAACCTGGTCATGCTATGCTGCTGCCAGGTAATGAATTTCTACCACTGTAAAGGTAAATCATTACATTTTAGGAGGGAGAAGGCTGATCTAGGGAGTTTTCTCCTTAATCACAGATTATAAGTTTCTATTTTCTCTTTCTTCCTTCTTTTCTTAAGGATGATCTTCTGCACCCAGAGATATTACAGATTTGCCACAATTTAAAATCATTTTGTCATTCCAGATGTCATAAGGATACCAATGGAGTTACATTTCATAACTGCATTGCTAATTATGCAGGCATGACAAGACTTGCTAGGTGAAATTCTGTGGTATGTGTTATAAAGGACACAGGACTTGAAAGATAAAGTTACCTTTTTCTGCTTCAATTAGATTTGTTTCTTGCATTATCAAAATTCAACAAGAGCAGGCAACACAAGGAGGATGTGTGGTCCAGAATATGACTCTGCAGTTTTACATAACTAGTACTTTGAATAATACAAAGTTATGATTCTTAGTCTGGATTTATATGAGGTCAAGAGGCTTCTAATTCTTGAAAAGGACAGACTCATTTATTAGAGCATCAGAAAACTACACAAGGGTTTTGTGCAAGGCAGGAAGGAGCTGGGGAGGGAACAGACTGTTTATTAGGAACTCAAAGGTAGGTAGTTGTTAATAAGTTTCACAGAAGGAACCTTGGTTTCTTGTTACTCTCCCTTTGCCCTGCAGTTCTATTCCTCTACTTGTCCACTCGAGCCATGACTCCTTCCCCCTTGCAACGTGACCTATCAGCTTTTTAAAATCAGCTGCTCTCCATTTTCTTCATAAATTCCATAAATGTGTACATTCTACCAGTCATTATCCAGCACACCAGGTTAAGAATAGCCTATTACCTATTTATGGCTGGGTTTAAGACTGCAAGACAAACTTCAGGTACCAATAAACGGACCCAGGTCTTCCATTTTCCAGGTGTTCTTCAAGATGAAGTCATTTACGATCTGGTTCTACTCAATACTGTGTGAACTTATATTGGCAATTACCATGTTCAAGCAAGGTTTTTTGCACAAAGTATGCACGAATAGTTTTGCTGTCACTCCACACAGACCATTACTCTCTCATTTGAATTCATGCCTCTTTAGATACATAAAGCTCTACCTGCATGCTAACACTAGTACAAGTGTTACTAGATACAATCATACGTTCACTAGACAAAGTACTGACATGTGAATATATACAACCACACAAGAAACCACGCACCCATCTACACCTACACACCTGGTTGCACATACTCTGCCACAAACACATTTGCACACAAGCCAGTCAAGCACGGACACAACTTGACATGAAAACAAAAACACCTACAATCTGCTTCATGGAGCCAGAAACAGTCACATCACAGCACTTGCACTGTCCAACTGAACCACATTTGAATTTCATCCCATTTCAGTTTCAGCTTGAATCTGAGCACAGTAAATAATCCTTTTCAAGTCTGTGAGACATGAGCAATGAAGACAACAATGTCAATGATATAAAATTAATAGTGCAAAATGGCAGTAAAATATGAAAATCCCAGCACTGCCCATAAAAGCATATTAGCCTGACCCATATTTACTCTTCTTTTCTGTAGAAATTAGTTGGTTTCTTAAAGCTTATGGGAAAAACTAACAGTAATGAAGCAGAAAAATGATGAATGTTAAAAAATTAGGATGATCCATAAATGGTTATAAACTCACCCCTCTTTGTTGCCCATGCACTTTTGATGAGCTTGCAAAGTTTTAAACCTCTTAAATTTAAGACAGAGCAGTTTTATTTCTTTCAAGCTACAGTGGAAATAATTTCCTTATCTATCATTTAGAATGGTTTAATACTTTCATTAATCCACACATCATAAAGCAGAAAGTGATTTTTATACCTATTCCAATCACTCATTGTGCCTCCCTGCAAATGGAAAATGGCTGTTTTCTGCTGATTCTGAAGTTAAACTTCGGGCCAGTATCTTCACAAGCCAGGCTAGTGGTGAAGGCAAAGATTTAAAGGCAGACTGAACAGGTGCTATCTCTGTTCTGTCTTTAATAGACAAATTGTTGGCCTTTGATATCTAGCAGGACTGCTCATTCACTTGCAAGGAAGCATCAACCTGTCACATTTGATGTAAGCCACATAAGACACTAGTTAGAGTAACAGTGATCTTGTTAGTCATGTGAACCAGGCAACATCTTACCGATGCCTATGTCCTTGTCTCTAGATGCAAAACATGACAAATCAGTTTCAAAACAGATTAAGAGAACTGGAGGATGGCTGGGGACAACCAAGATCTAGCTACCTGAAAAGATGCTTAGTATGGGCTTCAAGCAACAGTCCCATTTGCAATCAATGGTATGGTAATAATCATGTTGTCAACAAGGGGTTTCTTTTATTAATATTAGAATTTTATTTTCCAACCAGACATTCCACGAATCTCCACACAAACTATAGATTTTTGACAAGAAAAGTCTTATCTTGTCCTTAAAAAAAGCCCTATCTTCACCAGGTATCTACAAAGGCATCAATCTGATGATTTCAAAAGCTGTTGAGTTGCTCAACTTCTACTTTCTCTAGCTTTTTCTGTCTGTCAGATGGCAATTTTCCCATACTGTGGGCTTTGACAGCCCCAGAACCGACCAATGATTTAATAGACACTACCTTGTTATTAATGTCTCACAACAGTATCAGTTTAAGCCTAGATCTATAGAGCATCAGGGTTTAAGCACTTAAGAGAGCACAAGTTATCAAGCATCCACAGTAACGTCAATAGGATTTTGGCCAGTTCTTTTAACATACCTAGAGCTGGCTCAACATTTCTCAGAAATACACAAAAATGATGAGCTGTACCTGCCATGAGGAGAACAAAGCTGCCATGAAGAGTGCAAAGAAACTCAAGAGTTGGACTTACATGCATCTGTTGGCACCGCAGAGACAAAAGGGAATATAAAACCTGCAGGGAATGGCCCTCCCCTCAACAGCAGATTGTACCCCACACACCACCTCTCCCTTAGTGGTGGTCAGACTTTCTTTTGCTGCATTCTGCAGATGAATAGAAAGATTACTGCCATTTCATATTTTCAGCAGGCTGCAAGGTCTTGGCCTAAAGTAAGAGTGGACCTTGGCTGCCCTCACTATGATTTGCATCAGGCTGGAATTAGGTCCATAGTCATGGAATATATTGCTGACAAAGAGGCATTTCAGAGTCAATATTATTACTTTCAGTATCAAGGGAGGGGCAGAAAAAATGGTACAGGCAACTTATTCAAGCCTTCACCCTATGGTCTGGCATATCATGGACTGGCAATGTTTCAAAGGGGATAAGAGGAGGCTAATGAGAGAACGGGATGAGGGAAAAGGCTTACCCCAAAGCCCAAGTGGCAACACCTCACACACTGCATCAGGAGACAGTTTTAAGGACCACTTTCCTGAATTTAGGTACCTTCCTACTCAGCCTGTAAGTTCCCTAGAGCTGCAAAATTTTTCCATTTCACATAGATAACATGAAGGCTATTTAGACACATTTAGATGCATGTCACTGTCCCCTTCTTTTCCAAAGAATTAAGTAGTAGAGATAGTGACCTGTTCCCCACCAGGCTGAGAAAGAATTCCAAAGCCAAACAAGAATCTAATTGGAGGTACCTCATATCTATTAAGTGCATGTGAGTCATGTTCAATAGCAAGCATTCTTTGAAACCACCATCTCTAAGAACCTTGTGAACCTGTCCAGCCTGTTGACTTTTTCTGCATCAGATTTAGAAGCTCACTAGCTTGGGCCCTCCATGATATTAGTCTGTAAGTATCTCTGATGTGAGGAGACAGGATCTCCAGTGGAGCAGAGAACCACCTTCACTGACTAACTCACTGTTTCAATGGAATTGCAGGCAAAGGTAGAAGGGGGTTACATCCTTTTAATGTGCAGTTAGAAAACCTTTCAGTACCTTCTCCATTTCTCCTCCAAATAAGTTCAAAGCATTAATCAGTTGCAAACACCGTTATTCTTTTTCCAAAAGGTCTAATCAGTATGTCAGCTGGATTATTAGTAAGACAAATCCACCACCATAGGTCATAAATACAATATTTTTTGCCAAACACGCTTCCCCTTCTGATAAATTTCTCATTTGTTATTCCAGTACACTGCAACATATTTTCTTAAAATGTTGAACTAGCAAAGGTCTTATTTGTTTTTCCTGAATAAAAGAGGGGTTTTTTTAATACTCATCCCTAGTATGATAATATGGAGAAGAGCACAGAGATGAAAAATTGTTTCTTTCCTTAGAAGTACTGGAGGGAATAACTATCGTTACAATATGTTGGTGAAAAATTAGCTTTTCTACCTCCCACACTAATATTTAGGAAACCTTGGTGAAAGTCATAAACAGAAGAGGTAAATTTTTCCAATTTAGGTTTTGCTGAAATGCTGCAGGCAACAAAAACAGGCGGCCACATCTGTTCTGGGAGGCACATTGCCAGTTTAGCACTTGTGTATTGTTTGCCTTTCTAATGGTACATCCCCTCCATGTCACAGGTCTCTCCCAGGTGTCCCAACCTCACACTCCAGTCCACACACACTCCAAATGACCCTGAAAACCAGTAATGGATGCTTAACCCCCAGAGGTCTCAACACG
This sequence comes from Gallinula chloropus, assembly GCF_964237585.1. Classification (NCBI taxonomy): domain Eukaryota; kingdom Metazoa; phylum Chordata; class Aves; order Gruiformes; family Rallidae; genus Gallinula; species Gallinula chloropus. The sequence continues at coordinate 70,526,433 of NC_140090.1, forward strand.
GAACAATCACTGTCTTACATGAATTCAGAACAGGACCCCCTGAGTGCTGCAGCACTAGTCATACTCCCTGCTATGTATCAGTGGACAAAAAAACATACTGAGTAATTCATAATGTGTTTTCTTCAGGTCTGAAGATATGTCAGAATCACAAAACACCATTCAGTGAACTAAAAGCTGAGATAGCTGAGATAAAAAGAGAGGACCAAGACTGGGATCAGGTTAATTTTGTTAATCTCAAAATGCTTCTACATTATATAGTCTTGCTGAACATGGCAATGATCTTTCCAGTGCTTGATGCAAAGGATGTGTCTCTTCCTGACACCATCTTCATGTCATGCAAACTTAATGTGCAGCTATTCTGAACTGCTGTCTAGCAAGCAAGATAATTAGAGCATTTGGAAATACAGTGTTTTACCTGAAAATCCACCAGAAGTCTTTAACGTTGATATCCTTGAAGGATAACTAGTCTACGCTTTTTTTTTACTTTCTAAAGAGATTTCTAGTTCTGCACTGAATCAAGTATAGAACCTTTCAAAGCTTTTTTTCAAAACATTTCTCTTCAGATTACAGTTGCACCCATTTTCTGTTGCCGTCTCTTACTGTTCCCACACCTTTCCCCAATGTGCAGACCCCTTTGTAGATAAAATGTTTCAAATAAATTTTTCAGCATTGACAAGTACAGGGTGGGGTTTTTTCCACAAAAGGAGACTTTGTGCAGGATGATTCATCCACCTTTAAAAACGCAAAAAAAATTAGTTGTTAGGAAAAAAAGGCTTAGTAGCTCAAACAATTACCTGGAAAAATGTTCCTAGTTCTCAAAGCTAAAAGGTGGTGTACACAAGTAAAAGACCACTTTCCAGATACAAACACACACAAGTATATACCTATAAGTATATTAAAATATCCACATAAGCCTACATGCACACAACTCTACGTGCTCACTACCACAGCAGAATGCCTTGTCACCAGCTTTCATGTGTGATTACTTTTTGACATCGTTACTGGTTTTTATAGCTCAGGATTTGACAGACAGATCATGGCACTAATTATCACACTTCAAAATCTGTCTCAGCTTGGCAACTTGATTCCCTGCCAGTCACCAAGCCAGGGACCTCATTGTCCAGAGAGATGCTTCGGCCTAGTTCTCAGGTCTGGCTTGACATATATTCAGCATGTCCTTGGATGGCGGCTCATCCAACCCTTCCTGCTAGGCTGGACAGGAAGCAAAGCAGACTCATTTCCCAAAAGGACAGCTGATGAAATTCTTTGCTGACTGCCACAAACACTTATTGCAGAGAAACAGAAACCTTCATGTACCACACTCTGCCCTTTCAGCCACTAAAGAAATGCAGAGGATGGAAAAGCCCATTCCAGAAGTGAGCCTTAAGAATTAATTTTAGGTGGCTAAAAAAAGCTCTGCCTGGACAGATTTGCCCCCAGGATAAATATCCTTTTCTTAAGTACAGGAGAGTGCCCAGAGCTGAAGACCTTCAGTCTTACCCCAAAAATCTATGAAAATAAATGCAACCCCCCCCACTGATGCCAGAGAGCTGCAGTTCAACTATTGCTTTTATCTCCAGCAGTGTAACCTGACAGGACATCTTTCTCCTACCTGCCCTCACTTTCTTTTAGCATACATTTCTTTTCAGGATGTGCATAACAAAAACATCTGTGGGTAGCTAAGCAGTTACTTTTGATCACTAAAGTTAGATGAGACCCATCCCACCCAGAGAGATTAAACGATTAGTCAAGGAGGAAGAGCTGAAGCTCAGCAGGCACCTGTAACCGACTCCCCCCCACTCCCAGCATCTCACCTACTTCCCCACGTCACCCACCATTTGGTTTATCACCTCGAGCCATGAGGACACACACTGTCAGCACTGAGCGCTCTCCAGTTCAGTTCCTCCCAACAGCTGCACCAGGGGTCATTACCCAAGCTCACCCGCGCCCCCCTTATTCACACACCCCCCCCTCCCTCCCTCTGCTCTGCCAGCTGTGTCCATCTCCGTGCAGGAGCAAGGCTCGACAACTGCATTTCACTTAGTAATTGTAATAGATGTTCCCCCAATCTTACATTTGAAACTAATGATGATTCAAATCTATTTAGCATGTAAAACAGAATCAATAATAACTCTCATTTAGCCCAGGCACTGGTGAATGTGTAACTATTTAATGCATATTTAGACATAGTTTATGGCATCAAGCTATGCCCTTCCAACATGATAAAGTTGCAATCCAGCAGTGGTGTTGAGATTAGAAATTGGCAAAAGAGAATAGGAGATTGATTTAAAAGGGTTTTTTCATTGAACTGTAACCTCACAACATGGCATTTGCTAATAAGCAAGCTTCTATTTTTTCTTTTTAAGTAACTTTTGCTCGTGCATCACTTCTGCTCCAATGTGTCTTCTCTTAGGTGACAGGGGTGTAAAAGTGATATTGCAGATTTTTAAATACTGCACAAAATTTATCATTCTGGACTGGAGATTAGCCACAGGTCCATTAGTGGTCTGTCTGCTGGCACAGGAAGTATTTAGTAGCAGTAATAAGAATGGCAGACCTTTTGGTAGACTGGAAGGATAGCTTGAGCATCACAGAAGAGCTAAGAAAGCATTCCTGAAGATTTTAAAGTAGCTGGTGATTGTAAGGACAAGGTTTTCACATGCTGGATTAAAAAAAACTGCATAGAGACTGAATTTCAGAGGGTGAATACAGAATATTTGCTCAGATAGGTTGTTCAGATTTTTCAATAAAAGAAACCAAACAGCCACAGCTGCCTTGGAAATCTTAGTGACGAGATTTGTCACAAAGAATTTTTAGTATCTTCTTCTGAAATGTTAATAATGCACATTAAGCATAAGAACACAACTTAGTTTGGCACAACCAAGGAGGAAGCAAAAAGAAGATTCCCAGATGGTCTCATTATAGGTAAAGAGCCTTATAACCTCTGAATCTAGAAAAAGAGGTAGATAAACAGACAAGATACATCTTGCATTAAGAAAGAATTAAAAGGAAATCATTCAAGCAGGGGGGAAAAAAGTAATCACGTTCAAAAGAACAAGAAAAAAGTATCTTGAGTGAAGCCAGATCAGCATCTAATATGTTGATTTTGACAGTGTATAACTAAATTACTTGCTGACACAACAATTACACGCTTCCAGTTATAAAAAAACCCAACAATTACAAGTCAGGTGTAATTAAATCCCCACAACAGACTTGGTGCAAAAAGAAGGAAAAATGAATCAAAATATAAAAGTTTTTGAGACTGAAAAAAATCTACAGTAGAAAAAAAATCAATCAGAAACAGGACAAAATTATGATTTTTGTAAATCACTATGCAACAACCTTTCAGAGAACTGCAAGATAAAAGAGACAGAATGCGATGCCATTGTCACTTAGGCAAAATGATTTCTCACATCATTTCCATGCGCTACATGGTTTCTTTATGACAGTTAAACAAAAGAACACTCAGAAGTCATGTACATCTGAAAGCCTGATGTCTCCTTGAGCCAGAATTGGTTGAGACCTTTCAAAGGCACAAAAATTTTATACACCAGTTTGGAAAAGGGATGAAGTGCATGGCACATATACATATAGGGTTGACCAAGGACCTCTGATGCTCTATTATATTTTTCTTTCTCTGTAAATCTGATCCTTTGCTTTGCTGCAATTATTCCTCCATTCTTACATTCTAAGAAAAGTAAAGAGTCAGAGCTGACTTGCTATGCTTCATGCCTTACAGGCCCACATATCTGTGTCTCTGGTATATGATAGTTTAAAGGCAACCTGCCAAGACTTAAATACACCACCACCAGTTCTGTATTTCTGGGAAAATAGAATCACAAAATTGGAAGGAGAATACACTGCTCACCAGATATGGATGGGGCCGTGTCTATCATCATCATCATCATGTTCTGCCCCATGGATTAAAGGATTATTATAAATTGAAGAGGCAAAGCCAGAGGTGAGGCACCCCAGGTGCCAGAGAGAATGATGCCCCTGCAGCCCATGGAGAAATCCATGGTGCAGTGGGTATCTCCCTGCAGCCCATGGAAAAGGCCAAGACCTCAGCTGCATCCCAAGGAGAGGCCCCACGCTGGAGCAGGTGGAAACATACAGAAAATGCTGTGACCTTGTCCTGTTTCAGCTAGGATGGAGTTAATTTCTTTTCTAATAGCAGATGGAATGCCACATTTGGGAGATAGGATGAGAGCAGTGCTGATAACACCCTGATGTTTCTAGTTGTTCCTATTTCCCCGCTAACAAGAAGAGAGGGGACGCAGCCAGGACAGGTGACCCGAACTGGCCAAAGGGGGTATTCCATGCCAATTATGTCATGCTCAGCACAAAAGGAGGGGGCTGGTGGGAGGAGGAACAAGTGGTTCCAGGATGCGCAGTTTTGGGGCTAGTCCAGTTTTCGGGACAGCTCTGAGATGTACAGCCTGAGTTGTGTCATTCAGTGAGAAACTGCATTGCGTATCAACACTTTCATATATTTTGCTATAAAGTCCTGTTATCATTGTTATATCTATCTTTCTGCTATTCCAGTAAACTATCCTTATCCCAACCCACAAGGTTATGGTTCCTTGGGTTTGGCTATTTTTCCCTTTTCCTTCTCTCTTCCCCCTCCCTCAACTACCCCCCTCCCATTCTCTTTTAAAGAACCACAGTTTGTATGGTGCTTGGCTCTCAGCTGGGCAAAACCTCAACAGATCTGCGCTGGAGCAAGCCTCTGACAGCACTTGCAGCCCACGGAGAGAGACAGCGATACAAAGGTAAGAGCTGAAGCCCTGTGGGAAAGGACTCATACTGGAGAAGTTCATGAAGGACTGTCTCCCGTGGGTGGGACCCCACGGTGCAGCAGGGGAAGAGTGTGAGGAATGCCACCCCCAGCCAAGAAGGAAAACATCTCATGAGGAACTGACCAAAACCCCCAGTCCAGCTGAAAAGGGGAGTGATAGAGAGGCTTTGGTGGGCATGTGGCCCCCAGCCAGTGCTAAACCACCACAGCCATACACAGTCACTTGCTGCCCACCACCACGCTGGTTGGATGGCGAAGAGATTCACAAGGGTGTAAAAAAAGAAAGAAAACTCATGGGTTGAGATAGAGACAGTTCAATAGGTAAAGCAAAGACCACAGCACACAAGCAGAGCAAAACAAGAAATTCATTCTCCACTTCCCATGGACAGGCAGGTGTTCATCCATCTGCAGGAAAGCAGGACTCCATCACAGGTAATGATGACTTGGGAATACAAAACCAATCATTTTGACCATCCTCCTCTTCGTTCTTCTTCCTCAGATTTTATTGCTGAGCGTGACACCACGTAGTATGTAATATCCCTTTGGTCAGCTGCAGTCAGCTGTCCAAACTTGTGAAGCAGGAAAGTGAGAGAAACAGAAAAGGCCTTGGCTTTGTGAAAGCACTGCTCAGAAATAGCTAAAACATTCCTGTGTTGTCAACATTGTTTTGGTCACAAATCCAAAATCTATCACCATACAAGGAGCTATGAAGAAAACTGACTGTATCCCAGGCAAAACCAGCACACTGAATAATTGCACTTTCCAAACGATGTAAACTGCAAGGAAGAAAAAGTTAAAATCTTTTTGCAATTTATATTAAAGAAAATGGCTGAACACATCACACTGGTGATAGCTCACTGCCCACCAGGCAAACAAAGGACAGATTAGGAAGTTCCACAATTTCACTCCACGTGTCACTGCACTTCACTCAAGCTCTCAAGTCACCTCTTTCCAAGGCGAAGAGTAATTCAGTCTCCACATCTGATTCCCAGCCTCATGGCTGAGCATGCCAATGAAGATTACTATCAGCTGGTTTTGAGATGTCAATATTAAGAATGGAAGTCATATACCAGATGTCACCCAAGAGCCATCAGAGGGTAAAGACTGTGTATTCTCTCTCAAGTTATTCCCAATCCAAGCCAGGTTCAATACTAGTCACCTACAGCTGAAAGGTGCCACTGTTCATTATAAATCTCAAAAGCCAATCTGTCCCTCAAGCAGGGAAAATATTGAACAGGAGAGAAGAAGAAAGATTAACTCTTCATCAGAGTGAGTACCTGAGAAGAAGAGTAGCTGTCAACAGAAATCTCAGGCAGCAAAACAACTTAATGGAACAACTCCCCACGCCACAGCAGAAACGGAGCTTTTCAACTGACACGGGATGCAGTTGCCTCAAACATGAAAAACGTTACTAGTGCTTGCATTAAAGTGAATAACTGTAGTGGGTTGACCCTGGCTGGACAGCAGATGCCCACCAAAGCTGGTCTATCACTCTCTTCCTCAACTGAACAGGGGAGGGAAAATATAATGAAAGGCTTGCAGGTCAGGAGAAGGCCAGGGAGGAATCATTCAGCAATTACCCTCATGGGAAAAACAGACTGAACTTGGAGAAATTAATTTCTCATCAATAAAATCAGAGTAGGGAAACAAGAAATAAAACCAAATCTTAAAAAAACACATTCCCCCACCCCTGCTTTCTTCTCAGACACAACTTCCTCACACTTTTCCCTGCTCCAGCATGGGGGCCCTACCATGGGGACAGTCCTGCACAAACTTCTCCAATGTGAGTCCTTCCCACATTTTGCAGTTTTTCATGAATTGCTCCAGCACAGGTCTCCTCCATGGGGTCCAATCCAGGACCTGACTGCTCCAGAGTGAGTCCCCCAGGAGGCTGCAAGTCCTGCCAGCAAATTTGCTCCAGTGTGGGCTACTCTCTCCATGGGGCCACAGGTCCTGCCATGAGCTTGCTCCAGCACAGGCTTCCCATGGGGTCACAGCATTCTTCAGGGGCATCCACCTGCCCCAGCACAGAGTCCTCCATGGGTTGCAGGGGGACAGCCTGTCTCACTGTGGTCTTCTCCACAGCTTGCAGGGGAATCTCTACTGTGGCACCTAGAGCAGCTCTCTCCCTTAAATACATTATCCCATAGGTTCTACCACAATCACTGATGGGCTCGGCCTTCACCAGCAGCAGGTTAATCTTGGAGATGACTGGCACTGCCTCTGTTGAACATAGGAAGTTTCTAGCAGCTTCTCACAAAGGCCACCCCTGTAGCCCCCCCCCAGCTACCAAAACCTTGTCATGCAAACCCAATACAGTAATATAGTTCTTCTTGTACTGAAGAGGTTAAGTTTTCTTAGGTCTCTAAAAGGGCAAGGGCAGAAACGCAGATAAGAACCTAGAGGGAAATCAGAAGATACCACCAGTTTCTAGAGGCATTCTTTGGGGGTGAGGATAGGAGGAAGACAGATAGGTGAAAAATATTTAAGACAAATCATCTCTAAATTAAACTAAAACATGCCCTTCAAACATTAGTAGTTACACATGTCCATCCACTGCCTAGATTTTATGATATTTCCACTCTTAAACAAGCAGAAGCAAGTTATCACATCTTTCCCCTGTTTGCTGTTGAGGTTAGCTTTATATACTTATGCCAGCTTGTGCTGTGTGCATGGACTTGTCTATGTTCTTACCAGCACACTGATACAGGGGCCTCTCTCAACTCAGCTAAGGCAGGGAAGTCAGCAAGATATTATGTCCCTACCTGAGTACAGACTTAAGGTGTGGATTAATAATCCAGGGAAAAAATCTGTCCCTCCCCAAAGCATAAAAGAACCCATCCAAGTGGCTGAAATCCAAAAGGAACACCTATTTCATATCCAACCAGCACCATTTTTCCAATGAGACCTGGAATCTCTCCACACCGATTCTTTGCCTAGCCCTTGAGACAGTGCAGAGCAGACATTGACATAACTGGTCTCATTGGAGAGGCACAAGAGATCTGCAGGTTGCACATGTCTGACTCCAGGGAGTTATATGCTCACTTGGTACCTGGCCAATTGTTTTTGTGTTGCAGTCTGTAATTCCTCTTGTTTTTAAAGACCTAGACCCCCAGGTTCTTTCCAATCAACTGAAAACAAATTGGTGATTTAGATTGTGCCAAGGTTATATTTTGTGCAGAAATCCTGGAGTGGAAATCAAGAATAAATCTCATGTTTTGCTACATAAATAGCACACTAATAAAAAAAAATAAAATCACATTTATTCCAACTGTAAAAGATTTTTGTACCAAGTATGGTCTGCTGAGTATACACTTGCTTTGATCTTTTTCTTTTATGCCACAGACATTAACAATATTGTAAAAAAATAGATTAATAATTTATTGGAGATGAGCTGAATATTTTCTCCCTCCTTTGTGTATAAGCAACTTGGCAACAAAGCTGTCTAACTTCAGGATCAATCTTACCCTTATTTTCTATTATGTACTTCCTGTTGTTCCCAAACAAGATTAATTTTATTTTATGCAAGTCACTGAGCAGTTTCCACTAAAATAAGATTGATTTTGAATTTCTTTTCTCTCTCTCTCTCTCCTTCTCTCCCTCACTTTATTTTATTTTATCAGTGTTAATAAAACCACAGTGACTTGTAAAATTCAATTTAGAATTATTTTCCACCTGCAGAGGTTTAGACACTTTTCCCCCCTCTTTTCACAATGGACTTATTTCTCACTCACAAGGGTTAGAAAGTAGATCTTTTATGCAACAGTTTTGTAAAACAGATATTCTGAAAGGACTTAAAGAAAGAAAAGCATCATATGTCTGTCTGACATAAATCATTTCAACAAAATAGACAGTAATGGGTATTCTTCAGCAAATTAATTTTTTTTAACTTAATTCAGAATGAACAAGAAGAGATCACTGGAAATTTCCATACTGTTTGCAGAATTTTTTTTTAGATTGTTGAAGATTTTGCTCATTTAACATTATTAAAGGACTCTCATCAATACAGAAAATAAATGTTACTGGTGCTAAGAATGCAAATTTTCTTTACCTGAGATATTGACTGACCTGAAACTGAGCAGGGGAAAAAGACTGGGGGTTTTGCTTGGGTCTTTTAAATCTAACTTATCACCTATTTATTATGCTCACCATATCTTTAACTTACCAGTGACCTTCCTAAATTTAGATTTTCATAGTTTTCAATTTTCTTTCTATTATTTTAGTTTCCAGGTCTTAGTCCCTGAGGTTAATTCTGCTCCACTGAACACAGCACTGATACGGGGATGTTTACATGAAAGAAAACTACTCTTCATTTAAACAGCCATCGTTTCAATCCTATACCCAAGCTATGGTAGTCTAAGAGTACCTCCATTATGTCTCTGGCATATAACTGAACAAACATGTATTATCATCATGTGCAGAAAGACAGAGGAAAGTAATGTGGTCACAACGATTAAGACATTGTAGTCAAGGTAGCTTATGATTTAGTGGGAGCACCTCCAGAAGCATAGATACTGATGCAAAGCTCACCAGTTTTCTAGTTGAACTACTCCTAGTCCAAGCTTCCAGAAGAACTGAAGCACTGGCAAAATAATTTCACTCTTCAACTGTTATGTCTACCCCTACCCTGGAGCTATAGGTGCATTCAAAGGCATTTTTAAGCATCAAGAGGAAGCAATCTCTGACCTGGAGCAGGTGTGGCTGTTTTGAAACAATCAAGATGAGATCTGACCTGGAAGTTAACGCTGAGCAGAATTGTTCCACCAGAAGGATTTCCCTAGACAAAATGCCTGCTCAGCAAGAGGGGCTGGCAGGAGCTCGTTCCTTTTGTTGAAACTTTCAGTGGAAAGTTATTGAAGCATTTCATTCTCAGGCAGTCAAAATATTTTGCATCAATAAGATGAATTGTTTCTTTTCAAATGCAATATAATAAAGCCAAATGACATTTCCCATCAGATCAAAACAAAACGCTTGGAGGAACGCTTCCATTTCACAAAAATGAAATGTTTCTGCTTTCCCCCAGCGCAGAAAGAAACAAAATCTTTAGCTCTCAGGATACCCTACAAGATGGACTTTCCTGATTTCTTTGAATGAAATCTAATAGCTATTGATCTGGAAATTTGACTCGGCCAAGGTTCTGGTGATCTGGAAAATGAAGAGGGACAGGCTTTCCCGCAAGAACTGCAGATAGTTCCTGACTCAACCAATTCACAAATACTGGCAGAAGGCTTTTTCATAGTTTTCTCTTTACTCCCTAGAAGACGGGGGGCAATAGAGACAATGAGGGACAGAAGATAATTATTGCTGTTCTGAACAGCCATGCAGAGCAAACATCTGTGGGCAGCAGAAAGACAGAGGGGAAGAAAACCTCTCCATACATGTGCATGCAGCCAGCACTGCCTATATAATGGCTTTGTTTCATATCAGGATTTTCTCTTCTCCTTACTGAAAGGACAGGACAGATGCTGCAGTCAGCTCAGTTATAGGGAAACATCACTCCCAGGAAGTTCATTGAAAAGCACTGGGAAAATTACAAATGTTTAAATTATTCCACTGTCAACTTCATCAGAATTCAATGCAAAGCCATCTTAACTGTGTCTAGAGTAGAAATGCATGCTCAGTGTAGATCAGACATTGGTTTCCATTTATTTTAGCTTTACAGACAAAGTATTCTCTTTGTTAATGGGGAAAATAACCCATTTTTCACTTCAGTCAAGGCAATTGCTTTTTATTTCCAAAAAAAAAAAAAAGAGGCGGCTCTAGAAAGAGAATCACATAATCAGGTAGTCTGCAACATATGGCTCTGAGCAGGAAAAAGGAGGCTATTTCTGAACTTGTGGGGCTGGAAGAATGTCTTTTATCAACATAAAATACAAAACTTGTTTTGAAAACTTTACAATATCCCATCCAGGTTCAAACAAAAGCTGATGATGACAGACACAAAGAGCTTACATTATCAGAGCTAGGTGTGGGAACTGCGAAGAGAGCAACAGAGCTGTTGACTCTGGGTTATTCAACATAAGCCATTCCCTTCCAAAGACTTACACAAGTGCCCTTCCCGTTTACAGTATGCTTCAGAAAAGAGCCTTCCTTTCTCTGCATGTTTCTCATCTCTTTTCAAACAAACACTGCTCATTTACAGCTCTTCTGCAGAAGTGGGAGGAGACAGCTGAGCTACTCACTAGGACTGGGTGGTACTCCTGTGTGATGCTGTTGTACGTTGAATTCAAGTGGTTGGTGTGATTTTCAGAAGAGATTTGAGACCTTATCCAGTTAATATTGGAGTCTTAATTCAGGTGGTTCAGAAAAGCATCCAAAATCCTGTTTACCTGTCCAAGTCAGTACCAAATGCCAAATCCTCAGTTTATATCCAGAGAAAATGTTACAAGACCCAGGAATATCTAGCTTAAGGAAATTATCTTGCATTTCCTTCTAATGAACTCCTTGAATGTTTTACAGCAGCCATAGAAAGTAAAATGCAAAGAGTCACCTGAAACAGGCCCACTGGTGTGAATCTGGCATCTAAATAATACAGCAGAAAAGCACAGTGGATAGAAAATGTTTTGAATATTTCAGAAACACTTGTAAAACTGTTCAGGAGGTGAAGATTTATAAGCACACTGACTGCAAGTGAACTTTTCTACAGATAAATGATGAGCTCACCTGCTCCACAGGCTTTCAACATTTGCATTAGGATACAGAAGCAGATGATTAAATTTGCAGCTGTAACCACTCCTGGCAATGATCTTATGACAAATCTCAGCGATCCCATAGAAATGCTTCAATAACTCATAGTCAAAGATACTGAAATTCATTTCTGGGCAACGTAGTGGTTAAAAACACAAGTGAAGACTTCATTCTTACACCTCAGCCTCCAAACATCACACTTTTCCAAGGACACTCATCATCATGCTCCTCAGTTTTGAGCGTTGGACCAAAAGGCATCTTTTTTTTTCCCTTCCCTCAAGCACAATCCTACATGACCAATATTCTGTTATTTCATACTCTTCAATGTAAGAGTCTGGCTCTTTCACTACCCACAGCAGTCTGCCACAAAAGGCAGTTGCTTACTTATCCATGCCTAGTTCTGGTGTATTGCAAGGAACACACAGGTTAATAAAACAGGCCTCAAAATCCAGCCCAGTGAGCACTATGATCCTTCTTTACAGTAAGAAAGGTCACTGCTGTGATAAACGTACAAGATACAAACTCAGGAGGCAATGAGCTATCATCTCATCCTACTCCATAGGTCCCAGATGAACATGCATGCACCATGACAATAGTTTAACATGGACAAAGCCCACAGCTGCCTTCTGATTTGACTGCCTTTGGCAAAAGTGCTTCACTGGGCACGAATTTAAACATTGAACATGCACCCAGGTTTCTATGCTTCTTTAGGAAGCATTTTATTCCCTTCACCTCCATTTCTCTTGCTCTCTTTTTTTGGTGCTGCAGAGGGTGGTGCTGGCTCCCACCAAACAACTTCACCAGACCTTTGCATGCAGATTGCACCCTGCCATGGCATGCCAGAGGCTTCAAATTGAAACACATTTTATTAATACTTATTCTAAGAGCATTAAAACTAAAAAGAAAAAGGGTCAAAGTCAGAGCCTTGTAATCAGGCTTTGAGAAAGTTATGGGGGGTTTTGATTGTTTTGAGGTCTTCTAGTTTTGTTGGGATTTTTTCTCTTGTGTTTTTAAAGAAAACAGATTTCCATTGCAGTTCTTTCTCTGGGCAGTGCTCAGAAATCAAACCTCCTAAGCCTTCCCCTCCAGCTCAGGGGTGCTCAGGACTCACACATTTCTTTCTAATTTTACCAGTGTGACATTCACACTCTCATTTATAAAAATACATCTCCTGCATTTCATTTGTAAGTTACCTGAGGGTTTTTCCTGTGTTTATTATTATCATTATTTATGTTCCTGGAGGGGGAAGGAAGCAACACAAAGCAAGGGAAGAAAATGAAATAAAACAAATCTTTCACAGCAGTCCAGCATTTGGCAGTGGTTATCATCAAGCAAAGAAAAACAAATATTTCCTTTAAAGAGTTGCCACTAGCCGGCAGAAAACTTCCAATAAAGAATAGGTACTTATTCCAAACCAACCCACATTATATAGCAGAGCACTTTGCATTTTCCCTCCCTCTGCCTTTATTTCCCTTATCATTAACATAAAAACAAGGCCTCTGTCTCTTGGAAAGATTACTAACACCTCATAGAAACTCTTTAGAAACAACCATTTAAAGGCAATTTTCCTGATATGGCATATAGATATTTTCCCCTTTTCTTTTTAGATGTTTATAAATGGAGAGATTTTATAGAAAGAGGAGTTCTATTCTTCAGGAGCTCTCTGAATCCTGCTGTTTATGTTTAACCTGGAGTCATGATAATCCCCTTCATTTTTCTTTAATTTGGCATTTCATCTTTTTATTTTAATAAAGTCAGAGTAACACACAGCATGCTCCATAGTAGCATCCAAGTTAATGCAATAAGCAATTATAAAGGCTATAGTGCCTTCAAGCTCAAATTTTACATATTCAGTTAGCAGCAGCCCCAGCTTGGCATGCAGTGCTTTGAGCTCAGGCTGAGAGCGGGGTTGGCTGACTTGCACACAACAAAATGCTCCTTCTAATCACGTCTGTCACAGGTCCCTGCTGCTATTTGCATAGCAAAGGTGGCTGCTGGGGTTGCATCACAGGGAAAATCAGACCAACGGGAGTAGGGAGCTTCCAAGAAACCCAACAATACTTCCTATTGCCATCCCTATGCTTCACCTATAGGGCAATCATTATCAGATCAGATGATTTACGTCCACTCTAAACCCACATTGCTACTACCATACTTACATACAAGGTGTTTTCAGAGCCTGTTCTCTCCAAGCAGCACCCAAGTATGACCACCACCTAGAGACCCCTTCCCATCCTTGCTCCTCTCAACCCCAGCAGCACTTAGTCACAAGTCTGCAGTGAGCTCCTTGTGCAGAAGCACCTGCTGTGAAACTGTTTTAGCAACACACACAAGCTTTCTGCACCAAAAGCCAGAATATAATAATAACAACATAAACACAGAAGAACAGCCCAAAGCATACCTACTGTTTCTGATAAGTGTGCATACAGCTACTTCCTAAGGATGGAGTTACCAGGCTCCCAAGACCAAGCAGCTATTCCTTTTTACTACAAAAGGCAACCAAGAGAAAGAAACGTGCAGTTCATTGGGGCCAGCTGAAAGGAGTTAACATAGCCAGAAAGCCTATAAATAAGAGACAAGTGCAGTCAGCTTATTTTCCAGTGTAGGTTGAGCCAAGGGTGAGGGTGTGTTTCAGAGCACCCAGAAAGGCTGCCTGGAAAGCTTGGGGGATTTCTATTAGGGGCTGTCTAGACTGTGAGGAAGCTCTTGTAATTTCACAATGAAATTTTTACTTGCAGAAACTCCCTTTGTTGCTTTATTTGTGTGAGCCTCAAATTTGGAAGTCTTTTCCTTTCTTTAGTGCTTGGTTTCTTTCTACAAAAATGTAGGCTAAGATTAGGTTCTCAAATGCTCTGAGCACAAGTTATTCAGACAATACTTTAGTTCTGGGTCGTTGGCAGTCTTTGAAGGGAGACTTATGCCTGTCAGAGCTTGGATTTTGGTTCAGTCACTGGGTCTTTTTAATCACTGCAGTTTTTATGTTATCCAACAGGCACTCTTCCAGTCTAGATGAAAATGCAAATAATACAAAGCAGCTTCTCACTACAGGCTTTAAAGCAGAAGAGAAGAAAACATCACTCAAATTTCACCGGAATCTCAGTCGCTTGCAGTGTGTATGTATTAAATTGGGCCAAATGTCTGCAGTTAATCGTAATGCTTGCTGTAATGCTAGGCAGTTATCCCCTGATGTGCTCATGACCATTGTACTGCAGTTCTCATTTTAATTACACTTCTGACAACAAGGGCTATGCAGCTCTGATCTTAAAGTGCTGAGTTATGTGATGTTAAGGTATCGGAGAACAAAACTCCTCTCTGTTTACATGCAGAAAATGGTATTCTACAAACAGAAAATTATTTAGCAGTAAAAACCCACAACCAATAAAAGAAAAAAAACCCCGTAAACACTACTCCACCTTCTCAATGTTTTCCCCTGCAGACAGTAAAAAATGGCAGGTTTTGTTTTGCATGTTGGGAGGAGGGAATGACAGTTATTTTCAGTGTGAAAAACTGAGCGCTGGTAGAAAATGCTGACATTTCACCCCAAGTTAATGAATAGAAATAACATTGTAACATTTATAAAACACCTATAACAATGAACCAAAGGGTTCTTCTGCACAGTGGTACTTGTATCAACACACTAAAAGCCATCTAAAGCAATAGAGTTTATTCAGAGGAGAGATAGGTGAGAAACTGCAAGCAGAAATAGGAACTGTGCTTCTGCAGTGGTGGCAAAGTTCAGACACATCCCCCTCGCCTCTGTGGCACAAGCTGCTCTGCCCAAAGACATCATCACCAGAGACCTTGGGTAACAGTTCCTACTGACCTGGATATTCTGTAATGATTATTTTCAAGCTTTGTATGAAAAAAGTTTGTTAATTCTCATCCACATCTGCTTAGCTGGTGCTTGGGCATCTTGGCACTATTTCCAGTGGTTGAATAAAGAGTAATATCTGACTCTCTCCAAGAGACCTAGATCATGCTGCCCCATGTTATGAGAAACATTTTTTTCTCCTGCATATTCTGTCTCCCTCTGCTGATGCTCTTAAACAACTTTCTTTCAGAAGCATAGGAATTGCAAACTAGGAGAAACATATCTCAAATACATCAAAATGGCAGCAAGTTCTGGGCATCATTTAACCAGGGAGAGACCATCATAATCCTTGGTTAGAAAAATTATGTACATGATTAAATTACTTGCAAATAGGCTGTGAAGCATATAAAATTAGTTCAGTAGTATTGGAAAAATATTTACAAAAATTGCCTGGAGTCAGGGTCTGGTGAGTGCTGACAAAGAAAATAGTTGCTGCCTTAATAGGCCTGGAGGCCAGAAAAGAGGATGAGATGAAAGAATGCAGATGTATCTGGCTCTCTGAAAGACATTAGGAGAAGGGGAAGCAAAGCATTATATGAACTCTTGCTCATCTGGCTCTCATTTCCTTGGAAATCAAACACGCAATGGATATTTTATGTGTGAAGAGAAATTATGTTGAAAATGCCTCTTAGGAAATCTAGAGTCCACTTTGGGTAACCTCACATCTAGGAAGAAATAAGATTGAAAGCACCAAAGTGTAGGCAACCAGACTGATTTCAAATTGGAAAAATGCTCCCATTTACTTGCTTTCCAAAGCATATGAAAAGCCGAAGAAGAGAGGAACACTCATTCCAATAATGCAGACCAGGCTGCCTTCCCCTCACATCATGTCCCAGCTCTAAATTTCCTTCCCATCTGAGCTGCCTCTCTCTTGCTTGCTCGCTCTTTCCTCACAGCTGGAAGTACCCAATCATCCTCCTCTATATCCTCTTTTCCTCACTCCCCTCCCTGTCTCAGCACGCAGGGAACGTGATGCACAGATGAGGCCATGCTCAAAATTCCTGGAGAGGAGCACGGATCACATCAGGTCATGTGCACATATAGCAAAACCAAGGAAAGATTTGAATGTTTGGAGCTTCCAGATGCAGGGCAACCATTGTTCATAAATTCACTGGTAAAAGTTCTTGTATGTTTTATGATTTTTTTTCTGCATGTTTCTCTGTTGCATCCCAGTGGGCTTTTTAAACCTCTTTTGAAAACAGGTAGAACCTAGTCACAGGCACAGGGGTTAAGATGGCTCTGCAGGCAAGCCCTATCTACCATTCTTTTCCTAAATTATAGCCTCTGTTAGGGCACTTCTCTTCTTGAATATAAACTTAGCAGGATAAAGATTAGCCTAGGATTTGCTATAGGTCTGAAACAAATCTAGACTGTGTGAAATAAAAGAAAAAAAAACCCAGCAATACTCAGGCAGATAACAATGACATGGATGAGATGGCAGCTCATTCCTCTGTGAAGTTTCAGTCCAGGACAATAACTTGAACAGTGAGTGTCAGTGAACCACCAACATCACTTGAAAGTATACAGGCTAAGATAAAACAATTCCTTTGTCATGCAAATGCATCTTGCACAGAGATACTGCAGCTGGTTTACTAATGCCAGGAGGGGAAATTAATCGGACAAGTTTATTGAGACAAGAGAGTTGCATCCTGTATTTCTATCTTGACTGATCAGCACAGTGTGGCGTGAGCCTATGAATAGCATCACACACCGATTCTTAACGTAAGCTTCTTAAATGTATGGTTTCCTACAACAAAAATGTCAAAAAGCACTGGAAGATCCCTTTCTTCTCTTTCATATCAATAAAAAAAACCCCAAACCATTGGATTAATACTCCAAACTGTATTGCTGCTGGGGTACAGAAAAGCGTCATCAAACCTATAGCTGTTTAGTATCAGTTTTAGACTTCAAATAATGGAAAACAGCAATATAGACTTTCTTTTCTTAACAGCTTTCTGACCTTCTGACTGCAATTCCCACACTGAGTGACTGCAGTTCAGGAAAATCATGTGCTCTGAAGAGTTTGGTGGCAGTAGAGAATCTCATCAATTTTAATCCCTGAAAGGTTCACAGGGTTTGAGCCTGACAACAAAACATTGCACAATGTGGCTGAGCAGAGCAGACCTGATCCCTCCCTATACCACTAACAGAGCTCAGCACCTCTCTGCCCCATTTGGCCTTTGCCTCTGGATTCTGGGAGAGGAGCAGAAGAACAATTTGGCTGAATGCAGAGACGCCCTGTGTAAAGATCGGTGGCAGCTCCCAGGAAGGAAGTGACCAAGGTCTGCTCTTTTTAAATGAAGGTGTAGCACTAGAAAGTCTGGACTCCTGAATCTAGGCTGTCTCAGGGGAGAGGAGAGTAAGGCAGGGAGTAATGCATGATTTCCATCTATGTGTAGTTGTGTTGCAGTCGCCCTGATGATGGCTGAGAAGCCAGCTCTTACCCAGCTCTCCAGCACTTTGAGACAAAACAAGGTCCAGCCACCTGCCATACCCTTAATTAAATGGAGTTGTGGGAATGAAGTGCCATTGGTAATAAACCAAACTTGCCAGGTTGTGACAAGCTCAGCTCCTTCTCTATCTCCTCGTAGCTCAGACATGCATGCAAAACCTGAGCAAATTCTGCAGGCGTTGGTGGGCTATGTACCCTGGGCACTTCCCTTGCCTGGCAAACAGTAGATCCAAGAAATAGGGGACTTGGTTAGAGTTCATAGCTTGTTAGCAAAGTTTGATTTCCAGCCCTGATAACTTAACTCTCCTCTTGCTTGCAAGCTTTCTTCTGGGGCCTGAGCAGATCCAGTGACAACCAGAATTAAATATAAAAGGGTTTCTATTAGAATAGCCTCTTGAATCCTTGCTAATGGTATGAACATTTCACTTTCCCATGCTCCAGCTCATTTTTCTGACCCACAAATATGTGACCTGATTTAATAAAGACTTATATTTAAGCATAGAGGACAAACAATGCCTCCCTACCCTCATAGTGAGGAATTTCTTCCTAATATCCAATCTAAATCTACATCTTCCAATTTAAAGCCATTCCCCCCTATCCTATCACTACATGCCCTTCTAAAAAATCTCTCCCCAGCTTTCTTGTAGGCCCTTCACTTCAGGTACTGGGAGGCTGCTATAAGGTCTCCCCTGAGCCTTCTCTTTTCCAGGTTGAACAACCCCAACTCTCTCAGCCGGTCTTCATGGGATAATAGATGTATCTATTAAGATAGAGGTATCAATTAAGAGACCACCAAGTCCTCATCCACATCTTACAAGTAAATAGGGAAAAATGCATCACTAAATCTGTGTGCTAATTATAGCTAGAAACAACAGAGGGAAAACAGCTATCTGGAAAAATATTAACCTGTGAGTAGCAATAGAACCAAGCAGGAGGAAGCCATAGATAACATAATGGGTAACAGTCCTCCAGCAGATGGTAAAGTAACGTAGTTGAGAAATTTGCTTGTACAGTAACAAAAATTCAGATTTTATTTACTTTGAAAGCCACAGGTTTGTTTTCTCTCTCCAGATCACACCAGATTGATATAATTCAGTACCTCTGCACCCTTCCTTTGAATAAGCATGGTGTGGATATAACTAGCATTGCAGCAGCAGAACATATTTTTGGTGGAGTAACATTCTTCCTACCCCTCTTTAGATAAGGCTTGCACCCTCAATGATGAAGTTTTACATGCATTACAAACACATTGACGACAATGTCAGTGTTTTTTTTGTCCTGTGTTCTGTGCCCAAATATTCTTCTGGCTGAACTCTAGAAAGGTTATTTTTTAAATTGTAACCCAGCTTCTTTATATCTCCTAAGAATGCATTCCTTCCTTGGAGAAATCCCCTTTGGACAGGAGTTCAGTGGTAGACATAATACATCAGATGAGAAAACTGATGTATATCAGGAGCAGACCTAAGAGGCTGAGACCATGGATCCATCAGGAAGGAACATAATGTGAAATTGCTTGTACATGCTGTTCCTCTGCTTGCTGGAAAAGCTCTGTTCTTGTGACACTTCAGGGGATTAAGCTGATGAGTGTGCTATGCAACCAGGAACTAATACTGCTTAAAACAGCCTTTTTTAAGTTTTTTAAAATTTTTTTCTTTCCCCAGGCTGGTGATCTCTCAGCCAAAGTTCAAGCTCTGGCTGCCTCTTTCAATGTAATGTGAAAACACAAATAACACATGTATTATCCCGCTTCATCATGAAGAGTCACGTCTGTAGGGAATGGGGGAATTGATGGGGGGCTGCTTGTTTCCAGGCTGAAATACAACAGCTGACAAACCTCTCCTCTTATTTCTCCACTGCTTTTCATCATCCCTGGAGACTGCCACACTGGTCTGAGCACAGCAGGAACAAAGATCTAGGTCTGAAACCCAGGGCTCTACTTTCTTGGTGGCACTGGGCAGGCTATTTTATCTCTGGTTTCTGCTGTGACTGCTCAGAGTCATCTTCTCCTGGTCCTCAGTTAAGCAAACAAATTAAAAACCTCTTGGAAAACAGTGCTGTCACTGGTTTTCTTCAGATGACTGAAGTGCTGTCCTCAGATGTACATTCCTGGCATATCAGTTGATAATATAGCTTTTGAGTAACCCCTATGTAAGTGTCTAAATGAAGGCTGGATTTTCACCATAGTCACAGCAGGTAGAAATCAGCCTTAACTGCTCTGCTGTGCAACCAGTGAGCACAGTTGCTTTCAAAACTTTTAACACTGAACTTTTGTGAGCTTCTAAACCAAAACTTTCTTGTTCTGGAACTACTTCTCATGCAGAAGAAAAGATTCCCCACTCTTGTGAATGTGTTACATACAGCATTTGTAGTTGCTTAAGCTCTGCCAGCTGGGCTGATGACTTTCCAACACGGAGGTTGTGATTCCTGCCACCCACAGGGAGAAGGTACCTGAAAGCCCAAGACCCCTCTGAACGCTGATCTGGTCAGTGTCTCTCAGCAGGATGCACAGAACTGAATCCTAGCCCCTGGAGAAAGAAGCCAGCCATTTCTTCTGCCACAGGACAGCAGATCTGGGAACGGTTTGAGATGAGATGGGTACCTGTCACTTGTCCAAGAGAGTCAGTTTTGCTGTTTCTATAGGTAGTCTGGGGCACAATGACTGCAACCATTTCCCTTGAACTGCCCTTCTCCAAAACCGATCATGATTTTCTTCATCTCTGGCATAGAGACAAACAAGAAAGCAGGTTACTGCTGTTGGGGTTCCACCCCCCCAAAGGATCTGCCCCAGCCTGTGATCAGCCCTCTGCCGGATCCAGCTGAAAAGTCCTTCTTATTGCCAGTCACAGAAAGAGAGCTTCTGAACTTTAAATACTGTAACAGTCAGTTGTTTTTCCCCATCAAATTGCCATTTTATGGGATTGTCTGAAACTTAAATACAATGAACTTTATTGCCAATCTGACATTTATTTGCAATGTATATTTACTGCCTGGAGAGCGAGGGCGAGTGGTATGTTTTCTCCTCTGTCAAACAGGGGAAAGATACAGCAGGACTCTCCCCATTACCTCCACTAAAAAGAATCAGATTTATTTACCTTGACTTGAGAGAGTCATTTTCACTGGGTATCTCTGTACCTGTACAAGCTAAGTGAAATCTACCTTATTCTTAATAAGATATAAATACATCCTTCCTCTTTGGCTGTAATATCCTGATATGGGGGGGAAGTGCTAAAAGGAGGATGTTTGTTATTTTACAAGCTTTTTACAATACCAGCCTAATGAGATAATGTATTTATTTATTATAACAATAAACACAGCTGTAAAATGGACCATAAAAAATAATAGATGACTCACAGATTTCTATACCCAACATGTCAGCTGTAATTGGGGAATAAATTAAATGATCCATCTGCTTGCCATCTTCTACACTATTTTCCCTAGTATCCTCAATATTTAAATACAGTCAGCATTATTTATATTAATTACTCACTAACAACAGCAACAACAAAAACCCTGCAAGGAAATTGATTGGCCTTGTAATATAATTCCCCAGCCGCATCACACACATACACTATAGTCTTTCCCTTACACTTAAATCTAATGAGCATGATGGACTTGCTTTTCTTTATTAATAGTTTTCACTTTATCATGCCAATACTATTGAGTCTTCTTTTTATTAGTGTCTTGGAGACAGTGCTAGCAATGATATATCATATAAAAGTTTGAGAGACAGTTCAATCCATTAAGTCGGAAAAAAAGCACTTCATCTCCTTTCCAAGTGAAGCAGCTTCAGGAATAGAGCACTATGACACAGTCCTAAAATTGGAATAATATCACTTGAATATCCCAAAGGTGAAGTTTTTGGATTAACAGACATTATGCAATATGCAAACATATCTTGGGAAATATTCCCTCTCTCAAATGTGTGTAAGTTTATATACGCAAATACTGGCAATCGTATAAACAAGACGGGAGAGAGACATTGATACACAGCCGGTTACTGACTTGGACAGAAAGAGAACTTGAATTTCTTCCATGTCCTTGCCTAGTGTTAGATTCATCAGGGCACAATGCCATTGCTTTGGCAACTGATTGCTTAATTGATCAGTGACAAGTTAAGTAATCACCATCCCATCACACCTCTTCACTCTTTACACTATGCATCAAATCCAGATTTAGTGTAGTATTACTGAAGGAGTTGCCTAAGAAAAAGAGGTATAATTATGTTAAAAAAATGCTATGTTTTAGAAATTCCTTTATATTTTTAACCCAAGTGTAATGATGTCCTATCCGGTGCAGAAGTTCCTAGTTTCATAACCTAATCTCTGAGTAAAAATTATATTAATTTATTTATTAAATAGGAAAATTACATTAGATTTAAAATATTTGAGACCTTGGGATTCTTTGCTGTAGAAAACCCAGCTTAAAAGTTTTCTTAATGATCTGTAGAAGGAGTTGATTAGGCGGGGTGAAATAGAGAATATTTAACAAAACACTGGGGTTTTCCACTAGTCTAGGCATTAACTGGGGGAATACTAGACTGGGTTCTTGCCAGTCTGGACACTGGTTCAATCTTCATCCTCTCACAGCATTTTTAAAGTCTTTCAGCATAACATTGAAAACTTCATTACTTTAGTCTTTCTGTCATCATTGAAACATCCAGAAAATTTAAATATTTACTCTGAGAATTACAGTACAATATAACAATATAAAAATTATTCAAAGTCATATAATTAATCAAATGAATGCCTGAATATGTTTACAACTGAAACTTGGGCCAGACACTTTCTAGACAATCAAATCACACACAATTTAATTGGAATTTGGTCAACTCTACCTCTCTCAATATTAACTGTAAGGTTAACATTTTAAGATATCTAACAGCAAGGACATCCAGTTAAAACTGCACAGATATACACCAACAGAAATTCAGCTTCTATTGAACCATTCACATTTTTTTGTTCCATCTCCCAAATACTCACACCTTCTTTAGGTAAAAAATTAATGTTGTCTGCTAGATTTAATGGACCCTTTTAAAATGCATTCTCCATTGCTGTTCTCCACCAGACCTTTGTGTCTTCTGACAGGCTATATTTTTCTATACAGCTGAAAGTTAAGGAGCGGAATGCATGGGATATTTTGGGGTTGGGGCTTTTTTCCTTGGTGGGCTATTTGGATGCTTTTTTGGCAGACAATTTTTCAGAAAATCTCTCAAACAACAAGACAGCAAAACACAACAGCCTTTGCTGAAAGGCTTTGAAATGCAATGCACAGAACACGCTTCTGCAGTGAGCAGTTCTCTAGCCGGCAACAATAACATCTCGGTGATGGGAATTGTGCTTACGATCTGTTTTGTCTAAATAAAAGGAGATGGTCAGGAAGCTATATTTCAAAACAGTCAACAGAATTTTTCCATGTACTTTCAATTTTCCTTCTTCTCTCATCCTTCTCTTCCAGAGTACTTGAAGTAACCTGCTGCAGACACCCTGCATGAGTATCTCATTGATTCACAAGGGCAAAGCTATTTCTTCTTGTTAGCAATTAAAAAGGTTTGAGTGCCTGTGGTGGCTGGTTATAGAGGTTATTGCTAGTTAGTGCTATTATGGGATTCTACTTTCTCTATTTTCTATTTCAGTCCATTTTCTATTATTATTCCAAAGGGTTCAATAGCTAAGCACCACTCAGGATGAGTCAGGAAATCTGAATAATAGGCATTATCCTATTTTCTGAAAAAGAAAAAGCAATATGGGTTCTGGAAGCAGTTTAGCATGCCATTTTAATCAAAATTAATGAAAGGGATATCTCAGTTTCTGTTCTGTGTCTATCATTTTACCAGCTACAGTAATAAACCGTAGTTCTTGGAGTTTATTTTGGAATTAGCATGTTGCTGAACTCCTCTAAATAAATTCACCTCTGGTACAATTGCACTGACAGCTAAAGAATTGTCCCAGGAGGGAATTTTATGGATCCTTCATTTTTAGATACTTTTTTTCCCAGCTATTTTTCTTGTAGGATTTCTCAGCCAGAAACTAGCACAGAAACAGCACCTTTTATTAATGCCACTCCAGATCCTTGCAAAACAAAACTCATGTCATAAGCTAGAGAAAGATAAACAGTCTCTTCCCCGCACTTGACTTGTTTTCTACTAACTGGGACCATTCAAGACAGTTCTTCTCTTCTTCAGTCTGCTGTAAGGTAAAAACTGCCTTTATAATGGACAACTCGGTGCAATCAGGTCCTTTAACTGTGTTACAACAGCAAGCCAATCTTTCTCAAGTCAAGGTGCCTTGCTTAAGAAAAGCTTTGCAAGCATAACACAGTTCTCTAGAGCAATCTGACACTACCTAACTATCATTATCTGAGCAAATTTGCAAGGATTTCTCCTACTTTCCAACACCTGGCTGCAGATATGTCTTGGCTGTCATGGTTTCCAAGAGAATCAGCCAGTTTTATTCTTCACTAATACCTTTTCATAGCCTCAATAAAGATTAAGATTCTAATTTTGTGGTTTGTTGGGTTGTTTTTTTTTCCCTTTTCACACAGGTTAGAGACGAATGTCGCACAATGTCAGGAAGTTTTGCTTTTGACATCTTTGAAACATTATCACTATGATTTATTCCAATAGTGTTGGTACTGAGGCATCTATCACTTCCCTGGGTTCCCACCTAGAGGAACAATGGACTTGGGTTTTTCCCCCCAACAGCCTTGCAGCATAATAAATCTTCACTTTACCACCCTTATAATCAATACTGAGCAATCTTGTTATCAAAACCCCTACAAAACAATGGCCATATGCAGCAGTATTCCTCCACTAATGAAATGCATCTATATCTAGGGGCAGGGACATAATGGCTGGTTTAATTGTTCAAAGCAGATGCAGTAACATTTTAGGACAGGAAGAAGGATGTTGTTGTACATAATTAACCCTGGAGGAAGAATCTGAGAAAACAGCATATCATGTTCCAAATCTTGCTCATAGAGCAAAAATTAATCTACAGCACTAACTTCAGTGTGTAGATATTTTGGAGTCTTTAATGCTTGCAAGAAAAAAAAACCTTAATATTTCACGCATCTTCCAAATGATGGACTCTCTCACTCAAAGACATTGACTGAGATGTGAAGAGTTTCATCAGCTATATAAATCACCCTATCATAGATACCATCTGAGTGCCACTGGGAAAAGTCTTACTGTTCAACTAGTTAAGCCCATTCTCACAAGATATGGTAGACCAGGCTAAATGTTCTTCCTGCCATCAGCCCTGTTCATGGCTATATTGCACAGTTTCACAATGGGTGTAAAGGAGACCATTAGAAGGATAACTGCATGCTTCAAGAAAAGTGTGAAACAATTTTTTCTCCATAATCAACATGCTATCAACAAATATCTTACACACACCCAAAGATAAAGAGGAGGAGGAAACATCAAGGACTACAAGGAGTTCATTTTTTCAACAGGGAAAACAAACATTGTTTTAATTCCAGATGTGGAATTAAAAAAAAAACCCAAACCACCACTGATGATGGCTTTGATTTCTGTATAAAATAGAATCTTTATCTTTAATGGAATTCATTACACTATTAGTTGCTTTGTGTTGTGGGGACTATTCAGATTCTCTCAACAGGGTCTGTCTATTTTATCAGCCATCACAGCTATGTTCACTGTCCAAGTTCTAGACGTGTTATGGCAGGTGAAAAAAAATTGTTTATGCAAATAAAGTGAAATGGAGGCTAAAGCAACCCCTGAAAGCAAACATCATTGGGTGCGATTTACAGCAACTGTGGTTGCATCTAAGTCCATATTTATTAGAGAGAGGTGTTGGAAGTCATTATAACAGCACATATGGGGGGAGTATAAGCAAGAAAACTAAGGCCCAAAAAGCATGACTGAAAGCCACTTCCTAGTCACCTCATCCATTCCTTGTTTTATTCATGGACTAACACACCTATACGTGCAAGTATTTAGATCTCCAATTGGTACACAGGCGCAAATCTGGAAAAATGTAAAGAAAGGGTGTAAACAAGGAATTAGGCAATTAGAATCTTGCAAATTCTTTGTACCAGGATCTGTCTCAGCCTTGTTGGCAACAGCCTAGCAATAGCTTTTTAGAGTACAGTTAAGGTGTGGACTATCCTTATCCGTTGCATCTGGGATGCCATGAGAATCTTTGAACTAGCCATCCAATTCTCCATGTCAGCAGTGATAAAGGATGAATTTGTTCCTTTCCAGTGTAAAAAGCAACGTATTCATTGTGTATTTCTTTCAGCACAAATGGAACATAACTGAGCAACAGAGTGGGGGACTGATTTTGGACTGATTTTGGACAGTGTCTACAATCTCCTTTAGTAAGTATTCACCAAGAATTTTCTTACACATTTTTCTATCATGTAAAAATAATAACTAAGAAAATTTCTCCTTGTTATTAAATTGGGGTTAACCAAACAACACCCTGAAAAAGTTATGCCTGCTGCTGCTTTTTATTTTTGTTGTTAATTTCTTATACATGTTTTTAATTTTTGCCGTAGTGTTTTAGATCTCCTTGAGTCCAAAACTAGAAGACCTGCTGTGTTACCATGCCAATCTGACTTTCAGAGAGGGCTGAATGTCAGCATGTGATGAGCTTTCATTTATAGCCTGATGGCACTAGTTCCAGAGACTTTAGTTCCAGAGACAATATAAGGATGAAGCTTACATTCAGACTTAAAAGCCCATGTTGTACAAATAAATGAAGCATCTTCAATGGCTAATACAAGCAGGCAGAAGTGTCTGAATACTGGCCTATCAGAGTTGGGTAAAGGCAAAGAAAGCACATGTAAAGTCAGCTTCAAAAATATTAAAAGCACTCCATCAATGGCCTAATATGTATTTTGGCCATTGTGACAGACAAGACTCTAAGGATAAATTTTGAAGTCAAGTAAAATCACTTTGCCACCAGCTCCTCAATAATCCTAAAGGTCAACAACAACGGTCCTCCAAAATGGTAGGAGAAACATAGGAGAACCCAGGGCAAAGGGAGAACTTGGGACACAATGAGAAGACACATTCTCAAAACAATAAATCAGAGTAGAGGCAGTATCAGACAAAAAGTCAGATGCTAGGCCACAGAACTGACTCATGCCTACTGAATGCCTAAAGACCAGAAAGTCATGGATGCCTGGGAATGGTGGTGCAGTTACAGTTCATAAATCAGTGACTCTAAACAAAACATCTGGAACAAAACTAAATCTTTTGAAGGACTTAAAAAAGCTTTAAAAACTTTTAAAACTTTAAAAACAATAGGCCTCAAAATTGAGATACAATGTCAGAACAATTTTAGCCAGAAGAAAACATTGTTAGAACCTTCAAAACATAAATGCTAGGCAATACCACTAACTTGCATCTCAGACTTAGAAAAGGGAGTAGAATTGAATTTTAGCCTACTAGCTGGGATTAAGTTCATCTAGAGAGGTGCTAAAATCACCAGTAGAATGGTTGGGCCTGTATTTAATTTAGAAATTCTGTAGTGATGAATCAAAGCCCCAGAGTAATATTTCCAGGAGCCCCAGCAGCAGTGGACTGTTCCGTACATGACTTTTATTTTCAGTGAGGATGCCTCCTTCAACCTTCAAAGTGTTCTTCATTGTCAGAAAGGACACCATGATCAAGGCTTCAGAAACTAGGTTCACCTGTGTGTTTATGCACACAAGAAAAGTATCACAGTACATCATCTGAGTCCTGATGTTCACTGTTCCTGTACCAGCATCTCCACAGGTACAAACGCTAAAGCTTCTCTCTCCCCAGGGAAAACTGTTTTGTCAGCATGTCTTTGCTGGGGTTATGGTAGCTGAAAATCCAAGGGAGGTACCGCTGTCTGTCTCAGCCAGTGCCACACCTCCTAACCTGCTGCAAAAGTGGAAAGGGAGGTGTGGCCTAGATTACTACTGCTTTATTTGTGTGGTTGTCATTATCCAAGGCCTTACTCAGATGACTTAATCTCCATTGCAATTAGGTTAAGAATTCTCTTCCTATTACCAGGCTGATTTCTCTTTGGTAACCTGCTCACTCAGTGATTCAAACTGTCTCTGCTAACATGAGGACATTCTGCCTTGCATGACATTAATAAATCTTTCATCAGTACATTTCAGATTCATTGCAGTTACAAGCAAAGTTGTTTGAACTCATGTTGTGCTGTTTGATGTATCTTTTAAGGTTGCTCACAGCAGAGAGAGGCCAGAACTGGGACAGCCTCCTGAAAGATGCAGATACAAACCCTAGTTTCATACTATCTGCTGAATCTTTGAGGATGTTGATTAAGTCTGGAAGCAGAATATCAGTTCTAACATTCCTCCAAAGAATTCAACTTTCCAGCATGGTCTGTCTAATCATGTGAGCTTTAAAAAAAAGAAATAAGACATGTACATGGCAAGAATTTTATGTCAGATATATATATAAAAAGCCCCGACAATTGTCTAGCATTTGATTTGATAGATATCTTCCTGTGACACCGAGAAAAATCTTTTATTAGATGATAACTATTTTAAATTTTACCTTTAAATTTGAATGTAAAGTAATCTAAAATGACTGATGGATTAGATCTTCATCAATTACCAACTGACTGATGACTCGGGAGAATCAAATCTGCTAACATGATTAGGCACTAACTTCATGTCCAAGTTCCTGAGAAAAGCAATGCAATCCTTCCCTGTTCAGGACTCCTTGCTCACAAAAATACATAATGAAACTCTCCTCCCCAAGTCATGTCCAGAATAAAGCTTCACTGCAAATAATTCTGGTGTCTTCACAGGTGCATGAACAAGTCCATGGCATAAGACAGCTGGAAGTGTTTGTTGTCCTGTATTCAGTTAAAATTTACTAAGGAAATCATCAGAAAGAGAGCAAAATTCCTAATGCCGTGTTTGATCTAGTTGGAGACTTTCTGCAACACCAGTCTCTTATCACAAGTACCAATGATCCACTCCTTTATCTATTTGATTCATACTCAAGG
This sequence comes from Gallinula chloropus, assembly GCF_964237585.1. Lineage (NCBI taxonomy): Eukaryota > Metazoa > Chordata > Aves > Gruiformes > Rallidae > Gallinula > Gallinula chloropus. Next base: position 70,555,220 of record NC_140090.1, read on the forward strand.
TAATTTTAGCATCCACCGGAACTGCAAGTCTTAAGTTCTGATTAGATGGGTCTTTTGTGGTGTGCTTATATCCCTCTGCTTTGGCACATGTGTGACATTTTTATCCTGTATAATTGCCCTGCTTTTCTTCTTTATATAAAATCTTTGTTCAGATATCAATCTCTGCTTTCTTTTCTATACTGTACACCTCACAATACTTAGATGAAACCAAAATCCTCTTTTACCTGTCAGCAAGTACCCATTGTTGATAGATGAAGAGCCAGCTCTATTTTTTGTGAGTAGAATGCAGCTCGGCAGGTACTGGAGCATCTGAGGGGGGAACAGGGACTCTTGTCACTATTTATTGTTGCTATTTCCAATTTATATATATGTTGCTTCTACAATTATTTATTTATTAATATTATATCTCTATAATATGCATACATATAATCTTTACTTAACACAGCACATATTAAGCTCAACTTCAGACGTGAACAGAAACTCCCTAACAAAAGGACTGAAATACCCTTGTTTAGTTAAAAAAATAACTGAGTCAGGCTACATGGGATAAGGCTATCCTATAAAATTGATCTGAGGATACTAATCTGGCAGGACTGGGAACAAACCCCCTTGCAAAGCCCCCAGAGGCACTGTCCACCGAGCTGCTACCTCAAGGGATGGCATCATGAAACTTGTGGGAGCACCAAAAAAACTCACGCAGCTTTTCTCATCCTCCATGTCCCAGTAGGATAAAATAACTGGAAGAATGAGATCAGGTATAAGCAGGGGTAATTTCAACCTTAAACCTTGGACTTTAAGAGCATTTCCCATTTCAGGCAGAAATTGTGCCAGAGGCTTAATATATGGCTTGCTCTTGACAGAACTCAATCCTCTGCTTGACCAACAGCACGAACATATCCCTAATCACTGCTGCATATAACTTCCTGAAAAATTCTGAGTTCCTGGGAAAACTAGTGGATATGAAAGTAGAGAAATACAATCACATTAATTTTGTACAACCAAAATAATTTATAATTTTATGGGGTTTGCAGATGAAGGCAGAGGGACAGTTAACTGAACTCTGCTGTTAAAATTTTACTTTTCCAACTGTTGAACTATTCAGTGAGATCTACATACCATCAGAACTAACAAAATTAGTCTTCCATTGCTTATTATACACACTGAAACTGCAGCGTTTTACCTCCTATCTTCAGAAAGCTGCTGACCCCCTTAGGAAGCATTTCGCCATCCTTGAGCCTCACTCAGGGTTTGGAAGGGGAAACAAAACAAGGCCATAATCCTCCCTTTGCAGGCTATTCAAAAGAAGGGAGAAACATGTCACTACTACAGGTGTGCACAGGCATAATTTTCTGAGGACTGGAAGTGACAGTGACTGCTGTCAACAGGGTGCATTTTTTTGGCATTCTGACCACTGGCCATTGCTTGTCATTTTTAAGGCATTTGTTTTACTTTCACAGACTTTGAGGAAATCCACACAGCCTACCCAGACACCCCATTAAGGATTAGTTAAACTCTCTGCTTGAGGCCAGCTATCAATCCCATCCCTAAGCCAAAGGCACCTCTTCCATCCAGAAGTAGATGTGCTTCTCTCCCAGAGCCATTAGCATTGCTCCTCAACAAGCTCTCATCACCTCCAGCAGCTTGCTGACCACCTGGGAAGAAGCTATGAAAAAACAAACATTAACCAGCAGCCTGCAGCAGCTAAGAAATGGATTTGGCTGCAGTAACAAAGGTGAAGATATTAATTCATCCACCAGCAGCTGTATTGGAGCTGCACGCAGCAGTTCACAGGACACAACAGGGAGCAGGGCAGCGCAAATCTGCCTTTCACTCTGCGCTGGGTCTACATCTCTGGGAAAGAGCTGGGTATTTTGCTGGGTGACTGCTTGCATAGCCAAGCAAAACAGTTTCCCAGACACACAAAACACCTCTGGGGTTTTTCTACTCTGAGGAACATGGCACGTCTCTTGGAAGCGATAATCGCTCATGTTGGTTAATCTTGCTCAATAGCATGTTTACGCCTTTGCCATATGCTCACTGTCTGCTTGCAGAAGCTCTGTGGCTCTCTTTAATTTCCAACACACTTTTTCATTTCCAAAGGCTGTTTATTACCTTTTAAATTTTGAGGTTTAGTCTCTCTTGCACCTGTGACACTGCTCTTCTCTGCTTTCCCAGGACTACTCAGGTCCTCACAAGCTCTTCAGAATATCCTTTCTGTCAACAAACATTCAGTTTTACTTGCTGAGACTCAGCTGTTTGCCTGTACTTTTTCACCATCTACATCTTAAATTTGAACACCCCCGCTAGTTCACTTACAGACTAAAATGACACCTATATCACATTTATTTTTGTGTTCTTCTACTCCCTTACATTTCTAACCCTTATTCAATCCTCTCCTTTCTCTTTACTTTGTTTGGCTGTCTATGATTCACCTTCTAGATTCCTCCTTTCCTTATCCACTGGCTTCCATTCCTGGCATTCACCAGAAGTTAGTCTGTGAGTCTTTCTCATTTGAGCTGGTGGCTAACACCCCCATTGTGCCATAATCTCCCTTTAATTTTTGTTCCGCATCTCTTGACTGTTCACTCATCTTTCAGCAGCAGTGTAAAAGTTTTGTCTGCTTAAAGTCTACCCATCTGTGGTAGAATTCACCTTTGCTTTCCCATTTGCTTCACATTAACACAAACCACTTTTAGGTTTAATGATTCTCTATTACATGGTTCCTGAAAATTGTCCTCAAAATTTTCAGTATGGTTACAAGCCTTTCTTCCTGTAGTAATTATAGCTGAGACATGGCTTACATTCCTTCCTTACAAAAAGTAACCATGGCTACTTAATTTTTCTACCAACCACACATAGCAAGACCTCATTCTACCAAGATTAGGCTGAACCTTTGTTTGAAACCATTCGCTTGCACTCCCCGACAGCATTGCCTTGAGTGCAGTACACTGATGTAGCCAGCAAGAGTTCCTTATGACTATGAAGGGAGGTATCAAAGCCCTGTCTTTCTAGATGCACAGCTCTGTGCCATGAAGGAGCTGACACATTTCAGCTATCTGCAGGGAAGCAACAGAGGAGCAGCAGGACTGACCAGCAGCCAGGGGACATGCCACTAAGGCAACATCTGAATCTTTTCATGAGATTAGCACACAGAGGAGAAAAGAGGTAAGCTAAGTGCTAGAATTAAAGAAGTGCCTGTACCAGGAAAAACATTCACTGGGATGTTGCTGAGGACAACAAAAAAAAGTATGAGAGAAAAATGTTTTCAGGTGAACAGGCTAGATTTAGACCAGCACAAAGCACAATCAATCAATTTTTGTGCTAGCAGTAGTGCTGGAAAAGTGCAGAGCATAACTGAACTTGCTTTGTTTGTTTTATAGACTTTTAACAGGCTTTTCAGAGCATCTGGCAGAAAGGAACGTGGCAAATTTTAACACTATTCATCATTCTTAAGGAACTGATCAAGCTCATAGGAAGTTGATGGGTGGGCCATGAGAGTGTGGGAGTTACTTTGTGATAACACATCACACACAATTGTTTTGCTTCATTATCTTTTAAATATATACTAAGTATCTGGAATGTAGAAAGATTGTAACTGTAAATACATTAAATATACAAGGCACAAGGAACCTACTTCAAAGAACAGGACTCAGTTGTAATTCTGGATCCACTAAAGGCAGTAGAGCTGATAAGATGTCATGAGCAGTGAAGATGGTCTCTCTGAGTATTAGCAGTATTGAGTGTTAGATGCACAGTCAATCACTTTATTTTACACCAACAGAGAACAGAAACCATTACATTGTATAGTTTTTATAGCAAAGCACAAGAAGGGGGAAATTCTGATACCAAGAAGAAAGCTTAAGACCTTTTTTTTTCTCAGAGGAATTAAGAACAGAATTAAAAGCATAATGAGAGCACCTCTGCAGTTTCTATTGCATGAACACATTTATGCTATGTAAAGCTAATATAAATAGGCTGCCAGATGCTACCTCTAATATACATGAGTGGAAAAATCTGACCTAATGTTGTTTTATACCTACACTGCACTCCATTTGCATTGCTGTAAATGACAATACAAGACACCGAGCAGATAGAAAATTGAGAAAGATGTTTTAGGTTGGACTATAAAGCTGTGATGTGTGCTGCCCAGCACTGCTCCTTTCATTTACACAGGACATCTTCAACTTACTCCAGTGGGGATGAAATTTACCCATTTCAAAATCCTGCTTTTGTTTTTTGCTAAACAATATGAAAGTTTCCCATGATGTAAAGCTTTCAATACATGAATAAATCTGCATCCTTCACCTTATCTTCAATCCTAGTACACATCCATTTATTAAATCTATTCAAACACAATGTCTGCTCCCATTGAAAAGTCCTATTTAGTAATTTAAATGTCCATTAATATGCACTTAATCTGTGGGAAAAGGGAGTGTAAAATGTAGAAAAAATATTTTTGGAGAAGCACAGAGAGTATTTCTAGGAAATAAAGATTTTTTTACTAGCTGAAGACAGCATAACAAGGGCTAGTGACAAGAATCAGATCAGCTGATGGTAGAAGTTAGACATGAAGTGGAGATCAGCTAGCTTCTAGGAAGAATAACTAGTTCCTACCTAGTTTGCATTTTATGAAGTTTTTTCAAGACACAACCAGCCCTTTACTGGAAATTAATTTGGAATCAAACATGTTACTGGTTTCAGTATAACAGTAAGTGGAAATAACTCTGCAACAGGATTCACACAGAATCTAACTTACAGATTCACCAGAGTAATATCAAAAGGTGTCTGTTTTCCTATTGAAATATCTCAGGCCACTAAACTTCACCCAATTATCCAGCCCTGAATCAAATAATGGTTTAGTCAAATGTTAAGTTCTTTGTCTTAGATTAAAGTTTGTCTCCTAAAAAAGTTTTCAGCCTTTACTGTAAAATCTGAAGATACTTGGTCTATTCCTTTCCTTATACTTTGTTCTGGTGGGCAATTATAGTCTTTTCAGTGCTTACTGACTGAAAACCTAGCATAGCCCTTCTACCAGTGTATGAGGTTAGCTAAGAAAACTAGTAAATGCAGCTGTCATTTCATCTATTAGTACCTACCATTTAATCATATTTGTCTTTTTTTTTTTAGCATCAGTCCAACATTAGTACTGTCTTTGCCTTCTACATTTTCCCTGGTCAATTAAAGCTAATTACACACTAAGATTAGGTGGAAAGATGTTCCTGGTTTTTTGGTTTGGTTTTTTTTTTTTTTTTAAACACTCAGACTCTGTTATCAGACAGAAAATATTCTCTACAAGAAATTTCCTAAGAGCCTCATTTTATTCATGGATTGGAAAGGTCTTTATCTTTGTGTGATAAGTTCATCACCTGCATCTTTCCAGCTACAGGACAAAAGTAGTCTTTGGGAAAAAAAGATCTGCTTTCTCTGCACCAAGAAGAGTTTCATTATCTTGCTCTACCAATGAGAGGAATATTTTTGCAGGGATTTTAGTTCCCAGTATAGTGGAAAGGGAAGAAGTTTGTATGACTTACAAGCATGGATTTTTCTCCAATATTTGTAGCCTCCTGTTATTTTTTTTCTGCACATCACAATTTCCCAGGGTTATTGATTGCCATCTGTTTCCCTTTTTCAATGTTAACTATAAATTGCTTTGAAAAAAATTAACTGCCTCCCTTGCACATTAAAGTAGAATCAGGTTTTAGACAAAGTCATTGTTTTTCCTGATTTGTCGATTTCTAAAATTAAAAAAAAGCTCTCAATTTTCCTTCTCATTCCTCTTTCTACTCCTTCTCCTTCAAAATGTTCAGCTAATGATTTTCTTCTCATTCAGCAAAGCTGTGCTTTCTTTTGCATCACTGTCTATCTGTGTGCCTTTCTGCAAGCGTAATCATTGCTTCTACCTTCTGTTTGCTCGTGTTGGTGTAAAGGGGTCAAGAGTACTGGCTTCTAGCCAACTACCAGATTCCAGTCCAGCAGGTAATTCACCTCACCTACAGCAATGAAGCCTATTTTTAAATATTTTTGTTCCTTGAAGCAGTTCTGATACAAGAAAATGATCCTGGCTTTTTTGTCAAATGATGTCATGACAGGGGTGAGGGTTCCCAGATGCAGCTCCAATGTGAGCCCATGTGGTGGTTCAGCCCCAAGCAGTGGCTGAGCATCACACACACCACTTACTCACTCCTTGAGGAGAAAAAGCAGAGCCTTCCTGGCTTGGGATAAGGACAGTTTACTGACAAAAGCACTGTGAAAGGGTAACAATAACACCCAATTACACTCACACCCAGTGATAACACAAAGTACCTTACCCACCTGACAGTTACAGAGTGCTACTCAACACTCCAGCCTCACTCAGACTACACTTGAGTCAGGTACCCAGGCATACCCCTCCCCAGCCAGCCCCTCTTTATGAGGGAGTGATGCCAGGTGGTGTGGAAACAGCTCTGACTAACTCATCTCACCTGGGCTAATTCAGATCACCTGAGCTAATTCATATCACTGGGCTAATTCAGCTCACCTGGTCTGTCTGGCTGTCTGGCTGACTGGTTGGTTGGTTGGTTGGTCAGTCGGTCGGTCGGTCGGTTAGTTGGTTGGGGAGGCTGACTTTGGCCTGGCCAGAACCAGGACAACCCATGGTATTTCTTTCTATGTAAACACAAAGCAGCAGCCGTCTGCTCTGTGGCTCCCACAGACTTGATGTACGCTGGGACAAACCTGCAGTGTCCTAGTATTGGATTTTGGTTATGTGGCCAGAGAGCAACTGGAAGGCATTCATTTATTACTTCAGGCTGTAGAAGGAGGTGATTAACATTTTTTTTCTGTAAAAAAAAAAAGAAATATTGCCTGTTAAAAAAATAACATGGGAATATCAAAGATACATGCCAGCTCCACTCTATTTAATGACACACAGGGTTGTTTGGTATTAATCTTTCACTATCATTTCCAGTCCACAGCCTAAAACCAAGCTGCACCTTGTTATCTGCTTGGTTTTCTTTATTTAAATTGATTTATTTTTACCCCCTTAATTATGATCCACTTTGATCAAATCCCAATAAAATCAAACTCCTTAAGTGAGAATTACACAGACTTTTGGGTTAGTTTTCTTTTTTACTAAAATCTTTAATCACTTATTTTTTAACATCTTTCCAAAAAGATGCAACGAACATTATGTGAAATAATTCAGAATAACACCAATTGATCTCCACATATTGATGTCACCAATCTGCCCATGAATGCCATGGATAAAATCGTAGTTCCATTAAGGATCATTAGTGTCTTGAATGCATTCATTATTGAAAACCACTTGCTAGTTATTTTCTGCAAATAATTCCACCTCCGGAGTTTGTGGGGTGGGTGTGTGTCTTCTTTACTCACTTAACATTAAAGTGTCCTTCCTGCTTTTGATAAGACAAAACTTCCATTGATTTGAGCAGAGATTAATTCTCTCTTCCGAACACCTAGTCTCAGACTAGCATCTCTACAGCTTTTCAACACTTAAAATTGGTTGTGAGTTAATCTAGGCTACCCCATTTTAGGACTGGTTAACAAGAGATTAATTTAGTTTCATTAATCACTCGGCTCTTTGGTGAAACTAGAAAATCTCTACCACCATCACCCACACTTTGAGTATTAATTTTTCAAGATGCTTCTTCTATATTCATGGGTTCTACTCTCAAATAGACAATATTATAGTTCTGTTACTTCAGAAGCTGCAGTAGCTGAGAATTTCAGTCGCTGCATTTCTGACTTATCTAAAAATTATCTCCATCATGTAGCCATATTTTTTGAATTATTTGCCTTGGTTCATAAAGGAAATGCCAATATTTCTCTGTTTAGCTAGTGTTCTGATTTGTAAAAGAAGAAATTAAGTGACTGTTTCTCAGTAGTTACACTCAGCACTGAAGTCAGCACAAGAACAAGCAGAACTGAGATAGGTGAATTTCTTTGGAAAATTATTTAGTTCACTTTGCAGTTTGTTCATATTCTACACTTTTCACTTTCCAGAAACTGGTTATTTCTGCTTTGTAAAAAAAAACCCCAACAAAACAAACAACAAACAAAAACAGTAAGACTTTGTAAATTCAAAATTAAAAAAAAAAGAAGGAATACCATATCCTTTCTGTGTCTTGTTGTGTGGATGCAATTTAAATGAAGAGACAGATGTTTACAAAACATCAAACCTAGCTGCAGTCATTTACTTCATAGATTAGACATACAAAAAGAGTCAGAAGATGAATTTGCTCCTTGATTAATGCTTCTGGAGTTATACCAGTGTAAATTTTGCGCTCCTACCTCATTTGAAAATAAAAACTTCATAAATTTCTGCTGAATGCACACTGACTAAACATGAGTTATAAAAGCTAAAATAGTCTAAACTTGTCACTTGAATTTCTTCAGTCTGTGAGAGTGCTGTACAAGGCCAGCCACACAAATCTGGAGCAGCCTGAGGATGCTCTCACTTCTGTGAGCTGTGATTAACCTTCAGTTTTCTGTGGAGAAATGGGCAATGCAGATAGAGAGGAGCTAAGTATCATCTAGAGGTTATGGCATGGTTAACCTTGGAGCTGCACTAACCTGCCTCACCCAATCAAGACTGTATTAAATGGCAGGTAGTTCTGTAAATCTAATGTGAAGGGAAACACGCATTTCAACACAGCTTGAGCTCCTATTTGATCCAATTGTTTAGCGATCATGTGGATTCAAGACTAAATCTGAGTGACTAATGCCTTTTCAGATCACTGGTAAAAATAAAACAGACAAAAAATAATTCCTTGCACCCAACTATTTGGATTTTGGGGCTTATTTATTTTTATATTGGGCAGGCAGAAGGTTGATTGTTTTGTTTTAGTTTTCCACAAACTGAAAAAAGATGGGTATGGAGGGAAACAGGGTCTTACAAGTCATTTAGTTTGAAATGTCCTATTGTGAAACATTCCCTCTTCTCATTAAAAAATTGAAATGATTTGGGATTTTTCTTTCAAGTAAGAGCTGAGGCAATTGTCATACAGGGATCTTTAAAGTTTTTTGGGTAAAAAAAACCCCAACAAAACCCTTTTGTTTCTTTTCCATTATAAACATTAAAAGGAATAATTCTAGAAGGTGAGGAGATGTTTTGAACCAAACCACTCATAAAAATCAGTGTGGAATTGAATACAAAAAAGGGAGCAGTGTTGCCAAATTGGTGTTTTCCTCCAAAAATGAGGGGAAGTGTGGTTTGGTGAGACTCGCTCAGCTGTAGTCAGAGGTTCTCAAGGGCACACACAAAATCCTGACAGTTTATGCACCCTGTCCCCATTGCATGTTATGGGGAAGATACCCCCAGCCACCCCTGCCCTTGCTGCCATCACTCTGAGAGCCAGTCCAAACCATGTCAAGAGGCCTGTCCACATAGGAAAAGTGAGCACTGTGCCTGGCGACTGCCCTGCCTCCACTACCCCATGGCTCATTTATTCCTCTCCTTCCAATCCATGGACACATCCTGAGAACCTACATGAAATCCCTTAATAAACCTCTCTTAATTCAGAGGCTTATCATGGCCTTTCAGAAGCTTTTGAAGTTTCCCAGTCACTGATTTTCATATCAAGAGCCCAAATGAAGCTACTCTTGTACAGATTTGACCAAAATCAAGCTGTTTAAAGGAAAGAGAAGCTTGTAAGGAAATAATCAAGCAAGAAGCAAAGTCAAATTCAGCTCAAGACTGCAGACACTTAAGTCCTGCCACAGCTTTTCAGAACTATTTAGACAAATTCAACAAGTTTGGAATAAATGTGAGCTAGAATTCTCAAAAAAAACCAAAAAACAAAACCCAGAGCATTATTTTTTTCCACACTGCCCCGTCTTCGCTTCTGAAATACAAATTCAAAGCCAAACTCAGAGGAAAGAAGAGACATTTTCACAAAAGACTTCATCAATAAAAGACTGATTTGGAAGACCTTCCTCGGCTTCATTCACTTTTGTCTCAAAGTCTTGCGAACATTTAGTCCTAGCAAAACTTTTCATAACCTTGTATTTACTCCATAAGAAATAGAAACCTAGTAAAATATCCCAAACAAATTAAATGCAACCAATTCCTTGACATGCAAAATGGATTTCAGTTTTGCCCTACTGTGGTCTTATGTTTCATTATTATTAAAAATGTCAGCAGCATTCTGCCCGCTGGGAGCATATTTTTTCCTCTTTTTCAATCTTACTCAAAGTCTGTTACTGTGTATTTTACTATTCATACCAGCAGAGGCTGGCAGGGAGGTGGGGTATGAGGTCCTTTCACCAAATGTGCTTTTTGCTGAATGTTTCTGTAGAGCTGGGAGTCACAGGGATGAGCACCCACCACTTCCAATGGGCTGCTCTGAGTGAGACTTTCCGCTATTATAGATAAATACAAATAAGACTAAATAGTTAGAATGTAGAATGGTTCCTACTAAACCCACATCCAGATAATTTGAACAGCCCGAGTCCTAATTCCTCTGAAGTTCATGGGAGCATCTCAATTAACATTAGCAATTGACAAATGAAGGCCAACTTTTGTCCAGTGCTGGGGATACAGACAGAGGTAACTACAGTACAGAAATGGTTACTCATGTTTCTGGGGAAAAAAAAATTTAAAATGTATATTTATCTAGAACAGGGAGACATTTTCTTGGCTCTCAAAGAGGCCTATCTTTCCTTCCTTTTTTTTTCTAATTGAAAGATTCAAGAAGAAAACAGTGCCTTACACTTCCTCATACAAGTTGTGACTGACAAGGCAGAAATATTTACTTTGCTTTCTTAATGTTAGCAAACTGCATCGTTCAACACACATAGGCTAGCTTTGTATGCTTTGAAACAAATTGGCACTGTTCCTTGGGTCTGCAAAAATCACTCCTAGGTTTCAATTTCTTGTATTCCACAATTAAGAAGTTAAGGGACATATATTATTTGGTGTTTATTTAAAATGTATTGATTTTACACATGTTCTCACCTCACAGTCATTTACTAGAAAGCAAACACAAATAAGCATGAACAAAGCAAAATTCTGTTTTTATATTCTAGCAAATAGGTACTGTGAAAACAGTTCAACTGTTTACACATCTTTAGAGTCAAACATCAACAGCTTGGATATGCTATCCCACAATCCAAACAACATCTATCCAAAGCAAAAATGACCTTCAGCAGAGCCACCGAGTTAAGCCTCCTGATTAAGCCACTTGCTATATCAGTTACAAACCCAAACTATGAAATGCAAATTCTTGTACCAGTAGCATGTTTCCTCTTATCTTTGTGAGTTACTGTACTGTAGGCAATGTTCATTCTAACGTAATAAATCTCCACTGAGTTGGAATTTAATGTGCTCCATTGCCTCGACGTACTGTAGGTATAAATATCCCGGAGTCCTTGTGCGACAACCTGCAGAAATCACAGTGCTGGTGTTACACAGCTATGATACTAAATAAGGGTTTAATACAGAAATAATACCCCAAATTAGCCGTGGTGGGAACATTATAAAACACGAAGAACTGACTTCACCAGTAACAGCTCTTCATTGCCTAAATATATTTAACTTGCTCTGTATGAGGTTCCTCATTCGGCAGCGGTTGTGATTTTCAAGTGTTACAATAGGCAGAGGGAAAGAGCATGTTTTGGGTTGTGACTCAGAAGAGTTTGGATATATTCCTAGCTGCTCCAGTATCCTGGCAGTCCCACCAGGTTGGTAAGAGCTGTCTCCTTGGTAGCCTAATAGCCCAACCTAAAGTTTACATGACTTTTGTTCTTCCATGGTAGTTAAGAAACAGTATCTTCTGTACTCCATGACAGAAACATCCCAGCTGGCCAGCTTTTGTTTCAACTACCCAAAAGATCAGATCCCTTCTTAGAACTTGCCAATAGAATTGGGGTTTGGTCCAAGTCTAGGTCTAGGCATGAAGTCCATTTTGGACAAGAACTGGATCTACTTCAGCCATTCTGCCACCACTCAGCCACAAATGTAACACTGGTAGGATTCATAGAGGGAGACAAAGATCAGGAGGAATCAGTTTGAATTTCTATATGACCAAAATTCTAGAATCTCCTATTATTCTGTGATTTTTGAAAATGGAACCTAGTGGGATAATGGAGATAGGGAACCCTATTCCCTCAAATTCAGTAGCAGAATTCCCTTTTTAGACTCATGAGGCAACTTGCATGGTCAGCATAGAGAGACCATAGGCAATCAGTTACTGTTGTCAGCCTTGGGCCAAAAGAGACTGCCACCAGTGTGAGACCTTCTGGTTCAAACAAAAAGAAGCAACATGTTGAGATCATGAAACTCATTTCACACTGGTTGCTAGACGTGCCTGATGAAGATGGGAAAATCATTTTGCTGGAGCTGAAACTGGGAGTCAGTACATTTCCACTCAAATAAAGGAGAATTTTAAAATTAAGCTCTAACTTCATGATTGAATTTTCCTGCATAACAAATACCACTGGGATTACCCTGAGCTGACATTGAAAGATGCCCCATTCATTCACAGTCAAAACAGGACGATTCAACTTTGTACAACTTGAATGTCAGAGCTCCCTGTGCAGATGCAACTCATCTTAGCAAAAGAGCCCTTTTGTCAGTAGAGCTTATGTCACTTAGGAAAGTGGTTTTACTACTGGAAAAAGAATTATTTTGGCTACACAAGTTGCATCTCCACTACCAGAACTTTGCCACTATAAATATCCTAACAAGACTTTTGTAGTGAAGAGTGGTCCTCAGTGAGCCATTCATTGAGAGAGAGAGAAACTTTGGATAGAAATAAGCTTACAAAGCTGGCTACTGACCACCAACACAATGGATCTCTAGATCTGTCTGTTTTCCATATCCATCCATCATCTACATTAATTATATTATCCTGATCTTGCCACTGAATATCAGAGGCAGAAAATACTCTGGAACAATTTTCATTTTCCCCTTTATTTGCCTGCCTACAAAGAGGATAAATTCCTTTGTGTCAAAAGGAAATAGAGGCTGCAGTTAGAATAGGATGTGAGTTTATGCAGTCATGGGTTGAATGAGGCATGGTTTGGGGAAAGATCTGTCTTGTGAAGAGCTGTTGTGAGTCAGTTTCTGGAATTTCCTGCATCTAAGAAATGTCTTTGGATGTGATACAGTTTGGTCACACATGCTTGGCATAACAGAGCGGGTTGTTCTGCCTCATACAGACTTGTGTATAAAACCCACGCTTATACACACATTCCACTTCTGGGTTTACCAAAATTTAAATGTGAGACACAACATAATTCTATTTAAAAACTGAGAAACAAGGGGTATAAAAACTCCATTCAGGACATGAACTTAAATTGCCATGGGGTCCTTTCTGCTATAGAAAACAGCTCTTCTGGTAAACTGGAGCTGATGATTCAGCAATTGCCAGGGAAATGGCCTTTCAGCAGTGAAAACTGTGTGATTCAAAGGTCACTTTGAGCAGCGTGGGTAGCACTGACTGGTAATGGTTCCATTTTCCCTGTGTCTGTGGAACCCTCCAAAAAGCACACTCAGGCTTCCCTAACCCAGGGATGGTTTCTACTCTATAAACTATCCCCAAGCCTCGGGTGAGAGAGGAATCCTCTTCTGTCCTGTCTTTGAGCCTGAAGTCTCTTTTCTGCAAGCTGACTCCACCTGAAGATGAACTCTTCTCCAGGCATGTCCCCCAAGGAATTCACAATTCCCTGCATCTTATTTTCCTCCCAGCTGTATCCTGGTTTGTCTGCAAACCAGACAAATTGGATTTGAATAAACCCCATTACATATCTGCTTTATATTAAATTAGTGGTAGGCAGCCTTTGGCAAATGAAAGGAAACCTCAGACTCCTTCCTTTCAAACTCCAGAAATTTGGCAATGTGCCTCATGCCTTAACATGACTTCAGTAAGATGCATTACAAGGGAGAAACACTGGAAGAAGAAGAAATAAACTCTGTAACCCTGCTGTTAATCAACAGCAGATTATATTTCCAGGTCTGGCACAGAAGGTCTTTGGATATCTCCACGACAGAGGCAGTTTCAGTTCTCCAGTTTTCATGAAAAATCCATAAACTCAGTTAGAGAAAACAAAGTCCTTAAAATCCATGCTTTAAAGCTCCACGTCTCATATTTGACAGAAAGGTGTGTGGATGTGTCTTGGAAAGGAAATGCAGGAATCAGTGTAAGACTAGACAGAATACTAAAGAGAAGCATGACCCCTGGCAAGAGGACAGAGGGATACCTCATGAACTGCTTCATCAAGTGCACGAACTTTTTCATTCCTGTGAGACTTTCAGCCAAGTTGCTCTTGCTGCTATTCAGATGCTTTACAGCCAATGAATAAAAAGCCGAGAGACCCTGTCTATCCGGATTGCAACATTGCTTGCTAACATGATGTCTGGGTACTGTCGAGGTCTGGGTCACTGCAATCATGAATTGAAAACAAAGCCAGAAACCCCACACACATATTTGTAAGACAGAGCCTGGTTGTCTACCTGAGTTCAGAGTAGTTGCACTGTCTGTTTATAATCCCTATTCATTTTAGCAGAAAGCATTTCTTCTCAATGCCTTAATCTGATACAGACCGCTGCTGTGGGCTGCTGATCACTGACTGCTTTCCATTCTGACAGCTAAGTGAGAAACTAATTATTCCAAGTGTCTGCTTCGAAAAGCATTCACTTTCCTCTTCCCTTGAAGATTCTTCAGAAAGAGGTGACAATGACCGATCCTTTAAGCAAAGGGTTCACTACCCTTACCACTTGTTACCCTGAAAGGACTTCCTTTGTTTTCATCCAGGACAGTCATTTTCACTTTCTTAAATTGTTCATAAAATTTCATCCCTGTGTTTGCAAACCCTCAGGCAATCAGAGGGGTTGTGTATCTCTCACTGAAGGCCTGCAAATCCTGTATCACTGCCAGTGTGGCACTGGGTGACAAAACACTAGGTGTCCCTGAATCCAGGCTCACCGGTCATTTGCCTTACATGTTTTGGAGTCAGAAGGAAACATCTCTCTTGTCAACCGCCATCAGTTGTCATGGCAATTCACTTGGCAGATTATAAAAGCGAATCCTCCTTGTGACATTACTTCAACTAGACCCTTACTCTCCACAAGATTCCGCAAAGGGTCTACAGTTGCTTTGCAGCTTGTCAGGCTGAAGTACTGTATTTCACAGTGTGCTCTGCAAGTCCTTTGGGCCCACAGGCAGCCTGTGTCTCCGTAATTGATGAGTGTGAAGAAAGTTCAGCGAAAGCCTGATTCTACTTTCTCGTGGCTGAACTCACCAAGTGCAATGCACAGCACCTCAGCAGTTTAATAGTTGCTGCCTCACTGCATACAGATTGCAGTCCCCACCAGATGTTCGTTATATTGCCTTGATAGATAATATATCAGGTAAGGTTCATTTATGACAGGTTTACTGTGAACTTCATCAGCCCCAAATGCTACAGCTCTAACAAGGGAAATTAAGGTCCTGCTGCAGTCTCCATCTTCCAGATCATTGTTAAAATGAAAGGGTGGACTGCTGCAGTTCAGTGGTGATTTCTGGCTGAACTTAAACATTGGTTCTTGTCAACATGGTAATGTTGGGGAAAAAAGGATGGGCATTGCTGTAAGAAAAAGGTAAGGAGAGAAAAATAGCAGACATACAGGCATAATTTGTCAGATGCAAAAATCAAAATGACTTTTCAAGGAATTTATGCCTGCTCAAACAAGAAGCTAGTAACAGACTGGAATGTAGCCCAGCATATAAACTCAATCACCAAATTGGACTCCATAGGGACCTCACAGACCTCACAGAGAGTGTGTTAACCAGTATTGAATCAGCCTTTTACCATCTTCATGCTACATTCAGGACTGTACAATATAGCTCCTTTCTGGCTTTCTCCACAGACCTTAGACACCATGCAAACTGACTCTAAATCCAGTCCTGTGGCAGGTAGAGTGTCTCCGAAGAAGTACTGAGACCTTCTGAGCTGCTCTTGGAACAAAATCCTAGACAGAGTGAAAAACATCATCTAATTCATACAAATTTGTGGGATCTAGTGGGAGAATTTGATTAGCTAAATTGAAAGGGGCCTGAGGCACCAAAGTGAGTCTTCACTACCTGTCCTGGTGCTCTCTAACACATCAGCTGTGCTTGACAACTTTATCATGCTCAAAGACACCATAATACACCTTATACCCTTGAAATCATGGTGAAACTCTTAGGGGCCTAAATCTCACACCATCAGCTCCTTTTACTGAAAGTCAGTGTTGAATCAAAGTCTCAAACTCTACAGGAAAGTAGGATTGGCATGGTGGAGGTTAACAGACAAACTGATTTCAGATAAACTTATTATCCTCATAAATGCCCAATCTTTTTTTTCTGAATCTTTCTAAGCTCTTGGCCTCAAGAGCTTCCTGTGTGATTTGGGTTGATTCTGTTATTATCAGAATCAATTTGCTCATTACCAAACGATCATCTCGTTGAACTAAGTACATTAAGGGCCAGATTCTTGGCTGGTATGTATTAATCTTCCTTCAAGCCAGCAGGACTGCAATTTTACACCCCTACAATGTGAATATAAACTGCTACTACATCAGAATGTTTGCAATTTGCAGACTAATGGAAAATCAGACCCAGTAGCTATGTAATTTCTTTCACATTATCTCCCTATAATTGGTGATCTAGCCTGAGTTAAGACCAGAACTGATCCGATGATTTGGAATTTGGCAGGACTGAAGGATTTGCTTTGTTACTGTTTGCAATGACGTCAAAACTTGTTTTCCCAAACACTTTACAATATACCAGTCATCTTTTGCATTTATTTGGCAGGGGACAGAGGAGAGGAGTTTGGAACTGTAAAATTTAATATCTCAAAAAGGGGAAAATAAAATATTTTTTTTCTTTGCTCAAGGTTTTACAGAATAAGGAGAAACAAACAAAAAAATTATATGGTCTGTTTTGCTGTTGGTGACTTCAATTTAAGTTGCTTACCATGCCAAGCCTGGATGCTGAAATCACTGGGGGGACAGTGACTGTTACCATGTTACTTGGGACAAATATCAATTACCCTGCACATCGCTCTGCAGGCTGTAAAAGTCCTGAGCCCAGAGACAGGACATGGCTGCGTTTCCAGAAAATACACTTTCTCAAGGATTTTGGGACTGTAAGGAAAGAGGAGGGCCACAAATATGGTTAGAGGGCTGGAGCACCTCCCCTATGAGGAGAGGCTGGTGGAGCTGGGCTTGTTTAGCCTGGAGAAGAGAAGGCTGCAGGGGGACCTCATTGCAGCCTTCCAGTCTCTGAAGGGAACATACAAACAGGAGGGGATTCAACTTTTTAAAAGGATAGACAATGGCAGGACAAGGGGGGCTGGATTAAAATTAAAGGAAGGAAGGTTTAAATTAGATATTAGGGGGAAGTTTTTTACAGAGAGAGTGGTGAGGTGCTGGAACAGGCTGCCCAGAGAGGTGGTGGATGCCCCGTCCCTGGAGGTGTTCAAGGCCAGGTTGGATGGGGCCTTGGCCAAGCTTGTGTAGATACAGGCTGGAGGTTGGTGTCCCTGCCTGTGGCAGGGGGGTTGGAGCTCTATGATCCTTGTGGTCCCTTCCAACCCATGACATTCTATGGTTCTATTATTCTAAAGGTTATTTAAAAATTATTAATGTCACAAAAAATGCAGTAATTCCTGAGGACTATGAAATCAAAAAAACCTGGAAATTACCAAAATTATGAGTTTTCCCATTTCTAAATTTCAGTTTGAAGATGGGATAATATTTTTTAATATCTCTTATTTAAAAAAAAAAATCAACTTAGTTATTTGGAATATATTCATGTGCCTTGGAGCAGTTCAGAGATGTGTCCCCCTCTCCCTATGGCTGGATGTGGCTTGGATCGCAGTCCTTGATTCACTTATTGCAGCCTGAGATATGGCTGAACCCAGCCAAGCACATTTCCACTGTGTATCATGAATATCAAGGAGTCTGAAACTTTCTCTTTGTTTGTTCTGATACCTGGACTGAGTAAATGTGTGTGTGTGTGTGCATCCGTGAGTGCATGTGTGTATGCAAGAACTAGGCCAGGGTGTAAAATGTGGACAGAAAACTGTGTAGCAATTATTAAGCATTAAATAGCACATTCTTCTCACCATGTGGCTTTCTTGACAATAAGCTATTTTTAAAGAATGTGGGTAAAAATGAAAGCTCCCATGGTGAAGCTAGAAAAATGCCTTGATACAAAGTCAGTGGATGTCCCATTGAACAACCCATACGATTGACATGAGGTGTAAAATTCTAGATAAAGGACAGAAAAAAGGCTGAGAACAAGAGAGATGCTCCTGCCTCCAGTTGGAGGCTGGATGTACACCATGTAGTCAATGTAATAATGAAAAATAATCATTAGAGAAGTTCCTACTACTTGAAAGAAGTTCAAAAGAGAATAAGTTTTTAACCCTTTCACATGGCATTATCCCTCAGCCAAAGGAAAGCTGTCAACTGTATTAAGGAGACAATGGTTTCAGACTTGCAGCCTTTAAATCAGTGGATTTCTTGGTGAGTTGAGAATACAGATGTCATAAGTGTAAACAGACTTCATGTCTTACCTGGAAAATACAAACAGTATTTTCAGAGCGGCATTTTCAGATCCATACTAGGATCTCTAAGGTCAGTGCCATGTGCAGTGGAAGTCATGTTTGTAAAATGGTACCAGTATTGCTGACTCTTTTGTCTAGAGAACGAAGTTTATCTCCTGTTTATTTACTCACTAGAGTTTATAGCTGCTTCTCACCATTTTAGATGAATTTAGGGCTTTGTCATGCATCACAAGTCCACCCAATGGAAAGCTCAGAGAAATCCCCTGAATTCCTCAATTTCTTTATGATGAGCCATATAAAGACAAAATATCAAAAAGCATCAGTAACAGTCCTAAACTAATGGGACTTCTGTCAGGGTCTTAATCAGCTCTGGCTAGTTGTAAACATTGTCCTTAAGGAAAACTGTTCTTTAAGAGGAGTAAGTAAGTTTATTCAAACAATGTACAGATATCTGTGAGTCTGTGTGTCCATATCCATTTATGCCTGTGGTTATTCACACCTATATGCCTGCTAAAATTTATTTAGCTGTCATCAGATGTTAGCTATGGAGATTTTTTTAAATTATTATTTGTTTTAGAGCTTTTGGTTTTGTTCACTTTTATCTTGAGGCTTGAACTGTGGTTCTCTCTGGTTTTGGATCTAACTTTATTTCTGTGTATATTAAAAGAAACATCCTTCCCCAACAGATACTCTGAAACTGATTGATTGCTTGATTGGCTACCTGATAAGTCCCCTCCACTGTGCAAGGGCAAAACATTAAATATATCAAAAGTTTTCAGTTTAGGATAGATGAGAAAGATTCTTTTCAAGCCTCAGTATCACATAGAGTTTCAAACCCAGCAATTAGAAATCAAATGCCACAAATCTGATGTCAGTTACTGGGAAATGAAACTATGACACCTGCACAACTGATTTCCTCAGCTGTCTTCACTCCAACACTTAGGAGTATAAACCAAGCCCTGGCAGGAGGATGTCTCTCTGCCCGTATTCATACAACCTTGGTTAAACTTTGTCCCCATGGGGCAGAAGGAAAGACAGAGAAAAGTCCTCCAGAGGTTTCATTCTCTTCATCAAAACTAAAGGGGACAGACCACCACGCTGTGTCCATCTGGGCCTCTAGAGAGATAGCAAAAAAAGAAAACCAAATTAGAGGAAATAAAATGAGATGCAAAACAGAAAAGGAAGGTCTGGTTCTTTGAAGGAACACAACACCCCCAACATCACCTTTTACCTCATGTGTGCCTTCATAAGCAACACATCTAGCTCTTCCTTGGTGTAAATAACATCCAGTATTACTTGCACTTGTTCTCATTCTCTGTACATTTAATATCTACTGTCTTATTCACTGGGGGTTCCATAAATTTTCTTCAGTGAGTTGTATTTTTCCACACTTAACTTCTTTTGTTGGCTCTCTTTTTTCACTTTCCCTTCCCCCTGCTCCTGCCTCCTTTTTCTGTGTGCAGAGGCTTTCTTTGAAGTCTCAGTATTAAAAGGCCCTATGAGCATTTGCCTGCTTTCTTTGTACTTACGGAGTCAAAGCTCAGATCCCTCTCGTTTTTATTGGCATTGTTTGCGCATCCTCAGAGAGTGGGATGTTTCATCTGCCTTTATTATTGAATCTCAGTATCAAATGTGTTGAGTGAAACCAGAGAGGAATTGAATCTCTTGCACACACATGTGTCCACACACACATGCAGGTCTAGACCTGCCCTGGTGTAATCCTCAGTGGCTAAGGAAGGCATCATCAACTACAGGAACACTCATATTATAATATCCATATGATGTAGCTAAAATATATGCACTAAGGTATGAAGCATGGAATTTTTGCACATACAGAGCTAAACTCTGAAGAGAGCTCAGAGTTAAGTCTGAAATGCTTTCATATGCCCAGTAAGGTCCACCGCAGCAAAAGAATTTAATTCTCAGCAGTTGCCACATTACCACTTTCATTGCCTTGTTCTCAAAAGGGTTCCCAGCCAAGTGTGAAAGTCTGGCTCCCTTTCCTAATGTCTAAACTCTCTCCTCATAGTCTTCACTTTTCTTAAGTCTAGCCTTCATCTGGTACTAGCCAGGGCTGTACTTTTGAAAAGTCTGATTGAAGGAAAAGCTTCCCTGGACCGAGAGGGGAGGGAGAGGAACCTCAGGGGTGAACCAGTCAGATGTGCCCTATGCAACACACACAGATCCACTTTGCAGCATTTGAACTTCATGAATGCAAATCATCTTAAAAAATCCGTGAAGGAAAGAGCATGTAAAACTGCCCTTGTTCTTTCTCTTTCTTTCCTTTCACTTTATCCTGTCAGCACTGCATATATCAAACTGGAGCTCTGGGTTTTAACTAGGCTTTACTGTTTCATTCTGCTTCATGAATTTTTCAGTGTTTACACTTATGCTTAATATAATAAGATTGATAATGCAGCTGCCTGATAGATTCTCATCCAGGCTTCTCAGCTAGAGAGATGTTTATTTTTTCTCCCTAATTTCTGTAATATCCAAAAGTTCATTTTCACCTTTTGCATCTTGATGCTGTTTTTCATCTTTCAAATATCCATCTCCTGAAATAATGTGTTCAAGGTAACAACATTTACCCAGTGGATTTATATGACTGGGACTCAGCTTGCTGCCTACACTGCTGCAGCTGGGTAGCTTCCTCCCAGCCATAGGGTACAGCTGGACCTCACCCTGAAGAGCTCTGGGAGCCATGGTGCTGCTGCAATGTGCCAACTGTGTTGTTCCAACAGAGGGGGAGGCAACATCCACATACAAAGCCCCACTAACTTTCACCAGAGGGCAAACAAAAAAAAGAAAAAATTAAGAAGAGGTACTAAAGAGGGGGATTAGTAAATAAATAAGTGGCTTACAACCCAGAAGATTGTATGGTTTGTCTCTTTCAGCCTTGCAATCCAAAAGTAACGGTCAATGAAAATGACTGGCAGCAAAATTAAAACAATATATAAAACGAAATAAGTCTTTTATGCAGCATGCTTTGACTTTTCTGCCATGGGAAATCAATGAGACGCACAGTTTAGTGGGATTAGAAAGAGGAACAGGATGTTCACATAATCAAAGTGCAGAATAAGCACCAGGAGGTTATCAGACAGTGTTTTAGGGTTCAGCGCCCTTTTAACCACTTGATCATCACCACCATATACCTCTTATGCCTTCCTTCCTTCCTTCCTTCCTTCCTTCCTTCCTTCCTTCCTTCCTTCCTTCCTTCCTTCCTTCCTTCCTTCCTTCCTTCCTTCCTTCCTTCCTTCCTTCCTTCCTTCCTTCCTTCCTTCCTTCCTTCCTTCCTTCCTTCCTTCCTCCCTCCCCCCCTCCCTCCCTCCCCAGACTCTGCATAATGTGCAAAGGGAAAATGTCTCCCAACAGGAAACTGTCCCCAGATATTATTTTTGAAACATGGAATACTTTTTCTGGAAGCATTAAAAGTTTTCACTTTGGACTCATAATCGGTGGAGGAAGAAAGCAAACAGAGGAAGAAACATTAAAAGTTTTGCAGTTTGCTCAAAGAGAATATTACAAATGGTATAATTAGATCTCAGCTCTTGTCATTTCCCACTGGTTTGTGATGAGAGAAGCCCTACCTGTTTCTTAAAAAACCCCAATAAAATCAATTCAAATCATAGCTCATTACTGAGATACTCTGAATGTCCCAACTCTGGAACTGGCAGAAGTACTTGCACACTTGCCCAGACCTCAACATCCTGGGAATCTTCTATAAATCAGTATGATTAGTCATTCACTGCATGTTAAATATGTGCTTAAGTGAAATACTGCCCAAGGGCCCTTTAAGTATAGAGATTTCAGCTGTCTTTTTTCAAGGAAGCTCATGACTTTTGCATGGTCACTATTCCTGTGTGCCATCCTAATTAAAAATAACACAGATGGAGCATTTGGATCTGGGATCCTTTCAATCATTCATGGATCAAACACAGCACTTCTTGCCAACAACACACCTGTCAGAGCAATATTCTTTGTGGCTCACAACCAACTGTTTTAACTTTGCTGGGCCCAAAACCTGGATTTTTTCCCCTGACTTAGTAATTATCACTTCAAAAAGTGTGTTTTTCCTTGGTTTAAATAACCTGGTGAAGATCAAGGTTCTAAAAAAAGTTAAACAATACTAAGCTTCCTCTAATAATGTTCTTAAAGCCTTAAAAATCCTCAAGTGAAAACAGGTAGAGATAGTGATTCCTTGACTGTAAAGAAACAGTAAAAAATCCTGGATAAAGATCAGAAATTGTTGTTTGTTCACTAAGATCGATATAACACTGGATGCACTCTTCCCTTCTCTCGTTATCTTCTGGCCCCACCATATAAAGCTGAGGGCACTGAAAAGCGTGTCATGGCCATTGGTGCCTGCACTACATGTCCTGCATTGCATGGTGCTACAAGATAGGTAAACAGCAAATCCTTTGCTGAGTTAATCCCACAGTCACTAAATCTATGTGCCTCTTCCTGGGGCTATGAACAACTGTTTTTTTCTTTGGAGAAGAGAAGAAGGTCCAGGAACAAAAAGCCAGAAAAAAGATAAATGCATCACCATGCCCCACACAGGGAAAAGATGGAAGGAATTGAGACATATGGAGACACAAAGCTTGCTTTTCATTTGGTTGCAAAGGAAAACCTGTGGCTCAGATGTGCAAGATACCTCATTTTTTACTCAGTTTTATTTAGGGGTTGGGAGGTTTTATTTTTATTCTTCAACAAATTCTGATGGGCTGTATATCATTAGCACAGCGTCAGATGACTTTGCTTCTCAATGTCATGACTGTGTTGGGGACTGAAGTAAAGAACTCGGGAAAACTGCAGACAAAATGCTTGGTGAACCTCAGATAAGTATCGATGTGTACACAAACATCCTGTCTCTGTGCTGCTTAAAGAAAAAAAAAACCCAAATCCTGATTAAAATAAGCAAGTGCTTCAATTCCAAATTTTATCTCAGTATTTATTCTTGTCATAGTGAGCGTGTAAAAGCAGCTTAAGATGTGCTTTTGAAGATTGTATCTGAGTGCTGATATTTTCTAATATGTTTGAGGATAATTGAAGCTGCCACCTATTATTATTAATCACACCCTTGGGTAAATGTTTTGACAATACAATTGCAGGGCCAATTAAAAAACATAAAAAGTTGCAACTCGGAGACTTTCCTGTCACTGCTGCTAATGATGGCATCACTGCTAATCTAGTAATTTCAGCCTCCAAATATTTACAGTGTTTGTTTAAGACTCTGAAACAGGAAAGCTTACTCTTCTACTGGGGCAGGAAATGTTGAAGAAAGAAAAAGAACATTCTAAAACTCTTGATGTATAAAGATTTTTTATTTTAAAGTTTTTTGAATGTGTCCCATCCTGGTAGGATATTTTTGAAGTACTAGGTTCTTGTGGGAGGAAAGTAACTTTTTTTTAATATTAAGAGGGGTCTTTTTATACCCTGACTTTATATGATCTTTATTTTCTTAATTTAGTCTTATTTATTAAAAAAAAAGGCAAAGTTGCATGAGTCAATTGAGGCTGTCTGGAAGACCATTAGATTAAAACTATTCCAGGTAGAAGTTACCATTATTCTGAATATGGCAATAAGTAATGAGTCTTTTTGTCATGAGGAAGTAAAGGTTGTAAAATATAATTCCTGTATCAAATCATGATAAAAAAATCTAAATTTTGCGAAGCTGGGGGCTTTTTTGGTTTGTTTCTTGATTTATAAGCTTCAGTGTACCACCCACCTCAGGGAAAGAACCAATTCTGGGTAATCTTTTTTTAGTATCACTAATATATTTCACAGTATTTTGACTAATAAAAACACTAGAGTTTGTGATAACTGAACTCGAACCTCAAACAAAAGTTCACTGTGACATAACAACATTGTTTGCAGGAACAGGGCATGTTGCAAAATAAAAATACATCTGTTCCAAAAAATCCTCTGGGAAGAATTCCCCTGAACTGCTGTTGTTAAAGGACTGTTTCATCTAAGCAGGAGCAAGTTTGAATGTTGCAGTGCTTCCCAGCAAAAAACAAATCCTGCAAGCTCCCTTCGCCATCCCTGTCCACACATTTCCACCCTGCTCAGCCAGTGGGAATTGCACTGAGGGACTCCCATGTACCGCCACAACCAGCACCACTCCTGACACTGTGACACAGCCCAGACTGCTAGGAAAGAGCAGACTGGGATTTCAGATATGCAGCCCAGTCGGACATCAGACTTTCTCCACGGCACAGGCCTCCTGCCTCTGGAAGCCAAGGTTGGGCCATGCTCTCCTTGTCCCTGGCTGGGACATGCTGGGGTGGGGGGTGGGGTCACTGTGTACACACTGAGCACAGCTGGGTAAACAGTACAAGACTCCTGTTCCTCCGTGAACAGATTATACCCAGCTAATACTCTGACTAATTCTCACACCTACAGTTACAAATCCTTCCCTCCTACCCTGGGACCAGAAACAGAGGGCCTGGTGTGTGCTTAAGGAAATGCAGTGCTGCAGTGAGGGAACAGGAGGCCTCCAGCTGTGCCTGTTCCTCCCTCGGGCTGGGCAAACACCCTCCAAGCCCCTTCCCTCTCTCAGCCACCACTTGATTCCTTTCCTTTCTTCTTTTCTTTCCTTTTCCTTGCTTCAATTTTTTTCCCTGTTTCCATTTTTGTTCTTTTTCTCTAATTTTATATGTCTTACTCCTGATCTCCTCACAGGCATTGGTGGCACATTGTTGTGCGGTGGTTCCAGAGATGAGAAGCCCAAACACCATTCCTCTTCCTCAGGGTGCTTGAGACTGCAGCAGCAGAGCTTGACCTCTGAACTGTTTAGTAGCACAAGCAGCCCTGAATGGTCAAAAAAAGCACTCTGGCAGTTTTGAGGCCAGAATGGTCACCTGCTCACCTAAGCCCTCTTACTGTCCTCCACAGAGCAGCGGCAGTATGTTTCTGCAGAGGCGAGGCAGAGGTGAGCTACAGAACCCTACTCTCCCTTTCCTTTGAGCTTCACACCCTGTTGACTGGTCCAAAGCAAATGGAATTAATTTTACATGCAGCACTTTGCAGCCAATTTTAAATGGTCATTAGTCTCACCTTGCATGGGTAGAACTAACTCCTGTTTCAAGGATGAAGGTAAGGCTCTGACACAGTGAAGATCAGCTGTAGGGCTGTACAGTATGCGTCATATCTTAATCGCACAGTTTTCAAACTCACAAGACAAAACCAGCCCCAGCCTTGTTGTGTACTGCACTGTTGGCTTATCCAGTGTACGTCATGGCCCAGCCCATCGTGGTCCATGCCAATCCAGAAACACTTTCCTCCAGTTAGTAGCTCCCAGGTGCCACTTCAACTTCAGCTCTCAGAGGCAAAGGTGATTCCAGGACCTCCACAGCTGCAGTATACCCCACCCAGCCCTCCTCTGCAGTAATTCCCCCATCATTAACACCCAAGTACAAATGTGCAAAATTCAGGTCAGGCAGATCTAGCATTTTCATTGCAAATGTTTCCTTGCCCTGTGCCTCTGTTCACACAAGCCAGCTCCACCTGATCTCTGTAGCACTTCACCCTCCCTCATTTCTTCCCCTTTCTGATATTAAAGACAACCACAGCACTTTCTTTTGTAGGAAGCTGTAGTTAAAAGTTACGGTTGCCTTCTCAGTGTGAGTTTCTGCTAGAAAGACTTAACTGCTCTCTGGGGCCATTTTTTTGCACTGGTGCATATGTATTACTTGTAGCATGAGCAGACCTGGCCAAGCATAGCCTTCCCTGCTGTTAGCTTTCTGTTTGCATTATGACTTCATTTACTGCTGAAATTAAACCTGTATGTGCATGTATGTGTGTGAGTTGTGATTTCCCTGGGAATATTAGCAGTGGCTGAAATTCAAGTGTAACTGGGGAAAGCATTAATGATTCAGCCCTGCCTCAGAACTCCTTTTTCTTTTGCTTTCCCATCCCCTTATCAAGTTCAAATAGTACTCACAAGCAGCATCACTTCCCCCACACTGTGCTAGTCCCAATTCACTGCAGGCCTGCTCCAAAGTCAGTTGAAAGACACCCAAAGATGTGCACATCCTCTCATTTGGGACTGCCTACAAAAGATGGAAATGGAGATGAGTATGTGCTGCAGCTACTGTCACTCAAGCTAGAGATGGTTGCAGCGAGCTAAGGTGGGGAGGCATGACACGAGGGCAGAGCACAGAGTACATAAGGGGTGGTCCGTGTCCCACAACTCTTCCAATCTGCAAGAGGCAAAGCTGAAGGAGTAGGTGTTGCAGAGAGTACATGGAGCTTGTCTGATGTAAAGAAACCGTTATGACTGCTACTGCTTAAAAGGAGCAGGAAAAAAGCAAGCAAACAAACAAAAAAAACCCAAAAACAAAAGCAAAAGAGCTCACAAAACATCAGCTGTATAATAATGAGGAATCCTGAGGATTTAAGCAAAGGCATTTTTAAGATGAATCTTAGCAATGTAGAGGCAGTCCCCCACCTCCACAACTTCAGTCTTGCACACCTTCCCCTGGAGCTACTGAGCCTTGCTGCCATCAGGTCCTCCCTTGCTGGAACAGAACAGAACAGAATATTTCAGTTGGAAGGGACCTACAGTGATCATCTAGTCCAGCTGCCTGACCACTTCAGGGCTGGCCAGAAGTTAAAGCATGTTATTAAGGGTATTGTCTAAATGTCTCTTAAACAGACAGGCTTGGGGCATTGACCACCTCTCTAGGAAGCCTGTTGCAGTGTTCAACCACCCTCTAGGTAAAGAAATGCTTCCTATCGTTAAGCCTAAACCTCCCCTGGCACAGCTTTGAACCATTCTAACATGTCTTGTCACTGGATACCAGGGAGATCAGCACCTCCATCTCTACTTCTTGTCCTCTGGAAAAATAGCTGAGCTTCAGGCTAAGACACCCATCTTGTGATAGCAAAAAACATTGTTCTAGACATGGACAGGTGAATATATGGTCTCACTGTCAGTCCTCCACATCAGACTGCTGGAGACATGTTTTCAGAAGGCGTTTAGGTTAACAGTGGAAATGGACTTTTCTGGCACACAGCATGGTACAAATTACAATTCCTCTATTGCAAAAGACCCTGCTGAAATCACTGTTAGAGTGAAGTCCAGCTTACCCTTTTCCCTTCAGGCAATGCAAGTCCTTGCAACACCCAGGAACCCATCTTGGTACAGATTCCCTCACTCCATATATTGCAAAGGAAACAGGTCTGCTTTACCCAGGGGCTGTGCAGCCCAGTCTGGAGTTAAGGCACCTAAAAGCTAGTGGCTCAATCACTTTTTCTCTGCAGTCTCTTCAAATGGGAATGAAATTACTTCCCTCTCCCTCTCTATTTAAAGAAATTAATGATATTTTCTGTCCTGTCTATCTGAGAAAGCAAATAATTGGAAGAGAATTGATCTTTTTGAAGTAACAACGTCAGCATAGCCTTCTTTCTCCCCCACCCCTTCTGCCCAATTCCTACTTTGGCAGAAGGAAGGTTTATGAAGAAAATTAGTTTCACCATTTGCATACACCAATATATTTAGCTGGTGGCTGTGCAGGTCCAATTAACTCAACTAACAATATGGGTGAAATGAGGTTATTGGATTATACTTGTAGCCAATTAGAGTTGCCACGGTTGAATTACTCCCTTTCTTAACCTTATTTAAAGTTAAGAAAACATGTTGATGGTGAGACTAGATGGTTTTGCTCGCGCTGGCTCCAGGAATAAAATATTTCTATTTCTCCCAGAGACACCTTAGAATTAAAGACAGTCTGCATATGTGGAAGGGTATGTTTTCTGGTCAGGGATGGCTGCATTTGTGCATTTGGTCAGGTCAGGACTGACGTTTGAAAGCAAGCTGACCCCATTTGTTGTGCTTGTCTGTATTTCCAGGGAAAACAAAATTGGAGAATGCGCCCAAGTCCCAGATGGGCGATCCCTGTGTGGGACCTGAAGCCAGGCTAGTATGAATTTCAGCTCCTTAGCATTGAAGGCTCAGTGGATCTCCTCCTGATGCAATGCAAACATGGCTTAGTGTTTTCTTAACTGAGGCTTTGTATTTTCTTCCTCCTGTAAATGTTAAAGGCTATTTAAGTTCACAAACCCATTTCTCTCTTGCAGGGAGATTTTCCTGATAAAAGTGAAGTCCGTCCCATTTTCAAATGCTTGCAAACAAGAAATAAAGGCAAACTATCTGTATCAAGTCCTGTTCCATTTTTCTAAAAAAGTACTTTGTATTTCTCCACAAAACCTCCCCAACATCATAGCAGTTATTTCATGGGTTCTGCTTAGAAAAGGCCACAGAAGATGAGAGCTGCAAAAAAACCCCTTTCTCCTGAGGGAAGCCAAAGGCTTTTGGTCCTGTGCAGTGGTGGTTGTAATGTCACAAAAAAAAAAAAATGGTGATACAAGAAAAAAAAAACAAAGGAGAGACAAGGTTTTGGGTCAGAGGGAACTGGTTTACTGGATTAAAAAAAAAAAAAAGAACTTAACATTTTGAGAAATTTGTGATTTATTTTAAAGTTGTTTCAAAAAGGAGAATCCTAGTGTGTCTTGAAACAGCTCAAGCATCTACTTTGTTAAAAACATAACCAAGCTCCTCAGTGTCCTTCAAAGTGGAGCAAATTAGCTGAAAGTGACATAAATGTAAGGAAATATTTAAGTGCTTCCAACCTGCATTTCACTCCTGTTCAGGAACATTGGGACATATTTAAATTTTTTTTTGTTTCCAAAATATATTTTCACTTAGGTCTGTTTTGGAGTGTGTATATAAAGTTGTGATGGGTGAGAGGTGCTTGTTCATCCTCACCAGTAGTTCCTTAGTAAGATGATGTGAGCTCCCTTGATTCCAGCGTTGTGCCCATCCCAACTACCCAAAATCTGTGGACAGGAGCAGCCGGGGTTGAGTTTGCAGAGGGAATACACCACTTACAGCTAGGTGTGCCTTAGACAAGCCTTTCCCTGTTTGCCTGCCAGTGGCAAGGACAGCCTTTGGGCTGGGCTGCTGCTCAGCCAGAGGTCAGAAAGGTACTTGATATCCCAGATCAGGCTGGAGGTGACAGCCCCCTCCTTGGTCTCTCCTTGCCGGTGGGATGCCGGGGTGCTTACCCATGAATCAGCCCATTCAGATTCTGACCCACGGTAGCAGTGCTGCTCTGCTAGTGATGGACAGGGGCCACCAGCAAGGCCACGTTCTCCTCCTCTCCACCACACACGGCCATTGTCCTCCACAGATGCTAATGGACTGGGAAGCTTCCTGAGCTACAAGCACTCTCATTGTCCCCGGAAAGTGCTTTCACTTGTCTTTCTCTTTCAGCTGGAACCGGCTACACACCATTCACTTCCCAGACATAATGCTGCCCTTTGTGGCTGTCTCCAACATGGTTTTGGGAATGCTGTAATGGGGACAGACCCAAGAGCATGAAAGGAAGGGATTGTGTTAGCCGAAGTGCCTGGCTTTCTGGAGAAGGCCAGGAGGCCAAGAAGGCGCCAGTCCTTAATAAGCTTCACTGGTTGCCTCCTCTCACCTCCCTCCCCCTACAAATCCTTACCCTCTTCTTCCAACCCCCAGTTTAAATATAAGGGGAATATTAATCCTATACGTAATACATCTCCTGCATGCTTCTGAGTTTCAGAGTAAGTGAACTTTGTATGTCCAAATTATGAACTATGGACAAACTATGACCTCTATTGTAATCTGACTGGCCTGTTAAACCACCAATGCTCTGAGCAAAAATGTCTTTCAGTAGCGAGCTTCTACATTGATGAGGGGACAAAAGGCTATCTCTTCCTAACCTTTGAAGATCTCATATCTCCTGGGGCTGCCAGAACCACTTCTATAAGGGGGCTGCCTTACCAAGTTAATGGATTCCCTCTCATGTCCTCCAAGCAAGGAGATAGCACCATAACACATGCTGACCTTCCAGTGGCTCCAGACTAACCCTGCTATAAAAAAATAAAGCCTCCCTACAAAAATAATGAATGAAGATGTTGTTCCCTGGGAGCAATTCTGCTTTCTTGATAAGTGAAATGGCTCCAGTTTGATTCAGGGCAGGAAGAGTGCAATCAGCCATCCATCTGCAGTACTGACACAGAGCACACTAACTGGCTAATTTCTCATTGCATTTTGCTATATGTTATCTAAAGAGAACAGCAAGGACACCAAAGAACCTCTTTATTGACTGTTGTTAATAAACAGCAGTTTATTAATCACCTACAGTAATGGCTCATGCAGGAGAATAAACGCAGTGGGAAACAATCTGGATTTTCCTAAACCCTGGCTTGATTCAACACAGCTTCCCGAGCACATGGCATGGTTGGGTGTCCAAATTCAGGTATACTTTATGAAGTTGTTTTATTTTTGCAAAACCCAGCAATAACAACCCCTGTGCTTTAGATGTTAAGCTGATCACTATGTGAGGGGGAGAGGGATGTGACCCAGTAGTGGAGCAGGAAGAGCTGTACAGGTGTCTTCTTCTGCAATGCACTGCATTGACAACCAGCATGGAGGGGGCACTGCACTAGCTTCTGAATTGCAGTGGGACATGCCACAACAAAACCAGCAGGCAGGACTGGGAGTTAATACCTAGTCTCTGTGTCTAGAATCACATTCTCCCTGGTCCAAAGCAGAAATAAATCATGACACCTTTTTTTTCTGATCTTTACTCTAACTTCCTGCAATTAGAAAGCTGATCCCACTTTATTCCCCACTCCCAATATTTCCCAGTGGAAGGGTTGGAATTGGCATCAAAGCATCCAAACTGAAAGAGCTTAGAGCTGACATTTGTTTTCTCTGCTAGTCCGGTTTATGACTGATGTGCAACTCACAGATATCTTTGTGTTGAAGAAAACAAAGAACGTCCCAGGCTGTGTTCATAACAGCTTAGGACATCCCCAAAGCATCTCAGTAAGCTGCTGGTCTATCTGTATTTGGTTGGTTGTCTTTTTTTTAAAAGGTCGCTTCTTGAATCTGAATGTTTTTTCATCTTCTCTCTGTAAATGAAGACAACAATTCATGAATAGTTGTGCTGGGAGTCCCTTCACAGGCAAGTTTTGCTATGCTGCACCTTAAAGAGCTTGGCTTGTTCTTTCTTCCCACTGTGAGCCACGCCATCAGCATTAACATCTCTCCAGTAGGCTTCATCAGTTCCAGCCCTTCAGGAGAAGGCCAAGGGGGCATTCCTCACCCAAGAGGCTATTTTGAATAATGAAGTGCTTGCTGAATGATTGTTTAGCCCAGTGCTCCTCTGCCTATTTGCTGCCACCACCTCAGTTTTTGTTTCAAGTAGCTTAGTTTAATGATCCAAGTGACCTAAGCCTCTTGCTAAAGGAGATGATGTCTGGGGACACCAAGATATGAATGTGAGAAAAATGCAAGTTTGATAATTTGGACATGGTTTATTTTTTCCTCCACTCAAATAGAAAAAGACCATCTGGGGCATCAGATATTCATTGCACAAGTGATAAATTTGAACCCAGCTGAATAATTCTTTCACTCTAAGGAAGGGACGTGAACAACAAGACTTGGAGTAGTGCACTGCTCCCCAGCTACAGCTTCCCATCTGCTGCTGTAAAGGTAGTGGCATTGAAGGACCTTCTTTTAGACACTGTAACTAAGGAAAGGAAGGTAACAGGAATTTCATTCTTCTGTTTTCCTCACATCCCCAGCCCAAGACCTTTTAAGGAAGCCTGAAGGAGGCAGCATGTTCTTCGAGCTGACCCTGGGGAGGTGTGTTTAAAATGCCTGGGGTGGTGTCTCCTGCCTTTACTCTCTGACAAAACAATTCTTGCTTTGAGTTTCTTGAAAGCATGGAGACTGACTCCCAGTGAGTCCCTAATCTCTGTCCAGAGGGAGATACTGTGTGAAAATAGGACAGTTGGAAGGGTCTGTGAGAGTGTAGAGAGTAACCTCCTGTGATTGTTCTTGCTCAGCACATGGTGTGCTGTCTCCAAACTCACATGATGGGCGTGAAGGTCCTTTTAATTACAATGGCAGGTATGTTCTTTTATCAGATGATCCCAGAAGCTAAATATATCACACTTGATCTGCCACATTTTTTTTTTTGAGTTGTGTCAGAAAGACCTGATAAAAATCAGATAGAAGAGCGACTAGAAGTGGACACATCAAAAACAGGCATCTGGGCCTGATTTTCTAAGCATCGTCTACTGTGAGTTGCATCCCGATTTTAGTCCTGCGGAGCACCAACCTACTGAAGTATTCAATGGGTCAATGATGGGATAATAAGAAGTTAGGAGTGGTGAAAATTTAATATCGCTCTGCAAGATTAAATGGGACTATTTATTTCTTACTGTGATTTATAATGCTCCCTTTTATTGGCACTCATACATCATAGGCAAAAAAAAATGAGATTAATAACAAGAGAAGACTAAGAAAAATCATGTCAGTGGACTTTCAAATGCCTCTTTTATATGAAGGTGCACTATCCAAGGAGTGACTTACTGAACATGGAAATTTGTTAGCCTTACATATCCTTTGTTTTGGATGTATGATTGTGAAGGGCTGGAATGTGACATCTCTTGCTTCTTGGACACTGCATAATGATAACATCTCAGAAGGTTCTTGCAGGTAAACATTTATATTCTGATGTAAGTCTTGTCTTGAGTCATATAGCTCCATTCACATCTGTGAAGCTGTTATGGGTTTTGTCCCAAGGACACCAAGACAGCATTCACAGCCAAAATACATGGCTCTTAATCTTTGTGTGGGAAGATTACCTATGGACAATTGTATTCAAAATCATAGACTGAAGGAAAATTGAAGCTTTGATGTCAGGACTTTAAAAGAGATCGGACCAGAGCTTTTTACCTTCAGTGTATGTATAGACTACATGTTCCTCCCTAGGTTTCAGAATGTTTTACTGTGAAATTAGTATCATTATCCTCAGGAGTTAAGTACTATAAAACTGTAATTCTTTACATTGAACTCTGAGGCTCTACAAAGTAAAATGACCCACCTGAGGTTACTTGTGAGCCAATTGCATCAACAGAAATGAGTCTCTCTAGTCCCAAACCACCTTTGTTGTCAAAATGAACATGGACTAATTTATATGTTTTTTGAAGCATTCAGCCAACTTCAGCTTCAGGTCTTTTTTAAAAATTTTTTTAATTGTTCAAAATGATGGGAATATGTAGTAGAAAATATAAGGGAAAGCAGTACTTTTGATGCCAACTATCAAATCATTAAGATTGTCAATTATCCAGTACCAGGTGTTTTTTTTTTTTTAAATTGCTGAGTATGTGGCTGCTTGGTGGGCAGATGGGCAATCTGTGTTTGTATCTGAGGGTAGGCAGTGGATTTCTGTACTTTGAGAATTTCCTTCTCTGTAAAAGAAGGGGATCATTTAAAGGAAATCATGACTTTTTGAAAAGAGCCACAGGGCAACTTTAACTCCCACAGGACTCAAAGAGATTGGAGGAATGGAAGAATGAAAACTGTGGGCAGTTTTTCTTCTCCCAGTCCCCTTTTTTGCCTTTTGCAACTTGGGTGGTGAGCATTTTTTCCAGTCAAGAATGAGGAAAAAAGGTGACTGAGTACCTCAACCTTCTCCATATCCTGGGTAACCAGGTCTCCTGTTTCCTTCTGGAGAGAGTCTGGATTTTCCTTTGTCTTCCTTTTATCACTAACATACTTACATAAGCTTTTTTTGTTGCCTTTGTTGTCCTTGGCCAGATTTAATTCTGTCAAGGCTTTGGCTTTCCTAACCTGGCTGCTCAGAAAATTTGTCTACCTAGCTTTCCATTCTTCACCCCCTGTAGGCTTCCTTTTTGTGTTTGAGTTTGTCCAGGAGCTCCTTGTTCATTCATGCAGACCTCCTGGGGTTTTTGCCTGGCTTCCTCTTTGTTGAGATGCATCACCCCTGAACTTGGAAGAGGTGATCCTTGAATACTAAACCACCTTTGTTGGGCCCCCTCCTCCTGCCAGGGCTTTGTACCATAGTACCTTAAGTAGCAGTTCCCTGAAGAGGCCAAAGTCTGCTCTCCTGAAGTCCAGGGTAGCATTTGC
The DNA here is from genome assembly GCF_964237585.1 of Gallinula chloropus. NCBI lineage: Eukaryota > Metazoa > Chordata > Aves > Gruiformes > Rallidae > Gallinula > Gallinula chloropus. The sequence goes on from NC_140090.1 coordinate 70,589,739, forward strand.
AGTGCGCCCTCCTTGCTGTCCTGAGGATCTTGAAGTCCACCATATCATAGTCACTGCAACCAAGGCTGCCCTGGAGCTTCATATTCCCCACCAGCCCCTCCTTTATGCAAGAACAAGGTCCAGCATGACACCTCACCTCATTGGCTCCTCTATCACTTGGAAGAGGAAGATGTCAACACATTCCAGGAACTTTCCACGCTGCGGTGTCCCTCCAACAGATAGCAAGGTGGTTCAAGTCCCTCATAAGGACCAGGGCTTGTGAACATAAGGCTGCTCCTATCTGTCTATAGATGGCCTCTTATGGCTTGGTCTTACTGGTTTTGAGGGTTCGTATACCCAATCAGATGTTCAAGAGCCAGGTGGCTGTTTGCACAGCACTGCCATTGACATAACAAACTCTGCCAAACCCAGTCACACAAAAACATAACATGCAATTTGTCAACCTCCTACCAGCTAGCATTCTGAGCAGGCAGATAACACTGCTGCATTATACACACTCTGCCCCACATCCTACAGCTGTAAAGAAAGGACTGCAAATGTTTAAAGTATTTTAAGTAGGAGTAGGGAAGGAGAAAATAGATAAAATTCAGGATGTGGTTATATTGCAGCCACAGTGAGAATGATTGTAATATGGACATACCTAAGGTAGCTTTAAATTACAAGGCATCTATAACTGTGACAGTCCAGAGCTCAGCAAGGGCTGTGAAGCCTTTTATAAAATCAGAGAAGTATCTATGTAGATTCTACTAGCACCTTGAAAAATAATTCTGGTATGTCTAGAGTGAGTGCAGGAAAAGATCAAGTCTGAAAGAGGAAAAGGCCTGAGACTGAAAGAGGAAGATGCAATATGCTGAAGCACAGGTAGTATATTTCAGGCAGGCTGAAGTTAGGTGATGCTTATTCCAGAAAGAGTTATTTGGGAACTGTTTGGAGCTAAGATGCAGAAAACAGACAATGGAAACCAGTCTTGTAATGGGTGAGGAATAGGTGAAGTGACTCAGGACAGGCTCCATAGCAAGCTGGAGATCACCTCTAGCCAGTTTCTATTGATTCATCCTCTGGGTTACTCGTTTTCTCTGTATATAATCACAATTACTTAAAAGGGATCATTTAAAGCGTCAAAATCTGAGTGGAAAAAGAACGTCAGAATCTGGCCTTGGTGTTCAGATCAACATTGTCAAACCCATGAAGGAAGTTGAAGCCATGAAATTTTCCCTGGGAAAGGGAGCACTCACGCATGTGCAGCTGGTAGACAAGCTCGCGTACTTTGAAGTTCGCAATGCCAGGGCATGGAAAGTAAATGCCCCAAAGTTTGCTGTTGATAAATGATTGTGCTTCTGAAATGGTAATACAAATGCACTGAGTCGTGAAATGCAGCTAATATAATTAATCTTGCAATATTGTAAATCTGTTGGAGACAGATAACACGAGAATTTCGCTCCACTGTTTCACACTACAGCAAAAACCAATAAAGTGGTGTTTAGAAGGAAGCCTGGAGCCTAAATATTTCCAGGTGACTGGTGATATTTTAAAAAAATCTGTTTACATAACCTCCACAAATACCATATATTATGCATAACACCAACTTGCTCTACCCTAAAACTGCTACAAGAACTAGCTGAAGAATAAAGATATACTCTACATTATATTCATTTTTTAAAGAAAAGTTAAGCAATTGTATGAACATCTGAGACCTTGGGAGGTTTGGGGTTTATTTGTTTGAGTTTTAAGCCATTGCTGTTAGAACATTCATAACAGCAACTATTCTCCACTTATGGATCTCAAAATCAATGACCACACTTTATAAGAACTGGACTTAAGGGATATCTCACTCTGTTTCACAGTCAGCAAGTTCCCTGATTTCCTGCATTGCAAATTACCTTTCTGCAGCTCTTCTTGCTGATAGCCAAGAGCATCATCCACCTACTAGCACAAAGGTTGGACAACTTTCACCTCCCCAACCCTTCATAAAACTTGCTCAGATGAAACTAGTATGTAGGAAACTTACGCTGACACCATGAAGGTAAAGAAACCTGTTCAAAGTGATCTTAAAGCTCAAATCAGATACAATATGGAAATAAAGGAACTATGAATCATGCATGTAGATGCTTCATAAAGGAATTTTGAAAGACATGTTCCCTGGCCATAAGGGGACAAGACAAGTCCATGCCAGGCATGCAGATCTCTGAGAGGCAACCAATCTCTGGCATTACTGTGGTGCCCCACATGGACTGGTCTGGGGCACCTAGCAAGGGGATCTTCTCTGACCTGATGTGTTGCTTTGATTCTGCCCAGATGGGGAGAATTCTCAGCCCCTTTGTGCCACTGCTGAGTCCCAGTGCCGCCTTCTTTGCATTGCAGAGTGGGTGAAGGTTCCCTGCTTTGTATATCTGGATTTCAGCATCTAAAGTACATTTTGTGTCAGAGGGCAGGGGGACAGAATGGTAATTGTTGTGAAAGCTCCAGGGGGCTGGACATGTCAGACTAGTTGACAGGTTTGAAATGTCTAATGTCAGGTTGGCTACATAATTTCACATAGAAAAAGTGATTGAAACACAGAATTATTGGGTTAAATTCTTAATTACAAATATTTTTGCTTGAAAAGGTTTTAGCTAACTGGACTCTGTCAATTATTCTGACTGAGATCCATTCAAACAGCATGGTGCAAAGTGAGGGATTACTGTTAATTGGATTACACGGACATGATGACGTGACTGATGAGCTTCTACATCTTATCAGTCCCAGACCCATGGCAACTAAGAATGTCTCCCATGAAATATCAGCCTGCTGGGTACTGCAAAAGGAGAAGTTTGCCTCCACGATGGTCTGTATATTCATACACACTCCCAGCTCCCTTGCAAACACATTTTTGTAAGCAGCAAAACACACTGTGAGAAAAAGGAATGTTGTGGCTATTTGTGTAACTTTCACATGACCACGTCATGATCAAAAGACTTGCAGAGGGCCTTCTTCCAGACTATTTCTAGCTCTTACCTGAAAACTCAGAACTGATTTTCAAGACACGTGTGTTATTTCTACAGACTCAAAGCTCAGGTGTTGGGCAGAAGCTTGAAACAAGCTTGAGGTCTGCATGTGTTGATGAAAATGTTCTCATGCACTCCCTGTAGCTCAGGATGAGATTTAGCTCTCTGTGTAAACACAGACCTCAAAGAGTCAAGGAGGCTGAACTGAGTAGTTGGGACTTTTTGCCTTTTTTATTAAGTTTAATTTTTCTTTCTAAGATGTCAGGAACTGTGTTGCAGCCTCCAATGCACAGGTTTCTGCTGTCTTGATTCACACCACACTGGATTGATTGATCTAAGTTGTTCTCCTCAGTCGCATGGACAAATCTTGGCTTCTGTAATTGAAGTTTCCACATCTTATAAGAGAAAGAATACGGCGTCTGCTTCAACTGGTTTTGTTCTTCAAAGAGTGGGACTTGGGCATCCATGTTGGGTAACACTCTCCAATAATGGTAAAATCCTTATTTTGAAAACTCTCCTATCACATTTCTTCCTTTTTAATAACATGAGGTCTTGGGTCTCAGCTCTACAAATAACACAGATCTGAACCAGGTCATTTCTAAAACCTAGTGACCCACATTCTTCAAGAAATAGGTATCTTAGCCCTGTTACTACTGCCAAATAGACTTTTCCCTCATTTAACCCAGGGCATGTCTTCTCAGCATAAAGATGTTCCTGAAGTAGCATGAAACTGGCTGGACATTGCTCTCCCTACCCTGACTGCATAGAAACAGGATTGTGAACAGAAACAAGAAAAAGGGAACAGGGCTTCAGGTTGGATCCATGCCACTTTCTTGGCTCTTGTTTTCAGTCTCTTTGTGGCTGATGAAAGCTGAGCAGCCCCATTTTGGGATGGACAACAGACTTCAGAGTTCTGCCAAAACGAGCTGCATTACCAATCCCAACCTGTCTTATCTTCATGCCTGCTGGAATGAATGCAGCCTTTTCTTAGCACTGCAGTTGGTACTCAGCAGGAGAGTGAAAGGCAGGTAACTCATTTGGAAAATTCACCATGCAATCATTCCACAAGAGCAGCAGTGTGTAGTTTCCTCATTTCTGTCTCTCTCTTTTTTTTTATTTATTTTTTTTTCTTTCTGTGTTCTGTAATTGGATACACTCCTGAGTGCTTTTTGGAGACTATGAATGGATGCCAGAATGGACATGCCTGGATCTATGGAGGCAAAAGGAGTGAATTGATTCACTTGTAAGCAGTATCTCCCAAGCACTTACATGCCTACAAATTTCAGGAAGAGAAAATTCTACAAGCTTAAGGGGGAAAAACCACTCCTTTAACATTTCATTAAATGTATGACTCCAAGCATTCAACGAGAAATGCAAAGCTAATAATAACTATAATTAACATCTCTCAACATTGACAGTCATCTTCATTCTGAAGGACAGCACTACTCCTCCCAGAACTGAGCACACCCATGGGACATCACCACACTAAGAAAATAATTAGTCTGGGAGTCTCTCAGAGCACCCAAGGAAAAGCAGCAGTGTGGATTTTCTGCCACTGCAAACCTGCCCCAGTTCCCTCCACTCTTGCTCTCTCCTCTCTGGTAGTCTGGTGGTCAAATCCAGCCCTGAAATTGCCTTCCCTTATATTTATGCTTTGATTTTTTTGATTTTGTCTCTGACTGAAACAAATTCAGACCTAAGTTTGCTCTATGTCCCATTTTCTGACCACGTGAGATTTTCAAGGACCAGGAATCCAATTTCCAAGCTCCTTTTCTCTATGTGACTGTAGCAGCCACTGTCTCTCCTGTCACTTCACCTTGCTCTCTTTTAATTACTCACCAATTCAGTCTTCCTCCCAAGACCCTCTTACAGGTGATAGTCCAGAGGCAGTTCCAAATCTACAAGGTTTCTGGATCCCTAAAGAAAGGATCTCCATGACCTCCTTTCTAGCTAGTGCCGTACTGGCAAGCTGCCTTCCTCTCAGGTGCTGAACTTCCCTTGTAAAACAGGGCAGTGCTAGCAGAGTGGAGTATTTGATCCCCACTGACCTTGAAGGAGCAGGCCACACTTGAGAGAAGGCTTTGTAGCTAAACCAGATTAGAGTTCATATAGGGAAAAAAAAAAAAAGCATCACGTCTCTCTTGCAATCACCAATGTTATCTTTTATTCTGGCCACATGCTGAGTTTTTGGAGCATGAGCAGCCACCAGCAGATATGTTATCAGTGTCATTAGACCCAGCAAAACCAAAAGTATCTCGGCATGTTTTGTTGTCTATCTCATTTGTATCACATGCAAAGCACACTTCCTGTTGTCATTTTTCTTCCCTGGCAATCCGATATCTTCAAGGAAGAAAATTAAGTCTGAAGAGTGAAAATTCCAGGACAAGCATTTTGTTAAGCAGTTGCCTTTTGATCTAAGCTGCTGATACTTACAGAAGCAGCATTAATCAGAATTGTTTAGGGAAATAAAACCTGAACTCCTCATTCAAGCCCCAGTTCTGCTTGTTTTTATTCATGCAGAGCTGCACTGTGCTCTGTAATCAGTCCCACAACCACACATTATGCTCCTCTATTTCCTGAAGTGCTCAGTAATACTGCAATATCACAGGACATTGTTGTCATTAGTGCAATTAAGGGGGTACAATTCACTATCCGGCTTCTGATGTGCTCCAACATCAGCCATATTCAAGAAAGGCTAATGTAAAGTGAGGCTAGGTTGGGTCAACCCCCCCTTCTCAACACTTCTGCATCCCCTGCGATCAATTCTCACTGTTTCACCAGTATGGCCCTCAAAATCCTGTGTTTTAATTACCTTCAGTGCAAGGATCCAACCTGCAGGAAGCTTTTACTAACAACTGCTAAAATGTGTAAGAGAAGCTCTCCATTTTTATCGTGCCTGCATTGCTGTAAAATGGAGACAGAGCTTCCTAACTGATGCTGAAGCACTTTGAGCCTTCCTCAAGCAGCAGCTGAGATGCAGCTCACCACCAAAACAGCCAAACACTCAGCAGCTCACCTTTGGTTTTCATCTCAGCAGCCTCCAAAAAAGTACTCACAGAGTCAGTGCTGTGATGCATAGATTTTGGATGGTGGTTGTTGCAAGCAGCAAACATTTGCTCTGAGTTTCTTTAACTACGGCTAATTCATGGCACAAAAGTGCTTCTTTGGATACAGAAACTGAGCAGCTAGGATCCCTAAAAGAGATTATACCTGCCTTCCTTTTATATTCACCTTGCATTTGGGACTTCGAAATTCATCCAGGTAAAACAAGGGAAGGTAACAAAATACCCTGACTTCAGGTCACTCCCTTGCTTTTGAGATAAGAAACCAACCTGAAGGGCCTCAGTGTGAGCTGCAATTTAGCAGTAGGACAGCAAAATAGTTTTCTGGAAAAAGAGCTCATTCATTTTTCTAAGAATTGTTGGAACAATTTCTTCTTCTGTTATGAAAGCTGACAGGGAACTTCTTTTAACCTGTCACTCAGTCAAAAACTGTAGCTGCAAGATGTGGTTATTTATCTTCATTGGAAAGTTGAGAACTTTGGGGGAAAAAAGTTCCCCCAAAGCATCCCCAGAAGCAGTCTCTACAGATGAATTTTCAGTTCATGACAGCAGGAATTGTTTCACAATGAGAGAAAAAAAAAACCCTAAAAAAATTGCAGGCCTCATTATGAATCTGGGTCCAGAGAGAGAGCAATCATGTTGAAAGCAAAAGCTGCAATTTAATATATGCAGAAGATGGGACTTTATTCCACACTCAGAAAAGGGAATGTGCTGCTAATGAAAGTGTATTAAAAAAGAGCTAAAAGGGGTACAAAGGGACCCTTTTTACATATGTGTAGAATGTGCCTCATCTCTATTGAAATACCCTGTTAAGAGAAGCAGCAGCCCTCTCCGTCATTTTCTGCTCTGACCTGCAAGTGCTTCAGAGTGGTCCATTCTTTTGGTGGTTTAATGACAGAAAAAGTTAGCAGTGCAGAGACAGCTTGGTTAACGAAGGCAGCAATTGCCTTTTTTTGTCACAGCTGCTTCCTGGTGAATGCCCACGAAGCAGAGCATGGAGGATGCTTCATAACCATTTCAGTCCAAGCCAAATCCTGTATTTAGATCTAGAACTCAGGAAGAAAACTGCAAAAGGCATCAGTTAGACTTTGAGGTGTGGTCTGGAGTGTGGGACATCATGCCCACCTTTCCCCTAGGGGGACCTGGGGCATTTCAACGCATCCTCCAGGCCAACAACTAGGGCCATGGCATAGACTCCATCAGCCCTATAGCTTCAGCAGTGAGAAGGAAAGCAAAGCACAATGCTGGCTACTTTGCCAGAAATCTTTAAACATGCCCTGACAATACAGGACAGTCCTCTTAAATATGCTAATATGCTCACCCCAGGATATTCCACCTCAGCCCTGTGGAAAGGAGAGGAAGTTACACAGGCCTACATGTTACCTAGACCTTTTTGGGGCTAAGCAAAATACCCAAAGGCATCTCAAATGGCACTGGACACCTGAAATATGCCTGTAAAAATTAAAGAGTAACTATCAACACATTAAATTAAAACGATCGATGCAGTCACCCAACTTGAGGTGTTCAGATGGTACAGCAAGTTATTCCTATTTCTAAGATAATTGTTATGTTTATTTCTTATTAGGTGTAGGTGAGACCTGGGCAGTTGCTAAGATTTCTAAGTCTGGATCAAAAAACATGTGTGTTCAGGCCCTGTTTTGTACATGTGGCAATGGTTGCTTTAATCATCACAACAATAAATGTCCCTGGTCACTCCAGCTGCAGAGTTCAGTATATTCTGGTCACATCATTACATAGAATCCGAGAATCATAGAACGCATTAGGTTGGAAGGGACCTTTAAAGGTCATCCAGTCCAAGCCCCCTGCAGCAAGCAGGGATACCTTTAACTGGATCAGAGATCATGTATACCATAGGATGTATCATAGGCATTGGTGTTACCATGCCATCCTATGGACTATCTGTGCTGAATGATATGGTCACCTAAAAACAGATGTTATCCATGCCCATAGCAAAAGGCAGCACCAGCATCCAAAATATTATGATCTCAGTTGAAAATACTGATGTCTGAGAAAGAAAAGCAGATATAACATCTAGGAGAGCAATGAACAGGAAGTAGGTGAAGCACATAGAAACTGGGGTCAGGGGGTCATAAGAAAAGCAATGGACTTTGTTCTATTTAGAAATGGACCATGAATTCATTGTTTAAAAACAATTTTATTTAATGGTTAATTAAACCATTCATCCTCAGCCAATAAATATTTAATTTCAGTGCTGATAATTTAAAGGAAAATATAAAAATAAACAAGATCTGTATAAAATTTTTTAAATACTTCCTGTAAAAAATGTTGGAAAGAAATTACTGACTTCAGGATACTTGGGGTTTTTCCTCCAATCACAAGCAGCTGTAGGAAAGCAACATGAATTTGCTCATTTTGTCTCTGCCATGAAATCTGCATTCCCTGCTTTGTTCTGCAATTCTATGTGTGAAAAATAAGTTTCATTTTATAGGACCACCTTAGATAATAAAGACTGCTGCCTTGTAAAGGCCAAAATTATATTTCAAGATATATATACAAACAGCTTCATCTGCTTGTTTTGCTGTGTGTTTGCTGGCGATGCTTTTGTTGCTATAGATTAATTTTTAAAAAAATTATCTTCCAATTGAAGATTAGTTAGATTCAAACTATGTCAGAAAATGAGGTATTTCAGCTGGTAGAGAACACAAGGCAGAAAATTGTTATAATTTTAAACAGAAGAATGGAACAGCAAGGCTTTCAACTTAAGAGAAAAGTCTGCCTGCTGCAAGCAAATCTTTTTAGAAATAATTGCCTATGATTAGTGTTTTAAAATCTGCAAAATCGTTGTCTTGCTATTGAGCAGAGACAATGCTGAGTTGAAACAGAAATGTGTAAAGGAAAGAAAAGCATTTGGATCATTTTATTTCTATACTTACACCTGGACACATTGAAGCTGTATGTGTCTCATGGACGAGACTGCCAACCAGAGGGATTTGCCTGCTGCAAAGGCATCTATTGCTCCAGCAGACAGACAGACAGAGTTTGGAGCTGCTGGCCAGCTTTTTTGGAAGGGACTCTGTTGTGACTGTGTGAATCTCCTCTTTGCTTGCCTTTATGAGCCTGAAGTGTTAATCGCTGTGGCAGGTTTCAGAGTCCAACCACATTACAATCATTGCCTCATTTGCAGGGTGTGGGCACAATGAGCATTGGGTGGGGTTACTGAGGCCCCTAACAGAAAAATCAGGGGTTGTACCAAGGGTATCCCAGCCCAGTAACCTGCCTTTGACATTGGCTGGTAGTGGACTTTTAGGGAATTCTTGTGCCAAATATGTGAAAAGGTACCATTTCCCAAAAGTCTTTTTCAGCTTCTGGCAATCCACAGTTTAGAGATTTTCTGAGCAGGAATTTGCCTCAAGACTGTAATGAATTAATGATGAATTGATCTCCAGGAGTACTTACCACACTCTGGAAATATTCCTTCCATGGATCTTCCCACTGACAAAACAAACCCCACACTTCTACTCCATCTTTGGCACATTTTCCACCATCATTTCACCACTGCCTTCAGCTGGCATCTGTCACAGACCAACATTACGACTTTCTCCAGATGAGTTTTCACATGTAGCCCCATGGCTTAAACTCGTGAGTTAAGACTGTCCCACTTTTTTCCATTCAGTGATACCCTACATTATCATTCAAGTCCCAGATTCACATTAGTGTGTCTGAAACAATGACAGACTATGGGAATTCTGCAGAGATTTTTAGTGACGTTTGGATTATCCCATGAACTTTGGTAGTACTGTTTGAGTTTGAATCTAACCAGCCTGTATGATGAAGAAAAGGCAGCATCTGAATGCATATGCCACACTGGGTAGTACTAACGAGCATCCAGATCCCCTCAACCCAACTGATGCATCCTTTACTTTGCTAAACCCCTGAGCAGTTATTCTTCCTTATTATCCTGACACAGAGAAGAAGCTGTGTATAATGTGGTAAGGACTCAGGAGAGAAAATGAGCCACAGCCAGCCTGTTGAGCCCATAAATGCCTACAAACAGCAAAGCAGTAGAAGAGAGAAAGTGACAGATATAACAGCTACAGTGTGGCCGTGCCTGTATAATCCACTTCCATCAAACTAGTTATTGAACAAACACATAGCAGCAAACATATAACAATTTTGACAAGTTAGCAAGTACTTCTGCTCTTGACAGATAATAAATAGTTGATACTGTCCCAAACACATGGGAAAACTATAGTTAACAGTAAAAGTAATATTATATCCTGTATCTTTAATGGACATGAATGCAAGAGTGTAAAATTGCATGTTTTATTTATGCTTTTATTATATAGCAACTATAAGACTGTTTAGTAATCCCCTCTTTCCCTACTCCGTAAAGAGTACTGTCCAGTTGATTAGGTGAGATTTATTCACTTCACTCGTGTTTTATTGTTATTTTTAGTTCAGAATCAAAGCTGGAATTGTTAATTCCACCAAAGGAGTGCCAGAATTCATCTTACCATGACAACACTCGCTTTTATCCGAACAGCTCCTGAAAGGGAGAACTATTTTCTCCACAAAGGCGAACCTTGCATAGTACACGTTTATTCAGGAGTCATGCAATGAGTAATGGAGCGCTATTTCCACGGCTTTCACAACAAACGAGGAAAATGGACAGCATATCCCTGCCTAGAGGCAGATCTCTTCAGCAAAACTGAGCTGAGAAGTTACCTTTCAAAGTCCTGAAGTGCTGAATTGACCTCCCAATTTATGTACACAAACAGTCAGACGGGTGTCAGCAGGGCTCAGAGACACTTTCTATCCCTCACAGCCTGTGAAGTGCTGCAGGCAGGTAGTAAAACCACACACAGTGAGAAACTGGTTTCCCAGCATCTTTCACAAAAGCAACTTAAAGAATTGCAAACGTCCACTCCCAAGATAAGCACCTCTTTTCATAGACTGAGCTTCGGATATGAGATAATTTTGAAATAATCAACAGCAATCAAGTAAAAGAACATCATTTCAGGGAGCTTTGAGCCTGAAAGAGATGATATTCCTCAGTTCAGGACAGTGAACAGGGAGAGCAGCCCAGCCCAGACATGGTGGGGTAGATGGGATGGAGTACTCACATAACACCTCCCTGAGCCAAGGGAGAAGCCCTCATACCCTTAAAAAAATTCTTCAGCTTGGTCCCTACTGCTCTCCTGGAGGAGGGATATGGATGAGCTGCAGTAAAAATAAAGCAAGAAATGGTGTCGTCTTTGCAGTTAGAGGCATGAGGATCATTAAAGCAGGCGTAGGTGGTGAGACTTTTTTTTTCCCACAGCCATATCATGATTTTTTACAGGAAAAAGTGAAAACTGTTAAAAAAATAAGAAAGGAAAAGAAAAAAATAACAGAACAAGACAGGAATATCTTCCTTTTAATCTTCTCAGAGACAAGGCTTTTCTTGCAAACCAGGTGGTTGTTGGTTCTGCCTTTCAGCAATTTGCAAACCCCATTTTAGCATCGTTGTATGGTATCTGCACATACCATTTGAGGCTGGGATTTTTAAGAGTGTGCAGAGTCATCTGTTTTCACAGAATTGCTCTTGTAGCAGAGACAATTTGAGGGAAGACCATTTATTAAAGGAAATTGAAATGGCTGACCAAAAGCTTTCCTTAAAAAAAGAAGAGCTTTGGAAGCTTAGGTAGGATTTGTAGCAGGGGAAAAAAAATGTCACCACAAACAGAAAGGCCCCTGAAGGTTTCACCAGAGCAAAGAAAGGGGAAGATACGAGACTTTACAATTGCCCAGCAGTACTGTCTTCTCTCTTGCCTGGGTACTGTCCCCGTGTTTTTGGGGAGGAATCAAATAAGGTCTGATTATTGAACAAGCGCAGATAATACACCACATATTTAAAACCTTTCCCTGCAGCATCCCCTTCTTCAGTGTCATCGGATCAAGATGGATTGACATTTTCATGTTACCTGTCCTTTGAAGCACTGCCATCAGCAGCTTGGGCCCAAGGGACTGTGGAGGTGGAAGGAGAGGTGGCTGTGGGCCAGGATGTTGGTGTCCTACAACTCATAACCGAGAAAAACCAACAGCCAGGGGAGGGCAGGATCTGCTATTTCGGACTGGACTGTCTCTGCAGTGCCTCTTAATAGTCCCGACACAGAAATTGATTGTATTTAAAAATACAAAATGTCAGGAAACCGGCCAGAATTGATTGTATTTAAAACTCGTGAGTTTCAATTATAGCTGCTGATTTTGATGGGACCTGACTCTGTGGGGGTTTTTTTAATATTTTGCATGAATGGTGCCACAAACTCACTTCCATAAAAAGAATGCAAAAAAATAACAGAAGTGCAAAGACAAGCCACATCTGAAATTTAACCAAGAAATCTATCTGTCTTCATCAGACCTGCAGTACTTTAGATCTACAATGTTTCTGAATGGCTGAAAAGAACTGAATGGCTGTAGATAAATTACCCTGAAAGCACTCTAAAATGTCAACACCCGCCAGTGAAGAAACTGAATTCAGTCTAATAACATAATCTGAACTAGCAGTGCAGGTTAATGACCTTCTAGTTCACTGTCTAATGGGGCACACATTTTACAAGAATAAATGTATTGTAGAACATAATTACATATACTGGAATTTTATAAATAAATTATTATAATGCTAACTGGGACTAAATTGCCATGTTTTAAAGTCATCTAGCAACTTTCTAGAGGCTCAGCGCCTAGTTCTTTTCTGTTGTGGGAAAATATTTTCTATGATTACAGCACTGGCAAAACATTACTGACATAATTTCTACCTAACTGTTTTGATCCACAAAACAAATTCCCTCCAGATCCATTACCTTACACTGAAAATATCTGGAGAATTAAAGGAAGACATTGAATGCTAACCCTTTAAGTCTTTATAGGGAGAGATTAATTACCTTGCTTTAATACAGCATTAAGGTGTCCATTATAGCATCATTCTTTCAAACATTTATCCTGTGTATAATTTAAATACAAAATTTGGTCCTATTTCTCATATAGGACTAACACAGCACTGCTGATGTCATGGAAGGGTCAGGGATGCAGTGGGCAGGTGCAGTGTGAGGTGCTTGGGCTCTGGCCTCTTGCTCCACTCTTCTTTCACACTGTTAGGTCCTGGCTGGCTCCATTTTCTTCTAGAATTCAGGAGAGCTCATGTCTAGCAACTGGTCTTTGTATAGGAGCAGCTATGAGGTCCAGCTCAAGTGCCTGGATCTTATCACAGATTCAGTCACATTGCTTAGTTAGGTGAGATCTGTTTTAATTAGCACATAAAAAAAAGGTTGCTGTGCAAAGCAAGGCATGCAGTTCAACATAAACCCAAACAAAATATTACAACCTGTGATGCCTAGATTATATCAAATACCCCCAGCACTGTTCTCACCAGGGCAGACCCAATGTCCTTCGCACTCCAAGGGGTTTCCACAGAGTGTCTTTTCAGTGCCAGGGCCTCGGCTGAAGCTCTGCACACAGCAGCGTGCTCCACAGAGTCCCCTCTGTTTTGTAAAGCCAAACATGGCAAGCCCAAAGAAAGCATGAGAGTAATTTAAAATCTCATACTCCTAAACACAGCATTAGGAGGTAAATGTAGCCTCTGCCTTCTGAGCCAGCCTTCATCTACAAAAGGAAGGGGTCAGGAGGAGAATATCTGTCACTCCCAAAGGGCCTAGGTGGGATCGCGACTTCATTTGGGTCCATGCAAAAAGACAAAGCGAAGAGTGTGTGATTATTGACACTTTGATGAGAGCCTGGAGCAGCGATTAATCCAACTGCATAGCAAAGCTGCCATCAGGCTACTTTTGCTCCAATTAACACAGGCTATCTCCAAGTGTAAACTTTGCTAGTTTTTCTTAAAGTCCCTTCTGAATCTAGGGCAATAAATCCATTTGTATTTCCTGGAGCCTGAGTTGCTTCCAGTTGCAGTTCCCTTAGCGGCAGCCCCCTTGCCTCCTGCAGCCACGCGGTGTGCCAGGATAGCGCCTGGCCTGGGTCCACTTCCCTTGCCCCTACCTTCAGGAAACCAGAGCTGACAGCAGACTGACCAGTGACAGTAATGAGATGCAATCCTTAAAACCCATGATAAGGTATTACAGCTCTTTGGTTCTGCAGGTCAACTGATGGGTTTAGCTTGAATTTCCCACCAACATGCCTTAAGCATGTCCTTTCTCCTTTATTTCATTGCCATATTTTCTCTCACCTCAATTCCTAAATCTTCACACAACTGGGAATAGATAAAAAAAGCATCAAACACCATAAATATTTATTTTATCAGAGTTTGTTTCTGTGTTTGGTACCTTATAAAGATGCAAGCTAGGTAAGTGTCAGAGGGTTTATTCATTAAAAGCGACCAGAAGCTTGGAGTATTATCTGCATTTTTGGAGTATGCAAAATTGGATTGCCAGTCTCAGGAGACTAATCTCATATGGGATTTTCTAATCCTTTTGTTGGCAGCTCCAGTCTGCAAATGAATAGGAGAGGAAAACTGTTCACCCAAAGGTATTTAAATCTTGAAACCTTCAGCCTCTACCTGTGTGGCTATCTCTGAGAACAACATCCTGCGGGAACCACAAAGCATTCACATCACTTCATGCATAAATGTGACTATCTAAAAACATGATTACAGCTGGTTGGTTGCCCATCTCCACACAGGTATGCCTGCTTTTCTACGGGTGTAAGGGGGTTCTGGGAACAGGGCACTGGGAAGGATGTTTTGCACAGAAAGCTCTTCCTGGAGCGAGGTGCTCCGATGGTTACTCACAGAGCTCTAATTCTAGCCCCACATTTATTCACATTTGTTTGTTCTGAAAATTAGACATTTTCCTTGAGCTAAAATAATACCTTTCCTTTGGCAGTGAATAAGCAGAAGCTTTTCAGAGACCCTTTAAGGCAAAAGGCAGCATCAGGCATCCATTTCTTAGTCATTAGTTATTTGGTGTTAAGTGGTTAAACAAATTCCTCTTCCCTAGCCAGGATATAATTCAACTCTTTTCAAATAATTAGCAAATTGTTATCTCCAGAAAGGTATAATTCTGATTAAGTGAGGCTATTTTTCTCCTACACTGTGCTAATCACTGTCTCTCACTCACAGATACAACCACCTTGGATATCTAAGCTGTACTAAAGCATTGGTAATTCTAAAAGAACAATCCATAGAAAACAAAGAGGAAAAAATAAGAGTCAGGGAAAGTGCAGCACCATGGAATGAATGAAAAGACCATGTAATCCTACATGGCAAGGTACCGGGGTTTTACTCTGTGTTCACAAGGTCCTCAACATGATGAAGCTCGGATGTCAGTGTACGACATTGCTTTAAACCATAGTTAGGATGATGAGAGGGGAAGAGCTGTTTAAGAGATCTCTCAGCCTCTTCCATCTCCTGTTCTTCCTACTGTACGAAGGTAGCTAAGTAATTCAGGTAGCTGGTTAATTCAGCCACCTGTATTTTACCAACTTGTATTTTACCATTAAAACTTCGATCAGCACTCAATGAAATGAGCTCCCTTAAGCTGTGTTCACTCATAACCATAGCAGAGCATCTTTTGTGTTATCATGGGAGTATTTTTCTCCAAAGGAAGCAAAATTTTAACACTATGAAATAGAGTTCCCGAAGATGAAATAAGGCAGCTTTCATACTTCGAAATTCATACTCCATGCCCATGTTGGTATATTGGATTAATGGGGCTTCAACAGAATGTCAGTATTTTACTTGACTGGAGGTTCATAACTTTGTATGCTGAGTTTCAGGGTCTGTTCTTCAACTCACTGTAATTATAATTGGCAGGGGGAAATGCTTTACAGACGACCCTCCTCCCCAAGTGACATTCCCACAAATAGACCTGAGCTCAGTGTAGTTTGTAGCAGTTAGGCAGAGCTCTGGACTGTATCACAAAGTCTCCTATAATAGGTTCGCCTCAGCAGATGTAAAGTCCTATTGAATCTTAAAGGAAAGATCATTTGAAAGGCCTATAGACATTTCACTGATTGCCTGTCACTGAAAGGCAGCAAGTAAAAGATTTGAGTGAAAGGGTTCCTAAGAGTCTCAAATCTGTAAATCTGTCAGGCTACATAGCCCCTGTATATTTAAAATTAGGGTAGTTTAAAGAATTCATCTCTCTTAGAAGGACGCTGTGCATATTATGCATAGCATCCTCTGCTAGGCTGCTGGTACCCTGTACTTTTTTCATGACAGAATCTATTCATTTAATCCGCTCCCCTCTGATTTAGAGCTTGATAACATATGGCAAGTCATCAAACAGAAATTATCGCTAATAGATAACTGCCAATCAATTTCCATTATGCCCAACAAGATGTGACTGAGCCTTTTTTTTTTTACAAGACATATTGATTCACAGAGCTGATTTCCCTGTCATTTCAAACATCTCCATGGGATATTTCTATTGAGCTTGCTGTATGCATTTGCTGCAACGAAACAGATGCTTATTTTCTCTCTGGCCTAAATATTATTTATTTTCCTTTTTCAGTTAATCTGAAGGCCATATATCAAAAGAGCCTATCTGTTATATATGAGAACAGTCAAATCCCAAAGGATAAACAGAGGAGGATGACACAGATTTAGTATTGAAATTGCTTAAGGTGACATCATTTCCTAGCTTTCCATCCAAGCTGGAAAACATTTCTCTGGGACATGAGATTTGCTTGTTGGAGTATGGTCAGGGCAAAATATGGCCACAGCCACACGGGAAGTGAATGTTTTCCCATCTGCTGCAAGTGCTCCAGAAGGGTCGGGGAGATGCTTCCAACCAGCCGTCCGCTGCTATGAGATTCAGTCCACACAAAATGCCCGTTGGAGTTGGGAGCTGGCATGAGGTGACAATGTACATAGTATCCAAATAGCTTCCTGAGTAGCAATGGCTCTTGCCCTGCTTCTTGGGTGCACAGCTGGTGCTGCAATATGGCAGAACAGGCATAATGTGCCTAAGGCATCACAAAATGGAGGAAATAGAGGAATACCTTCTCCATAGTGTCCATTGGACACTAACATATTTGATGTTGGAGAGTCTCCATGGGGAAGACTGCCATGGTATGATGGCCACATCTCTGGTCTGCTTGATGTGGCTGGCTCAGGGCACGACTGAATGCTAGGTTAGTGAGACCCTGGACAATGCAAAGTCCACTTTGTCAAAAGAATAAGATTTTTCCCACCAAATCCAACCTAAATGACATTGAGGGTGAGGAGGAGAGCAAAGAGAACCCTTCCAAGCTCTCAGCAGTAGTGAATTTCACCTTTGAAAACTAAAATGGATTTGATCATCCTCTACAAGTGTACCTTATCTGTGTGCTTTTAACGTGAGCAACACTATCTCCAGCCCTTCTAAAATCTATGAACAATACTTGACTCAGTGACTCTCAAGAAGTGAATTTCACAGCCTGCCTACTTTTTAATTCTTTGAAACCTAGAAGCCATTAATTTAATCAAATGAACCATTATTATTTGGTCCTGAGACTTAAAAGAGAGGGCTGATCAGTTTTTCACCCTATCAATCTTGCAAACGAAATTACTGAAGAATTTCAATTAGACAGCCACATTGATTGGAACTTTTTAAGTGAGACTAGGGAAAACCATGGCAAATAAGTAACGTGGGGATATACTGGCTGGGCTGGGGGGCATCCTCTGTTATTGAAATGAGTGGAAGCAAAACCATATCTGTGGATGGTGCTTTTCTTTGATTGCTACCATATTTTTTATTTCTGTCTGTCCAAGATTCTTCAGGGAAATCTCCCACACCAATAAAACTACTTCCTATATGCGAACATCAATCCAAAGACAGGAAATGCCTGAGAAAACAGACCCAAGAATACAGTGGGAGACTATGTAAGAAGCCAGTCTAAGAGGGAGCTGAAGCAGTGGGTAGTAGATGAAAGTATGTTTGGTGAGCATGATGAAACCTGACAGTGTGCATCAGATCTCTGCTCTCAAGGGCACATGCTAGCACCTCTATTCTGTAGCTTTTTACCTAAACATCCAGATTATATGTTATACAGGTAATTTATCATGCAGTTTCTTTTTCAATTAATTTGGAAAGCACCTTTATTCTGCAACAGGTAAACATTAAAATGTGTGTGCCCAACAAAGACTGAAACAGCTTTCAGGAACAAACTGTCCCAGACATCTCTAATAGAAGTTCAAGACCCAGAAATGCTAAGAATATATCTGCAGTGCTAGTTCTCAGGCAGCTGGAGAAGAAGATGTGAAATGATTTGAGGAAAGAAATTAAATGTTCTGTTCCACTTCTGTAACTGGGCTACGTTTATATATGTATGTATGTGTACATATATTTCAGCATTGCAAAACCTATAGGCGTTACAGGAAGAAAGATTGTGTTGGAAGAAAATTGGAAATGAAGTTACTAGGCAGGACAGTAAAAGAGTTGAAGTATTAAATAGGGACTCCATAAATGCCCTTGTGCAGGGATGCACTGAAAATATTGCATCTAAAATAATGCTAGCTGGGTCTTTGCTAATGTAAATAAATCTAGGATGAGTAAGGCAGGTGCTTAGTTTAAAAAGTAATGCCAGACAGTAAAGTCACTACTAAGAGAATGGGAATTAACTTAAAGTAATAAATGTGTTGTGAGCAAAAAAATAACCCTTGCAGTCTAATGTACCACTCAATAAGAATGATGGGAAAGCAAGAGAAGAGGACGGGTTCATAATAGCACAGGCTGAGGATGGGGGCTTGACGGATCCCTAGTTGTGTCCTTGTTCCCCACACATGGTTTGAAGTTGTTAAAATACATATAAAGCAAATCCTGGGGTCCAACTCTTTTTTTTTTTTTCCAGGTCACCAACATGCGATACAAGATACAAGACAGACTTGAAATGTTTCTGTAGGAGGTGTAAAAGTCTGTGAGCGGGAATGAATTGGAGACAGAAGTTGCTCTCTAACTGCAGTAACCTCATCTGTTTTTTCACTAATTTTCTCTCATACACTTTGAATGGTTAACAAAAACACTTAGGATACTCTGTAAGTGACTGGCTTTGAAGGCATTGAGATAAGGATTTGTTCTCGGGCACACACAAAGACACCTTAGTGTTTCTATGGTAGTTGGCAAGGTTTAGGTAGGGAATTGGAATTGGGTGTTTATTTTCTAGGAAAATATTCTGAACACCCTAAAAATGTATTTGGTTTGCACATTCAAAAGAAATACATCTTGAGTGTGAAACCAAACAGCTACAAGAATTTTCCTCTGCTTTAAATAGTTCATTTCGATTATCTCTTCTTACCTCTACCAAATAAAACACATTACAAACCATGCAGCCATAACCTCTTCTTTCATATGGATACGTACAGCAAGATGCTGCCCATGGTGCTCTTCAGACCCAAGTGATCAGTTTTGGTTGGGGGAACTATATTTTCTTTTTGCTTTGTACTGGTTTTGGGAACTGCTGTTGGACAAAAGTGTGGAGCCTAAAAAAAAACCAGCAGTGGTACCCTTGAGATGACAGTAGCTGTCTCACTCTCCAATTCACCTCCCCAGGTGACGGCATTGGCTGGCACCTTGGCAGCGGCTGACGAAAAGCTGGAAACCTGTCTGCCTCGCTAACAGGCCTGGGAACAAGCAAAGAATTAGATCTGGGTTTGAATTATGATTTGCTAAATCTGACTTCAAATTGTATGTGGTTTCCCAGATACAAAGTGGTGGCGTCAGCTGCAATTCCAGAACTGCGGTTAGGCTGTGATTTGTGCATTAAAATAGGACCAGACGTACTTTGTTTTATAATATTTAACCAGAGATTGAATGCAGCCCTTTGAGGACAAGGATGTATTGATTCTGGTAAGCTTTTTACTGTCTTGTTTTGAATTTTTTCCAAGAATCAGACTTCTGGGAGAAGAGACATCCAAAATCCCAGCAAGCATCTCCCTCACAGATCTCAAACCACATATGCAGCTAATTTATTCTGTTGCATTTCACACAAAAACAACCAACAGGTAATTCTTGTCATCATGACTGAGTTACCTGAAGGACAGGTAGCAGGCACCCACCTTGTTCATTGCCACTTTTCTCATGGCAGTGTACTGGGCAGTGGCCTATGTCTCAATCTAATACACACGCCTCATTGTTCACTTGATTTGGGCAACAGCATCTGTTTACATGATGATTCTCTTCACTGCAGTGATTTTATTTTTTAAGAAATTACTTGCAGTTCCCATGTAAGTGGGGTATTTTTAAATCTGAACTGCAGTGAATCACGTCTCACATCTTTCACTTTCTGAGGCTAAACACACCAGAATCTTCCTTTTCCTCCTGTAAAATACTCTGTGTTCCTGTGATCACCTGTGCAGACCTCATCTGTTTGAACCCTTCTCTCCTCCTTAGCATCTGCGATGCTGAGATAAGGGTCCTTATAGGGTTCTCTGCTAATCCTCTCCAAAAGAATTTGGAAAAGGTTTTGGGAAAACCTTGCCTGATACGATTGCATTTGCATTTTTATAGGCACATCTCATTACTGGCTTATAGACATCCTGCAATTAAGACAGACAGGCCTTTCTGTTTCCCTCTCATTTCCAGCTGGTGACCTGCCTGACGGGCCCATTGAAAGAAGGAATGCCTTTCCTTAGTCTCCGTATATGTGACCTTGCAATCTGGGCAATTACATTTCATCCCATTATATTATTCTAGCCTGGTGGTTCCAAAATACCAATTCAGGATTCCTTCACACCGGCCAAACTTTTCATCTGTGTTTCACCATCACAGACCCACTTTTCATGCCAAGGCCATTACAGAAAATATCAAATATGATCGGTCCCCAGGGTGATCCTTGAAAAAACTTCAAGCCCTATTAGGTCCCTTTCCAACACAATTTGTCTCATCAGTTTCTTTATCCACCTACAATTCACCTATTCATTCTCCTCTCCTCTGGTTTGCCTACTCATGTCCTGTGCAGCCTTAAACTCATCGCTTTGCTACAGGGAGATCAGCTCCACTGAATTTCTCTGGCCTAAAAAAGCTCAAGTCAGACAGACAGATCTCGCTAGCATGCAGTACTCATCTCTGGTAAACCCAATTTATTATTTTCCCATTTACCTCCTTATTTTTTAACTTTTTTTTCCATCAGATTTGCCCTAATGCCTTCCATACCTTCAAGGTCAGAGTAACACCCTGCTGCCAGCTCCCTTCCCTCTCTCTGCCCACCCCCTTTTGGACACCACATGTGTCAGTAGTTGCGTGTTTGGCACTGAAATAATCTCTTCCTGTAAAAATCCATGAGTGCATTTTCTGTGCCAAAGTCTGTCTTTTCTCCAAGAGAGAGAGTGCCAGATGTCCCAAAGCTCAGTCATATTGAGTTCTTCTGAATTCTTACTTCCATCTCAGACATAAAGATTTCCATTCTCTATATGCTCATTCTCTGCAGGAGCCCTAACCTTGCCTCCATATTTTGCATCTTACAAAGAATTAAGTCAAAATAGTCACTATACTTTAGGCCATATCCCAGTTACCTCTAACCTTGTCCTCATTGTGTCACAACCTATGTCCTCGTTCTTTGCTATCTTTTTATTTACAAGAACCATTTTATTTACAAGAATCTATTTTACTCTAGTGTGAGACAAAAGATTGCCAGATTCTGAAGTAAATAATGCAAATTCTACAGTTTTAAAACAATCTGTAAATATGAGGTAAAGCAGACAAAATTCATCTAAATTAATAATACTTCATTTCCTGGTAATTAAGAATTTTGATGCTTAAGAATAGTTGAGAATATATTAAATATACTTCTTTTCATTTATTTAAAGACACCAAATCTCTCCTTCAGGGGGTAGAAGATCTTATTAGCTAGTATTTATGGAAATTCTAGATACGAAAGCTACCCCTTGGAACTACCCTAATCCTGAGAGGGATTTAGGGGCTAAAGAAGCTTTCAGATGCATCCTGCATGTGCCATCAGTCAGACTCTGCTCTGCAGACTCTGCTTGCCCTATTAATTACCTCATCCTCAATAACCAGAACCTCTTATGAAATAATAATGTGTTGCTCAAGCAAGCTGATATGTTTTAACCATGTATATACCAGCCCACTGGCGTATCACCATTTCTCAATAGAGCCATAACCGCTGCAGTTTATCCAGCACTGATTTATCAGTGAGCCTTTCCTTTTAAATCCAGTTTCGAGTCATTTTGTACCCGACAGGAAAGAAAAAAAGCCAGAGACATCTGAAACTGAAAGGCCCCCACCATGCTTTATTCATAACCACCACACAGGAAAAAGGCCAATTCCTCAAACCCAATTTCAGCCGAATTCAATTTATAAATAAAGAGTGGCCAAGCAGGAGAATAGAGTGGGGGAGAGGGTTTAGAGGAAGGTGAGGGAGCAACGCTTTCCCTGAGGGATGAGATTTCATCTTCTCCTTTTGGCAGATATCTGACAACTGATAAACCCCGGGAAAACAGAGCTGACAGTAAGAAAGGGTGAACGCAGCTTGTTAAGCAGAAGACCAAATGACACTGGTGTAATTTGCCAGCATCTATTTAAAGAAGGAGTTGCAAGGACTTTGCACAGTCCTTGACAGGGGACTCTAGGAGACTGTCATCCCCGGGTTTCCCTTCTGTTCTTTCTAGGAATTCGGTTTCCAAATGTTGAGATGGCATTCAATTAAGGGTGTTGAAGGGAGGCAGGGATTAGCTCTGTGAGATAAAGCTAAAACCAGGGGAAGAGTGTGTTGGGGAAATTGCACAGGGGGAAAGCAAGAGAGTATGTTAAGAAATTAAGACCTGATGTTCCACAGATAACCTTCCCTTTCTGCTAATACCCAGTCACAGAAACTTTTCATGTCCCCTGTCCAGTACAGTGAAACCTCCTGTAGCTAGAAGTGATTCTTTCACCCCTCCTCTTCTTCCTCAAATTAAACTTTTATTATTTTTGCTCATTTTTCCCCGTGGAAAACTAGAGCTTTGCAAGGATAAGAGTAGCCCTTGCATCCACTTTATTCCCAGGGCAAGTGGATAATCTGTCCTCATCTATACTTGGACGTATTTCCCATTAACTCATGGAAGAGTAGGACTTAGCATTCCTCAGCCTAGACAAGTTCATATGTTCACTTTAAGCAAGCTGGTGTCTGGGAACCAGGATTCTATGCTCCAGGCATTAACACTCAGCACCTCTGAAGGCAGCCCGCAGCACTCACTGTTCTGCAGCCCCAACACGCAGAGAAATACGTTCCTCTATTGCATACTTTTGTGTTAAGTTCAATTTGGTCTTAAAACCAAAGAGAATCCTGGGGAGAAAGGGGAAGATTGAATTGCAAAGGTTTGAGTACCCCTGAGAATTCACTCCTAAATGACTTCATTATGTCATGCCTTGGTCACATCATAATTTATGCTAATCCTGAAACTGTAGTGGAAAGTACTGCATCACATGCCCATGGTTTGAAAGAAATGGTTTTAATCTTCCATATTAACAAGTCTTCCTTTTTCCTTCCCTCACTCAGGCTCTGCAGGTGTTTGTTTTACAGCCAAAGAGCTTATAAAAGATAAGAACCAATTTCTTTCACCCTTCTTTTCCTCCTCCCTCCCACCTAGCAGCAAGCTACTCAAAGCACCAAATTCACTCGCAGCAAATCCAGCTCCCAGTTTTGGTAAATTTTTTCTCCTCCTGTTCCCCCATACTATTGAGAAGAAGGACAGCATTTTGCTGTGACTTTTCAGTTGTCTCCACAATAAGGTGAGGGGTGAAACACCCAAAAATGGCTGAAGGGACCCCAGGTATGGGAACTGGCCCTGGGCCATGCAAGCCCAGATTTGTGCATCCAGACAAGGAACTGAAAGAAGAGGTTAACATGCATGAGCTGCATTGGTTTAGGTCAGCTGAAAGTTTAGATTATGTCCCTCCAAATTTCACACAGCATGCAAGGCTTTGAAGGCTTTCTCACACCCTGAAAAAGACTCAGGGTTTGGGTGGGGTTTTTTTGCATAACAGCAAAAATTAGTCTGTGATTATATAAAAAGTGGGAAGCCAAGCCCATGGATGTTTCACTGAATATGATGGCATTGGAAGTATTTAAATTAATGCTTATCGCTGCACTTCTAAAATTGCAAGGAGTGGGAACAAAGTTCAAAATTATAGACTCTAGCAAGAAGAGGTTCCTGTCATATGTTTGTATAACACCTAGCAAAATGTAGGCCTAATCCTGCTTAATCCCACAAGATTTACCATCAAATTAAATACTTCATTTCTAAGCAAATATAAAACCATACATGTAGAATATGAAGTGTCCAGTCCTACGGGTGTGGAATACTACAAATTCCATGTGAAATTGTTTAAAAGCTGAAACTATTGAAAGACCAACCCCTAATTCTTTTTGTGTTCCTATTTATTGAAAATAAATCATACAGAGACCTTCCATAGGGTTTTCAAGGTGCTATTTGCTAATTTTAGCTGTGTGCTTCTGAAACAGATAAGAATTGCCTCCTATTTTACAGATCCAAAAGCTTAGAAATGGTTGTGAAAAGAGTTTCCTTGAGCTGGCAGAAGGAGACATTGATGAAAAGCCATGTGAATGCGAGGGTTAGCGGGTCACTGCGAATGACTGACTGCGGCAAATTTTTAAACTCACTATAGTAAGTGTAATGACTAACTTAATTTTTCACTCATTATTCCACAGCTGATGAGCTCAGATACTGCACTGTTCCTGTGGAGGGCTGCTTTCAGGCCTTGCTCACATGCATGTTTCTTCAGTCCCGATTGGCAAAACTTGTCTTCAAAACAGCTTGCATTTATTATCTGCAGGCAGCAAATGACAAATGGAAGCTAAGCAATATGTTGGGAGAAGGAAAGGACAGATTTGGTTTTTCCACACAACTCCACATGCCATCTCCCCTTGTGCCTTTATTCCCAGGAGTCTTAATTTTGCCGGATCTCCCTTACAAGGGACCCACTTCATCCTCTCCTGCTTTCAGGACTAAGTTTCTATGCTTCCACCTTGCATGTAACATGTCCACACCATCTTTTTTCCCCTGTTCCACACCTTTTTACTTGTTTTACTTTGTAGATAGTTGCTCATTCATTGATTCAAGGCCATTAATAGACCAGTGATCACATAAAAAGACCCCAGGCATAAACATGACAAGAAAGGGAAAGAAAAAGGAAAGAAAAAAGGCTGTACAGAAATCTTCTAAAATCATATTATTCCAATGGTACTGTACGGTTTTTGACCTTAAGCAAAAGAAAGTTGATGACTTTAATAGAGTTTCCCCATAAAGCTTTGTCTTCTTCTTTCCTCTTGAAAAAAAAATAAAATCCAATCCTGCTAATATCTTTTTTCATTCCTTCTTTTTAAGCAAGACACTCTCTCCTGCCCTATCAGAGCAATCAAACCTGTGATTCACAGGGCTGGCTTCAAGCTACTATCCTGGGCACTAGGCAGCACTTAGAGGAAATTAATCTGAATTTTGCTTCATAGAACGAGCATATTTTTACTTTATTTTTAAATTAAAGAAGGAAAAGT
This sequence comes from Gallinula chloropus, assembly GCF_964237585.1. Classification (NCBI taxonomy): domain Eukaryota; kingdom Metazoa; phylum Chordata; class Aves; order Gruiformes; family Rallidae; genus Gallinula; species Gallinula chloropus. The sequence continues at coordinate 70,615,252 of NC_140090.1, forward strand.
AGAAAGAAAGGGGAGCAGAGGGGGATGAAGAAGGGTGGGACTTATTATGAAACTACAGGATGAAATTAGTTCACATTAGAAATGCTTCAGAGCTCAGCATTAACTTTGTTCCTTCACAGTAAATAAGCTAGTAAGCAATAAGAAATGTGTAAGTACTGCCAGGGGGGTTGTAGATTGGTAGACACAGGGGTTTGTTTAATGTCTCCCTCTACGTGCATATTGTAGTTGATATTAAAAATTGGATATTAGAATTTGCCTTGGACTATTCTATTTATTATTTGTGCTGTGATGGAGAATGAAATTCTGCATTCTGTGTTTTATGGGTGGTTAAGCTAGATAATCTAATCATCCCTCCTGGCCGTACACTCTAAACAGCTGGAGGTTGCAATAAGGATTTGAAGGCTCCATCTTATTAAACACCAGAGTGAAGTCACCATTATTATTTCTTGCTTTGTAAGAATACATCAAGAGGAGGACCCTGTTGAGTTAGATGATCTGCAAACACAGAACCAAGGTACAGTCTTTACTGAGAAGTGTTTACAAATTAAGGTGAGAGCAACAGGCCAGAAGAGACAAATGGGAGAAATTCATAGTATCTCTGATGCTTGTCAGTATGATAATCCTAGATCCTGGCTTCATGAAAGTCTTTTCCCTGAAGTTGTGGCCATTCACCAGACACAGACATTTCTGTGCCCTCGTGTAAGTCTGTGAAGGACTCAAAAATGAGATTCAAACACTGCCAGACCCTTAGTTTGGGGATTTCAGACACTCTGTGTCCTTCATCCCCTTTGATGCCTGTGATGGACAACTGAGAGCCATGATATCTGTCTCCATCCTGCATCCTCACCTGCAGCCCTTCCCAGCCTTTATTTCAGTTCTGCTACCTAGGAAAAGCACATTATCTGTTGTGCACTGTGCTATTCACATCTAAGTGGTGACCTTTTAGAGGAGTTAACAATTTTACTGAAGGAGGAAAATGAAAGAAGGAAAAAGGGTTTTATCTGATACTATCATTTTAAAAAGTTTCACTAATGGAGATTGTATGTGCCATGTTATTAACACTTGGGAAGATGGGGAAGGGCTGATATTTGAACAGGCTTTTGCTCTTTTCTCTACAATGGCAATGAACCCAAATTCCAGATTCTTACAGTATTAAAGGTCAACCAACTTTTGCAAAAAAATCCATAGAAATAGCCGTATTGTCTGACACCATCTAGCACACAAGCCCTTAGGGAAAAGTACAACTGCACAATTCTATATGACTTTTCCCCTAAGCCTCCTGTGACCTGCCTATATAATAAGTCCAAAAAGCTCTCGCTTCCAACTATTTCTCTAGCCTTCCTTTGAACCCATGTAAGTCTGCATCCAGAATATCCTGAGGAAATGAATTACACCGGTCTACCACAAATTTCGTGAAGAACCAGCATCTCTTGCTCATTTTAAATCTGGCTCCCACTACTCCGGGGAGCTTGGGCCCTTGCTCTTTGGCCCCTTGTTCTTATTTCAAAGTAGATGGTGAACACTAGATGCCTCTCCGGCTTTTCTGGGTATTTATACCCACTTCTGCTACTACTTTTTCTTAATATACTTCTTAGCATTTTAGTTTTGGAAACTTCTACTCCAGCCTCTCCTCCCTAACTCTTTTCTAAGCTGTGCCTTAAAAGATTTCAGGCAGCTTTGATTCTCTCATTTCTCTCAGATATTGGCTCCCTCCCTCAAGGGTTGATTGTATGCTCATAACTTATTTTCTTTTTTTTTTTTAATTGTAATTATACTTCCCATAGGACAGCTGTTGTGCTTTATATACGCAAAAACATCCTGAAAATTTAATGTCAGCATAGCAATGGGGAATTTAGAATCTAAATGCAACCATGCATTCATTTCCCTTCCACTGTTCATAAATTCTTACAATAACAAAAGCTTCCAAGTAAGTTGACTACCTTTAAGTCACCTCTTCTCAACTCTCCTTTTTTTTGTCATCAGTCATGAATTGTGTCCTGTTTTTTGGGGAAGGGAAAGCTTTTATAGAGGGGGAAGGAAGGGGGATGCTGGCTAGATTTGCTCTTCTATTTGGTTTTAAATGTCCTTCATATTTGTATGGCAGAAAGCAGGCCTGCTTTATACCACAAGCCAGGACGAAATATGCAGTGCTGTTCCTTTCCCTTTTCTCATTTGTGCAAAACCAGGAGGGTGCTACATTATCCAAAAGGCAGAACAGACTTATCTGTCACTAGCAGAGCTTGGCTAATGTATGTTGCAGTTGTCCCAGGAATACTGCCTCAGCGATATAAATGTAATAGAGGCAGTACAAATGCATGTCATTAAATCAGATGTCAACTCTGACCTTTAGAGGTCAAAGAATCAGAAGCAGGGAGACACAGGTGGTCTTTTTGAAACTCCGTGGAGATTCCCTGTACTGCATCCAAGAAAAGATCATGATACTTAAGCATGTTTTCAGGCTGTGGGGTGCTGTGGGCTTACCCTTCCTGGCTTTTGAGGGAGCTGCAAGATCCCCCTCGACCCAGGGCAACAGCACCCCTCTCCCAGGAGACCCTCTCTTGAGTAGTGAGAAGTTTGTCCTTGATGCAAAAGAAGGAAGCTCCAGTTATTGTGCTTTAGCTATGAAAGTCACACAGCTCCTTTTGCTGGTGAGTGTTTTTGCCAATCTTGTGGCATTTTGCAATAAGAAATAGGGGCACCTTGAAGGAACCCAGAGAAGCAAGCTGGTGCTTTCAGAACACATGCTGGGAAAGAGACTTAGAAATGGGGAAAGGGACGATCTTCAGTCCAAGCAAACCCCCTAGTTTGCTTTAACCACAGTATTGATCCATCTTCTGAAACAACATGGACAGCAAGAAGTCTTAAAGTACATGAATATTGCCCCAGCAGATCTGAAAAAATGGAGAGAAATGAAACACTGCCAGCCAGGAAAGACTCCCAAGACAAGGGAAGATCTTGGGACTGAATTGAAGCTGCTCAAAGATCAGTTATCCCACCTTTCCATCAAAACACATCCCTGTTCTATGCCACAGTTCTATTGATCATCAATCTCAGGGGCTAAGCAATTGATGCTATCTCCTGCCTGGAGGGTGGTCTGAGGATCAGCAAAGGTGGACCCACGGGTGACATGGCAGGGGACCAGTCCTGTCACTGCAAAGTCACGGCCATGAGGGCACAGCCATACCCAGGTGTGGTGTTTATTTCTATGCCAGGTTTCTGTCAGATCCAGTAGTCATGAAACAGGCATCACAATAGTTCCAGAACAAACTGAAATGTGGGATCTCCCCTGAAGTTTCCTCATGCAAGCACATTAATTAAACCTGACCCTGCTTAGCTTGTTGAAATAAGAAGTGTTGTTCCTGGAGGGGTCAGGTCTTTAGGCTAAACAGATTAACAGACAGGTAAGAGATAAAATATAACATGGCCCTAAAGGGCTGATACTTAGTTTGATGTTGACAATGCTTTTCCAAAGCTAGTTAATTAAAGTAATAGTTTAGTTTTCTCCTTTTTTCTATACATTTGTTCAAAGAAAATTATTACTTTGAATATTTCACTGTGTTTTCCTTAATTATGCAACCTATTACAACAAGGAACTAATTAGGAAATATATCTGGGGTCGGAAACACACTACATCAATGCATTTGCACAAAGGGTTTTCATCTTCTTGAGACAAAGATCGCTTTCAGCTATAATTAAGGCTGATAAACATGGTAAAGAGGAAATTAACAAAAAGCACAGTGTGCTGAACAGCTCAGAGGGCTCATGAAAATACACTTTCGAAAATTAAAAAAAAAAAAATCAACACACAAGCAAACACACCTCGTGACTTTCTTAATTATACAAAACGAGTCATAGATTTTTTTTCCCAAATTAATCATTCCCTCTTACGCTCTTCAGTGTGATGTTTTGTGCCATTTAATTGCTGCTGACCAAGAGTGGAAGTGACTTTTCCATACACGTTAAGGGAAGCAGCAATAAATTCCTAGAAACCAGCTTGTACAGATCGTTTCTTTAATCAAGAGAACTCTGAAGCACTGGCTGATTTACAGCTCCTTTTTTTAATGCATGTTTGTCTTTTGGGAATAGGTGTCAGCACCCCAGGGTCTCTTCCCAGGTTCTGCTCATGATTTATTCTCAAGCTGTGGACAAATCACTTAATCTCCCTCCAACTCGCTTTGTCTTCCTATAAAATGAATATATGAATTTCTTCATCTAAGTCCTGGGTTAAATCTGGCTATGACAATGTTCCCTGAGAATCTAGTATGAAAGGTGGGCTACCATACAACTGACAAGCATTGAAATATGAGGGTGCTTCAGATGCCATCCAGGTTCCCATGGGAACCTCTCTGTTTAGTGCCCTTAAATAGCTCCATATTTAACACTACCAATGAACTGTCCATGAAGACTAATCACATAAGTTTAGCCTGTGACAAGGTAGGTTCATATTGAAAGGTCTTTTAAAACTAGAAAAAAAATAATATTGAAAATACTATCAGAGCAGATGAGTCTTATGACATCTTCAGCAAACAAGCAACAGGCATTCTCTTCCCGCTGGCAACAAGGTTAGATCCCATCAGACATTTTCATCTCTCAATTGAGCACTTTCCAGAAGAACATGAATCTTCCATTTAACATTGTCAGGCTCCATTCTCCAAAAAACTTATGGACTGAAGTTAAAATCTTGCTGTCTTCATGTTGTCAGTCCTGCCAGAGTGCTGTATGTGGCACATTGGGGTAAGCACAGAGATCCCATAAAGAAGCAAGACTAATATGATGCAGAATTAACAGGATGCTGACAAGTCCCATCACAGATAAGCACCTCACTTACTGAGTGATTAATGGGAGAAACAAATGGCACTCCTACACTGCCTCCTCCTGCAGCTCCCAGTCTAGGAAAACATACAGATCAACTTAGAATTTAGTAAAAAGGATAAACACAATCATGACCTTACTCATGACTGAGTTTGAAATTGGTCTTAGCCTTCCCCAGAAGATGTTGCTCTCTATCCAGAAAGATAGGATCTGATGGCTTCTCCACAGATGCTACAGAGAAGATGGATCCCCTGCTTTTTCCTTAGGTAGTAACTGTTGTTGAGAGAAGAGTGCAGTCACACTGCCTTGGGAATAATACATTGAATTTCAAAATAACAATGAGCTAACCTGTTCCCCAGTTTGCTCTGTGGAAGCTGTACTTATAGACAGATTGGCCAACCCAAGGGGCTATGAAACACTGCTAGCTGCTCAGAGGGAAGATATAGTTATGCAAAGTGCGCTCTGTCAAGTCTCCTACACGTTGCTTCTGCCACTCAGCATGATGGTAGGGGTTAGTGGCTTTATGCAGCAGAGGTCAGAGACCAGAACTACACTCACTGTTGGTTTTGTCAGCCTTTCCAAGACCATAAGACGTATTGCCTGGAAATATCAAGGGATTTTGGAGACAAAAAATTGACAGTGCTTTCTGTCCTGAAAAGAATAGGACAGAAAATAGCAGGGTTTTTTCTCTTCTAATAATGTGTATCAGTTGACAAGAAGGTTATTAACCACCCCATTGAAACTCTTTTTCTCTGTCTATGGCTGCATGTGTTGATCAAAGGATGACATAATTAAATGTTCTTCAAATGCTCAGCCACATTTGCTGAAAGCCTCGTTTTGTTCTTGTTGTTTTTGCATTGTATTTCAAACAAATCACGAGCTGATTAATTATTTAGCAAGTACTAACCTCCCAACCATCCCCTGCACACAAAGTGAATCTGATTCAAGCAAATGTCTTTTTGACAAATGGCTTCAGCCTGCCTGATTTATTGACATAATGTAAATGGAGTACTTTGATAATGTGGCATTGTTACAGACTTCTATTTCTGTCAGTGGTCTTATATTCCAGTCTGCTTGCAAGGATGTGCTGAGAAAGGGTTTGGTCTGAAAAGAAAAAATGTGATCTGTATCAGTTTGGAGATATGTGTCTCAACAAGCCCCATCCCCAAAAAAACAATATGACATACAGCTTTGGCTTTGCTTTAGGTTGTGAAAGTCATCTGCTGACTCTAAGACAGGAAAATCAAGAATGTCATTGCAGTTAAGTGAGATTATTGAATTACCAACCACAAAATTACTTCTCAATTCATAAATCTCTTCCAGAGAGGCTCACAGAATCACAGAACAGCGGAGGTTGGAAGTGGCCACTGGAAATCATCTAGTCCAACCCCCTGCTAAGGCAGGATCACCTACAACAGGTCACAGAGGATCACATCCTCTATCTCTGGGCAGCCTTTTCTAGTGCTCTGTCACCCCCACAGTGGAAAAGATTTTTCCTCATATTGAGATGGAACGTGGCGTGTTCCATTTTGTGCCCATTGCCCCTTGTCCTGTCACTGGGAACCACTGAAAAGAGTCTGAAATATGAAGAGTTTGCTTATGGATGCAAAATTTTATGCAGGTCATGGTATGTTAAATTCCATAAGCAAAGCCTTTCTTCCTCTTGTGCAACGGGTGCAAGCTGGAGCATGGGAAGTTCCATATGAATCTAAGGAGGAACTTTTTCACTGTGGGGGTGATGGAGCACTAGGACAGGCTGCCCAGAGAGGTTGTGGAGTTTCCTTCTCTGGAGACATTCAAACCCCTCCTGGATACCTTCCTGTGTGATTTGGTCTATGTGATCCTTCTCTGGCAGGGGGGTGGACTAGGTGATCTTTCAAGATCCCTTCCAGCTCCTGATGTTCTGTGATGCTGTGAAACGGAGACAGGCAGTCCCACCACAGGAAGTCACTTCCTACAGCCAAGAGCCTGTCCTCTACACCCTTGTTCCTGGGCTTTGCAATACTATCACGGTGACTGAGATGAAGGCCCTTTGCCCATGGGACACAGCTCTCACTGCTGTAGGTGAGGTGTGACATGCTGTCCAGCTAGGCAGCTACAGAGCTATTCTGACTCAAGCCTCAGGCAGGCGTTGGTGATTGTCTCCTCCTTGCAAATCTCAGACCACAGCCAGGGCAAATGGCATTACACCTGCAGCAAATGCCAGAGCTTTCTTCAGCCTTCTCCAACACCATCAACCCCAGCTAAAGACATTATACTTGGAGAACTGGAGGATTCCCAGTAAGAAAGAGCCACTGGCTTTGTGGAAGTCAAGGTGCCTAGCTATGACAGTACAACGCCCTGTCGTGAGCTCTAATGGACTAGAACTACCTTATCTCTTGAAGTATCTCACACAAGATGGTCTTGGGATGAGTGACACAACTCTTAAGGTGTATTCATCTATGACTTGACATCCATGCTGAACTAGGTAGGAAAACTGTTCAGCACAGTTGTGACTGTTGTATGAAGACAGCTGTATCAGCACCAATTTACTTGGCAAGCTGGAGATGAACTGCCTGCAGACCACAACGCTCCTTCCTAGTTGTGTCCTGTCAGGCTTCCCCAGCAGCTGAGGGGTGAATTTAGGATTATGTTTCCTGAATGAAAACAACAGGACAAACCTTTTCAAACAAGGGAAAAAATAATTTTCCCTTTCTGAAGAAAGACATGAGCAATCAGGGGCTACCAATCACTAAAGGTGAATAGTTGAACCATTCCATGTTAGGAACATGCTTTCTAAACCTTCCAAATACCCTCTGTCTGGATAGGTGTCTGTTTTGCATATGTAAGGCCAATCCATGAGAGACTGAATAATCTGAATAATTTATCTCCTTCCTGGCATGTGGCAGTGGGAACTTTTCAGATCTTATGAAAATGAATCTGGTTTTAATTGAGTCCCAGCTTCAATTCAAGGGAAAGTCCATTCCTTCTTAATCTGCTCTAAATTTTCTGCTTTTTCTCTTCCTTCTGACTCACTGCTCTCTTTGCACAGGTTTCCACTGATTTCTCAAAAGACAGACTTGAAAGTGTACGACCATCAGTCAACCCTCACACAGCCTGTGTCTCAGCCATCCCTTCTCTCCAGTCTGGCTGTCAGCACAAGGTGATACACAGGTTAAAGCAGAGCTCACCTTTTGCATCCTCCTTGTAATCCCTTTTCTAAGTCACTGTGAACCTCATTGCTGTGCTGCCCAGAACTCCAACCATGGACCCGAGCATCTTCTTGCATACTTTAGATTCAGTGTTTAAATCTTGCAGGTTTCTTCTGTTTTTATTCCTCAAAGCTTTTGCCTTTTTCAGCTAGCACTGCAAGTCCATCTCTCCCTTATTACATCAGCATTTGCCCCCAGCAAATACAACCCTTTCCTATACATTCAGAAGGCTTCCAGAAAGCAACTGCTCCAGCCCTGCCACAGAAAACCAAACACAGACCTTAGGAGGCTGGTTTGGTACCCAGTTCAAGATGTTTTTAAGCAATTCCTTTCACTGTCTACTGGAGAATGTCTGACTGTAACGAGAAGAGGGCTGGACTCCAACTTCATAGCACATGTACAGAATGGAAATGCCCCCAGCCCTTCCCTGACTATGCAAGGTGGCAACGCCAAGCATCCAAGCAAGACAACTGCAGGAGTCAGAGGAGGACCCACTACTGAAAGCATGAATATGTTTCTGTGCAGACCCCAGCTGATATTTCCTCCTTAGATTTAGGGTCCTTTGCCTCTTGCAGGGAAAAGAGAAAAGAAAACACAGCTTGGATGCATGTTGTAGGAAAGCTGTTATTTTGTCTTTATTGTAACCTAGTTCAGTCTTCTTTCTCCAGCTGAACTAGCAGATGCAATTAGAAAAAAAAAATTAAAAGGATTTGATTTCCCAGAAAAGAAGATATTTCAAAATTCTGTTATTTTGTCTTAAATATACAATCATGGGTCTCCAAACTTCTTTTCTCTCTGTTCCCATCTGAAGAGTCAGATCATAGAATAAATACTCAAGGAAAATAAAGGTCTCTCTCACTCCTCAGAACCCTAATTTTTTTTAAAATACAAAAGGTTGGAAAGGGACTGGGCTTACTCTGTTGCCAAGGTACCAGTCTTTTACAAGAACTATTGCCCATATTTATCCTAAGAGAACTGAGAATAAAAACACAGAATCTCATTCATACCCGAAGGTGAAAAGATTTCAAGGTTTAACACAAAGCATCTTAGTAGCATGGCAACAAATTTGCTACCCTTTCTCAAAGGATTTTATTATTTTTATCAGCTACAGTTGCCTCAGGATCTCACTGTGCAAGGCACCGTGCAAACACGGAGCATATAAATATCATGTTAAAGCAGACTCCAAAAGGCAAAGCCTCCAAGGAAGGAAACAAGAGGGAAACTGAGTCATGGGGAAGGGTGGTTAGATGTCAAAAAGAGGAATCTTCAACTAATAGGCTGCATCTTCATCCCAGAGCCCCGATGAACCATCTGATGACCAAAAACATGAGACCATCATTCCTCTGTCAGGCAGACAAGGTAGGGATGATAAAACCTGCAGGAGCTTTCCCTGTTTGGCCATTGTTCTGTTTGTCAATTAGAAGCTAGAAACATGAGTGGTCAGATCACTGGGAATAGCATTCCAACCCCTTGTGCAGAGCCTGAAGGTAGGCCAGGCAAATTCTTCTGGGGTATTACATGAGAGTATGAGTGAGAGTTTTTTTCTTAGAGTCAGAAAGACGTGAAACTTTGCCTCAACAAGGCAGCTTACTGGACCAAGACTCTTTTCAGTAAGTGGAAATGTGGTCATTTTCGGCCTCTGGCATTGGAATCATCTAGGGATCACTTCCCCAGTTATCATTTTTCCTACCTTACTTGTTTAGGTACTTTGCTTGTAAAAATTGTTCTATAAGACACAGGTAGCATTATTCTTGAGAATATGTTCTTAAACTACTGAAAAGGGTTCATCAATTAGGGCTGAACTTCTCCAGGTGGAGATACAAGGGTTTTCTGAAGCTCATACAGTTATATGCTGGCAAAATAGGAATTAAAAAAAAAACCTGCAAGACATGAATCTATCTGGTAAAGGCAGAAAAAGGCACAGAGCTGGCAATGCATTTGAATCACAGATTTTCATTCAGACCTATCTTTATGAAGAAGATGGGTTTTTCTCTTTCTTAATGGTTTAAACTTAACTGGTGAAGAAGTGTTTTACCATGCAAACATCTTCTGGAAAGCAATCACTCTGTAAACAAGTCCCCATTCCATATCATTTACATCTGAGAAACACATCCCATTCGGTCAGGACAAAAAAACCCTTAGAGAGCAAGCTCAAAATGTACTGCTAGTCCTGAGATAGATGCTTTTGTTATTCCTAATTATTCTTCTAGTTGCAAACATTGTTAGTTGCAAATCTATCTTTCCCTAGAGTACAGAAATGAGAAGCAAGTATATTTTGAACAAAAGCAAAGAAAAAAAACCCTAACAGCTACTATATATGAATGATGCTTTTTTTCTTGGATTCCATCTGCAAGTATTGGCAGCATTTCCATAAGCACTTTTTGTTTTGGTTTTGTTTTGTTTTTAATTTCACTAATTTTCCATTGGGAAAAGAATACAGCTGAATGGGTCTGAGTGCACTAATGGGACTGGAGGAAACTCTTCCTATATCCCTGTTGGATAGAGACGCTGAAGGAAAAATAAGCAAGTACTGCTCTGTTCCATGGGTTGAGACAATAATAGCTTGACTGAACTTAAAATGCATTTCTTGCTCCTGTACAGGCTCAGCTCTAAAGACAGCAGGAGCATAGGAACATATAACCATCTCCAGCTGTTAGTTTTTAACCTTGTCCATATTTTCTACTGGTCACTGTCTTGCCAAAGTGGAAGATATTTTACCAAGAAGGAACCTGCAATTTGGGCCATGAATGACAATTTTGGAAGCTTCCACTTCAGAAGCAAAAAGGTTAACCTACATTTGTTCAGCCTGGAAAGGTGTCACGACCTTTTTAGGACTGTTTCTATTTCAAATGGGTAAACTATGTACAGGGTTTGAGCCTTTATAAACTTTTCTTGACTTACACTATTAAAATCCTGATGTAAAAGACTTGAGGGCTCCTGTCACTGGCTCTCCACTTATGGAAAATGAAAGTGCTGTTCCTCCTTCTTAAAGAGAAGCATCATTAAACTGTTCTAACATCTTGCAGACCGTACTGCAATTCTTTCTCTCCCCAAATTAATGGCAAAATGAACAAGGGCAATTTTCCAAAAAAAAAAAAATAATGCTAGGATCATGCAGCATAAGATGCACTTTATTTCTTTGACAAGCATAGTTTATTTTTAATTATTCCTTTTGCTTTACAGTACATTAATAAATGCTCTGGAGTATATTTAGTGTAAGTAATGAAATCTTAGTAACACAAGGCTTCGCTACAAGCTTCTGATGCTTGCTGACAAAGAGGCAGGGACCTTGGGGGAGATTTTGTTCATGAAAGATACTTCCATGAAAATTAGCAGCCCATAAATTAATGAGGTTCTCCCAGAAGGGGGATGTTGCTCTGCTAATATGAGCTCCCTGAATTTGGGATCTCTTTCCAAACTCATACACAGACATCTTTGAAATTCAGCAAAGAGACTGACTCATCTTTAACCCATCCTGAAAGAGGAAATCAGACTGCAGAGGCAGCACAAAACACCCCCACTCTCCTAATAGACCCAGAGTTGTGTCACAAGATAAAACACCAGCCTCTGTAGTACTAGTGACAATGGGTGCCCATCAAGGCCTGATTATAATGACAGCACCAAAATCCCCACACCTTTCCCACAGGGATCCCAGAGCAGCAAACTTGCTATTGGAGGTGGAGAGGCTCCAGGGTTGCCCAGCCCCAGAACCTGGGATATCACTACACTGAGGTGACCTCTAGGACAGAAACTTCCAGGATTTCAGCGGGATTTCACTGCCAGGTCCCATGGTCCATGCCACTCACCTTCACTAACTGTTGACTGCACATGCCAAGTGATGCAAAATCATTACAACTCAAAACAACCATCTCCTATCCTCTCCAGCCTTCCTGGCATCTTACCAGCAGAGGAAGAGGAATGGGAGAGGAAGACTGTCTAAAGCAAGTGTTGGCAGTGTTTGAGACAGCCGATACATGCAATAGCACATCACTTCATCTTCCTTCAGCAGCAATCATGGGATGCTCATGGGATGAAGGGAGGGAGACTGCGGTAGTAGAAGGAAAACAAAAAGGTAATGGAGAACAAGTGGGAGAACAGCTCTGCTGTTGGATTTCTAGTCACCGGGGAGATAAATTACACCCTTCCTCTCAATGCAGACAGCAAAGCACTGAAGTAAAAATGGAGACTGAAACTGGATAAAGCCATCAACAGACACACCAATCTCCTTATCTTTGAGCTGACATGATTGAATTTCCACCAGTGCAATGGAGGAGTCTGACACACCTCTGTGGGGATGGGTGCACCTTCAGCTTAATAGTCATTCCCTTGGCTGCAGGACCCCCTCTGCATTAGGCTGCTTTCAGCTCCACTTACACAGGTTAGCTCTTCTGCTGGGACAAGTCAGGGTTGTCTTTCAGGGTGGAAGGGTTGATTTTAAATCCCTTCAGCTTATATTTCATGATCTCTAGAATCTATTTAATTATAACCTCATCTCCTGAAGGTTGGTGTATGTATAACCTCATCCACTAAAGACTGGTGTTTATACAGCACCTATCATGTTAAGGTTGTCATCCGTGAGCACATATCCTAGAAAACGCTATGTGCCAGCAGCAGCAATGACAGTACAAGCAAGCCAGCAATTCTGGTATGACTTTCTGCAGAGTCCAAAGGAAAAATGCAGTTGAAAGCATAAACTTCTGCTAAAATGTCTTCTTACTGGCGTCCCTGTGAGAACTACAGAGCCTTTCTCTTACCCTCCTTCATTCCCCTGTAACAAGCCTGTGAAAGGGATGGTACAGTCAATTATTTAACTGAAGAGTATCCATCCTCCATCTCCATCACCAACCAATTCAGTCTGATTTCTTGAACTGCATAAGCATGATCCTCCTCTAACTGCTGTTAAAATCAGTCACAAGAAGGCAATCACTCAAGACAAACTCAGGGCAAAGACTTTCCTACACTTCATATCTTCCAATGCAGCAATGTGTCTGTTTGGGAAAAAAAAACACAACCCAAAAAAACCCCAAAACTCCTCTTAACTGCAGAATAGTTCAGACCAATCACATCAGAAAATCATTTTCCGTTCCTGGCAGCTGCCAGTTTTCCACCAGTCAGAAAGTGGGACATGCAGAATTAGTACCTTAATGTCTGCTGTTAAATTATTTCCATCCAATAAGTCTCACTCCAGCAAGAAGTCTCCTCTGCTCTCAGTTTATTTTACTGGACCTAACTAATGTCTCTGGCAAATGTTGTGGCATTGAAACTGCAGTCTGGGGGGAGGGAGGTGAAGGCAGGAGATGACAGCAAGAAGAGATGCTTTGCCTTCAGCTTTTGGAGAGAAAATATGTGTGTTAAGCACAAATTGTACATAGAGCTTTGCTGTGTGAGATTCCCTATCTAATTCCAACTTTTAACATGATTTACATGACCTGCAACGCATTTATAGGAGACCAAATGCTTTTTCTTATTTCTGATTTCAAGGTAACTGTGTTTATCTTTGAGGTAATAATGTTTAAAGTGGAAATACTGTCCTTTATATAACTTCTAGCAATAAAAATAATATATAACAAAATAATCCTGAATTAAGATGAGGGGAAAATAGTCAAATAATGGCAGGTATTGATTTCCCTCACGTGGAAGACAAAGCAGTAAAGCTCCCATCCTCCTCTTCCCTACCCATACCCCTCTCCAAGGTGCAGCTGTGGAGGAGGAAAAGGCACCACAATAGATGTAAGGCTGGGAGACACTCTGTATTAATTAAAATAGTGTATTAATTATAATATCCCTGGCTAGAATGTTTTAATAGGAGAAACACTCATGTCCCTAATGTCTCCATCCTTTCCAGGTTCCTTCCCAGCAAAGCCCTTTCTGTCCTCTATATAAACAAGGTCCTCCAGCTTTTTTTTTCCTGTTCTCATACAACAAACCATCTCCCAGATCTCAGATCATACTGTGCAGATATACATTTAGGTGGGAGGAGATTTCAGTACAAAACATTGTTTTCCACATTAAAGTACATCTAGACCTACCAGAAACAGACTCAGAGGCACCTGAAGCACCATGCTGGGGAAATGTGATGGTGTTTGGTAACTTCAAACAAAGGACCACTTGGGTGCACGTTATACATGCAGGTTCCTGACATTGAAATTCAGCAAAAGCAAAACTGCTTTGCTTGAGCTGGGCCTTGAATCTTGTGTCACAGAACAAAGCCATGGAGGAATTTGGAAACAGAAGAAGACGCTGTGATGAGCATCTCCAAGTCCTAGGCATAGATGACCACACTGCGATTCTATCTAACAGAGCTACTGCTTGAAGTGTCCTACCACTCTATTTGTCAGTGCTTGGCTTTTGGAGATCTTCTAGGAGACACCTCACCATGGTGACATGCAATTAGCTCTAAAATTCCACACAGTTCTCTGTCTTGATGGCAAAGATACAAGCCCAGGGTGATATTGGTTGAATGATATTTGGCAACTCTCGTATTCAGTGAAATTTAGCAGCAGGGTGAGAAATTTGGTTGATTCCCACTAGACTAGTAATACATCCAGTATAAACACAGTTTTAAACCCTGCTGTGACTTTCTGAATAATGATACATCAAACACTTTTTTTGTTTGTTTTTAGACAGTATTTAATCTATCCTCTACTTAGTTTTAAAAGCAAGCAAGAAACTGACTATAATGCAGAGGCTTTCAAATCTGTGATTTAAATTTTATAAAGAAATGAAAGAGTAAAGATCATCTGTAGACCATACAGTTAAGCTTAAAAGCTTTGCATAAAAGCAATAGCACAGTTTCACATTGTTGTATTATATAGTACTAGAGAAGCGCAGTCCTCCAGTCAGGAAAATTGAAGAACCTTCTTTATCATAGCTTGGTCTATTGCTGATACCTATATGATAAAAGAAACTGCATGCATTGTGCATACACATGATTTGAAGGAGGCAATTAGTTTCCTCCTGGATCTGCTAGGAAGAGGTTGTACCCCCATCTGCATCAACCACAGTCCACATTTATATCTTGCAGCTGTTGTTCTTAGTCCTTATCTCAGACAGAAAAGAAAACCAGGTCTGAATAAATCCCCTCCAGTTCATAATTTAGAAATATATTAGATGTTCATCACACGCTCAGTAAGAGGATTCCAGTGTAGCCTGATTGCTCTTGCCATCATTTGAGCAACAGGTCAAGGATTAAACATTCCAGATATCAGACTTTCTACTTTCTAATTCTGCCACAGATTTATTTTACATCATAATCTCATTTCTTTGCCACAAAGAGAAGTTGTCCCTGACTAAATCCATCCTTCTAAAGCTTTTCGCAGTTCCCTCATCCCAGACTGTAAAGCAGACATGAGAATGTGTATATGTCTGCAATAAGACAAGTGTGTCACTCAAAGATGACTTTTCATGGTAGACCCCTGGCCTTGCTAGCATCCTTGGTTCAGCTCACTGCTTAAAAAATGGCCTGTGCTGTCTCAAGAGAAGACCTGGATTTACAGTATTTTAACTCCAACCACTGGATAACACTGAGCATGAAATTCGTATCAACCAAGAGGTAGCTATAACAAACAGGGTGTCTTCTATAACTGTGATTTTTCTGCCTAGCTTTCAAAGAGCTGTCTGGTGGGTTTGGGGCAGGGGGTGGGGGCGTGGGGGAAGGTGGTGTGGTGTTGTTTTTTCCTGTACAAATATATAGGTGGAGGTATCCAGGAGTAATCTGAATTCCTCAAGTTCTTGAGCATGGCCAGGTCCTTAAACTATTGAATGACCTCCAGGGGAGAAGTGATTAAATTCCCTGAAGGAAAATGTACCTTGTTATGCCAGGTAAAGAGACAATATGATTGTGAAGTTGACACCAAATTCTAGGTTTCTTGGTTGCCATGATACCTGACTGATAATGCTGTCATTTTCCCTGTTTAAATCTCAGGCTTGCTGTTCACCTTCATCAGCACTGGTATAATTTTCGTTTTCTTCATTTCACTTAAGAAACAACTTGAGCATTTATCACATCTTTCACTGCACATGGTTGTAGACCTTGAAAATCCTGCTTTACCCAGAGGACCTAAATGTGTTTTAAACAGCAACTCAGTGCCATTTAGCCTGAAAGGCAGGCAGAAATTATAGGCACCGGGAAGACGTGGAACACTGGCATTTTGCATGTGTATGGCCATCCTCATTCAATCAAAGAATGATCACTGATTACCATAATCTTACTGCCCACCCTGCAACAGCCAGGGGTGTAACACAGTCTCTGTTTCAAAGAAAGGGAAATTAATCCACAGGAACAGATTTATAGCATATGAAAAGTCTGAATCAGTGCTGTGACTGCAATCTAAATTGCTAGGTTTTAGTCCATAGTTACACTTTTTAAAAGTAATCAAACATTTCAAAGAAAATTAAGTAATTTTGAGAAACTGAGGCCACTAATATATGGTTTATAATGATTTAATATAAAAATTTGTGATGTTCAAATGAAATATTTCCACAAAGACCATTATCAAAACACCAACATTAGGAGAGAAGAAGGGAGGAAATGGGAGGCGTGTGTTTCAAATGTGTATAATTCACCAGTGTATTGGCAAGACAGAGATGCAAAAAGAATATTTCATTTTAGAGCTGAAAGAGGGAAGACACTTGTCACAGAGCAATGAGACATTTAGGGCAATGCACAGTAACTCAGTCACTGGGCAATTTAGAGGATGGGAGATCATTTGTTGGTCTGAAGCAGGAAACAGGACCTGTGCTCTTTCTTGTCATAGGAATAGGTAAATAATGAGATTATCTCAGGCAAGAGCTGCCAGTGTGAGCCTTTGATAGCATAGAAAAGATGGCACTGGACAGAGCTGTACATATATTCAAACCATCTACAACAGCTTCCTTTGGGAGCCCTTGACAGTAGTCCTCAAAATGGTGATTAACAAGTGTCACTGCTCATTTTGCTGCCATGGCTGCTGAGTAATAGGATGTTTAAATGATTTGTGCAGGATTGGACAGAGTGTTTTAGCTTACCTCGGATGCCTTTTATGCACATGATTGCAGATCCAAGAGCTTCTGCCCTGATATTCTTGGCCCCCTGGATCTTTCCTGGCCTACCCTTACTTCATGGGAGACTTCATCCTTCACTAAATCCCAAAGTCAGAAGGATACCAAGACCCCTGGAGAGGGGATCTGTAAAGTATGCCAATCATATCAGTTAACTTCAAGCACAGAATCAGTGAGGAGCTCTCAGAACCTCCTACAGACATTCATCCCAGCAGCTGCCTCCTTCTTCCATGTAATTGGAGCTAGCAGCAAGTGAGCTGCAACAAGATGAAATGGTACACGAGCTTTGGGTCTGTGCACCAGCAGAGAGGTCTTGCTAGACAATGAGGTCTCCAGCCGAGTCACAGGAGAGGTTCATCTCCTGCACAGGTGAGAATGAAGGAATATGATCTGGAGCCAAAAATACCCTGCATGACTCCACGTTTCAGAGCTCTTCTAAATCAGAAACACTAGACTCCCTCCTCATTTCCTTCTTTCTCTTTTTTCATACCCAATTAGCACCTCATTAACCATCTACCTACAGTGCCTCTAGTCTCAGCCATATTTAGCCCCTCATTACATGACACACAGCTTGGTAATCATCACTGCAGGGGGATCTGCAGATGTTCTGTAGTAAAATCCAGCTCCTCCAGCCATGACCCTGAGCTCTCCTGGAGATGATGTCTTTGTTATGATTTTGTATATACGCAAACAGCCACAGGCAACAGAATCCATTTTCAGGTTGTATTTCCTTGATGACAGAGGTGCAGCCACTTTTGCTGCAAGAGGAAGGAGCATATGACTGGGGATACTGGAACATGTTTCCATTTCTCAGTACTCATGTTTCCCAATTCATCATTTTCCTACCTGATCTATTTAGACTCATCTTAGCAGCACAGATTTATGGTCCTTCCCTTACTTTCTAGCAGAACATCTAAGTGCTGTCTTAAGGAGCATAAAATTGAGCAGTTCTGCAGGTTGAAAACAGTGGTGATATGGACCATGTTTGATCATTGCATGGAACAGGACAGTTTCTGGAGAATTTCTTGGCATAAAGTGGGTCAAAAGTGTTCACCATTTTATTTTTTAAAGCAACAAAATTCAGAGTACAGTCCTTGAAATAAACATCCTGAAATCTGTGCCAGCTCTTTGCTTGGAGATCTCGCAGTCACCGACCATCCATTCCAGCAATCATACAGTTAGAAAGAGAAGATGGGAAAGCCTAAAGCCCACAAATGAGCAACAGCTGTAAACATTTCTCAAGACCTTATGTCAGAATATGCTCATTTATCATCACACATGTGAATCATGTGTGTACCAATTTGCTTCATGGTCAGGAGATCAGCAGAAATCCTCAGTTTCCCGGGAAGACCCCATTCAATGTACATACAGTCTTGGCACTCATTATGAACTGCTTCTCAGTGAGGGGTTTCCTGGAAAAACATCACGCATAAAGCTATCTCTCTGTGACATGGACACCTAAACAAAGAGCAAAAACCAGTATGAGAGAAAAAAGGTCCTTTACTCACTTCCAGAGTGAATTTGAAGACCTCACCTCCTGCATACACAATAAAAAACCATCACAGCTTCAGAGTTCAACTCTGCTCACCGAGGTACTGAACTCTGGACCTCTAGAGATTTGTCTTATGCAAGCTTGGCCATGTCCAGGGGGAGAATATAAGATCTGTCTTTTTCTATTGCTACTGTCTGTATATAGCAGATGTTTTTTGAGGTGATATAAAGAAAAAAAAAAAAAACTAACTGAAATAAACCCAAGAAAATAATAGGGAACAAAGGAAAAAGAAGATAATAGTAGATTATTATTTAATCAACAGGAAGCTGGTTTTATGTTATAGCCACAGACTTGTTACATTACACAGTTGTTTATTGGCATTCTTAAAAATCACAATAAATCAAAATATGATACCATAGCCACCTGAACAAACATCATTAGGACAGATACAGGTGTAAATACATGTGAGATAGCCAATTTACACCAGCTAATCTGCTTCACAATACTCAAAATCACAGGGTGAAGGAAAATCCTTGAGAATGCAAAATAGGGATTACCTGTGGATAGCAAACATTTCTGTCCTGCCCTCACACATAGGGCAGCTAACCTGAGAGTCAATTGCCACAACTCCAGCAATTCATGAATAATGTATTATGGTATGAATTATTCAGGAGAATATGGGTTAATAATGCCAGTACAAACCAGGAGAGACAGCCCCACATTCATCATTTGCTAATGTTCAGCCTTGAGCCAGACCAGAGTGGGCGACACAAGATAAATGACAAAGAGCCAGACAGGTTCGTAGTTAAAAACATGATAACTTACCACAGTCTTCCACTGGTGCTGAGCTGGAAAGGAAGGAAGATGATTTATTAACATTATCTTGGTTTATTTTTGTTTAAAAGCTCGGCAATGGAGAGTGAAGTGATACTGAAAAAGACAGTGCAGGGTCCTGGTAGGAGTCTTGATATATCCTTCTAAAATAGAGTTAGCAAGCGTCTCTGTGCCGTCTTTCAGGCAAAATGGTGAGCAAGGAGGGCAATTATCTTTAACTGAACAGTCTTTTACTGATGCTCTCACTTCTATGGGGTATGTACAAGTGGAAGGACAAGAAAACCAGTAAAATTCGTTAGCATGAGGGCACTCTAAAGCCAAATCTTTCTTCAGTGTACCAAGCTGAAGATGTTGTACCATAGAATCACAGAATGGCTTGAGTTGGAAGGGACCGCAAAGGTCATCTAGCTCCAACCCCCTGCCATGGGCAGGGACACTTTCCACTAGCCCAGGTTGTCCAAAGCCCCATCCAACCTGGCCTTGAACACTGACAGGGAGGGGGCAGCCACAGCTTCTCTTGGCAGCCTGTGAAGATTTTTTTTCCTAATATTTAATCTAAATATCCCATCTTTTAGTTTAAACCATTGCCCCTTGTATCACTAATGTCCCCAATAACCAGTCCTTCTCCATCTTTCCTGCAGGCACCTTTAGGGTACTGGAAGGCTGTTATAAGGTCTCCATGAAGCCTTCTTTTCTCTGGACTGAACAACTCCAACTGTCTCAGCTTCTTTTCACAGGAGAGGTGCTCTAGCCCTGTATCATAGCATCTGTGACTTTTGTGGTCCCTGTCAATTGTTGTGATGAACTCTGTGTCCCTCAGTATCCAGAGAGAGATATTTGACAGGCTACTGAAGGTAAATCAAAGGGAAGTGAAGTGAGCTTGGCATCAGGCATCAGGCAGACCTACACACTGTCAGAAAGTTTTACAGTTCATTTCTGCTTCCCCAAGAGTGAACTCCTTGTTTTCTTTAAAATAGTCCATGTAAACTTTTAGACTCCAGAGTTACCTTAGAACAACTTAAAAAAAAAGCAACACACAAGTCCAAGGGACTCTCTTGTAAAAAGGGTTAAACAACAAACATTCATGAGTGAAACTGGTGAGAAATGGTTAAGTAAAAAGGCCTTAGCCTTGGTCACACAGGTAGAGCATGAGGAGACAGTCTGAAGTGGAAAAACCTCGTTTTGACCTCAGATTTCTTGGTGAGCCATCACTCAGTGCCTGGTACTGGGGACAAGCACAGCCTAGAAAGGGAAGCCTGAATCAGGAGAAAATTAGTGGGGAAAAAGATGTAATACATTCTTAAATCCCAAGATGACTTGATACAGAGTAACACAAAAACTCATTTTCTGAAGTTGAAGCCTTTTGGGTATCTTATTGTTATTATTTTTTAGAAAAGAAAAAATATCTGATTTATCTTGCTCTGTTCAAAATATCTGATTTATCTTGCTCTGTTCAAATACAGCGAAAGGTTTATGTAAATTCGTTATTTTCTCTAGAAGTGTCATCTGGCTTTGCTTTTTATTAAATATTAATACATTCGTCTGGGGAAAAAAAATTAAATTCCTTCCTTGGCAAATCCTCCGGAAGTAGAAAGTTAAACTGGAGGAATTACAGATAGTATTGTCTTCTGGGGAATCTCATCAAAGCAGATCCTTTTCCTGGGCTAACTTTCATTACATAAAAGCTTTTCTGTACTTTCCACAGCCACAGTAGGAGACAGGCGAAGCAATAAAGTGAATACAGGCACTGACCATGGAATCAGAGCTTACAGCTAATCCTCTCACTGCAGCGAGGAGGGAGGATGAAGGGAGGTCAAGATGCAGTTTTGTAGTCACTTGCTCTCTTGTTTTAATTTGAGTGTTAACCTGGAACTTTCTGCTTTGGAAAATGTGGAAATATCAGATTACTCCCACTCTTTCCTTCACTCTCCATAACTAAACAGAAAATGATCATGGCACCGTGGACTCCTTCCCTTCATGGTGCCTTGATAACCCTTGGCACCACACTTACATGCCAGACACTTGGAGGGGTAGAACCCTCCTCATGTTTTGGCCACATGGACCTTCATGTTTTGCCCAGCTGTCCTTGACCACATTGGGGTTGGACACATCAATCCATATATAGGGACACTAAACAACATTCCAGCATGGCAGGGCTCCCTCTTCCCTTCCCCAAGCCCACATTCTCCACCTTGCACTCCAACATCTCACCAAGCTGCATTTCAAAATGCCACACTCACCCTCACTTATCATCCTCTGTGCCATCCTGCACCTCCCTGGCCCTTGACCAGCACTAGGACAGGGAAGGCTATTGCCAAAGAAACTCATATTGACCTGTCTAGTCACAATCCAGAGCCAGGCCATTTGTGGAAAGTCTTTGTTCTATGTCATTTGGTAACTATATTGAGAAGAAAATCAGAATTTCCTCAAACTGAAATTCCATTTATATTTCTTTCTTAAGTTCAAAACCTTGCATTTTCAGAGTCTGCATCCAAGATTGGCTAATAGCCATTAAAAAATAATCATAGCAAGTTGTAGATTAATGTGATTTTCATTCCTTCAGTGATTCTTCAAGAATAAACAAATGAGCCATTTCCCAGCCATTTTGAGCCTCTGGACCAGACCCCCCAGAATACAAATGTATGGATATTTGAATCTGCATCAGGACTTTCCTATGCAACTCACAGAAACACAGCCATCCCAGTCCTATTCAGCTCCACACTCCGTGTCCCTTCAACTGAACCACTTTGCAGGTCTGTCCCATTTCAGTTCTTATTTCTTTGCACAGCTGGTTCTCCTTCCACTTTTTGCTAGGCTGTCTTGCTTTCTTCCCCTCCCACACATGCACCTCCTTCCACAGCCAACTGGCCATTTTCTGCACCAACAGTTAGTTCTGTGAGGTTTCCATGTGGATGGTCTTCCTGCTTTGTCTGCAACATATCACTACAAGAGTGTCTGTATTGCCAAAATAATCTCCACATCTCATGCCTGACCTTTCTCTTTGTTCTGATGAGAGGGGCAGAAAAAATTAAAAGGCAATAAATGACACATCTTCTTGTGTCTTCCTTGTGCACTGGATGCCTTCTTTTCTATTCTCAAATCCTTTCTGCATTAGAAATTCTATATTGTGATCTACAATAAAAGATCCATTTTCGGCACCTGTGATGTGACTCTATTTCAGTCTCTCTTCCTTTTCTTCTCACACATTTTTTCCCCTTTCTTCTTGCCATTTTTGCAACAAAAGGAAGTCTCTGTGTTATATCAAAGCAAGATCTTCCTAGGGAACCATTCAATTGACTTCCTTAAAGCCTCGCATTGTGAGTGCTGCATGTAGAGGCTCTTTGAAATGTACTGACACTAATATTTTAAAAGAGTTCCCTTTCCCCTTCCCTCCCACTGGTTCTGGTCAGGGAATCTGGACATGTAAGGACTTGGATATTTCCCTCTTCTCTTTGTAAACAGCTAATAGGGAATAGGGCTCAGGTGTGAAATAGCCACTAAACAGAGATGAGATACAAACCTGGATCCAAATATTAGCAATATCTGGAGAAAACTGGATCAAAATCCAAGCACAATGAGTATTTTCTCTTGCTCTGATTGTCAGGAAATACACACGCTCACCCTGTTCAGCACTCAGGCACTAAAGTCATTGGTCCATTTTCACCGATTCACAGAATGATGGGGGTTGGTAGGGACCTCCAGAGATCATCAGGTTCAACCCATCTGCCAAAGCAGGTTCCCTAGGACAGGTCGCACAGGTAGGTGTCCAGATGGGTCTTGAATATCTCCAGAGATGGAGACCCCACCACCTCCCTGGCCAGCCTATTCCAGTGCTCTGTCACTCCTACTGTGAAAAAGTTCTTCCGCATGTTGGTGCGGAACCTCCTGTGCTCCAACTTGAAGCCATTGCCCCTTCTCCTGTCTCCACAGACTATTGAAAAGAGGCCTCTGTCTCCCATGCTTTAGATATTTATAAACATTAATCCGATCCCCTCTCGGTCTTCTTTTCTCAAAGCTGAACAACCCCATTTCACTCAGCCTTTCCTTACAGGGGAGATGCTCCAGGCACTTAAGCATCTTTGGGGCACTCTGCTGGATTCTTTCCAATAGATCCCTGTCTTTTTTGTACCGGGAAGCCCAGAACTGGATGCAGTAATCTGCTTCCCAAACACAACAAAAGCACTCCACATTTGGTTCTGTGACACTGGAGTAGAAATCAGACAGTTCCCAAGGACTAGAAGAAACAGGACTTCGGGCTGACCTCAAATTGCCAATTTTATAAGTCTTGCTGTAAGTGCAATGATTCCCTTCCACTGGCACATTCTCAGCAGTGTGACTATGCCCTACCTGCTGCAGGTCTTATTTTTATAAATCAGTCCTTTTGGACAGGTCAACAAATGCACTCTGCTGAGCTCTGGCTGATAAACCATCAGTCATGGCCTTTGCCCATACAGGACACTCTGAGGCAGACAAGGCAAGCCCTTCTTCTCCTGAGGTGACCACTCGGCAGGGTTACTTTTGGCTGCAGCCAGCAAGCAGCAAATAAGTCTCCCTCTTACTCTCAAGAGAGAGAGAAGATGTCATATCCATTAATGTGTGTGTGTGTGTGTGTGTGTGCACTTTAATATCAAAAGAAATTAAACTAATGATGCGAAATGAGTATGAAAATTTGCAACAGAACAATTTGATTGTTCTGGGAAAACACATCTCCCATTTTTAATCATGGTAATTAATTTCAAAGATTAAGAGGATTCATAGATGAAAATAAAGCATTAAGATTAGAAGAAGGATATGCATTTTACTGGGCATTTGGGAATTCATAGGATTTTTTCATATTCATTTAAAAAGCATAGATGATGAAGATATAAAAATAATACTTAATACTTACATGCTGTAGTGCTTTTCAACTTCAAAACATTTTGCAAACATTACCTTGGTTGCAGAAGACTTGAGAAGAAATGGATTTCACTTTATAAAAGTAAATGATTCAGTTGCCTCCATATTAAAGTGCAGACAAAAAGACGAGTCTGCCATTCACGTCAAGTTTCTTGTAAGTGTTAAACTGGAAATAGGTGTATATCAAGGAAAGTTACTATCGAAAAAGAAAAATCTAGCTATTTGAAACTATAAAAACAAGGTCTTAAGGAAAGGGAGGTAGGAGTTCACACATCTTCATGGGTCAGAGAAGGTGATGTTCATTCCTGCGCACAGAGGTTTGAGTGGGATGTAATTGGTGCACAGATCCTGTCTGGCTTTCTCATGAATTTCCCCCACAGTGTCCAAATAATGGATCCACATCTGCTACAGCACAGTTCATTGCAAAACCAACCCATCTTTCTCTTTATGTCATCTCAGCCCAACCATGAAAGTGCACAACCTAAGCTATTCTTCCCCATTGTCCCTATGAAAATGGGCATGCAGAACACTTCATGAACAACCGTGTTTCTGCCCAGTGTGTCCAAACGGCCACAATTTGGTAATCTTCATTTGAGATCTTCCTCAAAAGTTTTCATTGCTGGCTATGACTTGTACAGGTCAATGTCAAACTGCCTTTTGTGCTATTCACAAAGCAAACTGCAGACATGTCCCCCCATACCTCAGAAACACTAGGCTTGCTTCCCATTCCATTGTCATGAAGTAACACCACTGATTCCTGATATTTTGTGAATGGAGCAATGGAGCCAAGATGTTGCCGTCAAAATGCCCCTCTCACTTTTTATGAGTCACTTGATACTTAAAATCCTTCATAAACCAAGAGAGGAAGTGCTAAGTATGGTATCAGTATTCCCACCAGCTTTGACCTCAAAATACCCCTTTCTCTAACACAGCCTTTAACTCATCCCTGAGCTCCTCACTGGAGCAGCTCCTATTGGTCTCTCTAGAATACCCTTGCTCAAGTTGAGAATAGCATTCCGGCACACTGAAAAAAAGTCTGTTTTCACCCTCCAAACATAAATTGTATGTCAAACATCCTATGACAGCTACAAATCGTTTAGGGTACTCTGCCTGGGCAGTGCCCAAGCCCGGACCTCGGTCAACCGCTGTGGTCCCAGAGCAGCATAGTGCTACATGCCATGAAGCCTTGGGCTCCTGCACTACCAGCTGATTCACAAACACAAATCCTGGAGAACAGCTGTGAAGACAGCATCTTGTAAAATGTACGAGCATGTAGCTTAAATAACCCAGAGAATAAATGCACCCAAACCCTTTAATTGCTTCAATCTCTAAAAAACACAGAAGAAAAAGTGAGAGAAACAGCAGTCTGAACTGCTCGCTTACAGGTATGCTTATACATTTAGTTTATTGCATACACTAGTCTGTGCTTTCTAAAATCTCTCCTTATTAAGAACTCAAGCAAATTACCACTGAAGAGCTCTTATCTACACTGTATTATAAGAAGTCAGCAAAAGACTGATTCAGCCCTGATGGAGAAGAAGTGTCTTGCAGCTCTGCCTGAGTGTGCAAGCGGAAGGCAGGTTCAAACAGGCTGGAATAATTATAATGAGTTGTTTGCAGTTCTGCTTGGCTGGGAGGTGTTTGTTGTTGTGCTTTTTTTAATTGCTAAGTCCTTCTGTAGAACAATTTACTTTCATTTGATCATTACAGTCACCGATGATATTCAGAAAGAAAGAGCTCGGGTGAGATGTGGTGACTGCTGGAACAGTTACTATCCAGTGAGCAGAATAATATGCTGTGGAAAAAGGAAAATTCAAAAGCGGTTGCACCTATGAGACGTGAATATAAAACCTCATTGCAACAGTTAAAGACAAAACCCTCAAGCACCTGGAAGTTAGCTAGTGACACAGCGCACTAACTCTAATTTGATCACATTTGCCATATGCAGAGAAAATAACACAACCCAAACCAGGATTTCATCTACCTGCTGCTTTAAAAGGTAGTATAATAAATTGCTCTGCAATGCAAATGGTTATGTGTCAAATGAGCCAGAAGGGAGTATCTGAACTGGGGGGTGGTAGTGGGAAATAGAGATTTGGAAACATTTAAGAACATTTCACAATAAAACCTAAAAGCCACACTCCTACTATAAGAAAGTTTGCTGACTGAAAAATAACTTGTCTTAACTGGAAACTGAGAGCAGCTGAAAGATATGTGAGTGCATGCACATAAATCACATATACCTATCCACTCAAAGGTAGTGTGCACACGTGGATATATATTATAGATATATTACCAGAAATTTTTTCTGTGCCAGAAAAAAAGAGGTGATGAAAATAAACACATAGTTCAGACTTACATATGAAAACTGCCAAGAAGAGGAAAATAACAAACTGTACCAGAACTTTATGACATTTCCTGCTCTCACTTGTGACACAAATGAGGTTTTGAGAGTTTTGGTCTAATGTTCCAAAAGATCTTAAGCTTGCCATGGGATGCTGACGAACATTTTCTGGACTGTGTTAAACTGGAGACACAGAGTGTGTGTTTGTCCTCACTAGTCCTGCCTAGCCCAATGAAAGGAATCCTAACCACAGTGTTATTATTGCAGGATAATACTGTCACAAGTGATCCCGGAAGAGCAGATTTGTTTGGTATATACTTTTTCCAATGTTCAGGGAAACAAGCAAGGGACATCTTTCTAATCTAATATTAATGTTCCAGGACATTAAACAACAGCTATTTAAAGTTCAACCTTTTCAAATCAATAAAAACAGATTGCTTAAACTCAGGAGTTTTAACTCCGAATGTGACACCCTAGTATGTGACAGCAAGCACAGAACATCACCACATAGAAGCAGAGACAGGAGTGATGATTCAGCCCTGGCCACAGCGCAGCACCCAAATTTGGACACCCTGGAGAGGGATCACAAGTACCACCAGGGTCAGGGCAAATCTCCTGTTCATTGAAAGGCACAGGGGGAAATGTTTCCTGCTTCAGAGAGAAAGCTCAGGCCTGACTTGAGTTTTTGTTGACAAGGGCAGGGTTCCTCTCTCTGCATGTTACCTGTCCAATATTTACATATCTCAGCTCAGCTGATCCCAGAGGGTCTCAGAGCAGCAGAGAGGGAGAGGCTGGTTCGGACATGGTTGAAGGCAAGCATCCCCAAGGGTAGAGCCCCACTGCTCCCAGTCAGCCGCAGGGAGGACCTGAGATGCCCATCAGGGAACAGAGATCTCACAACACTTGTGTTGTCTTTCTCCTGCACAGACCCTTCAGTGTTTAACATGGCTGAGCTCTGCACACCCTCTTTCTCTGCTCAGCTATCTGCACCCCTGGACAACATGAAAGCTTCATATCCTCATTCCCTCCTGAAATCTAGATGGGACAAAACTAAGCAATCAGGACAGATCATTTTTTGGATACCTGGCAAAAGTAGGGAAGGAGCTATAAATAATTGAACCAGAAGGTGATTTTATTTAGAGAAGGATTTTATTTTGTTGATTAAACTTTTTTTCTGGGAAAACAGAAGGGGGGATATCCTAAACTGTCCAATTCCATAATGATGTTTGTTATACAGCCTAAAATGAGTCATAATGGCATCTGACATCTTTCTGAATGGGCTACAAACCAAGCCTTGAAAGCAAGCAAAGCAAGCAAAAAGATGTCAAAAGACATCAATGACAAAAGATGTCAAGGAATTATCTTTTTATTATACCCACTGATTAAGCTGGAAAACACCAGATATGCCTTGGTGGGTGAGAGGGTTGAAAGCTTCTCTGCTTTTCCAGTCATATCAGCTAGCTTACTGAAAGTTAAGACCTGCCCTTGCAATCCTTGTCATGATTAAAGTAGCTCTAAAAGTCTTTTACAAATACCAATATCAATATCCACTGTAAACCTGACAGGTAGAATAAAAGGAAGGGAAGCCACAAGACTAAGGTGGGCTTAAAGCAAAAAATACACCCACACCTCTTTCAAAATGTGAAAGATGAGTTCACTGCAGCCCAACTAGAAAAATATCTTGGCAGCACAGGGATGACATTATTTCACTTCTTGTACAAACACAAAATAAATAGATATGTGTAACTGCACTGAAAACTGAATAAATGGAGAGCAAAGGTATAAGAATCCTCAACATTAACAGAAAAACTTGTTCAAGTTTTTACCTCAGACAACTCAGTTCCATCTTAGTCTAAATTTTCTGGAGAAGAATAATTTAAAAATAATTTTATATCAAGAAAAGAACAATGTTTGACTGGACCAAGTCAACTTAAAACTCTGCATCTGTCCGAGAGATGAGTGAGCTCTGTTACTTTTTCCTCATTTATTACAGGTTATTTGCTCTCGTTGAACTACAAGCCCCAGGAGGCACTGAGATCCAGCTCTGCATAAGTGGAGTACAGACTTACACCCCAAAATGTTATGATGCTAGCAAAGGCGTAGAGATTACCAAGAACCAAATCTCAGAGTGTCAATACGCTCAAGCAAATTCCATCAGTCAGAGATAGTCAAAACATCACAGAATAAGACGTGTTGAAACAACGCAACTTGACATTTACAGATCAATACGTTTGAAGCTTTTGTTTTCCAAAAGTTTTGATCTTTTAATTTTTCATATCAATTTTTAATGAAAACAAGTGTCTAAATATCAGAATTCCTCAAGGGAAGCTCAATATCTGTCTTCTCTGACAATAAGACCAAACTTTTATTCCAGAACCACAGAAAGCTGTTGGTATGTAGATGGGATCAGAATTCACTTCCTATTGCTCAGCTAGAAATCTGATTACATACCCAGAAGACTTCACAGGTTTACAACCAATTGCAGATTCTTCCTTTCCAACAAAACGTGAACCCAATATGTGTTAAAACTGATTCTCAGATACAGGAGGAGCAGAAGTTTCCAAACACTTGGCTTCTTCCCTGTTGAAAACCCAAATGCCACTTCAGAGGAGTTACTTCAGGAAGAGGTGTCTGCAGACATGGCCCTGGTGCCACGGTCCCCATCATTTGGGTTGTTGCAGCATGACCAAATCTATCACGATCTCTCTGCCTTCAGCTGGACTAAGGGCTGGTTTTCTCAGCAAACTCCATGTGTTAGAAGAAAGCCTTCTGCTTAAAAACTGGATTAGTTCTGCTTTACTGAGCACCCAAAGCTTATGATAAATGCTGAAATTTTATTGCCTTTAACCATCATATTATAAGCACGTGAAGTTTCAGCAAAATTAAGGGAAAAGTGTTTATTCTAAGAAATGCTTGGGTTAGCAATCCAATAAACTCTCTAATAAGTTGCAAATTTAAGTCATCACTGGACCACAACCAACAGTATAATTAGCCTGGTGTACACCTCAGCTCTTAATCATTGTGCAAAGACCCTTGACGCACAGCTGAGTCTAACCCTTTGAAGGGCAGGACTGCAAGGTAGGCCCTCACAAAATGAAAGTTTTGCCCCTTCAGTGATGCAGTACTAAACTGCTGTTATTTTCCATTTCTGCCCTGCATTATTATTATTGTTGTTGTTCATTGAGGTCCATCTGTTGTAACAAAAGACCCAGCAGAGGTGTGGCCATTACTGCCACATGCAGACACACAGCCAGGGATAGCGCTTGTTGCCCAAGCACAAGAGCAAACAAAGGGATGAGAGGGGAGAGGAAACCAATGAGAGCAGACTTGGTGGACCACTGGCCTTCACCTTGGTATAAGTGTTTTTTTGGCTGTGCAGACAGCCTATTCCCTCACAAAGACAGAGCAGGGTCACTTACTCATTTCACTACACTCTTCACGGTTATGGAACAGTGTTTGAAGTGCCATGACTGTTGTGGCATACATATTCACCATTCATCACTTCTTGAGGGCAAGGTGCTGTAGAAGTCGTCTTATATCTTTTCTCCATCTCATGTTAACAGGTTGAAAAGTTTAGGGAGTGGTTCAGTGTCCTCTTGTTTTTTTTCTCAACCATCTTTTAAAGCAAGAACCTCAGTTTGTTGTTGGGGAGAAAGAAAAGCCCTAGTCCATAAGGTGTCAGAAAAATGATGTAGTTGCACTGTATGTACGATGCAGTATTTGGTAAGAGATAAGAACAAAACCTACCATTGACTTCAAATCCTTCCATATACAAAATTAAATCATGTTGGCTGCAAACAATTATTTGCTGTAGCCTGCAAAGGTATTTCAATGAATTGCCTTTTATGCTTAACACCTTCCAGGCCTGTGCTCAGACATTCTTCACACCTTGTGTACAGTGAACATAAAAGACCTCTTCTGTCTTCCACCAGCTTTACACTAGATAAAATCTGTTGGCTCTAATGAAGATGCACCCTTTTTTCTCTCTGTGTAAGAAAAAAGAGAACCAGAACCTCTCAGTGAAAATGTCAGGTTGCTAATCGTGTTCATTTTTAGTGTAGAAATAATGAAGAGGAATATCTGGTACAGAATTTCCCCGGCATAAGGAATAATACATAAAGATGAGGCTCATCTCAGACATTTCTACTAATCCAAAAGCTGTGTCCCAGTGCCTTACACAGCAGATACAGAGAGGGATGTCCACAAAGGATGCAATCTCTTTTAGGTAACACTCTTGGGATGAGATAAATCTTCGCTGGAAATGTTTCTTCCTCCCTCCATTGACTGTAAAGGAAATCTATATTAGTAGCTGAGGCTAGAAAACTAAATTGACATGAATCCCATCACCGATCTTTGCATTTGTTAAGGATCTGCAAGGCTGTAAATGTTCAGCTTCACAATGAGACACTGTTCTAGAAATTCAACATCCATCATGAGCCAAACTCAGGGAGCCTGAGAACTGACACAACAGCTAAGGAGACAACGTAGAGTCCCTGTCTTTTAGAAACATCTCCCACAGCTTTGTGAACATTTTTTTTTCATGATAACCATACTAAAATTCAGAATATTCCTTTGGTTGATCCCAGATGTTGGTTTTCTTCACAAGCTGTCTGGCAAACTGCAATATTTTGCTTACTCAGTAAATGAATAATTTGTTTCATGTTATTTGCTTTACTTTTATTTGGTTTTAAGTTAAGCACAGCCAGGGTTGTCCCATCAACTTGAATATCTGATGCCTTCTGTGCATAATAAAACAAATATTTTTATTATTTTTTTCCAAAAGCAATACTCAGCCAAATAGGAGGATTTCTGAACCTGAAGTTTCAGTTTTCAACAAGGAAATTATTCATCCAAAGAGACTAGAAACATTAGGATCGTTAACTAATTACAGCTAGTAATATCCCCAGTGCAGTGGTAAGAGGACATTTTCCATGTTATTAAATTCCGGCCAGGCTGGAATCAATGTATTTGCAAAGACTGATGAAGCATCAGATCTTTTGAACATGACCCTGTGCAACATATTCTAAAGAAGCAGTTCACTGAAATGAGTGGATGCTTTTGTATGTTGGCTGCTGCATGTATATAATCATGTTTTGTTTGGTGACACAATGGTTCTGAGGTCATGGAGACTGTGTTGCTTCATGTCACTGAGAGCAGCTACCCATTCACCCACCAAATATCCTACAATGTTCTTTAAGGTATCTTACATGGTCTTGGCTGTGTTTGACAGGCAGCATCCAACTTCATCTAGCTTACAGTGTCGTCACGCAAACTGACTCCCAGTATGCTCTGTAGAGATAAATACAACTGCAGTTTAAAACAAAAATCTATCAGTAAGGGACAAAGTGGTCCAGAAAAGCAAAAAAGATACTTTCATCTTGGAAATCAATGTGAGTGGTATTCTTCATGTCAGAAACAGCCCATGAGAAGGATCTTTCACCATAAAGGGGAAAGAGCTCGTAAGAAGAAAAGGGGTTATATAGTGCCCCCATACAGCACATCAATTTACAGTAGTGCAAAACCTCAAAGTGAGCAGTTTTGCTGGTGAAGGTTAGGGCTACACACAAGCCACTTTTCCAGCGAGATAGAAAGCACAGGACACAAAAAGATATCTGCCCTGCAGTTCCCTAGGCATCAGCATCATTGTCTCCTTCACCCTGAACAGCTTCTCCCGTTTCTAAATTCTGATCAAGTCCCAACGGACTTTGAGTTTTATCCCCCAAACCTCCATCTGCTCATGTGTCTTCTGAATCTGCCAGTTCTTACTGCTCACTACAGAGTTTTCTTCTAGAATAAGGAAATCAAGACCTTAAATCAAATCTAAGTGAGCTGAGTTTTTGCACGTTCTCTCTGTTATATGCTTGAATAATTCTGAGCAAAACATTTGTTGCTGAGGTCTGCACCATATAACTTGACCATCAAAGTAGTGATGCAGAAGACAGAGGAAAAGATATACTGGATTAATGAGCCGTGCCCACATCTACGCTTTCTGCAAAAGACCTTCCGAGTGGAAACTATTGAGGTTTCCTTTGTGTCATTCTATTTATCAGAAGACCTTAATCCTTTCAAATGTTTCACCACTGGGGTTTGATGTTATTATGATGTCACAGGAAAAGTTTTGGAGTGCAAGACTTCAAGAGGTTCTGAACATTACAAGATGCCGTTCCATTTTCCCTCAAAAACCACTTCTGTTCCCAAGAGAGCTCTCCTGATTTCTGTGCTGAATGAGGACTCAGCATTAAAAAAAATATATTCATATAGGCTAAGAAATATCATGTGCAGAGATGGTTTGATCCAACCTGTCATGATCTTCACATTTCAAATTTGCCCTTGTCATGGTTTTACCCCAGCTGAGAGCCAAGATCCACGCAACTGCCTGCTCTTTAAAGAAAAAGAGCAGGGGAAGAGGGGGAGGGAGGTGTGAGGCAAGGGAAGGGAAAAGGAAGGGGCAAATAACAACCCTAAAACCAAGAAACCAAAAGCCCATGGGTTGGGATAAGGATAGTTTACTAAAATAGCAGAAAGAATATAGCAATGCTAACAGGACTTTAGAGCAAAAAATATATGAAACTGTTGACATACAATGCAGTTTCTCACTGAACCCACAACTCAGGCCGTTCCACCCAGATCCATCCCAGAACCCGACCGTCCCCCAAAAACCGTGCGTCCTGGAGCTGCCCGCTCCTCCTCCCATCAGCCCCCCTTTATACTGAGCAGGACGTAATTGGCATGGAATACTCTCTTTGGCCAGTTTGGGTCACCTGTCCTGGCTTCGTCCCCTCCTTTCTCATTAATAGAGGAACATGAAGAACTGAAAAAGCCCTTGACTGCTTGACCACAACTAAAAACATCAGGGTGTTATCAGCACTGCTTTCATTTTAACACTCAAACACAGCATTCCATCTGCTGCTACAAAAGAAATTAACTCCATCCTGACTGAAACCAGGACAGCCCTAAAACCTTTCATTTTTCTAATTGAGTAATTCATACTTAACAGTTTATCAGCTCGATATGCAAAACCAAGTTGTTTTGAATATGACATTAGTCAACTATTTGTATTCCCGATAAAGATTGTCCTCTGTTTGTTTTGCTCCATGTACATGATCAAAGGCTACCAGACAGATAGCTCAGATGATAAAATAGGTGTATCTTCATAGGTATTTTTAGCTCTAGCAGAAACATATGACATTGTGTTGAACATTTTCCATTTATTTGATGAGAAATCAGAAGGCATTGCCAACTAGCTGCTTCCCGTTATAATCTGTGTCGCAAACACTTGAAGCTGCCAACCTGAGAATTACGTACTGACACTCGAAGAGTCCTGCTAAGAAGTATAATAGTTTGCACTGCCCCAATGAACTTCTTTCAAGAACTGAAAGTAAAAATGTACATTTTGTCAGAAAGAAGTGCGCTGGAGTAATAAAACTGGAGAAGTGCAGAAATCTATCTGTGAAGTGTTTCACTGAATCCAAGATAGGCTTGGTTTGGATGCGAGACTCGAAGAAAGGCTAAAGAGGAGGAAGGCATGTGTCATTGGTACCTAAAAATAACTGCTGTATGGGAGGCAGGAAGCTACCCTGGCTGTTCCCACATCTCATTTCACTGTCCAATTTGGACGAGCAGAAAAACCCCCAAAACCTCATGGTGGTTTTTCAATTTATCTGGTGTTTCAAATGATTTTTTGGGCACAGACTAGTATCCATGCAAGACTACCCACTCCCTAGCTGCTCCACTGCTCCTGCCTGAGAGAATGCCAACAGAGTTGGTAGTTTTGCAGTATGTCTGTGCTAGAGCCTGGATGATAATCTCAGACTCTCTTTTCTGCCAGCAGCTAATGGGTTTTTCAGACCTCATCATCCACACAGGCCAGTCAAGCAACATCGAACCAGATGCTCAATGCTTTTTATTGCATTGCCATCTACACTTGACTGTTTGCCAATTTTTCTTTTAATAAAAAATCTCTTCCTTCCTGTTTGTGCAGAAATCCATCACAGAAAACATGATTATTTACAGTATACTCTGTCTACTGGCTATGCCCAAAAATAGTGCTTAACAACAGGAGGTAAAGATCTGTCTCTAGTACCTCTGCGGAAAGTGTTACATCTAATGCCAGCCATATAATTACTGCTCTTTCCACCTCCAGTAAAATTTATAGGCAGTACTGTCATTTAGGGTTTCATGAGGATGGACTTTCATGCTTTATGGCTAGTACATTAATAGCTTCTAACTACTGAAGTTTCTAATCATCCATATTGAAAAAAGAAATTTATTACCACCCTATTAGAGCCATTTTAATGTTCTACAAGCATATTATTTGCACATTTGAGTATAAGTCATCAATAAGTCCTTTCTAAGGAGATTACTTTAATGTAACTAAATAACATAATGATTCTACAGACTATGGGTGAATGTCAGCCCCCTGCTAACAACCAGAAAAACTCCTGAAGGAGGGAGACTCAGGTGGTGGTTGCATGGTGGCTGGTGACTTGGCTAATTCAGCAAGGATTGAGTTGGTGATGTTTGGAACAGAGCCACCAAGGAGCTATAGATTAAACCAATGATCTACAGGCAAGGAAGGAGGATTATAACTTCTATAGAATGAAAACAAAAAGGCCACAAAGGAAATCTGGAGGAGGGAGAAGGGTCTTGTTACCATTCTTGTTTGCTGCAAAACTTTACCCGGATTGTGACAGTTTAGCAGCTTACTGTCATTCTCCATGATGGTGGTAGAGCTGTGAGGTGTCCAGTTCAAACTGCTGCAGGGCCAGCTCAGAGCTGGTTGCTCAGTGCTGTGCCTAGTCAAGGTTTGAACACCTTTGAGGACAGAGACTTCACAACCTCCTTGGGCCCTTGTTCCCATGTTTGACCACTCTCATTGGTGAAAAAAAATCTAAGTATCTCCCTTTCTTCAACTTGTATCCACAGCCTCTCATCTCATTGCTGCGCTCTGCAGAAGAGAGGCTGACTTTGCCTTCTCTACACCCTGTCAGGCAGCTGAAACCTCTCCTGAGAGTCAGTTTCTTCACCAGAAATACTAAGTATTTCCCCAGCATTTCCAGAAAACACCCAGGAGTCCATCAGAGACTTCAGAAGGACCATTTCTTTTGGCTATCACCCCAACTACTCTTCCAAAACTGGGTGGGAAGTGTGGGTCACAGTTGCCATAGATTCCTTACTTCAAGTGTGTGAACATCAGCAGATGAGGAGCTTAAAAATTCCTACTGCTGTTGTCCCCTCATTTCCCTCAAATAAATGTATCCTCTCTGTAAAGATGTGATAACACACTGAGTGGCAGCGATAAGAGATTTCCAGGTGAAACATCTGCATCAGCTGCTGCAGAGCACCTCACCACCACTGGCATCTAATTCTATATCTATGCACTTTCATCCGACACGGTGCGTGGTGCAGTCGGAGGCATCTCAGTTCCTTCAGGCAGCTTTAGGTGTTTCTGTGACGTACTCAGAAAATGCTGCCTTTGTCCCTCTGGAAGGATCAGCCCTAGAGCACAGAGAAGCACAAGAGAAGGGCAAGTACACAGCAGTGGCGGATCCCACCTCCCGTCCTCTTCCCCTTGCCCTGACACGCTCTGCTTTCAGACGCTGTGGCCAGATGGGAGCAGAGATGTTGATGGTCGCTGCTGAAGCTGTCATTCCCCAAGAAGTGTCCCTCCTCCCCACCAGTGCTTTCCAATCTCTTGTGCACTCAACCACAGCAAAGGCACATTTTACCAGGCCCCTGTTCAAACCACCAGGCCTCCTTGTAATTGAATATCTCGTCGAGTTCCCTTTTGATTATCTGTCTGAAAACAAAACTCCGTAGCTAAGCATTACTTCTTTTTTATGTTGCTGCTGCTGCTGCTGTGTCAGGGCAGTGGTATTAATTTTAGACACTTCATCCCAAAAAAAAAACCCTTAAAAAAATCTCTTTTTGTGTTTCCTTCTTGCACCCTCAAGTCAAGCAAAGCAAACAATGAAACTATTGGGACTGAAAAAAGGAACAAAGTTTTAGGCTTTTTATTAGTTACAAAATTTATTTCACTGCTGTTTCTGCTTGCTCCCATGCTTGCCACAAGCAAATGTCTGGATATATTTTATGGAAACAAATGCTAGGGATACTGTGGCCACATTGTGGTGTTGTACAGCAAGGGGCCTTAAAAGTCTGCAGCACCTTTGCATACGTTTTAAAAGTACAAATAAGGCAGGGAAAGATTTGTACACAATGCTGATTTCAGGTACAACACCCTTACTTCAATAAATATGTTGGTCCATGAGCATACAGCACAGTATACCTGGTGAATTTGTCAAAATTGTGAAGGATGCCAGGAAAAGGCCATTTGCAGCCCACCTCAGATTCAGTGGTATTTGTGATAACTTCACAGCCCAAATTTTGCTGTGAGGTGGCTGGGTTTTTTTCTGTCACTTGGGAGGTGTTAAACACTGTTCATTTGTGAATGTAATTACTTGGGGGGGGAGAAGATAGAAGAAAAAAATGTCGAAAAATGAAATTTTCCAATTGCCTTGAAGCAACAATTGATTTTATCAGTTCACTAAAATGCTCAAGACTTTACCTCTTTATCTGAAATTACCCTGGGAAATTGTTTCAATCTCAAAAATTAGGCTGTGCTGGAAAGCCAGGTTGTCTGTAATCTCAAACACATCTCACACTCCACTGCTATTTGAGTCAACAGTCTGCCGTCTGCTCATGGAGTTACCCCACATAGACAGTTTTATTTGAATAAATATCTGCAATAGCAAAATATTGGGGTTTCAATCTGGACCCAGATTTAATTTTCCAGAGTGAGGGAGCTGCCATGCAAAAACTCCCATGTACACACACCTCCACCCCACCTCCCCCCTCCCCATTATTACTGGGTTTTTTTCACATGCTAAATGCATACAGTTGGCTTCAAACTATTGAAACACATTAGGGCCAAAAATCTTACACTGATGCTGCAAGAGGACAGCACGGATTTTTATTGTCTAGGAACCTGCAATATGGAAAATGGAATAATCAGAAAAGAGCTCTTTAAAGGAAAGTTATAAATGGAAGCTGCAACAAAGAAATATTAAACTCTATTCAGAAACACCATGTGCACCTACCCACTTCCACTTCTACACAGTAAACTTGCTTTTAAGCCAGCAACCTGCAGAAAAATATACACATATTTCTGAAAGTTTGAAGGAAGTGTTTCATTGTGCTGGCTACAGATGATTGGGCTGATCTGTAGGAAAGACACACATCAACATCAAATAGAAACTTTTTTGTCTTGTGCAGAACGTTTAAGGATAATCCATTTCCCCTACCCAAACATATTGATTCCTTCTTCATTCCTCGTGAACAAACAAGAGCCCGGTGACAAAACACACATTGACCTTTCTCTTCCACGTGTGTGTGAACATAAATACAAGCATAAACACAATTTTTATGTTCATATATGTGTATATGCGCATTTGTATGTATATGTGTGTGTAT
The DNA here is from genome assembly GCF_964237585.1 of Gallinula chloropus. Taxonomy (NCBI): domain Eukaryota; kingdom Metazoa; phylum Chordata; class Aves; order Gruiformes; family Rallidae; genus Gallinula; species Gallinula chloropus. The sequence goes on from NC_140090.1 coordinate 70,653,332, forward strand.
GTATATGTATGTGCACAAGACACCTGTTTACACTAGTAAAATTGTACGTGGGTAAGAGAAGATGGCTGATACTTTGAGCAGTGGTATTCCTTTTACCTGCAGTACAAACTATGGTGAAAGGAGCCTCGTGAGCAGAAGAATTCCAGAATCAGCTTTGCTGGACCACCTCTCAAAGGTATATTCTATTCAACCATTTGCCTTCTCCAGAGAGATGGTCGGTAGAGGGGCCAGTCCCAGTCCCTGTGTGAGAAAGGGGACCAGCCAGGGCTTGCTGCCAGCTCTCAGGAAAAGCGCTCTGGAGGGGGAACTGTGATGACAAACCAGCAGCCACAAACAAAGCCACTTTTCCTCCCATTGTCTCCACCATTGTGACGACAAATGGGTTTCCATCATTTCATATTGTCATGCCAGGATGGCTCAGGCAAAGGATCCTGACATTTCCAGGCAGGAGAAGGCACCTTAACCCACCCCATGCAAAATACCATCCTGGTTAAGTCCAAGGTTGCTAATTATCATCTCCTTATTAGCAGAGCCAGGCAGGAAGTTCCTAACAAAATGTAATTTGAAGAACTGGGGGAAATGAAGATTTATTGCATTGAAAATTGTATTTTAGAGAAATTAAAGGTTGGAAAATGCCAAGAGCTCAAAATGAAGTGTTTGAAATTATCTTTTTATGTATTTATTTACAGCTCATTGGTTTGATGGGAAAAAGCACATCAAGATTTTGATTTTTTTTTTTTTCCATCTTAGAACAGGGAAAAAGTTGTTCTAATCTCAGAAGTTGTCCAAGGATGAAAAAACATTTCTTTCTGAGCTTTGGCTGAGTAAGGGTCATTGCTGATTTTCCATGCTGATTTCCAGAGACTCTTACCATTAATCTATCTCACATTCATCCACCACTATGGGTGGCATAGCAAGATCTTGAAAGTACAGGTTACCTTAGTGTTCTGTGTGTAGGTATAGTCTTAGTGCATCCAGTCAGCAGAGAGTAAGCTCTTGCAAATCAAGATTGGATATGGACACCTTAGCATAGGGAACACATTATTGTATTTTACACCAGACTTACAAGCTTTGATCTCACTTTCAATGTGTCAGCAGAGCTGGACACCAGTTCTACCTTTCGTACGAAGCCCAAATCAGTGTAATAGGACCAGAGTGTGACAAGTGTTCACTTAAGTTTTGAGGTCCCAAAAAAGGAGCAGAGGATTTGTCACTAGGTAACTATGCTGTGTGGCACCAGGTAGCCCTCACTCCCCCTTCTGAGCTCCCCATCACCTGCACACTATAACAAGCTTAAGGTTCCTTATCCAAAAAATAAATGGAAGCTGTAAATTATATTGCGGCTTACAAACCAAGCAAGGATATTTGTAATGTTCAAGGGGTTCTTGTAGTGATGGAATAGGGTTTTTTTCAATCACTCAGTTCTTAGTAATACTGCTGTAAAAAAAATGTCATTCCATGCACTTCTATCATCTTTATAAGGACAAAATTTTCAGCAGTTGCCAACTCAAAAGCTGCATTGCATCATATATTCAGGTATCTTCTCAGGTGCAACACAACTACCAGCAACCTCCCTTCCAGGGACACCCCTCAAGGTACTGCAAAGATATAATTGGAAAATTAGTCAAGTGCAAACAAGTGTCGGTGGGCGATGGTACAGGGAGATACAGTTCTCTTATCTCAGTGTTTGAAAACCTTTTCCAGCTCTCAGCAAAGTATTTACCGGGCTCAGTGGTAAAGAAAAAACTGGCTTTGAAAGGTGTTTGAACAATAGCATCGTTACAGGAATCCCAGAGGGTTCTGGTAGTATCCCGGGCTGGATCTGCCAGAGGTACCTACAATCTAAGGCTCCACGCTAATTCAATGCAAAGCTCTGTCATGTCTTTGGCACCCAGAAAGCAACTACCCAGTAAGAGACTCAATGGGAAAAAGTTAGTTTACTACTTACCATTACGCTGATCGATAATCTATTAACTCTAACCTTGCTAGCAGAGGACTGTACTACAATTTATGGTCAATCATTTGAACTTTCATCCCTCCAGAGTTATAGCCATGATAAAAAAATAGAACGTAGATTATCAATGGACAGAAATTAAACATTTAACCTTTACACAGAGGTTTAATATTAAACTTCACCCAATGCATTTATCCTTTCCCTTCCATATCACTGCCTGATAGTGTTTGTTGCTCAAGTTTTAAAAACTATTGACTTGTGTTTCATTTTTTTCAGCATTGATTGGGGGGATAGAAGGAAATGGCAAAGAAACACAGTGTCATTGGTACAAACAACTCATAGGAAACAACTCCTGCTTTCTGTCATAAAAGCCATTCTCCTTTAAGGTCCATTCCTGCCAAGCTTAGGCATTGTCTTAACACTGAGAAAGCCAAAGTATCTAATGCCTCATTCAAGAAGGGCAATGTCAGGTCACTGAGAAATGTCTTATGCCATTACAATTTAATGTCATGCTATTATTCCAAAACAGGAGTTGCATTGCAATAAGGCACCTCTGCCTTGGAATAGTGCCTCCACACTGGAAGGAGGTTTACTAACTTTACTGAATAGCAGGATGTGCACTGGTGCTTTGTGTCAGCCCGACTGTGGTTCTGCTAAGTACCTTCCTATGGGATTCATTGTGGACAATGGGGACAGTGGTGGTAGCCTTGGACTTGTCATAGGAACAATACGCACTCTTGAAAATAAGATCCATCCTTTGTTTCCCCTTCACTGCAAGAAACAAGTTGCTTACTGCCATTCTATACCAAAAGCAGGTCATGTTCTCATCTGTTCTCTGTAGTAGTCATCTATCAGGTCTTTCTTAGAAATCAGGTCCATAGCTTTCACGGACAGTGAAAATCCTGCTAACCTGGCTGTTGGCAGGTACAGAAAGAATTACTCTGGTGTGAAAAAGGCTGGGCTGCAGTGAGTGTCATCAAGATTAATGACTTCATCGTGGCAAGGTGGACAAATCAATCAGAGTCCTTGATGGCAGTGTGTCATGGTTTAACCCCAGTCAGCAACCAAGTCCAACACAGTCACTTGATCATTCCACCCCAAGAGGATGGGGGATAGAATAGAAGAGCACAAGTGAGAAAACTCACAGGTTGAGATAAAGACAGTTTGATGGGTAAAGCAAAAGCCACAGCATGTAAGCAAAGTAAAACCAGGAATTCATTCACCACTTCCCATGGGCAGGCAGGTGTTCAGCCATCCCCAGGGAAGCAGGGCTCCATCACATATGACAGTGACTTGGGAAGACAAACACCATCACTCCAAACTTCCCCCCCTTCCTTTTTTTCTCCCCTGCTATATAAGGAGCATGACATCACATGGTATGGGAAATCCCTTTGGTCAGTTGGGGTCAGCTGTCCCAGGTGTGTCCCTTCCCAACTCCTTGTGTACCCCTAGCCTACTCATTGGTGGGGTGAGAAGCAGCAAAGGCCTTGTCTCTGTGTAAGCACTGCTCAATAGTTACAAAAACATCCCTGTGTTATCAGCACTGTTTTCAGCACAGATCCAAAGCAGAGCCCCATACTATCTGCTGTAAAGAAAATTAACTCTATGCAAACAAGAACCAGTACACAGTGAAAAAGACAAGACCCCATTACCCATCCAACCCATGTGTCACCATGAGCTCTGGACACTGATCAGCAGCTTCTGGGAGGGATGGGCCCCAGACCTCACTGCTGGCCTCAGCTCCTGAAACATCCTCCAAAGGTCACTGTCCCTGCACACAGTTTCCCACACCAGGTGGCACAGGTTACTTGGGACATCCCAGCCAACTCTGCAGAGGCACCCCACCAAGGCTGACAAAGAGCTGAGCGATATAGAGCTCATCATGAGCATGGTCAGCTCAAACTGCCTCCACTGCAATTAGCCTTTCGAGGAAGCCTCTGCTTACATTCAGGTATTTCTCAGTTCTTCCCATCTACTTTCCTTTGCCTGGAAGTCAGCCAGAGAAGCACATTTCTGCAAGCACTTAAAGGGTGCAATACCTTAGCTGAGCAAGTGGCAAGGGAAGCTAACACAGGGAAAGAAAAAAAAAAAAGAAAGAAGAAGGCAAGCACTGGTAAAACTCTTTAATGCAAGATTAGACAGGGCTTATCTGACCAGCCAGAGAGACTATGAAGGAGGCAGGCTATAAAGCAAAGTCAATGCATCGTCTCTTCCCCATTCCTCTGATATTCTGCCTGTGATGTGAGATTCTCCTGGCAAGAAAGGAACACCCCCACCTCCACAGGGCACCATGTCCTTGAAAGAAAGGAGCGTGCGCAGGTGTATGACTCATTCCTCTGGTTAGGCATAGACTGAAGAACTCTTTTGGTCTCCAAAGCCGCCCACTCCATGGAGACATCTGGTAAATCCTACATGAGTTAACCTCATGCCACAATCTTGCAAATACACATGAATGAAACCAGGTCCCTCCTGCTGTCAGCTTCTCTGCATGGGAGGGAATGATGAGCCTTGTCCTTGAAAGGTGATTACTCTGTGGGACGTGGAATGGAGCTTCCTTTAGCAGAGGGATTTGTCCCCATGTAGCGAGGTACTGCAATCCCTGTCCATGAGCCTTGTAATGGTGGGTGACCAGAATTTACCCTGGTGTATTTCTACCTGATGGAAATAGCAGAAAACTGGGCTGAAGCAAGAATATTTGCTGGAGGTGGAAGATGATGCAAAACATTGCTGTTCTTTTGTTCCATCCTCTACAAGAGACCTGTGGAGGAGTCTCATGTGTATGGAGGGGCCAGAGCTTCACATGACCCACCCTGCCTGTCCTCAGCTGGTCTCTGGAGGAGTCACTTCCCCAGGGGATACACAACCCTACATCCTTCCCCAGTCTGAGCATTGCTAATACTCCTAACTGCTCTGTATCTCACCTCCTTAAGGAAAAGCTAAAAGAATAAGATCACAGCACTTCCTGAGTAAAATATCCCACAGTTAAATATCAACAGACCCCAGGCTTGTCACTGAAGGAGCAACAGAGACCCTCAAAGACATGTAAGTTTCTACAGTTAGATGTCAACCTCTGGCATTATCTGTAAAGATATCTTTAAAGATCTAACCTTTCTCTGGAAGCTTCTTGCTTGTGATTTAATGGGATCCACAGTTAGTCCTATGGGACATCCAGGGATTCAACATTTTAACAGATCAATCAACACACTGAGCTCAAGACCTTTTTCTACCACTCACACCTCAAACAAGACACACTGCTGAAAGTCAGACATACAGAATGGCTTGGGCATTATGCTCTGATATAGATCATCGTTCATACACACACTGCTTTTTTCACAGAGGGAGAAGTGTCTGAGCTCAACCACTTACTGCAGCCCCCCAAGAACTAGGACTGTGTCTTCAGGGTTGCCTCCATACAGGTCAGGGTTAAACCGATGGCACTGACGAGATGTAAATGGAAGATACTGTGTAAAAAGAATTGCATAATGTTCCCAGATGTTTTCAATTTTCTAGTACTTCTAAAAATAAAATGAACTTTTAATACTTAATCAACATAGTTATTCATTCTCTTTTACCCAAGATGAAATTTCCCATGAATTTTTTATGGATACACGTTAGTTATTATTGCCTTTGGCTTCCTGGTTCAGACACACTTCTGCCCTCTGTTCCACTGATTGCATAAATTCCTCCCCTGAATAGGTTGGGTACACTCTTAAGTCCTTAAGAAAGCTCTCCAATTGATTTTTGTACGTCTGTTCAGGTTTGGCTAGACTTACTTCAGGAAAGAAAGATTTGTGAGGAGTCCATTAGCTACCTAATGGGAACATAGCTTGCCGGTTAGTACCACATGGTCCATTACAGACCCATGCAATCCCCCTACCCCAGAGCAGCACCCGTCTTGTACAGAGCCCAGAGCAGCCTGGCAGCATAGGCAGAGTATGGCATGGCTTATTGTGGGTGCCTGGCCACAAATGGTTTCCTTTAGTGTCATCCTGCACTCACAGATGCCACTGGTAGAGATGCTTTGAGTATGGTGAAATGAAAACTTCATCAGATGCTGCCAGACTGGATTCCTCTTTCCATTCAGTGCTAATAAGAAATTCCACTGCAGTGAGGGGAGGCCTTTTGGTCCATTAAATCAGTGGATTTTTTTTTTTATTGTGGATTTAAATATATCCATGATTTTTTCCCCTATGTTTACTGCATAGCATTCAACAACACAAGTCCTTAAAGACAAGAACGTGCTTTCTGGGTACATCAGAGATGAAATACCAGCTGATTTGTGCCTCAGGTTTTTATGTAAATGCAGGGGATGCATGTTGGTGAGGAAATGATTCGAAAGGAAAAGGAGAACAGAGGAAGCTTGAGCGAACACTGAGTGGCTGATTTGACTGTCTGAACAAATAAGAAGTCTTACATGACCACCTCCTAAAAGCACAGCACTGCAAACAGCAGCTGAAGAAAATGACCAGGGCGATATTGAATTGTCAGCCAGAGACAGCAGAGAGGACATGTCAGCTCCATGTAAAAATAAAAGCTCATCACTTCTAAATGTTTCTGAGAGTGCTTTAGGTTGTCATGCCATCTCACATCTCTAGGGAAATGCTAAACCATCAGTGGGGAGGACTTCATGTCAGGGACAGGTGAAAGGCAGGAAAATGTGGGATTGGTATCAATCCAAGCACAGCCACCACTTGGCTCACTATCAGCACCAGTCTCTGCTCAGCACGTCCCACTCATAAAGCAGGAGATTTCCCAACAACAGTGTGTAGCCACAATTACAAAGCTGAAAGGCAATAGCCCATTATGTTGTTTTCAGCACCATTGGTACACGCTCATATGGCATTTAGCTAAAGCATGTTTAGTGCCTTGTACCTCTTCTTCTGCCAACGCTGGAAATCCATTTAGAACAAGCCATTGAGCTTTATTTTTATTTTACTTAATTTTTTTTCCAAATGCATTAAGATAAATATGTGTATTAACAGGCACTAGGGCAAACAGAAAGTATTCGTTTGCATTCATTGCAGACAGTTAGAATCCCTCCACACTTTACCTCTCATAGAGGAAATTTCTCCCGTGATGAATTAATCTTTATGAGCTAGTTCTCATTTTCCTCATTTCTTCACAGCTAGTGTGGTTGATTTTTTTTTTTAAGGATAAAATGAGTTTTAATTTTTTTTGTTATGCAAATTGCATTTTCTGCTGACACCTGTTTATAAAAGCCATGCCCGATCCTCAGAAATATAAAAAGTCCAGAGTATTTACCTCTCTCATATACTCAGTCCTAAATATTTCCACTGAATTTCCAGAGGCCCTTGAAGGGTAAACATTTTCGTAATGACCCACTGCAGTCACCTGGAGCTATTGCATTCTGAAATTAGCAACATGCTCTCTCCAGATTGCTCCATTTGTTCTTAGTTCGTGGAAAACACCAAACAAATGGATCAGGTCTGCCACCACACTTGTTATAAAGGGTCACGGGCAGAACAGGAGGGAGAGCACAGGCTCCAAGAGTCTTTGGTGAGGTGTGCAGCTGTATTAATGCACATTGCCTGTGTGCTGCAAGAACAGCAGTCCCCAAACAGCCTTCCCAAACATGCTCTGAACTCTGCTGCCTCTCTTCTTTCTCTTATTACCTGCCCATCATCACACAGAGAGATTTGTCATTTCCAAACCTTATGCTTTTTTGGGTTTCTGGGGTTTGGGGGGACCCCTTTCTCTCCATGTCACCATCCTGCATGTGCCAAAGTGGATGGAGTGAGCTGCAGGGACCACTGGAGACAGCACAGGGCGGTGGAGATGAGCCCTGGATGTCTCTTAGGACCAGCACTGGGGCAGCGCAGGTTGACCCTTTGGGGAGCCCTGAGCCAGTAGTGGAAGAGCTGTAACTTCAATGCCTCTGCTACTGATCAGTGGAAAATCCCATGGTCTGAAAAGCCAATTAATTGACATTATTTAAAGACTGCTTTTCAGGGGAGTCCTTTGTTGGAGGAATTGAATCTCAGCTCTGTGATAAATTATGCACAGGAGTTAAGGGAGGTGAGAGTAAGAAATCCACTGGGTAATCATAATCACTGTGCAATTAGGTTTGATATCATAATAGAAGGTTACTCTCCTAGGGATAATGCAGTGAGGGTGAACTTTAAAAGGCCAGATTTTAAAACTATGAGAAAAATTATTAACAGAAGGCTCAAGGGCAAAGTGAAACTCTTTAACAACTTATAGCAAATTTGTTCCTAGAGTAACTCCTCTGGCAGCCCCAGGAGTAGTACCAAGGGTGAGTTTGGCTAATGTAATCAGTCTAGAGGCTGTTTAAGAACCTGTACTAGAGAAGTAGATGGTGGTTGGAACTTTGAGATGAAAATAGAAACAGGAAGGATAAAATGCACATGGGTCAGCAGAATTTATTGAAAATACACATCTTTTCAAAAATTAAAAGCGTCATCTGACTAAAGAGAGTAACAGAGGTTAGAGTAAATGCAGGCAGTCTAGAAAAGGAAATGGACAGAGAGACATAGGACTATATAAACAAAATTAAATCCAAGGTACTTCTGATACAGTAGAGAAGAAAATATTAACCCCCCAACCAGGCATGTAATGAGTGTAGCTTGGAAAGCGCTGTTGTTACATGACAGCTTTATTGTACCTAACTCAAATATATGTATCTGCTGGGAGACACCACCCTTTGTGGTAACTCACTATCAGATGTACAAAATTGAGCATTTCCTCTGCAGAACCCCATATGTTTGTGGGAAGAGGCTGAAATTCAGAGGATGCTGAAGCCAGGAAAAAACCCTTGGCCCGAGTTACTTGTATGGATGTAACTAAAAAGATTCCTTGTCTGTGATGCTTTCTGTGGGAAATTAGAGAGTGACTTCAGCAGTGATTTACTTTAACTCTGTGGAAGGTGAACAGGACCTGAGGAAGGAGTTATGTGGCTGCCAGTTCACCAGGGCAGTAAATCACCCAGACTAGCTAGTTCCTAGCCCGGACTGCAGAGAAAACAAACTACACAATAGTGAACCTGTCAAACAAGGTGACCCACTCACCTTACAGGGCGAAATGCCCCCTTGAAAATGAAAGAAGGGCTTCAGCGCTGGCTCCTGTTACACAGAGAAAACTCTCTGCAAGCCAATGCAGGAGCAGGACTCTGGGGTTCTAGCAGAAATAGCATCCATGCAGGCAGCACGGCAGGCAGCGCACCAGCAGCAGGCAACATCAGTACTGTGGGGAGGGGCACATGGTCTCTGGGGCTGGCTTACACGTCACAAGAGGCCCCTTGGCTGGGGGTCGATCCCCCATCCCAGTGAACAGTCACCATCCGGCTGGTGCCACACAGGACGCTGGGGCACAGACCTCAGAAGGGACAAAAGCAGCACATTTATTTAAATCACAAGTTTTACAAAATGTCACCGGTCTCTCGTTCCGTGCTCGTGCAGCCTCAAGCACAACAGGGCCTTGACCTCATCTGTAGTCTGTAATGTCACTGTAACGGAGGCAAATAAATGACAGTAGGGAGCAAACCCACTTCAGCCTCCATAAGGAAATACCGTTTTTTCAAAGCAATTCCTCATCTGAAAAGTTAATAAAATAGTACATAAAGGTGACCTGGTAGATATAATTTACTTGGGTTTTCAAAATGCTTTTGATAAGGTCCCTCATAAAAGAATATTAATGATAATGAGAATGATCTCACATTTACGATGGTACCTTTCATTCAGATGAATCCCAAAGTGCTTTACAAAGTTTTTACTAACTGATTGTACAAATCATGTGTCATATATATCCCCAAAGTGCTGTTAGGTCTGGGAGAAGGCATGACAGCTATTTAATTGCCTAGCATGCCGCTGTTCAATATTTTAGGGCAGGGTGTAAAAGCAAAAGCTCCAACCATGTGCAATTAGAGTGAATTTAGGCAGGTAAAAGCTACTTGCCAAAGCTGAGATTTGGCTGACAACCAAGCCCATCTTCTCGATCTGCCCACACCCAAATGTTGAGGGATGCCTTAGGCTGAACAGATGAATGGCTCAGCTAGAAAAAAGACATCTTTTTCAGAATTGTCCCGAACATACAGTGGCCATTTCATGTTGCTCTCAAACATAGAGTGGATGGTTTATGAACACCTATACTTGGCCATCTAAATCCAGAGGAGCACCATCATTTAAATTTTCTTCTCCAAAGTTTCCATAAGTTTTTAACCTATGTCCTTCAGCTTCCTAAGCAGCTGCCAGTGCTGACAGCCACCAGCAGAGCATCTTCAGCTCTCATTAGTGTTTGGGAAGCAATGTCTGTCTCTATTCTGCAGTCAGCTTTGCTTTGAGGTACACATCTGAAGCACTACAAATCCGAACTATTATAATCTTGAAGACAGCTCCAACCATAAGCATATTCTGTTTAGAGAGTATCAGAACACTTAATTTGAAAGCAGAAAATGTCTCATTTAATTGCCTCAAATCAAAAGTTTCGTATTTTAATTAAGCTTTTAAGATGACTTATTTCATTGCTCTGATTTTTTTTTCTTTATTCCTCTCAGATATGAAGGTCATTAAAGAATATCTTTACTGATTAAGCACTAGTAACAATAATTTCATCAAATGTTTTATACAGTGTGGATAATACCCTGGACCTGAGCCTCACACATTATCAGTGACCAGTAAGCAGATGAACATCTCTCACTGTGACTGGCTCACCTGAACTTCTATGTCCTCTGTTTCTTGTTACTTGCAAAGAAAGAAGATGCCAACAAAGCTGAATCACAGCTTCTCCCTAGATACAAATTCCTCCATGGTTAGGCTAGTTTGGCAGCTTTTCTATTAAATGAGGAGCCTAAAACCACATACTTGACCAGCGTAAAATCAAAGTAAGAAGCTTATAAATGGGGGTTGAAGAAGACCTTGCAGGTACTAAGGTGTCCTAGTTGTGTAGGCAGAAAGATTTCAGCTCAGCTATAATACTCTTGGGCATTCCTTCGAAATGTTCCATCTAACCCTCTGCCCGAGGCAGCATGCATCTCATGTTTATCACTATCCCACCTGACTGCTGCTATATTATTTTGCAGAGCTGAACAAAGGACAGGGTCCCTTCCTCCACCATGACAGCTTGTCAAACTTTGCAGTACACTCCATATCTCATATCAAAAGAGTCTTCCTCAAATTCAAGTTATATAAATTATATATTGCTAGGTAAACATGACCTTCCTCTGCCAATTCTTTCAGGCCAGAGCCAGAAGCCAAAACAACAAAAATCTTGTGAGCACAGCCATCCAGGGCCAAGCTGTCAAAATCTCCAACAAGGAGCTGATTTGTCAACAGAAGTCATCATTTCACAGGGAGCTCAATTCCTGCTGCAGCGCTCCCCTGGCTAAATTGCTGACAGATCTTTGCTGAGCGATCCTGTGCCCTTACATTATAGCCTCTTATTTCCCACATAACCCTTCCCAGAGGGCAAGAAGGTCTCATTTTTAGCACAATCCTTTGGAGGCAAAAGGGAAGAGCAATGCCTATGTGAGAACACGGACCCAGAGCCTGCCCCACAGTACAGCAAGAGCCTCCCCAGGCCCCAGCAGTAAATTCACATTCCCCTGGAGAAGCTCTGTCTCACCCTCTGCTTCCCACAGGCTCTGCAATACAAACCCCTTACTGTTTAATTTCAACTACAAATAAGCAAGGAGGCTCTTTAGGCAAAATAATGGTTTTAAACTTCTTTCTGCTGCCAGGGTGACATAAAGAGGCCTCAGTGTACTGCAAAGCTGATGTATATGCAACATATTAGTTCAAATTTTGTCGCCAGTAAGTGCTCTTTGCTTGTGGTGTACACCTGGCCGCTGTAACCTGATCGACAGTCATTGCTTTGTTTCTTTACAGCAGGTTTTAGTTCCCTGAGTAAAGACATTCTTAATGCAATGAGCCTGCAAGTGCCCTCAGAAAGCACAGAAATTAAGGTTGGGAGGTTTGCCAAACACATGAAGCCAGCCACTTTCCCACACAGGTACTCACTTGCCAGGGAGACACAGGTGCAGGGTGGTGGAAAGAGGGGGAAATAAGAGGAGAGAAGGTAGATTGGTCCCAGATGCCCCCAGTGCTGATGAAAGGCAAGCTAACACCTCAGGTTTCAAGGTACAGATCTTATCTCAGATATTCTCTTGCTTTTGGAAGTTAGTGGTGCTGCAGGAAATAGAGGGACCTTTTCCCTGGATACCCAGTTGCTTGAAATATTGCTAGCCAGGCATTGATTGCTACTGGCATTTGTCTTTCAGCAGCTGTCACAGCAGGCTCCTTGGGAGGTGTGGGAAATGTCTTGCAATTATGTGCTCTATGATGCACCCCAGAGAAACATTTGGCCATATGTATTTACACAAGGATACACATACACAGGACACAAGGGGGTGCATGCTGGGTGCTGTCAGCATACCAAAATTATTCTCCCTTTCACTTTTCTGCCTGTCTCTGATGCACCTGACCATTCCCTTAGACAGATTAAGGCGGTGGCAATGCTGGTCTTAAGCAAGAAGCTCTCTAAACTCTGATTTTCCCTTGCTTTGCATCTTGCTGATTCCTGCCTTTTGTCATCCCTACAACCAGCTGAATCCCCTTCCCTAGGGACTGTATCTCAGCTCTTCTCAGACATTCAGAGCAGACGGGACCTGGGGTCCCTGCCCACATCCTCTACCTGTGACTGACACAGAATCACAGAATCACAGAATCACAAGGTTGGAAGAGACCTTTGAAGATCATCAAGTCCAACCACTCCCATCCTATGCTAAACCATATACCTAAGTATCTCATCTACACTTTTTCTGAACACATCCAGGGAAGGTGACCCAACCCTCTCCCTGGGCAGCCTGTTCCAGGCCCTGACAATTCTTTCAGTAAAAAAATTTTTTCTAATATCCAATCTAACCCTGCCCTGGCACAGCTTTGTGCCATTTCTCCTTGTTCTATCTTCTGTCACCTGGCTGAAGAGACCATCACCCACCTCTCTACAACCTCCCTTCAGGAAGTTGTAGGTGGTGATAAGGTCTCCCCTCAGCCTCCTCTTCTCCAAGTTAAACAGTCCCAGCTCCCTCAGCCACTCCTCATAGGATTTGCCCTCCAGCCCCTTCACCAGCCTGGTTGCCTTTCTCTGCACTCGCTCGAGGACCTCAATGTCCTTCTTATGGTGGGGAGCCCAGAATTGGACACAGTACTCAAGGTGTGGCCTCACCAATGCCGAGTACAGGGGCACAATTACCTCCTTAGACCTACTGTTTTTGATACAAGCCAAGATGCCATTGGCCTTCTTGGCTGCCTGGGCACACTGCTGGCTCATATTCAGCCTGCAGTCAACCAACACCCCCAGGTCCTTCTCTACCTGACAGCTCTCCAGCCAGTCTCCCCCAAGCCTGTAGTGCTGCATGGCGTTGTTATGTCCCATGTGCAGCACTCTACACTTGGCCATGTTAAACTTCATCCCATTGGTCTCAGCCCATCAGTCCAGTCTGTTCAGACTCCTAGACATTGAGTGCAAGTGTGTTAGATGCAGTGGTAAGTCACTGACTATCCCAGAAGCTCACCAAGCTCTGGAGTCTTTAGGACAGCTTTCAGAAAGACTTGTTTGATTTTTGTCACTGTGAACCCATTTTCGGAGTGTTATCAAAAGAGCTGTGGGGATACCAGTTTCCATTCCTTGGGAAAGGTGTTTCTAAAAAATGAAATATTTTTGTTCCCCATTACTTTTTTTTTTCAGTTGAGGTTGACCAGTATCCCAAGAGATTTAAAGTCTTTTTCAAAATTTATGCTTGGCAATGTCTACTGGACCCATGGAAACCTGATTCTGAGCAATTACCAAAACCTGACCCAGCAGGGTTGACATAAAGCCCAACAGAGCAGGAATAACACTATCACACCTCCACACATGCTTGTACCATTTCTGCTCTTTCACAAGCCTTTCTGTATGAGTAAGCCCCATTCTGCAACACCAGGAGTTGCAACACCCAACCGCACTCAGTGTAAGTTGGTACAAAAGCAAGCTGAACAAGCCCACCAGAATTGTGTAGTCTTGCTCCCCTAAATGTGCCATTTTGCAACAAAACATTCTTTTTTTCTTTTTAACCTTCCAAAGGAAAGCAAAGGAAGGTCTGAATATGGAACAGAATCTTTAAATTCCTGGTCTTGTCAAACAAGAGCAGCTCTCTTGCTGGGCCAGCACTACAGTCTGCAATAGTCCTGCAGGAAAGCCTGATGGATGGGAAGGGAGAGTCCACAGAGTTCAGTCCCCTCATGAAAGCTAAACAAATTACTTCCCCACCTCCAGTACACTGTGGTATTCCCTCTACATTAATCTGAGTTAATTTATTTTCTTTTTTTGAGGTTTGTGGGGTTTTTTTTCTTTTTCTTTTGCTTACTTTGAAGGTCCTAGAAGGACCTCCTGTGGCTCTCACAAAGCGGCTCAGAGAGGGACAGTATTGGACCTGGGTGGTTTCTATGAATCCCCAGATTAAAATGATTAAAATGTGATTTAAATGGCAAGCAGCTACACAGCATTGTCACAAAGTTAGACAAATCTAGCTGGCACCTACAAAACTTACAGCTTTGGGAACCAAAAGGACAGGAGTTTAAGCTTTAAAACCTTCTCAACTTTCCACCCACCCTCCCAGCCAGCTGGTGTTAAGTGATATATGCTTTGTTTTGCAAGAAAACTAGGGAAATTGTTTAGCTTGAAAAGTCTCCTTGACTTAGGCAACCATTGTTACTCATTTTAGAAGAGTTTTAGAGCAACCTAAATCCTGGGGAATAACAATGTTTAACAGATCCCAGTGATGTAACCTTATTAGTACCACTAATTCCACAGCCATCATTGTTTTTTTCTCAGGATAGGGAGGTAATTTTCCTAAAATTACATTGTTTTCTAAAACAGCTCTATTCAGTGCTATACATCTACCTTCTGGCAGCGTAGTACAATTTGCATTTAAATAATTTCCTGATATCATTGGAAAAGTAATTATACATAACACTAACCAATTTTCAAGCCTCGGCTTTTAATCGGTCCACAACCAAATCCCTCGCATAAGCTCTAAACAACCTTCCCCAAGATGTAAAACTCCTTAATACCATAACCTAGCTCCTTTTCTTAGGATCCCTCCATTTGCTCCTTCATCTCATGTGGTGAATTCAGATCAGTAGAAAATCATCTTGGTATATCTATCCTTGGTTTCTCTTCAGGGTTTGAATCACTTTGTTTTGATGAATTCTTCCTAGTAGAAAGGTTCAATGCTGTCTGCTATTTGAGCAGAAGATCTTACACAGATCTCATGCTCATGATGCTAAAAGCATCACAATGCATCATCCTTTTATAACAGTCATAGATGTTGGATGATGGCCTGGTTCTGAGATTTTTATCACAAATGAGGCAGGGAATTGATGTAGTTTGAGCCAAGGCAATAGCAGGACATCTGGTTTTGATCTGGAGTGTTCTGGGCCTTACACTTTTATCTGGTTCTGGAGGCCATTTGTCACACTTAGATCCAGACACGCTTGTTCCTGAATTTTGATGTCTTTTGATTCAGGTTAATTATTAAACAACAACAACAACAAAACCACCTCAGTCCATTGGATGTGTAGATCACTCTTAAAAAGACTCTGTATCATATTAGAAGAGAATATATGTAAAACCTGTTTAATATGCCACAGTCTTTTTCCCTTAGAAAGGTAATGCCTATAGAAGATGAGCCATATTTTTCAGTGCTCTGATTATCTGTTCATGAGCCATGTGAAGAGAAATACAATCCCCTGTACTAAAAGTGCCAACTCAAAAGCGTTAAGCCATTAACTGTAGAACAAGTCCGATGCGAAAGAGGGAATGATGCATCATAGGGGCCATCATATGGCCCATAAAGTCAATATTGAAGCCATGAAATTCAGACGTGAGTGCAGTTTTCCTCAAGGTTTAGGATCAGCCTTGACCTAACCTGCCAGCCAAGCCCCCTCTCTACCACTAAAAGCGATTCAACCATTAAGATTATTCAAGACTGAAATTGCTAATGACATGCTGTGGATCTGCCTTATAATCAACTCTTACCTGGTGCTTGACAAACTCTCAACTCGAGCACCGAGTCCTGAGGATTTTAGTGCAGGAAATGGCAGTCTGAAAGAGGAAGCATACTGTACAGTTCATGCTAGCAGATCAGATGTTTTGCAATGCTGTACACTGAGCCTAGAATTACATTGAAAAGGATTCCTTGGCACCAACCCTTTAGTATCATACACCAGCTTTCATCAGTGAGGTGAGACTGAGCCAAGAGGAGAATTTTCAGATTAAATTTCCACAGCTTGTCAGACTTGGAAGTGAATGACAGCGATGACCCCTGCTATTTTCACCTCCCAACGTGTTTTTAATTTGTTCTCAAGCTTGCAACTGTTCCACAGATGCCTGCAGCAGATCACTCTGGGATGATTCCTCATCTGGATGACGGTGGCAAGTGAAAGGTCTCTGCCGCCAGCACATGAAAATGCTAAAGAATCAATTTGCACTTAGATCTGAACCAGAAGGTGGGTACAAATTTACAGATCGGTGTGTCAGCCTGGTTCAAGTGCACAAAAGATTTGTCAGCCTGGAAAAACTGTCAACAAAACAACTCTGGTGGGCTATTTAAATGGCTCTGGACTGGGATGAGAGTTAGGAAGCATTAGATCTGCAGTGGAAAAAACTAAGCAAGCAAAGCCACATTAAACCCATAAAAGGCACTTGCTGCAACAGTACCTCGCGGTGTGATGTCCCAGTGTAGCTCCTCTGTCCTACTGATTTCTATTTGGATCACGAAGGAAAATTTCCTGAAAAGCATTGCAGCATCTGTCTGACAGCTGTGTCTGTAGCAACAGGTCCTTCACCCTTCTCCCCACCTGAACCCGCACACTCAAAACACGTGAGTCTCTGCAAACTAACTGCAAAGTTTCTTGGTGTCTTTCCCCCCACCACCACCTTTGGCTAACTGAAAACCAAAAATTGGTGGAAAACAACAACTGAACAATCAGATGAGAAAAAAAGCGCAGCCTGGCTCTACAGATAGGCCCATTTGTAAGAATAGATGCATCACAACAGATGTCAGCCCTGTGATGGTGCTGCATAAAGCGTCCAAGTGGCAGCCAGAGAATGATGATATTAAAAAGAGAGGAAGGGAGTTGTTTTGAGCTAGGAATTGCTGTAAAATTGAAATTTTTTTTATTTAATTGATAGCTGTGTGAACATAGATCTATTAATAAAATTCCTTTCATTTATTGTGCAATATAATGATTTAACAGTAACCTGAATTCTTAGTGAACAGATCACTGTATAAACTCCAGCAAATTTTTCACTTTTTATTATTCCAGCAATTTATCTCCATTTTATCTACCCCTACCCTCCCAGTACTCTCCAGTTAGGGAGCTGATAGCTTTTTTCTTTACATCCTGCTTTCCTTCCAGAGAAAGAGGCAGCCAACTTTAAAAAGAAACAATTCCTGACACTTGGAGATAAGTCATGAGCATCCAGCAGACTCTCGGTCTAACTTCTAATAAGTCACTTCATTCTAATCATGTTTCCCAATTTGAAAAAAAAAAAAAGTAGGACAAATCCTTCTTTTTCTAACCAAGGTCTTTAGGATAGGAGTCTTATTTATTTATTTATTTATTTATTTATTTATTTATTTATTTATTTATTTATTGCACAGGATTTAGATTTCTGATGTTCCCATTTCTTGCTCCTGCTTGCTCTGCTTGTTTCCATGATACAAAATATTGCTATTGGTAGTACTTTTTCACTGCTTTCAATCTAGTTACGTTTTTGTCCTATAAGCTACCTTATTTAAAAAGGAAGTTATTTTAATTTTTATATATTTAAATTAATATATTTATTAATTTAATTAACAAAAGGGCTCCAAAACTGAGCCTACACATTTAGTGCTTGTCTCAAGGCAGGGCTGGGCTCCAGCCCTCCCCTAGCCTTTCCACCAGAAGAATTATACTGGTGTGAACCTGACCCAATGTTTTATGGAGTTTTAATTTTTTTACTCTACCCTCTGTAAAAGCAGCGAACACACACATGCTTCCGAATAGTTCTGTCCCCCACTGGATTGATGGAGAGGAGGTTAATAGCATATCTGGATAAAACAAATAGTTCAATGGATAGCATGTATTGATTAATATCTGCTGCAGTGCCAGCAAAGCCGGGAGAACTACACATCGTAATTCTGTTATAACTGAAGACATGTTGGCAATGGACAGGGAAAGGAGATTATCACACTGCTCTGCTTCCTAGTTATGTCTGGCAGCTCAGCCTAATGCACAGATAGAGGGTCAATGTCTCCCCTCCCCTCTCGATTCCAGGGCTGGTGAAAGATCTGGACCGCGAAGCTGCAGCACGCTTGAAGCTCAAGACGTGCCCTACATTTAAATGTGCATCGCTGGAAATCCCTTCTAGGACGTGCCTGAAGCGGGGATGGGGTCAGATTAAAGGCAGGACAAGAAGTTTGAAGATTATGAAGCTGACGTCTTGCACACGAGCAGGAGGATCCCTGCGCTGCAAGGCACTGACAGGTGGCACGGGACCCTCCCGATGCTCAGCCCTGGGCTGGGCAGCACGGAGGGGGAGAATCGGTACAAGAGAGGCTGAATGCTCTTATCTCCACTCACACCGCCGGGATGTCATCGCTAAACGCCCTCGCTTTTTGTTTGGCAGTAAATAATTCATGTCCCTGAGCTGTAGGTGGGATAGGTTTCCTGCAGAAAGGGAGGGTGCCGGCGAGCAGCTCTTTAAATATACATCGCCTCCTGTTTGCAGGCGCGATGTGTGGGAGCAACTGCAAACTGAAATGGTCTTGTGTTCGCTGGCACCTCTGAATGCAAAATTACCACGGTGGCTATTTATGGCGTGGAGGAGGAGGGAGGCTCCAAAAAGAAAAATCAGGCTTTTTTAAATCTGATATCTTTTTTTTTTTAGCTGAAACGCTTGGCATTTCTGTGGTGGCATTGTATCCCCAGTGAGGGAAGGAGTTACAGGTATTTTAATTATATATTAGTACAGCATTAAGCTCGTTTTATTTGCTGAACATTCTGCCAATTACTGTTGTTACTTGAGAAGCATGACTGCTCCCAGGTTGATCATGTATTTAACTAGCCAGTCAATGCTATTAATCACCAAGCATTTTCAGCCAAGGATATTAACATTGAAACCTATCCAGGAGGGCTTATAAA
Source organism: Gallinula chloropus (assembly GCF_964237585.1). Taxonomy (NCBI): domain Eukaryota; kingdom Metazoa; phylum Chordata; class Aves; order Gruiformes; family Rallidae; genus Gallinula; species Gallinula chloropus. The sequence continues at coordinate 70,672,487 of NC_140090.1, forward strand.
TGGGTACTGGTGTTCTTTGGAGGGAAACACTGTTTCCCAATGCAAGGGAGGTTCTGTCAAGTCACTTCTGCTTTTTTTTTTCTTTTCTTCCTTTTTTAAATTTGCAATCTACATCCAAAAGGGGAATGAATAATTGCCCTTAATGAAATAACTGCCATCCCAGAAAATTAGTAAATATGTGATCATCTCATTACCGTGTGAACAGAGGGCAGGAGGTCTGTTTCCACAGTGCAGCTGCTGTAAAAACCGGTGGAGTACAGGAAAGTAGGCATGAAAACCAAACAGGGATGTCCTCCTTTTTGGGGATTGGAGCAGGGAGAGAAAGGATCCAGGTAAGGATGAAAATCAGTTAGTGTTTAGGGACTGGAAGTGGGACACTGCAGTCTTATGCTTGATCACGGTACTCTGGTCCTTTGGGCAGAAGAGACATTGGCCTTTCCCTGCCTCCTACCATGGAAGCAGGGGACAAGAACTTGACCTGAAGGCAGAGGCTTTGATGCAACACACACTGTTTGGAAGCCAATGCTCCAGATACATGCTTTGCATTCTGCATTGTACTTAGTTGACACACAGAATATATTTATTTCCACATTGTGAATAATCAACTGAAAACTCACTTTCATTAGCTTCATCTCCCCATTGTTGGCTCACATCCTGAAGTTTTCATACAACATCTGCAAAAGTAATAAACTAATTATAGAAGCCATCTGGAACAAGAACAGAGTGGAATAATTATTTTCTTTTTTTAAAAATAAAGCCCTCACTAAATAAATGGTGCCATAATAGATGGGATGTCAGAAGAACAATGATCGTAACAAACTCAGTATCATTAAGGAGGGATGCAAGGAGATTTACATCAAGAAACTCATGATTGCTCATTAGCAGAGACACAGCAGAGAGGCATTGCAATCCATAGATGACACAGTCTCTGCACTGAGACAGAAGTCCTACTGAAGACCAGAGGCTACTGCATGGATACCCCTGCAGGCAAGGGAGGGGAGGAGCTTAATTCTACATTCAAGACCAGGAGACTGGACTCTGAGGAGAGAAGGGTGAATCAGTCATGGGTAGTCACTTCTTGATCATACTCTGTTGATGCTGACACTGCTATTTAATGTTACTGCACAACAGTGATGTGTGGTGCCGATAAACTAGAGAGAGTGAGCAGTGAAATACATAGGAAAACACATACAATCTTGACTCTCATACTGCCATGAGGTAGTTCTCTGCTTTTTCAAGTCATGTCCCTTGCTCTTAGACCTTTCCAGATGAACTGTGAAGATCTGTACAGCGGGGAAAGACGTCTTATCCTCAGTCTCCTGATGAGCTGGAGGTCAGCTTGTGGTAAAATGGAGCTTTTTATGTATCACTATTACTTTTTACTAATTAGAAGTGATCACTTTGCTGTAAAAGATCTGGACCGTTACTTGCTTAGTGTGTGGCTTCTGTTAGAAGCACTTTCAGGGCAACCTGCACTTCAGTTTCTTAAGAGGAGAATGACACTGTGGTAAGATGCCCAAATAATTTGTGCTTGATACATGTACAGGAATTTGGAAAACCAGACTGTATATTAGCATCTTCCAATAACCCTAATGGTAAATGCATTCACATGTCCTTTCTAACAGATAGATATATAGAGAGATGTTTCCCCAAAAGGGAAGTGCAGCTTTAAAGTATTTCCTTATCCTTATTCTAACTAACTACTGTTGGCCTGAACTTACTTAGAGAAATGTCTGAGATTCTGTTAGATACCCAGCTGCTGAATCAACAGCATCCTGCTATAACATATTTCAACACATGTCATTAATTCTGATTAAAAAGCATCACCCAGTTGTGATTCTTATTAGAACTCTATTAGTGTCTCTGCTAATAGATGCCATCTCCGTTATTATCATAATTATTGTTATTTATCACTTATGTTACTGCAGCAGTGCCTTAAGGGCTCATTCATAAGCCATGCCCTTATTGGATCGTTTGCAAATGCAGAATCAAAAAGCATTTCTTGCCCTCAGCACTTTCCTTGGTGAAACAACAGATAAAAGATGGAGGAATATAGAGACAAAGGCACCAGCTAGGTCAGCACTAGAGGCATTGCTTTCAACACACCTGGAACACACATATTACCATGCATCCACCAAAACAACCCCACAGAATGGTACCCAAAGTTCAGCACTTGCATCTGTGTCTTCAGATGCCAAGGGCATCACTGCCAGCAGGTCCTGGAGTGGAGACACGTCTCCAGCAGACACGATCGGGGATTCAGAAGACATGAATTGCATGACATGGCTGCTGCCCACCAGCTGTGTACTTCCAAGTAAACTCTAGCTCCTGCATATCTGGGGCTCACAGGATATGTTCAACGATGCCTAGAATGATGAAACTCATGTATAGCAGCGTCTGACAAAGAAGCAACCTGATTTTTCAAAGCACCACATCCTGAAGTCCCAACACCCTGCATAGCAAACTTTTTGTTTGATGTCCCAGCTGCAGGCAGCCATGCAGGGGTGGCACAGTCCCTGAATACCTTCTGGAAAATCAACTGAATAGCTGGCAGAAAGTCCTAATCTTGGAAGGTCAGGATAAAACAAGGAAGCAGGCATATTTTCAAGCATAAATAGAAGAAGGAGTGCAAGAAAAGTTACTCTGATGAAGGAGGAGGCCAGGGTCTGCTCTCTAATTCCTCTGATCCTCCCAACCATCTGGAATCAGACATTTGTCTCTATGTGGCCTTGAAACATTAAGGAGAACATGAACACTGTTTTGAGGCTTTGTAATCCCGGGACAAAAGGTATCAAAGAACTGCAGCATACTTATTGTTAAAAATGTTTTCATTCCGGATTAGAGTGCCATTGCAAAGAGGTCTTGCATTCCTGCATCCCATATCCCTGGGCTGTCTTCTTTCCACAAATTCTTTTGCAACTTAGCTTGGAAGATTAATATTTTAAGAGCATCTAATGCTGCTAATTGAACAGGGAAACAGATATGTCAACCTTTGTTTTCCACAGGACTCACTTCAGAAGCATGAATGATAAATGCACCCCAAGAGACATTATCATAATCATCACTCCAAATAAATTTTTCAGACAAAGGAGTTCATGGCCATTAACTTCCAGTGAGATGCAGAAAACACATTCAGTAATAAGCTACTTCCTAAACACATGAATATGTATTTTGTCCTGTTGCAAGGAATTGATACTGTTTAGGTGAAAAGAACCATGACCAGGTGAAGGCAGCATGGAAGAAGCTCAGAGCAAGAAGAGATACTGAATTAACAGTCACATCTAGCCCGCACACATTCTGTGGACCACCACATTATATGTCTTGGTAACACCATACAGCCAACAGTTCCTGCAGCAGCTTTTGGCAGTGAAACAGGAGAGTGGCCTTGCTATCAAAGAATGGCAATACTTGCTAGTGTGGGGTGAAGGTTTTTAATTTCCAGCATAAAATGACACACTCAAACTGAGAAGAGCTGCAAAAAATAGCTGGCTTCGTTGTGCCATTAGACACCAGTGATAAAAGGGGACTTCTTTTCAAATATATTTCTCCTTGGCTCTATCATTAATTTTAGTGTTTCTTCTGTATTGTGCCTTCCCAGAGAGAAGGGATATTCTGAGCCCGATGTCACATCCCCATCCTCTGTCCCAGATCTTTTTGTCAGTAAATAAAATAAAATAATTTTTAAAGGTCTTTTTCGTGAATGGATGAAAACCAGGAATCACATTTCTTTTCCCTGATTTTTAATGAAGGGAGTTGGGTTAAGAAATTACTTGCTGGCAACTTTTGCATCAATCCTACTCAAAAGCTCTCTGCATTAAGAGGCACAGAGCTGCTTTCCCAATTAAACTGCATTTCTTTGTATATTCAGCTGAGGGAAAATATGTTAAATAAATTATTTGTTTCCAATTACTCATTCAGCACTAAAAACAAATATACACACATGTCTTTACACAGAGACATAGCAGGCAGACCAAAATATTTGCTATTTCATGAGCTTATTGGGAAATAAATCAGACAAATGTCTCTTCTGATCATGAGCAGGTATGTCATTGGTCCTTGTGCGTAACATAGAGGGCAGAGGGTTGTTCCAGTACTGCAGGTAACTGAAATAAGATAAAATTTAAGCCTATAAATATTGCTTCATAAATGTTTTATTTATTTTAATGATAAAAAGGAAGGCACATACCTTTGCCTTCAGAAACATAATCTACCACAATGAAGAGATCCCGATGGTGACTTCTGAAAGCTGTGTCATCCTCCTTCCTGATGATATCTGTATTATCATCTAAGTAGAAGAGACTTGACTAAGAGAGAAATGAGCATTCAGGGGAAAAAAATTGTTAATCTTGGAAGATATGCACAGATATATTTGCTGCTTCATTATGTCTTGAAGCAGTTTCACTATGCTTTGGAAAGCGAGATCTGTTGTCTCTTTTTCTTATTTTAGAAACACTTCATGTTTAATTTTGCTTTTGTTTTGTTCTTTGGGGTTTTGGTTTGGTTGGGGTGTTTTTTTTGGGAGGGGGGAGAGGGTTTGTTTGTCTTGGGTTTTGCAAAGCAACACTGTCAGGAAGCTAGATGTTAATATTAAGTAGTCATCTGAATCTGTAGACATTCCCTATGTGCTGTCTGCCCTTAGTGGTCATTTCCTTCTCTATCATTAATCCAGTGAACAACTGGCTGGCCCATCTGCTGTCCTGGAAACAAGTTGGTATGGCTTACAGCCCCTTCCTGAGACTGGTCAGCCCAGGCAAAGCCACAGTGCTTAACTGTTCCCTAAAAACCACAGTAGCCCTTTTAGGTAAGGCTACTTTCACCTGTAAAGTGTCCTGGGCAATGATGCACTGATGCACTCGCTCATAGTCAGAAGAAGGTATCCTTTCCTAGGAAAAAGGGAAAAACAACAGGCTTATTGCAGTGAATAAAACCTTATTCTAACAGCTAACACAGCTGCCTGATTTCCAGCTCTGCTGCTCTGTAGGTGCTGATAACTGGAGACGTCAAACCATCCCTGTCTGTTTATCTTGTTTGTTGAGGAAAAGGATGGAAGAGGCTTACAGAGGTCTTAGATTTGCATCAGGTGAGATAATAATGCAATAATGAAGGAACTTCAGACATCTCTGAACCATTTGTATTTCCTCAATCTGTAAAATTGCACTGGAAAATGAAAAGCATCAAGCCTGTCATTAGCTTTATGATGTCCTCAGAAGACTTTTTGCAAATCCTGACTGTGGGTTTCTCTTTTTATTTTTTGCTTTTTTCTTTCTTTTTGTTTTGTTTTGTTTACATACTTTGCTTCAAAAGGCAAATTTTTACTTTGGAAAATCAATGTTGAGGCTCTGAAGTGTGAAAAATATAAACCAAAAGGTCCTGAAGTTCCTTGCTATTTTCCATTTCAAGAAAGTCTGACTGATACAAGCTAGCCTAAGCAACAAATGAACTTTAATAATATTGTCTACTTGGTGTCTTCACAGTCACCGTTGTTCCAGAGAGAGAGAGAGTGTGTGCTTGTGAAATCCTAGAGTTTATGTTATTTAACAAGTCCCTTAAGCTTATCATGCCTAAACTCATGCTTAAGCATTTTTGTTACGTGTTAATGAGTGCAGATTCAGCAATTTATCTAAGTATTCTCTTAACGCCGCTTTTAGCTTTGCACATTTCCCAGCAGGCTGCCAGCCTTTTCCAACTAATTGACCTGGCTTCTGCTTTGTAAAAAAAGGAAAAACAATAAACAAGGAAACATTTGTTTCCTACAGCAGCACAGGCCACCATCACCTGAGCCATCATCCTCACTGACTTGACTGGCAAGAACTGTAACTGTCCTAGCAAGATAGTCCTTGGTAGTCTTTATCGTGAAGGGGCTCAACCTTCTGTTAAGCCTGTTCAGCCTTCCACACACATCTGTGGGCTTTTTCTTGGCCTTTCAGCCCAAAGAGAAGGGCTGAAAGCCCAAGGCAGTGCTTTTTATGTAAGTCACTTCTGACACTGAGGGATTTTGAAGCTTATTTCAACAATCAGGATCAAATCCTAGCACCCTCCCACTGAGTGTCCCGTCTTGACTCTGGTCAACTCACAAACGGTATGAAATTATTTCATAGCAAAAACTGGCGTGAGCGCTGTCAGAGGACCAGTAAAAAAGTCTTTACAACCCTTAAAATCAATTCCCACTTGGTTCAAGCTCAGGGAAGCTCAAAAGAAGATGATCCACATCTTACAGCCCTGCTTGAAAAGCTACAGCCACTCTGAGTCCCAGAAAGCTGAGGCATCCCCCTCCTCTTGCTTGTTAGTGAATGAAGCTGTATCACTTTATGCTCCTGGTTGCTGAAGGGGACATGGCAAAAGGAGCAAACGTGATAGGAGAGCTTCTCCTGGCTTCTACCATATTCAGTAACAGTCATTTCAGGAGCAGGTGAAGTGTGCAATTACAGGATAACCTCCCTAAGATGTCTCTTCTGACCCGTGCTTCACTGGTGGCATTTCAGTACAAGCACAATATCTTGGCTTAAAGTGGGGGGGGAGTACTTTTCTGTTGAGAAGTACAAGTACTTCTGCACAGGGAAGATGACTAGAGAAATAATAGCTTGGAGACCTGCAGCAAGAGCTTATGAGCGCTGCTGGCAATGGCTGTGCAGTGCTTGGGACAGGGCTTCCCACCCTGCTGCAGGCAGGTCCAGCAGAGGAAGCCTCACCAGTTTGTAAGGACCCAATATTCTCACTTTTCTAATCCTTATAATGGAGAGGCAAACTCTGCTGACTTGGGAGATTTCTTTCCTTTTCCTGTGTGAGAAATTCGGGGAGGATGATGCAAAAAATCACAGGCTGAGACTCCTCTTCCCATCCAAGCCACCTCCTCCCTATACAAAGAAAGCTCTTGAGTGTAAATATTTCCCTTTACGGAGTGACGACAAAGGACAAATTTGCCCTGAGCTGTCTAAATGTACTAGCAAAAATTTCTTACTTCTGGGGATGATCTTGTGATTAAAATTCCAGCCCAAGACTCTGGATAGCTCGGTTTACTCCTCGCTCATTACTCACTTTCTGCATGATATTAGAAAGGCCACTTAAATTTGCAATGAGTAAGTTTGCTGTCTGTAAAAGATGCATAACCATATTTCCTTTTCTCTGTTTTGCTTATTAAAATGTAAATTGTTTGGGTCATCTCCCAGTACTAAGGGGTATTTAGTCATAAGAGCAATAAAACACTCTGAAAGACAAAAAAAAATCTGCTAGAAATGTATAATCTCTCTCATTCCCAGCCATCACCCTGACCCCAAGTCCAAGAACATACTGCCCAGCAGATTCTGGCCATCCTCGAAGCTCCAAAGGCTGCCCTGACCTGAGAAGCTCAAGTGGGGCACCTGCAATGAGAGGACAGCACTGCTGTCTTATCAGGCTCCACACAAAGCTCTCACAGGTTGCAAGACGTGTCTAGTGAACTGTCTGCACACAAGGAGATAAATGGAGTATTGATCATGTCTATAAAAAATGTAAGTTTTAAAAGGACATGGTGTAAAACTGGCTATCAACTAGGTATCAGTGCCAGATATCTAAATAACTGGAATTTCCATCTTAACCTGGCACTTTTCCAGTCAGTCTGAAACACTCTATATGTGGAAACTATGTGTGAGTGTGTGTGCACCCATATATGGTGTGTATACGCACAAAAATTCCCCCTTCTGCAGAAGGTCCTAGAAAAAATGAATGAACTCTCAAAGAACCACAACACAAATTCCTTGAAATCAACTGAGTTGGACACAAAGTAAGGAAGGGATTCAAAACCCCTGTGAATTAATTCAACAAGACCATACCAGCAATGTCTCCACTCATTTACTGCAGAACTCTCCCAGGATGTCCCCACACAAGAAGATACGAGGCATTTCAGTACATCTGGTACATAAGAAAAAAGAATAATCAAAATTAAGTTGGTGAAATTAGAAATAATTCTTAAGTGTTAGACTTTGAGAAGAGTACTGAGACCTGGTAGAGTTTAGGAGAACAAGTTTAATTGAATGAAAGACAAGATTTTATTCTATAAACTACCAAGAATTTCTCCAGATGGGCAGTTCAAGAAACCAAGGATGAAATATTTGACAGCTGGGGGCAAAATCTTATTGCTAATATGACATGGCTTGAAAAGCATCTTCCAGGGAAGGTTTAACTTAAACAACAGTACTACCACCTTTAGGAGATATGACCAGGTTACAACTTGAGCTCTGTAATACAGTACCAGTACAGTAATAGAGTCTTGGCAAAAACATGAGCAATTCCATGAAAATCACTGGCTTTTTCACTAGCTTTAAAATTCACCCTATAGAAGTATATTGTTATTTAAATACACATTAGCCTACTCCCATATATATGTCTAGGGCTAGGGACACACAAACAGAGTCTCCATTGCCCAGCTGATTCACAGCAAACTGCTGAAGTGCAATAAATTAATCATATGCTTGAATCCTCTTTGACAAATGACCTCTCATAATTATTCCTTTTCCTAAGGAGACTTCAAGACTAGAAACGTAATCATAGGCAAAGAAAACTCAGCAAATTATTTCTTCTAGCCCCAGATGTAAAATTTTGGATCTGCGATTACATTGTATGTAGGAAATGCCACATTACATTAATTAGCAGAAGCTTTTGTGGTTGATTCAGTCCTTCAGCAATCCCCATGTACGCTGCCGTAGGTGTAAGACACAAGATACTGTTGTAAACCATCCCCTGTGAATAGCTACTGCTGCTGTTCAGCAGCTTCTTTTACCTGAGCAATAGAAATGAGACCAGATCTGAGACCCTGACGGTGGAGGTCATCCCTTTCAAAGGAAACCTTGGCCAACAAGGCACTTGCTCCTTCCTGTGGCAGTGAGGACCTTGCTCGCTTTTAAATCCGATCTGGAGCAATTTCCCTCCACCACCAGCAGAGCAATCATTGCAGCAGGGGCTGCCTTCAGCTTGACCCCCTTTAGTGTCTGCAGACTCAGACTCTTACGCTCCTGCCCCGCCAACACCTTTGTGGAGCCGCAGCCAAAGAGCATTTCTTGCTATACACCCCCCTATGCTACAGGGCCATCCCCACACTGAGGAGCTGCCAGCTAAGCCCCCCAGTACAGGGAGAGGTGGGAATGAGAGATAGAATAGTTCTCCAGCCAGAGCTGCAAGCGAGAGGAGGCTTTTTCTCACCCAAGGCATGAAAAAGCTGTAAAACAGCACGGTATGTGTGGGAAGGAAATGGAGCCTGACAGGTTCGTATCATGAGAGCACCGAGCGTAACCCATTAAAAGATTTTGCTATTACTGAGCGCGGCTGCAGCACAGATACCGCAGGGTGGGAATCCTGGGTCTGAGCGTGCCGCCCTAACGCCGGAGAGGCAGAGCCGCTCCTCTGCGTGCGCCTGTGTCTGGGTGTGATGTATGTCAGGGCCCCTTCAGAATACACGCGCTGTTTGTTCAGCATTCCTCTCCTCCCCTCCTTTCAGAAAGGGGGGAGCGGGGGGGGGGGAACCGAGGAAGGGAAATTTATTTGTCCACGAGGCCTTTTTAAACAGACGAGGTAATTACCTGAGTACATCTATTATATGCAGAGCTGCTCCAATCATTGCAAAGCACGATTGCCAAACTATAATTAACTGTAAAGAAAAAAAACCCAACCCCCCAGCCCTGTTTAACTAACTTTGATGCAGGGACACGGACCAAAAATTTCTATTGTCAATCCTGCTGTGCAATGTCAGTGAGAGGGCTGGAGGCCAAGAGCAAGGCTTCGCCCTGAAATACATATCCTTGGCTTTTCAGCTCCCTGTGTCAAAAATTCTTAACACTGTATTTTTTTAGAACTAGTCTACTATGGAGAGTTACTAAACATACATCAGCAGCCCAACAGAGCACTAACAGGAGTATGCGGCAATCAACTAAATGGACCGAGCGAGAGCCGGGAGGAAGATAGTGTGGGAGAATTTTAAGTGAATTGGTGTGTTCATAAAAAATGACAAATGGCCCGAAAGACTCAAGGTCCCTGCTTGTTCAGGAAAGATGGAGAAGCAGTGCAAGCTCCAGGGAGTGGTTAGTGTGTGCTGGGGCGGCAGAGCCCATGGAGTTCCCAGGAGTACCCCACTTCTCCTGCCTGCTTCTGTGCAGCTGTTGGTGTAAGCACGGGCATTTCTTGAGACTAAGAGTCTCGAAACTGTGGCCTGTTTCTCTCTGTTCACAACTGACTCCAGGGGAAGAAGACCTCTGTCACCCTTGCCTTTCATGGTAAGGGTGACAGAGTGCTGGAACAGACTGCCCAGGGGGGTTGTGGAGTCTCCTTCTCTAGAAGGACCTGTCTGGATGCCTATCTGTGCGACCTGCTCTAGGGAACCTGCTTTGGCAGGGGGGTTGGACTCAATGATCTCTGGAGGTCCCTTCCAACCCCCACAATTCTGTGAATCTGTCAAGATGCATCAATAGGAGCTAGAAATTTCCCAGGGCAGCAGTACCAACACCACAGCATTGGTGTTGCTATGGGAGCCCAGTCCTTTGCCTTCATGTGGCCATTTCACACCCCTCCTGGCAATGGAGGGAGTAGCTGGGCTCTGAGCCTCTACCTCTTTTTCTTCCTCAGGGCCCTGGGATGCCTGAGCCTCTGTGTGCTCAAGTCCCAACATGATGTGACAGCTCAAACACAGTGTCATTCACAAGCCTAGAGACAGGGACCTCTGAGACTGCAGAGTGTCTCCAGAGAAAAAGAGATTGCCTGGAAAAACATTTTCTTCCTGCTCAGCCCTGTTCTGCTCTTCTTGTATGGCATTACATCCCCCATGAACAGCAGAGTCTGATCCAGGGCAGAGTCACACCAGAGCAGTGTGCACCACTGGAGACAGGCTTAACATGGGCAGATCTCTGCAACCACGGTCCCCACCGCTCCTCACACAGCACCAGGAACTGCTCCACTGCCTACCATGAGAAACCTCTGGGGTTTGTGGAGATGTAGCTGCCTAAAGAAGAAAGAAGAGCTCTCTTTGCAGGCAGGAGGGCAGCAGCAAAGTCAGATCACTATGGCTTGTTCCCTAATTCACATACAAGCATCCAGCAACTGGGGATAATTAGAAGACCAGAGCAGGCAGAGAAAGAAACACCTCATTTCCCCCGCTCCACCTCCATGTATTTCCATGTAGCTCAAAGTCAATTTGTCCTGACTTCCACAAGCATGGAAGGAGAAGCAGGAGTCACACATCTATTTATTATAGCGGTAAAAGGGAAGAAATCAAGCAGATGGTAAAGCAATGGCTTTTTTTTTCTCTCTCTCCAGCCTTAAAATTACTGGGACATGCATTCAAGGAAGCCTCCAGAGACACCCCAGTCCTGGAGTTGACTTCCCCCATTGAGCAGATTACTGAGTTGCATTTACACTAGCTGACCCAGTTTTCATCTCCCTGTTTGCTGAAGAGCAAACAAAATCATACCAAAACCCAAGCACAGCCCAGATGCACTCAGAGAAGCTTCAGATCGTGAATCATATTGAAAGGAAACTTGAGGAAAAGAGAGACCTCCTTTCACCCAGCGTAAAAAAGGGACTGGTATCATATTTACTTTCACAGGGACTTAACCTCCTTGCACCAGATTTCACCCTCACTAACTAGGTTAAAATCACACATGCCTGTTCTAAAGCTACTGTAACTTCAGGCTTGTTGTAGGTCAAGGCAAGCTGTGTGCGAGCAAATTATTGTATGAGTTAGTTCTAGCAGGGAAGGATGCTCAACCTTGAGAGCATCTAAAGTCACTGACTTCAATATTAGACACCTGGATATCCCACTGCTTCACACATTGCAGAACCTTTTTGGTGGATGAAGATCCAGTCCACAGGCCTTCAGCTCATAGCTAGGTGCACATACATTAATTTTGAGGGTGCCATTGCCATCCATCCGTGCAAGCCCCACCAACCTACCTAAATCTAAACTAAAATTACTGCTGAGTCCTTCCCCACATCATTCTTTGTGACTGGTCTACCCACAGCCAGAGAGACTGTTCCCAAAGTTCTGCCTAACGAATGTCATAATTTGGCCTTAAAATAGAGAATTGCAATGATTTGATTTGGCCTTCAAATGAGAAACCACTCCCAGTTGTCTCTGGACAGAGAGCTTCACTTCACATGTGTGTGTGGACACATGTGCACATGTGCTCACCCATGCATGTAACAGACCAGATTTTCCCTATTTGCAACCAAAACAGACAAATTTCAGGCAGCAGGTTTCTCCCTCTACCTTATGCGATGTGTATAAACCACACCGTGGTGTCCTCTTTTCCCTTGCATTTTTAAAAGTGAGAGCTCTGGAGTAATCTAATGGCCCCATTTACCACATTTTTTATTGAATACAGAAATCAATAACAAACTGCTGGTCAATAAAGACCTGCTTATGGAAGGCAAAAGCTTCTTGCAGGTGCTAAAAAGGAAAAAATAGAGGAATAATTAATATGTGTTTGACAGTGGCCACCGGGCTACAACTAACAAGGGGAATGTATCATCTGTTAGGAGAAAGTTTTCATTTCACAGCTGCCTTGAAGACCTGAGGACATTTCTCTGGCTTCCTGTGAGAGCCTGGCATTGGTAGTTACCATCTCAGATGGATGGTTTAGCCAAGTAAGGAAAACTTTTTTTCATCTCTTTGAAAGCTGTTCTTGTTTGCACAGAATTGTTTCCTCCCTTCTGCAGCAAGTCAAAAAGTGACATAGGACTGAGATCCTAATGCCCCCATCATCATGTGGCTGCATCCACAGTCTCATCAGGGTTTAGGTCCTGCTCCATCACTGACACAGACCTTCTAATCATGACTTAAAAGCAGATGCTAAGTGCAGCCTATCACCCATGGTTCAGTGGACATGGTGCCATCCTGCAGAGCAGGCTGACATAAGCCCTGCCCAGATCATTACAGAAGGGATTTCATTCTGGCCCATTGACCTGGAACAGGACCCTGGTCACCCCTGACAGGCTGCCTTCAGCTCATGGGAATAAAGCAAAAGGGAGAGGAAGAAAAATGTTACTGTGGAGACTCTGTAAAACAGAAGTGCCCATAAAAACTGAGCCCTCAAACTGACAGAGGAATAAATGTATCAGCTGTCATTCACAAAAGAGTTACTCTGTCTTTAGGAAGCTCTTATATTCCCCCTGGTTTCCAAATCCTGCAGCAAAGCACTCGGGATAGTCAGGGTACAGCAATCACCCCTGCTCAACCTCGCTGTCGTGACCTAGAGATCCAAACGGTGCTAAACTCACACAGCCTCAGGTGCTGTGCAAATCTTTATTTAGACAGATTATAACCTGATTTCTTTTTTTCCAGATGAGGACAGGAAGATGAAAGAAGGGGGTTTGCACCAGGAAGTAGTGAGTCGACAGGGCAGATCTCAAATCCTTTGCCTTGGCAGCCAGGCTCCATCAGTCAGGTTTTGTGGACATATTCCTGCTGTGTAATATCACTATCCAAACAATTCAAATGCACCTTCTGCCTGCTTTTGCTCCACAAGCTTTTATTTTCTCCTTCAGTGCTATCATATTTTAGTTAGAAGTGATCACTCCACATTACCCCACCGTTCTGACCCCTCAGGTGCCTCAGCTATTAGATTATGCTGCCCCATCCGGGAAGGCAAGATTATCAATATTATCTATACATCCATCCTGATGAACCGCTAACCACTACGAGATCACCTTGAGGGAGGAGGAATTTAAAATGCCTAAAGGAATGAAATTTAGAGGGGGTGGAAAAAAAGGCAAAGCCAAAAAGAAATTAGGTGTTTGCCTGCATGGGGTACATGTCTGTGGAATAACAGCCTTCAGCGAAGATTACCTCCCTCTGACAAGGAGAAGTTGCCGCTGCTGTTTGTTGGGGTTTTTTTTTAGAAATGAGCATGAACAAAGGACAGAGCTGTTCAGGTAGGAGAAATAATTGAGCCTGTAATCAGTTATATGTCTCCAGATGGAGGCTCATTAGCTTTTCAGGCAACATACATTAAAATTCTGACAAGTTCATACCAAAGTCCAAACAACTCCAACACGCGCCCGGCCCCCGCAGCACGGCTGGGGCCTGTAAGGATCTCATTTAACCCTCGCTGCCGTGGTGTTTTCATTAGAGGAAGCGAGGAGGATGCTCCAGCTCTGAACCCAGTGCATACACAGCAGCGATGCAAAGGCATCGGGATGTAAACAGACTGACATTTGGTATATTTAGGGTTTAATCTATATGTAAATTTCCTCAACATACTTCAATAAAAAATAATTCACGGAAATTTATGTTTACAACTTTGGGCGTGATTCTTTATGTCTTTAACTAATGGTCTCATATCTGTACTGTTGTATTTTATAATGCAGAGCTGATAGATCATTTGAACAGGAGAACTGAACATTTATTTCTCTAAAAACCAGAGAGACCTGAGAGATTTCGTTAGATGGGTAAAACAAGCAGTGGTAAGGAACAAAAGACCTCTACTGAGCTTAAGTCTCTTGTAAGCTAGCGATCTGTGAACTGACACAAAAAATATAAGAACAGCATGGATGTCCAGTTTAGCTTTTAAATCAGGTGGCCTGCTGAAATCCTCCAGTTTCCCTGCTTCATCTCCTGCAGTTTATTATCATGAGGTGGACAATCCAGTGCTTCACACTTGTTACCTGTGAAAGTTAGGTCATTGTTCCAAAGTACTGGGGCTGACTACCAAGAAGACACTGAGCTATAAATTCAAGCCACCTGTTATTATACATCACCTGGTCTATACATGTTAGAGTTGGAATTTTAATGTCACATGATGTAGGTGAAAAGAGTCATGACCCACAGAGAACTTAAATCTTTGTCCGTGCAAGCAATGTTAGAATGTGAACAGTCAAAAATCACTCCCAGTACAGGTATAAGAAACACCACCACAGTTTGGACCACAGTTTGGTCTCCCTCCTGTTCTTTACCAGTGGCCAGAAGCAGATGCTCATGGAAAGAGTAAGAATCAGAAGAAGATCAGTGATCATTCCTGAGACTGGACTCTCATTCCTTGTAAGCAATGGCTGAGAAAATCTTTTCTCAGTGAGCACAGAAATTCTTGGATTTTGTTGGACTACTTCATCCATTAGCCTTATGCAGAGTGCTGCTGCTTCATTGAAACGGGAGCAAGTGGGTTTCCATCTGAGGCCATCCCAGCCCAGGAGATGTTTCAGCCTAGTAAACACATTCTTTTGCAGATGGTAGTGTGAGTAGCTGACTGTGCAGTAAACAGTCACCAGCCTGCAAGGGTGCCTCCAGCACCTAGCTAAGAGCTGGGGCTTTCCACTCTGTCCCAGGGAAG
This sequence comes from Gallinula chloropus, assembly GCF_964237585.1. Classification (NCBI taxonomy): domain Eukaryota; kingdom Metazoa; phylum Chordata; class Aves; order Gruiformes; family Rallidae; genus Gallinula; species Gallinula chloropus. The sequence continues at coordinate 70,687,774 of NC_140090.1, forward strand.
GACTGTCTACAAGTGGTAGGGTCTCCCCTGAGAAAGTTGCTTCTGCATTCATGTAAATCTGTGTGTGGAGAAGGGGCATACCTATGCAGCATGTGTCACATCAGCATCACAAATTTGGGATCCACCACACATACACAGGCAGCTGTTCACATCACCTTGACTGCCATGGAGAAGAGGTACCATCATTGCATGGAGAAGAGGGTGACAATGTTTTTAAGCCATGACTGTAACTAGCCTGGGACACTCAGGAGAGCTTCCCAGCCTATGCCCCAGTGCTATGTCAGCACATACAATTTATCTCTCCCTGTCCCTCAGCCCAGTTGTCTTTTGATAGACACACAGACCAGCAGGGAGGCTCCAGCTAGATCCCCAGTTTGGAGACTCAGAGATGAGGACTTTGGACACCTCTGTATAGATCACCTGTCCTACAGTTCAATCCCTACACTCTCAACACCATCAACAGGAGCTGAGGCCTCCAGAAGACCTGGCCAGACTGAATATTAAAAAGCCAGTTTGCATCAGAGACACAATACTCAGTCCAGAAAAGGGCCTTATAACAGACATAAGTCACTACCTCCTCCAGTTCCTCATGCAATGACAACAATAACTCTCCAAGACAGCCAGCCTTGATTGAAAGTCCTCAAGCAATGGAGATCCATCATTCCATTAACTTTCACAATTTCTCATTTCCATGGCAGCCGAACAGTGGTTCTCCTGGACGCTGAGGAGCAGGCCTGCTGAAAGCAAGAGCTCATACATACAGAGGGAATGAATCAGGAATGCTCACGCTTAATAACCATTCAAATGTCTCACACTAACAGGAAGGTTACAAACAAGAGACCTAACAATTTTGAGATCTTTATCTAGATGCAGAAATGTTCTTTTTAATCTCAAATCCTGTATAATGTATGAAATGCTAAAACATATACTTTTGCACATAACCAAGCCATTCATATTCAGATGGTTTAATTGCCTAGTTCGGTATGAGCCACATTAGTTATCTGCATGTAATTTTCAGACTATTTTATTCATATTATGTTTGTAGAAAGACTGAAAAAATTGATTATATGCACCTTGGTGGCCTTGTCTTAAAAAGTAGGAATATTTACATGTCATATCTGATTAAAAATTTACCAGTTAGTAATACTGAATAATTTAAAGGCACAAAAAAACCCCATGAAGAGTACATGTAGGTAAGTTAAGAGCAAACCTGTTGCAAGCAAAATCAATAAAAATATTCATTAAAAACCTTGGCTGTTCAGAGTTAATGGTTCTCTTAGAAGGCTCTCAAACACCTTAAGGGGAAGACAATGCACAACGAAGACATTTAATTAACCTTAACTCTGACCCCCATAGCAATAGCATTCACGTATCCTGCAATCATTATTTCTTTCCTACCTGCAGTGTAACTCTGAAGGCACGCTTTCTCATCACCTTCTCATCACACGGATCTTTCTGTGCTTTTCTAAATTTCTCCAAGATGAGCATAAGGGACATTTAATGAAATCACATAAGGAAGCATAGGCAATGGAGTGAGATTAAAGATAAATATAGATGGAGATCATCCCTTCTGCTGGGAGGGGAATATCTTCAAGGTATGAGAATATGATCAGTTGTAATGCAAATGCAGCTCTTCTTCTCCCCTGGCTGTACCACAACATGAGATCGATGAACAGAGGGGAAGAGTTATAGGGAGAGACAATCTTTTCTTTTACATGCAAGAGAAATTACGTGATTCTGGGAATCAGGAATGCTGGAAGACCACCCTTTTGTCTTGATTCCCTGTGTGTAAGAATAATAACCAGGGCTTTCCCAAGGACACCAAAGTAGCAAGCCCTACAGAGGTAAGATGAAGGATGAAGAGGAAAAGACTGGTTCCAGCTTCTTCTCATAAAACTTCCCAGATTTCCGCTAAAACTCTTCATAATCTTCCCCCCCACCCCACAACACCATAACCATTATGAGATCCTCAGACTCAGTTGTTAAGAGATTTATTCACTAAAAGCTTTTAACTCACTTTTCAAATGCACAGCAAATTCACATGAGTGTCAAGAACCCCTGAAAAAAATACCATTTGGAAAAAGAAAAAGTCTGCAGATTTATTTTTAAGAGGAGAATGAGAAATGCCTGACTTACACACAGAATTTCTCTGTTCACAGGGGTCTATGAGGACACATGGGTTTAATGGAAAGGGAAAGAAACCCCACACTTCACAGAAATTCCTGCTATGAGAGGGTATGTAAGAGAAGTGTCATTTTCTTGCCCGCAAAGAATACTCACAAAGGAAGCCAGACAGGTCTTTAAAAGGTAGATCTGCTAAAGGCTGACATGCATTAAGCCTTCAGCTGCACTGAAGGAAGAGCAAAAAAACACAAATGAAAGGTGTATTTGGAAGTTATTTGGAGAAAAGGGGAACTATCTCTTCCACACTGTAACAAAATAGACTTCCTAAGACAGCATAGTTAAGGGAAATAGTGCCATAAATGGAATGCAGACCATTTAGGAGAGCAACATTTGCTGTAACACCAGTTATTTTTCCTTGGCTTGCAAAGGTAGTATACTTCCACTGTACAGGGTGGTAACTGAGAAACTAACCCAAAAATCCTCTTAAGTCAATGAAGAGGCTGCCATTGACTTTATCAGACTATAAATCCAGTCCCAAAGAAGGTAAGTGCAATGTGTGTACTTTCTGTCACTGATAAATGATGGAACTGAGGAGAGCTATTTTCCAGCCATAACCAGTTCCTTTGAATTCATCCAAGAGCAACTCATGGCTGAAAGCAACTTTCTCTGCAACACAGCCTCTGCCAGGTCAGAGCATGGATCTTTTAAACAGCGTGGTACAGCAGCATAATCTGCTTTAGGGACAGAGGCAGCTCGAGCACTCATACACTGGTGAAGAGCATGTACCGATATCTGGTTGGTTCCCTAGCCCATAATTGCCCAAAGATGTACAGATGTGTTTTAACATCTGGAAGTCTCAGAACAAATGTATGTGCTTCCATCGCCTCCCCAAGGGTGCCCAGGACCTGGAATTCAGTATCAGCAGAGATTATACCGTTTCTTCAGTCACCAGACCCACTCTCTTGGAAGATGATAAAATCAAATCAGCTCAATCCTGTTTCATTTATGAGATCTGATGTGATGATAGGCCAAGGCTTTACAACCTGAGGGCAATGGCCTTTTGCATCCATATACAAAGCAAAATACCTGAACTCATTACTTACTGGAGCAGAAAGCATCTGCTCTATCATGTATATCATGTGTACTGTCAAAAATAAATGACTTGGAAAGATCAATACTGGTAAAAGATACCAGGGGAGAGACAGAGAGATGGCTTAGATGGGATAGAGAAACTATTCATCATGGTTCTGATTTGTGCTCATAGTGTCTTGTTTCCTTACACCTGACTTTTCAAAGCCTGCATAGACAGACCTGCCTGCAGGTGAGCTTAGGAAACATGAAGAGATAGTCCAGACCCTGCCTGTGAGAGCTATAATATCACTGCTGCTGTTTCACTGCACAGCCCTATGTTTAGCAACACCCAGGCTTTGACTGTGCTAAGAGTGAGTCTAGTGGCATGTGACAGCACTAAATTTGGTCCCTTTTTTTAAACCAGACATGGATGGACCAGGCAACACCCCTGGCCTGAATTACCGGCTCTTGAACACCCATCCATGCATCTTCAGTGTTAGACCAAAGCCCAGTGACTCCAAGGACTTTTGGATCGAACTGCAGAAGCATCTATCTGGCAGCAGATATGGATGACTTTGTGATAAATACTTCCTCCCTGCCCTTTGAAAGCTGTCTGCTGCTGGTAGCTATTGAGTCTTATCGGAAAAGAGTGGAGACTTTTCGCTCCACCAGCTCTTGCTTCAAGCCTAACTGCTAGTTCAATGCTGCCATGAACCTCTGCTTTCTTGCATGCAATATTTTGCTACCCAAAGCAGGAAAAGCATGAGGAAAAAAAAAAAGAAACCAAACCTCATCCTGGAAGGAAATTAGCATCTGGCAGCCTAATAACCCATTCTCTGCATCACATGCAGGGTGGTGTAATTAAAGCCATAAAATATTCAGAATTGATTTCTGCATTTGGAAGATACACTCACAACATAACTAATGACGGCTGCTGCTGTGTGCTAGGCAGAGGAGTTCATCCCCAAAATGCTGTTTTCCCTGGAAGCCTGCTGGTCCTATTCTGCCTTTCCCAGGTGGGGTGAAGGTCAGATAACCCAGGCAGCAAATACATTCAGTTCCTGCCCAGTCCCAACCTGCATCTCAACCAGTCACAGCTCAGCACTTTGAAATTCGAGCTGGGCCCTTCTCCTGCAAAACCCTCCTGAAGCACATTCATGCTGTCACCCAAATGCAGACCCAAGCCTGGCAGCATGTCCTGCACAGTCCTGTGCACAGCAGTAACCAGCCTCACTCAGCAGCAACTGAGCTCACCACCAGCAAAGCAACAGACACCCAGACACTGGCAGATTAATGAGGTGTGCCCACAGATTCACAGCACTTGGGGAGCTGGTCCCAGTTCCCAAGAGGGTGATGATTTACAAATGCACCTCCTGACACTGTGAAGTTCGTCAGTTGCCTCTCTCCTTGCCAGTGTCAGCATCACTTCAGACATCCCATCTGCAATTTCCCATAGACAAAAAAATTGCCCCAGCCCAGGATTTTGGTTTTGGTGATCTTGGTTTTGTTCAGTAAGTGTGAAAGTCTCCTCAAGTCCGTCATGTTCCCTCTAAAAGCAGAACAAATTCCCTCATTCAGAAAGTTTTGACAGAAGCATGAGAAGTAAAGATGAAAAACCTTTTCATCAAAGTGCATTGGCAATAGTGTTTTAAGCTGTGAAGTAAACAAAAAGTGTCCAATCTGCTTTAAAAAGAGCTCTTTAAAGTCTGGTTTGCATTTTTTCCTTGTCTGCTTTCTATCCCTGTTCCAGCCAGTGCAGTGATGGCTTTGCCAGGTCTCACTCATCATACTTCAGGGTAGGTTTATAAAACCACTGTTTTTGAAAAGCCAAAGCAGGTGATTTTTCATCTGCACTGGCCTGCTTAAGAAAATAGAGAGGGGCTTGTTGCTGCAATTACAAAAGATGCAGGATCCATCTTGATACACTTTGGTAGGAGACCTCCAGGGTGATACCTCCTGCCAAGTCTCCATCCACCTCAACACAAGAAGGAAGATGAGGAGCCCTGTAGCCAGGATTACCTCTGCTGCACTGCACCTGCTGCAGAGCACCAGTTATCCCAGCCTGTCATGGAACAAAACCCCTTACCAAAATCCCAGGCATCAGAACCAGCAACTGCAAGAGTTTACTTTAAAACCCAGCAGTTTCTCCCATGATGAGAACCAGAAATTCTTCTATCATGTGTAGCTAAGAGAGCAAATGCAGCCCAAGGTGCACCCTGCAGCCAGCCCTGAGCTAGAATAAAACTATTCCTACAATTCAGCCAAAATTTTCTTCTTGTCCTTTCAGAAAAAAAAAAAAGCTGTCTTGTAGAGAACACTGGATGGATTACTCCCCTTGATTTACAGCTACAGTCTTTAGGAGATGTAAGAAATAATAATGACCTGCTTCTGAAATGTCTTGCTTCTGAAAGCCAAAAACAATCTGAATAAAAAATTCATTGATCAATATTCTCCCACCATTTCTTGCCAATTAAGCCTGTAAGTTAGTGTACCTTAAAAACTATGCCAGAGGAAAGGCTGCATGGGCTTAGTCTTGGCTGTTCACCTGTGAAAAATAAAATCTGCTTAATTTTTAAGTGATAATAATTATGTAACTTACTTGTGGAAGTAAATAATTCAGCAGGCATGAGATGCACAACGCAGAAGAATGGGCTGTGCCTGCGTTTTGCCTACCGATAAGGGACAGTTTTGCTGTCCCCTTGAATGCCTGCAGCGCCAGCATTAACCTCTGCAAGCATCTTGAGAGGGAAATAAAAAAGAGCCCTCCCAGCAAAGCTAAATTCCACTGCCAGCTGACATTTGTTTCTTTTTATCTATACATTTGTCTAATTAAGAAGATATAGTGCCGTTTTAATTTTCATATAAACTCTTAACTTCAATGGGGATGCATTCTGCAAACCAAACAAGGATTTATTAAGATAATAAAGCAAGCACTTCATAAAAATTTAAATGCCTGCTACGAGCATCTTTTTCATGGAACTAAGAGGCCAAGAAAACCTCTTCAACTGGGGGAGGGACCAGCGGCCACATCAAACAGCTTCAGCAAGCCTGTGCTTCACATGTGTGAAGTCTGTGTGCGCAGGGGTGGCTTCCCATATCGGAGGTCACTTGGCCCCCCTCACCTCCCCATGACACTGAAAGTTCAGCAGGATTTTAGCTGTGTGCCAGCTCTGCACCTTTTCAAGCACAGGGGTGCACTGGATCAAATTAATCGATTCATTTAGAAGATCCTTGGCTGGGGGGAAAGCATATTAGTTTCCCTTGCTTGTGCTGCATCGTCTGTTTACAACAACGTAGTTAATCAAAGGAAGGGGAGATGAAGACCTTTTTTTGCCAGTGTGGCAGGAAAGACCGTGAAGCTTTAATTGACCCCTTGAGAGACAAAGTGAAAAGCTTGTGGAATGAGTTGAATTTTTAACACAGGGGCACATTTTCCTTTCAGTTCTGCTCAGAAGGCTAAAAGAAAGGGTCACGCTTCCAGCTCCCAGCCATCCTGGGTGCAGCTGCTGTACCACCTCCTTACCTGAACCATTTTGGAAGCAATGCAGATATTAATACCTCAGGGTAATGACTCACAATAATCCCTTAAACCCCGTAATTGAAAAAAAATGGCCACTGCTGACTAATGATTTTGGAGGCTGGGGCATAATGAATTGAGTTCTGCAGAAGATGCGTGAGGATTTTAACACCATCGGTAGCTCTGCCTCACTTGGCTGAGCAATGCAAGGTGTTCCTGAAAGCAACATGTCCTGGGGCAGCCAGGCAAAATGTATCCAGGTCCTCCAAGACCAAGACTACGAGGAACCAAGGATGCTGTCCCAGATGCCATGTCCTCCATCCCCTCCCCACACATGGAGACATCAAGGCAGATTGAACAGTCACAGCACTGCAGCAGGCTCCTAGCAAGGTGGGTGAGGAGGGGTGATGGCCCTTATGACTGAAAGGAAATTTTGCACAGTGGAAGAGGCCAAGAGAAGGGATAATGCTGCACACTTCTTTTTATTTCTTTTATTTTCTTTTTTTTTCTTTTTTTTTTTTTTTTGAGGGAGTGCTAAAAATTCCGAACTCAGCATTTAGGAAGGTAGGGGAGGAGAAAAGGATTCTCAGAAATACTCAAAATATCCTGAGAAATTGCTGCAGAGAACTGGTGAAGTGCTCCTGCTCTCTCTTTTACATGACAAACTGCTCCAGTTGTCTCTATCAAATCAGATTTTCCACCCTCTGGAAAAGTTCTGAGGGAGAGAGAGACCAAGAGGCTAAAAAAATATATGTTACAACACTAGACAAAAAAGGACAAGCTTCCTACTTACTCCTCATCCCCTGGCCATGACCAAGGGCAAAACTGCACAAAACTGAGGACAGGCAGAGAGTAGTTGGCTGGCCAGATGAGGAAAGATGTGCTCAAGGGTAGTTTCTGATAGCAAGGATTGATAATGGCTGCCTACAAAAAGCGTGCTGTCACATCTGGAAAGATGGACTTCAGGTTCAGCATGGAGAGCTGCTGAGGATTTGCTACAGTTTGTTCCCAGTGCTTCATGTGAGTTCTGCACCTCCTGCCTTTCCTCTCTCCTGGCAAACCCGAAGCACGGAGGCAGCAGTTTCCTTAGTGGACCTGGTAGTCAATAGGCTGACAGAAGTCCCAGCCAATAATCGATGGATTAACATATGGAATTTCCTGGAGGCCATAAGCCTGTGGTTTGCAAGTGCTATAGTGAACAAACCCTCTAGCCAAAAAAACATATGATCTTCTTGCAACTTGCACAATCGTCCTCCAGATGTGACTGCCTATGTGGCAACAGTGAAAAACAGATGTTTTAGATACCAGCAATAGCTTCCATCACAATTAAAAGTTATGTACTCCCTACATAAGCTATTACTTCTTACCAAAATAATTTTGCCCTTCTTCTTAATACCACTGCAGCTCCAACAATGCTATTGTAAAGAATGAACATACTTAACTGTGTGGCAAGAAAATCTCAACAGCACCGTAGCTGCTACTCACTCTCTGCTGTAACAAACATTATGTTTTCCTCTTCTTCTCAAACAATTGTGACAATCACGACCACATGGCAAGAAAGTTCCCTGCAAGCCCCCAGCGTTATGCAGCCTCATTAGTAGCTTTGATTAGTTATTCAGCACATCTCCAACTTGCCTGAGTGGCTGTAAGACTGTCAGTCCTGTGCACTGATTCATATTGCTAGTGGTTAATACAGTTCAAGTGCCAAAGGCAAGCCAAAGGGCAAACCCAAAAATAGATAGTAGCATCAGCTGGGAAAAATAACCAATGCACGTAATGGCAGTGAACCCTTGACGACCCTGTTGAGCTGGTGTTTAATAGAAGGCATTGAAAACAAAGACTTCATGCCTGAGGACATATTGATAACTTCATGGAATTGACCATAACCCAGCACTGTTCTTCTGTGAGTTGTTTTTTTAATGATTGCTAATCCTGTTTAAGACAAGAAAAACTACAGTTTACTTGAATGTTCTGGGTCTACAGGGAGGTTTCATTTCGTTCTTCCTCTCCTTTCACTGAAGCGCCAGCTGCTAGACAGGATTAGACAGCAGTTTCAACTAGAATGCAGAAAAATGGTCTTAAGAAGCATTTGCATCGCCTTAAAAATGCTCCTGGAACCAGACATCCAGATCCTGGTCCTCATTTGAACCAGCTTTATTTCCCCTTCACTGCAGCAGTGTTAAGAAGGTTGGCAGAATGTTATCGAAGACGTCCTACATATAATGCTCCCAGGGACCACAACCAATGGCCTACTGACCACCCCCAGTCTTCAGTGAGCAGGGCAGGAACATATCTTCAACTTTGCCTGAAAATGCTTGGGTTTGACCTCTTTATCTTATACTGTTCATTGTGTGGAAATCAGTTTCTTTAGAAGCATTTCCTCTGACTTTCCAAATCAAATTGTCACCTAGAAGCTCTACATCGCTATACCAAAATGCAAACGATGTGTGTTATTGCCAAAGGAAGCAACAGATGAATACAAAATAGCTTTATTTTTAACTTATCCCTTAAAAAGCATAATGACCCCAGAGCTGTCCCACAGGAGTAATCCTTTATCACCACTGGATGAACAGAGATTTTTCTGGTTTGCAAAGACTGAATCATCCATATTCATGCCAAACACAGAGATCCTGTCAAAAAGGCTTTCATCAGACACAAGGCAGAATGTAGGTTACACTTGCACCCGATATGGTGATCTACAAAGTGTCATAGCAACCAGTCTTGCAATGGGCTGAATTTTCCCTGAGTTAAGCCAACTACTCAAAGCACATCTTGTGATGCAGGCCAGAGCAAGTAACCAGTCACAGGGACTGATGGCACCCTCCTTTTCAAGCTGCCAAGTTCCTGGGTTGACCTACATGAGGAAAAAAAGATATGAAGTGAAAAACCAGGAGGAATTTGGACCGAAAATGTTCTTTCCACTGGAGTTAATCAGTGCATGAAAGTTGAAGCACTATGTTCAGGAACTGACCATCAAGAGCGCACGTTCTCCACTCCATTGGGGTAGCTGAGATGAGATCTGGCTCCAGACACAACATTTTTCCTAGCTGCCAACCTTGCCAGCATACTCAAAGAGTAACTGGCTGTGCTGTAGCCTTGACACCATGTCAGCTGGCAATGGGAGAGACACATCCAGCCGCAACTACACTCTGCCAGCCCACCAAAGCTCATGAGGGACCAGCACTAGAGAACTCTGCATCCTGAGGGATCGTGACCTGGACATTTCAGGAATACTTGTGCTACTTGTAACATACAGACCAGTGTGGCCATGCTGTGGCCTCAGTCATGGAAACCTACTCACAAAGCATCCCACCATGAGGCACAGTCTTATGCCTCTCACCATGTCTCCAAAGAGCACCCTGGGACTCCACTGCCCAGGCAGTTCCAACAGCCAGGCAAAGCAGCTTTTCCCACATCATTTTACCCTGTGCTTCCTCCCAAATCTATCCTGCACCCTGCAATCAGCCTTCAGACATTCTCATCTCCTTGAGACTCGCATTCCCATCTCTTCACATGCACACCATATCCTTCTTGTACTCTGCTGGGGACAAGGAGAGAGGGGAAGGGGTCGTACTCCCCCTCAGGAAATGCTGATTGGATTATTTCAACCGGCTCCCTTCGTTATGGACCAACAAATAGCACACTCAGAGGTGACATTCCCCAAATAAACGATTACTTAAGGATTAGTCACGCAGCTGTACTGAAGGCACACGGCTGGCTTTGCAGGAAGGATTACTGTAGCAAAGATGAATACAGATGACTGAAGCAGCCAGGGCAGGGACCTGTCCTTCCACTTCAGCTGAGTATGAAACTTCTGGCCTGAGGTCTGTCTACCTGTATTTGGCATCTCCTGGATGCTCTCACAGCACTGTGTTTGGTAATTATGAAGAAGGAAATCCTTTGCAAAGAGAAAGGAGTGGCAAACACAAAAATAACCCTGTTTGATATCCCAAAACAATCTTGATCAATGCACTAAAAAGCCTTCCCCCTCCAGCTGGCATTTTCTGAAGGACAAGAGAAAGACAAGAACTTTCTGAAGCATTTTCAATTGCAGAATTCATAGAGGTACCCAGAGAGCTCTTGGCACAGCACAAACACGTGGCCATCGTGCCACACTGCAAATGCAGACACTCACCCAGCTCCCCTCCAAAGGGCTGCTCCCTTGGAGCGAGCTGAGGCCAGGAAGTTCATGTCCTCCTCTAAAACCCAGGTGCTGCACTCACTTTGAGGAAAACTGTTCTCTGCACCTCCCTAATCTAAATTTTAGCCTTGATAAGGGTGAAAAAAAGTGCTACTGCTGACTTTGCTAAGCTTTCAAATCAACCCCATTGTCTGTTACATTAGTAACTGTAGCTTTTAGTATACTGGAGCCCAGAAGTTTCTTAGGATGTAGCAGATGCCCTCTGGTTGCTTTGCTTTTTACCTATTGCTAAATTATTATACTCATGGCTCTGTCTGGACAAATACATGATGCATTTCTTTTCTATGGAATGGGTGTTGACACTCAGCCTCTATACCCGAGCCACCAGCATATGTAGAAGCACATGAAGGCCTTCTAGAAGAGGCCAAACCCTTGCTTTCACCTAAAACCACACCTATTTACCCCCTCTTCTTGTCTTAGTAACCACAAAATCATGAACAAGACTATCGCTGTGCTGGTTTTGGCTGGGATAGAGTTAATCAGTAACTAGCATGAGGCTCTGTGTTGGATCTGTGCTGAAAACAGTGCTGATAACACAGGGGTGTTTTTGTAACTACTGAGCAGTGTTTACATAGAGCCAAAGCCTTTGCTGCTTCTCACCCCACAGTGAGTAGACTGGGGGTGCACAAGGAGTTGGGAGGGGACACACAGCCGGGACTGCTGACCCCAAAGGGATATCCCATACCGTATGATGTCATGCTCCTTATATAGCTGGGGAAGCTACCTGTGAGGTGGGATCACTGCTGGGAAACAGACTGGGAGTCTGATTGTTTGGGATTTTTTTCTTCACAAGTGGCAATTGCATTTATGCATCACTCATCATTATTATTGTTAGTGTTATTGCTGTTATTATGATGATTCTCTTCCTTTGTTATCCTAATAAACTGTCTTTATCTCAACCCATGAGGGTTTTTTCCACTCTGCTCCCCATCCCACTGTGGGGGGATGTGTGGAAGCAGGGGGCTTGTGGGTGAGCAGCTGATTGTACTGAGTTACCAACTGGGGTTAAAGCAGAGCAACTAGTGAACAAGTTTGGTAGCAACATGCCTGCATTTTATCAGGGCTCCTCTACTTTCATAATTTCCAATATTTGTCAGCAGCAAAAGAGTGCCAAGCAAACCACAGGTGGCCAGAAAGACTCGATTATTCTCTTCTTCCCTTTTCCCCTCTTTTTTTTTTTCCACCTTTTTTTCCTTTAGCCACAGTTCTTTTCCCCACTAACCTGACACAGTGGTGAGCTGTGATTTACACTGGTTCCCTGTGAAGCTCTTGGACACACTGCATGGCTGCATAATCATCAGCAGGTTTCCCTGAAGGACACACACGACACAAGGCTGAAGGAAGGAGGTGAATCCAGCTGGTGTGACATCTCCATGCCCAGCCTGCTCTCCCGTTTCCTCGTGCCGGCTTCTTTTTCCTCATTCTCAAACCCGAGATAAAGGAGTTTCTAGGAAGCACAGCCAAGCCTGGCTGCGGGGCTGGCAGCCCCCGTGCCCACGCAGGACTCCCCCACACACACCCGCCACCCGTTCCCCAGCCGAGCTGTACTGGGGGACCCCATGGCCGGTCCGAGGGGTCCCTCTGGCGATGGGAAGCGGCGCGGCTGGGAGCGCAGCAAGGGCTGCTCCTGCTCTTCCCTTAGGAAGAGAGCTAACTGCCCGGCGAGCCCCGGGCAGGTTTGTCTCTCGCAGAGCCGAGCCCTGGCCGGCTCCCAGCACCCCGCCCCGCTGCGCATCCCCTGCCTGCCAAGCCGGGAGCCAGACCTGGTCCCGCGGTGGTACACGGCCCGGTGGCTCGGGCAGCATCGCACCAGGCTGGTATAAACCTCGTATCGGGGGACAGAGGGTTGCTGCACCAATAGGGGTGTGGGATGCAGTTCAGCCCACGGCATCCTTCCCTCTCCTCCTACTCAGAGCAGGGAGAGGAGGGTCAGCAAGTCACGTCCCAAAGGCAAAGGGAGGCACTGCCTGATAATCTGTCCTTTAACAGTCAGAACTTCTGTGAACAAGAAATACTGTTCCTCCCTGAGCTTAAGGACATGAATCATAGAATCATAGAATTGTAGGGGTTGGAAGGGACCTCGAGAGATCATCGGGTCCAATCCCCCCGCCAAAGCAGCTCCCTAGGACATATGAATCAGAAGTGCCTCCTCTCAACAGGGAAAGTGGGAACACAACTCATGTGGCCCAACTCCACACATGCAGCATTTTTGGGGAGAAAAGGCAGAAGGGAGAAAGGATGGGTGATCCTAGTGCAGTGGGTAGAGGATGAACAGAAAGGGATTTTCCAATCACTGCAGTTCAGCAGCTTGCACCCAACAAATTGGCTTCAAACAGCCTTTTCACAAACCACCTACAGCATGTTCCCACTGATGCAGTCCAAAATAATGAAAACTTCTTCAGAGGTTGAAATCCAGCCAGCATTCACATTTCAAGCACCCCAAACCACTAGATAGAAGGCATGGCTGATTCACCATCTTTAATGACCTGCCAAACCTGGAGGAAGAGGGTCAGAGCCAAGGAGGTTTTTTTAGGACCCCTGGGCTCAGTGGAGACCACAGCAGCTCTGCTAAGTAGAAAATAATGTGATGCTGGTCTCAGTCCTCCTTTCGCACTCGTTTAGCCAGGTGCAATGCTGTCAGTAGTGGTGGCAATGCATTACTTTAACTCAGGTGTAATTTAGCAGAGGGTCATGTCTGCTCTTTTCCCTAAAGAGCCTTTAGAAAAAGCAATCTGTCAGACCTCCCAATTCAGGTCATTCCCAAGTCATGTTCTGTGGTACAGCCATAGAGAAAAGTGTAGAGTGTTTTCACTTTACGGTGTGATGATAAAAGAATACCTGGTTGCCAGCAGGAGATTTCAAGGGGGAAGAGCAGCCCTTCCAGCTGCTCTGGGGGCTGACATTACATGCTCCTCAGAGAAGTAACTTACTAACTCACTTCATTCATGCCCTTTAGCGGGAAGCAGAACTAAGTGCAAATCCAAGTCCTAAACTACTGCAGATTTCACGCCTAGTTTGGCATCTTAGCTTTCCCAGCTCTCCTAAGTAGGTGTTTATCATCTGAGCAGTTCAGCTTTAATGGAAGAAGTCTACCTCTCAGCCCTCCTGTTTTCACAATACAGATGTTTCCAGTTGCACCCTTTCAGAGAGCAGTGTGCTACCTTTCTGCCAGGGCTACGAGGCAGCAGCAAGGTGGTTTATAAACCAGTGAGGATAGGGGCTCAGCAAACTCTGCTGAAGCATCTCTCACACGGGCCACACAAACAGACCTGGCTGTGTTTCAGCACAGACACACTCTAGAAAGGGCCTGTCTACATATCCCAGATGGTGGCAACAGTCCCACTTGCTCACTGACACCTGGACTCTGTCACCTCAAGTGGGACTGGATGCTTTACTCCACAATAACCTGTTTTCAGAATGTTCATAACTAATGGGCAGAGCTGGCCTCATGACCAAGGGTCTCAACCTGCTGCAGAGCACAGACATCCCTGCCTACCAGCAGTTTTCTTTGCAAGGGCACTCACACCCTCCATATGCCATTTTTAGCCTAAGAGCTAGGAGTTACAGGTGCCATGCAGAGTGCTTTGCTCTCCTTATCACTCACCAGGAGAAGATATTACTGCTGCCTTAGAGCTTTGTTGTCCATTCAGTGCTCTAATGCTTAGTGCTTCATCTGCCTGGAAAAAGAGCATTAAGAAGGAACTTTATACTACAATTTACTCCTATTTTCCTTTCTTCACATTAAGGCTGCATCCAGTACTGCTTATAATGACAGTCTTATTCCCAGCAAGGCAATCCCCATAGCCTCAGAGATCTACCTCCCTCCACAGATCTCACAGTAGTAATGAAACTCTCCATTTTCTTGGCACCTTTCACCACCAAGCACTTTGAAGCAGCCAGCCTGTGCCCCAGTGAAGCAAACAGACAGACAGACTGCCTTTGATTCTGATGGGCTCAAATTAGGCTGCAGGTTCAGCCCCAAACTGTGTAGCTCCATCTGTGACTGGTCCATGTTCCCTACCTGATTTGCAGAGGGCAGCAGCATCCAGACAGCTTCTTGCAGGAAGATTTGAAGGTCTAAGTGTGAAATCAATATTAAGAACTGATACCAGGTTTTACCCAACAGTGTTTTAATTCCCTATTTTCCCTCTTCCCAACCCAAGCCAGGAGAGAAGAACTGAAATTTGTTTCACTAGTACTGCCATGCCAAAGATGAAGCAGCAAGTACCTAGCATTTCAGAAGCTGTCTGGCAGCTGTGATGCAATCAAGAAACTTTGAGGAGCTTCAACACATTCATCAAGTTCACCACATCACAATGTGTGGCACAGAGAAGCTAAAAGCTCTTTTCTGCATCCAACACTGGAACAAGCAAAACATTTGATCTATACCCCTCTGAGATCCACCACAACTCTCCCATTAGGTTGGCTAAGGTTCAAGTTGGGTCCAGAGACAATTTCCTAAAGAGTCATCTAGATCTTGCACATGAAATGAGATGTTTGTTTCTGCTTAAGGATTTAAGCTGTTCCGATTGTATAAATAACAGGGACATTCATCTCTGTCATTTCTAACTGCCAGGAGTGGGGGGACACGGCTGGAAGAGAGGGGAGCTGTGGCTGGATGTATCTCTCCACCCAAACAGCAGACAGGTCTCACCATCCCCTGGCCCTACAGCCAGCTGGTGAAGCTGATGTGGTATCCACATCAAGATCAAGTTTTTCAAAACCACACCCTACTGTAGCTCGTGGAGGGTGGTTGTCCTGCACACATGAAGGAGGAGAATATGCTCAAAACAAAACTAGGATATAAATATATGCTGTGAAGCTGAAGGCTTACAATACCTCTATGGTGCCTCAAACTCCATGAACAAGTTGGTTGCTTTCTGGAAGAGTTCAACCCTGTTTCATACTTAAGAAAAGGGGGAGGGAGGTGTCATATAGGACTTGACTTCAAGTTACCTTGATAAACCTCTCTCACCCATCATGGGAAGTAAAGGCAGGCAAGGAGTCCCACCTCTCTAGCACAGATGGATGAACTGGAGCCCCAGTACCCAGAGATGGCATTTGCACACAGTGCACCAGCTTTGGGGCTGAAAAACATGAAATTTGACCCTGTCCAATTTTGGTAGCGTGGTGTGAGGATATCCATCCTGGCCAGAAAGACAGACCCATGAGTACATCAGAGTGGCCCAGGCTAAGCACACCCATGGCAGGCAAAATTAGTGGGTGGTGCACAATATTAATTCAGCTCCTTATCCTTGTGCACCAGGATGCTGCTTTTAATTAAATTAGCATAAGCTATATCTTTGACATTCTGAATTAATATGATAGACTCGATGTTTTATCCCAGTAAATGCATAAAATGTGAGCGCGTCTCAGAGTCATTTTTCCATGTTTCTCTGTACACTCACTGTTTCTATTGTCTTAATGATCTAGTTTGTCTTTGCCAGCTGGGCTGTGTGTTACAGAGCAAGCCAATATTTTGTTCTCAAAAGCAGAGAGCAAATCACTACAGCTTCTTCTTTATTGCAGGGTTGTGGGTGCTCCCCAGTGAGATGGAGGAGCCTTATGGCTGTCATCTTCCCAAAAGTCATCCTGAGCCTGGGGGACAGGTGCTAATTGAAGAGCAATTTGTGCTGGGCTTGAATCTGATCCTGACACTGTCACCAGGGCAGAGCCTGCATAGGTCCCCTGACTGTTCCCCAGCAAACAAGGAGGGCTGTGGAAAGGCTCTTCTCCCTGGGCTGTTTCCTCTTTTATAAGCACTTTCACACTGTCAAGTGCTGTGAAAATGTCACGGATAGCTGAGAGCCTTATTCAGTATGCAATGGACTGAGCAGGGATAGGTCATCCTGCTTTGCTTGTTACAAGGAGCATCCCTGCACTCTCTCTGGATAGGGTTTGTTTCAGGCCTCTCGTGTGTGAAGCCTCCCGACCACACTGACCCACCTGGCCAGGCTCTCCTGCCCTACTCACTGCCCACCAACAGTTGTAGGTCTCCCTCCTTGCTGGGTTTCTGCCACCCAGGTAGCTGAGTGCCAGCCCCAAAGTCATCCTCGATCCTCCATTGCTGCCAGCACCTTTGCTTCAGCTCTCTGCCCCTGGGCACTGAAGGCTTGCTGGGAGGCGGTGAACCTAGGCCGACCCAGGAACCAAGCTCTGGTTCTGCAACACAGGGTTTACGTGCTTCCACTCAGCCTTCTCATTTGCATGTTCCTGAGTTAATCACTTTGAATTAATGCCTGATGATTTTCTCATGTCACTAAATGCACGGGATGCAAACCAACATCATCCCTGCAGTGACTGGTTCTAGCGCTGCAGCAGATTAAATTTGCTGATGTTGCAAAACTGGCAAAATCCTGCTTCTGCAGTGCAATTCTTAATGCTAGGCAGACCGTTATTAATGGTGGGATGGCTTGTATTAACAGTTCCATGACTATGAGATGCAATTATAAATGCTTGACCACTTTCTTTGTTCTTTAAAGGTGATGGGAACCTGCTCTTCTGCAGGGTTATTACCAGGTTATTTGTGACTCTGGTGCTTCTTTGGTGCCATTGCATGTCTTCTCTTGATTCAGCAGCTAGATCTTTTCTGGATTTTATAATTCTTCACCCTAATTTTGGGAACCCATCCTCTTCCTCTCTGTAGGTCTGTGTCTCAGATACTTCAAGGTAAAAAGTCTCTGACCTATGATCAAGTCAGCAATGTCCCTCCACGCACAGAGAAGTGAATAAAAGGAGACAGAAGGCCTTCTTCTAGAGACCCTCTTCCATACTACTATTAGTACTTTTCTGCCCTCTCAGAAGCTTTACCAGTTACCTGGGAGCTTTTCCAGCTAGCCAGATCATGCACAACAACCTGTGATCACACATGTTGCAAGAAAACTTTGTATCTTCAGGTTCAGGAGAAGGTGGGTGTCCCAGCTCTTCTTAGGATGATTTTCAGTGCTCAGGAGGGCCCTGGAGCCCATCTTCCATCCCAGGACAGGGAAGGTAGGACCACACTGATCTCCAACTTTCAGCCCACATCATGTCTAACGAGCCAGACAGGCATTGCGCAGAGAGTGCAGCGTGCTCAGCCAGTGCAAGCAAGGCCCACGTGATTTTACAGCCAGGCCTGGCAAGTTTCAAGGTTTATTTTTACTGAGAGTTGACAGTTAAAAGCGACATTAATTTCTGGTTGTCAGCTTTTACTGCCAGTTACCGTTCCTGCACTCCACCCCTGTCTCAGGGCCTGTGGTGCCCCCTCTTTCATGCCGGCACTTCCCGAGCGCTCAGCTGGGGTCGCTTGCAGAATCCAGAGCTGATAAGAAATTATTACCACTGCTGCTAAAGCAAGAGGCAGCACACACACACACACACAAAAAGCTGTTTCTATCGATATTTCCCAATTAAAAACTGAGTCCTACTGAGCCTCCTATGCTGAGCCTTTAATATAAAATGGGTTCACAGCTTTTGGTGGAAAGATCCTGTGAGGAAGGGTGAGGGGGCTGGGTATCTCTCCATCAAGCTGCTGACGCTATCACCACTAACAGTGCTGACAGGGGAAGGTTTTTACAGGAGATGTTACATTTCAGCCTGGCTTTGTAAGGGGCTGGTTATCCCAAAGTAGAGGGAGTCCTACTTACTGCTTCCTGCCCAGGAAGGGGTTGTGTTGCTGACTCCCTGTGAGGCAAACACATGATGTTTGCATTAATGTGTTATGGAAGCAGCCAACTTTGTTCCTGTGGTAGTAATAAAAAGCATCTTTAAACGGTGCTCTCATGGAGAGGGGCTACCTGCAATATGAGCTGGGGAGCTGCTTTGGCAGGGGAGTTGGACCCGATGAACTCTCAAGGTCCTTCCAACCCCTACGATTCTATGATACTTTTTAAGCAACGGCCCAGGCACCTGCCTCCTGTCCCCTCTGCTCTGCAGCAAAAGCCAGGCAATGCCATCTGCCTAACGAGCAGCAAGGAGCACTTAATTCCATGAGACATCTCC
The DNA here is from genome assembly GCF_964237585.1 of Gallinula chloropus. Lineage (NCBI taxonomy): Eukaryota > Metazoa > Chordata > Aves > Gruiformes > Rallidae > Gallinula > Gallinula chloropus. Next base: position 70,706,667 of record NC_140090.1, read on the forward strand.
ATCACCACCCCTGCACAGCAAGGCATGCGGGTACCATTACCTCCAGTGAAGGAAAGGTGAAAGCATCAGTGTCCAGAGGTTCTCGCTTTGCCAAGTGGAAACCCTTGTTCTCTTTGCCCTGTGGGAAACCCAGCGATGGTAACAGCACCTGACATCTTTGCCCCAGGTGGCGAGCTCTTTTAAACTGCCTCACCCTTGTCTAGACAAGGTGTTAGAGGAAACACGTGTTATCACAGCTCAGCTGTGGGCAGCAGGGGTGGGAAGCAGTTTGATCGCTGGTCTGTACTGGCACATGGTGCTGTCTGCCTGCAGATCCCACAGCAGGTCTCAGCATCAGCAAGGATGAGACAATGGCTGCTGGCCACGAGTGTGGTCTGCCAAGCCTCTCACCAGGCTCAGTCCGTGCTTACCATGGCATTTCCCATCCAGCTGTGTTCAAAAAGCGATGGGTTCAGAGCTGTAGGTCCTCACTGGAAACGTTTTAAAATTCTGAATAGTTCAGAACTTTTTAAATGATGCAATCACTTCAGGAGTGATACCACAGCATTGCACCCAGACAGGGGGTGGGGAAGGTCCTAAGAAGGAATCATTGCCCAAGCAAAGGAGAGGTTGGCATGTCAATCCTGAATCTTGTCACTTGGACACGGGTTTATTTGCTCCACCTAGGTGTAACCATGTGCCTGAGATGGCTGAGAGAAAAGTCTTGTCTGTCTGTCAAGTCAGGGGAGAAGGTGATAACCCCAGAAGGACACTTCGACTCACAAGTATGTTATGTCTCTGGGGTGACCTGTGTCTCTCTACTGACTGTGGAAAACAAACACAAGGTGTCAGCTCTGTTTGACAGGACAAACATAAAGCTCAATGCACCTTAGATGCTACTCCTACTTCTCAGGAGTAGTGCAATCCCTGCAGCAGGAATTTTTGAGCAAAATGTTTGACTTAAGGGGAGGGTATTCTTTTTGTGTTTCTCATCTGAAAAATTCTAGTTCTTCAAAATTCAGTCCACACAGAGGATCAGGGCCAGGTGTCACCAGATTTATGTAAAAAAATATATTAATACAGTTTCAAAAATCGTCAGATTGCCTTGTTCCAACAAGTTCTACATTGAAAAATCCCACCTTCTCCTTTTTTGTTGTTGTTGTTGCATTAAAAAAAATTAATCCAAACCTTTAAGTTTAATTAGAATTGCCAGCATTTACAAATTATCTTCTAAACCAGTGAAAACTAAATGATTTGATGGATGTCAGTTTTTTGGCTCAATAATGTTTCCAGGCTTTTAGTTGGCAAAACTTTTCATGGTCTTATCATGACTTTATAATCTCACCCCAGAACAGAATAACCCTACAAAGTATTTTTGAAAGCCAGGAAAAAAAACCACATTTCTTCTTTATCCCTCATTGTAACCAAGTCTGAAATCACAGTGATTGCTGTGGTGTTGAGCTCCCACAGAGACTCAGGCTCCCGAAGGGAAGCAGGGAATGTTAATTCCATGGTTGGCTTTGCTGAATTAAATAAAAAGACTATTTGGGCAAATAAAATAGAACCCTTCCCAGCCCCTGCCCTGATCAAGCTGTGCTCAGAAACATGCAATCTGATTACCCTCATTCTAGCCGGCTGGCTGTCAGGCTTTGCGAGCCAGCGGGAAGACAGGCTATTAACAAGTCAGGTATTTATAGCACACATGTCAATAATTTGGAGTATTTAATCACAGAGTACTTCAATTTGTCCACAGCTCAGGCAAACAAGCTGGCTGTGCCATGGGTCATGGATGTGTACGGACCTGGTCTAGGTCTATCTAATGTCACCCCCTCATCAAGCCATGCTGGATTATCCCAACTCCAGCCAAGGCCAGATCCTGTACATCTCCTAAAACTCAGCTCTGCACGGTCTTAAAGAAGCGGTGGGTGGGGATGGGCAAGATTTGCTTTTCCTCACTAATGGCATGGCATATATTTTGCTTGCAAAAAGCCTCTCAGATACGAAATTCGCCAACCTCATAAAAAGGTCTTTCCTGAGCGCCCAGAGAAGGTGCCCAACCTAATCCTGTAGCAATGAGATGATAAAAGCACGCCCCGAAGGAATGAATAATTGAAGCCTGGCCCTAAATATTAATAGCATACAAGGAGAAGAGGACACTTTCCTCAACTTTCTACTTACCAAGCTGCCTGTTTGGATTTGAGCACATATTCTTACAACCGCTTCAAGCTCCTTAAGGCCCCTCCTAGAAGACCACGGCTCTCCAAATTAATGCTACCTTCGTCTGAAATTCCCCAGCTCATTTCCTATTCAGACCTCAAGAGGAACGTGGTGGTGTTTATTGGAAGATGTGATCCAAATGCAAATGGAAACGAAGGACGAGTCCCCTGCCGCTGCAGACAGGAGAGCAGCATCTGTGCAGGAGAGGGGATGCACAGAGGGACAGGGTGCAGTGAGTGGGAGCTGCTCCAGCTCTGGAGATGCCAGGCCATGGCTGCCTGACACAATGCTGGGTGCGGTGGTGGGGGGGGTATATCAAAAGATCACAGTGTACCCTCTCCAATTGGCTAATGCTCCATTTTGGGGGACAATTATAACATGCTGGCCACAGACTGGTTTTTAAGCAGGACCAGTCCAAACTGCTCCCAGGACTGCTGTGAGAAAGGATACACAGGGGAGCATGCACGGGGAGGGCACCCACCCTCAGGCTCTGCAGGCAAAAGGCTCCTGTGACACCAGGAGCCAGAGCACACCACTGGCAGGTACATGAAAAATGGATGAAGGATGGGATTGGATTTCTTGTCTTCAAATGCCATCTGAGCATGGACATTGCCCTGCAGACAGTGCATCATGGGAGCAGGGCAGCATCATGTTGGAGCCCGTGCTCCCAGGAAAGCTGGCAACTGGCAGCCCCAAGGAGCCAAACTCTACTACAGCCCTCAGCCCAGCAAAATACAAGCAATTTAAGGTTTGAAAATGGCATTTCACTCTGTCCATTTGTATTCCCTAGGCTGCTCTCTGCTGGTTCTGTGTGTTTGTGGTCAGGATCACCATCCGCATTGCATGCACTGACATTCACCCTGGACAAAGCCTGGACTGGGAGTGAGGAAGCACAGGGTCTCTTCTCATCAGGATGAAGGTTTGTTAGAGGAGTCCAGGCCTCTGCCTTTACATTTTTCCGATCCCAGTTTCTAAACCCTGCAACTGCCTCCCCCACCCCTCTGCCTGCAGCCTTTCCCTGAACAGCCAGCAGAAGAGAGATGATCACACAGACCAACTTGTCCATCAGCAGGCTTGTTCAGCATGAATCCTCCTCAGACCTTTCCATTGATGTCCCTGTGCCCCTGGCCAAGCCCATCACAAAGGGCTGTGGCTGGAAAGCTGTTTATTCCCCATCTAAAGCACCCCCTGGTGCCCACAGAGGGCTAGTTCATCCCCCTACCATCCTCCTGCGAGCTGAAGTGATCTGGCTATCCTTACCCTCCTCCTGGTCAAACTCCTGAGCCACTTTCCCCTTGCAGCTTTCCTCCCACCCCTGCCTCTAAGAGATACTGTGGAGGGGTCCAGACTATGCTGTTCAGATGAGAGGAGGTTGATGGTTCCCGTTGTTCTCAAGCCCCTTCTCCACCAGACAGTGAGGTTTCATCTACTCTTCCTGCTCAGTCTTTTCTTCTTAGTGCTTTGTGACTGAGCTTAGCTTGTCCATATCCAAGGTAGATTGCATGTGAGAGCATAACATGACATACCAACCCTGGGGTTAAATTTCTTCTTCCAAAAAGCTAGCTCTCAAGGAATGTGGTGGCTAAAGCCCATCTGGTTTTGCTCATGAGTCCTCTCATGAGTTCTTCCTGGAGGAAGAAGGATGAGCAGGGTCTTGGGCATAGTGATTAGACAAGGACTTGACCTGTTTCTTGTTCAGGCTGGTCAGAAACAGGAGGTACAACTGATCCCATCAGCACATTAGAGAGCAATTTGAATAAATTGCTCCAAAGTGGCCTAAAGTACCTTCTAGCTGTAATTCAGAAGGTTCCTAGTCATTGGAGAAGCAATGCTCACTGACCAACCACCTCACCTGATGGGGGACCCTCCATCCCTGCAGCTTTCAATGGAGCTGGGCACCCTCCTGAGGGCTGGTGCAATACGGTGATGGGACAGCCAGCGAATGGGCAGGAACATTTGACATGCCCCTTGCAAACAGGCACTGTGAGCCCACACCAGCTGCCTGGGCTGCATGTGCCAAAGCAAAGCACCCCATCATCAGCGTGGAGCTGCCCTGCAGCCACCACACCCCCTCCTTCTCTGTGCACAGAAACTGTAAGAAACAGGAGGGGCTTTAAGGACCCTTATGGTCCCGTTTCGTTCCTGTGCTAATCCTCACCAGACAGAAATCACTCCACTGCCTCATGGAAGCAAACTCGTCCGTGGGCATCAGCCACATCCCAAATTTAAAACAATTTTAACAAGCTGGAAGGAGCAAAATAAACAGCACTTGATCTGCAAGCTCCCTGTTCTTGACAGCGTCCCCAGAGGAGGTGGAAAGCTGAGGAGATAGCTCCTTGCTTTAATTGGTACATTAAAATTCTTCCAGGCCACTACACAACTGTTAATAGGCAACTTAATTAAGCACTAACCCAGTTCACATTTCTACTCTCCAGAGGCTCTTGTTTCATTTTTTTTTCTTATTACATCCAAAGCCATGGGGAGTTTTGTCCTAATCATGTAAAACAAGCAGAGGGCAGTGACACCAGGCAACTTACTTAACTCCTGATCTCCAGACACCTCCACCAGATGCCCAGGCCTGCATTATCTTCCCAAAAAAGAAGACACAGAGGACTCCATGAATGAGGTGTGAACTGCTACAAGTCAGCAAAAATAAGTGGCAATAAACCTTAGCACCTGCTGCCAACTCACCCCCGCAGAGTGCAAAAAGGAGATGATGTTGGGAAAAGACCTCTCAGGGCATCAGGTGCCAATAGCGGGTGGTTTTTAGACAGTTGTCTGGTTAATTGAGGAGCCTCATTCAGCCTTTCATGAGTATCTTCCAAAATGCAGATGTTCTCCTTGTTAACAGTCCTCAGCCACACAGTACCCAAAGGAGACTCCTCAGAGCACCTCATGGTAGTGAAATAGCAGGGGAAAAAAACCAAACACACCAAAAAAAATAAAAATAAAGTGCAATCTCCTGATCCCCAGGAGAGCTTTAACATCTGGCTGCTCCAACCACCTGCCTCTGTCATTATCTGCTGAAGGAACCACAGGAGTAACCATCTGTGCCCCACAACACACCCCAATCCCTTGTCATTACTGGGCAACTAATTCCCTGTGTGGTGTGCAGCTTGAACATCAGGCTGGGCTACTTACTACATTTGCTGAGGAGGCCCTCAGCAACCATGTCCTCAGAAGTTTTCTTTTTCTTTCTGAGTCTGGGCTGGGGTAAATCAAAACCTGCTCCAAGAGCTGTCGTGGGAAGTGATGGGTTTAAAAGTCCTGCGAACAATAGCGGGGTTTCCATTACAGGTGAGTTATGAGCCACTTAAGTTAAAAAACAACCAGATTTTACTGCTGCCAGGTAAATAAGGTAATACCCACAGATTGAGGAAGGAGGGGGGACTGTGGAGAAGCCAAGCAGTCACCTGGCTTATGGAGGGAAGGAGCATTTGTTGCTGGTGATGAATGAATATGAATCCCTCTGCTCAAGGAGAAATGGTCCATTTGCCTCAAAAGCCTTGTACACCAACAGGCACGCTGCCAACACACACGTCACCATTGGTGACTGAGCAGTAAGGCAAATGGGGGATTTTCCCCACTGAAATATAGGGTCTGTCTCACACTGTCACATTTTCACTCTGAGGGAAACAAAGAATTTCAGAGCCCCTAAGCACAGTAACTGCAGAGCTGCAGATTTCCAGCACAAACGTTACCAAACAGCTGAGGGGGATGTGCTCTGGTGGCATAAATCAGGGTGACCACCATGGACCTTGAGTGTAGTTTGCATTTGCTGAAGTCTTGTCCCAGGGGTAGAAACAGGATGAGGTGATGGTGGAATGCAGCTACCCACTGAGCTCTGGAGCTGAGTGAAGCGATAGGACCAGAGGGACTTACCCCAGCAAGGACAGGCTGCATAGCAAGCATTAAGGTGCTTTTCAGTGCTGGGTTAAAAGCACTGCAGCCCTGAATGGCTTGAAGTTAGACCGCTAAGCATGTTGGCATTGAAAATGACAGGGAAAAAAAACCCTCTATGGAAATAAAATAGTATTTGTTTTTTAAATCAAATCAAATAATGATTCTTCTCTTGAGCTGTGCAATTTTATGGCCATTTCTGTGGACAGCACCCATACAAAAATAAACACCAACCCTGACAGAAACTTGGTTTCCATTCATTCTATTCCTTGCTCCACTCTTTGATTTTTTTTCCTTCCACCAGGAGACAGGCAGGGAGAAACCTCCCAGGGAAAGGGGGCACTGACAGAATAAACCAAAGCCTGGAAGGAGGAGGGTAAAAAAAAAAAGCTGAGTTTAGTTTCCATTGGAAACACGAAGCTCAGATGGGAAAGGGTGGGAAAAGTGGTTGTGTTTTCAAGGAATGAAAAGGGAGAGACAAACGCCTCAGAGTTAGGAATGGGTGTCAGACAGCCCTGCAGAACACCCGTTTCTCTCTGCTGAGGCACCAAACCTGAGAAAAGGGCAAAGATCTGCGAGCCGTGACCGAGACACGTCGGCAGACTCCCTGCAAGGAAAGCCCACGGGGAGGAGGTGGCACAGGGTGACAAGCGGGGGAGTGAAATGAAGGAGGTTTCTGCTGAGGTCCCCTTAAAAGACAATCTGGATCACCCTGCCTCTGTCCCTGTGCACTGGAGGGGCCTTTGGCATGGAAGACACCCATGAATTTCTGGTGTCTAGGTGGGAATGGCCCCATGTTGGCATCTGAGTGTGAAGAGGGAACTGGGTTGGGGAAGAGGTCCAAGGTGGCCACTCAAACCTAGCAAATTGCATTTGCTGTTATGTCCCCCCTTGCGCCTGATGTGCCTCAGCCAGCACAGTGTCTTTGGGTCAAGGGAGCAAAAGCTTCACTGGCTGTTGCGTTTCACTGTTTGGTGTAAATCTTCCTCTTCTGTCTTCCCATGAGAAATGCTTGCCTTTGAGTTTGAGGAGAGACCGACCTGGGACGGGTCTTTACTAGGACATCTGGGACACCACTCCTGGGAACACCCGTGGTCAGCTGAGCAACACCCCCTCAGGTCTTCACCAACCTGCAGCATCATCTGCTTGAGCTTCCACCACCACCCTGGTGAGCTGCTGCCCTCCAGCCTCACCAATCTCCCTCCGGCCCAGCATTCAGCTGCCAACTCCCCAGTTGTTCAGGATCAAAGTCCTGCTTTGTCACAGCACAACCTGCTCAGATCCCTCGATTGTTCTTTGATCCTGTGGCACAGGCAGTACTTATGTGGGCAACAGGCACCTTTGGTAGAAACCTGTTCCCCACCTGTTTTAATCAACAGCACACGCTCATGAGCCGCAGCAGCCTGGCTGATGGGCAAGATGGGTTTCTCGGGACAGTGTCACCAGGTGGTGGTGGGAAACCATCTGGATATTTAAATACAGGCACACACCTGCAGAGGCTGGGATGTGAAAATGACATTTTAAAGCACTTTCAGTTTATCATGTTGTTGGATAACGTAGCTAAGAGTCCAGGCAACTTTGTTTCTCTTCCCAGTCCTTTTCTGCTTGGTTTTGTGATAGTGCTTCCAATTTCCAGAACTCTTGAGGTAATTAATAATTTCATGCCACTTAACAGAGATTAACATTTCCCTCTCAGAATTTCTTGGGGGGAGGGAAGAAGAAAATTATGTATGTGACCATTTCCATAGGCCCACAACATTTCTTTAAAACACTAGGAATTTCAGTTGCTGCTACTCGACTGTTTTTAGATCCAGTATTCAACTTGATCAGAATACTTCCTCTGTAAATTCTAGGAATGACGACTTCACCCAGTAAACACATTCTCACCCCATCATTTAACATTGCAGACAAGGCTTTGACGCCCCTGCACTTCGTGATTTTCAGAAGACTGCAGAGCAGAGACATCCTCTCGCCGGGCTGGGGGGAAGATCTCGCACCCGTGTTTAACTTGCAGTAGCTCACTCCACCACTAGATGTCTTTGTGCTCTGCCTGGCAGTCCAGAGCACCCTTCCCGGTGGCCAAGGCCAGGCTGATTTCGAATCAAAGTTGCACGGAGGCCTTCTTTGGGCTATTGTATACATTATTTTTTAAATTTAACTCCTCTGTGTCCAGAAAGAGCTGCAATTCCATGATACTGCCCACACATCCTGCACTGCCAAGGGTTATACAAGTACTTAGTTAGCCATAACAAGACAAAATTATTGGACTGGGCGCCCTGCACTGCGTGTCACCACATCCCTTCCACAATCTGTCCCAAAGCACAGGCAGAACCCACTGCTTGGGGCAGCACAGGGCAGCCCTGTACGTTCTTCTTCACTGCCTGAGCTGCTTCCACACACAAAGGTGGAATTACCTGGTTCTTGCCCTTCTTCGAGCTGTCAAACCCAACCCATCACTGACTGCAAGAGAAAGCAGATGGAGCAAACAGTGGCTTGCAAACTTTTATTCGGTCATCAGTCCTGCTGTGTGGGTAGCATCTCAGCAACTGGAACCCAAATATGCAAAAATACTGAGTTTTCACAGTGAAAAAACAGACAGTATAAAATATTCCAGTATTGCCTCTTAGAACCACCAGTTCAATAAGACCCCTGTTTCAAAGGCAACATGCCAATTTATTTTGTTCTCTATTTTCAACCCCTCTCCCCCCAAAAAACAATTGCTCAGACACTAACTCTGTTTGCCCCCACATAACCCTCACATGTTAGTGGGGGAGAAACATGAAATCCCTTCCTGATTTCCAGAGGTTTATTGAAGACCATTCTCCCAGTGGTGTCAAGGCCCAAAACCGACAGATTCCTGTGACAATGAGAGGTCCTGATGTTCTGCACACCGCAGACACGTGCGGTGCTACTGGACCCTGACGAGAGGCTCCGTCTCTCGGATGAGCCACTGCAGAGCTTCGTGCCGGCCTTGCCTCTCCAGTTCTGCTCCAATCACTTCCCTGCACTTCTGATGGTAGTCATTCACCCAGTTACACTAGAGAAAGGGAGGGTATGGCATTCAGCACAGACACAGAAGAGTCGCTGCCCTTACAATTTGTGTACAGTCAAAGACATTTGCTGGCCCTTGTGCTCTCTGGGACTGAGTTGTTAGGCTGGGATGGGATGCTGTTCCAAAGAGACAGACCCCTAATTATGGAAGTAACTTTTGATGAGGGCAGGAACTGAAGCAATTCATCACAGGTTTTCAGAGGAGCCAAGGTTTGGTTCAGCTGACAAGTATTTAAAGTCTCTGCAAATCACTCCCTCCAGCAAGTCAGGACAGCTGCCTTGGCACAGCCTAGTAAATAGCTTTGCAAATTTGTCGCTGAACAATGCAGTCCTGAGACACAAGTTGCCCTATTGATCTGAACAGGTAACCTTCTGGCAGATCTCAGTACTCTGCAGAGTCATCTTGAGTAACAGGAAATGCAAATAGGATTATCATTCAGAAAAGGAGGATGGGTTGAGCAAAATAAAAGAGTATGGTGAAAAAATAGGAAGAAACAGACCACAGTGAAGGCAGAAACAGAAGAGAAACAGTGGGAGACCGAAACAGAAACTTTATAGCATGAAGGTCTTCAGGAAATAAATGCTGCCAAACAGGTAGGAATGATGGCTGCTCAGAGTCTATGTGTGTGCTGCAGAATGTGGGATTGGTCATGAGCAGATACAGACAACAACATGAGACAGTCATTAGTCTGGGAAGACAGCACAATCATCTAACAGAAGCAATTAAGGCAGAAGGAGAAAAACTGAGATGACAGTGGCAAATACTGTATCAAGGAAACTACCAAAATATGATCAGAGGGGTCCTCACTGCCTTCATTATAGAATAATTTAGATTGGAAGGACCTCTGAAGCATTTCTCTAGTCTACCCTCCCACTCAAAGCTGAATCAAGGTTAAAATCAAGTCAGATTGCTCAGGATGACTCTCTGGATGCATGAAATGGAACAGAGGCCAGGGGTTCTTGCAAACAGAACAGAACAAGCTGGTTCTAGCACAAAGGTGGCAATGCAAATGCCCTGCTTCACTTACCTCTTTTTGTGTCAGCAAATTAACATCAATCATTTTCGTCTGGATTGGAACCAGGGTTAAGGGTTCAAAAGTCAGGCTCCCTCTGTTTTTGAAATTGTACTGCAGCAGAAAGACAAACAGGGTTTTAAAGTTTTAGAAACAGCTCCAGCCAGATCACACTTACTCCTTGGTTTATGTCATCACTACAGAACAATCCAGGTAACATTCAGATAGGATGGTAGAATCTTACAACAACGTTTTTCTTATAGCTCAAGCAAAGAATCTCAATACAAACCTTAGTTATTCCTTTCAGCGGTCACTTTTTAAAGGTCATGTCCCAAGTCACCATTGTACAGGACTCAGCTTGATGACTACATGGTTGTTTTCAGTTTGGCATTTCTAAAGGCATAACCCAGACAGACTAGCATCGATAATATCAAAATCTGCCTGTAGTTTTGTTTCTGCTGCCACTGAGGACTCTCTAGCAGAGAAGAAAATCCCAACTTGAAAGATTAACCAGTTCTACAGCAATGACTCCAAGGGCCTGAATAAAGATGCTTCTGGCTCTTGACAGCCAGAGAGAAAACATTTTAAAACAACTCTTACATGCACATTTCAACCTATGGAAACTCTACAGAAGCAGAACTGTCTTCTGTGCCCCCATTAGCAAGGGAGACTTAGAGTCAGTCTTCACCATAGCAGGGTTTTGGAGATCAGGAGTCTTGAGTAAGACTCTGACTGTTTCCAGTACAGTCCCACCTCAAATTCCAGTACTTTAAGTTTCATAACTAAAAAGTCACAGAGAAAGGTGCATCTTGAGAGGGTCATTCACCTTGGTTTCAGCAGGGATCACGAGGACAACATTTTCTATTCGGATCCCAAAGGACCCATCTTCATAATACCCAGGCTCTGCAGAAATAGACAGTAATTAACTAAGCCACACAGCTGCACTGTGCAAATACTTATTCCCTACAGACAGCCTTCCCCTCCACGGTGTCAGTCCACTGAAGTCACTAAGCAAACTTGACATCAGACATCCACAGAGGCAAAAAAATTTTTTACACTACTTAATACGCTACAGAAGCCCCAAGCAAGATGACAGCAAAAGTTCTCAAGACAGGAGAAACAAGACAGACAGCCCTCCAGCTCAGATTGTCTCCTTCCAAGACAAGAGAGTGCTGAGTAAATGTGTTCCAAATACCAGAAACTCTGAAAATGTTAATGTCTTGATGAAAGGTAGGTGGGGAAGCCCTTCCCCAAAACACTTATTTTAGAGAATGCTCCCCTGACAACCTGAGAGGACTTTGTAGCCCTGAAGGAACGTAAGTCTCTCAGCAAACCCCAGCAGGCTGCTAATTTACTGCTGGAAGAACAAGGGATGTTAAGACTTAACAGCTGCCTCAAATAGCTCATAGCAAAGACAGGATTAGCTCCTGTAAGCTTGGTGTCCATCTTGCAGTGCAGCCGGCTCTTCCACTGTAGGACAGAAGCAGCACGCCAGAGCTGGGCTCTGCTGAGGTTAGCACAGTAGAGAGCAGGAAACAGGGCTGCTGCTCCCAGCTGCAAAAATGCTTTATGGAAAGTGAAAGAGCTAAAATCAGAGAGTCTTTACCAGGAGAGCCTAAATGACAGTTAAAACAACAGAGAAGGCAGGGTCAGAGCTTATGATCCCACCTTTCCTTTATTTACACCATCATCAGATTTGTTCCCTCTACATCTTAAAACACCAGTAACCTCCCCCAGTAACCAGAGAGAGTCACCCATGCTGAATACCATCAGAGACGATCATGCCAGCCTCCAAGGGCTCATCTGCAAAGGTTTTGTAGCTAATGCCACAAGGCCCCTCATGCACATTGAGGAAAGAGCCAACTCCATGTCCTGTCCCATGCAGGTAATCCAAACCAGAGTCCCACAAGGCAGAGCGGGCAAAGGAATCCAGAAGGTGACCTGCAGGCCAAGGGGAGGAGACACACATGGAGAGAGAACGATCAAGTCAGGCTCCCTCGGAGATGCTGAAAATCACACTGAAGGCTCAAACCTGGAAAACATGCAAAAAAACCCACCAAACAACCCAAACACCAACCCCTCAAAAAAACTCCACCAACAACCACAGAAGAGAAGTCATGTTAGAAGTCTGATATTCAAGCTCTTTCTAGACAGAAGAGCCTCTCCCTCCCTCTTTCCTTACAGAGCCTTTCAGAACATGGTCTGTAACAGAAACATGGCACTGCTGCTTGCTCCACTGCGGTTTTCAGGAAATACTCTAGTGGTTCAATGTCCCACAAAGAACTCAGTACCTTTCTTAAAGACAGCTGCACCAAGTAAACTCAAAGTAGAAGACCTACCATTTTTATCTGGTAAACTAATCAGCCAGATTTCTAGCCTGGATAGTCAGTCATTTCAGACCAGAATGTAGAGAATTTCTGTTACCTGCATGTAAAAATCAAGCCCATATGTTCACGTTCAGACACCCTCCAATTTCAGTTGGAACTGTGTAACAATAGGATAAACTCCTTCTTCCTCAACCTACTCAAGAATGTAAACTAGCCAAAACTCTAAAAAGAGGGATCTTTGGGTAAGGTGTCTGAACAGGGAGAAAATAGCTCTGCAACAAATTCACCAGGGGTGAATGGATGTCACAGCTCCTCCTCCACAAAACCAAAACAGGTTTGTTGTGTGTCATTTTCACATGCTGCTCACTAATAAAAGAGAATCCACATCAACTGGAAGAGAATTAGCCAGTCCTTTTGAAGCTGGAAAGTGATGTCTGGCTTTGATAGGGCCATGAGCAAAGCATGAAAACAACCTCCAAGCGCAGAAAGGCCAGAGATGTGTTAGAAGTCAACTGAGTGATGAAAGTCACTACCACCCTAGGACCAGAGCACTTTGAACATCCTTCAGACTTTCCCTTTTCAGCACTGGTTGATGCTGAGAGAGTAATCAGTAATAAAGAAACCAAGATATCCTGACGGAAACAGACACAGTTACATCAGCATCTGCCTAATGCATCTGGACCTGTCAACCACTTAATAGTTCTTCAGAGGTCACTGCTGTGGTCAAAACACTCCAACTCACCAACATACCTTTGGTTCCATTTGGGAAGATGGCAGCACTCACAGCTATATGTCCTTTCAGGACATAGGTGAAGCATTCCTGTCAGAGAAATGCGTGCCATAAGTAAACAGGGAGAGGCAAAACTTAGTATCTTGTAGCAAACCGTGGAGGATCTGGAAAGACTTGCTCATGCTCTCCTATGGCTGGCAATACCAAAGCTAACAATGAGCAGAAAGGGTTTAAATTACTCTGAAGACCTTTCTTTGCTAATTAAGGAGAGGGTTTTACAAACTCAGACTGCAGGTTTAGCAGCAAGATTCACCTGACCTACATGACTGATTTTCTTTGTGGCTGTAGTTCAACTTCCTGAGCATACCCTACAGCATATTTTCACCACTGAGTAAACTATAATGATGAAATTAGTTTTAATTAAAGAAGCCATTTAAAATAAACAGAATTATATTGCTGAATGTCCAACACAGACTGTCTCAGGTGAGTCTGAAACTGTTTTTTTATATGGTACACTAGACACAAACCACTACTGCAGTCTTGCGTGAGACACTAATTCCCCCTAATTCAAACGCTGGACAAGCTACTGATGTTTATTCTCAGCCCAGTGATTTTATTATTTCTTAGAGGCTACCTGTTACTTTACAGATGAGAGGTGTGCATTTTAAGATAGAAAGGTGCCATTCCCTAAGTCACTTAGTTCATATTTTGGAACCTCGAAGTCTGACAGCTTCCTTTTCAGTCTCTATTAAAATGCTGCCTCATATTATCACACAAATGATACCTGACAGAGCACTTGGACTCTACAGCAATAGGGCACATTACTAATTTGTTTAAGTATCTCTAATAATAAGGGTCAGATCACAAATGACACTGAGGTGCCAACTTACCTTTTCATAAGCTGACGGCGTGCCAAAATGCATCGTCCTGGTGACATCTGTTGTACCGTCTCTTCCCGAGGCAAAGGCAGATGCAGGAAGCAAAGGGATGGAGGAAACAGGAAGATCAAAGTGAGAGTGCACAGAAAAGACAGTCACACTGCAGCAAACCAACCAAACTCATAATTGGGTAAAGTCACCTACTCTGTGCTACACAAGACTGATGATGTATAGTTCCTAATCTCAAAAATTCCTCAACACACATGTTCCAGATGTGGCAATAATGATTTACAATTCAAAACGTTATCTTTCATCCACCAGCATCCCAAAGCTCCTCACAAATTGGAATCTAAGCAACTGGTACCTGCCTATTGAGAACAGAAGGCCAAAATTAGACTATTTGTATGGAAGATTACATAGCTACTCATCAGCAGCTTAAAAATATATACTTATGCACAAACGACAGCTACCAGCTCAGGGGTGGGAAGTGGAAGGGGCTACAGCATCCCTTTCACCCTCAAGGTGTCTTGTTCTAAGATTTCTAGAAGTTATCCAGCAGTTGAGAAGGGGTCAGTCTGAGACATCAGACACTGTCTCTAAGTTCCTTGTACAAATATAATTTTGAGCCTGCTGACAGAAACACAGGGACTTTTAAAATAATGAGTTCCCTTTGAAACACTCACTCCTGTTCCTACACTTTTCCCCAGCAGGCACAGGCCATGGTCAAAAGGAATTCACGATTTAACTTCTCAGCAGGGACAAGTGAGGCATCCCTATCACAATGCTGCGGTAAGTGCCATTGATGTCCAGCTTACATTGTATTCAAAGGGCTGCTTTTCAAAGTGGCACTAAGGAAATCGTTAATTAGGCCATCAGAGGGGAGGGAAAAAAGATTTCCTTGTAAAAGTCTTATCAAAGGATGTCTGTACGGTTCCTTTTCAAAGCTCTTCCTGACTGACACAACAAAAAGGGCGCAGCTCTAAAGACAAAGCTCGTCTCAAAGGAGCAGCCAGGTCTGTTCTATCTTTCTGAACAAGCCACTTCTCATCTATTTACACTGGTTAAAAACATCACTTCTTTCATTTTCCGTGGAGTCAGAGTTCCACAGTAAGCAGCTGCGGAGACTGAGGCTACTGAATGGCACTGTCAAAACAGCACGGAGTCACCAGACATGACGCCTTCCCAAAAACACATCTGAGACCCAAGGCCACTGGGATGAGAAACCCTGCCTCCGAGTTTCTCTCTGGAAAGGCAGAGAATACCACAGGGCTGTGGTGCCCTGCTCCTTTCCCCACCTTTCTGAACTCAACACCAGTCAAACCTGCCCACATCCCAGCAGAGCAGGTGCCTCACTGGCTGAGCAGCCCCAGGCTAAGCAGGGCAGTCAGTCCTGCTCCCTGCAGCTCTAACACCAATACACCAGGTGAGCAGAGCTGTGACAGACAGAAACATGCACCGCCAGTTAGAGCGCAGCTACTGTCACATTGGTAATGGACTCTGATGGGAACTGCACTTTTAGATCTCTTCCCCTGCTCCAGACAAGGCTTGTCTGCAGCCCTCATCTGCTGTCCTGAGCCTAACTCAGGGTCTCCTGTCACGGAACGGACACCCACTGACCCATGCAGCTGACTACACTCAGAATCCCACAGAGCCCCTCCGGAGGGGATACTGCGAGCAGGCTCTCTGTGAAGGGGCACTGCCCCCAACACCACCCTCCAGCATTCTTGCTACAGCAACTGCACGCCGACGCTGCAGGTGCTTACTGAGAGCAGTTCAGCACCCTTCATCCCACTCACTTGTACTGTGCTCCCGAGTCCAGGAGGTAGATCTCACTCACAGACAGCGTTCTGTTGGTCTCAGGAACGGGCCTGTTCAATTAAACACAAAGTTTTTTGTTCCACAGTTTAAAGGTTTCCAGCTGATGTCTGCAGCACAGAAACCACATGAAGTGGCAGCTTAGATGTGCTGGCTCTATTTCTTGTAGTGGTGATGGAAATCCCACACATGCTAAGACAGAGAGCATACTGAGGAGTGTATTTGTCTACAGTAAACAGCACTACAGTGGAGAGAATAGCTTTGTTGCTTTCAGCAAAACCCTCAACATCTGTTCCCGGACACGTTTCAGAACAGCCTGCACTTCACACTTGTTCTTCCCAGAATCCTGCCCCCTCTTTTCTGTGGCCTCTGAGCAGATCAGCATCCTAATACATGCACACTGACAGGAGGGAGGGACCTTTATTTAGTAAGCATGGAAGCTCTGGCGGAATAAAGCAAGACAGGAATCAACAGTGACTGCATCTCCCTGGAGTACTCCCGTTTCGACTTCACAAAAGAGCCAGACAGCCCAGTTTGCTGAAGAAGGAAAGGAGAAGCTGTGTTTCTCTTACTTGTAATGAATGATGGCTCCATTTGGACCTGTACTTGAGATGGTAGCAAAACTCAATTCAACAAAGTCTTTCTGTTGGCTGAAAGAAAAGATTGTGATCACTAGAGTGTAAGTGAGAGGAGCACATGAAGCAACTGGAGAGTTTTTCCTCAATTTCATGTCACCTCAGCCTTTCCCTTTAGCTTTGAAAGCCATCTGGACAAGCACACTTGGGTAGGAGAATCATACAGATCCAAGTCCTATCCTCCCAGCCACGTGGAAAACTACTTTCCATCTCTACCTTTGTCTTACAAGCAGAAAATTCACCACCCAGAGAAGAGATGTCCTGAAAAATTTCTTCTTTCTTACTTATTTGAAGGAATTTTTAGAGGTTCTTTTGATGTGCACATGGGAGTATCTCCAAATACAGATGGTGTTCATTCTCCATCGGAAGAGGAGGAAATCTAACTCTTACATCACGTCCTCTGTGGTAAGAAAGTGACTGTCTTGTAGTTAAGTGTCCTAACCTGCAGCACTCCTCACTGCTATCTCAAAAGGAAATAGGATAGGATCCAGTGGGCCGGGACTTGTATCTCCCAAGACACCCAATTCTTCCCCAACTCTTTCAAAGAAATCCTGTAGTAGTGTTTTGTCCTCAGGTAAGATATACCTGCAAGTGAGATGGATTTCTAGAGGATAAATAAAAACAAAGGCTAAAACACCACACATAAAACATCCTGACAGGGAATTTACTTTTTACCTTCGAAACTGCTCTGCTTTGTCTGCAGCGATTATTTCAGTCACTGTTCCCTTTGGAACCTAGTGGACAGAGACAAAGGTTGAATTATGACACCAACAAGCAAAGGAACTGCTATATGCTTAAGCACCAGGTCTCCCTGGTGCAATATGAATGTCAGGCTTGAAGTGGCATCTTTCCAGGTTTTCTCTCCTTACTCCTCAGTAATGACAGACACAATATTGTGTTTATATAACATGGCAATATTGTGCTGGGCATGTGAGAAGCAGGAAGCAGAGACTGCTACAGCAGGATGGCAGAACCCAGACTAGTGAGCAGTTAGTTCAGTATTAACTTCACTGAGATACGTGCACAGGTAACATCTCACACAGCAACATCTCTTCACAGACAGGTTATGCTACATTTGAACAGTTCTCTCCAACCACCCATGGTATTTGCAGAATCTTTATGCTTTTAAGTCAGAAATGGAAATAGTTGCAGGAAAAACAAAGGATGTCAAATTTTAGTTTAGGCATTTGATAAATTAAAATCTGTGACACCACTTCTTCAGGACTGGACAACAGGCAAAGGGAAGCAAGAGTCTCATAACCCCAGAGGCAGCTTTCCTGAGGTACTCAGACATGTAAAAAGGCACCTTTGGAAGTCAGCAAGTAATTTCCATAGGTAAAGTATCAGACATGCAGTAGTACAGAAGGAACACTGCTTAGTTAAGTTGCCACGTAATACCTGGCACTCTGTGCTTTCAACCCTGAGCAAACACAAGCAGTTTTTTCCTTATCCCATTTTCATTGCACATGGACATGACTTCACCTGTCCATTTGTAAACATCACATTTCTCCACACTGCCAGACAACACTGACTGTGGTGAGAATTCCACAGCGGTACACAGAACTGGGTATTATTTAATGGCTTACACTAGCAAAGCAGCAGAAGACAGTATTAACATTGCTCAGGCAATTTCTCAGCTGCTCTGGCTTTGGCCTGTGTGACATGATTGGAGCAGTATGTTTTTAAAAAAAATTAATTCAGCCTTGGATGGAAGCACGACTGAATCCCCCCCAAAAGACAGGTAAAACCTCTCATGTTTCCTGTTTTTAGCTAAGGCACCATAAAGATTATCAAAAAGTTCATGCTAATGAAGAAATTTACATAGCAATACAATCTCTAAGTTAAAAAAAGAAACCAAACTACCTCTTTCTCCAGCCAGTTAAAGAGCTCACACAGGGCAACAGCATCTTTAATCTATGTTAAAATAGAGACAAGAAAAGGGAATTAAGACAAAGACAAGATTCATCAAGCTTCAGTAAAAGCAGTTTATGATACGAAAGAATTCAACCTGCAAGTTTCAGAAAGACACACTAAAAGATTTATATGTAAGAGGTCTTTCCAGGTTCTGTATCCTGTAATTAATCCAAGCACTAGAAATGTATCTGGACAATTAAATAATCATTAATAATGGTTTACTGCTGAGAAGTATCTTACTGTGAAGAATTACCAAGAATTCAGCAAACACTGACTTTGCCCCACATGTGACTTTCAAATCTCCTTTGTTTCAACACAGGAGATCTTTCATTTCAGGTTGTGGAAGGTAACCACAAAACACATCTGGGTATGCAACAGGGGAACATGCCCCTCAGGCACACAGGCAGCACACAGTCTCAGTCACACAGCTTCTGGCTTCTCTCCTGCCTGATGACTTCCAGTTTCCTTCCTTTTTTTCTACACTCTTGCAACATCCAAGCATCCACTCTTGCAGGCAACAAGCATACAAGAGCAAGGCACAATCTTGTCCTCAGGTGGCAGGTGACAGTGTCTCTGCTCAGTGCTAGTATTTTTACTTGCCCTTAAAGGGGAAAATAAAAAGTACTGAAATAGAAAGTAGCAGTTCCCAAGAAACTAGCAAGGCCAGAATTGCCAGCCCTGCTTTAATGGGCACATTTCTCCTGTTCTAAAAAATGCTGCTTGGAAATGAACAGGAAATAAACAAGAAAAAGCTTCAGCACCACAGTGAGCCTCTGTCACAGGCAGCTTCTTCACTTGAAAATATGAATCTTCCTGGGATATCTGCCTCATTTCCAGAGCATCATAAGGATGACACAAGAGAGTGCTCTGAGGACACTGGCTTTTTCTGAACATCTTGGCCTGTGTTTTGCACCATGTGTCATAGAAATTGTGTTCTTTAGGCTGTGTTTATTCAAGTGATAACAATCTGAAGACTGCAGAGAAAGACAACAGAACTAGCAAAGGGGAGAGAATATCCCTTTGAGGGCCCATACTCTAAACAACACTTCTCAAGTCCGTGCAGTCTTCCAACAGAGCAAGGCTGGTTCCTCACACTACTGCAAATGTCATTCTTCACTCAAATGGAATGCTAAACAAGGAGAAAAAAATTGCTTCAACAGCCATAAATGCCTGACAGAAAGGCACTTTTATCCTGCCATCCAAATTCCAATTTGCTTTTTAATCCAAAACACTGAAACTGAAAGGAAAATATCATTTCTTTCCCTAAACATAAAGCAAGCCTCTTGCCCTGTGCAAAGAGGCTCTCAAGGCTTCACTTACATGTGCTCTTCTCATGCCTTCTGTTTCTGATGCATTCTTCACAGCTTTTGCAATGCAGATGGGGGTATATGGGGTGAGGTATCGGTAAGCCTGCAGCAGAAGGACAGGGATTACTTGTGGATTACTCAGACTACATAATCCTACAGGTTTAATAACTCAGCCTGGACACAATTCAGTCTCTCTCAACCTTCAGCACTGTGAGATATTGGGAATAAAGAGGAGAAACAGTCCCTGAACGGAAGAAGAACAGCAACAAGGAAATCCTAGGAACTGAAGGGTCAACAGCTTGTCATGAAGCAATGGGAAGGTTTGGATATCCTAAATGCCTGATATATCAGTATCTGAGACATGGGTTTCCTGTTGATGGTGTATACTAAAGGCCCAGAAACAGTAAGAAACACCAATCCCAGAGACTCTGGTGGAACTTAAGCTGTGCAAACAGACCTAAAAAGTCACCTTGACTTGTTACCTCGCTGTCATCTTCCAATAGCAGGGAGCAAAGGGTAACCAGCCCAGGTACCAGGCACTGGAGTTGAATACTGGAGCCCCCCCTCCTCTACGGCTCTGGCTAGTCTAGCACTGAGCATTCACTACTTCTAACAATCAACAACCCTAACAAAGACATTAAGGGCCCAAGAAACATGAAAGATCTTTGAAAAGCTGAGTGTTACATACTGTCCACTTCTGAAAGGAGCTTACATTAGCAGTTTGAGACAAAGCTTTCCTGTCCCTGTCTGGGGTGGCCCCGTATTAAGAACTCGTAACTGATCCCTTACTACAGTGCACTTCCCCATCAGCTATCCTTAGATTAGCAGGAATGCTTGGCTAGTTCTGAGCATATCTTCAAAAATTCATCAACTAAGGTGACTTGCTCAAGCCTTGTCAAATTCAGCATCAGAAGGAACAAAAATGTAGTCTTTTCCCCCACAGTTCTCTGCTCTACCCATTATGTATTGGGGGACAGGTTAAGCACCTACACAAATGCAGCCCAAGCAACACATTTTTCTCCTAGTCTCAATGCACTAGCAGACAAATAAACTCCACTCAAATTAATGGGAAAGGCCTGGTAGATGCTCAGCAAAGACTGCTTTCACATGAGTTGTACATGCTTACAGTTTGCAAGTTCTTTAAAATAGCAAGACAATTACACTACATTATGCATAAACTGAATTACTGAAGAAGCTACAAGAAAGTCAGTGTGCTGGGTTTGGCTAGGACAGAGCAGCTACTATGGGGGTCTGTTTTCAATATGCACTAAAACTGTGCTGATAACACAGTAACTACTGAGCAGTGCTTAAACAGAGCCAAGGCCTTTGCTGCAGTGGGTCGGTTGGGGGTGCTCAAGGACCTGGGAGGGGACACACAGCCAGGACAGCTGATCCCAACTGACCAAAGGGATATCTCACACCATATGATGTCATGCTCAGCATATAAATCGGTTGGGGCACTAAGAAGGAAAGAGTTCAGAGTTATGGCTATTGTCTTCCCAAGTAACTGTTACACACACAACAGAGCCCTGTTTCCCCAGAGATGGCTGAACACCTGCCTGCCCATGGGAAGTGGGGAGGGAATTCCTGGTTTTGCTTTGCTTCCGTGCCGCAGCTTTTGCTTTGCATACTGAACTGTCCTTATCTTAACACATGAGTTTTCTCACTTTCACTCTCCCAATTCTCTTCCTCATCCTACCGGGGGGGAGTGAGTGAGTAGCTGTGTGGCACTTAGATGCTGGCTGGGGTTAAGTCAGGAAAGTCCTTTTATCAGAGTCAGGAAAAAAACTTCTCAACGGCCAGATTCTTGGATTGGTTTGCCTTTTACAGATACTGGTAGCTTCTAGTAATCTTCTGTGAAAAGCATATTTACATGCAGCTGTAAGGCAAATCTATAAAGGGTTTGCAGATCCATGTTTAATAACAGACTGGATTTTTGCCAATGTCAATATTTGGCTTTGATGGAGACACATAGTACACAGACTACCAGCACCGGGGTTCTTCAAAGCACCCCAGGCCAGTTGCTCACTTTAAAGTGGTGTTGAGCTAGAGAAAAACACCCAGCATGACAAACTGGGAAACTTTTGGCTCTTTCAGTGCCTCTCTAAGTGCTTTTTTAATCAAGACACTTCAGTCCTTCCTCTTCTGCTTTCTATTGCACATAGGTCCTTGAGGCAGGGCCTCACCCTTTACGTACAGGCAGCATGTAGCACTGCAATGACTCGGTATCAACCAAAACCTTCAGTGCTAAAGGGGTAAATAACATCACTACATTCCTTAATCTAGGCCAGACCTGTTGTAGTTCTCCCTATGGATGCTCTGTGGAAGTCACCTACAGCAACTTACCCAAACTGGGGTTAGTCCATTGACTCCAACTATAAGGGGCATTCTCCTCTCAAGTCAAAAGAGCAACAACTATTTATCCTGCGTGCTCCATAGACAATATGCTTTCTGCTACCCTGAATGAGAGCGGGCAAAGTATCAGTATTCTGTATTAAGGGGTCATTTGCTTCTAGAAATGGACTGATGGTGTCAGAAGATTTAACCCTAGGCAGGGGCAAAAAACCCCTATCTTGCTCATATTATGCTGTTGTTTAAACTGCATGGGCAACAGAGCTATTTTGGCCATGAGAACTGGACAGTTTAAGCAGAAATTTGTGCTGGTATCAAACTGTGGCAGCCTGGGGATACACAGGCAGTCTCTTGGGGTTTTGTCTTTTGAGAGACATAAAGCTGACACCCCTGTTAAAATTTGTGGATACAGAAAAAGCCTTCAGGCCCCATGGGTTAGCTCTTACAGGTAGGGCTGTATCATGCACAACCGTGCAGTACATGATATAGACAGGAGATATCAGAAACCTGGTGGTGGGTGAACACAGACTTGCAGCCAAACTATTTTTTTACTATTTAGTTCTTCCTTCAGCAATCCCTTCATCTCAGCCCTGTGAATCTCAGGTGAGAAGCCTGTACTGTTTAGTAATCCAACACAGGCACACATTCTGCTCAGTGGGCCTGGTCTTCCAAAGAAGGTCTTCTATACAAGACACATGGAAACTGGCTTATTTGTCCACAGTTGCTGCTGTGTCCTTCCCCAAGTATCTCCTTTCATGACCACTGGAATATCAGGTGGACTGCAGGACTCTGAGACAGCCAAGTCCAAGTACAAGGGCAAGATACAGCAAGTACAGCTGTACAGTAATTAATCTGACGCTGCAAGAGTCCTTCAGCAGATGCACTCACTGCATGGACAATCAGAGCCTGCAGGTAATTCATGTCCTCACAAGGTTCCCTGCTGCAACAGCTCTGTCTCTCTGTCCCTCCTGTCTTCAATACAAGACAACACATACTGCCTGATGTTCCCAAGTCACTGAAATAGATAAGGGGAACCATCTTCAGGCACTCTGATCAAGCCCAATGTCCCCCTCCCAGAAGTTCTGCAGAACTCCCCTGCTTCAGTCTCCAGGTCTTACGGCTGCTCCCCATTAGACATATGTTCTAGCCATGGACACAGCGACCCGAGCTCACCCTGCCCCTTTCTCCCTCCCCTCTCTCACTGTACTTGTCTTATCTTAAGCTGACAATTCTTTGGGCAAATCGGCTTACTGAGTTGGAAGGGCAGTTCCAGCAAGAGCAACCCCAGGATTAACAACCCTTCGATGCCCCAACGCGGCTGGATCCCTTCCACACAAACTCCAGCCTGCCTCATCCTCTGCAAAGGCAAAGCTGAGGCCAGCTGCCCTCATTAACACTGTTCCTGACCACACTTAGCAGAGAGGACAAAAGCATTTTCCCTTGCAAGGGCCACTAACCTTGGGAATAGCCTCAGTCAGAGCATAGCTGGCTTTGTCACTGAGCCACACTTTCTCCTTGGGTGAGAGGCTTGCACCAACAGCCTGCAGCTCTGACAGGATAGATCCATAGGGCATCACCTGGATTCTAAACTCAGGCTCCAGGGTGGAGTCAAGCTGTAAGTGCTCCCTCACATCTGAGTCCATCATCCGGTCACCATCGATGAAGAGCCTGAGAAACAGATCAGACAGAGCAGATAGGTGGGACCACCTGACAGTGGTTGGACTAAAGGAGGGAAGGAGAAACCATTCTGGTGACATTTCTTGGAGAAAGGAGTTCATTCATTATGTGCTATACTTTGCTCTATATTTTTTTTAACCACTGGCCTTCACACAGCTTAAATCCTCCTTTGAAATCAAGATGTACCACCTTGCTGACAGGAAAGGAGCTGATAAGCATTTTTGTCTCAAAATGCCTGCATCCCATCACTGCATTTCTAACAGGAGAGAGTAACAGAGGCAATTAATGGCTACTTTCTAGTTTTTAAGGGCAGCATCTGGAAACGGAAAAGCTACCACTGTTCTATCTACCACACTGGTATTGCTTTCACTGCATTGGAATGTTGAGCTCAACCTTCACACGCAACCTGTACTCACCCAGCCAGGCCTTACCTCAGACACATCTAGCTAGCAGCTTAGAGATGCCTCTAAAAGACTTGTGCTGCTGAAGGTCATTATATGGGGCAGTCATAGGACAAAAGCCTTCTGTCATAAACCATCCCTGACACTTTTCTGTACAGTCCCTGCAGTTTTGAAGTGACTCATCAATGACATGAAAGTTTTCCAATGTCCAGGCCAGCGTTGACTCTTACCCACATGTCACCCAGGGTTCCGAAGGCCCTCCATGCTATCTCAGAGTGACAGACAGAGGGGTCAGCCATCCTGCCCAAGGTCACCCATCAAGTCAGCCGTGGTGCTGAGGAGAGCAGCAGAGCTCTTGGCTGCCTCTCCAGTTCTGATCAGGGGAAGAGAGTAATTAACGTTGAAGACAGAAGTGCTTAGAAGGGACATTAAAGCGCCTGAGCGTAGGCGTCTCTTAAAAAAAAAGAGACAAATGCTTTGCTAGAACAGTTCTCCCACAGAAAAAGGCATCTTGGAGGACAGAAGAGGGGAAAACAAGCACCTGATTGTGTTCATTCCTATGACGGCGTATGCAAAAAACACAGGATTGTACTCAACATCAGAGCCTCGGAGGTTGAAAAGCCCTGGAAAATAAGAACGCCAAGAATCACAGTCCTGGTTCATCTGATGCAACATTAGACAAAGCCAAAAATAATCTCAGCAAAACACAGTCAAGCAATGAGTTGTCACGGGTGCAGGCCGTGGGTGCAGCCTCCCACCCAGCTGTCCCACGTCCTGCCGCTTTTCGGCAATCCTAAACTTCTGCCAGGAGATGGCACCAGAACTGCAGTTTAAACACTCCCATCGGGCAAGGAAATTGGAAATTGGGCTTTGACTTTAAAAGAGGGCTGGCTTGGAAGAAAGCAAGTACGAGCAATAAAGATAAGGACACGTGTGAAAAACGTAGTCTTTGCTTTTTCTGATCTGTGTAATACAATAAAAGCCCACTTCTCAACAGCCAGAAGACTTGAAAGTTACAGGCAATCATTTCTTTCCAGTCCTTTTCATGCTTGAGGGGAGAAGGAGACACAATAGGCAAGACCTAAAATACTCCAAAAAGCCCTGTCATTTGGGTGCCTACCAACATCTCAGATTCAGACTCCAGGTTTTTTTCACAACAATTTTACCCTTTACAACTCCAGGCAAATTCAAGAGGGGAAGTAGATGTTCAGCATCTCCAAAGTTCTGATTTTAGGGTCAAATAAAAACCCCAGGGTATCCAATTAGCTGAAATGAGTTACGCAAGGCAATAAGGCCAGCCAGCAGGACAGCTGGGAACAGAACCAACATGTCCTAAATCACAGCCCAGCACTGCATTCATCGAACTCTGCAAACTCTGCCACGGAAGTAAAAATAGAGTTTGATTCTCCCCAGGGAAGGAGTAGGTCACTTGAAAGCAGGAAAGAGCCACAAAGAACTCTGTTACTGCATGGGTACAAACTTCCTCACTTGGCCAATTCCCAATGCAGTAAGGAGGCAACAGTCTCTTCTGTGGTTCTTTCTGCCCCCAGAAACTTGTCTGGAGTTTAATAAAGTGAACTAAATTAGATAAAACTAAAGACAACTTCTCCCCCTTCCCCCTTTAGGATAGGAAATCAATCCAGCACTCTGCAGTAAGCTTCTCTCATGACTTCCTCTGGTTCATCTTAAAATCCTTGGTTCATAACCAAGCTTGGCTTTGCTGGAGACATTTAATCTGACACCACCTCAGGGCACCAATTTATCATTAATTTAATTGGAGATGCGCCTGAAAAGGTGAGCCACACAATCTTTGCTCACACAGGCCTCCCCAGGGAGGAGTCATATCACCACTCTCAGAAGTACTTCTTTCATGAAACAAGCTCAGTGTCCCAGATCCAGGAGAGCCCTCAGACCTCAGCAAGCTGGCTTCTCCAGCACCAGAGATGTTGCACTGGCAGTTTCATTTCTACCTTTTCAGATCACACACGGGGCACAGGCATTAGCAGCACTCACACCCTGCCAGCACTACGCTCCCACTGTAGCAGTCTGCACACTGTGATTTCTGCACAAAGGATACACAGCACCAGTAACAACAGTTCTGGAGGAACCACTGCTGTTTCTGGCCATTCTCCCTTCCTACGCACTGGGCTGGGAGCCAGGGTGTGAAGACCTAGCCATCCTGGGGCCCCAAACACAGAGGGGACCCTCTATCTGGACCTTGGCTTGAAATGATCTGGAAATATAAGTTGAACCGTGACTTACTTGTTTTAACCAAAGCATTTGCGAAACACTGGAGAGGTAGAGACTGACTTTAAAAGTCGTGGCAATTAGGAAGATTACTTTGAATGCTGTGTACCCCACCCTTGCCTTATGTATACAAAGCCACATGTTGCATTGCTTTGTTTACAGCCCAGCAGAAAACAGTCCCCATCTTCCCATAGGGTGAGGCAGCATCAAGATGGTTTATAGCCAGCAAATCTCACAGGGTTTTTCCCTTCCCCCCTTCAAACTCCCTCAGGCTTTATATATAACCTTCTTTTCCCTTTGCCTGGGCTGTGGTGATTTGTTGCATTCCCTGGGACAAAAATGTACTCAGGAGCTGTACTGGTGTATAAAGCAGTACAGAAATACAGGCTTGCTGTTTGTGACCTGTTACCACCACTGCACTGCACCACTGTAACAAACACATGGGTTGTCATGAGCACCTAGCACCCTGGCTGGGTTCTTCCTTTCCAAGGCAGGAAGAACATTTACTTTGCAGGAAGAACTGAGAAGGGAGATGCAAAGACTTACATGCTACTTCATCCAAGGCTGTTACCACAAACCACAGGACTTTCCTCTCAGCCATTTTGGAACGAAGGGCTACAATTTTGTCTCTCCAGCTGACCCCTGCAAAACACAATATGAAAAGCTGCAGTCACCAACTTTACTGGGGATGCTGATATAAAACACAGACCGAAGCACTGGATTTTGGATGGACCCAAAACACCCTGTTTGGCTTACATGCCTCACTCCTTTCTAATAACTGACATAAGCTCTCTCAAACAAGCTGCCCTCCAGACATCCATGGATTCGTTTTGAAGTTGTCTGGCCTCTAGCAAAAGGTTCTTTGAAGTTCTGAGGACAAAGGGATCATTAGCTGACAAGTGACCACCACCTTGACCTGTTCATAGTGGATCATATTGAGCTGCAGCACTGTTTTACTCATGACTTTGCAAGAGGAAAGCAAAGGGGGGTAGGGTGGTAGAAACAGTCCCTGCCTACTAGGAGTGAAGCTTCTCACCTGTGTAACTCAGATTGAGTGTGATGAGAGGCTTGCAGGGGCGCTGAGGGCAGTCTGTCCAGATTGTATCAATGAGGTTTTCTTTGACAGGCACAAGGTCGTGGCCAGCACTCCTCAAGGCTTTGGACATCCTCTTCCACTGGTCTGCCAAAGGGAAAAGAGCTAAGAGTGATGGCTTTAAAGAACACACACTAGCTGAACAGCAGCCTTGTTCAAACCAAGGGGCAAACTCAAGAATCTGAGTCTCCTCCTTTCCTTCCAGCTTCTCCTTCTGCCCAATCCCTTAAAAAACAAAGCAAAAGCTATTGCAATTACAACTGCACAAATGTAGCTGCTGCAGCCAGCAGCAGGTATAGAACCTCAGAGCCCTGGAGCCTCACGCTTGAGCTGAACATCTGCTCCAGCTAGGAGACAGAAGTCACTGGAAGAAGCCATCCCATAGGCTGCCATAAGGGTGTCCTCTACCCCAGTGCAGAACCATGCTACATCTAAACTAGATGACAGATGAGACAAGATGGGTTTCTACACAGCCTAGTCAATGAAATGTCTTCCTTTGCCTCCAGTGACATTTCAATTGGGTCCCATGTCTGAAGCGTGAGTGGATTGGATACTTGCTTATCTGATATAAAGGTACCTCTCCAGGCATCTTCCTATAGGGAGAGCTGCAGAGATGCCAAGACCACCAAGCAGGAGTAGTAGTGGGAGTTTTGCCTGGGTGTTCTGGCTCACATGCCAGCCAGGGCATTCAGCGACTTTGTACTGAAGTGCCTGTGACAAGCCTCAGCACAGACAAAAGAAGGTGGAACTGGACCCTGCTTTTCAGGTAAGGTCACTGCAAGCCCACAGAGTTCTCATCCTTTGTGTTTTGGGTTCAATGCACTGCTGTAGAGCTCTTGTGATATGTGCCTAAAACCAAAATTCAACCTGTTTTGACTAACAGTTTAACCCACCACCCCATCCAGGCTGAAACATGGTTAGCCACACACCATCTCCCAACAGCTTAACCAAAGAAGCAAGGAAGCAAAATCAAGTTGCCCAACCCAGAGATATAAAATAAAATAAAGAAAAACCAACCAGCTGGAATAATGAAAGGGTCCACTCCCACCTTCGAGCCTTCTGGGAGGACACTCACTAGCCAGTCCTCTTGAGTTGGTGTATCTTTCAGACCTCCATGGATTAAAAAAAGAAAAAAAGAAAAAGAGGTTCAAAGAAGACATACTGAAGTATTCACATATTACCCAAGAAGTCCAAGCTATGAATGTCTAGACCAACAGGCACAGGATACTAAAGCAGGAGCATGACAGTATTCAAGATGTCCCCAAGTCATGATGGGGCATCCCTACAACCCAAGCTGTTACATGTGGAAGTGACCAAACATCCTGTGATTGTTCTCTGCTTAACAGTGGAGCCATACCCCAGCCTCCTCATACCCATTTTCATGAGTGTCCAGTTGTTATCCATTTGTTGTGCAGCCTGCAGGAAGTAGCGTCCATCTGTCCACATGGCTGCATGCTGTTCAGTTACTATGGCAGTACCTAGGCAGGGAAGCAGGAAGACGCAGCGATTTAGAGGTAGGAAC
Organism: Gallinula chloropus; assembly: GCF_964237585.1. Lineage (NCBI taxonomy): Eukaryota > Metazoa > Chordata > Aves > Gruiformes > Rallidae > Gallinula > Gallinula chloropus. The sequence goes on from NC_140090.1 coordinate 70,735,725, forward strand.
ACAGACAGTGTTTGAAATGCACCCCAATTCCCCCAGAGGCAGCTCTGCTCACTGTTCAAAAGTTAGTCCAGTTTCAGCAGAGATATTCACTGTTTCCCCTGCACTAAGACCTTCAAAATAACATTCCAAACTATGCACAAGGATGCAGCTTAATGGATTGCGTCAGATGAACTCAAATTAGGCATCTCACCCAGTCAGTGGAACTGGGTAAATGGGGCTTTCCAAACCTTCTGTAACAGAGACTGTGGTCTCCACATGTCTGTTGTTACAGTAAACAGATATTGTGCATTCCCGGACTCCATCCCATCTTCTTACAGGGAGGAAGCCTGGGCTCTGGCCATCCACGAGAAACAGCTGTTACTGGGCTAGCAGAAATGGGTATCACTCCCAGCTGTCTGCTGCACCCCTTTCCCAAATGTTACAGATCTAGAAGAGATGGCTGAAGAGGAAACATGAACATAAACTTCTGCTGGTTTCAGAGTCTGTCCCATTCCACTGGCTCCTGATGGAGGGATGAATCAGGCAGCTGAGGGGCAGTGACATCTCAGCATGACACTCTAGCTGCCTTGCCCTTGGTGATTCAAATAAACCAACCAAGACACAAACAGGAACTGAATCCAAGTCTTTCAAGTCTGAGCACCTTGACAGTAATTCTCTGTCACCAGAAACCAAAACCCAGATCAGCAGTTTCCAATTATGAATTTATTGTCTCCTACCAAGCTCCCCCAACACAAACTCTGTGTTAAGCTGCTTCAGCCTGAAAAGATGAAGCAAGAGACACAAGGTGAGTCCCTGTGTGATAACTCCCTGATCTGTGGACCATTAGGCTGGGAACACAGACCTTCCAAATACTTAACAAGGGCCTAAAATAGAGAGCAAGGTTATGAAGAGGCCAGGCAGAAGGCATGACATTAATACAGGATTCATGTTATCCATTAACAGCAGCCTGCAGCCCTGGATTTATCACCTTCCACGTGAGGTCCCAGAGTAGTTTATAGGGACTGATCAATGGACCCTCCAAACACAAAAGTATCAGTATTTATTAAACCAATCTACAATTGGGGTAGGAGGAAAGACCTCAACAAAAGACTAAAATGACTTTCCAACAATCACCCAGCAGATTAAGTTTCAGAGCTTAGGGTACAGCTAGGCTAAAAACCAGGTCTTTTGAAACAGACCTACCCTACAGCCAAGAAAACATCCTGTCTCCACAAGATAAGCAAACTTTTCCTCAGCATTCTGTTTCCAAATGCAGTGTTTCTGATCCTGGCTCTGTTTAAAAAGAAGGCCTAGCTAAAGACCATCTACTATTCACCCAACCCAAACAGGCAATGTAAAAATCGGTTCGTACTGGCTGCACATCAAAATAAATAACCATAGGTTACAAGCACCACATTAAAGAGTTAACAGGATTTTACTTTATGAGAGGTTCATTCAGGGGTCAAACATTTTCTGAAAACTTGTTATTGCGCTGATATTACATAATTCCAGTGGGTAGCCAAAACATAGTTCTGCAGATGCTGGAATGGGAAGAAAATACTCCAAATAAGCTGCATAGGTTTCCTTTTCCATCCAGCTTCCATGCCATGAGTGAGACGATTTCTTTACAGGGAAATTATGTACATTAGCAAGAACCCAAGCTCTGGAAAGGTACCTGCAGAGCCATCGAATCCAGAGATGAACGCCCGTCTGCAATCACAGGGTGCAATGTACTCGCTCTAGAAAACAAAAGAGGCAGCAATTATTTATAGCAGCAGGGAAGGGAGGGGGAAATCAGCTGATGACAAATAGTTTGATAATCTTTTTCTCCTAAAGGACGCCACAGAGAGAAAGAAATGAGTTAAAAAATTCTGAGCTCCACTACACTGGAACATTTAATCATCTGTGATTATACTGTATTTATGTCCAACTGTTTTTTTTCTAAAGCTGCAGCACTTTTCTCCCACAAATGTCTGTAAACACTGAAGTGCTTCGAATTTTACAGATGTTTATTTCACACTCAGCCTCCCCTTTGGGCAACAAACAAATGCTGCCTTTGAAGCTGCAATGTGAAAGGAAAAGAAACCAGAAACACCCCTTGATCTTGGAGACCAAAGTAATCAGTGCATAAAATCTAAAATTCACTATCTCCAGCAAAGTCCCCCCACTGGGATTTGTAAGATTCCTTTAGGACTTAACATTGATCTTAACACAACAATGATATTGAAAGAAAATCATCAAGGTGATAAAACTGTAAAAACTTTAACCTTTAAGACCTTTTAAAATTAGATGCTGATCCTCTCACTTCTTCCTTGCCTACTCAAAACCCATGTACACCAGAAACCACCAGACTACACTTTGGTGGGCGAGACGGAATCAAAACTACTAATCCATCCTCATCCCAAACCCATCACAACCTGTTTGCATCACAACCTCTGCTGCCAGCATTACAGAAAAGCCTACGAATCCACAGGAGCTGCCAAAATTAAAAGCACAACTATTCCTTGAAGTGGCCCACACACCATTTTATGGGACCCCATTCTGGCAAGTTGAGGGGTCGGAACTGCTGAGTTGGCCTGTTAATTAACTAGCACAACTCAGCAAATCAGCTTAATCCAGGCTGACAGCGACAATGTTTGAGCTGCAAAACCCCTGGATTTGTACCTTACAAATGGTCTGAAACCAAAGTCTGTTTCTCTGCCCATAAAGTTTCTCTGCCCCCAGCTGTGCTGTGGCAAAAGAAACACTTTGGGGACTGAGCTGAGAAATTGCAGCCCAATTCTCAGGTGATTTTAGTTCCTACTGTGAGAGATACTGCGTTCCCCACCTCTGGCCAGGACTATTTTTAAATCACCTGACTGCTGGAAAATACTCCCTTCAAACTTGTTACTCTTACTGCTGTGACAAAGGCAGAGGGTTCAAAGCACAGGAGTAAAAAGCAGAAATTACAGTACCTGGGACCAACACTATTTCTGCTCCCAAGCAAACCATGGTCCAAACTCCTCCAGAACATGTTTCTTCTCTCCCAGGAGGTGCCACAGGAAGCAGAAACCAACCATTCACCACTAAGTCTTGTAACTGAACATCAGAACAGCAAAAAACATGGCCCAAAAGAGCATCTGGTTTGAGTAGCTTCTGCTTCTGATTGCCAGGGAAGATCCCTGGGATATATTCTGAATAAATCCTGTATTTTACCCAACCACTAAAGAAAGCTGGCAGAAACAGGGTATTAGAGACACAGGTGCCCTCATCTCTGTGTCAGCCCAGTTCCCCATGCCCATCAGCCCCACAGACCCATGACATACACTCGGCAGCTGTGGGGAGGAGAGTGTAAAGTGGATACCCACCCTTTGAAGGGATGACTGCCCCCTACACACCTCTAGATGACAGACTGGATCCACCTCAGCCCACCACAGTAACACCATTACCATTAACCCTCTTTAAAATAACAGAGACATCAGCAGGTAAGAGAGGACAATGTTGTTCCGGGAAGAAAATCAAGTGCCTGTTTCCCCACTGCTCATCTCACAGCAGCTGGACATAACACGAAGGCAGAATGATGCTGGACCTGAGGATGATTCACCATTTCAACATTTCCTGATGACTACTCAGCCTGTTGACTGTTACGACTCTGCCTTTACCACATTTCTCAGCTCAAAGCTGGGACACCATCTCAAAGGGTCCAACACCTAAAGGGGATGCTGCAAATTTCCTATTGTGGATGATACCATTAAGTGCATCTCAAATTAGACCAGTGATTTCTCCTCCCTTTCTCTTAACCAACGCAGTGGGGATTACAGGCTGGTTTACTTGTGCAGGCAACCAATGTGATATTCATAGGAAGGGTTAACACTGAGCTACCTGCATTAACAGCACACAACAGTGAAATGGACTGAAATAACTTTTTTTAAAGTCATTTACAAGGAAAAAGGTCTATTGTTTTAGATCTGGTAAAAGACAACCTAAACTAACAAAGACCTTGATTGGGTAGGACATCTCATGCTGTCCCATTCACAGACAGATTCAAGGAAAGTTTTAAGAGTTTACAATGAGGCAGATGAGCTTTAAAAGGGACTATGAGGGCTCTGGAAGGGAAGACGGTTTATTCATCTGTCAGTCTGAATTCTTGCACACCCACCTGTTCTGGTCTATGCAGCAACCCCCACTGTGCAAAGATGAGCCCATATTTTGCAGGAGCTAAAATTACAAGGGGAACACCTGCGTACGCCACACAAAGTACAGGCCACAGCACAGTCAGAACAAGGTATTTCCCTGGGGCTTGTCTTGCAGCTCAGATGGCCTTCAACCTGGCCCTCCTCAGGCCTTTAACGTCTGCTTTCCACCACACCTGTCAGTCCCTGACACGCAGACAAAACTGGGGGGTGTATCACAGAAACCCTCAGCTAAGTCAGGAAAAAACAAGAACCACTGATTTTATTTCTTTTTATCAACAGTGTCTGCATGGTAGGGCCATTAGCACTGTAAAGTTTATTCTATTCTAGTATCAACCAAGATCAGCAATGAAAAGTGCAGCTTGCTGCCCTTAGAGCTATGACACTGATGCCATTAAAGAAAAAAAGCACTGCTGTGTACTTGGAGGGAGGTTGGTATTCACTGCCAAAACCCTAACTGCATGGGTAAGATCTGGAACAGGTCAGTGCAACCTGTGCACAAGCTGCCTCTAGCTTTGTAACTGCTGATTCCTCAGCTCAGAACGAGCATATGTCAAAGCCAGCCCTGAGCAGAAGACAGCATCTCTGCCAACCCAAACACGGGGCCCGGAGCTGGGCAGGTGCTTCCTTGGTGTGGAAGACCATCCAGATCTGACCAAATTTGTTTTCACTGAGTTAAGGGCTGGAGGTGAAAGCCAGCCCCAATTAAGCTGTGACTGGCTCCAAACCCAAGCTCTAACCCAAACATCATTCCCCCCCATTAAGAAAAAAGCTCCTTCAAACTCTGAACATTCCCACATAGGGAAACTCCTGACTCAATGTAAACTGGGTGACTCAACATAAAAACAAATCCTGCATTTACCACTGCAACACCCCAAAAGCCCAGACAAGCATTTTTAACTGAACCAGAAAGGACTCAGGTGCCCCATTCCCAAAAGAATGAAACTTCATCCCTTCATGATTCTTTGACACCTCCAAGTCACAAAACCCACCTGGCACTCAGGAAAGGAACTGGGGCTCTTTGTATGGACTTCAGCCCACTTTTAGCTAGAAATGCCCTCCTTTCTCACCAGCCTTTGAACACCCAGGGTATCAAGGAAGTAGACTATTTTTTTCCTGACTTCTGTATCTCCATCATCAAAAGTTTCAAAAATCAAGCAGCCAACGTTCAGGTCTGGCTGCAAGAGCCACAAATCAAAAGTATTAGCAGCCTTGGGTGAGCCAGAGCCAGTGTTTGAGAAACCCAGCAAGTCTTTCAGCTCTTCATGCAAGTAAACATGGAAAGCAAAGGATAAAACCAGTGGCAAGCCTGCTGGCAGTATTATAACCAAGGCCTTCTAGTCTTGGCAGGAAAACCAATATTAAAAGCATCACAGGGCTCAGAGCTCAAACACTGCCAGTGCTACAAAGAGAAATTAGTCAGCAAATTGCAGCATTTGGGTATATCAGCAACACTTCAATCCAGGGGTTCCTTTGCAACCTAGGAGTTTCCCCCAACCTAAACCCTGTGTCAACACCACAGGAGCAAAAGCCCTGTTTGCAGACAAGTTCTCTGATGTGGATCCCAGGACAGCCTTATGAACAGCTGAGAGAGGCAAAGACAGCAATAAGTAGCTTGGACTGTGGGGAGGAAATGGCTCAAGCTAGGAAAAGCCTGGGTGTCATTAAACCACAGTCTTCTGAGTCATGGAGAGAGCTGCCTAAGAGCAAAACATGGCTGTGGGGCTATATAGTTCTTAATTGCACACAGGAAACAAACCCTTGCTTGGAACACGTGGAAATTGCAAATCTCAGCTAATCACAATTTACCTGGAATCAGTAAGCCTGTGCTGGGATCAACAGGTTTCTGCCAATACCTAAACCTGCACCAATTCCCAAACCTCACAGACAAAATCCTGCACTAGCTGGTCAGGAGGCGCCAGAATCAGCAGCTTTTAGTAATCGTTTCCATTCAGATAGATTCCTTCTCCAGAGAAACCTGACCAACTCGCCCGGCAGGAAATAGCAACATGGGGTTCTCTGCTTAACTGCACTCTGTCAAGGAAAAGAGAGCAACAGAAAAACCCAGAAGTCCTGAGGGTCACATTCTTCAACTCACATGACAGCATTTAACGTCTAGTGAAATGAAACCGGAGTTATATATGGACAGAGGCAGCTTGAGGCTGGAATGCAGCAGACAATAGCAGCTGCAGAAAACGCCTTCCCTCTACCTGCCCAAGTTTGGATCTCCCTAGGAGGAAACATGATGCTGCACATAGGGTCCCAGGGCACAGGCAAGCCTGGACCCAGCTCACCCCAGTGCCAAGTCAAGGGCAAAGGTTCGGATTCAGTTGCATTTTGCTCTTATGCACCCTGCGGTAAAAGAGAGCTTTGGGTGTGAGCCAGGAAAGCTTCAGATCCTTTGTTTCCTGAAAAAAGCTGAGGAGCAAAAACCCTTGCCAGTTCTTGAGTGTCTTAACACAGCAGACAGAAAAGTAAAATCTAGCATTTGTGCAGGTAGGGGAGATAAAATGGCAGTTCAGCAATTTAAAATTCACACAATGGACTACAAAAATCCTAACAGTAGAAGCAGCACACACATAGTTACCACCCTGGTCTCAGCCTTCACTCCAGCCTTTAGGGCACAGAACAAGCTGATGCAGAGCAGGATCAGACGGTGTGTCCTTGTAACCTGTTCCTTACTTGCCTCTCCAAAGATCCCTCTGTGTGGGATCTGAAGGGCTTTAGCATAAGGCAGCAAATTCCAGCAAGAACTGGATCTAGCAAATGGAAAACTCTGCAACTAATCCTTCACCACTTCCCTTAAGAGTACGTGTTGATCAGGAGGTGCTAATGGAGAAACTAAAGCCCAGAAAATGCCTCTTTCTCCCCTGGTAAATCCATTCTTCCCAATAGCCAGGATGGAGACAAGTGCTCTGATAAGCTCCCTTTTTTGCAGCACAAGCTCCCTGGAGACAGTCTTATAAGAAGCTGCTAGTGGAACATCTACAGTTATGTTTTACAAGAGCATAAAAACCTCCAGCTCCTGAAGAGACTCCAGAAACTTTTTCCAACATGATATTTCTCATGTTGCCCAGGCTTTTATGCTGGAACCATCAGAGTAAACATAGGATGATTTTAGTTATTTTTTGCAGGTAAGGAAACTGCAATCCTTTCCATAATCCACCCAGGCATACCTGGTGGGCATCTCCAGAGGGCACTATGTAAGCTTGGACAGGCTCCTGGACATACTTGGGACTCTTCATCACCTGACGCAGTTGCTTCAGCAGCTCTGTTGTAATTTTTGGACTCATCTTCCTACCTGCAATGAAAACAAAGCACAAAACTTCAGAGTTTGTCCAGCCATCCCGAGCCATTCACACACACAGGCTGGAGGCTGTGACCACTGGAAACTCCCCTGGAAGACAACTGTGCCAACATCACTGCGGTCAGCCTAGCATCTCTCCTTCACTCATGTTCTTTGAGAATGATCAGGCTGAGGCCAGAAAGTCAGCACTGCTCTGTCCTGTAAAGAACCTTTCCCATCTGGTGAAGAACTGGATGCCCAGTGGTAATACACACCTGTCAACCCTTCTTGCATGTGGACAGCACCATGAACCAGAGCACCTCAGACACTCCCTATGACAGCCAAAAAAGCCCTTGGCATGTCATGTTGAAGGTCCCAAGTACCTTCAGATCAGAAGTAACCCCACTCTTTCTGCAGGGAGAGAAACTTTCAGTCTTTTCACTCTGAGAGCAGAGATACTGTGCTTTATTTGTCACATGAGCACAGGCTGCTGGGAGAGCAAGTCCTGCACGTGCAGAACTCAGGAACAGACCAGTTAGGAATTCAGTTTTTACGATTTTCACTATAGTCCAGGATTTTGGAGTGGATTGGTGACTACACTAACTCAGACAAATGAAAACTTCTTCCAAGGACATATACAGGGACGCATATGGGTTTCACTGGGTTTATTTATCTCTGGGTTGCATGTTAGTTCACCAAGCAAGAACACAGCTGTAACAGAAGGAACAGTCCATTGAGCTCACACAAATGAGAGGGGACAGGGGACAACTAGGAAGGCTTAAAGATATCTTCCACAAAGACCTTTGGCTCTGCAGTCCTCAGCTGGTGTCAGGCAGGCGGGGGTGGGGCACAGGCTGGATGGAAGACAGCAGACCAGAGGGGAAAACAAGGGCACAGGCCAGTCACCTTCCCCTGCTCTGGCTTTGCCATGGATATCTCTTTGGCATTGCAGTGAACATCAGCCTCTTGACTTGCTACTCAGAAACCATCACTAGCGACAGCATGCTGTGAGCACCATGCACAGGAACACATCAGGCCTTCCTGCTGTGCTGGCATGAGTGAAAGCTGCAGTGGAAGGCACCAGCTGAGTGCAGAGAATGTTCAAGCTGTGGGGGAGTCCTGGTCTGAAAGCCTATGAAAATCAAGTAACCTGAACCTCTTCAGAGATTCTTGCCATCTTCTCTTCACTTACACCTCCAAAGGGTACCCAAAGTGGGATAACCCTTTTCCTGGTTCTCTACCCGTTCCTTTCCCATTTTTCAGAACATGCTGGGATCTTTCAACTTTAAAGGTGTCACTCTCCAGGACACAACAGTTGCAGCTCTGCACGGCCTGAATACCACATGATGCAGGATTTATTCTGACCGGTTCATTTCACAGCTCACTTCACAGCCACGCCCACAAACAGATCATTGATGGGAGAAGCAAGTAGCACATAAGTCTCAAACATTTTTTGCTTATCCAGGCACTTACTCTATTTACACCTCAGTAACTACCAGGAACCCAAGTGACATTACGGTCTTATGCCAAAACACAATAAGGAGCAGTGCCTGCCTTAGATGGCAAACATGCTATCTAAGTGGGAAGGCGTAAGAGCTGCCTCCATTTCACAGAGCCAAAGGAAGACAGGATTTGTCCGAGGTTACACAGCAGTGCCATGACCGAGTCAGGAGCTGAACCAAGATCTGTGGTGGTTTAGCCCTGGCTGGAGGCCAGATGCCCACCAAAGTCAGTCTATTACTCCCTTTCTTAGTTGGACAGGGGAGAAAAATATATATCAAGAGGCTCAGGAGACAAAATAAGGACAGGGAGAGATCATTCTGTCAGCAATGACATGGGCAAAACAGACTCAATACAAAGTGAAGTACAGAGAAACTACCTAATTTATTACACTACACTACAAAGAACAGTAAAACTGGGGTCAGGAGCATGACCAGATCTTAAAACAAATGCAACCAGATCTTAAAACACTTTCCCCCCACCACTGCCTTCTTAGCAGACTTTAGCCATGATTTTGCTCCCTTCTTCCCCCTGCTCGCAGTACAGGGGGGCAGGGACTGGGAAAAAATGGGGTTCTTGGTTACTTTTTCATGAGCTGTTTTCCTTTTCCAGATCTTAAAACACCTTTAACTTGCCCCCCAGCCCCGCTCCCTTCTTAGCAGACTTCACTCTAGTCATGATTTCACGCCTTTCTTCCCCCTGCTCGCAGCACAGGGGGACAGGGACTGGGAGATGGGGGCTTCAGTCAGTCCATTGCAAGTTGGCTTCCTTCTCAGCCGGGGTGGTCGTGCTGTCATTCATTCCACACCCTCTCCCTGCTGCACCATGGGGTCTCACCCACAGGAGACAGTCCTCCATGAACTTCTCCAACGTGAATCCTTTCCCACAGGGTTTTATCTCTTTATCACAGTGTCTCTCAGTCCCAGTCCTCCACAGGATTCCAAGCCTCCCCCCCGGCAAACCTGTTCCAATGCAAATATTTCTCTCTCATCTCTGTGTCTCTGTTTCTCCTCATGGCTGCAAGTGCTGGCAGCGGCTTGTTCCAATGTAGGGTCACTGTGTCTTCTCTATGTCTCCACCTGCTCCATCCAGCATGGAGCCCCCCACGGGCTGCAGGTGGGATCTCGGCCTTTTCCATGGGTTTCTCCACGGGCTGCAGGGGCATCTTTCTCTCCCGCACCTGGGCCACCTCCTCCTCCGCCCTTTCCTGGCCTCGGTTTCTGCAGAGCTCATTACATCTTCTCACTCCCTTCTCCGGTGGCAAAATGCAGCTGCTTCCGGGTTGTTTTCTCCTGTATGTGATTCTCAGAGGCGCCTGACTATCTCCGGCCATGACTTTGGCCTTGAATTGCCTGATGTTTACATTTTTGGGGGCTGGCAGGGCACACCAGCAGCCATTTTCTGCAGCCCCCAGTCTCTCTCTCAGCAACCAGCTAGGCAAAAACTGCGACACTGATGCATTCAGGTGTAAAAATCTCAACTCAGGCCCACCATTCACACCTCTCATTACAAGAAGTTTAGAGCACAGCAGACTTCTGTGTGACTCTCTGCCTGCGACAGGTACGCTGTGTTTAACCCAGACTACATGAAGCAAATCCAGCTCAAAAGGCACCATATACTAAATCTTCAAATAGGTATCTTGACTCCAGTGCCTTCACTGGGATTAAATTACACTTCAAATTTTCTTCTAGGACAAATTTCATAGCTGTATACAGCGTTTGCAAGCTGCACTGAACTTTATTACACTGTGACTGTTTCTGTCATCCTCTGTAATGAGCCGCTGTAACATCCTATAACATCATTGCTGATTTACGTTCAGACAAAGGAAGAACACAAAGGAGAGAGAACAACAGCAGTGACTAGCCACAGAACAGAATCTCTTTCTACAGACTCCTAAGGAGACAGTTCCTTTCTTGACCTGCACTTTGTCTCCAGGAGCCCGAAAGTCTCATTTAAGTAGGCAAGGAATGACAAGGCTTTGCCTTCTAATAAAGCTCCTTGCTGACAAGCCACAGTTTTCTTACCAAGCATGAGATTTTCTCAAGGACAAAAAAAAAAAAAACAAAAAAAGTACTCTTACTGTTGTTGAAAGATTTGCTTGCAATACTAAAAACACAACTAAGCTATATTAGCAACAACATTCATATTAAAGCAGCCATCTACTTTAGATAACCCCTACAGCGTAAGAAATTACTTCTAAAATATCCTCCACAAATTTTCCAATGAAATCACCTTCAGTTTCCAGAAAGAGAAGTTATTTCCTCCCAAATCTTTCACAGTCACATACTCTAGTCCCCCCTATAATTTTTAACAGGTGACCTTTCCTTTCTTGGCTGTAACTATAAGCCTGTGCAAAGTTAAAGCAGCTTCTCTATCATTTAATCACAGCAGTGATTAAAACCAAGGACAGCTGAAATGAAGGTAGTGAATTTAGCAGTGCAAGAAACAGTCTTATTCCCTGCCCTAGCTTTTTCAAAGGTATCAGACTGCCATGTTACCTGCCTCTGCAGTTCCCCAAGTTTTGATGCCTCTTGACTCTGCTCACACAAAATACCATCCAGCTCTTTGCTTGGCCTTCATAAGCTCCACTGTGCCTGAGAAAGCAAAGGGCAAAACTGAAACAGCTAATAAACTTTGCCCCCCATAAAACATTCACATCCCCCAGCAAAGAGCTGAAAATGCAATAACACTACGTTCCCCTGGCAAGATTAGAGATGCACTGAGGGTGAACCATGGTGGAATAGGGAATATCAAGGGCCAGGCATGTGCTTGTCAAGACTTACGATTAAATCCTGCCAACGTGTGCTGTTTTACACCAATTTATTTTTTACAATCATTCTGCAAGAGTCCACTCCTGATTTTACAGAAGGAGAAACTAAGGCAAAGCAGAATTAACGTGCAAAGTATCACTGCAGCACAATGGCAGGCAGGGTTGGATCCCAAGATCTGTGACTGTCTACACAAGCATTATCAGACCACAAGATTCAGCTCTCCAAGAGCCACCTCCCTGGACAGTATCTCCATCAGACCCCACAGCAAAGAGCAGGCATGAAAACACAGCCAGAGGAAGCAAACACCTCCTCCTCCTGCCTCCCACATGCACACAGCACAACGGGGTGCTGCAATCCCAGGCGCCAGCGACGGTCAGAGTTGGGGACATCAGGCCTGCTGTGCTGGGCGTGCATCAGTGCCACGGTGGGGATGGGAGGGGAGGCCAGGAGGTCAGGCTGCATCTGGGTCTGGCTGTGGCTGCTGTGTTAGACCACTCCGAATGTTTGCATCCTGTTTGCTTCAGACACACTCATCCTTCTGATAATTTCCTCTTCTTTTCCTCTTTTATGAAAACTTGCTCAAAATAAGCACATAAGCTTGCACTGCCAGGAACAAGCAACATCGCCTCAAACCTATGCCTCTCCAGGCAGGGCTGACCACAAGCAGGGCAGCCCAAGTGCTCACAGCCACGCACCGAGGCCCAAACCCCACCGCCTGCCTCCCAGTGCCTGCCTGTACCCAAAACTCGCCAAAGCCTGCGGCCCGGCCGGCCCCTCTGAGCCAAAGGCCTCCTGCAGCTCCACACAGGGCCTGGACACCCGGCCTGAGCCGGGCCATGACTGAACGGCTGGGCTGAGCCGGGCTGGGCTGGGCTGGGCTGCGACGGGCCGGGCCGGGCCGGGCCAGGCCAGGCCAAGCTGAGCTGAGCTGAGCCAGGCCGGACCGGGCCTAGCCCAGCCGGCAGGGCCCGGACACCCAGGCAGGGCCCGGCTGCCAGGGCTAACGGCAGAGTCCAAGCTCTCCCCACCCGTACTGAGCCCCTGCGGCCCCAGGCAGATGCAACGTTCTCTGCCATTAACTCCGGGACACCCACCCGGGCCTGCCCCTGCCTCCGCCCCCGCCCCCGCCGCTCCTCACCTGCCGCCGTCCCGCCCGCCTGCCGGCCGCCGCGACGTCAGCGCCCACGTGGGCCGGCGTGGCCATTCGCGCTGACGTCACGGCAAGACGTCACGGGGAAGCCGGCGGCTGAAGGGGGAGACGCGCGGAACGCGATGAGGGCCGGGACCGGCCCCCGTGCTCCTGCTGGGCCGGGCCGGCGCCGGGCGCGGCACTCTGTGGCGGCCGAGCCGCCCGGCCTGGGCGTTCGTCTGAGCCCTGTGGTGGATGGGGATGGGGGGGGTGTCCGTCCCCCGGGCCGGGCCGTCCTCCCCCACCCCCCGGCAGCCCCCAGCCCGGTGCTCGGCGCGGTCCCCCCGGGGGGAGCGCGGACGGGGGATCTGGGGGCGGGAGGTGCTCCGCCTTCCGGGGAAGGTTGCCCAGAAAGCCGGTGTGAAACGCAGGGCAGGCCGAGCGTGTTGCAATCGACGGGAAGCGTCGGCGTTTGGCGGCCGCCGCTGCATCCCCCGGGGGAGAAGCCGGAGCGGAACGAACCGCCCGGCACCGCCTGAGGGCCCTGTCTCCAGAACCTCGCCCTGCGCTCCGCTCCGCTCTGAAACTTCCCAAAACGATGCTCCGGGGGACGTGCCTGGCTGCTCTCCCTCTCGCCCCACGCAGCCCGGCCGGCCTGGGAGCCGGTGCTGCTCCAGCACTGCCTGAGGCAGGGGCAGAAGGAACCAGAGAGGTGCCGAGGGCGGAGGGGGGGGGGGAGGGGGTGTGTGGTCACACCTGCTCCCCCCAGCATCGAAGTGCCGGGGTTTGGGTACCCCACAGCTTTATTTCTGGTGCTGAGCACAGCTCCAGGAAAACGTCAGCATCCGGTTACTTTGCTTAAAGCCTCGGCAGAAGAAGGTACCTTCTACTTCACAGGATAAATTACTGTCAGCTTTCTGCTTGGACGGGAGAGGGTTGTATTTGTAGCAACCTCGAGTGCAACTCTTGTAAAATCTGGTCGTTTGCCATGCGTGGTCCCTAACGAAAACACCTCCTGCCGCTCTCCTCTGCCCCGGCAGGTTTTTGTAGGTGGGATCTAAGTTAACCCTATTGACAAAAACATGGGGCTGTTACAGAAATGCAGAAATAAGATCACCGTCAAGAGAGGCTACAACAAAAGCAAAAGGGCTGTTTTGTAGCTGCTTCCAGGCTGGAGGGGTTTGCTTGTAGCAGTTGGTACTCTGGGAACCCTCTTGTCCCCATGCTGTGACAGCCCTGCACCGGGTGCAGTTGTGACTCTAGAGAGGGGGAAGAAGAGGAAGAAAATGTTGCTCAGCAGGATTCATATTGGTTCAGGGCCTCCCCCACATCCTGGGGACACAATAGGAAAGGAGATGCCTGGCTGGCTGAGCCTTTAAAGATCCACAGGCTGGGTGCTACATGGGGCGCCCCACTGATAAAACAGCCTGCATCAGTACATGGCTAGCTCATGAAACTGATCCCTCTGCGTTTTTCCAGAGAAGAAAAAGTCCAGGCAGCAGCTACTCTGCCCTTCCTCCTTCCTCAGTCCACACCAATGCTGTAGCCCACAGAGCTTTACCTACAAAGTGCCAAATATTTGCTGCTGCATCTAGCAGGCAAACACAAGCCAGGCTGTTACTGAACCACCCGGGTCTCCCTGACCATTCCTGTATTTCCAGGGGAAAATGGAAGCAAAAACAAGATGAGAGAAATGTAGAATAATTTGGAGGTCTCTAGTCCAAACCCTGGCTAAAAGTGGGACCAGCTTCAAAGTTAGAGTGGGTTGCTCTAGGGATCATCCCGCTGAGCTTTGAGTATCTCTGAGAAAGGAGCAGCACAGCCTCCCTGGGCAGCTTGTGCTAGTGTTGGCCACCCTGGAGCAAAATGGTCTATTCCTAATATCCAAGAATTTCCTCATTGCAGCTTGCCCCTTGCCCTTTTGCTATGCACATCTGGAAAGGGTCTGGCTCCCTCTTCTCTCTGACCATTCACAAGGCTGAGCAATTCCAGCTTCCCTCCAGCCCTGAATTCTGCAGCCAGCCCTGACCAGCAACCGCTGCCCTCTGCAGCTCTCTCCACATTAAGTCCTGTCTTAAACATTTCTAGGGTAAAATTTAGGGTGTAAAGCAGTACAGCAAAACTTGTAATCTGACAGAAGAGGATAAAAAGGTTGTCCTGCAACCAGCATCCCAGCATTGGGAAGGATTGTTGGATGGAGCTAGGGCTGCAGGCTGTCCCTGAGGAGGCATGGGAAAGAGGGGAAAGCCCTCAATGACTGTGATAGCAAGAGGAGTTTTCTTTCCTTGTTAATCTCCTTGGGTGAAGCTAATTGCTGTTTCCCCATCATTGCCACCCCACCTTCCAGCCCTGTCCCACAAGGGACCAATACAATCCTGGCAGTCTGACTGGAAAGGCCCATTTAGATCATCACATCAGTGTTCCCCTCAGGGTGCAAACTAAAGCCGTGCTTTGCATTTGCGTTACAGACCACATTATGCTCACCCTGCAGAATATTTGCTGAGAAGATTCATTTCTTGGAAACCAGCCAGTGTCCAGTGATGCTCATACTAAAGCACATGTCAGGACATTTTAAAAGCGCTGCAACATTGGCACGACGATCACGGGGATCATTTGCCGATGGCGAACTCTGCAGCTGAATCCAATCAGGGTTGTGAAATGGTCCTTTCAGCCTCCTCTGACTCATAATCATAATTGGGGGTTAGATTTTGCATTTGGCTGTGGCTCTTAATAGAGGGGTTGTGGTGGAGAGCTGCACCTGCTGGAGCTCTGTGCCGGCTCAGGGAAGGGGGATGGATGAGCCCAAACCATTTCAAATGTTTGTCACGTCCTTTCCAGCTCCCCAAGCAGTGCTGCACTGCAGGGATGCCTTTCCCCCCCTCCATGCTTCTTTGCCTGTGTGTGTTATACCCAAGGGAAGATGAGACTAACTCCCTCTTGGCCTGATCCATGTGCTCCACACTGGCGTCCCAGGGGCAGTGTGTGGGTGTCTGGCCTCTTCCCTTCCTGCTGTGCAGAGCTTTGGGTTTGGCTGAATGTAGGACAGTGGTTTAAACACCAGGTAGTCTTAACGCCTGTGCCAGTTAAATTGTTGGATATTTTTTTTGCCTGTGAATCATTATTAAATCTGTTTGGGTTAGCTAGCAGACCGTGGGAGCAGCTGCAATCAAATACAGGGAGGAAAGAAAATATATCTCCTATGTGGGAGCATGACTTGGGGAGTGTCCACAGCATGAAATAACCAGGCTGCTCACAGAGCGCAGCATACCAGGGTAAGGACAGGGCAGGGGAAAGCTCCCCATCCCCACTGAACTTCCCTCTGTAATTCCTCTGGGTCTGGAGATGCCACCATGGTGGTCAGGAGCCAGTTCAAGGAGAGCAGCTACAGTGTGAGCACAGATCTGTCCTGCCTCCTCTAGCTACCCTACAGCCCTGGAGCAAGAGGGGAGGAAACCAGGAGGCTTGAATTGGATTTGCTTTCTCTACTTTGGTCCCAGCTAAGGGCAGAAATAACAAGCGCCACTGCAGACAGACTATCAATGTGATATTGATGTCTCTGTAATTTAATACGAAATAAAGCAACTGTTGAAAACACTTTACTGCATTGTTTGGTGACCAAGATGTGGCCTGATTCTCTCTTCCTGATCAAGATCTTGCTTTAAAAAATGCAAAAAAAAAAAAAAGAGTCTGTATTCCCTTCTCCCAAAAATGTGCTAAAAGAAGAAAATCGAAGGGAAAATACTGATGCCTTCAACAGCTTCTTAGTTGCTATTAAGCAGCC
Organism: Gallinula chloropus; assembly: GCF_964237585.1. Taxonomy (NCBI): domain Eukaryota; kingdom Metazoa; phylum Chordata; class Aves; order Gruiformes; family Rallidae; genus Gallinula; species Gallinula chloropus. Next base: position 70,752,343 of record NC_140090.1, read on the forward strand.
GGGTATTGCAGAGCCATGTTGTGAAAGCTTCTGTACCCAGAGGTGACTTCTAATTGGTTTTGCCTCACTGAGCACTAAAATTTAAACTAATTTCCTTCCCTTCCTGATAGAATTAATGACAAAGTGATGAGTTATCTGTACTTGAACCTCGTTCCAGAAGAGGAATGGTCTTCTAAGAAAAGATGTATTGAGGCCAGAAAACATTTTACAGACATCTCCTGATTATGCTTGTGACAGAATGTTTGCAATAAACAGCCACCTTACAAGTGGAGGCATGATGGTGCCATGTCGGTTGGTGTCCTGCCCATCTGCAGAGACCTAGGTCTAAACACTGTGGGCATCACACTACCACCAGTGCCCTGATGCAGCAGGACCAGTGTTAAGCCCACAGATGGCTTAACATCTGTGGGGGTGTTGGTTGATGAGAAGCTCAACATGACCTGAAAATGTGTACTTGCAGCCCAGAAAGCAAACCACACGCTGGGATGTATCAAGAGAAGCATGACCAACAGGGCAAGAGAGGTGACTGTCCCCCCCCAACCCTCATGAGACCCCACACAGAGTACTGCATTCAGCTCTGGGGCCCCCAGTACAAGAAACTGTTGGAGCAAGTCCAGATGAGTTCTAGAAGATGATCAGAGAGGGTGCAACTCTCCTATGAAGACAGGCTGAGAGAGTTGGGCTTTTCAAGCTGGAGAAGAGAAGGCTCTGGGGAAACCTTACAGCAGCCTCCCAGTACCTGAAGGGGGCTGCAGGCTATCTGGAGAAGGCTATCTGTTCATCAGGGAGTGTAGTCATAGGACAAGGCCTTCAGATGAAAGAGGGTGGATTAAGATTAGATATAAGAAAGAAATTCTTCATGAGGATGGTGAGGCATTGGCACAGGTTGCCCAGAGAAGCTGTGGCTGCCCCCTACCTGGCAGTGTTCAAGGCCAGGTTAGATGGGACTGGACTAGTGAGGGTGTCCCTGCCCATGGCAGGGGTATGGATCTAGATGATCTTTGAGGTCCCTTCCTACCCAAACCACTCTCTGATTCTGTGAGCCCTGGGGAGGGGGTGGGGGCTGGAGCACATGGGGGACTGGTGCTGAGACACGGCCCCCGTAGAGACTGGTGGATGCCCAGGTTGAACAAGCCAGCAGAGCACTGCTGCTAAAGGCTTTGCCTGGATGAGTACAGGAGGCAGCACTATTTATTTCATTTGAATAATACATGACTAATAAGTTAAATAAGAGAAAGTGGAATGAGCTTTCCGGTTAAGCCAAAATGTTTGATGCTTGTTTCCTGGGCATTTTGGGCCTCTGGGAAGCTTTGAAGTGGCCCTAATGAACTTGCCAATGTAGATAATGTAAAATACTTTAATAATTAATTTAGCAGGCAGTTCTGTCTATGATCTATAATCTGAAATGCTTAAAGAGATGAAACTGTCTTTTCTAAGCACCTGTTTGATCTCGCCTAAAACGGTGTAAGTTCTGTTGCAAAGATATTTCATGAAAGCACTTCAGTGTGCCTTGCTTTTAATTAAATTGTCCTAATTGGGGTATCTTTTATGTTCTCATAGCACTGTGTTTGCAACAGATTACAAAAGAGAAGGGTGACAAGTAGCAACAAAAATTGCCCGAGACCAGCCTCACCAAGTGACAGAGCCCTTAACTCCATTGTAATCTTGATCTGTATCAAGTGATCAAGGCCAGGAAATAAGCCATCAGAGAACACCTGTTATCTTATCAACCCTCCTATACCCATGATACCTTTATTACAGTTGTAACTTTCATTTCCTTCACCTTCTCCTGTTGGGCACCTGTGAAATTTAAGCTCCTGTTTTGCAATCTGATCTCCCAAGGTGCCCCCAGCCTGCAGGTCAAGCCCATGGCCTTTTCATGGCAAGAGCTGTGTGGCACCTTGGTGAGAACACAGTGTTGGAGGTTGGCTCAGTGACCCAGCTGCAATCAGGACACATCTCTTTTCTCACCAAAGTGTCAGCTACAGTGCAGGGTGTTGTTTGAGACAGCAGTAGGAGATGGGGATTTATAGCAGAGGGCTGAGCATCTGCACAACTCTCACCAAGGACAGGGCATGCTACAGCTCAGCTCATGCTGAGAGCTTGACTTTTGGATCGTGGGGTCCTGCCAGTGGCTTATGATGTCTCCTGGACCCCAGACAAGTGAAAGGATGCTCTCAGTACTGCCTTCCCAATGCAGGGACCAGTGCTGCCAACACCATTGGGGTCTCCCATTGCCAGAGTCTCACAGCAGCCCCACCACAGCCAAGGAACATCTTAGGAGACCCTTGCGGAGCTAGAGGCAGGGAGGGGAATCACTCTCCCTGAAGCAAGGGAAAAACAGGCTTTTACAAGGTTGCACACACAGCCAAAGAGTCTCTTCCTGTACATGACAGGATCAGGATTGCCCAGGCGATAACCGACCCACATGTATTTGTATTATTCACAAAAGCCCAACAGTGAGTTTGGTTGCAGTCATGTCTCTGTGCTGATGAGGCAAGGTCACATCCTTCCAGCTTGGAAGCACCTCTGAATCCAAGCAGAAGAGGGCAAGTATTTTAAGTATGGTTTTTATCCTATTTCCACCCTAGAAAATTACTGAACAGCAATTAATGTCAGCGCTCTGGTAGTGTGTAACGGCGGCGCTGGAATGTGCCAGCGCGAGGAAGGGCCTGAGAACAGTTTAGCAGAAAATTGTTTTTATTTTAAGCTCTCAGCTCTGAGTTAAATGAAGGTTTCAAACATGTGGCACAAGTCCTTTTGGATCACATTTTAAATGAATTTTGTATGTTTGGAAACACTGAAACTAGAAACTGCAACAACAAATGGTGTGTTTGGGGGAAAAGATAGCAGGGAGAGAAGGAACAAGTATATCTCAAGATCTTATCTTGGCTTTTCTTAGGAGGACAATTTATCCAGCCAGCCCTGGAAGTTGATCATGGTTGGGTGGTTCCCAGCAGCTGCTTTTGGAAAGGAAAGGGAGGCAGCAGCAGGCCAGGTAGATATCCCAGTACTTCCACATCTTGCTCTTTTCAGTTAAATACCAGATGTCAGGACTGCGCCTGTAAACCTTTAATGACAAGGATGAAAAGGAAATGTTTGCTGAGTTCTCTGCCTGGCTCTGTTTCACACCAAACAATGCACACCCATCCCTGCTCACCTGCACTTGTCTCTCTGCAAGTGAAACAAGAGCCTTGTGGCAATTTCCAAAACTTAGTTTTCCCTTGTCTGCTGTAGCAGGAAAAATATGGGAAAAGCTAGTTCTCATGCATGCAAAAAGAGACCACAGTGGTCACTGGTGCCCTGTTAAGTGCTTTAGGAGATCATTTGTTCAGCTTGCATAAAACTTCATGCTGCTAAGGAAGTATATCCTGATGAATTGGATATATTTATGCATACATTCCGTATTTAAATCTGAAAATCAGGCATATTACACAAGAAAGGCTTTTATTTAGTTCACATGATGCCATTCTTCCTCAAAGTCTTTACTAGTGCAAATGTTAACAGAGTGCAGTGACTGTGTTTTGCTCTGACACCTGGGAAGCATTTTTATTACACAAGGTTTCCTTATCTGCTTCAGCAATAAAACTAATGGAGCCAGGTGTCTTCACACATGTGGCCTGGATCCAGTCCCGCTGCTTTCTAAAATGCTGCTAGGTTCCACTCCTCTCCCCATCCTGTGACCTCTTGCCAGAGCCAGGGTTAGTACCAGCTCCGAGGGTTGCTCCTCTGGGCAACGCTAACCCAAGTCTCTCTCCACTGTCAGTCCTACTGCCAGGCTTGCCTGGGGGTGTTTAAGGGGTCCAGGGGTCTCTGTAGAAATGGTGATGGACAAATGGGTATGGACAACTCACACATCATTTCCATAGGCACCTTTGAGATGCATCTGGGATAGCCAGGGATGGACCAGGCATGGATTTTGTCTAACTAACATTTGCAGCACAGGGGAGTTCTATACATAAAAACAAACTAACAAAAAATATCTGTAAGGGCCACATTTTACAAGTCCCAACTCCCACCCGAAGTCACCTCTGTTGTGAGAGAGGCCCACTCACCTGCCAGAAAATCCCTCAGGCCTGAACGTGTTGAAACCATTTGGTGTCCCGTGCTGTGCAATGTATTAGAGGAATCTTGGTACAAGAAACAGATGCTGATTCCCGTGGGTGCAGGAGTCCAGACAAAAAGTATTGGGTTACTGTCTGCCTCAGGTAACAGGACAAAGCGGAAAAGTTGGGATTAAACATTCTGCATGTGTCCCATGTAGACACTATAAACCTCAAAAGTGTAGCCCAGGTCCTGTAACTGTTTTCATGGGATTGCAGCCTGCAGTGCCCATGTGACAGTCCCAAGCTGCCATCAGCACCTGGGCACAAACCTGGGCGCTGGCATGTGCCCTGCACGTTACACCGAGTTCTGATGCAGTTTGAGTGCTTGAGTTCAGTGCCTTGTCAAGCCTTTTAATTCCCATGCCCAAGGTGGATGATCCGTAGCCCGGGTCCATGAGAGGTTTGGGACCATCTGAGACCCTGTCTTTGATATTTCAGGTCTTCAGGCACTGCTACTGAAGAACTGAGCCCTGGGCTATTTACATGAATTGTTTTCCTTGAAACAGAGGCTCATTATGGTTGATTAGTTGGTTTTGTCTGTGAAACCAAAGCTCTAGGTTAGCAGTCAGAAAAACTGGGCTGATTTTTTTTTCCACATGAAACTTGAAATGTGAGGAACTCCAGAGAAGTTTTGGGGGCTGGGGTGTCACTGTTAGGTCAATCCCTTGGCTCTTAGCAACTCAGTAAGGGCAATGTTTACTCAAAACTCTGTGTAGGAGAAAGTGTGAGCCTGAAAAAGTAAATGAAGCAATGAAAAGGGCTCCTGTACAAAGATGGTGCATATCCAGGGATGCTCCTTGCCTGCAACATTTCAGCCATGCACTGTTACCATCAGCAAGAAATCATTGCCCATGTGGGGTCCTGTCTGGGGTCATCTTAAAAAGACCTGGGGGTCTGGGCAGTACTCTGTGCTTAGGGTCCCTGAAGGATTGCAGCCTCTGGCTCTGCAGAGTGGCAGTCACTGGAGAGCAGCAGTGTCCGATCAGACCTCCAGCCAAACAGCCCTGGTTTAAACCCACCACCCCGTCACCTGCAACCACTGTCCTTCGGCTGGCAGCAGTTGTGCAGAAATGGAAAGCACCATTTTTACATTTTTAAATGTGTCTAAACCTAACAGTCCTTTGCTCAGGAAGAGCTCTCTCTTCTTGCACCTCACCAAGTGCAGTATCACCACAAGTAATTCCTGGCTGCAGGAGCTGAGATTCACTCATAAATGAGGAAAGATCTGCTGCTTCTTTCCTGTTCCTGTTTTCATCCCTCACTGCACTTAAAACGTGCTGTATCCTGAGTTATTCTTAAACAAGCCTTCCCATTGTTCGAGTCGTGGGTTATGAATTCTGTCCTTTTGAAGAAATATGACCCGAGCTATGGAAAAATGAGAATGATGTTAAATCTGCACGAGATACTCATGGCTGTGACATACAGGAAAAGAATGAGTGCTTTGCACTGTCCTCATGAATGAAGCCACAGGAAGGAGGTGTGACAGGGCAGCAGGCAAGCTGACGGGAAACTTCCACAGTTCCTGATGCTGCACTGGGTCACTTTACGTCCTCACCTTGTGTTTCCATTGACTGAAAATGTTCCTAATTCATTAAAGGGCTCCTCTGGCACTACAGGTCTTGTCTCTGCTAAGAGAGGGTTTTTTTCAATACCTAACACCAGTGATTCAGACCTCATTTGTGACACTAGTGTCATGACTGCCTGTACTGAGCAGGGCTGGGTGACATGGAGACAATCATGGTCCTCTGCATGTTTCTCCATGCTAGCACAGCTCCTTTATTATCATCAGCAATGCCAGCCAAAGTGGGAGAAAGGTTTGTGCCACAGAGACCAGAAGTGCTTCTTTTACAGCTGCCCTCTCCTCCGCAGGATGCTGTTACCAGCCATGCAGGGTGTCTTTTGTTGGAGCAAGGTACTTAATGAGCTTAAAGGTCTTTTCCAGCCAAAATGAAGCTATGATTCTATGAAAAATCAAAATGCTGCAGCCAAAGGCCTAGTGTGGGCAGGTGCTGAGCATCACCGTGCGGTGCACAGCCCGCAGTCTGGAGCACTGGGGGTTTGCTGCTGGGGCTCTGTGCCTCACCAATGTCCCTGCAGTCACTCAGTGTTTGGTTCACCCAGAGCTGAGTGGTTCATCCAGCCCTGCTCTCAGCTCTGGCCGTGCCCACACTGCAGCACCCACCACCCAGCTCCTTCCCGTGCCTCGACACCTCGCTCCTGGAGGCTGCTATCATGTGCAGAAAGGAAGAAGAAGACAAAACAAGCACAGCCAGGATTCACATAATATTGCTGCAGCTCTGCCAGGAAACAAGCTGTAAAAGTTCCTGTATTTAAAGCTGGGAGATGAGTTTTATTGTTAGTAGTTGTTATAGCAACCCGAGGTGCTGGAGAGTAATACATGCTCGGCGCGTTGCAACAGACTCTGACAAGTTCAAGGCTGTTGCCTTGCTGCTAAATCTTGTTGCCAAGGCAATGCAACATAAGGCAAGAGCCTAGAGAAATGAATACTGCTGACAGCTTGTGCCAGCAGGCTCGGGCTGATTAACAGGGAACTTCTGAAAGTAACGTTAACTTAAACAGCCCGGCAGCAGCAGAAGGCACAGGGGAGCACAGGGATGGAGGAGAGGATCCAGAGGAGGAGCAGTGGGTTAATGTCAAGCAACAGGTAAAGAAAAGCACTTGATTAAAAAGCAGTGTGGCTGAATAGGATACCTTAGGCTGTAAGGCAAGAAACATGCAGCATTTTTGGAGGTAACAATAACAAAAACAGGGAACAAAAATAACAAAATACTCAGTTTTGACATTTTTAAAGACTTGGGCAGTACTGCTGCAACTTGAATGGGAACTTGCTTTCTCCCCAAATGGTGTTGACAGTTTTCTCAGTACATTTGTTCAGCGATGTGGGTATTGTTGCTACTGTAGTAAAAGTCATGAAGCAGCATGGTTAACTTTCAATTTTATGTTCATTTCCAGCCTTTTAAAACATACTTCATGACAAAATGTTAGCTGGATAAAAGATGAGGCTGCAAGTTGATTATTTTCTCCTGACTGGTTCACTGTTAATGTTTACAGTACGCTGAGCTGAGGGAAGAGTACTACCCCAAGGACCACAGAGTCAAAACAGATGATCAGTGCTGAAGATGTCAGGTAATTAAGTTAATTTCAACTACCAATACAGTATTTTAACATGTGCTAAGGGATCCTAGGGCACAAAAATGCAAGTACTGCTGAAGTGCATCAAACAGAGATGCAATGATCTCGGATGAATTCATTAATTTGTCTATTGATTTGCATGTAAAAGCATAATATTGCTGAAACGATTGCCATAGCAGTATTCTGATCCACTCCTGCTTACGTCCCATGCATTTTACATTTCAATGGACTGACAATAGCTAAAAAATGACCTCACGTTTTCCTATTCAAGGACTGTTTCAGCATCTGCATCTTGCAGTATAGCAGCAGCATACCATAGTTTACTCAAGGCCACCAAATGCCCCACGGGGCAGTTTTTTTCTCCTGGCATCTGCTGTGGATTGTGGAAAAGTTGTCAGGTCTGCAAGTACTTTGTACAATTTAAAAATGGGAAACTAAAACATGAGAAGCAATTTGCCAATTGTGCTGGAAATTTTTTGTGTGCAGTCATGGGCAGAGTCATCACTATTGACCTTCATAAAAGTAAGGCTTTAATTAACTGTGAGATATTTCTGTACTAATTTGAAGCTCTTAAGCCATGGGCCAGGAAGCAGGCAGGTGACTGGTCATATGCTTGTAACCATCATTTGTTTTTCAACAGCTAAGTTATATTCAAGGAAGCTAGCAATGTGTTACTTGCATCCCCACTACTGTTACTGGCATTCTTCCACAGTCTGCACAGCTAGCTGTAAGATGTTATATGATCAGAAAGAAGAGAAAATGTCATTCAGGCAATTGCAAAGGGAACATGACATTGCCCAAGATGACCTTTTTATGTGGAGACTGTCCATTGAATAAAGAACTATGAGAATCCAAGAACTGGGCATTAGCTTTTTTTGAATAAGAAAGCAAAAGGAAACTATTTTTAGCCTTAGTTAAATTTCTGTGCTGGTGATTCCACACATGGTGTTGCTTCTTAGTATATACAGGAGAAAAATCCAAAGCCATACAGATTATTCTTCCCTTTTCTGAAGAGATGCACATACAGAAGTCTGGCTAGTAAAAGACAAAACCATATGGGCTGGTCACACAGCAACATCCACACCTACTTGATCTGCAGGATCCCAGAGCATTTCCAAGCCCTGCCTCTCCTATCTGCAGGTCCCATCTGCCCTTGATGCCTGTGACAGTAGGACCCTTCTTGGGAGGTTTCTAGACCATCTTTACCACCCTGAGTGTGTTCTGTGATGTCTTCTCCAGGACAGACGGGATGCATAGAAGAAGCTCAGACCCTCCAGATGAAACCACGTCTGAATCACTCTGCAGCTAAGTGCACCTTGGCACACACTCAACCCTAAGGGCACCCCCCTCAGCTTCCTTCTCCTTCCTACCCCTCTCCCAGGCTCTGCACCTATTCAATCGCTCAAGAGTCGCCCCCAAAGAGCAGGGAGGAGATGTAGAGCCAGGATAATGTGTCAGCAAGATAGCTACTGATAGCAGAGCAGACAGAGCTATTTCCAGAATGATTAATACTATTAGCACATGCTGAAGCTTAAGGCTGAACATAAGCTTTAGAGGAATGGATTTTGATGTAAAAAGTGAATAAATGAGACAACTGTCAGAACAATGAGTGGTGAACCAAGTAAAGATCCTTGGCGGGGGAGATGCCAAGCACTGCCTGCTGGCCTCTTTTCACTGAAGCTGCTGGTAAAATTCCCACTGCCTTTCAGGCTGGAGAAATAGCCCAGCAATGGCGTGGGGCACAGAGGTAACCAGACCAGCCAGCAGCAAAGCTACTCCCACAGCTAATGAGCCACAGGGCATTTTAGCAGGGCCACCACGATGGTAACACCCTGGGAGCCACGCACTGCTCCCCCCCGCAAAGCCCAAACCATGCACCACTGCTCCTGGAGCCTGTTTGGGAATCTTTGTACTGCCCTTTGCAGCACATACCTTGAGTGCTTGCAAGAGTACCAGTCTGAGGGTTTGTTCATCCTGCTGCTGAGTAAAAAGCATGTGTTAAAAGGGCCTTCTGAGTTACACTATCTTCTCATAATCCCCACTCTGGAGGTCTCAAATACCGTAACTGAAAACCCGCTGTTCATCTTCTGAAAGTCAGGTTTAACCTACTGTAGGCAGCTCCCAGAAGGACAGTATTTTGTATAATCAGTTGTATTGCAAGGAATATGTTTAGTATTTTTCTGTTTTTCTTCTCCTGACAGTTTTCTCCCAGGAGAGGAGGCAAACAAATCCTAATCACAGCACCGCAATATCCTCTTCCCCAATTTCTTTTTTTTTTTTTTTTTAAACCCAAGAACACTTATTTCCCTAAGAATATCACATTGTACAGGCAGGTTTTAGTTTCCTTTTTGAAAATCTGTTCCTCCCTTGCATCTTGACAATAGATGTCTTCAATGGATTAATCAAAAACTGGTAGGTTTGGTTACCTTAGATCTGTGTCTGCAAAGAAGTCACACACTCAGGGTGTTTCTCTGGAGTAGCTAATTCAGCTTGGACCCAGCCATATGATCCCCCTTTCCAGTCTTGCCTTATGGCCTCTGAGGAATGTTGCATTGGCTGTGAGGGAATTACTAAGTCTTGGCAAGACATGTTAATATCTTCGCAAAGACTTGTTAGGGACCAAGACTTCAGTCTCCAACTATTTCCTCTGATAAAGCAGAGTATTCCCAGCAGTTCATTAGTCTTGAATCACTAGTTTCACTTTGTCTGAGAGAAAGCAAAGTTCCCCACAATCTAGAAGGACTCTGCAAGTAAAGCTGGCTGGTGTTGTCAGCCTGCTAGCAGGTTTCAAAAGAGGAACATGAAGTATTGAATCCTACTGGAGAAATCAGTGTTCAGGATGCTTCAGTCTAGGGTTGGGAAAATGAACACCCAGGTGGAAGAGAGATTATGAGTTATGGTAATATCTGCAGCACAGGATTTAAAGACAATATATTAAGTCCATCAGGACATCTGAAAACTTGGACTTTCATGTGTGGGGATGAAAATTTGATGTTTCCTTCCAAAGACCTGCCTGTGTTCACAGATAAAGTTCATAGCAGCAACACAACTGGAGTCCTGTTTTGTTACATCTGTTGTTTTGGGTTTTATTTTAATATTCAGTGTTATCTTTCTGTTACCACCCAAAATTACACTGATAATCCTTGAAAGCACGAGAGCATTAGTATCATATCTGCAGCTGGATCTCCCTGCTAGGAAGCTAGTTACACAGCATGGAAAGTATTTTTGCTATCTCATTTTAAATCATTGATAACAATACCACAAGTGAAGGGACAGTATTATTTGTCCATGAGATGGGGAGGAACCACCCCGACAGTCCGTTTTGTAAACCAGGAGGAGCTTTCTCAAAGCACTGCAGCAGCACAAGTGACAGAATGCAGATTATGAAACGAGTCCCTCGACGACGGCTTTCCAAAGCACCCACACCACAGAGCTTAGCTTCAGAGGGCACAGTAACTGAGCTGTTTCCCTGAGAGCTGGCTCCCAGCAGCAGCCAGCTCTGCCCTGAGCAACTGGGACCCTCTCTCAGGGTAAAGGTATCAGTCAGATGCTCAGAAACTCCCAGCTGACTCACAGCCCTGTTTCTTTTCTGCATGCTGGCCTCTTCACACCTCTGTGTTGGAAAAGGAAGAGAAACAACCGCTTCTCATGTATACATTCAACAGCTCTGAAAAGCCCCCCTGACTGTAGGAAAATGGAGCAGAGCTGTGAGGTCTGGAGCTGGTTTCCTACCTGAAAGCCAGGCAGGATGCTGGATCTGTAGCTGCAGTTTGGTTTGACAAGAGGCCAACTCCAACACCGGTGTTCTCATCTTCTTTGATGTCGGCTGATTATTTGTGTGCCATTTTCCCATCCGGCACCATCCAAGCCTGTACTAAAGACAAAAGTCCCTCCAGCTTTTTGAGGCAGAAATTTCAATCTTGTTCAATGTCCTTTGCTGACACTCAATTCACATTGTTGGCACTGGGATCCAAATCAGGTCCCTAGCTCAGCAGCTACACAAGAACGTATCCCATTCCATCCTCCCTTGAGCCATACATACCCTTGGTTAGGCACATGTTTAAATAACTCACTACAGCCATGCTTAAGCTGGGTGAAGAAGTGTCCCACCAGAAGGACAGAGGACTGGTTTAATCAACCATACAAAACAAGATGTGTTCAGGCCAGCTAATGGGTAATCCTCTGTGTATGTACCACAAATCCACAACATAACTCACTGTCCTGCTTGGCAGAAGAGTGTTACTGCCTCCTGGGAAACAAGCATTCCTGATCAAAGGCTATCCTTGTAGAATAAATAATCAAACCTAACTAATGTGTGTGTGTGTGTATACACATACAGTTCACATGGATTTATACGACATGTTGCATATGCTAATGTCAGTCCATTTGAGGGGGCAGAAACTGATAGGGAAGCTGTAGCAACATGGAAAGAACGGGAATTTTCCTGTGAACCTCAGCAAGGCAGAGAGACTGTTCTCGGAGGTCATAAAAGACTTCTGCAGCCTGCTAATTATACGCTAGCAAATCTTATTACAAACAAGTAATAAGTATAGGCACGTTTGTTGGTTTTGCTAATGACATTAATGTCTTTTTTGATGATTTGCAGAGCTACAGGGGGCCAGACACTCAATTTGTACTGATATATCTTCCACTCTGGTGAAGCCTAGGGACTTCTGTTGATGTTTGACATCTTTTCACCATCTATCTTTAGACAATTCAAGGTCTGTTCTCTGCACAGTAGTTTAAGCTGCTGCTTCTGCTGTGTAACACTTACACACATTCAGACCTCTACTTGGATAGTGGATCTGTGTAGTATTTTCTAGTATGTAAGTGATGGTACATAGAATTACAGATTACTGTTGTTAAAGGGAGTTCATGCTTTCACTCCCCCACAGTTTCTTTATCTCCCTTCGCAAAATGGCTTTGACACTGGACTTTGCTGTGTAGATTCATTTATCTTTCCCCACAGAGTCCCGGAGAGTTCAGACACTGCAGTTAAAACCACTGACTTTGCAATTTATGGGAAGCCATCAGCAGGGAGACAGGCTGGGAGCTGGTTAAAACACATTCTGAAGAGTTACCAAGATTTGCCGGGCAAAGGCAAGCAAAGGTTTTTCTCTCACACGCTTCCACATACCCCTGTGACTGATTTGTTTGGAGTTTCCAGCATCTGTTTGTACAGACCTGATCATGGGTCCCACTGCCCTTCTCTGCTTCCTGTCTGAGAACAAACCGAGGCAGTCAGCAAAAAGCAATCTCATGTCCTTTAGTATGAAAACCACCGAACACAGTTTGTCCCGCCAGAGAAATCAGCACTGTAAGTATGTGAGCAATCCACTGACTTCATAGGAATCTCTCTGGGTGGACTTTTTAAAGCGTGCCCTCGATGGCTGCAGCGACAGAAGGACTCTGTGCTGAGCACACGAGTGCAGGGAGCTCTGCACAGGCACTGCTGGCCCCTGCAGCTCTTTGGGGAGCCCTGTCATGCTCGGGCAGCAAGCCCCTGCCCTCTGGCTTTCGATCCGGCTCTTCCTAGCATTACACATCCCTGGGAATACGCTCAGAAACTACAGATGAGGTCATTCCCAAGAGCCTGCTAAGGTATTTGGGGCCCTTGACACTGAGAGGAGCTAAAAATCTTGTACTCGATGAACGGTTTTTAAAGGGAAAGTGGAACTCTTTTTACAGTACATTAGCAGTTTGTAATCTTGTGGTGGTAAATGATTAACTCCTCTACGATTTGTTTATCTTTACCATTAGAGATTGTGCTAACATATGTTCTTCCATCTTATTTACTTCAAAATTTACTTGGGACTTAGAGTTACCTACACAGATTCCAAGATAAAACATTTGTGAATTAGTATTGTTTATGCATATAACAAATTTGAGGCTGATTTCAGCTCTCTGCTGTCCTTTCAAGTCATCCATCAAATATGAAATCCAACAGTTTGCCCCAAAGGCCTTGATTTTGACTTGATGCTCTAAACTTCAAAGCTTGTATCCAGGAAATTATGCCACAGGCTCCTCTGCAGGTCCTGAGTTGGAACAACTTAGAACAACACATGCAGCATGCAAATATACATCACCACTGAGAGTGGGGGTGATTCCATCTTTGTCCTAAGTCCACTTTTTTGGGGGGTAACAAAGAAAGTGGACACCTAGCCTGGAGTCCAGGATAGGTACAGAAAGCCTTTTTCAGAGCTACTGATACAACACTCACAGGCCCCAGCCCTTGACCTTCCACTTCTGCACTTCCATGCTCTTCTCCCCCAGGCAGCCATCCTGGGCTTCCCACCAGGTATGAGTCTGACGACTGCACATCCCTGTTAGAGGAGGAGGTTCAAGTCATAGTTCACATGCTGACAAAGAATTCCTGACTTCTTGTTCAAACAACATAAGCCTTTTGCCCAAGTGTAGATGGTGCTGAGCCAACAGACGTGGTTTCTTGATGCAGAAGGATGTGCTGTGCTTCACATTCACCCTCAGCGTCACAGATTAGAGACATCTTTTTTAAAATGTGCTCTGAACATGAGGTTTTGCTTCCAAAAATAACTTGTAGTTTGCTCATATTAGAAGAGCAGGATGTTCTTTCCTGTCCTGAAGGGATAAGGAGGAAATGAGAACTATGGGATTTTTATATGATATGAGCTACTATTCTTCTGGACTAGTGCTGTGAATCTTGATTTCCCTCTCTCCCCTCCCCCAGCTCCCAGCCTTAGCATTTTATTCCCCATGGACCTCATTTTGCTTCCATTCATGCTGATGTTAACCCAGTGAAGCTCTCTTTGATTTCAAAGGAATTCCTCCATATTTACAATCTCTCTCCCATCCTGAGGCATTAGAAGGGAGGCATCCTACTGAAGACAGCAAATGCTGAATGTCTCAAATCCCATTTCGAACAAGATTAAATCAGTGGAGAGACATAAGTGGGGGCAGAAAGCATCCTTTCCTGTCCCCTGTGTTTGAAGGAAAGAGACGGTTGTTCAGAGGAAATGTGAACGTAATGGACTGTACATTTGTGTCCCATTGTACTGAGGTCTGACAGGAAACACTTGGGGTTTGATTCAGGAAAAAGTAAATAGTATTCCTTTATAATGCTCTCGTAACCTCAGTTATCTTGCACTATTTGACTACATCCCTGTCTTTAATGTATATATTCTCACAGCTCTCTCTAGAAGACCAGAAGGAAATCTGGCCACGGGGGAGCGGGGGAGGCATGGGAAGAAACTGTGCAGCAGTTTCCATCCGATGGCCCTCCTAAGTGACAGCAGAAGTCCAGCAGCTCTCTCGCTTTTAAACCAAAGGGCCTCTGGAGCAGCTGCCACAACTGCCACCATGGTGGCTCCTTGCAGGGGGAAAGCTGCAAGTACAGGACATTGGGCAATTTCTAGGCAGCCTCCACCAAGTCAAGAGCACTCTCTTGACATCAGCTCTCACTGTAATGTATAGATGGCTGCGGCGAGGTCTCCCACCACAAGCGTGGGGTCACAGATTCCTCAGCAGGCACTGGGGAATCCCTTGGCCAGAGGTCTACCCTGCAGCATCGTGGAAAAGGCTCCAGCCCTCAGCATTTAGAAACTGCTGTTCATACAGCCAGCTGAAACTGAAGCGGTCTGTAGGATGGGTGCTGGTCCCTGGAAATGCCTTCCATTGCTCTGGAGGGAGCCTGCCTCCCAGAGTGACCGGGATCAGTGAGCTGTTACGGTCCTTTGTCTGCAGGGAACATGCAGTACCACCACTGTTTGGCATTTTGCTGTATGGCTCTGGAAGCTGCAACGATTCCAAAAGAAACCAAACCCCCACACACATAACCCAGAAGAGACGGATTGAGGACATAATGCCCTTGATTGAAAAAGGAGGCACCCATAAAACCTTGTGATACTTTTTTTTTTAACTAGAGCTAAAGTAATTTGGCATGCACGTCCCCTGAGCTGCTTCCTAAACCACAGCTGCATGAGGAATTATCTAGCTCTTAGCTGAAAAAAAAAAAACCCAACCCAAAAACTTTAAAAAAAAGGAGACCCTTAAAAAACCCCAACATGTAGGTCATTAAAGTGCTAATAAAAAATGTTGATGAAACTCTGAGCAGTGCTCTGATTATCTCTCTGTGGGGAATGAAGAACTCATTAACATGAGCTCCATGCCACTCCCTCCTCCTTTCTCAGAGTTTGGCATAAAGCAAGGAAACAAATGTTTGTGGTTTGGCCAAGTTTCTAATGAGTAGCTCAGCTAGGTCCACTGATTAGACATGGAGGGTGAAAAGGCTGCAGTACCATGTAAGTTGGCAAAGAATTTCTGCCACATCGCGTTCCCAAAATGGGAACACTTTACCTGTGGTGTGGGGGGTTTTGCAATGTATTTAGCAGGAAATGTACAGAGAGGGTTTCGCTAACACAGCAGACAGGGATCAGTGCTGTGAAGTCCAGAGAGCATGACAGGGCTGGATGTATGTCTGAGGACCCTCTCTCCGAAAATTCAGTGCCCTGTTATCTTACTACAGGTTTGGTTTCACTCATTAAGTGTTCTGTGGTTTGGGTTTTTTTTTAATACTAAGCTACAGCCAGCCCCCACTTGAAGAGTCCTGGCTGTTACCAGCCCTCCCTGCACTAGATGTTACCTCTCCTACTCCACTGGCCCCAGGCACAGTGGCAGCCCGCAGGCAGGCAGGCCAGGCAGAGATCTCCCTGTGCAGCATCCTCCAGGAGCTGCAGCATGGAGACCTGCCTAACTAGAACCGTCCAAGGCCAATGATTCTCCAGCAGCACCTGCCTGTTCTTTCAAAGGAGGGATCAAAACCTCCAGAACTATTAGGAGAAGTCTCTCCCATGCAGGAAAGTTTCTTCTTGATCCCACTTGTAATCCATTTATGGCCTACATCGTGAGGACTTGTCATCTCCATAATCTTCCCAGGACTAAAGTAAAATTCATCCACATGCCCAGGAGAAGAAAATTCACCCTACAATAAACATGAAAGGCCTCTTTACATGCCTGCAAACATTCTGCCGGGATAAGCAACTGCTGTCTCTGAATTTCAAATCTCGAGGTGTGTGATCAATGCAGCACCTCAGCACTCAAATCAAGCTCCTGAGACATCAAGTCTGTCCCCTGCTGTTGCAGACAATGCATCATATAATGACTGTAATAAACTTCATCTAGAAAGCAGTGAGATTTTTCCATTCCCAATACTCCCCCCTGGGGAAAGGCGGAATTCAATTGCTCTAATGGTTAACAACTCTCATATAATTTTGAGCTTAAATTTGTGTGGCCAGTTCATACCCAATTGCTCTTGTGCCAGCACCATTGCTAGATAAGCAGTTGTCTGGACCAGAGCACAGCAAGTCCTGATCCTGATCCATCGCAGTATCACCCTCGCTTTCAAAACCACACCTAAAGTTTATTATTTCTTGGCCTTTTCAGGTTGAAAGTTTATTAAAACATGATACAGCTGGACTTTTTCCTAAAAGGAAACAAACAAAAGAGGGGATGAACATGCAAGGAACAGACCTACTAATCCCATGAGTGTTATACTGAATAAACAGGCAAATTAGTGAAAGCCAATTGCTTCAACCTTCATAGTTCACTCTGCATGTACGTAGGTGTCTCTAAACACACTCACCCATGTTCTTCCTGTGCCCAAGGTAAGCTTTAATTTTCTACAGCCACCAGATAGTTAGAGGTCTTGTGTTAAATAACAGATGCTGTACCACCTCATCCCATCATTAGTGGCCGGTGCCTACAGCTTCCCATAGCACTGGTCCAGTCTGGAAGAGTCAGCTCAGCACTGGTTATAAATTTGCAAAGGTAAAATGCATCCGGCATCCTCTTCATATCCAAATCAAACATTCTGTGGCTGAATAGTTTGGTGCCTCAAGCACTTTTTTTCTCCAAGGACCTCTTTCCAAGGCTCCTGAGGGGCCTTGCTTGCCATTCTGTGAGGGATTTGTAGCTGCCACACCGATGGGCTGGACTCTCCTTGGTGACTCCATGACAAGAAAGCCGCAGGCATGTGGTGTCTTCACCCTGCCCTTGCTCCAGCCCTGCTCATTTCCCCATGATCACAGTCTCCAAGAAGGCTTTTAAATGTGAGCAGTACACAGAATTAAAAGGTTTTGTCCCCGAACCTCTATGAAGTTAATTGTCAGGGTAATTTTACACCGGTAAGCAATATTGCCGATTTCAAAGGGAACTTTTAAGCCTTCCAAATATATCTTAGACAAACTCTGAGTTTTAGAAGTAATTAAAAATACAATTAAAATATGGACTTTTTTTTTTTTTTGCATATAAAGGACAACTATCACCCAGTGCTTCTGAAACTCCCAGGGCTGGTCAGAACCACTCAGATGTAAGCAAACTGCCCCCGAAACCAAGAAACCAGTAACTTTGGGTGGGGAACAACAGCAGAGATGATTTCAGCTGCAAAGTAGAATGATTACAGAATACAAAAAACCCCAAACCAAACCCACACCAAAAAACAACCCAAAACAACCCTAACCCCCCAAAGCAAACAGTAAGAAAAGAAAGGGCAGCTTTTGCCAAAATAAGGATGGCATTTCGGGCAGGTTGCTTCTAGCCAGAGCTGCTTTCTCCCCGCGGATGGCATGAGATCCTTCTCCTTGGCAGCATGAGCCATCTGGAGAAGCCTTCTGCTGCCTTTCAGCCCTACGACTGTTTAAATCCCTTAAATTTTCATCTGAAAACAAGTCTTTTTCCCATTTTGGGGTTGGGTTCGGTTTTCTTTTTCTTCACCGATCCCACGCGTTTTATTCCTCCCCCTTAGCTGTGCACCGGGCGCTGCAGAGCCCCGTCCCCCCGCGTCAGACCCCGCTCGCCATGGCTCTGCGGAGATAACCGCTCCCCGGAGGATGCCTCGCCGGGAACCTGCGGCGTTGCCCGCCCCGCACTGCAGGTACAGCCGAGGCCAAGGCGCGGGGAGCCGAGCCGGGCACAACAATGGAGGGCGGCCGGGAAGGAGGACATTGGCAGTGCCGCCGCCCCCCGGCCAAGTTTGAAGCCGGGGGAGGGGAGCGGGCTTCAACCATCGCGCCCCCTTCACCCTCCCCCGGCTTCAAACTTGGCTTCGGGGCGATGGGGAGACAGCGACGGGCGAGTCGCTGCTCTTTGCCAAATAGTGAGCCACAGCGGGCGGGCGGGCGCGGGGGGAGGAGCCCAGGTGTCCCTTCCTGCCACATAGTGCGCCGCCCCTTTCCCCGCCCGCCCGCTCGCCGCGGTGGTGCTGGGGCTCCCGCCGCTGGTGAGGAGGGATGGACTGAAGCACAAAGGCGCGGGCCCGCCGAGGTAACGCTCCCGCGGCGTGGGGAGAAGGCGGGGAGGGGAGGTAGGGGATGGGATCCTCTCCCTTCCCGCTGTTGTGAGGCTGCGGGCGAAGCGTTGCTGCTGGTTGGGGAAGGGGGGCGGCGGCGGCCGGAGGCCTGGCTCGCTCCCCCGGCCGTGAGGTTACCGCGGGGCCGTGGCTGCCAGCGGGCTGGGGCGGCGGCGGGGGGAGGACTGCGGGTCGCCGCGGGGCTCGGGGGGGAACCGCTCCGTGGGTATGCGGGCTGCTCTCCGGGCCGGGGGAGATGCTGCAGTGCCGCCCTTCTGCCTCAGCGCTGGGCTGGAAGGCACGGGGCTTTAAATAATGCGCCTCTGCCCGGGAACTCTGCTAACCGAGTAGAACCTGGAAAGTAACTACTGCAATCATGGGCTGCCCTTGGTCCATCGCAGGGACTCTCCGTGAGTCTCAAAAAAAAACCCCAACTTCCTAAAAAATTAATTTTCGCAAGGCTTTTCCTACGTTTAACCGCGCACGGCTCCACCTCTGCCGCCGATAATGGTGCGGGGAGCTCAGGAATGCGATTTCCAAGCGCAGGCAGGCGTATGCTGGTCACGGCGATGCGCACCTACCGCCGGCAGCAGCATCTCCCTGCGCCCGGGGCTGCGCCGCGGCCGCGCAGGGAGGAAGGACCCCGCGCTGTGGGTTATCTTCATCGCGCGTTGGTGTTGGCGGGTCCGCAATTCGGCTGAACTTCGAGCGCCAGAAATGAGGATTCTGGTGGGCCTTTCAGGAGTTTGGAGCTTGGGTTTGGTCTCACGGTTTTCACCTGGCAGTGAAAAGCTTATTTAGGAGCAGGTTTATCAGTCGGTGTTTGTCCCGGGCTTGGGGGGCTGCGTGGCCAACTGATGTGATTTTAGCAGGGAAGCAAGCCTGGGACTGGCTCTGTAAAGAGAGCAGAGCATGCATGTTACAAAAGCAACAGCCACCGCAGCCGGTCATGGGGGTGGGCTCCTTCTTGCTTCTGTCTTCTCAGCATCGTTACGTGACAGGGGAGTTGAGGGTGAATCTGCTGGTGTCCATCCACTTGGTCCTGGACTTGTGTCTTGAAGGCAGTGAGGTGATACCAGGCAGAGGGAAAGTGTGTAGGATTATGCCTCGTCAGTGTGGTGCCACTGTGGAGGAGCTGAGTTTTAAAAGGAATAGGTAAAATAAATGGCAGTGAAATACCTGGGCAAAAAATAATAGCCCAACAGGTTATAAAAGCCTGGCTGTTTGATGAATAGTAATTGCGTGGGAGAAGGAGTTGCTTAAATGAGCCTTGGTACCAGAGGAATGAAGCTGGTGAATGTGACCTTAGCCTTTAAAGGAGGGCTTTGGTGAGCCTGGGCCAGCTTCAGGCTGTCTCACCTGACTCCTGGTCCGGTTGCTGGTGACTGGAATGAAGCCATGGGTGTGAGGGACACATGGCTGTGTGTGATCTGCAGGGAAGGGGCAGCAGTGTGAGCCAGGGCAGTTCTGCATGTGGCTGCTCTGTGAAAGGCTCCCTTTAGCTGTCCTGACAGGGTTTGCCCGCACATTTCTTCTGCCAATGAGTTCTCTGGTCTGCACATGCCATCACATCACTGGCCTGGCTGAAGGCTCCTGGTTAGAGCTGCCTCAACGGCATCCAGTACTTAGAGGGAAAGAAGGTGTGAAATCTGGGAAGGATGTGGGCTCTTCAACTGTTTTCAGATGAGCTGGTCAATCCTACTTTCAGTAAGGAGTGCGTGTGCTCCTCAGTGAAGCACAATGATAATTGTGTGATTAATAGCCTATACTGGTTTTTGCTTTACAGATTGTCACGTTGGTGCTTGTAGTGATGCATTATTTTTCAGAAGACATTATTGCTTGCATTTAATTTTGGCTAGGAGAGTGTGAAGCCCAAAGCAGGGAGGAAGGGGTGGGCTACTTAAGGGGCTGAGTGTTTAATGACTTCGGTTAGGGCATGATGATGTTGATTAAGCACGTCCTTAAGTCTTGACCAATAGATGGAGTGCTGCTACGCCTTAGGATATCTGGGGATTTAATGGTCTCTTGGTTAAATCAGTCATTATCCTTGACTCTTGCCTGAGGATTGAGGCAGCAGACCTTTTTATTTAAGGAAACGCTGATTTTAGGGTGGTGCTTTTAGGCTGCTGCGTACACCGTGATCATCTAATCCCAAAGAGGGGGTCCAGGCGGTGCCTCTCAGGCCAGAGGCTTTGCATTGATGTAGAGAGGGTGAACTTGAGCGACCTGGGTGAATGGGGATGTTTTGCAGTCAGTCAGCAAGGTGTACTGCAGCTCACCCATCGACCCCTGGCTGGTTATGAAATGAGCGTGGGCTGTTGGACGGGGCTGGATCAGCCGAGCTGGGTTCAGTGCCGCTGTGCTGGAACGGTCCCTGTTGCATGTGATGTTAGAGGTGACATTGGGCGCGGGGCTGCCTGCTTTTGTTCAGCTTCACTCGGTACAGGCCATATGACCTGGTGTAGGATGTTGTTTGCTGTGAAAACCAGCGGAAACTAACATGCGTGAGACAACATAAAGAAAAATAACTGTTACTTTGTTTCATTTTGAAAGTGCCATGTTTTACAGACCAAAAGCTGAAATAAAAGAAGGCAGAAGGCTGCTAATTTCTCCCCTGTTGAAATCCTTGCTGCCAGTTAAAACTGCAACAAGTGTCCTTGCCAGGGAGGTGGAATGATGCTGCTTTTAAAAAAACAATTTTAATTGAAGTGGACAACTCCTGTGACTTTGACCTGTGCATAAAATTGCTAGCTTTTTTTTTTTTTCCTAAACTGGATTTAAAAAAAATAGTTTCTTAAAAAAATGCCCTGCAACTTCAGCAGCCATAGCAACCTCTGGCTGTTATTTCCCTGGTAAATCAGTTTTGCATTTTCGTAGTGCTGCTGTTTCATAAACCCGTGTCAGCCATTGTTTTGGTATTGACTTGAAGAATTCAATCTATACTATTAAATAACATTGCTTCCCATTACATCACAGACTGGTGGGGTGGGTTTTTTTTTTCCCCAATCTGTTTTGAAATGCTGGTTGCTGTATAAGCGCTGGTGGTGTGGCTGCTGGTAGGGTTCTTGGGGGAGGCGGTAATTGTCTTCTGTGTAGCATTTTTTTGGCAGATGAAGATGAATAAAAGCTACTTGACCCTTGGGGAGCAAGCAGTAACTTACTCATTGTGTGTTAATGTTAGATCTCTTTGCCACAGAGTCTACTCTGCTTGCTGTATTAAATTTGAGTTACTTGGCATATGGGGAATACTGTTAATTCTTTTCTGTGTTCAAGATAACACGTGTCATTGTACATCATCGTGAATGAGATTGGGGTATTTCTTTTAAAGATATCCTAGCAAGTACATGACTGGTTTGAGGATAACTTGTGGTCTGGATTATTAGTTAAGACAAACCAATTTGAATAAATTTGCTTAGCAAAGAAAGCATCTTAATCTCAACTATGGGGGGTGGGGGTGGGGAGTGTCACCTCATCAGTAAACTGGATAATGTTTACTGCTAAAAAGTTGACATTTTCTTCAGATTAACTGAAGAGTTAGATAAGGCTTGAGAGCCTCAAACCTCAGTTTGAGAACGATG
Source organism: Gallinula chloropus (assembly GCF_964237585.1). Lineage (NCBI taxonomy): Eukaryota > Metazoa > Chordata > Aves > Gruiformes > Rallidae > Gallinula > Gallinula chloropus. The sequence continues at coordinate 70,774,500 of NC_140090.1, forward strand.
GCTTCTGGTTTGGGGTTTTTTTTTCTGCCCCAAATCTTCACAGTTTGGTACATGTGATATGGGAATCTAGTTAGGTAGGACTCTGGGAGTATATTAAATTTAGTATGTGTCCTATGGCAGTAGTGTCAATTCTGCTTGGCAAGGATGCAATCAACTGGAACAAAGTGTAATTAGGGAAATATTATAATAGCCTCGTTCATTGTTCCAGTCTCTTAAACTGTTCTGGCCTCAGCTAGGAAGAAGCTCTTGTCTTACCTTGTATCATTTATTGTGCCAAAATCCTAGCGACATCAAAGCAGCAGGTAGTTTTCATGGCAGTTAGCAGGTTGAGGTGAAGATCAGTAAATTGCAAACTGGTGTGAGAGCTCCAGCTTCCTCTGTAGCTTTTCACGTTGTGTTTTCTTGACCTGCAGCAGCTAAGAGCTGGTAAATCCCTTTTCCTTCATGCAGTTCCTACCTCCTGAAGTTCCATCTCCAGCTGAAGTACATGGCAATCTTGATTACCGTAGAGTTGATGGCAGCCTACTGCTGCTCTTATTGTCACTGTACTGTCTTGAACAGTACCTAGCACAGATCTGTCTTAAGGGTAGCTGGCACTTCAGCCAAGAGCTGAACTATCTGCTGTATTGGCCAAAAAAAAAAAAGAGGATTCAGTTGAATTGCTTTGACAATCTGTACTTGTTATCTTCCTCAATATCTGTAGCAATTTGTCTCAAGAATTATTTTTTGTTGCATATATTCAATTATTACATGATGTGGTGGGGTTTTTGCAGAAAACAAACGTTCCTACCCATATCATCCACGGCTACTACATTAAATACAATGGAGTTTAGAGGCCATTTGGATCTGCATCCTGTGTTTGCACAGTTCTGGAAGCAGGGTGACTACCACCTAACCAAGTGCTCCTGTCTGTCTCCTCCTGCGTGGTAAATAGAGTGCAAAATAGAAAAGCTTGCTACTTCAATAAAGCTTGTTTTACTTCTAATGCAGTGAAAGCAAGAAGGGGAAAATATAGTTTGAAATATATACATTATTTTTCCCCCTCCAAATGTGCACTGGCTTTTGTTGGAGAAATGCTTTTTTGGCGGCTCTAGAATTATTGATAAAATGCTGAAGAAGAGATTTGGTACTGAAGTTGCATGTGTAATTCAAATAATTTCCAGATCAATGGAAGTTATAAATTGGGTTCAGAGACATTGCTGATGTTAATATAAATTGTTTGATATAATCCAGTAACTCAGTGTTGTTTCCTTAGTAACCCATGTAACTTTTTAGTCTTTTTGGATTTATATACAAAAACCTCTGTACTTCTAAAAAGCATCAGTAAGGCCACAAAGTCTGGTATTTGAAAGCTGGCCAGTGTTTTCCAAATAAAATATACTGGATTAAAAAGATTGATTGAACTATGGCATTGGAAAGTAAATTGTCCTGAAGCCATCATGTCAGGAAGAATAGAAGTGTTTTGACTGGGATCCTTCAGATCTAGCTGACATTTAGTAGAGGCAACCTTCAACCTAATGTATGAAAAATTAAGTGAAATTGAAAATAGGATTTTGGGACGGAAGCAGAAGACAATACTAGGCAGTGCATCCAGCTCTGTCTAGAACTGAATACAATGACACAAAAGTAATGACCTCACAAGTACCTTTGTGTTTTCCTGACTCGAACACACAACCGTTTTTAGGAGCACTAGTGAGTTGCATAACGGTTTCTCCAGACTCTTGGTCAACACTAGAACAGGAGTCAAGTGCAATTTAAGCCAGGTCTCTTTTAATAGACCAATTATTGCTACACACTAGGCAACGTACCATATTGCTGTGCTCCCAAAACCAAACAAAACCCCTCAATTCTTAGAACATAGAACCTTTATTTGGAGATTACATGATATAGTAGCGTGTGGAGGGTAAGGCTCAGTGTGCTTCTAAGACTGTTTTCAGCAATATTATCTGCAATTTCTATGATGCTCCTGAAATTTAGGATATAAGAAGCTGTGTATGAAATTAACACCACTCACATGTTAACTGAATATAACTTTACCCCTTCCGATGTATTGTTATAGAAATCACAGAATGGTTTTGGTTGGAAAAGACAGAATCACAAGGTTGGAAAAGACCTTTAAGATCATCAAGTCCTACTGTTCCCGTCCTATGCTAAGCCATATTCCTAAGTAGCTGATTTACCCTTTTTTAAAACACATCCAGGGATGGTGACTCAACCCCCTCCCTGGGCAGCCTGTTCCAGGCCCTGACAACTCTTTCAGTGAAAATTTTTTTCCTAACATCTAATCTGAACCTGCCCTGGCACAGCTTTGTGCCATTTCCCTTTCTGCCAGACCTGACCTTCAAGACCATTGAGTCCAACCATCTATCCAGTCCTGCTAGGTCCAACATTAGACCATAGCACCAAGCACAACATCCACTCTTTCTTGAAATACCTCCAGGGATGGTGACTCAACCACTGTCCTGGGCAGAACTGCCATAATAAATGAATAACTAGTCAAATAGATATTTCTGCTACCATGATTAAATTGAGATGGTACTCACAAAAAGCCCATCATCCTGCTCTTGATCTTGATTGTATATGAAGCGCTGTATTAAATACCCAGGTATAGAGTAACTGCTTTTGTAATGTTCACAGTTCAATACAATTTCTGGCCTTCAACAGGAGCTGACTTTAAATGCCTGTTTGTCTAAAAGTATATGCAAAGGCAAAACTCTTCTGATGACTCAAATTTGTTTTGATCCAGCTGTCAGGGTAGAAAGCAGAGGATGTTCATGGTGTTTAATTCATTGACTAAATGGGAGCTGTTGTCTCTTAGGACAAACTGTGTATTTTCGTGCCAAAGGTGGTATAATTTTCTTAATCCTAAAATTGTTGATGCTATGAAAGAATTTGTGGGTATGTGTTGATGTGTTGGGTTTTTTTTTTCCCCCATTCCCATTGATGGACATAGCACTGAATACAAATTAGGCTTCTTACTGTCGTGCTGATTGTTATGGATTGACTATCCAGAGCTGTTTGCCTTTGACGTATAGCTGACTTGGCATTCGAAGGACACGTGCATGTTCTGTGTTAAATGGCTTAAGGACTGGAGTGACAGGGAGAGCTTGGCAGATACGTCTGTGTGTACATGATTTGGAACACAAAAAATCCGTCTTCTAAGACAAAGTGTCCAAAGTGGATGGCTCAGTCAAGTTTTCATAAATATTTTTATTGCAAAATTTTAATCCTGAGCAGATGAGGAAGAAAAATGAAGTTGTGATACACGCTTTACTGGCCAGCACTGTGTTTGTAAAGCAAAATATGCCTGTAATCAGAAGAGCCTTTTTTTATATGTTTGGCTTGTTACATATCAACCTGATCGAAATAATGGGTCTGGTACTGAGCAAAAAATAAGAAGAATGCAGAAGAACTTGCAAACACATTGCAATTTGTGGATTTTAAAAAAATAAGTTAAAAAGCAGAAACCAAACCCAGTGATCTGGCAGTCAGGTTCCTCTTTTTTTTTTTTTTAATTTTAAAATCTGTTTCGAACTTTGCTTAAATAGTTTTGCATCAAGCAAAGAGATTGAATACATCTGTGTAGTGCTAGCATGAGTAAGTCTGTGCTCAAACCCAGGTTAGTTGAAAAAAAAAATAATCTTGAAACGAATCCAGGTAGCTTCCTAGTTAAAACAGAGCAAGTAACAGAAAGCATGTGAACTCAGGACAGCTTGGTTTAACTATATAAAACGTTTAAGCTGTAAAACTCCAGGAGGCTTTTTTTATAGGTGCCTGGATAATTTGCCCTTAGGTGGCAGAGGGGCAGTGTGTGTTCCCTTTTTGCATCAGATGTTTTCCTCTGAGCCAAGTGCTTGGAGGAAAACTGAAATACTGCTTCCTCTTTAAATGGCTGTTGGATGCATGTTATGGTCTTTGTGTGTGTTTGCTCAAGCTGAGATGTTTTTAAACAGCAGTGTCCCTGATTTTACATGCCCTAAGACAACTCCTGGTTAAAGGCTGGGTTTCAAAGACTGGTAAATTCTTCAAGGACCACGCCGTTCCAAATTGTCTGATAAGCAGAAAATGTTCCTTTTCTTGCTATTCTTAACGTGAGAGTTTTATTGCACATCAGTGCTTCCAATCAAATTGAGTGACTTTTAACGTATTGCCAGGTGGAATCCTGTGTCCTTCAAAATATCTTAAGTCAGAATGTCTCCAGTTGGCTGTCTCTTCAGCAATGAACTGAAAGTGGCCAATGGAGACCATTAAATGCACTGAGATGTCCTCTCTACCAGGGGAGTGTTGCCCAGCAATGGCAATCATCATTCCAGTCCTACGCTTTCTGAAATTCTTCTTTAGATGTGAAGACTGCCAAATTTCTCCTCAGTTGGCAAACACATATGACATAACCCTGAGCAAAAGGGATGGAGAGCTCTGAGAGGAGATCCAGGAGTAGGAGTGTTCTGTTCTGTAGGCAAGGTGAGCAGGAGTCCAAGTTCACCCAGTGGCTCCAGTGCCAGGAGCTTTGGCTGCCTGGTCTTTTCCTGGAGTTGGAAAAACAGAACGCTTAGCCCATATAGATCTGCAGATCAACGGGCAACCCTTTTCAACAGCCTCAGTTACTATGTGGCACTCATCTCTAAGCTTGAGTGTCTGAATTGTTTCATGCTAGTCCACAAGACAGAGCAAAGTATAATGGTTATATTATCCTGATACTTGTGTTCAGAGATTCTGTCTGTCCACTGGAAACTTTTTCTGTTGAAAAGGGTTAAGATAATCTCCTTAAGGGGGAAAAATAGTAAAAACTTTTAAAAATCTGACGTATTTCTCCTTTTCCTGTTAATATTGGCTTGTGTGTCACATAATACTTTACACACAAAGTTGACTAAAAAGAATTAGCTAATGGTGGGAGTAAGAATAACAATGCCATAGTTATAACCCGAGGTAGCCTTTAACAAGAAAGAATAGCTTGAGGTATACCATGTAACGCTAGTGTCTGGCTATTATCAAACATGCTGCAGATGTATAGTAACAGGTATTGTATGCAGTAAATCTATCTCTGTAGTAGAGAATGATGTTGCTATTCCCAGGGGGTAAGTTGAATTACATTATTACTGAGGCTGAGCTAACAGAGCTTTGCTTATAGTGTACCTACAGACAAGAGGGTTCTTCAGAGGGGTGACCTTTGCTGTATTTTGGTTTCAGATTTCACAGGGAACTATTTCAAAGTTTTTTAGCTTCAGTCCACACCCTGCTGGTAGTTGGCTATAAAACTCTCTTTGAAGCAAGTTTGGGGGGGGGAGGGGGGGGGAAGAATGGTCTGCCTTTTATTACATTAATAAAGTTAGATAAAGGTCATCTGTTTACTCCTTTTGTAATGCACGCTGCTGACACTTACTCGTCAATAGAACTGATAGTTCAAAGATGAAATCAAAGCTACAGAATTACTGGCTACAGTGTGCAAATGCATAGTGTATGTAATTCTTTTTTATGACTCTTCTGTTTATTAGTTAACCTGAAGAATGTGTGCTAGCATTTATTTGTGCTGGGGAAACTGTTATGGTTGACGCAGCATAAGGTAGAGTACTCCCTCCAAGGTTATTCCACCTTCTCTCTGAACTTTTACGGGGTTCCTCTTTCTCTCCAAAACTGATTTAAAGAAACAAATTAAAGCCCTGTAATCCTATATAAGAACCCAGTCAAATAAGAAGTCTGCATGTCAGCATTCCAATAAATACAATCACGTCTTTAACACGGCAACTCCTCTCTAGTACTCTGTTTTACATCTGATTAAAATATTTGGGTTGTACGTTGTAACCGTGCTAGAGGGGACATCCTGCTCTTCCCTTTTGGCAGTGTGGCCCTGCCCCCTCATCTCTGTGCCTTGCTGAACTCCACAATTTGCTGTGAATTGCAGCAGAATACTTCCTTCCCCCGCCCCGCCTGAACTTATAATTCCCTTTCTAAGTGGAATTTGCTCAAGAGAGGGTTGAGTGAGCGCTAGAGTGAGTGCAAGGTGTTGAAGGCAGCGGTGAGAACCTGTAGGCATAGAGAGATGGGGGACCATCAGTGCTGAGATTCGGGTTGATTCCAGCCCCTTAATCCTTTGGTGGTGACAGCTCTGCAATGTCCTGCTTGGGACCTCCCATACTGGGAGGCAGTGTGAGAATGTACCAGAAGGAGCTGGTGAGTTGAGCCTTCTACAAGGGGGCTTTTTAAAGGAAAGTAAGAATGGAAAAGCTGTTTTGTAGGCTCTGAGATATTATGTGGCAGCTGCTAGGTTACCAGGTTCCTCCGACCTTCCCAGTACTCTCAAAATCTGAGGGGGAATGGTGATTTTTAAATGGAGCCTCTTTGATATAAACACAACACTTTGGAGTCACTACATAGAATTTGAAATTATTTTAATTAAGATAATTTCAGCATGCTGAGCTGAGCTGCTTTGGCTGCTTTGACTTGCATGTCACGCACCCATATCCCAGTTCTGTGAGGCTGCCAGCAAGCAACAGTCCTGGCTGGTGTGGAGGTGTTGGGTGCTTGGCATTGTGTTCTGTGACAGCCTCCCCTCATCTCCAGAGCCTGCGGGGTACATCTGCAGCACAAGGTGCACAACTATATTTTATATTAGAAAATAAAGAGGTTTTTACTGCACAATGGCACATACTTCAGTCTCAGGGTTGGTTTTTTTTGTTCCATTTCATAGTTCTGTATAAGAAATGGAGGTGAAATATCGCTGTGAGAAAACTTCATCGCATCAGCCAGACACAATGTGTCTGTATGTTCAGGGATATGTAGGACAAACTATTTCTTTGGTGAGAGGAAATGATGGGCTGTGCTTGGTTCTAGAAATAACCTTACACAGATGTTACAAGACAAATTTCTCTACAAAGAAGGAAGAATTACATTGAGGAAAAAGTATACAAGTAAGTTTTTTAGCATAGTTCAGCCTGCATCCCAAAACGTTGCATGACTGTAACTTGCGGTCTCTTACATGCCTTTGAAAACGGTATTGCCTCTCTTCTCCTTCCATCCAGGTTCTCATCGGTTAAATGATGTGTAAGGAAACCTGGTGTTGCTACAAACAAATTTGGCAAAAGAATTTTTAGAAATGTAATGCTGAGTTTCCAATGGCAGAAAGCTGTTTTCTGCTTGAGTTGATGGAAATTGTTCCGGTTTGTGTCTCTGTGCAGGTGGTGATTGATACACATTCACAGCATGTGTCTAGCTGTCCTGTAGATAACACTTTATGGTCTTCACTGCTGGGTCCTCCTAGCTTTTTCCTGCACCTCTCTTTTTCCTTGTTGCTCTTTTGCTAGCTTCAATGAAGCATCATCTTCAAAAGTTTGTGTTTTCTTTGCTTGAAGTGATATGCAGGCTTCAGCATAGATACTTAAGGAGTCTTATCAAAGTAATACTGGCTCAGTCAGAGTAAAGATGCTTTAGTTAAATAGACTGTGGCTGTGGTTAAAAATAACAGCTCTGGCTGTGTCAGCGCGTTGAACGACCTGATACCGACTTCAACAGAAAGAGCTTCTGAAAATTGCTTTGCCTGTTGTAGGTATTGCCCTCGGTGTGAACTTGTTTGCTGTTGGTAGCATTTTGGTGTTAGATAAACCAAAACAGAGCCCCTGAAATTGAAACATGATTAGCCGAATGTCTTTGGAGAGAGCTTGTTGTACCAGGCACCTTTGAAGTGCAGAATGGGAACAGCAGCACTTCTGCTGTTGTTTGGGCAGCCAAAGCATTGGTGTCTGGAGCTGGGTGCAAACACCCCCCTCACCTGAGCACAATAGTTTTGAGTTCTCAGCCACTTGGTTTCTGTAGGAGAAAGGTGGTGTGTGTACTCTCCCAGCCTGGGACTGCTCTGTGTGTGACTGCCATGCTTGCATTCATGTAGGCTGTTGCTTTCTCGTCATAGTAAATTGTGTGGAGGGGCCCGTTCGTTAATTCCCATGCAGTTGTCTCTTCTCACCACAGCCCTGGCTTGGCTCTGACTTCTCCTGCTGCTCTGAAGACTCATTTAAAACACTGGTATTCTTAAGAAGTCTTGGTTAGTGAGATATAGGCCATATGCAGAAAAAGCCACCCCAACTTTCTGAAAATATCATGTATGTATATCTGATCCTTACTTGATTTAATACAGTTCTAGTTCTATGTGGGTTTTCTGTCTTTTGTTTCTTGGCAAGGAAGACAGTATAACATTCTTGTACCAAGAGGAAGGGTATTAAGCTTGCTCATAAAAAGAAGATTTATTGTCAAATGTAGTTTTTCATTTTGTCCATTGGAATTATTTTTTTTTAAACTCTATCCATACCCAGATCACTGGTTTCATTCATATGGTCACTGTATCAAGTTTGGATGGTGTCTTTGTTAAACTACTGCTCCTGAGGGTTTTTTGTTTCAGAGGTTTCTTCAGTCAGGGGAAATGAGGGTATAATAAAGAGGATCCAAGGACCGGACGTAATGATTCTGTATAATTGAAACAAACAATCCCAAGATTTGGCTGATGTTGGCTTTTCCATCAGATTTTTTTTTTATCAGCATTTGTTCATTTTGCTTTAAGCAGAGTTTAAAACTGAGGCAGCTCGAGTGTCTGAAGTAATTGAAAGAGCAATAGCAGATGATTTGGGCAGTGCTTTTAATCGCTGTATCCTATCTTGATGCATTTATCCCGAATTCTGGCTTACTCAGGAAGTCTTGACTGAAATGCCATTAGAGCAGTAAATTCAGTGGGAGGCAGCCAGATTCACTGAAAGGACCATAACCGAGGCAAATATAATAGACCTGGCTGTGCCTGAGGTTCCTGAAACCTTGTTCCAAGCGTTCAGCTTGGGCTCCACGAGAAGCAGTGCTGCTTTTTGGCACAGTGAGTACTTGACCTTGATTGCTGCTACCTCTGACTTGCTGCAACTGTCTGCTAGCTGTTAATGGGATCTCTTTTTTTTTCCCCTTCTACTACAGTAATAAAATATTATTAATGTAGTGTGCTAAAATAGGGATGGAGGCATCAAAGCTTACTTCAGGACGCAAGCAAATTTGCTGAGAGAGATTCTATAAATAAATGACTATGCCTCTCAGCCAGAAATACAGCGTGAGGCAAGAAGGCAGAGAGCATGCCAGTGGTTTTCTTTCTCTGATGCTGAGCACTGCCAGAAGACGAGTGATGCTGAATCCATTTCTGGCTGCCTCTGCTATGCCAGAACATTGATCTTTCAGGGTATAGAGAGTGCAGAGCTGCAATTTTCTGCATATACTTCTCAAGGAGAGGGGTGAAGGAGGAAAATGCGTAGTATTAGCTTTGACACTTCTAAACTGAGAGATAGGACAGCAAAGCTGTTGAAGTTCAACTGTAGCCGTCATTTTAATGGCCTCTTGAATTTTTAGAATGTTTTGGGGATATTTCCCCCCCTTGTTATTTTCAATAACTTCTGTGTCTTTGCACATTGGTGAAATTGGGTGTGACAGTTGAATCATACACAATGCTCAGAAGTGTTTCCTCTCCCCATCTATTTCTGTATGTGCTACTCAGCATACCTGATCTACCTCTTAGAAATTTCAGAGAGACTTTCTTAATGCTCTTTCTCTTATTCAAGCTCAACTGCATAACTTTAACTCTTTTTATTCTTATTTACTACTCATGTTAGAAGTTACTCACTTCCCTTGCAGTGGCTAATCTTGTAGCAATTTGGAAGATGAAAACTGGATTCCTCATGGAGCAAAAAGCTGTATGAGATTTGAGATTAGCACTTGCGGTGCACTAGTAGTCTGTCCTGATGGTCGAATTTAATGAACACAGCATTTTTAGTCTGTTTTTGCACCATTATATGCATGTGGTACAAGAGGGTTCTGCTTGATGAAAAAAGAAAGCTGATAGAAGGGGTAAAACTACATACTGCCCTGAGGATAAACTTTTGGAAGTATTTCTGTGGATTACAGCAATGGACATTACGTAAGAAAGCAAAGGAGTTTGCCCTAAGGTGCCTAAATTATTAAAGCATTTGTAAAAGTAGGATCTGTGTGTAAATTGATTGCAGTGTCCACTTCTGGCCACAGGCAAGACAAGAATGAATGCATTGTAGAATTGTAGTCATCCCTAGGAGCCTGTGGAGTTTGAGGGTTGCAAGGTTGTGTAACTTGGTATGAAAAACAAAAGGTTAGAGCTGAGAGCATCAAATTATTTATCTTTCAATTGTGTAAAATTTGTTTCCTGAGAGGTCTGAGTGATATTATTTAGTGTATGAGGATCTGATCTTCTACTTCTCTGTTCTTTGTGGTAAAGTGAATGAGCACAGACTTGACCGAAAGCGTGCAATTGTTCTGCTTTCTGATTAGAGTGCTCTCTCTAGCTTAGTTGATAGATTGGGGTGGGGTGGTGGTGTTTATAAAAGTAGAACTGTCTTGATTGTGAGATGCAGTGATTTCCTTGGAGTGCCTCACAGAGGGGAGTTTGCTGTGGACTTGGATCCACAGCTACTGAGACTTTCTCTTGGGTCACAGCATCTTTCCTTGGCTCAGTCCGTAAGTTAGAGAAAAGGCAGGAGGTATTCATGCCACTTGGCTTGGCCATCTGAGATTCTCCCCTTAACCATATTCCTGCTCTGAATTGCTTTTTGGAGAACTCTCTGTGGATGCCGGAAGCCTTAAAACAAGGCAAACCTAACTCAGGCTTGGTAGGCTAATTAAGGTGCCTCAGTGAAGTACTGAGAATAGCACACTGAGGTTACTAGGCCTGCATACAGATTCCTTGTACAGTGGGTCAGTCCTCAGCTCTGTTCAGAAACCACCTGGATAAGAATTCTCTGTTTAGTTCTCAGCTCATTATTCAGCTTGCTCTCATACTTAAATATCCTGTCTGAGTATTGACTTAACCTCAGGAAAGACTTGGGCTGTGAGACTTTTTTTTTTCCTAAACTTTTCTAAACAAGCTGTGTAAATGCTGTGGTATCGTGTCTTTCTCCTTTTAAGACACTTTATCCCATACTGATGTGACAGCTGCTGGTATTCACCGTTCCTGGGGAAATAGTTGGCACCTAGTAAATGAATGAAGGTTTGTCATTAATTTATTTATGTGTCCAGAAACCACCTGTATGTTTTGGGTTCTCAAGCAGTTCAATCTGTCTTCCTTCTTACGTAAATAAACAAATGCTCACACATCCTGGTTTGTTTCTCCTACCCTGTCCATCAGTAGGCTTCAGAATCACTCAAACTATTCTCAAACAGGGGGTTCTTTTATGTTTGAAGAAGCAGCTTTTCTAGCAAGGCTTCTGTTATAGATAGTGGGTAAGTGCACCTACCTTAAGTAAGGTTGTAGCAGTTAAGTTTAAATGTAATTTTTAGGCACTTCACAGATAAAGACTACATGTCTTAATCAGAGCTGCTCACCTGCACCAAGCACCCCAACCAAAGCTGCTGGAAAGGCTTGGGTGAGAGCAGAATTGAGCCTCAGCGCCCGGACAGTCCAGCAGCCTCACTTGCTGAAGTAACGTTTCCTTTGTGGAGCTGAAACAAGTGCTTTGCTCACCTCTGGGCTCAGATGGCCTTGTTTATCCATCCTCGCCAAAGTTCCCTCTCTGAACAAGCCATTAGTTCTAACCACACGCTAAATCAATCCGATTCTATCACTAAAGACAGTGTTTATGCAAGTATCTATTTTTTTTCAATCCTGTTGAAAATTACACTCAATTCAGATGTAACCAATGTTTCAAGTTCTTGTTAAAGGTCGCTTGAGACATTTAAAACAGCTGTGAAAGAATCCAGTTGTCCCATTTTCCTGCATTCAGAAGTGAATAGAGTTGCATACTTGTTGATTAGAAATTAGCTTGTCATGAGGATTTTTAAAAGTGAAGCTCCATTCACATCATCTGACACTGTATTTTGTAAGTGAAAATAGAAGTGTTTTTCCTGCTATAAAGTTTTTCATCATTTCATATGACCTCTCTAGTACCTTGCATGTAGAAGATACTTGATTAATCTAGATTGCCGTCTGACCGGTACCAATAAATAGGTGCTCGTAAGCGTTGATGTCCTCTGCAAGAGTTAATTGTACCTTTCAAAGGCCCAACCAAGAGGTACTTCAAGGAAGGAGTTTGTTTTCTTTCAACTGTTGACTATAAGTGATTTCACTGGTAGTTAACTAACCTAGTTTGAAGTACTTTAACTCCCTTGAAAAATATGTTGCTAAGGCAATAACTTTAGTAACATGGATCACTTGGGGATTGTAATAATTTACTTTTATATGAAGGTAGAGTGAGAGTAGAAGAAGTATGTAGAGAAAAGATTTTTCTTAAACATGTTACATATATAATCAGTCCTAGGTAAGCATTGTTTGGCTTAAATAAGCTTAGTTTAGACTTAGTTCTAACCTGTGGAGTTGCTGTCTGATGGCTGGTACAGCAGCAAGCTGCTACAAAAGCAGTGTTTCCTGGGTAACTTGCTCAGCATTGCTTTGGTAAGGGTATGCCTGAGTGATTTTTGTGGCAGAAGCGTGAGAGGGAAGGGCCTCTTAGCTTTTTTTAGTTCCAGGAACTGTTTTTTTGTGAGTTAATAAACTTAGAGAAAGCATAGGAGAGGGGTGAAATTATTATGCATAGAGAGAATTTTTCCTTAAACATTGGGTTCAAGATGTAGGCCACATCTGTAATCATGTTTTCAGAAATGAGTCCATATTAAATCTGTTCTCTGCCAACAGCATCTGGTTGCACTTTGTGTATGTGTTTTCTTTCATAAAGAAAGCAAACCATATGACATAACCCCAGTCAGATAAAAACGATTGTTTATAGTACTTTTGTTTATTTATATAGCACCACAAGATGAAATACGCCTTCATCTGAAAAAACTTCACAGCAGATTACAAAGGTGAGCAGATGACATCTGCATTTCCAGATGGCTGGTCTGGGGTGCTGTGTAGTGAGGTTAATAAGCCCAGCTTAAAGGGATATAAAGTTCATAGCTGAATTGCTAATCGAATGGAGTCTAACGATTCCAGGTGTCTTCCTGGGTAGTGTCCCACATCCTGTAGTGGCCCTGCAATGCTGGTAGTGCTCCTGAGGCATTGTGTGCAGTGACAAACACTGCCAGATGCAGTGCTTTTTCATACTGTTAGGGAACCCTGGGTACTGCTCACTGATAGGAGTAAAATTTGGGAGCAATAATTTGCTTTCAATAAAATAGACTGCACAGCAGTAATTCACATGAATTTTTCAGGCTAGTTTCAACAACTTGATCTTAATTACACTGTTAAAATGGTTTCTTCATATACAAAAGGAGATGGCTCTGTGGGGCATGTGAAGAGGTCCAGCCTGGACCTCACCCTTTGGGTTGTCCTTGGGAAATGACGGCAAGTTAAGGATTGGAACTACCTTATGAGCATCAGAGATTTCCTGCAATTGAATGGGTATCAGGCTGTGATGCCCTTGGAGCAGGGGGAGCTATACAGTAGCTGTTGTAATCCTAAACACTGGAGCTCTTCAGCATGTGCCCACCAAGGTGTTTGAGGGTGTCAGCTGTGTCTTTCCCACAGGTAAACTGGGCCACCTACAGCTGTGGAAAAAACTGTAGATAGTGTTTAACCAAGGATGTATGGTTCTACACTACTTCCAAATACCTCAAAATCGGGAGCAGTTTCCACTGACGCCAGCAGACAAGTTATTTCAGAAACAGCTCTCTGTGTCAAAACCTTGATGGGGGATTTCATGCCCTGCAAGACCCTAATGTGTGAGTAAGGGACATGCTGGGGAGTGAAGCAAATATCATCTACTGTGGAGTTTTCTTCCTGCACAAGAAAAGGATGCTTTGGCAATCTGCACCTACATAAAATATAATTCTACATTTAATGGTCTCATCTGACATCCAGGGTGTCTTTCATTTGGGATTTTTTAATTGATCATTCATACCCTAAAGTTGCTTAGAGTATGCAGTACACAGCAAGCAATACTTACTGTGACTCTCCATTTCAACTGATCAGCTTGTGTTAACAGCACATTTTTGACTCAGCCGTGAGAATGGCAGCGGTTTAGAGTAGATATTTGTTGCAATACCAGAATAAAACAGGAATTTAAATACTGTGGCTCTTAGGCTTTTTAAAATTAGGCATCCTAATTAACGGGGCTAAACACATTAATTACTTAATGTAATTAACAGAATACCTATTACCTTTTTAGTTGCTAGGCTAAAAGGTTTTTAGCCGAGTACGAGCTTTTGCTGTGCATGATGACCCTTTAAAGGCTTTTGGGATTCGATCCAGCTGGCAGCTTGGCATTGCTGAACAGATGTGGCTGCTCTCTGGAGAGCTGATCTGTACGTCTAGCTTTATTAATTCCTGACATTTGTATTGATCTGTGGGCCCAAACAAAAGTAGAGGGGCTCACGTGGAAGTGCCGTGTTGTGTAAGTTCCTGTTGGTCTCTTCCTGATATGTTCAGGATGTATTTTGGTAGGTCTAATGTTAGTCCTAACAGCTCTTATTTGTTGTTTGTACGTGTGCACGTTTTGCTGTTTCTTGGCTTCATGTTCTGTTCTTGGTGATTCATAGAGCATGGAAATGCACAGAAATTATGTTCTCAGCACTTTGGAAGGGCTCTCCAGATAATTCTGAGCACTGCTTGTTCACGGGAAGCAAGTGGGTGTGCTGGAGGAGCATTTGAGTTTCCTGAAAGTGCTCATGATTGTTGAGGGACTGCTTTGCAGCTCTCTTCAGAGAAGGGAGTTCTTCACTTCTCCCAATATTATTTAATAATTAAAACCTTGAGCTTGGGAGGAAGTACATTTTCCTGTAATAAGGGCAGAGAGTTTTGAAAAATCAATCAAAAATTTGTAGTGATGTACCAGAACTTGATTTCTCCTGTAATCTAATTTATATCAGCAAAAAGCGAGCTGTAGTAAATTGGGATGAGTAAACTCGAATCACAACTGACAGATTTTTTTCTTAGGCTGGAGAAAGTTGTAGTCAGATGTCCTGTTGACAGGAAGTCTTTGTGAGCCACCCATTAAGGCAGAATGATCAAAGTACTAAATTGACAATTTATTTTTTTAATGCTTATCAAATTTAAGAGGAAATGTGAAGTGGTTTAGGAGGTTATGAAAAAGAGCAGTATGACCAGAAGTTGGCATGCTGAGGCACTGTTCACAGGTAGTTGCAGATGGTGTTCGGAAGGTTATCGCTGGAGGATGCGACTGGGCTATGAATTTCCCTCTTCAGCCACACTCCAGCAAAATAGAGCCCACTAATTATTGCAGCAAAAGTGCTGTGTTAATGCACGTTACTGACTTCATCCAGGAAACGAACAGCACTAGCCGATTCCTGATATAATTCAGAGAAAACATTTATTTAAATACTTACTGAAAGCAGATGTTTAGGAGGGTTTTGTGGGCATGTTAAAGTCTTTAAAATTTTTTTTTAAATCCTGAACTGTGATTATGATAGTTGCTTGTTTATACCTTTCCAACCCCTTGGTCTTTGAGGTTGTGCTTTGATAATTTCTCCAAGGGAAGCACTTGCTGGTCAGAAAGTGGGTTCAGATTGAGACCACCCAGTAGTCACTGAATAGCATTTATGGCAATATGTATGTTTTCATTTAGTATAAACATTTTGAACTTAATGATTTCCTGTTTCTGAGGATGAGAAGAACCTTACTTATGAAAGGAAAGGGGGAATATTACAACAGGAAACTTGTACATGACTTCTGCTAGGTTGATGGAAACCCAGGAGAAAGTTCCTGAGATGTTACGATGTTACAACTTCCTTCTGTGTTTGTCAAGCAGTTAAGGTTGTTTTCCTACAAAACCCAAACCTGTGGATTTGGGCTAACAGAAATTAACAAGCAGGAGCTCCTTGAATGGAACAGCAACTGAAGGAGCAGATGACTGGCAACACAGTGAGGCCAGAACACAGATAGTGCTGTTGAATCGTGCTGTTAAGGGTTGACTTAATAAAATGTTATGCTGGGCAGGATTTCTGTTCAGCTGAGTAACAAGCCTCTGTTTGCTTTTCCAAACGGTCTGAATAGGCAAATTTTACAATAAGAGTAAAAAGAAAAGCTTTGGATAAACATCAAGATCAGACTTGAATCGTTAAAACATTCAACAGTTGGACTCAGGGTGAAGATGTCAATTTTAGGCTGGTTTTGCTCTATTTTGTAACTGATGGACAAGTTCTCAATGTGGCAGTGGTTTAGAAGCAGAATATAAAAATTACTGGGTTGATTTTCCTTGAGTTTGGCAGTTTTAGCAGTGGAAGCAAGTGAGATGCAAAGATCAGTAAGAGCTTGTGTAAACTGACTGAGGTTCACATGCTCAGGAAATCATACACTTCTGTAGTAATTTTTTATTTTAGATCTGGACTTAGATTAATTCTGCTGACTGACATATACCTAGCACAGTCTTGCATCACCACTGCATGTAGCACTCTGATCGGTTCGTTTTCTTCCATTTTTAAAGTAATTTTTGTTGAATAAATTCCCTTCGCCCAAGTTGAGGATCTTGTTGGAAAGGCAGGAACAAAAACAAAATGAAGTTTCATCCTTCCTTTCTTGATGGAGGACCATAGAAATCTGAATAGCATCCTCTTTGTATATCTGTAATGAACATATTTATTATAATTTATAATTAGAATTTATTGTTGTAACTGTGCAGTTATCACTTCAACTTATGGTTTAGAGGAAAAACAATCCCCTTCCAAAAGGGCTTTGCTAAGTGTGCTGGAGGAGCCTGTGGAAGTGAGTTGGTTTGACTAAATTACAAATAATTTCTGTATCGGGGGGGGGGGGAGGGAGAAAGGGAGGGAGAGGGAAAAAAAAAAAGGTTGGTGAAGGGGAAAGAAAGGTTAACTAGTGTTCTTACCCCCTGATAACTTCTATTTTTGAGAATGCCTGATCTGTGTTAAATTGCAATGTTTATACTGATCTGGAGTTAGGATTATCAGATTTGGGGAATAATGTGTGTATTGTTAAATGAAATCTCTTCCCAAGTCCAAACGTAATTCTTTTTGCTTTTGGTGGCAAAATAAGTTAAACTAATTGAGCAATCATTGGAAGCTTTGCACAGACCTGGCATTCTTCAAAGTAGGGATTTGTCTTCTCAATGTGAGTAAATTGAGGTATTTTTCTTCATTAAATCTTCTGTAAATTGACTTATAACACTTACATGTAGTTTTAATGGTCCTATTTGTGGGTGTGGGATTTTTTTGTTTTCTTTTCCCCTTTGGAAAAGCTGGAATCCCTATGGTGAATGACAGATGAGGATTGCATCAGTTAATTTTGTTATAGTAGCTATTGCAGCGGTATCTGACAGGCTCACTTTTTCTCTTAATGTGGTGATCCAACCAGGAAAAAACTCTACAGAAGCAGTATTTTCTCTGGACTGACCCCTAAATTTATTGCAGTTATCTATCATTTCAGAAACTGTGCATTTATTTTCCTGTATTGTTATCTTTATAGATGTTCTTAATACCATAATACAATCCCAATATGAAGTTTAGTACCTTGTGTTTTACCTGTAAGCGGCAGCAGGTCTAAGAAAGAAAAGAAAAGCTGGGGGTGGGGGACTGGGGGAGGGAAAGACTGTGGTGCCATCCTGCAGACAGACAGTTTTCTTGCATTTATGCCTGTAATAGCTACTGTCCTCATGTAGCCACTGAAATTCTTTATTTGCCCCTTTCCCAACTGGTAGACTAAACTGCTTGAGTTGTGGAGCTCTCACTAAAAGCCTAATCTCCCCTTAATAACACTGTCTTGAAATGTGTTTTAACGTGTGCTTTATGGGATGGGCAGTGGTACAAAGACTTTCCCTACTGCCAGGCATGAAGGGAAAGGCAGTGTTCCCTGCTGCCTCCCTTGCATAGCTGGCCTTGACGTTCTCATCTCCTGCTACCTGTTCAGTTTTCGCCCTCCCTTTCCTATGGCTTTATATCTGCAAGGTGTGAAGAAAGTCTGAAATGAAGAAAATCCTACCTGCTAAATACGCCTGCAGTGCTTGCTGGGGACTTGTCTCCATGGCAGTCGTTAGGAGATGGGTTAGTTACTTGCTGTAACTGTACTTCCTCTCTCCAAAGAAGTGAGTCCCCCCCCATCACAAGAATCTTTGAGTACAGTTTTCCTTTATGGGCATTTTTAATACAAAACCAGTCATGCTTTGCTCGAATGACAGTAATGCAGAAAATGGAGCATTGTTGTTTCTGGTGCTTTAGCAGTACAGTGAGCAGCAGCATTCTTCTGTTTGGGGAAATACGATTATTCACCTCTGTTGGAATGTCTTATAGGGGTAGGTTTTTGGAAGGAAAGCCTTTGAAGCTCAACAGGAAAATAACCTGATAAATACATATATCCCATTGACTACGGAATGGTATCTTAACGAAGCGTGTTCTTGCCAAAGACAAGATCAAAGTTATTTGACGTTTCCACATTGTGTTTACAGCTAAAACCATCACTCTGATTTTGCATTCAGAGCTGTGCATGTGACAAGTAATTATCTGGATTATTCGATGTGCATAATTAGGCATTTGCTTTCTCTCCTTTAGAGTATCTGTGCAGGGCTTTAAAAATTTGAAGCAATAATGGTCTGTGTGCTTTCATACAACATTTGCATAATTAATTTGGGAGGTTGGTCAAAAGGATTTATTTTGAAGCTTTTGTGCCTAAAATAGGTTCCATTGATTTAGCGAGAGAGATGAGTATTGACATGCAGTCTGCAGTGGGATAGCACAGGGAAAGAATATCCTGGCCTGTGGTAACGTATTTGGGATTTCAGGCCTGGGCTGGTATCTCTGGGCTGCTAGCCTTCGGGCAAACCCTTTTGGAAGCAGGTTCTTAAAACTGATGTTTCGGTTTCCTTTTGAGAAGTAGACAGCTATGCAAGAGAATTGTCTCTACCCCAACCCAGGCAGCATGTATGCAATCCAAGGAGTGTTCCCTCTGGAGCTGAAATTAACCTCACTTGAAGACCTGTATTGAAAGTGCTTCAAAACAATTTTACTTTCAATTCATGGTCCAGTTTTTATTGAATGGAAAGGAGACCTGGGTTTATTTGGAAATGTGAATTTAAGGTAACTTTTTTTCTTTAAAATCCAGTGTATACCCAGAGAAACTGTCTTGCTGTGTTGTGAGAATGATGGATAACGAGACTTGTTTTGCCTCTTGCAGGCACATATGCTCATTGTACCCCATTACTAAGCAGTGGGTTGTGTGACTGGTTGGTAGAAGGAATGTTTCATTTCAGACTTTCGGAAGTGCATCACGTATTTCTGAAGTTTTAAATTCTCCAAGCTATTCTGTTTGTTTTGGTCTGGAGGAATCAATCTTGTGGAATTCCCTGGCATAGTTGCCCTTTGGGTCTGTTTGTGTCCTGAGTGTGACCCTTGTCCATGGGGTGCAGCACCAGCTAGGGAGAGCATCCAAAGCAGCCCTGTGCCATCAGCCCCACAGGTGAGGAGGCTTGGGGAGACCCTCACTGAAGTCCAGAACAAATTGTGGCAAGAAACCTGCTTGGGGTTCATGGGGTTCATGCCCTTCTGAAAATCAGCACCTTTTACCTGGATCCCTTTGAGTTCTTGGAAAGAAATGTTAGCTGCCTCACTGGTTAAAAAGTTGTTTTCCCTCTGGAAGAGGAGCCATGAGATATGGGCACTCAGATTTTTTTTTTTTTTAAGTCATAGAGGAACTGCAGCACACATGAACAAGCAGCTCTATAAAGTGCCAACTGCATTTATTTTTAGTGTCTCTCCCTGTGCTGCTGTTGGGAGGAGTAGGCTGGTACTGGTGGTGAGCGGGTGTGCATCTTGTTTACACCTCTGTGCTCTCCCTCCCCGAATAGATGGGTATGCCTTGGCAGTGAGGCTGCTCGTGAAATTGCTAGTTCAGGATGCTCAAGATTGGATTCCTTAATTGGTTTGGAGGGATTTTGCCTCGTGCCTTTTGCAGATGATACTGTGTTCGCTACAGAAGTGACACAAACCAGAAACTTTGTTCCTTGTGATTCAGCCCCATTTCCTTAGAAACTACTTTGGTACCACAGCTGTGGATGGAGAAACAAGTCACTTCACATTCTCTCTGGCAGAAACAAGTAAAATCCAATTGATGCACACCAAGTGCAAATGTATTGGTCCTCACTTCTTTGCAGATTTTTGTTCTGCAGTCAATCTCCCCTTACTGATCTTCTTCCAATTCAGGTGCTCTAGAGAACAGAGCCCATTAGGCTGTGATTGATGTTCCTTTGATTAAGCTGTGAGGAGTTGTCACTGATGGAAGTAAAACTTATTTTTAGTAATGCACGTGAAATGTTGAGCTTACATCTCAAGAAAAGGAAGTTCAGTTGCCTAATTGATCATTGTCCGTGCCTTCAGTTCCAAAAAGTAAAAAAGAATTACAAATTCTGGGGAAAAAATTGAACAGCTTGAAATCACATAAAGGGGAGGGAAAACGTCCTTGCTAGTGGAAGTATTGCTCAACTTGTAACAGATCTCCTGGGGTTTTGTTTCTGGTAAATAATTTGGCAAAGCTTCCTAAAGCAGAGATGTGTTGCATCTTTGCTATGATTCAGCTAACTTTAATGACAAACTATGTTTAATCATACTGATAGTCCTTTGAGTTTTAGATAAGGAGGGAAAAACTGGGAAAGGGTAATTCTGAATAAATCTAGAAACTGGCAGCAGGCTGTTTGGCTTTGTTAACACCCTATTGAGTTCTTATTTCATAGGCATGGAAGAGGTGAATGCTGCAAGGGAAATATTTCTGCCTTAGCTTGGTCACCTGAAATATGCTGGTCCAAGTATTCGTGTGGCCACAGAGCTTTATGTGAAATTTTAACTGCCTTATATGTGGTGGTGTTTGGGTGAGTTATTCCAGCAGTTATTTTTTCACATGGGCACATTCAATTTCGCTCCTAGCTTGTTATAATCTCTACACTGTGTATTTCCTACTCTAATGAATTTACTGTGGTAATGTTGTGGTGTGCAGTCTCCCACACATCTATGATTGATCATCATCTTGGTATTCTACAAGAGCTGCTGAAGAGACAAGAAGACATTTGGCATGATCATTAAATATCATCACACCTCTGAAGGCTCACCTCTTTAAATTAAATTCAGAGGCTCAACTTGAAAATAAATAGAAGCAGGTAGTTCTCTTTAACCGTCATCTAGATGGTTAAATGTCTAATATCTAGGCTAGATATTAGGAAGAAATCATTCTTTATGAGGGTGGTGAGGCATTGGCTCAGGTTGCCCAGAGAATCTGTGGCTGCCACCTCCCTGGCAGTGTTCAAGGCCAAGTTAGATGGGACTTTGGGCATCCTGGGCCAGTGGAGGGTGTCCCTGCCCATGGCAGAAGGTTGGAGCTACTTGGGTTTTGAAGTCCTTACCAACCCAACCCATTCTGTGATTCTATAGTTATACTGTGGCATTTTTTCCTTATTTTAGGTATTAAACTAGCTCACTCAACTGAATTAATTTTTGAAATTAATTTGATGTGTATGTCAAGCATCAGGAACCTCTCATTCCTAATTAAAAAGTTAGCCATGTGTCATGCACTGCTTGTTGCTTTCCTTGACTTTCTCTGTAAGAAAAGGACCAATCTGGCTTTCGTTAAAACGTGATGCAGATTTCTGGTGGAGCAGGAGAAAAGCCTCAAAATAGCTTTTAATGATAAGCTATGGTTGACTATCTTTGATTTGAAAGAGATAGAGTGCCTTGAAAAATAGGGTTATAAAATGCACTAAAAGGGAAGCATTATAGAGCAGCTCAGTTAAAACCAGGTAAAGGTACATGGGTTTTAAGAACATGGGGTTGAAAGTAAAAAAACAGTTTTAGTTTCTTGTCTTCTGCAATTTTCACTTTTCCTGCTACTCTTCCTCAGCACATTTGTATCCACAGTGTTGGCAGAGGGGTCACAGCACAGATATTTGAAGAAAAATTGGAGGAACAGAGATGCAGCAATCCTGCGCTGGCAGTGAGCTACTGGAGAAGGGTGCCATCTAACTGGGTACAGCTTCAAAACCAGATATTTGTCTGGGTTCCTCCTAAAAATTGTCTCCAATCTGAGTTTGGCAACAATTTGTTTTATTTGCAAAACTGTCACTTTTAGTGTGTAAACAAACACTTTGGTACTATTGCTATTGTTGGTATCATTCATGCACGTGAACTTCTGTGCTCTTTGTAATGGCTTTTGTGAAGAGATGGTGAGAACTGAGGAGAGATACAGTAATTTATCTTTTTGGGGGTTTTGTGGTTGTTTTTTTTTTAAGCTCAGCACTGGAAAGTGTTAAAGAAAATGAAGCTGTATGACCTCAGTAGAGCTCACAAGGAAAATTGTGAGAGCTCCCCAGAGGGCATAGTAATTTTTAATTTTTTAGGTGTTTTTTTTTTTAAAGACTATAAGAACTTAGAAAATAACTGTGCAGGCAAGACAGGAAGATAGTAAAGGATTTTCTTTGTTCATGAACAAATTAAAGTTTCTTCTTAGTAAAGTAAATATAGTCCAGATGGCTGGAAAGTACAAGATGCTCCCAGGGGTTAGGGTGGAGGTTGGATGAATTAAGCTTTGTAGAAGTCAAAAGTGAACAAGTGAGATACAGAGTTTATTAAAAAAAATAGTAGTTGGTTTCTATTCTTTTTGGGTTTGGGGGTTGGATTAAGCCTTTCATTAAAGTGATTAAATTAAAGAATATGAAGAAGCACAGTTTCTGGTTATAATATCAGAATAACATATGAAGAATACTAAAACAACCCAGTTTTTTTTCTAGAGGTGCTGGTCAGTTTACAAACAAGCCATAATCTTAACTTCCAAACTCAGCTTGCTTCAATAAATAAGGATTTTGGTGCCTTATAGCTGAGGAAAAATATTTAAATATCTGAATGTTCATTGATAATTATTAGTTTTGCAGCAATGGTGCAAGAATGAAGAATGAATCCAGTAATGGCTTTAACCATAAATTAATGCTGGAAGAAAGTAGTAGTACTACCATACGCTTGACACTTACTGTGAAACATAATCTGATCATCTCATCAGGCACACAGACTCCTCGTGGGAGGCTGTGCTGTTCCTTGATGTGACTGGGACAACTTCTTCAATTGCTTTTGGGACTGTGGGGAAAATCCTCCCCAGCACCTTAAAACTTCAGCTGCAGGGCTTCCTTTGTGTTTCTGTGCCTTCCTCATTTTTGGGCATGGTATGAGACAAGTTTGGACAGTCTTGGAGAGAGTTGTATAATGCCTGTAACCTTGCTGGAAACGCACAGAAGTAATGATGCTGAAGTAGAATGGGAGTAACACTTCAGTGGCATAGCTGAAAGAGAAAGCTGTGCTAGAACTGGTGTAGAAGTGCTATAGGTTCAATAAAACAATACAGCATTAAAGGAGAAGATGGGATGAGGCAGGAATCAGTCGCTGCTCAGGTAGTTGAAGCATCGAGTTATCAAGTGTCACTTGTTAAAAGATCCTGATTGGTCATTTTTCTTTTAGGACTGAAGTGGCAAAGACAGTTTGCAAAAAAACATGCTGTGCAGTGGAATGTAGTGTGAGGACGTGCTAGGTCGTCTTGTTACTTCATCTGAAAAAGTATGGAAGGATTCTCTATGAAACTTGCCTGCTTTTTATCCTTAGGCAGACCACTTCTGCTGTACCAGCACTGTAACTGCAAATGTTTAAGTATTTTTTGCATGCAAGTCTAATGAGAATGGCTCATAAAATGCATGCCTCTGAGTGAGTTGGGAAGTTGGTTGTCCCTCCTTGTGTGAGTGATGGAGCCCAAGGGAGCAGAAACCTTTCACTGAGGGGCCCATTGCACTCTTGAAGCTTTGACGCTGTAGTGGGTGTTTTGGACAGAGTAGGAGGTAGGTGGTCTGCATGCAGCACCAAGACGGTGTTTCTGATTATGAGTTTGAGGTGATTAAAAACATTAAAATGTTCTTTTGTGGTTGTCAAGAGTGGGAATGAAAATGGCTGGGTAGGTGCAG
The DNA here is from genome assembly GCF_964237585.1 of Gallinula chloropus. Lineage (NCBI taxonomy): Eukaryota > Metazoa > Chordata > Aves > Gruiformes > Rallidae > Gallinula > Gallinula chloropus. The sequence continues at coordinate 70,798,421 of NC_140090.1, forward strand.
GGCCATTTCCTACCTGCAAGCCAGTGTATTTATGATTCATGGGAGGTCAACCAAAGCAATGCTTAGGGGCAGCTCTCGTACCAAGAGCACACATGGCAATGGAAGAGGAGGAGCAAGCCAAAGCTGAAGTGTTTTAAGTGTAGGGGCTGGTGCTGGAAACAGAATGCTGAAGTAGGAGTGAAGCAGGAAAGGAGGGAGGGATTTTGTTAGCGGCCTTGGCAGTTTTGAACAACTCTGTGTGGCTGAGGGTGGGATCTGCAAACCACTACGTAGGAGTGGTTGGAGTAGATGGTTTGTGGTGAGAAGCTGAGAGCAACTTTTAAAGTGTGAAGTGAGTATGATGTGTTAGTAGGTGAAATCTGATGGCAGGAACAAGACTGTAGCAAAAGCTAATGAGCCAGAGTTGCCACTGAAAGACTGGTAGAAAGTAAAAGATTTCTTCTCGGGTCTCAGGGACAGGAAGAAAGCTAACAAAAGGTGAGAAGGGACTTGTACTGGGCTTGAATGCTTCATTCTCTCTTAAAAATTGAGTGTAAGATATATGCATTTGTTTGTTTCTTCCAGTAGAGAGTTAAAATCTGAAGACATTGAATGCTAGAATATATGTGGAATGAGGTAAAAAAGCAGGGGAGTGCGTTGGGATGCAAGTTCAGGGGCATTCTGGCAGCTGGAAAATGCTAGGGTCTTCTGTTCACTATTACCCAAACCTTTAATATAGCTTGTAAATTATTTTGTTTCAATGTATTGTGTCTAGCTGTAGTACGTGGTGGGTGGGTTTTTTCATTTTTCATAATGAAGTCTAGAGGAGCACTGTCCACCCCTCCTTGACAGGCTTTCTGAAGCCACAGTTAGCACTTGTATTTTGCCTGGCTTGAAAAGATTAAATATATTCACACATATGAATGAATACAGCTTGGCTAGTGCCCATCTCAATTGGGACTTCACCTCCTTTTAAAGGAGTGAGGGGAGCAGAAGCATATAATACTGAAATTATTTTCCTGAGGCTGGTTAGGATGCCTGTTGCAGAACTGTATCTGCCATCTGGATCCTTAAGGCCATTCAGATTATTTCTGAAACTGCCTTTTCCCACTGCTTGGACTGTATTTACGTGACAGTTTAATAATGCAGTACTTAAAATACCCACTTAAAAATATTTTTACAGTCTTCCTGAGAAACAGTTAGTGATATAAGAATAGATACCAAGCAGCAGCTATATTCTTTACACCACCGAATTTGAGTATTGAGCCATTAGTAAGTGGGATTTATCAGATGACAAAGGTGTGAATTAACATCTTCGTTTTCATATGTATTTAGTTCAGCCAGAAGTCATTAATTAAAGCTTTTTTAGATAGTCTTCAATAGCTTTGACTCACAACATTTCTCTCAAATCAGTTTCTGCTTCTTTATCAACACCACAGAGCTTCCACTGATTGTACTGTCGATTCAACTTGAGTTTGAACGTTACACAGACTTTGCCCTGTCATTTCTTGCTGTTCTGAACATGCATCTTGGTGCAGTGGCTGTAGGAAAAAATAAGTGAACTGTGCATTTTAATGAAAACCAGCAAATAATTTCTTGTGTAGGTTGATATTACTATGTTCTAATTGTGGAAATATGTGGTGTGCTCTTAACTACCGCAGAGTTTGGGTAGTTCTCTTACAGCATCACCAGTAAGGTTAAATTTAAAAGCTTTTAGTGGATGTTTTTCTAGGACACTGACAGAAATAGAATAGATTTTGAGTGATCTTCAAAGTCAGTCAGACTTTGACTTATCAGCTGATGTGAGGTTTTTTGTAGTGAAGGTAATGGAAAAATTAATTTTGCTGTGCTGTTTTCAATTAAACCAAGCTGCTTCTTTGTATCCATTATGTTTAGCTCTTCATCATGTAAAAAAGGTCAGGAGGCTTCATATGTTTGTAACTTTTGAAAAGTTGGATTCTCCAGAACCACGAGTGTTCTGTGGCAAAAGGTCAGTGCTTTGAGAGATCAGCGTGCTTTGTCTGAAAGAGAAGATCAAGAGATGTAGTAGTTCAAATAAAACCTAGCTTGGAAACTTTAGCTTCCTGTTCAGGAACTTCTGGTAAATGCTTTTGTACCTGATAATATTATGGGAGACTTGCAATGGCTATTTTATCATTTATCATCTCAGAAAAGTATAGACACATATCACCTCTTCTTCTGGGGTGCCATTATGGACGAGTTGACAAAGCCTTGTGGCCCTATTTGTCCACATGGGACACCAGAGCTGTATCCCATTCTTCTTGAGGAGCATGGAGGATTTTTTCATATTCCTTCCTGTACTGGTTTTCACCGGGATAATCTTCTGCCCAGCAAGCTAGTATGGGGCTCTGGTTTGGATTTGTGCTGAAAACAGTGCTGATAACACAGGGGTGTTTTTGTAACTACTGAGCAGTGCTTACACAGAGCCAAGGCCTTTGCTGCAGTGGGTGGGTTGGGGGTGCTCAAGGACCCAGGAGAGGACACACAGCCAGGACAACAGATCCCAACTGACCAAAGCGATATCTCACACCGTATGATGTCATGCTCAGCATATAAAGGGGTTGGGGCACTAAGAAGGAAAGAGTTCAGAGTTATGGCTATTGTCTTCCCAAGTAACTGTTACACACACAACAGAGCCCTGCTTCCCCAGAGATGGCTGAACACCTGCCTGCCCATGGGAAGTGGGGAAGGAATTCCTGGTTTTGCTTTGCTTCTGTGCTGCAGCTTTTGCTTTACCTATTGAACTGTCCTTATCTCAACACACAGGTTTTCTCACATTTACTCTCCCAATTCTCTTCCTCATCCTACTGGGGGGGAGAGTGAGTAGCTGTGTGGCACTTAAATGCTGGCTGGGGTTAAACCATGACACTACCTAATCAGGGTATTCCAAAAATTGAACTCTTGTAATTGGAAGGGTGGTTTCCTTGACTACCAGGGTAATAGTACCTCTGCCATAGATTGTAAACACCCTCCCACACAAGAAAAGTCTTAACGTCTCTATCTGAAGTTAAGACGTATTTCAGACTTCTCTACTATGGAAAATTTCTTTCCTTATTCGGCACATACCTCCATAAAGCTTTGTCTTTCATGGGTTTTGTTTGTTTGGTTTTTTCCTTCTGAAAGCAATTTGGTCTCTTTGCGGCACATTTCAGTTTTATTCTGTTTTTATGACTTGTTCCCCTTGCTTTCCTTCAGCTGCATTGGAGAGAATTGAGTACAGTTGTAGCCCTGATTAAAATCTTCGTTTAATTGAGTTGCAAATTTGTAATGACAGATATTTGTCAGGGTGCCAATGATTAGTACCTTTTAGCATTCCTGATGCCTTCCTGAGTTCTGATGATGCTCTCTGGTTTTACCATTGATTATGTTAATTTCTTCTCTCTTTCTCTGCAGCATGAAGCTCAGCACAGGGTCTGAATTGGTTTCTCCATGATAGTGACTTGTTATTTAGCTGTCAAGAAAGTTATGTTCTTGCAAAGCTTGTCTTGCCTTTCCCTTGGGATTATACTCTCACATTTGGTCTCATGCAGGGTCTGAAGGCCAGTACACCACATGTACTGAGTGACATTGCCTATATCAACATGCCACTTTTTCCAGCTGCCTTTGGAGGGACTCGGTGTCAGTTGACGTTCCTCAAATCACACTTCCACACAGAAAAGTTGGGGAGGAAATATATTCATTAAACTAACATGGGGGATATTGTATAAGGTACAAGGTGTATGCTGATAGTAGTACTGCTTTTTCTCCGCTTGGCAAGTTGAGTAACAACCCATATTTTCATGCTAGTGTTCCTTGCTAGCATCACCTGCCTTCCTGCCAGAGAACACTGCAGGACTGAGGCATGGTACTGATACACCGAGTTATGGTTGGAGCTAGAGGTCTGTTTCTGGTTCAGTGGGATGCTAACAGTAATTTGGGAAGATCTAACAAGTAAGTCAAAATAACAATAGACAAAAAATACTGATTAGACAAAGATACTCAATAATTAAATATAAGAGATCTCTCTCTGTACCCTCAGGAAATATATTCTTGTAAAGCCTCTTGGGTGTTGAGTTTTAGTAAAGGTATCTTGTGGTCCTGGTACAATGCTCCTGTATCCTATTATATCATCTATTTTGTATGCTGAGCACTGAGAGTGGAAAAGATGGAAACATGGTTAGATTGTCAGTTGTTTCCAATGAAGAAATCTCTGTTTGGTGGAACTGTTTGCATTCCTGTGGTCAGCGGTATAAGGAAATACCATGTTATGAAAAATTCCCAATTGTTTCCTTAAGGGCTCTTAGAGTTGCACAATCTTTTCATGGTTTTGTTTGTTAAAAAAAGAAATTAGTTGCCAGCTCTTCAGCCTCGAACTCGAAATTCTCTTAAATATTTACTAGTGCTTTGCTTTTTATACTCAAGGCTTGGATTCAAACCAGAAGTGTATTTTCCTAATATACACTGATCAGCCATTATGAGTAGTTGACGAAAATTATATTTTTCATTCCTGGAGTTGTTTCTTTGGGATATCCCATCAGTTTCTTGACTATCCATCATTGTATTACTCATAGTTTCTGGATGCAGCTCTAAAACGTTGTTTCTCTGAGTGGGAGAGAGCTAGCTCTCAAATAAACAAGTGTCTTTAGCACTTGGATTCTCAAGAAGAAAAATGGTACCGCTGACACATGAATCCGTTTGTCCTACGGGCTGAAGTCCTCCTTTAACATTTAATTTGTACTTGCATTTTCAATATCCTGTTAGGATTTATGTAATATGCCTGATTTTGCACTTGTGCATTAATTCAGATGTATTCCAATTTTTTTGGAAGCTGCTCATATTCAATGTTTGCTTTACTGTTGTCACATCTTGAGTTTAAATCCACATCTCTTCCAAATTTATTCATCCAAGAGTATCTTTCAGTTGATAATTGCCCTGATAGGGAAAAACTGGCTTTGAGTTGCTGCTTTACTGTGTGGCTGTTGTTACTCTTTTTCAGATTTTCTTTTTCCCATTCATGATATGATCTGCGTTACTTTGTTGTGATTTGCATTGCTACGTCCTTTGTTACCAGATGTATGAATTAATTTCTCTTAGAGGCATTTAATTAATGAATAAGAGCTATGAACATGGCCTACACAATGTTGAGCACAATGAGGACAACTGCTGGCCAGGGCCTATGTCAAAAAGCTTCTTACCCATACTCGAGGGGTGGGTAGAGTGGGGTGGAAAGACTGACAAATAAAGCAAAGTGAATTAGGTTATGGCACCAAGTGGCACAATAGTTTTGTGTTGTTGGAATGTTTTGTTTGGGGTTTCATTTTAATAAGAATTTTTAATTGAGGAGAGAGGAAGACCTTGTGAAATGCATTAAGTGATAATAGGGAGAAGGAGTATAAAGAAGGAAGGGATTGTAGAAAAGAGCTTGTGACAAAGGGCAGAAAAGTCTGCTCAAAAGCATAGAATGTTTGGAGCATTATGGCTTCTGGCTTCAGCTGTTTCCCCCACTGCCTCCTTTTGCTGAGAGCAGTAGGTCCCAGAGGTGGGGACACAGATACAGCCAAGCAAGAAGGTGTCCGGCACTGACCTGGGGCTACACTGGCCCCTGTGGGAGCGAGCAAGCGGTGCTGTGTAACTCCGGTGAGGCTAAAGCAGCTTTAAGTGCCATCATAAATGGGCACCTCTGCGCTCTGCCAGCCAGTGCTATTGGACATGGAGCTGACAGAATTGGAGAGAACTCTCAAATGTTCCTGTTGGAGTGGTCTACCAATACCCTCTAGAAACAGTAGCTGCCAGCCTTCAAGATGGGAGCTCTTCTTGCGGGCGATGGCTGTGCTTAAAATAACGTATCGGGAACTTGCATAGAAATAGCATTCCCTTATCTCTGGCCGTGTGAAGTAGATGAAAAGTAAACCGTGCTCAGGCCAAGAATGAACAGTCACGTGAAAGCGTTTAAATTCCTGATGCTGTGGAGGACTCCTGCTCTAACACAACATTTTGATGCCAATACACTTCCTCGTCTTTCCCCGGTCGCTGCCATTGCTTTGTGTGCTCTGCCAGGGAGCAGTTGGCTGGACAGCCACATAAGCAAATATGCTGAAGCCCCACGCAGAGCACCTGGCTAGAGCCACTCCTGTCCCCTACATTTGTATTCCTGTCAGGTCTAAAGGTAGATTAAATGGTTTTGTGGCTGTTCACCCATATTAATACTGTGTATGAGTACACTGTTCATTCCTAAATATGAACTTGCTGAAAATAATGCCATATTTATGGCAACACTTGTTTTCCAACTTGGTAAGGAACTGACTTTCTGTAGCAAAATAATTCAGGGAACATAGACGATTTGAGACAACATTCAGTAGTGTCTTATTTAAACCATGGTTCTCTTGGAAGTTTTGGGTTTTGCTTCAGAGCATCTTGTGACCATGTCTTACAGTAATCTTGTATACTTCTGCTTGCATTCTTTTTGTACCTGGTGCTTTTTTGGAAATTGGTTCTTTGCTAAAGAATGTCACTTGATTCAGGTTTTAGTGGTGATGGGGAATGGGATAGTCAGCCTGTTGAAACTGGTAAGGTATTTCTAGTACAATATACTGAGAAGACCAAAACAGTAATGCTTGAGGGTACTGTGTTGAAGTCATGGAAGACTAACAAGGAAAAGCTGCTGGTGGTTGAAAGAGGCTGATACAACCTGATGTAAAAAAATGGGTTAACAGGCTGATGGTAGACTGAGCTTAGTGTTTTCACAATGTATACAATGTCTAGTTTGCAATGTACATATCTTAAAAAGGAAAATATAGCATATGATTTGTGTGCATGCATGAAATCAAGGAGTCTGGCTCCTGTCCCCTAGGAAATAACTACTTTTCCTTCAAGGAGTGCTTGAGGAGAAAGGGAAGTAGACGGAAATAGATTTGTCAGATTTGATTGAAGATAACTTGTGCTCAAAGACTGGGAAGTCAAAAGATGATATAAGTAAACAATTGCTGGTTTATTTACTCATTTTACTTTTATGTTAGAAGATTAAGGCAAGAAGAAAACCCATAGCAGCTCCAATCCTTTTCCATCACTAAGCAAGGCAGTTGTTTTCTGATTACTTTGCATGCCAATGGTTGACAACCTTCAAAGAGCAGTATTGTGTTCCCTTCCCTCGCTCCCACCCTCCGGAGCAGGGGGCACAGGGCACCTGCTCTGGAGTTCCACTTCTGCTGGGCTGGAAGAGAAAGTGTGGACTGTGGCTGTTATGCTCTAATTTAAGATTGCAGCGGGTAGACTGGGCTTTACATTCTGTTCTGTAACCTGGTGTGCATGAGGCAGAATGGTGAAATTTCCAACTAGGTGTTTATAAAGGAGACTTCCCTTTGAGATGTTTTTTAATATGAAAAATGCATTATATGATAATGTGGTAAAATGTAATTCAGTTAAATATTCTGGAAAAAAGAGTTCAAGAAACTAAATGTTGTGCTGATGCTTTTCTAGTTTTTAAGTGTATATTCCACTAATAAAGCCTACCAGGAGTCAGTAACCTCTTTCTTCTGTTCTACAGGTCAACTACACTACTAGAGCAAGGAGCGCTGTGGAAAAAATCAAGGTAGCTAAAACATTTCATTGTCTGAATTCTTGGCTGTGTTCTTGCTTGTTGTTTAGTGTAATTATTGTAAGGGGGAGGAGGGGAGCTGAATTAGCAAACTGCCACTTTAAAGTGGTTTTATTAAAAAGCTTTGGTGTGCGTGCAAGAGGCTGAACAATACTGCCTAATATTTGCTCTGAAGATGTAATGGAACTTCTTGTGTGTAAGGATGTCAAGGTGTCCTGCAGGTTCTAGCCACAGTAAGGTGAATGCTACCTGCTTGTACCACTGACCAGCTCATAAGCATCCTCAAAGATATATAAAGCTTTGACATTCAACAGTGATTACCTGACTTCAACATGTTACTTGACCATTACATGTGCAGTTCCTGAAGACACGAAAGGCAGAGTATGAAGGCAGAACCCGAGCAGTAACCTCTATTGTACAACTAAGGGATTTTTTGTACCTTTTTCAGACACTTCTGTCTTACAAGTCCTACTTGTGGGTTAGTTAGCATATACTGTGGTGTGGATTTCATTTTTGTAGTGATAGGCAGCAAACATTCTTGCAGAGCAATCTTTAAGGGCTTTTAGTGTCTAATCTTTTATCTGAAGTATTATCTTTTTCTACCAATGTTTTCTACAGCTCCCCAGTCGATTAAAGTCAGACAGTGCATTGCAACTTATGTTTTCATGCTTGTTATGTAAATAAAGTGACTGTATTAAAATAATCCTGTTGCTAACACCTGGCTCACATTCTTGTTGGGGGAATTTTTTTGATTTGGAGGAAGTATTTCATAGCGAATAGAGGAAAAACTGTCTGCAAAATGCTCCGTACACCTTACCTTGTAATTGCAAGGTATATAAGGCAGAAGCAAGGAGGAATCAAAACATTATCAGTTTATGAAAATGTAGAGACAATGGCTTTTATTAAAAGCATACTGCATTCTTCTGTGCACTTCAAATTGACCAAGGATGAGCTGCTGCCTTCCACTAGAAGTGCACAAGATTGTTTCTTTGAGTGAGGGAGTGAACTCTGGAGCTTTCTGCCCTGTTGAGAAGTTAATGCAAAGTTTGCATATTTTTAGCTGTGCAGTTTGCTATAGATAAGAGTAGAGTTTTTAGAGAAGTAATCTCTCAAATTTCCCCTTTTGAATTCAGCTGTTAGGGTCTGGTTATATCAGGCATTTTTTATCTTTGTGAATGAGGAAAATAATGGCTGTTTTCATATCTTCAAACTGGAAATTTAAAAGAAAGGGCAGAGCAACTTGCAGTGCTGGTAAAAATGACGTGCTGGTGGATAATTACATTTACATTGCAGGCAATGCAGAACTTCAGGTTAGTTATTTGCACAGAATTGAAAATATAGGAGAGAAAGCCTTTCTCAGAGCAAAATGACGATGTGACACGTTAATCGATAATATGTTTAATTTCAAGTCATTTCTTAGTCTTTTGACCTTAAGACCGTTCAGGTGATCACTTCGACCTTTAAATCGAAGGGGTTTTGTGATGCCTGGGGTTTTTAAAATGCAAGTTGTTTTCCTGGAAACTTGGAAGACTGTCTGCTGCACATGGTGCCCCAGCATGGCTACGTTCCCTTCTGTACTGGACTGGCCTCTCCTTCATGCTCCTGGTAAGATGAGAAGCTGGCAAAAAGCATAAGAAGGAATTCATGTGTGGCTGGAAAAAGTATATAAGGGAGTCTCAGACTCTTTATCTGGCGTCTCCAGTGCTGCAGGAGAGGTTGCTATCTCTGCCCAATTTAGACAAGAGGTTTTACTCCAGACTTCTTTTTACCCCTCACTGTGCAAAACCTGTCAGATCCTTTTCCTGACACTTTCTTCCCCGTCAGTCGCTCAGAAAGACTTCAAAAGGGATTTTTCCCTATTGCAAAAGGAACCAGACACGGCCTTTCTTACTCACCCTGCATCTGAAGCATTGATAAGTAACATGTGGCTGGCTCCAAACTGCAGACTTTCCCAGCCATTTGAGAAAACACCGTTAATGGTAGGTTTTAAAAACCCATAGGATTGTTCTTCCTTCTTTGCAATTGCTCTTATGTGTAATAAATCCCAAGAGTTTTGATTCTCTTCTCTCTGAAGCAGTCAGAATTCACTACTGTCTTTCTGATTAATGCATATTGAAAAGAAATGTCAATTTTTAAAAACTTTTCCATATGGGAAGGGTTTCTTTATTCATAATCTCTGTCACACTGTTTAAACTGTAACTTTTTTCTTTAATGCCTTTGGATCATCACTCTTTGGAACATTTGTTTCAGGAGTGCCCTAGCAGAAAGAAAAATATTATTTTTAAAACTTGAGAGTGAGTAAGAGGAGCCTGGAATTGAAATCCACTGTCTTGCATAATTGTTTAAACCTGCCACGCAGTTTGGCAAAGGTATGAACTGAGATGTCTTTTCCATAAAATGTAGCTGGGGCTTCATCTTCAAAGACAAGGTATGCCTGAGGACAGTTTCTGATCCTTTTAATAAGAGTAAAGCTCACTTGAAAGGCAAGGCTGCAGATGAAGAAGAATGTAACCTGGGGGTTTATGAGCTTATTCAATAACTCCAATCTGGTACATCACATTATAACAATGGGACAACCCAGTAAAAACAACTGCCTTTTTATTTCCTGCTCTAAGGAACAGTCTAAAGTCAAATGGTACAAAAATACAGTCAGATACAAGATTAAGCTCAATCTGTGTTCAAATTTATCACCTGAATTGATTTTTCTTTTAAAACAGAAACCCCAAACCCCAAGCTCTCTCTGAAATGCAGAGAGCCTGGCAGCATTACTCTCAGCCATTTAACCAGGTTAAATGGAACTCAGCGTTGGCTCTGAGCTGTTGGACAAGCTGTGCTCACTTCAGCTTCTGTTGTCCCGTGTGGTTAGTCTGAAGAGTGCTTAGACCTTGAATTATTAAAACATTCAAGGGACTTGTTTGGGCCACTCTTTGAAATCATCTTATAAAACTCCGAGATTCAGCAATTTTTTTAAGTTGATTTTTTTTAATGCTTTTTGGGAGTAGTGGGTAATGCCTTTATCTAATATAAAGCACACTTCTATGCCCCAGTTACCATTACTTATTTTACTAGAAATTAGACTTTTAAAATCCCCTTCCACAGAATACTGAGGAAGAGGCCAAGCTATGGCAGAATAGGACACTTACTACAACTGGGGGGGGGGGGGGTTTGCTTATTACTAATGTAGAGTTGACCAGAAGTTTTGTCTCCCCCCTACTTAATATGGAAGTCCTTAGTGTCCCATTCCCCCAACATGCATGTACACACATGTTGTGGGAGATCTCTGTTTTGCAGGATGACTGTAGCAGCGTTGGTGAAGGTCGTGATTTGAACCAGGCTGGTCTAGTTCTGGTGCTTTAGGGACCCTGGTCTTTCTAAATTTAGAGAGAGGTTTAGATGTTGTTTATGGGGCTCATTTAATCATGCTCTTGATGCCTCTTTCAACATGTCGGTCTTTTACCAACACCAAGCACATATCTGCATCTTCCTACCAGCCCTCAGCCTTCCACTACAACAGAGAGAAACTGGGATGAACACCAGCTTGAAATCTGTTTAGGCACACCCCTTCCTAGGCTTGAGCAAGGGAACCTTGCTTGTTTAATACATATTTGTATATGGCACTTCATGCAAAAGTGGAAAACTCTTTATGTCTTCTGTCAGTTACCATCCCTTAGCACCCTAGAGGCCTGGGATCCTCCTGTTAAATGTGCCTTTGTTGGTCCCTTTGAGCCCCATGGCCAGAATGAACTTAGTTATTTTGGTCAGTCTTGTAATTGGGGCCATTTAAGTCACCCAGGTGGGGCTTTTCAAATGTCAGTGGTTCTAAATAATCCTGTCTGCATGAGTGATGAAGCAGAATATGAGATACGAGTGTATTTCTGCCTTAAATGCCTATTTCTGGTAAATATTCATAAAAAGAAGTTGATCTTTCAGTCTGTTAACAAAAGCAAAACTAAACATAGGGTTGTGTTTGTGCACATTTCATAAAAGAATGTAACCAGACACCTTGTTCTCTACAGCAAATCAGTTTGAAGCTTTTCTGTTCCAAGCATCAGAAGTTTCAGTACAGAAAAATCTGAGCTTTTGAATTAATCTTGTCACTAAATATCCATACCTGCAGACATTAATATTTGCTCATAATGTATCTGCATTCTGCATTTTTCTCAACTAGACTGGAAAAAGATAACTGCATTCACCGTGAAGGCAACTATATATTTCTGGAGTCCTTTATTTGTTGGACTTCTTTCTTTCCTGCTGAGGTGAAGGAACTGTCTGGAATTTGGTCCATGGTTGCTTGGCTGCTCTCAGCCCTGTCGTGTAGTGGACGTGACAACAGTGCTGTGTATCCTCCACCTTTCCAGCTTTCCCCATTGGTGGTAGTGCTCATGCTGAACTGAGCCATTCGCTGTGTCCAGTTGCATCAAAGCACTGGAGCTCTGCCCAGATACTCCTAAACAAATAAAATACAATGTGGGATATATATTGAGCAAGCTAAAGTAATCAAAGAGAATATAAAAAAAAAAAAAAAGACAAAAGGATCCTGGTCAATGTTTCTACAGTTGTTGCCTTTCTCCTGAAAAAGCACTTGCTCTTGGTGTAGCTCCTGTTGATTTATTACACATGTGGTTTTTCATTGTGTTTTTGGTTTAATCTTTATTTTTAAAACACCATAATTTTCCACGTAGCCATTACAAAACAGACTCTGATTCTCTGTATCCCCAGAACCAAGCCGATCATCGTGTCTCCAAGAGACTAAGCTTGAGTACTTGCACTGCTATTCTCACTGTGATGGAAAGCTAGAGTAGGGGAGAGTTTAGTTGCTGAGGATGAAGAAACTTGTAAAGTAAAACAGGCAAGCATCATCCTAGGATACTTTCAGAGTTACCACTACTTATATGATCCATAGTAGTAAAGAAGAAGCAAGGAAGGCTTATCCAAACCCATGCAACCTTTTAAAATGTGAATAGGGTACTTGAAGCTTCTGCTTCTTCAGGTACACTGCTGACCCTTGGGTTTGTGCAGAAATTCTGTAGATTCAGGACCAAGACATTCAGGCAGTCCCAGCCAGTGTATCATTTGAAGGCATTGTTTTCATTAAGCAACAATCCTGAATTGCTGGTGCTGCTCTTTCCCCTGCCATGAGTGCCTGGAACATGTTAAAGAGTGTTAGACTGCTCTGCTGTTTTCCCTTTCCAATGCCCCTATTGTGGAAGCATTTTGCTGGCAGCAGATAAGTTTCTATATCTCATTCCCTGTCAAATTCCTCAGTTCGTGTGATAAAGCAGTTTCATGTGAGGCGGGAGGAAGAAGAGGGCAGCATTCATGTGAAGTCTCTGATTGCAGCAGGGGTCAACGCAGTTTGGCAGGCATCTCCAGAAGGAATTACAGGGACTGGGTGCTGCTGAGCATGGGAGAGAAGTGCTGGAACTCTGGAGTTCACTAAACAAAATAGTTGTCCTTTTTCTGTTGACATGAGCAGGCTGGTACAAGTTAGTAGTACAGATTGTGTTATCAAATCCTGTTAACTATGAAGAACAGCTCTTGGGGGAAAAAAAAAAGAAGAGTTGATATAATTATTCAGCAGCGTGTGACATAGCCATCAGACTTCCAGCTCTTCTTAACTGATGCTGGAATTAAAACTGAAAATTCTTCAAAACTGCAGACTGGCATATTTTAAATCAATAAACTTAAATCTTCAAGAGAACAGGTATAGCTTATAATTAAACATAATTTCCAAAAGGCAAAATTATGCTATTTTGTTAGCATTTTAACTATTACTAACAACACAGGTTTAAATGTGTTACCTTATCTCTATCACACGGTACTTAAACTTATTTTTTATTGCTCCTCAGCTTAGAAGTGTCTGCTTGATGGCTTAACAACACTGAATCTCTGTGAGCACAGAAAAATGTACCTAGATGTTTAAATACAGCTTTGCCTTGTGATACCAAATATTTAGATAAATAATATATCAATATTTCATGTGACACTGCAGTGGAGATTGGATTTTTATCCAGACAGTCTGGTTTGGCTTTATTCATAAGCTGAGTGGAGTGAGTGAAGAATAAATGTTTAAAAAGTGAACTTTTTCCAAAGTAGTTATAAGCCTTAAAACTCCCTTCCACTCAGTGCTGATCTAATAATTTCAACAGCCTGTGTTTTTAGGATTTTCTCCTCCCCTTCATTTATTGAACTGTGTTCAGTAATGATGACCTCCTTAGCAAATGTTGATATTTAGAATGTCAGTTTAATAAACATACAGCTTTTTGTTTGCCCTCTGCTGAAGTTGGATTTACTACTTAACAGCTCAGTTGGAATAACATGAGGGATTCTCTGTCTGCTAATGACCAGTGACTCTTCATAGAAAAACCCTGTTAAATGTGGAACTAGTTTGAAGATTTGGGTTAGTTGTGTACCTTGGCACGTCAGGTTAAAACAATGCCGGTTGAGTTATTTGCAGCTGACACGCTCTTCATTCTGTTCCTTCTAAAGGCCTTATGCCATTAACTGAGCCTTTCAGGGCCATAATCTCTGCGTGTTATCAGTGTGGAGTGCTGGGAAACGTGATTTGTGTCATCTTTAGGCTAAGGACACTCTTTGTTGATGGGGGTAAAAATAAAATCTCTTATGTAGTCTAAGTGCAAGTCTGATTTCTGTATACTCTGTCTGCATGCAGGAACTGTTTTTAGTGCTGACCAGTTGCTATTAAAGCTTGGCGTCTACACCTCAATTTGGAGGATGTGTTTCACGTAAAAAAAGTTTGGTTTGAAGTTTGCCTGTACAGGCAATTGTAGTAATGTGTAATTCTTTTAAATTTAAGTTGAAGTTATCAATGTTTCTGGATTAACAATAGTGCAACTACACAAATAAGTGGCTGATCACCACTGAATCAGATCTGTTTCTTCTCAGTTGACCATCTTTAATTGTAGGGATGGCATTAGACCATTTATACTTGACATAGGCTTTAACTCAAAATTGAGTTAATTCTTAATAAGCTAAAACATTCACCACCTAAATATTACAATTTAACAACAGAACAACCCCCCCTTTTTCTCGTCCTGTTTGCAGTCTTTGAATATGTGTTCTTTTAAAAAAATATACATAATATATTGAAACACGTTTTAACTCAGAAGAGTTCTGATCCTGGCTATAATACAGTCAACAAATGGCCTCCATGTTTGAAGGAGTAACCTGCTGCCATGAGGGTAAAGAAGGAGGTGAGTTCATGAGTGCTTTTGAAGGAGGAAGCCTGTTGATACCGGTCTCCAGCCTGTAGAAGGCAGTGACTTTGGAAAGCATCAGTGTCCCTTTCAGTATGTTGGCATGGAGTCTGGGATAGCAGAGCTGGTTTCACCTGGTTCCCAATGGAAATTTAGACTATGGTTATGTTTGCATGGTTGAACTGCAAGTTTCCTGGTAACATCTGAGCCAGGGAACTGAGCGCTGCGGTTCCTGTGCCAGCCTTCTGCCTTTGCTAGTCATTAAAGTGAGAAGATTTGTTACAAGGAAGTTGAAGCCTGCAGGTAGTAAAGTGTCTCTTTAAAGGCTGTGAATTATAAGTTAGATTCATCTCTCAAAGACTTCCAACTTTTTGGTTTTGCTGCTACTTTTTATTTTTAAGAGATAAGGAGGGGTTTATAGCAGAGTTAAGGAATCTCTTAGAAACAAAGAGACATCTTTCAAAACTTGAAGTTTTGTCCAAAGAAAATAGAAAAAAAAGCCGTTGCCAACCTCTCAGAAATTAAATTTTAAAGTATAATAAGTCTGGCCAAAAGATATTCTGAGAAACAATTTCCTAAAGATATAAGAGCCTACAATAAATCATTTAAATTGAATCATTTCAAGTACCTCAGAAATGGATGCCCTGCCAGACAGACTGGAGAGCTGACACATGATTGAATTGTAAAGTGCCTGCAAAGATAAGGCACAGAATTAAAGTTAAATTATTTGTATCCAAGTTGACTTTCCTGAGAAGTTTTAATGCAGGGACTTTGCTTTGTAGGTGATATTTTGAGGTTTGGTCTGAAACTGAAATGTTGGTAGAAAATATTTTTAGAACTTTAAAAAATAATTAAAAGGAAAAAAAAAAAAACAAGTAGCAAATGGTCAGGAGTAGCCCAAGAGATCTGAAGGGAACTGCATGTGACAACACTGATCTGGCAACTGTGATCTGTTACGTAAAACTGCTGCAGGATCAGAGGCAGGAAAACAGGCAAACACCGTTTCAATGTATTAAAAGCATTCCAGACATAGTCAAAAGTACCACAGACCAGCAGGTCTGTACAGGCAAGTTGGTATGTTTCATTAGGAACAAAGGCCATGGAATTGGTAAACATGGGGGTATGTATTTTTTATCTCATGATTTGAGGAAAGTGCATGTGTGCATGTCAAACAGGAAATCTACATGTCAGCAAATAATTGGATCATAAGAAATAGTGGACTGAAATTACTGTGGTGCGTTGAGTGCACCAAATGACCTGCAGGTAGTCAAAATCCATGGCTGCTGATGTGCATTAATTGAGATGTGAAAGTTTGTTCAGTTCTGGTCAAGTTCTGACCACAATAAGGTAAAGCTTGCTTACTTTGTGTTGAATGTGGTGGCTGGTAAGTAGACTCCTATGAAGTTGGCCAAGTGTTTTCTCCTCTCTTCATTGGCTGACTGGATGACAGTGCTTTGGGTTTTGTTTTGGTTGGGTTGGATTGAGTTTTTTATGTGGCTGGTAACATGCTGCTGTTGGTAAGAGGATACAAGATGAGTAAGGTATAGTGTCATCCTGGCATTGGATACAAGGGTTCAGGAAAAAAAGATTCTTCAAACTAATAGTGGCCTCATGCAACTTACTTTCATTCATGGGTTCAGCCTCTTTAAGGTGTCTGACCTTGCATGTAGACCAAATACATTTTAAATTTCTTCAGTGTGAAAAGTTTGAATTAAACATCAGGGTTTTTTCCTACTAGTTCATCCTAAGTGTATAAAGTCATTAATTGAAAGCAGAAACAGGCACTTTACCAACTTCACTTTTTCTGCAGAAGTGAATAAATAGCTGGTTAAAAGAAAGAGCTGTTTGATACACCTGTTTTGATGAGTAAATAGTTGCACAAAGCCATAAGGCTGTGAGGATTTCTTTTTCTGCTTTTTGTCTTAAGCAGGAAGAACTTGAATTTCACCAATTGTGTGTAAACTTGCTGATGACCTGTGGGATGTTTGAAGAGATAAGTAACTGGGGAGGGAGGGAAGTCTTTGAACTGATTTGTGTAGTGTGGTTAAAAAAAAAAAACCGAAAAAAAAAATGTAATACCTTAATGATGGTGAAATAGCTTTAAAGTGAAACAGATTTACTAGACCAGACTCAAAGCCCTCTCCTGCATCTGCCAGCTATATAGCAATGTTTTACCAAGGAATCCTGTAATCAGGAACTGTTGCCAAAGAGGTCAGGTTGCTTCCACTGGAATATTTGGCCATATCTGTCCTTCAGGCTTTGGAGAGGTACACTGAAGGTATCTTTATGTTACTATTTCTCTTCAAAACATGGACTTTGCACCATTGTTATTGTGCACACATTGTGCCATGTGGAAGAAAGCATGTTTTTTGCAGGTGAGTGCTGATACACTGGCATGATTTAGAAAAGTATTCAAAAAATCCTTTCATCTTCACTGTAATTTACAACGTACTGCGGTGAGTATAACAAGGTGCTTGTAGTGGGCTGATGGATGCAAGAGGTTTGTTGTTGCTTTTACTTAACTTTCAGCATGGCTGTTAAAGGATTTCTAGTGTAAAGGAGTACTTTTCTTATTTATGTGTCACACTAACATTGAAAAGTAAAGATTTCAGTACCATGTTGGTCTCCAGGAGTGTGACTTGCGTAATGCACTTGCTAACTTGTTGGATCGTTTGTCTTTCTTGACAGCAGTAATGAAATACAGAAGACAGTCTTTGAGATGTACATTTAGCTTCAAGAATTTACTGGGAGTGGGAGGGAAAGCATTAACGTTGCTTTAAAAATCTTTTACGGGACTTGTTAAACACCATTTTCTCTTAAACTTGTTTGCTATACAGTAGTCTCTGTGGATTTACCTTTTCCTAATCACGTAAATTTATATTTTTGATCACAAACCAAATAAAATTTACTTCTACGCTTCCCCCATTCCTGCTCCTGTTGCTTCTCCTCTTGTTCCGTTCCCCACATCTTGACTTTTTATTTATATTTTTTTTTAAGGAATCAGATGTGTATTTTCATTTAATGTTTGTTATGTTAACAACTTCTGCAGTTGATGTTCTGAAAGCTAGTCCGTGCCTGGTGACGTTTTCTCACCACATATTTCAGTCTGCACTCACACCACTGTTGCCAGATCTTGGTATTTGCTTGATGCTGGGAAGTACTCGTTTTATGCTGCCTTGTGTCGCAGTGCAGAAAATCAGTATTCAGTATGGTTTGTGGACTGGAGCAGAGCACGAGACCCCTTTGCCTGTAAGTGAGACGCATAGAAAAACACGTGCCAAAATGTATTACCCATCGTGCTGTGTGATTTACAGGAATTTAATAGGTAGGCTCTTGTTTTTTAAATCCACCATATGCCCTTATTTCCCCCCACCCCCTTGGTATTTAAAATAGCAAAGCGATCTCCTCTGATGTGTTTCCTCAGTCTTGCATGTAGCTTGCAAGTGTTTGAGAGCAGCGTGCGTCTTGCATAACTTGCGATGTCTGCAATATGGTTGTCTGCTTATGAATTATGTGCCTCTGTTGCAATCACTAAGTCTGCAGTGCAGCAAGTGAAGTCTAGAAGATTATTCACTTCATCCTAGAGAGAGGCTTAAATTAGATAATGGATTCAAATGTTATGCAAATACCTAAAGTTAAACAAAAAAGAATCGCAATCTAGGACCTTGTGAATTCGCAAACGCAAATGTTGGATGTGAAAACGTTACCTTTCAGTAGTTAATACATAATATGAATGATAAATGCACACTATTACTTTAGGACTTAGGAATTTTCCTTTCAGACTGGGAACTTTTAGACATTGGGCAACGTTGTTCCTGATTCAAATTCCAGAGAGAGAAAAGCTTAAATCATCCCAAGTGACCCAAATTATTTACCGATGAAGTATGAAACGTGGTCATTCACCCATTGAACTCCTCTTGCAAGTTCTGATGGGTGCTATTTATCCTTAACCATTATGTAAATTGGGTATTCCTAGGTGCTGTCAAGCACCTTCCATATTTGAGTAATTATTCCAACATATGCTTACACGTATTGCCTGTCCATTTGTGCAGGCACTTTTACAGCATGAGTAAATGCAGCCTCCTTTTGCTGTGGCTGAATGTGAAAACTAGGGGGGTTTCTAAACCCCTTTTCAATTCTTTTACCATGAAATTCTGCTGTGTAGCAAATCTGAGAGCTGTGCACCACTTAACCTCGCTACTGTTCAACAGTAAGTCTATTCTGGGATGTAAATAGTACGACACAGGCTTGGAGCCTTCTCTACTTCTGAATTTTACCCTTAGTCACTTAAATTTGTCTCTAGCTTGAAGCATCATGCCTGAATTTAAATGCTAAATCCTTAGAGCAGAAGAAATGTGGTATTTACTTCTGGAACACATCTTCCATGCTTTTAAGCGATGTATGGAACCTGTATAAGCTTGCAACGCAGGAGAGAACTTTTCAATGGAGAGGAAAAAGAAGAAAGAGACTAGTCTCAGAAAAGCTGGTTTTGGTTAGTCAGTTGGCATAAGTGCACCTGCAAGATTCACTTGAATAATTTCTATTTTGTAGTGCTCAGATGAGTTTTACTGATGCAGTGAAATCTACTCTGTTGCACCTTAATACCTACCAGTATTCTCACAGCCTTCTATCAAAATATTACTGAAAACTGAGCCCAAGGAACAATTTTAAAATTGATACCTATTGATATAATACTCTTTTCGATAATTGTGGGTGGAATGAGATTCACTGATAAGATATGCAATTTATTGAGAAGCAGCTCCAGCGCTGTCACCATCCCTTAGTTTGCTGAAATGTCTTTGAGGAAGGTCTGATAAAGCCTTTAATCCCTCTGGGATTTTTATAGATTAAAAATGCTTATATATATAATAATATGTATTAAAATATATTAAGTGTTTATATATAGCCTTGTTTGTATTGCCTGATATTTTGATAAATAATGTATTAAGTAATATAGAAGATTCTATTATTCTATGATAACCAGTAGTACTGCAGCACTTCATGTGGAAAAAACTAGCAGTCTTGGAGAGCTGGACTGTGTGCCTGTGCTCAGTGCAACTGCTGCTGTGTGCTCTTGGTTCCACATCCTTCCCCCCTATACCTTCTACCCAGTGTAAAACTGGATCAATCACATGCAGGAACTTTCTGTGTGTGTTTCTAATGTATGCAAAAGCCTGGGTTTGCTGTAGCAGACAGACAGCAGCATAAGAAATCATCCCCAATGGATTTACCTGATGTTGTGAGACGTTAAATTGCAAGAAAGTGCCAAAAGTGAAATTGCAAGAATGATGAGTGCTGTTCTTGCTTTCAGGCAGCAGTGGAACTACTCCCACAAGAAGATACAGCAGCTACTTTCAGTGTAAAGTGTGATGCCCTTCCAATTTAAAAACACTTTGTGATGCTTCTGTTTACCCCTTGCTGAATCAGAGGTTCCAAGGGAATAAAAAGAGAAAGTATTTCAAGCCATTTGTACAAATTCCTATTTTCCAGTCAACTATAAGATTTGAATTTACTTTCCTTGAGAAACTGTAAATTCTTGGAAGTCGTGTCCTTCTGTATTTTCCTATTCATAATGCTGCATGCTTGTGTAGATGTTTCAGACAGGATACCAGTATTCCAGAAGCATAGATCTTAAGTGTAGACATCCATACTCAAAAAGGTAATGTTTAAATATTTCATCAGTCTTGCTTGCTAAAAGAATGTTGTTCTCATCAGTTTTGTTATTGTGACCGTAACAGTATCACAGTCTTTTTCCTGCAGAGTGTGTTTCTTTCCACACACTGGGACACTAGCCTGGAGTTTTAGCAGGACAAATTTGGTCAGCAAAATATGCAAGGTAGTACTTTTGGCATGCCTCTTAGTAAAAGGAAGGAGTAGTCCTTCACTAGTTACTTCTTACCTTAGGTACTCATCTTGAAAACTGTCAGGTGCAAGTATTTTCTTATTACTTCTGGTCTTTTGAACACCTGTACAGTGTAGGGGCATGTTGCCCCTAGTTGAGTGGTCCAGAGCATCAAGAGGTGAGCTGCTGTTAGTAAAGAGCAAAGATGATCCTTTCAACTGGTGGTATGGGAGCTGAAGGAAAAAATGCCAGTAGTATATATTAGAAGAGCCTTGCTGTGTGTGGCTTTACCCAGCAATAAGGAATCCATCTGGATAATTTAGAACTTTTAAATAGGGCTGGCTTGGTTTAAGGGAGGAAAAAATGCATCTGGGTTAGGTGGGGTTTTTTAATGTGTTAGAGGAAAAAGATGAGCTGTTGTGTAGCCTGGTGAGTTTATTCCAGAGTGGGATGAAATTTCCAGGTGCTTGATGGGGTGGTGTTTATAGATGCTACCCCATAGCATCCTGCTTTCTTATCATTTCATCCTGCCTTTCCTGAAATCCCAAGAGGGGGGGTTTATTCATAGGACAGACTCTAGAGGCCTGAATTCTCAAGTTTTGGAGATTCAGGGCTGCGTAACTCAGTAAAATTGCTTACTAACAAGTAATAATTTACCAGTAAGTAGTAATTAATGTCCACTGAGTCTTATTCTAGTAAAGATGGAGCCAAGTCTCCAGCCTCTTCATTGCAAAAGCACTGATCCCAAGGTAAAAGAAAGGGTTTTGTGAAGTGCCCCAAAAGACACCTGTTTGGCATCAGCCAATGTGAAAACATCTCAGCAGAGCTGACACAGGCATGCGGGTTTCTGAGGCTGTCCTGCCCTGACTCAGCCAGAGGCAGTTGTGTCCGCCCTGCGCTCCCTAGCCTGGCTTTGCCAGCAGCTCCCCATCCCCGTGCCCCCTCCGCCGCCCTCTCCCCCAGATAACTTTATCCTCATAGCACAGATACGCAAGGCTCTGGTCTGGATTTAATTTCTCCTTTAGCTCCGTGCGATCTCGCGTGCATTCCTAACGTGTTACCAGCAGCTTGCGTCTCTGAAAGCGCCGTATCAGCTTTCAGTGGCAAAAGCTCAGAGAGGAAACAGGCCGGTTCCTCTGTGCACAAAACAGCTGGGCAGTTGTGGATGGAATTAATTGCTGATATACACTGGCTGTGTTTTTGCTTCTCTTGTCATTTCCTTTGCAGCTGTGAGAGACAAGTTTTTAGGCTTTGAAAACAGCACAGACCTCTCTGCAGTAGTGATGCAGTGGTAGAGAAAAACCTACACTTACTAGGATTTACATACGAAATTAAACTTGTCCTGAGCTGTAACAATCAGCACTGTTGACGTTACTATTCAAATTCCAAATGCTCTTTCCAAAAATAATTTCTGAATTTGGATTTCCAGCTTGGGGGAAAAAAAAAATCTGCTAGGGGAGATTTGGCTTTCTGAAAGCAACAGTCAGTATTTTCTGAAAATATGAGTCTGAAGTTGAGCACTGAAAGTAATCTGTTCCTAAAATGGTTGTCTTCAATCTACAGTCTTGGAGCTGCTATATGAAATGGGCTGATGCTGCTTTAGCTAAATGTGAAACAGTCAAGTTGCTGAAATCATGTTCCAGGCCAGCAGTTATGGGAAATTTATCACAGGGTTGGAAAATCCGCATGTTATCAACAGGGCTGCGTGTCTGCCTCGAGGCTTCACCCAGCCCATAACAATGCAAAAACAAACCACCCATCACAAATCAAAAAATGCTGTCAAAAGTAGATTCTGAGCGCTAATGGTGTCAGGAGCTGCTGCATGCTGGTTTCAGATGTAAAATCAGTGGAAAAATGTGTAGTATCTAGTGCTGAAAATAATATTTTACTAGGTTCCTCCCTGTAGGTCCCACAGGTATTTTTCCCCTTGTTTATTAAATTGTTCTAAATGCACTGTTGTTTGATGGAAATTGTTAGACCTCCCCTACTAGCAGGCTTATGTTGCCATGCAATTTACTCCAGGGAACATCTATGAGCTCTTTTGCCAAAGCAGCTAAAACTGTCCTAGGGATTTTACAGATACACAGTAATTGCTTATTGTATATTTATAAAGAGGCTGATATGTAGAGCAGATTGTTTATTTAAACAAATAGTAGAGAATGTTTTTGTGTTTTCAAGACCTGGTCCTAATAACTTCATTTATTAAGTTGTACAAATGCATTGAAAAATGTCCCTGCTAGTTTGTGTTGTGCAATTACTTCTACCACAACATGAGCATTTCAAAGGTCCAACTAAGAAACCAGAGCCATTATTTGTGGTAAAAGATACTATGTGGAGTGAGGAAGGATTGACACATGAAGATCTTAAAAAAACCCCAAATAATCCAAACAACCAAAAAAAACCCCAAACCCTAAAAACCAAAACCAAACCCCAAACCTTACACAACTTCTGAAAGGAGCCAGGCTGTCAGTCACAGCACCTACATCAGCCAAACTCTTGCAGAGAGTGATGTGACTCTGTGTGCAGCAATACAAAGGAGTTCATCCCAGTTTAGCCTTCCATGCAAGGGATTCCCTCTGCAGACTTGCATCTGTCATGGCTAATAGCGCGCAGGTAGACACCAAACCAAGCCTGGCTCACACAGCATGCAGGAAATTCAGCTGTAGTAACTCGATTGTAAATCTCAGCCAGAGAGCCAAGTATGCGTGAACCATGGCTGTTACTTCAAAGAATAAAGGCTGCCTCTTTCAAAGGCTTCTAGCTTTTATAGCTATACAAGCTTTAACTATTACATAAGTCATGTGTTATACGTATGCGTGTGTGTATATAAGTGTGTTCATGTTATTTTAAATACACGTGTATCATAGACATCCTGTCCTGTCCATCTCACAGAAAGTACTTTTTTTGGCAGGTAACAGAAGTTATGGAAATGATTAAAATTCTTGGGCAACACTGGATTACTTATTTGTTTGGAAGAGTGGGTGGTGTTTGAGGAGGGGGAAAAAAAAAGGCAGTACTTAAAGTCCAATACATGAAAGCTTTCTGGAGGGGTTTTACTGTAAGGTGTTCTAGTCCCCTTGTGTTTTGACAGACAGGTCTAAATATCAGGGACACGATTCTGGGTTTCATACTCTGATGTATCTTCTTGGTAGATATTTAAGAAACTATAAAGCTGCAGTTGTTTTTTATGGCCAGTAACCAACTGTGTCCATTTCACTAAACAATACATGAGAACAGTACTCTTAACTGGCCTGTAGTGCAAGAAGCTGTTAAACTTTAGAAACTGAATGCTTTTTTGCTTCGGCTTCATTTATTTCCTACTTCACTTTAATCTAGTGTCTGTCTGACTGAGAGGTTAAAAGTGCCACAAGTCCCAACCAGTTTTTAAGAACTGATACAGTAGCAGAGCAATTTAATTTCAGTGAATATCTTGTTCCAGAGAGTCTGCAGCTGCATTTTCCCTGTGGGTTACGTGACAAGTTGGTGGCATGATTTGCTTTGCAAACCAGTAAATAAGTTTGTGTTTGTCAATCTTGTAGCTGTGGTTTCTTTCTCCACCCTTTTTGTCATGAATAAACTTGAAAAGTACTTAAGATTTCTCTGAACTTGCCGGATCTGATGGTATCTTTTTCAACCTGGTCTTTGTGTGTATATATATGCTTTTAAAACAATTGGGAGGTGTGGTGCGAATGTCCTTCCTTGGAGGGAGGAACACTGTTAGTAGAGATTACTAATTCTGTGAGAAGAGTCAACCACACAAAATGCTATTGCTGTAGCTGGGAGGAGTCTGTGGCTTTGGTTCTTAACTCCCTGTGGGTTTGGCTGGGGAATTACAGCTGAGGAGTCTTTGGTCAGTTATGGCTCAACACTGAAAATATCTCGGTCTTCCTGATGACTCTCTATCTCAATATACTAAAAGTCCAGTGCCTTAACCACCTGACTTGCTACTTGAAGTAATGACACGCATTTAATATTTCAGATTGTTCTGCATGTGACTTACAAGCCTTAGTTGACTAATCAAATAAAGGATTTGGCAGTACTAAAGCTCGAGACATCGTTGCGTGAACTCTGTGTAAGAGTGGGTTCATTCAATAAAAAATAAAAGGAGCGTCTAAAGAGCCTTTTATTCCTGTCATAAAGATGCTTTGTGCTGTTGCCCTTGTGTATTTGACAGAACAGTCAGGGATGGATGCTGCAGAAAGTTGTCTTGTATTTTGATTGTCTTCTATTTGATTTTTATCTTCAGTGTCGCGACATGACTGGTGAGTTACAATTTCTGTGTTTGAATGACATTTTCCAGTGCAGTCAGTATGTGCACAAACTGTAACTTAGCTTGTTTGCCTCAGTTGTTCTGAATATTATATTTGGGTTTTTTAGGACACGTGATCTGATTTTGCTTCCACTTAAAGCAAGGAGAATGCCAGCCTTAGTGGGACTGGGCTCAGTTTTGAGTCTTTGCCGGCAGCTAAAGTGAGCTCAACTTCATCGGGCACAGGGCTGATCCTGCTGTGCTGCAGTACCATGGTTTGCCAAGCTGGCCTTTGAGGTTTTAATTTTATCTCTGAAATAGAATATGTTTTGTGGTTGGGGTTGTTTTGGGTTTTGTGTGGCTTTTGTTTTGTTCCTGGGTTTGGTTTTTTTTTACAGCTGAGCACAAATTGATTTAATTTGGAAGATATATTTCTGACACGTGGATCTGAAACGCAGCCCAGCACCAGTCACACAGTTGCAGCAATTGTTTCACTCTAGTTCCTATCTCTGTTGTATCAAAGCAGCTCAACTTCTGTGAGTATGTGTGCTAATGGACTTTTACCACGTGTACGAGTAGTAGCGGAGTCGATACTCTCCTGCATTGGTCATTGCAGTGGGAGATAATAGAGTAGTCTGTTCTCATTTAAAGCTAAAGCAGAAGGCACGAAGCAGCCTTTGTTAATATATACTACATTAGCATTGGATGTCTTAGATTACATGAGAGAGATTTCTTATGATAAACATATGACTAACTATTTTGCCTATGAAAATCAATTTTCTGTTGTCCAAAACAATGGCAGAGCACCCAAATATTTCAAAATGTATGAACTTGAACCAAGGAGAAAAGAGAAAGGAAAAGTTTCTACCTTTTAGTGAGTTAATCGTGTTTTCAACATCTGGTATTGAGGCTTTTCTTGAACACAGTTTTGAGAGATGCCGTTTTAATCCCAAAGTTTTGCGAGGGTACGCATAGTTTAGCCTTAGGAATCAGGCACTCTGTTCTGGCATTAGGTTATTTGCATTGTTTCCACATTCTGGCACTCCGTTCCGTTTCCTCGCCTGGCTGAGCACTGAAAGGGACATAAATTGACAGAACTAGATTTTTCTGACTGGTGCAAGGGAAGCAGCCTGAAAGATAAACTTTAACCTATCATCCTGTCAACAAATTTGCATTGTTACAGAAGTAAGAATTTACATACCGTGGAGTCAAGAATAGTATTTGGGGACAATGCATTAAGATAAAGAAAGTGCTTATTTCAAGTTGTATGTTTTTCAGCCTAAAAATAGGAGCTAAACATCCCACTATCTGACTTCCTTTTCCATAATTTTGGCATAGGAAAAGTTTTGAGTATTTTCTCTGGCCTAAAGTGAGGGAGTCCTAACTATGGCAAGAGTTGAATAAATTAATAGGAAAATCCTGAAGGGGTTTGGCCTGTCACTGTAGTTTTGGGATGGTTAACTTCCTTGAGCAGTCTATACTATGTCTTCAGCTCGCCACCGCTCAGTTATGCAACCTTGGGAAATTTCTCTCCCACTGAATGCGCTCGTCCTCTATTAAAGCTAATGGGAGTCATGTGTTTGTGTTGGTGGGAAAGCAGGCTCTTACAAATCTTTCTGGTAGACTTGGTGGAAACAGAGCTCATGTTCATTATGGCTGTATTCTGGGCAGTTGGATGTCTCATTAGCGGGACCTTAATGATGTTCAGTGCACTTCTTTATTGGATGAGAGGATGTGGTGAAAATATAAAATGAGTGACTTCTCGATCCTATTTCCTGTATTGTTGGATTAATTTCTGTCTGTTGCGTCCTCTCTCCCATCCCAGTACTCAAACATTATTACTTGTAACATGTTGGATGTGATGCTGGATGGATGGGTGCCCCAGCCCTGCTGTTGGGCCATTCTGCCCTTAGTCCACACTGTGGCTCCCCTCTCCCTGGAAACTTACTACAGCTCAGGGTCAACCGTTATGTTTTCTCCAATTAAAGGAGAGGGGAGCAGATAATAAGCTCTGATCTGTTAGGATCCAAATTTTAGCTGTAGTACTGTCAGTATAGTATCTGTATAATTAATAGCCACGTGCAGGGGGAGTAAACATGGGTTTGCACAGATCTGTGGGGAAGGGCCGGCGGGTGGTGATGGGCAAGAGCCACACCATAGCTTTGCTGAGCAGATGTTCCTGCAAACTGCCTGCTAACAAAAACAAACCCCCCCATCTCCCTGCCGAGTTGCAGGGCAGGCTGGCCCCCGGTGAAGCTGAGCCCTTGGCCAACATCCTGCGACTCATGGTGGGAATTCGCTTCCCCTCAGGAAACCACGGCTCTCGTTTTATCTCGCCGAGGGAAGAGAACAATAGGCTGTTGGAGCATTAGAAGAACGTGGGGTTTGACAGATCCCCTCATTACTTCACTGCGCAGGCGAAGCTAAAAGGAGAGGTTGGTCTCCCACAGAGGTAATCTGGCTGCTTGGGCTGGTGGTGGGTGTGAGTGAGGGTGGCCGTGCCTGAGCATGGAGGGCTTCCCCCTCTGAAAGGGAAAGAAACAAATGTAGAAACAGTGGTGGGAAAGTAAATGTTTGGCTTTTGTGTTTTCTTCCTGGCACAAAACCTTTCTTCATTCTTCAGCTTTTAAGACAAAACTATTACATCATTGATTTTTTTTTTTGGTCACTGTGACTGTAAGAGAGTGTCTGGACGTGGCTGAAGTATCCAGCCACAAGCAAGAAGGTAACGGCCTCCCCAGTTGTGCATGGAAGGGGATGGGCAGACTTTCACCTCCCATGCAGACTCTGCAGACCTGATTTTATCCTGAATGCAGTCTTTGGAGCCCATGTCCTTCCTGAAACTGTGCACATCTGTAAGCAGTTAAATTACGCCATTGATACCTTAGAAACTAGAGTCAAACTTGCTGTACTTGGAATTTCTTGTTTCAGAGAAACAAGGATATAAGGGAATGATTTAATCTGCAAATAAGGTATGCTCCAGCTATATCTGCTGTTAGTCTTAAAGATGTATTTTTATTAGCAGTGCTCTTATTTCAATGCTGATAAAATATGTAAGAGCTGCAGAGTGGACATGCATTGTGAGGAAAATCAGATCAGACACAGCATTCAGATGTTTGCCCATAGCTCCTCCTTTGTAAAACAGAAACATGCTTCTTGGTCTCTCAGCTTTCCCTTGCACATATACCCTTAACAGAAAAGGAAACTAGCCTTCCTGATGGTAGTTCAGACTGTCTTGGGTAGAATTTTCCTGCCCCCGTGGCTGGAGGAGGAGCTCATCCAGTAGATGAGTTATTTGTAGATCTGTTGAACTTTCCATCATGATAAGGTGATGAAACTAGTTTTGTCGCCTGCTCTGCTGTACCTGTCACATGCTGAGAATTACATGCATACTTTTTTAACGTGTTTTTTTTCCTCAAAAACATGTTATGATGAAGAATTGTGGCACTCCCTTTCTGGGCAGTTGTCTCCTCATTATGTAAATGTATTCCCTGACGCTCTGACTGGAAGCCTGCTGGAAGCCTCCCAGTCAGTGCCCTCACTCTGCAGGTCCATGCCAGAGACTTTGCCATCAATTTGATGGGGGCAAAGCAGGTTCTCCATGCAGGAAGAAATATTTAATAGTGATAATTTGCATCCCTCTCTCTCTTTTTTATTTATTTTTTTTTTATCAGTTGAGGAAAAACAAGCGGTGGCAGCAGCTGTGCCATGTGAGAGTGTGTGTCATGAGCCTGCTGGGCAAGGCATAGTGAAGGGCATTATTCTGCTGGGAGGTTGGCACTGGCCATGGCCCTCCAGAGTTGCTACAAAGGATTTTCTGTTCGATGTCTAATGCAACAAGCACATTCATATGTTTGCAGAGGGTTTCCATGGAAACCATGTAAACTGTGATGCTAGCAGACAGAGGCAAAGGTTATACTATTGTAGAGGCCCTTTTGTGTTCTTTTTAAATGTTTCAGAGCAGCTATATTTCTTAACTGATACTCTGAGCCCATGTAATAATTATTCAGATTTTTGCTTTGGCCTCCTTTTTTCTTTTTTTCTTTTTTAACATAGAATTGCTTGAATATCACAAGCATTTCATATCATTCTATGATACTATGAATTGATTTATCTTTTTGTTAGTGATAATGCTGCAGCTAGAAGTGGAAGAACAAAGCACAAAAGAAAAAAATTCAAGCTATTCTGCCCCTACTAGTACAATTCCCAGTTCTGTGGATGCTTTCAGGTCATCGTTCACTGGCACTTGTGGAATTTTGGATGTCATCTCTTCTGAGAAGTATGAACCTATGCTGTTTACAAATACATTTCAACATTGACTAGCCTTTAGTATGCTTTGAGAGTTTCATGATGGTTTAAAATTTATACTACAAATTTAAATTTCCAAACATAACTATTGTTTTGTTTGGTCATGTTCCAGGAAGTACTACCACCATAGGTACAAACATGAATTACTAAAAGAAAGAGGAGTATTGGGTCTTCTATATGGTTGTCCAACTTCCCATTTGACTGTCCATATTTGCAAAGTTGTGCTTGGTCATACGTTCAGTGTAATTATTTTGGGAGATTTTTTTTTTCAAGGCCTAAATTAATTTCTGCACTTGTGTCTGGGCTCATGCTGTGTGCCAGTGAGAGCTCCAAGTACCTGCTTGTTCACCTGCAGCTCTATGGAAATGACCTCTTACCTGATCACACTGTGCATGTGTTCACTCCTGACACTTAACATTTGAGCCTACTGGTTCCTTTAAGCCAAACTTGGTACAAAGGTAAAAAGTTTTTCTTCTGCACACTATGAAAGTTGGTATCTGGTTAGAAGAGAAAGATGTAGGATTTTGGTGCTGAGGTTAAAGAGATGTAAAAGTTGCTCATTCCATCTGATCATAGCATAATGACCCAAACCAGTCCAGTGTAAGTGCACATAACTAGTTGAACTTGTGATCTTGCAGAACTAAGACCACTTAAAATTCTCTATTGTAAAGTGTTTTTATACTTTCCTGCAAACAGTGCAAAACCCTCTTAGCTGTGTAAGATGTTCCTATCTTGAAACTGCAAACAAAAGTCAAACCTGGAAGAACTGTTTGGGAAAAGATCTGAGGGAGCACCTTGTCTTCAAAACTGTAATCAAGATCTTCACAACTGGACTTCTTACTTGTGGGTGCCACAACTAATTTGAGTGCCTGGTTTGTTTCTCCTCCAAGAGATACCATGAGGAAGCTTTTTTTTCAGTTGCATGACCGTGTTTTAGTAAAAAGTGTCTCCTGAAGCTGTCTGTGGTGGATGGTGTGGGTCTGCGCCGCTTCGGCTGCTAGGAAATCCTGTTCCTGGTACGTTGGACTGGCTCCTCTTCAGATGTGAAAAATCTGCCAGTTTTATTCATGCTTCATGCAAATGCTTAGGACATGAGAGAGGAAGGTTTTCATCTCAAGAAGTGTTCAATAGCTGGCTGGTTTTGTGAACATCTGCGATGGTTTTTTCTAGAACACTAGTCCCTAGGATTTTGTGTGGCATGCCAGGGCGCATCCGTTCTCTGTGACACTGGAGTAGTCTCTTGTGGTGTGTCTCTTATCTAGACTCAGTGCTTACAAGTGATGATGGGAGTTAGGAGCTAAAAGTAGGTAAATGCTTGCATGCACTAGAAAATAATAGTAACCTAATTATAAAGTATTTACATGTTTTGCTTTTTTACTTTTAAACAACTATTCTCTACTGTGCTTAATGCTTACTCACCATACCCTCCTCTGTGTTTCTATGTGCTGTTGTTAGTAAATCTTGAGTACTTGCTCAGGCCTGTGCTGGCCACTGCTCTGGTCACACCTGCTTCTCTGATCAGTGCCGTGGTTAAGTCCAAAATGCCGCTCTAACATCAGGCTGGCTTTCTTGAAATTCAGTGGAGCAGTTTTCCATTCCTGAAGGAGTAGCAGACCTTTGGCTTTTTAAATTCAATTTGCTTTTCTAGTACCGTGAGCGAAAGGCGGCAGAGATGAGAAGCAGGTCAAATGCAGGCCAAGTAAATTGAGATTAATGTGCATATTTATATAGGTTTTCCTTTGACTGCAAATGAAAGTCTTTTGTATTTAGCTGTTAGGTAGCTGGTTGGTTTTTTTAATTCTTTCAAAGTGAGCAGGAAACAATATTAGCAATGTGAGTGAAGAAGAGTTGTCGTACCACCATAAATTGTAGGGATTTTCCTGGAAAGGATAATTAAAGCCACATGCTTTGAATGCAGTTAATTAAGTACCTACCTTGTTAATGTTCAAGGAGGAGGGCCTGTCTGCCCACTGAACTTTCATGGGGCCCTTCTCTGCTCCATACTTTCCACTTCCCTTCTCCCCTAAATTATTTTTACCCCTGGGTTTTTTTGTGTGTGCTGTTTAGACCTTACCTTCATGAAGAGGTGTGCTGGCACAGCTAGGGATGGTATTTTGTGAGGTGAGGAGCTGCAACACGTGAATTGGGAGGGGAGGGATTGTCTCAAGCCAACCAGGAAGACATGAAAACCTGTAGCATAAGGTGTGCTTGACTTAAGTTCTCTAAAGATACTTTTGTATGGATTAGGTATGCAACTATAACCTCAATCAAATTCTGTGTGTTCGTTAATACTTTCATGTTACACTTTAACATACATTAACATTTATGTTTACAAATGGACCAAGGAGGGGAAAAATTGTCTTGTCTCTTAAAGCAAAACTAATTCCAGTAGTAAAGAAAAAAGGATGATCCTTTGGAGACTGAAAGAGGTGAGAAAATACACTGTCAGCATAGTTTGGGAATAGTGACTTACAGTTGATACCAATTGTTAAAGTCCAACCAACAGCCTTCCCTCTACATGTCTATTTGTAGCTTGCATTTTTTGAGCATTTATTCTAATAAACATGTAGCTCTTCTTCAGATGCCCAGGGATTTTTTTTTCCATGTTTCTCATGGCCAGTCAATGGTAATGTGCCTGCTGCACAGTCAGGATTAAAAACCTGAAGAAATAATGTTCCCACTCTGCCTGTTCTTCATATGTGAAATCAGTATATGCAATTGTGTCATTTTATCTAAATCATTCTTAGTTACTGACTAAAACTACCATAAATCAGCTTTTTCAAAATGTTCTTTTCTGTTTAGCATGAGGATGTACATACAGATCAGTAAAACGTTAAAAATCCTTTTTTTGAGAAGTTAGCCAATTTGTTTTGACATGGTCAAGCTGGTATTTGTGTCTTAATGTGATTTATGTTATTGTTCCCTATTTAAAATTTATAGTAGAGGGATTCAGAAATCCCAAGATGAACTGGGGGGAATCGTGTGGGGTGTGGTGCATAGAGTATCAATGAAGATGCAATTTGTCCTGAAGACTTTATGATTGAAGGCCTGGCACTATTTTGTCTGCCTTTCTTAAGTCTCCAGTTACAAATGTCCCCACGGAGATTAGCTGTTGGGTGGGTTTCCCGTTCACGGAGGGTGTTGAGCTGCAATTCTATATGGGCAGTGCATGGTGGTGGTCTTAAATGGGGGTATTCGCTGAGCTGTTGGTGGTGCTAAAGGTCAGGATTTGATGTGAAGCGGATGAACTCCAGGGGTTTGGGCTATAAAAAGGTTTGGCTGCGTGCTGCCATACACGAGATCAGCTGTTGGTGTAAACATGTGTAAAATCCAGCAGTTGCCTTGTGTCGATCATCTGGGTTGCCCACTATTGCAGCCTCTGACCCTCCAGCAGAACCCAGGAGGCAGTTGCTTTGGCCGTGACATTTCTCAGGATAATCAAACTGGCGTAAATCAAGAAGGCTTTTGATGTGTCCTGGGATCAATGAGAGTTTTCCCTGATATCTAATGTCACACGTTGTACCAGTGACCGAGGAGGGCCCTTTGCAGATTGCCAAGAGTAGCCCTAGTTACTCCAAATGGTGTTTTCCAGGTTGGTGTAAATCAACGGGGTTTTTAGAAAAATTATTTTCATTAAAAACTTGGCTCTTCTACATCAGTCTTTGTGCAGATGTACGTGGAGTTATGAAACTGTCTGCCCTTGCATCTGTGCAGTTCAGAGAAAGCCCAAGAAAAAAAGTCACTGGAGGAAGCTGGAGGCTTAGCATTGCAAGAGGGAGAGGAAGAGTTGCAAAATGTGAAAGGTTTTGAATGCCGTCAGCTTTTACTGTTGCATGGGTACTTGGTTTATGTTGTAAAGGAACCCAGGTTTCATCTTTTTCAAAGGATTTAGGGAGATTTTTCAGCCACTGCTTGTGTATGTGTGGGGGTTTGGTGTTTGCGTACTTTCACAGCTTAATAGGGATAAGTACTAACAGGACGTAATCTTTTAATTTAGCTCTCTGTTGCCTACTGACTCGTGAAATATTTTTAGTTAACTTAGCCACAAGTGATTATGCAGATAAGCAGAGATAAGTCTTTAAAAAAAATTTTTTTACAAAGCTTTTTGTTATCTTAAAGTTGCAGTGTTTTGGAAAATACTGCCTTTGCTTTTCATTACCAACATCCCAGATATACCTAAAACTGGATGAATCCAAAACACTGTCCTTCCCACACACCCTGTGTTCTACTCTCTCTTTGTAGCATGGGTAGGAGCTGGGTCATGAGAACCAAAAGTTGAAACTGCATTGGTGCTGCAGCATTTGAGTTTCATCAGCATCCTTAAAAAAATAATAAAATAAAACCCCAAAGCCAAGCAGGTGTTCCTATTGAAAACTGGGATTTGTCTTATTTTCTGGTTTTGAAACAGGTCTGAAATATACATTTAGGGTTAAAGCTCCCTAACGTTATTTTGTGGGGTTCCCTGACTTAAGTAAGATCAAACACAAATCATCTGATTTTTGCTCTGCAAGTGTAGTTTACTTGTGTCCCATGTTGATACTACTCTGCAGAGTATCAGTTATTGTCTGGGGTGGATAAAGACAGGACGTTAATGCCCAGTAAGTGCCAAGATCACTAATGGATTCTTTGAAATATGTAAATATTGGCTCATAATATTTATGGCTTTTGTTCCAAGGATCTAAACATGTTTGATGTGGATGGGTAAACACTGTCATCTGTAAAAAAGGGTAACAAAACAGTGTCAGTGAGAGCTGAAAAGCACTGCCAGCCTGGGAGAGCCCATCAGGGCTGCACTGACCCATAAGCAGTCTCTATGGAGCAGGCTATGCAGCTGGGAGATGTTCCAGAGGGCCTGGACCTTCCTATGTCCCATGGTCTGCTGGCACAGTGGAATTACACTTGTATTTATGTGCTTTCTAGAACTGCTGTTAAGGGATGATTTTAGCAGGTGTATTCTTAATAGTTTTTTAAGTGATTAAAGCTGGATGAATAGTTTCTTCTCTGTAGTGTCTTAAGTTCTGAGGTGGCATTAGGAAAGAGACAGTGCTTTGTCCTCATTTGGGTTGGCCAAAAGGAATAACTTCCAGAAGAGACTTGAGTTGTTACAGGTTGAGCGTGGTCAGGAGCAGAGGCACTTCTGCCATCACTGTCCTGGCTGGATCCTTGCCAGAGGTCTTTTGCAGTCAGATCCTTATTCTTTGCAGAAGTCCAAAACACTGTAAGGGAATAAAGCTTCTTGCAGCTTGGAAATCTGAAGCAATTCATGTTGAAATGCCCTGGAGCAGAGAAGGTTGGGGGGGGGGGGAGGAGGAGGGAGTTGTGTGAGCAGCAGGTGGATTTTTATTCTGCAGCAAAGTGGGAATGAGCAGAAGAATGGTAAGGGGGAAGTGACTTCATTTCCGTTGTTGTCTTTGAGTGCATCTGTGCTTTGTGGGAGAGCAGCTTTTCTGCATGTGCCATAGGGAGAGGTTTTCTTTTCCCCAGCAGCTCCCATACATCTCCTTAGCTTTCTGCTGCTGGGAGGCCACTCTGCAAGCAGCGGTCTTGCCTTCGGACAGAAGCAGGTTATTTAAGTTAGTGCTTGATATTTTTGAGGGGTCTCATGTCCTCTGTGTGAAATCTTAATTTAAAAATCTTAATTTAAATTTAATGCCGCCGTAGAAAAACAGCTTAAACCACGAGAAACTTCTGTTCTCATCATTGAGCTCCTTTTTACTGAGCTCTTTCACCAACTTCAGTGTAACATAAAAGATGAAAGAAAAAGGAGGAAAAGTGGGTGTGAGGTAGGACTGACAGGCTTTTCAAGTCTTGTAAGTACAGAAGTGATTTACAGTTACCAAATAATTTAATTTTATAGCTGTTCTGGTGTTTCTATTCAATTTAGGGAAGCTATTTTTCAATTTTTTTTTGTAATTACCTTGAAAAAAGTCCCCATCCATGGACTCCACACCACTTCATAGAACCACTTGCCCTGTGTACCTGAGCAGAGGTGACAGCTATTGGCACTCCACAATGCAGCTTAATATTCTTTCAAGATATATGCAGACACTTACCTATGTAAATAATACACAGCTGAGCAAAATATAACTTGGCTTTAAAACTGTTTCTGGTAAATTGCAGTGAATTAGATTAAAATATGTATAAAAAAAACTTGTTAAAAATAACAAGTAAAAGGAGGAAATACAACTACTGCGAAGAAAACTTGCTTTTAAAGTAACAAGTTTAGGGAAAGGGAAACCACAAACCAAGTGATATCTGTGGGTGGCTGACCTTGTAGAGCGAGATTTGGGTGACAATTTACTCTGTCTCTTTGACATTACAAATTAATAGTTTATATTTACTTCTGTCATACTGTTACAGAAAACTGGTGTGGGCAACTTCCCAGCAGGAGAAAAGAGTATTTATAATGTATAGTTAAGGTGTGACATGAATCCCCTGCTTCCACTCTGACATCTCTATGCTTTGTTTCTTCCAGTGCAGCCAATCCCTTCCTGGGGAGATGCAGGAGTACCTTTGTGCATCGTTTCACCAACAAGCTCACAATTCCTCCTCTTGTTAACTTCTCTGTGACTGGTTTAGCTGTGTGACAGGCTTTATTCTGACTTGAATCTTTTTTGTAAAGAACAGTATAATCTCCAAGTGTTCTTATTGTCTGCACAGCCTTAACAATGTGCTAATAAAACAGAAAACATTATTTTTAGGAGTGAAGCAAGGAGGCCTCTAATGCTGCTGACTGCTTAAGGGTCGTGCAATAAAACAGTGGAAATAGCCCAGTTGTGTAGAGCCTTTCTTCAGCATAGGAGGTTCAGTACTTGGATCTGAATTAGGGGTTGTGCTTTCGAGACTGGCTTTGTCTTCTGTCATCCTGTCGCTGGATGATACTAACTGGATAACTTGCTCATCCAGAGTTCTCTCTGTCACTAAAACTGTTCACACAGCAGTGAAGGAATACCAAAACGTGAATGATTCACAGTAGTTTGGGTCTACAGGGTTAAGCATAGAAGTTCGTTTATGAGACTTAACACATGCAAACAGCACTTACAGCCATGTGGTAGAACATATTGGATACATCAAATTATCCTTCTAAGGCTTGGGTTCCTTGGGTTTTTTTTCTTCCCTGCACTGCTTGTGCTGAAAAATGTTGGCAGGCTGCTGGCCTGCAAATGTGGAGGTGCAGACTGCACCTGCTCCAGGCGGGTGTGTTTATAAGGAGCCGTCCTTAACAGAGAAGACACCACATCTTCAGTTAAAGGTAGAGGTATAGCCCTCATATTTTGGGTGGCTGTCAGTAGCCCACTACGTCATCGCACTTTCTGACAGTAAAGAGTAGCTGGATCAGTTCCTGTTTACACTGAGTAAAGTGGGATTTGCACAGCTTGAATATTTATGTTGACTTTAATATTGCAGTACATAATTGGGCAAAAAGAATGCTTTAGATTTAACACAGGAACACAAAACCAAGGTTCAAATACACTCAAGTTCTTATTCCTTAGGAAAAGTATGTACTGCCGCCATACAGTCTCTTTAATGTGGTATCTGAAAGGAGATGATGATTATTTCATTAGCTTACTCTGTGTAAAGAAGGACTTGAATGAAATATGCAGCGCTGGGTTAGAATATTTGATTTGTAACCCGTTTGGGCTGTAGTATGAGAAGTTATTTATGCCTGTGTCGCTGCTGGAAGAAGCAGTAATAGACACCCCCATATCAACACCGCCTTTGTTTCGGAACAAACACTTGTGTAGATGTGTGGTTTGCTGGCTGGGGGAACTGATACCGCTGAAAATAAAACCATTTTAAAAACCCAGAAGTTAAAACAAATATTCAAACTCATCCAAAGAGTAGTTTCTCCTACCCGTTCCACC
This sequence comes from Gallinula chloropus, assembly GCF_964237585.1. Taxonomy (NCBI): domain Eukaryota; kingdom Metazoa; phylum Chordata; class Aves; order Gruiformes; family Rallidae; genus Gallinula; species Gallinula chloropus. The sequence goes on from NC_140090.1 coordinate 70,835,475, forward strand.
ATCTGACTTTACAGACATCTACTGGCATGAGGCTGGGGAGGCAGAAAGACTGAATGGCTGGGAAGGTTAGAGGAAGGTGTGACTGCTCTTATTTATTTATTGCAAATACTACCTTGTGTCAGTTTAAGAGTGTAACTCAACAGTTTGACTTGAGTGCTTGTGTACAGAATCACTGTTTGTTAGTAAAATCAGTTACTATAATCTTGAACAAAGCTACTTACCTAGTGTAATTGAAGTATTTTTCATTTTACACATTGCAGTTAGAAAATCTTACGTCTGAATGTACACCTTACTTATCTGACCAGTGTGTAAGGTGAGACATAAATGAAACCTAACCCCCTTGTAACATTTAAAATATATATATATACGTCAACATATTGTCAAATATTAATGATATTTGATGCCCTGATCAGGAGAATAAAACAAAAAGATTTTAAGGTGTTTTTCCAAAAATATTTGTTTCCCTAGAACAGGTTGAATTACTCAATTCTATGTCATAACTAACACTTACAGGAGAGAGGATGAACAGTTGACTTCCTAATGCCAGAAGATAGCGAAGGTGACCCTCTCCTCTTAACCATCCCCTCATACTCCTTAGGCGTGTTTCTGCCAGCTTACTTGTGTAGCTGACGGTGTTGGCTAAAGCTGAGGCTTTGATTCAGACTGGAACCTGCCTGTTTCATAGGGAGGCTGGAACTGAGATCAAGAGACACCCAGTTTGCTTCCAACAAGTCTCTTGGCAGACAAGATACTGGAGGAGGGGAAGAAAGACCAGGCTGTTCCTTAAAAACAAGCAGGAGAGAAATAGCAAGAGCAGAAAAACACAAGGTGCTCCTTAAAGAAGGAACGCTCAGATGCAGCACAGTCTAGCTCAGATGCTCAGACCTGAAATCAGCCGTACCCGTTAGCGATGCGGTGTGCGCACTGCTGGTTTGCAGTGCTGGAAACTCTCAAACAGGAGATGGATTGCACTGCATAGAGAAACTGAATGGGGATGTCTGAAAACAGCCATAAAAAATCAGCATAGAAGGTAGGTTAAAGATTTGTTGCTAGGTGATCTAACGATTTCACCTCTTTTCTCTTGCTCTGTCTTTCTCTTACGGTGGTATTTATTCTTTCTTAACGTACTGAATGCATATAAGATGTAAACATATCAAGTCAGTGCTTTCTGGGGTGTTCTTTGGCAAGATAAATTTTCCTTGCATTTGGTCTCTTGCTCTTATTTTTTTTTTTCCTTCAGTCCTCCTTGTTTCTCTGACCTCATTATTATTTTTGAGCTGCTTTTGTGATTTGGCATTGAAAACAGTTATTCCAACAAAAGCAGCACAGCATGTTACTTAGACTTTACAAAGTGTCAGATGGGGATTCTAAGGACTTAATGTTGCAGCCTAAAATCAACAGTTCCAAGTTCCTGGAATAAATTGGAAGCTTTTGTTAAATAGAGCTTACTTCTAAGTAGAGAAATGCATATCCTCCTGACGAAGGTGCAATGTACTAGTTTCTCTCTGTAGCCCAATTACAGGTCTAAAATACGGAACAGAATAGGGAGGCCAACGCCATGAGCTATATAAGGATCAAATCATGGGAGGACATGACCTGTTTTCTTCTGTAGCAGTATCAAAGTTCACTTCAGTATCAACTAGGAGAGCCTAACTAGGCTGGGGGAAGCAGAGTTAGATTAACAAGTGACACAATCACTGGCTCTTCCTAGTTTCTTTTGCCTCCCATTGGAGTAATTGAGCTGCAGGCCAGGAATGCAGAGGAGCAGTTTACTTTGAATCATCTTGGCATGACAGCTTATGTGTGTTGGGCTAAATTGGGCTAAAATGTGTGAGTCAGCTGAGCAAGAGTGATGGCTCCCACCAGGACAAAATGAGGTCTTAGTTTACGTTTGATTTCTCTGTGTGTGTTCATCCTTTCTGAGCAGTCTACATTTAGTGCCTGGCTGCTGCAGGGGTGTAGGATCCCTCATTCCCACCTGTGCCTTGGTCTTTGTAGGCACCAGTCTTGCCAATGCAAGCAGCATAGCACACTTAGGAAACACAAGCTAGTACCACACAGGAAGATGATCACCATGGTAGAATCCAAAAGTAGCCTTACAGCAAAGCTGACTTTTCTTTTAGGCAAAAGAATTTCACCCAAAAAATGGAGAAGTGGAGAGAATCCCCTATCGCAATTCCCAGCCTTTGAGATCTGTATTTTCTGTAAATACTTCTGTGTTGTTGCCAGTCCCATGCTGAGAAGGAGGTGCAGATTTTTAGATCCCCAAAAGCTGAGCACATTTTTTAACAAGTGTCCTTTTTAAAAAGAAAAAAGGAGGAAAAAAAAAAAATCAGAGCAAGATGCAAATAAATAATAAAAGAATGGCTGATTTGTTTGAAATTTTTCCAGCAGAACAGTAGGGGTTATATGAATGTCAGCCTGGGCCCAACAGAGCGGGCATTGAACCAGACCTAATAAGAACAACCGGACCCAATACCCATATTATGTTCAGTAACTGAGGGGTTTTTTTGTAGTACAAGGACTTTAATGTTGTAATCTTAATGGCTAGAGGTAACAAACCACTCAGAAAGGGAAGAGGGGAAAAAAATGAAGTCCAAAGCAATTAGAAAAATCTCTTTTGTGGATTTTTAGGTATTGCCTGTCACATTTGTGTCTCTTTACTGCTGAATGGGCTTTTCTCTCACTGTAAGAATGAATTGCAAAGTAACGGACTTGAACTAATTATATCCTGTAAACCTATAATAATAACAATAAGTTTTTGAAGTTCAGACATGCGTGTAGTTGGTCCAACCACCCGAGTGGATCAGCAGTTGAGCAACTATTTGCCACTTGGGGTTAATGGGATTCAGGAGCATTTTAGGAAAAAAACAGTTGGATATGGCAACTTCTGGGAAGAAGTAACTGAAGAGCAGGAGTCGCAGCTGGCTGCCAGTTCAATCAAGGTTCTTGCCATCTGCATTTCTAGACTGCTTTTCTAGAGTTGCCAGCAGGTGCTGGAAGGTGTCTGTTGTGACTCAGAGGTCTATACCCCATTGCAGATGGAGAACTGTGTAGGTTGAGAAGTCTGGTCTCAAGGTCTTCATACTTTGTGGCATTTGAAGAGTGAGCTCATGGTCTTGTGTCTTCTTATGGTGTTTTTTTTCTTTTACTTCTTAAACCCTGCTTTTCAGGGGGAGGGGAAGACATTGTATATGGTTACATTTATTAGGGTGTATCTTCTAATCTGAACAGAGGGATGCTGAGCTGTGATAGTATCCCCAAACACTGTCCCAAGAGGTTTATTCTTCTGCTTCAGTGCTCCTGGATGGAAAAGACAATAGTTCATTCTTTAGAATAACTTAAGCCCCTTTATACTTCTACTAGATTATTCCCAAACCCCCACTTCTTTGAAGCAAGCCCCTTGTCTTCTCCCCAGCATCCCCAAATTGATTGCACGCAGCAGTCTTCACAGTCATCAGTCAGTAAATGCAGAATGAACTTGAGCGGTACTCAAGCAGCAAGTGCAAAGCTCACTGGTGTGCTTCCACAGCCTCTGTAACAACACTGTCAGAGTTCATAGAGCTTGGATGTGAGTAATGTGTCCCAGAACATAGTATGTTCATCCAGTATGGCAGGTACATCTTGTGAGCTCTGCGTGCCACTGGATAATGTTGCATCCCAGAGTGTGTTTTCTCCCTCAAAAACAACAACAACAAAAAAGGAGGACGGTGGAAAGAAAGTAATGACAACCTGTAGTGATTGTTTTTTAGAAGGGTGTTGGTTGTACTTCATCTCAATCCCCAAATGTATCATAACCTATATGTTTGGTAGCAGGGCAGCAGTGCCCTAGGATTCCATCCTTGTGCTGTCCCTTGCAGCATGCCAGCAAAGCCTCTTGGGCGTCAGTGTGGGAAACTGGCAGAAAACCAGTTTGCATCCTCCTGCCAGTCTGGTTTGTGGTGTGGCTGCACAGAAGAGGGTGTAGTACAAGGACTGAAACAGCTTGTCACAGGCAGGAGGACAGCTTGGGTCACTGAAACTGGGTTTAACAGGGATGTCCCCAAATGTTTCACCTGGAAAATATGTTAAGGTTGTAGTTGGCAGGGTTCAGATGCCCCGTGTCAGTTCACTGTTTACAGAACGTCCCGAACAGAAGTTGCTGACCCAAAGGAGGGATGCAGAACTGTACCACAGAGCAAGGATGCTTTAAACCACCGATAGCTTAATGTTGCTTGACATCTCTCATTCCTTCATGTTTGGCTTTTTTTTCCTCTGAAGAGGTGAATTATTTACATACCACATACATTTGCATGCAAATACTTTTATATTAAATATATTGAATCTAGATATTTACATGTTAAAACGTATTTTCATAACACACTATCTCTTACTACAAATCTTGCTTCTCTTTCTTCTCACCTGAGAAGACATCCCTCTTCAGTACCCATTTGAGGAACAGTGTTCCTGAGTGCTTCTGAGCCTGATTTTTTTTATATTGAGGTGTCTGCTTTCCTGCTTTTGATCCAGTTTGGTTTGTGTTTACAAGTGCTTATCAGGTTTCCTAAATGAAGACATGAAAGTTTTTTGGTTTGCTTTCCCTAATGTAATGAGCTTTAGTGAGGATCGTGGTGCACAAGAGGAGGAAAGCTAAAACTCAGCTGTTTGCTGTGGGTGCAGCTGCAGTCCTGTGCAACCCAACGTACAACCTTTTCTGCAGTTCCCTCAGTATCTCTGAGTTCCTCCTGAAAACGCAGGCACCAGCGGAGCTCTGCAGACATCCCCTGTCAGTCTTCCAGCAGCCCGGCGCCTTCCCCTTAAGCTGGGGTTACAAGATGCTTCGGAAATGCTGTAATTGAGGAATGTCTTCGTTCGAGTTGGGATCTGAGCTCTGAGAGGATGTTAAACAGAGGCCCCGTCTTCGGGGTGTGTTTGGTTGAACATGTCAGGAAGGAGAGCTATATAAAAAGCCGTGGGGGAGTTGATGAATGCAGTGTAAAATGATACAGGAAAGTTTGTCATAAAATATATTATGGTCATTTTGAATGTCATAATTCTTAATTGTATGCTGCTGGGTTTCTATTTGAACTTGAATAGTGATGGCTATGCATTATCAGAGAAATCATTGATGGTTTTAAACACTTTTCTAAAATCTTTCATTATTGTTGTGATTATGATTCTTACTTCTTTAATTTTTGATCTTGCTCTGCAGAGATTACAGAGGTTAAAAAGAACGTTAGTTGTGTCCAGACTTGAGTTATATTCAGTGCCCTCTTTTTAATGGTTAGTCTTTCTTTCTCCTTCTTTGTTTCAGGTGAAGCCTACCATCCTCAGTGTTGAAGCATGAGTGCTGATGCCAGTCAGGTGGTGATCACTACTCCTCCCCCGGCCACGATGCCTCACAAAGAGCGGTACTTCGATCGCATCAACGAGAATGACCCGGAGTATATTCGAGAGAGAAACATGTCTCCTGACTTGAGGCAGGACTTCAATATGATGGAGCAAAGGAAGAGGGTCACTCAGATACTGCAGAGCCCTGTGAGTTGGGAGAAAGGGGGGGATCAGAATGAAGGAGTATTGTTTTGTTGAGATTCCTGGTTAATTTTCTGAGACTTAAAAAAAGAAATCTGCATCACAGCTAGCTAGAATAGCTCTGGACCATCTTTTAAGAAGAGTCACTAAACAGATCATCCAACATTTTGTCTGCACAGTTTTTTGCCTGTGAACAAGCAGCCTTTATTGTGTTGTTTTTTCCTCTAATGCTTTTATGGTCTTATGCTTCCTTGCAGTATTGCAGAAAGATCTGGCTGGCTGCAGGGTACCTAATTAATACTTAGGGGCAGGGAAGAAAGTGAAGGAGTCACCAGTCAAATAGGAACAAATTAGGGCATTGGGTAATGTTCTGCTTTCTGGGTTTGAATATTAACCTATCATTTGCATTAGGAATGCTTTAATTAACAATTTTAATTAGGTTAAGTTTGTTTAAAAGCTAGACTGTGTCTTCTTTTCATGTCCTTGGGGGTGAACATACCCATACATGGCCATATTGGCACTCATCTGCTAGTTCTGTAAGCTCAGTGCTTGTCGGCTACATATAAATCTGTGGAACCACCCTGAAAGTGGTTTTAATTTATATTTTAATGCATGCATTCTTTGTGTTTAACCTGACAAGTACATTGGAAAGTAATACTGTTGCCTTGAGTATTTTGAAGCCGTAGGGAGTAAGGACTATGAAAGGGTGAGCCTTTGGGGGTGTTGGGGTGTACTGTGGGTAATGAGGATAACGGGACTGGGAAGGGGGTTAAGCAGCTTTGCAGATCTTCCTCTCTTTGGTTCCTCTGTAAGTTGGGGTGCTTCTTCTGCAGGTTTTTTAAAGCTTTTTCATATGTAATGAGATTGCAAACAGCTGTTAGTAATCACCCTATTATAGTCATCCATGAATAACAGGATTGTTTGCTAAAGTGTTGTCATGGAGTGCCTCTTGGATCTGTGTCTTGCTCTGAGTATAATGTGAACCTGTTGACTAAGGAATTTATTACTTGCAAGTCAATTTGTGTAAGTTTGGTTTTGCAGACAATCTTTTTTTTAAAAAAAAGAAAATACTCTAAGGAGGTATTGCATTATGCTTTAATCATGATAATTTTATGTTAAACACTCAATTATAAAATCTGATCAGAGTCTGCTCCTTCCTGTTAAAATATTCATGTTATGAACAGCCAATACTCACAGCAAAGACTAGATCTTTAGCCTAACAGATAAAAATAAGTTACAGAGATCTTGTTTGGGTTTGTATGTGAGTTATTCTTTGGCCCTTTTGATGGCAGTATTGGATCTCATGAGCATAACTGACCTTGGCAACAGGTTTGGGTGACCTTGTGCCAAGTCTGCCTAACATAAGAAATGTCCCTTTGCCACAGCCTCTGTGGGTTTGGGGGTTTTTTAATAGATACAATGCTAGCGTGCAGATTTTAGGAAGAGGGATAAAGAGGGGCAACTCCTGAGCCTAGGTAACTGGTTAATAGAAGGTTGGAGAATGAAGAGCTGCTGGGCTGCTGCTCGTGTCCTGCTGCAAGGGAAGCTGACCCCAGCACTTTTTGTAAAGTGGCTGTTTGGAGCTGCCAGTAAGTTCCAAGTTTTTGTTGTGTAAGGGAGCAGTTGTCCAAATAAGCCAGGGGCCTGCTGCCTGCTCGGCTCCTGGCATCTGCCAGGGAGAAATGGGAATGTGGGAGCTCAGTGTGTGACCAGGCATGAAGAGGAGGTGTCTGAGCTAACCCTCACTTAAGTATCTCCTTTTATTGTCTCTTTTCTTGAAATAGAAAGTTTAGAGGAACTCTGCAATGGTTTCTTGGGTGGTGGGGAAATAAAAGCATGTTTAATGCAGTATCTGTGCTTGATGGACATTCGGTTGAATCTCATAACTAATTTGAGTTTGGATACTGCATTATTTCTTTCAGGTTCCAGCTGCCATGTGGCATAGTGTTCTTGAGAGTCAAGACTGAAAATAATTACCTTGTCCCCTCCTGAACATAATACGTGTCACAAAAGGGTCAGAACGCATTTTTCCTCTTACCAGTCTGCATAACACAGGTTTAGGATTGAAATAACTGGTATTGTGCATAGTGGGTTTGTTCTGTAGCTGTAGAATTACATTGCATTAGAAGTTTGCATAGAGTTTTGTTGCTTCTCTGGTTAGTTCCAGAGTTGACAAGGAGGAAATGGTTTGAAGGTGTTTGGAAGAAGAGGAAGAGAGGTTATCAGACCCAATTTAAAGCACAGCTTGCTTGCTGCTATATCTTCACCTAGTCTCAGACACATGTATTCATATCTTCACCCAGCCTTGATATGTACATTCAGATCAGAGAAACAGTCATTGACTCATCATCTGGCAAGTATTAGGAAGTATGTAATGTATGTAGCAAGGATAATACTTTTCTTAAAAATAAACAAGCATGTATGGACTCGAGGTGAACTTGTCTGAACATGAGCAAAGAATTATGGCATAAAACTAAAGGGTTAATCACTGTCTTTTACTGTAAAGCTTAGGTACTGATTTTATCTGTTTTATTAACAGGCTTTTTTTCTTTCTCTCTTTCAAGTAAGAAAATCTAAATCATTTAGCAGGAAAATAAATTAGGATCCACGGTATGTTTTGTGCAGTGCATGTTATTGTAAGGGATACAGCCCTGACCAGACATCTCCAGACATCAAACTGCTGCACGTCTCTGATGTGCTGTTTGATGCACATATTGATGTGCAAGCTGACGACTGACTAATCTCTGATTTCCCTTTCCTAAATTAAAAAATTTAAAAGCTACTGAAAAGCTATTCTCATTACCTCTGATGTTTGCTAATGTCTTAGAGTCTGCTCATAATAAGTCTTAAACAGATTACAAGAGTTTTATGACCACTGTCCACAAAGAATGTCCTGACATTATCAGTGCATTCTGAGATGTGTTTCTTAATACTACGTGTAACCCATGGAGAATCTGATAGAACCTGCACGTTTGCTGTTCTGTGTCTGTTAGGTAGAAACACATTAAGATGAGCTAGGTCTGAGCAGTCTGATAGCATCCAGTGGTACTGCTGGCCAATTTTTAGCATAAAACCATTTATTTCAATACTGTCTGCACGTCTGGAAGGTTCAGGTACTATGCTGGCATTTTTAAAGGAAAGGCAATGCATTTATGCAGTGGACTGACGTTACTGCTTTGTGTTGGATATCTTAAGGGTCAAGTATCTCAGACCCACAATTTGAAAAGGTGGAGTTGGGATTTTTATGTTTTCCAATTTAACTCTGAAATTAAAAAGTTCTGTCTTTTTATATGCTAACCAGTCTTATATTGCTTGTTACACAGAGTAACTATGTCTTTTAAGGAGTCGACGCTTATTTGCTGTATTATCAAGTCCTGTACTTCAGTTATGATATGCAAGTCCTCCTAGCCTTCATTTCCTTCTCCATTTCGATGGTGCCTTCGCCATGGCAACCACACACACCAAAAAAAGAAAGGAAATGGTTGTGCAATTAAGGTGTATGAAAACTGAACAGTTCAGTATCAAGTTGCTCTGTGTGTATACAGAAACTCCCCACAGCATTCCCAGAGTGGCCAGGGAAGGTGTTGGGAGTTTCTGCAGGTGGGCAGCAGTGTCAGGCTGCTTCCAGTCAAGTAAGTGCACACGAAACAGTTGCCTAACCAGTAGGAAGGTTAACTACAGGCTTTAGCTACCTGTGTAACCCGATGGGAAATAAGCATCACTCCTTAAACTTTATATTATTGTATTTGGAGAAAAGCTACAGGCCAGAGCAGAAATGGAAGAGGATGCATTCTTGTACATAAGATATACAGTTATATGAGAGATAGTTGGAGTAATCAAAATTGTGTATAAAGTGACTTGAATGGATGAACTACATAAATATAAAAATGCCCAGATGTTGGAATCTAAATGCCTAGCTTATGTTTTCAGTTTACCAATGAAAGTTTTGTGCAGCTTGCTGAGACCATTGCATGTGGGCTTGCTATTTTTACACATGAAACACACAGTTATTTGGAGCTTGCTTGGTTTTGAGTGGTTTGCCAGCAGGATCTCACCGTGCTTTGCTTTAATTCCATGTTGGATGTAGAGTGCCTACCAGTCCATCGTGGCTGCAGGGCGCTCAGCGTGGCTCTGGCTCGGCGCTGCCATTAGATGAGGGCACTGATTAAGGTCTAGTCCTCCACACTGCAAAATCGGGACGGGGAGGTATGTTGAGGTTAAAAATGTACTTCTCTCTTCTGCCTCTCTTCCTTCCTGCCTTGTACATGCACACACGCCCCTGCCTCCCATGCCAGCTTGGTCTTGCACAAAAAAGTGGGGAGGTATGTCCTGCTTAGCAGCTCCTCTATTCAGAAGTCTGCCTTAGCATGCAGCACACAGGCAGATTTTTCTCCTCAAAAACAAGCAAACCCACCCACACGTGAGGTGGGTTTTTTTTATTCTGGCTGTGTTATTTTCAAACCATCAGGACAGAGATGAAGGATGGTTTGATTTATTTTTCCCCCAGCTTTTGCAATTGCCTAGCTTTCTTTACTTTGCATCGAGTGAGCGTGCAGTATTTTCACAGCACCCCTCCCTTTTGAGGCAGCTTATTTTCTTAAAATATCAAAGTCCTTTCAGTTCCTTACATGTTTCAGCTTCCTCTGCTCTTTCCCCAGAAGTTCAAAAGTCTTTCAGATCTGCCAGGAAGGGCTCACAACCCTGTACAACCCCTGGGAACCTCCTCACTGGGCTGCTGGCGTTGCAGCTCCCTCCTCTCTCTGGCTTTGGTCGTCTCTGACATCTTCATGACATACTGCTGGGGAGTCATGACCCTCTTCTCATCACAATAGCTTTTTTAATCACATGCTTTTGTCATACGACCTGTGCAGCATTTTATTTACCAGGGGAGATGAGCTCAACTTGGCACATCATTTAAGACATGTCAGAAAATGTCTCTTAAAGACCCCTTCTGAGCCATGACCATATCCTACTGAGCCTGGGGCAGACTGGGGGGCCAGGCAAGTTCAGCACTTTAATTGAGGGGGGAATGTGTGCTCAGGGTAATGCTGTGTTAATTCAAGCCCATCCACTGGATCTCTGTGAGAATCCAAGAAATCCCATTGCCTAAATTCCATTTCTATAGCTGTGATAGGGCAAATTTGTATCCATGTTCTGACACATACCAGCACTGCAAGTGTGCTTGAGAGTTTTGTGCTGTTCCTGGCTTTGTGATGTTAGAAATGAAAGTTACCTTTAACTCCTTTTGGCACCATGTTTTTTAGATTATTCAAATCATTAAACAAGCATATCCATCCTCCTTTGTCTGACAACTTTTCTATGGTCCTGTATGTATTTGAGGTTATTAATTGTAAATAACACTCCAGTCTGAGTTAATTCCCTAGGTAAGTGATAGAGAGATGGAAAATAAAATGCACTGTAATGCAATCCACCATCTTTTTCATTCACTAGTCTTGCAAACTCTGTCCAAAAATGGTATCAAGTTGATCTGGTGAGAGCAAGAAGAGGGGTTTTCATTGCAGTGCAAGTAAAGGATAACAATAACTTAGCTGTATTAATTTTCAAGTTTGATTGGGTGCCTTAAGTTGATGACTTTCCTCCCTGGTTGCATCCATAACACCCTGCAAGAGCTCTGCCTGTTCATTGTCCTGGTGTATCACCACCATGTGTGCTCCTGCCTGCCCTACTACTGGGCTTACTGAAAAAAAAGCAGTTAATTATGTTTGGGGACATGTAAGACCCCCAACAAGTTCTTCTAGCATTTTAAATTTTGGCAGTTAGATTCCATCTAGCAAGTTGCATGGTGTGGCTTTACTCCATGAGGAAAGATAAGGGAGGGACCCAGACCCCCTGTGCCATGGCAGCAGCTGTGTCAGCATGGGGATTGCTGGCGCTGGGACTTTGGGAGCTGGGTGTGTTGAAGATGGGCTTTGCAAAGGAGTTTAATGTTTCGGGGTTTGCTTTAATCATAGGGTATCTTAAGGCTGGTTATCACAGGGATAAACATGCTACTTCAGCTCAGGCAGAGGAGCTTGTATGTACCTAGAGAGCCGGAAAAACCAGCACAGGCTGAGCGCTGTATGGGGCCAGCTTGCCGAGCCGCTGCATCCATCCCACTGGAAGTGAAGAGATTATTATAACCTTACCTAATTCCCCACATCGATTACTGAGCCTGTTCTATCTTAACACCGAAGTCCCCTGTTTTATTTTATTTTTATTTTATTTTTCACAGCTTTAGCAAACACTTTCTGTGACTCTTATCTTCTCCTCACCAGCCTTAACCCAGTGGCGGTTTTTTTGTGGCCAGCTCCACCCTTTTCCACTTAGGGCACCGCCGGTTGTTTGTGTCTAAGCGCCAGTCTTGAAACAGCCTGTTGTGAAGTCGGTTGTGAAGTCGTGTCGGCTGTTTCCTGAAGGCCTTTCTCTCCGTGGGCAGCTGCACTTACAGCAGGAGAGTTAGAATTAACCTCCCTTTGCTCTCAAGAACAAAATACCAGTTTAAGGTTTGAAACTTTTCTTCAGCGGTTGTGGTTTGGTTTAAAAAGGCTGGGTGGGCACATTGATATGTAGATAAGCTGAATTAAGCTCTTTTTTTTCTTTTCTTTTTTTAATATTTAAGATCTATAAACTCTGGTCAAAAATGTGCAGCAGTGAAAATGGCTGAAAGGGTTTCTTGCATGATGCTACAGCTTTTAGACTAACAGCAGCGCTGCTATTATAAATGTGGGAACCTCACATGTGTTTCTAGCTACTTCTCTGCAGAGTGGATACATCAGACTGTTTGGACCTTTACTGTTACTAGTCTTGATGTGAGCATGTGCTTTCTGCTCTTCAAAGATTTGCGATGGTTTGGAGTAGCTGAAGATAACCTGTATGTCATTCTCTTCTATGTGTGTAGAGAAAATAATTTTCTTATTATGGTGTTTTGCCTCTTTTGAGTGTATAAGGACTAAATGGAGAAATAAATGATCAACAGACAAGAAGCAGCATGGAAAGATAGGCAATATACTTACGAGCCTGCATACTTCTTAACAGCCTCAGAGAGCTGCCTACTGATATGAAGGGTTTAATACTAAAATTGTCTAGCAACATTGTTATTATTCTCTCCTATATAGAGATGCTTATATATGTAAAATAGGTTTTTTTTCTTGCAAGTTGGATATTCTAGTTTTTCTGCTTATGTTGACTGAAAAATGCCAGTTGTCCACTGGTACATGCAAGTACAGCTTTGATTCTTAAGAGCCCCGGGTTATACTGTCAGCTCACTCTAAGACTGTCCTCCTGAAAGAAAATGGAAGCACATGAGTCAGAACTGAAGCTTCTAACTTCACTCGTGAGTTTCAGAGAGCCCTTGCAGGTTTAAGTTGAAAGATTTTTGCATCTAAACTGCTGGAGTTTATGATGCATATTTGCAAGATGATTGCAAATGTTTCTGGAGAAGTAATTTTATGATGTCAGAAAGACCTTGACCTAATCATGCAACTAATGACCCTAAGAAGAAAAGCTATGTCTGTTCTGCAGGCTGCAGTACTCTCTAAGGAGGCTGTGTAAGATGGTGTAAAAGAGCTGCCTGGGAGTTTAGAAACGGTGGAGTTTGAGATGGTTTTAGGAACAGGCTGAGCTACCCTGTTTATTTTTACTGGTGAGTTGTGGGGAAACTGCTGCCTCGGTGCAAGGTAGCAGAGTGGCATTTGGAAGCTGGGTAAGATGGAAACAGAGCAGCTGGGCACTGACAGCTCTGGGCAGCCAGGTCAGCAGCTGGCAGGCTTGGCTTTTCAGGGGATGCTTTGGTTTATGGTGTTAGAGGGAAACATTATTTGCGCTGGAGTAACTACTGCCTCAGCTGCCAGTAGTGCCAGGGGCATTAGGAGGCTGCTGCATACCAAGGTCAGGCTATTCACTCAGGTGGCTGTCTGCTGCCAGGTAAATAAAAGCTCTGCTCAACATCCTCTTAGCTGTGTGTCTTTTGGGCAGTGGTATGAAAACTGGGCCCACGACAGCTTTGCCTCCTTTCCAAGAGCTGCCATGGGCCCAGTTTTCACACCATAGACCTTTTCCTATGCAAACTTTCAATAGGATGTTCGAATGGCTGTTTTGGCACAAGAAAGGGGGTATGCTGATGCTTGGCTGGGCAGTTAAGCCCACTGAAGGCAGCAGGATGTTTGTGCAAATGTGAAATGATGCTCAGCCACGTGGGTTATCCAGGAGGCAGCCTTGCTGTAGCAGCAGTGCAGGCACAGGCAGGTTGTTCTGGTCCAGAAGTGGTGTTGATGGGCAGCCATGAGGTGCTGTGCTGATTGACCTGGGATTTGGTCCCTGCTGCAAAAAAAAATCACTGCTCTTATTTATCATCTTACGTCTAAAGTTTTAGTGTTTTAAAATGAAAACCCCACACTTGCCCAAGGAGGTATTTAAATCCCAGAGCTGAAACTTTCTCTTTATTGAGCAATGCTGAGCATACAGCTGAATAACATCATTTTTCATCCATCTGACAGTACATTTTTAACTTTGTCAGCGTTTTCTTGTCAGATACTACATCTGAAATTACTAGTGACCTTTCTACATGAAAAACAACTGCTTTGTGCTGGAGCAGTGTGTTTGTCATCCTTCTGAAAACATCTCTCTCAAGCGTGGCCGTTACTTGGTCACTTGTGGGCAGTTGCAGCAGAATGCCATAGATATGTTACAGTCCTGTGAATGAAAGCAAAATCAAACTGTGTGGCCTCCTGCTGCAGGTAGGTTTCCAGAAGCAGATCCCGAAATCTCAGAGTCCTGCATGGTAGTGGCTTTACAAAATAAGTGCTGTACAGTGAAAGCTCCAATAAATAGCATTCATTTAATAGCTAATATTTAAAGGAAATTGTTCTCCAGAAGGAGGTCATGCCCTTCCCATGAGCCCCTATGAGTTATTGGAGACAGAGGAAGGTTGTGTTATCACATGTGGAGTGGTTATCTAAGGACATACAGATCTGAGTTTTAAAGGTCTGAAGCAGTGAATGAAAAACTATTGAAATATTCATAAGTACGCATGGAGGAATGTGTGTGAGCTCTGTGTGATGCTCAAGACTGGTCTGCTGGAAAAGATTGTTGCACATTGGCATGCTGAGAAATTGCACACTGTGCTTTGTGCACTTCATCCATATCCTCACCTCTGTTTTACAGCTCATCCCAAACCTCCATATTTTCTACTCACCCTACCTATCTTCAATGAATTCTGAAATTATTTCTAAGGAAAGCTGCTTGTCCAGTTTAACAAAATTGTTGATACAACACTGAATCCTCATTTGTAGTAACCTCAGCAAGTGTATAATACACTGCTCTTAGCTTCAGAGAGCAAAACTAAGCTCCGGAGACTGAATATAGCATGACCAGAAAGCAGAATTAAAAGTACAAAAAGAAATAAAGAAAAAAAAATTCCATTAAAAATTGTCTGAAATATATTGCACTACCTTTTTTTCTTCTGTAGAAGTAATATTACTCTTACAGCTTTAAAAAAAATCTGAATATGACTAATAAGGGTTTGCTGTGAATGTTTTTGCAGATCCTTTTTATAGTCCTTGTTGAATTGAAGTGAGAGTGATTTAATATAACGGAGATAACTATTTTTCTCCATCCCCTCCCAAGCAAATGCTTCCATAAATTTTGTGAATTCTGTCTTCCACATGGCCCCTGGGAGGCTACAAATGTGCAGTTTCCTTACATACAGATTGTAAACAAGACTGAAAGAGTATTTCAACCTTGCAGAGTGTGAAATGGCAGAGCTTTCTCGTGGGGGGCCTCTTTCAGGAATATTTGAGGAGTTATTGAGTGTCTTGGAATGACAGAATGTGAAAGTGTATAGCTTGTTGATGAAAAATATTGGCTAGTTGTTGTCTATGTTGATAGATCACAGTAACAGAAGGAGAAAGTGCCGTAAAACTGCAGCCACATGGTGAACCATTAGCAGAAAAGCAAGCTGGTGCTGGGATGGCTGGTGCTTGAAAGTCTGTTTTATGTGTTTTGGGTTTCTTTTTGGGGGCTGGGGGAAGCCTTTTCTAACGCAAGGGATATGATGTGCACAGAGCCAAGGAAGTACCTCTTGCAAGCAGGGTGGTAGAACAGAAAGGTTGGACCTTGGCTCTTCTTTCTGTCCTGTTTGAATACTAAAGCGATTTCTTCTAGTTATGTGAAAAATCCTTATGCCTTATATAGATCACACACATCTGAATTTCATTCAAAACCACTTCAGTTGTAGTGAGAGGTGCTCAGATTCAGGTACTCACCAGCCTCAAGGATTTAAACTGGGCTGTCATGGGTGATGCTCAATCACCTGTTTCATCAGGTTATGATTTTCTGCGTGTCCCCCTTGTTACCCTGAGGTACAACTGGGCCTTAAGCACTCAGTGCTGCACTTGAATTTTCACTGAGAGTTGTGTTTTGAGTATGTAGGAGGCTACTTAGTGCCCAGTGCTCTGCAAATGTGGCTCTGGGCCTCTCAAAATCAATGTCCCAAACCCAGGGAAGTATCTGACCTCAACCTCCTTGCTGCTGTTCTGTGGAAATGATGGCAGTACCCTGCTGTATCTTAAAGGCATGTTTTGAGGATTAGTGAGTTAATGCTTGTGAAGCACTTGGATTTACAGTAATTATCTGCCCAGAGAAAATCTTGTCAGATAAATAATAACTGTCATCTCAACAGAGTATGAGTAGGATGCACAAAAGGCATAGGGCTGCGTGCTGGGCTGTGAGAAGAGGCAAAAATGCTCAATTTTATTTGCTAGTGAGAACTAGCCATGCTGTGCCAAAAGAGGCACAGGGAGAAGATGACCTTGGTATGCTTAAAGATTATTATCTGTGGGCAACAGGGACAAGGGAAGAAACATGCTCTGCATGTCTGACTTAGAGCAGTCTAGACTTGCAGCCACGTTCAGGTTCCAGGCGGGGGACAGTGCTCATCATTTTGTCAGGAAGGGTGGCACTTGTGCTGCCATTGGAACTCAGGCAGTCACAATGCTGATGGCCATCTTCAGAGTTGAATCAGATTGGAGCGGGTTTCATAGTCATCTGTTGATAGATGAAGGATGAGAGTTGGGATATTTTCTTCAAACACTTGCTCTTTTCCACAAATCCTTATTTGCCTTTCTGGCAATTATTTCCCTATAATCACCCCCTATTAGTTCCCCTTAAGGGCTTCCAGTGCTGATCCACCTCCCATACCTCCATTTTTTTTTCTCCCAGTCCCATTTAGATTCCTTTCCTTACTCCATTCCTTGTTTCTTCTTTCCTTTTCCTCCATCTGTTCCCTCCCCTTGCTTGCACAGGTTTTACCTACAGCAGCTGCTAAAGAGAGAAATCTGAATTTGCCTGTGTATCTTCAAGCTAGCGAGAGGTGGTTCAGCTGTTTGGGGTATGCTGTGTGCAGAATCTGGGCTGCACTGAGACATCGGTGTAGCAGAGCACTGCTTAGTCAGTCCATGTGAATTTTTAGAGGCTTTACTTATGGAAATTTGGAAAGTCTCAGGTACACACAATCCTGACATAACCACTCTAAAGAAATGCACGGGGATCTGAAAACTCTATGGAGTACTGAGGTTGTTTTTGAGGGGTCTGGTAGCACTCGCTCTCTTCTAAAGTCAAAACTGTTGATGAACACAGAATTACAGAACCATAGGGGTTGGAAAGGGACCTCAAGAGACCCAGTCCCACCCCCCTGCCAAAGCAGGACAAGTTGCACAGGTAAGCATTGAGATGGGTCGTGAAATCTCCAGAGAAGGAGACTCCAAGACTGTGTCTTGAGGTTGGTAGATTCTGCCCAATGAAGTGGGTGGTTTGGAGGTCTGAATTAAAATTCAGTGAAGAAGTTGCATTTGCCATACAGAACTACTTTCCTTTTTTTTGATTGAGAGCAAGTACTCCGCTAAGGCAGGCAAGCTGAAAGGCACAATCCCATACTGGGAATAGCCTGGAGTTACAATAGGAGTCAGCTGCATGGTGAAGGCACCAGATGTCCTTCTGGAACGAACCAGCAAGAGCCTTCACAATCCACCTCAGCTCGTGTTGCGTGCAGCCTTGTGTACTGCTCGTTCAGACAAAAACTGGACAGTGCTGCCAAGAAATAACAAGAGGGTTAGAAAATATAACCTAGAAGGAAAGCTTGAAGGAACAGAATTTACTCAGCCTGGAAATGTCAGGGCTGAAGTAGGACAGGCGCTTGTGGTGGATAGTGGTTGATCTGCCTATAAACTAGAAGGGAAAGGCTTTGTTAACAGCGTGTAGTATATTAAATTTGATACTGTGAAAACCTTTTATATGATATATTATACAAGAATTTGTTTCCTGGGGTTGTGGACATTTTTTACAAGTGAAGAGGGAAGGGCTTTTTCCTTTTGGGAGAAGGAAAGAAATAGAGGACATGACATCCTGGCATTCCTTCTAGTTTTTGCATATCTGTGATACTACTTGAGCATGGATGAGCTCCAGTTTTCCAATTGTTTAGAACTTTATCAAATTTTGGATTGATTTTCAGAGGGATTACAGAATTTAAAAAATATCCAGCACTAGAAGCAACACATCCTGATCAAATTTCAAGTACCTCTTCCAAAATATGGAGAACCCTTTAATTATTAATAAATAGTGTGAGGAGGTTATCATTTACAAAAAATATTTTTGTAATGTTTTGTCTTGTTCTGGGGAAATAGTTAACCCCCCAAAGATGCCAATACTTAGCATGCAGAGTTTAGGTCAGAGTGTTAAAGTTTGGAGAAGTTATAAGCAGCTAAAAACAAGGTCTAAGAGGAAGTGTCGTGTAGCATGAATAACAGGCAGAGCTGCCAGCCCCACCTATAATAATCTTCCTCTATCAAAGCCAGGTTTCTTGATGATTCTCAACTGTTTCTACAGGCTTTTAGAGAAGATCTGGAATGCCTTATTCAGGAACAAATGAAGAAGGGCAATAACCCCACTGGACTGCTTGCGTTACAACAGATTGCTGAATACATTACAGCGAGCTCTTTCGCTGGGTTTTCCTCCTCTTCACTCAGTAAGTGAATTATACTTATAACTGCATATGCTTTCTCTTCCTTTTTTTATTATCACCAGGGCTTGCTTTGATTAAAAGTTCTGTCAGAGCTTGCTTCAGCTGTGAAGCAGTGCAGATGGTGGCCTTAGCTATCATTTTTAGGCTCCTTTCTCTCAAATTCTCCGATTTGTATAATGATACCCAAAATGTTTGCAGTCGTTGCACTCAGTTATTCAAGAGTTTGTTAATAAATATTTAGCTGAGAGGGATCAAAATGCTGCACCCCTTCACTACTAACAGTTTAGAACATGGGTAAATTGAGATGTGAAATACATCACAACTTTGGCTGTTTATTTTTCTACCCTTGCATATAAATTATGATTTTTTTTCTCAAAGCTAAGAGGGAATAGCCTGGGAAACTGAATCGTTACACAGGCAACTCCCACAGCTAAAAACAGCTCATAGTATGCACTCTAGTTAGAAAGATGTCACTAGGATCTTCCAGTTAACACCCAAGTTCTTCTTTCCAAGTCATGAAGCACTGAAACATTAAAATGGATTTCAGTTCTGTGGGTGGACATCCTATGGGAGCTTACAAGCCTGAAGTACAGTGGCAGCTGTCAGCATTCACTGTCTCTTGAAAATTGATCCCAAAATGGCTCATTGGAGTTCATTTAACAAAGTAAGTGGAAGAGAACAACGGAGTCCCCGAATAATCCTGTCTTTTTGCCTCTGGCTGGTCGGTGAGACTCCAGGTCTAGCTGTTAATCTCTGCTGCATTTGCCCAGGGACTCTGACAGGACAAGTAGGCTGAAAGTGCATGTTCTTTCTGTTGAAAACCAAAATTACTTTTACCTCTGCTAACCTTAACTTCCCCTGTATGCAAAGGCTGTAGCTCTCAAAGGGGTATCCTGTGTTGCTGAAGGGGAGGGGTGTATATGTTTTTGTAGTCACAAGTCAGAGGTGAATTGCTCTTTGTGCTTGCTCTGTTAAGAAGTGAAGTCCTCTGTCCAGCAGTTCGAGAGCTTTTGCACTACTCCTAATTTCTTCATTAAGACTAAATTAAGGTGCTCAGACTGAGACATCTCTTCAAATTAGTTATACTGGTGTCAGAAGTCAGTCAAGAATGTGTTCTCTAGTTTTCAGAGTAGCCCCCGTGTAGGATTTGAATCAGTAGGGCGCTCAAAATCCAAGTGGTACTTAAAGGGAATCTGTATTTCACCTCTCATGTTTGAAAAAAAGATGAAGATTTAGATTCAGGGTATGGTTCCTACCTTCTTAAAGTAACAGACATTTCAGTAAAGACCTTGGAAATCCCAGCAGTTCAATCTAGTAATTGCTGGTACTGCTGTGCTAACAATTTAAGTATACTGCTTCTGGACGGTTGTGGCATAGCTAGAAGTTATTTAATTGTCCATCATCTTTTTTTTAATCTGTTTTTCAGGCCATGGAATGATTACACCCATCAATGATCTACCTGGGATAGATACCTCCTCTTTTGTTAAGGGAGAAAAGCTTACTCGTTGCAAGTTAGCCAGTTTATATAGATTGGCTGACTTGTTTGGGTGGGCACATTTGCCAAATGCCTATATCACAGTAAGTATTTTAGCAAATACAATTTTATTTGGACTCTTACCTATTCATTCCAATTATCTTTCCCCTGAATATGAATTTAAACATAGATCAGTAATCCATTTTCTTCCTCCTTTGCAGGTAAGAGTAAGCAAAGAACATGACCATATTCTAATCATTCCAAGAGGTCTGTCCTTTTCTGAAGCTTCAGCATCTAATTTGGTATGTGATTGACCTGCTGTAATAACCAGCAAGGCTCAACCTGTTTTCTAAAAGACTCTTGTGGCTGCTGCACTGTAATCACGCTGTTATTTGGTTTTTAATATTTACCCACTGGGTGAAAAGCTGATTAACTATTTAGATACTGGTACATCTTTGTCCTCAGCATTTTTTTTTTCAGGTTTAGCATTGCTTTCTGTCATTTTGTCTTCAGCTTCAGCATGGAGCAACAAAGTCTTGTTTTCCTGTCTGATGAAGCTCATCCAATAGCCTCAGTGCAGCAGTAACCTTTATAACCCATCAATATGGTAGTACGTGTGGAACAACTCCGTAGGAGTAGTGTTAGTAGAATCAGCTCTTATCTTTACAATTGGAAAAATAAAGTTGAATAATCTTCCCCAACCCCAAGAGCAGAGGTGGGTGAAGTTACAGATTGGCATTTAAGCAATGTTAACTGCTAAATCATGCATCTTCTGGTGCAGAACTTGCCATATGTTCCTCGTGTCAGTACGTATCAGTGAAGAAGCTACCTCTGGTTGGAAGGGGTAGCAGATTGGGATTGGTAGCATCGCACCGGCAAACACAGAACCTACACACAAACATGGGGACAAGACCTCATATGACCCTGCTGTTTGTTATTTGTTTACCCTGGAATTATCATTTCAGTGCTCTCATGAAATTGAAAACTCCCTCTGTGTTTTATTTTCTTATTGGAAATTTCTCAGATATTGGAAACTTCTGTCAGGGTCTTTTCTTGTTCCATGGCTGGACTTCCAACAACTGTCGTGGTCTTGGACAGCAGAATGGTTTATTGATGTAGAAAGTCACAGCTGTTCTCCTACTATTTTTGGTACTCTACATGGGATGGGGGGTAGTTTGGTACCAAGTAAGAAAAGGAGGGCAGTGTGTAGATAATGGCAGTTACTGCAAGCTTTTTGAATGTTATTCCTGTGTTTGACTTTTCCAGGTTAAGGTAAACATCCTAGGAGATGTAGTTGACCAGGGGAGTACGACTCTAAGTATTGACAATGCAGGATTCAGCCCACACGTGGCCATCTACTCCACACGCCCTGACGTCAGATGTGTAATACACATACATACCCCAGCAACTGCAGCTGTGAGTCTTCCTTCCAGTGTAAAGAGAACTGCAAACTCAGATCAACTTTCTGAATCTGAATCACTGCTTATGGCAATTTTATTTTGGTTTTTAACATCAACTCTGTAAAGGAAGGTGTGAGTTTATCAGTTAAGCAGAGAAGGAAAGCTGGGCCACCACAGTGAAAGGAATAGGAATAAATTGATGCTCGGATAGGATTGTACTCTGGTTGAGGAGACTGTATAGAACATAGTTGACACAGACTCCATTTATAGCATCTTATACCATATAATATGCTGTATACACCATCATTTTCATTATGCAACTCCATTTTTAAGTGGTTGAATTATTAGTTTGGATTAACTTCACTATTTATACGTTAACTATGACTTAAGTTAAAAATTGTTTGTATAATGATGTTAAAATTGTAAGGAGACTTGAAAGAATTCATTTGAGATAGATGAATTCATATTATTTTATGTATAAAAGCACATACATGTATTTCATGACCACAGACAATAAGGAAGGGATAACTTCTTTTAAACTAGCTTTTATTTACAAACATACTAGCTTGAAGTTTATAAATGTGGGAAAGAAGGAAAAAAATATTAATAGGCTTATGCTGCAAATTAAACATGGATAAAATTAACAAAAATTAAAATAGTTGTGATAATTTGTCTTTTCCTATAATTAAACTGTCCCTAGGCTGGGTAGCAGCAGCTCTATCACCCTACTGCAAATTAGACCGGGGTAGAGGGGGGCAGGCATTGTTTCTAAGCTTTCACTATAGGCAGCTTGTCTGTCTTCTAGCAAAGACACAAAGCACAACCTGTGAAGGCTGGGGTGGTTGAGATATGGATTTTAAGAGTTTCTTTTTTTCTCCTAATCATCAGCACTTCACTTTCTTGGAACAGGTTTCATCTATGAAGTGCGGCATCCTTCCTATATCACAAGAGGCTCTGATTCTGGGAGATGTTGCTTATTACAACTACCAGGGATCTCTTGATGAACAGGAAGAGAGAATTCAGCTTCAGAAAGTTCTTGGACCCAGTTGCAAGGTATTCAGCCTGATTCACGCTCTTCATAAACAATTTTCATGTTCTGCGCCAGTTTCTACCATTAAACATTAGTCTCTTCATTTACTAGGTATTAGTCTTGAGAAACCATGGTGTGGTAGCACTAGGAGAGACACTGGAAGAAGCATTCCACTATATTTTCAATGTGCAACTGGCCTGTGAAACACAGGTAAGAGAGAATTTATCTGTATTTCATTTCAAACACTTATGCTGCTGAGTTACAGATTACATCCTGGGTGGGAAGATCTCAAATATTACAAAATATTTGGGGTTGTGGAATCCAGTAATCATACATTAGGTAAAAGTCAGTGAAATTGGAGTAGTCACGACAACATAAAAGGAACAGCACAAAACCTGACTGTATCGCTCTTCCTAGAATGCGTACCGGTGGTGTTATACTCTGAAGGGTACAGGTTTTGTTCCATGCTGTGGAGAGTGAGCTTCATGCAGGGAATCTGTCAGATAATAGAGTCATTGGTACTCACAGCATGTGGAAGTGTGACTTAAGGTCTCTCGACATCCAGCTCGTTTATCCAAGCTGAATGTTGTGACAAGGAAAGAGGCTTCTCCCTGTGATCACAAGATTTGTAAAGCCAAATATATTGAAGGTCTCTGGGGCAGTGGTAGAGGGTAGCGTATTTAAAAATTACTTGAGTCCCAAAACCAGGTGTTTCTGTTTTATCTAACCTTTAACTATGTAGTTGGGTATCTAGGTATTATCTACAACCTGTGGAGAGAGACCACTGAAAATGTCCTCACTGTAACACAGTGAATCCTGTCTTCCCAAGTGGGCATTGGGAGGTGTGAATGGCAGTCTCCCACTCCTTTCCTCCCTTGCCTTGCCATTCATTTTGAGGTTGACCATTCATTCATTTGGAAATGGGTATAAAAATGAAAAAATAAAAATGTAGTGTGCAATTATGAGCATATCTTGTCCTTCTTGTAAGAATCACTTGCTATATATATTTTAATAGTTCTGCACAGAAGAAAACTGGCCTGAGAAACAGCTGCAGCACATGTTTAAGTATGTTTGTCCTGTGAATTCAGAAAAGCAGAGAATCAAAAACATCTTTTCAACAAATGAATTGCTCTTGTTGATGTGTCTAGGTTCATGCATTAGCTGGGGCAGGTGGGATAGACAATCTCCTACTACTGGATCTGCAGAAGTTCAAGCCTACCACACATGCTGTGGCAGCATCAGGAGGAGGAGGAGTTAATATGGCTTCACAACAAAAATGGAAAGTCGGGGAGCAAGAATTTGAAGCGCTCATGCGGATGCTGGACAACCTGGTGAGAGCACGTTGATGGCGCTGTCCATATAGACTCCTGTATAGTTCTGAGACTGTAGGATTAGCTTCTGTAAAGGTCAAAAATGATGGTTTCTGGGTTCTTTGTGAGTTTGAAAAAAATATTATGGAATAGCTTTGATTGTATATGAAATCTCTTCTGCTTCGCTTACACTGATATAACTAAAGTTATCTAAGAGTAATATTCTGTCTTGAGAAGGATTTATAATGTTTTGAACTTAAATTTTGCTCAGCCCATCTCAGAAACCTATTTCCTCTTTAGAGTGGCTTAATAGTTAAAATGTATTTTAATCACACCTAGTAAATAGACCTAGCAGATTCCCTCTCTATTTTGTTACTAACTCTAACCTTAGGAAGTAAGATGGAAATGTATTATTTGTTTGAAATGCCCACTTCACTCCACTGTGAATTCTGGGTCAGCCTTCAGTACAGATAGTGAGGAATGGGGCAGTGTCCTGAACCAGGACGTGCTCTTGTCCAGGACAGATAATTGTCCTCATGAGCTCTATTTAGCTCTTAACATGAGCAGAGGTTCGTTTGATGGTCACAGAGGTGGGAGGCAGGTGAGGTGTGAGTGGGCTCCTGTCCAGCTGCTACTGTGTTGTATTTTAAGTGGGTCTCTCGAATGTTGATAGTATGAATGAATGATGAATGATACAACGAGCCTGTTCTCTGAAGAGCTGAGGACTTGTGCTGCCCTATATATGCTAAACAGAACTTCCATGACTTCTTTGGATACCTTTTACTGAATATTTTTTTTCTTTTAATTTTTTAAACATTTTTTCTTGCTTTCCTCCTCCATAGGGGTACAGAACTGGCTATGCCTACAGGCAACCATTAGTCAGGGAGAAACCCAGGCATAAGAGCGACGTTGAGATCCCAGCCACTGTGACCGCCTTTTCCTTCGAAGATGATACAGTCCCGCTTTCCCCCCTGAAATTCCTGGCACAGAGGCAGCAGAGGGAAAAGACAAGATGGCTGAACTCTCCAAACACATACTTGAAAGTTAACGTGCCTGAGGAGTCCTGGAACGGGGAAACCAGTCCCAGGACTAAGATTACGGTAGGTAGATATTTTTGTCAGTCACTTTGGGGTTTTTGTGCTGCTTGAAAGTGAATTATGCACTGTTTGGATGAGGAAATCTCTAACAGGATTCTCAAATAAGTTTATCAAGCAAATAAAAACAGGTTTTGGGGAGACTTAATGATGGTAGTTGTAAGGCCCCCGCTTTTGAGGAAGGGAGGGGTCAACTCTTTGGAAGAGTAACAGCTTACCATAAAATTTAACAGTGCTGCCCCTTTTGTTACAAGCTCTTCTGATTCCTGAAGTTGGAAACAGTTTTTCTACCATACCTTTTTGTGCTATGAATTTTCCATCAAACACAGTAAGGTTTAAAACCATGTGTGGGCTGTTCGCTCACATGGGAGACAGAAGCTCGAATTCCTCTCTAACTGCCCTTTTCCTCCTGGTGAGCCTGCTGAAAACAGACTTCAAAGAGTCTGTTCGTGCTACTACTTTTAATTACGAATGAGACTTTTCCTCCTCCTTCAGCTTACCAAGATGCTTCTGCTGTGTTTCCAGCCTGGAGAGAGGTGGCACTTTTGGGGCTAGGAAGCATGTTATTTGCTATCAGGCTTCTCCCAGTCGCATGGCACACTGTAAAAGCATCAGCTCCTCCTGCTGGCAGACCAGCAAGTTTCTAGACTTCAGCTTGGGAGGGACATCCTCAGGCACCGATTTTAAAACCCTGCTTTACAAAGGGAATAAAAACTTACAGACAAAATGTGGGGTTGGCGGATGAATTGCTGGCGTGAGCAAGGGCTCTGGAGCTGGTGGACCCGTATGCCAGTTACTAGGAAGCATGAGCCTTTCTAAATGTGACTTCCTTAGTACACAGTACGGCATTCTGCAGTGTTTACAAAAGGCAATTGTGATGATACGTGTTCAAGGCAGCTTAAATCCTCTTGGGCCAGCATACAGACTTGTAAGGAGCTAGGATCATTTTGTGGGCATCATGTGGAATGGAGAATAAATTCAGGAAGTCCTTTCTTTATATCTCTTCTTTAACACTAAGGCAACACTGAGAATTGTTCCTGCCCATCATGGTGGGGGTTTTAGCTGCTTTTTCTTTTTCTTTAAGTGGATGAAAGCTGATGACTCCTCCAAGACCAGCGGAGGAACGCCAATCAAAATTGAAGATCCAAACCAATTTGTTCCTCTAAACACAAACCCAAGTGAAGTGCTGGAAAAGAGAAATAAGGTAAGAGTAGAGTAATGAAGAAAGTTGCAACATTTCCAAATGAAACTGTATGTTCAAGTAATGTTTCACCACAGCAGTAAAATAACATTTTCAAGTGTTCTGAATTCACCCAAGAAGCTTCTTTCACTGTGTGTGTTTATTGGCACTAAAAAGCATGTATTGAAATGTAAGATAAACAGGAGGTCTGTAGATGCTTATGCAATATATATAAATCCTGGGTGCAGTAGTTGGATGAAAGATGAGTATGAACTCTGGAAATGATAGACCGGAAATGGTGATCCCTGCTATTTCAGATTCATTTAGTGGATAATTAGGTGTCAACATGAACCAATTTGCTGTGTGTCATCAGCGTCGTGATTCAGCCTCAGACCGTAGTCTCACTTGGTTCTCTATTAATTCTCCTAGCACTTAAGCTGGTGTTTTTATGGTCCAATCAGCTTCCCAATGTCTGTAAAAAGAAGAAAATGAGATATTATTGTTGGATTGCTCTGTAAACACAAGTATCTCACTGCTTTTCCCTTCCAGCACATAAGACATTGATTGTCAGACTGACCAAATACTCCACCCTTGGCATAACTATATTAACAGATACTCAGGGCACTTTCCATTTGATTACATATTTTTCTCTTGCTTGGAAAGCACTGTATCAGTGTCCGTGGGGACTGAACTGGAGTCAGAAGGAGCACCTCCCTTAGAACTGGAAAGGCACCCTCTAATCATTTAGAGATTAATAACACAAGTTGCAGACCACAATTTTTAAGTTCATGCATGTCACTGTCTCATTAGATAGTTTATTCCTGTGTTTCTGCTGTGGAATTGCTCTTTGTATGGTCTATATTTGTATTTACGTTTATATCTGATCTGTCAATCTGTTAAGCACCACCAGTGTGATGCTGAGGCTGTTGGCATGGTAGGGGGGAAATGAGGTCTTCACAGAAGGAAAAGCTTTACCAACCTTTGTTATCAGAGATCTCTCCAATAGCTTAACATGGGTCATTTATTTGGGGAGGAGGGTGTGGAGAGAACAAGTTCAGAGACGTGCTGTTCCTTGGAGCTCACTTCCAAATACTGGCTTGCATGAAGTGTGGGAACTGGGACTATGGTGGATATTTAGGAGTATTCAAAGGGCTAAAAAACATACGTGGTGCTTTCAGAGGTGCAAGGAGAGATCTTAATTTTGAGGTGCAGCAGCATACAGCTTGATCCTCCAGACAGTTTTCCAAAGCTGGTGGGCATAGGATTTGTTAAAGACACATATCTGTTTCTAACCCAGTTTATTTTCCCTGTAGATAAGGGAGCAAAACCGATATGACCTGAAGACAGCAGGACCACAGTCTCAGCTGCTGGCTGGAATCGTTGTGGACAAAAAGCCAAGTCCAGTGAGTAGGAGATGATTGATTTATAAATATTTGGTTGTTTGGCTGCCTGTCTTTTAAGAGTCAGTTTTGACCCTTTTCTTTACAAAAGAAAATGGTTACAAGTGATTAATGCCAGATTTTGGATGTGAGGTGCATTTTATTCATGTTTCATTTCAGAGGTTTAAAATGTTAGTTTTAAATGGAGATGAGACATTTGCCTGCCTGTACAATTAATGAAGTAGGACCCCCATCTAAAGACCATTTAAGCTTAGGAGTGATGAACATGATGCCAAAACTAATCTTTTCATCAGTTTGTGGAACCACCACTAAAGGAAATGATTGAGGCTCAGAAATAATTGAGCTTAAAAGGTGGGATGGGACTGCATAGAAGGCAGCTTTCATTAAAAACAGACTTCTTACTGGGAAGGTTTCCAGTTTCTTACCTGTCCACACTCACCTTTTCTTCAGTAGAATATACTTTTTGCCAAACAGTGCGGGCATCCCCAAGAAGGTTATTAAATAAAACTGTGTTGAATTGCAATTGCAGTTCTATAGTTCTAAGAGCTTTGAACCATCTGTGGGTTAGTACATCTATTTCCAATCATCTTTGGAGATAACACTGCTTATTTGTTTCAGGCAACAGTAATATTTTCCAAATTAGCTTGCTTTCAACATGAGAGTAATTTTAATTTTGTCACTGTAAGATTCATCTCAGAAGAGCTCTTCCAGTGAGAGCACGAGCACAGTTACTTTTGCTCCAAAAAAATCCTAGAACTTGGGGCATTTGCAGAATGATATGGAAAGCCTTATTTTTATTCCCCATTGCTGCAGGCCTTTCACCCTCTGCAGAGTATATTAGTCCCTGAAGTGTAAGCTGTTGAGCCAAGTTCTCCGAAACTCTCCCTCTTGATACAAAACAATATCTTCAAATAATGATTGTGCTGCTGAAAATGATAGTGGCTTGCAGCTCAGTAGTCAGCATTCATGCCTACTAAATCGAGTAATGTTCACCTGGATGCATCTGTTTTTCTTCTGGATTCCCTCTCAACCTGGTGTGACCCAAATTTGGTCAGGGGAGAGTCATTAACCATGTATATCTTGCTTGCTTGGTTTCTGTAAATGTTAAATTCTGTTGTTTTCTCTTTTCCAGCCAATGCAATTTGAAGAGGACGAGCATGCACCACCAGCACCACCCAACCCCTTCAGCCATCTCACCGAAAAGGAACTGGAAGAGTACAAGAAAACAATTGAGCGCAAGCAGCAAGGATTGGAAGGTCAGTGTCAGGGTTCACATTTTCATAATGAACCCATTGTTAGTTTAAAGATACCTACTGTAAAAAAAGGTATACAAGTTAGTTGCCAGTATTATATGCTGCTAATTACTTTGGAACTGATCATTCCCTGAAATGGCAGAATCTTCTGTCAAATGCTTTGGCATTTTTTACTTTGGTTAGTGCTGACATTACAGCAATGAAAGGTTTGCACAGAAACAGGGTTGACAAAAACACACGTTCTGACCAAAAAAAAGAAAAGCCATTAATCATAGAATAACTTAAGTTGGAAGAGACTGTGAAGGTCATCTCAGTCCAGCCTCCTCAAAGTTGATGGCAATGTTAGATCCAAGTCAGATCTGTGCCCAGCTGAGCAAAAGTTTACTGAGATGCTTGGTCTTGGCTGCTTTAATTTTATTTCTCCTCTTCCCTCCCAATGTGCAAGACTCATCTACTTTCAATTTTTACATCTCCTTCCACTACTAGTGTTCCACAGGGAATTACTAATTCCGTGTTGACTTTTTAACACTTATTATGTGTTCTTCTTCACTAAGATTGTGTACTAAAACAATTTTACTGTATGTCACGTTCAGGGCAATAGTAGCTTACTATAACAGCAAACTCTGTGACTTAAGGCTAGGTTAAACCATGAGGCGTGCTACTTAGGATGCAACCCTGCCACCCTTTGCAATGCTTTCTATTAAAGAACTAATGTATGATGGTGGATAGCAAATAAATGTGTAAATCCATAATTCTATAGAGTTTAAGCTGTGTACTGTAACTTCTTGATGTTGTCAGCATGCAGAACACAACGCTAGCAGAGCTGTAAATCTTGCAGCACTAGCACTGACATTCTTGCTTGATTTTTACTTTTGCATGGCTACTAATTCACATCTTGTCCTGCAGATGCTGAACAGGAGTTGTTCTCAGATGATGGGTCATCTGTCTCACAAATTCAGTCACAAACTCAATCCCCGCAAAATGTCCCAGAAAAATTAGAAGGTATTCCATGCAGTTTCTGTACAATGCCAATGGCCCTGATACCCTGAGTCATCCACTCTTCTGCTGGGTTCTTACACTTGTGTGAAGTCGTCTGAGGCAAAAAGACCCCTCTCTTACCAAGTCTGGGTGGGACTCTGTCCAGGATACTGTTCTTCTCAATTTCTTTCTCATACATAATTCTCACAAATGAAACCAAAGCAGGGCATACAGAAATTAGATTTTTTTTTTTTTAATGAGATAGAGGAAATAGATATTTTTGTTTTACTGAACCAATATGCAGAACTTTTTCACAGTAAGGGTGACAGAGCACCAGAATAGGCTGCCCAGGAGGGTTGTGGAGTCTCCTTCTCTGGAGATATTCAAGACCCACCTGGATGCCGACCTGTGTGAGCTGTCCTAGAGAACCTGTTTTGGCAGGGGGGTTGGATCCGATTATCTCTGGAGGTCCCTTCCAACCCCTACAATTCTGTGATTGTTTAATTTCCTAAGACATTTCCAGCGAAGTCCGAGGTGGACTTTGTTTTGAAAGGCTCTTTCTCCAAAGGTGCCTGTATGGAATGGCTGTGTTTCCATAAATCAGTCTCTTGCAGTAAAGTGTAATTCTGAGTGTGCTTGAGACTGAACACACACATGCTGTCTAGACCACAGCTGTATATACTGCGTAGGGCTTGAGATAGATAGAGAGATATATATGAGTTATACATACACACACACACACACCTGGCAGAGATAAGGGCAGCTTTTTCACCCTATTTTCCTTTAATGATATTTGCATGCTATTGTCTGCTTACAAGACATAAGAGAGTAGATAAAGGGGGAAAGGGGGGGAAACACATCTAAGCACTTCAGGTTTCATTCTGTGAATCACAGTCCAGACTCACAGACTTTGTTTCAATACCAGTTTTCTGCATGACAGTGTGCATAAATAATTGCAAACTTGTCTGTCCTTTCAGAAAATCACGAAGACCTCTACACCCAGAATGCTAACCTAATATCTGTGGAGTTGCCAGTTGTGGTGGTGAACGGCAAGGAAGACGCGCATGACGTGGAAGATCTCGCCAAGAGGGTCAGTCAGTTAACCACTAGTACTGTGGAGAGCGTAGAGATTACAATTAAAAGCTCTGAAAAGATAGAAGAGGCCCTGTCCCCTGAAGGGTCGCCTTCCAAATCCCCGTCGAAGAAGAAGAAGAAATTCCGCACCCCGTCTTTCCTGAAGAAGAGCAAAAAGAAGGAGAAAGTAGAAGTGTAAGTGCAGCTCTGTTGTGAGGAGACATTGCACATTTTAAACCTTTCAGTTGACCATTAACAGCGTAGTGTTAGGGGTGTGCAGTAACTGGACTTTTAACCTAAACGAAAAGGAACTGGAAGAGGTTTTGCTTTAAACCCAACCAACCAAACAAAAAAACCCTTTCATGATAATTGAAAATTAAATAAATCATCTCTCACTTTAACTGTGTCCAAAAATGCTATGAAGGTTGGAAACATCCATTAGGTTCATGTAGAACTACACTGGCAGGTGCTCGATTATCTTCATAGCAAGAACAAGTACCGTCACGGTATGCAGCAGCAAGTTCTGCTTAGAGTATTTTGCAGACCTTAAACTCCTCAGTGCAGTTGAAGTCTTTATTAAAGTTGCTGTTGAGTGATCATATGACTTTTTAAAACTGCTGTCTCATTTGGTAACCAGACCATACATTTTTGTATTGTGATTTTGACCATATATTTTATGTTCCTGTACCCCTGTTTGAGTGGGTGCATATTAACAGCACACCTTTAAATCTTTTTTAAGATTAGATCATATAGAAATATTATACACTGGCACATAATATTAGGGGGAAAACTGTGTAAGAGAAAGTTTATTTGGAATTATACAAAATGTCTAAAGAATTCCATTCTTCAATAACTTTTTTGCCAAATATTTCATTTTAGTGAGATATAATTTTTGAAGACTTCTTTTTTATTCTATCAGTTGGGGGGTGGGGGGAGACCCTTATTTTTCAATAAAGGGGGTTTTATACACTTAACATTGATAATTTAGTTTAACTGGCGAAACAAAAAGAAGATTTTATATGTTCAAATGTTTGTATACCATTCAGTATAAAGGTATTATAAGCATGTGAACCCAGCATTTAATAGTAGAGTGTATTTAAGAATGCTTGGGTTAGAGTATACTTAAATATAGTTCAGGAATCCAGGGACTTTAGAAATCAGAGGATGAAAGCATATAAAATTGGACTGGATTCATGTTTAAAAATTACTTGTGGGTTGGGTTTTTTTTTTCCTCTCGTGGTATTGCTAATGAATGAAGAAAAATAATCTCTTAACATAACCAAATGAAGGAAACAAAGCTGTTAAAAGGGAAAGTGAAATAGTAAGAAAATAGGAGGAGACAAAGAAAGTTAAAGCCTTGGTGATTATTTTTTTTAAATATATGATATGGATTGCGGGATATTTTTATTAAATCAGCAACGTGACATTTCCATATTAGATGTTTTAAATAATTTGTGTGGATTCATACAGAGTGCAACACTTGTGGGTTTGGGGTTTTTTTTTTTTTCCCTTCACTTTCATTTGAATTGTTAAAAGGGTCTCATGAGTCCGTGTTGTCCTTTGGATGAACCCAGAGCAAATCGGAGCCTAGTGCCATGGGGTAAGGGCGGTCCTGCCGCTTACTCCTTTTTACTGATATTGTCATTTTAGTACTTTTACTGTATTGTAAATACAAACTAAACATAGAAATTAACATAGGGTTTTCTTCGCTGTGTCAAGCTGTCTGTAAATCAGTCATCGCGATAGGAAGTACGTTTTAAAGATCCATGTGATTCCCAAATTGCCGGTTGAAATATTATACAATATATCATTGTTAAATATGGCTGGAGAGTGGTTTGGCATGCAAAAATGTTGATTATAGCATGTTTGGGGGCTGGTTAGCTTTGACCGTGTAAGTGTGATAATGCGATGTTGGAATGGATCCTGGAACCAATTTTCTAGCTATCACTAAATACTGGAATCAGTGTTCTTAATCATAGTGGAAACTTTCAGTTGCTTACTTTGTTTTTGGGGTTTGTTTGTTTTATTTTTTTTATGTTCTACATTATTTGTGTTGTATTACAACATATGTAGAAACAGTAACCTGTGAACTACGCTTTTCATAACTTTTTTAAAAATATATCTGAAATGAATGCAATGTGCATAAATATTTTTTAAAATGCAACCGTGAACTATTTGCACCTTTTGCTAATGCCTCTATTTACTTGCTTTGGCATAAAGAATGAGCCAGCCAACTCTTGTGTCCTGTGGAAAATATATAAATGTTATCTGAAATTGCTCATAGATGTAATGCTAATTAATGTTAAATCACAAATAAACAGTATTTTAAATAGATGGGGTTTGTATCGCAGCCTTTTGTGCTCTTACATCTCTCACTTCCAGGAAAGATGCTCTGATAACACACATTACTGCTCAAGAATTTATCCTGATGATGCTTCTTGCTTGTGTTTATCCTGAAAGCCATGCAAGAACACGTCCTGATCGTGTTGGAGAACAGTTGTTTTCCCTCACAGATCCTGGAGATGAAGGAGGACAGGCCTGTGCTCAAAACCATGGTGCTGACTGGAGCCCTGGTTGAGTTTGTGCTGTGGCTTTCCTCTCCCAGGGCATGCTTCCTCATCTCCTTGGTCTTCTGCTCCACAGCGTGGGATTACATATGATGACCTGAGACACAGGGCTTGGGTGGTTTACGTGCTGTGTAAGTACAGAGCAAGGAAATAGCTTGTGGAAGTTATTAATGAAAACAAAGGGGGGTTGGAGGGAAGGATTTCATGCAAAGTTGTTTGAAGACCTCTGTGTCGTGCCCTGACAGTGTATAGTATACCTCAGAGCCTCTGAGGCTGCAGAAGCTGCAGTGTTATGTTTTTAATGCTAGACCAAGACTACGAAATGTCTATAAGGACTTTGAGAAATGTTTTTTTCATTGTCCTTCCACAGATCAGCCTTTTTTTGCTTTTGTTTACAAGAGAGTCCAATTCCAGCCCTCTGCGTGTGGGGACAGTTTCATGAACTCAGTCCCTGTGTGGGAGGGTAATTTCGGTTCAGCATTTTAAATAAATCTTAAGCAAGGTCCAATGGATTTTCGTACTATTGTTTGTCTCCTGGAGCATCCACAGCCTGCTTAATGCTGCACTAGCATGGAAATGCCACCACAGAGCAGCTTATGCTGTAAGGCAAAGTGCATCTATGGTTTCCTCCTTGGAACTCCCGCTGCTCCCCAGAGTGTGCAAACCACAGCAGGCCCTTCATTTGCACTTAGATCTTCCTCTTTCTCAGTGTTACAGAAAAGGATCTCAGGTTCCACAAGCCACAGTGTGGGAATAAAGTAGGTGTTTGTAGAAGGCACAGCATACATGAAGGCTTAAATCTTGGGAAGCAGGAGCCCTCAGAAAGACAAGCTGCAAAATGGACCACTGATGCTGTAGGAAATAAGTATCATTAGGCTGCTTGACCCAAGAAAGAGCAATACAGAGAAGCAGCAATGTGTGCTACGAGGAATTACACGCGAGCTGCATTCTAAGAACCTTCTATGGGATAACAGGATTTTATGAGTTCTGCATCTTTCTACCCCACTTTTGTCTCTGGCCATACTAAAATGTATTGCAGTGTGAGCAATCACCTGCTGACTTCTCTTACAGGCTCCCACCCTTTCTGGAGACAAGTGGTACATAGCAAACCAGATTTTGCCTGTCTTGCAAAAATTGCAGAAGGATGTATGCTTTAGATCAGGCTTTAGATGCTGCAAGGAGACCAGATAATGCCACAGCGATGGTGGTGATAGGCCACTTTGACCAATATTTCCCTGCCTTGCCAGTTGAGCTGGATGTGCAGCGTTGAGCACGTACCATAAACTGCTGGGTTTTAGCTGTGGGGTGTCTATTTTCTCCATGTCAGGTTTGCAGAATGGCGGAGTTTTCACTGTCTCAGCCCGTGGAAGCTTCCCCAATACGATGTACGGCTACATAGCTGAGGGCAGGGAGAAAGAGCCACCATGTCCCAGGCCGGGCACGTGGGTCTGATGGAAACTTCTGATACAAGTGCTGATGTTCCTCCTCTCCCTTCCTGCAAACTGGCAGGGAAATTCATCCCCTCGCCCACCAGGTGGTTGTGTGGGCTGGCGTTTGTTCTTTCAGAGATCCAGTACGTTAAATGAGGGGGTGGACTCACTGAAAAGCGCTAATTAGAAGCTGCCTGGTGATGTGTGCGCAGGCAGCTGGGGCACAGTCGGCCCATGGGCATCACCTGGTGCGTGGCTTGAGCAGCCGGCAGGGAAGAACAAGAGGGTGTTTGGTGGAGATGAGCCCTTCTGACATTTTCACTGGCACAGAGCCTGTCTAAACTCCTGGGTTCAGAGACTTGCAGGCTGGCTGAACTTGCACAGACCCTCAGAGGAATAGCAGAGAGCACATCCACAACACAAAGTTTGCTCAGCCCTTTGCCACAGCCTCGAGACTCAGTTGCAAAACTGGGTTTCTAAGAGCAAAGATTGCCAGAATGGAACGTGAAGAAACTTCTACAGCCTTGCTCTTGGGAAGGGTTTGATGACATTACTGTTACCTTTTGCATGTGTGGCAGTATGTGCAAGAGCACTGAGCAGTTTGCACCTGGATCAGCAGGCAGCATGGGGAGTTTCTGTCAAATTCCATCAACTTGTGAGCGAGCAAAGCGAAGTCTGGCTATGAGAACTGGAGGGCAAACACGGTCACAGCTTGTGCCTCCAGCCCTGTTTCTGCAGCCCAGCCCCAGTATTGCCCACTTAGATCCCTAATCCTTTGAACACACTGCTGCTTCTGCGGTGGTGGAGGCTACATAGGGCAGTTATGCTGTGCCTGGGAGTAAGAGACAGTATTTCTTTGTAAAATGCACTCTCAAAGTCCCTTTACAACTGGCTGTGCCTCTCTTCTTTCTGTGCCTGTAGGGAGCAACGTAAATTCAAGAGTTCACGTTCTGCAATTGTGATGGAGAGTCCCTAAGTCAAGCACTGCCTTTAAAACGTCAAAACTCAAGCCGCCTTTAGATGGCATCAGACCTTCACGTTTGCTGCCTGTTCCCCTGCAGCCAGAAAGCCATTAACAAAAAGCTCTCAAAGAAAGTATTTTGGTGAAGATTTTGTGGGCTTTGTTCCAGTGCGGTGAGATGAAAGCGGACATCTGGCTGTGGGATTCGTTGTCTTTATTGATTCATTTCAAAATCCAGCAGTAGAGACAAAACTCCTCCCCTCCATCCTTTCATACTTTCACAGCTCGCTAATGTTCGTTGTTTTTTGCACTTGTAAACTCTTTGTACCGAGCAGAAGAATATCCTTATACTCAGTGTTTTCTCTTGAGCATCCTTGCAAGAGGGCTCAGTGTTCTTGAGTGGCAGCGCCAGAAGTGACAGGAGACCCCAGCAGAAGGTGTGCAGGGGTAGGGGGATGGGGCTGAGAAGCCACAGATCTCCAGATGGTTTGGGGTCAGGGCAGATCCTTGCTGATCTCCCCATCGGGTGAGCTGTGGGTGTGCTAATGGAGAACTAGAAGCCATGGCAGCTGTGTCTCTACAAGGGTCTACAGTGAAGACATTTAGAAGTATCAGAAAAACCTGCTGCTTTGGAAGCTCAACCATGCCAGTTTGGAGGGTTGTACTATGCTTTTGTAACTCTTAAAGGGGCTGGTGTGCTTTGCTGCTGCCCACCCATTTGTGTCCACTTGTTCTTCAGAGGGTCAGTTCTGCCAAAGGGACACGAGGCATCTTGATCCCGCTCTCAGGCTCTGAACGGTGCGTTGCTGAGGCTGCGGGCAAGGTCTCAGGGAGTGTTGCTGCACTCTCACCCTGGTTTTCCGCTTTTCTCCAAGTGTCCTCCCTTCAGCTTTGTGGGAAACAGGATATTGGGCAAGCTGGACCTTCCTTCTGATTTGCTACAATCGTTTTTCTGTATTAGTCAAACTAGAGAAGGGGAAGACTGTTAATGTTGTGCATGGAAAATTGGGGAAAGGGGGAAGAGGATGGAGAGGCGTATTTTAGGATGGGTATCTATTATAGATAGTATATAGTAATATATCTATGTAATATATCTCACACATGGTGGTCAACAGGACAGGTGCTCTGAATTGTCTCCAAGAGAGGAAAAAGGCACATTTGACTTTAAAGGAGTGGAAGGTGGTGTCAGTGTGTTTCTGACTCGGGATCTGTCTGTAAACAAAGCACAGGAGGGAAGAATGATGGCTGGAAGCATCTGCAGCCTGTGTTTAACAGAACTTCTTCCCTGGTCTGCCTTGCCTGGTTTCTCCTTCCAACCACTGGTCCGTGTTAGCCCTGGATCAAACTTGGTGAGAGAAAACCAAAGGCTTGAGCTCACAAGAGACCGATGAGGTGTTTTCCCCTCTAGGAGCTTACGGTTGGGTGTGACACTAGCACATCAGCATCGTGTGGGTTCTCAGCTTTAGCCTTTAAATCCAGCTGTGCCGCACCACGGACACAGTGCCGCTGGCCAAGCAGGGACTACACGTGCTGTCATCCCGGCCAAGTCCCTGGTCACAGTCACTACAGGGTCTGACTGTGCAACAGGGTAAGTGCACGGGGTCACTGTCACAGCCCATGCAGACACAGGACATGGGTGGTGTGCACTTGCCAGCACCAGCGGGCACAGGCACCACGGGAGTAACAGCACCATCCACCCCGTGTGCAGCTCTCCTGTTCTCCCCTGCCTGCGTAGGGTGAGCATCAGCTTTTATTTATATGTGGTTTATTCCTGTCATGTCCAACTGGAAAAGTGAAAGACACCTTGTGCTTTGTAGCTGTGTGAGAATGGCCAAAAATCAACAGTGACAAAAGGGGAAAAAAGTCATTTGGGGCTGTTTTGGCTGCTGGTGTGTACACAGAGCTCCCCTCTGTGGTTATACGATGCTGACAGCACGATGCTCCCCCCACAAGTGTCTCTCCAGACTGACTCCCCTTCATTTTTTCATCATTAAGATGCTGCTGGAGTTTTGGGGAGTGGGATGGGGGTGGGGTATGATTCATGCGCCAGCATTTCTGTCATTGGCTGGTACTCAGGGCCAGAACCTCAGCATCCTCTACCGGCCTGCAGGAGCTTCACTGGGTGCTGAAACTCTTTCTTCTGTCTCAAAGTTTAGGAGCTCCAGCCTACTCTTGTGTTTAAGTTTTGCCACAGAAATGGCTGTGGTCTGTGCTGAGCTCCCAGGGAAGCTTTTGTTTTGGAGGGCTTTGGGACTGAGGAAAGCAGATGTGCCAGCTTCAACTGGGCACTGGGAGGAGCCCCTCACCTAGAGACATTTGCTGTCACCGGTAAGGCTTCCGTGGCCACATGAGGAAGGGGACACCCCCTTCCAGCTCTGTGTCAGTTCCAGACAGGGTACAGAGAGTCACTGACCTGAGAGGTTTCATCCCCACTGGGCCAGAGCTGCTCAAACCCTCAACCCCCCCCCCAGCAAGGATCAGGGGATGCTGAAGGCCCTTCCCAGGCTCCTCATCTCTCCAGGGGGCAGATATCCACCGATGCCAAAGGGTCTTGGACCTCTCTGCCTTGCCCACTTCGGTGGCATAGTTTCAGTGCCCCTGTAGTTCTGCACTGTGATGATGCTGGGTATGATGCTGGTATGCAAATTAAAAATTTGCAAATGTTATTTGCAAAAACAATACTTGTGCTCCAGGTTGTCAGGCTGGTGAGTGGATGGAGTCTGTGAGGAGTGGCTGAAATTCTCTGGGATGGCAGCGCTGTCCCGGGCTTGGCTCTGAGTGGGAGAAGAAGCTGCTGGCTGGTGTTGACCTCCTCATCAGGCACAGCACTCGGCCCTCTCCTCCCAAAGGTACAGAGAGTTGAAACGCTGTCTAAAGTGAGGTGCTTGAGTTAACAGCCTGATTTCCCTCAAATGGCTGAGCACGCTCACTGATGCCAGAACAGCCATGAATGGTGAGTTGCTTGTTCAGCCCTTGGTTTGATGCATCAAGAGCCAAATAACCCCTGAGCTGCAGGGGGGAAAGCAGCCCCCAAAACCCAGCAGCACAGTGGCTGGCTGTTATGCTTGAGGACTTTGCAAGGGTCAAGTTTCCCAGTAGAACATCCCCATGGCCACGCCCTTTCTCTCTCACTCACCAGGGATGGGGGAGGGCAGGTTGCTGCAGGGTGCTGGTTTTTGGTCTCCAGGGTGTTGAGAGCAGCTAACAGACCCTTAATAAACATGTTTTCATGTGAAGGGTCTCCTGGCGTTAATGGCAGCGTGGGGACCTGCCCCAGCACATCTCACAAGCGTCTCCACAGCACTAAGGCTGGGAGACAGTGTGGTAGAGCAGCTGGCGGCACGACACCTCCTTCCCTTCCCTCCACCATGACAGCTGAACAAGAGAGGTTCTGTAGGCCGCAGGGCTTCATTCAACTCCGATAAGCTCGGGTCCCAGCTGTGCCTGCCTGTGAGGGTAGCTCACTTTTAAAGTCCTTTCTCTAAAGGGCCCCAGCTCTGACCTGAGGCCACAGGATGGGCTTGCCTTGCCGCTGTGCCATTGCCTCAGTGGCTGTCACCGTGCCCCTCTGTGCGCCGAGGGGCTGCCTGCCTGGGGACACTGAAGGAATTGCAGCCAGTGCCTCGAGAAAGGTGGAAAATACATGGCTTTACTAGGTGCAGTTGCACATGTGTCCACTGTACGTGCAGTCAGTCGCGTGGTATCTTCCCCTCAGCAAGTCCAGGTGCAAGGACTCGTTCTTGCCTTGCCCGCACCACGGGCTGGGCAGGGGCAATGAACTGAGGACATTCACCCTGCCGCTCCTTGTGTGCCATCTGCCAGGCGCTGGGGTGAAAGGAGGCAGCAGCAGGTAAGCCCTTTGCTGCACGGATTGCTTATCTGACAGCGTCTCCGGGATCCGCAGGGCAAGCGGAGAGGTGTGTGGGCCAAGTGGGAGCGCAGCAGAGCAGGGCTGGTAAAGGCAGCCCAAGCTCTGCCTTAGCACGTGTGGGAGGGGGACAGACATGTCCCCAGGCAGCTGCTGTGCGGGGGCCTCAGGGATGCTCCCAAGGACCAAAGCCTCATTGTTTCCTGAGTTGTGTCTTTGCTGGATGTGAAAAACGACCTACAGAAGATGTTGTGGATATGCTGCAGCAGCAGCCATGGTTTAGGCACCGTGCTTTCCCCTCAGGGGTCAGACACTTCCAGCCCCAACTCATCTTTAGGTAAAGGATGGACAGGAGAAGTCCTCCCCCACTAAGGGGGGACCTAATTAAAGTCTGTAATTATCTTAAGCAGGGGATGCAGGGGGAATCAGCCGGCCCCTTTTCAGTGTTCTGTGGGGATAGGACAAGGGGCAATGGCTGCAAGTTGGAGCACAGGAAGTTCCACACCAACATGCGGAAGAACTTTTTCACAGTGAGGGTGACAGAGCCCTGGGACAGGCTGCCCAGGGAGGTGGTGGAGTCTCCTGCTCTGGAGATATTCAAGACCTGTCTGGACACCTGTCTGAGTGATATGTCCTAGGCAGCTGCTTTGGCAGAGGGGTTGGACCCGATGATCTCTTGAGGTCCCTTCCAACCCCTACAATTCTATGATTCTATGATCATTAAATCCACTCAACAGATGGGGACTGTGAGGGAATAACTCCTCCAAATACCATCTACCTGTTTCTTATTGCAGTGACTTTAGGCATCCATGCCCCATAGCAGGCAGCAGCAAAGTGTTGTCAGTACATTTTCCATCTGGCTAGACAGCTCCCTCAAACACAGATACCTAATTATTAATTATTTTATGTATATTTGTATATACATATTACACATGCTAATTATATCTACAGAGACATTAAATCATTTACCCTGCCTGGCTCCAGTTTTATTTTAAAGCTGGTAAGAGTCAACATTCAACTGGCTGTATAAATAATTAGACTTTATTTAGATGTATTCAACAGTGTTTACATCTTGTAAGTAACCACATCCATTTAAGCATCGATCTCCTGGCTGGCGCGTCACCTCGATGCGATCGTTCACCTCAGCTGGAGCTGTTACTACCTGCATTTGTTTAATGGCAGCAACTTCACAAATGACCTGGAAGAGGCACACTGGGCAGACTTTGCTCTGCCATAGTCTGTGTAAAGGGAGAATATTTGGTTATCGGAGTGTTTTTTCTATAACCAGGTGTTTTGGGGTGACTTACTCTGTTTGGCTTGATTTCTGAGTTGCTTTATGGTTCTAGAGATGTCCCAAACGCCTTCCTGGGGCAAGGATGGTGTTGTCTCAGTAGCAGCCGGACCATCCTGCCTGTACTCTCGTGCCTGCCAGTCTGGCAAGGATACCTGGGGTAGCCAGGCTGGTCTGGCAAGGATGCTGGGGGCTTCTGAGGCTTTTATGAATACTTCAAGAAATAAGAGGCCCATCCCCTCATTTAAAATGAACTTTGTGTGAACAGGGGAAGTAAGGAGAAATATTCTTGATGGTTTTCTTAGATTGGGCATTTTAGGTGTGCAAAAGCCTTCTCTCTTCCTTTCAGCCTCTTGCTCTGGTTTAAGCCATGTGGGTGCTGGTGTGAATGTCCCCCGTCACATGCTGCACAGGGTAGTAAGAGGCATCGCATTTGGCTGGAGAGATCAGTATGGTTTACACCTCTGATCAGCATCTTTATCTATGTGAAAATAATCTCATCTGAGCCCTTGACCCATGAAGGGTCTGTGCTAGCAGGTCAAAGGCTCATGGGGAGGGGTCTGAGTTCCCAGCCTCCCCTGAACCCCACTTGCTGAGGCTCATCACACCTCAGTGCCTTTTTGGTGTGGATTTTGGCAAGCCACAGGTACTGCCTTACCACCCTGTGAGATCAAGGTTTAGCCTTTAATCCAGGTGCTGCCCAAAGCGGGGTTATACCCCAAGGTGCAGTCTCTGCTGTCACTTAGATCTAATCAAGGCTGTCAATACCACTGATTTACCGGACGCTCAGAGAAACCATCTGCTTGGAGAAGCTGATATTACTAGAAAGAGCTGACGTGGTATCTGGGTGATTGGAAACACAGTGCTGTGCTCCCTCAGCACCCGTATGAATGCCACCTGCACCACAAGTGAAGCAGCACCTGCCTTGACAGCCCTGGACACTAAGCAGAGGGTGTTAAAGAAAGGCGGGATGCGGATGCGCTGCAAAGAGGTGACAAGCCTGTGGAGGGGACAGGCTCACACAGCCTCGTCTCAGCTGTCAGTAAATTAGGTGGCTCTGTGCAGTGG
The DNA here is from genome assembly GCF_964237585.1 of Gallinula chloropus. NCBI lineage: Eukaryota > Metazoa > Chordata > Aves > Gruiformes > Rallidae > Gallinula > Gallinula chloropus. The sequence continues at coordinate 70,877,379 of NC_140090.1, forward strand.
CAAGATCATGAAATGCCATTAGGTTTTAACACAGACTTGTGATCTGGAGCATCTTTGGTGCTTCGACTTTTGTTCCTAACGAAATGAGGGGACGCTGTGAGAGGCGGCTCCGAGCCCTCCTCCTGCTTGGCTGGGAACTGAAGCTCCTCACCAGGAGCCTCTCCATGCCCAAGTAGGTGCTTGAAGGAGAGGCTGCAAATTAGCCCTGCATGATGATCCCTGCTCTGGCGATCTCTGAGAGAGGCCAAGTGGTTCTTACTGTAATTAATTAACTTTGAACAGGAGTCTGAGACCTGCAATAGAGCCGTCAGGAACAGCCGAGCCTTGGACATTGTGTGATTGCTGCCTGGGCACCATGTGAGCGTGGTGTGGTCCTGGATGCCATGGGCTGCAGTGGGACATTCAGGGGGGTGTTAGAGAAGGAGCTGCTGTGCCCATCACCATTGTCTCTTGGCTGATGTGGACTCCGGCTGCAGGAGGAACACTGGACATGCTGCTCTGCAGCCCAGGCAGGCGGAGGCAGCCAGAACTAACCCACTTACGGATGGGATTTGAAAGGGCAAATTCTTCAGATCTGTGGGTTAGCAACAAGCTTTTCCCCACCAGACAAACTGCAAAGGCTGCTCTCTCTGCCCTGATGCCCAGGTTTCTGCAGCCCACAAATGGCTTAATATCTGAAAAATTCAGATTAAATGGGGCACATTCCCATAAGGAGAAAGAAGAAGGTCTGGCACATGCACAGTGCTCCCCTGTGTCAGCCTGTGCCCAGCACGTGGACTGAACAGCAGCTTTTGCTGTGCAAAGCCAGCCAGACTCTTCAAGGAAGACACACATGTCTATGCCATTTTTGACAGCTGCCTCTAATTCGATAGATGTGATTATGAATTGATTTTAGGATTAGACATTGTAACTCTCCTGGTCCTAAAGGAATGACAGCACCTCTTAGGTCCCGAGTTAACTGAAGTGCTGCCAAGACTGTAGCCAGGGGCTGGGATGGCCACTCCAGCGATAAAGGATGCTCCTCCTGCCAGCTGCCTTAGAGCCAGGATCCAGAGCTGGATTATAGGGATGTCCAGTGCTGCACTTGACGGGTGGGATGGATAACGCCAAGTTCCTGACAGCTCCTTTCATCCCATTGCTCTCCTGTCGGTGTGGTGTCTGTCCTTGAGTTCCCTTGTTGGTCTCGTTACCTGCAGTCACCAGAGAGAGCATTTAGCATGGACAGGAGGACAGCTGGGAGTGTGGGGTGATGAGGGTGGGTGCATACACGTAGGTGTGGAGACCCGCACGCACGCATTAAAACTTCTGAAGTTCTCAGCAAAGGCATCTTGGTTGTTTCCATCTTTCAGTTCCTCTTTTCCAGGATTGCTGCCTTCCTCAGGCATCTCTGCTAGGGAAGAAAAATGCACAAGCATCATCTTTTGTAAAAAAGAACATTTTTGAAGCTAAAAGAGTCCTTAGAAGAATTTCCCTGGTACATAGATTCGATTTTTATATGTGTGTAAAGTTGCCTTGGGCAGCAGGGAGCTGCAGTCCCACACTTGCTTTGCTTGGGCCGGGCTCTCACCCTTGTGCTTGGCTTTTCCCACGTGGCTTTAAACATCCAGCTAGCCGATGTGCTGGGTTTCAGGCGGGCCCCTCTCATGCCTTCAGGAGCCTGTCCTGCCACACCATAGGCAGACAGACCCAGACTTCTTTTCCATTTCTGGGTGGGATGAATAAACGCCCAGCCATTGTTCACCGCTGTCCTCTAGAAAGTTTATAAATAAACCCCGCTCGCTTCCCTGCTGGCTTTGTGCTTTTCCATGTTGACGCACCCTTGGCTTCCTCCTGCCCCAGAGAGCTTTTGTTTCTTTGTTCATTTCTACCTGCTTCTGCTGAAGGCAAGGTCCCCAGAAGCACTGAGGGCCCACGTCGGTGCAATGGCAGCCCTTCTGTCTCCTAAATTAAAGACCTGTCGGGCTTTTAATCTCTAGATGGGTGGTTCCCAAACAAGAACCAAGTTGCCATCTCCCATAGATGTGCTCAGACCACTGAAGTTAAAAGCTAGCAGCAAGAGAGATCTCAAAGTATCTTTACACCTGAAATTCAGGGAAAAGAAAAGAAGGCCCAAGGAAAAGGGTGCGCTGAGCTGTAACAATGTGTGGCCAGCCTTTGAGCTGGCACATGGCAGCCCAGCCCTTGGGACACTGGGCAAGCTGGGCACACTCAGACCTTCATCCCAGCTCGCCACAGCATGTGTGTGAGTCTCCTGTTTTTGACATCGTCCTTCCTCCTCCCAACCGCCCGAGACATCCGTCACTTCGCATCCCGCCCATGTCTGGAGCCACGGGCTCCGAGGGCGAGCAGAAGTTTCCCCGCTCCACTGCCTTTGTGTGCAAACCCGGTTTATCTGTATTGTTTGACCAGCGCAGGCAAATTACACCCTGCCTAATGTGTCGTTAGGGAGAGGCAATTAAATACCAACCCAACGAGTATTGCGGCCAACGTGACTGGGATGAAACAGCTGCGATCTGCCTGGCAACTGGGAGAGATGGGTGGAAAATATTAACCTTTTTATTTATGTCTTTGCTCTAACCTCCACTGTGTCTGGCTGCCCGGCTGGGTGAAACCTGCGCAGGGCAGGGTTTGGCAGGGAGCGGGCAGGGGCTGATGCCCGGATCCAGCGAGTTTCCTCTAGGTTGGGCTCAGCCTGAATGACTGGCAATGCCCATCTTGGGTCTCAGATTTCACCCTGCAGCCCCCACCTCTGCCTTTCTCCAGCCACTTTCAGGCCCTCACAGCCCCGTGCGCTGCTCTTGCTGGCAGCTGGGCTGGATGGCCTCATCCCATACACCTCCATACAATTCAATGCTTAGCTCGGTTGCCCATCAAGCCAGCCTTGCTTTTCCATGGTGTCCCCTTCAGCCCCCTTGTGCCCTGGATCCTGGCACTGAGCCTGTGCTGGTGCCATCCCACCACCAGCCTCCTGCACCATCCCCAGGCAGGATTTGCTGTTTCTATCTTGCTTTGCCACCACAACCCCCACCTCGTTCACATTTCCCTCCCTCAGCCTCCAAAGCTGACTCACACCAACTATTTTGAAAACAATTAAGCTGGTTGCTGATCCCAGGTACCCCCATAAATCCTTTTTCTCAACTCCCTGGAGACTGTGAGTGCTCAGAGGGATGGGGACATCTCCCTGTGGGCTGGAACATCCTTCGCAGTCTTAGCCAAACAGATGGGGGCAGGTTTGAACCAATCTCAGGCATCGACTTCCTGCAGGTGCTGAGAGTGTTTCTGGTTGGATTTAGAGGAGTATCTTTGCAAACAGCATCTCCCAGCACCACCGAAGTGGTGTTTGTGGCAAGGCAGTCTGGCAGCCTGAGCAGGTGGTGGGAAAAGTGGCATCAGGGTCTCTTGGCAGCCATGGATTCAAACTGCTGGTGGAGACCGAGTCATTTGCCCCTGGGTCCAGTAGTCAGAAATACTGTATTCCTCCTGCCTGCCATCGGCTTTCTGAGACTCGGTGCCTGCAGGTCTGTGGTGTGTTCTGTGAGCCCTGAGTGAAGGGTGCCCCTGGGAGTGCCCGGGAAGGGAAATACCCAGCGCAGGGCTGTGAGTCAATAACACAGAGAAAACCTTTTTCTGCTGAAGGTGCTGCCTGGCTGGCCCTGCCGGGGAGCAGTCACTCTCTCCTGTCCTGTGTGTCAGTTTGGGGCATTTCATTTTTTATTCTGCAAGAAGTTTGGTTTTTTGGGGATCCTATGGCATATGGGGTATAGGGGAAACAACAGTCAGAGGCCAGGGCATGGGGCAAGGAAAGGGTTAAAAGTGCTGGGAACAGGTCACACTGATTTCTTCCTTTACAGCCAGCCATGTTTCTGGCCAGGACATGCAACAGATCAAATCTCTTCTTCGGGCAGGTATCTGACAGCACCACGTGAGAAGCTGTTGGTGGAACTGGAGCAGGTGAGGATTAGCGAATGAGCAGAGGGGCTGGGGACATCACCCCCCCCCAACTCAGCAGCCCCACACAAAAGGGGAGTCGGGACAGGCAGCAGCAGGGATTGCTGCCATATGGTGGGTGTAAGACACGGAGATCTCGGTTGACATGAAAGAAATCAGAAGCCATCTGCATGGGGTGGCTGTGGGCAGCACACTGGCAGCCCCAACGCTGGGGCTTACCAACAGCACCAGCACAATGGTCAGCCATGTCTGGGGCCAAGGCAGGGATGCTGGGAGGGATCAACCTGGGAGGATGCACCATCCTTCCTAGTTACAGTGAGCGGGGGAAGCCCCAGGGAAATGCTGGGGAAGGAGAATAGCTTTTAAACTGCAGATAACATTGGCACACAAACAAATGGGTATTAACTGGTGGGGGCTGCCGGGAGGCTGGGAAATTTGTGATGGGGATTATATGACGTGGCTGCTCAGAATAGCAAGAGTTGGACTAAGTGAGCCAGCAGATCCCCTCCAGTTTCACCCCCCCCTTTCAACACCAGGTGTTTTGTGTAGCAGCAGGACCAGTCTATTTTTATTTGAATATTCTGATGTTGAGCAAGGAAAGATGAGCAAAACTTCATCCCAGAACTGCTGCACTTTTTCTGCTCTTGGGAAATGTTGGAAAACCCTCCTGCATCAGCTCCTGGGCCAAACACTGCGTGCTGGTGCTCCACAGAGCCATGAGCCATGCCGCCAGCCACAGAGGTGTTGGAGGGCGATGCTGGTAGAAAACCAAGGAAATCATTAGGCAACCATAATTACACTGTGAGACTCAAGAGCTGTCTCTCAATGCATTGCTCCTGCTCCAGTGTGGCAGAGACGATGGCTGGTGGTACTGGCTGCCCAGTAGAGACAAGATATTTGAAAGTGAGAAGAAGCTGAAGCTGTCCCTCATCCCACATTCTTCCTGCAGTGCATCCTGCAAGGTTTGTCCTAACAGCCCCTCAGCCCTGGTGCAGGAAGCACAAGTCTCAGCGATGTGTTCGATGTCACCATACAACACCCAAAAGCTAGGGCGTGCACAATTGCACACTGCAGACATTACAAGTTCTTCCCACCCAGAGCAATGCCAAAGGACCTTCTCTTTATCCACCAGCCTAGCCTCAAGGATCAGTCCGGGCACTCCTTGGAGTGGTGTAAAGTTTTCCATTCAGCAGCCAGAGAAGTGGATCCTCCACTTGGCCCGTTTCCCCAGGGACACACTCATGGGGGTGGAGGGATAGGAGGGGGGGTGGCTTTTCACCACGTCCATCCTCCCACCCACCCTGGCAGATCCCTTACAGAGCCACCCAGAGCCGCCGGGAATATTCAGCAGGGAATCCACCCACCAAGAGATGTGCTTTTTTCTGCTGGCACAACGCAGTTTTACACCATATGTGTACTCTGCTCTCCCTTCGGGGTGGGCACGAAAGATTCTCTATGATTTCTCTATCAGGACTGCGTAGCAACCGCTGTGAAAGGCCGAGCACGAATGGTGAGGGAGTAGTAAGAGCCAGGAAGAGCTTGTGCCAGCTCACAGCCTCCGAGACAAAACTTAGAGTTGCAAAGATGGAGAACGAGGGGGGCAATTAGGAGGTGGGGGTGGTGGGGAACAGAAAATTGCTCGTTGTGAAGGGAGAGATCATAGCTCAGGTTTGTTTAGTGAATGCCAGAGGAGATCAGGAGGCATCACACAGGTTGCTTGTGAGGAGGGATTTCAAAGGGAATAAAGCAGGAGGTTTAGAGGTACCAGGAGGATGAAACTCTAAGTGGTAATAGCAGCACAAATGGAACTGAGGTGAACAGTGCAGCTGGGCAGGATGGGGGCAGGCAAGAGGGAACAGTTACACCCCTTCTAGCTTAGTCATTTCTAGCACACACCAGAAAAAGAGGGCACCAAACAACAGATCTCAAAGACAACACACCCTCCCCACTGCCTGCTGTGCCCACTGCAGCATCGGGCAACATGAGACCAAACCCCAGCACTGCCACAGCCCCAGAGCGGTCCTTGGGGATGGGGACAGCAGGCAGGTGCAGTGGGTGTCAGCCAGGGGCCTGTCAGGAGAGCCTGTGGTGCTGGGGAGAGTTAGGGTCATTAATTACTGATGGGCAAGGGATGCTTGGGAGTGGAGAGACTCACAAGCCAATAAAGCATTGCCTGCAAAACTTCCCTTCTGACTCCTTCCAAAATCCTTGGGTAGAATTTGAAACTTTCATCAAAAAGTTTGAAACAAATCAGATGACTATCACAGAGGGAATGAAACCCAGGAACATCCCTCCTCCTCTGCTCTTCCTCTTCAAAATCAGGATGGAAGTTTTGTGGCACAGGAGGTCTATCTGTGCTTCGAAAAAGTGAGAAAATGAGTCTGATCAGGACATGGTGAAACACATCTTCTTTAAACCTCTCCTCAAGATTGGTTTTTTTTTTTCTTTTTCCATGAGCCTTTTGCCTTCATCCCTTGAACAAGGGTAATGTTTGATCTGTAAGGCTGGATTCTTCCCCATAAATAACCCACCAACGGAATGAGAGTCATCAGGAAAGAGGGAGCACTGGGAAGTGTCTGAGACCAGGCTGGGGAAAGCCCACTGCTGGTAACCACTTCTTCCCTGACCTTCTAATGCCCAAACCAGTGGGCAGCCAGACCCCAAGGCTGGTTTTGGCCACTCTGTAGAGGCAACGCTTTGGACCTGTGATGATAGAGAAGACTTCCAGCAATGGCCTCAGCAGAGTCATGACAAGGCTGGTGTAGACTGGGAAAAGACATGCTGAAAAGAAAACTCTCCTCCTTGTAGCCATGTTTCTTCGCAGGGATGGAGGCTTTCTGCTTCTCTGCTGCAACCCACAGCATGTCCTAGCCAAGGTGGTTGTGCAGGAAGATCATGACCCACATGCAGTGCTGGGACATTGCTGGGCATCCTGCATGGGCACCCAGAGGGGCTGCAAGGGCTGACGGTGCCCAGTAGTGCTGCCAGAATAACCACCCCGGTAGCAGCAGCAGCTTCTCTGCTTGGGCCTGAGCTCATGATCTTCTCAGATCCCACGGTAAAGCTAAGCCTTTAGGAGTCACTTAGGATCTGTCAGAGATCTGCTCCCTCTCTGAGGTGCAACTGCTGGAGACCAGCTCTAGCCCATCACCACAACTGGGTCCATTAAAAAAAAAAAAAAAAAAAAAAAAAGAAAAAAAGAGATGTAAAGATGTGAGAGCCCTCCAAACAATTTTTTAATATCTTGATACCACTCGTGTGCAGTGAGAAATGCCTGCCCTTGGCAGATGGGCAGTGCAATTACCGCTTGGAAAACAGGTTTGTCCTTCCAAAAGGGCAACACCAGACTTTTAAAGGCAGGTGGAATGTTATAAAAGGATTATAGTGGGATTAGCCAGAAAGCAGAGGGAGCAAGTGCCTCCAGGAGCCTTTGCAGACCAAAACCTAAGGTTGTCCTGTCCTCCACCCTTTCAAGCCCCCTCCAGACCCTGCCAGGTCTTTCCAGGGGGTGATTTACACTGGTGCTGCCACGGGAGCAAACTGAGAAGATAACACCTGTGATGTGGGGAAATGGCAGCTGCGAGAATGTGATACCACTGGGACAATGTCAGAAATCACACACCAAAGGAGACCCCCCCCCCCCATACACACACACACACTGCCCCCCCAACACCCACACCCACACAATACCCACTGCAGAGCAGAGCAGGATGCTCACTCTCTAGCCTGTGGGTTACTCATGACACCTCACAGCACCTAAACCCACACCTTGCTGTGTTACAGAGCACTGCAAAACAAAAACACTCCACCAATCCTACCCCTTACCCATCCCAGTTCCAAAAGGATGGGGTGGATATTTTTCCTGCTTCCACCAGTGTGAATTTGGCAGGAACACTGCAGGCACTGGACCTCCGTGCCCCCAGGTCATGGTCCCCTCGCCGTGCCGTGCCATACCAAGGGCAGCATGTAGCCACAGGCTGCTGATAAAAGGTTTGGGGATCTCCCATGTGGTGAGTGACACTTTGGTGACGTGTCAGGGCAGTGCCAGACGTGCCGACGGCGTGGGCGGCGGTGGGGCTGCGCCAGTGGCTCGCCCTGCTTCACCCCTTCTCCTGTTCCCGTGGGGCCATGGGGCTGCTCTCGGTTGTCCAAGAAGCAGCATCACCATCACCTGGCAGAGAAAAAATTACAGTAAGATTTCAGGTGAGCTCGAAAGTTAAACACAGTAAAAGAGAAGGCAAATAAAGAGAGCAATGGCTGTATTTAGAAAACTACCATGGATGAGGGTGCTGGACCACAGCTGTTGTATATGTTGAGCTGGGAATACTGCAAAACCTCCACCCTTATTGCTCCTTCTGTGTTGCTTCTCTGATCTATTTGCATGCTTTCCCCTGCCCACCTGTTTTCTCCAGTGTACCCCCACCCCTCAGCTCATACCCTTGGAAACCCCATCTCTCCTGAGCCAGGTCCCTGGGAAATCCTGCCCTTGGACCATTCCCTTGGAAACACTGGTATCTTCAAACCCCATTCCCTAACAAACACCGTAACTCTCCGCTGTCCCCAGAGCAGAGAGGACAGGCAAGTGTTCCTGCACCTCTTGGCACCACTGGAGCTGTGCTTTGCCCTGGGCTGTCTCTGTGTACAAACCTCATGGGGACAAGGACTGTCCCTGTGGGAGGTGTCTGGGTGCAGCCTCCCACACTTCTTCACCAAGGACCCATCTGCACCCAGGCTGCCGGGATTCAGATGGGAGCTGTGATTTGGGGCTGCTGCAGCCAAGTGTGAAAGCAGCCAGGCCGCATCAGTGTCCTGCCACTGGCAGACAAGGATGGACACTCAAAATAAAAATGTTAGAAGAAACAGAGCATCAAAGGGTCTAGGGCACAGTCCCTTCCCAGACAGGAGCTCTGGGGCCAGTAGCTGGGGTCAAAGTTTGGCAATACCCAGCAAGGTTCTCAGGGGCATCCAGGACATCCTGCAGCCTGGCCAGCCACAGCAGAGCTGGTTGGACCCTTCCAGGCAAGTTGGTTAGGGAGACTTGTGATTTGGATGACTTTTCTCTGTGGAAAAATCTTTAAAGAAAAAAAATATCTTAGAATTAGGCTGGAAGGGAGTGAAAATTACGATTATTTTGCCTTCAAACCCTTGGATGTCACACAGTACCTGCTACTGATGGCTGAATCAGCATCGATTCATACAAAGCATTCAAAAAAATCCCAAAGGGTTGCACAGGTGCATGAGGAGGATCAAGAAACTCAGTAGGTAACAGAAGATGCTGACATTAGGCACAGTATATACAGTACAAACTCTGGATGCCCATATACATCCTCATCTTCTCCTGGGAGAGGGACTGAGATTTTTAAATCATGTGATGTTTAAGCAATCTGATGCTGGCTGTCTCTGCTGCCTTTGATGTGTTTTCAGTAACGACTTCTCGTGCTTTAAGCTAAGGTCACAGAAAGCCTCATCCCTGTCGGGGAGCAGGCAGGGAGATGCTCTCAGCACTGAGCTGAGCTGGGCACCAGCTTGTGCCTGGGTTGCTGGTTAAAGCAGTCGCATCCCTGGCTTGGTCTCAGTGCAATTAGAGATCCATAGGCTTTCTGCCTGACACGTTAACAGGAGTGTTTGCCAGTGCACACTTGTAAAGTGGGAATCGTGTCTTATCTCAGCCAGTTAGTGGAGTTAATAAAAGCCAAGTACATTTTGAGTTCTTTGCTTGCTGGACGTACCCTACGGCTCAGCCTGGCTCCCACCTCCACCCCCTGCTCCAGCCAGCCCCAGCTCTTCCAGCCGAAATCCTGCTTCTGTAGATGGCCAGATGCTCATGGATGCTGAGCCTGCACCAGCGTGGCAGCAGCATGCTGTCCTGCTCCTCTCCCAGCACGCTGGGCTCTCACCACCACCTTCCTCACGCTTCTCCAGACCATGTTTAAATCCATCCAATACTTTGTGTCCCCTCTCCCCAGCAATTCCTAACTTTCTAGGGACTTCCCATCTCCTGGCACTGCCAACCCTCGCTGTGCATTTTGGGTGGTAGTAGGGGCACTCTGCCAAACACAGTGACGGGACAAATTGTGGTATCTTTGACGCAGCAGCAGCAGCGTGGTGCTGACAGCGTGGAGGTGCCACGCAGCCATGGGAGAGGCTGCGCTGAGCTGCCCGGAGAGCCAGCCTGGCTCACACAAGTGCCCTGAGAAGGGCGTGTGACCGATGAAATCCTGCAGCCATGCTTCCCAAAAATAGCCTGCCAGTCCCCAGCAATTGGGAGCTGGAGGAACTTCATTGAATGCACTGCCATCTGTGGCATCGTCCCCTCTCAGATGATTCAGGTCCCTGTGACACCGCGGACTCCAGGTACCAATTAACACTTAACGAGTATGGCATCTTTTAAATGCGACCTCTCTTCTCTCCTTAACTCCAGCCTGGCTGGCCCCTGCAAGGCCAGTGAGCCTGGCGAGGCCACAGAGCCCACAGCAGCCAGCAGGTCCCTGTGCCCCAGCACATCTCTGGGGTGATGCTTCACCCTGGCCACTCCCGCAGGTCTCCTCGCAGATCCAGACCAACCCAACCGGCTGGGCAGGAGTGGGGTTTCGCCCTCCCAGCATAGCAGAGTGGCTCTGGTGTTGCTGCCTTGGGTGGATGTGGAGTGAGGAGGGTGTCAGAGGGCATCTGCTGCCAGCCTGGTGCCAGGGGAGTTCCCACCTGCTGCACCCTCAAATCTCAGAGACCCAGGATCCCAGATGGTTTGTGGAAGTGTGAAGACTCACCCTCCTTCTCCTCCCCCGCAGTCAGGGTCAGGTCCCCTGCTCTCTTCCAGGGGTACAGGCGCTTGTTCTCCACCTGCTTGGCTGTAAAAGAAGGGGAAAATAAGGATACACCCCAGCCACCGTGTGCCCGGCCCTGACCCCGAGTCTGCTGGGATGGACACGGAGCATGAGGGAGGTTGGTCCTGCTCTCCAGCTTTGATTTGCTTTGGAAAAAAATAATTTATTAATTACTTTTGGAGTCTGCACCCAGAGAGGGCTTTCTAGGGGGTGTTGCACAAAAAGGAGTACTTTTTGAGGAGGTCCCCAGGAGCTGGGGGCTGGGTGACACTGGGTGACAAGGAGCACGGTGGGGGGGGGCTGGCTGTCCTGTGTTACGCGTACCGGTGCAGCGGGGGCAGCACCCCCCACTCCCCCGCTGTGCCACTGTCCCTGGTCCAGCACCGCCAGCGCCACAGGCCCCCGTCTCCGGGGGGTTGTTTGCTGCGGGGGGAGCAGGACACGCCAGGACTGCGGGGGAGGGATGGATGGAGGGGGACTGCTGGTCCCCCCCATCGCGGGACAAGCCCCCCCACCCCCAGTCCTGCGCGCCGCTCTGTCCCCCCTCCCTCCCCGGCGCCGCCGCTGCCGCTGCTCGCACTCCGCAGGCGCGGCCGGGCCGGGCCGCCCCGCCGGGGCGCGGGGAGGCGGGGGGGCGGGGGTGGCGGGGGAGGCGGGACGACGGCGGCGGCCCGTGGGGAGACACAGCGCCGGGGCGGGTGGCGGCAGCGCTAGGACCGCGGCGGCCGCCGGGCTCGGCGGCAGACGGACAGACGCGCACGCAGCGCCGCACGGGGAGGCGGCGGCGCGGCGGGGCATGGGGAAGCGCGGCCGGCCGCGGAGGGAGCTGCGGGGCGCGGGGGCGGCCGGCGGGGCCCGGTGCCCCCTTGGGGACATCTACAACACAAGCCCCGCGGCGGGGATGGACACCTTCCTCTACAACGTGCAGGTGCTGCTGGAGGCCGCCAGCTACCTGGAGCGCATCGAGAAGGAGAATAAAAGTAAGCGTGGGCTGGCGGCCGTGGCCGCGCGTGTGCGTGACCGGCGGGGGAGGGGGGAGCGTTAAAGGGAGGGGGGGGAAATAACAGCACAAACTTTTGGCTGGCTGCGGAGCCGGGGACACGGTGACAAAGGGCGCCGAGTCCAGCTCCCCCCTGCCCCCCCCTGTCCCGCTGCGGCGGAGGCACGCGTGGGACATACCCTCCCCCCGCAAGACAGGAGAGCCGGGCCCGGGGGAAAAGTTTGGGATGGAGAGCGGAGCGGGACGGCGCGGGGAGGGGGCGCATCTCCGCCTCTGGGGGAGGGCGGGCTCGGCGGGGCAGGGGGCGCGGAGAGGAGCCGGGAGGGGGGGCGGCGGGCCCCGAGCGGGGCCGGAGCCGGTGGCAAAGCCGGAGCGGCGGGGGAGGAGGCGGTGACACGTCCCCACTCCCCCCGCCGCGGCATGGGCAGAGTCACGTAGGCAAGCGGCAGCGCTCGCCAGGTAGCCGGCGGGGCGGGCAGGGCAGGGCAGGGCGAGCACCCGCTGCGGGGCGGCGGCTAGCCGCGCCGCTGGCCTCCTGCTCCGCGGGCGCGGAGGGTGCGCGCAGTCTCCGCCTTTCCCCTGCGGAACGGTCTCCCGCGGGGCGGGGCGCGGGCTGCGAGCAACGGAGGCACCGTAGGGAACAAGCGCGCTGGGAACAAAGGGGCCGCCGTGCCTCCCGCGGCGCTGCGCGCCCGCGGAGCCCCACGCGCGGAGCGGACACCCGCGGTGCTGCGCCCGGCGACGCCCCGCCCCCTGCAGCCACATGGTTCGCACATGGAGGCAGCTCGCCGCGCTCATTGGCGGCGACCGCCCGCGGGGCGGGGCCCCGCGTCCCGATCCGCCAATCCGCGGCGCCGGGGTCCCCCGTGTGACGTCACGCGTTGCCGAGCGGGGCGCGGAGCGACCGCGGAGCGGCGGGGGCGGGAGCGGGAGGGGGGCGCGGAGGGCGCGGGGCCGAGCCCGAGCCCGGGGTCTCCGGGTGCCGCTGTGCCCCCGGGGGTGCTACGTGCAAACGTGGCCGGCAGCCCCGGCTCCGCTCCGCTCCGCCCCCCGCTTCGCTGTTGTTTTCCTCGCGTCGCCGTTGCCCTCCTCGCCTTGGCTGGCTTTTCTCTCCCGTCACACTTGTGTTTCTCTCTCTCTCCTCCCCAGGTCTTTTCTCTCCCCCTTCCTTTCCTTCCCTTCCCTTCCCCCGTCCCCGTCACGGAGCGTGTGCTGCGTTTTCTTCCTCGTTTAACTTTACGGAGGGTTCCGCGCGTCTCCATCGCCCTCCCCTTGCCGCTCACCCCCCTGAGTGGCAGCTCTGGGTCCCACGCGGCAGACGCTATAGGGTGCCCTTGTTCTGCGGGAACAGCTGCGTGCAACGCAGGCATCCAGGGAAAGGGATCTGCCGCCGCTCTGCCGCGGTGGGGACGGCCCGAGAGCCCTTTTCTGCCTTCGAAAGTCGCTTTAATAGCGGGGTGGGTTTTTTTGGGGGGGTGTTTTTTGGTTGTTTTTGTCTTTGTATCACGTGCCAATTGTTGTTTCGTAATGAATCTGCACAGCCGCGCGTCCCAGGAGCCGAGCAGCGCGGCGGCGAGCAGGAAAATGACGGGAATTACCAGCCAAACCCGGGTTTGCGTGCGAGAGCAGCAGCGCCAGCACCGCTCGCTGCTTTGGAAATGAAGTGGGAGAACGCTGTTTTGGTTGTTTTTCTTTAAGAGTGGTCTGGTTTTGAAGAGGAGCTGTCAGAATCATGGGGGGGGGTTGGGGGGAGGAATAGAAATTTTCCTGCTTTTTGAGGCAGATAGTATCTGATGGTTTATAGGCTCTGTGTAAAGCTGCATCATTTTGTGGGGTCCCTTGTCTGGAACCAGATGATGAGCAGGACAGTGGGATACAGGATTCCTTATTGCTAAATTCTGCAAAGAGGTTTTTGCCTCCAAACAGCTCCATTCCTGAGCACTTTGTTTTCACTGCAGCTTTTGCAAACAGCCATCGCAGTTAGAGTCCTGAAAATCCTCACCCTTGTCAAGGGAATTCTGCGAGCCCTTTCAGTAGTTTTAATTTGCAATCAGGACGTTTCAGGTTGAAAAGTCCCATTTCAGCGAAAGCTGAACTACTGAACGTGCTGCTCCGAACGTGACCGCCGTAAACCAGGCAGCTTTTACGTGTGGCTCCCAAACAAAGAAAAACGCTGCTGGGGTTGGAAAACAATCTGTGAGGGTTACGGGCCCTATCTCAACTAAGGACGAGCTGCAGAAGTGGGAGGGTTATACCCCAACCTATACACACAGGCTTGCTGGGAAGGGATTTGCGTGCGGAGCTCAGGTTATCGCACCAAGGGGATACTATACCCTTTAGTCTGCCGGCACAGGAGCAGTTTCTCAGCGTACCCTGTGCTGGCAGCCTGGCAGAGACTGTTGTTACAGTCTCCAGCCTGGCACTTAGCAGTGACAGAGGAGATGAGTGCAGAAATGTTTGGTGATGGGCGCTGTGGCCAGACTCGGTCACGCACAGACTCCGTGCTCGCCTGCTTCCTGCAGGATGCCCAGGTCATTCGACCGTGGTGTTACGCAGGGGTGTAACGAGCTATTTTGGTGTTACTCCCATCAGGAAGGTGGCTGAGTCACAGCTCTGTCGTGCTAGGTGCTGTACACGTAGGGGAATGACAGTGCCCTGCCCTGAGGAAACACGGTCTGAAAAAAAAAACAGGTAACAGGTAGGTGTTTGTCTCTTCTTGGCCAGGATGGGGGATGGGGACAGGGCTGAGTGAAGTGCCAGGGTGCTGGCTGGGGTCAGCGTTACAGCTGTGCAGAAGCTGAAGGGCTTCGGGAGCCAAAGGCAGGAATTTAAGTAAGGGTTGTTATGCTGGGGGAGCTCAAGTGGTTTTCTTAGTAGTTCTATGCAGTTTCCAATAAACCACACTGAGTGACCACATTCATTCTGCCCAGCCTTTGGTGGCTGTACCTTTTTACAATGCCATCCCAAGCAGGAGTGGCTGCGATCTGGTAGAGTCCCCCACTGAGAGACAGAGGCACCCCTGTCTCTTGTGGATCCAAACTCCACGATATCCCCGACTGTGCGTGTCACACCTTCTGGTGCTAGTGAAGCAGTCACGAGGCCCTTTTCAGCCCCCAAAACACACTGGTTTCTCACCTCTGTCTGCAGGTCAGTGGTGTGAGGTGGGTGGTGGAGCCTTCCATATCTAGGGTGGGACTTTCAATTAGGGCAGGGCTTTCCTACCTGCTTCATGCCCAGGGAGAAATAAAGATTTATTTTTTTTAATGTTTATAGGTCCCACATCCCATCATTGTGGTCTCGAATAATAGCAGAGGGTCTGTGGGGTGGCTGGATGGTGTGGAAACAGAACCACAGGGCTGAGAGCCATGGAGCAGGATGTACCGTCAGGACTATGGCAGGGGGAGACTGTACTTCAGGAATGCCCTTTCGGCACCAGCACTGAAACCACAGGGGTAAACTGCTTGGGTAAACGGGAGTGTTTTAACTGCTGAAATGTAACTGAATTATTTTTCCAGTTGAGCCTCTGGAAATGAGTAACAGCGCTGCCTTCCTGCTTGCTGCAGTTCTCATGGCGAGACCACAAAACCCAATCCCAACACACCTTACTAACTGACATGTACGGCTTTCCAAATGACCTGTTTCTAGAAATTTAAGCTTGGTATCTAAGGAATAGAAATGTCACATGAAAAAAAAATGACAGTGACTGTTTTCAGAAATAAAAGTTGTGCTGAGGGTAGCTCTGTTGGTGTAGCTGTAACCTCTGCAAATGCCACTTCATGAATAAGCATGGCTGGAAATCTGCAGCAGCTGACATGCTGGAGTTCGGAAGAGGCTATTAGAGGGACCTGGAGTAAACTCAGCTGAGGTTTAGTATGTGCCAAGCATCCCCTTTGTGTGTGTGAACTCACACGTTTGCCAGGAGGAGTTGCGTAAACACGTGATGAATTCTTTGGATCTGATGACTTATCTGTAATAAACAAGGTATGTAATACATACTGATCTCACTGCAGATACAGGTGTGTGTTGCCATATCCTCTTCTAAAAGCATGAAGACACACAAGCCACTGTAACAGTGGTGTCCTTATTCACAAGTCTAGTAAAGGTCGGCATGCAAGAGACAGTGGTCTTTAGTCCTTCACAGAAGATAGCTAGATCTTCATCTCCATTGCACTTTGAAGTGCTGTCTGTGTTAATTGACCTTCTGACCAGGAATAACAAATAGGTGACCTTAGATTTGTCCTTTGCTCCTGAATAATCTTGTCTGAAGGAAATGAAAACCAAACCTGAGGGCGAGTCAACAGTATCTTCATCATGTGGCTCCTTCCATTGTTTATGTGTTCTTTGGGGTCTTTTTTTTTTTTTGACAAGCCAAAGTAAAGATGTATCAGGAACCTATAATTAGCAGAGGGCAGAAGGAGACAAGACTACCTTCAGTTTGTGCGCAGAGCTCCCGTTGAATCAATGAGAGCTGAACACGTGGCTCAAGGTCAGTATAGATGATCTTGGATCTTACAGTGATGTGATGTATGAAGCAGCACAGGGCTTCTTTATTCATATATTTTTCATCTGCCTCACAGTAAACCCCTTTCATTCCTCTCGGTTCATGACCTGGCCACAGTGATTCATGTGTTAGCCGCTTCCAGGTTGGGTTGTTTTGACTCATGCTGTTTGGACCTCGGTGTAGAATTCAGAAGGAAGCCACAGCAGGAGCAATGATAGGGCAAAGGTACAGCCATGGGACTGTGCCAGAAGTGCTGCCGAGAACCCATTCGCATCCCTTGTCAACAGAGCATCCCGAGGGCTGGCAGAGAAGCACCTCTTGCTGTTCACTGAAGAATCCTACCTTCTTCTTACTTAGCTGGAGGATCCCATCCTGTATGTGTAATGTATTTTTTTCTTACAGGAGTTTCTCTTACTTAATTTTGCAGCTGGATCAGTCAAGTGACTTAACCAGAGTCACAGAGTAAGTCACTGACTCAAAATAAACTGGGGCACGTCACAGGTCTGAAAACAGCAACACATCTCCCAGAGGAAAGAAGCAAATAACCTGACGAGCAGGTTGACCTGTGGCTTTTACCTTACTGATTGGCAGAGCTTGGTCTTTGAATCAGTGAGGTATACAGCATACACTTCATTCCTGTTTGAACTCTTGGATATCCAGGTGGTTTGGTTCTGAGAAATGCCTGTTGTCACCAGTGGATGGGTTCCATGCACCAGTGGGAGTGCTGAGAGGGATTATCTGATGCCTTGTGAAAGAATGATGCTCCTGGATGGGAAATGAGGCCACGTCCTACGGGCAGTGTAGGTCCCTTACGGAAGGTATTGCAAGCATGGGAAGGGTGTTGAGTAGGTGGAACTTGGGATGTTCTCCAGTCTGCTGCTACAAGTCCTCCAGTACTGAGCTGTTAGCATCATGAGTTACAGCGTGTGCTGATAGGTGAGATGTTCAGGTATGCCAGAGATGATGTTACCCTGGCTGGAAAAACAGGAGCTTTATGGATGTGCTGTCCCCAGAAATTTGTGGAATCAGTGAATTTTTGAGAGCAGCAGAGAATGGTTCCTACTGGGGATCCCTGTTCATGCTGTGGTTGCAGGAGTGTTAAGTTTCAAGGCTTTGAAAACAGAGGTTGCAAAAAGTTGGGGATAGGAGGATTTTGGAAAAAACCCAAAGGCGTCAGGGAACACTTAGGCAGTTTAGTCAAAGGGATTGCCCTTACTGAAAACAGCTTCCATGTTGCAAAGCATTGTGTTATTTCTGAGACTTGCGTTCAAAGCAGAGGGTTGGGCATCTTGATGCGTGAGCTATGTTCCTGCTCCACCTCTAGCTTAGGGTGTGTCTTCATGCAAGAGATTATGCAGGTTACGCCTCAGTTTCCCTTCCTGCAGACTGGAAAGAAAAGAGCCAGAGTCATCGCAGGTTTGAGAAGCTTAAAACATTACTTTCTGGAAAGCTCTTAGAAGATTTCCCTGCTGGAAGATGCTTGTTTAATGCAAGCGATGGCGTTGTTGGTAAAAAACAGACCACATCTGTTCTATTTGATTAAAATAGTACAGCAGCATTTCAGATGTAAATATTAATTGATTTCTGCACTGCAGATTTCTTCTTGGATATTTAAATTGTTGCTAAGGAGGAGGGAAAGGCTATCAGGGAGATTAACAAATCCATTATTAAGGCTGGAAATGGAGGGCTGCCGAAGTGCCATTTAATAAAATGTAAAAAGCCCCTTTCTAAAGGGCGAAGCAGCAGAACACACAATGAAAGTGAATCACAGCTGCCAGAAGGGGTGCCAAGCAGCAAGCACTTATAATCAGAAAACTGTACTTACAGATCATTCGGAGCCACTAAATTAAATGATCTCATTCTCCCCTAAAATACTCTTCCCTTAGCCCCTCCCCGGCGTTGTCAGTGTATTGCCCAACCACATTTAAAATGTGACTTTGGGGGGGGTGGGGTAGGTTTGGTCAGCTGTTGAACAGCATCAGGTCTCTTCATGCCGTTCACTTTCCACCCACTTCTGTTCCCGTCACATACAACTCTGGTGTTTTGCAGACTGACCTGCCCACACGAGCGCTTGCGATGGCAACTGAAAGATCTTGCAGCTCTCCTGTGGCTCCAGGTCTGCTTCTTTACAGCTCCTTCTTTGGGAAGATGTACCATGGCTTACTCTCAAATTTGTCTTTGTTTCACACAGGGAAAAAAAAAAATCTAATTGTGTATTGTTTGCTTGAGAAACAAAGACTTGGAAACTGAGCTGATGTGTAAATGGAAGAGCTGATCCTACATCATTTCACGCAGAACTGATCCTGCTGTTACTTCATCCCAGTGCTGATTTAAATCACTGTGTGTCTCAGTGTCCCTCTCCTCATACTCTCTTACTTTGTATCTTGAACTTCAGCTTCAGGAGGCTCACACTTTGATATGCTCCTGAACTACCCCTTCATTTTCCAGCTGTGGCTTTCCTTGATTAATCCCCAGAGTGGCATCATGTATCTCTGAATGTACCATCACAAAAGCCAGTGGTGGGTTGCTGACAAGAACCTGTTTTACAGTGGTTTTGGGGCTTCATCATGGATTTTTGGAGGGGTTATGGTGAACTGTGTTTTTTTTAGTGTTTAACATTGCTAATCCAGAGAGGCAAATGGTTCTCTGGTTTTGGAAGCAGATTAGAGGAAGCACAGTTAAAGCCCAGAAATGCTGTTGAAATAACCCCACTGCTGCAGAGCTGTGGGCACCTGTGTCCTTTTCCCTTTGTGAGTAATCCAAGATCACATAAGTAGTCCCCAGGACCGCTCAAATTTGAAACTTTCTGTTTGCTTTTAACTATTGAAGTTTCCAGTGTAGAAAAAAGAAGCGGGGAGAGAGAGAGAGAGAGAATACCTCCTTGCAGGAGTTCCTCTCTCAGACAAAGGCCAGTCTTTATAAGTGCTGTGGTCCAGCTCAGTGTAGGTACCTGAATGAAGGCTGTCCCGCCTGAGTAAGGGCTGGGGTTTGCTTCTCTGCAGTGGGGAGCAAGGAAGCCATGTCCCAGAAGATGCCCCAGCTTCCTTTATTCTTCAGCATCCCATCTTAAGAGACACAAAACAAATCAACCCTTTGAGAGATGAACAGGGTTGTGTAAGAACTGAATAGTGCTATTATTTTTACCTCCATCAGCTGCAAGCCTGCAGTTTTCTGAGGAAACCTCAGAAATGGTGAATCAGAGAAATGTGCTCAAAGAGAGGTTAGCTACCCTGAATCCACTTTTTTTTGGGCCTGCTCAGGTTGAATACTGCCAACTCCTGCAACTTCACTGCAAGTCTCCTCATACCTTGTGCTCTGCTTAAAAGTTTTGCTACCAGACACAAGCCAGTGATTGAGAATCTCAACTCTTATGTTTTATTATTTTTTTTCAAGGTATTTTTCCAGCTCCCATTCTGGTGGAGAAATGCTTGCAAATGTAACCAGTCACAGCCCAAAGGGTCAGACCCTTGAAAATAATCCAAATCAGAGCCACAGAACAACCCTTGGAGGGTTTCTAAATCAGTATCTCTTTGAGATTCAGATTTTTACTCTAAATGTTCTGGTTCTGATTTTGAATATTATCTGGTTGTGCTATTTGAGTAGATGAAATATTTTAGAGACTGGTATCATACAATTTAATGTTAACAGGTTTTTTAAACTCCATTCCAGCAAGCATTGAAGTTGGTAAAATTCAGTCACAGAGGTGATCTCAAGGATTTGTGCCTGTATGAAAATTAAGATGCTGAGAAAAGTGATCAGGTTGCAAGGCATAGGTGTGACAGTATTCATTTAAGTGTTGGGATGGTCACCATTGTTTGTTTGCATGCTGCTTCAGATATAGTGAGATTGCTGTCTTTTGCCTGTGATCTCAAAGGGCTGTGTTCACATTAAAAATAGGTCTTGCACCTCTGTCTCCCATCAGAAATGCTCCAGAGGTGACTTCCTAGCACCTGGCATCTTGTCTTTACATTTCCACAGGTGAGATTTGGAAAGTTCCCACCCTGTTGCAACATCTTTTGCTTTTCCATCCTCTCTGCTTTATTCTTCTGCTTTATTTTATTCTACGACAGTCCTGGCACTTCATGTGCCCTGGAGAGGCCAAGGAGAGGGATGAAGTGGCTGCAGGCCCCCCCTGCCTCCTAGGCGATGTCTGCTTTGCCCCTTGGCCCACCGGCCACCATGGTCTGGCAGCGTCTGCTGCCCACGGGTTGTTTCCCCAGCCAGCAGTGGTGGTGGCCTGGCAGGAAACTGTGTCCACTCATCTCCCCAGCACTTCCAGCTGGGCGTATGGACTGAGCGCTGCTGGGTTCGTGTCACTGATGCACCAGGGGTGTGAGCCAGCTCCAAGAGAGGAAGGACAGAGCCTGGCAACCACCACCTCGGGGCCGGCACGGAGCCTTCTCCTTGGGGCCTGGCCACCGCCACCTCGGGGCCGCGGCGCGCACACAGCCATCCCCTCAGGCATGAGGGCACGCAGCCACCGCCCCGCAAGGCTATGGGCCACGGCGCCTGGGACCCGGAGGCCGCTCCAAGCCCCGGCCGGGGAAGAGGGGCTGCGTGGGGCCCGTTGTGACCCCAGCTACCCACCGTCCCACAGTGCTCCGCGGCGGCCCGGGAACTACATTCCCCAGGCGGCCCCGCGGCGGCGCCCCGCCCTCTCCCGTGAGCGCTGGGCAGAGGTAAACAAAGTGGTGCGAGGCGGCGGGGGTGGCAGGCGCGCGGGGCGGGGCGGCCTGAGGGGCCGATCCGGGCGGGAGGGGGGCGAGCCCTGGCGGGGGCCGAGGGGGTTGGATCCTGGCAGGGCCCGAAGCGGGGGTAAATCGGGGCCGGTGGCGGGGAGGGGGGCTGCGGACCGGAGCGGGGGTGGCGGGTGGGGGCAACGTTTGGCCAGGCGGTAGGGACGGGTCTGGGTCGGGAGCAGCTCTCGCCTCGCTGCCTCCCCTGTGGGGAGGATCCCGGCCCTTCCCCCGGCGTTGCCTCGCGTGTTCCTTTGCCACCTCCGTACGTGCGTCCCTCGCCCTCCCAGGAGAGCCGCCCTCCCCACCCCCCACCCCCCCAAGGGACGAGAGGGCTGTCGGTGTGCGGAGGCCCGGGGAGAGACGGCGATCCCTCGCTCCTCCTCCCCGCAGCCGCCCCCGTTTTCAGCGGGGGAGCTGGGAGCGTGGGGGTGGAGGGGGGCCCGGGGCTGCGGAGTGCCCCGGCTGCCGGCCTGCGGGCCATGGAGCAGGTCCAGATGATCAACATCCAGCGGCTGCTGGAGGCGGCCGAGTATCTGGAGCGAAGGGAGAGAGGTAATGGGGGGAGGAGGGGTGCTGGGGTAATGGCCCTCCGTGGGGGGAGCGGGGTTGGGGTCAGAGAGCCCTGCGGAGGGGTGAGAGCTGCTCTGGCAGAGGGGATGGGAGCTAGTGTTTGCTGGTGGGCGGGTGGTAAATCGCTGAACCGTGAGGGGGCCAGTGAGGGACAGGACGGAGAGGTTCTCCTGGAGGTGGTGGCTGAGGCGAAAGGCTTTTTACAGAGAGGGGGGGAGATTGAGGTGAGTGTGTTTTCTGGAAGGAGGAGCGGGGACTGGTGTGAAAGTTTCCCTCTGGGAAGGAAGGTTGGTGGTGGGTGGCTCTGGCTTGGCAGAGATCTCGGTGGCACAGTGACATAGGCCTGGTTTGCCTGGTTCGGATTGCTCGGTCAGGAGGAGAGAGATGAGGTGCTCTTTGGGCTGCCTTGTTTTCTTTTGATGTTTTCAGGTGTTTGAATGTTGGTGTCCTTCCTCCAAGGTTGGCAGAGCATTTACACTCCCCTTACTCTCTTTTTTCCACCCCTAGCCCCCTTCTCTCTGCATACATCACTGGTCATTTCCCTTAGCTGTTGTGGGTAAGGGCCTCCCCAGCTAGGCTAGTGGTGAGGCCTGCCTGATGGCTTTTCTTTTTCCTTTTATTTTTTAAAAATTACTTTCTTTTTTCTTTTTTTTAATGCCCTGCCTGTTGATTTTTATGCAGAATGTGAACATGGCTATGCCTCGACCTTCCCCTCAGTTCCAAGTCCTGGACTACAAGACCCAAAGCCCACGCGGCGGCTGAGCCGGGCAAGGAAACACAGCGGCAGTGGCAGCAACGCCAGTATTGCCAACAGGTACGGTGTGGGCAGGAAGGCGTGGGGTGCAGGGCTGGCTTGGGAGGATGAAGCTGGAGAGAAAAGCTGGAGGTGGAGGAGGCAAACTTAACCCTGTGGGGAAAATGTTAAGAGTGTGAGTGCAGGGAGATTCAGAGCTGGGACACGCAAGTACAGCGTTCCTTCTGAATCCGTAGTGCCGAGAGCAGAGGAGACACAGGGGAGCTGTATCTGAAGTGGCACTGCCAGCTGACTCTGTGCCAAGGCTCAGATGCTGCAGAGGGAAGTGGAATAGGGAGATCTGTTCAGAGTTCAGGGAGGAGTAGGCAATAGCTATTCCCATTATAATCAGCTGATGTCTTTCCAACCCAGAAGTTACCACTTTTAACGGATAGCATGTGCGCAGCCTGCATGCTTTGGGCTTGTAATGACAGGCATGACTTGAAGTAAGGAAATTATGTTTTGAAATGGATCCCCTACAACAAATGGGAGAGAGGGAGATGACCAGCTGCTATATACGATGTGTTAAAAATTCACTTCAGGAAAACGAAGCTGTCTTTCACTCTGCCTTTTAGGGTGGTGGGATTTCCCAGCTTTCTGATTGCTTGGTAACTGTAGAACTCCATGGGTTTGATTCTTCTATTACACAATGTCATACTTCTTCATTTCTTGAATCTAGAAGAGACAGCAGGATTAAGCCTATCACTTGGTGCTGTGGTGGAATCAGCCTTCTTTTTCTTGTTCTTTTCCTTTTGCTCCCTTTTGTAGAATTGTTTAGACCTTGTTGAGACCTTCTGGGGTAGAGAAACTTTAGAAACATAAAGTATGATTTTGAAAAGGCAATTGCAAGCTTGCTTTTACTGCAGTGAGGCCTGTGCGATCCATAAAATGATGGCAGGTGGCTCAGGTGATTAAAGCTTTCTTAAGGCCACTGGGAAGGACCCGTAAAGGCCTAGGGGAAAGGTGCCTTTGCTAGCAGTGATTCTGCTTCAGCAGCATTTGATAATAAAGGTTGTTTGAAGTGATGTTAGGACACCTTGCTGTGGGGAAGTTTTCTTCATCAGGATCAGCATATCCTGAGCTCTTTGTGTGTTTATATTTCCTTCCCCTCCTTCATCCAGCCTCTCTTGATTTCAGGGCAGTTACAGCCCTTTACTGTTTCCCCTGAACTGAAGTTCCAAATCCCAGTGGCTTTGTGTTGGGAAGTGATGGCAAATGCTGAATTGAGATCTGTATTTTTCCCTCCAGGTTTCTCACATACTATTTTTCCATCCCACACCTCTTTCTCTCAGAGGCCTTTGTCATGGCAACCTGCCCTTCTCCAGAGGAGGGCTGGAAGCACATCCCCCTCAGGAGCTCCTTAGCACCAAATCCAGCTGCCTGTAGGCTAGAGAGGGATGCAGAGCACTCCCTGCTCCTGGGGCCTGGGTGCTCAGCATGCCCTGTGGGCAGGGAGCCCCCAGACACAGCTCTCATGGGCACCTTTCTGCACTGAGAACAGCCCACTGGGCCATTTAGTGTGACAGGATAAATATATTGATGTGGGGGGAAAGGCAACAGAGAAGCAGAAAAGATACTCTTCTAGTCTTAAAACCTTCATTATACTAGGAACAGTGAGGCCAAATTGAATCTTTACCTAATGTGTTGCTTTGCATGCTTGTTTTGGCCTTAGGGAGTGACCAGCATCATCTCTGCTCCAGGCAGAGACCAGAGCCAGGCTTTGGGGAGCTCAGACCTCGCACACACAGTTGGAAATGGAAGTTTCTTTTAGCACAAGTCGTAGCAGCTTGCACTTGCTGTAGGAGATGGCAGGCCTTCCAGATGGCTGCAGTGCCGGGAAGTGACAACTGTGAAGTTCAGGGTGCCTCCAAATCCACTGCAGTGTGTTTTGTGTGATGCTCAGTATAGCATCAGCTTTGTTTAGGGAGGGCACTGTATCATCCCTTCCTGCTAAAATCAAAGGGACGATTCAGTACATTCTGTCTAGTGGAGTTTGAATTTACTTTGAATTAAATATCAAGCCCTTGATAAGGGACAAAACTTAAATTTCATGCATGGACAAGACAGTTTCTTCGACTGCTTTTGTCTCAAAATGTTTAATTAGTGTAGAGAAATTATGCATTTAGATCTTGTGCAGATCTTGCCATTTACAAGCCTCCTGTAAGAATGTCTCTCAAACAGCCTGGCAAAGCACAGTTGGTTTATTTTTTTTCTTCTTTACAGATTGACACATATGCATTGTTACTGTTCTTTATTGAACCAAATAATCCATGATTATGTAGTATAGGGTATTTACAGAGACAAGATGCTTTTAAATTCATAGCTTAAATCCAAGTATTTCCCTTCAGCATTTGCAGCACAGACATTACAGCTATTTCTTCCCAACAGGCTCTGTGCTGTCACGGCACAAGCACCCAGAAAGTTCTGAGGAACAGGCAGCCTGGCTCTGGATGGCAGTGGTGGAGCAAATCTTATTCTAGCAGAACTATGTTGGTCTGACAGCCCCAGCAAAAGAATTTTTGTTTCTATTCCAAACAGGGGTGTGCAGATAAGAGGGAAACCATTGCTTCATTACTTCTACTTCTTATGATGCATTTTTAAGGAAGGATGTTTTGGCTCGTGTTCTCCCTTCGTTTGTCTCAGCTGTGCAACTGACAGCATGCAGATTGCTGCAGAGGGGTTCCCCTCTGCAATCCTCAGGATGTTATCCTTCTCTGTGTGTAGTGTTTTGCATGGGTGTTTTAAAAACCTAGTGTTGCATGCTGTGAGTTAAAATCTGGATATATTTAGATAAATGCAGCCTTGTTTTCGTCAGGGATATTTAGGTACCGAAAATTACCCACCTGCAAAAATGTGTGGAGAATCACAGTCATTGTGACCTCAAGTTCATAATAAACAAGGGAGAGGGTATTTTTTTGTGTAATTCCATTTAACACATAGCTAAAAGCAAAAAAAAAAAAAAAAAAAAAAAACTGAAAACAAAACCAACCCCCAAGCAAATCAATTATCCAGCCCATATTAAATTAGAATTTAATTTCAACACTTTTTTTTAATTTGCTCTTGACGAAACTGTCTTCTGGTTTTTGGACTGGGATGAAAAATTAGCAGAGATTTATTGTAACACACAGTATCACTTACTTAATGCTTATTCCTTCTGAAGGCATTTCTGGAACAGAAGCCGAGTTCTAAAAACTCACTACAGGAGCCCATACTGAAGTCCAGTTCTGTGGGTACATCAACTTGCATTCAGTGTCACTGGAAACTCCTCTTACAGACCCTACAGATGTGGTTCTCAATAGACACAGTTATTTGATAGGTTCATTATAGTTACTTAGAATTGGGTTGGTTTGATATTTAGACATTTTGGAAAATAATTGAGAAGAGTTTTTAATCAATTTAAATTGTTGTGTCAGCAGGAAATAAAATAAACAGCAGGGATGCTAAATTATTTTTTCCCTCATAATACAATCAGTTTAATGAAGTTAAGATTTATAACGGGATCTGAAATTATATTACAATATTAGATTGTCATTTGTGTTTTGTTTGGTTTTTTTAGACTCTCAGGCATGTAGAGAGGCCCCTTATTTATTTTTTGGCTTGATCCTGGGGAAATGCCAAGCACCCTCCCAGCCACACTAGGAGCCTCAGCTCTCCTGGGAGGCCCATGTTGTTAAGGGCACTCAATGAATCTATTGCTCAGTTCCATGGGGGAGGGTTTGATCTCTGTCCAGTTTCTTTTTCCTTTCATTTTCCTCTCTTCCCATTATCCTCCCTTGTGTCTGAGGCTGCTTCCCAAGGGCCTTTCAGACATATACAGGCTGGTAGCAGGTTGCCTGCAGAGCTTGGAATCAGCAGCTCTAATGGGTATGGTAAGGCATTTTGGATGCCATGTCTTGAAAATGTGGGTGTCTGGGTTTCTTTACCTTTCTAGCTAGTGATGTACCTTCTCATTTTGTCTCTTGTTTTCTCTCCTCTGCCCCATTTGAATTTTTTTCACTATGCTTTTAAATCCCATAATTTGTGGGGGGATTTGTGCTGAATCTTCTCTGTAGACAAGGAACTAATGGAGAAAGTCCAGTGAAGGGCTACAAAAATGGTTAGGAGACTGGAGTGTGTCTCATATGAGGAAAGGCTGGGAGAGCTGGGTCTGATTAGCCAGGAGAAAAGACTGACAGGGAATCTTGTCAATGCTTATAAATATCTAAAGGGTGCATGTCAAGAGGATGGGGCCAGACTCTTTTCAGTGGTGCCCAGTGACAGGTCAAGGGGCATCGGGCACAAACTGGAGCACAGTTTGTGGATGAAGTTCCATCTCAGTGTGAGGAAAAGGTTCTTCACTGTGAGGCTGACAGAGCACTGGGACAGGCTGCCCGGAGAGGTTGTGGAGCCTCCTTCTCTGCAGAGGTTCATAACCTGCCTGGATGTGATCCTGTGTGACCTTCTGTAGATGATCCTGCTTTAGCAGGAAGCCTGGACTAGGTGATCTCTAGAGGTCCCTTCTAACCCCTGCTGTTCCGTGATTCTGTGTAGCTCTCTACTCACATAACCTTTAAAGCTGTTTTTAAGGGTAGGGATGGGGACTGTATTATTGAAACCCTCAGGTAGTTTTGGCTTCAAGCTTAATTTGCCCACAGTGTCCCCTAGGCAAGGATTGGGGGAAGGGGGAGCAGGGAGATAAGCATTAGGCTCCTCATGTGCCTCAGGTGATGGCTTCATGTGCCACAGGTTCACAAACACTGGCGCAGGAGCTAAAAGGATGTGGCATGTGTAGCTGCAAGTCAACCTTGGCTGTCTGGTGTGCAGGAAAGCCTGATTTACCAGAACAGCAGTGCTGTGCAGCTGTACCTTGCTGTGCAGGGGAGGAGTCAGGGAGTTGGTGAACACTTGCTTAAGCACAGTTTAAAATGTATCGTATCTGTTGTGTCAGAGGAGGTTCACTGCCCCCTGCACCCTTTATGCTGATGACTGAGTACCTAGCAATATTCAGCCTTTCCTACAGCCTCTGAAGTTAGGACAGTGCTGTAATTCTGATTTTATTTAGGGAGAGGAGGCCCAAGGGCCTGAGTGGTTTGCCTATCTTGTGTAAGAAATTCCTGATAGAGCAGGTCACTGTGTCAGCCTGTGGTGTTCTACTTTTCTGCATAAAGCCCCTACCCCTTTGTGTCCCAGAGAGTTGGGCTATGAGGCTTTTTGTTGACAGCTTTGCTGCTTCCAAACCTCTGTCAGTTGTTAATTATTTCTGGCCAATGCTTTGTTTGTTTGTTTGGGTTTTTTTTTTTTAATCCAGTTGCATTGGATCATAACTCCCACTAGCTGTGGAGTAAGGTGAATTTGACTTGCTCTGTGTAGGTGGATTAGAATCTGGCCCTTGTGTAATATGTTGGGGATAGAGGCTGTGCTTCTCTTCCCAGCCTTGTAGTGACAGGGAGCTATTCATGGCTCAGGACTTTGCTTTGCTTCATATGGTACGAATCCACATGTGTAAAGCAGAGAATGGATGAGATTTGCTGGGCCAAGTTTTGAATTATTCCACGTTTTGATAATGTACGAAGTGTGATTACTGTCTGGAATCTTCATGCTGCTGTTGATATTTTGTCTAAAGATAATTGGAGATGGAATCTTGCCTTCCAGTAGAGAGTATATATGAGTATGCTAGTTAAGCTTTCAAGAAAGGAACACTGAACAAGGCTGAGCTGTTAAGGCCTGTTGAGATAGCACTGGCTATCAACAGAGATGTTGAGAGGCACTGGCCAGCAGGATTGACGGTAGTTAGGTGCGAGCATGACTTACTTTTAAGAAAGCATAATGACATTTTGAGTGTTAGACTGGAAAAATGCACTGCTGGTCCATGCATGAGAGGTGGAATCAGCTCTTGTTAAAATCCCACTCTCTCTTGTGTAGGGTTGTACTGGAGTAGGGTTGATTTGGAGTGGGTTGGCAGGTAGGGCTGTACCCGGATAGCTCAGCTCAGGCTCAGTACATCCCATCTGCCTGTTTGATGTAATTTGCCCCAGTGCAGTCTGCAAGCGTAGGCAAGCAGGTCACAGTGATGCTGGAGTTCCTGAATCTGCTGGTATAATGTTGTACCTTTCCTTGTCTCCACTGATCTGTATCAGAAGTTGAGATTGTGCCAATGATTTGGGAGAAAAAAAATAAATGCCCCATATAGGTGAGGTTCAGAATGCAGTATCTCTTCAGTGATGCTTGGCTCTGCAGTACGACTGGCAAATTACCAGGCAAAATACAGAAAGTGAGGATTAACCCAGCAAATGGCATGAGAAGCACAAACCCTACTCCCTAGTGAGGAATGAGGTCTCCAGAAGTGCTAGGGCTGATGTAGCAGTTTCCATGGGGGAACACACTGTGTTCTGTTTTGTCACCCTGTTTATTTTATAGCCCTCCAAGTGGGAAGATCCTGCAGAGCTGCAGTTCAGGCTTTCCTTTTTTTTTTTTTTTTTTTTTTTTTGTATTAGTAACATAATCACACATAGGGAGATCTGTGTGGCATGGACTCTATGCAGAAACCTATGATTCTGGGCTGAATTTATACTTTGATACCTTCAGTAGGTGTAAAATATAATTTGTAGTCTCTGAGTTGTGCAGAGAGGCCTTTGTGTAAACTAGAAGCAGGCTCAGTTGTAGATGTTATCTGCAACTTAGCCATAATTCACTGCTGCAGCATCTGTCTGTTGTGAATTGTTCTCTCTGTGGCTGAAAACTCATGATCCCTTTGTCTTCCCAGATTTGGGGGAAGCCTCTGCAGGAGCGTGCTGGTTCACAGCAGTGGGAGTTAGTCAGGGCTCATGCTGTTGATGTTGCAGCACTCAACCCAGGTAGAGATGTCCTGCAGCTGCTGTGGGCTGATTTGTATTACTGATGGCAGTGCTGGTGGGGTGACAAGTTTCAGATTTTGGTTCTTAGGGTCTTTTGAAACATGAAGGTTGTTAGCCCCAGTGAAGGCTGTTAGCCCCAGAAAAATTTGGTGCTCTGGGATGGTGGGGATGATATTTTGGATAAACCTAGTCATCTATTCCTGGAATTCCCTCATTTTCTCTTGCCATTATATTCAGTATGCAGTCAGTTCCATGGTTTTAAGTAGTGTTCCTTGTTTGTCAGGTGTTTGGGGTTCTCCCCCCGCCTTTTGCCATGTCTTACAACACATGCAGGGATTTATCCCTCGTGCTTTTGTTTGACCTGATCTGGTCCTTCACTTGACAGTGAATTGGTGGTCACCTGTAGTGTTGTTTCCATCTGGTCCCCTGTTTCTAGTAAGACTGACTTTTTTCCTTTCTTGCTCCTGGTTGCCCTTTTAAATCCATTTTTCTTTCTGACCCAAACAGACCAGGCTATATCATGCTGT
This sequence comes from Gallinula chloropus, assembly GCF_964237585.1. Lineage (NCBI taxonomy): Eukaryota > Metazoa > Chordata > Aves > Gruiformes > Rallidae > Gallinula > Gallinula chloropus. The sequence goes on from NC_140090.1 coordinate 70,907,114, forward strand.
TGAGTTAATTGTCTTGCTTGTTGGGAGTTTCTGCTGCGGATCATTTCCTGATCACTCCTGACAAAATTCTGCCCAAATTCAAAGACTGGCTTCTGTTTGCTCTCCTCTTGAGAGTGTTGGCTCCTACTCCCTACCCCATTTGAACCAACAAAGATAGGATTTGTTTTTGTTGACTATTTTGGGCTCTCTTGATCAGAGGCTGTGGGTCTCTGGGGCTGTGCACTTGGCTGGCCCCTGCCTGCATCTCTTTGCTATGAGACACTGCCTTGTTGATCAGCTCAGAGAGAACAGGCCTGCTTTTTCCATCCTGCTGGATATATTCCCATCTCCTTTCTCTGCTCCCTACTGTACTTCCATTCTCTGATATGAAAGTGATTTCACTTCAGTTCTGTTGCTTTATGAATCCAATTTGAAGCAGTCAAAATTATTTTCAACATTATCTTAATTACTTGTTTATACTTTGCTGCTTGCTCTGTGACAAGCAGGCATGTGGACTGAGAGCAATTCTTCTGCCTCAGTTTTGATTAAAGTTCCAGAGCATAAAACAGTCAATTATTTTCTGAACACTTCTCCTTTATCTCCTTCCATCTGTCACGCCACCAAGAAGGCAGAAGTTATGGGAAGGGACAGATGACATAGGGATTGCTGTTGGGACCATTACTCCAGTGGTCATTGCCCAGGTGCTTGGGCAGCCATAAAGCAATGTATAGACATAGTGAGGTAACATGGCATCAGTTCTGGTTTGCCTTTGATAGTTAGGCTACAAACTGCAGCAGTTCATGAACTGCTTCATGAGTAGCTTGGCCATCTGGGAGCAGTGGGAGGTAGCCACCTCACTGCCTTCGTATTAGTTGCTGCTGCTTGTGAGCCAGAACTGTAAGAACAGAAGAAATTGGAGCTCTTCCGGTTTTTTCAGCCTTCGTTTTTCAAGGATCACACAGATGCTAGATGAGTATATCCCTGTTGACAGAATGAAACCCCAGACATCAGGACATCTGGGTTCCTTCCTGATTTTCTTAGAGCACGTGTAATTCTTTGTGCCTCAGTTTCCATAGTACAGTGCGTAGCTAACAGTGCTGTTTCCAAGTGTATTTCCCTTAATCTCCAGGCACAGTATTGCAGCAATATAGTTGTAACATGAGAGATAACTAACAAGTCTAAAGAGAAGCGAAGAAAGACTGTCCTGGCCCACAGCCATACAAATGCCATCAGTTTCTTCTCAAAGTGCAGTTTCAGTCAGGTGGCATTTACTCAAAAAGCCTCATTTTTTCCCAGTGCATCTGAAGGCAGTTTCTTTAGGTCAGAAGATATGTGTTGCAGAGAAGTACATGTTCCCCAAACAGACTGTTGTTCTGCAGATGACACTGCTAAGGCTGTTTCTGTATATGACCATCTTCCTCGAAAGGGTAACGTTATGTGTGGGAAGAAGCATGGTATAGGGCAAAGGGCTGGCCTGCTGGGCCCTTGGATTGTTTCCTGAGTCTGCTGCCGAAAGGCTGCGAGATCTGGGCATGTCAGATGACCTACATGGGTCCCACCATCTGTACATTATATGGCTCCTACCATCTGTACATTGGGGTAATGCACGCTTTCCTAATCCTGTTTTCAGGAAGCAGAATCAGTATTTTGGAGCCTGTGGCTCTTTGAAAGAAGATGAAACTTAGGGTCCTGAGTATTGTAGGTAGATTTGAAAATTGCCTCCTGTGCCTTTATTCTCTTTCTGTAAATCACTGCAGTCTCTCTGCTGTGCAGGTACTGGCAACTGTGATAGTGGTTCTGTTGGGGCCCTGGAAAAGGCTGAGCCCCTGACCATGCAGTAAGACTCATGGAACCCGCTGGAAATCAGCGGGGCAGGGACTGCATAGAGCTCTCTGCAATGTCAGGCTGTACCCTGCCCTGTAATACACTTGAATATTCGACAGAGAAAATTTAAACAGATGTTAAAGTGTTAGGAGGGGATGAATGAAGTCTGTGCCTCAGTCTACTTAAATAATTAATTTTGCTTTGAATGATCTTTTCATGATCGTTGTGTAGGGAGGCTGTCCTTCTCAGGTAGCACTTCAGAGAGACCTGGGGCACAGTGCAGACCCGAGGAAGTGTGAGGAACCATCTGTGTTTTGCTTGTCCTCATTACATGCCATGTTCTTTGTTCACTGGGGAGCTTGCAGGTGCCTTGGTGAAGCCACCCGACATTTCTCCTCAGCAGGTCGTGAAAATATGATTTTATCAATGCATTAAAGTCAAGAATCTGTCTACAAAAAGCTCAAACTCACTTGCATCGCAGATCACAGACAGGAATCTTGCCTTGGTGAAGGCAGAGAATATGCTTTTTCCTGACCTGTGAGAATCTACCTGAATTTGGCCAAATTCTAAATCATTTTAGAAGCATGTCCATTGGCTGCTGCATATCCAAGGGGGGCAGGCTAGGGTTTCTCCACAGAAATGGCTAAGACACCTCCCAGAACAAACACACATCAGCCTTTGTGTCTGCTCTGTGGGCACGAGTCTCTTCTAATGTTGCTGTAACTGCGAGCTAGGAAGAGAAGGAGCTGATTCCTGTAGGACCTTTGCTCACTTGTCACAGTAGTTAGAAGGCAGATGAATGGAGCAGTGAACAGCACATTGGAGAACTCGCTTCAGTCCTGAGCCCTGTCAGCAGCCCTGTGCGCATTCAGCAAGTCCCTTTCAGCCTGGCTTATCATAGAGGACCCCCAATACTCTCTTCCTCATATTATGATTTTTTGAGGGTGCTTTTTTGGTGGGTGTTTTTTTTTTTTTAGCTTCCCTCCTGAAGGTATGAGCCTGGGATCTGAGCTGTGGAAGTGCTGATGATGCACAGCCGCAAGGGGCATCGGTGGGAGTTGTGCTTTGAACGTGTGAAGTGGCCCAGAAAACCAGGCCCATGGGGGTCTTCATAGAGGCACCTGGAAGGATGAGAAGCTGCAACTGTGCTTTCCCTGTTATTTAGCTTCTTAGCTTTCAATTTTGAAAATGAGGAAGCTTGACAATACACATACTTGTTAACTGCCTAGCTGCTGCTCTCGGTGAGCCTGTCGGAAAGCCTGTAAGGAAACCACCGGTTCTGTATTCAGAGCAGGGCTTGGCTTGAGGCCATGCGCTGAACAATGAGGAGAAAACAAAATATTGAATAGCTGCTTGTTCAGCAAACCCAGTTCCTCTTGGCCGTGCAGGGCCCTGCATGAGGGAGTGTATGAGATGGGTCAGTATTCCCTTAGCATTTGGGGCTGGGACAGCCTCTGCACATAGCATCTCAGGTGGTCCAGAAGGCCCAAACCAGCATGCTTGTGCCCAGCCTGCACAGTGGGGAGGGAAGCCAGCTGGGGACTTTGCTGGCCCCAGATTGCAGCACTGAATCCAAAACAACATTCTTGCTGTTTGTGGCCTGGCTTGGAAAACCCTTACCCTGCAGAGTGCTACTGCTTAATGGGGTGTTGCTCTGGTTTGGGGGAGCCCAGCTCTGGGACCTTGAGACGTTCATGGTGCTCAGGAAGGAGGAGCTGTCTTCCTTCTTTTCCCTCCCTTGTGCTGAAAAAGTAGAACATGCACCGAAAGAACAGCGTGCTTTGTTTGAGACTGCAGCTGCAGTTCCTTCCCCACCTGAGGGTTATGTCTGATGTGTCCATCCAGTGAGTTTTATTGGTAAACTAGTGTTAGTTTGGTAAGCTAATATATGCAAGCCTCATCCCGGGGTTCAGGGAACCCAAGTTGAGTACCCTGCTCTGTCCCAGCAACCTGGGAGAATCATTCTGAGTGTCTGTGAGTTGGTGGTGTTCCCCTGCATGAAAAGTGTTAGGGAAAAGTTAATTTCCAAAGTGTTCAAATGGATACAGTGATTATGAGGAGCAGGTACCAGGCTTAAAGGGGGCTGTATAAATACTATAGGTGGCTTTGAAAACACTTCAAGAGATGTGTGCAGTGTACTTTTTAAAGTTATTTTTGACTTAGTGTTGCAGGAAGCTTTCAGGATACTGTGTAGGAATCCAGGGGTAGGTGACTTTCCACAGTTGTGAACCACACAAAGGAGCTCTTTTCCTCTTGTTGAGTGGAAAACAGACTGTGGGGCCGTTTCTTTTTTTCCAAAGATGAACAACATGAACAGATGCCAGCATAGCTGCATCCCCTTCTCTGTTGGAGACATAGAATATGAATTTTGGAAAGGGTCTGGTTTGATCCTGGGAAAACAGCTTTTATCAAAGCCTTGGGAGGAATCTGGTACAACATCTGTCTAAGAAGGACAGGAAAAGTAGCCAGAGGTTGTGGCCTGGTTAGTCTGGTGCATCTTCACTGACATCACCAAGAAGCTGAAATAGTCTGTTCTATCTCCTCACTTCAGCTTTTCATGGAGAAGCATTTATTCTGGACCTCAAGGTCAGGTAGTGTAGGGGGATAATGGGGTAGTAATGACCAAGATAACGTTTAGCTTGGAAGGAAATGTTTTGGTAAATTTGCTGATATACAAGGCTGAGGGCTGAGCTGAGGCTCGTGTTGGACTTGAGGCTGGTACTTGCAAAAGGTTTAGACACAGCAGCAGTAGGACTTCTGTTCCAGCTATGCCATCTCTTGTTCAGCTGCATCCCACTCCTCACTGTAGGAGCTCTTGGCAGCATTGAGTACTGTAAGCTGCTCTGTTCCTGAGGCTCCCATGCAGCCCTCTGAGAGCCAGGCTCCTTGCACCTCCCAAGAATCAGGTCGGTTCATGATTCCCTTGGAAACTCATCTCTTGAGCATCTCCATCTGGGCAGGAAGGTGTGACTCTTGTGCAGCTATCATTTGTCTTGCATTTGGTTGAAATCCTCACGTGCTATTACTGGTGGGGCTTCTCCATAGGCTTCTTAGACTATGGCTTGCACAGTTGTTTTCCTAGAGACCGCTTACGGTGCTGATCTGCTGCTCCTTGAAACCCTGGCAAAACACTGGGGTTCTTCACCTGCATCCACAAAACAAAACTCACTGTCTGGACTTAAAATTGAAAAAAGCTGTTGAATACCCCATCTTTTTGTTTGTTTTTGTCATCTGTCTGTTTCAAATAGGAGCAATTTCTGCAGAATAGTAGAGCAGACTGGGTTGGAAGGGCACTTTGAAGGTCGTCTAGTCCAACTCCTCTGCAGTGAACAGGGTCATCTTCAACTTGAACAGGTTGCTCAGAGCCCTGTCCAACCTGATCTCAAATGTTTCAAGGGATGGGACATCTACCAGATTTCTGGGCAACCTGTGACAGTGTTTCACCTCATTGTAAAAAAAATTCTTTCTTATATCTAGTCTGAATCTACCTTGTTTTAGTTTAAAACCATTACCCTTTGTCCTGTCACAACAGGCCTTGCTAAAAAGTCTGTCTCCATCTTTCTTACAAGCCCTTTCACTATTGAAAGGATGCAGTAAGGTCTCCCTAGAGCCTTCTGTGCTCCAGGCTGAACAAGCCCAACTCTGTCAGTCTGTTTTCATTTGAGAGGTGCTCTACCCCTCTGATCATTTTTGTGGCCCTCCTCTGGACATGCCCCAACAGGTCCATGCACTTCTTAGGTTGAGGATCCCAGAGCTGGACACTACTCCAGGTGTGGTCTCACCAGAGTAGAGAGGCAGAATCACCTCCCACAACCTGCTGGCCACACTTCTTTTGACATGGTTTGGCTTCTGGGTTGTGAGTACATGTCATCAGCTCACATCCAGGTTTTCATCCACCAGTACCCCCAAGTCCATCTTGGCAGGGTTGCTTTCAATCCCTTTTTCCCCCAGCCTGTACTGATAACAAAGGTTGCTCTGACCCAGGTGTGGGAGCTTGCACTTGGCCTTATTGAACCACGTGAGGTTCACATGGGCCCACTTCTCAAGTTTATCAATGTCCCTGTGGATGGCATCCTGTCCCTCAGGCATGTCAACTGCACTGCTCAGCTTGGTGTCAGGAAACATTGCATAAAGGATAAAGCAATAATGTAGTTCATTGGTTCCAGAAGGGTGATTGATCTTGGCTTGGGGAATGGAAGAGGGCATTCCCTGCAGGGGAATTTGGTGGCCAAGTGAGTGGGTGTCAACAGAGCCAGAAGGTGGGAGAGGTCTGTTAAAATGAAGAAAAATGAGATTGTGTGTGATGTGGTGATGCAAAAGCAGCAGAACCTGGGTGAAGTAAACCAGAAAGCAATTGGCCTGCTCTGTGGATGGATGTTCTTGATGTTTGGCTAAACATAATTCAGGTAGCTGTGTCTTAGTTTGCACAGTCTGATGGAATATTTCTTTCCTGATTAATCTTTTGCTAAAGCAGAGTGGGGTGAGTGAATTTGGAGGAGAAGCACTGGTTCTATGTTGGCATTAAGGACGTGCATTGGAAGAGGTTGTTTTTATTCCTCCCCACTCCTTTTACCTGGCAGTTCCTATGACCAGTAGCATCTCCTGAGCTACCAGCATCTGATGTGATGGAGGTCTTGGAGTCCTGGGTTCCTTGGGAGCCAGGAGCTGGTGCCAGATACAGACAGGAGAGTGACAAGATACAGGGAGATGATAGTCACTGGGTTCAAATGCCACCTGTGTATCGTGTAGGACAAGGATTCTCGATTGCTGTGTTTTCCCTTTGGAAAATCATTACATCGCTAAGAAGTCAAACCAAAATGCAGATATGCTGCAGATGCATTTGTTGGCCTATTTATCAATATTAAATGTGTAAACCAGAAAGGTCAGCTGTGTTTAATGTCATGTGGCAGCTTTGTGATTTTAATTACAGTAAAAACCCAATGACAAATGAATTCAGTGCTCTTTAGAGCTTGTTCCTCCCTCGTGCAGTTTGTTTTGTTGGCTTACCTGTGTTCAGGGAAAGTTTGGCTGCCTCTACTGTGGTAGGAGGGATTTTATTTAAATAAAGAAAATGGGGTAAAGTAATAAATGTCTCATTCACTGGGGGGATTCAGTATAGCTTAATGTTTCAGAAACACCTTGTAAGTGTGTTGGATAGCAAGATGCAGGCAGAATCACAGGAACTGGCAGGAAAAGGTTGTTGCATCTGACCTTAAATTAGAGTGACTGACAACTGCTGCTTTCCTGTTTCTTCTGTTTTGTATACAGTCTCAGGGATTTGGGGTACAGAGAAATAATAAACTTGAGTTTCTCCTCTTCAGCTTTTTGTTGTTTAAAATGAGGACTGGCTTGCTGGGATTTTATTGTTGTTGTTGTTTGCTTGCCTCCTTTATGCTAAGCTTCTAAAACTCCTCCTTGATCTTTTCCCAAGCTGTTTTCAAAATGCAGACAGCAGGATCCTCCTCCTTACATAAAATTCCTTTAGTTTTTTATGTGTAGTTATCGGTTTGGATGTTTTAAATGAGAGCCCTGCACACAGTTTGTGCTTGAGCTGTATTTTTGAGTTGCAGCTCAGGTTTTGAGCGGTGCCGGTGCATGTGTTGGACTTTCATTGTCCCCCCTGAACGTGCCTGTACCCGCATGGCTGTGGTTCCAGCTTTGTAGGTGGGGGCAAGGTCCTGCTTGCATTCTCCACCTATCAGCAGGGATGTGAGCTCCTCTGGTTTGTGTCCTTATTTCACTGGGTGACACAGGCTGTGACTGACTGTCATCAGCAGCAAAGCAACATCACACTGAACACATCAGTCCCAACCAGTCAATCTGGAAGTTCCCCGAGTGTGGCAATAGTTTACAGCTGTGGTATTCATCCCCTACCATTAAAAAGCTGGTGAATGGTGTACAAGCAGCGAGCTTTGATTTCAGTCTGGTGATACTCTCTAGGTTCTCAGTTGATGATAAGACCAGCTTGGTTAAAGAGGTCTAGTTACATTTGTTTCTGTACCTATTGAAAAGATTATTTTTTTCCCTGAGTGTAGTATCAATAGAGGTTCGAGTGCTTTTTTTTCCACTTCACTGACAGTGCTGTCCTTGTTTAACTCCAAATAAATCTTAGTAACATGTGCAGCCCAAAGACAAGGGGAGAAAATTAATCTCTAGAACAGGAGCTACAGAAAATGAAATGAATTATGAACAGAAGAGAGGGATTTTTTTTCTTTATCCATTGTTGAAGCAAAGGAAAACTGGAATAGGAAATAAGTTAGTGAATGGTGGTACTGGGATGCTGGTGTGTTTTTATCTAAATGTAGGTGAAAGGAAAAATCAAAATTTTGCCAAATGTCCCAAGTAAGACTTAAACATAGGCAGGTAAGAGAATGAACATCCCCATAGGATTCATTCAGCACTGCTGAGACTTTCATTTGGATTCAGTTTCAATGGGAAAGTGTCGGAGGGGGTCTGTTGGAGTTTTTTTTCTTTGCCACTGATCTGGTTAAAAGTCACAGCATAAATTTCCTGACTAGGTGAAAAACTTGTGACCCCTCTCAGTTGTCTTGTTCATCAGAAGGCAGATAGGTAATAAAGAGTCTCCTGTGTGAGAGGAGTAGGGAGAACCTGCTGTTTTAATTTTGTTCACAGCAGTAGGCCAAACTTTTTTTCTTTCATTCCTGGCCCTGATAATTGGCTCAATATAATATAGGAATTCAAGCCATTGCATATCTATGGCTTTATAACTGCTAATGTCATAGCCACGAAGAGTGTAAAGTCTCCTGCAGGAACATACAGTAAATAAGAACAATAAGCATGTTCCAAAGAACATAAGGGCAGTGGTTTTAAAGGGCCTCAGCTCAGCCCTGGTGGGTTAATTTGCGTCCAGGTTGCTTAGACAAATGGATTTTGCTGTTTAGGCTCTGTGGGGGATGTGGGTTTGATTTGGGAGATTTTTCTGGACTAAATATTATGTTCGTGTCTCCAGTTTCTAGGAACCAGACCTAAGGGATCGTCTCATTTTTTGGAGGGAAATACTTGTTTTGGGAGTTCCCTTCACTTTAGGAGTTTAGCTGTAGTGTGCTTTGCCTTTAGGTTATCCTATATCCTCCTGTGCCTGGTACCTTGCACAGACATATGGTAAAGTTTTGTTCTTCCTCTGGCCACCTGCAGCTCTCAGCCTCCACTAGCTGAGACTCATTTACCTTGGTTTTTGCAGACGTCCACAGTTTATTCGTCATCATCAATGAGCTTCTAACACCTGTTAAACACTCCACCTCCCTTCCCCCCCCCCCCTTTTTTTTTTTTTTGGAGTAGCATTTAATTATGACAGGGTTTCCCTTGGAGCACATCCTCCATTCAGTTCCCTAATTGTAGAATTCTCTGTGGGATTCTCCAGATGGGGGATAGAGGATAATCTTCTCAGAGCTCCGGAAGAAATGTGATGCCAAATTACAGAAAATAGATCCTTTTTATTAAGCTCTTGGGCTCCTTTTACTCTTATTTTAAGGTGACCTTCTGTTAAAGAGAAATGCTGGATAAATGGCTATCCTTTTTAAATAATCCTCAACAACCTTACCTGGGTTACTAACAACAACGTTAGACCAGAAATCCTGAAAAGATTTCAGCTTTCTTTTTGCCACTTGTGCTGTCATCACGGAGACGAGGAGAATGAACCTGCCTGTTTCCCTTTTGTTTCTGGCTGGTCTCATTTTCAAGCTGTGAGTTCTAAATTAGGGAGTGCTGGCAGCATGCTTGGCGTAGCAGGCAGGTATAAAGACAAAGCCCCCTCCTTTGTCAAGTGGTCACAGTGCCGCTTTATGGGTCACTTGCTTTGCTGCAAGCTAGTGCTGTGACGGTGCTGTTTCAATCCCTGAGGGGTTTCCAGGCATCCTACAAGTGCTACTCAGTGCTGCTGATGTTTGCAAACATGGCAGTGCTGGTCATCCCATTCCTTGCCCAAATATTGGCCATATCTGGAGTTCTGCTACGTTTGCTAAATCAAACATGACTGCTGTAGGGCTCCAGGGTTTGTCCTTAGAGCCAGTTCTGCTGGAAGGTGTTTGTGTGCATAAATTAATTCTCCATGTATTTGATGTGCATAAATTAATACTACATGAGCTCCTGTGTTAGCAGATGATACCAAAACTTTTACAGGGTGGATGTAGAAACTAAACCACAAAGAAACATGACTGGATTTCTGTACTGAGTTGGGGGCAGAGCCAGAAGTAGTCTGGAAATGGCTGAACCTATTCATTGCTCCTCTCTGGGATTTTGTGTGAATTTAAGTCTCTAGGGAAGATATCCTGTAGGATCAATAGGAGTAGCAGCCCTGCACGTTGCAGGTAAATACACACTTAGGAGGGAAGGGATCTCTTGTCAACAGGGATGCTGAGGCTGTAGCTATAGATTTTAATGCATGTAGTTGGGTAGCTTTAGGCTGTGATGTGCCATGGGGATGTGTGCATCTTGCTGTGATTGAACTTTGGTGCTGAAAGGGCAGAGGTGGCTAATCCAAATTTTTGTTTATCTTCCAGGTCTACGCACAACGAACTAGAAAAGAACCGGTAAGTAGCTAATGAGCTGAGTTCTAAGAAACGTCAGCCTAGTGAGTGTAATGTGCTTTAACTTCACACATGCAGGTGCTGTTTGATCAGCTTAGGCAGCTGTGAATGACCACGCTGCATCACGTAGTTTTAAAAGTTGGGGGGGGGGGGGGGGGGGCAGGCAGGGGGAAGGCACACAAAGATCTGAAAAAGAAGCCTTGTTTTTGGTTGTTTTTTCTTCTTTCTCTGAAAAGGCAAGAAGTGACCCAGTTTTGTGACTAATCTGTATGCAGAGTAAATACTGTTCTTCTCCTGACACAGTGAAATCTGATTGGGGCACTTTCCATACATGAGGTTGCTACGGGATCAGGTTTCTTGGGCCCTGGGTAATACGTGTTACCATGAACTGAAGGGCAGAGCCCTGTGCTCTGCACCCTCTCCCTCCCACCCCTCCACTGGGCTGTGATAATCTCTGCAGCGCAGAAGAAAATACCATTGTCCAGAGGCTCAGAGGTCTGGCTACCAGTGCTGCTGTGAAGACTCTCTCTTCTAACCTGTTCTAGGATTGTGCCTGTTTATCCTTGAATCTGAAGTTTTAGCAAGCCTTGCAGTTTTGTTACTTGGCTGGCTCTGCCATATGACTCAACCCTTTGTAACAGGAGTTAAAGTAAGATAAATACCGTTGAGACAAGGGGAGCTAGTTCACACACAGATCAGATTATCGCCTTCCATTCAGGATGCTATAGTTAAGGTTGTGTCTGGGTTTCCATTATAAACTTATCTTGGCTCTTCTGTGGGATTTTAGGGGGACTAAGAGGGGTATTGTGCTTTCTGTGGCTGCTGGAACAAAAGCAGTACTCTGGCCAGCTGCTTCTATGAAGAAACCCCCACGGTGGGAAAGCTGAGTCTAAGTAGGTTGATTGCCCCTTCTTCCCTCTTAGCAGCCATCATTTAACAAGGCATGGGAGGACTATAAGGATGGCCAAAGATATACAGAGGCTTCAAGCCAAGTGCACATTTCTGTTCAGACAAGATCTTCCCAGGTAGCTTCAAGGGAATTGGAGCCACGTACCTTGTACGTCATGTTGCCCTCAGCTCCCTCAGTGTCTGCCTCCCTCTGGCAGCAGCAGTGCTGGGAAGCAGCTTGGCCTTTGCATGGTGTGTGTGTTTTCTTCTAGACTGTGCTTCTAACTCCTGGTAGCTTTGAGGATCTACGTAGTTGTCATGGTTCTGCCTTTCTTGGGTGATGCAAGGAGGGTTTTTTGTCTGAACTACATTGCTCCCCAAGTCTCAACCTTTCCAGTCCCAAGTTGAGCTGTCTTGAGAAGTGTTGGCTCCTGGATTTTCCAGTGCTCTGTACAGTTTTATTTACTAGTGAGAGAATGAAAATGTGGTGCTTGAGTCCTACCCAGAATGGAGGATGGGGTTTTTTTCTCCATGACAACAGTAAACCATCACTAATTTTCAGTGTGCTTGTTTGCCTATCTGTTTGTTACTGCAAACGCTGCCTGCCCTCAGTACAGCTTTAGAGCAGATCTGTCCCCATCTTTCCTGTACCAACCTGGCCCTCTAATGTTGGCCAAATTTGTGTGGATTTGTGATCATCTCCTTCTGAAGATTCCTACCCATCAGCCTTCTCAGCAAGGTCTTTCCTCCAGAGTTTCCCAATCTGAGGCACTGTATTGTATTCCAGGTCTGTGCCTCAGACATGGTTTTACAAGCCTTTGGATTTCATCCTTCTGGGATCCATCCTTCTGCATGCATTTGATCACATTGGGTGGTCTGTACAGGCAGACTCTTAAATCTGGGATCTTGGTCAGGAGCCTGCTACTTCTGCTTTGGGATTGTCAGTCCTTAGGTGCAGATGCTGTGAACTGGTCAGCTACATATATCTGCAAACCCAGCTAGACCTTGTAGTGGCTGTGCTGTTTTTTCAGTGTTTATTACCAATGATTTGGACAGCGGGTCTCATACTGGAAGCATTTATTTTCAAACTCCACAACAGTGTTTTGTAAGTGCAGGGGATAGCTTCCTGGTTAGATTTTCACCATGTTTTATTTGCTGTGTCGTTAAGTTTGTCAGTATCTTCAGACTTAACTGTTGAAAAGATAAAAGCCCTGATACTAATGGCTTTGTGGCTGGCAGGTGCTCATTTCCCCTATTATTTGAGATTATTCCTTTTGAATCTCACTGTTATCTCCATTACTGACACACACTATAATTTTCAAAATTGTCCACTATTAGGTCTCTGACTCTGGTTTTTCCTCGTCTTGTCTGCAAACAGCAGCTTTCTTATGTTCAGTTAAATTTTGTTTTAACCCGTTCAACAATTAGAGTTTCTTTCAAGCATTACAAGAGAATGCTAGAAAAACAAAATGCTCTCCTCCTTTCTGAATATGTGATTTAACTTGGACTCAGTATTGCAGAGCTGAGCTCTATATTCTGAGTATCAGAATTAAGAATCTTGTACCTCTTTGATGTCAAAAAGTGACTAAAATATATTTTTTAAAAAGTGATGTTTTAAGCTCCACTCCTTTTTGTGTTCTTAAAATATTTCATTAACGCTCCAGTGGTTCTGCTAAGGAACTGTTTGATTTAGTACTGAATATTAACTGCAATGTTTAAGTGACTTCTCTTTCTGCTTTGATTTGGTTTTGGGTGTTTTTTGTCTGAAGAGATTGCAGTGACGTTCGTATAAGGGGCTTTGATTTATAAGAGATTAAAGTTAATTTATAGTTATTATCTGTCATTAATCCTCATGTTGGAAAATTGTTTGTTTTTTATTTAATGGGTATGTGTTTCAGTTTATCTCTGCCCAGGATGAGTCATAGCTTGCATTTAAACAAGAAACCAGTATTCTGCTTCTCATCTGCTGCAAGGCGTAACTCAAACAGTACTTCTTAGTCCTTTAACGTGCCTACTAAAAAAGGGAGTCATAGGCAGCACCCCATCATTTTCTAAAAGAAAACATGATAAAGAAAGATCAACTCTACTAATGTAATGTTTTCTAAAAAAACCCCCAAAAACTTCAGGTTTAAGTTAAATGGGGTGTGTTATACAGATAGCAGAATTAACTGTTGGCTGTGAACATTGTAGACTTATGACAATCTGGGAAGGATGTGGTCAGTGTGGGTTGAAGAGAAGGTACACGGCACTGAGATGGCTTTCCTGCCACTCTGAAGTGGCAGTTCTGGTAGACCAACATGGTGATGGTGTCTGTCAGAAAAGCTAATGTCTCCTGATAGAGCAAGGTGTTTCTAGAGCTCTTGGTCAGGTTGTTTAAAAAGGAAAAAAAGCCTTCCTGTATATCCTAGATTTGGGTTTTTTTTGTGGTGACTGCATTGTAATACACCTGAAGGAATGAAAATACAACTGAGTAGCTGGGTAAGAAATGAGCTATCAGGGCAGGTTTTTCTTCTGATAGCAATATTTTAGCTCAAACAAAAGCTAGATCTGAGGAGGGAAACAGGCCTTGGGGAAGTCACCGAAGTCAGAATGTTCTGAAGGTCTCACAGAATTTGTGGCTCTACAAAAATACCTTGTTTAAAATGAAAAAGGAGACAAAACTCCTAAACCAAGTTGCTGAAGAGTTATGTTTCATGAAAAAGCAGACAGTGGTGTAAGATCCTTCCTTTCTCTCTATCTTTTGAGATGATCAGAAACAAAGTGACGAGGACAGACACATAGTAATGATTGAGTACTGTGGTTTTTGTAGCTTTACCAACTCTTATCAGGATCCCCCTTCTATCTCGTGTGATTCTCCACCCATTCTCTCTTTAATGTGAAAGGCTATTGCAGTGTTTCTCACACTGTTATGTTAGGTTACGTGTTTTGAGGTAGCAGATGAGATAAAGGAAAAACCCTACTGAACGTTTAGGAGTAAACCATGACCTGGGTCAGCCTGCATGGAAACACGGAGCCTTCTCTGGCTCTGCAGCAACTGCAGAGTTTAGTTATGTTTCTTCAGATCAGGTGCTTGAGTATATCTATCAGCAAGATACAAGAGAAGGAGGGGAAAGCCTTTAACAGGGCATTTAAATAGTGCAGACATGCTGTCTAGGCTGACAAAGATACAGAGAGGGAAAATGAAAGTATAGTGAATTCTTGCTGCTCTGAATAGACATGGATGATTGTGCTTTTGTACTGCTATATATACTTGCCAAGGCAATCTGATCAGTGTTTGTCTTGAACCAACTAATCGATGTGGTGTTGAGTTCGGTGCTATTTATCAGGAGAGCTGGAATAAGAAACTAATCCAGTAAATTTCATTTGTTCTCTGGAGTGGGCTTTGTTTTCATGTTAACTTCATGTAGCAAACATTGACAGTACCTATTCTTTTCCTCATTAATAACACTTGGAACCTGTGATGTTCCCTGCAGTGGTCAAACCATGTCCAACACAGCTGAGCATGCATCTTTCTTTGACACATTCAAACATCAGAGCATGTGCTGATCCACCTTGGCCCTTGTGGGAACTGCAGGTAAACCCTCCTGTCTCCAAGGCCAGTATGGAACAAGAGTTGGAGGTCACTAGCTGTCTTTGACTCTTGGGTGACAGATCCCTCTGTTTTCAGCAGGGACTAACAATTTTCAGAAGAGCTGAAGCATATCCCTCTGGTTTAGGAGAGCTGGATAATTATTACACTGCCGTGCCTGAATTTGCTTTACCTGGAGAGAGTGAAGTCTGGAGTTTGTGGAGTAAGGCTATGGGAAAGATGCTCTTTCAGGAGGAGTTCAGGCTCAGTCATCAGTTAGTGTCAGCCTGCCTTTTGCTGTGTTGCAGTTATTTCTTGCATTGCTCTGGGAACTCCCCAGTCTGATGCTGTAAGACTGGTCTCTTTGGCTGACCATCACACTTGTGCCTGTGAAGTGCCTCCTTGTGCAGGAGCAGCATTTTGATTCACTTACAATCGAAAGTCTACAAAGGCTTTGTTTCACACTGCCTGGGCAGCAGAACATTTTGAACTCTGAGTAAAATTGCTGAAAAGGGACAGTTAGTCCCCATGCCAAAATTCAAAGGAAACAAAATGATCCTCATTTTTTTTGGAAGTCCTTCAGTGCAGCTCACATTGGAATTTCTAGTTTCAGTTTGATTTTTTTTATTTTATTAAAAATGATGCAGTGAAGAATGCAGGCATTCCTGCCTTCTTTTCAGCTTCCAGATCTCTGCAACTCCCTTAAAATCCAACAGCACTTGGAGAAGTAAGAGGAAAAAGAACAATACTACTGCTGCAAAGCAAAATGTTTTTGTTTCAACAGTGTTTCACAATTAAATCAGTGTTATGAGCTTCCAAAAATTGGCTTATTTATCGCAAAACTCTTCTTGACTTAAGCTGTGTTTTAAGAGACACTTCATGATGTGTGTTCCTCCCATAACATAGAAAGAAATGTCAGCCCAATCTGCTTGGCCTTGCTGTAATGGCCTGGTGTGGAGAATCCTTTTGTCATCTTGCCTCCCAGCAGAGAGACTTGAGAGGAAACCCCCAACTTAGAAACATGCTCTGCAGTCAGGTCTCCCTGTGTTCTCGTATTCAGCACTCTGTACTAAGGTTTCTGGAGTAGTGAACAGAAGGGGTATCAAAAGGTGTGTTCCTGGTCATTTACTGCTTTCAGGGAGTCAGGAGGGGGTCTGGTAGCTGCTGTGGATGTGTAATGAAAGCAGTCCTATGTACTTAGGTGGCATCTGGAGTGCATCGTTGCCAGCTGTGGTTCTTGAACCTCTTCCCAAACTTGCATCCTCGAATTTCTACCTGGGTGTGGTTTTTTTCAGGCTAACCCCTCTAAGCTCAGGTATGTTTATGGCTGTACTGAAAAAACTTTTTGTCCAAAAAGACTAGGCAAATCCCCTCTGTAATCAGTGAGATTTGATGGGGGAAGAATCTGGCCCCAGGTAGGTAGTCAAGCATTTAGCTTTCCTGGATCAGTTTTCAACTGTGTCAGGGCTCCGTACTTGCCATCTCTCTCCCAAATGCATCTCTGGAGACTTGCAGGCACTTTCTTTTTGCATTTTTTTTCCCCAGGGTGCTGTTTGTTGAAGTGCCAAGAGCCAAAAATTCCAATGCAACAACTTTTCTTGTTCAAATGACTAACATTGCTCCTGGCCCTGAAAGCATTACCAGCTAGAAGCCACGTGGGGAATTGTTGCCTTAGAGAAGATGAGGTGATAAGAATATAATTTTTGAGACAGATTACTGGTTAACTACAAGTTTCAGGACTTTGTTCTGTTGGGACAAAAGCTGGAGTTGTGTGTGCTGATATATATAGCTATATCTGGTATGTGTGGTGAGGGCACTAAAGCAACGTAGCCCATGCAGACTTGTGATAACCAAACAAAATTCACCGTGGGATAGGAAACGTAGGCAAGAAACCCTCATTCTCCTTTCTATATGCAGATCATTTTTACTAAAGTATCACAATTTTGAGAACCTATAATGTTATATGCCAGGGGGTGATGGGGAGCATCAGACAGCTCCATTGAACAAGGAAAGCGCGTGGAGTAATGGGCATGTGGGAGCAAATTTGCATCAACCCACTCCTGTACTTCACTGACCACAGCTCTAGCCAGATGCTTGCTTTTGCTTTTTCTTACCTTCATAAAACTTTCCACTTTCACACATCAGCTTCCTTCAAAACTTCATCCTCACTCCTTGTGTCCTGCCTGTCAGCCTTGCCCCGGGCCAGAGGGTGCAGTGTGATGCTGCCTTGCTGTCATCACACCTTCTCTCATCTGAAAAGTAGGGCACAAAGGGAAGGGTACCTTTGCTGCAGTGGGTCTGTTTTGGGTATTCTGGTGGGTGGCACAAGTGTGTAACAGGACTTGCTGTGGTTGTTGCCTGGCTGCGAATGGTACTGGTCACCCTGAGCAGTTTGCATAGCTGTGGGCAAACAGACCAGGTTTCCTCCCAAACAATGCATGTGACACCCATAAAGCAATTTAGATGGGCAATGTGCAACTGAGGGCCAGGAGTTCTCTTCCCATGAAACCATCAGGTAATGTGGACAAGGCTACGTGAAGGCTGTGGCAGAACATAGTGGTAGATGGTATCATCTACCTGCCTCACTTTCTGTGTGTCTTGAGAGCTTGAATTTGTGTGGAAACCCAGATCATCCCTGCCCAGCACTCTGTGTGTGCTCTTTGGTAAACCCTTACAGTCCCTTTACAAAACTGGAGTATCCCCGTTTTCTGAGGTGGTGCTCAAGGCTGTCAGGTGCAGGCTGGATCTCATAGAAAGATTTTAGATTTGTCCAAGTCTGGAGGAACACCAAGAAATCCCTGGATCCCAGAGCAGTTGGGATGTGTCAGGTCTTCTGCCTGATGTTCCATTAAAAAAATAAAAAATCAAGGGTTGTCTTTTGAAGGTATCCTTTATGTGCACAGTGCTGCATGAGCATCACTTCCCATTAGCTGTATAATAAGATTTTCTGTCCCTCTTGCATGTTAATTATTTACCTTTGAGAGCACATTCGTAGAGCAACATGACTTATTTAGGGAAAGATGCAAACCTTATGCAAAGGATAGATGCTTTCTGCTCTACATTTTTTCCCCAGGAGTTTAAGTAGAGTACCTTGAGACTCAAGGTGAAGAAGGGATTGTCCTGAATGGGAGATTTTGCAAATAAGCATGTTCAGCTTGTAGAAGGTGAGGCAGGAAAGGGGATGTAGCAGTTGCGTAGTGATCTTGTAACTGCCTGCGCAGGGGTTTCTGCCCAGGAGGGGCTAAGGGGGGGGAAGGAGGAGGTGTAACAGAAATTGATACAAAAAAAGCTTACTCAATGGAACCTCCAGTGGAAACAGGACGTGAGCTTGAAACACAGTGTTACTTTCATCCAGCTAGACTCTGAATGGTATCAGTGGGTTCATGCCTGGTCCAAGCTGATAACAATTTGTGTGATAAGGGTGTGGTTTTTATCATGGTAGCTAGTAAACAGCTGCACAAAACTTAGTCATGCTTATAAAGTCAAGTGCAGCCTGCTATCTCTGTGTTGACTGCTTGCTGAGCTAGGGTGGAATATCTGAAAGCATCTGAATCATTTAGGAGCACAGCTCTTAATGACTCTGAGATGAATACTTCACTTGGGCACTTGCTGCTCCCCCTGCTTGTATCTACAGCATTGTAGTTGTGCCTAGTCATTTGGAGAGCAGTGGTAAGGGTTCCTGCTCTGAATGGCTTACTGTCCAGGACAGTGAATAATGGAACAACGAAAGGAGGATGGTTGATTGATGCCATTCTTCGTGTGAATAAATAGGTATATTTGTAGAGAAGGGGCAAGGACCTTTCTGTGAGTGTGAAAGCAGGCAAAGCCACATGCCCATCAGAAGGGATATGTGGAAAGGAAAAGGAAGTTGATGCCAGACTTGATTTTGCTGCTTATGTGTGTACTGGTAGATCTTCCTCTGAGCAGCCCAGGAGAGAAAAGGAATGGAACAGGAGAGTTCAGAGGTGAGATCAGCCCGGAGGCACTCACCATGGCTGTCCTCAGCCTTGAAGAGACTTGTCAGCCAGGAGTGTCTCAGGACTTGAGAACAGTGAGCTGTCAGCATTTCCATCTGCCACTGCAGTATGTTCCTCTGCTCTTTCCACTCAGCTGCATTGCACAGGAGAGATTGCTCTGGCTCTTGCAGACCTTGAGGAAGCTCTAGGTGCTGTGTTCTCCACCTTTTCCTCCCAGGAGGAACTTTCCAATGCTACTTAAAGATGCAACCTGTTGAACACTTGGAGTAATTTGTTGTAATTTCACACGGACAAACTCCAGCCCTTAAATGGGGAGTGTTTGCTCCTTCTGGAAACAGTGAAATTCTTCAAATGAGTTATTCTGAATGGGGGAGCTGTGAAGGTTTATGGTGGAAATCAGAGGTTAAAAAGAAGTTGCTAGATATCTCCCACATCTTTCAGTCTTTCATTCCCACTTATTTGACCTTGTTCCCTGGAGGGGCTTGAGTTGTGGGTTGACCAGTAGATTTTGCCCAGCTGTATGGGAATGTTCCCCACAGCTCAGAAAATGCCAGTCATTAGCTCCACTTTGGTGATGTCAGGAAGCTGAACAGGGGGTGAGTACTCAGGCTTGCACAGATGCACACAGTTACGTGCAAGCACACACAAAGAGCTTGCAGTTAAAGTCTACGTGCCCCTCTCTTTTAACAGGGGAAGGCTGCCCCAGCTGTGTATACAGCTTGGTGTTTCCCTTTGATCTGTGTTTATTTCCAGTGTTTCTCATAGGCTGGATCCTGGTTCTCCTCAGAGCTGGCTGCTCGTTTCCATGTGTGCAGCTGTGTAAGCGCATACAGAGAAGTTCACTGGGGTGACTGGGGTGTAACTGGTTTCAGCGGCTTGGGGTGGAGGTTTCTCTTCCTTGCAGCCCCTCCTGTTTGGTTTGCTCCTGTCATTTCCTTGCCAACCTGAGGGCAGGGGATAGTCTCATTCTGGTAGTGGAAGCTGTGCTTTGCAGATGCCTCCAGATCCTCTCTTTTAGTTTGCCTACCTGCTCCCACACACGTGGCATTGCTGCCCTTTTCCAGCTGCACACAACAAATACAGCTGCCACTCTGGAGCAAGACTTTAACGCTGTCACCAGGGTCATAGTTCAGACAGGCAAATTGAGGCAAATTTCCTCCTTGCTTCCCAGAGACTCGGCACGCTGCCCCTGCAGCTGGCTCAGGCCCAGTGCCTACAGGAGGGCAAGAAACTGCACTCACCAGGCTGACCTGGCACTTTGTGAGGCTCTCAGACATGGGGCTGGGTGGGCCTTGAAGTGTCCTGTCTGCCCACTCACCCCAAGGCCAGATAAACTCTTATCTAAACATTTCCTGACAGATGTCAATCTAACATGGCCTTAAACTTGGCCAGCAGGATTGCTGGGGACGCAGCGCAACCTATTGCCCGATTAACTGTTGGTACCTCTAGAAAGTTTTTTCCTACTATCTAAGATAATTATTTCAGCGTTGTTCTAGGGAAGCTAAAAAGCTGACCAAAGTTGAGTGCCTCTGTGTGTGTGAAGGGGAGAGTCCTGAACGCTGAATAATCATCTTTCATAGCAAGAATCACTCTTACTAGACCCTAGAACTGCACTGAGGAATTCTGCCTGGGATATGGGAATAGGAGAGGAAAAAAAAAAAATCATCTTTCCTTTTCCTGGTGCATGTGTTTGCCACTTCACCTACCCAGAAAAGCAACTTTGATGCCAAAATAAGTGGGAAACCGGATGGGAACACTTTGTCTCTGGTGGATATTCTACGTAATATGACCCTCTTAGGAAATGCGCAGAGCCTGTTCTCTGTGGCGTGACCTCTTTTAAACTTTTCTTGGCTTGGAAAAGCAGCTTACAGGCTTGGTATTCGCTGGAAAAAGCACATATGGGGATGCGTGTCAGGGAAGGGATTGCAGAGGGGAAGAAGAGAAATCTTAGATCTGGTGCTGTATTCTCCAGGGAGGCACGTGAAGGCCCTCTGGAGTCAAGAGTGTCTCTTGGAGCTTGAGGTGTGGGGCTTTTTGTAGCGTGATCTCTGAGAAACAGCGGAGCAGGAAGGGGGGTTAGGCTGTGGGTTGGGTGCGCTGTAAGTGGTTAGCAGTAGTTGGAGTGGAAAGCTATTGCACAGAGCTCTGCTCAGACAGTGCTGCCTTGCACTTCCCCTCAGCCATCCAGGGGAAAGCAAGCTGCGGGAGTTTCTTAAAGGGTTTTTATTGGGGGTTGTTTTGCTTTGTTTCTTTCTTTCTTTTTAAAGGAACATTTGTTAAAATTGTTATTTAAAGTGAAAAATAGGATTATTCTTGCCAGCTCTTGTAACCTCCACTGCAATTCTGGTGATACTCTGTGATTCTCAAATCCCAGCATCCAGAATGAAGTGTTTTCTGTGCCCCACATAAAGCCCAGGGTATAAGCCAGTGTAATCTATGCACTAAAATAAAAACCCAGAAAGGAGAGGTAGCATCCTATGTAGGTGGCTTTGGGGAGGAAGAGGGGGTTGGGTTTTTTCAATCATGTGATGTCTGAGCTGTTTTGTTTTTTTATGGGGCCTAAGTCATTATCTTTTGGACACATGAGATAAACAGCAGGACATCAGAAACTAAAGGTTTTAAAGAAATAAAATGTTTTATGACTGCTTGATTGCAAAGTCAACAATACAGCCTTCATCTTGTGGTTCTGATCCAGACTAAACTCCTTTGAACTTCGCTGAAATCCCATCTTGGGAAATCCTTGGGACAGTGGTAAGAAGGAACCTTGGATAGCTTTTGCTATATATATAGGGAGAGAGGAGCAGTGAGGGTTTATTGATCCATTTCAAGAAACAGCCTCATCTTTTACTCTGGGCTGTATTAACTAGCAGAGAAAACTTCCTACTCCCTAGGCACTCCACATACCAGTGTCATAGCTGAGGTACATGAGGACCTGAAAACCAAGAGTAGATTTAGCTGTGCAGGACTCTGTTGAAGGAATTAGGATTAGCTCTGCTCTGTGGATGAGTGGTGCGTGCTTCAGTTCCTCAAGGGATTTACCTGAGGTCACGCAAGCTGTCTGCGGACAGGTCTCCTGACTCTCACTTAAAGGTCTTCCCTGCTGTGTAACCCTTCTCTGCTTGTGGAGGGAGTTGAAATGTCAGCCCCGTTGGGTTGCTGCTTCACCCTTCCTGAAAGTGCACGCTCTGCCAGCTCCTGCCTGGAAGCATCAGGACAGTCAGGAAAGCTGTGCTGCTGCTTTGCCGTTTGGCTCTCCTGATGAGGAAACCCACTGCAGCCTCTCCCCAGGTGAATGGTTTGTGGTGAAAATTACCTTCCTTTGTTGTTTTTCGTGGGGTTTAATTATCATTTTTAATACCAGTGATTGTTGAAACCAATGGAGAGTGATTCCCAGGATGGGATGCTGTCTAGAAAATACCTGACCATAAAGCAGTACTTTGGCTTACCTGAGTTCATGAGGCCCTGTGAGAGACATAAGCACTACAAAGTAACAGGGAAGGAGGGGTGTGACTGTGATTATAATGCAGTGCCACTGCAAGTATTTCTGTTAGCTTGTGTGTTTTAGGTGTTCCAGCTCTGCTCTTTTTTCTAAATTATTTTTGTTTCCAAAACAAACCATGAACCTTTCAGTGTTTGGTTTGCTCCCAGGTGGGATCCTAACCCTTTTCCTGCTGGGAGGATTCAGGCCAAGCGAGTGTAAGACAGCTAATCCTCTCACAAATGTTAGTTTATTCAACTACAGCTGTTCTTGGTTTGGGAGAATTAGAATTGTGGCTGTGGCATTGCTGACCCAGGCAGGGGTTGTCATGCTCTTCTCCAGCTCATCAAGTGTTCCACAGGTAGAATGTCCTGCACTTAATATAATGACTGTTTGAGCCCTGTTGGAAGCACTAGGAATTTTGTAGTTGAACTGAAAAAAATCAAGCAATTTTCATGTCTTAAGGATACATTTTGTCTGGCTTCCTGCCCAAGGGAATGGGTTTCAGGGGGCCAGCTTCATCATTTTGTCCTTGTTTGAGGTTTGAGCAGTCATAAGTCTCTTCACCTTCAGATGTGCCCAGAGGAGAGAGAAAGAGTTGAAGGAGGGTGTCAAGGGTTGTTAAGGGGAAAGGGCAAGACAGGGCGTGGTTTTGTTGGGGTGTTTTTTCCACCTGAAGCTTTCATTTTATGGGCGATACAGGTAATTAACAATGTCTTGACAAGGAGTTTGCACTAGTACAACCCACCAGTTGAGCAGAAGCAAGGTATGTTTTCACACTCTCTGGTACCTCCTTTCAAAAAACTTTTATTTCCTGGTTCCTCTATAGGTATCAGATCAGGACATGACTCATCTGCTCTCACAGTGCTGGGAGCTGTGCTTCTCTGCTCAGGTTTCCCTGCTGAGTAACATACGTAGTTAATGAGTTAAAACTGTTTGTCCATTAACATTAGCTAACTGCTGGATTTATGAAATTACTGTATTGATGTTCTTCATGTGCAATAACCCATATCCAATAGTAAAAATAGTGGTAGGATTTCTTAAGTTCTCCTGCCCAGTGCTTTTTTCCACACCTCTGATAGTGACCTTGGCTGGTAACTCTTTTTTTCCTGGGAAGTCTGAGGTTAAATTTAAAATAATTTTACAAGGTGAAATTACATGCACTGCTTCCTCTGTTCCAGATGCATGCCCTCTATACCTGAAAGGTACAGCAGATATTTGATGACTCCTTAAATATTTCTGACAGTGTGAAGGGGTATTAGATGAAGAGCACATGCTTTCCTTCTGGCATAAGAGATTTTATGTAAACAAGTGTTCCAAATGGCCACATTCTTAGAATATTTTTTTCATTAGGAATTACGATTTTCTTCCACAAGGTGAGGAAATTGGAATATAGCTTCAGAAAATAAATATATGGGGTGAGAAAACTCTGCCCTGTCTTAATTAACAGTAAAAATTTCTTTTCATAGCAACAATTTATCTGTGTAATTGAATAAAATATGTTAGTAATAACTTCTGTTACCAGATGAGAATACATTCTTGATATCAGTGTATTCCCTGCTCGTTATTTTGAAAGGAGAAAATACATTTTCTGAAGTAACAAGTTGGCAGTGCCCTTTATTCTTTCACTGATGGACAAATGTCTGTCTTGCAAAGCAAGGACTTCTTTCAACTGGTTTGTGGTGTCACTGATTTAAAACTTGACTATAGCAGGCCCCAAAGCCCAGAGTTCCTTTCAGTAGTATTACAAAGAAACAGCAGCTCTGAGAGCAGTCCAGGGACACACTCTGGCTGCCTGGTGGGAAGCTGCCTAATATCTTGGGTTCTTCCAGTCTCAGCACAGGCAGGTGGCCTTCAAGGGTCCCTTCAGAGCCCTGCTAATTCATCTGCTTTCTTGTGTGCACAGTCTGACATGTCTTTGAGGGTCTGTGAGGACTTGGTGGTAGTAGATCCAAACGGGAGAGCTCTTCCCATTGCCTGGCAGTTGGAGAGGCAGTTAATGATTATGGGGTGAGAGCATCCTCACTTTCCAGTGTCTGACCTTGCAGGAGCCTGAAATACCTCCTCGTTTCTTTCCAAAGGCGTGGTGCTTAGCCAGGAAACCTCTGAACAGCATAAGCAAGAATAGCTGGCGAGTTGGGAAGATCTTGGCTATCTTTGCTGGTGACCTAATTCTAGCAGCAAAGCTGAAAATCCGCCGGCCGCAGCAAAGCAGGTTACGGCCGCCTGGTCGGCGAGGCGGGTTCCTGGTGAATGGCACAGCGGCTCTGCAGGCACGGCGGTGGCGTGAAGGAGGCGGCTGCGCTGGTTGGAGAAGCACTGCCAGACTCTGTGGCTGTGAGCAGACTGCACATCCCTAGAAGGATAATTATAATGGTATTAGTGGGAACGAGGGCGCAGGACACCACTGGCTATTTAAAGAGCAGGTCTATTTTTAACAGCCTCTTAACAAAGACGGGGTTTTTATTAGGCTGGGCTAGTCGGGGCTTTATAATTAACGAGCCTGGGTTGCGTGTTTACAGCCTGCTCTGCATGTTCGCTGGTAGCCAGATGCAGGGTTGTAACTGTATCTCACTGACAGGGGGATGAAAACCACAGTACCTGTGTGGTCGGCAGTGAGCAAGACTGAGAAGTTGGTGTCAAATGATCTAGTACAAGAGGTACCCGGATGTGCCCGTGCCGGTAGCAACCAGTAGTTTTAAGTCAGAAGGAGAATGTGATGTAGAGCATTTGTGGCCTGTGAGGGCTGTGATGTTTAGCATGCTGTTGTAATCATAGCTCAGCCTAAAAAGGGGGTTAGCTGCTAGCACCATGTACTGTGCTGTAGTAAAGTTCAGTTCATTAGGTTCACCGGGGATTAGAATGCTTCATGGCCAAAATCAATAATAGTAGATCCTTAATATATAATTTGGGGGGGCGGGGGGAGGGATTAACTTTGATAAATAATATGCTGCTCCAGAGCATCTGTTGCTATTTGACATCTCAGCAACTGTCCACATTGCTTTCAAAGAAAAGCAGAAAGCCTTAGAGGAGCTGGGAGGAGGGAAAATGAAGCTGTTGAATGGGCACTGGGAGCTTGATGCTAGGCCTGGGTGAAAATGAAGGGGTGAGAGAAAACGCCAGGCACCGATTGACTCCAGTGCTCTGCTGGGCAGATGGCCACCTGTGCTGCTCTCATCACCTTTCCATTGTGAAGCAGAGACTGTTATGTTTGATCTTTCTCTGCTGAGTAGAAGTAGTGTCTCATTGGTGCCTCAGAAGATCAAAGGGCTTAGGAAAGTATGAGTAGCTGTGAGCTCATTCTGGAGGAGGCACCTTCCAAAATGGCTGGTATCACTTTTATTACTGTGAGCATCAGCATTCAATTCTTTTTTGGCCATTTCTTTAAGCATTGTAGTTTTGAAAGTCCTGAGAATACAGATGGTCTCTTTTGACTATTATTACTCATTTAAATGAAGCTTCTCATTCTAGGCCTCTAGTTCAAAGAGAACAACTTCAAGATAGGCACCAAATAGGACCCAAAGGCCCAGAAGTTATTGTGTGAATAAAAATAGCCCCAGATACATCACTTCAGCTTCAGAATCATAATGTTGCCTTAGTCTAATTGTTTGGTATCTGCTTGATTTAGGATTTCTGAGTGCAGTCACAGGACCCTGTTCAGACGTCAGTGCATTTGGCAACTGTATTTTTGTTCCAAAGAGTTTCCAATGCAGTAGACTGTCAGAGAAGAGCACAGAAACAAAAACCTGGGCAGGCTGAAGGATGATGGATGGTGATAGCAGAGCAAACAGTCCAGGCTTTGCAGTGCTGGTTGGAGGTCAGAGTGAAGAGGAAGGTAATAGAGACTCAGTCTGGGATAACAACTGTACTTGCTGAAGTGCTCTCTGAAATGAGAGTAGGACTCTGAATCTTCCAAAAGTGTCCTTTTCACAGCTGTGTCTGCAGTGCTGTGGCCTTGAATCCTGGAAGTGGAAGCTCTCTCACATGTGCACGTAACTCAAGGTGTTTGTAGGTAAACCTCTGCACTCACTGAACAATGTGATTTCCACATGAGAACAGACTGAGCAGCCTTTGGGAGATACAGCTGAAAGCGTCTATTATCCCTCTCTGTTGCAGCCCAGGAGTCACCTGTCCTGCAGAAAGGCTGACATTTTCAGCCAGCTCCCCCATTATTTCACCAAGGGATTGGAGTCTACCTAATTTCCCCTCTCTCCATCCCTCTTTTCCTCCTTTTTTTTAAATTTGTTTTGGAAAGCCGTGGAGTAATTAATTTGCCTTGAAAATCATCATGAAATTAGGAGAGCCTTCTCAGTTGTATTCAGTTTACCTGGAAGGATCCCAGGAAAGGGAGAGACCTGAACAGTTTTGTGATGTTGAGAGAGGTGGGAAGAGCATGTCTCCCTCCAGACTGCAGTAGTAGGCTAGAAAGACCCGTCTTGCAACAGACCATTGGTGGCAACAGACCACTTGGCACGAGGCTTGTTGGTCTTGCAGCCTCTGTTTGCCAAGAATCTGAAGCTCTTCCGGAGTTTAAATCAATGACGAGTCTTCCCATCTAGAAGAGTTTGGGATAGAAGTAATTTCTGTGTGCCTGTGGGGGTGCATTTTGGCCATATGCTAGCTCTGTGGTAGGAGGCCATGCTGGGCTCAGGGGGATAGTCAGGCCAGGGTTTGTAGGACAGCCACTTTTAAGGTTTACAATGTGTATTTTAAGCATAAAGCAAGAATTTTAACTTACCTTAAGCTTTGTAGCTTCTATTCCAATGCAGGGAAGGGGCTGTGTGCTACAAAACTGGCTATCTTTTCCAAATATTTCTGTTGTTGGGTAAGATGCTTCCTTTCCCATTGTGCCTTGTCTTGGTTTTGTGACTGAGGTGGCCTTTGAACAAGACACTGCTGTTGCCGAGTGCATCGATACATCACTGTTTGCATTTCATTTCAGCTACGGGCTTGAATCAGGGATGCTGCTTTCCTGAGCACTGTACCACCAGGTACCTCCCTGTTCTGCAGCTTGTCACCAGGCAGAGGTGCATTGATTTGTGTGACTTGGAAAAGCTGCATTGCCTGTATTTTTATGGTTTATTGCTGTTACTGCTGCTGTTTAATCGTGAGTCTCCTCATCTGTGGCTTGTTTTTCATCTGCCCTTGATTTGAGAATAGATGGGACTATGTTCATCTTTAACTTGTGCACGCAGAGCTGATGTGGTTAAGATCAGGCTGGAAGTGCTGTCCCTAGAACTTTTTTGTTCTTTCGGATTCCTATTTATAATACACTGTCAGGTCCTTTTATTGTCGGTTCCAGTTTGTCGTTCCTTTTAAATGATAGAAAGGCTTTAAAGACATGGGAAGTTCGAAAGGCTTTTTTGGTCCAATTACTTTTCCGTGGTACATTCTATTAGCTTTTGCAGTACAAACACTCCTACGTGCCAGGAACCATCCCTAGGAATTGACTGGAAACAAAAAGAAAAAGGCAAATGAGCAAGAATCTCCTTCAACTGGGAGCAAACACGGGAAAATAAGTAACTGTGAGAGGAGACCTGATTTAAAACCAGAAAGCAGGGCTTGCTCTGAATGATTTCACAGCTTGGGGTGGAGGGTGTGTGTGTGTGTGTGGGGAGAGTACTGACTTCTAACTGCATGTTTCTGAGCCAGTTTTCCTTCTGAAACATGTGTCTTGTCTCTGGTGTCCTGTGGAACTGGGGTGAGCGGGTGTGAGTGTGTTTATTGCAGGCTGGCTGGGCGCCACCGCAGCTTCATTGCGCGTGGCTGGAGGGCTCGCAGCAATTGCATAACGCTCTGCAGCAGGGAAGGCACGGGCTCAGCCCCCAGCTGCCTCCCTATTCCTGAGCCAGGTGCTTGGCAAAGCCTCTTCTTTCACTGAAGACATGAGGGTTCAGTCAAGCAGGGGGTAGATACCATCACAGAGAGGTCTGGGCCGGGGGTTAGAGACAAGAGTAAGGAAAAAACATCAAGTCATATGATGGCTGTCTGAGATAAGCATGCATCTGACCTGCAAATTGCTTTTAGAAGGAAACCATATTTTCCCCCGTTTTCCCTGCCCTGTGGTTTTTGCATGTGTTTCTCATTACTTTTATCTCAAAATCATTCTCATCCAATGAATTATTGATGTGGGGTCACTCGCGTTTCTCCAGGAATTGCTTGCTTTAACCAGTGATCCCTCCTGAATTTTTTAAGCAATCTATTAGCTCTGAAATCCAAACAAAGTTGGTGGTTTCTGATTTCAGGGTTAAATTAGACTTGACTTTGAAAAGGTATAGAGGGAAGAGGAGGGGGGCAGAGGGGAGGGATGATAATGGCCTTTTCCATGTTAGGATCTTCCTTCTCCTGGTTCTTTTGGTGGTTCTTGTTGGGTTTGGTTGGTTTTTTTTAACATCTCTTGAAGATCAGGTGCCTTATTTAACCTCAGTAGGACTTGAGCATCTTCCTAATGTCAAGCACATGCCTAAATCCGCTGTTGAATTCAAGCCCTATGGACCTGCAGGCACAGTACAAAAATATCAGGGAAATACTTTGCTTTTCCCTCAGATGCTCCCTTCTTTTAACATACAAAAATCAGAATTCAGCATTTTGAAATGCTGCTGGAAGCGAGTTGGTCATTTCCTGCTGGGAGCAAGGCTTGTTCTTTCAAAGATGGGAAAAGTGTGTCTGTGTGTGTGTGTTTTGCAGATGTTTGGGCCTTGATTCATCAGAGTCTTATCAGCAGTCTGACTAGGGGATAGTGCTGAATCTGGTAAATCTGCTGCTTCAGAGCTGAGAGTGCACGTGTGTTTGACTGACTCCTCAGTAGAGAAAGTTTCTTGTCTCAGTTTCCATCGCTCTGCCCGTGGTGGAAGCTGGGAAAAGGGGGGGGGGGGAACCCAAACCAACCAACTGAAAACCTAAGAGCTGTCCTAGTTATGAAACTGCAGTCTCTCCAAGGATATTTACAGTTAGGGGTGGCTCCCTGACCATCTTGCCCACAGCCACTGCTGCAACAATGCCTTTCCAGCCCAGAGCAGACCCTTGCAGGGGGCTTCTTGGGTGTTGAAGGTCTGTAGGTTTCTAGCCCATGTGTAGCTGCTTTGTGACCAGCAGACACAAGGCATGGAGGTGCTGCCCCAAGTCCCTCAGCTCTGTGGACTTCCCAGACAGGGAAGAGGTTGGTGGCTTTGTGCCCAGCTTGCTGTGGTTCAGGGTGGTGGAGTAGGTTGATTCCTACCCAAACCTCTCAAAAATACCCTCGGAGGAGTTGGGTAAGGAAACAGGGAAGTTTGCTTTGCACCCACACCTTTTTCTGCACTGCAGTTTTGATTCAGGCAAAAGGGAGCCTGGTTCCTGCAGTGGGATTTGAGTGAATGCTGTAGAGTGAGACAGCTGAAGCTATGAGCAAAAAGCACGCATAAATAAAGGCTTCCTCCCTGTGCTTTATATAATCAGAGTGGATGATGTCATTGGGAGCCAGAGAGGAGAGCAGGCTGTGAAATTGCAGCCCTCTGCAGCCAGGCAGAGCCAAGTGCAAGGAGGGGCTGCACAGAGCAAGGGACTGGCTCCTCTTGGATAAGAGGCTCAGGACAGAGGGCCTGGGGGCTCAGGCTTGGAGGGGAACTGTGGGGATAAAGTAAACAATCCAGATCCAGTCAGAAGCTCTCACACAGGCACAAAGTGAAGGGGGGGGAGAACAGCACAGGTGCAGTGGGGCTACCATTTCAGGGACTGGCAGCTGTCTGTAGCATGTTACAGATCAGGTGGGGGGCTTTTGGGCTTGTTCCTCCCTCTTCTGCTTCAGTCTCCTGGTCTCTCTGGTTAGGGACTGATACACCTTTTCCCAGCACAGCTCCTGGCAGAGAAGAGATGGCATCCTCACTCTCCTTGCCCTCTGCAGCCTAGAGCAGCTTGCTTACAGTCTCCCCCTGACCCTGCACAAGGAGGGGCAGCAGAAGTGGCAGAGGGTCCCTGTCCTAGCCAGAGCTGGCAGGTGGAACAAGAGAAAAGGTTGTCCTCAGGTCTGTGGAACAGTGTGAGGCTCTGGTTTTCTGAAGTCACCCGGGCACTTTGCTCCTTTTCTGGCCAGTGTGATACCCCACGTAGGAATCTCAGATGAGAGTCTTCCCCTTCCCAGGGGAGCACTGGATTGATCTCTTAGGAGAGAGGAGAGCCCCTTTCCTTTCCTTCGTGGATCCCTTATTCAGCACATCCTGCGCCTACTGTGTGCTCAGGATGCTGTTTTGAGAGTTGGACTTTTTTCCAGGAAGAAGGGCTTCAGCTTCTCCCACCTCCCCTGCAGCTAGCGTGCAAAGGCTTCAGCCTTGCCTGAAACTGGAATTCTCCTCCTGTCATCCTCTGTCTTTCCTGGGATCAAGGCAGCGAGAGGCAGCAGCCCTTCACACCAAGCCCGAGTTGTTTCTCTGTTATATAACAATATGGGCATTTAGACTTGTTTTTCCAGATATTGGCAGATGCGTCAAATATTGGCATAATCCAGTGGTTTACATGGAAAGCTGTCTGGCTCTGTCTGGAGCCTGCACAATGCTGGCATTTTCGTTGCATACAAGAGCCTGCAGCATTGTTAGAGCCACATTGCAGCAGAGTCCAGGTAAACAAGGGGAAAAGCTATTCGTATCGTGGCTCGATTACAGCTGCCCAGGTACAGCTCCAGGACTTGATAAGAAAGATTAATAGGCTTGTGATTGCTTTCTCTCTGCAGTGGTCCTTTAGCTAAGTTTGCTGTGATGCTTTTGAGCTCTGGAGTTCTATTTCTGGCTTTTACTGAAGCCGCCCATCGGTGCGTCAGACCTGCCTGTGTGCTCTGTGGTTTAAGAACCCATCGTGGTCTGTTTGAGGGCTGCTGGAAGCTGAGAGAGGTCAGGGACTGTGGGTTAGATTTTCAAAGTTTAAAAGCAGTGTATTGAGACAGAGGGGAGAGCTGGGGAAGCTGTTAGATCTGAACTCTCTGATGGAAAGCAGCCGGCTCGCGTGCCAGAACAGTTTGTGGGCTTGTTGCTTTTCGCTATCCCAGCCACACCGAGCCCGGGAGCTCCCAAGCAGCTCTGTCAGTTTCGTCCCCAACAGTGGGAGGGGACTGAAGGGCCTGCCTGCCCCTGGTCTGCACCAGCCTGGGCACTGTGGCTGCCCACTGCTGTATGCTATGGTGAAGGCATCTGCATTTCCCTTGGTTAGGCTGTGGTTGGAGGTACAAGTGCACTTATGTCTGCAGTGGCACTAGAACTCAGCGTGGCTCAGCTCTGAGTGCAAAACAAGGGGAAAATCCACCAGCAGCACGGAAGTGATTGTTTTGGTCAAATCTCCCAAACCTGCCTCAGCTCAGCCAACACCACCTGCCCCTGCAGTGTGCTCATTGCCCAAGCCGTGCCGCGGTCTGTCTGAGCTTATCAGCTTGTGCTCACACCCTCTGTCACAGGCAGGTGCACCCTCCTGATGCCTGCTGTGCTGGCAGAGGCCATCACCCCTGCTGCAGGCCACAGCCCTTGGCCAGCCAGCGGAGCCACTGTCAGGCATGGCTTCCCTGAAAACCACCTGGGCCAATCTCCCAGGCTTTGAGAGCCAACACGGGCATCCAGAACTGGGGGAGTGTCCCCTCTGGGGCCACCCATGCTGGAAAATTACTTTCTGACAGCTTTTCCCGAATCCTCTTGAGGACCAGCCTTCTAACTGCTTTGCCCTCTCCCTGCCTTTGTTGGGACCCACAGAGAACAGCAACCTTCTTCAGTCTACCGTGGTGCTGGGGCACAATGGGAAGTGTTTCAGTGTATGGGGTTTTATTACTAGACTGGAATTTGCGTGTAGCTTTCAGGGGTTCAATGTGGTTGATCTCATGGAGTGTGCACATACCCCAGCTTTTGATGTGGCAGATCACAGTGCCGTCCTTTAAAGCACCCTCTCTGCAGTCCAGCCAGTGCTCGCTCCTGCCCCAAGCTGATGGCTGGTTCCAGGAACCACAGTTCCTGGTGCCTTCCCCAGTTCCTAGTAAAACCTCCAGTGCTGAGGCTCGGTCCAAAGCTCAGGTTGATCAGTTGTCCATTGCAGTCTGTGTTCAGGAGTGGACTGTGATACATTTGATGTTGATTCCCCAAACTTTTTGTTTCCTGTTGCACAAATAATTCTCTTCTTGCCATGGACTGGGAGCTTCTTGCCTGGCAGGGCAGGGAGGAGTCTGGTCCCTACCTGTAGCAAGTGTTCTGTAGCGAGTCCCATGTTAGGTGGAACTGGCCCTGCTCTTCAGCCCCCAGATCTGTGTGCAGATACCCTTAGTTAGTGCTGTGATGAGACATGTGCTGCTCTGTGCTGCAGCTTGATGGCTAACAAATTCTGACTCGGTGACTTGCCTCTGTGGTCACTGAGGAAATCTGGCAGAGTCAGAAGTGGGTTCAAAGCCCAGAATGCCTTTAACGACAAGAGCACCCTTCTTTCTCTAGCTGACAGAAATCAGTGTTCAGTCTCCTGTGGGATGATGTGAACCAGCAATGGTTTTCCATCGCTGACCCTACAGATCATGGGATACTGGGCAAACACCTGTAGTGGGTGCACACAACTCCTGTTGATCAGGCTGTACATTGAAAATGAGCTTCAAAGTAGAAAAAAAATCACCCCAATGTCAGACATCATCTGGGTTTAATGTCAGTGGGATTTGCCCTAGAGCAAGCTGAGAAGTAAGAGATAAGATTGATGTGATTACTGGGTTTTTTGGTTTGATTTTTTTGTACGATGATTTCCATTTCCCCACCCCTCCAGTTGTTGAAATTTAATGAAAAACACGTGTTCTTCAAGGCCCTTGCTGGTCATACGCAGCCCTGTGGCTCTTCTTGAGGCAAAACGATGGACCCTTTGTAAAAAGATTTATAATAGAAACAGTGAGGAGCTCAGAGCTACAGCACCACTAGCGAATACTCCCCTGTGCTGACAGTTCATCAGCAAAACCCCTGACCCCTCCACCCTTAATCATCCTTGCTTGTCACTGACATAATTGCCTGATTACAGACTCCTCTCCCCCACCTCTTTCAAACTGGGTGCAATAGTGAATTTGAAAAACAAATGGAAATGAACTGTCCGTGCTCTTTTTTTGTTGTTGTGTTTTTTCTCCCCCGGCATTGAGATGGATCAGACTGAGATTCAGTTTCTTTGTGCTCGAGCAGGGGCTGGGACGGGCTTTCAGGACTCTTTTGCACCGGTGTTTCTTGCATGTGAATGGTGCAGCTGATGTCATTGTGTTATTGATTGGGAGGACAAGTTTGGACATAAATCATTAATGTCTGGGAAAGGGGGGGAGGCATCCCACACTCGATAGTTC
Source organism: Gallinula chloropus (assembly GCF_964237585.1). Classification (NCBI taxonomy): domain Eukaryota; kingdom Metazoa; phylum Chordata; class Aves; order Gruiformes; family Rallidae; genus Gallinula; species Gallinula chloropus. Next base: position 70,940,679 of record NC_140090.1, read on the forward strand.
TCCATAAATCTACTGTTCAGTCCTGCATACGTGATAGAGAGGAAGAGGCTGCGGGAACGGTTTCCCTGCGCAGCCTGAAGACAATGTGTGTTGCTGCTGCTGCTGCCTTGACTGTTTTCTCCACAACATGTTTCTCTATTCTGCAGAAAGTGGCTCAAGTTATCAGCTGTGCTATGGTGCTTGAGCTTGCCTTTGTAGATGTGAGCCAAGGTCAGAAGGCTGCCCAAGGGAAGGTCTTGGATTCTCTTGTTCCCACAAACCTTGCACCCCCAGCAGATTCCAGACCTGGGCCCAGGAAGGAGTAAGAGCAGAGTTCTTGGGAGCTACCATCCCTCTAGCTCCTTTAACTGCCAGCAGGGGTGTTTGGGTGTTCTGGACTCACCATCTTTCTCATAGATCTTTTTAATTTGGTGCAAAAAGACAATGCTTGCATCACTTCATAGCCAATTTCTCTGAGCCAGCAATGCACAAGTGTGCAAGGGGTAGCAGTTACCTGAAATTGCTTTCACAAAGGTTCTTCTCATCAAAAGAGAGACAGCAAATAGCTGAGAGAGAGCAAACCCATGAGTTACTCATACCATTTGCCTGTGTGCCTTGCCCCTGCACAAAGTGCATCCGGATGATTCAGATTATCAATTCAGACAGCAAGAAAATAAACAATGTCTGTCAGAGGTTAGCAATAATGCAGGTATTGGTGAGCAGCTGATGTTTGCAGTGTAAATAGCCGAGTGGCAGTCTGTCCTGGTACCTGTGGGGAATCTTGTGGTGTGTGGGGAGAGAGAAACGTGAAAAATGCCTCGTGAGAGGGAAGTAGAAAAGGAAACAAGGTTCCCTTTCCAAAAGCAGAGCTCTGATCCTCCTCTTCTCCCCTTGCAGCCGAGCTCACCTCCGCCTGTGTTTAGAACGCTTAAAAGTTCTGATACCACTAGGACCAGACTGCACCAGGCACACAACGCTTGGGCTGCTCAACAAAGCCAAAGCACATATCAAGGTAAGAGCTGCTTTTCCCAGCTGCTTTCAGCCTGGGCTGTTGGGAAGTGCCATTCAGTCCCTCGTTCTTGCTGCCTAGAGGTAACTCTGTTAAAGGAGACGAACACCTTTTAAAAAGAGAAAAAGAAAAAAGACAAGCAAGCCTTGCCCCCTTGGCTAATTTAATCATTTATCATTCCTACATTGTTAGAAGAGTCCATAATGAACTCTGTTAACTACAGAAATGATTGATTTGGAGAGCAGGGGTCTTGTGCTGTATGGTGATCATTTGTTGACAGCTGCAGTTCTTTAAAGAAAAACATCTACTGTTGAGTAACTGCATTTTGATGGGAAATGCAGCCTTTTTTTTTTTTCTGAGGTACTGGTGAGTTTCCATTGCCGAAGCATTAGCACAAACCACAAGAGTGTGAGAGACAGGGTTTGCTTGCTGGGGTTTCATGTGTGAGCCTGCCAGCTAGCCCAGCGCTCTTCTGGATGCGCTTTTGGCAAAGCAAAGCATGAAAAGAAAGTGCTGCATTGTCGGTATCTGGAAGAGGCTGAAAGACTTTGTCGCAGGTCAGGATAGCAGGAGGGAGGATGGGGTGGTGAAGGAGAAAAAAGTGCTGCTGAAGAGGCAGAGTTAGCCTGAAATGACTCCTCCTTATGCAATGTGCTTGTTGTAGGGAACAAAGAACAGTGCCCTGGTAGATTTCCCAGCTGTGATCAAAGAAATCTGTAGTAGGTTATGTAAATCGCTTACTGAATAGAAAACTGTTTCTGAGAAATCCTACTAAACCATGCAGCAAGGAACACAGAACTCCCAGGGCACGTTTTTATGTTACAGTGAATCGAACAAACCGTGAATGGGTTTTGGGTAAGGGAATCGAGGCCCCTTCGTGGACAGTGCTGGTAATGCAAGTTGCTGAGCGCATGTGGAATGACCCACAAACTGCTACAGTTCAAGTCGTTTCCCCTGGGTAGGCTCAGTCCTCAGAGACTTTTTATACTAGTGTGTATGATTTATCAGGACTTGGGAGTTGAAGAGATCTGTGGACATGGAATTGTTCTTGGAAACTGGGAAGGAGCATGGTTCAGGGCTCTTCTACAGCTGAAGTGCTGCTGGGACCTGGGAAGGCCTAAGCAAAGCAAGTGGCTAGGCAGTGGAGGAGGGAGGGAAGGACAAAAGGATGAAACTAATTACTGAGTCACGTTTGATCGTGTCAGAAACTTGAAGAGGTTGAGAGGAGAAGCCAACACCAGCTTGAGAATCTGGAACGAGAACAAAGATTCCTAAAGAGAAGACTGGAACAACTACAGGGTCCTCAGGAGATAGAGCGAATACGAATGGACAGCATTGGATCTACCATTTCCTCGGATCGCTCGGACTCGGAGCGAGGTGGGTGTCACTGAACTAGCACTGGATCCCCAGGACTCAGCAAAGCAAAGCCATGAGGGCCACCCATTTCTTGTCCCTTGGCTATCCCCCTCTACAGCCTTTGGAGTTTAAGCTACTGATTTTGCTCATGACACGTGTAGGTACAGGCACACGTGTACATATGAAGATTTGAGTATTTTGCCTGAGTTCTAACTCAGCCTGGAAGAAGTGGTGTTATTGACAACCTGAGCTGATTGCTGTGGTATTTAAAGTGACCTGTTCCTCTGGAATAGCTCTCTGAAATGCCACAGCATTAGTTAGCAAAAACAGTGTGATAGCAAGGTGGTAATTGAACACCTGATGGCACAGTTGAGAGATCTGTTGTGCTCTTTGGTCTGTTGAATCTCTGAGCAGCACAAAGAGGAAAACCTTAAGAAGGTATTAGTGAGACTGGAACAGATGTTGCAAAGCAGCATCCAGCATCTTATTCTGTATTTGGGCCATGGTACAACCAAAGTGCCATGGTATAACCAAACAAACACAATCAAATAAATTGCCTCTTAAAATTTCTGGAGTCATTCTACACTACCCCTCCTCCCGTTTTTTTTTTTTCCCCCAAGCTTCCCACAGAGTGATAGAGATGATCAGAATGGTTAATTAAATTCACATAATTGTCTTTTTCTAAACATTCTACTTGAGAGCAATATTTAGACACAATAGATGCTTTGATTTTCACTGACAGACCCAAAGATGCTGAATAGTTGGGTGTGAGTCTGTAGTTTAAAAAATCATTTTTGAAAATTCTGAATGGTATGGGAACTGAGATGTTTTCTATGTCTTGCTTAAAAATAAGATTTACGTTCTAAAATCCACTGAGCACCTCTGAGAGTAACCCAGATCCTGGTGGCAATGCGTTGTAATGGCCCCTGTGAGTGGTACCAGCTTTGGCAATGTGGTATCAAGTAAGTAGCACTTTCCAGGGTAGCCTTATGCTCCCCTTTCTTTGTTGCCCTCTTGTTTTCTTTTTGTTACAACACTGGAGTAGGAGAGCTCCAAAGGAAGAGGCAGAACAAGTTCAGAGGGTGAGGTGACTCACCTATGCTGATATTTAGGCTTTTTATAAATCATGTCCTCAGCCCATCCCTCTCTAGGGGAGAACACAGTAAGTCTTTCTGCTGGACAGCTGCTTCATCCCTGACTGGGAGGGGTCCCGGCAGCTTGCTGGCTTGAGGGGAGCAGTTGGGTCTGTGGTGCTAACCTGTGTGTGTTTCTTTCCTTTTCCTTTTTAGAAGAGATTGAAGTGGATGTTGAAAGCACAGAGTTCTCCCATGGAGAAGTGGACAATATCAGCACAACCAGCATCAGTGACATTGATGATCACAGCAGCTTGCAGAGTATTGGGAGTGACGAGGGTTACTCCAGCGCCAGTGTCAAGCTCTCGTTTGCTTCCTAGAACCAAGTGAGACAACAGTGCAGGGCGAATGATTTCACTGGGGTGATCAAACTGGGTCCTAGATGCCAGTATCCTCTTTCAGAAATTACATATTGACAGCTAGTCCTGGAGAGACCTGTATATAAAGCTTTTGGGGTGAAGGAAGCCTCCACAGAAACCCACATGTGTTCCATTTGGTCATGTTACCAATCCCAATTCCCGCTGGCAAACAGTTAGACCAAACCCTAGTCCCTTTGAAGTCAGTGAAATCCGTTTGTTTCTGTGGGACCTGGATCTAGACCTTAGTGATGAAACACTTTGCTTTGAATTTATTTGTTTGAAAGAGGATACTAGAGACTCATCCCTCTCTTTCTGTCATGAGATCTAAAAAATGTCAGGATTTCTTCTGTTGCATTCAGGTTGAACAACCTAGTTTAGGCCCTTCTGAAGAGCTTTTGTGGTCCTAAAAGGACCGTGCCCTAAAGTTTATCACAATCCAATGCTGTCGTAATGTATTAGGAAATCTAAGGCGGCTTACGTAGCCTAGGAATAGCAGTGACAATAATGATTAAGGTCTCATTCTGTGCCCAGAGAGAGAGGGGCAGCGAAGAGAGAGATGTTCAGGAGAAAACACCATTCAGCTCAGCTTTCTGTTGGACATCATTTAAAAAAGCAAGTACCTCTGATGCGTGGCTAAAGCAGGAGGTACGCACCTGTAATCTACCAGCACACCGTGGGCTGTGTCATGCCTCAGGCTGCCACACCGGCAGCAGATCTCCCCGTAGGCGCGTGCTCTGCGCAGGCACCCAGCCAGCTGAGTACAGAAAGAAACCAGCACACACCAGAGGTGATATGCCAGAGAGTCATGCCCAGATACTGAGCCACTATGACCTTTTTATTTGAAGAGATTTTTTGATAAACATTTGTAAATGTGTTGGGAGGGAAAACACCCCAAGTCTGATGTGTCTTTTTAGAGCTTGTCCATATGAAACCTTAGATGTCTTTTATATGAATTTACGCCATGAGAAGATCTCTGTTTTGATGAAGCACTTGACCCAATGAAACGCAAAGATGCTTTTTTTGCCATGCACACAGTGGATGAAGGCTGTGCTAGCTGGAAGAGCCCAGGTTTGGTGGGGGTTTCTTCAGTTTTCTTTTTAGAATCATTCCCTTTGCTGACTTTTGAAGTTCCGGTCCAGTAGTTAACCTAGTTAAGCTCAGCACGTCTCTGATGTTAATGTAACGTTTTGACTGCACATCCTGTTCCCAAGGGCCTTGCCATCTTACCTGTGCAGGTGCTGTTAAGAGCTGTTATAGCGAATGTTTTCTAATACTCTTGGAGACGAGCATTCTAACCTGCACTTTGAGGGCTTTGCTTTTTTTTTTTAATTATTATTATTATTTTTGTCTTTTTAATGGCCAGGATTATTTTGTTTTCCAAGTTTTAAAAACCTTTTAATAGAGTCCTCACCTATGGCATTGTTTGAGACTTTGTATATCTTTAAGTAATTTAACTACCCCTCATTACTAAGGAAAAAAAAAGAGGAAAAAAAATGCTTTATAAAATTCATAACTTATTGCTGATTTGAATGGGTTGTTAATTTCAGTCCTTTAGATTTTATTTTATTGTTTTAGGTAGAGTTGGGCAAAAAGAGGAAAAACAAAATAAAAAAAAATAAAGACAACCATATTTAGCAGTGCAGTGAAATTGTGTTTAAATGTTAGCATATGGTCCCCATTAAAGTAGCACTTTAACGCCATTAAACATTTCTGTATCTGTAGTGAGTTGTGTTCTTCCATCTTGGTCATTCCTGTCACTTTAGCCGACTCCTCGTTCTTCTTGTGCCCTCCCACCCAGCACTGAGAAGATCCTGAGCAGGTCTGCTCTAGAGTTTTGTGTTATGAGCTGCCTGTGCTTACACAGTCTGATGTTTCCCTTGCCCCCCTCCAAAATGCATCATCCCTGCAAGTGGGACAGCAGACACACTTGACCAAAGAAATACTCTTTCCACAGCTGTGAACAGTTTCTGCTTGTTATGGGTTTTTGTGGGGAGAGGGGAGGTGGTTTTGGTTGCACTTGTTCTTTTTTAAATTTACTTCCAAAGTCTGGGTCAGGTTGCTGGTGTGAAATCTGTTTCCACTTGTGTGTGTGTAATCCAGTGGCTGGGTACATCTGTTCTTTCTTCTCGGAGGTGACCTGGCGAGCAGGAGTCTGCCACAGACTGAATGGGTGAACAAATGGGGCCCAGGGGTTTTCAAAGAAGAAATGCTGCTTGGATTTATGTTTGGGGTTCATAAAATCTCTGCATGACACAAGATTTGGGACAGTCTGAGTGGTGAGAAGTGGGAAACTTCAGCTCCAGCAAGGCCTGATTTGTTTGTTCTTTATTATCCTCCTTGAAAGTGGTGACCACCGGCAGCCTGGGCTTGAGCAGTTGAGTGGTGGTGGGATTTGTTTACATATGACCCTTGTTCTGTAGCTCTCCCAGTGCCTCCTTCTCCCTGCATCACAGCAGGGGAACACTGAAGTTCAAGGAGTGGGCAATGGCTTTCCTCTCCTAGCTGGCACAACACAGTGCTGTGTCTCTGGGTGGTATAAAAGCATCTGAAATGTCTGTTCCTGTGCTGCAGGGCCAGTTTGGCACCTTCTCCCTTTTCTAGTGTTGTGGGCTCAAAGGGGTCTGGGTATCAAGGGCAAATGCTATGGGGAAAATGTAGCAGGGAGTGAGCTTTCATCACCAGCCACCTGCCTGACAGCTCAGCCAGCAGCAGTGACCCAGCCAGGAAGGGCACCGGGACAAAATTAAGAGCCTTTATAACAACTGCTAAAGTCAAGGGGTTGGTTACTCGAGTGCTGGGAGGTTCTTTGGGGCGTTTGTTAGCAGATCTTATCCAGGGCTTGGGTAGCTTCTCATGTGATGGAAACATTTCTCTGGTTTTTCTGGGGTGGCTCTGCCCAGCGTCGTTGCTGCGCTATGGACTCCGGCCTTTTCCCTGTGCTTGCACTTCACATGCTCTGTCACACTCCTCGCCAGTTGTTGCTCTGGTCTGTCACGCTGAAACGGTCAAGGTGGCCTGTTGGCTCAGAGAAGCTGCTATAAATTGCTTTGAGGTTATTGTACAGGCCAGTTGTATGCTTATGTAGGATCATCACAGTGCCTTCTGCTTAAAAACGTATGGACATCCTGAATTGTCCCCATTGTGGCAAGCCAGAACAGCCCCCTTGTGCCACATCAGCTTCAAGGTCATGTCACTTTCCATAGTATCATCAAAGTTCTCCCTAGCTACCCTGAAATCTTGTAAACCAGAATGAGTATTCAAAGGTGCAGATACAAATCCTTGAGGGTCAGTTCTCTCTTTGGAGGCTGAGGTGGTCCCTCATGCTACTGAACTCTAAGAGATCCAATAAAGCAAGTCAGATGTACTGGATTTCCCCAGAGAGGGGCTCACAGAAGCTTTCAGTTTTGTCCAAACTCTGTCCTTCCTGGGGGTGGGTGGGATGTTTCCTTCACCCCAAAAGATGAAGCCACTGAAAGCATGTCCCTGTTTGGGTTCCCCAACTCTGGTGTCTTTAATGTACGATGGTGTGGGGTTCATGCTGCTTCTGAGGCCTCGTTTTACTCCTTTGCAAGTAGAGCCTGAAGTCAAACACTTTGCTGGAAGTCTTCTGCTCCATGGCTGGAGGTGTCTGCTCACCACACTAACTCAGCTCCAGCCAGAATAACGCTTTCTCTTGCCACTTGGTATTTTGGGCACCGAATCACATTCTCTTCCATTGTTTTTTTTTTAAAAACCCTCATTTTCCTTATTATGTCTGTGTCTGTAGGGTAACAGAAGCCCTAGTTCTAGTCTTAGACTAATTTTACAAGAATAAGATGACTTTTCCTGTAAAAACAGAATTAGATGTGCTCTCCTTAGACGCCTCTCCCACACGGTACCCGCACCTGCACGCACAGCTCCCTCCTCAGCTCCTCCTGTCAGGTCTTCCCCCTGTAAATGAGATCCCCGCTGGGTCCTTTCGCTGCGGACAAGCCCATTAAAAAGACCATCCAGCATTTTCCTGCCTTTGACACCAGCGTATTACAGGGTGTCATCTCGTGTCTGCAGACAAGGTGGAGATGACTATCAGGCTGCATTTGTCATGGTTATCCTGTGGCAAGTTGTCACCTGAAGGTCATTTTAATGTCCATTCCATTAGAGGCATGTCAGTGACGGAGGTGGTCTTGCATCCATCTGTCTCTGGAAATCTGCAGGTCACCAGAAGTGGGGTTAGCTCCGCAGACCTGTCACTTCCCAGGGTTTGGGGTTGTCTCTTCCTTTTGTTCGCTCGCTGCCATCTGTTTCTGGCTGGTGAGGTCCAGCCTCCTGCTTTTCAGCTCTTTGTTCTCTTTTACTTGCTGCCCCCAGTTTCGAGTCTGCGTTTCTGTGTTACCCTGTTAAATGGATGAAGCGTTTGCCTTCAGTGGAACTGGGATCAGTCACATCCATTAACCAGAGAGAGATATTTCCCCCCCTCCCAGGATCATAAGCTTTTGTTGTTGTGCATTTTCTGGCACCAGCCGTACGTCACTGAGAGAGAAACCAGGGTCACTTCCTGGAAGGTAGCAGTAAAACCCAGGGCTTCGTTCGGAGATCGGGGAGGTGATGATAGTAGTAATGAAAAAGAAGTCCATAAATTACAGAATGAAGTCTGCTGTTTTTTCCTGGGCCTTTGTCCTATGGACAGCTGCTCTGGTGAGTGATAAATGCTGCGACCTGATAGTGACTGAACCCCTCTGCAACCACAAGATGATCTGTGGATCGTCCTGGGTGACTCTTCCCCACTCTGCACAAAATACCTAGAAAATACTGGTGCACTGTCATATTGGCTTGGAACTGGCCAACGGATCCAAGTAATGATTGGGAAGACGGATATGGAGGAGGAGTGTGGCTGCATGCACACTGTTTTCCTTTGGAGCGGCCTGTTACAGAAAGGCAGACTCTGTGATGGGGGTGACACATCAGCACCAACCCCTGCTTCTCTGCTCGCTTCTTCCAGAGAAGTGGGCTGATTGTTTATGGGGCAGAAGCAGAAGTAAGGACTCTGTGGGTATCAGTCCTATGGCTGTGCTCCAGAGAGATCGTGTTTAGGGTTTGTCTTTGGGCTGTTGCTGTGTTTGACTGAGAGCCTTGTCTCACAAGGAGGGGTGCGCATGTGGAGGTCCCTTCAGAAATACCCAGGATGGGGAGTTGTTGAGCAGCCTCTGGGAAGGGCGGATGAGCCCTGGGAGGTGTGTGCACACAGGGCTAAGCTGTGCTGCTGGCAGGTGTGGAATGGTGTCTTTCAGAAAGACCTTCAGTGTTAACCGTGCTGCCTTAGTTTGCAGCACCCTGATGATGCCCCAGGTGAGCTGGTGGGGTGAGCTGGTTAATTTGGCCTTTAACGAGCTTGGCATGTAGTCTGCTGTGCTAGGGCCAGGCACTGAAGCACAGTGCTTACACAGAGGAAGCAATGCGCTGCGAAGGGCTGATGTTGGTCTTCAGCAGGTCAAGGGAAGGCAGCCGGCTTCTGACCTTCCTGGGGAGCGCAGGGTGGCCCTAGCCAGGGCTTTTATATCTGTGAAAGGTGTTCACTTACTGGAAACGTGGCAGCTCAGAGAAGTCAGGCAGAGGAACAGCAAGAAGTGTCTATGAGCGCTAGCAGTAGCACTAATCTCACTTCAGAGGACACTTCCAGACTGGGGGTTTCTGCAGTAAGGTCGTCTGGGATGTTTCATCATGCAGCATGTAGGAGCTGGAGGATATTGGCATTTTGTGCGGCCTTCCAACAAGCAGTAGCACTTGTGTGCCTCCTCTGTGAGGTGGTAGCTACAGGGGTGGTTCGAGAGAAGACAGATTCAGTGTCCATCCCTTCTTCCTCCCCTGTGATTCCTGCTGAAACAAGCACTGGCGAGCCCGAAAGCCTCTCCGTGCATGTGCAGCCAACTTTGGGACACGTTTACCCCTTAGCTAAGGTCTCATTGAGGTCATGAACATTGCAGCAGGGCTGTGTTTCATTTCAGCAAGGATTAATTTTGATCTTGAGGGCCATTGTAGCAGAGCAGGATAAACCATCAAGGAATTTAAAGTATTTTTTGGTGGTTTTAACTTCGTGGTTGCTAGTCAGAACGTACACAGACCTAGTGCCTACCTTGACTTGGGCTGTCAGTACTCCAGCTAGTGCTCAGTTTAGCCAAGCTAGAAAATCCTTTCTGTTTAACCTTTTATCAAAGTTACTTGTCTCCAAACAATTCATTGTTTTGGATCTCCTCCTGGAAAGCTTGATGGAGAGATATAAAAGCTCTTTCCTCTCCTGTAGTGGCAGACAGCTGTATGAAATGGCACCTGTTCAGCAGGACTGCTAAAAATGTAAGGTTTAGAACTTAGCATCACTTGTACCCCTCCCTGAGGTGGTCTCTTTGGGAAGTATCTCCTTGCAGTCTGGGTGCAAGCTAGGCATCTTCATCAGCATCCACGGTGGGACTCAGTGCCGGGGAGCTCAGCGTAGGAAGATACCTGCTTGGCGCGAGGAAATAACCTGAGTGCTTTTGTGTAGCAGAGCCTTGGGCCCGAGGCCAGAGCTTTGTCTTGTCAGTGGAGCTGCTGAAGCAAGTTGTATGTTAACAGGTTCATAACAGGCTTGGGTGCGTGGCGTGGGTGGTTCCCAGCGCCCTGATGCTCATGTCCCACTGGTTTTGCAATCTCGGTGAAGCTTTCTGAGACTGGCCCAAGCGCAATGCAAGGAGCAACGCCAGCTGCAAGGCTGGGCTCCTGCTCTCTGGCCTGGCCCAGGAACACCTGCCATAAGCCCAGGCTCAGTGGAAGTGGCACAGGAGATGCGGGCGGTGGTTTCTCACACCGCTGCCACGGTGGAACTGGAGGAACAGCGATGGGAAGGACAGACGGTTACTGTCCCATTTTGCCTTCTAAACATCCCTGGTGTTGCTCTATAATCCTCTAAGTTAACATCCTCTTTTGTACTTGGACACATCCAGGACCAAGCATCTACAGGAAGAAGCAGAGCAACCACCTCGCTCCGGCGTAAGGGAAAGCAAAGGGAAATTGAGTTCTCGTGCTCCAAGCAGCTTCTATTGAGTTCTGATTGGAGCAGTCCAAGCTATGGTGCTTGGAGCAGTCCTGTTTGTGCTGGTTCAGCTTCCCTGGGTGATTAGAATTTGTACCAGACTGGTGCTGTGCTAGAGAAACCATTTCATGTAGTAACTGGAGAGGAAACGTGTCCCCCATGCTGCTTGTCTGGCACCATGTCCTTATCTGAAGGGACCAGATCTTTGTTCTGACATGTCTCTGTACCATAATGTTTCTCTCTCAGTGGTTCTGCACTTTCTACTCGACTTTTGCACTGAACTAACTTTTCCACCTTCATGTCAGTGTTTCAGTGTGCTGGCTGCTTTGTAATAGGATGTGCTGGCACTAGGGTAGGCACTTGCTGTGCTTGCTGAGAGACCTGCAGCTCCCCAAGGTCCAAAAAAATCAGCTTTCTTACTCTTCTGAGCACCTAGTAAAACTGGGAACTAAATTTACAAGACCTAACCTACCCCAGAACATGTCCAGCCCCCCATGTTGGGTCACTTCCAGGTTTGTAAAGTAAGTGACCTTTTCTTTGTTTCTTTTGGCAGTTGCCAGCATTGCTTAACCCATGCTTTAGCGTTCCTTTAGTGAGGGAATGCCTCAGGCCACTGCTCCCAAGCCAGGCTGGGGGGTGGTAGAGCCTTCAAGGAATGGCTGTGTGTGTGTGGGGGGGGGCTAACTTAAAAGGGCTGCCTTCTGAATGTTCTTGTCCATGATGAGCTGGCCCCAGCCACGGTGGAGGAGCTGTCGCTAGTCCAGGTAAGGCCCTTGGGGGAGATTTCTTTCTTACAGCAGCATTTCTCTGCAGTGCCCAGCAGCACCCTTAGAGCAACACAGAGCGTAAGAGGTAAATTACTCAAAGGAAACAGTGCAGGAAGCAGTGCTTTTCCTATATAAAGACAATACAATACACTTTGCACTGTTACTTATTTGAAAGGCTCAGCAGAAACAGTTTTGACTTGGGCTGGACTGTCTGTTACTGTAGGGGAGGGTCTTGCCCCCCTCAACTATGAAGTTGTCTTCAGGAGCGACTGAACAGCCCTGCAACAGGCCATTTGTTAAACTAATGACATCAGAAGTTGAGCAAACAGGAGCGCCTGTCAGGTATGGGTTGTCTCTTCTCCAAAGCCTTTACAAAGCTTCAGTCTCCCTGAGAACTCCAGCTCTGCCTTGGCCAGTGTGCTGCTGCCCTTGCTTTTCCCACTGTTCTGCTCTTTTTGGATACTGCCAGGCAGAGACCATCTCTGTCACAGCCAGCTGTGAGGCAGCAGGTGACCTTCCCCAGCAGTGTCACAGCACTGTCCCTGGGTTAGGGACAGCATCACTTGGCTGTGTGCGGCGCAGGCTGCGGCACAAGCTCCCTTTCTGCAGCATCAGCTTATCTGACTCCTGAGAGCCGCTCCATGCAAAGGAAAACCTACCCCCTGCCACCAGCCAAGATGAGGGGTTGGGCAACATCTTGATGAGCATCAAGTACTCGTGATTCACCTTAGTGTGGAACACCCTGTCCTACAGCTTCTCTGCCTACCCCTTTCCCAGCCAGTTACCGCCTCCCCAAGAGATTTGACAAAGTCAGAATATATCCAGCAGATTTTAAACACTTTATTTAATAAAAGTTAAACATACAAAACTGAAATTAACACACTTTGTATTCATAAAAATCACCTTCCCCCAGTATAGGGAGAACCTTTTTCTATGTATGGATTCTAAGCTACCAGTTGTAGAGTTTAGCTTGAGTTGTGACTCCGGTAACTGATGGAACGTTCCACCAATCAGTGCATCAACACTTGCTGACGTGACCTGATCTAGGTAACAAATTACAAAATGAGCTACATTAACATAATATACAGGGAAATAATGGTCAGGGTTAATGGACAAGGCACACCCTTTAATTAATTAATGGGGAAAGAGCCGATGTACTTTTGTCCATTAACTCAGCCCTAGATTTTACAAAAATAATATCTACATTGTATACAGGGCTACCCATTAACTTCTTGAAACACATTACGGGTTCAGAGATGGCACCACTACCGTAAGTGAGAGACAAGTAACGGAGGAAAGCGAATCACATAGGAAATACAAGAAAGCAAGAGCTTTTACACATGGTTTCCTGAATAAAACTGGAGGGGTGCAGCAGCACTGTAATACAGCTGAAGTTACAACGAACACTGGGGCCAGTCAGTTATTTCAGGACAGAGACTTCAGACTAACCTTTACTCACAACTTCACTACGTGGGACCGAGGCATCGGTATCTGCTGGGCTGGAGGAGGCCCAGACAGGAGCTGTGCCCGAATTCCAGGTCTGTGACCGTAACGTCCAACCTGTGAGACCTACGAGTGGGGAGACGGTGGCTCCTTTGCAAAGCACCATTTGTCTTCCCCAGCTCTGATCTCTGGGGAGGGGTGGGTGTTCTTAAGTACAGTTCTCTGTTTGAAATGAGTCTAAAGATCTAGTCCTATAGCTTTCTGGTTACATTTCAATAACCTGTCCTATTTAAATTTGATAGGTATTAAAAAAAAACAACCAAAACCACAAGTTCCTCTGCTTAACTTCTAGTGCAGGAATTCAGACTGAGATTAGAGTCAGATTTGTAGTTTCTAGCACACAAATCATCATTAGAAATAGAGACCCTGTCAGCCTTGTTCTGCCCTCATTCGTAGCTGTGCAAGTTGATCTTCAGTGGCTTTGCAGGGGAGCAATCTAGAATTCCCTCAGGAGCTCCAGGTAAGGTGTAAGCACCAACAGAGTCTGGCTCTCTCTCCCAGAGCCACAGCGGCTCTGTAGTGCTGAGCCTGTCATGGAGGCAGCACTGTGACTACAGAATGAGGGAGGCTGTGACAGTGCCAGTTCCACACCACTGCTTTTCTTAACGGGGAAAAAACCAACCCCAACACCCTTCACTACTGGGATGAACGGAAGATTCTGGAGAGAAAGCTGCAGATAACTATTGCTTTCAGAGTAACAGGTAACAGCAGTTCATGAAAGCACTGACCTGCAGAATGTATTTTAATGCTACTACAAAAAATAGAATGATTAGGGAGGTCAAATCAATAGCTGGAGATTTAAGGCTCGTATCAGCTGAAGCCAAAGTGATGGTGACAAAACGGACTACTCGCTATGTGCCAACAAATAATTTACTTTTAGAAAAATAGAATGATAAAAAGATAAGTGTAAAGCCCTGCAGAGATGAAGTTCCACCTTTTTCCCCCGCTACTGAGGCATCAAATGCCTGACATTATATTTAGAGGTATCTTGATACTGTGTCATAGGTTTGTCTGCAATTCCGCATGTTCCAACTCCAACCTTGCCAGTTACGCTCTCCGGGGAAGCAAAAATACTCCTCTTTACCTGCAAACGGAACAGAAAACACCACTTCTGAGTAACTACCAACTTGCTTTTATAATAAAAAAGAAAAAAACAAACATGTCAACAACCAACCATTCCCCTCTGAAGTTACAAAATCCTCAACTTCTCAACTCTAAGGACAGTCACACCTTCTGAACGCTCACTCATCTGTGATGCGGTACCAGCGAGACAGAGCTGGGAACCTTCTGGCACCCCAGTACTGGATGTGCTTGTGGTACTTGGGACCTTGGGCCAGGACAACACTGAACAACCTTTGCCTTCCTCCTAAGATGATCCCCAATCATTGTTTGTAAGGGAGACAGAAGTTGTGCCACTGTGTGTGGCAGCTCTTGGCCAAACCATGATAGAAATGAAGTAAGGCTTTAAGCTGTTCCTTGCTACCTTTTTTTGCACCCTGCTTGCTATTCCAACAGCGTGTCTGCCAGGTCACAAACACAGGAAGGCATGTTTGGGGGTTCAGGCAGGCCCCCAGGTTTATGCTCCCACAAACACTCCCCGGCACTAACTGTGAGCCTAGCTCTCTAAGCTAAGCCTCTTCAGAGGGCACTCCTCCAAAACCACCCAGTACAAACCCAGGCCTTTGAAGTGCACCAAATACCAAACCACACACTTCAGAACCCCAGAGATGAACTCCCTCTGAAAACCTCTTCTCTCTCCCAAAGTAACGCAGAGAGATCTATGCCCTGTTGTTATTCACATACTGGAAACCAAACCAACCTGTCCTTTTTTGTTTTTAGAATAGGCTCTGTTGTTGAACTGTTGCCACTTGACTTTCTGGTCCTCTCGTTCCTGTTCAAGTTCTTTAATTCTCTGAGCTTTTTTCAAAGCTTTCTTCTTTTTATACTCTCGTTGCTGGGCTATCATCTCTTTTCTGGAAAGAAGGAAAAAAAAAGACATTTTATTTTTCCTGTAAGAAACTAAAACACCTGTAAGACTGACATGCACAATAGTTTTCCATAAGTAAATGACATAAAACAAAGCCTGTAAATATTCTCCACTTCCAAGAGAAAAAAAAAAAAACCCTCTCTGGAGGTCTGCAGGAGTCTCATGTAACCAAGTATTGGGCAAGGATACCAAGTAAAACACATTCCCCCAGCAGTGGGGTCAACGCAGCTACCCTAACCCAGGTATGGGGTAGAGGCAGACATCCTTCACCCTGGAGACTATACTTGTTTTTAGCCAAATCCCAGCTCTGAACAGCCTGCACCACATCTGGGCTGAAACTTGCAGGCTCTCTGCTGTCAGTGAAAAAAGTACTAATTTTTTAAATCTACTGCTTATGTAACAGGTACCTTGAGACAGCATAATCGGAGTTAAAACAAAGTCTATTGTGTTATCTTGCCAGGACACATAACACACGGTGCCAGCCACAAACATTACATGCTGGATTGATTTAAGATCCTCCATCAAGCAAACACAGGAAGACACTTAAAAGATTCTATTTCATTACCAATCTTTATGGCTATGTGGAGATAAGAAATAAAAAGCAGCTTTCCAACTCAGGCCTGAGTATTACTTACTTGGACATGGGTTTGTTGCCACTGTCCTCCTTTGCTTTTCTCCCCTCTTCCACAGGCTTGAGGTTGAACAGAGGTGTAACTTCAGCATTGCCATAGCCAGCAAATGTGATGGCAGCTGTTCCGTTCTCCTCATCTATTTCTTCAATCTCAGCTTCATAACACCTGTAAAGATATCATGGCTGTAAGCATGTGAGTAAAGCTTTAATACTCAGCCCTTCAACACCTACACTGTCAGCCAGCTAACAGCATTAAGTAAAAAATTTGCCAGTCTCAGCCTTCATTTTCAGGGTCATTACACAAATCAAACCAAGAGATTATTTTCTTAAGGTCAAAAGGACACAAGTACAAAGACTGGAATCTGCTGTATTTGACCTTTAGCATCAAGAAGCAATGGCCTCACAGTTATAAAGACTAATGATTACTGCTGGGGCCAATCTAATCTGATACCCTGATTTGCTTCTTGTTCTGGCAGGTCATATGGGATTGGAAAAAAAACCAAACCACACCACAACAAAGCTCTGCATCCACAGAACACGGCGTTCAGCGTGTTTCTGAGGAGTTCCAGAAAATGTCAGCTCACAAGAGCAAGGCTTTGGGTCCATTTTTCTCCATGTGGAGAAGAATTCAGAAAAACTGAAGCTTTCAAGATATCCCCTGTTCCACACTAACAACATTGGAAGTTTTCTTACTGATTTCAAACTCTAACAGACATCAGTCTGTTTCATATTGATGCGTGTGAAACATTTTGGTCAGAGTGACCTTGTGATGGGAAAGGGGAACAAAATACAAGTGACATTTCAAAAGGTATTTCAAATAATGGAGTCTAAATTCAGAGCAGTATGATATTTCCAAAGCAAATAAAGGAACAAAGAGAGATGTTTCATAGACAACATTCCAGACAAAGTGTACTAAATTAATTTCTTGTGCAAGTTTAGTGGGCCAACAACACCTTGAGCTGAGCCAGGTGATGATACATAGAAACCCAAACTGCAGGAAGCAAGAAGCCAACTCTGGCTGGCTCTTCATGAAACACTGGTCACTTAAACAGTGTTGCAACAAAAGCAGGGGATTAAAAAAAAAATAAAAATTAAGAATACCATTATGTCCAGTAAGATCCACTTCAGTGGACGCTCTAAGACATTACTGCCCCAAGCTCTGATCCTCTAACCCAGCATCACAGCAAGAATTACTAAAGTTAACATAAGAGCAAGATTCAACTTTTAAATTCTTACACAAAAGCATTTTGCTCAATAATCTGTGACAGAGGAAACATTCACTTTTAGGTTTGTTTTCTACCCAAGACATCAATAACTATACCAAAATCTCTATGTGGTTACTACACTGTTGACAGAACCACATGTGATGAACAACAGAGCTTCTGAGTGGTAGTGATTGGGATATTAGTCCTGAAAAAAAAAATTATACTTTTAACCTACATGTTTTCTGTGGCATGGAAAGTAATTTTAGAATGCTTATTTCAATTTCCAATTATAAATTAATTTCCAGTTAGAGGCACAATCTGAGTTCCAGGAAGGATTTTTTCTTGATAATAATTACATATATATGAATACAACAACAAATCATGAATTATAGATCCCAAAACCTTTACAAAAAGGCCACTCTGACAGATCAATTTATGAAAGCCTGCCATTTATTTCATTAGCACAGTGGTAATTTCCCAGAGCTACCCTACTTTTACAAGGTTAGTGACAAGGCTTTTCTAGAAAGCAACCCCACATCTCTCTGTTTTTTATCTAGAATACTAACCTTTATTAAAGGCCGTACAAGAATACCCCAGTTTGTTCTTGCATTTAGTCACCCTAGGGGCAGGTCAAACTGAATTAAAGTCTCTTACCATTGCACTATTTCATGTAACTCTTAGAGAAGTTTTCTACACTTACTGTCCATCCTCACTCCATATGGCCATACACCTATCCCCAACCTTCCAGGAATGGCTGGGCAGGGCGGAAGCAGAACTGTCAGAACTCGTAAGCGTTTCTGAAGGTTGTGTTGAAAGAAGATCTTTGGTTAATTCTATGACTTCCTAGAAAAGACAAAAAAAAAAACCCAACAAGAATAATTTTTCTGACTCTTGTTGCCATGCATAATTTCACCCCAAGCTTACTGGTTTGGCTTTTCTGAAGTTACTGTATTAAATTCAAAGCTGATGTAAAGCAGACTAAGTTTGTTTTGTTGTTTTTCATCATTTAACTAAACTCACTCATTGCCAACATAGACAAAAAGACATATGGTCCTCCCTGTGTTGCAGCAGTTGCATGTGCCCTCCTCAAACTCAAAAAGTAGCCTATTATTTTTACAGCATTTCTTTCTAGGTGCATTGTTTATCCATAGGCAAAGACACAGCTAGACAGTCTCAAAACCCCCAAAACCCAACATAACATGAGGCAGAGTGAGTATTCAGCAGGACAGCTCTCCTAGGATAAAACACGAAAGGACATAATGCTTCCATTCTCTCTCTATCTGCCAGTTTCTTCCATCCTTTCCCATTTGGGACTGGTGGGGTAGATTATATATGATAGTGTCTAAGCAGCACAACAAGTCTAACTGCAGCATTTCTAAGGCATGAACCACTTGTTCAGCTTACTCCAAAATACGTGGAGTGGTTGAGCTGAAGCCAGGGTGGAAGGGTACCTTGCGAGCCTGCAGCTCTGTAACGCCCTCTCATTTGCAGGAAGCACTCAGGTGTGTAACAATGACACCAATTTCCTAGAGTCATTTTGATCATTTGTTTTTCTCTAAATTCCCCAACCTTCAGATTTCCAGTTAGGCCTTCCCTTGCTAACCCAACAAGACAAATAACAAAGTAACAGATTTCTCCAGTGCCTTTACATATTATTCCAGATAGGAGGAGAGTGCAAAAAGTCACTGGCCAACTTACTGTTACATTCTTGCTCTGCACAATCAAGAGCACTGGATGCCACTAGCATTAAAGTCACAGGAGCCAGCACCTGAAACACCATTTAAACTTTCTGTATAAGGCAAAGCAACTCTGCAATCATTACAGAAGAAAAATTCTTTAGGTCTTTGTGTCTCTCAGCATGACCCATTGTCACTCTCCTAACTATCATTAAATATTTAAATTAGGAGACGGTTACAGACAAACAACATTCAACTGGAGCTCAGTGGAGCCTGAGCTCTTCTCATGGTTTCACATCCTAGTTCTGTTATGGGCAGATAAAGATTAGCTCAGGAAAAAGTTGCAAAAAAAGCTATTCCTCAAGAACCTACAGGATCATAAGCAGATCCCAAAATAAAAACAGAGATTAGATTTGCATGGATTTGTATAGTTTATCAGATAAAACTGGCATGAATGGCCTAAGTTTGCTTCCATCGCAGCTGTTGCCGTCTAATATCCAACACCTTCCTAACAAGTTCTGCTCTTTGTTTTAGAGGAACTGCCAGTTGGTAAGTGCAACTATAAGCACAGAAACATGTTTACAATAACTTCTACTACTGTGGTCTCCATTTTCCATAATACTACATCTGGACCAGAACAGATTTTCATTATCAAGTTACCTAATTTGAGAGCGCTCCACATGACATAGAGCCATAGCCTAATTTTCCCTCCCAGACGTGAAATCCCAAACTATTCCTCAACGTAAAGACAGCTGTATTCTGCAAATCCAAGAGGCACCATGGTCTGAGACAGGTATCTTATCTCAGCAGGTTATATAAAGTACATCAAGCAAAAGCTACCTGAGTGTTTCAGCTATGTGGACTGATGGTAGCATGGAACTGCTGACTATTCTTGCCATGTTCATAGGTGGCTTATTGTGAAACTCAAACGGGAATCATTTCAGACAAGTCTGAAATTCTTAGAATCTGATAAAGTCATTTACACACCAGACTACAAACAGCAAACTTCTGGTAAAAATCTTCATCTGATATCCACATACAGTGCTGAGCACCTGAGGGTGCAACCAGTGATATAGCTCTAAAATCTGCAGTGAAACAGCTCGTTCAAAGGGAGTTTCTGAGCATGAATTAGGCTACCACAGCAGCTCAGTGCAGCCGAATGGGCTGAACAATATGGCTCGCTGCCACATCCCCGTGATGCGAAGGTGTGACCCGCAGAGAACACTGGAGTTTGCCAAGACTTTTCCTGACCAACTGGTCTTTACAAAGCCAGGGCTCTAGACTCCAGAACACAGCACCCACAGATATCATCTCCAATTACAGGAGATGACAGCTGCCATCAATTCTACTTGATGCAGAATGTCCCTGGGTGCACGGACACTGTCCTAGAAGTGTCTCAGTGAAACAAAGAGGGGAAAGTTCAATATTCATAAAAACTTCTTCTGATATTTATTTTAACCTGGTTACTCAGGAATACACCAAGTATAAAAATGCACCAGGGCATCGCTATGATACCAAAAAAAAAGTTTCAGTTACATAATAACAATCTTTTTGACAGACAAAAAGCTATTTAGTTGGGACACTGAAGCACTGAACCCATTTTTACAGCTGTTAGGTTGGCATATATTAAGTCTGCAAAACATTATGTCATTTTCAAGGTGGAACATATGGATAGCAAACCTTTTGGGGACGAAAGTGTAAAGATCTTCCCCATTCTGTGCAGAAAGCTTTTATAAAAAAGTTTGCAAGTTGTCCTTTCAGATCAATGATCTCTGCATATCAAAGCCGAGGTCGTGCTGGTATCGGAAATATCATCCCATATGGGTTTTGCTGTGCATTTTAAAAATATAAAAATATACACATGCTTTTAACAGTGTACAATGAAGGACATTCAGATGATCTATAAAGTGCCTTGTGGGCACAAAGCCTTTGCAATTTAAAAGGAATTCTAAAGATCACTGATTTGAGGCACTCTGGTTGAAGCATCATTTTTATTGTCATTATTTCCATACAGAACAGTGGCTACTGAATCTTGTCCTGGGTAGTCAGATATATTTTAGGATCCGACAGCTAAAGCAATCCACAACAGAAATGAAGCAGCATCTTGCACTCTCACAACAAATTTTAACAGTAATGCTGGCTGGGGTTGTTGGGTTTCTTTTATATGCCAATGTGTCTTTAAATGCACAAAGATCTGAAACACCATTTATCAATTAATATTAGGTTGGTGGTCTTCCTGTCACCAAACAGTACTCTAAGGACCTGAAATGCTTCTTGGTTCTTAAGAATGTAGCATCCTCTCAGATGTTTAAAAAACTGCAGGTGCCAAATGAAGAGCACAACTCTCTTCCTTTCTTAAAGCAAAATCTTAACACAATCAAGGCTCAGATGTACAAGGAATGCTGAACTGCACACTAAAGCTTCTATCATCACAAATACATGCAATGAATAAACAAATTCTGGACCAAATGATTTGACAACTAAAAATAAGCAGAAAGGTGAAATGTTAAGCCCAGGCTTTAGTATTGTAAAAGTGACAAACACTAATGACTGAGAAATGCTGTTTGAAAAGAAAAAACAACAGAGAGTAAAGGCAGCACTGGCATATCTTTCATCACTCTGGCTAAAGCTTTTAAGCAGAAGAGTCTGCCATATAAATTTCACTTTTTTTACTACTTACAAGACGGGAATAAAATAGGTGACTCTACCACAGTTGTATTAAATTGTACAAAAAGAAAGCAATAAACCCACCAAGCACATATTTTTATTGCAATAAAAGTATTTGGGAAAAATGAAAACTTGCTAAAGACCCTGAAGTTTCAGCGACTCATACCCCTCAAGTTCTCACCTGTAAGTCTTTCTTCAGTTTTAGTAAATCTTCATTTTCGGCATTCCCAGATAAGGCAGCCTCAACTTGCTGCAGCTGAGCTTTGTAGCTAGCTAACTGCTTAGCAAGGTCTTCTGACATCTGCAAGAAACACATACACACACAAAACCCGTCAGAACAACGGCCTTGCTGCTTTTTTGGTCGTGTTTTGTGGCCCAAGTAAGACGAAATTGGTAAAACCCACAAAAAGTTAATACTACAGTAGTAAAAATACAAGGGGTTAAATTTCAGCAAGTCACTCTTTGACTACAGCTGGCCACTCACCTTAAGTTTTGTGCTGTTGAACTGCTCCCAGGAAGCTCGTAAAAGCCAAAGCCTAAACACACGCCTGTGTGCGCAGGGAAAGCCGGGAACTCCGAGCGCCCAAGCAGCGGGGTCCTACGGCAGCCTCGAAACTACCCCCAGCCCCGGGAAACCACCGCGCACGGGAGGTTTCCCCCTCCGGTTGCCACAATCCGGAGCCTGCGCGCTTACAGCGGCGAAATGCTCTGCGGCACCCGGGAACCGGCACCTCCTGGGCTGCTCCCGGGAGGCGACTACCCGGCACCGGGGTCCGCCCGCTCCTCGTCGGACTAAGCCGGGAGACTCGGGGAGCGACGGCACGGAGAGAGAGGGGCCGGGCCCGTGAGGAAGGGCCCGCGCCGGCGGACAGGCCTGGCTCGGGCCTAAGCCGAGGCCTAGGCCCGGGCTCGCTGGAAGCGGGGAAGACGCGGCCGCCGGGCGGCAGGGAGGAATGAGCGGGGGCTGCGAGGAGCCGCCGGTTCTCACCTCGGCGGGCGTGCGGAGCCCGAGCCGGGCCGGGGTTGGGGGGGACGAGCGGGATGGCGCCGCTCGGGGTCCCGTCGGGCCGCGGCCGCTTCTGTCTCCTCCGTCTCAGCCGGGGGAAAGGGCGGGGCAAAGGCCCAGCGCGCGCGGGCGCTCGCGAGAGAACCGCGCGCGTCACGTGCTGCCGGTACGCAGCGCCGGCCGATCCGAGCGCGCCGGCTCGCTCGCGCAGCCGCCGGGTCACGTGAGGGGGTGGAGGTCCGTTACGGCCTCGCGAGGCCGCGAGAGCGCGCCTTGGGGAGGCGGGAGCGCGGCGGCGAGTGGCCGGCACCGACCCACCGGCGGCCGGTCTCTCCATCGTCCCCTCGCGAGTCCCGTACAAGGAGAGGCCGGCAGCGACCGGCCGGGGCCCTCCTTGCCGCGGCTTCGCGGGCCGAGCCGGAGCGGAGGAGACCGGCATTCGGTGACGCCGCCAGCGGCATCCTCGCTCGGGCAGGGCGCGGCTCCCGTCGCCGTGGGGGGCGGTGGCGGTTCTCGGGCCCGACCGCTGGCTGCTGCAGGACAGGGCAGGGTGCCGGGGGCTGCGTGCGCCCCGGCTGCCCTCGCTCGCGGCTCTGGGCCCGACGCGATCCGCACAGTTCCCGCTGGCTGCTGCGGTGCACGGCTGAGCGCCAGGCAGCTCGGGGGGAGTACGTTTCGCAGCAGAGGCAGGCGGGAGGAAAAGCGCAGCGGCCCCGGCAGGGCTGTTCCAGGAAGGAAAACATAGTTCTGGGTGCACACCCCACAACTAGAGGGCTGGAGCACCTGCCCTACAAAGAGAGGCTGAGGGAACTGGGCTTGTTCAGCCTGGAGAAGAGAAGGCTGCGGGGGGACCTCACTGCAGCCTTCCAGTACCTGAAGGGAGCTTATAGGCAGGAGGGGATTCGACTTTTTAAAAGAGCAGATAATGGCAGGACAAGGGGGAATGGACTAAAGCTAAAGGAGGGAAGGTTTAGATTAGATATTAGGGGGAAGTTTTTTACAGAAAGAGTGGTGAGGTGCTGGAACAGGCTGCCCAGAGAGGTAGTGGATTCCCTGTCCCTGGAGGTGTTCAAGGCCAGGTTGGATGGGGCCCTGGGCAGCCTTGTGTATATCCAGGCCTGGAGGTTGGTGTCCCTGCCTGTGGCAGTGGGGTTGGAGCTCTGTGATCCTTGGGGTCCCTTCCAACCCAGACCATTCTAGGATTCTATGATTCTAGTCGCAGGCCTTGTGCCCTTGAGCCAGGCAGAGTAAGCTGGGCCCAAAAGGTTTCTTAGTATTGCCAGGAGGGTCAGTGTCTCCTGCAAACATCCTCTCCTTCCTGGTCACCGGCGGCAGGGCTTCACGGGAAAGCGACGTTGGGTTTGTTTACATAGTAAGGGGGAAATACATCCGCCGTGGTCTGTGCCGGTTGGTGTGTGTCCTTGGAGGATGTCCTGACTGAGGACGGAACATGTTTCTGTATCCTGGTGTATGATTTGACAATTAAAATGCAGAAATTACTGGACGTTGTTCACAGACTGGTTGATGAGACCACGTGTAACAATGGCAGCATCTTTTTAGTGTTTCCATTAATAATACTATATAGACTATAATATATACTATATATAGTATAGTATATACATAATATATATTATAGTATATATTATATATGCTACAATATATACTACATAATACTATATATACTAGTGTTTCCATTATTAATGGAATTAATAATATTAACACTTCCATTATTAATGGAAACACTAGTATATGTAGTATTATGTTTCCATTAATAATGGAAACACTAGTATATATAGTAAACATTTAAGGCACTGTGGACAGATCAGCAGACACACACATTTATCGCCCCGGTGACTCTCCTGGTGTACCTATGAGTTAAAATGCACGTGAGTACAATCGGTTTCAACTTCACACCTCAGAGCAAGAAATCCAGGCCGTGTCTGCAGGAATGATGTGACAGAGAGGCACTGAGGAGGCATGCAGCGTCCAGGTATCTCCAAAGGCAACAACAGCAAAAAGGAGACTATTTCTGTGGTTGTGTCAGCATATGGAGGTATTTTACCTCTACAAAAGTTTTGGTGAGAGTTAATACCAAAATAGTAGATACGGTTCTAAGGTCTGGAGTGTTATGAGGGCTGCAGATGTCTAAAAAGAGCCACCAGCATGGTTGATGGCTGGAGGAAAGGCCCTTCTCTCACCAAAAGGCAGAAACGCTTGAGCTCCTTAACCTCATAAAGAACAGGAGGTGACGTGATTGCTACATGTAACTAATTTGAAAGGAAAATGATGGGAAGTACTTGAAACATAAAAGCACTGAATATGCCCAGTTGAATAAAAGCTAAAAGTACAATTACCTTTAAGAGTTTTGGGTTTGTTTTTTTTTTCTCTTGATTTCTTCAGCTCAGGATAGCACCATTCCCATGCACACTGCCATTCAAGCACATGCTGCTATGTATATATAGGCAGACAAGCCACATCCTGAAGTCACTTATCTTTAGCTCTGATAAATTGGAAAATCCTAGTAATTGCATCCTTAAAACTGGATTTCTCTTCACCCAAAAAATGAGATTTTTTTTTTTAAATCTATGTTTGATTATAGAGGCTTGGTTGGATTCAATGATCTTGAAGGTCTTTTCCAAGCTAGTGATGCTGTGATAAGCAGGACATCTTCCTGTTATCTTACAGATTACAATTTTTAAACCATATACTTTACAGTTTATGAAATGGTTGGTGCTTGAAGTGATACAGTAGCACATTAGCACTCTTTAGATGCATTATCTATCTGTTGCCAAGATTTTGTTCTTTCTACATGTGTTAGGAGACCAGAGCAAGGTCAGGTATGTTTGTGCCGTATCTGAGTGTTTCTAACTGCATCCTGTACTTTCATCTTATCCATGGGCAGCAGAGTAGCCACCAGAACTGTCTCTCTTCACAAATCCTTACTTTTTATGAGGTGTTCATACATTGTAGTGCAGTATTACAGTGTATTCATAGAACTGAGCCATGTTATTTACAGGCTACAAAGTTATACTGCAGTAATACAATAATTGCAAAATAATTTGTACCATGTTACTGGAATTTTATCATACCTGATACAAAGAACTTAATGTTTACTGCCAAATGAAGGTGTGTGAGTTTACAACAGTGCTTCATCACAAATGCCATATAATTTGTTTCCCCAACTTAGTAACAGAAAGAAAAGGTAATTTGATTAGGTTTTATCTAAGACAAACTGTTTCCATTAGTGTTGAGGTTTTCCACTGTGATTCCTGGCAGGAAGCTGCCTGAGGGACGTGACTCTGCACATGGATGTGCCTGGAGCCTTTCTCACCGTGCTGGAGCTGTGGGGCTGCAGTGACACCGGGGTAGCCGTGACACTGCAGTGATGGCACAGCCTTCGTTGGGAAGGTGGGCTTTCTGGTACCCAGTGTAGCTGGGCATGCCTAGGGGCTCATGAAGGGGCTGCCTGTCCTGAAAGCAAACTGACTGACAGCTGGAAGGGACGCTGAGGCGCCCTGCAGCCGTGCTTAGCTTGTCCAGGAGGTGGTAGTGGTGCTGCACAGTATTTCCGTATCACCCGCCGTCTGTAACTCTCAATGGAAACTCGCTCAGTTACAGGTCCAAAATGATGTCCCCTTTTTTTACAGTCTGCTGCGTTATTTTTATAGCCGGAGCTAATGGGAACATAGAGCTGAAGTTATTTTTGTTAAGACAGTTGGGGCTCCATGGTCTTTCGAAACACGTAGGAGTTACGGTGAGTAAGTACACCTACATCAGCAATACTCTGCATTCCTTTATGTTAAATCCTGGAGCAACTTGGGGTCAGAGATTGGAGTCCTCAGCAGCAACTCATGCCCTAAAGACATCATTATATCCGAATGGTCCCTGCTTTTCAACTTTGGATGGATGGATTGCTCTGCTCAGCACAGGGACCTAGTCGCTAGCAAAATACTAATAATAAATTGGCTTCTGCAAACAAAACAGTCTGTCCTCATGACTGAAACTGCAATCCAACAGTGGGCCAAAATGGAGACACTGGATTCTTTTAGGCTTTTCTGGTAGGCTGCCTGCATGGGAGACATTGCCCTGTCAATAGCAGTATGTCAGGCTGGAAAGTCATTGGTGTACCCATTTGGATCAAACCATCAAGAAAACACCATGTTAATAGTTCAAGGGTTCAAGGGTTGTTTTCCTGAAGATGTGTTGGGGTTTTTTGAGCTAACCATGCCTCTAAGCATGGGTCTTTTTTTTTTGGGGGGGGGGGGGGGGTGTTTACCATTTGTTTTCTTGGGCAGAGCTGTCAACTTGGCCCATAAAGGCACTTTTGCAATATTTCATGTTATGAGGCATTTTTTTTTTTTGTGGTTGCTCCTGCAGTATTTGTTTCTATAGGCTGTTTGACTCTGGCTGACCTTTGGAAAGTTTGACACGTATAAAATCAAGTTAGAAAGAAATGCTGATCGGTCAGACACATGATTAAAATACACAGCTCTCCTCTTTGGGTGCCTCTTCGCTTTAAATCACAGACTCGAAGCTTCTTGGGGAAGTTCTGCTTGTTTTAAGGCTTCACTTTTTGCTGTTCTACTCTCTTGAAATTTGGCCTAATTTTAAGGTTTTGGAATGCTGGTATACACAGACCTTCATGTGGAAGCAGGATCACGTGGGTGAGTGTGTGCCCATTTCCAAACATAATTTAATTCTCTATATCCAAAGTAGTCGACTCGGGCTGTGGTGCTAAGCAAAGAAACTGAGGGCTCAGACACGCTCTGTGCTCTGAATGACTGCAGCAATTGTGCCCCATGGGTGCAAAAGGCATGGTGACTAAAACTGAGGAGGAAAAGTGAATCAGAGCTTGATGAGGAATAAGACCCAGGGTGGGGCAGCATGGAGATAAGAAGGAAATGCCAGCATTAGGAAGAACGGACTGAACGCTTGTGAGCATTAGGACTTCATCCACTTCAGAAGAGTGTGAGGCTCTTAGATTTCCATTCCCATACAACTGAGAGCTTGTGAGAGCTGACAAAATGGCTTAGGAGGGGAACAGCAATGTGCCAGTGTGATCAGTACTTTACTAACACAAGAGGCAGGTCCGCTTGAGGAGTCTTAATCAAGCCTACACAACATGCAGCTTGTCAGGTGGTATTTTCAGCTCAAAGTGACTCTTCAGTTGGGAGCAATATGCCAAGTCAAGGTGCGACTTCTTTCTCTGAGGATTCTGCCACCTGTGTCAGTCCCCAGGGATGCCTGGGGACTTCAGAAGGTGGCAGCTGGAGATGCTGGTCCTTCTTCTTGGGGTGCCGGGAAGTCTGTTGCTAAGACTCCTTACATCCAGAAGGGGTCTGGGTGGCAGGGGAGTTGAGATGATGAGAGTAGTTTGGAAAGTAGGGAGCAAGGGCCATTGCAGCGAGCAATGTGAGGAGCCTGTGAGGATTAGGAGAGGAGCATGGAGCAGCGAGCCAGCAGCATGGGAGGTTTGGGAAGTAGGAACTCGAGGTTAATATGGGAATAGCGTGGGGGTATTCTCTGTTTGTGTGTGGGGAGGGACCTGGGAAATAACGAACAGGCTGTTGCTGTGGGATTGCTGTGGGCCAGAGGAGACCTGGGGCCTGCAGTGGTGCGCACAGGCAGAAGGAAGGGTATTGTATGTGAGGAGAGGGAAACTGGTAACCAGTACATGAGAGGAGAGAAAAGGGGATGTTGGGTGCAGCTGGCAGCAGTGATGACTGTGTGTGTTTTCCCCAGTGTGGGGCTCCTGCCAGCTGTGTGCCATGCTTTGGCTGGGGTTTGTAGCACTGGCTAGCAGTGACCCACAAAGAGCTGGATGAGTTACTCTTCTGTGTCCCACAGCTGGAGCTCGGTGCTGGCAGTCAGTATTTGGTGGTCTGCCCACATGGGAGCTGCACGCTCCTGGTCTCAGTGCTCTGTTCAGAACACAGGATTTACGGTAATCAAGGAAGCATATTTAAAAATAGGCTGCTGTTGTAGGTCTTGTATCTCTGCTGAATTTTAAAGGAAAGTAAGGTGAAAGAAGAAGAGAGCTTTGCAAGAGAGGTAGTAAATACCACTATGAGGATCTGTGAGTATGGGTGAGGTAGACCTGTATAAGGAACAAAGAAAGCTCTGAGTGTAACGTTAGAGCTAATTGCACAACGGGACTTGTCACTGAGAAGTGCCCAAAGAAGCTCTGATCCACCCACAGGTAATTTCGCTGCCACTGGGGCATGGTTAGGCTGCTTTCAGGAACTGTCATACATTCCTAGGTTTTGAAAAATTATAGTGTCTTGGCTTGGGGCAGCTACTGCTCCTGATCAGAGTTACTTAGGCCATGTGAGGAGTTTTTTGGGGGGCAATCAAAATTAGAAAGAAACCATTTGATACAGTGAAACTTTATTTATAAAGAGCCTTCTGATTATTTGCTGCCTCTCCTGAAATTAACAAAATCAGAACTTGAGCCACTC
The DNA here is from genome assembly GCF_964237585.1 of Gallinula chloropus. Lineage (NCBI taxonomy): Eukaryota > Metazoa > Chordata > Aves > Gruiformes > Rallidae > Gallinula > Gallinula chloropus. The sequence continues at coordinate 70,969,457 of NC_140090.1, forward strand.
AGACACCTATGGACCTCGGTATCTCTGTCCCTGCCCCCCTGCAGAACAAGGCATAATAAAGCTTCCTTATGTTGTAGAAATGAATACTTCTTCTTTAAAATAGAATTGGAGGAGGCCATGGCAAAGACTGAGTTCTGCTGGCATCAAACCAGATCATCAATGCCTGGCATCAGAGCAGTATCAAGGACCACCAAAATCTGACTTTTTCCTGCTATGTTTTACTCCTATCCTGGAAACCTAGAAGCTGCCTAACTATGCTTAACTATGCTTAAATATGATAAGGTTATTTTTGCTAACTACACAGTACATGAACCTTTAAAAACATTAACTGTGCTGTAGTAGCTGCAGAATTCACATGCAGCAATGTGCTTTCTTTACCAATATAAACAACATGTACAATTTGCATAAAATGCAAAATATGCACATTACTGTTCCAAACTTTTCCATCCTTCATTTCACTGACAGACTTGAAGACACATTTTCCTGAAGTGAGAGAATTTCTGGAGCCTGCACGTAGCAGTGAGATATGGCAACCACTCATCCTGTTGCGTGAACAAACTTGTTAAATGTTCCTTTCTACATCATGTTAGTCACTACTTGAGCAGCGAGACTGCTTTCATGTGGTTTAGCATCCTGTTCCTGGTAATCAGAGTGTTGTCTCACATCCTACAGCTGATCCGATGCTTGGAGAAACTGAAAGTCCTACAGATGTTTCCTCTGAAAATGAAACTGAAATGCCTCTTACAGTAATTGTCTTGCATGTCATTGCAGCCGTCTCCAAATGAAGCCAGGTTGCATCCTTGGCAAGCAAATGGTGCTTTGCAGAGACTGCTAATAAAAGAAGAGTATCATCAGATGGGCAACTAGAACTCGCTTCACCCGTGTTTCTATTTATATGTCACTTGAAGGGAAACAAAAGTGGAGCTACTGGTTGATATTCCTTTAAATGCTAAATATCATATAAAAATATTGTGGTATCCATGTTGATGTGATGGGGAAACCAAGATGACAGGTTGCCAAGAACATACTAAGACACGGGTCATTTGGAAGCCTAACTACACAACAGAGGTATCAACACCACTTTTGGGCTCTGGGATAATTTTTAGTCATTGTGTATTGGCTAAAAATCTATGGGAGGTTTTTTGGTTGTTTGTTTAGTTTTCTTTCAAGCAGTTTTATCTTACTTACGTGCAGCACTATCTACATCCTTTCCTTACAGAGGGAAAAAAGGTATAATGGATATGCTGTGCTGTTTCATATTCTGGATTTTTTCCCATGAGACTTTTGATTCCACATGCTATGCTTCCCTTGTGAGAAGCTTCCAGTTCTTCAGTGTAGTTATAGATCCAGAGTCTTTCCAAAGCTTTGGAGCTGCAGGAGGATTCACAACTTGGCTTGCTAATTTTGTTGACTCAGGGATAGATGATGGATTCTGATTAGGTCCCCTGAAATTCAGGGGGTGGTTGTCCTCATCTTAGTCAAGCCTATTCACATAATTTGGTAAGCAGGTGAAATATGCTGTTCGACCCTGTACAGTTACCAGCAGGGAGAGCTTAAAATGAAAAGCAACCAATGTCCCTGGGAATGAGAGGATGATTGTTGTCAGTGACCATCATAATGGGAATTATTTGATAGAACTGCAGTGTCTTTTGAATTAAGCAACCGAGCTTATAATCACACTAATTACTGAGATGCAGCCTGCTTTTCCCTGAGTTTTTAGTTTCATGCCAGGTCAGGTGAACAACTGAACTTTTCCAGGACAGGTGCAGGCAGGAGCATGTGTAGACAAGCACCTGTTCTTCCTATGTTCAGCAGGAGGATTTGATGTGTAGCCTGTAATTAAGTATGGGAAGGCACAGTGTCTTACAGTGTAAGTCAGGATGGACAGCTAATCAGCTAAAGTGCTGCTGAGAGCTGAGCCTTCTGAGTTTGAAGGTTTGGTGGCTTTTTATGTTTGTTTGGGTTTTTTTAAGCATCACTCTCAGAATCTCCTTGGGGTGTGCTAGTTAAGCAAATAAACATGAAAAGCTAAATATGGATCCAAAGTGCTGCAAGCAGCACTGATCCAGAGATTTTATAGAGAGCCACAAAGCAGATGTTGTGTCTAACTTTTTCTCATTTTTCTATCCTCCCTGTCACACCTGATGAAACTATTTAGCCTAGAAATGTTGGAAGGCCACATACCTGAAGCAGCAGTGGGCTTGTTTAAACATCGCTTTGTGGTATTAGTTTTATAGATCCAGCGATGAGTAATGAGGAAGTTTTTTCATTCAGTGTTCATGGATGACCAATTTGTACTAGCATGAGGAACAAAGCTGGTATGAGGAGGTGGTGTCGCCCAGGGAGCAATTCAATCCCCAGAATGAGTCATGACACTGATATCTTAAGCCATGGGGATAAAACATGGTAGGAGAACTCAAACACAGGGGTTTTATCCTCTGCCTTCCAAGCAGGCTTATTTCACTAGCACTCCTGGTGTTAATATGTCTAGATTTAGGGCACTCATTTGGGCATTTTTTTTCATCATGTTGGGGATTTGAATATACATTGCAGCAGTGGAAAAGGTAGAGGGTTTTGTGGTGTTGAACTGTGTTTTTCTTACAAGGACAGTGTTTTCTTTGGAGCTAGAAAGCAGGCACAACATAGCATGATTATCACAGCAAATTATTGCACATCCAAACATTGTATTGAATAACATCAGTGGGTCTAAAGGCAGTAAATGCATCCTCAGCTGTAATGTACATAGACAGTCCTGTTCTGTGTCTCAGACTTCTCCTCAGTATAGCTGCTCTGTGCAGAGAGAGTCGTTTGCTCCACACTCTCCTCCCAGGATCACAGCTAAAATCTGAAAGCAGGATATTTGCAGTTGACAAATGCTTTTAGTGGCGTCTTCAATTAAGTCAGTAGATCTTTCCTAATTCCATTTCCCACTGCACTAAAAACTCCCTACCAGTAGATGACGATGCTTTTCAAACCATGAAACCAGCTCAAAAATTTAATCTGGGCAATATATAATACCAGTAACAGAATCAGAGTTCAATAAAATATAGACATGGTTTCAGACTAATGTAACACAAGGCCAAAATAGGCTGTGATGTAATTTTAAAGCTAACCTTGAGGGAGCTGTTGTCAGGAACTGTGGTGCAGAATGGTTGAATTATTTGATCAGCTATGCTAATCTCTTCCTCTTTTTTTTTTTTTTCCGGTGAAATGCCTTGGGAAATAATCTTTCTAGATTTCTTTGGAGCATCTGTATAGATCTGAGCAGGGAAACACTTTGTTTTGAAGCTCTAAATCACTGAATAAGTCTCTCTGGACTGGTTCTATCATTGGTTTTATTAATAAGTGATTTTAGTACAGGTTGTTCAGTAGATATTGATTCACTTCTCTTTTGGAACTAGTCAAGCTTTCAGACAGTATATTTGCATTTACATGGCATTAAAGGACTCCATGTGTCTAATGAGACCAGTTAAGAACCTCTGACAGCAATTTTTTGGTTGGAGAAATTGTTAAAAGCGATATAAGTAGATGTCAGTATCCTTAGCACACAAACAGGAAGAGAGGAAGGAGATATAGAATAATAGAAGGAAGGAAATTAGGCATGGTTTAACCTACAGATGTGAGTTAGCAATTTGGGTTCTGCTGCAGGAAAAAATGCAAAATTGAGTCAGTGTATAGCACTTACCACATGGACACACTGAGCTGAATAAAATGTATATTCACCTCATAAGAACACAAGAAACACAACAGTCTTGTGGAGCTGTTTGTTTTCATTGGGCAAATTGGCCTCCGTATTTGTCTTGGAACCTGTAAACAATGTGGCATAGAGCCATGATTTAGACTTCACTGCCTGCTTCACCGTGGTTTGCTTTTGTATGAAAAATTACTTAACAGAGATTGTAAATTTATTTAGGGGCTGATCTTGTAATAACATGCCCTTTAAGTGCAGTATGAATATTTCTTTACAATTTTTTCTTTTTGAATGTTTTTCCATTAGGATAGGCTTCCATTGGAGGTAACTTCAAGTGTGTCTATGGTTCACTTGGTTGGGGGCAAGTCTCTGAGATGTCCCTTGGTCAGAAAGCAAACTGCCCATTGAGCATCATTCACACAGGTAGGATAAGGATGTAGGCACCACTGGAAGAGCCCTCTGTGTCTAAATAGTGCCATAATTAAGGTGTGTGTGAAAGTGGGATGCAGAGTGCAGTAAACCTGGGTGCCTTAAGGTTTCAAAGGCTGGCTACACGTGTCCTGGTTGTGGCCAGGCCAGAATTACCCTCCCCAAGCAGTCAGCCCAGGTGAGCTGAGTTAGCTCAGGCTGTTTCCACACCACCTGACATCACTCCCCCATAAAAGGGGCTGGGTGGGGCAGGGCACCCCTAGGTGCCTCCAGGGCAGTTTGAGTGTGGCTGGGGTGTTGGGCTGGTCCTCAGTTCAGTACTCTGTGTTGTGCTGGTCAGACAGTAAGGTACTCTGTTATCACTGGGTATGAGTAAAATTTGCCATGGGCTGTTATTGTTCCCCTTTCATGGTGTTTTTGTCAGGTAACTGTCCTTATCTCAAACCACAGAGGCTCTGCGTGTTTCTCTTCTGTGAGTAGTGCTCAGCAACTGCTTGGGGCTGAACCACCACAACATGTAAGTCATTTAGGAATCTTATGCTTTTGGTTTCATACTGTTGCTTGTGTGGTCAGGCTTGGCTTTCCATTTGCTTCATGCCAGCCTCTCAAAACAGGGTGTGCAGCTAACTCGTGCCTGCACCCGTGTTCAGACTTTGCTCAAGCTCGTGAGGGAAGTCAACTGAGATAAGGTGCCTGGCGTTTCTTTGGTGATCCAGTGTAGAGGTTATTGGTACCTGTCATGCAAAAGCTAGGTTTTTCTAGATCAGGTTTTGCAGGCAGAGGATCTTTAGGGATTATGTGGAGAGTATGGCTTAAAACCTGGAGGCCTGAGGTTTTATGCAGCCAGGGGTTTGCAGTTTAAACCATGGGCAAAGTTACTTACCCCTCGTCCTTGCTCCCTATCTGTGGAGTGGGAATACCCCAGGGTAGAAGCTAATAAGCAGAGTACTGCTGGGCTTCTCTGCTGGAGGAATCTCAGAAGACTCGGACATTTTCCCCTCGAGCACGTAATGAAAGGGGGGTGCTTGGTTGCTCATCCAAGTCATTTAGTTTACCCATTGCTGCTTAAAATAGCGTCAAGTCAGCGTGACGCATGCTGTGCTCTCTTGTGGCCCACATAACATATGTCGATGTACACGCTGTGAGCCCTCCGCTCCTCTTCCTCAAGACGGCCGGCAGACATCGCCCACCTTCTTGCATGCTATCGTGGTCTGACCCTCAGTGCCAATGGTGCAGGTGGGGTGTGTGGTGACGTTGAGGGGGTGACAGAGCCAGGAGCTTCTGAAGCACACTTCAGAGAGTTTAGACTTAAAGAAGAAATTAATATACATCAGGTAAATCTGCAGGTGTAAACGAAACCTGAGGACACTTGTACAGCTGGGAGTAATCCCGCACATGCTGTGACTCAGCTAGTGAAGCATTTATCAGGGAAGGTCGCAGAGCACTCGGTTATAAAGCAATAAACAACAACATCTTGTTTTCTTTAACAAACAGAATCATTGAATACACTTGTCATGTGTTTCTTGCCCCTTCAAAAATAAGCCACACCAATGTTTACAGCCATGCGAGAGAGGGAATATCATTTATAGTAAACATGCCCTTTGCCTTAAATTCACATGTGTTTGCCTCCCTGCTCTTTTTCAAAGTTCAGAATCATAAAGCTGTGGAACTTGATTGACTCCAAATGATTTTCTAAAAACGTGCTTTTGGTTTGCTTTGTGGTTTATGAGCTGCATGATGATGAAACCAGATGTAATTCATCAGGTTTACATCATCAGTAAGCTGTGTATGTTAGTTGAGGGTAGTTAGAAGAGGCTGTAGGTAGTTAGAAGAGGCTGTAAGACACACAGAGTTTTTTGATGGACTTGGTAATGGAACTTAAGTACATTATTCATAGTTTTGATATCCCATAATAAAAAAACCCAAAAAAATTCTAGGCCAGATCCAAACTTGATATCTGATTTATTCTAAAACCTGAAACAAGGCTTACAGATGCTGTCACAGGTTTCTTCAAGGCTGTTTAGTTTTATTATGCTTTTCCATATTTTATTATTTCAGGGTTTTAATTTGAAAATAACATTAACAAGTCAAAAATTAGCTAGTAAAAATACCCCAAAATTGTGGTTTCAGGGTGTTTCTGTTGGCTTTTTGTCTGAGTCAACCCATAAAATAACAAGTACAAATTTTCTTTCTCCTTCCTTTCAGCTCAGGTTGTGGCTTTTACTACAAATTACTCCTGTGTATATTGGGGTGGTTTTATCCTTTATAAGCTGCACACGTCCCAAGATTTTTATATACAAAATGTAACAACCTCTGCTCCAGATGAATGTGCAGGGAATATTGCAGGAGGTCTGATCTAAATGAGGATGGCATTTTTACAACTCTTAAACCACTAAAACATAGGCTTGTCATCTGATGTCAGCTGATAATGCCAAACTGGTTTTGTGTATTACTTTGTATCCTGCTTATATCCTTCATATTAATTCTTCCATGACAAACTACTCTAATTATGATCAGTGCCTTCAGAAATTGAGCATGTTCAACATCTTAGCCTGCGTGTTTTGTTCTCTGTCCTGTGACTGGTTTTGAGGAGTCTAAGAGAACCTTTAAACCAAATATGGCTCAAACATCCCATTTTCTCACTGTTTTAAAGTGGGAATAGGCAAACAGCTGTGTCTGAAGGCTGTGTTTGGCCTTTGATGGCTGCTCTAAAAGCATGTTCTGTATTTTTTCTGGTGCTTTAGTTATGGGTAGTGTAAATGTATAAAAATAACTTCATTTGGTCGTGCTAAAATTGGTTGCTGTGAAAATGTAATTACTTGAAGATGTCTCAGTTGTGCTTCTCACTTCCATTGATGACGCTGAATTAAGGTATTGGGCAGAGGGTGATTAGTGGAGCCTGAAAAACGAAAACACCCCAGAGTGTCTGTTTATTATTTAGAATATTTATCCTTAGGTCATTTGGATGATTCCAGCTGGAACACATAGTAGGTAACATTTTATAGTGGGAGTGTTTTCTAACTCAGAAGCAGGCAAACCCAGGCTGCTTCTGAGTGGACAGAAACACGTGTATAAAAACTGCAGCAGTTATGACGTACTGCTCATGGGCAACAATAGTTCAGGGGCCAAAGTGCTGGCAGAATGAGTTACATCAGAGCTATTCCTATGTAATCATAGAACTTGAGTTGGAATGGACCTCAAAGACCATCTAGTTCCAACCCCCTGCCATGGACAGGGACACTCTCCACTAGCCCAGGTTGCCCAAACCCCATTCAAACCCCATTCTCTGAGCAACCTGTGCCAGGGCCTCACCACTCTCACAGGGAAGAATTTCTCCCAAATGTCTAACCTAAATCTCCCTTTCTTCAGTTTAAGGCCGTTACCTCTTGTCCTATCACCACACGCTCTTGTGATGCACGGGTATAACATAGCTCCCTGTGTTTCCTTGTAACATCCAGCCTGAAATCAGCCTAGTTCTGTTTAGCAAAACTGCACAAGTTCTTAGCTGAGATGATGCAGACTTGTTCTTGGTGTAGAATTGTGTTGTTGGTTAAGTGCCTGCATGCTTGCCCTGGCAAATTAAAATTACATCTGCAAATACTTTTTCAAGATGCTGAAACATCTCACAGCATAAAGTTGACACATATTCAGTCAATTTAACATGTTTCAAAGCCAACAAAATGTAATTGCAGGCTCATTCTTCTTTTTGAGGTGCTCCTGCCAAGGATCTGAGCTGGGGGGGGGGGGGGTGAGGGGTGGGGGGGAGGTTTGGAAAACAGTGCTTTCTAGAATGTGCCAGTCATGCAGACAAACACCTTGCTTTTCATTCTTCTCCCCCTGCCCCACTTCAACAGCAGTTGCAGCATTCACAGCTATCCACCTCTCAGTTATGGCTTGTTACAAGACAGGTTAACTGGCAGACTGGGCTCAAAATGAAGTTCCTTTGGATAGTGAAAAGATGAGCAGATACTTGAAGATTAACTGCTTTATTAGCATGAGAGGAAGAATATGCCCTGTTTTTTTTCCCTTTAGAATGTCATGTCATTCTTGCTGTTTGCTTTTTGAATAGTGTGTCATATGCGAGCGGCATCTGCCAAGAACCAAGCAGGCATTTGAGTTATTTGTGTCGTCATTCTCTATGGAATAAATGGAAGCGGCTTGAGGGAGAGCATACAAGGCAGCCTTCATGCAGCAGGCTGTCACTTTGCAAAGCAGCTGTGAATTTAATGGGAATATAAATGAAAAGCAGCTGATAATTAGGCTGCTGGGTGTTTTAGCATTACTATTGTTAATTTCTAAAAAATCAATTAGGTAATCAAGGGAGTGCTATTGAGAAGCATATATTTTTGGGTTTTAATATTCCAAGCAGGGTTCAGGCTAGGTGACATTGTAAGTTACACCTTCTGTACTACACATCAGAAGGGACTTGGGGTCCCACTGAGCTGAAAGGAAGTGATGGGCAAGAGGGTATAGTGAAGCATGATGTTTATTTGTAGTGAAGGGACCGTGAAGCTTAGTTAAGACCTTTTTTCTTTTTTTTTTAACCTGTACCTGTTGTATTATTATTTTAGAACTCTTACCAAAGCATACAAACCTATGAAAGGGAATGGGTAAGGAATACAGGTATTCCTGCGGTTACAGGCATTTATCAGTGATTTGGACTTAACTAGTTGTAACACACCATGACAGAAGGCATGATGAAATCTGTTCTTTCCATGTGTGAGCAACTATCAAAAATCTTCAGTGCAATCTAGAGGAGGTGAGAGCTCTTGGTATAAATCAAACTGTGAGATATATCTATCTCAGAGTTGAAAACTTTACATCAGAAAGAGGGCCTGAATGTGACATAACTGACAACAAATTAGCAGCCCTTTACACTCTGCTTGCTTTACATTGGTACATAAATTTCCTGCAATTCAGTTCTGACCTTGATCCATGCTTGATTTATATGCTTGCATGGAATCAGGTGACTTGTGCATCTACATGTTAGTCACCAAAGTAAACGCTCATGAAAACATGGGCTCCTTCAGCTCCAAAGGTCCCTTTGTAGCCCAGGACTTCCATCTTCTGCAAACACCACGCTGAAGTTTCCCTTTGCTCCCCCCAGTCCAATAATGCAGTACTTACATTATTTGTCACTCTCTTATCACTGATGTGATTCATACACCTCTCATAATGGGCATGAGAGCAGCTATGAAACTTGTTTTCTGTGATGATCCAGTCTGTCTTGTGTTTGGAGACAGGCTGCTGCATGGTGCTAGTTTTCCTCAGCCTTCCCCATTTATCCAGGCAGCCTCTGCTGTCTCTCCGCGCCTGCTCTCTAGGCTGCCGAGCAGCATTCCAGATCATGCTCCGCTTCCCATAACCTCCCTCCAAATCCCTTAGCCCTTTCTACAGCTCTCACAATTAAATGCTAACAATGAGCAGCATGGGAAAATAGTTCTGCATTACAGCTGAATGTTGTGCCAGGTCAGCAGGCTTGTGCGTGGCTGCCGGCAAATCCTTCCCCTGCCAACACAACAGTCATTCTCTCTTTTTCTAGGCTGCGAAACGCAGAGGTGGCCAAGTGCACTCACTGCTGTGGGCTTTTGATTATGAGAGGGAGAAAGTGGTTTGCTACAGCAAAATTGAAATTCTTTAAGGGGAACAGGAGCCTAAATGGTAAGAATGAATCTCCAGCCTCTTGCTCTGTGCTTAGGAGGAGCAAGCCTTCCTTACCTCTGGTGCTTATTTTGCTGTTTGGGATGCAGCAATAGCATCTTGAAGTGTCAGAAAGAGGACACAGCACTGAGATGAAAGAGTGTGTAAAAATGGAGATTAATTCTTTGAGATTCGCCCCGCTTCAGCTGTGAATATAGCCCATGCGTGCAGGCATCTCTCTAATGATAGATCTGACTTGGCATGTGAATGTGGCACTGAGTGACAGCTCTATACCAAGCACTGTCCAGATGGTGAGCTCTTGTAAAGCTTTGCTCTTGTTCCTCTCAAACCTAGTTATTAGGATCTTTTATATCCTCACGTGATCAGGCATGAGAGCAAGTGCTGACTGACAGCACAAGGTGAGGAGTAGAAGAAGGGGGGAGGCTCCACATGTGAAGGAAAAAGAATCTGATTCTTATTGTCTTTCTCAGGTATCTGCCCGTAGTCACTGTCAGAAGCAGGATCCTGGTCTGTTGTGACTGAAACAGATGCTGGCACAAAGTGAGGCATGACATCATGAGTTTTCGAGAGAAAGGGAGAGAGTGGTGCAGCAGCAGAGTGCTATGGATGGGCAAAATGTAGACCATCATGAGAAGTGGGAAGAAAGATGTGATACAGAGGGTAGGAGAAGAATGAAGGGACAATGAGACCAAGGAAGTGACAAATCTATCTAAAGCTAGTTCTGTCAGCAGCCTGTTATAGCTGGGTAGTAGCAGTACATCCGTTTGGAGCTGAATATTGCCTCAGTCATTGTTTTCACAATCCTCTTTCTATTCTAATACTGCAAATTATGCAAATGTGCCAGGTGCATGCTGGGTGCAGGATGCTATGCAGAGTCTCTTACCAGCATGAAAGGCTAATGGGCAGCTTTGGTCCCAGCTCTTCTGTGTGACTCAGCATACTGGGAGAGTCTGGGGCCTGACAGTCTCTTGTTTCTCTGACACTTCACCTGATAACTAAAGTAATCTAGTAGGTTCTTCACATTGCAGAACCAATACGGAAATATCCCCAGATGAAGAGCCAGGACCTTCTTTTCCTTTCATCATCTTCCACATCTCTCACTGCCTGGCTTGATGTGATGGGAAAGAGTGCTAGTGCTGGTGCAAGGATGGTGATCCAGGAGGATCAAACCTTAGCTCTGCCACAGATTCTCTTCGGCAAGTCATGACAACTTGTTCAACTTGTTGTACAGTGGGATGGATCATCCTTTACTGTAGTGGTTTCCTTTCCATCAGTAGTTAATTATTACCCCTAAGAGCATAACAAAACCATAACACCTCAGATGTTACTTGCTCGTAGCATGACAGATGCTGTTACTGTTGTGGTAATCGGCATGACATGTAGGGGTGGTGCTAGCTCACTAAAATTAGAAAGAACTGAAGGCTCAGCCTAAAGTACAAACATTGCTATTATGTGACTTGCTTGTTTTTGGCTTTTAGCTAACAATTGTCCCATCAGAGTAAGGATAATGCACAGCAGATGAAGAGCAGTGATTTTTAGTGAACTCTCCACGCAGGTGACTCATGTGTTGTTCTATTTGCTCTTTTCTCAATTTAATTTATTGTAAAAGACCAGCTGCTCTCCTGAAGCATATGCCAGGGAGAGACACAAGAAAGAGCAATGGTGTGAAAATCTTCCTTTTGGGTTGTTTCAAAATGTTCACTCACAGACAGGTATTCCTGCTGCTTTGGTTTGAAGAGTTGACTTTTCCTCTACCTCCAGACTGATTCACTCTCACCTATGATGAGAGGCATTCGGTTCCTCCATTTTTCTGCTCCTCTGTTCTCACTGAGTAACTCCAGTGTTTCTTTGGTTAATTAAAGTTTACTGCAGGAGGAGCAGGAGTGGGTTGAGAGCACTGATGAGGAGATGACTAACAAAGTAATCGGCATGTGATTAAAGTGTGGGCTGCCAGGCACAGATTAGCCCTCCCTGGACTCTGCTTTTATCTTAGCTCCATGTTTTGAAATAATTCTGTGTAATAATATATAGAATTTCTATCCCATCTAGCTTATCGCATTAGAGCAAACTAGACAAAATGACTCAATTTCAAAAGGCTCTGATTCAGCTGGGGCTGCAGCCGCTCCTTGCAAACCTGAAGTTAGGTGACTGACTCTTCTGTTTCTTTCAAATTCTTGCCCTGTGAGAAGTTTCAAGGGGGTGGGAGAAGAGAGTTGGTCAGAGTGGAGAATGAAGGTGGCTGTAAAAAAACCTTGTGAGATGCATCAGTAACAATCACGTTGCAGAACGTGTGAACTAGCAGCTGCTGAGGGCTGGGGAGGACACGGAGGTTTGAATTGTGGAGAAATCACAAAGGGAAAAAATAAAAGCTTTCCCAGAGGGAAAGCTGCCACATAGCCTTGTGCAGAAAGTTGTTTGTTTGCTCTCTGGAGTGGTTTTTACTTCAAAAACTGGTTTTGCAGGGTTTTTTTCTTTTACATGAGAAATCTCGTTGAGTTATTACTACCTGATGCAAGAAGACAGAAAAACCTGTTTAAACACACTATTAACACTTCCTCTTGCTACTCATATCCTTTTCCCCCTATATTTTTATCCCCCTATAATTCTAATATCCCGTGAGTCTAATACCAAGGCATTAGCTTAGTTGCTGTGCAGGTAACGACAGTCATTTGGGGGAAGCACCAACATACAGAGAGAACAATGAGATGTCCACTCATCCTGCCCCCAGACCCTACAGCTGTTGTTATGGCCACAGTGCTTGGGGACTAAAAGAGTGGGCATACAAACTGGAGGTATTTGTGGACACAGCAGGGATGGGAAAGAAATCTTAAGAAGTGATGTCTATGACACACCAGTGACACAGTGGCTTCTTCAGCGGTGACTGCCATGAAGTGCAGTGCTGTGGCACTCATCCCATCGGAGGGTGGAGCAGCATCATCTGAGCTGCCTGAGTAGCTGCTGCTGGCAGCTCTCTTCATGAAATATCGAAGTCGTGACCAAGAAAGGGAGCTTAAGTCACTGGATAAGTTATTCATGGATTATTTTTGGAATCCCAGAGTAAGGAAATAGGAGGCAGTAAAAAAAAAAATAAGGGAACCCCAGGTTCATGGGGAGTTCAGTAAAGTTTTAGTATGACGTTTTTCTCTGAGCATACCTCACAGTAGCTCAGTACTCCCCGTTCTCAGGAGCTTTCTGTGAGAACTTGCAAAATTGCCACTTCCAGCTGCTGGGAACATTGGGAAACTATCAGGAGACTGTCAGTGTGCTGCCTTCATACTCAACTGTAGTAAAATGACTTGAATAACTCTTATCAAGGAATGGATGGTACTTCTGAATAACTGGTTTGTAATCACTGCTTAAGGCAGCTGTGACAATCTGCATTTCTTTGTGGGGTGAATGTATATCAAACTAGTCTTAATGAATTGGCAATTTTTTTCTTCCTTTCTGCAGGGCAGAATTGGTTTACCTCTGAATTTAAAATGTTCTTTTAGAGGAGTTCATTTGTTATCTACTTAAAGCTGCCAGTTGAATGTTTGTTTCAGAAGAACTTACAAGTTAAAATAGTGCCTTGATCAGGTTTCTTGGCACAGCACTTCATGATGTTCTCTTTAAAGCCAAAACAGCAAAAAAGCCCCCATGGATGGATTCTTTGTAATGTAAAGTGAAGGAGAGAGGAGATGCTTCATGCTGTAAGGAAGCATGGGTAAGCTTGCACATTAGCTTAACAATATCTACAATTTGATAAATTCAAAAAACAAAGCCAAAGGAAGCCCTGAAAATACAAGGTCTGCAGAATTCACTCTTCAGACAGAAGTGATCCTTCAGGTGCACCCGGCCACTAACAGCAATTTTATGAATGTCACGTTCAATTCAATGCGAAGCCCTTGAAATTGATGCAACTGACCTGAGCCTTCTCCTCCTCCTGTTTCAGCTCTTATTTACTTAAATAGGAGACTTAAGATAAATTACTGTAAAAGCTAGGTGTTATGCTATGATGCTGCTCTTTTCTTTACCTTGATAGAAATTGGAGGCTGAATGTGAATAACAGACTAGGGTGGGAGGGTAGTTTGGGCTGTCTCTGTCCCCCCTTGTTCTTGACCAGACATGGGAAGGAGCAGCCCTAGGTTTTAAAGATTTAGATGTAACTTGAGGCAGGTTGAGGGCTGTTGTTTGTAAGTCTGAACTCAGCAGTGAAAAAGTCTGGCTAAATGCCTGGGAAATCAGTTACACTGAACTGGTTTGCTGGGGTATTTTTTCCCTAAGCTGATTTCAGGACCATTAGTGGCACTATCATTTTGACCTGGGAGCCAGATGAGTGTTTAAAAAAACTGGTGGTGAGGGAGAGGATGCTGCCTAACACAGAGTTTAAATTGCAGCTTTAATTATTTTGAAAATTAGCTTTTAAAAAAAACCCAAAACAACAAAGCCAAATAATTTCCTTGTTAAAGCAGATCATTTGGCCGTGGTTTTGGTTTTTACAGCAATGTTGCTGAAGTCATCTTAACCAGCTTTCATGGCAGGTTCCCAAGGATGCTAGCACAGCAAAAAATACCTTTGGCTTTGGGGTTGGGTTTTTTTGCATCTGGATCAGTTATCTGGTCTGGTTGCCAGTGTGAGTGTCCAAGCATCCATGCCAGCTCTGGTGGGAACAATGTGGGATGTGGACTGCTACTAAGGAAATTCTTGGGGAATCACATTTGCAGTAACTTTGAAATAGTGACTCTCTACTGCAATGCTCCTGGGTCTGGTCATCCATGACTAATGGTGTCCTTGGAATGAGGAGAAGCAGCAGCTCTTGACATGTGGTTAGCGACTGTCAGCTTGAGATAGGTGACATGAGTTCCCTCTTTGTCTAGGTTTTTGTGTGGCATTGGGGAGCCAAATCACCAAGTAAAACTTGTGTGGCAGGCACTGACCTGCAAACGAAACTGCCCTCCTTTGTAAGAAGGGCCAGAAGATTCCTGTGGTCTGTGGAAATTGCCAGATGACTGGAGGCTGAGCAGGTAGCTTAGGTTCTATTTGCTAGTCTCACAGCTCTGTTGCAATATTTTGTCTTCAATCCTGGCTCTAAAAAATGAATGCCACTTTTCTTAATGGCAGTGAACTTGAAACCATCTATTTGTCTATGCGGCTGTCTTCAAAGGTGTCAATTTTGGTTGTCACTTTGAATGTTGGTGTACATGCCACTTGGAAGCCTGTTGGTCTTGGCATGTTACATGACACTGTTGTAAAATCTCTTTGAGAGAGAGCTAGAGATATCACTAATGGTATCACCAAAGGAAACAATGGAACTGCTCATAAGGACAAATTAAAAGAGCTGAAAGTTGTTTTCAAGCCTCCCCTTGTCCTGAGTGAGGGGAGGAGGGCGGAAGGACCTGCTTTTTGCAGATGGCAGAATGATTCACCGGTTAATGGAATCTTAATGCCTGGCAAGAAAAGATGTCATTAGCTGTGCTGAATCTGTGTGATGCACACATTTGGTCCAGCATATAGCCTGCTTTGTGTGCTCGTTCAGCCTGCTGCTCACTCGCAGAGTTCCCCTCTTACTCCTCTGCTTACGCACGTCAAATGTTGCTCTTGATAAGCTCTGATTTATGGGGAAGTGACTTTTTAATGGAAAAGTGCTCTCATCTGCTAGGATGACGAAGAGCTGCTCTTATTAATAGTGGTTTAAGAGACAAACTGCTGGTTAATCAGTGGTGAGATGCACAATTGAGTTGCATTTTTTCATTTAAATTCACTTCATTTGAAATACACGATAACGTGAGACATCATCGTGGCCAGAACTTCTTGAAGTGACTTACAGAATTCCCTTTCTGTTAGTACCTTCAGTGCTCATTAACCTTTTAAAGCTAAGTAACTTTCAGGGTTCAAGAGTTCCAGGAATACTTGCGCAACAGGGATTATTTCTTAATCTTTCACACTAAGACTGATGTGAAGTAGTCGGTCATCATAGTACTTCAGCAGTGGCTTTTCCCATGACCACAGTTTGTGGGATAGGCTTCTACTTCACTTGTGGGAAGCTGCACAAAGGGGTGAAGAAAGGTTTTAAACTTTAAGTGAGCCTGGCTGTCACAGAGGGTAACGTTTGTTTTCGGGTTGCAGGTTGGTTATTGTCCAAGAAAATAATTTAGTTTCTGTTAGAATACTTTGACTACACCATTTTAAAGCTGTTGACATTCCCAAGAGGAGTAATATGTTTTTTAAAAAAAAAGAAAAGAAGGAAGACTGTTTCTGTTTTTAATGGGGAAAGGCCTAAGTTCTTCAGCAGGAGAACTCAGTATGTCTGCGTCAGTCAGCTGAGTGACTCAGTGTTGTGATGGTAATGTAGGTCTGACTCTCCATTGGAAGCCTAAATTTATATAACAGATAAAACCTCAGCATAGTTTAGGTTGAGAGAAGTGAGTAATTTTTGTTTTCTTATGCATAGCCAAATTTAAAAGCTTTTCTCTCCTTCTCCATTATATTTCCCTCCTCTTCTCCTGCTCTTGCATATTTGTTCTGACATGCTGCCTCAGTAATAACTGTTCCTCTTTTTCATAGTAGAGTTGTGTTTTTTCTGAAAGTCTGAGGATTTCTCATGCACAATATGCCATGATAATTTGATGGTTTAATATTTAATAACAATTTCATCTTTTAGAGAAATGGTACCTCCTTCAGTTCACAGCAGTCCTGGTTTCATTCTGGATCAAGATTGAACACCAAATTGTTCAAAGTTTACTGTTGTCTTTAAGTCTCGTCTTTCATCTAAATAAACTTTCAGTGGTAGGCAGGTCCCTCCTTTCTTCTGCATTATTTCCAATTGTTAGAGCAAGAGTGCTACTAATTACCTTCCTTGTGGAATTATGTAGAGCTAAGATTTGCTCTCTTTGGCCAACTACCCTACCTGCTTGGTGTGTAGGCTCTATCAGAAAATCAGTGCAATTAATGGAGAAGAAAATAAAATGGTAGAAATGACAACAGGTGCTGAACAATACCCAATTTGTAAGGTGCCAGCATTGTATCTCAAAGGGTTTTTATAGCTGTTGTTTGACTTCCAGCTGTCTACTACTAGTGATAGTGTATCTGACGACCGTATTATGTATCCCATAGGGGAAATTTGCTGACAAGGTTTCCCTGTAGCAAACTCTGAGATTTGGATGTGCTGCTGTAATTTATTTGCTCTTACACAGTTGCTGTACAGCAGGCAGTATTATGCTGGCAAGGGATGTGCTTTTTTTGCAGGAGAGATACTCTGTACTAAAAAAGCCAGCCCTGTTACACTGCAGGCTCTCATGCTGCAGCGTACTGCCAGCAGCAGCCCCTGAAAATGTCTGTACCTGGATGCCACAGGCATCCACAGCTGCCAGCTGTCTAGCACTGATAGAGCTAGAAAGAGATTTCATTAATACTGTCGTTCAGTGATCCAGGGTAAATACTTCCTTCATTCTGTTCTGGAGAATGTGTGCTCAGAAGTGGGAGGAAGGGAAACCTTTGGGTTAAACAAAAGTAGGTCTAGTAAGTGACATTTTGGGAAAGCACCTCTATGCTCTCTAGGCAATGAGGCTGACAGCAATAGCATGGCATAAGTGGCCTACTGTGCTTAGTAAGGAAGGGCCTTATTAAGGAATTACATTGAAATATTGCCCTTGTGTTTCACCTCTGGGCAAAACTGCACTAAGAATTTATCAGTGAGTAAGTTGTTTTGCACAACACTACTCTCTAGTGCTTTATACAAAACCAGCTTTTTGCCAACACCATCAAATTCTTGCACAACTGCAGAGATGCAACATCACTTTACACACAGTTTAATGGACCCAAGCAGGGAGTAATGGGTTTGATGTAGCTGGAAGTGGAAAGGGGTCTCTAGGTCTTGGCTGTCTTTTGGAATAAACTGCCTGTACCAGCAGTATGCCTGGAATGTGGCTGGAACAGTCCTGGCTTGCCAGCACAGGATTTCTCTTGACTCACTTTATCCTCTGACAAGAAGTGAAAGGGACCAGAATTACAAATGCTGATTTAGCAAACTGGGGAGAAGTTAGTTCATGCCCAGGCAAGCTGTCAGCCCAGGATATCAGCTGGAAGACCCTGGCCAGTGACATCTGAAATGTCAGTCTGAAGTCAGACACCAGCTCTTTTCCTGTCCTGGTGTTGGCTGAGATAATGGTCACCAGCCTGGTACCTTCTGAGACCAGCTGTGCAAAGCTGAGCACAAGTTGTGGCCAGATCTTTCTGCAACACAGCATCACCTAATTTCTTTGCTCCTGGCATTGCATTTGCAGTTACCTTGCTGAATTGTGTGATTCCAGGGCAGATGGTGTGGGGGGGTAAGTGGGTTTGGTGCAGTGTAATATATATGTTGCTATATGCAATGCCAGAGAAAAAAAAAAAGAAAGGGAAAAAACCAAAGAAAATGAACTCACCCAGTGTTGGAATGTGAGCAATTCTTTCCTATTACCAAGGAGCAATCACCTCAGGAGCTGGTTATGTGTAATGCACCAGTCATAAAGCAGTGGGAGTACGTTAAAAATCAAGGAATGGAGTGGAAGGGGGGGGGGCTGGGAGGTAGTCTTGGAAATGAGTAGTCCTCCTCTCCCACTCAGCAAGCTAGCTCCATTATCTGAATTAGTATAAAAATACCCACCCACCCCAAGGAATGCACTAAGTCACTCCCTCCATGCCAGATATCTCTGATTGAGAGTAATTGCTTGCTTTTCACAGAGCCCAGAGTGGATCTCTATGGAGTGCTTGAGTAGGAGGTGAAAAATCAGTAGCTAATGTGATGGCTTCTGTTTTTGTTTTATTTATTCTGCAACCGTTTTTCAAGCCCAAACAGCAGCCTGCCAGGGAAGGTGTCTCTGCTTGGGGATTCATTATAGTTATTATCAGTAGCAACATGCCTCTGGCTAATTGCACTTGGTCTGTGAGTGACAGGCTTTGATTGGGTAGTATTGCTTCCCCCTCCTGGGGAAGGGGATACTTTTCAGGACACAGTTTAAGTCATTGCTAGATGATAATTTCATGGTGTGTTATGGTAGCACATACTTGAACTAAGGACTGCCACTGCTCAGCTCTCTCAAGCTTGCTTTTTTCACATGTCTGCTGGAAATAGGAGGCAGGGCTCACTTCTTACATCTGAATATCTGTGAGTTTATAGCAATGTGAAGATCTAAATTTGCCACTTCAAGCTAATTTCTAATAGGAGCTGGGTATAGAGCTCAGTGACCTGATGTAATGATGTCCCAGTTGTCCAATTGGATGCGGGGACAGTGATGGCAGATGTACGGTTGAGAGCTTCACAATGGGGCAATTCAAAGAGTGAGTTCTCTGGACATTCTAAGGGCTTTGGGTACAATTTCAAGAAACTTAGGAGCTCTTACAAAAAGTGGCTGCTGTCAATAACAATTAAAGCATCCCCTTTTGTCATTCAGTCTGCTGGACAACGTTTCTGACAAGTATTGCTGCAGACCCCATACCACCTTTGACACTGAGTGTGGATCATCTGTCAAAGACCCAGCTGCTCATTCATTAGTAGCTTTTGCTCCCCTGGTCCTGGCTGAGGCCAGTGCTTTGGAAATGACTTGAGGAATGTCCAATTCCTGTTGTGTTTTGTGTTTGCTGTTTGAACTGAGCGGCTCAAGGAATGTACCCCACATTTTGCGAGCTACCATCTGCAACCCTTAATGAACACAGTGTCCCTCTGCCCTGGCATTTTCTGTAGCTCTCATTTTGTGCTGCTGCCAATGCAGAAGAACATGAGAATAGCCTGCCATCAGTATTACTTTCTCTATTAACACTGAAAGTCCTTGGCTGTGCAGAATGGAGGGGCTCTCCTGATCCATTACAACACTTGACATGAAAACATTTTTTGTGAATCCGGTTTGAAATGCATCAGCTCTTGTTCTTATCTGAAATTCTTTGCTTCCTTTTGCTTAGAGGAAACCTAAAACCACTCAGATAACTAAGCAAATGCCACATTTCTAAAGAGATAAGAAAATACTGCTTGTTAGAAACAACTCCAAAATTTCCACCTAAAATCATGGCCTTTTGCATGTAAGGTTCACAGCAGTTGTCATGGTATAATGGCCTAAGCATGGTATAATGGCTGTTTCTGCATTCCTCAGATGAAACAGAGAGCAAGATTTGAGCAATGATGAGAAATATTAGCAAGATAGATCCCACAAAATAAAAAAAAAAAAAGAGAGATTTCTCTGAACTGCTGTGGGGAAATGCCTCAACTTCTGGCATTTAGGAAGGGTTGTGTTTCTCCAAGAGAGGGGAGGCAATGCCCTGAGGTCAGCTGTGTCTCTTCAGCAGCTCAATCATTACTAAACTTCCTCTTCTGGGTATCTCATTTGTTAGAGACAGACCAGCTGTTCCAAAAAGTCAAAGGAGAGTTAAATCTTTCTTCCTGGAGGGTATATGAGTTAGGGGGAGGTGAGAGAGGAAGGAAGGCAGGGGAAACAACTGGTCTTTTCATTACTTTTCTTTATTTCTGCTTTCAATAGGGCTATAAATGTTACTTCCCTCTCAGTATATCTGGAGGGTGAAGCACCCTTGCTACTGGAAAGAGTCATATGGCTTTAGCAGCTATTTAAGTTTTCTTCATGCTGTTCTTCATCTCCCTTCCTGAAGGAAGCATCTAAGGGCAGGATGGGTAGGTGTGTATATACTTTCCCTATTAGAAAACTTGCTTTCAGTTATGGTTCTTTGCTTGTTTTGGTTCTTATAAGGATGACCTAAATTAATTTAGTGGCCTTCATAAAACCTATACTAGGTAGAGGGCTGCCTTGCACAGAGATGTCCTTTTCCTTTCCCTTCCCTAGCTGTACCTCCTTAGCTGGTAGTCTTAAGACAGAAAATGAATGAATGGGTGCATTCTTTCCTGCCTTTCCTAGAAGGTTCCTCAGGTTGACGTATACTGTGTAGGAGGAAAATTGGCTTTGTGTTTGCCCTCGGACTGCTTTGTAAGTAAATCAGGGAATTCAGCTTATAGAGATGTCAGTCAGTTTGTTCCTCCTGCTTGTACAGAATTCACTTGGCTTTCTTCACAGAAATATTTATGAAATTTTAATTAAATTTGTCTTGTGTAGCTTGAAGTACTGGGGTGAGCAGAGCTCTGAATGCAAAGGCTTAAGCAGCTGAGGCAAATGATACTACACATGCTTAGAAAAGCATTTGCAAAATGCTTTGTGAAACTATGAGCTTTGCTTCCCACACACACCTACCTCTGATGCATCATGCAGTGTCTTCCTAATGAACTCTGCAGTGGACTGGAGCAGAGCAGCCTCTTTAGGGCTGTGCTGCAGAAACAAAGGCAAGAGGAATGAGTTTTCTGGCTTTTGTGTGTCGGGTGCTGGCTCATTTTAAGGGCTTACCTACTTCAATTTATTTGTTGTAGGAAAATCTCTGATTTCCTTTCAACTTCAGCATGATAGATAGCAGAGATTGCTGCCAGCTCACTGCTCTGGTTTCAGCTGAGGTAGGGTTTATTTTCTTCCTAGTAGCTGTGTGTAGGGTAAGAACAATGTTGATAACACACTGATGGTTTAACTTACACTAAGTCAAGGACTTTTCAGTTTCTCATACCGTCCTGTCAGTAAGGGAGCTGAAGGTGCTGAAGGAGCTGGGAGGGGGCACAGCCAGGACAGCTGACCCAAATCTGCTGAAGTTGCTCACTGATGAGAGCAGAGAGGGTCTTAAGTTCTCATATCCACATAGAGAGGAAGGTGCCATTGCAGTGCCTGTGACATTGATGATTGATGTGTATAAGAAATTCTCTTGGCCCCTCGGAAGCTGTTTTCTCTTGATTCCAGCAGGTGAGGGTTTTGCAGAGAGGTGGATTTCAGAGAGGGTAACTGTAGGAATTGAACCAAACTAGTGTCCCTCTAAACACAAGGTTGCTATTGCAGGTGAGGACAACTTGGTGCACGTAATTAATTGCATCTTGTACTTAGGTTATCTCTGGCTGGAAAATCGGAGAGAATTTGCAGGACAGTTGAGGATAAAGAGATGTAAACAAGCATTTAGTGAAATTCAAGGATAACTTGGTTTCTAGAATGACTCTTAATGTTTTCAAGACTTAATGTACTCAGCTGCAACTTCTGATTAAAAAAAACCCCGTTCTTTGTGCAAATAGTGTTTGCTTTAATTTCTGTTAAAACTGAGAATAAATGTGTGGGTGTTCCAAAAGCATGGGAGAAAATAGAAGGGAACAGAGTTCAGCTGAGCCAGTCAGAAGGTGGCACAGCACCATGCCTTGGTTTGACAAACCTGAGTGCTCTGGGGTGTCTTTGGGCAAATTATCTAATTCATTGGCTGGGTGGTTTGCTCTGATAGGGATGATATGACTGCTTCCTACCTCAACAGGGCTTGTGGTAATGAGCACCTGTAAGGATTATAAGATGGCAGAGCTGGGTTGGTGTTGCACAAATGCTCTTACAAGTAGAAATGAAGATACAGTGATAGTGCTCAGTTTTCAGCAGTGAGTTCTTCTTTCTTTCCCACTGCTCCAGCACAAGCAGAGGTGAAAAAAGTTTTAGAAGTAACCACAGAGTATTAAGAACTGAGCAGCAAGTAGTCAGCTTAGTGGGATATCAGTCACATGAAAGTCTAAGTGTTTCTTTTTTTTTCCTCATTTTTTCCCTCAAGGTATAGTTTCATTTTTTAATTGTGACCTTCATTGTTAATTAAAAATGAGTCTACCTTATCCCTTTCCAATCTCCCACTTGAACAGGACAAGCCTGAAAATATTTAATGGAGATTTTTCCCTCAAGTGTCTACAGAGAAGTTAGAGGACCTGGTCACTGGTCTCTAAGTTTCTCTGCCAGTGTCCAGTGTAATGAGCAAGCAGTTTCCCCAGGGAATCTCTGATTCCAACCATACTGGGATAACTACATTTAATGTCTGTACTTCTTTCTAAATCTTTACCAACGCTGTTTTCTGCAAGGTGTGGTGACAGGTGACCAGTGAAAGGTTCTTATGTTTCTGGCTCTGCAGTGGAGCACTGGTCACCCCATGTCACCAGGCTTTAACAAATGCAGTCCAGAGGCCATAACCAGTAGTAGAAATTCCCATGAGGTGAATCAAGCAGCAGTTTGAACTTGTTTTGTGGCTCCTGCTGCTACCTGGAAGATGGATATTCTGTGTAGCCTGCAGAACAGCTAAGGAGTAGATAGGGATGCCAAGGGAAATGAGTGCAGGAGTTGCTGCTAGAGAGGTGCTTAAGGGAGGTTTTGGACCAGGATCATGGCTAGCAGAGTTCTTCCTTGCATAGCACAACCCACGCTAGCTACAAAGGTGTAGTAGCGCACAGTATAATGCTGTAATCACATACTTGTAGCTTCCTCATCTGGAGTTCCAGGAAGGGAAAAGTGGCTCTCTTTTTCAGTATAGCTTTTCCTATCTCTAAAGGAATGATTGCTACAGTATTCCTTCTTTGTATGTCATTGCAAGCTTTCTGATCATGTCACCAGCAGCTTTCTTGTGTTTTAACTGCATATTGAAAATAGCCATGTTAGGAGTGAAATTGTCACTCACTGAAATTACTGTAATTTGTTACTGTAAACAGATGATCTGTATGTCTTCAATTACACTTCAGGCAAGCAGTCTCTGCAAATGCAAATATGTGGTTTGGTGTGGCATGAGCTGCAAGGAGGTGGAAGAGATGCGTAGGAGAGCCTTTTACTACTGCTTGATTTTTGTGCTGCTGATGGTAATTAGCAGAGGAAATGATAGTTTATTAAAATGCAGGTTGTAGCAAAGAAGTATCAGCTAGGGACAGTGGTTGGCTGAAGAGAGGTTTACAAAATCTAAAAAATCTTTCACTGCATGGCTCTCAGGTCCAAGCACAGCCCAGGGTGTTCACTGGATGCTTTTGGATGTTGAATTTCATATTACTGTAACAATGAGAGACCCTATCCAGGGTGAGGACACAAAGTATTTAGCCAAACAAGAATGTAATCAACATTATTCGTGTTCTAAAGACATTGCAATCTTAGAATATTATTTAAAAAACAAACAAAAGAAAGCCAACCCCAAAAACCCCAAACACAACAGGTTTGGGTACCCAAATGTCAGGTTTGGCCTTGTGAAGCTGATTTACCTTTGTCTTGCAGCTCCACTGTGCAGCCTAAAGGTTGCTGCTTGGGCTTCTCATTCCCTGTGGACAGCAGGCTGTATAATTACTGTATAATTGCTACAGCATGGCAGGTCTGCAAAGCAAGCTGCCCTTCTCTCTTGACAGTGGCTGTACCCACCCCCTGACTTCTCCTGCTCTTTCTCAGCAGCTCCGTTTGGCCATTAGCTGGGCTGACCTGAAGCCCATGGTGTTCTCCTTGCCTCAGATCAGGTCCTCAGGCTCCAATGCCAAACGCTGTGATTAGGTCAGCAGGTTATCTGCAGGGTGTTTATTTGACAATCGTGCCTTTGGCCGCTGTGATCAGTGGTCTGGAGTGACAAAAGCCCTGAGCTTTTCAAAGTACATACACAATTCCAGCAGAAGAATAATTACAGGAGAGAAGCTTTATAACTAACGAAACTAGGAAGTGGTTGCAGCTCCCTTGTCTCTGGGACCTCCAGTTCTTCTGTTCCCTGTATGTTTCACTCCAGCCTCTATGTCTTCATCCATCCAAGTTTTTGTTCCAGATTATTTTCTGCCAGGGATCTTCCCAGAGCATAGAAGGTGGGAGCTGTTTCCTTTCATTTCTTAGTGTACCAATAAATGTAAGGGCTATCTTTAGACTGTTCCCCACTTTTACCCCACTAGTTCAGCAAATCCCTAAAACAGGGAAGCAGTCCAATAATAATGGGACAAACAGATGGAGAAACAGCATCATGATATCTGCAGTAGTGTAGTATTTCTTGCCTCTTCCCCTTGTCTGGAATCTACTGTGTCTGGTAGATGCTGTTAAAGACAGGATGCTAAAAACAATGAATTTCAGGTCTAATTAAAAATACAGGAGTTTCCCTGTGTATTTCTTTTGTTGTTTTTAGGGTTTGCTGCTTTGTTTTATGAGTTCGCTTCATATATCAAGAGAAAAGACCACACGATTCAAGGCAGGTTCAGTAATGAAAATACGTCAACATCAAATCCAAACAATATTGTAAAGCTCAAACTGAGCCTTCTCCATATGGTATGTTGATATTGCCAGCCAAAAACACAACATGCAACTTCCAGAGCTGGGTTCGGTGAACTTTAAAATCTGTACAAAAATAACTGGCGACAGCTTTCCTCGACGCAAAACCCTTTCTGCTCTCTCCCAGAAAGAGCTGTTCCCCTGCCGATTTTCAGCACCTCCTCCTCCCCGTCTGCTTGTTCCTTCCTCCCTCTGTTCTGCTTTTTCCCACGTTTGTATGAATATCCTCCATCCCCAGTTCTTGTTCTTGTGACAGAGAGAGAGGATGCATCAGAGCTCTCTGCCCATCTTGCTTTCCAGAGACGTTACATCACCTGCTGCTGAGCAAAGCTGATTCCCTGCAGCTTTCCCTTTGCCAAACATGGTCCGTCTTGGAACGATCCAGTTGTCTGGGTATATGAATCTGTGTCACTGACCAGTCTCCAAAGGCAGCTGGTTCCCTTGCCCTCAGATTTCCTGATTGGCAAGCAGCTTCCAGACCTGGAGCAGAACACAAAGGTGTGCTTGAAAAGCTGAGGAGAGAGTGGGCTGTGCGGTGGTGCTCACCGACCGTGGGGTGTGCAAGATGGGAGGTCAGAAATTGTCCCATCACAGACCTGCAGCCTACATGAGAGTGGACTGTATGTTGCTGGTTGTCTTCTCCACTATTGTCCCTAGCTTTGGGAGGCTGCCACCGCTCCAGCTCACAGGAAGAGCCAAACATCATCTTCATGTACATTAATTTATATTCCCAGTGTTGTACACTGGTGAGAAGTAGGGGTGACACTTTCAGGTTTCTTTGTAGATAAACCACTTTTCACTTGATTTTTTATTAGGAATTATTCCCATATTATACCCATGGGTATGATATCCAGCATCTTTTTCACACATAAAATGTCCAGGAGAACTGTGAAAGACCTCTCCATTGGAACTGTTGGTGGGAGCAATGTACCTCCTTGCTGAGTTATGGTCAGCACATGAAGTACTTGTTGCATGAGTGGGAAATCAAGGAGCAGAGTGCTGAGCATGCAACAGTGCTAACCAACAGCAGCACAGGTTGGTGAGATGAGGCTGTAAGGTGGTTGCAGGACAACATAAAATACGTGTTTTTGTAGGTAACAACATAAAATAGTGTTTTCCTGTTATTTCCTGGGCAGGATATCTGTTCTTAGATTGCTGTTGTCAATTATTTAATTTGTCTCTCTTCTGTCTCCCTAAATAATGCCTTTTTATCACATCCTACTCTCTTGCTACTCATTTCAGGTCTGGTAAGTACCACCTGTTTTCCACTCATCTTTCTCAAGTAAAGAAACACCTTGAGTTAGTGCTTTGCTATTCCTTAAGGCAGAACCTTTTGTGTTACTCTGGTTTCTGCTAACAGCCACCCAAGCGTGGGTATTCACATGACTTCTGTCACAACCCCTGAAATCTTTGTTGGTTTTTTTTGGATTAAGTCCTTTACCCCTAAAGCCTTCAGTTCTGAGTTCCAAAAGCCTCACTGGGTGACCCTTTCACAGGAGGGCTCCAGGACCACAAGTGGTGAGGGTCATATGTTTGTGCCCAGCCCGTGCACAGCGTCTGTGCCTGTGTGGCTGTACCCATGGAGATGGGGACGTATCTGCATGGTAGAGGCCTTCTGGTGACAGGGACAGTTCCATGGGAATAGAGGTCCTAAACCTCGGTAAGACTTATTCCTGATGTGGAAGCACCTTTTAAAAGCCTGTGTTTTATAGAGTTTTCATGGAGAAATCACAGAATTGTAGGGATTGGGAGGGACCTCAAGAGATCATCAGGTCCAACCCCCCTGCCAAAGCAGGTTCAGCTTTAACAGCTAAAGTTACCCAAGTACAAAAACGGTGCAGAACAGCACGAAGTGAGGAGGTAGTGAATTCACAAATGGGGATTAGAGATGAGCAGCTAGGGAAAAAAGCTGATATTTTGGGTGAACGGAGGTCTCCTGGTTTTGTGGGGGTTCTGATAAAAAATGTGTCATTGTGGAGTAATACAGCTGACATGAGATGAGTAGGAAAGCCCTTTATTTTCTCTCACTTATCTCTTTCAAACCATATCTGTCCATCAGCATGGAAAGCAAGCCACATCATAATGCTGTGAGGCATGAATTAAAATGACAGGACAGATAATAGTGGACGTCACAGAGATGAGTCAACACTGAAAGAGGTGGACAAACAATATGAACACCAGAAGATCCTCTGAGCTGCTAGCGTCAAAAAACATGTATTTTTTACACTGTGGAAAGACTGAAGTATCAAGGGTAGGAAAGGAGGTTTAAATGAAACCACAAAAAAAGACACATAAAGTCCAGGGTAAGTCAGGAAGTTAAAGGGATATCTGAGAACTTTAATCAAACTAAAAAGCCAGAAGTAGAAAGATATCATCAAATTAGCTTGAGTTAGAAAATCCCTTCATAAAGAGAGAAAAATGAGGTTTGCTTGTTGCAAAATCTGGTATGTTCTGTGTCCCAACAGACATTGTAGACCCTGTTTCTATGAAAGAAAAAGTATCTGCACACTTATATTAATTATTTCTAATTTTATGGAAATTTCGTAACAGTATTTATGTGGGAAAAGGAATTTTTAATAATGTCTAAGGTTTCTTTACTAAGATACCAATGCAATGGAGCTGCAGTACTGTGGAATCAGTGGAAATGTAATGGATAAAATTACAATCGTTGTCAATAATAATGCTACAGCATAGCTTCGTTTTGGTTAATCACAGCCAGGTGTTGGTGCAGTTTATGAACATTTCCATAGTTTTGAAATACATCTCTGTGGTAAAGCTTAAGCAAGCTGTATTATTCTTCCTATTACTTCTATCTTTCTTTCCTTTGTTTCTTTCATTCAGGAAGACAGTATCATTATGACACTAAGGTTGAAGGAATTAGCTGTTTCCCTGCAAAAGGCCTTCTAAGCAAACTGGAGTAACTTAAAGCAGAAATCTATGGTAACTTGTGTTCTTTCTTTGGTTGCATCACAGGGTATAAAGCACCCAAGGATGCCAAGGAGCCAAGAAAGAAATGGAGAGAGAAATCTGAGTCAGTCAAGGGTTTAAAGCTGTGGATAGCAGTGGGATGTTCCTCTCAGTGCCCTGAAATGTGGATGACTTCATGGGTACAAATGAAGGCCATCATACTTTAACAGCAATGTTCAAAATAGGGGTCAGGGGAGGAAATTAAGGGAAGGGAAGGCCCCAGTGCTGACCTTGTTCTGGAGAGAGAGCAGGTTCAGGTTTGGTACAAAAGGAAGAAAATGAAGTTTGTAACCAATACGTGTTGTCTGGCTCATTGAGTCATCTGCAGGGATTCTTCACCAAACAGTGACAGTGCCTACACCATCAGCCCTGGTTAGGGCTGGGGTCCTCTCTTTCCCCTCTCTCAACTTACTGATGCTGCTGGAAACTACCCAAAATAAAGGCCAGCCTTCAACTTACTAGACTAAAAGATTTGCATGATTGCATTTTAAGGCCCTTTCTGAGTTTGAATACCATATTTCTTCCCACCTGTGCTCTCCTCAAGAAAAAAAAGATAGGAAGGAGGGAAAGCACTTAGGGGTATGAATTTCACTGCGATGTCTTTGGTGTAATATTTCTCAGCCTCTTCAATCATATCACCTTGCTTCATGCTATGTTAGTCTCTGCCAGGTTAGTCAGTGGTGTGACAAGAAAGAAACGGCGACAGGGTGCTAAGCAGAGCTGGCGTGATGGAAATGTGAATCCCTTGCTGCGTGCCTACTACTGACTAGCATTATGATGAGGACTGAAAACACATCCCATCTGCATGGTTTTATCTGGCCATTTTTTAGAGTTGAGCCACACTTTATCTTCTTGGGATACCAGGTGCTGGACAAGAGTAGGTTCAGGGAAGGCTGGACTCTAAGACCAGCATCCCAAGGGAGCGTGTATAAGCCCCTGCCCTCAGCGCCATGGAAACTATTCTTGCCCAGAAAACTTTGGTAGCAGTTGTAGGCTGAGGACAGTTGATAGTCACTGGCTGAATCACTTGAATCCACTTGTCACCTTCATTGCAGGAGACCTTTATCACAGTAGGAGTGACAGAGCACTGGGACAGGCTACCCAGGGGGGCTGTGAAGTCTCCATCTCTGGAGATATTCAAGACCCATCTGGACACCTACCTGTGCAACCTGTCCTAGGGAGCTGCTTTGGCAGGGGGGTTGGACCCGATGATCTCTGGAGTTCCCTTCCAACCCCTACAATTCTGTGATTCATGATCTTAAGGAATTAGTGTTTTCAAATTCATACACTCTTTAAGAATGCTTCCCCTGACTGACTACTGTCTGTCCAGGAAGCCTTACATTTCTATCTAAGATATCTGTGTTTTAGCTGCACAGTTTAAAGCAACAGTGTGTATACTGGCTGTTCAGAGAATGGGGCTATCTGTGCAAGCAGATAGGGAAACCTAAATAAGACAAAGTACCCAATGAATTTCTCCACTTACAGTGTACAGTGTTGGGGTTTTATTGCCCCATTGTGTCTGGAGAAACAAGTCTTTATTCATGTATTTATTTTTTTTTATAGGATGCTCTGGGTCTTTCTTGTTGCTCTGGACATCTACAGAAAATACCCTCACTGTTGGAACTTGCTGTGATCCACTCATAAAAGAATAAGTGATAAGTCAATGGTGAATGAGCTGTGAAAACTTAAATTCTACTCTCAGTCTGGAAGCAGTGTCTCTAGGTAAGATATATAAAGCACAGCAACAGCAGAGGGTGTTGCTTGAACCTTTCTCTGATAAATGCATCTGGGAAGTCTTCCTCAGTGGTGTGGTTTGTTAAGGATTTGGGCATGTAATTATTGTTCTGTTGGGTGTCTGCTGTAGATGCAAATTCTTTATGAATCACTAAGAAAACAGAGTTTGGTCTGTCACATACAACTTCCACTCTTAGCATCTAGGAATGTCTGTAGGGAACATGTTTCCTGTGTGGTAGATTAGCCTCTGAGCAGTGTGTTGGGGTCTTTTGGTGCCAAGCTGAAAATTTTAAATGTTTCTCTTTGGCCTCAAGCAAAAAACATTAACAAAATACTTAAAAGCTGATCATGGCATGATAGGAAAGGTTTTGTGACAATGAATGTTGACAAAAGACAATGGAAATTGATTTAGAACTAAAACCTGGGCAGACATCAAGATTCAGGTTTGGCTTTTCTTCTGGGAAGAAAATAATCCAAAACTCGTGTTGTGAAAAAGAGAAGTCTATGAAATGGTAATTGCTAAAGAAAGCCAGAAGGGATGAGGAGATCAATCTGGCAGTGGTAATCTAAAGCAGAAAGATAATGTCAAATTGGAAAGCATTTGGAAGAGTGACAGGCCTGGGTCTTGACGGGGAGAAACGGTTGACTCTAGGTCTGGCTTTAACACATGGTCACTACCTTCCTTAACCAGCACCTGAGGCAATCCAGAGGGATTTACATGGGCTAAAAATAGCGACAGGTTAATGTAAAACATTCCACTGCTTTAACTACCAGCAGTAAACTGAGTCTTAGAGTAACCCAGCCAGTAGAGCTTCCTGTTGTGTAGGGAGATTACCACCTGTACCCAGACTAGTTCCTTTGTATCTCACTAAAGACTTTAAAAGAAATAAGCATGAAGAATTTGTTCTTATTTCTTTGAAACTTAATTATTAAAGCAAGGATGATGACAATCTATCTTGATGTCATCTATATATACATTTTTAATGGACTCAGTAGTCATTTCTGGTTTTGTCAAAGGTTAGGTAGCTAGTTCTCTTGGCTCTTCTTTTGGTTCTTTAGGATTGGGGGCTTTTGAGGGGAGGAACGTGTGTCTTCATTTCCTTCCCCTTTCCAACCTTCAGTGATGTTCTGGGCTGCTTTGTGAGAAGCGGTTTCCAATTTTGTTCCTGCAGTCAGCTGTGGTTGCAGTGAATGCCCTCTGGAGGTTTGGCTACCTGAAGGTCTGCACATTAGGCATGCAATTAACAATTATCACTTGTGAGTTTAGTTATTTATGTATGCAGTGAGGATTTCTGGGCCCTTTGGAAAAATGTGACCCTAAAATTGTTAGCGTATATATTTCTTGTTCATAAAGTGTATTTGAAGCGAATCTGAAGTCAGGAATGAAGATCTAATATTAGCACATTGGGCCATTTAAACTTGTTGGTCCCTTGCAGAATGATTACATGTACTCTCCAGGAGGAGAGAGGAAATTGCCTCTTGCTGATGACAAGAAAGGAGTGTCCCTGAAGTTTTGTTTTGAGAGGCACAATCAGGAACACAGCTTGGTGAAGGGTAATGAGTAGAGAGCACTTTGCACAATCACGGCTGCCCCTGCCTCATGCTGAGGACATTGTGATCATTTCGGTGGCACCCTTTTGTTCAGGAGAGGCTCCTTTCCCCACAATACAGCCCCAGTCACCACCTCATTTCAGCTGGGTGGGTTTCCTGCATGGGGAGTCACTTCACCTCAAGCTGTGTGGTGGAAACATCTCTCGGTGTTTGCTGCTGTGTTGTAGGTTTGTTCTGGAAACTTACCTTAGGTCCCAGTACTGTAACTGCTTAGGCAAAGAGCCCTTATGCCAGTGCAGGCAGACACTTTCAGCACGTGTCATCTTGCCTATCTGGTGAGGTTAGAGCCCAGGCTGCTTTTGAAGCTGAGCTCTGACCTGCCTGTTTTGCAGTAAGGATGTGGAGGAAGTTGGAGGAGGGAGCTCAGCTGTGGTAATGTTCTGGCATGGGTTTTCCTCAGGCAGGTCTCCTCTTTCTAGGTGAGCATTTTATCCAGGAGGATTTTGAGGACTGTGGATATTTGTTTGGGATATCTTGCAGCCCAGCTACAAGTGTGAAGCATCAGAAGGTCTGGGGCTCTGCATGAACCCCAACTACTGTGTATGAAAAAAAAGGTTGATGCCATCATGGATGTATCAGACTACTTTCTCCTGTATGTGTTATCTATTACATACACATTTAATTATTCCCTGAGATGTTCTGGGTGGAAGAGGAAGTTCTTGGGCCTAAAAAGAGCTTCCAGTGAGTCCTGGCTTAACCTCCTCAGGAAAATGTGTGGGTGCCTCAAGTCTGTGTTCATATGGTTGTGAAGCTGGAGACACCTGCCATGGTGTAAATCAAATCTCCAGGCTCCTCCTCAGTCCTCCAAAAATTTTGCAACAACACCATACCCAGTCTCACAGGACAGATGTTCTGGGAACAACTGTAGCAAAAAGGCTGGGAAACAAAGATTGAGGCTCTTGGAATCTTCTCCAGAGGACGTGAAGAAAATATTTATCTTCAACAACTCACATTCCTGCTTTTTCCTCATTCTTTGTTTGACAAATTGTTTTCTATTTACAGCCAGTACATTTTAATGCCTTCTGGGTCCCTATTTTCTCCTTCTGACAATGTTACCATATGGTTCTATTATTCAGAGATTCCTAAACATGTATTGCAGTAGTCCTGAAAACTAATTAGGTGCTGCTGTGGTGTAAAAGCACATCTGTGATCAATGGCTCCCTCTGGAAATTATGGCATAAGACGTCCCAAGACATTTTTCTATCTACTTTCTCCCCACCCTTTTCTTTCCCTCCCTCCCTCCCCTCAAAAAAGTATCATAATAACGGGAAGAAAGTCCGTGTGAACAGTCATTTTCATTTTCTTTCTTAAAAGCAAACACAGTGTGATTGGTGGTTTTTTTGAGCTGCAACTAGGGGAAGAGATCTCTGGGGAGAAAAAGGTATATATTTAGACTCTGTACATTTAGAATAGAACTTAATTCTATGGTGATAACCAATGATTTACACCCTTTAATCCAGAAGTCCTCCCGTGCCCCGTGGGGAATACAACATATGTCCAGCAAATTGGTAACCATATGCTTCAGTGAACACGC
Source organism: Gallinula chloropus (assembly GCF_964237585.1). Taxonomy (NCBI): domain Eukaryota; kingdom Metazoa; phylum Chordata; class Aves; order Gruiformes; family Rallidae; genus Gallinula; species Gallinula chloropus. Next base: position 71,002,200 of record NC_140090.1, read on the forward strand.
GGTCCCCCAGCCCTTCCCCTGCCCCGTTCCCTTGATGGTTCCCTGCTAGAGCGGTCTGGCCTCACAATTCTCTCCTCCTTCACTGAAGGCTTTGTCAAGGGAAGGGTTATTTTCAGACTCCTTTTGAGATTGCACATTCTCTGTTATTGAAAGGCTTCAGGCAGTTGGTTGTGCTGGAGAATTTCGCAAGTGAACTGATGAGTAAAAGTGTTCTCAGCTCCTGCTGGAGGAGGCAGGTGTGTCTCCTGCACAGCTTTTTATGCCAAGTGTGTATGGGGAAAATAAATTAAAATCAGGGTTACCAAAAACAAGTTTCACAGAGGTTTTTCAAACCTGATTTGCTCCCAAGCCCTCTGTATCGCCCTATCGTGATACCAGTCCTCTGGTTCTGCTGCTGAAACTACACCCCACAGCAGTGAGACAAGCCCTCCCTGACTCCTTGGCACCTCATGAAATAGAAACAAAGAGGACACTGATAAGCGTTTTTTCCCTCTTTGCAGCCACCTTTAAACAGAAATGCTGTAGCTGGGCAGGAGCGGCGGCTGGAAAATAAAACTACCTCATGCAAAGGGGGACTGAGAGCCTTAGCCTGCTGCTGCCCTCCTCCAGCAGGAAAGATTATCCCAGATAAGCAACAGCAGGGTAATGTTCAACAAATTAGTTTGACTGATGAACCCTGAACTCTTGTCAGTATTAATGCCTGCTAAGTTAAGCAGGCCCAGGCTTTATTATGAGGTCTTATCCTCAGAGGCTAATGCAATATAACCTATTTTTTCTTACAGATGCCACGTAGGAGGGGTCTGGGTCTTGTCCAAGGATCCCACAGGCTCTTACAGATGGATTTATTTTTTTTTCTTCCCAAACCTGAACAAGCCAGTGTACTGCTGGTGGCTGGAGGTGAGTGGCTTTGGTGGTGCCATGGGTTGGGTGTCCTCTGCTAAGTGCTTTGCATAAAGACAGTCTTTGTTCTGTGTGTGCACCAGGTGAGGAACGTGGGGCGGCTCAGCCCAGGACTGGTCTTTCTGGGCACTGCTGCAACGGTTGTAAGCCAGGCAAGCCCTGGATGGTCTCAGTTACTCACCTGTCTAACAGTTCTCATGTCTTTTTCATGTTTAGACACTTGTTTCCTCCCATCACGTACCCTCAGCCCCTCCCAAATTCAGATTTGAAAAACCAGTGTGCTGTCAGTGCCTGTCAGTCCTCTGTCAAAGGGCGCTTTTGGGTGAGCATGGTGTTGTTAAGGCTTACCAGCCTCCTCTTCCTCTCAGCAGCCAGGTGCCACTTGGTCATTTTGCTGAGACTTTTACAGAGGGGAGTAAAAAAACCACCAACTTCCAGATTCTGCCATGATGGTGGAGTCAGCCCAGTGCAAGGCCCCACTGCAAAGTAGGGTTCATGGACTGTAGCTGGCAGCTGGACTGTCACAGGAGCTTTGTGCCAGGTGTGCTGTGGGGACAGCGTGCCTTCCTAGGTTTGAACAGTGGGAAGCCCCTCTTCTGTTCACCCAGCCTTTCTCTCAAAGGTAGCCTCCTCTCTAGCACCAGCCTGCATCACAGTGGGGTGTGTCAGTGAAGGGAAGGCAGCACAGGGACCCAGTGCCATGTCACCACCCAGAGATGATGGGACAACCTGGGGCAATGGGTGCCAGCTGCTGGGGTTGGTGGGCTGGGAGACACTGCTGGGCAGCTAAAGCTTGGAGTCAAGCTTTGCTTTAATGTGTTTTGATGTATTGAACAATCATTTCCCAGTTAAAGTCTTTAAGTTATTTGGGAGGTCAGGCTTGGGAGCAAACCACACACTCTCCTGATTCCTCTGTTGATTCCCTCTCTTATCCATTCATTAATGGGTATTTCTTTAAGCCATAGAGAAAAGCAGTTGCTAAAATTGAAAAACACACCTTAAATACTTGCTGATACGTATTTGAAAACCATCTGGAGTGAGCAGAGTAATTGGTGTCAGATGTGAACTCTCCTGGGATGTAAGCAAAGGGATGGGAAATGTTGGTGCTCTGGTTTTACGGCTTGTATGTGGGCTCCCAGCACTTCTGAGGTACAAGAACAAAGATCAGTCTTTTCTTTGAGCTCCAGCATCTGCTGGAAGGGGCCTTAGAGATACAGTTCCCATGAGGAGGAGAATATTTGTCCTGTCATAATGTCAAATTCTCTTCCCCTCCTATTCCAAATTTGGTGTGGTGCTTGCGTATCTCTTACCCCAGGGTACTCGCTTGGTTTCAGTTGCCTAAAGGGCAGATTGGGAGGCAGAAATCAAGATTTTTTATTCTTGCCTCTGCCAGAATATTTTTGTGACCTTGGGCAAACAGATTTCTGTTCAAGACTGAAATAATCTTTTATATAATGCTGGCAGCCATTCCCTATTCCAGAGCAGTATGGGGAAGTTCATTTGGTTCACATTTATATGATTCAGACCTGAGCTGAATTTGCTTAGACTGGTTAGGGGAATGTGAGGTTGAGACTTGAGTTCAGTCTGTTCTGTTCACTTTTGAGATTCTTCAGGGGAGGCTGTTCCAACTGAATAGTCTTCCCAGAGGACAGAATAAGATGTACAATATCTATGTTTATCCTGGAGGAGTAGCACCAATAATATATATATTTGATTTATATATATATATAAATTCTCCAGAAACATGTAGACTTCTGTGGAAAAGCTATTTTTGTTACTGAAAAGACTCAAAAAGAAACTATCCCTGGAAAGAGCTGTGCTGTGTTTATTGAGTATTGCTGTGTGTCTTTGCTTCTCATCTGCTGGCTGGAAAGGAGCGCCAAACAAAAGCCTTATTGTCATGAAAATCACCCGCCAACCTCTGCCAACTGTCAGTCAGAGAAACAATAAGTTTGAGAGCCAGATGTGCCACCCACCAAAAATGTGTATGTGAGCTTGGGTTAAAGGATGGAGAAAGAAATTTGTTCCCATAATAGTCCAGCACAACAGTGCAAAAGCAGCTCTGCCAGCACCGCTTCTCTCTCCCATCAAGGGAGTTGATGGAACCATCTGGCTTTCTCTGGGTTCAAGTTTTCATGGGACCAGTTCCCATCAACACCACAAAATGGAAATAATTTGTTCTCAGACCTGATTGCAACACAAGTTGTAATTGAGTCCTTGACTGTTGCAGTCTAGATTGGGCCATAGGCTAATTTAAGATGAACCAAGAATATGGATGGGAACAAATACGACAGGGGAATGTCGTAGATTGAAACTAAATTTGGCCACAGCTCATAAATGAAAAACTAAATTTGCAAATCCCCAGCAGGCACAAAGGGGTTTATGAGGCTGTTCATGTTCACATGATGCAATCCCAAGGTTTAATGCCACCAGGAGTAATGACTTTTCACCACTTCCTTTCTCCTTCCTGATGTCAGCTGGTTCTTTTCGGGGACTGAGGAGTGCCTGGTGACACAGCACCATACGTACGTGTCAGCACACCATCTTCACATATGGGACCTGAAACGATGGCAAGTGGGCTGGATTGAGGTGAAGGTGCAGTTCAAAGGGACCATCCAAGGAAGCTGATGGTTGCTTTGGGTGTGTCCTGGGATCATAGGAGTAGTATCATTTGATACTAATGCTGCAGTTATTTGAGGCAGACTTTAGGCTATTCAAATCAGCTGTCTTCTCAGCAAGCCCGGAATTACAGTACCCCATGCTTAAGTTTGCCTGAGTGGACTAGGAAAGGGAGTAACCACCTTTAGACACAGTGACAGTCAGTTACAGGACCAGAGTGGGTTTAATAGTTTAGAGCATCAACAGGGACATCTTCAGTGGCATTTACTGGAACAACAGTAATTTTGAAGCAGGAAAAATATTTCACAATAGAACTCCCTTTTCCCCATAGGCAAATACGTACACTGAAAATAATGCTATAGGTTTTGTGTAAAGCTGGGGTATTTTTGCCTCTGATGGCTGGCACACATTGAACTCAGAAGTCCTGATATCTAATAATTTCCAAATACTTTGTTTGGCATGTCAAACCACTGACCTCCCTGCAAAGGTGCTCATCTGACCCAGCCTGGTGTCCTGTTGTAGATGGCAGAGGGATGTGATAGTAGTGTAACTAGGCTGATTAGTGTGTGGGTTGCTTGTGATTTCTTTTTAACCATGAGGGTTGTAAAGCTTCTTGAGATTGTGCTGCTGTTGTGGTAAGAAGGTTGGGTTTTTTTTATATAACATAATGCTTATTCCCTTTCCACTCTGCAAACTGTGGCTCCTTGCTGGGGACAGGTGGGACTCCACCAGCAGTAGTGGGGGCTGGTTAACTTGAAGTGTCATCTCCCTGTCTAGGGGTGCCCTGGAAACTTTGTAGGATTCTTAGATATGACAGCATTCAGTTGTACTTTTATTACATAGCCAGGGAAGAGTTGCTGATAAAATCCTTTCCTTGAGGATTGTGCTTAGAAGCCATATATATGGGCTGCAGCTTTAACTGCATCACCTCTGCATTTCGTTCCATTACCCATAGATATTCAAATCCTCTCCTCTTTCCAAAACGTTGACCAAAACAGTTCTGTGAGGCTGAGCTGGCCATTGCCCAGAAATCTTTTATAAGAGCCATACAGCTACTGGCAAAACCAGCAGAGCATCTCTGTCAAGCCCACAACAAGCTACAGACAGACTTAGGCCTCCTCTCTTTCTCTCTCCACAACTCCTCTATGCCTCAAAAGAAATTTCTCCCGATGACGGAGCAATAATGCGCCACTTTTACAAAGCCAAAACCCTCCTCGTGTTCCACTATAGCACAAAAAGCTTCAAACCAGGCTTTCAAAAGATAATAATGCTTTAGTGCAGCCACATACACGACAGAAATTGTTTGAGGGAAGCAAGATGCCAGAATTAGAAATTCAATGCCGGAAAACAGCATGCATTTCCTGTCACTGTGATGTTATTATATAGAAAAGGCTGCTGCCAAGCCAACTCTTCTGTATCCCTCTGCTAAATAGAGAGACTCTACCTAAATATCAGCCCTCTGCACCAGCTCAGTGATGTTCTTAGTAACTTTCAAATAATTGGCCCTAACAGACTTGCTCTGATGTAACCTACTTGTAAGTGTCTCCTAAATAAACTTCTGTTCCATGGTGTGACATCAAATCACTTCATGATTTGGAGTTTGCAATGTTGCCATGTTGCTAAGTCAGGTGAGGGTGGTAACTAAATTTGGGGAGGTTGGCAGCTAAATGGGTGACCAGAAATTGCCTGGCGCTCTTGGTGTTGCAGACCAGATTCACTTAATATTCATAGCAAAGTCCAGGGTGCAGGACGTCTACTCCAGTAGCACAAATTTGGCTCACTCTCAGAAGCAACCCCTTTTGTGTTCCCTTTATCCTAGTTTATAACACAGAAATGATAGGCTGCCATTCAGATTTGAAACACGCTCTTAGGAGAATTTAATCTTGCTTCTTGTTGTACTGAGCTCAATAAATTCTGGCTTGTTTGTTGGGTGGTTGCTTTTAAAGCACATTGCTCAGATATACATCCTTGTTTTCACTTAGAAAATCCAGAGATGGAAGAGCTGAACCCTACCATAGTGAATGCAGACAGGGGATGCAGGAGTGACTCAAAGATCTGCAATTCTCAGCTGGCAACTTCTTTGTTTCTATTGAAGCAGCTGTATCAAAGTTCATGTAATGTTAGGGAAGGGGGAAGGTTTGTTGACAACATTCAGATCTTAAAACCTGGAAATACTGGGTCTTGTCAGTGAGTTCCTCACCAGGTTCTGGCCTGGAGTGAGTTCTGGATGTACGAGTCGAGCCTTTTGCTTTTCCAGTGTCTAGGAAAGCACAGATTCCAAATTGCACTAAAATCCTTTCAAATGAAAGTAAAAACCTGCTCACAATGCAAAAGGCCAAATTCTCAAGTATGCAATGGGGTATAACCCAAGTAAGTACTATCATGCCATTGCTTTCTGTCAGTCCAGTGAGTCTTCTGGATGGGGTGAGCCAAACAACGGGTGAAAGTTGAACTGTTACCTTGTCTGTGGAGAGACATTTGGCAAAAGCTGTCTCTTTCACATGCTGCAGTGAGGAAATCATGGCCCTGGGGACAGGCAAAGTTGGCCATTTCACGTCAGTCTCCCATGACTTGTCATGGGGGGAGCTGCATTTCCACGCTGCCAGAAACCGCCTGTGCCCTTTACACTGACTGGCATCTGCACTAGAGGCTTTGGGGGAAAAGTCTGAATGGTTCCTGCCCAAGCCAAGTCTCTGCTGGGAGAGACCATCCCATCAGGGTTGAGGTATTTGTGAAAAGGACACCCCACGTTCAACTGCTGCTTACACAGCTGGACAGAGAAGAGGGGCCATGGATAGAGGGCATCAGGCTCAAACCTGAGTGTTTACAGTATTTATGGTTTCAGAAGGCAGGATAAAGTAGCTGTTGTGTTTCCCTTGCACGTTTCCCTTCTAAAGAGGATGAAATGCTGTCTTGGGAAGCAAATGTATGTCTTGTTTCAACATGCAGCATTAGGCAACAGACCTTCCATTGACAGTTTCTGGTGACCAGTGATCCAAGCTGGACTAACTTGAGGCTGATACTTCCTTTCAGAAGTACAGAAGGCTCATGAGATAAATTTACATCACTCAGGTCAGTGGAATATGGGTACCACTCCCACGTTCTCCAAAGTTACACATTAACAAATCCATAATCTCAGAAACTCATTACTGGGATGCTCAGTGCTTCACATCAGCTCAGCTTTACAAACTGCCCACGCTGACATCTGCCATAGTGCAGATTTTTGTTTTTCTTTGTGGCATTACATGAAAGTTCTCATTTCTCATGCATAATGAACTTTCAATAAAAAAGGTCAGCGTTCAGACATGTCACTTTACAGGTGGTAGTATTATGTTACTACTGCAGTTCAGTTTATGGCTTCCTCTATGGTGTCTTCTAATGTTTCACACTCAGTGGGGACACTGAACATGTATTCCAGCCAGCTGTTACGAATGAAATGATTTCTTTAGAGTGCTAGGCAGGTGTATTTATACTTTAGGACTATGCTGTGGCCAAAATAAGTGGTCCTGTCCTCCCCTGAGCATCTATCTGCATCTTTCTGCCACCTCCCTTCTTGATGCTGGCACTTGGGATGGGGAGAGGAATTAGTTTCTACCTGTCTGAAGACTTTTCCTTTTCAGGGTTTTGGTTTTCAACTGGATCAGCAGGCCTGTTCAGCAACTGCACCTAACCCTGTGATGATCAGTACCCACACAAGAGAGCTGATGGCAGTGTGTAGCAGGGAGGAAGCAGGCTTAGATTGGCTTAAACTGATCATGAAAACAGCTCCTTTAATGAAAGCTGCTAGTCTGTGTTTGCACTGGTTCTACTTCCATGCATGACACAGCCATCCTACTTCCAAGAGCTGGCTGGGTTTCCTCCTTGGAGTTGTTTGCAAAGCTTTCCCTCTCACTAAGATCCAGCTTTGATGTAGGTCAAGCCACATTACAGAGGTGCACAGAGATTCTAGATTTCATGTAATAGATCTGTCTGGGGATTTATCCTGTACCCTCACCCAAGTTTCACTTCTCACTTCTCATTCAAAGGAACTACAGAACCTGAAACGAAAGTTAGTTGATGCCATGATAGCTCCCTTGTTAGCTTTTCTTCTGGTAGGAAAGGCACATGAAACTCAGTCTTTGGGTAGTGTTCAACTTATCAATTTAGCTCAAGAGGCCTTCAGCAAACTTATCGAGCCAAAGTGTACATCGGGACCAACCAGAGCTGACAACGCGATCTTCAGTGTTGGGTTTGGTGGTGGTGAGAGGTTTGTGCTTTTGGGGACAGCTGGGTTTTGCGGTTCACAAGTGCTGCTGTGTGTTTCTAAGGCAAGTTGGCTAGATGGCGCTGGAACATGCTTGTGTCCTGACGGGAATGGGACTGGTTTAGGATCAAGTCAAGGGATTGTTTTAGGGTGAACTAAGGATAAAAGTCCTGCCAGCGCTGCCTTTCAGTGCAGATGTGAATTCATGAGTCTCTTATGCAGAACTGGGGCTGGGGGCAGGGGGAAGAATCTCTGCCGTTTCCTCTATCCTACAAGCACTTCTACTTGAGACAAGGTTCTTCTGGACTTTGTGATCACTCAAGGTGTCTGTTGAGCCAGGGTAGGGGTCTGTCAGCATGTCTGTGCAGGATGTCCTTTACAGAGTCACCTGGTGGGGAACTGCTTTGCTCCTCTTCTGTGTGAGAAGTTTCAATGGTAATGAGCTATGTATCTGTAGAGAAACTGCCGTTTTCTTTGAAGAACTAGGAGGCATGATTTCGGGGAATCAGAGGACTTACCTCACTCCTGACATCCAGGGTATCTCATAAGCAAAGTCCAAGCTCGGCAATGTTCACAGACTGGTAGCTGAGATGGGAAGTATTTCTTCTGTGGTTGCTTTTAGGAGAAGAGAACTTTTGAGCTTTTCTCACCAATTGGACCTATGCAAAGCTGTGATAACTGTGTACAGAAGCCTCCTCACTTCTGAGGGTATGTTAAATGACTCTCTTAAAATATGTATGTGTTTTGTGTGACCTCAGCTTGTTTGGTGAAAGTCCCAATGCCATCTGGCACTTGAGCTCCAGCACAGGTTATCTACACTGGTCTCAGACACTTGGTGAGGTCGCATGTAGTTTGAGAGTGCTCCAGAATCTGGCCTCCTCCATGAGAGCACATCATGTAAGTCAATGTGCTCCATTCAGGATCCTATAAACCCATGCAAAATGTGAGAGGCCCTGTATAGATAGATCCCTGCAAGACATCTCAGCTTCTCTGTCAACAGTCATCCCTTCTGGGTGTTCTGTTCTGCCATGATGCTTGTCCCCAGATTCAGATGTGTTGGTTGCATGATGATGCACAGTGAAGGGAATTTGTTTCCTCCCTGGGAGAATGCAAGAGAAGAAGAATGTTGGAAAGACCATCCTAGTTCCTGAAGCACTAAAGGAAGAATCAATAAAAAGAAGAGAACTAAGGAGAAAAGATGTGTGCAGATAGTGAATTTGTGGCTGATGGATGATGTCTGTAGCCTGCTGGTCTCTGGTGACTCATTTCTCTCCTGAAGCATCTTCATTGGTAAATTTGCAAGATTTTGCTCAAAGTGACTATGACTAGTATCATTTTGTAGGTGTTTCTCACTCGCTGTGTCCTGCCCCGTCCTGTTTTCCAGCAGGATTCTGTGAACAGACAGCAGAGCTGCTCCAAACTTCCTCCATCAGAAGCTCTTCCTTATACCTATCCAACATCTCCAAGTTCCTGCAGCTCTGAGTCCAGATTAAATCAACATTTTAAGAACTTTGACTCTTGGGCAGCTGCTTCTCTCTGTTAGAAAGTTGACTGAGGGAGGAACTAAGGGCCTCAGTAGAGAGGTCAGTGAACAGAACTGACTCTGGTCTGTATCCAGGCCATGACAGCTCTGCTTTGTTTCAAAACCCCTCTGCTACGAGCAAGTAGCAGAGAGTCTCCAGGGCAAAAGACAACATTTCTTTCATTGCTATTAATAGTTGCTAGTGGATTTGGTGCAACATGCTTGGTTCTTGAATTAAGTGTTCATGTCCTCATGCTGGACTCCTGCTACCATCACTTTCAGGCACCTGCCTCTCTTAGGAGCTGTGTGCCTTCAAAGGCTGAGTAAGTTGGACAGATGAATAGCTGCTTGGGCATGACTAGAAATAGCATGAAAAGGTTAGCAAAAGGAAATGGCATTTCTCGTGGGGATATCTGAGGCAGCATTGCAGAGGAAGTGGTTGAAACCCATGAAACTTGTGTCACTGCAGGCTGCATTGAGCAAAGTGCTGAGGCAGGGAATGGCCATGGGCTGCTCACAGATGACCTTCAGGATTACTATGCCCAGGTCCAGAGGCTGGGATCTTCCTTTGCAGAAGAAAACAATAGAAAATCCTACAATTGAGCATCCCCATGAAATCCTCACCTTTTCAGTGGCCTAGCAAGATTGGCAAGCAGGGGCAATCTTCAGAGTTTGCATAGAGCTTAAGGCTACCACCAGGTGACCCTTCTGGACCCATCAGCAGGAATTCCCACTGCCTCTGCCTCAGTTCAACCCACTCCCAAGCAGAAGGGTTAGGGTCAGTTGTTAACCACTGCCGACCCGCACTCCTCCGGAGCCTGAGAGGCTCAGGCTGCTTTGGATGTGAAATTCTTGGTCTCTGAGGGAAAGGCACTGCCCAGACCAACCACTGCAGCTCTCCCACCCCCAGTTATCCCACAGCTTTGTTCCCACGTTGGAGCAGCAAAGAGGAAACAGTGACCTAAACCAAAGGCATTGCTGTTACTCAGCCACTTCGGCCACCAACCTCCTCCTTGCAGACTTTCGTGGAAAGGTGCATTTTTCTGTAAGTCTCAGCTTTCTAGCCTGGAAGACAGATGCACTGTGGGACCTGTCTTTTGGGTGGGTGGGCTTTTTCTTTCATCTGTGCATTAGAGTTGGCTTCTAAAACCAGTGCATACAATGAACCAGGCAAGTTGGGTTTTTTCCTTAGGGAATTTTACCAGAGTAATTATACTTTATGTTACACCAGTATCTCCACCCTATATGAACGTTCTTATTTTGAAATAAAGGTGTCCAAACAGAGCTATACTGGTGTTCCTAGAAATATAATTATGCTAGTAAATTCAGAGTGGAAACCAGTCTTTAGACACCAATGTTATTTTGTAGGGTGAAAAGCATTGTTACAAACATCCATTATCTTCTGATTGCTAGCAATCATGTGTTGACTTACACTGTTACTTATTCTCACATTCTCATTTTTTCAGGCTCTCTCAGAGTGAGCTTTAATTATTTCAGGGCCCAAAATCCTTTTTCCCTGCCCCTCTCTCACATCTGACATTCATGGCTTTCTTTTGCAGGATGAATTTGATGACACAACCACAAGCGCAGTTTGAAAACCTGGCGGTTCTGAAAGGCAAGTGCAGAATTTCATTACATGCAGGCTCCTTCAGACAGGGCTTGTACAACATGTGGCTCTCCCCACAAGCCCAGCAGCAGTGCTCTTAACAATTTAGGCTCAGCATTATTGTCCGTATCTTTTGCAGATGGCAACAGCTTGTGCCACATGAGAGGGAAGGGAAATTTCCTAGCAGACTGCCCTTATGTACAGCTTTAATAGAGACACCTTTAGAAGTGCTCTGTGTTAATTAGAATCACAATTCCCCCCAGGATATTGATGCAGGCTGTGCTTGCAATGTGTGCAAAACCACAACTCTCAGAAGTATGTTTGGCAGAGCAAACAAGAGACACGCGGCATCCTGAAACCCTCCACCTGAGAAAAAATCAATGTTGCTTTCCCTGAAGTGCTTACAAACACCAGCCCCCAGCAGCCAGGAAGCCTTATGAAAGGGAAGAGTGATAATTTAACAGATCATAAAGCCTGTTTAGCTGGGAAACATACATACAAATTCATACCTAGTGCCCCGGTCAAGGGTCTGTCTGCACACTCATGTTCCCTTGGCAAGGTTTAAGTGATACTGAGGTGGTCCTTGCTAATGCATCTAAATGGCTTCAGGAACCCAGCAGCCCCCAGCTCTGGAGAGGCTGAGCTACCATATGACTCTCTGCATCTGACCACGTAGACGCTTCCTGTGATAGGGGACGGGTTGTGCTGGCATCTGTGTGCGTGCACAGGCTGTGATGACTGCAGCCAGAAAAGACAAGTGATGAGAGGCAAAGGCTTGTGCATTGTCTCACAGTTGTCTCATTTCCCATCCATCCCACTCAGCAAATGGGCTGGGGGCCTGGGCTTGCACATCCAGCTGGTTCCTAGTATCAAATCCATGCAACCATATCATCCTCAGCATATTTTTAGTGAGGGGAGAGGCAGTTCTCAGCAAACCTGTAGGGCTCAGGTAGCTAAACCTGCTGATAATAATCTTGTGAAACAGAGATCTAAAAATAGTTTCAGTTACCCAAAGCTTGTTTCCTTTTTTTCCAGCCACATTCACTGGGCCCAGTGAAATGTTGTTACTTCTCTACAAAATCTGGGTTACCAAAGGGCAGAGGAAGAGCTCTACTCCTCTAACTAGCATCCACCAAAACCTACATCAAAGAAAGGCGTTTTTATAAGAGAGCCAATAGGAAACACTGAGCAGAATTACTTAAATCTTACCCCACTCTGTGGCTCCCGTGACCTGGAGAGGGCTGCTGGGCTTCATAACACTTGAAGGTCAGAGCTGGTGCCTTTTCTTTCCAGAGCTCAGCAAGAAGCATTTCTTTCCAGCAGAAGCCAGGAGAAGTGACTCCAGGAAAAATTTCTTGCACACTGGGTTCTTCTCAAGAGGGGAGATGCCTTTCCAGAGCCCTACCTCATCTGTCCAAGGGTTCTCCTGACCACCAGACTAGAGTCTGCATTGTGGAAGAAGGGAGTGCGTTACATGTGCTCTTGATCCATCTTTTTGGGGGTGTGTCACACTGCACAAACTAATTCACTACTAAGCCAAAGATGTGATTCTGCAGCCCCATGGCTCAGAGGTTCACATGAGGGACAGAGGTGCCTGTTTCAGTCACTGCTTCAGGGGTGGGAGGAGTGGTTGAACTGGAAAAAAGCCAAAATTTTAGCCCAAGTCTATACTGTGAATCCTGTGTTTCTTGTATTTTGCCTGGTTGTGTCTCTGCTGAAGCAGAGTTGGACTCAAAATGAAAGGCAAGAAGAGTTGCCCACTACCTCAGCAGTAGAAATGACAATAAACAATGGTTATTTCTTCCCTGTCACAGGTTTTACAGGATGTCCTAATTACCTTGACATTATTAGTGCGGAAGTTGTGCTCTATCCACCCACTAAGTACAGGAAATATGCCCCGTGTGTAATTCTATCCTTCACCTCTCCTGCCTCCATGGGCTGGAGTCTGAAAGGAAACCAAATAGCCTGGAAGGGTGAACCGGAGACAGAGAGAAATTAACCCTTTCATTTTCTCTCACTGCCCATTACTTTTGGAAAGTGGAGTTGGTGGGTGGAGCACAGGGTGGTGCTGTAGGGAGGTTGTTTACTTCCAGTCTGAGAGAAGTCTTGGAGTATTAGATCTGCCTGTTTCAAGCAATCACAAGGGATGCTGTTGTGCAGCCTATATCCTTCAGGTGTACTCAGGAAGCATGTGGAAATCTGGTTAAGGTTTATTTGTTACTGGTTATTAATTATCATGTCAGACTGAAATCAAGGTTGGAGGCTCACTGTATCAAACTACAAAACTGGGAACAGAGACATTGCACAGAGCAAAGTGTTTGCAATCTAGTATGTGTCATGTAACATGTTAAAGACAAAGAACTGTAGAGGAGGGGGCTGTGCTCATACAGATCCAGGCTTGTCTTTAGTTCCTCAATGTGCAAATCTGCAAGAAGAACTAACAGTGAAAAGAGGACTTGCCATCATGGACTGATTATTTCCTCTCTGTGCCCTGGCTGGAGTGGGTGTCCAGCAGGGCAGCAGCTCATGGAGCAGGGATACTCTTCTGGTTTTACTGAAGAGGCAGTAGGACCCAGTCAGGGCTCGCTGTGTGAGATGCTCAGAGGTATTTGCACAGTGAAAGGGTGGTGGGGTCTGTGTAGCTGGTAAAAGAGTAGGCACAGGTGGAGAAGGGAACGTGGAGGTGCACGGTGTAAGAACAGATTAGTTGTATAGGTGTGGATGTGATGTTTCAGTTTTGGAAAGGCAAGCAGTAGGAAGATATTAGTTGAGGCAAGGGAGGCCACAACAAGCAAGGAAACGAAGTTAAACATAAAGGTTGAGTTCGCTTGTGTGCATTTCAAATGCTGCTCTAATCTGTATCTGTAGGACAACAAGGATTAAATGGAGATAATCCCTTTACAATGGTGTAATCAGTACAGGTGAGTCAGTTAACATCAGGATTGTCTAAGTGTAGAAATAATTGTTTAAGTAAGTTGTAGCAAAGGGATGGGAAGAGATACTGGGAAGTGGAGCATGACATACTCATAGAAATGTTTATTCTCTCTTATACTTGTTTGGCAAGGGGTAAAGACAGAGTCAGAATAACGTTGCACTGTCTTATTTGCACACCAAGTCCATGCACACTAGGTCTCTGCACAAGAAGAAAAGAATTGGCTGTGTTTTATTAATTGAGTGAAAAAAAGCTTTGCCTTTCACTGTTCATCCATCCTTTACTGTCTGTGAAGGAATAGACAGGTTTATACATTGGGTGTGTATAGCTATGAAGTGCCTTCAGAAAAGGCGTTGCAGTGCTGTGAGGCTTTCCATCCCTGAGGGGTCTGCAGGGGCAGGGATGCTTTTCATGTTTCACTCTGAGAACTGCCATAGGAGGGACCTGCTACGCAGGAGGCTTGGCTTTTGCTCTCATTTGTTCTGTGTGTTTCCCATTCAGACAAAAATCTTTCTGCTTGAAATTACCCATCTGGTCTTTGTGATTCAGGACAAAGCCACCAACAAAAAAAAAATCAAGATAGGTTCTCCTCCCCTCCCTATTCAATACTGTGTTCTTGAAAATTATAGTCAGCGCTGAAAGCAGATTTTTACTTGCATTTAAAAGCTTCCCTGAACTGTTTGCTGTAGTGAAGTAGGAGGTGAGGGAGGGTGAAAATGCAAATGTCCCGAAGCAGTATGAATCCTGAGAACTTCAGGTCTGAAAATGTTGCAATTGAGTTATTTGTGGCTTAGAGCTTTTCTCAGGAGCAGTTTCACAAAACTAGATGTTAGGTTTACATAAAATGTTCACTTTGAAACCACGACTTGGATGGATTGTGGTGTTATGCTTTGTGGGTGGCTTCTTTGTTTATTTGTTTCTTGAGAAACAAACAGGAATTTCTCCCCGTCCCACTTGAAAAGACTCACGTTGGGAAATTCAGAACTCGACATTTCTGAGCTGCTTGAATTCCCCTTTATGTTTTCTGTGCCTCTGCTGATAATGCAAGTAAGGATGCTTAGAAAAGGGGAAGCAGGGTTGTATCGCTCTTTTTCAACTTTTAAGAATCTCATCTTTCAGTATTGTTTTGACAAACCTGCAGACTAAGCACCTCCAGGTGATTAAGCTGACGAATTTCTTTCTGTTTCCAAACTTGTCACTAAGGAAAGAAAAAAAATGCAGTTTTCAGGTTGCAAACTTTTTTTTTAAGGACAACTGACTCTTACTCATTTCATAACATTTTTATTTGCATTTGGGATCAATTGCTCCTGTCATCAGGTGTCCAGCAGAACTGGAATAACAAGCTCCTTTCTGCCAGTTCCTTTCATTAATTTGACAGAAGGAGCTGCTGCCACTGTGTTCTGCAGAAGCACAGCTCACGTTTGTTTTCCTGCTCCTCCCTTCCAGCAAAATGGGAATTGGAGGAACAAATGCCAAGGA
Source organism: Gallinula chloropus (assembly GCF_964237585.1). Lineage (NCBI taxonomy): Eukaryota > Metazoa > Chordata > Aves > Gruiformes > Rallidae > Gallinula > Gallinula chloropus. The sequence continues at coordinate 71,017,501 of NC_140090.1, forward strand.
AGTGGTGTGAGGAGGTGACAGGGCAGCATTTTGATGGCATCCTGTGAGTGTCCTGGGATCATCCTCTAATTGATGCCTCTGGGCTGACAGAGGATATTGTGATGGAGGAACAGGAGCACGAAGGAGGAATGCAGGAGGGTTTGGAGGCTGATAATGCCTCCATGAAGCCTGGAGAGCTGGAGTAATAGGTTTCAACCAGAGAAATAATATTTTAAAGACAAGCACACAAACAAACAACCCAAGAAGGATAACTAGCAAAGCTGAAGAAGAGGAGGGTGAACTGAGGTCCAACTTACACTACATTTTGACAGAGACTGGCTTAGATTTCTCCTCTTCAATGCATGTTTTTAGTTCTCTGCTCTCGGCTCTTTATTGTGGGGCCTGTTTGGCAGGCCAGATCTGAATATGATCTAGTTGGGACATTTTAACACAGATCAAATGAAATTCCCCACTTCCCTCCCATCAGCATCACTGTGACACAGCATTGAAGTAAATTGTTATTTTATTTGAGCTTCCTCTGTGTTTCTCTGGAACCCAGCAAGGGGAGGGAGCCTCCTTATGCTGGGGGAAGAAGTTAACTTTCCAGTAAAGCCACAGTGTCAAATCAGTCCAAATTGTTATTAGTCACCTCAGGACCACATCAGCCAGTGGCTGTTTTGGGAATCCACGAGGGAGTTTTTCCAACTTACTCTCCCCTGCAGTGGTTAGGTCCTGGCTTGCTCATGGCCTGACGATGGCTGTGCTCAGACCAAACTCAGCGCTGCCTCCTCAAAGCCTGACACATAAACAGATTCCTTACTGAAAGTAGGTCCTTCCATCCCTCTTCATAGCTACAAAGTGCTTGAAAAGGTTGGGAAAAACAAGCCAAGCCTTGATAAATGTGTTGGTTTATTTACTAGCGATTTCCTTCCCAGGAAGAAGCACTTCTAGGCATACAGAAGCTGTAGCGCTTCTCCTGGTTTCAGGAGGGGGGAGATTCCCCATTGCTGGATTTTCTCTCATTGCAAAGTTCTCCCTTATGTCATGGCTTCACCCATGACATCTGAAGGACCAGATCCTGCAAACAGTGGAGAACCCTGTGAAGTCAGCCTTGTGTAAAAGCCGGGCCTGGGCTGTATTGCAGGGAACCAGGGGTGGTACTTGGCAGTGAGAAAACTGTTTTCCGTCTTTCTGTTGGGTCCTGGACTGCAGAGTCTCAGGTTGGTGTACATTGCAACCCAGCAGCTGATGGGTGTGTGGGGCTGCACTGTTTCAGGCTGGTTTGGGTTAATTGGAGCACTGTGGAAACAAAACCCATTTCCTCCCATCAGACTGTGGTCCCTCCCCTGAGCACCCCATACCTCCTGCAGCCAGGCTGTCACCTTGGCCAGCCTGCCCTCTCATGTCCTTCAACTGCATATGGACAGCTGACAGTGGAGCTAACTACATGCCGCTAATTTTTATCAAATTAATCAATTCCTGACTCCTCCCCCATCAGCTTTTCTTCCGTCACCATCACTTTCCCCACACACTGTGCACACTAGTCCCAGCCCTTTACTTATCAATATTCTGCTATTATTAGGTGGCCCAGAAATGCATGTGTGTTAAAGCACTGGTACCACGAGAGCTACAGGGCACATTTTTTCTGTATTATTGATGTCCTTCCCCTCTCTGCTGTGAAAACATCCTGAACTGTCAGCCTCCCATTCTCTGGTGCTTTCAATCTGTAATGCTGGCAGGGCAGAAAGATCCTTTTTCATCCTACCTCTGTCAGGTCCCTTTTCTCTGCCATTAGGAGAGGTGGTGCTGGCTGAACAGGGAGAGTGGGAGAAGCAGAAGTGGATTCTCGCTCCTGCTTTACAGTGCCTGGGGTGGATCAGACTCAGGCTGAGTCTCTGAGTATACTGGCCTCTAAGCAGGCAACTAGAAATAATTGTGTTTGTACTCGTATAATGTTACACTGTCTGCCCTGAAGATGGTCTGATGTCATAGGGCTCAGGACTGTGGAGGAGAATTGAGAAGCTTTGATTAAATTGTCACTGCGGTGGAAGTGTTTTCAGTAGTAATAGTTGTAGTAGTATTCCTTTCTTTAATAAAAAAAGATATCATCACATCACCAGTTTCCCTATTAGTGAATATAGGACAGCTAAGATCAGAGTAATTATTTTTAAGTAGAACATATGGTCACTTTTATGTCTGAGTGTGGTTCTGTTGCCACTTCTGTTTCACTGCTCTGCTGAATTCTGCTCCTCAGTTCTCACACAGCTTGGGCTGGCGGTGCTGGGAGTGCTGCTCACGCAGGGTTCTTGTCAAAAACTCCCACCCTTGTCCAGCTGAGAGGGTCACTTACTGTCACACACGACCTTGGCCACTGGAAGTAGGGCTGGATGCTGGGGCTCTGTTGCTGTGCAGGCATCACCAGCCTGGTTGTTCTGAACTTCTCTTTCGTTGTGCTTTTCTGATTCTGTTCTGTTCCAACCTAAACCTATGGGAAAAGTGTTTGTGCCTGGGGCTTTCCTCAGCTAGGGGGGTTTCACAGAGCTGGTCAGCCATTTTCTTCAGTTGAAAAGCAGAAAATAGCCTTTCAATTGAAAAGTCTGTGGGCATAGCTCCAGAAAGGGGAGCTTCAAGTCAGAAAGGAAACCACCAGAGATTTGACACAAAATCAGTGTGTCCCCCCCAAGCTTCATTTTCACTGCACAGTCAGCCTGTCCCAACCTCAGGCAGAGACCTTCCTGTATTTCTGTGACCTTGGTGCTGTGCTGATCTCTGCATTTCTGGCCATGGAGACAGACTTTTCAGGTGCTCAGAGGCTGCAGGGTTCTTTCACAGGCACTTGGCTGCCACGGGGGAGCCGGGGAAGGTGCACCAGAGAGCCACCAGAACTCAAGTGGTTTTTATTTAGTTTCCCTGTCTGCAGGCACTGTGCAAAACAGACAGGGGGTCCAGTCCCAGGTTCTGTCCCCTACAGCCAACTAGGTAAACTGGTCTGGACTAGCAGCATGCCCTGGCCAGGTCAGAGTTTCTATTCTGTGCATGACAGGAACCACTGATTTTCAATCAGAACATAAGTGAAGAAATATCCCCAGAGTAGCTTCTCAGGGTGTCGTTGTGAGTCTTCAGTAGTGGAAAAACAGGGTGATGAGAACTGAATTTCTGGTGTTAAAATTTGACAGGAAAGATTTGCAGGTTTGGAGTGCTGGAGTTGTTTGGGGTTTTTTTTAATTTATCAAAAAGAAGTCACCTTGGGAGGTCACCTTTTAAGAATTCCTTGGCTGTTCCTGGCCAGGCAGTATGTGAGAAGCAGTACTGTGTTCTGTGAAAACAGCTCTGTGGGAAGGGAGCACTTTGTTGTCACATCAAAAAAAAAAATCAGAAGTACAAGGCACTCTGCTGACGGGTCTGATTATGCTGGACCAAGCACAGAATCTATTACAGAGGTATTAATTGCCTGCACTGTTTATGTAGCCACACGTTACACCTGCTATTTCCTGTAGGAGTCTGACACCGGTAGTGCTTTCCATCCCAAACTGGATATGATGCTGGAATACCACACGGAACAGGAATTTGCGAGGAACATGCCTGAGCTGTGTTAAACCAATGACTTAACGTGACTTTGAAAGGAAAAAGCCACCCAGGAAAAGCAGATGATGAAATTTACCACTATTCAATTAAAAAATCATCCTTTCCTGTTGTTCGGTAAGCGCTGGGCTTACCAAGCTCACCGACCTTTCCTGGGATGAGTGACTCATGAACCTGATAGGAAAATGCACCTGTTTTTAGCCAGAGGTTAAAGCAGCTCTCCAGTTACCAGAGTAAACAAAGGGTTTATTTCTGTCCTTAGCAGTTATCCTGCAAAGTCCAGGAACATAGGAAGACTGACAGGAGCAATGAGGTTTGAGCCAAGTTTGCTGAAGTCAGAAGGTCTGTGAAATCAATGATAAGATGCTCATGATACCAGTGGGATTTGGCCCATGTCTTTCACCAGAGGGAAAACGGGAAAGAAAAGTTGATCCAGCAATTATGCTGGCTGCTGAGGGCTCCAAGGAGCTGGAAGAGGTCTGCAATGGTGTGGGACACATATTCACTGGCCCAGAGATCTCCATCTGTGCTCTTGGCAATGGAGCAGCTGTCAGTCACAGAGATGTGATGGATATATATGAATTACAGACTATGAGACCACTCAGAGACTGCAGCAACGGCAACCATGACAGTGACTAAATATTTGGAAAGGAGAGTGGTAGATGTGTGAGTATCACAGAAGCTGAGAGAGGTTCAATCAGCCAGGAGTCACTTTTAATTCCAGCATGAGAAATGGGATGTGTGTGATCTCCGCTGAGGAGTGCTGAAAAGTGCAAACACAACATCAGGTTATTTCAGGCCAGCACTCAAGATGGTTTAAAGACAAGATGGATTTGAGCCTTTATTTAATGGAATTTAATTACGTGCACGAGTTTTAAAGTGCCTGTGGTCTAGTGGATGGTGACCTAAGGTCTGATTGAAAAAAGCAACAACAGCCTAAACCTTAAGCCTGTTTGTTAGACATACGGCATGACTGGACCATGTGATTTTTCAGGTAGGGACATAAGGAATAAGGCGTATCCAAAGCATTTGCCAGGTTTTCCAGCTTCACTCAGAAGAATCTGAACACCAGCCTTGTCTGCCCTCCATACCATCATGGCTCAGGAGCTTGGCTGAGACAGGAGACAGGGTTTCCAACCATACCTTCCTGAGAAATCTCTAGTGCCTTCAGAGCATACTGACACTTGGAGAAGAACAACACTTGAATTTTCAGTTTGAAAGATCCATGTGGCTAGGAAATTGCAAACAACCAAATTTCAGGAAAAGAGACAATCATCATAGGCTAGTTATCTTCATTTCATTTTGTTTTAATTAGCATTAGCAAGTCAGATACTGTGAATGTCATCTATTTGTATTTCTGGTTGTGCTTGGTTTCAGAGAATCCTCTTCTTAGGACTGGATAAAGCACGAAGTCTTTTGGATAACACAGTGTAGTTCCAAGTAAAGTCTTGGAGAGCAACCATTACAACAATAGAAATGATCATGAAGGAACTGCTCATGGAACTAAGACCTGCTCAGATATGGCTGACTGTAATTGTTGTATTTATGGGAAACCTGGAAGTTTTTTAATTGCTTAATTATTGCAAAAGCAGAAATGCTCAGAGAGGAAAAGGATGCAACTCGCATATAACGCTACCTTAAATGACTGAGGCATGGGTCTGCCCGTCACAGGAAGCCTGCAACATGTTGATTCACAGCCTGATCTAGCACAGATGAAAGATGTCAGTGTAAAAAATCACCAGTTTTGAATTTCCAGTGCCTGTGTGGTGCTTGGCACCCACACAGAGCAGCCACCCCAGGCACTCCCACTTTGAAGATGATCAGTTCCAGACTCTCACTTTCACCTTGGTCACATCTCCAATTGACAGGACCTTGATGTAACCGCGTCTGTTTCACACTTAAAAGAGAACTGCTTAAAAGCTGTTCAAATCATTTTTTGTGTGCATCTAAGGATACAGCTCTGACCATATCAATTAATTCTTGAAACAACCCCATGAGGTGAGTATTATCCTAATTTATATAGGAGTTCAGTGAGGCTGAAAGAGAGAATGTTTTGCTTTGTGTCAGTTCTGTTTCAGGTAAAGATACCAGCCCTTTCCAGCCCCTATGAATCACCTCAGTGGGCTGACATCCACCTGCTTTGTCTCTGAACCATATAGCTCAGAAATGTCATACTCACATCCTCAACACATTGCCCTTCATTGCCTGCTACCCAGACACAGTCTGGTGAGGAAACTTGATGGGCTGCGCTGGCTCTGTGCTCAGTGGGGTGAGATGTGTTGGCCTCTACATACAGTAGTGGACCCAGTATGTTTATGGCATAGACTCTGACTGAGAAGGGAGAAGTCACAGTGGCCTCAGCCTGGTCCTGTTGAGGGTGTCATGAAGCTGCCCCCTCAGACTGATCCTCCTTAAAGAGTATTCCGGTGTGGGAGTTCCACCGGCAACACCTACACAACAAGTTTGGGTTTTGTTTCTACTATGGCCCATCTCTCTCAAGAGCTTCTTTTGCAGACAGATGGACCCCATGAACTCTCTGGCAGCCTCCTGCTTTTGCTGTACTTGAAAAAATCGTATCTTCAGTTTCATACCTCTAGCAGGTTGTTGCTTTTCATTTTCTTGTACTTTCATTGTAGCTTTACATCCATTTTGTCAGACTTTGTGTTCTTTTCCATCTTCCTTAATTCCCTATTTCTTAAAGAGTTTATTTTTACATCTCAGAAGTGTTACATGGTTTAATCACATTGGCTTACTTTTTCTTGTTGTTTGAATATTTTTATTTGATGCTGAGCCTGCTGTAGAGTGTCTTCAAACAATCTTACATCCTCTACAAGTGCTTTACTGTTTTAGCTGCTGATTTCAATGAATTTCCTCACTTTTATGTGGTTCTCCTTCTTAAAGGTAAACAGTTAATTCAGTACATTCGATCTATGTACATCTGAGAACTTGAGTCACTTACTTATCTTTCCCTCCCTGACATGAACTGTTCTGACATTTACACTGTTTAAACCTGGTATAGCAGTATTTTACTAATTAGTTCTTTCTAGAAAGTTCCCCAGCTACGTGTGTTGCCAATATCCTTATTTAAAGCCAGGCATCCTAGTTCATCTTCCTTTATTTTCAGATTGCTGCCATTTGTACAGAAATAGTTTTAACTGCAGTCATGAGCTCGCTACCCATCTTTTGTGTTTGTGTGCACTGTGCACCTTACTTAACTGGGGCTTTCTTTATAGAGACTGGGCTTCTCTGTTTTCTGCTTACTGCCATTGCCTTCTGTCCTATCTGTTTTCTTAACAGAGAGGTTTGAGAGCTTCAACCAACCTGTGTTCTTCCATACTTCTCTCTTACTGCCAGTTTTTAATTTAAAACTCTCCTGCCACTCTTAACTCCATTAACTCCCAGCTCCTTCCTGTCTCGTTTACATACATCTCATTTTTTCTACATAGGTTTCAATCTTCTAAAAAAACTTTCCCCTTTTCTAATAAACCCAGCAATGTCTGTAACAATAACTTTACAAGCTTTAAACATGTATTTTGCATACATAAAGCTCTTTAATATCACTTATCATTCATCTCCCGGGTTTGAAGAGCTCTCCCTTGCCTGCTCACTTACGCTCTTCCCTTTGCCACAGTTAATAACACAATCAGTTGCTCTGGAAAGTTACACCCAAGAAGTATTAGGAAACACTCCACGCCACCTCATAAATCCCTAGTGCCACCAATAACAGCAGAGGAGGAGGAGGAGGTGAAGGAGGAGGCGGTAGAGGAGGAGGCATTCCAAGCATATGGACTCTCAAGCAAGTGCAATGAAGCTGGGTAGGTCACACACATTGCTGATCACAGTCACATTCACTCATGGTGAAGTCTTGCCCATTCAACATCAGCTGGGAATGTCACTGCTGTCCTGGTGGGAATTTTGTGCTCTTGGAGATCTCAGCCTCATGCTGCATTTTGATTCTGGGGCAATGAGGCAGCCCCCTCCCTCAGCCACAGCTGTACTTCCCTTCCCTCCTTGGTATGGACGTGGATACTCATCCAACCTAGGAACAGCAAAGAAGACAGTATCACATCAGCCTTGTTCTGTTGTTCAACTACAGCTTTTGCATGCTGGGTGTGAGATGGTCCTTCAGCACACCCAGGCTTTGTATTTCCAGCATTTTTCTGTCCCTTAGATAGCTCTCTGTCATAACACACAGGGTCCAATCAAAACTGGGCTGCACTGTTTCAGTGAACAAGATGAGTGCAGGCTGAAGGACAGGGATGTGATGTATGCACAAGGAGAACACGCACATCTCCTCTCCTACTTCCCTCTCTCGGCACTCCCCAGAGCTCAGCACTGCATGCTGCAGCCATGCCATGCTCCCTCTGATCCATGACCACAGCTCTATGCGTCAGACATCACTGCAGAGCAGCACAGCTCTTTCCCAGGAGATAAGTGAGGGGGTTTTTTTTTGCCTACACAACAGCTCTCCTGAGCTTTCCCATGCTGGGAGGGAGGGCGGGAAGGAGGAGATCCGGCTTCCTCCCTGTCCGAGCGCCAGCCCTGTGGGCCTGCCATGGCACTGCTGGGAACATCTAGGGGCATTATGCAATTTGCAGAGGCGTTTTTTTCATGGAGCCTGGCAAAGCAGCATCTGATAATGGTTCTCCCTTTGTTTGTAGCACACAATCGAGCTCATGATCTTCTCTCCAGTACAGGCAGCCCACGGTGTTATGTCCTGTTCTGCTGTGATGACAAGAGCGGGGCTGTGCGCAGGACAGGGAGCCCTGCAGCGCTTTCAGCAGTGAATCACCTACCCTGAGTGCTAGTTAGGCACAAATCATTAGTGGTCTAAAAGGGCTGGAAAGGGTAGCTCGGCTCCAGTGGAAGTACAGATCATGTCTTTTTCAGGAGGCATGGGAAGCCCTTCTTAAGTCTGTTTTTAAACTTCTCGACTTTGGCTTCTGAGTAATGCCACTGATTTAATTTTCCAAAGGTCACAGGGGAATTCTCTTCTGCCATCCAAAGGGCATGACAAATGTTCCTCTAACAAAGCAGCAAAGTGTTCAATGCAGTGCACTTAGCAATTACCTTGCCATAAAGGTATTTACAACAAGTACGGTAAGATAAACCGGTTTGATTGCTATTGTTTTTCTACAGGGAAGGAAAAAAAGGGAAAGTCTTTTTTGTAGACATTTTTGTGGTGAGTTTTAGGAATAAATATAATTTGATGTCTTCAGTGAATGCTCACATGGGTCTTAAAAAGTTATTTTAATAGACTTAAAAGTCTGTTTATAGAGAATTCAATTTGTAGACTCTCCCTTTTAGAGATCAGAAAACATATTGACTTCTGTCTTCCGTGTACCCATTTAATTTGCATCCAAATTTAAAGTTGTCCATACCATCTTAATTCAGCATCTTTTCTGAATGCTCTTTCTCATGTAGTCTTGTTTACAGGATCCTGTGCTATTTTATTTTGCCCAGTATCATTCTGCCTCCTGCATGATGCTCTTTCACGTTTTGGACCTAAATTAGCTTCTGACATGGAAGGAGGCAAAGGAGTCAGCCATGCAAGAAATTAGAAGCAAAGACTCTATGGTGTGTTACTGAATGCAAATCTGTTACCAATGCAAATCTAGAGCCAGTTGGCAGGAGGAAAATCCAGCAGCAGAGTGCTTGCTGGCCTGTGGGTCAGAAACGCCGTGTCACTGCAAATCCGGTTCAGCAAGTGTGCGCCTGCCTCCCTGACCTCTTCCACTTGGCAGCCTTTTCTTTGCATTTTTGTCTGGGAGGCCAATGTGTGAGTGAACAATAGAAACCAAACTGCCCCTCCAGCCCTCAAACTGGTCCCAGTCTTGTAGATCCTAGTGCAAGTGAGTGGACAGGGTGAGGTAAGAGAGATTTCATCACTCCAGCGTGTGGGTACATAGAGGCCAATGCAATCAGCCCAGTGTTTTTCACCAGCATGAAATAAAAATGAGGAGAACAGGACGCATCTATATTTCAACTGAAGGCTGTTTGTGGCTATATAACAAACAGGTGATCCTATCCACTTTTGCTGCAGAAAAGGAGGCAGCATGAGAGCTCTCTGGAGTGAGTATCCCAGGGGAGCACCTTGGGACCGGGGACTGAGATGTAACCCTGAACCAGAGCCTGCACATCCATGCAAGATTTCCAGCTTCTGTTTGAAAGTCTGGGTGACCTTTAGCACTCCTGCTGCACTGGTGCAAGCAAAGTTTCCCACTCCCAGCTTTCTTTGGTCCTACACCTCTAGTAAGGGGGAAGATGTAGGTAGAGCTTCGAGAAATAGATGCAATGGAGAAAGGGCCATCCATCTTGTGCAAATAATTCCTCACATCTGTGCATCCATTTCCAATCTGATCCGTAGTTCATCTCACCCATGCACTGCTGTCATAAATTATAAAATCTTCCAAGGAAAAACTGCCTATTCCCATGTTAATATACAGAGTCTGGCCCCACAGGGCACTTTTTCTCCTACCTGTTTCCTCATGCCGTGTCAGATATGTAATGATTGACATGTAGGGTAAACCACAACATCTTTGTGTTACGTGCATTTGTGTCCAGCCTCAAAATGTTATTTCATTCTCTGAGGTGTGTGTGCTGTTATCAGGCGAATGAAATGTCCCAGTCCCCTGGTAATTGCCCATTAGGTAAGATTTAATTTGCGTGTGTGTGCAGGGCTGGCAGCTACAAGTGGATCCCCCAGGAGAGGCCTGTGAGACCAGCTTATCTCAGCTTTAGGGTACGGATGGGTGAGTAACTGGAGCAAAAACATCAAACCAGTAAGACCGGTAGCAGTTTGCCCAAAACCTTTTCTTTTCATCCTGAGGCCAAACTCACCATTCAGCTCAGAAGGCTATTTCAGAAGATTAGAAGACTTGGGGTGGATTTGCACCCCACAGCTAGAACAAATCTCAGATCTGCATGGAGGCAAAGCAATGTCTGGGACCCGGTTCCAGCTGCCACCTGTAACTGTTCGTTCTACCTGTACTTCCCTGGGATCTGAAAAATGTTTTTAGCTTCTTGTACTTCTTCCACTCATGTGCCCTGTTTGGTTCCAGGATTACTGATTTCCTGCTCAGAAGATGGCCTCTGCAGTATTTCCTGGCTAAGTAAGGGTGCAGCCGTGGTCCCACTGGCTTTGTGTGACCAAGAGCATCTGAAGTGCAGGTGAATATAGGCACATGCTAGTGAACAGCATGCAAACACATCGTGGACACTATACCAAAGAAATCAGATGAGTGGAAAGATCTTATTTGGCTGACAGTTGAGTGGGGGGTTGATGAGACACACTAATCTCAGCTAAAACCCTGTTCCTCTGGGAGTCCAGGTCTAAGACTGGACTGGTTGATGTCCAGCTGTCCTAAGCTGGTTGATGTGAGAATTGAGACTGGTGGGATAGGCAGGACTTCAAGGCTTATTTAAAATGAGTCTGATGCAGTACAGGTGCAGAAAAGAGCTGCCTGGGAGTCATGGGGAGCAAACTTTTTTTGCAGGCTCCAGCAGCAGGGAGACAATGAAGGGGAAGAGCATTGATGATATTATAGCTTGCAGGGCTCTGGAAATTCTGCCTAGTTTGGCTTTTCTTGGTTTCCACCATCTTCTGTTCTCTCTGTATCTGTTGTTCACCCACATAATTACATAAGATATCACCAGCTAAAACTGCATCTGCCTCCTTAATAGATGGCTCATTATCTAGGGAGGGAAACAGAAAGGGCAAAAGCTTTTATGTGCCAACAGCACTGCTGAGATGTTCATGTGCACTACAGGAGAAGGAAAGGGTGTAACCCATCTGTCCTAATTTATAGCCAGATGGGCTGAAAGAGTCAAGGTGCAATGAAGGTCAGTGTGGCTGGGAATGGTGTGGAGGCAGTGCAAGATTACTCTCTGGACATAATAGCAATTAATTCTCCAACAAAGTCCATCTCTCATGCAGCAGAGTGAGGCAGTTCTCAATGTATTTACAAGTACTCCCATGGCTTTGATCTTTTCCTCTTTTCTGGAAATACAACTTGCAAGGAGGGTCTGGCCTCAACTGGGATGATGTGCAGGGCCATGTGGTGCTGGCCTTGCAAAGCGACGTAAACAAACCTGCTGTTCTCCATACTGTGCCTTTCTGGAAAATTCTCCTAATATTCTGGTTCCTGCAGTAATGGCAACACACTGCTGTCATGCCTGGGTACCCTGCCTGCTTGGAAATGCCGTGACATCATTCCTTCTCAAAACAGTGGGGTTTTGTCCAGTTTCAGCCAGACATGGGATATTTAGCTGTGAGTGAAAATGAAAAAGTAAATGAGAACAAGGTCTTCTACCAAATCTCCATCTCCAAGGTCTTTAAAATGTGGAAGTATGTAACCATACTAGCTTGAAAGCAACCCTTTTGCCTGCCTAGCCTTCAGTGTCAGATGTATCCCGTTCCGATCACTGTATTGTGGCAACCAACTGTAGACAGTTTTTTTCTTTAGAACAAACACTTGTTTTGAATTCAGGACAGAGCTGTATTGGCACCAGCTATCAAGCCCAGTTTCAGTAGAGCTTGTGGCAGATATATACTGATCTAACCATATGGTCGTGGGTTTCATGCTGCTGCCTGTGCTGGCAGGAGACCAAAATGCTGGTGTGGGCTCCCCCAGCCATAAAAATCCATTAAGTTTTGCAGCTGTAGTTTCATTTCATTTCACTGTCTGACTAACTTTCTTCTTGATTTTCTTTTATTTCCTCTATACGTTTCCTGCACAGAGCGCCTAAGATTCCAAGTTGCATTTTGAGAAAGTTTTAAAATTAACTTCTCCATTTCTGTGAGATTACTCTGGGTTTTGGTAATAAAACGGGCTGGGGGCGGGGAGAGAGGGAAAGAGAAGACTTCTCAGTAGGGGGTGAGTGCTGATGACTTTAGCAAAGTCACAGCGTAATATTCTGTTCTGCTGACTTCTGCCTTCTTTAATTACCTCTGAATCCCAAGAAACCTCACCAGCTCATTATGCCCCCCGGGTCTGCTCTCCCCAACAAATAGGTGCTTTCCCTGCAGCCTTTGGAGGCTCTTTGTTGCTGCTCTGGTACATCAGATGTGTTTGTTTTGCACATTGATGTTTGTGTTTTCCGCCCTGCTTGTGTTTTCCAGTTCCTTGGAGCAGTGAGGATGCTGCTGAATTGTCAGAATTGCAGTAGGATGCTGACTTGAGGTTACTGTCAATGGCCTCATTATGTTAACAAGGGATATTTTAAGAAATACAGAAGATGTGGCATTTACTTTCTTGGGAGAGGGAGGGGAGAGAGAGAGACTATGTGAGGATGAACGGACATATTCTGCAGGTCCACCAGCTGCTCCCTAAGAAAAGACTGATGGGCTCACACCGTGCTGTTTGCTAGCCAGAGCAACAGGAGCTTCTGGTTTGTATTGCCAGGGTGGGCGCAGTGTGCCTGGCTCACCCATTCATGGAACTCGACATGACCCTTCATCCTGAGGTGTTATCTCTGTCCTGGGGCTTCTGGGTACCTGAAACAGACGGTAGCCATGGGACCTGCAGCATCACAGCATGGTCATGCACAGCTGTTGTTGTCTTGTTCCCTCCTTCCAGCCAGTGCTAGCATTGGTGTGGCTGGAAAGTGAGTCAGATTGGGAAACTGAGCTGGGAGAGAAGTAACTGTGTGAGAAAAAAAAGTCATTAATTCCCTAAACACTTGCCTTCTGGAGGAACATGTCTAGCTGTGGCCAGGGCTACGAAGAACATAGCACTCTGTCCTTTTCCACTCAGATGAGCTCTTCTGCTCCCAGGCAGAATATCTTGAGGGAGAATATTAAAGAGGAGCATATTGCCAGAAAAATCCTCTCTCTGAAATGAAATGGAGACCTGTGCACAGCCCACACCTCTGAATCATGGGGACCAAATTCATTCCCTTCCTCCCTGTTGTCAGGCCTTGGGAGGTAGTTGACATAGCCCTTAGCAAAGGAAATGTGGTGCTTTCCTCAAGCTTGTCTGCTTGCTGGTGCTGTGTAAACACAGATCAGTAAGGTGACACAAGCCCTATCCTATTACCAGTATTCAGCGGCAAATGAAGCACCCTTAAGCTTAGGATATTATAATTTCATGCATTTACAATTAAAGACTTAGATAAGATTAATTACTTTCAAGGTGAGTCTACAATTTTCTCCTTATAATGGAGTTTGTGGCCAGTCCAGTGTGGCTTTGTCACGAGGAGAAATCACAGTCAATTTAGTAGTTGGATAGAAAAAGGTTTTTTAACAGGTCTTGTGCTGCTTCTGTTTCCATTAAGAGAAAAGTGACTCCCTGGCAGAGAGCTCATCCAACACTGATAGTGAACTTGGCAGAGAACTGTCCACAGCTGGGGTTTTTTTGTTGTTTATTTTTGTTGCTCCAAGTATAACTACAGTACAAGAAAGACATGGACCTATTGGAGCAAGTCCAGAGGAGGCCATGAAGAAGATCAAGAGTGCTGGAGCACCTCTCCTGTGAAGACAGGCTGAGACAGTTTGTGTTCTTAAGCCTGGAGAAAAGAAGGCTCCAGGGACACCCAACTGCAGCCTTCCAGTACTTAAAGGAACCTACAGCAAAGATGGAGAGGGAATGTTAACGAGGGCATGTAGTGATAGGACAAGGGGTGACAGCCTTAAACTGAAAGAGAGGAGATTTAGATTTGATATTAGGGAGAAATTCTTCCCTGTGAGGGTGGTGAGGCTCTGGAACAGACTACCCAGAGAAGCTATGGCTGCCCCCTCATTGGTAGTGTTCAGGGCCAGATTGGATGGAGTTTTGGGCACCCTGGTCTAGTGGAGGGTGATCCCATCCATGGCAGGGTGTTAGAACCAGATGGGCTTTAATGTCCCTTCTAACCCAAACCATTCTGTGATTCATATTTTGGCATCCTGTTCTTATCAAGCCCCAGAGTACATGAAATGAGGACCAGATTCCATTACCTACCTCTGACAGCTTTTTTCCATCCAAAATGCTGAGAGAAGGAGGAGGAAAGGACACACTAAATTCTACAACAAAACATCATCTGTGTATTTATTTATTTGTTACTCTGCCTTATGCCCAGCTGAAAGAGACCAACTGGGTCCAACAGAAGTGCCAGCCCATCAACTGATGGAGGGACTGCAAAACAAAACCCAGCATGCTGCAAGGAACAAAATACAAGGGGGGGTCAGATTTTCTCAGAGGAGATACCATTGCCTAAGAAAGAGCCCTGTGACTCCTGCTCAGGCAAAGTGCTGCTGGTACTAAGGCAAGAAGTGCCAGGCTCTCTGGTCTGCCATCGCCTCTGTACCTCAAACACAGGTTGGCCAGAATGGCTACATGGATGTTATGGTTGTGCATGGCCTTACAGTATATGGACTGGGAAGCAACTTTAGAGGTACATGCTAATTTATCCCACAATGGACAATGATTCCTGTTTGACTTTCCCAAGGCACCACGCAGGGAAGTTGATTAGTACTCACCATAGCTCACTGTGCTTGGGGGTTAAAGCACAAGCAATAGGAAGCCCTTAGATACACCCTCCAAAAGTAACAACAAAAAGCCAGATCTCAGGGTGAGTTATTTTTGATGGGTGGCCTGTTTCTCAATGTTAAGGCTTCCTCCTGTTTCCATTTTCAGTCCTGTGAAATACAGACCTGTGCTTTTACTTTTGGTATTATCTCTTGAGGGTCTGAGCTATTGCTCTGACTCCCAGGAAGACAGGCTTCCTGGAAAAGACCTTATATCATAAGATCTGTGGTAGAAGCCTTGTTTAAGCTACTGAATTGTAATGCAAAAAACCCCAGGAGTTGGGTGGGAACTGTGCAACTCCCCCGCAATCCTTTCCCATTTTCTAACAAGCTCTCATTTGCTCCCTAGTTACAAGCTCACGAAGTGGTTGTCTTCTCATTTCTGAAATATCAGCAAACCCTCCTCCTCAAAACTGAAAATGTTTTGAATAATAAAATGAAGGGTGAGATTTTTTTTCAGGCTTGGTGGGGGGAGCAGAACAACTCATCTCAGCTACAATGAAAAAGGACTAGATCTCTACATTGCCTGGGCAGCCCTGCTGGGGACATCATAGCTGGGACTTTACAGCAGCAGAGGGCCTCTGCTATGAATGCTGGTCATGCACAGAGAGAGAAGGATCTGTTTAAAAAACAAAGAGGTCCTGAGCTGGTCTTCTGTGGGCATCTGACCGTGGCATGTTCAAATGTAAATCAATCCCCTTAGAGAACAGCTCTACCCAAGAGGCAGCTGTAGGACGGATCCATAGTAGGACTTTGCAATGCATTGGCACCAGTGCTGTACTGAAGGTTTTATTACAGACAGAATACTCACATCACATCGACTTCCAGAGTGTGAGGTGTTTATCTTCTGAGTGAGGATTAGCACAGTGCTGTACCCTGAAGTCTAGTATAGCTGAGTAAGTGGTTTAGTGTAATCCTCCTGAGATGGATTGCTGTCCTGAAGGAATTCCTGGGAAAGCTCTATGCTTGTAGCAGGTTTTTAGATGGCTTTCTTCAGGTTTTTGAGGAGGCTCTTTGGAATTTGTGCAGCTTTTCTGTGATGCAGCCTGTCCCCAACGTCTGGGCAGTGGCCGGGTCAGCAAAGAGCACTGCAGGGCCTAAAGCCAATTGGTATTGCTGTATGAAGAAGACAGTTGTATTTGCAGTTGATGCCTGGCATATATAGATGTTGATCCTCAACACACTCTTATTCTGAATTAAGGCACTTTGAGAACAGCACATATCATGATGCACCACTCCAGCCATGCCCTGCAGTAGCAAGG
The DNA here is from genome assembly GCF_964237585.1 of Gallinula chloropus. Lineage (NCBI taxonomy): Eukaryota > Metazoa > Chordata > Aves > Gruiformes > Rallidae > Gallinula > Gallinula chloropus. Next base: position 71,033,830 of record NC_140090.1, read on the forward strand.
TACGAGTACTACTGCTGCACTGTCCAGGAACTTGGAAATCTATTTCTTAATGTTTACAATAAAGAACTCTCTTCTTACTTTATTAGCCACTTGGTGAAATATCCTGGTCTGGGTTATGTAGGAAACTTGGTTCCAGTTCACATGTCTCAAGTGCAGAAGAGGCCTTTGAATTAAAGTTACTCAGCAAAGTTTTCCAACGGGAAAAGAAAGGAAATGGTACCACTCTGTCTTAGAGTGGCATTTCGAGCCAGAGAAGGCCATAGGCCGTACACAGTGACAAAATAGAAAGTCCTACACCATAAAACAACAGAAATTATAGTAGCTGCAACAGAAGCCTTGACAATGAGGGAGATTTTAAGCAGTCCAGATATGAAGCATATCCTTGGGGCCCTGGCAAGGATACAAACTTCTCTCCCACACAACCTCAGTCACTCTTGAAAAGCCAAGTTTTGGAATTTGAAAAGGCAAAAACATTACAGCAACAGCAACAACAAACATGAAAATCAGATGTTAAATGATTACTAATGATCTTATCAATGTGTTGTATAATTGGGAAGGAGAGGAGGGAGAAGGAAACAGCATTCTTCAGGTTTATTTTTTAATTATTCAATGATTATCAGTGGGACTAAAGCAAACTAACACCAGGGTGTTGCTGAGAGGTTTCAAGTTTATAATGGAGAAGGCATTGTGGTGTTTGGGGGAGGAGGGCAAAGGAACTCTTGCAGAATAAAAGAAACCAAAGGGAAAAAAATCAAGTACCAAGACCTGTGAAAAGATAGGGCTTTTGCCTGAACAGCTAATTTAGGTGCTGCTTTCCCCCCACCCCCAACCCAAATGACTGGAGGCACCTACAGCAGATTGAAGTGTGTATTGGTGGACATCCCAACATGGTACCACGGGATGGTCACGTGCCCAGGCTGTGCTCCAGAGCAGGTACTTGCCAGGTGCCCTGCTGGGGGAAACAGAGGTGTGAACTTGTTGCAGAGGCTGCGTGTGTTTAACAGCTCTCCAGTTCAGAAATAACCCAGACAGATGATCAGACAATTGGGAAACATAATCATACTGGCAGCCCAGCTGGGCCACAGGGTCTCTGTGGGCAACAGAGCTGCCACAGGGAAACTGAGGCACTCAGTGCTTCCCTTCTGCAAAATAGCCAGGGCACAACCCCCAGCTGTGTGTGTGCAGCACTCCCTTTGCTATGGGAGCGAGCTGTGAAAAGCACTGGGTCTGGTCAGCTACTTCACTGTCAGCTGTGAACTTTAGCTTTGACCTTGCTGAAAAACTCTGTATATTACTGTTGTGTTGGGAACCGTGAAAAATGCAGGTCCCTTCTTCTCACAGCATTGCAAGTCTCCCCGTGGAACATCTTGTCCAATTACTTCACCTCACTCTGAAGTATTAAGAGGTGTCAGGCCTTTTCCCCATTGACAGTCTTAGAAGTGGAAAAGGGATTCTTTTGGGGGGAAAATTTTAAGGTTGACAAAGGTCCCTAGAGTCAAATAGCAAAGGAATCACTGACTGACTGGGAAAGCCATATGCAGCATCTAAATGCACATATTTAGGCAGTAATTTAAGTAGGTTTTTAGAAATCAGGTTGCTTTGCTACGTTGTCTGTGCTTTTCAGGGTCTGGCTGGTTTTCTTCTGTTCTTAAGAACAAAACCAGATCTTATTTGCTGCAGAAAACAAAAGCTCGTTTGGGATCATTACAGCTGGCTGCTGTTTGCCATCGTTCCCTTCGGAGATGAAGCTGGTTTGAGAGGGTGCCCCTGCCCCGAGCCCTGCTCTCATCCTGCCCACCCGCTGCTGTGTGCTGTCCCCCCCCTGTGCAGGGCAGCTGTGGGTGGCCTGTGCTGTGAGCCCAGTCACTGAAATCACTGGAGGGGTTTTTTTAGGAGGTTATAAAGAGGGGTTTAACCTGGGTTCACAGAGTGTCCTGGTGAAAGAAATAACCCAGCAAGTCAAAACAGACAATTTTCTGCAGGATTAATGAGCTGAATCAGGTCCTACGAGCCTGACAGGCAACAGACAGAAGGCAGTAGGAACTTCTGGAAGCAGGGGTGGGGACAGGGATGAGCAAGGATGAGAAGAGGAAAAGTGTTTCCCACTTTTAGTCACAGCAGCTCCACTATGACACGTCTTTTCACCCTACATTGTGCCGTTTGGGTTGAAAATAGCCCTGATTTAAAAAAAAACCCCACAGGCTGTGGTTTGGATGGGGTTTAGTAAGTGCAAACCCAGATCAGGTCCAGAACGCAAGACCTCTCACACTGGTCCCAGCAGAGGAAGTGAGCTGGGGATGCGGGGAAACAAAGGGGGAGGGAGCTGGCAAGGAGGGTGCCGAGCCGCCGGGAGGGGGAGGGGGATTCCTTAAACCTCCTCTCAGGCAGTCGTGACATCAGCCGTGTCACACTCTCGCTTTCTTTTCCTACCGCAGCCGCGCGCAGCCCGCCTGGCCCCGCTCCCGCCGGGGCCGTGCGCGGTTTCCCTGCGGAGTCTGACGCAGCCGGCGTGTCCTCCGGGCCCGGGCGCGCTGCTCCGTCCCCGCCGCAGGATGCCGCGATCGGGAGCCCTCTGCGCACGCCTGTCTGACGGGTCTCCCCGGCCGTTGCCGTGACGAAGCCGACGTAGGCACTGATGCGAGCGGGGCTCCAGAGCCCGGCGTGTGTGACTTCCTCTGGAAAGTGGGGGCAGTCGCCTCCTCCTCTACCTCCGGTGACAAGCGCGGTGGCCTGAGCCAAGCCTCCTCCCCACTCGCACCAAGGGGGGACTGACCTTTGGGACCCGTGGCGGGGTCTTCTTCGGCTGATTAAGCTGGGAGTTTCTGGAGGTCACGCTTCAGTCAGCCTCCAGATGTAGGGTAACCCTGAGAGGTAGATTAAAGCTCGCACCCCTGGTAGGAGGTCAAAGTGACCTGGGAGCCCACTGACCTTCAGCTGTAGCGTGGGAGCACAGTCAGTGTCCTGCTTGTTCTCATCACAAACCCTCCCCAAAATGCCTCCAACTGGCCCCGTTGCAGGCCAGGCCTTGATGCAAATACCTTTGAAGAGATTTGGCCCTACTTGTACTGGGGCTTAGTTTGCTACCAAAAGTCATTTTAATTCCTAATTTTGAAGTCCTAAATGTGATCCCTGTTACTGCTGCCAGTCCCGGGGTTTCTGTACATCAGTGCAGTACCCAAACAGGAGCTCACCTGGATGTGTTTGGCTTTGCCTCACAGCCATGAGACAGTGGAGTCCTCCCCACCCCGTTCGATAGCTTGGAACATGGAGGCACAGACAGACCATTTCAGAAGTAAGTCGCTCTTTAGAGGCCTGGGTTTCGATCCCTGCCTGACCACAGACATGCTCTGTCATCTCATCTACGTGTGTGGTTGGTTTTTAACCTGGTCTTAAATGTCTACATATAATTTAAGGTACCAGACTCTGAGTTAATCTAAGGACTCTCAGAGAGTCCTCAGTGGTATATGGGCACCTGGCATAAAGCTTCAGATGCTTTTATGTGTTCTTGAAGGGAAAAATTGAGTTCAAAGGCAAACTTTCTCAAGAAATTTATGGTCCAAGCAGGAGAGAGGGCCCAGGTTGTCTAGCCTCTAACCATTTAACCTTTCTTCCCATACCCCCAAACCTTTCTTAGAGACCCTGCTTGGAAGGATGATTCTTTAGATACAGTGAAGACCTTTATTCTTCTCTCCTTGCAAGAGCAAACTTCTAGGAGGCTCATAGATGTTTGACAGGAAAGTCACGTCATTTAATATACCCACTTTGTGTACGTAGACAAAACGTTTGGACCAGGACTGAACGTGTGGGCATGGGAAGAGAAATCCCATCTGTGCAGGAGCTCGATTTTGGTTATGATTTCTCCCCACCAGCTGGTCTGGGTAATTACATAACATATTGAGCCAAGTAATCCCGCTTTGTGTAATATGTAAATTCATTTACAACCATCTCTTAAGGCAAAGAAGCTATACACTGCCTGTCCTCCTTTAACTGTACTTTTAAAAAAGTGCAATCAGCAAGCTGTTAATTAGCTGGTTAGCGTAACAGCCTCGGAGAAGCCTGTGCCTGTTTTCCTTCTCCCCAGACCTGGGAGTATCCCACTCCTGGGAACCTCTGAGCTCTCGTGTCAGGATGAGACAGGAAGGGAAGGTGAAAAAGAGTGAGGTCAACCAAGCTCTGCTTCCCCACGGTCAGACATCTGAAGTTATGAAGACAAGGCCCCAGGGAAGGGAGGACTCCACAAGAGAGGCAACAGGTGGAGGAAACATAAAGCATATGCCAGCAAATCCATTATGGACAAGTATTAACACTTCATCTGCAGCACGTGACATCGTATCACTGTTCCAGCTGCTGAGGCTTTGAACCGTCCTGTGAAACTTGTTCAAGACCCTGGAGGAGGATTTAGCTCCTACAGCTTTCCAACCTGTTTCAGCAGGGGGTTGTGGGAGCAGGGCAGTTAACAGCTGGCAAGACAAGGCTGGTGACCTAATCCCTGTGCCAGCATGAAGGAGACAGGCTGAGGGATGTGATTTAGACCTCTTCTTAGGAACTGTTAGCAAGGGGAAACCACTTTGGCTTTTTCCATGTAAAACACAAAGCGAAGATTGACTTGTTTGGCTGTTGGTGTGGTACTCTGGTCACCCACTTGCATGGCTGCGACATCCAGAGGTGCCTTTGGAAACCCACCTACTGTCAGGATGTGTCATGGGTTGTGTGGCGTCCTTCGAAATCCCATGCTAAGCAGAGCAAGTGCCAAGCTAAAGACAAAGGGAAGGGAAAGGAAGGGAAGGGAAGGGAAGGGAAGGGAAGGGAAGGGAAGGGAAGGGAAGGGAAGGGAAGGGAAGGGAAGGGAAGGGAAGGGAAGGGAAGGGAAGGGAAGGGAAGGGAAGGGAAGGGAAGGGAAGGGAAGGGAAGGGAAGGGAAGGGAAGGGAAGGGAAGGGAAGGGAAGGGAAGGGAAGGGAAGGGAAGGGAAGGGAAGGGAAGGGAAGGGAAGGGAAGGGAAGGGAAGGGAAGGAAGTCATTCAAGATAACATAGCTGGAGAGAGACTTCAGAAGAGGGAGAACACTGCTGGTGAGAGACCAGCAATGCTGTGCAAGGAAGCCACTGCCCTTTGTGAGCTCTAGGAAGGAAGCATAAGGGGTGTAACTCTTGAATCCAATGCTTTCTCCCTGTGGAAGTTTCCCTTCCTTAGCAGTACAACACCCTTCTTTCTGCCCAGTCCCCAGACTTTAGGCAGTGCCTGTGCAACCCACTGATCTTTGCAAGGACAATTATAGATGGTCTTGGCTGATGTGTGCAAAGCAAGAGCAGGGCATGTCCTGAAGGTAAGGAGCTGGCTGGCCACGCTGGAGTTTGACATGCGTTAGGGTAGGGATAAAGAGAAAAGAGACACTGGTATCTGCTTTTGTTTTAAACAGCAAGCATAATTACAATTAAATCTAAATTTCCTTGTTATGGAAAATAAAGAAAATGAAGGGATAAAAAAGGAGAATTACATGTTTTAGTAACTAGAAACATGATGACATCACTTGCATTTAAATATATCAGTGAAGAACAAAAGTTTTAAAGTTAGGATAAAGTGAGTCTGAGAAAGTTGAAACAACCCAACTTCACTGATACTGACACAGCCTTTCTTCAGGGAATTTTCTTTCCCAAGGAAAATAATTTGGCAAGTTTCAAAGTATTCTCCCTATTTAAGGAAGTCAAGAAGGAGTGAGAGGGGTGGGGAGACCTTGAGTTGGCAGCAGTTATTCATTCCAGTTTCCCAGTTGCCCCCTGAATCCCTATGCTGGATTGAACCAAAATCCCAAGTATTTTAGTGGAGATTCTAGATGGAGGCAGGTCAGGATTTATCCTTCCCAACAGGAACCTATTTGAAAACCTGAGGAGAGGAAACAACCTCCAGTTTCAGCAATGGTCTCCCTTTGCAGGGCAGAGAGGAGAGGCCATGAGGAAAGGCGCTCAGCCAAGACTCTGAAATGAGCATGTGTAGGTGAGAGATGGGCCCTTTATGTCTCAGATGGACTTGGGCTCCTCTGAAAATCTGTTCACATGCTTAGGCGGGAGCTGCCAGCTGCTGAGATCAGTGAAAAGTCATCCTAAGGTGCCAAAACTGCATTCCAACATCTCTGATAGGAGCGACTGCTTTTCTCATGTGCTGATTTCATATTGTCCTGGTTGTGGCCAGGCCAGAGTTAACCTCCCCATGCAGCCAACCCAGGTGAGCTGAGTTAACCCAGGTGAGCTGAGTTAGCCCGGGCTGTTTCCATGCGACCTGGCGTCACTCCCCATAAAAGGGGCTGGTTGAGCAGGGACATGTCTCTAGGACAGTCTGAGTGTGGCTGAAGTGTTGGGTTGGTTGGTCTTTGTGCCAGGCAGCCCTCTGCAATCATCGGTTGGTAAGGTACTCTGTGTTATCACTGGGTGTGAGCGTGATTGGGTGGTATTGTTCCCCTTTCACGTTGCTTTTGTCAGTAAACTGTCCTTATCCAAACCCATGGAGGTTCTGTCTGTTTCTCCTCTGGGAGTGAGCAAGCAGCATGTGGTGCTCAGCCACTGCTTGGGGTGGAACCACCACAGGCATGGCATAAAGCCACAGATGGACTTTCCCTGGGCTGCTGTAATGGTGTGGGGGCTCCTCGTAGCAGTGTGTTTGTCACAGGGCAAAGCAGGGCACGAGAGGTAAAGCTCCTCAGGGTCTGGATGAAGAATAGCAGTCAAAGGGTTCGTCATGTCCTCTGTAATGGCAGTTGCCTTGTCAGGGTCTGTGTGTCTGGTGGACACACAGGGAGATTGGCTAGGCTTGGAGTCCAGGGAGACACAACATCCACAGGGCAAGGGCTGGCTTACAGACAAGCCTCCAAATGCCTCTGAAGAGGGAATGTATGTGTTCTCTCTTTCTATCCAAAAGAGATACCTCTCTATCAGCCACATTCACTCACCCTCAAAGAGTGTCCTTCTGTGCACTAAGGGCAAAAGGGGAATCACATCCTGGGCAGAGAACCAAGAAATACAGTGCCTGTGCCATGAGATGGACATCGCCGCTTGCTGGAGATTCATCATGGGGTATTCTCTGGGGCTGGAGAACAGCACAGGCAACGGATCTATGACTTGTCCTCTGTGTTACGTCTTCTGTGCCTGTTGCACTTTCACTTCTTTCACCCTTTTCCTCTCCATCCCTAAGGCTCAACCCTGTACGTGTCAGAACCTTCGTGCTAGTACAAGCAGAAGCTCTGTTCTTCTGCCTCTGGATGATTCAGCTGGTGATGTGTACCCTGGCCACGAGGAACAGGAGAGAGAGCAGCTAAGTCAATCTCTGATGAGCTGAGATTGACTTAACATATTCTGCCTCCTCGTACCAATAATGGAAAGAAAACATTTAATTTAAGGAAATGTTCACCATCTAAATAACAGCTGCTCTGGGCTAGTTTAATTTGTGTTGGAGCTGTGTATTTATTTAACATGTGACTTGAAGCTACAGCCTTCACTGCGCATGGGTATCGCCACAGCAACAGCAGGAGCACCTGCCATCTTTTCTGCCCTTTGAAATGCAAAGCCTTGTCTCACAGAAGCTCAGACATGCCCTGGCTGATGGCAACTGCATCCTCTTGCACCATGGTTTAAAAATAACACTTGCACACACAAAGCAACAAGACATGCTTCCCCCTGTTTCTGCAGTTTCCTGAGAGCACATCCAGGTGCTTTTAGCCCGTGTTAGGGATGTCCCAGGGAAAGGAGCTGTGGAAGGGGTAGCAGAGGTGGGGCTGGTCACTGGAGGTGGAGGGAGAAATGAGTAAGCGGCTATCGCTTGTGGGAGGGAGCTCCAGTATCAGTTTGATCGTCTGCTGCAGATTTCTGTGTCATCATTCTGGTGTTGAGTGACTGTATTTTTGCTTGCTGAAAAAAAAAAAGATGGCAAGAGGTTATGCTGATTTGAAACCTGAGTCAGTGTTTTTAGAGACTGATCAAAGTCAGAAGACACGAAAGATGTTTGCCCGCATCTGAATCACGTATTACCATGGTTACAACAGGCAAGGCTCTTTTCTTGGGGGGGGGGGTGCATGGGGCCATCTACAACTTCAGACATTGGTTACTTGATGTAACTTTCAATAGCAGTGGTAGAAAATTGCTAGGTGGTCTTAGACGTTGACCTTGACCTCCAGGGGTGTCTATCAGAGGCCTCGTTTGCAGTCATCATACACAAACATGCTCAGCATTCAGTGGTATACATGGTAACACAGAACTTGCCATGCACAGCCTTAGCAAACACTGGCTTGAGAAGCACCTACAGTGTATTCTCTCCTGCTTTGTGTGCTCTTTGGTGCAAGACATTACCAGCCATGGTCTTCCCTTGACTTCTTTCTGGGGTGTCTCTTCCACAGTTTACCAGATTTGAGAACACAAAACAACAAAGAAGCATTTCTCATGGTCCATCTGCTCATCTTCCTCAATTCTCTTCTAAGAATGTTCAATTCTCTTCTAAGGGGCTGGTCAGGGACACCCAGGACTGGATCCAGCTGCACCTGGGCTCTTCTGAGGAGGAGTTGAGAAAGAAAGGGTGTCCTCCCAGAACCACAGGACTCAATGGGAGGGTCTTCCTGGCAGCTGAGCCCTTCAGCCCAGGCACCAATCCCACCCTGGTGACATTGGGAGGCTATAAGACACACACTCAGTGCATCCCCTGCACCTCCCAATCTCTGCTGTGGCACGAAATGGAATTTCCCAAGTCCCAGCTGATTTGGAAAAATTATGGAATCTGTCTAGAACCCACTCTCCATGTATCTCACCTGTCAGGACTTAGGGAAAACAGATGGGAGGTGACGTTTAGTGATTGATTATTGGAGCCTGAATGCAAATACAGCCCCGAAATTGGTTACTGAACATTGCAAACTTCACTGCTGCTTTGAAAGAAGCTGCCTCCCGTGTAGAAGATGTGAAAGATATGTTCTTCATGGCCTCTTACAGGAAAAGGGTAAAGAGAAGTGTGCCTCTGCCTCGAGGGGGGAATACTATATACCTTTAACAGCCTCCTCCAGGGTATAAACATTCCCCTAGCTGCTGATGCTCTACTTGCTGAACTCTTGCAGACTGCCTCACTCCCTCAAGCTGTGAAACTGTGCCAAGGTATAGATGATATTCTGATTGGAGGAATGCTCCCTGGGAAGGTGGGGGAAGTGGCAGCAGCAGTATGGCAAGCACTCATTAAAGCAGAAATGGAGATTCCACCCAGAAAATGTTAGGGACCAAGTGAAGAAGTAAAATTTGGAGGTGCTTGGTGGATAGCAGGCAGTGCAGTGATTCCTTCAGATACCTTAAGAAAAAGTGAAAAGCTCCAAGTGCCCTGGTCAAGGAAGCAGTTACAACAATTCATGGGAACTTTGGGATATTGGAGGAAGCATGTACCTGGATTTTTTTTTTTTATTATTTCCTATCCATTATGTGGAATGCCTTTCCTCTTATGGAAAGGCAAATCCTGGGAGTGGAATTCATAACATAAAGCAACAGACAAAACTCTAACTGAAGAAGTAAAAGCATGTTAGTCACTGGGACCTGTACAACCCCACAACCCTGTTATAGCCGAATGGGATTTCACCAAACAGACCGTTACTGTTTAGCTCAACTGCATTTAAAGAAACAGAACAATGGCAATGGGACTTTTATACTTTGTCTGAGGCTATTAAACAAGTTGAGAAAATACATCAGGAACAACCTGCACAAACTAGAGGACCTCCTACACAGGACTGCTCCCCAGAAGGACTTAAGAAGAAAACACAATCAGAAAAAAACCTGTGCAAACCTATGAAGGACACGCTAAGGTTTCCAAATTGCTGGTGCCCATCACCACAGACTCTTTAGCATTACAACAACCTTCACCCATTCAAGATGCACTGCCTGTCCCTTAGAGTACACCAACAGAAAGCATTGGGTTTATGGGTGCTTCAGCAAAAAGAGCAAAAAGCAATTGTCAATATTAGGTCATTGCATTGGATATTACCCCTGGCAAACAGGTAACAGAAGGTAAAGGCAGTGCACAAGTAGTGCAAGTAGGAGAAATAAGAGCAGGTGTTTTGGCAGCACAGAATGGAACAAAACTCATCTATGTGGATTCTTACATTGTGTGGGCTGGTGCTGCACAGTAAGTCTGTCAACGGGAAACTTTGGATTGGGAAGTAAATAGATCCCCAGTTTGGAGAAGTGAAGATTGGCAATGATTACTAGATACAGCCAGGGAAACACCTTGCAAGATGGAATGGGTAAAAACTCATGCTAAAGATAATCAATCAGCCACAAAGTGGAATCAAAAGAAGCCAACTAAAATTAGGAAAATCACCTTGAATCCTGAGTGGTATCGATTGGGTGAATGGTTAAATCAAAACTTAGGCCACAGGTAAAGCAGCATTTCCCTGCACAGAGTAAGGATGGCCTATAAACAGAAAAACTTGGGAACATATTTTTTGCAGAATGTCCCCAGTGTAGACTGAAGTGACAAGCAGCTTATCCTGCTGAAGAAGGGAAAACTTCATGGTCTGCAAGGCAGATTGATTACATCAGACCATCAAAGTCCTCTGCAGGACATTGATGTGTCCTCACAGGAGTGGAAGTAGTCCCTGTCTTGCCTATGGCAATTAAAGTCAGAAAGCTGACAGGGGAAATACAGCATGAGGGCTATCATTTTGGTTCTCAAATCTACCTACTCCTGATATTATCCAAAGTGATAATGGCTCATATTTTTCATGTTAGAAAGTGCAAGATTTTGCAAAGCAAGAGGGAGTTAAATGGGTATTCCACAACCCATACTACCCTCAATCGAATGGGAAGGTGGAAAGAACCAATGACTTATTGAAAAGGAATCTCAAACTGCATGAGGCCCAATGGGATATGTGACTTTCCAAAGTACTCCATCAATTAAATAATCGACATGGGTCTATTAGGCTGAAAGTCTTAGCTAAGTGATATAAAGGAGTGACTGTGCACATGAACTGTTGACCAAGTCTTGGCCTGGGATTGGATCCAGCTGCACCTGGACTCCTCTAGGTCCGCTCAGAACCACAGGACTTAACAGGAGCATCTCGCTGGTAGTTCTCTGACCCTGTCCTCTACACATTATCGAGTGTGCCTTGCCATCAAATCTTGTTAAACCACTGTCACACTTGCCAAAAGACTTTGTTGTTGATACTATACATTGCTGCTCTATCTTTCAAGTGCAGTGCACCTCTGTCACCCCATCTGCCACAGGACCCACTGTCATCTTGGACATGAGTCACTCCTGGAGCCATCATCGCTCACCTTGCTGCTGAGATACGCCACATGGCTCTTGGCTGTATGAAGGTTTTGGTGTATCACTTGTTGGCTTGTAGCAGAGCTGGCAAAAATAAGGACAGTACTTGAAGCAGCTTCTGTACGAAGGGCCAAGTTGGCAAGGCCCAACCAGCTAGGATGGGGCTCCAGGGCCTGCTGTATCTGGGGTGGCATGCTGATGATGAGGCAGCAGGCATTGTATTAGGAAGAATCAGATGCAAAATACCAGGTAGAGGTTTTTAGAACAATGAAATATGCTTTTTCACACCATTTGTCCTGCACACGGTGGTGAATGAAAAATCCACTGAGAGCTCTTAAATAGAGATACTATCTTTGGTCCAGGAAGTGTCTGGTATTTCTGGGAAAGTGTCACTACAGGCTTTCCTGGCATTTATATCTTCCCTAGGCATCTGTTACGAGCCACTGTCAGAGACAGGATGCCTGGCTGCGACAACCAGACAGGTTGGCTGCCCCCAGAACAGCCTGTCCCTGACACAGGTACGACACCCTGCTTCAAAACCCCTCATCTTCCCCTCTACCTCGTTCACAGTTCCCTGCTGGGTGGAAGTTTTCAGCGCAGAATTTTGCTCAGCGGTGGCAAGGAAGCACATCCCTCGCTGAGATCTTCATGCTGTTGGAGTGGGATGGTTGGGAGGCATCAGAGGTGAGTCAACCTCACAGAAGATGAGTTGCACAGCCATAAAAATGTAAGCAATATGGTTTTCATTACAGCTGAATACCCTTCCCCAGGGAGCAACATTAGTGCCTTAAACAACTGAGAACTCTTCTTGATAATAGTTTATTTTGATTTCTGCTTCAGGGTCTTAAAGCTGCTGCTCAGGACTATTGTTTTATTCCATAAAAAATTTATTTCTGGAGCAGCAACAGGAAAATAAATAATTCAGTAGATAATCTATAAATTGTTTTCCTTTTATAATAAGACAAATTGCAACCAGGAAAGACTCAATCACTGGGAAAACTGTGTGTCCTACAGTATAAACCCAAACTCTCCTGTGCCGTCATGGTTTTGGATTCAGAGGGAACAGTTCAGTGCACATAAACACAAATTTGACACCAGTACCACATCCCTTCTAACGTGACTGTTTCTCCTGGACATCTCTGACATCTCTGTTCTTCTCAGGCTCTCAAGACTGAATTGATACCTCAGCCTCCCTCACCAATTCCCTGTATTTTGGGACTCATAAAACATGGACTTTGGAAGCAGAAATGAGCTGCTTCAGTACCAACAGCAGCTTCTGGTATTGCTCAAGGAGTAGCAGCCAGGGAAGAGTCAGCACCGATGAACCACCACTGCTTTTAGACCAGCACCCACAGGAGGTCCTACATAGGCTACTCTGCCACTCACAAAGCTGCAGTGGTGTCAGTAAAGCAAGAGATGTTTGAGACAGGTGACATGATAACCCATGAACCAAGGCAATACTCTGCTGCAAGAGACATCTGCTGACAGCCTTAACTGGCAGCCAGGCTGCATCCCAGATCATTTGTGTCTGATTTCCTGGCAGGGTGGAAAAGGTAAACTTTGTTTTCCTTAAAGTGAAAAGCACTTTTAAATTTTTCTTTAAAAAAACCTTAATTTAGCAAGTGGGAAATAAGCTCTACATAGCCAGTGGAAAAGCTGCTTTAAATGTCAAAACATCTACCAACATGAAACCGACACCTAAAAGCCAAAATATGGATTGACGCTCTTTTTCCAGTACACTTGGCCATCGAGCTGACCAGCATCAATTTGCTGACATTCAGCATCCCCAGATACCTCAGAGCTGTTGACAAGTGCCTGCAGATGTCCATTTGCCTGACTAGTAAACAGCAACCAAGTCAGGGAAACTCTGTTGAGTACGAACTGCTCTTTTCTCCTGCTCAGATCGTCTCGTAAGAAAATTAGTCTTTAAAAAGTTCCCTTTCTATAAACAGAGGGGAGGGGGGGAAGGTTTTTTGGGGCAATGAATGAACAGGGAGCTAGTTTTGGTTATCTCTGTGCAGCATTGATCTGACTTTTCCCCATCATTGGTTGCACAGAGCCATGGAGTGGGTTTCTGGGTGAGCTGAGCGTGGATGAGCTGATGGATCGTTACTGACAAATGCCCTGTGTAAACACAATGACTGATTAGCACAGGGATGTGCAGGCCCAGGGTGTAGCTGTGAAGGGGTTGCTTTGGACGGTCAGGTGCTCCAATCCTCACAACTTCTGCAAGGGTTTGGGAAATGAGCAGAGTTAATGTGAGTGTGGCACGGGGGGGGTGTCACTGGCTGGCGTCTGGGGTCATGTTGGTGGCTCATCATACCTGGGATCCATCCATCCATCCATCCATCCATCCATCCATCCATCCATCCATCCATCCATCCATCCATCCACAGGTACCTGGTATATTACAAGCCACAGTCCTGTCCCTTTGAAGGCCCACTGGGTGGGCTCTCTGGAAGGTAGAGAGAAGAGGTCTACTTCCCTTCCTCCTGCACATCAAACACTTTCTGAATGTGCCCCTGCAACAGGAAACCTGGCTGTGTCTTTGCAAATGGTTTTGTGCTAAATGAGGCCTCAGAGCCCTCCCGCTCTCTGCTCCCCGTGCCCCAAGTGCTCTGGGGTGGAAATGCAGAAGCAGTTCAAGCTGTAGCCATGAGCAGCCTGGTGAGACCTCAGCAAACTCCCCCTGATTACTTACAGAGGAAACAAAAGGCTCCTTAGGTCTCTATGTGCAAGATGAACTTAAAGTCGTTTAAGACACACCTGCTGCTGTGTTTGATGCTGCTTTGAGAGAGTCCTTATCCACTGTGAAATGGAAATGAGCACTCAGCTCCTTGCAGTCAGATCTCCTCCAGTGCAGGTAGAGCACAGCAAGGAGCTGAGCAGGCTCCCTGGAAGGATGGGGAGGGAGGGGAGGACTAGATGGGAAGGGATGAAAAAGAGCAAGCTCAGAGCCCTGCAGGAGTCAGTTTGGCTGGGATGGGGTTTGTGCTCCCTCACAAGATTTTGGCCTGACAGTGCAGTTTGTTACAGAAACACAATGGATTTACCTTGTTGAGGAAAGAAAGAGGTTAGCTTAGGTCTCTTCAGCCCCTGGCTCTCCTGCTCTCAGTGACACTGGAGAAGATGAAGTGGTTGACCACTGAAGAAGCCATGAGCTAATTTCAGTCTCTGTTGGCTGTTGGCTCTCCCACGCTGCCTAAGTTCCCCAGGAATGTCACACATCAGGAACCCAGATCAGAAGAAGAAAATACTCAAGTGTGAAGTGTTCCAGACCAGGATGGATAGGGCTTGGGCCAACCTGGTCTGGCAGAGGGTGTCCTTACCCATGGCAGAGGGTTGGGACTAGATGATCTTTGAGGTCCCTTCCAACTCAAACCATTCTGTGATTCAATGAAAACACACAAAGCTGGTTGAAAATGCTGCTGCCTGGGCAGTCAAAGCTTATTGCTCTGATCAGACCAGTCTTCTCTGTGACTCCTTCCCATGCCGCTTTCTTTACCACTTTGAGTGCAGACTTCTGAAGCTCATTTTTGAGGCTCATCCCCACCCTCCTTTATCTGTCCTGCCAGGGATGTCAGTTCCTACCCTCCTTGATTGGCAATCCCATTACTCAGCTGTTAAATCCTAAACTAGCAGTATGTAACCTCACTTCCAAGGTGTCCCTAATGCTCTGCATCTGGTCTAGTGATTCTTATTGACTCCTGGTGCTTCCTGGGGCATCTATCTGCATCCATCTATGGTCCTTTTGTCCTAAATTGTAAGCTTATTGAGAAAGGTGCTTTCTGATTCTCCAATACCTGCAAAATCTGAGGACAAAGGGTGCTCAGCTGCACTCAAGCTCTCCATCTGATAACAGGTGATTTATGTTTCATGGCAGCAGAGTCAATTGGCTTCTTGGAAAAGTTGCCTCTCTGCAGTAAAGGCCAAGCTCTCGTTACCTTGCAGCAAATGATTAGACAAGAAAATAAATCTGAAATTTCAGCCTCTAATCAGAGGATTTCCTGAGGAAGAATAGCCCTGGTTTCCCCTGACCAGAGGTTTTCATCTCTTCTCCCTAAAAAAGAGACAAAAATATTGCCTTAAAGGTGGATGGGTGATACAACAGTGATAAAAAGTGAGCCTGGGTGAAGAGCAAGGACAGCAGTCCCACAGAGGCAGCAGTGCTATACCATTGGTGTCAGAGCACTGGGAAATCACCTAAACTCAGAGCACCAAGCTTGTCTCCACAGTGGATGTTTCACTCCCCCCAGGTGGGAGCAAGGCAAGCAGTGGGGCTGCAGCACTGACCTCCCTCTGCTCCCCCTTTTATCCGCCCAGGCTACTCTGTGCAAACACATGACCAAAGATGCAGCACCACAACTACCAATGTTGACCTGCTCTGGACATCTCAACGCAGCAGGCACATCAGTGTGCCCAGCTCACGTGAGTCACCCCGTCACAGCTGTGCTCTCGGTGTGTCTATGGGTTCTGATGGGGAAAGCAGGCTACTCTCTGCAGAGGTGACATTGCTAGAAGGGCACTAGCCTGGTTTCAGTGTCCTGGTTTTATTTGTTCGTCCAGTGGTTCCACCCAGTGCCCCACCCCGATAGTGGTTAGCTCGGTGTTAATTACTGGCTGTCCCAGTGGGGATTGCGTTAGGCTGAGCGACGTACAGATCACACTGGTGTGGGTCACTCTGCCAGGGCAGGTGAGCCGTGGTTAGTAGGACGCCGTGACACACTGCCCTGAGCAGTGGACAGCAGGATTTGGCGTGGCTGTGGGTGCTGAGCTGTGTACCCTACCCCTCGATGAGTGCCGGGCACGTCTGCCCCTCGCACGGGCTGTGGGAAGCAGCAGCAGCAGCGCAGGCTCTTACAAAGCAACTCCCTGGGATGTGCTTGTCTAACCAACCCTCAAGGGCATGGCTTTCCTGGAAGCTTCTAAACCCATCTCCCCTTGCCAAGACAGCTGAACTAGCTAACAGTGAGGTTTCGGAGGCTAAAGCATGGGGCAGGGGTTCATGCAGTACCATCCCTGTCACTGCCACTTTCTGAGCAGCCTCAGGCAAACCCCTTGGCCTCTCTGTGCATCATCTTTCTCATGGACACTCTCTGGTTATGAGGGGGTCAGGAGGCTGGGGAGCCTGCTGGGGTTCCCTGAGGGGAAGGTGCCCTGTATGTACACAGAGGGGTAGCTGGTGGGTGGTCCTTACCTGTTTCCTGGCTCATGTTCTACCTCTAAATACTGGGTTTGGCTGCCTGGTCATTACAGCAATACCCATGTATGAGCTGTGTATCTCTTTCTTGGTGCTTGCCAGCCCACAGCACTTCCCCTGACTTGGGGATCACCGGTAAAGCCAAGAGAGTGGCTCTGGCTTCACAGCCCAGCTCAGGGCAACTGCAGAGCTCTTTCTGTTCTTTCAGAAGCTAATGTAAGAAATTATGATAAGCTAAATCTAGATCTATGCAGCAATTATGTGGGATTCCAGACCTTGCACCTGTAGCATAATACATAACAGAGCCCGTTAACTACCTCGCCTAATGATGGCTCTGAGCAGTGTACAAATCACATTACGCAGGGTGAGCTGAAAGCCATTTTTCAGTCAAAGCTGATGAGCTTGCAAAGACTTTCTTTGCCCAGCTCGCTCTGACTGCAGGTTTGTCCTCTTCTCTTTGGAATCCTTCCTGTTATTTTTCCACCTTCCTGTTGCAGGATGCAACGTTCATTACAATAATAGATCAAACTTTGAGTGGAAAAACTCTGCTTTACAGTTGTCTTCAAGATTTCCCAGTTTGTTCCTGTTTACTGATCTGCAGCCCTGACCTCTCAGCTCACCCTGCCAGGTACAACATAGCAAAAACAAACCCAGCAGGCCCCTGTGCGTACCCATAATTAGCAGGTAGAGTGTTTTCACAGAATACTTTGATGGGAAAAAGATGGAACATGAAGCTTTTAATCTGCCCAGTGGTTTTGAATTATCGTGTGTCTTGGCTTTAATGTAATTATGTTTTTATAAAGAGGGATATGAAATTATCTTGTTCAGCAAGCTCACACTGGCTAAGAATAACAGAGACAGACCCCTGCACACCATGGCAGCCCCCTTGGGCAGTTCCATGCAATGCGGGTGGTCAGGCACTGGGACAGGGTCCCAGAGAGGTTGTGCGATTGCCATCGTTGAGGATACTCAAAACTTAACTGGACAAGTCCCCAAAATGCAAAATTAACCATTTTGATAGGGGTATGAGACCTTGAGAGACCTCCTGAGGTGCTGTGTGCTTTGTCAGAGCTCTTGTAGCATGGCCAGCAGTTGCAGCAGGACTCCCTGCAGAAACCTTCCTACCCTGACAGTGACCAAGCAGGAGGGAAGCAGCTCAGTGCTGCAGGAGAACATCACGAGAGCCAAGGCACCAGGTGCTTGTGCAGTTTGCTGAAACACACACAAAGAACTCCTGAGCAGAACCAGGGAGGGAACACTGCTCTGATGCATCCTGTCCTTCATTGTGGTCATAGTTAGGATGTATTCAGAGCACTATTTCCAAAAGCATCCAAAAACTAAGGTCCTGTTACCTGGAAGCAGGCCTGAAGAAGTCATATCTAAAACACAAATGCAGGTAGCTAATAGTGAAGTTTTTCTCACCTAATACTAATCACCCAAATTCAAGGTGTAAACTAGTTGTTTAATTCCTCCTGTAGTTAAAGGAGAGAAGAGCCTGTGAAAGTCAGTTCCCCTTATCCTCTTAGTTGCCATCTTAAGATGGGATAAGGCACTCTCTGAAGGTACCTTTGCTCAGGAGCTTAGATAACTGGGAAAGACCAAACTCCTAAACATCAAACAGACATGGGCAGAAGAATCCCATCCTGGTGATGTAGCTTCTCTTGGAACTCAACCCACGCTGAAACTTTCTGTATCGGTTTCTTAACCTGGAATAGCCAGGTGCTTTAGAAACCCTGACTAGGCAGCCTGCTCTGGCTCTCTGTGCCTCAGTGTTTTTCAAATCTGGTCAGAGATGATCCCACCAAGTGCTCTGGATCCTCTAGTGAGATACAGGGGAGGAGATTTTGAGGTGGAGCATCAGTGCAAATCTGTTTGGAGAGGTTTGTGGGTTTTTTTTTCTTGACTGGATTTCTGTGGGTTTTTTGCTTTATTTGTTTCCTGTTACTCTTATGTTATCAGCATGAAAATAGTATTAAATTATGTGACCAATGTAGCCAGTAAGACTAGCCACAGCTATTATATAATGTCTGGTTACAGTAAACATCTCAATGATTATTTCTTTGATTGCAGGGCAAACATATCCTGTGTACAGTATGTGGGTTACCGGGTAGAGTTAAGTCATGACTCAGGATGAGCCAATATCATAAGCAACTGTTAATGAAGGGTGGGATTTTCATGAGTTTCTCTACATTGACCTATTTCAGTCCCTGTCGAAGGTAGCAGATGAAGAGGGAGGCCCTCAGGAAGGCAAGTCTCAGATGAATTACGGACATTGGGCACTCACTCCTGTCAGAAGGTGGGGGAAGGTGTGAGAGGGGTGTTTATCCCACAGAGACTGAGCATCTCACGGAGGGGAGGACTGGTCCGGCGCTCGCAGGAAAGCTTTGCCCTCATGCTCCTGCCTCCCTGTCTGCATCCTGCACCACATCAGCTCTGGGCCTGCAGAGATATAGGTGCAGGGCAAAAAAAGATCCATGGAGGGTGGCTGGATGTAAGCACAGTGTCTCTGGCTCAGGAAACCCTTCGGCCACGGAAGGGGAGAGTGTGCTGAGGAGGCTTTGCCGCCTGTTTCAACCTCACGCTTTTCCCTTAGGCATCTGCTGTGGGCAACCACTGGAGACAGGATGCTGGGTTAGAAGGATCTTTGGTCTCTCCAAGGGTGGCTGTTTTCATGCTGTATTCTGTTAGATAGTCTGAGATTCCTGTATTAAAATAAAGGCCTTGAACTCACATATTTCCTTAAGGAAAAAAATAGCTATCTTGGGATCCTGCTTATATAACTGGAACAACTTTTGTTCTCTACCCCACCAAATGAAAAGCAAAAAGCTTTTATGTTGTATAAGATATTAATGAACAGGGTTTCCTGTTCAGGGGATGTTTGGAGCACTGCTAAAGTCTCTGCTCGGAGAGGTTTGGTCCCTTTCTCTGAGGACGAGTGGTCTTACGCAGCCTTTCTGAGCCATTACAAAACCACATCCCTCTGATTTTAGTAACAACTTTCACCAACTTGTCCTCTCATTGTACCCACTTTATGATTTTTTTTTTCCCTGCAGAAAATAGCACCCAGCCCTCAAAGAAGGAGAACTAAGAGGCTTTATGACATTTTAAAGTGAGGGACCTTAAATTGTGCTCCCAGTTCCTCCATTCATTTGAAAAGGGAAAGCAGTGGAGCAGTTTCCAGGAACCACATCCCAGCCCCATTAGAGAAGAGATAGCGTGAGACAGTTTAACCCTTCTAAAAAGGCACATCAGGGAAAGGTGACAGGAAGAGAAAGGCAAAAAGTGACTTGCTGACAGGGAGATAAAAATGATACCCGAGTCACAAGCAGATTGAGGAACAAAACACTGGTCTCCTGACAGGCAGTCCACGCTCCCTGCAAATATTATTCATCAGGTAACAAAATTATTCTCATGAATCATTGCCTTGTAACAAATTTTGGAAATTTAACAGCAGCAATGGAGTGATTGACTGGATTTTGAGCTTCCCTGCTCAATTCTGGGAAAGCCCCACACAACAGAAAGAGAGGGGATCAGTACCCAAACATCTGAAATAACCTGCAAGCAGAGAGCATGAGAGAAGGACAGTGCACTGGTTCTGGGGTGGGTTTTTTGTAGTCTAAGAGGTTTTTCTCTGAAACTGAGAAGCAGAAGTGGTTTGGATTTTCTTATTTTGAAGCCTTCCTATCTAATTTAGGATGTAATTAAGGGATTTTTAAAGAGAGCACACCAAAAGAACATAACAGCAACCAATCTCTGGTGTGTCTGATGCTGGAACAACCCCAGACAATGCCACAGATGAAACAGGAGCTTTCCATCTGTACAGTTTCTCTGCTGTACTTATTTATTTCTAGTAGGTAGTTGCCTGGTTTGCCAGTGTGGTTCACATGCTGCTGCTGTGAGCAGGAGCTGGCAGCGGCACGTAGGGCATCTATTTGTCTGTCTGCTTTGGTGTGTGGGCTAAGAGGAGTTCAGTTCACTCTGGCTCCGTATATAAAGCTGGGTCTGAGGGGAAGCAGACAGTTGTGCAGCTGCAAACCTGCCCCCTGAGGTGCCCATCTCCTGCATCAGCAGCCTCCTGGGTGGGAAGGATGGCTCTGGGCTTAGCTCCAGGCAGGCTGGGGCTGTGGGAGGGCAGACTGCCTGGCTGAGCATGTTCTGCAAGAGGTAGATGTTAACCAGAGTTTACTTTTGTGTGAACTAAGAGCTATTCTGAGTATCCTGGGAATCCTGGAGCACGTAGCCCCATTTTGGGAAGGATGTTGGATCCATCCTACATGAGATTAGCTTTATCACCCTAAAATTCCTCACCATAGTATGCAATGTTCACTTGGCAATAGCTCAGTATATTTTGCACATTCACATGTAACTACTACACCTTCCCTATGGATTCTCTGCTGCTGCACATAAGATTCCTGTTGAGCATCTTAGCATATAAATGCCTTGAGACAGAAATGGTCTTTTGGGTCTGTGTTTATCCAGTATCTGGCTTCCTGCCAGTCTGACCAAAGGCTGGAGCCCCTTAGTATCTCCACACCACAGAGAAAGATTAATCATAGCAATCCTCAGCCTCCTGCATGTCTAGGTGATGAATCCTTCCCACACCTCTGTAGGACCAGTGCATACAGACCCATCAGCAGTGTGTGACTTTACCAGTCGCCTGGTACAAAACGTCCACGGTCCTTTCTTGTGTTCATTAAGCATGGGGCATCATGCCACTTGAAAGTGCAGTAAGCTGACTCCTATGCCGTGCTCAAGCTTTCCACAAGAAGCTCTTTGCCAATGCAGAGTGCTTTGTGCTCTGGGCACCACTGCCCCCTTTGTACAGATGGGGAAACTGAGATGCAGGGTGAGGAGAAGATAATATCCAGCAAGTGAGAGAGGAAAAGAAATTCTCCCTTCTGACCTTTACGGTCCCAACAGATCATGCTCTCTGCCCTGCAGCTCCCCATCATAGTGTCCTCAGTTCTGGAAGCCTCCCAAGTATCACTTTACAAGCTGCCTTGAGCTGGGTGTAACGTAGCCCTTTGCTGCTGCTGCAAGTGAAGTGAGCTGGGGAGCAGGAGTTGTCCTCCTGAGGGGTCAGGATTGACTCCCCTGGAGCAGCACTGCCCCAGCTGGTCAGACCCCTATGACCACCCTGGCAGCAGAGGTGTCGATGGTGTATTTGAGGACCTAAGGGATGAGAGGGAAGGCTTGTTGTTGGAAAAGCTTTATGGATGGATTGACTTCCTTGCAGGACAGAGTCCTTGACGTGGGTGTTGCAGAGGAGCTGGCTCTGTTCTGTGTTGCTTGAGTCACAAGGGATCAGTGCTTGCAGGAATAAACGTGCCAGTAGTAACATGAGTGGGTGGGAGACAAACGATATTTGGGGTTGGTGCTTTCCACCTCCTCTTCTGGTCCACCCCGTCGCCTCCCCCCATTCCTTCCAACCACAGCAAAGGCTGCTTGATTGCTGCCAGGGGGGAGCAGTTGGGAGGCTTTACCTCAACACATTGCTCATGTGCAAATTAAGCAGCAGCATAAACAAGGAGGAGGCAGAAAATGTGCTTTATCTGCTGGGACAGAGTCCCACCAGACAGAGTGAGAGCCGGGTGGGAGCCGGGTGATAAAGGGTCATCCCTTGAATCCCTCGTCTGGCAAGTCCTGCCAAGGGACTCAGCCTGGAATGTGCAACTTGCCAGTTTGGGTTAATGGAGTCAGTGTAACATCAGCCTTAATGCCTGGTTATGGGCCTCCCATTCACTGTTTCCTTCACCATCTTCTGGGGTGTGTCTGCACCATGACAAGCTGCACTGACCGCTGTAAGGACTGAGCTGGCTAAACACAGGTGCTGATGGATGAAGCCTGTGACCATCCTGCAGGTACTGAGAGTGACTTTATACAGCCCTGGGACTATTTCATTTTTTGCTGTTGTGCACCATTTTGCTCTAGTGCATCTGCATCTGCTTCTCTCTTCGAGGATCTGGGGGTTTCTGTAGCACAGGGAGCAGGGCCCATTGGGGGAAGTCACCAGGTGTTGTTTTACAGGATGTGGGTTGGAGCCACAGCCAAACCAGTGCAGCTGCAGTAACTCCCTGTCCACCCCAGTGAGGAGCAGTTTCTATCTTTACATAAGGATGTGGGTGTCGCTGGACAATCACAGGTCATCCCCTACTTTAGGAGGTGGAGGCTTGAATGGAGGAAGGAGAAGCTTACAGCCAACACCTGACTCTGCCTGTATTTAATTACCTAATGTGTTAATGCACAAATACCAGCTCTGCTGACCTCAAACATGCAAAAATCCTGAGTCAACCCACTTCCCTTGTCCCCCAGTGTGGGATTTACATGCAAAGAGAATACACTGGGGTTCTTGTTTGCTTCTTATGTGAAGCCTTCAGGGGACATGGTTTGCATTTGTCTTTAATCAAAGCAGCTGCTTTGAGGTAACCTGTAGGACCACAGGAGTGGGGCTTGGAGAACACCTCACAAGCTAATCCAGAACTCTGGGTCAGGCTTTACCAGCTGGATTCCTGAGATTTTGTGGGGTCCCAGAACCCCACAAAAAACACTGCACACAAGTGAAGATGTGATGATGAGAGTGCTGACCAGGGGAGTTCAATACGGCTCTGAACAACTGATTGGTAAGGCTGCAACCTTTTCCACTTCATGGTCTGGCCACTGCTTTCCTGAAGAGGATGGATGAGATAATACCCATGGGAATGATGGCAGGAAGGCATCTGGATTTGAATGTGTTGGGTTTTTTTTTCTGAACAAGGATTCCTAGCACCTAGCAATGGCAGTTCCTGGTCAGAAACTTCTCTCAAATGATCTGAAAAGTGACCAGCAGAAGTTTACTGTAAGGCAGAACAATTCTCTGTAGAGCAATCACCTTCACTGGGACCATATTTAAATCAGACATCTTGTGCTTTACAGGGACTCCAGACAGACAAGTCCTAGATGAGAGGTTATAGCATGTGTGATGATGCCCCAGGGCCCAGGTGGCAGAGGGACTTGCGTTTGCCCCGGGGTGTTGTCATGGATGCTGAGGGTTCCCAGCCATACTCCACTGTGGGGATTTATCTTACAGGGTTTTTTTTGGTAAGCATAACTGTATTCTTGCATTTCCCTTTGTAGGGCTGGTGAAATGCCATTTTTGCTCACACCAGTAGTATCTGATGTGGCTCCGGTGCAGTTAACATGCTCTTTAGGACTTTTAAAATAAATATTGCACTACTTTATCCCCCAGCCCCTCAACATATCCATCTATATTAGCACCTCCAGGCTGTTTTAACAACGTGTTTTATCTGAAAATTCCAGTTTAACTTGAATTTTGCAGCTGACGCTGAGCCACGTCGCTGGTGATTTCAGAATGAGCCCTGAACAGTTTGAATGAGAGGCAACCTGTCAAGATACAGCCTTTGTGCTCAGTGCTTTTACAGCTCTGCTCTGTGTTAACCTGTCTGCACTTGGACCGTGGGCCTCTTTATTTCCCGTGCCCCTTCACTGTGAGATCGCTCATAATGCTGACGGATCAATAGAGCCTTTGTACCCTTCCACCTTCCCCAGGTGCTCCCTTTTGTTTAATGCCAGCTAAAATATTTCAAACAAAGCCCAGAGCCTCAGTCCGCTTGTACTGGTTGGGTAGGTGCTATGAATTAGTTGGCAGGTTTTAATCCAGTAAAGCCTAGTTAACACTGTCCTTGTGCAGTAAGCTGATTATGATAAATAGGCATGCTGTGTCTTAGCAGGCGCCTGAAATCAGATCAACCAAATGCAGATAGACTGGCCAGGCCACTTCTCTTTCTTTTCCCCCCTTATTTATTTTTTTTTTCCTTCTCCTTTTAACTCCCCTGGTGCTAACAGTGCCTTGGCTTTGCAACCAGCTCTGCTCAGGATGCGGTGATGGCAATTGGCTGCTGTCCACCCACTGGGGTCACTGAGATTAGAGGAGCTTCTGGAGGAATGCTGCGTGCTCACGTGAATCCTTGGCAGCTGCTGGCTCCCTCACCCTTAGACAGCAGGGGCTGTGCGTCCCTGGCTGGGAGGAGGCCAGGGGACACTGTACTGAGGTGCATGAAACCAGAGAGGAGGTAGCTGCAGTGACCCCAGATTCAGTCCTGCCACCCCATCGGTGACGCACCCTCTGCCCCTGTGCATGGGACAGGGGACAAGTGGGGTTCTTTGCCCTCTTGGTCTGTAAGAATAGGGAAGCCTCTATGTTCCTAGAAAGCAGAATATCATGGTGCACCAAGGTCAGTCTCTTGGGCACTGGGAATGTCTGTGTGCTGCTACCCTGCTGCACAGGGGATGGATCAGGGCACAAAACTGCCCCCATGAACAGGGAATTTGGTGGGGTTAGGAGTCCAGGTCTGGAGGGGGACCTCTGAATCCAGCAAGGAGCTGTATGGTTTGGGGCATCCCATTCTCCCTGGCCTTTATAATGGGAGTGAGAGTGTTTTCTGCAGCTCCCCAGGGAGATCCGGGCCACCCCAGGCCTTTGGGGAACATTTCCGGCTCCCCGAGTGAGTACTTCAGCATTCCGTGTCTGAATACAGGCTCTGTTGAGCGGTGTGGAGAATAAAGCTCCCATTTAGGATATTGCTGCTGCCTAAGAGGCTTTAGGGATTGTTAAAACTCTTGTCTCTCAGGAAATAGTCTGGGTTCATCTGTTGCCAATTATTGCCACGGGGCAGCACAGAGGCCCCGGGTGAGCGTTTGCATCTCGCCAGCCTGGCTGCCCACCTCCAGTACTGTGCGTGGGGGTAATGGAGGAGCACAGAAAGGGGTGAAGGCCCACCATGAGGAGAAGCTGCCAAAGCCCACCAGTGGCTGGGAGTGGAGGAAGGACCAGGCATCATTTGGCTCAGCACTGGCCTGAATTAGGGCTTCCCGTGCACATGCAGATGGGGCGCATTATTGCACTTTTTAAATCTGTTTTTGTGGTGGGTATTAAAACAGCCATGGAATGGGAAACAGGATATTGGCTGGCCAGAGGGAGAAAACAAACCGTGTCCCTCCTGGGGTGCCCTGTCTGCGGGGAGTCTGCCCCCATATGCTCCCTCTGTCAGCATCCTAAGGAACAGGGCCCTTGGGGTAGTTTGGGCATAAAAGATACCAACTTGTGTTTGGGTTTTGGGCTGCTGGCAGTGCTGTGGTGAGAGGGTGGCTGTAACCTCTCAGTGTGAAAGAGCGCTGAGGACTCGCCAAACAGGAAACATATAATAAATTCAATCTTCTGCGAGTCTCCAGGGGAAACCTCCTCTGAAGTGGTTGTAATCCTGCTCTGGGTTACTGCACAGTGTGCTTCTGGCTGTGTCCCTGCTGAGGGTAAGGGGGGAGCCGGGCAGCCATGCGTTGCACAGCTGGATGTGCAACAGCAAGATGGCTTGTGGAGCCAGGCCTGCATGGAGAGCACACTACCTTTGGGTTTGGTGAAGAACTGCTGCAGTCCACTGTCACCCATCCACACTGCCCAGGCACCCTGGCATCGTGTGTGCATGGAAGGGACAGCATGAGGTGCCCCTCTGAACCCCTCCGAGCCACGTGCTCCGCAGATGAACAACTGCAGCAGTGGGTTTTTTCCTCCCACAGTAAAGCAAATGGTGGGGTTCAGTTTCTGGAGCCTTTTCCTACCCAAACTCTGCAGTGTTTGCACAGCACTGACCTAAATTAACGTCCATCTCTCTGGGCATGTCTCTGAGTGCATTAGGAGTTTGTAGACCCAACTGCCTGGAAACCAGGTACCCCCAGCTGCTTGTTGACTTTGTTTTGTTGTTCATTTTGGATGCCAAGTTTGAAAGGCAGCCCGTGGCTTTGTACTTATTTCCAGCTTCTGTTGACCTAGCACATTCCTCCGGCTCCAAGAGCCCATGTTTCATTCATCTTGAGCTGCCAGTCTCCAGGTGACAGACTTGTCCCCTGGCAGGCTGCCGCTCACTCTGCCAAGGCAGCCCTTCCTCTGCAGCCGCTCGTTTGTCCTGTCATATCTGCTTTCAGGGTCAAGTCCCCAGCTCAGATCCCCTGGGTCCTATTCAGTTCCTTAAGTATTGACTCATCTGTGGTTTCACTCCCCTGATTTCATTCTTTATGAAATCGGGGCATGCAGGAGGCTAGGCCACCCGGGAGATGGGCAGGCTGCCCTTACTGCTCCATGTACTGCCCTGCAAACGAGCCTAAACCATTGAATTTCTGCATGCAGCTTTGTGGAGGAGAGCTTCTTGAAGGGACGTAGCTTTTAAGGTGTACCATCTGCCCTGTTCTCTGTGCTTTACTGAAGAGGGGGAAGAACTGTAGAGATCTTACAGATCAGGGAAGGTCCTGAGGTGTCAGAGACAGATGCATGCTAAACTTTGCAGTGCCTGAGCAATGGTCAAGTGGCAGCACAGTCTTGATGAGCTAAGGAAAGACAACCTTTGCAATGCTTTTCTCTGAGTTTGAGCACCCCTGGGCAAGTTGGTCATAGGCCAGCAGAAGGGGAGTAGATGCCATGGTAGATACCTCTGCTTTGCTGAAGGCCCCTGTGTTTAAGGAACACCCTCTCATGCCATGCAGCTGAAGCCCACGTGGGGCTTGAATGCAAGAGGACTCAGAGTCATCACAGGCAATCTGGCCTAAAGCAATGTCAGTTCTCACCCTTGTTTTTTGGTACATCCATGGAGGATCAGTGGGCAGGGGAGGGAACTGGTAGTGGAGATTCACACATGCCACAGGGAAACAGGTCTCAGCAAAGCCTGATGTAGGAATTACTGAAAGGGAAGATAAGGCCTTCTTGGGTTTTGGTGCTGTGTTTCTCTGGATAATTAATTGCCTGAATGAGGGTGAGCCTCTTATCAGATCCAGGGGGGAGTCCAGCTCAGGGAGAGTGGGGGAGAAAATGCAGAGTGGATTAACACATAAAGGGCAGTAGTGAGAGATAAAGTGTACTGTTGACCACAGGTAAATTCAATCTGGCTATGTTCTTTCCCCCTCACTTTGATGTTGAGGGGCAAATGCTGAGAGCTGTTTGCTTGCTGCAGAGTCGCTGGGAGCATTGCTGGAAGCCGGGGAGGAGAGCAGCGTGCACAGCTCCCTCCCACGCTCGCTGTGCTCACCGGGAACGCTGTGTCTGCACCGGCAACCTTACTGCATCTCTTCTCACTGGTAACAGCAGCAAAATCCTGGGAGCTGAGAGGCTGGCAGTCCCTGTTAATAAACAGGCATGAGGAATGTTTCTAGGCCTGAGTGAAAGCAGTGATGCACAGGCACTTCCTCTGCATGTGCGTGTCCTGCACACACACACACAGCCAGCACTCGATCCCATGGATCACTTCCCAGTAAGTGCTGTGACTCCCCAGGCAAGGGAGAACAAGAACCAGTTCCTCTTTCAGAGGTACAAAGCCCAGGTATGGCTGGTGACAGAAGATGCAAGCTCTTTCCTGTTTCTTAGACAGCTCTTAAAAAACCCCAGTCAGTGCAGCCTGACTGACTGCGGATCTGCGCAGCGACGAGAGGTAGAGCCATGGGTGTCGAATGCTCCCAAACCTGCTGAGGTCTGTCGGTGCTGCAGGTGTGCTGCACCTCGGCGGGTCAGGGGCAGAGAACGTAGGTGGTGAGTGGGTGAATAATGAAACCCCTGCACCCTTGGCGCTGCCATCAGATTGCATCATACTTGGAATCAAACAAACAAATCGATGGGCCGGCGAGCCCGGTGGTTCTGCCTGCTGACTAATCTCCCCTCGCCACGCCTCTGGCTGCTGAGCACTGTGGTTTGGTTTGGTAGCAGCTCGTAGTGGCTTGAATGGCAGGGGGAAGCCCAAAGCTGGGGCCCCTTTGCCAAAATGTCAGGGCCATGGTGTTTTGAGCAGAGTGTCGCAGCAGCAAGTGACTCTTTAGAGCGCATGATGGTATAGAATAAAAGCGTGGGTGGCAGGGGATGTTAATGAACTGGCAGTAATTCCCAGCTCCGTGACAACGAACCACTGATATCATCACACATGCTGGGCCAGATCCGGCATTCCTCCTCTTGCTTGAGATCCTGATGAAAGCAATGGGAATTGCCATCCAAGATAATGATTACAGGATCAGGCACATGATGACACCCTGCTTTTCTTATCTCGTTATCTCTGGCACTGCCTCTCTCTCTGTCTCTTTCCACTACCTAGGATGTTTCATTCTGTACTCACAAATTGTAGGGAGACCCCAGGGCAGAGCTCTAAAATGCACATGGTCCCTGGAAAGTCTCTGAGCTTATAGGGAAAATACTATTCTCCTTTGTTTCTGCAATTAAGTTGCACTGGAAGATGCCCAAATACAGGTAATGTCTTGCTGCTGTTACCCTGTACAAGCAATTTCTGGATGGTATAGTTAGGAGCAGTTGGGCAGTATAGAATTAGGTGTAGTGCAAGTACAGTTAGGTGGGCTGTGCAGCAACACATGTGGAGGGGGTCCAGGGAACCCTCTGTAGTAAGATGTCCTAGAGATCACCTTTCTTTGGAGAACCCTTTCTTAACACCTTTGAGACCCCGCTGTTGACAAGACCTGGCACAGGTTACAAGCTGAAGAAAGCTTATCAGGCATGTTTAGCCAATTCAAGTGTTTGGGGGATTGCTGCTGTCTCTGCTCTTCTGCCCTGCTAGGACCTCCTATGGTGCAAGCCATGGCACCCTAGATCTCTGCAGGCTGAGCTTCTCTGGTTCTTACCCAGCGGGTGGCAAGGTGAATTTGTCTCTCCTCCTGTGCATTGGGAAGAAATGTGGGAAGCATGACCCATGTGCGCAGCTCAGCCTTCAGGCCTTCTTGCAAGCCTTGGCAAACATGAAACATCTCCCCTGCCCAGGAGGACATGTCTCCCCTGCTGATGGGTGCTCTGAGTTAAAGCGGGAAGGGTTGGTGTTTGCAAACAACCTCAGATATGGCCTGGGAGGCTGATACTCAGCGTCTTTAAGTAACACTGAGTACTACTGAACAATGAAATCCTTCTAAATTGGAGGTAAATCATAGGTAATGGAAGTGTCAGTCATGGCCTGAAGTAGATGTGCTGTCAAACCTGTGGGTGCTGGAAGACCCACACGCTGCTCCCTTTGAGGAGATGTTTCTCCTGCGCTCAGCATGCAGCCAGAGCAAGTCACAAGCTTTGCCACTGACTGGCCAGGTAACAGGCAGCGTAGCAGCCCTGGGCAGGGGACATGTACTTTCATTCCAGGCAGATTTGGCATGTGTGTTGCCTTTCATGGGAAGCTGGATCCTGGTGCAGACATTGGCTGTTGAAGAGGGATGGAGGAGCAGGAGCCATGGAGGTTTCTTGCTTCAAACAAGTCTGTTGGGTCAGCTGTGTGTGAGCCTCGTCCTTTGAGGTGACAGTGCCCATAGTGAGGTGGTTTCTGACTGTGTGGAGGCTTCAAGGACCACCATTCACACCATGAGGGCTGGGGAGGTCACGTTGTTTCTAGAAATGGGCTAGTGGCACCGTCCTGCTGTGCAGACCCTGGCCTGGGGACCAGGAGCTGTGGGGTCCTGGCCTCCAGCCCCACACGCAACCACACGAGGCTCCACTCTGCTGCCCCCTCTTTCTGCAGAATGGCATCTTCCTCCTCCTCCATTTCCTTTCTGCAAGTGCTTTGATCTCTGTGGATTCAGTGTAAAAGCCACGTGTTCCCATGCACCTTTTTTCACTCGCTGCTGCAAAACTCAGTCGCTTTGATGACATGTTACGAGTTTGGCTTCAAAATATTGATTTAGCTTAGGGCTGGTGCTGCAAACACACAGGAAGATGTCCTTGCTAGCTTTTAAGCATGTATAGCTGTAAAATATCTGCTTTCCCAGAAGAGCACACCCTCCCACCCATTAAAGGATGTGCTCTCCTACCTACTCATTTCACAACAGTAAAAGGACCAGTCTGAACTGTTACAAAGATGGCTTGTTTGTAGGTACAATACTGCGAGTTCCTGATAGATTTCAACCACTTTGTCAGAACATGGGAAGGCCATGTGATCTTGAGACTTCACGTCATGAACGTGGTTTCATTGCTTTTTAAGGTGTGAAAATCTGATCCAGAGATACCTGAGCCAAACCTTGTAAGTCCTACTTGACTAGAGCATCTTTTGATGCTCCATCAAGAGCATCGTCTCCCATCGAGACAGGGAAACCTCACCATTCCCTTTAGTAGACTGTTCCAGTGGTTAATCATTTTCACTGCTAAAAAATATGAGTCTCATTTCTTACATTACTTGGTTGACTTTTCTTCCCATCACTGCCTTTTTATGCTGATCTCATCAACCATGTGCAGTGAATATGGGCCAAATGACTGAGAGCATTTCAAGTAATTCTGCAAAATTTTTCATAGGACTCCAGCTTAGTGTCTCCAAGGAAGTGATGGACAAAATATTCTGTGGCAGCTGGTGAGAAATAACCCTTCTGACTTGAAAGAATTGACCTCCACGCTTTCCTCCCTCTCTGCCTCCAATTCTGTTCCAATTTTTCTTCTGCAGCTAATTAAGAGGGAATCCCCTGCTGGAGGAAGAAACTGAAATAGAAAAATCCCTTTTCAGGAATAATCACTACGTAGCTAATCAAGCTGGGATTGCATTTTGAGGAGGAACCTTTCATAAATCGGGCCCGCAGTGAGAGCATCTTTTTTAGTCCTGCAGAATAAGCTAGCTGACAGCTTGCTCTACAGAAGCAGCCCAGCTCTTCTGTGTGAGTGCAAAAGAAAATGCCTAAACATGAGTTTAATTACAGTTGGTTTTGTAAATCCTTTGCGATGCACATTTCGGCTAAAACAACTTCGCAATCAATCACGTAGAAGGAAGCCTGCTATAACCAAGCCCTGGCCTCAGATCTCTCTCTACTGCTGTATCTTTTCTTGAACTCTGATTTAAAAAGAGAAGAAAACAGTTTAAGGAGCTGAAAGTGAGAATTCCCGTATCTGGATGTTTTTGCAATGGGGTAATGAGGCTGAAGGTACAAGCTGGAGCTATTAGCATTTAACAGTGAGGAAATAACACAATTGCTGCTTGCTGATGGGCTCTGTCTCCCACTGACCTATGCTCACTGGAGGATTAATGGGATGGTATTTGACGTGACAGCAATGCACTCGTAACGTCTCGTAATCCCAAATGTCAGGGTCAAAACTCATGTCAATCATTCCTCTGGTTTGTCTCTAATGTATCCAGCTGACATGGGTTCCTGAACTGCCTGGGAGGGAGGAAAGGAATCATCTGCAGCAACGTGTTTAATGAGTGTCCACCACTGGGTTTATTTCTGGCTGCGTGGCTACCTCCTCCTGCACTGAGCTCAGCATCCTTCTGCCTCCAGGGTCCACATCTGCATGGTAACCAACGTGACAAACACTCACTATAACCTCTCCCAGGGTGTCCAGAGTGATAGTATTTAAGCTGACAGCTACAGTACATGGCGATAAATATGTATTGTAATGATCCTGCCCATCGTGACTGGACTGAGGAAATGCCTTCTACCAAGTACTGGATCTGCAGACAATGGAAGCTGTATAAATGGATTAAATTGCCCACTGTGAAAAATGGTGGGTGCTAAATTCTGTCCCCAAATAAGTGCTTTGGCGCTTGAGTGGGTGTTTTGGCTTATTTTTTTAAGAGGTTTTTTGCATGCCTGTGTGCTTGTGTCTGGATACAGCGGTCTGGAGGGTATCAGGATCAATCTACCTGAGTCATTATCTACTGCACTAGAAAACTGCCCTGTTTCTAGCTGGAGAAAGGCATTTCTCACAACACTTTAAAGACTCACTCCATGTCAGGTACCTGTGTGGTGCCCATCACAGCCTGCCCCAAGGTCCTCCGTTTCTGAGATGTATGAAGTTCTCTGTGGCTCTGTGTTGCCATCTTCCCCTAGATAATGCTGCATTTTCCCCTTATCTTCTTAATTTCAACCCATTTTGGCTCTTTTAACTCAGAGGTGGTGGAACAAGGGCTTCTTTCTGCCATCCAGGAGAGCAGCCAAAAAATCTTGCTGCTGTCACTGGCCAACACAACTTGTCTTGGAAGAGACAGCCCTGTGTTTGGCCACAGATATTTGATGACTTTGGGCATGGGATCCCTCCTGTCTCTCTGCAGATCCTCCCCTGCAGAGAGGTGTTCAAATGGTACCTGCAATTCCTTTCTTGGTTATCTTGCTGCATGGTGGGAGGCAGGAGTTTCTGGACTTCTTTGGAGTGCAGAAGCCATTTGAGAAGAACAGGCTGCACATTGTCCTCTGTAACAAGAGAGCTGGAGGATCACAGGTAGCCTTTCCAAATGCCAGGCCCCATTGTTCCTCTGGTACACTAGGGTGGATGCACAATGCAGGAGGCTTTAACTTAAATGTCAAGTGAAAGATGAAATTAATATGTTCAGTCTGGCTCTGGAGTATCTGCAGCGCTTCTTTTGTTGATTTATGACATGGGAAACTGAGCAGATGAGAGCAATAAGGCCACCCACCTCCACACTGTCCCAGAGCACTTCCAGCTGAAGGCAGGCAGCCCGGAGCCCTGCTCGCTTGTGCCTGCAGCTGGCCACCCCATTGCCACAAAATCCAAAGTGTCTCAGACAGGGCGCGGGCTTTGGCCACTTCCAGCCCCTTCCTGGTTTCCAGCTCTTTCACAGGGTAAATCCAGCCTTTGTCCCGCTCAGCATCATGTGGCAGGGCTGGGACAACGTCCTCTTGTTAAGGAATAAGGCTGCAGGGAGGAGGCTGGGCCTCCCAACACCTTTTACATCTGCTTCAGGGCTCCTGATCTAAAGAGTGTGAAGGTGAGTGTTAACCAAGGGAAGAGTGCCTACCTGCTGCTTCTTTGGGGGAGTGATTGCCCCCTGCTATCTGCACCATCTCCCTCTTGCAGGTTCTGCAAGAGCAGCAGAAGCAGACACATCTACCTCTCACCTGGTATTTTTTAACAACCTGGGTATTATCTTAAAATAGAGCCACCTACACCATATCAGGCTGGGTGGCCAGAGCAAAGGAGACACGCTGTTTCATCTCTCTGGGTTTAAAGCCCCAGCATGGAAAGGGCAAAGAAGGTCCAAATTTTGAACTGGTCAAGCTGAGCTCTCTGGAAATTAAAGCCTAGCCTGTGTCAGTCAGAGTAAAATCCCTCAGTGAAATGTCTTTCTTCTCCCAAACTTACTGTAGATCTGCCCTGGGCAGGGAGGACTCACATCTCTGCTCTTGGTCCTTGCAAGGACCTCTGTGCCTTGGCCACTTTGAGGACAGGACTTGGGCAGATGGTGGGAATGGGGAGCAGATACATGACCTACCTTTAGGAATGACACTGGGGTATTGCCAGAATGGTCAAACAGGCTCTCCTGTGGTCTCCCTGCTGCAGTGAGGGTGGTTTCTCCTCTCTTTAGACACATCAGTAGAAAATGCACAGACAGTCTTGTCATGCTGACCTTGTGACAAGGTAGAGTCACCATAACATGCCACCATGGGGGAAACACACACCAAGCTGTGACTCTCCAGGCCTGTCTCATCTTCCTGCTGCACTTCTGTGACTACGACTTTCCTCTCCTTTTTCCATCCCACCACAAGAAGGGAGCGGCCAGAGGGAACCACTGGGAAGCTCCATCCTTTCCTCATCCCTGGCTGCCTGCCATCCCTGCCTCTGGAGGTTTGTGTTCGGATGCCTCACACCATGTGTGTGCTTCCTGGTGGGACACCTGTATGGTCTGATGGTGTTTCTGGCTGGGTAGCAGCACATGATGCACAGAGGGTGCCACTGCAGTCCACGTGGGATAGGTATAGAGAAGAGAGCCCCTGTCACCATGCATTCCCAGCTCATTGCAGTGCCAGAGGCAGGCTAACGATATCACACGTGAGTTTTACTCCTGGAACAGCTTTAGTTCTTCTTCATGGGTAGTAAATTCCTGGGGTTGTTACAACAAAAAAAAGGAGGGGCAGCTGCACCAGCCTGTTGTCCGTAGGCTCAAGTGGTATGACGAGAACACCATGACTGCACAGTGACTTATTTCTCCAGGACTGACCTTTCTTGGTGGGACAGTTTCGAAAGGCAAAGCTGTTTCATGTACCTCTAAGCTTTGTGGGTTCAGGTGCCTAAGATCTTTCCAGATCAGACCAAACAAAAATTTTTTCCCCCATCCTGGTAGATAAGATATGTATTGTAAACAGCCAAAACCCATCTGTGATTCAGCTAGTGGAATATGTGTCAGATGTCCCGATTCCCAAAGTAGCACAGCTCAGGTCTGAGTGATGGTGTGTCCCAGCAACCAGTCTTCCTGACTGGGAAGCTGCCCCATAGGTCACAGTGTCACTACAGCACTGCTTCCCAGAGCACTGACTCTCAGGAGGCTCTTGAAAGGTCCCAGGGTTGCAGGAAAGGAAACATACATGTCTATACCACGCTGTTGGAGGAGGAGGGTGGTGGGAACGAGATTTGAGCACTGGTTGTGGAGGATCACTTCACCACCCCCACTCAAACTGGACTTCCAGTATCACCACAAGCAATGCTGGACAAATGTCCTGAGGAGCTGCAAAACTGTTTCTCAGCTCTGCCCCATTCTCCAGATGATGCTTCCAGACCAGCCTGAACGCCCTCTTCATTGTGCACTGATGGGATGGTGAGGCTGTACTGATACACACTTTCTTCTGCTGGATTTCTTGGTTTTCCTGCATGTAGGCAGAGAGCAGTGTGATGCTGGGTGACTGAAGTCCTTGCTCACAGTTCATGGACAATGAAGACTGCCAAAGTTCACAGCCCCAAAGCTGTGTTTTGTAAGATCTCCAGTGCACATTCATGCTGCAAACATCTGTATTGGTGTGAAATGTCATGGCCTCGTGCTGATCTTCAGCCAGGGTTTAGACTCCACACACCAGAGCTGGAGGAAGGGATGGTGCTGGATGATCCAGCCCCTCCAGCATGACAACCTCTGGCTCAGATGAGGCCTTTCTGCAGATAACTTAGCAAGGGAAAGGAAAGCAGAACCCTGTGGGTGCAGAAGGGATGGAGTGAGGAGCAGTATATAGGGTCAGTGTTTCCCTCCTGATTTGGAGGACTGGTTGTCACTTGCTTTATCAGGACTGTAGGATGGGGGCTCCTTGGTAGCCATGGGCTATAAGATGCCCCAGAGATCCTTCACCATGAGCAGTCCCTGTCGGAAGAAGTATTTCCCAGGGGGAACTTGAGAAGGGCTAGAGGAAGGGCCTGGCTTTGCAATTTTAAATTTGTTTTTAATTGAACAAGAGAATCTTAATAATCCTGGAAATCCCCCTTTTAAATTTGATACCCCAGTCTCTTTCCAGGCCCCCAAGCCCTTGGGGAGGAAGCCATAGCAAGTGAGATTAAATGCACTTGAAGTTGAGGGACCAGAGAGACGGGCACACAAAGCCTGTCTGCACTTGTGTCCCCCAAAGCATCAACTGAAGGACCTCACTCCAAAGTAAGCCCACGTGAGAACAGCCTCTTTCCTAGGAATGTGAGCTCAATAAAATGGGGCTTTGTCCACACCTACAAGAGCTTGCTGGGGGTGCAGTTTGCAAAGCCAGCAGCAAGGCAGTTTCTGTTGCAAGAGTTCCTGTGCAGCAGGCTGGCTGCCCTATCTGCAGAGGAAATCAGCCATGTCACCCTACGGGCTCCTTTCTGCCTGTAGGAAACCCTGCTGAAGACTTGTACTGTCAGCAGCAGCGTTCTATGGGGAAGAGGTGCCAGTACAAAGCTGACTTAAAAGAAGCCAAGGTGCAGCACTGGTTCAGCTGTGTGTTTGTCTTTATTAGTACAAATCACCGCTCAGGTCCTGCTGGTCTCAGATCCTGCCCTTCCTATGGGACAGAGGTGAGTAGATGGATGGCAGGTATCATCCCTTTTTTGTTTGCTTGCTTATAACTAGCTGTCCTGTTTTTAAATGAGTGGCAATTGTGTTAATATTTACCTCAGCTTAAATACAGCCATGCATTTTGTGGGGTTAGCATGTGATACCCTCTCCCTTTGCCTGTGAAACTCAGGGGTGGAATACAGTCCTTGACACAAACCAGTCTGGTGTGCAGACTGAAAGCTGCGACGGGCTGAAAGCGATGGGGAAGTTTTATTTTGTAAAGATGCTCAAGTGGGCTACGCCATCAAAAAGGATACAGAGTGGAAGCCACATCCTGCCGCCTTGGCTAATCCATAAAAGAGCTTTCAGTGTTTCCCTCGGAGTAACGGCTTTAAATTTTAATAAGCTGTAGTGTACTTTCACCGGATGTCATAAGCTGATACAAAGTTTAAATGGGGTTAAGTAAGTAGGAGCCTAGGAGAAATGAACATAAAAGACGTAAATTATTTCCTCTCTTTTACAAGTTTATTTCATTAGGTTTGTTTTGGGGGGAAAAACAATATTTAATTCAAATTGGGGTTGTTTTTTTTTTTTCTTTCCTGGATGATTCAGATGTCCGGGGAGGGAGAGAACACTTGAAGTAACTGCAGAGCAACTTCATTACAAAGGATGCTTGGTGAAAAGAAATTAAGCAAGTTATATACTCAGGTTACTTTGTCATTTAACAGATTTTAGGATAGTTACCAAGTTACGGATTGGTGTGTCTGAATGTGATCCACACAAGCCTGTGAAACAAGGATCTGTAGGAAGGCTCCTTGAAAGGCCACCCAGCCCACCCCTACCCCAGGGTGGGATCGACCATGTAAGCCTTTCTGGACAGACTTTAGTTCAGCCTTTTCTTGGAGTCCTCAGCAGCGAAGAGCTGCAGTCTGCCTCAGCAAGTGACCCCGGCGCTGGCACCCTTTGCCACCCAGGAGCTCCCCTCCATCTACAGCAGATGTGCCTGCCTTCTCTTCATGCCCATTATGTCTCGTGTTACCCCCTTCCGGGTGAAAGAGGGAGCCTGGCTTATCTTCTTCCTCTTCTCAGCTCTGGGTGGCATGTTCGCAGGCGGCTGTCACCGCAGCCTCCCCCAGCCCACTGCCTCCAGCTGTTTCCTCTTTCCCCCTGCAGCTGCCTTCGAGACAGCCTGCAGCAGACCCAAATACCACCTCGGGTGCTATCCAGAGGGTGGACAGACAAAGCCTAGATCTGCTTCTGTTTGTTTTCTCACTGCAAAGGTGGGGTAAAGTGTTTTTCAGGAGTGCATCACCATGCTTATATGAAATAAGAGGAGGAGTTTGTAGTCTGTGCTATGACCCACTGGTCACCCTCTCTGTGCTTGGGGACCCCTGAAAATATGCAGGGCTGTGGGGTATGGTTTTTTTCTGCTACTGGCAATGCCATGAAAACCAGAGGTGTAATGAGTTTTACTGAATCTATTTTGTTTGCTTGTATCTTTGCAGCACACTGAAATGACTCCAAAGCGTTCTCAGCTAAAAGCATGAGCTGCTCCATTTTGAGCTTAAAAAGTCATTTCTGTACCCAGACGCTGTACTGATGCTCGGTGGAGTGGGCATAGTAACACACACTGTGCAGTGGATTATATTTATGTGATTATACCCTCTAGGCAATAACCTGGTGCTTAAGAAATGAGTCAGTCTGAAAGACCAAGACAGAGAGAATAAGATTCAGCAATGATAAAATTTGCTTGCAAGAGATCCAGACCAAAGTAACCAGCATTTCTCCAAGATATGCTTGTTCTAATAGTCAATTAAATGATGCATGTAAGGACTATCCTGTGTCATTTGATGGCTCCCAACAGTCTGAAGAAGCAGTAACCATGCATGAGGACTAGGATTCACAGCACGAGAGAGTGGTTGGGTCCCGATGGGGAGGATCAGCCAGGAGAAAACCTCACCAGGCTGACGATGGCTGTGTTAGTGGGGGGAGAGCTGCCTGTGTGGAAGAGGAGCAAGGTTCCTGGGAAATACATCAGGAAAAGGGAAGAGACAGGATGAGAAGGCAAGAAATGCGTGCGGGGAAACAGTGGCAGGAAGAGGAAAGACTGAGTGAGGAAAGAATGAGAACTGGCAAGTTGATAAAAGAACAAAAGGGCTTTGTCTCACATTAAAGGCAGCTAACTACACAAATCATTTTCCCATGTAAGCAATTACTGCCACTACCCCAGGCATAGTACGTGTCTGTAAATGGGAAGACGGGTTCTGTACATTCATAACAGGGTCTGGCAAGTGCTCCATCAATACATCTCATGATGCTCTGGGCCATGTCAGGCCAGCAGAGTGATTGCAACTTGATTGTGCAGATAGTAGGAATCCCTGTTTTAAAAATTGCCTGTCCATCTGTACGCAGGAGTAAGTCATCAGCCCGTGGAACAGAAAGAACAGCCGCTTCTAAAAGGAGACAGGAAGTTAGGTTTATTCCTCTTTCACTCCTGACAGCAGCTGCTGACAGCAGCTTGCAGCAGTCAGTGGAGTCACATAGACATGAGTCAGGTAAGAATTAGACATAAGTCTGAGACTGCCTTTCAGCCTGATTTTCAGAAGTGCTGAGCGCAGGCAGCTCCCAGTCAAGCCAACGCACTATTTCACTTAATTCTGTTTTACAGCAGCGGAGCTGGGAATATAAACCAGGTCTGAGACACACTGGGGCCACAATAAACCAAAGTTTTGTTGGTTCTTCGTAATCACATAGTTTGTGGCATTAATTTCTTTTCTAATTCTTTTGTAATAGTCACTTATTATTATGGATTTGTTAGAGAATGCAGATTTAAAGCAAAAAACACATGAACTCTTCTTTGTTCACAATGCCCAAGCAGTTAATAATCCTTTTATTAGTTTCCTGGGGAGGGGAGGAAATATTCCAGTTCAACATCAAATCACATCTATGGGGCCATAAAGTGAGGGGGGTGGTTGCCCTGCTGCAGTCGTGTCCAATAGTGCTTTTCACCCTCTAGAATCAGCTTGTCACAGTGGGTTATTCTGTTGAGGAAAATTCATAACCAGGCTGTGTTAGCTCATGATCTGATCTTTGTTAGACTTTGTCAAGAGCAGCCAAGCCATGACACCGATGGGTTCCCAGCTTGAGAGTCTCCTATTGCCACTGCTCAGCTGTCCTTAGCCCTGGGTATAAATTTACCTGACTTCCAGCTCTCCATTTACCGGCATAAACTTATCTCACTGCTTGTGCCGTAAGTGTTTTGACATCAGCCACTCCAAATTTAGAAGCTGATGTTATGGAAAACTTAATAACATTAAAGAAATGCCTACCCATGTTCTCTTGCTATCTGGTGCTATGCTTTGTTCGCCTGAGGAATTTCTTGCATTTCACAACTGGCTGGAGGATGCGGGTTCAGGATTGTGCCCCAGCAGGGAAATGATGCAGCTCAAGCCCCAGACTAGGACTCCGTGGCATGTAGGTTACTGTCTACATCACCTCCCTGACCCATCTCCTGTGTGACCCTTGATCTGCCTTCCCCTCGGTCTCCTTTCCAGCGTCAAGAGAGCTCACTGCCTTTCTCTCACTTTTGGTCGTGCTGAGGTTTGGGATTAACTCTTTGGGGTGACAAGCACACTTGTAGCACCCAGCACAGGGTGTCCCGGTCTCAGCTCAGGCAACTCAAGCCCTAGAAAATTGACTGATCCCGTCTCCTTTGCTTCCGAAGAAATGCCATTCATTCATTTCTTCACCTAAGCCTCTTTTTAAAGCTCCTTTTGAGTTTTCTTCCCCCCAAAAGGCAGCATTTTGTTCTTAAGCAATGCTTGCTGGATGCCATCCCACGGATGTTGTGCCCTGGGAGCTTTTACCTGGGGTGGGGGTCCAGCTGTGCCCCCCAGGAGCTGGGGCCGCCCCTCCCAGGCTGCAGCAAGAAAGTTTCCCTTTGCAGCACTGAGAACAGGAGAAACAAAGAGCCCGAAGGACGTGGGGAGGGGAGAAGGGAAGAATGAGCTAGGTTAGGGGAAATACAGCCTAGAAGAAAAGGAAAGGACCAGCTGATCTGAAAGCCCCGATAAAAGCCCCAGACAAAGGACGAAAGAGCCTGGGAGATTATCAAGGGGAAGCGGGAGGAGGAGCAGAAAGATGCAGCAGAACCTAGGCGGGAATGATGTGAGGGAGGAGGGGAGTTTCCTACCTAAAGCAGAGGAGGGTGGTTTAACTTTCTCAACCACCTCCATTTACAGGAATCCAGCCCCTTTGTCCCTTCTGGCTGGGAGCATCCGACCAACGTAGGACCTGCTCCAGCGGGGAAATGCACCCGTGTCCATCCCACAGCCCTGACAGCACCGGCCCCGATTGCTCATCTGTTTCCAAGTACAACCGAGTCATTTCGCTGGTGGGCAGTCAGGGACACTCTGCATCCAGTACCCTGCAGCGGAGGAAGCATTAGTACTGCTGTTGTTAGCCTTGTTATTTTCTTCTAATAAAAAGGTGGTCATGACTCACTCCATTAAGAAACAAAAGCAGAGCTGTAATCTACTGAAAGGCAGTTGTTTGGATGCTCAGCATTAGGTGTGTAAAAGGAGGAAGGTCAGCTGCAGGTCAGGGCTGGTGATAGATACCTTGCCACCAGTACAGGAGGACAACCTTAAAGTATTCTCCAGGGAGTTTATTTTCTGGGCTGGTATGATTTGCCCCCCTCCTCCCCTCCCACCCCCCGCCTTTAGGCTACTTTTAGCCAGGATTGGGGGCGGGGGGAAGAAGCTTTCTTTCCCACCCCTCCACATCGCACTTGGGTTTCCTGAGAGGAAATGATGCTCTCGTGTGACTGCTCTGGCCCCCTCCTTCCTCCCTGGAGGGAGGCGAGCGCTAGCATCTGCCCGCAGCCCCTCTTCCCCTCCCTGTGCCGCACTGGGACCAGTTTCACTCTCCGGGCTGTTGCTGGGGGCTGAGCCCCGAGGGAGCCAGACCACTTCTCGGGGAGGAAAAGGTGTCCCCGAAGCTGGGGGCTGGGAGGCAGGAAAGGCAGGTTGTGTTCTGGCGGTGCTGGGGGTTTCCCGTGCGAGAGGGAGTAAGTCACTGCGCCCCTGCCCGTGCCGGGTTCCCCGGCTAATGGAAAATAAAGGGGAGGAATCTGGCTGCCCAGGGGATGATGTGAAGGGTTTTTGGCACGGCTGTGGTGATGCTTCTCATGGTGGGGATGCAGTTCTGTCAGGGACAGCGCTGGCAGGTGAGGACATCCAACCCGGCCACGTGTCTCTGGCCCGAGGCCACGTCCAGCTGCCTCCCAGGGTGGGTGCAGCAGAAGGGAAGGAGATGGGTTGTGTGACGGCAGCGGCCAGGTGAAGGCAACATCCACGCTAAGACGCTCTGTGACATCTGCCCCTACCCACAAGCTATTTCTATTTTTGCCGTGTCTCCTACCCTGACTGACTCAGAGGAGGAGAGCGAGGGGGGTCAGGTTAGAAGGACCCAGCCGGTGGCTGCAGGGGCTTTGAAAGAGGAAGAGGAGGAGGTGCTTCGAAACTGGGAGTTGCTATTCTTTCAATCAGCTTAAACATTTTCCTTGCACAGTCTCTTTCATGCTTCTCTGTTTCAGCTGCAGGCAATTTGAGGCAGGGATGGCACTTCCTGCCTGCTGTTGAGGTGAACATACTTTCAGGGCACCATCAGAATAAATGACACCCTGCTCTTAGAGAGCTCCACTGTAATCTGCCTGGCTGTGACAAGCACGGCCAGAGCTCATCCTTTTCCCGAGCTTTTTCCAGGGATTTCCAGTTCTCTTTTTGGTCACTTTGTAAAACTTGTCCATAAGTAAAGGGCAAGTGCCAAATTTCCTAATTCCTGTGTGTCGTTGTGACTTTTGGGCACAGGCTGAGTTCTGTGATGTTAAGTCTTGCAGGGACTTGAGGCACAGTCTTGCAGCCTAGAAGTCT
Source organism: Gallinula chloropus (assembly GCF_964237585.1). NCBI lineage: Eukaryota > Metazoa > Chordata > Aves > Gruiformes > Rallidae > Gallinula > Gallinula chloropus. The sequence continues at coordinate 71,075,973 of NC_140090.1, forward strand.
GTCACAAGGAAAGGAACACAAGACCCTCGCCAAACAGCCAAGCCAGCAATTTTTCTGTTGAAGGTCTGTCCGTGGTGCCCTCCCCCCCACCTCTCCATCCCTGACCCCTGCCTCCATAGCAACCATTGATTCTGCAGGAATGGCAGGTCTTGCTTTGTCCCAAGCTGCCACTCTTTGTTTTCTCTTTTGATGCCTGGCTGTAACCTTTAGGCCAGGTAACCACATCCTCGGGGGCGCTCCCCAGGCTTACCAGTCACTTACCAGAGCTGCCTTGATTCAAACTGGGGCCCAAGCCGGGGGACCCAGCTCTTTCTCAGGGGGCCTAGGAACAGGCAGCTCCTATCTCCTGAGCAGCACTGCCCTCGCAGGCAGGTCTGCCCGTCCGCAGGCTTTTCTGGGGGTGAGCACATACACAGCGAGGCGGGGGGGAACAAGGGGAACTGAAACCCCCTTTGCAACCTGGTGCAAGAAAGCTGCCCCAACGGTATCCTTCCTCCTTTTCCGTTTTGTTCCTTTCCCTTCCTCCTCCCGCTCGTGCCGGGCTCCCCTCGCTGACCGGGGAGGGGGAGCGGTGATGCCGGTATGAGCCTCCGGCCGATGACTGGAGAATTTTTGCGGCGTTTTTCAGCTTCCTCTGCCTCCGAGCCTGACTAACGCTGCCTGCGCGGCCGCGGCCCCCGCCCGCTGCCGGGGAAGGAGGGAGGGGATCCCCGCCGGGGGGGAGGCGGCGCGACAGGCGGCACGGGGCGGGAGATGCCCATGTTTGGCAGGCGGGCGCGTCACTACCCTTATATGGGCAGTGTCGTCAGAGCCCGGCCTCCCATTCATATAAATGCCCGGTGGCAGCAGCCGGGATTCCCTGCCCGGGCTCGGCGCGGTGTCGCGGTGCCGCCGTCCGTCTCTCCCGTCCTGTTGTAGCCGGCCGAGCCCCCGCGGCTCCGCGCTAGCACCGGGGCACCCCAGGGGCGCCTTCCCGCCGCTCTCCCGCTCCTGCTGCGGCGGGGCGTGACCCACGGCCGGCATGAAAGTCACATCCCTCGACTGCCGCCAGCTGAGGAAGCTCCTGCGGAAGGAGCCCTCCCGCTGCCTGGTGCTGGACTGCCGGCCCTACCTGTCCTACACGGCCTCCTGCCTCCGCGGCTCGCTCAACGTCAACCTCAACTCGGTGGTGATGCGGCGGGCCCGCGGCGGGGCCGTGCCGCTCCACTTCGTGGTGCCCGACGCGGCGGCCCGTGCCCGGCTGCTGCTGGGCAGCGGCGATGGGGCGTCGGGGACCGCTCGCCTGGCAGCCGTGGTGGTGCTGGACCAGGGCACAGGGCACTGGCAGAAGCTGAAGAAGGACAGCACGGCTCAGATCGTCCTCAACGCCCTGCTCTCCAGCCTGCCGGAGGCTGGGGCCAGGGTCTGCTTCTTGAAAGGTGAGAGAGGGCTGGTCGGGAAACGAGGGGTAGAGGGTCGGGGGAAGAGGCTTGGGTCGACCCTCCAAGCCCCACTCGGGTGGCGGCGGCGGCCCCGCGGTGTTCCCGTCCCTTCTCCTCCGCCACCCCGCAGTTTAACCTGATTATTGGTGGAGGGCAGGGAGGTAACGCCGGGATTTCGTTTCTTTTCCACCCACTAGAGATAAATCCCGGATAGGCTCTACAGGCTGAGCCCAAATGCCTTTCCGCTCACCCCCGCCGTGCGTTTAAGAGGCTGATATGGAAAGCAAGGAATATTAGGGAAGAAGAGCAAAAGTTGCAGATTATCAGAGGGGGGCGAGAAAGATTTGGGCTGTGTAGAAAATAACATCAACCCTCTCGGGGAACGGGAGAGCCGGGGCCACCGCTCCACTCTCCGGTGACGCGGGGCGGTCCGCGTTGGGAGCCCGAAACCCAGGGACCTGTGCTCTCCCCTCCGCGCAGGGCGGAGAGGTTTATCTCTCCATCAGGCATATCGAGGCTGGCAGGGAGAACCCACAGCCGAAACTTCGGGCTTGTCAGGGGACAGAAATACCTCCTCCCCACACGTGTGTTAAAGCCCTTTGATTGCGGTTCTTTGTTTTCCTTCGGTGTAACCCGGGGGTAATAAAACGATTAAGAAAAAAAAATATCAGCCCGCCCTTTCTCTGCCCTCCCACCCCTGCCTACCCTGCGTTTCTCCTAGCAGCGCCTTTGTCCTTTTGTCCTCTCTGTGTCCTCAGCGCCAACCCCCCCCCCCCCCCCCCCCCCCCCACTCCTCCCTCCGGAGGCTTCCCGGCTGGGGACTCTCCCCCGTGGCACGGCACACCCGGCTGCCGGGGCAGCGGGGCTTCCCGGAGCGGGGCCGCGCCGAGACAGGAGTTCCCAAACGAGACCCCCACACTTGCCATATCCCGATGCCGTGGCGTGGTCATAAACAGAGGAGAAACCCAGACGATGTTTCTTGGTTAAACTCTGCCCTGTGCCCTCACCGGCCACGGTTAACTCGCTTCCACGGAGCCCTTTATCACCCCAATACGTGTCCTGATGTACCTAGTTCCGTACCTCCCATAACGAGCGGTGCCCGGAGGGTATCCCCGCCGGCACAGAGGCACCTCCAGCCTGCCTATTCCCCTGGACCAAACGGGAGGGAGGCTCCCAGGGCGGTTTGCCACCACCCTGGCTCAGTCCGGACACCACCAAAAGAGCCGATTGTGCTGCTGCAGGGCAGGGATAACTTGTCGTGTTCTAGGACAGGCAAATCCTCAGGGACCCTATCAAACTAGGGATGAAGAAACCTCTCCAGGGTGATGCTGGGAAGTCTGTGGCAAAGCAGGGGCTGAATTAAGCTCTGACTCTGAGCCTGCTCGTTTAGCCACAAGATCGTCCTTCCCTCGTGTACTAGCCTCATGCTTTGAAGTGGTGACTGTGGCTGTGGGCAGTGTATCTGGGGTGGGGTTTTGATACAGGCTCTGTTTTTTTATCTTGTGTGTATTGCAAAGTCCCTTTTCTGGGAGCCTGTTGAATTGAGGCTAGAAAGACTTCCTCTTAACGGATGAGAAAGTTTCCCCCGTTTCATGCTGCTGTTCTGCTTTGCCTTGCTGGAAGTGCTCTGGGTTGCAGGATTTGATCCGTGAAGTCCACAGCTCCATTTCAGATCTGGTGTGGCCCGAGGAGGCAGTGACTCAGCGGGCAGCGCTGCTGATTCACTGGGGCCATGGACCCCCAGGAAGCCGTTGTGGTCTGGTGGAAGAGCTCTGGAACAGTGGGGGATATAAATCATCCTGAAGCACTGGGCACTGCTCAGGAGAAAGGGTCCTTCAGGGGCCTGAAGCACCGACCTTGCAAATAAATGGGCTGTAAAACTACCAGGAAAAAAATGCCAACCCTTGAGTTTTCCCTCTTATGTTCCTGTTTTCCCTATGTGTGGAGGATAGAGAGGAGGTGTCTGCTACTGAAAGGCTAAGGTGGTCACTAAGCACCCTGGGGATCCAGGTAGGGCAGCCAGTGCAGAGCAATTGCATGCCAAGTTGTGTGCTGGCCCTGTTCCTTCCCTCGCTTTCTGGCTTCTAGATGTGTGTCACATCTTTCATCTGTGTAGGTGCAGTTTCATTCTGGGTGAGCTCAGCCCCTGTAGAGTGAGAGCGGTTGTGTGACAGGGGAAGAACCTGTAGCAAGATAAAATAACAGCTCCTTCCTTGGTGCTGACAAAGATTCTATTATTTATTGATTAAAACCGAAGCACAGCCCGGTTCTGCGATGAGCAATCCAGTATTTGCAGAAATGACCTCAGGGAAGCTAGGTTGAGAGGGGAGGGTAAAGAGAGGAGATTGCTGGAGGATGGGATGAGAAGATGACTCACTGTAAGAATGGCCTGCAAATATCCTGATCCCCAAGGCTTGTAATTAACCATTCACCAGCTGCATGTGTTAGCTGCCCCAGAGACATGAGACATGCTTGGCTGTTCGAACACACACGCTGATTTGGCCAGGGCAGATTTCTGTGCTCATTCAAGAGTAAAAGCAACAACACAGGGCGTAAATAGGGATAAAGGCTATTTATACAAACTGGACATATTTTTCCTATGCAATGGCAGTGGTTGGGGGGCAGAGGGGAGATAAGGTCAGTTATGCAAAACAAGAGGATTTAAAAGTCCACCCTGTGAAGGGCAGATGGAGATCAGGAGAGCAGAGGAGGACTCTGGAGAGCTGCTTGTGTTTGTTGGCTTTCCCCACTGCCAGTTGCTGTGGATATCATTTTTATCCACCCCCACCTTTATGGTCTCCATGGTCACTTGGGTGCTTCACCCACCTGCCTTGCACTGAGAGCTCTGGGGCGGGTTGGCTGAGTGAGACTGGGGCCCCAGGGAGTAGGAGACAAGGTGCAGGTGCTGAGTGCCAACTGACTGCAAAGGCATCCTCCTGCCCGCTGTCATGGAAAACAGGCTTTCATCACATTGGGTGAGCTTTGGATCACACCGGCCGCTTAGAACATGAGGACCCCACAGCAGGAATGAGTGGGCGACAGCAGCACGTCATGAATTTGAGCACACATCTGCTCAAACATTGCAAACAAATGAGACACCAGCATTACAGGGCTGAAATGTCAGAGGTGGCTGTACCGGGCAGCCCTGGCAGTGAGGGCGGTGGGGGCCCTGCGGCTGCTCAGACCTTCAGTGCTTCCTTTGTTTCAAAACCCTTCCTCGTGCCGAGGCACCTACACTGACACTGCTTATCAGGGCAGAACAGCTGCAGGTGAATGAATGGCACTGGGGGGTTGTGTCCTGAGCATTGGGTACTTGAGGGCCACAGTCTGAGGGATTATTGAATCTGGCTGTTTCAGAGATTTTTGCAGTTAATTTTTGTTCTGAAGAGGCCCAGGTGGGAGACACCTGGCATGCCACTGACATTTCCAGGCTGCTTCTGCTACCTGGCTTATTCCTGGTCATTTTGGAGACTCTGTGCTTCCCAGCCTGGAAACAGGCAACCATTTAGCTGACGACAAACTTTGAGTAACAATGTAATAATAGGATTAATTCCTTTTCATTAACAGCGCACTGAATGAAATGAATGCAGTACTTAACCATGCAGAATAGCTCATGTGGGGCTATTCAGTTGTCAATTGCTGTCACAGGATTTCATTAAGTTTTATAGCTGTTATTTAATAGATTGGTTTCAGTGGGACTGTCTTCATTACCTTGCTGTCTTGTGCATTGTGGTGATTAATGACAGAGTTGCAAGCATCCTCCTCTTGTGCTTATGTCCATTCAAAAATGCAAATAAAACATTTCTTATGTTGTCACAGAATATACAGCAATAGCAGATTCAGAGGGGATAACTACTGACTACTGACATCCCCAGCTCAAACACTGGGAACAGTGCTCATATATAAAACCTGGGGGAAGGAGCTTAGTCCTCGCTGTGCCGGAGTTAATGGTTGCTAGACTCAACAGAATTACATTCGTTAACAGTTTTTATCTGGATCCACAGGCTTTCCCGGCAAGTTAATAATTGTCTAGTGGTATCAGAGGTTTTTCTTCTGGTGCCCTGAGCCTTTCAAAGAAGCCTGCTTCCCCAGAGGAGGGCTATCCCTCGTTAGCCCCCTGGGGCCCTTCGCAGCTCCCTCCTATCCCACTCCAAGTGCCCAAGCTTTATTTCTCCTCCACTTTAAACTAGTTTTTGGGTGCATAAACATTCATGTTTATCTTTTTTTTTTTCTTTTTTCCTTCCCCTAGGAGGATATGAAACCTTTAACTCGCAATATCCTGAGTGCTGCGTGGATGGAAAACTCATTTCCCCGGAGAGGACTGAGGCGGAGAGAAACCTTGCCAGCCACTGTGAGAAGCAGAGTGCCAACCATAAACCAGCTTATGACCAGGTGGGTGTCACGGCTGTGGCAAGTGATGTTCCCCTTTGGGTCTTCTCCCTCCTGCTGTTGGGCTCCACTGGGGGCTGGCAGAGTGTCAGGGACCCCTCGTGCTGGTGCAGCTGTCAGTAAGTTATCATGGTTCAGGTTGGCAGCCTGTGAGTGCTGCTGGTCAGCATCACCTCTGCTGGGCTTCAAAACCTGGCAGCAGGAGGGGCAGAAAACCTGTCTAGCCCCAAAACTGAACTTGTGATCAGTCTTTATCACTTAGCCAGGCAGCATGAGCCACAAGCAGCTCGTCCCTAGGCGATGTAAAGCTGGCAGGGGAGAGGCTGCAGCGAGCATTGTTTTTCTGGCAGGCTCAGGAGTATGTTTCACCTGTGCCCCCTCCAAGAAGCCAGGAGGGCTCGGGCTCTGGCAGAGGGGGTCCGCAGCCACGGGACTGTTTCTGAGAAGTCAGTGGCTTGAAAGCCACCCTGGGCAGGGGGAGTGGGGTTTCCACAGAGGAAGTTGTCACGCCCCGGTGCTCGCCCAGCCTGGGGAATACGTGTGCTCCGAGATGTCACTCTGCGGTTGAGCCACTTCCGCTGGGGCGCACATTTCCGGGTGCAGGGGGGAGCCCCCGTTCTCTCCCCTGGGGGCACCTCCTGTCTCAGGGTCTGTCCTGACACCGTGGGTGGCTCCTGGCTGTCCCCAGTGTGTGGGACCCACAGGATGGGCAGCTCAGGGGCACTGGAAAGACAGCTTTTCACAGCTGGGGGCCGGCAGCAGCCATTGTGCATCATGGAAAGTTACCTGTGATCTCAGAAACCCTCATATCAAACGGTGGCTTCTTCCGCGGTCTCGTCACCCAGCCTGTGCTTGTGCTGAGGAAGGAGGAATGGAGATGACATCTTGGGGAGAGTGACATGGGTGCTACACCCCAGTGAGGTGTGGGGGGTAGCCTTGCTCCTTTTTATTTCGCTTTGTGGGTGTGAGCAGAGAGGCTGAACTACAGCAGCCTTTCTCTCCATTCTCTTCCTCTTCCTGCTCGGATGTGGCTCCACACCTCACAAATTTCAGTAAAGCCTCACGTGCAAAAGTGCTTTGGGTGCATCCCAAGGGGCAGCACTTTAGATGGAGCCAGAAACATCCTGCACACAAGTGGGCTGGATCTGACTGGTACCACACAGATGGGGATAAGAAAGTGAAAACCTTTTTCTTGCGTGGGCTTTGCCATCGCAGTGATTCACTGACCGGCAGCACTGGGTTCCAGAAATGTCAGTGAGGGAGGAGAGGCAGCAGGCACCCACACAGCCTCCCTTGCCTCTCTCTTGAGACACAAATACCCTTGTAAAGGAATTACATGTTTCTGTTCCTTCTCTTCCAGGGTGGTCCAGTCGAAATCCTGCCTTTTCTCTACCTTGGTAGTGCCTATCATGCTTCCAAGTGTGAGTTCCTCGCCAACCTGCACATCACGGCCCTGCTCAATGTGTCCAGGAAAAGTTCAGAGTCCTTCAAAGACCAGTATTGCTACAAGTGGATCCCAGTGGAAGACAGTCACACGGCAGACATCAGCTCACATTTCCAGGAAGCCATTGACTTCATCGGTAGGTCCAAATAAATGAATTTCTAGATCTTTGTGTATTTTAAATCTTTTATTTTAAAATATTTATTAGTGGGGGGAGCACTTTTTTGCATGTTCCTAGGTGTCAGTCAAAGCTTAAGCACCTTCCCTTCCCAGGCATCTCTCCTGGCAGAGGGATTTTTATAGGAAGGAAGAACAAAAGCATGGTTGAGTAACACCAAAGTCTCTTGATTTTGTAAAGGAGAAAAAACCCCATATTTGTTTCTTGGACTTGCACACCAGACCCTGTAAAAGCCAGGTGAAGCAGAGTCTGGGATATCCTGAAGCTGGGGTCTTAAAAATCCAGTGTCTCTCCTTACCAAAGAGCTCTTTCCATTCCTCCTTTTGATCCTGCTGGTATCTCACCCTTTAATTAAATGTCCCAATGCCAGGAAAAAAAAAAGAAATTGAAAAAAAAAAAAGAGGAGGTTTTTAGGAAACTTTGGGTCATCCCCTCATGAATCTACCCTGTGTTAGGCTGGGCAGGTGAGTGGCACACCAGCTGTGCCAGGTAGCACAAGGAAGAAGCTCATCCCTGAGAGGCACAGGGTGGAGAAGCCTGAGCCTGGGTGGAGATGGTGTTGAAAGCAGTGCTCTTGCTCTCCAGGAACACTGGAGAGAGAAAGAGACAAACTGAATAAACCCCAGTTTCAGACTTGCCGGACTCATTGCTCAGCTAAGTTGGAGTCCTTCAACAGTTCAGGCAGGATGACAAAAACCTGATCTGAGGGTGTGCACAGAGCATTTCCTCTTCCTGGTAAGGGACTTCTCAAGTCTTTCAGGGAAATGTTAATTCACTTTTCCATCCCATCCCCAACCCCTTGTGATAGTCGTTGAGTCACTTGGAAACGTCTCAGATTTTGAGGATGACTTTAGTTTTCACTTTCTTAGAACTGGACACGTGTGTCAGTGCTGGGAATGATTCAAATCTATGTCTTGATTATTCTGTGCAGCAGTTAAATATAACTGATTGTGGTGGCACCAGTCCCCTGGCAGACAATCGAAGACAGGCAAATGATAACTTGCTCAGCTCTGCCTTGTTTCGGTGCCATGCAATGAGCACCACAGTCAGCACAGTCCTCCATAAATTCGAGCTTGAACATATTGCTCAAGGCAACAGAGCAGAGCGTGTCTATTTTTGAACTGTATTTTTGTGTGGAAAGGGCTTATTTTAAGCACATTCTCTTTAATCTAATAACAATCATTGTGTTGTGTGAGTAACCACAGCGGCTCCTGTTGTGTAAAATGGGTGCTTTGCATAAGCCTTTTATATCCTGACTTAAGCCCAAGCATCCTTTAACCAGGCTGTAATTAGCAACTGCCTCCCAGTCCTTGTGTGCTTTGTGGTGGGGCTACAGGGAAGGAGCTCAGCCTCCCCACCCAAGGGTACCCACCAGGGGCTCAGCTCCCTACCGCTCTTCTACTGCTGCTGGCCAGACAGGGAGTTAGGTTCAGGCTAAATAAAAGCCCTGCTTTGCTAGCAAAGCAGCCCTGATAGCAGGGCTGATGGAAGATAGCAGCCCTGATGGAAGGGCTGGCCAGGCTGGGCTGGGGTCAGCACTTTGAGCTACAGGCAGAGAAATGTAGGTACAGCAGACATAAGTGTTGCCCAGATTGCAGTGGATTGTGAGACAGATCAGCTAAGTCCAAAAAGGAAATAGGAATGTGAGAAGGACTTCTCTTAAAAAAAGTAGAAAGAATCAAATTAGGATCCACAGATTCTGAAACAGTGTCATCTGCAGCTCAGCTCTATCTCAGGCTGGGTTTTGTTCCCCCTTCTCTTTTAATCTCTGTGTTATTCTTAGTACCCAACAGAAGAGCAAGACTCTCCTTACTGCATGACATGTTCCACCTCCACAGTGTCCTCTCCATCCCCAACAACTGATTTCTGCAATGACTTTTTTTTTCCCTTAGATTATGTCAGACGAGCGGGGGGCAAGATCCTGGTGCACTGTGAAGCGGGGATTTCGCGCTCTCCTACCATCTGCATGGCATATCTCATGAAGACAAAGAAGCTCCGTCTGGAGGAAGCCTTCGATTACATCAAGCAGCGTCGGAGCCTGATCTCACCAAACTTTGGTTTCATGGGCCAGTTGCTACAATACGAGTCAGAGATCCTGTCTTCCACCCCCAGCCCCCCTGTCGCCTCATGCAAAAGAGAAGCTGCCTCTTTCTTTGCAGAAGAACTGACGTTAGGCAAAAACTTTGAAGGCTCGTGTTTTGCCTTCCCTACCTCAGTGTTGAGTTCTGTGCCCATCCACTCTACTGTCCACCAGCTGAAACTCAGCCCGATGACAGCATCTTCATCCTGCTGAACGCCCCTGGGGAGCCTGGAGCTGAGGCGGTCCTCTGATCTGAACTGTGACCCCCCCAACAAGAACATTTCATGAATGTGCAATAGAGAAACTCCATCAGATGGAGTGGTTGTCATGGGTAATACTTCCCATATGCTGTGACTGTAAGACACAAGTGCTCTAAGTGTGGCAGGTATTCTGAACTTTTATTGTCCTTTTTTTAAAAACAAAAGTGCTTTTTTTAGGTTTTTATCCACAGTGTGCACCCACTACTGTATTTCCAGATTCCTGGGGAGCAATGAGAAATCCATTTGGAATGTTCTCAGTTCCCTTCTCCTTCCCTTCTTATTTTCTAAAAGACCCTTATTTAAAGTTTCAAGCAATAAACAGCAGCAGTGGGGAAGAAAGCAAAGCAAAAGCCACCACCTTTGCAATTGCAGAGTGGTGGGAGTGAACATTCATCCTGCTTTTTTTTTATGGCTTTCCTCCTCCCCTGTGTCATGTTTCAGGGAGCAAAGGGCTGGGTGGCAGCAGGGAGGTCCTTCCCCAGGACACTTGCACAACCAGATGAAAATCCCCTCTGCTGCTCCAGCCTCTGAAGTGTCAGGTATTGACCACAGTGTAACTGGATACCAAACCCGACCTGGATCCATTCAGGTGTGGCATTTCCTGTACTTCTGCATTTGCCTTTGTACTGGATGTGCTTTAACTAAAGCAGGGGACTTAACTGGAGCTATCAGGCTACCCTGCTGAGCTATCATCCTCCCATCTGTTATTTAAGAACAGCCCTAGAATACTTGAATGTCTCCACAATCCTCATCCCAGTTACTTCCCATCAGATAACACTCTAACTGCTGGACTTTACACCAAAAAGAACCTGACAAGAGCTCAGCTCCAAGCCAACTCTTTCTCCACCCCTTCCCAAGTGTCGCTGATGTGTATCGTGTGTGGTCAAGCGGTCTTGTTCAGTGTTACGTGGCTTGCTTAGCGTGTGTGGTCACCTCTAGCCAGCCTTCGTCCATGAAAACCAGTTTCTCTCTGTCTGCAGGGAGTTCAGGATGAGCAGCTGGCTCTGTCTGTTGACCTTTTTATTATTTTTTTTTCATAAGTAATATGTATGGGAAATGGCAATAATTTCCAGGAGATCTCGTGAATGTGAAAAACAAAAAAATCTGTGATGGTTTTTATGGAGTGTAAAAAATAATAAAGGAAAAAAATGCCAGGAAAAGAAAAGCTGTTGTTTGTACTTGGAATGAGCTGCAAAAGTGCTATGGCAGAGTTTGGTGGCAGAAGTCACCTGAGAAACTCCATGGCCCAAAAGTGCTGTAAGGACATAGAAGAGGAGGGCAAGCATCTCCGGGCTCTGTGCTGAAAGCCTCCAAGGTACATCTCTACAGAGGGGAGAAGGTGAGGGGGAGGATTATTTTAAACCAAATGACATGAGTCATGGTGGTGTCACTTCCCAGCAGCCGGGCAGGCACTTCTGTTTTGATTCACGAATGTTTTATATAAGATTTGCCATCTTGCTGAAGACAAAAATCTGAACTAGGCATGGCTTTCCCCTCCTGAGCATATGCCATGGGATGCTGCATGTCCTGGTGTCACAGGAGGGTGCCATGGGCCACCTGCAAGCGTCACACTAAGGAGCAGGGCACATGGGCAATGCTCATCTCTTCACCTTTTTTAATGAATTTGAAATGGTGACATCTCTGAGCCTCTTTCAGCTGAAAGGGGTTAGGCTCTTTCTGGCTTATCAGTGCAGCACATTCATGATCTTCATTTCCAAGTTATCAAGTTGAGAAAAAAATGCTTGGGATACAAAGCATCTATGCCCTGTGGGGTTTGTCCAATTCTAACTTCTTATCCCCAGGTAATCAAATCTGACGGGTGAAGAACTTGTCCTTGGAGATGAGCCTTGGATTTCTTCCCAGGGTCAGGGGGATGGCAGCAGCCCTGCCTGGATTCTGGGAAACCCAAACATAGGAACCAGCAGCTGGGAGGGGAGGGGGGAGGGAGGTGTGAGGCAGGTGGTCTTCTAAGAGCAAATCAATTAATTTTCTAAGAGATCTGATTGCTTTGGAAAGTGCTCTCTAGAAACCAGTTGCAGTGAAAAGGTTTTTCAACCCCCACAAGCTCCCCTGAGCAGAAAGGCTGCTAGGCTTAGTGAGGGGGGCCACATCCTGACCACAGAGACCTACAACCTTGAAGAAACAGAGCATCCCACACCTCTCATTAAAACTGCATAAAACCCATGCTGGGGTAATGATCAGCTTTGTTTGTTAAGGATGAGGAAGCTGAAACCTTCTGCAGAGCTGATGTTTGCCATGGGAACCTGTGGAGCATGAGGCAGTGGGTTGAAGGGGTTAATGCAGGGGCTGCTGGTCTTGGCAGATTTGACTGCAGCAGCTGTAAAAGATCACACAGCCCAGGCAGAGGAGCCAGGTATTTAGCAGAAAGGGAAGGCAGCTGCTCTAGTTTTGGAGGGGCTCTGATCCTGGGCTTTAGTGCGGTGTGTTGATGGGTAGTGTTGCCTGGTGGAGATGCTGGACTGGGATTCAGCAAGGATGGAGGGCCAGAGCCCTCCAGGAGCCTGTACAGGGGTTGTTGTCATGCCTGGGCACAGAAGCCTGAGGTTTGTGCTCCTTTGCTGGGCACAGTTCCCCTCTGCTTGGCTGATCCCAACACATCTCCTGCCTGTGGGCTGAAGGGAGCCCCAGCATCCAGGGCAGAGTGGATGTAAATGCCCTTCCAGAGGGATGTGCTCCCATGCTTGTGCTGGTGCCTGTTTGCTGTTTCAGTGCTGATGTAAGACTTCTACTCCCAGCTCTACAAGTTCCTTGGCCAACTTAGCAGATCCCACCTTTCTGAAGCAACATCACAGTCATCTGACTGCAGGGCTCTGGGATGAGATTACATGCTCTCCTCCCTCCCTGGCCATGCTGCTCCCATGGGCAGAGAAGAGCTAAGGACAACAAATCCGGATGGCACCTACCTGGGAGATGAGATGTGTGAGTTTGAACCTGCGTGGGCATAGCATGAACAGTGGTTCTCTGCTTACAGACACCAGCTTCCCCCACACTTAGGGAAAGGAATAGCTCTGAGAGTGTTTTGTGGCTTGTGTGCTGAGAGAATTCACCTGGTTCAATAGGATGGAAGATTTAGGGAGTTTTTTATAGCTCAGATGTGTTTGGTTTTGGGTAGCTCACTGCTTGGGATGGAAGTTCGGATAAGGCAGGTGCATGGGTAATGTAGAGCTGGGGGCTGGCAGGGGTGGGGGCTGAACCGGCTGGTTCAATGTGCCTGGGTCCATCTGCCAGCTAAGCCTGGTGGGGTAGGGATCTGAAAAACAAAGTTCTGATGGGAAGGAGAGACATGTAGCTGTAACAGCAAGGGGAAAGCTAGAGCATGATGCTTTCAGACAGGTATAATCAGAAAATGCAATGAGAGAAAGATGTCGAGAATGCTGTACCCTTAGGCAAAATTTAGATTAGAGCTTATCCCTCATGATACCTGAAGCCAAGGAAGGTGAGAGGAAATGTCACAGAAAGGGGATTTTGCTGTTCTGCTGCCTGCAGAAGTGCTGGTTCAGGGCTGCCCTGGGACACAGGCATCTCTCTCCACTGACACTTCTGGTGGTGTACTCTTATGTCTTGGACTCCTTGATGTCACTCAGGAACTGTTCCAAATGCTGCTGTGGGACTGACAAGGGCTTGTGCCACATAGCTTTTTAGTCCTTTGCTTTTAGACATGCAAAGAGCAGTCATGCTGCAAGCGTGAGCGCTGCTGCTCAGCCCGTCTCTGCTTGCACAGACTGCCTTTCATTTCCGCCTCCAAGACAAACAAACTCTTCAAAAAACTGCCACGAAAAAAAAATACATGTCTTCACATGTTGCATATCAGATTGTGAAGAGATCTGTGGTGGGGGTGGACGCGTGGGTGTTGTCCTTAAGTGTCCCTTAAGGTTCTTTCAGTCCATACGCTTGCCGGTGTGATTTGCAGCCTACGCTGGTTACAAAGGCTTCTCCTGCTTCTCTGATTCAAGAACTTTCCAAAAGGTAGAGATTACATCCTGACCAGCAAAACCCAGGTAAAATTCGGCTGCTTTGTGGAAAGCTTATACTGAGGTGCCCGTCCCTGGTCCCCGAGCCACACACGGTAGGTAGCTCTTAGCTGCTTCTGTTTTTACAGGAGACAAAGCGTGAATGAGCAAGGTATTCTGCAGGCGTTGTTATTTGTGTGCTAAAAACAACACTTGCCTTGCCAGGAAGTCCAAATGTGCCTGTAACGTGGCAAAAGGCAAGTGAGGCTCCCGGCATGGTGGATTTGACCCTCCTTCTCCACTTTTCACGGCTTCATGTTAATTGGAGAGGAGACGTGCTGCCAGCTCACTCTCTGGGGAGAAAAAGGCAGGAACCAATTTGCAGAGCCACATAAATATGGAAGTAGGATTTTTTTTGGCGTGGGAGGTGTTACCAGTACCACACATTACAGTTCCTTGGCTTTATCGCATCATAGGCTTTTACCGAGACATGAGTAAGTTCGCTATATAAGGAATATGAAAATAGCTTGTGAAATGGGTTGACTCATCAGAAAAAATCAAATGAAGTTCTGACACCAGGGCCTCAGTTGTAAAGTCCTACTTTGTTTTACCATTGCATTATAAACTGTGGGGTCATCTCAATCTCTTTATTTCCGCTCAAAATTCAAAGTACCCTGACATCTAAGTAAGGCTTACCAAATGGGTTCAGTTTCCTATTAGCAGTGGTGCTGCATCCCTGTGCATCCCAGCTACAAACACCTGCAGGAAGCATCGAGGTTACCAAGAGAAATGGCTTCTGTGGTTATAGCTGAAATGCTCAGCACTTCTTCCAGCTTTGTCTAGTTATTAAAGAGGATTTATGGCCCCTTTCAAGTAGTAGCCTACCCCACGGAAGTCAGAGGCTGTTATTTGTAGCTCCTGGGAATCCTGGCAGGACTTGTGCTGGGAGCAGCACAAATGTCAAACCAACCCAGAAAAGCCAGTAATTTGAGATCAGAAGTGACCGTGCTAGATAGAAAGGGAAAAAGAAGCAAAGCCCCAAAGGGACAGCACTGCCCTAGGACTCTCATATTTCAGGGATTTTTTTGTCATACCCCAGAATAGGACCCATGGCAGGGAGATGGTGGGTGGAAAGCACCTCTAGGAGACAAGCACGAAAAGGATCCATGGGCCCATGTGACATGCTGTACATTAGCAGAAGCAGGAGATGGCTTTAGGGTAAACCTAGAGCTACTTGACATGGGGGTCCCTGCCCCAGTCCAGGCTCGCTGTGGCCATGACTAGGATTTTAGGACAGGCAGCACATAAAGGTGTCTGGTCTTCTGGCACTTCTGAATGCTCAGAAATGACAGGCAAACTGATAAAGACCTCAGACCCCTTTGGCATAACCGTTTTTCCACACTTGGTTTTACCGAGCTCCTCACGTTAATAAAGTTACTCACATAAGTGAGCACTCATCAGATGAGGCTTAAGCTTCCCAAGTGCAGTGATACTGTAGTTTTTCATATGCTCTCTTTTTTTCTTTTCTCTTTTTTTTTTTTTTTTAAATTTAATGTGTGTGAATAGTGATTTATTTCTGTCACACAGATACTCCATTTCTGAGACTCCTTTGTAAAGCAGACGGGGTTTGATAGTGAGTCATCTCTCGTTATTAAATTACCCATACGTTGCGAGCTGCCTCTGGGCCCTGATCCAAAGCCTGTTGCCTTCAGTGAGGAGGACAGCTCCTGAACACAATGGGCTGCTGCATGAAACTTTACGTTAAATCGTTATTTTAAGGAACTGTTTGTTCTAATTGGAACTAAACTTGCTGCTGCACTGAGATGGAATATGAGGTCTACGGGACTCAGACTGGAACAACGGGTATATCCTCTCTGTTCTAATGCCTCCAATCATGTTAAGTCAAGTTAAATGGAAAATCAATTGACACGAATTCCAGCGTGACCATTAACTGCCATCCAGCTGGGCCCTGAGATGCTGGCTGAGATGAAGCAGATCTCTAACAGGCATGGAGCAGAACTCTGCGTGTCCGTTGTCCTAGAGATGCTTTCAACCCGCCACAGTCTCCCAAGCAATGCCCACGTTACCCCAAGTAATTACTGTGGCTAACGGAGAGCCCTGGGGGATAAGGTCAGGCAGCCGGGGATCAGTTGTGGGCTCTGCCCTTGGCTTTCCAGGGCAAGAGATGCAGCTGCTCTGTATGCTTCCTGCTGGCACAGCCACATTTGTCAAAAGCATAAAGGAAGTGAGTGAAACCTGGGCTGACCAAGCTGACCAGACAGATCCCTTCAACATACAGAAAAGGATTGTAGCAGCAAAACCGTGTTTCCCGCAGCACAGCTCATTTCTCCTGCAGAGGATGTTTCTGTTCTGCTGGTACAAAGCAGAGCTTTGCTGATGTGGCTTTGCTCATGCAAGAAGTATTTTGCTGCTAGAGTGGACCTGAATTTCTTTCTAAATGTCTCTCACAGGCTTATCCATATGTCTCAGCACCCCGCCTTGCTTCAGGGATAATGACACCAATCTCATTCTGAGAAAGGCATAAGGCTGTTTTTCATACGTTTGCAGTGTACATCAGACCCATGGACGAAGGCTAGTCTAAGCACAAAATCTCATTACTGTGATGTATTTATTGTCCTGTGCCTATAAAGCTGTATGGTCCATATTACAAAAGCGAGTTTGTTGTTTGGATTTGGTTTTGGTTTTGTTGTGGGGTTTTTTTTCCCTGGGATATAACGTTTTCCTTAGTTAAAACCAAAGGCAATAGGGCAGCGCTTTCAGACAACCACCATGGGGTAGAGCAGCCACTCTGCCAGGAAGCAGGCAATGGGAGCCCTGGGTGGGCGGCAAGAAATCTGTCTGCTACCGAGAGCTAAAGCATTGACATGGTTCAGTTTACTAAATCCAGCTGTGAAGAGCAGCTGGTTTTCTGGCAGTCAGTGTGACATACGCAGGCGGATATGCTCGAGAGAATTGATCAGGGGCCACCGATGGGGAGAAGGGAAGGGTATGCTGTTCCCTCTGCTACTAAGTGCTAAAGTGGCTCCTGGCAGTTCTGATTACCAAATCCAGCTGTGAGGAGCTTTTTGGGGCTTGAATGCGATGTCTGATGGGGATATACCTCTGCCGCGTGTGTTTGGAGGGAGGGGGAAGCACAAGGCTTCTGCATAGCCAGCTACTGCCCTGCTCAGTGCTCTGGTTTGTGGGACCCTGGGGAAGGGTCACTGGGACAAATGCAGGATGTCTGCAGACACCGGGGGAGGATGCCAAGAGACTTCAGCATTCCCATCTCAGTTTCTCCATTTCTCTTCCCATTTCCTCCAGGAGGAAGCTGTGGACACCAGGGGAGACAGCGGGCACAGTGAGCCCAGGGGAGATCATGTGGAACAAACAGCAAGAGACTTCCCTGGAGGGCTGGAAAAGATAACAAAGATGTCCATTATCTGGCCCAAACTGAGAAAAGCTGCCGGCTTGGGTGTGATAGGGGAAGGATGTCCTGCTGCCCCTAAAATCAGCCTGGGAAGAGCCTGAGAAATGCTGAGTGTTCCTGCTGAGTGGAGGGAGATCCAAGGTAATCTCGAGGGTACCTTTTTTAGTTTCCGTGATAAAGCTGGGAGTTATCTTTGCTGTCCTTTGATCTTCAAAGGACAGGAGGAAATTTCACACTTAGGGGAGGCCACCCGGTGTCAGGTGAAGTTGCTGCAGCTTGTGAAAGTCGGTCAGATGCCATAAGGCCAGCAACTCACCTCCCTTAGTGTGAAAATGCCTTTGCAGAAAGGAGTCTGCCTTCTCCTGTGGCTGGTTTTGGTGCCCTAGTTAGAAAATCACATTTGTTTGTGGATCTGGAGGCTGCAGACGAATGGGCGTAAAATCCAGACAATGTGATACCGATGTGATTCATTAGTTCAGATGCGTATTATTTTGTTGGATGGATGTGGTCAGCCAAAATCATGATTTTTGTTCTAATCTAATTACAAATTTACCACAGACGCCTCCTTCCAGGGTGCTAATGAGCAGAGGAGGAAAGGGACTTTTTGGTATTTCAGGATGCTCTGTGGAAGTCAGATGTCCAGTCTGGCATCTCTGTCAACGTAATTTTGTTTGTACCAGCCACAAAGACTGAAAAAAGCTGCCCCAAAATGTGATGACATGGATCTCAGACCCACGCTAGCTCTCTCTGCCCCTTGCCCTGTGGCCTGGCTCACCACACATGCTGAGTGCAGATGTTCAGCCACTTCTCTTCATCTACCCACCATTTCCCCCAGGGAGTCTCTGTGGCCCTTGGTTAGTCTGTGTCCTGGCACTGCTGGGAACGGGTTGCAAAATACCCCTTTGGTCAATGATATCATCCAACCAGCAACACCTCCGGGGCTGGGACAGGCACCGCCGCTTCCCCTCAGTCCCTCACACACTCTTTCATAACAGCAAATAATGAGTCTTTCATGGATCCAGCTTCAGAGCAAGCAGCCTCTCCTGCAGATGGGATGCATACATTTATGTCTGCATGGCTCTCTTACTGCCAGGATTGCATTTACTGCTCGCTTGAACATGACATTCTTTGGAGGTAAAATTGCCTGTTAATTCCCCGCCTGCTCTCCCAGGCTCGTGCTGCTGTCTGAGCTGGCGATCTTTCACCAGGCATTCGGATTAGGCAGGTCTTCGGAGATCACCCTTGCTTATGATTTATTTTGATGAGAACCAGTTGATCCTGTCCTCCCAGAGCTGTCACCAAGCCCTGCTGGTGGGTGGGTCGGTGCCCCCCACCCTGGAATGTCATGCATCCTCCCACCCCCCTCCGGCCCCAAAGCAGCCATCTTCCTACGAGGATGCTGGTGCTGACCCAGCCCCACTTCAGGGCACCCCCCAAAAAGACAAGGGTGCTGTGGGATGACCCCTCCCTGCTGGGGCAGCCAACACGCGCAACAGCTTTGTGGGGTTTGGCATCCCTGATTTGCTTCTCCTGCACACCTCAGCCACCTGAAAACATGTCTGGGGGTGCATCTGGGGGTCCCCTTCAGCACAGCTGACTCCATAAACAGCCCACTGCTGGGCTCTTCCCTTGCCTGGGGGTTAAAAAAGAAAAAAAAAAAAAAAAGCAGACCAATAGTTTCTTTCACAAAGTTTCCTAATGCAGCAAAGCTCTTTGTTGCATCAGAGCGAAGAAAAAACATGTCCGCCTCCCACCCTTCGGCGGGATGCGGCCTCTCTCGCCCCACGGCAGGAGCTGGCCTGGCCCACGCCGCCTGCCGGCAGAGCTCCCAACACAGCCCCGCCGTGGCAGCCGGGGGTGTAATCCATTTCATGTGTGTGTCTGTGGCGGCTGGCTTCATAACATTAGTGAAGCAAGTGAAATTAATTCAACCACAGCCACGTTTTATTCGTAGAGAGGTTCGGCTGGAAGATGGCGAGCACAACAACTGCTTTCCCTTCATAAGCCTGTAGCAGATCCATTCATAATAAAATGCATCTATTTTTAAAAAAGGGACCTTTTTCTATTGCTCCTCTCACGCTGCTGTTGTACCCTGCCACTCTCTTCTTGACAAGCATGGCAGCATTCTTAAAATGTTGCTGGATTAATGGCTTTATGGATGAATACTTAACAGTCAACAATAATTATTTACCTTTACACATTCAAAGGATCATAAAGATCAAGAGAAACCTTTTTTTTTTTAATATTTAAAAAGAAACTGCCTGACTGTTTTGAGTTGTTTAAAGTGAACAGAAATAGAGTCGGGAAAGTAAAAGCAAAAAAAAAAGAGGCTGGTGATTTCACGGTCGGCAGGGCACCCACTGTGAGGAAATAACGGGAGAGTTTGGCAGGTCTCCTGGGGCCCGGCCCAACGGCTGCCCTTCCACCCCCAGCAGATGATAAAATGCACAGCAGCCACCTCACTGGGAAGAGCTAAGGATCCACAGGTAGTGCCGTGCAGTGGAGGTAGTGGAGTTAGTGCCCTGCTCCCTCCCAGGCCTGGGCTCATGGAAGGAGTGATTGAGCAGCTACCGCTTTGCTCTCCTCCTCTGAAGGGAGCTGGAGCCAGCAGCACTGGATCGCTCCCAAATCGCAGGAGCAAGTGCTGTTATCACCACTGATTGCACTTCAAATATAGGTATATAGATGCCTTATGGTGTATCACCCCTGGCACCCCTCTGGGCCCGTTGTGGCTGTGGGCAGGCAGGCCAGCCACCCTGCTCCTTGCTACAACATCTGCACCAGAGACAAAAAACAGCAAGAAAAGGGTCTGCTGGTGAGGGGATTGGGAGTCATCATTGCAGCACAGATGTAAACATCTAATGCTGCGCAGTCAGCCTCCGAACCTGTAATTACATCCACCCTTTATCAAGTAGAGGGTCTTAAAGATCTTGCAGGCTCAGGGCTTCCTCTTCTAAGTGTTTTGACAGGTAATGGCTCACTGGCAGACACAGCCATTTCTGGAGGTTTTGGTGAGGGGTCAGACTCTTGCATTGCAAGGCACAGAGGCAACAGGGCTTGAAAGCAAAACATTTGCTAACCTTGCCTGAGAGAAAAAAATGTTTTGGAGAGGAAACCCATGTGTGGCTGGCTTGTGTGTTTTTCAGGATAGGTGCTCCTTGTTCCTGGAAAGTGGGTTGAGGGCAATGAGACTGATGTGCATGTCCTAGTCTGTCAAGAAAGAGACAGCTTCTCTCACTTCACATGCTAGAATCTCCATTGAATTCAAAGGCGAAATATATGCTACAGCATTGCTGCCTTGGGATCCATGCTTAGCCTGGGTGGTTTAGGAGGAGAGGTATTCTTGGCTGCCCCACAGTTAAACCTGCACGACCTTGGGCAAGGCACTTTCTCACTGCTTTTGTTTCGCAAGCTGAAATTAGACTATCAGAATATCTGGTCATGTGTTCAGAGTGACATTAAACACTGGTTTCTACAGAGTCTAGGCAATGTCTAACCAAAGCCCAGGTCCCTGGTTTGCTCCTCAGATTCTGCTGTGACACCAATACAAAGTGTCCCCAGCAGCGATCTGCCTTCCCCCCCACCTGCTACGGAGTCCAAGTGATGAAGCATAAGTGATTGATGTTGTGATGAGCTTACTGATTTCTACAGTCATTTAAAAATGGCAGTAAATACCTCACTGATTGCAGCCACTCGTGAATGAAAGCAGTCTATACACATGTTGGTTAACAACTGAAAGTGGTAATACAAGAGGTTAATAATACATTTAAACTCCCCCCATATACTTTTTTCATGTCTTTTCTAAGAGAAATTTTGCTATTTGAGAGGAGGGGGGAAAAAAAGCCCAACAACCCACGCTAGACTTGAAATCCCATCTATATGTTGCAGTTAAGCTTAATGAAAGAAATGCCTGACGTTTTTTCGGGCTGACGAAGCCTAGATGAATTAAACCAGCATTTCCACTTTCTCCTTTCTCACGCTACTGTTTAATTCTAGTATATTTATAGAAAAACACTCCTTATAAATCAGGGCCATATAAAAAGCTCTGCAGCACCTACTGAAGCGAGGTGAATTCGATGTGTAGCAAGCACTGATTATATGTTTGCAGGTTCTGAATAAAGTGCTGTTTAACTAGCTGCCAGCTTTCTGCACTCCTACAGCCAAGGCAGCTTGACAGAATAAAAATGACACAGATCACCCTTGGGTTGGGTGCATATTTTCATCATGGAATACAAACCCAAAAGAATAACAAAAAAAATCTAACACCTACACCACCCCTCCACTCCCTCAAATACGAATCTCTAAAAGCTATGTGACAAAACCTGTATGCAGGGGCCCACAAATGTGTTTGAAACACTCTTTGAACTAGACAATCAGTTGCTGCTTAATCCTTAATGAATACAGTTGCTATTTTTGCAAGCACGTCACACTGGTGGGAGTTTGTTGATGAAATATCAGCGAGATATGATTTTATTCCTATGAATAAATATAACCCGGTGTCTGTGCACATCTGTGCATACACATAAGTTATCTCCAAACTGCAGGAACATGCTGTATATCCAGTCTTCGAGAGGGAAGGAACACCTTGGGATAAAAAAGATCCCTGGTCCTTACTTGTGCCTGTTTATAATATAGAGGGCGATGCACCGCAACAACAGCAAGCTGCCTGGGCACCAGCTTGTGGAGCAGAAGATTGTGAGGTCTGCAGAGCTTTGGCTTGAGCCAGGGTCTTCAGGAGGACTTGGTGCATTCAGGCACAAAAATGTCAGTGCAGAAGTCAAGAGAAGAGCAGGATTTTCCTCAGGTGACTCTGGACTCCCCTCTTCAGGGGAAGAAGATTAAATCCTTGCTCTGTGAGTCTGTGATTAAGTGGAAAGAAGTTTGTGAACTACAAATGAAAGCTCAAAATCAAGGAGTCAAGGGATCCCCTACCTCTAAAAGCAGGAGACAAAGAGGAATGAACTTCAAATGTTTCTGTGCCTACTACTGCTCTGAGAAACTGGGATGAGGAACGCTGGATTGTCCTTCTGCTGTGGTGTTCTGCAGAAGAAGCAGGCTATTGGTGAGGGGATGTCCCAGCTGCTTGTTGTGATAAAACCTTTGCCAAGTTGTTTCAGTCAAGGTTAGCCTGCAGTGCCGTGTCAAGGGAGTCTCAAACACGTAAAACATACTGCAGTTTTCTCCCGCCCAAGTGCTTCACAAGCTGACTTTGAAAATCACAGGTTTATCTAGCATGTGCACATTTGTGAAATTTATTTTCATGCAAATATTAAACCAAAAATTAATGTAAATAATTCTTTTAATGAGGTATAGGATTCAAAAAGAGGAGAATTCGACTTCTCTTCTTCTGAACTCTCTTCTTCCTGCTGCCATTGAGTCCCCTTGGATGGGTCAGGCAGCTGCAACCCGCAGTACTGGCATCTGTAACTCGCTTTGCCCTGGAGAAAGCGAAGAGTAAATTCCGTACACAAACCAACCCCAGAAAGATGGTGTGAGACTCATTTAAAGATTTAAAATTCCCCAAAAGCCTAAAATGAAAGAGAATGAAAAAAACACAAATTGATAAAATACCCCACCCCCAGTGCCACTGAACTGAGCTATTTTAAAGTAAAACCAGAACAGTCAGACAGGAAATTTTCATTCTGAATGTTTGTGGAGCATCATTAAACACTTTAGGGTTTTGCTTTGCTTTTTTTATTTTCAGAAAACCACTGCGTTTTCTGAAGAAAAAACATACCGTTTCTTTAAAGGTGCAGGTGAAATATGTTACAATAGCCTCCTGATGGGCCTTTAGTAAAACCATTTAATTACATGGCAGTTAAGAATGCTTGACACTGGGGAGCAAGGAAAGTAATTCATTCACCTATTCTAGGAGAGGTGGGAGCTAGAATGTTCTGCTTAAATCTATTTTTTATTAGTGTTAAGAGACCACTTGTATAGAAATGCTGAATATTGCTGTATTTTTTGAGTGCTGTCAAAATGAAAATTGCATTTTCTTTGAGATATTATTACCCCTACTGTTGTCACAGTATCACTTGAAATTACTGAAACTGGAAGAGATTAGAAGAAAATTAATGTTTCCTTTCCTTCATTTGCTTATTTTGTGCGTTTGATGGCTCCTTTTGGGGAGCTGAACAGTCTCACTGGGAGATAAAGGTATGAGTACAGACTCAAGCTATTCTTGCTGTTCTGAGACCATTTCTCACCACTCCTGTTACTCAGCTCACCCTGGGCATGGGCTTGGCTTGGCCCAGGCTTTTTGCAGGATGCAGAGCTGGGCTCTCAGAGACACCCAAGCCTACGGGGCCCCACGCCACTGCACTTTGCACTGGGGCCACTCGGCCCTGCCCCACACGACTTCATGAGAGACTGGAGTCAGCAGAGTGGGAATAAAGAGCAAAACCACATGTAGACAAGCTGAAATCTGGGAAGAGGGGCTGAAATCCCCAACTCGTGGCCCTGCACAGCCACTGGGGCTGGTCGTTAACCCCTGGCCTGGTGGGATGGCTGGGCAAGGGGGCTTGCTGGGGACAGGTGGGATGGCTGGGGCCCAGCCACAGGCCAACATGACGGGGAGGGGGGCGGTGTTAATACGTTTTAATTTGGTTTGGTTTGGTTTAGATCCTCGAATAAGGGGTTTTACGATCCAGGTTTTGTTTCACGTTAGGTGAGCAGTTTTACTGCCGCCCCCCCAGCAGAGGGCAGAGCACGGTCTGTAGAGGCTCCATAGAGCCTCTTCCTCCCTGGGCTGAAACCTCGGCCGCATCCCGGCCCCCGGCAGCGCCCTCTGCAGGCGCACAACGCCCCATCCCGCCCCGCCACTTTCCCCCACTCGGCTCACACTTGCCTTTGGCGCCCAACCCGCCCCTCAGGAGGAGAAACCACTTTTTCTAACCCCTTGGGGGGACCCTTACTGCGAGTGAGGACAGTCTCACTCACCTTCTCCGTTTCAGAGCGCCCTCAGAAAGGCCAGTGGGGGACTTGAGAACCGGAGGAAAGAAATCACAACTGTCTTTTTCGGTGTTCCTTCTCGGGCGGAGCAGGGGCGCGTCCTCTGTCCCGCACCTCCCCCTCTACCGGGTGCTGAATGGTTTGCGCCGGATCGGAATGGAGGCGGCTCCGCCGCCATTTTGTTTGCGTGAGGGGTGAGTGGGGCGCTGTGTTGGGAAGTGTGGGGGGGCGGTGGTGACCCGTGGGCTACGCCGAGCAGTGGTGTCGGGAAGAGACGGCGAGGGCGGGCTGAGCCACGGCAGGAGGCACCGGGGCGGGCGCCTCCCCCATTCTTCGCAGTCATGTACATCAAACAGGTAAACCGGCGGGGTCCAAGCCTCCCGCCTTTTGCGGTGCGGCCTGGGCCTGTCTCGGTCGGCTTGGCCCAGCCTGTCCAGCCTCTGGGCGAGCGGCAGACTTAGGTCCCGGCTCGCAGCAAAAGGCCCGCTGGCTAGTGGCGGGTCCGAAGGACGTTGCTTGGTTCACTGCTGTCCTGGGGGCTTTGGGGGGGGGGTGGGGGGTGGATAGACCGCGGCCTCTGCCGAGGGGAAGGGGGGCGTCCCCGGCCCAACCGAGGGTCAAGTCCGCCGTGGAGGCTGGCAGGTGCCTTTCCTCCCTTGGTCCCCGCGGCTGGTTTCATTCATTGCAGCTGGTGAGTGAGAGTAGGCCCTCTTGGACTCGAGACGTCTGTCTTGGCGGGCTCTATGGCGGCCCTTTGGACAGGGCAGCCCTGATGTCCCGGCCGTCCAGATGAAGGCCGACCCGAGGCCGGGAGGCTCGTACCCACGCGGGGCTGGTACACAAACAAGGTGTTCTCCTCAGCTGTCAGGCCAGGCGGTATCTTTTTTGCAGCTGTTAAATTTGTGGGTTCTCTCTCTTTTTAAATTATTATTATTATTACTTTTAAATCTACGTGCGATTTCAGTGGAGATATGTGACAGTATTTGGGCTTTCAATTCGAATTGGTTCTGTCAGCCGCACCCCCTGGGAGAAACAAGTTACTGGGTTTTGTACTGTGTGATGCTTTATGCCCCCGGGCACGGACCATTTACATTATTTCATCCTTGACAAGCAATCTACAACTGATGTCCAGTTTACAGGGCTTTGTATGAACCTTTCCCAAACAGTTTTTAAGATTAAGGCAATCGTTAATGTTACTTCTGTAGTATATCCCCACAGTCGTGTAGCACAACATATTGCACAGGATAGTTGAATTTTTATGGCTGCTTTCATACTGCTGCCTATGCATGTTCATGCAAACCTGACTAGGATTCTCATTTCTTAATGGACTCAATTTTTTTCTGGCTTTTGAGCCCCTACATCTGGCTTTAAGATGATTATTTTGTTTGCAAGTGCATGTTCTGCATAGATAATCATGTTTTCATCAACTGTTTGGCTGACTAGGGACTATTGCAAATTCCTTTTGATTGTGTTTAAGTAAATCACACGATCGCTGCAGGTGCATATGTGTCTTTAAGGTCTGTGACTAGGAAAGCTTGTTCTCCAGATTTGAATTGCCTAAAGTAAACAGTAGTGAAGGTACATAGAATCAGTAAGAAGTCCAAATTAAATCAGAAAAGAGGAAGTGAATAACCAACGCTGTTCTAGGAGCTGTAGAAGAGAGCGTATCAAGGTGTGAACGTGAGAATAAAACACATGCGGGTGAATATAGTTCCACCAAAATCCCTCACTGTGTTGCTTCCCAGAAATAATTCCTGGAGTTTGAAGATTAAAATTATTTTATGTCTTACTCTGAGGCTATACAAGGCAATAAACAACTTGCGATGTTTTCAGAATATGTGGGATGGGTGAATTGAGAAGCTGTCTAGGAAGAGTCAGGGGAAATTGATGTTCAGTGTCTTCCTGTATGTACCATGCTCGTACCAGCCACGTACTTGAGCATCACAAAAGTCCCATAGTAATATCCAAGAAATAATATTTTTTTTTTTACCTTTCTGTTGAGTCTTTCAGGTTCTTGTAAGAATAAAGTAGATTAATTATTTCAATCTCTGTTTTTAGAATATTGTAAGTAAACTGGAGAAGTACTAGACACTAATTTTTTTTTACATTCTGGGTTTTTTTTCTTGAAAAAAATTAACTTTTTTCTGGTGAATTGGGAAGCAGGATTGTTTGCCTTTAAAAAAAAATTGAAAATGAGAATGCGTGAACATAGTTGCTGTGGCCTAGAATTGGTGACAAGACCTGAGTAAGATTTGCTGTTTCTGTTTTTCCTTTGGAAGTCACTTACACTGAGGCAGAGCTTCCTACTGCTGCAAGAAAGTCACTGTCTGACCAATGAGGCAGGCTGTTTTTTTAGGGGTGGTAAGGTCTGTGTGCAGTTAATACATTGTATTGAACTTGCTTTCTGCATTTTGATCCATTGCATTCTAAACTGCTTAATTACTTTTGAAACAGTTGCTTTGGCAGGTACTTAATGAGAACTGTATCTTGCTGGAGGACAGTGTGCATAAGACAGTTGCACTTCAGAAAAGGTTTGGATAGGCAAGGTACTGTGGGAGTGTCAGGCTGTGCCTTTTTCAGAACAGCTGCTGTTGCTAAGATCTGAGATACTTCCATTTTCTAATGAAATAATTTTGCAAAGAGGATTTTATAAGGCAGATGTAGTGCCTGGGAAGATGATTCTTGTGACCATGAAGATGGTCAGAGGGCTGGAGCACCTTTCCTATGAAGACAGGCTGAGAGAGTTCAGCTTGGAGAAGAGAAGGCTCCAGGGACCTTATAGCAGCCTTCCAGTACCTAAGGGGGCCTGCAGGAAAGCTGGAGAGGATTCTTTATCAGGGATTGTAAAGCTAGAACAAGGGGTAAATGGCCTTAAGACAAAGGAGGGTAGGTTTAGATTAGGCATTAGGAAGAAATTCTTCCCTGTGAGAGCGGTGAGGCACTGCCACAGGTTTCCCAGAGAAGCTGTGGCTACCCCCTCCCTGGCAGTGTTCAAGGCCAGGTTGGATGGGACTTTGGACAACCTGGGCTAGTGGGTGGTGTGCCTGCCCATGGCAGGGGCTTGGAACTACACAGGCTTTGAGGTCCCTTCCAACCCATTGTGTGATTTCTGACTAAATTTAGTTGATGCCTTTTAGGTTTCATTTTTTCATACTGAAGTGTTTGATTTGCTGTTGGGTATGACGTTTTCATTCAGTATTAGCGAGATGCTTTTAATCCATTAGTATGAACAGGTGGTAAGAGTTTTCTGTGATCCTTGATAATGGGCTGTCACATAGTGGGAGAAAGACATAAGACTGAACTTGACATGAATAAATTGAAGCACTTTCTTGTGCCAGTCTTTGTCTAGCAAATTTTGCAGACAGCATTTTTTCTCTACTGTTTGTATAGTGTGCTACCAGAATATTCCAGAGTATGAATATGGTTCTGAAGGTAATTTTTTCTTGAGTTGTTCATTTTTTCAGATGTACAGTTAATGTAGGCTTTTGTAGTAGGGGGAGAAGGCTTTCTTTAATGTTTACAACACTATTTCTAGGCTTGTTGGCGAAATTCTGTATGTGCTTTTCTGATACCAAGTGTTATGCTTGCCTTTTGGAACAAGGACTGTTTTTCTGTTGAAGATGTGAAAGAAGGGATTGCAATTCAGAAAAATAGAATATGGTAATGTGCCTGTAGACCTTACAAACAAAGCAATCCTAAACAATTTCACATTCTATACTTAAGTAATGTTATTGAGAAATATGTGTCTTCCAAACCACTGGTTCTTAGTTTATGATAACTATCATGGTGAAACATTTGCGTTATTTTAACAATATCTTGTTTCTGCTGGGGAGTAGATGGGCAAAGGACATAACGATTAAATGTCAACTCAAGTCCTTTTGTAAGCGTTCTTGCTGAAAGATCAGCAAATATCAAAACTCTTCAGGTGGCTGCTGCCTCTGATGTCTTAGCAGAGCAAAGCTGCTTGCGTAGTCTTTCATTCAGCACAGCTTTAATGTTTATGAAAGGTGATTTAATGCTGGAATGTGCATGCTGTGAAGTACTGGGATATTGTCATTCCCTACCTTGTATGTTACTTGGCCTGACAAACCTCAGATCACTACTGAAATTGAATAGTTGAAATTTGACATGCTGCTTCTAGATGACTGCTGTGTGGATCCTGAAGTTAATCATGTAGGTTTGTATTTGTCTGTTTAGGAAGTGAATGCACTAGAACCAAGATAGCTTGCTTTTTTACTTTTCCCATTAGGCTGCAGAGTAAACCAAAATGAGACTGTATTGCATGTAAAATAGGTAGAGGCTGGTATAGTTCTTGCAGTCTGTGATTGTTCTACTTGAAGAATTTGCCAATAGAATTCTTATGCTGCATTTGGATTGCATAAAAAAAAGGCATATAAATCTGGTCCTGTTAGAATAAACTTGTGATATTTGGGTTTTCTTTCCAGTATATACTTGATGTAAATACATCTTTTTATGTAGTTTGTTACATAAAGACTCTCAGAACTCTTGTTCACTGTGCCTTGGCCTAGATGTAAGTACCAGCATCTCTTGTGATATGGGAAGAAAAATCTGTACCTAAAGTGATGCTTAGGTGAGGGGCAAGTTTTATGATGCAAGTTGCTAATCTTGAACTAGAAGGTTGAAGGGTGTGCGGGTAGGGAGATCAAGTATATTATAATTGATGTAAATATTCTGAAACTGCTCAAGAACAGAGATAACTTTGTTAAAATACCTCTTTTCATTAGGTAATCATTCAGGGCTTTCGAAGCTACAGGGACCAAACCATTGTGGACCCATTCAGCTCAAAACACAATGTCATTGGTAAGTTCAGATACTTGTCTTAAGACTAACTAGAGTTTCACAGTTGTTTCAGATGATTTTCGTATTAAAATCCTTTATACTTTTTAATATTCTGCCTATGTTTTATGACCACGTTTTCTGTTTTGGAAATTACTTTACAGTTGTCTGTTACATGTCACAGGGTGTATTCCACTTAAAGCTAAGGAATGCTAGCATTCAATTTGACTGTGACAATAGTATGTCCAAGTCCTCAGAAAATGAGTGAAGTCTGTAAATTCCTTCATATGTACAGATATCTATATCAGCCAGACCCCCTTTAAAGCCCGTGCTTGCAGGAAAAGCAGCAGAGAATTTATGGGGGAGTTTTTTGTTGTTTGGTTGGGGTTTTTTATGTATGCAAGTATAATCATTTTGATAAATAAGCACACTAGCTGCCATAAACTGCTGCAGAGAAGATCCTCTTTCTTCCAGCTCTGGAGAAATGAATTTCTGGAATATGGACTGTCAAAAAGTACAATATGAGTTTTAAAGTGTAGTTTCATAAATAATACCTGATCTAACGTTTTCCACCATTCTCACACATCTTCCTGGTTTTACCCATGGATGTCTGGTCCTGCCTTTTCATTTGCATTGATTTTAGTGGTTCTGGAACAACATTGAGACTGCTGAAAACAGTCCATTTGGGGCATAAAAATTTAGTAACCAGGATTTACTCAGGGACTGGAAAAAATGTGAATATGACTTGAAAAGTGTGTTCTATTATGTAATGTTACTTTAGTGGCAGCCAGCGCTTTGTCCAGGTTCTTAAAAGGGTGGGGGGGAAATCTGACTTCCCTTTTATTTTTTTTTTTTTTTTCTTTTTAAAGACCTCATATAAATCTGGCCCTGCTAGAATGAGTCTTGTGAATTTGGAGGGCACGTAGGCAGGAAGGTATGAAGTGCCTGGGATACTTACTGCCGCTGGAAGGCAAGCAGTTTTGAAATACTGATGGTGTTATCTTTAAGACACTGAACCTTGCTGAAACATAGCAGAACTAACGCTGGGATCGCTGTATGTTAGCACAGTGCAGTGTTCTTACACCTGTATTTTTTTAAATAGAAATAGTACTACTTTCCAGGTTTTTCTTAAAACAAAACATTGCTGAATTAGCAAGTGGAGTATTAAGGCGTTCATACTCTGCCTCGAGTTCATGCAGTCAACCTGAATGTACAGGCAAGTGATTTCCTTTGTTACATAACAACAAATTTTTCTGGTCCCAGCATCTATTTTTGTTTAGGTTTATTGGGTTTTTTTATACCACCAGGAGATCAGTATTAAAAATAAAAGGATGGGAATAAGTAGGATTCATTTAACCATATTATCAGCGTGGAATAGTGTTGGAATTCATAAGTTGTAATGTGTTTGAGTGGGGAAAGGACTGTTCTCTAGTTCTCAGACAATGATTAACTCATCCACCCACTAAGTTTGCCTCAATTCTCTTGAGATTTTGCTTGGCTGTGTTATATTTGGGTTCTGTTCTTGAATATTAATATGCAAAATTTAACGTACATTATGATCTTAACTCACTCCAGTGTGAGGTTTTACTTTGTGTTTTAATTTTCAGTGGGAAGAAATGGATCTGGAAAAAGCAACTTTTTTTATGGTAAGCATGGATTTCTTAATATAATAGCATGGGGATGCTGATAATGCCGATCTTCTTCCTTTGTGCCAGAAGTTGGTTTACCAGATGTTCCGCTTCAACAAGGAGTGGCAAATTGGTCATTACTTGGCAGTGATGAAAGGCAGATACCAATGCACTTGTTCAGTATTGACATTCAGATTTTTCACCAGTGTTTGGCTTGTCATAAAGACCCTTCTAAGATTTTTTTATATTTTTTTAACTGGCAAGAACACATTGGCAGGAGACTGCTTGTAAAAGTCACCTACCTTGAAAGCTGATTGTGACATTTACAGTTACTTCAGACATTCTTCGTGGCTAAATTCTAAGCTGATTCCATAGCAATGTAGCACAGCTTATACTTCTAATGTATGGATCTGAGGGGGGTTTTGTGGGGTGGGAGCATTGGTGGAGGAACAGAGATGCTGGTTGAAGGTGTTAGTGGCCTTTGTGATGGTAGTCTTTATGAATTGCCAAGTGTTCAGTGTTTTAGCCATATTTTTAACCTAGCCTGTGTGCTGTGTATTTGTAGAGGGAAGATCATGAATCCCTACTTATATAACACTGTTAATAGTTATGTAGTGAGCTAGTAAGCTGGTGACAGTGAGACTTCAGAGAAATTCTGGTGTGCAGTAGGCTGAGTAATAAAGATCCAGCAGATTAATGCTTTTAAAGAAAAAAGATTGTAAGATATTACCAGCAGCATGGCTGCATTGTACAACAGTAAAGCAGTATGCTTTGAGTTAAATTGCTGCATATCCCCCAAAGGAAAAAATAAATCTTCTGTTTCTTTATTTTATTACAGCAATTCAGTTTGTCCTCAGTGATGAGTTTAGTCATCTTCGCCCAGAGCAGAGACTGGCTTTGTTGCATGTAAGTCAAGGTGTATAACAAGATGAAAGAGTAAGCTAATGCCTTTGAATGTTAGCACAGAAAGGGTAAATTGCTGGGCATGTTTGTCATGGTTTAACCCTTGGGGACAACAAAGCCCCACACAGCCGCTTGCTCAGTCCCACACCCCACCTCCAGTGGCATGGGGAGAGATCCAGAAGAATACAAGTGAGACAACTCGCGAGTTAAGATAAAGACAGTTCAATGTGTACAGCAAAGGCTGCGTGCACACACAAAGCAGAACCAGGAATTCGTTCCCCACTTCCCATGGGCAGGCAGGTGTTCAGCCATCCCCAGGAAAGCAGGGCTCCATTGTGTGTAACTGTTACCTGTAAAGACAGCCATCGCTCCACATGTCTCTCAAGTCCTCCTTCCCCCAGCTTTATATGCTAAGCATGGTGTCACATGGTATGGAATATCCCTTTGGTCAGTTGGGGTCAGCTGTCCCAGCTGTGTCCCCTCCCAACTTCCTGTGTACTCATCCTACCTGCTGGTGGGATGAAGCATCAAATGCCTTGACTGTGTAAGCACTGCTCAGTAGTAACACAGGGATTTTTTTAGTCATCAGTACTGTTTTCAGCACAAATCCAAAACAGAGCCTCATGCTAGTGACTGTGTAGTAAATAAATTCTATACCAGCTAAAAGCAGTACAGTGTTTTAAGGCAATTAAATTTGAAGCATCCTTAAACATTTTTTGCTTCCCTGTGACAAAAGGGAATTTATTACAGAGTAATACATCATGTTGATAATTCACATCAGTGAATGTGTATCCAACATTTTCAGAAATAAAAATGTGTTGGACTGTATATAGATGTTCTTGACTTTCAAATCCTTGGAAGGAAAGGAGAAATGAGGTTGTTAGGGAAAAGGGGAGATGAATGAGCTCAAAATTCGTTTAAGGTGAGAGTTATCTAACCAAGATATCTCCTTTCTCAGGAAGGGACAGGTCCTCGTGTTATTTCAGCTTTTGTGGAAATTATTTTTGACAATTCGGACAACAGATTACCGGTAAGTTGAATATGCTACTTCAGAAACATGATGGCTTCATTCTCTAACGTTGCAGTGTCGTGGAAGTTTTCAGTATGGTAACTGCTTTTAAGTCTGTCCTGGTTAAAAAGTTCCATAAACATTCTGGATTAGCTGTACATACTTGTCGCAAGCAGTTAAATTTACTGGGTTTTGTTTTCTTAAGATCGATAAAGAGGAAGTCTCACTTCGCAGAGTCATTGGAGCCAAGAAGGACCAATATTTCTTAGACAAGAAAATGGTGACGTAGGTACTTCTTTTCCATAGCTGAATGAAGCTAATAGTATTGCTGTAAAATTCTGTAGTCACACTGAACACTTGCCTCTCTTGCCTGAAATAAATTTATTCTTATGAGTTCATGAGCAATACTAATTTAGTTGTGTAATACTGAGTACCAGTAGTTTGACAGCAAGGACATCAGTCCTTGTACAATAGACTGTAGGCTTTGAATTTACAATTTAATTAATTCCTTAACTTGATGTTTAACTGCTTATATAGTGTTTCTTTCAGGGCTTTTAAAAATAATACAGTTACCTGACTTTAGGTTGTTTTGTATCTTTCGTTGTGCCATCTTTGCCTGTGTTTGCTTCCTCTTCAGGGTGCTTCCTAATCTCTTTCCTGTGCTATAGTATTTTAATTTTTTTTTCCATTTTTATTCTCACTTAATTTTAGAAATATAGAATTTTCTTCACACAAAGCTTGCATTGCACCCTGATTATAATATGTGATCTGTCATTGTGATACTTTACTGAATTTTTACAGCTGTCACTTCAAGTGTTTTTAATAGATTCACAATAATGTTTCAGGAAAAATGATGTAATGAATCTTCTTGAAAGTGCTGGATTTTCTCGCAGTAATCCCTACTATATTGTCAAACAAGGAAAGGTAAGATTCTTCCCCTCACCCCCCACCCCCCCAAAAAAAAAAATCGCTATCAAGAGTATCATGTCTCCTGAATGCCAAACTTAGATCAGTTATTGCAGAAGTAAACCAAAACCTAAATCCATTTTTGTTTGAAACAATTCTTGTAGCTGCTGCTTTTGCAAGTAATACTCTTTCACTATTTATGTTGATTTTAAGAAAAAAAGCTTTAATGTCTGTAATGTTGATATTTAGACAAGTTTTTTCCCCATAGAAATCTTTCCAATCACTTCTCCAATCCTGCTTTTCTGTATACTTCCATACAAAGCAAACTTAATACCTATAACTATTTCAATGTAAATTCATAGATTTATGGTCCTTAAGATGAGGCAGTGAAGTAATTGTAGAGAATTTTAAGAGGCTAAAAATACTATCAATGGAGGACGAATGGAAATGTGTTGCAGTGCCAGAAGTGAACACACACAGGGAGAGGTCTCGCAGCATGGCCTGTGTTAACTGGTCTTCAAGACCCAAGTGCTTACCAGAGCACTCAAAGGACACCCAGATTTGGGGACAAAGGACAGAGAACTTGTAATTGCTCACAGGGTGCGGCACCGTGGAGAACCCTCAGCTAAAACAGTACTGAAAAGCATACCTAGAAGGGAAATGCAGGATGCTCATGGAGCACTTGATGGCAGAAATACCAACCCAGCAGTACAATCTCAAATGTTTATCAGGAGAAATTTTCCTATAGGGCTAAACATGTATTTGGAAAAAACAACTTCAGCTGGGAAGTCACTTCTGTTTTTTAGAGGGGACTGGTTCAAATGAGTCTTACAGCCAAAATGTACGTATTTGTTTTAATATAAAACAAATTAGAAAGATACACCTTACTAATAGGATGCCACAACTGAAATTCTATTGAAGTGAGTCTTGTGTTGGGTGTAATTGTGTGACTTATTTAATGTTGGCTTAATGAGTTTTTCAAGACTTGAATTGTTCTAATACTTAGAACCCCTGTGTTTTGGTGTGATTTTTATAGATGCTTTTACACTAATTGTTTAAATTTAAAAGCTCAAGATTGAGTTTCTCTTAACATAATTTTGAATGGGTAATGAGTTCTTCAGTTCCCGTAATACTAGTATCTTGACTTCTGTCAATAACTGGTAGCATTTGAAAACCAACAAAATTAATTACAGGCAGAATACTTGCCATCCTAAAGTAATTGTCTCTAAAGGAAAGCAGTATGATATATATTGGGTGTCTGAATCTTCCTGCCAAAGTTTCAGGCAAACATGTACGGCAAACATGTACAGCAAACAAACCCCCAAACCCAAACAAACCAAAAACCTGCAATCTTTGATCTCTTGTGGTTAGCCATACAGCCAGGGCGGGCTATTGAAGTCGCAGGTCTTGAATTTTTCAGATCAACCAGATGGCCACAGCTCCTGACTCTCAAAGGCTGAAGTTGCTAAGAGAAGTAGCTGGTACCAGAGTATATGATGAACGTAAAGAAGAGAGTATTTCACTAATGAAAGAAACAGGTAAAAATAGTTTAAGAAGTGAATGTTTTATGCCACACTAATTCTGTAAATCTGAAGGTTTACGGCTTTTTCAGTACAGCTAATTGTTCGATAGATTTTATTTGTGGTATGGTAAACCATGTAGAGCCTGTCATGTTTTCTCCTTGAATTTTAAAAATCGCAAAATGACTTAATTTGTTCTTTTAGTAAGAAGACTTTTTAGCTAGGCTAACAGGGATAATTGTACTGTTCAAAACATGTGATGTCAGCTGGCAGTGATGCAAAAATCAGGATACCTACAGCTATGCAAACACTAAAGTTAATGTAGTCTGGTCTATAATTATTCTGAGTGTGTGAGCTGTGAAAGTACACGCTTGTGTTGCCTTACATAACTAGTATCAATAGTTCCGCTGTTAGGATGTTTTTTGGGGGAACTTCTGGACATGGCTTCTCCTTTCCATGCTTCATACCTGGTGAGAAATAGGTAATCACTGGAAGAGATTCAGTCGCTTTAAAGGTGTAGGAATGTGTTACAGTGTTTAACTGAACGTGTTACAGTGTTTAACTGAATTTCAATCTTGTAATCTTTTCTAAAGAGGGCAAGCGGGAGAAGATCAATGAGTTGTTAAAATACATTGAAGAGCGACTGCATACCCTAGAAGAGGAGAAAGAAGAGCTGGCTCAGTACCAGAAATGGGATAAAATGAGGAGAGCATTAGAATACACAATTTATAATCAGGAGCTTAATGAAACTCGAGCTAAGCTTGATGAGGTAAAATATCTTTGCTAATACAAACTATAACATGAGCTGTTGATTTGCTTGATAGAATCCTGTCGGTATTCACTAATGCAACATTATTTTACTTCTGGATCTATGGCTAAAACAGAGTCTTGATACTTAAGCTATTGGTGATATTTCCATACAGCTTTCTGCCAAACGAGAGACAAGTGGAGAGAAATCCAGGCAGTTGAGAGATGCACAGCAAGATGCTAGAGATAAAATGGAGGTAAAAATACTTTTTAACAAGGGCTCTTAGGAGGTGTATTTTGCTTTGTGGGTAGGTTTTGGTTGCATGGTGGGGTTTTTTTGCAAGTAGTTGGGCGTGAGGGGGAAGGGTAAAGTACAGTGGTCTAGAACTATTAAATTCTATTTTACCCTTTCTACCTGTTTGGAAACAGGAAAGGCTTTACACGTAAAGGTGTATCTTAATCCAAACAATGTTGTGAGTTTTGATAGATGCTGAAATGTGTTTATAGTGTTTAAGATACTGCGTACTTTAAATTTGGATAGGAAATAGAACGGCAAGTTCGAGAACTGAAGACAAAGATTTCAGCAATGAAAGAAGAGAAGGAACAACTTAGTGCTGAAAGACAGGAGCAGATCAAACAGAGAACTAAATTGGAGCTGAAGGCTAAAGACCTGCAGGATGAATTAGCTGGCAACAGTGAACAAAGGGTATGTAACAGCTGCAAAGTCTCAAAATGTCATTGGCATGTGGGACTATACTTGTATGTTGAAGTTTTGGGTTTAGACTGTAGTCTTTCATTATTTTCTAAGGTTTGTCAGACAGATACCTTAGTTTCTTGTGATGTCTTTTGTGTGATACTAGGGGATTGTAAATGCAGATTCCTGTTGTGATCCTTTACTTATCCTGCATCTTGCAAAATCAAACACCTATAGCTCTCTAGATCTTAGTTGCTGCAAGTATTGGGAAGGAAGGTTTTGTTTGTAGCAGTAGTTTGAGCTTGGCTGTGAGAAGGCTTCATTTCATCTCTCTTTGCTGCCCTGATTAGAACTGAACCCTTATGTTAAGTGTGAAGCAATGTAATATCAGGTAAGCTTAAGTGCCAGATAGTATCTTAGCTTGCAGTTAAGATATTTTTTCGAAGTGTGTATTTCTTCCTGAAAGGAGATTGTGGTGAGCTGGGGCTCAGCCTCTTCTTGCAGATAACCAGCGATAGGACAAGAGGGAATGGCTGCAAGTTGTGCCAGGGGTGGTTCAGGTTACAAATTATGAGAGATTTCTCCTCAGAAAGAGTGGTTAGGCGTTGGAATGGGTTGCCCAGGGAGATGGCACCGTCCCTCAGGGTGTTTAAGGAAAGGTTGGGTGAGGTACTGAGGGACATAGTTTTGTAAGTAATATAGGTGGTAGGGGGATGGTTGGACTAGATGATCTTGGAGGTCGTTTCCAACCGTAATGATTCTATGACTTATCTAATAATACAGTTCCTGGTATTACTTTACTTTAAATACTGCTTTGTTTGACTTCCAGAAAAGGCTGCTGAAAGAGAGGCAAAAGCTTCTTGAGAAAATTGAGGAGAAGCAGAAAGAATTAGCAGAAACGGAGCCGAAATTCAACAGTGTAAAAGAAAAAGAAGAGAGGGGAATTGCTAGGTCTGTGGCATTCTACAACGGAGTAAAAGCATTAAAAACCCCAGAACAAAAAAACCACCCGCAAACCCAAGATACTGTCAATACTATTCCCATGTGCAATTAACTCAGTTGTACTTGTTGCTTGAGAATGGAGTAGCGATACATTCCTAAAGATGGTCTGTAAAAAGCCTGCTTTAGTGTTGGGGGGAACAGTATTTGATGAAACTAATTTTTATGCTTTACCCCTTTTGTGGGCTGTAGTCAGCTTTTTGTCTTGTGAAGTCTTCTGGGTGATTTTTGTGGTTTATGCCATGATCCTTTTCTTTTTGTTACTGATTTGGTGCTTAAATTTTAGAGCCTGGTTTGGCGCATTTTGAAAATTCTTACAGTAACTGTTAAAGCTTACTTTTAATAAATTCAAGATCTCGTTATAATACAGCATGTCTTCTCCTTCTCAAAATAGACTTGCACAGGCTACGCAGGAAAGAACAGATCTTTATGCTAAACAAGGCCGAGGAAGCCAGTTTACTTCCAAAGAAGAAAGGGATAAGTGGATAAAGAAAGAACTGAAGTCTTTAGATCAAGCCATCAATGACAAGAAGCGTCAGATTGCAGCTATACACAAGGATTTAGAGGATACAGAAGCAAACAAGGAGAAAAATTTGGAACAGTACAGTGTAAGTTTTTAACTTGTTCTTGATATTTTTGAGAGAAGGGTTAAATGTTCAATCTAATACTGGACAATTAAAACTCAGTTTCTATTACAAGGCAGATGAGACATTCTGGTTGTGTGAGGCCTTTTAGTAATGAATTATTGAAAATATCTGGAGATAAAGTCTAAACTCCCTTTAGCACTACTTCTGACTTCGCTCTAGATTTTGATGTTTCTGGTACTTTCCCAAAGTGTTTAGCTTGAGTTTTCAGGAAAAGGCTTAGATCTGCCCACCTCGGTCTGTTGAACGTGGTCATTTCACATTTCATACAGATAACAATTTGTTACATTTTTTGAGAGGTCTGTGTTGGTTGTTTTCACTCTTCTGTTACTTTACCTGAGCAGAGGTTCTTTGAAACGGTGTTCAAACACTGCACCTTTGCACCGTGATGGCAGCTGGTTAGAAGATTAATCTGTCTCAGTATTAACTGTGCATCTTTAGATTTTAATTTTCCATTTAGATGCAGCTCTTACACTGCAAATGCAGCATGATAATCCCAAAATGCCACTCCTGCTAAAAGCTGTAAGAATGAAGACCTCTGCACTTATATTGGGAGAGAATCCAGTGCCAGTGCTGCTACCCTGCCAGTGCTGATAGGCAGCGTTCTTGGTCTCTCTGTAATACGTCTACCTGAAATCTTGGAATGCAGTTGTGCAAAAGCCGCGATGTTCTGCTAAAACACTGTTTGGATGGAGCCCACATTAGCAAAGTGACGATTCTCTTAGTTGGTGAATGAAAGAAATGGCATTCAGCATTGTCTGTAATTATATTATACTGCTCAATATGAATTCCATAGGATTGAAGAGGTTAAATTTGAGGTGATGCCTTTTATCAACATGTCTTGATTTCATTTTCTTCTTAGAAAGGTCGGCTTATGCTTAGGCCAAGAGTAATATAGCTTTTTGTTGTTCAGAGGGGAAGTGTTCTTGATGGAGAGCTTCAAAGCTAGGATGGAAAAACTTGGCTGTGTTTTGAGAACACAGCTAGTCCTCCCGCACAGATAACTATGAAAACAATATCTGAGTGCTAGCCCTAAGCTGCTTTGAAAGTGTTAAGCAAGGGAATGATGTCTGCGTTGGCTTAAACAGTGTGCTGCTGACAGCAGCTGTGGTAAAATACTAGCACCGCTGGAAAGCTGGCCAAGACTTTTGACTAATAGAAGTATGGCACAGTACACGAGACCGGTGTGTGTGTTCTTATCCCAAATGGTACTTCAGAGCATGATTACACAGAGCTGTGTGTAGGATAGTCACTGTTTTGATTCAGTTTCTTACTGTGGCTTAGTGACACCTTTTACTGTAATACCCAGATGCACAGTTCAATTCATTGCCCGCCTTGGAGTCTTCTTGATAACTTAACCAGGTTACTGCTCCCTTACAGAGATGTATCTATTCGTGGCACTTTTCCATTTTGTTGTAAATCAGATAAAATGCTTGTAGGAATTGTTTCTGAACTGTAAGTAGTGATTTATTATTGAATAGTAGAAATGTTTTTGAATATAGTTGTAGTTTCATGCTGTTCTTTTCTTTGTGTTAGAAACTGGACCAGGATCTTAATGAAGTGAAGGCTCGTGTTGAAGAATTGGACAGAAAATACTATGAAGTGAAA
Organism: Gallinula chloropus; assembly: GCF_964237585.1. Classification (NCBI taxonomy): domain Eukaryota; kingdom Metazoa; phylum Chordata; class Aves; order Gruiformes; family Rallidae; genus Gallinula; species Gallinula chloropus. The sequence goes on from NC_140090.1 coordinate 71,115,549, forward strand.
AATAAAAAGGATGAACTACAGAGTGAAAGAAAGTTAGTAAATAATTGAAATATGTCTGAATCTCACTTAATGTGAAGGACTCTAACTGTGTAGTAGTTAACATGGGATGTAGGTATGTTTTTTCAAATATAGCCATGTATGAGCTCCTGCACTTCACTTTTCTTTTAGATTAGCGGTCTTTGAGAATAATAATACTACTCATAAAAAAATTAAGACTTCATTCATATTTGAAATATTTTAATTACTTTTGTTCTTTAGTTACCTGTGGAGAGAAGAGAATGCAGAACAACAAGCTCTTGCTGCAAAGCGGGAAGATTTAGAAAAGAAACAGCAGCTTCTCAGAGCAGCAACAGGAAAGGTAACACACCTTGTATTTGAGAATTCTTTGTGGAAGATTTTCTTCTGGTTCTTAAAGGACAAGTCATAGCCGTATCTGAAAGATATGAGGGTTATTTCTTGTGGTTATTGTCTTTTGTAGTTAAGATGGACAGATGATATTTGTAAGCTGAATTTTTCAAATATCTGTAGCTCTGGAATTACATGGAAATTAGTTTTCTAAACTCAGGGAAATTGAGGAGAGGTAAGGAAGCATGGTAGAAAGGGATTCTTTCTAAAATATCTTCCGAATACTTTAGCTTTTTAAAAGAAATTAAAAAAGACCCTGAAAAGTGGCAAATTCAGATATTTAGATATCTTCTATTAGAGCTGTAGGTTAGTTAGCAGGAACTTGGCAATAAAGAGTATTATGACTTTCACGAAGTTAAAGGTAACAGATTACTTCCAGATCTTTCAATTGTGGTATAATAGTGAGTTATATCTTAACAGGCCATTTTGAATGGTATAGACAGCATAAACAAAGTCTTGGAGCACTTCCGTCGCAAAGGCATAAACCAGCATGTTCTGAACGGCTACCATGGCATTGTGATGAATAACTTCGAATGTGAGCCAGCTTTCTACACCTGTGTTGAAGTTACTGCAGGGAACAGGTAATGACGTGCTTTCAGTGTAACTTAAGGTAAAGCAGCTGCAGCGTTACAGTTGTTGGTGAATTTGAGCTCGTGTCCTTCATTTGTCAAAGTGCCTTCTGTTGTAGAGCTGTGATTTAACCTGGCAGGCAGCTAAACCAACCACACGGCCCCAGAGAACAGCTTGATACCCCCTTCCCACAGTGGACTGGGGGAGACAAGTGAAAAGAAAAAAATAAACTTGTGGAATAAACTTATTTCAGTCCCTCTGATGCTAGTTCCAATTATACCCAGGGAGATATATATAATATAAATAATAAATACAATAAAATTATTTATTTTGTAAAATTCTTGGCTGATTCCATTGTAATGAAAGTGAATAGAGTGTATCCATTTGCTTATTATAAGGCACCAACTTGAAGAGAAACAACTTCATAGTGATATGTTTTTTAATGGTACCTGTATACTTAACTGTTCCCATACAAATATGTTGGCGCTTTTGGCACAGTAAAGTTTTGCTTATTTCTTTGGCTTCTTAATTAGGTTGTTTTATCACATTGTGGATTCCGATGAGGTCAGTACAAAGATCTTAATGGAATTTAACAAAATGAACCTTCCTGGAGAAGTTACTTTCCTTCCTCTGAACAAGCTGGATGTTAGAGATACTGCTTATCCGGAGACTAATGTGAGTTAGAGTTCTTTTTGAACCTTTTTCTAGTTGAGAATTACAAAGTCACATATTTTAAATATGTATCTTGCTTATTGCACCGCTTGCTTTGCTGTTGAATGTATACAGGTAAATACTACCTCTAATGTATGCTTCTCAAAATCCTTTGTTATAGGAAGATATGTTGCTTTCCTACCAGGTGTTTGCTCTTTAAAGTTTAAATTTACCTGAGAAAAATAGACGATGCTAAAAACTAGGCCCTGATAATGGATAATTGCCTAAATTATTTAATGCTTTTAAACTGAAATGCTGTCATGGACAAATGTTGAAGAGCTGTGCTACATATTACAACTACGGACAATTTATCAAAGTTATGGGAAAGCTTGTTGTATTTTTAGAATTAAAAATGCATAAATAAATCTTCAGTGACAACCATTTAAAAAGTAATTCTGAAATACATTTCAAGAAAGTGTCTGCTCTTGTTTGAAATTTGGGTACTGAGTCAATTGTAAATGTTAACTGCTTCCTACAATAATTGCGGTAGAATAAGTTCTTTTTTTTTTCTGCAGATAAACATAGGAAAAAAAATAGGAAACAATCAGACTTTTAGCATGCTCATTTTGGGAGGGCTTTACTAGCAAAACTGGGTTAATGTTTGTGTCGTACTCTCTACAGAAAGAAATTACTATTTTTTTTGGAGGAAAAACACTTTACTGCCAATTTATGGTACATAGTCACCTTGTGTCAGTAACAGTTTAATACTTACATGAGATTCCTGTCAGACTCTTAGTTGACTTGAGCTTCAAGCCTAGCTGTTAAAGTTACAAAGTATTACACCTGACTTCCATAGAGTATTTATGTGTTTGTCTTGGGGATGTTCAGTCAGCGTGTCATCCTTCTACCAACTGACTGCTGTTAATCTCCAAAGTATTCACAATATTGTGTTTCGAGCTCAGGGGTTGACATCCTGTGTGTAAATAATGATTTACACAACTCCAGAAGCCTTCATTCTAGAAGCTTATTGATTGTGAAGCCAATGTTCTGTGAATTTGAGATGTGCTAAACTTTTAGAAATTCTTGTTATGAGGCTAGAGCATGTTCTGTTTTTACTCTTGATGGTAGGGTGGTTTATTTGTGTTGTTTTTTTTCTGAGCTTACTTGAATTCTGTGTATGATTTAGTTGCAATATACTTGCCATACTTCTAGTAATATGCTGTTATTCAAATCACTGTCCCTTCAGGATGCTATTCCTATGATCAGTAAACTGAGATACAATCCAAGATTTGACAAAGCTTTCAAACATGTTTTTGGAAAGACTCTAATTTGTCGTAGCATGGAAGTGTCTACTCAGCTGGCCAGAGCTTTCACTATGGATTGTATTACTCTGGAAGGTAAATATTGTGATTTTGTAAATTACTTGTTGTAAAAAATTGGATCCCTGGAATGTGACACTCACTGAAACTGAACATGGTTTATTAGTGTTGTCAAAGTAAGATTCTTTTAAACAATAGCATACTTGACTGAGGTGTACAAGGCTGCGCTTGGTTAAGTGCAGTGCTTAGAAATACAGACTTTCTTCATAAGTCATTTTTGCTTTATCTAAAAGTTAGTAGCTGTGTATCTTCATCCTGAGAATTGTAAAGCAGTCTGGGTTTGCGTTTATGCAGTTTGTTTTATGCAATTTAACAGGTGTTTGTTTTCCTTGGGGTGTTTATGGTTTTCCACAAACTTAAACCTGTGTTTATGGTGTGAACATGTGGCCTAAATTACTGATAAGTGTGAGGTGAACAATTCTGCACGCTGGAATTTTATGTTCTCTAAAATAATCTCTCTCTTGCTACTTGCCTGTTCTTGGAGGGCAGATTCCCTGCAGGCTTACTGCTGTCCTTTTGTTTTCTAAAGTCAACCTGAAAAAAATTCCTAAGGATATCTGAATAGATTATTAACTTTTCAGTAACAGCATACTCTACAAGCCACAGATGCTGCTAATTACTCAGCCTCTTTTGTTTCCTTCCTCACAGGAGATCTGAGAATGTTTTGGGTTTTTTTTTAATTTAAACTGGTGGTGCTAGGTATTTGCATCTTCCCCTTGATATAAGTAATTATTTCCTTCAAGCCACATAGTTTCGGAACTTAAATTAAAACCAAACAAAATTAGATAATGCTTAAAGGTGATTATAGCAGTCTGTTGGCCTTGAGAAGGGAAATGCACTTTAAATTGAATACAGAAACATTTCCTTATTTCCTGTAAACATAACATTAATTATTCCTGATACTGATGCAGTGCTTCTGTAAGTTAGTTAAAATGTTACAGTTAATGTGCAAAGATATATTGTAGAGACTGCTCTGAATATTATTGAGAGAATAGAATATAGGATGCAGTTCTTAGTCTTGTTCTGTTAATGTCCTTAGGTGATCAAGTCAGCCATCGTGGTGCTTTGACTGGAGGTTATTATGACACAAGGAAGTCTCGACTTGAGTTGCAGAAAGATGTTAGGAAGGCAGAAGAGGAACTTGGTAAACTCGAAGCAAAACTCAATGAAAACTTACGCAGAAACATTGAAAATATCCTTTTGTTGTTCTTTGGGGAAGGTTGTGTGATGACAAAGCTTTTGTTTTGTGCTTACAGTAATAGTGGAAGAACGGGAACTAACTTTTGCTAATGGTACATATTAGCTGTGGTATTTGTTCTCACTTTTGCTTCTGCAACCTGGTTCTACGTTAACTGTAGGGATTTTAGTAACAAGGAAATCAGTGTTAAAACAGAAACAAAGACTCTGTCTGTGAAAACCAGTATACAGCCAGTGACAGTAACAGATTTTTAAACATACCCATTGTTTATGTGCCTAAATTGCATTCTGTTTTAAAAACAATTTTTAGATCAGTGCGGTAAGTTAAGAAATAGTTTCTGCACCACTGCTGTTAATTCCTTGGTTAAACACCCATACTTGGGGAACTTGACTGAAAAACAGTAATTGAAACATACCTTGTCCAGTGGTTTGCTTCAGAGAGTGACTGACACACTAGGCTTTAGGAAAAAGGAGCTTCAGTAATCTGTCCCTGTTAAAATTTGATCTTGATCTTTAAAGGCTAGAGATGAGGTTAAAGCCTAAATTAGGAAGGTTTCTAATCCTTCTAGAGTTTATTGTAGTAGCTGCTATAACCAGATATTCTTGTTATTTCTGTTAAGCCTCACTGCTTCTTCTGACTCATGCTTTATTTTTGTTACTTGTGTCCTGAATTGGTGTGTTCCATTGTCCGCTTGTGCTGTGGGTAGGAGATGGAGAGCATTATATTATAATGAAGCTCGGAGTTCCTTGATGGTCTCGGTCTTTTCAGTTTCTTTGTACAATAATTCAAGTAACTGTCACCTTTTTTCTAATCCTTTTGATGCTACAGTGTCCTTTTGAGATCTAATATTGAGAGTTCACGGACAAATGAGGCTTCTGCAATTTTCTTCCCGGCTATTGAGGTCATTCTGTCCTTTGAACTGAACTACTTTGGCCTGCAGCAGTGCTTTAGAGACTTTTTTTGGGGCAGCAGATAAGCAGAACACAGATCCTGTGTTTGGAACAACAGCTGATTAGCAAAGTTCTACATACCTATGTCTTGTTAAGTCAGTGGAAGAACGTCAAAATGGTCTGTTAAATATGACTTTTAGATTGAATTTGGGAACAAGCTCTGAATGCACCAGCAGTAACAAATCAGCTCTAAGCAATGTGCAGGACCTGGTTTATTTACCTACAATCAAGTATTTAAGTGTAGCATTTTCTTCTGTCTTGTTTTTTCAGCTGCAGATATGTAGGGATATGGTTTTAAAAGGATTTGTGCAGAGACTAATTTTGACACTAATCCCAGTGTGCATTGTACAGGTAGCCTGCTTTTTGTGACTAGGAATGTGAGCTTGAATTCCTGCTGCTTGTAGTTAAATTCCCTGCTTTCAGTATAGCTTGACTTTTGACCAGGACTACTGTTTTGGAATGAGAAGTCTTCCTTGCAATTGATTTAAGTCAAAAATCTTTAGGCCTGGTTTTTTTTCTCAGGGATGTAAGGGAGAGGATGTAGGTAGAGTGCTTTGCGGCATCGCTTCAGCTGTGGTAGATCAGTGACTACAATAAGAGCTGTTACTGTAGTCTGACAGTAACTTACAGTATATAACACAGACATCAGTTGTTTTGAGAGTAAAGGTCCATTCCTGCCAACTTCCTATTCTGTAGCTCGTTCTGTTTCCCCAAAATGCTTAAGTAGTAGTGAAGTGCTTAGGGGAATTATTTAACTTTCAGGGCACTGAAGTTGATGCTGTGTTAAAAAATAGGTTGCAGTAGGAGTAATGTGATGGTAGTGATTCAACATAAATTAAACCAGAGTCTTCTGTGAGCTCTGCATCGTGACTTGTGCCATTATATCAAAATCAGCAAGAACAAACTCTTTGCCTCAGAATTGAGTAATGAGTAATTGTATTCTAATATTTTTTTTTTAAATGCAGGATCTGTAAGATCTGAGTCTTCCTTAGTGGTTCAGATGTATCCCTGTGTGGTTCCATGGTATAAAGTCAACAGCTAAATGAAGCTTTCCTCATTTGTTCTTGGTGTCAGTGAGTGTGCTGAAGTTACTTTTGGTGGTGGTTCTTGATTTCCTCTATACAACTGAACATTTTAGTTTGTGGAGTTTTTGCTTTTGTGTTGACAGCAGCTAAATATGCCAAATAGACTTAAAAATGAAGGTACTAATAGGTATAAAATGTCTTTTAAAGCAAGGACGGAGTTTTCCTTAGCCCATGGTATGGATTAACAATGAGATTGACCAGCTGATGAACCAAATGCAGCAAATTGAGACACAGCAGAGAAAGTTCAAAGCTTCTCGAGACAGTATTTTGTCAGAGATGAAAATGCTGAAGGAGAAGAGGCAGCAATCTGAGAAGACATTTATGCCTAAGGTATTGTATGGGGATATTGACAGTTGTTCCTAGTTTTGCAGTGATTGTTTCATTGACATTGCTGATAAGCTTACATTCTTTTCCAGTTAAGGTGATAACATGAAATATCGGAGAGATTATTAGAGATATGTCACAAAAATATGTTCAAACAGAAAAATGAAATTCACATAAGTTTTTATAGATTGCTTTGACAAATTACTCTGTCTAATCTGTTCCATAGCAACGCAGCTTGCAGAGCTTGGAGGCAAGTTTACATGCTATGGAGTCAACTAGAGAATCATTAAAAGCAGAACTGGGGACTGACTTGTTGTCTCAGCTCAGTCTGGAAGATCAGAAACGTGTGGATGCTCTTAATGATGAAATCCGACAACTACAGCAAGTAAGGAAGCGAAAATGTGTTACCATCTGATGTGGTACCTCTCTTCCCTGTGAACTTATTTTTGCCCTTTTTGTGTGAAAAGTCACTATGAGTACAGAGTAATTAAAGTGATGTTTTGTCACTAATATGTAGGCGCGTTTGGAGTTTTCTCCTCTGTAAAGTCTATCTGTGTGTTTTTCTCAAACGCTGGGCAAATTGCACTAGCAGTATTGTCTGAGAGTTATGGCTTGTTTGTTTTGTACTCATCACGTTTTCATTGGCTCTGCTCTCAGATTACAAATTAAAAATAGGCGTCATCTGAAAGGAATGATGCACATCTTGGGGAAAATAAAGCATTGCCTTTAAGCACGTGGTAGATAAGATAGAAACTAAGGTTTGGTCTGAGATAGTGAAGAAATACTACTTAAGTATATTCTAGAGTTTTTCTGCGTTCAAGAATTGGACTCAGATGCTAGCATTGTTTTAGAAACCTAGTAATTTTATAGCTGATTAAACTAGGCAGCTGCAAAAATAATTACCTTTTTTTTTATACCCGTTAAAATTTGAGCTACAGCCCAAAGAATTGTGACACTTTTTTAATACACAGAATTGTATAAAGAGTGGTACTTTTTGTTTATCTTAATTTTTTTAACAAGACGTTTGTTTAGCAGTCAAGGCAATTAATAGACTTTGTTTTTAAATTATTTTTCAGGAAAACAGACAGCTTTTGAATGAGAGGATCAAACTAGAAGGCATTATCACAAGAGTTGAAACGTATCTCAATGAGAATCTGAGAAAGCGCTTAGACCAAGTGGAACAAGTAAGGATTTTCGTTTAAATGTCCTTCTGCAATCTGGTTTATTTCTAGGGCTTTGGCATCTTAACAATTTGATAAATATTTATTCGTTACCCTGCATTACCTGTCATGAATTTTGCTTCCCTATATGCAAGCAGTTAAGTGTGTTAAATACCAGCACAGTATTTTAGGCATGTTAATTTTGACAGAAGTTCAACTCTGAATACACATCCCATGTCTAAATAGGATTTATTTGAAAATCTAACTGATTTCTAGAACTTTGCTAAAATATTTAATGCAGTTACATGTAGAGTAGCAGGAGATAACTTGTTTGGCTTATACTTTTGTTCCCCTCCATGCTGAAGCTTGCTGGCATTTACTTTGTCCCATAGGAGCTGAATGAGCTTCGAGAAACAGAAGGTGGCACAGTTCTTACTGCCACGACATCAGAGCTCGAGGCTATCAACAAACGAGTGAAGGATACACTGGCACGGTCAGATGGTTGGTAGCATCAGATTGTTTTTTTTTTTTTCCTTTGTGAAAGAAAATTCTCCAAGATTTTGGAAGTTCACACATACCATATTTAGGTTTAGAAATAGGATGCAATGAGAGAAGTAATTATTAATTTCAGATATGCTGTAGTAATTGCATAGTGTGTAACATTTTTAGAACATAGACCAAAAAATAAGTGAATCAAGGTTCACTTGCCTGTAAGAGAAAGTGTCTACAATTACATACTGTAATACCAGTAAGTGTCTGTTGGTGGTTACAGACGTCTGGCTTCAGGACACAGTACTTTTGCAGCAACCTTTATACAGGCATGATCTTCTATAGTTGTTCTTGAATTTTGTCTGACCTATCTAAACCCAAGTTGCCATCAACTAGGAAATAACATCTATATGGTTCTAATTTTTTTGCTTCTCTTTTTAGACTTCAGAAATATGATGCCAGTATGTTTGGGCTTTTTAAAAGCCTTTTACTCCTGGGGAAAAATGGGGGGGGGGGTTGTTCAGCTTTTCTTTAACTTTCTACTCTGTAGTAGATTTTTTTTCTTTTTAGATTGTCTTTTTGTTTCGTCAGTAATTGACTGGTTAATTGCTGGGTTTATGTAGGCATGTAAGACTGACCACTTTGGGTTTTGTGCTCTCACCCCTTATATCAGATTTGGATAATTCCATTGACAAAACAGAAGCAGGAATTAAAGAACTTCAGAAAAGCATGGAACGCTGGAAGAACATGGAAAAGGAGCATATGGATGCCATTAACCATGATACAAAAGAACTTGAAAAAATGACTAACAGGCAAGGCATGCTCCTCAAAAAGAAAGAGGAATGCATGAAGAAAATCCGAGAGTTGGGTTCACTTCCACAGGAAGCGTTTGAAAAGTATCAGACTTTAAGTTTAAAGCAGGTAATAAGTGAGCTTGGTTTCTTGTTTCATGACCTGAGACATGTGTCACGTACATCTTGAGGGTGAGCTGTGGGGAGAATTGCAGGTCGCTTTGATACGCCGATGTTTTTCATTCGCAGCTATTCCGCAAGCTGGAGCAATGCAACACGGAACTGAAGAAATACAGCCACGTTAACAAAAAAGCTTTAGATCAGTTTGTGAATTTCTCAGAACAAAAGGAAAAATTGATAAAAAGACAAGAGGAGCTGGACAGAGGCTACAAATCCATCATGGAGCTGATGAATGTCCTTGAGCTCCGGAAATATGAGGCTATTCAGCTGACTTTCAAGCAGGTAACAAAATGGCAACAGTTATAAAGACATTGGTACAGAAATCAAATCGTCCCATTAAGTAGCAGCTATTTGGGAAGAAGCAGATATTAACTGTGTTGATAATAAAAGAAGACATTATCATGTAACTTGAGGTTTACGGGGTTTCTTAAAATACTGAAAAAGAAATGGGTTAGCATTTTAAATAGGTGTTTGTCTTGGTTGTATTGCAACTCCAGCTTTGCTTCAAACCTCTTAAGTACTTCCTTTCTCGTGAATCTCTTTCTACTACCACAAGCCTTTCTGGGGAATGTCTGGTAAAAACACTCTGATTCTGGAGAATTGATATAGTGGAAAGTAATTCTTAATGTTAACTATCTGTACAACTGTGTGAAATGTTCTCAAAATGTTATTTGCTTAACTTGAGTGTCCTGTCTAATCTGAGGTTTACTAGTTTGTTCTAGTTCTACCATTTTCTTGGGGGGGGGGGGGGAAAGGTAAAAATTCTCATACTACAAGAATATTAGGCTTAGATGATTTTAAATCAAGCTCTGTAGAGCTTAGGTTTTCTGCTTCTACTTAAGAATTAACCTGGTGCTCAGCTTTGAAGCAGATACTTGGTGTGATCATGTAAACAGAGCTGTTGCCTGTGTTTTGATTTTGCTATGCAAAAATGAGCTGATTTATTGACTCTTTCCTTTTCAGGTGTCCAAAAATTTCAGTGAGGTATTCCAGAAGTTAGTCCCTGGTGGCAAGGCCACATTAGTGATGAAGAAAGGAGATGTGGAGGGCAGTCAGTCCCAGGATGAAGGTGAAGGCAGCACTGAGAGTGATAGGGGATCTGGATCGCAGAGCAGTGTTCCATCTGTAGACCAGTTCACTGGAGTTGGCATAAGGGTAAGGAAAAATGCTTGTGTTTCAGTACCCTGAATAATTGTTTAGGTTGCTTTCTAACAGTGTCTTTAAAAGGCAATGTTTAATCGGTCCTGGGTTTTTAATAAAGTAACAAGTGATGTCGTGGATTAATATTTTGAAATCATCATCTTGTTGCATTGTTTTCTTAGGTATCGTTCACGGGGAAGCAGGGTGAAATGAGAGAAATGCAGCAACTTTCAGGTGGACAGAAATCCTTAGTGGCCCTAGCCCTGATATTTGCTATCCAGAAATGTGATCCAGCTCCCTTTTACTTGTTTGATGAAATTGACCAAGCCTTGGATGCCCAGCACAGAAAAGCTGTTTCAGGTAACTGTCTACCTTTATTCATTGAGGTTGAAGGTGATTTATCTTAAAATAAAAACTTCTGATCATAAAGGCACATTATTTTAGTATCCCTACTTGTGTTAAAATTTAACTTTGTGCCTTCTGAAGTTTTTGTGAGCTTGGTTTTAGAAGCACTGCGTTTACTGTGTCTGAAGGGTCTTTGTGCTACACTTCAGTGTGGTAGAAATAATCCTGTTCTGAAGTGTCAGTTGATTTTTAAAAAGGAACTCTTAGCCCATTGAGTTGGAAAAGTGCTTACTCTTTTTCATCATAGAAGCTTAATACCCCACTTATTTTGCTGAGTGGCTGGATTTGTCAGAGGTGATACTGGAATTAGTAATAATACTTAAAAACCTGGTGTGGATCCTTTCTTGATTTGTAGGGCATTTTGTTTCATGACTCAAACCCTCATTTTGAGTAAGGACTAGCAAACTCTTTCCCTGTCTCATATTAAGACCTCTCCTGCTTTATTGAAAAGATTACATTAATAAAGAAGTTTTATATTCTTTTTTAGATATGATTATGGAACTTGCTGAACATGCTCAGTTTATTACAACGACTTTTAGGCCTGAACTGCTTGAATCAGCTGACAAGTTCTACGGTGTAAAATTCAGAAACAAGGTAAATAATGTTTTAGTTACAGCTCTTACTGGGAGCCTTACCAAGTTGTGCATTTGAGACTTGACCTAACAGGAGTTCAAAGTGAATGAGTCATCAGTCTTGTCTAAAAGTTCTCTCCTTCCTGGAAAAAGTAATTTAAATATCTACATATGTTCTTGAAAGGAAACTACAAATTGTTAATAATTGTTAATGGGTCTGGGACTCTTCAGAAATGAGGCTGTCTCATTGTGAGGGTGATGCTGTAATAACTGCATACTTCTTTGTGTTCCACCAGGTCAGTCATATTGATGTGATCACAGCAGAAATGGCCAAAGACTTTGTAGAAGATGACACCACACATGGTTAAATGAATTTGTACTTACTGCTTGTTTGGAAGTTGTGTATAGTGCTGTTGATGCCGGGGACCTGTAAATTTAAAATATGAAGTATTTAGTCCTGGTTTAAAATAGTTTTTGAACATACATTTTAACCAAGACCCTAGAAGGCTTAGTTTCAAAGGAGCTCGAGTATCCATTTTGTCTCTGTTGCTGTATTTTATAAAATAAATGTTACCTTTATACAGTACCTGTAGTTTGGAAATTTTATTCTCTTCCCTTAAATCTTTTGTAAAGTGTCTGTTGCTGTTTTGAAGCTTTTCAGAAAGTGCTGGCTGTTCCTCCTTAGGTATAATTTTACTATTTATATTGCCTCACATGTGTTTTTAATGGCATCAATTAAAATGATTGGTTTTATCCCTGTAACCTGTATACATTAAGCGTTTTGTTGTCTTGGAGGACTCCCGGAAGGTGGAGTAAACAGTATTTGGTCATAGTGGGGCTGGGTTTCAGAAGTATGAGACAGTTCTTGCAAACCCTTTTTACTTCACTTTTTCACCTTCTTTGCACTTTGCCGATGGCAGTAGAAAACTACCCTGGATCTGGGCTTGTCCAAATTCCTACCATTCTGGTTATTGAATTGGAAAAGTGTAAGCATTGGAAGGTACTGAGAAGTCTGAAAGACCCCAAAGCTGTCTTAAGAAAAATCACAGCCCCCCCCCCCCCTTTTTTTTTTTTTCTGGCACCCTGGCCAGTGTAGCAATTTTTTCACCATATCCTTTTAGCCTGAAGGACCAGCATAACTTGAGCCGAGTGACAGTCACCAGTCAAACTGTGAATCTTTTCCTACTGTCTAGGTTTTTGGCAAAGGGATATTGAACAATTTGATGTGTTTTTCTGGAAAACTTGAGGTTTTACCATGAGCCATTTATTTCTTAGCAAAGCAGTTGTAGTTGTTGGGAAGTGCCTATGCTTGCCATACAAGGCAGAGTAGATGAAGAATACTGACAATACGGCTTAAGTTCCTTGGGGAATACTTATGTAGTAAATGACTACCTGCAGCAGGTCTCAAGCCAGGAGGAGGAGTATGTGTCTGATACAACAGATTTCTATAGGCCTAGGGAGTCACTAGCTACATAGGAGACTTTTCTGTCAGTGAATAGAGGGTAGGGTACAAAATGGGAAACAAACTCTGGAAGCTTAAGTAACCCCAACACCTGCAACATTTTTAGCATGTGAAGAGATGTTACACTTGAGAATCTGTCAGAAATTTGACATTTGTCCTCTGCTTGCACAGTTGAATACCATGAGGTACATAACTTGTCTGTGTTAAGAGCAGAGTCTGCTCTTGGCTGACTCCCTCAGCTTCCCAGTGCTAGGGCACCAGCTTGCCAGTTTGAATTTTGGAAGGCATAAGCAGTTAAGAGGCCATGAAGCTAATTACTGTGGTTATTAAGAAGTGTCATACTAAAATCCACTTAACACTGGTCATTAATTTAATTCATTAAAGTGTGAGCAGATGAGAGCAAAAGAGGGGGTGTGTGTGTCCGTGTGTGTGTGTGTGTGTACACATAGTGCTCAGTGTTACAGAGCCCAATTGCAGCTGAGCAGCTTCTGTAACTTCAGCTGTGTTCCAGGCTTTTCTCTGGGTTGAGTCAAGCACATATTTCATTGCCAAGTGTAGTAGGAAAATGGGTAACTCCAGTGAGCTGGTGGAAGCACAGCTGAACCCTGGGTGGGTACTATGCAGGGTAAGAATAGACAAGGCTTTAGCTACTGCTGCTGTTTCTTGGCTGCTGAAGACCAAGGTTTGGAACTACTTACACAAAACTTGACAGGCTTATCAGGACTTCCAGAATCCCATGTCAAGGTAAATTTTGTGTGTGGTTGTTATTTTTTTGTTTGTTTGTTTGAACTTAAATGAGTACTAAACTTCTGTCCTTTAAAAGTGACGTTTCTGTAGAGGGTACTAAAAGTGATGTTTCTGTGAGACTACTTTCTAAGCTGACAAAGGAAGAAGTACCTTGTACAAAGGAGGAAGAATTGTATTGAAAAATGCCAGTATATAAAGCCTAAAGAAGGATTTTTGGGTTTCTCCACCTGCTTTTGACCATGGTTAAGGTCATGTCATAGACAGGGAGATAGAGATGCACCTCATTTGCAAGAGAGAAGCAGCAATGTGTTTTGTTAATAGCATTGGTAAACATGACAGTGGTTTAATAAGATCTGATGGCAAAGCAGACTGGGTAATTTACTGTGTAGAGGACAGGGTCAGAGAACTACAGGGAGACCCTCCTGTTGAGTCCTGCGGTTCCAAGAGAACCCCCTTGCTTTCCCAACTCCTCCTCAGAGGAGTCCAGGTGCAACTGGATCCAATCCCAGGCCCAGACTTGGTCAACAGTTCACGTCTAAAGGGTATGTGCACAGTCACTCCTTTATATCACTCAGCTAAGACTTCCAAAGTTTCAGCATGCTTATTCCTAATTCCCTTACAAAGTGTCTGATGCAATAAGGATCCTCTCAGCCTGGAGAAGTAACCTAGAGAGGTGTCCCTACTCACAGGGAGATCCTGGTGTGCAGCCTGCTGCTGTGCAAGAGAGCTCAGAGTACTCTTGGTCTTATCATTTATGGGGGTAAGGTACTTGACTAATAGCTGTGTCTGCATACTGACCACAGATGTTGGTCTCTTCTACTGGTTAGTGGGCTGCTGTGTCTCCAAATCCACTTTGGGAGGGATGGAGCCATCCCAACCAGGCACATCCATTACCACCACCACTGGTTATCACCTGAGCACTGCTATGGGAAGTAAAGGTTGGTTGGGAGGGGCAGGAGTGGCAGCACAGTTTTCTTTGCTGGCTGCCCCCATACTGACTTGCTTCAGCTTGCTGCATCAGGCTGAAGGTAGGGTGTTGGAAAATGCAGCCATAGGTGTGAGAGGTTTCTGGGGTGTATGTTGTGGCCTGTTTATCATGTCCACTGTTTGTATATTGTCCACCTATTGTCATAGGTTGCAATTGCATTTTCTGTCTGCCAGTGCTTTTAAGTCTTCCTGGAGTCCTAATAAGCTGCTTTCAGAGTCACTGTGTCTGCGAGTTTCTTTGCAGTTGTCCATCCCTTTTTCCCCACCTGAGAGTTAAAGGGAGAATTCACTGGAGCTACATGCTTGCTCCCAACTGTAGGACATCCCAGAAACTGCAGACATCCTGGGTGGCCCATGGTGCAGTTGTTCATGCCCAGGGGGCATGTATGGATGTATTGACTGCAGTATCTGCGTTAGCAGCTCTGGCAGATGCTTCTTGGAAACTTAGCGCTGCAGGGCTGGCAGTTGTACTCTGTGTGCTGGGGGCAGGATCCAGAACCATGGAACTCAAAAATGTTCCTATTTTATTTTTCATTTTTCTGGGTACTCTTGCCCTGCCAGTAAAACACAACTGCTGTTTCCTGGCTGTCCACCTGGGGCTGCGTTTCCCTCTGTAAGCTTGAAAGTCAGCTGGGAAATAGGGATGTAATGTAACTGCTGGATGTGTCCCCTACAGGTGTTCTACTGTTCCTATTCTTAGCTATCGATGTGTGAAACCCATCGCTGAATCACGGATAATCTCGATATCTCGTGATAGTTTTCATCTCTAGCAAGCGTTCACGCAGTCTAGACTATCACCTTGTTGAGTTTCATATTTTTAGTCTTATGTAAACGTTACGAGATGTAGTTTGTCACTTTGGGCAGGAGATGGAGCCAAACTGGACTAAATGCAAAAAGGGAACTTGCTTTATTGCTCAAGTTGGGGTCAAAATCAAAGCTTTTCTTTGAGTTTTCCATAATTCCAGGTACTGTTGGATCCCGAACAAATAGAGAAATACAACTAGTTTTATATGGCCAAGGATGTAAGTAAACAGGAGTAAATTCCACTTTTTTTTTCTTAAAAATTACAGAAGCCTCTAAAATTTTAGTATTTTGCTAAAATTTTCTATTGGGTGCCATTCCAGGAAGATGGGTGGATGGATGGATGGATGGATGGATGGATGGATGGATGGATGGATGGATGGATGTAAAAAATAAGCTACAAAGGTCTGAAAAATTGTTACAAAAAAGTAAGAATATGATTCCTCTATGAGAAATTACTAATAATTCTTTGCAGTGAATGAAGTTATTGTTCTCTCCTTGCAGCTGAACCTGTGGGTGTGGGAGGTGATGATTCCCAAGGCAGGGGTGAACAGAGGGGATGAACTGCTCCTGATAAAATTCTTCCCTTGAATAGGAAATACAGAGTGAGTTACTCTGCTGAAAGTAGCAACTGCTGGGCTCCTCTTGGCTGCTCCCATCTGAGCATCCTGATCCACAGGCACACACAAGGGCACTGCTGGAGAACAGCTGTTCTGCTTCTGGAGCACCAGGTCCTAACAGATAACAGCTCTTCACCTGGGGGAGGGGGATAATGGCATCTCTTTATTGACTCTCAGTGGATCCCTGCTGATTTTTACAAGCTGAGAGTCTTTAGATATTGTTTCAAAATATTTTCCTAGGGAAAGGTAACCTTAGACCTTGGAAGGTCATTATTTCCAGCATCTGCTTTCATTCCTCATTAGACACAATGGATACTTTTACTATTTCCCTAATAGTCAATAAAACCATTTGCAGTAACAAAACTAAATCTATTCACATGTGCACTTTAGTTCATTTCACTGGTGACACTGTCTTGTTTTTCAAAGAGGGTTATAAAGAAGTGGATTTGGTTTTATAGAAAAACACTTCCTTTTAGCACTGTTGTAAGCATATTTGGGGATTATTTTAATTGGAGGCATTTTTCACCTCGGTCCTGGCATGATGTACAGTCGGCTGCAGTGTGGTGGGAAGGCAGTTAGGCTGAGATCCTTATTTCTAGTAGTTCAGCCTTGCTCTTCCTTCAGTGCAGTTTTTACCCTTTCCTTCTCTGTTGGATTTGGCTTTGCTACCTGTGGCTGCACTCACCAAGGGACATCTCTCTTTTGGTAACCTCGATAGCCTCTGGTTCAGCTTTCCCACTTGTTCTCTGCCGATGTGCTTTGTCCCAGACAAGCATTTCTTCTGTTATACAGCAACAAGGATGGACAAAATAATTTTACAGCAGTCCCTGGATTTCCTGCAGCTCCAGCTAAGTGTGAGCTGTTCGGAGAGGATACATTTAGCCTGAGAAATCTTGTAACTATGCTGACCCCAGCATCTGTTTTCAGCACTTCCCAATCAGCAGCCACTTCATGTTGCACTCAACTTCTAGGAGAATTACATTATTCCTCTGAAATGTCTCCAAGCTTCTCTGGGAAGAACTTGTGATTTCTTATTCTAGTCACAAGTTATGTCTGGGATACCTTTATTTCTCTGTGTGGAAACGTGACGATGAGCAATGACCTGCACACTCTTGGGTTCTGATGCCTGATGGTTCCTGCTGCTCTGAAAATGAGATTTTCACCAGGCAAGATCAGCATTTAGAATCCACTTCTGCAACTGTGCCCAAGAAGATGTGTTGATAGGATGTTTTGGTTGCAGGACCTCAGTGATACAGCCTCTGTGTATACTGACACTTCAAACAGGAGGCGTTCCAGACAGAGCGTGTGAGTCAGAACTACAACACCCAGTTGCTGCTGGTACCACTGAAGGTCGTAGGCAGATGCTGCTGGCACTTGGAGCACAATGAAATTCTGCCTCTGTCTCTCCAGAAGAGCTCAAGTTTTTCTACTTAAAATTTCAGGGATACAAATGCATCCATGACCTTCACTGTTCCAATCACCCGAACAGCATCTGGCCAGCTGGACGCAGGCCCTGCTTGTGCAGGGGAAAACATCTCACCCCCTTGCTTAAACTGTGGGGAAGTCTGAGCTTGTAATGAATTTCTGGTTGGTCTTAGAGTTCAGACTTGTAAATACTGAGTAGCTGGGACCTCTCAATTACAGCTGTGGTTCACAGCACTGGCTACTTGGGAATGAATTGCATTCCCCTTGCTTTGTAGTTACTACAGGCTGGCAGATTCTGCAGAAACCAAAACTATACTGGGCTCCTCTATGTAGCTGCAGTAACAGCCAGGAGGGATTTATATATTTTAGTATATATATATGTATATTATATATAATGCATACCACTATATGCTAATATAAAATGCATATAAATATATTTAGAATATATAAAGGCTTATAATAAGGAAATATTTTTTACTTCAACCTAATGTTATATCCAATATTTTGTCTGAATTGGGACTGAGCAGCATGTGTTTTGCATCCTTTGATGATAAAAGCCACTGTGATGTAGAGGGGGTATTTACATGCAGTTGCTGTAATGCACAGTGCTGGGATCTAATACCTATTTTAAACCCCATCTTTTTAACTTTTTTTTTTTTAAAAACATTCAAAACCTATGGGCTGGGACAGTCCTGGAGTCCTACATTTCTTTTTTCCCCAGCTGCACCTGGGCACATCACTACCATGTAGGTTTGTCACTAGATAGCAACACGTTTGAGGTATTTGATGGGTTACGGTGCTGTTACTTATCTTGAAAGTTGCCTTTGTTCAGAGGACAAATATCCAAGAGGAAAAAAACCTCTGGTGGAGCAGAAAGTGCTCCTGAGCCCCTCTTCCCTTCTTTGCTGTCACGAATCCTCTCTTACCCGCAAAGATAAATATGCTGAAGTTTGTTAAATGACTATGATGCTAAAGAGAGAGATTCAGATGGGTGCCTAGGCAGGGAGGTGGAAGCACGATTTGGAAGCGTGGTGGCATTCAAATATCTTGTTTAATAACAAGAGGTTGTAGAGGGTGTTGGTCTCTTTGCCCAAGTGACAGGTGACAGGACGAGGGGGAATGGGCTCAAGCTGTGCCAGGGCAGGTTCAGATTAGACATTAGGAAAAAATTCTTCACCAAAATGGTTATCAGACACTGGACCAGGCTGCCCAGGGAGAGGGTTGAGTCACTGACCCTGGATGTATTCAAAGGATGGGTAGACAAGGTGCTCAAGGATATGGTTTAGTAGAGGACAGGTATGGTTGGACTCGAGGATCTCAAAGGTCTTTTCCAACCAGTGATTCTGTGATTCTGCGCCAAAAGGTGGGGTCACAGCTGCACTCACAGGGTACCTGTAAAAGCTTTCATGCACAATGGTCTGTGTATTTAGATTAAGTCTGCAAAAGGTCTCTTGCAAATTTCAGGATAAATAAGACAAGGGAAGCATGCAGTTGTGCTCCTTCAAAAGAGGTGGGGAAGTAAAATAACTGGGGTTGTACTAATGTGAGTCACCTGAACCTCTGATGACCATCTGGAGCTGTCTCCCAGGGGAGACCCTTCCATCTGCCACAGAAGGCATCAAAGGTCCCAGCTGTATGAGAATCACACCTAGATTAGGTGCTCATGGTACATCACCTAAATATTCCCCCAGCTTCTAGCATAAAGGTAAAGCAAGGAGACCACAAACTGGGTGGAGGAGAAGGGCTTTGTTTTCGTGAAGTCATAGTCTGGTGGGTACCTGGAGTTAGCAGGGAAAACTGGAGAATGCTTGCTTTCTGCTTTTTATTTCCCCTCTTCTACCCCTTGCTTGGGACACTGGCGCACACTTGGGGTGTAGTAGTTCTTCAAACAGTGAGTAAAACACTCGCTGTCAGAATGAGGATCAGCGACCAACATTCACAGTACACTCCTGCTCTGTCCAAGTCCCCCTTGTTTTTGAGTTCCTGGGTGAGGCAGCTTGGGCTGATTTCTGGAATGTGCAGCGAGATGAGGGGAAGGCATGGATGGATACAGCTGGTGTGATAAAACCAGGGAGGAGGTTCCCAGCACAGCCAGGCACTCGGGGGGAGGGGGGGGGGCGGGGGGGGTTGTATCTATCTCCACTGCCTAAGAGTTCAAGGGAAGTGGCTTCGCCGCGGGGCCTCTGAGGAAGCAGAAGGCTGGGGTGTGCTGGTTCTCTGGCGTGCCACCAGCCTCAGCCATCAGAAGCCTGGAGGCTGGCAGTGGGATAAGGACGCTTGGATTGTCAAGTGCGCTTGCTTACTGAACCTGCTTGGGCAGAACAAGTCCTTTCTCCCATCTGATCCTTCTGTGGTTACCTGGCACTGAAAGGAAGGATTCCTCAGGGGGTTCCAGGCTCAGATCAGCAACAAGGATTTGCAGTTACTCACAGTGTGCTCCTAAGGAATCCCTGGCTGGAGCCCTGGTGCCTATGAGTGGGTTTATACACTGACTGATCGGGAAGGTTGTATAAGTGCTGGCCAGTGAAGAAAGATGGGTAGGAAAAAGGCTGTGACCAAGCTCTCTGGCACTTGCTTGGTGACATTCAGCCTCTCTGTGGCTGCTGTTGTGCTTGTAGGGAGGTTGTGCTCACTTGGAGTGCTCAGCCTTGGCTACATACAGTGTTATGGGTGCCTTGCTCTTTGTGAATTTCTAGGTGCCAGAAGAATCCATGTCAGGCTCCAGGATGCTCCTTCACCCTCTTTGCAGGAAAGACGAAGAACTCGGTCTGGGGAGACCTCTATTTGGTCTGCACACCATCCTGCCCAAGCAGCATCACCAGCACTGCTGGTTCCTATGGCGCCTGGTGACTAGAGAACCTTATTTAGCAGGACAGGCAACCAGACAGCTCCAAGTGAGGAAGATATTAAGAGAAAATTATTTTTTATTTTTTTATTTTAAAAAAGGTGTTGAAAGAAACTACTTAGGTACATAATACCTAGAAGCACATACAGGGATAACTTAGTTGCGCATTGCACAAAGGCATTGCTTATGAATAAACCATAATATCCTGTCAGCCCCTAACTTCTACATGCTTTTCTTTCCACCAGGGCTTGGATAATTATTCTCTGAACCAATTTCCTGAGAGCTCAGCACACTTAATGCTTTGTAGTTTCTCCTGACTTCACCTTTCAGGAGCTATGTGCGGTGGCTGCAGCATGGTGTGTGTATAAGGGCTTGGCAGGTCTCCACAGTTGTGGAATTTACAATCATTGCTCTGTGTGTAATGCTTGGAACAGCTTTTTTTTTATTATTTATTTCTGGTGGATGATGAATTAGGCCATCTGTCTCCAATGTCTGCTGACCCTTCCCCCCACTCTCCTCTTTCCCAGTATGTTGGCACTGTCACACAGTCAGCCAGGGTCAAGGTCTGGAGCCTGGGTCTGCGACCTTCACTGCTGAGACCACGATGGCTCAGTCCTCAGCTTCCTAAGGTAATTCTCCAGCATGTTGTGCACCCACAGGTCTGAGATGCCACGCAAGGAGGAGAGATCCATTTACAGTAACATTAAGAGCGTGACAAAGGGAACTTCCTTCATGAATGTAGCTCATACTTGGAGTACTACTGGGTTTTTATGTCTAAAGTTAATGTGCAAGCTAATTTTTTCAAAACATAAATGGGACATTTGCTGATTTGCAACAAAAGTGGCAAAGCACACTTGAAATTGAAGTCTGAAAATGTGAAATGCAGCCACGCTTAGACATCATTGAGACAGATGGGAGCTTTGACAAAACAGAAATAGAAAGCCAAGCAAATTTCTCAGCTCATTCCATTTTGCCTCTTGCCTGAAAGGAAAGTATATGATAGGGACATACATAGCAACAGCCAAACATATAGGAAGGTTTACCCCTATAAACCAGGGTAGTACTAGTAACCGTAGACCTTGATCCAAAGCTTTCTGAGATTAATGGGGGTCTTTTCTACTGAGTTTATTGGGTTTGGGATTAAGTGCACAGATACAAAAGATTTTATGTAACAGCTTTGTGGCGGTAAAGTTCTCTGCAGGCACTTGGGGAATCCTTGGGAAGCCTTTCTGTAAACAGCTACATCTTTTCCATGAGTGTAAGGCTGGAAAGCTTGTTTACTGCTGTTGGCAGTCGCCACAGGGATACGTATGAGCGCCCATGCAGTGCTGCAGGGAAAGGACCTTTGCAGTACTGCCAGTGGTGTTACAGAATGATGAGTCAAGTATTTAAAAAGAAAATAGTGAGACTGTATGGAAATCATGGGGCTTTGTTTGTTTCTAAATAGAAGGCAGGAGGCGGTTCTTGTTCAATGCTTCTTTTGGCCTTCAAGGGTGCGTGCAAACCATACTTCAGAGCAGCTGTGTGTACCCAAGAAGGCCTTGGGTTTCTTTTTTAATCAAAACCTGAAATTCCCAGGTGGTGATATGGCTCCACTGCACAGTGCTAAAAGAAGTGCAGAATATCATGAGATTTGCATCAACGTCTTTGGGAGGCGTGGTGCTGAGCTAGTGGAGGGAAGGAGGATGGAATGGGATTTAGTGGAGTTGACCAGCAATGAGGAAGAAGGGGAAATTCCTGCACGTGGAATGTAATCAATATGCAATATCTGATGATAGAGCAGGTGTAGGATGCCTGGAAAAGAGTAACTCTGTTGTGATTCTAGATTATCTCTGACAATGAAAGGTCATGAGTCATGCTATGCAAATCCTATGTACAATATTATTTAGCCCAACAATTCCAAGGGGTTATTAGTTTTCAGCTCTTTTTATTTTTTTTTTCCCAATTGGGTAATTTCAAGTACATGTTTCTCCACCTCTTTTGGCTGCGGTGTTCAGAGGTTTGTCTTGTAGGTCCAAGCAGTCCTGTCTGGAGGTGAAGCAGCTGAATAGGTTGATGCCAAAGGATGATAACTGCAAGTACAAATAGCTCTTCACACTCCTTGAGAAGATCAGAACCCACCTAGATGTGACTGTGGCTGTCTGTTCCGGTGCAAATCTCTCTCTCACTCATCTCTGTGTCTCTGTTTCTCTCCATGGCTGCAAGTGCTGGCAGGGGTTTCTTCCAATGTGGGGTCACGGCGTCTCCTCTATGCCTCCACCTGCTCCATCCAGCGTGGAGCCCCCCACGAGCTGCAGGTGGGGTCTCAGCCTTTTCCATGGGTTTCTCCACGGGCTGCAGGGGCATCTTTCTCTCCGGCACCTGGGCCGCCTCCTCCCCCGCCCTTTCCCAGCCTTGGTGTCTGCACAGATCGTTACATCTTCTCCCTCCCTTCTCCTGTGGCAAAATGCAGCTGCTTCAGGGTTGTTTTCTCCTAGATGTGATTCTCAGAGGCGCCTGACTATCTCCAGCCGTGACTTTGGCCTTGAACTGCCTGATGTTTATAGTTTAGGCTGGCAGAAGACTGTAACTGCTGCTTGAAAAACCCATCTCAGCAGCACAGCCTCACAAAACTGCAACGCTGTCCGTTGAGAGAGAGGGCTGCAGCTCTGAGATGAGGCCCTGCCTACGCTGCACTGAAAGGCTGGTGCTGGAGCAGTCACAGGTATGAAAGTCCCTGCACTTGGCCACCTTGGCACACCAGGGGCTGCTCTGACTGGGATGCTGTGTTGCCTCCTCACATGTGGGCTGGAGCATAGGTTCACTTTCAGGAGTACGGTATAGAAAATCAGTAGTTCTGCTGTGAGAGAACCTTGCCCCTCCCATCAGAGGCAGCACAGACACAGCCTCAGTTTTTCCTGCTGGGATTTACCTTACAAAGAGGGAGGTTTAAGGGCTTTATGACTTTACTGGGACTTATTGTGGGGTGACCTGGAGGGAGAGAATATTAATAGACTGCATGTAAACTCAGTGTGAGAGAAAGGGCGACTAATCAAAAGTTTGATGGGACTGTTTTCCTGATGCTTTCTTTAGTCTTGAAGTGTTAATGAGCCTTTGAGACTGACCAGTTCTCAGTGTATACACACCATAAGGGATTTCGGTTTCAAGAACAGAGATGGGCTTGTGAGCCAATAGGAAAAAATCAAACATTCCCTTCACTGCTGTTATAATAGATCCTCTGTCTTAATAATCCCTCAAAGACCGAAGCAGAAAATGGTTTGCTCCTTGTAGGGAAGAAAAGTTTGGAACCATAAAATCCAGATTACTTTGAGACTTCAGTCTCTCTGACTTTACCAACTGGCAGAAAATTAGATGACTTCAAAGCATCGGTGGAAAGGGGCTTATTTAATTTTGAAATTTATTGGAAATTATCACATGTGGTTGTAATGCCAGCAGCTGCTTTCATGTCACTATGTCTGGATAAGGGTATAAAAGCTGGAGCTGGGAGCTGTGATAGAGACGTTAGCTGAACTTGCTGGGATACACCATCAGTTAATTCTGCTGTCTGTACCACACATGTTAGGGGCTCAAAAGTGCAGGAGTTCGGTTGTTTTGGGTTTTTTAAAGTAGTAGTACTGTTACAGCAAATTAATTCTTAAATAATTTTACTTAAGACCCATTCAGATGAGATATGCAAATAACAATCCTGTCCTAACAAAGAGTTGGGAAAATACCAATTTTTCATGCTATTTTTTTGGTAATACCTTAAAAATGCATCTATTCAATTTGAGTTTTCTCTGTGCAAATTTGGGATCTAGGAGAAGCCATCTTACCCATCTAATCTGCAGGGAAAGAGAATAATAAATCAAACCCAAACCTGTGGGGTATATCAACAACTAGTCTGAAAAACAAAATTGCTTCCAAACTTTCAGGTATACTCTAGCACCTAAAAACCAAGTTCCTTAAAAAATACTGTTAAAGGCAAATAAAATTCCTGAGGGTTGACAGTTCTCTACAGGAAGGCTTTAACAGTATATGTGGTCCTTGAATCATGGTTGTTGGTGGAATCCCTGTTGGACTATATCTGAGATGGCTTATGGCTTTGGCACTCGGTGTTGTGTTGGTTTTAACCTTCTTTCCACCAAAACTGATGTCCTTGTAACAGCACCAGAAGCTC
This sequence comes from Gallinula chloropus, assembly GCF_964237585.1. Classification (NCBI taxonomy): domain Eukaryota; kingdom Metazoa; phylum Chordata; class Aves; order Gruiformes; family Rallidae; genus Gallinula; species Gallinula chloropus. Next base: position 71,139,891 of record NC_140090.1, read on the forward strand.
TTACTGTAGATGATTCAAGAAAGTTTTAAGACTAGTAATTTATTTATAAGTTTTAAGACAAGTCATTGTGGTCCTTGAGCTGGGATGGTGACAGAGGAAAATCCTGTGAGGAAATCCGTCTGGGGGGTGGGAGGGCAAATATGGGCTGAGAACAGCCTGGGGGAAGACTTGGAGCCAGACAGCGTGTTCATCATGAATTATAGATCTGCACATCCCTTGCCTGTTTGCATTGAATGTTGTTTTCACTTAAATTCTTCTGGAATATTTGTAGAATATGCTGAAAAAACAGCTTCCCCGAGTATATCATGCAATTTATTGTGTGGAATCAGAGCTGAAACAGCCCGTCCAGTGGGAATGGGTTTGTTTTCTGTTACCCTTCCAGCAGGAGTTTATGCATGTGTCCTGGAAATTACAATATTAAATGTTCCAGCATGGAAATTTTGTGTGAGGATTATCAGACTTAAGTTTTCTCAGTGCAGCCCAGGCCTCTTGCTGGCACAGAAGCCCTGTGGAGCTTCCACTGCGAAGGTCTGGAAACACTAATGCCTGACGTTAGGAGATCTGAACTCTGCTGAGGAATAACAGAAGAGAATGTTTTCTGTCTGACTCCCTCTGCGTGTCCATTAAAAATCTCTGCTCTTCTCTCACTTCCCTCCAACAGTTTGCTTTAAGCTTCCCAACTGAAACAGAGCCACAGCGTTGGTCCATCTTAGAGGAACTGCTGTTTTCTTAATTGCACTGGTGTAAACCTTGGATACTAAAAAGTTTTATTTCCATTGCTTCTTGACCCCCGCCCCCCACCCCCATCCATATTTATGCATAGACTATATGTACAGGGAAGGCTGAGGAGCTTCAGATACTGAATGCATTAGCACCCTCTCCTGAGCTGGGTCAAGGATGGTTGTCTGCAAATGAAGCAGCAGCAGCTTCTCAGCTGCTGCCTCCTCGAAGAACAGCTTCAGTTACCACCTGTCTTTTGCTGGATACAGCTCAGCTCATTCAGAATCAGTCTTTTCCTGTTCTCACAGCGTGCGTATGTCATGAGTGCTTGCATCCCAGTCCCCATTCTGGTGCTGCGACCTGTTCACAGGCTGGCACATGCTTCATCTTAAAATAGATCCGCCAGTAACTGAGTGCAGTGTGATTATTTGGCCAAGATTATATTCCTTTGGGCTTTGCACAGCAGCCTGATTGTGCTGGTTTTTAATTCTGTGATCACTTCAACGGGGGCAGCCGGTGCTGCACTGTTAGCAGGCAGTTGGGTTTGAATCCATGTGATGTATCACTACCACGTGCTTGGTGTCTTGCTACTGACCTGATCCTGTGAGGTGGTCATCACTGTCCAAAAATAAAACTTGCTCACAATGTGATGTATGGAATAGTCTTACAGGGGAAGGGAGAGCTTTATTGCTTGTATCACTTGACATTGGGACTGCATGAAAACTGGAAAATATTACGCCATAGTAGTAGCCTTTCAAATCACCTCAGGGTTTGCCAGCAGCGATTACAAAGCTTTATAATCCATTATAAAGTGTTTTTTCATCCTTCCATTAGCTTGTGTTTGGAGAACTCTGTGGTAGTGAATGTCAGGTAGTCCTGAGGGGTAAGGGGACCCTTTCTGAGACAGTTGCTTGCATTTGTCTGATTCTCATGGTCTGTAAAGAGGTTATATTAATAAACAAACGATTCTTATAACCAAGTGAAATCCCATCACTTGGCTACACAGACCTAGCATTTCAGTGCCTGAGCTACAGCTATGCCTCTCCAGCCCTTCCTCTGCTGAGGCTGCAACGCTCATGCAGTAAAACAATTGGTCACACCTCATTATTGAGGGTGTTCGCAAGAGTCTACAAAGGACCAAGTAACAGATGTTTTGAAATGGCTAATCAATTGTTATAAATTTAATTAAGTTGATGCCTACACATCTTTCCAACTTGCTTTCTTTTTCTTTTTTTTTTAATTGAAGGATCTTAATTACAAATTCAGTCAAGCTTCTGTGAGGCTCAAGCTTCAACTTTAGAGCCTAAATACTGCTTGCATGCAATTGAAACACACTATTCTGGCCACTTACACTGGAGTTTTGTGCCTCTGAACTTCACTCTTGGAAAGTTACATTTGGACTGAGATGTATGACACTTGTTGTTTGGAGTGACACACACAAATCCCCATACACCAGAATGAAAATTCAGCCCTAATCATCAAAGGGAAGTGAGGACTAAATGAATGCGTGTCATGCGTATCCAATTTCCACACTGATCGTCCAGAGAAAATAAATCACAGCGGATGTCCTTCCATTTCTTCTTTGTTTAAATAGCTAGAAGGAGCTCTGTGTTAAAGTCACCCTGGATTTCCCTAGGGAATAGTAAAATAAATTAATATCCGCTAATTAAATGTTTTGACCCATATTAAAGCCACTGGAAAACAATAGGCCTGGTTTGTCGTGGCAGCACGCCAGGTTGGTTTGGGGGTTGGGTTTTTTTTATGTACTTCTGGAATCAGAGGATAAAGCTGGAGGAGCACATCTCAACTAAACCAGTAACCAATTTCATCCCTTTTTAATAATTGTACTCTGAGATAGATTTCATGTGCACCAGCCTCCCAGTGATGTCTAGGGTCCAGTTGTGCTTGGATCTCCTGTCATCTTCCCATTACACATCAGAAAAGTGATCCACAGAAAAGAGGCAAACTTAGGGAAAGGTATGGCAGAAAAGTCTAGCTTGATAAAGGGGAAAATTTTAAATGGCAGCAATTTGGGATAAGTGTCCAAGTCATATCGATTTTTCAATGAGAACGGCATAGCCTACAATCCTTCATCTCTCTGAAATGCTCCCTTGCACCCCAAGGCAATTTAATTTGGAAAGAATTGTTGGAAGAAATCTGAGAGGTGTATAAAATGAGCAGCATAAAAAGCATGCTGTCACTCCAAGGGCAGTGCCCTGAGACTAAGAACCTGCTCCAAAGTTAATTGAAATCAATTGGAAAGACCTCTGTTGGCTTAAACAAGCTCTGGATGGGCCCTTGGGAGAGCTAGCTGCAGTGCCCAGATTTACCATAAATTTCTTGAATGGCTCAGGGCAAGTGAGTCAGAGCCACGTCCAGAGTGGGGGCCAGATGTTGTGCTGAGATTGCTCAAAGGGAGTGTGTTCTCCACACAGCCTCATGCTTTAGGGCTCCTTTTGGAAGCAGTTTCTGAGCCAAAATAAACCAAATAACTTTCGTTCAGCCTATGGTGCTTACTGTTGTAGGATGCTATTTAAAAACATCTTGAAAATTAAGATTTGGCATTATAAGAGTTGTAAGAACAGCACCTGCAGTCAGATTGGTTTGTGCAAAATGCCAGGGCCACCAATCCTCACGTTTCAGAGCATAAACTCACCCATGGCTGGAACAATGAAGCAGATGCCTCAGTGGAACAATACATTACTGTTAAGCAATTCATGGTATCATTTGCTAAATGCCATCACCCAGCTGTACCTTTATGTGGATGTACCTTGGAAAGGGGGTCGGTTCTCACTGCTGGGGGACTGGCAGAGCTGCCTGTAACTCGTGTAACTGGGGACGCTTCGCTGAGGCGCCGGAGGCTGCTGGTGAGTGCGGCACCCTCAGACCCACTTCAGGCCACTCGAACCTCCCATAAACTCAAGCAATGTTTTTGGTGCTGTCAAGATAGCTCTGCAAGCTACAAGAGCTGGGTAGCACCTTGCAGGAAGGAGCCTTTGGCATCTGTCCTGGTTTAAAAACCATCTATGCACACATGCCTATGTCTCTCTGCAGGCTTTTGTGGGAATTGCCTGTTCGTGCTGAATCCCAGCTCCACCACAGATTCTGCTGCAGTGCTTCATGACTGCTCAGGCCAGGGGCCTTGGGGTGAGCACTCAATGCCTCCTGAGGCACCAAAGAACTCAGGTTCCCTGCCTAAACTTTGGTAGATTGGTTGGTTCATTGGTGCTTCTTTGCCAGGAGACCTCATCCTGGAAGTTCATCCAGTCCTTGGCTCCCTTCACCTCTGGACTTCTGTCCTTTTTTAGGCAATTCTGGCTCCCAGTCCTACCCTTCTCCTTTGGCATTCCAGGCACTAAATTGTACCTTTCCACCGCCTCCTCCCATCCTGGTGCAGCAATCCTCCCCTTCAGAGGGTCCAGCAGGAGATGGCCTCACAGTCCCTGTGCCTTGTGTTGCCTTAACCACCAGCACTAGTTACAGTCCAGGAAGCCAGGGTGAGTGTTTGCAGTTAAGTCACCAATGGCTCATCCAAGTCCTATGGGAAAAAAGTAGGAGATTGTTCAGATGACTCAGAAAAACTTTTTACCTAGCAGTGCTAACACAGAATTACCAGGAAAAAGATTGGATTTAAGGAAATGCCACACAGAGGTTGCAATTTTTTCCCAAGGTTTTGTTGCTAGGTAGAAGTTTACTGACATTTCCCTGGGTTGCCTGAGGCTGCAAACAGCTTTCTTTAATGTCTCTAACAAATGTTGTTTTCCAGGCTGTGATAACGACTGCAAGCCCTACATATTTAAGTTAATGAAAGTTCAATCAGAAGTTAATTAGGGCTTTTGGCTTTTCCTGTCTAGATTGAGGGCAGAGCAGAAGAGATTTCTTGGAAAACACAGTCTAGGATACAGGTATGTTATTAGGATAAAGGTGTATTATCAATGTTTAATATGCAGCTTGAGCATCACAATCTGTGCCAGTGAAGCAGAATTCTGGGGAGCTCATTGCCAAACTCTGGCATGCCTCTGGTGATGCCCCCACTGAGCCTCAGGCAGCTGGGCCAGGAAAGAGATTAGGAGTGATTGCACCTCCTTGCCTCATTCCAGCTCCCTGGGTACAAGATGCCTGTCATTTTGTGTGCCACAGAGACATGAGATGAGCAGCCTTAGTTCCTGCTGCCTGCAAATTCCATTTGCCTGTTGTGCTTGGGGCCTTCTGGGAAGAACCCATGACTGACTTGCCTGTTTGGTGTTGGTGCCGAGGTGGATGGGGTGTATGATGTAAGCCATGCTTGGCAAACTCCTGTCACCTGTTTGTAGTGAAGAGGGCTGCACACTTGGTTCTATACTGACAAACTGGTTTTTCCCCTGTTGCCAGGTTGGATGGGTCTTTGGGCAGCCTGGGCAAGTGGAGGGTGTCCCTGCCCATGGCAGGGGGTTGGAACCAGATGGGCTTTGAGATGCCTTCCAACCCAAACCATTCTGTGATTCTGTGATTGCTTCTCTTACTCCATAATATGCCTTGGAAAATCAAATACAAGAACAGTTAGGTTTCTTGCCTTCTTTGTGACTCTTCTGAACAGTGTGGAGCTGCTGAATTTCTTGATGAAAAGTTCAGAAAGTTGTTTTTCACAATGGGAGCCAAATATGTTGTCCTGTATTTGTGTCCTAGGAAAGGGCAGAGGTTTTAGCTGGAGACCTTCAAAATGGTCAGTTGGAAGGAAATACTGTGGCCAACGAACTGCTGCTGGTCACTGATTGAACTCCCTTTTGTTTCCGCTTGACCCAAATCCCATTTTGTGAGAATATTTTGAGAACTGAAGAGAGTTGTTTTACACATAGATAACCTTTCTGAAACGAAGAGAAATAAGAATAACCTCTCATCTTGCAGAAGCTTCACCAGGAGTCAGACCTAGGGAGAGGTGATGTGCGTAAGAGTTTAATTCCTGCTGCTCTGACCTTTGCATGTCTGTGTTAGCTACAGCAGATTCAGTATCCCAAAAAAATCTTAAAAAGAAGTAAGAAGAGACCAGCCCTACAAACCTAGGGACTGATAAATAAGGTGTCTCTGGAGAGGTGGGAACCTGCAGTTCAAATTCCTGCTCTGAAAAGGCAGAGGAGTTTGAGCTTTCCTGATGTTTCTCTTTACTAAGAACATATTTTTAGTTAGTTACAAATTTATCTAACTGGAACCATTCAGGTTTAATTTTTTTCCTTTGGGGTCTGTCCTACCTTTCCTCTGTCTGTCCTCATCACTGGACTTTTGTTTACATCACAAGGGTCCTGAGAAGTTTCCTTGCTTCTCCCAAGCACGTGACCTCCCTTGTAATGTCTGTGATGCTGTTTAAAGTTTTAGTGTCTCTCTTAAAACTGAGAGGGTACGGGCACTGCCATGACTGTGACAACAAGGGAGGTTAAAGATATTCTCTGAGGAGTGTTACTTTTCTCATGGGCTGTGTTCAATGTGAGCTGATTGGTAAATTTGCCTCAGGCTGCATTTTTTTGGCGATTGATTTGCTTATGGAGAAAAAAACCTGTGAAATGTCAGGTTCTCTATGAAAGAAACGAGGGGGTGGGGGAGAAGAGGGAAGGTATGATTTTAAAATCTGCTATTTGGCTTTTATAGCTCTTTATCCTGTCGGTGCCTAGTTAAAGAAAAAAATAAAAGGAAATGTCTGCGTGTTGTGGCTACAAGCTAATGAATTTCCTTGTAAAGTACTAAAGCTCGGGGAGCTTTCAGTGCCTCAAATGGATTGCTGGTTTTGGTTCAAGGAGACTGCTGTGAGTCTTCCTGGTTTTATAACTGAGCATTTCTGAAAATTGGGATGAGTTTCATAAGTGACTTCAGGTAAGAACTTACCCTGTGTGGTGGCTTAACCCCAATTCAGCACCACGCAGCTGCTCGCTCACCCCCAGTGGGATGGGAAGGAGAACTGGGGAAAAAGTGAAACTCCTCAGCTGAGACGAAGACGGTTTAATAAGACAGGAAAGGAAGACAATAATAGGAGTGATAACAGAATATACAAAGCAAGCGATGCACAGCTCCATTACCCACCACCTGCTAAGCGATGCTCAGCTGGTTCCCAAGCTGCAGTGCCCCCTCCCAGCCAGCTCCCCCAGTTATATGCTGAGCTTGATGTCAGGTGTGGAATATCCCTCTGGCCAGTTGGGGTCAGCTGTCCCTACTGTGTCCCCTCCCAGCTTCTTGGGCACCTCCTCATTGGCAAAGCACGGGAAGCTGGGAAGTCCTTGACTCAGTGTAAACATTATTTAGCCACAACCAAAACACCCAACATTATTCTTGTCCTAAACCCAAACCACAACACTGTGCCTGCTATTAGTAAGCAAATTAACTCTACCTCAGCCAAAACCAGGAGACCCTGACTGAAGGGTGGGTTTAGTTCTTTGTTTTGGGTTTTTTTTTTTCCTCCTTGAATCCTGAGACTGGACTAATCCTATGGCTTTGCTTCAGTCCCTTTGTGGAGCGCGTGGTGGTTCTTGCATTCCAGATTGTATGTGCGTAACGTTTGGAAGATTAGTAATGATGTGTTATCACAGCCAGGGGCAGCCCAAGTAAAGGCTTTGTGGACTGTGACTGATGGGTGGGGTTTATGCCACATTCTCATTGCACATCTTTTTTTTTTAACAGTGGAGGGAAAAGGGGCTGGATTTATGGGCGGATTAAAGCATCTCGCTTCGTTCAGCCTGGATTCTTTTTAAGTACTGAGTATCCTGACAGGACAGTATTTATTTTATGCTTTGTATGTGGAGGCATGGCTGTTCCAGGGCTCTTGCTTCCACAGATAGCACCTGTTAGCTAAAATATTTAATAATTCAGACTTAAACAAGCATCAGTTAAACTAAGCTTTCCTTAGGCTCTGGTTCAGGGCTTTCTGGTTGGAGCTGTATTCAAGACATGTTCCATGTTTGAAATCTTGCTGTCTGTTAAGGGCCTGTGTCTGGGAGAGGGATGCATTTCACAGATGCTCCATGACTTACCCTCTCACTAGGTACAAGTACAAATATTTAAAATGTTTCCTGGTTCTGTCTCTCCCCCCAGTAAAACAGCCTTTTCTTCTCTTTACTCTGACTGCATCTGTTCATCACCTTCAAGTCCCTCTTTAGATGTGTGGTCTTGCCATTTGTTAACATAAACTGCTATCTATCTTACAACCTCCTGAACTTGTAAAGACTCTGAAGAATTGGTGGAACCTGCAAGCCATCCACATTATGCCAAGTCTTTCCTTTCTGATGGGTTTTTGCGTATTTCACTGCCACCCCAGGGTCTGCTCGCTCCTGTGATTGCGCAAAGCGGGACATCTAGGAGTGAGGTAATCTATCCTTCTGCCCCAAAGGTGCGTCATGCTTAAATCATTCCTGACAGATGTTTTGTGCAACCTATTTTTAAAACTGCTAGTGTCAGAGGTTTCAAAATTTGGCATACTGTCTCATTTGCCATTAGGACTCCTGTCGCTGTAATTTAATTCTGCTTTCTCCCATCTTCCCCAGCCCAGGTATCAAAGCCAATTCATTCCATTCTTCTTTAAAGGTTATTTTCTGCCCTCATTCTTCTGCTTTCTAGACTGAACAATACCCTTTCCATCATCCTTTTTTGGTGAGTCTCCTTTTGTAGGCTTTTGAGTAGTCCTATCCTTTCTTCTGAATTGCTCTATTGATTTCTGGCTCAAAGCACAACTGCCAGGCTGGATGTGGTGCTCACAGTGAGGACTTACCACCACCAGGAAAAACAAGGGATGGACGTCAGATGAAACTCCTGTTTGTATAGCTCAGGTTGATGGATGCCTTCTTTGTGACAGCATGATATCGTTGAGTCATGTTCAGCTCTGATCCTCTGTAATACTCCCCAAGTCCCGTTCAGAACAACTGTTATCTGTCTAGTCATTCCCCATCCTGTATTTCCCAGACGCTATTTTCCTTTCCTAAGTACAGGACTTAGCACCTGTCCTTGCTCAGTTGAATCCTGTGTTTTTCAGACTGTTTCTCTGATCTCTCCAAATCATTCTGTAAAATTTCTCTGCTCCAGTTTGCTTACAGCTCCTCACCCCACATGCAGACCTCAAGTGCATGAGCTGCTCTGTTACCCAAACTGACAAATAACATTATAGGAAAAGGACTTAACCCTTGCAGATTCCCAAATGATACGCCTTTCTAGTCTGACAGCAAACTAATTGTACCAGCTGTGAGTGAAGTTTTCCAAGGAGTTCTGCATCCATCTTCTTGTAGCCTCATCTATGGCGTGTCACTAGTTTTCTGCTAAGAATATTTTCTGAGACGGTGAAGCTTTTGCTCTGTTACATGTGACCATGAGTTGTTGTTCTTCAGTTCATGTTTCTTTTTATCCCATAGTTGTCCTTGTTGTTCTTTTTCTGTGTCCTTTCTTGCAAGATGCTCATAAAGAAAGAGGTGAACTTGCTGCTAAAGTGAGAAGAAACAAAGGAGAAACCCTTCAGAAGGTCAAGTCAGTGACTTCAAGTCAAAGGTTTCTTTACTTTTATTATGTCTCTGTCCTGGATGTCGTAGGTTTTGATAAATTAATTTGTTGTTGCAGGAAAAAATTACTACTTTTTTCCTCCACAGTTACAATAATGGGATGGGTGGGGAGTGTCCCTCCTTAACTGTGTCTCTCAGAATGGTTTGTCATTTCTCAGTCCCTGTGATGATAATTTACAAATTTATTTCTGCAATCCAATGGAGACTCTTTTAATTCCCAGTAGGAAGTTGACTTTAAAAGCCCTTTTAGCCTTTCCAAAGCCCAAAAGGACTTGGTGAAAAGTTAGCAGCTGTGGTAGTTTGGTGACATGAGCAAGAACTGCAGGTTCTGAACTGGAAGGCTAATTTTAGAAGATGACCTCAACAGGTGAACAGATGATTTCAGGTAATTCCAGAGTCCTTTGCTTCTCTGCATTAAATGTCAGCGTGAACTTGCCTGTGGATTCTTACTCTGAATATATAGCTCGCGGGATCCGATTCAGATTCCAGGTCAGCAAGCCTGTTTTCCACTGGAAGCATTCCAGATGATGCTGAACATCACCAACTAATTTCAGGCTCACTGCAAACGTTAACGAAAGTCCACCTCAAACTTCAGGGACGTACAGCCTCACCTACCTTATCTAAATGCCATGTGAGTTGCTTCAGCTCAGTGTAGCATCTCTGCAGCGAGCGGTGCGTGGCTGCAGCACGCTTTGCACGGCTCTTTCGGCTGCAGAGCTGACCAGCAGAAGGCTGCGGGTCGAAACATCAGTGGATTCCCTGCTCTTCTCGTTCGCTCAGGGCCCACAGTTCCCTCAAGAAGGTTGTCTCAATGTAATGGCTCAGCGCCACTGCCCGGCATGCAGAACATTCCTGGTTTGTCTCTGGAGATCCGCAATGCAAGTGCTGACATGTAACACCACAGCTGCGCAATTTGTCAGCAGAGAAGGGCGAAGGAGCTCGCCCTCCGTCCGTCGGGAGGCACTGCAGCTCCGGCGGTCCCGCTGCGCCAGCTCCCCACCTTCCCGGAGTCGCAGCACCCACGCAGGTCACACCAGCAGATGGGCCTGGGACAAGTGGCGTGTCAACAACTCGGGTCCTGCGGCACAACTTTTGCAAGTGAGAGAATAGATCTGTTTGCCACAGACCCGTGTGTATCAGTCACTTTAGTCCAGACCATTCCTGGCCACTTTCAGTGCTATTTATCTTTTCCCATTGCCCATCACGTGCTGGGCTCTGAGGACACCAAAGCAGAACTTCAGTATGATAACTCCATCAGCCATCAACTGTCTCCAATATGTGGATCTGAGAAGATTTTAATCAGATAAATAATAATTCAAAAAATCTGATTTTGTGTTGGAGACAGCGTGCCGAGCACAAACCCCAGTGGACTGTATTTCTTAAGGAAATACAGTTTTCTTGATAGCTACCCACTCCTTTCTTGTTTTAAAGCCCGTGTGCTTTAAATGCTCAGCTCAGTCCCTGGTGGTGCCCAGCCCCTGCAGCAGTGCACAAAACCTACCAATGATCAAGTGCATCTCAAAGTGAGGAGAGGTTTGGTTTGGTACTAAAATGACTTGCAGCAAAACTTATGCAGGATTTTCACAATGAAATTAATAATCTGCTTGGGTAATATGGGCCCGAGTCTGCAAGATGATAAAATTGCCGTGGCCAAATGTCACTTCTAGGCACACAAGATGTGTAGTGTTTGGTACTGAACTACTTAGCTGTACTTTCAGAAATCAGTTGTCCTTATATGAAATTTAAAAACACTCTGATTTGCATTCCAAATGTTCGTTTTGTCCTTGAGTGTCAGTAGTATTCATCCCAACCAAATGGTACTTGGCAGTTTTGCGAAATTCAGTGTTTTTCCACAGGGAAAGAAGCCATTAAGGTTTAGACTTTGCCTCCAGCTAGACATCTATCCATAGAATTTGCATGCACATATAGGCTTGAAAAAGTAAGCTTTTTAAGGCCTAGATATTATTTCTAATTGAATATGTTTTAAAAAATGGCTGAAGTATGATCAGTACTAAATATATTAATTATGGATATATTCACTAATAGGGAAGGGGTGCTAATTATTATCCGCAGCTTTGGGGATGAGAGGAGAAAGTTCCCAAGGTAAGCATGCATGCATTAGAAAGGGGAGAGTAAAGAAATAAATAAGCAATTATTCTAAATACTGTTAAGCTTCTGGGGTAATGGAGAATGACAGACAGAAGTGAAGATGATTGGAAACAGAGCGCTTATGCCACGATATGAATTGAAGTATGTAATAGCGAAGGCATGGAAAGATTAGTTGGGTTATTAGCATGCATGTTTTGGTTATCTCAAGAGCTGAAATTAACATCAGGGACTTTTTTAAAAGCACAGTTGTTCCTCAGAGTCATTTAACATTCATTTTTTTTATCGTGCCTATTATGCTTTGCTTCCTCTCTGCTTTTCTATAAGCAGTCAGCTAAGGTAGTCAAAATGGTAAACATTTGCCATTTCTGAAGCTAGAAAGGAGCATGACACAAGCCTTTAATGACATAAGCCAGTATTTTGGGATCAAACAGCATGTATAAACATTCTAGGTATGATCAGTTGCACATTCCAATCTTTTCTAAATTTACAATATGTGAATTGAGGATTACATTGTCACCGGCGAGCGGGTGTACAGCTCTTCACAGTAAATGCAAACAGGCAACATTAATTTACCCTGCATCCTTCTGCATCAGGACTACCACTCCACGGTATTTGCCTTTCATTAGCTGGCTGCCCCGGGGTGTTTGAAAGTCTCAGCTATGCATGGTTGAGTGCCTGCTAGCTTGTCTCAAAATGTTATCCTTCAGCACCTTCATCTGCTTGAATCTTGGAAGGCATGTGATTGTCACTGCGGTGGTTAGTCCAGCTCCTGAGTTTTGTCCTTCTCTTTTCCAGACCTGGAGCAAGGCTGTCTTTCTTGGTGTCTCATTTCTGAACCTTGATTTTATAATGCTCATGGGCTGATCATTCTGCTTCCAGCCTAACATGTTTCGTCAAATCCTTCAGGTGATGCCGTTCCCCTATAGAAATACCAGTTCTACGCCCAAATACTTTAAAAGCACTAGATCTCCCCTGTATTTTCCTTTCAAACCATTAGGAAACTGTCTGGTACTTTCAAATGCCAGGCTGTTTTTTTTTTTCATTGGGTTATTTTTCTGTGTTTGCTTATAAAGCAACGTGCAGCTCTAAGCTAAATTTTACCTGGTCCTTTGTAAAAGTACCCTGAGTATTTCTGAACATCACCATTCTGCTGAGGTGCAGTCATGGGCAGCGGAGCCTGTGCAGGACAAAGCAAAGCAAGAGGAACTGCAAAAGAACCTACCAGTTGTGCCCATTCACATCCAGTGAAAAGAAAAAAAAAAAACCCAAACAAACACTAAAAAGGAACAAGTGAAAAGTGGTGCTGACTGAAATATCTTTCTGGAGAAGCTGGTAGCAAAAGGTCATAGAACTGAATAGAGACTTACCTGGAAGGCAGATTTCCTATACCCAGGCACTGGAAATCTCTGCTTCAGTCTTCAGCTTCTCTATCCAAACAACGACTGCAGAGAACAGCAAAGAAAACGTAGGCAGCAAGCTCCAGAAATGGGGTTCAGTGTAACCTGGGAAAAGCTAAGGGGTTAATAATCATAATCTGCCAAGCCTGAAGTGTCTTTCATCCTTTTTCTAGAATTTGTTGTTGTTTTCCTTCATTAGTTTTGGAAGTCGAATAGGGGAGTGCTTTCCTGCCTTCCTCTGCAGCGTGTTAAGGAGTACGATGTTGCCATTCTTCCCAGATGAAGTCTTTTATTCCTGCAACTGGATACTTACGTTACTTCAATCCTATTTAAGAGCTGACATCTTATTCTTCATGAAATCATTTTTGTATTTTAATGACTATTTTATTGAGGCTTGCAGAACCATCACACTGCTACCTAGATCACTACCTAGATCATACTTTATAAATGTGAATTAAAATGCCCGTGCACTGTAGTAACATTAAAACCCAGAGTTTATTTTCCATCATCATTGGGTCCCTTCCCCAGTTTGGGAATAAACCCTGTTATGCACACAGTGGTACCTAAACCGGCACTGCACTTTGAACCTTAATCAAGCAGGGTGTTTATGCTGGGGCACAGTGCTTGTGAACAGGCGTGAACTGACCCAGAAGTACCTGTTTTATCTAAGTTTTCCATCTTTCAGGGTTTGGTTTTTTTTTTCAACCCCCTGTTTCCCCTGATAATCAAGGGTTGGTTATGTATTAATTTCACAGAGAATTACGCTCAGGGTATTGAATTCAGAAAAGGTTAAATTTCAGGTCACAGAGGAACAGACAGGTTCAGGCACGAACCACAGAAAGGTTTTAGTCAGACTAACAGGCACGGTGACTTGATATAATCTTTTATTCTTAGATGTGTTTCCTTGCTACCATGTAATTCTATGGTTAATTGAGCTCTTAAAGCAATGAAGTTATAGCTATTTTTGCTATTTGACGCTGAACTATTTGGGGACACAGTATCCTGTGCCTGGCTCCATCACCTTTCCACTTTACAGTGCCTTTCTTCTGCCTGCGCCTTTCTTAATCTACCCTCCTAAAAATCAAATGTTCTGGCCCTGAGTTCCTGTGTGCCAGAGAGCGGCTTCTGATTTATACTCGTGCAAGTTAGGAGAGCAATTAGATCAGGATTTCAGTTTTAGCATGCAGATTCCTACAACTGGAAAACAAAACAAAAAAGGCATTGTAAAATGTGGGGGTTGTGTTAAATCGTATCTGGAGATGCAGTAAGCATATAAATCTCAGCTGGAATTATTAGCTAAGGAATGCTTTTTGCATGAGAGCTCATTAACACCCATGCCAGAGACACTTTTAAAAAATCAACAGTTCTAATCTAAAACCACAGACATGTAATGAATTGGGTATCAGCAACAGGAAACTCAGTGTTTCACTGAGTTCAATGCCCAAATAACTGTTAGCTGACAGTTACACTAACACAGAATGCAGCTCTAGTCTAGGGGAAAAAAACTACAGCTACGATTTCTCCGTGTGCATAATAACCACGTTCCACATTAGGAGAACAGGGACTTGTGTGGCAGGTTGCACTTGTTCACGGCTACTGCAAAATGCAGACCCAACACTATGCTGTTTGGCCCAGCTACCGTTCTTCCTCTCTCTTATGGCAGCGCTCCAGGAACCCTGCAAGGCTTGGACAGAAAACTGCTTGTGTTGGTTTCTTCAACAAGAGAGTCCTTCCTAAGCCAGAGCTTGTTCACAAAGCAGCATTACACCCACCCATTTATTTCACTGCAGGACAACCAGTGGAACACCTCTGCCTCTCAGCGAGCCTTGTGCTAGTGCTTGTTGGCAAGGCAGGGACCAGCTCAGGGTGAGGGGGCAGTTCTCCTGCCACGCCAGATCCTGCCAAGCCAAACACCGTGGTATGACAGAGAAAGAGGAAAAAATAACCCAACTTGACAAAAAGCAGACATGGGGATGGGGACTGTGGCTTTAAAGAGAGTGAATGGAGGAGATATTTGCAGAGTTTTAAGACCCCATGCTGAGCCTGAATGCCGTCTCGGCTTGCACACTGTATGTATTAAGTGCAGAAATAGTAGTGCCTAGTAAAACACACTTGATCCATTTTTACAAGTGATGTAATATAACTGTCTGTGCGAAGTAACACGTTCTTGTGACTATCCACCTTCTAATCCAGGGCCACGCATTAGTGTCATAGCTGTGCTCTTGCTGCCCTCTGAGCCATGAGTCACCATCTTTCACTTCCTCAAATAATTACAGGCAGCAGAAAGTGGCTGTCGCTTGGTCTCTCAAGAGCTTTCTCTGCTGCTGGAACAAGAAGGAAACTCACAGAAAGCTGCTTTTTCTGTGGCTGATTGGTGGACACCTGAGACTCACTTTAAACCTCAGGCAAAGATGGCACCACCTGCTTAATTTTTAGTTTCCATGCATTGCCTCACTTGCCTGCCAGATCTTACCTTCCATTTGCAGGAAGATCAGTCATCTACCTGACCACCCCTTGGCCCCACTGACCCAGAACACAAATCAAAGTGCAAAATATGATGTAGGGAAAGAAGAAAAAAAAAAAGGATGTGAAGCTCTGTGTTTTGTATTCCTCAGAATATCATGTGTGTAAGTTGATGTGTATAAACATGTAGTGACCGTTGTTTTTTTCCAGAAGGTGTGTTTGGTGTTACACTACTACTAAGTAATAGTGCAACCAAAATAGGGCCTGGTTCTCCGCTGCTCTGCACCTGGTGAAGTGCTCCCCATCTGCAGAGTGCAAAGTACGTGATAAATGCAAATAACTTAAAATTTTCCAGTCGCTGGTGGTAGTATTTTGTACCCATTTACAAGGCTGCATGCTACATAAATGACGATGCCAGGTGCAGAGGGGAGAAGAACCTGACCCCCTCCAAAATTAATCTTTCCCCTGAATTAGGATCAATTTTTCAAAGCAGCCAGGATGTTTCTGGTTTCCTCTGTGCCTTAGTGTGTCTGTGTGCTGGGGGGAGGGTGCACGGCATGCCAAGGCAGTGCAGGAGCAAGTGTAGAAAGGGCCTTTGACTCAGCCCTCACTAATAAAGCAGGTTACAAAGGAAGCAAGAAGACATGGAAGGAGCATTTCCAGTGTTACTTGTTGGTATGAGCAGCACAACTTCTGCTTGTCCTCCCAAAATATGTGCAGTTAGAACCTTTTTGTCACAGCACGCGGCAGCTCCAGTTCTTAATCGCGTGTTATTAGAGTGGTGGGTAAAGCCTGGCTGGGTAGGCCTTGATCCCACTAATTTCTGTGTGTTTAGAAGGGGGAGCCCAGGATTGCTGATCCTTTACGAAAAGCAGGTTCTTCAGTTGGGTCCAGAGTGGGGATTTGCTTTAGGGATGACTCTGTTACTGGAGAAGGTTTGTATTGTTGGCTGGGGCACGCTCTCCTCTCCCGTTTTGTGTCAGCTGACAGAGCCGATGTCTGATAAATGACTAATAACATTTCTGCAGAGGTGTTACTGGTGGGGGATTAAAATAATACGCACGCTTTCCCCCAGCCCCTGGGAAGGGGAAAGATTTGATGTTTGTAAACCACACGGGCCGGGCCGCTCGCTCTTGACCCGTTCCGCCCTCTCTTGTAGCGGGGCGAGCCCCGGCACGGCCAGGTACACCCCGGCCGGCACACGGGCCGAACCGGCTTGTGCCGTAGGCCGGGCTGCCCCGGGGCGGGGGGCGCTCCGGCCGGGCAGGTGCCGGTGGAGGGAGGAGGGAGCGGGCCCGGCGCCCAGGTGGGGCCGGCGAGAGCGGGCGCGGCCCGCGGGGTGGGGGGGGCCCGGGCCGGGCCGGGGGCGCCGCCCGCCCCTCCGGCCCCGCCAGCGCCGCTAAGGCTGCCGTGCGGCGCCGGCCGCCCCCGGCCGGTAGCGGCAGCCCTCCCGCAGGGCGGGCTCAGCCGTAGGGGGCTGCCTGTCCCGCCGTCGCCAGCCCGGCCGCTGCCCGGCGCGAGGGGGGGGGGCAGCGCGGTTGCCTCCAGGGCCGGTCCTCTGCCCCTTCCCTCCCTTCCTCCCTCCCTCCCGCCGCCACGGCGGAGGGTTGCGCGGTCACCGCGCCTCCCGCCGCAGGGGCCTCCCCGCATGGTCCCCGCCGCTGCCATGAGCCAGGCCACGGCCCCCCGCGGCGCTGACCCGCCGGAGAGCGATGCCCGCAGCGGGGCCCCCGGCAGAGGGATGCCGCAGCCGCCCAGCCTGCCCCAGCTCCTCCACAAGTAAGAGCCGCCCCGCGTTCCGCCGGGCCGGGAGGGCGGGCGGGCGGACGGGGGTCGCTCTTTCTCTCTCTCTCTCGCTCTCTCTCTCCCCGGCGGCGGTGCCCCCCTTCCCTCCCCCGCGCCCAGACTGACAGCCGGGCGGGCGGAGGGTCGGCCCGGCACCGGCCCTGGCCGAGCGGTGCCCCGCGGGGCTGAGCCTTCTCGCCGCCGCCTGGCGCAGCTGCCGGTGCGGGTGGCGGCGGAGCCGCTCCTTTTGATGCGGGGCACGTACCCCTCTAAAGACCGGCACCGGTCCCGCTTCGCGGCAGGAGTGTTCTTCCCGAAAAGCCGCTCGTGCCGGTTTCCCGAGCGTTATCCCCCGGCACCGCGCCTCCTCCGAGCGATGACCCGCGCCGCCCGGGAGCCGGGTCGGGAAAGTTTTCATCGCCGTTCCGTGGTCGGTGCCGTGCCGTGCCGGCGCTCCTGTGCCCGCGGGCTGGCGCGTCTCCTCCCGGGGCCTGGAGCGAGGGGGTCTCGGGGCTGTGTCACGGGCGATCGCATCGCTGCGAAGCGGAGGCAGAGCGCCTCAGGGGCAGGCGCTGTAAGGGGGGCAGCGGTGGCGTTTTGCCGTTTTGTTTTCCGTCCGGAAACAGAGGGAAAAGGGGACTCTCGCCGCACCGACGCAGTGGGGCGAGCGATGCTTTTCTGGCTAAACGGGAAACTTGGAAGACAAGCCGAATCAGTTAATACGTGAAGCACGAGTGACACCTAAGTTGATCTTTGCTGGTTCGAGATGGTGGCGGGCACCGTGTCTGATTTTTTCCCCCAGTTGTAACGCGTTAAAAGAGTCAGGGGCTTCTAACGGAGCAGTGAGTTTGCTAACCAACCCCCAGTTGCGGAGGCACTACAGTTGCCTTCTATTACTTTAAGATTTGCGGCAGGAGTTGACGAGCTGGGTGCTGTGCAGCGGCGTAGGTTGGGAAAGGCTTTTGACATTATATGTCCCAGGCCACCGACTGGACTGAGCCCGAGTTGGGCCGTCAGGCACGACGCGAGTATGACAAAGCACTGCCGGGCTGCGGCGGCCTGGCTGCTGGGCTTGTGCCCTCCTGCAGCAAGCCCGCCTGGCTTAGCCATCTCCTGCATCGCTTTGTCGACAAACCCCAACAACGTGGAGGAAGAAATGCTTTCGGTTCTCGCAGTTGTATTTACAAAATGCGTAGGGACGTGTATGTAAACATCTCTGTGCGTGTAGGCAAACACTGCAGCTCGCAGAGTACGGGCGTTATTTCCAGCTGGGAGCTGTGTGGACTTCCTATGAATAGGTTTGAAATGGAACTTTTAGCGTTGTGGCGGAGTGTGGCCTGTCAATTTCTCGATGCTGGGTGTTTCCTTTTTCATCTGTTCGCTTTTAAATCGTGTTTTTGCCATCAATTTAAATAACGGTTCTTGTTACCCACGCTATTGCTCCTAACTGGAAACACAGCCTTGGGGTTCTGCATTGAAACTGAAACATTGAAGGGTCGCTGCCTGAGCCCGCTGGGCGGCTTGCAGTGCTGCGTACGGATTGCTGTGCATCCCGAAGGTAACTTACACAGACTCAACATCAGCCTTACATTTTAAGCTATGGTCTCTAAAGGTGGCCCCCCTTTTTTTTTTCCTGTCCACGGTTATCAGGAATTTGTGTGGGTGTGTGCTGCCAGTCGGATAGGTGAATCTGTTGAGACGGCTGCGTGGACCATGTTGTGCCAAAGGGCACCGCACTTTTGCCGGTCGTGCCTGCTAGTGAATTTTAGGTAGGAGAACTTGAAATGGTTTTCTTCCCTTTAATGGAGAAGTTTGAGAGAGCTGCCATGTTCTGGCCGTTCTTTGTCATGGTAATGTGATGCAGAATGGCAAATGCCGAGCGTCTCCATCTAAGGTCCTGCAACTTGATCGTATGATTTTGTAACTGTGATTCGGTGTGTGCCCATGCATTTACCTGGTAATGAGTAAATCTCCATCCTGCATTTAGTTGGAATTGTGGGCAAATTATATTTTGCTTTGCTCATGGTGACTTGGGCATTTGTTAATCGGAATTGGATATTCAGTGATTGTTAGGGAGTTCGATGTTGGGAGTACCTTTAATTGTTACTCTAAATTAATTTGTAACATGTTAGAACAGGTATTATGATTGACAAAGCAGGGTGAAAAGGGAAGCAGTGATTCTTCTACAAAACGAAGTAGCAGTTTCATTACTTGGAAAGAAAACATTGACCTCTTTTCCTGAGCATTTTGATTTTTTTTATTTAAACAATTTTTGCTTTGTGAGCTGCAGGAAGCAAGCATGCAGTCACAGAATGTTAATTCAGAGCAGTGTTGGTCAGAATATTGTGTGGTGTTTAACTGCATCATGCTGCCTGTTTCAATGCTTCTATTTTTCCTTATATTATTTAAAGTTAAAAATCTGGATTCCTTCCCCTATTCCCCCAGTGCTTTTCTTAATCAAACATCTGTAAAAATTTCTAACACAAATATATTTAAAAAAACAATCTCCCTACACGGGCAGCTGGTAAGCTTTCACTGTGAGCACTGAGCAAGGATTAAAATTTAGCAAAACTGGAGGTCCGAGATGTTTTTGGTAGCAGCTACATTGGCTGAATGAGTGCAACGCAGGTAGTACATAGTATTTTCTTTAAATACCTTCTTGCTTTAGTGTTTATAATTTAATTTTAATATTAAACCATAATCGAGTCTCTGGATGGAAATTCCTTGCTGGTAGTACCCAAATACAGTAAGATACACATTGAAATACGCTGTCTACATGTCGTAATTTTTCCCGCGAGCGACAACGTCATTTCAGTTGATAATAAAGGCCCAATCATAAGATTTACAGAGCGGTTAAAGCTTTCGAGCTGCTCAGGTTGTTGCCATGCTTGATGGGAAAATGTTTTTGGAGAATAAGAAGTAAAATTGTTATTGCAGTTAAAGCCCTCGGGTTGTAGAGCTGAGAATGAAAAGCTGGTGGAGAAGGGAAGCCTGAATTTACCCACTAGGAAGGATGACTTACAAAGCCGTAGGATTGCATATGAAATAAAACAGAAGACAGAGAAGGAGTTGTGGCGGTGTTGGTTAGTGTTTGTAGCCGGGTTCTACCGTGATTGTGGGGAAGGAGTTGGAAATGCAGCATAAGGCCTGTGGCACCAGCAAGTGAAACGCGTATGGGAACTATCTGAAGAGCCCTCACATACCTGCTCTGCACAGAGGTTTTAGTACATTTCTGGAGCCGCCGTCTTGTTTTGGGCTGTTTTCCCTCTTTAGGTAAGTCTGCTCTTCTGGGAAGATTTTTGGTTTGGATTGGGAGGTGGCATTGCAAAATGTAAGTTTTAGATGACCACTCAGCGTGTGATAAATTTTAGCACCTGCTGTCAGCTTGACAGGAGTGCCTAAGCTGCATGAGAGAGTGGAGGCTCCTAGTAGTAGTTCCAGGTGTGGGCTTCATTGCAGCCTGGTGGAGCGGCTCGCTGGGAGTAACTGAGAGAAGGGACTGGTGTTCACGGGCTGACTGTGCTTTCTGTGAAAGTTTTGGCTTAAAAACATGCCACAAATGAATTCCGTAATTATAGGAGGCCTAATTGTATTGAAAGGCAATCTCTTTGTATGTTTTAATGGCTGGTTGCATGCTTTCAGTCCTAATGATTTGTCATGGGTAATATCTGTCCAGTGGAAATGGAGCAGTTTTAACTCCCCATGTTGATATAGGAGTATACGTTTGTTTTACAAATTGAATAAAGATGTCTTAAAACAACGGGGGGAAAACCAAAGTTCATATTTTTTTTTCCTGAGGGGTTGTGCCCTGGAGATTTTGAGCTCCTCTGGAAGGAAGATGGAATTTCCAACATCTGCGCCCAAGTCGTCATCAGTTTGTGCCAGTTCTGGGGGCAGGCAGGACTAAGCAGGCGGGTACTGAATGCTTTGAGCCATTCATTACTTACAGCAGTGAGGAGGAACCTTGTTGGGGAAAAACAACCTCCAGCTTTATCTTTTTTTGTTTAAACGTAACCTTGCTATGTTTAAGCTTGTGCTTTTTGATTTGCTTCCTCATATGTTTACTTCGTGTAGAGTGTGGGGTTTTCTTTCTTCTTTCTTTTCCCTCCTCAACTCAAGGTCTCTCAGGAGAGATAAAATATGAAATGTACTCCCATTATATACATTAGTCATGGCAAATAGTTTGGCATATATGGCAAAGGCTAAACTGATACTTAACAAGGGGACATTAGGAGAAACACTGGTTTTACTGTGTCTCTTCTTACTGTTACTGATCCAGGCTTTCCATATTTATTTGCCTTTTAAAGTACATCTCCAGAATCCCAGTTGCTTCCCCACCCGCCAGAGCCCTGAAAACTCATGGAGTTTGTGTTGTTACAACTGCAGTGCCCTGACTGGAGATGAAAACAAAACAGAAAGGGCTGTAGCAAAACAAGGGACAGGGGCTGGAGAAGCAGACTGCATGGTGTGGGACTGGCCCGAGAACGTGGGAACTAGACCCGCATTACTGAACTCCTCCTTGTGTTTCCCATTGATCGCCTCCCTGTGTTATCACAGCGAGGGAGCCTCAGTTGGTGGGGCATTGCCTGGCTCCTTATCCTGTAATTATTGAGACTCCTCTTACACCTCACCTGACATTAAAATCGGGACTTAAAATGTGTGTGCTAAATGTGTGTGTGCGTGGGGGGACAGGGACACACCAAAGTGGGGTGGGAGGGGCACTTCACATTTAAGTTCAGTCCCTACTAAAAAGTAGCATCAACAACAATTACCATCAATTAAAATTCCTCTTTTCTCTGAACATTTTCTTTTCTTTTCACATTTAAAATACTTTAAAAAAAATCTCTGGTTTTTTGGTGGAAGCCATTATCAGGTGTGAACCAAAGCTGAACAATTAATCTATCAAATGGATGCTCTCTGTTTTAAACTAAAGTGTGGGATTCTTTGTCTCGAAATCTTTTGTTTGTTGTCATTTTTTAAAAAACAAACATCTCATTTAAAACCCAATAGCTTCTTGGGAGAAAATCACAATAAAATTGAATTTAAGGCTTGAAGAGAGAGTGCAGACATACCAAGTGGAAAATGGTCAGGAAGAAAAAAAAAAAAGAATTTAGAAGGAGTGCCTTGCATACAAACATCTCCATGTGGTCTGGCTTGTATTATCAGTTATCAGTCAACTCCTAGTTGCCCAGAAATATCAAATTCTTTCATAAATTTTATCAGGGAGAGAGATAAGAGTAGTAATACCAACTTTAGTAATAAATGAAATAATACACACTTTGTAAGAAGCAATGCAGTAAGTGGGTTTTGGACCCTAATGTGTGGCAATGGAGTCCTCTTTACTGAAACTAAGTTGCCTGGATGCTGCTCTTCTATTGGAAGTTTAATACTACTGTTCCCATCAATGGGGAGACTGGGGAATGTGTTCTTTGGTTTTCCTCTTGCTTCAGCCCTTGTCCATTGGAAGCTGCGTGCACCTAACACCGTGTGGTTCCATGCGGATGAGAAAATCTTTCTGACCCCATCTGGAGGAAAGGAAAATGGAGAAGGGTAAAAAAACCTCAACACCTTCTAGTTCTGACCCTTTCTTGGGGCTGTCAAACTGGAACTGCATCTTCAAAAATATATTAATGCTTCATATAGGACTGCAGAAGTTAATTTAGGAAGGTAAAAAATTGATTGCTTGCATGAAATAATAGTTCTAGTAACTTCAAAGTACTCCTTCAATAGAATTAACTTTTTCCAAAGATTAAGCTGCCTCTTCATGTAAACTAAATCCTTTGAATACATTTGCAGCTAGACACTTTACCAGACTGACTTCATTCCCCTGAATATACTTCCCCCTCTTCCCCCCCCTTCATCCTTTGTAACGTTTTATAGTTGATTTAAGGATGTAATCGCTCCGTTAGCCTCTGCCCCTCCATGTCCAGCTGCTTTCTCTTTGTCACACTAACGACCCGTCACAGTGAAGCTGTCACTTGACACACTGGGTGAAACGAGAAAACCTGCCCCTTTGGGCTTTAGAAACGTTTAATATCTGTCCTGTTCTGACAAGTCAAGCCTAACCCGCTTTACAAATGGCTCTTGCCTGTTTAGAAAAAATGCCAAGTCAAGGCATTGGGAATTCTGTTCCAGGGAGGGAACAAAGGCTTGTTTTCTTAAAGGATCAGTATTTATGAGTGCACAGGCAATTATTTTGCTGCAGGGTTACTGCGTTTGTGTATGTGTTACGTAAACTTGTGAAATCTGAGTTTAACTGATATTAGTTGTACCACAAGCTGCGTATTTATCTCGTGTGTCTGAGGAACCAGAAGGAAGATGGATTTGTTGTCAGCCTTCTGTGTGCCCATATCATGAGATGAGCTGAATGGGCAGTGAGCGGGACCAGGGTGGAGTTGTGCTGTGTGCCTGTCACGGTAAATGGTGCTCTTCAGATTTGTTCTTCCATCATCTTCATTGTTTAAAGACATTCAGGTGTCTCACCAGGTTTTATAAAAAGCTCCAAAGATGCCAGCCCTGACTCTGGGGATGATACTAATCTGTGGCTTTACTAGTTGTGTAGTCCTGTGTGGTTTGAACTCCAAAGCACGTGTTACACGGAATGTTAATGATGGTGACTGCGTTAAGAAGGATGGGAGAATATTCTGCTTTGTTGCTTCTGGACAAGCTTCTTACTGGGAAAAGACTGGGGCAGGGTAAGGAAGTGTTTAACTCTCATTCCCTTCAGTAATGTCTTCTGCTGGCCAGCAAGGACAGGAAAGATGGTACTGTGGGCAGGTTATGAGCAAGTTCCCTGTCACCTGGTCCCATCCTTGGCTTCCTGGCTTTGAGATCCCAAAAGTGTCTGATGTTATCTATTCTCATTTTACTCTTCTGTGGGCTTGTGCATGTTGTATAGTTGAAAAGCAGCAGTGAATTGACCACAGCCTGTTTCCTGGGTAAGAAATAGTATTTCTGTCTCTGCTGATTAATGTGTTCTCCTCCTAGGGGAAGGTGTGCTAAGTAATGTCATTAGGTTGATGAATGACACACGCAATTTGTTGACCAATATTTATTGTTCTTTTTTTGGCCTTAGTGTTGTTCTTTTT
Source organism: Gallinula chloropus (assembly GCF_964237585.1). Taxonomy (NCBI): domain Eukaryota; kingdom Metazoa; phylum Chordata; class Aves; order Gruiformes; family Rallidae; genus Gallinula; species Gallinula chloropus. The sequence goes on from NC_140090.1 coordinate 71,163,957, forward strand.
TTATTAACTGTAAAATAAAATTGCAAAATACTTGTTGAGAACAAAATGCCATGTAATGCTTTAGTGATGTCTTTTTCATTCTGTGTTCTGCTCTGCCTGGAGCTAGAGTGAGAGCAGAGTAACTTCTAGTACAGAGAAGTTTGCTCCAGTCCCTGCAGAGCTGTGAGTGGCTCCGTGTGTTTGTGTGGTTTGTATCTGGATGCCACTCCAGAGATTTCCTCTGCTCCCCCACATAAAATTCTTTGTTGGAATTTATGCACAATTCAGGCTGAGGATGGGATTTGGAGAAAAGATGACTCTTGTCTCCTGAAACTGTGGAGAGCAGTATTAGCATTCTAGAGTGAGATTGGCTTTTTTCAGCCCTAGTTTTCTTATCTTCTAAACTCTTCCATTAACACATCTTAACATTCACACCCCTGCTATCCATGTGCTCTGCACCATCCATTTATGCCCCCCTCATGGCACATTCTTGTAAGGTCACCTACAGCTTTCCACCGTCCTGCCAAATGACAACCAAACATCAGGCTCTTTTCTTTCTTTGCCTCTTCATTCAAGGTCACTATTCCATGGTACAGGCAGGGCTTTCCCTTTTGCTAGTATCTTTCTGTTGTCTCTTTGAGGTGGCCCAGGAGCTTTGCCTCAGTTTACTCTGATGTGTATTATGCTTAGGACAGTGTCATTAGTGTGTCTAGAGCTGGACATGTTTGTAAGTAATACAGAAGAATAGCTGTTGGCTGGGATGGTGTTCATAGATACCTCTGGTAGGGTGGGCAGCCAGGTTTGTAGGTAAAGTGATGTAAACAAAAGAACAGACATTCAGTGGTATTGAATCCAAGTCAACTCTTGCATTTTCTGCAGTTTTGGATATTATCTTAATATAACTTCTTTTTTACAGCTCATGGAAAAGTAAAAAGTGCTAACAAATTTGATAATAAAATTTAAGTTAATCACGTCAGTGTATCTTTGGTAGATCAGACTTCAAAAAGACAAGGGATCGTTATGCAGCCTGGGTTTTGTAGACACAGTACACTGCAAAGCATCAAAGGATTGAATTTCCTTCCAAAAAAAAAAAAAAAAGAAAATTTGCAAGGCCTAAAAGTGATTTAGTTATTTTGTTTAGATGGATAAAGTATATCTGTGCAGAATAAAGCAACGTGCCTTATATAATACATAAATACTGTAGCCAGTTTGCTTGTTGGTGGTAAATACGGCTTGAATTCCTCTTTGGATATAGTTTGTATACTATGAGACTGATCTTGCAAAGCCCTGTTCATACATGTGAGGATTATTTATATCTATAAGGCTTTAGAAGGTCAGATGTATCACCTGAGTCTGCAAGGCTTCATGACTGCTAAGGGTTTGTTGGTTTTTATTTTTTTAATTCTTATTATTTTCTGGGACACTTGGAGTCCTACACAGAAATGTAAGAGCAGTGATTGCTGATAGGAGACACCTCATAGAGTAGAAGCCAAAGAAAATAATAGAAAGGTACCTTGTATTCCATTATTGAAACTTCTCTTTTAAAAGACAGCATGGACCTATAAAGGGAGGAGTATAGATCCATGCCCATTGTGCTTCTTAATAGTATATTAATGGTTTTAAAACCAATACTATGAGATGTTAAAGCCTCACTAGCTACGAGGATTTGTAGTGCTAGAGGTGGAAAGGGGTTTACCAGAAGCCCACTGCACTTAAAGGTGACCATCACTGCTGTCTGCCAATTTTGCTGAGCGTTTGGGAGAAAAAAGGCATGGTCTTATACCTCCCATCCAAGTTGGCTACGTGCTTTGTTTGCCATGTAAATTCTCAGGATGTTGGTCTTTTTTTAAACATTTGCTGCAGTTTTTTAGTGGAATAACATGAAAATAACAGCTAGAATTTTGTGGTATTTCCCCCTGTATCCAAAGGAGCTTTTATAAACTTTATGGAGGTCCCATTTTATCGTAATCCATATGACAAGGACATAAAATATCAGCAGCTAAGAGTACTTCGTGGATCACTGACATAATTTATGGGGTGAATCTGCTCTAATCGGCAAGACAGCCATTTGTAGCCTTTTCTGTATAACATACTGTCTCTCACTGTGCATTCTGGCAGTACTTGGCACTGCTCTGTTTGCAGCCTTCTGCTCTGTGGAATATAAGACCCTTTTACACAAAGATACAAACACACAGAAGAGAGACATCCCGCACGTTTCTTCCCCATCTGTTTAGCATGATAGATTTTTCTTGGGGGTGTCCTCCTTTGAAGCATTAAAACCTACTGGTTTGGTTTGGTGCTTCTGTAATTTCAAGCTGCATTATGTGAAAGGTAGTAGCAGTGTTCCAAAGCCGGGGACTTGATTGGCAAGTTTTAGCTGTGAGTAAATTTTCACAGCTGATCCATAAATCCCCGACAGACCATTAGGAGCTTCAGAGCAGCTCTGGCAAGCTCTCCTACAATAATTGTAGTTTTAAGTTTGTTATATTTAGTTTTCTCACCTCTTAGCTGGATGCCAGGGGACCTCACTAGGAGCAAACCGGTTCCCTATCTGCTTTTCCTTCCAAGCTGGCAGTTTGTACAGATAGCACAGCGTGGGAGGAGGGCTTGCAGGTTGAATCCCAGTGGACAAGGCAGAGATGGTCCAAGGGTGTGACTTGTGACAAATGGGCCACAGATCTGGGCTTAGATGTTTCAGTAACTCAAAGAGACTTGGAGTACATCATCTCTCACCCCCCACCTTCAGCCCCTCTTCTAAAAAGATAAAAGAATCATTAAGAGAGGCTAAAAAAAAAATACAAATGCTTCTTCAAGCTTAAACATGGCCAAATTGTATGAGACTCTGTGAGATAGACAGTTCTTAATTTAAATTCCCTGAGGTAATTTTACTTATTTATCTGAGGGAAGCTGGCAGAGTGACCAGCATTTAGTGACCACTCGCTACTCAAAGAGCAGAACCGCATGGGTGGCAGTGGTGAGAGCAGCAGGCGTTTCTTCCGAGTGCCAGGGTTTGATGGTAAGGAAGGTGCTGGGCAGCTGGAAGCCTGCCTTGGAGATCACACCCTCTTTGGGCTTATTGATCTACAGTGAAATCAATGCTGTAGAGACTGTATTGCACCTTGGATAAGCCCTGGAGAATGTTTCTTACGTACCAGGGCCCCACCAGGCAGCCTAATAAAGTCAGAGGAGAGGTTGTTACTGTTCTCCTGGATTTGAATCCTGCTGGATGGACTTTGGAAGCAAATCTGGATGTATGTTTGAGCAACTAATGCATCTTCTGTGTGTTTCCTTCTGAAATCTGAACTGCTTTGCTGAGGATGTACTTGCCACTCGGTGGAGACTGGTGTACTACCTTGCCGAAGGACAACGGGACTGTGCAGAAGGAATGGGGGTGTCTGCATGGTAAACTCTTCCAAAGGAATATTTTTTTTCCTTTCTAGGAGAGGAAATGATAAATTTAATCTCCTTATCCTCTGCTATATAAAACCAGGCTCTTGTACCCATAACCTATGAATGATTTCTTTACACAGAAGAGTGATGGAGAAGCGTTATCTGAACTACTTATGACAACAAAACGAAGAATTTATGGTGGTATTTTAATTGAATTTTCAATTTTATTATTTATTTTAGAGCAAGAAAAGCAGAAATGTAATTCATATTAAAAGCTCCTTCAAATGACAATGCCTTCATGTTAAGTTTTTAATTTAGGGAGATCAGAAGTTTTGTTGATTAGGGTCTTACTAGGGTAAGGATAGAGTAAGTAACTGTAAATAGTGATACAGTGAGTGATGGTTTTGCCCTACAAACTTTGTGTTGAACTTAAGCAGAAGGTAAAAATATCATTTGACAACCATTTTGCAAGGAGGCATCTCTGGTTAAAATAGAGGGATCTTCAGTAGCAGAAATGGAATTGGTTGTCTCTTCAGTCCTTAGTTTCAAGTGCTTTAACTTCATTTGATGTAAGAAGTCAAGTGAAGATGTTATTCCTGTGGTGGGAAGAGAGTGCTCTTGATGCCTCTGTCATTTTGTATCTGACACTTAAGCTAGAAAGCCTAGGAGTGATAAGAGTAAATGAGTTAATTACATGTGTGCTAATGAAATGCAGAGCATGCTTCAGCTGGAAGAAAAGACCATGCCCATCGTCACAAGGGCATGGAGCAATAGGATGAGGGGGGATGGTTTAAACTAGAAAAGGGGAGATTTAGGTTGGATATTAGGAAAAAGTTCTTCAATATGAAGGTAGTAGATCACTGGAACAGGCTGCCCAGAGAGGTAGTGGAGGCCCCATCCCTAGAGATACATAGAATCATAGAATATCATACTGGAAAAAAAGTTTTCAGAACAGTATGGAACTTCCAACGTGAGTTAGGACAGTGGGAAAAAATACAGTGATTTAAAATGCAAAACAGTGTTAGGATGAAAACCAAAATTATCAGGTATATGGATGTAAGCAAATTACATACATCTTCCTTGTTTCACATGCAAAAGTACTGTGCTCTACTTTTCCTTAAGAATGGAATGGATGGGAAGCAGACCACTGAGTGGGCACTATGTACCTCCTGTGCTTTTGGGCAAGCAGTTCACAAAGATAGGGGGCTACTGATAAGAACTACACAGGGACATCCTTGCCTAGTGAATGCTGACCAGCAGAATGTTAATGCAGCCTTCCATTAACTAGGATTTCATTTCCCTGGTAAATAAAATTTGCAAATGCTTTTCCTTCCTCAGAAGTAGCTGGAGCGAATCAGTGACCAGCATTTACACATGGAAAAAGTTTACAGGGGAAGTGTCAGAGGAATCCAGAATTAAAGGCTCAACATAAGAGGGGACAGGTGAATCTAGCGTGTTACTGCTGATTGCTCTAAAAAACAAGCAAGGGAATGCAACTGTGGAAGAAGAGGGGAGAGTTTAACAGGCTTGCTTTCACTGCAGGGTTGACTTGGACTCCTGACTAGGTTTTAACCATTGTCATCTATCAAGCAAAATAGCTTAGTTAAAAAAGCACTTTTGAGACAGTTGAGGATTTTGGGGAGAGCCTGACTTTCACTTGGATAGCTGTCACTTCGGGAAGAATTCACTGGGGTAGGATAATCAGAGGTATGTCAGGGAGGGGAAGTGTGTGAGGGGCCCCTACCCAGAAGAATCAGCCTTTCTTGATGTGAGAGATCCTAGGTGTTATGTCGGCATTAAGGCAACAGATTTTCTTCCCCCCTCTCCACCCCACCTCTCCTTATGCAGTATAGTCTTGGTCTAACTGGTATGGTTTTCTTTTCCAGTTATTAATAAAAATGAGAATGAAGTCAAACTTCTCAAGGTGCAAATGCAGTCATTTCCTTTTCCCTCCTCATGAGAGAAAAAGTGTCACACTTACAGCTTTAGTAACTGCAAGAGGGGACTGATGGGCAAACGAAGTGTCCTATCCTGTGAGGATGTGATTTACCTGGGAAGTGGCTGGGGCAATCAGGAGGTTCTCCAACTCGTATATAGGTCTTTGAGAGTACAAGTGATTAAGAAACAAACCAGAACTTTTTCCTGATTGAAAGGGTGCCTTGACTTATCTAGGGCTACAGCAGGATATTAATAGAACATACTGCATTTCCTTCACATAAAAATACGAAGGGCACTTTGCTGAGAAAAAATCCTGCTGTGCCTTTCTGTCTTTGGGACCAGCTCATCACCCAGCTAAAATTAAAAGGTGAAGTCAGGCAGTTCTTGCTCTCTATTTTTAAACTGCTTCAGCATATGAATGTGAGTGTGAAATCTTTCTTTAGGCCTCTCTTAACTTAATTACCTACTTATTCAAAATATTCTCCTCTCAAATTGCTCAGCTGTAATTGTATTTCTCTCTTTTGTGGACACACTTTAGCTACTCGGTGTTTGTTTAATTAGTTTTATCCTTTATTTGTAGTTCTGTGGTTATTTACAGTGATGGAAGCCTCGTGGCAAGTGTTCTATTATAAAATGAGCAAGTAGCTGATGTTTTTGTGTATCTGTTCCCTGTTTTTCCTCTGGTACCAGGAGGGAAGCCCACTTAAAAAATCCCAAAACAAACAAATGGTAAAAAGCATTCAAAAGAATAATTTTAACTTGACCTTAATAATAGAAAATTACAAAATAATTGAAAATGTTTTATTGCACTTTAATGTCTTTAAATCTTTAGTTCTGTACAAGCTTATTCCTGTTTTATTTTGTTTATATGCCTTTTCTTTTGTTTGGGTGGAAGGGGTGATGTGGTCCCAGAACAGGAGGTGCAGAGAACCTGCATATAAACCATAGATTTCATCTCTTTTTTTCTTCTGATCCAGATATACTGATTTCTTCTCCCTGTGTTTCAATTTATCTATGCAAAATCCCTGCAAACAGCCTTTGAAATTGAATTGAGCCCTCATTGCTTGTGCAGAGAAGTAACGTTTCCCAGTCTCTTGCCTGCAGCCTGCAGAGGGTGTGCTTTCCTCCTTCAAACCATCATTGCCCAGTGCCGTACCCGTAACACACTGTCCGTCCCCCAGTGCTCTACTGAGAACTCGGCATTGCACCCAGAGGTGCGAAGGGAAAAGGGCGTCTGTCTGTCTCTGTCCCCTGTGACTTCTGTCCCTCAATTTCTTTGGCTATCAGCTGTTTGAAGCACAGGCTGTGATATCTCTTCCCAGCTGACCCCGTCCGCGGTGGAAAGGACGCTGCTGGGAGAACACGGTGTTTCTCCGCATCCTCTTTCGGGACTGGCTGTTGACCCTAAACATAGTATAGAATGGAGATACACACTCTTTCCTTCTCAGTGTTTTCCTGGTTCCTTTGTTTTTGTCAGTGGGAGCAGCTGTGGTGTTGGAGATTTCAGGAGTCTTGCCTGCAGTTTCCTGTGTCTGGTCGAGCAGTGATCAGAGGGCACTGCACTGGGCCTTTTGTGTTTTGTCACGTACCTGAAGCTGGGTGAGGTGGCAAGTTTTGAAAGGCACTACCTTCCATGGCCACGTGCTCCTGGAGGATGCACACAGGAGTCCATATGTAGTGTCCCACAAGAGCTGAACGAGTAAACTGCCTGCTGCAAAGTGTCTTTAGGGTGGCTGGTACCTGGGGACAGCAGTAAATGTGGTTACACCGTCCCAGGCAAATCCCACATGCTGTTGATCTGGCAGGTATATTTCCACTTCCCAGAAATACTGGAGATCTCAAAGGCATGGATGTTAGGTGACAGCACATTTCTACTGCTGCTGAGAAACACGTTGCTATTCACGGTGTTTAGTGGCAGCGTAGTTAGATAGCTAGACAGTGATGTTAAGTAACACAAACCTGGAGCCACAGTCTTTTGGACACGTCTTCCCATGCCAGTCTTGGTGCTTGGAACAGTTTGCCCATTAATTTGTTCCAAGCTTCCACCCCCTCTCTGCCCTCTCCAGAAAACCCTTGGCAAACCATCTCTTCTGTAAATCCTTCTGCCTTGGCTGGCCACTGCCCCTCTGTCCTGTTGCCCATTTTTGACTGCAGACTGAAAATTTGTCAGTGCAGAGATTTATGTGAGCGTTTTGGGTCTCAAAGAAATACACAGACCCCTCGCTCTTTCGGAAATTAAAAGGTGCATTTTAAGAGTTAAATATGAGTATGATGTTCACCTAGACAACGGTGGTGGGGGGGGGTTCATAAGGCTAATTATGTTCATAGATTTTCTTTTCTCCAACTGGAGACTGTAGTCCAATATTGGAAATGCTACACTAAAAGTACCTGCAGAACTTCTGCTGCTGTCATCTTTGCTTCCATCTTCTGCTGCTGTTTAGCTTTCAAAACTGATTAGTTGGGTACATTTGGTTTTGTAAGTGGGCATAGTTATTGTGAATTAGTGAAACATATGCTTGGCAAAAGCACCTTGAGAAAATCAGTGGGTTTTAATGGTGTTCACGTACTTCTGTGCTTGAAATGGAGCCTGAAGAATTTGTCCTCAGGACTCTCACATTATGTTTTGGCCATTGGAAAAGAAGCGCCAGACATTAAGCTATCAGAAGGATTTCCAGTCATGGGCAGGCAGCCATTGCGTATATGTTAATCCACAGTAGGAGATTTGGACAGCTTTTGATTTACTGGCACTCATCTGTTCAATATAAGCTGGAGATCAGCACAGCAGTTACCTTTAAAATTGATTGAAGAGTCCAGAAAGGAAAAGAGAATTTTGTGGATACGATGCAAATCTAGTGGAATTGCTAATTGTAGATAATCTTAAAAGTGCATTTCTCAAGGTGGCCAAAGGAACTATTTTGTAATTGCTTAATTGTTTTAAAAATATTTTACCAGCCTTGTCTCACTTTAAAGCAGACACTTTAAATTCTCTAATGTCCTTCTCAGTAGATTGGATTAAGTAACTGGAGAACTAGGAACTGTGTCTGGTTTTTAGCAGCTTGAGAATTTACACGTTTGTTTGAATGCTGCAGAATTTACATGAACAGATTTATTAGCTGAGCCAAACACATAGTTTTAAAACTAGACTATAAAAACTCTTATGTTTTCTTGTGGCTTTCAATAGTTTTAATGGTGCCTTATTTGAAGAATTCGAAGCATCTTTGGTTTTATTTCCAAAACGGGTAAATGAAATGTATTTATTTAAATGGGTAATAAAACTCAAGAGTCAGGTCATAAAGTGGGGTTCACTAAAATGTACAAAATGCCACATGACAGGAAACTTTGTGTTCTGATAATGAAACCAGAGGAAATAACTTTGTGTAGCATACCATGTAGGTGGAATAGGAAACATCTATTTCATTCTGAGCAATAATGATGTGTGCAAGAGATCAGCATTTTTATGTGCACACGTGTGTTTTGGCTGTGTAAATGTGCACTTATATACAATTTTATTTATTTAATGAACTCCTATTTTAGAGATGATTCACAATTTTAGCTGTTGATATTGTGAACCTTTCCCAACATACCAATACTGCATTGTGTCCTCCAAAAAGACCTGTGCTCCAGACAATTGAGTAAAAACAGTGTTATGATGGTGATGTGTATGATAAACCATATTGTCCAACAGAGCCATTGTTTCTTACCAGATTTCTAGGCCACAGTCAAAGTATTGCTATGATGGAAAACATCTTTGTATTTTGAGGGTGTGACTTCAAAAACAAACAGACCTGAACCACTCCAAATCTGTCCCCAACGCTTTGGCTTTTCTGTCAGTTGAAGTTTCAGGTTATTGCATGGCCCATGGCACCACCTAACTTTTATGGCAACTTCTATAGGTTTTACTGCATTTGTAATGAATTTTTGATGGGGTTAGCCTGACCCAATTGTTTGGAGAGTTGGGGATTGTGGAAGAGTTGAGAATGTTGTGTGAGTGTGGCTTTGCATAGAGTGCGTGTGTATACATACATCTTTATATCAATATATACATCCATCAGTATGTTTTATTGACCTGTAGATAGTAACCTTGTTGCACATCTCCTTAGGGGTACTGAAGTCTTGAAAGTAAAATGGGAATGACGGGGAAAGCCAGCCCAAAGGTGTCATTCGTTGAGCTCTCCACAGGTTGCCTTGCCAAGGGCTTGGCTTTGTCTTCCTGGAAAAAGATATTTCAAGGAGCACAGTGGGATGTGTCAGCCCAGGGCTATCTGTAAAGGGGATCCACTGCGAAACTAAACTGCTGCATGGTGTTGACCCTGGTTGGCTTTCAGCCATGGAGCAACTTCCACAGAAATGGATCTAAGTGCTGTTGTATAAACTTTGCTTCACATGTCAGAGGTGGTGCTAGTCCCTTGCTGGCAAGGAGCATGTCTGGCTTCTCTTGCAGCGAGAGCGAGCCCTGCAGCATGCGCATCATGGGCCAGAAATAACATAGGATGCTGGGCATTCCTGATGGGAAAAGTGGGTGATACTAAAGGCAACTGTAACTATACAAAACACAATGTTTGGCTGCTGAGTTGCTCTCTGGTGCCTTCTTCGGGCAGCATTTCTCTTCAGCAGCTGACCAGGAGCATTTTTTTTCTGCCCCTACCAGCACAGGAATAACATATAGCACAGGAATAACCTATAGCCCCGCTGACTGCAGTGACACTGTCTGCTGCCAACCCATCCCACCCACTCGCTGAGCTGTTTGGGGCAGTGACCTTAAATTTCTGTGTTGCTGTCAAATGCCATCACACTTTTGTATCTTGCTGTATGCCTAACCGAAGTTGCTGACCAGTCACTGAGGAGTCATCAAACCACCTTGCTGGTCCTGGAAAGCTGGATCCCAGTATGGTTGCTCTGAGCTAACTAATCCACCGCAAGAATGGATTTAGTAAGACAATTTATCAGTGGAGGTTTGCATTGGTATATAATTGGTTAAGGATACAGGCTGAAATTCAAATTTGTACATAGATATGGTTTTTATTTAAAACAATATCCTACTTAGGATTTCAGTAACATATTTTACAAATCACTCTTCAGATGCTCTTTCTGGAGCTCAAATGCTTACATTATAAATGAAGAACAGATTCAGGAGGCTCCACAGTATTAGTGATTATCTTGTAACGTTTTCCAGATGGCAGAACATAATGTAATCCATACTGCCCAGTTTGTTTCACAGCACTGTATATACTCTGTCATAGGCAGTAAGTAACCAAGAGACTTTAGGAAGCTCATCAGGCTGCTATGACAATTGCTGGTTAATCCAAATGTGCTTTATTACGTTATGAAAACTGCAGATTAGCAAATCACTTGTTGGTGAATGCAGGAAGATTGATTGCCACTCAAAGCTCTGCAAGAACTAGACACGCAGCTCCGATTAGCTTAGCTCAAGCCATACTTCAGTGAATGAATTCCATTTTCTTCAGGGCTGCGAAGTACTTTACATCTGTTCAATTGTATATTCCTCCAGCAGTGCTGCGTAATTTCGATTCCTCCTCTCTAGAGAAGTGATGGGAATGTGTATTTGTTGTTGTTTGCATTGATCTGAAATAAAACCACATCACTAGCAGCACTGGTTGTGTGGGCATGGTGTCTAAGGTCAAATAATTGCAGCTTGCAGTTGCTCATAATTCTGCCAGGGTTCGTGCAATAATGTTGTTTACTAACCAGTGCTTTTATTAGGCTGACAGACCATCATTTGAATGGCAAACCCATCAAATTTAAGTAGGCACTTAGCTCAAGATTTTCTCAGCATTAATTGAAGGCGCCAGGGGTCCTGCACTGGGACAGGTGCAGTCTTGCTGTACAGAGGCAGGATTTGAGGAGTACATGGAGAATGAAAGTTCCTTGTGCATCCTGACATCCAGCTGTGTGGAGTTTCTCACTTGAACCCACATCCAAGAAGTCTTCAAGGGAGATTAGGGCTGGAGTGGGAGTTTTCAGTCTACTAGCAGTTAGCCTGTGGAGTGGGTTTGTAGGAACTTCTTTTGGCTATTCTAAGCCTGGAAAAGATGGATGAAGAGAAGAATAACAAAACCCCACTGAATACATGGCATTAACTAGCTTCTGGAAAGGAGGAGAACATTTCCTGAAGTGGGTTTAGTATCTTGTGATTGTCTTATCGTTCATGGAGCAGGTGCCCGTAGGTTGCCATTGGTAGGACACAGACCACTGGGCTGGTTGATCTGATCTGGCATGGTGCTTTCTACCCTATATGTGTGGAACAGGAGCCGAGAAACACTGGAAAGTGGAGCAGTTTCCAACACAACTGTTGATTTGATGGTTGTGCCATGTTTGCTTGTGGTGTTGTGACTTCCTCATCTGTTTTGTATCACACATGGCATTGCTTGTCTGGTAGCTGGGCTTGTTTTTCCTTTACCACGTCTCTGGGGAATTCTCCAGTTGAGTGTCAAAACATCCCCTGGTAGGGGAGGGAAAGAAGGGAGGTTTACGTGGTGCACATGTTTCATTTTACAGCCTCCTGATGATCTTCAGTTTGGCTGCTTGTGAGGAGCGTTTGTTGTTCATAGTCACTCAATCCTGGCTCATTTATTGACTCAAGCTGTCCTTGCTCACTGGGGTATTGCTGGTGATTAATGTCCTTTGCTGCTCTGATTTCTACGGCTTGTCCTATGGAACAAAATTAATGACAGTGGCTTTTGGAAATTGCGGAGTAACCGAGTTAATCACATTTTTCATGAAGTATTCCTCGCAGTCTGGGGGTAGGGCTGTGATACTCAGTTTTACACAGCCTCTTTGCCCCTTTCTCCTCATCTTTTGCAGTGTGTGGAAAATGGGCTTACCAGTGAAATATAAGGGCTGGGAGCTGGGACAAAGGAGGGGAAGGAATCCTGAAAGGATGATGCTTTCATGTCCTTCATCCACAACTCTTCTCCCTTTCCTCTCCTATACCTCAGCAACTTTTTCTTCAGGTTTTCTCCCACACAAACTCTTTCTAGTCTTTGTGATAACCAGCCATATCCTGATCTACCAGATCCCTAGTTTTTCTTCTACAAAACCTTCTTTGGTTTTAGGTTTTTTGCATAAGAATTGGCTACTTCTTCCTCAAGAGATAAAACTTTGTGTATAAAGTACAGAGATGAAATATCCATTATTTTTTCCTCTTTGCAAGAATGCCATAGAGAATCACATCAGATTTGACACCTGGAAAGATTTTTGCTCAGAAATCCAGCCTGTTGATTTGGTTTAAGGCAGTGAATGGAGATTCACCATTTGTTTTTCTGAGAGAGGGGCCAGAGTTGATAGGAAAGGAAAATTTTATGTTCTGGAAATGTAACATTTATCATAGGCCTGAAAATGCTCTATTAACAGTGACTTTCTAGCACTATACAGTCCCTGCTCCAAAAAAAAAATTGGCTTTGTTGATGGAGGAGGGAACAACTATAAAAGACATTATGTGACAGGTGATAGGACGAGGGGGAATGGGCTCAAGCTGTGCCAGGGCAGGTTCAGATTAGACATTAGGAAAAAATTCTTCACCAAAATGGTTATCAGACACTGGACCAGGCTGCCCAGGGAGGGGGTTGAGTCACTGACCCTGGATGTATTTAAAAGATGAGTAGACGAGGGGCTCAGGGATATGGTTTAGTAGAGGACAGGTACGGTTGGACTCGAGGATCTCAAAGGTCTTTTCCAACCAGTGATTCTGTGTTCCTGGGGAGGAGGAGAGAAGCCTTTCCCATGTTTTCAAGAGACTATAAAACAAGTCGAAATCCTGCCTCAGAGGGTTTTTGGCGTGCAGAGCGCTGCTGTAATTGCAGATTTTGTGTTGGCTCAGTGCACAGACCACAGGTCTCATAGCTGTAAGCGCAAAAGGTCAGGATGGCATTTAGCCCATAACTATCGACTCTGTGATACACTGTTAGTCATAGAAACTTGAGAAATTTGTTAAGATACTCGGAGTTTGATTCTGTTACACTGGGACAGCCTTTAAAATTGGATCACAGTTTCAAGTGGTACTTGCCAGTAGGAGAATCAGTTGATGGAAAGACAGTGTTTTTAAATGATTTTACTCCTTGTATGCTTTTTTGTGAATACACAGTCATCTTCTAATTTTAAGAGAAAAAAAATTATAAGTGTAAAAGCTGTCTGTCTAGAAGTAAAATTTTTATGCATAACACGGTTAAAATACTTCAGTGTAACTTTTCAGTTGCAGGAGTAGTGCAAGATCATTTTAGCAGCAGTAGGTTAGAAAATTATTCAGATGCCAGTAAAGCTTTTTTTTTTAAATGTTGCAAATATTCCTTTAAAATGCTCAGTTACATTTTTTTTTTTTCTTTCTACTGCAGTCCCCAATTTCTAATTAATCCCATTTAGGCAATTTTTGTTAATCGGTGGTGCAGCACTGTATTTTGTCATTGTTTCCTAAATTGTCTGTGTCAAACCATAACCTTTATAGGAAAGCTACAGAGCAAACTAGAAACCACTTTTCCTGCATAAATCACTTGAGTCTTTAAACATCAGATTGTATGTATTAACCTCACCTTTTCTCTGTTTAAAGGTAGAGGGTTTTATGAAGCAGTCATTTGACATGGTCTGTTCAGTCTTTTGTTCTACTTTATAGAAGAAAAAAAATAGTTTTGCAGAAAGCATAGAACAGGACATTACACTATATTGCTCATTTCCTCCCCATTGATAACAGGTAAGATCAAACTGCTAAATGTCCAGAAGTCTTGTTCTGTGCAGGGACTCCTTTGAGTAGGTTGTGGAGGGAGTGATGGGACACTGCAGCGTGGACGGGATGAGCAAAATGGATAATCACTCGTGTTTATCCATCAGTCAGCCATAGCATACTGAGCACATCAGACCATTTTACTGTAATCAAATATTTCCTGTTTGGCTACATTCAACAAAATAGTGCCTCACACTTGTTCACGTTACAGCTCCTTCCTGCTTCCCCTATCGTTCCTGTGTATCTCCGCTCTCAAAGGCGATAGCAAAACCATCCCGTTCTCTGTATTTCTGTATATATTCTCTCTGTGTCTCTAGATACAGTGAGCACAGAAATTTAAATAATTGAATCAAGAAGCTGTTACTTTCTGGAAGATACTGGCTTATTATTTTAAATTGTTTCACCTTTTTATATTTATGTGCTGCAGAAGGAAAACAAATGTACAAATACATTTGTCTGTATCCCATCAAGAAGATTGTGTGTCATTGAAAAAACCCTCTTCCAAAAGCAGGAGTTTCCTTTTTTGCCAAAGTCAGTCCCTTTGGGGTTAGAATCCCATATTGGAGACTGGCAGGTCAAATTCTTTACCACTTCTAAACTGAACATGCATAACGTGAAAGCTATTTAGACATGTCTGAATCTGGTATTATTTTGAATTATATTTCAGAGCACATACAGGAAAAACCTTGACTATTTGTTTTTACATTCAGTAATTTATTTTTTTTTTAAAAATTAGGCTTGTAACTAACTAATTTATTTAAATTTGTGAATACAAATGTTATGAGTAAGAGGGACTACGCATTCAGGAACAAAATTAGCATCATTATTCCATGAAATTGATCTGGTTTAGCGGGGAATTTTTGTCCTTTTCTATACACTGATACTTTGTCAAATGTGAGTAGTTAAGTACTGCTGAAAAATATCTGTCCGTTCGGTTACTATATACACATGACTTTCCTCTTAATTTAATGAAATTTTTTGCTCTCTCTGCAACTATTCAGTACCTCAAAATCCCACTATACCTGAAGGTTTTGAAAGTCAGATACTATTTATTTTCTGAAGTTTTCTGTTAATAGCAGGGTTATAGGTAGAATTTTCTTTTAATGAAAATTCTGAGGAAAATGCAAACGGGAGATTTTTTTCCTTGTACAGTTTAAAAAAAATAAATCAACCTTCAGTACTACTTACAGTGAAATAAATATCTTTATGCAACAATGTGATCAAGCCACGATTCAGAATTCCTAAACTATTACAACTTTGAAAAGCGTTTTCAAAACTTGATTTCTTATCTTGAATTTAAAAAAAAAAAGAAATTTATGTTATTGCATAGTCTTAAAAAAATCTATAAGTATTCAGTTTATAGAATCTATACTATAGAAAATATTTTAAAAGAAAATCAAAGATTTTCTTTTAAAAAATCAAAGATTTTCTTTAAAAAAAAGTTTCTTATGCAAGACAACCTTGCAATGGGAAAATCTTCGTTCTGCTGTTTTTCAAAGAAATCTCTGAGTGTTGGCTAAAAACCACACCACCTTTCTATTAATTAAATTGCGTATCTCAGGAACTGGTTTACTTAATTTTGTTATGAAATTATAAACCTCTGCCATGGAGAACGTGTGGGTCCAATACCTGCCTATTCAAAATGTATTGATTAACGATTGGTAACATCTAGTGGAACCTGGCAGATGATCTTGTGGTCTGTCAGTGCATTTACTTGATGGTCACTCTACAAACTGTAACATAACATTGATTTACAGGCTGTCCTGGCCTTAAGTTCCGCTTCAAGCACCCTGTTCCCTTTCAAAAGATAAACTTTGCATAGCCCAGTGCTTATCTGCCTGGCTTCCCGGCTGGCTGAGATTTAAGCTGTCCTGGCTTGGACAGCACATGCAGTTGAGCCTTGAGCCTTGCTAACTTGTGTGAGTGCTCAGCAAGAGCATGGGGAATGACTGAATTTTTATCAGTAAGAGGAAAAGCCCAAAAGCAAAGATTATGAATCAGAAAAGGTAGTGTATTCATTTAATGATATTGGTTTGTTATGATTAGAGTGACATTAGTTAATGGCATTTTTCTTCCTAGGTCCATAAAAAGGAAGAGAACATAGGGCGTCTTGCTGCTGTCTGTGGCTATTCGATCTTTTGTTAGAAGCATTTGTGCCTCCGGTGTGTAGTTCTGTGTTGATTAGCAAAGGCAGGTGAAGGTCTGTGTGTGTTGGTTTTAGTTCTTACTGCGAATGGGATGCTGGTGGCCTTTGCAAATAAGACATCCGCTTCTGTCAAAAGCATAATGCACAGACATGAGAGAAGGGACTTGAAAGGAGGATTTGTTTTTCTTACTTGTTCCTATCGCCCTTGCCAAACATGCTGTTTGTCAAACGGGGCTATTCCCAAAGGGGTTACAGCAGGTACGGATGCCGTTACCTGAAGTGCTTAATGTGGTTTGCAAAACAACTAATAATGAGATAACTGTGGAAATGTTCTCGGCTGCTTCCAGATGCAGACAGTCTATTTTTGACCTGGAGACCAGTATCAAACTCTGGATTTTGTCAGGTCAAGGGGTAGGCACTGAAGACCTTATCTCATTTTTGCCTTTGTTGACAATATATGTCTATCTTTCCTGGGTCCTGGGGTGACTGCTCGATAGTGCTGGTATTTAAAGCACCTAGATAGGACAAGTCACGAACTTCTTTTTCTATTTTTAAGGATGCTCATTAAAGTTGCTTAGTGAGCTGCAGGGATTGTGGGACAAGACTGGGGGAAGAACACTGCTAATGAGACTAGGGAGCTGTAGAAAAGCATGCTGCCTTCAACAGCGCTTTGTTACACAGAAATGTAGTAAAAGTATAAATCAGTGTTGCATAAGCAATTTGCAAGTGTTAAATATTTTATACACACATTTATTTAAGTTTATTTAATAGGTGTATTTTCAGGAAAAGTGTTTTTCTGCTGCATTTGGGAAGTTTTTAATTAAATTGACTGTTTTAATAAAGTTACCACTTTGTGAATTTTTATGTTTGTTATAAGGAGGACCACTGCAGTGTATGTTGTGGTTTATTCAAGTAAAAGTTATTTATGTGAAGTTTTTAAAGATGAGAAAACTCAGTTACACACCTTGATAAAGGTAAGGAATTGAGGGAAGATTGAAAATAGCAAATAGAAGGAGCACACCAAATTCTGTCCAACACATTAGAATACATAAAAGAATGTTTGGTCTTTGTTAGAGCCTGATAGTAAGCAGACTGACTCACTTGGTGTTAAATTAATTGTTTTGTTTAACTATTTAGTGTCTTGGCTTGACATTGTTCCTCTGCCCCAAATTCTTGGACCTTGCAGTGTAGAAAGCAAAGCAGTTTAACTGCAGAGTTACTACTTTGTCTTTGTGGGTTAATAATAAAGAATTTCATATCTAAGAAACTATATGTTTTAATCGGCTTTAAGTTGGGGCTTAGAACTAGAACAAGATAATGTAAACAAACTCTTCAGTGAAAATTTTAAGAAACCTGCTGCTATAAAGAATGCAGTTTTCCAGAAGAAATGGTCAGTGTGGATTAAAAAGAAAAAAATCTCGTAAGAAGTTGTGCATAGCTGCTTCTTGTTACAGTACCAATACAGATAAATATCCATGATATGGGGAAAATGGTAGTTTTTCCTCAGTGTTCAGTCTCATATCACAACTACTCCTCCTTTACGGGAAGGGAGGGGGCAAAGGGAGAGAGAAGAAACATTTTTTTTTTCCAATATAGGCATTTAACTGGTAAATGGTTCCCTAACTAAAGACACAGTTGCAAAATTTAAGCAGGACTTTGAAGGAGGAAATGAAAAATGCATGAACTTGTTCATTAACAGAAGAATGAATGCTGTTTAGTGTGTTCAGACTGTATACAGTGGTAATTATTAATAATCATTACGTTGCCTATGGAAAATATACTACAGGAATATTTTCTTCATGGAAAAGATGGATTCTGTCTTTGTTCAGTGTTTACTGAGGGTTTTTTTATGCCATTTGTTGGCATGCCTACCAACATGAACTCAGTGTATAATCAGCAAAAGTGACGAATTCTACCTGAAAACCAAAATTAAGGTGACAAATAATATGTATTTGAACTTGCACTAGTGAAGCCTCAAAGAAGATAGAATTTAATGCCTGCATCTACATAATCTCATTAGGCAGTGGATGCAGATCTCTGTATGAGGAGGAGATACTGCTTCCAACAGAGGAAAACTGAAATTCTTTTCACCTTTCATTCTCCGTGGAAGGAAACACGGTGGTCGCAGCGGTAGTTTACACACTCCGGTAGCTCATTCATGAATTCTTCCCTGGACATCTTCAATGTGTTAACTGCTGTATGTCTAAACTTTCGTTACCTGTGATCTTAGTCTAATGGAGTTTTGTGTGAGCTGGTTTAAAATAGTTGGAAAGAATTGTTTGGAATCTGTATGACTTTGAAATGACTAATGATAATCTGACTCAGAATATTTCTGTAGTGAATGAAAACATGTGCTACATGTTGGTATTGAGCAAGATTAAAAAGTAGTTAAAAGATGTGAACAGGTCTTCCTTGATGTTGTATTTCTTATTTCTATCATTATAGATAATTTCTCAGTTAGTCTTAAGAACAAAACAGGAATGAAGTTAAAACTCCAGAACAAATCACAGCATAATTATGCTCCTGTTTTTCCTGTAATGACAAAGATCTTCATACCCTTCAGGAAAATGTTGACAGCGTATCTTCCTAATTACTATTATGATAAATTGTCTTTGTTGCAGTCATCCCCATGAGCATCACTCCTGAATTAACTGCATACAGTTTTAGTTGTTGTGTTAACTAAAGAATCCGAATCGCACAACTCGGTCACTCCTTGTCCTGTGAGTTGGTATCTCTGGCTACATAGATTTGTTAAATGCTCTTATGACAATTTTAAATTTAGCAGCATAGACTTCTCTGAAGGACTCTCTAATCCTGTGCATTTTAAGTGTAGATTAATCCCAAATGTTTAGCTGTTAAAAGTGTACAGTTTGTTTTTCAGAGGATGGTGTGTGGTTTCTGGTTAGAGATCCCTACATCTGCCATATGGAAGTATTTGTCTTTCCTTAGTGTAATTTACCTATCTTGAAACCATTACCAAACCCCCCCCCCAAAAAACCTAAAAAACCTTAGAGGGGAAAGTTAAGAAAAAACCAAACACTATAGCAGAGAATGAGCTGCTCTGGTCCCAGCCAGATCCTCTCTGCCTCTCCAGTTAGAGAATTGGGATTTCATCTTTAAGCCACCTATCTTTAAGAATTTGAATAGCTAAAATGTTCATGTGGGTATTAGAAATGGCTTAACATCTGCAACACATTGATATTTTCTATGTTAATGTTTGTCATGGTGACTTTTCCATTTCCCAAACCCCAGTTTTCAGGCTCTGGAAGTATCAAACAGGTAACACTGGTCAGCAGAGTACTAGAACTGCGCTGAATGTAATCAGTTCCTTCAGGGGTATTTTGCTGTCCTTTCACTCAAGGTTTGTTTCCTAAAGCAATGATCCAATTTTTCTACTTTTACTTTAGCAGGAGAAAAAACTTTTCAAGTTTCTTCTTAGCGGGCTTTACCACTGATGTTCAATATGGTTTGAGTATAAAGTTTCCCAGTAAATGGGGTGGCAAAGAAAACCTAATAATCTTGTTGCTCATGCAGCGTTGTCTGTCCGAAAACCAGAGCTGCTAAACCATGAGCTCAACTTCTCAGTGCTGGCTGGGACCCACTGCATACAGCACTGGCAGTTTAAGCTGCAAATTACTCATTTACACAATATATCAAATATCACCTTGACAGGACTTGAGGTTTATTAATCTTTTAAAAATACTATGAAGACATTGTGAAGGTATAAAAACTAAAATTAGGAAAGAATTAGATTTCTTAAGATAAATTAGTTCTTTAACAGTTCTTTACACATACCTTTTCATTCAAAGCATATACATTATAAACCTATAACTAAGCAAATAATGCAGTTTTAGAAATCCTGTTATACCGATAAACATCTTATTACCCCCAAAGAGCGGCAGGGAGCACAAACTCTTCCTTTCCAGGAACACGTGAATGCATTTTATATTCCTTTCTGGCTCTTTATCACATGTCACGGTGAGCATGTACCAAAATTGGGAGACTTCTGTTCAGAATTGTACTTGCATGCAAAACTGCTGAAAGCTGTTGGTTTGGGGGGGTTCTGTTTGTTGCTTATTAATCCTGCTGGAGCTTGAAAATTTCCTTTTTAGAATTAACAGGTTTTTTTCTGTATCTTTGCTTGAAGAAACATGCCAGGGAATCCTCCACATCCTCTCTGGTGTCTCAGTAAAATAGAAGTTAATGTCTAGTATTAAGCTCTGTTAAACAGCCCACAGAATGAAATAAATATGGAATTTCTCGATAAAATGGCCAAAAGAAAGAACAGGAATCTTGCTTTTGTTGAGCAGGAAAAGAATCTTGTTGCGTTCAGTTAGTGACTTCAGATAGTCCTCACTGAATAATTGATGTGGGGCAATGAAGCCCAAGCTCAATTAATTCTTATTGATGGATCTTAAGTCTTAGAGCTGTTACATTCATAGAAATTTGTTCACTTACCTTTTTTGGGCC
Source organism: Gallinula chloropus (assembly GCF_964237585.1). Lineage (NCBI taxonomy): Eukaryota > Metazoa > Chordata > Aves > Gruiformes > Rallidae > Gallinula > Gallinula chloropus. The sequence continues at coordinate 71,184,611 of NC_140090.1, forward strand.
TGAGAAAAAAACAAACAAAAATGACCTTAAAACAAAACAGTCAACGGACCTGTGGAGGTGTTGGTAACCTGGGCTATTCTCATGGAGAAGTAAGTGCCCCCTAAAGAGCCTGTGGAATTAGTAATTTTATTTTTTATTTTTAATTTTTTTTTCCGCTGTAGCACAACTGGGACACAGAAACCCCATTTTCTTTAGCAAGAATGCTTGGACGCCCTCCAGTAGAGTGGGAACAAAGAGTTGTCTGTCAGGGTCCAGGGAGCCCCTGCATCTGCTTTTTCAAACAGGATGTGGGGAAGGGTAAAAATCCTCTCCATCTGTGACGCTAACACAGCTTTGAGAACACCTGGAATTGCTAGACCCAGGATTTGAAGCTTATCACTGGAGCTGGTTTCTGATAGACTAAATGCCTTTAGGGGCCGAGTTTCTAACTTGTGTGGGAGTTTAGTATTAGGGCAGATTTTCCACTGGAGGGTTTGGACCCAAAAATCTGAACCCAGTTCTCCTTTGGAAAATTGTAGAAGTTCAACAAGTAACTTCTGGGACATGGTTTAACCTGTTGTTGTTGCTATTAAATAAAAATTCCTGAGAATTTCTAGTGCATTTCCACTATCCATTCAGAATTTCATAACTAAATGCATTAAGTATACACCTGGCTTTCTGTTTAAGTGGACTTAATTCGTGTAAATGTCCACGAAGGCAGAGAACATGAAGCACACAACCAGGTTAAGTTCCTGCTGTGCTCAAAAGAGTATTAAAAATTTTTTGGTAGAGCCTGAAAGTGTTTCCTGTGATCATTGTGCAGCGAAAATGGCCCAAGTATATGTCATATTATCAGTCAGTGTTTAACAGAGTGTAATTCAACAGATAAGTGGCTACCTAATAAAAAGAAGAAATATTTTGGTCGACAATTTGTGAAAAGAAAATTGTTCCTAGACTTTTTCGTATTAATTATTCCTCTGTCTCCATTTTCAACTAAAGATGCTGGTGGTGAATTCTGTCAACAGTTTCAAATGAGTAGTGATTTTTAATTTGATTAAAGCTGTCTTAGGTCTCTCTGCATCATGTTGCAAAGATTCGTTGGGGATTTATTATTTTGTTTGTTTCTTTTGCAGTGGAAAAACAATAATGGGTTATCATGTCCTGGCTCTTAACACCCCTACATTTCAGGAACAGTAATAGTAAAACATGTCTAGGCAGTTTTTAAATGCTCAATTTCCTATTTCAAAAATTATTGTTTAAAACAGGGCCCAGTTAGCTGCATATAATAAATGTAGAAATTCTTAATAGAAATATAATCTGGTTTAGAATACGTATTACAATATATTTTAGAAAGTATTTGTAATAAAATGTAGTTACAGTCATCTTTATTTCCCGAATTTTGAGGTTTCCAGAAAAACTGAGGTTGAAATGTTGACAGCAATCGTTGTAATTATGTGTTCTTGAAACTAGTTAGTACGTAAATGACCGCATTTTGTATTCACTACTCTTCATTCACGATAGTACATCATCTTAAAAGTTCTTTGACTTTTGCTGGATGGTTTTAACATCGAAGAACCCCTGCCTATTAAGGAGGATATACCGTATGGATTGAGAGGCAACTGTGTGTTAATTCTTCTTTCGGTTTTCTGGTAAATCCCAACTGTTCAGGATACTCGCGGCTTTTCTGGTCAGCTGAGTTTCTGGGGTTTTTCTCGAGTACAAGACTGAATGGTGTGCTCAGAGTTTTAAAATGTGATTGTTTTGGAAACCAGCTTTGGTTATTAAGAATGAATGTTCAATTTAATCTCTTGTGTATTATCATTTTCAGAGAAAATGTTTAAATTGCCACAAACTATGGCCAGGGTGGTGACGTCCCTCTTAACAGAGAAGTTTACAAAATACTGAAACTATAGCACTGGGCATATCCATTTAATAAGTTCATATAAAAATAACAATAAGGTTGCTTAAAGGACTACTTTTAAATTTAAGAAATAGATAATATTTTAAAGGGGAAAACTCCCCTATGAAACTAGTTGGTGGGAGGAAAATCCGGGTGACAGAGCAGTTGTGTTAATCTGGCTCACAGTTTGCCTTCATTCTTTCTTCTGGCGGTCTTAATGCTCTGTAATCCTCCATAATCAAAAACTGGGTATGCACTGCTTTTTCTGTGAAATAAAATATCAGCAAGAAGGGGAAAAACAAAAAGCAAAACAAAACAAAAAAAGGGTAACACTTAAAACCAAAAAGCCCTGTGTATAATTTCTATAAATAGATTTTTTTTTCTAATTACTTGGGACAAAGTATCATAGTTGCTATAACTTTTAGAATACTTTCCCATTGCTGTACTGCTGGCAATCCATCCAGCTTTTAAGGAATTTGTAATTCTGTATTGCCGTTCTGAGAGGTTTGGGTTGCACGTGCAGCTAGAAGCTGCTACGCTGTTGTCTTGTTGGAAAGCAATACAATGACAGTTCCGGGGGACCTTGACTGTTAATAGTAGAAACATCTTAATTAAAGGCCATCTCATTCTTTGTGACTGTCCCAGAAGTAAATAGTTTATGTTAGAAACTTGTTTTCTAAAAAATGGTAACAAGTGGCTTGAATTGACACTTTTTATCCTTTTTGGTCTACTGTTACTTTAAAAATTAGTAAAAAATTATGTTTCTAAGAGGTATGGTATAACAAAAGTGTAGGGAAGATGAAGGACCTGTTGGATGGTGGCGGGAAAGAATAATGAATCGCTTGAACAAGGGTTTCATCAGTAAGTGAGAGCAGTTAAAATGTTACATGGTCTTTGTTTTTAAAATGTATTTGTATTCATGCTGGCAGTGAAGTAAATTCTCTAGAAATCCTCACTGAGCTCAGTAAATGGTGTTCGGTGCTGTCCAGGGGGCACAGGGAGTGAGTGAAAAATCATCTTGATGTTATAATTAAATGTCAGTATACTATGACAGACAATCCTTTGGTGTGTTTGGCATTAGTTTTGTTTGGAATATATAAAAGGTATGTTACATAAATATTGTTAGCTGCCATTAATCCACATATTGTAATGCAGAAGTGAACTAATGATTATGTTTAACTGTTTTACAGAGTTTTTAATGTTGTGTTTTAAAATTGTAAAGGATAAAAGCTTTGTTTTCCTTTGCATGGGTTTAAATATCTTGAAAGGAGTGTAATGTTCTGTCAGTTGTATAGCTGTACTTTTAATTTATTTATGGAGCCAGTTTTGTCCTTCTAGCGTAGGGGAAAGTGTTCACCGTACAAAAATACCGTAGTGTGTTACCCGTACCCTTTAAAATGGAATGGAAATACAGAGTCATCACGTATGTCATGAATTCTCTGTCTAGACACACACACATATTGTACAATCTCTTCTTTCTTCAGTATACGTTTGGGTTTTTTTTTAAGGGGGTGACGGGGGTTGACATGAGGTTAGGAGGCTTGAACCTACCCAGCTTTATTAAAAAAAGCAAGTTTGTATTAGATTTCTTTTGATTTTTTTTTGTTTTTTTTTTTTAATTTTATATCCAAGCAGATACTCAGTACTTTCTTTTCAAATACTTCTTAGGGATATGCAAAACAAAAAATACCTGGGAAATATCTGGTAACTCCTGTAAGATCTGTGGAGAGTAATGACTGGGTTATGGAAAGAATGAAATTACAGATAATGCAATAATCTATCATTACACTGCAATAACTAATTAAAAGTGTGCTAACTGAGTAAAAGCTTGAGGACGTTATCCTTCCCACAGTATTCAGGGCAGGAACAGTCTGTGGCTGCTAGGAAAAAAACCACGCAGTGGCAGCTAACCTTCCTCATTACCTACCTGGCCATAGGTGTGTGTGTCAGGGGACTCCAGGGGAAAGCACTGCTTGCCCCCTGCTCCGTGGTGGCATCACTCGTGAGGCGGCGGGCAGAGCGGGCCGGTGTCCCGCGGTGCGTGGGGCTGCGCCAACAGCCTCATAGTCCGGGCTCTTGCCCTCGGTATCGCTACGGCTTCGGTCTTGTGGAGGCTGAGAGGTCTCTGCCATTCCTATAGGCACTGTGCAGATCTAACTGGAGTGGTTGCCTCTACCTCAAAGACTTTAAGGATTAGAGGGCTTTAGGAAGGATCGTGTGGTTTCGCTGCTCTGACCGTTGGGAAATGCAGTTGTGGCTGACGTGGGTAGAAGTTACAGTCTGATTTGAAAGATGAGCTACAAGAGGTTCCCATAATACTGTGAATTAAATAATGTGAGTTGAAGCACGACAGAGAAGATGATAATCATGATCATAACAAAGGAGGGGAATGACACCAACAAGTGAACTGGGTACATAGTTCTGGGAGTACTTGGGTTGCCTTGAGACGATAGTTACCAGTTTAATAGTAATTTACCACTATATTTTTGGCTACTGGTTAGGCTCTGCAGTATCTTGCATCCTTTTTGTTTGCATGTTGATTAAAAATAGAACAAATTGCTCTCTCGTGTGAATGAACTGGAATACTCCCTGTGTGCAGTTTAAAAGATCAGTGTTAAAATTTAAACGATAGAAAACACAGGTGCAGAGCACATAAATAAGATTTCACATGCTTTAGTCATTCCATATCATGAACTGCTTAATTATCCTTCTTTGCTTGTAATTGAATATAGCCAAACCAAGCTTGTGTTTATGAACAGCAATGGGTGATATTTCTTATGAGATTCCTTGATGAGATTGCCATTTCATCTGACACTCTTGACCAAAAGTCATGTTCTTACCTCCTAGCCTGTCAAGATCAGTAGACATGGGGGGGTTTTGAGTTTTTTTTTTTTTACAGCTTGATGACAGATGAGACTAGTGTGCTGCAATGGGAATCTTCTTTGTGCTAAGATGCAAATGAAAACGTTTTATGACAGACTTAAGAAAGCTTGTGCCTTTTTTTTTAAATGAACATGAAGAACATTCATGTGGGTCATTAATGGTAATAGGAAACTGAGGAAAAGGCACCTGCCTGGATGTTTCTTGGGCTGTTTGTGTTCAGGACATGGTTTTGAGTGTAAAGCCCAGTTAGAAGTATCTGAGGTTGTATGGTTTTGGTGACGTCTGTACAGCAAACTTAGAAGTCTGATGTGGATTTCCAGTGAGTAAGCATCTGTGTCACAAAGCCTGGTTACTGGTCTCAGCAAAGGGAGACTGCGTTATTTAACCCCCCAGAAGGTGGTTTAAGTTCTATTCCAGCTTTCTAGACCATCAGGATTTACATGTGGGTTTCGGTGGCTTTATCAAGATGCTGAAATGGTCGTGTTTTGTTCTAAGGTTGCCCTTCTCAGCCATTTGCAACTGGGATTCTCCATAACTCATGTAGAAAGTTTTAGAAAGAAGGGAAATGTGAGAGAGAGATGGAACCCCTGATAAAACCAGAGGACTTCTGAAGTCAGTGTCAGAATTGCAGTCAGCTTGCTTATTAGTAATTAAGAGTGACATCTGAGAAATAACCCTCCCAAAACCAGACCTGCCATCCCAAACAACAAGAGAAGCATGATCTTTTCTGAAAGTTTACTTCGTGGAAGTAGCTCACAGGCTTTTACATACTTTTGTCAGTTTGTGGAGGAGCAAGGTTTGTTCAGGCCACAGTTAGGCTGGAGAGAGGTTTGCAAAGAGCTCACCAACTGTAGGGAGAAATACTGTGATATTGCTGCAGTTAGTGGGTTTGTCACTTTGAGGCACTGGGGTGACAATGTGGCTGGTTGATCTCTTCCAGAAACCTCCAGACTCCAAGGATAAGTTTAAAAGTGATTATAGTGTGTGGTACCATTTTACATAACTTGTCTATCAGCAAGACTTCCCGTATTTTCAAATGTGTATGTGTTTGTATGTGTATATATATATATCTGTATCTATCTGCTGGAAGAATTTGGGTTCAAAGAATAAACTCTGAGTGATGGGGACTCAATTTGACCCTGTAAAAAAGTAAGTACTTCTTCCTTGGTTAAACTGCTTTTCATAAAAGAAAGAGCAAATGCCTACATTAGCCATTTCATCTTCCACCACACAGGCTATGCAGGACTCCTTGTAAGAAAAAGGAACCAATGTGATTGTAGCCCTTGATTTAAGCTTTTGTCAACAATCTGGTTTGGTGTTTGCCCGTAAGCACTTTCTGTTGTTAAAGACATGACTCACGGTGCGGATAAACGGCTGGAATAACAAGGATTTGCGTCACTGTTGATAGTCAGCGATGGCTGTAAGTGTGGCTTTTCACCAGGCTTCATGCCATATTAATCACCAAGTCTGAGAGCAGTGGTGGGACCTGTCTCCTGGCTGTCAATCCCCGCAGCCTGTGCGCTGGATGTGTCAGCGCGATGCCACTGGCAGATGGAAGAGTCGCAGTAAATATGCACAGTTATGGTTTAAGGGAAAAAGCTGTGGGAAAGGAAATACATTAATCCATTGCGGCTGTTTTTTCTTTTAAGTAAGCCTCTGTAATAAATTGTGAGTTTTTCCTGGACTTACCCTGTATGTTTCTAGATTCCTTTCTTGAGTTGGGGGAGGGAGTGGAATAGAAGTCCAACTGAAGCACAGAAAAATACTAAAATACAGAAGCAACTGAAGATTGAATTAGGTCGTGTATGTGGAAAGAAATCCTCTTCCATATGGCCTCCTTTATGAACACACTGCAGGAAATCCTGGTCTAGCAGATCGTCTAACATGGCTCTATGCATACAAGTGCATCATTTGTTTGTGGTGTTGTGGAGGTGATGTTTAGGAACTACTTTAAAACCAGAAAAAAAATGTATCCCTGAATCTGCAAAGACCTAAACTTGATGAACGACTGAGTATGGGTTTGCTCTTTGAAAGCATATGAAACACTTGGTCTTTTAACTCTTTGGGGTTTAGGTACGTTCTTCCTGCATTATCAGGAATTTCACCTCTGGTCATCTTTGTTTTTTGCAGTTTTAAGAACACTTTGTTTATATTTTCTCTGGCCAAAAAAGGAGAGGGGGTTGAATATCTTACAAAATAGTTTTTAAATTTCAAAACGATTAGTATAATTTAAAAAGTCCTTTTGTTTCTCAGATGCCTAATTTTCAGTTTGATTCTTCAGTTTGATTTCAGTTTGAATCACTATGCTATTTTTCCAGTTACAATTTTTGTGTCCTAGAAGGACCAGATAGATACCCTCAGAGGGCAATTTCCTGTGCCATACAGATGTGGAGAAAAATCAAGTCTTTTTTTCTCTCCCATTTCCCCTTCTACCTTAGTTGTAAATCCCCCTTCGAGGTGATGAGAACTTTATTCCTTTCTTTTAAAAATAGTGACCCCAACTCATGGTGGCAGCGATGCAGGACGCTTGCAGTTCCAGTGCAGCATCTCCATACAGCTGTGCGGGGTCTCCATGGGGTTATGAGGGAGGGGTTCAGCCTCCTACTTTCTTCCAACACCACAGCTGCCGTTGGGGTATGTGCCACAGCTCATTGTCTGTTTGCTGTTGGTGTGGGTGTTGCTGCAAGGGCTGGTGACAAGTGGCTGTGCACTGAGGACATGGGTAGCAAGAGTCTAAACTTTCTCTGCAGAAGTGCTGTTAAAGTGGAATAAAATGCCTGCTCAAAGATGGGGTAGGAGTGACAGAGCCTTGCATACAAAGCTGGGCTCAGAGGTGGGCACCAGTCCAAGCCTAACGTATCTGCAAGCTGTGCCAGTTGCTTTTGGTCCTTGTTGGGATAGCAGAAGCTATGGCAGAGCTCCATGTTGTTATGTCTAGACCTATTTCTTGTGCTCAAGCCAGTTTATTTTAAGCTAGCTTGAAATATCTCTATGCTGCTCCATAGTGGGTAATCTATGCAAAGTCATGTATTTCAGTGGTATCAGTTGCAAATTGCTCTTCTGTCACATGGGAACCTTATATGGAAAAAAGATAAACAGGAATAAGTAGTGTAAAACTCTAGCTAAACTGTTACTGACCCTTAAATATTGGTCTCTTGCTTTCCAGAAATTTTCTGGAAGCTGGGAATACTCTAGGAAAAGGTGGCCAGCTAAGGACACTTGGCTGAATTAAGTTATGGCTTATACGGGTTCTGTTGTGTCAGTAATTTCATATCCTCCTAAGAGCTTGTTGATCTTCTTACAAGGGTTTGATGTGAACAAAGTCGGGTCAGAAGCTGATGCAAAATATGTATTCCACAGCCAAGTCATGCACAGCGAAATGGGCAAACCCACACGCCTTTGCCCCGCGGGCGCCTGCTCTGGGGTTAAATGTTATTTTTGTCAGGTCTGTTGTGGTACTTACATATGCATCATCAGTTTTGTTCATCTCCTGGTGGCTTTCCAACATGGATAGCACATTGGAAAAGTGTGAATATTTCCTTAATAAGCCAACACAGAAAAACTGTAGCAAAGCTGGTTTTTATATTTAAAATGTTTTATATTTTTTAATGTCACTGAAGTACATTGTGAGCAGAATAGCTTAAAGTTCAACTCTCAAAGCAGCTTTTGTTCTTAAAGAAAAATCCCTTCCAGAGGAAAATAGGAGCTAGCTCTAGCCAGCACACAATGTGGATGGGGCACCTAATTCCCTCCTGAAGGAGAAATTGTAGCCATGTAAACAGGAGGAGATGCAGATGTTTTCCTTGTTCAGATCTGCTCCTCAGATAATGGTGTACTGTGCACCATGTGTGCACCGTGCCATGTGGATCCTGCAGTTCTTAGAGGGGCTTTCTTTAAACATATGCTGCAGCATTCCAGAGCTCTGGCAACATGCATGCCCATCACAACCTTTCTCCTTCATGCATCTTTCCTGGTTCTCGACCTGTGTCAGATACAGGTGTATTTTAGGAATGAAGCTTTTACAGACTAATTTCCCCTGCTGCTTATTTACTCATGTAGATTTATCCCCTTTTCTTGCACGAGTTGTATTTGTTTATTGTCAGATGAGAGGTGCAGTTTCTTGTTCATGACTGAGGGACTGCAACCTGAGGTTTCAGTACTGTCTGTGCACTTTTCTGCCACTGTTTCATTTTGAGATACAAAGCGTGAATCTCTTCTACTCCACAAATGAATCTTAAGTGTCCAATGTTGGGGAACCCACCACTTCCCTGGGGAGGTTATTCCAATGGCTGATCTGGGCATCTTCTGTTCTCATTGTGAAAAATTGTCCTCTTTTGTCTAGTGAAAATCTCCTCAGGTGTAACTTGCACCTATTACCCCTCATCTTTTCCACATGATTCCTTGTAAAAAGAGAGCCTCCATCTTCTTTGTAGCCATCCTTTAAGTACCAGAACATGGGAGAGGAAGTATAATACTATATTTCTGAAGCTATTTCAGCATTAAGGGAACAACTTCATCAGCAGAGAGAATTAAATCCTCATTCTATTGTATTTTGGGAAATAAGGTTCAACCTAATTGCTTTAAAACATTTTTAAAGTACCTTTTGTTGTATGAGAGGAAGAGAACATAGCAGTCTTATACCAGCTGTCTTTTTGATAAATGTCCCTACATAGACTGGCAGAGGCTGTGACATTCCTCTTACCCCCTCTTGATAATCTGAAAATCTTCTGTGGTGGCACATCTGCTCCAGGGCAGTAGTTTAGGAACGTCAGATAAATTCTGTGTTTCATTCCCTTGTGGATAAGTTACCAGCAAGTTATACAACAAGTCTGTGTGGGGAAAAAGGGGTTACACCAAAACCTAATGGGATGTTTCCCTAGGAGTCAGAAAATTAGGAATAGATTAATGGCAGTGCAGAAAGATATTGATGATTAAAGGAAATGGGAGTGACTCATGACATTCTTATGTTATTTTAGAAAGAAATCTTACACTAATCTTCAGAAAGAGTATTCTAATTCCGCTGCTTAATCCCTGTGTATTCTATCAGAGCCCTAGCTTTGCTGCATTTGAGCTGGAGAACTCCATTCCGCTGGGTGTTTGGTTTTCTGAGGACTCTCAAATCAGTAGTTTTTCTTGGGTTGTCCTCATAGCACAACAGATTAAACCTTCTAAGTTTGGGGATCTTCTGCTGCCACATTTCCCAAAATACAGCATCCATTCGCCATGGAAACTTTTCTTTCAACAGATTTTACTGGGGGGGGCGTTGGGGTTTTTTTTGTTGGTTTTTTTTTTAATGTGAACTCATGGAAATAGCACAGTTGTTCTGATCACACTCCAAAAGCAGTTGTCGGTCTGAATGTCCACCTGTATAGCATGGGACCCCCTTCATCTTTAGCTGAGCAAACCTGAAAGCTTGAAAATTAGTTTTGGGGCAAGGATCTGATGTGCAGAAGATATAGATCACCTTGGAAGAAAAGGACCTGGGGGTGTTAGTGGGCAACCTGGCTGAACATGAGCTGGCAGTGTGCCCAGGTGGCCAAGAAGGCCAACAGCATCAGGAATAGTGTGACCAGCAGAGGTAAGATAGTGATTGTTCCATTATAGGCATCTCTGGTGAGGCTGCACCTTGAGTACTGTGTCCAGTGTGCCCCTCACTACAAGAAGGGTGTTGAGATGCTGGAGTGTGTCCAGAGAAGGGCAGTGAAGCTGGTGAAGGGTCAGGAGCACAAGTCCTATGGGGAGCGGCTGAGGGAACTGGGGCTTTTTCATCTTAAGGAAAGGAGGCTGAGGGGAGACCTTATCACTCTCTACAGCTACCTACAAGGTGGTTGTAGGGAGGTGGGGATTAGTCTCTTGTTAGGTAATAAGCGATAGGACAAGAGGAAATTATTTCAAATTGCACCAGAGGAGATTTAGGTTAGATATCAGGAAGAATTTCTTTACTGAAAGCATTGTCAAGTATGGAGCAGGCTGCCTGGGGAAGTGGTGGAGTCACCATCCCTGGAGGTATTTAAAAGGCGTGTAGATGTTGTGTTTGAGGACATGGTCTAGAAGTGGACTAGGCAGGGTTAGGCTGTGGTTGGACTCGATGATCTTAAAGGTCTCTTTCACCCTAAGTGATTCTATGATTCTACATGTGCAAAGATTGTACTGCCAAAAGGGCTCTAAATTTCCTGGGCATCATGGAGCCAGATAATCTGAGGAGACATCCAGCACCAGGTTGAACATAATTTTTAACCAGCCAGTTTCAGTTCCTTACTATGATGTGTTGTGTTAGCACGTTGATCAGAGGGCTGTGAGGCTTTTAGCCTTCCGCTGAAGAACTGACTTGTTGACAAATACGTTAGGTTTGTTCATCAGTAAGTGAGTATTCATTGTAATAAATAAAATTAATGGTGCTGATTAAACAGTAGTTGCAGCAGTTAGTAAGTTCTAACAAAATTAGCATCAAGTGTACTATTTTTTTCCCTTTGATGAATGAGCTCTCTGAAAGCCTGTTAGCATTCAGTCTCTTATGAGCTCCCCCGCTTTTTTGTACAGAGGTACCTCAAGGCATCAGTGGCATTTTGTCCTTGTTCATTTCTCCTGTGCTCTGTTAGGGTTCAGGCACTCTCCAGAGCTCGTGGCATTGCTCTTCAGCTGGTTGTCAAGCTTCCTGGAATGCAAAGTGACCTTCGCTCTTAACTAATGCTATGGAGATCAGTGGAAATGCAGCAGCATATCCCAGCAGTAAATCTGGCATCCTTAATTTCAATTACATGTATTTTCCTAGATCATTTGTACAACCAGGCTGAAGTCCAGGCTCCATGTGGCTCCATAGCCTAAGTTAATTCTAGAATTATGAACAAATCCTGGTTTTAAGTCATCTCTCTTTCAAGTGGGGTTGACAGGTACATGAGTTTTGAAGGTATTTAACTGTGTCAATAAAAAATTGAATGCAACAGCCCAAAATATAATTCACTTAAGTATATTTTTTAAACAAACCTGACACAAGACCTCTTTAGCACAAAAGCATGTGAGAATGATTCATTATTATGTTGTTGCCCAATCCAAAAAGCTTGCCAAGGAGTAAAGAACTCTAATCTGCATAGAAGAGACAGTAAACTGTTCATGTATTTATTATCCCAGCTACTAATACGTGCAAACATCAGATTATTTTGAGAGATACATGCCTATGTGAATGTATGGCATAAATAATTTCTCCCACATTCCATTCCAGGACAAGATTATGATAATGTGCTGCATTTGGCACAGTACGTGAAATCATTTAGAAGATGAAGCCAGTGCAGAATGTGTCAGCTTGCCTTTCAAAGTAGGGTACCTCTGAAAAACACAGCCTGGGTTGTGTGATCTGAATTAATGGACTGCTGCTTTTGCAAGCATTTAAGGTACACAATTTGTGAATGGGCATTTTATCCTCTCCAGTGATCCAAGCAGAGCTACCTGCTTGAGAAAGCTGCTACCTCTGCAAACATTGCTGCATTACAGCTGAGATCTTGGAGTTCCTTTGGCTCAGGAGACTGAGCGTGGAGAAATTATCTGCAGAGACACTGCAGTCCTGATGGCTCCAGCAGCATGTGCCTGGGTTCCCAGGGACATCCAGCCTTTGGCTGCAGAGCCAGGAGCTGAGTCTTGGCTTCAGCCAGTGCTTCAGGTTCCACAAATGCGAGACTCAAGTCGTGCCTTGCCCAGCTCTTCCCTGAAGACTCATCAGACCAGCCCTGACAGCCCTGTCTGTAGCCAGGGCTAGGGCTTGACAGGTTTGCTGCTCAGTGGTAGGGAACCAGAAGCCTAACTTTGGAGACTGCAGACTATAGTAGTCTGGCAGGATACCCCAAAAGTCCTGCCGGTGTGGTCATGCCCAGTACATTACAGCAGAATGTTTTGATTGCAAATGAACTAAGGACTCTAAGGTCAGAGACAACAACTTTTAAAGGCATGACTGTGATAAAAAGAACAAACTATTTTATGTGGAAATAAATAGAAACCTTTCTCTTGGCTGCAGTGAGTTTTGGAATAACATGAGGGTTTTTGTTTTAAATTGACCTGACTATCCCAGGGAACGAAGTTGAGGAGGCCATGGTAGTTATATACGTAGTAGATATTCATTCACTGAGTAAAATTATTTACATTTATATTCCTCTAAGCATGACAAGTGATAAAGAATAAGCTTGGGTTCTCTGGGCACAAAGTGTTGAAGAACTGTGTCTACCCAAATAACAAATGAGAATTCATCAGGAATGATTTATAGAATGAACTGGAGTTGGTAAGGAACAAGGTGATCTGTTTTGGGAGTCAGGCTTGTTTTCTGTGGTTAGATCCAGGTGAGGCTGTGTACCTGGTTTAGATGCAAGATAATCTATGCTTTGTTTAACATGAATTCATTATGAAGAGAAGAAAAACAGGAATCTGTCTCTCTTATATTCAGAACCTCAAATTCTGTTAATTAGGCTTGTAAAGACCAAAGTTATTTTTATTTCTTGTGGTAATTAGTCATATAGAAACGTTGCATTGCTCCCAGTCCAAGTGATCCGAAATCCAACTGACAACCTTTACATGTCTTTATTTGTTGACCGTCAACTTTTTCAGTTGATTATAAAGGAAACCAAGACTAAATATCAGTCTAGGGTTATCATATTTGTAGTGTGGTGGGAAAATACAATGTTGCGGTATTTCCAGGGAGAATTACCTTGATTACATGCAATTTCCTTCCTACATCCTTTATATCGTTGCTGGATTGAACTACAGAGCAGCTTTTCAAGCTGAAATGCAGTCACTGTTTAATAGAGCAGAAAAGACCCACCATAGAGCAATTGCATCCTGATCCTGTGAGTCATTGCTTGTGATCAAATCCTTGTGTTTTTCCAAACCTGTTGAATTAAGATCTTGTTGCCCTTTACAACTTCTCTCAACCTCCTACCCAAGAGGTGAGCCAGGAAACTTCCTGAAGAAGTTCTTCATGAGTTTGTAGTAGGGGACATAGAGTGATGATGACAGACAACAGCGAACTACAGTGAACGTAATAGGTAATAAAGGGAGTAGAGGAGATACTGGAAAGTACTGTGCAAAATAAATTTTGTGGTTTATATCTGAATATTTCACAGAGATTTACAATTACCTGCAGGGTTAGTTTGAGCTGAAATAATAGTGAAATTGATAAAATGTGAAGTGGTGGGTATTCAGTACGGTATTCGGCTCTCAGGTCTGGGTTCTTGTCTTGTTTCCACTGTCTTCTGTAGACGGGCTTGTTTTGTTTTCAGACAACTTACCCGCTGTCTCTGAGCGGTATCCTGGGGGGGTTTGGCCCTGCGTGTCTAATTGGCACTTCCCACTTGAAGACCTGAGTAGCATGGAAAGCTTGTAACACTGAGCTCAGAATTCCCTGTATGTTTCTGTAGGCACAAGGATTAAAGGACATACTTGAGAGACACCACAAAGGTCACTGCTGTAGTGTTCGCTCGGGAGCTTCGTGACTGATAGAGAAGGGTTAAATTTATTTGCCCGTTGGGGAGTAATAAACAGTTGTCACTGATAATAAATTATCTAAACTGCAGGTGGTCTTCAGTAATGACAAATGCAGACTTTATGACCTATGTTCAAGCTAGTAAACACTTCGGTGCATCTCTGTGCTAGCTGGGCTAAAAATAGCTCCTAACCCCAGTAAAATCTTTAAGGATTTCTGTGCCTAAATAACATTTGTCTTTTACTGTCTGCACTGCAAGTAAGAATGGGTAAGAGGAGAGGATCAAAATAGGTGAAAGCTTGGAAAATAAGAAAAGTCTAGGAGAGAAGTGGTACCAGCAGCTGTGTGCAAAGGCTGATGGGTAACACTATAAAGATTTGTTTATATTTATATCTTAAAATTATGTTAGTGCTAAAAGCAAGGAAGCAATTTCCCTGCAACATCTGTAAAATCTCAATCAGCAAGGCTGCCATTTGGTTTGAATTGTTTCTCAGTGTTTAAATTATTATTATTATGCTGCAGGATAGTTATTTTTATGTGATCACGATTCCAATTAACTGTTAGAAATCTTAGAACTTCTGCATACAGATATTAATTGTAGCTGCAGGACAAAGGAATGCAACAAGCCTTAGAATAGACAAGCAGTCCTCATTTCCTAGCATGTTTCTAGAAGTTGTAGTGATTTTCCTTGTGCGTTGTTTCCATTCATATCTAGATAAGTTTAAATGAGCAATGAACCCCCTTGCTTCAGAGCACTGTTTAACTTGCAGAAGGCTTACTGAAGTTGTGTGGGCACACTGCCTGCTAGTTAAGCATAGGTGCTAACCCAACTTGTTTAAGAAAATGCCAGTCTGAGAATTAGTTAAGAAAATATGTCTTAAGAAAATCCCCCTTATGGTGGATTTGCTTGATATCTCTGCCTTTGGTCTCTTTACTTCACCTGTAAAAAAGTACTTTACACTCAATAGTCACCATCCAAAACTGTAAAACTTAATTAAGAAAAGTTGCTAAAGCACCGTGGAGTTCTTGAAAAGACTTTGTCCATGATTGAAACACCAAAGGTTAATTTTGGGGAGGCAAGACCAGCAATACAATATACCTTTAATGTGGTAAATGCAGACTGAAGTGATTACTCAACCTCTTATGATGTTGCAAGACAGAGAGGAGCAGGACAGCAAGAAGTTAGCCCTGTGTGTGTTTGCATAGTACCTACCAGACCCTCCACGTTTTGCCATGGCTGCTAGGTGCTAAGGCAGGATGAAGAATTTTGTCTGGAATCTGTTTTATTATTTCACTGGAAAGTATTATCCCCACACAAGCCACAGTGTTTGCAGAAGGAGTGGATTCAGTCACATCTTTCTTCAGAGGCTGCTGCTTATTCCCTGGTGGGAGTAGGAAGGAAGAAGGAAAGTTTCTGAAACTCAGTGTGGGAAGAGCCAAGAGTATTTCCAGACGGTCTTTCTGTGTAATTTGCATTCTCTGTTATGAATTAAGATTTACTGGAGTGTTTGGCTTAACAGGCAGGTTTGTCTACTTGCAGTTCCTTATTCAGAAGACTCTGTAGCTGCTAGATTGACACTGTGTTCATTCCAGCACCCAGAAACGTGTCCATGCTGTCCCTTTGAATAAGCAGTATAGGATGCCAGTAGTTGCTGACATGAGTGTGGTCCAGTGCCCTGTGGATCCTAGTATTCTATGCCTGCCTTTATCCACACAGCTCAGTCGTTACATTGTGAAAGCAGAAGATACAATAAATGTTAGGTTGTATAGCGTTAATTCAATTGAATTTGGGTCACATATGCCTTGCTCTGAAAGCATCTCTGCACATCTGCTCCAACAAGGATCTGCAAGACGGGTTGTGGGAATAAAATTATTCCTGTGCTTTTCTCTCTGCAGGATCAAGCTCTAGGTGTTGAACTGCTCACAAATGGGTTTAAAATAACCCAAAGGGAAGAGGGGAGGTGTATTGTTTCTTTTGTAAAGTCGGCTACAGGCAATTTTTGATAAGGATTACTTATATTAAATTATAGCACTCAGAATAATTTCTCCTGATTACTTTTAATAAGGGAATGGAAAGAAAGACAGAAAAAGGTTCTTTACATTCTCTCTTGGATTTCTGCTTTTTCAGTGTACTGAAATAACTTCTTTGCCATGGTCTGCAGCTTGTAACAATCACCTGCTGCCCGTCTTGTGGGAATGTGCAATTCAGTTCTGCTAGGTCTGTCCTGACTCCTGGGAAGCTAAAAACAGCTTGCCCATCCATGTGTAAATGTTACACACTGCAAATTGCCCAGGGGCAAGTGAATCCCTTTTTGCATCTGTTTCTGTGAAAGGTTTGATGTTCCAGGTTATTTATATCCTGCAGTTATTGCCAAATATATGATGTAATTTCCTAACTTGTGGCCTCATGACTACTTGCTGGTGTTATTCCATTTCACAAATAGCATGAATGAAATACAAACTTCATACACCTAAAAGAAAACTTGTCTCGTCTGCTTCTCCCACCTGTTGTCTCCCTGTACCCATAGACGATGCTGCTGCCATTGCTGGCTTTAAAGATCATGTGGCGAACTGCTCCTCCAAGGACAGTTCTTCTATATATCAGCCTGTATGAAATACCAAACACTTATCTCATTTGTGCTTATATATATATGTGTGTGTTCAGGGTTCAGGATACATCCCAAGATGCTGATGCACATGGTTTTATCTGTTCGCATATTTCTCGTGGTCCAATCGTCCCGCATTTTGTGAACTGGTGGGATCAGGCAACTTTAAATCCACTCCTCTTGTAAAAACAATAATTTTATGGTTTATAGCTGTGTGGCGTGTGCACAGTAGGCTAAGCTGATTGGTAACACCAGGGTTTCCCGTGAAGCTGGTGGGATTGACAGCCACAGCTTGATGATGAAGACAGATGGAAAACTGCTGTGTCTGCAGGCGGTCATGCCCAGCAGGTTTTAAGACTGCAGCTATGTGAACAGCAGTCACACAGTGAAGTCAAGGCCCCAAACCCCTGGTCCCTGGAACTGGTGGGACACGAGGAATGAAAACAGCTTTCCCTAAATGCCTTTTATTGTTAGGTTTCTTGGCTTGCTTCTCTGTGGAGCTAATGTAAGATGCTGATATTAAGACAGGCTGCAATTAATGCAGCAATCACATCGAGGTGAGAGGGCTATATCAAGACTTCCTAGATATATGTCCCCTTCTTTCCCCAGTGAAGATCTAACCTATGCCTACTTCACTTTTGTTGATGCATTTACTCAGTGCACGTAAGGAAACATTACTGTCACTTGACGTTGCTTATCTGGAATGACTGTTGCCTCCTCCCATGAGCTGGGCTGGGGCTGACATTGGCCAGGTGTAGCCAGTAGTTGTGTTTGGTGATGTATCTTCAGTATCTCTTCTGAGGCACTGGGACCTGAATGCCAGTTTTAATCAATACAAAGAAAGTTTCCCTTATTCTTCTGTGTCTTTTAAGACCAGAAGTGACTTTTTTTTCTGATCAACTGGAAAAAAATTGTTTCATACCCATCTCTCATCTGCAAGAACACTTAAAAAAATACATTATTCTAATTTTCCTTTACATTTCATGTATTCTGATTTGTTCCTTTCCACCAATCTTAACAAAATATGGACAATGTCAATAGGAAAATGTATGTTTAATTTCTTATATTGTCCTTTTTTAATGTACAGGTTCAGTCACTCTAAGAATGTATTGGGGTGATGCAATTATTTACATTTATACGTTAACATCCATCCCTTAGTTCTGATAGCCAGCTTTAGTCTCTCCATCATCATCTAATTTTAGGTTTGCAGATGAGACCTCCTTAGCTTTCTGCTCTTACCTGCACAAGATGTGTCTAGGTGTAGCTAAGAAGAAAACTCCTTTTGTTCTTCTTAGTTCTGGTCTATAACCAAAGGATAATTGGCAGGAGAAAGGAAAGAAGCTTAGAAACTGTTTTCCTTGTAAGCCAACAAAATTTACGGTGATAGTAGAGCCCAAGCACAACTTAGGCCATGTTCCAAGGAGCTGCAGCCTGTACCTCAGCAACTGAAAGGCAAAGCCTGTCTGGTTGGTATAAGGAGCAAATATGAAGGCACTGAATCAACATTTAATTTACAAGATTGTGTGCTGTCGGTAAGTCAGATGTACAAACTGACCTCAGCTCGCTGTGAACAAATTGGTCTCCTATTACAAAATATGTGAAAGAAAAATTGTCCACGTAGCTTTGATGGGCTGTGGAAGACCAGCAGGAGAGAGAACTGATATTCTCAGTGATTTTAAGAAATGTGTATTGCTGAAACCTTGAGGAACTATTTGGGCGACTGCCAAGTCAGGCTGTGTTGACTGAAGAGTGGCTTTGAGCACTAGATGCAGCTCTTGCAATAATGCTCACCCTGAACCAATGGAAGCAAGCTTACATCTGCCTAAGCTGGGGCTCTGTCATTGTGCTTTCTGGTCCTTGCCTTGCTATATGGTTCCCATTCATTTCTCACAGTTCCATATGCACTGCTTGTTTATGTGTGTCTGGTGCAAGGCAGTTTGCTATGGGATATGCTCCACAACGTCCTTCGTGCTCATGTGGTCACCCATACTCTTAGAAAGGACAAGCATAAAAAAAGAAACGATGCTGTATGTTATAGTATTAAAGAATTGATGAACGAGCCATATCCACTGAGATTTGACTGCATAAGGGTTAATTTGATAATAACCCTTTGGAAAAGAATCCATTAAATAAAACCAGAGACGGGTGGGAACTAGTCCGTTGTATGGCAATGTGTGGGAAGAGAAGGAAAATGGATATGGAATATAGGCCATTCAATATACCAGAGATGTAGTGCAGCCAGTAGTAGCACACTCAGCATTGCTAACCACAGATAATAATCTCTTAATACAAAAAAATACAGCACACAATACCAGCTGAATCCATTGCAGACGTCATGAACAGAGATGCAGATGAATTGATCAAGGGAGTGAGATTTGGTGGTTGCCTAGGGACCAGTGAGCATGACCTACTTCCCAGTGAAGAGGCATATGCTGGTTTGTATGGGTGACATGCTGATTTGATGCTTTGGAAAGGCTGAATTTCATTGCTCTGGGGAAAATCGTAGAGCAAAGTTGATCGAGAAGAGAAAATTAGAAGTCTATAAATCAAATTGGGATTTTGTTAAGAAACGCTTGCAAAATAGCTACAGCACTCCTCCCACTCAGTAACTGAAAAACCAGCAGGGATGTTCTGGATGGGAAGTGAAAAATAAAAGAATCAAATTCAGAGATGATGGAAGAATTTAAAAGTTCCATGAGCATGATGCTAGAAAGGAGGGAGACCCAGTACCAGAGAAAGACTATAAAGGGGCTAGAATTGATGCCCAAAAAAAAGAACTACTATTTGATAAATACCTCACTTTCTAATAAATACTCAATATTCTATTTGGAAAGGAGCAGGAGACCCTAGTTGTATGAAATTATGCTGATACAGTATTCTGAAGTCAGTATTTAATGAGGGTATGGTAATATTTATCCTCCTAAAATGGCACTAAAAATCAACCTTCTGGTTAGCTGCACCAAAGAAGCTAAGGAGTTGAATCCAGAAGTTTCCTGAGACTTTTGTCCTGAGAATTAAAAAAAAAAAAATCACGGAATATGGGAATAATCTGAACTGGTGAAAAACAGATAAAAAACATTGAAAAGTGATGACTGGGATGGTCTGTGTAACTGTAGTGTGGTTAGTCTCATACAGGACAATATTACAGGAATTTTAAAGATTAATTCCATTGACAAAGCCTAAAGCAACAGATGCTTACAGGGTAGAAGTATTTCAGTCAGCATAATCTTCTGTTACATAGAGTTTGCCAGATATTTTTTTCTTTAAGATTTTTAGTTTTGTTCAATACAGGTGGGTAAACAGATAATAAGATTTCATGTTTGCAAGGTGTTTTTCCTTCACCTCTTCCAGTCTTGATTTTTTTAGGGAAAAAAAACGCACATTATCAGTACACCAACTCCTAACTGGATATAAATCCCCAATCCCTAAATGTCTGAGAACCACTGACAGTAGTGAATTTCCTTCAAATTGGGATCTATTCTGTGCATAGCGAAAACGGTCCCTGTGCATTGTCACCAACAGCTTGGACCGAACCTGGATGCTGTTCACTAGAGGCGTAAAGATGACCACAGTTTTAAATAACAACAGGACTGCAGCCTCAATTTGTGTGGCAAGCTGGGCCCTTGTTAACACAACATTTATTAAAGCCAAATCCAAAGCAGTAAGTTCAGAAATGGGTATTTGATTTCATATCAATTCATTTGATTCACAATTCCATATCAAAAGGAGACAAGCCAAATAAATTTTGCCTCTTGTCATTAACTTTGATCAAGGCTATGGTGCTTTGCAGGAAGCCTTGCTTTCAGGCAGATAGATGGGTATTACTGGGAGAGCTGGGTGAAGCACCCCAGCCTGTGGCACACAGTGAAACACGGGGTGACCCAGTGGCATTGCCTAGCCTTGAACTTTACAAAGCTGTGGGTTTTATGCAGTATTATGAGAGGAGGGCTGGAAAAGTCAGGTGGGACAGAGGGACAGGATTGAACCACGGTTTACAAAAGGAGGGAGAGCTTGAACAAGCCGTTAGGGGACAGGGACAGGAAAGTTGAATTGCATTTACCCAGCAGGGTGGCAGCGAGAGGATTAGAGAGGGAGAAGTGGGAAAAAGTGGTGTAAATCTCTGATCATCCCCAACTGCTTTGTTCCCTCCTCTCCTTCTGGTTCATGAGCAAAGATTTTTGATAAAATCCTGTTTCTGTTCCTTTAAAAGTCATGGGAACAGCCTGACTACCAGCAGCCAGCACTGAGTACTGACTCCTGTCCTTTTGTATTGCGCATGCCTGTGCCAGAACTAAAACCAAGACAGGTTGGGGAGTGACCCTGATTTGTCTGTCTCACTAAAGCAAAAGAAGCTGGGGTGAGGAATGCCGAGATATTTGATGGTTCAGGTATGCCCTTCTCCAGGCTCTCAGACAGGGTCTAACTTGCAGTGATTTGTTGTTGCCATAAATAGGGTTGCCACACACTAGCATGCTGCCCGCAATGGGGTGCAATTATAAAGGTCACAAGTCTGTGAGTCTGTCTGGATCTTGTGCATTTGCTGTCACGGTATAGAAGACTTGTCTATAGTTTCCTCTCAGGGTGGAGATCTTTAGGTTCTGTAAGGGCATTTGTATTGGACAAGTGGATGTCACATAAATACTGTATATGACTCAGCTGTCGTATGTTGTCTTTGATATGGAGGAGGCTCATAACTTAATGGAGTGTGAAGAGATACTTACCTAGCTCATTTTGCTCATACTGAAAGATTAGCTCCTCTAAACTGAGAGTATGTACATGTCACTGCTGGATTTTTGCTTTCTTTTCCTGAACACTTTATCCTACAGTAAGGGTGGAGCAAGTGCTGCTCTGGAGTAAATGTCTAAATATAATACTGTACTACAGAGCTTCATTGACTGGTAGTGACTGGGGCCTAAAGCCACCAAAGAATTTCAGTATTGCTTATACTGGAAGCAACAGAAATGGTTGAGTTATTCCAGTGGCTTAAACCCATCAATAGCACACTGAACGTTAAACACGTACCTCAGTGGCCTGGAAGCATTAGCAAATAACTACAAGGGGTTTTTAAAGATTTTTTGAATTAAAGTTTATTACAGCTTTCTCTTTGGCAAATTTTCTGCTCTGAGCATGCATGGTAATGCTGCTGGGATGTCTTGTGTGGAAATTTTATAAAAATTTGACAATGAAATCTTAAGTTTGTGGGCCTGATAGGGTGCGTTCAATCCAGCGTTTGGGAGGGAGATACGCATTCCTAAGCTATGAAACATCAGATCCCAGTTAGCAAGGTTACCCTGTGCTTCACCTAAAGTTAGTTATGCTCAGCTGAATGGGAATCTTGGGCTGAAATTGCTTCAAAGGTGAAGCGTTTGCTGTTGGTTGACCAGACAGGTAAGTTTGATTCAGACCTCTGAGAGCTTTCACAGATACAATCTCCGTGTTCTTGTTAGGCTTCTTGAAAATTTCCACATCTTTTGCACACCCCACTTCTTCTTAAGGACTTAATCTTTAGGATTCAATCAAGCTCTTCCTCTTCTTTTGTCAATGCTATGAACATCTAAAGGAAGAAATGAGGTATGCATTTCTAATACAATGGTAATGAGTAGCTTAGACAATAAGTTGGGCAGGCTTAGATGGTGAAGGTGCAAGTCCCCTGACTTTCAGATAACATCACTGTTTTACAAAGCATTGCCCCTCAAATTGTGTGAAGCTATCTAGGAGGACCGAGGTAGCCAATGCTATACTGCCTGATGCTACACCAAGTCACCTGTGAACATAAACATCAACTTGAGAATGTAGCCCTCTTGATGTATTTTGTGTATGTGTCTCTTACTGTGTGTATTTTATCTGTGGTTGTTTATATTCACATAAAGACATGTGTGTTTGTGTATATTTAATCACAGGGAGTTTTCATTTTTACTCCATTTCTACACTTTCTGAGAGGTATTTGTCCTAATTTCAGTTGCTCATTCATACATACATCGAAAAGTATTAAGAAAAACAACCCAGAACTCTTAAAACAACTTCTACTGTTTAAAGCTTTGTCCCCATAGAACATCTATAGACTTCACTTTATCTGCAACCATAGTGCTTATATCAACTGTAAGTGGGCTCAGCCCATTCACCACTCCAAAAATAGACTTCTTGTTACGACAGCTGTGGCTGACATCAGGTAGGTCATCCGAATGTACAGCTTTTCCCTGTCTCTAGTAATTTCCTCCTAAAGTTTTTCCTGAGTTCAAGCAAATCAGGCTTGCCCAGAGACTAGATTGCCCCCATCCCATCTGCAGAGCAGTTAATACTCTAGCCTTAATGGAGAGCTTTCTCTTTCCCTTCTGTTTCTGCAGTAGAAGGCTGCTGGGCCTCCTGCTTGGGTCTTGGAAAAAGTAGAAAAGGTCAAATATGTGTACAGAGTACTTCAAGAGAAATGAATCCATGACATTGTTCAGTGGAAGAGAAGTTGTATTATTTGTAAGTATTTTCAGTCACTGCGCCCACGTCCCACGCCGGAACAGTGGGAGCACAAGGCTGTATTGTTTGCCAGCCCTGGCATAAATCTCTGTCCTTGCTGCCCCATCACCCAGGAGCAATGCAGAGGCAACTGCAACGCTGCAGGCAAGCTGCTTTTTGCGAGCAGTTCGACTGCTGCTCGTGAGAAACTGGACTTGCAGTGGTGGTTTGACTGACTTGCGTATAAATGAAGCGTGGTCAGAAGATGTTTCGGGTGGGGTTTTGAGTCCCGATGATTTCACACTTCCCTACCGCCCTGCGCAGATGCCAGGGTCCTGCTCTTGAATGCTAGCCCAAAATTCCCAGCAGGCCAGCGCTCAAGTGCTGGATGTGAGCTGTGAGACTTCTACAGATGGTTGCAAGGTGTTTTTTAAGGCACTTTTGGGAATGTGAGAGCTGGCACCAAAATTATTTTGGAATGCAGTCCGTCGGAAAGACGTGATATAAACCAGATTTCTGTGTGCTGTTACAAGATAGCACAATGTTAATCTGGCTTAATTAGTATCACCCAATGTAACGAGAGATGATTTTGTGGTTCCTCACTGGTTTTTATAAAAGTCTGAAACACATCAAGGCGTAACAATGTGTTTGGAGATGAGCTTTGTTTGTATGCTGGACAGTGCGTGAAGAGAAGGAAGGCACTTAAAGGGCTGACTTCCTCACTGGTGGAAAAGGTACAATTTCACTGTAATTACAGCCCCTTAACTGACAGTAAACTTGATCAAAAGCTGGTCTAGCAAACCTTTGTTTATTTGGGATCTGATCCAAAGACCAGGCAGGGAACTGGAAGTACTTCTTCCAGTTGGTGTTCTGGGTCAAACCTCTTATGAAACCCATTTTCTTAGCTCAATTTTTATGGCTTCATGTGTCCTGTAAATTACTAGGAGCTGACATCCACAGCTGTGAAATGATTTAGCAATGTACCTTTCGAGAACTGGAGCATTTTCAAGGTTGAAGCAGTCATTTTGGTGGAAGGGTTAAATGATGAGCATTTGAAAGCCTATAAATAAGTGAGGTTTAGAGCTTGGCAAAAGCTTGGCAGGAAGAGAACGGGTTTCTGTGGCAGAAAATCTAAATCAAGATAAAATTCTGTGACCCAAAGCGTCATCCAAATCACATGCTGCAGCTTGCTTCTCTTTCTGGTAATGCTATTTGACATACTGTCAGCAACACCAAGTATGTTTTTTCCCTTCCTCACCCTGTATGTGTCAACACATTTACAGCTGTGATTAAGAATCCTCTGTTTTACGTTTCATATGTTTTTGGATTGTATTACACTGAAATAAGCCAGTCTTCATCTGGTAGTGCAAAATCACATGTACATCCCACTGCTTTTCCACTAAAAAAGAGCTCTGAGAACAAACTGTGTGCCAGGTTGTAGAACCGTGGATGTGCACACCTAGGGAAAACGTTGGTGAGAAAGGTCAAGGGAGGTATTGCTGAGCAGGAGTTTGCTCCTACAGCATGAAGAATGCCATAAATGTATGCACAAATTCTTCCAATTCTGGAGGGAGGCCGGAGGGTCTCTGGCTGTGACAAGTGAAGATTTACTGCCATCTACTGTGCAGCCGAACACTGGTTATGCATAACACATTTATTTAAAAGAATAATAAATTTTGGGTTAGTGTATGTGGTTTTGAAGGGGGATTATGGGTTAGGATTTAAGTTATTATCCCAAACAGTGGGGTTTTGAAGTTCTGCTTCAGTGGTAGCAGGGTGATGGTGTGGGAGACGGTGCATTAACTTTTGGACCATGTGTGGGGCTGGGGGGCTTTTTAAAGATGTGGTCCTTCAGGCAATTCTTCTGTGGTCCTCAGCACCTTCAGCTGTTTGTACTTGTAATGGATCTGATTTTTATCATCTGAGGTAGGTAATAACTTAATCTTCAAAAGCCTACTGTGGGTAGTATCTTCTAGCAGATTTCTTCCTAAATAGTCTTTTCTGCAGGTAAGGATTCCCTAAAATTTGTGCATGGTTGCTAAGGTAAAAGGCAAAACACTGAGTTAAAAAGCGTCTCAACGCCATGGCAGGGAGGAGAAACCTAGAAAGTAGGGATCTTGTTAGTTGCTGCCCTTCTACATGTCACAAGGAGCCTCTTGAACTTCTCTCATGTGCATTTTGCCGTGATATGTGACTTGTTACTGCAACATAAATCTCTACTTAGTACACAACGGAACAGGCTTCTGAGCACTTGCATCTTCCAACTGGGACTGTGGGTCCCTCCACCCGGCCAGGAATACAGCCCCTCGGGTTACTGAATTCCTGTGCTGCTCCCAGGCCAGCTGCCTCCCTCCTGAAACCTGCCTCAGGCACTGCCCTACCTCCTGTCAATGCAGGCTTGTTCCAAAATTTGGAAGATACAGCAGGGTTAGGGTGCCTGTGCCAACTGCTAAATCCATACCAGCTCACTGCGGTGGCTGGCTGGTGGGGAGAAGCCAGCAGGTATTGGGATTTGGGTGCTGCCATTCAGAATTCCCTTTTTGGGATCTTTATTGTCATTCAGTTGTTTGTTAGACAGGTCCTTGTAATCAGAGGGGTGAAATGGTTTTCTAGTACTGACACATCTTCAAGTCCACGCGTAGGTGGCTTTAAGGCGATTCAAAGGAACGGGGAAGTTGCAGTGAAATGATCAATAAACTTGGGTTATTGCGAAATCCTTTTCTCTCCCAGCCACAGGAGCCCACAGCCTTTTTTTCACATGTCTTCACCTATTTAAGTGTAACTTTATTTGGGATCAAAACTTAAAATCTTGTTTAATATATATAACCCCCCTCCCCACCCCAACCCATAGTTTTATATTCTTGTAGTGGAAGGGCAAGAATAATTTAGAGAAGAATCAGGAAAGGTGGTTCTACTTTTTGCTTCTTGCAATATTATAATCTCTTCTGAAAAATTATATGTAGGCTTGCAGATGACTTGTGCAGTGCCTTGCAGTGTTTTGACAGAGTCAGGAGTCTTAATTTGCTGCTGGTTAGTATTATTCTGTTGTGTAGGATTTGTGGTGTTGGTCTTATTGCACCTGTGTACAGCTATCCTGCATCTAGTTCTACATCCCTTACTGCAAAGGTGCAGTAAATTCTGATAGTAACAGTGCTGGTTATATTAGGAAGGAAAACGAACACAATGCCAGTGTTAGGGTCCTTTTTCACACTTCCAAGACATCCTTGCAGAGAAGTGAAATTTCTTATTAATTTGTCCAGGAAAAACATGCATCTCTCTCCTCGTGCCCTTTTTACCATTTAGCATAATAATTTATCTAGCAGTTTACTACAATTAGGGAAGATATCTGCAAGGATAAAAGTGTCTGGTTTCTAACTGAGGCTGTTCCCATCCTCTAAAGAGTGTCATAGGGTGTGAGCATGCTCTTTGTAGACAAGGAAAAGCCAGTCACTGAAAGCACTGGATATACTTGTGTGCACATGTCAGATGTTAATTTAATTTCCTAATTGTTAGTTTAATTTCTCCTAAATCATTGTCAAATTACTTGATAGATCACTCCTGAGGCCTGTATATAAAGCATGTTTACAAAAAAACCCCCCTGATCTTTCTAGAAAATGGGTCCTGGGAGACTAAAGATCCATCAGGAGGGATGGTGTGGAAAGCTAGATTTTCTGGCTCACTTTTAGGAGTTCTGCTCAGCTTTATCATACTTAAGGCTTTATTTTTTTTTCTGCAGCACTGTGGAGTTCAGTGTGAAACTATGCAGTAACTATTATGTTAATGATAGAGTTTGCTCCTAGTCTGTCAAAGGAACAGCTCAGGGTGCCTACTGTAAATAAGTTCCCAAGATGATAGTAGAGCTGTGAGATGTGCTGGAAATACCACTGTATAACTTTTGTTGGGCTACTTAAAATTGTGCTGCTTACAACGGATGGATATTTTTAATGGCATTTTGGCTTTTCACATCTGAAATACAGTAGTACAAAACATTCCTTTCGGGGCAGGGATCTTACAGCACCTGCTCCTCTGTTCTCCCTAGCCGTGCACCCT
This sequence comes from Gallinula chloropus, assembly GCF_964237585.1. NCBI lineage: Eukaryota > Metazoa > Chordata > Aves > Gruiformes > Rallidae > Gallinula > Gallinula chloropus. Next base: position 71,211,939 of record NC_140090.1, read on the forward strand.
GCCGCTGTAAAACCTGCGGTTCCCCAGAGCATCTTGGGGTTGCAACACCCAGATGTAGAAGAGGGACAAGGGTTCTTTCCCCACTGGAATCTGACTTTTTGGCAGGCGCTATAGGCAGACAGGTGTGGGCAACTGTGGAGCTGGCTTTAGGTCTGTCACTTGATAGGGCTGCTAATGAGCTGTTTTATGCTTCCTTGCTGTAGTGGATGATGTTGTAATTCCGAGGATGGTCTCGGGTTTCCTTTTGGGAGTATTGTCCACAGCTCCTCAAGAGATCTCTGCACAGGATCTTTCATGGAGCTGTAGTTAAAGTCTTTTCTGATGCTCACATGTAGTTATTCTTTTAATAAATCGGAGTGCCCACCCAGATACTGGTATGCTCAAGCATAATGCACTGAATTATATTCTTCATGCCTGATGGGAAGGAATTCCACAGCGTAATTGACTGCACAGAGCGCAGAGTGTGGGGCTACGCTGTGTCTTGCAAATGGCGAAATGCCCCTTCCCAGTCAGAGGCACGGTGTGTGAGTTGGGAATGAGCCTGTCTCAACGGGTACTGGTGTGGGCGTGTGGAAGTTCTAGAACTGTAGCCAGTGACTGCTGTTGAAAACGAGCTAGGGGAGTGATTCAGGGCATCCTGACTGGGTCTTGATCAGTTTATACAGTGACCTCGTCTTGCAGTTTATTTTGGATGTGTGTTTGAGAAGCAGATTAGCATGAGGTTTATCTCCATGTGAATCAATCTGTGCCTGCGGTATGATATGCTGATGTACAGACTTTGGACTAGATCTTGTGTTGTCAGTGAACCAAGGCTCCTGTGTGAACATTAACAGCATCTTCTCAGATCTCAAGTATGTTACAGGAAATTCCCAATGGAGGCTGAGTCCGTACTGCTGAGATCAATAAATGTTTTATCTTTGCTCCAGACGAATGCCAGATCACAAATACAGCCTGCAGTGGTTTCTGTATTTACCTTTACTTTCCAGTAAGTGGAAAGCCATAACAAAACATATCAGACATTAATGATTTCTTTTGTTGTTGTTTTGTTTTCTCAGAATTTGAAAACCTGACCAAATATGTGTCATTTCTAAAATACAGCTGTAGAAATAAATCCAAGGTTTTGCACACTAAATTGAGGGAAACTTTTTAAAATAATAAAATTTCTCAGGTTTTTTTTCTATTTTTATTCCTACACAGCAGTGTTTTAAAAGGAGATGCCTAGATATATTCAAAGCAATAAACAGGGGTTCTGTTTCTAATGTTTTACCTTGGGACAAATTAAAACTATCAAAGGAAGGTTTAAAAGATTTTATGTCTTTTTTAATGTGTGCAAATATCAAAGTTTTTATGTGAGTAAATAATTTTCAACTGGGGGGAAAAAAAGGAAGCTATTTAAACACCCCAAAAATATGTATTTCCAACAGGGTTCTCCAGGTGTCTTCCATGGGTTAGTTCTTAAGTGTATAAGCTGTTGTGAACCTCTCACTTGTTCTTTCAAAGCAAGTAATTATGTTCGGATATGTATCAATCCTGCATGTCTGCATCTACAGATAACAAGCAAAGACCAGCAATGTGTAAAGGTGAATGTACAGGAGTCTGGCTTTGGTGTGCATCCTTCTCTCAACATATACTAGAATTTTAAAATAATACATGAAATATTTCAAGTATCTCTGGGTAGTTCCTCACTGGTCTACTTCTCTGTTCACGAGTATTTTGTCCACTTGCTTTTAGACACTAGAGAGATGGGAAATGTTAGAAGAGAGAGGGTGGAGGGAAAAGAGACCGTAGATTTCAATGCAGAGGGCGTTGCTCTCATGAGGAGCAAGAGGGACAAGTGAGCAGGTGAACCTTAAAGCAGATAAAGTAGGAAGGAAAAGAGCATTGCCAGTGCTGGGAGGAATTTGAAGGTGAGGATTAAAAACATAGCCTGCGTACCCTGGGACCTACAGAACCATCTGAAGAGAAGGAACGAATGTGCAGGAGCTCTGTTGAAGGAGTTGGGGGCTGTGCAAATGCTGTGGAGGGGTGGGTGTCCCATTACCTGAGACAGGAGATGCATGTTGGAGTTCTAGCTGTAACCTGAGGAAAAGACATGGGTAGAGATAGCAGGGGACCTGTAAGGTTAGCAGCATGGGAGAGAGGACAATTAGACAAGAGGTTGAGCAAGAGCAGGTAAAGCCACAACAAATACCTTGTCAGAAGAGATAGTCAGAAGTGTGAGAACCTACCAGGAGATCAGGGGAAATGCACCAGCAGTTTGGTATTGTCTGGATATTTGTTATAACTGCTTTCAGATCAGTTTAAGCATACTGACCTGATACTGTTCTCCCTCGTACTGCTTATCCCTTGTGAAATATCAATCAGTTCATTGGTCTTTCACTCGATCTGGAGAAAGACAGGGAGGAGGCAAGTCGATGGGCACTTTGCTGTTTTCCCCTTTTTCCCTGTTATTTTTCCCCTCATACCCAGAAAACGCTATACCGCAGAGGGTTGAAGGGGTCCCCTTGCGTCGTCTGTTACATCCCGAAGCCAGACATCCCCATCTAGTGGTTGTCCCACCTTCCCTCACCGAGCTCCAGGCTGGGGAGGAGGATGCCTTGCACACACACACAGCACTAAGACCAGTTGTAGCCCCCCTGTTATCTCAGTCTTTTCCTTGTGGATGTCTTAAACCGCTGTGCGTACAGAACAGAGCATTGCAACTGTTTTTTCCAAAAGGAATTTTTTTTTCCTATGTAGAATTTGCACGTGGAAAACCATTTGGTGCTGTATTGAAGGGAATTATTTTGCTACTTCTTCCAACACAGAAAACACACATGAAAATGTTTGTTTGCCATCAAAATCGTATGTAGAGTGAGAAAATAAATCAGGATTGGTTTGGTTTGACAAAAAGAATTGTTTGGTAGATGCTTGGTTACACAGTGAATGGAATTACTGTATTAAAGTGAAATCACTGGGACCTTGTGACACGTATAATGATGCAGAATCCTATTTGTGCTGCATATAGCCTGCTGTGGCCTTTCAGAGAAAAGATAAATCACTTGGGGTTTTTCTGAGGGAATCCTGCTCCCCACAGGCTTCACCGTAGCTCCCTGGGGATTGTCCCATGCTGCTGACAGGCGTTGGTGTTGGGCTGTGAGCCAGGAGCAGGTCAAGGCTAGTGTAGGCCTGAGATTTGTCTTGTTGAGGGCTGTGGTGCAGCTGTACGGCCTCCCTGGCTGTGAGGGAAACAGTGCCGACAAATGCCGTCAGGATCTCGCGGCCTAAGATGGGGAGACTGTTTTCAGACCTCTTGGGCAGGAGAGGGAACCCCCTGTTATACAAAGGCAAACCCAAGGTGTGTGCTAGGTGGGTGATGACAAACTCCAGGCTCCTTCCTTGCTGGAAGCTTTATAGTCCTTTCTTCGCCATGGGGTCCTCTCCACCCATGAGCAAAGAAATCTCTTGTGGATGTGACTGCAGGAAAGGAGCCAGAGTTTTGTTTCTGCTCAATCTTGGCCTTTAATTCCTTTTGCTTCCCTTACTGAAGGCCCTTTTGCTTTCTTTACATAAATCCATCATTCAGAGATCACAGGATAACTTGTTGGGTCCATCTCCCTTCCATGAATGAAAATCTCTCCAGGGCCAGTCAGTATTTGCTTTATGTCAGGAAGGGCCAAGTGTAGCCAGGCCTACAGCTGCCTGCAGAGTTTCGGGGAGCACTATCCCTGTAGCTTTGCCCATCTGATACCCACATCACAGCACCTGGGAGTAAGAGTTCTCCTGCTGTGTAACCTGAGCGCTGAGTTTCTCCATCTGAAAATCGGGGTTGGTTCTTAAAGGTCTGGGGAAAAAAAAATACCTCCCAGAGGCAGCTCCTGTTACTGATCGGGGACTGGGGTATGAAGGATAGGAGAAAGCCATTGTTCATCTGTCCTGGTTTCAGTCAGGATGGAGTTAACGTCTTTTGTAGCAGTGGATGGAATGCTGTGTTTGAGTGTTAAAATGAAAGCAGTGCTGATAACACCCTGATGTTTTTAGTTGTGGTCAAGCAGTCAAGGGCTTTTTCAGTTCTTCATATTCCTCTATTAATGAGAAAGGAGGGGACGAAGCCAGGACAGGTGACCCAAACTGGTCAAAGAGAGTATTCCATGCCAATTACATCATGCTCAGTATAAAGGGGGGCTGATGGGAGGAGGAGCGGGCAGCTCCAGGACACACGGTTTTTGGGGGACGGTCGGGTTCCGGGATGGCTCTGGGTGGAACGGCCTGAGCTGTGGGTTCAGTGAGAAACTGCATTGTGTATCAACAGCTTCATATATTTTTTGCTCTAAAGTCCTGTTGGCATTGTTATATTTTATCTTTCTGTTATCCCAACCCACGGGTTTTTGGTTTCTTGGTTTTGGGGTTGTTATTTGCCCCTTCCTTTTCCCTTCCCTTCCCTCACCACCCCCCCTCCCCCCCCACTTTCCCCCCTCCTCTTTTCATATAAAGAGCATGTCCATGCAAGCTGAATCACTTACACGTGTTTATTGCTGCAGATGACAGAATATTCAGCTGAAATTGCTTCATTTCCACTTTCCTCAAATGAGTAGTTTTAACCTGTGTTTTATGTAGTCTTTTTTTATGACATCTCCTTAGTGGGAGTGTCCTACCCAGGCACTTTTCATTCCCATAGCAGAAGCAGAACTGGTTCCACATTAAATCTGTCTTCCCCTCCTCTCCCCCTAGCATTTAAGCTGTTAATGACTAAAAAGCCTTTGGGTGGCAGTATTAGCCAGTGAGCATCTCCATTAGTTGCTGAGCTAAATGCAAATGTCTACGTAGGAAAGACCAGAAATGAGAAGCTTCTTTATATGGAAAAAATGCTTCTTTATATAGAAAAAATGCACCAGTTTGTATTTTAAGTCAGTGTTTAACTCCAAGCTGTGTGTGTTTTGAAAAACCTTTTAAAAGCCAGTTTCAACTGTTGAAAAGTTGCAATGCATTGCAACAGGTTTGTAGTTGCAGGTAAGACTTGTGAACCTAAAGTGGTTCTTTTCTGGGCACAAGCTCAACCAGAAGGTGCAAGGGCTCCTTCTGATTTTATACTCCAAATGCAATGAAATACAAAAAAAAGCCCAAAACCAACCCTAACCCCCCTCCTCACGAAAAACGCCCCACAAACAAAAAACCCCACCAATGAGAAAATAATGAGCTTTATGATTCTTTTGGATAAAGAAAGGTAGGTGCCACCTCTGCAATTGCTACCAAGGCAGGTGAGTTGTTTTGCTGGTGTCATTGCTTTGTTGTTGTTGTTAAAGGAATTATTCTGAGGCCCACAGGTCAGATTTGGCCTTCTGTTTTTAACTGGGGTGGTAACCTTTTTGCTCTAATTTCATTCAAAGCAGATGTCTTAATTTATAATCTCAAGAGGGGTTTATTTTGTTTTGGTTTTTGTTGTTTGGTTTGGTATTTTGGCGGGTTTTTGTTGGTTTTTTTAAAGTCCCTATGAATGTAGAACAAAATTATGCTAATGATAAGAAAAAATGCCATTCAGGAGTTTTGGGCAGTATACTATGAACCTTTAGGTTGTGTTTGCACAGAGGTTTAAGTGCTGTTTGAGCTCGGTGTTCCTGACCTGGATCAGGGTAAGAGCAGCTGGGCTTCACCTTATACATTTATTTTCATTTTCCTTTTATTCACTTTTCAATTAATACAAAGTTTACTTATGTGTTCAGCTTTATGATTCGGAAATAGTATTTGTGATGACCCACTCTTTAATTCTACATTGGGAAGTAGCAGACTTTAAATATCAGTGTATTTTTAATGATGTAAAACTTGTAAAACTGACTAAGAGTGCCCACATTACGTTCTATTTCTAGATAAGGTTGTGTTTTCTGTAATAGGAATCGTAGTTATTTTTGTCATGGTATATGTTATCAGGTCAATTATAGGTGTTTTCACAGAACTCCTGTTCTTTACGTTCGTGTTTTACACTCTCAGCACTCTCTTTTAAGTTCAGGCTGGCAAGATGACGAAAGCCACAGGCAAATTTTAAGTTGTTCATAATATCTTTCACTTCACAAACCCTATATCCAAATGGGAACATTTTGTGTGGTACCAAAAAAAGCTCCATGATCATGTTGTTCACATCTTGCTTTCAAATGCACCAGATAATGCCACTTGTTTAAGCTTAGTCACGTCTGGGGGAATGTCAGAAGTCTGCATCACATGAGCTGCTCCTCAGATTTCCCAGCCCGTATCAGCATGTTTTCCTGGGGAGAAGCAGAGTGGAGATGTTATTAAAATGGATCATCCTGCATGTTAATACTGATATTTAAATCTCAGGCTTATTCCTGAGATTTTCATGCAGTGTTTCACATTTACATTCAGCTGCTTTATGTTAAATACTTCAGTGTCTTTTCTTAACGTGTAAGTATCAGACAGAAGAACATACATTATAACCAACCACCCTGCTTGCATTTTTGTTGACACTTTCCTTCTCCGCCCAGCCCCAAGACTTACCACCTTAGGGCAGCTTTGAGCCTGCCTTAATTATCCTAATTTTAAACTTTTCTGTCTTCTCCATTGCATGATCCATTTATAGACTTGCTGTTGCTTGACCACCTTCTCTCCTTGTTGATCAGGAGGCCAGGAGGGCTGTTACTATGCCCTCGCTCGTGCTTGGGGTCAGCAGCCATCCCCAGTGCAAACATGGCATGCACAGGACAGGGGAAGCGCCTGATGCAACCTGGCTGTGCTCCCTGCTGTCTCCTGCCTTCGTGGTGCAGGTGATAAATGCACCTGGAGATGCTCCAAACTGGGCAAATCGATAAGCCTTTCTTCCTCAGCATGACTTTTTGGTCCTCAGGTGCCACAGTATTCACCACACCAGCTGTGCAAAACCCAACAGAGAAATGAGAGATGAGGAACCAACAAGACTGGCAGCCCTGAAGCTCGAGGCTGTCTTACGCTTTGCTGTTGGGAGACTTTTATTTAGGACAAAATCTATGCAGTACGTCTGATGCTGCCCCAGGGAAAGCTGCTGGCTCTGTTCCCAGGGTTTCTGATCCCATTTCAAGAGTCAATTTGATTGGTGTTGCTTCCCAAGGCTTCGAGCGTGTGCTTTGTCTGTCCCGGCCCCCCAGTCCCTCCCCCGTGGTGCGTATGGAGTTGGACACCCTACATGTGCCCATATAGGGAAGGGTGTAACTATCTTGTTGACATCGGCTAATCCAGCCAGGCATGCACAGGGGCAGCAGAGTGTGATGCTCACATGTAGCGTGGCAGATGGCATTCAGGACTGGCTGTCTCCATCACACCCCCCAAGACTGACATATAAGACAGGGAAAGAGCTTTTTTGCGTACCTCTGCGTGCTCCTGACAAAGCTACTGAAGAGCTGGGCTGTTGTAGCCACCCTCATTCCTGGAGGAGAAAATTCAGGAATCTTTCCAGTGCTGCAAACTGATGACAGCTCTGCAGTACTGAATTTATACAAGGTCTGTGTGTTGCATTAGGTGAAGATAGCTGTGCAGGTACAAGAGGTCTTGTTGTGTTAGTGAGAGCCTGACTGGCCACGTCCTCCTTTTCCAGGTGTATGGCCAAATGGGACAAAACCCAAGTAACTGCTTTCTTACTGAGTTTTCATCAGTGACATCTAGGCAGCCCTCTGTAAGTTATCCATACCCTAATGCTGGAGCATTATTGTGGGAATGACTCTTTCAAACTCCAATGATGCAAAGGAACCCACTCCAGGAATGGAGACAACAAACAGCTTTGCCTTCAATAGACAAATCGGGCAAAAGCATCTGCGAGTGTTGCTGGCACAGACACCATAGGCTAGGCCAGCTCACAGCCAGAAGACCCAACTGAAGGCTTGCTATATCTGATAAGAGACTTCAAGACTGATCTGTTGTGCTGGAGGATTTTAGATAATCCAATTAGGAGATCCAAACACGAGGTATCTATGGAAACAGCTCAAGATCTTTTTACAGTTGTGCTTAACAGTATTTTCAGCTGCTGTCCCATCCACCAGATTGTTTCCCTCTGATAATGAACTGCTATGCTCACTGTGGACTGCAACGCAAAACCCAGTGGGAATGACAGAAAAATAGGAGAAATTATGTGAAAGCAAGTAAAAAGCCTGTAAATGGAAACTGTCCAGCAGTAGCATGGGAGGCCAGTGTTTCTCTGCAGTGAAAGGTCTTCAGTTCACATTGCATGTATTTGGGGATTTACTGCTCCAATTTAACTGTTTTTTTCCTGCTAACTCATCTTTTTTCTTTGGAGCTAAAATACTCACGTTAAAGTATTTGATTAGTTGAACCAGCTACAGAGCAAGCGTGGATGGCCAACACGAGCAAGCCCCACATGCTTCCTTCTGGGCATCTGGAGGTTCACACTCGCTTGTCACCTCAGCTCAGTAGAGGTTTTCTTGATTAGAAAGTACCATCAAACCTGACCCAAGGTGTAAGACAGAGGTCTCATCCTGTGACACTCAACGGGTGCTTTCAGGTTTCGCAGCTCATCCCAGCGAGTGTGATGCCAGGGAGCAAGAGGGACCCTGACCCTGGCAGCAGCACCGCTGTTGTCTGAATGGTTTATGGCAGCAGTATATCTGATGCTGCCCACCTCAGGAGCCTTAGTTGCTACAGACACTTGAGCAACTTAAAAAAAAGTTAGAAAAGCAAAACAAGTCCATATCAGCCATCTAACAGCAGTTGCACCTGTAATCCTAGGAGGCTGTCATAAGGTTGGTCACTGTTTATATCATGTTGAAAAGGATTTTTCAACTTTGTATGGATTTGCTAGTAGTCCTCCAAACATGGCAATCTCCAGGCAGCCAAACCCTTGGGAATCACAGTTCTGTGGAGTATTTCTGGTATTAGTTAGTTCAGATATTGATATGTAAGGCAAGTGTTCAGTTTTCCTGTTTGCCATAAAGCTGTTGATGAAATTGTTTGATTCCAGTCCCAGTAAGGAAACGTTTGCTGTCCTGGTCAAATTGGGCTGTAATGGTAGCTGCAAAAAGAACTGCAGCTGGATTTTTAAAATCATTTGTTTGAATATTACTGTACAGAGTAGGATGAGAGCTCAGGAGGAGTGACTGGTGAAACTGTTTTACTGCATATGGCATGAAAAAAGTTGAGGTTGATATAGTAAAACCCTTTAAAATAACTTATTTGACTGTTACAGAAATACAGGAATTCTTGCAGCAGATTCAACCACAAATCTGTCTGTCTGCCAGCATCTCATTTTTTAGGGTATTACAGAAAGCATGACTATAACTCTCATTTTTGTGGAATATGGAGATAAGCTTCTTCCAACCCCCATCCTGTAGATGGTGGTTTATGCCAGGAGATTTTCAGGCTCTTGTTCCATCCGGACATGGGGATGTGTCACATATTCTTCAAGTGGGGATGCTCCCAAATCTGGACATCTCTGTCCTTTTTTATTTTTTTTTAATTCTGCTGTTTGGATATTCAAATTGATCCGTCACATCCCTGCTTGGCTTGCAGTGATGCATCTGACTTTTCAGGATGCTTTCCAAATGACGCATTCGTGGTTTTTGTAACAGTAACACTATGACCCAGAACCTCCGGAGATAGGGGCAGAATTTTAAATTCTTTGTGCTTGCTGTAATAAGAAGAGATTTTTAATGCATTAAGGTACATTGGAGTCCTGAGATTATGCTAGGCGATTTATATGAAATAGGTCGACCTCTGGATTAGAAAGCCATGCCTAAACAATCCCCAAGTAGATTGTTAGAGAGCAGAATTTCCTGAAAAGTGTACCACTTACAGGTCCCCATCAGATATACTACTGTCTTTGACTCAGTGATTTCTCTCCATGTGTGCCACCTGCTCAGTTGCAATTTCTTCACAGCTGCATTACATCATCCTTTTTTTGGAAATACGAGTGGTCTGAATGATTTTACCTTTTTTTTTTCTTCCCATACCCCCACCAGTACTCACGGGCTGCCAGTAAGCCTTTCTAGTCTCACCAGCCCCTGGAAGCATCATACTACTATAGGAGAGGGCGACAGGCAGTTGGAAGACCTTGCAAATGTCTACAAGGTGGGTACTGAGACTAGCACATCCTTCACATTTGAAAGGAATGGAGAAGCTCCCAGCTGAACTTGAATCCCATGAGAGGCTTCACTGTCTCTCTGAAGCGGATTTACTATCAAAAGTAACATTATTTTTGGTTGTTTTAATTAAGGTGGCAAAAAAAGACTGAGAAGGTGCCTTATAGTTAATATTAACTGATTTATTCTGAGGAGCAGATCTTTCCAGGGGGTGGCAGGGGTGTGTGGGTGGGGAGGGAGCTGCTGCTTTGTTTGTGTTTTCAGGGTTTTTTTGGTTGTTATTTGGTTTATTCCCCCCTTCCTCCCAAGCTCAACAGATAGATGAGGGACATGTCACAGGGATGAGATTTGCCAGATTGCCCAGAACGCTGTTGTTTTGGGGCAAGTTCTTTCTCTGGGTGTGAAGCGAAACACGAGTATCTGATGACAGATGAAAATGCAGGTTAGGGAAAGCCGTAGAGCTGCGAGGGTGAATCTTTTACCTCTCCAGAGAGATCAGCGGGCGCACACTCTGCGTGCTAGGTAGCGTATTCTGAAATCAAATCACCCGTGTTACTCGCCTCGTTTTCCTTCCTCATCGGTCCGCTCCAGCCCGCTGGAAAAAATCTAAGTCCATCTGCTGACACAGTCCAGTTGGCCAGCCCTGCCCGTGCCACCGATTGGGCTGGCAGCTGCAGGCAGGGAGGAACCAGCAGCCTTCAGTCGCAAGCCATATGCGGGCAGCGGTGAGGATTAGCTCTGCTCCTGGCCAGAAAGGTCTCAACGCGGTTCCCAGGCTGAACTCGCCATATGTGTTTCACGTGACTGTCCTGAGGGTGACGTGAAACGGAGGCTTCAGATTCAAGTGAAAATTGGTTTGTGTTTCTTCATCCTGTTTAATGTAATGCAGATGTAGAGGAGAGCGTGAGGGTGTCTGTGCTGAGGGGAGAGATGTGACAGGCTGTAGAAAAGCCCTGTAGGTTTTACTAATTCCTTCTCCTTCCCCAGAATTTTCCGCTGTTTCCTGATGGGAGTTGCATGTGCGAAGGAATGGACCACCTGTTAGGCGCCTCTCCCCTTTCTGTCACAGTCTTTGTCATCTCTTAAAGATAGGGTTGGCTTTATTTGGAGAAAAGCCAGGAACTTGAGTAGTAGTTTTCTCCTTTTGGAGAGGTAGGGAGACGTGGCATCTAAAGAAAGAAAGGCGGCAATAAAGAACATTAGAAAATGTGGATGGAGACCCCTCCGGGCTCCGCTTTCTTTTAAAGGTATGAGATGTGTATTGGTAGGCCAGTTCAGTTTGTGGTTTGCCTTACTGCAAAGTAATTTTGGAAACGGCATCCTCTGTAGAAGGATCATGTCATGTGTAGAACGTCACTGCTGTTGCGAAAGATTTCCAGACTAATGCTGTTAATTGCAAAAAGAAAGTTTAAGAAGTTGTGTCGCGGCTAAACAGCTGTAAGGAGTGTGGTCTGATGGGCTGAAGGGGATAATGTTCCCTAGGAATATTTGGGTTTTCATCTTTGGATGTGGGAGAACAGCTCCTTTATTTCTTAATTGACATATATGCTGTGGTATGTTAGAAGCAGGGATGGGAAAATAGGGTTTTTTGTGTCTACGTTAGCTTTTGAGTAATGTGACATATGGAAAAGGTCAATAATTTTGACATCCAGATGCAAAGTATAAAATATTTTGGTCTAGGAAGGTGCAAAACTTGGTCTTGAAAAGCTTTGGTGTAAGGGGGGTGGATGATCAACTGGGGAGACCTCCTGAGATAACTCATCAAATACGCATTAAGGATGTGGTGGTTTTGCATCAGCTCTTGCCCCTGCTTTGGTTCCCAGCAGAGCCTGTGGCGCAGGTCAGTGTTCGTGTGGATTTGGGGCAGCGAATTAATGCTGGACAACGGATTTCCTTTCTGTTGACCATTCCTGAGAATGCAGACATTAGCCCAAATAACAACAGCGCCTTTCCTCAAAACCTCAACTGCCCTTGGGAGGCAGCAAGTCTGAGCACGGACAAATTGCTCTGGAGTTAAAACACGACGCATTTGAGTGGGCTTTTAAAGAAATCATTGGAACTTGAGCGGGGTAACGCTTGCTTCCTTCCAGAGCAGAGGGCGCTCTCTGTAAAAGTTGGTCCCTCTCGGTCTTCGTTAGTGTGCTGCATTTTTTTCCATAGTTCTCCTAATTAGACTATAACCCTCTCCCTGGTAGGATCCTATGACGTTTCACTGTGCAGGAGCAGGATTTTGGTGCCGATACGTGAAGAGACTGAGAACATATGGCATAAACATCAAGGGATATTGTTTGCCATCCACACTCGCTGCGTGTAATGCAACAAGACTGGCTCCCAGCAGCCACGTGATCCGACGTCCAGTCCTCCATTTAGGGTGGGGTGGGTTGGTTTGGGATTTCTTTCTTTTTCATTCCTAAAGTTGTGACTTTCTGGAAGGAAGCATGTAAACAGTCTAGGGGCACAGGGAGCAGGTAGAATGTCAGCGGGATGTTACCGGGAGGCATGTGCGCAACACTGACATCGGCTCCTGGCCGCGCTTCCTCCGCACCAGCTTGCTGTTCCGGGCAGCCCTACATGTTGCGAGAAGGTAGGATCGCGTCGTGCCACCCGTGTCCTCCCACCGTCGTGCTGAAACACCTGTCTTGCCCGTCTCCAGCAAGGAGGGACACTAATCTGCCAAGCAGAGTATCTTAGCGAACTTTAAAGTTGAATTCTGAAGTACAGCTCTTGCCGTGGCGAGGGGGAAAGGCAGGTGTGTGCGCGGCTCTGGTGGTAGCAGCTCGCCGGGATCTCAGATGAACGATACGATCTGGTTTTTCTGCAGTAGCTTCTTATAGCACTTTAGGTTTTTTGTAATACCAGGGATTTTATACTTTAAAAGACATTCCATACCAAATTGTATCCTATTGATTTGCCATGGTTAACTGCCCTGTAATAAGTCTCCTAGTCTGTGTAAGTAGACACAAAGCAGAATTATGTCAATGTCGTTTACAACCAGCGGGCACAGAAATGTGAAAAGAAGTCATAGTATCAGAATACTTCTAACATGGTAGAGTTTGGAAATACTTTCGTTAGACTGTGAATAGAGCTCCCTGGAGTGTGTGTGTGTGGGGAAAAAGCATCAGAAGAACATTACTCATTTTTTTGTTCTGTCTCGTTTAGTTGGGTTTTTAATAACTGATACTTTATACTTCAATACAGGTTTTTATTTTCATAAGTAAAGCCTGGGAAATAAATAAGATTTTTTTTTTTAAATAACTTTCTTAGACATCTTTTTCACACAGACAACTGAATCTGAGTCCCGGAGTGTTTAGAGATTAAGATACATCAGTAACACAAGGTGTAACACGTACCATGCTGGCCAGCACAATGAATTACAACCTGTTAATTTCTCTTATGTTGTGTAAGCTATTTAGACATACAGACTTCAGCTACTGAGCAAAGTCTGTGCATTACAGTAAAAAAGGACAAAGCCAGCAGGCAGAAATGAAGAGGCAATAACGCACTGCTTAACCAAAAAGTAGTGGCTGGCCGTCTACATCAACAGTTTTCTCAGCAGGACTGGGCAGATGCCCAGTGAGTGTCGTGGATGGGTTAATATCTTCACACTTTTTCCTTCCTCACAGCTGCCACATGCAGTGCTCTGAAACCTGATATTTTTCATCAAAAACTGGTTCTTATTTTCTGTCTTATTATACTAATCAATTTTACCGTGCGGAGCTTGGAGCGTATTAACTGTCAGTTACTCCTAATTAATACTGAAGGCAGACAAGAAGGGAGAATAAAATAATTGATGTTATTTAATATAAAATGCTTCTCTTGATTTTGCTTCCTTTGTGGAAAACTCTTTTGGTCCCTGTTCAAGATTTATGCACCGGCCTGTTTTATGTTTTGTTTCACAAGGTTGAATTGAATGGCAGTTTATTATTCAAGACAATAAATTAAAGTTCTCAAAGCCAAAGAGTTCCAGCAGTTCTGGCACAGGCTGTTTTCTGCCAGGAGGAACACAGTCAGGTCTGATTCATACCAACTGCTGCCCTTTAACATAAGAAAAATAAATAAAACCTCCCATATATCTTTCAAGATTCACATTAAAATTTCTTTAGCATAGAAACTGGGATGTAGTTAAGAAAAAAGTGAGCAACATTAATTGCAAAACAGATAACGAGAAGCTTCTAGGCCAAAATATACTGTGTATTAATTCCATCTAACAATACGAATATTATGGCCTAGTATTAGAGGCAGATTTCAAAGAGATCATGAAAAGAGAGCAATCTTCTTTGATGTTTTATGTTTAAATTAAATATAACTGAAAAGGGACACAAGAGCATTGCTCTTGTTATAGTGAAATCAGGAAAGGCTTTGCAGTACGCTTCGGTAACAGCTGAATTATGTCTGGGCTTCATAAGATTCATGTATAATTTATGTATACCAGTAATGCGTGAGGCTATGTAAACAATAGGAATTTATAACATTTATGTGCTTTTAAAATATACATAAAAGGAAAACTGAAAAATAGGCCTGAGTATATAGTTACGTAATATGTAGCTTCGGAAATCCACAGAGGTTCTAGTTTTCTCATCAGAAATCTGATTTAAAAAAAAAAAATTAAGCTTTCTTTTTTTAATTTCTTATTTTAAATTGCATTGTTTTAAATATTAGAAGAGAAAGCAAATAATAATGTTGGCCGCTATTCCAGCGTGTCTCCTCATGCTTGCTTGTTCTGTGGTGGTTGGAAACACGTAGCATTTAACAGCTTTTAGAGGAGATGGTTATACTACCTTAATTATGAAATTCTTGTGATGCTCCTGGGTGACTTTTAGTCATAAGCCGTAGCGTTCCGGCTGACCCAGGGTACAAACAGAGGAGGAGCTCAGGTTTGTGCGTGATCTCTGTGGCCTGTGCGACTGCCATTACAAATGCTGACTAATGCTGTCCTGGAGACTTAATTTACTAATATGGTGTTCAATTAAACTTTTCAAAAGTATCACTGGGACTAATATTTAAAGATGAAAGGAAAAAATAGGTGGGTTCAGTATTTTGGGGTTTTTTTTTCTACGCATCTCAATCCTTTCTTTGAGCACAAATGAAGCTACTTAGAAATAAAAATCTTTCCCTGTACTTCACCCTTTCCACACTTATATGTAATTTTCCTGCCTACAAACTGAAGATACTACCTTTGTAAAAAGGCTTTACGTTGTCTTACATTACTGTGAAATAGAAACGGTTTATTCAAATGAGGAGTTATCTGCCTACCGCATTATGCTTCCTACTTTGAACACACGAATGCAAACGGCCGTGCCCCAGGCAGTGCGAGATATCCATACACTCAAACTTAGTATTTCTGTAGTGGTTAACAGTATCGTGTGGCAAGCACATTAGCAGAAGGTACAGTGAGATATTACTGTAATATCTTTTCTAGTAAGTACTATATGCCAAATATTATTTTTCAGTTGGGCATTTGCCTGTGCGGTCATGTGAAAGCCCTTTGAAGAGTTTCTGACTTCTTGTGGTGTTTGTGTGGTGGGTTTTTTTTTCAAGGCTGCATTTTGGGTTTTTTTTCCCTGAAGTTTTAATAAGCTTTCTAGATAATTTCTCCCAGATTTCTTTTATTTTTGAGTGGGTGCTGGGAGCAGAGCTGTGAACACAGAGCCATTCGGTAGAGCGGTGGACACGGTCCCAAATCCGGGGTGTGTTTGCTGGAGTCACTCTCTTTGTTCCCACAGGGTTACCTAGCTCTGTCAGTGCTAATCCCTGTCCATCTTCCCTCAGCCTATGGATTTATGCTACCGTCCACACCATTTTTTCTCCTGCTTTTCCCTCCAGGACAGCTTACTGTGCCGCTCTGCCTCTGGGCAGACCCCCAGGCTGTGCCCTTCTCTGTCTGGGACAGGAGAAGTCTCCAAGCGCGGCAGCAGTGCTGCCTGCATGGGGTCCATGGTGACTGGGTTACTGGGGACCCCCACCTGGGATGCTGGTTGGCAGGGACAATCTGACCAGGGGGCTTTGCACCATAAAGGGTATTGGAAGAAGCCTAGATGAGAAGAGCTGTTGCAGGAAGGGTGCTGGGGAGGCAGGCGCGGGCAGTGTGGCACCCTCAGGCTGTCACGGCATGCCCTGAAAGCTCCGTAAAACTGTGACACGATTCCTATGCTAATTTAGATCTTTGCAACGTGTTACATACAGAGGGCACTGCTCTGGTGTTGTAGCTATTTCTGACAGCTTTTAGCATACATTTAAAATACAGTTTTTTTAAAAAATACATGTCTATAACTTCAGTAAATAAAGAATTAAGTTTCCTTGGGAAGAAGTTGCAAATAGATTGTCACAGTACAACTAAAGGAATTTGTATGGCTGTCTACTGAAGTTTAAAACGTAGACCAATGTTCCTGTGTGCACACTAATCCTCAGAGGCATCCTTGACATACTGTGGCACAGCATCAAAACCAAAAAACGTTTAAATGTCATGGAACAAAATCATGAAAATCACTGCCAATAGCCCTGGGTTGAGGTGGTGCATTCACTAGACCATGTCCCCTACTTGAAAGGAGTTGAACTTCACCTAATTAAATGTTTATGGAGAAATGTGTTGTGTGAGGGGAAGCAGCAAGAAGGCCAGCATACGATCTGGAGTTCCATGCAATGTAAGAAATGTATTTCTAGGGTAAAGCATATATTGAATAACAGGGAGGAAGTGTGAAGGACAGTGCAGGCTTTGGTAGTACCTGGTTTTGTTGTTCTTGCACTGTAAGTGTGGTCTGTTGTTTATGGCACTGGATTCAGCATTTGAAAACAGTTTCAGCAAAAAGAAGCTGATGTTGCACTAAAGAAATGAGAAGATATAGTTGACATTAAGTAACAACCCAAAACAGCTTTCCTAGAACTACAGAGCAAGAGTTGTTAGTAAGAAATCAGTCTCAGTAGAGATGATCCTCCATTTGATTCTTGCAACTGCAAATGGAACAGTGGCCTTTTTTATTAGCAGAAGTGACTGTTGAGGAGGAAAGAGTGATCCCTTCGGCATGCAAAGCAGAGCTGAGAGGTGGATAAGATGTCCTTGAATTAATGGTTTTTGGAGAGAAAATGAAAAGGTGCATTGTGGTTTCCTTCTTGGGAGCTTTCGTCTGTTCGACATTTTCATTGATGACTTGGGTGAACAAAGCATCCAAATCTGCAGCTAGTGCCAAGAGGAGAGGATTTGCAAGTGCTCTGGAGGCAGCATGGGAATCCAGAGTAATCCTGACAAACCGAATCTGACATAACCTGGATGCAGTATTGATGAGGACAACATGAAATGGTGATATGAGAAATGCACTGGACATTCAAAAGGAGAGAGGACTGAGCCAGCCTTGCCTGTGTGGGAAGTCAGACCAGCTGAGCTGAAGAGATCGCCCCACACCTACATCTCTGGGCAATAGCCCAGGGTTACCAGGGGACTATGAGGCTGTACTGTTATGAAGAAAAGCAATCCTATTGGGCATTACAAAGAAATGCAGCACACAAAATGTGCAGAGAAAGGAGGTGAGATGGTTGGAGACAAGATTTGGTAGCAGGTGCAGGAAGGTAAGAGAAAGCCTTCTTGGTGTGCACTGGAAGACTGGTTTATGCTGTTAACAGAGAGCTACCATAGGCTTTAGGAGGAGCTTTGCAAGGGGAATTGTGCAATTAATTGTCCCTGGAGGTCATGAAATCTCCACCAAAGAACGCTCCTAAGAGCAGATTAAATAAACATGCCAAGAGTGGTTGAGTTCAGCTTGATGCCACCTCAGGAGCTGATCTAACTATCCTCCTAGCATCACTTCCAATTTTATTTCTGCGATCAGAACCTTTATCCAAGACGTAGTCAGTGTTTGACCCTTTATCTTGCCCCTTTCCCAGAGGAAATTGCCTGACTTGTCTGCATATGAACAAAGGTAAATAACATTTTGGCAGAAAGTTTCAAATGAGCAAAAAAGGACTCTCAGTAGGAGGCAGGCACTTAACTCCGATCAGCTTTGTAAACCTTCAGTTTAGCAGTTCTGTGACAGCATTTTACTTTTCATCTTCCAGCTAACTGTTAGGCTGGATGATTGTCCAGATAACAAGAGTTTACCATTGCCAAACACACGCAAAACTCACTTGGCAAAGCAGGAGTGTACATTGGCTGATGTTTTGGTTTACTCCCTCAATAGTATAACGGAGGGCTTTAGAAATCGTTATTTGGGATAAGAAGGGTTTTACTTGCAGTTTATATTTGTATTAAAGTAGCTTAAGATTTTAGTGCTTCCCCATCATTAGCTGAACTTACTGTGAAACGTGATCTCTTTTTAATCAATTCTAACTAGAACGTAGCAAATAAAAAAAAAATCTCAGTGGCAGATGATGTCAGAGCTTAAATTCTAAAGGTTGAGAGGTTTTCTCCTTTCAGCAGATTTTCCAAGCTTTTCTGACCAAGAAAGTAGTTTCATTAAAGCCTGAAGAAAAAGAAAAGTCAATTAGTCCTGGCCAGATGCAGTCTAGAGTGTAGGGGAAAGCTACTGGGTTCAGTTTTTAACCAGTGCACCAATCTTTATTGACATAAATCCTCGGTTTAAATGGCAAGCAAAAATGAACGTAAACCCTGTATTCTTAGTAGGACCAATAAACAGCATGGCATTAAATATCATTATAATAATTAATATATGTTGTGGAGATTGCCACGTTTTGTCTTTAAATCTACCAGTGTTTGAAATCAGCTTTGTAGTTCCCTGGAATTCAAGAGGACGAATTCTGTCCTGGCATAAGTGTGTAAACTGTCTCTGAAGTACTGTCAAATGGTGCATTTTTATTTGAAGACTAGGTTTACCCCTAATACTTTATCAACTTCATCTATATAACAGTTGATTTTCTTTATTTTAAAGTGTTTTTTTTTAAATTTGCTTTTTTGTGCAGTGACAATTCTTTTGGATGAGTTTAGAGAAGGCAGCCCCATGTGTTCTGAATAAATGATACAGTACAGGGTGGGGATGTTCACACTTCGGCATGACAAGATAATTGATTTTGTGCTTAGATAAATAGGAAATGGTTCTCTCTGATGTGCTCAAGAGTTCTGAATTGAAAATGTAAAGTTTGCTGTTAGAAAAAGTGATTCAGAAACAGTTTTTGTGGCCAAAAGCTGGCATGCTGTTGCAAATACGGTCTCACATCTAATACTGTGCTGATGCAGAGTAGCCCTATATCTAGGATACTTGGGTATATTAATATACTTGGCCATTTAAAATCTTAAATAAACATAGTAATGTAGACAGCTTGGAAAAAAGTGCACATTTTGGAACAAAAAATATTAAATAATTATCTTTCACAGATTTTCACACATAGAGGTAATTATGTGTAAAGGAAAATGTGTCATGGCAGAGGGAATGCAAAAATCTTAGATAATGTGTAAGATTCATGGAAAACGCAAGAAAACAAATTCTGCAGCACTATAAATTAGTCCTTTTTTTTTAGATATTCAAATTCACATCCTATACTGCATTTCAAATATTTCTGAGTATAAATGCCCCTAAATAAATAGTTACAGCTATTAACATAACCTCATTAGTTCAGATTTTTTTATTTATTTCCTAATTTTGAAAGGTGCTGGGCAGCACTTTAAAATCCTTACTTCTGACATTTGAAAATAAAGCTCCAGGTTGCCTGCCTGTTCTAATGGACATGTTTTGTGTTCAGGCTTTTCATCACTCTTGTAGACAGGATTACTCAAATAATCCAGCCATCTAGATACTTTACCTCCAACACTGTGTGTTGCTCCCTGTTCTTGGATGCTAAAAGCATAATAAGGATTACAGGGGTAGCAGATGGACTGAATTGATTTATAGCAATACAGCCTTGCCAGGGTTTGCAAACTCTTTGCGGGTATTGCAAGAGTTGAAGCGTATCTTCAACTCCTGCCTTTCAGAGCTGTGAAAAAACTTGCCTGGTTTAGGGCTTGCTTCGAGGAAACTGTACGGCAGAGCTCCTGCCTGTCCTGATTTTGGTAAAGACCGACCATTTCTGGCTTTCCTAGTTTGCAAAGAGGGTGCTGGTGTAGCCCAGCTGTACAAGTAATGTTAAATAAATAAATGAAGAGGACAACTTCTGTTTACTTTTTACATCGCTGACCTTATAATCGGGAATGCTTTGCGCGGGATAGAGCTAACTTTGGCTGACGCAGGCTAATTCCCTGGGTGCTCAATGGGGAATGAGAGCTTTATTCAGCTGCTTTGAATCATCTTGCGGCAGAGACCCCCCACGAGCAGGCGGGGGCTGCGTTTTGGTAACGTGAGGATGAGCTGGGGGGGGGAGTGTGAGTGGTGAGCTGCCCCCGCAAAACGCCTTAGCAGAGTGTTATCTTCACTTGTGTTTGCGGTTTCCTGTAGTTTAGTAAATCTGTGGCAGGAGTATTTACAAAATGATGGTATCAAAGGCATAAATATTATGATTGTGGAACAGAAAGAGAGAAAGAAATTTTCAAAGCTGAGCAGGCTGGCCCCGTTTCACTTATGTCCTGTATTTCATAACACAACAGAAATTTGGGTGTTGCTCTAAAAGACGCTTTATAGACAGCTCTTCTCTCGACCTCCCATCTGCATGTCTTCTTTTCCCACTGGCACACGAACATGCCCTTCCTTCTTTGCATTGATGAGAGGATAAAATATTCTGTTTCTGTTGTGGGAGGATAAAGCCTGCAACTTGAAACACCCTGAAATCTGGAAATTCACAAGAGACAGCTGGATTTTGAAGCTGTGGCCATTCCCAAACCTATTGGTGCAGGGAACACCCCTCCTCACTAATTCCACCCCTCTGCAAGTGGCTTGGAGGCTGCAGCTTCTCCTTGCAGCATTTGTTTTTCTGCAGGTAAGGCCGCTCCCTGTAGCTCCCCAGTTTTCCCCATTACTGGCTTGTGGTCCGGGGAAGAAGCAGGCAGAGGGAGAGGAGTGCCACCTCCCTCCACAGCAGGGCCCTAAAGCTGTTGTGCTGAGCTACGCAGCTGTTCAGGGCCCTCCTGCCCTTGCCTTCTCCATGCCCCACTGCAGAGCCCAGAAATGAGTGCAGAGTTGGGGAGCAGGAAGCACCCCGGGCATGCCCTGCTTAGGGCACCGATTGTGCACGGGGGGGTTCCGAAGTTGGTCAAAATATGAGGAGGCTGAGGGAGCTTCAGGGCTTGCGGCAGTGTCAAGTGAGATGGTTTCACTGGAGAAAGGGAGCCCGTGCCCATGTCCAGCAGGTAGCTGCCTGAGTTGGGAAGCGGCTGCAGCTGTCGGGATATGCATGCTGCTGCGTAGGCTTGCAGCACGGTGGGATTAGATTGCTGGGAACAGGAGTCATCTGCGGCTCCTGAGCCTGAAAACATCATATGCTGGCTACTGGCTTTTCTTTCTACTTTAAGACCACCAGGCAGTTCTTATTTGCATGCTCTATAAAACTTTTTGAAGAGTTTTACAGCTTACTTAGCTAGTGATACCTTCGGTACGCTACAAAATGAAGCGGTTGTCAGTGGCTGGGCCAGTCCCACACACCACATGATAAACCAGGACACCCCAGATGCTGATGGCACAATACAGCCTGGTCACATACCATGTCCCCCAGCAGTGACCACAGTGTGTGTGCCAGTGTGGGATACTCTGCTTGCCGAGCCCCTCACACCCCTTGGGGGTCTTCCGTAGCTTTTGTGGGTCCTCAGGATGTCACGTGCTGGTATTTCTGAGAGTCTGTGATGTTTTGACTGTGCTTGCACCCTGACCCTCATCCATCAGCAAATTTACAGCATGCTGTGCTTGTAAGTGCAAGTCAGAGTGAGCAATGAAAACCTCACGGGAAAACAAAAGGCACCTCAGCTCTGAAGCACACTGATGTCAGCTTGTGCTGGCAGGGAGTCTCATCATTACATAAGGATGCACTTATCCAAACTCCGTTTTGTATTTTAGGAGACAGATGTGCCTTGCAGTTGCTAGTGGAAGTTGAACGTTAAATATGAAACCCATTCATTTTCTCTTAGTCATACTTTGGATTTAAGCAGATGTTTTCCTAATTTGTAGTTTTCAAATGTAGCATGCTGACAAGACATTTATCATTAACTACAACTTCATCCATGCAGTTTAACAAATTGGGCAATTATTAACAGCGAGGCTTGTGTGGCGGTTGATGCATAGCTCCTGCTGCTTTGAAAGACCTAAATTGAAACTCAATACATTTTTACAATATAAATTAATTGAGCTTTGGACCACATTGCCATTATTCCAGTGCTCTCTGCTCTCCTTTTCAGAAGGAACAGCCATTTGTAATGTGCTGAGTAGCTGTGCTGTCTGCGAGCAGAGGCTTCTGGTCGTGGAAAAAATGATGGCTAACATTTTTCTGGTAGGGACATGAAGATGGCTGGTGGCAGCCAAGTGTAGGCAGCATGGCATACAGAGGGAGTGTGGCTGCGGGACCGTGTTCGTACATGTGGACTGTGCTGGCTCAGCCACAGATGATGCAGGAGGTGTCCTGGAAGGGTGTGGGGTGGGGGGGGTGGAGCTGTAAAAGCGGGGTGCGTGCAGCTGCCTGGAAGCTTGTGCTACCTAATGTTTTCCATTATAACATTTCTCTCTTGCTTTTAACTTTGCTAGTCTTTACCCATTTTTTTTTCCTGTTTTACATTTGCAGGGTTTGATGGGGTAGGGGAAGGAAGGGTTGATGGTGATGCTGTGCATTCGTTGGAGTGTCTAAAGGTGATTCCCAAAGCCAGGAGCCACCATATGCTTGAAAATATAATCTATTTTCCCAGCTCCAGAATTCAAGCAGGCAGCTTAGTCATAATTTTTCATCCCATGGACGGGACTTGAAGGAGAACACTCAAGGACTCTGATTTCTAGAAAGTATAAAGACCTTGATTTTTACTAGCTGGCACTGCAGAAATTTTGACTTACATGCCAGCTGAACTGGGAAAGCTCTTTAGGATGGTTTGTTCCTAGTTGCTCCAGCTTCTGGCAAACCATTTGCTTTTCCCCTCTATATTTGCAACTGCACAACAGGGAAATTACACACTTTGTTACAGAACAGGCTGCCATGCAGACTAATTAAATGAGAACTGTAAACAATTAAATTAAAGGCATGTGGTGTATTTCATCTTGCTTTATGCAGCCACATGTGCTAGGTGCAAAACACCTATAGGGCTGGCTTTATAGTCCTATTTGATGTCCTTTTCCTCATATCCCTCTGCTCTGCGAAAAGGGACTCACAGAAGCATCGCAAAATCATTCAGGAACAGCAGTGTCTCAGCAGAGAGGCAGGAGGCTGCATAATATGCAGAAAGAGAGGAAATAAAAAACAACAACATAGATTTGGGGCTTGTGTTGCCACTGTTGCTGATCTGCATTAGAGGTGTGAGACTTAGGGCTTCTTAAAATGAGCTGAAGGCCTGATCCAGAGGGATGCAATTGGGGTTTTAAAGAGAGATCTTTGGCATAGTTGTCTCCCTAGTAACTTTTGGATGGAAACAGATGTGGCAGCAGATGTTCAAGGGAAGATGACAGGTTATGGCTAGGTTGTCAATCACCACCTTGCTTTCCCTGGGTTTAGACAAGCTAAATCTCCAGAAGCGGCTGCGTATCCCATGCCAAGCTTTAGCAGGAGGCGAGCACAGGTAGATGTTGAACAAATTGGGCTAACCCAGATCCTGATCCTTTGCAGTGCTGCCAAGCTCCTGGAGAAGAGTCCGTTCTCCGTTGGCACCCCGAGCCCCCTGCTCCCCTCGCCGGCGAGCCTGCAGCTGGCACAGCTCCAGGCACAGCTCACGCTCCACAGGTTGAAGTTGGCTCAGACCACTGTCACCAACAACCCAGCGGCTGCCACCGTCCTCAACCAGGTGCTCTCCAAGGTGGCCATGTCTCAGCCACTCTTCAACCAGCTGAGGCACCCTACTGTGATGAACACCCCGCAGGGCCACGCAGCAGGGCAGCCGCAGGGGCCTGGCATCGCCGGTGCAAGGTTCCCCTCTGGTGGCATTGCCTTTCCCACCCAAAGCCCGGCCTTAGCCACGCCAGGGGGCAACCTGGGGCCCGTCCAGGCCCAGACCCCCAATGCCATCGTCATGAGTCCCTTTGGAGGTGTTATGGCTCCAACCTCCAGCCAGCAACCCATGGTGGTGGGTCTCAACAAAGCGGGTGCCTCCACCTCCACCTCTGCCACTGCTGCCATGGGAGGCTTTTATGAGTACAACAAACAAAATGCCACTGCTGCTGCCCCTCAGGTGTATACCTCAGAGGGGGACCAGCCCAGCCAGCATGGTTTCCTTGCTGGTGGGACCCATGCAGCCTCCTCAGTGGCGGGGCCACGCTATGAGGGTCACTTTGGGGCTCCCAGCCAGCTGCAGCATGAGGCAGCAGCGGCCTTTCCCAAGGAGGCCTATGGGGCGGCAGCACAGCATGGGGCGGCACGGGCCTTCCCCAGCGACCCACACACCGGCTCCCATCCGAAAGGAGATCCCGGCCCTGTCTTGCATGGCAGCGGTACAAGCAACCAGTGGGAAAACATCCCTAATTTCCCCAGCCAAAACAAGCCTGACCTCGTGCCCGGCGACAGCCTGTGGCCGTCAGCGAGTCAGCAGCAGTATGAAATAAGAAACGAGCTCTACAACCCCGAAGAGCCGACACCTGACACAAAGTTCAGCACGGCCACCCCCCCTGCCTTCGGCCGCCTCAACCACAGCAAGCAGAGCTTCAGCAGCCCTCGCATGAGGCAGAAGGAGGAGCGCAGTGGCGGCACAACTGACCTGCCCGCCCGCTCCCTGCCACCGCACCAGCTGGGTGACCTCTGCAGCGTGGCCCCTCTCCACTTCCCTCACGTCTGCGCCCTGTGCGACAAGAAGATCTTCGATCTGAAGGTGAGTGGTTTTAAGGTGCTGCGGTTTGGACCTTTGAACGGGCTGCCTGGAGACTGATCTGGCCACCAGCTCCTGCCACCCCTTCGTTGCCACCGGCGTCCATCACCATGGAGGTGCCCTCTTGAGAGAAGCGGAAACAAAGGGCCATAGTTTTGCTTAGAGTACCGTACATCTGTTTCATGGCAATTAGTGGGGTTTCAAAATCTGGTTTTGTTTCACATCGAGCTGTGAAAGACAGTGAGCTTACAGCGCTGGCGTGAGAAATGCTGGCAAGGTCTGGGCTGGGGTCACAGCTCATCTCAGTGGCCTAAAGCAAGGAGGGAGGAGCTTGAAGCCAATCCCCTGCTTCTCAAGCCAGTACGGTAACTGCACGTCTGCGGTTTCACTGCCTCTCCCTCTCTTTGCTTCTCTCATCCCAAAGGCTTCCCCCTAACAACCTTGTGGAAGCAGTTTGCTTAAACAAAAGAGTGCATTTTGATAAAATAATTTAAATAATTCCTCTGTTGGGATCTCTTCTTCCTTCTAGTATCTCTAAGGAAAATTTAGGACTCAGGGTCCCCAGTGACTCTGCCCTGGAAGCAAAAAGCTACTCAGCATGCGTAGTGTAGACCATGCTCCCGCTTTTCTGCTCACACTGCCAAGGGAGCTCCAAATCCAACCTCACCCTCAAGAAGCTTCCCAGTGCCCAGAAAGCCTGTGTGCTAGGTCACGTTATATAGGTCAGGTCTGGAGAAGTCTCTGAGCCCCACAGCCGTACATGGATGCTGGCTGGCATTGTTCTGGCCCCCCAGTGAGCCCAGCTCAACAAGTCCTCATGGCCTTTTCCCTCACATCGCAGGACCGGCTCCTAACCGTGAAGGCATTTATTTTCATGCAGATGGTATCCTGACAAAAACATTACAACAGCATGTAACGTTTAGGAAGGAAGATGGCCAGCAAGTGAAACAGTACCTGATATTATGCACCCCGGAGTTTTGAGATACCGTAATATATTTACTCTTTCATGTTTCCCTTTTACTCCTTGAGCAGCTGCTTGCAGAAGGATTTGGTTTGCTGTGGTTACTGCAGCTACAGGACTGACCTGAAGTATCCCCCCGTGTGGGGCATGCTGAGCATTTTTTTTTTCATTAAACATTTTAAAAGGGCAGGGAAAATGTCATTATGGTGAGTTTCGGTTGATCTGTTTGTTGGTTTTTAATACACCATAGAAGTGTAAATAGCTGCAGGTACTTTGACCAATTTTGTGTATCTGTTGAAATGAATAAATGCTGTCCTTGCTGCCTTGTGCGCTGAGCAGTTTCGTTATGGACATTGCAGGAGTTGAGGGTGCTCAGTGCCTCACAGGATGAGCTCTTCAGTTAGAGTGAAGTAACTGGATTAATAAAAATATGCTGGATTAAAAAATTAATCCAGAGAAGCTCTCCTTCTGTGAAGTAATTGCTAATTTAACCTACAAATAATGAATTGATAAATGCATTGGATGAAAGGGTGCTTGGCTCCAGCATCACACAGTTTGATCTTCGTCATCTCAGTGTTGGTTTTAGACCAAGGTAAATTGAATGGAGAAGCAATCTCTTGTAAATTTGTCTCAGCATTTTTCCTATGTTCATCATCTCTTTGTTTCAATGTAGGACTGGGATCAGCACGTCAAGGGAAGTCTTCATATCCAAAAATGTATGGCTTTTTCAGATAAGTAAGTATTGGTTTAGAGACACTCTTCCAACTGAATTTCTAGCAGAGCATCCCTTGCTGCAGTGGCTCTACACCAGGAATTTACTGTCTAATAATTATACTCCAATATTTATGGCACATTTTGCATGCTCCTAAAGTTCTTTTCTTTCTTTTACAGCACTGGTATCCGGTGTGTGTTAAGCTCAGCAGATGGAACATTGCATTTATCACCAAATAATGCAGCAGTTTTCAATACATCTAGTGTCGAAGGTGAATGGTTGTATGTGCAATAGCTAAAACCACTTTTATTTTAATGGAAAGGGAAGTCAGTCTCTGGGGACAAGTGGACATTTTAAATGAAACGTGATACAAGTTTCCAAGGAAAACTTTGTAGAGGTTGTGCACAGAAAGACTAAAAGCCAACACTGTGCCTTTCAAAGTATGCATTTATTTTTCTTTCAGACAATGACTTGCTTTCACAGTACAATGAAATGGTATATAACTTGGTGTAGAGACTGTGAAATCAATTATTATGTAAATGTGGCACTGCTTACTGAGCACATTAATGCGATTAATATGAGTCAAGTTTTTCATTAAATGTGTGTAATCCGTTATTCAGATTATCCACCAAATGTCGGCTCATCTTTTATCACTACGTCAACAAGACCCTTTGGCCAGCCAGGTCCTACGTTTTCTTCTCCATCAGGGGTAAGAGTGAGTACCTAAGCAAATTGATCTCTGTGTCGAGATTCTTGTAAAAGCCACTTCTACTTACTGCTATTAAAACCATGACGACTTCCTTTTAGACAATAATCTGAATATTCAGTCTGTTACTTCAACTTCCCAGCAGCTCTTTCATGCTTTTGATTTTGGCAAAATAAGAATTTGATTGTAGGTTGATTGTTGTGGGGTTTTTTTTCCCAATGCTAAAACTTATTTGACTGTTAGAGAGATTTGGGGAAGGCAGGTATGGTTTTGTGTATATCCCACTGATAATTTTCCCCCCCCATTTTCTGAACCATTTTGACCAGGGCAGGTGAGCTTCAGCTTGGAATGAAGATTTGGATGAGTTTTTATTCACTGAGTATCGATCCCAGGAAGCAGCCTGCCATCTCTCCAGTCATTTATTTGTAGCAATTGCTCCCATGCTGGGGGTCCTTCTCCAAGGTAGCAATAGTGACAAAGATACTGGCAGCAGTTTTGGTAACCATTGCTCACCTGAGGTTCCCAAGTCAATTCATTATACCAGTCTAGCTTGTTCTTAGTTTGAGTGTACTGTTTATATCCTCTGCTGCCATCGGTAGCCTTTCAGCAAGCCTGCTTTGGTACAGCCTTGCATGGTTTAGGTGTGTTATGCATTCAACACAGGTCCCCAGCTATATTGCTCTGATGTGCACTTGAATTCCTAGCCCAATAATCAAAAAAATGCCAGAAAAAAAGGGTAACATTAGAAGTGGTTCTTACACTGACAAAGCAGAATGGTTTTAAAAGGGGGAAAAAATAGGGCAAATAAAACCCAAATCATCTATGTAACAGAAATACAAAGTTGTTAGGATTAAAATGAAGCTCAACATATATTGGAAAGCTACAATTGAAGCTGGAGACATCAAGACTCAAGTTAGGGCATTCATGGAATAGCAACCATAATCCAGGGGTTCAAGTTTTCACCTAGTTAGCTTTTGTGTGTATATCCTGATGTGGTCTCAGACACTCTGGAAAGCCAGGCTGTGTTGTGTCCCCATGCCTCCCCAGTTCAGGCATTGCTTACAGAAATGTCACCCGATTTGTTTAATCCAAGCAATTTTCTGCTGTGTGGTTTTGCTGTGCCAGAGGTTATTTGAAGGGGTTTTAGCTTCTGCCTGTCACAGACACTGTGTGTGCAGGGGAGCAAAGAGCAGAGCTGCTCATGATGCCTCCCTCCAAGGTCAGAGGTGGAGTAGCAGCAGGCACGGAGGAATGTTCCTTTTCATCATGTCTGTCAAGCTCACAACAAATGAAATTACTGCTAATGCCAGTATCATTTCTCCTTAGAATCTGTCACTATTTATCATTTAAGCAGCTTGCAGAAGTCCTCCTTCTGAATGACCTGCGGTACTGTGAGAGATAAGAGAAATAATAACTTTGATTTTCTTGGACACAGTAAATCCTCTTTTTCTTCAGAAGCTCATTGGGTGGACAGGGAGCTATATTAGAGGTGTTAAGATTTAGTTTGCCAGCTGTCATTCACCCTGCAACCCAGGTGGCTTATAATTTATTACACCTTTGCACGGTAGTATTCACTTTCAGCTAAGCTGCTGCCATTTAGCTGAGCAGTGGGAGATTATACTTGACCCTGCATGTAATCATAAACAAAGTGTTCAGATTTCTGGAAGAGCTTGCTCTGTGCTATCCATCTGGAAATAACTCTATCCCTCTTCAGAAGGCAAATGCAGTACTTACAAGTCTTCACTCGGGCATGGAGAGCCATTAGTACTGGAGGGATGGGGCTGTCAGTTTCTTATCATTAGACAAGATTCATGTGAAGCTCAAGAAAGGGATAAAGAATTTGAAAAGCAGGAAAAGAATATTGGAAAAAAAGAAAAGGCTGTAATAATAAAAAAAGCCAAATTGGATTGGTGAAAGAACATGGCAAATGGTGTGAGGCGCATTTCACTGCTGTGCATCCAATTACTCGTGTAGCAGTTGTGCAGCTGTGTTGGTAAACCCCTGTAGACATTGGTTGCAAAGTAAGTTAGAGTCTTACTGAAAATCACATTCCGTGCTTGACACACAACAGCTCTTCTAACTTCCTGACTAGATGTGGAAGGTGTATATTCGTTTTCTGGCTGTGATTTACAGCCCTATTTAATGAATGGATCCAATTTAACTTCAATCAGCTGACAACATTATTGCTTGGTACAGCCCATTGGCTTCTGGTGTGAGTATGTGACCACTTCTTAATCGTGAATTACAGCAGATTTATGGCGTAGCATTTTAATTTAAGCCATTGCCAATTGTGGGGAGGTGGCAACGTCTTACAGGCGTTTGATTTAATGTACTACTGAGTGCATGTCGGAACACGGGCTCTGCAGCCTACGTAGGGAGCAGATCAGCCTTTCTAGTCCCGTAGACTCTTAACATACCATCTCTTAACAGATCTATCAAAATGAACAGAAGGTTCCAGGTGTCCTGAGGTGTTCCTACACTGGGGCTGCGTTTGCTGTCAGGAAAGTTTCCTTTTCCTTTGCTAGCTGTAGCTGTATTTTTATATTGTGCGCTACATGCTGCCTTGCCAGATGCATCCATCACTTCCTTTTGTTTTCAAGTGGAGTTGAGTTGCTTCATCTTTTTCAGGATCAGGTCTTTGTTGTTTTTCTGCTAGAGATAATACCTTGACTTCAGGATGTTAGCACTACTTTGACTTACCTTGTGCATTTGGGTGGGCTCTGTAAGATGCATTCTAAGTACAGGGTCTTGCTGCAGCAAAAGCACACAAATGGTTAAGTGGGGAAGCCTGGAGGGAAGGTAATGGGCTGAAGGTGTAAATAAGATAACATTAGCTCTGTAACTTGTGAACTTGCTGACAAGCCAAACATTTGTGATGGCTCTGGTGAACTTGATCCCACAAGATTACATGATTTGCATCTTCCCTTGAATGGCACAATTTTAACTGAAGGTAGAGTTACTTCTTCAGTAAAATCCTAATAGCAGAGGTCGTAAACAGGGAAGTAGTCTGGGAAGACTTAATCCTGCATAAGTGATGTTTTGCATGTCATTAGCTGGGGTAAATTATGTTCCTCTCTGAGTATGTCCTGATGCCTCTTTGCAAAGGAGTGTAGAGCCTGCTTTCCACGTCAGGGAGATGGGCGGCTCTTTGGGAACTGCCCCAGTGCTCCAAAATAGATTTCCACCCTTGGGAAGTGATTACTGCACCAGCAGCCGTGTGCCTGTGCCAGGGCAATTTGGAACCTCAGCCTCTCCGCGTGTCCAGTGGTCACTGTGCCCCCAGGGAAAGAGTCCTCCCTACTGTGTGTAGTTGCAACGAGTGGGGAAAGTAGTATGTTTTCCAATCTGAGGTACAGCTGTGGGCCCTCTCACAGATTAAATGGGGTCACTTTTAGCCCCAGACCAGTCTGTACCACCAGGGCAGAAGGAAGATTTAAATTCAGCCTCCTCTGTAGTCACCTCAACTGATTTCTGATGTCCACAAATTCAGAGGGACTGCAGTGAACATCTGTTTCATTTTCCAGGCACCACCAGTGCTACATAAATGGACATTTATGGAATACTTGAAAATACTCACTTTTAGTGCATTGCTTGCTGATTAACTGCGAAGAGCTTTTTACTCAGCAGCAGTGCCCAGTGCCTTTGTGTGCAGGGAAGGCACAGAGCCCCCAGCAGGACAGACAGATGCAGATGGGTTGGGGAAGGCAGAGTAGCTGTAAGGGTTGTGCTGGCATGCCAGATGGGTACCAGCCCCCAGGGAGATGGTCAGGAGTGGCTGAGACCCCCTGCCATGTCTCCAAACATCAAGAGGCCTCCAAAGTCTTGCTGGTGCTGGGTGCAGTCCAGTGGCCTGTGCCCATGGCAGCCAGGCTCTCTGCTGTGACATGCCAGAGAAGTGAAGCTCTGGAGTCCATCTGATTTGAGGTTACAAGTTAGTTTTTGCAGCAATATTGTTAAAACTGTTTGAACAAGAGCATTTCTTTTAGAAATCTTCTCTAGACTTTGGAATATCCAAGGATGGCGATTCCATTGCAAGCTGCACTACAGTTAAACCTTGCCCTTCCCATTTGTATTTCTAAACCAGGATGTTAAAATACAAGGTTTTTTAAAAAGACATTTGTCCTTAACAGGCATACAGAACAGAATGTTTCGCCTTTTGCAGAAATATAAGGTCTTATCTAGTGGCAGGAATATCTAAGATAAAAACATTGAGTTGGTTTGTTGGTTTTTTTTTGATTCCCAGTTTCCCCAGAGGAAATCTACACTGGGTCGAGTTGTTCACATCTGCAACCTTCCCGAGGGAAGCTGCACGGAGAATGATGTTATTAATCTGGGCCTCCCGTTTGGGAAGGTCACCAACTATATCCTCATGAAATCCACTAATCAGGTACCGGTCGCCAGTATTGATGTCTGTTGATGTAAAACCAAATGGACATAAAGACAAATTCTTTGGGGGAATAGAAACTTAAATATGTGAAGCCTGCTATTAAAGTAAGAAAATAAAACAAAATTGGTGTTTGCTGAATGAGATGATGGCATAAACATGACCACTGCCTCATACTTCTTGTTAAATAACCATGGAAAGCTCAATGAAGTGTAAAACAGTTTTAAAAATATAAAACCGTAAAGACTTTTGTCTGCCTTCTCTCAGAAACTTGTTAGGGTTAATTTCAGACCTCTCTGGTTCTGTTTGGGAGGCTTTTAATTCTTTATCACCCATATGTGTAGAGCTGAACTGGACATTGGTGAACGGTGCACATACTAGTCTGGTTCGGCTACAGTCCTACACTGTTTGCTGAACTGCTGCTACAGCAGAGGCTGGTCCTGCAACCATGTAATTCCAGTTACAGGCTGGTGGCAGAGTCCCCAGGCCATGGCTTCGCTGGGTGATCTGCCAGTGAGGTGTCTAAGGAACCTTAGTGCCTTACAGGGGGCACTGATGCCTCACTCACTCCCTTTTCATGTGCACCAGATTGCAGTAGAGGTCTTTCTTCAAGGTAGCTTAGAGTCTACCTTATGTAGCTTAAGTCTACCAGGGGTGGTAGTCCGGGAAGACTAGAAAAATCTCTCTCATACCACAGTGCAGAGGGATGTAGAATCCAGGCTGGTGGGCAGTGTTTGAGATTTTAATGTTTCAAAATGTTTTAATATTTCAAAATGCAGTCGTTACACAGCTGTGAGTATATTATATTCATTGATCAGTTAAACTCTGGTCACATCAAATGCAATCTTCCTGTAAATAAAAGCACTGGTTAACATTGTTCAGGTTTTATAAACTGTTTTGGAGATTTGTTCTGGGTGCTCATGCTCTGAGGGTTCTGCTTTTATCTGAATCCCTTGCGGCTCTGCAAGACGCAGCTGACAATCTCGGGGAGCAGCGCACACTGCAGCATTGCAGTCCTGTCTCCTGTCAGCAGCTGGGCCTGGTGTAGAAGCACCAGAGGGGGAGTGAGGGAAAGATGATGTTTTCATATATTGAGAAAGATTAGATACCAGTCATTTAGTTTAGAACAAAACTGGCTTCTAACGTTGCATTTTGGCTTTAATAGCTGGGATGGCACCATTATCCGTTATCTGCAGTTAGAAGGAGTCTGAGTTACTATTTCAGCTCCAGCACTGGAAAGCTACCACAGTCTGTAGTAGAAAGACATTTTGCCATTTTGCATGAGATAAACCCAAACAAAACTTATTTCCTCTCTTATACTTTGTATTTTTTTGTTACATAGTAGATTTTAAAGCTCTCCCTGTTTGTGCTAGGCCTTCCTGGAAATGGCTTACAGTGAAGCAGCACAAGCCATGGTGCAGTACTACAAAGAAAAACCTGCTATGATAAATGATGACAAGTTGCTTATCAGGATGTCTAAAAGATACAAGGAATTGCAGCTAAAGGTAAGATAGTCATTCCTGATCAGATTTCCTGAGTTGCCATAGCAAGTCCTGGAAAATACATCAAAAAAATCTTTGGAGATTACTGGTTTCTAATTAGTGCTTTGGTATTATGGAAAAAATAGGAAAGCTAAATTAATTAATGTACGTTAACGATCGTTTATATAGACTGCTTGCTCTTGTTCTAAATTTTTAAGTCTTGGAAGAGATCCCATCTTTCTCTGCTCCTCTTGTACCATTACTTAAAAAAATCCCTTCTGAGCTTTCTTCTGAGTGGGCTTCCCCACATTGCTTGGCTTAACAAAGGTCTAAAACATGGCCATGTGTAAGATACAACATGTCAGCAAAAAGAAGACAATCCTATCCTTTTAGTCAGGCAATAAGCCTGAAGCAGTGCTTTCCACTGCTTGCATGCTTGAGCCATAGTACGATCTCTGTACCAAGCAGTGATGGCAAGGCTAAACATCACAGAGATTTATTTTTCTTTCTTTCTGGTGAATGACCTGAATTAAAATGCTAGATTGTTTTATTTTTTATTTTACTCAGAGGAATAGCCTTTGGTGTGTGACACTTCTGATAGGATTCCAAAAATCAGTGCTTTTGGAGCGTGTTTATGGAAGCTTCTGTATTGCCACATGTAATGCCAAGAGAGTATGTTTTTTTCATGGAGACTTTGACTAGAATTGCCAATGCAGAGCTGGAAAGCTTCATATTATGTTATCTAACATAGCACATAGTTATTTTATAAAATAACTCTGTAATGTTCTAAGTTAAGAGGTTAAGGGGCTTTTATGAGCTTTGAGGAAAAACAAGTAACTCAGATGGTTTGTTTTGATCTGTGGAAAAGTTTCTTTCTCTCCTTTATGTGTATAATAGTTTAAAGAGACTTAAAGGAGTTGCTGAAAGTCACTAAATCAGGGCAGTCTGTCTTAGAGTGAAACAGTGAGGGGTTCAGATGCAAGGTGGCAGAGACTGTGCATCTTAATGTAGAGGTGGAACAGGAATTACCCAGCAGTGTGTGGGACCTTGTCTAGATTTCAGTAAGATTTTCCAGCCTTTCCAATTGCAGTTTTTCAGGTCATGGAATTATTTTTCTCTGCATGAGTAAAAATCCTTTCTCTTTGTTAAGAACAAAGGAACAAAGTGCAACACACAAGGCCGAATGTGCATGAGCTATTTACCACTACAAACTGCTCTGAGTTCCTGCATGATTATGTTCCTCAGCTGTGCATGCTCCAAGTGTTTGATGAATTGCATGCACTCCAGCCTGGAGTAGTGAGTGCATCTTTTGTAAATGATCTAGAATTTTAAGTAATCAACACTTCCTGTAAGCATCTTTCTTGCACTTAGCTTTTCTGAAACTCTGGTGTCTAAATGTAGTCTTTTAGAGCTGTGCTTCAGAATGAGCTAAACTCTGAGATGAAAAGAAGGTAGTTCATTCCTAGAAGGTCAGAGGTGGGCTGCTATACATACTTAATTTACATAATAGAAAAATGGCTTTGTTTCCTCTTACATCCAATTCCTAGAAAATGCTCTGTGGTGGACGTGTAACAGGGAAGGCCAAGCTAATTTTCAAAGCCTGTTACAGCAGCCAAGTATGAGGAGACAGTGCTACAACGTAATGGAGCAAATTTTCCATTTGTATCATTTTACCTCTTTGATCGTGTTATTGAGATACCAGCTGCAGAAAAGACTGTAACCACAACACTGAAACCAAATATTTCTCCGTAGTAATATAATGGGATGATGCATGGATGCTTTTTCTTGAAGGACAAATCACCTATGTTAGCTTGAAAAGTAGTGCAGTGTGCTGAACAATGTCTTTGTCTTATTTAGAAACCAGGTAAGAACGTGGCTGCTATCATCCAGGACATCCACTCACAGAGGGAGAGGGACCTGCTGCGTGAAGTGGACAGGTAAAGTTTCTCCATAGTTTGGAATTGGGATCTGGATAAGTCTGTAAACCTGCAGGTAGAAAAAGCATCATCCGTGTGCTTCCCTCTCTTAGCTCATTTGCTTTGCTAATTTGGATTTCACTTCAAATCACAGTAAAAATATAAGTGGGTACACGGCCTGTGTCATGAGATCAGATTGAAACTGTGCATGTTATGAAAATAAATGAACTCTTGCCTACTGATGATGATGACTCAGAAAACATGGCTGGCACGTGAAGAACACACAAATTGAGCTGTTCCTCTCTCCTCCCCCTTGAGTGAAAAGCGTAAAGGCTGAGGTTGCTGTGAGACCTGGTGGAAAGGAGCCAGTTGAGATTGAAATGCACTTGCGTATGTTTCTGATCTGCCTGATTTCTCGACCTTACAGCATAAATGGAGAGGAATGACAGTCCCAAAACATCTCTTTTAAAAAGATTACCTTTGTCACTTTTGTCTCAGAGGTGCCCTAGATGATTAAGTATTAAGGGTACAGACATTAGGGTCATTGTAAAGGTATTAGCATAGTATAAGCTTTTAATGCTAAACCCCTGAGAGACATTTGTAAGAATGAATGAATATATTCTTGACATAACTGTGGGGATTTAGTTAAGCTCTGTGGATATGACACTGCCTTTTCTCCTCTTCACTGTGTTCACAGCTATGCAGTGCATGTCTGTGAAAGGCCTGGGGTCTCGGGTTTGCAGGCACTGGGACAGGCCCCATGTGTTTCCAATGCACATGAACTTGGTAGGCCACAGTGGGTCGGCCAGTTACAGCTGCCTTTTCCCTCTGCAGCAGGTATGGCACGGAGAGGCCCCGCTCTCGCAGCCCCATAAGCCGTTCCCTGTCGCCCCGATCCCACACTCCCAGCTTTACTTCCTGCAGTTCACCCCACAGCCCGATGGGGACCAGCAGGACCGACTGGGGAAACGGGAGAGAGTCGTGGGATCAGTCCCCGTATTCTCGACGGGAAGAGGAAAGAGACAGCAGAGAATGGCGAGAGAATGGGGATGAGAAGAGGGACAGGACTGACATGTGGGTACATGAGAGGAAACATTATTCCCGACAGCTGGACAAGTTTGATTTGGATGAACGGCTTGAAGGAGGCAGAGGGCACAGAGAGAAATATTTAAGGAGTGGTTCCCCTGGCTCCCTTCACCCCTTATCTGGCTACAAGAGCAGGGAAGATGACTATTACCGGAAAACGTCGAAGTCAAAATCTGAGAAGTTTCAGAGGCAGCTGCAGGATTTACCTGGGAGATCGAAGAGAAAGGAGGAAGCAAAATTAAGGGAACGCAGGCATTCTTACAGCGAGGACACTCCCAGGGAGGAGGCAGCTGAGCAGAAGCACAGCAAAGCGTCTGAGGGCTCCAGGCAAAAACAAAGCGATAAGAATAAGGTGAAGAAAGCTGAAAAAGACCAAGAGGAAGATGCTGCTGCTGAAGACAGTGATGTGAAAGAACCCAAGCCTCCTGAGAATGAGGTAAATAGAGACCTCAAACTGTATGTAAAAATATGGTAAATACTGAAGTAACACGTTTTCTGAAATATTTTAGATTGCTTGTTGTTGATGTGGTGCTGGTGACATGCTTATGACAAGTTCTGCCATGATTAAATTGGGGAATACAGTCCTGGGAGAGGTCTTGCTCACACCTTTGCCTAAATCATGTGGATCTATTACACTGTTGCAGTTTTGGCTACATGAACATTGTCTTCCTGTGTCAAGCACAGAACCTCTGGGTAACCAGTGAGGGGAAAGGGGCAGATAAAACAAAACCAAGTGACAATCTGAATGTGCTGTTTGTATGCAGGTTGTGCATGCAGGGACAATGCCCTACTGCTCTCTCTTCTAAGTCTGTGCTCTCTGAATCCATCACCTCTTTCCACTGTCTCTGATGTGGATTGAGTTATCTGGGAAGTAAGGAGTATTTTAGAGAGATGCACAATATTTGTAGGACAATATAGGGGACTGGTTGTTATACTGCTATGATGGAGAATGAACTTTTAACGAGGAACGTTTTATTATTGGTCAACTCAGCAGAGCAATTGATTAATCATATATCCCTACCCTCAGCTGTGGCAAGGGATAATTCACACAGTGAATCCTTCAGTGTGCTGACAGGAACCTTTTCCCATGACAGAACAACTGAATCAGCATACCTGTAAAAGTGTGGGATTTCTGGAGGAATACTGCCAGTTGGTAAAGTGGGTTTGATTCTTCATTGGGAAAATATGGAGAAGGAACAGATCGAGATGTCTCATTTCCTCAGTCCCAGAACAGGCCATGCTTGTATCCCCACCCTATGGGGACCTTGTTACTGGCTCTTGACAACCTTGCTTCCCCACATCTCCTCTGGGGATGGTGGCACGGGGGACTCCAGAGCTGCTTTGCTGACTAGGGCTCCCTCCCTAGCTTGTGAATTCATGCTGCCAGGACTGCCTTCAGTTGGTTTTGGTTGACCTTGTGTTCATTCCTATCGTGTTGGAGCAAGGTTGGTGGAAATCTCTAGATCTTGTAACTCAGCTAATGCCTGTATCAGGCAGCAGCACTACCTCATGCCATAGATATGTGTGTCCGTACCACCTTTTGCCATCTTTCTCCTTTGGCTGGTATTTCACTGTGATGGATGGCTCCCTGGGAGGAGATGTCAGAGAGAAATACCAGACAGCATCCTAAATCACTGGTGCTGCACACGCCTCTGC
This sequence comes from Gallinula chloropus, assembly GCF_964237585.1. Lineage (NCBI taxonomy): Eukaryota > Metazoa > Chordata > Aves > Gruiformes > Rallidae > Gallinula > Gallinula chloropus. The sequence continues at coordinate 71,249,744 of NC_140090.1, forward strand.
ATGTTTTTCAAGTTATTTTAAAGTTGCTCTGTTAAAGGTTTACCTCTCCAGGGACTACTGCTAGTAATTAATTTTAAAAGGAAGAAATAGGTTTGAATGTCTTGAACTCACACTTTTGCTTCGCCCCTCCTCTACCAAGTGCCAGGTAGTACTGTGGTTTTGCCCTTCCAAAGCATGAACTGTACAAGCAGTCGCACTCTCAGCTGATCCTACAGCAATAAACAAAACAGTTGAGGTCTTTTGCAGAGTTTTAACACTGCTGCTCTCCTTACCATGTCTGAGCCAACATAACATATGTGGGTAGAGAACAGAGGAGTGGAGGCTGGAAATTTTAGCAAATTCACATTCTCCTCCACCTGTCTTCTAGCCAGTTCTGTGATGTAAATTACAAGTATCTGATTTTGTTTCAATTTCTTTTTCTTAATTCTTATTCGTGTGGCTTTGCTAATAGAATCCAGTTCTTGGGTCTTTTCCCACAGCCCAGTTGACTTGCATAAACTTTAGAAATAAAGAATGTGACCTTGTGGTGACTTTGTTTCCCTAAACCCAGAATAGAAACATAATAGAGCACCACTGTGTGTTGCTATACATGTATATGTTCTTTATTTTAGCCTGGAAAAGAGGAGCAAGTTCCAGAAAAGAACTCACCTTCAGCTAACAAACAAGGAAAAGAATCTGGAGAGATTCTGGAAAACACAAGAAAAGAGAAGGTTGGTGACACAGTGCAGCTTCCATGACAAAATGAGTGAAAACCCAGGTTTGGGAGCACATTCTCCCGAGTGCAATATTAACCCCCCACAGAAAGGCGCGTAAAGTGGTTGTAGAAGGGAGCTGTCTAAATTAACTTGCCGTATTTTGACCTCTGCTTTAAAGGATAGCTTTTCCTGAAGTCTCCAGAACTCTTTTTTTAGTTGCTCTTTGCCCATGTACATTGCTTCACATGCATAGCCCTTGGCACTGGCAACTGCAAGTAACGTATGCCCAAGCGAACCGTGTAACTTTGTGAACTGTGCCCAAAAATAGGAGATGTGGTCAGCTGGTGGAGAAGGAGGGGACTAATGATGAAATCTTCTCAGAACATTGGTCTGAGATGGACTGTTGATAGTAGCCCCTTCTGGTTGTTTCTGGTTTTAATTAAATAATGTCTTTACAGCACCCTTACTGCAGCATCGCAGTCGGGAACAGCAATGTCCTTGGAATTCCTCCAGCTTCATATCTGTAGGGTCATGGGTAGATGGTCAGATATGGAAGCTATTGATATCTGCTGCTTTAGAAAACTGATCTCCTGGCAAGAACAGTGTCAACTCCCAGAGTTTTCGTGCTGTTTTAGGATTCTAGGAGGGGAAGTGTGGGAATGGCCAAAGAGGAGGAGAATACAGATTATTAATAGATTATGTGTACATGATGAGTCTGGGACTTGAAATCTAAGCTGCAAGTCTGTCTTAAAAGTAGCATATCTGATAATTCTAATACTTCTGAAGTCCAGTATTGGTGTCCGAGCCCTGTAAGTCTGTAACTGCATGTACAAGGTGTTTCAGATTATGTACCTTGGAGTATCACAGAATCACAGAACCATAGGGGTTGGAAGGGACCTCAAGAGATCATCGGGTCCAACCCCCCTGCCAAAGCAGCTCCCTAGATCATATTGCACAGGTCGGTGTCCAGACAGGTCTTGAATAACTCCAGAGATGGAGACTCCACAGAACTCCCTGGGCAGCCTATTCCAGTGCTTTGTCACCCTGTGTTAAAGTTCTTCTGCATGTTGGTGCAGAACTTCCTATAATCCAACTTGCAGCCATTGCCCCTTGTCCTGTCTCCACAGAGCACTGTAAAGGGGCTGGCTAATTCTCCCTGCATTCCATGCTTAAGATATTTATAAACATTAATAAGGCCTCCCCTTAGTCTTCTTTTCTCAAGGCTGAACAGTCCCAGCTCACTCAGCCTTTCCTCATAGGGGAGATGCTCCAGGCCCCTAATCATCTTTGTAGCCCTCCTCTGGACTCTTTCCAGGACATCCCTGTCTTTTTTATACCAGGGAGCCCAGAACTGGACACAATACTCCAGGTGGGGCCTGACCAGGGCAGACCTGCTGGCCACACTCCTTTTGATGCACCCCAGGATCCCATTGTCTCTCTCAGCCACCAGTGCACACTGCTGGCTCACAGCCTGCCTGTCATCTACCAGGACCCCCAGGTCCTTCTCCACAGAATAACTGTAAAACTGATTTTTTTTTTAAGGTCTAGGCCAATCTCTGCCAATACAGTCCCTGGCAGAGGGCTTTTGCTGCTGGAAGGAAATGACTATAGAAGGTAGCCAGGTTTCCTTGGTCACTGTAGGGATTTAAAGGACCTAGTCTGGCAAAGCGAGAGCTATAGTGGCTGGACTGGGATTCAGTATATTGTCATTGTGCTGCCTATTGCTTGCCACCCTGGGATGGAGATTGAGGAAGGGGAAAGGTTCATTTCCTTGTCAGTTGCATAATAAAGTGTAACAGGTTGTGCCTTGTTCCATTGCTTACAGAAAAGTAAGGAGTAGGAGACTGGAGAGGCTGTAATCCCAAGGCAGTTACAGGACCTCCACAAAGTGAAGTTTATGTGATAATTAAAAAGGGATCACTTATCCTGGTGCATAAGGGTTACAATCACAGCACCAAGGCATTTTTGAAACTAAAATACAAGAGGGGTTAAATACAGCCAGATCAAAGTTCTTCCTGGTTCCTGATGTTACAAGCCCACTTTTTAATAGCAGTGATCTGTGATGGCTAATCTCTCAAATGTTTTACATCTTTGTGACAGGAACGAGACTGGGAGAGTGGAAGCGAGATAGAAGGTGAGACCTGGTATCCTGCTAACATGGAGGAATTGGTGACAGTAGATGAAGTGGGAGAAGATGATTTAATTATGGAGCCGGATATAACTGAGCTTGAAGAAATAGTTCCAGTTGATAAAAAAACCAAAACTGCTTCAGAAATGTGTCCCTGTATGTCAAGCATTTTAGAACTGAAAAACGATCACAGCCACCTAACCAGGAGTGAAGACAAATTTCCCCATAAAGCTTTAGAACCAAATTTCAGATCAGCAAAGGGCAGCGTAGCTTCTAGTGGCTGTCAGGATGATGAGGATGATGATGATAATGATGATGCCGTAACTGAAGCATCAAGCCTAAATCTGGACCCTGAGCAGAAGCCAGAGGAATTGCAAGAAGACCAATCTGCTAAGGACTCTGACCCCCAGCAGAAAGAAGGAAAAATGGATAAGAGCTCTGACACTTGCTTAGAGCCTGAAGATCACCATATACCTTCTGTTCATCTGAAAGAAGAGACTCTCCAGCTCCCTGATACATTTATAGATGATTACAAACAGATGGGATCACAAGGATCTGAGAGCAGAGAAGTTATGGAAATGCTTGTTAAAAATGCTAGCGAAGAAACAAGACACGGAAGCCGAGAGTGTCCAGAGGCCAAGGGTAACTATTGGGTTTTTTCTTTCCAGCCCACTGAGAGTCTTGCATGTTTTCTCTGACAGTGGACTGAAATTTATTGCTAACAAGAATAAATGTTGCTAATGGTACAAGACTTGTCCTTGGAGCAGCTCAGTAAAAGAACCCCGGTGCCGTTCGCCAAGCTAAACCATTAGAGGCTCTTAGCTGAATAGTGTAAAGGAAATATGATAAGCAGCTTGCAAGCTTTCTGAAAGGCATAAGCTGCTATAATTGTCATGTCAAGGTTCACTTGAGTTTAGCTGGACTCTTTCAGTGCTCTGCTAAATTTATTTCGAATTGTCAATGAAATGAGTGACAGTTTCTGAAGGTCAACAGAAAAATATCTGTAGATGTCTGGCTGGCTCCTGGACAAGGTGGGTATTCTTACACACTGTACCGAAGCGTTAGTAACGTGGGGGAAATCAGCCATCGATTGTTACTTCTCAGTTCCTGTTCATGCAGATATGTGCCTTTTGTCAGAGCTTGCCTTACCATTTCTTGTTACCCACCACATGCTGCCTTTAGTATAGCTGATAGGACACACTGTGAGTAAAGGTATAATGTAATATGCCAAAAAAATGGCATCGTAGCTGCCTGTGAACATTTTAGCTGTTGGAAAAAGGTAGATCTTTGAGTGTCTCAAAGTGGGATCAGTTCCTCATCATGCTTTCAAATGCAATGTGAGCGAATGGGCTGTGGGAAACAACATAGAGCATGTTGGCCAGGAATGCTCTTTTTTTTTGTTGCTACAGGAGCCTGTGGAATGGAGAAAGATTTTTGAGGGTGCCACTTGCCATTAAATGCTGGAACACTTAATGTGAATGTCTGATTTTGAACTAACTTCTTCCTTTAGGACATACTTAAAACTTGCTCAGTTTCCAATGCTTACCTGTTTGGCCTGAAGGCACCTTGCCAGGCTTTGCATACTTGGAGATAATGTTGCCATGCAGACTGCCTAGGACTGGGAATGGCAAGGTTGGCTCCCCTGGGCTGCCCAAGTAATGAAAAAGTTGGGTATCCCAAGAGTATAGTTACTTCAGTGTTTTCAGTGTCTCAGCTTCCAGGTTGCCAGCAAGGAGCCTGCAAGCTCCAGGGGAGCTTGTGCTTCTGAGGTTTCTACCATGGACTTGGTATCTGGGATCTACAATGCGAGGGTCTAGGCTCTCTGCAAATGTAGCTGCCAGCTCAGAAGTCCAGAAATCAACTTAAGTGGGACATAAGATGCCACAAGGGCCCTGGGTGTCTTAGCTAACTGAAGCTTGCTGGTTTTCCAGGATTTCTGCTGCAGATTTGGGAGCATGGGATGGGTTTAAAGTTAACCTGAAAGTCAACCAGTCAGGATTTTATTGTATTTCCTTTCAAATCGTGTAATAGATGTATTTAAAACAACGAAGAAAATAATTGTTCTCTGAGCCAGAAATTGCAGCTCTTTGAAGTACAGGCTTGAAAGACAGGAAGGGTTTGGTTTGGGCAAAAATATATTTGTTTTATGAGAAAATATATCCTTTATCCAGGTGAAAATTGCAAAGCAATACAAATTTTGTCAGGGTAAGAGAACTACTTCTTTGATATAAGAAGTGAAGAATAGGAATCAGACCAGTTTGTCTGTAAATCTGTTGCTCTGTGATAACAGATTATCTTATTTATTTAAATAAAAGCAATTAATATTTTGGGAAGGGAGAGCATCTGTTCTTTTGACTGGCTCTATCTGCCTCAGCAAATCAATCCGCTGTTTTCCACACCTTCAGTGTCCTGCCTGTGTCCATTAATGTCGGTCAGCAGAGACCAACCCTCCCATCCTTGCTGGCCAGGAACCAAACTCTTCAAGTGGCCAAGAGCCATATGGTAGTAACTGTCCCTTGGAGAACTGAGGATGAGAGAAAAGTGGCTCCAGGGAGATGATGACAGTGGTGCTGCAGACGTGCTAGCACAGGAAGGTTTGCTCTGCCCGTGAGGCTCCTTGGGCAGTTTGGGGATTTGCTCTCAGCAGGTCCTGCTGCCCCTCCACTTTCTCAGCAGCCCCTGTGCTAGCCCTTCTCCATCACCAGTCAGGCAATGCCACATGTGGTTACAGAGCTGCAGTTGGACCATGCTTGTGCCAGAGGCACATATAATATAGATCTATTCAGAGATTAAAATATGAAAAGTAAAACCATAATGAATGTGAAATTAGGAGAGAAATAGGGTTTACTGCACAGCATAGTATAGCTGTTGGAGTTGCACTGAGTAGACCTCTGATTTGAATGCAAAAGCCTTTTTTCCAGATTTTACTTCATTTAGACATCCTCCCAGAAAGCATTCCCAAGAAGTTTACAGATGGCTCTTTCAACTAATAAACTGGTTTTATTCAATACACGTATTCATTTGTTAAGCAAATTCTAGGTACCTGGAAATGAGATCCCTGGAATACCCAGAGGTAGAGCCTAAAAGAAGGCACTCTCCGCCAGGCTGGGAACAAGAGGACGTCTTCACCGAGCTCAGCATTCCCCTGGGTACGTTGGACGCCCAGGCTGCCCTCAGCCTGCAGTGCTGCCCACTGCAATACCCAGAGCTTACAACAAGATGTCACTTTAAGGCTACTTGCTGTATTTATTTTTCAGAAGAGATGTGAGGAGAGAGAAGGAACAGGGCATTCGATAGAGGGGTAGCTGATGAATGGAATGGGCTTTTGATTATGGATTGTTGCTAATTTCACTCCAGGTGAATGGTAAAAGAGAGTTGTTAACATTGCTGATGAGATGAAATAAATTTCCTTAGACTATATATGTAATATGTATGAAAAATGCTTAGTGATTTAAGTCTTTGTCATAAAAGTATTGATTATACTTTCAGTATAAGCAGAAGCATTTGTTTTATCATGTAAACACTGAGCATGAGTAAAACTCCTGGAAGAAGTACATCCTAAAGGGCAGTCTGTGTAACTGAAGCATGAATTTACTGCTAATAAGTACAAGTGCTATCCTAGCCCTTGAGGTTACACAGTGAAGTTTCCAGTCAATATTATGTGCAGGAAGGTACATTTTAAAATATGTATAATATCTAAGAGAGGACTGGAAGGTCTAGTTGCAGTGTGCAGGATTTTAAACTGCAGCTCAGTATTGCAAAATTAGGGAAATCAGAGAAATGAATCCAGAATTCAGTCTTCATATCTGTGTCATTTAACTAAATGACACCTTTTTTTCTTTGAAAACAATTTTATTGTGAAGGGCAAGGGTTTCCACTGACACAGAAATGTAATTCAGAATTTCTCAACAGGTGTGGAATTTGTGGTGCCTAGAACTGGGTTTTACTGCAAGCTCTGTGGACTCTTCTACACAAATGAAGAGACGGCAAAGACAAGTCACTGCAGAAGTACTGTGCACTACAAAAATCTTCAGGTAAAAACACACGTAAAGCTCACTAACTGCTGGCCTGTGGGGTAGACTGTGTGTAAGGTAGAGTGATACAATTAGATTTTATGCTGTGGACAGAATTAAGATGAAGGGAAATTTAGATATGCAAAACATTTCAGTAGGTCCACATTTTAGCACAGTAATTTCTCACTCCCAGATCCTTGGATCATAAATAAAATGTGGCCAGGTGATAATTCTATTTTCTCCTCTCTGTTTGGTCCTTGTCACGATCACAGCATGCAGCCCAGATCCTTGCTTCTCTGTTCTTGAGGGTCCCAGACATTTGTATCACTGGAGTGAGCAGCAGCCTTTCTATTTCTTAATTTCAGGAGCATTAAACGTTCCACTTGTTTAATAGTGTTGCCAGGCTTGTTTTTGCACGAGCATGAAGTGCTGCAGCGTGTTGCAGCACGCGGTGCCGTGTGACGCACAGGCTCTCCGAGGCATTTCCTGCGACCCACTGGAATCGCCTCCCCGTGCCACAGAGCCATGCAGAACACCACCAGGGAATAATTTCTGTAGGGATATGCAGAAGCATGTGATTACTTGTATGCTTTCCATAAGCATATACCGTGAGCACATCAACACTTGATAGCAGCACACACAGACCATGGGTGCTTGCAGACCCTACCTCTACTCATTTTCAGATGCAAGGTGATAGTAACTATCGTGACAGTATGAGCATTAACTGCTCTCTGCTGAGGATCCTCAGAGGAGGTGGCCTTGTCTCTCATCTCAGGTGCCTGTCTGTGTGCAAGGCCTGTACACTGCAGAAGACCCTTTGGTTAGGAATTCTTGGTGTTTGGTTAGGAATTCTTGGTGTTTGCCTACCTTTTGCAAAAGGCTGCTCAAGCACCTCTCCTATGAAGACAGGCTGAGAGAATTGGGGTTGTCCAGCCCGGACAAGAGAAGGCTTGGGGGGACCTTATAGTGGCCTTCTAATACCTGAGAGGTGCCTATAAGAAAGCTGGGCAAGAACTGTTCATGAGGGCATGTAGCAATAGGACAAGGGGTGATGGTTTTAAACTAGGAAAGGGCAGGTTTAGGTTGGATATTAGGAAAAAAATCTTCAATAATGAGGGTGGCGGATCTCTGGAACGGGTTCCCCAGAGACGGAGTGGATGCTCCATCCCTGAAGATATTCAAGGTCAGGCTTGATGGGGCTCTGAGCATCCCGATCTAGTAAAGATATCTCTGCTTACTGCAGGGGGTTGGACTAGATGACCTTTAAAGGTCCATTCCAACCTAACATATTCTGTGATTTTATGATTCTATTCCTTCTTTCTCTGTTCCTTCCTTCTGCCTATAGTAAATGCTGGAGCTCTGTTTCTTTTGAAGTAGTAGCCACCTTTCTCGAGCTGACTACCAGGCACTGGCTTTTCTAGTGACAAAGTCAAATCATTTCTCTGGCAGAGTTTTCTTTTTGACTTTCCTGAAGTTACATTGCTGTAATCATACAGGGGCCTCAGGTTCAAAACCTCTGCCTGCAGAGCTGCAACACTTGCTGGTAGTGGATCCTCCAAGCGTAAGCTTGAGAAGCGGCTGCCCAGTTTGTGTGCCTGGTTTTGTTTCATACAAAAAAAATATAACCCAGAGGGATTCACTAAAGGTGGCACCACTCAGTACAGGCTGTGTCCCCCATGGGAGTCTGTCCCAAAGTAACTTTTGCTAAAACAGAGATTGCAACTCCAGCCCCTGCCCCTAGCAACTGCTCCCATTGGTTCCATTTTCTAAGTTGCTTCATTAAAGTCATAGGGGAAAAAAAAAGTTCAACTAAAACAGAGTCAGTGAAAAAACCCCTCTTTTTCTCCCTGATAAGCCATTTCCCATGAGCACTGTGGTAGATATCTGACACTGACTTGAGATAAAAGAACAAAGACCACAAAAGCTGTTAAAATTAAATCTGACGAATATGGTAATGAAAACAGACTGTTCTGCCGAGCCGTACCTCTTATCTTGCTAGATGGAGGAAGTAAATACCTCATCCAGCTCCTGCCTGCTCAAGAGGAGACTGCAAATTTTAAACACTTGTTCTGTACTAGAGCCCTTTTAGTTGCAGTAATGCTTATTTACGTACTCTGCCAGAAATGTCAGTCTTCTCCTGTGATGATGCAATTTACTGAGTGTATCCACCAGCATAAGAACTACAAGCTCTAATGGTTGCTGTAGGTGAAGCTATGGGACTTTCTGTTGTCTTGCCTACATGACAAATACCATGGCCCAGTAACAAGGACATCATCCCAAATGCTCTCACTTTAGTTGATTTGTTACTTGTCATCTTTCATGTGATCTCCTCGGACCCACATCCAAAATATACCTTCAGTGTTTGGATTTGAATGCAAAACTAAACAGCTTGTTTACCAGTTTTCTTCCAAAAGCCTTGCTTAGATGATGATGGTTTTGTCTTGAAGTAAAACAGTCAACTTCATCTGAGTAGGTGCCCCTTGAAGAACACCAATCATTGGAAAAAAAATCAACTGTTTCTTTGTTAGCCTTGCAGACTTCTTGTAATTTCCCATTCTCTCCAGCTTAATAAATTATTTTCCCAGGTGGTATTTATATTTACAGATCCACTGCATTTTCCATGTCCAAAAAATCCCTCATTTGGCCATCCCTCCCACCACTACCACAAAAAGCTGTCAGATTCATCTGGTGTGAGCTACCTTGGCAACTTAGTGCAGCATTTTATCCTGTTTTCCACTGGCTTTATGCAGTATTCATCAAAACTTGTATTTAAGTGAAAAAATAGTTTTTCCTTGACCACCACTTTGCTATAAATTAATTTGAACTGGTCTGTGAACTTTGAAACTGGTGTTCGTGGTACTCACATCAGCTGACGCCGTCAGGTAAAGGTGGTAGATAAATGTTGGCCTTATTTTGGTGGGTAATCATTAAAAACCAAAAATGTGTGGGTTATCTGATGCAATGGCAAGCGTTGGTGATTTATTACAGTTCATGATGTACAGATCACTTCTCCCAGCCTTTATGGACCCTATATCTATATATACTACCATAACATTTGCTCTGGCTTTCTGCCACATGGAATTTTGTACCCATGGATCGAGACTGAGTTGTGTAATTTCCACAGCCAAATCTCTATCCCCAGAGTAACAAAGGTGCAGTTATCGTTTTGTCACAGGTATGCCCATTCCTTGCCATTACTGAGTCCCTTTCAGAGAGACCTCTTGCATCCAAAACTTGTATTTATGTGACACAACTCAGCAGTGCTAACAGATCCCTTAGTTTTTTCACATCTATTTCTCATTTCACCTCATCTCCATGGATGTCAGAGAGTAACCTGTATTCTGGGGAAATGCTGCAAAGAGGTAAAATTGTGATGTGAGATGGTCTTTTCAAAACAAATCAGAATGAACATCAGCTAGAAAAGAGAATCTTATGATCCTAATAATGTGCAGGTCTCTTATTCTTGCATGTGGTATAAGTTGTTAATAGGAGTATCTCTACATTATTATGTGGGAATTTACCATGCATCTCTCTAGGCTGGCTGCTACCAGAGAAGTTTCTTTCCATCCATTTCTAGGTCTGTTAACCTTGAATAAATACTTCTAGCACCACTTTCAAAGCCACACCGCTTCTTTGTCCCTTTTTGTGCAGCTCTGCCAACTAAAAGCACTGCCAGAAGGCTGAAAGCCTCACTGGCCATGGCTGTATTTTTAAATTGTATTTTCAAAGCACCAAAAGACTTTATCTTAGAGAAACAAAATAAATGTGAATTCTCTAGCCAGACTGCTGAATTGTGTTAATTATTATACAGAATTTGATTATTCCCTTAAAAACAAATGTTCTTTTCCAGAAAGTATATCTCTGAACTGGACTTGCTAAAAATATAACATATATGCTTTAGATTGTGACTCAGAAACTGCTTCTATTTTCTGATACACCAGTCTTACACCACTGTAATTCAGTTGACTCAGTGGAGTTTGTTCCTGCCCTAAAAAATATGGGAGTAGAAAGTTTTCACAGAGAAAAGGCAAGGTCTGGTTACACAGAGTGATGGGTCTCACAGTCCTCCTGGTTCTGTCACGAGTTCCCCCTGTGAGACAGAGGAGATGAATGAACTCCTGAGCCTCTCCATGTAGTAAGGTACTTTGCTGGACACAACTATATTTCCTGGCTTGTATTTTCACCAAAATGAGGTTTCTGTGTGTTTTCTTCCCTGTCAAGATGCTGAGAGAGCACAAGAGTTTTGCAAGGTGTAAAGCATCCCACGTTGAATATATTCAGTTTTTGCAATGATGCTTTGTTTTTTGATGTGATTGCAGAAGTATCTGTCCCAGCTTGCTGAAGAGAGCCTGAAAATGAAGGAAGAAGGCAGCCACCTGCCTCAGGATGACACCGGCATCGTTCCTCACTTTGCAAAGAAGAAGCTATGATGGGGATGAACTGGAAGAGCTGTAATGAGTGAATGCTGATACTACTTTTTTATTTTATTTTATTTTATTTCTATGATATAACTGTCAATTTGCACTGTACAGAGGAGGGGAAATAAAGAGCATGTTCCATGCATCTATGCCCAGAGTGCCATTAAAAACCAAAATGCCTGAAACTGTTTCCCACGGTGAAGCAATGCTGGCATATCTGTAAGAAGTGGAGCAATTCTTTCTCACACTCTGTGTGCTGGGAGTGGTTTCCTAGATTAAATCAGAATTCTCAGGGATTCTTAAAGTTTTAATTCTGATGTGACACATCAGGTCAGGCAGAGTATTTAGAAGCACTCAGCATCCTCCAGTGGACGCTGGAAGGAAAGGAGATGTGACTATAAATAGGCTTTAATGTTGCTTAAAGTATCTTCATCCATTTCACTCATTGCCCCAGCGAGAAGTAGGATTTGCATAGGACATCTAAAGCCATTGTGCTAAAACTAGTCAGTAGATGGCATAATATAAACCCCATCAGCATCCATCCACCTCCCTGTGTCTTGGAGCTTGGTGAAGTGATAGGATGTGTGTGTCATGAAGCACTCACGTACGCTGCCTGTGTTGTACGGACGCAGAGGGAGCCACAGTCTGTCCCAGGGACCTTACAGCCTGAACCCAGACCAGCGAGAGCCATTCGAATGCACGTGCTGGCAGCCAGCCTGCTCTGGCTTCCAGCATCTTCCATGGGGTTGGACCTGATGACCTCTCGAGGTCCCTTCCAACCCCTACAGTTCTGTGATTCTGTGATGGTGTGATCAGGATGTTCTCCAGGTACCGTTGTGTCTGGAAGTCTTTTTGATAATTCTAAAGGGTGCCAACTTTGAGTCTTACAGACTTGAAACTCTCACGAGAGGCTTTTTTTAAGTGCCACACGTTTGGACCATGTCTCTTTTAGACATTTTATTCAAGATCCTCGCTTTTGGGGTCTTTCTCTTCTCTTTCAAGCTTGCTTTTCCTCAGCTTGGCAATGTTGAATTTTTCCTGGTTTTCCTGGAAAGATGCCAGACTTTTAATATTGTTTTTGTATTTTATTTCCCTGAATTTTTTAAGGTGAATACAACAACTGATGGCTCACAGAGTGCTGCACTGAGAACACAGGATGCACCAGCAGCTCTGGCATTATTATGAGCTATTGTTTCTGCACAGTTGTTGCTTAGTATTTTGCAAAGTCCCTTTGAAATGCATCGTACAAGTTTCTGGTTCATTTCAATAGGCTTTGTGTAGTAAAGTGAATATGTATGTGCACCACTGCCAGAATTGATCCTGGAGTAGTTAGGCTTTTATAAAATGCCTCACGCAATCTAGGCAGATGGGGATTTGCAGATGTATTTCCATTCTTTGCCTGACTCTAATATTCATCACAGTATGTTCTGTAAAAACTGCTGGTCCTGGATATCCTGCTTAGATGTTACGCAGAGGAAGTAGATTCCCAGAAGGTTCTAGCTGTCCCTACGAATGGGAGTCACAAAAGTGGCTGAAGTGCCAAAAACTGCTTCCACCAAAGTATCCGTTCCATTATGTCTCGTGCCAGCAGCCATGCTCCTTCTCTGAAGTACCCTGTAGCCAGGCAGTGTGTCTCAGAGGTGCCTGGTGGTGTTGCCTGAAGCCCTGTTCCAATTCAAGGCCTGTGCTTTCCACTCCGTTTTACCAGAGGTGGGTTCAGATTTCATACTTGGAATTCCTGCTTCTCGCAAGATGAGGGATTCTTTGCATCCCAGATTCAGACGTGGCCTATCCAAAAGACAAAGGGAAATGAAAAACATTACAGCCTAAATCCCCCTTTGTCCAGACTTGAAGTATGCTAAGACTTGGGTCCACCTGTCATTTAAACCAGCTTTTTTTTTGGTTGCTTTTCCCTATGGAAAAATAATAACAATATTGCAGACCAGGCATTTTTCCTTCAAGGGCTGGGTTTTTCTTTGACTGTTTGTTTTTCAGATTGCAGTGAAATTTGAGCACAGGGATGTTAGGGCAAGAGCTTTTATTGCAAACTGTAAGATTACGAAAATGGTAGTAAAGATTGTGCAATTGTCTTCTAAAGCACAGTTCTCAAGCTGGTCGTGTATCATCTGCATATGAAGTTCCCTTCATGCCCTTCAGCACAATCTGAGCACAAGGGAAGGAAATCACTACAAATGCAAGCATCAAATCTTTGAAGTTAACCCTGCTATCAAACTAGGGCTCTCACCGGCCTAATGGGAGCTTGTTAGACCATGTGGTTACACTTAATTGGATGTGAGACATAGCTGACTGTATATCAAAGTCATATGCCTCCAGCAACTTTATCCCCAGGTAACCTCAAATGAGAAAAGTATCGCTGTTATTATTCTTTATTTGGATTGCAGTAGGAGCTACAGGTCCACTGCCTTTATTATAGGCACGGCACAAATCCACAACAAAGACTTTCCCAGGCCAAAGAGCTTTAAATCAGGCTTTCCAAAAACAGACAACAGGTGGATACAGGCAGGCAGGGAGAGCAGTAGGTAACCATGAGATTTTGACTGGCAGCGGCAGAATAATTAAAATGAGTGTTTACCCAGGGGCTTATTTTTGGATTTATGGGAGATGATTCAAACTACTTCCCCCCCTCCTCTGGTTCTGAACCAGATTCACTCCCATTATTCACAGCTTGCGTGTTTAATCTCCTTTTTGTTTTTCTTCCTGGCCAGTTGCATTAGACACACAAAATCCCTTCTGAGAGAGTGGGGGACTGAAGGACACCGTGGCCAAGGGCTTAAGTTTCAGTCTCCATCCAAGGCTCCAAAAGCTGGAGTTTTGACGGACTCTCACCAGGAACTGTGCTGGGTGCTCCAGACACCTTGTTTGGGTCATGGGGACAGGTCCCTGCTTGCTGTGAAGGAGGAGGCTACAGATGGCATCTCTGCCCTGTGTGGTTTCCTCTTCTGGCGGTAGATGACTCAGGTGAGTGCTGCAGGTGCAGTGCCCAGCCCCGCAGACGTGATCAGACCCAGACATTTGCAGAGGTGGTTTGGACACCCCATCCCTTTGGGCTCTGACCTGATGCGACCGCGATCTGCAAAATCCCAGGTACGGCCAAATGGGCGATTCCCCTTCTGAGAAGGTCCCTTCTCCCCCTAAAAGCCAACACTTCAAAGCAGTTAAAAGCAATCCCGAGTCTCAACTAGCTCCTAATGATCCCTATGATCAGTTTTCAGCCTGATGCCCTTTGAGAACTCAAGAGAGAATCTCCTTCCCTCTCCAACAGGCCCTCATGCAATGCTGACAGGCACTCCCCAACTTCTCTCTACTACCTATTCTGCTGAGGAAGAAGGCCACTGTAGGCATCCACTTACCTTTCTCAGCTTGTGTAAAAATGTGTTGTTTCTTTTGGTTTATTATATTGAAAATCTTGACTGTCTTTAGTTGGCATAATTCATCATTACTATAATCCACACTGTTTATTAATACAGATAAATATATTTATATATATATAACATAAAGCAGGCTCAGGTCTAGCCAAACAAATATTGATATTTAAAAAGCAGCTTCCTTAATATATACAAATAATTTCAACCAAAGATTGCACTTTTTTAGTAGGGACTGTGATTTTTATCTTTGTGAAATCTGTATTGATCTCAAATAGTCTTTCATGTCAATCTGCAACTTAGTTTCTTTGAAGTAAAAAATAAAAGAATTAAACATTTGCCCCGTAAGATTAGACGAAGTTTCATATTGGCTTTAACACTAAATTAGTGTTAGGCTGGTTATATTCAGGGTTTTTCTATTCTCTAAGGATTAAGGCTGTGTTTTGTAGAATTATACTTGAACTGGACCAGATGTACTATTTATTGAGCTTATATAATCTTGTTAATTTAAGTTTTGGCTTGTAAACAGTTGGAATTTGTTAGTACTTATTTAATTATGTAGGAACCGTCACCGATATTAACTGATCTGTGTAACTGATTGCAAAGTGTTTCAATTTGTGTTTCTTAAAAAGAAAGATTTTAATAAAGAGAATTATAAAGCATATACATCGGTGGGCAGTCATCCCAACAACAACAACAACATGCTTCTAGCTTCCCAGGGGACGTATTGAAAGTCAAAATGAAAGAAAAGATATTTGGGAATGGGGGATAAGGAGGAAGTGGGAGGCCAAAATGTTTGCTTTAAAAGTAATTCCTAGTTGTGCTTCTTACCAGGTAGCTCCTGCTGCACAGAGTGCGAGTGATTGCTGCGCCTGGTGCTGAAGTTGGAGTGAACACATCTCAGCGGTTCGCTCTGTAATTACTATTAATTGCTATTACCTACTCCTCTCCCTCTATACCTATGTCCTCACTTCCCTTCTTGTTTCCAAATGAACCGGGCGAGCTGTCTGTCGCCACTGGGTTTTCTGTCTCATCCAGGTTGGCTTCTCATCCTTCTGAAAGCACCATACAAAATCGTCCCCAGCCAAGAACCTTCTCCACCTCATCTCAACCCAAGTCCTCCTCTTTGCCTTGTTACCCTGTTTCCCTCGCGTCCTCCCTTTGCTGATTTTTCTTCTTTCCAGCATATTGTCCTCCCTAGTGCCCTCACAGCTCCATGGAGACCTTTCCTGCTCTCTGGCCTTCTCCCTGGCTAACCTCCATCGCCAGCAACCAGAGCACCTGGGAAGAAACACTGCCTCAGTCAGGGTAATGCAAAGACTGGCTTGTACTAAATATTTAAAGAACACAATGAGGATAAAAGCCGAGGGGAGACTTCACCACCAGCTTTGACAAATTCACTCAGAAGAAAACTGAGATATTGCCACGTCCCGTCCATGTGCAAGGCAGGGCATGGGGCACCATAACAGCACGAGCCGTGCCTCCCACCCACTGAGGGAGGGAAATGGGTCTGCCTGCCCCCCTGAATGGCCAGGGAAATGGGTCACGGGCAAAAAGACTGGCACTTGGGGTTTTCTGACTCCCCAGTTCATGAAATCAGCCTTTTAGCATCTTTCAAGTAGCTGTTTTGCAGCTGAGGCACACATGCAATGTATTTTAAGCACAAATGGTTTCAGTTCTTCTGTCCTGGATGTACTGAAACCTTTGTACATGTGATTTTGATACCATCTCATCGCAGCTATGAATCTCTCGCTCTAGAAATCAAGCAAATACATTTTGTGTTAACTTGGCATCATATATTAGTAACAAAATAAAATCCAAACTGTGGTGTTCAAAACATGAGTTTCTGGTCCAGATTTTGTCAAGGCTGTCCAAAAACAGGGGCCCTCCCTGCAAACCTGATGGGGAGGGAGGGCAGGGGGAGTGTGGGGAGCTGGGGATGGTGCTGCCTGCTCTGGATCAGGATGCTGTGGGCCTTGGTGGGTGGATGTGCTGCCCTGATGGAAGCAGGGCCAGGCTGATGGGCAGCTTGCTGCAGCACGTCGGCGTCGTGGCCGCCTTCCACCTGCTTTCCAGTGCTGATGCAGCCTGGGACTCTGCCGTGTTTGTGCAGGTGGTAGCAAGGGCAGCCTGAGAGAACAGGTTTGCCTTTGCTTGCTTTTCTATATCCGACTCCGCCAATCTCCACTTATCTGTGTCAATATGTTGAGTACTCCTCGTGTGCTTGGCTTCCCTGATGCAATGCCAGAGTGAAGCCATGGGAGCATGTGGTACGTATTCTGGGAGGAAAAGTTCCCCCTGTTGTGGAGAGGAGGGGGACTGGACAAGGATTCTTCCTACAACATCTTAGTGGAACTGGGTAGTGGAGCAGTGAAATGAAAAATGCCCTTTTCCCTTGCACAAAAGAAATGTCAATAAGGATCAGCCTTCTTGTTCCAGGGCCTGAGCTGCTTTTATTGACCTGGGGGACAGCAACACGCTCCACCTGCCCTGGCATGTCACACCTCCTCTTTGCTGGCAATCTGGCCCCAATGTTTATGAAACCCACTGTCCTGCACTAACCTGTTACATTCATAGTGACTCCACAGATGCTGATGTGAAAGAAGCAGAGGTAGAGGCATCTCTTCCTTCCCAGCTGTCCTCTTTTATTGCTCAACGTGAGCTTCAGGAGGACCCTGCCCAGCATCCCAGGAGCTTGAGAATGGGCAGGGGCCACTGGGTGAAGATGGTTTTCTTAGGGAATGTCAGCACACAATTGCATCAGCCTAATGTAGGGTAAGATATCTGATCAGATAACCATGGTGATTAAAGCCAGTGAGCTCTTCCCTTTCAGTTCACATTGGGCTTATTCTGATTAAACTGCTGACTGCTGGAACCAGCTTTTAGTTACCTGAAGTAGCTTTTTATACTGAAATGGGCGCGTACGTCAATTTTTAATTAACTGGGTCAGATCTGAATGAGTGAGCATGTCCAAAAGCTTTTTGTGAACTAGAAAGCTGTACAGGGCACGCTGACTCCAGCCTACTAAATGTTTAAATAATTGCCAGGCAGAGTCTTGGCCAATATTCCTCAAGGTAAGTCAGTGAGTACCAGCAGCACAGCCCTGGATCCAGAGGCAGTGTTCCCAGTCTGATTTCTTCCCTGTACCTTAGAAACAAAGGTTCCTGTTTATAAGCTGTCCCCCCGTTATTCCTGAGCTTTGTTTGAGGACGTATTAGTCCCACCTTCCTTAAACAGAGTCTCAGTGTCTTTAGAGGACACAGGAAGCTTGTTTTGTTTGTGGGTTTCTTCTCCAGCTGGGCTGTGTTTTCATTGCAGCTAGTTTATCTTTGGCAGATAGCAACGTGTTCTTGGCAGCAAACTTTCACCTTGAGCTCAGGGGGTGTAGCCACACGGTGTTTCGTGCATCTGTGGTGGGGAACTAGGAAAAATGATGTTAAAACCAGTTTCGCATCTGTGCTGTCAGCACTCTGCAGAGGTCCCAGCTCCCAGCTCCCAGGACGTGGGCATGTTGGAGAGCAGCATGTGCGTGTTGTGCATGAGCAAGACCTGTGCCGCCTCACAGGGACTTTAGCGCTGAACAGCTGGCAATCAGACATACTTGGCCAACATAACAATCCCAAGTAATACTGTTTTGGTGTAGCCCAAGTTCAGTTTCTCCCCTCCTTATCTACCCAGGTCACTGTTACTGCTCTATCTGTAGGTACAAGCAGCAGTGGTGAGCTTGCCGAGTCACTGGGTGCAGCGAGACACAGGTGGGCAGTGGTACTGGTGTTCCATGAGGTGACCCTGCTGTGGAGTGCAGTCTCTGGGAACAAGGCAGACCTCATAGCAGATTCAGCTGCAGAGAAAGAACCAATGAGACCAACGGGAAGAGCAACCCAGCTCTGTCCTGATGCTAATGGGGACCAGCACCGCTCCGAGTGGGCTACTCCCAAGCCTGTTTCCATCTGACTGCAATCGGGAAAGCTTAATTCAATTAGGCAGGATATGCTAGATATTAGTCTGCCAACAGATCAGCCAGGCAGCCAGGATGCTGTAAATGATCCCAGAAGCCTTCTCCTTCCTTTTTCTCTCACAAATTAGCCCAGCCTGGGGTGAGGGTGGGGGCAAGGGGCATGTTAGTGAGGCAGGTAGAGAGCTGCCACCAGACATTCCCTCCTGCTCCAGGCATGGAAGGAAGCCCAACTGCTGCAGGGGTGCATGGAGACCCAGCAGGGGCTTGTGCAGTTGATGGCAGGCTGAGTATGAAATGGACCCAAGAGGTCTGAAATAAATCAGAAGGACTGTGTTCGTGGGTATTTCCCACCAGCAGGCTGATGTCCCTGTGACTGCACGTCTGTAGACTGCGTATGACCTGCTCCTCTGCTTCTCTCTTCCTGCAGAAGCAGATGCTGATTCACAAGATGCTGCTGTTCATCCATGGGCATGACACTTCCCAAACCCGCTCTATGGCGTCTGATCCCAAAATCAGTGGTGAGAGCCTGTTGGAGAGCTGCTGGAGCCTTAAGGTTAGCTAAGTACCCATTTAAAACAGCACCAAATGCACACAGTGAGAGAAAGCACTGGGCTGCACCAGCTCAGTGAAATGAGACAAAAATCCTGAAGTGAAAGAACCATTTGGGTACGTTCCCCCTAGGAGCCTCTCTCTCTCTGCACGCTAAGGGCATGTTCACACCATGGCAAGGAATGCCATGAACTCAATTCCATGAATTACTTCTTGTCAGCCAAGCAAAGTGGGAAGCAAACTGTGTTTGCTTAAACCACTGTGCTGGTGGTCTGAGTGAGTGGGTGCTAGCTCAGAAGGAGCAGGGGCTGCGGGCGCTCCGGGAGTTGGTGTGGGTCAGCTGATACGCAGTAACTAGCACCACTGTGCTACCTTGATTGCTTGTGATTGTGTGAACATGCCTGAAGATGCAGACGGTGTAAAGCAGAGTGGTGCTTAGGTTTTTGAATTTCACATCTGCTCCTATTTGTTCCTGGAGGCTTTCAGCAAAGACCACCCACTGAAATGAAGAAGAATCGTTTTCCTGAAATGCAAGGGACCAGGACATGTATTCAACCTCATTCGATGCCTTCCTATGATCTTGTGGGGCCTTTGAATTCCTCTTTACCAACAAGAGGTTTACTACAATGCAAAATGAGATCCTGGAGCAAAAAGACGTTCCTTTCTAAGGGGATATGGGCTGTTGAGGCTCCAGGACTTCCATCTTTAAAGATTAATGCTTCAAGGCGAGTTGTCATAGGTTGCTAAAATAATCTTTTCCCACCACTTTCCTCATGTCAGCATTTCCAGAGCTCCAGTGCATTGTGGCTGCTGTTGTTATGTAAGAATTTATGAATGGCTGTTAAGTTCAAAGGCATATTCGCAACCCCAAGTACCAAAAAGCCAGGAGTCAGCCCTAACCCTGCCCCATTTCCCAAGAAGTTGTTTGCCAACTTTATCTTTTCCCAACTTTTTTTTTATTATTAGCCAGCAAACTTGAGGATCTCTTTATTCACCTCCCAGTTTTTTAGCATTTAGGTTGCTCTAGTTTCATGTTTTCAAATCTTTCATCCACAACCTTGCGGGCTAGGAGCATACTTTGTTTATAAATGAAAGCTACAATTCCCTTGTTTCAAGGAGCTGGGATTTGAGGATATATTCCCCAAAGCATAAAAGTTGTGATAAAAATCACAGGAGTTGCCAGCAGTGCACAGTCTCTCCTCTGTTTGGAAGAGGAGGCGTTGGACTGCAGAGAGCTGCAGGCATCACTAGCTACTGTCGTGTTAGTGAGTCAAATAAAAATAACACCGTGGTTAAACATCAGCTCTGCAGGCCTCCCTAAAGAAGATAACCTCATCTTCTTCTAGCTGCAGTGCTTCACAAAAGCACTGCCTTTGTAATCCTCTGGATTAACGTTCACACTCTAACTCCCTGCCCCAGAAGGACCCTGCACCCCTGGCAGAGGGGATTTAAGAGTATAAAGCTCTCCCTGGGATGCAGGGGAGGCTGGTGCCAGCCAGGCACCTCCTGGGACACGCGGCTGCGGCTGCTGCCAAACCAGGAGCACTTCGGCTTTCTCCCCCCTTCACTCCTCTTCACTGTTGCTTTATTTCAGCTTCGTGCTGCTGTTCACGTAGCCCCCCTCAGCCTGAATCAGCTCCCTATTGTCTGCGCTGTCAACACAGCTGTCTAAATCCCTTCCCCCAAATTCCCCAGGAAGCCCCTGCCTGCACGGGCCAGGCCTTAGTCTGAGTTTGAGGCTTTTTGTCAGGTCCTGGGCTGAGCTCAGACGCCTGTTTGGACCGGTGTGAGGTCAAAATGGAGAGGAACTGAGGGAAACCCTGCACTTCAGCACACCCCGGCGCTTGCTGACTGCAGGCTGGTGGCTGCTGCAGCGCTCCAGCCTGGGACCGACGGGTGATGCAAAGTGAAGCGAATGATTAGCATTATTAAAAATGCTTTGCAATTATACAGCATCTTTTCATCTAAAGATTTCAAAGCTTCGTAGCACTCACACAAAGTTACTTATTATCCCTGGCGTTCAGCAGAGTCAGGAAATGAAGGAAAGCGGGTAAGTGACTCGCCTTAGGTCATGCAGAAAGTCGGCGTCGGAGGTGGGAACTCGGCCCCGAAGTGCTGACTCTACTCCTTGTGCCCCAATGCAAGGACACACCTGCCCTTCTCCTGTGCCAGGCCAGCTCCTTGGAGTGTGGAGATGGGGGAACCACGCAGCCCACCCGGAGAAGCAGCGCAGCCCAGGCAGTGCTCAGGAGATGCCTGGCTGGGAGCAGCACCCACCCTCGCTGAGCCCTGCTCCTTCCCACCCCCCAGGAGCCCCCTGCACACTGCTGAGGGGCTGTGGTGGGATCTGTTGCGCCTGAGGCCGCAGTCTGGTTTGGCATGGCTCAGCCTGGCTGGATCCACAGCAGCCAGAGACCTGGAGGGCCTGGAGGGCAAGGGGCGGTGTGGGGTGGTGGTGTGCCCTCCGGCTGAGCATGGTGGCGGCCCCATCGCCAGCACACTCCCTCCAGCCTGCACACACACGGGAAGGACCTTCCTTCACAGGGGACATCACTAGGGACACTAAGCCTGCATGCCCCAGAACACACTGTGCAGAAACTGGTGAGGACAGAAGTGCTGTCGCTTACCTCAGTGCTGCAGCCAGGCCGCACGGTCTCGCCAGCCGAGCTTGGGCTGCGGTGAAGGTGCAGCAGCACTGAGTCCCTCCAGAGCAAGTGGCCCAAGCTGGCCGAGGAGCCCAGTTAGACCTGCAGACACCCGCCGGGAGATCAGAAATACACTGCGCAGACGCTGGGCTCCTTGGCTGGCTCAGCCGGCTGCACTGCGGGGTGCACTGGGTGCCAAACCTCCGTGCCTCACAGCAAGAGAGCTGAACATGTCAAGTCCTTGTGCACCTTGTGTCACTCTTCTGACTTCAGTCCTGTGCTGGGGTGTTGGGACAGTGTGGCAGCGGTGAGAAAACCCAGAACTAGGGACTGAGGAGGGAGAGGAGAGAGAAAAAAAGCAGCCGTGAAACAAGGCAGGGAGGCAGGTAGACCTCCAGACCTCACTGTCCAGGGGAAGGCCTTAGCTGAGTCTCCTGGCCCCAATGAGGTAAAGGTTCTTTTCGGTGCTGTACACAAAAGGCAACTTGCTGAGTTACATTTTTAAGGTGAAAATTTTATTTCTAAGACAACACTAATCTACTTCCACTCTTCCAATCTCTCTTGCTTTATTTTTCCTCTAGGAATATGAGGAAAATATGCTTTGATCAAAGGTTTGGGGTTTTCTTTTGAAGACTTGGGATACTACTGGGTTTTTAATGATAAGCAGTACCCTGCTTAAAATATATGCCTTCGATCAAGTCCGGCATGACTGATACAGCTTCAGACTTCCAAGGGGCATATTAAAATAAATAACAGGAACTAATCCATACAGTCAACTCTCTGTAGGAGCTCAGGGATTTACATGTTTAAACTTCACTGGGATGAGACTTCAGGACTGGGGATAAAACTCTAGCTAATTAAGTGTAACTTCAGTGAGGATAAAACCCAGGCAAGGGGAAGAATTTGAAGGCAGAGACTGGAGCTGAACAAATTTTAACCTCAGAAATGGCACTGAGAATGAGTAGTCACTACAAGGAATCATTTTAAAAAGCAAAATAAATGATTGGTTATAAAAGCTGTGTCTCAAAAGTTAGTTGGAGCTTTGTCTTTTACAGGATATTCATAGAAAAGGGAAAATATTTTTCCTGGTTGCACGTGGCTGAAGAAAGCAGGGAAGGGAAAAGCGATATTACAGGGGTACAGGTTAACATATAGTAGGTATGTGCAAAACTTGAGCTTGTACTTTGCCTTAACTTTCACTGAGGATGAGGGTGTTAATCATGTGGCTGCAGATGAGAGGGGTAATGGGATGGGTATGGAAATGTTCACGGCCAGGCTAGAAGCAAATCTCAGGGCTCCTTCCTTCACCAGAGGCAGAGGAACGGGCTAATCCACATGCCAGAGCTCCAGAAGAACTGGCCCGATGTCTTTAACAGGTCCCTCAGTCAGAGGCAGGAGCACAGTGAGCCCATACAGAAGAAGTGAACCGATCTGGACAAGAATGGGCATGAAGGCTTCAGCTTAATAGTATACAGAAAGTTTCAGAACAACTGGCGAAGGAAAGGCTAGCAAAAGACAGGGAGCTAAATGGCATGAGATTAAATGGGTTTATCAAACCCATTTATCTTTCTTGGGTAAGGTAAGCTGCAAGCAATTTGCTTAGTGAAGGAAATGGGGTGGATCTCGTCTCTCTGGACTTAAATTGCACATTTCATATGATGCTATGTGGAAAGTTCTTAAGAAAAGGGAGAAGTGATTTAGGACAAGGTATAAACCCCATAAAGACCTGCTGTGAGAGCAGAGCTGGGCTGTCAGGCTGGAGGGCAGCTAACCAGGGGAGCTTTGAACATCATTACGGGAGATCTGGCAGAGTGCTTTGGTAAATGAGCTTGGCACTGATGTTAGCAGAGAACTGGTGAAATTGCTGATGACAGAAAATATGAAACAACTTCAGGACAAATGAGACTTGAGATACTGCACAGAAAAAAGTAGTCAGCAGCAGAAAGTGGCATTCATAGCCCTCTCCTACGAGCTAGCTGGCAGCTCACACTTCAGTCACCAACTCGCCAACTGGGTGGAAACATGAACCGAGAAATGTGGTCCTGGAAGGCAGCAGGAGAGGTGCAGCCCAGGCTGCAGCAAGGGCTGGGGTGTGCTTGAGGAGGGGTTCTCATGCTTCATTTTGCAGCGTGAATGTGGACACCAAGAGGGTTTCTGTGCGTAAATGCTCCCAGCAAGGGAAAGGGAAGGGCTGAGGGTGCTAAGGGACGATGCCAGTACAGAGTAAATGATCAAAAAGAGACATCAGGCATTTTGGTTAGAAGGTCACTGCTAACTGATTGACAATGTGGTTCAGGAACAGGCTCCCCAGTGCAAGTCATGCATGCAAAATATTAAATCAGTTTCAGGACGGAACTTGATAAGTTTATGAAAAGGATTATATATCACAAGGTACCTGTACCTGGAGACCTGGTGGCACAGAAGTTCCTTCCAGTCCTATGCACAAAGGCAAATATTCTGTAACTTTCTGTCAATATAAATAAGGAGCATGTGATTATATACACACAAAAAACAGGCACATGATTTATTAATCACAGGACCTTGGCTTGTCAAATAATAATTACAAGGCAATAACACACCTTGTTTTAATAAATGGCTCCCTAAGATTTTCTCCCACAGTAAATGAGAAAAAAAAGAACAATTATTCCGAGGTAAAGGTGGCATTTGGCTTTTCTGGTTGTTAGCTTTTAAATGAACTCACTGTCTGGAACTCTTAGATCAAGTACTCCCATTTTTTTCTGCACATTTCACAAGTTCAGCCCTTTCCAGTAGAGCGTCTTTTCAGATGTGCGGTTGCCTTTTGTTAAGGCAAGAATGAACAGATGACAAATGCAGCACAGAGGAGACAGACATGCCTGGAACAGTTTTATGAAGCGAACCAAATTCTGCTGCTTCTGCCAGGAGGGCGTACTCAAAAATGTGAAGAGGGGAAGGCTTTTTTTTTTTGTGCAACGTGAGGGGCAAGCCCTGGAAAGGCACGATACAGACAGGCAAACTGTGCTTCGGGGAAGTGTTTATCCAAAGCCATCGCGGCGGGTGACGCTTCCGTTTCCACGCTCAGGCAAACACGAACCGACTCCCCACCACCTCACAGCCCTGACAGGCGCTGCACAGGCAGCTCTGCAGCACAGCCCCGTTCCCAGCTCACGGACGGGGCCGCCGGAGGATGTTCAAAAGCAACTCTAATTACTGAGCATTAAAAAAATAAGCGAAGGCGTGTTTCAGTATCCTTTCAACCTGGAGCTGACGCTGCCTGATGGAGAAGGGGATTGCTGTGCTTGCAGTTCATTTTAGGAAGGCACCTCTGCAGAAGATGCAAAAATAAAAGTAGGCTGAAGGGAAAGCAAGCAGAAGGCCGAGAGACAGACAACTGAACAGAGCAGATTGAGTTAACAGATACATTTTTGCTGTCTGCATTATGTGTGGGAATTTATATTCCAAGTGCCACAGTAACAGACTCGACTGTAATCAAACAGCGCTGCTGAGGTGTCAGGAGCACAGATGCTGCCTTTCAAAAATATTTAAAAGAGAAAGTAAAACTTTAAAAGATCTGCAGTGGGGATGGCAACGAGAATGCTCTGCTCTGCAATGTTTCTAGCCCAACACAACTTCTCCCAGCTTTTCACTGCTCTCTCTGGTGCTAGAGGTCAGAGGACCTCCGTGACTCACCTCAGCTACAGCTCAGATAAAACATGATGAAAAAGCAAAGGCTGGCAGCAAACTGGCCAAGAGCAGCCCGGAGACACGCGGTGTCTATTGTGCACTAGACATCGGACGGGGGAAGGGCTGCTCCCCACATTTTGGGAAACTTCAGCCAATGGATTCCTCCCCTGGGTGTTACGGGAGGGCTTGGCCAGCATGTGAGAAAGGGAGGGAGGGCAGAGTTTGAAAACAACCCAGCAGGCTCTAAGGAAGGAAGTGACCTGCTCGCCTCCGTGCAAACATTTTGTTCCAGGTGATCGGCGGTGTCAGGGGTGGAAGAGCAGGAGGGGCCTGGCAGCTGCCGGCGGGTCCCCGCTTCACACAGGTCGGGGCATCGGAGGTCCTGGGCACAGGTAACCCCGGGATGCAGGTGTCGGGGAGCGGGCGTTGAGCTGCGCAGCCCGCACAGGTTGCCTGCAGCTGCAAACCAGCCAGAAACAGTCAAAAGAGGGTTAGGGGTTTGGAGGGTTTTTTTTCCATACGGTGGGAGGAATTCTGCTCTGTTCTTTTTATGGTGGTATGTTTGCTATTAAGATGGCTGGGGGAGAGAGGCTGGGAAGGAGCAAGCAGGTCTCGACAGCTCAGAGATCAGCATGTGATCAGCTGTCTTTTAAATACTACAGGCAGTTCTGAGGTTAGAAAGGCAAGAAGAGGGGCTGTCTTTTAGCAGACTGGTTGATACAGTGGAAAATAGAAATAATCTTTCATGCGCATCAGCCCTTTTTCCAGGTCAGTGTTTCAGAAATCAGAAAACACAGGAAGCCAAATCTGGATGAGATTTTTCAGTGATTGATAGCCCAGCTGCTAATAGAGACATCCAGCAGAGAAAGGAAAAAACACACCATTTTCTTGTCAGGAGGTGTGCTGGATGGTTCAGGGGCCTTCATCTTCTTTTGATTACTTACCCAGCTTTTGGGGCTCTTGGAAGAGATCCAGTCGTAAAATTTACCAGAAAATCCCCTAGCAATTTTCCACAGTGCTTTAAAACATGTAATTGGCACGATGCACTGATTTTGCTGATTTTGCGGCATCTTCTCTCACGCAGGTTCTAGTTACTGTTTCAGTTTCGCTGCCACCTCTTTCCTCCTCGTGGCCAAATCTCTTCAAAGCCCCCCTTGTCTTGCAGGGGAAGCTGAATTCCATGATCTGTGTTAATAGCTAGGATTTATTTTCCAAATCTCAGTGCGCTGGAGTGGTTTGCCTGGTACGTGCTAGTCAGTGGAGATGCAAAGAGCAAACTAGAAATTACTTTTTGATTGATGGGGAAACAACACCTTTTGAGGCTGCCGCTAGGCTGCACGTGGAAAAAAAACAGGTCTTGTGTGAGCACGATGAACTGTCCTGACTTGAAAATGTCTGCAACGTGGTATCTTCATAAATGAGAAAGATCTTCTGTCATTCCTCTGATGGGGAAAGTATTTATGGTTGAAAATGCAGCAGTTGTGCTGCACAGTCTTTTAAAAATTCTCTGCTGTTATAATTCTTAAATTTAGTTTTCATCTCAGTTTTTATGATTCATGCAGAGCTGGGCCAGTAAATGATTTCAGAGGTTATTATACAAGGAAAATTTGGCTTTTATTTGAGTCAAAAGGACACTGATTTGGAGTGGAATTATACTGAAAAAAATATGTAAAACTACTACAGAAGTCAAGTCATAATCTGTTAACTGAGGAGGATTCTCTTGCTGGCAGCTGGAAATTCCTGCAAAGCAGAAGTACTTTGAAAGAAGAAAGGATTTGTATTTTCTTCCCTCATAGCACCAGCCTGCTATTGCTTGTGGTCTCCGGAGTGACAAGTTACAGAGAGAAAACAAAGCTGAGTTTTTAGGAGAGACCGTGAACAGAGAGCGAAATACATGACAATGACAGGGGGCTGTCATCTTTAATCAGGTGTCTGGCCCCAGGCAGTGCCTATAGAATAAAGAGGGTAAACTACAATAAGGTAGTAAGTTTGCACTATTGCGCATGGCTGTGCGTGGTTTAGCTGTTAGAAGTTTCAGTAGTGGAGAAGGTGGCTGCATCACCTTTTTACCTGTCAGGTTCCCTGCAAAGTAGGGCTTTTGCCTGACAGCTGCGACACACCACTGTTGTGGTACTTCCCAGTCCCCCTGCCTGAAGCCCTGTCCTGTAACACCCAATGATTAGGGCAAAGTAGAGGAGTCTTGGCGAAGAGGCAGCCAAAGGCCTGAAATCCCCATGTCAGCAACACAAGAGGCAATACCTTATTTTTCTAGTGGTTTTGCTTCAGAAAAAAAAAAATTTAGAAGTGATTTGTTTCTGATGAAAGGAGGAGGGTTCAATGTCGTGGAGGAGCCAGGCACAGCTGTCAGGGTTTCCACGGCAGGCCGTGCTGCCAGCACACCCAGGGCTCAGCTTCCCAGCCCGGTTCTGTCCCCGGACTGTGAACACCCACCCATCTCTCTCATGGGCTCCGGGCATGACTGTTCTCCCACATCCTGGGGACTGTCACTTCACACCCAAGCTCAGACCTGTCCAAGGTATTGCTAACTGACACTAGTGACCCTTATAAACGTTAAGGCAGGTGGAGATGCTGGTACCGTGCGCTCCTGTGAGCAGACCGGAGTGTGTCAGGCTGGGAAATGGAAGCTGCTGGCCTGGTTCCTGCGCCATAGCCCCGCAGGACACCTCTGTACCCACCTACCCAGGCGGCCTGAGCCAGCTGTGTTTAACCACCGAGCCAGCCATGCCGAGTAGGGCGGCACACGCCAGAGGGCCGGCAGGACAGTGCCTGAGCAGGAGGGGCGCCGGGCCCTGCTGACGGCAGCAGCACGCAGCGCCGTACGGAGCGCTCTGTCCGCCTGCCTCACGCACCGAAGGATTTCCTTTCCCTCCGCCCGGGAGCGCTGCGCTGGGCGCTGAGCACCGCCGCGCCACAGGACGTCTCCTCAGAGCCTCAAGCAACCAGCCGGCCGCCTCCCGCCCTACCCGCCCGAGTGGTCCCTTCCCGCTGCCACCCCCGAGATGGCTTCGCCCTTTCCCCCGCCTCTCGCTCCCCCTTCTCTTTCCTGAGGGCCGATCACTCCAACCGTCCCAACCCACCGGCCTCTCCGCCTGCCGATTGGCTGCTGCGGCGGGAGGGAGCCAGCCAATCCGCGGCGCCGCTGGGGTTCGTGTCGCTGGGGGGAAGAAAACAAAAACAAGCAGGCTGCGGCGCGCGCGCGGCTGAGGGGCGGGGCTGGGCAGTGCGAGAGGAGCGGCGCGGCTCCTCGGCTCGGCTCGGTTCGAGCGGACCGGAGCGGGCGGGCCCGCCGACCGCCGCTGGTAACAGTCGCGGGAACGGCCAGTGAGGGGGGACGGCCCGGGGTCCGGGCGGCCCTGCCTTCTCCTCCTCGCAGGCAGGGTGAGGCGGCCCCGCCCGGTGCGTGAGGGGCGGCCAGGCCGCGGGGCGGTCGGTGAGGGGCAGTTGACGCCGTGAGGACCCGCTCCCCGGGCCTGACCCCCGGACAGCTCCCCCCGCTCTCGCTGCCTCTGCGCGTCCGGGCCGTCGGGGCAGCCGGGCTTCGCTGCGTCCCGCTTCGCCGTCTCCGGCGGTGGCAGGGTAGCTGAGGGCACGTCCCGTGAGGTGCGGACCCTCCTCGGCCGCAGCCGGGGCGGGTGAACGGCTGCCAGGCCTGTGCGGGCGTGAGGCGGCAGGGCCCGGCGCCAGCACCGCTCCCACCGGCCCTAGGCTCCCAGTCAGGCCTTTCTTCGGGGCCGGAGCTGCTCCGCCTTTGGCGCCTTCCAGCGGCACGGGGTTTGTAGGGGTAGCTAAATCTTGCGAGGTTATTCTTGTGTGTGGCTGCAGGACGACAGCTGGTGTTTGTTGGGCCTCCGCAGTGTTCCTCGTTGGTGGGGAGGGCTTGCTTGAAGTCAGGGAGAGGAGAAGAGAGGTGTAAGCGGTGTGGAAGTTCCTCAGGGATGTTTTGCCCAGGTGTAAGGTCTTGATAAGTTTTGGAAGCTTTCTTCTGCAGTGTGTGTTGTTCCTAAACGTTAATTTGCTGCTGTTTGCCTGCTGGTCTAGAATTTCTTGCACAGGTGGAGTATGTGCTGCTGTAGTGAATGGGGAGAGCTGGACATAGTATATTGGTCCTTTTCAGTGACTTAGGACACACCCTCATCTGCTAAACTACTTTAAAAGCACTGATATCTCACAGCATTCTTGTTTTGCAGATGCTTAAATTTACCTATGTCCATTTTGTTCTAATTTTATTTATTCTAACAAAATATTAGGGTAATTCTGATGCTTTTAATACAGGTCTTCAGATTGTTTTCTGTGGTTGATAGACAGTACTGTGTGATGTAACTCTGCAGATTATGAAGTGATTTTAAAAATGTTTTTTGCTGTAGCATTCTGAAGCTCCAGCAGACCTGTTGGCTTGAGTTAATGAGAGGGTTTGTTGAGAATGTCTACTAATCAATAGGATGACTTGAGTTGTAAGGCTCAGTCATTCCATCATCTATATTACAAAAAAAGCAGGGTGCTGAGTCTTAAAAAGACACTGTATGAAAGTCTTGTTGTTATTTATGAAGTTGTCATAGGTGGAGGATTTCAGCTGGGGTCCTATATGGAAAAAGTATTTTACCACTGGAATTTTAGGACTTGATTACAAGTTAAGGCTTGACTTACAAATTAAAAAAGTCATGATGGTTATTTAATAAGATTTTTGTCCTTTGTCGTTTTCTTTTCAGAAGGGTGGACAACTGATGGAACATTCTGCTAGGAAGAATCAAACCGTTCTTACAAGGTAGTTTGCTCAGATTAGACTGAGATCTGTACAAGAAAATACCTGACCCAACAGTGACTGGAAACACTTGAACTCCTGAATGATTGAGGTAACTCTGAAAAAAATGTTTATCTAAAAAAGATGGTGTAGGGCAGAGAGGACTTCTTGTTACATAAAGCTGTTGACTGTTTGGCTGACACTAGGAAATGCCAGATCATGGCAGCTTGATACCATGCCCTAAACCAGAGTTTCTTTATTGCCAACGGTCGGAGATGAATCATTTGCAGTTAATAACTCTGCGGTAGGCAAGAGGGCACAGGAGGGGAAAACAAGGAAAGAGAAGAAAAGGGGAAGGGACTGCTGCTGTTTGGTGTCACAATCTCAATGGTAAGCTGCTTTCAGGGCACTAAAGGATGAGAAAGAGGAAAAAAGATCCACTGAATTTGTAAGGCACTTAAGAACTTTGAAGGACTGTGAAGCAATTTGTGAAAATCTTGCTGGTGAATTCTGGAGCTGCTTAGTTTTCTGTCTATGTTAAGGAAAGATGGATGATGCCATGTCTTTCACAGTGACATGAGGTGGTTTGTAGCTGCTAGGAAGAGGGAGAAAGAGTAGCAGAAAAAGAGAAGTGTTCAGCTTTATCCCTTGCAGCTTGAGTGGTGGTTGTAAGGAGTGTTTGAAGGGTGCAGAAGCGCAGGTGTCAAAGTTTGACATCTGTTTGTAAACAAATGGTAAAACATAGCGACTGTATCCTTGAGGGGAGGAACAAAAAACAGCTTGTCCTCTAAGGGCTGGTCTGAACTTGATAAATTGGTACCATTTTATCAGTATAGTTCACCTGAAGAATATTTCTCTTCTGGGTGCAATAGAACATTGGAATCATTTGCTCATACAGATAAACACTTTACAAAACAGGACAGGCTAAGTTGATAGAGGTGACTTTTATCAATGAAAAAAAAAGCTGCACTGGGAGGGCTTTTACCCTTAAAATAACGGCTTTTATCCTGGTGCCTCCTTCATAAGCAACAGAACTGACAGCTGCTCAGACATCAAGGCTTTGATAGAGTTTGAGGGTGGTGCTGTTTCATGTTGCATCGTTTACCTTCCCAGGAACTTTTCAGTGGTTACTGATAGTTAATTATAACTTGTAAAAAATCCCCCTATTTTTGCATTGTATTCTGAGAGTTTTTGCAGTTCTTTAAGATTTGGTCTAGTGCTTTTCTTCTAAGCTGCTCTGTTTCTGTTCAGGTCTTGGAGGGAAAACATTAAGACGTTAAGACTTCACATTTCACAGTCAGTTCTGTTTAAGCAACAATGGAAATAGAGAAGCAGCACGTTTATATTACCCCAATAGGTAAGTAATAAATTCAGTATTTTTTTACTTAAAACTTTTGTGACCTTAAGCGTTCTCTGTAGAAAAATTGTATTATATGTTCATTTTTTAACAGCACTGGCTTAAAAAACCCCTTCATTAAAAATTTACATAATAGTTCTTCCAATTATATATCATAATATCCTGCTTCATGATAATGATTTCAAAATTTGTTACAGAAATATTAACATAATTATTTTCACTTAATAATAGTGACTCTGGGATTCTTACCATCTGACTTCCAGTAGTGCTAGTGTGGAGAAAAGAATAAGCTCAAAAGTTAAATATGTTGTAGGTGTATTTGAGAGGTACAAATTCTGCTTTTATGTAGCTGTTTAGTGTAAACTTAGAGGAAATAAATGATGAAAGGCTTTTCTGGAAGTGAGCTGGCATGGGAAAAATATATTGAACATGTGTTAGAGACTGCCCTGAAACTGACTGTTTTGCCCATGGTACAAATGTCTTTTATGATGCTTAGTCAAATTAACACAGCTTCATGTTGTTTTCTGTGTCTTACAAAAGATGCAGTGATCTGAACTGACCTTTTTGTACCACAGAATATTTGTAGGCTTTAAATGTTTTTTTAAAATATACATATGTGTGTTAAGTTGGTATGTAATGCAGTTGAAATGGCAGCATGCTCCATATGACCTCTTATTTTAAACCAGAATTATTTTAATGTAGGAGATACACTGCTTCTCAGCATTTTAGAATTACATTTGGATAATAAGTGGGAAACTGCTAGATATCTAAATTGACCTACTTTGGTCAAAATTTGTGTGTAGTTAAGTACTTGCTGAATGCTTTGTTAATTAAGGTAGCACCTTAAAAGCACAAATCTCAAGTGTGCCTGCTAGGCTTAATAGCAGGGTAGTAAGATAAATTTGGATAACTTCTTAATATATGGTAAGCAAAGTCTCAAAGTTTATAGAACACTAGTGCAGCATTTATAAATGTAAAAATGAGAAGCTGAAAGGAAGATTTGCATTATTTTAGATGTACTTTTTGTAAAGCTACTTCAGAAAATTGTTGAAAACTAGTAGTACTGTTTAACCATTTTTTTTTCAGCCTAACAAGGTAGTGGAAAGCCAGTTGGTTGTACTGTGAGGAAAGGTTGCAGCTGAAAACAATAGGGTTACATTTAAAAAAATTCTGTAGTGCAGTGAGAAATACCAAGTCTTATGGGTTGGATGTTTCCTGTGGAGGATTTCCTTTAGTTTTAAACCTCAGATCAGGATTGTGTGAGGAGGTTGGACTGCAGCCTCCCCATTTTATCAGTAGTTGTCAGATTCAAGATGGTTTGTGTTAATTGTTGGCTGTTTTCTCTGGAAGCTGAGAAAGAAGTGGTCATCGAAGAGTGTAGTTCCTGGACAGCCAGGCTGCAGGTCTAACCTGGAGAAATGCATGGGAGAGTGGTCACAAGGAAGAATTTAAACTCATCTGTCTGAGACGAGCTGATTGTGCTGATGGGGTCTCCCTGGGGAATGAGAGGAAGGAAACCTGTTCTGTTTGGTTTTGCTTTTTTTGCCCCCTCTGCAAGGTCTATGCAAATCTCTCATTGTCTTATTAAGATGTTAGAGAAGCTGAGAAAGCTTGCTGTGGGGAATCTTTTCCTGGGCGTGAGGCATGTGTTTCTTTTTTAGCTTGCTGCAAGCATAAAAGGAATGTTTTTGCAGGGGTAATGAGTGGAAAGATGAAGTTTAGACTGGAATGGCTGTTTACTGTTCAGTGGTGGCATTCACATCTGTGAACACCAGCATCTAAATGTTGTTTCTTTGATCACGAAGGAGGCAGTTGCCTCAAACTTTCTTCATTTTGTAGTGTAGTATCATTTTTGATATGGGTAAATAACTTTGAGGTAGAAAATGTTTTGTTTTAGTGCACTTCTCTTTCAAAACAGCTTTCATGAGCCTGTTTTTAATTTAATAAATCTAGTTCTGAGAAGTATTGTTGCTAATTAGAATGTGTTGGGATGGTGAAGTAATACTGTCAGCTAAATTCAAATACAAATTAAAATACTACTCATATTCCCAATTTATGGCAGTGAACTTTTCTGTAAAGCAGGCTTGGTGTAGCTGGGAAAGCAGCTGCTTCTCTGTGTGCTTCCTGGGCTTGGGACTCTAGGCTCTATCTTTGAGACATTGCTGAATTCTTAAGAAAAGAAGGGCTGTGCAAATGTGAGCTGTGGCTGTTTTCTTTATGTGTGTTTTCCAAATTACAAGGACTCCCAGGGTACTAACCAGAATGTAAATGGGTCCCTAAGTGCTTTTTTTATCTTGATGAGTTAAGATTAGGAAGAAGAACTTAGAAAGGCTTTTGCTCATAATGCTTGCAGTAAGACATTCTGCTGAACCATACAGCACAGGTGGGGGATACCCTACCTGTGTGAAATAAGACTACAAAATTTTAAATGTGCATTAGCTTCCTGCAAGAGTGAAAATTATTGCACTGCTAAGTACTTAGAGGCATTTACAGATCCTTAAGTTGAGAGTCTTTTGTGGGGTATGAAACGAAGCCAGGTATCTATTAGATCTGATCATATTGGTGAATAAACCTTGGCCATTTGAAAAACAATCTTGGCAGAAGCTACAGTGAGGGACAATTCATAAAGAAGAGAGACCACATTGTTTTCAAAGACTTTCTTCTCTAAGCCAACATTACTAAACTACTCAGACTTTGTATTAAACAGCATTTCCTCCCCCCCCCCCCCCCCCCCAACTTAAAAAATAAAAATAGTGATGCTTTTGTATACTTGTAAGTCTGAATAATTGATTTTCCAGCTGGTGAGCTGTGTTTGAAATTTCTTGAATGAGGGGAGTGTTGGTTGGTGACTTAGGAAATGAATTTAACTGTGGTGACTAGTCTGGTAACATTAGTGAGTTCTTACAGAATTTACCTCCCTGGCAGTTTTTGTTTGTTTATCAGTCGACGTGAGTGGGTGGAGTGAGAACTGGGCACTAAGATCTTACAGCATGAGGAGTTCTGATAGTTTTTGTTTAAGAAGGGTGGGGTTTTCTGTAGGTCACCTGTTTATAAACAGTCTGTTCATTTGCTTTCCAGTGCTTGACATATGCTCCACTTAGATTGTGGCTAGGGGAATAAGGAACTCCATGTTACTGTTATGTCTAGGCATACTTTAAAAACAACATAATTTTCCTTTACACTGTTGGAAATATGAGTTCTATTTAATGTTGAAATCCTTTGAAAAGGCAGTGTGTTTTGTTGTTTTAACATAAAACTGTTTAAAACTACAACAAACGCTTTTTGTCTCCTTTTTAAGAACTTGAGAATCTAAGTGATGCTCCGTTTTCTGGGGATGAAGAAAACGGTGGGTCTGAGGAACAGAAGACTGAAATCAATGGAAATTGGATTCCTGCAACTTCAATTACTGAAGCCAAAATAAATGCTAAAGCAAAGAGACGGTTGAGGAAAAACTCTTCTAGAGATTCTGGGAGAGGAGACTCTGTTAGTGACAATGGAGATACACTGAAGATTGGGCTAGTACCAACAAGCCCAAAGGGGAAACTCCTGGACAGGCGATCCCGGTCTGGAAAGGGAAGAGGTCTACCAAAGAAAGGTTGGTGTAGCTTGCTGAAGACAGTAGTATGATAAAGATCCTCTCCAAAGCATAGTAATTTTCTTTACTACTGGGAATCATTTTCATAAACCACAGTCTCTGTACAGGGATTTGGTCCCTTGTGTTAGATGTTAGGTAGCATTCTTACTAGAAGATTTTTACATGTGTCATCAATTAACTTTTGCCTTTAAGGCAAGTACCTTTTCTTAGCAAATTTAATACAGAAATTTGAACTGTTGGTGGTTCACAGGGTTGTTACTAATGCTGACTTAAAAGCATGGCTATATTTGAAAGTGCAGTTTCATACCACTTCTGGTATCTTACTGGAAGGTGGTGAAAAGACTGGTTGCTCAAGTGGAACATGTCATACAAACACATGCTTTTCAGCATATATTGCTAGAGCTGGGAGGTGGGCACAAGTGGTGATACATCACTGAGATGAAAGACTGTTGGGTTGAACTCAGAAGTGTTGTTTGTAAACTGGTGGTCCTTGCTTACTGTCCATTATTTTTCCAGGTGGAGCAGGTGGTAAAGGAGTTTGGGGAACACCAGGTCAAGTGTATGATGTAGAAGAGGTAGATATCAAGGATCCTAATTATGATGATGACCAGGTAGGCAAATAATTTCTTTGCAGTGTTGTTTCCTTTATTATTTCCAGTTGCTTTGATGCTGCTTCTGTCAATGGAAGGGTGACCTTGTGAGTTATGTGAATGTCAGCCTGGCTTGGCTGTACTAAGTGCTCTCCTCCTGGTTCCCATGGAGGACAGTGTTGCAGTGCTGCTCTGTCTCAAGCAGGCACCATGTTAGAAATGCATCACAAGTTTCCTCAGGTTGGGGGTTTAGTTTGGGACGGTATCATTTATGTTCTTTATAACTCCCTGTATTCACAACCTTACCGGTGTCTTGTATCTACTTGGTACAAACACCTCAAACTAGTGCAGAGTCAATAGCCTGGGTATCTTGTTTATGTGTATTTATTTAGAATACAATGTAGAAGATTGTACCTTACAGCCATATTAGCAGGGTAGGGAGGGAAAGTAAAGCTCCTTGGGTAAAGCATGCTTTATAACATTAAATCACTGAGAAAAAGAAATATTGATTACAAACACAATTACTAAAGTCTCTGAGATCAATATAATTGCAAGACTCTAAGTAAATTCTGTATGACATAAGCAGAGTGATGGTGGTGTCCTTTGAGCAGAGGCTGAGAGGAATATGAAAACCTTCTTCCAGGATAATTTTTTTGCCTGCAATTCAAGACTAACAGAGAAACCTGTTAAAAATGAAGCTGATGGGTGCACAAAGAAAGTTTAATGAAGAATAAATATTCTGTGGAACTTTTGTATGCTTAGCTTTTCTAAGGTTTTAAATGTAGACTGATGTGAAAGGAGGATAGGCTTTTGGGCTTCTGCTATGGAAAGCTTTTTTCCAGTAAACATTAGTTGGAAAACTGCATATTTCTATGATACGTAGTTTTGCTCTGAATGCTACTTCTGTAGACCCTGAGGAGCAGGGAACTGAATTACAGTGGGGAGATCTGGTTGTGCTGGAACCCTGCAGACCAGGTTATACAAGAGACAGTTGGTGTGTGATTCTTTTTCCCCCTTAGGGAAGTCTTCACTCACAAATACTCTGGAAATGCCTTTTTTCTGATTTCTACGTGCTGTTGCCTGTCTGGTCACACAGTCACTAGGGAAGAGAGACAGGCTTGCTGTTGGGGGCTGGAGTGCCACTTGCAGGGAAGGGTGCTGGAAGTTAAATCTTGTGCTGTGGCACAGTGAACTGCTGGGCTGGGCTGGGTCAGCAGTTTCTGTTGCTCTTCCTGCAGTGCGTAGGCTCTTGCTCTCTGTGTTGCCGTGGTGTCAGCAGAACCCTAGGAACACAATTTGGAGGGTTTA
Source organism: Gallinula chloropus (assembly GCF_964237585.1). Classification (NCBI taxonomy): domain Eukaryota; kingdom Metazoa; phylum Chordata; class Aves; order Gruiformes; family Rallidae; genus Gallinula; species Gallinula chloropus. The sequence continues at coordinate 71,286,805 of NC_140090.1, forward strand.
CCATCATTTAACAGGAAATTCCGCTAAGAGTAAATTAAAAATACAAGAAGATGTTTAGGCAGCATTTTCCCTGCTTTAATTTTAGAGACACAATCTGATCTTTTCTGGGAGAACACTGACTACCATGACTTAAGCATTAAGGATTTAGAAGATACATTGTGATGCTGTTAGCACTGCATAAAATGCAAGAAGAGACAGTACTGTTTACATATACCCTTATGTTTTTGTTGTCTTTTAAAATAGGAGAACTGTGTCTATGAAACAGTAGTTTTGCCTCTGGATGAAAGAGCATTTGAAAAAACTTTAACACCAATCATACAGGAGTATTTTGAACATGGAGATACTAATGAAGTTTCGGTAGGTCACATGCCTTTTTACTGTTTCCTTTTAGGGAGCAAACCTCTAGCATACAAGGGAATCCAGGCAGTAGCTATAAATGAGTGTATAGAGATGTTGGCATGAAAAATGCAGTAAGAATACCTAAGCAGTTATGTTCATTACATGAGCAGAAGCATATATGTAAATATATAATTATAAGCATATAAATATTTATGCATTCGTAACATTTATATAATACATATTTATATAATAAAATTCAAAGTCTTAATCTGTTTTGTTTTTAAAATCTTATTTAGGAAATGCTGAAGGATTTAAACCTTGGTGAAATGAAATACAGTGTGCCAGTGCTGGCTGTTTCCTTGGCATTAGAAGGGAAGGCTAGTCACAGGGAAATGACATCTAAGCTTATCTCTGACCTTTGTGGAACAGTAGTAAGCAAGAATGATGTGGAAAAGTCCTTTGATAGACTGCTTAAAGAGCTACCTGAATTGGTGTTGGATTCTCCCAGGGCACCACAGGTATATTTGTAAAGTTTTATGTTTTTTCTTTTTTATAAATGGTGGCTAAAATCAATCAAGTAAACTGAAATAGACATTGTATTTTGAAAAATATATGTAAGTTGTCTTGCTGTCTTTACCAATTTCCCAGGCTGTGAGATGGCTCATTTAAATAAAATCTGAAAACCAAGGCCTTTGTAAATGTCTACTGCTTTGAAATGCAACGTTTAAGGAAAAATGCTTCTGTTCTGTTGCAGTTGGTGGGTCAGTTTATTGCGAGAGCTGTTGGAGATGGGGTTCTCAGCAACACCTACATCGATGGCTACAAAGGCACTGTGGATTGTGTCCAAGCTCGGTAACTTGGGATGTTTTTATATAGCTTTTCTATTCCAAAAGGCAAAGATGGTGATCAGGAATTTAGGACATCAGCATAAAAATCATGTGGTTCTTTATAACTTTTTTAAAATTTAAATTATAAAAAAGAAACTCAGAATGCCAGTACACAACAAAATCCAGAAAGACTCAGGTCAGAGGAGAAATACTTGAAATGCCTGAAAAATGAGTTAATACATTTGAGTTCAGTTTGTCAGGTTTGTTGTCCAGCTTATGTTTGAGGGTGAAAAAAAATGAGCTGAAACAAGAAGTGATTATAGAAGGTTTTGTCTGTAGAAAAAGCTTTAATGTGATTAATGAGTAAATATAGCATCAGGACAGCTGCTGTAAATATGTTGTGAAATACACAAGGGATTAACTGTTTTGCCTTACAAAGGTTTGAAGCCTGTGCAGTGCTTTCCCAGACCTTATGTGCAATGCTTTATTCATCAAGAAGTAAAATTGTTCTCCATGTCAGGGTGGAGAAGTCTGAAGGACCAGTTCCTGACAAAGGGGGACATTTTAATAACCAGGCAGGTTTTATTACCTTTCCCCCATGAGCATATGTTCCAGGCTTGATGCAAAGGTGCTGAAATCTTGAAGCTTCTAAAAGCTCCATTTGTAATGATGATAGTTGGTCTCTTTCAGAAGGGAAATACTTGACTGCCTAACTTCAGGGCTCGAATTGGTGAAAATTGTCAGTTCTACAGATGTCTCCTGTGATTTGAAGGATCATAGCCTACATACTGCACACCTGGGACACTTTGCTGCCTTTGCTATTTCTTGGCCAGTCTTTTCTGCTCATTAAATCTTGGTGAATAGAGTTGTTATGGGCTAGCCCACAGTATGAGGATTGGTGTAACTGTTCCTCCTTTAGCTGGATGGTGCTTAACTGGATCTGAGATTTCTTTTTAGCACCTTACTTCCTTTTTCATTCTTCTCTCAATGGACTAGCAAGCTTCTCTAGTTCACACCCATCTTTTTGCAGTTACCTGTTTGCCTCCTGAAGTGCTGTTTTGGTTTAAATTCTAAAGAAATCCTAATTCTTTAGACCCAAACATAATATTTCAGCTGTTCTTAAGTGTGGAAGCAACTCTGGACTCTCTTGTGTGAGTTATATGTGCCAAGCTGCGTTCTTGGAGGAGCCTGGATACAATCCATCTCTGTGTAAAAAAAATACTAAGCTTTTTCTTGTGAGGATGTTCCAGGTTCTTAAACCATCACAGGATTGTTACCTGTCCCTAGCATGGTATAACCAGAAGTGTGGAGAAAGAGAATATGGGGAGCAAGCTTGCTGGCTTCTTGATCCAGATCTCCCTATGGAGTTGCGAACCTTGACCTCTTTCTAGGGGTCTCATCACTTTGGCCAAGTGTGGGGAAAGTTAGAGATACCTTTTCATGAAATTGTGTTAATAGCTTTTTGAAAAACACCAACTTTGCTTTCTAGAGCTGCACTGGACCGAGCTACTGTGTTGCTGAGCATGACAAAGGGTGGAAAGCGTAGAGACAGCGTGTGGGGGTCCGGAGGCGGCCAGCAGTCTGTGAAGCACCTTGTTAAAGAGGTAGGGGATTTATACACAATTTTTCCCTACAGTTTACTGTTTGTCTAAGTGGGGTCTTTTTTGGTATGGAGCAAAGGGATATCTCTATGCTGTAGGAAGATTGTCTTTAGTATTTTGGCTTTCTAAAAAGAATTTATACAAATTAACTTTTAAAAACTCATGTGGATAATTTTGTTGATTTTGCAGGATTTGTCAGTGCTGGGAACATGCTAGTGCATATTCTCTATTGCAAGTACACATTTATTTTTGCTTTAAGCAAAACTTTAAGCACTTAGCTTTTTAAGAGTTTACAATATAAAACGGTGAAGTAATTAAAAGAGCCAAGATGAAACTGGCTAAACTAGATAAACCATTACTATTTTCTTGGCTTTGCTCTTTAAAACCATCATAACTCAAAAAAAAAAGGTAAGAAACAGGAATGTTCAGAGCTCCATGCTATGAAGTAGGCAGGTTTAAAGGAAAAGGCCGTGTTACTGTTTTGAAGTTGTGAGAGTAACAGAAGATAGGAGTAGTTCAGGGGACAAGGTAATGTGGGTATGATTAAGTTTAACCTTTTCTGGTGAATCTTGCGAGGCAGTGCTGGTGGTGCTTGTGTGTCTGTTAACGTTGTGGAGAGGCATTTGGCTTACACTGTGTTTCAGTTTGCTGATAACGTCTTAATTACGTTTATAAAAACTTGAGTAGCGAGTTTCAGGAACTAACTTGCTGCTGGGTTGACCGCAGATTATCAAAACAGTTGATGGCTTCTCTAATTTATATCTAATTTGTGTTGGGCTTTTTTGTTTTAAAATTCAATAGATTGATATGCTGCTGAAGGAGTATTTGCTTTCCGGAGATGTGCTGGAAGTTGAACGTTGCCTCCAGGAACTGGAAGTACCCCATTTTCACCATGAACTTGTGTATGAAGTAAGGAGAAATCAAAGTCCCATTAATAATTGTCAGTAGTACCAACAGGTTTGATGTGGACATGCAAATAACCTAACTGGAATCTGAGGTTCAAGCTGAGAGCTTTGATATTATTTGAATAACTAAATTGTTTCATGTAAAATTAATGGTTTGCGTGCTCATTAGTGTGTGCATTGTGCAATTCTGAGAATACTACAGAACCAGACTGTGTAAGAGAGAGATCTTTGCTCTATCTGGGAGACTGTTCCCATTTGTACTCTTTATCTGCCAAACTGGGAGATGGTTGTTTATTGGTGAGGGTAAACACCCATAATCAACAAAAATCTCTGTTCAGTAAATGGGCTCCTTTTAGAAATTTCTTTCATGACAAAAGTGCAGAGCCCTTTTAGTTGGAGGGTGTGGTGATTTGGAGACTTTACACTTCATTCTTCTAAAATCACAGATAGAAAATAATCATAGATTCAAAATCAATTTCACAAAATTAATTGCCATCTGTGTTGCAGCAGCCATATGGATTTAGTCATGTAGCTCCCAAACCTGAGCCAGAAAGGCAATGCTTTACACTCTCTAGTCCTTTCTGGTTTTCCAGATATGTTTACTCCTTTTTGCACCTTGTAAGCCTACATAACGTACTTGAACCACTGTCTCCATTCTCATTAAAAGACTTGCATGATTCGTTTTAGGCCATTGTGATGGTTTTGGAGTCAACTGGAGAAAAGACCTTCAAAATGATACTGGATCTGCTGAAATCTCTCTGGAGGTCTTCTGTCATTACTGTGGACCAAATGAAAAGAGTAAGTATACCATTTAGAAAACTTTGGGTAAGGTCTTCCAGAATTTGTTTACTTTTTTCCCTTTTAAGTACTATTTGTAGTCTACTGCTGAATGCTATTTTTTAAATTCCCCATGGTGGTTCTGTATGCCATACAAACAGTCTGCTGATACATGTACAATGCTTGTACTGATGTACAGGTGGATTCTGAGCAGAACTGCAAGGTACAGAATATTTGAATCTTCAGAGATTTCCAACTGCTTTATGCAATTAAGTGGTTAAAACTAGTAATTTAAAAATACTACAATATAGCTTCATTTTTCTTAAAAATAATTTGTTTATCCAGTAGTTTTTTCATAATTGAAGTACAATAAGGACCCACCTAATTACAAATGTCAATTAGAGCAGCTAGTATTTTGCACAGTTGGAGTCATCCATGTCTTTCCTTCTAGGTAGGAATACAGGACAGCTGTTCTGTCCCAGGGCAAACTAGGTACCACAGAGACTTGTGTCAAAATATACCCAGCTGTACTGCTGGTGGGAAGTGATGAAGTCATCTCTGGTTGTCACCAGTGTTTCCCTTACTGCATAAATTGTTGTGAAGATTTATGACCCCATTTTGTCTACTTGCATGGAAGAAAAATTAACTCTTCTTCATAGTGTTACTACCCATGTGATAGCAGCCAGGCTGACGCAGGCATTCTGTACTGTTGGGGTTTCTGGGTGCTAAAGAAGTTAAAAATCCAGCTGGTGTTCTATGTAGGTGGGTAGTTGTGTAATACCATGGTATTGGCTGGTATTACACCTTTTCTGCTTGTTTGCAGCTACCTTGCTTTAGGTTTGTTGAAGTTGTCCATAATAAACCTTGAAATCAATCCCCTGCACTGAGTGCAAGGGGATAATTAAAAATTTTGTAATAAAATCATAGAATAACCAGATTTTTATTTGAATCCTTACACTACAGGGCTATGAACGAGTTTATCGTGAAATCCCAGATATTAACCTGGATGTGCCACACTCCTATTCTGTGCTTGAGCGGTTTGTAGAGGAATGCTTTCAGGCTGGAATAATCACCAAACAACTGAGAGACCTCTGTCCTTCAAGGTACTTGTTTCACTGTGGATATGTGAAGGCATGGCTTTTTGTCCCCACTGTAGGTAATGGAAAGCAGGATCTTGGGACCAAAGTATCACAGATTGGAAACGGAAAGTTTGGAGGATGGAGAAATGGGGGGGTTGTATTGGTAATTTATTAAGAATTTGCACTGATGTGAAACCTGAAGGCTGGATAAATACCTGAGGAAAATAAGCCTCTGGGGAATCCAAGGCAGCACACTGGTGTGCTCTCCAGAGGATGAAGGCCAACCTCTCCTCTGTTCTGCTGATAACTTGGCAGAGATCAGTGTAGTGCTGAGATGGAAAGTTGACGTGCCAGTGATCCATGCAGGTGACAGTAGAAAACTGTCAGCTCCAGTGAAAAAGTGAAGAAAACATTTGCTTTTAAGCACTGGATTAAACATACCGAATGGCATGAGAAGTGTTCCAAGATAAGACAACCAATCCCAATGTTTCTGTCACAGGGAAACAGACATTTATGTGGAGTAAGCTCTATACACCTGATCCCTTGTCTGTCATGTGGTTGGTATAGTGCTGCTTGTTTTGGTATTGTTTACTCATGGCATAACTAATGCTGTAGCTAATCAGTAGTCTGTTCTCTCCCTGCTAGTCACAGTAAGATTTGGAAGTTCTGTTTCCTGTGGGAAATACTTGTAAAATTTAAAATTGTATGATAAAGCTGTTACAATTTACACCTAGGTAATACTATTTGCTAGATCTTTTCCAATTTGGGTGTTGTGTAAAGCTGCTTAAACCATTTTGACAGCTTGTGATTAAATTCAGGTTTTGAGATGTCAGTCTTATCAAAAGCAGCCTATTTGTGGACTTTAGACTTAAAACTGAGTTTATGTATCTTGGTATCGAATGTTTTGCAGGTTCAGGGTGTGTGAGGGTTAAGACATGAGTGCAACAAAAGCTTGATTAAACTTCTGTTACGAATACATTGAGAGGCATTTTTGGCTTGTGTGCTTCAGTTTTGGGTAGAAAAACACCACTCCTAGGCTTTCAATCTAGGATCTCTTGCAAGTGTGAGCATTTCAAGCTGAGCAAAACAGAGAGCACCTGACAACATGAATTTTGAAAAGCTTTTTGCAGATAAGCCTAGATGTAATACTCAGCTGGATTTTAAGCAGTTTACCAGTGATGGACCATGTCAGCTCATCTTGCTGAACTTGCACACCTTTTATATTTAATTTCCCAAGGTCAAAAGAAGATTCTTCTTTGTGGCAGATAAGAATACACAAGTGATGCTATGTTGAAATTACTGAAAAGCTACTTTCTTCTTTTACAGGGGCAGAAAGCGATTTGTGAGCGAAGGAGATGGAGGTCGGCTTAAGCTTGAAAGCTACTGAATGTGAGAACCAACTCCTGAAGCCTTAAAAGTTTAAAAGGGAAAATAGCTCTTCTCTATATATACAAACACGCATGCTGTTTTGGTGTGTGTATGTATATATGTGTACACATATACCAAAATCTTAAGAGAGTTGCTTAGCACAGTTCATATTTTTTTAAAAAGCACATGTTTTGGGTACAAATCTTTTTTTTAAATAGTTTTATAAATTTCAGAAAGAAAACTTCTTTGGGCATGTAGTAGAAGAACTGGCCACTCTGCTGTGGTGGTGCCTTCAGATAAGCTATCTTTTTATGTGCCATATGTTTATGACCTAATCATTCCATGTTTGCATTGTCTGACTGCCGCTCTTTTCTTTCAAGGACAGTGTTGTCATCATAAAAAGCTTTAGAGAAGGGTCAAGTTAAGCTGCTGTGATCCTATTTTCATTGCTGCTGAAGAAATACTGTGCTTTGGGAGGAAAAATTAGCTGTTTCTTTGTTTTAAAGAGCCCAAGAAAATGGAGTTGGGTGACAAGATTGATTCATCTGTTTCAGGGGAGAACACTGGTTGGTTTTAGCCCCATGTACCAAACTTGTCTTTTTTTCTATGTAACTGGAAAAGTGAAAAGTTCTGGTAAAGCATATTAAAAATATTTTTTGTGAAGTTCTTGCTTCTGCTTTATTTTCTTTTTAAACAGAACAAATTTAACTGTGTTCAGATCTCTGAAGTGTGTGCAGTTAAGCTGTACATCTAGTACTGGCCTGTTCTATTGCTATCTGCAGCAGAGCAGAGAGTAATTAAACTTGGGGTAAGTATTTACCAAGTATGTTTTCAAAAACAAGCGGCTTGCGTAGGATGCTTCAGGCTGGCAGGGAGGTGTTGGGAGTGTGTCTGTCCGGCGCAGCTTTGCCCTGGCCTTTCTCCAGGACAAGACAGATCCGGAGTGAGCTGACAGCAGCACGGGGGAGCCCCTCCCGCTCCCTTACTGCAGTTCTGTGACCAGATTTCCCCGTTCTGGCAGTAGCTGCTGGAGCCCTGGGCGCAGGCTGGGGCCCGCTGAGCTGGGGTTGGACCGCCTGACGGTGCCCGGCCCTAGAGCGGCGCCTCCCGGGCCTGGAGCCGCTTTCGCTGAACTCGGCATCTTCTACGGCCAGACGCCGAAGAAGGAGCCTCCCACCTCCCCCCGGCCCCGTCCCCCAGCAGCTCCTGCCTCCTCGGCCAGCCTTTAATCCGCAAGCTCCGTTACAAAGCGGGTACCTCCGAAGCGCGGGTGCGACCGCCACGGGTGCCGGTGCTCGCCGCCCCTCCCCGGGGCTAGGGCTGCGGGGGCGGCGGCGTCCCCTCGGCCGGCCGCGCCGCCTCCAGCGCCGCCCGCTGCAGCTTCTCCAGCTTTTCCAGCGTCACCGACTTGAGAGGCAGCACCTTGGGCTTGCACAGCACCATGGCGGTCGTGTCCTCCACCGACAGCTGCCCTGCAAAGGGAGAAAAGCGCCGGGCGTGAGCGCCAGGGCCGGGCCGGGCCGGCGGCTGGGCTGGGCCGGGCCGGGCCGGGCCGCGCCGCACCCGTGGCCGGTACCTTGCTTGGGGAGCACCTCCCGGAACGCGGCCTTCCCCTCCGGCATAGCGGCTCCCTCGCGGCGGTGCGCAGGCGCGGTGCTGGCACCTTCGCAGCCGGCGCCGTGCGCACACCGCCGGAGGTGCGGCCGGCCCCAGTGCATGCCGGGCATTAGAGTCCTCGGGGGCGCGGAAGGCGCTGGGCGGCCACCTCCTGCGAGGGAAGTGTGGGCCTTGCGTCGCGCAGTGCAGGCCGGGAACTGTAGTTGCTGCTGGGCGGGAAGGGGCCCGCCCCGGCAGCGGCGCCGGGCTGCTGGATCCCGGCCGGCCGCCGCGGGGCGGTGTGAGGCGGCGCCCTGCGTGGGCAGCGGGAACGCGGAGCCCAGTTGCTCCAGCGCCAGGAGTTCAGTGGGGCGGCCGCGGGAGCTCCCTGCCGCGCCGGGGCTTTTCGGCGGGGCGGTGCCGTTCAACCTGCGCGGGCTCGCCCTGCCCCGCGGCGTGCAGCCGGCGCTCCTCCGCCTCCCCGGGCCTGCGCTCCCGCTCTCCGCCAAGTCCGGGCGCTGGGGCTCGTTCTGGGCGGCGGGTTTGGCTTTTGGGGTTTTGCTGAGCCCCGCAGCAGGCGGCGGCCGCGCTCGGGCAGCCCGTACGCGCGGCTGTTCTCGGGCAGCGCCTCGGCGTTGGCTGTGTGAATCGGGCTGCTCTGGTTACAGCGCGCCTGGCAGGAAAGGCCGGTGTCTTTCCAGACGCGGAGGACTGACGCCGAGCCTGGGCAGCCGGAGCCTGAGATCCCCCCCCCCGCCCTCACCGCCACTGGGTTCGCGTTTTGAGGCTCCTTTGCCGCTCGGCTCGGAGGTGCCCGGCCGCCGTGTGCCCGGGGTCGGTGGAGGACGATGCCTCGGGCCGGACCTGTGCCTGTGCGATGCCCCAGCACCGCCCCAGCGTGTGTTGTAATTCTAGAGTTTGCTCATGAGCTTGTCTGCCTGCCCCACACTCACCGCCCGTCCGGAGCTTTGCTTGGGGATGGGCAGGGAGGGCTCGTCGCCCCGCTGACCCGGCTCAGCAGGCGGTGAGCACTGCTCTGACTCTTCTGAGGTCGGGAGATCGCCTTTGGCCACTGTGCCGGACAGGTGAATGGCCATTGGTGAATAAAACGAGGGAGAAAATTACATTTGCTAATAATTCTGTTCCATTCTGGCTGTGTGCTTCCCTCTGCTGTGGACTTGCCAGCTGTGGGATCCCAGAGCGTTCCTGGGTTTGCTGGGAGACTGTGCTAAAACTTCTAGTAAGTGGCACCTCTCTGCTGGTTATTTAAAGCCTCCGTCTGCATTGTTCCAGAACTATTTCCTTTTTCCTCTTAGGCAACCTAGAGTAGGAAACCGATGGTCCCTCAGGTAGCCTGCTTCCACCTCACACGAAGTCTCTCCTGCTTGTTGGCTTGGAGGCCAGCAGAGAACCTGCAGCGGGTGAGAGTGGGTCCCCTCCTTCCTGCCTTTTGTGGAGTCGGCCAAAGATAACAGTAGTGGTTTGGTCCAGGGCAGCTCAGAAGTGGGGCCGTTTCTGTTGTGATTCACATCTTCCACTTGCAGGTCAGAAGGTTGGCATGGACGAGGCTATAAAATGGATGTGCTTGCTTGGGACATCCTTCTCTTCCCTTTGAAGTGCACAGAAGACTTCCCACTGATTTCAGTGGGAAAAGCTTTTTTGTCTGGTGTGCTAGTCCATGTGCCAATTAGTATTTCGTACTGATTAGAAGGGAAAGGACTAGGGACTGATTTATGAAGACTGTGGATGTTTGTAGACCAGGGCGTTTAAAACAGTACGAGAAATTTGCAGATCAGTAATTTGATAAGTCGCTTGTCTGTTTTTAAACACTTATCCTGCATCTTAGTTATGGCTGTGGCTAAAAATGAGCGTAAAAGTGTAAGAGACAGCCAGTTATGATTGAAAATCTTGTGCTGTGAAACCAACAGTTACTCCTGTGGTAACGAATACGGCCTGCAGAGCAACAGAAGATAAACTGAGAGCAAGAAGTTGAAGTCAAATTACAGGCTAGTGTTTTTGGCAGTGCCCTTCACAGTGCAAATGACCACCTGGAGTCCCACATTGTGTGAGGATTGGCATTCGTAGCAACCAGAGCCCATCTTGGTGGTGTAGGGAATCGCTTTCCAAGCACAGTTTTCCTGCCAACCGAGTTTGTTTGCTTGGTGATAAGAAACAACGGTCAACTCAGTTTGTCACTGGAGCATTTTAGTGACTGAGAAATGGAATCTGGCATCGTGTGCTAAATCCATTTTCTTGGCTAGTCAAATGCCAGCTTGGCAGCCTGTCCAGAAAGCTGATAGCACTGGGACAGGCGTGGTTGTGGAGACTGGTTTTGACAGTCTCTAGTAAATGTGCTCTTTAGACATCTCATCCCGCTCAGAAAAAACCCAAACCAGTTATCACCTTCAGGACTGGGTGAGAGAGAGAAGAGTCTTGGGCATTGTCTGCAGCTTGCATCGTACTTAATATCATACTTTTCAAAGTGCCTTAAAAACAGGAACGGGCCTAGCTTTGAGTAAGGCTCAAGTAATGTGTTCACTAGAGTGGTGTTAGTCATAGTTGAGAGGAGGGGAAAGCGTGGCACAGAGGACCTAATTTCCCTTATTTTGTTGGAAGAGGACAGATGAGGGACACAATCTTTTCTGTTGAGGAAAGAGTAGTTTTACCCTGGCTTTTGTCATTTTCTGCCTCTGGGGTCAACATGTGCTCAAACATGCACTTATTTATCTCCTGGGCTTTTCTAGTTGTCAGAAATAGCTAGAAAGCTGAAATACTTTGCCAAACCCCTTCAATCTGGGGAAAAGTACCGTGTGCTTACAGTAGGACTGTGCTAGGACAGTACATTCTCTTGCTGCCACCACATGTGGCTGAACAAGACTGTCCTTGTGTACAGCATAATGATCCCGTTTTCCTGTGGCACGCAGCTTCCTTAAGTCCTGAGTCTTGGCCTTTGGATAAATCCCAGTGTTATTTGTCAAGGTGTGAAGGTGGTATCCATGGAGAGGACAACATACTCTTAAGTCACATATCCCTTTTTTTACTGATGTCACAAACAAGTTACTGTCATGTGCTGCAGAAAGCCTCACAGCCACAAAGCCAGCAATAATTTTATAAATGATAAGCTTCTTTTCCTCTTCCCAGGTACTCTGGATGCAGCAGGCAGTGAAGATGTGCATTGCTGGGATCCAGAGAGTTTCGTAACGTGGCAGCCGCTTGCTGAAAGCCCAGCAGATACAAACGGACACTTACTTTAAGTCTTGAGAAACAGCTACTAAGTAGAAGAAAAAAGCATTTAGGTGAAGCAACGTTGCCAAGCCCATTTGTTTATGAGGCTTGTTTTTTGTCTGTCTACATTTTAAATGCTTTTAATTTTCACTCTGCTTTTTGAGCCTCTCAAGTTCATGTTTTCCATTTTTTTCCATATGACAAGACAGTCTGGAATCAAGTCCTTACCTTAAAAACAAAAATCTGGTTTACAGTCCCATATAATCACGTAGCTCCAGACATGGGCTGTTCAAAAATAAAGCCACTTTCAGGAGAATTACCCCTCTTGAAGGTGAGTTTCTGTTCTAAGTAAATACTTTGTTAAAAGCTTCTTAAACTGTCAACAACACTCGATCTGTGTTTGTTTTCCAGGAAGCTCGCTCTCTCTTCTAAAAATCTAGAGCTTGTTTCACCTCTGGATGTGCTGACGAGGTCAGAAATGCAGTGTACCAGCATGACTGTGACTGTGTTGAATAATGCATACCGATGCTTTCAGAAATACATGTGCAGATTTCATGTGGTTGTCCCCTTCAGCTGCTGAGCGGTACCCTGGGACACGGAGCCCATCTTCTTCAGAGGCAGGGGGAGGAAGGTGGTTTGGGTTTACTGGGTGGGGTAAGGTGGAGAACAGAAAGCCTCGTGTGACTCCCTTAGGAAATCACAAATGCCTTCAGAGCCTGAAGGTTGATAGCTTGATGTTTAACCCAGTCCTTGTTTGTGGAAGGCAGTTGACAGATGAGTGATTTATTTTAGTTGAGCTTTCCGAACATACTCATTTTAAATCTGTCATTGTCTGATGCAGTGGTATCCTCAAGCTGTAGAGCTGTCTTTCACTGCTGTGTATGTAAAAGTGCCTGGAAATGTGTTATCCAAGGGGCACAGAAACAGCTTTTCCATGGTCTGCTCTTCCTGCTCTGCCTCTAGCAGTAACGCCGGGTAAATGCGGAGACCTGACTGCCTGTCTCACCGCTGCGTTTCAGCCCCATTCTGGGCTCCCAGGCCAGATGCTCTAAACTGGCATTTCTAGGAGGTTACTCCTCTACTTGTGTGGTTTGAATCGCTTAAGTCTTTGGCCTTGTGCCTTCAAGTGCCAGCAGAGGCATGCTGTAATTGCCCGTAAATGCACCGTCTGTCAAATTATTGTTTAATTATTCCAGCTTCTCACCGCCACGCACTGCTCAGTGTCTCTCTTGCTATCTTTATTTAATTGAGTGGAAAAAATCTGAGACTTGTGCTTCACTTACATCACTCTGTATTTACCCAGCATTGCTGGATCCTATTATGAAGTCCCAGCTTTTGTATGCAGAAGTCAGTCTTCTGTATAGAAAAAATAATGTGAATATCTAAAGCATATGTTAGGAAGAGAATCAATATTTTAACACATGGTAAAGTCAGGCCATAAATCTTTTAACACAGTCAAATGATTGTATTATTATCCATTGAAACACCACTCCACCCCCTGAGAAACAAGAGGGGGAAAGAAAACTCTTGAATAACCAAGCCCTTGTCCTCACAATGCAGGACTGTTCTTAGCCCGTCTCTCTGTCTGTGTCACTTCTTTCTTTTTTGTCTACCAGCTCTCTTTTTTTCTTGTGTGTCAAATGCCTTCCTCTTCAAAACCCGTCTTTCCCTAGCCCCAGCCCTGCTCATCTGTTTCAGAGTATTTCTGGGATGTCAGCTCTTTCCCGAGATCAGCTTGTGATGACCAGTTCCACTGCCTACTTGTTACCCTATCGAACCTCTACGTGTTCTCTCAGGCTTGCAACCAACCCTTGACTGATGTGAGTTAAAACCCCTCATCTTCCAGAGCTCACTCTTTGTCCGTACAGCCTATAAAAAGCTTGGCAGCACGCTGACTGCCTTTCTTTCCCTATGCTTCCCGGGTCTGTGACAAATGTGTGTCACTTTTCTGGTCTTACACTTAGCTCTCAGGCTCTGAATCAGAGCACTCTTTTTTTGTACAGTGCCTTGCACACTAGATTCAGACCAGGGCTCTGGTGTACCACCACAATGTTAATAAATACCAGGGTTGCTCAGGCTCGCTGTGCTCTGGCTCTCATATCTCTGGGCAGGAGGAGTTTTGTGATGTTCTTCTTGAAGATGATTCTGCAACTGAATTTATTTCGTTTTCAGGGGGCTTGGGAGGCTGCTGTTTATTTCCACTCTCCCCCTCCCTGCGAAATCCTCAACTGAAGTTTTCCTTTACAGGTGCACTCCCTGCAACGCCTGGCTCCCTGAGCGAGCCAGCATCATTGTTGGGGTGGTGCTTTTCACTTCCTGTAACTGAACTGTGAGATTACTCATTTCATAGTTTTTTGAAACTGATTTGTTTTATATTTCATCCATCTCTTTCCTGCAGGAAAGAGCAATTTAGATAATGATTTCGCTGTGGAATTGACTTCAGGCTTTACTGCTATTTGTCACCATTCAGGAAATCCATCCCTGGCTCCAGGAGAACACTCAATCCCTGCTGACAGTCTGGAAGAGGGAGAGAAAATAGATAGCAGAGCTGCAGCTATTAAGACCAACAGGCAAATATTTTATTCCAACTCAATTTTCTCTTCCCAAATTACTTTCAAAGAATTTTTTTTCTCTTTGTGAGGATGTGAATGAGGGTTGTTTGTTTGTTTGTTTGTTTTCCTGGGGACTCTCCTGTTCAGCTGATCCTCATCTTCCACATTTCAGACAGTAGAGTTTGCAGCAGTGACAAGATGTAATCCTGAGTAAAACAGCTCGTGCCTGTGGCCTTGGTTAACCTGTTGGCAACGATACTTGCCTGGGCATGGGGCAGCTGGCTTTTCTACACAGCTCAGTATGGATGTGCTGCCACTCCCAGTCACTTTTAGGACACAGTTGAATTGTCTACAATAATCTTAGGAAAAAACTTGTAATAAGATTGTTCTGTGGGACCACCACTGCCAGAGACCTTTCCCCTTTCTTGGCTGTTGTGGGAGATGCCTCACACCATTATCAGCTAACAGTGCTAACAGTACAGAACTGGTCTTTCTTTGAAGGAGAGGCCACACTGCTACGCTTCTGTGGCTGTTGAGGACTGGGAGATTAGAGAGGACACAGAATGGATGTAGGATTTGCCCTTGTATGAAGTTCAGCAGAGAAAAATTCAGGCTCCTTTCACACTGGCATTCCTACATACCGTGCCCTACCAGTCAGCCTTGTACTAATCTTCACAGACCTTTGAAGGCATGAAATGACACGCAGTGCGAACGAAATCAAAGCCATGCCATGCCAGAGTGCTGGTGCCAGCCAGTTTTAGGAGGCTGACACAGAAGCCAAGTGGAACAGGTACACTGGTAGGAGATGCCTTGTACCACCTGCAGGCGTGCAGAGCCGCGTCGCATCGGAGTCCTGCAGCCAAGTGCGGCACGTAAAAAGCTGGTGAATCCGCAGCCACTTCGGCTTGAAAGCACTTTCCTGGGGAGGAAGTGGCTTTTCCCTTGGAAAGCTCAACTCCCCAGGGTCTGTGTGAGGTCAATGGAAAAAGTGATTTCTTCAGAATATGATTCAGAGTGCCTAAGCACAGGCTTATCTTTCTGACTATAGAGGAAGCTCAACCTCTGTAGATTTAAACTAATTTTTGTGAATACCCATCCCCTCTTGCCCCTTAGTTTTGGGAGTTAGGTTAGTCCTGGATGTGGTTAGTCCTTGGTAGGCATACCGCCTACCGAAATTCAGGTGCTGCACACCCAAGCTAAGAGAAGCTGGTCCACCAACGTCCTGTTGGATCCTGCTTTGTCTTTTTGAGTTACCCTGGGATGTCAGAGATGGATTTACAAGCACCAGAATAATGAAATGAAGTCAAGAAAGGTTGATTTCTTTAGGGATGGCCTGAGTGGAGCTGCAATAATCAGCATCTGTTTCAGTTTAACTGAGTTTTTCTTTCCAGCCTTTCTCCCCTTTTGAATACAGACAACTGAAGCCTTTAATTTGCCCTGTCTTTCACTGTGGAGAAAAGCAGGAGTTTCTAACAGCCGATACTGTCCTGTCTAGCATATCTACACGAAAACCATACAGTGTATTGTCTGTTGGGAATGAAAAAGGTTTTGCTTGTTTCTGTTGTTTGTAGTGTCGACTTTGAAAGAGAAATCGTTTGAACTGCTTGACTCCCCATTTGTCTCCCTGAAGATTAGCTTGCTTCATAGCCTGCTGGATTTTCAGTATCCCCTTGCACTAAGGTGAAGAGAGAGCAGCTGGCCCTGGGGCAATTAGGACACAGCACATATTTGAAAAAGTTTGTGTGCATACAAATAAAGAAGAGAAAGTAATTTCATGCACAGCATTCTGGATGTGCTGTTTCAGGTGTCCTGCTTTGGCACCTGGGAAGAGCTCCTCTAAGACCTGGGAAGTCTGCTGAAACCATCGCTAACAGCCTGACAGACACAGATAGGTGGCTAATGAGTTGAAAGTTGAAGCTGGCAAGACCAGAATTGTTTTTTACATGATAGTTTTACAACCCTAAATCATGCTACTTGGTTTTGAGAACAGGTACTTTAATCAAACTCGGTCCTTTTATCATGCATTTGCTTTGTAGAACCAACTGCAGGAAAAGGCAAAAGTAGTTTCTCGTCACTCAAGTAGGCAGACCTGACTCTGAACACATAAAAGGAACAGACAGTAAAAATAGCAACATCTTACTGCCCTGTAGTCCTTCAACGAGAACCGCATTTTGAGGTTCCCCTTCTTTGCATCCTTCTTTGTATTGCAACAGCGTCTCGCACCAAGCAGAAGCTTTTGCTCTGGTGGGGCAGTGTTTGTGTTCAAAGTGATGGATCTTGTCAGCCACTCATAATAAAAGCAGTGGAGCCAAGGTGACGTTCAAGGGGAAGACAGAAAAGCCATGGCAAAGGCGTGCACTTATTTTTCTGATTGCTGTGAAGCTCACAAAATGAAATGGGCTTTGTCGTGGCATCAGCCTTCAAAGCATGCTTCTCTTCCCCAGAACAGCTAAAGCTCTTTGCAACCCTTGGCTAGGAGACTGAAGCCAACCTTCTGGTAAGTCCCCGATTCACGGGAAGGGAAGGGAATAGGACTGGGCAGGAAGGCCTGGGTAGACTGAGGTGAGGGTGAGAGGAAGATGAAACTGAGGACTGGAAATTTGGAGGTTTGAGGCATTATGGAGGGAGATTGAGATTCATGAAGAAAGTGAAGCTGGGGATGAGAGGAGTTTTATACTGAGACTGTCTGGCAAGGAACTGGCAGCAGGAGAGGGATAGAAGACACAACAGAATTCAGTTTGCTCTCCAGTAGAAGGAGAGGAGAGTAAAGAGATAGGAATGCCAGGGGTATAGGCAGTGAGATGAAGAATGAGACCAAAAACTGAAGTAGGACCTGGTGTGATGCGCCAAATTTGGAGGCCCACTTGGAGGTTAAGAAAGGAGAGATGCCTGGGGGAAGGAACAGGTGATCCACACCTGAAAGTGGAGGTCAGGCACAGGGGAAGGGCATGGAGTACCGGGAGAGAGCTGCAGGAGCAGCCCCACACAGGGCAGAGCAGCGGGGCAGGGACAGGAGCACCATGGGATGTGCTCGCTGGAACATCCTGACTTCCAGAGCTGGATGTGGAACAGAGCTTCCCTGAGGCTGCTGGCCTTCACGTTGGCTCAGCCAGCAAAGAATTTGCCTCTTGTGCTGTCTGCCCCGGCGCGCAGTACTGCAGTGACTAGAATTGAGTGTCCTTGGACGAGGCAGCAGCAGCTGCCTGCCTGGGGGAGGACAGCGAGCTTTCTTGTAGTTAGATGACAAAAATTTTACAGAGAGAAAGGGTCAATTCATTAGTCTGGCAGCCACTAAATTAAGAAAAGGCAAGTGGGGCTACTATATCAAAGGTGTCTGAATTCAGTCACAGATGATTCTGAAGTTGCTGGATTGATCTTGTGGTCAGCTTAAGCAAGCTTAACTAATTAATTGCTTTATTTTAGTTCATTGTGTAAGAGCTAGCTCCTAATAAATCACATTGCTTTGTGGAAACATGCTTTAAACAACTGTGTAAATACTAAATAGCCTTAGGAATGGTCTTACGAACCCGCTGAATAATCCAAATTCCAACACTCATACCCCTCCGCTGCTGGTCTAGATGGAGGGTAACGGTCTGCTGCTGTTGTCTGTCTCTCTTTGAGTAAAAGGGATGGAGGCGCGTGTTGGGTGTACAAAGGTACCAGCAGGGTCGGTGACACATGGAGGTGTGGTGGTCCTGCACAGACGGTTACCCTTTTCAGGAACACACAAGAAATGCTGCAGGTGTTCAAGGAGCATTGTGAAGGTTGCAAAGCTTCAAGGTTCAAGTTTAAAAGTTAGGCAATGCCTAAATAACATCACCAGTGAAACCTTAATTCAGAACCCGTATGCATGTAGGTTATGAAAAAGTAATTAATTGTATTTCCCTTCCTGTGCATTTCAGTGTGAATGGCAGTAATTCACAATCCTCACACAGCTCTACGGGTTTTCTGGGGCAGCTGACACTGAGGATCCTCTGACTTACTGTTTGTGGATCTATCTTAACGAGAGGTACCCTAAGTTTCAAAATATGGACCTGTCAGTGTAGCCTCCTGACGTGAAGGTTCTTAACTAATACTTGTAAGGACCGTGACTCTTCTACTCACCTTCTACACCAGGCCAGGTCTGTGTTGATGAAGACTGGGAACAGACAGTGCTGATGGAGGCTGGTTGTGGGTTGGAGCCGAGCTCTCCAGCATCTCATAGGAGGGTATAAAATTAACATCTCCATTTGCGCAAATTAAAACCAAATCTTGCATGTATGAATCCTGCCTCTGTTAATTCTGACTGCTGGCACAAGTACTACTGTAGTATCAGTCTAGTCTCACAGGATGTATTTAAGGAATTGCAGTAGAAGGACGGAGTTATCAAGCTAAATTTCTTGGCTGATTCCTTGTCTAGTGACAACTGTCCTGCTCTGCTTTCTATCAGCTCTCCAGTTTTGTGTTTAATAATGAAAAGAGCAAACCTTTTTTTTTCTTTTTAGTATAAAGTAACAATTTTTCAGATTTCTAATCGTATTTTGAAAGCAAATCACATGGGATCAGAAAGGACATCTCTGACAGAACCAGAGTACGTGTAGCGTGTACCCTTTGTACATACTTCTCCAGTGCTAAAGCAACTAGGCAGTGGCACTTTGCATGCAAAACCCCTGAGAAATGTAAAGGTACGGCACACAGGCAACAAAACATCGAGATCCTCCCTCTGTGTGGTGAATACACACTGGTCTGTAATACAGAAGACATAGTTTTATGTAGACAAATAAGCTACACAAGAAAAGATTCTTTCAGACTCCAGGCTTTTCAGGGCAAAATGTAGCTCCTTGTTTAGAAGGGGATCAGTGTACTGTCCCCAGCGTATTTTTTATTACTGAGTAATTATTACTGACAAATAAACACTGAGTAATTGTAAGAAATATTCTCAGTAAGAAATGTCACCTGGTTTCTGCCCTGTCTCACCAGTTATGCTGAAAGGCCAGTTCTGCTTTTAATGCTGTCCAGCATTTATCAGTAAAAAGGTGGCCAAGGAATCACACAAAGGGAATTGGCAGAACCCAGATAACCGAATAGGAATAATCTTGTTTCACTGCAACTAGCTTCCATGGTTGCCAAAAGCTGTATCAAAACTGATTATGGTAATACCACATACAAACTGATCTGAGAAACGGCTTCCAAATTTACTCGTGTTTATGGTTCTGCTAAGGTGGCTGCTGTTCCCTTCAAATGGGAGCCAGTGGGACCAGTCCAGATGAGCAAGTACTGAGATCAAATAGTAGACTCCCACTAGCTTTAATGTGTTTTATAGAAAGCTGAGCTACTACTGCAGTGCAGCATCCATCTAGGTTTGGAAGGGGAGCTGACTGCAACCGCTGGAAGATTTAGCATTGAGAGGCTAAAGTTTGAGAAAAATATACCTAAAGATCTCTTAAAACAAGCTGTGAAAGAGCTTGCTATTAAACCCCATCTGAAATCAAATGATGACTGACAGCAGGTGCCCTGTCACATCTGTCTATGCAGAGGTATAGCTCCTGAATGGCTACTGCCATTTCCTGCAGGCCCCACTTGTTCCTTGCAAGGCAGCTTGGGTGCACTTAGGGGGTAGGACTCAATCTCTTGAGGTCCCTTCCAACCCCTACAATTCTGTGATTCTGTGACCTCACCTATGGCAAGAGCCGCCAGCCTACCGGTGCGAGGTTATAGTAGACACCAGCTGGGGACAGTCCTGATTTTGTAGAAGAAACTGGGAAATGTCTCATTCTCCTGGTCCATCTCTCTTGCAACGCCTCTGCAGCTAAAGGTGAGCAGCAAGAGCAGGGTGGCTGTGCCACGGGTGTACAGCAGGGAGGAGAGTTACTTCTTAGGAGCTCGGCAGGCCAGAATCACTGACCCTGCCTGTCCCGGGGGACAAACTCGCCAGTGAAACGGCAGTTCCTAGTTCTTGTAACACTTTCATGAGCTGCAGGCGGTCATCCAGGGAGTTATGGGCCGTCCTCCTCACCCAGGGAGATCCTGACAGGAGTTTCTCCCCGGTGTGGCGGCGGCGACGCACCGGAAGGTTTCACCGTGGCCGCGCAGGGCTGGCTACCTGCTCGGGCAGGCTGGGCGCTGAGGGGTGGCCGGGCGGCGGCCAGGCCCCACGGGACTTGCGGGACCCTGCCGCGAGCGGCAGAGCCAGCGGCGAGCCCTTGCCTGGTCCCGCCTTGCTACCGCTCCCGCCCGGGAAGCCGGCGCAGCCCGCGGGAGGCCGGAGTGCGGCCGGTCTGGAGCCCGTACGGCCGCCGCCCGTCCCGTCCCGTCGCCACCGCCGCCTCGCCGTCGCCAGGGGCAACCGGGCCACTTCCGCCCGCCGCCAAGATGGCGGCGGCGCCGTAACCTGGAAGCGGTCGGTCGCCCCGCGCCTCGGCGCGCCCGCCCCCGTGGTGCCGCGGGAGGTCTGTGGGCGGGGAGTCCCGTGACGGCTCGGTGCGCAGAGACGGTGGCCGGCAGGGGCGGGCGGGGAGGGGGGGGCCGAGCGCGCCTCGGGAGGATGGCGGAGCCGCACGGTACGGGTGGCCGGGCTCGGGGCCGCGGCGGGCTGGGGCGGGAGGGGGGGGGGGCGCGAAAGGTGGCGGCGGGGCTCGCCGCCGGCGGGGGCGTCGGGGCGCGCCGAGACGGCGGCTGACAGCGGGCGGGGTGGGCCTGGCGGCGGCCGGGGACGGCAGCGGCGGCGGGGGAGGCGGGAGGCCGCGGGCACAAAGGCGGGGAGGGCCCGGGCGGCAGGTAACCGCGCGGGGGGCGCGCCCTGGGCTGCCCCAGCGCGGGGGGTCGGCGGCGGGAGGCGGCGGGGCAGCCCGCCCGGGCTCCACGCACCGGCACCCGGCGAGTGCGTGCGTGTGTGTGTGTGTGTGTGTGTGTGCGTGCGTGCCCCGGCGGGGTGCAGCCCCGCCCGGCAGCCGCGGGGCCCGGGGCAGGTGGGGTGGGGCGGGCCGGGCCGGGCGGGGGGCCGCCCGCTGCGTGCGGCGGGGCGGGGGCGGCCGATCGCCCCGCTGGGCTCGGCGGCAGGGCTGCCCCGCTCCTTCGTGCCGCCGGGCGATGGCATCGAGCGGCCACCGCCACAACAACAACAACAAAAAGAAAGAGAGAAAGAAAGGAGGAAGCTCCGTTTTACAGCCTCACCTCTCCTCCTCCCCTCCAGCTCCCGGTACCGAGAGCTGGCGAGGAGAAATTTAAGAGACTTCGCCTGTGTGTAGTGGCACTGACGCTCAGAGTAATGATTACCGGCGTTCAGGGTAATGATTACATCTGCTCCTGTCTGTGTGAGTGCTGTCCCCCTCCCTCCTTCCCTCCCTCCCCGCCGTAGAGGCGTGAGGCTCTTTTCCTGTTTCACCCGGTGTATTTATTGTGGCAGTTCTGATGGAGCAGGAGAGGCAGAAGCTCGTCTGCCAAAGTCGTCGCCTTCCTGTCTAGCCAGGTGACTTTCCCGGTATTTAAAACCGAGAGGTGGCGGAGGGAAAGCGGCGTGACAGCTTCCCGCGTGTGTCTGTGGCTGTAGAAGGTGTTTTCAGCGAGTTGCAAGTATCTTTTCCTAGGAATCGGTTAAAAAGCCGTAGTAACCTCCCAGCACCTCCTAAGGTGTGTTGGCTGAAATTGCGGCTGGGCGTGAGCTGGGCAGAAATTCGGCAGAACTCAAGTTTAGTGAAACTCTGTGGCTGCTTGACCTTACCGGCTTATTTCGGAGCAGGTAGGCAGATGGAATGGGAAGTTGCAGTGTGTGAGAAAACAATGGCAAAGTTCTGAAACAGTGATTTTTAACTCGGATGTTTGTGATGGGGTGAGGGAAGCATAAGTCTTATTCGGCTCTGCACATGTGCAGACACTGTACAAGGCGGAATATTCATGATCAAGGAGTTGTAATTGTTTGTATTGTCATTGCTGCAGTACTTGGTCTGGGTTTTTTGGACTATCCAACTAGAAATTAGGATGGTTTTAGTAATTACCTTCAGTGTCTTAATTTCCTGTTTCGTGTTTGCGTGTTCGCCACCTTATTGTTTCTTCTTTTTACCATCTAAACTGCATTTTTAAAAATCACTAGTCATTATTGGATGCTTCTATTTATAAAACCCAAGGCTTAAAGGAGGTGGTGGTCAAATTAAGTCACACTTATTTACAGCCATATTTCAGGCATATGTTGCATGGTGATCTCGATATAATCCTAGCCTGGTTTTGGGAGAGATTTACTGTATCCTATGAATTTGTTATTACACTGCTATGCATACATTTTAATTTTAGTAACGCTCTTATCCTCTTAATTCCTGTTGAATGATTTGGGTTTGACTGTTTGGGTTTTCTGTGTAATTATTCTTTGCTCTGGATGAGTAAAACGGGAGATTATTGTCGTACTTTGAAGCTGGATTCCTTTTAATTTAGGCTAATGTTTGTCAGCCGTCAGGATTTCTGTACGTGTGGCAAGGCAAAACACGTACATCAGGCAAAACTAATTTTTTACATAGTCTTGTAATACAGAAAGATGATTCCAGACAAAGCTCACCCTGTGTCCACAGCCTTCCTTTGAGGGATACCGAGGAATGCTCAATGAGGATGCTGTCTTCTGCCACGTCCCTCTCCTCTGCTCTTTCTAGAAATGTCAAACAATCCCCATGGCTTTTTCTTAGGGGTGATGGCAAGGGTAGGGTTGATGAGCAGTGCTGATTGCGAGGAGCTGCTGTTCCTGGTCTAGTTTTTCCTTCCCAGCGTGACAGATCTGTAAGGCGGGAGGTGCTGGGAGGGGCGTTCCTTTGTTATGTTGACACTTACATCGCACTGACGGGTGTATTCTCCTCCAGGAATTTTGTGTGATGGGAAGGGATTCCCTCAGACAACGAATATTTCCCCCAGCTGTCTCCCTGCGCTCTCAGCCTGCGTGGAGAAATTAAGCGCTCCGGAGATGGCTTGTGCGTTTTGCCTTTTAGGAAACCCTTGGATTGATCGTTGCCTGGCCGTGGCTTTCTAGAAAAGAGTGTTTCTGCCCGAGTGTTTCTGTGTGTGTGGCCGCCCGGGCTTGTCACCCTGCGATCCCGCTGCTGCGGCACCCGTGAGGCGGAGGGCTGAGGGCGCCCGTGCGTGTGTGCAGGTGGTTGGGGTCAGGCTGTGGAAGTGCCTCCTGCGTGTTCTGAAGGGGGAGAAGGGTCACGCTTTGCCATCTGTGCCAGGGTGCAGGGTTAGGTAGCTCCCAGCCCGCAGCAGGTGACGTGCCCCCGTGTCCGACCCTGCCCATCTAGTGGCATTTCCCACCCAAAATGGTTTGAGGCTCATTGCTTCTTACTTTATCCCCCCGCCCCCCTCCCCACCCCCCCGCGGCAGCTCTGGGGATGCTCTTTTAATTGAAGTGAGGCTTCCTTTCCTCTCTCTCGCTGTAATACCTTGTATTTATTTTTACTGCATGCAACTGCACCTCGGAGGAGGTATTTCTGTCTGTGTGTGTGTGTGCGAGAGGGCTGGTGGAGAGATCGTGAAGGAGCGAAGATGAAGCAGCCAGTTGTAACTAGATTGTAGAGATAAAAAGAACCCTTGTTTACATTAAAATCGTACCGGCTGACATAGCCTAGTCTGTGTGATACAGTAGTCTTGCTATGTTACAAAACATACCGGGGTAAAACGTAACAGGTTGTATAATAAACAGGTAGTGTTTGCGGTATTGGCCCTTGGCCTTAATTTGGTTGGGTTTTCTGCTGTGTTGCTTGGGCTTGACTGCGTTGTGAAATGCACGTAACATAGTAGGGATGCCTGGGCGTTCTCCGACACCAAACTTGGTTCAATAAAGGCGTTTTCACTACAGCAGAACAACGGTCTCTGGGTAAAAAAGAGAATTTTAATGACTAAGATTTTTTTTCCCATCATTAACCTCTAGGTAATGGATATGTTTTGGCCAGAAATTAGGCAGTACCTATACTTTCTTTCTAAAAAAAGTGAATTTTGACCTGTTTCCAGATCGTTGCAGTTTAAGAAGCACTTTATCTGTATTGCTCTACGAGAGAAATGCTACATATGAGGACAGAGCCTATCCTATAGTTGTAGACATGCTGATTAGCTTGAGAATATGTTAAGAGGCTGCGAATTGGCGTAGATAAATGCCTGGGTGCATGGTCAGAGAACTTCATAAAACAATCTGGCATGCCTATCTGCTTGTTTCTTTTAGCGTTGTTTTACTGGTAAGGAGGACGTTAAAAAGAAAATAGAAAAGACTTGAACATCTTTTGATTTCTCTACAAAAGAAGTCTGTGTTCCCAGCTTTGGATGTAGGTTAGATGTTAATTTGCTCTCCTGCCTCTCTTTTTGTTACAAAAAGTGCTGGAATGTATTTTTTTTTGGCTGCAGGAGAGTATATAGCTGTTTCTTTATTATCGTTATTTATTTATTTAGCGCAATCGAAAGTTTGCTGCTCGTCAGTTGGTGGTGTTGGGGTTTCGCAGCGAGGAGCAGCAGCCCTGGGGAAGCGAGCTGTGCTCCAGCCCAGCATCATGCGACCGGTGCTCCCCGTGAGTTGGCTGTAGCTGGCTCTTGCCTCGCCCTGCTAATCCTCTGCGGGCTTCTGTGCCTTAAAAGTGCTTCGGTGAGCTTCGTCTGAGCGAGGTGCACGGAGCGATCCGGCTGGCGGCATTTCCACGGAGCCCTCCTGATCCCCTGGATATTGTATCCGGTTCAGTGGACCTGCCCAGCCTGTGGTCGGAGGCTTTTTGTTATGCGTGCATCCTAATTGTTCTTTCTGTTGGCATTGGAGTCAGGCTGAAGGGGCTGCGCACCAATGCAAATAGCCTCTCTAATACCTTGTGCATTTGCATTATAATGGCTGCATAAATATCGCAGCACATCTCGGTTCACTCCCTGCTTTGACTGCTGGGATTTAAAATAGGCTCTTTCTGTAGCACACATCTTGGCGGTTGGTGTTGCTTTGGAGAGGGGTTCTGAAGCGCATCCTCATTAAATAGCGAAGCCTGTTTGCGATGAGGTGCGATTTGAACTTACCCGTGGCGTGGTCTCCCACTCCTTTCAGCCCACGGGTTGATACAGGCGCTTGGAAGGGGAAAAAAAAGCACCAAAACTTCAGCAGTTTTTCATCAGCTATTTCTAAAGTCACTATATTTGGGGTTGCAAAACATGTTTGCTTGAGGCTTGGCTTTGCATTTATTTCCAGAAAACCTATAGATGTCTGCGGGAATAAGGAATGTGAAATATTGTGCCACCATTGTTCTGGTGCTGAAACATTTGGTGACTTATGACTGACTTTACCAGAATCACCTCAGATTTCCTTTGAAAGTGTTGATACAGTGATGTGACTGAAAGCAGACACTTTTGGGGAACTGGTGGCAGATTGCCATCACCTATCTGTCAAAAGTTTGCTTTACAACGCTGTTCAGCAGAACAGCAATTAGTATCACTTGACTCTTAGTAGATGCAAAGAGACTTTTAAAAACCATTATAGAATCCTATCTTTTAAAGGTTGGATTTAATCTCTTGTAGCTATACCCTTGGTTATGTGTTGTCAAATTTCAGGAAGGGTAATATATTGCAACAGAGTAGCCCAAAAATATGAAGAATAGTTTAATGCTAGGGTTCACCCTGTCTGACATGATTTAGCCTGTGAAAACTGCTGCAAGAAAGGTATGTTTAAACCAAACGCTCATTTTTGTGGTTTATGTATCTGCTGTTAGTAGCTTGTCGCCCTTACACTTGTTTACACATACTATTGCAGTCATAGTTCGGGGTAATGATATGAAGGATCCTGTTGCTGGAACTAAAGTTACAAAAACAGGTTTTTGAAACGGTGATAGGATTGCAAGAAACCATAAATTTACTCACAACTTCTACAATAAGATTGATGATTCACTTATCTATGAAGTATTCTGCACAGTGGTGCAAACATATGTATTACTGTAATACAGTATTCTAACACTTTGTCAAAAACTTGTGTCTGTGAGAAGTTTAGAATAAGTGTAGTAGCAGGCTTGAAAATACAAGGTTAAATACTGTTAAGTAAAAGAATAAAAATAGTCTTGAAACCCTGACACACAAGAACCTTAAGTTGTAGAATGTTTATACTTTATGTGTACTTGGATTTTAATTATCCATTAGATATTACAGATAATGTTTGTTCAGTACATCAAAGAATATGGCAAAACCACTCCAGGATTTGATACAGTGTTTAGATCTATATTTTCAGTGTTTCCATCCTAATAGGAGTTAGTATTAAATCAGAAATTGAAGAGCTGTTTCGTGACAGTCTGAATGGTCAGAACGATCCATTGGGTCTGGCATGTTGTGTTGACTAGGAAGAAAAATAAACAGATTTATTGCTTTTATGAAGAAATACCTGAGTAGCAGCCAGGAAGACCAGGGCCTGGTACTTATTTGTAGCTGAAGTGCAGTAATGATCATGGGGAGTCAGACTTATTTTCTTCCTTTTTTTGTTTTTCCTCCTCCTTGCCTGTGTCCCAGTCTTTTAAATCTTGGCAAATAGGGAATTCTGCTCTCTTAGCTCTGAGGCTTCTCTCCTGTGACCGGCAGTAGTAACCTGTGCCATAGCAGCACATGATCTGTCCACTCTTCTGTATAATAAGATTTCACACTGTTGTCTTTTTTTTTGATGCTGAAAGTTAGGTCAAAATCTGTTTTGTAATACACAGCACTAATTGTGTCTATTGATCATTGTCCTGGGAGGAAATACTCATGTTGTTGTGTCAAGATACTTAAAGAAAAAAAAAGAAATTAAAACCAAAACCCCAACACTTTTTTTAAAAAAATTAACTATTGCATAGACTCTTTTTGTTTTAGCCTGTCACTGTAACTTAAAGCTTGTACAGCACAGCAGCAAAGGTCCTAGTGCATTGGTAGATAATTGGCTAAAGCTGTACATACAGTGCAACTGCAGGTGCTGAGCAAAGTGCTTTATGCTGTGGAAGGGTTTGGGTTCTCAGCTTTAGCCTTATTTTTCCTTCATGTTTTACCTAATCCAACAAAACACGGGGGTTTATTCCATCCTCATTTAAAAAAGTATAACAAAAATCCTATATTCTGTCTCTGTGCCCTCCCCCCTGCCCCGGCTCAACCAAAAAACCTCTAAATCAACCCTCAGCTGTCCAAAGCAAGGAAATAATTGAGTAATCCTTATTCTCTTCATTAGATGCACTGTTGTATTTCTGAAATGGTGAGGGTTTTTTTGTGCTCTTTTATATTCCCCTTCCCCCTCCTCCTTGAGTCAGCCACTGCAGAAAAGCAGAACTGTGCATTTCTTTTAATTCTAAGGGATAACCGCGCTGAGAGGAGTCGTCTTGAGTTCTGTAAATGCCAAGTCCTGTTCAGAAGCATTTAGTTACATGGAGTCACTATGTGTAGCTGAGAGAAAATGACTTCACTAGCAAACTATATGGCTTCTGAAGGCATCAGGTGGCTTAATATGTAAACAAAAGTCCACAGCAGTCAAAAATAGATCTTTATAAAAAGAAATAGTGCAGAAAAGTGACCCCCTAAACAAGGAAGTGAAGGGCTACCAGGGAATCCATCTATGTAGTCCTGCAAAATGCTGATCATAGCAGAATATGAAGGGCTTACTATGAAAACCCATTTTGCTGTTACTTCTGACATAGAACTTAGAGTACGTGACTTTTTAAAATGTTTCTTGCAGAGAGATGATTGTACAATAAAAGGGTTTAAAGCCAAGAAAAATCCTATAAAATATGCATAATTTGGAGTCATTTGCACAGTTTTCTTATTGAAGGGATGGATGGGTTAAATGAAGCCTCAGATCAAGTGTTCTTGTTAGCGTGCTAAATCTGTGGCAATTACCTTTCCAATAGATTTTAAAAATCCAAGAGCTATTGTAGAGTATTTGTAAAACCTAAACTATTTCTTATTAAAGACAATTTTATAATTCTGGCAGTTAGTTACATGGGATTTAAGACTGTAGATTCTTTCTGTGAAAAGGGAAATTTATCCTGATAAATGATACAGTTAAGATATGCGGGAATGTGTGTTTGTGCTGCAGATTTTGCTCTGGTGAAATCCCTCTGTCTCTTTTGAACTCTTCAGCAATGTGCAGATGACGGCAGATTTCAGGCTGTCGTATTTGTTTTTCGTGGTGGGCTACGTGTTTGCTTTTTGGAATATTCAAACAATTGTTTGGCAGCTTTCTTGATGACATGTTGTGTGTGGCAGGCCTAGTTAGGAAGGAAACAAAAGTTTAAACATCATAGCCATGAGTTGTAATTTACATAATACATACAACAACCTGGATTTTTTTTTTCCCCATGACTTCATCCATAAATACATGTTTTTGTGGTTTAGGTTATCAAGAGGCATGTTTTTACAGTAGTAATTTCTCTTCTTTCTTTCTTTCCTGTAAGAAGCCTTCGGAGAAGCGTTGGTAGTTATTTCTTGCATTTAAGATGCATATTGTCTTTTAAAATTGGCTCTTTGCAGCCCAGCTCTTCTGAGAAGCCCTAAGTCGTACCCAAACAGATATCAAGGGTTCAGTTACACGCTCTCAGTGTAGTATCATGTTTTCTTCTTCTAAACCAAGATGCTGTTTATTGAACCAATTAGCTGTTGGGTGCAAGCCAGAACTTTCTCCCGAAATCAGAATTAATGAATAAACAGATTACACTGGCAAGACATTTATTCTCAATGGGCAGTGACAGTTAACGTGTGACTGGGACGCGGTCCGTATCCTGCAACCTCGGTGCTCGTCTGGGTCTGTCTATACTTGGCCCTGCTGACGTCAGGAGGGGTAAACTTTTGAGTATGGATCACACGTTCGCATCGTATATTTGATGGTATGTCTGTCTTGGAATGTTTTTGAAACGGTTCCAGCTCTTCTGTAGCCAGCAGATGGGATGCATACGCCTTCATTAACAAGCAGTTAACTCCGCTGGTACGACTAAATTTTCATCACGCTCCGGGTCTCTGACTTGGCTCTTTCTGCATTCCGGCTCCCACTGTTTGTTCTGCTCCCTCCACGAAGAAATCGGCACTAGCATTACATGCTCCTGCCCTCCTGTGGTAATGAAAACCTAAACGTTTCTCTCAAAATCAGGTTGTGTAGAAATAAAAGAGAGGAGAATAAGGAACTAGGGTTTTTTTTTCTTCTGGAGCAGCTGCTTGCATCTCTGGATGTATGCTTGCTTTTGGTGACATGTTCTGCTTCAAAAGCCCTGAGAAAATCATAGTAATTTCTAAACTTGCTGTTACAGTATCAGAAAGAACTTAGAGCCTCATTACAGCTTTGAATTAACCTTTATACATGATATCCCTTTTGCATTAGTTCAGCGAAACTAAGGCACAGAAATTACAGGGAAGGTTTTTAACAGCAGTAATGGCAATGGGATTGCTCTGCCTTCCCTGCTCGGTGGGAGCTGAAGTGCAGTTCCAACACATGCCTTGGCAAGCCTGCCTGGCCGGGTGACCCACGCCAAGCTCACCACAAGTAAGGAGTGGAGGTGGATCCCAACCCCGAGCTCCTTCCAGAGGAGTGAAAGGCAGAGCAAGGCAAACGGATGCAGAACTGTTACTGCAGTGAAAGCCACGCTGAGCAGCCTGTTAGATCTCTGAATGTGTGGTATGATAACAAGCCGTCAAGTTGCCCGGAAGGGTCCTGATGTGGTTGTAGTCTGTATGTGACCTCTCACTTCTTTATTGATCCTCTGTATTAATAAGAATACTTAAAAGGCAGCAGCTCACATCTTCGTTTCAAACCTAATGGTGTATATAAACTGTGGACACAAAACTTCAGTCTCTTTAGACAAATATTGATGAGATACTCTCAACATGTATGGTCTTGGAACAAGAAATCTGTGTTTGTCACAGCTTTCACTCCTGTGACTTCCAGCGTCTACTGAAACGGCTTAAACCTGCTTCATGTTAGCAGGAACACTTTCACAGTTTGCACACCGTTGATTCTTTCAGCCAGCTTGTTGGCTGTCTTTCAAAAAATACACAACTGATCAGTTGTATACCATTGTAATCTAAAAGTATGCTCTAGAGCTGCAGCTACCGATTTTCCCCATCATTTTGTATTATTACGATGCCATTTTTAGTCCTGCCTCATCTATGAAGCCCCTTAATTGACAGTGAGAATACACTTCACAGAGTTCCAACAAAAAGAACTGCTCCAGAGTAAGATTCTATAATCTTTCCTGTAAATTTCTGGCTTTTGTGACACAGAAACAAGGTAGGGTAAAATGGTGCATAGAGCATGAAAGCGACTCAGTGCAACTGCTTGTCTGTGCTCCCTTATCCTGGGGTAACGCAAGTTACACTGCCAGATAACTGGTGTTCTGGAGCGATTGTCTATTGAGTTACTCTGTGAATCGATGTAGATATAAAGTTCTCAAAGAAAAATAGAGGGGGGAAAGCACAGAAGGCTTGTACGTGAGTGCTTTCAAAGTGTTGCTACTTGTTATCTAATGCTTTTTCTAAATAGGAATCTAGTAATGGTTTGAACTTTTCTCTTGCACTTTCCCAGTGACAAAGCCATAACTTGTTTGTCGTGTTTGGAGGTGATGAGCAAAGGATGATGAGCCACAGAAAGAGTTCTGCATGGGGTGTGTGTGGCTGTAAAAGCTCATGGATTGAATTTCAGGTTCTGTTGAAGCATAGAGTGGAAAATGACCGCTCAGACCCTTGTCTCTCTATCAGGAGTAAGTTTTCTTTCCTCCCTAAGCAACTTTCTCAAGCATTGGAGGCTGAGATGGGCAACAGCCTTGGCTATCTATTTTACTTAGAATTTTTATATAAATTCAGTGTTTTATAACTTGGTTTATGAATGGAATGAGAGACTAAGGAACTAGTGAGCAAGTTTGCATTTGTGGGGTTGTACTTCGGTGGCTCCTCCACACGTACTGCAGGTGTGTGTATGTATTCATCCAGTACAATTGTGTGCTGCTTTTCAGTTATCCAAAGGAAACCAGCAGAACTTGATTGACAGAATTAATGCTGGAAATGTTACTTTTCACTCAGGTTTTGAGCACTTTTCAGGTGGCTGCTCTAATACAAGTTTTACACTGATCCATTGTAGAGACGGTAATTCCAAAGCTCCACCATTTAGGATTCATTTGGATTCTGGTTTTCCTTGCTGTCAATTACCAGCTAGAGAGCACTGAGAGTTGTGTTATCAGTCAGATGGGGCGGGACTGGTTGTATGGTCCTTTTTCTTCATCTAGTGTGACCATGGGCACTTCACCTCTCGGACTGTTTGGTTTTGATTATTAAGATGCAGCTTTTAACACTGTGCCTGGTGCATGCAGCCTCATGTAAATAAAACAGCCCAGCCTGAAAAGCAGTGACAAAGTGAAACAAGGTTTTCTGATATGAAAGCTTAAACATGTGATCACAGGGTAGATTAATTAGCTGGGGCCAGGAATTTTCTTCTTTTAAGTCGAGCTTTTCATTTGCCTGTAAGGTTTGCTTCTTAGTGTGGGGTGTTCTGATAAGCTGACACTGTTGTAATTGTACAACTGTAAATTATATATATATATATATATATATATATATATATATAAAACCAAAACAAAAGGGTTACTTTGTACTGTTTGAAGTGCACCAAATTCACTTGTGGATCACTCCCACCTTTATTTCGGTACTTATGATGGTTTGTGGTGCTTCTTGAGCAATTAATGTCTTTTACACAATTTTTTTTTTGATATTTGAAACAGTATCTAGAAATAATAAATAAGAAATTGAACAAATTGAAACCTCCTGATGATAATATAGGTGAGGAAGAAATTTTGACTGGAACAGATGGTATTTTTTCAGCTCAATTTAGATGTGCTCTTTTATCTCCCTTTATTATTTATTTATTTAAAATAACTCTTCAAGACTTAAGCATGCTTGTGGGAACACACTTGTTCTCTAGAAATCTGATTTTTTTCCCCCTCTCTGTGTTTAGGGAAATTATTTTCTTTGGGCTTGATATATCCCTGAAGCAAAGCAGTTTTCTGTTGATTCAGTACTTGAAAAACTATTTAAAGATTTTAGTTTCTAGTTTCTTAATAGTTAAGTTTCAGTGAAAGCACAGATTTTAACGACTCAGAAAAACCACTTAACCAGCCAGGACTGTATTTTCTCACAGTAGTTTCAATCTTTAATGTTGTTTTTTTTTGAGATACCTGTGGTGAGCAGCTGGTCTTCCTACTGTACTTTCTTTAGTGGACAGATTCAGGTGTCCTCTGTTGGCTTCATGCTTGGTGTTTGAGTGTTGCAAGTTTTTGAATCCTTTTGTGAAAGATAAAAGCAAAGAACTGTGTCACTGAAAAGATAAAATTCTGCATTCTCATTTTACTGCCGGTGTTTTGGAACTGTTAAATGTTATATGAATAAAGATCCCAAAAATACCGATCAAATGCAATCACTGTTTGCAATTATTTCGGATCCCAGGGGGAACCCCAAGTAGGTGCCACCTGTAGGGATGGATCTTCCTTTGCCCTACTGTAAAATTCCAGTTTTCTAGTATACCGGATTTATAGTAGAGTTCAAGTTAGTTGCTGATAGTTGATAACTGAATTCCAAATTCCGATCAAACTCTAATTAACTGATACTTTTCTTGTTCATTGATGCTAGGATTTCCTTTTGCTGATCTTAATGCAGTGTGGAGGGAGCAACAGCCATTTCCTTCTCACTTTTTCTGGTCTCTCCCAGACGTTGAAAACACTGCAGTTGTGGTGCCATGTGCAGATAGCCTAAGTCTGATTTATGGTCACATGAACACTGTGAGGCTTGTTTTTAAACAAACCCCAAGCCTTTTAAGCTTAGCTGTTTTAAAACTGATAGTTTTTCGGTTTCATTTCTGCTGGAGTTATTTTTATGGATATCTTGCGTTTCTTTGTTATGCTCTCATTCACACAGGGAAAATGTAATCTACCAAGTGCTGAATGTTGGTAAGCTCTGTTGCATTCTAGAGATTTTTGTTTCTATTTAATAGTCGAGCTTTTGTGTCTCTGTTAGCAGCTTCATGTATTGTACATGCAAGCAGGAATATTAGGTTGGAGCAGGCAGGGCAGTGTAGCTTGCTAGCAACCCACAGACCAGAATTGCTTTGCAGGGCAATGATTTGCTTCCTTTTTCTGAAGAAGGGGTGGAAGGGCTAATTTGGGCCACAAATACTTGAAGCACCGAACTTTTGCTTAGATCCCACTTTGTAGCTTCATCCAGCTTGCTGGACATATTGGTACCATGGCCAAAGGATGGAGAGGACAGGCAATTTTCTAGCAGATTCCTGCAGAATTATGGTGTGATTATAAATGTAAGAGAGGAAGCAGACCCACAAAAGCATCCCTTGAAAATACGGCATTCTTCTGGGGAGAGATGAAGAGCTCTTGAAGTAAAATGATATTTTATTAATAAATGCTGAAAGTAGGAAAGAGATGGTACTGTGTAAGATTGCACATGCCGAATGCAGCCTGCAGTAAAGAGCCTGACTTATGGCAGGGTTCATCTGGCCTGGCTTTAGTGGTAATGTTGTTTACTCTGTAAAATAAGCTGGGGGTTGGCTGTGGGAGAAGTGAGCAGTGAAATAGTATCATCTGCACAAATCTGACATGAGGAATTTAGGAGTTGGAGGACAGCACACACAATGTGTCAAACAGCAGAGGCTGTGATTAAAACCTCTTCCCTTCATGGTTCCAACTGGTAGATCCTCACATCCACAGATCAAATTTAGCCTCAGCAGGCAAGAATAATCTTAAATGAAAACTTCCTTTTTTGCGTCATGTCTGAATTTGACCCCATAGGACGCTGATTTAATATAAGGTGATTTCATGTGTATCTTCATTTTTAAAAAAACCCCAGAATTTAAAGTGCATGTTTGTAGCAGTTAATTTTACTTTAATCCTAAACCACTCCTGACAATTGTCAGAGCATTTATGTTACTCACTGCCCCTGTAAGAATTACAGAAGCTTTAGATTTGGTAGGAATTTTTGTGATACAGACAAGTGATGCTCAGCTCTTCAGATTGCAGCTTCTTCCCCACCTTCTGTTGGAAGAATTATTGTCAGGGAATGGAAGAAGGGGAGGAAGGATTCGCGGGGGAGAGAAACTGCCCCCATTTGCACAACCTTATGTCCAAGAATCACAGGAGCTGGAGGCTGGTGGGGAAGAGAAGGTTTCATCAGACACATTCAAATCTTCAGCCTCACATAAAATAAAAACCTTGATGTAATTTGTCTGTTTCTTACCTCGCAGCAAAGGGAGGGATGGAGAAAGGCTTGCGGTGGGATGGAGGAATACAGCACTGGCATGTTGTACCTTGCTGCAGAGGGAGTGTGTGCAGGGAAGGTGGCTTCAGCCATGCCCCACTGCAGGGGACAGACCAATGTAGGTCCTACTCCCCAGGTCTTCTCTAGTTCTGCTGTCTTGCCAGTGTCTTCCACTGCTCTCTAGTCATTATTCCTGTACGTTGTCATGCTTGTAGTTCCTTGCAGTCTGTACTCTGCTCGTTCTTAAAGGAGATGGTAGTGGTTGTCATCTGTCTTCTACCTGTACCCGTGGTACTGCTGTTCTTGTTTTGGGAATGGCTGAGTATAAAAGGAACAAATCTGTAGCAAGTACTTGTTAATCAACTTTCTTGTTATTTATTTATTTTTACAGGTTTAGGTACCTCTCCAGTGTTTAATTTTCTTCTTTTTTTTCCTACTGTTCAGGAGCTCTTGTCTTACCTCCTCAGGATACTCTCCTTGTATCCTCATAGTGCTCGTGTATAAATATAGTACCTTGATTTTGAACATATTGTTCTGGAGCATATTGTCATATGAAAATTTGTTCAGTCCTTCTACTTTGTTCATGAGCCTGTGTGCCTTCTTTGAGTGCCTTCTGCATATGTCTGGTCCTTTGTGGGCTACATTTGTTTTGAAAAAGACTTTCTTTTATAATCTGCATTACCTCAACCTGTACTACCTGTGTGAATGTCACTTAGATGGTTGAAATACTCATCTCCTGCCCCTGTGCATCAAAGAGGAAAATCCAGGCTCCATCACTCTGTTGAGCTGCACAGAGGAGGACGGGTGCGGTGCAGGAACACGCTGCAAAGAGCTGAGAGCAGACCTGACCTCTGTGTCAGGCAGAGCAGCCCATCAGGCAGTCCCGATGCTGTTCCCGGCTCACAGGGTCTAGTTCAGCCGTCTGCTCTGTTGCTTTTGAACGTTCACAAACAGATCTGATGATTTCTCACCGAGTTACTCGGGCATTTATAACTGATAGCTTTTTTTTTTTTCCTAAATCAAAGGGCAATAAGGTGTGAGGAAGTCATTCATTATAAACAGGCTTACAGTAAGACTTATATTTTTCTTCATTTTGCCAGGGTGGTGGTAGAACTTTCACGTGGCTTTAAGCTTGCCTCTTCAATTTTTCCAAATTTCCATTTTTAATTTATTAGAAAGGCATTAAGTAAAAATAATACTGCATTATATTTGTACAGTGTTGTTTAATTCAGCTTGTGTGTTCAATTTTTTCCACATTTTTTTTTTCTGGTTAACGTTGCTGCTGCTTTCCACTTTTGCAATACACAAGCCTTTCAAGTGTGCTAAGGAATATATCATCCAGTTGGTTTTTGGCAAGCAGAAATCATGTTTTTCACTATTTCTAGTAAAAATGTCATTGAAGACCTTTTGTTTTTTTAGGAAAAAAAAAAAAAGGATGTCTCATCTGAACAGATTTTTAAGAATCTGCTTGGAAGGGATAACAGTGGTTTTCTTTTTTTTTTTTTTCTTGAAGGAAAACATCTTGTTCCTGTGAAGATACCCAATTTATCATGCGTTTTCCAGAATTCTTAGTATATGTGAAATAATCTTTTAATCAGGCTCCTTAGTTACGAGCAGGATAGAATTCAGTGCCATTTGGAGTCTTGGGTGTCAGGCTGGAGCTTAAGACATCATATGGGGAAGGCTCCTTGACAGCAGAAATGAGCATGAGGAGTATTTGTGGCAGATCTGGGCTTTAGGTGGTCCTTCATGGGAAGGTGAACAGAGCTTGCTTTCTCTTCCATGTGTCATCTTTATCTTCGATCCTAGGGATTGTCACTGTGGGGTTTTTTTGGGTGATGCTAATGCATTAGATGCTGATGGGTGGAAAACAAAACATATGTAAAAACTAAATAAAAGTACTTTAAGAAGTTATGAAAATTTATTTTGCAATATAAATCAGTCAAAATTAGGGGTGAATGAGATGGCTTCTAGTCTTAAGTGTGTTTAAATTTCCAATTACTACGTACTTTGCCTTCCCCATGCAGCGTGTAGGAGCAGGAGTGGTGTTTGCTGACCGATTAGTCTCAGTATTTTTGTATCTGTGATACTCTTACATGGAGTTTCTTACCGGTTGCTTCTTGCCTGCCAGCCTCCCACTCCTGTTCTTGTTCCAGCTTCTTCCCGTTTCTCCCTTTCCCCGTGTTTCTCAGCTTGCCCATGCTCCAGGCAGGAGGTTTTCTCCTCTGCATGGCTTGTTGTGCCCCCGTGGAAGGTGGGGAGGATGGTGGGAGGGTGTCTTAGCTGGGTAGGAAAGGCCTGTTCAGCCACTGTACGTGTGACTTGCTCTGTGGGAACGCCTTATAGCAAAAGAAGTTGGTGTGTAGGAGTCAGAGGTGAAACAGGCTCAGGGTTTATGAAATGCTTGGCTCTTTGTTGCCAGAGGAATTCCTCACAGTTTTCTTACTTGAGGTTTCAGAGTGGCCAGGAGCATGTGTGTGGTGAAAATCACTGTGGCACCAGACATCATCTTAACAGATTTCAGTTCTCTGATCTAAACCAAAAAATGCCATATTTGTTACGAAATCAGTGTTCACACTACCTTTGATGTGAAAAAAGCAACGTGCTTTTGCCAGCCTTCAGGCTTCTAAACATCAGTGAGGGCTGAGATAGTTCAACAGCACCGAAGAAGCCTTTGTCACAGAGCACTGGCTGCACATAGCTGTGTGCAGTGCTGCCTGAATCACCCATAGCATGCATCTGTTTGCTTAGATAATATTTCACTGTTTCACATCATTATGTTTAATAATTCTGCTTTGCTGTTGGGGCAGAAGAGTTGAAGGCTTTGAAAAAGGCTTGGGAGCAATTTTATTCTTCATCCCCCTTATCAGGGTGTATACTGAATCTACATTTTGATGGTGCTGTTAATTTACAAAGTTCACCAAAGTATTTCTGAGTTGCTTTGGCTTCTCCAGCTGTGGCTGAGCACTGTCTCAAGCAGCGGTGCAGGACGTTGGTCTGTCTGGTGGAACATGGAAGCTGCTTAACCATGTGCAGCAACCCAGCACAGGAGGGTAAGGAAATGGAAGGGATAATGCAAAATCCAGTCGAAACTGCAGGAAGATCTGGGTAGGCAGAATGCAGTTAACCTTATTAACCACCACGTGGATTTCTAAGGAGAACCTAGCAGGAGCAGACACATACTACAAGTAAAACACCATTTCTCTTTGGCAGTTTATAGTTCTTGCTTCTGAATAAGAATACTTGGAAGGCAGAAGTGGTGCATCACATCATGTGGAGGCAAACGTTTGCGGGAAAGAGAGATGAGGGTATTGTAACTTGCACCCAGCTATCTGAAATGTAGTGGTTTCTTGTTCTATCTGTATTCTAACTTGGCCCGAATAAGTTTGCTTTCATCAGGTAAAATGCATTTATCTGAAAGGGTGAGATTACAACACCAACCAACCCCCCCAAAATACCCGACCTCAACACAAACAGCAAGCCAAACCAACAACCGTTGATTGTGCAGTAGTGCAGGAAGACGTGGAGATCTCTGTTTTTCATTCAGAGTATTCTATGTTTGTTTTGGTTTCCTGTAATTTTAAAACATGTAATGTAAAATTTTGTTATAATATGCCACCCCAAAGAAAACAACTCCAGCTGATCATTATGCAGTTTTCAAATAAATTTTTTTTTGTTTTTTTTAATTTAGTTGTGATGAAGTGAAATGCACATTTAAATTGGAGCAAATTTGATTCCGATCATGGTTGTTATCTTTTTTCTGTGAAGAACGCTGATCTGTTAAAGGAGATACTTATTTTCTGAGAACAGGTTAAATGCAAAATACGTTAACGACTTCTAAAAGTGAGGAGATTTATAACTGAAAACTTGGGGGTAAATATGTGTTTTGTTTTGTTTTTTTTTTTGCAATTCAACAGACACTTGTATTTCTAAACTCATGTATTGTAGCTGGAAAGTGTTACTGTGAATGCCAATTCCTATACATTAGTTATATTTCAACTAGGTGTTTGATAAATATATCCAAGCTTTTCTCATCTTAGGTGAAGATCAAGAACTGCTAGTAAGCTCAGATAGGAAAAAAAAGAATTGAGCAAGGGGCAGGCATTGTGCAGTGATGAGCTGCCACATGTAGTTACTGTGGCTTTGTCTGCTGGCACATGGAAGGTAAAGAACCATCATTCCTTTTCATGTTCAGAATTGCACTGAAAGCACGTTTTAAGTTGGTTTTCAGACAGGCTTAGGCTTTTTTCCTAGCATAGCTGCAAGGGGATCTTGTGACTTACACAGTCACTAATTATGGTCAGAAAATTCAAGGGACTGAGAGTCATCCAGCACTGAACTTTGCAAAATGGTCATAATTATTACATAAAAGCATGTTGAAGAAGACAAACAAACTTAGTGCTTCAAATTCTGAGACAAAGAAACAAAGAGAAATGCTAGAATAAACATATTTTTACTTTGTTGTAGATAATTCTGTGTTGGTGATAGAAGCTAGAGCAGGGTGCTACCCTAGCAGTAACAGAGCAGTGGCTGATTTGGTTGAGATGGGCTGTAGTATGTGGCTTGTCCCAATTTCTGTTGGATAAGCATGATGTAAGTTGTTGATGATATAGATACTAGGGAATTACTAGATTATATATATTACTCCGTTGCTGTCTTGTGTCTTCACTTTCTCTCCTGCCCGTCATTCTTTTATCTCCTGTTGGGTTGGTTTTATTTTGATATGTTGTTTTTATTGCTCAGAGTAAATGATGAGTAAAAGAAAAATATTTGATGCTGGTTTCTAGTTTGCATCATCACCTTCGGTGGGACCAGTGCCACTTTCTATCCAGTTTGTAACAAAGCTGTGTGTGGCAGGCTCTTTCCTTGTTTTACTGGAATTGTTGAGGGATCTGAAAGGTGGTGCCTCCATGCCGTGGGGTGGTAATAGTGAAGGGTGTTTTTATAGTGGGAAATAAGTTTTTGCTACAGGAAGGTGACCTTTGTTCAGAGGAAGGTGTTGGGTACATTGGAGCACTTGCTCTCGTGGAAGGTCATATTCCAGTCCAGATGCAGAATTTGTATAGTCACAAAAATGAGGGAACTGGATTTTCCTAAGCTAATACATCCATTAGGAATAACCTCTGTTTAGGCACATCTAGTTATTAGGACCTCTACTAAGACCGGGAAATTTGTTTCATCTAGCAAGTGATGATTTTCAAATTCCATGTATTATGCAGGGTTACACAGCCTGATGATAGGACGAGTTACCATGGAAACAGAGACATGTAGCCCAAAAGGTACATGCTGGGGGACCACAAATGCAGAAAGTACCTTTTTACATATTAAAATAAACTGCCACATGGAGTTAGCAGAATTCTTTGTACTTGCTCTTCGAGCCTGCTTCTACAGCAACAAGAAACAGGATTTTATAACTTTGCCAAAAAATGTTGGTTTCTTTCTTTTTTTTTCAGTAAATGGGGGGAAAAAGAGAAAATTCTTCATAAAAACAATGTTGGGAGTGCATGGAATGAATCACAGTCTGTCTATTTTTGTACTTGCTAGGTGAGTTCAAAGGCAGGGCACAAAAGATTATTTGTACCCCTAGGAACTCAAGGCGTAGGTGTCATTCTGTCTGCTGGCATGGAGCCTTTTTGTCATGACAGACCTGGACTTTGGTATGTGACCTGGCATTTGGCGCCATGCAGTACTTCCAGAGAACGGCCAGTCTGGTGGCCTGTGAATGAAAAGATGGATTCAAAAGCCTCACAACAGGCAGTAACGTCCGTGTGCATTTGCTGTGGAAGGACATGGCTGTGTTGGAAGCTGGGGTGGGATGTCCTAAGGAGGTATGTCTGCTTCTGCAGGTACAAAGCGATCAGTTTCCAGACACTTGAAACCAATTAATGTATGTATGTTAACTGCAGCTTTAATTGCACATAGGTTTGTAATTGGGTGCCTGCAGTTACAGATGTGTCTGCAGATTGAAGAAACCACAAGGAAAGCATAAGCAAGCCTTCAGAAATGGCCTAGGTGTTGCCCCCTTGGTCTGATGTTTTTATAGTTGATCCCTTGACCTTCAGGTTTTGCTCGAGTGCCAGACTGGGTTATGCTCAGCTGTTCTGCAGCCGTGGAAAGGGCAAGCAGGCAGGGAAGGGTCTTGGGGACAGTCCTTTGGCTGATGAAGATACATCCTAAAGGGCTTAGAGTGCTCTCAGGGCTCTCCTGGCTGACCCCACCTGGCTTGGGCTGCACGGGCGGGGATGCTGCTGCTGCTACCGACCATCCTGTACTCTGAAATAAAGGAATCCTCTTCCCAAGGAAGAGAAAGTGTCTAGCTGGGGTATTGCAGGAGCGCTGCTCCGGTGGAGGCGGATGAGGCGGTGTTTCTGCTCCGTGGCGGTGCGATGGCTGCCGCCCGTCGCTCTGAGCGAGGTTTTGTGCTCGGAGGAGCCGTGCAACCGCCTGGTGCCTGATTCAGCACTTTGCTCCC
Organism: Gallinula chloropus; assembly: GCF_964237585.1. Lineage (NCBI taxonomy): Eukaryota > Metazoa > Chordata > Aves > Gruiformes > Rallidae > Gallinula > Gallinula chloropus. The sequence goes on from NC_140090.1 coordinate 71,327,763, forward strand.
AGCTGGGCTGCGGTGGCTGCGGCGGCAGAAGCTGAAATGCACTTACGCAGATGAAAACTCTCTAGGTCAGATGTTTGAAGCTAGTAAATTGTAGGAGAGAATGTGCTTTGTTTGCAAGTGACTCGGTGGCTTAAGTGTTTTGGGTTTTGAAATAAAAGTAGTGACTTTTCCCCCCCCCCCCTTGCATATGTGGCATGGAGAATGGAAAGTTGCAGCTGCTTGGACTAAACATTGCATTTCATGCCTTGCTTATCGATGTGTTTGTGGTGTAGTGGGGTATGAAATGTTTTTGATATATCCCGTGCTGTTCTAAGTAAAAGGTAAATGCTTTGAAAACAGTAGATTTGTCTCTCTGTTGTTTGTTTGTTTGTAAATAGGTGTTGCTGCATTACCAGATAGCATTTGGACCCTGCCTTGTTGTAAAGGGCACTTTGGTCTGACTAATCACAGCATCCTAGATCAGAATTGACATCACAAAACATTTTTTTTTCTTGCTATGTAGTGGAATCACAGTCTGCTTACTCGAGTGTCCAATTCCTTATTTCTTCAATGTGTTTAGTATTTGTAATGATCCTTCTCTGTTATTTGGGTTGCAATGCTCAAGCCGTGGTGTGTGCCCTTTGGGTTAGGTTTAGTAGAAAAGCAGAACAAAGAGGAAAAACATTCCTGTTCCAGTCATTTACATAGTAAGGGGCTTTCCTTTCAAATATAGGCCTGTAGGTTTCCTGCTACATTACAGAAGTAGTTTAATTCTGTTTTATTTGAGCGTAACATTTTAGGCTCTAGTGAAAATAAGGCTTTAGATTTCACATGCTCAGAATACTGGAAATTGTGCCTGTTCCAGTACGCAAAACACACAACAGGATCCAGTAAGTGTTTAAGGGGAGCTGTAAAGTGACCATTTTCTAAGAAGATATGCCAAGATGATGTTCCTTTGGCAGAAAAGACTGAGGCTAGTTAGCCTCATCGCTTGAGATGGAAATATTTCAGCAGTGGGATAGTATTTTATTCCCATTAATGACTTCTTCTTCAAGCCATCTCTGTGAATACACAGGAAACATACTTGCAAGTCACAAGACCCATACTGCACCCTCTGAGAGAGGGACTGCTGGTAAGTCGTGCAGGAATAGCCTCTTCTGGGGGGCATCATCACGGGGCAGATGCCGCAGGACTAGCAGTGAGACCTTGGGCAACAAGGTGAGCTTTGGCCATTCCTTCTGGCTGGTTTCCTCTGGCTCCTGGGGTTTGGTCACCCTGGCACTGGTGCAGCCCTGGTGCCAGTTGCCTGATGCAGCGTTTCATTAGAGAGCTTGCATACAAATGGCTTGCAAGTTTGTTTGTGTAAAATTAAAATTAAAAAATAGGAGTGACCTCCCCTCAATTACAAGCTGTGAAGTAATATCGGCAGCAGATTGTTTCTGGAGCAGCAGTAAAATTGCTCTTCAGTAGTGGCTAGGAGACAGTTAAGTGTTTTACAGCAGCCTTTGAATAGCAGTTGGGTGAAATCCTTTATCTCAAGCCTCATATTGCATTAGATAAGGACCAGGAAGCATCAGTATTTATAATACCAAGTTGCAGGTGATTGGTTTAGTATTATTCCTGGAATCGCACTTCTAAGTTACTGTGTCTTTTATAAAACATTTATTGCATAAATGTATTGGGCTCTGTTGTTCAGAGGAACTGAAATCTCTTGTCAGTTACTTGAAAGTATTAAAAAAAAAATCAGTAAAATATACTGGGTTGATGTGTTGCTCTTTTTCAGGTGGCTTAGGAAGGTGATACAATTTAAGCTGAAGTTGTTGTGTTTCTGGGGTTTTTTCAGTTACAGTTGACAGAAAAAAAACCCAAATACATCTGGGGTGTGTTCACCAGGCATCAGGAGGAAAGAACAAGAACTCTGATGTTGGTTATTTATAGCTTTTAATAATTAATTTACTTTAAAAAAATCGTAATAGGGAAGATACTAGTTTCTTTAACTTCTCTAAAAGTTCTATTTACTTGGCACAGCATATGAATGAGAGAGTTTTACTTGGTTTTCCAAGTTCTTCAGCCCGTAATAGTTAAATGTCTTTATGTCAATTAATATTGACAGGAAGGCGGTTTGGACAGCATTGGAAAATGGAAGTAGTTGGCAGATCTGGCTAATTTCACTGAATTTCCTTTTGCTAAAAATATCTCTAAAAGAAGCTCTCCTTTTGAGATACAATGAATGCTTGTTCGACTGCAGTTTAGAATTGTTGGTGACTCTTGTCTTTTAACCAAAAGGGCTTGAAAAAATATGAATAACCTTTTGAAACATATTCAGCGTGCTGTGTAGTATATGCAATTCTGTCCATGTCCTCCCAGAGTTTACATAGGTGCTTAACTTGATGTGTGCAAGGAACCCCATCAGCTTGAATGATCTGCAGTAGAAAGAGAAGCTCCGTAGAGCTGCTTCTGTGAAGTTGAGAATTTCATTTGTATCTGTGTTGGCAGGATGCAGGAGTTCAGGGCAACTGTGTGTGGTTGAGTTTTGTCTCAAAACCTGGTCATTAATGTATGAAATGGCCAGATTTTAGTCTTGCTGACCGAAAGCATAGACCATCACACACATTCTCATTTGTATTGCATGCTTATATGTTAAAAATAATTTGAGATAAGGTGTGATGGTAGATATTAAAGCTACAAAATAGGGTAAGCTTCGTTTAGTTGTGTAAGGCCTGGGCTGTCTCTGTTACAAGGTCATCACGGGGTACTTACAGGCAGCCTAGGAAGTTGTTCGAGGGAGCCTTCTGCTGTTCGGAATCCCAGCCCTGGTGAGTGGGAGCAGGGAGGTGCTGGTATCTTAGGGGTGTGTCAGACTCTGGAGGGGTGAGGCTGTTCCAGCTGAGGCATTTTCTTCACTGTGCTTTTCCCCAGCCTTGACTTTTGTCTGGAGAACTTCGTTAGAAGTGCTGGTTGTAGTTATTCGAGGCATTAGAGAATTACTTTATTTGGAAACAAAGAGGCTAAGCTTTCTCAAGCTAATTTTAAATACATTTCACAGTCTTGGGCAGTAGTGAAAATCCCTAGTAAAGAGATAAAAATGACCGAGGTGCAGTACATCTGACCATTAGCCTTTTGTCACTCTCAACAGGGAGTATGTTTCCAGGCCTGCCGTGCTGGGAGCTTGTCTGGGCTCTCCCCCTAATAGAAACCCACGGCTGCCTGCAGCTTGCCTGCCCATCACTGCCTCCTAACACCTTTAACGCTGAGGGGAGGTTGCAGTCTCTGGTCATGACCTTTTGTATTGGTCTGAACTTTCTTTTGTGGAGGCGAGATTTTTGTTCCTTACCAGCAAATGAAATGTTGGACTGGCATATTGAATCAGGGACACCCAGTGTTTTAGGTACAGTTACAGTGAGGGCACCTCCCCTCATGGTTTTAAATTTTGGTTTTAGAGGAACAAACTTTCCAGCCATTTGCATGCAGCTCCACAGTAAAATGCTGCATCAGTAATTGCTAATGAAGACAGAGAGATGCATCCAGATTATTTGGAGCGTTGGCACTACTGAGCTGCTTTCAGCAGCTCTAATCTCCAGCCGCCATTCCTTTCTGAGGCGCCTTCAAAACCTGCTTCAGCTGCAGTGCCTGTAAGAAACTAAACCAAATCTCTTGGTGGGACCTAATTTTGATTAAGTTGAAAGCTTATGAGAGCAGCAGCCACCCTGTGAGTATTCTGCACTGTAGGACCTGGATGTGGAGCAGTAGCTGTTCGGCACTGCCACATGGCTGAGTTTTTCTGAGAAACCAACTCTGTTAGTTTTCAATTCTTTGTGTGGCTGTTCATACTGAAACCAAATTGTCAGGCATTTCAGGCTACCACCCTTTAGTCAGCTGGATTTTTGCATTTGGAGTCATTACATTTCTCATTGGTGGAGTTTTACAAGCATGTGGATTATACAGTGCTGAGCACAAGTTTCAAAGTATAATGTAGGTTGGTAATCTTGAGAACAGGTCAGGTGTAATGGATTGTGTAAAAGCTGGGTGGAAACCTTAAGGATGTAGTAAGGAACCAGCTTGTGCTGCTTTGGAGAACTCTGCAATGGAGAAAATGTCAAACTTAAAAGCTGTTGATGCTACTAGCACATAGCCCTAGTCCTTTACCAGCAAAGTTGTCCAGGACACAGCAACTGGAGGCAGTAGGGTTTTTTGATGTTACGGGATTTGTAGCACATGCTTTGTGATACTGCAGCAGTAATGAATGGGGGTAAAGGACTGGAAGCCACCTCATAGGGGAGGTTCTCTTTTGAGCTTTGTTAATAAACGGCTTGATTTGCAACTTAAGGATATGGTTTAGCTTAGGATGGGAATGGTTGGACTTGATGATCTTTTCCAACCTTGTGATTCTGTAAAGTGGCTTGCCCTTCTTACTGTCCTTAAATAGGTTTTCTTTTTTTTTTTTAATGTGAGCAAATATATTGAGCAAAGTGCTCCTGTGTGTTCTCCAAGCACATGTTTGTACTTGAAGGTAAGCGTACACAGCATAGCTGTGCAATTAAAGATAGTTACTTGAGCTTTGCTTAAAAAAAAAAAAAGTGTTTCTAGTACTTGTTGATTGCTTAAGTATGCAAAATATCATTTAATTGATTTTGATTATGAACTTTATGAACTTGTGTAGAAGATGGAGCGCCAGCACAGCTCCTGTGGAGGCTTTAGGAATATTTTAACGTGACTCATGTGGTTGAGGAAGTGAGGTACTCTGAGATACAGGCAAACTTTCTTTTTCAGTGAATGCTGCATAGCAGGGGGAAGTTGATTCCTGGCTACAGGGCGGAGTAATGTGGGGATATGCAATTATTGTTGCTGTTGATCGACCATTTATTTTCTTCCACAAAGATACATTCCAAAACCTCCAGAGTATTCAGATGCAAAGTTCTTAGGCATGTCGTGTTTTGAATTGAAACGTGAAGCAAAGCTGCTTTCTAGGATGCATGATGGTTTTGTAAAAATGTAAGTGGAGCTCTATAGGCTTCAGACATCTGTTCACTTCTCAGGCTGCATTATACTCATTAAGGGGGGAAAAGTTCATGGTACTGTTTAGAGATATGTTATATTCTACTGTCATGAGAAATCACTTCATAATTGTGCTTCTCTTGAAGCATAATATATTATTTCTTCTGAGCTTTCAGTTGACTTTTTGGTAGGTTCATGTTAAAAATCAAATCCCGTGAAGCTGGTGACAGTGTTCTGCTCCATGTTAAAAGCAGACCCACGGTTCCGAGCCGGTCGGGAGATCTCGAGGCAAAGTGTTCAGTTACTACAGCAGGATAGATTTCTTTGTAGATCGAATTGAGGCTCTTTTGTCCTGAAAGAATAAGCCTGTACAGGTTTGTTTGAAGAGGCTGGCACTTAAAATTACGGCAGATCTCTATTGACTGATTGGGCATGGAGGGGAGAGAGAATATTCATGTTGATGACCAGGGTGTTATGCTAAGGACTAGCTAAGACTGAAGATGGTGACTCAGATGCAGTGCTGAAGGCAGTGTTCTGTTTCAGAATTATAATTTTTCTTCCCTTCTGTATATTAATTACTATAGCTCTTCTACCACAGTGGGTCTTCTGAGAAGCATGTGTAGTATTTTTGTCTTAGCTCTGGGTTTTTCATTGACATTTGAAGAGAAGGACAAATCATTAACTTGAGTTAGCAAGCACAGGCTTGATGTAGAAACGTTCAAGATTTAACTGCAAGTTTTATGCTCACACTCACTTCAGCTTCTCTTCTCTCTGTGTTACAGAAATACTAATACGGAGCATTTGACCTTCTAATCTCTACAGCTGAATCTCCTGATACCAGGATTAGGAAAGAGTGCCTTCAGAACCAATATGTAGCAAATGGGTATTATATCTCCGAAGCTCCTCCCTTGGTTCAACACTTGCATGTTTTAAGGATTATTGTCGCCTCAGCAGTGAATTGTTCTTGTGAACTTCAGAAACGGATTTCATGTGGTGCTTGCTAAACGTTGTGTCACCATGAGTAGTAATCTAGGAAAAGAAAAGGACTGTAAAGAGAAGGATCCAAAAGTCCCATCGTCTAAAGAAAGGGAGAAGGAGGCCAAAGCCTCTGGAGGATTTGGGAAAGACAGCAAAGAAAAGGAGCCTAAGACCAAAGGGAAAGATGCCAAAGACGGAAAGAAGGACTCCAGTAGCACGCAGCCTGGGGTAGCTTTTTCAGTGGACAATACGATAAAGAGACCTAATCCAGCCACAGGTACCCGCAAAAAATCCAGCAACGCTGAAGTGATCAAAGAGCTAAATAAATGCCGGGAAGAGAATTCAATGCGCTTGGATCTGTCCAAGAGGTCTATACACATGCTTCCATCAGCTATCAAAGAGCTAACGCAGTTAACAGAACTTTATTTATACAGTAACAAACTGCAGTGCCTACCGGCAGAGGTGGGCTGTCTGGTGAACCTGATGACACTGGCCCTGAGTGAGAACTCACTCACCAGTTTGCCTGACTCTCTTGATAACTTGAAGAAACTGCGCATGCTTGACCTGCGGCATAACAAACTTAGAGAAATCCCTTCGGTGGTGTACAGGCTAAGCTCCCTCGCCACGCTCTACCTACGCTTTAATCGTATAACTACTGTGGAAAAGGATATCAAAAACTTGTCAAAGCTCACCATGCTCAGCATACGGGAGAACAAAATCAAGCAACTACCTGCTGAAATCGGTAAGCAGTTACACCGAGAGTTTAATTCCATGCTTGTGTTCATTCTGCAGGTCAGCTAAGTGTATAGGAACTGCCGCTTCTTCAGGTGCCTTTCTCCATTTCAGACTTCATAAAATTATGCTTGTGTAATGTAATGCGATGTAAGCTTACACTGAGAGTAATCAATAGAATCATGGAATCATAGGAGTTGGAAGGGACCTCGGGAGATCATCGGGTCCAACCCCCCTGCCAAAGCAGCTCCCTAGGACATATTGCACAGATAGGCGTCCAAACGAGTCTTGAATATCTCCAGAGATGGAGACTCCACAATACCTTGGATATATTTTTAAAAAAAAAACAAAACCCCCTTTTTTTTACCTTGTCTTAAACTCAAATGTATCTTGTTTTCATCTTTACAATATGTGAAAGCACAAGGCATCTTCAGAGCCAGATGGTTAAAAAAAAAAAAAAGGGCAAATCTCATTTTAAGATTTCTTCATAAATCATTTATGAACTGTTGCAAGTTATAAACACAATATGGGCAGGTTAGAGGGGTGTGACCATGGTAGTAATACACGGTAGAATGGGTAGCTACATGCTATTACCATGAGGAAGCTGTTGGATGCTGTCATAGTTAATAATGTAAGATAATCATTTGTGAAAGCCTCTACCTTTTTAAAGTAATAAATATATTAATACATGGACTTAATATGAAGTGACCAAATGTTGTAGGCATAGCTGATGATTCTTTTTAATGAATAATTTTTTACAAACATTGTTATGAAAGTTTGAAAGATGGTGAAATAGTATGCAAGTGGCTTATTAATTTAAATAGTTTATTACAAAAATTTTGCTGGAATAGCTGTATATCAAGAACTCTCAAGTTGTTCCTAATAGCTTCTGATTCATGGGAAACGTCTTTTTCACACTGTTCTCAAGCAGTATTTGAACAATGTATGTGCCTCATAAAAGGGAGGTTTTGTCATCAGTGGTGTTTTTATTATGTATCACTAAGCAGAGCTTAGTTCCCTTTAGGGGGAGGGGAAACACATGCAGTTAAACTCCTTCGACTTTCTTCAAGTGTGGGGGAAAATAACTTACTAAAGTCCTTAAACACTGCAAGAAATAATTCCTGTGCCCTGTTTTAGAAGCTGATGTGGGTTTTCTCATGGTAACCTACCCAGTGCTTGCAAGTACGTTAAGTGTTACTGCAGTTGGCCCCTGCACTCACCAGTTCTGCAAAGCTTGGGAAACGCTTGTGAATTCCTAGTAGTTCTTTTCCAAATTAGCTGTGCTCACCTCTTTCTCCTGCACCTTGATGTGTTAGATAGACAAGATAACATGTTCCTGATGGCAAGAACTCCTGGGCATGTCTGAAACTGCAGATCACGTTACCAGCAATGTCCGGTACAGGGAACTTCTGTACATGGTAACAGGAGTGAAGAAACATAGTGAGGCTGTCAGTTGTTGGTCTCTGCCTTTGGTTCCCTGTAGCTGCTTCCAGAATGGATTCTACTGGGAGCCATAGAAACACTTTTTTTGCTAGGAAAAATTAAATGGCTAATGTGGTGTGTTTTCTGATCAATGTGATTTTTTAGTTGGCCTGAGAATCTCATCAATCCCGAGAATTTCCCTTGGGAGAAATAAGGAATTAAAGTTTTGACCTATTTTGACACTTCAGTTGATGTCCAACAGCCTCTTTGAATCTTTTACTAATCAGAGAATCGTACTGGAAACCACGGGGCTGATGTTTGCAAAGAAACCCCCACTGTGCTCTGTGTTTCTACATATGTTGAAGAAATTGTGGCCAATTTAGCTGATTGAGCTCTATTGCAGAGTTATCAGTGCTTTACCTGGGTATCTCTGTGGCTGGGTTATTAAATGTAATCTAGCAAAGAGTCAGCTTCCGAGGTTCAACTGGGGATAGTACTGCATAAATGTAAATTAATACTGGTGTGTGAAGAAAAAAAACTTCTGTGAGGTATTGATACTGCCCTTTAGAAACCTTTGGTAGGTACAGACATTGTTACTGCCTCTGTGGAAAACTAACTGGTTTTGCTTAATTCCCATGGTTAAGTGTACATTAAAGTGTATAACTTCTGCATGTGCTTGTTCACAGTAGTCTTGAAAGAGATCGTGTGTGACAGTTTCATGGAGAAATTTAACAGATACCTATCATGAAGGATGATAGGTGCCTTGCTTCATTTTTTGTATTTTATTTCTTCTTAATTCTTGTCTTGATCCGCGTACATGTTCTCTGTTCTTTATCAAACCCTAGCTTGAGAACATCAACTACTTCTGCCTTTGTATCCAGCAGTTAGTCCTGCCTCTGTTTGTGTTGTGGTAATGCCCGTGTTCCTTGTTACGGGTCAGCACCTCATTGTGGGAGGCATTGCAGAAGCACAAATGTGAGATGACTAGCACCCTTATGAAGACTTCCAAAGGCACAATGCTATGGTCCACAGCATCCTTTTTTAATCAAACTGAATTTCTCTAAGCTGCCTGCAATTGCATCAGCTGAAAAATAAATTAATTAAAGGATTCCTAAGTAAGTAGCACAAATAATTTTTAACTGTCAAGACATACAGAACAGGCATTTGAAACCCTTTTTCCTCAAATAGTAAGACCAGACAAGATAGTTTCACTTTTGTAATTTATTTCACTTTCATGTGTCTTTGTTCTTGTACCAGGATGAAATGTTTCAGTTGGCAACACAGTTAAAAAATGAAACTGTGGAGAAATTTATTTCTTGCTTTCCAGTGGAATTTCTGTTTCTTTAAGTGCTTGTTATTTCTCTACATTTTACATATGCCTTTTAAGTTCCAATGATTTTAATCCCTTGTATGTTTATAATATATTTCCTAAGTAGAATATACTGGCAAACACTCTTGTATTATCAGCCTGTAAGTAACACAGAAATTTTTGTTGCCACAAAGCAGGAAGTAAAATGAAGCTGTTATCTTTTCACAAAGCAATATCATGCCGAGCATTTAAAATTCTTTTTAAAAATACCCCATTGTTCTAAAGCCTAAGGCTCACATATCTGATGGTAACCTACTGTGCTTGTTCGCATTTTTAAAAATTCAAAGCTTATGTAAACCTTTGACTTGTCCAGCAAGGAAGAGTCGTGCAGTAGCTGGCTGCAATGTGTTCATGTTGCTAATCTGGTATGCAACTACCTGGAAAATCCTGGATTTTCTTTGCCCTGTATTTTGGAGGAAAATGTGCTACAAACGACTGCCCTGGACAAAAAGAAAATTAAAACCCCGGAGTTTGAAAGGTGGGATGTTGCTACTGTTCCCTCAAGGAGCCAGTGTTAAGTGTGATGAAATGAAAAGTTGCTGGTGCTAGAGACTCCTGTTGGATTTCCCTACCATTGGACACAGAATACTTGTTTTTTATAATTCTAAAAGGCCTTACAACTTCAGGACTTTGCAGCTTTAAAATAAAGGGTCACCTGATTTGTAGCAATCATTGCATTGTAATTACTTTTCTAGGAATCTTTAGTCTCCAGCCTTATAAAGTTTATTTTCTTTCTGCTCTTATTGAAAGAAATTGAAGGTAGTTCCTGGAGCCTTAAATGCTCTCATATTGGAGGCCCTTCTTTTCTTCTGACACCCAGTATGTCTGGTTAGTTGATTTTAGTGCTGGTGGTGTTCCACTGTTCTTAGATGCACCAGTTTACCTCAATTGCTTACATTTGCTCACCTATTCTCTGTGCAGAGAGAGAGTTGTATCATCTCCCAGTCCATTACTCAGACCAGAATTTCTAGTCTGTCAAAAAGTCTCCACCCTGTCAATATTCTGTGTTGCCTTATGTTTTGAATCTGCTGGGCATGCTTTTTAGTTTGAATATGCCATCCTGGATGACGTTTTTTTGTCTTTGTGCTGGAGAGTGGTTTGGGTTGGAAGGGACTCCAAAGTTCATCTAGTTTCAACCCCCTACCTTTGGTGGGACAGCCTCCACGATACCAGGTTGCCCAATGCCCTGTCCAACCTGGCTTTGAACACTTACGGGAGGGGAGGGGACATCTGCAACTTCTTTGGGCAAGACAACTCTGTCCTTGCATCGATGTTAGACTTACCATACAAATGCTCTTGGGACCACCGAAGGCACCTACACTCTTTGTCTTCTCTGTTCTTATTGTCTGCAGGGGGTCAATCTGTGATCCTGTTAGAAACACACTCTTAACACTACCAAATGTCATCCAGTTTCCATTATTTTTAGTTACCTGTTTCTTCTAATGCCTCTACCTTGCTAGAAAACCCTTACTTTCCAAGTCATAGCTGAAGACATGAATTCTTAAAGAGTCTTGGAAAGGTAATCTTCATCTAAGCTGATAGGTTACTTAGTCCTGTTCCATTCATAGTGAGTTGTGGTCAATTCCTAGGCTATCCTCACATCATCTACTAGTCAACTGAGTCTCCTAGTTATTTTCTGCATGCTACTACATCAGACATCTTCATGGAGTCTAGGTTGACTAGATCTTCCATATTTTTGTAGAAAACTGTTAACTGTATGCCAAACCTATTTAACATTTTATTGATAATTTTCAAATCACTTTGTCTCTCTCTTCATACCTTTTACTTTCATACCTTCTGTTAATATATTCTGCAAATTTTGTTGGTCTGCATAGCCTGTAGGTTACTGTGAGGTCATCTGAACCCTCCCCTTTTTATTTCACTTACCTTAAATTTTGAATTGTTAGTCTCCAATCCTGTGGTAGTGTTCCTTGTTCGATAGATGGTGTGGAAACTATACTATTGGTCATGTAATTTAAAAATAAGTTTCTATAAATGTTCATCTAAAACATCTACCACTTGCTGTGCAAGCATACAGTGTTGATACTTATTAGATAATAAATTCATTTTAGAGAACCTGAAACTAGCTCTAAAACATTTCTTAAAAGCACTTTCTGAGTGAAGATAAAACACTTAATGTTGTTAGCAAGGCACATAGTCGATCAGATTTTTAAGTGGTCCTGGAAAAGGGCTTGAAAACAACTGACCTGTCAGGTGAGTATTGTCTTGAGGAAAACCTAGAAGAGGTGAAGAAGCTACCAGCCCTGAGCTGCTGGAAAGTAAGCTAGAGTTCGACTCTATTTTGGGCTTTAAACTGGCTTTAGTAGTTAAACAACACAAACTTAAATGAGGTGACTACAGTGGGGGGAAAAGTTGCTTTGCACTTAAAATAAATGTCTTAGTGAGAAAGAGGAAGTGTTATTACCTATCATCTCTAAACAGATGTATGTGTTTCTGGTCTTTTTTTTCCCTTCAGAACCACAATACCTCCCATTCCCTTGCATCCAGCTGCCTTATGATAAATAGGATGATGACAATAGCATTTATTGTCTTTTTGATATTCAGAAGGCTTCTTGGTTTTTGAATAGTAGTTTACCCAACTGAAGTACCTATGCAAACCAACAAAAAATGAAGAAAATGTTATCTGTACTTTCAACAAAGATGGTATTTTAGTAATTTGGCAAATTAAGACTCTAGGTACCTAGCAAATGATTGCACCTAGTAATTTATTGGGAGTTCTTTTAACACTTTTCCAGCAACTTGTACATTGCTTCTACATTATTGAAATTACTTTAATAGATTGCATAGTAAGCTGCAGTCTTGATATGCATTGCTGTGTTTTCAAATATAAATAGATTTGTTTGAATAAGATCTAAAATTACTCAAAAAGGCAATTTAACTGAAAACATATTCCGAAGTTTGTTGTTGGGGTTTTCTTAATCCATTTTCTGTGTGTTTAGCCAGAAACTCTGTTTAAGAGTAGCTGAATTAGGGGGAGTTTTCATGAAGCGTTTGTGCCTATGCGTAACAGCTTCATGATGCTGAAAGGGGTAGTATCTATCTGCTCCTCACAGCTTCCTAGCCGGGCTGTTCCTTGGTGAGCTGATTTATCACTAGTACTAACAGGAAAATATTAATGGTTTTGCTAATTTTGTTGTCTGTTACTTCAGTTAGTTGAAATCAGTGAAGTTTCAGCTAAGACTGGAACTGGAGTAGGAGGAGTGGGAGAGCATCAACTGGAGCAGGGAGAGCAGGACTACTGCTTTTACCCACACTGAGCTGTTAAATCAGCTTGGCTTCTTGCTGCTTGCTTGTGAAACCTCACAGGTAGGACAGCTCATGTTGTATAAAAGCCTATGAAGTACACTGCACATGGTTGGAAGAAGGGTGGATTCCTGTCTGCAGAAAGCTACTGGAAACACATCAGATTATATTTTCAGAATCCTTCTTTATTCCTTTCCCTCCCCGCTTTCCATGTTTTGTTTCACAAAACCCTGTGTAGCTTATTGGAGTCCTGGTAGCATCATCTCAGCCCCACCCTCCTGAAGCGACTACTTGTTATGTTTTCATTTATAGTGGTATGAATTAATTGATGCCATTGTTTGATGGCAGAGCTACTCCATGTTGTGCTTTGTGAACCTAGTCTTACTTATAAATTGCCTCCGACCTGACAGTGGTGATAAATTGTCAGAGTGCATCTTGCCCAGTGCCCTGCTTCTCACTGTAGCCCTAAGCAAACATCTGCATATGAACAGGGTAAGTGCATACATGAGGCTTAATCTGACTCCTTTCCCAGATCCAGCTCTTTTCATATCAGGGGTTTCCTGAGTCTGGTACAGCTTGTCTCTTCAGTAATTCTCAGCAGACTTGGTTTTCTTTCCTTTAAACTCCTGTAAACACTTTGCAACCATAGCAAGGTCCACAAGCTTGCTGTGAATGTTGTTCTTGAGATGAACTCAAGGTCTCACATACAGAGGTCATCAGTGGTCACCCTTATCTCCTTGCCACTGGCGATTTGCATACCATTCCTTCGGATTTTGATTCTGAATGCTGATGGGTTGTTTGAAGTCTGTCTCTTCATATGTGAAGTTAGATATGGGTCTCTGGTCCCCCATATTGCTTTACATTTTATATACCTAATTTCTTCTGTCATTTTGTTGCCCTGGCAGTTATCCTCGTGAAGTTTCTCTGCAGTTTCTCTCCCTGCCCTTGTCCTTACTGACAGGAATAATTTAGTATCAATCAGCAAACGTCTACTACTGCTCAGCCTTAGAGTGAAAAATCACTGTTATGCATATGTTGAATATATATACATACCAAGTGCAAAACCAGAATATACCTGATCACTTGGCTGTTGAATCTCTGGTGGCATTCATGTAATAAAACCTTAATGGAAGGGTTTCAGTGTGGAAGCTTTTCCAAAACACAGTCTGCAGGGATGATTGTGGAAATGGGTTTGCAAGGTGGACTCCAGCTTCATCGCCATATCTGGTAAATTGGCCATTCCAGTCAGATGAAAAACTTGAAGATTAGAATGGAAGAATGTGAACGTTTTGAGTCAGACAGTCAGCATGGGAAGGATGAAAACCAGAGGAACTGTCTTGGGATGAGGCCAAGCAAATGCTTCAGCTTGCAGGCTGTTACTTAAGCAAGCCTTTTGCATTTCTTGTAGGAGAGGTTTATTGCATTCCTCCATGTTGTGTTGAAGGAACTGTTTTGCACAAGTGAGTTGTTTTTTCAAAGGCAAGGTTGCACCTTCTAGCAACTTTGGATATTTTTATCTTCATAGTACACACAGCTCAAATAGGAATAATATTGTCAACACGGTTGAAATTACATTTGCATAATTTCTGCAGGTTTCTTAAGAGTCCAAATATTGTGTTTTCTGTCTGTGAATGCAACTCTTATTATATGGAGAATCTGGTCAGGGCTGTTCAGCAAGGGAAATATTTTTAGATTGCAATTCAAGGAATCTGCCTACACCAGACTTGGAATGTCTCTGAGGCTCTCTTCAGTTCTTCCCTTCCCCCAGCTACCCAATACTTAGATCATTTGTGGTTTCTTCACTATTTTGAAACTCTTTTTCATAACACTTGCACCTGTTTGGTTTTCAGTAGCACAGACAGCAACCCAGATGTGTGCAGCTGCATAAGTTCGTGTCTACTCACTCCATGCTACATATAGTGGCTCCTTATTAAATGACTTGCGAGGTGCAAAACTTCAGTGGTGCTCTGAATTTCATTTCCCTTTTTATTTTTATTTTTTAGCACACCTGACAATACAGAGAAATACTTGTTTACATTATTTGTATCTAAGAACTTTCTGTTTCAGCAGTTTGAAGAAAGCCAAGTTGTACTCCTGGGCTTAGTTGACACGTTCATTTCTGCAAACACAATGGTTGAGAATATTTTTATATTTTTGTATTCTAACGTGATGAAAGCATTAAGTTCTGAACAGAAGTGGAACAAATATGTGTGTGCTGCTGCCTAAAAGTCAGAGAAAATGACTGCTTATTTGACGCAGATCTGGCAGCTTTCTTGGGCTGCAGTAAGGGTGAAGAACTTGATGTTGTCCAGCTTCAGCTTTGGTGTGTCTACATTCTGATTCCTGTGAAAACTCTTGTGGGGATGCAGTTTGGTCAGCTTGTCAGATTCCCCTTGATTGTGTTTTCTTCAGACAGGTTTTAGGATACTGATTAAGTAGTCTTGCCTTTTTGATCTACTTGCAGAGAGTGTATTGGGATGCTGCTCCAAGTGTAATGCCAGTAAATGCTGCCAGCTTGTTAGAAGACCAGCTTTTTTCTTCTTTTAATTTTTTTTCTATTATATATATCAATGCTGCAATTATTTTAACTGTTTGAATACTTCTCTAAGTGCTGAGCTGCTTCCCTTAGGCAGCCCTTGCTACAGCAGCTGGGTGGGTGGTTAGCCTTTAGTATTTGAGAGCAGGCATCCTTGTTCCACGCTCACAATGGACAGGATCCAAGACGTGACCCCGAGTTCAGCTTCACCACAGCCCCCCCAGTGCAGAGCTGTTTCCTCACCAGCTGGTGTGAGGCTGTACAAAGTTCGTTCTTTCTAGGTGCAAGGCTTTGCCTTTTTCTTGGCACTATGGGGTTCCTGTTGGTTTATTCTATGGCCCATCTCAAATTCTGCTTTGAGCCCTCGCTGAGACTTTCTTCTGCGTGTTTCCCATGTTTAAAATGTTGTTTGAACACGTTTTTAATTTTATTTATATTTGTTTCTGTCAGTTACAGACAATAAATAGTGTTCTACTGCTACAACTTGTTGAAGCTTGTTTCAGACCAGATTTTGAATGCTTCTTTTCAGTTGAGCTTAGCTTCTGTGTTTTTGAGTGGTTCCCACAACTAGATCCTGCTGTGCATTCTGCAAATTCAGAATATTTTATTGACCTTATTACTTATATGAATATTTTAGCTTTGGTACACAAGTCACTTGTGACCATATTAATATTGCTTGCTTTCTACTCAGTAACTCTTCTGTGTAACTTAGAGCTATGCAGTAATAATTCAAAATAGCTCAGACTGCTTAATTGTTCTTTTGGGCAGTTGGTAACACACAGCGAGCAGTGCAGGCTGGCTGTTCCACTGATGCACTCACATCTCAGGGAGAGTAAAATTGTTCTGATTTTAGAAAAAAAAAATAATTCAGGAGATTTATCCCAAAGACCTGGGTAGACAAACTAAACTCTTTTGTGTGTGTGTGTGTGTATGTGTGTGTGAGCAGAGAACCTACTGAGAGATGAATAGTTACCAAAGTTATAGGAACTGTTTGTAACTTGTTCCCAGCATTGCTGATTTGGGATAATTATTCTTTACAAACTAGCTTACAACCAGCGTTCTGACACACCAGCCTGAAGTCCCACTAATATTTGCATTCTTCTCTTCCTTGTACTTTCCATAAGAGCCTTGATCCTCCTGCTGTGTCATCTGGCCCAGGATTTATCATGTTGTGAAGGATTTCATAATTTTCAATCTGCTTAAGCATGGGCAGGCACAGAGTTAATCCAGTGGAAAACAGATATTACAAATCGTGTTTGCTGTTTGAGAGTGGTGCCCACCAAGTGAATTAGTGGTAGGAGACGCTGAAGCCTGGAGATGCTGAAGCCTATTCCTACTGACCTATACTTTCTCCCTACCTGACTTACTTTGTGTGTACTTTTTATGGTTGTGTGGGTTTTTGGTTGGTGTTTTTCTGTCTTTTTTTTTTTTTTTTAATGAAGCTGTATTTTGTTTTTTAAATGGCCAAGAAGAATTTTCAGAGTTATGTAAGTCTGGGCATGTAACTTGGTCCTCCTGTCATAACAGGCTTTCAAGGTTAGCCATGTAATGGGACTATAATTCTGCCTCATTATGCAGAAAATATTAGTCATTTCTTAATGCTGGGGTTTTTCAGCAGGTATATTTAGCTTTGTCATACTATAACATTTAGTCTCAGTGCATGTGAGAACAACAGTGAGGTGATTGCTCACCCCACTTTTTTTTTAAGGATTGTTGAGATGTATGTTCAGCTGTATTTTTAGTAATGTTTTTAACTGGAAGGTGGTTGGGAATCTTCACAAACTATTTTATCTGGAAAATGTGTGTGACTTGTCTGAATTTTTTATCTTGCAGAACCTTTTAAAATACAAATTTTGAAACACTACATAATAGAGTGTAACTAACTGTTTTGCAAAGATTATTTATAAACTGCTCTATGTATTTGATATATGGGCATTACTTCTACTTCAAAATCTTTTGTCAAGCTGTCTAGTACGTGCAGTTTCTGTCTGCTTTCTTGGCAGACTTTAGAGCTTCAGTTGTTGGGGTTTTTTTTCTGCTTTGCAATTAAAGAACAATATAGTATTAAAAAACCCTCTAAAATAAAACTGCCCCAAGCCCCAGCACCTTCCTAGTTTATTTTATAATTGTCTTGAAGATACTTGTCCCCTCAATGCAGTTGCACATAATTGAGAGAGAATCCTGTATCCATTACTGTGAGCTTAAGATTTGTCTATTTTGGACGTTATTTGTAGCAAAAAGAGTTAGTTCATTTTACCTGTGATTAGTATTTCCCTTAAAGCAGTGTTTGCTTTAAGGGAAATTACTCCAGAGATTTTTTGGGTGTTCAGACAGCCCAGTGGTGAAGTGATGGTGGAGATGTCCACATGATGAGCAGGGATGGGTTTTTCTTTGTAAGCAGTTTTCTGGGTGAGGCTGATTTTGAGCTGGGGTGTTTCTGTTAAATTGGTTAAGATACAAGCATATTTCAGCAAAATTTATATATTGCACCAGAAAAGAGCAAATGTTGATTTTTGATTTTTTTTGTTAGTATGAATAAGACCATGAGCTCCTCACTCATTACCTGTTTTCCTTTTTGTACAAATCTTTCTTTTAGGGAAACCTTTTCTTTGCCCTCCATATGCTGCTTAACCTGGCCATGAAAAGCCACCAGATTTCAATTCTATCTTGAAACTTATTTTCACCTTTTATTTTTTCTTTGAGAAGCATTTCTTTCTACACAGCTGCCACTGTTCAGACAACAAGAAGGACAATTTCAATTGCTGAAACAAGCGGGCTTTACATCGGCTCCTAGGAACAGCCTTGTGCAGATGGCCTTTGGTTTGGCCTCTTTGTTCTTGCAGATCATTATTTGTTGTATTGATTGTTTATGCCATGTGTTTATCCTGGCATAATATTTGAAAGAGCTGCTGTTGTGCAGCAGTGCAGGGGACAGTGCACCCATTCACTGGGCAGAGCACTGCTGTCGGTAGGCCGGTGAAAGAGCTGCCCCTGTTCTGTAGGTGCTGGCCTGGCAGCAGCGTGCTCTCCGTGCCCAGAGTGGGTCTGGTCCTACGTACTGGGATGTTTTGGTCGTGTCGGTCACGTTAACTGTAGTGTGGCTGGTGCTCAGACCTCCATGAACACAGAGAGCCTTTCATACAGGAAAATGCTCAGAGTTTAAAGAGAAGACAGGGCAGATGGTGCTCATCGGCCACAGGGCACAACTAGCACTAATTTGGAAAGGCCTGGACCCCTGTATTTTCTTATCCTTCCTTTTTCCCCATACATATTCTTCCCAAACCACATTGATTCCTCCCTGCCCCCTTCCCTAAAGATCCCATACCAGCTCTTAACCATCCCAAGCTGCTCTTCCCTGCACCCCATAGTAGGTATTCACACCTGATCTACAGTAATGGCCCTCATTCTGTGAGGTGCTCTGGAGAGCCTTTCCATGTACTTCCTGTGATGGTTCTCTCACTGGCCATGGGGCTGACAGCTCTCCTGGGACAGTCCAATGAATATTTGGGCTCTCCCATCCACTGCTGGGCCTCCATGCACCTTTGCATGTGGAAATGCCCCTTCACCATATGACCTATGCATTTTTCACCTTGCTAAGGACATTGATGTAAGAATTGTTTCCATATGTTATGGAGAACAACAGGAGAAATGTACCTTGAGTGCTTTTTGTTGACTCACATGCTCTCTGTGTCGAGTCTCAGTACTACATGGTGAAGTACTGAAAGAATTTTGGTGCCAAAAGCACTTTACCTCCCCTCTCCTTTTGCCCTTAGTGGTAAAAAGAAATTATATCAATTCATAAGCATTATTGCATCCAAGACTGAGATTCCTTACTGAGTAATGTGAACTAAAAACTCAATAATGTATCTCTTGAAATTGCTTTCCTTAAGCCTTTAAGATAGGGCTTTAACTTTCACTTGATTTCTGCTCTAAAGCCTAAAATTTATTGGGCAGTCCTCAATCTGTTTTAACACCCTAATTTTTTTATTAAATGTTTGCCAGTGTTGCTTTTAAAAATAATGCCAGCATCTTTCATGGAGCAGTATTAAGTATGGCTATCCAAATGAAGCCAGCATTAGCTTGCCCTTAGCTGGCTAAATAAACATGGGCATCTCTCTTCTTTTTTTTCTTCCCCCAGAATTAGCTAGTGAGATTCTTGTTTCAGACACGTAGCTTGCTGTTGTCAAAGTTTTCAGCAGGTGCAAAAATGAAGTACAGCAAATGTTGCTGCAAAACCCCAAGTCTTTCTTCGACTTCAGCATATGTAGAGTGGGAAGAGTCAAGTAAATGAGAAATCAGTGTGATGAAATAAAATTTATGCCACATTTCAAACTTGACATCATTGGTTTAGGTCTGAAGTGAAAACAAATGAAAACAGCAATTGAAGTGAAAACTACTGCCCCAAAGTGCATGAAGGTTCTTGAGTTACCTCAGTGAAGATTTGTGGGGTTCTTTTTTCATTTGTTTGTTTAAAGGGAGAGATTTTGAAGTCATCTTCAAGGTTTTTTTCCTCCTTCTATTGCCTTCTACACTTTGCCCACTTGTTTTCATGAATAGCAGAAAGACATTCCTACCACAGAACGTTAACTCTTGCTCCAGTTTTTTTCTTAAATTTGTTTTCTTCTGCATATTATTGGTATTGAAATGTGTTTTATGAAGGGCTGGATGCAGCATGTTTGACTGTTGACTGATTGTCTGGAATACTTCAAAAATGACTTAAGAGAAGGGGCACACACACAGTGATGCAGGAGCTGCTTAAGCATGATCTTCACATTTCTATCTGCCTTGTTTCTAGAAAAACATCCCAATTGGGGTTAACAAATGCAGGACATAAGTTACACATTAATAATATTGAGAACAACACAATAATGTAGCTTTTGGGGTTGGCTTTTTTCTCCTGGCCTTTCAGAACTGTTTTGTGATATATGTAGTAAGAATTGTGGCTACATGACACCTGCAACTCAATACAGAGTCAGAATTCATAAATATTTTACAATTTATTACATCACCATTTGTGATTATCTGCTGATCTCATGGGTAGTCAGTCTACACGTCAGAACTTGCCCAAGCTAGTCCTGCAGACCTGTAGGAAAATCCTTAAAGGAATGTGTCAAACAAAACAACACTGAAGCTTAAAAATAGACATTTGCTCCTCAAAAGGAATTTGCTACTCTTCCAAATTTGTTAATTCACTGAGTCATGCTCTTATACACAAATACAGTGACCTCATCTTTACTGGATAGAACTGTTCAACGTAGTTGCGTGAATTACACCTTCATCAGATGCAAAAAACATGAATGCATACACCTGTATTCATGCACACACATGTAATTGTTTTTTAAATCCAACAAGTTATTGCTCAGAATACAGTATATTTGGCATTAAATAGGAGAAACTATGCAGACTTGTGCCTAGCTGAACTGTTAAATTAGTGTGTAAATGTGAGGAACGAACTAGTTCAGAGTAAAGCAGCTCTAAGCAAGTTCAATCTTTTTTAAGGCTTAACAGTTAAGCCTTTTATTTCAAACTTATTTGCTGTAGCTCTCCTTGTGTGTATAAAATATAATACTCTGTGTAAATAGATTTACAGTTTACTTATATGTTGCCTTTTTTTGGTGATGACTAAAAATTATTAAAAATAGCACTTGACTGCTGGTGGATTGTCTACGTTGGCAGCCAAATAATTTTGATGTCACTTAATTGTCAATAATTTTGTGTCTGAAAGTAAGTAATGGTATAAAAACAGATCTCAAGTTCTGAAAACTCAATACAGTGCACTTTTACTCTGTGATGTTTTAAACTTAGGGACGGCCTGAAACAAGTGTGAGGTGTTTGTATTCAACAGCTTGAACTGTTAGAAGAAAATCAATAAATAAATAAGATTTCTTCTGAGAATCTGTAAAAGCTTTATCTGTGTTTTTCAAAACCTGTGTTGATCAGGTTTTTAGATCTGACAGATGAAATTATGATCCTGTAATGTCCTATTTCATATTTCTAACATTACGGTAGCAATAGCTTTTTTTCAGATCATCCCAAAATCAGATTGTATTGATCTCTGTGTGGACATCATTGTCTAGAGCTATACATTAAAGAACTTGATGTTTTTGGTTTTCTTGTGTGCTTTTAGGTGAGTTGTGTAACCTCATAACGCTGGATGTAGCGCACAATCAGCTTGAACATCTTCCAGAAGAGATTGGAAGCTGCACGCAGATCACCAACCTTGACTTGCAGCACAATGAGCTCTTGGACCTGCCAGAAACCATAGGTATGTAAAGAGTCTGGAGAAGGGAAAATAAATCACTCTTTCAAAATGTTCAGCAAGAGGAACAAATTTAAGAATGAGTATTTGGTTGGTGACTGGAGAATGACTGATGTTCAGCTCAGGGCAACTTCACGCTCCAGATCAAAAGCAAGGGGAGTGTGTATTACCTTACATGTAGTTTCTGGCTTGCTGAATTACATTATTAAATCTAGCTGTGCTGCAGAGTGTGGTGTCATCTCAGAATAAGAGCTATAATGAAGGGGAAAAAAAAAGACTTTTTCAATTTAAGGTGTTTTGTGGTTATGAATAAATATCTTACAGCTTGTTTGTACATTCTGTAATGAAACTGACCATATAAAGGAATAAAAGGCTAAAAGATGCTTAGCTGAAGTGTAATACTTTAGCAGACATTTTTAATTTACATCCTTGGCTAAAGACAAATAGAACTAAAAAGATAAATGTTTTAAATTTATTCTGTGTATTTAATGCTTTTTCATAGAACAATTAAAAAAAAAAAAGAAGCCCTTCCAAGTCCACAAAGTCCATGTTGTAATAAAATACAGAGAATTTGCAACTTAGGTTGGGAATAAGACTGAAATAAACGCTGTCCTAGTTGGTTTCAGAATCTCATATAGGATGAAACAACAAAATATGACTTTTCCTAGTTAATTAAATCAGTTTTAAACAGATGGCAGAGAAAGATGCATGCTGTGATTTAAAAAGACAAAAAACAAGGCCATGGTGATTTTGAGCTCTTATTTGTCATCAGAGCATGCTTGGAAGAATGAGCGTTATCACTTAATATTTCTATTGAACATTTTGTTAATGTGCTTTAACATGTGGTAAAAGGAATGAGCAGGAGAGTGAGGAACCACTTAACAACCCTCCAGCTTTTCTTAGAGCAGTACATTGTTGAGTCTGGAGCTACTGTGGCTTTTATGTTTAGAAAGTTTGACCTGGACAGAGTTTACATTGATGAAGTATCTACTGGAACTAAACTTCCTTCCTGGACTGATGATATTTTTAAAACTCTGGAGATCCCGTTTCATCTGGAATTTGAATATAACTTACACAGTTCATAAGCACAGCTATTTTTATAGCTGTTTTGTAAAACTTATTGAAAGTGGTTTTAAATAAGATTTACATATAATGTACTTGTCATATTTAGGAAGTGAATTATCTGGATAAAGTACTAATTATGAGAAAAATTCTCTAAGCAAATGTTAGATTTCCATTGTCAGGGCTTTTACACCACTGTTGTACTGTTCTGCACAAGAATCAACTACGATTTACTGGGTTGTTTAGGGACTGACAGCCACTGAACCCTTGGAGGACCACAAAAATCTTACTTACAATATGCTGCAAGACTGTGCTTACAAGGAAAGGCCTTTGTGTAGGAGAGGCACAGAGTTACTTATGCAGTTAAGTCATTTGAGGTAGATATGAAATTGCTGACTATGCAATCAAGATAGTTTGGACTTACAATAACTTTCTGAAGAAATAGGTAAGCTGAGGTGGTTGGTATTGTGTCAGGTTCATACCTGGTTCGACTGGATTTCTGCCTCTTTGGTTTGTTTTTCCATTGCATTGTCTCTATAGTTTTTTGAAGTTACTTATTTTTAAATGTATATAGCTGTCTCTCTGCATGTTTATCTGAGCTGAACATCAGTGCTATATATCTTAACAAACCACTTATAATGGCTCAGGTTTTGCTCCAGTGGAAACTATCTGACCAACCTGTAGCAACAGGGCTTTTCTGTCTAGACTAATAACTTAAAATCAGAAATTGGTGTTTGTGCCACATATAGTTCACAAACAGCCAGACTTTAAAACTGAAGGGAAAACCTTTAAACTCCAGCTTAAATGATAATGATCAACCTACATTTATACATGTTACAGAAAAGGCAGCCGTAGCCAGTTCAGCAACATTGGCTCTGTTTCTTAGTCATTGCAGTTTTGGTTCAACATTAAAGCAAGTTGTGGCTTGATTTGCAGATTACAGCTTGCTTTGTGGTCAGGATTGTTCAGCAAGAGGCTCTGAGTACAGAGAAAAACCCAGCGAGTAGATGGCGCGTGGCTGCCTGGCATGTGTCGCTTGGCGCGGCTGCGGGACGGTTCTTCCAGCCTCTCCATCTCTCGCTCCGGTTCCTGCCTCTTCTACCTGGTGTTTGGCACAACTGGCTTTTCTGGCTACATTTGCACACTGCCAGGTTTCAGGATGCTAACATGCAGCTCTGGTAATGTTTCCCCAGTTCAGTCAGACTGGGCTGGGGGTCCCAGATCGGGTATGAAAAAGACCAGGAACATTGGCTCTTTGTAAGTATTTAATGTACTATGAGCCTCCTGTAATGGAACAGACTTTCGAATGCTGCTGAGTCTGCCCCATCTCCTCCCACCAACACCCTTTTGATAAAGGCCCATAGGTTTTGTCTTTTTTTTTTACTTGAGAAGGGATGCTTTGAAAAACAACAAACCCCCCCTTCCTTTTTCATTTCCCCCTCCCCTCAAAAAGGATACCTTCCCCCCTGCCCTACTCAAAATAACTCCAAAAAACCCCCAAAACCTTCAAAAATGCTTCTTAAATTCGCTGCTGAACTATCTAACCAAATTTGGGTTTTACCACAGGAGGATTTCTGAACCTGTTAACTAAAAAAAAAAAACCTCAACAAAATCTAAACTTGTTTTCTACCCAGCAGTACAGCACTGAAATGTGCTGGAGCTGTGAGGAAGGGATGTTGGAGAGTGACATGCAGGGGAGTGGCAGGGAAGTGATTATGCATCAGCAATGATTACAGAGGTTGCAGAGCCAATATACCCACTCTGTAAAAATACAAAGCTCTTGTTTCAACAAACACTGTATAAGCACACTTTCATGCAGTAACAAATGTCGATTTTTAGATATTAGTTGTCAGGAAGTGACCTAATGTCTTGCTTTATAGATATTGGCTTAATACATTCATATCTGTATTTCTGTTGATTGAAAATTGTAAAGTACTTTGTACATTAGATCACTTCCTGTAAGAAAAATGAGCTTTGTGGAACGGCTTAGCGCATTCCAAGAGTCTCAAGTCTAAAATCAAAATCATAGTAGGATTTTAGCTTAGTGTTTTAGTGGCAGACTTTCCCCCCACCCCCACGGTGTTGTGTTTTTTTGGATGAAATTATGATCTACTTTTATTTAGATAATGTCTTATCTCTGTCTACGTAGCTGGCCTACTAATATATCCAAAAGATAAAAGAAGGTGAAGAACAAGCCATGTATATTAATAATTGTACTTTTGAGACCAAGAGAAAGCAAATTTGGGTGGAGTAAAGTGTTTCTTTGGATTACAAACTAGTTTAGAAAATTTTGTGCTGCAGATGCCACATTGAGTGCTCCCTCTTTGAACTCTTAATTTTAGCATTCTGTACAAATGTGTTCATGATTTCTTATTTAAAAGCATAGAAACACTTGAGAAGGAAATTCAACAGAATTACAGCTTTAAAAAAATCAGATTCTTCATTTGTTTTGTAACTTTCTAGCTTTGTGTGTTTACGTGTGGGGTTTGCTTATAGTCAAATGTGTGCCCTATTCATGGACATGTAAGGCAACAGGCATTTTAATAAGAAAAAGAATAGTCAGTTGTAAATGTTCCAAAACAATGCTTTAAAAGCACAAAAAATCCTGTCACAGGACAGACTTTCCAGTGTCTGGCATGGCACTGCTCCGAAGAGATGGCTAAGAAAATGAGAGGCATATTCAAAGCTCTACACTATCTATACCCCTATCCTCCACTGTGACAGAAACTGAAATCATAACTCTCACAAAAGCAGATATGTGGGGTAGCTTTGCCATTTTTGCTGGTTGAAATTCTGCTCTGACTAGGCTTCTAACCTGCTTAGCCCCAGTGTACTTCTGGGAGCTGTGCTGTGCTTTTGAAACATGCAGTTGATAAAGCGTGAGTATCGTGACGGGAACCGGGCCTAAGTAGTTGGTACGGTTCAGGCTGTAGAAACTGCGGCTGGGAGCTCTCAGCCCCCAGACGTCCCAGCAAAGGCGTTTCTGTAGAAAAGTGGAACTGCCTTAAAACGGTATTTTCAGTTTAGCAAAAACTGGGTAAGTCTTGTGCTGAAACATCTGACAAATGTCCTGACCGAACCCAGCAGAGCACTTGCAGCTCCCTGGGTGCTCAAGGGTGATGTTATACATGACAGATGGGTTTGATGTTACTAATTGCTCGCCACTCTGATGAAGCAAAGTGTTTAGGCTCCTGCTCCAGCTTTGATGGTGGCATTCATATTCTTAAAATTTAAGGTGGTGGCCTAGTGCTTTGGCCTGTGAGCTTTCAGTTATTTGCAGGATCAAGGCCATTTCCATAGCCTCACATTAGGAGATCTGATCAACGTTCAGTGCTTTGTCTAAGGTTTTGTCCTTGGACTGTGCTGTTAATTAAACATTTTAAAATCAGATTCTGCTAGTATTGGGCAATCGCAAGAAGCTCGGCCTTTTCTTTATGGTCTGTTATAAGCCTTTGATGGTTCTCATGTTGGCCTAATAAAGGGAATGAAGCTTCTGGTTCTTGTTGGTTTCAAGTCTAGACTTATTAAATATAATGCAGTGAAATTGGCTAGAAGATAGTGAGTGGCAGGAGAGAGTAAGTGGGAAGTGACTGCTCGCTGCCTCTTCCAAGGGCAGAACGGGAGGGATGAAGCAAAAAGCTGTGAGGTGTGGACCGCAAACCAGTAAGAAGCAGACTGTGCTGCATGTGATGGGTAGAGAGTGCTTGGGTGTCAGTGTTCGCACAGGTTGCTGTAGATGCTAAAAGCTCGCAGGGCAACGTGACAATTATGCAGAAAAAACATGTATCAGTTGCTGCTAAATTTGGGAAGCTGTTGAGCCACACGCTGCTGAATCTCCCCGACTCTTGGGGAAGTTTCAGGGTGTGCTTTCCCTTTTCTTAGGTTCTCTTGGTATCTGCCATTAGGGTTTGTTTTTCTTTTTTCCTCCTGGAGAAAAAATGCTAGGTAGATCTCTAGCCTGAGAGCAATAATTCTCACATTCCTTAATTAGCTAAAATTATAAATGTATATTCATGTGTTATACATTTTCTGATTACTCTATATAGTAGGGCAGACTTAAAAAATTAGACTCATCTATCACTTAGGAAAGGTTAATGTGTTTTTTTTTTTTTCTGCATTGCCAGTTAGGTGTAAACTGTTCTTATAATGTGATTTACATTTACATAAATCTTTAATTTTACAGGAAGGTTTTAAATAGTCAACTGAAAAGGAAAAGTCTACTGATGAAAACTGAAATGAAATAAATTTCAGTAGCTTTGTGTAATTGTATGAAGAGTGAAATGGGTAAAATGCAACACTTTAATTGATAGTCCCAAATGAGTCCCAACTGTTGCTTTTGACTCTGTTGCGGTGTGGTTTTGTGTGTGTGTATCATTTTCAGCTAATTATAACTCTTTTTGTTGCTTGTTTAAATAAATTTTCAATGCAAGCCTGATATGGTGAAATACATACATACTGCTTTTCTGTCAGAGTAAGGCTAGCTTCTATTGTCTTATTAATTCAGAGTTTATTGATTTGATCTGTGTTTGTGAAAATATTCTTTAACTTGTATTTTGGATGGATATTCTTCCTGGTAAGACCAGGGTAGGCATAGTTTATTTTAGTGAATATACATATGATTGTACATTAATTAGATGTAGAGACCAATATGTACAGCTATATTTTAACTGCAGCTCAGCGTTTTCAGGATGATTTGTATACTGCAGAAAGGAAAAGCCCATAATCTTATTTTCTTTATGTAAGAAGGAGGCACAAGAGAAGAGTGATTCAAAGGAGCACATCAGAATCGAGACAAGCAGGCCTATTAGTTCCATGCATCTTGATGAACGCATGTTAAATGAAGTTGAATTTTCATAGCTTAGTTTCAGAAACACATCACTAAGAGTTTGTGCTCTCTAACCTTATGCAGGTGGTGTGTCTGTGGTGCATGTCAGACACTTGGGCTTCTGTCACTCAATTTTGAGCAGCATCTTGCACACACATTCAGTCAGCAATGATTATGGCCTTGAATCAGAGTTGAAAAACAAATAACTGCTGACATGGTCACGCCTCAGCCTTAATTTTGAGATAATGAGGGGAAAAAAGTCTTTGGTTGATACTGTTAGAATACAAATAGATGGGAATCTCTTTGCTCGATTTAAATGGCATTTAAGCCAGTAATGGTGGTAGAGATTAATTTTAAATTTGTGTAAAATAACTTTCAAATGATATTTTAGGAGAGTTCCTAGACTTTGTCTGAAGAGGATAAATGAATGTACTTTGTTCTGAGCAGGACAGGAAAAGATGGATCCTGTTGATGCAATTTGTGAGCCTGAATCTGCCTTCCACGCTGGCCTGATACATACCAGGATGTATTGGTGTCTGGAAAGAAAAATTAAAATACACTAAAAATCACTTCGCCATTAAACCAATAAAGTCCAGATTTTGTAAGTCTATGTTTGTGTGGTGTTCAACTGCACCTTTGCATTTGGAAGAGCATAATTACATTTCATGCTTCGGCTCTGGTAGTTAGTAGCTATGATAAGGAGGGATTCTCTTCTGCAGTTTTCCTGAGTGGTTGCTCTCCCATCACCCTTCTGTCCCCATTCCCAATTTTCCAGCTTTTAGCCACACCATGTTAAACATCAGGGATGTTCTAGCCCTGCAGGTTGTAGAAAGGATTTGACCTCTCTCAGATGATTGATTGATGATGTTCATTTACGTTCATACAAATCTATAGGCTTCGGTTCAGCAAGGAGCTGCTCCCAGATCAGCTGAGGAACGACTGGGGGGGTTTGTTCTGCTTTCCTCTGCAACACGCTCACTGAGATCACTTGCAGGGTGTCTTGCTGGACCAGTCGCTTTGCTCTCCTGTGGTGTGGGACATTGGCAGGCATCGCCTTTGCTTGTGGAATGCAACTGAGGGTTAAAATGATTTATCTGAAGCCTTTCATTTTACCCTATGGCTATCAAGGGAAATGATTTGCTTTCTGACAAGAGATTAGATTTAACATGTCAACAGCTCCTTTCACCTAAAAATCTGTGAAACTGTTCAAAAATTGTCATGGAGTATGGCCAACATCTGGAAAAACAAATATATTCTAAGTACAAAGTGTGATAAAAGCGTCTTCTGACTATTGTAGGCTGGGAGCACTGCTGAAACATTTGAACACGGTGTTTAATCTCTAGTTAGAGCTGGCCAGCTCTAGCTTGTCTAGTCTCTCCTACACAGCTTTCAGTTCTTTTAAGGCCCTTAAGTCCCACCTGCTTTGTAACACACTCATCAAAACTCTTTTGGCTTTTTCTTCCATATTGTCACCTTTGTTACTCTCACACCACATCTCATTAACTTTATAGTATTAAGCTTAAGTCATATATGGGGATTTTTGAGTGACATCATTTGATTATTTTTTAAAAATTAATTTTGGATGTGCTTTTTGCTTTCTGTTTTTTAAAAATGGTACTTTTTGTAGGCAAAACAGCATTTTATCTTTCTTAGAAGCAGATCCATTAAATCAAGTGAACTGTAGTCTATGAAATGTTTGGTAATATAAAATGTGTTTAATAGGTGGCTATTCATTGTGTACAAAGTTTAGTCACATCATGTTTTTTGTTGCAAGCTGTTGCAGTTGTCTGCTGCATGCTGAGGCTCATGTACTTTTGACTACAGTCTCATGGGTTATGATGTACATGGCTCTTGTGAGTCCAATTTGTGTTTTTAAGCTTTTCTGCAGAAGAGTTTTCTCTAGTGGACAAATTTTAAATTGATGTGATGCTTCTGCTTTATTTTGGAGAAAGCAACTGATCTTGATACAAATTAGTTTGATCAACTGAGTGATACGAACCAGATTAATTGTTCTGTCTTGTAGTAATGATGGCATAATATTTCGCACTAAGTAATGACCTTTCATCTAAGGATAGGGAGTTTGAAAGATTGTTTTAACTCAAGAAAGAGATGTATGTATCCTTCCTACTTAGAAGAACCACTTTGGGTGATCTTTCTAAAGATCACCCAAAAGCATGGGCTTCTGCTTTATTTCCAGCCTTCCCTTCATTTTGGGAGCAGCAAAACACCTGTTTTTTTTTCTGTGACTATTATTTTTTGGGTACCTTTATTAAAAGAATTTAATTTAAACCATCTATTTTGAGTCCCTGTTATCGTAACAGAGTTGTTTTAATGGTTCTGGATTTGCATGCTTTCAAGTAATTTTTAATTCCTTTCTGTGTGAATTAACCAGCTAACCCTGGCTGAGAGAGACATGCCAGTCTCTCCAGTGAAGTGATTATGAATTCTGCACTTAGGTTGCTTCAGACCTGAGGCTGGGCAACATGGAGCCCACTGATGGGCTTGGTATGCTTTGCTGGTGAGACAATGGACCTGAGACAAGGTGGCTGTGTGAAGTCTGGTTCCTGAGAGTGTCCATGCCAGAAATTGAACCAAACCAATTTTTTGCAGTGACTTTCTTAGGCCTGGCCTGAGTTTAGGGCTTAGTCAGGCTTCAGTATCACAGTTTTATAAGTAGTAGTGCACAAGGCACATGAGTTCACAAGGGGTTTATTGTAATGGGCTCCATAAGAAACCAAGTGGGAAGGGGTTTTACTTGTTGCCTTTCCTGCTAGTGTCTGCTTGTCAGTTGTGGTTATCAAACTGTCATGTTCATGAACATCCAGTATTGTGTTTTCTGAGTCACTCTACCTGTGAGGGGCTGTGTTAGAGGAACCGCTGAGGTATGGTTACAGTGAGAAAAGTACAACCACAAACAATCCT
This sequence comes from Gallinula chloropus, assembly GCF_964237585.1. NCBI lineage: Eukaryota > Metazoa > Chordata > Aves > Gruiformes > Rallidae > Gallinula > Gallinula chloropus. The sequence continues at coordinate 71,358,106 of NC_140090.1, forward strand.
GATCACTGAGTTGATTGTGACCAGTTGTTACCTTCCTTGCCTTATTTCTTAGACTTAACCACATCAGCAGCGTACCTAATATGGTACCATCATAGAAACCAGCAGCTGAACTGGAGATGAGATGGGTGTGGGCACTGTAAAGTGGCTCAGAGTATGAGTATCAGCTGTGTAATCCTGAGCTCGAAGAGCTGTAAGTGGGGTCGCTTTGGTTTGTGCAACGTGTGAGGGCTGCTGTTTAGCAACTGTTAACTATTTCTGTATTGAACCAGAATTTGTCACTTGGGGCTCAGAGCTGGTGATGTGGCCTGAGCACGTTAGCCAGTTGGCTGGCTAACAACCATCAACCATGGAAGCAAATATTAACATCATTGTACTGGGCATTAAATCTGACCTTCCTAAGTTTTAAAACTCTGGGCATTCTTTAAAGATATACTTGTAGCAGAGGGAAGAGCTACAAGGCTCATCCTAATTTGTGAAGAGGAGACTAAGAGTTGGCTCTCCAGCATGTGAAGATAAAAGCTGATAAGCGTTTCTCACCGTGATACATTCACAGTGAAGTGTGAATATGAACTCTAATGAGCATGAAAAGATGTCAGAGTCTTGTTGACACAAGACTAAATGGCAATAAATTTGCTATAAATAAATTCTGGCTTGAAATGAGGTGGCGGCCCATACTGCCTGCATCAGCTTGGGTGTAGGACAGCTTTTCCAGGAGCAGTGGGAGAGGTGCTGCTGGTGAAGCTCTAGCTGAAATGTTGCTGCTTTTATTGCAGTTCTCAGGAATAATTGTATTTAGTGCTGTGGTGTGTGAAAACACAGGGAATGTGGTACATGCAGGATGTGTCCTTTATTATGCTTTTGCGTGCCTTCCCTGTGGAGGAGAAAGATAACTAGTAGAGAAACAGCGATAAAGTTCTATTGAGAAATGCTACTTATGATAAGAAAAAAAACTACTGGGAGCTGGTATTTATGCCTCCTTTCTGATAATGCCACGAGGATAGCCAACGTGTGTCATTCTCTCCTGGAAAATGATGGTACAGTTGGGCTCTCTCTAATGGCTGCCTTGTTTCATTTTTCTGAAATGCCATGTTGCTGGTAGGAAGAGAGCCATATACATACAACCTGTGCTCGCAATCTGGGGACTGGCATAGCGACGTCGTATTGCTAAGCAACAGTTGGCATCATGCTGTCTGCTAGAGCCATTCCCTGTCTGTCCTCTCTTGCCTGAAAAATCCAGATCAGCATCTAGCTCAGGGGTTTAGCAGTGAAAATGAACAAGAGGTGGATGTCTTATTTTGTGCAAAATTTGTCATATGTTTTGTTTGTGAAACATTAAATAACAATTCAGGAAAAGGCAGCTGGGGTGTGCTTTGTTCGTCCCTAGAATGGCAAATCCGAACAGTCCTGGTGCCCAGCGATAGGATGTCCATCATATGAAGTGAGGCCAGCTTCCTACCCAGCCAGCAATGCCACATCACGCCAAATATGACACAAAATAGCTACATTATGTACCAAAGTGTGTCTTGATACTAGTGGAATGCAGGCTCAAAGTAGATCTTACTTATTTCCTGTAGTGCATGCACACGCTGTAAGATTTAACCTCGGAAGGCAAAGCTTTGTGCACTGGAGAGCACTATGGATGGCCACAGATTTTTTAAATGCCTTTTTTGGTTAAGGGAAAACTTTCTTTGCCGCTTCTGCAAAAGCTAATCGTGTACTTGCTCAGGAAGAAAGCAGTTACAAGGTATAAATAAAAATCCTAATGGGAAATACTACTGGTTAGGCAGCTCTGGGTGACTACGTGCTGGTTTAACTATTGTTTCATTATTGGCAGTGCTGAGTGAAATTTGTTGCTAAGTTTTTTAGCTAAATATCCAATATGCAGTGGAAATTGATCCTCTTTTCTTTCTTGATTTGTAAGACATGGCTAATTTTTGTTCTATAGAAGTTTTTTTCCTGTTTGTGATTTTAGTTTTAGGTTTTGGTTTTGGTTTGGGGTTTGATTATTTTTTTTTTCCCTACTGCTCTTCTGAATCTCCATTCTTAGTAACTACAGTGAACCATACAGTATTCCCAAATCCCTTCTTTTTAAATTCTTAAAAATTTTATTAGCTACACTCCCAGCTACTTGGTGATGTAGGGTCACTTTTACAGTATATTCTGACCAAGTTTTTACAGTATATTTTGACTCTTTCAAGAAAGGGGTATTTTGCCACTTCCTGTTGAGACTTTGGCTAGCAGATCCCATTGTAGCATTTGTGTTAATTTTCATTCTCCATTTATTTTTTTTTTTCCTTTACTTCCAAGCATATGTCATACACTAGACTAGCTTCTCCCTTTGTTGTGTTCCCGTAACCTTTGTATAAATAGGTGTGTATAGACATTAATTTATCCTTCAATTACTGACTAGTTGCACCGTACATATTAAGCTCCCAGCATCCTTTAATTATTTTTTTTTCCTGGTTATTCTTGCTGCCATTTGTTAAATCTGACATTTCTAGTGTGTCTTTCTGGTACTTCAGTTTGCAGAACAAATGTCTTGTGCTGTGAGTGGTTGTAAAAATGACTGTAAAATAGCAGATGTTTTGCAAGGGGCTGAGTGATTGCGTGAATCTGTTCACAGGTTCCACTGGTGCGATGTACACACGCGCACAGACATGTTCTCTGATGGTAGGGATGAGTCAGGCACTGTTCTTCACACTGTTTGCCAGCTGACTTTTCAGTCAGGTTCAAGGTCTTACTACCTGTTGGAGAGTCTTAAGTGCCCCAGCACCATGTATTTCAAAGACGTCCTTAAGCAGTTGATCTTGGACTTGAGTTCCTGTTGGATTGTAAAGGTTGGAGCTGAAGTGAGCTTCAGATGGGGAAATTTTCAAGATTAAAGTTTCTCATTATTTTTTTTTTCCTGACAGAAATACATATCATCTAGGACTGTCAGCCTGGCAATATTCAGTAATGTTTTTACATGCACTATTGTCCAGGTTTTTGTGGATTTCCTCCAGACTTTTCCTTTAGCATCATTCAGAAAACTTGGGAGTTTGGTTTTTTCTATCACTTTTTAAAGACATTGTTGCTTTTGGAAGACAGTAAAGGGCTTTTTTCGCTGGGGAGGAAATGGGTTTGCCAGGACCTGAGCTGTGTGATCTATGCCCAAATTCTGGCAACAAGTGTCATGTTGTTAATGGTGCTTTTAAAAAGTCATTTTGGAGGCGTCTGGTAAACGACAGAATTGTTTGTTGGTAGAAAGATCAGGATACAAGGACTTCTACAACAGGACATAGGCCTGCCTTACCATATCATGCAGAACTGTAGAAGAATATGTAATATGCATAACGTACCTCTACTGAATGGTCACCTTCAGCGTTGGAAAGCACTGTACCCTGTGAATCTCCTGTTTTGGGATGATGGCTCCATTTCATGATATGAAAAGTTTGTGGTGTAGTAGAGTGTGAGCCAACAGAAAAATCAGAAGTCAAACCTTGTTCTGTGTCTTTGTGTTAATCTAACAATGTATTGATAATTGTTCCCTACCTGTAGGAAATCTGTCCAGTCTAAGTCGTCTTGGCCTGAGGTACAACAGGCTGTCAGCAATTCCGAAGTCTTTAGCAAAATGCAGTGAACTTGATGAACTGAACCTGGAGAACAACAACATTTCTACTTTACCAGAGGTAAGAATTAGAGGGAGTGGATTTGGGAGGGAGTGTTATTGTAAGGCATCAGTGTTTTGTAGAGGGATTGGAACATGTGAAATTACTTCATCTTGCATCACAACTCTGAGGAACACCCTTTGTTTTAATTTACATGTGTGTGAAATACTGCAATTCTGTACGTAGTAGGTGTGTCTAGTATTGAAGATTTGATGTCATACAACTTCAGTCAAAAGTAGGAGCAATGCACGTGATTGTGTTTGTTGTCCTGTCTCTTTAGAATACTTTAAATAAGGAGTCGGTGGGTTCCCACCATTCAAACTAGATAAGAGCTTCTTAGCATTTCTTTTTCATGAAAGTAGAAAAATGAGATATCTCTCCACCATGTCATTGAGGCAAGAGCAACCTTTAAGAGACTGGGTAAAGCTTGTCACAGCTACTTGGCCTCAATGTTCTTGTTTTAATGTGGAAAAGTGTGCTCTTGCCAGCAATGAGCTATTGTCTGGTAACTCCTTGACACACCTGTCAGTTATGAAAAATAAATAATTTGCATAATTTTCCAATTTCCAGTGATTCTTCAAGGATCATTGGAGAAAGAGAAATCTCTTTTATTGCTTTTCAGAGTTGCTACACCTGATTGTCTTACCTTGGACTCCCTTGTTTCAAGCAAATATCCATAGTTAGGAGTTCTGGAGCCACCTTGTCAGTCTCTTAAAGTAACATGTTCCCTGAACAGTGCTTTGCAAGCTCTCTGGAGGAGAGGCAGAAAGTTCTAGTATGTTTTTCTATACTTGTTCCCTGGAGTTCTCTGAAAGGTTTGCCTGTGGAGGCCAGTTTCACAGTCCTGGATAGCTGCAGTAGTTGGATACACACACCACTTTTTAAATGCAGCTTTCCTGTCTGCAGACACTGAAACTATTTCAACTGTTGGTTATATCTTTCATCCTGCTTTTCCTTTTCTTAGTTTGTTGAGACTGACTTATCAGCGTAGCAGAGTGTGAGATGCTCAGCAGCATGCAGCTGGTGCTAGCAAACATCTAGAGAAAATGTTTGATTTGAAGCATGGGCAGCATTGCTCTGATGACAGAAAAAAAAATTCCCATGTGATTGATTCTTATCTTGATATTTCTTCCATTGCTTTAGAACTGTTTGGAGATTAAGGTTTCAGGACACAACACAGAGTTTTATTCTGTTTTAACAATCGTCCAAACTGCTTTCTGAAGTTTTTTAAAAAGAAAAAGCATGAAAGTATTCCAGATGTATCTAAAGACATATGTAGGAAATGATACACAGAAGAAAAAAACAAAATAAGTTTTGAGTCAGGCAAAGCATTCATAATAACTAAGTCCAATAAGTAAGTACTTTCCTTCACATAAATTTCTACACTTGACAAGGATAGACTGAAAACAGGTAATTTAATAAATGTTTTGGCAAAACTATCATTTAAGACAATGCTACTGACTGAAAGCCACCAGGCTGCTTTTAAGATGAGGTAGGTTAGCCCACCCCACCCAGACATATTATAAAAGCAACTACAGTATAATTACAAAAAAGCTAATGTGAGGGATGATTACTTGCTTTAAAATATGTTCAGTCATAATACAAAACTCGTTGCAACTGTGCTGCCTTCTTCACATATATTTGCCAACAGTATGTTAATGCTTAAGCTGCTACCTTACAGAAGTGTATAGTTTATACTATAATCTGTTTAAAGTAAAACATTCTGTGCTATAAAACAAAGAACTGTATTTGTAGAAGAAACTTAGAAATTTCAAAGCATAGCTGAAGCTGCTGACACAATGCCTAATAAATATTTTATCTTAAAAGGATGGGCTGGGAGAAGGCAGCGCTGTCACAGCTCTCATAGATATAAGAGCATTGTTCTCTTTGTCCTGCCAAAGCTCTCTTGCTTCCCTTCAAATGTGTTTAATTACTCTAGGCTATTAGAGTGTATTAGCTAACATATTTTTAATATTTTTTGTATGGAAGCAGACTTCAAAAATGGCTTTTTGAAATGCCACGATCCATTTGAAGCAATAAAAGCGTGTTTGTAACGGAGCTCAGGGACTGCCTAACCTTAGGACAAAGAATATCTGTTAATTAAAGTATAGCTAGAAGCAGCATTTCCTCATCAAAGATTATACTAGCTAATGATTGGGTTAGATTAATACTGATTTGAAGATCCATTATTTTATCTTTATGGGGACAATTGCGGCACTGGTATTTGCTGAGATGTCCCCCCAAATTGTGTTTCAGTGCTTAAAGTTTTAGCCCTGACATGTAGACAAGACCCTGTTTAATCCTGTTTACAATGACGGTAATAAACTATTTAGAAAAGTAGCCAAAGCTTTCCTGGTGAAAGACCAAAGCAATGTTCTTAAAGCTCTTACAGCAAGTACAGCACTGAAATTGCAATCCAGAAACACTGGCATTAGGAATATGGTTGGAATCATTATCTTCTTACCGCTCATTCCTGATTGGAGATGTTGCATTATTTATGGTATGTAATGCCATGCATAAATCTCCAGTTTCTGTAATACTTAAGCAAGTAGGGCTGAATTCAAGTTGGCATAGTAATAAGCAAAGGTGACACTTCAGCAGTAATTTAGATCTCATTATTCATCCCCACAGTTCGAGCAACGTGCTTGGCACGTAACTAACAGATAAACTCTGAGATCCGTGCTGCTGAGGTTGTAGAACCTAATTAGATGCAAAGTGAAATAAGACTCTGGATTCAATGGGCAACGAAGCTTCTTGATTTTTATTTTTTAAGGGGGAGAGAAGGGAAGTGGTGTATTAACTCTTTAGGAATACTTCGAAAACAGGAAAAAAACCCAAAAAACTTCCAAAACCTTCCATTCCCACTCTTCTGTGTCCTGCCTCATTATCTGAAACTGCTACAGCCCAAAAGAAAACTTCCACCAGATGTATTCACCTTATCAACTTTTATTGTATTAATGAAGCTTTGTATGGGAAATGCCAAACACCAGTTTATAAAAAAAACTGTGCAAGCAGTTCTTTGGGCCCCACTCTCAGCTGTGAGCAGGCATCCAAACTGTGTGTGCTGCAGCTGGGTGGCATTAGCTGAAGCTGGGACCTCTCTTCAGGATGGGCACGCTGCTGGCTGCACCTGCCAGCCACTGTGCCTGTGCTCTTTGGAGTTGCCCAAGCCAAAGCAATGTGTTGTTAAAAAAATCCTTTTGGAGGAGCACAGTGTTACAAAACCTCCTAAACCTGTGTGTTTGTGTGGTGTGTTTGCCCTTTTCTGGTTTTTTGTATCTGGCAGGATGTAAGGAGAAAGGGGGAAATAAGGTAAAGGCTGATGCCTGTGAGCAGAGATGGTTACTGATGGAAGTTCTATCAAGTTTAATACTACTTGTGTGTTGCAACACTTGTTTAATGGAGGGACTTGATGGGGGGGAAAATATTTCTAATTGGACCCATAAGGGAAAAGAGATGTATTCAAATAAATCTGTCCTAAGTTCCTGGCTGATTTGGGTTTTTTTCTCTCTCTCTACAGGGTCTTTTATCCAGCCTTGTCAAACTGACTAGTTTAACACTGGCCAGGAACTGCTTCCAGTCCTATCCCGTGGGTGGCCCGTCCCAGTTCTCCACAATCTACTCCCTCAATATGGAGCACAACCGCATCAATAAAATCCCCTTTGGAATTTTCTCTAGAGCTAAAGTATTAAGTAAGCTGAACATGAAGGTGAGGCACAGAAACATGCTACTGTGTGTAAAATCAATGAGGAGCACTGTTTGCTGCTCCATAAATTCTGGGAAACTTGATGATATAAGGAGTGAATTTATCATGCTGAAATTGACGTTGCTGCTGTCACATATAGAAACAATTTTGTATTCATTAAAAATGTCCTATCAAGATGTTATTGTCTTTGGTTTTGTTAGTTAAGCTTTTATATTTGCTCAAATTTGAAGAATGAAAACAAAGTTGGCTGCAATATTCTCAAATATTCAAATGAGGCACGAGCGTGTAAAGTAGCTTATGTCTCCCCTCTCTGCTGTTACAGCTTAGATAAAACCAAAATTTTGTAGAATATGTATATATTTTTAATATATTCTTTCAAAATTTAAGTCTGTAGACTTTTGGTGTAGTTTTAGAGCATGCGGAAAAAGGACCTTTATGGCTGTGATATGTACACTTAGCATGAAGAGAGCTAGGGAAAAGAGATGACATTTTTCTATGACTGGGTTTGTTTCAAGTTCTTAAATTATTAAAAAAGCCCCCCAAAACACAAAATGTTTGAGCAGTAGCTAAGCCCAGCAGCTGATTAAGAATATCTTTTGACACAAATGGTTTCTCAATTTGCATTAAGACCATTTTTTATCTTGCACCCATTTGTAAAGTTGCATGTTTACCAGGTCATACTTTGTGTGACATCCTTTTGCCCTTTCATAGATTTCTGCAGAGTCTGGTCCAGATCAAATATCGTAGCAGTAAATTTTTGAGCAGTAAAATGCTCAGATTAATTTCAGGTGCTTTTACTCTGAACCATTAAGATGTATTTCCTTTGTGGTATGTTTGGCGGTTTGGGTGTTGTGTATATGTGTTGTTCCCCACCCACCCCACCCCCCTTTTCTCTTTTTTCTTGTTTTTTGATTTGTTTTGTTGGTTTAGGGGTGGGGAAGACAAATAGCGTGTACCTGTTGTTTTCAGGCTTCAGCTATGAAGTATTTCTGGCTGTTCCCTGTGTCCCAGCTCAGCCAAATAGCCAGAATCTTGAGTAACATCTTTTCTTTGTTGTTTTGTGACTATATCATCATCTTCCACTGGTTGAGAGAGGAGAGGTTGGAGGGGTTTTTGTAAATCTTCATGTTGAAGCATATATATTATATTTTTAGGATTCCAGTGTGGCTGATAGCACCTTTGTAAGCTTTGTTGTGATTTTTGTTGGGTTTTTTTTTGTCCTTCTGACTCTCCTCCATTGTATTCAGCAAAGAAAGGATAAAAAATATTTTAACTACTGGGACATATGAAGTCTTGAGAATCGTGGACTTATAATTTTTCCACTTCAGTTTGTGTTAGTAACACAGAGTCAGTTCTGTAACTCTAGGTCAAGACTTCTTACTGTGTTTTGAGGAATTAAATATTTTGCCCATTATCAGTATTTTATTCTGCTGATTTGCTTGTCTGTTTTGATATGAAGTATTTTATAAGCAGTTTGTTTAATCTCTCAGATGCCTTGCTGACTTCTTCCAAGTGCAGACCCTAAATGTTTGATATGTTAAATCACAGGACAATCAGCTGACCTCTCTCCCCTTGGACTTCGGGACTTGGACTAGTATGGTAGAATTGAACTTAGCGACTAATCAGCTCACAAAAATCCCTGAGGATGTATCTGGGCTTGTTTCTCTTGAGGTGAGAAGAGTATAAGTCAACAGCTGAGTGAATTCCTGCAAATAGGCGTTTTCTACTTCAGGTTTAAGTAATACTACTTTGGGGTCAAATAAAGCCAAATAAAGTTGTGTGTGTATGTATGCTATTTAAATAGATGTGTTGCATCTGTACATGATTATTTTCAACAGCTTTTTGAATGTTTTTCTTTAGGCTCTAGGTGAGTGTCTGTGTCTGTTAACTACATATACATTTTTAACTATGTAGAAAGAAAATTTTTCTCAACAGAAAGTTACTGTTGTGAATGAAATGGCACTGAACTCAGTTAAATTCCTGGAGAGAGCAGCGTGGAAACAGAAAGGATCAGAAAAACATAGTGAAATGGTCTGCAGCCAGAGGTGGATTGAAGGTAGCTCTGTGAACCTCTTAGGCAGCTGGGTGGGAGTTCTTTGAGGGGGAAAAACTCCTAGGTTGAAACTGAAGTGTACCTGTTGTGTCCCCTAGTCCTGTTTCCTACGGCACCATCACCAGAAACAAAAGTTTATTGCCTTGGAGGGACATAAAGGTAGAGAGGTGCTTTGTTCAGGCAGCGGAGGGGACTTCATAAGCTCTGTGATTTGCTGAGAAAGATCTGTTAAAAGCACAACAGCAAATGGCCTATTGGAAATTGCAGATTTCCACTGTGACCGCTGCTCTCAGTAATTAATAAATCCTGTAGTTTGGGAGAAAAATGATATGGCAGAGTAGTAGCTATTTAGTGGCCCTGTTCCCTTCCCTGTGAATGACGCGATTGGCAACTCAGTAACATCTAACAGCCGGATTTGCCAGTGATCTGCTGGCTGCCGAAGCTGAAGACCTGCACAATCCGCAGACCTGTTAGCAGGTTTTTTTTTCCTCTGCAATTAAAGAATCAAATACAAAGAACTATTTGGGCAGTGTTTACACAAAAGCAAAGGTTCCCACAGCAGTGCTAAGTCAGCTGCACTGCGTGTATTTTCTGTTCCTGCTTTTGTTTCTGGATACGCGATTCAAACGGTACTATGCTTGTTGTTCAGCCTGTATATTGTAGTGCATAAAGACAGGCCACCAAAATACTGCTTGTGCTAAGGCTAAGATGCTGGCTTTTATTCGTTTTGAGTTTCCCTTGTGATTTTTAGCCTTGTTCTCTGTTCTGCTCCTGCGTTCAGTGCCTCTGTGTACGTGAAGCTGCTGAGAGCTGGCGCTGGTAGAAGCCGGGCATCTGCAGCCTTGGCTGGCTTAGCAGGGCGCTGTGCGTGCACCACGCCGGGTGCTCTTTCACACCCGCGTGTTTCGGTCTGCCTTGGTAAATAGCTAGCTAATAGAATTGTTTAATCAGTAATTAACTACCTTGCTGCTCACTGTGTTATGAAGCTTGATTGTTTCTATGGAGTGTCGGACTTGTTTGGAGGAAAAACGGTGTGCTGGTGTAGTAATGCTTGTTAACTTGCTTGTGGTATAATGAATAACTTGTGTAAAATGACATTGCAAATAAGAATACCTTTATTGAACCTGGGATATTTATAATTCAACTTAGAAAGGAGAAGAAAAACAAGAGGATAACACTCGGTACGTAGGGGTGGGTGTGTGATAGGAGACTGTTTTGAAAAGCAATGGGTATCCATGCAGCGTGGCTGCTTAGGTGCTCTGACCTGTCTGTTTACTTGTTGCTGCTCCCAACCAAAGGGACACAGGGTGAAAAGGAAGGATTAAGGTTTTTTTAAAGAGGACTTGGCAAATACGGTTATGAGGTAGCTATAAGGAAGGATAACAAAATGATAGGAAAGTCCAGGAATAAATTGTTTTGCTGTGGTCATTTGAAGCAACAAGGTGTTCTTTGGCTTTGTTCTGCATTTATTATGTAAAATAGTCTGTTATAAGCCTATGCATCTGTATCATTAAAGACTTCAAAAAAATGTTAATCACTGATTACATTTTCTAATATTTTAAGTTTGCTTCCATAATTTGAATGTAGGCTAATCATGGACTTCATTGCTTGAAAAGATCCTGTTGTAATTATTATTTACTAATTGTGTGAAATTTTGTGCTGAAATTCTGTGTGTTTGGGTTTTGGGGTTTTTTAGGTTCTTATCTTGTCAAACAATCTACTAAAGAAACTTCCCCATGGAATTGGAAATCTACGGAAACTCCGAGAGCTAGATTTAGAGGAAAACAAACTGGAATCCTTGCCAAATGAAATAGCTTACCTCAAGGATCTGCAGGTGAAACAATAATGGGCTGAGATAAACATCTTGCGTCTCTTATTTACTCCATGCTGATTTAATTACAGCTAGTTTGATGAGGGATACTATTTGGGACTTGACATAGAACCAAAAGTTAAGAATCTTGCACAGCACAACTTTGTCTGCAATCTGTCCCCACTAATTCTTCCCCAGATATATCAGTTAATATTGAACAAACAGATTTTGAAGAGTTTAACCGTTTTATGAGTACAATACTGCCACTCAACAGGGGCAATAGCCTCTTGTTTCAGTCATATTCATGAAAGTTTTTAAATTTAGGCAAGTATTTTACTGTGTGCTGCTTTGTTTTTATGTTTATTGGTGTTTAATAGAGGTCTGGAATGTTTGTTGAAGGGCAGAAAATTTTTTGTTCAAATGCTGGAGAGTGGAACCCATTAATTTCTCATTTATGTACTTTGTTACTTACTGTCACTTGACGCAGAAGTCATTAAGTGAATTTTTCAAAATGTGTTTTTTTTCCCCTTAGAAATTGGTTCTGACTAATAATCAGTTGACCACCCTTCCCAGAGGTATCGGTCATCTTACCAATCTGACGCACCTTGGGCTCGGAGAGAATCTTCTCACACACCTTCCTGAGGAAATTGGTAAGGTCCCTTTTTTGGGATTTATGCAGCGTGCCTTAACCAAAGCAGTTTCTGACACAGAAGATAGGCATCTACAGTGCTCAAAAGTAAAAGCCACAATATTCATGTGAGACTTCTAGATATGCACAGCTCGATGTAAGCATGTGCCACAGGAACAGCTCTGTAGGATACGATCTTTATCTTGCTGAACTGTAGTGGAACAAATGGCCTAGCGCTTTGCAGTTCTTTGCAGAAAGCTGCCCAACACCCACTAACTTGGAACAGTGATATTATTTTAGAATTATGGAGTGGCATGGGTTGGAATGGACCCCAAGGATCATAGAGCTCCAACCCCCCTGCCACAGGCAGGGACACCAACCTCCAGGCCTGGATCTAAACAAGATTGCCCAGGGGCCCATCCAACCTGGCCTTGAACACCTCCAGGGATGGGGCATCCACCACCTCTCTGGGCAGCCTGTTCCAGCACCTCACCACTCTTTCTGTAAAACACTTCCCCCTAATATCTAATCTAAACCTTCCCTCCTTTAGCTTTAATCCATTCCCCCTTGTCCTGCCATTGTCTACCCTTTTAAAAAGTTGATTCCCCTCCTGTTTGTATGTTCCCTTCAGGTACTGGAAGGCTGCAATGAGGTCCCCCTGCAGCCTTCTTTTCTCCAGGCTGAACAAGCCCAGCTCCCCCAGCCTTTCTTTGTAGGGCAGGTGCTCCAGTCCTGTGATTATCTTCATGGCCCTCCTCTGAACCCTCTCCAACAGTTCCACATCTTTCTTGTATTGCGGGCCCCAGACCTGGACGCAGTACTCCAGATGGGGCCTCACAAGGGCAGAGTAGAGCGGTACAATCACCTCCCTGTCCCTGCTGGCCACCTCTATTCCCACCCATATTCCTTTTCTTTCCTTTTTTTCCTGCTGCAAGTTGTGCATGATCAGTCACTCGACTTCATAAAACTGTTTTTGGAGAGAGGACTCTGTCAGAAGGTGTAGGCAAAACCTTGTTTAACGTATAGGCAGCTGAAGTGTTTCTGCTGATAGTCCCTCTGCGCACACTTCGGTTTGTAAGCCACCATATAATTTTTCACCTTGATAAGAAAAGGAAGTGAAGAGGCGGAAATCTACAGGAAAAAAAAAGGGAGGAATAGGAATCTTTTTGTCTACCTGAGACATTCAGAGTAAATGAGATTCAGAGCATCTGAAACAGAGAACCCCAATTTCTTTTACAGTCGATCACAAGTATCTCCAGAACATGATTCTGACCACTTAAGTTAAAATCTTAAAGTTAGAGCTCATTATGAAGGAAAAAATGATGGGAGAAGGCACACAAAGCAAAACATGCTCAGAAACAGCAAGGTGCAGGTAGAGAAGGCTGGGACATGGTCTGTCTCTTCCAGCATCTTTAGTGAAGAGTTGTTACAGCTTCTGCTTGTCTTCTATGTGTCTCAGTGTGAGAAGGGCTTAAAACACTCTAAGTCTGGAACTTTGTGGTTTACTTCATAATTAGTTGAGAGAGATTGGATGCTATGGAAATGAACAGTAGAATTAATGTATGTAAACTTAAAATACTGTTGGTTAATAGATCAGATATGTTGTATTAACTATTTTCAGATGTGACTGCTTCATCTAAAGTTATCAGTTATTTCCCATTATTTCTTAACCTTTCCTTTTCTGCTGGTTTTCCATCCCTTGAGGCCTAGCATACTGCTTTCTCTTGTGAAAGATGAAAGTCTTTTAGGTTATAGGAGAAGTTTATGGTATAGAAGATTAGAAAATGGGGAATGTTTTGAGGAGGAGGAGTGTACATTTGGATTGTATTTCAAAGATACGGATTAATTTTGATATTTGATTGCTGTGGAGGAATGGAAGTCTTAAGAAAGGAGAAATTAATATGTTTTCCATCTTCTTGTTAGTCTACAGTGTCTATAGTAGAGTCAGGTTGTAAAATTTGAATTCAGGAGGCATTTTTCACAAAGGTTTGTTCTGTGTAATAAATTCACTGCTGTGCAGAGATCTCTTCTCCTTTCTTCCTGTGGCGCATTACAGTTACAGCTTCAGGTCCTTAATGTATGTGTTCTAATTAAATAAAAGGTATGGCATAGCTATTTTTATAGAGATAATACATACTACTGTATGCTATAAATATTTTCTAGGCCCTTCTAACTAGATAGCTATTCAATGTTGCCTGCAATCATAAAGCACTTGCCCGAACAGTTACGGTGAAGTCCCTCTCAGTTCTGTTATTCTACGTATTCTCAACTTAGTTGTTACCAAAAAAGAGATGTAGTAGTGGGTATTTTTACATGGAAACTAAAGCATATCAGTTCTTGCTCAGGTTCTGATGCTTGAAAATAGTTCAGATGAGTCACCGAGTCGAGATTCTACAGAGTAAAGAATCTTAAAATGGACTTGGAGCTTCTGTCTGAAAGTTATAAACTGCATGAATTTAAAAATACTACTTTGTGTTATTTTATTTTAACCAGGTACACTGGAGAACCTGGAAGAACTGTATTTGAATGACAACCCCAATCTGCACAGCCTTCCCTTTGAGCTGGCTCTTTGCAGCAAACTGTCAATAATGAGTATTGAGAACTGCCCGCTCAGCCACCTTCCACCTCAGATTGTTGCAGGAGGACCCTCCTTCATCATTCAGTTCCTAAAAATGCAAGGACCATATCGTGCCATGGTCTGATGCTAATCGGATTGTCCAATACACTGTACAAAATACAAACTGCATTAATGTTGTAATTGTCTGTATATGTATATATAATATAATATATGTGGCTTATATTATATTATATATATATATAAATATATAAATAATATAAAAAGGCAAATTTAAGACTGCATTATGTGTTTCTGCTAATAGAGGAATCATAGCCATTTAGATTTTTTTTTTATTCTGTAAAAATGCTTGTCTAAGTTTTCTTTGCTGAATTCGATGGAAGTTGTCTGAATAATCTGGAAATGCCAGTTCATTTAAAGCAATTGCCAATGAACTCAAAAGTTTAAATTTAAGGGACAAAAATAGTTTTGCTTAGATTTACTTTCATTTAAGAGAAATGTATAACCTTTATATAATGAACTCTTCTGTTTTCCTCCCTTTTTTTTTTTGTGTCAAAACCCGAAAGGGTCATGTGTCCTGAGGTTGGGATTTTCTTTTAACTTATTTTGAGATTTGAAGCAAATGGTGTTTTTATATTGTTTACAGTCAGAGTAAATCACTGGATTTTGTTTTATTCTGATTTGCTCTGTTTTAATCAATCATATCTAGAGTTTATATGCCTCTGCTGATGAATTTTTATCAACCGGTTTGTATACTAAAAACATACTCATCAGAACAACTGGCAGGTGAAAAGGATGCAGTCAAAACAAAAGAAAAGGAGAAAAAAAGAGAAAAAAGCTTGAATTCCAAGTCTTGCTTCCCTGAATTATCAGTTGCAGGCATAACATATCTGAACTGAGCCTTTTGCAGTTGGTCTTTTCTAGCACAAGTAAAACTTTTCAGATTGGTAAAAACATTGAGGATACTCAGTGAAGAGCAGTTTTCATTTTGTGAAGTAACAGGTCCACGAGGTCAGCAGTACAGTGAAGTGGCAAGGAAATAATATATATGTACATTTTTATTACGATGTTGAATCATAAACTACAACAGGCAATTTTAAGGATTCCTTATAGTCCTTGTACAATAAATGAATGTGTCTTACTTTTAAACACTGCAATATATGTAAGTTTTAAGGTTGGTTAACAATGTACTATGGTTTTATATCTTGACTTGCCTTGTACCTCCTTCCATTATGGAACTTCTGTGTCCAAGCACAATATCTTCACACTGTGCTGTTTTGCTGCTGAACTAAATGCACTTTTCCCCACAGCTGGGGCACTTGCTTCAAAATATTCAGTTCAGTATCTTGATTATTCTTTTTTTTTAACTTCATCCTATCTGTTTCAGTATTAAACCGATCGATTAAAAAAGAGGCACCTTTTTCCTTTGTGCATAGAAGTTGGTAGCTCAAGAGAAACACTGTAAGTAGCGGGTGTTCAGTTTTATCCCGGCTTTCTCGGTTGTCTGGAAGGCAGAAGAAGATGCTTCAGGGAGATTTACACTATTGCTGCACTTGTAGGGCCAGTTGTCCTTTGTCAGGAGGGTAGGTAGGAACTGGAGGTGGTTGCGTTCCATGGTTAACTCAAGAACTGTCCAGTTTATCCTCATGGGAATTGCTGCTGGGGTAGTAGGACGTACAGGACTGTACCTTTTGAACCAAACCAAATCAGTCTATTTCACATGGAGAAGTTTGGGAAATACTATTTCTGCCTTTCAGGCACGCTTACTTAGATGCATTGCCTTGATCTGTTTGCATTCTGTTTTCTCATACGTCTTTTCATTAACAAGTTTGAATGGAAGGCAGGTGGAGATATAAAACCTTAGAGGGCTTAAACATGCTGTAAAACTATTGTAGATGTCACTGGATTTTACTAAGTAATGTTCTGTTCTTTCTCTCACGCTCTGTTCCCCCTCCCTCTCCTTTTATTTTCTTTTTTTGTTTTACATCTACTGTAGCTTTTCAGTTTATACTTTAGTTTATGAAAGGCTAGTTCCTTACAGTTCTGCCTGAAGTTAATGTTTCTTGGCATTAAGCTGTTAAAATATGAAGACGCTGAAATGCTTAGTATCAAGACTGTAATCTAACTTTGGAATATACTGCTAAATCCATTTCTGTGCCCTCAGGTCACTAGGGGAAACTGGTTTGATTAATAAGGTTCCTTAAAACAAAAGTGGCGACCCCTTGTGTTATCAAGCATCTTGGTCTCACTCCCCATCTGCTCCTCAATCCCACTTTTATAAGAGTTGATGGGATTGATTTTGTTTTAGTTTGTAAATATGTTGATTATTCACCTTGTTAAGGTACATGGTTAATGACTGTATGTTTGGAGCTGACACCCTTTCCCATAAATTCTTGTGGAGAAGTCAGCTACCAAAATAGTGCTTGTTACACTCGCTTAAAAACAAACTATTCTTTTCATTACACTCACAGGAATAAATAAAGCTATGTTTTAATTCATTACTATATTAAAACCAGGATATTTTTCAAAACTATCTTTGTACTAGTATGGTTGTTGCAATGCCAGATAATCCTGAGCCCTGTTCTAGGAGTTGAATTTGATACATTGAGGTGCATGCTTATTTTTTCAGTGTCTTGGGAGAGATTTAAATAAAAGCAGCATGAGAGAAGTTCTAGCACAGGAGAAAGCAACTCAGAGGAATTGGGAAAGTTCCTTAAAATTACCCAGAAGTTTAAATACTAAATGTGTAGTATGATTTGGGAATAGATGCATATAAGTGCATATAAGCACATGCATGGATTTATGTCCAAATCTATGCACAGATGCATATAAATCCAACTGGTTTCAGCATTCAGAATGGTCTTACATCCTGACATAACAGACTTCTGTGTTTCCAAGGATGCTGGATTGCAGTTTCTAATTTGTATTTAATCCTTAGTTGGACACACATGCTGGCCTGTACACGTTCGAGAATTTTGTTTGGCCTGATCACTTAAAGTATGACTGGAAAGAACATTGCCCAAACAAATGTATGTATAAATACATACATATACATTTATGTGTATCTACATATGTGTGAAAGCACTGACAAGGTGGAGAAATTAATTCTTTACGGCATCTTTGAAAACGAGATGGAGAAACAGGTGATTCCCAGATAGTTGTATTAAATCTTTTTTTCCCCTTGCTGTACTGGGGGGATAATTTAGAAGGGTTGTTGAAAAGTGTTGACAATCTTTACTTTGGAGTGAAAATCAAGACCTCGATTGCTTGCCTGTAGTCAAAGAATCAGTTTTGTATGTCTTGTGCCTATGTACATAAGAATATGTACATATACACATGCTCCACAAAGACACTGTCCTGACTCACACCTTGATTCAACAACCTAAATTACTATAGACTCTGTGGTATTATGGAAGCCTGGTAAGGTGTAAAGCAGGTTAGAGATTTGTTAAATAATGAAAAGGAGGAATAATTGCCGCTGTGACTCATGTTGGTCACAATTGCATTTAAATTTACTAAGCAAAGTTGTTTGGTAATTCTTTGCAAGATTTATTTCCTTGAGTATAAACCCATTAGTGTTCTGTCTCTGGCTGTCCCATATTTACCTTTGTTGTCAGAGTTGTCTACTATAAATGCAGCGGAAATGCTGCGTGTAAAGGTGGGTCACACAGTTGTGTAATTGGCACTTTCCTGTTTGCCAGATGCTACTGTAAAACTTTGAAATTCATACACCCTTTTTCTGAAAGAGACTTGAGTCGTAGAGTATTTGCTTCAGTGCCTCTCTTGGATTTAAGGTTTTTCTCTGCAGTTTTGTCCATCTCTTGCTAAAGTGTGAGAAAGTGCATGTTCAGGCTCTTTGAAGGTCGTGTTTGCTCATGTACATGATTAGTAAATTAGTATTCAAACTGTCTAGCTGGGTAGCGCTTAAAGCCGTTGTGTCACCTGGAATTCAAGTATCATCTTTTATCCTGGGAGTTTGAAAAATACCTTTAAATACTTATTATTTAACAATTAGAAAAGGTGGTTGGTTGATTTTCTTTTGTTGAGAGGTTATGCTTTTATTTTCTTCTCCACCTCCCCCCCCCTCCTTTCTTTTTTAAACCCCAAAAATAAGTTAAATTTCTGAATCAGGACAAACCCATATCAGGGAAGTCTTCATATCTGGATGCAACTCACAGTTTTCATGTAGTCAGTATCACACCTGGGTTGTGTCAAATCGGCATGCCAGAATAACTTCTAATTAGAAATCAGAAATGTGCAGTTGGCAGTAATTTGCACAACACAGACTTCAAGGCACAGTAAGGACAAATACAAACATGATAGTATCTACAAACGGTTTTTGGATTTTATGTTAGCAAAGATCAGAAAATTATGTTTATTATTCTGATGTTTAGGTCTTAACCAGGACTGCACAGGACTTTTGCTGTGGAAAAATACCAGACCACACTTAATTTTGTGGTTAAAAGCTAAACAAGAGTGTAAACAGTCTACAAAATTGTACTTTTAATCTGAATTATTGTAATGTTGATTGTTATGTCTATATAAAAGATTGCCTTGCTTTTTTATAAGAGTCATTCTGTATCAATGCATTCATTATAAATAGTATATTTGTAAATAAGATGCCACTGAGTCTTTTGCAACTTTTCTAGTACTTCTAGTCTCATGTGGGTGTGAGTTTTACTTTTGCAGTGTCCCAAATTGTCAAGAATTGCTTTCTCTTTCTATACCCGTCACTTTTTAAAAGGTTATTTTTTTTTCTAAGTAAAATACAGGTTTTTATGTATATCACTTACAGGAAACTTCGAAAGTTGCATGACAGTAGCTGCTTTACTTAGTCATGTAGATTGGACACCTTTGATAAAGCGAATGTTGGTAAAATCTTTTGCTGCCACTTTGTTATAGTACGGTAGGGCATATAGTGAAATAACACCAACCCTTTCTCTCTGAAAGGGCAAATAAGTCTTGGATTTTGGTGTAAAATGCATTTCAACAACAGCAGAATTAAAGTAGCTGTACGATTCTGTTGCCTATTAAAAGATTTAAATGCCCAGGTTAATTGAAAGGCAACATTGCCAGGCAGTGACGTAGCTCTGAACTGAGGTCTTGCACCTCGGTACAGCTCATTGTGATAGCTGCTGTTCCAAGAAGGTTGTGCTTCTGTGGTGTCCTGCAAACCAAAAATGCTGCTGCCCTTTGAAATCAGAATAGCGAGGCCTCGGCCGCTTGGGTAGGGTGACGACGAGGAGTGTACATGCTGGTGTACTCGCTGTGGCTGATGGCTTTGGAAACCACAACAGGTTTCCATAGTGCACAGGAGTCATTCCCGTAATAATCATATGAGCACTTCTGTCCTGACGCCAGACTGCTGTGATTAAAGTCAGCAGAGGGTCTGATGGGTGTGCCTAAAGGTCTGTCTGTGAGTCGATCCCTGTCACTGTAAGTAGGAGAGATGGGAGGTGAGAGCCAGGGAGTTGGCCAGCCTCATCACGAGGGTGATGCAGGACCGCCCGTCCCTCCCCGCTGTGACAGGGCTGAGCCACAGGTGTGTAGGGAACATAACAGGGACACACTGCTCCAGCCCTCGCCAGCCAGCGCTTGAGGGGCTTGCCAAGGAGGAGCAGCATCTGCATCACTGCATGTAGTAGCCCTTGACAGAACAGTCAAATTCACAAAAGAAAGTGCTTTGTTCTTTTTTTTGTTTTTTATTTTTATTTTAAATCTATTTGTCTATCTGGCCTCTGCAACATCCTGTGTCTTACAATTCTGCAATAGAATTATGTGCTGGGTGAAAAAGTACTTCCTTTTGTTGGTTTCAAACCACACCACCTTATTTCATTTGGTGACTCCTAGTTCTTATATTCTGAGAAATTTATGAACAGTCGTTTTCCTGTTCCTCTGCTGCTTACTACTGTTGAGAGTTGGGGTTTTTTTTTCCATAAAAGCTGGTGATTTTTCTCCAA
This sequence comes from Gallinula chloropus, assembly GCF_964237585.1. NCBI lineage: Eukaryota > Metazoa > Chordata > Aves > Gruiformes > Rallidae > Gallinula > Gallinula chloropus. Next base: position 71,378,485 of record NC_140090.1, read on the forward strand.
GTCATACACGTCTACTGTTTTTAGCTTCTGTTCAAACAAACCCTCTTCCATTCTGTGATATTCCTTGTTGCCTTTCTCCAAAGCTCTCTAGTCCCAGCTCTGATTTATTTTTCCTAATTCATGGCCTTTAGATAGCTATTTCATTTTTTGTGTATTTCTAGCATGTAAAACAAAAGTACAGCTCTGTTACAAAAATTGAAGTTGAGTGGGTGATGAAGTTTAGCACTGAACTCCAGTGGGGAATAATCCCACTAAGCAGTGATCAGACTGGGGTTAAGGCTTCAGATGCAAGGCACCCACCTCGGTAATGAATCGTTTCCTCTGATTAGCTGTAATTGTCTTTCGTCATCTCTTACAACTAGGTGTAAGAAACAAGATTAATATGAAATTTTACCTAAGTATGCTGATTTAAACAATGCCAGGGCTCTGTGCTGTTGAGAGTGCATAGTTTTGGAAGCTGTGACCTTTGAGTATTTCAGCTGGTCTTTTGAACTGTCAATGCCCAACACGTTCTGAAAACATTGGGAAATTTCTAGTGGTGGTGTTTCTTTGGAAGAGAAGTTGAAGACCTTGAGGCCTTTGCAGAAAGCTGTGTAAGAAATTTCCACAGCTGGGGGGTGGAGGGGGACAGGAAAGGAAAGAAAGCAAAAGCAGCATCCTACTGATAATCTGTCAGAGCTCGGCAGCCCCTGGGGCTGGGGGGGTCTTGCTGGTAATGACCACTTGCTGCTCAAATCACTGAAGTGAGCATCCACGGATGAGCCCACCCTCAGAACAACAGCACATGTTGGCTCTAATTGAGAAGTGAAGAAAACTTCTTGTTTCTGGCACCCTGTGTCCTGGAGGCTGCGTTATAAAGGCTCAAAAATGTCTTGGGTGACTGGTGAGACAGATTACACACTTGTGTAATTAATCCATGACAAGTCCTTTAGGATATAGTGTATCCCAATGCTGCTCTCCAGCCACAGGTCCTCCTTTCCACTGGTGGAAAGCTGTCAGTTTAGGTCCTTCTTGTACACTGGAGCGTTTAGTGTGCAAATGCTGTATAAAATCTGGGCCCTGGGCAGCTTTACGGAGTATAGCCAGCGCTTCAACTGTGCGTGGTGGGCAATGGCAGAAGAAAGGTGTTAAAGGGCTGGGGACAGTTAGCTGTGATACAATTAGAAGAGGCTGAGGGCCTTGAAAGCTAATTTGCTTTGTTTTTCACAAGCCATCTCGGTCAAATAAAATACATCATCTCTTCCTACAAGCCTTGCCTCACTTAGGATTGTAGGAGTGGGAGCTAATTCGATTACCGAGATCAAATGATGCTGTTTTAGAGGAGGAGCCATCTGGAGTATTTGAGTGAGCAGCTGGCAGCCTGGGCTGTGCAGTTAATGATCTGACTGTATGCCTTGCAACTATTTTTTTTCCACTGCAAAACCTTTTAAGAGTCTTTAGAGATCAATCTGCACCACTGCCTCTGAGCGAGATGCTATCTGCAAAATTGCACACAAGTGTTCCCTTTTAAAAGCTCTTCCCACAACCCCTTCTTTCTTCCTTTCTATTGGTGAAGTATTTCTTTGTTACGACTCCTAATGAATCCCTAATTTGCTGTAGTTTGGTAGCTGCTTCACTTGGCCTAGTAGCTGGTTTGCTTTTTGGCCTGCAGTATTAGAGCTGTGCTGCCTGAAGTCATTTCCAAACCTTACGTGGACAGCTTTAATGGAAATACATTTTTCCTTGAAAGACTTAAAATGCTGTTTGAAATCAGCCATGGCAAGAATAACACAGTAAAGTTCGTCCTTCTGTATGGCCCAAGATTTTTGGATGCCCTTCAGCTTTTTTCTGTCCTTGCCAAGTATGTTAACTGGGTGGGAAGTTACATCTGAGAAGCCTGAAAGGATCTGTCCTTGTCGGCATAGCCCAGGGCAGCAGATTCAGCTGTGCAAGGAGCTGCTGGTCAGCCAGGCAGCTCTGGTTTCAGCCTTCTTAATCTTTTCCAGGTAAAATGCTTCTTTTCAGGTCTGCTGGGCACTTCCAGCCTCCCAGGAAGCTGCCCGTGACAGGTTCTGGTGTGGCGGACCAGGAGAGATTCCCAGCAGCACCAGGGAGCTGGAGGTTTGCCAGGAAGGGCTGTAAGGCACTGGAGAATATTCCCTAAAAGCACGTTGAGCGAAGTGGTAAGCGGGTCCCCAGCTTCTCCTGGTTGGTGCTGTTGACAGCCCCCAGCCAGCCACAGCTCCAGGGACAGCCTGCCAGGCGGGAGAGCGCGGCCAAGATTCTTGGGTCTGTGGCTCCACCAGATGGATGGTCCTGGAGCCAGGCCACTATTTCTTGAGAAGAAGCTTTTGAAATTTTGGGGAGGGGTTGATGTCACGTTAAAACAGAACCATATTTGGAAGTAGCAGAATCCTCCATGGGAGGAGGGGCTTTTCCAGCAGCGCCTGGGGATTTTGCTGGGAGCTCTTGCGGTGTCTGATCTTGTTCTCTCTACTTGCACTCTCACCTCCCATCTCCTACTTGAGATTTGTCTCTCTTTGCAAACAGCCATTTATCTCACCCTGGTGTTTCCCACGCTGGGCTGAGCTGAAGTAAGTGGAGAAGGGCAGGGAGAGCAAAGAGACAATGTGGGACCAGCAGCGTCTGGTCCGTATACCTGTAGGTGTGCCCAGTTCCTCTTCTGAACTTGCTTTGTGTCAGTTGTGAGCCCCGTTTCTCTAGTTCTGCTGCAGAATAGAGACACCAGGAGAAAAACAGGATTTGGGAAAAGATGGCTGGGAGAGAGAAATATAGAAGATGGATTAGCTGCATGTGACACAGTTGTATGTTGCTCTGCAGCTTCTCTGTTGGCTCCTCAGACACCTGGTTTGTAGAGAGCAACCAGGGGTTTATGTGGTGTCTGAGTCCCTGTGAAGGGTTTTGATGTCTGAGTACTCACCAGACAAGCGATTTGGCTGGGGTTATGTATCAAGACTCACATAGGAATAAATTTTGATTATGTCACGAGTCTGTGGGCCATTTAGGAATAAGGATGAATGTCTTGGTTTTTGAAGTGGCACAGGGTGCCATACACAGTTCTGGTGTGTAATGCTTAATAATACTCAGCATTTTTGCTTTAGGAAAACCCATATGCTCCCACAATTAAGTTGTTAGTGAAATATTAATGAGAAAAATACATTCCTACTCTGTGCAGACATTTAATTCCCCAGAAACATTAAAAACATTTAGATTTTCTTAAGATACTTGTTAAAATGGCTACAATAGCTTTTTACCACTCCTGTCTCTAGTCCTGCTTAAGGAAAACTGACGTTGGATTGTAGTGAGGAATCAATGGTGACCTTCAGTTACTTCAACTCCAAAGGACTTTGCCAGCCTGGTGAGGTGATTGGAGACACTGGGAACCCTCCTTGGTAGCACCTGAACCTGTTTCCTGGCTGGTGGTTGATCCCATACACCCTGAGTGCTGGGTGGCAAGGAGGGTCTGCTCCACAAAACAATTTTGACGGGCCGTTGATCAAAGGCAGCTGAAACCTGCAATGAGCTGCCTTTCTGAGAATTTGGGGGGTATTTTTAGCCTAGCTGAACTGAAAGGGAACAGTTGAGTCTTGAGATTTCGGTTGTGCTGTTTTCCTCTCGGTGTGTCTGATCGCACTGGGGCCACACCTCCAGTAGCACTTGGATCCTCTGTGGCAATTCCTGCTGCTTTGTGGTTGTGATCCAGCCAACGGCTTGGCCCTCACAAGTGGAAAGAAGAGTTCAGGGTGGGCTCAGCGCTGCAGGTCTGCAGGGGAGCTCCAGGGTTTCCCAGCTTGCTTTCCCAGTCAGTCCTCCTGCCCTTGCATTTAACTGGCGCTGACAGGCTGAAGAGCGGAACTGTACGCGAAGCAGCAGAGGTTTCTCCTTTCCCTCCCCTCAGTTGCTTTCGGAGTGGCAGAGGATGCTAAAGACATCAAGCCTTGTGAGGAAGGTGATGGCATCCTGTGCTGGTGACAGCAATGCCCCGCGGTATCCTTCATCCAACCACAAAGACAAAACTGCAGTGGAAGAATCAGCTGGCGTTGCTGTGTGGGGTTGGAAACCGCTTCTCAGGGAAAAAAAAGAAGGAAGAGAGAGCGTAGATTAATGCTGGTTGGTATGTCTTTAGTTCTCTGTGACATTTCAGGGCAAGACGTGGGCTTATTTTGCCCTTGAATTTTATATGGCAGGAATTTCCCTTGCTACCTATGATGTTTCCAGGGTAAAGGCAAAAGCACTGAGTTAAAAAAGCACGAGTGGAGACATATTATACCTTATTATACCTCTTCTCCCAGCTTCTAGTATGTCAGCCTGCCTTTTTTTAAGTGCTTTGTCCTGATTACGCGTTACCGCCCTCACTAAAGTATTCCCAGATAGGATAAATGTTTCCTGGGGAGAGAGTTGTTTTGCGTTGCTGAAAAGCAACTGATGGTGCTGAATAAGCAAATAAATCAAAAGCTGGTGTTTAAACTTAATTTGAGCCTCTCAGGGAAAAAAAAAAAAACAACCCAACCCTGTACCTTGCAATCTGCATAGGGATAATTGCATTGTAGGCAACAAGGGAATGAGCACAGCAAGGATGATGGATTTCCCTCTGCGGCACGTTGCACGCAGGATCTGCAAACCACAGTGAGGATGGAAACCCTGGAGAGAAGAACCCTGCCTCCCGTGCCCACCGGATGACGGACGCTTCTGTCAGCTCTGCGCTCGCCTGGCTATCATCAGGCAGGCCGGGAAGGTGTCGGACCATCTGCCAGCCAGAGTTCAATTGCAGGGCAGCCCTTGGCCCTGCTGTGAGGCTGTACCCACTTTGCCAGCTCTCCTCTCTGGGAGGCCCCTCTGCCCAGGCAGGTCTCCACTCCTTTCCTCCCACGGAGCAGATCCACATGCAAATCTTTCTGCCCTGCCTAAATGGGCAGATTGTGGCTGGGGTGTGGGAAGGGGGTCAGGCCTTAGTGGAAATGTCCCCTTCTGCATGGCTGGATGGTGAAAGGGCAGCACGGGGAGAAAGCACCTCCAGAGAGCTGGTGTGGGCAAGCTCTCCCCAGCACCACAAGGTACCTGTAACTCTGGGCTGAGCCCACAGTGATGTTTTTATCTTGAGGGTATTTTTGTCCATTCCCAACACAGATCTCCACTCACTGCAGACCTGGCAAATGGCTCAGCTGAGTCCAGGGAAGGAACAGCCTCCAGTTGGAAGGACTTGGCTCACTCATCTTTTCCTGGGGCTTTGCTCAGCCTGTGCTTTTAGCAGAGCTGGGTTTGATCACTGGGAGACCTGAGTGTGCCCTGCGCTGTGCTGCTCCTCTGCAGCTGTCTTCACTCACTGTCCCCTTAGGAGCTGGGGTTGGTGCTTCCCCAGGCCCAGGCAGCTGGTTTGAGCGGACCCTGGAGGGTGGGAGGTGGGTACCCCTGCCTGGGGAGTGAAGGTGCAGCAGCCTGTGGATCACAGCTGGGTTGGGGGGATAGCAGACACAAGGGGGCAGGGGTTGGGCAGAAGGTCCTGGCATGGGAGTCAGCCTGTGCAGAGGAGCCTTGGTCATGATTTGGGACTAGGAGAAGTGCCGGATGCTCTTGTGTCCTCCTCTGTGTCCCCAGCCCAGGCAGCTGTGGGGGGTAACTGGGAGAAGCTGGTGCAAGGAGAGGTCTCCTCCTAGAGCCAGCTGCAGCTCCCGGATGGCTGCTCAGCATTATTTGCTTTTACCACTAGATGGTGAGATACATAATAAGGGAAAAACAGAAAGTCTTGCTGCGTTCCCGGGCGGCCTCCCTTCCTGGGAAACCACGCTGACGTGCTCTGCTTTCTGGGAACCCGGCAATTTCAGGCAATTATCCCCTGGACCTTTTATACAACTCAGCCGTGGAGAACTGCTGCTACCACCCTGGCTCTTTGATCTTTTTAACTCTAGTGCTGCCACCCTGGATTCATTCAGGCACAAACAGGGCTAAACGCAGGCAGCAAGCCTGGTTGATGCAAGCGTGCATGGAAAGGTGTCTCCTGCTGTCACAGCTTATTGTGACCTGTTTTTTGAAGGGGATGTATGATGCAATCCCCCTTTCTCACGATGATGTGAACCTGCTGTGAAGCCCACACCTTGCCGGTTGGGAGCTGCAACCTTCATCCCCTGCTCGGCTGCTCTCTGTTGTACTCTCTCTTTTCAGACCCCATTTGGTTTGCTGGAAACTTGATTCTGGCCATGCCAAAGGAGCTTCCTGGGGATGTGCAGCAAACTGGAGAGTTACAGCTCAGCTGGGGTGCTTCTGCCTTCGTAAGAGGGATTGAATGAATACTGCGGCCCCCGACCCTGAGGTAGTGTCACTGTGTCAGTCTTAGATGGAGACAGTAAAGAATGGGCTGGGGGAGAGGGCTGACACACACTTTTAGGCCCTGGGGAGTGAAACTTGAATGAGTGAGTTACTTCTCAGCTGAGTAATTGAATGTTAACCTCTCCCAGCTGGGAAATTAAATGCTTTCAAGTGAGGCAGCCTCAATTTTGCCTTAAACGTAGGCCAGCTCCACTGACGACAGGTAACTCACTGAGCTGCAGAAACTTGATTGATTTCATTAAGGGAAGGGTACAAGGAAAGCTGGTGGTGCCCAACCTCTGTCCTTTCTGAATGCTAGCCTGGATGTCTCTCCACATGCCCAGGACTACCTGCTCCTCCTCTGCAAAGCTGGTTAGAAAAGCCCTCTGGTCATTTCTGTACCGTTCCCTGTGTGACTGGTGGGACCGGCTGCTGGTGGAGTGCTGATGGGCCCCAGGGATGCTCCTGGCTCAGTTATGGCTTGCTGGGTTGCTGTGGAGGGGATCTGTCTGCCTTTGTACTGCAGTGGGTCAGGGGGTGCCCACTGGAGCAGGGCTGTGTGTGGGTGACCTCTGGGAGGGAGCACTGCCCAAGGAGGGGTCTTGCCGTCCCTTGGGCAGGGCTGGGAGGACTTGGCTGTGGTTTTGCTGTGTTTTGGTTATATGGTCCCATACATATGGAAAAGCCCATCCTAGTCTGGTAAAGGTTTTTGTGGGAGGCAGTGAGTCAGTCCCCTGAGTGTGCGGTATGGAATGGCCCTGTAATATATTAGCAATGGTCCACGTTTGGTTTGGCTTAGTTTTTATTGTGTTTCTGCCATTATTGGCTAATTTCAGTGAGATCTGTCTTGTGAGCTGGCAGAATGGGAAGCCTGGGAAGGGGGATGGAGCTGCTCCCCAGTGCTGAGGGATGGCCCCCCACGTGTTTAGTTCTGGCCACGTTGCAGGATGCAGCGAGCAGGGAGGATTCCCAGGTAGTGAACTGGATAAAGAAAAGTGGACTATGTAAAGACACTCATCTGCGGTTGGCACAGAGGAACACGTGTGTGTGTGTGTGTATGTGTGTACTTGTGTATGTTACAGAGGGAAGATGTGCATTTCTCTCTCCCCTAGGCATGAAGTGCCTGAGAGATAGAAGGCCAGCGACATGCTGGCAGCCAGGGAGGCTTCTTGGTGTGCATCACTCCTCCTGCAGAGCTGAAACGAGCCTTTAATGTTCCAGAGGCCACCATGACACCAGACAGAAGCAAAGGAGCGAAAATAATGAACGAATAAACCAGCAGCTCGCCTGAGCGCAGCTCCCAGTGTCTCAGCCTCACCTCCGGCTCTGCCACGCCATCATACTCCCTAGCACGGAAATGTTTCTCTTGGCTGTTGGTTTAGGGCTGTGCAATCAAACCCGGCAGTTAAAATCCTGCCAAACAGGGTAGGCAACCTGGATGGCAGCTGCTGAGGAAACGCAAGCACAACTCCCAAGCTGTTTGCAAAAAAAGCCCCAAATGACCCGAGGAGCAGGTGGGCACGTAGGATCCATCTTGTGTTGGTTTGAGCCAGCTCTCTGCAGCTGGGAGTAGTGAAGAATCGCTGCTGTAGGTAATATTCAGCGTGCCTCCTTTCCTTCCCCTCTGAACATCTGATACCGCAGCAGCATCCCTGCTCGCGAGGGGATTAGGTGCTAGCACAGACCACTGTACCAGCTATCTGTTTCCTACTGGTTTATTCAAATATCTCGGAAAAGTACATCCAGCAGCTGAGTCCAGACAAACTCTGTTGAAAAACATGGCTCTGCAGGAGCCATTGCTGTGAGATGTATGGAAAGAGCAACCCCCAAACTCGCACGTTCAGCAGTGGATGGGGAAAGGAAGGGCTGTGGGTTTGAATGTGTATGCAGGGGGAAAAGTGTCTGGGGTCCCATAGCAGCTGGAGGGGTGGCCAGATGCTCCTGATTATTATTATTTAAAATTCTTATTTCCCTTTTATTTTAAAAATGAATCACAGCATTTGAACACACCCCTTGGAAATGGGTGGTGTGCTTGCTGTATAACTTTATATTACTTTGCAGTGGCACCATCACACACCCAGTGACGCCAGGCCTGCCTGCAAAAGGTCTCAGCCTTTTCCCCTGATTGCTCCTGTGGTGCTCATTTCCTTCCAGGGTTAACACAGTAGAGAGGTAAAGCTTTTTTTTTTTGTGTCACTTGGGTGTACCTCCACCAGCTCGCCCTAAGCTGGAGGAAAACGGGCCCACTCGAAGCTGCCGTGAAGTCCACAGGGTGTCACAAGCCACAGGATTTCAGTGTGTTACGCCCAAGGGAGCCCTGTTACTAAAGCAAATCTTCCCTGAAAGACACCCTGCTTTGATTTATTCAAATATCTCCAGTAGCACCATCAAAATGCACAGCTTCACCAAGGGCTTCCTGCCATGGATATGCAAATACTGAGATCAGTGCAAACAAGCAAGCCACAGGTCTCCTAACACAAAGCAAACTGTGACTGCTGTTTACCTCTGGTCACTGAGCACCGCTGCTCCAACCCAAGGCTCCCTCTTTGATGGCTTGTGTCAAGTTGGCGCAGACCTGCTCTCAAAAGCTTCTGCTGAGAAGCAATTTCTGTGCCTTGTTCTAGTTGTTGCCCCTTTCAATCAGTCCCCCCCTCTTGTACCCTGAACAAGCTTCAGGTTTGTCCACCTTCCGTAACCCTGAAGCAGATTGTCCAAGAAGCAAGTCTGGGTCCTTCAGCAGCTCTTGTTATTTTTTTTTCCCCTGCCAGCATCTCGCTGTTCTTGTGGAAATAAACAATTCCTGGGGCTGCTTGTTCAAAACACACATTTTGCAGCCTTATTACCGTAGCCATTCTTTCCAGAGATTATTTCCCTGTATGTGATGCGCTCCGTGCTGTGAGCAGCCCTGAGACCCCACGAACATTTCTCAGCTCCCTCTCCCCAAGAAGCAGTAGGGGAGGGTGGGTCTCCACTCCCCCTGCGCTGCTGGAAGCGATGCCGGAGCCAGCAGGCGGAAGAGATGTATAAACATGGAAGCGATATGCCTAATTAATGACCTGAAACCAGCAGTAAAGGTCAGCTTGTTTGCAAGGGACATGCTCAAGGCACAATCACTGAACACGAACTTTGCTGCCGTGCCTCGGAAAGGGCACTGCCGCCCGCCCGGGACGGCGGCTGGTGGCGGGGGAGCTGTCAGAGGAGGATCGATAGCCTTCAGCCTCGCTCATTAGTGCGTGCCCAGGCTGTCCCCACTCGCCTGGCGAGCCCAGCTCTTTGCAGGGCTCTGCTGAGAAACCAGGCTGCTTTCCCAGGGAAAACACAGGCTCCTGCGGCTCTTCGGAGCGCGATGCCACCAGAGATCAGGCTGTTTTCTGGCTGTCTCGCCTTGTTGACTGAGTTCGAGCTGCAGAGTCTTTATAACTTCTACCAATGCCGTCAGCACCACCTATTCAAAACCTGAGCATCTCAATGAAAATGCCAGGGGATTGATAGAAAAATGTTGTTTACTAGCTGGTTTTTTTTTACCCCTAAGCTTTTCTTTACTGTCTTCCAGGGGCTGTAAATTCAAGTTTCTTGCCTGATCCCAGGACTCTGGGAGTTGAGGCTTTATGGATATTACAAATTATCATCGAGCATGTTGCAGACTCGTGAAGACAGCCATCCTGCAGGACGTGGTCTGCCACAGGTTATGTGAGATCTGAGGAGTCCTTGCTAGCCCTGGCAGTTTCTGACCACCTTTCATCTCAAGAATTGGGCAGATCCATGAGTTGACCCACTGAGAAAATAAAGGGGAGTCTTGGTGTTACTGAGTCACTTTGCAGAAGGCACTGAGCACTTCTGGTGTTAACAAGACAGACATGTCCTGCCCATGATGGTAGCTGTGCAGGGAAAGTGCCTTTGATGAGACAGGTTTTCTCCTCTGAGATGAATACAGCTCCAGCTGTCCCCTGCTTGCAGAGACCACTCTGTCCAGCGTCTTTTCTGGAACAAACCCTGTTTTTCAGGGCCTTTGGCCTTGCATGACCCCCTCATGCTCTTTGTGCCAGCAAACAGCCCTGATAGTGATTCTGCTTTTGCAACATGGTCACTCTGGAGCAATGTTGTTGGCTGGGTTTAGCTTCAGGTGGACTGAGGGTGTCAAGTCACAAAAGGAGACAGAAGATCAAGGTGGCTGGTTGTGCTTTGTTATTTACACCTGCCCTCTGCCTGCAGGGTGTTTCCAGAAAGGCACCAGCCTAGGTCTGGTGTGAAACATCTTGCACAGCCCATTGTGGCCTGAGTGCTGGTGCACTGTTACAACTGAGGCCACACTGGTCAGAGAAGGGGTTATCCATGTCAGGCAGGGCACGGCCTGCACTGTCCTTCTCTCCAGGTACCTCCGTTCAAGCTGTGACCAAGGATGCCTCTGCCAAGGGGTGATCTGCCCCTGCAGGTCCCACATCTGAGGGACAGCAAGACCCACGTCTGGGCAGAGCTGCGTGTCCTGCTGCAGAACACACAGGTCCCCCACAATGAGCAGAAGGCAGAAGATGGTCTCAAAGTCGTGCCTCCTTAACCTCCCGCCAGGCCTTGCTGCTGACTTCGGTGAGTCCCTCCACTGTTTGTGGTTACACGTCACGTTTACTCTTTGGTGCCTGTGTCCCTGTCATCTTGGGTTCAATTTCCAGGTTTTAAGTGACTCCCTGCAGATTGCACTTTCCCCAGGCACAGCGGGTCCTGCACTCCTGTGCTCAAACAGTGGGATTGCTCCTCATTGTCTGCATTTGGCCCTGTGCCAGCCACAGAGGCTGTGCTCTCCGGCTCCCAGACCCGGTCTCTCCCACTCCTGCTCCCTCTCTCCTGGGCGTCATTGCTCCTGGGCCTGGCTTATAACATGGTGTGTGGTGCAGGGACAAAGATGACAGGGCTTCCTCCATCTCGCAGAGGAAATACATTCATTGGTTCAAGCATTCATCACGGCAATTAATTGCGAGCTGCCTGAAGCTGGAGCACCAAGTGAGCATCGTTAGAGCCGTCTGAAAATGAGGGAGAAGAGACCATGAGTGAGAGGATAAAGGCTGGAGTCCGCGTGCCGTACGGGTGAGTAATCTGTACATGCTGAGAGCTGACAGCTTTGGGGGCCGGGCGGGCTACCAGGTACGTCACTGTTGCTCTCTTGCTGCTAGAAAAGTCCCGTGTTGCTGTTGCAGCAGCACAGGTGGATGATGCTAGCTTCTGTGCTGCTGGGAGAGCACCTGGGGATGCTCCCCTGGGCAAGGGCATCCCATGGGGCAGGGTGTGGGGTTTGCCACCTGCCTGCGCCTGCTGCCTGCTTCCCTTTCTTCTCTTGCCCGTGGGGCTGGGAGAGCCAGTGGGGAGCAGGGGAAAGGCAACGACGGGGCCCCAGGAGGCAGTCCGCGGGGCCGGGGGCTGCGGGATGGGAGCTCTCGTGGGGGCTGCAGGGCAGGAGGGCCTACGTGCTGGCAGCAAGGGGGCTGCCCCATCCTTCCCTTCGTGGGGGCTGCCCCATCCTTCCCTTCGTGGGGGCTGCCCCATTCTTCCCTTCGTGAGGGCTACCCGCCCTCCACGCTGAGCCTTCGGCAGGAGAGTCTCCCTGCCTGCGGATCGGGGTGCCGAGGCTCCTCCCGACCCCTCTCGGAGGTCTGCCCCGCCTCGCGGTGGGGCGAAGGCTGGGGCTGAGCCCCGGCGCGGCGGGCGGTGGGTGCAGTGAGGCGCCGCGGCCAGCAGGTGCCACTGCCCCCCCGCGCTGCCCGGGGCCGCCGCCGCCGCCCGCCACGGCTGCAACTCGGAGCGGGCAGCGCCCTGCCCGGGGGTCTTCCTCGGCCCCCTCTCCGCCCCGTTGCCAGCGGCACGGCCGTGCCCCCGTCCCCCTTACCCCCTCCCAGCCGCCGACACGGGAGCCCAGAGTCCAGACCCGCGCAGCCCCTGCCCTCGGGGATCGCAGCGAGCACGGCGGCTCACCGAGCGCACGGAGCGGAGTCGAACCGCCGCGGCGGGGTCCGTCGGTGCCCACACGCGGGACGGGGCAGCAGCTTCCACCCCAGCGCGGCCCGGGCTGGCGGCGGCCGCAGCAGCAGGAGTAGCGTCCCAGCCGCACCGCGGTGGGTGCCCGGAGCCACGCGGCTGCCCAGCGCCTGCACGGTAGTCGCATCCCCCTCCCCAGCCCCGCAAGCCCACTCCCACAAACACGCACCCGGCCGCCGCTGCCTCAGTTGCCCCGTGCGCATCCCCCCACCACCCCGGGTGCGACCCGCCGGGGTCTGCGCCGCGGGGCTTCTCCTCTCTCCGGGAGGGATGGAGCCGCTCCCGCCGTGGGCTGGGTGGGGAGCCGGGCTGGGCGAGACCGTGAGGCCGGGGGGGGGGGGGGTCGAGAGGATGGGGGTGCGTAAGGGCTGTGAAGTGCCAGGGTGCGAGCGGCGCTGCAAAATACAGAAGGGGCCGAGCGGTGTGCGTGCGTATGCGCTGAGCGGGCGGGCGTGAGCCCTGAGCGAGGTGAGTGTGCGTGGGGCGAGGTGTGTAGGGGCCGGGGGTGCATGTGTCCGAGTCGGAGCGGAGGGGGGATGGGGAGGGGCGGGGAGGCGGGGAGAGCGTAGTGCCGGGCGGGGGGTGTGCGGGGCGCGTGTCTCTGTGAGTGTGTGTGCGTGTGTGTGTGTTTGTGCGCGCACCGGGGGCAGCTCCCCACGTGGGGCTGACGCGGCAGCCCCGGCCTGATCCGGGGCTATAAAGCGGCTCGGCGGCGAGCAAGGCAGAGCAGCCGCCGCCGGCTGCAGCCCCGGCCCAGCTCCGCGCCGCTCCGCGCCCCCCCCTCAGCGGCTCCCGGCGGGCAGCGCCCCAGCATGATCCGCGGGCGCCCGCAGCCCCCAGGCGGCCACCGCGCAGCCCCGCCCCGGCCAGCGGCGCAGTAGGAGCGCGGAGCCCCGCGGAGCCGGGCGCGGCGCGGGAGGGGCAGGGGGCGAAGGGCGGGGGTGTCCACGCAGCCGGGGTTGATGTTTAACCTGGAGCGCCCGTTCACGGAGGGGGGCCGCTTCTTCTCCTCCATGGAGTACCAGCGGCAGCTGGAGGAGGAGGAGGGCTACTTGCCTCCCGGCACCAACGGGACCTTCAACGATAGCGGGGCCGGGCCGGGCTGGGGCACGCCGTACCCCCTGCACACCACCGTCACCCTCATCAGCCTGGCGGGCTTGCTCATGCTCTTCACCGTCTTTGGCAACGTCCTGGTCATCATCGCTGTCTTCACCAGCCGGGCGCTCAAGGCCCCCCAAAACCTCTTCCTGGTCTCCCTAGCCTCGGCTGACATCCTGGTGGCCACGCTGGTCATCCCCTTCTCCCTGGCAAACGAGGTGATGGGGTACTGGTACTTTGGCAAAGTCTGGTGTGAGATCTACCTGGCCTTGGATGTCCTGTTCTGCACTTCCTCCATCGTGCACTTGTGTGCCATCAGCCTGGACCGTTACTGGTCCATCACGCAAGCCATCGAGTACAACCTCAAGCGTACCCCGCGCCGCATCAAGTGCATCATCTTCATTGTCTGGGTCATCTCAGCCGTCATTTCCTTCCCGCCACTCATCTCCATAGAGAAGAAGAGCGGGCAGCAGGCTGACCAGGGGGTGGCAGGGTGCAAGATCAATGATGAGAAGTGGTACATCATCTCTTCTAGCATCGGCTCCTTCTTTGCCCCCTGCCTTATCATGATCCTGGTCTACATGCGCATTTACCAGATAGCCAAGAGGCGAACCAGGGTACCACCGAACAAGCGAGCAGAGCGCCCTGAGAAGAGGCAGAACGGCTTGACCGACAAGGAGGACCTGCCAGCCACAGCTCAGCTCAATGGAGAGAAGGCAGCAGGAGGTGGCGGTGGGCAGGAAGGAGAGGTCAGTGGCATAGATATGGAGGAGACCTCTTCCTCTGAGCACCAGGAGAACAACCAGTGTAAGAAGTCAGAGAGACCATCGCGGGGAAAGACCAAGACTAAACTGAGCCAGATTAAGCCTGGGGACAGTTTGCCCAGGAAAGTAGAGGAGGAGAGGAACACCAAAGGGTCTCGGTGGAGGGGCAGGCAGAACCGGGAGAAGCGCTTCACCTTTGTGCTGGCGGTGGTGATCGGGGTCTTTGTCATCTGCTGGTTCCCCTTCTTCTTCACTTACACACTGATGGCTGTCTGCAAGAGCTGCTCCGTGCCTGACACCCTCTTCAAGTTCTTCTTCTGGTTCGGTTACTGCAATAGCTCCTTGAACCCTGTCATCTATACCATTTTCAACCACGACTTCAGACGGGCCTTCAAAAGGATCCTCTGCAGGATAGAGAGGAAAAGGATTGTTTGAAGGACCCTTTGCTATCAGCGGGACTAATTCAAGACTTTGTAGGAGAATAAGACACAGCTCTCTTGGGCTGTGCTTGCATGGGATGGTTTCCTTCGGCTTGTGAGCAGGAAGCCTTTAAAACCCAAGATGAGCCTATGGAAATGCCGGGCAGCAGCAGCAGCGAGGAGCAGCAGGCAAGTGGAAGTCCAAGCCGTGGTGTTCGGCTTTCCAGGGGAGGATGGTTTTTGACTTGCTTGGTTTAGTTTGTTAGGTTTTTTTTCTTTTGCCAGAATCTCTCAGTGGATATTTTTGTGACTGCTCAGTTTGACTCTTTAAAGACAAGCAGTGTGCAGCTCCGTCAGGTGAACAGCAAAGAGGGAGTATGCCACCCTAGAGGTGTTGGCTTTTTTACTTTGTTGTCTTATTTTTTTCCTGTTGTATATGTAATCAGTTTTATCCCCCTGTAAAATACAGTATTGTATCCCTGAATCTGAATGTCTTAATTTTTGTAAGGCAAGCAGCTTCGAAACTGTGAATGCTTTAATTATCTTTGATACTTTTAAAGCCCCTCTCTTCCCACCCCTGAAACCCCCCCACTCAAAACCACTGAACAACTAGAGCCATTCCCCCTACCTGACAGTTTGATAATATTGTCAAAACTTCCTGATATCCAGTCATTTATTATTATTATTTTTACTATAAAGCTTAGGAACACAGACCTCACCAGACTGGCTGTTTTTGTTGGGGTTTTTCCTTTTATATCCCACCAGATTCCATTTAATTTCTGTGCTGCCTGTGATACAGTACAGCTGAGGCAGTACCTGCCCTCTCGTTACTCATTAAGGCAGAGCCTGACAGAGCCGTGGCTTTGCTGTGCGGGCAGGGAGGTCCCGGGTGATGCAGCGACAGGCTATTTCCCAAGCAACATGAAGCTTGGGATCCAGCCAAGCTCCCCCACGAGTTAATCTCGGTTGATATTATACCACACCGCAGCACTGAAATGTGTTCAGCGCTAGCATGCTTCTTCCCCCGCCTCCACCCATAAACAGATAACATTTCAAAGCAAATAGCAAAGCTCCATCTATCATCTTATCTCTTTTGTATTGATTAGTGATGGTTTAATTCCTCTGGGATTTCCTGCAGAAGAGAAGGGGGTTTGTGCGCAGAGGCTGTTCCACCTTTATGAATTAGGGGACGAGAGTTCAGGGTTTGGGTTTTTTTTTTAATCTGCCAGTCTCATTTTTTCCTAGGAAATATGAAAGCATCCCTCTTTCAGTCTTACACAGGGCAAACCTCCAAAATGGGAAACTTAACTGACAGTTTCTCCAGTATTTTATAGTGTAATTAAGCTTTTTTAAAATATATGTTAAAAAAAAAGCAATGAAAAAAAGAAATGTGTAAATATTGTGAGGTTGGAGCAGGAGAGAGAGTCAGTACTGCTTTTCCACTCCTTGCCTGAAATGTCTTTCAGCTCTTTCTCCTAAAAAAAAGCGTACGTACAAAAATGGACAGAACAAATCTAATCCTTATGCCGTGAAGACATTTCTGGAGAACACTACGAGGAAAAATATTTGATTCATCACAATAAATGAGCCTGTGAGCCTTTTAATGGTATGGAAACAGCTTTGTCAAATACTGACGAGTCTTAGAAATTGTTCGGGGAAAGCAAAGTTTGTATAAGTCTTGTGTGTAAAATGAATTTGCCTTCTCTGGAGTCGCATGGTGCACAGGGAAGGGACTTGAAGAAAAATACCTTTTTACTTTTGGGAAGTGTTTTGTTGATTTTGCTCTCTCTTTTGACTTTGTAATTAACTCCGAGGGTCCCCGGATGCGTCTTGGGACCTGGAGAGCAATGTTTACATTCACTCGCATTTTCAGAATCGAATCCTCAAGAGGTGAGGGAAGCAAATAAACTGTGCTTTAATGTCAAAGAAAAAAAAAACCCACCACAACAACCAACCCGTGAGCAGAAGTTGCTATAATGGATGATTATTTTTATTAAATAAAAGAGTGTTTACAGATCAAGTGTGAAAAACCTCTGGATAATCTGTTAGCTGCTTTATTTTACTATTTTTTCCCCCCCAGCTGTTCACCGATCCTCCAGCAGCTTTGGTCCTGACATTTTTAACAGAGCACATTGGGAAAAGCACTGGTGTTTTCTGAAAGGCGTTGTTACCCCAGGTAGGGAACAATGGCTCGGTTCATTGTGCAGTGGCATAATAACAAATGAGTCCTTGATATTGCTTAGAGCCCCCCCCTTCTCCCCGCCCGCTACCCCCCTGCCTGCTTTCATGCCACAGTAAGAGCATTCACGTGTTTCTTAAAGAAAAGGGCTTAGGGTTTCAGGGTGTGATTTGCTCCCTGGAAATACAGCCTGGCTCTGTTGCTGGAGACGCCTGGCTGGTGCAGTGTTTCCAGCTATTGAGTTGAGGAGGTTTTTAATAATTAGGTTGCAGATGGGATTAAAAACAATTAGGCTGGAAGGCAATATTTCTTGACACGTGCAGGAGCGTCCATCTGAGTGGGACTTTGTTTCCAGCCCCCAAGAGCCAGCTGGCTAGGCTTGCTTGCCACTACACCAGTGCTGCCAATGCCCTCACTGCAGGAGGGTGATGGGGGATTGTTCTCCCTCCACCAATGTGCCGTTTCTGTGTGGCTACCTGCCTCCCTGAGGACACCAGGATCCACTTGCCATCGGTTTCAGACGGATTCCTCCTTTGACACGAGTGCCAGGTAGCATTAAAGGGGGAGGGGGGGTGTGTGTGCGGGGACAGGGATGGGACACAAGGCACAGATCCTGGGAGTGCTTTAGTGTGTGCTTTGTTTTGCCCAGGAGCATGTGTTTGGGAGCTCTGGCTCCTGGTCTTCCACTGTTGGGGTACCTGGAGTCACCCAGCTTCCCTGCTCTACTTCTTGTTTGTTAAGAAAGTAAGTAGCAAGCCCAGTGCTGGAGCTGTTGGTCTCATGGCGCCACTCTGCCCCCAAAGCTGCAGCCAGAGGTCCTTGGCAAGCCAGGCAGTGGACCAGGACTAGCAAACAGCATCAGTGCTGGGTGTAGGGCATCTGGTGATGGCCCAGAGATGAACCTCTTTGTTATCCCATGGTGGCCTTTGCAGGCCAGCAGGGCTTGATCTGGGTAGAGTGTCCTGCTGTCTGTCTTCTGGTCTTAGCTTGCCCTTTTGGCCTTGGAGGGTCTTACAAAGCAGACACCATGGGGCAGGAGGTAATCCAGCAGCCACTGGTTATGCATGCCCCATACCTCTGACTGTCTGATTTCCTCATGGCCAAACTTCTTTGGTACAGACCAGTGTTTTGGTGGGTTTGGGGCTAGGGGACTGGGGCTTTGGTGAGCTTTCAGGTAGTGAAGCTTTGCACAAGCTGAAATGTCTGATTGCTCACGATTTTCCATCAAAAGTAAAAGGAAGGTGCAAAAACCTGAAATTAGGCCTCCAGGGTTGTGTCTCTCCCAAAACCTTGTGCCCTCACAGTGCAGCTCAGTCAAAGAAAGTACTCAAGGGGCTGTTTTACACGTGGGCTTTACTACCTGTGTGAACTTCCCCAAACTTCAACCATCCTGCTGCCTTTTCCATCTTCTGGCTTGGGCCTCTATTGCATTTTCCCTGAACTGTTGGTCATTTTGGTTTCAGCTGTGACCTGGACCCTCTGTGCCTGCTGGGGATGGGCAGGTCCAAGCTGCAGTGACCTCCAGGCACTGTGGGATATGTAGTGGAAGTGCTGGGCTGAAACCACCATCACATTCCCTTTGGGAGGTGAGGACCAGCCCTGTTGCCTCTGAGTCAGTCCTGGGCTTTGCTGGGATGCTCCCTCTGGCTCTGCCATAGTTACGTCCAGCTCTGCTCACCTCCGTGCCTGTCCCATCTTGCTGTAAGGCTGAGTCCTGCCTCCCTGCCTGCTCCTGATGCCCAGCTCTTCCCCTTTCCCTTGTTGAATGCCTCCTCAATGGGAGAAGACTGCCTTATTGCTCCCAGCTCATTCCCATGCAAATGGCATGTTAGGGGATGTAGTAACTTTAGCTGATTTTTATAACCTTTTGTTTTGGGGCTGCAAAGTTAATGATGTGAGGACAAGGAGGGTCTACATGCACCTGCCTCCCCAGTGGGGAGGAAGCCATGGAAGCCATCCAGGTTGGCACAGGGAACAGCGGGCAGTGGTGCCACTGATGGGGGCACCGATGGTGTCACTGATGAGGGGTTTCTCCACAGCTCTTCTGTGTGTAGTGACCCTGCACTCCACCCCTTACCTGGGGACTCCTGAGGACAGGCCGAAGGTGCCACTCGGGGACATGCTGAGTGGCTCAGGTGAGAGATGGCAAGTGTCCCAGAATGTCCCCAGGCACGAGCTGCGAGCAGCAGGGTTGTCCTTGCAGATGCTGATGCCTGCCTGCCCTTGGCCTGCTGACACTTATTTCTGTGGGGTTTTGGTCCCCCTTCCCTGGGGGGACAAGGAGCTGGTCACACAGAGGAGCCTCTCCAAGACATTCCAATGGGGGATGGACTTGGCCTGAATCTTTCTGCTCATACAAAATGAGTTTCCCAGGCCTGGGGGAGCCTCTGCAGGTTTCATCCCATGTCCATCAGCCATCTCATGCTGTAAGTAGCCCCAGTCCCACACAGCATCCCCTCGCCCCAGTGCTGCTGGACCTGCTGCCCTGGGATTTCCCTCTGGGTTGGCTGGCTGGCTCTGCTGCCTGTGTGGCTCTCATCAGCTCAAGGTCTCTATTTTATTTCTTAGCATTCCCTGTTCTTTCACCACTGGAAAAGTTCAAAGCTTGCCGAGACTTCTCCTTTATTACAGCTGGTGCCCTGGCAGGCAGCTACGCTTGGAGCTGTCTCACTGTTTCTGCTCTCAACTGCTCTCTGCAGCTGGTTGACAGTAACATCTCTGTGGCTTGTTAAATATTTGTAGCTGTGATTGTTGTGCCTTGTCCTATGCTGTATGGATGAAGAGAGAACAGGGTTAGCGGGGAGCCCACCCCCTACATTAGCCACTAGTACTGCCAGCTCACAAATGCTCCAGCGCCAGATCCTGACCCCTGTGAACAGAAAAGGTCGTAGTCTGAGCCCTGGGATGTCCAGGTGAGGGTCACACTGCAGTAATGCTGTATGAGGCCACCGTGCACTCCCAAATGTCCCCAAGGCTGAGCAGGGGGATGATGTTTGGGGCACCATAAAACTTGTCTTCCTTGAGTTGTACCATGGTAGGTCCCAGGAGGGAGGTTTGTTGCAAACAGGAGGAGACGTGTTGTTTTGGGGCAGGGATATTGGCACCTGTTGAACAGAGGTGCTAATGTTCAAGCTGGTCATTCCACATCCCTTCCTTCTTGGGAGACCTTCTTGGTCATTGGAGCTGTCCCCAGGAGTGCTCATTCTCCAAAGAGGACCAGCAGTGTGTGAGAGCAACATCTCACAAACAGGAATATAGGGATGGGAGATGGGCCTCTCAGCACCTAAATTCAATGAAGAGGCCTGAGGACAAACCATAAAAGGGAGCAGGAAGGCAAGTCCTTCACTTGAGCCTAGGTGCCTGTCAGCAAAGGTGTTCACCTGCTGACTTAAACTGCCTTAAAACTGCTTAATCTGATTCTGTTTTGGTCTGTTAATGCGATGGTCAGCTCCATATTGGGCAAGTTAGGAGAAACCATCCACACTGGTTTGGATCCAAGGTCCTGCTCTCCCTCTGTGGCTCAGAGTGGCCTGCAGCAGATTTTAGGGAACAGGGACCCTTCCCAGGGGGCTTGGGGGTCATTAGGCATTCAGGGATTTCCTGGGGCCAGCGGTGCCTTTTGCACTAGTGCAGAAATTCCACCGACATGTGTTTCCCTTCAGCAAGGCTCTGTGTTGGGAGGTCTGGATGGCTTTCAGAAAACGTGCTTTGAGTCAACAGCCAGCAGCTGGCTCTGTGTGAGAGCAACGGGGAGAGCAGGGCTTGTCAGGAGCTGAGAGGAGCTTACCTAAACATCCCTGCTTCCCGGTGTGCAACGGTGTTCGGCCTGTACGGGTTTAGGCCCTGCCTGGGGCACTGCATTTGTAGGAGCAGCCTTGAGGTCCTCCAGAGCTGTGTGACCTGCTGTGGGGTTTGCTCCCAGGGATGAGAAACATTTGTTGTAGATTGACTGCTGCATGAAAGAATTGATTGCTGCTTTGCTGATCGAAATGGCTGGGGTTTTTTTTTTTTGCCAGACCATGACTTTATGGCTTTTTTCCTGTTTGTTTTTCGATCGCTCTCCACAGAAAAAAAGGAAAGAGCTTCCCACCACTGGACATCTCTGATAAAATCATTCCTGCTGAAGGCTGCTTTGCCTTCATCTGCATGTGTGCAGCTGCTGCAAAAACATTCATCTGAAGAGTGAAACTTTAAGGTGTTACTGAAAAATTCCCTGAGTAAAAAAATAAATGTACAGATGGCTATTTAAGACACTGCAGCCAACCTTTGGCTTTCCTGAACTGAGTGACATTTTTTTAAGAGTGAAATACTGAATTCTGGCCTTTTCTTACTGGGATAACTTTTGTCACCAGGAAAATTTGGACATGTGATTCCTATTGCAGACCAAAAGGTGCAAGGTTAGACCCTGAGAGCAACAGACCTGTGCTGCTTGGCTGCTGTGATGCTGATTTACACCCTGGTGTAGCATCCCCTCTTCTAGCAATTATCATTGAGTAATCAAGTGATAAGGTCTCCTGATTTCAGCTGGGGTAGAGTTAATTTTCTTACTAGCAGCTGGTAGAGTGTTGTGGTATGGATTTAGGATCAGATTAATGTTGATAACACAGTGATGTTTTGGTTGTTGCTAAGTAGTACAGGTATTTTCAGCCGTCAAAGAGAAGGTGGGTGGTGCCCAAGAAGCTGGGAAGGGACACAGCCTGGACAGCTGAGCCAAACTGGCCAAAGGGATATTCCATACCATGTGATGTCATGCTCAGTATATAACTGGAGGAGTTAGCTGGGAGGCAACGTGTGGTTCAGGAACTAGCTGAGCATCGTTTCTGGATGGTGAGCAATTGTTCTGTGCATCACTTGCTTTGATGATGAGGATTATTATTATTTTATTTTTCCTTTTCTTTCCTATTAAACTGTCTTTATCTCAATCCCCTGAGTTTTACCTTTCTTTTTAATTGTCTCCCCCATCCCACCAGGGTTGAGGGGGAGTGAGCGAACAGCTGGATGGTTGTTTTAGCTGCCTGCTAGGTTAAACCACCACAGTTCTACTCTTCTGGGGATCCAGGCTCATGCTGTGTGGTTATTTTAGCTGTCTGCTGGGTTAAACCACAACAGGTCTCTCCATGTAAAGGTGAGTTTTTTTCTTGGTTTCATGATGCAGATATTTGACCTGAAATGGCTCCTTGAGCAAAGTTTGCCAGAATGAGCTTCCCGTTAATTTAGGCATGGCTGTGCCTGGCACTTCCATTGCTGTTGCACAAACACAGCCTCTCCCTGTTTGTTGGCTCTGATGTACCATCCCCTAGACACAGCACATTTCCCAAATGCATTACTAAGTTTTTCTGTCCCACAGAGGAGTACCCAAAATACAGAGCAATGACATGACCCAGGTCAACAAACTGGGCAACATGAGAAGAGAGTGGAGTCCCCCTGTTTCTCTTGGTTATTTATAGGTTTGACCTGTAAAGCCAGCACAATCCAATTTAATTTAAACAATCCAATTGATTTAAACTCCAGCTACATTATTTAAAAGTAATCACAAATTTATTGGTTTTGAAGTATCTCATGGCTTTTGAGTCAGCCTCAAAATTTTGTGGGGCCAGAGGAGTGAAAATGGCCAGTTTAAACCGAGTAATCTGACATGCTGACATTGAGAATCTGACATCCTAGAGCCTTTGGCGTTGCTGTCCCTTGATAACGAAGATGCATCCGATAAATTTTGAACTGCAGTGTAATTATTTTCATCAGCACCAGTCAGCATTTGGGTGAGATGGTTTTAAAAGAGTGCAGCAGAGAGGAAAAGAAAAGCTAAATGCTGCTCTGCTAAATGAGGCACACAGTGAGGAAAGCAAGGTAAGTAGTGCTGTATGTAGGGCAATCTTTCATCACTGTTGGCTCTACTGGGGCTAATTAGAAACTGTGTTTCTGGCTGGTACGAATGGGGTTTGATCCAGATAGGGTTTTCTGTAGTAAAAGAAGATGGTTGTAGTGGCAGATGCAACGGTGGCAGCTGCCTTTATAGCCCGATGTTAATTGGCTGAAATCCTTTGCAGTGGAAATGAAATGCTCCTGTTGTAGCTGTTGCTCATCATCCCTAGAAATGCCTTTTCCTGGCCGTGCTGATGGGTGATGGTCTGGAATGTGCAGCAGTGTCAGGAGGGTGGGCCAGGCACCAGGAAAAGATTTGCACCAGCCACATCCACCTGTGGTGGGTCTGAGGTTTATTCCCCTTTAGCAAAATGGCTTTTCTCATCACTCCAGCTTCATGGATTCCTACCACTGAAGAACTAACAATGGGCATGGGAGGAGGGCACGTGCTCGTGGGGATACAAATGAAGTCAATGGAAAATGAGAGATGGTGAAGCAGGGTATGGAAATGGTTGATGTAACAAAATCCAACCCAGACGGCTAGAGGAGGCCAATGACCAAGTAATTCCAGCAACTAGGAATATAAAGATTGGACCCATCCCCCTTATTAATTGCCATCTCAACTGGGATTGCATAAACTGGCACGTTCAAGTTATCAGATGTTTGGAGGAAGAGGTGAAATTTAGCTGTTGTTTATTCAGATCCAGATTTAATTAATATTAATTAGATTAAATATTTGATGAAATAGACTGAAATTAAATATTTAGCTCCCTCTTGCCCCCCAGATAGCAGCCCCAGTGGGTGTTTATGTGGGCAGTAACACTAGAATGTCTTCTGAATGCCAAAGTGTGTTCAAAGACCAGAGCTATGTGGGACCATCATCAGCGGATAAGAATTAGATTACTCTGGGCCCCTTGTCTTTGTCAGCACTTGCAGAAACATGGTCCTTCTCCTCCTGGGCTTATTCAGTCACAACCCACTGGGACCGACTCAGTGTGGGTTGTCACCCCTGCTCTCCTGCCATGTTCATCCCCAGCTGGGAGAGACGTTTCATGGGGAAGGGTTTTCTCCCACAGCTGTAATTTCCCAGGGCAGTGGGCAGGCAAATGCAAACTGGGAAACCAACAGTGTGGCTTTATACAAAGTAATTACCTGCTGCATCCTGAAGAAGAAAACTTGTGGAATAATGGCATCTTGTGTGAAGGAGGGCAGCTAATTCCCCACCACTTGTGGTGGCTGGTGCCCCCATGCATTCCCCCACCAGAGCTGGGGAGGCACCCCTGTCCCCAAGTCCCACTGACAGGTGAGTCCAGTTTCCCAAGTCTCCCTCAGCACTTTGGGCACTATGTCTTTGTGTGACCTGTGTGGTGGTGAAAGGGCAAGGGGCTCAATCCGTGCTCAGGAATTCCACTTTTGACCCACTTCTTAAAACTAAACTCACTTGAGGATTTAGGACTTAAATCCTTTTATGTTAGTATCTGTGTGGGTGTTTTTCAACTAGTGCCCCAGTCATGAAACATTTGCCTTTGCAATGAGTAGGGAAGGTTTATGCCTGGCTCCCCATGGCTGAAGCCCAGCTGCAGGGAAGCCTCCATGCACAGAGCATGTTGTGCAGAAACATGAAATACTTTGTCAGCCATGAGAGCAGCTGTGAACTTGAGACACTGGTGGGCAAACCCCACTTCCCTGGGGACAAGTGGACAGCTTTAGGCTGCAAGAGAAGCAGCAAGCAGAGAAAGGCAATGTGATCAGTGGCATGGTGTGGGACATGCAAGTGCAGTCTCATGTAGCAAAAGACATGTGATGCTCAGCTGGTCTGTACAGCACCAGTAGTGCTGCAGACTGGGGCAGGGACAGATGCTGTTGCAATAAGCAGGTGAGATCCTGTCCTGGCTTTGGCAGGCAGAAAGCTACTTCCTCAGGAGCTGCAGGTGCTCAGCTCACGCTTGTGCCCTGTATGGGTGGTGGTGGCTTAATTGGGGAAGAAAACAGATAATAAAACCTAATGAAGCTGGCATTTCCCTTTCGGTCAGGCCTGAGGAAGAAAGCCACTGAAAAACCAAGCTCTCAGAGGCTCAGCTGTTTGTAGCAGTTTGAATATGCCAGAGATAAACCAGAATTTCATTGTAAACTTCAAATAGTCTTGTAAATCAGACATGGGCTACTTGGAGCCCTGTCAGTATCATGCTGGTCAGTTTGTGCTGGTTAGATTATTTATCATCTGTTCTTTCCCTTTAAAAATGAGCTTTGCCTCCCCCTCTGTGGTTCTCTACAACTCTCCTTTGGATAGGGCTTGACTTTTTTTGTAGGCAGTTAATCAACTTTGGAAGTATTAGGGCCTTGCTGTCCACCCTTGTCACGCTTTTCCCCTGACCAAGCTTCTGTATGTAGCTGTCAGAAATCAGCTGCCTGGCCTTAGAGGTGGGTACTTAACTACAAGTAGTCTCATTTGCCAAAATCCACCTGCCAGTGAGTGGAAACTGAAAAGCAGGGTCATTGGTTTGGGCAAACCACAGATTTGCTTGGGGCTGGAGGCTCTGCCAGCCTGTGTGCGGGCAGGGTTTGATCTAGTTCCCTAGAGAAGGCCTCATGTTGTATTTATAAACCAAATCCAGATATCTTATCAATATTGCAGTGTTTTGCTTTATCTATAAGAGCCTGGCATTGCTTTATAACTTAGAGTGACAAATAAATCCGCTCTGTTCCTGCAGGAGTAGATATGGTTTCACTTGTTAGCACAAGGTTACTTCAATTATTTAGAATTTTTCCTACAATTTAAAGCCCGTTGGATTAGTGGGCATGGCTAGTTGTGGCATGCTGACTTCAGAGCAGCTTGCTCTGGGCTCTCCCAAGCAGGCATCTCTTTCCCTGGCAGTGCAGTACTGTGGGCAACCCTGTCCATCTACCCAGAGGACTAGGGATGGGTGATGAGGGACACTGGAAGTGCCTTGTGCTGGCACTGGCAGCATTTTAACCAGTGTTTATTTGGTTTTTGGTACACTAAGCTTGTTTTAAAAGAACATACAATATCCCAGCAGAAGCTTTCCAAATCAAAGAATTGTCACAACCCAACAATATGATCTGCATGTGTAGACAAGACCTCCCATTAAGCATGAGGGTAAATCCTAGGTATACCTAAAGTCTAGGTGTCCAGGAGACCAGAGTGGTCCACTGGAATCAGAAACACTTCAGAAGCTGTAGCAGAGTAGTGGCTTGTCCTTCTTGTCACCTCCAGCATGGTCGTGTGGGGATGAAGCCAGTGCAATCTATTCAGAGCGGTTAAGTAACTTGCTAGAGGTCGAGGGGAAAAAAAGCTGTGGTAGATTAATAAAAGATAGTTGTAAATAATTCAGCATGGGCCAGTTGATGAAGCTTAGCATGACCAGAAAGCTGATCTCGTTCTGCAAATAAAGCAATGCCTGACCAGCCTTTTGGCAGAGGGTAAGCCAGACCTGTGCTGGGGTCCTCCTGGGTGGGGGGGTCTCTGGCTGTGTGGGCATGTTTGCACACTCCCTTGCTAATCCCTTCTGTGGTTCTCGGGGACCACTTGGGGATGTGGAGTTTGCTGCCTGCCTGTGGGTTTGGTGTGGTGGCAATTAATCTCGGTGTCCTCTGATTTATTTAGGGTGAGGCATGGCTTCTCTATTGGTTTCCTGCCCTTCCCTCTGGTTGCTGCCAGCAGGAGCACAGCCCCAATGCTGGGGAAGGGCAGCCTTTGTCTGGGCAGGATCATGGGGCCATGCTGTCCCTGACTGCCCAGGAAAGGTATGTCTGTGCCCCACTGATGGTGGGGAAGGGAGCCCTCACTTGGGGCTTGCAGGAGCCCATTGTGATGGTCCTTGTTCAGTGCATCCCCAATGCTTGCAGCATTGCCAGAGGGGCACCCACAGACCCCTGGAGAAGGAGCCAGACCACAGGGCTCCCTGCCTTACTCTGCTGTCATGTTCTCATGGTTGCCGGTTGCCCACAGCTCCACACCAGCCCATCTCCAGAGACCAGCACCCCATGCTCATCTTGCCTCTGGATGCTGTTGCAACACCTCATAAAAACCAGGTCCTTTTTCTAGGAATCTTCTAAGAAAACCCATACAAACCTGTCTGCGTTTCTGTGGCTCACCTCTGCGCTGCTGAATTGCCTCAAGCTTCATTGCCAGCAGGCAGCAGAGTCCCCACAGCCCTCAGGGATGTCTTTTTGCTCACCCTGCCAGACTTCCAGCAAAGCTGAAAACATAGCCAAGCAGAGAATACTATTCCTAAAGTGGATTTCTGAGGGCCCTCCTCCCAGTAACACAGCTGGGCAGGCAGGTCAGCACCTGGCCAAGCCAGCCTATCTGGATGGTTCTTTTCTGGCCGATGGATTGCACCATGCTGTTGATCTGCATCTTTTAACTTTGAGGGACTGGTAAGGGCAGGCTCCCCGTGGTGGTGGGCAGGTCTTAGGAACCTCCTCTTAATGCATGGACATCAGTGGCACTGTGCAAAGGCTGAATGAACCTGCCATCACCCACGTATGGCTCTTGGACTGGGGGTTTCTCTCCTGGGGAAGGGAAATAGGTTATGGCTAAGCTGACTGCTTTTGCCTTGTGACACAGAGAAAGGCATGTGCAGTAGGAGCCCAAAGAGAGTCTGATTAGTGCACTTCTGGAATTGGATTGTTTAATGCAAACAGCTTTAAAGATATGACTAAAGTAGGAAAAGAGACTTGGAAAAGACCCCATTTGGGATAAAAGCGAAGTAGGCTATTTTTTGCAAATACCAGTATAGCTTCTTCTAAAAATATTATCTTGGATGTCTGTTAGAAAATGAGAACCAAATGTGATTCTGAACGGTTTAATGCAGCCTGTCATCTCAGAGGAGGAGGGATGGGGACCTCTCACTGGAGACAGGAGCTGTGCTTGCAGGCTCTCTGAGGCACGTCAGGAACCAGGCTGTGTAGAATCCAAAGCTACCAGCTTTGGAGGGAAACGTGGATGTGAGCAGCAGCATTTGCCCACGGGCTGCTGATCTGCTTTGCTGTGTTGGCAACCATCTTCAGTCGTAGTTCTGGGAAGATTTTTGAGAGTATGTAAGAGTTTCTACGAATCAGGAGAACGGCATGCAGATAGCCACGGGTTCCCATACGCCATGGTATTTACATGCTCAAGAAAAGGAGTCACACACTGTTAACTTCTGTTTTTTTAAAAAAATATTTTAGGTTTTAAGCAGAAGCAGGAACAATATCAAGGAATGAGAAGAAGGAATGGCAAGAGAGGCTGTGTCAGAGCTGTTTCCATTCAACAGTTTAAGGGCCTGTTTCGCATCCTTGCCTCTCTGGTGTCCAGTGCTCTGTTCCTGAAAATCTTGCAGAAGCAACGAGGTGGGTTTCTCTGCTTTACACACGTGCCTTTGCCTCAGCCTCTCAAGCAGTTTCTTTCTTAAGCCAGTAGCTGCAGCAGCTGCTGGGAACACTATGTTCAAAGTGAGTTCAGGTTGCAAATGTCGATGCTGGTGCCAAGCCCTGCGAATGATTGAAAACCTGCAGGGTACCCTTTGGTACTAACTCAGACAGCATACAAGTGGTTTTGGAGTGTTTTCCATCTAATCTAATATTAAGCTCTGCTCCAACCTTGCCCTTTCCAAGCAGTGATCCAGCAATCCTCTGGCCTTCCCTCTAAAAGCTTACAGGGGGATTATTTTTTTTTCCTTTGGATCTGACAAACCTGAACGTGTTTTGTTTGAAATGTACTGATGAGAGCATTCCACCGAGGGCAGTGGTACAGGAACATGCACCCCACAGAGTGCACGCTTCTCCAGCCCTGCCTGATGCCACCTCATCTTTACACAGTGTGTCAGGGAAAGTCCTGCCTGCCTGTTACCTTTATGAACAGAGTTTGTGGTGATTGCAGTGGTGGGAAAGCACCACGGCCACCAGCCTGCAGAACTTTTACATGGGGGAGCACTGGAGGCTTTCAGAGGTACAGAACAGAGTATGTTTGTGGAGGTAAAATTTTCTCTCTGACCTGCTTGATGGGATTCAGTTCATCTTCCTCTCCCTGTGTGAAAGTGCAGATGATGTCATGATGGGACCGAGAGGTCAAGATCACATCAGCAGTCAGCGATGCATGATCTAATGGAAAAGGCCAGTGGGTGTCAGGTACATTTCTCAAGGGGATTTCTAGGGACCTCAGCTTTTATCACCTTTGTTAGCTCATTACACAAATCCTTCGGTGAGATGCCTAAGACTAAGAGAGATGTAAGGTGGCCCAGAGAGGGCCAGGCACTCAGGTCTACCAAGTCCCTTGGGCTAAGTATAGTGGGCAACACAAACTCTTCAACTTGCAAGAAGGTGCAAGGCACATATCTGCTGCTGCCTGTTAGGCTGGTCTCCAAGATGGCTTGCCCAGGAACACATTAACCTTCATGGGACTTAAACAGACCCTGTAAACTGGAACATCCCATCACACTGGGTGACTTCAAGAAAAGGCAAAACATGCCTGATCACTGTCACAGGAAGGAAGCTGCAATATTTCCTTTAGCTGTTTTAAACCGATCAAATAACTGCTGGGAGTGCTGGGAGCTTTTCAGAACCCAGCTGGGACGCCCTCCCCAAAAAAACCAACAAAACAGCACCAGAAGGTGCTTTTCTTGTGCCATGTTTTGGTACTGTCACTGTGTAATGTTTGTGATGGATTTGTTTTGCCCGGCTGCGTTGCTCTGGGCATGATGGGGAGGAAAATCCATCTTTCGGTAAATACTCCTCAAGCCACCTGCTGTCACAGCAGATTGCTGCATGTCTCTGTTCCCAGAGAACAGAACCATCACAAGCCTGAGATTTCAGGCCATGTTGCATACCTGCTGCTGGCCCGATCCACCTCACAGTGCAAACTTTTCAGCAGGTGTAGGATGCAGCCCTTCCAGCGTTAAGCAGCTGGGATGCCGCATGTGGACCGCACCTGCAAAGACTTAGCAGGATCTGGCTTTCCAGGCTGGAGGAAGTGGAAGATCTTCCAGCAAAGCACACTTCTGCACGGCCTTGCCTTGCCTTCACCTCTCTCAGACACTCCCAGCAGGAGGAGAGACTTTCACGCTTGCCTGGGAAGAGCTCAGACATTATGTACTGGGTGCTCAGACGTGCACTGGCACCTTAACCTTTTAGCTGCGGGACGCGAAGCGCGCGTGTTTCTGCGTGTTCAGCTGCATTAACAGCCCTTGAAAGCTTTCTATTTGAACTCTGGGTTACCCCCCTTCTGGGTCCCTACTGTGTAGCCTTGCTCTGAAAAGTCAGGGACTAGACACGTGCTCCTGAGGTTCTCAGTGACTGTCTCTATGTATGAAGCAGCTGGCTTGGCAGCCAAACCTTTGCCCATCTTTATGCCTGTCGCAGCTTATTAATGTGTGGCATGACCGGGATGCACCTGGAAGTAGCCCAGCACGAACTGCTTGCTTCCTGGCCTTGTCACCCAATCCTTCAGCCAGGTTGTCTCCTATCTGATGCAATTTTTTTTCTTTAAAGTGACAGTGTCCTCAAAGATTTTGGCAAAAGAAAAGGAAAAAGGAAAAATCTTCCTGGCAGAACCTACTGTTGTGACGCAGCAGCTGCTGTGGAGGAGAGCCAGCAGCAGGGATCCTCTCTGGAGGAGTTTACAGGCTGAGGATCAGAGCTTCTGTTTCTCTCCTTGCTTGGTAGCACAAGCTGCCTCCCTGCAGAGAGTGGTGATGGCCAAATCAAGCCTGAAATGTGACATTCACAGCTCTAAATTAGACATATGCTGTTTCATTTTGTCTCCAGAATCCAGGCCAAGCAGGTAATGGTCTTTCAAGGCTTCCAGAAAAGGTGGTCTAGGAACCTCCTTGGTGATGTGTCCAGGGCTCAGTGGATTCAACCTGGTTGAATTGGCAAGTTGAATCACTCTAAGCACCCTTTTTCTTTTGATTGGTGGTGACAGGAACCTCCTGGCCACCTCCGAGGCAAATGCTTGCTCTGTAGAGTTGTAAAGTTGGGATATAGAAATCCAGTCAAGGAATGGTCTGCTTTCCTCCTACCTTTTGCTACAGTGAGCTCCAATCAAATCTATGGCACTAGGTTGACCCATTTGCAGCTCTTCATAAATTATTAATCCTTTACTGAATATTTTGATAAGCCCAGCCACAGCTGAAAAACAGGAAAGCTTGGCAGATATTTCTCATGCACCAAATGTTTGTACATGTAAGTTTGGAGTGGAGCTTGGGACAGGGACTGGGACAAGACTGTGGAAGATGACAGCAGTTACTCATGCACTTGTCTGGATTTCATGAGCTGAGGAAGCTCATGGCAGCAAGCGCAGGATGCTCTCAAGGTTTTGCTTGCTTGCTGTGATAAGCCAAAAGCCACGTCTAACTTTTAAGGAAAGGTCTTTTTCCTTCATCTTCCCATCTCCTTCCCTTCCCCACTTCACGCTGTTAATCACACTGACAGGATGCCCTCCAGGCTGAGACTATTCTGAGAGCAGGGTGAGAGGAGGGTGCTGAGAGGGAACAGCAGGCTGTGCATTTTCCTCCACTGGCATGATTTGGCCATGATTAATGCAAGTGGAAAATAATCAGAGCATTCAGGCTAATTCTGCAGAATTACTAAAGGGCTGATAGCAAGGGGGGAAGGAGAGATTTTGCTGCATTTATTCTGTTTATAGAAAGGAGGTCAGGTGTTGTGTGAAGGTGGTCAAGTGACATAAAGCATCTCAAAATTAAGGCAGGGAGCAAAATTTGTTGACTGGATTTTTTTTTTCCTTCCTGGAAAAGGCAGTGTGACACTGAGCTTTAGAGATCTCCTGTTACTTCCCTGAACAGGATCAAAAGAAGCTCATTCATCACCAAACACACACGGTCGGTACTAAAGGAAAGATGAACTGTAAACAAGGAATCATTGGGAAAAATGGGATTATCATACTTTACCCTGAGCTAGTGATCACCTCTCAGTCCTTCACCCCTCTTTCCACATGCTGTTCAGCCACAACTACTGACTGGGATGGGCACACCAAATTGTTGCTGGTACCTGGGGACAACGCACCGTGCAGGAGCTGGGTCAGGCAGGTGGCTGGGAGCTGAGCTATTGCAAGAACGTGGTCCCCATCTTCCTTATGCCTGTCACCAAAGCTATTTTGTTCAAACCTAGCTCAGATATAGCTTTTTCTAACGCATCATCATATTTGGCAAGAGCATCTTGCTGACCATTCCCAGTGCTGGCAAGTTCACAGTTTACTGTCGTGATCTTTCTTTATCCTGTTAGGAAGGAAAACGTTATATTGTTTTATAAGCTGGAGGTTTGGTAAATCTTTCTTCCCCTCATGTCTTTAAAACTAAATAATAAGACGTTGGTTTACTGGAGAGATTGTACTATTTCTCCATATTTTATAAAGCACTAAATAAAACACAAAAATGACTGATATGAAAAACATTAGAAAAGCCTATTTTGTGATTATAATTGCATTCCTTTCTGATACAGGAAAGTATGTCAGCTACTTCATTTAATTGCACTTTTTTATGACTTTGAATTTGCATTTTTATTTATTTTCCGTTTTCTTGTAATTCCCATTTACCAACACAAAATTAACACTTCTAGTCCCTGCTGAGCTTACTGCTGTTGATTTTTTTTCTTTAGTTTTCTAATTTTGCAAACATTGGCTAGGGCTATTTTTTTTGCCTAGTGGATTTCTACAGGTGTCCATGCCTGATCAGAGCAATTATTGCCGTAAAGATGTAATTCCAGAGTCCACTGATATAATTTAAGACAGAATCAGGTGTCTTTTGATCTCTGAATCAAGCTGTAAAGAGTAATTGGATGTCGTGGCATTTACCAGTCAGGCTCTTGGATATTGCCCCATTGCAGCTGAGTGTGAGGTTGAAGATGCCTTCTGCTTTGCTGGAGAGCTGGTGGCTGTGTGGGTGTCCTGATGCCTTTTGGGGCCATTGGAAACTGTGGGTGTATGAGACTGCAGTGGATGGCAAAGCCTTGGGAGTGGGATGTCGAGGGAATACCCCCCCACTGCCCTCCTGCCCGCTGTGGCACTGGCAGTGCCTCCTGGGGGACTTGGAGCATGAAGCTGGGAATTGGAGGTTGCACTTACATTGCTGCCTGAGGACGTGGCAGCCCTGGGGGGGCTGGGGCATTATGCAAACCCTGCTGGGGTTGGGTTTCTGGGGGCAGCCTGACCATGTGAGACTGCCTGTCATGTCATGGTTGTGTTTCTTCTTTCAGATGCTCTGCTCTTCAGATGCCCTTCTGGGGAGAGGATGGAAATTTACTACTGACCCATCCTTTCCAACCAGAGAGCCCAGTGGCAACTTCTGTATGGGAGATGGATGCTCTGCCCCAGCAAATGAGAAGCAGCGCAAGGGGATGGGGAGTCTGGAGAAGCCAGAATGTGCTGGTGCACACAGCCAGGGGCTGGGTGTGTGGCTCTGTGTTTTGTACCTGAGGAGCAGCTCCTCCCTGAGCTGCTGTCCCTCTGCTCCTTCCCTTGCTGCAGGAAACTAAGGAGAAGTTGGTGGCTTAGCTGTAGGAACTGCAACACCCCTGTTTCATTCCTGTAGGGCTGTTCCTCTTTTCAGGGGAGGAGTTTTGGGGCTCAGCTCTGTAAATGCAGTGCCCTGCAGCTTGAGCATACTGTGCTGAGGAGCCACTGTGCCTTGGTGAGCGTGACCGCAAAGATGGGCCAAAAGTACCCACAGTGGATGGGTGGTGGAAGGAGAGGAGGAGAGAGTGGGAGAGGAGAGCCCTGCACTCCTCCATGGCCCACAGGATGATGCTCTCTTCACACCATTGATGCAATTGTGCAGCTGCAGCAATGGGGGGGGCTCAGTGCTGAACAAGGGTTCACTCAGCACCGTATGTGGGTATCATGATCTCCACAATGGATGGGGAGCAGCTCCAGTCCTGCCTCAGTGACTGTGATGGCAGCAGCAGGAATTCCCTGTGTGCTGGAGGAAAAAGAGGCAGTTCCCAGCCAACCTAAAACTTTAGTGTTGGTGGCCTGTATCCTTTAGAAAGGTCAAAAGAGCTGCAAGGCCACTGGGACCTTTGAGAGGTACGAAGGCAGGAATCAATTCCATTGACAGCTTAGAAATTGGCTGAATCTTTTTCTCCTGTCAGGTCAGTTTCAAGAACATTCAATAAGTATGGGAACTGGAATGGAGATTAGAGATAATTATGTTAAGCTTTAGGATGTAAGTACTAAACCTTTGCTGTCCAGACCTGAATAGCCTGGTTTAAGCAGACAGAACAACCCCACGGACTCTGCCATATGATGAGACTTCCTTGGAAGGTCAAAAATACTCAAATGCTTGGGAAAGAGGAGAGAGACATTTTTAGGGGTTCTGCCCGTAGAATTATGTTGCCCAGACTGACAGTGATGAGGTACCAGATGGCTCTTGGGTGGTCCAAATGAAGTAGCTCTGAGCTGCTTTCTGGAGAAGTGTCCAGCCAGCGGTGAGACCGTTCACATGATCCCTGCAGAGAGACCTCATGGAGAGAGATGTGGGCTCTTGCTGCAGACTTAGGGCAGCTGTTTTCCACAAGGGTGAATGTCAGCAGTCCCTGCAGGGCATGTTAGTCTGGTACTTGCCCAATGTACTTGAAGGGAGATTTTTTTTATTGGTACAACCTGCCCTTGCAGAAGAAACCTGCAGACTCTTTTTTTTCCCTTTCTCTGTAATGATAAGCACAAGAGCCCGTGGTGGTCACAAGATCATTTCAGCAACATCCTGACTCAAGCAGCTTGTTGTGTTGTTTGTAAAAGTCCAATTTTCTTTTTGAGGAAAATCAATACAGCTCATTACTTAGCTGAGAAAAGATGTCTGTGTCAAGCAGCTACTCATTCCACTGGAAGGCAGCCCCCGAGCAGGCTCAGCCACTTATGGTAAGCTGGACAACAGGCTGATAGCCTTTGTCTTAAATTATCCCTTCTGAACTAAAACTGCCCCACTGAGAAGACCGATCAGCTTCCTGCAGACCACCAAAGAGCTGCTCAACAAGCAAACAATACCAGCCTTGGGCAAAATATGTACTGGGGGGGGGAAAAAAAGGCACTTTTTTTACAGCTGGAGTAATGACTTTAAGTTCTCATGCTGCTTCTATGTTATATCTTATCTTCTGGGCTCTGGCTGCATCATTAAGCTTTTGGATTTCAGTGCTAGGATGTAAAATTTAGTTCTGTGAGTTTGATTGATAGCCAAATATTCTTTGTCTAGCCTGTCCTGAGTGGTAAAGATGGAGCTCAGGGGCTTGGTGGAGATTTATAATGAGTTTAAGACCTTTCTGTGAGTGCACAAGTGGTTTTAAAGCAGCTTTGGACTCTGAGGGGCTGAGGGTTGAGGCTGCTGGGTGGACAGTGCCTTTGCTTACTCTGTGTGTGTATGGCTTTGGGAACAGCATTATTGGTCAGTATATTTGTGCAGGACCTGGCCTGGGGTCTTTCTCATCTGCTGCCTCCAGTAAATACACACTGTGATCACTGTGATACTGTGAATATACAGCTAGTGAAAATTGCTCTTGGTTGCAGCCCAGCTTCAGGATCCCATGCTCCAATCTCTTGTCAGAAGCTGCTAGTTTAGAAAGTTGGAGGACAAATTGCTTCTGTATGAAATGGAGAATGGGGGGCAAAATATGCACATAGTGGCTTCTGGGGAGTAGGATCTGGGAGTCATCTCTTCCCTTTTTTGGTCTGAGATCTGAATAAGGCTAACAGAAAATTTAATGGGGACGTTTCACTGCGGTAAGTTAAGCGACAAGGGCAGTGAGATAAGAGGGCCAGTGCATGGAGAATTACTGATGTTATCTAAGGGTTAGGGTACACGCCCAGCTAGCCAGGAAGAGCTATAAAGAAGGATGCAAAGCCAGTAAATTCTCTCAAATTCTCTGTCTTGGCTGTTGACAGGCTGTTCCAAAACCAGAGTAGACAACAAAAGGAATGGTGAGGTGTATTTTGAGAGAGCCATCGGCCAAGAAAACCAGCTTCTCTTTCCAGATCACTGCTCCAGCCCTTTGTGGTTGACACTATTGAGAGCAGGTTTTGGGTGCATGGAGTGAGCTTGGCTTTCCTCTTATCTTCTCTTCTCCATAAGGCGGTTAGGTTAGGGTCTGCTTCCCCCCCTTGTGCCCTAGGGTGCTCAGGGCTGGGGAAGTGAGTCCAGGCAGTGGGGAGCAGGGTAGTGCTTATGATAACATTTTGCAGTGTGCTGGCCTTGGGACCAGCTCCTGTCTACTATACTCAGGAAAACCACAGATAAAAAGAGATTCCCACCCTTGTGATCACATGCTGTGTGTAAAACCTCTTTTGTCTTGAAGTCCATCACTGGTATGTTTCTAGTTTTTCTGTGTACTGACACCTTATCTCATGAGCCGCCTTTAAGAACTTACCCCAGATTGTAGATAATTTTGGGTTGTGAAGACTGTGAAGAGACGACATTGCTTGTATTGCCAGGCTCCTCTGGTGTTTGATGACAGCTATGATTGTGGTGTATATAACATTATTATTTGACTACAGTTACAATAGCATGGGTGGTGTTATGCCTGACTAGCTGATTAATCATCTGGAGCCGTGAGTAAATCTCCCCCTCTTTTATGATAATTAACATGTAGAGCTGGATCACAGCGAACTGAGTGAGAGTGCAAGTCATCAAGGCAAACGGAGCAGGGTTCGGCAGCTTTAGGCTGCAGGAAAGATAGAGCTCTTGGGGCAATTGTTCCCTCCCTGATATGAGCTGTGGCTTGAGCCAGCTCTGGTCCCCCTCAGAGAGTTGCATTTCAGTGGTAGGAGAACAAACTTCTAGACAAGGTGGTCCAGTCAGAATAATAAGGAGATATTTTTTTGGTGTGTTGAGATGCTCACTAACGCCTTGTCCTCACTTTACTCCTCCCTGTTCCTGCTAGGTGCTGCTTCTGTCTTTCTCCCATTACAATAAAGGTATGGCCTGTTTTCTGGGGGGTCAGGCAACAGAAGTAGAAGGCCATGGAAGTTGGGTGGGGATTTCACTGCGATTTGGTGTGCTTTTTTTGGTGGATTAGCATGGGATGGGCTGCCTTGTGTATGTATGTATACGCCATTAGTATAGTGACCATCCTTGTTCTTGGCCTACCTCTTATTTTTCTGTATGACCTTGGTCCAGGGTCTCTGTTTACCTTTTCATCTTTTCCTTTCAATACTGTAAACTTTCTTGAGCGGTAGCTCTCTTCCCACATGGTCGCACATTACTTACACCAGTCATAACTAAAACCTGTGCTGTGCTGTTGGAAAGGCCTGCTTTAAGGATGGAGCCATTTAAGGTTGTGGGATGTAAAGCTCTTTCCTCCTTGCAGTGGTTAACCAGAGCACCCTGTGCCAGGACGTCTGTCGCTACCCAGGAGTGAAGGGACGAGAGAAATTCATTAGTACAATTGGATTAAATACCTGCTGTGCTGGGGACCTGCCATGGTGGCTTAGTGCCACTGTTGTTTCCAAGCAGGTGGAGTGGCTTTCTGGTTCTCCCTGCAATCTGGGTCACATACATTCAGGCAACAGCAGTACAGATTGTCTGAAAGTAACTTGTGGTTTTGCTTGTGGGAATTTACAATTCAAATCAAGAGAAGTTGCAGCCTCTCTCTCCCTTGCATGGTGATTTTCTTTACTCTCCTGATACAGGAAAGATCAAGATGAAATATTAAATGTCCTCCACAATGTAATTATATCTGGCTGGTTGCAATCAATTCCCTCTGCCTCATGTAGTTTGCTAGTGCTTCTCCCTTTCGTTCCCTTCCTGTAAAAGACATGGGGCTGATTCTCATCTCCCCCGTGGGCTGGAAAGCAGACACTGCCAGCTCCCACATGGACCCACCAGCTTAACAGGAACAACTTATGGAAATGAATTCTCATCAAAAGCCCCAAGCAGTGCAAAGTTTATTGCAAAGACACCGGACTCCAGTGTTCATAAAGCCCAAAGCAATGCTTTATCTATTAGGCTGAAATTAGACAATGGTTTCCAAAGCTCAGTCTATTCCAGGCAAGATTCTCTTTAAGAATATGATGTATTTAAAAATAGCCTTTTCTCTTTTCCTGTGCATAGGTTTGGAAGGGCTTTATGAAGCAGAAAGCTTCACATGAACTTCTTCCTCCTACAGTGAAGAGATCAAGGTTATTAATATACTCGCCAGCTTTTTCATTCTCTGCCTCTAAACATGTCAAGCAATATTCAAGACAAATCCCTATTATCAGGTGCACAGCCTGGTATTATTATTAGCAGGAGTCTTTGGGAAATCAAGGCCACTGCTTCATGACAGAGAGATCAAGCATTAGAGCCTGCCATTCCTGTTCCAGGGAGCAGGGAGAGGGCCACAGAACTGGCCTTGGTCTTGCCCCTGTGGCTGGGCACAAGCTCACAGTCCCAGGAGCTGCCTTTCCACAGGCATAGCTGTTAGTGGGCAGGAGGAATCTTGAGCATCGGCAGGACTGACCAACAGCTCACAGCCTGAAATAGACTTCTATGTCCTATTGCATCAGGTCCTTGTTGCTGTTGTGTAGTGGATTCACAGAAAAATCTGGAGGCTGGTTTTTGAAAGACAAGGTTTGCTTCTTGAATGACAATGTGATCTGGGAGTTAGTCCCAAGAGACCTTTTTTTTTGCCTTCACCACCAACTGACAGTATTTAAGCTTCATTTTGCAGCACTTTATTTATAAGCACCTCATTGCCTAAGTGTTATTTAGAGTTGATTTAATACATATGGAGGGTCAGGCCCTCAGTCTTGGGAAGCTCCCCAGGAAATTTCCCAGGTTACTATAAACATGACAAAGGGTGAAGTATAGGACCCATCTGCCTTCTCTAGTTTGGGAACTCTTCTTCATTGGGTTTCAGAGCTTTGAACCTCCTTCTGGTGTAGGATATTGGGCTTTTCTTCACATACAACAATATAATCAGTGCCTCCTTTCACACACACCAGCTCATCAGCAAGAGACAGACCAGATTCTGATTTTCACATCTGCTGAAGGAGAGCCAAGCTCCCAAATCTGTTTGCACAGAGTTATAGGTGATGAAGGCAAGAAGACTGAATGGAAACACAACCCTGCAGCTTAGTGGACACTGCAGGAGAAGGAAGTGGATGATGATGCCTGCTGCAATAGATGTTAAATCACTTGACAAAAGCAGTGAATGAGTAGCTCTGGACCTATTCTGCCAGACACATGGTTTAACCCTGCAGGATACAGCTGTGTTCCCATCTCTGCCAGTGGAAGTCTGGTTACATTAAACTTAGTGTTTCACCACTGTGGACTGAACCCAAGATCATTCCTCTGTAAGTGGAGAGTGTTCACATCCCATCAGGCAGGTGGGGGAGAAATCCCAGACCATAGTTGGAGTGAGGTACCAAACAGCCCCCTCAGCCCATGACTCTCTCCTTCAGTGCCTCTGTCCAGGAGACCTTCTGCTACTCCTGTGATAAAGGTGTATTAAGACTACAACATACATTTTCACAAACCTTGCAGTACACTTCAGACTTTGCCTTATCTATTGTACAGGTTTCTGTGTTTGCAGCTGCTCCCACTGCTAAAGTGGCTTTGTTTATGATACAGAAGAAAACATGCCATTTTTTATTTTCTGATTGCTAGAATTGCTTCTCCTGTTTTACATTTTTTCCACATCAATCTAGAAGGCCAGAGATAACTCAGATGAAAAGGAGTCAATTATGTGGTGCCTGGGATACTAGAAGTCTGGACTTTATGACCCAGGAAGTTTCTCTCTGTATCATGCTCCCAATTTGTTGGACTTTTTTTTCTTCTTTAATATCAACAAATAAAATAACATATCCTGGATACTCTGCAGTCAACTGCACCAGTTTTATTGGCAGTAACTGACTTGGAAGCTACTATATCTCAGTGACTTTTCAGTATATATATTTATATATATTCTTCTTCCATCAGGTAGGAATTTTTTTCTGCTTTTCATCAGAATTTGATAGCTTGCTGACATTACATTTTTGGGCAACTTTTGAAATCAACCTAAACTAGGAATTTTCCATGGTTTTCCATTTGTGTGATAGCATTTTCCAAAGCTTTCCTTCCTACTTTGTCCTTGATTGGCATGCTACCACTGATACAGACAGGGGAAGAATTGGGTCAGCGCTGAGTCCTTTGGAACTCTCTGCCAGTGGCTGTGAGGAATGCCAAACGAGTGATGAAATAGATTAAATTACCAATGATGTATTGCTGTTGTCTTCAGGGAGGCTTACACCTTGGACAGATACCTCCTGTTAGTGTGACTGCAATGCTCAAGTCTTCCCTTCTGAGTCCCTTTCTGTCTAACATGGCAAGCAGCCAAGTATAATGGCTGTGCTTAGGCGACTTTCACATTTTCATTAGGTTTTTTTTTTGTTTTATAAAGATGAGCAGAAGCCTATAGATGCCAGTATTAGAATGTATTGAGAAACAGAAGGTTTGAAGTAAATTCACCATCCTTTCTGATTGAGCTGTAGGATACTGGGTGTGGGAACCTTGTAGGAGCAAGAATGTGCCACATTGGAAGTACTGGAAAACTATTCTGTTGGAGTTTTGTTTCCAGACACTGAAACCCTATTGAAATATCCTATAGATCATGCAGTACAAGAATATATATTATATCATTTCAGTATCAGACAAGCCTATACGTACATGTTCTTCACTCTCTTATATTTGTTCTTTATGACTTTTTACCTGGCAGAGGGTCATTTTGGATTCCCCTGCCTGTGTTGAATTGCCCATGTATATCTCTGCTCAAGCCAGTTCTGGACCTGGAGGAAGCACCTAACGTTCTTTCTAGGGGCTGCACACTTTGGCAGTTGTCCTTTCTAGGTGATGTTTTTGAAGTACTGGTTGAGGGAGAGCAGGTCTGCAGCTGTGAGCCTGCAGCTCCAGGGCTGTTACCCAGCAGGCTTCTCCAGAAGGAAAAATGACTTAAGAAAAAAAATCCAAACACAGGACATGACAGGAGGAGTAGTCTTAAGTACCTTAAATTAAGGGAACTGAAAGTCCTTTCACTGCTCCACAAGCAGAGTCATTATAATTAATCTTCCTTTAATATGTAATAATAGTCGAAGAAGACACAACACAACCCATACTACCCTTCCTGACATGTTTCCAGGAGATAGAGTGGATTTAAAGCAAGGTGATCTTTGTAATCTGGTAAAAATAAAATCCTGAAAGCAGGAATTAATCACTCTGGAGAGTGGCAGGTAAAAGTAGTACAAATACCTGCTCTAAAAGCATTGGATGCAGTAATTCCCACAGGCACAGGGAGCTGCCAGCTGGTCAGGCAGTGATGCACCATATGCTTCACCATCTCGTAAAGACAAAAAAAAAGGGCAAGGAAAAGAAAATCTCTAAGCATAGCATCAGCAAGTGACAAATGTGCATGCTCTCTGGAAAAGGGGAAAGCCATGGCCAAGGCTGTGACTCATTCCCAAATGAGCCAGGCTAAATGGGATTGAGGAAGCTGCTGGCTGGGTTTCCGATGCAACCAGCCACGTGGCCGTGGCATCCACCCTGGGCCAGCCTGGCGCTGCTGTGTGAGTGTGTTGAGCAGGTTTTGAAAAGCCAGCCTCCTCTCCTATGTGCATCTTCGAGGCAGTTCTCTCCCTCTGTCAGCAAGTACAGCACCTATGAGAGAGTGTTTGCAGAGGACTCTGCCAGCCAGTTTCCTTGGCAGGCAGGAGACCAGGCTTAGCACAGCCCTGCCAGGTGTTAAGCAGATCCCAGAGAGGCCAGGCATCCCCTGTGAAGGCTGGAGGATCTCTGTGTCTAGTGGACTTGGCTGTAACAAAAGGAGCAGAAAATGATAGTAGCTTGTACTTCAGCTAGAGATAACCCAGCAGGTGTTAAGCAGACTTCTGGGAGAAGCCACGTATTTTACTCCAGCTGTATTATACATTCTGTTTTCTACAGGTGCATGTACAGATCAAGAAGTGCATGGAGATGCTGAAGTACAATCCCTGTCTCACCGGTTTTATGGGCTAAGAGTATCATAAATGGGGTAAGATCATCTACTTGCTGCCTACTGTTCACTAAACTTGCCTTTTAAATCCGAGCTTTAAGATCCTGCCATTTATCTATGCAAGCACTGGCACCTGTAGGACCCTCTCTGTGCTGATTCAGGTCACTGATCTGGCAGAAAAATTAGTACAGCAGGAAAAAAGTGGTTAATTTTCTGCTGCGTTAATGAATTGAACTCACCCCTGGCACATCTTCCACAATGGGATGGGGCTCATCACCTGTATCATTATCTTCTAGATTTCCTTCTGATTTGGGTGACAACCTGCGAAATAGATCTTGTGCCTTGTGCCTCCTCTTCCTGGAAGCATTTCTTTGTATCTGCAGATGGAGCCAGGACTGAACATTTCCTCCCCAGCAGCATGTGGATCTGGGCTTCAGGGATGCAAGCTGCCTGGAAAGCAGAAGTGCACAGCACAGTAAGTGTTGGAAAGGGCGAAACAGTGGTTAAATAAAGAAATCATTATTTGTGCATCTGATAGCAAGGGACTGACTGTCAGGCTGGTTATTTGTCAGTGGGCTATTTGTTTGTCCTTAGATTTGTGTGTCTCAGAGCCTTTTTGTGCAAGCAATTATTTGTCAATGCATAGTGTTTCAAATACACCTCCCACTTGAGTGCTGATCTGGTCCTGTAGTGCAGGGAAAAGGCTTTCCTGGAGGGCAGATCCTCTGCTCCATCCTCCAGGCTGCCCCAGTCTTGTTATGGGGCTCAGCATCTGCAGAGGGGTCGCGGTTTGTCGTGCTCGGGCAGGACCCAAGCAGGGACATGGCTCTGTCAGGGCACAGCAGTTTCTTTCAGGAGCATTTTGAGAGCATGACATAAGGGACTGGTGCTTGATGCTAGGATGCCTGACTTCTGGGCAGTGGAAACGTTCCTGATGGTGGTTGCTTTCTCTTTGTTCAGCCCTCAGCTGTTACTCTTCTCTGCTACCAAACCTCTTTCTTCCTTCTGCCTGAAGCCCCTCTGAAAAATCTCCCAGAATCGTATTCCCCTTTTCCCTTCATTATCCTCCATCTCTCTGCAGAGATGCCTGGAGCAAACTGCTTCTCTTGGACTGCAGCCCATGAACCCACCTACGATCTGATTCAAGCCCAATCATTAAAGGCTAATGATGCTCCATTGTCTTGAATTATATCTATATTGCACGATATAGTGGAGAGCTATCAAAGTAACTGTGAATGAATTTAGTCAGCACAGTAAGCAGTTTAGCCAAGCTACCATGGGGCTACTAAAGGACTAATTTATCCCCTCTAGAAGATAATCAGCAGAGACAAATCTTAATCTGGCGGGTCCAATTAAGATGTTCATCCAAAACTCAAGCTGAGCTACACTTTCTGGAAGAAACCAAAAAACCATCCTGGCTAAATCCACAGAGTAGGGGAAAAAAAAGAAAAAGAGAGGAGTGAAGGCCCTTGGTTTATAATTTTGATTTTATTAATGCCTGTGCTACAAGGTCACTTTGCATCTGTGTTCGATCAGCAGGTGCTGTGGGCACACAGATCCAATAGAGCCATTGGCAGTGACTGTGTGCAGTTTGGTATCAGGAAGAGGGATCTCCCTTTTAGGGGAGGGGACACCTGAAGCAGCTTTATCCAAATGAAGGCACATGTGTGTGAGAAGCACTGAGCTAGACAGGAGTCGGTGCATGACCAGGTTGTGGGAGGACCTGTACGTCACCATGGCTGTGAAAGCAAACAACTCCTGTTCAGCATCCCAAGAGGAACCTGGGGTGAAGGATAATAGAGCGGTCAGGCGTTCCCTGCAGCAAAGGCTCTGATCTCTTTCTATCCCATTTTATTAGTATTCCCCATGGTTCCTCTGTCTGTCGTAGCCTGCATTAGACATGGAAGGATGAAATCACTTTCATAATTTCCACTCCCAGTCTAAGTGAGAACTGTTTGTGCTTTTTTTGATTAAAGCATGCTGTGGATGTTTTCAGTACTCTCAAATACCAGGATTAATCTGAAGCAGTTGTACAAAGAGCTCATTCTGGCAACTCTTACAATAGGCTTACTGCGACACTGGTCTCAGTTAGGGGTACTGCACCCCTGTGCTTTATCCTCTCACTAGATAAAACAGTGGCTTGTCCTCATTTAAATGGTTGCTGGGAGAAAGCAAAGCTGAAGCACTGAGCATCCTCAGGATCAGCTTGCAATGAGCATCCATGGATTTTAGGAAAGGCTTGCGCAAGATCAGAAGAGTTGTGAAGGAGAGAACCACAAAGCAAAAAACTTCCCCACTGCTGCCTAAGAAGTTGAAAGTAGAAGAGTAGAAATACCACCAATACAACAAATCTTGGCCAGGCAGCTTGGCATCACGAGCAGCACACAACACTCTTCTCCAAATAGATACAAATGGACAGTGTGACGAAAGCAGCAGATAAGAGACCATAGGTTAATGCTGTTAGTGCCTACTCTACCCTTAAGCCATGCAAAGACTATGTT
The DNA here is from genome assembly GCF_964237585.1 of Gallinula chloropus. NCBI lineage: Eukaryota > Metazoa > Chordata > Aves > Gruiformes > Rallidae > Gallinula > Gallinula chloropus. The sequence goes on from NC_140090.1 coordinate 71,422,580, forward strand.
TGGTCATGAAATGTGGAGACGTCACCACATTCCAAGTGCTGAGTACAATTATGGATGCAGTAGATCTCTTGGTAAGGACATGTGCATGGGGAAATGTTTTTGATAGCTGAAGACATTTCCATGTAAAGATTCCTTCTTGTCTTGTGTGCAGTGCCAAGGGAAACACAGCCCTTGGGCAAGGGCATCCCACAGCAGGAAAAAGCGAGCCCATGAATGAGTCTGCTGTAGCACCCTTATTGGGCATGAAAGCATGCTGGAAGCATGCTGGCCCGTTGCATGGGGGCAGTGGGAAACGGCTCTGGATGTAGCCCTGCCATGCAGCTGACTGGTCTTGATTCTATCTCAGAAGCTGGAGAAAGCTGTAACAACCTGTCCAGCTTGGCAGTACTGGGAGAGAGAGGGGGAAAGGAAGGGAGGGTGGAGGGATGAAAGGAGACAAAAAAAAGGAGAACATTCTTTAAAGAAAGGCTTACATCACTCCCTGTGTTATTGAACCAAGAAAGTCAAGTAAGGAAGTCATGATTAGAGCTCGTGGCCCCTAGCATTGTGTTGCCATTAATTCTCTCTGGCAGCAATACTGAAGGTTGCAGCAATGTCCGGCATGTGGCTGGGGCTCTGTGTCCTGGAATGTAGAGACACAATAGGGTACAAACACGTGTCTCATAGATGTTAAGGAAGTTGAAGAAGATAAAAACAGTGCCATGGGAAAAAGAACAGTTAAGGGGTCCAAGGTGAACAAGAAATCATTGACAGAGATTTGTCCTCCTGGCACCAAACTTTGCTGCTGCGCCCACAGGAGAAAACACCTCTTCCAAGAATGACAGATACTGTCCTATTGTTTCTAGCTCTTCCCCTTGCCACACAAATTCTCAGTCATAAAGCACTTTATTAGTTTCGTGCTTAATTGCTCCAGGAAGGAAATCAACACAGCTGAACAATCCTTCTTATACTAAAATGGCCCAAGAAATACTGACTCTGGTTTAAACCAGCAACCCTCTAAGCTTTGCCTTGCTACTACAATGGTGAAGCCAGCCTGAAAAGGAGATTTTTCTCACTCAGTTTCTCTCTCCCTTTATGTTCAGGGCCATTTTGGCTGTCTTCCTGGGAAAAAAAAATACCCTGCCATCCATGGATAGCAACCTCTGTCAGATGTCTTTATCCCCTAGAAGGCCCTGCAGCATGCCTTGTGGTTTAGGGCTTTCAGCTTAGATCAGGGATCAGAATCTAGATTTCAAGAACAAAGGATCTTCAAAGGGAATGCCTGATCTTTTCCTCTGATATTTATGGAGATCCACTTAAGGCCTCTGCTACTCTCCGCTCTGGCTATGGAGGCCAGGAGAGAGGAATGCTCTCTCACAGAGTGTACCCTTTAGTCACTCTTGATCAAAGCCTGGATCAAAGCCTGGAGGCTGGTATCCATCCAGAAGCAAACAAATAAATGCGTAGGTGAAGAAATGAGGTCTGAAATTTGCCCTTGGGTAGCCAGATTTCTGTATCAACACTGTGAGTCTCCTCAGCTGTTAAGTAAAAGCTGAGAAGATAAATCCCAAATATAAGAAATTAAAATCAATAAACTCACTGAGTCTTCCATGTCACAGTTCAGACTCATAAAGAGATACAACCACCAAATCCCCACAGTGCTGCTCTTTCACAATTGCACACATTTAGAAAAGGGAGGAAAGAGTTATATGAAACATTTGGCCGGGTGTAAGAATCAGTTATCTTAATGATGCAATATCAAAAGGAAATATTGTCTCATTTAGATATCTACCAGCTACAGTCACTACAATACTCCCAAAAGGATGGTAACTATTCTCACAGTTGCCTAGAAATTAAGAATTATACTTTCACTATGTTTAATATCCTAGCTGTACTTTCAAGGATCATCTATCTTAGTAAAGCTTTGGGGATCTAATTCAATTGCTTTTGGTCTGCCATTACTTATTTATAAAAGACGTGTCCTTCTGGTGGTACTGTGTTCCAGTGGATCTCCCAGATGCTGGAAGAACTGATGAACAAGAAAGATCTGGTCTGCTCACCATGCCTCAAGGACTGCATCCTGTCCTCAACTGTCTTGTTTTACGAAGCAAAGGACATACCATAAAAAAAATGCATCTGCCTCCTGCTGATGGAGCCATGTGGTCGGACAAAGACATATCCACCTCTTGATACTTTGTGCTGGTTGTTCTGCTAAAGTCAACAGCAAGCTGCTGATTTTTCAGCAGAGTTAGCAGTACCTGTGTGAGACATTTGTTTGCCTGCATGCAGACAAAGAGTAATTTGCAATAGATTATTTACAAGATCATGGAACAACTTTACCCGGAGCTCCAGAGTAACACCGAAATTGATAAGCTATGCAAAGGCAGCTGAAGTACAGCCATTCCTCAAGCGAGACATCGTTGTGCTTGGGGATGTCACATGCATGTGATTAGGATAAAGACAAAATGTCAGTGTAATGTTTGAGGGTGAGAATAAAAAGGAGTTAATGTAAAACTTCCCAACCAAATTCCTGAGGTGTGGTGGCCACCGTGATTTTTTGAGGGTTGTCAATAACTCATCCAATTTGGGTTCCAGATGTCTCCTGGAAACTGTCAACAGCTCTGTGGTCAGTAAGCCCATGTTCACTATGCCTCTGAGTGGCAATCGACTGTACCCTCTTCCAGTTCACTTGCTCCTTGAGGTCACCCAGATTTGTGCTCAGTATGTTTACGGTGGGGTGAAGTGTGTGTGCAGTGTTGATGTGGAGGTGTGAGTAGAGAGTAAAGCGCTAACGTGGGCACTTTCACTTGGACTTTACACATATCCAGTGTCTAGCAGTAAGGAAGCAGTGCTGGGAGCAAGACCAAGGACACAGTGCTACAACGACAGTGTGATGTGGGAAGGTAAGGTCTTGGAAAGTACTGCAAAGTGGATGGAAAGAGCCCAGGGGAGGAGGGAATGTTGGTGGTCCCAGGGGGTGGACTGAATGAGATGCAGAGCAAGGAGGTGGTAGGGAGAGGAGAGGCACTGAATCCCCTTCTGCTATTAAGCTTTTAAGCATGTTGTTACTTCTCTGAGCTGTGTTCCAACACAGCAATTAAAGATATTAAGAGTATTAAAAATGGACTCAATTTGAAGGTCACAAGAACTCATCTTGAATTTTACGCCACTCTTCATGTGCTTAAAATTAAGGGTGTGCTTAAGCACTTTCTCAATGGGAAAGTTTACTGATAGGCAGCATCAAATATCAGGCTAACAAATGTGTGCTGGGTCTTTGCAGCTTCCTTTCAGCAAGCCTTTCAGCCTTGAAAGCTACCTCTCTCAGTAGTCCAGAGTATATTGTTCTTCTGATTAACAAACCACAAGATGGATTTCTTTCCAAACATCTGATGCCTTGTGAATATTTTTTTTAATCAAAACGAATAAGCAGGAAGCACATATTTTACCTTTGTTGCTATGATACTGTGAATTATTGCATTTTTTACGGAACTGCTCTTGTGGTTTTATACAGTTCTAGGAAATACATGAAGAGATTATTCTGGAGAAGGGTTTAATGTGATGCTATAGAAGTTTGGATTCAGCTCTCTACCAGATGCTGAGTCATAAAGAGAGAGGGATGTTTCTGAGGTAATGGATTATGGATAGAGTTTGTAGGATTCAGTATTTATTCTTATTAAAAGCCAGTGATATATATCAACAGTGAGTCTTGCTGGTCCGAGATCACTGTCAATTACAATTTCTGGTCAATATGGGAGACCATCTGACCCTGGCACAGCACCAGTGGTACAGCTACTGGTGTGCGTCTCAGGGCAAGAGGGCACACATCAGCTAGTCCATGTAGGGCACAAAACAGTGCTGTGAGTCTGGAGAGTGAATAAGGGACAATTTTTTTAACAATTATTGATTAAATCCTGCACAGTCTCTTCACAGAGCACAGCTGTCTGCTATAAAAGTTAAAAGCCAGCACAGATCAACAGCAGAGTTGTGCAGGGAGAAGTGCAGCTGTATGGCTTCAGCAAATCCAGTGGCAAATATGCATGTTGAAGCACAGAGCTCTGGGCTCTCCCAGGTGCTCTGGGAGCTGTGAGCTTGTTTTTTGTCACCCCACTATGGCCCTCGGTCCTCAGGGTAGCAACTGCTGCAAGGAGATATGGAGGGTTTCACTCCACCTCCAATTAGTGTAGCATTGGAGCCATGTCTCTAGGCTGGCTGGGTTTCTCTCCCATACACATGCCCGCACACAAACAAAGTGACGATGACGGCAAAACACAAGATGGGAAGTGCAGCTGTCAGGAATTCTGTTAGCTCACACGAGAAAGATGGGGAATGGCCAAGAGAATTGAGAGGAGGAGGCCAAATTCCTCATAAAGAAAAACAAAGCAGACAGAAATACAAAAAAACAGGAGGTCTTTTAGGGCTGGAGAAAGTGGAAGGAAAAGAAAAAGGCGAGGAGGAGAAAGAAGAGAGAAAAGCTGGGGAGTTATTGATGCTGCAGGATCACGGACCTGATGGCTGTGTGATAATTGTGCTAGGTTTATAATAAGCATCAAACTTCAGCCTCAGCTGCATTCAGATGAGGCGAGAGCACGTTCCATATCACTTGTTAGGGAATGTTGTTTTCCTACCAAGAGGCTTAGGGATAGATGGGAAATGAGTTTAGTGGTCTCTGTGTCCATCTCCTAACAGAAGCAAGGTGCCACAAAAACAGAAGTCATGAAGTTCCTCACTGAAATGCTCTGCTCAAGCTCAGTTTTAATTTCTGCAGGAGATCTGTGAAACTCGGCCCTCAGACTGATAAAGGTGAATGAATGTGGGTGAGGCTGCTAGCTGTAGGCAACCAGAGGCACAGGATGGAGAAATATCACTCTGGCTGCTAACTCGGTGGACATGTAAAGAGAATCATTACAATGGTGTGTTGTATTGAGCTCTAAAATACGTGTCAGACAAGAAGGTTATTTAAAATAAAAACTGTTTGCTACTTCTGGAACACAGGAGCAATATAAGCTCAGAGAGCCTCTGAGAACACCAGGTTTCCCTTGCTGCGCTCCCATTTGCAGCGTACATTTAGGGAAAAGAGGTCTGGAGGAGTCAGCCCAAATTGCCATATGGAGCTGCTGAAGCTGCATTCCTGAAGCAAGAAAGATGCAGGAGTAGCAGGAGTGAGAGAGAAGCAGCCTGTCTTGAGCAAGAGGGTGAAGAAGGTGCTGGGTTGGAGAAAGCCCCCCAGGGCCTCAGAGTGGTGCTGGATCCACCTGATCCTTGGCTGAGGGTTGAGCCTGAAGACCAGTCAGCTGCTGGAGAATGCAAAGTTCCTCTCAGCTTCACAGCTGGGAAGTGCCTTGGAGACCCTCCAGGTGGGACCACAGGACAGAGAGGTCAGTGCCAAGCACATGCTTTTCAGTGCATCTCTGATCTGTTTTGTAACTTTTCAGTTTGGTCACTGTGAACTTTATCAACCCCTCACCAGGCTGAAGTGGGTTTGTCTCTAAGCTTGTCTGGGCACATGCCTGAGCTTGCATCAGCCCAAGGCTTGCTGCTCTGTGAGAGCAATGAATCCATGCGAGGATTCATTGCTGTGTTTGAGTCATGCATCATTCTGCATGTGTTTGGGTGCCTGCAACCCAGGATGCTTTAGGAAATGGCTACAGTATGGTCATTAGGGTACGACAGGACCAACCTGCCAGCCTGAAAGAGCCAGCCTGGTGTTAGTACTGTCAATGACAGTTCACAGACAGAAATTCCTCAGGTTTACCCACTTGCCTGTCTTGGGCTAGGGATAAGCTCAGTTTTATCTGAAAATCACACAATCACAGAACTCTAGGGGTTGGAAGGGACCTCGAGAGATCATTGGGTCCAACCTGATGATCTAACAGAGACAGCGTCCCAGGGTAAAGCAGATGGATGGCACCATTATCGGGGGGGGAAAACCCTAACAATGGAGATTTTGAAATGGGACCTGCCTCCAGCCTGGTACTTCAAGATTAGTTTTGAAGAGTAAAATGCGTGCAACTATGTCCTCCACAAGGTGAGCCACTTCTGTCCCTGCCTTTTGCATGAGTATGATAATTGCAGCTCCTTATCTGCAATGAAATGCATCTGTCTCCCTCCCATCCTCCCTCCCTCTCCCGAGTTCTCAGTCCCAGATGCTGAGCTCTTTCAGTAGCTTATCTGACAGGTATGTCTGACACGCAGTATTAGTTCAAGGACATGTACTAATAAAATAAACATATCACAAAAGGCACCACCTGGTCAATATGCTTAACATTTTGTGCAACAGATAAATCTAGAAGGAACTGATGAAGCAGTAGCAATTGTTATGTTTACAGAGCAGTTGCACGTTACTGAGCAACTCAGACAAACAGGATTCATCCCTGGTCAGCCCTCCCTCACTGTTATATCACTCCAGGGAAGTGTGTTTTATTCAGCTGCCCATGGAGCCTGGCTATTAATAGGGGTCTAAAGTGCACCAAATTGGCCATTGGCAGTCCCATTAAGATGCATAAGTGCATATTACTCATTTTACAGTGTGTAATCCGAGCCTTTCAAATTTCCCTTTAACGTCTTCGCTTAGTTACATACATCACCTTAAGCAAAGGTGATGACTGTTGGGGGAGTTTTGCTGCTAGACTCCCTGCTGTCAGGTGGTGCTGGGGCCAATAGTCTGCATGTGCTCAGGACACAAACTACTAGACTTTGTAAAAGTGTGCTGGGGAAATACCACGGCTGCTATTAGTGACAGCCTTGCTGTGTTAGAAGGACTACTGTCCAACCCAGTTCAGCTATGTGTCAGCATATGGCAGCTTTGATTTGTACTTTTAATAGGGCAGTTGGAGAGGACTCCAGGCTAACAGAGGCTAATTTGAGGGCTTGCTGACAAGCCTCCACCCCATGCTAAAAAATAAAGTCCTATCAACCACAGCTCCATCTCATCAAAGTTTGCTGGTTTAAGAAGGAACCATCTTCTGTTGTGTTGCCCAAGCACACTGATGTTGTCCAGACCACTGGGTGATTGGTCCTAGTGTGGCTGGTCACTTTCCCAAGCAGGAGATCTGGATAAGGCCATGCTGACAATATGAAAATCACTCTTCAGAAGACAACTATGTCTTCAGGAAGGAAAATGCATGCTCTTTTATAGGGACATAATTACCTAAAATATATATAATTGGAACATGATGCTCAGGTTCTATATGTTAAAACCCTCCTCCCTTCTAGCTGTGCAAGTTCTGAGGATGCTGATCACCTTGGCATGAATTATTGAAGGGAACTGAACAAATGCTTAAAAACAAGAAAATATGTCTGTGGTCCAAGATGCTTTTTAAGCATCTCATTGATTCCTCCTTCATCGTATTGCCTGCTGTCTCCTGAACACTGCAGATAGTCCTTAATTCCATTAGCTCTGTATGTGAATGTTTAAACTGACCACTAGCATCCTGTCCCTAGGAACCAACTCCTCTAAGGGGAATCGTTACACAAGTATGGAAGTTTTGTAACCTTTTCTGAGGAATCCAGTGTTAGCCACTCAGCTCAGACAGGAATTTGGTTGATAGAGTCTCTTGGCATGGCACTGTGGGGAAAGACCTTTTCTTGCAGCTGTGCTGAATAGGGGAGAACCTGCTTTATGCTTCACAGCAACATTATGATCAATATTACTGATACAATAATCATATATGGGATGTGTGGAACCAATAGAAAGGAAAGGGGTTTCCTGCAGTAATTGGCATTTTACCAGGCTGGAAAAGTGATGGAAACCAAGCAATGTTTTGTGTCTTGCTACCCGTCCTTCTGATCACATTACTATCTAGTATTAAAATAGGTCTTGGCTCTGCTGCACAAAGTGCTGTGCAAACACACCACAGCAGACCTTCAGCTAAGTTGTCACGGAGCCATCATTTTAATTGGAAAAATCAATTTAATGTCTTTCTGCCAGCTCTGTAATACTTCTTTTTCCTGGGACAGACTTCTCAAACAACCTGAAGGAATGGTTTAGTGGGAGATGTAGAGAGGGCTGACGTGCAACAGATGGTAAATCATTGTCAAAAACAAGTCATACAGTTGACCTCATTAGGAAAAGTCATTTATCCTTGGCTTTTGAGGGAGTTGGGGATGTTTGTGGGAAGACGGGCTGGTGGTTGACCATGGTTTTGCTATAAGAAGAGAGCAAGGGGTATGTGTGTGAATGAGGTTGCCATCTCAGATCATTCTGGGTTCATTGACCAGTATTGGTAATGTAGACCACTCTTAGCATTGGGAAAAGGGGAGGGAAGTGCAGTGTTTAAAAAATAAAAAGTATAGGACAGATAAGATGAGAGATTTATGAAAATGAGTGATTTAGAAACAGAGGAGAAAGTTGCAGGTCATGAAGCCTTGCTAAATTTTTGGGGAATATAGTCACATCTCTTGCTTTCCCAAAGTAGTCCATGGAGGACAGTGAAAAAAGGCTCACAGCTAATATTTTTTCTGTTTGAATCTGGTCTCTGTCAGTTAACCATGTAAAGAAAATCTGCGAGGATCCTGGTAACACTGGCTGGTATCCAGACTTGCAATTGAAGCAATGTACATACCAAAGAGGAGGGATGAAGCATCAGTGAAAAATCTCCCCTGCCTGATTTTAAATTACATTTCTATGTATCGTATTCTCCTCTGTACAGGTAATGCAGAAAATAATGCAGCCTTTATTTCTCTTGGACAGCAGCAAAACAGCACAAAGGGAATCTAGAGCGTGATCTAAAGAAGAAACAAAGGGCTGAAAATACAAATTCAGTAAAATTCAGAATTATGCAGGTCTGAATTTGTTTTCACTTACGCTATTTCGCTTGTGCCACTAATCTAGTCTAGTCTATTTTCAAAACAGTATTTTAAGTTGAATGTGTAAGAAAGTATACTGATTCCAAACAGCAATGTTCATACAATCTGCTAATGCGATTTCATTAATCCACTTTAAAAATGTAAACTCATACATCTTCTTGGTTATTTGCATTAGTCCAAAGAAGTGTAAAAGGACTGTTTGAGGGTTTCCCTTTGAATAACTCAAACCTCTCCATTTATCGTGGCATATGGGCCTGTCTAAGAGTATTGTCTTCAACAGAGAGTCATTATCAGTGGATCACTTTGCCAGGCAGATCCCTGACAACATAGGGAATGCTCAGCAGCAGAGGGATAGGCAGGAGAGAAAGATCAAGAAGATAACCTCAATGCAAGAAAAGTCCATGAAAAAGTGTTATTCTATTTTGATAAGGAATCTGACCTCCCAGGTCCTCACATTGGAAGAAAAAAAAAAAGTCCTGGACAATTTTAATCTTTTATTTCAGACTACTAAGGTACTGACCCTGCAGCTACTGGCAAATAACCAATGTACTGAGACACAGGTCATCCCCTGTTATCAAGCTGGTAATGGAGAAGAAATCTGCATGAGGAACTTCGTGGAAGGCAGCCAGTCAGATCTGGTTTGCATTTGTCCAGATCGAGAATTTCCTTTGCTACTTATTGGCGTCTGTTTAACATGAGCTAGATGAGGGAGAAAGGCTGTCTGCAATGAATCAGACTTACTCTGGACAGATAAAACAGAAAGGCAACAGCAGGGACTTCAGTATTGCAATCTGGAAAACAGAATGATAATAAAAAAGGGATTAAAGTGATAATTTTTAGTTGACAGACTTTGTTTATAAAGCTACAGTCATCTAATAGGGAAACTGAATTTCCTGGATAGTGTATATATGCTGCCTTGGAATTACTTGACTAAATAATTTATCAGAAATTAAAATACAGCAGCGTGTACGATGATAAAGTATATGGAAACCAACATTTTTTTGGTGTGAATTACATCAACACACTTCTGAGGGAAGCTTTGTCTTCATCCCTCACTCCTGAAGGACAGCAGGCTGGTACGTGTGAATCAGCTCTATTCCCTTAGCTGGTAAATTCGCCTGGATGAGCATAAAGCTGCTCCTCCTGCAGCACTGTGTTACCTTGTGGGTACAGCTCACCAAAAGAGACACAGCCATTCTGGTCAAGAGATACAGTAACTCCTCATCTTTCCAGGCTTCATCTCATGGAGCTTGTACAAAGGCTGTGCTGGCTTCCCAGGCAGGCTGCTCTGAAGGGAACTCATGAAGACAGGGCAGTTGTTTCTTCTCCCCAGGCAGAAAATGTCCCCTCTGACTCTCACAGCCCAGGTTAGTCCAGGAAGCAGCAAATATGAAACAGATTTGTGGAGCTCTTCTCTGTGTAGATGTGGAGACCTACAAATGATAGGTGTGGGCAAATGGGGGGCCATGGTGTACCCTCAAAATCTGGGTTAGAAGCCAAATCAGCATGAAGACCACAACTAAGGACAGAGCTTCCCTTCTACTTGCCTCCCTGTTTCCATGTCCTGAGCTGACCCCTGCCCAGCCAGAGTGCTTGGCACTGTGGAAGAAGCAGAACTTTCTGGCATTGGAGATATCCTACAAGCCATACCAAAACAAAATGATACCAGGGGTTTAATACAGAGCAAGTTTCAGCACAGCAGCAGACTTCATCAATCATTATGTTCTTGGCTCTCATTTTGTAGGCAGAGATTCAAAGTCAGCTTTGGTTTATTTGACGTAATTACTATAATAGTACTCATCAGCTTGTTAATGTAGAAGGCTCAGGTATTTGGCATTCAGGTCGATAAGCCATACATAGATATTCCCTATCTTTGCACAGTGCTTGTTAGGGTAATGCTCAGCAATGAACTAATGTTGTGTGAGTAATTTCAGCTGGGCAAGATTATTTAGATCTGCTCTCCAGCAAACACATTATTTTTAAGAGCCATATTTAAATTCATAGGAAGCAGAGAAGACTGCATATATGAGAGGCTGCCTCACAGTGATTGGCAGCGTTACAGAAATTAACCCTTTGGGAGGGTCTATGGTCCTTAACAATTTCTTTGCCTCCAGCTCAGTGGAGCATGGAAAAGAGCCACTCCCTCTCCCAAACCCAACCCAAGCACTGGGGTGAAAGCTAGGAGAGAAAAGCAGCACGTAATTGTCTCCTAGACCTGGAAGCTGGAAGGTGTGGTCTTATCTTCTTGTGCACATTAATAATCCAATCTCTTCCAAGAATTTCATTTATTAGTCAATGCTCATCACTGTGAAGTTTATAGAGCCATGGGGACTTATAATGAGCCTGTAAATACCCTTCCCTAAGTCACTTTTAAGATTGTAATTAGTCAGGGAATTATTTGACTTGTTTCAGGCCTCAGCCACCAGGCTCGTGTAATTTTTGGTTGCCTTTGCAGAGGAAGACGTGTTCTGCATAATCATAAGTTCCTTTTCTCCAGGATATTTTCCTTTTTGCCACAAAAGCCGTTTCTTGCTTTGCATAAACATTTGAGAGGAAGATTTTTTTCATTATTCTGGAAGAGACTGTAGTATCACTGCTTTTCTTATGCAAAGGAAAAATCAGACGAGGAGGCGGTTAACATTTTTCTGATGGAGTAGTGATGAGAGGTGTATGCTGGCAGATGTGACCTTGGAGGCCAATGTTCTGAACACCCTGGTGTTCTGTAACAGCAGAAGAATAGGACCAAACATGAGAGCAGATTGTCCTTTACCCACCTTTGGACTGTCTTGGGTCACAGGCTCTCCAGTGCCTACAATGTGTGGCGTATGCTAAAATATGCCTAAATGCCCACCTGTCTCTCCTTGCAGGGTGCTGTAGCTTCATAGTGCCTTCTGTATGAGTTATGATCCCACTCCAGAAAAATGCCATGAGATGAAATTCACTTACAATGGGGAGAGACAAGAAGTTGTAGAAGTACAGTCACCTCTGTATATCCTAATGATGAAATATGTCTACGGTATATATTAAGGGAATGCACAAAGCTGTGCTCAGAGAAAATCGAAAGCCATGTTATCACTCTTATTGCTATTTTTATGGGCATTGTCTAATATTAATTTACCTAGGAAATTTTTTTGGCTGAGTTCCTCAATGAGTATTTTTGGACTATCTCTGTTCCTGTGTAGGTGTGTTCATCACATCAGGGAATGGATGGAAGACTGCTGTTCCACAGCCCACACGTGGGAGAAGACAGTTGGAGAGTGGTGAACAAGCAATAAGAAGTCAAAGTAAACACTTCACTGTCTTTTAAGGGTCCTTACTGAAAACTAGTGAAGACAATGCACATCTTTTCATTGTGTAGGGCGACGACTTAGTCAAAGGGCAGATCATCATCTTTATACTTCAATTCAAAATATGGTAGTGCTTAAGTGTTTTCAGCTCCCATTAGCTGAGCATGCGATGAGTTGATGGCTGGCTATTTAAAGTGACTTTAAGGATTTTTTTGAGATATTTGGGACTGAAAACTTTGCCACTGATTTCTTCTGAAGTGGATAGGGTTATGGAGCTCCATAATCTGCCTTATTTCAACTTTAAAATTTAAAGTATTTACTTTAAATTGTCCAGGAAGAAAACTGAAGTCGAGGATATGGAAGCTTGCCCACTCTGCACAGTCCTGGATGGGAACATGACTTATCTTCATTCCAAATTTGGATTGCTTTCACTGCATTTTCAATATGGAACAAAGGTACTTCTGTATTTTTAATGTTTTATAGATCTGACTGTGTTTGTGTGAAGGGAAGTTTTATGGATATGGACATGTTATATTACCTCTTATATAACAACAGTCTGGTAGGAGTTCACAGCTATCAACTAGCATTGTCCAAACACAGTGAGCAAAGGTTAGAAACTGGGGAAAGGAACAGAAGCAGTGACAATTACCACCTCTGCATTAGTCCCTCTGTCCCTTCCAAATATAAGGAGCAAACAAAAATTTTTCACATTCACTGAGATTTGATATAAGCTAAATTCACTTTAGGCTTAGATGCCCATCAAGTTGCAGCTACTTTTTCATCTCCACTGCAACAGGAAATTTTCATTTGATTTCCAAGGGAGTAGAGTTAGGGTTTCTACTAAATTAAATTGTTTGAGTATTAGGGCCTCTGAAAACTGTTACTGAACTCTTCCATCCTCCTCTATTCAATTTCATGCTTCTAATTTCTGTGCTTCTAATAAAAGGGATGTTTACTACCAGGCGTCTAACTTGAACTGCTCTGGCAAGTTGCTGAGAAATATCAGTTGCAAAAAATTTGATATGAATGAAGTTTTCACCATCAAAAAGGTCCTATGTCAAAAGCAAAGAAAAGTCTCTGCTTTTGCTTTTCATTAAGTACTGGATGTGAGACATTAATCATTGAACTGGAAATCCAATTACATGATTATTAATCAGATGCATTTTTTTTCAACTTGGGGAAAAAAAGGCCAAGTGAAACATGTAAGTCCACTGGGAAACACTGCCAATTAAAGCAATTAAAAGAGGATGTGGAATTCTTAATTCTTATGCTTGGCTAGAAAGATGATTGACTGGGCTTGACTCTCTTGGAAGTGGGTGTGCTGGGCAGTTTTTTTCATTTACCTCTTAAGATCAAATGTTTCTGTTCCCTTTATGAGGCATAATTAATTTCCTTTGTGGGAAACTTTACTTATTATGATATGGGTAGCTGATGGAGTTTAAAATGTTTGATCAGGTTAAGCGATGCCTGTCATTTAACATTCCCACTCCCAGAGAGAAGCACATATTCCTTCCACTCTCATAACATTCTGCAGACAGACTTTCTGACAGCTGAAGTGTAGCCAGTAAATTTCTTTTCCATTAGTTGCAAATTGTACAATAATATACTAAAGTAATTACACCATAAATCTTCTTGCCATGAAGTTAGGCTCTGCAGTACACACTCATAAAACAGTGCAGTAGCAAATAAAATCACTGCATCTATATATATTAGTCTTACAGTAACTTTTCTGAGGGTGGTCTAAAACATTGATAAGAGTGTATTGGGAGGAACCAGGAGGAATTAAATGTTTCTTGAGTTTTATGTGAGAGGGGCTAGAGTTCTTCAGTAATTATAGATACCTTGTAGCTGCACATGGGTCAGAGCAAGGATTATTGCCAACAGTCTCTTTAGGTATGCATTGTGAACTAGAGTATGAAGTTCTCTGGATCATCCAGGATGCAGTGAGTCTTAGTTGAAGATCTGAGTCCAAGGCAAACTGTGTTGTAGGAGTCTTCTCAATCTACACAGAATACCTGTAGGTTAAATCTAACCATTGCTTGTCTCTGAAATACTTTGAAAATGAGGGTAACACAAATGACAGTATTTGCACTAAAAGCAGTAGCTAACTATATATTTATTTTTCTTAGGTCCCTAGAAAAGAACAGGCAGGTACTATAACTAAAACACTCTCTCAGCACCTAAATGTGAGGAGTCATCATTTAGCATTCAGCACTGTATTGCAAACTGTGGCAATAAAATTACGGTTTCTAGCAGTTTTGTTCCCAAAGCCAACGTTTACCCTGGAGACAAAGCTGCCTGTAACCCTCCTGATACTCACTGAATTGTGCCATAAGAAAGTTCCTTCCTTTTTTTTTTTTTGGAGAGGAGGACAGCAGTTTAGCCCATCCCATGTATTGCTGAACGACTCTGGATCCATCTCTTCCATTTCCCAGCTGGATGCCCTGAGGTAAGAACTGCAGGCTGGATTTATCGGACCCCATGCCAAGTTTGATTTGTTACAGCATGTATAGGACAGAACTTTGCTTTCTCTCCAGAGCAATGTTGATGCTGCCATTCACTCCTCCCACATGAGGGGCAGTGTTTACAGAGGTTGGGCTATTTCCAGGACTGTTCATTTCTTGTGATTTGGTGGCACAATTGAAAAAGCCAGCATTGCTGCTTCAGATTCTGTATCCCACTGCAGCCACGGACCTCTGCTAGGGATCAGGTAACCCCCAGTGAGGGACCATTTGCTTTGCTATTCTGTGAGGAATCACCCTCATACAAGCAGCATCTTTTGAAACAGGCTTTTGGCTTTGAATCATCTGGGAATCCAGCATGTATGGGGCACAGAAGAGGTATTTTCCCTGCCCATCAAGGCCCAGGAAGTACATTGTATTGTATTCACTATATTTGGTGTGATTTGCTACACTCAGGTACTCAGCTGCAATTAGGTGGTTAGAGATTTATCATTAATCTTCAGGTCTGTGTTGCTTATCAATCTGTTCCCTCACATAGCTTATGGCATTATTCTGAACAGTTTGATTAGGAAATATCTGTGCCTTGGAGCTGTTGCAGGCAGTAGGATTTCTCTGTGCATCTCCTGTCAATATCTAAATCTCTTCTATTCAAGGCTCTTTAGAGCACTTGTCTCTCAAATGACAATTATTATGTCTCTTGTCTGATTCAGAGATCTCTCAAAACCCTGCTGAGTCAGTGCCCTGACGTTAGACCACCAAGAAATTGCTTGTCCTTAATACTTGAACATATTACTTGAACTTTCTGCTACTTTTTCCCCCCCTCATTAGGATTTCTTAGGATGTTCAGATTCAACTAAGTTACCTTCTTCTGCTTTCCTCCTTCCTAAAAAGGTTCACATTCTCGTTGCCCTTATTATATTTGAAGTGCTTTCCTGATTTTCAGTTCATTCTTTCATAAATAACAATAAGAGAAAAACAGGGGCCATTTAAGTGTATTTGTGATGAGGAAAGAACTTGTTAGGAAAGCCGCTGTGGGAATGGAAGTGAGGAAAGTCTTGGAGGAACTCTTTTCCAGGTCAGGCTTCTAACTGATGAAAAAGACCAGTAGTGGATAGACTTCTTCTGACCTGCATCCTTCTCTCTGGAAGTTTTAATCTTGTTTAGCCCTGGTCTGATATGGACGTCTGGTTCATTGTTGATATCTCCTACCAGGGAAAAAGATCTCAATGCATCACAGGTAAAGCTGATGTTTATCTATGTGGTGCTTGGCCACACTGAAGAAATCACTTTCTACAGGTTTATGGGGAAAGTTTTGCATATATCTAGCTGCCCTGTTGCATTCTATATCACAGATGACATTCCCTTTGAAATCCCCAGGATGGCTTCGGGTAGCTACACACTTGAGGATTGTTTGCAAGTGCTAGTAAGAATCAATTAATCCAAGATAGGAACCATAACCCAATCCTAATGCTATTCCATGCTGAAGACCACCATGAAAGACAATAGGGAAATGACGGACAGAATCCAAGCATTTCTTTTATTTCTGCCCATGCACAAACCACAGTCTTATGTAATTTTTCATTGAAAATTCATTCTTCACTCTCTCTAGAGTCAGCATATATTTTTCCAAGCTGTTCAATTGCTGGAGATGCTAATGTCATTCTTCACTTTGGATCTTCCAAGATTAAAGGCCTTCTTTAAAATAAAGAAAAAAAAAATAAAATAAGAAAAAAAAGTGGTTATTCAGGCAGAGTACTGGATGTGCTGAAGAATGTGATGTGAATGGAGCTATGAAGAGATCAGACCTGACACTCATAATGCTTTTGAAATCTGTGGATCTACCTCTCAGTTATACCCTCCTGCTGATGAAAAATTGATGAATAAAGCTTTAAAGCTGGGCATTTTGTGGAGTTTAACATAAAATCAGATTAGCTTCTTTCCGTGGGAGTATCTCTAGTACACCTTTTAAGCTTCCTTGAAGTTAAAATTTTTGTTTCTCTGTTTAAGCAAGTGGGGGTGGTGCTCTATTATGTTTGTGTCACAGATTGACGAGAGGAGGGAAAGTGATCTGAGTTTTGAATATTTTTCCTCTAATTCTTTGAAGAGATATTATATCGAATTGATTCTATTTCCCCCTGTATATAAAGGTCGCAAAATGTCCATTTTAATAGTTCCAGTCACCTGCACAAAACCCTGCTTGAACTGTTAACCAACAAACTTAATCCTGTGGACACCTACAGTATAAGGAATAAGGAAAAAATAAAGAAAAAAAAAGAAAGAAACATATCAGACAAGTAAATGCATATGAATTTTCTACAGTGAGTGTTTGCAGTTATTTTAGCAATACCCAGATTTATTACAAATGCTGGAACTATAGTATGGAAATTAAACAGTAGGAAGAGAACAACACAAAACTAGCTATTAATCCTTGTGCATCCAAAATTGTCATGAGAAGAAAAGAGTTTTAGGAAAGGATCAGAGACTCCTCACTGTCTGAAGTCCCTGCTGTGCTTTACTTTCCACTGCTGGATACAGAAAAACAAATCCTAATAATTCACTGCATATCTTGCCTTGCTTTTATTTACATTTGGCATCAGGATGCAGCTGTACTGACTTCCTGATTAAGACAAGGTCATCTTCATCATTCCATGTTTAAATAATCCTTGTGTTTTCAGTCTCCTGTAGTACACATCCTACTAGACCATTAAACTATCATCTCTGTTGGGTTTCTGTGAAATTTTTCATTTTCCTGCGGCTGATAAAATGAATGATGATGATGATGTACTTCTTACCAAAAGCATCTATCATTTAAACTCCCACACTTCCCCAAGCCTTCAGTACCGTTAAAAGTCAATTTAATGCCTTCATCCCTTCAATTCATGATGACTGACAAACATGTTTAAATGGAGTCCAAAAGGTACCTCCAGGTATGTGTTATTTGGGTTAAAATCTAGACTGCTTTGTCAGAAGTTCATTTTCCTGTAGAGTTTGGGCTTTATGGTAATGTAGGGTAATTCTGTGCAATTGTGGAAGATCAGATAAAAGTTTTTCTATTACTTCTTAGGAAAAAATATTTATTGGGCAAAGAAGCCAGGAAGTTTTGCTTTATGAAATTGCCTTTTCTATATCTTTCCCTCTTTCTGGGAACTGCACAGATCTTAAGCATGAAACTCAATTTGTTTTCAAGTTCCATGGTGTAATTCATCTAATTGAATGAGTGCTAAGCAAGTTTAGATTGGCCAATTCTTTAAAAAAATGACTAGGATTCCCTTAGCTTGTGTCAGCTGAACTAATGCTGGTGGAGACATTATATTTTTTTCTATCCATGTGATAACCAAAGTCAAGAGAACCCATGGGAAAAGGCAGTCTGTATGGGAAAGGAGGATCTGGCTGTTATTAGCAGCGGTTATTCCAATGTTTATTCACAACCCCAGCCTCATCAGAAGCTCTCAGAAGGTTATTCTATTTTTTGTGTGCTATTTTACCCTCTTAATATCATATCTGGTGGTTCCTACAGGGATAATACACAGACCTTCCAGTGGAAGGTGACACTTTGACAAGGGTTGAGAGGGGTGAAGTTGAATCATGGTAATAGGGTCTAATAATTAATGGCATTAAGAGCTGAAATAAACGCATTCAGCCTTTACTATGCCTTGATCCAAAGGGCATGATTATCCATCCCTCACATAAGTCAGGGTGTCAGGACCTTTTGCAGATGGGCAGTTGTGGCAAACACTGAGCTTTACTCAGGAAGCAGAGGGAAGATGCTGTAAGAGACTTTACTGGTATTTTTGATTGGCTCTTGGCAGTGATAATCTTAGCTGCTAAAAGGAATCCTATGAAGAGACAGACCAGTCACATTAAAAACCACACAGACCAAACAAAACCCCACAAAAAGCCCCACAAAGAGAGAAAAGAGAAAATAAAAGGACTTGAAACCTACTGCTGAGACAATCAGTGCAGAAGACTGTTTGACAGGTTTAAGCAGAAGACTATCACAGGTAGGACTGGGAATACATGCTAATTTAAATATCAACTTACATGATTAAATTTAAAATCATACAGCTGCTTGGTCCAGTGTAGTCTGTACTGTTACATCCTGTATATGTGTTTGTGTGTATGTCTTGTGCTTCTGAGTGTATTAGCCAATATCAAATAAATCAGATGAAGGGGTTCAGGACGGTAGGACTGGGGATAATTAAATTCCCATGAGGTCTTTGGAACATAGCAACTACAGAGTGTGCCAAAGTGAAAACTAAGCACTCTGAGAAATTATATTTGTTCCTTGGTTGTACATCACTTACAGGATATTCTCAAAAGAAATGAGGAGACCACAGGAAATGCTTTTAGGCTGATATGTGAGAGGCTTAGAGCCACGTTGGCTTTCTGGTATGGGTGAAAGTCACTTTAGAGTGCTTCGATGGTGTTGCAGTGCTACTCAAGAAATGACTCAAATCCTAGCTTTTCTACATTATGATATTTTATCAGGCAGTGTGTAGGCAAACACAAAGTAAAGCAGGAATGTTGTCTCCACTGGTGACATATCCATAGCATCAGAGACTGAGCACAGATAGAGCAGAACTAGGTATGTAACATTACAATGATATGGAGCATAGACTAAGGAGGGTAAATCATACCCTCAGCCTTTAGCTGCAGTCAGGGAGATGTATTGGCCAAGAAGCAGTCTTTCAGCAGTCATCATTATTGGATGGAGCTCAGTCATGGTTGATGGTCCTGCTGGTCTTCATAGTGCAGATCTGAAAAAAACCCCAGATTTCACCTCCTGGAGGTAAGTATATACCACTCTAGTTTTGCCTTCATTGTACATGTCATTGTTTCCTCATCTTTAGTCTACTGGCTTCAGGGAGAAAAGGAATACCAAATATCTCATCTTAGGCAAGAGACAGTAATTCAGAGAGATGTGCCAGCCTTCAGAGTTGATTCCTTCTTGGTAAATAGTGTCAGATAACTCAGGGTTTGGAGGAATACACTGAAGAACTTTCAACTGCTGATTGAAAATCTAATTGAGAACTCCTTCTCCAGCATGGGTTGATTTCAGAGGAGCTGTGGGGTTAAAAGCAAACCAAAGAGTGAAGCTGGGGGGGGGGCTCATCTGGTCTCTTTATAGCTACAAAGCAGTAGAGGAAATCCTGGGGCTGACCTTGGCAGAAGCTGGTCTGCAGAAATGGCATACCAAACCAGGACCTGAAATTGCAGCAAATCTGCAATAATGTCTGTATGCTCACAGCGTCTCATAGTGAATGATGGCTTTATTTTGCCAGTGAAAGTGCTCTAGGAAAGGTGTGGCGTATGGTCAAGGGCTGGCTTGACTCTAAATGAGCTGCAGGCTATGTGAGGGACGTGAAGGGAAGAGACAGCAGCAAGACTTGAGGGAGCTTAATTTGCTGCTTTTTCCTACTTCATGACACAAGAACCCCTGACTGAGAAAATTCATGGCATGCTTGGAGGGGCCTAATTATTTATTTTTTTTTCTAGACCTTCCTTATAATTAACTCAGTTGTCTGCCAAGACCTGGAAAGCTGATGCTGAAAATGTCAAGGCATTTCTTATGTTCTTCAGTATAAGAAACCACAAGTGAGGACAAATCCAGCCATCAGCCAGTCTTTTATCGTTATGCAGCATTATGAAAATCATCTCTCTTTTTTGATAGGCCAGTGGTGCCATTGATTGTATAGTCAGCTCCAGACTTATGATCCTTTAAACCACAAGGAGATTATCTTGGTTTCTTTTCAGCTGCATAATTTATTTCTTGCCACTTACTGCAAGAATGCATTTGGGACTACCTGGCTTTCTACTTTCAGGTATCACATCAGGCTTACTTTCTTGTAGCAGCTCAAGACACCTGTTATTGTGCAGGCTAATGAAGGAGGTTCAAACAGCTAAGATGAAACATGAAAAATTCCTCAAAAAATGTAAAACATGATGACTTCTTCTGTACTGTAATGCTGGAACCTGCTCTAGTTCTATAGATGATGGGCCTATGCCTCTTTGCATTAATGGTAGTGGAACACTACTACTAGTCTTTATATGTGCTCTTGGGAACTGCAGGAAGCCAAAGGCTGCTGTTACCCAGCACTTGAGAGACAAGGATGGAGAAAGATTAAGGCATCTACATTGCTGGGGAATCAGTGGCCTCAAGGGCATGCATTCTTTTCTGAAGGCTTCAGGGATCTTGCAGCAGAACTCTGGTCCTCCTATGCCTGTGGACAGTTGGAATAACATTGCTGCTCACTGCACCCTGGTGTTGCACCTACAGTGGGTGACTAGGTAAGGACTGTAACTTCTGCTATTGTCAGGGTGGTGCAGTGCCAGTGCTGAGGTAGAAGCTGAGGCAGGGGAGCAGTGGGCTGTTGGGGGACTCCATGTGTCCACTGGCCTAGAGATGAAATGAAGAGAACCCCTCTGGAAAACAAGGATGTTGCAGACGAGCAGAGATGCCCTCCATCCAGTTCACCTTGAGGAGGTTATTGTGAAGATCAACAACCTGACCAACTACCTGACAAAATGTGACCATCTTTGCTAAAGATAAACGATCCCGATGCTTGGAAAAGACAGCATGATTTAAAAATGCTGAAAAGTTATGCAGAGGATGTCAAGACTGGAGCCAGTGGCTGTTTCCTGAGCTGCTCATCACACTGTCTTGCCTACATGGTGTGGGGAGAGCATGGCACAGCCACCCAAGGATGCCCAGTGGCAGGTGGCCATTTCTGACAGCCGTTGCATAGATGTTTGTCACAAATGTATGGTGTTACAGCAGGGTTAGGCTATCCAGGACCATCCTGAGATGAGACACTTTCCTGGCTGCAGCGGACTCTGCCCTGCAGAGTCTGTGCTGTCATCATGCCTGGCAGGGACAAGGGCAAGGGGCAGCATGTTGGGTGGGTGTCTGGGCTGCATGTGCTGTAACCTATGCGGCATGTCAGAGAGGTGAAATCACTAACCACCTCTATTCCCTGGTTGTGTGCACTGTGTTTAATACTGTGTAAGGGTGTCAAGGTCTAAGGCAAGAGAAAAAATAAACAAAAAAATGGAGAGTTGGTGAGATAGGCAACCTGAGAGGGGGCGAGGCCTGACCTGATCTAATGACACAGACTGTTGAATATCTTAGGCCCTGTTCTGATTTTGCAAAAAACCTTTACAAAAAGAATGACTTAACTGTGACATTTTAATGCAGCTCCTCTGGGTGCACTGAGGTGTGGACTTTGTGTGCAACAAGACATTTAACTATCCTGCCACCATGCTGGGCTGCCTGCGCCTCACAGCAGACTGCAGCCACCAGCCAACAAGAGGTCGTTGTGACATGGATGGGCAGCAGGTAAGCAGCTTGAATGGGGAAGAAAAAGATGCTAAGGCACACCTAAGGCTTTTATGTCTTTACTACTCGGTGTTTTTCACATCCAGTGAAGTTACAGAGAGAGGTGTACTTCGGGAGCTATTCTCACACGTCCTGAGCCAGTGTGTTCTGGTGGCCACGTCGGCCCCTGCTATGAAGTGTGCTTTGGAGTTGGGAAGCCTGCAGCCTCCTGCTGATGCACAAACAACAGTCCTGCAACAGAGGTGGCTGCAACAGTGCTCAGGGCAATATCGACTCATCAGGGACACACCATTCTCCAGGAGCCATTCTGCCTTTGCTTGGAGCAGGTAATGGGGAGAGAACTGGGTTCTCTGCTGCTTGCTGCAGCTCCTCTGTCCAGACTGCCTCAGGGGATCGGCAGCCAGTACTTTCCCAAGATAACGTTTATTCAATATTAAGAACCTGTGAGATGCAAAGATGTCATCTTGCATTGTCTGGCTGAATATTATGAGTAAAAATAATTGAAGTGTGTTTAGGGTAAAACTTTGAGACTTCTGAGATAACATTATTTGTAAAAAACAATGGCTGGAATCACCTTGCAATAACAACACTGTTGTGTCTTTAGGACCTTCCTCTATCCACTGGGCTTGATCTCTTTTGAGGCTTTGAAAAAACTCCTGGCCACTTTCTTTTGTGTTGTGGTTAAGCAGGTATGTTTACTGCAAGAGGTCAATAAAATTAAAGAAGTCAATAGCAAATGCTGACAACTGTTTGTCTTATTTGAGGTTTAGAAAGCAACAAAACCTGAAATTGACTTTAATCAGATATATGTGTTAAAGCTTCTTGTGGATCCCAAATCAGTCTAGCATCTCTTCTTAGTTGGAAGTTTGGATTTCACTTGCTTATATGGTGTAATATGCCAGATTTAGACTTGTGTAACCCAGTTCAGAAAATGGTCAAACATGCTATGGAAATTAGTTAAAATATGGTCTAATCCAAGTATTAAAACCTTACATTTAATGTTAAGCATGTTGCAAAATTATTAGGAACTGGGAGTTCCCCTTGCTTTAGTTGCTGGGTGCTGAAAACTCTTGAATATCTGGCAATGGCAGATAGTGAATAAGACAATTTTCTTGAATCGGTGCCTGAAACTACTGAAGTCTGTGAGCACTCCCAGGAAACCCATCCAAGGATTTATTTGAGAATCAGCACATCATGAGACCCTCTGGGAGCTTTCCTTCAGTCCTTCATAGATTGTAAGGCTCCAGCCAGCTGGATGTAAGTCATTAAAGCTCCTTATTTCTATCCATTAGTGCACTCATTAATATTTCTCGGTAACTTGGGACACAACATTTCTCATGCCAATCTTAGAAAAGTTTTCTCTTCCATCTAATTTTGACCTAGAGACAGCTGTAAGGACCAAAAGCTCACCACTGAGTGGAAAAAAACCCCAACTTTTTATCAAGTTTATGTTTGCAGAATCTGTCATTCTGGGCAAAGCAGTAGAGGCATTTTTCTTTGGAGATTAAAATCTGCCATGAAGTTGTTGACTGTAGGGGTATTTAACTTTTAACATTGGGCTCAGTGTTCCTGTCTGAAGCTTATTGAACCACTGACAGTAAAACAATGAGCTTTTCTCAGCAGGTCTCAAAGAAAAACAAAGAAATACAAAGAAAGTCTCCTTCTGGAGCCTTAGGAACTGGAAAAACATGGCTCTAACTTGTTGGTATACTCTAGAGATGGGTGCCATTAGAAGACAGCCAACTATAGCACAAAGAATTGCTTTTGGGTAGAAAAACAGAATCACAAAATCACAGGATAATTGAGCCTGGCAGGGGCCTCCTGGAGGTCTTCATGTCCACCCTCACAGCTCAAGCAGGACTGCTTAGAACAAGCTGCTCAGGACTATGTTGAGATGGCTTTCGAGTATCTCCAAGGTGGGATCCAAGTTTTGCCTTGTTGCATAAGTATTTTCATGCAGACATAGACACGTATATATTCTTATATGAATATAGATTATATATGCCCATTTATATACATGTGTAAATATAAACTGTGTCATATATATATATATGTGACCATGTATTTAACAGCAACATCTGTGTGCTCAACAGAAACTTGAGGACTTGCATTTGCAGAAATATTCTGTAAACTCGAGAAGAAAAAAAACCCCCTAAACTATTTGATTCTACCAAGAAAAAACACTTCAGTGCTAAACCCAGCAGGAGTGCTAATTGTTCTCTGAACATGGTGACAGTTCCTGTTCTTAAAGCAAACAGTAAGCAGTGGCTCCTCATCACTTTACCATGCTGTAATTTAGCCTTGAGGTCAGAGGTTAAACATTTACTTTTTGCTCATGGCCATACACGAGAAAAAGTATTAAGCAGACCTTTTTTTTTTTTTTTTTTAAGAATAAAGTTCCATCATTCCTAAGAGGAATTTATGGGAGAAGAGAACTAGGGGCAGCAGGAAGAGATTCAGAGCCTTGCAGGGTGTACGCTGTGCTGCCAAAGTCAATATTCCCTTTCTGTACACAAAACAAGGAGCCCTCAGGCTCCAAAAACAAGTACAAGAACTCAATTTCTGCAGGTTTTTGTTTTAACTTTTCATCTGGGATGTAGTGTTTTGGTTCTTGCATGCACAGCAACACTACTGGAATTTGACTTCTCCTCAGTGTTTTCTACTAATTTGGATATTTATGGCATTTGCTTATCAGAGGTTAATTATTTTTTATGTTTCCCTTACTTTGTTGACAGTCATTGAAAGTTCAGTAGCAGTCTTTCTTGGTAAAGTCTGCCTAGATAGTGCAAGACTGCATCAGTGGTGTAGTGTATCTGCTGAGTCAAGCCATCTAATTGAAGAAGACAGAAAAATATAGCTAGAGGTGCTGAAGCAAGGATGAGACAGAAGTAGTGGGTGGACACAGTCCAGGCATTGAATGAGACCATTGAATCCTGTGTATTTTGAGCTTTGTGGCTTGGAGGTCTCTCTTGGGGCACTGTGGGCCTTGTTGCTGAAGGTGTGAAGGGTTGCTTGACTGCTGGCACCTTGCATGGGAAGATCTTCTATGAAGGGCATCTGATATCTTCAGCTGAGTGAGACCATTGGTATTTAGATTGCAATTACCTTTCCTCCTAGGCACAGCAGCAATGCAAATGATGAGCTGAGGTTCTTCCACTTGCCATCTTCCAGCAGCATGTACCCACAGCCTTCCAGCCTTGGTAATTTTATTCTCATCAAGTGGGCTTGACCTAAGCATGAGTCCAACAGTGGCTGCTGGAAAGGCTTGTGACAATGCTGCCAAGCCAGGGCAGGGAGTTTCCTGGCCTTACAAGCCAAATTTCCTCCGTGGATTCAATGTGGATTCTTGGTACAAGCAAAACTCAAGAGGATCAAAATACATCTCTCTTGTGTCTATGCCTCCTTGTGCTCATAGTCCTGCTTCAACATTGTATGCATCTTTCTTCCTCTGCTGCAGCTCAGAACTTCTTGTTCTGCTGGGGCTTCTGCATAGCTGAATACTTCAAAGCCTTGGCTTAATTTGTGTTTGCACTTCTAAGTACTGCATAAAGGTGTTAGGCAGAGGAAGGGAGGAAGGTTCTTTCGAACTATTTGTGTATAAACATGAAAGTTACAACCTTCTGCTCCTTGATCCTTTCATCTTTTCAGGCTCATGGATAAAATGTGGTTGGGTTTTTGAACTTTACAGAAAGTTTTATTAAAAGAATGACTCAGACTTAGAAGTTCTTTTACTGAGATCCTTTTCTCTTTCTTTTTTCCTTTCCTTTTGTTTTTTTCTTCCTTTTCCTTCTGTTTGCTTTGTTACTTTCTCCCATTTAATCTTTTTCCATCCAGTACTAGTTTCAGATTGTTTTGGTGGACATCTTGTTGCATTGTGGCTTTGAGGGACATCAGGGCTGTGTACGTAGGGGCATCATTTGTTAGACCTCCTAGATTTGTCCACTGCACAGCCTCTTTCACCTCTGAGTGAAAATATGTGGAAAATAAAATGAGTAAAATACACAATTTTCAGATTTTTCTATCCATAGTTTGGGAGGTATTCAAGTTCAAGAAATATTTCAGCAGAAAGGTAGGAGCAAAAATGGAAATGATCTATCGCAAAGAGAGATGCCTACGAATGTTGTCATATCATTGAGCAATGCAGAAATAACTTCAGTTTCCCAACAGCTCCCAGTTTTCTTTTCTTTATCACTTTCCAAGTATCCTGGTCTATTTACACTAAGGTTCATTTCTTATATTGGTACCGACTGTAGAGTAGCACTGACACATGAAATAGTGAAATTTCAACTGTTGGTACTTACATGTCAAGATTACAATGCATGGGCAACTGTAATGAAGATGTTAATGATAAAACCAGAGTTAGGATCAAGGACTCCTGAGACTTTTTGTGATTTTCCCACAAGATCAAAGATATAAAGAATTTGTAAATATGTAGGTCATAACATATGATATTTATTTTGCTGAGCCTTCCATTAGTCCTAATTTTCTTTTAATCTTCTGATTGAAATTTGAGCAATGAACATCCTAGTTTCAAAAATCTTCTGTTTGGGAAGAGAAGTAAGTATCAGGCATCAGGACTTCCACAAGTGAATCACTCTAGTGACTTTCAGGATGATCCCATTATGCATATGGCTCCTTTTGAAAGTTTGTGTTATTTGCTTGATTTGACTTTTGTATCAGCTGGAATCTGATAGTTTAACTGATAATAATTTTTACTGGTGTAGCTGTTTGTCTTCCAGTACTTATTCTCCATGAAGCACTGTCAAAAATTGGCTGCCTCAAAGGTTATAAAGAGTCTTTGTGGTATGTTTTTTCTTCCCCCCCCCCCTTTTTTTCCCCTAATATGGACAGCAGGAGTTATAATTTAATCTTTCTGTGCCTGAAACAAAGCTTGCTGAACTCCATTACAATGACTTCAATGCCTTGACTTAGAGTGCTTAGTCTTTATGTGAGACAAAAAGTATCCTAATCTCCAGCAAAGTGATTAGCTCTTTTATGTGATTACCAATGTGACATTCACCCACAGACATCTCTACATTTTCCTGAGATTAAGATACTGGCCATACTGATTAGACTGGGCCAAGGATATAGGATAACAGGTGGAATTTGCAGGTGTTTCTGTTTAATGAGCTTTTTAATGAGGGTTTTCCTTGTTCAAATTTTGTCCACTGCCTTGGCATAAAAGTGCAATGCAAGTTTTCTTTTGAGGTCCACAAAGAACTCCTTAAAGTTATGGTCAGATAGCTGCAAACAATTATCATCTCCTAGGTGAGAAGAGGCAACTTCTTGTATACATTTTGTGCAGACCATTTCCAGAAATGGTTAAGATAATCCATTTTATTTTGCATTGCAAGATGCTGGAAGCACCACAGCTTTCAATTTCTGCATTTCAGCTAAGGGTAGGCAAGTTCTTTAAATATGTATTAGTATCGGTATAAATTCAATATACATTAATATAAAAAAACCATGGCTGATTGCTTGGGACCTGTGGTCCTACCTTTGCTAACAACTGATACAGAAACCTTAGAAATGTGAGTTTGTTGCTGAAAGGAAGCACTTCAGAAGCTTTTTTCCCCATTTTGTTTTTTTTAATTCCTCATGTTGCACTTTGCTGAAGATCTTCTCTGTGGTCTCTTGAGTTGGTGCAAGAGGATCTGTAAGCCTGCAGGACAATGTGATGCTCGGCTGAAGAACTCCTCATGTATCCCACCTGCTCCCTGGCTTCACTTGGCATCTGGACAGCAGCCACCCACATGTGGCACATTAAAGGATTAAGGCTTTAATGACAATTTTTAAATGATGTTATTAAACGGGGACTTCTATCTTGTAGAACACTTGAAAAATAACATTTGTAAAACTGTTTCCTGAGCAGTATATTCCCTTTTCCATTATTTCATCTATTTGTATGCTAATGAGAATTCTTCTTCCTTCTACTCAGTCTCTGCTTGAGCAGTTCAACACTGAATTCATGATTCTGTATTTTGTGCTGTCCAGATTTTACTTATATATTTTTAAAAAGTTATCTCTACAATTAATTAGAGGTAAATTGTTGACAAAGCAGCAGCAGATGCAAAGGAAGAGTGCCCTGAATCTAAGAGAGGCTTTTCAAACAGATACCTTTGCTGTATCACAGGTAGGTATACTTTTAATATTCAGTTATCAGAAATAAGTCAATGCTTGTTTAGCATTTGATGCTTCATGTGATACCACAAAATAATGAAAAAAAAAAGCATTTAATTTTAAAGTATGTCCTTAACCAATATGCACTTATGTTAAATATATCTCCTACAAGAAAAATAGATCAGTTTATCCAGACTACACTTCTGTGAAGAAAGTCCTGCATATTTTAGAAGTGCAACTTTGCTAAGTAATTTAAGAACAGACTTGTAATTTTGCAATTTTCTGCTTGCTTGAATATGCATATAGAACCTCTGACTAGCCCCCTTTCATGCTGAGCGTGACGTTATATTGTATAGAATACGCCTTTGGCTAGTTCGGGTCAGCTGTCCTGTCCTAGCTTCTTGTGAAAATTGACTCTATGCTAGCCAAGAGCAGGACAAATCTGAATGTTCACATATATTTGTAACAGCTCTGGAGTTCATTCAAAAAAGTTACTGAAACTTTAATGCCTGCTGGCAGACTCTTCACCCAAAGTTTTCAGTATCTTTTCTGATGCAGGGAGCTTAATATGTTAACGAGTATCTCTACACCTCAGTCATGGTTTGGACACCTGATCTTAGCCCAAGGTAATGCAGGTAATACCAACTCTCTTGTGAGCCACCGACTCAAGGAATGGTTCAGGCTGGAGGTGTCCTCTGGAGGTAGTCCAGCCCAACCTCTAGCTCTGAGCAGGACCAACTCTGGAGGCCAGGCTGCTCAGGGCTTTGTGCTGAGGACAGAGAGTCTACAGACTCTCTGATATATGTTTCAGTAGTGGATGTCTTTTGCAGTGAAAAAGCATTTCTTTATGTCCTTGTGATTGTTGTCCCTCCTTTCACTGTGCTTCTATAGGAGGAGCCTGACTCATTTTCTGTAATCTCCTTTCAGGTGTGGAAGATAGCTACCAATTTCCTCCATAAACTTCTCACCCCAGGACTGAACATCCCCTGTGCTGTCAGCCTTCCTGCGTGCAGTGTGTGCTCCAGCCTCCAGCCATGCTGATGGCCTTTGGACGGGCCCTCCCCACGACGTCAGCAAACCCTGTTACCTCTTGTATGTGCTACATACATGTACACACAGCTGCCAGTATGGACTTCTACTGCAGCTCAGGTGACACACCCAGGTATGTCTGAGCTCTGAACAATGTTGTCCAGATCCAGAAACATACCTACTTTCCCCCCACACCATCTCTGAATAAGTCTGTGTCAATGTGTGTCCAATGGTTGGACTTGATGATTTTCAAAGGTCTTTTCCAACCTTGTGATTCTGTGATTCTGTAATATTACCAGTTCTCTGCTTTCACATCTCTGCAGAGAACTTGCTTTGAAGGGCTAAATGTGGCAGGGAGAGTCCTCTTCT
The DNA here is from genome assembly GCF_964237585.1 of Gallinula chloropus. Taxonomy (NCBI): domain Eukaryota; kingdom Metazoa; phylum Chordata; class Aves; order Gruiformes; family Rallidae; genus Gallinula; species Gallinula chloropus. The sequence goes on from NC_140090.1 coordinate 71,451,967, forward strand.
TTAATGTGACTGTAAAATATTTAAGAGTTTAGACTAAGGAAGTAATTTCAGGGCCTAGTTCAACGTCACATCTCTCCTAATGAAAACGCATCTTCAAAGAGCTGCTCCAAGGCCCAGGGATGCCAGAAAGAATATTTCCATTGACTTTTGTCCTCTCTGCTTTCTGTACTAAAGAAAATCCAATTTTCAACTAAGCTATCAACAGCATTTGGCATAAAACATGGGCCAATTTCACATCTTAGCTACCTCAAGGAGAGATGACTCCAAGACTGAGCTTCTGTTTTCATGAAGAACGGCATAAAAACCAGGCTTCTTGTTAGCAACACAAAAAGCTCTGTATGGGGAAATGAGCTGTCTTTGGAATGGCACAACTGATATTTTAGCCTCAGGATCCTTTTCTCTTTTAAAGGTCACAGCACAATTTTAAACCCAGAATATTGTAGTGCATTTAAATATCTGAAATCTAGGGTAAACAAGATCAACTAATGTAAAACAGAAATGAAGAAATCACATCTACCTCTCTCATGCCAGAATTGACTCATCCCAGGAGTAACAATTCCAAGCAGTAGGAAAATAAACTCGGCCTTTCAGTGCCATGAGCTTGGATTTAAGACCTTCTTCCCCACTGCACAGAGGGACACTATCTTCTGTAATGAGATGATGGGCTTAGTGAATGAGAGGAGAGCAGTGGATGTTGTTTATTTTAACTTTAGGAAGTGACTTTCAACACTGTTCTCCATTATGTCCTCAGAGACAAGCTGATGAAATGGGGATGGAAATGACTTGGGCTGGAGCTGCTGAATGGCTGGATCCAGCAGGATGAGTACAACGTCCAGCTGAAGGTCAGTGCTAGCAGTGTATTCTAGGTGATGAGACAAAATGTACCCTGAGCAGGTTTGCAGATGATACAAAACTGGAAGGACTGGATACACCAGGTGAGTGTGCTTCTGTTCAGAGGGACTGAAGGAATGGGCGGAGATATGGGCTGACAGAAATCTCATGAAGTTCAACAAATGAAGAGGCAATATTCCTCCAATTCATGCCCCTGGGAGGAATAACTACATGCACCAACAGAGGCTGGGGGATGGCTGGCTGGAAATCAGCTCTGCAGAAAAGTCCATGGAAGTCCTGCTTGAAAGCAAGTTTAACATGAAACAGCAATGTCCTTTTGAGCCAAATAAGGCCAATGGTACCCTGGACTGCATTAAAGTATTGCCAGCAGGTTGAGCAAGGTGATACTCTCCCTTTATTCAGCACCATTGAGACATATCTGGAGTGCTGGGTTCACTTCTGGACTCTCCAGTCTAAGAGAGAAATGGACTTACTGGAGCAAGTCCAGCAAAGGGCCATGAAGATGATTAGAGGATTGGAGCATCTGTCTCATGAGCAGAGGCTGAGAAAGCTGGTGTTCAGCTTGGAGGTGACAAGGCTCAGGAGGATCTTATTCATGTGTATAAACAGCTGGTGGGAGGAGTAAAGAAGACAGAGCCAGACTTTTCTCAGTGATGTACATTCACAGGATGAGAAGCAAAGGCCACAAACTGAAATATAGAAAATTTCATGTTTACTTTTACTGTGAGGCTGGTTAGAACACTGGTGCAGGCTGCCCATAGAGGCTCTGGAGGCTCCATCCTTAGAGCTGTTGAAAACTCAACTGGACACAGCCCTGAGCAACCTGCAGCTGACCCTGCTCTGGGTCTGGAAGATCTCCAGAGGTGCCTACCTAACTCCACTATCACAGGATGGTTGAGTATACAAAGGATTTTTGAAAGAAAACAGTATGTTATGTAAAGTATTGTCAAGGCCACTAGGAACTAATAAATCCTGAGTACTACCTGGAGACAAATTCAGAGCAAAACACTGTAGCAGAGAATACATGTTTTGTGTTTATAACCCAGTATTATGATGGGCACATGTTAATTGTTCTCCACCAAAACGTAGGTGTTTTTGGAAATGTTTTTATTGCAGGAAAACCATCTTCATTAAAGCATTTGAACCTTCAAAACATGCCAGTCATTCTATCTGTAAAATGATAAAACAAGCAAATCACACTCATGACTACTTCCTTACTAAAAAATCAATGAAATTGAAACTACCTTGGTATGCATGTATTGACTTTTATTCTGAACACTGATTTAACTGTAAAGACCAATTAAAACAGAGATCAAAGGATCTACCAAGGAGTTGGGTTAGCTCTGTAAAAACATACAGTGCTTAGAAAAGAATATAAGAAAAATGATAGAAAATACAGGTTTGCAATGTAATTTGCTGTGGAATTGTAATGGGTGCTCATTGTACTAAATTGTGCTGAAGAGAAAATGCCTTAGACTTTGCCTGGAGAGAGAATAGGATGAAAGACAAAGTTTTATTGCACCTTTGCCCAACAGAAGGTGAATAACTGAGTCACACCAGAAGTTTGAATCGGTACTGAATTAGGAAAGCTGGATTGGAGTCCTAATCTGCTGTCTTCATAATAAAAGTGTCTTTCCTTGTGCTGTACAGAGAGGGGGATAAACTCTATTCCTATTAACCTCTGGACCGTGCACTTAAGGAACATAAAGGAGTGAACACCACCCCGCGAGCAGCCACAGGGCGGCACGAAGATAGATGGTGTCTGGGATGAGACGGGGCTGAGCGAAGAGAAGCAGCAATGGGGTTTTTCCACAGACAGCAGGAACACACACAGAAACGGGAAGGGTTTTTTTCCTTTCTCTTTCAACTGGCACAAAGAAGCCACCTCAGCTGCCACTATTAAAGCAACCCGAGCTCCTCTCGCTCACAGGGAGTAATTGTTTCTTGCTTGCAGAGGGAAGCGCCCGCACGTGCGCACACACGCGCGGTTGGAAATGGTTTAAAAATGTTGTATTTGACTTCCTGGCTAGTTTGACAATTCTCTTCAGAACTAGCTCTCATGACTGCTGGCTGGCAGAGCTGTTCCTGCCTTGATTTAAATGGGAAAACTCAATTAGAATTTGAATCTGTTGCACTCAAATGGAATTGTCTCTTGCAGGCAGAGCTCGGTCATGGACATGGAGCAGCATGAGTGAGAGGGGTTGAGGGAAGAGGAGGCTGTGCCTATGCAGAGGGCAGGTGGGGGGGGGGGGGGTTCTGAGCTAGTTGAGATGGGGTTTTCCCACGTGCTGTCACTCTGGAAAGGGAATTTCATTGCTCTTCTCCAAAGGTGTTCAAGGGATTGCTGCTGCTTCTAGGCTTTTGCTCTCCAGACTTCTCCATGCCTGAGGAGCCCTGCTGGGTCTGTGGGTGGCAGGGACTGGGTACCAAGCATCTCATGGACACTGAGCAGTGACTTGGTTCATGAGGACTATCTTTACTTTGACTCTCTGGCTTTAAACAAACCTCCATCCTTCCCCAGGCTCTTTTCCTCAGCTTTAAGGATGCCATTTCTGTTCCTGTAGTCTAGAAATATATGTAAGGATCTTTTCTATGCTGGAGTTTGGGCTTTTTCCTGGTAGTTCACCACTGGAGATCTCCCCACCTTGTCTCTTCCAGTGTCCTATCACAGTCCCACGCCTCCTTGCTGCCTCCACAGCAGACTGTTTCCAGCTGTGAGCTGAGACACTTCAATGCTACCCCTGCTCCTGGGAGCCCTGAGTTGGGCTCCACATTTTTATCATCGTCATCTGCTGAGATATATGTCTAGAAATCACAGACACTCCCCATGGCTTTCTTACCTGGGATCCCAGTCTGAGCCTTAGTTTCTATTTGTTCTGTAAGTCATCTGTGTTAAACTGCTCCTCACAAATAGCAGGTTCCAGCACGACTTCTTTCATCTATAGTTTGTATTTCTGTGTGACAGGGAGAAAACAGGTCTAATTTACATCAGAGCAGCTGGCTCTGCTGCTCTGCCACCTGGAGACTTGGCCGATGGGGAATGTGTGTCTGCAAACGGGACGGGCCTTTGCTCCCCATGGCTGTGCCTGTGTCTGCACTTGGCACCTGCTGACAGGGGGCAAATGTGCCTCTTGTCCCAACCCTTTGGGACCTGATGGACACTCTCAGTGGATGTTATGGATTGCAAAGAGGATGCACAAGTCCTATCAGTGCAGCAGGCTCCAATGGTCCTCTTGCAAAACCTGCAGTGTGGAGATTCAAGCGTGTTCATAGATGCAGAGCCAGGGTTTGGACTGGATGACCCTTACAGGTCCCTTCCAACTCAGTATATTCTGTTATTCTATGAAAATGGCTGGAGCATGGGTAGGATGGGGCAGTGGGCAGGCAGGGCTCAGGCCTGTTCTCCTCTGTCCCTGCCCAGACTATGCCACTTTGTAGCCAGGCTTTGAAAACCCTGCTGGAGATGTTTATATATATATATGTACTGCAGTTTTTCCAGGGGAGAGGGCAAAAGTGGTCAAATTTCTTTACCAAGGAACTGTTGTCTTTGGAGTACCTATTGCAGAAGAACTGCTTAGATTTTCCTTTGGATGTACTTGTGTGCAGGTGAGACCAAATGAAGATGGGGTAGTTTTGACAGCCAGGCCTCAGACATGCACAGAGATCATGCCCTGGGGAAGGGTTAGTGTCCTCCACAGAAATGCAGTCACAGACTATCTGTCCTGTGACCAAAGGCAGGTTTAAAGCTCTTTGTTGCAGGCTCTTGCTGTTCTTGCATGCATGGACGGGTGCATGTGTGTGGTCTGAATCAAGCTGCTGTTGCATGTACTCGGGTTACCCTGTCATTGACACGGGGCAGTTGAAATGCTCACACTGGGGCAGGCTGTGAGTGTTAGACAAACCGTGGTAGTTACTTAATAGTGCTCTCCAGGGACTTTTGTTTTCTACCTGTTTGGGGGCAAGGGTTTTTGGTAATTTATAGTTTTGTTTGGAGTCAGTTTCAAAAGAGCAAAGGAGAGATTTGGAAAAAATGCCATATATGAATTCTGAGAATGACATTGTGGTTGGTGAAGGCAAGGCCAGGTAGCAAGGTAAGACCCATGGCTGTGCAGCAGCAGGTATTTTTTGAGGGGGGTGTTCACAACAATGTTATTTGGTCTCAGTGATGCTTTTGCAGCAACAGGGTGAAACCCATCAATGCCAAAGCTGTGATGGAGCTAGAAGCTGCCTGGTGTTCCTAGGGCTGAGTAGGGCCCTGAGCAAATGCCAGAGCTTGTCAGAAGTGGAGATCATTCTCACTGGAACAAACCCCACAGATTAGTGAGACAGGCAGAGAAATTTTCTGGAAGATCTCCTGAGAAAAACTAACTGAGCTGTGGTGGCAAATGGGTAAAGGTGAAGAACCACCTCATAGCTCAAGCTATGGTCATAGCTCAAGCTATGGCTCCTCAGCAAAGAGCAGTGACTGTAGCACTTGGGAGAAATCCCAGTATGGGGGATGGGGATCAGCCCAAGAGGGACCTGTTCCTGGTCATGCATTGCAGACACCAGCCACATGGCCAGCTCTGCCTGCAACCAAGGTTTTAATGATCTCAGAAGAGAAAGAGCTAAAATGAAACTGAGAGATTTGCCTGCTCCGAGGTTCTTTAGAAAGAGGTAAATATGACAGCAAAGAGAGGGCAAACACTTCCAGCATGGCATGTCTGTAAATCACATCACCCCCCCGGCCAGGTTTGCCTCCTGCTCTGCTGCCTCATGCCAGCTCGTTTCCCCAGCTAAGGCTGCAGAAAGGCATCCCAGTCCCTGAGCCCAGCTGAGGGAAGACGTGGAGCCACTGGAGACAGCAGGGGAAGGGAGAATTCATTCCCATTTCATTCCCCCCTCCCAGGAAGAGGGGGTGCCACCAGCCAGTGGTCAGTAGTGGTGGCCGGTTCAGAAGGACTAGGAGGGGAAAAATCCATCGCTGAGTGGCTTGTGGTGGGGCTGCCTGTATGCAGCCACAGAGCCCTCTTGTGTTGCTCGCTGGGCTGCAGACCAGCCAGAAGAACAGTCTCTCCCTTTCACAGCGCCAAGGAGGGTAAAAAATGAGTGGCTTATTTTACCCTTTGGAATTTTCAGCTTGTGGGAGTTTCCAGAAGGCTGGAGGAATGAAATGATCTTAGTCCCTCTTCCCTGTTAGAGGAGGGGATATATCCTGCACATCTTCTAAAGAGCTGCACACCAGGAGAAGGGTTTTGCACTGGACCTGCTCCCATGATGTTACCTGTTATTAATTGATTTATTTTCCAGATAATATTATGGCTTCTTGCAGAAACTCAAGCCCAAGAATTTGCTGTTTCAGCCAGAAGGAATCTATAAAAATGTTTTCCTTAGGAAAATCCTGTTCTTCCCCCTCCCCCGACGTGCAAAATTGCCACTTTTTTCTTTGTTAATGCTTTTTAAAAAGAAGGGTAAAGCCCACCCTTTGGCTGAACTGTCAAACCTCTGAAGACTAAAAGTTCAGGCATCCTTCCTTCAGGCAGCATTAGAGCCACAATGGACTGCTCCACCCAATGATTTTATTCTGACCTGTGCAATCATTGCAACAAAAGGAAAAATGGTTAGTGGAGAAGAAGAAAGGAGACAAGGTTTTACCAACCACCTTTTTCTTTTATAAAATATGGTTGTATTTACTCCCTTCTGTAGCACTCTGTGCTCGCCTCTTGCTCCTGCAAAATAATTCTCTGCCTAAGTTTAAGGCTGCAAATAAGCCCTTTCACTGCAATCTTGCTTTAGGGGAAGCCATGTTAGACACAAGGGTTTTGTGTGGTGGAGGTTGATGCAGCACCAGGGAGCCCAGTCCCCAGGGAGGCAATACTGTCTCCCCATGGCAATCTCACATCATTGTACAGGTTCCTACAAACAACAAGCAGTTAAATGTTAGATTTTTTTTTTCTTTTTGGTGGCATGGGTATGCTTGTCCCTCTTCTTAATGGTTTTAAAAAAATGTAAAGCCACAGATGACTATTAGATCATTTTAATTTGTTCACTAAAGCTTTTGTGTAAAGTCTTCTATTAACCAGGCATTAATTTCCAGCAGATACCATCAGCAAGGAAAAAGATGCCATCAACACTAAGAATTCATTCAAACTGCTGTGGGATGGAAAGAAAGGGTGGAAAATGCTTATGAAAATATGTCCTGTGCTGCAGAAAAAGGTAAACATTGTCCTTCCCTCTGTCTAATCACAATGAAACTGAACAGGGAGAAAATGATTTCCTGCATTCAGATGCAATGGTCTCCAAGACAAGGACCATACAACTCAATCATCCAAATGCAGAGCAAGGGAGGGTTTGTTTTCAGTAAAACATAAACAGCACATGGAGCTGTGTCAGAATCTGTTCTTTTCCTATTTATAATCTGTCAAATAGACTCTTCTTGTATAAGTCTAACATGTTCAGGAGGTTGGGAGGAGGTTATGAGAGGTTGGGAAGCTGATGCGTGTCTTGGAATTTCCTATCTACTGAACCAGCTTTTTCTAATAAATTAAGATGTTGTCAAATGAAACAGTATCATTCTGGTGGTGATGCTATGTTTGTGTTGGCATCTATTTTAATAATGTATCCTGTATTTTGGCTGCTTAGGATTGGATTTTTGATAATTTCTTTCTTTCTACACTGCTGCCAGCACAATCCAATTTATCTTAGTGTTGGCAACAGAAATGTAAGAATAAGACTTGTTTTAGCAGTTCCTTTAGTTTACATTGATGCCACTTTTAACCTGAGCTGTTGCATTAGCACCTTATCAAAACACTGGAATAATTTTATATTTTTAAAGATCTTCCCTTCAAAATTTAAATAAGTTAGTTCAAAGAAAAAAAATTTACTGATTGCAGACTTGGGAAATGCTGCATTATTTCAGAGCAAAGCTTCTGTGTCTCTTTCTTCCCCATCCTCAGAGTGTGTTTTCGTGAAAGAATGGAAAGTATATAGATTTGAAAAACAAAATAGCTGTGTGTTATTGTGACTTTTTGGTGTTGCATTGTTGTGCCAAGACAAAAAAAAGGTGCTGCCCAGAGCATTTCCTGGTATAGCTCTTGTTATGCTTTTCAGTAGAAGACAGAGTCTCAGCCTGGCCCATGGTAGACACAGTATTTCATCCATTTACTGATTCCCTGTCTCACTGTCTTCTTCCAAAGCCACCCCTTCTCCTACTGACAGTAATCGAATTGGCTGTCTTAGATTCACCGTATGCTCTCAGTCTAATACTATTTATTTGAGATTAATGGTAACAACACCAAGACTGAGCGAATGCAAAGCCCATAGGAGTGGTCACAGGGCATCTTCTTGTGCCAGATGGTCTTGTAGGCATCCTGAAAGATATCAGGGAGGTCTAATAGACACATATTCTTCACCTTTTGAATTAGAGGAAAAATTAAGGACCTGCGGTGAGATGATCCCTAAAACCTTCCACTCCAGGCAGAGAGAGAAGTGTCATTTAAGCAGTTGGGAAAAGAAGCTGAAGTGCCTATGTTGTGATTCTCAGATACGAGGTAAGTCTGTAAAAACAGATTTTCAGTATTTATATCTGAACATGAATTTTGCTTCTTTGATCCTACTAATCTCTGTTTTGGGAGTGTTTTCATGGATTACTTAAAAAAAAACAAAAAAGAAAGAAAGAAAAAAATATGTGTTACAAGCTATCTCTTTCTGTTTCATGTTGCCCTTGCCAGAAGGTGTCTCACTTGCATGGTCATTGCAAGAAACTGTAGGTTTGTTTATTCTCTATATCTTTAGGTGCACTGCATATCTCTAGTTTGGTTTAAGATGATGTATTGTGGCCAGTCAGCAGCATGATTAAGAGAATATATTAACCTAAACTGGGTAATGTGTGTGCAAGGCTTGAATAAGAACAGCACGTCTCACAAATGCTACTTAGCAGCAGAAATACTTTTTCAGTGAGGATTATGTTGAGAGTAAGCTGACAATAGAAAAGGGGGAAAGGAAAAGGAGAAAGAAATTCTGACTAGTGAAGGGGGAGAAGGTACTAAAGTACTGCAGTGATTGGCAGAGCTGAAGGAGATGGGAGATTGTGTGTTAGAGAGAAACAGAGCTGTGGGGGAATGCAATGTGCTCAGGAGAGGAGATGCTTGTAGAGGGAGATCTCTGGTCAGAGGAGATGGTGTAACCAGGACATGGGGAACAAGTGTCTTAAGCTTCTGCCAATGGTCACGTCCCTGGGTCACACAGGTCCCCGTCCCAGCTGGATCTCATCTGCATGAGATGTTCTCTCAGGGCTGAGCCCTGTCCTGGCAGGAAGCTCTGCAGCGCTGATTGCAAATTAATTATCCCAGCTGATAACGGGAGATATGATGGAATGAGGGGGAGAGAGAAAAGCATAGCTAAGAGGTTGCTTTAATGAATTTGGTTTTCCTTAGCAAAGGTTTGAAGACAGGAAAGATGTTTTCAAGGAAGCAGGAAAGCTCGCTTAAGGAATGGATTATTCAGAGCTTAAAAAGTGCTGATTACAAATTGCTCTGTGTATGCTTTAGGTTGTTATGTGTAAAGAGCTCTTAATAACTAAGCTAATAAAGTCCTCAGTGTTTCACCTTGATATTTTTGTCTTTGGAAATATGCTAGTTTGTTGCATAAGTACCAAGGCATATTTCATCTTGGAACAAATAACAAACACACTGAAAGATTTCTTCAACATAGCAACAGAGAATTTTTTTAATTAATTTTATCAGCCTTTGGTATCTTTTGTGTTTCACATTATCTACCAGTGAAGTGGGCACAAACTTCACCTGCGTGATCTTCATGGAGTATTTAGCAGATCTTTGATTGCATCCAAGTGAGACATAAAACCTGCCAATACTGATACAGGGGGGAAAACACACTTTTATATGTGGTTTAATTTAAAATGTTTCAAGATTTAGAACTTTAAAAAAACCCACAAAAGAACTGCCTGGTTAACTTGATTCCTTAGTTCCAAGTCGAAACTCTTCCCATCTTCTGTTTCAAGACCATTTCAAAGACTGAGTTGTGAATAAGATCTTTTCCTGAGAAGGTGAGAATTTAAGGCGAGTTCCCTTTGTTTGTTGGGCAGAAAGATCTTTTGAAAAAACTGTTACCCAGTTGCTGTTAATGCCTGTCCCCAGAGGCAGGCAGGGCCAATATTAACTGTACTTATTGATCTGTGTTATGAAACAATTACAGTAGCATTCATGAGCCTTAAAAACCATAAGCAAAGATAATACACATACTTCACTTAATTCAGTAAGTTTGGTGGGGGGTGTAATATGCCTCTTGGAGTGTAGCTTGAGGAAATGATCTTGGTTTACACTGCTTGAGAAAGCTCTGCCAATGTATTTAATAATAACAACAGTAAAAATAGGGCTCAGCAAATTACCTGATTTATGCAATGTTGCAAAACGTCTGCTCTCTGCTGTCATGCACACTGGCCTCGGCTGGCCCCAGACCTCCTCTGGCCCCACATCTGCCACCCTCCTTTCTGTTGAGATGGCAAATACTCTGTCTGGCTCTGCACAGCACCCTCTGGAAAGTCAGGTCTCCTTTCAGCTGGGGCTCTCAAGCACTATAGCAGTACAAATAATTTTATGTAATGATTTCATTTTGTTTCCAGTCCTGGGCTTTGTACAGAGACTCACAGTGGAACGATTAGGCATGTCTGGAATGGTTATGAACTTCTTCCCCCAAAAGTGATTTATCTGACTGAGGGTAATACAGTGTAATTGTATGCCAGCCTCTGACTATTATTCTAAGACAGCTCAGCTCCTGTCTCTTTGAAAACCATCTCAAGATGAGTAAAAACTGGACTGCTCTGAAAACAGCCACTGCTCCTTCAGGCTGGGCTGGTAGAAATCAAAGGCATGTTGCCTGGATGCATGCATTGTATACTCAACTCTAGTACCAACCTTGAGGGACCTGTCTGTCTACTTGGGGCATTTGCCCCATTTGAGACTTTGACAGCATGTCATATCGAAGATGAAAGGCCCAGGGGATCAGAAGTCTCTAAGACACCAGAAGCAGAGGCAAAATTGAATGTATGCATATTCACTTCCACCTGTTTTGTTTTCCTCAGCTTTAAAACAAAGTTTGTCCTCCTTTTTGGAAAAGATTTTGAGGAAGAAGTGTATAGTATCGTTTGGATTTGAGTACACATGTACTGCATTGAGAGAACTGCACTGAGGAAGCATGGCCAGGTCTTATAGGGCCAGTGTGGCTGATGAACAAGGCTGCTGACTACTACAAGAGCTGGCTGGTTTCGCTGAATTGCCATTCTGACTGAGGAAGATAAACCCATGAGAACAACCCCTCCAATGCTGAGGGGGTCTAAGCAAGGGATCGAGCTGGTCAAGGATTCTCCTCCGTGCATCTCTAGCATGAAACAAGGTGAGGAATGTGATCCAGTAACTTTTCAGGGAATGACATTATTCTGAGCTATTCTGTGCATGAAACAGTAGAGGGGACTGGCTCTGGCTGGCTGGAGGGAACATGGGGGCCTGCAGGAATCATTTGGAAGGGATGATCTTTGAAAAATACTCGGCAGCTGAGATGAAAAAGGACAATGTTGGGCTCACCATCTTTTTTAAATTCCTAGCTGACCTCAGTTCTAAAAAATCTTCCCATGCAAACACCAAACCTTGCTGTCACTGCCCTAACTTGAACCACCACACATGGCCTATTTTCTACCAATGGTCTACCCACAGGAGAGGATGCTGGGACTTACTCCCCCTGCTCTCCTCACCTGAAGCTGTCAGCACTGCTGCACCTCACTGTGGCCAAAGCCTATGCTGGGACCTGCTATTGAATGTCACATAGCAGATGGATGTGGCAAAGTGGTGGCTTTTGGGACATGCAGCGTCATGACCAATCTCCTGGGCTTGCTGCCCGGCTGAACCTCAGAAGCATAAAGTAGAAACATGTTGTTGTCTTTGAGGCATTGTAGGTTCCACATCCCAACTGCTGATGACAAGAATAAGGTAGGTTTAGGCATGGAGAATGAGTAATTCCCAATTCTTATTCTCTGCATATGTACTGTGAACACCAAACAGCTTTCCAGGAGTACCTGGCTCCAGCCAGAAAAGATGAATACAGGCATGACTGATCAGAAATGCATTTGTGGAGAGCAGCCCAGTCACTAGATGAACTCTCTCTGTAACTAGCAGTCTTGGAATCATGGAGTTTCAGTCAATTTAAAACGAGGCCTTGTCAGGGCATCCTCAACAGCCTCCGGTGAGAAAGATCCTCGTTTGCTGCAATACCCAGTGCTTGGCGTATGGCAGCCTCAGCAACCCAGCAGTCTCTGTGCTTGATAAGCAGCAGCACGTACCCTTCTGCATTATGTACCCATAAACATGGCCTGATCGAGGCAGTTAACACCCTGACAGAACAGTTTGTCCTGACAGAACATGCGAATACATGTGGTAAAAATGACCATTTGATCACATCTCAAAAGTATGAAAAATACTAATTTTTGCTTCTTGATTAATTTTGTACTCAAATTCTAGTACCCTCCTCCTTGCATACAAGGCTGCTTCTGTGAGGGGGCTACTGGGCTTTTGCTCAGTGCTCAGCAAGGGGAAGTCTGGCAGATGTGGTCTGTGCTGGCTACTGTCTCCACCATCAGTGAGAGATAGAGGCTGGGTCATGAAAGGGTGTGCAGATAAGGACAACATGAAGGGGTGTGAAGAATGTCTACAAGAGGAGATTAACACTAGTAAACACAGAAAACATCCTTTCTCCCTTTCTCATTTCTCCCAATTCAGTCCTACACTGAATTAATTTTTTAAGTAATTTAAAATATCCTGGTAGTTTCTGGGTTTTCCTTTATGGGCACAGCTGACAGTCAGTTGTGCTGGGAATACCGTGGTCTCTCTCTTTCTCCTCCATCTCCTCATTGCCTGTTTTGGGGGTTTTATTGTGGGTTTGTTGGTTTGTTTGGTTTTTTTTTTCCTTCTTGGCATGAAGTTTTATCATATTTGGGATATAGTTTTCTGGGATCACGAAAAGCAGAAGAAAACTTTAAAAATGTGATTGGAGGCTCAAAATTCAAAAGCTTAAGCTTGGCCAAGTAAGCAAGTCGTGGCAATTAATTGAGTGCCAGTCATCTGCTCTTTTGAAATGGAGAGCTATCTTAGTGGAACAGACTCTGCTTTAAAGCAGGTAAAATGTACTACCTCAGAAACACTTCACACTGACAGGCATGAGCTATATGCCAACTGGTAAAATCTGTCCATGTTTTCCCTGGTGTTTTTCCTGAGTGCAAGCATTTGTTCTGCTTTTGCTTTAATTAGTCCCTCATAGTGCTACTCTGACAGACTAAATTAGGTGTCAGTAATAATATACTTTGTAAATGCAATCATTCTGTCGGGACAGAAATTCTCCATGTTCAGGCTGTTGTTTTCCATGTCTGCTCACTGCACTCAATTGTATAATTATCTTATAGAAATGAATACACAATACTGGCTAGATCTTAAACTGCAGCATTTCTCAGTTACACAGGACAGTAAGTCTGCCTCTCAGTCAGGTGATAGAGATATTTTCTATGGGGGATGAAGAAGAACAATTAGCACTACAGTCTATTTAGAGCTGATCGGTTTATTTAGTAGAGCTGAGCATAAAGTGCAGGCACTGGGATTTTTTGCAAACACTTTCTTACTTGCTGGGTTTCTTAAGCTGTGGTCTTCAACACAATACCTGAATCCTCTGTACTGTCCATGTACTCCAGTTAGGGTGCAAATTCAGTTTAAGCCAATTCCTCTCCTCGGTTCATGTGAGCTGAGATAAAGTTGAAGGAGACACCAGGACAGAGCACCCACCAATTCCCTTTGCTGATTTTTCTTATCCCAGGTCACACTTCCTGTTAAATGATTGTGTCTATTTTACTGATGAGACAATGGAGAACCACTAGAAAACAGAACAATATTTGATCTGTATTTTTAGTTTATAAAAAGCAACCCAACTCCTTTTTACTACGGAAAATATGTTCTTTTCTATTTCAGCAGATGTTTTGTAGGAAGTTGAAGAGTATATCCCTGTTCCTAACCAAATTTTCTTTCTGGTTTAGAGTTTCTTGTAGGTGACAGTGAAAAAGGTAGAACTGAACCCTGGGTGCTGAGACTTCTATGACATTTTGAAGAGATGCAATGTAAGAAGATGACCATGTGCTTTTCATCAACAAGTTTTATAGGAAAGCATTATCTTTTTGTCTTCATACTTGATATAGTTTGAATTTAGAAATTTACACATTAAATATTAAAAAAATGGAGTAAATAGCGATTCAAAGTGCTATATTTTATCTGTTTTATTTTAAATCCTTGAAAAAAATCTGAGCTACATCTTTTTTTCTGTGTTCATGGGGTTATTTTGCTTTAAAAGTCTTTTTTCCCCCTCATAGTTTGTAATGTCTTGCTCTAAAATTTGCTGCTTATAGGACCATTGGAAAATACTCAATATGAATAGCAACTCTGTAGAAATAACAGACTTAAATCTCTCTAGTGGGCTGTTGCCTGAAGAGAGAGAAAGTCTTATTGTGGCTTCTCAGTGGTGGTTGCATTCTCAGTAATGAAACATGAAGAACAATTTTCTTACCTTGCATTTATGCAAACCTTAACAGTAGAAAAATGAGAAACTTAAGAAAACTTTCTAAACAAGACTTCTAACCATTCTTCAAGCCTCCCAGGCATCAAAGAATTTTGTCGACCAACGCCATTATTATGTGAATGAGAGGACTTTAGAAAGCCATCACATATAAGGGGGAGTCTATGGTTTGTGGCATATCCTATTGGAAACGAGCATCCCTTATCCCAGTGTGACTTCATGTGCTTTTCAAAGGGTGTAGATTGAGAGGTGTTTGGGATTCAGCAGTTATGATGGAATCTGTAACAAAACTCAGCATGGGAACTGCAGGAAGGTATTTAAGTAGTTTGAGTGAGAGTCAGAAACTGGTTTAAAAAGCATTTCCTGAAGGTACAATCACTTCTGGCTTCAGAGTAGAAACACTTATGCATATTTCTGCACCCTGGGGCAGTTTTCAAGAATGTAGCTAATGTTAAATCTGAACTCAAAGGGCTTTAATTTTTCTGTTTGATGGGGAGCACTCATTATGCAAATAAGATAGCCTTTGGGCAGCTGTCTATTTTCCAAAGTTTTTTTCTTCTTTGGAAGGATGCTACTTTAAAATGGAAATTTCCACACTGATGTTACCTATTTAGTCTCAGCTTTCTAGTGTGCCTGGAAAATGTGAAGTGGAATACAGATACAAGCATGATCAGAAAAGCCCCACCCTAGCATGAAAGGAGCCTTGTTTCAGTTCAGCCCTGTCAGCGTTGTAACTCTTCCTAGGTGGGGAAATTGCAGCAAGCTCCACTTATCCTTGACATCTTGGCACAGGAAAACGTCCTTGATTATCTCCACTGTTGGCCTTTGGTGGCCAGCTAAATCCTGTCATTCTTCCTGACCTACCTCCACACTCTTGGTTTGTGGGGCAGGGCCAGTTTGGGTGAGAGCATCCTCAGCGTTATGTGGGTAGCTAACCTCTGCATTCTGCTTTACAGTACTCTTGCTGCTTTCCTGGCATTGGATTTAGGAGGGACCTCAATCCAGTCTCTACCTGGCCATCACTTCCTATGAGGCAATGCCATGGGGAGCTGTGGGACACATGGCCATGTGAGAGGTGGGTGGACATGCTGTCTTCCAGTTTTCACATCTGGTGGATCCCACGGCTTTCCTGAGTGCAGGCGTGCATCCAGGCAGGCTTTGTCTATGTGATTACATTAGGTAAGAGCGCAGTGCTTGGTAAGCAAGGGCATTATTCATCACCAGTGAAATCAAAGAATTAGTCAGAAGAGAATCTGAGGACATATCCTGTGCTTGTATAACTCACATGCTGTGGCCAAAGCCAATGAAATGAGTATTTTATAGATGCAGAGGGTTTTTTTTCTTCTGCTGATACTTTTCTTCTTCCAGCACTGCAGTCTCAAAAATCTTATGAAGGATTCAGGAGGTTTGACCCTCTTTGCGACCTTGAAGTCTAGGAGCCCTTTAAGAACCAGCCTTTAACCTCTAAGGAGAAGACAGACCATAAGGAACATGAAAAATTGAAAACCAAGAGAAACCTTATAGTAACTTGCTTTAACTTATAGTAACTTATAGTAACTTGCTTTGACTGCTCTGTCTCAGAACAGGAGGCAAAAAACTTGACATTCAACTCCAGGAGTTCAGTAGGGTCTGGAGCAACCCCTACCTGGGTGCACTGCAAGAAAAGCACCAGCTTCCGTTTTACGGTGCTTCTAGTCTAGCTGTGGTACTCTCAGATATTTCCTCCCCATTCTGATTTTCCTTACCAATAGCCCTCATTTCTTGTGCTGGGCCAGTTGTGAAACATCTTATTCCCAACATCCAAAAGGGATTTGTTTTGTAGTATGAAGGAGGACACTTCTTGCTGAGTTTGGCTTGCTTAATTAAGTAAGAGTTTGTGAAATGCTTTGGATCCATCTGGAGGAAAGATCTTCCTGAAGTGGAGCTCATTATCCTGACAATGCAAACTGACCTGGGTGAGCAAAGGCTACTGGATGAAACCTCATCTGGAAGGAAGACACATGACAGAAGATGGGCAGCTTGCTGAGGGGAAAGCAGGTGGCTCTTCTAGGTTGAGTGGGAGCTCTGCTCTCCTGGGCATGGGAACAATAGGAGCTTAAGTGCTGAGGTTGACAGGAAAAGTTAGTGGAAGAGCTTTCCTATGTTGCTGGGCACAGCTGCAGCACAGCACTTTGCCATGCTTGAAGACTTGGTATTGCTGAGCTTGCAGCTGGAGGTGGAGAGCTGCAGAGCTAGGCAGAGAAAGTTATATCCAGTGAACTTTCCTTTTCATCTACCTCTGTAAAAAGATTGGGGTGCATGGTATCTGGATTCTGGGCTTTCAGAAGTTTGGGATGAAATAGAACAATCATGGGACATTTTTAGATGAAGAGCACACAGTAGTTGCTGAGCAGCCTGACACTGGGATGCGGCTCAGTCTCCCTCCTTCCCAAGCACTCTGCTTGTCGTGTGCTGCTTGTGGCTGTTTCTAAGGGTGGTCAAAGCCATTTAATTGCTTGTGCAGAGGAACATCATGCCAGGGCCCTCAGAAATGTCCCAAGCAGCTCCCAGGGTAATGGCGACAGCATTTTCTTTGCCATGGCGGCTGCCTTCTGCTTGGGATGACCCCTACTCTGCTGTGCCACTCTGCTTAAAAGTTTCAGCTTTCTCCCTATTTTTAACGTCAGGAACAACTTGAGAAGAGTGGTCAGAATGGATTTCTGTGTCAGCAAGCATATTTTGAAAAGAAGAAGTAGTATTACCTTATCTGCTAATCATTTCCCACTGGCATTTTAATCATCTGCTGCAGAGGACAAAGTAAGCTATGGGGAAGGCTGCTGAGGCGGTTGTGGCTCGGTGAACCAAGCCAGCTGCTCCATACAGTGGATGCTTTCTTCTCTCTGGCATCTGGATCATGTTTGGTACAGTTGTAGAACCCTTTGAAACCCAGCATTTTGTTTTTCTAACACTTGGAAAAAATAGCCTTGAAGGAGGGACAACAAGCAAACTAAATCAAAACATATTTTCCGAAAATACACACAAACTTCCCCTTCCAGTAAGAAAATACCCTGAGGACATTGGATCTCAGCATCAAATCCAAGCCTTTGGAAACAGCCTGCTTAAGACAAACAAGGAATGAAGCAAACCCTGCTATTCTGCCAAGGTCAGCCACATGCTTCTGGTGCCTTGTTCTTGAAGGGAATGCTGGGGTCACCAGGAGGATCCATATTCCTGCGACATTTCAGGAACATGCCGGGAGGAGGAGAGCAAGGACTCTTGCTCTTGGTCTTGCTTGGGTGCCACCCAACCTGCTTTCTCTACAGCTGAACAGGTGTAAATCCTACACAAGCTGGGTCTGCTCTGTTTTTGTCTAAACAGGGGTGGGGAGTGTTTTCTGACCTGGGCTTCATTATTATACTGGCTCAAATAAAAACAAAGCTGTGCTTTCCCTTTCTCGAGGCATGCTACGTGCCTCCTTCCCTCTTCCTGAAATTTTATTTTAGGCTATAACCAGTGACTTTAGGGAATTTCCTGGTGTCATTATGGAATCAGACACTAATGCTGCCAGTTTGCATGTGAAAGGGACACATACAGATATAAAGTGCCATATAAAGAATGGTTGCAACTGTGTTTAAGAGCTGGGTTAGTATTTTCTCTTACCTTCTTTCCAGAAATGATTTGATACAGTGGTGACCAGCCATCATCCGTAGCCTGCCAAGAGGAGCTCCTTTCTGTCTGAGTGCAAAAAAAAAAAAGCCCCAAAAGAGCATTCATAGAGAGAAAGACTCCATTTGAAGAGGCAGAAGAGATGTCCAAGGACTGCTTTTATGGTTTTTATTTTGAAAAATACAGGTTCTTGATTAAAGGCCCAACAACTGGCATTTCAAAAAGCCACAGCAGGATCCTGACCTGCTCACAAAGTACAGTGAAATAATACCAAGGAATGACTTCCTTTTTTTTTTTCCTTTGTGCCAGGAAAACACCCTGGTGAAATGGCTTCCACAAGGGGATTGGAAAAGGTCCTCTGAAGAGGAGAGGTGGGTGGCAGTACCATAGGAGGAGGCGCTGATCTTGTGTCCTATTTCTGGGTCTTTATAGAACTCAGGAACAATTGTACAGAGATAGAGTGGCAGTCGACATGAGCAGCCATCATTCCTCAGAAAGTCATAGATGTACCTGGGGGCATATTTCTCTCTGGGGGATGAAAAAGCTTATGACATGTGCATGGGAATTGCACAGATTCAGTTTTCCAGGTAGCAGTACTCATTGTGCTGAGGCCTTATGGAGTGTTTCATGCTTGATAACAACGCACAGCTCTAACGTCACACCCTGTGAAACAATGCCAGCACTATGAGCAAGAACTATGGGCTGAACTACCCCACTGAAAATCAGAGTTGTGCTGCAAGGTGGGATGAATATAGGAAAGCTCATTTCACAGAGGGCAGGAATGAAACCCCATAACTTGATGTGAAAGGGAATCAAACTCCTGCTCCAATGCAGTGTGATATGGAGGTGCAGTACACGATATAGTTGGGCTATGTCAGTGCCCTGCCAGCTGCAGCCATCTGGTAGGTATTTTCCTGTCTTTGATTCTTCTGCCTTTCCAAGTGTCCTCACACAACTTTTTGAAGTTACTGAACTGGCAAATTCTGCTTCCTTGGGTGTTTCTCAATGTCTCCACAGCCATAGATGTGAGAAGACTGTAACTGCTACAGGATGGGCCCATATGCTCTAGAGCAGATATCACTCCCAGGCAGCTGGGATGGGTTGCTTATATGCTGTGAAGGTTTCTATCCTTTGCCAGGAAATGTCAATTGGTGCTTGATTAGTTAAACTAAAAATTCAGAAGAAAATTCAGCAAAGGAAATAAAATACTATTTGATGAGTAATTTGCACATCCACTGTAATAAAATGTACTGCTTTTAAAATGAAAACTCAGCTGCTTTCACCTATTTGCTACCAGTCTTAATTTCCCAAGTTTTCACAACTGCAGATCTAAAAACCCCACACTTTTGCTTTTAATATATTGGAAAGTCCAGAGAAAGACTTTAAGATGAAAATCTAAAATAATTTTACTGAAATTAATCTGGATTTATAGCTGAGTTAGCAGTGCTACCTCAATTCCTCTTTCCTTTTAAGGTGTATTTGCTATACACCATTCCAAGAGACCTTTAAAAAGATGTAAATCTTTTAATCTCTTTTTCATTTTTTGTTTCCAGGCAGAATTTGGTATTCATGCCTAGTTGCCAGCAGTTTGGATAAGGTAGGTACGAATTCAGATTGTTATTAGCTTTCAAAATCCAGCCAATATTTGTGTAAACAACATAATTTAAACATAATACACTCAAATCCCATTGCTATTCATAAGTTGAGCAATTAGTAGATGGGCCAAAACTGAGGTAAAGTGTAATAACTTCACTGAAGTCAATTGAACTTGTGCTAATTTGTTTTAGATATAATAAGCCCATTTTTCCCTTTAGCAGGATATTGTCCTGCTTTCTTTTCCATGGCACTTCCTATGCTGGCCTCAAATTTCTTTGGAAAAAGAAATTGGGTTTTGGCTGCATTTGGTCATAATTTTGACAGTATTTGTTTTTAGTATCAGGACAAACTTGTGATTTTTCTCATAATTAAAAAAAGCCATGGAAGCTGCATTTCCATCTCATCCCCTTCCCTTTCTTGGTTTGGGGTTTGGTTTTTTTTGGTTTGGTTTGTTTTTTTCCTCCTTTTTAAAAGGATTGAAAAGCAAGCCATAGCAAACCAAACACTGGGCAAATATTAAACAACACACAGCAGAAAAATGCAGTGACCTGGGTGATGTTTGCAGTTTAGGAGTTGAAAAAATGCTTTCTCGCTTTGTGTAAAAGATTAAGTGCTTGATCCTGTTTTCATGGTGTCAGTGGGAGTTCTGCCACCATTCAACAAGGGATGGATCGAATCCTTAAGATATTTGGTGAAATGCCTCGACCAAGGGTTGTAGCTTTCAATACACAAAAGCACACATATACTGTGTCCAAAATAAACTCAAAATAAAAAACCTGTCTGTGGTGGCTAAGCCCTGTGTAAGATCCTGCTTTGAAACTGGGGCTGTTGTGTGTAAATGATTGAGCAGGTTCAGTAGAAAGGGCACAGAATGACATTTTCCCCAGGAACGTTTACAAAATATTAAAATTCTGCTACACCGAATAGGTATTTAAAAGAGGTATTTTAATTGTAGATGTGGCACTTAGGGACATGGTTTAGTGGTGGATTTAGTAGTGTTATGTTAATGGTCGCACTAGATTATTTTAAGGGCCTTTTCCAACACAAGTGATTCTGTGACTCTGTGGTGGTTGTCCTGACTCCACAGAAGGGGAGGTACAAGAGTAGGAAAGGGCAGACAGGAAGATTTTGAGGGGCAGCTTGAACTGACTTAGGCAGCAATGCCCTCAAATGGAAAGCTATAGTGAGGACTGGACAACTGAAAGGACCTTGAGAAGTCTCTCAGTGTATTTCTCCCTGTCCTCAGAGCAGGGTTGGCTGTACCAAAACCTTCCTTTCCACAGAAGGTTTCAGAAACACCCACAAATGCTTGCTCAAGACCATCCCCTCATGAGCAATGCCAAGTGGAATTGGATCCACAGCCCAACATCTCAGGCAGGCCCATTTACACAGAGAGGCCAAGAGCCTCTGGAGATGATACCACAAAGGCCAGACAGAATAAAAAGCTTGTGCTCACCTTGATGGCTACCTGTATTTCCTTAGACTTCAAAACAGCTGTTTGCAGACCTGTGTGGTCTGTTTCCAAGGGGACAATGAGACACAACTAAAAAAAAGTTGATTCACAAATTCACATATGCCAGCTTACTTTATGCCAAACACACATATGCCACACATGCCAGACCTTACCTAGCTCATATCTCCCTTCCACCCTGTGCTCTGCTTCTCCACCCATTCCACTATGTAAACACTTGCTCAAAGTTGTCTCCCCCAGTTTTGTGAGAGGTCAAAAAATCAATGGCTGATCGGTACATCTCTCTTCCTGTCTGTTAGATCCCATCTGGCTGAAATCTCTGATTCTCACAGAGACAAGGGTTAAGACTGCTTCAGTGTTACCCATTCCTTCCTGTTGGCTTTCTTCATCTAAATCAGGGAAAATCAGATCCTCCTGGGACATGACTGCTCCATTTGTAAGGTAATGTCTGCTGTGTACTATGATAGTTTATGCTCCTGTGTTTCCTCAAGGTGTTTTGCATGCTGTAGTGTCATTGCTACAAGGAAGAATGTATTTGCAGAGAAACCTTGGCACCTCATTTTAGTTCTCAGATTTCCTTCTCTGTAAACTCCACACCTTTCACCAAGAACCCAACAGGAAGGGGGAGCAGCTGCAATATGTTTAGGAGCATTACAAGAATCTTTCATGTTGCTTTTAACAAGTGCCATCCATCTCAAAAGAGGTGGCTGTGTATTAATATCCCATATTCAAACTCCATTGGAGATTACCTTGGTCTGCAGCATGTCAGCCATAGCTATGAGAGCCTACATCATACCACCTAATGTCTGGATTTGCTTCTTCTCAGTAGGTTTAGTTTTATGCCAACTTTGCTCCCAAATTGTCTTGCTATAAGGTCAAATGTGTACCAGGTTGAGTGAGTGGGACCAAAAGCATAGCTTCTGGCAGGCACTGTAAACCATGAGATTGGTTTAGCTTTACCAGTGTTTGGCACCCCTGGGTTAGCCTGCAGCAAAGGAGGTTACCACTAGGAAAATCCCCAGTGCCCAGGGGTAGATCAGAGTGGATAATAACCTTTTGTAACTCTATGCACTTATACTCTGTCTCTGTGCTAAAAGTTCAGATGCCAAAATATTTTATCATACATGAGACAATATGTAATAAACTCTTAGCAATGTAAAAATACAACAGGAGCTCACCAGGTAAGAAGTAGAAAAATGGTGATTTTCCCATCTGTTCTTAGCTTTATGTGAAAGAAATAACTTAAATGGAAATAGAGTTGTTGTGCAGACTACTACACACACCGAATGACAGCTCCCGCTTCTCCTCAGCATGTGAAAGGCTAGCTGACTTCTGTGGGAAGAAGCTGTCAGATTTTGTATAGTACAGCAGAAAGTACTATATGGATGTTATTAATGAAGCTAAAGAGGTAGAAAGCATAGAACTAATCTTGCTCAGAAAAATGGATCCTAGAATCCTAATGCGTGTAGTAGATAAAAGCAGACAAATGCTATTCCTGTCTAAAACATAACTTTCTTATGAGCTGGAGAAGTACTGGCTACAGTTTTGTTTCTCATTAAGTACAAGTACTTTCTTCATTACTTTTGTAATTTCCTTCTTGAGTTGGAAGTGGAACTGCTTTGTGACCAAACCAGATTCACAGCAGGGTGATTAAGCACCATTGTAGCCTTGCTGTTAAGCACCCCGTGGGAGCAAACTGCCAAATATTTTGAGTCATCAAAGATATAGGACATAGCTGGCTCAGAAGTATAGACAAGTGGTGAACTGTCCCAATGGTCTATCATGTGAATTCAGTTTCAGTCAGTCGTGCAGCAGTGTGACTGGGTCATGAAAGACAGTGAGTGCTCTCTCTGGAGGATGCCTTTAGCAGCAGAAACCTTTTGCAGTTCAGTATCTGGAAGGACTAGACTGTTAGACATCACTGGCTATCTGATGGGCTTTTTGGAAGGAGCTGAGCAGTGTAGTTGTGGTTACTTGAGGAGAAAGGTCTGCCCAGCTTACAGAACGACCCAGCACAAGTGGACAATGTACTGCCTGCGGAAAAGTGGGGAATGGGAAAGCTCTTAAGGTTCACCCAGACCTGGGGTGGTTAGGTCATTGTGGCTCGTGGCATATTGCTAATTGATGCAAGTATATGAAGCTTGTAGCACTGCTAACCTTGTTCTTGACAGTCTATTTCATTTTCCACATTTGCCAGTTGGATATGTTCCTTGAAAATTACACTTGCTTGGAAAGAAAATATAATAAAAGCTTGTAAAAATTGACAGCAGTATAATACTGCTATGTGAAAGAAAGTGTAAAGAATTTAAAATAACTGGCTTTTGCAAATCTAACCATTTTCCTTCCTTGTATCTGTCAGCAGCTTAGTATAGAGAGAGTGTCTACAAGGGCAGAACTTGGGCAGTAAATCTCTCACAGTGAGGACTTGGGATAGGCGGAAATGATTCTTGTTTAACCCAAGGTTAGCACCAAATATGGAATCCAAAAGTATTCCATAAAGAACACAGAAAACAATACCTGCATTTTCCTCTCCAAAACTGAGAGTTATGGGGTTAAAAAATCCAAGTGGAAAGATCCTTTAAGCAGACTGTACTTGTGCCACCTGTAGTTCCTTCTTTCTGCCATTTAGATGGAGACTTAGATGCTCCAAGAATTTTAGTGGAAAACAGTGTCTTTGTCAAGACCTTCTAGAATAAATTTATCAGTTAATTAGGTACATTTATACACATCACTAAACCCATGGGTAGATGTCCACACACTTACTTGTACTTAAAGTAAAGCACATTCTTGAATACTTATTAAACATGGGTCTAAATCTCAAAATGAACCAAAGGAGAGATAGCTCGAGAGATATTAGGGAGACCATAATTGAAGATATCCCCCCTCTTTGTCTGACTTGAAACTAAATGATTTCTAAGAGTCCAATGCATTTATGTGGCTCGTGCCAGGCTACCAGTGCTCTATTTTCAGTGACTGCTTATCCAACAACTCCAAGTAGTGTGAAGATTGTAGTGGATTTAGGAACTTTAATGGCATTGAGACTTGATAAACTACACTCAAGAGAACTAAGAAAGAATAGAACCCTACTTCATGAGAAGGCCTGAAATTTTGATATCTTTTTATCTTGATTCTTTCAACAAGAACAACATTTAAAAAAAAATCTATTACATTGGATCTCAGCTTTTCCAATATTATCTCTAAATTTGCATTTTGCATCATTTGGCTTATTATAGTACAAGATGTCCCAAGCTCCATTTCCATTTTTGATGCTCAATTTTACTGAAATCAATGTGTTCCCATGAAAGAAATTTAATCTGGCATATTTTCTGACTGAAAGATGTGTCTCCTTAGAAAATCTTTAACTAGCTTTAGCATACAAATGTGGCTGATCAAAAAAGCAATCCAAAAGATGACTCTTTGTCATGCCAACAAGGCTACTAAGTGGTGTGTTTGCAATTGTAATCAAACAGAGAAATTGTACAGGAAAATAATAAGGGCAATTACTTGTACAAAGTTGAAATCCTGTGAATTTCCTGTATAGGTTCCTTCTTACTGGATCCAGAGCAGTTTGGATTCAGAGAATCCAGTCCGCAGGCATTAAAAATTTTCAAAACTCAAAGGGAAAGGGATTTCTTCCAGACTGTTGCCTTACAGCTCAGGAATATGTCTCTATCAGGAGTAGTGTGGCAAACAGGGCAATCAGAAGTTTTCTGGGAAGTGGATATTGAAAATTGCAAAAAGTGCTTCTACCTGACCTTGGCCTGAGAAGCACAGGCATGTGAAATCCAGAATCTTAGATGAATGTTTGAGAACGGTGAGATGATTGACCCAGAATTGGTTTTGACATGAAAAAACTCCTTGTAGAAAGCTGAAGTTTGTATCAGATTTAGTGCTTGTCAGGTGCACAACTTCCCAGCTGTATCTTCCAACAGAGATGGACTCTACTGAAGTCTATATTGTTCTCCTCATGTACCCATAAGAATGAAAAGGAACAGATGGGTTGACTTTTAACTGGCATCCCTAGACAAGATGCAGGAGTGCACCAATTCCCAATTCTTTCTGCCCAGAAAAATCCCTTCTGCAAAGATTTTGGCATGTAAGCATCGTTATGTGCTGTGTCTTGTTCATTTCTGGCCTCTATTGTATTTTTTGCTAATTTTTCCTTTTTTCTCTACACTGCAAACTAATTATAATAGGAATCCTTTATTCACATACAGTGCTGAAGAGCTTCCTTTTTTATTCCATCAGTGATTATAATTTATATCATGCTTATAATAATAAGTTTGATTTCTTTTCTGTTTGCTTGGGATGAGCATCAGGGAAGATAATTATGGAATGAAGGCATGCATTGGTAGGAGTACCCTTCCCATTTTGAAAACATGCAAAGATAGAAAAATAAACCAGAAAATACTTTAAAAAACCCCAGCACAAACCAGTGCAGCATCTTTTCCCAGTGTTCTTCAAAATTTATTACGAATCTGTCAAGAAGCTTGTTGCCAAGAAGAAAGTTTCTTGGTTAATTCCTGGGTCAGTACAGACACAGACCTGTGGATTTCTGTAGGAACAACAGCTACAGGCATGCAAGCAAGGGTCAGAGGACCATCTAGCTCCATATTCTGTCTTCAATCAAGGCTGGGGAAGGATGCTGAGGAAGCGTTTTAATGACAATGCCTATGAGGACTGATGCAGTCTAGGTATATTCTTACTTCTTTTCCAAACAAGAGACCCAGGGTCATTCATCCTCTCTGCATATAGAAATCATCCATCCTCAGCCTTTTCCTGCACATTTTCTAGGATTGCTGCTCAGCCTGTGAGATGGGTGGCCACACCACTTGCTGTACAGAAAGCACCAGAGACTCAATTAAAGTCAGTGGAAAGGAACTAGTGAATTCACTGCATCTTTGGATCCAGCCTGCTTTTATGTAATGAAATTGAAAGTTACAGTTGATTTTCAGAAAGGTGATTAACTCCAATCAGTTAGATAAGCAAACCTATTAAATCACAAGCTATAGTATGTCCCCAAGTGCCCCTATGAATCAAGACCTATAAGGATATAATATAAAAGTCTTTCATTATTACTTTTACATTTTCTGGTTTAGTTAGGATCTAGAAAATATACAATGATTAATGACTAACCAGTCAAGCACCCATAAAAATGTACTAATCCCCCTGAGAATGATAAATCTTCTTTAAATGAATAGAGACTGACAATCAAGGATCACATATTCTCCAGACATTTTGATAAATGTTCTTCCTATTATTTCCAACAAACGTTGGTACATGAAACTGGATAATTCATTCCCAGTAATTTATCTTTGTTCTCATGGGCATCAGGTCCTCACATTCTGTATTTTCTTCCTAAAGAAACACAGTGGATGTTAGATCAGCATCAGTAACAACAGACACAATGAAAATAAACTGGAAGATACTATAGAAGTGCAAATTAATAACATGGCAACTGCTTGGTTAGATTAGAAAAAGAATGGTAATGAACCACATACTGTGTCTTCTCTAGTATGGAAATTCTGTACATCTCTGCTGTGAATAATTTAATTTTGTCCTCACACAATGCTTCAGTAGCATACTGGATTGCTGTGAGTGGGAATGGGTCATGTTATACATGGTCTACATGCAAGAACTAAAGAGCAAGTTCTGGATGCATGGGTTTTATTTGGGATTTCTGCTGCATGGAACATAGATAGGAAAGCTATTGGAGCAGAAAGAAATCTGCCTTTTTTGTTTAGGTAGATTTTTCAGTTCATAGTTTTTACATTTATTTCCTTCCTTCCTCCCTTCCTTCACTTCCTTCCCTCCCTTCCCTCTCTTCCCTCTCTTCTCTCCCTTCCTTCCCTTCCCTCCCTTCTCTCCCTTCCTTCCCTTCCCTCCCTCCCTCCCTCCCTCCCTCCCTCCCTCCCTCCCTCCCTCCCTCCCTCCCTCCCTCCCTCCCTCCCTCCCTCCTTCCTTCCCTTCTTCCTTCCTGGAAGGCTGGCTTCTAAGAGGAGGTTTAGATGTGTATCTTGGAAGGCTGAGGACAGTGCATGCTTTTTGGGGAGGTCACTGTTTGTGAACTGTTAGATTCTCTGGAACAAAGATCTTTAAAATGTTTGTTAAGGTGTGAGTGGAGCTTTAAGGACTTGCCAGGATGAGAGAAATCTGCAGAGCTTGCTGCCCTCAGAAAGGTGATTAGCAACTTCACTGGGGAGCTGGAGGAGAGATACCAGGGTTGATTAATGTAGAGAGGATCTGTTTGGGTTTGTAGGTCAAAAAACAAAGGATTTGAGGTGGAGAAGATGGATCAGTCCTCTATGTAAATCAAATCAAAGGTCAGTTATTTTCCCAGGTTATGTATCATTTGAGAGCGAAGAAGCTGCAAAGTGCTTTGAACAGAGGGTACTGTGTACTGAGCTTTACAGCTGGGAAAATGCCTCTATAATATTCAAACTGCAGAAACTAATGTTTATTCCCAGTTTTCATTGAGCTGTTTCAGCTAAATATACTGTAGGAGTGTAAGAAAGTCTATGATATGATATAAACAACTTTATTTTTACAGGGTTAATGGGACGATTTTAAGTGCATTTTCCTTCTATGTATTAAATTTCTTTAGGGATTAACAGGGTTTTTTTGCTTAGGTAGAACATTTATTCCCCAATGATGGACTGCTTTGATCATTAAAACAAGCTGCCACTACAGTGTTATCACGTTCTCTATCATTTATTCAAGGTTGTTGAAAGAAGACTAAACCTCTTATGAATATTAAGTACTCAGGCATGGGTTTTTTACTACCTTCAAACTTTCTGTTAAGGAAAACTGGGGAAACAATGACCTTACTCCAGCTGGTCCTTCTGTGTGTAAAAGCAGATCTCATTGTTCTTTCAGCATTGATACCAGGAGGTGGAAATGGAAGATGTAGGGGGGTCATTTGTAACATGAGGGGTCTTTTGCTTACTCCACTGTTGAACGTCAGCAAAGAGGTGAGTAAAGAAGAGGAGTATGCCTGGGCTGCTCTGAACCAACCCCATTAGGGCACATATTTGCTGAGGCAAAGGCCATAGGAACACAGCCACCTGGAAAGGCTGGTGCAGGGACAGACCCAGGATGATCCACAGCTTGCATTTGCTGGGGAGAATGGATATTGTGCTCAGTCCCAGTCAGAAGGGCAGTGTTTATGCAAGCAAAAAAAGGTTCTTTCAAAGTGTAATAGATCAATAATCTATTGTCAGCTAATGAAATATACACAATGAATGCTATGCAGAGAAATCCATCTGCAAACTACTCCTACACCATGTGCTTATATGTACTTACGTATATAATATCCCATCTTCCTTTCACTGCACATCATGCAGTGATCTTTCCTCTGGCATCTGCCTTCTGCCTGAAAATTTCCAGCATAGTGAGAAATGCATAAGATGAAGGAAAAGAACTCCACTGCAGACCCTAAAGAAGAAACGTTGTACAACTTAACTCATATGCCTTAAATTACAGTTTGTAGAGTAGCTACCCACTGAGCAATGGTTGGCTGGCATGTGGTGAGAGATGGGAATGGCTCGTTGAAGTGTGTGCTCACCTGCTGTGGCAGAACAGAGCGTGCTGCAGGGCCCAAAGGCATCAGTCCCCAGTGTGACAGTCCTCTGTAGGAAGCGCTGCCCAGTAGATTTCCCGATCCAAACAGTTTTCAGACATGGTTATATCTGAACAGCGATGTAAAGCCATGGTGATAACTGTGCAGATGCAGAAGGGGCATGGTTTGGCCCATATCTGAACAATATTGTGCTAGATCCAAAGCACATTAGAACCCTTTGAGACAGCATGTGTCTATTATTATACAAGTTACATTTCCATGCAATATCCTCTCCACTATGGATAGGACTTGGGAGAATACAACAAGCGTTGGCTGCTGCAATTTCTCCTTAGTATAGTTAATAATTAATTCTTGAAAAAAAGGTGACACCAGATTTTTTTGGTCTCTATCAAAGTAGCTCTGGCAACATTTCATCTCTCCACAAAAATGTATAAAACCAGGATCTGGGAATGGGAATGTATGCTGTTTCATATTGATATTGCAATACTGGGCTGGTTTGATTAAATTTGTTAATAGAAGTACATAGATATTTTAGCACTGTAACACATTTGTTCGTTTGAAGGGTTGATTTTTAAAGCCTGGATTATTTTCCTGCTCTGATACACAGCACTTCTTACAGCAGTGAGCTGAAGTTAAACTACTAGCTCTGTACACCTTGTCCTGGTTGTTCTTGGAGTGGTAGAAGGGCAACACTGTGACTGAGGAGGAGATCCTGGTCTAGTTGGGTGCACTAGCTTGGTGCAGCTGTGACCAAAACCTGTGCTTTTCTTCACCCCTCTCCCAGACTTCACTAGAAAAGGCCTTTGACACCATGAAGGTGGGGTTGAATCAGCAACACTCTCTTCCACATCCCCCTTTGTCAGAAATGGTGCCATTGCTGACTCATGGCTTCACTTCATGGCTTGGGGGTTCAGAACTGACATCTCCAGGCACCCTTCCGGAGTACAGGTCACTGGTGAACAATAAACAGACCACATCTGGGATTTTGGACTTAATTTTTAATGGTTTACCCCAACTTTTATTTCTAGCTCTGATTTGTTCCTACTAACATTCACCTCTAGATTTCACCCCACATAATTGATATAATGTCCTTGCTTCAAGGCATGTCATTTGCTTGGTAACAGTCCCAATTACTCAGGGGTTACTGACTTTGGACTTTTAAAATGCAGCAGCTACAGGAAGTACCATGACCCCAATTACCACAGATATGTTCATGGATCAAAGACTCTGCAGTCAGACTTCTCCTCCTGACTAATCATTAACCAGGAGGAACATTGTAGAGCTGCCACTGATTTTTCTGGAGCTACTTTAACGGGATTACCATATAGCAAGTATCTTGCTCCTTTCATCCTTCGAAGACTTCCAGAGTACTAGTCAGATAAACCTGACAGAACTTCTGGAAGGCGCTTGGACTGACCTAGCAGAAATTGAGTTTGAAAATACTTTGGGGTGCAACATCTGTCCCATTTTCCTGATGAATATTATTTGCTCTGTTAGTACAAATGTAATGAATGATGAGCAATTTTTTCATACCTAATTCACTGGAAGTTTTAGAGACCTGACAGCAGCTAAGTGTGGCCAAGGGAAGAATGACAAATCAGTTCTCATTTTGGCTAAGGTCTTTGCAACAGCTTTCTACATACCCTTTCATATTTAGAGAGAGAGTGGAAGAGAAAGGTATGTTTTAAGGTGAGTGAGATGGAGAACATCTCCCAAGTCTGTGCATCCTTTCTGCCCCCCTGATAGAGGGCACAAGACATAACCTCAAAGGGAACTTGAGTTCCTAGGACCTTTTACATGAGCTGTCCCTGTGAGTTCAAGGTGATTAGAAGTTACTTCAGGGTACAAGCAGTTGAAGGTCTGCCTTCTTGTATGCACAGAGTAATGTACATGACATTCAAGGCAGCACATCCTCAACTGTATTTCTCATGGGACAAATACTTTGTGCTAGGTACTTCTGTAAATGAGGGGGCTTTCTGATGTGATCACCTAACATTTTTCACAGGAGCAGATAGCTCTGACTGCATTTGTAATCAGATCCCGTTTTGCATCAAGAGGAAATGCACTCCTTTACCCACGCAGTAAATTAACAAAACATACACACATCTACAGAGTCATTTATATAAGCACTATAAAATTGAGATTGTCAGGAAGCCTTGCATTAAAGCCTTCATTCCTGATTAGAAGATGGCATGCTGAGTACTTCAACCCACTTTACACTTCAAATCAAGCTATTATTAGGGCATCTGTCCGTTCACAGTTTCACTTAACGAGAGCTGGTTTTCAGAGATGCAGCAATGATGCACCTGATGTAAAATTTCAGCAAAAAAGTGTGATTTTTTTGTGTAGCATGTCCTTGAAAAATAAAAGGGTGAATCCTTCTTTTCCAAGACTTGATTAACGTTGAGTACATTGATGTGAAGCTGGATATTTCCATTTTCCCGAAGTCCCCCATGGAATTTAGCCCATGTTGCATACCAGTTGGGTTACTATAATGCTGCAATGCAAGTGGAATATTTGCTTATGTAGACCAGAAATCCAGCCTTTAGGATACTGGAAGCAGCATATCTTATTTAAGGGGAAGGACCAAGAAATGTGGGGTCCCAGTGCTGGAAAGCCTGTAGGGATATCTCATCTCTTTTTTTAGTGCTGGGAAAACAAATCCTGTGCTAAGGACCTTTGCCAAAATGATCAGGCAAGCTGTGTTTCAGGAGGGTAAAGCAGACAGTAGTGCCTGGAGACGGGAGTCCTCCTGGGACGTGTTGGGAAAAGGTGCCAGCGTGCACTGGAGACCATCAGCCAGGCTGGACAGCTTTCTCCACAGTGGCCCTGGGAATGTTCAGACCTCGATTAGATGTAGTCATCACTGATTTAAAGAGCTATTCAGTGAGCTTCAGAACCCTGCACTGGTGCACTGGAGATCACCCAGCATGAAAACCACATCTTCCTAGCACTCTCAGTACATTTTGTCTGCATTCACTACAGCAAGGTCTGCTCTCACCCCCACCAAATCAGAGCCCTGCAGTCATCTGTGATGTTACTTTTGTCTACAAAGAATATCTGCTCTGTTTGTTGTTGGTGACATTCACTATTCATGTATTATGCTTGTTGGCTTGTTTCTGGTGCTTTTGGGGAGGTATGGGTTACGTGATAGGTATCATATTGCTTA
This sequence comes from Gallinula chloropus, assembly GCF_964237585.1. Taxonomy (NCBI): domain Eukaryota; kingdom Metazoa; phylum Chordata; class Aves; order Gruiformes; family Rallidae; genus Gallinula; species Gallinula chloropus. Next base: position 71,483,878 of record NC_140090.1, read on the forward strand.
AGGAACAAGAGAGTGTTAAAGGAATAGTGCATTTGTTTCTTCTGTTCCTTAATTTGAAGTGGTTTTGAATTTTGAAAAATGCAGGGTCCAAAAATGCATGAACTGAATCTACAGCCTACCATGACTAATGTTTTATAAATACTCAGATGGAGACAGACAGATTGAAAAATTGCTGGAGTCAAACTTACGACTATTAAGCAAGTTCTCTTACATGTTTTCTGATCTTTCTTGAACGTGATACAGTTAAAGGGAAAACACACCATCTCTTCATTGCAGATATAAAAGAGAATGCTGTATAAATAAATGAGGAATCATTAAATATTTACTTTAAATATGTATCTACAGACATTCATGCAGATAACACTCATAAAAAAATATGAGCAGAGAAATTTTTTTACTGCAGCTTGTTCTTCAGCCATGACTTATTCAATTTTATGTCACTTGTATTTGCAGGGCGATTTGTTCTGAGTCTTTTGCAACGCCATTTGTTTTATATTTGAAATGTCAGTGGTAACTGAGGTGTCTTCTGTGAAATGTCAGCAAAACGAAATCCAGGGAGCCATCACAATGATAAGGAAAGGCCTCTGATCCTGAAGCAAGCCTGGACCGTGCTGATTTGTGCTGGCATGGTAAGTATTGCTCTAGCACATGATATGTTTGTATGATAGGTATTACCTCTACTAGGGTGGGGGGTCCCTTCCTTATTGATAAAGGCAACTGTTCATCAGCACAGCTGCTCCCTTGTGATGTGACTTCAAGCACATGGTGCCTCTAGGAGAGCTAGTGAGAAGGACACGGACCTCTGGCTGCTTCTTCTCTCTAAGTGAATCTGCCTTTGTGTATTACAGACTTCAGTGGTCCAAAGATGCAAACAGTCACTATGCAAAATTACATTAACTTGCAAGGCAGTAGGACAGAGTCCCCCAAGCCAGACTGCAGGTCTGCAGTGTAATGTGGAAGTGAATAATGTAATAGTAGAAAAGGAGATTGGAGGGAAGAGCACTGGTCCAGCTGATCCTTCCTGAGGCTGCTCAAAGTACTCACCGAAATACCCAGCAACACAGCCTTGATTTTTGGAGAATGGGAACATGCTGGAGACAACTTCTCCAGGCCCTGCACTGTGGGGACATGTGCTGACATTGTCAGCCACAGCCTAATGGAAAAAAGCTGTTAGGAGTATTCAGGGTTGCAATAGAGTAACTGCTACCTAGCCTAGTGTGTACACTTCTGCTCTGCTGTTGAAAAAAGGTGGGATTGTAAGACCAGTAAATGTGTCAGGTTGATAGTACTTCAGATGTATTATCCAATGTTCTGACAATGTGCTTTTCTTAGTGGTTACATTGCTGATTACCTCTATTTTAATAATAATGACTTATTCTGTTATGGGGATTCTCTATGCCTTTAGAAAGAAATAGAAACGCAAATAGTCTGTGGTTTGCAAGCTTTCTCAGCCTCACTCTAGTCCTCTGCAAACATAAGGATTTGAACTTCCATGTATTAAAATCTGAGGGGAAAATTCATATATGCTCTGAAAAACAAGACTGTGGGACTCACGTTGCTTCACACATTGCCAGCTTGTGTAATGTTTTCCACTCAGTGTGTAATAAATGATAATGGAACAGGGCACTAAGAGATAACATAGCTTGCCAAAAGTGTGCAGACATAACCAAATTAAGACACCGTGCACCCTTAAGTTTTTAGGCTACCTTGGCAACGCTAATGAACTTTTAATGGTTGAAAAGTCTAGAACAGTTTAAGCTTTTCTTTTTTTAAACAAACTTTGAGCAACCTTTACTCAAATTAAACACAGTCCCCTACCTCTTCTTATTTTTGCAATAGATTTTTTTTTCCTGAGCTGGACTTCATAATGAATTATTTCCTCTGATTTAAGAGGAGAGAGTATTTCCTTAAGTTGTTTTCAGTTTGACACTGAAAATGAACCCATGGAGTGGAAATCCAGGCTAAGCCAGTCTTCACATCAGTTTCTGTGAAAGAATCACCCTTATTTCCAATTATCCAAACCAGTGGCTGCTAAAGTATTGATGCTTCTAAGCTACAGACATCAGAAATTAGTTACTGAGGCAAATTGCCTTGCTGTGCTTCCATTTTCAAATGTAATTCCACTGAAGGGACACTTGATTTTCTCATTAAGTCCTTTTTTTTCAAAGGGCAAATCAACATGGAGAGCTTTCTTGAACATGCAGTTCTGTTGCACAGTTCAATTTTATGGGGGAAGAATTAAAGAACTCAAAATATTGTGATTCTATGTGAGACCACTATTTGACCTCTATCTGAACAAGTCTTCTCCAAGGATCTTGTCTTACGAAGACAAGCTGATGTACCTTGACAGGCACAGATCTTTTGGGTCCTGTAATGAGCTCAGGATCACTATTGAGAAGTACTGTGATAAAGGGCAGGGCTTATAGATGAACTCCAGAGCTTCTGCTCTAAAGTCAGACAAGATAGGCTGTTATTTGGGCTTGCAGGAGATTTCACGTAGCAAATCAGTGAAGGATCTGTAGGTAGAACCCAATAAATTACTTTGTTTAGTCTTATCCTTGTGCTTCTAGCTTCCTGAATTAGGCACTGAGTGGTCTGTAAAATGTGTTTGGAAAAACTGAGTGTTACAAATCAACACACTTATTGGGGAGCTGCCATATACTGGTAGAGACAATGAGCAGACAACTATGGACCCAGTGTTATCTGCCAGTGACTCAGATGTCTATGTGTGGCTAAGAAAGAGCCCACAGCCCACTCAGCACATGTAGCTTCTTGAAGGAAATGGTCTGAAATCAGTCTCTTGTAGTTAAAATGCAGTGGATAGAGCAGAGCTCTTCTCATCCTGTACTGTTACCCAGGAATGGAAAGTCACCTGGGCTCAGGTTCAACATCTCACCCTGCCTGCTGTAATGACAGCTGGGGTCTGTCAGTGAGAGTAGAAAGTAATGGGACAGCTTGGGTGTGGTGCCCAAAGTGGGACTACTGCTCTGAGATAGTCCTCTAGGCCCTAAAGGATTCCTGGACAGGACTATGCTGTCAATCCTGTTCAGCAGCTCACATGTCTTGCATTGGCTTGTAGAGAAGCTGTAGAATCTAGTTTGTGAAGACTGAACAAACAGGAGAGAGGAATTGTGGGGTTAGGCAGCATCTTAGGGATGTCTTGGGGGACCTGTGTGCTTACATCTCTCTGCACATCTAGCCCTATGTCACGCACTTTGTTCAACAGCTGTTCTCAAATGTAATAACTTCACCAACATCACGAGATGATCATGTCCCTGGTGCTGTGTATATGCACTGCACGAACGTAAATGAACGTAAAGTGCACCTGCACTTCCTCATTGCACTTGCCCAGAGAAAGAACTTCCTCACACTTGCAAACTATTTGGAGTTGCCCAGATGGCTGCTTTGCTTGCAATTGCCATACCTGTTTCCTGCATGAGCAGGGTTCGTGTGTGCCATTGGGATGCTGTTCTTTCAGAGGTGGCTCATAAAGTAGCGATGACTTAAAATTCATGTTTTCCCAGAGAGACCTGCAAACCAAACTCTGGGGATGAGATTCCACCTTATATGGATGGATTCCATCCATAGAGAATCATTGTATGTATGACTAGTTTCTTATGCTCGTTCACCAAGTATCTGCTACTGGTTACTGTCACAAAATAGCAGGTAAAAGAGGTTTTGGTTGGCTAAAGCTTGTTTGATTTAAAGTTCTTCCTCCATGCAACTAAAGACACCTGCATTAATACCGACTTTTAAAAAGACTTTGTATTTTAATCTCAACAGAATAAAACCAATGCGGTTAAACATGCAAGGAGTATTAAACAAAGTAAGTGTTAAATTCTGGAAGCTTCTTTCATACATCTGGTAGGAAAAAGTGGTGAAATTTATTTCAAGGCATTTCAAAGCAAAGTCCTTTGAAAGCTTTTAAGAAATGGGATACAAAAGACTGATAAAAAGCTTCTACACAACCATATTCTGGGATTTCAAGTTAATTCCTTTCAGCAAATATCCCAAAGTCCTACAATAATAATGATCAGAATTCCAAACTTATACTATTGAAAACAAAGAGAAAAATTTTGGGAGATATCACTCTAATTTTTCCTTTTTTTTTGTTTTTGGTTTTGGTTTTGTGTTAGCTGGGATTGTGCATTGCAATTTACTGGAAATGTAATGAAATAAATTCCCTTGTATTTCTACTGCCAGGCCCTGCCACTGACCATGCAAACTATTCAGAAAGGATTCAGGGCTAGTGGGATTCAGCTGACCTCTTGGCATGTGACAAAAGGAGGGACAATATCAGATGGAGATAAAGGAGAAAACATTTTAATTGAATCCAGCTATAACCCCACTGTTCCTTCTGGGTCCAAAGCAGAAGGACAATTGCAGCTAGTCTGCAGTTCCCTCTGGAAGTGTGCTCTATAGAGACTCATGATTCATTGCTTTAGTTGGCTTCTTCCACAGGAAAAGTTGTCTATTCATGTCATTGCTCTGAATGCTGCAGGAAACTGGAAGCAGAGCAATATTCTTTTACTTTCATGTTTTCTGCTTGTGGCCGAGAGCCAAAGCTCTGCATTGTTCAAGCCGTTTCCTACAGGTACAGTGCAAGACTTGGGTCAGACCATTAGTGTTAAGTTAAAGTCTAGTTCTGAATCAAATCAGGTCCGTTTCAGGTCCATCTGTCCACTGGCTATGATCTAGTGGTTAACGAGTTGCTGCAGGCAAAGTAAGATTGGAGAAAAATCACCTCCTTCAGACACCATGTCTCTTTTCCCCATTTCTGAGAACTTGATTTTGGCGATGACATTGTGATGAAGTATAGAATTGGAACAATAAAGACTCTGTGGCAATCAAAATCAGGTGACACAACATCTAACATCTCTGGCCAGGAAACACCATACTAAACCTTTTCTCCTGGAGAGGAGGCAGCAGGCTGAGATTAGACGGCAACAATCACAGAAACCTTGAGATGATGAACAGGCCCTTTCTAACCTTTAGAAGATTGGCTTTTTACACATTGCTGCAACAAGGCAAAGTATTATCCTAGTTATTTTAAGAGGCGAAGGTTAGCAGCTTTGATGGGGCAGATGGAGCAGAACCCGGGGCCTACACTGACAGCTTGTAAGTGGGTCATGCTGCTTTCATCAGAGATGTCAGAGAAGGAGTTTGTTCTTGTCACCCCACATCCCATCCCCACCACAGTGTGGAGCAGGAGAGGGCACACTGGGTGCCCAGGGAGTTCACAGGACTTCTGAGCCATTTGGCTTAGCAGTGGTCTGCAGTCAGAGTGCATGCTTCCCTCCAGTCACTGTGGGAGCCTAGGGAAAGATTGCTTGCAGCGGCAGAATAATCTCTCCAGTTCTTTACACTCTATTCGGTCCTGGTGGAAAAGAAATCTGAGTTAGCAAGAAAAAAGTAATGTAAAAAAATAAAATAAAATCCATTTATACAAACCCACTATTTCTGAAGTTCCCATCCTTCTCTGAATCATGGATTGAACCACTTTGGGAGAAGAATATTGGCTAGATTTTCTTTAAAAACAGGGTTGAAGACCTTTGGGTTCAAAAGCATTTGCACATTTCTAATCTCTTTCTTTCCACTCATGTTAGTATAGGAGAACATTAAAAAATTTTTGTTTAAAGGTAATTACAAAGAAATGCAAGTCACCTCAGGTTGGAATTTGAAAGCCTGGATTCAACTCAGATGAACTTTTAAAGATCCATTCATAATGACTTAAAGCATTTGTGTATGAGTGTGCTGGGTTTACTTTTTTTCCATAGTCCTTCCAAGAATGTAAGTATCCTTTATCTTTATACTGGTGGCCTGCTTACTGCTTGATATAGCTTCCCATTTAGAATCCTAAATTTAATGATTTTTTTTCTCACGCTGACAAAGAGAATAAAAGACTCTACACTGTTTTCTTTAACATTTTTAAATCTCAAGCAAACCTGAAAACTGCAAGAAGCCACTTTAAAAGAGTTCTATTAAATAAATGCTGCAGCAGGATTATGTCCTTCTCCCTAAAGAAAAGCAAAATAAAATGAAAAGAAAAAAAGACTCTTCAAATAACCATCGAAATTGCCCAGATGAGATGAAACACTGACATCTCTAAGGCTATTTATATTAGTCAAAATGTTGAGCCTTAGGAACCTTAACATTTTAGTGTTTGGAGATCAAATATAGGTCCTTAATTTTACCTTGTGTCTAACCAGCAGCTTTATAAGTTACCCAGCATGTTAACAGCTGCCTATTCAAGCAAGATGCATAGCAATGGTAAAAAACCTTTCAGGCCACTGACTCCAGTTCCTCCTATTCCCAAGTAGCCATGTACTGTGCATACATCTACTCACATCCAGTCAAAATGTATCCCCATGCTGTCTAACAGACATGTTCTTTGCCATGCAAATCCCAACCACAAAAAGCCATGAATAACTTCCTTGTGATGTTCCTCCTTCATACCTGCAAGTATCCCCTTCCAGTAGATCCTTGGCTTTGTTTTTGTTGTTGCAACAGTTGCTAACAGAAACACTAGGATAAAGGTTTATGACAACTTATAATTATATCATCTTGTTGGGGTTTTTTTACACAGATACAACTTTCCCAAACTTCCCATTATGAAGACTTTTTCCCAGGCTTGGTTATATTCAAAGGCGAAATTATTTGGAAAATTTGAGTAAATTCTCCTAAGTAGCTTTTAAATGAGGTGAGAATGAGGAGCATAGGAAACTTGGTAAGGTCACAGGACATGATCTTGCTCCCACAGACGTCAACAACTATGTTCCCATAGTCCTCCCAGAGGATCTAGAACCAGGGACAGGGATTATTGCTCTGCATTCTGTGTATAGACAGAGTTGCCAATGATTCTTGGTATAAGACTAGTGTAAAGTATGAATCCCAAACTCAACAAGACCACATGAGCCTGTACAGACCACTAGGTTCTAGGGAAACCACTTAACTAAATACATGAACCATTAGTCCTGTGTTTTTCACTTGGTTCTCACTCAGCAAGGCACTACCCAGAAAAACCTGTCTGATTTTCATGGGTGAGAGACAGCAGAACATTCACCAAGCATTTATTTTGCATCTTTGATTTTTCCTGATAGAATTTCATTTTTAAAAAATAATTTAAAAAATCCTCAAAACCACCAAAAGTCCAACTAACAAAAAAAATTCCTTGTTCCCTGTGCAGAGATTAGCACTCTCTCAGTCTTGGTGCTGGAACTAGACTCTGCTAGTGATCAAGGAGATAAGCTTGGTTTTGTCTCTATCTGTGCTGTGTTGCAAAGTTAGCTTCCTGCTCTATGCAGGAACCCTCAGGTGTCTCTACTGTGCAAATGGTCTAGGGTGGGAAGACTTTGCAAGTTTACCATGCCACTTTTGCTAACATAGTAGTAACCTTCTCTATTTTTTCTGCACCATTCCCTTCCTCCAGAAGTGGGAGTTCCTTCTGCCACGCTGTGTGTAATATTTCACAATGGGCTCATCCAGCAGAACCAGGGAAGATCATCACTGGACCAAGATGGCAAAGGTATCAGTGTATGTATGTGTAAGGTGTCCAAGTATCTGGATCTTGTCTATACAAGCAGACAAGTATGCATAGTAAAGATTTTGAATGCCTAACTCTTTTCAGATCTGTGAAAATCCTTATTTACAAAAATGAGACGTGTTGCATCCAAAGCTGACTGTAAGTATCAGGACAATCAAGTTATCTTACAACCCAGAAGTATGGCTGGACTAGGGACAACATCAGACTTTTGGTTCTAAGTTCCCTAAAAGTATCTAATTCAGGAGTCACTGAGAAACAGGGACAGTGCAGGGAGAGAGCAGCAGGGCTGCATGAAAAGCTCTGCCTTTTGATCCACTTTGAAAGGATGCTGCAATCTGCAATGCAACTAGCAATCTACTGCTCCTGAATGATGGTAACTGCTACACCACCCTCCAGCATTGTCAATACTTGGATCAAGATGTTGCAAAAGAAAACACTCTTGTCACAGCAACCTGAGTGTATGAGGCAGGGTGAATGCAGGATGTTTTAGTCTTTACAATCCATTATGTTTATATCTGCTGCATCTGCTCCTTCTTTTAGTTTAATCATCATGAGGAAACCCTTCTTGCTTACAAAACATGTATAGATTGTATTGTAAGCAAGGAGTGTGTGTATCATACTCTAGTATCTGACTGCAAACATTTTGACTAACTGTGATATAAAGAGGTGCTGACCAGCCTCCAAGAAGAATTCAGGGTGGAAGTTAAACAGCCTGAGTTATGGTTTAGCAAACAACATCTCTTTTGTCTGGTAGATCCTACAGTTTGTTAATAATTTCTGGACACAGAACAGTAAAGTCTTGCAGCTGGGTGTCTTTGGCTTGCTAGAAGAACCATCAACAGAGGGGGTTGAGTTCATGGACTCCAGCCTGGAAATCATGTGCCCTGCGAGAGGGAGCAGAGAGAGACATGTGTCTAGCTGCTACCAGAACTTATATATGATGATCATTGAACATGACTTTCCTGAGTCTTCCTGAGTTCTTGCTCCTAATAAAAGACAAGATCAAGAAGAGAAATTATGATGTCTGCTTTTAGTCTTGTAAGGTGAGCAATTAAGTGATGATCCTTGGGAACGATAAGAAAAGTCAGAGGAGGCTTTCTGTGCTGTCATGATTGAGGATTTTGGTCTGGTAGAGGAATCTTTGTAGGTTTAGCAGAAGCTGGTGGAGAACAGCTTCCAGGAGAGACATCCATACTCCCACCCTTCCCTGGAGTGTGTTTCACTGTTTCATGTCAGTTAATGGTTGTAAACACTTGTCAATCATTCAATACCACATGATTCCTCCTGACAGTCAGGATTTTTCCCCTGATAGATCTGCTCATTTCCTATGGCTGCAATTGTACATGACAGTATAACCTATATGTCTTCACTTTTCACCCTGGCTAATAGTTTTCTCTGCTTTCAATCCTGAGGCCTCACTTGTAGCAAATGAATGCAATTAAACTGCTGCATTTGGTTAGCAGGTGAAAGGATCCTGGTGCACAGACTGTATTTGGGCTTGTAAAGGGATTAGCAGTCCTTCATAATAAAAGGAATTAATGAACCAAAACTAACCAGTATTCCTTCAGAATAATGCAGCACTTTCTGTCTTGCTTTTCCCTTGCAGCTTCTTCCTTTAAGTGACTTAAAGTGCAAATGTCTGAGGGTGTTTTTATCCCTGCAAGATGCTCAGAGGCAGTACGTTTCTGAAGAAGGAGTTAATGAGGTTCTCAATCCATCTGTCAGTCTCCTCTCCCACCCCAACTTCTCGAGAATAACATAGCTCAGATTACTGTCATCTTTCATTATCCTCCCTGGGAGCTGGGACAGGTCATCCCTCCTTTAAGCATGATGGCTGATGAAATATTTATTCAGTGAAACTATCTAAGCTGGAGTCCAGAGCATAGATGATGAGGACATAGAAAGCAGAGTATGTTTGCATTCATGTGTGTGTCTCTGTGTGTGTGCAGATTGCAAAAGGATGGGCAAATGCTTCCTTGGGTCACAGGGCTGCATTTAGCCAATTTCCAAGGGTTAGTGTGGACTTCCCTTATGCCAGTCACTGAGGGCTGATGATCCAGGCTGTGCTGGGATTTCTAACATTTAGCTGTGCTGGCCATAAGGATGACAAGTCCTCTCTGCCATTGTTTGATTGCCCTTAAGCTGGTAGAGGTTATGGAGCAGACTCGTTATTGTGACCCTGCAAAGGGCAGTTCATACTCCAGCAGGCTGCTAAGCACAACCACCATGACTTTTTGCTGTCACCAACAGTCATTGAGAGCATATGAATGACCTGGATAAGTTCTCACTTCACAAAACCTTATGTGTGTTCCTGGAGATAAATCTAGCTAATTCCAGTTTTGATCACAGGGCATGAGAATGGGTAGGAAAGTTGAACTTTCTTATGCTGGCTGCTCTCCACCATCATGTTAAACATTCCTGTAAACAAAACAGCCTTTTTCTTAACTCCCTGACATTTGACAGGCTAAAAATTGACAACTTTAACTTGTCAATAAACACAACGTCTACAGGTGTTGACAATATTTAATCTGAAAGGGATTTAAATGAAAAAAAATAATCAAATCCTTGTTATCTTCAAGGGTGTGATGTCAAGGACGTAAATGCCTTTGGAGCTACACTGGTTTGGGAACTGTCCTGCTGAGTTGTTTTTTTGCTAGCATGCAATTAAATATCTTGAGGAAGGAGGTTTATGACCCTGCTTTTCTCTCTTACTTTGTGCAGGTAATACTATCTTTCACCTTCATCTTACTCAGTGAACAATGTAGCACATGACCCAGAAGCCGAACACCCTCCTTCCAGTGGCAATTGTGCATGTGGGAATTTCTGGGCTTTCTGTTTTCTCCTCTGTTTTTGGTTCCACATCATCTATCTTGAGAAGCAGAAAAGGATCTCCTAACACATCTAATCCTACCATGGCAATTTCTTCTCAGTGGTGGTTTAGATTTTTGTCCTGGCTTACATTCAGGGAGACCAACCATATTGTGCTCTGGGGAACCAGACCGTGAGCTTTTGAGAGCTGTCCTTCCTTCAGAAAGCACTATGGCAGTGTTTGCAACCTGCGTTTTTCCAGGCTTCAGGACATAAAGACACATCAGAACTCACCTTTTGAAACAAGCTCTAATTCACTTTATAAATAAGGTCTGACCTGTGGCTTCTACATAGGGAACAAGGGAACTCTGTCAAGACACTCCTTCAAATGAGCAATCATTTGAGGCACAATTGCCTTAAGGGCCAATCTCTTTTCCTTTGCTATCATTTTACACCACAGTGGCACCTTTTATTGCTTTAGCATCGCCTTCAGTTTGCACATGGAAAGGTGTAAGCATTCATGTCAGACTTCCTAACATGACCCTACAGATCAGACCCACGACGCTTATATCCCAGGGAATTCACCAGAGCTAAGTGCCTAAATAATTTGTGGGTCGAGGTCTATGCACCTAAGTAAGACTTCACTGGTTGTCAACTTCAGCCTCCACATTCTCATTTTCTTTTGTTAAGTCAAGTCAGCAGTTCACAGAAACGTTTAATGCCCTATTTCAGACCCAGTGAGCCAGGGTCATGTCAGCCCTCTTGTAATGATTTACCACTGAAAAGTGACTGTGTTATTGTTCTGTAAGCCAAGGCCTTTCTTTTTGGGTCTTTTTTTTTTTGTTTTCTTTTCTTTCTTTCCCCAGCACTCCAATGCAGCCCTGAAATCTGTACAAACTGCATGTGCAAAGCACCAAACTGAGTTTAAGACACAAATTTTGCTTGTGAACAGGATAGCTCAAAAAAATTCAATCACCCCAAAGATGTGATGTGCGCCTCGTGCAAGGAAGTTCGGGTCTACTCCAAACCCCAGAGGTTTCACAGGCTGTGAGATACACAAAACCACATTGTTGGTATTCCAGCCCAGTGACATATCACAGGGCATGTACTTTCTGATGCTAGCCCTGCTGCAGCCTGGGGTCCCTGCTTCTCTCCCTCACTTCAAAAAGGGACTGCTGCTGGGCTGGTGATGTTTGTTAGCTCACCAGAATCACAGAGCTGATGCTTGGCTGCACGAGGCCTGCTGCTGAGAGGCTGCTTCTGCTAGTGGAGTGCCACAGGGTATGTTGAAAGCTTTCCATGTTAATGGCATAGTATGAGGCTAAGCAGCAGGGGAAGCTTCCTGAGAATCTTTCAAGACGCCAGTACTTTTACTTATTTATTCTTCACCTTCTTTTTTGTCAGATCATCAAGAATGTTTTCACTGGTCCTGTGAACCTCAGCTTTGCCTTCTTTTACAGGTAGAAGTTGAGACCTCTTCCTTCCTCCATCACAGGAAGACAAGCCATCCCCTTCAGGCACATTTTTTACTATCTGTGCAGGTGAACAGTGAATTTTTACGGTTTTTGTGTGTGTGCATGTTTATGGCCAATTGAAATGTCTCCACTGAGTAATGGAGAGTTATAGCTGTGCAAAGGAATTGGACCTTCTAAACCATCTCCACACTGGATTTTTGCTGGTTAAGTATTGCCTTTAGCAGTAGGCAGTAGTAGCTGCCTCCTGAGGAAACATGTATTTCTATCAATAACGCTGTGCTTCTAGAGTTTGCTGATTAATTAACTTCAGCTGTGGGGTTAGACCAAACTGTTCTGTTCAGCCAAGCAGGAGAAGCTGGTCATACTTCAATCTGACTATAAACTCTGTTGGCTGCTGCCTTGCATGAAGTCAAGAAGGAAGTTGGTACAAAACAAGAAGAATGATGGCAATTACAAGCTGTTCTTCCTTCCTGAGATGCAATGCCCCCTTGCACAGTTGTGCTTGACAGAAGTGTGATATGTAGGCACCTGGAGTTGTAGGAGAGTTGAAAGGCTGATGTATTTCTAGATACTCTGGCTTTACAGTACTCTAACACCATGAGACTGAACTACCCTCTAAAATTCTGGCTTCAAATCTGAACCTGGGATAAGATCCTGATCTCTCTACCTTTTGGAGTTACTGAATTCAAACTCAAGATCCATAAACTGCCCAAGAACTTGCCACTCAAGAGGAAGAAATACTCACATAGATATGATTTGGGGTCAGCAGCAATTTGGAGTGGAGATTATAGTTGAGGAGCGAATGAAGGTACCAGGGATTTCATAAAAGGAAAAGACATCTACAAGGAGTGGGTTGAACTCAGTGGTGAAGACCTTGTGTCAAGCAGAATTCTACATTTGATTGTGCTGACTTACTCTAATGATTAAATGGAAAAAAGCTGCAGTAACCAGAAGCCATGGTTCCTGGGCAGCATGTCTGTTCTTACAGAATAACCTGTACAGCAAGTACCAGACCTCCAAAACAGCCCAGAGAAAAAGCCTCTTGGATCCAAGCAATTTAAAGTCAATGAATGATTTGGTTTACAGTTAGTTCCCTAGGAAGTAATGAAAGAGGTAATTGAAGACTGGACAACTACCTTAAGTAAAGCATTATTCATTAGAGTAAAAGCATTTCAGATAAACTGTTTTCAGGCCAAAGCCAGCTCTACATCTTTCTGTGCATCGCTATGGCTGCCCATTTCCAGATGGGGGAATAAGATGTCTTTCTGAAGGTCCCACCACAGCCTGTTTGTTTCAGATGCCTGAGGAGAAGGAAGCTTCTCTCCAACTTTACTCCCTGATTGGAAGCTGCAGTCCTCCCAGCCTTGCTCACCTAGCCATCTCCAAAGACCTGCCCTGAACTTTCATCTGGTAGAACAGTGGTGAAAAAACATCCTTCAGAAAAGAGACCTCTTCCCTGAAGAAGGTGGGTTCCCCATGGACTGTTGGGGGGACACATTGAGAGTAGAAATGGATCATCCAGGAAGAACATTTAACAATGGAGTTTGATCAGCAACACTTTTGGGAAAGCAAAAAATACTACCAATGCCAAGAAGAGTAAGCCCCAGCTATGTCATGGACAGTGCTCCAATGGTAACAGTGGAGCAGGCAGCAAACTGCTTCTCTGAAGTGGAACAACATTTGAACAAGGAACAACTGGGCAATTTTCAACTTCCTAAAATATTTACTCAGAAAAAACCCAACAATTAAGAATATAAAAAACTCCACGTTAAGTAAATTTACCAGTGTGAAGATAAATAGTAGCATAACAGCATCTGTGCATGCATCAGTGCTCCCACCCACCCACTACTCTAGTATTATTAGTGACTGTGGGGAGTGTGTAACTACATCTCTATAGCAGGTTTGAGCTCATCCTTGCTTATCTGGTGTTTGTCCCTGAACAACATGCTTGTAGTTTGAGTTGAGGTGAACGGTACTGATACTAGCTCCATCCATAGCATTCAGCTTCGACCCTCATCACTCGTTTTACGCTGCAATGAAACCAGCGCCTGTTTTACCACCCTATATCATGTACTGACTATAACAGCAAGTTGGCATCATACCGTGTTTCACTCTACCACCAAGAATAATTTCTGTCCTTGTCCTGTGTCCTGTTACCTGCAGAGGAAGCCCATGTAACCTCACAAGAAGCACTACCTTAGAGCTTTGTTGGCAAATCAGTATGACTACCAACTGCATCGGTACAATCAGCTTTCATGTCAACTGTTTTTCTTCAATCTTCCCTTCTCACTAGCTGACAGTAGATCACACCCCTGTAACCTGCACATACTGATCCTTAGTTAAGGCTAAAAAATCTGACCGTGGAAACATCACACCTCGGACAGCCCGGGGAGTCACATGAAAGAAAATACTTGCTGCACTATGCTGCAGACCAAGAGAAGGATTAAACATGACTTTCTTGCTGAGGAGATGCCTTTAAAACCGGTTTCGCTCTGGCATTGATTCTTGTCGCGCTTCAGCCCCAGGCGCAGCCGAGCCCCAGGCACCGCTCGCTCCCCGCTCCATCCCCCGGCGGGACGGGGCGGAGCAATGGGCACACAAAGGCACCCGCCGGGGTCAGGGCAGTTCGCTGGGTCAGCGCGGGCAGAGGGGAACAGCGACCACCGGGCTTGCGGCAGGATGCGCACGGTGATAACGCAAAGCACTGGCCGAGGGACCAGACAATCCCAGAGCCGCTCAGCCCCTTTTATGAGGGCGTGACGTCACGCAGTGTGGAAACACCCTTGGCCAGCCCAGCTCACCTGTGCTGGCTCCTTGGGAGCATTAACTCTGTCCCAGCCAGCACCAGGACAGTTCTGTACCTCAACCAAGGTGAATGGGACTGCTGATGTGTACAAGGAGCACTGGGACAAGAAAAGCTTTAGAGGGAGGAATTGGTATTAGTCACTGCTGTAGCATCTGTAGGATGTTATGGTTGTGGGTTCTTATGGCTCAGACCTTTGTGGTTGAGCTTGGTGCTTTCTCACTCCCTTTACTTGAGGCTCATTGCAAGAGTACCTGTGTCTTGGGAAGGAGTGGCCTGTCACCCCCCACACTGTGTTTTTAATATCACTGAGGGGTATCAGGAGTAATCAGGAAACACATCAGGTTTTCAGCATTGAATCTGTGTGACTGTTTCACCTCTGCAAATCAGTGCTACCATGCAATGAAAACACAATTAATATCCTCCAGCAATTCCCCAGGTGCATCTTTCCCATCAAGATTGTAGGCAATAAAATTATTAACATTGCAAAACAATTAAACCATAATGAAAATTGGTAAACTTCCCCCATCCATTTGGATTTACTCCTGACTGACTCCATCACTGGAGTTTTATTAAGAACATTTTTAAGTAGGACGAACATCAGCAAAGAATAATTCAGGATCTTGTTTTAAGGTGGACAGAAGGACCAGGTGACATCTTGAGATCCTTTCCAGACCAGTTTTTCTTCTAAAACATTCTGAAAAACTGTTTGCTCAGATCAACAGTGATTTGCATTCATTTTGCATGGGTGGAAATTAATACACAAGCTTCTTGCAGGCGAGAAGGCAGTCTCCATTGCATTCAGATCAGGTCCGTTTTTAGCTTCTAGGGAATCAGGATATTGAAACACCTGAAAAATATCTGACTGATGTGAAGTGTGCTGCTTTACAAATTTTTAATGAGAAAACCTCTTATTTGATATATTCTGGCTCTAAAAAACTAATTGATGGATAAGCTTAAAACATGACATGAAAATATTCTTCCTATAGCTCAATGTTATTTCCATTCTGCCTATTTAAATTCTTTCTTCTTCCACCTTTTTTATCATTTCAATTGCAGTTCATCTTGGATGACTAGGAAGGATATACTTTTGCAGAAGAGTAAATCATCATTTCCTTGGTGTAAAACGTATTTTCTTCTCTTAAGCAAACACAAGCTTAGCAAAAAAGCCAGAGAAGATCTTTTGTTATTTTTTTCCATATACTCTCTGACAAGATTAATTTTTAGGTTTACTTTCATTAAGATTTTACATAAATAGAAAAGAAAAATATCACATTGTATACAAATTCTTCATAATTGGTTAATTACTTACAAACTGACCTTAAATATTCTTTTAAATGTCTCTATTTATGAACAGTAGAAAAAATTAGTATACAGAACAGTACCAAACAGTAGTAATGACTCTAAACAACCAACTGACTTTAGTTTTTGTTTTTCTCTGTGTGGCAATTTTCTTCTGCTTTTATGAGGTCTTGCTGTGCTGGTATTAATTTAGAAAAAAGTCATAATCCAGAAAACTTGAAGTGGTATGACCCCAAAGTTGCTCAAAATGCTCCTCTAGCATAAGACGTGTTTTTCAAATTCGTTAAAAAGCATTCTTGTAAATGGAACTGGTTAGATTTGTGGAGGGGAACAGGATAGCAGGAACAGGTTTCCCAAAAATCACTTTGGGTGTCCGTGTGTGCATGCATGGAACTCTCCTGTCGAGTATGGAGGCTGGTGCAACTGTTTAAGGACATAGAGACATGTGACCTCAGGTCAGAAGATGCAAGAAGATGTTAGCACAGATGGCTAAAACCACGGTTTGGAGTTGTGCTCCAATAAGTTCTGGATATGTAAAATTCCCTCTCATCTGCAGGAACAAGAGTTTTTTCAGAACTTTATCAATTGCAGGCTGTAGTTGCCCTTCAGTGGTCAGTATCCACATGGATAAGGATTTGTGTGTACTGCTGGGCTGCAGTCCAGGACAAGAGGGGACATGGGTGGATAAATCACAAAACAAGAAGAGTTTTGATCCCTCAGGAGACTTCTGATTTGTGCCTATAAATGTGAGCTGATGTTCTCTTTCTCTCTCCCCTACATGGACCTCTTTACCTCGCATGAAGCATAGATAGATAAAATATTCTTCAGTCATTTTTTTAAAGCCTAAAATCACCAAGTAACATAACACAAAGTACATCAGGATCTGTTTGACATATTCTTAAGTGAATTGCAGTGGTGCCTTTCCCAACAGACTAGTTTATAGATCCACAGAAGAGACAATGGTCTACCTTCTTCTGTGCAGCATACAGCAGGTACCAACAGGTACAGGTACCAACAGGTACTTCTTTGGGCTGTTGCCATGTTATATCTTAGGAGGAATCCAATTACTGAATGTTTGAGATTATGAACTACCCTTTTGTTTTCTTCATGGCCAGAGTACCGAACAATTGCGCTGAACAAGACCTGCCCAAGCTAAGGAGAGACATACCTTTTGTTTTCAGGCTTCCTCTGACCCTGCCCTTCCCTTACAAGGCTGTTTTGTAGGGTGATGGTATGTCTAAATAAAACAAAAGAGGAATGCTTTGCTTTTCTAGCTTGACAGCCACTTCAGACATCAAAGAAATCTTTTATTTATCTTGATGTTAAACTGGATTGCTATGGAAAAAAACATCACTTGCCTTTAATATCTCGATTTATGATCAGGTCCTTACCCAGCTTAGGAAACTCAAGTGAGACAAAATTTACTGGGGGGACACTGTATGAGGAAGGTCTTGCACTGGGAATGAGAGAATTGCCTGGAATTTTATGAAAATGCAGATTCTGAGCTATCAGCATGCCTGATTAATTAACACTTGTTTATGTTCTGTTTCTTTCAGCCTTGTTTCAACACCCCAGAACTGCTTCTAATAAAATCCCTTTGCGAGTTCTTTTTCCTTCCACACACTTAACTCATGATTGCAAAAATCATTAGCACTTTTGATTATAATCTTTAATTAGCGGGAAAATATATGTGTTGAATTATTTAGTGTTCATTTTCATCATCATGTTTTGACAGCTTTTGCATTAATAAATCTTTCATAGTCCACAAGACCCTGTGTGGCCTTGGACGGAGTTGTTTAAGGACTTATGTTAAACACATTGCCTTCCAAGGACCTTAAAGCTTGATATGCTACCCAGGATTTTTCTCTCCCAGGTGAGTTTCCTGATCACTAGCCCATCTCTTCTGCTCTCTTTATAGCTTAATGAATCTTTAAGAGCCTTCCTTCTCAGTGGAACAAGTTCAGAAGAAGAGGAGGAGATAACATCTCTTCACAGCCTGTAATGTTAGAGTGGCTTGAGGCCAAATTCATCACTTGTCTGCTGTATGGCTTCTGAGTTGGTTCTGGAGTGGCTCAATTGGTTTTCCACGAGAAAAACTTTGAATATAGTTTATTCTTTATGATGTTCTCAAGGGAGCCTTTACCTGTGTCATAGAAGTGCCTCAGGGCCTCTATGCTTGATTTAGCATCCCTTGTGTCTTAAATCTACACTTGAGAGCGAGTAAAAAGGCTCAATGTATTTTCAGAAGGGCCCCAATGCCAAAGCTTTAGGTGCTGTAGACTTCAGAAGTTAAAGGTGTCGTATGGGTTGGTTGATCCAGATGTGATAAAGCAAAGAGTGTGTCTTGCAGTGACTGTCAGATGTGAGGAGATGTGGTTTTCTGTGCAAAACCTTGTTAGATCTAGTGGGATTCTCTGCCTGTGGAATTGATTGCTGAACGGTAATGTAAGAAAGCTTCTTTGACTGGACCCCTTCTTGTTACACAAGACACAATCCCTGTTTGGTCATCACCAAGGTCACTATCTAAGTTGGTGTGTAAGGCCGAGTACAGCTGCCAGTGAACCAGGACTGGTGAAGTTCTCTGCACTGTTGGAGTCTATCAAGATTTTAATCTGTCAAAAGGATGCTGAGGTTTGGGTTTTGTCTGATTAATGTTTTACTGTGATTTTCTATCCAATTTGATGAAATTACAGTATTTATAATTACAAGCATTGTGGGTAGGTCTTTCTGAGTTCATGTAATTTATCAGCTTTAATGAGTAAATAAGCACCTAACCACTGTGGCAAGAGATGCTCCCCAAATCTTCAAGTAATAAATAATACAGCCACAATGGAGCTCTTAAACTGGAGCAATTGCCCCATGTGCTGTTACACCCATACAATAAACCATTTAAAACTGTTTTAAATGCTTTCTGTCATCACTGGTGGTGGTAAAATAATTCTGCATGGGTCATTTGCTGCAGTACTTAATTTTATTTAGTGCTTCTGAAAGGAATGATAGTTATGAGAAAAATAGCTATAACAAGACTGTGTTACTACATGCTTAGTTTGCATTAGGAATTTCTCAATCCAAACCAAACTCAAATCAATACAGTGGAGGAGTGTTTGCAATGGAATAGTACAATTTGTTCAAATCAGGATGGTCCTCACTCATCATCTGGAAACTAGTGAACAGCTGTACAAGTTATGTAAAAGTATATTACTACTAATGAACTCTTGATTGTGAACTTGATCTGAACAAACCCCAGAGCTTAGACAACCTGGGATCTTTCCATAGATTTTTTTAAACAAAAATTTAGCAATGAAAAATGGGGATTTCCTCTTGAAAGTTTCCTTCTAACATTTTCTGACTAATCCTAAAACAAATATTCCCCAAAGAAAAATATTTTTTCAGAAAGTAAGCTAAAATGAAATCCAGACACTAGTTCTAAATAACACTATGCAGTTACAATTCAACAACTTTCCTTAAAATATTTATTCAGATTGATGCTCTGACTGTCCCTACATTGAAATGTTGTCAACTGAATGCAAAAGCATAAGCATTAATTAAAACCCCCAAACCCATGTAGTTAGAGATTCTCAGAGTATTATGGTCTTGTTCCGAACAGCATAGCTCTTTACTGTACAATATGAATAATACTTAATATTCCTAGAGCCATATCACTTTTTGAGGCATCCTTGAATACCACATGCTTCATCTCAAGGACTTATCTCCAGACTTGCATCCTGGCAAATTAATCTTTTCAATTGCTTTTTCTTGCTTGTCAACTTTTTGTGCTGGTCTTTTCACTAAATGAGTTGTTTATACATATCACCCTTCATTTAGCTTTAAGTAGATGTTTAAACTGTGATATTACTTCCTTTTTTTTTTTTTTTTTAAAGGGCTTGCAATTCTGGCATCTCTGTAGGGGTAGGAAGGATTAAAATGGTATTTCTGACAGCAGAAATGATTAATGGAAGGCTCTTGAGAGTGCACTTGTGTGTTCACAGTGTGGGTATCATTATGTTTACTGAGATGACTGTTAACGAAGCATCAGAAATGCAGAAACTGTGAGCACTCTCGCTGCCTTTGTCAAATTTCTAGTGTCTGTTGCCCTCTGTGAGCTCACAGGTACCAGCCAGGAGTCTGGAAAGTGAAGTAAACATCTGAGCAGAGAACAGATTTCACAACTAAGCGCAGCGCTTATTTTTTTAACAAGCAAAAATAAGTGAGCATAACAAAGAACTGTTCCCCAACCTGAACCTGCCTCCTGAGCAGCAGTCAACTACTTTGGCTGATGAGCAGATGAACAGTAGGAAAGCAGTTATCATGACATCAGCAGCAGGGGAACCAGAGGACCTTCAGCTACAGGAGCTAAAGGAGAGCAAAGAGCTAAGAAGAGCTTTTGCCATGGCTGCTTGGGCTGTGGGACTCTGGGCCTCAGATACTCCATGTGCAAGAGGTATGAGAGGGAGGATTAGTATTTCTGAGTATGCTTCTTGCATAGCATTTCTGCTACTGATCTGAAGTTGACTCTGACTAGCTGTACACTGATTCAGAATGGTGTGTCATCACTACCCAGCTTGCAGGGAAAAGGGTTCCTTAAAGCACTGCTTCCTTATTTCCTTCCCTACTTTGCTCATCAGAACCCCGTCATCACCCACAGTGCTGTTGCTCAGGGTTCTTGGCTTGACCCTTTTGTGGTTCTGTCCCAAGGGAGCTTTTTGCTGCTTTAGCAGGGAAGGTGATCAGCCTCCCATGCTTGGGACAGCTGGAGTTGTGAGAGGGTCAGAGGAGAGAGCATGGAGATCGCATCCTCAGAGACATCCCCAGCCACTGTCAGCTGCCCCTTCCCTGTTCTGCGCACAGAAAGCCCCTTGCTATCCTGCTTTTGTTGATGCCTTACCTCCTGGGATCTGGAACATGTTCCTGTAGCTGCAAGAGGACTCTGCTGCTTGCAATATGATGCCTTGGCCACTTCATGCATGGGAGAGGAGCTGGTGAGGGGGATGTAAAGAAGTCAAGTTTAATGTCAAGTCAATGGAAAGCAGGACAGGAAAATAGAGATTGGAGGAGGGTGATAAGAAGGCATCTCCTGGGCCATGGAGTACATTACTGAGGTAGGCAAAGTACAAATCAAGCACTTAAAAGGAAGTTAATAAAAAAATTAATCTATTGATAATAAATTGCATAATCTATAACTGCTATAATTAGATTAATTAATCAATTAGAAATAACATCTATTTATTAAAATGTAATCAAATTTTAAGTCTGGATGGTGAGTTTGCTGTCACTGATTTCCTTTTTCCTGATAACTGCAAACTTTCTTAAATTTCAGCCTAGATTAATTTGTAGCCACACATACCCAGATTGTTCTTGTTCCCCTTTAGAAAGGAGCATATGCTTAGCTTGACTTGATATGATGTCTGTGTCAGCTGTGTTTTGTGGTGTCCAAATGCAGAGGTGTAAGAGGTCACCATGCCCATCTGCCTATCCCTGCCCACTCAGGGTGCTTGTGTCAGCAGTCAGAAGGAACCTAGCAGCTCAGCCCCAAGAAGACCGGGCTGTCAACATGTTACCTTTAGTCAGGGAGTTCAGTGCTGCCTTTTGTTGCTTCAACCTGTCTTGTCAGTGACAATTTAACCACAAACTCCTCAATTTGTGCATTCTACTTGTGTGCTATAATGGAAAGGGCCGGTGCGGGGGGTGTGTGTGTGTGTGGGTGTGTGTGTGTGTTTCCTATGGTAGAGGTAAACTTCCATCCCTACAACCTGATTTTCCTAGTTCCTTGCGTGACACACAGAAGTTGCAGCCCTGTTCTGCCACTCCACAGAAGAAGCAGGAGCTGGCTGCTGTAGCTGTGGCCAGTTCCTTGGTAGGCATTTCCCATCTATGAATGACTGCCCTAAACCACTTTGCAGCATTTGACCTGAGATCCTGCCAGTAGGAAGATCTCATTTATTCAGTTGGCATGCAAGGTCTGAGCCTATCCACTAGCATTTGCAAGATACTTCATGGTGACAGTAATTATTATAATCAATCCCTTCAGTAGCAGGCTTGAAGCCTACTCTTTCCATTGACACAGTTGATCTAACTGCAGGATAAGTCACATGTTAACAGCTGGACTAAAAAACCACCCACAGATGTTGTTTAATAGGAGCCTGAGTAAGTCCACCCACTGCTGGTACATTTAGTCCTCCTCGGGAAGGCAGGTGTATAATCTAGGAAATTTTCCAGTTCAGCCCTTAGAGACATGAATCATTAATGTTTAGTGCAAAGAAGCAATGTCCTTTTTACTCAAGGGGGGAGAAGAAAAAGACCACAAACACAGAAAAAAAAAAGGGCTAGGACATCTGGGAGAGAGCTCCCAAGCACGAAGCAGCCAGTTTTTCTTTAAGCCAAAGCTAGCTACTGGTTTTCACTGTGAAAAATAACACAGAGGTCTTTCCCAACACACTGTGATATTTTTTCATATGTTATCTAGAGCATTCACGCTGTCTGCAAGACAGGGTCAGAAGCATCAGGCTGTGAATCAACCAAAACAGTTAGGCACTTCTGCTGCTGGTGGCTCTGGGAAGTGTTTTGCTCTAGGTTTGCTCGAAGGAAACAGACTCATGGACTCTCTCAGGGTCTGTACAGCTTCAAAGAATGGTGGCATGTGTGGCCAGTCCCTGGCTGGTCCCTTTGTCCCTTGCCTGCCTGCCTTCCTAACACACCTGGGCAGTGGGACAGCCCAAGCTTTGCCTGCTGTAAGGGTTGAAGAGCACAGCTCTCAGGGTAGGTGAAGATGGTTAGAAGTGGGGATCATCCTTACTAAGCAGCTCAAAATAGAAATACGACCATTCAGAAAAGAAGAGGCTTCTAGGATTAAGCCAAAAAAATCCTTCCTGCATAGAGCCCTGTATATTCTCATAACCCTGACATAGTGCTGAAAATAGCAAAGTAAATAATAAGCTAAAAAAAAAATATCTACTTTTTCTTCCTCTTCTGCATTTTTCCTCATTGTCTTTCTGGACATTTTCCAAAATGAGAGCATTTTATAAAGGTAGAGTGGCTAAAACCTCAAGCAAGCTGCCAACCTGTCTGCTGCAGGCAATGGGGACAAAGGGAGAGTCCCAAAATGGTCATCCCAAACCTTGGCTTTGAGTGAGGACTGTCAGCCAAAAGCCATAAGCTTTTGGTGGTACTGGAACATCACCCAGATTGTATGACCTTGGTGAGCCATGTTTTTTGCCCTTGCAAACTGGCATTTACTCCTCTGTATGCAGCAGCTTTGTGCTGCTGTAACCTGTCTAGGTGTGTGGCTTGAGCTCTTTACTTCTTCACTTCAGTTCTCTCACTTGGTATTTTGTTCTTACTTCAAAAAACTTCATTTAAGGAAAGAAAAGGGCATTTCAGTTTTGATCACTGTGATTTACTGGAGGGATGACAGGCTGGGGAGCTGCTGTCTGGTCCCTACAAGGTGTGTATAATGCGGTTAGTCACAGGGCAACATAAGCAGACATTTCTGAACTGTAAGCATTTCCATGAGTAGTGAACGTGCTGCAGCCTCATCTGGGGAAATGTCACTTTTTCTGATGTTTACAAAACAGCCAGCAACAACTCTAGAAAGTTTTCTGCTTTTGCCCAGAGCTCTTAGTTAATGGAGCCACGAGTTTCACTTGGCATTAATCAAGAGTTGAGTTAGCCATACATTTTGATGTGATTGCTGACTTCTTAAGGATGTTGTGTTCTAGTTTCTTATCTATTTTTGTTGGAGTGAATATCCTTGTCCTGGAAAAACTAAAAACAAAAATATCTTGTTACATTTTTAAAGCCAAAATCAAAACCCTCTTGGGAAAAACACTTGACGCTGGGGATGAGGAATTGAGTTGTTTTCAGTTCCCTCAGTTTGGCCAACTGTTTTGGAAGATTTGTTCAATGACTTGTGACTGCTCTTTGTTAAACAAATGGGAGAATATTAACTCCAGCCCTGAGCCATTTTGGGGCCTGGCATGGGATTGCTGGGAAATATCCAAGGAGAACCAATGGCAGCTAATTGAATGCAGAGTCACATTGTACTATATTGGGGAAAAAATTCACTGCAAAAAAGCTGGTGGATTTTTTGGTGTCATTTTTTTTGTTTGTTTGTTTGTTTTGGGGTTTTTAAATTACATCTAAATTTCTATATGAAAGACAGCATATGGTGGGGAAAGAAGAAAAGTTCTCACTGACCAGGTGTTCATGCAGCATGACTTAGACTTTGTGCTGTCATAAAGAGAAAATATGAACCTCTGGATAAGACTCACGATCGAGAGGAGCTATAGCATCAGCCAGGACAGACCCAAGTGGGCTCAACATATATTGATGCACTTCTTACATCCCTCTGTGGATATTGCAAACGAGGCAGACTTTATTCGATGCCTTTAAGTCCTTAGATTGGAATTGTGCTGTTCTAAAGAAGAACAGAGGAAGGGTGAAATACACAAAAGCTTTTATTTTAAAAAATCCCACCGGTACTGACAGATGGTAGTGTAAAAGAAGAAATTACCAATTTGCTACTCTGTTGTTGAAGGTCCACTCCAACAATTTGAACTTACAGGGAGTCAAGTTTCCTTTTCAAATATGCAAATTGCCCTTTAATCACAATATTACACAGTAATAAACTGTTTCCCTTTAACTGGCTTTGGCATAGATAAAATCAAACATATTTTATCAGAAGTACCCTTCAGACAACAGTTCAGAATAATTTTGCATGAAATTCTGATGCTTTTTTGATTGGGAAACATTTTAGTCTGTAGTTTCATGATACTGTCTTCTAAACAGTTTGTCCTCAACACAACACATGAATTCTGTGTGCCATATTTCATTAGCAAATTAACAAGGACATGAAAAAACTGCATCAACATATCACAAAAATGCAACAGCATTGAATACTTAATTACAGCTCGAGCAGTTCCAAAAGGCTCAGTAACCGAAATCGTTGAAGAGCCAGTTTCTAGCTGTGGCTGACTCTAAATCACACCTAATTTTCTTGAATCTGTTGCTATCAGTAGTGGGGAAATCAGAGGTAGATGAAATGAGCAATCCGCTGCTGGCTGTGATGTACGGGAGAGTGCCTGATTCAGAGCAGACAGTAATGTTTTATCTGGCAGATGCAGTTCGTGAAGTCACGTGCCTTGAGGTGTAGCATGAGTGAGTGCGTGGTTGGTCTTCTCTTGACATTAGAAACAGACTTGCTCAAGCTGGCCAAGTCATTTGCAAAGCTGCTCAACAGGCTGTTCATGTGTTTGCAAGGCAAGGTCTGATCATGACTGCTCTAGCTTTGCCATTTACAACAACAGAGCAGAGTGTACTTTCTCCTCACAATTTCTTCGGGGCACCTGTTCTGCAGCAGTTTCCTTTCAAGGACAGGACTGCTAGCATGGAACTTGTACGTTGTATCTCATACGTGTCTCAAAGCATGTGCTGGATGGGAGGGATCACTTCCAGACATGAGGAGGAAGATGCTGTGCAGGACCCGTTCCAGGTTGCAGATGATGGATTTGCCAGTGGGTGTTGTTCAACATCTTCATATGGACTGAGAAGATCAAATCCCACCACACTACAGACTCAAATGCGTGACTGAGTCTGTGGTTTAGTGAGTTACTGCCTTTAGCAGATCGGTGGTGGAAAATATCTACAGCAAATATGGAGTAAAATATATTGGTTGAAACTTCTTTCCATGATACTGTGATCTGCTCCTTGTTTTATCCTTAGGAGGTCAAATAGTTAATTATTATGACTGAGGAACCTTAATGTTGGATCCCACAAAGGTATTGACAGGAATTTTCCGGGGGTCTGCATACCTCAGGAGTCACAATGGCTGCAGAGTCTCCTCCTGGGTCCCACTGGAAGGAGCTTGTCAAGGAAACTCAGAGGAAAGCAGAAGTCTTTGCTTTTACCATAAATAACCTCAGAGCAAAGGAGGAGGTGTCACTCCTGAATATATGGAGGGGAATGAGACCTTCACTAGAATTTCTCTAAGAGCATTTTTTTAAGGGAGAGGATGAAGGATGAGTAAGTCTCATTCTTGCACCGTAATACTGTGAACAGGAGGGGAGTGCTCATATTGGAGAAACTGTTGCCTCTTTTGGGAAAGGGGATGTCTGGAAGGGGCCTGCTTGGAGTTGGAATGCAAGGGAGGAGGTTTCAAGTCTTTGTGCTTGGGTGGAGGAAGCTAAAGAGCAGTACTTGAGTGTGTGTGTTCCCATGCTGACAAAACCAGGCAGGTGTTGGAGGGGGCGACAAGCTGTGCCCTGTGTGCATAGGACAGCTCTGTCTTGGCTTAGGTAGATTTTGGATGTATGGAGACTCAGCTAGAGGGAGTGGTCCCACGTCCCCCAGGCCCAGCAGCAGCAAGAACTGTAAATTGGGTTTTCTGGAACACACTGCCTCTCCCCAGCTCTGCGGCAGGAACTGATCCAGCTCTGTTCTCTCACTCCACCGAGTGACAGCCCTTCAGGAGTCTGAGGGGGGTGAGTAGGGGCTGCCAAAGGAGCCTCTATTCTCCAGTCCTTTGTCTTTTTGCTCTTTGAGCATTTTTTTTGCAGCATTCCTTCCATTGCCTCAGAAGCTTTCAAGTCTTGAAAACAATTCTGTCATTTTTCTAACTTTAAGAAGCTGGATCTTGATTGCCTTATTTTATGGCTTCCTTGTGGATCCTAAATGTTCTTCCTGTAAAAACCAGTGAGGTTAGTTTTTGAGCCTGTAAAGAAATGTTATAGAGTATTTTTATATCAGCCAGATTAATGGTTTTAGAAGACTATGCATTTGTCATAAGGCAGCATTTTGGCAGCAAACTGAGCTTCAGTGAGCAGTTGTTTTCAATCTTGTCACGCGTCTTCGAAGAGCTAACCTGAATTTTCTCCTGAATGTGGAGTTTTACAAAATCATGACTCAATCCTGTAATAAAAAACACCCCCCTACATTTTAGAAGTATGTATTCTCATAGAGGATTTTTAAAATTCCTGCTCCCTACTTCTTTTGTCTGTCCTCCTAAACTGCAGTTTTGCTTGGTGGAGCTAAACTAATCATAGAGAGAGATTTATGCATTACAAATGAAGGTCCTGAAATTTAAAGTCAAGCAGAAACTGTAAAAGCTAGAAGAGAAATCTTTATATGGTATTTCTGGGAGGGTCGCATACTGGAGTTTCTTTTCTATTTAAATAAATCAAATTTGAATGTCAGCACTTGATAACAATTACAACAGGATTTGAACACAGCTTTTTAATCATGTGTAAGCTACAAGCAGAGAAACCGTTCCAGTTATAAAAAAGCAATAACAAAAACCTGTAAATTCTTTTATCAGTCATTCTGTTTCAGAGTAGAAGGCTAATAAACCTCCCAAAGTGGTTGGTTGAAGCTTGTCCCTTGGGAGCTCCTGAGGACAGCAATCTGCTGGCTCACACTTCAGTGCGGGTGGAGCAGGAATTTTTCCCTTTAATGACACTAGTTCTGTGGGAACTCAGCTGGACCTTGAATGACAGACTTTCTTAAAAATGACTCTGAGGTAATGTGGCCAATTCAGACAACTTAAGGTTGTTCCCTTTGGCATATTCTCCGTTCTTTTGTTTATCTCTAGAATGAAGCCTAGCACTAGCCCATTATGGTTCTTTTCTCAGTGGATCATCTCATTTGCAACTTCAGGGAGGAAAAAACCTGAGTGCAAAAAGATCAAGTCATGGAGCGGGAAACAGTGGTGTTCTTATGGGGGGCAATTAAAAACTAATGATGGGGCTATTGTTCTTCAGGATAAGAGCATAAAACAGACCAGGAAAACCATCAGAGAAAATTTCTATTGCAGCAGCCAGCTCTGGGACTGTGCTAGCGATCACGTACACCAGAAAGGTGATGTGTTTCATGCTGAGCTTCCAGGTGTTTGCTTTTATAATGCAACATCCTGAAAGATGAGCAGGCTAGAACAGTGTTCACATTCTGGTGTGTTGTGTGTCCCCCCCCTTCCTGTTCAGCACGTTTTGCCTGCTTGGATTCAAGCACCTCTAAAGCATCGGTGCCCTTTGCTCTGGGGATTCCTGGCACCCAGTACAGGGAGGAGGTCCCTGGCACTGCTGAACTGGAAGCTGCAGGGCTGTACTGAACTGGAGTTGGGGCCCTTCTGGAGAAGGAATTTTTCTGGGTGCTAGGAGCCTCTGGGTTCACCTGAAAGGCTGCAGAAACACGTTAATGTTATCACTTTGAGGCAGAACATGGTTAGCTGTGAAGAAGACCCCAGACTGTGAAAGTGCCTCCTGGGTGCCACGGCAGAGCCCAGGACAGAGGCAGAGAAGTTGTGGCGGCCTGCCTGGGGTTACATTTGGGGGCCTGAGAGGGAACCTGAAGTATTCTATTTCAGCTGCCAGGGCAGGCTTTGGAAGACAGGGAGGGGAAAGAGCTGCTTTGCTTTCCCCACACAGAAAGTTCCCAGCAAGACAGAGTACGTCAGGAGGTTGCTCCTAGAGAACACAAGGATTAGAGAGTCCTTCTCATCCCGCTCTACCTGAGATGCCCAGCAGCAAGAGCTGGAGGGATTCTGTGCTCCCTGCGTTGCTGTCAGTACTTACCTGCTTCCCTTCCTCTCTACTATGAGGTCAAGGCCCATCACATCATCATTCCACATGAGTTCTTCTGGACATCAGGAGGACAGGAACAGCTAGAGCAGCAGGACCAGTCTTTTGCCCCCGAAGCATCCAGAACTAGACTTCAAGAAGAATATATGTTACAGGGTATCTTGCCATGGGGAAATTTTGTTCTTTGTTTCCTTTCAGCTAAATTAGAATTTTTTTCCTAAAATACACAGATTTATGTATCTTCTAAAATCCCTTTAAAAGAAATTGGGCATTTGCAGACATGTTTTAGGTGTGAATGTGACTGCATTTTGCTTAACAGATGTGTATTTCTTTGTCTATAGGCTGTGGCTTTGCTATAGGGACTTAGAAAGCTATGAGGTCACATAGCGACTGTATATTAACTAAGGCTTTTGAGGGTTGCTGAGATTAAAGCCTCAACAGTGTTCAGCGTGCTGGTCAATGTGCTGATCTCCATGTGTCCCGCCTTGTTTTGTACTACCTGTCAAATGAGAAACCAGGATTTTGCAATAATTATAACTGTTATTCAGGGAATTGGTTAGAAATTAAAGGTCATCTAGAAAAACCAACCCAGAAGAATGCAGCCTCAAAAAGAGAAGGCAGTGATGAAAGCATGTAGCTCTAGGAAGTTGAGAAAAAACCCAAAGCGAAACCTTCATATTCTCCACAGAATCTTGATACAGGGGTTACAATGTATTTGGTGACTGGATCTTACTGCCTGTTTCCAGCACTGAAAACAAATGCAAATCACTCTGGGACCAAGTAACCATCAAAGGCTCCATTCCTTTCATTCCTTTTCTTGTCATTTCTCTTTCAAACCTCAGTGCTTGCTTTGTAGAGTTTATTATTAGCAGCTGTGCCCAAGACCGGGCAGAGTGTCGCAGGAGAAGAATGATAGATATTTTCTTCTTTAGGTAAAGCAATGTTTCTTTCTTGGCATTGTACATCTTGGAGTGACTTTATTGTGGTGTAGTCAGGTGTCGGAGTGAAATGGAACTGGTAATCTTTAAAAATCGCTGTGGACAACCCATTTAGCTTCCAGGATGTTCTATATTCATCTTTGGGGTTGTCCAGCATCCTGCAAAGCTCTGTGGCCAGTATACAGAAACCAGTCAATACAGATGTTTGCAGTACCTACTGTGGATGGTTGGCATTCAGTTAAGAGAAGAGGAGAACAACTCGTTTCCCTCAGACACCAAATACACAGGAGACACAGCACAGCAGAAACCACCTCTCTTGTGTGTGTTATTTTACGAGGGATTTAGCAGGCTTGGTAACTCTCAACCATAAGAATCCTAATACTAAAATTTACTCCTGAGGCAGACCCAACTTTTTCCCAGTTGAAGACAGGCACTGAAGAAGCGTGGAGTGGCTGCCCCATTGCTCTGGGGTGTGTTTGTTAGGGGTCAGCAGAGAGACTAAGAGCAGATGCTCTTTTCTCTGCATTGAGCTGTGCTGAGGGGAAAAAACCCAACAACCAAACAAAAAACCCCTCTATGTACAACCAGAGCTGCTATATACTGGTTATATGGCTTGAGAGCAGCGCTGCTCTGTCTGGCTATGCAGCCTTGTGTCTTTTCTGGAGAGCTCAGAGGAAGAAGTGATGTCAGTCTCCTCTTACTCTGGGATCAGTGTGCAAGTGTCTGAAATTTCTAAACACAAGTTCAGAAATGTTCCTGTGCCACTATTATAGGGAATCACATAATCCTGTTCTCCTAGAGAGCAGTAAAGCAAGGGTAATACTGAGATGTTAGAATGGCACATATTCTTTCATTTAATATGCCAGGTGGAATAAGTCTCTAATAAGTCCCTGTAAATTATTAACTCTTTTCCTAGCCAGAAAAGCAATGTAGTTTTTTTCTTTACAACTTTCTGACAGATATTAAAACATGATAAAATGAAAATGGCTTCACACTATAAGTCACTGGGACTTCTCTCCTGAGAATGGAATGGAGCACCACGGGTTTAATGTTCAGTATTATCACTGTTGCCGTCTCTGAGGAGAGAAGTCCTTGTAGATTTAAGAGAATGGTTTTTGTGTGGCAATCTTTGGAGAGCTGCACTGCCTGAATTTAAAGTCTCTAGAGGTCCAAATCCCTCAGGATTGCATGGAGAATAGTCCATGACTATCAGATCCAATATCGCAGCAAAGCCGGCAGTAAGAAGAGGAAGGAGTGGAATGACAATGATCATTGAAAGGTTAGATCCAGAGCCCGTCAGGCACAACAAGCTTTGAACCAGTTTCTATCCAGACTTACTTTCACAGGATTACAGTTGCAGATGAAAATAACATGCAAGTGTTTGTGTTTCTCTCTTCCCCACAGTACTTCCCTCTCCCCAAAAATCAAGCATATAGGCTAGAGTTTCGTGGGATTTTGGCCACCATGGTCTATCCTAAACAACATAGGTTTGCACAAGTGATTTCAAATACAGTTTTCAGCCAAGAAAAGGTTTTTGGATAGCTCCAACCCTAGTTTTGTGTGTGTGGCTCACTAAGGTCTGTGTCCTGCAGGAAGTGCAGGAATGAAGACAGTGCAGACCAGCTTCGGGTGTCTAATATAGAGCTGGTATCTGACAGTATGACTGGTAGAGAAAGGAGGTCAAATGTGGCATTCATTACCTCATTCACAGCCTGATAAATCAGTCTCTGTCTTTACCCTCAAGTGTTTGGCTTTTGCCACCCACAGCCCCCATGACTCCATCATCATCATAATGAATAATTCAATAAATATATTGAAACTCCAGATATTATTGCCTATTTAAAACTTCCTACTTTATGGCTTGGGGGGGGGGGGTGGGGAGGAGGGGGCATTCAGGACCTGCTGAATGTCAGTTCTATGATGTGTTTTTATAGGTTTTATAAAGGGCACAGGCAAGAAAGCAGGTGGTGTTTGTTGATATAGCAAACAAATAATTCATTGAAACTGGCATAATTGACAGAGTGGAAAAATATAATTACAACAGTGGGTAAGAAAGGAGAAGAGATCGGCAAGCCCTTGAGGGTTAGAAGCAGCAGAAAGGCAGTGAAAGAAGAGGAACCATTTTCATCATTCAAGGGTGGAGAGATTGTGGGACACTGAAGAAGGAATAGATGGCTGGAGCATCTATTGTTTGCACAGATTTGAGCAACAGCAAAGAAATGTCAGGAAGTCTGGGAGGTGAACAGGGACAGGAGGACAGGGTTTGCATTTTAGCTTGAGTGAATAACTAGTCAAAATGAGATATCAGTCTGTGGCTGAGGGGAAATGGCAACAGTTAGGGAGAGGTGAGAGAGACAAGAAGGAAAGGAGTTCTGAAGCAAAGAAGTATTAAAGTTCACCTTGCCCTCACCTGAAGCAGTTTTGCTTTTCTCCACTCTGCAAAACAAATCATGAAAATAGAATGCCTCCCTCAGACCCACAGCACAGCCAGAAGAGAGTGACACTGCATGCCCTCAGTGCCTGCAAGGTGTGGGACAACAAATGTTGCAATGAGAAAAGACCCTTCACACAGCATCGTGCAACACCTCTTGGTGTGGCTTGGGACTTCTGCTCTAGTCCTGTGAAATGTTCATACTCCACATGCTCACTTCCTCAGAGCATGGAGTTAGGCAAAAGGAATCAAGTTTCTCTTTACTTTCCTGTTAAAGATGGTTTCTAAACAGTTTCCTATGTCTGGAATACTTCACATTTCAAGGGCATCACAATGTGCTATTCCAATTTTTACAACCATATTTGTATTCCCAGTTTCCAGTAAACACTGATGAAACCAAATGGCCCAGGTGGGTTTCTCAGTATTACTTGTACCAAGGCATATCAAAAAGTTTCATTTTCCAAATCCTGTGATTCATGTGGTGAATTCTTCAAGTGTGGCAAACGCGCCACTTCTTTCCCATTATCCAATGGGATACTGTAATATAAAAAAAATTTTAAACACAATTTTTACTTTGTTATTTTATTTTCTTAGACAATTTGGAAAAAAACCCACCCAACAAACCCAAGATAAATTCAAAAGGAAGTATTTTAAGTTGAAGAAAAATAATCCAGAACTGCTTTTATCCTAGCAAGATATAAGCAGGTATTTGCTTTTTGTGGTGGGGAAATTGGATGAAATTATATAAAAAAAGAATAGAATTGTACAGACATGTGAGAATTGGGTGTATAAGAAAGAGTTGAAACAGCTTTTTTTGTGAGGGAAATCTAGTCTCACGGAGGAGTAAATGAGCACACACATAACAGTGGCCCAAATCAATACAGTGTATTTCAGTTAAGAAAACTTTTTGATGAGGCACGTTTCCAAAGGCTTTTACAGGAACTGAGCTGTTGTGGAATGAATGTGGATGTCGTCTCCTGAATTAACTGTCAAAGGAAAAGACACCAAGTGAAGGAATAAACAGACTGCTTTCTCATGGAGAGGCCACCAGGGGACTCTTGCTGCATCTGTGCCAGTCAACGTGTTTCTAAATGGTCTGGAAAAGAAGCTGAAATTTAATACTAATGAAGAGAGTTAATACTTATGGAAAAAATGCTCTTAGCACTATGATGGAGGGGCTGACTCAAAAAGAAGCAAAAGAAAGAGGCCCAGTGAAAGAACAGTCTATCTACAGCTATCAAACACAACCAGACAAATGCATCTTCCAAACCAGAATGCCTCCAAGTCTCCACTGGAAACTGGAATGGTATAGCAAGGAAAGATGTCCCTATGGCTGTCCTTTCTGTTCCCTCCCTAGATTTCTGCTAGCCATCATGCTTACAGGATGCTGACTGGAGTGACTCTTGTTCTGATGAGATACAGGTGCTGCTACAGTCCTCATCATCTCACCCACTTTCCTCCTCCACACATCTCCCCACTCTGGAAGTTAAAACAAAACCAGTAGAGTTAAAGCAGATTGCATCAGTGAAAAAGAGGGTAAAACACTTCTTTGTCCTCTACTTTCTGGGACATGCAGATGCTGTGCCAGGCAGCCTTAGTTAGGCAACATCTAAAGTGTAATCGTATTAATAGAATCACTTTCTTAGGCATGTGAAAATGGAGATGATGCATCATTTACAAGTGAATGAAGACTCAACACTGGTAACTGCTGGACTGCATAATATGGCCACAAAATGCTTCCATAATAATGAGTCCAGGAAATTATTGCACAGCTGTAACACAAGTGTGGAGGAGATTAGTAGAGATTTTCAATAGATTTTTAGGTTCTCCCTTTTTAAAAATACCTTTCATCCTCAATGCAGCCTGATTGCATACAGTGGCTGGCATGAAGGCAAGAAGCAACTACAGCAAAGTCTAGAAAATGCTAGCATATTTGGATCTGCTGACAATGTAGCTCCAAGATGCAAAGAAGTTCCAGTATCCAAATCACAGGAAGAAGGACAGGATCATGATTTTGCAACCTTAACCAGGGGAGGAAGTCTTTTGAAGAAAATGATTCCTCTCCACTCTGAGCATGTATTACAATCTTTTTCCCATTTGGTCCAAGAGTCTCCTGGATTTATCAGTTAGAGTTTGATTATAAGTAGACAGAAGGACTGTGGAGGCATTTGTCCAGCAGTCATGGCTGCTGCTGTGTGTCTTTTCCCATCCAGCAGAGAGGCTGACAGAGGATAGTGAATGTCTCAGGACACTATTACCAGATGACTGGGACAAAGAGATTGGTAAGAGGTATGGTGGGTAGATCTGCCCTTATCTAGAAAATTTAATTCCCTACTTACCAAGAAAATTAATCCTCAAGACAGATAGTCCTTTCTCTCTGCCCCACAAATTAATAGAATTCTGGTCAAGCCTGAAGCAGTAGGTTCTTCCAGCTCTGGGATTGATTCTTAGCTTGACTGATTCCAAAAGCAGGAGACATGACAACAAGAGGCATATAGGCTTCCATTTTACGTTCACAGGGAGAAGATAAGTGGGTCTTACTGGAAAGAGGTCCCAGTTTCAATATGCATTATGACCAGTTCTTTTAAGCTATTAACACAACACATCTTTGGTGGTAAAATCTAGACCAACTTGGTCATGTCCCCAGTTATCTTAATTAGAACTGAACAGCGGATTTACCCTGGCTATGCAGATTTACTCTGGTGGAAAAATCAGCCCCATGTTTTTCACTTGGCTTTGGACTTATAACATGTTAGATTTATTGGCTCATTTGCTACAGTAAATGAGAGTCTCTGGACTGAGCCACAGTCGATAGCAGAGTGGTGAATGGACTGGCTGAGTGGGACGGGAATAAAGAGAGAACATTTGTTCTGAAAGACAGAACCCAGTCCTCATTGCTGTCCTAGTCCATCATTATTGCTTTCCACATCCAGTGAAGATGATCTGCTTTGGGACTTGAAACGAGCAAGCAT
Source organism: Gallinula chloropus (assembly GCF_964237585.1). Classification (NCBI taxonomy): domain Eukaryota; kingdom Metazoa; phylum Chordata; class Aves; order Gruiformes; family Rallidae; genus Gallinula; species Gallinula chloropus. The sequence goes on from NC_140090.1 coordinate 71,518,716, forward strand.
TATTTATTTTTTTTTGAGTAGAAAGCATTGTAATGAAAAGGATTTGACAGGCCATAGAATGTACTGCAGAGCTTTGTTGAAGTGAACTATCTTCACTGTCACTAGAATGAAAAGGGATTTTCAGTGCTAATTTCTATGCTAAGAATTGAAGGATTGGGTATGAAATGGCTTGTACACATGCTTTTGTAGGGCATGATGGTGTTTGGTTTTGCAATTACCTGCTGGCCTTGTATTGAGATCTCGAAACATGAGCTGGGAATCACAAGTATTTGAGGAACTTGTGCCAGAGAGTGTAGGTTCTTGGAGTTATGGATTTAAAAAAAAAAAATCATATTTATGATAAATAATGATAGTGATAAATACAGACAGATGAGACACGATGACTTTGTGTGTGACAATAATATGAAGCTGGTGAACGTGATGATCATGTGTAACAAATGAGAAAAATATTTTTCTCTGATTTAATTTCTGAGTCAGAATTTAAATTTTTCTTGGAAGATCACTAAAAAATGGGCACTTCAGTAAAAGGAAATCTGCCTAACTTACCAAAATTCAGAGAGTGCATTTCACAGAAGACTTCAGAACATCTGGAGATAGGCAGCTGAGAATGAACACAGGCTGAGGGACAGAATGTGTTCCCAATTTTATTACTTTATCATTGATATAATAGGGCCTTAAACTTATGGTAACTAGCAACAGAGTGAATTTGTTGCAGACTCCTCCTAGTTTGCGGTATGATGACTTGAGCTCACAGAGGAGTCTCATGGGCTGGGTGCAACCTTGAAGATGCAAGAGAAGAGGGTATGGAGAAATGCCTTCCACTGCTGCCTGCCCAGACTTCCAGTCCCTGCTTTGACTGCTGGACCACAAAGCTCCTGTTTGTATGACAGCTTTCCCTGAGGCAGCAGCTTTCATTGCACAGACTTATGTCCTGAGTGTGTTATAATGAATCAACATCACTCCGCTGCATGTGGGCATTGCCATTGACCTGTTCCATTCACATGCCACCTGGGGAGAATCATTTTCTGTAGTCCTAGACCCAAACAAAAACAGTATCTGACACGAGTACCCTTTTAAGTATAAAGCAACTGGTACCATAAAGTGATTTATACAGTGTCCTGGCATTTACAGTGGTTAAGATGAACTGCTTTGGGGTATACGATAAAACTCTGTATCAAAACTGGCTTTACATGTCTGTTTACAGTCATAAAGAGAAATGTATGAGAACATAGCCTCCTCAGTTCTCCCCAAAGGGCACAGGAGGACAGCTTGTTCAGTAAAACACTTGATGTTAGCGGTGGGATTTGTTTCTGGATTATCAGCTTGTAATTAAGGGAGTTATTAATGCTGAGAAGGAATTTTGAGCTCAATCCGTAATCCATTATCAGCTGTAATGGACAAAAGTGCACTCAACGGAAGAGAGAATACAAGCTGTTAATGTGCCAATTACTCTGCTGGTATGAAAAGGTGAGACAGGAGTCTGTGGAACAACACCAATTTGTGGGAGCTGGAGACCTGGCGTCGCACTGACTGGGGCAATTAGACTTCCTGGGACAGAAATCTATTTTTTGAGTTTTCTTCTGTTGTGAATCCTCTCTTCTCTTTCTAGAGGTGGCAAGTGGAAAGCATCCTTGGTCAGCATTTCCCATGTTCCCTGGAACAGCAGAGTGCTTGTTCATTGCCCTGAGTACACACGAGGCAGTTATGTGAGAAGCTGCCCACTTCAGTGCTTTTGGGGAAGATAAATTTTGCATCTTTAAAACTGAAATATGCTTAAAATATAATTTCCTTCAAGCCTGAAACAATGTTCAGAGAATCAGTCTCCTATCGACTCCAGAGCTTTGCATCAGAGCCAGTGATGGCATTTTTTGTGTCAATGTGGATGTTCAGTGTACTCTTCTGAACTATCCAGCTGTGGTTCAGCTTTCTGTGACCAGGGATCAGCCTAAGTGATCCAGGTAGCTCTCTGGTGTCTGTGAGGCAAGTTAATTGCACTAATTACTACTACTATTTTTGCTAGCTCCGTGTTTACAGGCTTTGGACAACAGCTGGTACCAACTAATTGCTGCTGGGCACATGACAGAGCCTGAGAAGTCTGGAGGCAGAGTGGATAGAAGGCAACGTAAGTCAGTGGCTGTTGATAAAGAGGCAACTATCAGCAAAGCATGGGGAAAAAAACTGGGGGAAGCCGTGCACCTATCACTTCCCTGACACCAAGGAAGCCTAATCAATTGATGAGAAGGATCACTAGTTTGCTAATTGCAATTACTTGAATAAATGCCAAGCAAGATGACTTTCCTGACAATTGGGAGACTACACCAAGGAGCCCATCCATCTCAGAGGCAGTTAATTAGCTTTACTGCCTGCACCCTCACATTCAAGGAGGCCATGAGATAGCAAGACTTGTCCTGTCTTTATAACTGATCACCTTTAGTTATTTATTTCATCATGATTTTGGCAGTGATTCACTTCTAATTATCTACCTGTTGTTGCATAATCACCTGTTGGGGATGAATATTAAATATTCCTTGGTGGTGTGGAAATCAAACACCTTGTTTTCTTCCATTGTAGTCCCAAGAACTAAACTTGACTTTCCTCACCTTTTCCCACAGATCACGTGTGGAAGGAAAACACCATTGGATAATGGTGGTGTTCAATCACAATGTGTGCATGAGTTTGTCTTGGGGATTTTACAGGGGAGGCAGTGCCATGGACATGATTTATTATCTTTCAATAGAAGAATTGCTCAGTTTATTCAAAATATTACTAAGAAAAATGTTTTAGATGACCAGGAAATTGAGTAAATTGCTTTTCCTGTGATTTTTCTATTCCCTCCCTCCTTCTCCTCCTCCATATTTTGCAGTACTTCTCTTGCCTTGTACACTTACAAAGCCTTTGTACTTGCTCAAACCTCAGAACAACAAAATTGCACTACAAGTCTGGCTTTTCAAAGCTAGTTAAAATTTTTGAAATTACAAATTGTGCAAAGAAAACAGTAATTCTCTTTCAGCCATGTATTCTACTCCTTTTTAGTTGTTGGGGATGTGACAAGGAAAGAAAAAAGGCTAAGTGCTGAAATGCCCATTGCAACCACGGCTGGATTATTAGCAATGATTTTTAAAGAAAAGAGTTGTTAACTCATTTCTAAAAAGTCATATATCAAATATAACTTTCATCTTTCTGTAATCTGCATTCAACCCAACAATTCTCATTGTTTTTCCTTTAGGGGAACGAAAAAGTGGATATAACCTTACAGAAAACATAATATACAACTCCTGTAAAGTATCAAGGTACCAGACTGACCATATGAACCCAGAAGAAGGAGCAAAACCCAAGAGGCAGAAGCCCAAGCCTGTCTCATGGCTTATTTCAGGCATTCCTGTTAACACAGTTTCTTGTTAACAGGGTTCTTTAATACTCACACATGTCTCCTGGAGAAGTTGTGGAGTCCCCATCTTTGAAGATATTCAAGGTCTGACTGGACAATGTTCTGAGCAATGTGCTGATCCTGCTCCTGCCCTGAGCAGGTACCAGCCAGTCTCAGCTGTTCGGTGAGCCTATTGCGGAGCAGAGGCAGCATTTCCCAAGGAGGAGCAGCACAGATGTAAGAGCAATCAGGCCTCACTACCATGAGACATACCCCATGCTCTCTCAGATGCCATCCTCAGGAACATAATGGCCTGAGCACAGAGAGCTGCACAACTTCCCTGAGAAAGGAGAAACTGGCATTTATGTGGAAGAACAGGGAGCTGGGTCTATGTTTCTGGGAGACCAGAACATCAAGGCTCCCTCCTCCTGGCTGGCCCTGGCTGCTTTGCATGGACCATCGTCATCCTCCCAGACTGGAGCATAATAATTTATAGACTGTGCTTGTTGCCAAGCCTCCACTGCCCTGAAAGGCTGTTTGTCCCCAGCAGTACTGAAGAGAAATCACTCTACTACAAGTACATTAAGCACATGAACAGCTCTGACAAGAGGCAGAGTAATAATTTGTTTGGTAAGCTCACTTATGCTTTATTGAATTCATTTATTGGCTGTCCAACAGCTCCATCAGGCGCTTTTGCAGCAGCCAGACACAGAGACGTGACCTCGAGTCTGGAGACAAGTCAGAAGGTTCTCCCCACTTCTTTATGATAGTGGTAAAATGAAAATCTCCTCAAGCAAGCAGAGGTGTCCTGCCACAGTGACATGAACTATGTGCAGCACAGACTAAACATTAGCATGATTCCAGCAGCAGCAGCTAAGTGAGGCCATGCCAAGCTTTGGCAGGTTAATGTGCTCTGAACATGTCTGAAGTGCTTAACGGTTTGATGTGCTGTCCTTGTTTTGGCTGAGATAGAGTTAATTTTCTTTCTAGTCGCTGCCATAGTGCTGTGGTTTGGATTTATTATGAGAGTAATATTGAAAACACGCTGGTGTTTTTAGTTCTTTCTATGTAGTTGCAATGTGTACACCAAGTCAAGGACTTTTCAGCTTCTCTTGCTCAACCAGGTGCACAAGAAGGTAGAAAAACTTCTCAGGTCAGGACAGCTGTCCCAGCCTGGCCAAAGGGATATTCCCTGCTGTACAGAAATGGGGAAGCGAGCTGGAAGGCGGGATCGCTGCTTGGAAAGAGACAGGGCATGGGATTGTGGGTTGAGAAGTATGGTGAGCAATTGCATTTGTGCATCATGCTGTTACTGTTCTTATTATTATTATATTATCTTCCTTTGTTATCCTATTAAACTGTCTTTATCTCAACCCATGAGGTTTTTTTTCCATTCTCCTCCCCATCTCCTTTGGGGGGAGGAATAAGAGAGTGGCTGCCTGGTGCTCAGCTACTGGCTGGGGTTAAACCACAACATCTGCCAATGGCAGGAAATACAATTTTAATCAAATTTGAGCATTGTCGCCACTCCAGGTGTAAAAGCTTCATGAATGCAACAACATGTAATCTCTCACATTCATTTTTTTTCCATGCAGGTTGAATGCAAATTATGGCACTCAACAACAAACTGAGACAGATTGCAAATTCACCAGTGAAATACTGAAGAGGAGGACATTTTGTTTTAATGACTCTGCAAAGTGGGAGAAATGGGTTATCAGAATTCTAGTTTTCTACAGGGGAGCTTGAGAGAAGCTTCACGCTTGGCCACGTGTGTACAAAGCAATTACAGTAAATAAGCCATAATTGAGAGAAATGTTAATCTATTTTTTTGAGAGATAAGGGAGAGGTTGGCTGGCTTCTACTGGCTTAGCACTGCATTGCAACCTACAAGCTAAAATGCATTGTACAGAATATATGGAATGGGAATAGCTGATGAATATCACAAAACAGAGACGCCGAGAGCTTTGCTGCACTGTTGGATAATGTTTGGGTATTTGCTAGTGACAGATGGTAGGCCTTCTCATCCATATCCGTGTGCCCTGGATGGAGGATTGCTTGATGACACACACTTACTGTCACTGTCAACTTTGTAATTTTGTAGCCTTCTTACAGCTCTGAGGGCCCTGTGTTTAATCATTTGTGCAGAGATTTTATGAGGCAGGTGCTTAAGAATGTGGTAGGAGGGAAGATAAAGCAAATAAATTACAATCAATCCCAGTTACTCTTAATCCTAGCAATGGCACAGTCTGTCATCACTTAGCAGTTCCCAAATGGCCTGGATCTTGTATTCCATGTTAGACACACGTGGTGTTAATGGGTAACATGCAGAGCACAAAAAACCAAATGCATCAACACGAACCCATATATAGCCTAATTCCCTCCTCAGTGGGTGCCATTGGGAAGATACAATGTGTGTTGAATATCAGAAAATTAATTTTCAGCTGTAATATCCTTCAGACCAGCTTTCATTTTTCTCTGGCCCAGACCAAAATTTGGACGAGGCCAGGGAAGACTGAAGGTTTATCTTTGCCATGGCAGAGCACCAGAGATGTGCATCCCACTGAGAGAGCTCTGGCTGCAGGGCATCCATGGGTCTGCACCCACATTGGTCTCAGCCTGTTTCCTGAAACCTCCTCTGAACACTTCTTCAGCTACATTTTAAAGGAAAGAATGCCAAAAAAACAAAGGAAGGTAAACAAACAAAAAGGAGGGTTTCTCTCTTAGGAAAAATTCAGGGCTTTCATAACAGCCCAGACTAAGTGGCATGGAGGTATGTTAATAATGAGCTTCACCCTCAACACTTTCTTTTGCCTGTGTACAGACAGGTGATACCAGGCTCCTCGGTGTCCCAACTCCTTGAGATCCCTTTCTGTGGCATGACTACAGCAATACATAGCTCTAGGTCCTGCTCCTCCTTTGGGCCATGGAAGCAAAACCCATGTCCTTACTATTACATAGCATGTGGACCCTGTCCCTGTGCAGGTGCTGTATTTCAATCATTTTCTTCTGAAGACAAATCAATACAGTGGGAGATCTGCTCCACTGCACATACTTCGGTTGCTTCACGTATGAAGATGCCCATTACTGTACTCTCTGCAGAAACCTGAGATAAAACAATTCCAGCTTTTAGCAGCTGAGGCTAGAGCCTTAGTTTACAGCTATCAAACATCATTTCTTTCAGACCTATGATTTTTGCCTCCCTGTTTCTCATTGCATCTTCTTCACCCCCAAAGGAATTTGATCTTATTTGTTGAAATATCTTCTTTCTGGATTGCCTCCAAACATCAACTGTAAGCCTGATTAATTATCAAGGAGATCATCACAATTCATAATAAGTCGTGTGCTAATTACATGTACCCTATGAGTATTTTCCTCTCATTTATCCTGTGAGTGCTCATTTTGCAGATTAATAATGAACACGACAACTGCAAGTGAAACTAGTACTATGGACTGTCAAATAAAGGCATGGGGGGATTGGGCTCTTAATTAAAACTGCCGTTTGCTTGGCATTACAAATGCTACTACCCATCTTGCTTCCAGGAAAGGCTATTTATTAAAAATGTATTATTCCCAGGAGACAGATAAAAGATGCTAAGGCACTCGGTAACACCAAAAGAATCACTTAGTATTGAAAACTATTTCATACCCACACTGAATTAAAGAGTCCATGAAAAATACCGTCCTGTTAGACCTGAAGAGCAATACTCCCTTTCTTATGCAGGCAAGTACAAATATGCTTTTCTCCTTTGAGCTGTAATCAAAAAAACTCAAGTCTGTGGCTTGCTTTCCCTCTAGATTCTCTTGCTAAAACTGCCAGGAGGCCTCACAAATAATTTTTGTAGTCAAGAATTACAGCAAGGTTGGCTGTGAGTAGTAATCAGTCAGAAGAAACTGTTCTGGTCACTGCTAGCTTCATGGACTCTGAGAATCCACAGTTTGGAAGTGAATAAAGGGTTACTTACATTTCTAAAAAAGCACCTAATTCCTTCTCACAATCTAAAATCCAGTACTTGTGGTTTTAGGGCAAGAAAAGATGTGAGTAGAAGTGCATGCTGTGACATCTCTGGATTTTAAGTTACAAGGCAGCACTACAGCAGCCAATACTTCAGAGAAAATAAGTCCTTTCTTCTGGGCATAATAATTCGGTGAGATGTTTATAGTTTGATTTGGGGTGGAGTTCTTTTGGTTGGAAGTAGGTGTATCAAGGCAATTAGCTTTGGGAGTGATAACTTTTATGTCAGAAAAATAGTCCTGTTTCTCACTTGTATTCAAAACCTTACCACCCGCTTCATTCCTTGTAGTAGCTTAGCTAAGTTTCTGATTAATGTGTTGGCTTCCATAAGATGTCTTTTGTCCCTTTAACAAGACCCATATTAAATTACTACAGAGCTGTGTTCTGCTCACACCCTACCCCTTCACTGAAAGCTAACTAATCTTAGGGCTAAAATTCAAAAAGTCATTCGCAACAAAAAACATTTCTCTTGCTCACAACCCTGGCATTTCAGAAACAATAAGGATGAAGATGACCTCTTGTGGAATGGCTCTAAAAAGACTTTAAAAGCTCTTTTCATACCCCAAAAGAACTAATTACAACCAAGGTAATTTCTTATTCATTAGTTGATGACTCTGACTCAGGTCATAGAGGCCATGTTCTGTTAGTCAGCGTGACCTCATATAATTTACATCACAATAGCATAAAACTGTAATTGCAAATAGTTTAAAAGTCAAAGGCCTTGCCTCTCAATTCACCAGTTTTGGTCGTCAAAGTGACTTTCTTTTGTTTAGTCAAAATATATTACTGCAATAACAAATCAGCTGTTTGCAAGGCAGTATTACCTTACTACATGAATACCAAAATACATTTATCTTCTACTATAAAAGGTAGATTATTCATATATCTTACCACCCTAGATGCAATCAAATATCCTGTTTCATTAGGCCACTACCTTTCTAAACATAAATTCTTCTTTAACTAATACAACTCCAATAGCTAAAATGAAAGCCTTTCCTTTCCATAGAATGCCACATTTTTGATTCATGTTATCAGCTGTTGATTCATCAGAGGAGCAGAATCAAACCAGTCATTGACTACTTACATCTCCCAGTACTGAAAAACTTAGCTACAAGTGGTTGACTGTTTTCCAAACCTGCCTGTCTTTACTCTGCAAAGCAGAACTGCAGCTGGCTGATATTGTTAAACGCCTTTCTTTGCCTGTTGGTGCCAATCAGAATGCAGAGTAGATGGTGAGCTGACACCCATACTTAAACCAGAACAATTCTTCTTATACAGGACATTTGTTTCTATGACCTTGATGGCATAGTTATAGAATTCAGTTTTTCTGAGGGAGAGGCTAGTTTGTGTTTGCCTGTGCAAGGGCTGTGCTTTGGCCTTTAAAAAGACAGTATAGTCCCTATGCCTGGCTATTTTTAAACCACAAAGGTTACACTGGTCATCTAAAAATAAGCTTCTAATGTTCACATGTAGTATACATAGAACCATCATTTGACCAAATATGGTAGCATAAAGGGTCCTTATCAGGTCTTTGGCTTCTTCTACACTGGCAATAATGATTTTTTCAACTACAGAGCAAAACCATAAACAGATCCCGAACTTCCTGTTTGCGAAACACCATGAGCAGGAATTAATGATTTTGTGCAAAGAGTCTGGACTGAGGATACACTCAGACTTCTACCAGCAGAGATCATACAATAATGGCTTTTGCTTCCCTGAAAGGACCTGGTTAATCATAACCCCTGTACAGCAAGGGACCCAATATTTTGAAAGGAAAATAGTATTGGAATGTAAACAAGAAGTTTAGATCCTCAGAAACATCCATGAAAGATGTCTCTTTTAACTAAGCATAATCAAGACATCTTGTTATGAAGCTCTGAAATTATAATTTTTTCTCTAGACAGACCCAAATTCTAGTCCATCTGATTCCCAGCAGTTTTATGTTTCTTTTTCCTCATTGATCCTAGCTCAGAGGAGAGACCCAGAAGACCTTAACTGCTCAGAACAAAGCAACTCCCATACAGAGCAGACACTGATTTTGGCTTTCTCAAAAACATCAGCATGCCAAGCTGGCTAAGAGAAAATGCCATGGGTCAGCTAATATTCAGACAGCTGGACTATGTAGGCTTTGGCAAAAAGCTTTCATTTTCATTAACTGGGCATTTCTTTGACAAAAAACAGAATAGAAAAGGTTTTCAAGGGACAAATCCTTATAAAACCTGTGTCTATCACAGTTTAAAACACCACCATGAGCAGAAGAATTTCTTGCTGATTTGTGTTTCACAAATGGCCACCATGGGGGACTTAATTTTTATTGAATCGTGCACAGGTGGTTGAAGCCCCTGTTTCTCACCTTCTATTCTTCTCACAAATTTAGGAGGAACTTTGTATCACCAAGACAACTGTCTTTCTTCAAGCCAGTCAACAGTGACTGCATCATTCCAGAGCACTGGGGAAAGACAGTCCAATTGGCACACACAAAGCACATCACTATATCAAAAAGCTTTCAGTTACAAAGCCTGTGACACAGGCATTTACCAATACAGGATGTTCTGATATTTTCCTTATTCAGATGTATAACTAAATTAACATGATCCAACCCCATGCTACTATTCCATAGTTGGAAGCATAAGGTTGTGTTGCACGTAACATAATTAAAATACAATTAGGAGGAATTTTGGTCATTCAAGGTTTTAAGGATTAATCTTAAAGACTTCAATGCAACTATTTGGTTTTTCAATGTAGTCAGGGCCTACTTATTTGATGAACTGAACTGAAATATCTAAGTCCTTGTTTTGAAAACCTCTCAAGAAATATTTCTGTTTGACAGACTGTGGATGGTAATAGGATATTTTTAGTGTAATGTTTGAGTGCATTGCAAGTCTGCTTGCATTTCTCCAGAAGAAAATGAGTCATTACCCACAGAATAGATACTCAAGAAATTTAACTTGCTTTTCTGCTCATGCAATACTATAAAGCAAAATGGAGTTTTCAGAGATGTATTCTTTACTAAAGTTCATGCTATGTTGGACTAAATATTTTAATATTTTTGTCACTCCTGTACCTAGTGGACACTGTTCAGACCCATTACAGACATAAATATGACATTAATACTTTCATTACAGACATTAAAACACTCCACCTTTATAATAAACATTAAGCGCAGATTTCAGGGAAACTTCTGCACCCCATACAACTTTGAAGTCCTGATTGTGTCCCACAGGTTTTACACACCTTACAAAGCTTTTCTTTAGCTCCTCTTTCACCATTTTCCTGTCTCCTCTATTTAAGTTAGCACCTCCTGTACTGCCTGTTTAGGTCACTAACCTCTCTCTTTTGTGTCAGTGTTTGCCCAGTGCCTACAATAATAGAGTCCAATCATCACAATTGTGTCTTACTGTAATATAAACAATAAACACATCTTTGTTGTTTCTTCCTGCAACCTGTGGATGTGGCTGATATTTCCTTAAATATTCTGTGTCGCACTGGAAAAGACTTAAGGGTATCGCCATCTGGCTCTCAGGGAAAGGGTTCCACCCATGTGACACTGGGAGGCACAGCTTCCCACAAAACAGAAGACAAGAAGTTCCCTGTTTTCAGCTCAGTGTGTGATTTTTTCAACAACATTTCAGGACATTTCACAGGGGCAGTTTCCATAAGTGAAGATGGACTCACACAATTATAAGAATGGGTCTTGAACTTCAGGGTAGGATGGATGACCTAGTATTACAAGGCAGCTCCTAAGAGGAAACTTTTATAGTGGGAACTTCGTGATGTTTATTGAAGTTTAAATACATATTTTTCTAATTCCATGGCAGCAATGGCTGTCATGCACAACATCCTCTGTTGATAAAACAAAGCCTTGTTGTATTTTCACACAGTTGAAAACTAAGTGGTTTAGATTTCATGCAATTCAAAACAATCATGGTCCCTATTGTTCTTGCTTACGTTATCACATGAACCCTGTTGTGATTATATAGGTTATTTTTTGTGTTCAGTAAAGGAAAAGTAGCACACACACAAAAAGTCATATGCAGACTGTGTTAGCCAGCTGAGGTAACGGGGCAAAAAACATGATCAGAAAATCACCTGTTAGGGAAGCTAGGAAAAGTTTACTTTATTCAAACAAACTACTCATTTAGTAACCCTGGATCATAAAGCCCATGGGGAACACAGAATTCATAGAAAGCATGGGAGAAAGTTCCACTCAGAGGTTGCTGATAGTGATATGTTATGGTGATTGATAGTCCTCACAGATATAGAAATTTTAAAGTCTGGAGGAGTCCTTCCATCACCCTGCCTCTTTTCTCCAGTGTTTCCTGTAACTTGTGTTTGAAAAGTTTTCCAAAAGAATACATATACAACATATGTATATGTATGTACAATACACATACAATATATGTATACATATGTGATACTCTATATGTAAGGACATAGAGAAGTGGATCATCCTGTATGTGGCCTTTATTTGTCACCTGAAACATAGGAGCTTGTATTTTAGAAGTTTGCAACTGTCCCAAAAGTGCAGTTTATACATAATATGTTCTATGGCGTTTATGGCATTCACTACTTTCTATTCTAAGTCTTGAGGTCTTTTCAGAGATGGGATGAGAAAGGAAAGGAACTTTGTGGTGATAAAGCCTAGAACATGATTGGTTTGGGGGTTTTTTATCATTACTGCCTGTGAATACTTCCAAAACATGGAAAGAAAGCTAGTGAGTTTTGTGAAATGGTGAAAGGAAAGCTGAGATATGGGAAGGCCTTTCCTGCTTGGACTGCAATGTCGTTTTCTTCAGGCAAAAGAGATAATAAAAAAATAGGGCCAATGCATTGACCTTCATTTTGCTACAGTGGTGTGCTCGTCACAGCCATTAATTTGACAATGTTCTCGTTCCTGCTTCTGATTGAAGGTTTTAGTTGGAACAGTGATATCGTTTTGACAGTTAAAAATACAGACCATCTCAAACACAGGAAGAAAAGCTTCTACATTTCATTAAACAGCTTTCGGAGGCACAAGTGTTGCAAAGAGACTGCAAATGCTGATAGAAGCCTTTGCACTAAGTTTCTAGGCTCCATTTTAAATTCAGCTCCTAGCCTACCATTACTTGGCATCATCTTTGAGCAGCAGGAATCTGAGAGAAGGAAAAGAATGCGAATGAGCCCATTAGCCCAGATCTCACAGATCTTATGCTTTTGGGACTTCAGAAACTGACAGCATATGTTGGTAAAAAGCGTGAGAGATCAGCCAGGACAATAAGTTACTGTTAGGAAACAGCTTGCTTATCTGGATTTAATTTGCTGCAACTGGGTTGACCTTATGAATGTATGTGGCTACATGTATACATAAAAATCCTTTCAATGCCACATGCAATTCCAACCATACATCCATGCCATCCTATACCCCTTGAATGGCATGCAGTGCTCCCGAGCAATGGGACAGCTATTTTCCCTTTCAGAGGCACAGCAGCACAAAATGCATTCTAGCTCATCTCATTTAGTCAGTGGAACTGTTCAGGTCGCTTGCCAGTTGGAAGTTGGTTGGCAGGCACACATCAGCTTCTAGCATCTTGAACACAACCTTACATTGTTCATCAGAGTAAGCTATTACATCAGGGAAGTCCATCCCTAAATCAGTACGGATTGGCTGTGAACGTTGTTCAGTCAGTGGTGCCAGCACTCATTACATGCCATCCATGCAAGGTTCACAGGTCATCGCCAGAAAATGAAGCAACACCTCAGAGAGGTCACAGCACAGGACACAGTGGATTATGTGGTCTGAGTGACATCACTCAGTGACTGCCTTGTAGAGGTAAAAGAAAGCAGACTCCTACCTTGTAATACGTGTATGCCGTGCACAGATGACCCAATGTTCTCAGCTGTGAGCTCCATAACAAAGTCTTTGTCTAGCCAAGAAGCACCAAACTCTTAGACAGCTAAGAAATAGAGAGGCTTGGAATAGCTGTTCCATTGCTGCCCCATTGCTCCAAGAGGTTGCAGAGGTTGGATGGGCAGCTTGGTCTCAGGGAACCTAGTGATCTCAGCTTCAGTAGTACTTGCTGCTTTATTTCACCTTGCCAACAGAGATTTAAGTTAGCCAGCATTTCACATGCTACCACAGGTCTGCTGCCAACTTTATACCCATGCAATACAAGCATTTGGCTTTTGCATTTGGCTTTACAGCAGTGGCTTGGCCACCTCTGTTTCATATTTGTCCTATTTCCCCTAAACAGCAGCCATGGGATTTCTGTTATATTTCCAGTGGGAAACTCCAGTATAACCAAAATACAACTCACAAGTTCCTGTGAATTTCTTATGGTACTTAGTATATCATCAATCAACATAAGCTGGGGATTTAAATGAACATCTTATACAGCAAAATATGTTTGAACATGTTTCTAAAAGGTTACGAGGGGTTCTTTGTTGTTTTTTTTTTGGGAGGGGGTGGGGGGTGGGGTGTTAAATAGAATTCAAAGAGTCAACAGGCTCCCTATAGCCATGATACAAATGTCCTGAGAGCTATCAATAGACACATAACATTCATATTTGCAGGGTATGATTTATAGGTATTATTTATCTTAATGCTATGTATTTGAAGAGTAACTGTGAGCGTGTTGGAGCACTGAAACAGGCTGCTCAGAGTGGTTGTGGAGTCTCCTTCTCTGGAGTCATTCAAAACCCACCTGGTTGCATTCCTATGTAATTTAGTCTAGGTGATCCTGCTCTGGTAGGGGGGTTGGATTAAATTGTGTTTCGAGGTCCCTTCCACTAATGTTCTGTGATCACTTGTACAGTTTGTATTGAACATGTGAGATATTAAATGCTAAAAAAGCAAGCAGTTGCCAGGCAGAGGATCAATTGTATGCTTGCTCTTAATACCCTGTGAATCAGAGTGCATACATTAATGTTCAGGATTTGAAACTCTCTTAATACCCTGACACGATTACTTGGATTGGTGGCAGGGGAGTGTATGTCTGTTCATGTGCATGTTTAAAAAATTTCCTACTCACTTCCTTCTCTCAAACACATCAGGGAATACTTTCTTCTCATTCTATGTCTGTCAATTGGAAAATATATACCATTATCTCTCATTTTATTACACACTCTTTTTACTAAATTACAGCCCTGGAATATCAATTGCTGCTAAACAAAACAGTCTAATGATAATTAAAGGTATTTCAAATCTGGAAACCTGTTAAATAAACTTGACATTGTAGGTGTTTTTTTGATTTTTTTCCCCCTTGATATCCTCTCAAAAGCCATTTTGCCAAATATATTTAATATAATGGGAAAATAGAAAACGAGCAAATGAACAATATGCAGTTAGACTGGTATCAGAAGAAATGATCAGTCCACCAAGGAATAAAAAATAAGGGAAGGACATTCAGGAAAAAAAAGCCTGGAGCAAATGAGCTCTGAATTTCAATATTTATTCTGGGAAAAGCTTAATCTGCCTAGGAAGTAGAGGTATGTGTGTGTGGATACTGAGTACCAGATCTGAGTCCCAACACAAAGGAGGAAGGAAGATGATGTGGGAACAGCACCAGAGCGGTGGGATAAAAGGCATCAGAACTAAAGATGGATATGAAATGCAACAGGTTTAAGAAGATCATTCAAGGTCTACAGATGTTTGAAAAGGTGTTTTACAGACAAATGAAAAGGACAGGCTATTGGTATCCAGAAACAGAGATAGCAGGGCAAAAGCCCCCACAGTGTGAGAGATGGATAAATGGACCTGAGGTGGCAGACTAATAGAAAGCCCAGGAATATACTGAGGAGACATAACGGAGAAGGAAGTAAAACCTACAGATAGAAAGGAATTTGTTTTGACACCAGAAGAAGTTGTACCTGCAGGATCATGAACTCCTTGTCAGTGAAGAAGCAGAAAGTACATCCCCAGTGTCAGAGATCAAATGAAGTGAGAACAAAGATAAAACAACCTAGAAACCTGTAATTGTTCTTCATACTGAGACTGCTGTACTTGCTGGGGTTGACCAAGGTCGTCTATTATAAACTGTGGTCCTAAGATGGTGGTCCTGGGTATTTTCCTGACCCAAGGAGAAGGCATAAAAAGGCCATGAAGATTGGCATGGGGCTCCAGACTTTGTATTCTCAAGTTTTAATATGTCTGACCAGTAGCAGAGATTAATGGAAAAAAGACTACTAGTAGATGGAGCCCACTGGAGTCCAAGAGAACGTGGAAGATTGATTGTTTCCACCCTGTTCCTCCAGAGGACAAGATTTTCAGGACTGCCTTTAAAACCTACAGCAAAGAAAGGGAAGACTGTAGCAGCAGAAGAGTATGAGTATACAGAAAAATAGATATAAAAGAAATGAAGTGCTAACATGGAGGAAAGTAGTTATCTGGAGAATACTTTTTAATGAAAGACTGAATCTGTTGGAGGAATTGAATGAGTTAAGATAAATCAATTTAAGATTCTTATTTCAAAGGCACTGGACAGCAAAATAGAAAACTAGACTGATTAATGTTGGAAATGAAAATAGCTACATAGGGTAGTCAGAACAAGTATAGAAAAACAATTGTCACTTGAACAGGGTTAACTAAATGACATTCACTGTTTCAAGAGGATAGAAAAAAACATGAATTGATCCTAGAGGCTGATGTAGGAAATATTCTATATTTTCCTACAGGAAAAGGTGTAGGTTGGAAGACTTCCAGAGGTTGCTAGCCCAATCTTCTGCTCAAAGTAGAGCAAACTTCAAAGTCAGATCATCTGGTTCAGGCTTTTTTCCAATCAAATTCTAAAAATTTTCAAAGATGGAGAATTTACCACCTGTCCTGGACTTCTAGAGACATTCAAGGTCAGATTTGTTTACAACTTGAAAGCTTTGATATTTTTTGACAGATAAATATGACAAGGAAACATCTCATTTTAACTGACAAACTTTTTCACTGGAAACTCAGAATAAATATTACTAGTAATATTAAAGGCTACATCAATTTCTTCATCAAATAGCGAATCGGGGTGAAAGCATTTTAGATTTGATTTCAAATAAGTTATTATACATAACTATAAGGAGGTGATATTGGTTAAAATAATCTAGGATAGTGTGATCCTAGGTTGAATATTAAACAGAAAAAAACTCCAAGAAAATGCATCAGTAGATGCATTATGGTGGAAAGCCTTGCTGGTTTGCAAATGGATGTTGTTGGACTCTGTGTACAGGGCTGTCTCTGGAGATCCAGTGAAACAGGGATGAATATGAGACCTGGCATTCCATGTTATGTAGAAGTAGAAAGCCAGGCTTCTTTCTCTGCAGTGTTTTTGATGCTTGCAAATAGCTTTTTTGTGTGCATACACCATGCATATTAGACACTATTTTGTTAGCTAGCACTGCTGACAGGCAATAAAGCAATTTATTAATCTGCAAGGAAAATATCTGGTAAATTATATTTGATAGATGGCGGCATCTCCCTATAGTTTTTACAAAGTAACTCTGAAGATGACAATTTTTATCTTGTGAATGGATGATATGACTTGTTGGTCACATGAAATAATCAAAGAGAAGTTCTCATTTGCCAGAGTGATGAAGCTGGTCCCTTGTAATTTGTGTGTCAGATGGATTGTGAGATTGGGGGTAAAACTGAAAGATGACTAGGCATTCAGCAGAAAAGCAAGAACAGCAGATGTTTTCACACTTGAGAAAGAATATGTATATATCTTAATTGTTTATTATCTGGAATTATTAACCAATGGTTTATTAAATTAAGAGTCTGCTGCACTCAATATGAAAAACATCTACACCTGAAGAACATCAGCCTACTTCTAAAAGGAAAAAAAAGTTTTAAATTAAGAAATTGAGGGGATTTGAAGTGGATTAAGAGATTAAAAGGTGAAACATGAAGCAGCATGGCAACTCAAAGGCTACAAGATTGCTCGACAGGTGATACTCAGAAGTGGATGAACCTCTGAAATGGAGGACAGAGTGGCGATATCTTTTTCTTCCTTTGGGATACAGGAACATAACAGAGATCGTCTATGAAGCTTGACAGTAAAACAAGGGAATCTTTCAACCAAAACAGTATGGCACAAGGAGCAGTTGAAACACACAGACACCCCCCCCCCCCCCCCCCCCCCGAATGGCTGAGAAAAGTAACAGGTGGCTGGGGGTGCAGTGAAAAGAAACTTTAGGATTTAGCATGGAGAAAACATTTCATAAAATTTGGAGCTTAAATATTACCTGAAAATGAGTTTGGCTCAGAGGAAAGAAAGTCAGCCTCTTTTTGTTTGATTATTCTGCTGCGATCACAAAAGCAGGAACTTTTGCTTTCTTTGACAAGACAGATGACTGCATTGATATTCGTTTCAAGATTAATTTCTTCTCCTGACCCAAATTTGACTACTGCTTTGGCTGTAAAGGGATAACAGCATTTTTCTGTGTATATTCCTGCTATAAAGGCTATAAAACATCTGTGGATCTGGGAATAAAAAAAATGTGATGTGTCTTTTATTGTTAAGATTTTCTGATATGACTTAGCACTATAGAACAGTGTGCCTTAAATGTCTTTATTTTATTAAAAGTATTTTTCTGATTGGAGAATACAGAATTCTTTAAGGCAGAATAAAGAATTGAGGAGCAGAACCAAAAGGCATTTTAAGCAGACAAGCTGAGAGGTAGAAAAGGGATTAAAAGAAAATTTCCCTTCATTTAAATGGTTTATTTTCACTCAGGCCAGCTCACGCACAACAGGGAGGATTAAAAGAGAAGCTCTTTGTACAAAGGCAATGAGCTACAGAAGGACCCTCAGTTCTGTGGCATTGACAAGATTTCTTTTTAGGCTTGATAAGAAAACTGCAACGTAAAGTTCAGTAGATCTTGGGATGCAATACAGGAAACAAATGTGGCAAAACATGTCAGCAGCAACAGACATCTACTGATGCTTTGTTTAAGCTTGCAGCATTTTTAGACCTTGCCTCAACTTCATGAGCATTTAAGAAGCTGTCAAAACTCAGTCTATGCATAGACTTATTTGAAACCTAACGTTTAAAACACGATCTAAGAAAGTCATTAAGACACAGCCTGAAGGGATTTCTTCTCTGTGGCATGGAAGACACACCCATTTTCATTAATGGTCATTAAAAAGTCTTGGTATTAATGACTTATTCGTCACACCTAATTTCCTTTTTAGTATTATAAGTTATCTATGATTCTGAGCTTTTCACTTGCCTCATCTGGTTTCTAATATTCTGTCCTTTGCAAGCACTTTATATAAAGAATGGAAGCAGTAAATCAAAATAAAAATCCCTTAAGGTTTTCCTAACCTCATAATAGACTATCTTGCAAGGTCTCCTTGCAAGAGAAAAGACTGCAAATGCTTCCATGGCTTTAATAGTAATGATTTTATGATTTTGTACTTATGGCTGACATCAAAAACCTATGAGAGTCAGTAGATTCCAAACAGCTTCTTGGCACTAAAAAGTAGTACACTGAGAAAAAAAACCTACTTTGTAACAAATATGGCATGAAAAAGTACATGCCTTGTCCTGATTCAATTTTTGGCTTCTTACATTATCTCATTTAAGTCCCTCCACTGATGTGTTTTCCCTTGGCTCTTTACAAGTTTGTCTCTCCCTACCCAAACTCAATTAGAGAAATTGTGAAACTTAAAAACTCTTTGTGCTTAATTTTTTTCTTACTGGAGAAGAACAGAAGATGCATTTACTGCTGTCTTTTCAGCCTATGGGTCTTCATGAAAAAGAAGACTCCTGCTAAAGATTTTCTTCACTGTAAAATGAGAAGTCTACAGTGCACTCAGGACAGTGGGATTCTGGTCTCCTGCTGGATCCTCTGGACAGTGTCATAATAAACTCTTACTTCTCACCAGCAGATGAGGGTCCACTTCAGACACCTGGGAAACCTGCAGAAGATGAAGTTGGCAAAGGCACCACCAAGGAGTACTGAGGTAACTTGACTGTTGGCATGGTTTCATGCTCATATCTTCAAGGCCATGAAAAGGCAACAAAAAATGTTTGTGTTGTGAGGCTGTTACAGTTTTCAGAGACTAGAAAAAGAATTATAAAAATCATATAGGAACATGTTTTTTCTCTTCAAAAATCATCTTTTTCCACGTAGTGCTGATTTTATAGCTGGTTTTGTAGTCTGCTGCTCTGCCTATTAGCACTCCATTTTGGGATTTTGTATAAAACTGACATAGCACTTCAAAGCACATCACTTGGATGACAACACAGAACCAGCTGCTTGCACTTCTGCATTGCCTTGGAGACTGGAGAGTATAAGCTACAGTCCTCACTGAGCAGAGAAGCTCTTCACGAAGACATGCATTAGAACAGTCCTACTGAGAGCTGGCTGTTTGGTCAGAGGAGAGCACAGGTCCTGCCCCTGGCTGGGCTCTTCAAGAGGCAAATCTAACAGAATGACCTTGCAAGCTCTTTGAGAGGGCACAGAATGATCGTACAGATTTTTGGAGACTGTCCTGTGCTGATTGCAAATGCCAATAGCGGTGCAATCATCTCTCTTTGCGTGCATGAAACCTGACTGTAACAACCTCTTCATACATAGCTATCTTTTTCCTTTCTCAAGTGAGTGTTCAGCATTTTCTCATGCAACCTGAGGACAGTCATTACAGACCACAGATAAAAATCCAGGTAGTGAAAGCAAGAATCCAGTTCAAATTGACCATTATCCAAATAATAAACCACAGATGTTACTACTTTGGGATTTTAGCAGATCTAAGATGATACATTGACAGTTCCTTTGTAGGTTGATAAAGCAAAATTTGACAGACAGACAGAGGTTTTAAAGATGTTAAATTCCTACATATTTTATTGAGAACAGCAGGCCAGATACAGAAAAAAAGCCCAATTAAAACTCTCCCTCACAGGGGGATTGCAGATCAATAGTATGTCAGCGTGTCCAAAGAGAGGAAGTGGCTATAAATGCTACAACCTAGAGTTTGCATCGTACCAGACATAGACGGATTTTCATTTGGAAAAAAAACCCACACAAACCAATACCCCCACAAAAAGCTTTGAGAGGAACCAAGGTTTAGCAATTCTGCTACTGAGAATTGTTTGTTTGGTTAAATCTGAGATATCCCACCATTTTTCTGGGATGATAATCCAGCCATAAACACATCTGGCAACACTTGGAGCATCCTTTACATTTTCCCTCTCTTGACAGCTCTGATGCACTCTGTTCTCACAGCAGAACACACACCAACGATGCTGTATTCTTTTCATTTTCTGCAATAAATCCGACACACCCACAGGAGAAGTGGGAAAGTCTTTAGACGTGTCTTTAAAAGAATGTCTCAGCATGCACTCCTGAGGATACACAGTGTTCTTGTCTCTTTAAATGAATCAGCTATTTAGCAGCTAAATTGGGAAAGCAGCCAAAGAGTTCCCAAGAGACTTGCTGGCAGAAACGCATCATAGTCCTGTAATATAGAAATATGAACTCTATGGCATTAGAGATCCTTTATTGTAACACTTTCCAAGATGATTTCAGGTAACAAAATGTAACAGCAAGCACAGAACCGTATAGGAGTCAAGGGCACAGCAAAGATCACCCAAGCCACCCTCTTTCCTGCTTGCCTGGAGGTGTTCTCAGCGCTGTATCAGCCAAGAATGAGACAACAGGTCACTGGTGAGCAGCATTTTCATTTGGGTTAAAAATCTATACCAGTTATGACTGCACTCCCAGCAGTGCAAACCTGTGGGAACACACGAGATAGGCAATTGGAAGCCCTAAACATGAAGATGACCATAAACAGGTCCCCCTTTTGCTTGCTGACACACGGAAAGACACCAGCTGAAAATCTGAGGTGACATACAAGGTAGGAAAAAACCCAGTGTTGAACACTCCTTTGTTTAAACAAACTCACTGTACGTCTGTGGCATGAGTAAGGGACCTGGAAAATAACCTTTGTGATTTTTGCCCCAAGGAAAGTATCAAATCAGTGGCAAAACTGAAACGCCTGAACCCTGGTCACAGCCCAGGACCAGCCTCCCTATTTCTCATGTCTGTTTGAGGAAAACAGCCTCACAGTCAGCTTCTGGGAGTTCATTCTTACAAGAACAGGTTGGGAAGGTGTCACTAACTGTGAAAATAAATGGCTGCCACAACTAGGGATAAAATAGCTGCTTTGAGGTTTCACAAAAGTAGTGTTTTCTGTTGAGATTCAGTAGGAGGGTAACAACCGGTGCTCTGACTCTTGTATGTAAAAGTCAAAAATCCACCTGACAGTCAGAAAAATAACAACTGTACTATGTGTTTCTGCAATTGCCAGATGCTATGAATCTTGTGCAGCCTCAAGGAATATCAGGTTATTTGACAACACGTGATTTGATATTCCAAAGAGAAGAATAACCTGACAAAATGATTTGCTAAAGAAACATTACTAGATGCATCCAACTGTTCCCACTTCTCTCTCATGCGATGCCTCCATGGTACCCAAGGGTATGAACTGGAAGTCTAAGCATGCCACCAGATAGAAAGATCATTTTTATAACACACAGCCCATTGCACGTATTTAATTCCTGTGTCACTCAAGGAATCCACATCTCTTTATCACCTAAATAATAAACTAAATGCTGTGCAGGAGATCAGTTGCACATGCAAGGATTTCAGTCTGTAAATGTTTCCCATTGAAAAGCATAATTTATGAGAAAAAAAGACTTTTAATTTATTCAAACAAAAGTTATTCTCCAACAACATGATGATAGGGGGCAGGCTTGGTGAAGCTATTAACCTCATGGCCCATAGATAAATCTACTTTTCCTCTTGATTTTTTGAAGCGTTCTGGGCTGTGCATGGACAAGGTGCTTTCAGCATACTCTTCAGGAGGCAGAGTGGCAAGGGCAGTGACTGCACTCCGAAGGGGGTTATCTGCTCAGCACTGGGGCAGCCATCAGCAACTCATTCCCGTAGAGTCATGGCCAAGTATAACAAACCTGTCAGAGAGAAGGAAGATTCTCCTTCTGCTACAAGCCATATGGTAAGTGGGTTCACACAAATAAACAAATAAAAACAGTTTCTCTCCCACTCTGGCTCCCCACACACCAAAAAATTTTCTGAAACAGCAGGGATCAGGCTTCCTAAAAATACAAAAGCTGGGTTTGTTTTTTGTAGCTTATGAGGAAAAGCACTCTAATTTAGCTTGTAAAGCACAATCAGAGCTTGAAAAATTCCTTGTTTTTGCTAAAGACTTGCTCTCCAATGCTTTCTCCCAATGGCTGGTTAAAATAAGTCTTAGAAAGGCTGTCGGTCCCAAATCCTGCTTATCATCCACCTCACAGATGGAGTATCTGAAGATGAAGTTGCAGACAAGATCTAACAACAGATGGGAAGAGCCACAACTTTCCTTCTTGCTACAGGTTGAGAACAAGATGTCTCTGACCTGAGACAGGATGACCTGCTTGCAATAAGGACCTGTGAGGCAGCTGTTTTTGCAAATGATGAGTAATTATGAGATTTAACTCCATAATTTCAATGTGAATTTTGAGTTCCCCCAGATCCTTCTGAGATAATGTTTTTAGTCAAGCAGCTGGACATTTAAATATCCAGTCTTTTAATATATGGACATTAACTACTGACTACAGCTTTACTAGGAATGCTGTGCCAGCTGCCATGAATGTATGGCACAGGGAGCTAACATATGGGCTAATTACCTTACTTAAGAATAGAGGCAGAGATCTACCCTCAAATAAGTGCTGTTTGTGGTGCGTATTTAAACTTCATGAGGGAACGACATGCAAACAGGATACTTTACGTGACTGCAAAGCCTTACTCAACTGTGGTCTGTTTATGCCTGACCTACACTGGTTTTGACTAAGTTTACCAATACAATTCAGTAGTACAGAATGCGTACTTCAAGAATCAGAACAGTCCCTTTTTAGTACTGTCTCATAACACAAAATCTGAATTTTTGTATCCCTTTCAGGGGTAACATAAAACAAGAACAATGCTTTGAGGGTCTGTGACTTAGTTTGAGGTTAAGGATGGTTTTAATCTGAAAAGCATTCACAGTTAGTTATTTGCAGATAAAAATGAAAAAAAAATATAATAAAAGTACAATAGCTTCTTTTGGCCAGAAGCAAATTGTATCAGTGAGCTCAGTCCTATAAATGAATATTAGTCCCCATCATTTTCTACAAGATATCAGAGATTATGATTCTTTTGGCATGTGCAGAAAACATTGAAGCTCACTGCCAGTGGAACAATTACCCCATGTTTCTGGCATTTTGGTTTTAGCTATTTTCAATATCTAAATTACATTAAATGCAATTCTGTTTCACAAGATTTCTTTTCATCACTATGCTCTCTTAAAAGAAAATCTTGACACAAAATGCCACCCAGGACTTAGCTCTGTCTTGCGAATTGGTGGTAAGGGCTGAAGCTATGTGTGTGAAGATACAGTACCCTGGCCATCCAGTCCTAGTATCCCTAATTACTTTCTGTAGGTTATCAGACTGAGATCTTGCTCTGGCCACTTCATCCAATATTTTCTTGAGAAATGGATTGTTTTTTTTTTTTTTTTTTGAGAATTATATTGGCCTGTTCTAGTTCTGGACTTGACTTTGCCAAATGCTTGAGAGAGACTGAGTCCACAAGCCTCAAGTACTGATCCACTTACAGGCAATCTGCAAACCACAAATTTATAATTCAAAACAGAAAGTGGCTTTGCAGATTTATTTTTTTCTGGGCCCTTTTTGGCATTTGCAAGGAGTCCCTTTTTTCAGCTAACAAACAAGTAAAGTTTCTACATTGCTGTGGAAAACCCTGAACCTCCATCTGGTTTAGAGTATACTAGGGTGAGGGACATCAGACCATGGGTTCCCTGTGACAGGGAGACACCTGCAGTCAATTTTCTTTTATGTTTCTTCTCACAAGAGATAGCCATGGACTGCCTTCACATAGTTGCACTCTAAATTTACCCACTGACTCCTGAATTTCTTCCTGTTTCTGGGTCTCCTCCTCTACTGGAAATCACAGGTCATTTTCAGGTTGTCAAAAACCTTAGTTTCTCCTTTGCTTTTGCTTTTCATTCTTCCGCAGGGAAACACGCACTTTGTTGGACAGATATGTTCCCGTAGATTTTCTTCCCTTTTTACAGATTACCACATATTAATACACATTTACAATTATGAAAGCATTTGCACATAAGAGCAGAAAGCTTGTTGCCAACAAAACCCCTATATCAGCTTTCCCTTTGATATCAGAAATTGACTACAGAAGAAGAAAACAAAATCTCAAAATGAAACTCTTCGGTGTATCCAGCCAACCCTTTCCCCCTTAGCTTTCCATGACCTTGGACTGCAGCATTAACTTTCTTATATAAAACAAAGCTTTGCAGCGGAAGTCTGGGAAAAGAAATTAACTAAGATCTTGATACCATACACCTAAAGAGTATCCATGTGTTTATGAAAAGGGAACTTCAAGTACCAAAATATAATGCTCACATCAGGCTTTCGCAAGTCTTCCACTTTTATTTGTTAAAAATATCTCCACAGACTTTCCCATAACTAAATGTTCACAGCTGTATCACCTCCAGCTGTGATGTCATCAGATGTCCCAAGCAAAGCAAGGTCAGGCTTAGCTGGTTCACATATGTAGAGCTTCCAAGAAAGGCCATGGTGTGAGGGCTGCAACACCAGTAATATTGGATACTAAAGTGTCAGATGACAGCAACGCTTGTTTAACCTTTACCCACAGGAAAAGGGAAAATAGGTCCTTTGATAATGAAGCTCATCAGCAGCAGAGAGTAAACTTCTAGCTGATCACATCAACAGTTTTTTGCAATTCAGACACAAATTAAATGTGCAAAAGCAGTCTGTGTTGGCAACAAGAGCACTTTGCCTTATGCACATGGTGATGGGAGAAGTACCTTGGATGAGCAAAGAGCATCTGCAAATGGAGTGTGTAATTTAAGATGCATTTTGACACAAGCTTTCAATGACGGTGTACAGCTCCACTGGGGAGTCAGTGTAAGATGCACAGTGATTGCTACTGAATGCTTCTGTGAGCACAGGAATAATATCACAGTCATTCATGTATTATACTTTCATCATTATGGAAATCGCAGAATTTCTCATGGAGAGGAAATATTTGGGCCATGAGAAGAAAATTCCGGGTATTATGTCTGAGGTCCTACCTTATAGGCATTTTCATGAGGACTGACTTTGTTTACCTGGCTGGTGTCCTAACATGTTTATTGAAATCATAAATAATACCACCTCCCCAGCCCTCCAATGCTTCCCTTTGAGTCTCTAGAGTAAAAAAATAGCTACCTTAGATTTGGATGGTTGCCAAAGAAGGTGGTTTCAGGTAAAAGTTTCCTCTTATTTGGCTCTAGGAAGGATTGGATGAGTTTAAGGTATTTTGAAAAGCTGCTAGTTACCCAAAACATGAATCTGCATCATCTCAGTTGACAGTGATACAACGGAGGCTCTAGTCATTGAGTGTGAAACCAGGCTGGTTCCCCCTTCTTAGCCACAATAAACAGCCTTTTGGTAGCATGCACACACTCTCACAATCCTACTATACTAGCTTGGATATTTCCTTACTACTCTGGTAAGAGGTCCTTTGCTTTGTCAGCACAAAGGGTTTTCATACATAATGTCTCATCTACATTTTTTTCATGTTCAGTTCTACATCTCCTCTTTTATCCTCATGAACAGCAGCTTAATGTTCTGTTTCCTGCTTCAGTTTCCAATCCTCACAACAAGTGCACAACTCAGGTTCACAGGATTTTATTTTTAGACCTGATGCAAGCAAATTATGTCTTCCACACACATACATCATGTCTGCCTCCCAGAGTCACACAAGATCAAAGGGACAAGGGACCCATGAATTTGAGGACAATGTCATTCATCTGTACATCAACTGGTTATATTTTTTAGGTTACTGAAGCTAAGATTTGGGATCCACACCACTCTGATCTAGTCAAGCAGCCTGGGAATCCATATTTGCTGCATAACCCACAGCTCTCACTGATTGTAGCTCATTCAGAGTGGTCTTGTGCCACTTAGAAGAAGGCACTTTTTTGGCTGTTTTCATCTGAGTGTAAACATTGAAGTGCTGGATAGAGTCTAACGGAGGCTGCAATACATACATTTCCATGCACCACATCTCCCTAGGAGCTAAAATGTTGTTGAAGAAGTCAAAGACTTTAGTAAGTCCAGAGTATTCAGAGGAATCTGATTTTCTATCCTCCATTTGAGAGGACAACGACAAACAGCAAGGAAACCTCAGGCAACTTAATTATTTACTTGCCTCTGCTGAATTCAAGGACTAAGCCTTAGGCGTTCAACCTTGAAAACCATTAGCTAAAATCTTTGAACACTGGGAACCTGACAACACAGTAACCATGCCAAGCACAGCAGGCAAGGACAAGTGTGAAAGTTTTGTAGAAA
This sequence comes from Gallinula chloropus, assembly GCF_964237585.1. Lineage (NCBI taxonomy): Eukaryota > Metazoa > Chordata > Aves > Gruiformes > Rallidae > Gallinula > Gallinula chloropus. The sequence continues at coordinate 71,545,489 of NC_140090.1, forward strand.
TAAGTATAATGGAAAGAGACAAAGAGAAACTGAAGGGAAGCATTTACTTGGTTAAGGTAGGATGTGAACTGCGGAAGTTTCAGGACTGGCTTCTTGAGGGACTGATGCTACCCTGACTGAGAGGCAAGGACGGTAACCTTGTTAGCAACATTAGTCTTATCTGCTGCCACATGTGAGACAACTTCAAGAGAAATGAGTGAAATAAGCCCCAATGAGATTAAAATAAAAATCCAGAATATTGTCTCAGAGTCTGGATTTCTCTCTCAAAAGGCCAGAGGATGTGATAAAACTAGCAGTGCTTTTTGCCAGTACATGAAGACATAAGGACAAGAACAGATGACATACAGACAAAAGAATTCATTGCACACTCTCAGGAGTTTAAATGCAAATAAATTAAATGGTTTAGAGAGTCACCAGCCAAAGTGTTAAGTGTGGCCTGCAGCCAGCCTTAGCTATGCATAACAGTGGCACCTGGGGGATGGAGGGGGGAATAAAATAAAGGAGAAATACATCCATATGTTTCAATTTAGAAGTTCTTGTAGCAAACAGCTTCCATCCAAGCATGTTAATTTTTCAGTAGCCTTAGATTGTCTCCCAGGCATTGATCAGGACGTCAGAGAGATTAAATGCCAACTCCAAGAAAAAACTGCTCTCAACTGCACATTATTAAATTATACACATGCAACTGCTTACACAAACTAACCACCCTCCTGTTCACACTGTGTTTTCCAAAAACCACAAGAAATAAATCAACTCCCTTATCTTTACAATAGATGCCTCCTGTACGCTCTGCGATACGCTGTGTCTGTGCACAACTTGATTCCATGTACAGGACTGTACTCAAACCCTCAGGGCCCGTGGCCTGCTCCTGCCTCTGCTCTGTGACCACACAGATTTCTTGCTCACCTTATTTCACTTCTCAGAAGAACACTGACTAATATGCAGGTTGTATTAATCTGTACACATGACACTGACCAGAGATTATTAAAAAGTTATTAGCTTGTGGGTTTTGGTTTGGTGGTTTGGGTTTTTTTTAACCTCAAGACAAAGCAAATCATAAATATGGGAGGATTAGCACACGTTCAATCTGCAGGACACAGTGCTCTCTGTTTCATGTGCCCCTGGAAAAAATAAGTGTCCTCCTGGATCTGTTGCTTTTTATGCTCACAGTAAAATAATCAGCCCATTTCTTGGTGAATAACGGTCTTTTATCAAAGAGAACCTCATGTGGTGCCTTGGATATATTGAGAGCATTGCCAGTACTGTAGCAGCAATCACAACAGTTCTAGGTCCTGGGTGGGAAGGTACAATGGCAGGGGAAGAGAAAACTACTTGTTAGAGAAACAGTTGCATCTGATTGTGGAGGAGTTTTTGTACCCAAAAAGCCTCCAGGTGAATGCAAAGGATGCGGAAGTCAAACAGGGGAGGTGCATAGTACTATGGTCTCATTCCTGGGGTCTGGGCAGGAAAGAACGTTGGTGTGAATCAGTATAAAATTAACCCCACTGGTGTGAAGGCAGTTCTGCAACACAGTAAGTAACCTGTGTTTTGGAGGTTATGAAGTCCAGCCTGTAACACCCTTTTTCCTGGCCTGTACAGGCTGGAGGTGAGATATGGGGCTCTTTAGCAGCTAGGTGCTACCTGCCTGCTCTCACAGTTTTCTCAAGATTTCACTGCTTTTTAGGGCTACATTAACAATAAATCTCTGTGACCTGCTTGTCACTGCCAGAATGACACAACAAGAGTCATTCACAGACAGATCACCTCTAGCACAACAGAAATCACATGGCTACTGCAGAAGTTGTGATGGCAGATGACAGCAGATGTCCTGATGACTCTAACCAGCTAAAGATATAAATGTTTGATGTACCCTTACGTGCTTGAGCAGCTGTCAGTACCTCTCTACGACAGACAGTCCAAGAGAACTAAATCAAAGCAGGACTCAAGCCAAATCCTTAGGAAGGTATCTGTATGCAAAAGCAGGACACACTGCTCCCATACACCTAAACTACACCGACAGTTTTGCTGTATGGAGGCTGGGCACCTCCGATAGAGTTACAATCATGAGATCTGTAGCCAGAGGAACTAGCTAGGTTTGTGGCTACTGTCATTAGAGGCATCTGACAACTTCTTTGAACTTCCTGGCTGAAGGCAGGCAGGAGCTGTGAGAGAGGCACAGTTACCAAAGAAGTATCAAATGCAAGTACATGCTAGCTACCTCTTTTACATGTAAGAAAAAAACCCCAAGCATATTAATTCATTGTTAAAAATAAACCAGCCAGGAGTCAGACCTGATACACATTACCTTTGCCAGGTATCCAGAATTCTGATTGCTCTTGAACGGCAGCAAGAAATCCCAGGACAGTATAAGTTGCATCACTTCTGCTTTTGAAACTTCTTTCCCTTTTCTGCCCTTGAGCTTCTTGCTCCCAAAAAGAGAAAGGCTTGACACAAAAAGAATACGCTTTCTAAAAGACTGTTATTATTATTTCAGAAACTAGTCTTGCCTACATGTAAATCATTGAAAAAAGACAGAGAGATAATACCTCCTGCCACATTCCTATTCTCAGCCACTTCTCTAGCACCCCCATTGTCTTACTCTTTATATAAATCAGCTGTTCCTTTATTAGATTCAGCTGTAAAGATTCACAGGTGTCCTCCCTCATCTTCCCTCTGCATCTGTCAACACCCTTCATTTAAGCTCTTTGGCTGCAAGTTTAGTGTGTTTCCTATTATTGTTTGCAAATGCAGTTTAAGGAAATATTATTACAAGGTTCTTCTAAAACCCCACACTAATTTTTTAGGTAAAGAAATCTGTTAGTAGCAACATTTTCAAAGGAGGATCCTGTGCTGCCCCTTCAGTGAAGATCAGAGACTTTTGAACATCCGACTGAAAATGATGTAGTTGGAGTTCAGCTGTCAATTTCAGTGTGCAGGCAATTGTCTCCTCTAGGAGAAAGTATCTAGTAATGAGTCTTAGATAAGTGTATAATTGAATTTCTGTTATAATTAAAAAAATAGATAATTTCCTGTAGTTTAAGAATTGAACTGTGGTGCTTTCTTTTTTGCTGTGATTTCAGTACTGACAAAAGCAGTATTGCCATTTGCATAACAAAATGACTAGGATGATTCTGCATCTATTGAACACTGCTTTAAAATCCTAAAATGTGGACTAGGCCCATAGAAACATGTGTTTAGGGAAATAAATTGCTCTTTCAGAAGTAGACATTTGATGTGCTGTTGGCTCTGGAGCACATGCAGGAGCTTAAGCTATGTATGAGCTGAGCTTTATTCTCTGTTAAAGTGACATTTTCCAAATGGCACTGCTCACGAGTGGTAATTCCTGAGTTGCCTAAGAGTTTGGATATTGATTTTTTTTACCATCTGTTGGTGAAGAGGTAGCTAAAAGGACTGTGCAACCATGGGTTATGGCTCCAAAATGATTAGCTCACATACCAGTGCAAAAAGGTGGCAAACTGAGTCACAGAAAGTGCAAATTGACAGCTGAGAAAGACGCTGGACCCATCTTCTTCTGACACTCCATCACATCTTTTACTCAGATGAAGTTGAAAAACAAGTTGCAAGACACAGTAATGCTACCTGAAGTCTGGAGGGTCAAGCCGAGAAACAAGCAGGGTCCTGAGTGGGGAACTTTGTAGCTGATGATCTATGCTGAATGATGGAGACTTGCCATTAAGCTATAAACAGCATCTCTGTTAATAATCTAAAAGAGGAAGACCCGGGAAATGAGTCAGTGGAAGTTGACTCTCCTTTACGTAGATTCTGCCTTCTTATTATAGAGTTATCCCTCCCCCTACTCTGTCAAAGGGATCCACACACGTCTGCTATTATGGGTTAGATTAGGCAGCTGGGACTGATTTTGTGGTTTTATCTTTTTTTTTTTTTTCAATAGTGCTGAAGAATTTGCTTAGAGGAAAAGAAGAGGAGTAATTGCATTAGCATTGAAAACAAATCTCTATTAGAAAGCAGTGTTCTTTAGGTCTAACCAATTTGATAAAATTTACTTTAACCACAAGATCAGAATACACAGTTGCAAATTTTAATCTCCTTCCCCACCCTCCACATAGTTTTCTGTGTGTTTTTACAGGTACATACATATATATGTATGCTTTTATATATATATATATACACACACACAGAAGCACATTCAGCAATGTGACACATTGAATTTAGATATTTTGGCGAAACTGACAGAAAAAAAGTCATCCTTGTCTGAAATGTTACAAAGAAGCAGCATTGGCAACTATGCTTTCTGAAGAAATACCAGTTTATTAGAGGTGTGAATAGATTTTTAATTGCAATGGTATCAGCCAACACTGCTAAGGCAATTTTGGCCTAATGAGAACCCAGTAAACATGACTTCGGTAAATTGTCCTGCTCACTCTGAGATGCTCCAGCATGTACCAGATCAGGAAAGCATGTTTTCCCCTCAAACCCTCTTTCCTGTGAAAATAAAATGGTTTCACAAGGAGAACTCCTAAAGCAGGCCCAGGAAACAGTTCGGGAATGCTGCACACTACACACATTATCCTGGATCCCCTGCCTGGAGATGTGGCAGAAGGGGGACCACTATTTTCTTAGGCTTCTCTGTGCACAGTTGAGGACCTGCTAAAGCTGTAATATTCCTAATGAGAGTATGGACAATGTCCATGTCTTACTCTGCAGAACATCAAAGGAAGGAGAGGTTTAGTAACCAGTAGAGGAGACTCACTATCCTGTCAGTACTATGATGTATAAAAGAGATCATAAGAGCTGAGTTAGAGAAGAGGCTTTGTCTGGATACTTGGGAACTTTTGTTCCCGTTCTTTGAAGTGTTTTGTACAGTCAAACCTTAGAAGCCAAGAAACTGAGGGGCAGGGAAGGCTGGATGTGAGGTCTAAAATATATATGCTGAAGATCACCAGAAGTCTTCTGGGATTTCTAGTATCTGCTTGTACTGTGGGCTAAGAAAATTGTAATGAAAGGAAGATGCATCTCTTGAAAGTATATTTTTCTGCTGAGGATTGCATAAAATTATTCTCTTTTTGCTCTGCCCTCAATGCTCCTGTTGGGTCATATTCCAGATAGACAGAGTGCAAACCCTGCCGGCCTTGAAGGACGTCAACTCTTATATATCTGGGTTTTTAAAGAGAAGCAATCACATGGAACTTCCCATCCAGGCTTGGTTTCTGTAGTCTGGGCTCTTTCTGAGCTTTAAAATTTACCTTTCTTGTACTCAATAAATTATTAAGGGTTATTTTCCTTTTCATCAGGTTATCTCTTGGAAATAATTAATGCTTATTTTCCCACTGAAAATTTATATACTGGGATATTTCAGAGCACATTTCCACTGCAAAATTTTTCTAATGTATATACTTTGACCAGCCTCAAAAAGGACACTAACACTTGCTGTGATAAGAAATGGTAAGGAAGACTATTCATACTATCTAACATCAGATTCTAAATGAGGTACCTAAATTAAGATTTTAGTAATAGCAGTAATAGGCTTCCATTGAGTTAATGGAGCAAGCTGGGATCTTGCAGAGAACTATTTACAAGAACTGGATGTGTGTGTGTCTCTGCTAGCTAAAGAGGGAACTTCAGGTTTCCTGAATCCTACATTCCTAACCCATGCTCCCTGGTCCCACCCTTCCCACCTTCTCCCACCCCCCTTCCATCCCTCCTGGTGCTACAGAAGTGGAGATAAGTAAGCAATATTATCTCTTGGTAGCAGAGAGGAGCTGATGCTCTACCTTGAGGTTGGCAGCAGACTACGTCTTCTTCCCAGAAGATGATAACCCACGGGGACTTACAGATATAATATGTGTAACGATGCTATAGATTTTTGATTCTGAATTTCGTAAGTGTTTTTCATTCACCTTCATGTTTCAACAGGACAGCTGACACCAGCCATTCCTAAGTTCTACAGTGATGAGCTGTGCCACTGACTGATGTCTGCACAGGAGTTTGCAGCACAGCGTATGTTCCCTAACTTCAGATTCAAACACTCTGAGTTTCAAGGAAGATGCATTCCCTTGCTGTCATCTCTGTGGTACCACATGTGATATGATTGTCTGGTCAGAGCAACATGGAAGTCTGTAATTTACCTGGAGAAAGATGTGATGCTTAAAGTGATTTCATCCTCAAGAAACTTAAGTTTGGCAGGCAGCTATTAAGGGTGAAAACAACTCATAACTTTAGAGCAATCGAACAGATTGAGAACATAGGGCCTAAAAAGTCTCTTTGCTGTTCATATCTGAGTAATGGGAAGGAGGAACACATTCCCGATAAAATATAAATGAAGTTCTCCACCTTCAAACCCAGCCGAAACCTCTCCTGAGTGTCAAAAGGATGAATTGCCTCACTGCTCAGCCTTGGTGCAGTACTGGATATCCTGGATCTGAGCCAGGCCAGAATGTATACTGAAAATCTCCTCGGAAAGGCCAATCTGAGTTATTTCCCTTCTAGCATCACGAAACTCAGAATGGCCACACTGGCTGTTTTCCAGCACACAGAGTGCCTGTAAATCCCTTTGAAGTTGCAGATAGAGATACTGGTACTTATCCCATAAGATGGAGACAAAATTAAAGTTGCCATGGGTTTATTAGAGACTGTATTTTATGTGACATACAATGACTACTTTGCCTTTATTCCAAAATAAAGATTTCCTTCCACCTGTTAACCCTCACGTGATAATTTTTTAGATGATTTTTAGGCAGACTCTCCTCCTGCCAAAGGCTGATGTATTCAGCCTTATTAGAAAGAACATTGCACGAAGCACAGGGAAATACAATGGTTGCATGGGAGTGAAGAGCAGCAGCTGTGTCAGCACGGTGCTCACTGTAATTACACTCCCAGGTTACTTTATTGTGTACTGCTGGGGCGCGCGGGTGAGTTATTGTTTCAGCGGCGCTGCATGAATCACCGCTGGCATACTCGTTTCACTCAGAGGAACTATGAGTAGCACTGCCATAGTGTTAATTTGTCTCTGTTAATGCAGAATACTGATGGGTTTGGTGTTTCCAATACCTCGTGTGAGGGCTACAAGTTGCTTCATGTCACTATGAGAGCAACAACTACTAAAACAGAGAGGGCCCAGCAAGTCTGCTGTCAGACTGACAGTGCATCTTTGGACTCTTTTGCCTGGTTTTGTAATTGATTTTGTTTGTGGTCTGCAGAGTTAATTTTAAATGGCTGAAATACAGCCCAGGAGAAGGGCCAGTGGTCTGGAAGAGGGGAGTGCTGGGGGGTTTTTATTTCACTCTGCCACTGGTTTGCACTGCTGCTTGGAGCAGACTGGCCTACAGACACAACAGATCAGACAACCATATCCTGATTTATGTAAAGGTACATAGGTATGGGTATCAGCATGTGATTTGTTATCCCATTGGCAAGCATAAAGTTAACTCTTGTCACTTCCTTCACAGCTATGAGCTTCATTAAAAACACACAGGCTATAGATGTGCTGGGAGGGACCTTCCTTGGGTCACATGCTAGTGGTGCCATGGGATGCAGTGGCCGTGCGTGGAGGCTTCTGCTGAGAAGTCACTTTGGCATCACGCCGCCTGGCTCCCAGCATCTGTGCGTAGGGTTTGGCTGAGGGATGCAGCACACGGCTGCAGGGAAACACGTGCCTCTGGTGCTGTCCCACAGATGTGAGAGGCATGGGCAAAAGTGTGAAGTGGGAGTGAGCAGCATGAGTCAGTCAAAGCAGAGCATTTATCAGAGCTCAGGAAAATAGCAAAAAGCTTTGGATAGTAACATATGTAAATATAGATTCTCGTGCATGTCTTAAAAATGCATGTTTCTCATATTCTTATGACTAGACAGCAAATCGTTTGAGCAAGTGTTACTCTGAATATTTTTTCCTTGGGGGGGGGAATGAGGCATAGGAAGATTAACTGATCCTCTTGGGATCAGAAAGCAGGTTTAAGGCATAGCTCAGGAGCTGGATTGCCTCCGTCATTGTGTCATTGTGAGACACGTAGTAACTTGAAAGACATCATGCTTCATGATTAAAACCCTTCTTCTAATTGCCAACACCTCCTATAAAGACAAATGTCATACCAAAATGTCAATATTTTAAGAAATAAAAATTGCTGAGTGGGTTGCTATGATGACCAACTTTTGATGAGGCTTATTTCCCTAATTAGAAGTTACTGGGGCTTTACCAGAGCAGTCTTAAAGTGTTTATGTGGGACATTGAATAAAACAGAGCCTTATGCTAACAGTTAATGTCTCCCATTATTAGTCTTACCAAGTGGCAAAGTCTGTCCATTGTATTTTGGCATCCCTGGATTTGGTCCTGATTGTGGGCATCTCCTTGTGAGTGCAAAAGATGAATAGAATATTTTCTTTTAGCTGAAAAAAGTAGCATGGCACAAAGCTATCATAGCAGTAAAGCAGGGGGACTGTCTGGAAGAGGTAAATGCACTTGTCTTCTATAAAAGGGGAAGATTTTAATGAGAAATCTGTGCTGTGTTTAGAAGTACTTATGAGCCCAGCACAGATTTATTAATAGTAGCTGGAATGCAAACCAGAAATGTTGCACAAAACCGCCCCAAAACAGAAAAAATAATTGAAGAAAAAACCCCAAACAACAAAACCAAAAAATCCATACAAACCTTTTTGGTCCACATCAAGTTCTTCGAAGGAACTTTGCCAGAATTGTTTCCCTGCAAATATGCTTCTCTGCATTGTTAGTTTGTCTTCCAACAGCACTAGACAAAAATGCAATGACTCTCACATCTGTGAGGCCATTATTATTTCATGTGTGGGGGGTGACATTGCCACTTGATGATGCATGGTAATGATGCATAATGGCTAGTGATGCAAGTGGGCTGGCTTGTTGCTCTGTCACTGGGAGTCTCTGCAGCTGTGACTGTTGGGTGGGGAGAAGAAGAGATGCAGCTTTTATTTGACATTTGAGTGTGATGTAGCAGTGGAATGATTTTAAGTGCAAGCAGAAGCGTAGAGGTATCAGCATCTACTTGTGGGGCTCTGAATAAGCTTGAGGGTATGAGAAGAACCATATGGGAGGGGTGAAGAACTAGCTGATGATAACTGAAACCTCTAAAGTGATCCAAATAAACTATGTAGGTTTCTGCATCTCACTTGGCACTTCAGAACAGAGACTGATGTCAAATATCAAAAATAATCTGTTTCTAGTCTTGTGTGTGATAAAAGAGAGACCCAAGCTTGATTTGGTACAAGAGAGGAAAGAGGTAGGGAGTTGGGTTGTTTTTTAATGTATCTCTTTATAGTGTCTCAGTGCTGCTTATCAATTCAAATGAGGGAAACAGTATATTGACTAATAAACATATTCATCTTCTCTTTATTGGGAAGATTGCAGAGGCCAAAAACCTTCTCATTTGCATTTTTCTGTTGGGCTCCTAAATTTCCCTCCAGTTTTGCACCATATACATTTGCCAGGCTAAGTAAGCTGAGCTGCTGTAGTTTCCTCCAAAAATGAGTCTTACACTTGCTACAATTAGTTCCATCTTCCTTTAACCTGCATAAAGGAACCTGGGTGCTGTCCCACATGCGATCCCACACAAGCCTTTTGCAGCAGTGCCTGTATTCACCTACCACTATTGCGAAATCAGATGTCACTGATATCTTAAAGAAGTATGTACTGATCAATGTATATCATATAAGCTGTATTATGATCACAGACCAATTTGCCTTGTTCCCTGCCACCCCCAGCTCTGCTGGTGGCTGCTGAGTAGGGGTTATTTTCTCCTTCATGAGGTCTCCAAGGCCCTAGAGGGTGATGATTCCTTTCAGAGTCATTGGCTCCTTTTTTCCTCCCTGTGTCCAGTTTTAGATGGAGAAAATCTGGCCCAGTTCTGCCCATCATACCATTACAGGTACTGGGCAAACAGCTTTCATTTTGGGCATCCTTTTATAGTGCTGCATACCAGCACTCAGTTATCCCAGATCATTTGGATGCCAATGATTTGATGGGAACACTGTTACAGCTGTATGCAGGTCCCTGGGTCCATTCTGCCACAAATACAGAGGGAGATATCTTATGCCTCCCGCACGAACTACTTCCATCCCTTAAATCCCTCAGACAAAAGGGGCAATTTTAATTTCCAAACTCTCCTTTGCATTGCTTTTCAGCAGTTCTGTTCAAAGGTTACAGCATCTGTTTTCTCTGTGGCTCCTGCATGAATTGCCTTTATGAGCATAATCTCAACCCAAACAAGATTTATTAAAAAGACAAAGAAAAGGAAATTGAAAAAAAGAAAAAAAAGGTTTATTTAACATTTGGCATATATTTATTTACATTCCTCATGAGTTAAAGTGTTCAGCTCCGTGATAAAAGGGAAAAGAAATATGAATAGTCCACTTTCCATTAAAATGAATCTTCTGTCTATTCAAATTCCTTGTTATCACAAACTTTCTGTCTAGAGAGATGTGAGTATCCTCCTTGTTTCTCAGCAGTTTTCTCCAGGTAAACACAGAGTAGAAGCTGAATTTATCACTTTCCCTGACAGCTGGCTCATTGAAGCTGTTATCTTAACCATGATTAACAGCAGCTTTTCAAATGCTCAATCACCTGTTTCAGAGATTGCCTTGCACAAGTTGTAACATCTCAGCAGAACAAAAGTTATCCAGGCATCAGCTTATCGAATTTTTTTAACAACACGTCCCCTTTTGAGCCAAATTTTCCTGCACTAAAATATGAACTATGGGAAGATCCCTGGACTCAGCTTCACATTTTTCTGGTTTGAGTCTTGTAGTAGGTTTTTGATCGTGTTTACAGGAGACAGGTCAGAGTTGGAAACCCTGAGCTGACTGCTTCAAACTTTCTGATATTTGAAATCTGAAACCAACCTGTGGTCTGAAGTATCTCTGCTGCCATGAAATAGCATGGCATGAAAACACAATTACTCTTTGTTGTAACAGACTTCACCTGTTCTCAGAACTCCTAAAATGCAATAAATAAAGAGCAATGACTATAAACATCCACACAACCATGATATGTGAGTGGCATGATGATCTCAGCTGCATGGGAAGCAAACAACTGAATGTACTCTTCACCTGCTGCCTTCTAAATCAGGTGTGAAGGCAGTGGACTGCTAAAATGAAGATACTTCAGTTAATGATTTTGCCTTGTCCTAGCCTGCCACCAACTAATCATCCAATTAGGAGAGGCTGTCTGACTAATAAGCAGTGTGTCATTGTGGTCTGTAGGAAGGTTTTTCTTGCTACTTTTCAGAAAACAGAGGGAGTTTTTCTGTGGGGCTGAGCTGTACAAAACTGTGCCCTCATCAAGGCCAGACAGGAGGCAAAGGCTATGTCCTTAGCCCTGCCCTGAGAGATGCTGTCAGGCTGCTGCTGATGTTCTCTTTGGCAGACTGTTTCAGAGGGCTCAGCCTTATTGACACTGAGTGTGTGACCAGACCTTGCACATGGGTTGATGGGGAACTGCATGCCAGATGCTCCTTAATGCCCATGAGGGAATGTTACAGCCCTGCTTCCAGATTGCTGGACTCATGCATGGGCAGAGACAGCAGCATTTTGGTCCCTGTGTCTCTTACTGACAGTTCAGGTTCCTCTTGAGCTGGTCCTGGCCAGATGATTTCAGGTATTATAGCATTAAATGGCAATTCCTCCCAGCCAGCATTAACCATCTCACACTTGGGGGTCTCCAAGCCATTTGCTTCCTCTTCCTTCAATAAGGCACCTTGGTGGAAGATTATTCTGCACCCTTACGTGAGCATATGATGCATCTCCTGCAGACAAGTCTCTCTGTTTGCCTTAGTCAACTAACCTAGACTGGATACAGACTTTCTTAGTGACTAAGATCAGGAGAGAGAAGAGCCACCATGGGTATTCCAAGGTCTAAATCCCTCTGTGGGATTACCAGTCTTGGATTAGCATCCCCATTTGTAAAATATTAATCATGATTTCAAATGTCTTCAGAGCTGTGGGTTGGGATAACTGTGTGTTTGAAAGCCTCCTCTCATGGGTGGTAATTACAAATAAGTTGGGCTGAAGACCTGGGTCTTTGCTGTCCTCCTTTTTTTTTTTTTTTTTGGATAAAAACAGAGCCTCAAATGAAAGAAAACAGCATTTAGTCTTGTCTGCTCTTTGCTCCCCATCATCCTCTCCCTGGTGTAACTGCTGAGATTTTTTTCATCCTCTGCAGCGATCCTGGGGCAAGCAGAAACATGGTTGAAATAGAAGCCCTTATCTGTGCAGGACTGAAGTATCAATCTGTCAGGACAGTCCTGCTGATCCAGGGTAAACCTATTGCTCTTCTAAATAGCTTTGAACTGGGGAGGGTTTATGGTGAAAACAAAGCATTCCAACCATGCTTCTCCCTGTTTTCATAAAGGATGAGGGGTTCAGGCTTTTGTGTGGATCTTTTCACACAGTTTCATTACTTTTACCAAAGCAAGAGCTGGCAGCTATTTTTATGGCAAAAGCTGTACAGCTTGCACAGTAGTTTAGTTTTTCAAAGCAGTCTAGGGGATTTCAGACACATATCTTCCATTTGCTTTAATACACCCTCACTTTAATGAAAGATATGTGTCTGAATCCCCCAGGCTGCTCTGGATGTCTCAACTATAGTGTCTGATTTAAAACCCACTGAGATCAGGTCTCTCCACTGACGTCAATGGGTTTTGGACAGTCCCAATGTGAAGGAGGTTTCTTTATTGGATGTGCCTGTGTATGGCAGAATCTCAGCCAGTTCACGCTGACCCAGTCTTCATTTCAGGCAGACTTTACTAGTCCTCACTAATGGCCACAGCCATAGAGGAGTGAGTGGCATTTTTCAGGCTGCCAGTGATGAATGATTGAACAGCCACAATTACAGTGAAGTCTTAGTGCAATCACTACTAGAAATGGATCAGGGCAGAGGGTAAGGTTGTCTGAGAGACATTCATTGTGATTACAAGGGTCAAAGAGGATGCCTAGAAACAGGGGAAAGATTTTGAGACTATATCTTAGAATGTGTCTGTATCTTAGAATCTGTATCTGGCAAAGACAAGAAACGTGTTTTATGCTCTCTTTACACACAGCTTAGTTTCTGAGCTACTTTCTTTATCTACTTCTGAAACATCCAAGATTAGCTTCAGCTAGAAAGAGAGGAGTAGGGGACATATATGTTCCCAGCAGTACAGAAAACCTTTGAGGGACCTGTTTGCTTTCTGTTTCAATCACTTAAGGTTAAGCTGCCTGTCAGGAAAGATTCCCCCACAGATCAGACCAGCAGGGACTATTTTAAGTTGGAAATAGGAAGAAAGAAAAAGACAAAAGGCCCTGGGAAACATAGAGTGTTTGTTTTTCTTCATATGTGCAATGTGGTCCTCTCTCTCAGGTCATTGAAAGTTTTCCCCGCTGTTTCTAGGGTCATAAGAGAGTGTTTTTGTTTCTTCTGCAGGCAGAAGGATGTAGCTTTCAAGCCCACGAGCAACCAAACTGAAGGTCTTACATTCTTTGTAAGCTGCTGGGGTGCATTTGGTGTGTTTGGACTATGGAGAATATACATTTTAAATCTTGCAGGTCTGGGGAGAGCTGGAAAGAGCCAGCAAAGATGCTTCTCATGTTCCAGGGAATGAGGCAGGAGCTCAATCACTCTGTGACTCTGTGTTCAACTGAGAGAGCATTTTGTGACTGTTCAATGGTCGATTGACATGTTGAAGAGTTTAGTAAATTTTAGACTAGGTTGCCACAGCACTGGACCTATACTTATCTCCAGGAGGTAGTTTAGGTTATGCTGAATTTTTTGGCAGCCCTTTGAGAAAACCAGGAGTAGGAAAGTTAACAGCTGTGTATTGTAAGAAGCAAACAATACTTCCAAAGTTATCTTTTGGATTTAAATTTGCCTTTTTTCCAGATGAATTTTCCCATTCTGACCATCAGCCACACTCATCTAGTGGAAATAACTGCAACTGAGAATGGGACATTATTATCAGGAGGTATCTTCAGGCTGAGGTCAGGGTCTTGTGAATTTAAACTATGCAAATATATGTTTTCAGACCTATTCTCAACTCTGGAAACGTGTTCTATCACCAGGAAATTCCAGGAAGCACTTTACAGGTCTGAGTGTGCAGTGCAGAACAAAGAATCCATATTTCTGTGAAAAGATGACAACTTTTTGAACAGTTCTTGTGTTTCCAAGCTTTCCAGAGGGACTCGCGTGAAGAAACTGTACCTACTTGGGCATTCAATGTTATGTTCTTTAGCCTGTTTTACTAAAAGGAATATGAGTCATTTAAATATCACAAAGTAAATTAATAAATCTGGCTGAAACTGGAGAGAGTTCTAAAAAAAAAAAAAGTCTGTTCAAACAAGGAGTTCATTTCTTAGCAACACCATGTTACTCCCCTGATGGTGCACAGCAATATGTGGTCACAGAATATAAAGGAGTCTTCCATGAAGCTGGAAAAAAAAAAGGATGCCCAACTTGGTACTGCTTGCTTCTGTCTAATTGTAATTCTAATGATTCAGAGGCAGATATTTTGGAATTGTAGATGTGTCTGTCCACATACATGTACGTACACGCTTCTATCTATACTTACACATGCCTCCCCCACACTCGTATTTAGGAATATGAATCCCACTTGAGACTGCAGAAAAACCCTCATATTTTATGTAGAGAAGTGGTAAGCTGTCAGAGAATGATGTCATAGATTGTTATGACAGGTTAGACAGAAAATTGACATGTTATAGAGAAGCAGCAGATCCATCTGAACATGATGGAAAACTGAGAAGATTGTAGTTACACGTACAGTTTGGAAGGAAGTATATAGCCATGCAAAATCCCACAGTAAGACTTCTGGCTATGCTGCAGTATTACTCTGTATAACTATAGGATTGTTATATACAAGTCTCATGTGCAGTCTGGATCAGCTGTCACAAGGTAAAATCTATTTCTGCTCTGTGCACTTTAACAGAGCTATCCAAATTCATGCCAGCTGATAATGTGTAGTACTAGATGTATAAAATTAGCATCAGTGTATATCTTATTTCTGAGGTATTTAGGCTGTTATTTGTAATTCAAGCTGTCTTTAAAATCTCAAGGGAGATGTTAGATGCTTCTGAACTGCCTTCGGTGCAATGGCAATATTTATCTGGGTGTCTGGACAATCTAATTCGGATTGTAGCTTTGATGCTGTAGCATCAACAATCTTGATTCTTTCTGAAGATGTTGATTTGGATGGCTCAGAAAATTGATCTTAATCCATACCTATTTTGCCCCTAGACCAAGAAACCCGCTGTTAGTAATCAAAGGTGTTTGTTACACTTTTTCTGTAGGTAGGTTTGATGTTTGGGACTTTCTCCACACCCCTATGTACACAACTGCCCCAAAACAGAGATGTAACTTTGGTGCATTAGGAGACAGTACTGATGATTTTCCTTACATGTTTGTCCCTCAGAATTATTTTTTTTCCCCCATTTCATTTCTGTGGCTGTTTGGTCTAAACTGACACACAGAAAAGCAATAACATGGATATCAACTGTAGGGGAAAGAAAACACCCACTCATCAATGCTCCCTCATATTATTCTTGTCAGATTTAATTTCAGACTATCCGATTTTTATCCCATCTCAAATATCTCATTTCATCCAAAGTTTGTATGGTATTAGAAGAAAGATAAGCCAGAATCTAACATTTATAGAAAAAGTCTTGTAGCCTTTCTTTCTCATCCTTGTTTTTGTTTGTGTTCATTCCCTTCCTGTTTTCGGAGAAGCAGAACCATTTCTCAAACAGTATTGCAGCGAACAACTACTTGAGGACTGAGTCATGTGCCAGCATCAGTGCCAAGTCCCTGATAGGACAGGGAGCTTTTGAACCATCCCATTGCTAATCAAACAATCTGGCGACATCCTGCCAACCCTGTCCTTGTCATCTGCTGCTCACTCTGCACGCACATTCGATTAGCTCAGCATCAGATTCTCCCTGCTGTGCACAAAGTTTCTTTTTCTTTGCTAACAGCCAAAGGAAGCAGGGATGGGCTGATTTAAAAATCTTGGCTCATCTTATCCAGCTCATGACAAATATATTCTCAAATTAGTCTTGCAAGTCACTTTTTCCTAACTAGAAATGATTTTCTACAATAGCCTGTGACATTTTTATTCTGCTTTATATCTTTCTAGGCTGCTGGTCTGGTTTTCTATCCCAGGCCCATTTTCCCAGCCTCTTTTTTAGGGTTTGATTCTGGAAAGGGGAAAAGTTTAGCTTTAGGAAAGCAGTTAAGTAGGCAAGCATGTTCCATTGCCTTTTAACAACAGTTACCTGTGTTTTCAAGGTTAAGCTCACGGTCAGGCACTGGGTTGCAGTAAGGAAATATCTGTCCCAAAATACAAACACTACTAATGGACGTATATCATGGAGTTAGTCTTCTTTCCTCAACATGGAGTACTAATATCTCTACCTTTGTGTACAATGGCTCAAGAGATTTTGCTGCCCCTCTACCTCCTTAATCTGCAGTTGTTCCCTCCTTGCTTCTCCTCCTCATCACAAAAAACAGCGCAGGAAGAAGATTACGAAAGCAAAATTCCCCTTGGACAACTCACATCAAGGATGAAGAACTACTGCTCATAAAGTGGGGCTGGAATCATTCCCATGTGCAGGGAAAGGTCAGGGAGTGCGAATGCCTGTGGAGAGCTTGTCCATAGGGCTCGATAATTTTCAGTGACATAAGACTTCCCAAGAGTATGCAGCAAAAGGAAAAGTGCCTTGAAAACAAGCAGCTCATTCTCTTTTGGGCTCAGGCCACCCTGTCAAGTTTTGAGAGCACAAACAGAGCTAAAAAAAATGTCTTTTGATTACATTGCTATTAGAAACAGGCCACATGGGTACTTAGCCACATGGGGCTGAACATCAAAATATTCATATAGTTGTGGATAACAGGCATCAAACCAAATTTTTGTGCATACCACTTCTTTGCACGGGATTGAGCCAGAGTGATGTGTATGTGCCACTAGTCCTGTGAAATTTAATAGAACAGAGATTCTGCCAATATTTACTAGGGGTAGAAGTTCCTTCATGATCATCCCTGTGCTGCACTAGCTGTTTTCACCACCACGGTGAAGTGCTAGGTGATGGTGGCAGATAAGGGCGAAGTCCTCAAGAGGCAAACAACAATTTGTAACTGATTATCCTGCCTGTAGTGTGCTTTCCTCTCTGTGTGCAATGTTTGGACACTTGCTTCTTGATGGTTATCTACAAACTAGGTATTTTCTCTTAGAAAGGTAGGCTAGATACTATGTATATATGTCATAATCAAAATGGAAAGGGAAAAACCTCCAGAGGACAATCACCTTTCAGAGGTTTCTCTTTCTGTGAACAATAAAGGTAGTCAAGAACAAAGCTTGGCTAGATATCCAACCTGTAGACTGCTGGAGTAGAGAGTCATGCCCCATTCCAACTGCAGATGTCTCAGGGTGTCATGGCAGATGCCATACCTGGTAGTGCACTGTTTACTCAGTGTTTTGGTCAACTCTCTGTTGGTTATTTTTCTCTCAGGGTACTGCATTACAAGGTGAACTAGTTAGTTCTGTTTGATCTAAGGCTATGACAGAAGTACTGAAATGCATAGAAGTCAAGTTAAAATTTCCTTCTGTGGACTTTAAAATAATGGGGCAAGAGTATTTACAAGGAGATCCAATGACTAGTGGGCAATGTGTCCACAATAAGGCAGTTATGGGAAAGAACAACAGAGACCACAGATTTTCTGTTGAAGTTGTCAAGTACAGCTCTCCTCTACCTTGGAATGAAGCTCTATCTTGCAAGAGGATATTGGTTAACTTTTTCTTGATACCTACACCCTCACCGATGGGAACAAAACCCCCCAAACCATACAACTATATGTAAGGAAAAATCCCTAAAATTCATGAAAAGATTGAGCTGTCACAGAGAATTCTTGTGCTTTGTCAGCTGGGTTTCCAGCTGCTGTACTAGGAAAAGTGTGAAAGCCACTGAAGATGAAGGAAAGGCTTAAGCCTGCCACAGGATCTAGTTACCCCTACCTTGATAAGCACAGATCTGGCACTGACACCAATTCCATGTTAGGATTTCTTGTGCAGCAAGTCACTCTAATTTTCAACCTTATTTCCCTTTTTACAGTTGTTCTGTACCTTCTCTTTTAATTGGATGATTTCACATTCCAGAGTTGTGTTGTGGGTTCACAGGCTGTGTGCAGGAGTCAGTAACTTCCAGCCCAGGAGACAGACAGCATCCTCTTGAAGCAGGACAGGGTTTCAGGCAGATTCCTTGGGAATCACTGGTGTTCACTGGCCACAAAAGGAAAAAAGAGAGCATCTGACTACAGCTGAAAGTGCAGACACATAAAACTGCTGCAAGGTTGTTTAATGGTATGATCCTCCATACCTGGGAAATGCCAGAGCTCAGTTATGTGTGATTCACATCCTTCAAGGCTGTTATACTCAAAGTAGCATTTAGACTTCAGCTCAATCATCTGCCTTGTACTTGGGATCTTTTGCAGACAAAACAAGAAAGAACTGACATGGCTTCGCTCCAATGTGGATCCTCATAGACTTTTTTAGAGCATATTAGCTGGAAGCTTTCCCATGAACTAAGCAAGTGGTCTTCAATTTGCATGAAAATAATTAAGGGTTTGGCTCCATAATTAATTTTCGTGTAGACATTGCACTTATTATCTCTGCAGGTACACTGTTCAACCTCTTGACAAGATAGTTGATTTCTGATCATTACAGTAAGCTCCTTTTAGTTATATAATATAGCAATTCCTCCCCAAATCCTGGTGTATCTGGATCTGTGATTATATTCTCCTATACTGGGACTGTTTTGCCTAGGTTTTTATTAGTCCTAAAAGCAGAAATTGCAAATACCTTTTCCTCTACAATGGCATACAAAGGATGACTCTTATGATAAAGTCAATTCAACTCTGGTTCTCTTCAGTATAGAATAAAAATATGAAACTAAACTGTAGAAGGGCTGAATTTGAAATTCTAGTGAGAGCCTGTCCCTTGAAGCTGTGTATTTTATACTTAAATGCCAGTCACTGCTGTGCAGCCACGTCTGGGACAGGGAGCGAGACCCACTCAGCACCCTGCTGAACCATAGCAGGTGGGATAGAAACTTAGATCAGCAACAGTAAAGGCAGAGCTTCATCACAGGCAACCATGAGGTGCTGCAGTGCTTTTTATAACAGCACAGAGAACTTTAAACCTTGTTGAGCCCGTACGTCTCTCAGTCAGTGAACATTTAAGCTGCATGATATTTGACATCGCTTTCTGTAAACATGTAAAGGATCAGACAGATGCTTTTGAGGCTGAAGTGTAAAATTCTGGGGGTTTTAGACCAGATGTTTAGCCCTATGAGCCACTGCCTACTGCTAGAGGGACTGCAGGGGTTTATTTTTTTACTCTTCCAGCAACTACACAAACACAGAGAAGAAACTTTCTGCTTTTTACACTTGCCATGAAAAAGAAAGTGAGAATCAGGAAAATCCACATGCCTGGGTATATAAAAAACCCACAATGAACTTTAAAATGCACTTTTACTGTCTCGAACATCTCAGGGTACAGCTCTCTTCTGCAAATCCTATTTCTTTATATGGGTAATTCTCTCTCTGGTTTTCATTCCTACTCTACATATTTTTACAGTAGATGGTCTCTGGATGTACGATCTCAACTCTATAAAGCAAATACTGTATAAAACCATGTAGATTAAACAGCACTGATTTAATTTGAAAGCATCTCAGGTTTTTCTGAGCAGTTGAACTGAAAATCTGGCCAGAAGGGTGTACACGTAGCTATCATGTGGACCATAAAAAATGACAGTCAGTAAACACATTGCTACATCATTCAACTGGGAAGAAGTTTGATTCAAAGTCTTATGAAGAGGGGAAAAAATGTTTGCAACTAAAATTCAGCAGACAGGAAAAAATTTCCTGAAGAGATTTTATCAGAAAAGAGCTTAATTCAAACTTTTCCAATAGAAAGTTAGGGGTATTTTCCTTGAGGAAAATATAAAAAGTAATATATATATATATATGTATATATATGTATATATATATAAAAGAAAGTAAGTGAAACTTTTCCTGCTCTAATTCTAGAAAGATTCCCTGACAGGCAAAAAGCTGAAAAATAGTCAGAAATTGATGGACATGGTGCTTTCTTTCAAAAGTAATATCATCACTTTTAAGTAACACCAAAGGAGAGACTGTTACTTTAAAAGTGAAAAGTAGCACTTAACTGTGAAGAGGCTACTCAGCTATTTTGTGTTACAGATTTTATAATGATTTTTTTTTAAGTGGGAAAAATAGTGGAAAAACTGAGCTCTTGAAAATGTGACTATTAAAATAGTAGTGTTTTGAAAAAGAAAAAAAACACCTTTTCCCATGAAAACTCATTCCAGCAGGTTTTTACTACACCTCTGGCAAGAGCATGGTGCTATTAAAATGGTATTTGGATGTCTTAGAAGGGGATCTAGTTCACTTTGCTTCATTAATATCATTACTGCTGATCATTTTTCTTCTGGAAAAAAATGCACAAAAAGTAGAATTAAGCTTTCATTTTTTTTTCATGGCTCAGCATTATAGAGGCATAAATACAAAATTGGCCAAAGATCCAATCCAAAGCCCATTAAAAATCAATGAAAAGCCTTGCAATGGGCTTCCAGCATGGGTTACCTCCCCATTGACTATAGATGAAATTAATCTGTCAGCCAGCAATAATACAGTGATATAATTAACTTGTTTAGAATACAATCACTTTAACTTTCATTAAAAGTGATGAGTTTCTTTCAATTACCTTGCCAAGACGCATTCTGTTGTTGTTTGTTTGTTTGCTGTTGAAAATCTAAATAAATCCTTGTTTTTTTGGTTAATTTCCCCCTGGACTGGTGATTGTTGCTGTAATGGAGTCTGACTTCCAGGGTCATGCTTGCAAATGTTGTGACAAATAGGGACATCTGTAAAATGGGGAAATAACAGCCATTTTCTTAGTGGAGCCAAGAGCACGCACATCTCACCCAAAAGTTAATGAGAACTCGATGCAATATTGATTCTGCCTCAACAGCTATACGGATGGTAAGCTCACATTACGATAAGAGATTGTACAGGTTTTCCAAAGAGAGATGGGCAGGTGAAGGGAAAATGCTGTCCCAGAGTCTTGGGACATCATGGCTGTGGGTGCAACTGTTCTGAAAAACTCCCTGATAGACAGGATGTTGCTGTGTGCCGCAGGATTCCACTGGTCTTTGGAAACTCAATAGTTCTCATTGACTTTTCAGTGCCATGGTCGAATTGTGCTTTCTCTTGGGTCAAGAACTAAAAGTGAGCAGCGATTGCCTCCTCTGCTGCAGTTCTTCCTTTCCCACTATGCTCTCAGGCTGCTTCTGACTGTCTACTTGTGACTTCTTCCCAGTCGGAATTTCACATCTGACCAGGGTGACGGAGATGTTTGCACTTCTCCTAAGTATGTGATGCTTCTTGCAAGTGCATCTTAGTGGAAGTTACAGAGAAGAGCTGCACCAAGCCACGGTGGGGGGGGGGGGAGGGGGGGGAGAAAGAGCATTAAATAAAGAGGAGACTGTACCAAACTATGAGGAACTTGGCAGGTTTGATTCCCACAGGTTCTCATGAGCAGCTTCAGCTGCAATCCCCTGAACAGCTGCCAAAGACAGTAGTTGCAGGGGCTGTTTCAGCCTGGGCTGCAGGAGAGGAGAGACCAAAAGGAGTGTGAATTTTCCCTGCCTTTACTCCCTGCCACATTTGTATGCACATTAAGGGTTACATTCCTCTTCTCTTTCCTTTACTTTTCATTCTCTTCCCTGAAAATATGAAAAGAAAGTTCACAGTTTTCATTTGGAGACAGTCAGCATTCAGAGACCCCTGAGCTGGACTGGTTTTGACCTAATTAACTAACCACAGGTATGTCTTTATTCTTTGAAAAATCCAAGGCAGCAGATGCTGAAAATATGAAGGTCACAGAAAATTCTTAGTACAGGCTCAGACTGTATTGTAACACTAACAGCTGGAGACAGGTTCTGATGCATCTCTAAGCATTAAAAGAGGGTTAAATAAACAATGGTCTTGTAATGGACAGAGTGAAGGGGGAGGAATTTTTAATCTGGCGAACCTATTCTGTTCACATTACTCAACACTTATTTTAATATTAAAATCTAGCTCAGTGTTTGCTAGGGTAATAATGCCATTTAGAAGACAAAGAAACAAACCAGAAGAATTTCAATTTGAGAAAGCAGACATATCAAGTCACCATGTCCCTGATGGTTGTTCTTTCCTGTTCCTTTTTCCCCCCAAAATACACCACTAGATACATTCACCCAAATACCTTCAGTTGCTATGGAAATCCATTTTAGGTGAAATTTCTCTTCATTTGAGAGGTCTTGTAAAGGTCCCCAAAACCTGCTATTGAGTGTATGGCTTCTGCTTCCTTCTACACGGCAAACTCTTTGTATCATGGACAAGTCCTCCAGTGGGTAGCCAGTGCCTTACCATCCCTTTAGAGGTACAAGTTGGTCTCCTTTGCTTGGCCAGATGGTGCTTGGCTGGTACCTCCAGACTGCTGAGCAGCCTACCACAGCAGTTACAAGAAAAGAACCGGACACTGAGCATCAGTCCATCTTTGTAGGTGTGAAGGAGCAGAAAGGGTACCAGTGTCAAGAGAAAAGAGTAGGCTGTATCTTTCTCTAAAATAGTCAGGAAGTCTTTGCAGATTTTCCTTTTAGCCACAGTTTCATGTTTGCACAAACCAACACTTACGTGTCCAATTTAAATAACTCCTTACTCTGTTTCTTGTTCGCACTGGTCCTTGCTTTGTGTCCAGCTCAGAAGGCACCTACTCAGGTATCCAGGTTTGCAGCGACACCTATTAAAACTGGAATAACAAAACCAGCTGGCAGAAATGAGCAGAAGCCATGGCAACTGGGAAGTAACATTTTCTTGCCCTGGCAGATACTTGTAAGCAGGGCAAAAGACACAATTCATGCTTTAAACTCTGATTTAGGTCTCTCCTGCTTAGGATTCCCTCAGGATTTCTTTCTTCATTGTGTGTGATCTTTAATGTATGTGATGGTTGGATAGGAAATACCTTGTGAAATTTGGCTTAGCATTCAACAAATATCCAAAGGGCTGAATGAGACCATAATTAAAACCTATTTGCCTCAAACTTTCTCTGCATGCATCAGCTTTCCTCTGTGATTGCACTGTATCCCTCTGCATTACCTCAGATACTATCCCACCCCACTCCTCCCACTGCTGGTGGATTCATTACAGGCTCAGTAGGTCAGTGTGCATTCTGCAGGGAGTAACAGGACTTTGGTCCCCGAGCTCCTTCAACCCAAGGGGTCAGTAAACACAGGGCTTTTCACTGCTGAGCTCAGAGTCACAGGTGCAAACAGCACTGGGATTACAGCTTGGAGCAAGGTAACCAGAGGATGAGGGGTGAAACACACTGTCATTATTCTGTTCCAGGGCAAAGCCAGTCTCCATGGCAGAGCTGTGAGCAGAAAGTGCTCAGGGTTATGAAGCCACTTGCAGTGGGGCACTTCATGTGAAACATGCCTGTGAGATGGGGCAGTTATTGTTCTTGGAGGTAGGTTTTTCCTTGATGTGAGGTACAAGACAGCCATGCCTGGACCCCTAAACATGGGAAATCCTATATGAGGTTTATTGGATTCTGAGTATAGCTTGAAGGACACTGATCCTGCAGGCATTTCTCAAACCCATTTGCATCTGCTGTGATTTAATTTGCATCTTTACTGTAGTACCTTTTAAGACAACCAAGAAAGCCCAAATAACTTACTTTTCCCAATGCTCAACAGGGTCAAGAGGAAGGGAAAGCTGAGGTCCTGGCTTGTGGTGAGGACAAATGTATTGTGCCCTCCAACTCTCTGTCATGTCCTTTCATCCTTTATTTTCTCATGCTTTCATGTGGAAGTGGCAGAGATCACCTTTCAACCAAATGCCTGGCATGGGGTGGTACAAATGAGTAGTTTCTCAGTGCTACATCCACCTGTACTGCAGCAATATATAATTGAGGACACTAACGATGGCCAGAGCAGTGTTTCGCTCACAGACCAGGATTAATGTCAGAGAGGATTGTACCCTTACTGCTTTCAAGTCATCAGCCCCTGTCAACTCTCATGGGCATCTGAAGACTGCGTTGCCCTCCTCACGCTTTGAGGTCTTCAGGATATAAAAAAAGCAGCTCAGAAATTATGTCCTGCATTTGAAAACTTCCTTCTCCAGCAACTCATTAAACATTATATTAAAAAAATAGGCTGTCAGAAAAATAATCCGACTCACATGAAGTCTTTAGGCCAAGTGCTAAAATTAAGTCATGACGTAAACAACTCTAAAATGGAGGGTATATTGGTTTTCTTGTATAACAGATTTCTCTTAGATATATTCATTCGCCATTCAGACACTCCTGTGTCCTGGGTGACCTGTTCCCCCCAGCTAAGTTACAGACTGAAATTTAACTAAAATGCATGAGAAGAAAGTGCTGGGGAGGCAATTTCCTACCACCGCCTCCAGCTTGGCACCCCAAAACACATTAGCTATCAACTACTGTTATTTGCACAAACAAATTACTTCATTTTCTAAGACTGACAGATTAGCAGAAAAAGCCTGCAGTTTCCACTGAAAAACAGTAAATAAGCTTTGGGGCTAGTTTCCTTCTGGGGAAATTCACACAAAGCGTTATTTAATGTTTTCTAGATTAATCTACATTTACGTATGGGCTGCAGGGCAGGTTTAGCTCCAGGTGCTCCATGGCTCTGCTGTGGCCGTGCCTGGCAGCCAGCCCACTCTCTCAGGAGCTTTTCCTTTGCCAGAGCTGCTGTGGGGTGGAAACTTCGATTTTTTTTTTCCAGTCAGCTATATTTTCTACACAATTATTTTCTACTTTAGTCTCAGAGAGTTCTTTGCTTAAATTACAACAGAAGATACGTTTAAATCTCTTCCATGCTTCCCTTTTTAGTCCTGTCCTGCTGTGATTTACTGTTAAACACAGATCTCTGGCTGGGAAACCCAAGGCTGAGTGCTTCAGCAGAGGACAATGGTGGCAGAGATTTTTATCGGAAGGAAGCCCGTCGTGTTTCAATTCAGCTCATACTTTAAGAGTGCTTGCCACCTTCTGGTTTGAGAAAGGATTACAGTTTTTAACTCGGGCACGTTGAGGCAACCGACTGTAAAAATGCTGGTTCTGGTCCTACTGCCCGTGAAATGGGTGAGATTTTCAAAATGCCGTAATGCCTATCAGAGAGTTTTGAAGTGAA
This sequence comes from Gallinula chloropus, assembly GCF_964237585.1. Lineage (NCBI taxonomy): Eukaryota > Metazoa > Chordata > Aves > Gruiformes > Rallidae > Gallinula > Gallinula chloropus. The sequence continues at coordinate 71,570,743 of NC_140090.1, forward strand.
GGGATGGATTTTTCCTTTCAGGCAGAAGGACACGGTGACATCTGGCAGGAAACAAATAAAAGCGATCTTTTAAATGAAATATTTGATTTGATACTATTGGCATCGCTGCAGAATGACCTTTTACCATTAAGTAAAGCATTCAGGAAAAATATTGAAAGGAAGAATTAATCTTATAAGTGAAGAAGGTACAAATCCTTCAAAAGGAAAATGACTTTGAAATTGGCAACTTTTTTTCTCACAAAACCGTGTGCAGATTTTGACCAGACACCTCTACTCAATCTTGTCAGCTGTCAGCAGTCTGCCCAATTTCAGCAATGCCACTTAAGAGCATTATATGTGCTGTTTGTATGAGAGGAGGGTGCACATTCTCTCTAAGAAAGCCACTTCAATATTATGGGTACTCAAATAATATAAATACCATCACTACCAAAAATCAAAGCATACCTCAACCAGTCATCTACAATTTAGCCAGATGAAAGAGTTCCAGAAAACACATGTATTTCACAAAGGTCGGTACACGGTTATTCTCATGGATATCACATTTGCTTAGCTTCATGTAATTCATCCTTAATTTCAGATGTCACAATACTGTCCAAAAATAATTTACATTTAATTCTACAGAGAGCCTAATTGAAGGTACCAGCATATCTGAAAGCATTCCAGCAGTGCGTGAAGCAATGTGACTAACATATGCCATTTGTTTGTTCAATTTGTTCCTTCCCAGCAAGGGACAAATGGGCAGTGAAGCAGTTCTTTTTGTGTGTGCAGCTTTATGACACACACAGAGAAATGTTTATATTGGAAAAGGCAGGTCAAAAGCAATGTTCCCCCCACGGAGAGAATGAAGTTTCAATGCTCCACAGCTTTTGACACTTCATAGAAGGATTTTGACCAAGAAACAGTTGATTGTTTTCCTGAATCTAACTTCTACATCTTTACACCGCAACATAATCCTTGTTTGGAGTTGAGATGACTTTGCTGTACTCCACAACCAAGCACTGCTTGAATGATGGCTGTAGCCACTGTGAGGGGAGCAGCAGCTATTTGCTGGGTATGATGTACTAAGAAGATGTGGGAAGAGAAGCTGAAAATTGGAGGAAAGTGGCAAGCATGGAACAATTCAGTAATGTGTGGCAGAACTGCTTGCTGAGTTCCACATCTCTGTGGATGCTAAAATCTACAGACAATACACGAATGGATTAGAAAAACAAAGAAAATGAAGTCATGTTTTTTGGGCTGCCTTCGAACTGTTTTTATGCAGAAGGGAAGAGCTGTGGGTAAAAGCTGTGCCAATTCTTTCTGTCCATCATGAGAAGGCAAAACAGGGTCAGACCCAGTGGGAGCAAAATAAGAAAATGGAACAAGAGGTCTCTGGGGCACAAATAACTATTTCTGCACCTTCTGTATGTTGCAGCCCAAGTTCACTTACTCCTGGGACTTCATCTGGGGCAATGCTTAGAGTTACAATAATGTCTTGAGGACAAGCCAAAGCACAAGCAGCTGAAGGAGCAGTTGGCTGCTGACCCCGGTGACTGAGTGATGGCCTTTCTCAGTTTTGCCTTCACCCCTCACAAATCACTGTCAGGCTCACTTGTGAGCTGTGAGGTTTTGAAGGGGCTTCCTTCTCCAGCCAGGAGATGCATCAGGTTTATGAAAAGTGAGAACATCTCGTCCACCTTAATTTTCCCCTCTTTCCCTACCTGGATGAAAAATCACAGCTGTGCATTCCCAGACTCTTCTAACAGAGCCCTAAAATACATGGAACCCAGAGGAATTGCAGACTTGAGCTAGAAATGTCCTCCTGCCCAGCCTGCTGCTGTGTATCACAGTGTTGATAGCCAGGATTGCTCTGCAGTAGCATGTGTGAAACGGGTCTCTCCCTCTCTGTTCAATGCATAAATCAACTTGTGTCTTTGCACTGGTTGAGCCAACTGCCCTGCCTTCTGTTCATCCATATAAGAATAGCTGATGGGAAACTGCAGCAAACATGTTACCTTAAGAAGCTTGTTTGTCATGTCTCAAGCTCTATTCACTTGCCAAACCAAAACAGGGTACATTTTTCACTGAATATTTGAGTTGACTGTCAATAAAAAATCTGGCTGGTCATGTTATAGACAGAACAGTTGTGTTCAGTTATGTTCACAGGCTGTGAGGTTTGTGAATTCAGGAATTAATTTTGCTACGTAAATGCCCAAGGGAGGTCAGATATGGTGACTGAAACTACGAAAGCTCTCTGTAGATCTACAAGGTCTCAAGTGTCTCCTGTCACACTAGAGTCTATCCACCAAATATTAACAAACTAATTAATTTCTCTGAAGAATTATTTGAACCATCCAGAACAACAAAAGAAAACCTTTCGTGCCTGAATAACCTCCAATAGTGACTAAGGTACCTGGACATTTTACAGGATTTATTTTGTTTTTTTTCCCTCCACTCCTAGGTTCTGATTTCTCAGATTTATTCAAGTGAATAATTTCTGCTCAGATCTTTATAACCATTTTTAGAGTATTGTGAAAACAAAATTTCTTTGCTCTGGTCACAAGTGATACAGTATGTATCTGTTCATTATTTGGTTGAACATAATCCAGATTTTGAGGACATATTTAAAATTCCCTCTTGGCAAATTTTGTTTTTTTATTATTTTTTAATACTTTCTGAAATAAACTAGTTTCCATGGGTGTTCCTGCCAATACACTTACTCACCCAGAACTTTGGGCTTTGTCCAAACTGACCACTTATTTGTCGATCAAAATGGACGGATGCAGCTATAAAAAAGAAAAAAAAAGACATTTCAGCTTCCATTCCTTTCCACGTTGTTGAGGGCGTTTTACATTTTGAGCATGGCTGATTCCACATCTTTGAAATTGACATTTTCAGAAGACAAGTCCTAAAGCTGCTGTAGAATCTGTTGCAATCTGTGCATCTGAGCACGTCAGGCAACACAAGGGGAGGTACCACAGCATGGTAAAATATCGTTCCCATTAAAGGAAGGAATGTGTCTGAATTTTTCTCATCATGCCATTCACAGCTGAAATTGAAAAAAAACCACACAGGTACGTATGCCACTGGATGTTGCCAAATACATGCAACCTTTGCTTGAGATACCTGTTCTCTGAAGACTCACTCTGGCTGCTGCAACATATCACAGAACTAAAAAGGATGATGAAGTGCAAGTGAGTGTAGCCATAAGCCAAAAGCTTCCAGATGAAATAATGCTCACTCTCTTAACAGAAGCCATTATGCTGTAGCTCTCTGTATTGCATGTAACGTTGCTACTAAAAGGCTGTGCTGGTCTTAAGTAGATGAGATTTTTCTGGGTAAAGTCTTGTTTCTGGTGAACATATCCTAAAGCCTTTGGAACTTTACAGGAAGCCAGAGAACATCCACGCAGTCCCCAGGAATAGGTGTTTTGGATGTGAATACATGCATAGAAACTATGTATGCATGCCTTCCTTTATACATGCATAAGCACATATGGAGACAAAGATAGAGGGGAAAAAAACAGTCTTATTTGGCTTTATCTCTAACATAAATCACTATTTCCTTGGCATGGTTGAATAACTCTGCTCATAGTTACTCTATTTTGGACATAGGATGAATTTTCATGAGAAAGTTAGGAGTTTTTTGGATTTGGTGGTTTTTTGGGATTTTTTTGCTTCTCCATAAAACAAACCCAGAACTGTTAAATGGGTTGCTTTCATATTCAGGGCTTCTTACTTTTTAATGAATTTCAGATTTCAGGAAGGAATAAACCAGATTAATTTTTCCCTCATTTGAATCCAAACTATTATATGGCTTTTCAAAAGTTTAATTATTTCCATGACAGCTAAAAAAAAAAAAATGAACATTTTTCAGCCATCTCTACTAGTTGCCTCTGTGTGCTCAAGTGCTTTGCACAGCTCTTAGCTATTTACAAGAAGTTCAAATTCTGCATGAGATGACATCTACAAACCCATGTCATGCCTCCTACACTGCCTCCACCATGGAATGATGTACTCCAAGCTTCACTGTGCCCTGCTCCTCCTGACCTGAGCAGGTCAGATTGTGAAACATGAGTGAATCCATGCTGAGAATTGATGCTTAGATGAATGGTACAATATCCACATTTTTACAGACATTAGGATGTAAGATCCAAGTCTTCCTACTCAGAGGTATGTCAGAGGTCTTAACATTGCCCAATGAATTAGTATTCAGGTTCAAAATTTGATTTGGAGTTCTCAGAGATAGAGAGGTCACTGCATCTCTAAAGAGTTAATTAGGTGATTAATTACCTCAGCCACTTTAAGAAACATTGTCATTTATTTCTCACTAGACTTTGTCTGGTTTGATAAATTTTCCAGATGAAGGAGACTTCCACTTCACACTGCTTTCTGCACACCAACAGTAGGAAACACTGCTCTGAGATAGTCCCTCCAGGCAGGACTTCCTAGTTGTTCTTTCGATTTGCAATTATATCTCTGTAGAATGTTTTGTTATGTGATTTGCATGTACAGGTCAAGATAGGTTTAGTCCATGAGTCTTTTACACCGCATAGATTTGCCTTCTGTGTAAAATGTGTTGCAGGATTAAACTCAGCATACTGTAAAAAAGTGAGCTTACAGATAGTAAAGTCTGTTTTCTGCTTGTTATTCTGCTGTTTATATAAGCCAAGAAACAGAAAAGGACACCTGGATTTTAAGAAATTAAGTAGTTTGCTCTCTCCACATCACCTTCAGCTGTAACCTGTATAATTCACAAGGCATTTGTGAAACCCATTCTTAAAGAGACTTCCCATGATCACATCACTTTGTTGATCAGTTACACTCATTTGTTTCTTGAATATGACTCCTAAATCCTTTTTTTGGATCCCTGTTTTCCATGATATAACAATATACTATTTTGCATCATGGTATCTTGAAATTATATGAATAGGCCAGATGATAACCAAGTGATGCTAGATGCCCCTGTGTTATTGTCTTGACCTTAACTTTACTTAACAGGCTACTACGTTTTGTCCATACTTAAAAATGACTTTGTACTTCTCTGATATTCCTTGATGAAACATGTGCTACAGCATAACCCCAAGGCAGAAGCACTCCCAGACTACCTGCCCAAGAACTATAACTTTTTACAAATGATTTCCTATTGTTAGATTGCTTTCAGGATTTGTCATTAATTTCTTGGTCCATATATGTATTCTTCATTGGTTCTGATATTTAATCAAACTCTTAGAGAAAATGTTACATCATCGATTAGGAGAAAGGGAATCTGGGGGAAATAAAGGTATGATCAACTCTTTCCCATACCCTCAGGCAGGATCATCTGTACCGGTTTCTTGTTCTAAGAATAATACAGTTTCAGAGATACCTTTATCTTCCAGTCTTGCATCCTTGTCAAAGAACAGACTAGGTTTTGTATGACAAGACCTTTTTTCCAGAGAGCAATGTTGATTGGCATTGTAGACCTTTTTCTTTCTTACACACCACATTTTTTAAAATGTCTTTTAATTTCAAGTGTTCACATTTGAATATCCCTTCAAATGTAGAAATGAAGAATCTTGATGCTGTACTGCAAGAAATTTAATCTGCTTCCAACTTTATATTATCAAGCTTTTCATCTCTATCCAAAATTACAACTTGATTCAAAGATCATTAATGCTAGCAGGAATATTTGCAATTATTCAATAAGCCAGGTCTTTTCTACCCTTTAAAAGGTTCAAATATTTGTCAGCTTCTTAGGTTAAAGAGAAGTTCCAAATAGGTAGATTTCATTCTGCTGAGACAAAATAAGAACTGGGAGCAGGGAATGGGTGTCTGTTTCATATGCACATGCCAACAAATTTTTTGAGAACTACACTCCCTCTTATAGTAACAGCCTACAAGACACACTTGGTGGCAGGAGAGTAAGACATGAGCAGAAAGAAAAGGTTGTTGGTAAGAAGACCAAAGCCTTTGACAAACAAAGAGCTTGTAAAAGACAGCTGTATGCCTAAGATCTTGCTTTTATTATGCAGGTTTTATTTCCTAGAGATACATCTCCTAAGGACACTAGATTGTCTCTGAATTTTTCTTGTGTTAACTCAGAATAAATCTTTTGAAAACATGTTTGTGAGAGGCTAAATACTCCCCCCATATTCTTTTTTTCAGTCCTCAGTATTGATTACAGACATCTTTTTGTAACCTAAAGCACCTTTACTAACATTTTTTCTCCTTTGTTTGCTCTCAAAATTCAGCTGCTTGATCAGACTTGATTATCGTGGTCAGTTTAAAAGCAAGTTATTCTCCAATCCTCTGAAGTGACAAAAGTCTAAGTTATTATTGCCCATTTTCATCTTTCATGTGTGTGTTTGAAGATAAATACATTACCTGCCATAGGCAAACTGAAAATAAAACATCACTTCTTCTGAGGCAACACATAATTTTTGTGAGAAGGTAGTTCCTTGGTATTCTTTTTTATTTTAGTTTCATGCTTTTCCTTGCTATTTGAAAATGAAACTGTCAAACCTTGGTTTGATACGATTAGTTAATAGAGGTCAACGATCCCAGTAGTGAGCATGCTACAACACTGCCAGCTCAAAACGTCTCAGGTTTCAGAGCAGAAATTTGCCACCCAAAAGATGACAACACAAATCCTGGCCAAGACAAGGCTGCCACATAGAAGAGGAGGAACAGATGGGGGTAAATTGTGTCTGATCTCAAGGACTAGATTTGAGTTTTGTGTTCCTACTATCAGCCAGAAAATAAGCATCAGTTTCTCTCTACCTGAGTACTCAAATCCTTTCTTCAGCTGCAGGTATCCCCTACTCCTCCTCACACTGCAAACCACAAAGTAGATGATGGGACCACGATCACAATGCTGTCCTGATAAAGTCTTGACCTAAGTATATGTGTATTTCAGCTGTGTTTATGGTTAGCCCTCAGTCCCTGAGTTTTGTTGTATAGGCTATGGTATAAACATAAAAAGGAAGATGTATATGCAAAACAAAGAGAGGAGTTGTGGACAACTCTCTTAACAAAACAAAAGCTATTCTTGTTACAAGTTTACATTTAAATCTGAATGAATAAAAATTGTTTAAGAAGTTATTTAGGCAGACATACGCAAAATTAAAATTCCAGATCACTGTTGAACTGCTCATATGGTTCCTTGTCGTTCACCCTGAATTTACTGTGTGAATGAAATGCCGGAAAACACAAAAGAGAAAATTTTCTGTTGTTTCTTATCTACTTTTGAGCTGAAATAAAGAAATAGAATTTTTTCCTAAAGCATATGACCCCATGAAGTACTTTGTTGTTTTCTTAAAAAGCTTGCAATGCCTTTTCTCATTCAACACATTCTCCTTTACTGCTATGTCATAATGAATATAATTCTATATTGCATTCATTGAAACAAGAGAAAAAAAATGTGAATTACAGAAAGTTAAATAGATGAAAATCCTGTAGCAGACGCAGTGACATCATTTTGTTAGAATAGTGTCACAGAATTATAAGAAAATACCAGAGAGAAAGAGATTTTAATCCCCAAGTTCCTAAAAGAACGATACTGACTTGGAATCAAAGAAGAAGAAAGCCACTCTGGTTGAATTATAGGGTTCCCCCTGGCTGTATTGAACTGATTAAAAAATCTTCTCTTTCATCTCGTTAGCTGTAACATCAGGGTTAACAAAGGATCTGCATCTTTGGTGGCATGAGTAGCTTTCTGAAGGAAGTATTGTAAGTAACACATGGAAAGACTGGACAAAGATTGCTTCTCTTATCCCTAAAAAGGCCTGTCTGACTCTTCAAACTGTCAAGGCAATATATAGGATAGAAATATTTTGTTAAATCTTCAGTGAATACTTATTAGTAATGAAGAAAGAAGTATAGATAGACAGATCTCAATGAGTGAAAGTTGTCACTAAAGAGCAAGAAAACCAAATCTTATAATAACTAAATATTTCATTCACTTTGAATGAATTGCTTTGAAATAATTTCTCACTTGGAAACAGAAGTGCTGGTAAATGTCAGCAGAGAAGTGTCAATCCCTTACTTTTCTTGGACTCACTTTTGCTTGACTTACCCCCTACATTTTCCAATTTTCATTTCGTAATTGCTATTGCTGATTTTCTGCCACTTTATGAACACGCCACTTCCTTTCTGACCTTGTGGTTGGCTTTAAAAAAATAACTTTATGTAGGAATTGTTTAAATTTTCACCCCTACTCAGTTATTAAATTAGTTAAATACTAACATTTCAGAAGGATTACAGGACTCCTTCCCAGTGTGATGTTTCACCACTCCCACCTCATTCCAGCCTCATTGACTCCCAAAGCCAGGATGTATGCTTTGCTTTCCTTTGGGCATCTCTGACCAGCTATCCATCTTACAGCCCCCATCTTAGAAATACTTGGCTTGGCCAAATGTAGTTGTACTTGTGCAATACAACTTGTGACAGCCTTAACAAGGACTGGTGACACCACAGAAGAAATGGATAGAGTGTTTGGAAACTACTCAGATGGCAACTGGATTGCTATTTCTGCCGCTGAAAGCAACACAGAGGACACATGGATGACTGATCAAATTCAGGCAATATTTTCTTCCTCCTGTCTGTTGGTAATAGAAAGTATAGTCCCTAAAGGGGGCTAACTTCTTATTACAGTCAATTGAGTGTTCTGTGTAGTTATGTCTCAAAATACCCATGTGAGAATACATTCTAAGTCTTCTTAGGAGTCAGTGAGTAAACCCTGGCACTGTTGACAAGCCCACAGAGGGCTATTAAGTGCAGAAATACACCTCTGGCACAGGAAGTCTCTCAACCACAATTTCCTGAAGGCTGGGGGAGTATTTTGGGAAAAGTATCATCATACAGTCATTTTGTTTTATATTCTCCAAGAGGCATCTGCTATTTGCTACTGCTGGAGTGGAGGGACTGGAGTAGGTGGATGCATCACAGAAATCAGAAGTGATTAGTAAAGCTGATGGGAGAAAGTCTTCTCCAATGGCTTTCACCATGGAAAAATTTCATTACCTAAGTAAAGGTTCTCTGAAATAAACACATCAAGTATCAGCATTAGTACTTAGATTTATGCTGCTAGTGCTGGGCTACTTCCAGGACCCAGCTCATTCATTCACAGCTAGTTTGGAAATCTTCATATTAAACCAAGGTCTTTCATGTAAATCAGTCCTGTTACTTCAAGATTTCCCTGACTGCTCAGTTATGGGAAGCATAATCCCAAATTTGTTGATCTTGCTGGATCTGCAAGAAGTGCTGCTAATGCCAAAGCCATCCCTGTAGCTTAGAGCTAGAGTAGGTGCAGCTCATGCTTGTAGTTATTGCTGCAGTCAGCACCCACCTAGGAAAGGAAACAGAACCTGCTGCTTTAAGAAGGGAAAGGAGAGTTACATGGCTTTTTGCCTCTGATACAGCACTCCCAGTCACAGAGTTTTCCAAGAGATGTGGGACAACAGGGAAGATCTGTGAAGAGACTCTGGAACAATTTGTCTGTGGCCAAGAGATTAAGATTTGCTTCTGTATGGATAATCATAGATGCTTTCAGAGCTCAGATTTTTGAAAATACTTACATTTGTTTTACCCACACAGAGTGACTATGCCAGAAGGTAGGTGGATATAGAACCACAGAATCATGAGAAAATTATATGCATATATTGCAAAAAATAAAATGACTGTATTTGAAAAGATCCCCTCCAATTTACATGTAAGTCACAGTGTCTGACCAAAATTTAGACCTACAAAGTCCAATATCAGCTAAAATGTCTGGGATTAAATGGAGTTGTTCCTACTGCAATGCTTATGACAGTAACTCTGACTAAAAATGAGACAGTAAAAAATGCTCAAGTAATTTTCTTGGAAGAAGACTCTGATATCAGAGACCAGGCAGCGGAGTCTCCCCAGAAAAGTGCTGCAGTCTTTGTATTTCGCATTTTTTCCTATTTACCCATCTTCACAGATGTCACATAAAACCCTCCAGTGAACTTTCTACCACCCATAAAATAAAACCCAGGTTTTGGCAGGTATGGTCATTTGAAGATGTGCTTGACATGCATCTCTGTTTTCCATTCCCAAATGTAAATAAAGTGTGGCTACTCCTGGCATATGGTTTCCATTAAAATTCTTCTTCTGGCTGTAAGAGCAAAATGGGGAAAACAAAGTTGCTGTTTCCAGTGCTGCTCACTGCCTCTTGCTTGAGTGCGTGAAACACTCAAGCACATGAAAACAAAGGTCAATTGTTTTAGATTCAACATAATCTTGTCCTCCTATTTTTCCCAAGTTGTAAGAGCTGAATATACTGTTTATGCTATTCCAAAGCAGATGTGTCTCTTATTTGAGAGCAATTCTGATTTCTGTCTGAAATTTACGGAAATTTACTATTGACTTCACATAGAAGATGGCTGGACCTGAAGTTAGTGTGACAGGCACAAACCACCTGCACTCTTACCTAAACAATTCCTTGAAAAGCTTCTAACAGCACTGAATTTCAGGAATAAAATCAATGACATTTTTCTGAGGCAGACTGGCAGCTGATATAAATGTTTGTAGATGACCACAAAGGTAGTCTTGACTCCAATGATGTGAGTAGGCAGGAGTACTATTGACAGCTTGGACATCACTTTTGTAACAAAGCCATACTCTTAACTCTGAGGGTTCAGTGAGAAGAGACCAAATGCTCATACAAAAGCTGACCTGATTGTATACTAGAGCTAAATAATTCTAGTGCTCTTAGCTTATTGGCATCCCAAGATATTTTCTTACTGCCCCACTTGCCATATCCAGAGCTGCTTTTAGATTGTAACACCAACCAAGGCAGGATAGTCTGTTTTTTTCACAGCATAAAATAATGAGAGCTGTTGTTAAGACCTACAGCAGCATACAGATTCGACCGCATTGCATGTTTTATATTTGAGTGACAGTAAAATTCAAAGAAAAATCAAACAAAAAGGTTATTACGGTCATCTGGTCTCACCTTTTCATGCCCCTCATGTCATTCATTTAACAATGTAAAGGGAGACAGGCAGAAAAAACCCAACAACCCTGCCTAAGTCATATGTTTGGCACCTCAGTAGCTTCTTCTGTCCCTTGTGATCCCCTATTATTCATTGGGAAAGGGAGAATAGGATAAATGATGCCTGCTGGGAATCATAGAAAGGGAGTGAGGGAGGATATAGGCTTCTGAGAGCTGTGGAATGCTAGAGACTCTCTTGGTGTCAGAGAGACAAAGCCATCCTGGGACTGTCCCTGCCTATGAAGAATACTTGCTCACATTAAATTATAGCTTCAGTTTACCCACCTGTAGAACATGGCTAATGGCAATGTCTTCCTTCATTAAGGTCTTTGAGATTTCTGGGAATGAAACGCACTACATGAAAGCTAGAACCTTCCTTGGTGTGTGTCTTGGCTGTGTTTCCCGTCTCTCTGTACAACTGCCTGCCCTTTGTGTGCTCCCTGGAGTGAATTCCTTTCTTTCAATCATAAGTCTGAACTAGGTCAGAGACCTTCAAACCCTTGGTGCTGCTTCGAGCTATGCTACTTAATTTTGAAATGGAGCTGGGCATAGATTGGGACAAATTATTTACTTCTCCTGAAAAACATGGATTTTTATGTGTAGGCTTTGTGAGCACAATTACCATGGATTTCACATAGTTAATCCTGCCTCAGTGCTGCAAAATAATCACGGGAACTGGCATGACATTTCAGGAAACTTTCATATTTAATGGCACACTGTACACAGAGTAAATAACCAGACCCTGGTTCCAGTTCACTTTACATCCCACTAAGGTTACAAGGTTGGCTTATGTGACAACTTGCTTTGGGCTGAATTGTCTACAGAGCCTGAACTCACAACCTCTGTGACTGCAGTTATAATTTTCTATTACTACAGCTAAAACCACTAGGTTTGTTGCCTCAGAGGCAATAAGAGCCTTATCAATCTCCTCTGCACTTCAGCCAGTGGTAAAGAAGAAAAACCGGCAGAGTGAACATCATGACAAGCATAACCCACAGTAGAAAAAAAAAGGTCTGCCATCTGGTTTCTCTAATGTGGAAGCCTCACCTTGTCCATTTCACTTCACAGGCATCATCAAAAATCAGACCTCATCTTCAACAAGCACTACTTAACACAGCACCTGATTTCTTGAAAATTAATTCAACTGAGTCTACAGCTCATGGAAACCTGTGTGATTTATCTCTTTAAAACAAGACAAAACAGTGCTTTTCATTTCAGAGACGGTGAGAGACAGAACTGGGACTGTGATAAGGGCGTTGTGTCAGCTGAATATTAAACAGTCACATAAAACCTGGGTGATATGCTAACAGCCAAGTAGTGGTGGGATAAGCTCTGCAGGAAAAAATATTTACAAATACATTCCTTGCAAAGGTCACAAAATGTTCCAGATGAAAATGTGCACCATTAAAAGCGGTCTCAACTGGGACGAGTGAGTCAATACCAGGGGGCGAGATTTTTATCCAAAATTTGGCTGGGTTTTCCCACCCCCCCCATCCATAATTTGTCTTCCAGGCTTTCTCTTTGTGCAGCAGAAGGCAGTAGGCTCTGAGAGGGCTCAGCTCCTCGTGGCCATGTTCAGAACTCTTCCACAATGGGGCTCTGCCCGGTCAGACTTTGCTGAGTTATACCTTTTGGTAATACTCTTTTCTTTGGCATCAGTGACAGTGGTTAAGAACCTGCTGCTCTTTCTAACTTGATTCACTCCGAATATAATCGTTCTGGCATGCAACAGGAGTTGTTCAGTGTTTACCTGGGAAGGATCTCTTGAGCCCTCTTTTACAGGGACTCAGATATTCCCCTGCCCTGAAATCTCAGGTGACTATCACATTTTATGAGCTGGGAGATGGGAGGCTGAAGACACACTCCAGTAACTATTCCCCAGCGTGGGGATTGATTTTGAAAGAAACCTTTCACAGAAAAAGCCAGAGTCCTACGTACTCACTGTCTTTGCATGGTAATGCAACCAACAAGTAGAGATAAAACAACATTACACTACGCTTAATGACTTTGCCTTGCTCATCTCTATAGTGGCTAATGAAACATTATGAATGCAATGCAAATAGTGTGTTGAGGCTAGTTCAGGATCCACATGGCATCTGAATGTGCTACATGAATTATTCATGTTGTTTTTCTTCACCAGTGCAATCCCTCCCCCACCGCAGAATAAAGCTCCTTTCCTGGCCCCAGCATACTTCTCTAAAGCTGTTCCTCTTGCACTGAGGAGTTTTCTCCTGTGTCAAAAAAGTATGAGCCAGGTCACCTAGTAAATGAGAAGTAATAAAATATTAATATGCTCAAGGATGAAGGGAGAGAGGGGAAAAGCTATCAAGATCTTCTTTTTCATTTTTTATTTTTTAGCAAAGTATCCCAAGAGTGTTGTGCTTTTCTGTGCCACTGTCCTACCAACAGCTCCTTCTTCCCTTTTACCTTTGAAACGAGCGCTCTCTGGTTCTCTCACAAATTCCATATGGACTCAGGTACTCTCTATAGACATGCCTGTACAAGGCAGGGGACAGCAGTCTGAGAATACATTCTGTCTAAACAAGAAACCCTATAGGTAGAAGATCAGAGCCCAGCTCGCTAGCTAGACTGCTGTGTTGCTCTTGAGGCAGATGCTGCCTGTCCAGAACAAACCAAATTTCCTCAAGATCAAGGTGTGCTTAGTTCTGGTGTTAGCATTCAAATCAACCCTGCTTTGAATGAGTATGAACTTCCCCCCACGCCTTTCCTCCAATTTCAGTTACCAAAATTACTGTGATAATTACTGTTTGACCTCTGTGACCCTTTTATTATTTTTTTGCAGTTGGAAAATAAACTATGTTCAATTTTTGACTTAAAAACCAACATAATCTGTTTTTCAGCATTGACCTGCTGTTTGTCTGTTACCAGGAGGCAAATATTTGCAGTGATTTGGTAGGCACATAAAAAGAAGATTGATAGAGAGTCAATCAGCATGCCAAATACCTTGCTGTTTGCTCTCAGGAAAGACTGGTGAACCCGCTTTTTTGTTTGCTTTTTTGTTGAGTTGGGTTTTTTTTCAGTTTGTTCCTTGCTACTTGCCTTGCCTACAAGAGAACCAATCAATTTGTCAGCATCTCATTTTAACTTTCATTACTCCAATGAAGATAGTGTCTCTAATGGCTTATTTTTAAAAAGTTTCCAGGGTTTTCCAAGTCACCCAGATCTCAGCCTGACAGACCAAGATATATAGTGTGTCACAGCATTGATCCCAATCTCAGAGCAAAGATACAAATAGGAAGCAAGTCAACACATAATTCCCCTGCAAAGTCCTGGGGCATTTTTAGCCAGGGAAGAAAGAAATAGTGTGGGTGATGGGGGGTGTGTGTGTGTGTGTGTGTGTGTAGTGGTGGGGATCCTACCTTCTCATCGTCAACAAGTCAGAAGGAGCCAATTGGGTTTACACTGATAGAGGTGGATAAAACTATGCCTCTCTCTGGACTCCTGGGGCTCAAAGACACAGTAAAGTGGGGTGGTTTTTGTAAGGATAGGAGGTAAAGTTTGAGTGATGGGAAGACAGCAAAGTGTTAAGATCTTGCCCTGTTTGGAAAAATGAGTGTCTTGCCCTGAAGTGAGCTTTCCTGCGAACTCCAACAGTCTTCTGCTCCCATATTTCTTCAAACTTTGACATCTTAAGATATTGCTAATTGTGTGCTAGTTCCTATGCTGGCCCTGTATGGGGTCAGTCAATGCAGGTGAGCCACAATAACACACCCTTGCACTATCCTTCCTTCTCCCAAGGCCTACAGTTCAATCACATATCCCACCATACCTTAAATTAAAGGCCATGAAAACTCTGTGGAAAAACTCTTACCCCAGAAGGTAACAGGACTAAGGACCATAACGTCTTCATCAGCAAAAACCCTAATTAGGATTGTGTTGCAGTGATTTTTAAGCACAATCTATGGAAGTTGCATCTCTGAAAGCTCTGCAATTATTTTTTTTTCTGTCCCCCATATACAGAAAACAGTTCTACAGATTTGCCTGCCAGCTTCTCACAAATGTGCTGAATTGACTGAATTGTGCCTTACCAAGAGCACTGTGCATCGAGGAGCACTTCCAACCTGTTGCATCTGGTTTTCCCAGTGATCTCCTAACTCTTGATCAAAAGTGAATTATACGCATTCATGGCTTCCTCAGGTTGAAACACTACCCATGAGTTCTTTCCACAGAAGACTTAAAGCAGGTCCTCAAGTTCTTCCATAGCACAATCACCCCACTGCACTGTCAGGGATGGGCTGTGCTAATTGTAAACTGGAAGCTGCTCTAGCAAAAGACTCAGTGATTCTGGGTACACTGTATAAGTGTGCCTTTTGATTATGAAGAATGTTTTTTTGCTGCTACTTTCAGAAAAGACTCAAAGCTGGGACCAGGGTATGAAGGGTAAGGCAAGACAATTTCTCTTGTAGCTTTCTGGTTGCTGCATTTCTGGTTCTGGGAATGTTGGACTTGGAAGAAGGGAAAATAACCTGATGATTTTCCTTTCCCCTGGACTCTAAGGTTGCTGTAGTATTCCTTATTACTGTATCAAGCTTCAAAATAGAGCCAGAGAGCTCAGTAAGCAGCCTGAAATTATCTACACTCCAGGTGTTCCCATTCCTGTTCTTTCCCAGCTATTATTCTTCATCCATGCAGGCAGCAGCAAGTGACGTGTTTATTAGCTCACGTGTAGCTGTGCTTGATTTGTAGCTACACAATAGTGAAACAGCTATTTGCAACCATTTCATTTTGATGAAGAATGCTGTTTTAATTGTCACAGTTAGTCCTTTGTCAAACATTTGTACGTTGCTGAAGAACCTAAGGTTACACACTAGCTGTTGCTGCAGGATTAATGAACATCACGTTCTGTTTATACAGAACTGACACTAAGCTAACTGACTACACGTAAAAGGAGGATCTTGGCTAATAATTGGCTAAGGACTGATGACAAGGGAGTCAAAGTTGCAATCATGTAGGGTCTTTCTTCGAAGGTATTCTGTTTTTAGACAGGAAATCTTTTACTCCTTCAAGAGTCATTACCATAATAGTTGCTGTTCTCAACCATTTTATTGAGGACATAACAGTGGTGATGCTTTTATATTTTTACAATGAGTGCTTAAGATATTGAATGGGGTTTCATGTAGAAGTAGGTTAATTTCCCAGATCCACCACAGACATTTTATGTAATAGAGAGCAATTTAATCATCTTTGAAGTCAAGAGGACATTTTCCATCAGATTCATTGTTGCTTAGATTAGATCTAAACTCTTCAGATTCAACTCCTAATTCTCAGCCCTCAGTTACCCTGGTGGTGCCAGAGACAGGAAAAAAAAAAAAAAAAAAAGAGCTGATGAAGCTTATTTGACTGTGTGTGATCAAAATAAAGGAACAAGAGCTGGGTATTCTTCCAATACTCACCATGTTAGTATTTGGATAGAAAGGACATATTTTTTTTTTCACAAATAGTCAGAATAAACTCTCTCTTTGGTATTTGGCCACATCTCTTATGATATATGCTTTAAGGATAATGATAGTGAGATTCATCTTCAGAAAGAATAGGGAATATAATTTTCTGAGGTGATTTCTCATGGAACAGGTAACTCTGAAATTAAATAATCTTACAAGCAATGCTACAGAGAAGAGTAAAGCCAGATCCTCGGCCACTGTACAGAATTAACAACTGACATCAGTGAAAGTAAATGAATAAAATGCCCATTTGAACCCAACACAAAGTAGTTCAACTCTGAAAACTCAGGCTTCTGTCAGCAATAGAATGCCAGATGCAAACTGGCAGATTTGCTTTTCCTATATTGACAACTCAATATCATGTGTGTCTTGTCCTAAAAATATCCAAGTCTCCAAAGAGGACACTTTTACACCCTGCATTTCTGTTTTCTCCTAGTATCTCTTTGTATATATCCATACAGGGAATAGGAAGCAGGGTGCCCATGCCCATAAATCAGTAATTGCAGACCTTTGCAATGTCTAATCCAAATATATGGTTAAAAATCTTGCACTAAATACCTTGTGGCTGGTGCCAGCATGGATCTCTGTTAGTGCTAATGGTTGCCCATCATTGTGATGAGGGGACCACTTCTTCACAGTTAGCAACACACTTTGCATTCTTGGGGGCCTTGGGACAGGAGCAAACTTCAAGAGGATGGCCTTGCAGCTTGATAAAGCCATTGTTAAAGGTGGCAATTAAATCTAGGCTTTTTGGTGTCTCCAGAAGGGAGCCAGGAGTTTAAGGAATGAAAAGAAAGGGGAGAGCCTGAAGGAATTTGCAGGCGTTTTTCAACTTGTAGGGATTGGAAAGACAGCAGAGTCACAAATTCAGCTGTGATTATTACCCAAATGTGGGATTAGTTTTTATTAGATTCTATATTTCACAGAGTGTGTCCATCTGTCTCCCATTCCCTTTTCTAATCCTTCAGAGTGAAATGACTAGTGGGCATACCCCTGAACTCTCTAAAGCTTTGTATTTAGAAGAGGGAAATTTATGACAGTTGGTCCCCTGATGTAGCAGAAGGGATTTGGGTAAACGTGGGATGGTCCACAAACACTAACATCACCTGCTTCTAAGATAGATTGCTAGTTAGCATTTTTGCTCTCCAATTGTATACTCTTGATCCAAATGCTAGTTTAGATGCTTGTCAAAGGTAAATGAAATAATCTCATCATTCAGAAACAAATGTAAAGTCATTTAGAGCTATTCTTGTAAGTATTAATTTACCCCATTCAGTCACCTGTTAAATATTTATTAACTTTTTTTAGTATCACTTATTGATGAAAGTTTAATTATTTCGCACCCACTTAAAATATAGGGAAAATAACTATTAGTGGCAAGGAATCTTATCCAGAAAGCAATAACTGTCGTTCCATTAAGTCTTCCTCTCCAGTGATGTATTATGGTCCTAATGCATCACTCCTCCGAAATTCTAATCACTGGTTCTCATCCAAGAAAAACATTTAAGTACCTGCTTAACTTTAAGTCTGTGAATGGTTCTGGCAGATGTCCTAAAATGTGGCTGAGCTGAAAGCAGATTATTCAGCAGCTAAAAGTTACTGTCCTATTTAATGATTGTTACTGAAGCAAGACAGAAACATCAAATTCATTGTAAAGTGTTACCAAAAGGAAGTAGAAATAATTAATTCCTTTAATGAGATCAATGATAGTATTAATCCCAATGGGGAAACACTTGGCAGGGGCAAAGATGCATTATGTAAGTCCACTGCAGCTTATGAATAAACATTCAATTTGTTCTTATATTGGTCTCTGTCAGGGGAGTCCTCAAAGCAAGTTTAGGCATCTCAGACACTTGAGGAAAACTGGAAGGAGCCGTCAGTGTTTTCGTGAAGGTCAGGGTGGAGTCTAGGAGGGGTCTATTTGTCCTGAGAAAGATCTTGGTCTCTTTCTCTGTCTGGAGCAGCTGGATCTGCCAGCACAGGCACAACTGTTGCCTGGTTTGCCTTCTGCCTTGAATTAGTTTCGGTAGTTCATGATTTTTGTGAGGTGATCTACAGGTTGCTTTGCTTGAGCACATGGTTTGTACAGGTTGTGACTATGCCAGTAGCAATCAGCTTGATTTTGTACTTGACTGTACTAACAGGGTGGTAAGTTTGATATGAGACATCCTTCTGCTGATGGTGAAAAATCACTGGCAAAGATCATGCACTGGGATGGGAGAATCAGCAAATTTATGCTGAGGACAAAGGCAGAAGCTAAAATCAGAGATATTTCTTTCCACTAGCTCTATTCCACAGACATTCCATGCTTGATTTTTATTTTAATGTTGTAGTTATTGTGTCCAAATCACAACAGAGAAACACTGTCTTTGTTAATCTGAAAGCCTAGAAATCTGCATTTGCTGCCATAAGCTATTAAATATATACCTGACAGAAACTGGCAGAGCTCTTTAAGAGGGCTTGTTAAAATGAGACTGCTTCAAGTCACCTGTCTGGGTTTTGCTGACATTTGGCAAGTCCAGTGTTCAAACCCAGTTGTTTTACTCAGAGTATTTTGCTGGATAATGGCATGATTTATTTGTTTAACCTTGCATGTCTCTGCTGCAGTGGCACTCACTGTTAGCTTTCATCTTCAAAGTAGAACATTCCCACTACACTCATTTCTCCCTACATCCAAAGAAAAGAATCTCCATAGAGGAGAAGACAAATCCGTTCATTTCCTTTGAAATAATCTCCATTTCCTCTCTTTTTGGAGCTGAAATGCTAGTGAGGGTCAATGGAAACACACAAATACATCTCAGAATGCTTTCTTAAACTCTCTCCACATTGCTCAAACCCAATCTTCCTGTGAAAGCCAGCAATCAGCTTGTAAATATCCCTTTCCCCTCGCCTTTGAATGTTCAGAAGAAAAAGCTTTTAAAAATTAATGACTATGTTGTTATTTATCCAATATTTCATAAGCAGAAAGTGAAAGGAGGAAAGCCACCGTCGTTCTCTTACTCCACTTGTTAGTCATTCACTATGAAGAGTACGTTACTTCAGCATTTCATGAGCAGTCAGCCTCAATAGTGAGAGGAGTAGATCAAAACCTACATACTGCCAACACGTTTTCAGCTGTTCTGAGTCAAGCAAACTTCCCCAGCTCTTTCTCCTGTTCCTATCATATGTTTTATCATGGAAGAAAAAAAAACAACCCAACTTTAATGTGAGATTGAGCCTTGATTCTGAGCATCTCAGGTTGCACACAGCACAAATAATCCAAAGAGTCACACACGACAGTGCTTCCCACACCCATAAGTACCTGACATCACAGAAGACTTCCACAGGTAATTAGCACTCATCAGGGACAGACCATTATAGGCAGTCAGACCAGTGTTATGTAAAATGCTTAGATATGAAGGATAGCAAGAAATCTTAATATTTGGAGAGAAAGGAAGATGGAATGCTAGTAAGCAGTGATGCAGCTAAGGGAACACCCAGTCTTCCAGCACCAGGTCTCTGCTTGAGAATGAAGTCAGGTTGAAAGTGCCATGACATCACATACCTCTGCTAGTTGTGGTTCACATCAGTAAGTGGGTCAAGAGGCCTAATTCTCAAAGAACAGTCGACACACCCGACAGAAAATGCTATCTCCACAGCTGGTGTTTTCTACATCCATGTTACATTGATAAAGAGGTGAAGGACTTAGAGTATGGGAATGTAACACCATCTCCTTAATATGATTATTAGGTACAGGCATCGCAGTTGAAAAAAGTTGCTCTGTATGCAGGTATGGGAAATTTCACTGTACTGATTGAAAACCTGGGGCTTTCCACATGCACACAGTCTCCTTTAAATCTAACCTCTAACAAACATCTATTTATCAGATAGAAAAATGAAAATTAAAAAAAAATAAAGACACTCGCTGTTGCTATTGTACTAACAAACAGTAACATGGACTTAAAACATTATATATTCATAATTACATAAGGTAGAATTAATTAGCAGATTCATGCATTAAGAAGCCAAAAAGGATGGTGTGATCATCCAGTGTATCCCCCTTATAGCACAGTGTAAGAGACCTGAATTAATTTCTGTTTGAACTAGAACACCTTCATCAGTACATTTCAACCTCATTTGTAGTTTACTTACAAGACATCTCATTTTTCACACATGGGTTTGTTCTGATATCATTGCAATTACTAAACTGATGGCAGATTAATAAAGCTGTAAAAAGACTTGGTATCACACTCACTCCTTTAAATCAAGTCAAAAAAACATACTGAAGGACCTTCAATTTTTTTGTTAAGCTCCTATTGCATGATTTGGGGAGCAAATTGGAAAGCTAAGTCAGAACTTACTCAATTAGTCCTGAAGCTATTAATTAACCTTCACTGCAGAAAACCTGATCACCTCAATGGAGTTGATAAAGAATTTGTGCATTAGAACCAGATAATGTAGGATATTTATCAAAAATGAAAGGTATGATTAAATCACCTTTCTCTGACTCTTCTTCCCACCTCTTTTTTCAAAGAGCACAGTTGTGCATTTATAATACAGGAGAATTGCTTACCTATTTCTGGAACAGCCTGACTGCCCGGACAGAATATTATCTGACCTCTTTCCTGGCTTTCTTCCCATAAGTAAATTATCCCACAATATTTGACAGTTTCCAAAAACATCACTGCAGTACATGGATTAAGTTACTCCTAGATGCATACTTTTACATCTTCTTTTATATGAAGTAAAATTTGGGTTTCTATAAGTAGGTATGCACCAGTGCCTTACAGTAAATGTGGAGGAAAAGATAGCAATTGTATAGAAGCTCAATAACAATATAGAGCTAAAAGGCTCTATATTGTTATTTAGCTCTCAGCGATGGTTGGAGCAGAATTGGCAATTAATTAAAACACACAGTTGATAGACAATATCTCTCTGAGGGCCCTTCCTTGTTCTATGGAAAGGAGAAAAAGTATATCAGCAATATCTTTTTCTGTGAACTATTTCTTTATTGATATAATCTATTTCCTAAAACAACTGCAATGATTCACACCAAAGACCCATCTACCACAGAGCTCTTCATAAATCATCCTTGTAATCACAAGTCAAGTGACCCTATGGTTTCACTATTTGAAAAGAGATTTAAACAAGTTTGCTCTGTAAAGCGGTGATCAGGGAAGATAATTCCTCCTGTCCTTCCAGTTGCTCATCTTTTCCTTGTATGATCTCAGATTTCCCTGAACCTTGTCCTTTCATGTAATCAGGGAATTCAGGATGGCTTGCTCTTCAATTACTGCCTAAACCTTGAATTATTCGTAAAACATCCCCATACCAAATAATCCCCAAATGGTTTGCACTTTGCAAATGAAGGTGCTGGCAGAATACACTCTCCTGTATTAGGTACCCTTGTAACACTCTGTGTTGCATGTCTGACTTATGAGGTAAGAAACAAGATGGGATGTTAATGTCAAGGAGAAATTATCATCTGGAGAGAGGAAAGCAGAAAAGGACAAAACAGAAAGAGGGAGAAAATGAGAACAAAGAAACGTTCATAATTGATGATACAAGGAAAGGAATAAGCACAGTTTTTGTTTAGAAGAGACCCCAGGTGTTGCAGTTTATAACTGTGCAAGGATGAATGAACACAGCAAATACTGTCTATGTGAATGTATTGTATACCTTCACTTTTGCTCTTCCTACCTTTTCAGCACACGCACAGTACATCTGTGTTTTGTATTGGCCAGAGCTGCCTTGAACTTTATTACATATAAAGTATGAAAACTCACAAATGCACAGAGACAGTAAACCTCTGGCAACAACTCTGTCTCCCAAGGATGACTTGATTGAAAGTAATAAAAAGTGTCCTTTGAAACTTTCCTTTAATTGAAACTTGACTTCATGTATCAGACATTTTCATAAGAAGTTTTTTTATATATTTCAAATGTTACCTGGCTTGTTCTTATTTTTATGAAAATCTAGGGGCAGGAAGAAGATAAATATGCAAAACTACCACAGAAACTATGTCTATAGAATATTTTCAAGGAAAAAAAATACTGCTCAACAACTTTCACAGATCAGCAGATCATACAAAATCAAAACACCACTGAGTAGAGCAAATCTTTCCACACCACATCTAGATGTCTAGCCAGAAAGCTGCAGGTAGCATTGCTTTCCTTCATACTTGTCTAATATAAACCAAATATCTCTGCAAAAATTATATGTCTAGATCCAAGTTTTATGTTCACTTTATATAGCAACTTTATATGAAGGGCAAAAAGCTCTTAAGCTGTTAGAGTTGCAGCACACCAGTCTTTAGAAGTGCTTAATCTCCAGACTGATGATACCTTCTGACTTTGGTTTTACTTATCTACCTAGAACAATTAGGAATTCAGTCTTCTCCAAGAAACCACTGTATAAGATGTCACTCCAATATTTATCCATGACGTCTACTTGTTGGCCTAAAAGGCTTCTCCAGAAAAATGCATCTCTGGTCAATGGAAAAGAGTTTTCTGACTACCAATATACAGCTTATTCCCACCCATCACTTCCCACACACTCATCTAGCACTAAAGTTAACTTTACTGTTTCTTTTCCTTGGTATTCACTTCAATTGTCAAGACACTTCCTAGCAGTAACCACTTTCCTCAGCCTCAACTTTGCTCAGCTAAAGAAGTCAAAGCTTTTGTAGTTCCCTAAGACCGAGTATCCATTTTTTGTGACCTTTCTGGAAATAGCTCTCAGCTGCCTTTACCCTTAATGCATCTACTGGGCTGAGTACTCAAAACAAAATTAATCTGAGTCTGGACTAGCCCATCTTTGGTGTGGAATGGCAAGTAGCAGATGAGTGGGTCATTTTGTTTCCTGGTTTTTTGTTGTGGGTTCTTTTAGTCACCTTCAGGTCTTACTGACTTAGCTGAAAGTTTCTAGCATGCCTCGGAGAACATTCAAATAAGTTAAAATAAAATGATTTCCCTAGGGTTTCATGCAACTTTGTTTTCTCCTGAAATGCCTACAAACTCTTCTTTCCAACTAACTGAAATGCAAATGGTTATTTGCTGAGCACTGGACATTACAGAGAGATGGTATGAAGCTCTACCCCAGCTATATCTAGAAATTTCTAAGAAGTATGACACCAGTCCAGATGCAGTCACAAGTCTAGTCATGAACACTTTTATGGGACCAGGACGGTATCAGCATCATTCCTCCGATGTATTTAGCCTCCTTTACAGACATGTTGCATACATACATGAGGTGTACTTGGGGAAGGAACTCTCCCTCATCATGAGATTAGTGAGATTGTCTACATCTTAAAGGCACTCCATGGTATGGGTTTTTTTAAACAATGTCCTAGACATGATAATCAAGACTAAGGAGATCAGCATGAACAACTCACTGGAGCAGAACCAAGGAGAAGCCATCTGTAATTATGCATTGTATACTCTGAGGAGTTTGAGGAAGTACTTTCTGGGATTGCAGCTACAGCTTATGTGCTAGCCAAGGTCAGACGAATCCCCCTAATGTTTTTCCCACAGACTGTTGCCTAGTAGCCTGTGCAGAATTCTACCTCTCTTCTTTACCATAATATTGCATCTCTATTCAGTGGTAAAAATCAGAATATGTATTTTAATATACTTTTCTCTTCTTGGCAGCTACATATTGAGAAAGATAGGTCCTTGCAGAATAAAGAATAAGGTCTTTCCCCTGTAGGACCTTTGAAAAAATGGCTTTTAGAAAGGCCATGCTCTACTCACTAATTGTCTAATATTTTCTCAAGGTCTAGCAAAGGGCTTGAATCAATAATAAGTTGCATACCACAAGCTAGACAGGTCAAGTAGACTTAGAACCCTTGTCAAAATGCATGACATTAATTAATATTATAAAAGCAAGTAATAATAATACCCCATAAAAACTGCATTAGAAGGGAAGTAGAATAACACAGGTCATGTTAACCTACTGCATAAAGGAGAGGAGGAAGCAGCTTTTTTTTTTTTCTGTTGAGAATTAGGAAACTATGCATCTCAGAGGCCATAAAGATATCTCAAGTAGCTTAGGCCAGGGGCCTTAGATGGTCCCATGCAAACTGGTGGACTCAGGTAAAGGTCCATTGGGAAATGGTGGGATGTTACATGGATGCTACATTCAGTTGGGCTAATACCAGTTACAATGGTTTGTTTTTGATATGCAGTATGCTTTGGGGGAGGGAAGAAGAGACAAACAGAAAAAAATAAGTTAAGGAAAAAGAAACAAAACAAGCAAAGTGGAAGATGCATGTTCTTCCTAGGAAGTCCTACACCCGCAGTCCTTTCCTCCGATGTTGGTAGTGGATGAATATGAGCCATCTAAAAGAAAGGGAACAAGCAGAGAAGGAGAAAGAGTGAGAGACCATAACTTCAAGGTTTATGGGGTTACTACTGGTCTGTGTACTACCCTCAGTGCCACTGATACTCTGAGTACTTCACCCTAAGAAAGAGCAGCAGTATCAAAAGCTGCCGACGTACGTGCCAGAATTAAATCCTGCCTGTGTTGGAGCGACCTGTTTTGTGATGTATTGTTTTGACCTTACTCTTGATTTATGGCTTCTTGCCTAGGACAGTGCAAGAAGTCATAAAAAGGTTTTTTCCGTTCTTTTTAATTCCATACTGCTGCCATCAATAGCTCCTCCTTGGATGTCTTGTGCAATCTTGTGAAATAAAGCAACTCTCAGTCCTCTGGACCCTTTTATTATTTTCTTTTCCACTATATCTTTGTGCCATGTAGGAACCATAAAAGAATAAAAAAAAGCTCTCAGCAAACTCTCCTACCAGTTCATGATGCACTCTGAGTACATTTCTATAGCAAGTTTAATGTTAATGAGCACCAATTACTCTTGGAAATCATCATAAGATGCATAAAGAGGCTGATACTGTACATTTGATATCCTCTGGAGGCCATGGCCAAGATGGGAGTGCAGTTTTAAGAGAAATGTACACAAATTCCCTCCATGTGAGGACGGTAATTTCTGGGTACATGCTGCTTTTGTGGTTTGGGTACACATCACATTTACTGGAGTGCCAGGCTATTACTCATCTTTGAGAAGACAGAACTTGCACCCTTCTATAACTAAAGAAATCTCTATATTGGGAAGGTGCCCTCAAAACTGTTACTATAAAATCATTCTTGAGTGATGAATATTGTTATTGAATAAGGGGCTAATCAACTTCCTCTTGTACTCAGTTGCACAGACTCCTTTCAGAAAACAGAGTGGCAAAAAGTGAACAAACAATGTTCTAGAAATGGTCAATAGTCCTATGAGAAAAACAGCAATACATGTCTCAGCAAGTGTTAACTTCTGGGCAGCAATTTATACCATGGTGAGGTTGACGGGACTTTTCAGGGTTATAAGAACTAATGTCTGTGGGACAATCCCACAAACATATTTTAAATTCCACAAACAAGATATGTTCTGACCAAGACTTTACAGAAATAAAGGGCTTTTTTAAAAAAAATTATGAGTAACAGTTATCATATGAGACAGAAAAGTATTTAGACAACAGATACACTTATTTCTGTTACTATGCTCCTTGGTCTCCATGGTAGACAACAGTCACACCTAAGTATGTATCTGACAACTTTATGCCTGCTGGTTTTCCTCAGGAAAAAAGTCAACATTTGCTATTCATCCATACGTTAGCCCAGAGGATGAGCACATTAATATGTTCAATATTTATCATTACCATTCTCTGGTGAAAGTATTTACCCTATCTTATAGATGGCAGGTGAAGGCAAAAACCAGCTGAGTGTTAAAAACTAGGCAGGTGGCATGCAGTATAGTGCATGCATTGACTATTTTACTTCCTCTTGTGTGGTAAGTGTTTGCGGGATTGCAATTTGCTTCCCTTAAATCTATCATCTGTTATCTCACTTGACTCCAATATCAGTGCTTACAAGCTTTAAATTAATTTATCGGGAACTAGCAGAGAAGACAGCCCTCCATCAAACTTACATCCTTTTTTGCATCTCTCCCCGGGTAAGATCAGTCCACAGGTTAAAAAAAACATTAAAAAAAAAAAAGAATCACATGAGGCAGGAGACACGGGGAGCTCCTATGCTTATACTTATTCCACAACAACAGGATGCAAACAGTGGATTGGAAGGGGAATGGACAAGTTTACATAAGAAAAATCCATAAGTGATCCTTAATCATTAAACCCATATCTGATTAAGGAAAGCTCATATCTGGAAAAATGCTAGAAACTGGAAGAATATTAGAGTGAAATTCTATCTTTTCTAATCTGTATTATTTTCCTAGCCTTAGTATTCACACAGCTGGGTTTGGGTGCTGCTGAAGATAGGAAACAAAAATATTTATTCTTATGGCACAGCTGCTACTTTATGGGTTCTTGGGTTTATTATGCTCCTTGGTTGACTTTGTGTCTCAAGAAACACAAGGCAAGGGAATTTCTTGTTTAAGGCTATATAAAGGTTCTGTGATCACAAACACGTAACTTTTTCTGTACCATCATGCCTAGGCAACTGGTGAATCCTCTTAGCTTGCATCTGTCTTGGATCTTAAGATAACAGCCTACAGTATGATGTGCCTGAATAGTTTGTGGTCATTCTGGGAAGACATGGAGAATTTTGCTTATAGCACACAGCCTTGCAGGCTGCCTGGCATCAGAAGACATTTGAAAGAATTATTGCTTCTGAAAACAAGGAAGAACAAGGATTTGCTACCAAAATCTTGTTCTGTTCTGCCTTAAACAAATGAGGAAATCAAATGATGGCCCCTCACTAAGATTTTAAAAAATCTCCCCTTATTGATATGTCCAGCAGAGGGTGTGAAAATAGCACCCTTAGTGTCAGCAAGAGATGTGTGGGGTACTGAAAGGCAGCCAGTGCTCTATCTCTGACCTCTCTTCTAATTAGAAGGGAAAGCCCTGTCCAAGCCTACCCTCACATGCTGCACTGTCTTCACACTCAAAGCAAGGCTGCCATTTCTGACAAAGTGCTAAAATCTTTATTAAGTTTCTCTCTAGTTCACTGTCTTTGAACCTTTTATTGATAGAAAAAGTAAGATTTTTTCAGAGCAGCTGATGAACTACTTTGAGAAACATGTTATTGACAGAGAGCTCTGCTGGGAGTTTCTCTGATATTGGTGGGTTCACAAGTAATTTTCTTTTTTTCAATTATCAAGACCTGTACATGCAAAGAGGATTCATGCAAGAATTAGAAGACATGGAAAACTTTATAAACACCCCCTCCTTACTGTAAGAATTTCTTGAGGGCTTTTTGAACAAAGGCAATATGAGTGTGCTGAAATTCCTAGCCCAAGTCCATCCAAAAACACTGTGATCTGACTTTGGCTTTATTTTCATACAAAACTATGTTTCATGCAAAACTACAACACTGAAATTTCAGGTCAGCTTGAACTATGGCTTGAATCATTTCTATATCAGTACTCTTAGAAGTCATTTCAGTTGCTCTGAAGTTCTCATCCCAGTTATAACTCTATGGACCCTGTAAAGCTGTTTCCTCACTGGCTCAAAGAATTAAATTTGTAGGCTGTATTTGTTAACATGTGACATTGCTCACTCATTTGGTTTGAAGGAAGAACTCAGGGCAAGCAGGAATTAGTTGGGTTTCCATGAACACTCATTTGGATTCCCTTCATTGCCCTGAATGTCAGAAATAAAGGTAGACGGGAAGGGCTGACCTTACACTCGCATCACTGTGGCACAGGAAACTCTTTAAAGTGCTCACACTACTACAGCCATGGCAGCAAGATTTAGCA
The DNA here is from genome assembly GCF_964237585.1 of Gallinula chloropus. Classification (NCBI taxonomy): domain Eukaryota; kingdom Metazoa; phylum Chordata; class Aves; order Gruiformes; family Rallidae; genus Gallinula; species Gallinula chloropus. Next base: position 71,598,928 of record NC_140090.1, read on the forward strand.
TGGGCTCTAAGACTCAACAGGGAACGGATATTGCAACCATTAGCTTGGGCTGAACTTTAAGATGCAAAGTTCCTGTGTCTTGGTATATCTACTTATCCTAATTAATTATCTGCATAACATTCTTGCAAGATTGGAAGGTGCTATTAGGCTTTACAGAGTACCATTTACTGGTACAACCTTCCAATGGAAAAAAACGTGCTTAACTCCAAGTGCCAGAAGCCCAGGCAGACAGCATAACATGAACAGTAAGGGAGAACCAGCTGGAGGAATTGTAGGCATGGCTTCCCTTACCCCCCAAACACATTATAATTTCCCATGAGTCATTTGGAAGATATTAAACAGTCACTTCAGCCACCCCAAAAATAACATTTGTTTCTCTTGTTTAAACTATTTACATTTCTCTTTTATAATTAAATGTCACTAACTTTGAAATATCTCCAGCTCCGAAAAGCTCCTTTAATGTCCAGAATTAGCTGCCAGCTTTGTGAAATAATATATCAAATAACTTCTGTCCAAATAGGGAACTAGTAACCAATAAATCTCTGAAGTACCAGACACATGAGCATTGTATTTGGAAAGGATGGCCTTAAACAGAATATCCCACTGCATGGCCAGCAAAATCCAGCTCTATGCTCTGCAGGAGGTTTGCTTTGCAAATTTGACCAAAGCAAATTTCCCTTTGAATTTCCTGATCCAGCCTCTACATCACGGGAGGCTTTTTTCAAGACAATATAAATCTTCCTCTGGCCCTGAGGAACTCTCTCCTGCTGTACACTGCTGCCTCTGACTGACACACTTGCACTGGCAAGCAAGGCACAGGCACCAGAACTTGTGAAAACCTGTGTGGTTTGAAAGCGTGCAGCCCACTAACTGCATCTCCAGTGCTCCACCTCACAGCAGATACCCCTGATACAAGATACTGCAACAGCGAATTGCACTGTGCCAGCCTGGGCTTCCTTAGGCAGCTGTGCATGACCCCATCACCTAGTGCACTACTACTTCATCAACCAGTGTAGATTGCCAGCTCTCTAGGCGTGGTGGCTCACTGGGGAGAAGGGGAATAAACAGCTTTTCAAGAAGGTTAATTTTTTTTTTCTAACAGTCATCAGAGCTTTATGTGGGATTGGCAGGTCTTCTCAGCTTGGCCAGGTCCTACTTTGCCTTAGAACATCCCTTGGTTCAGAGCTGTCTCACCCTCTCCCAGTACCAATATCTATCTTCCTTAGAGCATTTAGGAGATACTACATGCTTCACTAGGATGTTATGTGCTTCTTATACCAGAAGATATTGGAACAACCTCAAAAGAGGTTTAAATACCGATTGTGACTATAGAATTCAGTAATTTATGGAAAGGAGAATTGAACCCTCACTTGGCATCAGTGAAAGATTCACATTATCTACAGTGGACAGCAATTTAGCCTATGGGATTTTATATTTACTTTTATTTGTAATATTTTTTACAAGTATTTCAATAATATAACCACTTTTCTTTGTATATAGTCCACCGAAAACCAAACTTTTCAAATTACACAATTAAGTCTTTCCTTAAAGAAAAGCAGCTATTTATACCACACAAGCTCACAGTGATTTATGTTTTAGTTTCCCCTTAATTCTGACTTCCATATGAGATCCTATTCTGCAAAATGGATTAGATTGCAATCTGTCTGGATTTGTGTCAAATCTAACCCCTCCTCATATATTTCATGTTCATTATTTGCCATAATGCCACAACCATGGCAATGATTGTATTAACAAGATGACGAGATTCTGTCTGTCTTATAATGAATGGCAGGAAGGTAGCATAATACCCAGTAAGAAAGAATTAATCTTATAAATCCAAACATATTGCTGATAGCAAGGCTTTCTTTTGAGTGCTTGAAGGCACTGCAGGAGGTTGGATTCTTCAGGTTTTAGTGTTAGTCCTCCTACAGTATCTTCCATGTGGCTTTAAGCATACATAATTATTTAGGGTCAGATTCATTTATTTTATTGATTAAAAAAAATAAGGATTTTCTAAGGCCAGATAGATTTCTGTGATTAGGGCTTGTAAAACCCCTATAATCTCATTTTAAACCCCTAAATTCCACTGACTTCAGATAAGAAACTTGTATTGATGCAATCTGCTTTGCTTTTCACACCCACCAAGAAAAACACCCACACATTTATCAGATTTCTCCTTCCTTTAGTAGTTTGCCTGTAAAAAATTTTTGAATGCTTTCTCTTGTATACAGCTTTTACAGATATTCTATCAGTTATTAACACAATCCACAAGAAACAAAAATGTTCCTAAGTGGTTTATACTATGCACCTTTTTTACTAATTTAACCCTTCTGTACTATCAGCACACAGAAATAGAGTCTAGAAGCCATTTGGGCGGGGTGTTGGAATTAATACTCTCTATGGAAATGGGCTCAGTGCATTGTTTATGCATAAAATTTATGAAATAGCAGCAGCTTTGTACCCTGCAGTAGAAAACAGACATATTGACAGATTTCTGAGAAGAGCCGTTGTGGGTACATTTTCAGCCACCTCTACCTAACACAACTGCACTCAAAAGGCTGCTTTGGCTGCACTGTGGCTTTAATAAAACACATGCACTCCTCTCAGCTTTGCTTTAGGGGCAAAGTGCTCATGTGTGTGAAATCACCTCCAAGACTGACAAAAATTGTCCATGTCAGCAAGATACTGGTACTGGAACCCAAGGACCCCAAGGGCAGAATTCAGTTTGGCAAAGTCATTGGCCACGTTCTGAGCTGCTTTTGGCAGATCAGATGCCAAGTGACTGAAAGGGAGCAGAGAACCTTTGAGAATCTGATTCCAGTTGGGCAGAAAGAATAAGCTGGAGAATAGCCCTTCCAGGCATATCAAAACTTGCCCTATTGCTGTCAGGACTGGGCATGGTCAGCAGGTCATCAGTGTTCCATCACTAAGGCTATTATTAAATCAGCACCTCCCACGAGCTCTGAAGTGACACACATGCAGGTAAAAATAACACAGGTAGAGATACACCCCCCAGCCCCCCCACCCCCCCGAAGTTGTTCTTGCCCCTGATGTGTTTTATCAACACTCTTTCAAGCTTAAGAAAAATTGTCATTCACTTCATACAGACCAAACAACACCTCACAGCTTCCTGCTAAACTATACAACTCACAGCACCAAGTAATATTTATCACTGTTTGACAGTTACAGGCTCACAAAACTTAACTCTTCTAACTTGCCTCTCAACTCCAGCTGCCCTTTGCACTTTGCAGGGGCTCTTCTGAGTGTGCTGACACACTTGGCTGCTGCCACAGACAGAAAAGATCTGGTCTGCCTCTTCAGAAAGGACCTGCCTATCTGTATGGAAGCAGGACTTTGATATGTATAATGAATAAATAATAAAACCAATAAATAAATAATGAAAATATACATAACATGAGCTTATATTAAGACACACTCTTGAAAGAAAATTATACTTGGCTTGAGAGCAATTTCTGGTTCTTGTATTTCCTAAATTCTCTCTCTTTCTGATATTTCCTATCCTATCTAACCAGGGCTAGGTGAGCATTGCTGAAATAACAGATAAGCTTGTCTTTCTAAATCACTGGTTTGGTGTTTGACACTACTTGATAATCACTTTAAAACATTCCCAACAACTTCCTTTTTCAAAAGCTTATTAAGAATAAAAGTGTTAGACTGAAGGAACAGATTAAGGGTGCATTGCCTATGGAACAGAAAGAAATTATTCTGAGAAAATACAGTGAAATAAGGTAACATGAAAGAAGTTACAACTGCTATGGGTTAGTTGTGATGAACAGCCAGAAAATTATGGCTGCCAGAGCACAGTAGTTCTTAGCAGGCTGACCATCCAGAGCCAGGGATTCAAGCTCTGCCCAGGACATAGAGGACAGAGGTATGTGTCTCCTATTTCCCTTCATGAAAGAATAATCAATAGAATTTATCAAGTTTCTATCACAGTCCTTGTAAGAGAAAAATTATGAAGCAGCTTGAGTGTCTGATCTAAGGCTAGCATCAATTACAACAAGAATCAAAATTCAATCAATCAAAATTAGTAGATCAGGCCTCCAAGGTTGTTCCTACTGATTGCTGTTTCCACCATTTCAGATACCACCGAATGGCACAGATACTAATAACCCCCCAATAAAAATACAGATCGAATGGTCAGTGTACCAGACCCTTGTGCACCCTGACCAGTCTCCCCTCAGAACACGTAATTGGCTAAACATACTGTTTGTCTTCTCCCTGAGGCTGCACAAGTATTTGCTTCTCATTCATTTCATAGGTCGTATTTGAGACGCCCTCCTGAGGAAGTGTGATATTACCTCTACAGTCTCTGTACAAGAGCTTTGTCTCAAATAGAACAAATACAACCTGGACAGTAGCAACAATGCTCTCCACACTGCCTTATAATATTAACTTCATAGTCTGATATGTCTCAATTGGATACGAGGGGTGCTGTAAGCCAATATAAACTATAACAGACACTGGAAGGAGACCAGTGACATGTTTTAAAACATAATGTCCAAATAGCTTCCAGGTAGCAAAGACTGTTTTTGCTGACCTGAAATTAATATAAAACCATGATTTAAAGGTATATAGGCTCCATGCTTATACTGTTCTCACGATCTTTCCAACCAGGATCATTTACATCTGCCTTGGTTTTCTTTGAAGCACAGGGCAAATATCTAGTCTCCTGGAAACCAAAGGCAAACTTGCTGGCTGTTTTGTTTGTGATTTCTTTTTCCTTCTGATAATAAACATTCAAACAGGAAAATAAAGAAAATACTTTCAAATATTTAAAAAATCATATGTCTCCATAGTCATTTTTTTTTAAAAAAAGAATACTAACTTGACCTGAGGTTTGTGTTTTTTTTTTTTTTGTTTTTTTTTGGTTTTTTTTTGGTTTTTTTTTAAGAGAGATTGATAGAAAGACAAGCACTTCTTAACACTAATCATATCATAGGAGACAGGCTAATTGTTTAATTTGGGACATAAGAAGGCATAAGAAAAATATCTGGAGGGAGCAGAAATCTCAGGACCTCTTCCAGCAGGACTGAATGACAGAAGATAGCTAGGTTGCCTGCCAAAAAACCCTTCAGGTTATATCTATGTATGTCTACAGCCATCTGAAAAAAACACATCAGTTCACTAAATAAATGAATGTGGAAGTTCAAGGAGAGATGTGGCAATCAGAAATGCTTGAATTTGAAATAGAAATTTAAATATGATCAAGATGATATGTCAGAGCTGGTTTGTTTGTCCCTGAAATCTTCCTCTGAGGACCATTTACCTTTTAAGAAGATAAGCTTTTCTAAAATTGTGCATGCTGGTTTTAATAAAGGAGAAATGGGGCAAAAAAAAAAAATGATTGCCCTATGTGATGCTGTTTCTTCTTGACCTACGAACTATGCAAGATTCAGATGCAGGACTGGATAAGAGAGGGTTTGGGGGCATTTTTCCCCTTTCTTCGAGAAAGGGATTATAAACTGCAAGGATATTATTAGGGATTTCACAGCACATAAAGTCTAGCATCCATAGGCTGGCACTTTATTTCTGCAGTAATGTTCACAGACTCTTTGTCCTGCTTAAAAGCAACTCTTTCACTCAGTCCCTTCATTCCCTTGTCACTTACCTCTCTAAATCTGTCTTTGAGCAGCAGACATCTGCCACTCTCCCGTTATTGGAAGCTAAGCAGACAGGGTGTACAAGTTTCAGTATCACTGGCTATTACTTGGTAACCGGTAAAACTAAGAAACAAAATCATCTTCACAAGGAGATACAACTGTTCTGCTTCACAGGTCAGCAGCCCACCAGACTCCAATTCTGGCTATGCCTTACCATGCTGCATCGCATCCCTTACAGACAAACTGTACCATCTATTTTTGCCTGCAGTTGTCCACTTTATAACCGGGAAATACATTGTGTTCTTTTAACAAGCACTTTGGATTGTATTGAATAAAAAAGCTACAACGCACCAAAAAACCCCTAAAGAAATTAAAAAGGTCCCTCCTTAAGAGTTTGCCATGATTCTTTTTCTGACCTCCAAAAAGTGAAGCACCAGGCAGAGGAAATAAGTGTTACACAGTACATCCAGTGCTCAAAGGAAGAATTTTAGAAAACTTGATTTACTGACTGAAAGCAAAAATCAGAGATTTTAATCACTGATTGCAGGAAATGCATAGTGTTGAAGGGAAAAGGCTCTGCATCTATTAACAATCATTGTTAGCATCCATCACTCAGGAGGGACTATTTAGTTTTGCCTTGCTTTTCTGCTGTTAGTGCAGGATGCAACTAGGGTTGAAGGTATTCCATGGAACAAATTCCAGACAGTAAGCTGGCAGAGAAGCAAACGAGGGTCTCTATATGACAGTCCCTTCTCCCTGTGTAATTGCTAGACAAGTCTATTAATAAATGGCCCCTGAATTCCATTTAAAAGCCTATCAGCTCAGTAGGAAAGGTCTTCTAAAGCCTTCTGACTTATGGAGAAAAATCTCTGCCAGCTGGCCTGAGGGCAATTTTCTCCCCTCTGTTTACCTCTCCATGAGAGGCAGAAGCCCAAATGAATTAGTGTCTAGAAAGCCTTGTTCATAAAGTGGAGAAAAAGAAAAAGAAAGAAAATAAGAAAAGAGCTTCAGAGCTGAGGCACAGAGATGGTCAGGGTATTGCATTCTTTGATGCAAGCAGCACATATGCCAAGGAGAGGACGCATTAGGACCTAGCCCAAGATCCACCCAACTGAAATCTCTCTTCTGATTTTGGTGGAGCCAGACTCATAATTTCACCTGACAGTACCATTTACTTTATGAAAGCCTTTTGTCAGAGAGGAGGTATTGCAGGACCACGTGGAAAGCTAGTGATGGGGTCAGAGGGCCAATATGCCTGCTTTTCCTCTGATTTTTGTTATGTCCTTAAAGTGAATATAAGCCATTAAAATGAAACTCAGACCTTGTTTGGCCCAGATGATGGGATAGACCAGCATACAGGCTTGCTGGCAAGGTATTCAGCTCTCCTCACAAATAAAGGACTGTTCCTCCTCTCCGCAAAACACCCCCCCCCACACACACCCCCCCCTAACAGCTGTGGCCAGTACCTGCAACACCTCCTCACCAGAAGAGTGATTATTTGGGGTTCCTAATTGATACTTGGTTCCTATCAGGCAATATCAACAGGTCTCCATGAAAAAGACTCCTTCTCCATTGATAGTAAAAGACATTGAAGTGCTACTGAGGACAACTCATACCCCTGGATAGCTTTCTTCCCTGAGGCATCTCAGCAGAGCACAAACACTTCTGTTTTGTTCTTCTTTTGAGCTCCTAGTGCTTCTAAACCTTCAGCAGAAGAGTAGCTGCAGCCTGGGAAGGTTGCAGTGGCCATAGCCAGAGTTGCTGTCTCCCTCAGGAACCTCTCATGGTAGGACAGGGAGCATCACCGAGCTATCAGGCATTATCACTGAGCTGTTTAAAGCCTTTCTGCTTGGAAAATCCCTAATCTGTCAGATATGGACACAGCATGCCATGAGGAACCTTAGCTGTGAGCCCTTCTCTTCCACATCAAGACTTTCTTCATCACCCCAGCTCTCCAACCAAGCAGCCACCCCCAAACCGTAATGAATCTCCTTGCTGCCAAAATACCACACTCCATCAAGGCACATGGGACTGCTGTCAAATTTCTAGGAAGCTGCAGTTTTCCTTGAATCATAGAATCATAGAATTGTAGGAGTTGGAAGGGACCTCGAGAGATCATCGGGTCCAACCCCCCTGCCAAAGCAGCTGCCTAGGACATATCACTCAGACAGGCGTCCAGACGGTTCTTGAACATCTCCAGAGACGGAGACTCCACCACCTCCCTGGGCAGCCTGTCCCAGGGCTCTGTCACCCTCACTGCGAAAAAGTTCTGCATGTTGGTGCGGAACTTCCTGTGCTCCAACTCGCAGCCATTGCCCCTTGTCCTGTCTCCACAGAGCACTGAAAAGGGGCTGGCCATTTCCCCCTGCATCCCATACTTAAGATATTTATAAACATTAATAAGGTCCCCCCTTAATCTTCTTTTCTCAAGGCTGAACAGTCCCAGCTCACTCAGCCTTTCCACCCTCTTCCTTTTATTACTACCCAAAATGGCTCACCTTAAGATAAATGATTTTACAGATATGCACTCTGGTTGAAGAGTGACAGAAAAAAAACTAGTGAGATGCTCTGTGCTGCCACAATTGAGCTGGAAAATACATAGGTTTGGATTTCAAGGTATTTTTCTAGAAAGATGGGCCTGAGCCCAACATCAGTCACACTCAAAGCTTGATAACGGAATTGCACCTTGAAAGACAAAAATCACCCAGCAAAGATGCAGAACAACTCAGTGGCAGCTTGGAACAAATCAGATAATTTATAGTTATTTCGGGTGCCTCATGTAGAGTCACAAGAAGCAAAGGTCTCCCTTGAGTCAACTTGTACTTCAGGCAGATTTCCTCCAGGAAGATATTTTGTCTTTTTTTATCAGAGCCAAAAAGAGATTAAAAAAAAAAGCTTTTAATCACTGCAAGAATCCCATTTAATCAGACTACTGTCTGGGTTCATTTCTTTAGCAGTGATGAATTAACCTAATCACTGCTTGATTTAACTAGGAGCTTTGATAATAATATTAAGTTTTGCAGATAGTTGCCTACATCTCTGCTTTACAAACCTTGCTCAAAGAAAAGGGTTGGAAAGGAGGTCTTAAATGCAAAACCTCTGGCCAAGTTTATATGAATGGCCATGTGGAGAATTTGCTGTTACTTTCTGAAGGTAGATATTTAAATCATTACAATGAATTATCCTATGAAGCACAAAGTGATTCTAATTATGCAAACTTAAACCAAATGAAGAAATTCAGTGTTTCTTACTTGGAACAGATATCTAAAGAGGAAAGGAAGCTAAGAAACTCTTCAGTTGGGGCTTTTTTTTTAGTGACATGATTTGTATCATGATCATATTCCCCATGTTTTGTTTGCCAGGGAATTCATTCAGAGATTGGATCCATACCTTTTTGGCTAGCTAGTTAATTAAAAGCAACCTACTGCTGCTTTTGGAAAGAAAAAAATAACAGGTAAGACAAGCTGGTTAGCGTGAAGTTAGATGTAACAATAATATTAGAGTGAGCTTAAACTCATATCCCAGTGAAGTCATGGCCAGAGGATTTTTCTGAAGCCATATGGTATCTGCCATGAGAATGTGAAGAAATATTTTTCCTAGACACATAGCTGTCTGAAGCATGGCAGATGGAAAGAACAGTACATGTGCCAGCATGACTAATTAGCTCAGGAACTCTTAATTCCTCTGTTATTTTTAAAATGCCACTCTTTCAAAGTCTGGTCCAATGTCCATGGAAGCAAAGGGGAGTATTTCCTACCCACTCTGATATATTCAGAGAATTGTAGGGGTTGGAAGGGACCTCCAGAGATCAAGAGCAGCCCCCCGCCCTCCACCAAAGCAGATTCCCTAGAACAGGTCACACAGGTAGGCATCCAGATGCTGGCCCTAAACCCACAACAGAATAAAAACAATATTTGGCTGGTGATTAGTGGCAGAGCTGTTAGCAAGATCTAGGCAAGAGAAAGGAGTGGATCAAAAGTAAGGTGGAGACTGGGCTCTTTACAGCCATTAACTGCTCAGTGTCTGTATTGAAGCAGGTGTTTCAACTCAGTCCAGGCTGAGGGTGCTCTAGGGTGTTCTTCCATTGACATACACTTATATACATAATGCTGGTTTCTTTTTCCTCTTCCTCTCAAAAATACTTATTTTTCTCTCCCAGTTAAAGCTCTGCTCCTGCTCCCATGTTGTCTCTTCTCCATTCCATGCTCCTGCACATTGACATGGTCTGCCAGGGATCCCACTCTGCCCCAAGGTGGCTTGTTCTCACAGCTGCTGTCTGGCTAGGTCTGGTCATTATGCTTCATCCTCTGTCTACTCTCCCCTTCCTAGGGAAAAGGCAGGAATTTAGCTGAGGGACAGCTGCCCACTTACTCTGAGGGCTACAATAGCTTCTCAGGAGAGATGTTTCTTCTGTGTGAGGGGAAGCACTTGCTCCAATGATTCATGGCACAGCAAAAAGATGCAAGCTCAGCTGAGCTGTGAAAAAGGTTAATTTTCCTTTGCTTTGGGAAGGATACAGCAGACTACGTAGGAGAACTCTGCCTCAGGTCAACAGTGATCTTGCTAACAGTGCCTTACCATGCTGGACTGGAAAAAGGTCCTCTGCCTTTATTTGCCAAAGGCAAGCTGATAGCTGCCAAGGCAGCCCTCACACAGCCCAGTGAAACCAGTCACACGTATCCAGCTCCACCAGTATGTACCCAGGACTGACTGACCTAATCCACAAAGCTGGTTAGTCACCAGTGATTAACTTGTGCTTTAATAACACATTTTCTCAAACAACCTGGGTGTGGCTGAGGAGAGGAAGCATTGTCATCACTAACTCTTACATATGGATGTACGGGTACATGGGTGTTTATACGACTCTAAAGTCAAATGGAGAGTTTGCAGCAAAACTTGTAACATAATCCTAAATATTGCCATTAGCATCGTGGGACATCTTACTCAACTTGGAGAGGCATTTAAAAATAAAATCAGATCCTATAGCTGTAGGTCAGCCAGCTCCAGAGATGAGTGGTTTAGGTAACTGCTCCTTTTTACTTCTATGTGCCTGAGCAAGTGTTAGAAAAAGGAACATTTCCAGGAACCCACCCCCCACCCCCCAAAAAGAGCCTATTTTTGTTCTACCTCCCTCCTGTGATCTGTTCAAGTGTCCCGACCTTGATTTGCTACTCAAGGCAAGACTGGAATGGACATTGTCTGAACCCTTTGTTCACTCAGGGGAAAAGAAACATGCAGTTCATGCCGTGAAAATGCAGGGTTTTTTATAAACAAAGACAGAAATATAACCCCTACACAATACAGTTAAAGCCACTTTAAGAGCAAAGAACTCAGGTACATACAACTAAGACTGCAAAGGTTTAGCACCATTCCTACACAATACAGTTAAGACCTTTATTGTCTGGGTAACTACTAGTGATTTATGGTGTGGAGTTTTTTCCCTACCCAAGGCAAAAATGCTCTTAGGGATATTGTATCCATACATTGAGAGCATACATTCACACATTAACTGGGTTGGCAACTGTGTGCAGGAGCAGATGGAGTGGGTGGTATCTGGATCTTTCTGACCCACTAGCTCCAGTGTAATTCCCCTTCCAGAGTTATTGCCTTATGGGAAGTTAAATTTTTAAACCCTGTTAGCATTTAGCAAGATTTCAATTCAAGTTCAGGTTTTTGGCTTAAATTTAGGTTTTACTAGATGACCCTGCCTTGCTTGAAAGGACATGTGGGAAACTTCCTACTCTCAAAAGATATTTGGACTGAGATGCCAGTGCAGGACAGCATATAAAAGTTAGAGCATGTGTACAAGGCAAGGGTGGAACTCTTCCTCTGTCTTAGAGAATGTAGGTTTTAAATGTCTTACAGTAACTCTTACAAGATGTAAACTAGCTCCAAAAAAAGTCAGACCTCTTGCTATATATGCTGATGTTGGCCCATTCATATTTAGATTTGGACCATGCATAACTAGTCAAAAATAAATGATACTTTCCTTCCCTCTTACCTTTTCCCTCTTCATATAATACCCCTTCCCCCCCCAGCTTAACCAACCTTGAAACTAAAAGACTTTAGCTCTGACTTGTTCAGAATTGTCTAGTTTGATTTTAGGGAGGGTGTGTACAAAAAACCCCACATTTCCCAACAGTGATTTTTTAAGTCCTTTTTAAATTTACTTGTTGGTATTGCTTGATGTTTTCTACTCCACAGTTTTAACTACATCAATAATCCACTCAGCATATGGTAAAATTCGAGAAAATTCACAGTCAGAGAACCATTAGAGTAAGCAGAATGAGACACATTGCCTATTTAGCCTTATATATTGCCTGCAGGAATTGGTTTTGCTTCCAGGGAAGGAAACTCTACTTAGCATGTAGATCTTCAATTATTAAATGTAGTGACTCAGAAGAAAAAGTTGTTATTTTCTGTCCCCTGGAGATAAGTAGCTTATGATTTTAAGAACAATGGTAAACACCCCAAAGCTTGAATTCTAGTCAGCAGCGTTATATCTACAGCCTTGCAGGTCAATACAGAATTCCAGCTTGTTTAGTTAACCCCAGCATTTTTGTATTGGGATGCAAAGTGACTGCTGAACACACTCAAGAAAAAAAGGAATAATAATATTGAAGGATAGAAGCCTCTCCTTTTAAGGAGTCCATGGACTGAAAACAAACATTTTTCCTTTGGTTCCAAGTTCAAAGGTAGATCATCCATCACCAGACATTTCAAAGGTTATTTTTGAAGTGCTTGACTCAGGTAGGATTCAGAGATATCTTGCCAGTATTGGGGTGGAGTCCCCTGCACTCATTGTAGCTATGTATTAGATTACACCCTGGTGCATGTAGGTCCATAGGAAATCCACTCTGAAAGCACTCCGTGCTACCAGCCACCAAGCCACAGTGCTCTGGTCCTCCTAACAGACCTTCTGAAAAACAGGATTGAACTGTAGAGCAGATGGCCAAGATCAGTTTCCTATACAAACTGAAGAATACCTATACTGAAGGTTGAATTCATAAATTTTAATACCAGTGGTAATATCTCCTTTTCCCCTGAAATAATTAGATAGCAGGAAGCTTCTGGAAATAAAAAGGTCACATGTAATACAAACTGCCTTGTCTAGAAAAAGTGTTCTGGAAACAGAAAAGCTTCATAACTTTATTTTTGACTGCACACTGTGCATTAACAAAAATTGAACTGTGCATACTTGGTAGCTTCCTTTTATCTAATTTCCTTCACCTTGAACTATAAAAGAATATTTATAATATTCTGTATGGATCACCCTTGCATTTCAAGTAATACACTACAAGCTCTGAGTAACATAATGAAGCTGACAGCATAATGAAAGTGTTGAGGAGACATATTTAATGGCAAAAGGAAGAATCAGAATGTTTTCCTGCCAGAATTTCTTGAGAAGCAGCAAAGGAAATAAGTTATCCATTGGTTGGGAAGAGTTCAGATCTTAAAAAAAAAAATATTCCTTTAAGTATCAGCTCCAGGGATCTTGCTCAATTCCTTTGGCAGCAAAAAAGGGATATCTCATTCACAGAAAAAAGTTATGGAAGTGATCGATGCAATGCAGCCCTGAAGTGGCAGGAGTGCAGAACATCAAGTTCTGTGTACAAATCATACATTAGGTCACTGGTGCTCAACAGTGGGCCATGGGGTGAACTTTCAATTATTGTACTCAGAGAGTGGTAATAAACTTGCTTCATATCAAGAATGCTAGATGGGTTTCATGTTACTTTGAAAAGTCTAGTTTATATTTATGAAACTTGTATTTAGTAGTAAACAAATAAACAGCATCTGACTACTCGAGTCAACAAGAGGCAGTGAATCACAGCAGTTGTCAGGATAACATGAGTTGTTGAGGAAAGGTGGTATCTGTGCTGAGGAGGGACATATTTCCAGATGCCATCTTCTCAGGAGAGGTTCTGGAACAATACGAAGTGAATGATAAATCATGTTGCTGCTTATCAACTTGGGATGAGTAATGGGGAATCATGGACAGAATCACGCTTTCATGAATTACTGCAAGATTTGGAGGAATTGGTGGAAATGATACCATGCTCTGAGGCCTGCTGAAAGCAGAATCACAGGGAACGTGGCTGACAAAGCAATGCACCGAGCTCAACACTACAGACCTGCACTCTCTCTGCATGTTCTGGACCACAATCCACAACTCTCCCGATGCATTAAGCCCGAGTTGTCACATCAAGCTTAATGTCAGAGACTTAGGTAGCATTAACCCAAGTGTATCAGCTCAGCAACATGAACACAGGTATCCAAAAACATCTGTCCAAATAGCTCTATATGAAGTTATGACAACATGTGCCACAAAAAATAGTTGTAGCATGTTGGCAAAACATCTCTCACTTGCTTAGTGAAAGATCATGGCTAGACAGGTGACAGGCATGGGCCAGAAGATCTGCAGAGACACAGGAAGGATGATTCCTAACAAGGAGAGGAGACCCTGTTTCATAAGAGGCTCAGTGGCAGACAGATCTCTTGAGATAATACAGATATAGACACAGTCACCTCCTGGTGCTGCTGGTAGAGAAGCATATTTCATGATCTAGGCTTAAAGGAAAGTTGTGGAATAAACAGTTACTTCAGAGAAGATTAAAACGAAAATTACTATGCAGGACTGCTTAGTCTGTATCTGATCAAGCTGGAGAAAGTGCATATAGGTGATAGATGTTTACCATGACCCAACACTCAATCATACTCTGAAGGAACACTGTTAGATATCTGTATCTGTTGTCCATAAAAAAAAACAACACAACAACAAACACATATAGCAAAGAAAAAAACTACAGACCTGGGAGATTTGAACTAAGTCTCTGCCCAAGTGACGTATCAGATAATGATAGCGAGGGGGAAAATAGGGATATCTTGCAGTTTTGAAATATATTTCAAAAATGCAACAAAAAACCCAAGCCCTAAGTCTTGAAAACCCCAAATTCTTTTCATTCTAGAGAAAAAATTGTTTCCTTAATGATGTGCTGTATGATGCAGCAGAAATTGTCTTGCAATGCAGGAAATATTCTTCAAGGAACAAATGGATTTGAAAGATCAAGGAACAAAGAAAAAACCAACAACAAAAGCCAAAACAAACCCTAAATAGAGCCTTAATTACACGTTTTGAATAAGAGAGCTCTCTGGCTTTTTTTAACATAATTTTAAAGCAAAGACCTTCGAGCACTGTGGAGAAAGTATAGATGATAAATCAGACTGCTCCTTAATTGCTGTAATTCTAAAATATTTTGCATTTTGTGCTCAGATCACGTTTTAGGCCTTTTTTGTGTGTGCATTGGTGATTAACTTCTTCAGGGGAAATGGAAGGGGCTAAATGCGTAATCCCAATTAAATATGACAACAGCATTTATCAGTCCATCAATACATCCTTTCTCTCCCTTTCCTTGGGCAGTACATAGTTGATCTCTGTAGGAGGGAACCCTCCAGAAAAAATTATCTGGGTAGTAGCATTTCTCTGATCTACTTTCTGATCATCAGAAAGACTGGTGCAGCTGTACAATAGGGCTTGCCTGCTGTCTTTGCACTCACACTATGAGCCATGTATCAGAGTTCTTCTGAAAGCTTTCCTGCAGCTTTTTGCTTCTTTAATTTAAAATAGTTCATACATCAGTCTCCTACATTAAAAGAGAATGTGTGTGATTAATATATGTAAGCACCATGACAGCCATCCTCCTTTGAAGCATCCCATTGCCTGGAACAAATCATATGAGATTTTGAGGGAAAGTGTTCTTTGACACTATATGGCCATTGTATGGAAATATAACATATCTTTCCTCTCCAGAGAGCATTCCCTTCATCCCAGCATTCTTTTTGTTTGCTGCCTAAAATAAACCCATGAGAAAGAAGGACCAAATTAATCAAAACAAAGCCTCCTACCCATGGAAAGATTAACACCAAAAAGACAACTCAGATTCTAGAAAATCCCTGAAGTTTCACTATAAGGCTTTCTGTGAGAAATACAGACTAAATCTTGGGACAACAGAGAATAATGGGCTATAGTAAAGAGTAAAGCTTCCCAGTGCATAAAATAGCTAAGAACTAAGACTTTTAAATACCAGCACTCAAGAAATCAGTTGGTGAAACTGCTTGTGTATCTTCAGCTGAGTGTACACATAACATTTGTTAGTTTAGGTATTTCAAGCTTGTATTTCCCAGTTCAGATCGCATGTTGAAGTTGAGCATACTTTATTAAACCTTACCTAGACATATTAGTCTGATATGGTTTATTTTTTAATCATGCTGAGAATTCCTGTTAGGGCTTCTAGGATCCAGTGGTTTGAGCAGAAAAACATGCTGTTTTGTAGTGTTTCTGGACAGAACTTGAACCCATGGAAGTCTAAAAGAAGTTTCTATTTTAAACTTACTTGGAGGTTAGTACCCATTATGTCCAATAGAAAAGAGGAAATGGCCACAAGTTGCACTAGGCAAGGTTTAAATTGGAAATTAGGAAAAATTTCTTCACCAAAAGGGTTATTAAGCTTTGGAACAGGCTGCCCAGGAAAGTGGTTGAGTCACTATCCCTGGAGGTATTTAAAACACATGTAGATGTAATACTTCAGGACGTGGTTTAGTGGTCAATTTTGCAGTGTTAGGATGGACTCTATGATCTTAAAGGTCTTTTCCAACATAAATGATTCTGTGATTCCTTTTTTCCCCTGCTTGCAAAAATCAGCTTTATCCACATGTTATATAAGTTACTGTTATCAAGTCCAATAAGAAAAGAATAATTTTACCACTGAAATATTCACCAAGACCTTAAAAAGCATGTTATCTGGGGAGGATTATGCTAAATGATCACCACAGGCATTTTTGGCCTTCCAGTCTATATACTTAATTATATAAAACTGAACAAAGATAAATACTCCAGCATTAAGTAAACATGGGTCTAGAACCACATCTACTTATTGATAAGAAGTCAAAACCCGTTCTGAGATGTGGTTTGTACCTGTCAGCAACAGAACAGTAAAGACTCCTACAAATCTGTTTTATGATAAAATTCTCAACCAGGTATAGAGAAGCACTTAGAAATGATACCTAAACCACCAATATTCTAGGGATTTACTCATGCAGAGTAGATAGATGAAAGGGAAGATAAAAAAGAAGCTTAAGCAACATAATTCTAACCTCCAAGCACTCAATAGACTGCAACAAAGGGGAAAGTAGCTATTTCTTTTCCAAGTCCACAGTGAAGCTGCAAACCTTGGGGTCTTCGGGAACAAACTAGATGTGCATATCAAGCAGTAGTGCCACAGACACAGCTGATCCTGTCTGACAACAAGGAGACTTGCACTAGATGAGCTCTTGAGATCTATTCTAGTCCTACTTTTCCAATTTTGTCTGCTGGAGAGGATTAGGATGCAAGTTAGCTCATCAGAATGAAATTCAAATAACTCTTTGGTGTTGAGCCCAACCCTCCTGGGAATGGAGAGCCGAATGGACTCTTGACATTTACAGCTTGCTACATAGATCTCTTCCTGCCTAATTACAATGAGCAGATATTTGCATGAGTTTAATTTCTTTCCAGTTTAATTCTTTTGGGTTCATATGCAGGCAATTTCAGACTAGATCTTAGTATTTGAGATAGAAAATAAAATCCTTGTGATTGTGTTTGGTTTTTATCAACTGTTCTTAAGTGACATCACTGTCATGTTCCTCTGATGCACTTCACCTCTGCAAGCTCGTTCAAGGGCACTAGGGCAGGCTCCAATCTGATCAGAGAAGTGATGTTTATGGCTACACACAGATTAAAGCTAAATGTCAAAGTACAGAAAGAAGCATGCTAAAGGGGTATTAAAAAGTAATAACACAGGGAAAAATTGCTTGGAGCAGTTGAACAGTTTCATCAAATTGCCCTTTGTGCTGAAATGTAGGCTTTTGCTTTTTGATCCAGGAACCACCACCACCACCCCCCCACCCCACCCCCTGCCCACACCACCACAACAAAAAAACCCAAAAAAGCACCAGAAAATACTTGTGGCACTTTCAATTTTATCATAACGAACACGTTCTCATGACTTAAGGAGAAAGCTAACTAGATGCTCTTCCCACAGAGAGCTACTGATGAATATAGCAAGAAAGAAATTATTTCTATGTGTATCTCAGAAAATATAAAGAAGGGAATTTTTCCAGACTATAAATTTTTAAGTAATATTTTGTGGGACAGTCAGAGAGTTTGGACACCCAGAAACACAAAATAATGTTCCCAATGATGATTTGCTTACTTTGCAATACAAGAGAAGCTAAGAAACACAGAAACAGAGGTAAAAAGGTAGCAAATTGCTCAAGAGATGGGCAAGAGGTAGAGCAACAGAAGGATGCAGAGAAACCAGCAGAAAAAGTCCTACTCTATCAAACCACAACAAAAAAAATCTGTTATCCCATGAAAATAAGATTTTCAATAACTTCAGATGTATTGATTGAAGAATGCTTGGATAGTCTGTCATTCCTCAAATGTTCCCAAACACTTCCCATTATAATTCTTCTGTTGAAAGGAAACATTTCAGAAGTGAAATGTCCTAGGGACCCTGCTTTGGCATGGGGGTTGGACCCAATGATCTCTTGAGGTCCCTTCCAACCCCTACAATTCTATGATTCTATGAAATCCTAGTCAGTCCCCTGCAACACAAACAAAGAGCTCTGCAATAGGAGGTACAAAAGCAGGACTAGTCTCCGGCCAGCACAGAGACCCAAAGAAAGGTGGTTGCTGGAGCAGCAGGGTGCTGAGACTGTCTCTGTAAATACCTCCTCTCTCAGGGTCATACAGGGGAGCCCTGCCTGGCTTCAAGGAGAGCGCCTCACTGCTCTGGCACAGGATTTCCTTGAGAATTCCAGCAAGCAACTTCATCTCACTGCCCTTTTTCCTCATCTGAGAGCTGTTCCAGTGGTTTTTCTTTTGTCTTGACTATTCTGACTAAAATTCTCAAAGATAGAGACATTCACTGTAGTTAGCTCTAGCCGTACGAGACTCAGTGTTCTTTCTGAACATAGAGGTACCTTTCAGCTTTTCACTGCAGACACAAGGGCTGGGGACTCAGTGGTGGGGTTTTTTATGAAAGAAAGGTTGCAATCATAGGGCTTCCATTATTGCAGCTTTAAAGAGGCAGCCAGCATTACATTGCCAATAATAAAAGCATAGCAATTTTGCTCTGTACTTAAACATGATATATGGATTCAATCTACTTTAATGCTTCTGGTGTTATTTTAAAGAGTTATTAGGAAAGCCTCCACTTCAGCTTTTCAGCTATGGAGGGCTTGCTCCCCAATGTCTGTTTCTCCTTTCAATCTCAGTATCACTCTTACACATGAACATCCTGCTTAGAGCCAAGTTTTAAGTACAAAAGCAGTGCTTCAAACCGAGAGATCCTGCTGTATCTCTGCAATAGAAACATACTCTTACTGCTGCACTTACAGACCTTTGGAATCAAAGAAAGATGTTTCCCCTCTGACTTTTGGCATTCAAATAGGAAAAAAAAAAGTCTCCTGAGATCTTGGAAAGACCCAGAGTTATCACATGATAGGATGTACTTACTGTGGCCATGCTATAAAAAAACATGAACAATAGGATTAACTTTATTTACCCCAAGGCAAAGGAAAGGTCATTCCAAAGTTACCTTCAGCAGGATGCAACTGTACAGATAAATAACTTTTACAGAAGTTAAACAAACTAGGTCTGAAAAGGATTTGTTAGGAGTCAAGAAACCTTCTCTGCAGTTACTGGAAGAGTTATAGATTTGTTGTGTCCTCAGATTCATCCTGCATTACAAGTCTCCCATATGAGCTGGTCAAGACAAAAATTAAGCTCAGGACATTTACTCCTGGTTAAGGGTAAATATTTCTGAACACTAATCAGACTAGTGTAACTGGACAATTTATGGTTATCATTACCACAAACTCTAGCAGCTGTAGAGGTTACAGCTTTTTCCTGGTAACCAGACCTTGTTTGAACATGGTGCCAGTGCTCCTCAGAATACTTAAAGTTGTAAAGCCATACATTTAAACATCACAGCTAGATTTAATGACAGTATAAATTGCTTTGTGGAAAGCTCTCCCACTGCAGCAGTATAGGAGAAAATGGAGATTTCCAGATAACATTACACTATTTCTCAATCTAGTAGAATTTTAAACAATCATTTGGAGGTGCCCACCTAATTCCATCCTCACTCACTTCAGACTCAGTGGCTAGAAAGAGTTACAACCTACTTTTTAAATGCAAGAGTTTAGCTGAATTGAATCTCGAACTTTTATTATCTCCCCAACCTAATTAATATTCCTTTCTCATCTTTCAGGTGACTTCTTATCACTGAGTGTTGTCAAGATGCCTGGAGTCATAATAACATTTCCTATAATAAATGACAAACTATAAAAGCCATACATTGTCTAACTCATCCATGTTTCTTTTTTGCACTTGATGTATTTTCTTTTGAAGCATTATGCAGTACTATGGCTAATAACACTAAAATCCTTCCAAGTAATAAGCTGCGGATGGTTTTTGTTATGAATGGTTGTTTTTTGTTCCCTCACCCCCATCCAGTCTACACTAGGATAAATTGAGACAATTACAGTTGTTTTTTGACAAGACAGAGTAGACCAGCAGATGAATAATGTGTAAGCTGAATATTAAAGCTCTCACCTGAGGGAAAGGCTTCTTGAGTTCATTGTGTAGTATGATTTACAAATGGAACACGTCAATGAGAAAAGACAGATAAAACTTAATGTTGATAACTTAGCTGTAAGGACAATACTTTCCAGGATGTCAAAAATACAAGCTCATATTCTTGGTCTGAACTAAGGATTTGCAGTTCCTTTTCTTAAGCAAATACTCTAATCCTGAGATTATTTGCTTTCTGTGACACATTTAAGTTTCAGTGAGAAATTCCATCTAAGGTCAAGTTGGGGAAAAAACAAACAAAACACACTTTCCTACAAAATCACCAGCACATCAAGACATTCCTAGCCAACCCCAACTCTTATGGTATCTCTTGACCTTTTGTGCCAGTTGACTGGCTCCATTGTATCTCTAGATGTTTAAAGGATCTTCAGGATTCAATTAGGTCAACAAACCCAGAATGCCCTATGTGGAAGAGGCACTTAGAATAGCATAAAGGCATTCCTGACAAATTAATCACTGATCCCTTCACATAGACTCCTACCAAAACACTTGCTTTGTTAGTGACTTTTAGTGGGAAGGACATTTGTCCCTTGATCTCCAGAGTTTAATATTTGTGAAACAAGCAATGAACAAGAGCAACTGATGTTCACCTCAGCACTAGAGCAAGAAATTCGATCTTTTCACCATGTAGACACAATTTCAGTCAATGCGACCACTTTTCATACAATAAAAGTCACAGATCTGTAGATGAAGACCGTTCTGACCTAACAAAACTTCTGCAGGATATAGCAGAGTAGGTTCACAGCATAGCTGCTGCTTCCACAGATGAGTTTGTCACGTGTTATAATGGGGAATAACATGCACACAGACCAAAAGTTACCTAAATTCACATAGCAATGTGTATTTTTTAATCCAATGTTATAATAAAAAAAGTAAGTTTTTCCTGCTTCTTAGGGAAAGGTTGTTAGTTGCAGTTCTGTAACTTAACTGGGGGGTGGGGAGGGGGAGAGAAATAAAGAAAAACCCTCTAACTTTGGAACTGCTTTGAAGTTCTGTGGAAACAATTCTTGGTTGGTGTTAGATTTTGTAGCTTTTTTTGGATTTTTTTTTTAAAACATATTGTTTCCTCTACCCAGACTGCACTGTTCAATAGTAAACCTTTCTCCAAAGTGATTTCAAGAACCAAACTAGCCCTCTGCTGCTCTTTTGAGCATGAGAACTGGAGACAGTTGGGTTTTTTCCCCCCAAGTGCTTTGTTACAACCAGTTCAATCTGCCAAAATACTATACATCCCTGAGACTGGCTCTTTGACAAGAGGAACGACCATTATGGAGTGCTTTTCATTGAGCTGACTGAATATATGGATTTGCTTCAGCCTGCACACAGTGTTCAGGACAGAAGAACACCCAACTTCCACCAGGCAAACCACACAGGCTTTCAGCAACTGAGACAAAAACAGAGGAACGGTCACAAAATGCAACTCCATGGATTCACATAACACAATATCCTGACCATCTCATGAATTTCAAGTAGTTCACATGATGACTTCCAGAACAGATCAGAAATAAGGGCAGAAGTCCAGTTTTCCACAAAATGCACCATCTTCTGCCTTTATCATACCCTGCCTGCTGCAAAGGCTTAATTTGTCTGGAATGTCTCTTTGCAATGAGAGCATCTGGGTTTTTTTCACACATTCCACTGATACTGCACCAGGACTTACTGTCATTTTGTTTTATCCAGCAACCACAAATGCAGGACTAGCTTAAAGTGTGTGTACACTTTTGCTCTAGAAACTGGTAATCTGCTCATATTTCACTTGTTCCCATTATACTGCAAGGTTTATCTCCTGGTTACCAAGTAGATAATGGACCTTCATATCTTTTCAAATCAGCGAGGCAAGAAGAGCTGAGCCTAACTGGTAAAGTG
Source organism: Gallinula chloropus (assembly GCF_964237585.1). Classification (NCBI taxonomy): domain Eukaryota; kingdom Metazoa; phylum Chordata; class Aves; order Gruiformes; family Rallidae; genus Gallinula; species Gallinula chloropus. The sequence goes on from NC_140090.1 coordinate 71,621,116, forward strand.
ATGTAACTTCAAAGAATAACCCATCTTCAACTTCTCAAATTGTCCATCAGTAGGCTACAGTGTAATCAGAGCAAGTCAAGAAGTGCCTGAGGTTTCACAAAAAGGTTTATAACAGCCAATCCCCTGCTGCAGAACTACGAGGACAGAATTATCCTTGAAGATCTACCAGAGTTGAGAGAATGATTTAAGTTAAAAACAGTATGCTTGATTCCCTGCCCATGAAGCCACGTAGCTGACAGGCCCATACAGCCTGCAATAAAAGATGTACAATTGTGGGCACAGAAGAGATAGCACATGGATGTTCCAAGAAAAGAAGAGAATGTTTTCTGGGAAAGCCTGATTCTATCAACTAAATCCTACATGAAATCATGAAACAGGAGGAAAAGATGGAGTAGGAAACAGAGTCAAGACAATGAAAAACTATACCCAGCTTAGCAGCTGACCTATTTCCCAGCCATGTTAAAACTGCTTCATATTTCTATAGTTAATTACCCTTTATTTCTTTCTGGTTTTAACCTGTCCTGTTGAAGGATTTGCGTTTAATACACTTGTACAGCAATTAGCACATTATCATCTTTTTATCAGGCATATAACACAAGTAAAGGATCCAAGTTAATTCTGTGATGATTCCTGTCTAAAAAGTAATTGTATTTTACACACTCATTGCTTTGACTTTCTCTGAAGTAGTATCATACATGGATATAAGCATTAAAGGAATCTCTGCCTGTTTATTTCAGCTGAACCTTCATGCCAGAGTGGTGCCACAGGCTGAGGGTGAAGCCCAGCACCACTGTTATTCTGAACTCGCCCATTCTTCATAAATGGCTTGAAATGAAATTATATATTTATATTCCTGTATTAATTTAAAGGCTGATGTATCAAAATATTTGAGTTTCTTTTTTATAGATTTAGTAATAAAAACTCATCTAAAAATAATATGTCCTATGAGATTTGTATTCATAAGCCATTTTTATCAGTAAAATGTTCTGCTTCTTGCACTGCTAAAATGATGGGAAAATAAAATAATAATAATAAGTCTCCAACAACTTGCCAAGATTTTAATTATAAGATTATAGGGCTGGAATTCTTCACTTTATTTTCTGCTAGATATAGCAAGTAAGTGGTTATTTATGCTTCCTTTCCCAGGCTCTGTTCTGCTACATAACATACAGAAAACACAGCCCCGTGGTTTCTTCTGAGTTTTTAGCAATAGTCAGGAATGTATGGAAACCTATGGAAGGATTTGTGCTGATTTCAGAAAGAACATATGTAAATAGATAGCTTTAGATACAAATCTTAGCGTTAAAAAATAGCAAAATTTCTAAGTCTACACTTTTGTTAGAAACTACTGAAATGAAGAAGGCCTCCAAGATATTGATCAACTCTTTTATTTGCACTAAACAGTATTTCTATTATCCAGCAAAGTCCTTGAATGCATATTTTTCATTTCGGCAACTACTCACAAGCCAGGTGTTCTCCACATCTGTTTAAGAATACACACTACCTACAACAAATCACCCATGAACTTCTTTATGTTGTAGCACTAATATCGTTGCCACTCAAAAGACACAGGCTGAGATCTTTTCAAGAAAATTTGGTGTGCCATTGAAAGCTTAGAGGAAAAATGTCCATTAAACAAATTAATGTATTACATAGCCTCTTCATAACACTTACCTTTATTTCCTGAACCAGAGATAATTGCTGCTCATCCATAAGAAACTAATCCCCCAATACTGACCAGCACACAAAAACTCAACCACAGACAAACATCTCCAAGAAGACATTTATACTGGTTTTAATTCTGTGCAGCTGGTTGCAGGGAGCAGGGAATTGATTTGGGATTAAGTTCACCTGTATCAGAAACAGTTTCTGTAAGATGTAACAATTGCTAAGCAGCATTTTGACTGAATCCCCAAATTTTTTTGAACCTAAAGAAACAGGAAGATAAATTTGAAAGAAGGCACATAGTGGTTACATTCAAAACCAGTTCAAAAGCAAAAATAGATGGTTAATACAGTCTGTTGAGCTGTGATAGGAAAAATCTGCAGGAGAAGATAGAGATTTTACAGTAAAACATCAGAGCCAAAGCTGGGTCCAGCTGTATAAAAGACCCACTGTTCTGCAATGCTGAAGATGTAGTACAGGAGCTTGTTTTTCTCATTGCATCCCATATGAACTCAGATAACACAAAAGATCTGAACAGGCTCAGTAGGGATCTCTCTAATATTATTAAGTGAAAAGGAAAAGCTGCTTTGTCTTTGTTTTCAAAGCAGCTCGGCAATGTGTACTCATATTTTAAAACTGTTGGTGAACAATGTCCTTGTCAGTGCAAGGTAACTGACTTGAACAACCTGGGCAACTGGGAGGTGTCCTTGCCCATGGCTGAGGGGTTTGAACAGGATGATCTTCAAGGTCCCTTCCAACCCACACCATTTTGTGATTCTGTGTTTCTATGACTTCCTATGGCTGTGTGGATTTTTCTGGAAATCGTGGGAGACCACCATCAATTCAGGAATTCAGGGAAGCCCACAAGTGTTCTGGAAACACTTGGTGGGTGAGTGGCAATATTCAAGGAAGCTACGCTTGGTTACTCAAACATTTTAACAAGAAACAGATTTCCCAAACAGAAACAAAGGCTACTGAACAAGAGGGAAGATAGTGAAAGGGCACCATGCTGACCCTGCTGCTGGATACTAGGTCAGTGTCTGTAACTTACTGTAAAGAAAAAATGCTTGCTCAAAAAGTGATACTGGGCTGTACCATGACCTCAGATCATATTCTTTAATAGAGTTAACCATGTCTGCTTGATGCTTCACAATGCTCTAGGTAAAAGTCAGGGGGAAAAGCTAGTGAAGAAATAGATGTGGGAACCAGCTCTGTTTTTACGTTCTTTTAGCTCTGAAGCTGTGGAAAGTTTCACAGCTGTATCAAAAGTCTTTATCCATCTTTAGGTTAGGTTGAGTAAAGCTTATCTCCTTATTACTGAAATTCAAGAAGTTAAAAAAATATTGAATAACCAAGCATATGTTTTCAGTTATCCTCCTTCTTGAAAAGGAAGTTGGTCAGATGACCTTCTGAGGTGAAATAAATATAAAGTGCATTTTGAACATACAGATCTTCCTGTGAATTCTTTATGGGGTATGGATTTTTAATTTTTTTTCCTTACAGAAGTTGTTTACAAAGTAAAGGTCTTGTTTATGGATTGAAAAATATTCGTGCAAACATAATAATCTCAGAGTTACGTTTTCAAACTTTTGATCCATTTACATGGGAAAAAAGAGTGTGTGAAAGGTTTTGTTTAGTCTTAGAATCCTCTTAATTCTCAGAGAACAGAAAAACATTAGCCCCATTTTGTTGTTTTTGGGGGGAAGGGATTGTTCAACCTGCACTCAATGCCAGGAGTAGCATGTTCCTATTATTTCCTCATTATCAACTCTGAAATTGATTTTTAGCCACCATTTCATTATTATGCATATATTACACATTATCAGTTCCATGATTCTAGTTCAATACTCTGGAATTGTAAATGTCCTCTGAGCATGACACAAATCCTGCTAAAGAAAGTGCAAAAAATTCTACTGATTTCAGAGGGCTTTTGAACTGCATTCCCTAAAGAAATTTAGATTTACACGCCACCCTGTGTTAAACCTTCTCTTTTTCTGCATCTTCTCAAATGCAGCAACTGAGCCTGAAAGATTCTATAAATCATGCAATTGAGAAACCAATCCACATAAAAAGAATTATGGCAAAATCAATTTCTTGGGCAGTATCTTGAGCCAACACCCAGGATGGACAGCATTCAGAGCTCCAGGTAGTCACTGTGGTTCAAGGAAGGTCTGGGGAAAATTATTCTACTAGGGAGTGTAAACAAGTATTGAGTAGAGCCGCTGAAGTGGTTTATGTTTCAACCACAGTAGGAAGTCACTATGGAGAAAGAAATTGTTGCTTAAACTCATGACTAGAATTCAGAATTACAGACGGTTTCACTTCAGTACCAACGGAATACCTCTGGAGACAATCCACTGACTTCAAGAGAGTCACCCAAAATGTCAGTGGCTTCTTGAAGGGCTGCTTAAAGCAGTAAGTGCTATTTAACTGTTCGGTTTTGGGACCAGTTTTTTATTTCAGTGGAATTGCTACTTATTCACCCAAGTAAATCCAACCCTTCAGTCAAAGCTACACATTTTTGATGACTGCTTTTCACATTATTACTACAGACCAAGCCTGTCCTTAGTCCACAATCAAGGATTCTTCTTTTTACTCGATCCCTGGCGTTTCATTTCACTACTAGATGCTGAGTATAAGATGAAAAGAATACAGGCATCTGCATGCCTGCTTTGTTATGATATACGTCTCCCAGTGAATGGATAACAAGTGAATAAAACTTACATTTTCTACTAAGTCCTTATGTAATTGTAAAATTCTCCTGCTGTTTTTTCTGGGTTTTTTTGTCCCTACAGCTGAAAAAAATGGTGCTGATGACATTTCAGCTGCTGTTTTTGACTGAACTGGCAAAAAATGTGTAGGAACTGAATTATTTTGGGAACTTGAATCGTCTGCTATGCTGGGGAGACGTTAGCTAAAAAGGTTCAAAAGTGATTAGGTGACATGCAAAATAATGTGCATGCCTTGCTTTCCTAAGGAACCAGCCTAAAAACAAACTTAATCTTCACAATTGTCATGAACTAGTGGTTTTTCTTCTATGGTCACAAAAAAAGGGAAAGTACTGAGTGAGCTGGCTGTATCCATCACAGGGTAAAGTGAGATGAAGAAGATTGCAGAATTCATATAGTTCCTGAACCTGCCTCCTCATGACAATTTGTTTTGAGGATTGGAAAACTTCCAAACACCTTAATATCCTAAGAGGAGGAACCTGTGAATGAACTGTGTGGGTGCCCTTTGTGAAGTTCTGGGCAAGGTGGACATGGCTTATTACTAATTGTCAGGATACTGATACCTGCACTGTCAGTGCCCTGCACTAATGTCACTTAAATACTGGGACATTTCTCAAAGTCTGAGAAAAACTGGAGCTTCCTGTGTCCTGGGGGAGCAAAACTAGCAACCTAGCAGTGATGGGAAGCACTTGCCTGTAACAGTTGTGAGTTGAGCTGGTGCCTTGGGCAGTGCTCCCCTCTCCCAGCAAATTCTGTTCATTCATCAAAAAGAAAATTAAGGATCAAAAGGTGCCCTCAATAACTTTTTAGCTGGCCTGTGGTAAATGTTGTACAATCTCATCTTCAGAGTGACAATACTGATCACGATGACACCATGTCCCTGTGTGGCCAGGACATGGCACTCCAGGCTATGAACAAGATCTGAGCCCAAAGAGGCAAAATTATTGAATTCGTGATTCTTGTGACAAGAAGAAAAATCTCAGCCCTTCCCAACCCCATTCTCTAAAGTGAAACCAGTTAAAGCACTAGGTATACCTCAAAGGATACTCCTTCAGGCAACAAGCACATCACCGCTCAGATTTCATGGGTTACAGACCAGGAGTTACACTGCTCAAAAGTGAGAGTCGGTTACTGGAATTCAAAATAGCAAATCCTTGGGTGGGCTGCTGTGGTATTTAGCTGACATTTTGTCTAAATAATGCATGCAAAGAAACCCCCTGGGAAAGTCAGAGCAACCAAAAGTTACACGTGCCACTTCAGGCTCCTCTGCAGATGCAGAAAATCCATTGTTTTTCCTTGCTTCCAGCCACTCTGGAAACATTGTCAGTCTTGTCTGCCATAACTCTCTGTGTCTCTGGAATCATCCCTTATTCACTGAATTCTCTGCACCTGCTTGTTTTTTGCTGCTTTGGGTGTATTGCACCAAAAGGCTCATGGAATCATAAAAGCACAGTGACATCTTCTGTCTGCCATTTCTGTTGTCCATGATGAAAACTTCTATGCTTATAACAGGCTGGTAGGATTTAAGGAATACACCATTTTCTGTAGAGAAAGAGATATGAAAGGAAACCCTACAGCCAGGATAAAAAAAAAAAAAAACCTTCCAACTATGATCCTGGCATTTACTACCTGTACAGTTCATTTGGAATCCTGATATTCCATCAATGAAAGATCACATGTGAAGCAGAGCCCACTATACAGACATATCCTATGCATAAATAAATAATAAAAGTAATACTGTACACGCAGGTCTGTCTGGACTAAGTGTCTCCCAAAATCTGGGATCATTCAGCCCTGGCTCAGACATTGCCTGTGACAGTCACAAAGCTCAGATCCAGCTCTAACCTGTTTAGACTCCAGGCTTTGCCCTGCCACTGTTGTAGAAGCATGTTTTGCTGCTCTGGTTTACCTCTTATGTGTTCTTATTTTTTATTGTGCTTATGAAATGATTCGTGCTCATAGGAGAAGTGTGACTGGTTTTGTTTATCCTACTTATTACATGAGAACAATTTGCAGGCTGTCATTTCATTATTAAATTTGAAAACAAGCAAACACCAGATCACTACAAGATTGGATGAAACAAAAAATAAAGCCCCTTTCTGCCTTACATATTCAAGCAAAACTTACTATGAATGACAGTAGGGAAAGCCTGTATCATGAAATACCAAAACTTAAATGGCTAATCTTTGCTGTCAACATGATCTGCTTTGAAAGTTAAGCCTACCTTGTCTACCTTCCAAAAATTGCTAGGAAATTTATGATTCAACAATGAACTCTTAATTGCTTCCTTTCTATGTTGATCTGTTTTCCTGGAAATACAATTAATTCTCTATGCTGAGCCTTGAAGAATGAAACAAATTGTAGCCCTTGCTCACTTTGGCAATGCAATCACTTTTAATCAGTGCATAATTTGGATTTAAACAGTATCAACCTGTCCCTGTTGCAAGAAGGTAACTGCGCTTAAACTTCAATTACTCCTAAATTTAAAAATCAATTGCAAATAAAATGTCCTGCTGCTGATGCTAAAGAGATTAGAAAGACCAGAATACATTCACACGAGAAGCTAGTCATGTCAACACAATTGCAACAAGCAGCTGCCATAATGTAGGTAATTCTGCTGTAATGCAATATTAAGGCCTTTATCTAATCAAAGGCTGTGGGCTAAGCTGTCAAAAAATATAAGAAGCCTGAAAAGGCAGATTGCTATTGTTTTCTATATGGCTTTATCCTGTGCTGGATAAATGAGCTATTTTGCTTTAAGAAATTATTTTTTGCATGAATGCTTGAAATTCCAGGTTTTTTCCTCACAATCTATCTACATCAAGATGACAGAAAACTGAAAACCATCCATCATTTGTGATGACTCAAAGTTTTGAAACAAAAAGATCTTTTTGTATATGTATATGTTTTCATATGGCCAGAAGGTCTAAGGAGGTGATCCTCCCCCTCTACTCTGCCCTGGTCAGGCCCCACCTGGAGTATTGTGTCCAGTTCTGGGCTCCCCAGTATAAAAAAGACAGGGATCTCCTGGAGAGAGTCCAAAGAAGGGCTACGAAGATGATTAAGGGCCTGGAGCGTCTCCCCTACAAGGACAGGCTGAAACAACTGGAGCTGTTCAGCCTTGAGAAAAGAAGACTAAGAGAGGATCTGATTAATTTTTATAAATATCTCAAGTGTGGGACACAGAGGGAAATGACCAGCCTCTTTTCAGTGGTCTGTGGAGACAGGACAAGGGGCAATGGCCACAAGTTGGAGCATAGGAAGTTCCACAACAATATGTGGAACTTTTTCACAGTGAGGGTGTCAGAGCCCTGGACCAGGGGTTGTGGAGTCTCCATCTCTGGAGATACTCAAGACCCGTCTGGATGCCTCCCTGTGCGACCTGTCCTAGGGAACCTGCTTTGGCAGGGGGGTTGGACCTGATGATCTCTGGAGGTCCCTTCCCCTACAATTCTGTGATTCTGGAGTCATTTGGGACAGTGGCCTCCAGCACACTAACTGCTGCATAAATGCACAGTGAGGTGGTGATCTTGCAAGGAAGCAATGATGGACGTCTGGGAGGACCTACGGACAAACCTGGGATCGAACTCAAATTTCTGGGCCTTGGTTTTATATGCTCACACCTTCTGAGTGTGCGGAGGAAAGAGTTCCCAGTTGCATAGAATGTGGCTGAAAAAACAAAGCTATCAGTAGGCAGTGACAAGAAGGTGTGCTCCTCCTGGCACCATCTCTTAGTGGGACTGCAGGACAACAGATATATTCAGAAGTGAAACTGGACTGAAATCCTGTTCTGTAGTATGCAAGGAGGGAAGGAACATGAGGTCTTCCTGCCTTGGGCACCATAAAATCTAAGGAAAACTTTAAAAGTTTGTTCATATCCTTTGGTGAAAACTGCCAGGAAAGAAATGAAAGTTTCATCATGACCATTTGGAGACTGGCACTTCTTAAAGAATTCTTCCAAACCATCTATCTGGGGATGTGACTTCCATGTCACCATGACAGGAAACAGTAGTGAATTAATGGCAGCAAAACACAGCTAAACTGAAGTGTGCTGAAAGGAGCTTTCAAACTCTAAACGTGTGAGCAAGCCTGGCTGTCATGTCCCCTTCCTGCCAAACTACATTAATACCCTCACAACCTGGTTCCTGATAAAACAGTTGTGGGAAAAAAATTCAAAAGTTGTCAGGTATGCTGGTCTGATCATTCTTCCATGTTTAGTATTCTAGGAAAAGTTGACACTAACAATTGCATATATTATAATGAAAACTATGGCAAAACCCACATGGCGATCACTTGCCTCCTCCACTTTTTAGGGTGGAGGAGAAAACTTGTTTTCCATCTGAGGTATGCCTTTGGCCTGTCTTCTTCTCAGAAACCTTTTGATTCTCTTCAGATGATGAAGGAGTAGGCACATGGCAGCTGCATCAACGTCCTTCAATAGAGAGATGATAGTGAACCCCTCTGGTGACACAAGAATAAACTAATTTATTTGGCACATCCTAGGATATCCCAGCCCTGCGATGCTCCCAAAGGACCATTTACTGATGAATATAGCCACTGCTGTCTTCAACTTCTTCCTTCTGTTTTTGAAACAGATCACCATGATAGTCTGCCAGAGCTCATAAAGGCTGCGGCTGAAGGAGTAACCTTCCATTGGAAATCCTCATAATACCTCTAATGGTCACAGGTATAGGGGGAAATAACCTCATTGTTAGAAAATATTTTAAGGCTTGGACATATATGCAGGTGGAGACACTGCTTCGTGTACCTTCTGGGTCCTCCACCCTTTCTTGGTTCTCTTGGAGGCAGGATTTCACTGACAACAGTGGTGGCTGAATCATAGGTCAGGCTGCACAAAATGCATCTGGGAACAGAGGAAACTTCTTGTCTTCTTCCTCATTCTGCACATCAACAGCTGTAACCTGGGCATTCTCTGACATACACCCTGGTGTCTGCAGTTGTTTTTTACTCATCTTTCACTGAGGCACATCTCCCACTGAGGCACCATTACCTCTGCAGTCAATCCCCTCACTGAAAGTCCTAAAATGAAGCACAGCCTGACATCCTACAGTGTGTGAAAGTGAAATAAAAATGTTGTTTCCTTTGCTCCTGTGTGATGCAAGTGTAAAAATCCTTATCCCTCCCTGTGACTTGGTCATTCTAACCTGGTCAAGTGCCACTCAGTACCACATCATCTTAGACAACGTGTTAGACACTGCAGCCCATGTGGGGCAAAAAGCTTTGTAAAGAAGAGATGATAAATGGACCAAAAAATAATTAAGACCAGGTTTTCCACTTATCCATCCCCAACCTTTGTGCAATTTCTTACCTCTTAAATGTACCAAGGGCAAGAGAGACACATTTTTCTTAGAAACCAGACAGTTAAGTCCATATCTACACAACACAGCACCTGGTCTCTGTAAAGATGTGTTAATTGCATCCTGGTCTTGTAGAGAATAGGCATCTTGGTATGTGTGCAGGTACCTGGGGTGCCAAAACTATGGGTTTGCAGAATGTGGTCACTGAACAGAATGCAGCTGCATCTGTACCCACCATAAGATGAGTGCTAGTGAATGTAGAAACAACCAGACAATCATCACTAATGTCTGCTTTTAAAAGTGGAAGAACATAAGTAAAGTTCAGGACTTGGACTCGATGATCCTTATGGGTCCCTTCCAACTCAGTGTATTCTATGATTCTGTGATCTTGAATCTGGGTTGCCAGTAGCCAGCCTGGCTCAATGCCTGTTGCTACCAAGTCATAAGATTAGGGCACAACAAGAAAAAGGCAATGTTTTGTATTAGGTGAGATGAAGCTGCAGGTAGGAGCAATAAAGTTATTTGATCACCCACCAGACCTGCAACAGCAGAGCATAATCATTATTAGATTACACACCTGACCAGTTACCACAAAGCTTGCTCTGCCTGGGAGCAATGCCAGAATGGCTGTTGTTTTCATGAGGATTCCCATACTCAGATATACCCCTTCCTCTCTGCAGCTGAGTAACCAGTTGTTACTCTTTTGCTATAAGATGCCTTTCTGGCAAATACAATCAAATGACTTTGTATTTGCAATGCAATCCAACAGGAACACTCAAAAATAATAATAAATGTAGTCACAGAACATCTACATGCTATCTAACCAAACAGATCCTAGCTCTTATTGCTAATGTTCTTTTGTAGGACTGAAAGTCCTTCTTTATTTTGTTACATTATTCAGCATGATGGCCTTTGATCAAGCTCAAGCTTAGTAATGCTGACATGGAGACAATGGCACTGTTAGGAAATGAGAAATGCTTTCTCCCAGATTCTCTGAAATTAATTCTGCTAAAATAGCTGTCTTGGCATCTTACACTGCCACCAGATTCTCTATTGGCTGAGTGCCTTCCATGATAAACTAATACCCAGCTATGCCAATAAGGATTCTTCCATGCAGAAGAACTTTTTCACAGTGAGGGTGACAGAGCCCTGGGACAGGCTGCCCAGGGAGGTGGTGGAGTCTCCTTCTCTGGAGATATTCAAGACCCGTCTGGACGCCTATCTGAGTGATATGTGCTAGGGAGCTGCTTTGGCAGGGCGGTTGGACCCGATGATCTCTCGAGGTCCCTTCCAACCCCTACAATTATGTGATTCTGTGATAGGATAGGATAGGATAGGATAGGATAGGATAGGATAGGATAGGATAGGATAGGATAGGATAGGATGTGGAGAGGAGAGGAGAGAAGAACAATTTTTAGTTGGAAGGGATCTACAATGATCGGCTAGTCCAACTGCAAGACACATTAATGATGACAACATCTCAGTAGTAACAGAGACACAATAATAGAAAATTCTTATTTTATTTTTTGTCCTGCACTTCCCAAAATGTGTTGGTTTTTTTAATGTTGGCAATATTCAGAGAATTCTACTCTGACCCAGTTTTCTGGCAGATATGGAGAACCATTAGAGCGCTCTTAATAAAGCATTTATGGAAAGCATGCAGCTTTGCTTTTTCAGAATAAAACCTTCTGAAAATCCTAGATTATCTGAAGTACCAAAAATCATTAGTCATACACACAGTAATTTTTCTCTAATTTTCTTTGACAGTAAGAAAATGGCTTTGCCATAAGAATATAGGCCAATTTTTGTATCTTGTAGTGTTTGAATTTGACCAAAATAATCTGAGTTATGATCAACAACGGTCAACGTTTGTATCAAAGTCCAAACACTCTACAAAAGTTGTAGCTAAAGGAAACATTTTCAAAGTATTGTGATTATCTACTGTAAAATAATTTTCCAACCAGCTCTTCTCATAATGGCTTCTGCTTTGAAGACCAAAGACGTTTCAGTACAAACGGAATAGAAATCCACTAATCAACCAAAACTGCTGCCTCACTCTCTTCCTGCAACCAAAACTTGCTATTATATTAACTACCATCTTCCTACGTAAACATGATGTTTGATACCACATATTCTTCTCAAAATGATCATCTGTGACACTGCTTATCTCTTGGAAACCAATTCTGCTACACATTTAGGAGCTGGTAAAAAACCTTGAGGGTGTACTTTATTTGGGCATTCTGAGAGAATTTTGCTCACAAGGGAAAGTGGGAATAAAAGTGTTGTGATGCAATTTCCATTGAAGCCATTAGATAAACTTTAATTCACTTCACCAGGCTTTGGGTAAGTTTTTGCCCAATTCCCTTTTTTCTTCCTGTGGTTCTGACATTGACAATCTAAGCCCATCACACTGAGAATGAGATGATTATTTATTTCACAATGATATTTCTTGATAGTTCAGCTGCTCTTACTGGCTCCCATGTTCAGAACAGTTTGAATTTCCTGGTACCTCTGGAAAAGTGATATTTCTCCTCTCGGTTTCTCAGGGTAGCTCTGGCTGTTTTCTCATTAGGCTCACAGCAAGAAATAAATGAAGCAGGTGACTGGCACTGAGATTTCAATTCTGATGGGATCTCAGCTACACAGTGTGCTATAGCTGTAACGTTAAGTATGTGCATTTAGGTGAGAAATAAAGATATAAAATAAGTTGAGTATCAAAACTCAACTGACTTCATTGGGGAAAGGCATGATTCAGTTATGGCCCTATATAAAGCAGAAAGGTAACTGTTTTAGTGGATTCCTCTTTTGTTCATAACATCCTTTAACAGGTTTGACTCATACCATCCTATGATGTTCTATCCACAGTCCTTTCCCCAGCATGCCATCATAATTTGTAATAGCAAGAGCCTACATACTCAAAAGGCCAAATCTGATTCTATTGTAGTCAATATACATTTTGCTGTTATCTCTAGCAGAAAGCAGATTGGTAAGTGGAATTGATGGATGTGATGTTCCTGCAGAGATAAGAAGCTTCCTTACCACCACATTTTTTGATCAGCTTTGGAGCTGCTTTGTTTTTGCACTGTGGAGAGCTACTTATTTCACTCATGTTGCAAACACATGATAAGCATAAATAGGTTATTTCACAAAGATTACACTTATAATTAAATAGCAATTGTTGGCAGTGGTTTTGGAAGCCATTGTGGTTCTTGTGTTACTTTGAGAAAAGTATAAGGAAGTAAAGAGACTCACATAATGGTGAGAGCAAGAACACTGGAACCCTTGATAATCTCAAGATTAGAGGCCTTTGTTTTAGTCTACAGGGAGAACTATGGCATGGAAGATTATTATGTGTAATTAAAAAAGTCAGAAATCCTTCTTATGCATATTAATGATAAATGCTTTCTAATATACCAAAAGAGACTAAATTAAACATCTCTAATAATAAAGCAGTGGAAATGCCTACAATAACATTTTATTGAAGTTTGGTAAAGTAACTGTCCTTAGACACTGAAAGACATCTTCATACTGTTGAAAATTAAGATAATTGCCATTTGGGCTATCTGAAGCAAATGCTTTAGCTGCATGTGACAAGACAGCTCAGCATCTTAGCACACAGAGCTGAAGCACTTGCTTTTCCACATTATTTATATTGTTTGTATTCTTTGTATACATGTTTAAATATATATATTTTTAAATTTTAGTTCAAAAGAGAACACTTGTGGTGATTTTGTTATTTATTATTTAAGAATTTGATACATATTCATTCTGTTCTGTCCTGGCACATTATTCATTTATATCGTTCATTTTTTCATTGTGACATTTTCTGGTCTTTGGAGATTTTTTATGATTTGCATGAATTACACAATTTTATTTTTCTCCACATCTAAAATAAGGAATTCCTCATCTCACTCTAATTTCAGGTTTCAATCTTGACAGTAGCATACCTGAATCCATTAAATTAAGGTGGAATATTGGGACACAGCAAGCTCTGATTCTTTCTTTTTACCATTTTTATGCCAATGCAATTTCTTTGTCTTGGAAAGAGCTGCTCCTTCTTTAGTTTAAACAGGAATAGGATCATGCCTAATGGATGGCCAACTCTGAATTTGTCACAAGACTTCTGTTAACAGAACCTGAAAGTCAATGGTGTGTGTTTAACATCATAGAGCTGAAGCTCACTCTTATGGGAAACTCAGCTATCTAAAGAGCATTTTCTCACTAGTTTTCCTGTTCCTCAATACCAGGGATATTAGATTTCACAGATATAAAACCTAGAAGAAATTATTCTGAGCATCAAGTTTGAACTATAGTATTACTCTCACATTCAGAGAGAAATCTAAAATCCAGGGTTCCAAACAGAAATCTTAACTCCTGCCTCCAAGATGCCCATATTTGTGGGCTGTTTATTCAAATTGGCTTTTAAGCCAAACAGGAATCTGGGTTCATCGCCTTGTGGTTTTGATTATATTTCACATCAATAAAAATTAGTTATTCTGAAATGAAGGTCACAGCTTAAAAACATTTGTAAACTAAGTCCACGGGGAAAGCTGAATGGATTGATACACTGCAAGGTCTCTGCACTGAGTTCTTTCTATTCTTTTCTCTCTCTTCAAAATACCACCTGAATTCAGAACTTAATGGAGAAGCAGCCTCAGACTAGAACATCATGTAAACCTCCACTGAGTCACCACGCTGATAGCTGTGGTTAAGGATGTCCATACCCCACACACGGAGCACTAGTAAATAGGCAATTAAGGTTCCCAGTGAAGGCCTGCAAACCCCATAATGCAACTATACCTTTTATTACATTGATCAAATGCAATCAGGCTGATACAGTTACAGGAGAAAGAAAAATCCATCTAGTTTGTTCAAATAAGATCTTTGCATTGCATAATAGACATTAATTACACTGTGTTCATTAAATTAGTCACTTCTAATTAAGCTGACATACAAGGAGTGGTTTTTATGTTCAGTTATTGTCTAGGCTAGGAAATACACCAAGAAAGCCGAAGCCATCAGCTCCTTAACAAGCACAAACTGATACAGCCTCACTAAAATTCAATGGGACTTTGCAGAACTTACCACGGGGGAGACACTTGCCATTCAAATGCAGATTTCTTTATTTGCAATCTCATACACAATGAATCTTTCCCAAAGTTGCCTGCAAGTGTGGAATTTACATAAGGCTTCTCTGCTGCCAACACAGGAATCTTGGGTGCTTGAATTATATATGTATTGTTAGTACGGGAAGCGCAGGCTGAGTTGCGTGGAGACAGGCAGTGTTCTTTGGGAATATGATGGGTTGTCCCCAAGGGGTCTGGTTATCAGCTGCTTTTCTCCTGGTTGTCTATCAGAGAAAGCAAATTTTTACCACCTGCTCTTCAGAACTGAAGGGTAAAAAGAAGGCTCCATAAACCTGTTACTACAGCAATGTCCATGTGGGTAGCATGACAGCACTGTGGAAAGCCAACAAGACACATTATTAACGAACCTCCTGAGTATGTGCTTAAATTACATTAAATGAGTTGGTGGATGCAAAACTGATAGTGCCTGTCTAGACCAGGAACTAGGTTCTCTGTGTGGGCACAGAGGCAGTGAGGTTTTGTGTGGAGTCCCTGAAAATAATACTCTGCACAGAAATAAGGAGTCTCCCAAGTCACTTCAATAAACCCCCCTTTCTTTGTTCAGGAAATTCTGATTTTCACTGTTGCTATAAACATTATTCTGCTTCAGTGAAAGGCCTTCTGCCAGCAGTGCCCCCAAATCCAGACCTTACAACACTTAGAATAAACAAAATCCAGGAAATCAAGACTTTGTCCTCATGCTTCTTGTAACCTTGCTGTACAAGACACATTTCCTATGTATTTCTAGTTAACCTCACTTTTTGCCCCATTTCTGCCTGAGTGAAAGGTTTTCTGTATCAGGGCCATCTCGCTCTGCCTTGACAATGATTGGAATTTCAGAACTCTATGCATCTTTGGGCTGAACTGTTGTTGGTTCCTGAACACAGTCCTGCACAGTATGAAATGGTATAAAAAGATGCTGTAAAAGCAAAAATAGTTCTTAGCAGACATTTTACTTAACTGAAAATGTCAGTATTTTTCAGTTCCTCTTTTTCCAATGAATCAGCCAATCAGTACTGGTAAACAAAATAATCACACTGTAGCTCGCGAGGTTGATGTGATTCAGGCATCCTCAAAGGGTGGAACAGCGCATACTACAGGAAAGGAGCTAATAAGCTACTAGCTGCACCACAACAGTCATGCATTATTTGCAAAAACTGGGCACTCTTTATGAGAGGAAACACAAAATCATTTGAAATGCAAGAAGATTATAACAGAAATACTATCAAAACCTGGTCCATGATAACAGAAACCAGCAACATGAATGGAGCCTGACAAGGGTGAAATACTCAGGTAGATGTTTCAAGATTGTAAGGCTGCTATAAGCTGAAGACTGATACCATAAAAGTTTAACAAGTGCTATTCTGAGCCTGCTGCAAAGAATATAGCAGGGGAAAATTTTCTTTCAAAAGACAAGTCGGCCCATGTAGCTGTGTAAGGTGAAATACACAGATATTATCTCATCCTCTGTACAGACACATTCCATGTCTGTCTTAATGCACAGAAGTAAAAGGGTAGCATAGGAAGCGTGGTCCCTCTCTCCCTTTAGTTCTCAACATTTCATTATGTGCTGAGGTGTGAAAACCAGATTCAAGTCCATCCCTTCACATGAATATAGCAACTGAGAGGGTAGATAACAGAGGAAAGGCCATTTTGTATGGGCAGAAATGTAACATCAGCTACAAAATCTATAAAATCATTTAGATCTTCTGTGCCGTCAGTGCAAACTCCAGCAATTGTTGTTTATGTTTACACAAGTCCCTAAAATGATCATGAAAATGTCTTTGTTCAACCGTATCCCAAGTGCAACGTGGAATTTGTTACCTGATAGGATGTCTGCTGAAATAATGAGCCTTTCCATGGATGAAACTACATGTACCTTCTGCACATGCATCATGACCAAGAACCTGGCATATCCCCTTCCTAAATTGATAGACTGTTCAAGCAACTTATCATCTCTCTGCCTCGCTTCATGTTTTAAGAGAGTGCTTGTCAAGCACATAAGCAAAACATACTGATTTATACTATGTGTAATGGAAATCAATTTTCATCTTAGCATAATTTTTTGTGTCTTATTTTTCTCTTATTAATGAACCTGACAAATACACCTCTTTTTTCCTCTTCAGAAATAATATAGAAGAAATCCTATTATCACAGATGTTCATCCATCTACACATCCTGCTAGTGATAAAAGCTTCAACTGTCAGGGAAAGACAATCTGAACCTCTTGTATTAATGCATCAAATCACACATTTTAAATAATGATTTTTCACCTTGGAGAACCTCAAGAAAGGACCTTCTGCAGTTGTCGATCTCACTCATCTGAGGATGATAAGAGACAGTGTCTATTTCCACATAAAAACTGAGAAAAATGAATCTCATTATTTTTGATGATGCAACAGAGAAGTAATGACCCTATGGTATCTTATTACATGGCTGAAAAGTGAATTAACTTTGGCATAACCGTATCGAGTGAATTACTGTAATGATCTGTTTCCTAACTCTTATGGGTGATCTCATAACGCTGTGTTCATAATCTGGGAGTATGCGTGAGACCATAAATTGACTTTGCTTTTCAAAATCCAAGCTTCATTCTCAAAGCACATCACTGAGACACTTTGTTTATACATTGCTGAGGGAAGCAAACCTTTCTACAGGCAATGATGAAAGCTTCTGTGTCAGTGATAAAACTGGCCCAAAGCAAAGGGATTCACATATCACCATATAGACGCAAAATTGAAGGTGGCCTTCATATAAGAGAGCTGGAAAAACTACTGGCTTTCTCTGACTGCTCACTTCTATTCACAGGACAGGCTGAAAGGACCGTGGAACCACTTTGCCTTGTAGTAAAAAAGCACTTGTAGTAAAAATGGAAAAATAGACCTGGAAGTTAAAAGTTGGAAAGTTTTACAATGATTACAAGAAAGGCTGGATTTTTCAGCAGAAATATCCTCAGGACCTACTGTAAACCAGGTCTTCTGAAAGACTTAAAATTGTGGACACTCAAATTCATTAGTCATTTACAGGTTAGGAAGATTCCTAATCTTAGGAAGATTAAGGTTGAGGGACCTGGGTCTCTTTAGCTTGGAGGAGACTAAGGGGTGACCTCATTAATGTTTAGAAATATGGCAAGAGTCAGGAGGACAGAGCCAGGGTCTTCTCAGTGATGTCCAGTGATAGGACAAGGGGCAATGGGTGCAAGCTGGAGCACAGGAGGTTCCATGTGAACATAAGGTGATGGTGATGGAGCACTGGCAGACTGTCTGAGGGGTTGTAGAGTCTCCTTCTTTGGAGACAATCAAAACCTGCCTGGACGTGTTCCTGTATGACCTACTCTAGGTGATGCTGCTCTGGTAGGAGGGTTTGGACTAGATGATCTTTCAAGGTCCCTTCCAACACCTAACAATCTGTGACTCTGTGATTGTTGTTTTCTGGGATTATTGTTGTCTGACAGATAAATATTGATCAGAATATGAAATAACACTATCTAGATTTCTCATTTGACAATGATCAGAGCAGAGTATAACACAGAACTGATTCCTCATTGCCCTGCTCTGGAGTGAATATCCATGTCATATCTAAGATACCTGCAATATGGTTGTTGTCCAGGGTCAATGAGTTTCTGCATAATACTAAAACTCCTGGGAGACTGGTCCTGTGCATCATTCTGTTCAATGCTTCCATGTCCTGGAGTCTCAAAGTTATCTGCTAAATCCGAGTAACGCTATTTAAAGATGTGATCAGACGAAATAATCAGCAGTAGTTCTGCCAGGCACTGTGATTATTTCAAGTTATGATGTGGGTAAATATGCAATTTCAACATGGGGACTTCAATTATGCAGCAGCAGGATTAATGAGTTCACTTCAAATTGGTCACCACTGATGTGCAATATGATGGAAAGCAGAGGCCAGCTGCACAGCCGAGGTGAACACTGAACATGTGTCCATGGCCATGTTTGCCCCATTGCTGGAGTTCTTCCTCTTTCAGGTCTTGGTGTTTTAAACAGTTGTTTATTATGAAATCCTTGATGGAGATGAGGATCCTTCTGGAGGTTAATTTTCTGGCACTTGTGAAAATACCAGCTGCTGCATGACAGCCTGTCAGACTTTTTAAAACAATCTAACACTAAAGGGCAAAAATACTGCCTGACAGCAGGAGCAGCAGCAGTTTCACCAGGCAGACAGTACAGCAGTCGGGTTGTGAGGTACTACAGCACCATACACTGTCTGCTAAAAAAACTCTGTAAGAGGAGATGAAATCCAGCAAAAATAATGGACTAAGTAGCGCTGCTGTGTGTCCTTAGCTGCCCCTGCTGTACACAGAACTGGAAAGGGCAAAAGAGGTGTCATTCAGCTGAGGTCAGCACACACTTCATTTGTTGAGGACTGGAGCAATTTTTATCCTTCTCTCATCAAGGAGGAACTGAAGCAGAGAGCAAGAAAACAGCAAAGCCAAGAGGAACCTGTGGCTGAACTGGGTACAGAACCTCCTTCTTTGCACCCCTGGAAGTCCCTTAGCCCTCACCAAGATGATATAACTTACCAAGTATACTCTTTGTGTTGAAACTTTTACGGGATGAAGCACAGAGAGAAATGCTACTTCTGCGTGGTCAGCTTTGTATGGTGCTGAACCCCTTGTTGGGCAGTTTGGAGCACGGTCCTTGTGCCTTTGGGCCTCCCAACTGGGAGTAACAAGTGGGACAGCAGCATGTGTCTGCTGAAAGAAAGATAAGTAGTGAGGCCATGACTTTTTCCTGACATATTTGTTAGCTCTCCTGGGATTACAGCAGGCAGCAACTGACTGACTCCAGCACCTCTGACCAGATGCAGAGTGACTCAGTCCCAAATGCCATGGTAGCACAGGCTGTCTAGTGCTGTTCTGTGACTACATAAGAACAATACACACTGAATAATACTTAAAGAGACTAAAAGAAAAGTTCACCCAGGTCAGGATCTTGCCTACCATGAGAAGGTGCCAAAGGAAGCATATTAGCACTGGGCACAATGGTTAGCTATACTTCTTCTTCACCACAATTTGGTGATTCCTGTTCTCAATGTGCCCCTTGCTGAGAGAAGTTGTCTAGAGAAACCCATGGGTCAGGCAAAGTAATACCAATGAACAGTCCAGCAATGCATAACTGACCCAAAATGTTTGATCCCAGCAAGGTAGCCTTGTGGTTGAGTAATTAATTCATGGTACAGATAACTTTACTGAAGCTCGCACAGAGTTTTTAGGAACTGCCATGACATCAACCACAGCAGCAGCAGCATCAAACATGAGAAGGCGGCACAGCCAGAACAGCTGTGGTTGCTGAATTGCTCACTACAGGTGCACACATGGCCCCTGCTTCTTATGGGTGGTAAGAAGAGCTGTTAGCCAGCTGCTTGCAAAGACAGATAATACGGAAACTCAGAAACAGTAACATGCATTGTCTGAGAAGCCCAGGTTTGAAATGCTAGTATTTTTCACAACACTGTGCTTATCTGCCTGGGAACAATAAAACTGGTAGCAGACATTTGAAATAGCAATGAGCAGCTATTGGCACTGCTGGCCCGCATAAATCTCAAGCCAGTTATAATAGAGACAAACTCAACCTGAGCTACAGCTGATATCTAGTGATAAAATCTGCTTTCCTTTTTGGTCAGTCTTTCTGCTCCTGGAATATTTCCAAAAAGGTCTCCTTCTTGAGGAAAGCAATGAGACACACTGTCATAAATCCACTGAAACAGATTCTCCTAAAGAGAATGAAACATCATTTGGCACCTCAAGTGCCACAAAGGAGGAAAAAACACATGGCAGAGACTTACCTGAACTGTGTGTTGATCTTCCAGTATAAGGTTACCTTTACAAGTGCCATAAGGTATGGTGGCTGTTCATGGCTTTCCTCTGGGGAGGGCATCTGAATTTCTTTCAGAGACATCAGTCATTAAGACTGATGTTTCAGAAGTCATCCACTCCAATTTCAATAATTTGACTCAGGCTATGAAGTGTGGAAAATTCTTCTTGTTCTTTTCTTGTCATCTGTCACTAAAAAGTTCTATCACTATAGCACCTTCCTGAAGCCTCTCTTCAGTCTTCCTGGCACTTGATCTGATCATTTTCCTCCTACTTTTCTCCCTCTACCCATTCTTCTCTGTCATACAGGTGTCACTTTCTCTTCTTGACTCACCAACTGGAGTTGTGGAATAGAAATACACTAGAGCAGAGACCTTGGTGTCTAAAACTTAGCAAACCCAGGTACAACCTTGGAGTGCTACCACACTATCAATTATACAAATAAAACCACTATTTTACATTTAAGAGACACATGGGAGGACAGATTAAACCACTATGATAGAGACACATGTTTTTAAAGGGCAGAAGGACTCTGCTGATTTTGTTTTCTTCTCAATGCAAGCTGTAGATTACCACCCTGGCAGCTCCCCATTCAGCCCAACATTGTTGTGGAAGAACCAAGACATTCCCTCTAGAAAGTCAGTGAGGCACCTGATTGCCTCTGGGGAATCAGCTACCACAAAGCTCTGTGAGGCTGCATTTCTCAGGAGTCTAGGGCTGAATCTGCAGGCACTGATGATTAAACACACTGCCCTGAGAGGCATTTCTCCTTAATGCCTCTGCCATACCAGGATTTGAATGGGGGGGGGAGAGGTGTTCAGCTGTGGCCATCAACCTTCATGTCTAATTCCTCGAGTGAGAAATGACAGTGTGATCCAACAGGATGGGGACAGGGTATACTGCCTTGGCCTCGCATTTGGGAAATTTTCAGGTTTGTTATTTCCTCAGTTTCAAAGTACAGCTGTGCTTTACATACAAATGGGCTAGATGACTGCAAGGAGGATCGTTGATTTAGGACAGCAATGCAAATCTTTCAACATTATCCAGTAAAGGTGCATGACCCATTTGACAGGAGTGAATATTGATGAGAAGTCACACATTAAAACCCTAATGAGGTAAAAGAGGAGGGAAAAGATTTCTGTGGTTTTAAATTTTCTATGTGTAAGAAATTAATTCACTACTATGCTTCAGAGACTGGGATTAAATCTCTCCAGTGCTGCTCTGGTCATTCACTTTTTACTGAAACCCAAGTGGCCACTGTGAAGGTTCTGCTGATTAACACAACAGAATATTCAGCATTGCAAATGAAAAAAATACTGGAGATTATATACCTTCTGCCTTTCCAAACCTTAGTTGCTGTCCAGCTCAATTTATTGCTTTCCTCTCCTCACTCCTCCTTCACCCACAAGTTTCTCTGGCATGCTTTCACTGCAGTTTATGTTTTCTCCTCCTCTGAGAGTAATGTTTTCCTCCTCTAAAGAAGCCTGGAGATATCACCGAATGGGTGGAAAGCCTGACTGAGTCTTTGCTCATACATAAAGTGAATGTCTATACTGCCACTGTGCATTGCAAGTGATAGAAAGCCGTACTTACAACGAGGAACCTAAAATATTCCCCCCACTCCAGCTGTATGCATTCAGCATGCTGACAAAGATATACTCAGGCTGTAGGTTCCTATGGGTCTCAGAGGCTGACCTTTGATTATATTGTTTCTCTGTTAGTGAGTTTAGTGGAGCTTGATTTCGGCGGTGACCCTGCCAGGTTGTGAGCAGGGTCAAGATATCTGTCTTTTGCTCACATTTGTTTGGCTAGATTGTGATTTCAAGCGACATTCCTCTTCTGTACAGCACCTTATGTATGAGAGTAGTGATCTCAGTTGACTCCCTCGCTGTCCCTGTAATACAGACAACAAAATTAAATCAATAGGAGGAACATGAAAGAAGGAGGAAAAAAGGTTAGAAGAGATAACAGTACTCACTCGACAGATCTAGCTCATGTATCAGTGTGAGACACAGCATGTTCTTCTACTCCTTTTAACAGCTTAGGTATGGTTGTGAAAAGTTCACATGAATGGTCTCAAAAATGGAAATGCTGAAAAAATAGTTCCATGCTAAATATCAAGCTATTTTTAATCACTGATACTATAGTACTTTCTTTCATTTTTTTCCTACTGAGGCTCTTTCTCTAGTAAGTACTGCCTCTGTCAGGGTTTTCTGCCTTGTAATCCTGGCCCAATTCTTTACTCATTTTTTTCCCATACTTCTAACTCTCCAGTTTGCTCTCAGCTTCCCATGACAGGCCAGAGCAAACCTCCACTCACAGTTTGATGGATGTTCAGTGGAGTTTAGATAGCCTGAGTGTCTTTCAAACACTCCTTGACAAAACCTGTTCACAAAAGCAATATATTCTGTCAAAGAGTAACAACCAGTTAGAGATTAGGCTTTGCAAGCTTTGCTGGCCATCAAATCTATGATGGAGGGACTGAACACTGAGAAAACAGAATATTTTGCAAGGCGTCAATGTGCTTCAGGAGACTGGTGATACAGCTTCCTGAGGCATTTAGACCTTCTTTATACATAAAGAGAGGAATCACCCATGTATCTTTCAGTGCTTTATACAGAGACACAAACTCAGTTCATGTACTTCTGCAGCACTCCAAAGAAACAGAAGCACAAGGGAATCTAGATAAGGGGCACCACACAGGAGACTACATGGATTTCTTCCACTGCCTTGATGAGGCCTTTAAAGAAAGCCTTTCTGCAAACCAGGGAAAATCATGTGAATAGCCCTTTCCCAAAACAAAATTGTCAAACCAGATGAGAATTTGTCCCAAAGTATCAAAATGTTATTGTGGTTGTAGTTATGCAGCTTATTTAGCCTTTTAGTCTCTATTACTTATTCTTCTTTGTCTAGGCTTATTTTAAAATACCCAGATGATGTGGATACTCTCGGTAGCCTGGGGAGGCTAATTTAATGTCAAATGCTGTGCTGTCAAGAACATTTAAAGAGTTATCCTGTATTTGGTATTCTTTATTTTTATTAATTTTTTTCAAGCTCTCTACTGGTATATTTCACAAAACCTTTCTCCACCTTTCTTTGAGTTTATCTTCAAAGGTCTAGATCTCTTTAAATATTTTCTTTTATTTTTTATTGTAAGTGAATCACCTCATCATTTCAGCTAGCTCAGTTTTAAATCCCCCTATTTATTCATCTCATGTAGCTTATTTCATCTGTACAGAATTTACCTAAACTTAGTACTACTGCCACAGTGATACTATTTTTCTGCTCTGCAACATGTTCTTTTTGTAGCTTTTCTTTTCAGCCTTTTCAGTCTGACTAGTGAAACAATCATTTTCTGATCCACTTCTTCAACAGTAATCAGTCCTGCCTGTCTTAATCACCCAGCGTGCAGTATGTGCCTTAGGATTTGTTCCAAGTGATTAGGAAGATTTCCCAAGGATGTCCCCAATGTTCCTCATTTGATTTACATCTCTCTTCATTTCCACTATTCTCATCAAAATCACAAAGGTCCAACACAAGCTTTGCTGCTTGTTGGTTTTGGGTTATTTTTGTTTCTTTTTAAACGAAATTATGCTGAGAATTCTCATTGTCTTAATGCTTCTGATGCTCAGGGGTGTTGGTAATTTGTGTGTATGCAATTATACAATTCTGGCTTGTTTGAACTTTCATCCTGTTATTTGCCCTGTATAAGTCATTAACAGCAGCAGAGCCACTAATGCACTTCACGATACTTCTGATCCTGTACTGAATTGAAGATCAAACCCAACCCCATTCCTTAGTCACAAAGCAATTTTTCCTCTAGAGAAACAATGAACAAGCTTTCTGGTGTTCTGTCCTGTAACTCAGCTGGTCGCAATGTTTCTGTATGGCCATAAACCTGGAGCTGGAAAATCATCTGTTACTCTGAAGGACTGGCAGAATAATGAGCTATGAAAATGTCATGGCAGAGATAAAAGAATCAGATAGGTGCAGTTATAATAGCTGGGATAAAATTAAAAGTGTTATCAAATTTCATGTTTCAGGATATGAAGTGAACACCAGGTGAGTTCAGGACTAAGCCCTTCCTCTGAACAACTCTAGCATGAATAGTGACAGATCTTTTAATTTTATTCTGATTGGAATAATTGGTGGCATGGCTGCATTTTTTCATCTCCCTTTGTTGCAAATGGCATAGACCATTCTTAGAGATTAAATGAAGCAGTGTTATCTTGTGGTTTAGAAATTCCCTTGTTTTGATAGGCTCAACATTCCTGTGTGAAGACAGAACTAATTTCAGTCTGGTCCTGCCTAGAAAAAAAGCCTGATGACAATCCTGAGCAGCAAGGACACTTCCACATCAGTTTGTCAAAAAGAGTGGTACCCAAAATTTCAGAATTCATCAGTACATGGTCAAATACCTTTGGAGAAAGGTATCAAAATCTGAGAGCAACCAACTATAAAACAAGCAGCTATGACAATTAACGAGCACTGCTTTGATGTTTTCTTCACAAAGTGGTATGAGTCGGAAACTGTAGACCATATGTATGACTGAGTGGTTGATACTTGTTCTCTCCACACCATCATGAGTGTATTGCTCTGTAAAGCAGCACCGTAGTGTCCATGGTAAATGTTAAAAAAATAAAAAAGGATTCTGCTACACATAATATTCCATGTTCCTACTGACTGTGTTTGGGAGCCATCCTTTCTCCTCCATGTTCAGTGTTTGTCTCTCAAATATTTTCTTGTGACTGGTGAAGAGAACTAAGCCTTAATTTTCAGAATAAAGAAAGATTGTAATGAAATACAGCCCCCAAATCAAGTATTTTATACCTCTCTTTGTTTCTTCTCTACCTCAAATATAAATAATAAAAACAATTAAAAAAATAAGTGGAAACCATACCCTTTAAAAAGAAAAGCAAAAGAAAAAAAGAAAAAAAGAAAAAAGAAAAAAAGAAAAAAGAAATAGGAAATAGGAAATAGGAAAAAGGAAAAAGGAAAATGGAAAAAGGAAAAAGGAAAAAGGAAAAGAGAGGAGAGAAAGAGGGGAGAGAGAAAGGAGAGAGAGGAGAGAGGAGAGAGAGGGGAGAGAGAGAGGGGAGAGAGAGAGGGGAGAGAGAGAGGGGAGAGAGAGAGGGGAGAGAGAGAGGGGAGAGAGAGAGGGGAGAGAGAGAGGGGAGAGAGAGAGGGGAGAGAGAGAGGGGAGAGAGAGAGGGGAGAGAGAGAGGGGAGAGAGAGAGGGGAGAGAGAGAGGGGAGAGAGAGAGGGGAGAGAGAGAGGGGAGAGAGAGAGGGGAGAGAGAGAGAGGGGAGCGAGAGAGAGGGGAGCGAGAGAGAGAGGGGAGCGAGAGAGAGAGAGGAGCGAGAGAGAGAAAGGAGCGAGAGAGAGAAAGGAGCGAGAGAAAGGAGCGAGAGAAAGAAGCGAAAGAAGAAATCAAAGTCATCCACTGTACTGACATAACCAAGAAACATAAAATTGATGTAAAGGAACAGCAGCCACTATTTATTTTCTTCTAGAGAGATATTTTGTTGCAATGGAAGCCAATTAGTGCTGCTCTCTGAAGAAACATGAAAACATCAGAGAGAACAATTTTTGTCTGAAAAGAAACAAACAGGGTGGAAATATTTTTGATCTGGAAAGACATCTTAATGAGCCTTCAAAAACTGAGAGAGAAAAAAAAAATCATCTGGGCTTTTCCTAACAAACACAATGCAACTTTACTCTTGAAAAAGTTAGAGTTCTGATTTTTTTTCCATTAATATAACCTGTTGAAAACGTTCTGTTTCAGACACTGTCTTGCTTTGCCAAAATTTTCCAACTAAATTATTTCCTTTAAACAATAAAGAAAAGATGTTTCTAAAGCATATTTCAAAAATACTATTGTTGCCTGTTGAGATCATGAGTTCATGTAAGAAGAGACATTTATTTTCCTCAAATGTTTTTTCTGGTTCTTGCAGGAAGATTATTGCTTCACTTCATTTTGAAATTACTCTTTCTTTTTTGGGATGCACCTTCCTCAATCCCCAAAAGACTAGTTTGCATTAGAGTAGCCTTGAAGACAAATGTGACACTGCTCTGGGAGGACCTTTAGATCTTAGAATGGGAAATGGCAAAAGCACTGTGACTCTATCAGGCTATATACCTGTCCCTGTGCAAACATCCATTACGGTCTGATACAGCCAGGCACTGCTGCTACAATGTCAGCCCTTAAGTGTCCAAACAAATATTAGAATGAGGTAAAGGGCATATCTGTGAAAATAAGCATTTGAAGCTGTGTTTGAACATGTAAAAAAAGGAAACCAAATTTTTCAAACTAAGCCAGAAGGACCATTGGAAATGTATGGCACTGGTGGCATGGCTCCTCCAAGGAGCTCTGCATCACTGCAGACACCACCTGACAGGGGAGATGGAAAATGTGACACAGAAGAAGGCATCACGTTTTCATAATTTCCACAAACATCCAGGGGTCATTCTTTGTGTCCAGGGACAAATTCTAGTTCGGATAACTTGCCAAATGCTGTCAAAAGGGAAGAAAGACCAAGGAAACAATGTAATCAAGATTGTCCAGGCAGTTTTTTGAGAGTCCTAATTGTAATGAAAAATTGCAATTAATTTGGTACAGAAGATGTCAGTAAGAAAAGCATAGAGAGAACACTAAATCCTCTTCATACCTAGCTGTAGAAGAGGATGATGGATAGAGAGCTCCAGAAGGCTTCCAGTGATGCAGCTGGCACATACGGAATTAGCACCTGGCATCTGGAATTTATAGACACACTACTGAAACACAGGAGCTGGCTGTTGTATTCCTTTGGCTATGCTGCTAAAACAGAATTAAAAAGTTTATTAATCTTCATCCTTGTTTATTTTGACTTTGGTTTTGTTAATGATGATTTTGTTTGCTTATCTGGATATTTGAACGGCATTAACCACCCTCAATTTTAGCAACAGGATGCTGAACTCCTTCATTTTGGAAAGACTTAATCTTAAGAAGCAGATTCTGTCAGTAAAAAAATCTTGTATTTTTGTTCTTTGACCCCATGTGTCAAATTTAGTACTAGAGTGCTGATGTGATCTTATTTGAGCTTCTCACTCTCTCCTAAAGGTATAAATACATACTAAGATACTTGCAGCACGGAAGGAGTCAGACCTATCTCAGTACTGCCAAATCAATGCACCTGAATAAAATCAGCATAGAAGTACCTAAAGCTGAACAAGACTGATGAGTTCTTTGCTACTACATGAAGTCTTGGCATCTGTGACACTGGCAACTTTATTCCAGGGACCATTTGTTCTCACATTTGTAGCTGTGACAAAATACCTTCTGGACATCTCTCTAAAGGGGAGATCTAAAGTCTTCTGTAGACAAAGACACCTTTGCAAGGAATTTCTTTGCTTTTGATGAAACTTTAAATATACTTGTGGGTACACTAATATTTTAGTTCACTTTTTTTATGACACCTGTGCAAATGTGGTTCATCTAAAAAGAACATTTGACAGTAAAAGCCTTCACATCTAATCTGATTTTAATAATACTATATTTGTATTTCACAGTTTCCTGTTTGCTGGGCCAGCATGACTATTACTCTGCAACCTCTCATCTGCAGTTGTGGTCCCTTTTCTGTCTTGGCCTGGTAACAATATTTTAGAAATGCTGAGGTCTTTCCAATGTCTTAATTCCAAAACAAAGGTCATGGGAAAAACTCTCATGTTTGAGTGTAATCACAGCAAAGTGTAAGCTGGCCCAAATATAAAATCTTTGAATGTTAAAGGAAGCAGATTAAACACGTGGGACTGTCTGGAGACATTTACACTTAGGCAATGAATTAATGATATATCTTCAGAAAATGTTTTCTTTGTGCCCAGAACCACTAACAAGATATCTAAGAGATAACACTTGTTCACATTTTAAGACACTCAGTTTGGGTGACTAGTGTCCCAAGACACCAAACTTAGTTGATAAAGCAGGGCAAGCTTCTCCAGACAGTAAGTCCGACCAGGTGCTACAGAGGTAGGGCTATTTCTCATTGTGTTGAGGCAGAATTGGATCACAGCAGTTTGAAATGTTACACCTGACTAGAAAATCTCTGTATCTGCTTGGTGCAATCAGGGGGTGAAAGCATATATCTGTGCTATGACATGCTGAAGACTTTAAGGCACCCAAACAGTTACCTCTGGGACTAAACAAAATGACAACACAATAAAAGCAATGAAAGGAGAAACAGAAACAGGCAAAAGAAAACAAGCCATGATGCTACAAATGTAATAACTTCTCGATCTTTCTGTGGTATTCTTCATGTCTATCCTGCACTGACTCAGCTGCATTGTTCTGTTCATTAAAACCACGTGGAGTTTACGAAGGGCTTAAACAAGCGCAGCAGAAACAATCCCTGATTAGTCTAAGCTGTGGTACAGAGTAAAGTATGTGGTATAGCGCACATCACAGAGACGCAGAGAGTTAACATCCATTGTTCACATCTGTTGTGCCAATGGATGTTAACACCAATAAATGCCCATACAACTTACAGCATAGTGTTCTAATTAACAGAGATGGACATTAAAGATCTATATCTAGTTTTGTTCTTCAAGTCACTGCACTTCTGTAAAGCAATCTGCAAGGTTACCGTTCTAACCTGTGTATGGATGGTTTTAACCCCTGTGCAGTTTCATCCTGATGGAGCTTTCATTCTCATTCTGTATTCCTTATCTATTTCTTGGCTTCCACTAGAATCAGAATCAAAACTGGGATGTTGCAACTGTGATGGTATTTCTGTCTGGGAACACAGACATAGGAAAACTCATGACAAAGTACACTGTGAAACTAATGGATGGATTTTGGGAGCTTGAAAGATGAGGGTCGCCTGGACAAAGCTTCACATTGGTGATTAGTTGGGCAAACTGGGTGTAAACGATTGCATCTTTCTAATTAGTCTGAATAACATCTGTGTCTATGCTAACTCCAGTGGGAATGGATCTGTAGAGAAAAACACCTGGTACTGAGAACCTGACATCTTCACTGATCTTATTTTGGGAGAGATCCCAAACAATTTGCATCTTCGAAAATTGCTCTGCAATATAACTAAAGCATGCTAAGTGTAATTTCCTTGAAAAGCATGACCCAAGAAGAGATGGTAATATGAATGTGTCTGATGGTATTTGGCAGTGGAATCTCACACCTGAATAACAGGTGGTTTATGGATATTCATTATAGACAATTAGAAAATGGACTTTTACCAGGAAGAAATCAAAACAAGATCTTCTAAATTCCAAAAATTCATCTGAGCTTTCATTGAAAATTTATTGGTGAAAATTTTTTGGTGAAAATTTAAAACACTTTTTTTTTTCAAGCAAAACATGACAAGCTATTTTGATTCTACATTTCTTGGCTCTTTGCATTATGCTCAGCTGATTCACTCAACCAGGTTCCCATATCTTAGCTTTGTGCAGACTATGCTTTGGAAAAACAAGGTCCATCTGGTAGACGCAGACAACAGCACTACAAAAAGGATTAACTGACATGATATTTTTGTCACTTTCGTTCCAAATCTTGGGAAGAACCCAGTACCTTAGTCATGATTCGAAGAAAGGTTTCCATTTTCATGAAAGAAGTTAAGTGCCCACTTGACAGGTAGCACTAAGTTTCTCCAGAACTTGTAGCCGCCCTTCATAGCCAACCTAAGGAGGCAAGCTCAACAACTAGGTGTTGCACCAGACTCATGACTTCTTCTGTTCAGAAGCCAAACAAGGACAAAGCCCTGCCAAAAAAGTGAGCAAACAACCCAAAGGGTTCCCTCATTATTAGTTCAAATACAGATAGGGCTTGTATTTGGCAGTGGATGGAAAATAACACTCAGAAGTTTCACACCTACCAAAACCACATGCCTAACTCCCTGTATGCTGCACAGTCTTTCCACATACAAAGAACAGCCTGACCAAAAAGCAGTTCTTACAAGCTTGCAGATCTGAAGTCACCATTACAAGTAGTAAGTACTGTTAAGCTGACACACATGTCTAAGTAGAAAGAGGGGAGCATGTGCAACCAGCATAGCAGTACAATGCACTGTGTTCAAAATAACTGGCAGCTTCCAGCTGAGCACCTGAAGAAGAGGAAGCTGAGGGGAGACTTTATTGCTTTCTACAACTTCCTGAAAGGAGGTTGTGGTGAGCTGGGGGTCAGCCTTTTCTCACAGATAAGTAGCAATAGAACAAGAAAGAATGGCTGCAAGTTGTGCCAGGGGAGGTTCAGGTTAAAAATTAGGAGAAATTTCTTCACAGAAAAAGTTAAAATAATGCCAGTAGTTGCAAGAGCAAATTTCCTCTTCTGAAGGTAACATTGTGCTGTAGAGTTAGGGAATGTTCCAAACTGCAGGCACTCAGCTGAGGGTACAAAACCAGTTCAGACAGGGTTAAGTGCCCAAATTCCCACTGTCATTCGGCGGGGTCAGTTGTTACATTAATTTGAGTAGAAACCCTCTCCCCCAAACAAACAACTCCAAAGGCTTGAAAGACTTCGATCAAATATCTCATCCTGTAAGTAAGGTTGAATACTTTGATTTGAAACCTTGATCAGCTTAGTTTCATGGCAAGTATTTCTTTTAATAGCCTTCTAATTAAAGGACCTATTTATTACATTTATTTATTTGTAATTTGTTAAAACTTCTATTTACCCTGGCAAAGTAAAAAAACTACCCCATCCAAAAAAAAAAAAAAAAAGAAAAAAAGAGGGGAAAAAAAGCCTAACAAGTTTATACAGTCGAAAAATTTAAAACTTAAAGTAATAAGGAAACTTTTTATATTAACTCTAGCTTTTCTAACCTTTCTCTATGGATATTGAGAATTTTTTGTGACTCTGCCCCATCTTTGATCAGCTTTTCTATTTGTAAAGAAAGTGGCATTAATTATCATCTTTCAAGACAATGTTAGCCAAAATGAGCTGCTGAAGTTGCTGCTGCTGTTCTCTCTTATGAGTACAAATATATTTTCTTGGAGACAAAATAATACAAACACCCAGAGAGTGAGAAAAAAAGAACAGTGGAGATAAACATGCTGCTTCTGTTTCTGCAGACTTGCATAAAGCCTTAATGTAAGTGAGAAAGGGGTTCAATACACGTCCTTGTTAGCTGCCTTGGTCTGGGTAAACATACATGGATGATAGACTGTTTAACACGTAGCTGCCTTTCTGGTCACAAGCTGAAAGCAACACAGCCAAAGGCAAACTTTTTTTATTTTTTTTGCCAAACTAGATTCTTTTCTTTAGAGAAAGGCAAAGAAAGCTCAAAGACTCAAGAACAGAAAAAGCACATGCTCAGAGGTGTGCAGCAGTGGGAAGATAAGTTGTCCTCCAGGCGAGAAATATTACATTTTTTTTCTGACACACTTTGGTCAGGGTTTCTCTGAAGGTCAGAGAAATAAAAGCTGAGCAATACTCTGGTGGATGATGTGGTCTCAAAAGCATGCAAAGAGGGCAGAAAAGGTGGGGAAGGTTATTTATTTCTGCCCATTTGTTCTGCTGGTTTCAGCATCAAATTAATAAATCTCAGAAAAAACGCTTCCTCCATCCTCCACTCCGCTCACATTTCTTGTTGATTTTTAGTTCAGGGATTGTCAATGGTTTACCAAGTCAAGTGGTAAATTGATATCAGCAGATTTAATGCTTGATTATGTCCATCTTTCCATCTTTAAGTTCACTTTATAAATTATTTGCAACTGTACCTTTTTTAATCTTGGTCAACATAAAGTGTTAAGTCTGTGCTCTACATCCAACCTTGACAACACAGTTCCTTTTGAAACTGTTACAGGAGGCTTTTACATTTTCATTCCTATTCCTTTCTTTACACTCTTATTATACTAAAAAAATAAAGCCTAAGTGATGCAATGTATTTAATCTGCACAATTACAGTTATTGATTTAGCATCTAAAAAGAATTCATCACCATATTTATATCCTTTCCTCCATTAATTTAACTAGTCTTCCACAACCATAGTCTCTAGAGACAAGCCTACATGAAGAAATATATTCACTATTAATTCCATATAGGAAAATCAATGTATTGTCTCAGAACATAGTGTTGAAGTTCATTTTATGCAAATTTAGACAAAACCTTGGTTCTTTATATGCCACAGTAGTATTTTATGTTGAAGAAAACAGAAGCTGTATGTTACCCGAACCAGTCAGAAATTTAATGCTCTCCTCACACCCACAGTGGTTCTGCACTTACGATCCTCTACCTTTCTTTCTGACCTGCTGGGAAACATCTGTGTGACCCTGGTCTACAGCTGGAGTACTTCATCCCATGCACCAGGAGCACTATAGCAAAAAATTCAGAATGCACATTTCATCTGACATAACAATAACTGCACTTGTCAGTGGAGACATAAACGCAAATGACCTTCAATAATATTAGAAGGGTCTCCAGGATTGTCGTGGCATTTGCTTATAGCTGCCTTGATGTACTGAAAAACATGACAGCCTCTTGATTACATTTCCAATTATGAGTTTAGCAGTCTAATATATGGAAACCATGATTGAAAATTATTCAACTGCTGATGTTATATTAGATATAAAGGATACTACATGGACTTATTTGGAACGCTAAGCAAGGGAAATAATTTTTCTTTATTTCAATTAAGGAGCCAGTTCTCTGCAATCGTATTTCAGACATCTAAGAGGTCCAGAGATTTTTCTGTTTCTCGTGTCAGCTTTCTGAATTAATAAGGCAGACTTCCCTGCAGCACAATGCTCAGAGTTTCTGCCATGACTAGTAGGGGGTTCAAAAGCGTGAACAAGGTGGGACTACAGCTGCCCATACTTAGATGAGTTTAAAGCCATCACAAAACTGCAGCCTGAGTTGTTTAGTAATGGCAGTACTTTGCTAAGAATTCCATCCCATTATACTTGTTTTCTTCAGGCCCATCTCTCTTCCAGCACTTTCTCCTTTCCCAGAAACTCTTATGTAGGATGTCAAAACAAACAGTACTCAAGTGAGAGATAACTTGTGATGTTAAGTGAGTTTCAGATGAGAATAAGCTATCCCACATTGCCCCAAATTTTATCTCAATTCACCTAAGGAAAATTCTTACATGAAAATGAAACCGTAACCTAAATTTATAGAGCTGCTAGATCACTTCCATGTTATTGATATTACTGTCATTAGAAAAACTCCACAAAGGCCTTCAGACAAGTATGAGGAAAGTAAGCTGAGGCATAAACATTAGGTTATGTGCACAGAAGGCCAAGGTCATGCTGAAGTATTGTCCTATTTTTCTGGTTTTCGTTTTTGGTGAAAAATCAATATCCTCTCAGACATGTTGTATTGTACACTGAGCTGCATAGCAGTAGCTTTGCACTGCATGTCCCTGAAACTCTTTGAAGTTGATGGATAGAATTCAAAATAATGACAGATTCTGCTAAAAAGACTGAATTAGAAACTTGAAATCAGATTTATTTTATTTAGCTGAAAGTAGTGGACTTTTCTTTTTTTTTCCTTTCTTTTTTTCTTTTTATTTTCTTTTTTTTTTCTTTTTCCCCAGGGCTAGGGTCAGCCCTTTAGTAGGGCAACAAATTGGGCCAATTGAGGCATCGTGTTCTAACCAGGCAATAGCAAGTGAGCTGATTGCTGCAGTGGAGTTGGAGAACATTTGAGAGATTGGACTGACCTTGTGAAGACAGAGTGACTCACGTCATTGGAAAAGAGAGAGGTTCTTAACAGGAGCAAGAGTAGTCTTTCTCACCCAAAGTAAACTTTCTAGATTTTGAAACTTCTCCTCCTTCTATATAATGACACAAGAGAAAAGGCATGGCAATTTTCAGAAACTGAAAATCCCTCAAAAATGAGAACAAATTTTGTCTAATTTGATACTTAGATTTCCCTTTCACCACAAATGAAGCTATTTCTGCAAATTAAATAAAATTTTAAAACAAAAAGCATAGCACAAATACTTTCAGAGCGTAAGAAAATCTTTGGTTGTTTAGTGTGCCAAGTTCAGCTTTGGATCATTTCCACATCAGCTTATTGAAGGAATTGGCACAGAAAATTGAAGACAAGGTGCCTCAAGTTCAGCTGTAATTTTGTCACAAACCAGGACTTTTCACTTGGAAGTGATAGTGAAGTAGAATATATATTGACAGACAGGTCAATTGGAGAATAACTGTGAGTGCTGATGTGACACCACCATGAGAAAGGCTGATGCAAACCTACTATTTTGGAGCCCAACATACATGATGATGTGCAGAGATGCTCTCTAGTCTCCTATATACCAGGCATCTAGTAACTTTTCCTGGGAAAGGACTCGGTGACATAAGTAGATCCAATTTCAGAGTTAGATAGTAAAATTTATCAAATTAATTTTCAAATGGAATAACTGTTGACCTTGGCTCTTTCCTGGAACAGCTTAAACTCCAACAAAACCAGCATTTTCCAATATTTAAATACCCTCAAATCCTTGTTTAACTCATATACACCTCTCAGGTACTACTATCTAAAGCTATATTCATTTGCTTTAGCTAGACATTGCACCATTTCTTCATCAACTCAGTCTCAGTTGATTTATCTTTCTTATTACACAGGAAAGCAAGCCTGAAGAACAAGAAAGAGATCTAAAAGAGGATAGTACTTTATTAATTAAAAAGGAACGCCACAGATCAGAAAGCAAAATAATTTTGTTGCAGTCCCTGCAGCAGTGAAATACAAATGAGTAAAGCATGTGCTACCACAAAATTTTAGCTCTGATTTTCAGTTCTAGCAACCAACCTATGATTTAAACTTGTAGTCAGAGCTCTTGTCAGTTTTGTTTTACCTTAACTTCTATAATACCTTGGCTGAGGACATGGGAAATAAGTGTCCTCTAATAGCTCAGTACACAATTACACCTACTGCAAGCACAGCTGAGAGCACTATGACTGAATTTCTTGTGGAAACTCCGTTCCCTGTTATCAGTTATTCAGAATTTTTGACATTATTTGAAAATGAAGTTTTACACATTATGCCTTTCTGCCTGGCCATCAAAGACTGACAGACTGCAAGCAATTTCAACCAAAATTATTCTTTTGTTATTCCTAAAATCATGGTAAAGGAAAAATACATTACACTGGCTTGATTGTAAAAAATTCTGGTCTTTGTTTCTCCCAGCACTGATTTGTCCTCATCCTCTGGAGAAGTCATTTACATTTGGGATCAGAATAAACTCTTGCCAATGTCGTTTGCCATGCCTGTGGAAAAAACTATCCAAATTTGATCAAACTGTAAGACTGCAAAAATGCAATTTACACACCACATATTCTCTAGAAGCTCCATATTCCATGACCTTAACCTCCAAAGATTTCATCCAGAGCATAATGCTCTCTTCCAGTTTTAAAGCTTTGCTCAACACATTGGGGAATGCTGAAATCTAATGTACCAACAGTTCCATGAAGTTTGCATCTAAAAACAAATTATGAAAGACAGAGCACATTTATTTTAATAAACCAAGTTTTGTATAAATTACAAATCGGCAGGAATTAATTTACTAGGAGAATTTTTTTGCAAAATTTACAAGTATTCTTGCTGATACAGTACTTTTTGCTATTTTGGAAATCTGCAAAGAAGCCTGTCAAGAAAACCAGATAAGGGTGGGCTGAAATAATCTGTTGCAATAAAAAATGAAACCAGAAAGTTTGTGGGAAACAGTGGTAAGTTCTGTGACCCATAGTCATTGGACTGGCACATCCATGTAGCAAAATTAAGGTCCTTTACTGAGAAATGTTAAGATGAACACTGAAACTCTAAGAAATAGAGGAACCAGCAGAATTAACAGACCTGAGCTGATATATTAAAGATTCCACCTTCATTTGTCCTCTCCTTTGGGACTGGTAAAATGACATCGTTGCAGTTTCTGCATACATCTGTTCACTTGGCTCATCTGATAAATGTGTTCAAGCTACGCTGTGAAACTTGTAGGCATAATACTCGTATGGTATCTTTTGCTTTGGAAACAAACCTTAAATAAATCATCCTCATCAAATTGAATTCAAGTGAAATCTTTCAACAGCTATGAGTGCTAACCAGATGTGTTCACACATTGTTTTAGGCAATCAGCAGAGACACATGGAGAAGAAAAAAAGATCGGAGGCGAATTTGAAGGGACCAAAATGAAGGGCATGCATGTGATGAAGATAACATCTCCCCAAAACCTCCATTCACTGTCTGAAAGAAATCAGTTGTGAATCATCCATGGGAGAAAAAGATTTTCTAGCTGACTTCTACAGAGCACTTGCTGAGACCTCAAGAAAAGACCATATAATTTTCTGCAGGAAGAGTGGGACTGCTTGCCCAAGAATGGGACAAACTACTGAAATGAAATGCAAAAAGAAAGTGGAAGGGCAAAGTGAGGTAAAAGGAATATGAAAGCATTTCCTTGGCAGGGCTGAAAAGAAGTCCAAAAGTCCAACTGGTGGAAAAGCTGGTGAAGGGTGTCCAGAGCAGTGAGAAAAGGATTCAACATATATGGTAGATTCAGAAGAACTTCTGGGAAAAAGTTGGGTCTGTTGCTGAATGGGAAGAAGGAATAATGATGGATGACATAGCAAATAGTGAAGTGCTTCACACCTTTCTTGCTTTAATATTCACAAGCAAACCTGGTCCTCTACTTAAATATATAGCAACACAGCCTAGAAAGAGGAAGACACCCATCAGTAGAGAAAAAGTCAGAGGTACTGTAATGCTGTGCTGCACCAAATAACCACAACGTAGCTTGCTGACTCTGGTTACCCCAAGTTAGTGGCATTTCTCGTGTCTATAGTTGTAACTTCTGTAAGCAATTTTACCCGTAAGAACAGGAAAAGTGGAAAGGGAAAATGATAAAACAACCCTCAAGCATTAGGTATACTGAGCTGTGCAAGTCTCATTCACAGAATCACAGAACGTTAGGAGTTGGAAGGGACCTCAAAAGATCATCTAGTCCAAACTCCCTACCAGAGCAGGATCACTTAGACTAAATCACACAGGAATGTATCCAGGTGGGGTTTGAATATCTCCAGAGGAGACTCCACAGCCTCTCTGGGCAGTCTGTTCCAGTGCTCTGTCAATCTGACAGTGAAAAAGTTTTTCCTTATATTCACATGGAACTTCCTATGCTTCAGTTTGCACCCATTGCCCCTTGTCCTGTTGCTGGCCATCATTGCAAAGAGCCTGGCTCCATCCTCCTGACTCTCACCCTTTACATATTTCTAAATATTAATAAGGTCACCCCTCAGTTTTCTCCAAGCTAAAGAGGCCCAGCTCCCGCAGCTTCACCTCATAAGGAAGGTGTTCCACTCCATCATCTTGGTGGCCCTGCACCGGGCTCTTTCAAAGAGTTCTATGACCTTCTTGAACTGAGGAGCCCAGAATGGGACACAATATTCCAGGTAATGAATGCTACAAACGTTCCTGTACGTAGCACTCTGTCAGGATAGTGCATTTTGTGTGTCCAGCCGGATGGGCGGGAATAGCACAGCTGTAATGGCGTGTCCCTGAAGAAATATTTGCCTCATAATTCCTCCCTTGCCCCTCCTGCCTACAACTCCCTCCTTTCCAAAATTAACATTTGAATTGAAAGTTCAAAAGGTGTCAGGGCTAACAGGGGTTACTCATGCAAATCAAAGGCCAAAGAAAAACCTAGCAATCTGCCCAGAGTCATAATGTCTGCATTAATAAAAAAGCCAGTCAAAACCCAATGATTAAGTCATTAGTTATGAAAGCTCTTCATGTTCTGTCGACTTCTTTTCTGTGCTTGGAGAGCAACGTGCTACTTTGAATCATAATGATGTAAAAAATCCATTCTGAAATCCAGAGTTTCAGTTTAATTTGTCATCTGCAAAGACTAAGCTAGCAGTATATTTCCTAAAGATACACACATCGTTTCTGCTCTTTCACCTCACAAAAACTCTCTACTGAAACATCCTCTGGACACATTCAAACTCCACATGTTAATGGAACCTTAAGTTATTTTGGTAGGAAGCTGGTACAAAAAGTGTATCAGAGATGTTTTCTCTAGAGAGAGGGAAGGAAAGCTTCTTCCCTGAGAAGAGAAAGCTCTGGGCTAGAGGTTGGGAATGGTGATTTGCTGTTTGACAGGTGTTCATAGGAGCAAGATGACTTTCCGACCTACAATTTTCTCCTTTCACATGAACACTTTCTCTACAAGAGGAGACAGCGTATAAATCCCCATCCTACCTTACTGTAAACTTAATTACAAAAACATTTTTCAAGGTGGACTTCCCTGAGCCACAAACATGTCCTATGCTGTGGGCTTTGTGTTCTTTCTGTTGTCTGGATTTGTAGATGTCACATTTACTCAGCCAGCTCTACCTACCTCATCCAGGGAGCTGGTTGCTCATCTGGTGATAGTCCGTACAGAGCCAGGGCTGCCAACACTGATTAGACCTATGTCAAATTATAAAGAACTTCATTCTTTACCATTCAAAAGTTCTGCGCTTTCTGGGCTCAGTGTTTCAGGATAAAACTTGCTCTCCTAACTAGTTAGCTTGAAGAAATTACCAGGTTGATATATGGTTATCCTTCACATTCTTGTTCATTAGAAGTTGGGAGATAGCTCTCATAAGATGTAGAAATACATGGTTATAAAATGTAATTTAAAAGGTATTTCAGAAAGCAAAGAAAGTTAACCAAAAGATTACTTTATACCAGGCAGAGGGATGAGTGGAGTGATTTGCCAGGAGAACTTCATTCCCACAATTCACACCAGCTGGCATGCAGCTAGGAGGATGCTGCTATTTAACATGATAGACTGTGCATCAGTATCTTTCCCAGACATCATCCAGCCCCGAAAGTGATGCACTTCACTGCAGACAGTTGTAGATATAGCCAAGCAATTATTATAACCTGTCTAGCAGAAGCAGTCTAGCCAGGGTTGCAGAGACCTCACCATGAGCTGCTCAGCAGGACAAATAATGCTGCTTTCCTAACTGAACTTACCACCTGCCCTTGGAAATAGGGCTGTAACCACAGCAAGCGGGAACATGGTTCATTTGAAAAGTGCAAGGGAAATATTCCATAATCACGGTAAGAAAGCAGAAGACTCAAAGATGTTTCAGCAGGAGATTTTCCAGCTCCACGTGATCAAGAATCATACATAAACTCCTTACTCCTTTCTATCTCATATCCCATAACCCAGGGTCAAGTGCATTACCTTCAAGATCATGGGAATTTTACAAATAGTGTCCCTGTAACAATTTTTCACCCACTGTCATTTATACCTGATGATTACGTAGTTGAAAGATCTTATTTCCAAACCAAGCTAATCTATTTAAAATTGACAAAGAGATGAATCACAGAGAAAATATTCTGGAAGATATCTGTTTCCAAGAAGAGCATTTCCCAGTCTGTCGTGAGAACTTCAGATGATCTTTAAATAATGAGCCAATAAAAATACAAATTGATATTCATGTTATCCCTAAGGGTACAGAAATGACATTAGTGCTAAGAATGTTTTATTGTTGCATTTTGTTTATAAATTGGAAGGTGTCTGTATATCTACAAAGGTGAGCATATAAACAGTGAGCTGCCCAGCAAGACCCAGGAACACATCTTGTTAACAAGTTGTATTTACAATACTAGAAACTACTTGCATTGAATCCTTTTTGCTGGTATCCACTTTCTAACATACAAACAGACCTACTGCAAAAGAATTATATTCTAATTATCTTGGCTATGTGCGTTCACATAAATGAAATTGTGTGAATTTATTCTTCACAGCAAAGAAAGACTCATTGAAATGGATTTTGGACAGTACCTCAGTAAGGCTCATTATTTCCTCTCCTCAGCAGCAATCTTGCCAGAGGGTAGCAAAAGTAACAGACTTTAAAATGATGGTGAGAGGTATGTAGTCGGGTCTGTGATGGAGAAAGATGCCCCTAATTTAGGCTCAGCACACAATAATAATCCTTTCCAGACTGCACTCAAAGAGAGAGTTCAGACAACCTAAATTTGGAAAATCTCTGTCCCTAAGACAGAAGATAACTCCAAATTCCAGTGCAAAAGGGCACCAGAAGCTGAACCTACAGGATCATTTGCAGGGGACAGGCAATGTAGCCACAGACAGAACATCAGAGACAGGTGAGAAACATTTCTCTCAGACACATGCAAGATTGCTGCTCAGTTCTTTTGTAGCTCTTCCAAACCCAGCTGCACTGAACTTGTGTCAAGTGAGTTGGAGAACAGTCAAAATTCATTGCAAGAATTCAGAACAAAAATGCCCTAATACAGGATTAGGTCAGAAGGTGCCTAAGCTACGTTTGGGGTTTTTTTTTCCCTTAGAGCTTAGCTACACTAAACAGAAACTCAAGTTTCAGTTACTGATCATCCAGTCATAGACTGTGGGCTGAGTTTAAAAACATAATAGTCATTAAAGAAAAAAGCTGTAGAGTCCAGCAATAATAATTTTAATGGAATTTTTATTTAAAGACATTCAGCATATTTTTTTTTCTTTAAGCTGCATTTCTTTGAACCAGATGACTATGAAAGAATTTCAACATCTGGTAAAAAAAGAAAATACCACTTTCCAGGGCTGTAAAGGATAAATACTTTTTAAAAATAAAAACACAGGAGAAATAAACCAAAAGATAAATGCAAAACAATACATGTACACCTTTTAAAAAAAAATCCCAAAACACCACAAACAATAACCAAAAAAACAACCCCAAAATAAAAGCACTTGTGATTTTTAACTTCAATTCATGACTATTGAGTTCACTCAACTAAATGAACCAGTTATCCCTTTTACAGCCCTATTCTGAGGCAGGGTTGTTTTGAAAGCAAAATGAAAATCTGGGGGTTCAAAAAAAGAAAACCGTTGGCAGGTACCCCAGTGGCACATCCTAGTTAAATCCATTAAGAAACAGTCTATTTTCTCTTTGCAGCAGCTGAAAAATTGAATTTAATTTTGAAATACTTTGCTTAAGGAAGGATATGCACACCTTATTTAAACTACTGTTGTTGATAGTTTGATCTATGAATTTAATATTGAACATATTTCAACTTTTTCATCTCAGGTCAAATAGTCAGCTATTTGCATTTAAATGGATTACCAGCAGATAGTTCTTGTTCTCGTTACTCTATGTGCTTTTCATGTAGCTGTTTGATATGAACACTTCTACTGATCCAGACAGGATTTTAGTAATCAGGGCAGGAGACAGGTTAATATACTAAAAATTAGACTTAATGCTGTTCCCATATATATTATCACACCGATATCAAATCCTTATATTGAGCATCTTTTCCCAGCCTACTCGTCTCCTATTGCACAGAAAAGATGTTCGAAGGACAGGCTGATGAAGCAGCTTGCTATAACAGAGAGATACCTAATAAAGACAGAGGCTGGAATACTGTGGTCCCCTGCAGTGAACTTTATGCCACCGGAACTACTGTGTTTGGAACTGAACAAATCACCTTGTCACACCTCCGTGCTGCCAGAATGACATACAACTGCTTGGCAGAGATGCAGTGGATTCCCAGTTGAGTGTTACATGTCTTAACTAAGTCGTTACAGGAACTCACCACACAAGTTGAATTGGGCCTTGTGGAAGGGGACTCTGAAAGGCCCAACTATTATCCAACCTGCTGGAAACATTACACATCGTCCTTGGTGCAAATCTGTCAATCCAATGGTTTCAATTCAACTGCAGAAAAGAGATTTGTGTTAGCAGGGAAAAAACCTTATGGTAAGGGTAAGTCCTGTAATAAATTGCCTAGAAAAGCCAGGGACTCTCCAGTCAGAGCTCCACAGAAGCAGGGCAGAGAATTAACTATCAGAAATGAGTGTGATGCTGAGGGAAGTTCACAAGGAGTTTGTGCTGACCAGAATGAACTCAAGTCTAGGTGACTAATCAGTAGTCTGCCCAGCCTTATTTTCTAATCTAAGTCCGCTTGAAAACTCATGGACATTTTTGCTGGTTGATCCAAATACATGGGTGTCACTCACAAACCTTTTTAAATGGGAACATATACTACTGGAGGAGATTGCAACATCTGGAGGAGCTTGGTGAAGCTATGGCCACTTCCTCTCCCTACGACAACCACCTTGGTTCCCCAGCTGGCAAATTGCTGCTCTTGCTGGGTCTCATTGCAGCAAAGAAACACCCTGAAATTCAACAAGTCCTGCCCAAGGTCTGGTTGTACTTGACCCACTAGCATAACCACAGGGAAGAGGAAGGATAGATGCATACACACAACAGCAACAACAAAAATTGGAGTGTGAATTCTCTCAGAGACATATTCACATCTCCAGCTGAGTGAAACTCAGCGGGAAATCTCTTGGCTGACACACTGAAATCTGCAAGTTTACTTTGAGACAGCAAAGTTGTCCAAGTCTTTATGCTATCCACATTTTAAAAATCACCACCTGAAGGATTTATGGCAGGGTGCATGGGCAATTACATTGCTCTATTTGTTACTGTGGAAACACATTTTGTGACTGGCGAGAGCTATGAGAAAGATATTGAATGAACTTGTGAGAAACAATATTTTAAAATTAAAGCCTAACACTGGATTTAGCTACACCATAGAGCTTTAGCCTCAAGGCAGTCATGAAATGCCAGGGAGTCAGCAGGAAAGTGCCACCAAGTCTTGCTGGGATTGATTTTGTAGGACTAGGTCTGTGTCATAAAATGGGAAAATCAAAGTAGAGTCAGCTAATCAAACTAGTGCTCTCCTAGCTGGAGAACTTTGCCCAGAAATGGATGCAACAAAGAATCAGAACACAATGGTAAGAACTTGTATGCTCTTTTTACTGGGAATATTTCCCATGTAGTCTAGCCCTACAACGTCAAATTGTCAAGACTTCAGTCTTTTAAGTGTCTCTTAATTTTTAAGCTACCTGTTGACCCTTAGTCATGCAGAACTATTGAATTTCCAGACGTTTTCTGAAAGATATAGGGAAAGATCTATATATATGCAAGATAGGGTCTCTTCACACACCTTGAATCAAGGAAAGGCAGGCATTTTGGCAAATGCCAACAGAAGACAGCTTCCAACCTTCCACAGATAAAACTGAAGGAAAGGGAGAAATCTGTTTAATGTCATCCAAATTATGGGGTGGGTGTTATTGTTTATATTGAAGGTGGTTTCAAAATTGAAGTACCACTAATTAGTCATGAAATCCAAATGCATTGAAATAATTTGAGGCAGCAAGACAGAAAAACTAAGTATCATCTCTTACTCAGAAAAATCCTTCATTTCTAGAATGTCTTC
Source organism: Gallinula chloropus (assembly GCF_964237585.1). Taxonomy (NCBI): domain Eukaryota; kingdom Metazoa; phylum Chordata; class Aves; order Gruiformes; family Rallidae; genus Gallinula; species Gallinula chloropus. The sequence goes on from NC_140090.1 coordinate 71,665,008, forward strand.
ACAGCAAATAAAAAAGGAAAAGAAAAAATAATTAAAAGGATTTTTTTGTTGTTAAATAAGGAGGGAAGTATCACTGTGTGGGATTCTTCTGAGCTCCAAGGGAACACTGATTTCTTTCCTAATGACCAGGCATTGGTCTTTATGGACTTGGATGATGTAAATAAATACATGTAACATTTGGGAGAATTCTTCCAGTCCTTTCAACCATTTTACAGCAGTGTATTATAACCCTCAGTAAAGTTATTCTTGATTTAGCCTAGTATCCATGGGAGGACTATTTGGACTTGCATAAAGCCAAGGTACTAGATTCCATATGTAATCTATGCAAAAGTAGTTGTGACAGAAGCTGAGATCTGTGCATAAAAGTGCCAGGTACTGTGAGTTTATTGTTTATCAAATCAGATATTCACTGTCAAAAGTTCAAAACCTGACAATAAACTTAACTGTTGCATCCTTAAACTTATTTATAACTTACAGAGGGAGTCTAGTGTCTCGGTTTTGTCTCTCCCATAAAGTTTACAGCCAGCAGGAGATAATAAAATCTAGACTGAGCTCATATTGCCGAGAGAAAAATCAAGACCTGTATGTGTTGGTGGCTGTCAGGTGAGATATTTTATACCTCATTAGTGTCGGAGCAGTTATTGCTTTTTCTTCCTTTATGAATAGATCATGTGATAGCATGCCTGCCTCTCACACTCCTAACCAATTTGTCACTGCAAACCTGACTGTAACAGAAATCAGGCATTTCTTGCCATAGCTGTTTTCCTTCCAATACTTGTTTCTGATGAGCTATGCTACCCAAAGAAGTCTAGATGTCTATAACTGTTTCACACATAGCTTTCTCCCTGGTATCCAGATGTCAGAAACTGCTCTGATATTCCCTTCCACTGGGACCTCCCAACCAGTGCAGAGATGTTTCATTCACAGCTGCTTGTGCAGCACTGCCAAATGCCCTTCCTTGCCAGTATGGCACGGGAAGGCTCTAGCTGAAGGTTCTTAACATTGTCCCAAAGTTCCTGGGATAGCTCTACAGCTCTGTGTATCATCCCTGGGAAAGGTTATGGTTCTCAGAGCAGAAAAAAACTGTGCTGAGCAGTGTTTGCGCTTAACACACTGAGGAATATCCAGGATAAAGTGTCAACATCTCCCCAGCAGAGAATGCTCTTTGGGTGGAAGTTGGCCACTTGTGTTCTTCCCTCAGATCTGAGCTATGATGGTTTTTACTTAAGTTTTTGCCAGACAGAAATGGCATCCTTTTTTCTTTTTTTTTTTTTTTTTTTTTTTTTTTTGTGCCAAAATAGTTGGCACTGTCTCCAATCTGCAGGGAAGAGTTCTGCCTCAGTGTTCTCATATAGTTTGTGGGGGGATGCAGGGAAAAATAGTGTAGATTAATTTGGCCAACAGACAAAGAGAAATGCAGCACGACTCTACAGCCCAACGGTTGATAAGAAAAGCACATAGCTATGCCTAGTCCCCATTTCCAGAACCGTTGATATGCTTTACAATAAACACTCATTATTTTAAATCCATACTGAGCACTCCTGAGGCAAATGGAGACTGCTAGGTTTATTTTTGGGAAATCGACTATTCCTTTCACTCTCTGTTACTACTTGTAGGGAAATCTAATCAGTTAAAGAACCACAGCTAAATATTGTTTTCCTCTTTTAAAAAGCACAGTTATTTTTACATTAGGTTTTGAGTGGAGGGCATGGAGTTGTGTAAGCTTTAATTAATCCACTGAACCATCATCTTATTCTCCACTGCAAATATTGCCATCTGCTACGAGTTCATGCATTGATAATTAATGTCTGCTACAAGTTTGCTTCCCCGGAATTATCTGATTAGGTAATTAGCCTATGGAACAATACACGACATAATGCATTATTGTTCTATTAAGTGTGATCTGTTTGAAAGTACTGAAGAACGCACTGATACTGTTTCATTTCTGTGACTCATATATCAACCAACACCCATCTAGAGAATGACAAAACAATTCACTAAAGAATGGTGGGGAAGAATAACCCCAAAACCACATGAAAGTCATAGCGATAAACTTAGGCATGAGTACTCTTTACTTCAGAATAACTTGTGAACAAGTATAAGTATGTACAAGAAAATCCACAAGCTCTGTTCTCCAGAGAAGGCATGGATCAACATCAACAGTGATCTGCGTGTGATAAATGCCCCTTCAGAGATGTATGATGAAAAATAGTTTGTCATCAAAACTCAGGGGCTTAATAAATCAATGGAAGGTGGAATCAGGGAGAGGGAGAACAAGGCAGCACGTCATCTGTGTTCACTAGTGTAAAATGTGGCTGTGTCCAAGATTACATCTGAATTAAGCTTGGGAGGCAAGCAAGTGATGAAGGCGCAGTGGAGGGGAACTGAAGTGAAGCCAACATTTCAACACTGTCAGATCCTGTGGCTATAGTGCAAAGTCTCTCAATATTTGGCTGAGTGAAGTGTTTTTCACTTTATCCAGCTCTTGGCCTCAGGTGATTACAAAAAGAACTCCGATTTTATTTTACATGAGATTCCTAGCCCAGCCTAGAGCAGAGGAAAGTTTAGCAATGTCAGCCCTAAGTGCATGAAAACCACAACAAGCATATAAAAAGTCCAAGCTTAGGAACCTGGAGACCTCACACATCACCACGGCTATTTCAAAACACTGAGGTCAGGATTCTTTTGACCAATTTTCATGCCAACAGAGTAAGTTATCTACATGTGAGCTGATTCTCTCCACTCCTTTTATAGTCAAGAGAATCCTGCCCCTCATGTTGGCATCACAAATATTTTCCACAACGTTTATCAAGAATCATTTCCAAAATCACTGTCAATTCAATGGCACAAACTGAAGACTATTTATCTTCAAGTTAAGATTCAGGTCTGGACCACGCTGCCTTAATTTCAGACATTTTTCCCTTCCAACAGGCTCTGTCTCAGAATTACCATGAAAGACCAGTTACCGTTTTAAACCAGAAACTCTACTATTGGTAGGCTCCTCAATCTGCAGTGGCCTTCAGCAGGAGCTGGGCACTGAGCACCCTTAGGGAACCCATGAATGAGCTCCAGAGAACAGCTCTGACTCCTGTGCCATCACATGGCTTATGCTGCCCTGTTTCCTCACCCTGTGTGAGACAATGCTCTCAGTATTTGCCACATACTGCCAAGGCTTAATTCTGACTCATTTTGCTGCCCTATAGGCAAAGTGATCCTTCACTGGGGATTCTACAAGAGGAATCAACCACTAAATATTTCCATGTGAGGACACTGAGGCACAGGGAGGTGAGTGACAGTAGCCATGATCATTTAACAAGCTGGGAATAGAGATGAAAACCTCAAAGCAGAGTTTCTCTCCGTCCTGATGAGTAGCACTCTACACAGTCTTATACCAGACCATAAAAAAGAAAAAAAACCCCTCTTTTTGCATTTGCTTTCTTTGGTAGCTCAAAGGAAAAGGCAGGTGAAATATCCTTCTTTTGTGTATCTGTTCAGCAGTCCTGTGTATAACTCCTTAAGTGATGATGCACTTGGTATTCAAGAACTTTCCCTATCAGTCTTCAAACCAAATTCCCCTTAGGCACCACTCTGCTTTTATTTGTTCCACCGCAAATAACAGATGAGTTATTCAACATTTGTCAGGCTTGTTTGTTTGTTTCTTTAACCTTAGAGACATACAACATTTACCAGTGTCCAGGAGATGTTTCTGGGATTTAACAGTAGCTAAAACCATTCTGGTGTTGTACTGAAATAATTCCTCCTTCACTTGTTTTCAATGGTTGTGACCTAATAATGAAATTAAATCTATAGGACAACCCACAAAACCAGCACAAGCATGAGTACTCTGTCCTCTTCTCTGACTTCCCCTTCCACGATTTCTGTCCTTGCTTGCCTCTTTTCATGTCTTTTTTTAAACTCTAATAGCAAATCTGTAGCTCATATATCTCTTCCTTTCAGTCTCTTAATTTCTGATGGTGTATCTCCTTCCTTACTGCATTCACAAACTCCAGCACCTCTAAACTGACACATGCAGTACGTAACTGCAACACCCTCAGACCTCCTTCACTATCTAAATTTTTCTGAAATAAATCATGATGTACAAACAGTAGAGCACAAAGGTCATTGGATTGAATAAGAACCCCTGACCTGTTGGGCTGAATTTTTTCTTTTCCCGCATCATGTAGGAACAACCCTATAGAATCAAACCCCTCAGTCCTCATTGCAACACTGGGCAACCCCAATTGCCTATGGAAAGGTAGACAAATGGGATAAGTGTGAAACTACTTCCATTGAACACACTTCCTCCACTATGTGTGCAGGCTTTCCTCTACTAGAGAAGTTACCCAGAACTTATGCCATGCCATGTCTAAAACCTAGAATATGGGGGATTTTTTTTTCCTGGAAAGCCTCAACCCATTGATTCATTCCATTATTTCCAATCATGATGAAATCCTATAGAATTTCTCTAGAAAGAGAATTTTGGGATGTGTGAAAAAATACAGCTTCAGAAATGAATTATGAGTCTCCTAAGGTCACACCTCTGAATTTCAGGCTTTCATTCCAACTTCTGGTTTACTGTGAAGCCTTCACATTCCTATTTTGCTCCGGTATCAGCACAAACACTCTTCCCAATATCACACAGCAGGACAGCATTGAAACAGTCTACCTTATTTCTACAGTCATTAACAACAGCTGCTATTTAGTATCAACCACAACATCTAACAGATCAAAGCATCTCCCCTTGTTGTGATGAAATTGCTTGACAGAAAAATATCTCCTTCTTAGTTGACCTCTGAGAAGTACTCACACCATCTCACTTCAGCAGTCTAATATAAGTATTTAAGTAAGGATGTACGGTGAAACCTCCAGATAATCTATGAAGGGTTACAGACAGCTCACTTAGAGCTTTGAACAACCTCTCCTGGATCTTTTAAGCAAAGAGTGAAATTTCATACTTGGACACCTAAGATAGAGACTCTAGAATGAAAATATGAGTGTCCCAAGTGTCAGACTCTAACACGAAATTTCAGATGCTTGATGCAGTACAGCAAATTTCAGTCACCAGCAACTGTGATTAGTTTGCTATAGAAAATTATATTCCAGCTACTGCAATATGATTTCAGTAGTAGAATCAGCCTTTCAACAGCCTCTTTTTTTAATTCCAGAAGAGATTTTTTTCTAAAGCAAAATGTTCATAACAATGTACCTTTATGCGACCACTTTTACCAATAGCTATGAAAAACCAGCAGGTCTGTTGAAACATCTTTGTCCAATGATAAAATGAGGGCTTTTTGATATAAAGTTTTTAACCAGCTCTGCTAAAATTAGAGCTCCTATATTCAAGTTATACTCTTTTTTTCCTGTCTTTTTTTTTTTTATATTTGCAGCAGCACAGAAATGTGGTGAACTAATAAAACAAAACAAACCAACATTACTTTTTGCTGATCCTTTGTACAATTTCTTATTGCTGACAAAATATGATAGTTCTACAAGTACCAAATTTTTTTTCCAGAGTATTGTGGAAAATATAAATCTGCCTTTTGCCCCATGACTACAATTTGTCAATTTTTATTTAAAATTGGAAAATAGTCATCTTGCAGCATCAATGAATAAACCAAAATTTACAATTACAATTTCATATCTATTCTCATGTCTAACGTTTCCCTCTTATGTCACTTGGATTCTCCAAATTACTTTTACAGATGATGGGCTCTGTCCTTTGAGTAGACATAGGAACTCACATAGAATTTAGGCTGCCTGCATATAGTCCACATGGAGATAGTAGGTATATGATTACTGTTATTATTGCCACCATTATTGTCTTTGTTACCATAATGCCTAAGGCTCCACCTGGGACCAGGGTCCTACTTACATTGGGCATTGAATAAAAAGCAAGAAGCAATCCCCCAAAGCTTGCAATTCAAACAAGAATAGAGCTTCTATGTAAATAAGGTCTGGGATTAATATGGCAATATCACTGCTGGTATTTTATCCTGAGACTACAAGCATTTTTCAGTGAGAAAGGTCACAAAGAAAGGCAAGATGACTACAGAGCAGCTCTCTCTGTACCTACTCCCTTGTAATTAAGATGTTGAGTTGGGGGGGAGGGACAAACATAACACTTGGGACTATTTTATTAATTATTTTTCAGCTTGAGTGCACAAGGTTAAATGCAGCCGCAGGCGGCTTTCACTGATGTGACTCACATCTCCAGGATGTCAGAGCTTTTAGTGACACTAACGGGCTCATATTTTGCACAGAATGAACCATCCTCTGGTGTATTAATTAAGCCCAAGCACGTCCTCCAAGGAAGCAATGCAAAACCATAAGAACTTTTGCACGGTGAGTTTCATGCCTATAAAACATGTGGCTTGACAACTGCTGAGCATGAAATCTCTCATTAATCCACAGAATGCAGACAGCACGGACAAACTCTGCTTGTTTCCCCACCATAAACATGCCTTCAGAGGCCATGGTCCTGATGGTGAGTCAGCACTGGCCCTTTCCCCATGATGATACCAAACAGATCACCTGCTTGTTTCCAATCACAGCATTATTTTCTATTATTTTTCATATGAATCAGAATGGGAATTTGGGACATTGGTAAACATTCCAATGGAGCTGTTTACAGAAATAACAAATTGCAGCTACACATTTTTTGAATTATTGCTGCTATTTTACCATGTTTGCTAACCACATAAAGAAATATTGTTTTCTTTGCACAGCACCCTCCAAAGGAAAAAAAACCCACAACACACATTTAAAAAAAAAAAAAAAATCCCTCAAAACTCAAAACAATCCAGCTACCCCAGCTCCTGCATGACCTTATGTGACCTCAGTCCACGTTCATGGACTGTCACTCCTTCCTTGTGCCTTCCATGAGGGCAGAACATAGGGTATCACAGAGGATTCAGTCCACTCAGGTAAAATGTAAAAACTAAAACCAGAACCCTTTCCAGCTGCAAAAAACCAGCACCAACCAAAATTTCCTGCCAGCTTTCCCATTGACAGCCTCCCACAGGCTGATCAGTCTAAAACTCAAAGTGCCATGGCAAGCAGGCAAGTCTAGAAATTGTGTGTTCAAAAAGACTTGCTGTTTCAAAATTAAGTTTGTTTAAAAAAATGAAATTCCTTACAGGACAAATGTAATTTTAACAATTTTTAAAGAAAATCCCAGAAAGAACAGATGTTCTCTCTGCAATCTTCCTTTACATGGTGTTATGAAGAACATCCCATTTCTGATATTTTATAAAAATTTCAATTTAGACTTTATTTTCCATATTTTTTAGCTCTAAATTATACTTTCCTCACTCTTTTCTCCAGCACAAAATATGACACTGTCAGAGAAATTTGGAAATCAGACTGTCAATTACAAGATTTCATTTTTTCTCTTTTTATGGACTTATACTTCAAAAGTTTGCAAAGTTGCAAAGAGGAGAAAAAAAAAAAAAGAGAAGCAAGCTAGAAAAGCTAAATCCAAATCTTAACTTTTATGGCTTGTATGAATATTTATTAAACAGCATTTCTCTTGACAGCTTGAAATTTTTCAACATTCGTACTGTGAAGGAAAAGGACAACATAGCCTCATAGTTCAGAAAGACCTCTCTGATGTCTCAGGTGGCAGCTTAAGGGGTTCAATTTAATCTGTCAAAACCAAACAAGTTACGTTTGCTCACAGCTCTCTACTGCCATGAACAGCTAAATACAGTTCCACTGAGCCTCTACAGACACTTTCAGTGTTCATTCAAGGCGCTCCAAGCTGATGTGCTTCCACCTTCAACCTATTGAAACTGAACAAAACGAGGAAAAAAAAATATAATCATTTTTCCATCTCGATTCCCAAAAACAACTTGCCTAAAATAGGAAGATCCTCTTCCTCACAGTCATTTCATCTAATTTACTGCTGACCTGAGTGTTTGTCATGGACTCATGTGAGAAAGGTGTGATAGAATCATAGAATAATTGCTGTTGGCTGCAACTCTTTGTGACCATACAGCCAATTTCTTACCCACCAAGAGGTCTGTCTGTCTGTCAGATCCATGTCTCTCCAACTTAGAAACAGGAATGTCATGCAGGACAGTGTAAAACATACAGTCCCCAATTCAAAACTTTTTTTGAGACTTCTGGGTTAACTGCCATTTTGGTCTTACTCAATGTAACCACTGTCATGTTCTTCTAGCCTTGTGCTCAGTGCCTAGCAAACACACAGGCAAACAGACAGTTTTCCCCAGGACTGAAGCCTTCGACACTACCGTGTAACTGTTTGTTCAAGGTTTGATGATTCTGATAACCTGCAGTATTTGTCATTACATCCAGCACCACTACTGGAGCACACAGTCATCAACCTGATTTGCAACCACACCACGCTGCCATAGATTTGGGTTATGCTGAATGGTTTAATGTTTAAATCATATGGTGAGATTACTTTTTTCAGGTGGGATAGCACAGCTAGAAACTCAACAATCTTCCCTTCCCATCTACTATTACAAATATATCATTTCTGTGGCCAGCAATGTAGGCCAGTCCTTTCATCAGATTTGCTGAGATATTTGAAACAGATATTTATTTAACTTCAGGAGGAAAAAAGCAAATTTAAAAAAAATATATCAGTAAGAAACATGCAGGTTTTCCAGAATGTATAACATAATTCAGAACCATACAAAGATAAGGCATGTAGCTTATATGTCAGGTACTTTAAATACTATAAACATCTGTAAAATCTCATAGGATCCTACAGGGAATCTTTTTGCATCTCCTACACTTCTACAAAGAAAGTCAAATTCATTCCAGCTCTTTCACACACTTCATAGCAGCTCCCTCAAGTGGCCACAGATCAGAATACTTTATTGCAATCCATAGCAGTTCCACCCATGAGTACCATGCAGGGCTGGTTACCCCTAGATCTGCTTCTCACCACCTTTAGGTGGTTAGGACCACTGCAAATGCATTTTGAGATACTTCAGACGCAAAGTCAGGGTGGGGCAGCCAACCGAGGAACGGAAGCACAGAACAAGAAGGAATGGGAATAACAGACAGAAGGTATATCAGAAAAAAGATGAATAGGTTGATTTTCACTACACTAGTTGTTTGGTGAAGTCTATAGGTCAAGGTTTTTTTTCTCCCTGAAGTGCAGAGTTTTTGGAGGGAATTAGTTTGGGACATTTGCTGTCCTTCACAGGAAAGCTCGTTTTCCACAACTATTTTTAAAGCAAAACCTTCTTAAGAAAATGCCAGGATAAATGCAGGCCAAGTTCCAAATAAACAAAGTAGGTGCTGTGTCTCCAAGATAGGTGTGGGGCCACAGCTCAGAAGGGTTTGAGGAAAGCCAACCTTTCCTATTTCCATACATCTCCTTAGGTTCTGAGTCACCCAGGTGACAAGTATTTATTTCTAACACTGTCTCTTACACAGGTCTTTTTTGAGGTGTTGGGAAAGTTACTTCACTTGTCCATAAACTCCTTTTTCTGTCCTGCTTTCAAACTTACCATGTACTTGCTCTGTCAGCCTTGACTTCTGAAAGGAACCAATAAGTAATAACTAATCTTCAGTGCAAACAAAGGAATTTTACAGATTGATTTACAGAGGGAAAAGATTGAAAATTCAGAGCCCTGGGAAATCCGAGCATTGTTCTGAGAATAAAAGAAGGATAATGCTTTACACATGGTAATTATCATTGCTTCATTAAAGTCAGAGCAAACTGAGACAATTTTTACACACTGAAGATATGATTTCTCTACCATGAGAAAGAACAAATTCCCCTTCAGCTTTGCCTTTGGTTTTTAATATCTTAAGTAGAATTCTCTCTCCTCCTGGACTATTTTCAAATAATCTAATTGCCACAGTGACTATTTTTTTCCCAACGAGACACAGGACGAAGCAAAGCTCTATGTAGTCACAGGTAGATTGCCTCTGGTTCTCAAGCTAACTTTCTTTAAGTCCGAACCAGCAGTTTTCAGTCTTTTCTGACTTGTAAAGCCATAAAATTTTCCAGCAGAGATGCACCCTCCAGCCCCCTGAGAGCAAACTTACTCTACGAGTAATAGGCTTTTTTCAGCTGTGTTGCATGGATTCCTTCGCCCACAGGTTGAAACCCACTGCTATGTGCTGTCTGGCAGCCTGCAGCACGAGCACATCTCTGTTCTGAGAAAAACAGCTCCCAGTTTTGGGTCTTTGAAAAATACATGTGGATCTACCTACTGAAATATGAATTAATTGTATTTTCAAGCCTTGGAGCTTGATTATGGCAGCATAAACCAGTGACATCAATAGAGCCAACAGATACGCACAGGTGTGACAACAGATACAAATGAATCCCTTTGTTCCCACAGCCCCCACTGTCACATCTGTTTGCAGTGCAATCAGAAGTTAGGCTACATTAGCAGCTTCAGACCACGCTATTGTTCCACACTCACTAATCAAATACCGAATCTATTTGGCAAATCTATGTAATGTGAAACACAGATCGGAATTTTCTCAATAATTACACCTTTAGACCCCATTTCCCTGTTAGATTTATTTTAATGATGTGTATTACTTTGTCCACTTCAGTTCTGGCAGTAGTGTATGCATATATATATATATTACAAATAGATACCGGTTTCCCATCCACTATGGGACCAAGCTATTCATTTTTGAAAATCATTACCTCTATTATGTGTGATTCTCACCAAAGGGAGAAACAGAACACCATTTTTTTTGTTCTCTTGTTCATGGCCTACATCCAACAAAGCACTTAGCCATATGTTTGCTTTTCCCCCTGGACTGGGAGTCTGGCTATTGGATAGCACAAATCTATGCACCAGAAAGAGTGTATCATCCATCACTACTTTAAGTCAATCAAAGATAGATGTCTAAATAGCTGATTTAGACAACTGGAGTACGACAATTATTTGATTAGCCTATAGAAATCCAGAGATCAATGGGCTCTGCTCACAATGGAGGTACGTAGCAGGCAGCAGGATAGCCTCAAAGCACATGACATAACCGAAAATTGCTCCACGTACAGCACTCCTTATGTTCTCTCATTATCACATTTTAGAAATTGAAGCATTTGATGAAAACCACTGGACTATAAATCGGTACCTTCAACATCTAGCTTCTTGCGTTCACAGTATGACCTGCTCATTATACTCCATTAAGAGGGTAAACATGACAAGATAATGGATTCATTTTGGCAGCAGCTACACACTTTGATTTTTTATTATTTCTACTTTGCTAGCTCATTTTGAAAAATCCAAGAGGTCTCTTCAGTTGCTAATCTATGAATGGCCAGACCATCATGTTCTGGGATTAGTATTAAAAAATGACTGAGAAATTGCTCACTAGAAAAGCAAGAACTGGTCGTTCAGTTTTGGGGTTTAGTGTTGCTCTCTAAATATGCTTTTCTACTTTGCTTTTAAGATTATTTCACTGCTAATTTTTAACACCCCTGAAGCTGGCGCTCTGAATTTATATTGAAATTTAGACCTAATCCTTGTCAGTAGCCTAGATCCATTTTCTAGGTGAACCTAAAACACTGCTCTTCTATCTTGGCAATTTAAATGCATCACTGAGTAATCATACTTATAGTCCACTTGCACAGATTTGTGTTTACTGCATATGTTCATGTCTCTAATGTATGAAATATGAAGCCAGAAAAATGCTGAGGATCTACCTGGTAGTTTTCTGGCCCCTGAAATTAAAGGCTATTTTTCAGGTATAACCTCTCCCCAGCACTCTGTCAAAGGAAATAAAAGAAAGGGGCAGGGAAGGCAGAAAGCACCTTTTAAGGCTCCTGAAGTTTTTAATTGAATCAGTGATTCAGGAAATCTTATTCTCCCTTCTGTTTGTTCTGAAATGAAGGAGAGACAATGAGCAGATTTCTGTCAGTTAAACAGATGCTCTGTGCATGCAGACATTTTTAACGATAGCCTTGACGTTAGGATTAGCTTTCTGTGATCTGCTGCTAGGGGCAGCAGCATAGGATTCATTAAATGTCTTTCCTGTAAAAATTTTGATATGTTCTTTTAAGTAAAAGAGGCCCCCATAAAAATAGCCTTGCAATTATATTTCATTTATCACAGGACTGAACTGGCAGTAAGGTTTTAATTGCTCAAATAACAGTATCACTAAGATGTCAAAATTATTTGCATTAATTGTCAGAGGAGACAGAGGAATAAAGCTTCTGTACTAGCACATTGTGTACCCAGTTGTGATTAATGCTATGGTTAAACTTTATATGTCTTCCTATAATATGATTAAGAGGAATAGGCTATTAAATAAAGTTCAGAACTAAGATAAATTCACCTTTTCAGTGAAACTTCAAATCTTAACCTAAGTATTTACTTAAATTGTCTGGGAAAAAAAGACTTGATCAATACTTTAGATGATACATATTTTTCCAACTCCATATTTAGACTGATTTACATCGTATCAAAGTATGGCTTCATCTTTCTTACTTACAGTAGAATCTAGCACTAACCCTCTTTTACTTTTCAACTATATAAAAAAAATAAAGATGCAGCTCCATCGATGGAAAGATTAACACTGCTGTGCTTTACAGTACACAGCCTCTATGTCTTTCCATAATGAAGCTGAACAATAAAATCTGCTAAAAAGCACCTTGCCTGTAATTTTCCTCCACCCACTCTTCATGGAGTAGTATGTTATCACTGAATAGTAGCATTGGCTAATTAAGCAGAGGATGTTTTGCATGTGCAAAAAGCAAGGTGGGAATGCCTTAGCAAATGAGTAAGGGGATTTTGTTCTTCTGGCCCCTTATACAACAAAGTAGTTATATGGAGGAGGAGACAAGGAGGCTTGTTTGCATTTTGTGGTTTTAATTGGTTGGGTTTTTTTAGCGTTTGGGGTGGTTTTTTTTACTGGCAGTACGTAGGTGGGTAAGTTGAACTTGCTGTAAAACAGCTTCAACTGATAGAAGGATAAAAGCATTCTTGGTCTCAAGCACTGTGCCTGTTGTGCATCTCTGGCCAGGGCTGACAACAGTTTTGTGGGAAGGAACTGCATTTAGTGCTCCTTTTTGGCAAACTGGTCTCTCCTATTGAAGACCTTGGTCTGCTGGCTACAACATCCTTACGTTGGTCCAGCTTGCAAGAAGCTTTTAGACTAAAATCCCTCTGGTTGCTTAGCCTGACAACATGAAGGGTGAAAGTACACAGAGAAAGCTCAGGAAGAAAACATAGCACTGTTTAGCAGGAGGGGCAGCTAGCTAGGAGATGGCAGCAAGTATTCTCAGCCTAGAAAGGAGAAACAGGTAGGATTACTGAATCCGTTTTAACAACAACCAACAGGACTATTCTGGCATTGTGACCTTGTCACCTGTGACAAGCAGACACTAAAGTAGGAAGGACAGCATGAGTGTGAAGGCATTACCCCTACATTTTACATATGTCCTGGTATGTTACAAGATGGATACTGCTCATATGGACTTTTTCAGACACCTTTGATGCATTCCTTGTTTCTGCCATAAACATAAAAGTTTTATGCTCTTGGATTTTAGACATTTGCCTAAGTGGTTCTGTGAATGGAAATGTCTGGTTTTTCTCTCAAAACCTCAGCTCCTATTCTTAGTCCTCCTGTATCTTATTTTTTACAAGGAAGCAAACTGTTATTTACTATGAACATGTAACCAGTAGGTATTTTTTCCCCTATCAGCTGGAAACCACACAACAATAAAACAAAAATCTTATAATGCTACTTGTTATCATTAGAGAGGCACCATGATAGGTTTTGTCCCATGCATTTAACGTGCCATAGGATAGTGAAATTAAGATCACAGTGGTTTTTCCTCTGCCGTTGTTTGGAGAATATTTTTGTAAATATAGCCACTAATTAAATTTTGAAAACTGCAGGAAGGTACTAATAGCAATAGTAAGCTTGCAGTCTTTAAATAGGTTTTCCAAATTGCTATGCTGCAGTACACATCACATATCATGACCTGAAAGAATGGATTTTTTTATGCTGCTTTTTCATAACTACCAAACCTGTTTCTCATTTGAGAGTTAATGGAGAAGTATCTTTTGCTCTGCTGGTGATGAATGCAAAGTAGCTGGAAAAGCTTTGACATTTTCAATTCACCAGTTTATTTTGCTAAAGTTTTAAACATGCCTATCTGAAAACTCTCACATTATCTTTACAAGGCAAAATTTTTGAAAGACTACTTTAGAAACAAATGAAGGGTGACAGAATGGACAGAGAATTTTTTGCTGGCTTATAGAAGTCACCAGAGGAACCAGTGCTTCTGAAGAAGCTGTGAGAACCTCGTCAATATAATGACATCTCCATCATATCCGAGCAAGGAATGAGCTGGTACAGGCAGATCTCATGTGAGAAAGGTGTGATAGAATCATAGAGAGATCAGCTCAAGTCCTGAAATAAAAGATTCAATATTTTCTGCCAAAGCTGTGATCATAGAGTAACTCCAGATGTATTTGTAATCCTCGTGGCAAATTTTGGCAAATTCCACTGCCTATTAGCATAGAAAATTTCATAAGGGTCTTATCTGGGAGTTATAAGACAAAACAGAAAAATGCACCATTTACACCCTTTCCGCATACCCTCTCTGTACACATAATTATGCATTAATGAGTTTGTGACCTGCATCCTTTTTACTCCTGTAACTCCTTCTAGTGTTTTGGGGATGCGATATCTGCGTAACTTAATAGGGCGGTGAATCCACGGTGCAATCAGGAAAGCCAGCATGGTATTTTCTGCATTTTCTCCAGCTCTGCACCCTCTGTGTGACAGCACATGTGTGACCATCCCTGCCAAAGGATTCTGTAGGTGTTGGAAGTTTATCTGAGTATAAGGAGATATTGTATAAACTAATGTAAAATAAATGCATTGAGGGCTACTACACCTAGAGAAATAGTATGTGTTTGCTTGTATGTGCTTATCCCAGCCTAGGTACACACTTACAGCCCCTGTAAGAGACAGTGTGGAGCAGAAAGGCCATTGGTTCCACTCACACAGCCATTTTTATGTTCTAAACTTGTTTCATTATGACATCATATAAAGGAAGAATGGGTCTGGGTCTCAAATGAGCAGACCTTTGACTGACTAAATCAACACAGTATCAGTTCCTAGGCTGTCTCCTGGTCCTTTATATGAACTGGAAATATGAACTGGACAGTGGAGAACAGTAAAGATTAGTAGCCTTGAATCCTGGATGACTGATCTATGGTTGTTAATTTGAAGTAGTGATGCAAAAGTTATATATATTGTGGCAGTTTGGACATTTTAAAAACATTAATATTGCTCACTGTTTGCTGGGATGTATTTATAGCCAAAGTAATTTGACTAAAAGCCAAGTATGTTGCAAACAAGACAATAAAGAGCAGAATCTAATCCACACCTGGAGAAAAGGGGGTTTCTCATTATGAAAGTATGCTTCCTATTCAATGCCTGAAAGATTTCTAACTCACAGTAAAAGTTCAAACTGAATTAAGAGCTGATAAGTTTCTGGAAACCACAAAACTGGGATACAGTCCATGATCCAAAGCAAAGTATCACCATGTTCAATAACGCTAATGCAATGATAATGATCAGAAGTTGATTAAAACTACATGTCTCTCTAATGCTTTCAACATTTTAATCCACATATCTCTGTTAGGGGACTAAATGTTAATATAGAACTCCACATAGTATATTGAATTACTAATTGGTATTTGAATGTTTCTAAGAGACCAGAACTGACCCCACGTAAGCATAGACAATAAAGAATAAAATATGTTTAGGCCAGCACATTCTACAAGGAGGGAAGGAAAAGGGAGGGGGGGCAGCGGGGACAGGGAAAGGAAGAAGGCATTAGTGCTGATATTAAACTTTAGCCCATGGAGAGCAACAGCTGTTAAAACAGGCAGGCAGAATAGTAAAGGTGAAAAGGTTAAGGAGCCTCATGAATATGAAAAGCTTTTAATTACTGCACATATTGACCCACTGTGTGACAAGGGAGTGGAGCCTACAAAACACAGCAGAAGGACAGGGTCACCTGTCCTGGGGGGCACTTTCTAATTTCATTGTGCACAATTAACAGCATCAGAAAGTCAGCTGCTACTGAGAGTGTGGATTAACAGAGGAATCAAACCCAGAAACAAGACATTCCACCACAATGCTTTTGGGTTTGCAAAATCTGTTATATTGTGTGATGAACCATGATTATGCTGATCACTGGAAGCACTCAGCCTTTACTAGCCACAGGCCTAGGGACAGAGCGAGCCAAATACTAGGGAAATCTATTCAGTGGGACATCTGTCACCTGGACAGCTACCTGTGCTACCTCATTTACATCTGACCAGCTTCACAGCACAAACACAGAATCAATTCATTTGTATTAATACTTGGCTTGTGGCAAAAGCACATTTTCTAGAAAGGTGCTTAGGCTTATAAAAACATCAAGAGACTGAAAACCTACTTTATTATAGATAATATCAGTGGTCAGTTTCTTATGGTTACCAATGTGAACTTTATTTATAGTCTGAATTTATTATCTTTTGCTTTATCTCTTTCACCTATGTATCATTGTTACAAGCTACTTCTCTAGATTAAACTGGGTTAGTTCTCTCCATCATCTGTGCTGTAAACACCATTTCTTTCCCACCTCTCACAGTAAGCAAAGAGGAAGACCTGGCATGCCTCAGCATGAGGCAGGATAACACCCACTTTGGGGTTATTGCAGAGAAAGAGGGATTTCCCCACCCCCACCCCCCAAGAAAGGCTCTGAAAAGCTCACACTCCTGTCTACACCCAACAAAGCCTATGGGAATCAATGGGGGCACTAATATTGTATCCTTTAGAAGACAGGAAAAAACTGTTAATGAAATCAATGATGTTTTTAAAGACTTTGTCTGCATAATCTAGAAGGCTTAAGCCCCAGTTTCACATTTTCTTCTTATGCAGCTAGATGCTACAGGTTATTTCATAATAAGCACTAGCTTTTTCGTTTATCTTCTTTCACTATGAAATGCAGCCAACAAGAGAGGAAATGTAAGTTTAAAAACTGGCAGAAACAGAAAAATAAGCACTTTTCCTTTTTGGAAAAAAAAATCAACCCACAAAACCATCACCAGCAATAAAATTCAAATGTCATCTCAAGTTAGGCACATAGGATTGAGCTATCAATCACTGAAAAAATTCTGCTTGCATCTGCATCGTGGAAAAATACATTTCATCAATTTAGGACCACAAACAATCCCACAATTCCCCCAGCAATTTTTCTCCATGCTCTTTACTAGATTTAGTACTATGAAACCAACAGATATTTTGAGCAAAGCATATTTTTCTAAGTTTATTCTAGGACATCTAAATAGGATGTGTGAAATAATTCTTCTACTCTATTTACTGTAAAGAGCTGCAGCCCAAGAAGACTGTTCAGTTTAGGGGAAAAATATCTTAAAGACACAGATCTGCTGGGAAGACTGCAGAATTATTGCAGGTCTAGAAAGCACAAAGTCTGGAGAAAGACCTAAAAAAATATGTTTAATATGAAGGACATGGTGATTCTTGAGGTATATAAAAGGCACTTACAGAGAAGAGGACTCTGTTCTTTTCACAAGATGTAATGTGTCTAAGATGCAGCCAGAAAGATTGAGGTGAAATAGTAGGAAAAACCGATCAAGAACATTGAAGCACTGAAGGTTTTTAAGAACAAGTTAGGCAGACATTTGTCAGGATTGATTAGGTAAAGATGACCTGGCTCTGGGGCAAAGGAATGGAGAAACCGATCTCTCAACATACTGTCCAGTCCTATTTTCCTTTTATCTGATCTCTTTTCTATTGGGTCAACAACATTTGCCCAGCATGCATACTATGATAACCCTGTTAAAAGGGATAAATTCTTGAGTGCTCATTTCTAAACATTAATTCATGTCAATCCATTTTCATTGAATGTCTAGATTATTCAATGAAAACATTTTATCATTACTGTGTCACGTGAACACTCGTAAGGTGTCAAACTTGGAAAATAAAGTTTTTCCATGAATAATGAAGATGGAACATTTATAATGCATAAGGATGAGAGACTATTACAAAGGCATTAGAACTGAAGGAGGAAAGGTTTTCAGTTTACGGGAGAAGGCTAAAAGAGCAACCAAAAGTGAGAAAAAACACCCCTAACTTTATGAAATGGGAAGAATATTAAAATGCAATGTGGCTTGTGCTTACAAATGAGGGAGGGCACGATCTGATTCATATAAACTCTACAGTATATTTCCAGTTAATTCCTTATTAGTGAAGTTAACTGTGAGCTCAAGACTTTCAGTGGGAAATGACCACAGCCAGTAACTGAAGGAAGACCCCAGTGGCAATGGTACTTGAGAAGTCTACATAAAGAGTTGGCCCACTCCATTCCAAGGGAAATACCTTACAGACAAGGTCTGATGTTGTCACAGTTATGAAAGGAAAAACTATATACTAACCAGTGCCTTTGTGTCTCACTAGCATTCACACTGTTAAGCATGGCACTAATAGGAATTAAAAGCGTGGCAGCAGTAACAGGTGAAAAACAAGCAAAATGGTCTTGGTACCAACAGAAAGCTGCAAGGCCATGTTCTCAGAAAACAAGAACTTGGTTGCTCAATTTTTGAGGTGTTCAGTTCAGAGATATTAAATGGAATCACCTGTAAGGGTGATTGCTCAGCCTTTCAGATTTCTTAGCAGTTGTGCTGCAGCCCAGAATGTCTGAATTGTTCTCAAGGAGTCTACTTGCAAAAATGCAGAAAAATCACAGCTCATTCTAGAAAATGCAGGCTAGATTTATTAAAAGCAAAGCATTTTCATGCTGCCTAGAAAATAGTGAAGAGATTGCCTTCTAGTTTTAATTCTCCAATTTCATTATCTCTTTCATGAATTCCGTCCACCACTTCTTGTGACCAGCTTTCTGAAGAAACAGCTGCAAATGCTTTACAATTGTTTGGCTGGGGTAGAATTAATTTTCTTCACAACAGCTAGCATGAGGGCATGACTTGGATTTGTGCTGAAAACAGTGTTGATAACACAGGGATATTTTAATTACTACTGAGCAGTGCTTACACAAGCCACCCCACCAGGGAGTAGGCTAGGGGTGTGTGCAAGCAATTGGGAGGGGACACAGCTGACCCGAACTGACCAAAAGGGTATCCCATACCATGTGACATCATGTTCAGCATATAAAGCTGGTAAAAGAAGAAGGAAGGGGGAAGTTGTTCAGAGTTATGGGTATTGTCTTCCCCAGTAACCATTACATGTGACAGAACTGCTTTCCTGGAGATGGCTGAACACCTGCCTGCCCATGGGAAGTGGGGAATGAATTCCTGGTTTTGCTTTGCTTCTGTGCTGTGGCTTTTGCTTTACCTATTGAACTGTCTTTATCTCATGAGTCTTCTCACTTTTATGATTCTCTCCTCCATCTCCCTGAGGACTGAGCAAGGAACTGTGTGGTGCCTATTAGTTGCCAGATGCAGTTAAACCATGACAGCTTGAAAGCTTATCTGCTACATTTTACACCTTGATAATGTTGCTGTATTTTATAAACAACCCTTTTACTCTGCCAGGAAAACAAAACCAACTAAACACATACACAATACTCAGAAACTGTGTATAGTTGCAGTATATTAGGCCCTAATACTATTGAAATGCTGACTCAAGAAACATATCCATGCTATTCACATTGTTTTCCATGCTATGCTATCAAAGTAATAAGCATTTTCTCATTTGCAATATCAGATGTGATTCACTAATCTAGAAAATTAGATTTCTGAAAGAACACAGATTACATTTTCCAAGTACCAAAAAAATCTATCAGAATCACTCTATTCTTTTTAATAAACTTTCTCTGTGCAAAAGCGATATAGAGGAATCAATATGATTTTTTTAAAAAATCCCTATTATAATTCATTTATTCAAATAAGGACCTTAACCTTAATTAAAATAGAGCAGCGGAGGCCCAAGGGAAGCACAGATGTATAATTCCTACAATAACTTATTTATTATTTTAATTAATTATTTATTATTAGGAGTAATTTTTTTTTAAATCTTGCAAGAGTTTAATTAAAGTTACAGTACGCTCTGAGAATGAAAAGTGCGTATGTGGAACACTTTCATAGATCAAACTGAAGTCAAAACCATTTCAGTGCATGCTAATGTATAAGCAAGCATAAGCAAGCCTACTTCTGTAGAAGTGCAAATAAACAGTTACACACACACTCAAGGAGGGTGAGAAAATCAAATTTTACATAGCCATGGTAGTAGAGACAGGAAACAAACAGATCTCTAGCACAAACATACCTTTCCTGGTTGTTACTAGACCAAAGACCTACCTCTCCTGCAATGTCAGTTTGGTTGAATAGTCAAGTACTTGCGTTGGGTGAAGGTCTGCAGTGCTTGTGGCAGCCTGATCCTTCTCAGTTTCCTAACATAGGAATGATGGCATAGAGATGAAGAATGCAGCTGTGGTTCTCTCATGCATCGCCTTGCACTATCAAGGAGAATGGATTCAGGCCAGTGGGCCTCCAAGCACCAAAATCAGATGTTAAATGGCAGACAAGAACTTGTGATCAGTGTCCAGCTAACTACCCGCCTCCTGTGTGTAGTCGGCACAGACCTCACCAGGTCCATTTGGACTGAAAGATCTTGCTTGGCATCTTCTATCATCAGGGATACTTCAGAGCAGTTTTCATGTTGAGTTAAGCAGCTGTGCAACAGTTTGAATGTCATTTAGGGGCTAGTGTAAATCTCAGCTCACACTAAAGCCCACTGACACAGTCTCCATCAATTGAGTCTAGTTTAGGCTGTTTTTTCAATTAACCTCCCATCAACATGTTCTTACTGTGTTGTGGTCAAGCCATGTTAGCAGTACAGCTCAGGAAAGCTTATTATGCTAAGAGATTAGTCCAGAAATTTCAATAAATGCTCTTTAATTCTAACAAGAAGTCAGCTGTTGTCCTTGAATAAGTGTGTGATAACTGACCACACTGCAAACTGTGCAGATATGCACAGGCATATCAGCCAGCTAAAATCTTTTAAAAACAGCTTCCTTTGGGATCAGACTGTTACCAGATCAAGTAAACAGCTCTATTCTGCTGAGGTGTTCAGTGAAGAGCAAGGGAAAGTGAAACATACATTTCAATGAACTCTGTGCAGCTGTTTCTGCTCTGGTTTAACCTTCAGTACAACCACACTGGGGAAGCTGCTCAAAACCTTCATCTTTTCATGTTTACTACTTAAAAGGCACTATCAATACCACAGCCTTCTGCAGGACTTTCTACTTCAGTCTTGCTCCAAATTCACAAAGATGAAGGTAAAAATGTTTACTCAGGATCTGCACAGAAAAATATCTCCCTGAAAATTTTGCCACAATATCTTCAGCAATGTAACTTAAAGGTGAATCTCACTGTTTTGATACAGAGACATCACCAGGTAATAGAGAAAGCTTCTCCCTCCACAATGTTTTACAGTGACTGAATAACTAAAGGAAAGAAAAACAACGACCTATGTATGTTACATCATCTTTAGGCCTAGAAGTCTTTGTAATAATTAATGTTATGAAATTGCATCTGAATACTCATGCATGCAAAGATATGAAAGCTTTTTCCATGTTAAGGCAAGTGGCGTAATGATAAATCATAGCCCAAACCTGCTTAGGGTAAATTGGCACCTTAATTATAACTTTTCTTCATGATAGTGTCCAGACATACCAAGAAGACAGGACAAAATGGATGAACCTGGTGATGGCAAACTCTGTACCAGGGCCTGGTTAGTACAGAACACTTTTAGCTTAGTGACGTTACTGAAATGTTTGAAGAAAACAAGATAAGAAATCCACCCAAATCTGGTTTGTAAGATTTTGATGAACATACGGAACATCCTGCTGGTAAGCAAGTGAGATTTACAGCCATATGCTCAACCAGTCTCTCATATGAATATTGCAAGTCTGCAACATGCCAAGAAATGATCATGTAAATTTATATCTGTGATTATGTATATGCAATTATGCCTGCATAATGATCTAGAGCTTGATCAACCTGAGCTTGATCAAACTCCTAAGATAAAGAGGTAGGGAGAAGAGTATTTTCTTGGTTTTATCATTATTGCTGCTATTTGGTCTGGAAAGTTTGCTGGGGTTTTTGTTTTGGTTTTGTTTAATTGCCATTCCATATATGCCAGATGTTGAATAGGAACCATGGAGACCAGTCTGAAAACTAAGTCAAGTACATATTGCAGAAACCTCATTTGCATTAAATGCAGAAGGTCCAGCACTCCAGTGATGTCCTACCTACACTGAGGATAAGAAACAGGTAGCACCCAAGAAATAGACAAGGACAGAAGAATTTCTTGGCAGAGGTAGATGGCCAACACCTGCTGAGACCCCTAAGGAGAGTTGAAGCATTTCTTGGGAGATGAGTAGTGTGGCAAGGTCTAAGGAGACTAGATCTAGAAAGAACCAACGAAGTGTTATTGACAGATTTAATTATGCTGGAAAAGACGGAAAACTGGAAATGCTTGTTTTTTGGCTCTTCCTGGGCTACAAACTTCCATGAACTGGGGACTTAAAGCCACAGAAGTTTAGTTCCTGACCAGTCTAAGCACAAGAACTTCTAGAAGACCATTCATGAGAAATCTTCTGAATCCAAAAGAATACTGGAAAGAGCAGCTGTAGTGGCTACAGAGAGAAAAAGATTCGGCACCAATGAAGAATGACTGCCACTGGGGTATCTCCCTAGCAAAGAACAAGCGTTTGAAGCACTTTATATGCAGCGATGAAAGCTCCAAGTACGGAGCAGGTTGACTAATAGGAACTGTTGAAAGCATTATCAGATCAACCTTGAGACTCCCCCAAGGCCTGTGTACCCACGGTGCTCAAGGTGGCAAACACCTACCAGGGTTATTAAGAGTAATCTGCCCAAGGAGTATTATTCTGTTTCTTGGTCATTAAAATTCCTAGTAACTTCATAAGATATACTTGCCCATCTAAATATGATATTAAGAGCTGAGAGTTTTTGGCTTTACAGAATACCATCAGTTCGTTGAAATCTACAGTTTCTATAGGGATTTTTTTTCCCCTCCACAATTCCATTTAGTAAAATCAAACTGAAGCACTATCTTCCAGCATTACTGGAATGGAACAGTGTAATTCTGTTTCCAAACTTCTTATGCTTTTACTGTTTTTTTTCCTTATGTGACAGAATATTGTTACTGCTATTTCCATTTCTTTCCTCCATCTTTTTTTTCAAATTTTCTTTTTTTCTTCAGAAACTAATACAATGAAAAAAGATTGCCTTCTGAGGTATCCATTTGTGGTTAAACAGGAAATCTAAGGTTTTAGAAAGCTGCAAAGGTTGCCAATGCACTGATTAAAAAACACCTACCTTATCCATTCCATTATTTCTTCTTGGCATTCAAAGCACAGAAAAAATCAGCAAATAAGTAACTCAGACCCACTCAGAATGGAGTTTGTGCTAATATCCAAGGAAAGTGAATCTCTGAACAGTTTCCCTTTGACCTATATGCCCAACAGTAAGATGTAGAGAGAAACCTCATTTCACAGGTATTTTAAACAACTGAGCAAGAGTGAGACACCAAGACACAAAATGAAGCAACTTACTATCCACTATCAAATGTCCATAATGCAAGGCAGAATGTGAAGAGTAAAATATACATTCTAATGGACAAAATATTAAAGCAGTATAGTCACTGCATTCAAAAAGTATGCATGAACTTATTAAAATCAAACTGTGAGTATGGACACTGCATACTGCATATGTACAGTTCAGTAAGCCAAGCTTATTTTTCGATTGTACAGTGTTGCTGCTGGAAGAGAGTTTTCTTAAAAAGCCAACTGACAGAAGCATGTATTAGAATATTGAAGAATACTGTAGAAACTTATTAAGAATTAGCATAGAGTTAAAAAAATGGTACTGGCTAGAAAGGGAGGGTAAAAATGAGATACTAGTACTGAATACTTTCCAGGTCTCTCTCCTGTGGTTCTACATTAGTTTTTCTCAGCTGAGAATGAACTATTGTTTGCTTCAGTCTTGTCAATGAAACTTATTTGGCTCTGCAGCTTTCTTTTCTTGTTATACTCTATACCTCATGAATGAATTGATTAATGCTTCTCTTCTAATAGCAAACTATATTGCAACAAACTTTTCTGGATTCTTTAATTGTTTTGTTGACATTTACTACAACAGAACAGCAAAAGTGGACAGCCAACAAAATCAGACTATGGGGAAAACTTACCAGAGAGCACTGTGGCTGGTACCAACACATACTGTTATCTAAAAGTCTGATGAATAAGCTTATGCTGAGGTGAGAAGAACTCGGAGTTACACTGTATCAAGTTACTTTCAGGTAGCTGTCAACAATTAAAAGATACTGAAGTTTACGCAGGGTTTATGTGTCTTACTTGCCTCTCTATGCATGAATACACAGATATGGGTTTTAACCCGTCAATTGTAATTTATTTGGGTTTCTTTTTTGATAATTCAGTCTGTTGGTTAAACGCCAGTAATCAAAAGTAAGTTAAAATGAAAAGTTAAAATTAAAAGCATGATTGCAAAATATTATTTTTAAGACTTTTCTTGGTCAAGAATAGAGCTAGAACGATACCTATGAATATGAAAGGACTTGCCATCATTCCAACCCAAATAATATTTGAATAAACCTGCTTGTGCTGTATCAATTAAGCAACATATTTCACAGATACAACATAGCCAAAGATAGACTGAGCTTAAACAGAAAGGATTCTGTTTGTAATACATTATTAATCAGATTCCTTTCAAGGAGCCTGAGACATTTCACTGGAACTTGCGAACAAACTGCTCATGGTCAGCAAGGCTCTTGAACAGCAAAACAAGATATCTTCTAAGGAGCATAAGATTTAACAACTACCTCAGAGAATTTCTGAGTATTACATAGAGTACTCAACTTTTGACCCATTCTCTCTCCAATAGAATCAGATTCAAACCACACAGATGAATATTTACATGTTTGCAATAAAAAAGGGAATATCTTGATATTCTCAAATGTCAAACTAGCCTTAAAAGAAATTTCTCTCATACACATTATTTACCTTTTGTCCTAACCTCTGATTTTTTTTATAGAACTGTAGTATGTCTTGGGTCTGCTGATAGATGAGACTGGAGATGAGGCAGAGGCAAACTACTGTATTCTGTGTACAATTTTGTCTTCAAAAGCAACACACAGAATCTTTCAGTTCCCATCTCTGAAAAGAGAATAGTTTCTTTCCCTCTTGATCTTGACTGGGAGTACTTTTATGACAATGATAGTTTCACATCAAGATTAGGAAATCTACTGTGGGTAAACTGCAACGGAGTTTGTGTGCATTGACAGGGCATTTGAGCACAATAATACTTGGGAGTTTTACTTACCCTCCTTCCCCTTTCATATCAACAGAGCAACCAAGTGCTCTGTAATCTTTTGCAAGAGGGGAATTCAAAGGAAACCACATTTCAGCCAACAGAGGTAAAAGCTCAGAAGCCCTTTATCTGACTTAATAGAATTTTTTCAGTTCCTGTAGCAAAGAAACTGCATCTTTCTTGTGTCAGTAAGTACCTTACAGTAGGATGAAACACTGTTTATTTTAACTTTTACAAAAAGCTAGACCTTAAAACCTGGTGCCTTGCATCCTGCATTTTGTCCTTCTGACTAAAGGACAGGCTGTACTGGTACACAAAGGTGTCAGAGTGAAAGAATTCCAGAAGAGAATAACGTTATGACATCAGGCTCAGTATCTAGGATGAAAAGACTTCTTAAAAGAAATAACAAGCAAAAAAAGCAAGACTCTAAGATACAGATAAGGTAGAAGGAAGGTGGATTCTTGTCTTAAGGATACTTACAAAACTTATACTGACACATGGAACATATCATCAGCTGAGAAGTTAGGCCAGACTTTTCTACCTTGTGGGATCCTTCCTCTTCTCTCCTTTTCTATTTTATATTTAAGGTTTGTCTCAGGGATTCTGACAGATTTTAAACAATGACATGAGGAACACTTGCCTTATTGTGCAGTACAGGGACCTTGATTGTAATCTAGATGGACTGCCTGCACTAGTTAGATTAAGACAATTTCTTGGGATAGCAAGTTTCTCTTAAACTACATTTGACAGAAGATGGATGTCTATTTGAATTACACCCATCCAATTCACTGCCTGAAGGTTTATAAAGAGGTCCTCAAAAAGCAGACTTTCAGCCATTGTCTAACACATTTGGATGCAGCACCATTCCTCCAAGAAGGCAGAGGACCGATCGATCAAAGGATATTTGGAACATCACAAACATTCAAAAAGGGAATGAGTGTATCTCACCAAAACGTGTCCATCTAATTTCAGAAATTTCTGCCACATTTAATAAGCTTTCCTTATGACATTTATTGTATGTCCCATTGGATATCAGCTAACTGACCCATAAAATATATGGAAGCAAACTGAGAACCCAACAGAACTTATTATAGATTTTTAATTATATTGCATGGCGTTAACTCCACATTCTTTGGGAAATAATTTTCTTGCAGGAATTTATTGGCTTACTTTTCTGTTAAAAAAAAAAAAAGTAACTTTTTTTTGGAAATTGAAACTTCTCTTTTTTACTCTTCTCTTATAGCTGTTCTATAGTAGATGCAAAGGAACAGAAACAGTGAAAGTGGTGAACACAGGGATGGAGTAGAAGAAACCAGAACATTCCTTGGAATGGCTGACCATGAGAATTGTTAAAAACGAGACTATGCTCTTACAGGAGGTATCCAAGGCATGGTGTTTGGAGAAATCTGGGCTGACAGCATTTAATAAGGACTGACTACCTCGGGTTCATCAGAAAACCTGCAGTGTTTGAAAATCTGTAAGACATTGCAGCCAGAGTTTCTCCAATGCAATTCTCTCATTTGTTTTACACATTGTGACCTTAGTTTTAGTGTGATGAATACTCCAAAAGGGCTTAGAAGTCTGTTAAGAAAAAGAACAAAACCAAGTTTCTTCCTCTTGGTTTTTACAGCATTTATGTCCACTCCCAGTGACTCCAAATCTCCTTCACAAGGGGGCAGCCTATTGTGAAGCACTGTGTTGCATATTGTCTTCTGCACAGACATGAACTCTCTTCTTCAACAATACACCCCTGAGGTACTAGCTTTGAAATGGTAATTCCTAACCAAGAGACCACTTGATTTTTTTTCTTAACGTTTTCTATACATTCTTGCATTAATCAAGCAGTATTTCATGAGTCAGGAAACTCTTTCAAAAAGAAATGATTGTATCTTTCTGCTCAAGGAAAACCATCCTCCATTGGAAAAATAATTCAAGATTTTTTAGTTATCTTTAAAGCAGATATGAGCTATAACATGAACAGGTAAAAATAGCACTGTCTGTCCTGGCTACCCTAGAATATTTATACAGTGAGATTGCTGGATACTCATTCAAGGCTGCTAGGTCTATCACCCTACTAAGGCTCAGTAAACCAAAAAGAACGTACAGCAAAGGAATCAGCAAATGCTTCAGTCCCATACTAGAATCTTGTTACAGGACTAGAGAACACAATCTTTGAATCTCAGGATATCTTATCCTTCTGAAACTGTTACTACTAACACAGAGGGTCTCCACCCCTAAGCAAAGTCCAGGCTTCTCACCTCATTGTCTTCCCACTCCTGTTGAAGACCTCCTCTGAGCATTTATTGATTTTTTTTTTCCACCTCTCAAGGACCTACCTCATTTTCCAAGACATCCTGTCCCCAAACTACTTACACATCAGCATACCAGTCTCCCATGTTTCAAACATGTCTTCCCTCTTCTCAAATCTCGCCACCTCCATTCTTCTTCACTCTCACAGAAGAGATGGTGCCCTATTTAAAAGGCCACTTTTTGGATGGCAGCTTTGACCAATTGAAAACACTTGGTATGTGAAATTAATTAGACCTGCCTGACATGTCTTGTTCTTCAGAAATACAGCTTTTATTCATCAGCATATTTTCTTCTAAGTTAGTCCTCATTTTCACATACTTATGCATTGCTTCCAGTATTATTTATTCCATAGTTTTATGCAATTGTTATAATTACTTAAGGAGCTTTAGAATTCCCTATCTACTTTTTCTCTAAGGTGTGGACTGTACTCACCTTTTCCCTATCATCCCTGAACTTGCAGGGTTAACCACTAATAGTTCTGTGATTGCTCTACAGATTACCAGACCAGTGGTTTTCCAGTCATACCATCCCACCAGCTTAAACAAGTAACTAGGACCTCTGATAAACTAGACGACATAGGCATGAACAGCCAAGTTTACCTGGCATTGAATTCTTCATTAATTAAAGCAAGCTTCCAACCCAGTGTGTTCAGGGATCAAAAAAAGAATCAATTAGCTTCCTACTAAAGGATAATAAGCCCAAAAAACCTATAAAATCCAAAAGATAGGCTTGGAAGTAGAACACCACAACCTTTCTCCAGGGTTTTGGTTTGTTTTTTTTTCAAGGAAATGTGAGAAAAAACAATTTTGAAAAGCTTTTTCTGCTCTCCCAATTTGGATTGCAGTTCCAGATCCACATATTTAACTTCCCAGTCTAGACAATATAGCAGCTATGGAGAAGCAAGTGTCACAAACAAGGTACATTTCTGCTCCAAAGTACAAAGCATTTTGCTCCTGGGTTTGGTAATGTAGTGAAATGTCTACATCCACCTGGGAGTCTTCACCTGGAAGAGCCTAACGCACATTTCCAAAGGAAGCTTTGTCTTACAACCCTGCCAAGGATATCAGGGGGGCATGTTTAGCTTTCTGGCACATCTCTAGCAATAACAAACTGCCAACTGGTAACTGGGTAAGATCTCACAGAAAGTTGGAAAAAGACAAGCCAAACTTCAGGCCAGACATATAACAGTGACAGCTCTTGGTATTAACAGGCAGAAGTAAATTACTGTGCCAGAATAATTCTGGGCACAACTGAAAACACACTTTGTGTTATGCTACTATACTCTTGCATTTGTTTTGTCTGTAGCAAACAAAAAAAACGTAGACTATATTGTCAGACTTCTCAGTAGACAGTTTCAGACTTTCTTCCTATTCATCACAGCTGGATTCTTAGTAACAACAACTAATATTATACCTGCTATCTAGTTGTGTATATGTGCATTTTTGTTCTATTTTCTGATGTTTTCCTACATCATACATTTCTACATACCTGGCTAAGGTAAGGCACCTGCCTAATAACAATGCAAGCTAAGCTTAAGGTCAGCAAAGATTAGAACAGGAAAAGAATTTTTCTGATGCACCTTTTAATATAATAATTGGTAGTTAAGCAAGACAGTGCATCACTAGAATCGTGGTTAGTCAGCAATATTCACTATTCACTCTCATCCATTGTTGCATGCAGTGCAAAAAGTTTTTAACATAAGCAGATACCATCTCAAAAAGCAAATGCTTCTACTGCAGTGCCCTGCTCCTCACTAGAAAATCATGTGGGTGAGTTAGAACTAAACCAAATTCCTCAGACAAACATTAAAAACAGCTTGCCTTTACCACATAGTGTTCAACTGAATGCTTCAGGATGATAATCCTGCATTAAGACACAGCTTTATCTGCATTGTTGTCTTCACAGACTATCAAAGGAAATTACATTTAAATCCATTCCCCTTATTCACTCCTGTGAAGTCATCATAATAGTTTGTGTCATGAATTTGTTCTGCTTAGAAGCAGATTGTGTGATACCACTTTCCCTATATTATAAGGGGGAAGGGGGGGTGGGAGAGAGTGAGAGGCTGAAGTTTTCATGAGTAATCTTACTCAGATATAGAAAGAACAGCGTGCCAAGGAAAAAAACGTCTCCCAAAGCAAAACAGTTTGCATAATAGAAAGGAAAAGGAAATATGTGTTAGAGAAAAAATTTGCAAAAATTAAAAAATTTCCATCCTCAAAGTTAAGAAAAAGGACCAATGTGCCATGAAATGAAGTCACCTCTTAATTTTATTCATGATATATTACAATTTGATTGTTAACAACCTGACCTAGTATGCCTGGCTATTTATATATATTTTGTCAAGAATGATTCTGTTAAATTTCCTGCCCACAGACGTTTTTCTGACACAGATGAATGGAGAATTTGAGAACAGAAGCCACTTAATACAGAAATAGTAGCTGGATGACAGTAATGGCAATGTTATAACATGGGTAGCAATTCCGGGTACATAATGTTCGTGTTCTCTATGCTATTCTGAACAATGGATGCATCAAGAAAATATGATCTCATCACTTCAAAGCATACACCAGGTTAAAAGGTGAATTTAACCAATCTCAGGTACATGATTTAGGTCTGAGATTATGAGGAGTGAGGATCAAAACCTATATCTCTGAAATCAACGTCCACAGCATAATAACAAAGAACTGATTTAGAACATTTTAACTATTTCTTCTGGGAAAACACAGCTCAATCAAAAGAAACAGTTTCAGTAAAAGAACTGTTATAGCCAAAAAGGGGTTTTTTTGGATAGAGTGAAAGGGGAAGACATGTAAAATAGACCCAAATGAATCACAGCCTTTTTTTCTCCATTTTTCCCTTTCTCTGTGCTTATAAGTAATATATTAAGAAGCATAAAACATTGCATTTAGTTCCAAGAGGTCTAAAATTAAATACATGTCTTTCAAACAATTTTATGTCTCCAGCTGAACTCAGGAATAATTCTGAGAAGGAAAAAAAAATACTTTCAAAATCCTTCATAGAATGGGACTTTCACTTAAAACAGATTTCTGGAAAAGTTTGTGCACTGAAAGTTGGTAGCAAAACTTTGGAGTCCTCAAAATGGTAGCATACTCACACACTAGAGAATGGCAGAATTACTGAAATAAAACCAGTGAGGGAACATAGAAGACATCATTTCACCAGAAAAGATTTAGGAAGAAACCAACAGGTTGCTAGAAGCATCTCTGAGCTTTGTTTTGTTTCTCTGCGGATAACAGGGTTTTCAGATGTGTCCTCAAGTCCAAGTCTTTTTAAGGGCTCCTTATTGCAATAGCAAACCTCAATCAGAGTTTGTCTTGCTGAAGTAACAAAGCTACGATTGGATCTTAGGGGGAAAGAAGCAACATTTTAGGTTAAATGTGTAAGAGCACAAGTGGTTCTTGTGGTTTTACACGTCTGTTTTTTTTAACTTAGAGTTTTCCTCTTGCAGCAGAGCAGGTGGAATGAGAAACTCATGGCAAGAAGTTTGCAGTCACTACAGAATTTGTTCCCTCTTTGAAGAGGGGAGAAGGGGAATGCAGAAATGATGTGACAACCACAACCTGAATGAAGTCAGAGGGATCTGCTGATTGAGATTCTAGTACTGAAACGCTGAGTTGAATTAAGAAGAAATTTGAAAAGGATAAAACATGCAAGGCCAAAATCCATTACAGTTGATAACTCTATTTACTTCAGTGGAGAATTATCCTCAGACTATTATTTTTTTCCTTCTTCACCAAAAGCAGTTCAATTTTGTACAATTCAAAAGCTGTGATAAAATAAGAGAGATTATTGTTAATTATGTTTGTTTGCACGGCATTAACCTCAGCTAAGGAGGGAAGATCCTTATATTATTAATTGTAAGAATTCAAAGTAAGATCCTGAGTAAGGCAAAGCTTAAAAGGAAAAAAAAAAAGGAAGGAATCAAATCATTATCATTCCCAAGTTATGGATAAAACCTAGAAATAGCACAGAAAAGGATGGGAATTGACATAGCCATGTAAGCTAATGAACTTACAAGCACCAAATGATCTGGGTCTTGTGACTGTGATTCATGATCTGTTCTGAAATTAGGCCACAGATGGATTTAGCCATTTAAGTCATATAGCTATATGGAAGCACATTACTTCCTTTATTTAGCCTTAGAGATGAAGATGTTAACCTCTCCAGATGCAAGAGCAAAATCCAATGCATATCATGAATCATAATTCTGGTTACAGTTTATAATACCTACTGTGAACGAGTGCACCCTAAAAACGTAGACTCTGTTAAGTTGCTGCAAAATTTCCCATCTGTTACCACCTGCCTGTTATCCACTGCTTATAAACAAACAGATTTAGCAAGGATTACCTTGCTAAAATTTAGTTAATTATTTTATTTTTAGCAAAAAAGAAATTGAACACAATGAAATAAATCATTTCAGCCCAGTTCAGGACATGACATAACCATTTTAATAAATTTAATAAATACTTACTTGGCAAAGCATCTTGCAGAGTTTCAGAAAATGTTATTGTTTGGTGATAGCATTTTCAACGTGCAATATGCTTCTATGTAAGATTTTTAGTCCTGAAAGAACTCTGGTGCCTTTGAAGACAGATTATGGGCAGACTGAAATGATTTTTCTCAGAGTGGAACTGAAGGACTTACTGCTTCTAGAAAAATAGAAGGAAAATATTTCCCGAGCTGAAAATTTAACTGTTGCAGTAGCTCCAGACTCACCAATTCATAGAAAAAATACTCCAATTCAGATGTCTGTTTTAGGGACTACCGTTGAGTAGGGGAGCAGATGCAAAACTCTGATGGTTCATTATGACACAATGCAGTGGTGTCACCATTGTGTATTATGCTACAATGGAAAGTTGTTCCTTTTGAGATACTTAAATAATGAGAATGCATAAAGTTATTTCATGGTTTTGTCTTACTACACATGGAGATCACACAATCACAGAATCACTGGCTGGAAAAGACCGGTGAGATTGAGTCCAACCACACCTGTCCTCTACCATATCCCTAAGCAGAGGAATACAGCAGTTCAAAATTCTCTTTCCAGTGCTAAGTCAAATATGCAAATATTCCTACATTCAAGTAAGAAAAAAGAGCAGAGGAACAGGTCATAAGTTGTGGTGACAGAAAGGACTACTACCATAAAATGAGCCCATTATTTCTGATTGCTTTTCAAAAGGACCTCTTGTCCTTATTTGAGGCCATGAAGCAATGAAAAACTTATCATAGTTATTAATAAACTTTCCTAGCAACCATTTATACTTTACTTTTAGATTAAGTCTATCTTCAAATTACAGCTACTAAATAACATTGTATCTTTACCCCTTTCTATCATATATCTTCTCTCCATAGAGTTAAGAGATTCTTGAACTCTTCTCTTAATTTTTTTCTAAATAACCCCAAAACCTCAGCTTTTTTAATCTCACTTATAAGGAGCCCTTCCCATATCTAAAAAACACAGCTATTGCTGAAGCTGTCCAAATTTATTGGGTTTTTTAAGGAACTTGCTTCCACATTGCCACTGTTCTCAAACACCATGTGTAGAGAAAAGAGCATCTATTTGCTTTAAATTAAAATCAATCACTGCTGAAACCCTTTCTGTTACCCAGACTGCTGGTTTTGTCTGAGGTAGCTAATATTCTTCATAGTAGCTAGTATGGGGCTATATTTTAGACTTATGTTGAAAACAATGTGGATAACAGATGTTTTTCAGGATGATTTTCTGCCCCATCCTGCCATGGGGACACTGAGCAAGTGGCTGTGTAGAACCCCAGCCACCAACTAAGCAACAACCACAATACCAGGTGTTCTTCATTCAAGGTCCAAGCAAGCAAGTTTTTGCAGCCTTTTTGTCCTGACCATGTTGCTTTAGGACCAAGGTGCAGCAGGCAATTAAAAAGAAAAGGTCAACTTCATTAATAAATAACCAGGGGATCCCTTTGAGCAAATTTCCTGTCTCATTCTGCAATTTGCTCAACATTTGTCAAGAGGAGAAAGAACACAGCCTTTTCCATATATCATTTAATCTACTATCGCCGTGCTGAATCAGCAAAGCTTGGAAGTGGCAAGTGTTCAGAGACAACCTTCATTTATTCCAATTTATAGGGTCCACATTTGGCAGCTTGTAGACAGAAGATAGCAGGGAGCTGACTCAGATGAGACTTATTTGACAGTAAACCAACAGCATCCCAAAGGAAACCAGGAAGGGTCAATGCAGAATTAATAGGAGCTTCCTCTATGATGCTGTACTTCTTTAGTTTAGCTGAACAACGTAACTCCCATTTTGATTTAACAGAAGGTTAACATCAAATGTAACTGAGCTGTGCGGCCTTTTTTCTTCTGTTGTTTTGGTGTGACCCTGAACCTCTTCTCCTCCCACCCCTAGAAAGTGAATAGAAAACTGAAGGTCAAAAGCTCACAATACACAGCCATTTTTTCTCAAACATTCCCTCAAACTCTTACTTTCTTAAACTGACACCTCTGGCCCAGCTGAGCATTTCTACTTGCCTTCTGTTGGTGGCAGAGGGATTTTCATTTGTCTTTGACCACTCAGTCCCTCTCCTTTTGAATTTCACAAGCAGGTCTTGACTATTCTTCTCCCAGTTCATCATCTTCCAGTTTGGAAGTGCTATAAGACCTCAGGGCTAACATGATGAAAAAATAACTAGTTACCAGGTGTGAGGTCTTATGTCTAGAAATAGCAACATGTTAAAATGAGTAAGTGCAAGAATAGGTGAATCTTCGGCTATGAAAATGTCTGTATGCTTGGGATTTTGCCTTTTGTACAGGAGGCAGTTAATTTTTTCTCTTGATTACAAAACCATTAGAATATTAGTTACAGACTAAGAGAGAGATAACAAACATTACTACAATACGGTGCAAAGGACTTGCCAAAAAGGAGACTTAGGAGATATCTGAAGAAGGGAACTCTGCTCTTGTCTATGTCTAACACATCCTGGAAACAAGAATTTATCTACATTTTTTTAACTTTAAAAACAAATAAACAAGAGACCAACCAAAAGAGTGCAAAACAAAGATCATATCAGCAATATTCCTGACAAGCATCTCTTCGCACTTCAGAGCGGCAGAGTGACAGACATTTACAAACTCACAAAAAACCAGCAGACCCAGAGCCCTGGTAGCCAGGGGTGAATTACAACTCCCTTGGGAGACACTGGTCCCTCTCCACTGCTCACCAACCTGCCAGCACTGAACTCCCCACAGACTGATTTGTACCAGTGCTGTACAGTGACATTTTGCTCTGACGACATCCATGTGCATCAAGCAGCATCAGTTACATCCAGCCATGTGTAGAAATGCTCGCAAGGGCTTAATATAATGACACAATTTTATAGAGGATGCATATGATCAGAAATGCTTATGATCATGAAGCATTTCTCCATTCTTGGACTTTCACCTTATGGGTTTGGAACACTGGATAAAAGGCTCTGTTCTATTAAACTGTCATGCACATAAGTAAATAAACATGGTGTTTTTTAAAATACATTTAAATGTTTCTAAATATTTTTTTTAATGATGTCTTTGCATAAAGTATTATGTGCCCAGACTGAAAAGCCATGAAGGCAACCACAAAATATTTTTCAGCAGATAGCTTTCTTAGATAGATTTCTGTCAACACAAAAGCCCTCATCAGTTTATTGCATACACTGCCAAATCAGTTTTGCCGATAAAACTTTTTATTTCCTGAACCTACAGATGCATTCTTCTTCACTACAGCACGTATCCTGGTTTTTATATGCCAATTTATCAAAAATAATGTGTATGCTGGCCCTGCTGCAAAGGAGACAAGGTGTGGATATGAAAACTAAAACTGCTGAATGTGAAGGAAAAGAGGACAGCTAGAGAAAGCAATGAGATTCAAATGCTTTTCAAATAAAAGAGCACAGAAACAAGGAAATTTTTCCGAGGCGCAATGGATTGTCCTGTTTCTTCTGCTGGTGAGGACATTACTTCTTCCTGAGAAAGTAGGATTGACCAGTCTGCTCACTTGCTCAGGCCAGTGAGGCAGAAGGAGAAGGACAAGCTGGTCATAGCTGCCTTCTCCCTGCCAGAGCTGACACTACCCCATCACTTTGATGTTAAACAAGGGAAAGAAATGGAGAAAGTTTTATTACTCTCTATTAAAGTGCTTATATCTTGCTGCACTGTGAGTAAATGAGCTCATTTTCAAATTAGACTGACAGAATATGACAGGGGGAAAACCACGTGGAAAGCTTTGAAAGTCAGTGAAGAGATGAGCAGAGCTGGACATAGCTGGAGGTGCGAGCAACAACCATTCTTTAAGACAACGACTACAGTCACCTGAAGAAATAGTGCCTGCTGCAGATTAGGGACATGTGCTTTTATCAAAATGCTGAGGAATTCTCATTTTAAACAAGAGCACAAAACAAAATTCTGAATTTCATCATCTCAGAGAGGATAATACAAGATCTCAACCAGTATGACTATGTGGGAGCACTATGTGCTCTACCTGAGCCCAGGACAAATTGGGCTGGTGATCAACAGACCCAGTCCCTCTGCTGCAAGAGAAACCTGATAACTCTTTAGATGTGGCCATTGCAAGGACCAGGTCAGTAGGTTTGAAGTCATAGAGAAACATAACCCCCCTGTGCTTTCAGAGAACAAGGGATACTGTAAGAGCAAATAAGCAGCAATTTATATTTTTTTCTTTTTCCAGGGAATGAAAAACCAGTTCATGCTGTAATTTTTCAGTGCATAAGTGTTTGATCAAAAATAGTTCTTTTAAAAGATGAAGGTTTTTTACTGAAACCAAGTGAGAGTTGTTTTGAGGCAATGTTGCTTACACCACAGTCTCCAGTCAGCACTAAACCACTGCCATATGAAATGCAGCCTGGCAAAATAATGCCTAGGCAAGAAAAAGGGTCAGGGACAGCGTCTCACATCTCTTTAAATAGTACCTGAGAATTGAAGTGTCTCAGGACAGTTTCCTGCCTGAGCTCTGTGCATCTCCTACCAAATTTAGAGAGTAAAGTTACATGGAAACAAGAAAAATAAATAGAAGGGGAGAAGAATGGGCATTGAGCAGCAAGCCCAATGAAGTATACTTCTTGCTATATTAAGCACGTTAAAGGCTGAAGTAGAAGTCATTGGCCTTCACTGACTTCAATGAGCTTTTCATCAGCCCCTTATTGCAAACATGGTTTAAAATGACAAGGAAATCACAGAAGCAGTGACATTATATAATTGTGTTTAGAGATAGGATACGGCTTGTAAATATCTTGTTTGGCTTTTTGCAAATATCTGATTGAATTAAGCCACTGCATAAGGTTGGACTCTGTTTATAAATCATAAATATTCTGCCATAGAAGTTGACAGTGATGATCTGACCCTGGCAACAAGAAAATTAAGGCCATATTAGACACTATTCACAAGCAATCTCATACTGGGGGTCAGAGCTATAAATCAGGATAGATTCACTGATACCTAGAAAATAAGGCTGATTAATTCCAGCTAAGGACTTGGTTTACAGCATTCATACTGGTCACTCATTGTCTCACGCTTCTCCCAACAACATCAGCAGCAAAATTACCCATTTCTATAGAGAAGTGTTATTAAACCTGGAGTCCTCAAATCTTCCTTCAGGATAGAGGAGGGAACATGTACTTGCCTTTTCTCTGACATTTTTAATGCCATTTTTATTGATAAATATAGAGAGGAAAGAATGACTTGTGACAGACAATTTAGCGGGGCATGAAAGCCAGGAACTTGGTTCATATAACTGCACTGAAGTTAACTAA
Source organism: Gallinula chloropus (assembly GCF_964237585.1). Classification (NCBI taxonomy): domain Eukaryota; kingdom Metazoa; phylum Chordata; class Aves; order Gruiformes; family Rallidae; genus Gallinula; species Gallinula chloropus. The sequence goes on from NC_140090.1 coordinate 71,702,470, forward strand.
ATTACACTGACAGACATGACAGAATGATTCTCTGTAACATACAGTGTCAAAATTGCTTGCAGAAAACATATGTCAAATCCTCAAAATAATAGAATAAGGAAGAGAAAAACTAATAATTAATAAATCATTGTATAAACACTACTCCATCTCACAACCATACAGGTGTTGTGAGGTCATTACTACCAACTGATTAATTTGGGAAAGGCAACTTAAGTGTATAGGCTGACTCAGCACAGATTTGATTTGTTTTGCTTTGATTCTGATGGCTTTAATTTTACTAGACAAAGCACGTACATATAGAAGACAAAGGACATGAAGTCAAAGTCTTCACTATTGTAGGCATCAGCCTCGTCATATCACTGCATTCATGTATTCTATGAACTGTATGTCTCATAAACATGTTTTAGACTATGCTTTCTGCTAAGAGTCTGACCCACCTAGGACAACTGAAATTCTCAACTGTTGGTTTATTCTTGATCCAGTTATGGTCAACTGTTCCAGCTTCTCTGTGCCTCAAATTACTTCTCAAATTACTGATGTTCACACCCCCAGCAGAGAATACTCATATCATTTCTCACCCTTCCTTTCACCAGACCACACATCAAGTGGTTTTGTGCACAATAGGTTCTTCATTTGCCTGATTCATCCTCGCAGCCCCCTTTGCACCTTTTCTGACACATTGGTGGCTCCCAGTCAAATGGTGTTCAAAAATTGAACCCAGATTTTCCAGCTGTCACTGGACAGCTTGGTACCACCTGAACAAGTAACAGAAATTCTGACTGTAAATCCCTCCATGCATGAAGCTGTGCTTTGTTCTATTGAATTTCATCTTTTTTCTATTACTTCAGTCCTCAAGATCATCCAATTCTCCTGATACGGTGTTTCAGTCTTCCTCTGTATTGACAATGTCTCCAAGTCCGTGAGATCAAGTCTATTGAGAACATTTCTATGCTTTCTGCCAAGCTTATTAATGGAAATATTAAGAAAGGTCTATGCTTGAGGAATTCAATAGTAATTGCCTTTCAGTCCAATAGTTTCCTTTCCAGATCAATCTACTTTTATTTCTCTTTTAGCCATGACTGATTACTGTCTTTTCCAGCTTTAATGACTATCCTTTTATGTGTCTCAAACATTTACTGAAGTACAGGGAATACGGAATTTCACACATCCAAAGTTTTCAGGAAAAAAAAAAAGGCTTAATTTCTTAAATATTTATCTTTGGTAAATCTTTACTGCCTTCACTCACTGGCTTTCTGATCTCTAAAAATTTTTCTGCTGTCTTTCATGCAAGCAAGTCCTCAGAATGAACAACCCTATGTCTACATCTACAGTAGTGCACTGGCATCTCCACTTTGTAATTGTTTGACAGCCAGCACTTTCTTTTTTTCTTTTCTCCCCCCTCTTTATTCAGTACCTTGCCAGTTCCACGAGGTCCAGAATTTATTCATTTACAAGTGAAAAAAAATCTCAAAACAGGCCCCACAAACAAATTATTATGTAACACAAGGAACCCCACTGGAACAGCCTTACTCCTTTCTTGCCAAACATAACACTACATCAGCTCTGACTTGTTATGTTGCCTCTTTGGGGTTCTTTGCCAGCTGGGAAGAAACAAGAGGAGATAGCAGTTAGAAAAACAGAGCGAGAGACATTTTACCTTCCACGGTATGATAGACATGGATGCATAAACACTAGACATAACCTAGCTCACTAGTGGATCCAGGTTGGCACAAGCTAGGATTTCTCCAAACTTCCAGATAACAAATGTCAGAGATTAAAAATAATAAAAACTGAGGTATTACCATTGCCTGGAGGAGATAGAAGTGCAAATCTGTAACAGACACAACTATATAGATGAACTTCTATTGTTTCCTATGAACCCATGTAATTCTACCTGCCTGAAACGTCACCATCCACTTTCCCAATGGATTTATACATAATGCAAATTACCAGGGAAAGAAGGTTCTCTCATTGTTTCTTTCAAATCTGAGCATGTAGGTGAAAAATAAATATGTTAGGGCATTAATGGAATCAAGTAAAATAATGCATCACTTTCTAAACTAGAGTACACTCTGTGCATGCTAACTGTGCTCAATTTCATTGCTGCTAGGGATATTTCAATGTTGTATTTACTACAGCAACCCCTAAAGATGCTCTTCCAACCAGTGAAAGTTCTGTACTTAGAATGATAACTTCTTAACAATGCCAAAACAGTGCAGGAGACTAAAATCTTAGGTAGGTAAGAGGTAAATAGAAATTACATAAGAAAAGCAGGGGACCAAAGGGGACAGTTAGTTCAGAATCCTATCCAGCCAACAGGATGATGCACTGTCAACAAACAAAATAGACAGAGCCTTTACCAGTTCTTCCAGTCATAGTACCACAGTGAGCAGTACCGATGGAGAAAGACTTAGCTGTTGCTCATAATGGATGCTGAAAACAAATAGAAAACTAAACTGAATATACAGAGTTTGACAGGAAACCTAATAGCATAAATTGCCATGATGCATTCCCCAGTCCACACATATTTTGCAAGCTCTCCTCCCAAACGTAATCAACAATCACACAAACACTGTTATTCAATTGGAGAAGGATAACTCTATTGCACAATCAACTCACAAACTAAGAAATTCCTCTCATGGTTCTGGACCACTCACTGTAGAAATGGCTCATTCATCTATTCCACTTTTCAGGGTTAGGACCAAAGATAATCGATCATGTAGCACTTTAAACAAGGTATATCATTTTTCAACAAATCTATTCTCAATGATACAATATTTCTAATCTTTGTATTAATTTTAAGAGTTTTATTTACCTTGTGGTCTTAATTGTTGGATAACTGCTGGACAGTCTGGGCAATTAAGACTCAATCCTCCTAAAAGATATCCACATAGGCTAGAAACTGGTTTTGCAGGGCCCAACAGGACCAGGCTTTGAATTACAAATCATTGGGTGCAGGAATAGCCTTGGGGTCTGATTTGCCATGTATAGTTTTAAGGTGACTATACTATTAAGACAATTTTAAGAGTAAAGCCAACCTTAAGCATACTCACACCTGTCCTGGCCACTTCCATCCAACCCATGTGCCCATGATTCAATGTACAGGACCAACTTCAGGAAACGTTCTTTGTGAGCCCTTATATCTTCTGTCACAAGAATGGCTAAAGGCAGGAGACAGCCCAGGTTTCAGCTGTGTTGCCTTTACCAAAATGTAAAACAGCTAGCAGAGCAGAGTCCTGGGAAGAATTTGCCATCTCTGTCTGCATCGCTGCCCTTTACAAGTAGCAGCAGCTTTGACAGGGTTACTTAGGTGCTCTATGCTTCTACAATATGAAACAGAAGGCAAACCTGGCAAATGACTGGTTTATGCAATTCCAGTGGTAGCTGCACAGCAAGGCTAATTACTGAAGGTTATTATAATTAATGATCTTACAGTATGCCTGATTAGGACAAGAACGACTGTGACAGTTGCAGTAATGTGGCAGATCAATGCTGCACTGCATGGTAAAGAGAGAAAACATACAGATTTTGTTGCAAGAGAGGGAGGCAAGAGATCTGTCATCTGACATCATTGTAAGATTGCTACCGGTAGCAAGACTTGCTGACCAAGGGCATTTGCAATATTCCTGCTCATCATCCTAGTCTCACACACTTGATCAGGTGAGATGGGAACGAGATTAGGAAATCAACATGATAGAAAATTGTCCAAAGGAAAAAAAAAAATAATCTGGATGAGGATGGAGAATCATTAACAATGATTGAGCCTGTGCCAATGACTGAGCCAGAACTGCCAGGGAAATTAAAAAACCTACAATGAAATAAATTGCACATTTTTTCTTTTTCACAGTAAAGGAACAAAGTTTCTAAACTGAAGAGAAGGAAAAGACCAGTATGAAAACTATAAGGCACAATTTTATCACACAGATATGGAGAGTCAGATGTAGTTTCTGAAACTTTGATGAAATTGCCCTTTGTTCATCACCCCTTGCACCTGTTTTTACCTCCTGTTCTCATATTTCGGATGCAACTTTGAGGTTTCCTTCAGTACAACAGAGCGCGTGGAGTTGTGTCCCAGCCAGCACAGCCAGGAAGAAAACATGTCCTACTCAAGGGCATTAAAATGGATATTGGTGGGTGTCATCACAGTTCTTGTTTTTATAGTCATTATCACACATTTGTACTGTGAGATACTCTAAAGTAATTGCCTGAAATCAAGGCCCATTGTATAAGCATTTTGAAGTATAAAATAAACCACAACATTTGAGGTATAAAAACCTCACAAATCTAAACAGATAGAGGATGCATGGAAATGGGAAGTACAGGATCTTACTAAACTTCAGTACCAGAACTGGAAATAGAAATGCAGTTTCTGAAGTGCTGGTGCAATATTCTTGCTACTAGGAAAACCAAAAGCAGTTCTCACTGAGGGTTACTTGTGGTAATAATTTACATATATAAAAGTTAATCATTAAGTTAGTATTTGTCATGGTAGAAAACAGTTTCTTACCTACCCTATGACGTACTGGAACATGGCAATTTTGAAAGTGTGTGAAAAGTTGAGAGAAAGCAATATTGAGAAAATACAAATATCCAAATATTCAACATTTCCAGTCCTTTCCCCTCCTGAGAACTAAAAATGTTTCAAAGTAGAAAAGTTTAATTCATGCTCATTCACTGTGTTTCCATCCTTTCCATCCTTTCATCTGTTATTCTTCTTTTCATTTCAATTTCCTCCCCTTTCCAAAATAGTTTTATGCTAATACAATTGTAACATCCCCTAGATTATCCTGCAATAGCTCACAGGTTTTGTTACCATTTCAGCATGTTTCTTAATAATTAGCAATTCTGAGAGTTATTTTTAAGCTTTTAGCAGATCTTTTCAACTTCAAACATACAAATTTGTTGTTACCAGGTTGCGCTTGCACAAGGTAAATCATAATTGCTGTTACCCCTGCAGCCATAAGCAAGTTTAGGTAAGTGGTGACACTGGCCTTTGGAAAAAGCCCAACTCAAAGGCAGGCTGTATGAGCACAGGAGCATCTGTGTTTGTCATGTATTACTTTTAAGAATATTAAGCAAATACCTGCAAAAGTACCTGTATGACCTGCAATAATACAGGTTTTCTTACTAACCATCAAGGACAAACATTTATGGGATTGTATTCTCGGTTCCATAGAAAGTCACAAACATTCTTCAAATCTTTACTGACAGTCCTGAAAGAACTTTAATCAACAAGGATCTGAGCTCCTGCAATGCCATGTTATTTCTGATGCAAAACCAGGCCCTGCTGTCTTTAATATAAAGCTTCCTCCCCATCCCCGTCCATATTCTGCACTTTGATTTTTGCATTCAGATTATTTTACCCATCTCACCCATTTTCAGTTGTGTCAGTCATGACTTGCATTTTTGTGTACTAGGCAGTTTCCAACCTGCCTACTGATAAATGCACAAATATACATATAAGTTCTTTATATGCCTCTGTGCACTTAGATTTATCAAATGTGTATACAAAGATGCTGAATTATATACTAAATTGTTCTTATCAGAATTTCTATGTACTATGTTTCCTCACCAGAGTGGTCTACTGGAGCAAGAACAAAGAACCACAGATACAAAAGCAAAAAGATTACTGAAGATAACCATCTTGGATTTAAAGGGCAGCACTACAGGTGTGTGAAAACCAGGGATGGGACATAAATTTACTAGTTCCTGCTTCTCCTGGCCTGTCTCTGATTTTGTGTGTGCTATCTCAGAGCACAGCTTAAGTTGTAATCATTTATCAAGTATAGCTAGTTGTGAAAGGGAGCAGGTTAGCAAAAATACAAAAAATGGGAAAATTCGATGTGGGTATTGCTTTTTATCAGAATGTTTTTGTTAGACTGAAGATTTCAATAAGCATTTGATTTTTATTTACATATTTGTCTTTAAATTTCTAACTAACTTGTGGAGATGATGCAGACCAATTTATGACTAAGTACATTCAGACACCAGGTGAACCTGTGTTAACGATCTGAATAGGAGTTTGATGGCACTGCCGAGTCCAGCAAAGAGGTGAAACAAAAAAGAGGTGTTCTTTTAAGACAATAATTTAGCAAAGGGTGTGTTTGTTGGGAGAAGGAGAATGGGTGTACTTAGCCTGGGAGCTGAATAGGTGCTTTTTCTTGTGAAGCACGGAGTAGACATTCAGAAGAGCTAGACAACCTTCTTTCTATGGGTTTAACTGGATCCTGAAGAGAACATAAAAGGTCCCTCAGAGCAGTTTCTGAACTAGAGCTCTTCTCCCATGCTAACTTCAGGACATGGAAAACAATCCCCAGTGAGGACAAATACAATCGGTCTTCATTATTCATACTCTGTGACCTGGACTTGAAGTATTTCTCACCATCAGAAAACAAAGAGTCTGTTTCTGAAACTGAATTGACAGTGAAAACTGACTTAGTACTTGAGTATCAATCCTCAGGCAAGTCCTTGGGAGAGAGACACCCAAGCTTTGTGCAATTTACATGAACCAGCATCTATTTGAGGAAAAAAATCCACAGAAACTTTCTGCTTGATTAAAGGTTGAACAAGGCCCCCTATAATCTGGGTATTATAATGAACAAAGCCTTCAAATCTATTCTTAAAATATTTCTTTTATCTCTCCCGGAAGAAGAGGAAAACATGCACACACTACAAAGAAACTTGCAGCTTATGAGCTATTTAAGTATCAAGTCAACGCCTGTTTGGCAGGAATTTATTACAACTGACCTGCATTCATGAAGTGCAGTACAGGAGCCTTATCAGAAAATCTCATGTCCCTAACACACACACCCTAGCAATAAGTAATCTGTAAGCATTCATGTTTCATTCTACCTCCTTGGCCTTACATTCTCATGGCCTTTATCTCCTGCCATGTCTCACCTTGACATGTATCTCATGCTCTATCAAGGAGTAGTAAGGTCTTGTCTGAAGAAGTCTTGTCGGACGCCCACCTACCAAAACTACCGATCCATAGGAAAAACAAGGCAGTTAAAATTTGAGGCAGGAGCAGATCAAGAAGGCACTAGATCTGTGCAGATCAGAAGCAGAATCCCTCAGCTCACAGGTGGTTTTGCAGCTCAGAGTTGTCATTTGCTGAGGTCCGTTTTGCCATTCAGAAGTTATTTCAGAATGACTCCCCTGCAGGGCCTGGACTTCAGACCACTTCATGCATTTCAAGCATTTTGCCATCTGCTACTGTCATAAATACATGACAAAAGCTGTCTTTAAAAGTTCTTGTAATGGGCATAAAACAAACAGCAAACAAGTACCCAGGCACAGTTTGTCTGCAAACAGACTTTTATAATTTTAAAGGAAAGCAAAAGCTTTTGCTGCTCCCTCACTGCAGTTAAAAATGTGATTGGTGTCCAAAATATTGCCTTTGGGCAAGGAAAGAACACTATAGTTTTCTAAAATTATGAGATTCCAACTCATCAATGAACTACAAATGCAAGTGGGGATCACTGTTTCCCTGTAAGACCCAAGACAATAACAACAAAAATAATTGACAGACTGCATATGATAAATGGACAACTGCAAATCTCATCTGCATGCAACCAGAGTAAGACAAACCTCCTTTCCCACACATTATCATGTTTTCTTTGTGGAGCTGGTTTAGAGAGAATGTCTTTTGGGCGAAGGTCATCCAAATTCAGTTCCTACAACACTGTTCCTGGCATAGGAGCCTGTTCCTCTTCAAACAACTCTGAGACCTGAATGTAGGTTTAGCAAAACACACTTCAGAGGGGAACTTGGAACCATATATTCAAGTCTGATATTTTGAAACTCCTGCTTGAAAATCATATCAGTGCCTTTCAAAACATCAGTTCAAGTAATCCCTTATATTTAAGAAAAATTAACATTTCATATGAAGGCAGAAAGACAAAGTTTGGTTTTATATCAGCTGCTATCCAAAAAGGAGGACTTTTTAATCAGTCTCTTTCCAAGACCTTCAAAGTACTTAATGGAAATTTTGTCCCTGCCAATCATGAAGTAGCACTCAAAGCCTCAAGGAGCTCAGCAGCAACAGGGCTTCACAACGCTTTGCTTCTGACCTCAGCATTGACAAAGTGCTCTAGAGATGGAAAAACAATCATTTATGCAGCCTACTGGCCTTGTTGCAGCTTGCAGTACTGAAAGAGGGAAGGGTGGGACTGCTGCTTACTCCAAGCACTGGACTTTTATTGGGTATTAAAGCTGACAGTGAAAAGCACTAAACTTTGATGGAACAGGCCAGCAGATGAATGGAGTATAATTTCTCCAGGATCAAAATTAAACAAACTGCGTAGCCATTCAAGCTGGAAGTAGGTTAATGATTTACACAAGTGTGAAAAATATTTACCCACATATAGTCTGTAACATCACCACTATCTCCTACTTAAATTTAACAAAGATCTCTACTACCTTTGTCATCCAAACTGTTCTGAATTAATACAAGCCTCTACAACCACAAGCTGGTTTACCTGACTGGAACCTACACCAAAACTGCACTGACAGCATCATATTATTTCCCGATGACAACAATGGCAATGAAAGTCTCTGCTAGCCAATACCCCACCCTCACATGCTCATAGCTGTAGCTCTTAAGGAAGCTGTCATAGCCCAGTCTAGGAGGAAGAAACAAGTTATAATAGAAATATCAGCCAAGATCAAGGACAGAAGTGGATGTTAACGAGTACAAAACATAGAAACCACACTTTGGAAAAGACAAGGCCTCCAGGAAGAGTGTAGCTAATGGAGCTAATAATTGGGAAGAACATGTAATTATGCAAAAAAATTGAAATAGAGCAACAGAAAGATAGTAGAGAGAGACCTGAGGGGCTCTCAGGTTTATGCTTCCAAAACAGAAACAGATACTTTTATGAAATAGCAAATAACACTGGCCAGATTCATCACTGTGTTATTCCACCACTTTGCTAACATAAACATGGGTAAGACCAGAAGAGTAGCTGAGGGAATTGCACACCCTCAATTTTCTCCTTTCTGCTGGATGACTGCGTAACACACTGTTCCCAGCTACTAAATTATTGAGAACATTATCTGCAAACACCTGGAAATATATTTCTTGCTTCAGTTCAATTACTTCCATTTTATCCCCTCTCTTTAATTTATTGGCAGAGGAAATAATAAAAGCTGTCATTCCAAATGACTCCTTCAGATTGTTTGAAATTACTTCAGTAATGTGTTACCTCAGAGCTATTTTTTTAAATAATAATTTCTCTCTATCCTGTACATTACAGGATGTAACAAAAAAAAAAAACCTGTGAAACTAGAAGTGTGTTTAGAGGCTGCACTTCCTAAATAATTAATGCCATTTTGTTATGGTTAATGGAGGAAAACTCAGGGGAATCATAATGACGAATATATCTGTGGTACGCCTTTGTGAACTGGAATATATACTGTGGGAGAAAATGATAGTATCACTGCTCTATTTACAGGGGAAATCGTCTCTGTGGAAGAGTGGTCCCTCATGGAGAAAAAAAAAAGATGTCAGAGGACCCTCGGTGAAACAGCAGCACTAGTCTGAGACCCCAGTGTCCAGATCCATGAACATTTCCAAGCTTAAAAGACTTTACCAGACATAACTCAATGTAAGAGACAGGCTCACACAGAATCACAGAATGTTAGGAGTTGGAAGGGACCTTGAAAGATCATCTAGTCCAAACCCTCCTACCAGAGCAGGATCACCTAGATTAGGTCACACAGGAACATGTCCAGGTGGGTTCTGAATGTCTCCAGAGAAGGAGACTCCACTGCGTCTCTGGGCTATGTCAGCCTCGCAGTGAAAAAGTTTTTCTTTAGAGTAAAAAACAGATTTGGATGAGCTGCACTGTGCAGAAGTGAGGAGTCCTGAGGCAACAAATAGTTGTTAGTCTTGATGAGCATGGCACTGAGTTCTGGGGAGAGGTCTTCCCCTGTTATCTGTTAGTCCTTCCTCAGTTCTGCCATGTGAGAATCCCTAGATTAATTTCAAACACACTCAGATGATTTTCTGGAAGGTCGATAAAAGGCTTGTGCTGACTCAGATGATTCTCCTGAAGCAGGACAGGGAACACATTCCTGGCTCCCTCCACCACCAGTGTGGTAGGAATGGCGAGCCAGCAACTGCCAACTGATGGGCAAGAGGCAGAGGTACTTGTGTTTCAGATGGTACAGCCAAAATCAGTAATGATTTTGATGGTCCAGCGTGATTTTTTTGAACCATGTATCAGCCACGTTTGACAACAGCCACATGTTTTTAAAAGAGTCTTTAATCAGCAAACCTCTACATAATTACTTGCTCTGAAGCACCACCTAAACTTTGGTCATAGGTCAGCTACTGCTTTGGGTGTGGGAAAGAGGGAAATCTCATTTTGCTCACTGAAAAATTGCAGAGGGCGAGCATCTACAAAAGATGTCAGCAAATTAAAAGTATGTGTATTGGTTAGGAACACAACACTTCCTGTTTGTATACCTCTCTGTCACTGTCATCTGCCAAAACATGGCATCTCAGCTGCAGCCATCTTAGAGTCAGGAGAGGGGACACAGTCAAGAGCACATCCATACTAAGAGAAACAGAAATGCCTTTTGCCAAGATGCCTTATCCCACTCTTCAGTCACATTGGCACACACAAAACTTGGTACCATAGTTTCCTATTTGACAGCTTTCAAGTTCCTTCCTGAGACTGTTGAGGGCATCCCTGTGACAAGCACTGAGTTTCAGCCCAGATTGCATTGAGAGGAAGATAAAGACATCTCTGGCCAGAACTGTCAAAACAGTGGCCCAGTTTGTCAAACCTGCCAGCCTAACGTAACATTTCAAAATACATATATTCTGACCCACGTGTGGAAACAGCCTGAATTCAAACCTATTCATCACCTATAAACCATAAGAAATTCAGTGAGATACATAGAGGTCAACAGATACATGGCAGTTAGATATACTTAGAAGCTTGGACATCTGTTTAAAAGCCTGAATTTAAAGCACGTATTTTTTTTTAAATTTGACTTATAATGGTATTGTAACTAACAGTGCTCTGAATTCTTGTGACTGTCAACAAATAGCTCAGAGCCACAGGATTGCCATTGAAGCCTCTCTGTTCTTATCCTGATGTAGTAACATGATCCTCAGCCAGAAGAGGACTGCATTGCTGGTCCAAGCTACTGTAATGTAAACTTATACCATGAGAGAGCTGTGCAAATTCACATCATTACATAGATTACAGCAAATTTTGGACCAAATCAATAGCTCACCATCCAGCCTTCTCTTGCTTTTTGCTTATTAACATGCTGCATACTCCCGCTGGTTTGCCTTGAGAGCCAGCTCTGGCACTAGTCTGATCCCATCAGTTCAATTTACTAAAACAACAGAAAATTACTCTGGCAAAAAGCAAGGTTCTCCATATAAACAGGTAAGAGCCAAAGCCTAGAAGGGAGAGCGAGCGGGATCTCACTCTTTGGTGCCATCAAGCTGAGATCAGCTTAGTTGTCTCCTGGTTCCACATCCCAAGGCTCAATGCAAGCACTGTAAGAGCAAGCCACCCATCTTGCCTCTAAAGACCCCAGTGCTGACAAGGAATACATCAAGAAAAACAGTATTTGCAGGAAAGTAATTTGCCTGCTATCACACAAGCTTTCAATGATAGAGCTGTCTATCAAGATCCCACACACAAGAGTGTCTAGAAAAAAAAAAGGCTATTACCCTTACCCTCAAATTTATTTCAGTATTTGTTTTGAGATTATTATTTTTACCGTACTCAGCCACCTTTTCTATTTAAAATACCTACTTCTTGATCAGCTGGAGTGTGGTCAAAATATGTTGTCTACATCATAAATCGCACAACCCAACCTGCCGAAGGCTAAATGTGAGAAAACACATGTAATGAAGACTTTAAATGAAAAACTGAAAAATAGAAGTCATGGAGAAACATAAATGTATTTCCTTTTACGTGGAAACCCAACCACCTTATTTTTAAATTCAAAGTGGAAATAGTTTTCAGCAAAGTGAGGGAAATTTGATTTGTGCCAAATAGAAGTAAATTTGTCCATGAAAACGAATGAAATAGTCTTCAAAATAGAGAAAACCTGAAAGGCATGCTAGAAACCCCCACATCAAGTTGATCACAACAAATATTTGCAACTATTTCTCCTGTGAAAAATGTACAGAGATTTCAACTCAGATGTTTTCTAATAGCTGTACTTTTAATACTGTTCAATAATACTTTCTTTACAGATGATAGAATGAACTAAGCATATTCCTGAGCCACCTAAGAAAAAAAGTTTGAGAGACTCATGCTTTATAAATCTGTAGCAATGGTAAAGAGAATTATTCTACCCTTAGGCTACTAATGAATGGCTGGGTTTACCAACATTCAGGAAAGTATTAGACATTTATACAGCTAATGAGAGCATTCATGGTTACATAAGAAGGGATAAACAAAATTAAGGCTATAAGATACCATCCTTCAGGGCTAGGGGAAAAAAAAAAATAATTCTTTGGTGGCAAACTATTCTATGAAGACCTGAGGTAAAATCTTGACCTTGTTAAAGTTACTTAGAATTCTTCCAAAGTAGCTATGATTTTACCCCAACCGTGCTTAATTATGCAGCTTCCTCTGAATTCATCAGGCTATTCATCATCTGGGCTTCTCATTTCTTCCTCACAGCACCCAAAAATAATCAGTGTAGCAAAAGAGAAGCAGCTAGCTAGACTTCAGGTACCAGCTGAAACAACAATTTCTGTATTCCTTTTACACTAATATTTGAGAATTGAAATTAAATATTAGATCTGATTAGGGACTGATAGGCTGCCAGTTTGCCTGGCTCTAGGACTGTTAAAGTCTTTGGTATGAGAAGAGCACAGTACAGCACATTTCCTATCATACTGCAACAACCTGCTCCCACAAAGCAGCAACAGCCAGGTGTTGATTTATTCATGGAGAAATTCTGCTCCACTTCCACCCTGAATTCCTTTGCATTACCATCAAAGAAGGATCCCTGAAAGTCCCCAGTGTTGATGATATGTGTCATTAGCCCTGAGTGGCATCTTGCAAGTACAGTCCTCCCAACTTACTTTCTTTGCTATCCATCAGCTGTTCCCCAGGGAGCAGACACATACAAAAGCCCCCTACCCCCTCCTCTGTTTTCCTTTGGTTTTCTACTTCATTCCCTCTCTCAGACATACACACATCTCCTTGCCATTTCTCTCTCAACAATCCTGTCTCCAGCCAGTTGTTTTCCTTCCTCTACTGCTGTGGCATCTCACAAAATCCATGTTTCAGTTCTGCAAGGTAAAGCCATGCAGGTCTTTGGAAGCTGCAATGCAGAGCAAGTTTCCCTGTTTCTCTTGGTACTGTATCCAGTTGTTTATAATGTGACACCTCCAGCAGCCTACATAATTCATTGTGATTATTCACTGCATTATGATGGGATTTGGGATTACTCTCTTGACGTCTGTCAGTATAAACCAGGATTATGTTATTTGTCTCATGCCACAAAGCATGACTCCAAGGGGTATTTCTACACTGAGAGACATTGCTCTCCCAGTGCTGTTGGTGACAGCTGTGAACCCCTTGATGACTAGCGCATGGGGTATTCTCCTTAACAAAGCACTTACTAAGATAATTAACAGAACTAAAGTGATGCATTGAATAAAACGATGTCTTTCTTCCCTTATGATTAAGCCCTCAGTTCCTTCCACACAGGTAGAGAGAGAGAAATCCAGTTGACACATGTGAAACTTAAAACAGAGCAAAGGTTGAGATAGGAAATTGTGCACTGTCTGCTTGAGTTTTGCAAAAGAGAAAGTGAAGTTGGAAAACTTATGAGCATAGTAGAACACATATACACACTGCAGAACAGGAGTCCTAACACTGGTCAGTCTTTCACTGACTACCATCTTCTCAAAAGCTGATAAAGAGGGAAGTGCTCATCATCCTTGAATTTCAAAGAGGTTCCAGTGTAAAATCCCCAACAGCTCTTTCAAAAAATCTGGGCTCAGTGTTAGTGAGCCTTATTTTCAGATCTCTAAATAGGAGCTTTTTACACAGCTCCCTAAAGACCTTTGGCATATGTGAGTGAACATTGTACAGTGCTGCTTTCAGTATCCAAGCATGACCATTAAGAAAACACCCTACAACAAGCAAGTTACACCAACTTCATTTTTGCACAAAGCTGAAACCATTCATTTTCTTTCAGGATGTTCAGCTTCAGGGTCTGGTCTTTTAACAATCTATATTCTGTATCTCCTCACACCTTTGTCATTGAGCTTATCAAATGTGCATTCTGCTAAGTAATCTTCATATATTTGCAATAAGATATATTGGCTGTTACTGGCTTTAGAGGTGATGGAGTGCTGATAGTTACTCTCTTTAAGCTGAATAAAGTTCAGGTGAAGTGACCTGCCACCCAATTGGACAGATATCACAGTTGACCATGACAGATCCCGTAGCAATACTACACCAGATTTATGGACAAAATATAAATAATTCCTTCAATGGAGAATACAACAGCTCTGTATTAACTCACAAACCAGTTTGCACACCTCATTTCCAGCAATATGAAGCAGTGTCTGTTCTTTCAACTTCATTGTACAGGAATTAGAAAAACAAAGAACTGGCACAAGAAACATTTTTTTCCCCAAAGTAAGGCAGAATCAACACTCTAGGGAAAAAACCTTGCCTGTGAAATTCTTGCAGGTAAGGAAATTTAAAAACCCTAATCATTACCCCTATGTCTTAGGGCAGAGATGAGGTTACAGAGTTAAATCACTTTTGCGTCTCGTATTTTTCATACTCTGAGATGTTAGACCTTTGCCCACTTATGCCTGGAAACAGGGCTCTCAGCCAAAGCTCCTCTGCACTGTCACACAGGTTTTACAGAAATGGGTATCCAACATTACAAAATAACCTTCTCTGGGTGGCAGGCTCCCAAAAGTGTGTGGTGAATCACAGCTCTGCTCCTCCTCCTTGGATGGCCCTAATTTCTTTGCCATTGACCTAGCACTAGCCTGTGACTTCACTTCAAATTAGGTTTGACAAAAGGAAAAAAAAAGGAAGACTGACATCCCCACATACATTTTTGCTGTGTTGTCTGAAAGCATTGTCTTTGACTGCTCTGGAGCCCCTGCACTTTTATCTCCACTTGCTTCATCATCCTGTGTCTGAGGCAATTAAAAAAAAAACACAAGGAGGCAATAATGCAAGAGACTGATGTTCCCCCACTTTTTTTTTTTCCTTTACAATAGGAGTAAGACTGATTTCTACAGGTAGGTAGAAAGTGATACATAACTTAGATTAATCCTGTAAACTTCAGCTGTTCAAATGTTAATGACACTGAGAGTCAAATATGAAGACAATTCACCTCTTGGCTTTGTTGATTGTTTGTAACTGAAAGACCCAGCAAAAACTCAAGTCAATCACTGAGTGGGATCTTTATTTTGGCTGATTAAAACATCAATAAGGTTTAACTAAAAAGTCTGAATTTACTCTATTTTCTTCTGGCTCTACTTCAGAGCACTTCTGTCCCTTTATTTCTCCCCTTTCTTATCAATCATCTGTGAAAATCACACCCTTTTCCTTGCAACCGGTATTGGGGAATTCCACACTATTTCCCCTAATTCTGTACCATCATGGAGTACCAGCCCCATCTCGGGACACCAGAGTGATGTGCCAAGCCCCCATGAGATGTATATCTCAAAATGACATTACTGTCTCCAAGAAAACGAGCTTTATACAAGCAGCATGGCACCTACAGAGATTACTTCCCTGGAAAAACTCTTTAGGTGATACTACTTGCTGATGTTACTCAGCTCTTCGCTGCTGCTCCATGCTGGGCACAGCACAGGACTTACCACAAGGATCACAATAAACACAAACAGTGTGAAATCCTCTCTGCTGTTGTATTTGTTTTGGAGATGAATGGTCCTATATTAGGCTGAACTGGAATGCCTGGTATCAGAGCTATCTCTTCATACACTCCATGTATCCTTTTCAGAAAAGGATAGGATTTAGTTCCTGCATGGAACCAGTTTGCTCTTCAGAGAGTCAGAGGTGGAAACTCAGAAAGCTATTATGCAAAATCTATCATTCCCATGGTTTATTCATTGGTGGTTTACCTAAATATATATTAGGATTATTGAAAAAGTGCAGGAAATATTTGGTTATCTAGAAAGATACTGTCATATATAGACATATAACAATACATGATTCCAGACAAATTCCTTTACAGACAAATAAAATATCATAAGCATTTGGTGACACTCCAGACACAAGAGGAAGTAAGACTGAAATGGTTTATCCTAGCTGAAGACCTTCTATATGTGAACAAAAGAATCCAACTTATAACCAGTCAAAGAAATTCTGAACTGGAAGTTTGTTTTAGGTTGGCAGAGTGTCTTTGACTGAACACTAAATCAAATATTACCTAGTTCAGTAAATAAATATTTTTTTATTAATTAAAATCTTGTTCAGATTCAGTCTGGTGATGTGTTATATAACCATTTACACAGCTTAAATAGGCTTCATAAACATGGCATAAATATTTTTCATTTTTTAAAAAGCCTAAAGAAATACAAAATCAAGTCTTATGAAAGTCCTGTTTTCTATCTTCCCTTGAAATTATAGGACACAATGTTCTTGGCTATGTTTTCTTACAGATTTTGCTTCCCAATTTAAGATATTTAGGTGTGTGTTGGGGGGGATAAAACAAACTGTATCTGAACAAACTATCTTTGGAATCACACTGATTTACAAGAGATCACCAATAGACTGACATTCCTATATTAACAACATTTTTTTTTTCTTCAGCTTGGCAGTACCATAATCTAAGTTTATTGCTTTATTTATATCACATTTTGAGGAACTTCAGATAGAAACTGGGCATGACTGTCCAATGCAAAAATGTAGGAGGCCCTTTCACTCCTTCTGAAGTAGAATGCGTATTCTTGCTGTTTGTAGAGTGAACTACTTCTGCAGACACGCACGTGCTGAACCAGCAAAGCACATGTTTGAACTTGTACCTTCTGACCAGAATAGGTCTTGACATCTCTTTACATCTGAGTGCAAGACTGAATGCCTTCAATGATTATAAGTACAAGCTTTACATTAAGCACACTGCACAAGCACGTACCTCAACTGTAGCCTGCCTCTATTTACAATTTCCTCAACACTTCGCTTTTTTGCTACATTGACCCCTAAGGACTTTCATAATACTTAAAATATGGTCTGAAATGTGGATCTTCATTAACATGTATACCGCATTCAGCTTCTCCTCAACAGTTGCTTACAAATTAGATGTAGCAGGAACTGTCTCTGACCTTCAGTTAATTATTTTATACCACTACTGAATTTCAAGAACTCCAGGGGGTATCTTTTAGAAAATACTTACTGAATTTTTGAGGAGCAGCACATGACACAAGGTCATCCATTTAATAGGATAGTATTAGCATCCTGTTCTGATGACCCAAAAGCAATCCTCCACCCAGCACCACTGGTCAGAGGGCAGCAGCAAATGACTCACGGGGAAGGGGAATAATTTTCCATTTTTCAGAAAGTTCCATGACAGAAACTTTAACAGATCATTAAAGATTTCATACACAGGGATGCTGACTTAAATCCTGTTGACTTTGGATCAACAGACCAGACAGTTCAGTCAGGTGAGAACTTTTCTGAGCACAGTAACTGTAAAAATAATCATATTTATGGGCACACTTCTCCTGGACTCCTACTTCTGAATGTTGTTTGCCTTGCTTAATCCATCTCACATGCAAGCTGTCAGAGTGGCACTCATCTGAACAGCAATTTTCTCAAGTCCTAGTAGTCAACCATCTTAGAGTACATACAGGTGTTATATCCTTATTATACCCTTGAGGGAGCTCAGTCAACTAATTTAAAATGTTATAGTAACATTAGCAGTGACAACAATAATTAGAGTACATTAGTTTACTCTATTGATTTTTATTTCCCCATATATTCGTAATTTGCCCTTTAAAAACTATTCTGTATTTAATATTTGCTTTTATTCATTCACTATAGTGCATTAACATGAAAGAAAGTGTTATGCAATGTCACAGTCAGCCCAAGAATATCCCAAATAATTAGCTGTGTTTAAGGAAATGCGATTGGAATAGGTAAACATATGTCTGGCAGACCAACACAAGTCTCCAAAGACATGAAGCATCCCTATTTCATAGGACTGAAGGAAGCTCTCAGACTATGCTATGTCGCACCAGTATTTTTGCAAGAGACACTTGTGCAAACAGATCCATCTCCCATCCTCTCAAGTGCTTTACCTGCTATTTGTTACTGATCTACTGTTCTATGAAGCGTTTGTCTTCCTGCAAAGCCTTAACACAGTCTTCCCCACCAACACTAGAGCACCGCCGGTTCATTGCACTCTAGGTGACAGGAGAGCTGGACCTGAATCTTTGCAACAATTAGAAAAAACTTGGCAATGGCTAGAGAAGGAGGGGAAAGGAGGGAATGGGTAAAATAATTAATGAATTTTTGGGATACTTTTCCCATTTTTGTCTCTGTACAAATCTGCCTCAATGACAATGTGACAGCTTCTTAGAACAGCTTCAGAACAGCTTTATTTTGACTTAAATCTTACTTTACTATGCCTGAACTTGTTAAGCAGCAGCATTAACCAGAGACAGAAAAATGGGACCAAAGTTTATTCTAATAGGAACCCAGAAGTTGCATCCAACCTTTAAATGTAGCCCTGAAGACACAGCTTTTTTCATTGCTGCATTCTAGCTGAGCGAGCAGCAGACATATCTAGACTACTTTGGCTGTGGACAAGCGCTCTAGGACATAGACACTGCCTGGTGATTGAATCCACCAGCCCTGAAAGCTTGTCCCTGCTCTGCTTTGCTCTGACAGGCAAATGGAAAACAACCGTGTTACGCGCATCCAGCCTCACCTCTGAGACGCCGTGTAACAGAAAAGATATTTAATCACACACATTAAGCACAAAGTGACAGCAGATTAATGAGCAGAAAGGAAACAACTGAGGGGAAGGCATTTGGGGGGGAAAACACTGATACTGAGCCTGTCAAAATTGAGTAATAGATTTGATTGCTTAACATCTACTAAAATAAATCCTCGTGGTAGTTTCAAAAACCTCAAATCACTTTTCAGCTCTGGTTCAAAGTGCAGTGGAATCAATAGGAATACATCTAGTGCCTAAGAAAGGTAACAAATCAGAGCATGTAGAACATACAAAAATTTGATTTTGCCCAAGGCTATACATACTTTGCTTCACTTGTGACAATATATGCTTTGCTACACTTACACATGGGAGTATAGATTATTACCTACATTTTCTACGGTGATACCTACAGTTTCTGACATAATTATTTGCAAAAGTCTTCATCAAATTGGTCCCACCCCCACTCCCAGCAGTTGTAGTTACTTTTTTTATTATAATTTCATTTTTCTATATTAAGCTACTACAAGAAATATAAAGCCAAATTTATACAGTAGAGAAATTATAACTACTTCAAGCAACTAGAGAGAACAAACCTCTTACAACCAAGGGCTGGATTGTATAATCATTCAAACTTGTTTTACTATCTAGACAGATGATTTGCAACAGTGAGATTTACCATATGTACTTTTCTGTAGAAAAGAATTAAGGCAAATAAAACTTTTATTTAAAGAGGAAAAGACTATTTCTTTCTAAAAGGGGAATACCAATTTGGAGAAACACTGCTCCTCAAAGTGTGCATTTGAGAAATATGGTGCACATTGATAAAACGTGCCATGTCACAAAGATGAGAAGCAAATCAATACTGAACTGGAACCAAGCAGCAGATAAAATCTGAAGAAATCTGAGAACTGCACTAGAAACAGAATGAGATACAGAAAGAGAAAGCACATACTTAAACAGGTATTGACTAAACCCTAGATTTCTTCTTTTACCTGACATTTCATCACTGAAAGTGACATGGAAGAAGAGAGAATTAATGGAAATCCATGTGACTGAAGTCTGTTTTCATGATGTCCACTCAGTAGCTCGGGTACAAAAAACAGTACAGGTATTTTCATTTGGCAGCAGATCCTCATTATACAGGCCTGCCTGTCCCTCTGCCAGCCTATTAGCCCAGAATCAACAGCATGCAAACTCTGCCTTCCTGCTTTGGATGTGAACATCTTCGCATGGTCTACAAAGCTTGATACTGTGTTGTAGTGTTACAGCCAGGATTGTGGTGAGATAAAAAAAATCTTTCAGATAAGCCATGTTTTGTTACCTACAGAATTCATCACCTCATAAGCCAGAAGTGACTAAAAACAAAAAGAAGAGGAAGATTAAAAAAATGAAAAAAAAAAGAAAGAGATGGAAATCTGGCCTTAAAAACTCATTCAAGAAAAAAAATACTTCCCACCTAAACCAAATAAAAAAAACCCCAACACAACAAATTCTCTATTTCAGCTTGAGTATATCATATTTAAGTGTCTTGGTATGAAGAAGCCACTTACTAACTCAAGGCTCATAGACCTTATCACTGGAGACAGAAGTATGGCTGAAACAGGCAATTTTCTGGAGATCGGCTACGACAAAGCTGAATGACCAGAAGAAAAGCTTTATTCAATATTAAAATGGGTCTGAAAACATCTGTATTTGCAAAACTGAAGGTAGGCAGAAAGAAAGGAAAAGTACTCTGGTCTCGATTCGAGCTGCCACCCAGGCCCTAGTAGCAGAGAAAGGTTTGTTCTCCTTCCTAGCAGAGTGGTCCCTTACCTGTTCATCTTCTTCAGAGATTCTGATTTTCTCTGGTTTCCTGGGCACAAAGGGAAGCCACAGTGTCAGACTGTGGAGTTTGACATACTATTTGCTCCCTTCTCATTCCACACGCAAAGTTATTTGGTTTAATCTTAACCTTTACTGCATAACACAGACCATTTTTTCCTAGGAAAGCCTTTGCAAGGTGTTCTCTGCATTAAGCTTCAGGTTTAAAATGAATCTCATGGTTTCTTGCTGCCTCTCTGCACCATTATTCTTAATCTTTTAATTAGTCATGCTCTGCTAGCTTCCTGCAAGGCATCTGGTCCCACAACATCACAACTTGAAACTTCATCCCACATAGAAATCTCTTTACTGCTGTGGGAGTTGTGCAAACGCAAGTAAACAGACATTTAGACCAGAAGGGTCAAAGAGAACCTCCCATACACTACAAACAACATACAACTACCAGCTCTTTTGAGTGAAGTAATAGACATTGCAAATTCTGCTGTGTGCCATGGGAAAGCTCAATAGCTGCCAAGGAACTTATGAAACCCAGTGTCCTCTAGCCCCTCCTCAGGTGCCAAACACCTTATTTTGTGCTGGAACAATGACATCCTTTATGTCAGCAGAGATCCCATTCCATTGAACTTCATAGAGTATACGATTTATCTTTGTCGGTCGGAAGGGTTCATGGTGCAAGACTCAAAACTCATTGCAGGTGAAGGAAGGTTGTTAGCAACCTAACGATGTGATTTTTATTCTACAGCAGTAGAGCTCTTGAGGATCTATTCAGGGAAGGTATCTATAGAGCACAAAATAATACAGACACTTGGTAAGAAGTGCTCTCCTGTCTGCCAGCACCTTCAGATCTTTCCATGGTTTAGTAAACAAAGTGAGGAATAGAACTCAGAGCAGCTCAGACTGTAAGGATTCAACTCTCTATAGCCCTCGAGCAGGACACCAGATAGTTGAGAACAGCTCATGGTAATAACCTGTTTTGAATGTTTAAGACTAGTTTTCTTCACAGACTTCACTACCTACCCTAGGAAAAAATACTCCATTCTAGCTAAACAAAAGCTAGGCAGGTTATCCACATAGGATAGAGTAGGATAAGAAAGAAAAAATGCAAAAAAAAATATGCCAAGACTGCCCTGGTTAGATAAATTCAACTTTGGAAGAATAAATACTTATGGATGTGGTAAACACAGTGAGCAAGTGCAGAGAAACGCATGAAGCTGGAGATAGGCCAGGGGGGATTAATCAGGAAAACACTGTGCAGCCAAGTCTCACTGAAAATCCTGCACTAAAATAAGCAGATATACACAATTTAAAAAAAAAAAATAAATAAAAAGACCCAATGTTTTGAATATTTAGCTGAAATTTGGGAGCCCCGAATTCAAGGTTTAGTTAAATTAAAAAAAAAATAAATCCCTAAAGGTATTTTCCTAATCTTCAGTTCCCCCAATTGCCGACACAAGTTCAAGGTAAATAGGGCTTCCCATTTTTTTTCTTTCAAAAAACCTGAAAGTTAAAAGGAATATTTTGTGTTAGTTCATTTTGGATTTTTCAAACTTTTTTCAGAAAAGGCACAATTTCAAAGAAATTACAAAGAAAAAGTTATTTTGAAACTCAACTCCATAAATTCAATTTCAAAATAGCATAAACCAAAACATACCAACATTACGAATATAAAATTTTAAACATAAAAATAAACGTTTTAATATCTCCAGACTTATCATGATTTATTTCTACAATGTTGAAGTTGCTCATGTAATGTGACTCAGCTCCCTGGTACTTCCAGTCCTTACTGTACCGCCTTTTCCTTTCCCCTCCTTTTTCCTTTGTGACACAGTTACAGCTCTTTGGGGAAAAGTCATCCAGGTCTAGCTGTAAGAAGCTGAAACATTTGGCCACAAATGCCATAAAAGATACAAACAACCTGAGCAATGACATCTATTTTCAAATACAATTCAATTTTTCCTTTATCTTTTGTGTTTGTTGCAAGCCCTGGTGCTGCTCACCAGCTCTGGGACCTAAACGTCATGCTTGTTGACTAAAGGGTACTTTATGCTTATTCTCCTTTCGCGGTTTGTATTGTGTGCTTGCTTTTTCTTGGTTCTGGAGTGACTCATAAAAACACAGGGTTTTAGAAATGACTTAGAGTGATGTGAGAGAGCAAGTTTGGGCAAGGTGTACTCTAGATGAAAGAGATTGATTAATCCATCATACGAGTATTGAGAATAAAACACAAAACAGGGTTACCTTAACAAGTCAGAGTTAAAAATCAAAACTCATGTTCTGGAAGGAAGATTAGTTCTGTGCCTATCTTTCCACACTAAGAGCTCTATTTTTCTGCAGCTAGCTGTGCTCTAAGTGTCTGGTTACCCAGATGCCTGTTTCAACTGCCCCATCCACTCCAGATTCAAAGGCAACCCAGGAAAAGGAGAGCTCTGGCTAGAGCTTAACACATCTCCTTAATTGCTTTCCTTCCAGAAAAAGGAGATAAAACGTGATGGGAGTAGAAAGAGTGCCATTACAAGTAGCTGATGACAGTCAGCCATCAAGCCTTAAAACGTTCTCTTCTCTTAGAAGGACACCAGGTCCATCAGCCTCCCACTCCACTGAAGCCAAAGGCACAGCTCTGCTTCACCCACAGGGACAGAATCAGTGGGATTCCCGCAGCAGCTGACAGAGCCAGGCTCAGTTGATGGAGTGGCTTCCTTTCAGCTCCACCACTTTATTCCTGATACAGTTCTTTCTACAAAATGAGATGAAGAAACATATGGCAACCAGCAGGAGTTTAAAACCAGATAGGCACACCTGCTGAGGTGACTTACTGTAAACCTCATCTTGCCAGAAATAGTGGCCTTGGTGATTAATAACCACTCAGCCTTTTTTCCTGACACAAGGGGAAATACTTTTGTCACCAATGACTGTATTAGGGATCTTTGTTCTATTAGCACTCAAATCTCTACTATACCCTTCACACTGTCACTTGTGAAGGTGTGTGTCATTGATGAGGGATGAGCCATAACTAAGAGTAATAAATTCCCACTAAGATACACTGAGAGAATCTGGACCTTTTGAGGTGGAACTTCAACGATAAGGCTCATGGAAGCGATGTGAAATACTGAAATTAAGATCTCTGGAGTACTGGATGACAGTTTATTAGTGGGGCCAGTTCACCACTTCCCACCTTCAGGAAATACTGGAGTTTAACTCAGATTATCAAAGGTGAAAAATGATAACAGAAAACCTTTATTAACTACTAACTCAAAACTTTTATCCCTACATAGGTTCATGCCATCTGTCACATGGTTAACTACTGATCATTTTAGCCCTAGACACACAGGAGACTTGCGTCTCTCTCAGAAAACAAGGACGTGATAGACAGATTTCCAGAAACAGACTTTGCCTGCTGCTGTAACTTCCTGCTTCACATCTCTCCTTCAAAAATCTGCTAGTTCAGTTTCCCAGATAGCAGCGATCAAGAAAGAGGTAAAGTTTGCCTATAAGGAGCTTGCAAACAAGAACTCTACATCCAGAGGACAACACAAGCCACTCGAAGGTGAAGAGTCTGTCCCTGTCAACTAAACTAAATATATCTGGCACTGCCTACTGCCAGGTACCAGAATCACAGACTGCAGCCAAAGAGCTCTGATTTCTCACTGCTCAAGCCCTAAAAGCACATTTTTGAGAACTGATCTCTCGTGTCCCGGAGCTCATAATTATAAATACCTGCTGCGAAGGCTGAATGAGCAGAGCTTTTAGGAAACAGAAAGCAGGAGTGTAGCTCTTCAGTGATGGAAAATTGAAATGATGAAGCATTACCCCTGCAAAAATAAATATTATAGCAAGGAAACTTGGATGCAGGCTGAAACAAAAACTGACAGAGAGGTTATTTCAGAAATTACAGAAAGGGCAGGAGTCAGTAATGACATGAAGAGTCTAGAGAATAGGGGATTTTTCTCTGAACCTTGCTTGTTTTCTGTAATGATATTTTCCTTTAATGTACAGCAGAGCTTTCATACTGTCAGCTGCTAATATCTGAGGATGAACCTTGGTGTCTAGTACTCCTCAGGCCTTCTGTGGCCTTTTCTATTAGTATACCACATATAAGAGATATAGCATTCACTATACTATCTGCTGAGCACTAAAACCAGCCCTGATTTAGAAACAAAAGTTGTGTCAGGGACTTGATTAAAATACTCAAAGGCAACCTTTGAAAAAGGTTAATCAAAGCAAGCCACTTTGTGGCTTCACCTCACTCATACTTTTTATGTAAAAGGGAGAATTCCTCACTATAAAACACGTCATGTTTTCCTTTGGGAGTAAGTAGAAAAGTAAAATTTACACTTTTTCACTTTGAACAGAAATATAAAATATCAAAAAAAAGCTGTTTTGGTGAGATTCTTAGTTCTGCTTTGAAGAAATGTAGAAAAGACTTTGAAAGTTACAGTATGTACCCTTAGCTAGCCACTATGGCCAAACCATTCCTAGCAACCTCTCATTCAGATGACATTTCTTTGAAAATTTATTAGAAGAGTTAGTTCATGAGTTTGAAAGCACAAGGTTTCAAAATGGCCTTTTTTTCTTCCCTCAATCATTTTGGGGGAATGAATGATATCAAGTTCCAAAGAAAAACACTTTCCACATTCCTAGCAAGAATTAAACCAGCCATATTTCATTAACAGCATAGAACACTGTCTCTGAAACAGCATAGAAACACATCTCTTTCTCCTTGTCTTTCACAGCTGAAGGGCTGTGTGAGCAGACACACACATGGTTAGGAACAAATAACACCACAAGGGATCAAAGGAAAAAAGAAAAAAATTACCCTAACATCATTCTATGTTAGATGGGCTGTATGGGTCCACATCTAACTCCAGTTTCCTTACAACCAGCTTTTCTTTCTCCCCAGACTAAGATAAACAAATTTCCATTGCTAGTTGAAATGAATACAACATCTGTCTTACATTCAACCTGTTGGAAGTGTTTTCTTCAACAAGAGAGAATTTGCATAACACTGTTTTCCTTGTCAGGTTCACAACAGCTATGGGACTTATTAGACTGACTTTGTGTTGAATATTCATCAGTAACTTGCTAGTCATCTGAAAGGCCTCATAGGAGTCAAAATGTATGTGAGCTAAGACAAATGATTTAAAATAATCCCTGTCCACATTTTGAAAACAAAATGCACTTTTTGCAGAAGAGTAAAGGCTGATGAGTGGGAAAATTGTCAAAAAGCCTGCAGTGGCACGTACGTTATTTGTATACATGGGATTTTTCTGGTTTAAAATAGGGGCTGTTGAGGGCTTGCAAAAGACTGATGCACTTCTCAACAGCATTACAAATCCTTCCCTTCTTGACCAAGCCACTATGGACAACTCCACAGTCCACTTGTTTCTTAAACCTCTTCCTTTCTTCAGAGAAGTAAGATACTTTACCTTGAAAATGAAAGCAAACATTTACAAAGACAACTGCAAGATAAAAAGGCTCTGTATACTTTTGGTACAATTGCCAGATGCAGCTGGAATGAGCAGCTTGGCTACATGCAGACATGGCAGGACAGAGACAATGCAACATAACACTATAACTTTCTATAAAACAAAAGATCACAACCATGGTGTAGAGGAATATGGCTCTTCTATTTCAGGAATAAAAGGAGTTTTTCAAATGGTGAAAGCCCTGGGCCCCAGAGAGAGTTTGCTAGACGGTAGAAAAGGCCTTAGACTTATGTTGCAGTGAAATCAGGCTGGATGTGAGGGCCCCTGCCCCATTACAGGCAACTCCTACAACAAGGTCCTCAAGAAAGGAGGCACCTATAAAGGAAAAGGAGCCAAGTGACAAGCTGGAGACTTAACCAAAAGGCTGGATAGGACGCAGAAGTCAAGGGTCGAAAGACCACCTGAGGAGAGTTTGAGAGGCAGAAATGGTCTGCTGAGAGATGAGCCCTGGGCAGAGCTTGGAAGAATGAGGAGCCAGGAAAGGATGAGATTTACACTGTTCTTCAGAAAAGAAAATAATTCTAACTATCTAGGGATCTGACTGAATAGTTAAAAAACTTCAAAGAACTTTCCAAAGTGAAGCCTAAGCTCACTCCCCTCACTTTCCCAAGGTAAGGCGATGAGACCAACTCCTCTTTCCACAGCGTTTTGCACTCCCCTTGACCTGAGGGCTGTCTCTCCATTGCTCTGTCTGTAAACCACTGCACTGGAATGGGATCAAGCACACACATCTCTGTCCAAATTGTACATTTTATCAGCCACAAAGTCTATCCAGATGGCAGACAGCTATCTACTGCCAGTAACTCACTTCTCCTCCCACTTCACCACAGCAAATTGATGAGAAGTCATCTCAGCAGCCTTTTAAAAGTAAGAGGGAACAAGGATATACAGATGTAGTTTGTTGGTTTGGGTTTTTTTTTTTTCATAAATAACAAGCCATCCAGGGGAAAAAAATAAAATTAAAGCCTGCACTGCTGCTACAGCACACAGTCATCTGGTTTAAAAATCACACTATTTGCAAGTACTCTCATTTCTGACAAATGGCAAAAGCAACAGCTATGGCTGCCTGCCAGGCCAACCCACTCTTTCTTACCTGCTGTGAGCTGAAGTGTTTGCAAACTTTGCTCCTGCCTTCTTATGACTCCTTCCACCCTGGTACTAGAGCTGTTAGGAGTTTATAAACATCCCCTCCCTTCTCTCTCACCCCCACCTTAGAATAAGAATTTCCTCTGCTCCCAGTGAAGAGCTTTTATAAGTATTTCCTTGACTGGCTTCTAGCTCCTGTAACTCTCTCACCTCTTCTCCTTTAAACAAACTTTTAAACAAAAACAAGAGAGTCCTATAAAACTCAGTTCGGGCAAAAATAAGTCATTTTGGAGCTGGTGAAGTAGCACATTGCAGAATTTTGGAACTCATATCAGCAAGACATGAACAAGAAGCAACACCTGGACATGTTTTACAGCTGCACACCATCATGGCATGTTGGTTTTCTGACCCTGCACTCTGGAACAGGAGCTAGAGTTATACCTACCAGCTTATAGAGGTTCAACATAACATTCTTGAAATTATGCCTTAAACTCCAGGAACAAGGTCATTGGCTCTGGTAGATGAAATAAGAGACAATTTTCCTTTTTATTCTCCCCTCTCATGTAACACACAGAGTATAATATCCCTTTCCTCCTTACGAGTTTAAAAGCTTTATGAGGTTCACATATCATTTCATGTAGGAGGACCCACAACATCACCAGATCATCAAGGGTGTAAATAACCTACACTACACCATCTCCTCTGACATTTTCTGATATTGGGAGACTGAGAATGAGACTATTTGGATTTGGTTCTACCTGAATCCCAAAGCTAACAGTGAGAAAAAACCTGTGGGTAGCAAAGGGTGATCTGCAAAGCCGATAGCAGCATGTTGGTACACACATCTCCAAACAGAGCAGAGGAGTGCGACCTCTGAGAAACCTGAAGGTCTGAATATGTAAGGGTTTCACCCATGAACATTGAGTTTTACTGTGTTTGGGATTCTCCCATAAATAAACACATGATGCTACATGGCCTTGCATCTGACAGCTTGACCTGATACTGGATTCTTCAGAACAGAATTTTCAATTCTTGAGTACTTTAATACAAGGAGAAAACACACAGACTTTCTGTAATAGCCAGAAAAACAATAAAAATATGATAATGTGTGTTGATCAGCTCAATGCTCAAGAGTAATAAGTGTGATTTAAATAAATACAGGAGTAGAATCAGAACAATGAATATGTATCTCATACTGTAATATTTTTTTCCTTTCAGTTTGGCAATGCTAGAGATCTTTGTATTTCTTACTGGAGTTTATTGAAAATAATAAATCCTGTTTATCTTGCAGTTGAATTAATAAACCTGACACTCACACATTGAAATTTTTTTTCTCAGTACAATAGCAGTAGATAATCCAGAAGCATCCCTAAAAACAAATACAAAGTTTCTTGACGCTTGCTTGCCTAGTACAATGTTTTCATTTCAATATGGAGAAAATAAGAACTAGGAGAGGGGAAACCTCTCAAGAAGTTGGGGTTTTACTTCTGCTGTTGTGTTCTTTTTATGTCTGTGGCAGTATTTCAGGTTGCAGGTGCAACAATTGCTAAGGGAGTAAGTGCCCAGAAGTTCAACTCTCTTTGTAAGCAACTCCAGAGAGTGATGGGAGCAGTGCTGGAAACATCAGAGCCAGAAACGCTATCCCAAAAGGTCTCATTATACTGCTAGACAGCCCAGAAAGCAGAAGGAAGGGCTGTGGTTCAGATGCAGGACTACGGTCAATTCCTGCCTTCCAGATTACAACAGCACACGTGTCTGAGCAGCTTTAAATATTCATCCAGACAGTCTGTGATTGTGAAACTGAGGAGCTCTCTTCTTCTTCCACTCTGCCATAAAGGGTGCTTGGCTTTTCTAGCACCTGGGCACAAGAGTACACATCTGGGAAACCACCCTTGCTCAGTCCATCCCAGCTTCTGCATGAGGTTTCTTTGCTCTCTAGAAGATTTTTAGGTATTTTCTGACTTGTTTTATTCTGGAGTATATTTTAATAGTTATCCTTTTTCTAGACAGGATCCTTGAAACAGAAAATACAGCCATTTTTAATTCATTATAGCGTCTCTTGATGCATTTATGAATCTCTTTAGATTAGATGAGACTTCAATTAACACAAATAGCTATAGAACCTTCAGGTTGTCAATGTTCTCCAGCGGCACAAACGTTAAGGTTTGACAACAGGGTTTAAAGTTTACTTACAGAGGTGTGTTTGAAAACAATAGTTTTCATGCACCTTTCTGAGGAAGAAGTGAGGTCTGGAGAGACTTCTTGGAGAAGAAAGAAAAAGATCCCATGACAACTGCTTAGGTCAGAGACGTTGAGGTTCTTCTGCTCCCACACATCTCTTGTCCAGACCCTAAATCGCCTTAATTTGTGTAACCACAAAAAGGTTGGCCTTACAGTACCTAATTTATTAAAAAGAAAATCAAAAACATCTTCTGGATAATCCAGACAATGTATGGATAACATACCAATGCAACCTGGAAGTGACTGATGTTCAAATGAGTGTCACCAATTTCACCTAGTTCCTGGCAGGCATGAGCCACAGCTGACGGTAGAAGTCAGCATCACACCATCCCATGGTTCCTACCTTTAAACCACAAGAGCCTTTAAAAGCATTGAGACCATTTTTTAAGCATCCATTTGTGACCAAGCCGTGACATCCCTATTCCTATAAGGAATAAGTCTTCCTGGCATCTCCCTGTGATATTATCAAAAAAGCTTAAGTGTTCACTAATGGCATTTACAGTGTGGAATGTGCAGTTTCCAGATTTTAGTTGAGCACACAATACTTTACCTCTCCTGGTAACTTTCATAAAACACATTCTACTTCGGCTCATGACTTTTTAATCTTAAAAACAAACACACTCCACATGCATTTTCTACAGAAAACATTTTTAAGTACTTAGGCTGTTTTCTGCTCAAGTAGTTCCAAAGGTAATATCTGGGTGAGAAAGAACAATATTTAATTCCTGATTAAATGAATGATCAGAACTCTGAGTCTTAACTTCATCGCTCTTATAACAATTCAGTCTTAAAAATAGCCTAAATAATCAAAATATAGGAACATGAAAAATCCAGGCTTTTATCTATCAAAATAAATCATATTACTCTGTATGTAGACAGACAGGTAGCACTCTCATAAACAATGGGGGGAAAAAAAACCTACAAAGTTTAATGGAGCATTTCAAATGCTTCGTTAGAAGGCATGGTTAGAAAACTAATTTTCAGACTAGCAGGCCACAAGTGGTAAGCATATTCCCAATAGAAAAATGTTCAGATAGAAATTACATAAAATGAATGATGCTTATTCATGGCCACAGCAGGTTGAAAAAAATTAATCTAAAAAGTGGGGTTTTTTTTTTCAACCCAGCCCAAGAACATCTGATTTCTAAATCAATAGCTGTCTCTAGCCAAACTGAAGTGCTTGTACAACTTCAGACAGGTAATTACTTACAGGGATTGGATGAGGAACAGGCACATCAAGGGATATTGCTACGTCAATCCCTCTTCTTTCATAGTTTTGTTGCAGCCTTTTGGTTGTTTCAAAGATTGGCACTAAAAATTGAGGGGGTTTTTCCCCTACTAGGTGCAATATAAAGAACTAATACAGTAGAGTACATATCTTTGATGCCTACTTTTTTGAGACATTTTGTGTCACAGCTAAGGGGCAAAGTTTACAGGGAAGAGACAGTTTTAAAGATATTTTTATTCTTTTTTTTTAAAAAAAGAAAAAAAAGGACTGATCAGTGCAGATTGAACTAAGGTCCCTGGAAAGGAAATAACAAAGATGCCATCACAAGATGTGAAAATTATTTAGCTCCAAGAAGAAATATGTTACAAGACCCTCCACATATGCATAGAAAAGGTAATAGTGTTGTATTTCATTAACTCATTAACACACAGTGACCAAACACCATTCATCTCTCCACTGAGGAAGACCCATAGGCTACATTCAGCCTGACCAACAAGTCAGATGACCACTTAACATTTTTTTCACTAGAACAGTATTAAAAGTATATCCCTCAAATACAAATAAGTCCTTCTCTTAAATTTTCATGGATTTTAATTAAAAAATATTTTTAGATGAAAACCTAAAATTTTCAGGTTTTGAAAACATCTTAAAATCTAGAAGACTCACTTCTTTTGATAAAAAGTACCAGTTTTTCTACATATACTTAAGTGTGTGTACTCATTGCTAAATCCATCAGGGCTTTTTGTGGGGAAATCTTGTTCTATACAGATCTAATTTCCCATATTAGAGTTTAGGTTTTAAGTTGGAGAAAACTTCAGTCTCCAAAATCCATTTTTGACAACTATAAATAAAAACAAACCACATTTTTTTGCCAATTAGTCATCCTCTATCATACTTTTTTCAATAATAGCTAGATGATACATGAAATATATACTATACCTTTTAGGACTTATAGAATAAGTTTGTATAAAATTTGCAAGTCTTCCTCCTGTTTCTTTTGTATAGCTAGAAGCTCTTGGCAAGTTTTTCTTCAGAGATGCAAGCTCAGATATACAACTCTCCTGAGATAATGGTACTTTTTATTAGAAGAGGATGTATTTTAATGAACTGGATACATTTAGTTGCCTCTAGTGCTTTCTCTGGTGTTCACTAGTCTCCCAGGTGATGAGTCAAAATTTGCATTTTAACAGGCGCTGAGTAGTCTATTGGAAAGGCATTATACTCAAGAGCTCATAAGTAGATTTTGGTCTATTATTTAGTTTATTTCAATTTATTACCACCTTTACAGTCTCTTGTTTAAGGGATACACAATGCTCCTGTTAATTGACCTAAATTAACATCTGTATTTTTGCACTCAGTTGCAAAATTACTATAGTGGAACATAAATGTGATGATCAGCTTTTGGCAATCATTCCATCTGCTTTGCACTGATCTGATAGCAAAAGCAAGCAGAAAGCTCTTCATCACCTGGAAACTGCTTGTGAAGTGTGGATTTGACTCTAAGACTTTTTCTTACAGAGGGTTTTTGCAATATACAGCTAATAGTAACTGTATGGCTTCTTTAAGGCAATGTACCACCCTGACAACCAAGGCAGTGCTCCTGACCCATCCTTAGTGATAATTTGCTAGATAAGATTTAGCATTTCTCACGTTTGATGTTATGGTGGTTTTAGTTTCTTTTTACCCAACTTAGACAATTTGGGTAACTGGAATGGAAGAAGCAGCTGTGCTTGTAGGCATGAGAGGGCTTCTCTGGTGCCAGGCATAACCACCTTTGCCCAGCTCAGCTGTAGCTAAGAGAAGGCATCTGCCCAGAGCTAAAATTATTCTGATGGTTGAAAGGGCAACCAGCCAAGCCCAGAGACACAAAGAACACTTGCTGTGTCTTCCTATTGAACAAATCCTTGCCACTGACAAAATGCTTCATATGCACTTCCTAGTAATTAATCAACATAAATTCCAAGGAAGGATTTGGGGACGCAGCACAGCAAGCTCTCATGTGATATATGCCTTTGCTGTATTCTCAAGACATTTACACTTTTATTGCTTATTTTCTCTATGGAGCATACAAGAGAATTTAGCCTTAAAATTAATGCAGAAAAGTTGACAGTCCTGACTAAGCATGAGAAAATTGCTGAGAGGGTAAAACCAAGGCTTGCATAGGGTGCCACGTTGTTCAAAAAAAGTAGAAAGGTCTTAGCTCCATGGTGATACTGATTCAGTACCACTGAAAAGAGGAAAAATCCAGGAAGCCCAGGAATGCAGGGTAGCCAAAATATCATCTCATCTTAGCAGGCCCCTACGCTATTCATGATCTTTTAGTTCTTACATAGGCTCACTTCCCCAGCCATAGAATGGTTTGGGTTGGAAGGGAACTCAAAGCCCATGTAGTTCCAATCCCCTGCCATGGGCAGGGACACCCTCCACTAGACCAGGTTTTCCAAAGCCCCATCCAACCTGGCCTTGAACACTGCAGAGCCACAGCTTCTCTGGGCAACCTGAGCCAGTGCCTCACCACCCTCACAGGGAAGAATTTCTTCCTAATGTCTAATCTAAACCTACTCTCTTTTAGCTTGAAGCCATTACTCCTTGTCCTATCACTACACTCCCTGATAAACAATACTCAATCCTCTCCCTCTTTCCTATAGGGCCCTTTAAAGTATTAGTAGGCCACAACTAGGCCTCCCCAGAGTCTTCTCTTCTCCAGGATGAACAAGCCCAACTCTCACACCTTGTCTTCACAGGACAGAAGCTCAAGCCCCCAACCAACTCCTCTGGACTTGCTCCAACAGAACTGCTTGTACTTCAGTGCATATAAATATACATTTAAACAATAAAGCCAGACCTGGATAAGTGATTTGCTTAATGCTACACCCTTTTAAAATGACATGTTTCAAAATAGTCAAATAAGGGAATCCAAACCTTTCTGGTAGAAAAAAAGCTTTGAAATTTTGAGCTTATTGAGGAAAACATGAGGCTTTCAACTTTCAACAATTTAGAAGGCTAGAAATTAAGGACATATCTACTCTTTAGGTACTTTTTGTGGATATTTTATCGGATCAGATTGGATCTTTATAGTGAAGTACTGGTAACAAGGTAGCCCCAACTATAGACATTTGATGGCTACGTTCTAAATTTGGACTAGTTCTAATGTGGTCACCCAGATTAGACACACATTGTCAGTTCAGTTATATAACTTGCACTCCCAGAGCATATCTTCACCAAAGAGAGAGACCAGTCATAGACTTCAAGTAGCTTTGGAATGTGAATAAGTGAGGACAGTCCCACAATTCACTTCAGAAAAGTTCTCCTGATACAAAGCAAAAGGCCAGTGCCAAAGTACCTCTAGACACCTTGCTTTACACAACGGTACAACAAGCAACAGTAATATGAGAAGATTAAAAAAGAAAACCTAAAACCCACAAGGTCTCTCAGAGTTCCCACAGCTGAAAACCCTTTCAAAATACATATTAAGCTGCCAGGGAAAATAGAAATGTATAGAAAATGTACTGAAGCAATATTACTTCCATCACTTCCAATATATATCGGAATATATATAATTAACAATTATAATGTATTCATTACAGATTTACCAGATTGATGCTCTGAAAACTAACATGACCTTGACAAAGAGATAAGACAAACTTAGCAGAAATCAATCGCTTTCTGCAGGTTTTCGGTGCCACAGCAGTGCATGGAAGATTGAGCTCATCAGGATAACAAGGAGAAGATATCAGGGTCACAACCTTCAGCAGGCCTTTTCCTGGGGCAGGATAAGGGTGTGAGGGAGAAGATAGAGATAAAAATGGTCTCCAAGAGAGCTAACCTGTAAGTGCCCTGACTGAACTACAGGGCAAATTGCAACCCCACAGTGATGACATCTGGGTAGTGGGACCTAAGCTGGAGTCCCCAAGGGGAGGAAACTGCCTGGTCTGAAAACAGAGCATCCATAGCAATGTCCATACCAGGCTTTGGATGTTCCTACTGCTTTCCTGAAGCAGTGATGTTTTCTCCGCTACTTCACAGCGCAGCCAGCTGCAGCTCACTGGTAAAATCTGACTGTTCTCTTGAAACAAAAACAGCATAAGCTATCTTCCCAGAGAAGATCATCAGCTACCCTGCAATCATTTCAAATTTAACCTGAACAGCTATTTAAATCTATTCTCCGTGACTTGGGAGAGGTCAGCAAACCACAACACCCCCTTGCCCTTCCAGGCCCCTTCACTGTGTACTGCAAAGGCTGGGGAAGTGACACCCTTTTCCATACTGTGCTGGCTGCTTACGAAAACAAAGCCTACAAGGAAGATGACGACTTTCCTGCCACATGCCCCGTAGACAAGCTCAGCCTTCAATTATTGCAGGCCTGGGTTTTTTAGGACTGCTACCACACTCTGGTGCCTGCAGTATGACACAGGTTAACTCTCACAGGTTAACCATTTGCCACAGCACAAGGATGTACATCCATCATTGACCCAGAAGGACAGGTTGCCATCCCATCGCCTGCCAGAGGGGCTGCGGCACTCCCACCAGTACAGCATGCAGCATCAGGAGCTTGCTCCCCTCCCTTCTCCCTCCCCTGAGGCCCAGCACTGCCCACTGGCTCCAAGCACTTGCATTTCTGCTCTCTGTAACATCAGCCATGCTTGCTTGTCCATCCTCTTCATCTCTTTTAGAACATACTTATTTTCCTCAGAAATCTGTTTTTCTTGCAAGGAAAATGAACACCATTTGTAATCAGGACTGAGTATTTACAGGCTAAAACTCGGGGGGGTTGCAAGCACAGAGCAAGAAGCAAATCTCACAGAATATACATGTTCAAGTCCAGAGGCACTGGCTCACCTTAAAAATTAAGCCAATCCACAATTAGTGGCTGATCTAATAAAAGGAGGAAAAAAACCCAAACCAAACACAAAGTCTCACTTGTCTAAAGTAAAGCTTCACTTACTGAATTACCCTGCTGTGACTAAACAAGCACTTTGGCTGTTATAATGGTTCATTTTTTATTAATGATATGAAAGGGGACTGATTCCAAAGGCTCTAAAATCCTTCATTCTTGTGCTGAAATCTTTCACATGCATTATTTACATCCAAGAAGTCTCCCTTGAACTAAGACCCTTTCTTTAATTCAGAACTTTTTAAACTAGATCTGCAAGGCAAAATATATATACACAACGATAAAAAGTACAATTTATGAGTGAAATACTGAATAACTGACAGTGGAATAATTGACAGTTTTTAATTTATGCTTTCTTCCTCTTACACTGCTTTTTGAATTAGATGTTTCACTTCCAAATCCACTTAAGATTCAAAGTCTACTGAACTGAGACATTATAATCATATTTGCTGATTGCTTTAGCAATTGTCTCCTGCAATCTTCTAAACCAGTCATTAGACTCCCACTGACCACATCCAGGAGAGAAAAAGATAACATGAAATCCAACAATTATTTTTTCAGTCTAGCTATATCCACATCCCACGTTCACACATATTTAGATCTTAACACACCATAGGCTGCTATTGTCACACAAGGCAAAGAGATTATGACCTCGAGGAGCTAAGGCTGCTTTTTTAGCTCAGCACCATGAGGCACAGATTCCCCAGGCTACATCCTCAGCAAGAAAAGAGAAACTAAGTAAAGGCTCACAATCAGCCTAAGGAGAGCTATGCAAGAAGCCTGTCTTTAAGGCTACAAAAAACCAGGAACTGACTTTCCTTTTCCAAACTACTATCTTTCCTCTCTGGACTCATCAGAAAGCTAACTTTGATAGAGTCAGGGAGGGGGAGGATTGTCTTCTCTGCCAGGAGCTGCAGGTTTAATTACTGTTCTCAACTCCCAGTTCCTCCTCAAACCCTGAAGAACAGCTTGGCATTGGCAGCCAGGTTACCATATCCTCAGGGGTGCACCTCCTCTGGGAAAACAAGGCCAAAATTCAGCTACCCTCCCTATTCTAGAAAGATCATGTTGGTGAAGAATGCTTTTGATTGATAAAGATATTGTGCAACTGCATGCAGAAAACACACAGTAACTAACTTGGCCATAGACTAGGCAAACTCCTTCAGCACTGTAGTGCCAGATTTGGGGGGTGGTGGCACTGCAAGTGTTTTGGTTGTTTTATTACAGGGAGTTTGTTCATACACAACTCTGCAAAGGAATCCCAGGATTTGCTACAATACAACAACAAATTTAACCAAAATTACTAGCTATTATACATGGGGTACATAAGTTGATAGATCAGTAACTGGAAAACTGGATGAGACAGGAAACCTGTATTAAAGGATGAGGAAAATCCTTTGAGGTTTCTCAGCACATTATCTGCATTTTGCAAGCTTCTCTACTTACAACCAGCAAATACTGGTAATGCTGAGCCTTGTACTACAAGAGTAGCGAACATGACCCCCATTATCTAATCTAATAGGATGGTCTTCTAGCTGTTCCTGCGTTGTGACAGAAAGCAACTTCATACACCTCTCTAGACTGTAGCCATTAGCATGATGGTTGAATCTTAATTAAATCTTATTCTCCTTCTTGTTGATTTACTAGCTTGTTAGTATCCGACCTTCTTTTCTCCTCTGCCTCAGGGAGGTTGAAGCCAGCTTTTATGTATTAGAACCACAGCCTACACAAAGTTATTCACAATAATGTTTAATGATTTTTTCTTCTTCTTCTTCTTCTCCCCCACATGGCCATATAACACAACCCAGCAAGCTGGACCAACCAAGACAACATTGGCCACCTTTCCCACAAGAAGAGTGGCTGTCCAGGGTTTCACATCCCTCTCTACCTGGTCAAAATTCAGCACCACTGGGGCACTTCTGCAGCATTATGAAACCAATCTGGAAGCATAAGGAAAAGTATGCTAGTAGTAAGGACTGTTAATAACAGGGATTACTGAACATTGAAATAAACTACTGGGAGAGAGGGAATTAAATATTCATCATGGATGACTTTTAAGAATAAATAATGCAAACACAGTGGCTAGGAAGGTGCATGCAATTGCTCCTGTTTGTGACAGGCTGACAACCACTTGATATTCCTCTCCAGACTTCCCCCCACCCCTTGCTCTAGACAGAGAAACAAATCTCTCCCTCAGCTGTGCTTCCCTCCCTCCCGCTCTCCAGGAGGAAATACCAGACAGTCATTTCTACAGTCACACAGTGAAAGCAAAGGACAGGGCAGGAGAGCTCTTCTCTGCAGATCAATCCACCTTGGAGAGCAGATCCAAGAACGTAGGGCACTACCACGGCTCCACTAGCCATACTACAAAAAGACCAGGTTTTCCCTTGTTACTCTTTCCCCTTGGAGCTTGGCCTAATCCACCTCCAGCAGTCTGTCTCACACCCACTCTTGGTCAGAGTTTAGCAGCCACTTTGGGCTGTCAGAGTAATTTACTAGAAGGGCAAAGGGAAATGATAAATCAGTCTCAAAAACACACAAAAAAACGCATCTTCATTGCTCAGCAGTGAAATAGCTTAGCTGGGGCAAGAGGCAATTGCTCTTCTATGTGCAGGGGTCAGCATCAGCAACCATTTGTATATTTGTTTGGCAATTAGCACTTTGTACTGTTGTTTAGTTACTGTGAAATAAGTGACTGTCGTTTCACTCCCAGCACTAGGCACTGGCAGAGGACAAAATTCAGCCTGCAGTGTAGTCAGGGATATTCCTGGCACCAAGACTGCTATGGGTTTTCTTTTGTCATTTGTGGTCTAGCTTTGCTGCATAATTGCCAGATACCACGCAGATTGCTTGGTACCCTATGGAAAAACCTAGGCAACAGAGCAGGAGGGCCCTCCTATTTATAAAATAAAAAGAAAAAGCAAGCAAAGTGAGGAAAAAACCCCACAATTACTGCAGTGTGACCATCCCCATTTATGCAGCAGGGTGTGGAGGAGGAGGAGAGAATGTCTCACTACTGAGAATAGCTTTTAAGTATATACCACACATTCATTAGCTTTGTTTACCCAGGAAAATGGCCATGTAAGTTAACAACAGTGTAATTGGATGGTTAATACAAATATATTCTTTAGTTCAAAAGCCCAGCAAAAAGAAGGAGCAAGGAAAAAAATAATCACTCACAGTGAGAGGTTATTTATTTTTCCAGTAAAATAGAAAACCTGATGAAACGAGGTTGTTTTCATTTTTCAAAGTATTTGTTACTACTTCGTAAGCTTTTACTTTTCTTATGCACAGAATAGCCTTCACTCAAACTGTGTCTCTCCACAACAACTCAATATTTCCATTTTACAATTATCAAGAAAAGATGTCCTTATGAATGTAGCTTCATTTTAAGAAAGAAGGAAATCAAACATGATAATGTTTTCTCTATTCTTCTGACACCAACTTGAAGTAATTTCCAGTTAAACTTCAAGCTTGCTGGAAACCAGATGACCACAGAGCCCTGGGCAAGGACAACAGATGATGCTCAGAAGACAAGGCACCGAGCAGAGGTGTGTCTATCTCTATTGATGTTGCTGGAAGAGGAGCTTTTACGTATGCCAGTGACCTCTCTCTGCCCAGCACACCTCAGGGGAGCTATAAGCCACCACCCCAAAAAGCCACAGTACCACTGGCTGCATCATAGAATTCACTTGCACACATTACAACATTCATCCTGTTGGCAGCACAGGCCACACCACAGTCAAATCCAGTGGCTTTTTCCAGATCTCCTGCCACATATATGAGGTTAACCCCACACAGCAAGTTAACTACAAACCTAGCATAAGGGTTGCAGAGTCTGCTCAGTTTTATCTGTGATTGTCCATAGTTTGAGAGGACCAAGTTGGTTCTCTAGGACCAGATCACAATCCATGTCTAATCTCAGCAGACACATTCAAGCAGCCCATTGTCACTCTGCCAGCACCACTTCCAAGGCAAGAAAAAAACAATTGTGTAAGCAACACTTTACATTCAGCTGTCAACTAGAAAAATATACACCTTTTGGCATCACATGTTACCTCTTTTACCAAGACTTCAACTACAGCTCACTCTCTCATTTCTTCTACACATCTAGCAGTAATAAACGCACTGAAAACAGCTAAAAAACATGCTCTTAGGTCTGCAGGCAGAGCAAGTGCTGAGTGTTCATTTCAAGTAAAAGCAAAAATTCAAAGGAACAGAATTAGAGGGAGTTTATTACAATATTAACTGTGCATGAAAAGACATCCAGTCACCACAGTTCAGTTTTTTCTATTAAAAATTCATCCTAATGTATCTCCAGGATCCCAAATTATATGAAATTAGAAAATTTAATTCTGCACTACTCAAATGTAAGAATTAGAAATTATTACAGAAGCAGAGTAAATATCAGTTCTAGAATACATAGGAAGACTTCAGCCTTTCTAGCCTTACTAATTATGGACAAAAACCTAAAAATTAACATGAAAAATATTTGAAACTCAACAACACAGTGCTGACTATTTATTAGAAGTACTACTACTACGGCTTTTAGAATCTTCAAGGTTGGAACAGTTATTCAACATTTCAGTTTAAGTAATCTGATAATGTAATTCTAAGTATTATCCAAAGCACTTTATATATATACACACACACATTCACAGCTTGTAGTAGCTTTCACAATTTTTTACTGTAGTTTAAAATTTAATTTGTGAAAGGTCAATTCCTGAGCAGGAAAGAATTTCAGCTATCATTAAACTTATCAGAGCTCCAGGTACATGTTCAAGTAGGTGAGCTGCGACCTCACTAGGAAGCTCAGGACCACTACGTTACAGGACTTTTTTTGGCAAGGAAAAGCAGAATAAGCTACATACTTTGAGGGTTTCTTGTTAGCAACATTACTGGCTGCACGAGACTGCAGGGCAGTTTTCTTATGGCAATTGTTTTAAGAAAACAAACTCCTCTATCTGGTTTCAGTCTCTCCCACAAACCTCAGAAAATTCTGATTGCATTGCCCGGTATAACCTAAATCTCAACAAGATCCCTTCTTAGGACTTTTAAATGAGGGCACAGAATTCCAGCCTTGTTTTAAAGCAAGTCAGCAACCTGCCAGCACAATGGGTCACTGACTTTTCAAAACCCTTTCTTCCTGAAATAAGGGAGAACATCAGATATGCCAGAAGAGTTTACAGGGTCAAGCAGCTTCTAAGAAAAGTGCCAGATAAGATTAGACAGGAAGAGATTCAGCAGCTCTGCAATTTGTAGCCATTAAAATGCAAGATACTATTTAGAAGTTTGTTCATCAGGAGACAATTAGGAGAGGAAATAATGTTTACTGCCCTAGTCATACAGGTTAAGAGATAGCTGAAACTTTCAAGTCAAAAAAATTCATTTTGGCAACAATTCCTTTTCCTCTCTCCTTGCCTCAAAACAAACAAGCTAAACCATTGTATGGAAGAAGCTTCTGGAAATCCTCCAAAAGTTAGTTAAAATATTTCATTAGAGATGACAAATGTGGGGTTTTTTTCTTGTAGACACTTACACTTCACCTTCGTTCTATGATGCCAGATGTACAAAGTCGCAGTACCTTCTATGAAGCACCAGTGCCCCTATGACATACCTTATGTTATTAAAATGCTTTCAAGTATTTTCAAAAATAATTTGTACCATGAAAAAAAAAAATTCTCTGTTATTTAAACATCCTAAGCAGCCCTTATGCTGATTAGGTTCCTGATTTCCCACATGCCCAACACCTAAAAATGATTAAGCCCACTTTATGTTTACTCTAACTTGCTAATTAAATAACTCTCTTGTATCTGAAGGCACAAAGCCAGCAATAATCCTTTCTGTGCTTTGCAGCATGGAGGCAGCATAATCCACTAAACCTGAGCACAATTTGAAGGAATGATCTGCTTAGACCCTAGACCAGACACCTTTCACTGTATGTTTACACAGTGTACAAGTTCTGTGTTCCCCTACTTTGGTTATTTGGACAGCAACCAAGTGCAGTTCTTGGACTCCCCATTCCAGATATATCCTAGCACCTGTACAGGTATAAAAATAAGGACAATGTTTCATTTAAAAAATAAGAAGCAATAACCTTTGGACAGCAATAGGCAACAGCAGTAAGCTGGTTACACAGAATAGTATTTTTCATGCTGCTTCCACCAGCAACAAAGATGATTAATCTGGGGTGAACAGTTTCAGCATCTACAGTGATTTCCGCATCAAAGAATATATTTAGAATGCAAGTGGACATTTTTCCCCTCTGATTCAAACAGGAATTAGTACTTGAAAAACCTTTACACCATACTGCTGAGGAGGTTTGGACAGCCTTGAAGTCTGGGCCACAAAGCTTCAGGTGGGGGGAACACAGAGAACAGCAGAACCCTTTTCCAGATTTTAAGCAAGTTAAAGCTTTGAGATATACTCCGCTCACAGGGAAAGAGAGACTTTTGCTTTGTCACCATGTTGATCACTTTTTTAACTGACCATACTGTAAAAAGTGTTTTTCTACTGACATTTGACAGAATGATAGATAATTTTTTGAGTAAAAAGGAAAAAAAAGTCAGTAAATGGCTTCCCTATTCCTTTGCAGACAATATCTTTCTGTCACTCAGCAAGCCATTTTCCATTATCACTACCACAATAACACAGAAATTTTTTTACTTCTCACAAAGAATATTAGATAACCTCTCGATTGTTTCTCTTCATCTCTTACTAACAAGATTCCCTCCAAATCTCCATTTATCTTGGGATTCATGAAACTTTCATGTCATTCTTCCTCGTCCAGAAACACATCTGTTCGCTTTCTATATCAAAGTGACGTTCGCTTTCTATATCAAAGTGACAGAGACTGAGAAAAGTTCCTCCCAAAAATGGAATTTCCTCAGTTCTTCAGCTCTAGCCTTTTAAACCATGAGCCTCTTCACCCATGATGTATTTCATAGTATTAACCACTTCAGTTCAAATGTTTGTTTCCTGGGAAAAGGAACATAGAACTAAAGGACT
Organism: Gallinula chloropus; assembly: GCF_964237585.1. Classification (NCBI taxonomy): domain Eukaryota; kingdom Metazoa; phylum Chordata; class Aves; order Gruiformes; family Rallidae; genus Gallinula; species Gallinula chloropus. The sequence continues at coordinate 71,745,158 of NC_140090.1, forward strand.
TTTTTTCTTCCTACTAAGGGAACAGCCTCGAGAGTTCTCATGTTTAGCCCCTTCTGTTAACAGCCTACAGACTATCTTTTAATTGCACTCAGAGGCCTCCTGTTCCACCAGGTTTCCTTCACCCTTGCATCAAAACTTAAAAGGTTTTCCTCAGACATCTTGATATCACAACAGCACTGTTCTTCTCCAGTGTTTTGTCTCATTCAGAGACGACTGGTGTCTGGACTTATTTCCATCCCTGCTACTGGTATCATGTAGTACTTAAGTGGTAACAAACTAGAAAAATTAAATTACACTAGCCTTACATAGAAAGTTAATACATGCCTACTACTATCCTCTGTACAGAAGTACAGTAAAAAGCTGCCAGCTTGCTGGGGCACAAGCACACGCTACTAGCAGCTCAAGTTGAGCTTCTCCTTCACTATGACCCCCGAGTCCTTCTCAGGGCTGCTCTCAATCTATTCTCTGCCTGACCTGTAGTTGTGCTTGGGATTGCCCCAGCCAACATGCACTTGACTTTGGTGAACTTCAAGTGGTTTGCACTGGCCCATCTCTCAAGCCTGTCAAGGTCCCTCTGGATGGCATCCCTTCCCTCCAGTGTGTTGAGGACACCACAAAGCTTTGTATCATAGGCAAACTTGATTGCACAGTGATCCCACTGTGCATGTCACCAACAAATGTGTTAAAACGATGTTTAATGTGGCCTTCAAGTTTTTATCCTGTCCAGGAATGTAATTTACAGGTCTCTTTCCTGAACACCAATACTGAATTCTAAGCCTGTCACTGTGCACGTGCAATTAGGGGAAGAGCCTTCCTGTGTTCATCACTTGGCTTTTAATAGCAGAATTATTCTGCCAATTTTTTCCTTCAGAAGCTCAGGATGGTAAAATGCTTCTACAACAATTTTAATACAGAGGTAGAATCCAGCCTCAGTTCTCTTCACTCACCACTTTTCCACATTGTTATGAACATACAACTTCCCCCCCTGCACAAGCTGATTTTTTCTTAAAACATCTTTTACAACACGTCACTTAACCAAACCATCACTGATGTTTCATATACTGCAAAAACCTGTGGCTGAAACTAAATAAAAGGTGTTTTTAGTAAGCTACCTGTACCACAGTACTCAGATCTTTGTTTCACACATTCATTGGCTCTCATAAAACTTAAGACCTCTAATTTCTCATGGAAAGAACACAGTAAAAGAAAAAAGTATTTTGATAACAACTAGCAACTCCTTTCCACTGGCTTGTGTTTTTATCATGACTGCCAGCAGTTCGATAATTTTGCCTTTTCTTTTAGAAATCTTGATCAAACATCCCCAATATAGACACGTGCCTTTTTGGGAAGGAGAGGTAGGCCTTGTTTGCCTCCCTTTTCCAGTAAGAGCAGGCTGTTTTTTCCAGTTCCAGTAAGAACAGCTTGTTCTTTATCAAATTATAAAAACCTGTGTGGGAAAGGAAAAAAAAAAACCAGCAAGAATAGGGGGAGGACAGAGTAAATTAAAAACAGCTAAGGGTGTATGCTGTAGAAAAGAAAAGCAACACAGGTTTAAATGACCTCCTTGTACTTTGATGCTGACTTTTGACAAGCATTATGTTGAAATCTACTAGGGTTTTGTTTGTTTGTTTCTGACTGATTTTTTTGGGGCTAGCTCTGACTTTGATGCTTGTGGCAAGGAGAAAAGCCATTTGCACTGTTCCAGAAAGGGTTGGTGGACTCCATGCTGTTTCGAGAAATAAAATTAAAAAAGAAAATGACTGTGTCCTTGTAGTACTCATAACAAAGATAAGGAGTTTAAAACCAAGTCAACCTCTAACCCCTGGCAGGGTAAGCTTCCAGTTCAGCTCCAGCTGTTAGGCTGCATCAGGAACATTAAGCACTGCTACTGCCACAAATTAAAACCCTACATACCCTTAGACCTGCACAAATCTACCACCAGATACATTTTCACTGGTTACATTCAGGTTTTAGGTTTTTTTCCCCTCTTATTTCATAAGCTTTTTTCCAATGCTTGGCTAAACTCATAAAGTTATGATCATGTTTTCTGAAAAGCAATGAAAATTGTTACCCAAAGTTGATAGCATGCTGTCAGCATCAGAAGCTGGGTCGTTAATCCTTGAAATGAACAGAACTAAAGTTATAGGATCTGTATTAGCTATAGGTGTAAGACCAAAGCCATTGCCCAGCTGTAATTAACTGTATGACAGTCGGGAACAACAGAAATTCGAAACCTGAGATTTGAGCCTGGTCACTGCTGTCTTCTTGCCTACCTTCCCCATCACTCCTTTAAAAGCATTAGCTCTGTAATCCTCAAATACCCTGAATGCTCACACAGTAAAAAGGCTTTGAGGTAAACTTCCTCTAACAGGTTGCTATTGGGGATGGTGAGGAGGATGGTGGTTGGGTTTGGTTATTCTGGGGTAGAAGGAGATGTTGTATTTCCCAACAGAAGCAGTTTATGGATTTTTAAGTGGGGAAAAACAGCTGTTTCACTCCAGCAGTAGACACAAGCCTGCATTAAAATGAAGATCTCTGAACTGCAGACCAATGTAAACATCACTATATTTCAACTAGTGTAAATCTACATCTCCTTTCTCTTCAGGAGAAACAGCTGGCTCTGTGAGCATAGCTATGTGAAGGAGAAAGACAAGAAAGCAAAAGGAAATCTTTGGGGTTTGTTGTGCACTCACTCCTGAAGCGCGCTGTAGCTTCCAGAACAGTAACTGAAGTGAGTGGTACAGGTTTCTGACTCTCTAATCACCAGAGAAAAAGGTGAACACTTAAAAGCAGCAAATGATATAAGCAATAACCATATGCATAAAGAGACTTGGGAAAGGGCAGCTTTCTTTCTAACCATTGCTGATAAAAACTGGCAGTTGGCAACTGGAAGGTCTAGGCACTGCCCAGCAGATTTCAGAGACCTTCACTTTTGAAGAAACTGCAAACCTGTACTGGGTGACAACAGCAATCAGTCAGAAAGGAGCACGTAGTACACGTTACCAAATCAGAATGTGCTAACAGTTCCAGGGAGAGCCTCTAAAATATCATATATCTATCTTTTAGAAATTGCTCAAAAAGCAGTAATGATAGCCATTAAAACAATTTGTAGCACACAATCATTTGCTATAGACACAGGCTGCAATGACATTTAAGCAAAATTTAACGTTCATGAACAAATATAGAGATGTTGAGCATCTAAGCTTCTTTGACAGAATATTTCTGGTCTTAGAGGCAGCAACAGAAGCACTGGTGACAAAGAACATCCACCAGATTGGAAAGATCTCTGCTTTTTCATCAGGGACCCACATACACGCACATGTCAACACTTCCATCAGGAGACAGCACTGAGCTGAGAGCAGCTGAACTTGGTAACTTCATAATTTGGAGTGTGTTCAAGGCAATGAACTGCCAGCCAAGCAGTATAAATCAAGCATTTGTAGTCCTGGCATCAAGTCCATAGGGCTAGTTTCAGAAACAGTTATTTAGTTCTTAAAGAGCAGGTACACAGCCTTTGCAGCAGCTCTGAGAGCCCAGGAGATGCATTTACAACAGAGGTAAGGAAGAATACTGCTGCAGCAACCATACACATACTGTTTCAACAACAGCTTCTTTTTCATTTCCCAGATACCTTGGAAATCCAGCTTTAGGTAAGATAGAATGATAGACTAATTTGGACTGGAAGGGACCTTTAAAGGTCTAGTCCACCTCCCCACCCCCACAATGAGCACGGACATCTTCAGCTAGATCAGGATGCTCAGAGCCCTGTACAACTTGACCTTGAATGTTTCCAAGGATGGGGCCTCTACCACATCTCAGTCTTTTTTCATAGGAGAGGTATTCCAGCCCTCTGATCACGTTTGTGGCCATCATCTGGATCCACTCCAACAGGATCCCAGAGCTGGACAGAACACTCCAGGAGAGGTTTCACAGGAGCAGAGTAGAGGAGCAGAATCGCCTGCTTTGGCCAGCAATGCTTCTTTCTTTTCATGCAACACAGGATATTGTTAGCTTTCTGGGCTGCAAACACACACTGCTGCCTCATGTCCAGCTTTACATCCACCTGTAATCCTGAGCACTTTTCAGCAGGACTGCTGCAAATCCCTTCAGCCCCCAGGCTGTACAGATACCAGGGGGTGCCCAGACCCAGGTGCAGGATCCTGCACGTGACCTTGTTGAACCTCATGAGGTTCACATTGTCCAGCTTCTCAAGATTATCCAAACTTGATGAGGGCACACTATGTCCCACTACGTCACATATGAAACTATTAAACAGTACTGGCCCCAGTACAGACCCCTGAGGGACACCACTTGTTACTGAATGACAACAATGTGATTTTCCCAAGCTCAGAGAAAATGTGGGAGGAAACCCAGATAGCCACTGCTCAAAAGGTGGACTCTATCCAAGAAAAAAAGGAACTAAAAAAAACACTAGGCAGGGTCTCCTCAAATCACTCTGCAGCAATGCTGTATCCTTCCCCATTTCTCCCTACTTGGGTTTGGTGGGGTTTTTCTGGTCTTTCTGTAAATAAGTCATAGAGGTCAATCCTGTTTCTAGTGGTGTTCTAGCCATTTTACATTCTCTTTATGCTACTGCAGTACTTCAGGAAAGAAAAAAAAAAATCACATTTGGAGTGCAGTATGGGAGAAAAGGGCTGATACAGTTTGGAGGGAGCACAAATGTAGGACACATGAATAATGGATACCAAAAACCGTAAAAACTGGACACCTGAGACTTGCACAACCCTCCTGGAAAGTTCAGCAATTTCCTCTCCTCCTTTCAGCAATTGTAATAAATGCCTCCTGTTCAAATATACACTAAAATAATTTATTTTTCTTATCTTGAAACTTTTCTCCAAGAAGCTGCTTAAAGTCACAATCTCCAAAAACCCAGGAGCCAAGAAACAATAGTAGAACTCATCCTCACATTTCCCTTTCAGTGGGAATGCAACAGGAACATAACGTATGTCCTCATTGTTGCTTTGTATTCACTTATACTGTTATGGTCCAGCCCCAGCAGCAGCTGAGTACCACATGTGGCTTGCCCACCCCTCCTCTGGTGGGACTGAGGGTCAGGGAAGACAGGCAAAGGAGCTAAGGGCAGCTTGCTGGGGCAGCACAGACAGGGCGAAGCAACAATAACAGGATTTATGACAGAATATGTACAAACAGTGATAACACAAAGCATTTTACTGATCTGATGACTAACTGGATGCTCAGCCCCACACAGACCAGCCTGGAGCTACACAGCCCCTTTTATGGGGACGTGATACCAAGTGGTGTGGAAACACCCTTGGCCAGCTCAGCTCACCTGTTCTGGCTCCTTGTAAAAACTAACTCTGTCCTAACTAAGACCTGGACATAGAATAAATCTGCTGAGATTATAGTATACATAAATAAAATTGCCAGCAACAATCTTTCAGATTAACTGCTACTACACAAAGGTGTTTGAAGGTAGAAGAGTGAGGATGGAAGGTAGACATGTTTAAGTCAAAGAAAGCTTAATTTGAAAATAACCCCATTTCCTCCCACACCAGAGAAAGTAGTTCTGTGCAGGCAACACCCCAAATTTCTGTATGCTTATCAGCCAAGTTAAGCAGCTGTATTCATAACAAAAACATTGTGTTTATTCACACTGTAAGAGCAAGCAAACTGTCCTTTCTCATACTGACACACATTATACCTTGTGGTTAAGTAACAAACTATTCTTCTGTTCATGATTTCCACTACTTAAATTCAGAAGCATGTACTGAGAAACAAACACAACCAAGGGCCAGACTAATCCCCTTAAAGAGGAAAATCCACTGAAATCAGCAGCTAAACTAAGCAACTCTCTCCTATACTCTCTGCTGCAGAAATGTATTTTAACTTCTTGTCAATAGAGAGCACTTCAAGTGGGGGTCTCTGAGGCTTAATGCTTTCATCTGCACATGCAGCACATGTCAGCTAATCACATCAGTGATACAGTCAAAAGGTGCAACTACACATGCTTCCAGGAGAGCCTGGCCACCCAGCATTGATGCTCACCACCATTCACTGTTGCTGCCTTATCCTCAGACTACTGGTCTGGTCAGCCTGAACCCAATCCAGCCCTTGGATCACCAGTGTTTCTTTTTCAGGGGTGACAGCACAAGGAGCAGGGCCAGCAAATGCCCTGGACACCTCCCCAGTCCAAGCCCTTCTTTAAACTTAGGCAAGACACTGTTAGTCAAGGCATCTTGCTCATTAGCAAATTCAGCAGCTTCTCACCAGTTAACCCACTTCTTTATCCTCTCATGCAGCAGGATCACCACACTAGGGAAGAGCTTTCGGATTACATCCACACAGCTGGATAATTAAATCCTCCCTTCCCCATGAGTTTCTTGATATGAATACTAAGTTTTGGGAATATAAGAAAGCTACAGCTACAGCTGTCAGTACAGTCCTATCAGTCTTGATTTCTCAATTAATTGAAATGAGATAAAAGAGGAGCTTTCAGCCAAATTTCTTGTTGGTCTTGACTATTACATAGGGCTATCATTGAAATGAGAAGGACTCAAATTCACAGTATGTTTGCTACTCCTCAGCTGATCTATTTTGCACAGAAGAGGCAGAGGAGAATTAACTTCCCCTCTGAAAGGCAGGCAGTTCATCTAACCTTGTTTTCTAGATTCCTTTAGCCACCTACAAAACAGATCTCCAAAATCAGGTCACCCTATAGACCTTTACAACACTTTGAGTTTGGGTGGGCTTCATTTCACCCAAGCAGACTGCTTACAATATGCACAAAGCTTCACCACAAGCAGCATTAAAGCAAAGCCCTTGTAGAAGCACAAGGAAGCTTGATATTTAAGAGCAGGGTTGTATTGGGGTCCTTACCTGTTACTACTTTGAGTTTGGACAATAAAAGAGACTGGTTTTTCAGCCATTCTCATAGTTTGGCCTTAGCAGACATAGATACAATGGCTAGAAACAGCATAATGGCTTTCAGTGACATTTAAAAGCCTGTTTCTGGGAGTATTAGGCAGTTTAAAAGTGTAGGTTGGTTAAAACAGATATTTTCACTTTTCCCCAGAAAAGCTTTCCAAATTACAATAAGTGTAAAAACCAAAAAGAAACTAGGCACTACAGAAGTGTAACAGATCCTAAAGGGACAGTTATAACAACCTGGAGATTTTTTAGATAGCATAATCTTATTTCTATAACTTTTCCTTAAATGACCAAGTAGAATTGAGGAAATAATTATATCCCAGAGATTTTCAGTTTTAGCAGCAAACTGTCTATTAAATTTTACATGACAGCATGAAACCTGCTATAAATTAACATATTTCATCTCCTGCTGGGCTTTTCCATAAGAACAGGTAAGCTTAGAAAACCTGAAAATGAAGAGACCCAAAGCATGTTTATTGTAACCAAGTACACTGTTGGTTCTACTTAGCTGTGTTTGGCTTTCTGGTATTAAATGTTACCCCATTATACAATCCAGACAGTTACAATTGGATATAGCTTTATGTTCTAAAGTTACTGCAGAAGTATTAGCTCATGTAGACCAGCAAGTAGCCTATGTTACACAGTAAGACTTTGCAGGATGCATCAATAAAGGCCTTGAGGCACAGAGCTATTACAAAACAGAGAAATTAAGGTGCAGGGCAAAGGAGATAAAGATGTATCATATGATCAGGTTTGAAGTTATGGAAAGCTAACAAAGCAGAGGCACTGAGAATGTTTTTAGTATTAAGGTGTTGAATTAAATATCATACTGAACATAAGCCCTATTTAGTGGTGTGTTTTTTCCTGGATGACATTACCACCACAATTAAGCTGAAAAGATAAGTGCTCCAGCACTTCACAGATGTGAGGTGTTGCTCACCCATTAAATCGCTCTGACTAGTAAAAGCAAAGCTCAAGTTCAAGCCTTGATCCCACAAGATACACCATAGGATTCTAATCAAAATTCTTGGCATTGACAGAGACTCAGTGATGCCAAAGGGATCCTAGGAGAAAACTGATTTCTCAGACAGGCACAGCTATATGCTTCCAGCAGGGAAGATATCTTCTGACATTGCCCAGTCGTAGTATTAGACTCAATTTACTATTAAATCTACAAATAATTTCTCAGTTTGGCTTTAGTTAGGAGATCAATGTCATGCAATTCCCAAAATAATCTCTTACACGGATTGAGAGCAACAAGTGAAGTGTTCTGCCACTCACAAGTAGAGAGCAGATCCAATTCCAGTCAAGCAGATGCCTACTCTGATCTTTAATGAAGGTAATGAAATACCCCATAAAGAAACACTTCCCACTAGTAAATTACATGATGAAATTAGTATCTGTTATGTATAAAGGAGTTGGAAGTGCTCTTTCATCCTCTTCTCAGGGCACCCTGCTCCCCCAAGAGAACCCTGACCTTTGTTCTGCACTCATAGAACCTTAAGAGCAAGGAGAGACATAGATGCATCCCCAGTGCTTTCAGATATGTCCCTGTAAGGGGAAACTCTGCTTTAAAAAGCATCTTTCATAACACATGCTGGATACACAGTAATACCAAAAACCTTCAGCCAGGAAGAAAGAAACAATGCTAGAACAGCATGAGGCAACTGCCCTCTTTAAGGAGCAGGAAATCCCATAGGCTTTAGGTCAACAAGTTTCAAAGGAGCAAAGAGAAGCATCTGACAAAATAGGAATCCTGTTATCTTTAATGTTTCATTTTAACTTATACCCAGCTGCCAAACTTGTTGGGCAGACAACTTAAACTCAGATGTTTTGGTATATCCTGTCATTTAAGGACATTACTTAGCTGGATTGCAAGCATTCTACTTCCAGTATGTGATGGGCAGTGTCTCTAGCGGTATGTACACACACCTCACTTGCAAAAAATCCAGTGAAGTAGTTACAATAGCAATCATATGCCTAGTAAGCTTAGAACCAGGCTTCCAAAACTGTGTATCTCTGTCCAGCCATTGGCAGTAGCAGCAAATACAAGTGTTGACTGTTCAAACAGCACCTGAATGCTGCATACCTTTGAATTTCACAGGCTGGTCACTCCATACATGTACCAAGCTGAGGAATCCATACTCTAACAGTTTGAAATTGTCATTTTTCAAGAGCTATTTGGAGGAAAGTGTTTGGTTGGAATGGCTGAGCTTTATCTAACATCTCTAGTGAAGACTCAAGAATTTGCAAACCAAGTACTGACAGCTGTTGGGATGCTTCAAACAGCTGATGCTTTACCATCTCAAGACTTGAAGATCCCACCCTTAACCAGTTTTTTTTGCAGTAACTTGCAGAGAAGCCTGGGAAGACTGCATATCAATACCATTTCAGACAGCTCTTACTCCATCAGTTTATACATAATGTATAAAAAGACATTGCATGCAGCACATACTACATGGTTCAAAGCTTCAAGGTGGGAGCTGCTTGCCTGTGCTCTTTGCTTGGGGGACCATGCTCCCCAAACATATATATAGCAAAGCCCTGTCAGAGGAAATCAGGCAGAAGTTGGTCTGTTACAGTAGGTACAGAAGTTTTAAAGCACAAGGTTTTTAGACTTCAGAAAAACAGATGCTTAATTGAAAAGAAGTAACAATTCTGAAGCACCATAGGTCTGCTTTTACTCTTCAGCTATAATAATCTTTACACTAAAAATTTTCAATGGGCTCATATTTCCTACAGAAGCACAGATTTACATTTCCCTGTTGAAATTTCTTCAGCTTCAGAGTAAAGCAGAGCTATACTGACACTGGCCTGGTCCTTTCTGACCTTCTTCCAAAGGCTGACAGTGTCAAGTGCATCTGCTTTCAGAGAACTTGCAAATCACAGATTTCTGACCACCCAAAAACTTCCTATGTCCCACATTTCTGCAAGTCCTGCAGTGTGTCAAGTCACACACAACTGAAAAGCTACTGACTTGAGGCACATGGACTTGAGCAAAATTAACTGTGACACCAAAATAGTAGTAGGTGAGCAGCAGCTTAGAGTCCACAAAACAGCAAACTGCTTTTTGTTGAGGACTTTATGTCCTTTGACCATGATGGATACCACAGCTTCATTAGGAAGCCACATACTCCAGCCCTGTCTCACAGCCCACAGATATTCTGCTGAACTGTAATTAGTTCCCACTATTCCATAGTTGAAACCGGTGTAAATAGGATTGGTGCTCAAGTTACCAGGCTCCTGCTTGCTACTGAAGGAAAGATTCAGAATGTTTTGAGTTCTTTGCACAACAATTGTACACAGCAGAATAATAAATAGTTCCCCAAAACAGAACTTCTAGTCTCTAATGAGCTCCAAGTCCATGTCTTAAACCCTCTGCTAATCTTTGTAGATCAGTCCCCTGCAATAAGGCTGTTGGCATCAAACATGACATTTACTTTGTCATCTATTGCAAGCTATGAGAGGACTGCATTGACTTCTACCTGCAGTAGAGGCACATGCTCCCCTCTTGGTGTGAGGAGAGGATTACACAGATCACTATTGAACAGTGTCCTGAACACAGAGACAGCTAGAAAATGACACAAGTTGTCCACCTGACATCGCTATAAGCAGCACAGGATTCTTACACCATTTACCCTTTCTATTGCTGTAAGAAAAACCCCAGGGATTTACACTTAAGTCATCACATCAGGGTCTTCCACAAGCAGGAGATGCTACCTGCTGTTCCCACCTCTGTTACTGGTACTTCTCAGCAAGACATAAAGAAGCAATGTACTTCACAAGACTGCTCCCACTAAATGTGAGGGTGACTGATCCTGGGCAGTCTCTCATCTGTTCATACATTATTCCTATGGAATATATCAAAGCTTCATTGCTAGCAAAGCTTGGAGACCACAGGATTGTGAACAAGATTGCTATGTTACCTACAGAGCCCTATTCAGTTTCACGTAGGTCTGTTAGATCTGGATACAAAGATAGAAGACCTACAAAACCTTTACTGGACAACCAAAAGAGAAAATAATATGGAGAAAGTGTGATCCAGCAAGTCATAGATGCTTTCTTTGGCTTGCTAGGTCAAGCAGCTTTGTTTCCTTTAACATTCCTTCCTACACAATTCCAAAGTCATTCAAAGTAGTTTAGAGATCTTTAGAAATTATGCACAAAATTTCAGCTCATCCCTGGAGATATCCTAGCATGCTTTTCCTTAGCAATACTAACACACCAAATATAGGTTGTAGTTTTGGTGAAACTGCACAGAGTTTAGGAAAAAAAAGAAAACCACACAAAACCCTTATCCAAGCTGTGATTGCAGGTCAGGGTCAAGTCAGTCACATCTCCTCACTTGTGGGGTCACTTGAGAGCAGAGAGGTAAATCAGTAATGAATCTACTCAGAGTTCAATTGTACATTTGCTTCTCACCAGTTAGATAGATGCATTTAGAAAAGAGCTAGAGTAGATAGGACTAATTCAATTTATTAAAGAATATGAGCATTCAGGATTGGATCAGGAATGAAACACTAGTTTCCATCTATGACCACTCAAAGTGCTCAGGAAAGCACATACATGCATTAATACATATATATTATGTTTGCTTGTGATTGCTCTCATGGCAGTGGGAAAACCAGCTCTAACCTGCATTCTCACAGTAGAATCAATAATGTGCAACATTATCATAATAATACTGCAGCAAATAGCTGGAATGTTCTCAGTTCCAATGGGAATTTACACTCTCCATAGCACCTACAGGTTATAGCACAGAAAAGGCTAATAATTTTCTTCAGGTAGAAGGCACAGGAACCAGAAACCCTTTTTTCATAAGAATATAGTTTGCATAGGCTCTACATTTCCTCTTAGTTGCCTTTTCAGGCATCTTAAATGTTTAAAATTGAAGTGAATTAGGACATCACATTTTGATAAGACCAAAACGTTTTGTTCAAATACCTTTAAAAAAACAAGCCCCCACCCCCAGCTAAAGGTCACTTTGGAGAAAGCTGTTTGAATCTTTTCCAGATGGAAGTTCAAACACATTTCTCTGTGTTCCTCTGTCCTCAGAATGGCAACACAAATGCATTCTGTCCAAAGCTTCCAGATACCTCATGCTTCAATGACTTTTTTTCCAATGCCACAAAGCAAATGATTTTATAGCAAAGTCCCTCCACCAGCACAGTCACAGGTTGGGGGAATAGTCCACGGTTCCAGTAGCTTTCCAGTCAGCCAGCAGTCATTTTCAAGAATAAAAGTTAAACTTTGGAAATTGTTGGGGTCTTATTTTGTTTCCCTCAGGAGGCACAAGACAGGAATTTTAGCAGCATAAGAAACTTCTCAAAAAAATCACTCAGAAGTTCTTCCAGTAGCTTTTCTTGTGGACCCAGAAACCCAAGATGAATTAAAAGCCCAGACACTTTGCCAAGCAACAGCTTTGGAAAACAGACAGAAGTAAAATCTCTGAACTGTAGAAACATGTCAAAAAGCATAGAATAAATTTGCTTATAAACATTTTAATCATGCCATAGACATCTACTCATGAGTGTCTTTATTGAAGTCTGAGTTCAACTAATATACAAGCTCAGTTCTGTGCAATACTATCCCCACAAGCCTGACACAGCCCATTAACCACCTAATACATTAGAAACACACATTTCTCGTACCCAGCTACAGCTGCAATACAGTTTTGCTAGCAATAAGTTTTCTATGTGCTCAGTTTTAAACATACCAGAAGATTGAGGGAGGTCTGAGCAAAGTGGTAATTTTACTACACCTACTACCAAAATTGAGTGCCCTTAACAGAAATTTTTGCTATACTCATGTGAAAGCAACAAGCAATTTCTATACTCTTGCCATTAATTTCACATCCTCTCGTGTTGCTGCTCACAATTTCTACTCAACAGCACAGCAAGCCCTCAGGAAATACCTTTGTGTTTAGGTATAACCTCTGTAGGGTTTTGTACCAGCGTGTTCCCCACAGCAGCAATCCCTCTTGATTTTCAAGAATTTGTTTTTCTGTGGATTGTGCAGTCTGTTTGCCGTCGAACTGCTCCTTAACAAACCATGAGGAGCATTTCAATACTGTGACCAAATCTCTAGTTTCTGTGCAAGGAATAACTCATTAACATCTTCATCCCAACTTTCAACAAGTCAGATGTGCAGTCACGATAAGCCTTTCAATGGGAAAACCTACTTAAAGAGTAAACACTGTCACATATCGCAAGCTTTGGAATGTCTTTGCATCCCCCTAGGTGACATCAGGTAGGAAGATTCATATTCCTATACCATTAGTGACAAGTGTGATCAAAAGCTCACAAAAAGCAGTTGACTTGTAAGAGTCATTCTAACATTTTCAGCTATAGATATCAAAGTAAATAGTAAAACCAAAAGTTTTGTATCTAGAAGCCCATATTCTCTGGTTTGACCATAGGCTAGAAGAAAACAGAATTCACCTTGGAATTCGTGACATCCTTATCGCCATAATTTGAATTCCAAAGGTATTTTGTTATTAAGTATACCAGAACATATAGATAAGGATTTTCACAGGGAAATCTGCAGTCTTTAGCTGTATAGTCACAAAAGTCTCACCCTTTAGATTCCTGAGCTTTGCTAGTTGCTTGTGTCATTGCTTGTTTATCAGACTGAGAATAAGGCATAACTTTTTGACAGCAATCCATAGAAGATAAACTACAAAGATCCAGTGTTGACAAGCAGAAAAAAACCCAGGCTGATTATTTTCACCTTTTCATCTTTATACACTAAATGTCATTTCATGGAGGAAGCACTGAATAGAACTATTACTAACTTGGGACTTTTTGATACAAGAGGTTACTTCAATTAGTAACTAGCACAAGTGTTTTCTGTAGCTTTCAGCTGAAGGAACACTGGAGTAGTTCCTGACAGTTTTCACTAAACACATAGAGAAACGGCATTAAACTAGGAGCGTGCAAACTGCTGATGGAATGGATCAATTAATAGAAGGTCATTTCTGCAAAATCACATTGCCTGCTGTTCAACTCTTGGTGCATCTAATCTCT